>NC_140584.1:727559874-732717374 GCF_964204655.1 Triturus cristatus | reverse complement strand
AAGGGAGAGGAAGACGGAAGTCAAGCAAAGGCGAGGATATAGAAGGACACAACAAACCTGCGAGTGAGGCACGAAAAGAGACATGGAGAGAAGCGGCATTATCAGAAGAGCCGTGGGGAGAGTTTTTGCAAACAGAGGAGACGCAGCACAAGAAAAAAAAGCCCACGAGTGGTGCGCGCGCGTGCACTGCAAAGAATTTAAAGAATGTAGCGGGCAAAGTGCAGGGCCGCTGCTCGCTTCCTAGGCTAGGGGAGAGATAAGGCGAGACATGCACCCGCCTTTGGCCAATTGCGTGCTGTGTGGTCCGAGTTGGAAGTCCTTACTAGAAGCCTCGCAGAAGGAAAATGGCTCTGCAATTCTGAAAAGCAGACAGGTCGGACTTTGAATTGGTTTTTCGGTGCATGAAAGGAATGAATGCTGGATTGTTTTCTTCACTCTGGTACAACTTTGACCGTGCATCTGGCTTGTCCGCTACCTTTTACCACTTAGCAGGGTAGGAGCCTTTTATGTTTGAGAACAGACTTGGGATCTGGAGAGAGTGGGTGTAATTGTGGAAATACATAAAGCCAATTTAGCAGAAGTTACAATATTATTGGGGTCATTTTTGGCCTGTGCCAATCCTCCATTTGATCACCGAAGTATCTAACCCACTGTTCTCTTCTTAGGCATCTACATTTGTGATGCGGTTGTACCTCTGTATTTGAAGTTGCTACTGGTATGTGATTGTTGAACCTGACATACAATGGCTATACCCATATATGCGATGGAAATAGGAGACTTCTGTGACTTAACTTGACATATGATCGATGCAGCCAAGCAAATAATAGTTTTCTTCTGCAAATTGCGGCTGTTTGTGAGCATATGGTGGCATTACACAGACATGGTTTTGTGGCTGTGACTAGTATATGTTAGTTCTGGGTACAGGGCAGTCGTAGTTGGGCAATAAAGCACATGCAGCTGCATCCAGAAGAAAGTACTGTATGATCAATGGAAGATGCACTAGCCCTATGAGGCTGTCCATTCCAATCCAAAGCTGTTACTACTATACAGTGGCTGTAATTGGGCATAAGAGTTTGAACTCATTTTATAACCCACAGTTATTGTATAGCTTTACGTGTTCCAGTGGAAGTAAATTAAACATGTTTGAGAGGTACACATAAGCTGCAGAGCAGAGGTTAGCAATTGAGCAGTAACTGGACTTTGAACAGGGATCCTTTGCCTTTAGGTACATGGTAATTATATAACTAACAAGCATATGACAGCTTTGCTTGGGTATATGAAGAAGAACTTAAAAGTAGACGTGATCACTTTGTTCATGTTTGGTTTGGATGCCATTGATAAAGTAGATTTTGATGTATAAAATTTGAGTGCCTATCACTATGCCCATTATTGCACAAAAATTAAAATGCTACACTTGGCAAAACCACATTTTCCTCTGCTTGGCTAAACTAGGCGTGGTCTTCATATTGAATTTAGCCGTAGTGTGTTATCATTTCTCTTATCATACCTAGCAAGATATGCTCTGTTCTAGTGCTCTGTGTTGACGTACTGTTCTGTAAGAAATCTGGAAGAAGCCTTCTGCTACTTTCAAGGCTTTCCTCTTTGAACTACTGTAGGTTTATTCCTAAAATGAGACTGTCATTGTTTTGAGTGTAACTAGATTTATGCTGACATGTCATATGTCATTAGGTCACAGGGGGTCGTTATAATAATTTGGGGATGGTTTTTGGATTGCGCTAGATGATGCTGTAATACAGTTTGTATTCTCATTTGTGAAATGATGTATGATCACTTTATGCTGACACTGCGATTTTCGCCAAGTAGTTTAATATATATATATATGTGTGTGTGTGTGTGTATGTGTGTGTGTGTGTGTGTGTGTATATATATATATATATATATATATATCATCAATTTACAGTTTACCTCGACTTTTAGTAAAGTATCTTTGTGACGTTTTTACATGTAAAAATTGAAGTAATCAATAATTGTTTGTCCACTACATTATACACAAAGCCTACATCAAGCAATACCTTACTACATGCCACCAGTGTGCATCCACCTCATTTAATCAAAAGCATCCCCTATGGGGAAATGCTGCGTATCAAGCGCATATGTAGTAATGAAAAAGACACAGATGTGAAGCAGGCTGAAAGTAGGGAACGTTTCCTGGCTAGGGGATACAGAACTGAGGTAGTGGACGCAGCTATAAGAAGATCTAAACAGCAGGCTAGAGATGACTTATTGTATAAAACCAATAGTATTGAGGAAAACCATGCTAATGATGAAACACGGCAACCAACTCTACTCATTATAACTTTTTCCAGGCAAGAAAAGCAACTAAGAGTTATAGTCAGGCGTAATTAGCCATTAGTCGGTGATGACCCTGTGATAGGTAAACTATTATCACCAAACCCAGCAATCGCATTCAGAAAAACCATGAGCGACATGTTGGTGAAAAGCAGCCCGGAGGATCTCAATAAGGGAATGTGGTTAACGGCCCGGAAGGGATTCTTTAAGTGCTCCTTATGGAAGGCGTGCCAATATGGCATGAATGCAACTACATATAAAACAGCAATCAATAGTAAGCTACAGGATATTAAACAGCACCTGATTTGTAAGACCGAGTATGCGGTGTACATTTTAGAATGTAGCTGTAATCGAAAGTATATTGGAAGCTCTAAGTTGGCTGTACATAAGCGAATCCTCCAATATATTAGGGCCATCTCAAATAAGGATGCCACCTATCTGGTGGTAAGACATTTTAAAACATGCCATAATAGTAATTTGAGTCATCTCAAATACTATGCTATCGAAGTTGTCCCACCGCAAAAAAGATCGTGAAGCTAAACTTAGATGCCTGGAAACGAATTTTATATTAGAGTTTGATTGTAAACAGCCGGGAGGATCTTTATACCCATTTATGATCTTACAATGATGACATCTATGAACAGTGATTAACTAGGAGCACAAAAGGGACAGTACTGACGAAAAACATGGAGGTATCGTATCATTGATGTATACCTCAATGAATCTTAGAGATTACCGCTATAGCAGTATACATCTGTATATTTACTACTCTTTGTTTGAACTTGTTTCCAAAGATTCGCTGGAGTGAATGCAAGTGTTTCATGTGATCAAGGCCGAGTCATGCTGAAACGCGTATGGCAGTCATGGTGGCATAGAGCAATCAAGAAAATTTGGCAGTAACCTCCGGGTTCGCATCCGTTTGGGACTTGATATATTTTACTCTGAGACTTGACTCTTGTCATTCATTCTCTATGCAGCATTTGATTGAGCCTTATGCTAATTTCCTATACCCATTGACTATTAAATTTGACTATTATTCTTGACTTCTGTATTGCACTTTATTTAATAGGCCTTCATGATTTTAAACTTAAAGAAGGCTTCACGTCTCTTCTTGTTTTAAGACTTATTTTATTGACTATCTGATTAATTTGCTGTGCATCTGCTAACTGTAGGAACACATTGCCTCATATGATTTTGAGGTTAAGATTAAAGATTGTCATCCATCCTGCATAGGTGCTTTATCTTAGATTATCGGATAAGATAACGTCAACTCCATACAGTACCTAGATATGTTTCTTATTGGCAGGCACTTGAAGGAAGTACTACAGGCGGGTGTTTGTGATTAATATAGGTGATCACTGTAAACAATCAATTCATTTTTTTATTGATTTAAAGTCCACCCTTTGCAAGTTTTTGGATTAATTCATCGTTCCATGTTCGAAAGTTGGTTTGGATTAGCACTAATTCCAGACCACCGATGTTGTACTTAAAACCCGTTGTGTCTACGGAGAACATTGATTTCAGGTTGTGCTTCATTTCTTAACCCAGGTCTTCTTTTTGAGTTGGTGGAACATCCTGAAACCTGTTTTTATAAACTCATCTACTGCCATTTTAATAAAGTACCTCATCATCTGTGGTACTTTCAGGCAATTACGTTTAATCAGTGGGTCAATAGATCTCCTCTGGAATGGAAAGGCTAACTCTACCCATTTATCACCCACCAGCTCTTCCCATGATCCGTTTTCTTAACTATATCTATATTGTTTTACAATTATCCTCTTGCCAAAAGGGCCCTGTGTTATGCTTTTTCCTCCCGCTTCCTTTTTTTGTTTATCCGGAAGCGTCTAGTTTATCAAGGAGCCTCTAGCTTCATATTTTGGTTTCTCCACTACTCTTCAATTATCCACACCCCAAATCAATTTTAATTTTCAGTTTTTTCCTCTATAATTAGGTTTCACCTTGCTAAAGCCCAAATTTAGCAATGTTTTTGCATCCTATATCAATTTCAGATCTTAAATTAGTTTTAAAAGCAATCACTCGAGTCCTACTCTCTCAACCTCCCCCTTCTTAATAATGTATACGTCACTAATACATCAGTCAATTCCTTCTAAAAATGTTTGGATCAATCCAAAAGTCCATACCAAGTGTGGACAATCCATTTCCTTCTATAATAACTGCAGTGACACTTCTCAAATTAAACAGAACTGACCTGAATTTATAGTTTCCTTCAGCCCATCTTTGACTCCATCTTCATAAGGTCACTTAGGAATCTCTCTCACAGTTTCTTGTGTTTGCGCTTATTGTTCTCACTCTGTATATAGTTTTTCCCTTGGTTCTGTCAGCCTTCCACTAGGAAGATGAGTGTTGGACCTGCCAAGCCTGTCGTTATGAAGGTGGTTCTGAAAATGTATTTCATTAGTATTGTGTAGAAAAGTTTGCCATACATAAAGAAATCATTGTAAATCTCTCATTGTAAAATTTTAACCTCTGCTGCTACTCTATGCATTATTGATCAGGGTGACTATTACTTGGAGCCATGTTCCAGTCTATCATTTTTTCCATCATTCCTACTCAGACTTGGAGACCGCCATATGCATATAACCCTTGGTCCTGCTCCAGAAGTATCAGTCCAGCTAAAACTGCCATGCCAAGTCCCCTCTGAATCTGAACACAATCCCAGACCAGTTTTGGCTCAGTAATGCCTTGTGACTGAGGTACAGCTTGAGCCCTGTTGCACAGTAAGCGCAGGACCCACAGCTAGGTACCCCCTTTACCCATAAGGCGTTGCACTGAGGAATGCATCAATGATTTGCTGAGATGCTTTAATTAATCCCAGCTACTGATAATTACTATGTACCACAGTTTAGGTCATAATTGTTTTGCCCACCCTACTACCTCAGGCAGCTCCCAACCTTGGTCCTGAAGAGCAGGAGACAGTGAATTTTGGCTTAGTCAGTGAGGTATACCTTGTGTCCCGTGGCACAGTGAGCACGAGACCAACGTCTGTGCAGCCCTGTCGCATTGTGTGTGTCTCACTGCAAAAGACAAAAAAGTGCTAAGTGGAATGCCTAAATTAACCTCCGCCGCTGGCAACTCCCATTCAAGTACAGCGTTTTTTGCCTTCCAAGTCACGTCACGCAGGAACCAGCTATATGCAAATTGGCCTTGGTCCTGCACCATTTTCAACTGTACAGTTCAAACTAGCTGGCTAGGTCATCTCTAGACAGGAACAGAAGCAACCCCAGAGTGGATCTGCCATAGTTGGGCCTTCTGAGTGAGGTATAGTGCTCTGTTAGGCTGAAACTGGTTTTTAGTGGCTTGTGTTCCTGTCTGGAGAGGACCTGTACTGGCATTTCGGTGTGGACTATTCCTATTGGAATAGTACCAAACCTGACTAGCATATGGTGGCTTTTTGTCTAGAGAGACATAGTCAGGGCCACTAGAATGATTTTCCACATAATTACGGATTTGCTACATAATACATCATCAGCTGCATAATTTGCAGATGCACCCAAAACAAATTTGCTTCTAGCTCTAACCGATCAAAAGTTACTAAAAATGTGAAACGTGTTGCCATTCAGTGGAAGGCCCAGTGCAGAAGTCTACTGATCAACATTGCAACTTTGAGTGTTAAATCTTTGTTAATGAAGTTGCACCTTTGCCAATACAGTGTTAAAATGTGTAAGAAAACAAAAGAATTAGTAATTGTGCAGCATTATTCCGCATATGTTACATTTTCTTGCCTCATAATTTGGTCATTCAAGGTCATGTAATTCCAGTGGCCCTCTAGGCATGGTAGGTGCAATACAGTAGTTTGGGATGCATCCACATAACTGGAGTCTTTAAGCTTTAGGTATTGGTTTTCATAGCCTCTAATTGGAAGGACTCTCAGGGATGTCCTCTCGACACTGATCTTTAAAAAGGACTGACATGTACATGTTGGTGTTGTACATCTTTTTAAAAAACTCGACTGGGAAAGCGTTCAATCCATTTATTCTTCTCTATTTTAGCTGGTTCATTGCTTCTCCCAATGTTTTAGGATGATTTACTTTTCCTGTGTTACATTTCAATCTGTCTAAATGAACACCTTCATTGGTTTGACTCTTACTGAGCCATCTGCTGTTCCTCCGTTTGATGCCCCAAACAAAATGTGATAGCTATTTGAAAGCACTTCTACCTTCATTCTTCATCTGTCACAAGACTTCCCATAGGCGTCTTCATTGTGTTAAAATGATGTCCCCACTAATACTTTAACTGGTGGATTACCAGTATCTTTCTAATGTGTCTCCCTGCGATCATCACATGATCGCAGGGAGACTCATCATCTATTTTACTTCCGGTGATGTATATCATGATCACCTTATAAAATCACTGCGGTAGAAGTATCTTCATCTCCCATGCTTCTTGTTGCTGCAAATAATTGCATGTGCAACCATGCCTCTATATCTGTTTTTGTCCATTTTGGTTTATTGCTGCATTTGTGGTCCTTTAGTTTTCTTACCATTTTTGGATCCAATGAAGGATGTGCCGATTTTCTTTGTAGAATGAAGATGCTCCTTAGGCATAAAACCTATTCAGTTCCGTCTGATACTCTTTGTGGTATTCTGGCTGTTCCTACTAAGCACATTGCTCAGTTTAATCGCTTGCTTCTCTAGATGAAGTGTGAATAAGACATTATATAATGTATCTTATCCATGTCCCTTTTAATGCTTGAATATGTCTATTTTACAAGTAGTGACATGATGATGTTTTACTTTTAAATTTCCTCTCGATCTTAAAAGACCCTAAACAGCTTTTTGCTGCTTGTGCTCTTAACATACTACGTTTGTGTCTGACACAGGTTTGTGGGTCCCACGTCAGGCACTTAAACACAGAAAAACTTAATCTGCTACTAGCTTGCAATTTTGTTTAATTTTTTTGTATCCTAAGCCTAATTCTGAGTCACTTATTAAACGTGTGCAATCCAATACAGGCACACCTGAGATCACTTGATGTTGTTCGTCCTGTCGCTATCATCAAAAACCTGTCACATCAGTCATGCCAAGTTGATCTTCAGTTCTAATTTAGAAAATTGATCTTTTATGGATCACTGTATCCAATGTCTTTGCAAACCCCCCTATTTAAAATCCACCCTGTTTGCAGGATCCACTCTGTTGTTTATTCAGTTAAAAAGGAGCAGTTTTAATACTGGTACACCAAAACACATTCTAACGCTTGCTGACTACCCTTTCGATTTGAACTAATAAACTGATTGCATATATTCCACCTGATGGTTTCTGATTTCAAAATTTTAATTGTGTGACCTTATTATAGCTATTTGAGAAACTTTCTATATCTGTAGATCATGAAGCTTTAGTCCTAATTTACCTCAAATGATTTTGTCTTGTGGTAAGGAAAATTGTATAAAATTACTTTGAGTAATGGTACATGATGTCGATACGTAAATGATTAATAAAGATTGACTTCCTTGCCCAGGAAAGAGGAAGATGGCCTCATTGTGCTTCCATCTGCACTGACATTTGGTGAAGGATATTTGCAAGTGAAACTGATGTTGACTTTATTTTTTCTTGGCAGGGAAAATACATGGATATTGAGTTTGATTTCAAAGGCGACCCGCTTGGAGGAGTCATTAGTAACTGTGAGTTTCCTACCTTGACTTATTTGAAATATTTACAGTAATATTTCTTTTGATCTTGTATGAAAAGATGTGATTCATATGTATTCGAAAATGCACTTTCTGGGTCTGTATTAACATGAATGCTTGCACATTCATTGGACGCTTATCAGTTTTATAACCAGTATCACAGATCCAAGGATTCATACATTCTAATATCTTGGTCAGTCAGCTTGTTTTCATTCAAAGCATATTGTAAATTAAAAGGAAAAAGAACTAGAAACAAGTAAAATTAGAACTATAGTTAAAGAAGTGTATGTGTGTGTAAGTGCGTAATATTGATGGATGGAATGCTTGAATTAAACTCAACCACTGGTGATTACTCAGGCCAGAACCCAGTGCATTACACACCATGCCACCTCAATGTGGACTCAGCCATATGCAAATCCGTCTTGACCCTGTTCCAGAGCGAACAGTCTAGCCCGAAATTACAAGTTCTATTTCTGTGTAACATGGCATTCTGAGTGCATCTCAGACTTGATAAATTACCACATGCATTAATCTGAATACATGCTAGTGCGAAACTCTTTAAATTAAAATAGACAATGGGCCCAGCTACACTGAGTAGTTAATTTTAATCTTGCCTGTGGGCAAGCCCCTCTTAAAAAAGCCTGGATTCGATCCTGTGTGCCTGAGTAATTACAGGCCTATTTCTGTTTCCCGGCCTCTCAAAGCTACTGGAGAAGCATGTCCACATTCACCTCTCTGCCTTTCTGGAGTCCAACAATGTTCTTCACCCCACACAAATGGGGTTCAGACCACAAACAGTTTTGCTGGCTATGATCTTTGTTGGACAAAGGATGCTCATCGGCTATCATCCTCCTGGACCTGAGGGTGCCCTTTGACTCGGTAGACCACTTCACACTTATCAATAGGATATCTGGAGTGCTCGTTGGGGGACTGGTTCAATCCTGGCTCTCCTCTTTTCTGATGGACATAACGTTCCAGGCGCTTGATCACTCCTGGTATTCCGACAACTTCCCCCTATGTTGCAGGCTGCCCAAAGGGTCTTCCTCAACCTCACTTTTTCATCGTTATCTGTAAGCTCTGGCTGAGATTGTCTATTCTTTTGGGTTATCAATGTTCGCTTATGCTGATGACACCCTGCTGGCTATCTCTATCTCCTCCGACCCTAGCTCCAGTCTTCGGGAGGTGGCCAGATGGATGGTCAACTCTAAACTGAATCTCAATGAAGACAAGACTGAGGTCTGATATTGGGCAATAATTTTAATAAAAAGTTCCCACCCTCTGTGCCAGATTGTCTGTCAAGTCTCCCCAGTCCCAAGGGGATGATAGAGCCTTCGAATGCGGCTAGACTTTAATCTTACCATGGATTGCCAGGCAAAGAATTTTGCGGCCACCTGCTTTGGCATCCCTCGACTGCTTAGAAAGGTGTTAAGTCTGCTGTTTTTCCTAGCTGCAAGATTAATTGTACAGGACTTTATCTCCCGTCTCAACTATGGCAATGTCCTCTATCTTTGTTCTCCTAGCAATGTCACAAAGAGATTACAAACTACCCAGAACGCCGCCGCTAGTCTTCTCATGGATGCCCCGAAGCAACAATCTGTAAAAAGAGCCCTGAAGGGCCTCTACTGTCTCTCAGTCGAGCAGAGGATCCAGTTTAAGACTCTCCATCCTGCACAGGTCGTTTCACAAGAAAGGTCCCATCTTACTAAGACCGATGGCCATCGCCAACACTCCGGGAAGGCTACTTGGATCGTCTTCAGCACATTTACTGCAGGTCTTCAAGTTTAGCAAATCCAGCTGGGGTGGCTGTTCTGTCTCCTACGGGCACCCAGACTTTGAAACACTCTTCCTTTGGAACTACGCCTGCTTTCCAGTGAACTCCCATTCCGTAAGGCCCTGAAACCTGGCTATATAGCAACTCGTTCTGCTGCGAGCTGGTTAACACTTCTGAGCTACTTTCTGATTATTCTAGCTCTGGGAGACCTCCTGATAGCTATGCGCTCTACAGGACCTACAGAATAGAATAGAATAGAACCTGCATATACTCTCCTGCTACGCAGAAATAAATTGAGGCCTGCTCTCTAAACAGCTTTACCATCCCCACACACTGGGACCCTACACTCTATCTACCTCACTGTGAAGAATCATGACTCGTTTTCTCCCAATGAAAAGCTCTCTGTTGCTCCTTAACTAGGTTAATGTTTTATTTACACCCCTACATACATTATGATAAATGTATTTATGGACAGGTTGCGGACCATTTTCTTCTTAAACTATGTAATTGTGTGGATGAGTGATGGCTTTCTTAACTTAATTCTCTAGTTATGGCGAAGTGTTTGGTGAAGTGTCTCTAGGTAGGACTGTGTTGCGATTAACGGTGGACGTGTGGTGGTACTCTGAATGCATTTGTCCCCTTTTGCTCCTACAACAGGCTCCTAAAACAATTCATTATTGCCCCCACTGCCAATATTTCAAACTTTTTTTAATGTGCAGTGAGTTTAGCAAACTAAATATACATAATATTTTTTAGGTAGTGTTCTAGATCACAAAGCAGGCCTTGACAACTTTTGGGTTTTGCACAGGGGAGGCATTTATAGTGTGGAAGCAAAATAGACGCCGTCTTTACATAGAGGTAGGAGAGCTGCCAAATACATGGGCAGTGTGAATATTATTAAAGATTCAGTGTTATAGAACAAATAATGTGGCAGGCAGTGTTGGCTAAACAGAAACGAGTGCTGGACTATTGCAATTAATTTGAATCTCACAACATGTGACATTCTTGAATAATCCAAAACTGGGAATCAAGACTTGTACAAATAATCAGTAACCCCATCCTCTCAATCGTGAATCATACATAGGGGGGACCAGAGTTAGAACTCTAGCAAGGAGGAAGTGTTCTACATGAAAATTAATTTTTTGACACAAAATTATTTTCCTCTCATTTGAATGCGTTGAGAGTCAACAGCTTTCTAAATAAGAGGGACATGGAGTTCAGGCCCTCTCCTAAGAAAGCCTTTTTTAGTGCCTAGTTTTATGCATTGTAGTAGTTAACTTGTTTTGCTTCATGATATGCAGGTTCAGTCCAGAGACCTTATTTTTTTTTGTGAAAGACGTATGCTTTCAAAGGTGGTAGGAGCATGGGATCCTTCAGCTTTAGGGGGAAGTTGTGATCATTATGACGATTCGTACTAACCACCAGATGCTCGGCTGCATTTATGCTTGCTTTTGGTGGTGGTACCCTGAATTTAGGATGGCTAATAAACGGGCATAGTGTCTTGTGTTTAGAACTACGGCTTGTACAACATGATTTAAGTGTTGCTTGGGAATCTCAGGATTTAATTATATTATCAACCTCAATTGTAGTTGTGAGCATCCCTATCAATCAACCAATCAGTGAATTTGAAGCACGCTACTTACCCGTGAGGGTCCCAAGGTGCTTGGGGGGAAGGAGGGAGGGAGGGGGGTGCAGCTCTGAGTCGGCTGATGAGCAGGATCTTGTGGCTCTTCCTTAAAATATGTAGAGTTGGGGAGCATCTGATGTTGATCGGGACCTATAATGCGTAAGGTGGTGTTTCTTAGATAAAGCCTAATACATTAGCATATATTGACACCCTTTTTGTTGGATTTCTACAGTTAACCTATTGTTTTTACTTGGATGCATTGTTTTGGTTCATAAATTGCTTTACATTTGTACATGTAATGCTGTCAAAGTCAGTTCGAGTAAATATAAACCACATCTTACACACAGATTAAATAATAACCGGTTTTGACAGTTTTGTACGGAAACTCCTCTCCGTGAAATTAAGAATTTCCTGATGTAGGTTGTCAAAGTAGTAGAGTATTGTTAGCCCTGTATTATGCTTTAGATACACCCCTAGCTTGTGTTCAAGGGCATTGTTTTGTAGTTTTATATTGATGAAGTTGATGCCTGAAGAAAGTCTATAGTAGTCTCTTTTAGGATTTGAGCATTAGAGAAAGGCGACCTTCTTGAGCACAGCTAAACCAATATTGCCCTATCCAGCTTTTTGATAAGTCTGAACGATTCTCATAATGTTAAGGTAAGGCTTTATGGGGTGGTTCTCATAACAACTCTGTTACACTAATTCTTTAAAACATTCATACGATGGCCTTTGCTTCACGCAGGTGACTATTTCTCTCTCGCCTCATACTGCTGCTTCTTTTGCTAAATCATTGCAGCATTTGTGATCGAGACTACTCTACATCTGAAAGGTGTACCCTGTCATCACTCTGCTTGTCATAGTCAATTTTTATCTCCTCTTTGCATTGTATACAGAAAGCATCTTCTCTGCCTTGGTAAACCCAATAGGTCTGATTTTATAGTGCAAAGCACCATTGGTGGATGCAGCACTTCTAAGCCACATTTGTGCATGCCCGCATTTGCCTCTCAGCACATTAAAGCAACACCTACGGTCACTGCTTTTTTGTGTTAGCCTCTAGCAAGACAGCCGAACATCATTGATAGTACAGCTTTATTACTCCTCCATTGAGTGCACACTAAGGATTATATACTAGATAGGCTTTGTGATGACCAGGTCACATTGGGAATGCTGCTTCTAAGTCATGTTGTTTTTTTGTTTTTTTTTTAATGTAAAGGTGGTATGAATATGTTCATGGCAAGGGTATGGAATATTGAGTAATCTCCCTTCACAACTGTATTGTTGAGATGCATTCACGTTGGTTCATAGCCGTATTGTGTTTTTGTCGTGATGTGGATTAGGTACAGGTGTTAGACTGGAGTGGTCTGTTCCTCGTCATTTAAAACACAACACAATAGCATCATCAACATTTATGAATATTTTATGATCACCATATGCTAGCCATTGACATGAATCCTGTTTGCTTTACCTCCTTTTAAATCCTGCAAGTGAAGAGTAGGTTAAGTTTGAAAAGTGCACCCTTATAACTGTTCCTTTAATTCTAGCTAGCCCTGTTTTGTCTGTTCTTATGAGTTAATGTTGACGCTACATAAGGATCATTGAAGAACGCATACAGAAGTGCCCCTGTCTGGAACAGGGTACAGCTCCAAGGTTGCAAGACATTTGTTTGGAACATTTAAACTCAAGGTAACAAGTTGCATTTTTAACTAGATTGCACGTTTCCTCTCAGTTAGCTTTATTAAAGCAATTACACATTGTTTTGTCTAATACTTCAGTTGTTCTTTCGAGAAGATAAGCTAATTTGGGATCATAGCGAGGCCCACATTGGTCTCTACTGTTATTGAATGGACTTGATATTATTTTGACAGAACAGAATGTTCTGCTCAGTCGGGGTAAAGAGGCGCTATCTCAGGCTTTCTGTATTCGGAAGACTGCGGACTGGAAATCAAACTCACCCCTGACATAATTTGGAAGAAATGCATTCCGCCCACAACTGTCTTTGGGAGCTGTTGCCATGTGAAAAAGATCCTGGTAGCCTTGGATAATTAACGATGATTTAAAATTGAATGTGGTCAATTCTCAAATTTTACTAGGTTCAAAGATATCTTTTGAAGGATCGTATTTTTATTGTGTGTACTTTTAACAGGTTTGCCTTCTTCCTTGGCTTATGGTTTGTTTTTTATTCCAACTAGTAATCTTCATTCCAAATAAGTTTGTCTCGTGAATTTCCTTAGTTTCTCTTGAGCTGTAGGCCTATTCGGGTTAGATGTAAGTAATTGTGCACAGTTCTAGGTGAGGGTGTACTCAAAGCAGTACACCACGGCAGCACACATCTCACGAGGTAGTGCTTATAACATTATACTTTTTAAGGAATATAACGCCTCATCCTGTGCTGCAAGGGCCCTTTTTAAATGTCACAATAGCTACAAAATACACATTTAGTAGGATACTTAGTTTGCCCTGGATAGGGTATGGGTGGTAATACTCTTCCCAGAATGTCATACAGACTTCCCTCTCTGAAACAACCCCTTGCTGCCTAAAGAAAGGGTCGGTAATATAGAATGGCAGAAAAAGACATCTTTTCTTCTGTGGCAGTTTGTACTTCCCTCTAGATGTGTTTTAAATACTTACAGCTCAGACGTTTTTTGAAAATATGATTGGGGCATCCGAATGTTTGTGCCAGTGCTATTTCCCAGGGTTTTGTATATGAAATTGGCCAGGAGAACCAGTTTAGGAGATGGGAAACAGCCTGGAATTCGGCTTTCTAAAGAGGTGTGGAGATATGATTGTGTGCATGCTCTCATTGGGTGTATATTGAAAAAAGCAGTCCAGTGTTATGGAATGCACAGGTTATGTTCCACAGTGGCCTTCTGACACAAATTACATTGACAGGGGTACATTGACAGGTGAAAACTGACTCCTTTGCTAAGTGCACAAAGTTATTTGGAGCACTTTTTTTTCCTTTGCCATCTCTGCAAATGATTTGACATTTACCCTAACAGACAAATTGATAAGATTTCAAAGGAAGACACTCTTAATTCCTCCATCCTTCATCTGGGCAGAAACGGTGAAAAGGGTAGAAGGATTAAAGTTCGATAGTGAAAAGAAGGGCCCAAGGAAGGAGCTATGTTGAGAGTAGGTGCAGCAGATGGGGCAGTGAAAGGTCTGGTTCAGCTAGTCGTAATATGCACAGGCCACCATTTACTATGGAGGGACCCAAGCTTTAAACAACCTCTGGAATAAATATGTCCAGCCAACAAAGCCAAAAGCATGCCTCTGGCTCGTCTCACACTTTGTCTAACATCAGCCTTGGACCAATCGCCTGCTTCTTTTCAACTGCTGCAGTCACGGATTTACTCCTCAAGTCAATCAAACATACTTCACAGCAGCAAGAAGAATATGAAAACCTCGGAGGAGTGATCTGGTTGTTTTTCAGAGCTGCTCTTGTCTAGACATGAGTGGCTAAATATCAGGTAGAGAGTGGATCACTGGTCCTGAAAGAACCAGGGTGTAAACATAAACAGTACCAAGTACTGTTAAGAAACCCTCATTCACGTTTTTAGCAGGTGGAATTCAGCGGTATATTTGATTATCCGTTTTGTGCTTGACAACGTGACAGCATCATCATTGGGTTAATGAATGCTTCCTCCACCCGGAGGTTTTTCCTCTGGTTTTTTCAGTAGTGATCGTAGAACAGTGAGGGTGTGTGGTGAAGTGATATTAAAGTGAGTGAAGTTTAAGAAACTCGTAAAACCAGTGTATTGTTTTAATAGGACTGGGTTCGAGTTGGTTAAAAACGCTTTTCGTGCATGAGGCAGACAAATTAGGGTCTGGTGCACTTTAAAAATGTGTCCATAAAAGAGGTCGACATGTTTCAGCCCTATCTAGTGCCCCGAGGGGTCAGGTGGGCTGTCATCAGGACCTTGTCTATGTGTGGAGGACACTAAAATTAATAGGTCTCCTAGTGAAAAAATGGAATAAAGTGTTCCACCAAAAAATACGTTTGATTTGAACCTTTTATCCTGAAGTGGAGAGTTACATCGGATAGAGAGGCTCTTTCCTGCTCTTTGGACTGGTTGTAGCATACGTATATTATTGGAATACAATAATAGGTTTATGCCACTAATTGTCTGTGATGCTTTGTGCTTAGCATATAGGATGCAATGTCACACTGTTTGTAAACTAGGATCTTCATTGTATATTTAAAACTCCTGATAACATTAGGTTTACAGTTTTTTGTCCAAAAAGTCTTTAATTTGTTTGAATGATCTGCAGTAATCTACCTCTTTCGACAAGGAAAGCCACGGTATTGAGCTCTTCCCTACGTGTATTCTTTGTTTTTGATCTTGTGCAATCTTTGTAGTTGCCCTGTTTTGTTAAATTACTTTTTATGTTCCCTTTAACCAGACCTTCCTTAATTTAGCACCTCTGTGAATGTAAAATCGCTATCATTGCCGCTTGTTTTGCTAAGTTGAAACGTGTTGGGAGTCCTTTTTTTTAATTATTTATAAAGGGATGTATACATTGGCCATTTTGAGAAGGACATATGCTTGTTGTCTTCAAATTGTCGAACGGCTGTCCCTCACTTGTACTATCTACTCTGCAAGCTGCAAACACAATTGTTTAATTAATAAAGCATAGTTCCATTGTGTACTACGTAATCTTATCCAGACTAATGCTTAAACCTAAAGGTGCAGCATCAATTTGTTTATTTCTCGGTAGAATTCTACACAATTCATGTATACATTTTTCTCTTTGGCTGCAGTGAGCACTTGATTATGAAATCCTTGCTGAAGGGGCATGTTTTTCTATTTATCTTCTTCTTGATATTTCTATTCTCTGCAGTAATTTGGATATATATATATATCTATCCAAATTACTGAAGATACACTGGCTTAACACTGTCTGTGTCTCTTGACATCGAAAATGTTGGATTTCCTCACTAAGCATGCACACATATTCCAATGACCAGGGCAGCAGATAATGTGTGATCTTTACCCATGATGTATTGTGCAACATATGACCAGTATTTTATTTATGCATTTTCTTCGCATGTGTTGTTAACATATTTTTGCACTCGTGTATTCCCATGACTTTGGGACATATGTATTACGACTGTAACCACTCCAATATGTTTGACGAATTGGAATGGTGGTCCTTCTTTGTTTTCTACCTTTACCATAGGCTATTTCAGTCACCTAATTTGTGTTGCACGTTTCACGTGATAACTGTTGCGATTTACAAGTGATATATATATATATTAAATAGTACTGAGACTTGCAGGGGTAGGTTGGAAGGGTAGTAAGCAATACAGAGCCTTGGTCACATTATCACCTGCCACTAAGAAGCAGATTCCTTGGTATGCCCTCCTCAAATGAGAGAATATAGTAACTCAGTTTACAGGTGGTAACAAGCATGTTAGTCTAATATTGGAAGCATTGAAATATTTTTGTACTCTTTGCTAAATAAGAAGAATTTGGAAAACCGCGTTTAATAGTTTTACTGGTAATTCTCTATAGATTTAGAGCGGGAAATTGCACTATTGTATCCATCTCTGTGTGATGCAATTTATGTTCTTCTGACAAGTTGATCAGACTGTGTAAAGATGAACTCCGATGTTGGAAATGAATAAAGCTACTGCTGGAGATATGGATAGGTATGATATTGAGCATAGTGTGGTTTAAATTTTGCACGAAGAGAGGATAGGATATCCGTTGGATAGAATTACCTAATTGTGGATGCCACAAGGCTTAGAAGGGCTCAGACAGACTACTGTTACGATGAAACGTTTGATGTATATACTCTAATTCACTTCCTCTTAAGTCACAAACTCTTCTTCATTTCTTTCGATCTCTAAAGAGAATTAAAGTTCTGTTCAGTGTAAAAACTTAATTTAGAGCTTGAATATTTGTAATCTGGATTTTAGGAATCTGTGTGCTCCATTCAAATTCATTATTTTACATGCCCAACAATCCATCAGATATCTGCATAATGCGATAAACGTTATAGGGCATGCTGCTATGAACAAAGTCAGAAGCTCTTTTATTGAAGTCTGTTAAACACATGAGCAGATAGCCGTGGATTGTAGTAGTTGTCTGGTTATTGACTTCTGTCTACTTATTACCTACAACCTTTCTTTTGCAATACCTACACAGTATATTTCGGCTTCCTTTTCTTGTCACCTGCCACTATTCTGAGTTTGTCATCTACCTCAGTATATTTTTTTTTCCTAACCTTTAACTATAATATTCTTGATGCCTACAGACATTCCCTCCTTGATATTAACCATAGTAGTTTTTGTCAACAACTGCTGTCCACTTCTTGTAAATTCTTATTGCTAATTACAGCCATTCGCTTCGTGCCTCCTACGGTTATTTTAATCTTGTCATCTGCAAGCATACTTTTTTTGTAACCCTGTCCTTGTCGATAAACTGTGTGCGTGTGAGCAAACATTACCTTTCTCCCATTGCTTAGCACCCACATGCCACAATTATTTTCTTGTTACCTGCAACTGTCCTAATGCCTTCATCCAAACATGCACACGTCAATCAATCACTCGGGTTGTTAAGCGCAACTACTCGCCCAATAGGGTCTCAAGGCGCTGTGGGGGGGGGGGGGGTTGTGCAGCTCCTGGATGTTCACGGCGATTCATTGAAGAGCCAGGTCTTGAGGTCCTTCATAAACTTGGAGTGTTGTCTGTCAGAGGTGGAGAGGGAGGGTGTTCCATGTAGCTTCTGAATGACTACCTTCATACTCAGCCTACCCATTTGTTCAAGGTTTGTAGTCCCAGTATTATGTTTGATAAATGTCACAAGTGAACAGCATCACTGCCACAGAATGCTAAATCTTAAACCACTTGCTAAATGATTGTCTATCTTCAGTTTCCTCTGAAAACTGGACCTCTGACTGACCTCGAGACCGAACCTCTATGAAAATTGCAGCTAGGTCAGAACCACAGAATGAGAAAGCATATTGAAAGTCTGCAAATGAGTCCAAAGCAAACCTCCTTTAAATGCGTTACACTAATACTGTATCCTCAAAGTTAAATATATATACGTGGTCCACAAGACGTTATGAGGCACTTTGAAAATTTATCAGCATAAATATGAATATGTGTCTCACCAGCTTGCAATTAAGACCCTTCAACCAGTTCAAAATAGCTTCCGACTTAAGGCAACTTCAAACCTAACCTAAACACTTGTCGCACAATCTTAACAAAGACAGTTGACTCAAACCAATTCATCGTTGCACATGGTCGTCAACTTTGCTTCTATGTACAGATTTGTGCTATATCTTTTCTCCATCATGAACAGTTTTCTATTAGCTTTTGTACTGTACATAGTGCAGCCATTTAGGCCACATTATGTAGTTAAATATAAAACCAATTTAAAAACATTTATAACAGCTTAGAAAGACACCTTTATATTTTTTTCCATTGACGATTCTCTAAATTTCGAGGTGTAGTTGGATCCGTGCAGATGGTGGTGGTGTTCAAGAAGGTTCACTTCTCATCGCCATATCATCATTTTCCTCTCAATGCCTGTGTCCATTGTTTTCTGATCACCCACTACGATTCTCTTTTTGTAATGTCCAAACGTCTTCGTCATTAAGATCCATTCTCCTCTCACCCTTTGCATCATTCCTTTCCAGTTACCTCCCAGCAGTCTGTTTAATCATTCTATTTTCTTCATCTCTTTCTACCATTCCTTCTTACCTGCTACAACCGTCTTCTTTTCCAAGCCTATCACTATTTCTGTCACCCTGATTTTCCTTAGAGTCTACTGCACTGCCAAACTGACTGCACCTGCTCAGCCACTTCCACACACCCTCAATAAAGAGGACCGGAGACTGGAAGTTTAGTTGTAAATCAGTACCCCTATGTTGGTCCTCACATCCTTGGCGTGGTTTTCTCTGAAAACTTTATCGCTGGTAATCAGTGCTAAAGTGCTTGTGCTTCCCCCAGTTGGGTCACTTAATTTACTTGTACGTCCCTTGAAAAGTGGTATACCATATACACAAGGCCTGTAAATTAAATGGTCCTAGTGGGCCTGCTGCACTGATTGTGCCTGCCACTTAAGTAGCCCTTTAAACATACCTCAGAATGCCATTGTAACCTGTGTGCAGTTTTAAACTGTTATTTCAACCTGGCAAAATAAGCCCTTTGCCAGGCCTAAATCTTCATTTTTAATACATATTAGTCACCCCTAGGGTAGGTCCTGAAAAGCCCAGTGAGCCTAGTGCTTTATATTTAAAATGTTGGACATAGACTTTTAAGTTTTACATGTCCTGATAGTGAAACTCAAAAATTCGTTTTTCACCACTACAAGACCTCCCTCCCCCACACCTCCTCCCACCTGGGATACAATTGAGTTACCGTATTATATTTAGTAAGTGATAACTTTCAATTGGGAAAAGATAGACCTGTCAAGTGTGGTACTTAAAGAATTGTAATTAAAAACCCTCCTTAATGGTTATGTTGGCTCAAATGAATCACTGTATGAATGTCATTCGAGGAATGGTCCATGTTTGCATCATTTTTCAGGTTGTGGATTCTGTGTTGAGTGGTGCATTAATAGGATTGTAATCGTAGGTAAAATGTGTTTTTACCACTCAGTGGTCACAATAGAGGGGTGACAACCACCATCACAATCTTATGCCTTTGATTTATGGTAGTAATTCATGGAATTGTTTATACGTGTGGGAATGTATGTGTGAGCAAGAATGCCCGTGCTTCTGTTGTCAGTGCATGCCTGCATATGCTAGAATGCCGGTGCTTCTGTTGTAAGTGCATGCCTGCATATGCTAGAATGCCGGTGCTTCTGTTGTCAGTGCATGCCTGCATATGTTAGAATGCCGGTGCTTCTGTTGTAAGTGCATGCCTGCATATGCTAGAATGCCGGTGCTTCTGTTATCAGTGCATGCCTGCATATGTTAGAATGCCGGTGCTTCTGTTGTCAGTGCATGCCTGTATATGTTAGAATGCCGGTGCTTCTGTTGTAAGTGCATGCCTGCATATGCTAGAATGCCGGTGCTTCTGTTGTCAGTGCATGCCTGCATATGTTAGAATGCCGGTGCTTCTGTTGTAAGTGCATGCCTGCATATGCTAGAATGCCGGTGCTTCTGTTATCAGTGCATGCCTGCATATGTTAGAATGCCGGTGCTTCTGTTGTCAGTGCATGCCTGTATATGTTAGAATGCCGGTGCTTCTGTTGTAAGTGCATGCCTGCATATGCTAGAATGCCGGTGCTTCTGTTGTAAGTGCATGCCTGCATATGCTAGAATGCCGGTGCTTCTGTTGTAAGTGCATGCCTGCATATGTTAGAATGCCGGTGCTTCTGTTGTAAGTGCATGCCTGCATATGCGAGAATGCCCGTGCTTCTGTTGTCAGTGCATGCCTGCATATGTTAGAATGCCGGTGCTTCTGTTGTAAGTGCATGCCTGCATATGTTAGAATGCCGGTGCTTCTGTTGTAAGTGCATGCCTGCATATGCGAGAATGCCCGTGCTTCTGTTGTCTTTGCATGCCTGCATATGCTTTATCTTGAATGAGTGCAAAGTGTTTGTCTGGTATGCATGTGTCTGTATGTGCTGCCTACGTATGTATCTTGTCTGGCTTTCTGTGTCTGTGTGTTCACACTATAAAATAGCTAGGTCTCGTGGCACAATTTCAGGTCCCTTCACTTTATCAGAGTGTCCTTAGAGTTTGTTAATGGGTTAATCCTGAGACGAGAGTGTCTGGAAGCCTGGCCTGTTTCCTGGTGCAGAATGCGGTGAGTCATGTGGTATGGGTGATGTCATTAGTGTGAGTGTCCTATCCGTGCCAGTTGGAGTCTCCAGCTGGGGGCTGAGCTGGTCCCATCCCAGCTCCTCATGGGGTTCCGGGTTCCCTTGAAACTTGCTCCTTAATAAAGTACTTGTTCTTGAACATGGCTGTCTCCTGGGAGTCCTTAACACCGTGCGTCTTAGAAACACAACACTATCTCATTTGCCTACATGGTTTTCTTTTAATTTTGGTATCGAATTATCTTTAATATATCTATTTAATGTGTTGCAGTTAAGCTTTCAGAAAATGAGTGTGAATTACTTAAAATAAATTGAAATTTCATTCGAAAAAGAAAATAGCTCCAAGTTCCAAGAGAAGGATGTGTGCTCATCACCCCTCCTCCCTTTCATTATAACTGTCTGCTGTCAGGAGCTGTGTGTAGCTGGTTTATTGTGAATAATTGGGCCCTGGGGACATTCTGAAAAAAAAAATGCCGCATCTCGCGGGAACGCCCTTTCCACTAAACCTAGAAAGGCAATGTAAACATGTTAAACACAAGGTGATCTGCAGGGCCACATTCATCGTATTCCTGCATTTTCCGAAGTTAGGTTGTTTGTAATTGCTGTGCTTGTGTCTTAGTTAATTGCAGACGATTTACTGGAGATTTGGAAATTTGTCTTAGTTATACATGTATATAAATTTGTAATCAGACGGTTCCATTCTGTGATTTGTTTATTCCTAACACCATAGCTGCTGCATTGTCTTCTGATCCGGTGCTTGCAGGCCCTCGACTTGCCGCTAATCCCCGAGCTCGGCTTGATATGTGAGCGCGGACTATAAACAGTGTTCTGGTACTTGTGTGCTTATATGATGAACACTCCCCATGCTAAACTTTACATGGGAGTATTGTCATCATTCGTGTGATGCCTTAGTCTGCTTTTCAAATGGTAGAAAGTGTTCGCGGCGTTAGTGAGCATGGAGTCGGCCCTAACTCGTATAAAAAGTAGTCTAGTCCAGTAATATTGAACCGTACCTGAATGAAGAAAGGTCCTTGGCGTAGTCTTAGCACACAGGGGTGTGCAGCGAGCCATTTCCTGCGGTCAGCCTCTTTGTAGTTTGGCCTCTGCGAGGCCCCGTAATGGAGAACCTGCCTGATGTCACTGCCTCTAATCGTAGGCACCTGAACCCATAAAGTAACCTCACTATGTACTTATGTTCCTTGGGGAATTCGATTATTTTGAAGATAGCTTTGAGAAATACCCGTTAACGCTGGGCTCTGGGAGAGGTCGCTAGGAGCCAAAAAAGGTCCAGATGACCAACCAGAAATAGACTTCTGTGTAAGAGGGGAAAAAAGGACATTTGAAGGCCAGCACTAGCTGGTTTTCTTTTATATGAAGCTTACTGAGCGCACAGTGCGTTTCCTCTATTGATGCTACAAGAAAACACTTTTTTTGGTTGAATAATCACCCAGAGTTGCATATTTTGTCTATTTTGTCTATTTTAGTTCCTCTGCTCCCTTTAGACTTTACAAAGTCGTTTGTGCGTAGCAGTGTTTCAGAAAGAATATATCAGTGTGGCCTAAACGTACAGTCCATAAAAACATTATTAGCCTTCCTGTGCTTTCCAAATTGTGATTGGGTCAGGAGTTCATTTTTGGTGGGTCTTGAATGTCCAAGTAAAAATTGAAGAGGCTTTTAAATTCTGTACTTATCTTGTCCCATTGCTGCGCTTAAATGACGGAGGTCAACTGTCAGGCTATGTCTTCTGACAAATTGCTACTTATGTTTTTTAACATGGGGATTGGTGTTTACAAACTCCTCTCACTTTGCAGTCAAATAAATGTTAAGTGAATTATGTGACGATCTTGCTGGGGTACAGAGAGCATGAAAGGAAAGGCTGTGTGTAGGATGTCATTTTGTGTAACACATGAGAAAATGTAAATATCTGTAACTGACTGCACACATTCAGCAGTTCAGAAAGCAAAACTGAAGCACTTTTTTTGTAATTCTGAAGTGTGATGGAAACTAAGATTAAAATAGGAACAAAACAAATCAAGACACTTTTACTTGATGATGAGCAAATGATTAATATTTACGGAAACAAGATTCACACGCATCATTTATGTTCAATTTAGTTTTAGCAGTAAAAATGTATGTCTTTGCAAATTTAGTGGCGTTTTCAATGGAAAATGGGCTATCTGCCAATGACAGTGCGCCACCACTCGATGCAATATTTAGATACAAAAAAGTCGCACACATCATCTTCAATTAAGCTAACTGGGTTTTAAAAAATGTATCAAGATAGAAAGTGGGTCGTGGTTCTAAAAACTTTAGGACTACTGTATTAGAGACCGAAAATGAAAGGAATGAGACAAGAATTTAGTTACTCGAATGGTCTTCCAACAGATCTGTTACCTTCTCTCTTCTGTATCTGATATCAGCAGTGTTGGTAAGACGTTGAAAATAGGAACTGGCTTAATAGACTATATTTGCAGCAGGATGTGCTTGGACAAATTAGGGCTGTCTAATTATATACTGCTTAATCAAGAAGACACATACCAATTACAGTTTCAGTGATATTTGTAAGCCTTGCTTCTAAGTAGTTTTAAGCTGCCTGTTACTGAACACCTATTGTGGACGATACCAATACTTAAAGTAGGCTTTGGTCAGCCCTTGGCATATCATTTGCTTGCCTCCTATTCAATGTCTTTCGTTAGTCTTCTTGTTAGGTCTCGCCTGAGCCAGCGCTTTAGCGCTTTAGCGCTGCTCTGGCGAGAGCTTCAGTAAGCAGGATTTGGAAGTGCAGACTATTGGCTTTTCAGGCCTTCAACTACAGTGCATGTGCGCCGGGCGTGCGCACCATTTGTCAGCCTACTGATCACTTTCGCGGCCGCTTTGATGTTCTCAGTGAGCCGCACGACCACTGAGAACATCAAAGCGGCTGCGAAAGTGCACACCATTTGCCAGCCTGCATGTTGATTCTCACATCCACCTCCTCACCCTTCCCTGTGTTGCTTCAGCACTCACCCCCCCCCCCCGCTTCCATGTTAGCCCGTGTGGCTCACATTCTCTTTCATGGCCGTCGCCAGAAACCCAGATTGCAGTCTCTCTCTCTCCTCTCGCTTTCTCTCTGTCTCACCCGCTCTCTTTCTCTCACGCGCTCTCTCCCCCTCTCTCTCACTCTTTCCCTTTCTCTCGGAGCACTACAGAGGCTATTGTTACGTCAATCCCGTCTTTGTTTCAGACTCCATCTCTCTCTCTTGTTCCTTTAGTTTTCCACCGTATTTTTTTTTTGCCATTCCCTCACTCTTTTACCTTTGCTTTATCACTCTTGTCTCCTTTTCTTTCTTCTCGCTTATTTAACGACTTTCAAAATGCAATGCTCCAAACGTTCCAGATCCCCTCAGCCCCCTTATCTCCCTTTTAAGCTCTGCTGGCTCTTGAGTTTATTATCCTCACGATTTCTTCATCCATGGCTGTCGGAGGGAGAGGTGGGGGTACGGGGTCGGACGATGACAGCAGCCATCCCGCCGGGTCGCAAAACCTGCCATGTTCAGAAAGGTTGAATGAATGCAGCTGCCACATATCTTGGTTCGATTTGCCTGCCTATTTATCAGTCTATGGCTCTACGTAATTTCCAAAGATGGTTTTACAGCACTTTCAAGTTAGCTCAGTTGGTTGAGTAACTGCTGCGAAGATCCATATGTAACTTGGCGATCAAAGGAATGGCTTGTGCAAAACTACCTTTCCTAATAAGCCAGTTTGCAGCTGCACTTTGTAAATGGTCCAGTATTAGAGTTACTGAATAGGATGCTCCACAGATAATTAATATAATGATCATTTATCAATCAGTTGATAACTGTAATAGCATTTGAAGAAATGCACATTTTTCAATTTTCAAGTTTGAGTGTGTGAATTAAACTTTACTGAGTTCTGTGTAAGAGGTAGAGGTCTTCGGAGTCTTAATCGCTCCCATTCTTCACTGCACATCTCTTTCCTTTACGGTTTCTCTATTGGAACACTTTATGCCCCTTTTCTCTCCCCATCTTTCTAAAAACCCTCCGCCTGCATATCTCACACAGCAGTTTCTTTCCACTGACTCTCTCCTGCACACACTTCCAGGCACCCCCTTCACTTACCATTGCCTGGCACACACCCACTAACCTGTAAGCAATCCCTTTTCACCTTTTCTTTTACTTTCGCAAAATGCAGGACTCTAAAAGCAGTTCACACTGTACAACAGCATTTATTCATAGTGCATACAGACAGCAACAAGCATTTGCAGTGCAATAGGTCTCGCAATTACGCGAGTTTGAGCTGTTGGCATTGTAAATGACAATGCCTTTTATTTAGGTTTTTGTTTGTAAAACATAAATAAAAGACATTGTCATTTACAATGCCAAATAGCTCAAACTCTCGTAAATGCGAGACCTATTGCATTGTAAATGCTTGTGTTTACCCCTTCCTTTGAGTCCAGCTTTCTTACCATCTTTTTAGTTGCATTATATATATATCTTCCCAATGCTCACATTTAGGTAAATACATTTTTTTTTTTTTTTTTGCTGAATGGGAGTATTTTCCTACTCTATCCCCCATGTGCTTATTCCTATGGGGACCACCTAACTCAGTGTCATCATGCACATTGTTTCCAGTTTTGGGCTTTTAACTGACAAACCATTACTGCCTGCTGTGTTAGTCTAATGACTGCAATGGAAGCTGAAGAAGACTACAGTACCCATAATGCATTAGTTAGTCAGGTGTTTAGTCCCAGAAAATCTCATGCACTGGATTTGCATCTTCATGAGTGGCAAGAATGTTGTCAAGACATTGTGCTAGATGATATGTGCAGGTTGTGAGAGTTTAAGAAGGCATGCTCTTTCCATTAGAAATGGCCGGCCTACTGTTGTAATCAAATGATATTGGAATGAATCAAAGTATTACATTTTCTCATTGTGCGCAGTGGCATAGTCTAATTGAGCCCTTCAGTGTTATTGTGCCAGGTATAGCCTGGTCTTCGAACATGTGCTGCGGTGGTGTTTGAGGTACTGGGAAGTGCAAGTCTTTTTCCTGGTTGGTTGTGTCGACCAGATTTTACACATTCAGAGATTGTCTCATTGTGACATTTTGTCAAAGGAACTTGGGAAAGGAATTTGTGCGTTACAGAATCTTGGGCTGCTTTTGAACTATGAAATGTATGTTAGAGAAAGACGAAATTGAGATTTGGATACCTAGTGGAAAGCCAGTTTCATCCAGCGTTGACCCACGAGATCAATCTTTATCAGATTCTGAGTCTACCACATGAGATACATTTACTAAGGATGAATCATAAATGGCAGTCATTTACATAGTTGGTGTATAATATGAATATCTGGCATACATCCGTTCCTGGTGCACTGACATTGGACACTTGTGTGCTATATATTAAAACTGATGTAGCAACCAGGGAAGACTCTGTCTGGTCTCCAAAGTGGACGAGAGAAAAAAAACACGGTATATTGACCGTGGAGATCTAGAAAGTGCTGATTGTGAAGTAGAACGTTGGATGCAGCTTGGAATGTTGCCATGCAGCTGAGAAGATCTATGGTTGTACACTCTGTTAGGTTAAGTATTGTGTGCTAATTATAGCCATTAGTATTGTTGTAAAAGTGGGTTGTGTAAGTGGAATGCTTAGAGGAATACGGAATTATGTAACACTAACATTTGCTCAGTTGGAAGCCAGAACACAGCCAGGCAGACCGTTCACGACCACGACTTAGTGATCGATAGGAGGGGCCTAACCTAGGAAAGTTTACAGATAAAGCTTTAAGCCCAAGGCACGCTCACAGGTCAAGTCACCTTTCCCTCCAAGACACTTCTCACTTTGCATGGGTATGAGGACTGTTCTTCTCTGCTTTTTGTCCGCTCACGCTGGGCACATAATACTTTCAGTGAAAGACTAACATTGCGGCGTGTGGACAGAACTTCAATATTTTGAAAGCAGGAAGGCTGTCGACAGTAAAGTAATTAATCTGCACATTATCTACAAGTACTTCCCTAGGGCCTCACAGGTGATGCAAGATGGAACTTTAACTCCTCCTGAAAATGTATATTCTTACAGTCTGTGCTCATGGAATCTTCAAAGTATTTGTATGACCCACTTTCCTTATTTAACCAAGAGGCTAATTCATATGTCAGAAGTAGCCCGTAACAACTCATTGCCTCCTTGACCCAGTCCTAAATACTTTACTACACTTCACAGACTGTCTCCTAACTGTTGAAGAAATGGCAAGAACCCGAACTCTGTCTTACAAGGTCCTAAATACCCTGACTTTCCAGCACTCTTGTCTTTTTTGTCCCATTGACACCAGTCTATTCAAAGACTGTACCTTCTAAGAGACCTTCTCCCCAACTCAACCTCACCTCCCTCTTTAACAGAATTCCCGTCCCAGACAAGAGAGAATCATCAGAGGCAGCAAAGTTGCTGATCCAGCTGCTGGGGTGTGGAGGCTATGTCTGCGTTTGACGTAGGAGAAATAGGAGGTAAAGGGATACCTCTCCTGTGATCTTCTCTTCTTCCATGTGTGACAGAAAGCTGGTGTGCAGGATGCAATGGCAAGAAGTACCAAGGGAGAAGCAGTAACCAGCGAAGGGGGTTGAGGGCCCGAAATTGCTTCCGTTAGAGCCTTATAGAGAGCTCAGATAATGAACCGTACTCACCTCCTCCTAGTCATCTAATATGGTGAGCTGGATGCAAAGTAAAAACCAGGTGGCACATTTGTTCTCCAATGGGTGCCTAATAGTGATTACAGGATACCTCCAGCCATATATCTGAACCCGGGTTCAGAGTAGCCTTTGTTTCACACAGGTAGTTTCTAGTTCCGGATCCCCCTCCCCCCAGCAACCCCATTCAGAAAGCAGTGAACATTGTGATCCTTGATATCTGGACGGATACTAACAGTGAAGCTGTCCCCTGCTTCATGAAGAGGCTTTGTCCATTAGCAGATTCAAAATCAGAGTTTCCCTCAGTTAGTTGCAGAGTCCTTATTTTACCACCAAAACCTGGCCCATAAAGAATGGAAAGAGATGTGTTGCAACATGATACACTCTTTTGAAAGAATTTGTGTGACCTTGTCATTCTGACTATTTAGGGAATGTCTAAGAGTTTACAACACTTGGTAGTGATATTGTACTTCTGAAGTTTCTGTTTGCCTTCAAATTATACTCTTATGTTTAGCAATCAGAACTTGGAATTGATTGATATCTTACTAATTTCTTTTCAGATCCTTATACCAGAGTGGACTGAGAAGCTAAGGTCTAGCCAAAAGGGACTCAAAAGACAATTGTAGAGAGTTACTCCTTATTCCTTCCCTGACATATTTTACTTCTCTATAACCTCTAAAAATCCAGAAGTAAATCAAGCCGTATCAGATTATCACAAGGCTTTGGACTCTGCCTTTCATAGAATCGTCCCTCTTAAAACCTATGCAAATAATATGCACAAGCCTCACGTGCTTTGATACACCATGGAGTTGAGAATGGAAAGATCGTCATGTAAAAAATTGGAGTGACGTTGACACCTGTCTAACAAATAAAATGATAAAGAAGTATAGGAAAATGCACTTACCATGCATCACCGTGACATTGCAATGCAGCGCAAAGCATATATCACCAGTCAAACAGACAATGCTGGAAACTGTTCCAAAGAGCTTTTTAAAACTCTAAATAAGTCTTTTTTTTTTTTTTTTTTTTAATCATGAGACCAGATGATACATTCCTCACAGAAATTATTAAATTCTCTTGCAGATTTTTTCAAAGACAAAATCAAGTTAATTTATCAAAAGTTTACCGGCTTGTCAAATCGAGACAATATTGAGTTGACTTTCAACTCCCATCCTTGCAACTGGTGGTGTAGTATGGGAAATCTCAATACCTTTTTTACTTGATCAACTACAGAGTTAATTAGAAAAACATAAATCTTGCTCTCGTTCAGATCCATGCCAGTCTTCGATCTATGTGCTTCTTGCTAAGCAAATTGCACCTGCAATTAGATCTCTATTCAGTCTATCAATAGAGACAGGAAAATACCTTTGGCTTGGAAATTTTCCCATGTTATTCCTATTTAAAAAAAAAAAAAGGCTAACGTCGACTCTTTAATTCTTGCAAACTACCAGCCCATCTCCTCGCTTACACTCCCAGGGATGCGGCGAAAAGGTCTGATTACAAACAGCTCTCAGATTACCTTAAAGAAAACAGATCTTGAACCCATCACAATCTGGGTTCAGATCTGAGCAATGCACATAGACAGCCTTGGTAGCAGTGTTGGACTCCATATCATGTTCTTTGAATGTCAACACTCCAACTATGCTTCTGCTCTTAGACCTGTCCGTAGCTTTCAACACTGTTGCATACTAGGTTGTTACAGAGGCTGAAGGAAATGGGAATTTTATGGGGCAGCTTCATCTTGATTTCATGATTTTTGGAAAACCGATCTTTAGTCATCTCGCTTGGGGCTTTTAAGTCTTGAATAATAATGGACGAAGGGGTTCCTCACGGCTCTTGTTTGAGCCCCACCCTATTCAATATATATATGTGACCCCACTTGTCAAGATCATCAAATCGTTTGCCTTTGAAATCTTGTCTTATGCTGATGACACTTAGCTGGTTATCTCCTTTGACATAAAGTAAAGGAACACTTCTCCAAGGGGATGATAGCTATTGCAGAGTGGATGTCAGATAACTATCTTTAGCTAAATACAGAAAAGACAGAGATTATGCTGTTTGGGAACGGCCAACAACTCTGGACACCCGATTGGTGGACTTCTGAATTAGGCTGTCCCGCTACCTCCAGCCATGTAGTAAAAAAATCTAGGACTTGGTATTGATTAAGCTCTCACAATGAAAGCGCAGGCTCTAACAGGTACCTGCTTCTACATGATGTCTGCTTAGGAAAGCACTTCTTTTTCTTCTGCTAGTTGCCAGGAAAACCTTGATTCAGGTTCCTATTATGAGCAGGCATTATTATGGCAATGCTCTATTGGCTTCCGCAAATGAGACATTGCGGTCTAAATTACAGGCCGTGCAAAACACAACAGCACAGCTTATCCCAGCTTGACCCAAGCATGGTTCAGTGAAAATTCTGAACAAGTCATGGATCTACTTATCTTGCATGGTTACTGTATAATGAACCTCAATAGTGATGGAAAGATCAGTGGTGCAGTGGCACTTATCAACAGATCTATTCCCTGCCATGTTGTATCTCACTCTCTGACCACATTTCAGTATCTCTTTGTGGAAATAAAGTCCATCACCTCCAACGGTACAAGAATGCGTATTACCTACTATTCACCAGGCGAGAACTCCTCTATCAAACAATGTATGAATCATGTGACCTATCCGATTGTTGGAGCTCCAGCTCCAGCACACATAAAATTAGTTTTCTTCATTCTCGTGTGCAAATGGCCTGACTCAACAAACTTGCTTGCACACATATCAAAGGAGCCACACTAGATGCCATTATCATCAAAAAGGTTTGCATAAAAGTTGAGGATCTGATCTTAGTGGATAGGTCTGATCACAATTATATTTTTCCTTCACTAAAACTAACAGTCATGGAGAACCAAAAAAGAAAATATGGGCTTGAGACCTAAAGATCATAAACCACAATGATATTTTGTATTTACTGTCCATTTCTTCCCTGTAAATCATGATGTAATACTATTAGCATCTAAAAACAAAGTGATGGATGGAATGCTTAAATTAATCTCAGCCACAGGCTATTGTTTAAGCCGCTTCCCAATCCATCATTTTTCGCCCACCATGCCACCTCATTTTGGTGGCAGACGTATGCAAATCAGCCTTGACACCCTGCTCCAATGGGAACAGTTCATCCAAACTATCAGGCCAGGCCCTTCCTGAACCAGAACACAAGCAACCCATGCCTGCTTTCACCCTCATTATGGGCTCATCAGCAGTGGCGACTGCTTGCGATAGAGTGGTGGGGCAGACAAAACCGAAAATTAGATAAACTTCATTAAGACATGCATTACGTTATTGTTTTGAAGTTAAAATGTTTAACTATAAAACAGTAATGTAATGTATGTCAGCGATTTATGGATACTTACAGACATAGAATACATAAAAAAAAATCAGAAATAAGTCACTTACCTCCGTCCTCGCTCTGGTGTTCTTTGCTCCTCCAGTGAGCCCCAGCCAAGTCCCCTAACCAATCCTGGTGCTGCTCTCCTGCTGCATGAGAGCAGCATCAGGGTTGGATGGAGCAGGTTCTCTCAGTGCTCCAAAGAGCAGTGGAGGCCTTTGCTCGGTCTCAACCCAGCTGTCAAAGACAGCTGGGTTGAGAGGTTTAAAGTGCGCATGACTGATTGGCTGTCGAAAGACAGAGGCCAAAGAGACATGCACACTTTAAAGTGCCCAGTCCATCACTCCTCTCTGCTGCTTCCAGTCAGCAGCGGCCCCACCCCCGTCCTGAGATTTGGCTCGGGGCAGAGGTTTGCAGAGCCAATGAAAAATAAAATGGTAATGTTTATTACCATTTTATTTTTCACTTGGGCATTTTAACTAGTGGGGCGACGCTCCTCCGCCTTAGCGAAGGAGCTGCCCCTGCTCATCAGTCAGATATAGCTTGATTTCAGTGGCACATTGAGCATGGTACTCATGTCTGAGCATACCTGTCACACTTACAGCATCAAAAACCAAATGCAGCTTAATGCTGTGCATGAGTACACTACTCATCGATGGCCAGGACCCATAGCTATTTTATCTTATGCGAGCATAAGAATGTCAAGCATTGTAAGGGAATTATTATGTAGTGTATATGAGCCACAATTGACTTCCCATACGCTGAGTGTTTTGGTATTCGCATAAGCATGGGCTTATATATTCTGTTTACTAATTACATTTATACAGCACTTACTACCCTTGATGAGACAGCACTTTATGCCTGGCAGCACGCTGCTCCAGAATCCAAGGTTAGTACTATTGATTACTGGGATTAGTCTTGTGCTCTTAAACAAAACATTCTAGGCATTTAATTCAGTTTCTACCTGGTAGATTAAATTAACAGGAGTTTGGTGGGATCTTTTGTCACAATCAAAAAACACACACCCCTAAACTCACACATTTTGTTTTGTCCAATATTGTCGCTGTAGTTAGTATATGTAGTCGCTAAAGTTTGTCAATGTTATGTACCCGAATCGCCCTTACAGGGGTATCTGCTCGAAATACAAACATAGCAGCAGAAAGAGAACTGAAAGTTAAAACAAATCAGTCTATAGTAGTTTTCTAAATTTGGTGTAATCAGTACAAGCACAACTCTGGAGAGGCAGATTGTTCTAATAGGTGGGAGCCAGTTACGAAAAAGATCTGAACCACACCTTGGCCGACAGATGTGGTGGATAGTAAGTAATGCTTTATCCATGGATCGCAAGTTCCGCAGTGGATAATAGCATTTGAGCTTCTGGTGTAAGTAGTTGGGCACTTTCCCCATTAACTCCTTATGGGCCAGACAACAGATTTTGAAAATGATTCTTTTTCTGATCGGCAGCCAGTGAAGTGATCTCAGAAGTGGAGCAGAAACAGATCTTGAAGGAAGATCCAAGTCTATGTACTCATCGGCCTGTGTGCTGTGTTTGACTGACGATCTACAGTTGTGGAGAGTGTAAGGTGATAGACTCGGAAATCTTGGTGAGAATCCTTAGTCCAACTTTTCTGTAGAAGTGGCACTTGTGAGGGGGTCTGGGCAAGATCTGAATGTTTTGGATTTCTGCCTTGATCTGGAGCCCAGGAGTCCTTGCCCCCTCAGAGAGACATTCATTATTAATGGAGGTGGCAGAGTTCATCCACGCCACCTGGACCTGTGAGAGATGGGCGTGAAGTAATGCACCCCTTTCCCCAGGTAGAATGTAAACAACAACAAATGGCAAAGAAAAAACGGAACAGGAGTAGTGGGGGCGTATGTTCGGCAGCTCTAGCGTGCCAAAATGGAGTAGTCCATTCACTTTTGAGCCACCGCATCAGTTTGTTTCCTGCTGATGGAAAGCACATATTTTCAGTGATTAGTGAATGAAATAGAGACTTTTGGATAAAGATGCTTATTCATAGAACCCATGCACTAAGAGCCAAATGACACATTTCTGTTGTAATCCTACGTTTGTGGGTTCGTCATAGGGCAATTGTTCTAATGCATATCTTTCTGAAAAGCTATCTGTAGCTTTGACAGGGGCTAAATTTAGTTTGCGCTTTGAAATGGTCCTTTCTCTCCAGATACGCAACAGAACTCTGGAACAAACGTGTTTTAAGGTAACATGCCCACATTTTAATATTACATTTTGTTAACATTGCTGATCGCTCAGGGCTTGGCAATACCTTTCAGGGCAGGTTTGTGAAGCTCTGGTGCGATCCCAAAACAGTTGTAACTGAGTGACATGACAAAAGAAGGTTGTAATCGAATGAAAAATTAATGTGCTTCTTTTGTAAACCTACTTTGTCCAAATTAATTTTGCAAGAGGAGACGGTGAAGTGACGCCGTGCCCTAGAGCGCAACAGTATCAAACTGTATTTTCAGTTAGAGGTGCTAGGCGTGAACATGTATTATTGCCAAAGGTTTGTTGGTTGTTTAAGTTTTTAATAACTGCAGTTTTTTTTATTCGTGCATCTGTGCAGGTTATATTTACTTTAAGCCTTCTTTTCAGAGAATCCTCGCATGTTGATGCAAAAATATATTGTTTTTATCTTTCACAAAACACATTCTTCATGTTTTTAAAACTAAATTGCTACATTTCTAGTTAATCATGCAGACTTTGGCGCAAACCTTAGTTGACCGGATTCACAGATAAATTACATTGCAGTGATCTGCGCAAAATTTGAAGATGCAGGACTTTTTCCATATTTATTGGGCACTACTTTGTGAAAGCACAGTGTGTTAATCGTGGGCTCACAAAGACTAGGATTTGTTTTAAATAGCAGGTGAATGAGCACTATAACTACATGGTTGCGTTGCAAAAACAATCCAATATTTGGCCTCCTAGTTTCAGAAACACTCCAATATTTCCTTTTTTTTATTTTTATTTTTTTAAATGATCTTTATTCTTTTTATGGTACATGCAGCTCCCCCCTCCCCTACCCTACCCCCTCAGGCAGGTAAAACAACAACACTTAATTCATCAGGTACAATAAATAACATAATTAATCATTACAATACAGATAGTCTTCTAAAGAATATATATCCTCCAAATACAGTCCTGTGCATCTCAATTAAAGTAGTATCCAAGAAAAATGCAAGTGTATTTCTAAAGTGACATGTGCTTATACCCTATTTGCTAAAGAAAGGAGGGAATCTATATATGAAAAATGATATAAACATATATAGTTTCTCATGATCCGCTACGCCCTTGCATCCATTTGATTAGAGGATCCCAGATTTCCAGACCTTTTTTACGTGCAAGATGCCCTTTCTGTTTATATATGGCTACCTCCAGGCTACATGTTGCTAACAATCTGGCCTGCCACTGTTGAAAAGCCGGTGGCCTAGGATCCAGCCAGACAGTCGATGCAAATCCTTAAGACAGCCATAGCTAAAAAAAATCAATCCATGTCCATTCCTTTCTAGATTTGCACCTGCCATGCCTAGCATTATTTCCTCTTCTGATAATGTGATTTCAGTTCTTAACACTTCTGATAAGAAATCCGAGATATCCTTAATCAACTTTTGTAATATATTACGGGATGCAACATATGGATGATGTCCGCTTTATAAAGTGCACAGCAGGGGCATATTGTTCCTTTTCCGGATCCCAATTTGGCTGTCATATCAGGTGTATAATACAATGAAAAACATGTCTTGTAAAATTGTGCTTGCAGCCTAGTGGACTTTAAAAGGGATTGTGATAATTCATAAGTGTACAAAAAAGTTTCAGCTGAAATTCTCAGCTTGGTCTGCCATTTTAAAGAGCATTTATCCAGATCGTCGGGTATAGCAGCATTAATACAGTCATAGATTTCCCCAATAGATCCAGTTTTATCACGAACTAGACTTTCAATGATTTCTGCTCTCTGAAATGTAACCCTTCTGCCAGAGGAAGTCCCTGACCTGGAGGACCTTAAAAAAGTCCCTTCGATCAAGGGTATATTCATTCTTCATTTCGTCAAGACTTGAGCCCTAAAGAGGAAAAAAAAAAACACCAATCTGGACAATCCCAGCCCGAACCCATTTATCCATATCTAAGTCTCTAAAAATCTCAGGAAGATTGTGGTTGTTGGATATAGGTGTATGAAATGATACTCTAATAATTCCTAACGTTTTACGTACGGCACTCCATACCTTGTGGATACTAAACAGAGTTTTAAAACAAACTTTCTTGTAATAACTGTCATGTAGTTGCCACCACAGACGTCCTCCCGTTTCTCCCCCCGAACATAAGTTCCAATGGTGAGGGGACCCTAGTATTAGGCCTGTTATTCATTTTTATCCTAAGCAGCTCATGGCCATAACTTAGTGTGGTCGCCCAATAATATAATTTCAGGTTTTGGAGGACCAAGCTGCCTCTGTCTCTTGGTAAAGCGATAAACATAAGTGGTCTACGTGGGCACGTGTATGCCCATTTAAACCTGTAAAACATATTCTATATTACTTTAAACCATTGTGGGGTGAACTCCAAATATATTGCCCTAAAAAAGATAATTAGTTCGGGAAGAACATAATTTTTATTACATTACATCTACCTCCAATAGATAAATGTAAATTGGTCAACCTTGCTAGATCTTTATTTCTATGTTCCATTAAGGGTTCCATGTTATTCTTGACCAGATTGTCTAGGTTAGAGGTTATGCTGACAGCCAAATACGTTGCTCTTTCAACTACCCGGTTATCTGCCATCGTGATTTTTTCGTTGTGCACAATGTGTGTCTTGTCCTGATTAAGAGCATAACCAGATATCTGCCCAAAACGTTCAGCCTCATCTTCGATTATCTTTATGGCGGTGTTTGGATCAGATGTAACCAATGCAATATCATCGGCATAGGCCAAGGTCTTAGTCGGCCATTTCTGTGACCAGATTGCAGGTATTAGCATATTGCTCGCTAGCCTGCGGATAAAGGAGTCTGTAAACACCGCAAATAAGAGAGGGGAGCACGGGCACCCCTGTCTGTTCCCTCATTAAAAAATGTTCCGAGGGTGCACTGTTGACAATAACTACTGCTGACGGTTCAATATAGAACATTTGTACTGCCTTGATAAAGCCATCCCTGATGCCAATTCTGGACATAGCTATCCATAGATATTTCCAGGAGACCCTGTCGAAAGCTTTCTCAGCATCTAACAATATAAGTGCCATAGGGTCTTGTGCCACTTTGGTGATGTCGAATAGAGTAATCACTCTTTGTATGTGGTCATTAGTAGATATGCCAGGGATAAACCCAGGTAGGTGATCCGAGATGACTTTATGGATTGCTGAGGCAAGTCGACTGGCCAGTAATTGTGAATACATTTTAGAATCACTGCTAATTAGGGTGATAGGGCGATATGATCCTAGCTGTAACGAAGGTTTATCTTTTTTTTAAGAAGACCACAATCTTTACAAGAGACCATGAATCCGGAGGCCGTCCACCATTAAATACATGAGTGAATTGATCATAGATTATTCCTTTTAGTTGCTGGGAGAAGGTAGTATAAAATTTGGTTGGTATACCATCTGCACCAGCCGCTTTTCCTTTAGCAAGGCTATTCATAGATAGTAGGATCTCATCCCACTGTGGCGAACAGTCTAAGTTGTCCTAATATTCTTCCTCCAATCTTAAAAGTGGGATTAGATCCAGGTACTCCTCGATCTTACTCTGATCCTCCCCCATACTAGCTTTATATAGTATTTGATAGTACCTCCGAACTGCTGCCCTAATTGTCTCAGGTTCAGTTATCCAACCGTATTCCGAATCAGTAATTTCTCGTATTATATTCGAGGTACTTTGCTGTCTAATACGGCCTGCCAGGTGGTGACCAACCTGCCCACTTAGTTTGTACACTGCTTCTTTTTGAGTTATCGCCTTGCTTATTGCTTTATCTGTTAATATATCCATAATAGCAGCTTTAGCATTTGCCACACGTCTTTATTCAAGATCCACTTCCCGTCCCTCGTGCATAGCCCTTATCAGTCCCTCTTCTGCTGCCCCCAGATCTTCCTGCAGCGCCTCCATTAGATGTTTAGCCTCTTTGTTGGAATTTAAAGGGTATCTCAATGTTACCCTCTAACCCCCGCTTTCAAAGCATACCATACCACCTCAATTGATGTGCTCCCCAGGTTATCCTCCACAAATCTTGGAATCCATTCTCTCATAGGTCTACAATACCCCTCATTTGACAACATTGATCTCTCGAAGTTCCGGGTTCTGACATTTGGATTGACCTTTTTCCATTTCTATATTAAGGGCCAAAGGGTAGGATTTGATAAAACCCATGGTAACTTTTCTATTCTACATTTCGAGCTCAGTGTGTTGGAGACAAACATATAATCTAGTCAGGCATGGGTCATATGTGGGTGGGAGAAAAAAGTATACCCTGGGTCGCTTGGTTTCATCATTTGCCAACAGTCGATCAAACCGTGGGTCTGGCACAGATTCATTAAGGCTTGAAACACTTTAGGTTTCTGCCCCTGATATCTATATCATGCCTCTAACGACCGATCACTAGGTATATTAATGTTACAATCCCCACGTAGGATCAATGGAAGGGGCCAATGCGCGAGTTCATTAGAGATGTCATCAAATACATTGGGATCGTCACTGTTCTTCCCATATACCGTACATATTGTCAATTTCTGACCCGAGCCATATTGACATACTGTGATTGCCCACCGTCCAAATTTGTCAGCGCATGATCGTGAAAATTGTATCCCGCCACCTTTAGCTAATATAGCCACACCCCGAACCTTGGCCCCATGCGTTTATGCACAGATCAGTTTGCACCCTAATGTTTTGAGCACATGTAGTTGTGATCCTTCAATACGAGTCTCCTGGAGACATATGATGTTTGCCCCAAATGATTGCAACTCGGCTGCTACCCACTGCCTTTACTTGATATCATTGAGGCCACATATATGAACAGTTAAAACTCTCAATTTACCCATGACAGTTTATATAATTTCCCTGATTCTGATATCCCATCATTATCCAACAAACCCGCCATGCCAATCTCTCCTTCTTTGCATTTAATATGACTATGGTATTGTCTGTATCAAAAAACTCTTATTGCACCACGTTCTTTCATTCCCTGTCTGATGGTAGCCCCCCATCCCTTCTCCACCCCACTCCTACCACCGCATCTTAGGCAACCAGGCTCTATCATGAGCCTGCGTGATGGTGTCTGGACCACTCCTACTCTCCCTCCTCCTGCCCCCCCCCCCCCCACCAGTGCTCAAATACATGTTTGAACCTCAAGAAAAATAAAGAATAGAGTCGCCCTACTCAGAAGAACCAAACATTCCAGCCATTGCTTTTCTCACATAAGTACCCCACTTATTATTTTCTGCTTCCAACCATCCCTGCTAACATGTCATCCAGTAACATCCGAGCTTCGATTTCTGAAGTAAAGCTGTAGTTCCGTCCACGAAAAACAACTTTCAGCCTGGCTGGGTTCTACAAGAATACTGCAGCACCTGCTTTCAGAAAAGGAGTTATGAGCTGTCGGAGTCGCCATCTTCTCTCACAGCAGCGTGTTCAAAATCTGGCTTGGTAAAAAAGGAGAAGTTCTCAAATTTCCTCTCGGCATTAGGTCTGGCCAGATCGTACATAGCTTGGGGTAATAAAAAATTCCCGAAGTAAATCCGTATGGCACGGGGTAGCATCTGATCATTAGATTGGTGCTTTGCAGGTGTTGGAGGGAATCGATGCATGCGTTGGACTTCTTGTACCAGTCCCAATGAGCAAGTTCAGGTAGGGCACTTTTCAACATGGTGATTGTGAATTTTCCTATATTGTTGCATTCACAGTTTTCAGGCATCCCTAGCAATCTCAAATTATTGCGCCGCTGACTATTCTCATACTCCTCCAGTTTCCACATCACATCTTTCAGAGCATTCTCCTGTGAAGTAGCCTGAATCTTTAGAGTGGCTACTGTGTACTCTAATACCTCAGTGCGCGTCTCCAGCATGTTCAGCCTTTCCGCAATCTTGGAACATGTTTTCCAGATCTTACGAAATTATCCTTGTCCTTTTTTTGATGCTAGCCGTGCCTGGCGGTTATCTGATTTAAACTCCTCTTGAAATTCTCTGAGATTGCATGAACAGGGACAGAGAGGGCTCGGTGATTTCACATAATTAACTTGCGAATTCTCACCCCCTGGATTCTCCATAGTACATCTCCCCTTTCCGTTTGTACCATCAGGGGGTAATTGCTAGATAGATGAATAGTCCTAGCCCAGCTCTTCCTCCTCCTCTCTATCTCGAAGACTTCTATTACGGATTCTCTTTCCTGATGTCCATTTGGTTCTTTTCGAGATCTCCCTTTCCCCTTGCATGCTGCTGCCGCTACTTGAAGAGGCATCTCCTCCGCTACTAGATGAAATGCTAGTGTCAGATACCCCTGTTTCTTCAGTTAGAGAAAAAAACTTTTCCAGAGAGTCAAGGGAGAGATGTCCGGTTTCCATGATCTTTCTTTGGGGGTTACCCCCTGTAACAATATCTTGCCTGGTTTCATTTGCCATAATTGGTGTACCCAAGCCCATCTCGATCTCTACTTTATGGACTGAAACATTTAGGGAGCAGTTGTCATTCAGCATGATTTCCCTCTTATCACTGACCTCAGAGTGAGTTTCTAGCACTAACAGGGCAGTTCTATCGCCACTTGACTGCCATGGGGTCCCGTCCTGATTCTCCTTTCCCTCGCCTTGTACTCCGGGTATCAAGCACTGATGGGTCAAGCATGATAGGTCCCCCACATAGTGCCTTTCCCCACGGTAGACATTGTCTTGAATTTTCTGATGCCCGTGTACCCTTTTTTCATTTTCACTGACACCTAGGGGTAAAAACATACCTGTAACGGGAGGTTGTAACATCCCCTGCTCCCCAGTCAGCGGTAAACGTTGGCAAACTAGCTTTCCATTTCCTTCCGACTTTTCCTGTTCCTGATCTTTTCTCTCCTGTGTTCCCCCCTTACCAGCTCGAGTGTCTGCTTTCCTGCCCTCTGTTTTAGCCTCTGACTCCTCCTGGGGTGGCTGTATCGGAATAGAAGCTGACCGCGTCTTTCCTCATCCATGGGCAGCCATCGCTTCCGCGGTCTGAGTTCCCAGAGAATCTTGGCAACCAAAACCGTCGACTCGTCCGATCCCGGAAGCTGCCACCGTCAGAAGCAGCCGCGTGAGCGATTTCCAGCCCGCGTCACAGAATACTGTGCTTCCCCTGCGTGAGCTTGCACCACATCCGCCTCGTTGTCCCCCCGGTGCAAGCCTGCAGTGGTCCATGGTTCGCTGAAGCCCCAAGCGCATAGTCCGCCTTGCGCCTTCCATGGAGCATCGGCGGGGGATTAGAGAGGAGAGAGAGAGAAGTGGTGGCCTCACTCAGGTGCCATCTTGCCTGACTATCCCCAACGCTCCAATATTTCCTTAGATTTCCTTGTGCTTCTCTGCCGGAATGATGGTGACCTGAGCATTGCTGTGTGAATTAACATAAACAAATGTATTTTTTAAAATTCTGAACGTAGAGTAGTATGTAATTTGTATTGGCCCCTATCCCAGAAACGTTGACATTAAGTCCTCCAAGACCGTTTTGTACTGTATGATTTTTGAATCGTAGTACTCAAGCCCATCATCCCGCATGTGGAAATAGAAGTAGGCAGCATTATGAAAAGCCATGGTGGTAGGTACAACATCCAATGTGTGCCGGATGTGAATACTTGTGTGTGGTGGAATAGAAAGTAAGCAACGACGATTGTAGATCTGGTTCTTGAAAAAGAACTCAACCAGTAGCACAAAGAATTCCAGCTTTTACTTGAAGGGTGATCATGGAGATCACCCATGGAACGTTTTTCTTTTTAACAACTTTATTTAAAATAACAAACACAAATACAAACGTTTTTCTTTTTTAACAACTTTATTTAAAATAACAAACACAAATACAAACTAAAGTATAAAATCATAGCAAGTCTCATTCTCGTATCTTTTGTTTTTAGTTGTTTAAAGCCCAGTTGATCTAAAACCACCACACAAACACAATAGTTCACTAGGTACTCAAAGAGGATGAAGATAAGTAGCAGAGACACGGCGATGGAGAAGTTGGAACAATTCACTTGGGAGTTTGCTTCCGTGTTCTCTGCACACTCTTCCCCAGTAAAGATTATCTCAGCCATTTAGAACCGAATATCCGCTTGGGATTCCCACCAAATCCTTGGGGTATTGCATGGGTATTGCGCTTTCGAAATTCGAGGGAAAGCAAGGAGAAAATCAATATCTTCAACAGCAATAGGTTAGCTAGAATGTACTTTTTCTCATCTCTAAGCTTTCCAAAAAATCCTTGTCAGCATCAATTTGAGAAAACACAAAAAACACAAAAAAGTATGTTTAACAATCTGGAGGTTGAGATGTGGTTGTAAGCACTGCTACGGCACCCCTCCGTATCGCCAATTCTGTCACAATACCATGTCGTAGATCTGCAAGCCACATTATGACAGGGAGTGGAGTCGATGATTTCCAGCTCATGGCTATTCTACGTTTGGCCGTCGCCAGGACAAGGAACTTATTGAGGGGCTTTCGGGCTGACACTCGAGAGGTAATCCCTAGCAAGAAGTGCTGGGCATCTGTTAGTACAGCTTCACCAACTGCCTCCATTAAGACCTCTGCTATTGTTGACCAACAAGATGTCAAGTGCGTACCCGACCACACCATGTGGGTGAAGGTAACATCAGGGTTATGACAGCGTAGGTAGGAATCCGCGGTGCCTCGGTACATCCCCGCAAGTCTGTGGGATGTGAGGTATGTGCGATGGAGGAAATGAAATTGTGTGTACTTCAATCTGGCATTCATAGAGATGCACTTTGGCGCCTCGAAACACTGCACCCACTGCTTTTCGGAGAGTGTTGTGGAGAGTTCCCTGTCCCAATATGCTTGGAGTGCAGGGAGAGGGACATGCTGGTCCATGCGTATAGAATCATATAGCAGTGTAAAAACTTGGTGGGCAGCCCATTGTGCAATCATAATTTGGAGGGTGCTGGATATTTCAGGCTCATCATGTGATTTACCCTAGACCTTATGTAAGTGTTGAGTGAGTGATGCATACAAGAGGAAGGAGCCTGCCAGACTGCCATAGTCATCTACTAGGTTCTCAAAATTGCATAGAATATTATCTGAGAACAAGTCACCCCAGGTTGTTAGGCCCACGGTGGTCCAGGTGGCCACTTCTGGTCTAGCACCTAAGTCTGTGCAAGCGGCCAAAGGATAGCTCAGGAGCATAGGGGAGGTAGGGCCGCTGTTAACACAAGTATATATTCCAACATGAAAATGTTTCCCACCACTTTCAGGATTGTGTTCTTTGAGCCTAGTAGCCACTTCAACACCCTAGTCTGGTGCATCCCGAACGCCCAGTGTCCCAGCTCTGTTACGTTGTGGCCATTGCAATTGCGCAGCCGCGTATTAATAATCATAATTCGGGGCCACCAGGCCTCCCTCCACTAGGGGGGGCATACAACTATGTGAGAGACACCTGTTTTCTGCCCTTACCCCAAATTAGGGTAATCAGGAGCGTCTTAAGATCTTGAAAAAACTTCTGAGGGATTTGAATCAGTAGAGTGGAAAATAAAATACATCAATCTGGGTAACAGCAGCATCTTTGAACCCTCATACACACACACAACCTACAAACAGGAACCTGATTCATTTCCCTGTGGGATTGGAAATTGGTCTGATATTGTGTAACTGTATGGGTTGAGTGCACATCACTGCTAACTCTATTAACTGATAGGTGTGACTGAGGGAAACTTTACAATTAATAATGGATACTAGAAAATCGATAATTCACTAATGTGTTAACCAAATGTTGCAGTAATTCGTTTTGGGGTAAAAGTTACTTCACGGAATAAAAAGTATAGAGAAAACTGCAGTTGGATATTGAGAGGGCTTGAGACTTTTTGTTTTATGATAAATCAAGAGAGAATATGCTTTAACATCTTTTTTTTTTTTCCAGATTTGTTAGAAAAATCTCGTGTTGTGCGGCAGCCCCGAGGTGAAAGAAACTTTCACATCTTTTACCAGCTATTATCTGGCGCGCCAGACGATTTGTTGAGTAAGTACTTAATTGAAACCATGTATTGCACATGGATAACATGACCACTGGGAGTTTAAAAAAAAAAATGTAAAGTATTAAACTGCCTCTGTCACTGTAGTGGATTGCTTCACTCTGCTTTACCTACCTTTGGCTTAGTTTGTCTCAATAAGATATGACATTAGTACATTGTAATTAAAGCTAATTTCCTTATCTGTATGACAGTTGCCCTGAAGTATTATTTGTACAAAATGTTATAACGTCTTTATTTTCATTAGTGATGCGGTTTGTTTTTAATTTTTGAGACAAGCTGGTATCTGTACTCTGCTTCCATGTTCTGGATCCATCGTAAGAGTTTCCTTGGCGTATCGAGGGCCTGGGCTCTACAGTTCACCCTTTAATTATTTTCTGATGTCGTAAAAATAGGGAGAAAAAGGCTGTTATTGTTACCCTTTTAGTTAGTTTATTTTTTCCATTTTTTGCTGCACAAGTGTTACCGCAGATTTCCATTTAGGATTTGGTATGTTATTTCAGAAATGACCATAAATGAATATATATATATATATATATCTATATATCTATATTACCTACTGGTGGTCGCCAGTAGGTAGTTATAGTTAGGACCTATTTTCCATAGGAAATCCGCAACATTCTATTCCCAATAACTTTGACGCTGATTGACGAATATTCGCGACATTTTCCTGAAAGTCTCGGGATGATTCGTGTAGCGGGGGCCGAGAAAAAAGGGGGGTCCCAAAACGTGTTTTCCCCATGCAATTCCCCATAGGACCTTTAGCCGCAGCTACAGCCCGAACTGCTGAACGGAGTTACACCAAATTTGGCAAAGAGGTAGTCCTCAGTTCAGACTCGTACCTTTTGCTTAAATGATGTCAATCTGTTCAGTAGTTCCTGAGAAAATTACAGTTAAAAGTACATATATATCTATGGCCGCGCTGGATCCGCGCACCCTGAGCGCACCCTCCCGATCATGTGCTGAATGCTAATTGGCTGTCAAGTGGTTGTCAACATTCGAAACCAGGAACTGTTGGCAGCCATTTTGTGCCTCTGTAGAAGCGAGGCTGAAGAAGTCTGTGGAATAAGTGTGCAAAACATATAAAGGGGGCAGGGTAGAAATACCCTGACCCTCTAGACCTTCTTAGAGGGTCCCAGAAGGCCTCCCAGGGCCCCTCTAAAAAAAATTCTTCTTTTTTTAAAACGGTAGTGCGCGCAGGGTGCGCGGATCCTGCCGTAATAAAAATAAAACTGAGCTTTTTTTATAATAAGCCCCTGGGGGGGCCAAATCCCGGGGGCAAAATAATAAATTTAAAGGGGGGCCCGGAGGGGCCCCCCAGCCCCGGGGACCGCCACCCCCTCCGGGGCTCCAAAATAAATTGGGAGGGGCTCGAAAGCCCCTCCCAGTATAATTTGTGGGGGTGGCTCAATGGCCCCCCCAAGCCCCAGGGACCACCACCCCCCGGGGCTTTATGTTTTGAGGGAGGGGGCTGCGTGGCCCCCCTCCTGGAGCCCTCGAGGGCCCTGGGGACCGCCACCCCCCCCCCCTGGGCCGGCTCCTGCAGTGTCCTGGGGTGCCCACCCCCTGGACACTGTTGTTTGCTATGAGAGGGCGGGAGTCTCCCGCCCTCCCATAGCAAACTTGGTTTGGATATTGAAAGAGAGCGCTTTCAAAATCCAAACCATATTGCTTTTCCACACGGGGAGCTGCATGTCAGCAGCTCCCCATGTGGAAAAGCAATGCTGGCTCCCAAAGGGCGCGGGGAGCCGGCTGGGACTGTGGGGGCGTTGGGGCTCCCCCCACGGTCCCCAACGTTTTTTATAAGCCCCGGGGGATGGGGTCCGCGGGCATAATTAAAAAAATTAGTGATAGGGACAATTTTTTTTTTATGGTAAAATTAGGACTCGTGCATCTAGCGCGGCCCCCTGGTGTGCACGCGTTGGATGCACGACTACTAACCTGTAGGGTGCGCGACTCCAGTGCATGTGGTGCATGACTTCTATGCGTCGGATGCACGATTCTAACGCGTTGGGTGCGCGACTCCAAAAAAAATACAAATAAAATAATATAACTATATTTAAAAGTATATAACAAAATAAAAAAATATATATATTTTTTAAATATTTTTTTTAAATGTGGTGTAATTTAAAAAATATATAAAAATAAGTAGATTCAAAAAATTTAGTTGAAGAATATAAAAAAATTAGAACAAGAAATACATTTTTAAAATTTCATTTAAAAAACCTTTGAAATTAACTGAAAAAACCATAAGTTTCAGACATGTTATACTTAAGAATTAGCATTTTAAACACCTTGGAACTTCACTGAAAAAACCGTAGGTTTCAGACATGTTATAGTTAGGAATTAGCATTTAAAAAACCTTAGAAATTCACTGAAAAAACCATAGGTTTCAGGGGTGTTCTAGTTAGCTGGATATTTCACTCGTACAAAACCATTGAAATTCCTCCGTTATAGTTAGTTCTACTAACTATAACTCGCGTGCCCACAATCCACTGCTGATGATGTCACATATTACATTATTCATGACATGGTCAGTGACATCACTGATGACATCATCTTGTAGATGTAATATGTGACGTCATCAGCAGTGGATTGCGGGCGCGCGAGTTATAGTTAGTAGAACCAACTGTAACGGAGGAATTTCAATGGTTTTGTACGAGTGAAATGTCCAGCTAACTATAACACCCCTGAAACCTATGGTTTTTTCAATGAATATATATATATATTTTCACAACAAATAATATTATGGCTAGCATTCATATTATATATTTTTTTGTAACTGCATTTTGTCAGTCTATTTTCTTTTGTAATTTTATGCTTTCTCACTCTTGAATGTTTTCTCTGTCTATTATTGCACTGCCACTATTTTGACTTTCTGATTGGATGAACATAATTTGAAAAAGGAGGTCCGGCATCAGCGCTTCATGTGATCAAGATCTTGACACTTGTCTAATTCATCATGACGATTAAAACAGGAAATATGGCACTTTGAAACCGTCTGTGTCCAAATCTCTGGGTAACAACGTGAGTGTGGTCCGTACCTGCTCTACATTCCCTCTGTGCCATTGGAGGGTCAGGACTTTGTTCATATATATATATATATATATATATATATATATATGTGTGTATATATATATATATATATATATATATATATATATAATATATATATTTTTTTAAATTGTATGTTGGCTTTTCTTTTGTTTAAATTGGCTATACTTTTGTTATAATTTATAAAAGTCACTAATTTACTACGACTCCGGTTGCAGTGAAAAGAGGCATTGCCAGAGCTACTGTCAGATGGTGAATGGGTGAGAGCCAGTGCGCATGTCCAAGATATGGCCAGCAGTGCTAGGTTTAAACCCACACTGTTCTGTTACCTGCATCAGGTATACCTCACACCACAATGTGTGCATAGGATAGATATTCCCCTCATTTTCTGAGAGGTGCTCGTGCTGTAACTGGGCACCAGCAACATTCCTTCATAGGACCTGGGCCTGCACTTGCGTGTGGTGCTTCTGGAAGGAAGTGGTGGGTAACCTCACTAAGATAACAAACCTACCACTGACACTCACAGAAAAACAGTGTTTGTTGGGAGTGGTGCTGCTGCCGAAGCAAGGCTCCAAAATGAGCAGTAGATTTGCCTACTTGGGACTGCTCTGAGCTAGGAGACGAATTGCTATCCATTGGTGGGCCCGGTATCCCCCTCCCCGCGTGGGGAAATATAGAGTTCAGACCTGGGAGAGTGGGCAGTGGCTGAGGAACGGAAATTAAAAATGGTAAGAAGAGATGAGAACGCATTGGGGGATTTAGGAATATGGGCAGAGATGTTGGACTTGATAGAGTCAGAGAAATACTGCAGACACAATTCGAGAGTTTGCTGGACACTTTTTGACTGCATGACGATGAACTGAGGGGAAATGCAACAAGGGCGGCTGCTGTAGGAGATGACCGGAAAGATCAAGATCCCCCCACCCACTCATCCCCACCTGAAACATAGGGGAACACCAAACATCGAAAAATGAAATGACTGCTGGAAGTGCCCTCTTTTTACGCCTCTCTCCAAAGTTTGTGATGAAACACCTGCTGGTCCTCCCCACATTTAATCTTTTCTAGTGATGTTCTATTGTATGCCACTGGGCTGCTGTGCTGAGCTTTGTTTGTTGATGGTTGTTGTAATACCATAAAATCACAGTACACGAAAGAGGCTATGAAGGATAGCCCCGTTTTTTTTTTGTTCTGAGGTACACTGTAAAAAGGTAATTGTTTTAGATTTCTAGGTCATTTCAAAGTGCCAAAAGAAAGGTAGTCTAATTGAAGAGAGTGCAAATTCTTAGTGCTGGGCAAAAGAATGGCAGTTTACATTTTTGTTTATTGGCACCTTTGATAAGAAAGTTACTCTTGCCTCCAATGTATTTCTTTTCCAGAGGTGCGTAGTTTGTCTTTGAGGTAGCTGGGAACTGCCAGATATTTTGAGTGATACAGGTTTTTATAAATGCAGTTCAATTGTGGCTTAAATGGTGAGCTTGTGAAGTTCTGCTAGAATATGAGTGATGTGGATTGATTTTATTTAGTACCTTTGATAAGCTGAGGTGACACATTTGGGAACGCCTTTAAGGGGAGCTAAAGTGTCTTTAGAGAGACCTGAAAGTAAGGCATTGTATGCCCCCTTCTAGATGGGAGGGGATCAGGTCAGGGCCTGCACCAGTGTTCTGAAGTTCGTTTGGGCAAGATATCAAGTTCCGATTTGGGAAGCCAGTTCTGGATTGGGAGTGGCACACGAGGAATTCATTTAAACTAGGAAGGAAACAATCAAATTGTCTAGCTTTTCTATGTAAGTTTTCAGGTTGTAATATCTGACTTACTTACTCTAATGAAGCACCAAGCCAAGTTCCACATTTTAAAAGGATTAGTTATCTGAAAGAGACAAATCTTACAAATTGTCATCACAACAAAGGAAAGGTGAAACCAGTTCAGTTCTTGGTGGCCCTATCCTTGTGGATATGAAAGGAAGATGTGTTGTCTGGCCAGTTGTTTCAGAAGCAGCATAAAAATCAAGTAGCATGAAGAGACCTGCATTGTCAATATCTGTTGTCCATAGGTCATTCATTATTTTGAGAATTGGTGTCTCTGTACAGCATTTTGGTCACATTCCAGCTGGAAGGTTTTCATGAGGGAATTGTTGGACCTGTGAATTAGTTATGTTGGTGCAGCGTTTTGAATGGTTTTGAGAAAGGGAAGCTTGGACAGACTACTTTAAATTATGTAAGTCCATCTGTTCTAGGTTTGGTTTCTTAATGAAAGAGGAATCTGGCCAAATTTTAATACAATGGAAATGCTTGTTTATTTCTGGATGAATGTCAGAATTACAGGAGAAATGTCAAAAGCTCATCATTTTATGAGGTGTATGGGATGATATTGTCTGTATAGGATGAAGAGTTGGTAGATGGTGTTAGTTGGAGTATGGATTGAATGCAGAATTTTTTAGGATGAGCATTTCGCTGTTTCTCTCTGGAGTGTTGAATGTCATTGTAGGTTTATCTTTATGTATTTTTCAGATCTCATCAGAGAAGAAGTTGCCAATATGGCTTGCTGTAGGAGCAGAGCATCAGAAAGTTATCTTTATGAATTTGTTTATTACAGTTTTTGACAACATACTCGGGTGTGGGCAAGAGAGTTCATTGATCTGTTTTTTAAAGTAATTTGCTTTTGCTAAGAGAGTATCCTCCTGGATTTTCTCTGAATCTTGAGTGACGGTTGTGATTTTAGAGTTATTCGTTTTCAGCAGTTCTTTCCAAGTTTGCTGGTTGTCATGTTGCTGGAATTCAAATCACTTGTATACCCATGTGCTAATGATTTCTCGTTAAGATATTTTTGAAGGAAAATATTAAATTAGATGGTAGTACTAAGGGTCGAGGAATTGTTCTTGCTGGTGAGATCTTCCATTGCTAGTGGTATCCTTGGCTATTGTTATGTATTTCGATTAATCTAAAAGGTGATAAATAGAAATGTGAGGGGCATGCTCCATATTTTCTCTGGTTTAATTTGGCCAATATTGTGGATCTAAACGTTTTATAGGTTAATGAGGTTTTGGGTGCAAAACAGCCTTTCTTTTCACCATCCAGTTAAGAGATCTGTTCTGCCATGAATCTAATAAAATCATGACTACACAGGCAAAAATGTCACTTTAAAAAGTATTTCCTTAGTTATGAATAGACTCTGCAGTTTTAAACACTAAACTAAGAATTAACTAATATCTCTATCAGTAAGTCAAGTAAGTTGTTTTACAACGTCTATCCATAGAGAATTACCTTTAACCCTGTTTTAGTATGTTCAGCCTTGTCAATGTGTAGTTTTAGTACTCTGTTGAAAATTGTCACTGTGATATATTTGATATGTCAATTTGCCTTGTTTTAGAACCTAGAATTTCCATTGCTATGTCCAGAAAATCGTTGAGTTGTTGCAAGTCTTTGGGTAAACCCCAAACTAAATAAGCATTTGCAAAGCCACTAGGTCTGGCTCGAATATACCCAAAAATGTAAACACAGGCATTGCCAAATGCTGTTCATGTGCATTGTATGATCAAATGCTGTTTATCACATGAAAGCCTGTCCTACTGGCTTTGGATGCTCGAAAAAGTAACAAAAATGTTGATTTCTGGGTAGGATGGATACAGGAGAAAGAACCGAATGTGACAGACCTCGTAGTTATTTTACAGACTTTGAATAATCCTTTGTGCATTCTAATGGAAGCACTGATAGCATGAACTCAGAAAGAAATGCTCCTCTGGGTGGAGCCAAACCAAAACTCACGCTATGTTTATTTTAAAGAATTGCTAAAAATGTCATCCAAACAGATGCTCTGTTGAGCCAGACCTAAAAAGGGAAGTTTACCTTACCTAGATCGGTCTGCATTATAAAAAGTTGGAATAGTCATGCACTAATATTTGTTGTATTTTATCATTCACTGACACACTTTTGGGGTAATTTAGAATAAGTCAGATGCTGTACAAAACCCGTAAAATGTGCGGAATGTGGTTTTCTGTGCATTTAATGTCACTTTTGTATAAAGAGAAACGTTCTGCATACCGTGCCTAATAAGACCACTACCTATGATTACTAAAGCACAAGCAAAAAGCTGGTGATAATTTTACTCCAATAATTGCGGAAAAAACACAAACAATGATGCCCTTTTATCTCTCAATGTGCAGTAATTTTGTGATATCTGGTTGTGGTATTGTATTGTAGTAATTATATAGCGCTTACTACCCATATGTGGGGTGCTGGAGTACTTGCCTACATGAGTAGCACACTACACCATGCTAGGTAATTAGTTGGATAGAATTTTGTCTTTGTTTTAAATATATGCGGAAGTGTTTTCTTGTCATGCGTGATAACCATGTTATGCAGTTTGTGTTTGGAGACGCAGCGCATGAAAGTAGGATAATGAAGTGTGGTAGACAGACTCACTGTTTTACGGTTTTCCGTATGCTGATAGCTTTGAACAGCCTTGCAGGGTCCTTTTTGGTATATCATATGATATAGCCTGCATAGCTGGTTACTCAATTGGGCTGTCCAATCTGATATTTTGTATATAGTTGTGGTCCTGAGTTAGCGTGGTTTGAGGGAGGGAGATGTGGAGAAATCTGTTGGAATGGGCTTGTTTATTATCATCCCATATTGAAGTGTCTTTGTGAGGTGTCAAGAAGCAGTCAGATTGTATAGATATTGATATAGATATTGAGACCTGCAGGGTACACTATATTAAAGTCCTCCAAATTGCCCAGCAGTGTGTGACCGATCTCTTCGGTTATTCCATGCCTATTCATTTGGTGATGACTAGTTTTTTGGGCTGTACAGTGCTAATTATGGACAACCCTTATAGCAGATTTGTTGTATGTGAATTTAAGAGGTATATGTTATAATTTGTTGTTGACCTCTGCGTATTATGGTATTAGTATTTTTGTGAGCCATAACTGTTATATTTGCAAGTTCGTAGCTATATAATGCCACAGTGAACCATAGATCAGCCTTTCAAAGCTTAACTGCATATTGAAAGCAGTCTCCTGGTTGAGTTTTTTGCAGTTCGTGGGTTGTAAGCTGAGAATTGCACTTGAGGGTGCTAGTATTTTCTGGGCTTTGTTGCCAGGATGTGGTTGGTGCAGTTTCCTAGGAAATAGCCATGTTTTCAACTGTCTTCTGATGTGTATATGCTAGTCTTTGCTTCTAATGTTGGCTGGTAGTGAGTTCCAGAGTTAGGCTGCTTGTATTGAAAAAGCTGTGCCTCCTACGGATTTCTTATGGTAAGGTGGTATGATAAGTGGTGCAAGCCTGGAGTGCAGTGTTCTGTTTGGTTTGTAGTGCTTGAATTTAACTTGTAGGTGTAGCAGTCCTTTTCCTTGAGAGGCTCTGTGGACAATGAAGAATGCCCTTTTGGGTAAAGGTAGCCAATGGAGCAATTGCAGGACTGGAGTCATGTGTTCTTCTGGGTGAAGGCAAAGAAGAATTATTGCGACATCATTTTGGTTAAATTGTATTTTGCATATATTGAATGCAGGTGCACCAAGGTATAGGCTGTTGCTATAGTCCAGATTAGAGATTACGAGTGTGAGGACGACTTGCAGTTTCTTTTGGTGTGCAATGTATGCGATGTATGGTATTCATTGTGTAGAAGGTATTCTTTGTTATGTTGTTAGGATGTGGCATCAAGGGGGTTACTCCTAGGTTTCTAACTTATCTTGATGTTATTGGCGGGTGTGAAGTTCCTTAGACCATATGGCAGTGGATTTTAATTTTGCCCTTGTCTTCAGGTCATAATCTCTTGTTTTTGTGTTATTAAGCTTTAGAAGGTTATTTAGATAGTTATTCATCATCAATGTGCTTATGGCTCAAAGGCAGTCATCGAGTTGTGAATTGTAGAGGCCTTCTTAGCTATTCATTTTTAAAATGATTTGAATGTCATCTGCATAGCTGGAACATGCGACGTTGTATGATTTAATCAGATTTGATAAGGGGATTATTTAGATGTTGAATAATAGAGGAGATCTGATAGACTCCTGAGGAACTCCACTGTGCTGTGTGTGAGGAGGTGATGTGAAAGTTGGTAGGTAGACTATGCTTTGTTAAATAAGAAGCAATCCATTTTAGAAATTTTTCACGAATTCAGAGGTATGCACAGTGTCAAAGACAGCTAATAATCCATAAGTAACATGGATAATAGACTATTCATAATTAACAGAAAAAGTGATTGTTGAACATGCACATTCAGTTCAAGAGGAGGAGACTCTACGTCACAGCAGCCATAAAAGACTTCTTCGAAAAAAACCAAGTTGTAGGGTTCGAGCCACTAGATGGCAAGAGTCCAACACTTGATGGCAGGAATGTTCACAGTATGTGAATCTGCAGCACTATATGCTAAAAATAATGCTTACAAGGTAAGTAGCATACTCCTTATGCTGGCTTCTTCTGTTCGTAAATCACTGGTTAATCTTTAGGCATGAAAACTTGGCAAACTATTGCAAAATAATTGCAATTATGTTCATTCAACTCGACCAGTTTTGCAAAGTTTGAATGTGCACATTTTTGACCATTCGTTGTTCACCGATACTGTCTGCAGAAAACAGTCAATCAATCAACCAATTTATAAAGCGCGCTACTCACTCACTAGGGTCTCAAGGCGCTGGGGGGGAGGGGTCCGTTACTGCTCGAAAAGCCAGGTCTTGAGTTGCTTCCTGAAGGAGAGAGGGTCCTGGGTCAGCCGTAGGTGGATGGGAGGGAGTTTCATGTCTTGGCTGCCAGGTAGGAGAAGAATCTTCCTCCGGTGGTGGCTCTGCGAATGCGTGGAACGGTGGCGAGGGCGAGGCTGGCCGATCGCAGCTGGCGGGTGGGCGTGTAGAAAGTGAGGCGGTTGTTGAGGTACTTGGGGCCCAGGTCGTGGAGAGCCTTGTGTGCGTGGGTGAGGAGTCTGAACGTGATCCTCTTGCAGACGGGGAGCCAGTGCAGGTCTCTCAGGAGGGTGGAGATGTGGTTGTGGCGGGGGATGTCCAGGACGAGTCGTGCGGTGGCGTTCTGTATGCGCTGGAGTCTTTTCTGTAGTTTGGCTGTGGATCCCGCGTAGAGGGTGTTCCCGTAGTCCAGTCGGCTGGTGACGAGTGCCTGGGTGACCGTCTTCCTGGTTTCGGTGGGGATCCATCGAAAGATCTTTCGGAGCATGCGCAGGGTGTTGAAACAGGATGACGAGACGGCGTTGACTTGTTTGGTCATCGAGAGGGAGGAGTCCAGGATGAAGCCCAGGTTTCGTGCATGGTCCGTTGGCTTGGGGGTGGTGCCCAGGGCAGGGGGCCACCAGGAGTCACCCCAGGCGGAGGGAGATGATCCCAGGATGAGGACTTCCGTCTTGTCTGAGTTCAATTTCAGGCGGCTGTTCTCCATCCACTCGGCGACGTCTTTCATTCCTTCGTGTAGGCTGGCTCTGGCGGTGGCGGGGTGGTTGGTGAGGGAGAGGATCAGCTGGGTGTCATCGGCATAGGAAATGATGTTAAGGTTGTGTTGGCGTGCGATGGCCGCGAGGGGGCTCATGTAGACGTTGAAGAGGGTGGGGCTGAGCGAGGATCCTTGAGGTACGCCGCAGATGACTTCGGTGGCTGCGGAACGGAACGGGGGGAGGGTTCTTCTGGCGAGGAACGAGATGATCCACTCCAGTGCCTTCTCTTGGATTCCGGTGTTGCTGAGGCGCTGTATTAGTGTGCAGTGGCAAACTGTGTCGAACGCTGCAGAGAGGTCCAGGAGGTTGAGGGCAGCTGTTTCCCCGTTGTCGAGCAGGGATCTGATGTCGTCGGTGGCTGCGATGAGGGCGGTCTCGGTGCTGTGGTTGGCTCGGAAACCGGACTGTGAGGGGTCGAGGGATCCGTTTGTCTCTAGGAAGGCAGCGAGCTGTTTGCTGACTGTCTTCTCGATGACTTTGACAGGAAAAGGGAAGAGCGAGATGGGGCGGAAGTTCTTGAGGTCGGTGGGGTCCGCTGTCGGTTTCTTCAGGAGGGTGCTGAGCTCGGCATGCTTCCAGCTCTCCGGGAAGGTGGCGGTGGTGCCAAAAACGCTCACCAGTTTTGCAGTCATAACATTCTTCTGCATTTTTTGTTTAGTAAACAATCCTTTGCCAAGCTCAAATGTAGCTTTTTTTTGGGGGGGGGGGGGAACAAGTTAAAAGTAAATTACAAATAAGATGCCAGTATTAGTGTTTTATAGGGAAAAGGGGATATAAAATGTCAGTGTAACTATTATGAAAAAGTTGACAGAATTTAGATACATAGAAGAAGTGATAAACAAAGGATATCAGATGGTAGTCGACAAAGGTCGGAGTTCACTCTGTTCCTTAATAGATTGTGATTGAAAACCCATTACACCCTCGCATGAAGGAAGATAACCTACCTTTTCATGCACATGGATCTCCTCTTCTGTGTTGCAAAACTGGTGAGCGTTTATGGCAGCATCAATCACACAATCTCGTTCCCTAGGCCTTAAGGGGAGTTTCTCCAAGTGCCAATCTAGTACCAGCAGTATCGCGGTAGTGGTATTACTGATTTGTGGTACACATCCAAACATCCAACATTCTGTAAATGACTTCATTATTGGGGTGTTGCTCATTTCCACCAATATGAGAAAGCAGCACAGCGCCATTGTACATACACCGCAGATTGTAGTACTGAAAGCTCTTCCACTGATGCCCTAAAAACCTTTTTCTAACTTTTTAAAGAAGTGTGCTTTTTCTTGTTGCTCTATGCTATTTAGGGCCTTTTATAACCAGAGCCACTGCAGTTATGTGGCAGGGAAGAACCAAATTATGCGACAGAATTTACTAAATTATGCTGCAAGAAAAGGCAAATTATGTCAGATAATGCAACACATTTTATGATATTACTTTTGCCTTTTGTCAAAGTTTGCGACTCCGAACCAGTCTAGAACCCAAATACAGCAATAAGCAACCTTAGCAATTCGCCTTCCACTATGCAGTATCACGTATATAGTACGTTTTGTATAGTAAGCAGTGGAGACTACTGACTGGTCAATGTCACGGCACAGCACCATGATAGAAAGATACGCATACTGCATATAATTTCCAAGAACCCTCTCCAGACATGCTGCTGAAAACTTCAAAGACAAAATCCTCATCCAGAGACACTAATAACAGACTTTTTTTTTACAGTGCAACGTATGGAGGGCTTAAAATGGACTTAATCTTCTACACCAAGAAAAAATGGAGACAGAACTTCGTTCAACGCTTTCATGTAACTAACACCACCACTATCCCTTATGGATCTAAATTCACTATCTATCCATCCCAGAACTTTAGCGGAGAACTGTCCATAACATTTACAGAACCGGGAACATCTTAATCCAAGCCTCTTAACTAAACTTATCCATTTTTGATCTCCACTTCGCTGCTCTCTGTGCCTCTATGCCATCCGCTCCCATTGGCACCCCTCCTTTCTCTCCTGGAGAACTCGCCCACACACCCACCCCTCCTCTAATTAAACCTTCTGCTCCCAACCCCCTTTTGTACAGTCTCAACCCCCACCTCCCTACAACCTCTGCCATTCCCAGAAGCTTTGGTTTTGCTGCCAGATCTGCCTCTCCCCACCCCCATTCATGGGCCACCTCCTCTTCCCAGTGTGATCCATCATCCACACCTGAGCGGTCTGTCCCCCAAACCCTGCAGGCTGGATCACACCTTAGCCCCCACCCCAGCCTCTGACGAGCTCTATCATACACCACTCCCTTCCACAGGCCCAGTTGCCTCTCAACTGATCGCTATAAACGCTCGCCTAGAACTCAAAATTGACCCTATTCTGGATGCACTATTGTCACTATGTAAGGACTAAAATAAACTCATTATCCTGCCCAACGCTTACTCATCTATGGCAAACGCTGATCCTGCCACAAACTTTCACTCTTACTTCTCATTCTCCATCACCAGGCAAATTACCCTATACATTCATCACCACTGCAAACCTAAACGTACCATGACTGGAGTGTCACAGCAGGAAGCTGAAATGCTGTGTAACACATACGACAATGTTCCAAACCAACTTTGCCACGGCAAGATCGGGGTCATCCTTGGCACCAGTAGGACCCCGGGTCACCACTCTGCTTCCTGCCCAACTAACTGCCATCTAACCCAGTCCGCATGGTCCAAGATCTGTACCTACTCTTTGCTGCATGCTACTAAACTGCCGGTCAGCTTTTACGCATGCCACTAAAATAGCCGAAACCCTCCTATGCCACAGAATGTACATCTTTCTAAACGAAACCTGGATGAATGACCACTCTTTCCCCTTTAATCGATCTCATCCCTCCAGGCTTCTAAATTACAAATAAAAATGGCAGAACTCCTTGACACACTTCCCCTTGTTCCTTTTCCACGAACGCTCCTAGAATTTGGAACTCTGTCCTAGGATCCGCAGGACAATCACTCATTACCTCACTTCAGGAAAACACGTAAACGTACTCTTAAAAAAAATACCTCAACTCTTCCTTCCTAAATCATCTGCCTTGCCGGATGCTCCTCACTCAGCCCAGCCACAGAAATCGGAGCTTCACCACCTCGGAAAACAAACATTGCTGCTACTCTCCCCAGCTCCGCAGCACCCTACCCATATCTACCTCCGAACTATATCGTCCACATATTGTATTATGTATCATTTTCTTCCTTTATAGTCTGTTTAATGTATTTCCTATGTATTCTATAGGTAACTTGTGTAATTGCTGATATGCTAATTCTGTAAAACGCTCTTATACTTTCAGGTCAAGTTCGCGCTATACAAAACTTGATAAATAAGCATTAAGGGATAGGAAGGGGTTTTTAGAGTTCAGGGAACTGGAGGTGTTAAGGGGTAGTAAGTGACTTTTTGTGGTAAATGGATGAGTAGCATTAAAGGTAGGAAGGGTAGCAGGACGCTGTTTTTAGGGTTTAGGAATAGGTAACAGTAAGGATTGGTAAAGGTTTTTATAGGATTAAAGCCTTACACTGCTGTAGTTATTACTTTGGAAGTGTGTCTTCGAAGATTGTCATAGTGCTAAGAGGCCAAAAAAGCTTCATTTATGCTAGATCTGCCTTCTTGGGTGCGACTGACAGGTATGATAGTGCTGTGAGCTTTGGCGAGGAAACCCCTACACTACACAAGGCACCCCACACGCTTCGGATTGCACATCACGGGGCACTGTTCATGTAGAACTGAGCTTTCCGTTGAACCCCCAGTGGGAACATTGATGTGTTCTGCTAAAAGAAAGGACTGATACCATCGATACGTCATGTTCCTCCCCCCCCCCCCCCCCCCCTCCCCCCCCCCAGCCATTATTGACACCGAGGAAGTGTCATTTTAACACCAGGTGCAGTAATCCTAGACAATGACCCATTCAGGCCATAGTTCAAAAGAAGGGCGGGTGTGTTTGTTTAAACAAAGCTCTGCCGTGTAATTAACCACAAAGAGCCCTGCGTCGCCCGAGGCCCTCACTGCAAGCTGTGTTCACCGCAATATAATCCAATATCACCTCAGGCGCTCCCCGTGGTGATGAGGTTACGTGCCCATTAGAAGCTTGGTAGGGTGACCTCGAACACAGTTTTCGAAGTGCTGGTGGTATTTTTGTTAAACCTAAAAAAACGAAAAACTACCAAATCACATAATCTGAAAGTGAACAAAGCTTGGCCTTTCCTTCTTTGTGTCACTCCGTCCTAGAAGAAATTCAGGCTCAGCCTGCTGCACACATGCGCAACTGAGCCTTAACCGAGCAAAGTCACTAGTCCGCAGTAAAATCGATGGACAGGTTCGGCCCTTTAGTGTATACAACTGATATAATAACGATTTCTTTCCCAGCAGTATCTCACTCAGGCAGGACATTAACGATGCATTGCAATATATGAAACATGGCACGCAGGCATAAATGGGCGGTCTCCATGGATGGCGGGCGTGTTTTTTGCCCCTTTGCATTGCTGACAGTAGTGCAAAACTTGCATCGGTGATGAAGACTGCTAACGTGGCATGGCATTTGTGATGCATGATGCAATTTAATAAGGCAAATGCAGGCGAAAAGGTCCTGGTTTGCCCAAGGGAAACAGGCATTGGGTGAATTACAGGAGTATGATGATGACCATACACGTTGCCTTGTCGACAGTTTTGCGTGCTTATTACAGTTGCTTCACCATTCAAAGTGTTAGTATATCATGTATGTATATCCTTATTGGATTTTATAGAGATCACATATAACGGGGGGCATTGGGGTTGTACATCATGGGGGTGCTTGGGAGGGTCGTCTATATTTCACATAAATATAAGTGATATGACACCATTTTCAGTCAAGTGCCGAGGCCAAGATTCGAACCTATGTCCAGAAGTAGTCCGCTTAGACACTAGGCCAGATCTCCTCCTTCGTGGCATGAATTGGTGTCCGAGTCCTAGTGTACAGCTCCAATCTGTTGCTACTGGTTCTGTTCATGAGGTGTGAATCTGAGGAGATGGGAGAGGGCTCGTTGTTGTACAGTGTGTGATGGGAGTGGCTCTTGTGGACCTCTGTTGTCTGGGTACCGTCTGCCATATCTGATGAGTTCACCCCGCGACACCCAGTGTTTGTTTCATTGCTGTAGCTCGTGTTGTTACTCAGGAGTTTTCAATGGCATAATATGGGCACTAGGGGCCCTAATGGAAGTAAAGAATGTGAACTCATCCGGCCTCTGTTGGAAGCTGGAAAGTCTGCAATATAAGTGGTGCTTTGGGCCTTTCAGACCCTGGGCTCTCTGTCACTGAATCTATTGCTCCTATTATAGCTGTGGCCTGCCTGCGAGTGATTGAGCCATTCCATGTCCTACATATTTCTTGGACTGGACGGCAGTCTTTCATAGAATGACCTTAATCATGTTAGTTTTGCCAATAGAAATACCTCTTTGAAAACTTCCAATTTTAACCATTTCCTGAAAAGGTGAAAGGTGATCCCTCCTTTACAGAGTGGGTAAACATATTCCAGAGTGTTTGGCTCTGATACTCTTAATCCTATGCTTCTTGTTTGGTTTTTTGTTGGCTAAAAGCATGGAAGTTTGCTTATCTAAATCGTCCGGCTGGTATAGAATGAGCAATAATTTTGGTGGCAAAAGGCATCTCACGACTCCAATAGGTGTGTGCGTGGTGCACCAGGCTTTAAATTTGATCCTGCCCTTCACCTGGTGGCGCTTTTAGCATTTTTCAAGTTCCATGTAAAGTGTATTACGGTCGTCCGACTGAGCTTTCACCAGTGGCCTGGCTTGCTTTATTTGATGTTTGGTTTTCAGAAATGGTGGGCTAAAGAGCGCTTTTATTGACCATTTAAGGTTAGCAGTAATAAAGTAGAGGTCCAATCGTAGAGCAGTAGAAACTTTTGACTAAAATGGTCAAATAAATTGAGAAGTACTAAATACAATTGGAGTGCATCTGCATTACAACACTTTAAGAATTGTGAGCTAGAAAAACCTTTAGTTAATATTTTTATTCTTATCCCAAATCATGATTATATTCCCGTTTATAAAAACAAATGTGAAACTGTTTTGAGGAAAAAAGAAGGGACGTTTTATTTTGTTACTTAAAAACGAAGTATGCATTTTCTTTTGGATCACCTTTAAATCCATAACTTAATAAATAATGTTTAAAAATGAACCGTTCATGAAGTTATTTATTTCATTTAATTTACAGTGAATGTAAATTATCCATCTAATGGACTTCTGCAGGTTAGTAGTAGACGTTTATTAGGACCATCGTCCTTGAACATTCTAAAACAATAAAACTGTACATTGTAATATCACCTAAAACCACCGACCCCTCCTCCCCCGAAAGCAGCACACCTTGTTCAAATCCATCCTTAAAATCCTGGTTGGCAGGGAGTATAAAAAGTGCTATTCCTACTACCACATCAAAATAGCACATTTCAGACAGCAGCTCCATCCCCTCCAACCTTTGGAATGTTTGATATTTTAAAAACAGGAGTCTTAAAAACTTAATAGGAGCAGAGATATAAAAGAGACAGTCCATAAGTACATGAGACAAGTGGCATTTTGCATTCAGGAAGCATGCACAAAATCCATTACCATCCCGAACCACACTGCACCATTTCTGGGACTACAGATTATTCATTTTGTTGTTCGGATTTTTTTTTTTTTTTAATGTTTCATTGAAAAAAAGGTTTTGGCAAGAATTTTTTAACTGTTAAAGTAAAATGTAGACACGACATTTATACTTTAAATACTTTATTTTAGAACTCTGCACTGAATTCCACATCAAATACTTTTAATGCAAACTTTTCTGTCATAGCTTTGGCATTTTTTATTTTTACCAAGTATGCTTTTACGCACAACCTTCTATTGAATTGTGGTAAGGAGTAGAAGTCTGAGTCAGTGAAAACGACCTGCTTCTCCATTGAACCTGGAGCAGGTTCCCCTGAATGTGTCCATTTGGAGAGGAGCGCTCCATTTGCACCGCTGTTTAATACGATCCCTGGGTTAGCGCTGCCTACAACAGTATGTGTTGATGACCTTTATCCCAAATCCCTAGATCTAATGTAGTGAGAGTTTATTTTGAAGGTAAGGTTGCTGCACTCGTTTACCTGCACCAAAAGGCATTTGCAATCTTTGAACAGTAGTGGACAAAAGGGAGAGTGCTGTAATTTGCTGCATGGTACTTTTTATGTTGTGTACTCAGCAGATCTGATTGTTGGCTGTGGTCTTAAAGGGAAGATGGTTTATAGAGGCACAATTTTTGCCTTTTGATCAATATTTCAGATTGAAAAAGCCAGTGTTCATCCAAATGTACAACCAAACCGATTTCTTGCGAAGCGTTAACTATAGTCTTAGGTTTTCAAATCTCAAGAAGTAAAAAGTGGATCCAACCAGGATTTTGAGCACAAGGTCGTTTTTCCTTCAGAGACGATAAAATAACTAAAAACTGAAGGAGTTGAAATTTCTTACAAAGAGCATGTCTGAAAAGCAATGACTCTGCAAACAATGTATCCAAAAGTAAAGCTCATTTTTCCAAAATGTAATAAAAGAGAACATAGGTGATCTGAGCTGAAAGCTGGTCAAGGTATGTTGATAACATTTAGGGAGAATTATCTCATTACGAGTGTTTACCGTTTTAGATGCCTTTAGCGATGGAAATCAAAATACTTTGATATACTACCTCAAGATCCATTTCAATTAAAATCCTTCAACATTTATAACGTGTGGGCCTGATATGCCCATTTTATTATATCTATATTGTGTCCTTTTTATCTTCTGTGTATCTATATAGGGCTATGTTCCTCAGCAAGTATGCGCCTCTGCTAAAGAACCCCATACTAAAGGTCGTAGGTCAGAGGGAATGGTCACACCTCCATGGATATGTTGTTTCAATGCAAAATAGGAAGGACAGTCCACTTCTCACCATTTATCTTTTCTCAAGGGGTGAGATGCTGTGGCCGCAGTGACACTGCAGTTTCTCTGTCCTTTTACTGATTTCCTTGAAATTCTTCCAGTGTTTTATCCCACACTTTTGAAGTTAAGCTCTATTTATTGTCAGGCACGCTATGCACACTCAGTGTATCTCACAGACACCTGCAAATTGCTTGCTTGTTCTGCCTTGAACACCTTTTGAATTATAGTCCGATCTGCAAATAGTTTCCTGCTCTTATTCTTTTCCCATTCGATAGTCTCTTTTAATGACCTCATGCTGGTTTTTGTTTTCTTGCACGCACTAAACTAGAAAGGATTCTTTCCCACAGAAGTTGACCTTATTAACTTTGTGGTCAAATACATCTGTTCAACAAGATCATAATTTCCTTCTTTCTAAGCAGCTCAAGCTAAAAATAAGTTTGATTCAGAATTTGGCGTATTAACAATGTTGTTCATACTATACAGTGCAGTCTGGGTTTGTGGGGTGTATTTTATCATCATTGTATCAAGGCCAATATGTGGCTTGTGCATTAAAGACCCCACTGAATGCGTTTTAGTGGCTGGAGGAGAAGCTGATGAGCTCAAAATTCACTATTTCTTCCAGATTATTTCCAGGCAACTAGATCTTTTTATTGTCCATGCCCATTACTCTTCAGCTGCATCAAGGAACCTCTCTGCACTAACCCCCATTTTATGGAAGATTTCTGCATCTAAATTATCTGTTTACAGAAGTGTATCACTGACACGCACTACCTTATTGAAGGAAAACTAAACTCCCCACCCCCCCTTTGCATCATCTGTTTGCCTCAGATGATGATTGGACACAGATGATTTCAGTTCATTCATTTCCACCAATTGAACACTTTTACTGGAGTGATTCCTGCTGGGGTCAAGATGGGCTAGGATGTGAAAGAAAGTACACATATTCTAGTTCCAGAGCTACAGATCTGTTCCGATGCAGATCTTTGTGATTGACTATGGATTGTCTTCTCTCAAAGACAGGGCAAATTTACATTCTTAGGACAGCTAATCGTCACACATGACCTCTTCTATGAGTAGCCTTCTCCTCTTGATGTTCTGAAGACATTACTAAACACTTTTCCTTAGCGAGTGGGAATTCAAATGCACTTATGTTAATTTGTTTTGGCCACATTTGCACAAATAGCCCGCACATTCTATTTAATTTCTAAAGACAACATATTTTCCTGTGGTAAGCATTACATTTTACAACTGCTGCCTCTCCGCTTTCTTTAGGCCAAACTATGAATCTCGCCAGTTTTGACTGTTGTGTTGTCTCTTGGGAACATGCATATCTAAAGGTGTCTGGATTCTACAAGAAAATGCCACCCAGGACCATTTGGCATCCGTTTAAGTTCACACACCTACTTCAGTTACATTTTATAAAGGAAGTATATTAACTTCTTGTAGCTGGGGTGCTCTTTCCATTTGAAATTGATGTAGTTGCATCAAAATGTATTTGCTTATGTTTTTTTCTTGAAAGGAATAAAGCTGAATCTAAAATTCTAGGGTTGTTTTTGTGAGAAAGAAAAGATAGAGGGCAGGTTTCTTTAATTTTGCCTTTTGAATGGAGAATGCAAGAAAATGACTGCTTGTAGCTGAAAGAATAGTATCCGTTAAAGCAAAGCGGCAGTTATGGTCAGACAGTCACATCATCCATCTCCCTGTATCCAGGCAAAGTTCCTTCGGAGATTGACTTTGTTGGTGTATTAAGGTTTTAAGTACACCGGTAGTTTGTGGCAAATCATCATGTTTTTCTTTGTTTTGCGATAAAACTTACTCCAACTTCTGAAGTAGAGCTTGTTTTAGTTTTTCAAGCCTCCAAATATAAATGCACACTATGCCTTCATTTCGATGTGCAGCAAAGAGCGACGTAATATAAATGTGTCAGACTACTCGGCCCAGCTCTGAAGGTGGTCATCCTAGACTTGCTGATTATGATTTCAGCGCTGTTAGTGATAGAACCTTTTCAAATAAAGAACCCACAAAATGACTGGTTAGTTAGTGGCTATCTCTCTCCCTACAAAGGCTGAGCTGACACCCATATCCCACTCATCGTTTGAGGTCTAAGGTAATTCGCTCAATTTATTGAAAATGCTGATTAGCTATTGTTTTAGTATTGTATGTCAATCTACATTCATTTTCTTTAGCATGAACATCTGCATTCAATGCGTAAAATTAGGTAAAATGAGCCACAAGGGTTTGATGCTGTCATATGTATCTTACTTATCTGGAGTATTTCCTGAAAATGAGAACAAACGTGCAAGCTCATTTTAGGGCACTTCAGCACTGCTCATACCCGCTTACTCACCAGGTCTTTAAAAACAAAAGTGTAAAAATGTTACCAGACATACGGGTCTAGTGACTTGAGTAACATACTCGACCTAAATGTTGGTAATGGTAATGGTAAAAATATTTCTAAAGCGCTGGCATTCATCCCGAAGGATATCATGGCGCATGTGCTTGACCCATAAATTGGTCGCATATTGTGTGATCCAAGGTAAATATTTTCACCATATCGATGTTTTTTCATTTTCACATATTAAAACACATTCACATATGTGAGTTTAGCGTGTCTGCTGTCCCCCCAAAATTATTTTCTTTGATATATTAGACTAAACATTAACTCTGTGTATAATAAGAATCTATCCCACATATAGGGGTAGACATGCCCCCTGATTTGCTTCTTAGTTCAGTAATAGCATGATCATCAGGACAGGGGCAGGTATGATTTTCAGTTCTTGCTTAAAAACTCTAATTTTTAATAAATATCTTACTAAAGCATGATGTGTAAGTGCACTGTCATTTGCAGACAGCACATTTTCCATACAATTGCCACAAACCTTCCCACTAACAGGCAGTTTTACTATTAAAAGTATATAGAGCACAAACGAGAATGTGTCAGAAATTGAGTTGCAGCTCATTTTGATCACTGGCAAGTAGAGATTTCTGATATGTGTTGATCCTATTCAAATATTTGTTTTCATCACAATTAAGATTTACAAAAAATTGCTTTCCATACTACTCAACCCTATTTTGAAATCTGTGTACAGTCAATTTACAAGCCATATAAATGTTGTACTAGAAAATCGTACAGCCTTTCACTTCTCATTAGTTGTACCCCAGCACAATTGTAACAGTTCCTTTTTTCAAAATCCTCTAACTTTGCCGTAAGAGGAAGAAAATTAAACACCTATCTCCATGACAAAATAAGACATTTGACCTCTGTCTTTGAAATGCACAGCAAATGTGACTAGATAAAAACAAGGTTTAAAGGCATCTGTATTGCTCATTCACTTTCTTAATGGACATAACACCTTTGCCAGCTCGAGCTCTCTTGCCAGAGGAGATCAGTAGGCCCTGAAAATAGCTTGACCTGATAAAATCTGGCTGACTATAGTGAGTGGGCGAGTAGATTTCTCGAGGCTTGAGCCACCATTCCACGTTCAGTTATAAAGTCAACAAAGAGCTAGTCTTCATGAGAGAAATCGATAGCATATGCAGTAGTATAGACCGCTAACGCACACTGCAATCATACCCTGGCCACCACATCCACTACTTGCAACGTCCTGACCTGGGATTCCTTTCAATCTATCTCTCACTGAAGATGTTCTCACCTGTCTGCCTCCCGCACTCAACAGTATGTACAGTGGCACCTTCCTACTTCCATCCTCCCTCACCAAGTCCCTGTCCTAGCTACATATCAGTACCTCCCTCAGGACTTAATTTCTTCCCTGAGAGCTTCCCAGATTCACCACCCGTCCTGATAAAATAAAAAAACTGTACTTGGTCACCTCGCCATCTATCGCCCCATTACGCACCTCACATTTTCAGTACAATTCCAGAGGTAACAATAGCCCTTGAATTTCATTGGAACATTCACCAGCACAGTCTACTGCAGGCCTTTCACCTTTCAATCTAGTTTGATGCAGGTAGTAGATGGCACCTAAATAATTATCAATAAAGTTGATCAATGTCTCTTGCTTCTTCTCATTTCAATGCCATTAGATGCAGTCCGAGACCAAAGTTCTACCTAATGCTCTCTCATACCGAGTGATTTGCATCAATGTTGTTACCAGGTTCAGATTATTCCTACAACATTAACTACAGTGTGTTTAGATGGACTCCTTCAAATCACTCTCTACATTCAAACTACTACTTGACTCCACCATTGATCCGTTATTTTAAACTTATGCATAAAGCCTCTTGGTGTTCTCTTGGCCATACAAGATGTTATCCTCCACTACAATATGATAATGTATAACTATATCTCCAGGTATCAACCATGACTGACATCTATCTTTTAAAAACTTCCCGGAAAACAGTTCAGTCTTAATTACATTAACCAAACAAAGATAAACCTTGTAATTGGAGGAAAACATTGTCATCAGATTAAGCACTGGCTAAACGGCATGCACCTAGATGGTTTCTCCCTGTTCTGTAGAATTCGTGGAATATTCAGTGTGCAGGCACCAGAATGAATCATACATGAAGTTTTGGGGGAAGACCATGAGAGAGAATATTTTTGAAGCCACTTTGGTTCATGTCCCTCTCTAGATTCTAGGTTTGCTAGAATAACATCAAGAACTTCCTTCATGACATACACATTTTACACGTTTTGACCATCAATGGGTATGTAACTTATGCTTGCCAAAGGATCACAATAAAATGTTCAGTGTGAAAATATTTCAAATGCAAGAAAATAGGTTGCGTTTAGACAAATGTGATTAATCGTAGTATGCTGCAGTGTAATCAGAGGAGTTGATGTGCTTCCAAGGGACTTACAGAAAATTTGAGATTGATGGCAAAATCAATCTGGGGCAGTTGACCTGGATGAAGAGGCTCAAAACCAGTCATCGAACGAGGCCATCGTGCCCAGGTCTAATTATTTCACAAGGTTGAAGGGTAGCATCCTGGAGGTGTTCAGAGAGTGAGGTGATAGCCCCATCGCGCAAGGTCCACGGGTAGCCAGGAAGGACCAAGACAGGTGTGGAGCTTCGAACCGAATGAGGCAACGCACCTATGGAGGACAAGGCCTAGTTATGGCACCATCACGTCGAGTGCAGAATTCTAGCAGTGGACGCGGGCCCTGATTCACCACATGCCACAGACGAGGGTGTTCATGCACTAAGGCATAGGTGCTCGTGCGAGGTGTCTAGTCTCCAGCAGGTAGGGAGTAATGGCAATCAGGAAGGCCCAACTGCAGCAATCGCTTTACCTTGAAAAAATTGCTGTAAGCACTCTGGACTGCCAAATTGAAGTCCGGGTAGAATGAGAACTTGTTTCCCTGTTAGTGAATGTCTCCCTTTTTCTTTGGAGATGTGTAATATTGCATCCCAATCTCAGTAATGCAGGAAACATGCTTTGATGGGACACGCCGGAGCTCCAGATAGCGGCTACAGGCCCAGCAAGCACTGGGCCCACTCAACCTAAAATAAGGTGGTAAGATGGAAACTGAAAAGCGAGCAAATCAGGGCTTCAATGTATAGTTCAATTTTCCCGTAGCTGTGGACTCCGGCAGACACAGGGTCCTGATGTTTCTCCCGGAGCAAGCCTTCAGGTCCTCGTTCTTGGCCTTGTCCACTTCTAGGAACTTCTCCATCCAAAGCAGCTGTTCATTCTGTGTTGCCCCATCATCTCTAACAGCCACTCTGTGCTCCCGGCAGGTCAGGTGGCTGTCCTGTTTGTCTAGCTTTTCACCCATTCTATCCAGCCTGCTTGTAAGTTTGCCAATTTTTGAGTCAATGGTGCATAAACCTTGCTTACCATCCAGCACAGGATCTCTCTCCTTAGCCGGCATGTCTTCCTTCAGATCCGTCTCAACTAGACATACCACCGTCTTCAGTTCAACTGAAAGTTTTTCTTTTTAGCTACAGTCATAGTTCCCTATAGCGGCCTCCTCCACAGTCGTCACCTGCCGGGAACAGGTAGGGTCAGTGAGCAGCAGGGGCAGGCATCTGGGGCAAAGGATGCTCTCCAAGGGGCAAGACTAGTATAAACACCCCCTGGTTCCATACTAAACATGCCAGACCTCAACCATGACAGCTTGTATGCTGTGTTCTGCAGCTAAGCTGAGACGAGGGCGCCATCTTCTTAAGTGGTCCCGCCTCACCATAGACTCCCGGTGGCACAAGCAGACCAGATCCCTCAGCAGGCCAAATGTATTGCTTTTCCAGCATTCGCACAGGGCCGGTCAACCCCGGGGTGTCCCACCTCTCCAGAGTATCCAGAACTAATTTGTAGGTAGGGTTGGACTCTAGCAGTGAGTTCTCCTCAGGGCTGCTGCCTCTGCCTTCCAGAGCCCAGGCTTCACCGATTTGAGGCAGGCAGTCAGCTCAGGCAGCACTCATCAGTCTGTCTCTCTCGCCCCACAACGGCAGCGGCGCTCACCGGTCAGGACCTCCCTGGCCTCCTTTCAATCCCTGTGCACTTCTGGTAATGTAGCGGGGCTCGCCATACCATCGTACTACAGGGCAGGCGACGCAGTGGAATTTGCCTTTATCGCCACCCACATCACCCATAGCATTGGTGGCGCACAGTCTCACCCTCACGAATGCGCAGGTTTGAGCCGCAGACCTGTCCGGTGGCCATGCACTCCCCAATGACTGCTCTGAGATAATGAGCCTAAACTTCACGACTCCTGTTGACTTTGTGGCCTCCGGGATGCACAGTCCAATTATGCCTTATATGGATTGATGGTGGATTTTGATCCTGCTTAACAGAGCCTCCTTAAACTGAGGCCATCTTGCGGCCCAGCTCTCTGGCACCCACCTCAACTCCCAGGTGCAGGTCAATGTTACATGTATTTAGATACAAAAATGAAGACTGGCATACACTTTTATACTTTTGCATTTAGTAGCAGTTGCAGCATATTTGTAAAATTGATACAACTGGAAATAAGAATATCAAGATTTTTTATCAAGGCATTTCTAAAGAATTTTAAAAGGTTGTATCTCATCAGGATCTCTATAACCACGTAATTGGAATTTAAATATTTTCCTTACACGATTAATGACCCTGCCCTTTAAAACACTTCATTCTTATCTTGCAAGCACTAGCTGGAAAGTGGATCTCCTCCTAGTTATTACCTCTTCACAAACACACTTGTGATTCTTGTCCTATTTCACATTAACGAGGCTATAGAATTACCAACATGTTTTGAAGGTCCTCAGAGAAGCGCAAAGTGCACTACTTACGGTTGATGCTAAATGAACGTTGTATATTGATAGAACCAAATCCATTTCCAAGACAAAACAGTTACTTTAAGATTTTTGCACCTATGTAAGGCAAAAACCATCAAAGTAGAGAATTGCCAGATGGATTGTAAGATGAAGTTAGGTCTGTTATGCTAAGACAAAGGGAACTCTTAAGACTATCTTCCACGACCGTGTATGTCTAGTTTGTGGTGAGATCAAGTACCACAACATAACATCACCCAGACCCAGAGATCTCCTTTAGGTACATTTCTTTGTTCCCATAAATTTGAGATTCATGTGTGTCCTCTGCAAGGCCTCACACAGATATGGAGGGGAACAGCGCTCTCTCATGATTCACCTGTACCAATCAAAGCAGAAGCCAGCTGATCCTAAAACCCACCCAAGATTAAGAGAAAGCCGTCTAAATGGCACACTGCAACTTCTTTCCTCAATCATGGAGGAGCAACCATCCACCATTCTTGACAGGTCTCCTCTTGCTCTATTCAGGAAGTAACTAAAGACTTTCTTGTTCTCCATCCATCTACCTTACTCCTGATCTCTGTCCTCCTGCATTCGCTTTCTTTTCCTGATATTTCCCTTGTACGTACATGTGAGTATATAAGTATGCTCCTTCAATCTAGCTTCCCGTTGTTTTCACTAAGAGCTGTTTTATGTATTTTATCTCTTTTGATATGCTAACCCATCTCTATCTTCCATCTCAACCCCTAACGTCAAGGGTTGGGCTCTGACACTTTTTTTTTGGTAACACACTCTACTGCCACTTCCCAAAATTATATAATAAATGATGTTTGATATTGCGTATTATTTTCTGCCTAGGAAAGTACATCACACTTTAACCACTCGATGCTTATGCCATTTACACCCACATATTCTTCAGGCTTGATATCCGTTTTAGGAGCACTTCGCAAGAGCTGTCGAAATTGAATGCGCTATGTAAGATGCTCCTGGGAAGCCACTCTTCAGTGATTCCTGTGGGGAGGCCTGCAAACCAAGGCCATAGCAACTTGTGGTGTGGAAAACTGAACTGGAGAGGTTGCGGGGAGATCTGCCCAACGAAGAATGCATTGTTGGAATACCACAAGGAATATTGACAATGGCTGTGTTTGAATTGACAGTATGTTTTGGAAGGAATAAAAGGCAAAGAATAGTTTGTGGGTAAAAACTCCAAGAAATGATGGCCCTTAGTTGGGCATATAAATTATCATGGTCGACCCCTTTTGGATGATTGCTTTTGTGCTACATCTCATAATGGGAGTAGCCAGTGGCTTTTTCAAACGCCACAATCTCTAAAATGCCTGCTACAATGCGACATATTGTACAGGTATGGTGGAATGACAACTAGTTAAAGTGCCAATATTAAATATAAGGTAATAAAACAGCAAGTGGTACAATAATTGTAAGCACATTAAGGGAAAAATGAATTCTTCCCAAAAATATTTAATCAGATAAAGAAGTAGAGATTAACCTTTTTTATTCAGACTTTCCATTCTCCCTCTTCCAGTCTTTCTTCCACCCTAGAGCTGGGGTTCAGCCTCATGTAGTAGAAATAAGCAGGTGCATGGTAATTCATTAAGCCAGTACAGATTGTACTCAGATCATACTCCGACAATACTAAGGTTCTCCGAGATATTCATCTTGTTTGATGTTCCTATCTGACTCCTAATTTACAATAAGCATTGACATAGCTATTTGCTGTTAAGGCTTTTCAACACCGACAAAAAAAGAGGGATTTTTTAAATTTTTATGATTTTGATCAGCAAGTGTAATGTCTGCACTCATGGGACAACAATTATGCGTACACTTGCATCCTTTTACGTAGTCATAGTGTGATGACACACTTGCGTGCATGTGTCATCTCACAATACCATTTTTTTTAATTTACCGTTCCAACATGCCAGACGCCAATCTTGGAGAAGTAATTGTAGGAAAGTGAATGTTAAATGCACTTAAAACGCATACTTAAAAAGGAGTGGCCCAGCAGCAAATTACTTTCTGGGCCCTATAAAATTTTAAAAACAATTTATTAGTGCAATTTGAGGTATTCGAGTGTAACAGAGGAGCAGATACAAGGAAGCACTAGCAGGATAGGGTGTGTGGGGTGCAACAGATAGCAGAGAAGCACAATCTACAGAAAATAAAACAATATATTGGGAAAAAAAACTGGGAGTGGCGGGAAAAGCAATGGGTAAAAGGGGGAGGAGGGATTACCAGAGCACAACGGGGGAAGGGGGTATCTGGGGGATTGAACAGCATATCTGGGAGAGCAAGAAAATTCCTGTACTCCTATGGAGTGCTGAATTAGAAAGACTAAAGTAGTTCTCTGAATGTGAACAGTGAAGGGATACAAGCCATCTAAGCCAAAATATAGTAATGAAGATGTGCTCCGGGGTGGGGTAAACAAATGCAACATGGCAAGGAAGGGAAGCCAGTGAAGAAAATTGGAAAGCCGGCCAGTAAGCAGTGGGATGGCCCAGAGCCTATTATAACTTGGTATTGTCCACAATAAGTCATGTTGGCAACAGACAGCTAGAAGTGGTCAGTAGGCGGGTCCTAAATATCAAATGCATAGCCTTTTGCTATGGTTCTTAAAGGGGAAAGGATCATTTGTTTGTTTGCACTGGCATACACCTAACAAGTTCAGGATGTGGTTGTAACTAGTTAATCGGTTTACTAGTGCCACTGGTGTGAATGTATTTGTAGTGCAATCAAATACTGGTCAACCCATTTTGCTAAAGTATTTCTTAAATCAACTTCCAGCTGCCCTTACTATTTTCCAAGAATTTATGAGTGGAGTGCACACTCCAAGCACTTTGTATCGTTTTCAGTATTTTAACTATTTATCAAGCTTTATTTGCTTTTAACTAATTATAATTACTTCTTTATTTAATATTCAGAACGAACTTCTTTCACTCGCATACCCAGGGCTGAGAGGTGAATGTAACCTCTTTGAATGTACTTTGATTGAGAATATTCCTTTCACACTTTCAAAGAGATCAGATTACTGTAGCTCATGAAGAATCCGGCTGGATACGTTCTAGTGTTCCACCAAGGATGTAACCCACACTATTCACCCACCCACCACAGGCGTCACCAGTCAGGTGATCCCTTTCAATAAAAGGGGCCGGGCGCACGAGCCCTGGGCTAGTTACAGTACCCTACTACAGTATCTGTTTGGTCATTCTGTCCATCATGTAGGCCTAGCGCCCAGGATACTACAATGGCGACGAGCGGGCTGAACCCTGCGTCTGCAATGGCAGTTCCTCCACTGGTCTTCATTGGTTAAGGTGTAGTCCAGGTCTAGGGCACCCCCCACGCACCTGCTGCCGGCAGCCCAGAGCTATGAATCAGGAAGAAGTGTCGCAGCCAGCACCACGCTCGATGCGCTCCCCCACTGATGATCCACCTGTGAGAGGAGAAACATCTCCCCGCTCCGACAGGGTCAACGAGGCAGAAGATAAACTGAGCCAACACAGAAGCGGACGGAGTACCCATAGTGCACCCGTACTCGCCAGGAGCTCTGCCAGCCTGCACGAGTTTTGGCGGGGGAGAGAGGCGGAGGTAAAGTGCCTCCACACCGTCGCGGGGCCTCACCCCTTCTTCCCCCCCCCCCCCCGCCACTGCTGATGCCTCTGTGGGATGACAAGGCTGCACCCGGCTGCCAGCCACGAGACGACTGCGGGCCTGCCACCGGCCTATGATGTTTGCACAAGACTCACCGCATTGCTGTCACGAGGGAGGTGAGATGGCCGTTTGTGCATCATGGAGCTTGTCACAGTGAGGCGCGCACCCTGTCCTCAATAGAATGAAGCCCACTGTAGCGTGACACACCTTGAGGCCGCACTGGTACAGAATGCCCCCATACAGTATGCGCATGAGCTGGAAAGCCTCAGGCAGCTGCCACTGCCGGAGGGGAGACACGGCTGAAGCACCACTTAGCGGCTGCAACGTTAGTGCCCTGCATGCGGCAGCTCTGTCCGGGACTGGCTTTCCGCGAGACCACCCCCAGTTTTGCACTTCCAGCCCACAAGCAAGTGTCCTGAAATGATGAGGGGCCGCCACGGGGAAGTGAATCCTCCTGGCCGCATCAACAGCGGACACGCACCACCCGCAAAGTAAGGCCTCAGCACGAGGGAGACTGCCATGGCGCACAAACTCAAAGTTCCTGCATTTGCCTACCGGAGGTGATAGAGTATGATCAGAAACGTCTATGAAGAGGAACGAACTGTCCCAGTGTTGCTAGGCTCCGCATCGGCATTTCCAGCCTGAGCTAACCGCACCAACAGTGAGACCCACGTGGCCAGGACGAAGCAGCAAATGCAGTGCCACTTAGTGGCCATGTGCGGTACTGCACGAAAGTAGTCACTAGAAATCAAGGGAACTGCTTTCAGTGGAACATTAATGCCAGATGCTGACATGCGCCCTGCATCCAGGACGGCATACAGTGTCCCACACCAGCACCTCACACGTTCACTGCAAACGGCTGGCAGAGACACCAAGGTAATCACGCACTACCTGCAGCAGCAGAACAGACTGAAACTGGGACTGCAGCCACATGGCACCCCTTCATCCTCCAGGCCAAAAGTCCACAAGAGAGAAGCAAAACAGTCATGGCATGGTTGGATTAGCATCTGCAGCACCACCTAGTGGCCATTGTGCAACAGCCCTCTCACCCAGGTGTCAAATGCAGCCAAAGCCCAACACTCACCCCAGCCGAGAGCTACACAGAGAACTCTCCTGGGTCACCTGCAGTTACCACACCCCAACATAGCTGGCACCATGTCTGCAGCCTGAGAAAACCCTCGCTAGCCTGAGAGGAGAGGTGGCTGCAGCGCCACCTAGCGAGCAGGTGCTGACAGCACAACCAAAAGAAAGGAAGAGTCTGTGAGGCACAAAAGCCAGACACACTAACAGAAGAAAAAAATCCCCAGTGGACCAATACTGTCACAGCAGAACTGACAAAACATGTGCGTCACGACACCCTCACGGTACTCTGCCCCAGCGGAGTCAAGAAAGAGACTGAGCAAAACACTTGCATTCACACTCCAGCAAGTTTCCTACCCTTTGGCAGGTCAAGAGACTTTAACTCCATGCACAAAGGAAAGCTCGAACAAGAAAGAAGAGCAAGCACGCCAAGCGCCAGAAGACGCTGCCGTAAAGAAGGACCAAGAGCGCGGAGTCGCGAGGTGCACCGACGCAGATACCCAGATGCTGACAACACAGGCAGGTGCCCGGGAGATAGACATCTCCACAAAAGAAGCACTGCTGAGCGCAGGTACCCACAAAAGAAGCCCTGCTGAACGCAGGTATGAGAGTATCCACATCTCCACCAACCCAGCAAAGCCCCGCAGTGGGCCAAAGGAAACGCAGTGTCCTCCCTCGCACTGCCTCAGGATGGAGTCAGCAGTGACCCACGACAGGCAAGAGAGGAGTCGCCCACTCCATGTGGCAGGCCGCCACAGAGACAGACGCTCCCACAGCATGGCGACACGTGACCGGATGTCACAACGCACAGCAAGCAAGGAGCACGTCACACAAAGTGACCAGTCCGGACAAGTGCACCGGAAGAAAGGAAGAAGCAGCCGTCACGACAGCGCAGCCTCGAGGCGCAAGCACGATGCCCTCGAGCGAAGAGAAGAGGGACACCGTGAAATCCCTGAGGAGGGAATGGTGCCACTGGAAGTCCCCAAGAGGTGTATGCAAATCCTACTGACAGGACAGGCCTGCAACAGGTCCGCAAAAGAAAAGGAAAGACCGTCACAAGAGCGACGCGACCAGTGAGATGTCCATGTGGAGAAAACATGGGACAGGTGGCAGGACGCCACATCCACGTGAAAGCCTGGTCGGAAGAAAGAGAAGAGTGTGGCAGACAACCACCACAGGCGCGCAAGATGGAACAGAGAAGAGCGACAGGACAAAGGACTCGCACCAGCACTGAGGAAGGTGTTCATCAGCACAAGCCAGCCACCGGGGTGCAGAGACGTCACTGAAGACAGCTCTGCGGGAGGACTTGCGGTAAGCCGCTAGCAAGTGCGATTTGCGTCCTGGCCCCACGCTTTGCAGTTCAACTGTCCTCTCACCTGTCACCGGCTGCTTGGTATTGATAGCACCACACCTCGCAGTGCACCTGCCTGAAGACAACGGAGCGGTGCCAAGAAGTCCCTCAAGTCCTCCTCACTCCCTAAGGTCCCTCCGACAGATGATCGCCGCCTGTTTACCCACTGAAGAAAACCACCGTTCTGTTATCACCATCCAGGTGCATCATCACCAAGGAGCATCGCACCACCCGAGTGAATCCACACACGCTCCAGACAACCGGAGTTCAACGAGGTGAACCACCCAGGAACCTTCTGTGCACCCCCGTCAACCGACAGCCTGCCGGAGTCGAGCACACCCGGCCATTGAGAGATCCACCCTTGGGGACTACACAAGACTTGGCCGTGGCCCCATTGTGAGTTCTGCAGTGACCCCTAAGCGCGGCCTACGCAAAGGCCCGCACAGCCCACGCGGTCACGTGTCAGTCCAGGGGACAAGGGCCTCGACGGAGTTCCCGTGTGAAGGGAGTCCGAGTAGGAGAGATGTGTCGGCCGCAGCTCCACGTCAGGCGCGGGAAGCATGGAGGTCACAGTTGATGACTGGTCACCCACAAGATAGTCAGAGGAAGGCGCAGAACCAGAGTCCGGACGGTGAGGACGCCCAGATGGAGACACCACCACCAGAGGCTACATGAGCGACTTGGCTGTGATATCGTTGGCAGTTCCCCAGCGATGCCTTCGCGTGGCTCACACAAAGCCCCGCACGGTCCCATGGCAGCCAGCAGGAAAACCCTCCAAGAGGCTCCAGTGAGAGAGGAGACCGGGCTAGAGAGGCAAGTCGGACGTCGCTCAGCAGTTAGGAGTAAGGAAGGCCATCGAGCATGGCCCCTCCAAAGGAAGTCCTCACTCACAGATATCGTCTCCAACAGCTGCAGGTTCTGTCATCCACCAAAGGCTGAGCGCCTGATAGATCCTCCAGAGTGGATTCCACCTCCGCTCCAGATGCACCAGCACTGAAACTCTATACATAGACATCAACGCCGCGAGACCAGGCCGGTTTAAAGAACATCGCCAAGGCAGATGAAGGCATCCAGACCGTGCGGTTCGAAGCTCCAGCGCTGCCTGGCTGACTGCCTGAAGAGACTCATTTGGTGCTATTGTTGTTTATTTGTTTTGTTCCAGGTTGGACTGGTTTTTTTTTTTTCCATTAAAGTTTGGGAGGGATGTAGTATCCGGCTGGATACGTTCTAGTGTTCCACCAAGGATGTAACCCACACTATTCACCCACCCACCACAGGCGTCACCAATCAGGTGACACTGTCAATAAAAGGGGCCGGGTGCACGTACCCTGGGCCAGTTACAGTACCCTACTACAGTATCAGTTTGGTCATTCTGTCCATCATATGTGCCTAGCGCCCAGGATACTACAGCTCATAGGGCTGATAAAAATTTTGTATGCATTCCTGAAGGGAGAGCATTTTATATATTAGTCAAAGCTCAGAAGTGTGCAGATAAAGGTAACTTCCTTGAAGGTGTTTGCATATGGGCAAACATTCATTTTCCAAAAGTCTACAGTGTTACAGTAGTCGACTAACACATGTTTCAAAATGTTACTGTGTAGTATTTATTTTCATCAAATCACGTTAAATTTTAAGTTTTCTCATTGCTACCTGCTGTCTTGTTTTGTGAACTGTGACCTACATCCAGTTTAGTGCAAGGCTGCCTTGCTTTCTTATATTTAGAATGTATTTTCATTTTTTACAGATTGGTTTTGCAGCTGGATTGTGTATAATGATTGCCACTTTCAACTTTACTTCTGTTCCTTTTACCAGACAAACTTAAACTGGACCGAGACTTCAGCAAGTACAACTACCTGAGCCTCGATTCCGCCAAAGTAAACGGAGTGGATGACGCTGCAAATTTTCGAACGGTTCGGGTAAGAAATCTACCTTTTAACTGGACAATAAAAAAAATGACGAATTCGAGGGTATTTGCTAAAACGCGCGTCTCATACATTCACCAGAGCCTCACAGTGAATTTTAGATTTTAAAATGTTTCTTCTGCTCCGTTTTCCTTAACCCAAATGTCTCCAAAGTAGTGTTTGTTTTAAAGATCTGTTTTAGAAACTTTTTTTTTTTTTTGCTTGCCCCATGGTGCACTTCCAACTGCTTGAACTTGAGGACTATTCATATAGCGGAATGTATGTGTTGTCAAGGGAGCGTGTTACAGGTGCTTTCCTTATATGCGGTAATACTAGAGAGCTCGTGAGCATATGTTGTTCCTACAATAAGCAAATAGCTTACGCTCCTCAACGGAGGTCTGTGGTAACTCAGAGTTAAGCCTATACTTCAGCTCTTCTGTGACAAAGGGAATTGCCTTGGTGATGGCTCAGTAGGGTGATTAAAACGTGTTTGAGCTTGAAAGGATTTTTTATGGGGTTCTTTGTTTATGGGTACGTGACACTTTGGAGAGTCCGCCCCTTCCCGTTGAAGAGCTGACATCTCTAGAGAATCTCCTCTCCTTCATTTCCTTCCATGAGGGTGGACATCTGTTCATTGCCCAACCAGTTAAGTTGGTTGTGTACGATAAATGGTTACTCAGGCTGTTACATCATAAATATAGTTATAACACTGTACAATCAAAAGCAAAGCATAAGGTTGTGTTACTGTGCTGCATAATAGTACTTCATATTTATTATGAATCCTTTCGAGGCTAGATTATTGTAATGCCATCTATTTGGGGATTAACAAGCGACTGCAATTAAGATGCGGTCATTATATAACGCGGCGGCACGGCTTCTCCTGAAGGTGCCCAGGTTCTTCTGTTACAAAGAAGTTTAAGGCTCTCTCTGTGATGCACAAAAAGCTGTGCATGGCTTTACACCCCTCTCCCCATCGTGAGAACTGAGGTCCTCCCTTTCCAACCTTGTGACCATCCCCAAAATAAAGAAGGCCAGTTGGGGTGGCAGGAGTTTATCTTTCTTAGTCGACAAATAATGGAACTCCTACCCGCTTAAGGAAATCTCGAAGTACATGGTTTTTCGCCTCTGCTTCTAAGTAAGCCCAGTGTTTTCACCTTCAAGCTATTTGAAGTCAGCTAGCGCCAAGACACCTTGGTATTCGCACACTTTAGAAAATGGTTTCTTACTTGCATTGTATTAAAGTTAGTTGGTACATCAAGCACTCGTTTGCAGGCACTACGAGCAGATAGATGATTTCTTGAGACTGGCCTCCAGTTAAGCGCCAGGAACGCAGTTTTGTCCTGTCTTTTGTGTAGATTTTTCTCTAACCATACTGTGGGGAAAGCGTAGGTAGGGAGAAATATGCTGCAATATTCTCACTGTGTTGTAGGTGCTTTTTTGTCACATTGTTAACTTGTCTTTTGAGTAAAACTTTGGAGACCACGATCACCCCTCAATTCTGTCAGTAATACAGTAGAACAGCAATTGTCAGCCATGCTGTATATGGCTCATATATTCTCCATAGTTCATATGTTGAGAGTTGTTAGCTGCTGTGAGCTGCAAGTCCAATTCTCAAAGTGTGCAGGACTTTTAATTTATAAAAAAAAAAGTGCATCATCAGACTAGTTGTAACAGATGAGTTCATTTGAGGCTAGGTATGTTTGAATATGAGGATTGGGGGTTATTGATTCTTGCGACATACCTATTTTTTGCAGCATTGGGCAGCGAGGTGTTGAGATACACATGATTTGTTTTTTCTCCAGTAGGACTGAATCCATTTTAAGCTCATACTCCGAATTCAAGTACTGTTTAGTCTTTTAAGGAGCGGTTCATGGTTCACAGTATCAAAGACTGCTGGTATGTCCAATGGGTTTGCATTCACTCAGAGATTTAAGTTCTTCTGTAGATCATTTCAGAGTGCAGTTATTGCTGATTCAGTGACACTACCAGGTGAAAAACCTGTTTGCTGGTCAGGAAAGGAGTTGTTTTGCTAGAGGAAATCTGAAATCTGATTGATTGAAGCTCTCCTGTTACAACCAAGCTTGATGCAGAAGCCATATTGTTTGTTCATGTTATCCTCATTCACCAATGTTTGCTCAGGCTTCTTTCTAAGACCTGAGCAAAATTGCATTTATGACCTCTAAGCAATACTGTTCATTTTCTGTACTAGTACAGATACTCAAATGTAGGTGCCACCAAGGCAATAGCCACACCAGATTTTCAGGATATCCATATGAGATAAATGTAGAAGAGAATTATTTGCATAGTCGGTTTTTGCCTACAAAATGTGACATGCTTGTGACCATTGGCCACCGGATTTTGACAACAGTCTGCAAAGTGTAATATGATTAAAGCTATAAACCAGTCTTTAAGTGGGGCATCTTAGTTTGTTTGCAGTGCCCCAGCATGGGCGTACTGTGCCGACCTATCTGTTAGCCTTCATAAATGTGCTTAAACATTTGCTTATATTTCTATTTGAATAACTTCTTAAACCCCTGATTTTTGCCTTTATGCAGGACTGTGATTATGTACTTTATATATTTTTTCTCTATTTCTGAAATGCACACAACACTGTGATGCTTTGAAGTCTACTTCAGGCTAAGAACTTTTGAAGAATCTTTAAAGTTAAATACTAGGCTCACGCCCGTCTCTGACCATAACCATCAGGTTACCCACAGATGAATATATTCACTAATGGGATCCACAGTTATTACTATTGACACGGAGTAATCACGCATTAAGAAACCTGTGAGTAATTTATTCATCCGCTAAACATAGTTCACTTTTGCGGTAACAAACGTTTTCCCTAGGACAGCATCACATAAAAATCTTCATATGCCATTTTTACGTTTTTTACACTGGTATGTCTGTGTCCCAATTATATGTTTGGCTGTTTTTTAAAATCAAATTATTTTGTGTGGGATAATGACACTGGAGGAACGTGGGACATTATCCCATACTGACTTGTCTTGAAGGATATTTTCCAGTGTCCGTTCAGTAACAAGTAGGATCTCTCCAAAGGTTTTCTCATGTGTTTAGTCTCACATTTCACAGCGGGACATTTATTTTCTCTGCTGCTTTACAAGATGTTCTCACGTTATAAGGGTCACCAACAGAGTATCCAAGTGTGTGTCTCTTTCAAAGAAAGATGTGCATTTTGGATGAAACCACATATATAGAATTGTTAATAATTTGAATGGGGTAGGTAGGTTTTTGTTTTTCTCTTTCCACATAAAATGTGTATTCAGGTGCAAGTCTGCAACGGTAAAATTCCGACATATGTGCTGGGTGTCCAGTGAGCACCCTTAGTGTGTGGTTAATGGCTTTCCGGAATGAGGCTATTTCTGGGTGCCTTATAATGTATGTAGCACTTTCAGGAGGAACCTTTGGTATCTAGCAGAAATAAATTACCGGGATAAAATAGTGTATAGTGTGTAAGATTTGGATGCAGGCTCAAATCATTCATTGTCTCAAGGAGACTTGCTATACCCTTGCAGAATACTATTTCACGTGCTTCGGTACTTTCTGGTCCCTAAACCATGTTCATTATGTTCAGGCAGCTATTGCAAATCGAGATTGCCTGCCCTATTACATTGGTTGTTAATGTTTTTATATTGTGTTGCAATGAGGTAGGCCTCATCACAGAGGGGGACTGTGGTTTATGGTAGCTGTCGAGGGGAGGGGTGCAGTTACTAAAAGAGCAAAGAACATTCTACAGTAGAATGGTGAAGGAGTTGCACGTTTTAAGGTAAAGTCCTGTGACTATCTTGCCAGCTAATACTTAACCTGGTCAAAAAATGAAGTATCTGTTCTAGGCCTTCGGATTTGTTTAGGAACAGATAGAAATAACCTTGTCTCATCCCAGCCAATCTTTGGGCCTGACATTCATGAGAGATGTGAGAGCAACCCCATCCATTGACCGACATGGTTGGGAAGTCAAATAGGTAAGGGCATTTACAGGTGATTGTACTAAAATGTTTCAAACTGGAAACATGCATGTTTCAGCATTGAAATACAAAAACTTGGTAACAGCAGATCCGGTGTGAAGGACCTCTTTGTCTTAGGCCCTAGTGGAAGGCACTTACATTTGAAGAGGATACAGGAAGCTGGAGAAGACACTGCAGGAATGTGCGCCATTAGGGTGCCCAGGATTTATTAGCAGTTTTAGATAGGAGAGACGAGACCTAGTGGGTGACGGAGCACTTAGAATAGGACCATGTTGCAAAAGCCAGCTTTGTACAGCTGTGTAGCAAGGTGTTACTAGTCATTTACTGCATGTATATGGGGAGGTAGACTCATACAAATAAGATTATGCCTATGGGAATAGACATCCTGTATTCTACTCACATTGAATCCATACATAAACAACATTAGTTGCTGTAATGAAAATTAATTATAAGACAAGTTTAAAGACAGATATATTAGTGACGGGTTATTTTCTGAACGAATAAAAAATGTCTACAAATGATGTTCTTGAGTTTGTGCAAATAAATGCAAGGGACCTGGCACCATGAAAAAGATTTTTTGAGTGTATTTGTCATTTGCCCTGTAACAATTTTTCGCATTGATTCATTTTCAGAACGCCATGCAAATAGTGGGCTTCATGGATCATGAGACGCGGTCCGTACTGGAGGTAGTGGCTGCACTTCTGAAACTTGGAAACATAGAGTTCAAACCTGAATCTCGAGTCAATGGTCAAGATGAAAGCAAAATCAAAGACAAGAATGGTAGGCACACAGAGCAGAGATTAAAGTGCTACGTATGCATGTATGACCGCTATTACAATTATCATTGGCTGCTTCGAAAATGAACACAATGCGGAAACCCTTTGGGAATTTGAATGAGGAATAGATATTCTGCAACACAAAGGTAATCTTCTGGTGACTATATAACTGAGGTTCTATAAAGGACAGGTTAATCTGTCTAGCAAAAATGGTTGAAAAGTGCCCAGCTGGGGGAGGCACATTCTGTGTTGCTCACTCAATCTACACTTGGATTGTGCACACCCTTCGGTTGAGTCAGGATCTCCATTCCTGGGGAATTGAAGTAAATCTCACTTAAGGCTACGCGTCTAACTATATGATTGAGATTTGTCTAGAGCACATTTTGTCATTAGTATGGCCAATAATACTCTTTTAGCTAACCAACCTTCACACTTTATTTCTGGAATGCAGTAACAGACTGAAGTCCGATTCAGCTTTCGAAGTTGTTATGGATTTTGGTCACACTTAGAGTTTGATCACTGCTTCTAATTGCCTGATCTATCTTAAGCATATAGAAATTCATAGCAACAATCCTGAATTTAAAGTTTGATAGACCCTTTGAGGTTCACAGAGTTTACAGAATACCTTTGGGGCACCGAACGTTTTAACATGTAAGGTACTATGGTCCACTGACATCGCCAAGATACTCGGAGCTGCAAAGAAATAGAAGGGAATAATATTGAAGGCTCCCAGTGTTATTTTTTTTGGTTTTTTTTACATTTCTGTCTGTATTTATCCATATTTATTTTTTACCCATCCTATTGGAATTTATCCATATTTATTCTGTGTTTTCAGAGCAAATGTAGTCATTCCACATTTATTTAACTTGTATAAACGTGCCTCATACTTTGATACCTGTCGCGTTTTAGAACATTAGGCAGCCAAAAATAGCAAAGCATTACACCCACATGTAAATATTAGCATTATGTACAAATATTTGTTAAGCTATGCCTGTATTTAAGGACCACTCATCCCATTTTGTTTACCTCCCTATGCTGTATGTGTTAAGCTATTGGCCTGGAATTAATGAAGAACAGCGTGGAGAGTCATTCACAAGAAGAACAATTTTCTGCATTTAAAAATAAACACAGACTGGAAACACATTGTTTTCTGTCTGTATTTATCTGTAAAAATAAGTAATAACGGAAAACTGAGAGCCCTAATTATATTACACAATGGGCAGCGTTTGTGCTTATCCTGAGGCTTTTCCCACATAATGGTCATGTTAATGAATATTGCAAATAAAAAAAGCCAAAGAGACCAGGTATAATGTGAACAAAAAACAGTGTTGGTGGATCCAAAGAACTTAAACATCTTTGAATATCATATGCAACATGAGTTGGAACTTCAGATTATAATAAATCCGATTTAATAATGTTTAGAAGGATAGAAAAACTTATGGAACTATGAACTAACTCCATATTTTGATTGATCACCAGTGTGGCTTGCTAAAAAAAAAGAGGATTGGTTAGGCAGTGATCCAAGACGTTATGCTAAATAGGGGCTAGTAATATTTGTAAAAGGAGTAGGAATATTGACAAAATAGTAAGTACGTATGTGTTTGTTTGATACAATATGATTGTTTACGAGTGTGCTCACTAACCTTTGCTAGATTTGTTTCCTGTAGGTCTTTATATGTTGTGGTAATATCTTTTGCCTAAATTTCTGTGTAAACCTTGCATAGAAACACGTATTTCGGCTCTTCCGGCTGCTGGAATGTGACAGTACAATCACACCAGCTTTTAGAAGCGGTTGTTAGAGAAGAATATCACACAATACGTTATTCATTCTAAACTACTTGTATTTCACGTACCGAAAACGAGGGCTAGCTAAAGGTTGTTATATGTGGAGAGGAGTAGCAATTCCTTTGTATAGTAATTTTTCATTTCTCCTATAAAAGTACTGTCGTGACACGAGGATTTGGTGAATTGATCTGTATGAAATAGTATAATATACATTATGGATAATCTAGTATTATGAACAAGGGCACATTTGGCTGTAATCGTGAATTAACATTCAAATAGTTCACTTCTTTTAAGAAAGTGCATTCTTAGGATTTGAATAAGGTGCTTATCGGAAATGGCTATTGTTCTTCACATATTTGGCTACTTGAAGGGTGTGAACTTGGAGTAATTTCCTTCTCTTTGTATCCCAGTTTGGGTCTCAGTAGGTTTAATGCAGAAAAAAAGCAATATTGTGCATCTTAGCATCAGAACATGTTGAGGCCCAAATTGCATTTGCGTTTAAGTAATGTTTTTAGAAATGCTTGTTGTCCTAATTCCTAACTCCAATGGCATTTCTTTTTAGGTCTTGTCTGCGTGAGCATGCGCTACCGCATGCGCTCTCGCTTGCGAGAATCTTGTGTTGTAGTGGCTTTGAACCTGTCCATTTCTTACCATTTTGTTTGCAGCGTGTCATTCTTCTTTGCTGCCTTCTGATTGGGCAGCTCTGGCCTTGCGTCACTTCCCTTTCTGCCAGCAGCGCATGGACTAAAGACAGATTGAATAAATGTAATGTGATGATCCTCCACTGCTTGTGCTGCGATTGCGGTACTATTTATGCAAGAAAAAAAAAACGCAGTGTTACGGTCAATGCTGGACACGTCATTGCGCTTTCTTTATTTTTTACCTCTATACCTACCCGCCCTCGTCCTGGTTCTTCTCCCAACTCATCCCTGTATCTTCTTCTCACCTAACACTCTCCAGTCCGTGTTTCTGTTTTTAAAAAATGTGCCCGTGTTGCTTCTTTTTTTAATTTACCTGTCTTGCTTCTCTGCTATTGCTGCAATTCAGGTACTATTTATTTTATTTTCCTGTGTTGTTTCTTTGCTCGTGCCACAAATCGGGTACTATTTATTTAAGAAAAAATATGCTGTCATGGTCAATGCTGGCCACGTCCTCAAGCTTTTTTTTCTTTTACAACCTCCCTTCCACTGCCATCCTGGTTCTTCCCCTCTTCTTCCAACCTGTCCCAGTTTCTTCTCCTCTTCTTTAACACCCTCCCTCCTGTGTTAACTTATTTGTCCCTGTTGCTTCTTTCTCTTGCCACACATCACTTTTGTCTTGCTGCCCACCGACCTCTGCACATAGCAGACCTGTATTGCGCATCTCACTGCAGCCATGCGCTCTGTGCATGTGTAAGGAGGAAGTGCAATAGTCTGGCTGCTCCTTAGTGGTGAGGCTGTCTTCCTGGGGCAGAAGGCCACGTCTGGGAGGCTGGCACGCTCATCTCAGTCAGGCAGAGTACCATCTCATCCCAAAGGGCGTTTATTCTCAGGGGCGTAGCTTGGACAGTAAGACTGGGGGGGTGTTTTTCCGGCAATCAATATCAGTTTTTTAAATGTGGGGTTAGGGTATTAGGCCTATGGACAGTGAAAGGGGTTGGGGTAGTTTTAGGGACAGCGCATGGGGTGGAAGGAGGTCGGGGTAGTGTATGTTAAAGGACAGGGTTTTAGGCCTCCGTGAGGCGAATGGGTTGTCGGGGTAGTTTTTAGGGGTTAGGGGAGGGCGGGTAGTTCTTTGGCCTCGGGGACAGGGTAATATTTTTAAATATGAGTTTGGGTTTTATGCACAAGGGCAGTGAAAGGGGTTGGGATAGTTTTACGGATAGTGCGGGTGTGGGAGGTAGTCAGGGTAGTGTTTAAGGGTTAGGGGCAGCATGGGGCTGTGGCATTTGGTAGGGAGTTTGTAGCTTAGGGCGGGGGAAGGTGAGTCGCAACCGTAGCCACGCATACCCCTGTACCATTCATGGCTTTAACCCAAAATTAAATGTTTAAGGCATGTGTTGTAAAGGAATGCCTAGTTAAGATGCATTCATGGTGTTGGCTGCGTGGTAGAGGCACGCGTGGTTTAGCAATGCGTGCCTCTATCATACAACTGAGCAAAAAGGAGATAAGCAGCGCACTCCTATTTTCTAGTTAATCCAAAAGTGTATTCTTAATGATATAGGTGCTGCAGCGTAGAGCCCGCTGTCTATCGGGCACAGGAAAACTAGTAAAGAAGTACAATCAACTAATGATTGACGCTGCGCACTGTGCTAAATGTAACTACGTTACAAACAATTAATCTCATTAACACAGTTTCAAAGAAATACAAAACAGTGATATTCGTTAGAACATATATTTACAGCATATATGTGGTAACACCATAAAGTTTTTGAACATCATAAATGTATCAACAGCTATACACAACGGTAGACATCTACCATAAGAAATACAATAATTAAGTATCCCACATAATGTTTCAAGTAATCATCAATCGATGTTTATGATGAGCCCAATGCATTTCGGGACTTAACTGTCCCTTCGTCAGGGGAAATCTGCGAAGGAAATAAATATATTGCATGATCAATGAAGAAAATATGGTTGTTATGTTTCTACAAGAAGGTCACATGGTGGCAAAACATGCGGTTGACATGATGCATAGTGGTGAACAGTAATTACACGTGTGGTTGATAGACCCTCCGTTGACTGAAGGGAGAGAAAATATAAAGGTGCAGACACCCAATAGCGTGAATGAAGAGCTAATAAGTATGACTCAAAAAAGGGGGGATGAGAGAAATGGGAAACCATACAAAGTGTAAAAGAAATGAAAACTTAGGGTGTGCCTAATGAGATCTAGCTAGGGAACCTCACCTCAAACATTATGAGTGTGAATCCATGAATGAAGTAAACAATAGAAGCAAGCTGACTGATACTGCAAACCAAAGAGAACAACACAATGAGTGCACGTACTCATATTACTATACCACGTTTAAAAGAAACAAGAGGCACAACTTACCAATAAGAAAAGGTGATGGTCAATGTAAACTGACTAAAAAAATAAGAATGCACAATAATCAGAAAAAATAAACAATACACCGTGCCACTGTTGAAAACACAAAGGAGCAATAGCCATACTCACTTAAAAAATGCTAAGACACCTATGTGCTTCTAACAACGCGTTGTCCAAGTGCTAAACACTGCGGAATATGTATTGAATCAATCGCTCGAAGGAGGCATGAAGCGGCAAGGATAATTATTCCGTCTCCGAAGGAGGCACTACAAAAATAATAACAGTTTATGAGTTACAAGCTCGTCTGCGCAAGTGAACTACTTGGCTTACAACAGCTGTGACAAGAGCACAACTAAAAAAACGGAGAACACTACTTACATGAAAAGCACGACGAGAAGGAACTAGTCCGGTCCACACGATAGCGTCCAGTTATCGTAACAAGATAGTTACTAGTGAGAAGCTCGCTTCATTTTAAACGCACGCGATAACGACGTGAACAGGAAACTGGTGGCAACTGAAAGAGGACTGATGTGTAGCGCCATATTTGAAAGGGTGAAGTGAACCGGTCTAAATAAAAGTGCAGACGGAAAATGAAGGAAAAGCGTATAGATTAAAAACAAAGAGAACCGAAAGTACTCGATCACAAAAAAGAGCCATACGAGCATACGCGTGATCAATCAGTGTATGCATGTAATACATGAAGTGCAACTGCTAGATGTTAGAAACAACATCCCCTGATCATATTCAAAAAAGCGGATACTAGGTGAAAAACATAAACGACACACAGAAAGAAACTAGCAAGTAAATAACCACTGGCCTGTAAGATCTAATATGTAAAAGGGGTAAATGTCAAAAGATATATCTGAACGGACAGTTAATGTAGAGTGAAACAATGTGATGTGAGGTGCAGCAACCCCACTAGCAAATACCAATGGGGGGACGTTAGGAAACCATCTAGAGTAATGGTGATCAATGAGATAGACAATCATGAACATATAACATGAATATAGAGAGTGATTAACGGTGTAGGACTAGCCCATAAGCCACAAGAAAATGAGAAAAAGGGGTGAAAAACAAGCTAACAAGGTAACTTATTGTGGATATATCCCAGTATAAATAAGTAGCAATCATTGTTGTACATTAGGGAAAACACATAGCTATGCAGATAATGTATTTATAAAAAACAAGAAAGGTCTAAACGGTCATTAAGCCCGCAAGGGGCCAAGGTCTGCAGTTTTTGAATCCAGAAGAGCTCTCTGCGTAAAAGTAAAGTAGTGGTGTCTACGCCTGGTTTGACATCAATTGCCTCAATAATCTGAAAACGGAGTTGAGAAATTGAGTGTGTAGCTTCTAGCCAATGCATAGCAAGGCTAGAAGTGCTGTTCTTATTCCTGATCCTGGATTTATGGTACTCAATTCTTAATAAGTGTTCATTAGATCTTATTCTTTTAATTATTGAAGAATTGTCAAAAACCATCAAAGATCTTGAAGAAGAAATTACTTCCTTAAAAACTGAATTAGAATTTCGCATGGAAGCGGACTCTTGGAGGTTACATTTGGAAATCCTCAACCAGAAATTGGATGGATATGAGAGGGAGTTACAAATAGACGCGATACCATCGATTATAAACTTAACGAGGTTTATACGTGGGCAGAGATATACACTCGCAAAAGATTCGATAAAAAAACACCTACCACCTCAGATGAAAGTTTAGCGTCAGAAAAAGACACTACCACCAGCCGTACACCGGCGTCTTCAGCACATCCAGTTCAAATATCTGGTTCTTCTATTCCAGGGGATCATACACCAACTGTCACGATTCCTACTACCTCAACAGCATCTACGTCGTCTTTTTTATCACAGGCAACGGATCAAGGTCGTCTTCCTCCAACAAGAGACATGTCCAAATCAATCCCCCAAGAAAAACCAGGAGAGGGCAAGGAAAGCAGCGGCAAAGCTTTAAGAAGTGGCAAAACAGTGATCTAGTGATTAATATATCATCATATAATCTTTCTAACCAAGAAAAATCCCTTTTGGGACGCGGTCTTTCGTTTGTCCCCACCACGCATACCAATCACTTGCAAACCCAAGGGGAATTCTACAGATTCATGCGTGTTATTCGCTTAAAACACTTCTTTAATGATGCTGTACCGGATACCACACAAGATGAGACTTCTACGCATCATCAATTCAAACCCAAGAGTACCTTCATGCCACCATCATCTCATAAAACTTTGGACAGTTTTGAGACATTGGTTAACAAAGATTTGGAGAAACTAAACTATAAACCAAAACATCATAACAACATGTCAAAACATGAACGATTAATCTTGTCAAAATTGTCACAAAACCCTTTGATCACAATTCAACCGGCAGACAAAGGAGGAGCCATAGTTCTGATGGATACTGAATATTATCACTCCAAAGTACTGGCACACATTTCCGATACCAATACCTATTTGCAATTAGCAAATGATCCTACAACATTACTGCTGGAATTACTGAATTCTATTCTTAATGAGGCTCTTGAACAATCATGGATTGACAATAACGCACGTCTTTTTTTATCATCAACTAATCCACAACGCCCTCATTTATACATGATCCCGAAAATACATAAGGATCCTCAAGATCCCCCGTTTCGTCCAATAGTCTCTGGATGCAAATCTATCTTTGATCCTATTGGCAAATTTTTGGACCATTACCTACAGAAGTTCGTGCAATCTTGGCAATCTTACCTAAAAGACACCACTCACTTTTTGCAGATGCTTCAACAGATCACCATTGAACCTCAGGACTCCATTTATTTGTGTACTATTGACGTCACAGCTCTTTACACCTCCATCCCCCATGCAGCAGGCCTTGAAGCGGTGGAATGGGCATTATTCCAGATGGAAGACATTGACATTGAGAAGGTTTTGATCTTGCAGCTCCTCAAGTTTTGCTTACATAACAGCTATTTCCAATATCAAGACAAATTTTATGCCCAATTGAATGGCACTTCGATGGGCTTTTCGGGAGCACCCGTCTATGCGAACATCTATATGGCTCAATATGAACTGGATCATATCATTTCTAACACCGAATGGTGGTCAAAAATACGTCTTTATTGTCGCTACATAGACGATATTTTTCTAATTTGGGGTGATTCGGTACAGTCTTTCACTTCTATGATAGAGACTCTTAACAGGAATCACACTCACATCCAGTTGACCCACACCATTCATAAGGATTCAATTCATTACCTGGACGTCCAAGTCACCAAAACATCTACTAATCAATTCAATACTACAGTGTTTCACAAACCTACCGATCGAAACAGTCTTCTTACCTTCACAAGTTTTCACCCACGTCATCTCATCAATAACCTGCCATTGTCACAGTTTACCCGAATTCGTAGAATTTGTTCGGATTTTGACAATAGTACCCTTCAACTTCAAGTCACAGTTGACAAATTTTTGTCAAGAGGCTACCCGCAAGAGGTGTTACAAACATGCCTCACACGAGCCATGTCTACCTCGAGAACAGACTTCTTGCAACAGAAACCAAAGATCGCCTCTAAAAGATTGGTATTTGTCAGCAACTTTTCAACATCTTCACCCAAAATTAAGAAAATCATTTTGTCACGGTGGGAGTTGCTACAACAAGAACAGGATTTCCAATCCTTGTTCTTGGAGAAACCTTTGTTTGCATACAAAAGAGGCAAAAATTTTCGGAATCTATTGAAATTCTCCAGAACCATCGATAAATCCGTTGTTTATCACGGTACTCGCAAATGCCATTCATGTATCCATTGCAGTAACGTCATCACAGGGAACATCTTAACCCATCCTACGTCTGGTTCCAACATATGTTTGAAACACAACAGTGATTGCAATACAACCCACGTTATCTACTGCATAAAATGCCCCTGCGGCAAGGCCTACGTAGGCAAAACTGAGCGAAAAATAAAAACACGGATTACTGAGCATAAATCCAGGATCAGGAATAAGAACAGCACTTCTAACCTTGCTATGCATTGGCTAGAAGCTACACACTCAATTTCTCAACTCCGTTTTCAGATTATTGAGGCAATTGATGTCAAACCAGGCGTAGACACCACTACTTTACTTTTACGCAGAGAGCTCTTCTGGATTCAAAAACTGCAGACCTTGGCCCCTTGCGGGCTTAATGACCGTTTAGACCTTTCTTGTTTTTTATAAATACATTATCTGCATAGCTATGTGTTTTCCCTAATGTACAACAATGATTGCTACTTATTTATACTGGGATATATCCACAATAAGTTACCTTGTTAGCTTGTTTTTCACCCCTTTTTCTCATTTTCTTGTGGCTTATGGGCTAGTCCTACACCGTTAATCACTCTCTATATTCATGTTATATGTTCATGATTGTCTATCTCATTGATCACCATTACTCTAGATGGTTTCCTAACGTCCCCCCATTGGTATTTGCTAGTGGGGTTGCTGCACCTCACATCACATTGTTTCACTCTACATTAACTGTCCGTTCAGATATATCTTTTGACATTTACCCCTTTTACATATTAGATCTTACAGGCCAGTGGTTATTTACTTGCTAGTTTCTTTCTGTGTGTCGTTTGTTTTTCACCTAGTATCCGCTTTTTTGAATATGATCAGGGGATGTTGTTTCTAACATCTAGCAGTTGCACTTCATGTATTACATGCATACACTGATTGATCACGCGTATGCTCGTATGGCTCTTTTTTGTGATCGAGTACTTTCGGTTCTCTTTGTTTTTAATCTATACGCTTTTCCTTCATTTTCCGTCTGCACTTTTATTTAGACCGGTTCACTTCACCCTTTCAAATATGGCGCTACACATCAGTCCTCTTTCAGTTGCCACCAGTTTCCTGTTCACGTCGTTATCGCGTGCGTTTAAAATGAAGCGAGCTTCTCACTAGTAAATATCTTGTTACGATAACTGGACGCTATCGTGTGGACCGGACTAGTTCCTTCTCGTCGTGCTTTTCATGTAAGTAGTGTTCTCCGTTTTTTTAGTTGTGCTCTTGTCACAGCTGTTGTAAGCCAAGTAGTTCACTTGCGCAGACGAGCTTGTAACTCATAAACTGTTATTATTTTTGTAGTGCCTCCTTCGGAGACGGAATAATTATCCTTGCCGCTTCATGCCCCCTTCGAGCGATTGATTCAATACATATTCCGCAGTGTTTAGCACTTGGACAACGCGTTGTTAGAAGCACATAGGTGTCTTAGCATTTTTTAAGTGAGTATGGCTATTGCTCCTTTGTGTTTTCAACAGTGGCACGGTGTATTGTTTATTTTTTCTGATTATTGTGCATTCTTATTTTTTTAGTCAGTTTACATTGACCATCACCTTTTCTTATTGGTAAGTTGTGCCTCTTGTTTCTTTTAAACGTGGTATAGTAATATGAGTACGTGCACTCATTGTGTTGTTCTCTTTGGTTTGCAGTATCAGTCAGCTTGCTTCTATTGTTTACTTCATTCATGGATTCACACTCATAATGTTTGAGGTGAGGTTCCCTAGCTAGATCTCATTAGGCACACCCTAAGTTTTCATTTCTTTTACACTTTGTATGGTTTCCCATTTCTCTCATCCCCCCTTTTTTGAGTCATACTTATTAGCTCTTCATTCACGCTATTGGGTGTCTGCACCTTTATATTTTCTCTCCCTTCAGTCAACGGAGGGTCTATCAACCACACGTGTAATTACTGTTCACCACTATGCATCATGTCAACCGCATGTTTTGCCACCATGTGACCTTCTTGTAGAAACATAACAACCATATTTTCTTCATTGATCATGCAATATATTTATTTCCTTCGCAGATTTCCCCTGACGAAGGGACAGTTAAGTCCCGAAATGCATTGGGCTCATCATAAACATCGATTGATGATTACTTGAAACATTATGTGGGATACTTAATTATTGTATTTCTTATGGTAGATGTCTACCGTTGTGTATAGCTGTTGATACATTTATGATGTTCAAAAACTTTATGGTGTTACCACATATATGCTGTAAATATATGTTCTAACGAATATCACTGTTTTGTATTTCTTTGAAACTGTGTTAATGAGATTAATTGTTTGTAACGTAGTTACATTTAGCACAGTGCGCAGCGTCAATCATTAGTTGATTGTACTTCTTTTCTATCATACAACTGCCACTGCATATTCTCAGTCACTAGATCGGCGTGTTAACTTACCTTTAAGTTTCAAGGATCTTGCACTTTTGATTGAACATGTGTCCGGAAATTTATTTGTCTCAATGCATCAACACCGCATACCCCTCTGCCCCCCAAAAACTCACAATCAGTACCCCAGGAAGAGGCCAAAGAAATAAACCCTATCACTACTTTGTAATGCTCTGTGGCAGCTCAGCCCAAACACATGCCTATCATAGGAACATACTTACAAACCAGACTCCCACATTCATCTTTGCAGGTTGAAAACATTTGTACAATTGAACATGATGGCTACAATTACGGAATGCAATTGCCTAGAGTAGTGTATGTGTGCACTATTACATCATAATTATTTGTGATGTCTTACGCATTGCATTTCGTATGAAAGGGAAAGGGCTGAAATGGTGTAAATGTGACCACTAAATACAACTGTTGTCATGGTTTGTTTAGATATCGCCTGCACATGAGTGCATGATCCTCTCCAACAAGGGTGTTCACTTTGTCTATCTATCTATCTATCTATCTATCTATCTATCTATCTATCTATCTATCTATCTATCTATCTATCTATCTATCTATCTATCTATCTATCTATCTATCTATCTATCTATCTATCTATCTATCTATCTATCTATCTATCTATCTATCTATCTATCTATCTATCTATCTATCATTCTCACTCTTTCGATCTCTCTCTCTCCTGTTCTATCTAACCCTCTCTCTTTCTTGAGCTCATATCTACGTCCATCCATCACAGCTGGTCACCTAGACTGGAGCAGCTACCCAGTGATATAACTAGCATTGGGAAAGCCAGTAGGTCTTGCCTATGAGTGCTATTGACTTTGGCAATGTTTTCCAGCCATGCTGTACTGCAGCGTGGATGCTTTGCAGTGTGGCTAAAACTCATTTAAAAGAGCACTACGACCCAGCCAGGGCAAACGTGCTTTTTTTTGTTCTGTTAAGTGCATTAGCATTAGATGCATCACAGTCTACTTTTTTTTTTTTTTTAGCCATGTTGATATACATCATGGCTACAAATCATTGCCAAAGTCCACAATGCGCTGGGGAGACTTTTAGTAAGTGGGCTTCAAAAATCCGACCATGCGCTTTCTGTGTGGCCTAAAGCGTGCTGTTACGCGCACAGGTGCCCTATGGCTTTCGTCATGTCTCATTAAGCGCATCGCTCGCGGGCACCCTTACGGGACGCTGCAGCTGCCTTCACTTTTTCCGCCGCGCGTGCGCACACAACTTCCGGGCTTGTTTTCTTTAGATGTCCTGCGCCCGCTTTACTGAGCCGCGTTTTACAAGCATGACAGGCGTACAGTGACTCACCGCCACCCCCCACTCCCGCCGGGCTTGAGAACAACAAGACTCACCCGCAGCGGGTCCGGGCAGGGGGCGGGTGAGCAACGATCCACTCCCTGGCGCAGGGCGGGGACAGCCCTCAATCTCCGGTTTCTCTACTCTGTTCCTCCGCACCAGTCTCTTCGTGCCCCTGCTCCTCGCTGCTGTGGACATTGTCCGTCTGTGTTTGGGATATCGCTGGGTGGGGTCACCGCTTGTGCCCTGAACGTGGATGCAGGTCGATGCTATCAGAAATCACCTCCTCTGCGGTTATATGAGCAAGCTGCCTTGGCACCCGGTGGAGCTCCGATCACTGCGTCCTATTCCATCACTATCCTGGACACTCCCCCTCCAGATCACTTTTAAAGATCAAAGATTTCCATGACAGGCTCCGGGCAACAATTTCCACTTCCGTTTTTTCTATTCTAACTGGTCAGCATGTTCTTTCACAAGAGTGTCCTTCTCTGCATATTTCTGTCCCTTGGGCTACAGAAGGCCAAACATCGGAGGCTTATAGCCCATACTAGTTTCTCTTAACTCCTTCCCACACACTTCAGCCCTTTGTCCTGCCTAAGCCGCTTACACTTTTACCCTTCCTCCCCCTCTGCCCAGCACAACATTCTTGCACGTCTCCCTCTTTCACCACTGTCAGCCATGCCCTACCACTCCACCCTTGCTCCGTCTACTCACCCACACATCCTTCGACCATTGGACCTTTCCACTCCTTCCCCACTCCTTAACACTTTCCAACCGTTCATTCCTCCCCAAGTAGTCACTCATCCGCTATTCATCCCTCAATTTGTATATTCACACATCGGCCTTCCGCTCCCTCCCGCGGTCCCCCATCCACCAATCGCTCTCACCTCTTCACCCGCCTCTCTCACTATTCTTAACTGCTTCTCCCAATCCGCTCGCCTCCTCTCTCTCTCCATTCTACCTGCCAGTCACCCCGACCGGGACTCTCGTCGGTCTATGTGTCAGTCCCTCACCTATCCACTGATCCCTCACCCATCTCCCCATACGGTTCCTATTACTACCCCAACCACCTCTTCTCCACCTGCTCGTTTCTTTCTCACCCCATCCACCTCTACCTCCGCACTGTCCCAATCTGCACTCCTCACCCACTGCTCTTTATTTCTCTCACTTCTCCAGACAGTTCAATGCAATCCAATGCAATAGGTCTCGCAGTTACGCAAGTTTGAGCTATTGGCATTGTAAATGGCTATACCTTTTATTTTGGTATTGGTTTTTAAAACATAAATAAAAGACATTGTCATTTACAATGGCAATAGCTTAAACTCGCGTAAATGCGAGACCTATTACATTGCAAATGCTTGTTTTTCTTGGTATGACAGTTTGCCAGGTATTTATGGCCAACTGTTCCCGTTAGATGTGCCACAGCGTTTTTTACCCTAACTTTAAGCCACGCTGCTGTACAATATGCCTGAAAGATATTGACAAAGCCGTTATCTATCACATAGGCGATACCTACTGGCTTTGCCAGTGCTCGTTTAAACTCTGAGTGTAACGATGTCTTGGTGACCGCTCTAAAGTGGACGAGGCCATTCTCAAGTGGACAGCCAATGCATGCTCATACATTTATGGATCTTTGAAGTAGGCCATATGTTTTTCTTAGGGTGTGCTTTCCGTTCAACCAAGTTAGCTTATAAGCACTTGCCGCACAGGGTCTCGTTGCCAACAGATTTGATGTGAAATGTACACTGATGGCACTCAGATCTATTCTTGGGTGGAAAATGAATCCGGGAGCCGGACAAACGTCGCCATTGCTTGAAGCATGCTTTCTTCTGTATTCCGTCTTGATGGTACGCAATTGAGGAATTGCAGCTTTCTTTTGTTACCCGCAACCATGACCTCCGTGCCAGAGGTATTAAATGAGGCCATAATCTTTTATGTTGGCAGAAACCTCTCAGTCAATCTGTTCTCCAAGTATTTGTCTCATGGGTTTGACCCAGGCGGTGGTGGGGTGCTGCGCTAGGATCCCCCTCGCATCCAGATTGTACCACACTATGCATGCGGCATGCACAAGATACCCTGCGTCTTCCATGCCCTGAATACCCTGCTGCGCCTTCTCTAGCTCCCGGCCTGCCTTGAGCCAGACTCCTACTATTATCGCCACTGTCTTGGCATTCTACCCAAGGTCCCGGCACAGAAGGTCTGCAGTCCGCCTGCTCCCCGCGTGCCGCATTACATAACGCAAACATGTTCCAGAGTCGTACCTACCTCTTCTTCAGTGACTTGCTAATTCCTTTCACGTGGATAGTGAACGGAGTGCTGTAAGGCTACCTGTCTAGTGTCGCATCATAAACTGACCTAAGTATGCGGAGAACCACTCGGGAGCAAGGCTATCCTGAGCGGGGATGTGAACTGACCTTTGCGTCGTCCGATTGAAGGGAGTGTGGGATTAATGCTAAGGCTGCAAGCATGTGAAAATCTGAAAAGACGAGGGTCGTAGGACTTTAATAGTGTGTGAAAGGGAAGCGATGAGAGAGAAGAAGGGGACACTAATGATTCCGGGTGGAAGAAGAAATGGCATGGAAGAAGGTGCGCAACTTGATGACGATACTCGCAGCGTGCGTTTATTTGATAAAATGCTGACTGATGTGTGGGTAACCGTGGACTGTATCCTCTACACGGCCCTGGGTGAAGGAGGATTTAAGGAGGACTTAAACAAGGCGCTGGCTGTGCCTGCCGCCCACATTTTATTTAAGGAATGTGCACATAGCAGTGGCGTGGTAATGACGAGTGTCCCTGGTGCAAGCAAGAAATTAACCTCTGACTGCCATCAGGATAGTACAATACAGCAACCATTCGGGTTCGATGGGCCTCTCGAGGCTCTGGCCCCGGAGCCACTGCACCTGCTGCACCAATGGTACCGACGTGCTTGGCATAGCCTTTTTGTGTGGAGATTCGTGGATACAGCTTCCGCTCATCTTTCTTCATGCAATGTTTTTAATGGCTTTGATAGCCTTATCCGCCAATATTTCCACCTTTTCATGTGAATCCTTTCATTTTACCCAATGTGCTTCAGCCCTCTTGTCAGACGGTTGCTATTTTCTTTCTTTCATAGTTAATAACTTTGCAACACTAAACTTGAGCAGGTGCGGGCCTGCGCATGATACCCTTGAATACATGTGGCTTCACTTTATTTACACAGCTTTGCCTGCAACCAAAATGTTTCATTAAAAAAATATTTTGTTTATAAACTAGTTCTTGTCACCTGCAAATGTGAAATAGGATTATTTTTAGAAACCGCTCAGTTTAGACCTAAAATAATAGTTTCTTCGTTTATAAATATATGTATTTTATGTATTGTTCGGTGATATGATGGAGTGTTAATCTCCAAACCCATCCCCCTCTCTCCCCTGCCAACAGAACTGAAAGAGATCTGTGAGTTGACTGGCATCGACCAGTCCGCGCTGGAGAGAGCTTTCAGCTTCCGAACAGTGGAGGCGAAGCAAGAGAAAGTCTCCACGACCTTAAACGTTGCTCAGGTACGTACGACCTGTACATTATTAGGAGAGAAGTGTTTTGGCAATGACTTTTCCAGTTATTGCTTGGATTCAGTTTTTGAAACCTGTGTGTCATTGCAGATGGCCATGTGGGCACAATTATTTATACCATTCACGTCCATGAATGCAGTTTGGCACTTTTTTCTGTGCAGTCTGTAAAAGAAAAGTATCTCCTACCTGAAATGTATGTTTGTTTAATTTGACAAAGATGAGTTCATTCTCCTTAATAAATCTGCCTTTTAGCGGTTTCATATGTAATGTCTTGGATACCTTTATGGGGTTTTTACAGTAAGGGAAGCTTTTCTCGATGTTGCCACCTACATTTTTGTGTACGCACTTCACCGGCAGATTGAACTTGCTACACATGCAAAAAGCTTTTTCCAAATGGCCTTGATGTGTGGTTGGTGTCCAAAGGGCGCACAAGGTACAGAAGAGGAAGTGAAAGTGAAGCGGGTTCCAGAACTTTAGCGCCTGACGTTCTACCATGAGCAGCGCTCCTTCCTAGTGTTGGACCTCCATCCCTTCTTCCCTCCCTGCCTTGCCGACCTCAAGGAATCTTGGAGTGTAGACACAGTACCAACACTAAAACAAGCATTTGCAATGCAACAGGTCTCACATTTGGAGAGTTTGAGCTATTGGCAATACCTTCTATTTTTGTTTTGACAACTTGCTGGCGGTGCACAAACAGGCGCTTTGTACTTTTAGTAGTTGCTTACGAGAAGCACGGCTGGAAGTTACTGCGCCTCTTTTACTACTGGCCTTGCCTTGCTTCTCGTAAGCAAGGACTATAATTACAAAGTGCATGTTTACGCACTGTTTGCAGGTTTTCAAAACATAAAAGGCATTGTTATTTACAATGCCAATAGCTCGAATGGGAGACCTATGACATTGCAAATGCTTGTTTAAATATAGTGCTTTATACTGTAATAATGCCAGTAATTCGGGGCATAATGGGGCTAAAATAGACATAAGGACAATTGTTTCATATAAAGTTCTATTTTTTCTACACAAGCAGCTGAGAAATAGTCCTCAGCGTTAAAAAAAAAAAAAAAAAAAAAAAAAAGCGTTGCCTCTGCTAATTGTCACCATATTCAGTGGCTAATTCCCTTTTCAAAAAGTGACATCACGCCAAGAAGCACGTGTAACATCTGAGATGCTAATCCGCAGAGCGAGCTCTAGTTTATGCTTTGGGTTTTATCGTAATATAAACTAAATACAAAATACTTTAGAACAGGCCATATGACTCAATGCACGTGGAGCACATCTTCGAGAGAAAGAAGGATTGTTAACTGTTGCTGTGGGCGGAAATAGTTTAGAGTTGTGTTCTATTGTTGAAAGATGAACTTCTAGGAAAGGACTGCAGCAGTGAACTTTCCTGCAGGGGAGCATGAAGTTACAACCAGCGGATTTCGTCCAAATCTCGCTTTTCTTTCAAGTTGAAGATGAAAGAAGCGAAGGAGAGAGAAGTGCCCGGTCAGACACGTACGCTTTGACTTGCTTCTCTCAGGTAGAGTCAGGTTGTGGGATGACAATATTTGCTTCCATATTGTTACAAGCAAGCTTTGTCAGTAGTAATGGTGGTCTGGTCTTCTGAGGCTCTTCCTGGGCTGGTAATATGATACAAAACAGCATCGTGGCCAGCTGGTTGGCACAATGAGCTAATCAACTGAATGGCTATTGACTCAGATGTTGAAGACGAGCATGCACCCCTTCTTAGTTTGAGCAATGAAAGGTAAGAAGGGATGGGGCATCAGTCCAGCACTTTTGCTCTGGTTGCTATGAGCGTTTCCTCCTGACATGAAGAAAGAAGCCCATCCTCTGTATATTGCCACAGTTCTTTCAGACGACGAGAGGGGGCACGTGCAAAGGTAACATGAACAACGGGCGGGGTTTGGAGCAGAGCTCCGAACACATGCAGCAGGAAGCTAAGAAAATTAGCAGAGGAAAAGGAGTGGGCCGACACAAAGTATGGCCGCTCATGAAAGGATGTCTGTTACAGGGCCAGTCTGCAGGATGGTATCTAAAAAGCCGGAAAGTGGGACAAAGTTAAGCATTTACCTACCAAACCAAGTGAATTTTGAAAGCCATGCTTGGGAACCAATGAAAGGTAAGTGTGTTGGGAAAGCCCAGAGAGAGAGAGAGACACACCATGTCAATCGACAGCGAATGCACTGCCCAGGCTAGACCTAAACAGGTGTAATGTAATAATGGCTTGCAGTGGCGGCTCCCCCATTAGGGCGTGGGGGCGTCGCCCTACTGCTTTCTCGCCGTGCGAGAAGGCAGAAATATAAACGGTAAAAACGACGATTTATGTTTCTGCCTTCTCGCATTGCGAGAAAGCACAAGTGCCTCTCTGCTTGGTTGGGGCGGGAGGGTGGGCGGTCCTGCTCGAGGGCGGGGTGGAGTGGCTTGCCCACTGTTGTGGGTACTGACTGGTCGGCCCTAGAGCCGACCAAACAGTCAGTACCCACAACAGTGGGCAAGCCACTCCCCCCCCCCCCCCCCTGCCCTCGAGCAGGACCGCCCACTCTCCATTTTTCTCAATGCAGAGAAAATGGCCCTGGCTGGGGCGCTCGCCTGCTGTGCCTACCAGCGTTTTGATTGGTGTGCATAGTGCGTTGCGTAGGAGAGGGAAGCAGGAAGCTGCCTGCAGCAGGAACACAAGGACTCACCAGTGACCGGCCTGGAGCGGAGGTGGTGCAGTACCTCGGCACTCACTCAGGTAGGTTTAACGTTTTATTTTGTCTGTTTGTTTATTCACCACCCCCCACCCCCGCAACACCACAAACCAAGTGTTATATCGCGGCAAAGTTGTAGTTCCAAGTTTCCTTGTTACATTCGGGTACATGTAGTTTTTACTTCCCATGCCCCATTAATAATGCTTTACAAACAACGTGTATGACAACTTAAAAGTGTGTCTATGGCTTTAGAAGAGTTGTTCCCTTCAGTTGAGACAAGTTAATAGCTCTGTTGCTATTCTGAAACAAACCGGTGCATTTCACTTAACTGGGCAAAGCAAGATATGGCAACCTTGCTCCCTATGTGGCTGTGCTTCGATACTAGTAAAACTAACAGATATTGACAGGCAACACGGTATATACAACACCCATTGGGGCAGTTTGATTGAAAAAATCATTGCAGAATGTCTCAAACACAGTACAGGCCCTTACACAGGAAGCGCGGATTAGCTAGACCAGATTAAAGCTCTGCTTGTTAGCGTTCGTAGTCCATTGTCAGATGGACGGGCAAAGGGTAGGGGGCTCAAAAATACCCCCACTGCCACCTAAAAAGCGGGCAAGATGGCTTGCGGAGTTTACCGCTCGCCACTGACACCCATCGTCACTCTCAGATCACGAAGTCGGTTCCGCAAGGCCATGTCAGCCTTCCAACCCAGAGGGGTTGGGACATACACTACCATTAAGTTTGAGGGTGAAAGTAAAACAAATTCCGGGACTGAGGGTGCACAGACGATCGTGCTGATTAAATCGACCTCAGAACAAAGATGCCTTTCTTTCAATGAAAACTAGCAAATGACAGATGGTGACTATAACAACTCGGCAGAAAGGTGGGATTCATGAGAAGCGTTGGGGAGCGTCCATCTTACAGTAGAGCCAGGGGCCCCTAGGGTCCAAAATGTTACGTTGCAGAGGTCCCGACTTCAGAACTGGGGTACCTGGTTCGAGTTTCGATGTCGCCACAACATCCTCCGATTCTGCGCAAATCACTTAATGCCAGAGGCTCACAAAAATATGACCTTTCCTTTTTGTAAGGTAACTGGGGCTCGTGTAAAGGGCTTCAATGCCTTCGGTGTGAATTGGCGCTATATAACACTGAAAGAAACAAAAAATTTTCATAGTTTGTCATTGTGCGCACTGAAATTTTCTTGTGTGCAATTTCATAAACTTGCTGTGATTGTGAAACCCATGGTTATGCCGCATGAGGGTTACACTTTAGCTGATGTTTCCACTCGTTTGCACTCATTGCTCAGCGCTCTGACCTCCAGGGAGCTGGCTTAGTACTATTATTGTGAAATTTTGATTTACATGCGGGCGAGAGGGGACACTGCAAGTTGTTACACAGTTTTTCACAATGGACTTGGGCTGTTGTATCATTCCGTCTGACTCCTCCTGAGCCCCAGCCTCAGCCCTGTGTGCTGTCTTTATGGCCTGACAAATGGCTTGGATGCAGCCTACACAACACTCACTGGTTTGCTCGAAGCAGGCCTTGTCAAATGCAAGCAGTAACATTCAAGCTATTTGTCAGGACATAAACTAACAAATACAGGGCCTGCCTGGTGACAAATTTTCTTGAAAATGCACCATTTGCCCACTTTTCCCCCCAAAAAGTTCCCAAGGAGCGAATCCTCTTGATCCCCTTACAACAGTTGGGCTTGCTCGCTACAAGGCACTCATCCCAAACATTTACGCCCCACTACTTTAAAATGTCACCAGCCACCACTGCTGGCTTGGTACTTTCCAATGCACATTGATAGTATCAAACATCACAGCGAGGGTACAAATTAATGAAGCAAATAGCATAGATGAGTGGGAAAGTATTGATCATTCAAAGGCACAGTTACTTGAAAATAACTCCAATAGCTCCATCGTTTCCCCACAAAGTAGCTTGGATGTAAGGTATCTTACGGCTAGCTGGCTTATGAACACTGACCACACTACTCACAGCTGGAGATGTGGGAACATTGACCAGTAATTAGTATTCATCCCATGCACTGGTATGCTAAATATATGCAAATCTGCATTAAGGGGCCTTACACCTTTACCGTGCCAGGCCCTTGTAATTTTCTAGGACATGCCCTCACCGGAGGCCTCTACTGGCTTATTAATTGCATTTTCAGAATTCCCCTATGCCCTCTGTTGCTTTGTCATTACCTGCCATTGTGGTGTCTAAGTCTTCTTTGTCCCTCTGGATTCCAAAGAGCTCTTGCTGGCACACAAAAACTCCCAGTACTCCAGTTTGTGCTAATTGGCTTTTACTTTTCTTGACTATGTTCTAATGTGTTCTTTTGCTCCTTCAATAGGATACTGTGGTGTCTGTGCATTATTTCTCGGTGCACTTCATTTACATAAAAATGTTGGAATGTTACTTTGTGCTTGTCAATGTATTCCATGTAATACTTTATTAGAATGTTTGTGCCAGGGACTGGAATGGCTTGACAGGCAGTTAAAGCTACCACCTTGAGCCCTCTACATCTGTACTCCAGGGTATCCTGTTATCTACAATAAATCCACTAAAAGAGTGAAGACTACTGGTCTATGTTATATGCTGCACAACTCTATTGTAGAAAGGACACTTCAATTTTGGCGACAATCTTGGGATGAGAATTTCTTTTGAAGAATCTTTCTGCATTTCTATATTTCTATTTCTTTTTATATTTTGCCACTCATGTATTTGTTCTACCAAGACCGCTTCTTTTCTGAGAACACAGTGAAAGTGTCTTTCAATGTAGTTTTTTCATATTCGTGTTCTCTGAATGGTTACCTTTTTAGTATTTTACTTAACAATTGACTGTTCAAGGTGACATGACCACTTTTAAGTTACTTTTTCATTGTTTCAATAGGCTTTTTATGCCCGCGATGCCCTGGCAAAGAACATGTATAGTAGACTCTTTTCTTGGCTGGTGAACCGAATCAATGAAAGCATTAAGGTGCGTCCCTGAAGATTTAACGTTTTTAAAAAGTTTTAAAATAGATCTATCATTAGTCTGAATGATTAGTGACTCATGTGAAAAAGGATTTAATGGATTCTTTCAGGCTTATTTTAGTGCATTCTTAGGAGGGTCTGCAGCCAAAGAAGGAGCCCTCCATTGCTTTCTGTGGTGTTCTGCAGCAGGTTATTCTCAGAGAATATTGTATATCATTAATGTGTTTATTACCCATTTATGGTTTGATTTTATTTGGGCAGCATCTGCTTTTCTACAATAATAACAGAAATTGCTGGAGAAATATTTTAGTATTGTTTAACAGATCCGTAGACTTGCTAAAAGAATATCAAGCAGGGTTTCCCACAGGAGAAGCTTTTATTGACGAAGCCTCTAAAAGTCCGGTATGGTTTGCATACATGTGAACCCTCCCGATTCAGATGGGAGACTACCGATTTCAAGGCTAGTCTCCCGCTTCCCGATTCCTGCATGCAAAAGCCCAATTCCTTGATGGACTTCTCCGACAGGGACTAGTCTTTATGTGACACAAAGTATGCAGTGCTAGGAACCTGCTCCTGAAGGGTAGTGCACAACATTTTTGTCTTGCTCTATGCCTGCACTTTCTCAATAGACAATAGACCCGATTCAGGCCTTAATTTAAGTCAACAGGAGAGGTATATTCTCCCGATTATTTTTTAAATCTCCCACTTTTCTCTTAGAAAGTGTTGGCATGTATGAGAATGAGACCAAAAAATGAGCGCAGGAACATTTCTTTACTTGTCCTTAGCTACAATTTAGGTGCACTTGGAAGCAGTTGTTTCCCCACCCTTGATTCCAGCTTGGATGTACTGGAAACCATAGGAGCAATTCTGCCTTCGTCCTTTGGTCCAACTTGGATTTACTGGTGACCATGGGAGCAATTACCCCATATCTTTCCCTAGTAGTTCCATCTAAGAGGTACTGGTGCCGTGACATGCTTATACTGGCAAAACAAATTGTCATTGTGAACTGTTGAATTATGCTCTTTAGTTTTCAGCTCTGCACAGCCACCATTACACAGAAAACTAATATACATCTACTTGTTTTAAAGGCCCAAAGCAAAGTGCGGAAGAAGGTCATGGGTGTGTTGGACATATATGGCTTTGAAATTTTTGAGGTAAGTGTATTTGAGGTAGATTATAGCTCAAACATGTATTTTTTGGGAAATCATGCACATCATCTAAAGAGTGAGCTAGTTGCAAACTGTTGCTTGGATCTCTGTCAGCATTATTTATTTGATAAATAGTTTGTTTTTTTTTAAGCATTTAAAATCAATTGTGTGAATTTTGTACAAAACGAAATGCCTAATATACTAATAATGTGTAATAAAATGGCAATTGAATCAGATTATTTTTTGGAGTTGTTGTAATCCTAGTTAACATAAAAAAGGGAAATTGGGAAAGTCATAAAAGCTCAAAACAATTACTGCATTCATAATATAATAAGGTCTCATAAATGCGGTGAAGTTCAGAGATACATTGCTGAAGTCCATGGACCAGAACTTTAAATTCAACCCCATGCAACATGATCCATTCTGAGCTTAATTTACTTATGTTTTGTCTGTACATTTGCTGTCGTTGCCTCCTTTTATGCTTTAAAAAAAACATTTTTTTACCAAGAGCTGTGATATAAAATGCTTTTTTTTGTCAGAGTTATGGGTTGCTGAAGAGGTTATTTTTGTCAATAGTTTGCACTTGTCATGGAAGGAAGTTTGACATTTGTTTAAACAATGTTTTGCCTTTCATGGTGAATTATAGCATTTCTTTTCACTTTGATACATTAGAATTTAGTTTTTCGTAGTGTCACACGTTTAAATCCATTTTGTTCACTCAGTTATTTGGGATTCCTTTACTAAACAGCTTCTTTTGTTAGTCCAACATCACATTCTTCTGCGCCTTTGTTCGGGCACAGTACATTTTTCTTTCTGGATTCTAAAAATGATTTTATTAAAACGTGCTTAAGACAGATTGTGTATCCGGCTATGGTTAAATGAATGTGTGTAGGGAGGAAAGAGGAGGCAGTAAGCTTTGTCAGCACAAACTGTTCTTCAGCATTGCTGAGCCAGTAAGATAGCAATGGGTTTATTGTTGAAACTCGAGTGTAGTTTTTTTCCATTCTACAAATTTGAAGTATAACAGTTCTTTTTTTAAAAAAGCACTTTTTTGTGACAGCGTTGCTTGTCTTCATCTGGATTATTAATGAGTTTGAAAATATGTACTTTAAATTAATAATGAAATGTATAAGGATTAAGCAGTTATTGCACTAAGGACTGTTACAAATATCTTCACTTCATTTTGTTTTCTTTTTGTCTCCGTGTGATTAACGTTGATTTAAACCTCTTGACTTGGGTGGTGTCATTGAAGTGTTTCCAAAATACTCTCTCTGGGTTGCACCATTTCCGGCCCTGGGTTTTCCTTTTTGTAAATAATTCTGTTTGGATATCTTAGTCCAATTGTTTCAGTTGAAAGGAACCAGAATATATTAACTTGCTATTTGAAAGCCCAAGGCTGGATGGATACAAGGTGCTACAGTGTGACCATAGGCATATGTTCTTATAGGAAGCACTAAAATGTTTTATTGCAAGAAAAGAATTGCAAAGGGCTAGGTTTTGGCTATGTCCAGTAGAAAAAATTAACCTGGTCTGTATTGGTAAATTAAAAGTACAAGTTGTGTTTAAGGTTACTTCATTTAATTAGCATTTTACATGGATATTAATGTAAGGATTCAATATTTTTATTTCACACAGTACATGCCATTTAAAGTCGAACCAAATGAGGCTAAATACTCAGTTTTAGCAAAGTGGATTAAAGTTCCACATTGAGTGCTGTTTTCTGAATGCTTAGTCTTAACAGGAAATTGTGAGGCATCTCCCACAGATGGGCATCCAGTAGCCAAGAAAACTTTTTTCTTAATTGATACCAATGAATTATTGGAAAGGTGTGAAATAGAGTTGGCTCAAGAATGGAGCGCGCCAAAAATCTTTCTTTGTTTTGTCACTTTCTTGTTCTGATGGATACTTCTATCCATGGATTCCTCACCTTAGAATACTCCTAGGCTGCAGACTGGATTCAGAAACTTTTCTTCAGCAGTGCTACCACACGCTACCAGGTGGCGCTGTGTGGCTCCCCATTGGCTCTGTACCACTCCAGTAGTGATGAAGTAGAGCCACTTATATGCACCACATGTGTGCGGTGATGTCACTACTTTCTTTCTATGCATTTTTACGCCAATCTGGAGCTCCACTCTAAATCTTGTTGATATTCTGGTGACCTCTAATATAAATTCCATTGTGCTAGCAATTGATGTCCACGCCCAAAATGATGAGTTTCGAACCATGCTGTGACTGCAGAAGCATATGTTGGTCATGGCCCCACACAAGGTGTGTCTTGGATGTCTGGGCTGGGCTCGGGCTACAACTTAAAGTAATGTGATAAATGTGTCCTCATGTACCTAAAGGTGATATCGGGTCAAGAACGAAAAAAAAAAGTTACGCACTTCAAGTAAGTCGCTCTCCCACTCAGTCGCGTATGTAGACTGTCCTGTTTCCACAAGCAGTCAACTTTGTGGTTTAAGTCCTTCATTAAGTCAAAAAGTCAAAGCAAAAGATGTACAAGCACACAAAAGTGAAGCCGGACTCTACTCCATCTTGCCATTCAGAGCCAAAAGAGAAGGCGTGGGGATATCAGACATTTGCCAGTTCCTCAACTGATCTCCATGCGCCCGAGTTTCCCAGGCCATCGGCAACACTGCAGCAGTTTGAAGCTGTCAAGGAACCCATGCTACAGATTTTTGGTGTGCTTCCGGCTCCCTCTGGCCAGCTTTTAGGCCCCAAGGAACAGTAGGTACCCCCAGTCAGGTTATTGGTGGTGTATTTATCCTCGATGCTACCTAACTCCTCGAGACTCTTACAGGTACTGTACCAACAATGGTACGGACCTCCATTCCGGCTCCTACATATGCACCACCCTCTTACACTTCGATATCTGCACTGAAACCACTGACTTAAGAGGATCCAGTACCAATACCGGACACCGAACAGACTTCAGCTCAATCTCGACCAATGTCACAGTGTTATCAAAAATTCACAACCTGCTATTGTACATCCTGGTTTTGACCTGATGCCTCAAGGATGTACACACAAGCAAAGTCTCCATTACGTTTTTGGCACTTACTCAGAGCAACGGACACTCCAAGATGTGAATGTAAATAGGCAGGTGACCAGATCCTGGGAACCCTAATTATCTTAACAAACATCCTTCTCCAGAGAGACTTGTGGTTCAATCCTCGACTGGCAGGTGAATCCCAAAATATTTCCCGCCATTCAATTGAAGAGGGGGTCCAACTAGATTGGGGGTTTTGGCAAGCGTGTTATTTCCTCCACTAGTCTGCCAATCGATTCGGTAAATGCTGTCTGCGTAATGAGTTACTATACAAATGCCCTGTAGGACATCACGAGGGAGATCTTGCTGGTTGTCCTGGAAGACTTCTAGGCCTCTTTGCCTCAGACAATTCACGATGGATAAGACACTGACAAATCTGTTATCTGCCCCTGAGTGGATACCACTGATTGCCTGGGAGGGCAGTCAGTCAGCACCAGTGTTGTGCTTTGTCAACATGCATGGATGTGTTCCAGAAGTACAGGCCTCCCTGGTCGATATGCCCTTTGATGGTTTACACAATTTCAGTGCGAAGGCAGACTCAGCGTTGTAGCTCTTTCAAGGAAATTAGGGCTACTAAGCATTGTTTGAGTCGATTGACTCCTGCCAAATGGTTTTCCACCACTTTGAAAAGTACAGAGGCTATTCCAGGGGTCTGGCATATAGGCAAAGACAGTCTCACCAACCAGTCACCCCATTTATTTTGGGGTCATGGACGTAGTTCCAGCACACAGGCCAGCTGTCTCATCTATCCTCCCCTTCGTCTTCTTCTGCTGCAAAATCAATGCCAAATATTTACCTTCCAATCAGTGAAAATATCAGACTAGAACCTGCCACTCTACTGCAAGAGTTGCGATTGTTACTCTACACAGGTGCTATGAAGGTGGTATGAGACTCAGAAATAGGAGGTTGTTACTTTAGCTCTTTCCTTGTCCCTAAGGAGAAGAGGGGTCTTTGGCCTCTTTTGGACCATGAACATCTGAATACCTGCCGAAGAAAAATTTCAAATGCTCTCGCTTGCCTATTTCCAGGCTCCCCTGAGTGTGGGTGAGTGGATGTTATTGGACTTTCAGGACACCTATTTTCATATACCTGTCCTGCAGTACCACAGAAGTTATTTGCTGCTCAGTGTAGGTCAGAAGCATTTCCAGTTTGGTATATCCCTTCTGTCCTCTCGAGGTCCTTGGATTGTTCACAAAAGTGACGACGGTGGTCGCAGCCCAACTTCAGAGATCAGGGATACCAGTCTTCTCCTACCTCGCTGTTGAAGATAGTCTTGTCACACTCAATTGCAGACCACCTGCAGATGATGGTGAACCTCTGTACATTGGTGGGTTTCACTATGAACCAGCAAAGTGAGCTCTGACTCCTTTAAAGAGGCTTTGATTTATTGGAGCCGTCTTGCATATTCAGGCTTCCCTCCACCACGATTCCTGGACATTTGACTACGATTCTGATATTTCATCCTCGGTCCTGGGTCATGGTGAAACCATCTGTGAGGCGTTTTAGCCTCTTAGTCTCTTGTATCTTCCTTATGAGCTGCACTAGGTGGCACATGAGGGCTCTGCAATGGAAACTGGAGTTCCAGTGTGGCAAGCATCAAGGAAAGATGACTGACGTCATCCAGATCTCAGAAGAGAAGGCTCATGATCTGCAGTGCTGGCAGTTCGTGTGGAATTGGTCTTCAAGCAGGCCCATCCACATCTGACTGTAGTGACTGGGGTGTCCATTCTGGGCCGGGGGATATCGTCTAAGGGGCGTGGAGACTCTGATCTCATTCAGAAGCTGGACTTCATTTTAGTCTTCAGGAGTTGCATTTCACTCAACTGAGTTTAATAGCCTGCCTGCCGTCCATCAAAAGGATGCTGGTGAAAATTCTCCCGGAGAACACCATCATGTGGCACTGCAACTCTCAGCGCAGAGTGGGGTTCTGGGTCCTTTGCCAGGAGGCTCCATGCCTCTGGTGAGGATTAGAGTGCCAGGGCATTTCCCTAGTTGTGAACCACCTGGCAAGATCCCTGAATGTGAGAATAGACAAGGTGAGCAGGTGGCATTTGTGAGACGAGTTGCGGCAACATCCTGGGGTGGCACAGGGCATCTAGCGAAAGTGGGGAGAACCCTATCCAGATCTGTTCACCACTGTTGAGAACACGCAGTGTCAAAAGTTTTGCATGTTTGAGTTTCAGCAAGAACACTCAATAGAAGATGTGTTCCTCATAGAAAGGAACACAGAATTACTATGCGCCTTTCCACCTGTACCTCTGTTTCCACAGTTATGAAGAAGATCAAGAACGACTGTGCCCAAGTCATTTTAGTTGCTCTGGGTTGGACCAGGTGAGTGTGGTACCTGGCGCTTTTGGGCATGAGCATCTGTCCTTTGAAAAAGCTGCCCCTTTGTGAAGATCTTTTGTTGCAGCAGCAGGGCACCACCCTCCTTCCACATCTGCCCAATCAAAACCTACATATGTGGAGACTGAGCTGCAGCAAATGACTACATTTGATCTGCCTCCTGACAGGTGAATATCACCCATTCCTCCAGGCGCCCTTCCACAAAATCTATCCCTGATGGCCTCTGGAATCAATCTGTGGCCTAGTATTGCACTCTCAAGACTGATCCCTTACAATCAAAGCTGTTGAATGTCCTTCTGTTTGTTTTATATTTGGCCCAGCTAGTGGGCACCATCCATCAAAGGTTATTAGTCAGTCCTTTAGTCCTTTTTACGTTTATGGGACCAACCCTCCTCATTTAAATTACCTGTTGTGATATATTTTTATTAAGGGTTTGACATAGTAGTTTCCTCCGAAGCAGTTTGTGGTGCCACAATGGGACCTCAATATGATTCTTGTGTTTCTTATGTGTATGCCCTTTAAGCCAATGCATATCTGCTTGGTACATCTCTTGACTTTAAAGAGCACTTTCCTTGTCACAAGTATATCAGCTTATTGCATGAACTTCTGACACTTTCAGTGCATCCAACCTTCATTACTTTTTTCCAGACATGTTGGTGCTAAGTACTCAAGCAGTGTTCTGGTCAAACGTCATGGCTCCCTTCCACGTTGGCCAATCTATCCATACCCTGCCACCATTCTTTTCTGCTGCTCACTCCTTGAAAGAGGAGGAGATGCTCTATCTGCTGACCCCCAACGGGTTTTCAGCTTTTTTAATGTAATGCTTTTCGTGGGGTTCTTCGGGGGTGAAGAAAAGGAAGGCTGTGCAGATGAGGACCCTGTTGAGGAGGATTCCCCTCTGCATCAAGATCTGCTATACATTGGCCAGGAAGAAGCCCCTTGATTGTCTGTGATCCCATCCTACCAGAGCTATGGCTGCTACCACAGCATTGGCTTATTGAGTGACTATCCTTGATATCTACCAGGCTGTGATGTGGGCATCAGCGAATACGTTCACAAAGCACTACTTCCTTGACAGCTAGGCTTAGTGGAAGGGGCACTTGGTCCACTCAATTCGGCAGGACTTTATGGCTCTACTTTACTTCACAGAGCCTCCAACCTGGGGAGGTACTGCTTTGGTATCTATTTTAGGGTAGGGAATGTGCTGTTAGACGTATCCTTCAGAAGAATAAGTTACTTACCTTTTTTAACGTTCCTTGCGAATATTGTATCTAACTGCTGATTCATCACAGTCCTCCTGCCTCCCTCTACTGTTGGGTTAGCTCTTTTTAACATCTATAAACGCCCGAATTAGTATTCTGCACACTGGTTTCACCAATTATTCACTCTCTGCTCTGAGGGTCTGGAAAAGGAGAAAACAAGAAACTGATGTAGTCACAGAGTGGAACGTATATGTTACTCGTATTCATTACTTCTGGGGCGGCAGAGAGCCACACCTTGTCACCTAGCAGTACGTGAGAACATTTCTGAAGATAGGTTTCCTAATCTAGTCTTGTGCCCTAGTAATATTCTAAGGAATGTTCTGATGAATCTGCAATTAGAAAGAGTATCCGCCAGAAAGAGCATTGCCGATTATCTTCTCTTGCTCTCTCCCCTCTATCCAACCTACCTTTCTAACCTCTCGCCTAATTTTGCGCTCTTATAACTTCCATCTAAACTCTTCAATTTTGGTCCTGTCTGCCCCATCGTTTCTACCGTTGAAATTCCTTATGACACGTGGTTTATTGTAACAGTTACTTGTTCAATGTAGCTTCTCTTTAATTGTGCTCCAACGTTGTTTTTAGTTGTAAAGTGCACTGATTTCAAGTTGGAGTAGAGCCGACCTACATAAAAATGTGCAGGAAATTTTAAAGAGAGCAAGTTAGATGGACGTGAGTACCGTGGATTGGTTCTTGCAGATGGCAAACCTCGTGCTACTAGCCTCAAATGTAAGCATCAAAACTACAAAATTCAGGTTTTTAAAATACTATTCCTTAACACTTTGATTGCATACTCACTGCAGAATTGTTTGGTATTCCCAAGCGCGCAGAGCTCCAACTGGTTTTGTAAAGTCTGCACTGCAGTGAGGAAGAGTTCTGCAGAAGCGCTTCCCTTTACTGAGGGAGGCCCTGACGTCACAGGCGCATGTCTGTCCCTGGGGTATCGAACACGAGGTCAACCCATTCTAATTAAGGATAATCTTGCCTCCATTCTGTTTTAGTGTTTGATTACACCTAATAATTACTGTTGCAGACACCAGCGTGTTAAGACGACTGTGAACAGAGTGTGTACATTTGCCACATCACAACGTGTTTTCACATATTCATCCAAATCCATCACCACGCAGCTCTTTCAGATGGAACACCTGAGAGCCGATTTTTAAGAGACAGATCGCCATAAAGCAGCCATTGGAGAGGGTTTTACGTGGGATTGCAAAAGGCTGATCTGGCAGGCATAGGTTAATCGGCTGTAATTTACAAGATCCAATAGGCATATCGGTGTGTCCTGTGTGCCTAATACCACTCAGATTTCCTTGTTTTGCTGCAGTTTTCACTAGAATGCGTTTTTGGTGCTTTCTGAAGCAGCCCAGCTGTTATTCATTGAAAGTCACGAAGTCTCTGTAAGCCCTCGTCTGTTGGTGGGATTCATTTATGCTAGATCGCCAGAACACGATGTAGAGCACTGGAACGTCCCACTGTGTCTTGGCTTCTCCTGTGGATAATATGATGGTTTGTTCCACATTGGAGCTGGTATTTAACTATCGTTCAAGGCACACTCTTGCTGTTGCAACCACGAGCCTTTCATTAGACAATTTAAAGCATTTTGTTCATAGTCACATTTTTCCTAACATGACGCTTTCCTTCCCCCTGGTGAACCATTGAATTCTGTCCTCCTCTTAGGCTGCCCGGACGGTCCTCCTCTAATCACTCATCAGTATTGACTGTGCACCGCGGTCTCACAACTGCTTCACACTCGTCTACTCCTCTGCAAATATCTTTGTGGGCTTGCAGCCATAGGGCAACTGAGGTTTCATTAGATGTTTTGTAATCGTACTCCTTCATGAACCCAACTTTATTAAACGTACTTCATTCCAGCTGAGTTACCGTTTCTGATGCCAACAAATACGAAGTGCGAGTTTTTTTTTTAACATTAACTTGTGGAATGTCAAGCCTGTGATTAAGAATTCTCATTAGATTCAACTTTAAAGGCAAGTGCTGTTCGGTTTCAGTCAATTATTTAATTTACTACATGCTATATTAATAATGCAAGTTTATAAAATTATGTGGCACTCGCGTTAATTTGAAGACTTCATTTTTCACACTCCTACACTCTACCATTGTTTCAAAATCTTTCTTCATTTCCCCATTGTAGACTCCTTTCAGCAGTTTCCCTACACTTTTTCACTGATGATGCTCTCTTCAGCCGTGTTTAAGTGCCTTACTACGTTCCTTTCCTTTTTGTTCACTTTTTACTTGTTGGGCAGATTTATATCGACTGCGAGAGTCAAATCTCTTTTCTAGGTGTCTTACTTAAAACTATGCAGCTGGGATTCCTAAAATATACCAAAAGGAAGGCTATCAAGCAGAAACCAACCAACAAAGATTCACCCACATGAAGGCCAGCCTACTAGACGTCCCGCTAAAAGGAAAGACTATATAGAACCAAAGCCAAGTCAGCACAACTCGCTGGAAGCAATCTGGCAGGAACCATAATGAAGTCCCAACCCAAATCCCAGAACAGCATCCCTGCCATCTCCCACCCATCCAAGCAACACACATGCCCTCCCTCATATCTCTGCTTCAGCAAATGGATTGGTTGCACAGGTTCATAATGGCATGTACAAAGCTTTCTGTAGAACTCAATATTATCTCTTGCAAGGTTCCATGTAGATTGCCACCATGTCGTTTGTAGTTTGAACCCAGCCATATGCAAATCAGTCTCCAAACTAGAATGGCGTGATGAGCAAAAGAACAATGGATTAAACCCATATTTTTTCGACTGGTGGTGAATGTCTGCATTGTTCAGCACTCCGTCCATCATTTGTTCCTTTTGACATTGTACGGCCGATGCAGTTTTTGGAACGGGCGGGTCATTTCAACATTAATACACTGGTATCAATCCGGATTCATGCCAGACTGGAGTACTCTTCTTAATCATAGACAGCTTTTCGGTTGTATGGAATATACCGAAGACACTTTGGTGCCAATCGCAGTTCTATCATTGGATACTGCTTAGGTGTTTGGCCCAGATTTTGACAAGTGTGCGCTCCGGCCCTAATTTAATGAACTTGGTGTGTTTGCTTTAAGATAACCCTTACTTGTTGGCCAGTTCGGGCCACGCCGTAGTGTATTTTTCGCTACACCCTCCATTGTCTGTCACCCTTGTTTTTTTCTCCCACCTACAGCCCTCCAATCAACCCAAACGCTCCCCTCAGTCTTGCCTCCCGTTCTGGCTGCAATAAAAAAAAAAATCATGACGTGGCCAGAGCTGCTGTGCAACATGGCTAAAAGATCTTGACAAAACCAATAACTCTCTTGTAGGCAAGACCTTTGAGCTTCGCCAGTATTTGTTATTGAGTTGACAATGATGGGATAGACTGTTTGTAAGGCCAGTAAATTTAGTGGAATGTTACACGGAGCCTTAGATGGCATCCTGTTGTAATCTCTACACTGTTATTGCGCCCCATCTCTTTCTCTGTGTTCTTCCATTCTCCCCTCTCTAGCGCAGGATTTGGTCCCCAACAGACGCTCACCCCTCCAACTGCTATTTCTCAAGAGTCCGCTCCTTTTTTTACTTTACCAATGCTTGCTGAGTTGTTTCAAAAGCATTCACAATGCCAAACCATTTCAACATTGTGGTTGTGAATGCTTGCGCTCATATGGTGGCCGTCTTGGTGGAAAACAGTGCAAACCCCATGAAAAATGGCCCCTCTGGCCCAGAGATATTTTAATCTGGTCACTAGTGTGTGGCATTTTCTGCCGCCCAAGTGGTTTGCAGGTGACAGAGGGCACCATGCAGCTTTCCTGGGTTTCGCCGTACAGTCAGTGTGTTCTTGCAAGTATGGGCACCCACTTTGTAAGATATACAGGGCAGTCTCATCAAAGGACATGCTGCAGGCTATAGGAGAAGCTCTTCTAGGGCTCACTTTAAATGTTCGTACTTCCCAGGAGATGCTCCTTGGTGGAAAGGGAACACTTGCATCTTCTTGAAAGTGTGTTTTGGGGCACTGGAGAAGTTAGGAGAAACGCAGCAGTCTCCACTCAATTGAGAACTCTTTGCACCCTAAGGCTCCTGTGGCAGGGGATTCATGATGCAGGGAGAACTTTGCATTTGTTTCAAGCACCTCAAGGACTGCCCCTTCGGTGTGCCCTAGAGAGAAGTCGACCCATTGTATTTCTAGAGTTTTGATGGCAGTCTGGTTTAATGCTACCGTCAAGAATTTCACTGACTTGCACACTGTCTTTCTTCAGGTTGTCATTGAAAGCCAAAGACAATAGTGTGGCTTCTTTATGGCGAAAGCTCAAATATAAGCAAACATCCTGAAACGCTTATTAAGATTGAAATGTATACATACTGCTGTTGAAGATGTAGTGACGCTTGTTTTTACAATGCCAGTTCCGGACAGGCATAGAGAACAATAAAATTGGCTAAGCCAATAATTAGGCATTCAGTAGCAAAGGCAAGACCCATTGTTTTGCCAGTTATTGTTTTTTCCTCTAGTGTTTCACTTGAAATGGCAGCAGCTTCACTTCGTACAGACCTGGCTGAATGCAGGCCTTATCCACGATAGCCTGATGGTTGAAGAATATGCCACTCAACAAAGGAAAGCGTCGATTTCCTGCTTTGCCTCAGTGGATTCATAATCTGTCCCCTCATCTGTTTTTCTCCTGATCTTCGTTGGGGTATATTTGCATATGATCTTTGCCCAGTGTAGGTTTTGCCTAGTCAAATCTAGGGTGTGTAATTTTCTCCATTGTCGTTGCAACACAGGGGTTCTATTATTAAGGCCTCCCTATCACACTTACCATTGTTCCAAAACCAGCCAAGCTGCCGAATAGGATTTATGAGTTTGTCATGGGCTTTTTTGGCGCTTTCTTTCAGTAGAGGTTTGTTTGCACGCCTGTTTATACAGCAGTTTCCCATATAACTCCATTCAAACAACCCTACCTTGGCTTTCGTCCACTCACAGCGAGAAACATTCTGTCTCGTTTACTTGGTTACCATTACAATTCCAACTTTTGCACTCCGTGTTTTATGTTGATTTCTAACTACTTCAAAGTTCTTCTAAAACTAACATCTGCCTGCTGGGAAGGAGTTCCCACGTATATCCTTGATCCTTTACGGATCCTTCATTTAAGCAATCTGTAAAGTTATCAGAACTATTTTGGCCAAGATGATTCAATTATTTCTGTGTGTGGCTTTATTGATGCTTTGGCTGTATTCAGTTCCTAGGGTATTGGCTTTCTGCTGCGAGGCTATAGTAAATGCATAGTGCGCACCATATAAAGTCTCAAACAGCAGGGCGCAGTTAGGGTGGGTGCTCTGAGCGCGAGGAATGCTGCTGCATCTCTTAAGAGAGAACGCACCCTGGAGCCCAGCATTACTGGCTCAGGGGCAGCAGGTGCAGTGGCACTGAGGCCCTGAGAGGCCCATTGAACCCTGGTAATTTCTGTATTAACTACCCCAACGGCAGTCAAAAGTGCCATTTTCCTTGCTTGCACCAAGGCATCTTTGCTACACTACTGTACTGACTACTTGAGTCTCTTTGCCTGACGGTCCAAGAGCTGCACGGTTGGGACCAGGCTCGAGCAGACCCTCAGGGCCCTCTTTGCTGGGGCTTCCACTGTTTGGACTTGTCTGCCCTGCAGTCATTGCCTGACTCCACTAACTGACCCGCCCCAGAGTTACGGATGCCAGGCCACACTTGCAGAAAGGATTTGCCACAGAGGGCTACCTTGCTCTTAGCTCCATGTAATATTTTTCAGGTATGTTCAGTAAACTACTCGACTCGAATGTTTTTAATCTTTAGGTCACACGAAGCCGAAGAGCTAAATAAACGGGGTCTTGGTTGCTCGTGGGCTTCAGCCCACACGGTGTGACACTGCCTGTGTGGCTCTGCCATGCATCAGCAAGTAGAACAGTCTGGTCTTCTGCAGTATGCAGAGTTAGTCAACACTGGTCCTGTGTAAATCCAGCTGTATGAATGTACAGTTCCTGAAAATCAGGAGCAAGCCAAACATGGGTGTTTTAGGGGGTGGGTGGGGCAGGCGGGTGTGGGGCGTGCAAGAGAAGAAGAATCTTGAAGCAGCTTTAAAAGATGAGGCTTATCTGCAGGCTGTAGAGCACCGTAGCCTTTGGGCATCTGCAATGGGGATATTGTTGGATCAGTTGACAGGCTTGGCCTGCAGGAGAAGCTCTTGAAAGCCGCAGTCGGCTGAATGGCTCTCACTTAGCTGTAGGCCAGGCCAGTTAATACAGGATGGACAGAAATGACCACTACTGCTGAGGGTAGTCACCATAGGAATACAAACAGTAGACCGTATTCTCCTCTGGAGCTACCACCGAGACCATTCAGTCACTGCTTTTTTGAAGATGAAAACTGGTATTGACTGTGCAGCAGGTGCCATCATTGAACTGAATCCCACTTCCTTCTAGGTTAGGCCATTCAGTAATCAAGTGTTTTGTTTTTAATCGTGGATGAATTCTAGTACAGTTAGGGGACGTCTGCACACTACTTGTGCTACTCGCCCTCTAATTGTCCACTCCAGCACGGCCTGATCCAGGTTGAGTGTGGCAAAGCATCTTGGGAGGGATCAACCTGGGAACCTTGATCAGCCCAAGGACTTGCTGGCCTAAGAAACTGAGTGTTGGTCAGGGTGATCAAACTGCTGTACAGCCTCCTCTCTGAAGGCCAGTCTACTCGATAATAGTTTTAACCTGGGACATCTTAACTGACCTACAAAGAGAAACCAACAATCTCATATGCACTGAGCCCAGTTGTAATCCAATAATACTGTTATCGTGGGCTTATTTTAATCAGACCGACCCCACGCACAGACCCCTCCCCCCCCATCCCTCCCATATAAAGAACTGAAGAACGGCCCCACCTACAGAAAGCTCCATGCCTGCCCATGCCCAGTCCTTGTCCTTTCCCATTCACTTTGAAAGAGAACCCCAGGCCTTTCCCACGTGCACATGGATCCAGCCAGGGCCAAAGCTGTCACTGGTGCAGCAGGTGCAGTGGCACCTGGCCCGAGCAATGAGAGAGATCTACTGCTTCCCAGTTATGGCTGCTAACCCCCAACCAAGGAACAGGGGCCAATTTTCCTTAGTTGCACTGGCCATTCATTTTTAGGTCTCGCGCCTAGCGATGCAGTGCATAGCCCTGCTCGCGCAGCGAGTTTTTTTTGTCCGGGGTTCCAAAACGGTGCCTGGAATCACACACGCTTGTGCGTGTGCTTTTCCTTTTGGCTTCTGTGATTGGCCTTTGCGTGCGTGTGTTTCTGAAAGATGGCACGCAATAGGCCAAGGGCGGGCGCATTTCTCCGCCCATGGCCTATTGGTGTCTGTTACGTGCACCAAAGGCCATGTGGTTTCAATTATCGTGCCCAGACACGGACGCAATAATTGAAAACACGTTTCGCAGTGGCGCGCGCACCACTCGCGGCGGTTTTTTTTTCTTCTTTTTTTTACAATAGCGATCGCTTTCGTGATCGCTTTCAGTGCCGCTTCTCCTGTAAAGTAAGGGAGGAACATTTTTTTCCCCACAGGACTACTTATGCATATTTGGGATAGAGATTTTATTCCCTCCGGATCCAGTTAGTTTTGTTTAAAAAGTATGAAGACGTGTCAAGTCTTATAGCATTACAAGTGATGCATGCAGCATGTGTACAGTTTACTTAAGAGAAATCCTTTTGCCTGGGGACCTACTAATTGCCTAGGTAGGCTGCAGTCAGGCGTTCGAGTAGGCCTTCTCATTGAATGCAAGAGTCAACCGGCTTTGGGCGCGTGATGCAGGTTTGCTGGAAGCAGGACATCCTTTACATTTTATGTTGGTGTTTGGTTTGTTAAGAGTGCAAAGCTGAATTCACTGAAGGCGAGGATGAGCTAAGCTAAAGAAGTAGTCTATACTATTGAGTGACGTAGCGGCTGCCTCTAAGAGACTGGGCTCCCCCTGCTGGTGGTGTGGTTGTGCCACCCACTAGGAACTTGACTTACCTCCCAAACTGCGTCGGACTGAAGACCTCTGTCTTTGACTGGAATTGTAAGTGAACTTTAATCCCTAAGCCTACTTCCGAAAAAGTTATCCGAAATTGCACTACTTCCTTGGATATCAGTGTGTGGCGATGTCCTTCAATAGAAACACAAACTTAACATTTGATAAAAACAAAATGAGAAAGGTCGCTGCAGATTATGAAGAATATTCCAGATAATTCCCCAGCTATGCTTTTTTTAATGACGTTCGAACAAATGTATCGGATTTAAAATCATTTAAGCTCCATTTTATGCCTGGTAGGGGATAGATTTTATCCGCCTGCTTCCGGTTTGGCCGCTCACGAGCCTCGAGAGGCGAATGCAGTTAGTTAAATGTTGTTTCCTGTATCTAATTAAAGCAATCTTTAAAGTCATTCCTTCAAGAGTGTGTGTGTGTGTGTATGTGTCTGTCTCGTTCGTTCTCCTTTCTCCCCCATTCTTTCACAACCTTTCCTGATGGCCCCAATTAGGTTAGTGGAATGTGATGTCCTATCATAGGCAGTTGCGCTTCCTGTACGTCGTTCATGACATATGGCACACACATGTGCCCCAATGCGCACTCTTGCACGCTCCAGTTATTTTAATGGCGCGTGGAACACACGTTTCAATATCTGTTCAGTGAACATGCTTTCCTTAGTGTAATATGGCTGTATAATAATAAGTTATTCTATGTAAAAAAGAAAACCTTGAAAAAAATCCAGTTTAAGGCGGATCCATACGTGCCTGAACGAACCGCAAGAAAAGATTACATTCCCCAGATATGATGAGCAGCTCAATCATAATGTGCTTACAGTGCACTGCTTAGACCCCCATAGACAATATCCAGAGCGACCTGGTGACTAGAACCAGAAAGCTCTTCTGTTTGCTAGTGATAATCACTTATGACCAGTGCGGGGCAGTGCCATTACAGATGCTACAGCTGGTTCAATAAAACAAGCATTGGCATAGCCAATAGGTCTCGCTTTTAGGACCTTATAAGTGTTTGGTCATGCAGCAAATTAGTCTGAGTGGTTCAATCATAGCATAATTCCAGAATATGTTTTAGGTTATATCAAGCCCAAATTGCATTCATTAAAAAATCGAGCATTTGCAACGCAATAGGTCTTGCATTTGTGATAGTTTGAGCTTTTGGCATTGAAAATGACTATGCCTTTTATGTATGTTTAAAAACTTGCAAGCGGTCGTAAACACGCACTTTTCTAATTATAGTCGTTGCTTAGGAGAACCAAGGCTGGCAGTAACTGCGCCTCGTTTACTGCCAGACTTGCTTGTCATAAGCAAGGACTACAAGTACAAAGTGCTTATTTACGCACCACTTTCAGGTTTTCAAAACACATAAATAAAAGGTATTGTCATTTACAATGCCAATAGCTCAAACTCTCGCAAATGCGAGACCTATTGCATTGCAAATGCTTGTTTTAACAGTCAGTCGGAGATCTTTGTGCCCGGCTTTCATGCTGCCCCTGCTTCGTACCTCCAATGCGTGCCTCAAGTGTCCTCTCCATCCTGCCACCATTGCCTACGTTTCGCTGTGGCGCTCCTGTGTGTCCTGCCTCGCCTTCTGCTTCAAGATTTTGAGGTAATCCAGAGACATGCTGGGCAAATTGCAAAATACGTCCACTGTCCTCTGAAATTCTAGACATCTTCAGTGTAGAGGAGCCATCTGGTGCTGAAGAAGGCGATGATGCGTTTACGTCTATAGCCTTGACGAACCAGTAAACACTGAGCCCAGACACCTTATCCTCGAGTGAGCCAGAGTGAGAAGTAAAAGAATATGTTGAAATGACCTGAAAGAGTACTGGCCCTCGAACCATGAAGACACCACAGCTTGTAAGTACCACACCTGTCCCCAAGAGCCATGCGACCAAACCAGAGATGCACAAGAAATCCCTCTCAAAGGTAGCGTCCATTTCAGACACTTAAGTCTCGTATCAAGCCCTGAGCATGGACAAAAGAAACGCCCACCTCTGTGGCCTCAGCTGCCTTTGGTTAGTACTAAGAGAAAGCTTTGGAGTTGAGCAAGTCACTGCCTGATAGTGTTGAGCCTTGTATGCCATCTAGCCCTTCTCAATCCAAGAGTCCCACGCATCCTCACTCGATTTTTTTTATTTATTTTTATTTTGAAAATTTTATGCAAGGAACAATCACATTTCAGTATCTACAACATTGTATAGGTGGCGACCAAAACAGACCTATGAATCAGATCAAGTGAATAGACAGGGCAAATTCAACATACAAAAAAAATAAAGAACGGCGAACCCTGGGAAAATAAATAGAGATAGAAATAGAGCAGACCCTAGCAATGGAGGTTAATCAAACGGGATTGTGACAAACAATATACCCTATATTACAGACTCTTCAATCCATTCTGCAACCGGCGCCCATATTTTTGTCCCCTTTACTCTTTCTATATCCCTTTGTCTTATAGATTGCAGACTCCAAATTAAAGGTTGCCAGAAGTCTAGCCCTCCAAGCAGAAAATGACAGAGGATCTGGGGAGATCCAATCTTTCGTGATACAAGCGCGCAAGATCGCCATATAAATAATCAGGAAAGAAGTTATAGACTTAGATCTTATTTGCGCTTCAGCTTCTGTTTTAATTCCTATCAGTACCATCTCCCCAGTAATGCGGACTGGTGATCCCACTTATACTGCCAGAAAGGATTGAATTAAAGCTAGAAGATCCACCAGTTTGGAACACGAATAGAACATATGCTCAGCATCTGCAGCTGGAGTACCACACCTATTACATTTGGTTCCAGCTCCTGTACCCCATTTAGCAATTTTACCCGGTGTATAATATAAATTGTGAATAGCAATATAATGTTGCGCACGCATCCTACCAGTCATTAATACTTCATTTGCCAAGGCGATAGAAGTATTTAACGCAATTCTTTCTGTGTTTAACTTCCTTGCCCACTTTTACTGTAAGTCGTCTGGCAATAGCTTTATCAAAATAGAATAAAAAAAAAAAATAGGCATACCTTTCCTCAGCTGTTCTATTAAAGGAAATTTTCTAAATTGGTGCACAACACCTGGAACTAATGTATTAAAAAAAAACTACGGATTTGCAAATATTTAAAGGAATCATGTTTTGATCAACCATATTGTAGTTTTAACTCTGTAAAAGATAAGAATTGGCCATCTAGACAGAGATCTCCTAAGCGGCAGATCCCCTTCTGCGACCACCTAGTAATAGTGTAATCTCGAAAAATATGAGGAAGTACACCTGCAGCTTCAAAAGGGATATAGGCATTTATGTTCGGGAGACCTAGATGCCGCTTAACTCTCCTCCAGACAGCAAAAGCAGCCTGGTACATTTTAAACTTAGTTTTTTTGTAATAGCTGGGTTCAGCAAATTTTACCAAGCAGCAATTTGCCTCTTCACCCAATCCAAATTCGTAGATTGATGGGCTATAGCAGGGCAACAGCTTAGCCCTTTCTCCAACAACCAAAGGGACATGAATTGCAGAGCTGCCGCCCAATAATAAAAAAAAAATACGGAATCCCCCAGCCTCCAGAAGTTCTAGGAAGCACCATCTTTTTGTATGCCCTTCTGTGCCTTTTATGGTCCCATAAAAATCTGGAACTAATATTATCAAGCCTTTTAAAATATACTACTGGGAATTCAAGTGGAATGGTTCTGAACAGATATAGAAGTTTGGGCAACACAAGCATTTTTAAGACATTTGTCCTTCCATGCAGTGACAAATGAAGATTGTTTATTCTCTCTAAAGTAGACTTAACTCTATCTAACACTGGGTTCAAGTTAATTTCAGGAATCTTATTAACAGGTGAACACAGCTTGATTCCCAAATAGGTAGCTTCCGAGAGGGTAGAGATGCCGTCCGGAGGGTTACCCTCAACACACAAAATCTGAGTTTTAGTTAGGTTTAATTTATAGCCAGACAGTAGCCCATACTGCGAGGCGAGGTCTTCAGTTGTTGATAGGGCAGATGGAATATCAGTAGTGACAATAACAATATCGTCTGCATATGCCAAAGCTCTGTACTTAACGTCGCACACTTTCACAGGTTTGATGTCGTTAGACTAATTTAATTTAGAAAAAAAGAAATCAATGTATAAGGCAAATAATAAAGGTGAGCTGGGGCAGCCTTGCCTCGTTCCGCGGCTAATTGGGAAAGATTCTGACTCTCTACCAGACAGGCGTATACACGCAGTAGGTAATTGATATAGTGACTTATTAGCTTGGAGTATGCCCGGTCCAAATCCCTTCAAACGCAGAACCTCCCAAAGAAATGGCCACGACACCCTGTCGAATGCCCTCTCGGCATCCAACAGGATGATTCCAATAGGGGACTTCGTAGCTTCTGCCCAATCCATTAATGCTATCACACGACGAACGTGATCAGTTGTATCGCGGCCAGAGATGAACCCATGCTGAAATGGTGAAACAAGGGTGGAAATAACACTCGACAGACGAACAGCTAAGACTTTAGTGTAGATTTTACTGTCGGCATTGATTAATGAAATAGGTCTGTAAGAGGAAGGTAACAAAGAAGGTTTGTCTTTTCAGGAACACTGTTATTATTGATTTCTGCCAGGACGGAGGGGGTAATCCCTTTTGAGTACTTAAAAACGTTGCCAGCAATTTGTCTATTAAAACCGACAAAAAAGTTCTAAAGAATTCCAGGGGATCCCATCTGGGCCCACCGCCTTACCGACCGCAAGCGATAAGATTGCTGCCTCCAATTCCTCGTTAGAGATGTCCGCCTCTAGCTCTTCTTTTTGTTCTTGAGTTAATTTAAGGAACTCATTATCTCCCCAGAACCCTACGAGTTTACCTTCTATATCAGTAATATCTTCATTTAAGTACAGCTGAGTATAAAAATTATTAAAAATCTCCAGGACTTTTGCGGGTTCTGCTTGGATTTGCCCATGTTCATCCTGGATTGAATCAACCCTCCTAGCAACCTCTTTCTGTCGTAATCTTTTAGCAAGTAGACGACCCGAATTCTCTCCCACCTCAAATAAGTCTGAACGATGTACTGCAATTTGGGCCGCTAACTTAGTGGCGAAGTTTTGATAAACCCTCATTTTTTGAACAGCCAAGTCTTTTGCTATCTGATCATAATCCTGAGTAGTAGTAAGAGCCAACATAAATTTAACTTCTAAGACTCTCAGTTTGTTCAACTCCTCCGCCTTCATTCTATGTTGTTTATTGATAGAATGACTAAGGGACTCCCCCCGCACCCCAGCCTTAAAAGCGTCCCATATCATACCGATTGGAGCAGATCCACGATTAAATTAAAAAAACTCCACAATCCATTTAGACATTAGTTCCTGATAGGCAGGGTCAACCAATAACCGACGCTCAAATGTCAAAAGTTTTTTAGAGGGTCTATACAATGTTTCTACCTCTAATTCCAGAATAATTGGATTGTGGTCAGATATTATTTTCGGTTGAATGTCAATCCTAGCGTTAGTCAATAATTCTAAAGATGTAAAAAAATAATCCAATTGAACATGTTTCTGATGAGGGGCGGAAAAAATGTATGGCCAGGGTCATCAGATCTTTTCAGCCACCAGACTTCTACTAAACCAAAATCGTTAAGAAGACCCTTGGTAGCCTTAAAAACCCTACTCTTTTTCCCCTTATACTCAATGTTACTACTAATGTTTTCATCTCCCCGCAAATGTAAATTAAAATCCTCACATAGGATTACAGGAGAAGGCCATGAGGCCAGTTCAATACTGATATCATTCAGCATAACGGGGTCATCGGAATTGGGCCCATACAAAGAACATAGAGTAAAAAGAAGGCCGTCTGTCCTCATCTCGATAATAGCCCACCAGCCAAATTGATCAGACTTAACACGTTTGCATTCCCCCCACCCGTATTTTTTAAGGATAGCAACAACTCTTGTATTCGAACCTTGCCGTGTGCAGCACCATAGCTCTAGACCGAGATCTTTGAGGAAGACCCTGTTGTTCCATGCAATATGTGTTTCTTGAATAAATAGCAGTTCTACCCTCATTGTTTTAAGAATCTGAGCCATAATTCCTCTTTTTTTTCTGTTATTCAATCCATATACATTCCAAGAACGAATAGCGAATTTGCCCATCTTTAATCAAAGCTTGTTTTATCATAGCTGAAAGACCACACAAATACCACCCCCAAATGTTGGTGTATATAAAGCTTACTTCTGCCAGAAACTCCAAAGGGATAGATATGGCTAAGGTAAGTTTAATGGACCATAACTTGCGCAATTTCGAATGCCTCTACCCTACCGCTGTGTTCCCTACGTTCCTTGCCCCAGGACCCCTCCCCCACTCCCTACTACTGCCCATACCCCCCCACCTTCCCCTGAACAGACCCAAATGAGGCAAAGGGACTGAATAGTCCCTATTGGAGATGGATAGAGAGGAATGAGCGCTCCCCCACCCCCCTGTCTCCCTGAATATACACCAAACTAAGTTTATCGAAGAGGAAGCTTTCACTGATATCACTGAAGCAGATTATCCCTTACAGTGCCCCCAAAAATTCTTCTGCAGCTATCTCGGAGGTGAAAAATGAAGTTTTATCTTTAAATATAACCTTGAGCTTAGCGGGATTTAATAGAAAAGCTTGCGCTCCTTTCGCTTGCAGTGGCAAGAATAATTGGCGAAAATGCCATCTAAGTTGTACTGTGGCCTGACAGTAGTCAGGGGACATAAAAAACTCACAACCTTTAGCTCTCCGCTTACGGTTAGGCCGTGCTAGATCATATAAGCGCTCACGAAGTAAAAAATTGTTCAAGCAAATCAGGATTGCCCTAGGTTTGGCCGCTGCCCCTCTAGAGCCAGCCCGCACCTGAAAGGGAAATCTATGGACCCTTTGGAGCTCAAGCTCCCATTTTCAATTAGTTAGCTCAGGGAAAGTATCGGTACATAATTCGATCACGAACTGACGAATGTCACTCCCTTCCAATCCCTCGGGGATACCAAGTATACGCAGGTTGTTTCTTCTTGACCTGTTTTCAATGTCAGTTAACTTCCAATTTATGTCATCGCGTGTCGATTGAAGGGCAGAAACATCAGCCTTCTGAGATACCATCACATCCTCTGAGGAAATTCTTCCTTCAGCTTCTCCCGTTCTAGCTGCCAGCTCAGAACAGGATTTAGCCACGCGTCGGACCATATTTTGTAGTTTACGCACTGCACCCTGGACCCGCAAGCTCTCCGCCTTTGTCTCCTCTAGGTGCGACATGATGGCATGATATATTGTCGTCAGAGTAATGGCATGATCAACTTCTTCAAAGTTAGGACTCGGATCTGTAGTACTGTTGTTTGTCACACTGACTTGTACTGCTGTATAAGAGTCTGTATAAGATTCTAAAATTGGTGATCCATCATTAGTTGCAGCTTGCCCTGGCAACAGATTACTGGGACGGGATACGTCTTGCGCCTTTCGCACCGTGTTTCCCCCCTCTTGCAATGACATACTAGTCTCCTCTTCCTCGAAAGGTGCAGAACTCGCTGCACTTCTGTCATCCGCCGAGTCAAGATCCAGACTTTCCCCCTCTGAAACGACTGAAACATCGGACATTGAGTAAAATTTCGCCCCGGAGCCACAAGAGTCCGCCTCTACTACAGCTTCTGCTAAAGGGGGCTGATTATCGACTTCCGAGCCAACAGCTTCTGAAGCTGCTAGACCGTGGAGTAGATCGTGGGCAATGTTGAGCTGTTGCTCTGTAGTACTTTCAAACAGGGGGTTCAGATGGTCGTTAGAAGATAAAGCAGAGGGGAAAGTCTCTAAACAGTTTGTTGCCGTTTTCGCTATGCCTGCGAATGTATCCTTGCTCTTGCTGATCGAGGTCGGTAGGGTCAGAACTTGATTCATGTTTGTGTTGGAGCCAGGCTTTTTTTTTTTTTTTTTAATCACCGCAATTGCCATTCTTGAGCCAGCGACAACCATGATAGCAGCGTCCAGACTGGCCAAGGGATCATGTAGCTCTTTGGGGCCCAACTCGCTAGTGGATCGGATGCCCTTCTGTGCGTTACGGTCAATCAGCGGTATGCCAGTGGGGTCCTGAGCCAGAGTTAGTTGCGCTGCGCTCGTAGTTGCAGCGGCCGCTGCACGAGTCTTTGGACCTTTGGAAGCCACGCTGGAGTTGGCGTTTTTAGGCCCCATCCTCTGAGTCACTGCTCCGCTCCAGGGCTTTGCGATCCCTCTGAGCCCGGAGACTGCTCACAGCGAGCCTGCTCTCTTCCCCCAGCCGCCGGAGACCGGGCGCGAAACCGCCGCTGCCAGTGCTGATACGGCAGCCGCCGAACCCAGCAGTAAGTAGACCAACTCTGCGTTTGTAGGGGGTAGTAGCGAGAAGCTGCAGCAGCCACAGCATAGCAGACTCCTCGATGCAGGATAAAGCGATTAGCAACAGCAGTAACAGCCTGCTTGCAGAACTCCTTGTTTATCTTCGCTTCAGTTCGTTTCAGTTCAGCTCACGGCATCGAGCAATCTGCTTTCGGCAGCTGCCTTAACCGCGTTAGCTTCCTCACGAACATCAGGGAAACAAGCAAGACAGACAGAGCGAACAGAGAGGGTAGTCTTAGAGAGCGCTAGAGACCACCTCACTCGGACACAGCCGATTTCTGGAACCTGCTTTATTGGTGCCTTGAACGTTGATTTCTGTTCTTTCTTTTGGGTTACACTACGGGACTCCTTAAAGATTTTTGGTGGAATCTCCTCACCCACAACTTACTGTGTGTTAGAAATTGGGATGTTGGTTGACTGGGGTGTGAGCCCTGGTCAAGCAACAGCCATAATCCCTTGCAGGGTGAACCACAAAAAGTCACTAAGTTAACCTGTCCTTAACCCTGGGTAGCTTGCCACAAAAAGCAGTCAGGCTTAACTTAGAAGCAATGTGTAAAGTATTTATGTAGCAAAAAAACAGTAACAGAGTGAAAATACAACAAAGGAAAAATCCCAAACCAATTTAGAAACCTAAAGTAAATTTGAATAAATTATTTGACACCAAAACAACTAAAACCATTCAGTAGAACCACAGTGATGAACTTTTTAAGTTGTAAGTAAAAAGTAGCACCGAATAGATCAAAGCGCCAACCACGGACATCTAGTCGCACAAGACCGGATCAAAGTTGAAGAATATGACTGACCCAGATGGAGTGCGGTTCAGATACAAGAAGTGGATTGGGCACGGTCAGCACTTACCTTCGGACTGCAAGGAGGTGTCCGAGAAAGGAGCGTCATCGTCAGATAGCTTTGAGTCGAAGCCGCGATGAAGATTTCTATGTTCTGACTTAGTCTCTGAATGGAATTCAAGAATCTCCAGCAGGACGAACCAGAGAGTTGTAGCCAAAGGCAGTTCCACGAGGTTGGATACCATTTTGGTGAAGGACCACTGAAAAAGATTTGCTGCTGCGGAGAAAAACGTAGCCGGAGAAGCCGTGAAGTCAATCCGAGCGGCGATGCACCTCGGACGGATAGGCGATCAGGTTGGTCCCAGTTGCCACCTGGTTCTCAGAGCAGTTTTTAGACAACATTTTTCATAAGTTCCCACATTTGAAATTTGGCATTTTTAGCACCACCATCCAAGGGTCCAGGATTGGAGGGGCACCACTTGTAGGGTCAGGGCTCACTTAGGTTGGGTCCAGGTGCGGGCTCAAGAAGGAGGAAACAGTTTGAGTCCCTGTGGCTCTGAACAGGCCAGCAAATTAGTCTTTGTGAGTCACTGTGGAGGTCCTGGGAGAGTTGAAGATCTAAGCTTGTCCCCAGTAGCAGAGCAACAGGGCAATCAGGGTAGCAATCCATCAGAGAAGTAGTCCAGCAAGAATGGCAGTCCTTCCTGCAGCACAGTAGTCCTCCTTCCTGGCAGAGTATCCACTGGTTCAAAAGCGTAATGACGAGTTGGTGTCTGATTTACCCTTTTTATACCATGGTGCCTTAGTTCTGTAACGTTGGAGGAGCTTCTAGACAGTGTCTTTGAAGTGCATGGAATTTCCTGCCTCACCTGCCGCCAAGCTGGCTGCACTGACAATGTGGGGTCGCTAGGCTCCTTTGTGTGAAGGCAGAGCACAGGCTATTCATTTGCAAGTGGGGCTGTGCTCAGCCCCCATTTCCTCCATTCTGCCAGCAGATGGCCCATTCAGGCACACCTAATCCCTCTATTGCATGACTATCTGGGAGGAATTCACCAGGTGTAACTGTCAGTTACACTCAGTCATGTGACCCAAGGCAGGCTACAAGCACCAAAGGGCTACAGGAAGGAAATGGCAACTTTTAAAAGTGGCATTTTCAAAACTGTAATGAACAGCCTACTTTACCATTGAAGAGGGTTTTTCATTGAAATTTCATAGACACCAAACATGAGATAGATACCTGCTCACAATTGGAAATTACAGCTTATTAAATGTAATAGGGAATCTCCAATGTTATCCTAAATGAACTGTAGGACTCATAGTAATGAAAAATGCATTTGTCAGTTTTTCACTACCACAACATATAAAACTGAAAAGTGCATGTGCAACCTTTTATTTACACCGCACCTTGCCCTATGGGCTACCTAGTGCCTACCTAAGGGGTAACGTATATGTAATAAAGTGGGAGTTTAAGGCTTGGCAAGGGAGTTTTAATGCCAAGTCGACATGACAGTTTAAAACTGCATCCAGGCTGCAATGGCATCCTAGGACATGTTTTAAAGTGCAAGTTAAATGGGTGGCACAAAAGGTGCAGCAGAGACACTAGTAACATTCAATTTACAGTCCCGGGTATATGGTGTACCACTATACAAGGGACTTGCAGGTAAATTATATATGCCAATTGGGTACAGGCCGATTTAACTGTGTTTTGGGGAGAGAGCACATGCACTTTAGCTCTGGTTAGCAGTGATAAAGTACACAGAGTTCTATGGCCAGCAAAAACGAATTCAGCAAAAAGTGGAGGGAAAAAGAAAAAAATGTAAGGGTGACCCTGCAGAGAGGGCCAGGCCCGACATCTTGGCGTGCTTCATCATAGGCGATTTTCCACACATCAGTAGGTAGATACCACTTTGGTGGACTTAACCATTGTTGAGTTCTTAGATACATGAGTGCTGTATTATGCAGGGATCAGTATAAATATAAAAAATATCTTAAGCTATACCCTAGGATATATCTTTTATTTTTGGGTATGTTAGATATGATTAAAAACACCATATATTCCGGATGCTGGATGCGATTCAATGCCTCACCTATTGACCATTCGAATGCCCTCTGGGGCTCTAGCCTTTGTTAGGGCTCTTATAATCCCCGCCTATCTAGACATTCGTCCATGCAGTTAACGTGAGGTCTAACAATGTCGTATCTATCTTGTTCTCTTGTGAAAGAGAGGCACCCTGACTTAGTGTGATTTTAATTTTTTGTTTGGTCAGATCAGGAAGACGCTCCCCTGTAGCTACACATCTTTAAGGGGATGTGCCTGTGTGTGCACTTATGCTTGTCCCCGTCTTCTGTTAGCCAGAGTCCTGTAAGTTAACCCAAAAGATAGGCGATCATATGTGACCAGTGTGTACTAGAGGTATTCGCCAATGGCTACTGCCTAAAGCTTCTTAGTACCCCTTCCAACATTCCACCCTGCAGACATGTGCTCAGTCAAGACCATCTCTGGCTCCTTATGGATGAAATACATGCCTGCCCCCTCCCCCCTCCAAAAAAAGAAGGGGGTAAGAAAAGAGTGTGCCTCCGCACCATCAGGGGAAAGGAGTTTACGCTTTACTTCCTTTTTGGCAAAAAGGGGTGACTCCCTCAGGCCCTTCCTAGACCCCAGGCATTTCAACAAATACATCCTGTTGGGACATTATGATATCACAACTCTGTAGTACAGAATCCCTCTGCTTTGACAAAGTGAATACATGATGGCGCTTGACTTCAAAGACTCCAATTTTCACATACTCAGCCATCCTGCGCACCGCTAGTATCTTTGCTTTGTGTTAAGTGGATATAACTACCTGTTCAAAGTGCCAACTTTTGGGGTGACAGCAACTTCAAGGGTAATCATGAAGCAATGTTGGTGATCAATTTGCGTAGTCTGGACACTCGTGTCTTTATTTGACTGGAAATGGTTAGAGCGGTGGCAAGCAGTAATGTCTAGCATTTGCTAAAGCAGCGATTTCCTTTTTCCACAGTTTGGGATACATCATAAATGCTTTCAAGTCCCACCTCCATTTTTAAATGATCCTACCCCTACTGTGATGCATACCCCAGTCACCAAATGGTATTGCTGCTGCCTCTTTCAACTCCGTCAACACTTCAAGGTCAGAACCATGATGCTACTTTTAGGAATGATGGCTTAGTGCATTTCCATCATACAGCATGCCAGGCTCCACATGCGCCCTCTCATGAGGCAATGATCACAAGAGGAGGGTCTCTGGGTAGATCTAGTGGTGGTGAAGGCCAACTACTATTTGCAGTGAGACCCACTTCCGCAAATGAACATTAACACTGATGCCTCCTTCGAAGGTTGGGAGCGCATCTGGACACCATGACTATGAAGCTAGTGTGAAATCCTCATCACCGGGGCTGCCACATCAATTGCCAGGAACTACTTACGTACACTTAGCCCTCAAAAACCCTTCTACGAGGTTGTTTGGGGAAAGAAGTCCTCATTGACAGACAATATGATGGCAATGTATACTTGCAGAAGCTGGGGGAGGTACTCACTCCCCTCAGCAGTAGTGTATATTGAGTGATTCGCCACATCTGACTTTTAGCTGAGAATTTTGGGAGTTCACAGTGACCTACCCAAGCTGTTCAGTAGGACGGATCAAGTCAGTGAATGGGAATTCCACCTACGTAAGTCCACCTTTGGAGCATCCTACAAATAGACCTGTTTGCTATCCCTGCACATTCAGAATGTCCAAACCTTGCTTCCAGGTATATACACTCAGTTTTCTTTTGGCAGCTTTATATAGCATGAACTCTGCATGAGTACCAGTTACACAGGGGCAGATTTTTTTTTAGGGAGATTAAGTAATTTGTCCAGAATAACAGGATGTTGAGCATACCCTAAGACTTGAACCTCATTACTCCATTTCCAAAATCAGCAGCTCTTGCCTTAACTCCATACCCTCACCCGTAGTCCATGGCCATGCACTATGGATAAACTGATCAAGGATCTTTGCCTCAGCTTTGTCTCCTGTCCTACTCCCCCTGTATGTGGTATGAGGCAAGTGTCAATGACCCTTAAACTGGTGGCACGACCTTGGCCAGACAGTATTGGTACTCCACGCTTCTGGAAATGTCCCATGAGAAACTTCTGCTCAGACTGGACTTTCTTACCCAGAGGCAAGGTCAGTTTCGACAACCCAGATCCCAGGCAACTCTACCTAGCGATCTGGCACCTGAGGTTCTAGAGTTTTGGTACCTGAAACTGCCCCAGTAATGCATGACCATTCTGTGGGAGGCAGAGAATGTGAATCAACAGCGCTACACTCTAAACACAGATGCTTTTTCTTTCCTTTTGATTAAACCCTCCATGAAGAATTTGTTTTCCTGCTTTCTCCCTAGTGTGCTTCTGCCCTGTTGCCCATGCTCAGTGTTGCTCTTTCTCATTTGCTGCTTCCTGCACTTTCTGTTACCGTCTCCTTCATCTGCTTTCCCCTCCTGCCCTCCGTGTTGCTCTCACTCATGTTGAATACTTTCCCCAGATAACCTCCACGGTATCCCTCTCTTAGAACAGTTAATTCTCATGAAGGGGTAAAATGAGCTATGTCTAGACTCCACATCTCATAGGTGGGGAAAAGGGAAAAGATTCCTTTTTTTTTTTTTAAATCTAATCCTCACCAAGTCTAGTAGTGGCATGCTTCATCATCGGGGGTTTACCCTGACGCCTATAGGTCAGGGTGGGCTTGATCGTCTTCCAGGGAGCTCTTTGAATATTTCTTTCTAGGGGGTGGTACAAAATAAAATTCCCTTTCCAAACCCAAGGTATCCCTCTATTCGCAGGGAGGATGGGAAAGATTAAAAACTATGAAGGGGCATTCAAGATATTGTGGTCCTATGACCTTATTAAAACGCCAACGTGTTTCTGCCCTACTCTACTGGCCTAAAAAGGTCCTGGGCATTCGTCAGGGCAGAAAACCTATTATTGCTCTCCCATTGATGCCGTATTGTGTCCTGTGAGGATGATATGTGGCATGCAGAAAGAATTTATTTGTGCATGCCATAACTATGCTCACTTGCCTTATTGGGACAGCCCTAGTGATGGGTATATTCTACCCTTTGAGGGGCGGTGGGGGTAGGCCCGGTCACCAGTTGGGGAGAGTGGAGGCCGAGCAGGTTTATAGAGGGCAGGGACCCTTAATGATGGTTTGACTACAGGGCCTACCCCCACCACCCTGGAAGGGTACAATATACCGATCAGTAGGGTATTCCCGAAAGGCAAGTGGTAATAGTTATTGCATCCACAAGTAATTTATCTGACAAATATTCAAAGAGCTCCCTGGAATGCAGTTGATCCCACCATGACCTTTAGGCGTCGGGGTGAACCCGATGACACTACTATGATGACACTACTAGAGTGGGTGAGCGTTATATGAAAAAAAAGGAATATTTTCCCTTTTTCCCCCACCTTTGAGAGGTGGAGTTTAGGCGTAGCTTATTTTCCCTCCTCATGAGAATTGACGATTCTAGGAGAGGGATACTATAGAGGTTATTTGATTAACTCTAAGGAGTATGTATCCCTCATCCTTTCAGATACAAAAGGCTCTCCCCACTCTTCCAGGTTCAGGAAGTCCTTGTGACCTCCTGCACCAGAGTCTAGAGTACCACTTTTCGTCTCCAGCCCTCACCCACCCTTATTTATGTTGTATCCTCCTCCAATTGCTCCCCCACTGCTCCTCTGTTGCCCTCCTTCCCATATTGCCCAGCACACTTTTTTCATAATTGTTTGGGGGGAGGGACGGCCAGAAAATGACTGCTGGCCCAATCTGTAAAAAAAAAAAAAAAGAGAGAAACCTGGGGGAAAAAACACTTTCACGCTACATCAATTTCATTTTCATTATTTACTGATTCCTCTTGCATCAATGAAAAATGGCATGCGCTTATGTGATGGAGCATGTGTGCGCATACACCATTACGCATACGCGTGCCACAGAAAATGGTGCAGCTGCTTTATTGTTCCTTTTAATTTCTCCTTTTGGCCAAGTTGCACAGCAGTATCGGAAGGCATTCGCAATGCTAATAGGTCTCAAAGGCGAGACCTATTGGCTTTTGGCTAAGCTATTTTGTTAGATTCACCTCACTTTCCAAAAACGATCGATCTTATTTGATGCAGGCCCCTTAAACTTCCGACTTTGGCTTATATTTTCTCTCGTTTGTGGTTAAAAATACTGCACCAGCTGGATGCTGATCGTGCATGCTTCTTCCACGTGGTGTCTCTTTATAGTTTAAAAATCACATTGAAACCAGACAATAGATGTTTCTGCTTAAGTGTGCAATGTTCTGATCTGACACTGGAATAAATCTCAAAACTGACAGTATCTGAAGCGCCTTTCTCTGTCTCTGATGCCATATCAACTTCAAAAGCAGACATGTGACTAGCAAATGCAGTAAACTTCCTCAAAGAATAACTACACATGGTGTCCAGACACGATGACCCTCTGCAGCACTGACTTCAAAGGCAATTAGACGCTGCTCGGATTTGTTTTACTTGCTTATGTTTTGGGTGTTGCCTGAAAAAGTAGTTCCTCCGCAGGACTTATCCACTCCCAGAATGGCGCGTTTGATGAAAAAATACACCCTTAAATTGTGCCTCCCATACATGACCTGTCCCACACATCAAAACCACGTGCTAACTTCCGCTTCCCTTGTTTGATTAAAGAGTACATTATTTATTTAATGGAGATATGTAATGTCACTTCATCGCGAGTGGAACAAAGCAGTCCTGTCTCATACATTTCTGAAACAAACCCCTCTTAAGCTGTGTATTGGTCTAGAAACACCCTGTATATGCAACGCTTATAAAGTGATTATTCAAGGTGTGGAGTAGTCCTTATGCATCCGTCAGCCTTTTGCCCCATAGTGTTTGCAGCCTCTGTGCATTAAGATTTCTTGGCTCCTGAAGTGTTAATCTCTTAACTATATGCAGGGAAACTGAATTTCAAAGGAGTCTCACATTGTTTGCATAGGCGAAGTAGAAATATAATTTGCGGGGTCTGCATCGCTGTCAAGACTCACCTGGCCAGACTTAGAGTGCCTCGCGGAGCTTTACCATACATGCCAGCAGCCTCGATTCAGGCGGGAGACTCCCAATTTTTTTAAAGCCCAAAATTGCTTTCTTTCACGTGTCTTCTACCAAAAATCCCTTCCTCTTCAATGTAAATCAGTGGAGAAAATGCATAGCCGTGGTGGTAGAGGTGTGAGGTAGAGGGAAACAAGAGCTAATAATTGGGTTTTATCTTGTAGGATTTCTGTCATCCTGCCCAGGGTTTACTAGAGAAAAAAGGACTAAATGTTATCAAAGTTGTCTCCTCTTTGGTCTCCTATAGGCTATTATAATTTGCACAAACCCCTCCTCTCTAATGTGAGCTTGTTGTGGAAAATTCTTAGTCTTTGCAAGCAGGCTACTCTCTTGCAGGGTGTGCTTTGCCAAGAATGTCGGGAAATTAGAAGTTGTTTCTAATGCAGCTGATGTCGAAAAAACAAAATTTGGGCAGTTGTTGGGGTTTTTGTAAAACTAACAACATTTCCTTATGATTTTCCTTCTGGTTTGTTGTTTCATCAGAAAGCTGTAAGTATGGTGTTTTTGCAGTGGCAATTGTGTTGCATGCTGTTTACCTGTAATCTTCACTGGAATCCTTACTACTTGCATTCTAATGTCGCGTCTGTCTTCTGTTTTCAAAAATATGATGTGCAAGCAGGTATTTTGATTTACCAGTCTCGAAAGTAAGCTGCACAAACAAACTTTTTTCAGCTTGAAATTGGCCTGAGAGGTTGCAATTTGTCTGCTTTGTGTTTCTATTTTGAGCTGATGCTGCTTTTTATATCGTTTACGCCTTCTCATTGCATAAAAAAGTTGTTGTCTGTTTTGTGGTGTAGAGTTCCTGCCTTGAGGGCACAAATTGCATTGCAGGTTTGCGAGATTTGGTGATGCCATATAATTTTGATTGGTATGGTCTGTTTTGCCTATAGTTGACATTCTAACAAAATATTGTTTGATGAACTAACTGGCCGAGCCAGTAAAAGGCAGTGGGACCCAATTTCCTGATTCTTACTGATCAGCACCTCCCACCCTTGGTGTGCTCCCGTTAAGCATTATGCGTGCTTGAGTCCAATAATTCTGTACCAACAAATCGGCACAGTCGGTGATTGATGGTTCCACCCGGGCCTTGGCACAATACATGCATGGTATATAAGGTATATTGTATTCATTCATTCAACCGTTTACAATGGTACGTATGTTCTCCTGCTTCCACTTAGTTCTCCAATATTCTAGATTATTTTGATCGCAAGGTCTGACCTACTTCAAGTATGATAGGTTAGAGGATTTCTCTAAACCTGTCAAAACAGTCTGATACAAAACTGATCATCCCCGTGTTTAGCTGTCCGTTTAATGCACAGGTTTATATTAGACACATTGTACCTTGACTTCCTTTTGAGTCTACCCATGTCGAATGCTCCAAATTCGTGTTTTAGGCATGCAGTATGTAAATCAGTGTACTTAGATTGTGGTTTTATGGACAGCCGAATGCTCAGACCTTTTGTCTTGCAGGGTACACTGCATTTTGAACTCGTGAGAGAAAAACTCAGTTCAGAAGATGGATCTCACTGCTAAACATTGGTCATAGGTTTTTGTGAAATCCCCGTTCCACTAGGTCGGTTTGAAATAATCCGAGGTTTGAGCCCTAAAGCTGAAATAGATGAATTCTCTCATTCAGCCACTGTACATAGGAAGTTGCTAGGTGCTAAATATTCCTTCAGGGGTGCACGGATTGGGTATTTTCTGTGAATAATTAATGCATGCTTACAGAATGGTGTGATGGTAACATTTAATTGCAGGTCCTGACATTTGGGATTTATATGCTGTTGGTTAAATAGGCTTTGACTTGTTCAAATTGGAAGCAATCTGTGGTGGTATTTTGACACAGAAATAGAGCGCTTTCCATCAGCGGTGGTGGCACGCTGTATCGCAAACTGTTTTCCCGGTTATGTTTCTTCGGTGTATTGTGTTGCTGCTTGATTTCTGTATGATAGAGCATTTACAGCCCCACACGCATCTTTCTTTGAGCTGAAGTAGGTGCATCTCCGTTTGCGTCACAAAGCTTGTGTTGTCTCGTTAGGCCATATAGAGTGAGTGCTCTGTCATGGGGCGTCCATGTATTAATGTTTGTTTCTCTGCATGTAGGACAACAGTTTTGAGCAGTTCATCATCAACTACTGCAACGAGAAGCTGCAACAGATCTTCATTGAGCTTACGCTGAAAGAGGAGCAGGAAGAGTACATTCGCGAGGTAATCCTTCGATTCATCCTGTTTGCTCCTCTGGTCACTACTGTTTCACATTGCAGCCATGCACTACTGGAAGAGCTCTGGACTCTCACGCGAATTCCTTTAGTGATGTTGGGGTCGTAAAGATAAAGCCCATACGGCCCATGTGTTATATCAATTCCTAATTAACTCTGGCCATTGGCTATCGCATAGAATGAAACTCGGAATGCAGAAACAGGCGAACACACACATCTCAGTTTAGTGTTTAAGAAACTAGCCCACAAATGTAACTCATGACCCTGACATTTTACTACTGTTCAGTTACACGTCACGAGACAGAGCCAACAAAAACATATTTGTTCTGGCCCCTGGAACAAACAAATGCAGCACACTCGGTTCTCTAAACCATGAGTGCTAGATAATGATACACCAAGGAATAATGTGACTAGTCTCGGCAGGTCCACGAGGAAGTGCTCAGACTTCAGGAGGAGCATGGCCTGCACATGCCCTACTGCCTGTGGCTGTGCTATTCGGTTACTGCTTCTCAGACTGTGTGACTGTGCGATTCGATTACTACTTCTCCGGTGTAGCATCAACCACACTGTTGGAGTCACTGCCCCACCTCAGAAAACTCCTGTGTGCTCCGCGTGCTAAAGTGTGCTAAAGTGTTCATAAAATGTGAGTCAAATTTGGGATTGTTTGAAGTGGAATCGTTGTTCTGCTCCAACAAGGCAGCTTCAGTATTTATAAAATAAATAATATCTGGTTAAATAAGTGTATTACAGTCATGTCAGAACTTAGGGCCACATGCATCAAGCATTTTTGCCCTCGCCAACAGGCCGATTCGGAGAATCGATAAGTTTGTGAGGGCAAAAAGGCCTTTTCTGATGCATCAAAGGCTTTCCATTTGCAAATTAGGTAATCGCAATTTTTTGCGATTACCTAAATTGCGAATGCATTGATGCATTGCATTTAAGGAATCGCAAATTGCGATTCCCTAAATGCAATGCATCAAGCCTTTCCTAAATGCAAACTGTGCATTTAGGAAACGCTAATTACCATCAACTTCGAAATCTTTGAGAAATGCACAAAAAGTGCATTGTTCAAAGTGACATGTGACAAAGTGACATATGGCGCACACACATGCCCGTAGGGCATGTGTGTGCACCACATATACACACTTACCTTTTTGGGAGGGTGCATCAGGGGAGCCTTAGGCCCCCTGCCACCCATGGAATTGCATTTGTAATTTGCGATTACCAATTTGGTAATCGCAATTTGAGAATGCATGCCCATAGGAATGAATGGAGTAACATTAGCTAATAGCGATTCGCAATTACCGAATTGGTATTAGCTAATGTTTAGGAATCGCAAAATTTAATGTGATTCCTACATGCATAGGGATTTGCGATTCCAAAATAGCGATTCCTTATAAATCGCTATTTAGGAATTGCAAATGATTATGTTGATGCATGTGGCAGTTAGTATTTTACAACACATTCTTTGTTTTTTAAAATTAAAAGTCAGTCTCTCATTGCAATTAAGCATTCTCTCATTCTCTTTAATGTACATTTGGCAGTGATTTTCAGTCAGCTCGTCAGAAGTTACTTTTCCTTAACCCCTTCGCTGCTGCGGACATTCCGCTGCAGCGCTGGGGGGGGCAGGGGGGCAGCGCGGTGGGCCTGTGCTCATGACGGAGCCGCTCCGTCATGAGCCACAGTTGAGCTGTGCTCATGACGGAACGGTTCCGTCATGACTCCGCCCATTTGCGTTGTCGCCCCGCACAGGCGGGGAAACAGCGCCGCGCAGGCGGAGCGGCCGCCAACAGGATTGTCATGACGGAACCGTTCCGTCATGAGCACACGCCAACCGTGGCTCATGACGGAACGGTTCCGTCATGAGCGGGGAAGGGGTTAAATGTGTTAAACTGTGGTAGTGAAAACCTTCACTTCAATGGAAGTGTGCACTCCCTCGACAGCAGGATGTTGGGCTCCGGGTGTCAAAATGAAAAGCCTGAGGAGAATTAGTGGTGTGAGTAGTTGGTTTCAGCTTTTTTTGTATTCAGGTGTGTCCCCTTTGGGAAACCCCACTGTATTCTAGTATCGGGACCTTTCATGTCACATTTGTCCGGTTTCATTCAGTTAGTCTGAATCATGTTGCATGTAAGCAGTGCTGTTACTTTGGGTTCTTAGCCACTGCCGAGCATCCTGATGTCCGTACTATTGAGTTGCACTGTTTTCGATGGTTGGCATTTTTATGTTTTTGCTAATGGCTGGAGGCCGGTAGCTGGGAAGGTTCTCCCTAGCAGAGGGACTCTGGTAAATATTTGTTGAAATTAACAAACTTAAAATACACTGGTGGCACTTAAATTTAACAATGACAAAAAATTCCCCTAATTTTAAATTCATCTGATCCGCTTTGATAAAAGCAAAACACATCTAGAAATTGCATTGAAAGATGAACTCAAAGAAGGTACATGCAAAAAAATAACATGCAAAAAAATATGTAAAGAAAAGGCCTCGCCTTTTTGCATCACTTTTGTCACATAGTTTGAAACAGGAGACCGATTGCTTGTTTAAGTGCACCCACATGAACAGTTGTACTTTCATTGTGTGCAATTAATACTTCATTCTATTGTATAGCGCCACTTCCAGATGTGTCCGATGTCTGAAAATCTGACTCCTTCCTAGTTCTGCACAGTAGGATGTGTTTGGACACAGGGCCAGACTGGGAACCAAAATCGGCCCTGACAAACCGCTCTGCCGGGCCCCCAGGGGTGTTTGGGGGAAGGGGAGGGTTGCTAGTTGGAAGCACCACTCCCAATTCACCATTGCCGCTTTTGTTACAGGGGTCCGAAATTGCAGTTATGCTGCAAAACCGGTCCCCTGTAACAAAACCGGCCCTCACCCTGGCAGCCCATTGGGGAAAAGCCCAGTGCCTGCTACGGCCAGTCCGGCATGTTTGGACACCAGAATGCAAAGACACCTACTAACAAGGTGAAGGAAACAAAAGGGATCTTCCCAAGGGATTATGAAATTGCAGTATCCTCTGTCATTTAAATGGGCTACTGACACATTTAAGGTCAGACATTAATTTTCAGCAGCCAGAGTTATGCAGTTGATGGGGCAACACATGCAACATATGGGCTGAAGAAATTAAGGATTGGAAGGATATTTGTTACAAAAGGTAACTCCCAGATTTCTAAATGTAGGTAAAGTCATGCAGACATGTGGAGTGGAGACATTTAGTGTCTTTTAATGCGGGGAAGTTCGTTTGGTCTGCTGTGGAGAAGTTGATTGACTTCCAAAGGGAATATATTCCCATTCTGTACAACCCAGTTCTGATATCCTGCAGGATTACAGCCAATTTGTAACTCGGCCTCCAGTCATGACCACCACTTCGTGTCCTTCGCAAACAACACCTTCAGCATTTGCATACTAAAACGTTCAAATTGTTGGATGAATTTTCGAAAGTATATTGTAAGGAACTAACCAATTCTTCAAAGTTTGCAAAACTTGTTGAATAAACGAGATGTCAAATATTGAATTATCTGATTTTACTCTGCTGAAATTCATGGTCGTTACATTTTGGAATATACATTTATTTGCTTTTGTAAGGTTTTAGTAAAGTAAATACGTATTTAGAGTCAAAGTAGATCATAATGTACAAGTCAGCACATAAACAAATGTCATAAACGTCAATCTACAAACAGTCGAACCCTCTCCCAAGAATTCTGTCAACAGTGTTTTTGGTAGTAATAGGTTTTTTTGAAAATACTACATTTTGGCACACATGAGTCTCCTCAATAACTTCCTGGAATATTAAATTCAGACACAATATAGACATTTATAACTTGTCATTTATGCTAAAAGATTTCATGCGGTTTACAGGATCATCACTGTGGTATGATTCTTGTATTACTACCCAATATTTTGTCTTCTTATCTTTGGCGCAGCGGATAATCCTCCTCCAGCTATTTTTTTTTTTAAACAAACTTTGTTGCAAGTTTATTACGATAAGACAGTGAACATCACAATGATTACTGCGAGAAGGGCCGTGCCTAAATAAACCACCCCCTCTAGGGCTCCTGTCCAGTCCCCCCGACCAAATTCCGTAATATCGATATCCCTCTGCCATCCCCACCATAAGACCGTAAGACAGGGTCTTTCCTTAAATCCCCCATGCTTCTATCTCATCCTTATAATCATCCTCCAGCTATAACAAAATAATATAAGGGTTGTTCTGAAAAGGAAAACTCCTCCACCCTACCACTGTGTCCAATCAGGTGACAGACAACACAAAAAATATTCCTTTTATGGGATATTTTACTGCTTGGATCTAGATTATATAAACTTCACGGTTCCATTTAAAGTAGCTAGTGATTGATTCACTCCTGGCCAACTGTGGCTTTGACCTTGTCTAACTCTAATTCTCTGCCTATTAATAACTTCACTTTTATCGGCTCCAATAATCAGGACCTCCTTTTTCCCTCCAATGATGTCATCTCGTCTGTGAAGCCTATTAATACTTGCCCATTTAAGAGACTTGCAACCCCTAAGTCCAGTGAGTTGTCTCTGGTCTGTTGAAATGTGGTCGGGCTTAGATACAAAGTAACTCTCCCTAATTGGAATAGGTTTATGGACACTTATGCCATTTGCTTACTACAAGAGACCTGGTTCCTGGATTCGATCCACAGACTTGGTTATCTTAATTTTTTCATTTCTGCAATCCCTAGTCAGAGGGCCAAGACATCTGGGGTTAGTTATTTGGGTCAGAGCCTCATTAATGTGCCAAATACGCCAGCCCAATTTTAACTCTCCCAATATCCTGGGTGTTTAGTTGAACAATGGAGGTAATTATGTAATAACCATCCTCCGTGTTTATGTAAGAGGGGTTAGAGATGGCATGGTATCATGAACTCTACTGGGGCTTGAAAACATAATAGAACAGAGCTCTAAGAAATAGTACCTTAAGTGAAAGGTGATTTTAGTTTAACATTTGAGCCCCCCGATGACGATGATGTTTACTTAACCAGGGATGCTGCATGGGCTGTCCCCCTTTTAGGTATTCCTTCAGGTAATAGATGGGCACAAGCTGCTCTTCAACTATAGGGAGTAACAGTAGCGTATGGGCTCAGGTCCCTGAATGCAGGACTAGATCTGACCAAAAAGAGCTCCCACTTATAATAAGCCATATCATACAAGCCAAATTGATTATATAATCTTAGTTGACCTAAGGCTGTTGTTGATATGATTGTTCTAAATAGTTCAGCAAGTGACCATAACTCTCTGTCTATGACTTCTAATGCATTCTGTGAAAGTATTTCCCCTGACCCTAGTTTGCCCTCTTATACAAGGGATATCGCTATGACAGCTGACAAACGCCACCTAAAATGGAACCCGGTGGCTATCCGTCCTGATATACTATCTGCTGTTGCTAAAAATCTTCAAACAGTCCTTGCCTATGTTGAGGGTGGTCCTTGTTTCACTGCAGACAAACCGACGTCTACCCACAAGGCCTCCTTTGACTGTATAGTAGGTCATTTTACCACCACAGTTTTATCCCATAGGAAAGGCCCTGACAAGAACCTATCCTGGTTTAATAAAGAATGTCAAGACCTTAATCGCTCCTTAGTTAGTTATTAAATCTAAGGACTTGGTTGGTATCCCTCCTCTTAGAAAGGCCTACAAGATGGCCATTACCGGTGCCAAAAGGGATTGGAATGAGCAGAGATAGAGAGCCCTTTTGGATGCATGCTCAGCCAGAGACCTGTCAAAATGTTGGCTTTTGGTTGCACGTGGAGGGTTGTCTGCCACACTAGATTCATCAAATAATGTTGGTCCATCTGATTGCGCAAATAATTTAAAAATGTATATTCTTCTCACCCTACCATCTTAAACCAGGCTGTTATTGTTATCCTGCTGCCCCTGTCGTGTGCCACGCCAATGTTTGACATTACTGATATGTTCAGTCTTTAAATGCCATTTTGCGTGGCCTGGCTGGGTGCCCTGATGGTGTGCCAGCCGACCTAATCTTATCTGACATGGAGACTTGGCCCCATTACATTTTAGCCATTGCTAATGCCATTTCAGCATAATTGTAGCCATCTATAAAAAAAAAAAAAAGTGATCGATCACAGCTAAAGAGTCTTTTGCTGCTGTGTGCTGGCAAGTGTTCCTACTTGGATTACTGAGAAAGGTGTCCTTAGCCCTTTTCAAGCTGGTTTTTAGGTCTCGCCTGGCGAGCGCAGCGCGAAGCGCTGCGGTCGCCAGCGAGATCTATTGTTGCTGACTAGCCTCGGAAGTGGGACAGGAGATGGGCATGCGCAGGCTTTGGCGGATTTGAGTTGGTGTACGCGCACGTACAGCCACATGGTGTGCACATGTCCTGTCCCCCTTCTGTCCTCGCAAGCCTCATGCAACGTTACTTTCACTTTCCCCCTCACACACAACAACCACACAAGACCCCAGCCTCAGAGATCTGAACTCGGCTGTTGTGAGAAGGGTGCACTGAGTTTATGACGTTGTTTTTACGGGTCTGTCCACGCGCTCAGCCTTTGACTAAAACACGGCATAGCCGTAGTCATGTCATGTCCACATTAGATGAGAAATGTCCCTGCCCCGTTATTTCCAGTCTCAGACCACCCGTATACCTCTTCTAAGCGCCAATTATTTTGATATTATTAGAGCGCTATAGAAACATTGTCATGTAATTTAATATAATTTTTTAAGTACGGCGTACATGAGCATGCTATTACTGAGACCGCACTATATGTACATGTAATGCATTTGTACACAGAGCACTCCTGTTAAGTCACTTATATCCCCGATTAAAACGACATCCCATAAAATTCGCTTAAATCCTGACCCTAATGCATGCGTTGCAGGCGAAAACTGGGAGCACATCGAAACTAGCAAACTCCAGTACCAAGCGCTACATGATCGCAGTACCTGCACATTTCACACGTGTTTTCCATGTATGTACATTTCGCCTTGGGGAAAAGCGCTTCATTGAGGACATGAATTCCAGGCGCCCCCTCAGACTAGTTAACGCCCGGACACTTTTCCTCACATTATTTAAATACATGCTCCATCTGTCCCTGTGGGATGTATTGCACACAGTTGGTTTAGAAGCAGAATAAAGTTACAAATGCTTCCACAATGGCAATCTGGGTCTGGCAACAGTGACCCTAGCTGCTAAGGAAGAACATTTCGCCACCGGTAGCGGCGACGGTCTGTTACTGGATTCTCAAATATTTGATACATACCAGTCTGACCCAATATCTGTCTGTAGCTAGACCTAATTTCCACCCTAAACGTCCTTGATATTTAACAATAAAAAATAACATTTACATAGCGCCCACCACAGGCATCAGTCAATAGTTTAGCGCTGAAATGCTTTCACAACGCCAAAGGGACGTAGTTCACCTCTGGGCTATTCATAGATAAGCAATGCAGACATGAGGCACGATCACGTATGTCGCACTGGTGCCAGCAAGATGACATCAGCTCCTGGCTATTTAGTATCTGTTTCGAGCAATTTTTCCTCTGTGCCAGGCAGTTCTGCAGTGATGTTTGTAGTGATGGTCAGTGTAAGCTTTTGAACCACTCGATTGGTATAAACCAAGGATAGTACAAGTGTGGTGAAAATGCACGAGGAAACAAGCATTTGCAATGCAATAGGTCTTGCATTACTGAATGTTTGAGCTATTGGTGTTGCATTATTATTAGCAATGCCAATATCTAAAACTTTAATAATGCGAAACCTATTGCATTGCAAATGCTTGTTACAGGATGGTATCAACTATTTACCAGGCATTTTGCTTTCTGCTGATTTATTGGAGGACTGTTGTGATCGGCAGAGGCAATATTTATGTTGCCTTTGTCGATCTAAAATCGACCTTTGATTTGGTCCTCCAGTTTGGCCTTTGGAAAACCCTTTCTGACCTGGCAATGCTTCCACACACTTTGTTACTAATTCGCCTACATGAGGACATTTGTGTGTGTGTTAAATGCAACCCAGGGTCAGTTGTCTGACAGAGTGCCAGTCAGCAAAGGTGTCCTCCAGGGTTACATCCTGGCACCCGCCCTGTTGTCGCTATTCATTAACAATACTGTCTAGTTTTTGTCCCAGGCTCATACAGATGCTCCTGCACTGGCACAAACTAAAACTCCGATTCTCCTTTAGCAGATGACATCCTGTTGATCTGTAAGACCCTGAGTGTGATTCAGAACCTTTTGGCTCATTTTGACGAGTATTGCCTTGCTTGTAGCCTGGAGACATACTCTTCTAAAACTGAAGTGATGTCATTTAATCAACAAAAGTTATATAAGTGCAGTATAGTCCTGGGGGGAGCTACCCTTGAGAAGGTTGACTCCTTCACTTATCCCGGAGTGATGTTCTCTGGGGGTATGACCTGGCAGTCCCATATTAATAAGGCTGCTATAAAACTTAAGCATATCTCGGAGGCATTGCTTAAGAAGTATTCAACTTAATACACTAAACCTATTTCAGCCATCCTTAAAATCTGACTCCAAAGCATTAGTGCCACACTATATTGTGTTGAACTGTGTTTTTTTTCTTCAATCATGAAGAATCAATCAAAACTGAAAACTATTTCTTTAGAAATCTTGCGCCTCTCCCTCCAATAACTCCACTATATCCACTCTTTATGGACCTGGGTGTAAATGGTATGTTGGGCAAAATTCGGTTGCGCCTATTATTGTATTGGAGATGCCTATGGACTGCTCCTGAACTTGCACACTATGTTGAAGGTCTTGAGGATGTTATGAAGGTTGATCGCTTCAGTAAGGTCCACTGGCGTATTAAAGAGGGGCTTTATTTACTTGGGCTGCCTGAGTTGTGGGAGTCTACCAAATTCCCAGCCAAAGATCTTTTGAAAAAACAATATTGGACATGTGTAACACCTAATGAATTTCACAAAGATGCCTGTTCCACGTTAACCAATGATGTTATTGATTTCAAGCTGACTTTATTTGACAGAAAGCTGTATTTCCCGTTTTGAGTGGGTACCCTACCACTGAGTGTTCACTTCCAACTGGGCCAGGGTGGGAAACCTCTGTGTGTCTGGCCTGTAAATCTGCAGAGGAGAATGTCCTGCTAGTTTTTTTTTTGGTGTTCAGCCTATGCATCCCCCGTAGGACCTGGTTAGTTCCCATATGCAGGCTGCTAGGTGTACGCAACTACTCTGTTGCCCTTCGCATTCTTAGGGCAGACTGCCATCTGACTGTTAGCATTTCTGTTGCCAAATTTCTGGGTGCTATGTGGAGGACCAGAAGGAAGGTGTTTTCCCTCCCTGTAGATGTATTATCTATCAGTTGTCACTTCGCTATTTTAAATATATGCATGTGTTTTGTAAATTACTCTTTTAATTGTTTTAATCTGTTTTTTAATCTAGCAATTGTCTTTAATTTGTTTACTATGTTTCTATTTATTGTTTGTTCCAACTTTGTTGATAACTTTATTTCGGCAACCAGGGCCATAAAAGTATTTGAACTGAACTGATTCACTCATTCAGATCCCTCAAAAATTGTTCTGCTATTTGGCGGCTTCGTATGCCATACCATCTTTGTCCTTTTGGTTCTCTGTTCATTTGGGATGAGGTTGATGTCAAGGGTGAATGTGAGCAAATTTGCATTGGTGATAGGTGAAAGTTGAATCCTTCCAGGTTCTTTTGGTTTAGCCAGGTTTGGATTAGATGGTGGTTTGTTGTTGTTGGAGAGTAAAAAGATTTCAGTCATGGTGGGGTTGTGTTTCGGGTAGGTGCTGGCTATGCTTGACTGAGTTGCAAGCTCACACCATGAACTGTTAGATGTTCAGAACATAGGGCACTTTCAACTAAAATTAAAAGCTTATTGATGAGTTCTGAAGCTGTTGTCCGTGAGTAGATATTCAAGATGACTTAGTAAGGATAGTTGTCTCATGACTTGCAGTTGACTGGTTGCTTCTGGGTTCCGTAGGTGCCGGTCTGGAGTTGATTGAATAGGAAGGAGGAGAAGAATTGCATGACATTACAAATGAGTCCCATTACATCAGGGGGTGGATGGTCAACATTTCAGAAGATGGCCTATGGGCCCAAAGGTGTCAGGAGGAAGGATTTAACTTTTTCTGTAGTGTGAAAAGTTCTCTGCATGTTACGTGAAGGAATTAGTAGTAGTGTCATGTCAATGCTTTTCTTCCATTGTCTTTACTGTTTGCAAACTGTACTTTTGTTGTGCATAAAGTTAAGGGAGAACCAAGGAGTCGATGTTTTGCACTATGTATTTGTTGGTGTGTCAATGTAAACCAGCCGAGCATACGGGTAGGTCGCACGCTCTCGGCAGCGATCGTTAAACGCGGGACGATTTAGCGCAACTCTGCATCGGCTCATTGGAGCCTTCTCACTGACCACCATGGTCGGCAATTCTGTTGTATGCATTAAGGTATACTCTATATCTTTCTTGCACATGGGATAATGCAGCACTTAGTTAGACATGTGTACGTATCTGTCCCTTAATGAGTAGTTTAGTACACTTTGCACACGGTCCTGATGAATTGCCTTGATCTCCCTAGACTTTATCTGTAATAAACATGTTGACCACCATTTACACCCAGTGCTAACGTGGACCATTATATCCACCCAAGCTCATACCTGTTTTGAATATAACCTAGGGCTCAACACATGAAAGGCCCCACCTCACTGCACTCTACTCACACAAGACACCCTCACTATTTACACCAATACTACACAGATGATAGCTCAAAAGACCTCCCGCAAAGAGCCCTCCTGCGGAGCCCGTTTGGCATTGCGGTGCCGGTCCAACGAGGAGCTGCCCAATGATGAAGCATGGCACCCCCCTGGGTGTGTGAGGGCTCTTGCTCCTGAAGGACCAGATCCCCGGACTTGATCACTCGGGACCCTTCCGACCTACTCCTCACAGGAACTGCACACTTTAGTTTTTCAGTCTTTATCGGTGTGTCAATGTATACATGGTTTTTCATGAGTGAGTTTGTTGTGGTGAGGGATCTTGTTGTCACAGGTTTGGAGGGGAGTGTCATGGTGAGTGCAAGAGAAATTCGAACTGTAGGTTGACAATACAGAAGTGCCTGAAGGATGCGAAGGGTTTTTGATAATCCCACAAATTAGCTGTCAGATAGGGAATCGGTAACTGTAATTTTTTTTTTTTAATTAAAGCTAAGAACAAGGAAATCTAGGTTCTGTGTTATTATAAACACTGAAATTGTACACACAGCAGTCCTGCCCACGGGTCTTTGTAAAAATTTCTGGCTGAGGTCCAGAAAAGTGCATGGGAACTTGACATAGGGCTAGTAATGGAAAGTTAGTCTGGAAGCAGTTCAGGGGCTCACATTTTAGTCATATGCTGTCAGTGGCAGAATACTGCGTTTCTCAGTTTGTTTTAAGACTTAAAAACACATTTGTAAAATTCTTCCGTAAGTACCCTTAATGGGAATGCACTTTAAAATGATCCCACTAGAGATGCAATTAATCTAGTGCCCAAGGCTACATATGGCGTCGTAGTTTTTGAAACTAATAGAATATTTTTGTATTTTTTAGGGTATACAATGGACTCACATTGAATACTTCAACAATGCCATTATTTGTGATCTAATTGAAAATGTAAGTTACCTTTTTTTTTATACATTCTTGCATTGTGTACATTTCCTGTAAAATGTCTTTGTTGCTGGTAAACATTTAATGTAATGTGTGCATTTTAATTGAAGGGTCTATTCATTGATTACAAAAACAAGCAGCTAATACATGATTTGACAGGAATAGGATGAAATGCCTTTTGTTAACAAATGATGCCACATATTAAGTGAACTCCGTTGCATTCCAAAAATTGAGGGGCCAATTACGAGTTTGGCGGTCTTCCTGCGGGACCAGTCCCAGGAAGGACTGCCAAGCAAGTGGCAACTGAGGGGGAACAACGTGTGCCCCCATCCACAGTGGGCAATCTGCGGATTTGCCCTGGCACTCTATCTCGGGCCCCTTTCTGCCTACCTTTTCTTGGCGGGTCCCCGCCATGAAAAGGTAGGTGGAAATCCAAATCCTAATCAGTACGGCGGTGGTGGCATCGATACCGCCGCCACTGAGTGGTGACGGTGGTCTGGTAGCAGTCTCACTGCCCTGTCTTGTGACCTCCAGTATCGTAATCAGGCCCTAGGTTCACATCCTCTGACCTCCTGTGACACTAGAGACACAAACCAATTGATACCCTAAAATTCATTGGAATACATGCCACTAACCTTGCAGATTTTGGGGGGGACCAGCACAGCGTGGTATGTGACATATAGATCATGGATAAAAATCGACCTTGAAGGAGCATTTGCTTTTACCCTTGTAGCACGAGGGGTTTCGCAGCAAATGAATATGTGTACCACTTGACCAAGCATATTTTTCTGGGGGATGCTGATAAGGCAGTCCTCCTTGCTGTTTAGTTTTGCACTAGTTTTTAAACAACATGTTTGCTGTAGCTGGCCATAATGCTGATATTAGTCTTTTAGGTGGTGAGGCTTCCATGGCTCTGGCACACTGAGAATATCTGATGGTAAACACCTAATTTGTCACTACGCTATGCATTTTAGAATCTAGCTTTTCGAAAGAAACACATGACCTATGCTGCATTCGCTTAATTGCATTTATATATGAGAAATGGGCAAGGTGCCTAATTCTATCCTTAATGCTGCTATTTGAAACTTGGGTATATTTGTGGGAGTTTGCATTACCGTCTGATTAGATCTCGATCTCCTTCATGTCTTCCGAGCACATCCCCCTTTCTGACCTCAGCCTCTCTTATTTGTGTACTCATTTTGTTTCCCACTTGTTTCTGCCTCCGTTAAAACCTACAACAGCAAAACAGTCATCCTCTCTATTCTTACTTGATCACTTAATCACCTGACCTCCACTTGTCTGGACGTTCTTGCTGCCTCCACTTAATTCAGCCTCCAGTCCTGACATAGTCTACTGCTAGTTCTCTCTACTCTTTTAGATCAGGATGTGGTGATGGACTGTCTTATGTGCTCCTTTGTTGTGGTCACTCAATCTAAACACAATTCTGGTATTGAAATAAGGCAGGAGCTGAAGAAGGAGAGAAGTGGTGAAACTCTTCAGATTACCACTTTGAGCATAGGATAACTCTTAGAGACTTTGGCATGAAACAAAGTTGAATTACTTAAATAAAAGTAATGTGGTCACCTGCGAATTAACCTTTTATGATATTACTCTTTGTTTGCATCCTGAAAATGGCTTTATTCTTCAGCTGTCTAAAAGTAGTTAAACTAAGATGAATGAGTATATAGCAAGCACAGCATGGCTAACATAGATTGTTCTTTATTGGCCTCCCAAAGAGCAGACAAACACCAACAATACAATTCTTGGATTGAACCATGTGGAAATGTGTCCAAATGCTGATGTTAACATCTGAGACTGAACGCCCTCAAAGCAGCAAAAACCATACAGAGGAATCAGGCAGAAAGGTGCTGCAAGAGGGGATTGTAATAATATGTGCAACAGATAGTAGTTAAGTCTCTGGACAAGAGGAGCAGGAGACTGGAAGCCTTGTGGAGAAAAGTAGCACAGGTGCAAACCTGATTCGCTATCCAGACTTTCCTTAGCAGTTACGAAGATGTTTCCACTGGGAAACACAATTCAAGACTTAGATCAGCATTTATTGAAAGCACACAGTAATAGGTTGAAGGAGATAGTTCAGCAAGAGGACAAACCATCTCCAGTACCTGAATGAAGCTCGCATTGAATGACGCAAACATTGTTAATGGTCAAATCTCAACTATCCACTTTCTGTTTAGTCAATAATGCCTTCCCTTCTACTGGTGGTCTAAACCTATTTAATTGCCTGCATGTGTTCGGACCCAAACAAGATGAAGTTATGATTTTTATAAAACATGGACACCAGCTCACTAAAAGTGGGGTGCTATAGCACTGTGTGCCTTTTCTGTAGGCGTCAGGTCTTATTCCGAGAGGCAAGAAGGAACATCCTCAGTGACAGTGGTAGAAAGTGCTTGCGTTTGAGAGCTGGGAATTTTAGAAGGAATAACTTGTTCCTGTGCCAAAGGCACTCATTTAAAGAGGCGGTGCCACAAACTAACGGATATGGCTCACATTTCTTTCAATCACAAAACACCTTTTGTAACAGATGAGATTTGCTACCTCTTGCCCTTCTACATCTGTTGAAGGAAATAACCCCAGCAACTGGATTTTGGGCACTACAAGTTATGGCTATTGCATGAAATGTGGCAGCTGTCATGACACCTTTGACCAAGTCAGACTGGCACAAGCGTGGAGCTATTGCCCCGCCTCTTAAAGGAAATAATAGCACCATTACAGCAATGTGCCTTAGAGGACGTTCTTTTAGATGGTAGAGGTTAACAGGTGTGTACCGTTGGGTGTCTGCTTCAGGATCTGCATGAGCTTTCTCAGACCTAAATAGATTTATTATCACATTGCATTAAATCTGGTTTAGTGCCACTGCCTGATATTGCCGGACGTGCATTGAGCCCACCACTCCTCCTGCTGGCCTGCCCTCAAGACTCTGCTGTGTCTCCGCTCCAAAGTAAAATAATATGATAACAAAGCAGTTTCATGAACTACTTTATTATCATTTTATTTTACATGCATCTACACATTCCAGCAGTGGGGCGATGCTCCTCCGCCATAACGGAGTTGCCACCCCTGCTCTCTCCATATTGCACCATTGCCTATTCTTAAATTCTCACCCGCTGATATTCCATCTTTCATACCATCCGAATATTTCTTACCAAAAGGCCACTTTACCCTCACAAGATCTCCTTCACTGTAATACACCTCTTCAAGCCTCCTAACATTTAAGTACCTTTCTTTATTGGTTACTTTTACTTATTTGTATGGTATTTATTCAACTGATGTTGGAATGATGGAGGGCTGAGTTGTCCCTGCAAGCGTTCAAACTCTTGACGCACAGATCCCTCAGAATACAGTGCATGATGTTTAGTTCGGTGGAGCATCTTTGGTAAAATTATGCCAAACGTGTAAATGTATAATAAATACAATGTGCAGAATTTGTGAGCTCTTTTAATTGATGAATTTTATTTTAAACATGTCAATATATTTTTGTACTGGATGCATTTTGTATTTGCCTTATTTATGCTGTTCTCCTGTTTAATTCAGGGATCCTTGTACACAGATGTCGCAACAAGGAGCCGAGACGGCTGCATTCTGCACATAGTGGCATATTTTCGTGTTATGTTTTGCGTGATAGAAAAGTGCATGACCACCTGGCAGCTGATGCCAGAGAGAAAAATAAAATAAAATGGCTCCTTAATAGGGCTGGTGTTAGTCAAGACCTTTCGATTTATAAGAATTATATATATAGTATATGTACAAGTGCTTCCAACAGCCCTCTTCATCCATTGGTATGTTGTTGTTTCATTCACATTTTTCTATCTACATTCCGCCTACCACAGCAAAAAGCATGTGGGTCAGTGGGTCAGGCCACGTCTGCCATTGGCTAACTGCAGTGTGAGTGGCAGCATTCTGCTTGTTCATAAGGAACACATCATTGCACAAAGTATTTCCTCCTGTGAGCTTTTTGAGACCAAAAAATGGTTTTGTTTTAACCATTTTTTTTTTTTTATTGTTGAGGACCTGGAATCTCCGCCAACGATAAAGTTTAACAATAAACATGTCATAACAAAATAAGCATTGACAAAGCCAAAAGTCTGATAGGCACAATAAGGTGGCAATACTTGTTTTTGAATTGAAGATGCTGCTGCAGTTCAATAGTTCAAAACCATTTGTCTTTCTAAAAGATAAAGCCACCTTTTGGAAGCCATTCTTGTCTTATTTTTAGGTTTATTGGCCTTATTATTTCTTGGCAGATGGGTTACTCTGTCGGATATCCCAGATATATCGGAGTACCTTAACCTAAGATAATTGATCAATGATCCCACACATCTAAGCAAAGATCTTAAAGAAATAATTTGAAATGTTACATGCTTTTTAAAGAATTGTATCCCATCTTGTGTGTTGCATAGTTCTCTTTATTTTGTAATGATGCAGATGTGTTTATATATTTTTACTCTAGTATTGCTAAGAAATGAATGTATACATGTGTAATTGTTCGTACAAGCCTAACCATGTGAAACAGTGCTACACAATGCAGGGGAATGGATTCAGGAGGGAGTGAGAGTCCATATTACACTGCTAGGGGACCAGTCTTCACATGGGGTCCTCTGAGACTGGGTGGGTTCACAACTGGTGTTTCTTGCTGACAGGTTGGCCTTTGAGGATGTCTGGCTTCTATAGTGACCTGGAACAGTTTGCCTTGGGCTCTAAAGGAGGCAAGGACATTGAGCTCCTCTGGCCCCTATTGGATAGTAAAAGACAACCATAATTAGGATGCAGTGGGCCCTCACACCCTTTTGGGCACTTGATGCAATAATGTGAGACAAGCCCCTGGGCTATTATTTCTACCACCATTAAGTTAAGCTAATAGTTAATCCGTCTGCATAGAGTTGCTGCAAACAAATTGTTACTGGAGTTTGAAAACCTGCTCTTTTGTTGCAGAATCAAAATGGAATCCTGGCCATGTTGGATGAAGAATGCCTGCGGCCTGGTACTGTTACAGATGACACCTTCTTGGAGAAGCTCAACCAGATCTGTGCCACACACAACCACTTCGAGAGCAGGATGAGCAAGTGCTCTCGCTTCCTGAACGACACCACCCTGCCCCACAGCTGCTTCAGAATCCAGCATTACGCTGGCAAGGTACAACGTGGACGTGTTTCTGTATTGTTACGATGCCCAGTCTTGCCAGGAACAAGCACTATAACATTGTAAAGAAAAATGTAAGGGAAAACAGAACGAAAAACATTTATGGGCACTAGCATCAAAAGTGCATGATTCTTAATGTGTCTTCTTTTAAAACTCGTTTTATATTTGCAAATATGTTTTTTTTATTAAGTGCAACCAAGAAAACAGAACTTCACCACGATTGAAGAAATCATGCAATAATGTTGTACTGCACCCTAAGTAGCCTCATTCAAAGTTAGAATTTAAGGAGCATTTTTAAGTGGGCAGAGCAATACCTGGAGATAATTCCATGAGTTTTGACTGAGCGGGCCATCTCTTCTGGTAGTGAAGATCTGGAGCATAAATTTTCCAGTATTATAGATAACTTGTTTCCAAATTATACCTCTGACAGATGTAATACCTCCAACGCATAAATGAGTCTTTAAATTTCGACTCATCGAATGGTGCTTTCAAAGAACTAGCCAGAGAAGAATATATTTTAAGAAGACAGGTTAACTCTTTCATAGTCTGTACATCTTTTGAACCTGTTTGGTAATATCCGATACTAAAGCCGACTGGGATAAATGCCATTATGAAAAGGTAAGGGTATTTTCATTTCATTTGCAAGCTGGTTCTGAGTTTTGCACCTCTAAATAGTAGAAAAAGTGAAGCATTAGTGCTACTCAGTGGTAAACCCACACAGTTTCCCCTTTTTCACCGGTTTTCCCATGCAAATCTCTCTAGGTACTGACTACATGGATTGTCATGGGGAAAACCCGTCCATGTGCCATTTGGACCCGACTCTGAACTTGAAATCAAGTATATTTAGATTTTAAATAAATAAATGTTTTTCCAGCATTTATTTAATCTTGTACAACAGCATGACTGAGTTACCATCTCAACTGACATTATTATTGCTTACCTCTTGCTCATTATTCCAGTTTGCGTCTTCCATCTGGCTACATCTTTGTACCTCTTCCTGAATTCCAGATTATTGCCAGAAGTGCAGGAATATTTCGTGTGCATGCAGAAAAGCTCATTCTTATGGTGTTTCATCAAGCTCAAATTGTTTGCATCTCATTTCCCATGCCCTGAAATGTTTTAGAAGGTATCTTTTAGATATGTACATTACCTTTGCAGCTGCCCTCCAACAGTCTACGCCGGTAAACAATGATTTTATCATAGGTGTTGTGGTGGATGACTACATCTGTCGCTTGCTTCTGCCCACCTTCAGCAGCGTCAGTTCTGCAAGTAATTTACTGTATCTGGGATTCTAACTTCCGTATGACACCATTTTACCTGACATCTCCAAGGGTTTGTAATATTTTGTGTGATACATAAGTAAATTCTTGTGTAAACACAGTTTGAACTTGATTTAGGGCTGACCATGGTGGTCGGGATGAGTCTGAAGGTAGCATAGGTTGAAATGGATTGTTTTAGCTTTAACATCAGGAGCTGCGGCTAAAGCAAAACTTTGATATTCATTATGTTTGTTTGTTCAGGAGTTTGAGAGGAAAGTGGATTGGTGTGCATCACAGTATTACGTAATGATTGCACCAACCATTTAATAGTCTGATCTGTGGTTAATTGATTCCATTTTCAAAAATTCTACTTGAGTGGGTAGTTGGGGAAACCCTTTCCAAGAAATGGCAATTCCCCTTTTAGATAGCTTTATTGCAGATTCTATTAGGAACCTTAAATACTGCAATCCTTAGTATGCTACCCACGCCTAGTGTGGAACATTTGAGACAATTTTCCACATCCCCACCCTGCCATTGTTGCACTTTGACAGGTTGGATCTTGTCTGATGAGTTTTACAGATTCTGCCGCAAAGGCTCAAGAAACATCTATGGATATTGATGCCCCAGGCTGGGAGTCCCTTACTCCCTTTATGAAGTTATCAATTACCTTAAATTTGATGACCTTTGAGAACTTTGAGTCAACAGATTTGAACAGCATCGAATGTCTAAAAACTATCGCGTACGCATTATTCAAATTCAATATTAGCATCAATCATTTCACAAGAGCTGCCTAGCAACACGACCGAAAACCAAGGAGCACGCATCCTCCAATCCCCGAATTAAATGAGTTGATTTTATCTAATGTTTTGAGTGGTCTCTTGTGGAAGTAATTTGGAATATATAAGCAAACGACCCTCAATAAATGAAACATTTTGAGAAAAAAAAACTTTCTTTGTTTAACACGGCCTATTATAGAAAGTGGAAGCTTTCCTACTTCAGAATACATACATTATGTAAAGTTTTGTGAAAAGTACAGCTAGTGGAAAACGGAACACTAATGTAACTCTGAGAGACGATTCTGTGGTCTGAAGAAAGCCAAAAGATGATAGGTAGAATGCTTGACTTAATCCCAGCTACTAGTAATTACTTGGGCTGCATTCCAGTCCATCGTTTTTTGCCCACCATGTAAGTCTAGACAGAGCCCAGCCGGATGCAAATAGACCTTGGTCAGCTAATGGTCAGTCATTGTGTAACTCAGTAATGAAAGCACAGCTAAATAAATGCAATTACAATACAACAATTTTCTGGTCTTTTAAAAACATGCACATACACGAATATTGTGCATGTAGTATATAGAAAAAGTGTAACCACGGCAACTTGGTTTCTGTCCCCACACTAATTCCACCAGCCCCGGCATATCCATGAGGATATTTCCCTGTACATGGGTCATCCAGTTTAAGTAGAAGTTTGTGATACAATATTCTTGGTAAAGAAGATAGGTAGAATCTTTGCATGCAGTCAGCAGTGGACAGTTTAAGTTCACCAATGTATCAAATGATCCTGAAGAGAGAGAGAGTGAGTGTGTGTGTGTGTGTCTGGTCCTCAAGACTAAAAACATAGACCCAGCATTTAGTCTTCGAGGAATGGGTAATCCCTATGTGAACCATAAGCCCTCTGCCTCTAGGAACAGTTTCATTTTAGCTGTATGTATTCTGGGACTTGATAAAATAATGCTGCCCCACATATTGATCTGCCTTCCTCCAGGGAAAGGTATGCGGGAATCCCATGGCATTATTTTACCTTTATCCTCTAAAATGTCTTAGAATGATAATGTTCAAGTGCTGCTTTCAACCCAAGTCGCGCTTATGCTTGTTACCGATGTTTTTTTGTTTTCTTATTCTGCATCACTCTTCTTTTGCCAGTGGAACCCTGTGCCCACCCTTCCTTCCACCCTCCAAGCTGACTGCAATCTAAGCGATCTCTTGGTCAATAGTAAGCAGCATCACTGAAGTAAAAAGAGAATGTCTTATTCAATGCCTCTTTCATTCAAGTTTTCATTCTAAACTAGCATAACTGAAAAGAGCAATGGAAATTAGAGCCAGTTTGCACAGCTTTTTTTGACCTTGTTGCACAGACCGGAATTTTGTTTCCTGCCAGGTTGAGTCGTCTAAGAGGCAGGGGCGACTCTTCTGTTTGAGCGGAGGAGCATCACCCCACAAAGAAAAGCCCCAGAGCTGAAACATAAAATGGTAATAGTTTATTCTCATTTTATATTTCAGCAACCGACCCGTCCTGAACTGAGTGATAGGACTGGGCGTGGCCAGTGCGGCTGAGTGGGCGCAGGGAACAGTGTGCTGTAAAATGTGCATGTCTCTTTAGCTGTCCGTCTTGCGACAGCCAGCCTGACATGCACATTTTAAACTTCTATAACGTATCTTAGACAGCTGGGCTAGAGAAAGCTTAAAGCATAGGCATTCAGTGCTCTTGAGAGCGCTGAGTGCGGCTGCTCCTTCCAATCCTGCTCTTAAACTGATGAGAGCAGCACCAGGATTGGTCAGGGAAATTGGTTGGATCACGTGTTTGAGCCTGCCCAGGAGAGAGACGACCGGTGGAGGACGTCGTTGTGTCACGTATCAAGGTAAGTGTTTTTTTTTTCGTGTGTGTCCTCCTCCTCCTCACCACCCTCGGTAAATGACAGCCGACACTGCTGAGCGAGCTAGAAGTATGTGTTCTTGAGTCCTGCTTTGTTGTTGCATATTGTTGTCTGAGTTCATATAGGCTAGTGAAAATCTGTCCATAGTGTGATTCGGTCTAGTTTCCAAAGACCCATTGTGGGCTTACTTATAGTCTCCTATTGCTTACTAGTGGTTGGCTTTACTGTCACACTCGTTTGCTTGTTTCTTATTCAATTGATTTCTTTCTCCCAGCTTGAATATGTTGTATTTTTCACTTACCCGGAGCAAAGCTTCTTTACCTTCTCTCCAATTGACTGGCTTCTTTCCTTCCATTACTCACTTTTAGGATACTACCTTTTTTCTTGTTGCTTAAGCACTCTGACAATGCACATGTTTCCCAGCTCTCTTCCTTGTATGCTCCTCCCCCCAAATACCCTCCCTGCCTTATTTCTGTCTCCGTCATATTGCAAGTTCTCTTGCCTTACCCAAGTGCTGCTATTTGTTATTTCCTGGTTTCTATGTGTTCATGCTCTGCCAGTGAGTTCCTCCTAGAATGATGTAATATGGAATGTTGGGGGTCAAAGACTACAGTTGGAGAAGGGCTGAGCAGCATGCTGGCTGCTCCTGGTGGGGCTAGTCTTGGACAGAACATCTGTACCTGTAACTACTTCAATAAATACTCTTGAAATACTACAACCAGCCTGGAGTCAGTTACTCCAATTTTATGGCGACGAGTTGAAGCAAAGAATGTTTGTGTGCTACCTCTAAGGCCTTCAATTTCAAGTCTGGAGTATCTGAGTACCTACTCTCAAGTTGAAACAACTCTTCAATCTACAGCTGCGTACATTCAACAAACTGGCACACCACAGCCCCACCAGTGATCTCCCATCGGTCGCCCTCTACGCAAAAGTGCTAGTTCCAGTCTCTACGTTGCTCAAGTCTCTGCCTGCTGTGCCTACAGCATCTCAAAAGGTCTGTTCTTGCTATCCCTACAGCGTCTCAAGAACTCTGTTCCTGTTGTCCCTACAAAGTCTGCTTTAACTGCAGCTCAAGTCTATGGGATTCATTCTCACACGTTCAATTTTGCTTGGGACAAGTTTACGTCTGCACACAGTGTCGCATCTACATGTTCTCTGCTTCCAGCCAAGCACCCTCACACTACAGAGTGTAATTCGAAGTGCGCTCACACAGAAGTTGTTTTGACTGTTTTCAGAAGTGCCAGAGGCTAGTGGACATACTTCAACTCTCGGACTACGCTAGCAGTGGGGATATGCAGTGAGAAACAGTGTCCCTTCAACCCTCAAAAGATCAGTTTCTGGTGTCCCTACAACTTTATTGAACTGCTTCCGCCAAGTCATCCTATGTTTTACTCATGAGGCAACTCTACAATTTGCCCAGTCAACTTTATTGCGCACTCAGAGGCATCCATCTAGGTAGCAGTATGGTGTCATGTGTATGAATGTCCTTGCGGCCATGTTTCACAGTCTATGGACCGTCCCTTCAAGCTCCAAGGTGCATTTACAATCTGCGGAAACTGGAGTTGGTGAGACATCTTTGTCTGTTATTGCTGGGATCGTTTGAGCAACAATGCGTGTTCAACCGCTATGTGTTTTTTTTTTTTTTTTTTTTTTTTTTAACGCCAGCGCGAGCCTCTATCTGCGCGCTCTCTCCTACCTGTTTTTTTGCGGTCCTGCAATGTCCGTCATGTTCCTCTGCGACGCATGCTCCTTCTCTGTCGAAGATGTTGTGAGGAGCACCGGGGTACCGTAAGCCATCCGGCTCAGCGTGGGGAACGTGCCTCCATCTTGCGTTTGGAAGCAGCACCTGCATTATCGAGCCGCGTCCTTCTATAGTCCGAAGTGTACTTGCCAACCACGGTTTTCAAATCTCCCGAGGTTTTCTCCTCTCGAAAGGGACATGGATGGAACAAATAGAATCAAATCTGTGCTGCGCATCTCTTAGTATTTTTCTGGACTATTTTGGTGCATCTGATTATTTCTCTGCAGGTGCCATTACGCTTTGTTTTAAAACCTTGTGCATTTGACTGAGAGCCACATGTCTTTGCCGCATATCTTTCCCATTTCTATGGTTTGAGTTGCCTAAATACCTGTGGAGTATGAGATTCCGTGGAACTATTCCTTAATTTTTTTTGCCTGTTTCCACATTTACTGTTGTACACAGGGCCTCTGATTTTACGTGCATCTGCGCCTTCTGTTGACTGCCTTTGTTGCACAAGGATTTTCTTATTCAAACATTTTGGGTGAAAGATCGCTCATCTGGTTTGTTTCGATTTTGTGAATATGCTATTTTGCACGTCTTGAGGTAGTCTTCTTGAGGTCGTCTTAGTTCGGAGGGTTACTCAACATTGATACTACAGTTTTGTTTTCAGTGTATTCTCAGTCATACAACCATTTACGTTATTGATGCTGCAGTTCCATTTTCAGTGTATTCCCAGTCACACAACAGGTTAAATGAGAGTAAATGAAGCAACATATTTTGTGGGTTTCCATGTGTCGTTGGACACCCATCCTGTTCACATATCTGTGCACAATATCTATTGTTCCTGTTGTACAGTGCGCAATGTTTATCGTTTCTGTTGGGTAGAGTGGACAGTATTCTCCATTCAAGGTGCGTCCAGTGCACAATGTTTACCTCCGCAGAGGTGTGTCACACAGGTTTTAGTCCTGTTGCTACAGTGCACTACCTGTGCACAACATTTTAATCTCCGCTGTAGATTTCTTTGCACATTCGAATTTTTACCCTCATTGGGTGTATAGTTTGGGTTCCAGTCCCATTACCATAGTTCAAGGTTTTCGTTACAGATTGTGCACAACATTTTAGTCTCCACACGAGATTCCTTTGCACATTCGAATTGTTACCCTCATTGGGTGTATGGTTTGGGTGCTAGTTCCATTACCATAGTGCAAGGTTAACGTTTCTAATGGTGCACAACATTTTAGTCTCCACGCGAGATTCCTTTGCCAATGGGTGTGCAGGTGGCAGTCATTGATGGTTTTTCTCTGTCTTTTTCTTTCTTTGGTTTTATAAAGAAGGGAGGATGGTTAATGGATTATCTTTATCTGTGTTCTTAATTCTATTGTCTCCCACTACTCTTCTTGTCTCTCCCTGGGTTTCTCTACTTTCTTCCGCTTACCTAGCTTCTGTTTTCTCTGTTTATCCGCTATGGTGTTTTGTTCTCTTTTCCTTTTTGGAAGAAAGAGGGATATGTTATATCCTGGTTTCTATGTGTTCATGCTCTGCCAGTGAGTTCCTCCTAGAATTATGTAATATGGAATGTTGGGGGTCAGAGACTACAGTTGGAGAAGGTCTGCTCCTGGTGGGGCTAGTCTTGGACTGAACTTCTGTATCTGTAACTACTTCAATAAATACTCCTGAAATACTACCATCTATCTGGACCAAGTTACTACACTATTCCTCATTCATGCCCCATCAGTTCCTCTGTTTCCTTATCAGCACCACCATCTTTTTAATTTTTTTTATTTATTTAGTTCATTGGAGAGGACAGATAGAAAAGTGCTGCAGGCCCTTCTTTAAAAATAAAATTAAATGAAGTGCTTCCTCTCTACTTTTTTTATTTTTTTACTGACAAATCTCAGGTTAGTAAACAAAAAAAAGCCCCCAAATCATTTTGTGGGCACACATGCATAATGATGCATGTGAGTACACACCATCACACATGCGAATGACTGCAAAATGATAGGGTACAGCATCACCAAAGGCATTGACCAAGCCAATAGGGCCTAGTGGTGAGATGTTTTGGCTTATCCATTGTTTGTTTTAGTCTCTTCACTGTGAACTGAGCTGAATTGGTGTGTTAGAAATCTATTTCTTAATATCATCTTTGAGTGTTGCTCCATGTGAGTGTGGCTGATCGAAACAAGAAGAACAAAATCATTCTTGCGAATACTTGTATAGAAATCTAGAGGGGAGATCTCATGAAACGTTATGTGACCAGACCACGGATGCCAGCATTTAAGCCCATGGACAATACAATTTATCAATCTCTTACATAGATGAGTAAATGACAGTCAATATCTAAACACATTTTTGATTACATTCGGTTTTCTTAACTGCTTGCTTAACAGTTTGTTAGCTCTGCAAACTATAGCCCTAACATCTGCCATACAGACCATAACTCGCCCATAAAATGCAATGGTCAGGTCATCACCCTTGATGTAAAATGACATAAGTGCTCTTGTTAGTGACTTGATATATCGCCTTACATTTAACATTATGAATGACCCAAATATGTATACAGAATTAACACTCTGTGTATGTTGCACTTTAAAGATGTGTGAAGTCCTCTTATTTATAATTATAAATATTGTGAGGTCATAAGCATTGCGATTGTTGTGTGAGTTATGGTGTGCATAGCAGGAATCTGAGCTATAGTTTGTTGAGGTAACAATAACTGGACATTTTCAGGGAGTCTTCTGTTTTAATGTGTAACCAGCAATGCACTTTAGCTGTTTTTTTGCAGAGATTTTGAGGTGAAGAGGTTTTATGACACTCTACATCTACCATCTATGGAACCAAACACCTCCACTGGAGGATAACCTCCTTCTGTGCATGGCTTTAAGACAGCTGTAATGCAATCTAAAAGTTAAAACCAGTTCTAGTATCTCATTTTTTGTGGACATTTGTTAAAAATGTCAAAGTTGTTAGCAAACGAAAACCATTTAACTTTGCCCCTTTTTTCCAAATCGACAAAAAAAACTCGATTTTTTTTCTTCTGGCTTAACTGGAAATACTACCAAAAAACTCAATTGACAAATTTGTTCAAAACTGGTCAGGAATTTACTTAAGGGTGGCAAACTTATTTGCTAGCAAACGTTATATGCCCTCTTCAACCCCAACCATGTCCCTTGGTGGATATGCATGAAACTCAACATATCAAAGTATGTTAAACATTCCAGGTGTCTGGAACTTTTTGTGCAGATGTATGAAATGGCGCTAAATTTACTAGCAAATAAAAGCTGTTTGGACCCCTCGTCTTTAACCTCTCGTGCCCCGTCCAACCTTCCCAGATCTCTCTTAAATCCATCAGGGATAAACTCACTAACAGCTGCAATGTTTCATGCAAATTTATTAAACATCACCAAAGGGGAAACAGCCATTACAACGCAGCTGCTTCCCCTCTTAGCAGTCAGCACACATGCGTTACAATGCATACTTCGTTACCACGTGTAGCCTTTATCACGCATGCCTTAACAATGATTTACATTGCAAAGGAATGTATGGAAAATGGCAGCATGAATGCTTAACATACAGGAAATCTTGCCTTTGAATGCAATTCCAGTCCCACGTTTGCCTCTCGTGTTGTGGTATCACATTGCGGTTCTGAAGGCTATCGGTGTAGTTAGAGGAAACCCTTCCTCTTTACGACGAGCGTCGGTCAAAAGAAGAGCGGGAGAGAAGGTGAAATTAGAGATGTAAGGGAGATTAGGTCTGGGGCGGGGGCTGCTGATTTACATTTTTTAGCTGGTCAGGGGTAGTTTTTAGAAGGACTGAAGGTGTCATGCAGGGGGTCAGATTTTAGGACTTAGGGGAGGGGTAGATTTTGAAGGGCTGGTGCATCGCGCAGGGTTCTGCTGGACAGGGCACAAGGCAAGGAAAACCATTACTACGAATATGCCCATAACATTCATGCTTTAACAACAAAAATCATTGTAAAGGCATGCGTGGTAAAGTTTATCCGTGGTAAAGGCATTCTCGTTTTAACGCATGGAAAGTAAAGGCATGCGTTGCAACGGAATAAGTTTAACATCATACAACCTCACTAAAGCTACCACCAAATCAGCTTTTTGCTGCCCACTTTCCACCACTCTCCTCCTTTGGCAGTTTTTTAGGTCTCGCCTGACCCAGCGCATGCGCTGGTCCGCCGAGACTTTTTGTGAGGGCTCAAAAAAGTGCTACCATGGCCAGCCTAGAGCTACAGTGCATGTGCGCGGGCGCCGCGCTAGATTGGAATCACTTTAACGGCCGCTTTGAGGTTCTCCGTGAGCCAGTTCTTTTTTTTTTTGTTTGTTTTTGTTTTGTTTATTACTTCTATGTAGTAATGGAGGCACCCGTGCTTTAGCTTAAACATCTTAGGCTAAAATCGGGTACTGAGATTGCTTCAAAAGTAAAGAAATAGACAATTCTTTACTTTTGAAGCAATCTCGACACCCGACTTTAGCTTAAGATGTTTAAGCTAAAGCACGGGTGCCGCCATTACTACAGAGCAGTAATAAACAGAAACAAGCATTGGCATAGCCAATAGGTCTCGCTTTTGGGACCTTATAAGTATTTAGTTATACAACTGTTGCATGGCTAAACACTTATAAGGTCCCAAAAGCGAGACCTATTGGCTATGTCAATGCTTGTCATGAAATGACAAGAGTAACCTAAACATGCTAAGTGTCTGTCAAGCATTGTGCAGATCTGTGAAACTGCTCCAAAGTTATTATTAAATCAAAGATTTTTACACTCCTTTAATGTTGCCCCCTTACTGGAGCTGCATGAAACATAAGATCCCTGCACTAGGCTGAACTTGTTAACATATTGTCACACTTTGTGCAGATTCTATAAACAGCTGGTGAAAACGTGTTTTCTCCCCTTTTTACTTAAAATGTTGGATCTTCATGTAATATGCCAAATTGAAACATTTTTGATCCTGTCGTTAACCATGCTCCCCTTTCGACATATATGCACAAATTAAAAAATACTAAGAGTATGTCAAACTTGCAAAGCACCGGCCATTTTTGTGCATATTTGTAAAACATCATTAAAGTTATCGGAAAATCTAAAAACGCCTTTTCAACTGTCTGCATTTAACCATTTGAAGCCCAATGACACATTTTCACAAAATGCTATTTTCATACCAGGTTTGGTGTAATATATTTTTGATGCCATGTCCTGTGCCCCCCAAACTGGATCAACGTTTTATTGCAAAGATTTGTGCAGATTAGTTCAACGGTGCCAATGTTATTGGCTTAATGAAAAATAGCTATTTAATGGAAATGATGTTTATTGATAGTTCATAAATCTTCCTTTTATAAATGTGCCGTCAGATTCTGAATTATATTTTTAGACTTAATTTCATTTTATTTTCTAAACTAACATAGGAGAACACATTTATTGTAAAAGAGGCTTTTTGAAGAAGTAATTGCTGCCAAAGATGTATTGAATTTTTTTTATCATATGCTACCTTAAAAAAAGTTTATTTCGGGGAGCAAACCGTGTCCATGGAAGATAAGACACCACGTGTACCATGGTACTTTTCGCCAAAGGCCATTTGTGTATCTACTTCAGACAAGTATTGCAACTCCTTGCTTCAAAAGTATGTGAAAAGATACTACGGGCCAACAGAGGCTAAGAAAGTTCACTGCACCCATTTTAGAATTACGTGCAGTTAACTGACCTATATGATTGATAACCATTCACAATGTAGAGAGATTTCCCGGCAACCACCAAAAAGCAGAATTTTCAGATTCAAATACATTTGCAGTCCATGATGTATCTATGCTTTGTGATAGCTGGCATGCTGTGACAACTTGTAATCCTGCCTTTCAATACAAAGTCAGCATCAGGATTGTTCACCAAATGTCATTCAGCGGTGGTGGCACATTTGTGCAGAGAACAGGTGTACTCATACGCAGACGATTAACTGATCAAGAGAAACTTTTTGTTGACGTCTGAAGGATATTTCAGAGAGATTGTTGCATTTGTCAAAGTGGTGTGGCCATAAAAAAATTGTCTTATATCCACTAAGTAAAAGTAATCTGTGGATTCAGATATACCTATAGCTAAGACACTATCCAACCCTAAACGTTAAGAGCATTCACCTTTATCAGACATCTCATCTCAATTGAATCTGTGAACATAGACTATCCTAACATAGACCAAACTTAGGATGCAAAGGGAATTAAAGTAGATTAAAGTGTTTCTTTGTAACAAATTCTGCATTAATGGCCAGAAGACAAAGATCTTGCTCATGGGTCGAGCGTACATATTGCTTCCACATTTAATCAAACTTGAATCAATCCATCCCCTTGTGTAATTCTGCAAATTGTGAAACTTGGGCATCCTCTGCAAAACTAATCTCCTGTTTACCATTAGCACTGCTATCAAGAAAGGGCTCTTCCATCCACACATTCATGGAAAGTTCATTATTAAATAATTATGGTACTAGCCGTGGTAAGTTCCTCCCTCGACTACTGCAGTAGTATCATAACAACACTCCTAAAAACATACCATCTATGCCCTGAAGCATCTGGTGCAATGACTTGCAACTGATATTGGTTGATATCTCCTGAAACCAGACACATCCTATTTGGCTCTCTCCCCATCAGACACTTTATGGCCAAGTCCAAAAACATCCGGCAAAGACCTTCAAGCTGTAACAACCAGTATGGCACCTGAGTCAGTTCTTTCTTCCCATCCAGTTATGAATCAACTAGTGGCAGAGACCTTCTCTGTGGGCAACCTTCCCATTTATTACAGTGGTGGAATTTGCAGTGATCTGAACAACTAAGCCCATTGCCCTGGTTGACTGAATGAATGTGTTTCTACTTTCTATTACTTTCAAATTTGTATGTGCATATTGAAATAGCTAAGCATCTATAGCTACAAATGTAAGAGAATAAAGTTTATAAAAATACAATTGTGCCATATTTTACTGCTCTGTGTATGCATCCACTTGGTAGTGCTCAAACAGTCAACTGAGCTGGTTTATTTACATCCTGCTTTGAGATAAATTCTACTGTCATCAAACTTAGCATTTGTCCTAGATTCTTTCAAAGTGCAATCTGCAAGAAACCTGATGAGTGCCAAAACTGAAGGTCACTTAATGTTCACTAATACACTAACAACTTATTAAAGTTCTTGCCTGCCTCTCTACATTTAGTTTGACTGGAAATAGCCATTTGAGTTCCAGTCGTACTACAAGTGATTGTTTGCAATATGACTCGTATAGTACAATGTATCAAGTGTCCACATGTGCATAATAATTTGCCAACATTCTATTTATATAACTTGTACAATTCTAAAAGCATGTAATCTGTGCCGAATGAGCCCACACTCTGTCAGACTTAAGATATGCAAAGGAACCCTTGTACATAGTCACAAAGGTTCCAACAACAGCAAAGAATCTTATGACTTTCCAGTTAATCCAAAATTGCGCATCAGTAGTTTAGTCGGCTTTATAGCTCTCAGATGTTAAATACAATCTTATTTCTAAAGGTGTCAAATGTACTCTGTGTTTCTACACATAAAAACCATTCTTAAAACCTGAGTTCGAGGCATGTGAGCTGCAGATCATATGCTGTGCATAGCCCACCATCTAGTGTTGGGTCTGGATGTTTGCACTTCGTTTTCTTCGAAGAAGTGTTTTCCAGTCATGAGGTAGGTGACTCCTCCTTTTGGTGATAGTGCGCATGGGCATCGACTCCATTGTTAGATTGTTTTTTTTCCTCCATCGGGTTCGGACGTGAATTACTGCGCTCCGGTTTGACACCGTTCCTTCGGTTTCCCTCAGTGCGCAAGATACTCACTCTGTTTCCAATTGCGTTTCCCATTCTATCACGTATCGTGTTTACTTATTAAACTATCTTTCGATTGGAAAGCTCGTGGAAGGCTGTCGGGCCTACCCGCGTTGGGCTGTCCCGCAGTCGATGGAACGAACTCCCTTCCAATTCTGCCCTCGGTGTCACATGAAATACCCGCGCACCGACTCACAGAAAGTGTGTAACCTGTGTTTGTCTCCCGAACACAGAGAACAGGACTGCGACGCGTGCCAGGCTTTCCGCTCCAAGAAAACACTTCGCGACTGTCAGGCTCGAGGTCGCGACATGCAGAGCTAGCACACAAGCTCCATTCCGGACATCTTCGGGCAACAATCAGACGAATAGGCCGGGGAGGCCATGGGAACCGAGGAGTAGCAGGAGTCGATCTCCATCTTAGAGCTCAACACTGACCAAGAGGAATACATCCCTAATTGACCTGTGAGTACAGATCCCCACTTGTCCCAAGATTCAACTCTACATAAAAATAAGGCTCCGGTCCAACCTGCGCCCTCGGGCCCCGGTCAGCACAGAGACCACACTTCCGACGCCCGCCTTCTGGCTCGGCACCAAAGCCTACTAAAAAACCTTCCGGCTCGGAAAAGACGCACCCAAATCGAGCTCTGAGCTGAGACCTTTGGGGTCGAAACACAAGTCCGGCTCTGACCCACACCATTCGGCACCGAAACACACTTCAGATCCAAAGACACCAATGCCCAAGACTCCGACACCGAAACTTTCGGCACCAAAACAATCAGATGTGCCGAAATCACCAAAAAAGCACAGTTAGATGATCCAATCGACAAACCAGATCCAAAACAGAAAGTGTTGTATATTCATCCACAGACTGGACGCATCACCACTAAAGTGACTTTAAAAAGAAGGACTAATACAGAAGAGGAATACCACATTATTTTGAAGAAGAGAACTGTTGTAACTAACCCTTCACTGCTCCTCTTCCTCTTCCATCACCTCCTTCCTCTCATTTTCAACCAATTTCACCTGAGCATTCACCACCACATACACCTGACAACCAGGATGATCGGGATGGCAAATGGGATGATGATTAGCCACTACAAGACCCATGGTATGATTACAACATGAATTCGCCCACAGGCATTGATCCCGACTTGTACCCTAGCAAGCCCTCTCCACCAGATGACCATGTAGGCTACATTGAATTACTGGGTAGAGCTGGCAACTACCGTGGGGTGCAGCTACATAAAGAATCCCTAGAAGAGAATTTCCTCTTTGAAACCCTTAGTAGCACGCAAAGGTCATCACACACACACACTACCCATGCTCAAACGGATGATCAGGCATGTAGACGACATCTTCAACAACCCTGTCAGGGCTTGTATTCTAACACCTAGGGTAGATAAGAAATACAAGCCAGCACCATCGGACCCAGTTAGTATAAGGGGACAGTTACCATTAAACTCCATGGTTGTGTCCAATGCACGGAAAAGAGCCAACTCCCAAACTACAGCAGATGCTCCACACCCGGATAAAGAATCCAAACTTATTGATGCTGTGGGGAAAAGGGTGGCCTCTCAGGCAGCAAACCTCTGGCGTATCTCTAGCACTCAGGCATTGCTAGCATGATACTACCGTGAGCACTGGGACGAGCTAGAGCAATTAATCCAATTGTTGCCCCAGGAACATAGATCTAAAGCACAAGACCTGGTGCATAAAAGACAATGCAATCACATGCTCCCCAGATGCTGCAGACTCTGCTGCTAGACCTGTAAACACCAGCGTCCATTTAAGGAGACCCGCCTGGCTTCGCATATCTGGGTTCAAACCCGAAGTTCAGACCTCCATATTAAATACACCCTTTGATAAGGAACACCTGTTTGGCCCAGTGGTAGATTCTTCAGTAGAAAAGATAAAGAAAGACACTGAAGTGGCCAAATCCATGGGAGCCCTTCAGTCAACACAAAACAGTGGTTCCTTTTGGCGCTCTTTCTACCGCGTAGGCTCCAAAAATACCTCCTCAGTCACCACCTCTACCTACAAGGGCAATAATCAACCCTCTCCCTCTAGGGGTTACTTCAGAGGGGGTTACAGAGGTAGCAAAGGCAGGGGTAGGGGTTTAAACACACGCACCTCCCCCTCCAATACAATACAGTGACTTGCCTACACTTCTCCCCAACCACTTAACACCTGTCGGGGGGAAACTTTTCTACCAATCTGGCAGTCAATAACAAACAGACAATTGGGTACTACATATTATCCATTCTGGTTACTGCCTGGTGTTCATCAACACTCCTCCAAACATTCCACCAAAGTCAGACAAACTTTCACCAGATCACTTACACCTCCTCAAACAAGAGGTGCAGTCTCTCCTAAAAGAGGCTATAGAGCCCGTACCACCACCACGTCCTGGGTCGGGCGTGTACTCTTTTTACTTCCTAATACCAAAAAAAGATGGTTCTCTCAGACCAATATAACATCTCAGAGAACTCAATCTTTACATTCAGTCAGATCATTTTCACATGGTAACACTTCAACAAGTAATACCTCTTCTGCAGACTTTGTTTACTCTAGATTTAAGACGCCTATTTTCATATTCCAATCCACCCCGCTCGTCGCAAATTCCTCAGGTTTGTGGTAGCGGGTCAACACTTCCAGTTCAAGGTACTCCCGTTCGGAGTCACCACTGCCCCCAGTCTTCACAAAGTGTCTGGCGTTATTAGCTGCTCACTTGAGAAGACCGAGCATCCATATCTTGCCATACTTGGATGACTAGCTCATCAAAGCCAGTATGTACCAGCAATGTGTGCAGCACACTTTCAGAACAATTCAGTTACTACATCAACTAGAGTTCACAATTAATGTAATAAGATCACATCTCCAACCAGTCCATTCTCAGGACTACTTAGGAGCCACGCTAGATACGCAAAAAGCTCTGGCGTTTCCCAGCACAGCCAGAATTCGCAATCACAATATTCAGGCCTTAGTTCTCCAGTTTCAACCCAATCTTTGGCTTCCAGCTCGGGTTTATATGCAGCTGCTGGAAAGGATGGCATCTTGCATCATAATCGTCCCCCCATGCCAGGCTGCACATGCATCCACTTCAAGAATGCTAAGCCAGTCTGTGGAACCAGTCACAGCCTCTATTAACCAATCTAGTGTTGGTAAGCAGCCGTACTCATTGCTCTCTGCAGTGGTGGAACACACCAAATTTGTCAAAAGGATAGCCTTTCATAGACCCAGTTCAACAGATAATACTGACAGCGGACGCGTCCCTCACTGGCTGGGGAGCTCATCTCCAACAACATACAGTGCAAGGCCTGTGGAGCCAACAGCAGGAGTTGCTCCACATCAATCATTTAGAGTTGCTTGCAATCTTTCTATCTCTCAAGCCGTTTCAGACTCACTTGGAGGGCAAAGTTGTCTTGGTTCGTACAGACAACATGACAGCTATGTGTCACATACAAAAACAGGGGGGACACACTCTCTCCAACTGTCCCACTGAGCATCTGGAAGTGGGCCATTCACCACAACCTTTATCTCCTAGCGGAACACCTCCCGGGAGATAGCAACCAAATAACAGATCTCCTCAGAAGGCAGAGGTAGCAAATACACGAATGGGAACTTCACCATCAGGTTCGCCTCCCATACTTTCAAAGTTGGGGAGTCCGTCACATAGACCTGTTCGCCACTCACAAATGCAGAATGCTGAAGCTTTGCCTCCAGGTACCCACACCCGCAATCCAAGGGCAATGCACTATGGATGAACTGGTCAGGAATATTTGCCTATGCTTTTCCACCTCTCCCACTCATTACATTAGTGTTTCAGAAGCTCAGACAAACATCTCTCACATTAATCCTGGTAGATCCCACATGGACACCTCAACCTTCACATCCCTGTTCGAGCTCTTTCTGGTTCTGCATCAAAAGCTGTATTTAACCTCCACTCTCCTCTCACAGAGCCATGTAGAAATCAGACATCCAGATCCCAAACAGCTGAATCTCGCGATCTGGCACCTGAAGTCTTAGAGTTTGCTTACTTGAACCGTCCACCTGAATGTATGACTATCATTAGGGAGGCTAGAAGGCCTACCACAAGAGCCTGTTATGCGGCTAAGCGGAAGCGATTTGTTATTTATTTGATTATCATATCAACCCTCTTGATGCCCATACAAAACACATACAAAACCCATACAAAACGTCTTCTGCTATCGGTTAAACTTGCAACAGTCAGCGTTGGCTTGCACCTCCATTAGACTACACCTGGTGGAACTTGCTGCATATTTACAAAATAGACAGAAATGGATCGTTGTTTAGAGTACCCGTAATAAAAATCTTTCATTGAAGGACTAAAAATAGTCATACCACCAAAACTCCCACCTGCTCCAGTGTGGAATCTTAACATAGTCCTTACAAGATTAATGGGCCCACCTTTTGAGCCCATGCACAAATGCGAACGACAGTTCCTCTCTCGGAAAACCGCTTTACTCATTGCAATCACTTCATTAAAGAGTGTGAGTAAACTACAGGCATTACATTTTTACCTAAGGTAGTATCTGCATTTCACATAAATCCGCTGGTAGAGTTACCTATATTCTTCTCTCAACCTAATTCAGTTGCAGAACGAGCTCTACACGCCTTAGATGTCAGAAGAGCACTTTTGTACTACTTTGAAAGAACAAAATCTGTTCGTAAAACAAAACAACTTTTTGTTGCTTTTGTGCCACCACACAAGGGCAATCCTATCTCCAAATCACATTTTGCAAGTTGGATTGTTAAGTGCATTCTAACTTGCTATGCGAAAGCAAAGAGAACTCTAACTGTACCCCCTAAGGCACATTCCACTCGTAAGCTAGGGGCCACTATGGCTTTCTTGGGAAACATTCCCATAGTTGACATTTGCAAATCTGCAACATGATCTACACCGCACACATTCACTAAACACTATTGTGTAGATGTGTTAGCGAGACAACAAGCCAATGTGGGTCAAGCAGTACTTGAAACGCTATTTGAGAATAACCACAACACTTTGGGAGGATACTGCTATATAGTCTATGCACAGCAAGTGATCTACAGCTCACATGCCTCGAACGGATAATGTTACTTACCCAGTAACCATCTGTTCTCGGCATGTAGAGCTGAAGATTCAAATGCGCCCACCCACCTCCCCGGATTCCTGTAACTGCTGTAGTTCTCCATTAATTTACATACATATGCATGGACATCTCTATTCTTTACTATTACTCCATTCTGACCCTCTATGGGAAAACAATCTTAACAATGGAGTCGATGCCCATGCGCACTATCACCGAAAGGAGGAGTCGCATACCTCGTGACTGTGAAAGACTTCTTCGAAGAAAACAAAGTGCAAACATCCAGACCCAAGACTAGATGGCGGGCTATGCACAGCATGTGAATCTACGGCTGTACATGTCAGAAACAGATGCTTACTGGGTAAGTAACATCCTTTTTCTGTAAGCCAACTGCCCAAGTTCAGCAATGAGCAAAATAAGTGAATATATATCAAAATGACATATAGCAATGTGCTAATCCGACTTTCAGAAGTGTGAAACATTTTGATGGAAGTTTGAAAATCAAGGATTGCTGAGCAAAGGGAACATGTGGTGATAGCCAAACAAGCAAGCATTAGCAAAGCCAATAGGTCTGGCGTTGGTTGCCAACCTATTTGACTTTGTCAATGCTTGTTTTTCCACAGTATGTATAAAACACTGTTGTGGAAGCAGCCGGGTCCTTGCTAACAAAAAAAAAAGAAATAAAAACTGGTAACAATCCAATTGAAATTGGTCTCAAGAAGCACATATTGTCATAATAGTCCCTAGCACTAAATGGACCTGCTTCTTGTTAAAGAGCAAAAGGCCATCACTCAGAGTAAAGTTAGCCAATTATTGAAGTGGGTTCACCCAGTGCCCTATTCAGGATTCTGTAGTTGGCAGAAGAATATGAATGAGAAAAAAGACTGAGGAATAGATGTAGAGGACCAGCTGAAAGCCTCTATAAGTAAATATATTTTATTTATATATATATATTCACTGAAAAAACCATAGCTTTCAGGGGCGTTCTAGTTAGCTGGACTTTTCACTCGTACAAAACCATTGAAATTCCCCCGTTATAGTTAGTTCAGCTAACTATAACTTGCGCGCCTGCAATGCACTGCTGATGACGTCACCTATTACATCACTCATGACATGGTCAGTGACATCGCTCATGACATCACTGATGACATCATCCAGTGAATGTGTGTTTTTCTGAAAATTACATATGTTTTATATATGTATATCTCAAGGTCGATTGAAGAATAAATGGGTATATAAGTGTCTAAATGGATGATTTGTTTTTGAAAAATTGATTGTATAACTTACTTAAGTGTATCTTAGTGAATACATGGCTTAGTGAGTAATGTTTAAATATGTAAATATCTGTATCAGTCTCTCACTTTGTGTATAAGTGGCTGCATGGGTTGGTGAGTAGCTACATGAGTGTCTATATAGGTTATTAGTTGGTTTTTTGAGTATCAGTATGAGTGTCTGAGTATCTGTATGGTTCGGTGGGGGGTATTACGTAGTGCATAGGTGCATGAATGAGTACTTACTGTATGTGTTGAAGACAACATGTGTGCAGGACTGTATGGGTGGATGAGTGTGTGCATGGGTGTGTTAGTGAGTGAATGACTGTCTCAATAGTGTCTTTATGAGTAACTACATATGTTTTAAACTAGTATATGTGACTATTGGTGTATATGTGAGAGTGAGAGATTGGTAGAGTTCCTGTATGAATAAGTATGTGTTTCTATAAGTGATTGTTTAAAAGACTAAGTATGTGTAAGTTTCTGTAGAAGTAAGTGTGGTGGTGTGTGTATAACTGTATATGCAAGTAAATGGATGTTTGATTCTATATTAGCATGAGTGACTATGTGTGAGTAACTCTATGGGTTAGTGGTGTTGTGTAACAGGATGTATAGGTGTATGAGTACATATGATGAGTGAGTACATGTATGAGTGACTGCATAGGACTGTTGGTGAATGAGTGGATGTGTATGTGGATCTTAGAATTACTGAATAGGTTGTTGTAACTGGTATTGGTATGTCCATTGATTTGAAAATTTTAGTTTCTATTTTTGAATGTGTGTATCAAAGGTTATATTATGGGGAGAGGAGGTCTGCCACTCTATCACAAGGATGATGTCATCAGTGATGTCACTTGAGATGTCATCAGTGATGTCATGAGTGATGTCACTGACCATGTCATGAGTGATGTAATATGTGACGTCATCAGCAGTGCATTGCGGGCGCGCGAGTTATAGTTAGCTGAACTAACTATAATGGGGGAATTTCAATGGTTTTGTACGAGTGACAAGTCCAGCTAACTATAACGCCCCTGAAAGCTATGTTTTTTTCAGTGAATTTCTAAGTTTTTTTAAATGCTAATTCCTAACTATAACGTGCCTGAAACCTATGGTTTTTTCAGTGAATTTCAAAGGTTTTTTAAATGCTAATTTATAACTATGCCTACAGAGATAGGACATGTGAAGAAAGAAGAAAAAACGCACAGAAAAAAAAAAAAAAATGCAGAAAGAAGCAACAGAAGTCCTCAAAGACGAAGAAAAGTGCAGGAAGAAGGATAACGTGCAGAAAGAACAAACAGAAGAGCAGAAAGAAGCCTTGTTGCAAAATCATCCTGTACCCTCAACTTTTTCAGACGGATACTGGTGGTAACTGAGTCTGAATAACCAGTCCTAGAGCCAGTGCTATGTTAAAAGACACTTAGAATACAGTGAAAACACCTACATACACTAGGGAACATTATGCGTTGGGGTCCCCCTGTGATTAGCATGACCTCCTCTGTAAGCCCCTAGTATATAATAGGGCAGGGTATTAAAACTACCTCTTAAAACGCGCCACAGGGCGTGTTTGCACACGTCACCTCAGGCCCCGTCCCCTCCCTTCCCCACTGTGTAAACACGCCCTGTGGCCGTTTTAAGTTGGCAGATTAAGCCCCCTTGAATCCTGAGTGTCCCTAGAGTCCAACTAGACCACTAGGTACCTCCAGTAAGCGCCACAGAGCTGCGTTGCAGAGAGGTGTAAAAAGTGGCACGGCCTGGACCACATCTCTGCAACGCAGCTCAGTGGTGCTTACTGGAAGCACCTGGTGGGCTACTTAGCCCCAAGGTTCCCTCAGGATTGAAGGGGAATTATTTCCTCAACTTAAAACGCGCCATAGTGCGTGTTTGCACACGTCACCTCAGGCCCCGTCCCCTCCCTTCCCCACTGTGTAAACACGCCCTGTGGCCGTTTTAAGTTGGCAGATTAAGTCCCCTTGAATCCTGAGGGTCCCTAGGGGCAAAATAGCCCACTAGGTACGTCCAGTAAGCGACATTGCAGAGAGGTGTAACAAGCATTTACAATGCAATGGTCTCGGCATTGTCAAAGTTAGAGCTATTGGTATTGCTCATGACATTGGCCTACTGCTCTCTCCTCTAAAATGTCAGTGCTTGGAGATATGTTCCCAAAGTGGCAGCTTTGATTAAGGGCAGAGGTGGTAACATTGTGTGGACCTTTCCTGCTATACTTCAAATTGAAACATGCAGTTCAATCTATATAACCATGTTTATGAATCTTTTACAAGAAAGTATTTCCCCCCAAACAGGCTATGACAGCAGATACTAAGTGCACAGCGTCATTTCTAAAACGAACAAAAAACAACAACAAACAAAGAAAGAAACGAGAGAAATAGCCAAGTCGAGAATATCCTTCTTACTCTGTCGCTATACCTTATTGGGAGGCGGACATAGACTGAACTAACAAATGAGTAAAAAACATTTTCTTCTGTAATCGATCTAAATCGCTACAGTTTAAAATTCGAACACTCAATGGTACACTATTGCCACTGAGACGGTTAGAAATAGGGCTCATGCAGACCCATTCTGCATTGGGTTTCGCGATGTCCAGTAATATATAAAATTGTTGTTGTATTAGCTAACCAAAATTACACAACTACCTTGGCACTGTGGTTCACAGTATAGTCCTAGTCCTGGCAAGGTGTGTGAGGGCCCTTGTTAGTCAATGTTTTTTGGGGCATCTTTTTAGGAAAACTCATGAGTCGCACAAGTAATCTACAGGCTAATATTCAACAGCTCTGGATGTGCGCCTAAGACGTTGGCACCTCCCATCGAGCTCTCTGTAGCTCTTCCACTACAGTGCAAAGAACCGTGATGCGTGCAGTGCAGTCCTTCACGAGCATAAGAAGGGGGTGGGGGGGAGGGCGGGGTTATATGCATCCTGCAGATACACAACTGATCGTCATTCTATGTCTACGCTGCGATTTACGCGCTTGATACATTTGACAGGTCAACACTCACACACACGCCTCTCCAAGCGATCTCTTCTGATCTCTGACTCGTGTAAACACAAGTCTTAACTGCCCTTTATTTTTACTTCCATTGCTCGCGCGCTCTACAGACGCACCCTCCCTTTGTGTCCCCTGGAAGGTGGGAGTATGTGTTTGGGTGTGTGTTTGTTCATGCTTACAATAACACAATAGGCAACCTGCTATCATCTCTTGGGGCTTGCATGCGATGCCTATCCGGGACATCTAGACCTGAATTAAGCCTTTCAGTGGCTCCACTACCTTCAAACACCATAGATCACAGTATCACTTTTTCTCTCAGCAGACCTATTTATTGACTGCGAGTTGAATTTGATTTTCATATGTTTGAATTGTTTGGAAACAGAAGAAACACTTTCTCAGTTTGATAATCACATATCTTGAACATTTAACATTAAACAAATCTTTGCTTTTTTCAACAGTACAGAGTGACAACAAACATAAATTTAGCAAGTGAGTAATAAATCAAAACAGTACTCAGATATCCTCTTTATAACATAGGGGCATGCTAACTCATTGTTGCCTCCACATTGAATGATTGTTAAGGTCCTAAATGGGATTAAAGAAAAAATATATTTTTCGGAGTTATCATGGAGAGCGTTGACTGGATGTTTTGTTTTTGCTCTTCTAGGGGCGTTATTGTGTAATTTTATCCCCAATACGTTCTCATTTTCTATTTGCCGACACGTTTCGACCTTTCCTGTAGTGGACCTTTATTGGCTTCCTAAGGTCTTCATCAGGGCTTAATTGTGGTTCCAAAGGGACATCTTTTTATGCTGTCAGGTAAAGGGTGCTGGCGCCTTCTTTCACCTTTCCCGTTCGCCCGTTGTTGTTTCAAAAAGTATTAACCAGATTCCAGCCTCCGAACACCTTATTGAATCCCCCCTTCACGTTATATACTTCCACTACCTTCAAAGCATTCTTTGCCTAAGAGAACCCCCAGCTCCCCAACTCAAGGTGGTCACGTACCATGGGGGAGAACCTCACCACAATAACACGTAACTGCAGTATATGAAATAAAAACCACGCATTTTATTAGCAAAATCTACCGTGGTCAGCAAAGAGATCTATTTACACTCTGGGCAGAACGTGTAGCATGAAATCCTGGAAATCTTTTGGTGGAGTCTGGCTGCATTAATCTGAATATCCGGCAGAGCCCCTTATTAATCCCATGCGTAAACCACCCTTGTTGTCCTGGGTGGAATGTAAACAGAGGATCGGCAGCGCCACTGCGAGCTCGGGGGAACAGTACTGTGCCGAGATAGCGGCTTTTAAAGCATTCACACCACGCACCCTAGCATCCCCTTTACCCTGGGGGCAAAAGAGCCCCCTTTAAAGAAAAGGGTAGGTTTTACTAACACCTCTCAACATACATTTGCAGATTGTACCTTCTGAAGTAATGACTTTTGGACAAGATAAACACCAGAGGCAAACCACAGAGAGAAAGGAAGCCCCTGGAGTTAAAAGGCTCGGATTTCACTGCTGTTTATATATAAAGCAGGACTTATTACTGAGATGGAGTGTAGGAGTTTTAAACTTGTGTTAACGTGCATCGTGTATTAGCAAAACAATTGCGTCACCTATAAAACATACGCTATGTAGCTTTTGTTTCTGCATACTGTTTAAACACAATTTGCCTAAAATACTCAAAGGCCTGCTTTTCTCAAAGGTTTACCAGAACTACTTGGCAGCGGCTCCAGAAATAGTTGAAACTTGAAAGGATTGTGGGAAGGGGCGGAGTGGCGGACCTCCGAGAGCTCTCCTCTGTGATGCGCACAGCTATGGTCTAGGCTCGGTGCATCACACTGCATTTACCATCTCTGTGGTAATGCTTGCACTGCACGCGGCCAGAGGAGCGACTGTACGGAACGGCCTGCTGTACCCTGTGCGTCCAACCCCGGGAACACGTGACACCCCCCTTTGTGGCTTAACAGAACCAATCCAGCATCAACAACCTCAAATGCGCGGCGCTAGCCCACCTATAGAAACTGGAGCGAGGGGGAGACAAAGCCAACATGAGCGTAAAATGGAGGCCTTTCACGAGGAGATGCAGACACCATCTGTTCAATAAACAGCCCGACACCAAACAGCTGGAAACGATCAACTTGTCAGAATGTGCCCAACTCGTGCTCTGGAGTGCCCCGTTTTAGATGCAACTGGTTACAGATGATGCCAGTAAGCACGCGCAGTCCGACAGATGGTGCGCGGCCGCCTCCGCACCAGAGATCTTCCCACGGTGCTAATTAAATCGCTGTGGAACATCGCGTGCAGGCACTCAGGCCCATTAGAGCCGCGCTTTTGGGCTGTAATCCTTTGCAGCGGGATGTGTCAGAGCAAGAGACAGGCATCGCTTTGAAGGAGCAATGGCGGGGAGGAGAGGGAGATAGTGACGTCTTTCTCAGAGGTCAAGCAGAAATGCCTCGGAGAAACGCAGCGTCATGTTCGGATTCGGGGCGTGTTTTTCTTTCTCTCCTCTTCCCATTGGTTGGAATGTTTACATTCCAGAGGAGAGAAAGAAAGTAAAAAACACGCCCCGAATCCAAAAAAGACAGGGCTTAAATGGACAGACGCCCCTCTCCTCCAATGGCTGGCCTCCGTTTAGGAAGCCAGCCAATGGAGAAGAGGGGCGGGTTCAAGCCCGGTATTAGAAAACATTAAATCTCACAAGCGAGACTGCGCAAGCGCAGCCTTCGCTAGCCGAGACCTAAAAAGTGGCACGGCCTGCACCACCTCTCTGCAACGCAGAGCAGTGGCGCTTACTGGAAGCACCTGGTGGGCTAGTTGGCCCCCAGGGTCTCTCAGGATTGAAATGGAATTATTTCCCCAACTTAAAACGTGCCACAGGGCGTGTTTGCACACGTCACACCAGGCCCAATCCCCTACCTTCACCACTGTGTAAACGCGCCCTGTGGCCGTTCTAAGTTGAGAGATTAAGTCTCATTGAATCTAAGGGTCCCTAGGGTCAAACTAGCCCACTAGGTACCTCCAGTAAGCGCCACAGAGCTGCGTTGCATAGAGGTGTAAAAAGGGGCGTGGCCTCAGAACACCTGTCTGCAACGCAGCTCCCTGGCGCATACTGGAGATACCTGTTGGGCTAGTTGGCCTTCAGGGACCCTCAGTATTGAAGGGGAATTAATTTCCTAACTTACAACTGGCCAGGGGGCGCGTTTGCAGAGTGCTGCAAGGAGGGGGCGTGGCCTCCGGTGCGATGCCAGTCTTTTATTTTTATTTTTTTAAGAAGGAGGGCTGTGTGGCCCCTCTTCTTTTTCTAATTTATTGGCCCTGGGGACCCCATCCCCCAGGGCCTGCACCCTAATTTGTTTTGTTTAAAAAATTAATTTGGAAGGGGACCGCGTGGCCCCCCTCCCAAGGCCTTAATCGGCCCCGGGGACCCCAACCCCCGGGTCATGGCCTTTTTTTTTTTTTTTTTATTTATTTTTTTTAAATTCTTTAGGAGGGGGGCTGTGTTGCCCCCCTCCTCAGGCCACTTATGGCCCCAGGGACCCCATCCCCCGGGGCCGGCCTTTGTTTTTTATTATTTAAAAAAAATATATATATTTATAGAAACACCTAGGACATGCTGGACAAACAGTATGTACCTATCACCATGACGATTTGCGTGATATTCATTAAAAGGCGACTATGCATACAATGAATCCACGTGGAATGTATTTACACCGCTAGTGAAGCTCTGACGTGTCTGACACCCTACCGTGCCTAATCCGGGCACCCCCGCCGGTGGATACTCTCCAAGTAGACACCCTTGTCGTTTATTTATACAAACATGGGTAGCTATTGACGGGCACATTTAATACACACGCACACCAAGCCATTCAAAGGGGATTCGACAAAAATTAGACCAAACTATGCAACAAACCCCCTCACGGTTAATAAAACACACATCCACCGCCGGATTTGTAATACTTTTTATTTTACTCTCTGGAAAGGAGACGAACCTCACTTGAGTCACAGCGTGCTCCTGGCTGAGCCCAATGCTGTGTTACACCCACCAGTGCCCGCCGAGTGCCTCACACCTCTGTGTTGTATTCCACCAGCTAGTGCGTATGCTATGACACTCTCTAGCCCATGTGCACTGTAACACCACCCGTGAATATGTCATGCCACACTTGCCTTCGCACGAGTTATATTGCCCCATCTAACGTGCCTTCCTCGATGCCTATGTTATAAAGCACACTGCTATGCCATACATATTACAATCTGGGATCCATATCTTTGTCACTGTGCATATGCAACGTTACACTCCCCAGCACATATTTTATATTACAACTTTAGACACTAGTTAGGTTACACAACACTGCCCTGTGCATATTACACTCCAAGGCGCATATCGCATAGCACGCAGTAGTGCCTGTGCTATCTCGCGGTCTCCAATGAATCTGTCTTTGCGCACAATGTAGTGCATATTATATTTCACTCCCCGGTTCATCTTATATCACACTTTTTGGTGCATAGTTTATACCATATACTATATCTAGTTTTCATTTTCAATCGTGCTCTCAGGACTATGTTCTATATAACACTGCGTCCACCTACCCTTTTCACAGGTATTACATTTTGCGATGGGGGGTGGAGGGTCAGGGGGTGTTTCTGCCAAGGGAGCCCGGAGTCACAGTCACAAATGTCCTCTTCTTCCTGAATAAAAGTGAGAAGATGCTTCATACTTGTTCATATTTTAAGTAGTTTGCACAGACACATTTTAAAAACAATAAAGTTCCTAATACCCACCTTCTCTGAACAGTTAGCTTGCTGCCCCATCCACCTCCTCCCTATCCTCTGTTGTCTGAATCCATGGACTAGCCTCCTCCCTCCTGCCATGCATGGTCTGATGTGCTGCCACTGCCCTCCATTTAGCATGATGTACCAGTCCACTCCTCCTGCCCTCCATTGCCCAATTCTATGGCCCATCATTGACCTCCTGCTTAGCCTCTGTGCTTAGCTTGCTGCCCCTATTCTCCTTCCCCCCTACCCTCCGATGTCTTTGTGTATGCCCCTGCTCCCTCCTTTTTGCCCACCATGTTCCATGGACCTGCCACTCCTATCTACTCTGAGTGTTCTGTTGAGCTGCCACTCCCCTCCCACCTGCCTAGCATTGTCAGATGACTGTAACCTGTCCCTGCCTGTCAACATGCCATGCCCCTATCCCCTTTGACCTGTCCTCCATGGTCCATTTTACTGCCACACCCTTCTGACCTCCCTGGTCTGTTGTGCTGCAACTGCTCCTCCTGCCTGCCCCGCGTGGTCTGTTGTAAGGCCCCTTCCTCTGAACTCGCTTGTCTGTGCCCAGGTCCTGACCCTCCCTTCTATCCTCCATGGTCTTTTGTGCATGCCCCTGCACCCTCCTTCTTGCCCATCATAGCTATTGTGCTGCCACTAACCCTCCCGCTTGCCATGCATGGGCTTCTGTGCTGCCATGGCCCCTCCCACCTTTCCTGTGTGTTCAGCTAGCTGCCCCTGACCCCCTCCCACCTTCCCTCTATGGTCTGTGTGTATGCCATCATAGTCTCACTGTTGCTCTTCATGGTGTGTCTTGTTTCTAGTGCCCATCCTGCCTGACCTCCATGGTAATCTTGCTGCTCCTGCCCTGCCCCCTTGCCCCCAGCCCTCTGTTTCCATGTGCAGACCCCTATTCCCTCCCTCCTGGCTTGTCTGTTCCATTGTAATGCCCCTGATCCGTCCCTCCTGCCCTTTACGGTCTGTTATGCTGCAGCTTTCTCTCCTGTCTGCCCATTATGGTCAGGTAGCTACTATTGCCTCTTTCCCCTCTGTTCTCCGTTGTCCATGTGCATAGTCCTGTCCCCTCCCTATTGCTTTCTATGGATTGTTGTGCTGCACTCCCATCCTGCATTCCCTGTGTGGTGTATTGTGCTGCTGCAAACCCTGATGCCTGCCCTGTATGGTCAGTTTGGTGCACCTCTACATGTCCCTCCTGTCCTCTGTTATCCGAGTCCATGTCCTACCTCAATTACTCCTGCCTACCATGATCCAATGTACCATACTTGCGAACATTTTGAACTTGGTAAGAGGGAGATTTTGAAAAAAACAAGTCTGCACTATATAAAACTGCAATTACACAGAAAATACGTGTTTTGCACACTTCTGTCATTGGGCTACATGTGGGCCACATCTGGGTGATATTTGGGCTACATTTGGGCTCTTTTGTCTCTGGTGGCCATTTTGGGAGACTTATTTGTTATGAAGTTTCCTAATTTCCTCCTTTACTACAGTCTCCTCAGTAGGAAATACTTTCAGTTTTTTACTTTGATTCCATCAAGAAGGCATACAGATGTGTCACACATTTGCCATAAATTCAGAATGTTAGCACTCTAGTTGCTTATTAGATCAATGTAGTAAAGCTACTGCTCACCAGGGAAGTCTGCTGCTGGTATTGAAAGTGCATGTTTCAGTCTGCATGTCAGAATGTTTTAATGAAATAGAAGAGGATTTGAGAAGTCACTCAAAATGTGCCCTAATTTTTCTTTCTGCAGCACTAATCATACTTTCTATGGCAAAATGAACCCCCTCATTTTGTTCCTTTTTAAATTAAATGTTTTAAGAGTTACCACTTTGTTCCAATCAAGATGGCTTCAGGTGTGCAATACGTTTGTCATAAGTAGGACTGTTAGCGCTCTAGTTGTTCTTTAGAACACTCCGGGAAGCTGCAGTAGAACACAAAGGAATCAACTGACAGTCTCTGCCCTTGTTGGATGTATATGTTTTACTGAGAATGTCAGACTTCATTCTCACATGACTGAGAAAGATGATGTGAATTTACCGAAAATATGCTCTCAGTTTAGCTTATAGATCACCTTCCAAACCTCTGTGGGAAAAGCATGAGAAAATAGTTTTCTCTCAAACATGATTCATGATATCACAGCAGAAGGCTTTTTCACATGGTAAAATCACCTTCGAACACACCACAATTCCTAAAATGAGTATGGTACCATCAACAAATGATTTATAATGTAACTAAAGTCTTAAAACCCTCTATTAACTGCAATGCTTTTTAATGAGGTGCTATCATGTATATTGGTCCCAAGATGGCTGCCAACACTTCTTGGATGAAGTACTGACAGCCAATCAGATCTCACGATGTGTGGTTAAGCTCTGCCCAGATATATCTATCTTTTTAACTCTAATTTTCTCAGGAACTTCTGAACGGATTTGCATTTAAGCAAAAGGCACGAGTCTGAACTGAGGACTACCTCTTTGCCAAATTTGGTGTAATTCCGTTCAGCAGTTCGGGCTGCAGCTGCGTCAACAGATCCTAGGGGAAAATGCCTGGAGAAAACGCGTTTTGGGACCCCCCTTTTTTCTCGGTCCCCGCTTGACGAATCACCGTGAAATTTTCAGGATAGGAGCGGACCGAAGCTGGCCAAAAGTTTGGAAAAGTTCGCGAAGATTCATCAATCGGCGCCAACGTTATTCCAAATAGAATGTTGCAGATTTCCTATGGAAAATAGGTCCTAACTATAACTACCTACTGGCGACTGCCAGTAGGTAATATATATATCTATATAATAATTTTTTTTTCTAAAATCAAAAGGTGTTGGCTATTGTCTGTTCTAAAGGGGAAAATAGAGGTTGCAAGTGCAAAACTGAAAAGAAAGAGAAGAGAAAAATGCATGACAGGAAGGGTGACAGCGACTTTAGGAGGATGTTAAGGAGTGTATAAAAACAACTACAAAGAAGAAAAGTACAGAAAGGCTCAGGGTAGCGGTGATAGCGAGTAGCACTTTCAGTTGAGGCAATATCAACATTTCTAGACCATATTTTAACACAGCCCTGAGGTAGACCAAAAAATCAATATGAAGAAAAGTGGCCATCGTTCATGCTGTCAAATTTGCTTACTTCAAGTTTGAAGTTGATTATTCTAGAAAAGAAGAATACTAGAAAGACTATGAGGGCCTTATTGTTATTTTTCAAGAACAAAGGCACTATTGGGTCCACTTATGGACAGGGAAATTCATGCAGAACACCTACTTACTAGTCTAATCAACAACGTGTGTAGAGTGGAAGTAGGTAGGCTGACTTAAAATGTATGAGCAGAACCTGCTAGGTCGGGTTAACCTGGAGATAGTAACAAAATTGTGTGTAGGAAAATCTCAGCGGTAACCCTACTTATTGAGGAAGTCTGGTAGTGGTGCATGACAATTCGACAGATTTGTGGGAAGGCGCAACTCCACACATGAACCCATGAATGGAAATAAGCAAAATAATGCAGGATGGGGCAGGAAGGGAAAAGCTGGGTTGCTTGGCACATTCCTAAGACTTGCATTGAGAAGAAGGCCAGAACTAGAAAACTGGGTGAACTAGCTTAACAGGGAGATGGTTGATGTGTAAACGTCTTTGTTCATGGGGAAGCACAGCAATACTAATCTTATTTTTATTTTTTTTTTTTTTTTTTTTTTGCACTATACGGATCGGGGGTTGTAATTAGACCCGGGCAGAGAAGTGCCCTTGTTCTGCAAGTACCTGGTTATGTGCTGTACTGTCCTCAACTTGTCTTGTTAGCTTGCCACTTGTCCCCTCTTGCAGGCAGCTTTGAGTTACACTGCGGAGATTACTCTCTTTCTAGGAATCCACTCTTGACCTCCATTGTGTGCGAATGGGAAGGCATGCTCAAGTGTGGGCCCAGAGTGAAATGGATGAATTTGGTTCTAGACCATCTCCTCTCCTGCAGGAAGTCCAATGCATCTAGAGGCAGTGATTGAATCACTGTGAATTTGAAATGGAAGTCTGGCAGGGTAAAAAGGACACAGTATCCCTTGGCTGTTCAGGGAGATCATTCAGAGTGGAGTGCTAGTTCCAAGGAAGCACAGGTTGAGGCCGTCTTCAAATGAATTGTCATTGAAGCATTTCTGTAAAGTGAAATAAGGCTGTTGCATTAGGTTGCCTCCTCGAGGCTTCACCAGATTACTATAACATGGCTGAAACATTGTTTTTAAGTGTATGGAGGGGTCTTCAGTAACATTAGTTCTATTTAGTACTTTTAACTTCAAATCCGTTTGAAGTTATGATTAAAAGGACTGTGGTGATCCCGTGTGTGTTACCTCTCTGAAATAATAAAAGAAACGCATTTGAAAGTAGTTATCAGTGCACATTTTTCCATCAGTTGCGCTCTCCACTGATGAGAACTTTTCTGGGCCATTTGTTACTCTTAAATGTGAGGAGTCTTCTTACAAAGCGAATTAGGGTGCCTCCATGGCTTAACAGCTGCAATGTGCCATTTTTCTGTTGGGCAAACAGAATCTTTTAGTGAGAACTATCCAATACAATGAAGGACCCTAGCTCTTCAAAAGTTGAGGCTAGATATGTACCAGTTGGATATCTTGCACAGCTTCGACAGTGAGGATTCTAGAATTAACATTATGGGTCTCTTTGAATGATGTGGCAGAACATAAAAATTGATATCACTTCCCATGGAAATTATTTTAGAACTTTGTTTCTTGTAAACACCACGTGATGGTGATTGCACTCATTTTAATATCTGTAACATATGACATCAGGTGTTGGCTTATACTGAATTCTACATTTCTTGCTTTTTATCTTTTGTAGGTGATGTACCAGGTGGAAGGATTTGTTGACAAAAACAATGACCTGCTGTACCGTGACCTCTCTCAGGCTATGTGGAAATCCAACAATTCTCTCATCAAAGCAATGTTCCCGGATGGAAATCCAGCCAAGATCAACCTTAAGAGACCACCCACCGCAGGATCACAGTTCAAGGCTTCTGTGTCAATTTTAATGAAAAACCTGCAGACAAAGAACCCCAATTACATAAGGTATGTACATGTTTCATAAGGTCTACCACTTCAGTATCCGCTCTGCAATTTAAATGTGTACTCTGGTAGAAATTCAAGTCTTCTTTTTAAATCCTAGTCCTGTAACCCCTTCTAAGGTTGAACTGTTTTCCTCATTATCCGCAGGAGGAACATTCTCTTCCTTTGATGAAAGAAAGTAATGTTAGGACCAAAACCAAACTGTAGATTTGTATTCATTTTAAACGCCCTATCACATCAGTACTTTGGGTCTGCCCACCCTTCCTCCTTTGTGGTTTCAACAACTGGCCTCAAAAGCTGCTAACCCTTTACTCCTAAATATCTAAACATCATTAACTCTAGTCTCCCTCCCTCTGACAGGAACATGTCTGTTTGGCAGATTATCCATGGTGTTATTGTATTTGTTGTCCTGCCTGAGGAGACACCACATATTTACAGCATTGAATGGAGGCATATGTTTGTTTTTAAATGTGACCTTTCTGAAAACCCCTAGTCTAGCTTTCCCTTCCTCTGTTTGGAGACTAAAACATGCTAGACACATCTTACATTATATAAATGCATCCGCAATTATCAGGCTTAGTCTTTGTGATTGTTGACTGGAGCTTTTCATGAAAATAAGTATCTTAATTTACACCATTGTATGAACAAAAACTTGAATTTGTCACCCCTCATCAATTGACCTATTCATGAACACATACAAGCGCAAGCGGACTGGTCTCCATCACAGACAGTCTATTGTATCAGTGAAATTCCTGAATGGTAGACCCGAATATACTAAATATACTACTTGACTATATGCACTTATCATACAAACAGGCAGTTTGTGAGCACATGACAGATATCCGTTGCACACAGTGATAACAAAAAGATAACTGCATAATTACTTGTGAAAACATTTTTGGATTTGTTTTAACCAAAACAGGAGGGTGCTACTATCAGAGATTAAGACTTGCATTCCACATCCTTGGCTTTAGTCTGTTTTTGCACAATATGTTTATATTTTGCTGTGTGACCCAGAGTATATTTGGAAATATTGGTCTAGCATTAATTTCAGTTTCAATTGATGGAAGGTGTTTCAATGTGTCTAGTGATATGTTCGGCCTCACATTCTGCATATCATTCCCTGTTCTTCTGACTGCTAATTTCTGACTTTGGGTTATATCATGAAAATTATTCATGGAGTGACTGATTTTGCGACTTGATACTAATCCAAGTGAACATGCAGAGATTAGCAGTGTCCTTTGGCTTTGTTGTTGCAGTTTCTTCTGATTCCATAGGCTTGCACCGATTCGATGTGGTGCAGAAATTGAGTGCACTTCTCTACTTCACAGTCTGGCATTTGATGATCCTAGCCATCGTTTTTCAGCAGGACCAATGATGATTTACACTTACCAGCCACAGGCACCATGTGCTATGGCAATTTCCTAAAATCATTTCCTGAAACCTTCTTATTCCCTGCCATTCTCACACCAAGCTTGCTAGATACTTCTGACTACGGAGGTTTATTCTGGCCTCGTAGCACACAGAAAAATGGATGCTAAGATGCTGATATGTCAAGAAAAAGAGACCAAGAGAATACCCCCACACGTTTAGCATTCTAAATAAGTAAATGATCAATGTAGTGGTATTTTTCTTTCTATTTGCCAGAATTAATGTTTCTGTGTAATGTAAAATAATTATTTAGCATGATTTGGTCTTGCCTGGTGTGATGTGGTATTGAGTTGGCTTTTCATGTTGTATGGTAGCATGGGTGAGGTGTGGCATGATGTAAATTTGTATGGTGTTAGATGGAGTGATGTGGTGGTATGGGTTAGTGTTCCCTAGACAAATGTGATGTGTTGTCATGATTTGTGTTTAATTTATTCAGTTTTGTGTGGTGTCTTGATTCAGTATGCTGTGTTGCTGTCTTTTGCGCTACAGTGTGATGTAGTGTGGCACTATGAGTAGTAGTACAATTGATGGTGCTTGGGGTGCGTATTATGTGGAATACTGCTATTTTACATGGCACAGAATCAGTTAAGCGTAGTGGTAATTGTTTGTGTTAAAATTTGTGGACACTAAGAGTTTTGTGGGGGGGTTAGGCATTGTTCTGGTGTTGTGTAGTAGTATATGTTTGCTAGTTTTATGATTTGGTGGGATACAGGTGGTAGTTAAGATGCAGCATGGTGAGTTGTATAGTCTGGTATGCTGTCGCGTTATGTGGCATATGATGTGGTATTGTTATTTGTACCACATCGATGTGTTGGGAAATGGTTTGTTGTCGTATGGTTTTGTCTGTTAGCGAAATTTGGTGTTTTTCTGTCAGTGTGAGTCTACCTATCTCTGAAACATCATTTACAATGTAGATGTTTCTCTGTCATACTTTCATCTTTGCATACTTTTCCACATGTCTCTTTTCTCATCCCCTGAGTTTGGGTCACTTGTGTCTGCATTAATGGGTCTTTATCCTACAGTCCTCTTTGGTGCCAGCTTCCATTTGTGTGAACCCTTTTGACTGCACCTAATATTCTGTGCTTGAGTCCTACTACGTGCGCTTCCGATCTCATGTGTCACTATTGCATGGTTATGGCCTATTTCATATCAATGTCTCCCTGGTTATTCGTTTGTTACCCTGTTAATCCACAATGCAGGCTTCCTGTCCATGGTTTGTCATCTTATGCTGCTGCTATCTATCGAGCCTGTGCACTTCTATTTCACAGTCTATTAACCCTTGCACGACCTATTAATGATCTGTATCTGTCCACACTTGTGCTAATCCTTTCTGCTGAAAATCCGGTCAATGCTAAAGATCCCGTTGATGTCAAAAGCTCAGTCGACAGCTGGATCTGATGAATTGGAGGCACTGAGACTGTAGCAACTCCAGAAGGAGCTTGATGTCAGGCAGAAGTATTTATTCTCCCGTCACCCAGCAGCTCTTGTTGAAACTACCTCTTGTTGAAACCGCAGGAACCATCAGAGACACTTCCTCTCAAGAGAAGACTTGGGATTTGAAGAAGAACCCTATTTAGAGACCCCTTCAGAGCCAGCACTTAAGAAATCCAGTTACAGAGGGCACAAGCTTTCTTCCATATGTTCCACCCCCACCACCATGCTCATGCACACCACCTCCTCTACCAGAGAAACCTGATGAGTCCCCATGCACCTTTCAGATTTAGCCAGTTCATATGAAGACTCTCAGAAAGGTGCTCCCATATATTCCATCAGCACTCCACCAGCCCACAGTCATTGCACTGGTTACCTCCCCGCTTGACTACTGTAATGCCTTGTATCTGAATACTAATACGGCCTCCTTCAACAGGCTTCAGGCCATACAAAATGCGGCTGCTAGGCTGGTCCTCAATATCCTGAAAAGGCATTCAGCAAATGAGGGGCTTTGCACCCTGCACTGGCTCCCTATTAGGAAGCAAATATTTTTCAAAACCTTGTGTATGGTTCACAAGGCCCTGCTTAATATAGGTTCGCAGCAGATGAAAACCATGTGTTCGAGGCATATGAGCTGCAGAATTCACACTCTGGGCATAGATCGCCATCTGGTGTTGGGCTCAGATGCTTGCACCTTGTTGTTGTCTTGGAAGAAGTCTTTTGTAGTCACTAGATAGGTGACTCCTCCCTTGGACGGTAATGCGCATGGGCATCGACTCCACACTCAGATTGGGTTCGGATGTAACTTCTGCGGTTCGGTACTGTGTTATCCAAACCTTTTCTATGTGCAAACCATCAAAAAGTAGACTGTATTGTTTTTCGTTTGCGTGCTCTTCGACGCGCTCCTCAAATACCTGATTCCAGTCGTCGACGCGGGCCGCTGGGCCCATCGACGCCATTCGGGCCTACGGCTAATGGAAATGACTCCATTAAAAAAATGGCCCCAGTGTGGAGCTAAATTCCCACACAGCGACCAACACAAGGTCTGCAACCTCTGTATCTCGCCCGAGCACGAGAAGAATAATTGCCAGGCCTGCTCCTCCTTTCGATCCAAAAAGACTATCCGTGATCGCAGGGCCCGAAGACACGTTATGGCGCAACGAGCAGCTCCGGTGCCGGAGGACATCTTTAACGAAGGCCCGATGTCCCGTAGGAGGATTCGGAGGATCTGGAACTCCGACTCCGACTCAGACGACCACATCACTCCTGGTCAACGAGTGAGTACAATTGCCCCTACCCCAATCCCACCTGAAAAAAAGAAGGCTCCGGTCAAGACTTCGCCTGCAGGCCCCAGTCGCGACCGAAAGAAAGCTTCAGAAACCCCGCCCCCGGGCCTGGCTCCGAAGACAAAGGAGAAGCCTTCCGGCAGCTCGGGACCGACCAAGCCGCATATCAGCGCCCCGCAGACACCATCGGCATCCTACTCCCACAGACCCCAGAAAGCCATCGACACCAAGCACCTTGGCGCCGAAGGAAAAAGCCTCGGATCCGAAACCAAAACATTCAGAACCCAAAAAGATTTCAGCCTAGACATCGAAGCCGAAGGATCCAAAAAACCCTTCGAAGGCTCCAGAGCAGAAATCTAAACCCCGCTCGGACCCAAAAAAATCGAAGCCGAAAGCGACTACTGAAGAGGAAGAACTTTGTCGACCGGATCCCATCAATCCAAAACAAAAAACTCTTCCAGTGGAACCCAAAACAGGACATGTGGTCAATGTTCCACACAAGAAGAGGAAATTGGACACCCCACACATCCCTAAGGTGCCTGTAAAGAAAAGAGACTGTGCCACTTCACCTTTACGACCCTCTTCTCCTGTTCTTCCTTCTAAGCCTTTCTCTCCTCCAAATTCTCCCATACCTCCACCATACTCACCACCACCACAGGATGATGATTTAGGGGGTAGGGGAGGGAACAATGACCCTTTCACTGACCCTGATGACAGACGTACCACAGGACGATTGGGTTGGTTATCATGACCCAGGAGATCCTCCAGACCTTCCTAATCCCGAGGCATACCCAACAAAACCATCTCTCCCGAGGCATACCCAACAAAACCATCTCCCCCAGATGACAATTTTGGTTTTAGTCAGCTTATTGACAGAGCTGCCCAGTACCATGGTGTTGAAATGCATTTGGACCCCACAGAGGAGGACTTTCTAATAGACACCTTTGCCCAAAAGACTGTACAAACGTTACAAATGTTAAAAGGCATCATTAAATACGCCCCAGACATATTCAAAGACCCTGTAAGAGCTAGAATTCTCAATCCCAGAATTGACAAAAAATATAAACCCGCTCCCAATGATGCCACCTATATCAAGGGTCAACTTCCTTTAGATTCTCTAGTGATGCTCCACCTCCGGACAAAGAGTCCAAATTATTAGATGCTTCGGGCAAACGAGTTGCTGCCCAATCAGATAATCACTGGAGGATAGCCAATGTGCAGGCATTACTTGCCAGGTATGATAGGGCTCATTACGACCAGCTGGAAACCCTATTGCAGCATTTGCCTGATCAATATAAGGCCAAGGCCAATGATTTGATTCAAGAGGGCAAATTAATAACTAATGCATCAATCAAGTGTGCCCTCGATGCAGCAGACACCGCATCTAGGTCCATTAACACTAGTGTGTTACTAAGGAGACATGCCTGGTTGCGCATTTCTGGCTTCAAACAGGAGGTACAAACAACTATCCTCAATCAGCCGTTCAATAAGGAACAACTTTTTGGCCTAGCTGTGGATACAGCTTTAGAAAAAAAGAAAAAGGACACGGAGACTGCTAAATCCATGGGAGCATTACAGTCTTCATCCACACGAGGTTCCTTTTGACGCTCCTTCTATAGAGGCGCATCCAAAAACATCAGTGCAGGCACTGCTTCTTCCTCCTGCAAAAACACCACACAAACATCCACCAACAAGGGATATTTTAGAGATGGGTACAGGGAAAATAACAACAAAGGAAGAGGCCGAGGTAACAACACTCTTGCCTCTCCCACTAATGAGCAGTGACTTCCCTCCACTCAGGTCGGAGGGAAACTCTAACAGTTCCTACCTGTTTGGAATTCCATCACTACAGACAAGTGGGTAAGACAGATTATCCAGTATGGTTACTGCCTGGAACGTACAGCAACTCCACCCAACATACCACCCAAGCAGCGTCCAATGTCCACGGAACATCTAACACTACTCAAACAGGAAGTTCTTTTGCTGCTTCAAAAGCATGCAATAGAACCAGTCCCCATACAACCTCAAGGGACAGGAGTTTACTCTCTATATTTCTTAATTCCCAAAAAAGGCGGTACCCTAAGGCCAATACTGGACCTCAGACCTCTCAATCTCTAAATACAGTCAGATCATTTTCACATGATCACTCTTCAACAGGTTCTTCCACTGCTTCAACAAGGTGACTTCCTTGCCACACTAGATCTCAAGGACGCTTACTTCCATATTACCATACACCCTGCTCACAGGAAATACCTTAGGTTCACAGTGGACGGCCAACACTATCAGTTCAAAGTCTTCCCATTTGGGGTGACCACAGCACCCAGGGTGTTCACAAAGTGCCTTGCAGTAGTAGCAGAACACTTGCGAAGACAACATATCCATGTATTTCCATAACTCGACGACTGGCTGATAAAAGCCAAGTCATACAACCAGTGTGTTCACCACACTTATCAAACCATTCAACTGCTACACAATTTGGGGTTCACAGTAAACTACACCAAGTCACAACTTCAGCCCTCCTACATACATCAGTATCTAGGAGCCACAATAGACACTTCCAAAGCTCTAGCATACCCCAATCCAGCAAGGATAGCCAATATGCAAACCCTCATTTCCAAGTTTCAGCCCCAACACACTCACCCAGCACGAGTGTTTATGCAGCTCATAGGAATGATGGCCTCTTGCATTGTCATTGTACCTCACACAAGACTTCAGATGCGCCCTTTACAGGAATGCTTAGCATGTCAGTGGAACCAGGCTCAAGGTCAACTTACAGATCTGGTATTTGTGGGCAGCCGCACATATCGCTCTCTGCAGTGGTGGAACACACAAAACCTTTCCAGAGGGGGGCCTTTCCTAGAGCCAGTTCCACAGATAGTGCTGACAGCAGACGCATCACTCACCGGCTGGGGACCCCGCTTCTCCTAAACCACACAATTCAAGGCAGGTGGACCACTCAACAAAAACTCTTCACATCAATTATCTAAAATTATTGGCAATATTTCTAGCGTTAGTCGTTCCAAACACATCTCCTCAACAAAGCTGTCCTAGTCCGCACAGACCATATGACAGCAAGTTATTACATACAGAAACAAGGAGGGACACATTCTTTGCCGCTGTCTCACCTAGCGCAAAGTATATGGAGATGGGCCATTCCACAAAATATATATCTTCTGGCAGGACATCTTCCAGGAGTTAATAATAAGATAGCGGATCTGTTAAGTCGCCAGACTCAACACATACACGAATAGGAACTTCATCCGCAAGTTCTTCAACCCATCTTCCAGATGTGGGGCCAACCAGACATAGATCTGTTCGCCACACATGCACACGCAAAATGCCCAACCTTTGCCGCCAGGTTCCCGCACCCGTTCTCCAAGGGCAATGCGATATGGATGAATTGGTCAGGCAGATTTGCGTACGCTTGTCCGCCACTCCCGCTCATTCCAATGGTAGTACGCAAGCTCAAACAGTCTCTCAAGATGATCCTAGTTGCTCCAACATGGGCACGGCAACCATGGTTCACAACACTACTCAAACTCTCTGTAGTTCCACACCAAAAATTACGTCTCACCCCAAAGCTGCTAACGCAGAACCATAGAGGGATAAGGCACCCAGATCCAGCGCAACTGAATCTAGCGATCTAGCTCCTGAAATCCTAGAGTTCGGTTACCTTAACCTCCCATGGGACTGTATGAACATTATTAAGGAAGCCACACGCCCCACTACTAGAGCTTGCTATGCAGCGAAATGGAAAAGATTCATCATTTACTGCAATAATAACTAACTTGACCCATTAGATGCTTCAATTCAGAACATTATCTGCTATTTGCTACATCTACAAAGATGCAATCTGGCATACTCATCAATAACATTACATCTGGCTGCCCTTGCCGCCTACCTACAAAACAGACAACATTTGTCATTGTTTAGGATACCCGCTATCAAAGCCTTTATGGAAGGCCTTAAAAAGGATCATTCCACCCAGATTGCCACCCTCTCCAGTGTGGAACCTAAACATTTTTCTCACAAGACTCATGTGCACAAATGCGAATTACAATTCCTTACATGGAAAGTGCTTTCCTTGTCACACTCACATCTTTCAGAAGAGTAAGGGAGATCTAGGCTTTAACCATACAAGAACCATTCTTACAAATACATCGTAACAAGGTGGTTCTTAGGACAAATCCAAAATTCCTTCCCAAAGTAATCACTGCTTTCCACCTTAATCAATCAGTAGAGTTACCAGTATTTTTTCAAAACCCTGATTCAGTAGCAGAAAGAGCTCTTCACACGCTCGACGTCAAAAGAGCTTTACTTTACTACATAGACAGGACTAAAGCCTTTAGGAATACAAAGCAACTGTTTGTAGCTTTCTCTCCACCTCATAAAGGCAATCCTATTTCCATGCCAGGTGGATAGTAAAATGTATTTAAATATGCTATCAGAAAACAAAACGTACCTTACCAATTCTCCCTAGAGCGCATTCAACACGCAAAGGTGGGGCTTCCATGGCATTCTTAGTGAACATTCCCCTGGAAGACATTTGTAAGGCAGCAACATGGTCTATGACACACACCTTCACCAAACACTATTGTGCACGCAAAGCAACAAGTTTCTGTAGGCTAAGCTGTTCTTAAGACACTTTTTCAAACCACTGCAACCGATACAGGTGACCACCGCTAGGGGAGACACTGCTGTAGAATCTATGCACAGTGTGAATTCTGCAGCTGATATGCCTCAAACGGAAAATGCTACTTACCAGTATGCATCTGTTCTTGGCATGTAGAGTTGCAGAGATTCACATGCCCACCCACCTCCCCGGAACCTGTATCTGTTCCAGTATTATCTTACTTAGATACATTCTCATAGACATTTTTCTGTTTTTGACAAGCTCCATCATTTCACTTCATGGCGAAAAACAATCTTAGTGCGCATGGGCATCGACTCCATCCTATCATCCAAGGGAGGAGTCCCCTATCTAGTGACTACAAAATACTTCTTCCAAGACAACAACAAGGTGCAAGCATACGAGCCCAACACCAGATGGCGATCTATGCACAGAGTGTGAATCTCTGCTGCTCTACGTGCCAAGAACAGATGCATACTGGTAAGTAGCATTTTCCTTAAATGGCACACGCCTGGGAGGACTTTGAGATCTTCATCCGAGAGAAAACTGATCATCCCTAGAGTTCGCAAAGTCAGATGGGGCGGCTGCTCCTTCTCAGTGGCGGTGGCCAAACTTTGGAATACGCTACCCTCCTCGATCTCCCAGGTGGAATCCCTTCAGGTGTTAAAAAAAACTACTGAAGACCTGGCTTTTCTCAGTTTAGTCAGCAGCCTCTCATTCTCCTCTCCTCTTCCCGTCCTCTCAGTGCCTTTGCACCCTCGGGTTTTAGTGCACTTTATAAATCCCTATCCTATCCTATCCTATCCTATCTCGCAGATCAAGATGACCAGCCCTTACACCCAGGAACCACTGAAGAAGACTATAATGTTGGACCCCCTAGGTGATTCTGTATTCGATCAATACCCAGTTAGGGCTTTTCTACCAGAATATACCCTGGACTTCCATAAGGACCACTGCACCCTATAAAGTGGGCATGCACGCAGCTAGTCAGCTTCTTACCCATGCTTAAAGGCATGCTCAAATCTGCTCCAGAAACTTCATGTAGGCAGTAAAAGAGAGGGTAGTAACACCTAGGCTTAAGAAAAAGATAAACCCTCAACAAGTGACTCTCTACATCAAGAGCCAGATCCCTCCTGACTTCCTGATGGTTCACACTGCCCACAAGAGGGTGTCCCAAGCTATGGCTGAAATGCTGCTGCTTAAAAAGGAGAGCAAGAATATTTGTTATGGGGAAGAGGTCAGCGGTAAGGGCAGCCATACATAGGCGCGCATACCCAATCCTTTCCTGGTACGGCATGTCCCAGTGGGAGGAGATGTAGAAACTTGTAAACCACATTCCAAAGGCATATAGAAACAGTGGGGAGGGAATAGTCAGAGGGTACATAGTGGGTCCATCCGCCACGGTCTTTAACACCAGTGTTGCCCTCCGGTGACATGCCTGGTTTCAAGCCTTAAATCTCACTGAATCTCCTCAACCTCTTGTTTGACATGGAGCATCCTTGCTTGAAAAAAAATAGAAAAGGGCACAGAGATTGCCATGGTGTCCTGCAAACTCCAACTACAAGAGATTCCTTTCACAAGCAACAGCCCCGAGGATAAGTCAAGTTCTCTTTAGCAGACCAGCCACAATCTTAATCACGACAGCAGCAACACCAGCAGGGACTACATCAAGGATACATACAAATGTAACAGAGGGAAGGGTAGAGGTGACTCCAGTAACGGAACTTCCACTTCTGAGCTGTGACTAGCTCTATCTTTTCCCAATCACATGTTGCCTGTCGGGGGAGAATACCAGATTTCCTTTCTCACTGGCAGGAAATCACATCAGAAGAGTGAGTTTTAGCAGTGGTCCATCATGGCTCCCTACTAGAACTTCTCACAATCCTTGCCAGCATCCCACTCCACAGATACATCCTCATCAGAGACATCTCTGTCTTCCTGAGAAAGAGGTAGAAGCAGAAAGGAGCTATAGAGAGAGTACCCTCACAGGATCGAGGAAAATGCATATGCTCTCTTTGCTTCCTCCTTGCCAAATAGGATGGCCTTCCCAGGCCTAACCTGGGCCCAACACCTCTAAATAAATACATGCTGTTGGAACATTTCCATTTGAGAACCCTACAGAGTGTCATCCCCTGGCTACATCAAGGTGATAACATGATGGAGCTCTACCTCAAGGATGCTTATTTTCATGTAACTATCCAAACTGCCCATTGCCTGGACCTTTGCTTTGTGGCAAGTGGACATCACTACTAGTTCAGAGTACTTTCTTTCAGTGTTACCATGGCTCCAATTGTGTTTACAAAGTGCCTATCAGTGGTGTCGTCTGAAGGGGCATCACTCATGTCTTCCTTTATCTCTACGATAGGCTGATCAAGATTGGCAGCAGGCAACAATGCCTCGCCCACTCTTATACACCAATTTCCATGCTTCCCAGCATGGGATTTACCATATGTGCCATTAAGTTCCATCTCCAACCTCATCAGATCCAACCCTGTGTGGTTTCAGTGCTGAAAGCATTTCCAGGGAAAGCCTACCACAACCAACAGAGGGTGTTGGCATTCCAGAAGCTGCGCCTCTTTCAGCCCAACTATTAGCTCACGGTCAGAACCGTCATGCACTTTCTGAGGACGATAGCCTCGTACATTTTGATCGTACCTCTCACCAGACTTCATGTGCACCCGACCAACTGTGACTTGCGAGGCAGTGGGAACATAAAAAGGCTTACTGGGAAAATCTACTGCTGGTACATGCCAGCACTCTGCACTGGTGGTACAGCAACAACTTGCTACTCTACAGGCCTTTCTCAGACCTGATTCGATAGTGACCATTACCTCGGGCTCAACACCATAACTGTACAGGGGGTGAGGGCCCCTCAACGCAATAGGGCAACAGGCATTCTCCCCAGCTCTCAGCACCACCGCAGGGGATCTGGCTTTGGGAGATCCGCCACAGCACAAAACTCCTAATGGAAAATCTTCTGGTGGTAGAAAGAAACTTTGCAAACCTGCTCAGGAGGACACATTAACAAGTCCACAAGAGGGAATTCTGCCAGAAAGTACTGCGGTTGGGCACCTGTTTACTTCCCCTGAAAACATGAAAGGCCTAGACTTTGCCTCAAGGTACCTGCACCCACTGTCTATGGGCAATGCACTATAGATCAAAGATCGTTCCCTTCATTTTCCTTAATTTTTCCTCCTCTCCCACTGCTACTGTATGTGATGAGGAAGATGCAACAAACATTCCTGACACTCCTCTCACTTGGGCCAGGCCTCCCTGGTACATACTCCTGTATATGTCCATTAGCCCCCCACAAAAAGTTGCTTCTCAAGCTGAGTACAGCCAAATCAGACAGACAGACTCCAGATAGCTCAACCTCATGATCTGACACCTGCGATCTTAGAATTTGGCTATCTTACCTTACCCCAATTATGCATAGCCTTTCTGTGTGAAGTGTGAATTCCCACTACATTAGTCTTATACTCTGAAAAGGGAAAGAGGTTTGCCCACTACTGTAGTTCCAAAAACCTGAACTCCAATAAAGGCCAATATCCAGGACATCCTCTGCTATCTTGTACATGAGCAGAAATTGACCTCACCTACATGTAGCTTACATGCAAAACAGGGAGCATTCATCCCTATCCAGGATCCAATTAGCAATGACCTTCTGGGAGGGCCTTAAGAAGGTAATTCCTCCCAGGATACCTCCTGTCCTCTTGTGTAATCTTCACAAGTGTCAGATGGCCACACTTTGAAACTTTACACTCATGTCCTCAACAGTTCTTTTCTTGAAAAAATTCCTTCCATGTGGCCACAACTTCGATTTGACATATCAGCGAGCTGGAAGCTCTTACCTGGCAAGAACCATTAATTTACGTTCACAAAGATAGGGTTATTCTAAAGACCACCTCAAGGGGGTGTAACCTTTTCAACTCAGTCAAACTATAGAGATTTCAATCTTCTTGGCACAACTAGTTTCAGTAGCAGAAAGAACTCTAAACACATTGGATACGAAAAGAGCCTAACCTTTCTCAAGCCATGCACTTACCTTCCCTTTCCCCAAAATCTCCTCGGCATGACGTTATGTACAGTATCCCTGGGGGAACAGGGCTTGGCATCGGAGCATGCTCTGTGCTCATTCTCCCAATACAAAGAGTACTTAGGACTTTGCCTTTAACCACATAAGCAAGCCCTGCACTCATTGTCATTGGTCTCATATCCTCTTAGGCACAACATTTGGTTATTTGAAACTGAGAGATGGCAGATATGTAAACACTTAATCATTTAGAGCTTCATAGATGTCATTGTTAAAGTCAGTTATCTGATGTGATGTGATGTATAATGTCACCAGAGATTTCACTAATGAAGTACTTTGTGGTCTAATGTATGACTTGTGGTGAACCTGGGGCTTATGGATACTTAGCTAGCAAGAACTAGTATATTTAATTATTTATTTTCAGGTTTTAAATGTATTATTCCTTTATCTGTTCCCACTCCACAGAATTATTTTCTGACTATTTTAGAACCAGGCAGCTGTGAAGATCCTTATCCAGCTTACTTAATTTCTGACTAGTATATGAAAAGTTTAATTTCAGTATGCCTGACTAGTTATACAATTTCGGATCTACAGATGCATATCTACTAAAACTGAAAATGATACATACTGTGCTGAGAATAAGACATTTTGCATCAGTGAGAAAAACCAGAGGAACGAGGTAGGTTCTTGAATAGGAAATACCACCTGCCAGCATTTGCAGTCCTTTCCATTCCTTATTCGCACATTCTAAATTCTATAAGGAATACATGAGAAATAGAACAAGAATGAACCAAAGGAGAAAAAAAGGAAAAATAGGGAGATGCAGGTATAAGAAATTACCAAGATGATAAAAAAAGGCACATATTAACTTTTCTTTTGTTGTCTTCCTTTTTCACATTAATCAATTGCGCAATATTACTATCAGTATTTTCTTAATTTCTGTATTAGATAAAGTGATAAACTCATCCATAGATGGTCCATCCTGAAGTCTAATCTGTGCTCTGACTCTTTCAGGGTTGTATCACGGCATGAGCTGATTACAGATGTATTCATCAACTTTAGCACTATATTTGCATGCTACAAAGGTGTAGTGTAATCTTTAACAGTCTCATTTTCTGGCTGCAGTCTCATATTAAAGTGGTACCTTTGTTATAAGGTGCTTATTTTGGGTAGGTAATTGGCATCTAACTTTCATATGTATACATCATATTATTTAGCGCCCAGTGCTCTCCTCCACCACGTCCAGTAGATTCTCAAACACCACTTGCTTCTAAGTGCATAAGCAATGCCATAGCAATAATAGTTTCTTCTCAACCTAAGGGTTAACACCACATAATCTAGTATAGTGTCTCTCCAGGTAACAGAAAAACAATGGTGGTGCATTTACATTCTTCATGTTGTGCAAGCACAAAATGGACACACCAACGAATAATAAACACAGAATCTGTTGCCAAATAAAGTATTACCATGTCCTTATGGCCCAAGAGTCTTAATCTTTACTCCAGCACTAAATGTAGTGCTTGAATATTAATTTAAACTTGAGTCTCCTGCACGTGTAAAAATAAGTTGTATACAAAGTTTTTTTTTAAACTTGGATGAGAGGACTTTCATGTTAGAAAAAGTCTAGAGATTGCCTACGTTTAAAGTGTAGGACATCACCCGGGTGCTTTTTTTCCAGACAGTGAATCCAGCGGCAAAATTGCTTAACATCTTTGAAGCTCACATCGGTGGTGAGAAATGGCTTGCAGTTCCTCATACTTTCTGACAATGCTCAAAAAAGCCATGTCAGGTATGATGAGATAATGAAATGGTATTAAGTGTTCACATGCATATTGTGATTCAATGACATCACACACATGTAGGAGAATCAAGTGTGAAACATGATGTCAAGTGCGAGTGATGTCCGTGATTACGTGGCGATGACATACTTGTGCTGCAGGCAACACTGGAGTTGTTGACCTAACCTGGTAGGCATAATTACTAATTGAAAAACTTCGGTTACAGCCAACAAAGGTTGAGGAGCTAATACCAAAATTCGAAGCAAACCAGCGAAGTTCTCCTCAGAGCAACAAAATGAAGATAATCCGAACAACAACATAATCTAAGGTACTTTAATAGGAAACACCCCAGTGTCTAGGCCCGGCCCACCGATTGCCAGCACTAACAGCCTTTCCAAAGTTGAATATGCTATAAGAAATAAGGGAGATTAAAGCAGGAATGAACCAAGGGAGAAAAAGGTAAAGGTATAGAGAAGCAAGGGAAAAGAAGGGAAGACGAAAGCTATGCATAGAGATTGGAGTATTTAACAGATTTCTGATGGCTTGATCCAATAAAGAATTCCAAACGGAAAGTCCATCTTTTCTCAGATACTTAATGAACTGTTAACTGAACACACAGCTGAATTGTTGTCATATTACTAACATCTCTGCAACATTTCTTGAATTGGTACACATATTGAGCTTGTAAGTGAACTAGCTCCTGGGTTGTATCCTCGTAAATTATAACTTCTCTGGACCCTAATCTTGCTGTGCAATTTTATTAAACGATCCACTCAGAAGAACTCAATCACTCTCAAGACTGCACTCATACTTCTGATCAAGTGCACCATAATGCCATAGACACATGTTTCCGATTCAAATCTCATCACCCCAAATGAACATTTCAGACTGGACTGGATAGTTCACATTTCGCCATCTTTCAGCACCACTCTGCTAGAAGCCCAAATTAGTGGTTGAAACTGAAAGCCCCAGAAGATCCCTCACAGCTCTATCTGTTAAAACCTTTTTCAGGACCTCTGGACAATAGCTTATCGCACAGACATTCTTATATTCTTGGAAGACTTCACCGACTTCACAATGACGCCACTTTATAGCTCATGAGCAACTTTGCTTCCCTCACACAAAAATACAACAAAGACCAGGACGGTGTCCTATGTTACAACAAGGAGCTTAGCACCAGTAACCAAGTAATAAAACGCAACATGGAGTAAATTCAAAACTTAGGAAGCTCCACAAGCCCAAAACTAAGGAAAAGCAGATTAATGTAACGGTGAACTTGAAGCCAAGTTGAACTTCCAAGCTCTTTATCAAACTTCGACATGGCACCAGCCCCAGCAAGGAATCCAGAATTTCAAGCTTATGTGCCAGTGTAGACCACATTGCCATTTTTTCACGGAGTAAATACAAATAGTTCAAAGAGAGCTCCAAAACAAATCACAAAATCACCTCTTAAGTACTAAATGAACCAACCTGATGCGGTCATCCTTCAAACACCTACACGCAAGAAGTAATCCAAATCATGATGTGAGCCAACCCCTCAGTATATGTGTTTGTAATTCATTACCTGTAATACTAGCAACACTATGCCCATGACATAACTTTACTAATTATAAACAACCATTAGCTCCTCACTAGAGGAAAGAATCTTCCCTTTTTCTCCAAAATCTAGCTAAATCATTTCAATACAAAGAAAAAACTTGTTTTTCATCCAAAAATTAAGCAAGCCTTTTTAACTCAACTTCTGACTCACATTATCAAAAGTGACGTAGTAAACACCTTTCGACCTGGTGGCTGGATTCTGCCTAAAAGGCAGGATGAGGTGCTAATAGTGAAAAATACTAAACATTCTTCAATAAAGGTTTGTGTTGCTTGAACTATCGGTGGCTTACAACACTGTTAACCACATAACTAAACTTCAAATCTAGGAAGGGAACAGAAGTTAAAGGTGTAAATTGGTTAAAGCCTTTCATTATGTCAAAATCCCAATTCGTACATGGGGCTGTAATTCACTGTGCCCTAAAGAGAATTACATCGTAATTAACCAATACTCGTGTGATACTGTGTCTCAGAATCTACACCTTCTAAAAAAAAAAAAAAAAAAAAAAAGTTCATGCGGAAAGAACTTCCTTGTAGAATGAATTAGCTAGGCTGAGCTCTTTGTTCTTTAAATGTGACATATAATTTATTCTACTTTACACCACTAACTCTCCACCTCAGGCAGAGAAATAGTTGACTCCTTCACTCAGCAAGTGATCTCTTCCTCTTGATCCCTTTGCCAAACCAATAGGCTTCATTATTACTCCAATCCTAATTATTATCGCACAGATCTCCATATGCTGCTTCCTTCCGTTTACATCTGCAAAGAAAACTCAAGTCCTCAAATTATTGCCTTAGACTTCAGGAAAGCACTGCAACCATTAGCGGTTGCTCAATTTAACAGAAGAAATGCATTGCTAGCTAGCTTTCTGAAATCTGTGCAGGCTGCCCCCGGGACTGTCTTTAATGCTGCGGCTTGATTCTAAGCCTCTAAAAACCACATAAGACTGATAAACCACATAAACTCCATTCAAAGGGAACTCTCCTGGCTGCCTTTTGAGACAATAATTACTTTTAGTTCCTTTCCCTCTTTACCTTCTTAACCTCCTGCATCATATATATCCTTAAACATCATCTCACCCAGCTACTTGAAGAATAAGCTAGAAACAACTGTAGATATAAGTATGAAAGGAGCAAATCATGTGTCCTGGAAAATCCAAGACCTGCTCGCAACTAGCTGAGCTATATAACCACGTACCCAAAAATATCAGCTGTCATACCAAGATACTATCCTTCTAATGACTCCTCTCTTCAGAACCCCACGTTAAAGATTAGTGTGAGCTCATGTGCTTTTTCTTTTCTGCCTTTCTGTTTATCTTTACAAAAATACTAATTCTTGTAATTGCTAATATTACTTATAAAGTGATCTATTGTCTATGTGAATGGATCTGAGATGTATTTGAATTTTGGCATAGGCCTGAACTAAACCCCGCGCTGTCAGCCAACCCTTCAGCTTGGACTTACACTGAACTTGCCGTGGGTGGCCTACCCTGCTGTGGTTGGCGAAGCAATTGAGATTTTCAAAGGATGTTCAATTTCTCCACCGCAATGATGCTCATTGCAGCCTTTGTTAGGATAGCATTTATCATCCAAAGCTGTTCCTCATTTCCTCTCAACAGCATCTTATTTGTATGCGTACCACATTAGATGACTGTTTCAAATAAATTATGACTGCTTGAGATCACGTTTGCATTTTAAATGATTGTACAGTAACACTCTCTACTATATGCCTATTTTGCCCCACTTAGTAAATTGACCAGGATTAACATCTATGAACGTTATTAGTGCGCCCAAAATAAAGAGATTGAGTGCAGTTGAGGAACGAAGTGATCAAGCAATTTATTTACCTGGTGATGGTGTGACCAACTAATGTTCTCCTCTTCACATAAACAGCTGTCAATAGACAATTGTGAAAATACTCTTGTTTGTTGTTAGAATTCATTTACGGAATGCATTTCCATTGCAGGTGCATCAAACCAAATGACAAAAAAGCTGCCCATATCTTCAATGATGCTTTAGTCCAGCACCAAGTTCGGTACCTCGGTCTGTTGGAGAACGTACGTGTTAGAAGGGCAGGTTATGCTTTCCGACAGCCATACGAACCCTGCCTGGAAAGGTACAAAATGCTCTGCAAGCAGACCTGGCCTCATTGGAGAGGCCCTGCCAGGTAAATTGGTTTCTTTTATATTTTGGCGGGATGGGAAGTTTTTATCAACTGTTTTGCTTTTCATTTACCCTACACATTCAAAGAGAAAAAAACATTAATTTTAGCAACACACTGGCAGTATGGGTAAGCACATCTTTTTTTATTTAAAGCAGCTGCACAGTATATGCCAAAGAAACAAGGATGTCGTACCTGAAGGAAATGACCCAAATAGGGTCACCCTGGTCACTCGCGACCACCTCTCAGCCTTCCATACCAAATGAAGTGTCAGTCAGACCGTAGAGAATACAAGCCACTACTTGTTTATTCAGATACACTTAGAGTGGAGCCCAGTCTGCTCAGTCGTTTAGTAGTGCTGCAGAGGAACTGACATCAGCATGCGTAACGATACATTATGTACACTTCAAAACCAATGAAAGCACGCCCACCATGGAATTTTCCAAGCAGATGCAGCTGGACAGTAAATTACAAAGGAGTAAGTTTCGATTCTGGGGCCGGGCACACACTATCTACTATTCAAGGCCGCTCTGCCTGTGCCCACCACCAGACAAGTGGGAGAAAGTCTACATCTAAAAGGAAAGGTATGCACTAATAAGAACAGTGCATTCATTAGTGTAGCAAAACTCAGCTCCGAAGAAACATAACCTAGAGTAGGCCGTTTCTCGGAAATGGCAAAGGATTAGTTTTGATTATGATTAAAAATGGCGGCCATACACAAAATGGTGCTGTGAATGCTGACTTTACATAAAGAGTGCAAAAGCATATTTTTCTATTCTAACATACCCTTTCCTTCATTTCCCTCTCAGCCAGAAAGAGTGCTATGCAATGCCCATTTCTCGAAGTAGAGACATTTACCTTTCACTGAGAATAAGGATGTGAGAGCGATTTTATGCAGATCCTACCTTCAGCAGGAGGTGGGTTCCTTGGACAGAAGTGTCCAGTGTCTGCATCGGTCTGAATACCATTTGTTCCTGGTATGTCTGGTCTGAGCAGGAGTAGTAGGGCAACCAAAGACCCTGGTGATCCCTCACCACGCTGCGCTCAGCATCCGCATACTTTTCCTTTACCTTGCCGTAAGTAACTAAGGGAAATATTAGGGTCATCAGAATCACTTTGGCGAGTTACAGGTTTCAATATGACAGGTTTTTTGTTTTGTTTTTTGCTGAACCTCTGCACTTTTCCCGGTCTGCACTGATTTCAGCAGATATGTCACTGTTGTGGAAGCGACGTGTGCTGGCAAAATGGCTCTGTGAGTTATGTGATTGCTGCATATATTCTTGTGTGAACTTTAGGTTATGAGTTATATACGGAAGGAAGACCTTGCCCGTCCCACGGCTTATCCTTCTGAGTAATACTCAATGTATGAAACACATGTCAAGGGTTAGCAGGCACCGGACTGTGCTTGAACATGCTGTCACAAATGTCCATTTGGTGATAGCATGAACCAGCATGCATTGAGGGGACTGAGGCCATTTTGCTGGGACCAGTATGAAGCTCCACCTCTTACTGCACGAGTTCATTATTTTTGGGTCAGAACAAACACACTCTAATTTTTATGCAATGTGAAGATAGGTGTGCTGTCGGATTTAGGAGGCTAGGCATTAAGATGGGACTCCAGTGTTACATGGAGGATGGCATGTTGTATGAAACCGAATCTTGGTCGTTAATGCAAGCTGTCTTGTAGTCCATGCCAAGCTAGTCCTCTGTTTGTGTGTTTGGGCTTGCTCTGATGATGCCTATGTGGCAACTGCTCTCTGTTTTATCAAAGGTTTTGGAAACATGTCAACTGTGCACGAGCCAAAATGATGGGTATTACCAAAGCTTGTTTTTCTTGGTCTTCAGACATTCATACCAATACACCTTCATCAGAGTCCTGTGAATTTCCTGCTAAGTGCAAAGATGCAGCCCAAACAGAAATGGTCCCGAGCCTATTGGCTGCATATGTAGGCATGTCATCCATACTTGCCGGCCTACCAATCACCTATTGGAAAAAATAGCCAATTTGTGTTCCTATGCCACTGGATTTTCAAAAGCATTTCTGAATTACTTACTCGCTCTAAATTCGAAAGTTTGTTTTCTCTATTTCAGTAAAGAGAGTAGTGTGCTTTTCCTTGGAGTATAGTTTTACATTCCTACAAATAAATGATAATCGGGGCCGGACTGGCCGTAGCGGGCACCGGGCAATCCCCCGGTGCGTCGCAAGGGTTGGGGCCGGTTTGGGGCCCCTGGGGGCCGTTTTTGTTACAGGGCCGCGTTTGCGGCGTAGCTGCAAAATCGGCCCTGTAGCAAAATCGGCTGAAAACCGTCCCTGGCAAAGAGCTCGCCGGCACCCTCCGACCCCCCTCCCCCCCTCCCCCTGTGGCGGCCGGCCGAGCACTTTGCCAGGGCCGGTTTAGGTTCCCAGTCCGGCCCTGATGATAATGTTCCCGGACTGGAATACTTCAGAATTTAAAAAAGTATTTTAGGGCATTTTCTGTCCAGTCTTAAATTTATTGCATGTCTTTTTTTAGTTTCTCCACCCGTGGTATCAAAATAGGACCTGCTGCAAATACCACTTCACACCGTGTGTGGGAGCTGTTTTTGGAGCAGTAAGGTTATTTCACCAGAATAGCTGCAGCATACGTACAAACATAATTATACGTACCTCTCTGCTGACATTTCAGGAACAGTAATAACACGTTCCCTGAATCTTTCCGTTATTCAGTAGCAATAGATAGAGCATGGACAAAATGAAGGATTACCACACATAAGCTTACATTTCTTTCCACTTTTTTATTTTTATTTCTTGCCTGTTTAGATGGTAAACCAGGTACCAAGGTCATCGGAGAACTGTACATGTTCGAAGGCTCAGCTCGTAGGACAAAGTTTGGCTTGTGTACATTTACATATGTACATTAAATATGACCTTATGTAGCTGGAAGAGGATTGTTAGTCCCTGAGCCTCTTCTGAACAAGTAGAGTGCAGTAAACATTACGAAGCTGTTCTATATGTTAAGGGGATGCAGTGATTCTTTTCAGAGTTCCGCTTATGTCTTGTTTTGCTCGATAATGTTGAATGGATCGCTATATCTGATATGCAGAGAACTTTTCCAAAGTTTGATTCGGGTTAGTTTTGCTTTACACTCTGATCTGTGGTGATAATCCTGGATTGTAAACTTTGAATTGTAACATTTTCAAACCAATCTTGAACTAATTTAGCTGTGATGCAATTTACTGCCAGCCATCATGTGACTCTAGCCATGTTGTAGTCTTGCAGGAGTCTAAATGTTGTGAAGTGATCAATGGGAGCAGAGCGGTTGATCGAGAGAGATTTTTCTGCGTACATTGAGAAAACCAATGCCAGATTTCAATTTGCAGTCAGCTGTAATGACAAACCTCTCCTCTAGTTGTGATTTTGATGCAGGTGGGTAGAGTCCCTGTTAGAGAAGCTAGAAAACAAGGGACAGGATCTACAATGGCTTCTCATTTGAGTGTTTTCAGCTTTGAAGGCGTGCTGTGTATTTTGCTGCTTGTCAGTCGACGTACAGGGAGGGAATTATTCTTTACGATAAGACTAGAGGGGTTTCTGCGTTTTGAACGTGTATGGGCCCTTTCTTAAAGCTTTTCTGTGAAATGGTGAAAATGTCTAGTTCTTTCATATGATGATTAGAGATCGGGAATGAGAGACAGAGATCCACATTTTTGGTGCTGAGTCTCAAAGGTTTGAGCGCGTGTTTTCATGAAACTGGGTTTTTCCAGTCCAAGCTCCATTTTCCTTCTCATGACTCCGGGAGCACCCCGAGTCTGAGTTTGACAGCCGTGTATCAGGGGATGTGTGGTGCAGAGGTTTTGTATGTCAGACTGTCTTCAATATGCAACACATGTGTACCACTGGAGTTCGGATCAGGCTGGAAGTGACATGTTTGTTTTTCCTGGTGCCTACAATGAGGTGGGTTGCTGCATGAACTGTTTTAAATTATGCCAGACCAATTTATTGGGATGCCAGTCAGCTGGGCATGGCCGTCGTCTGGTAATGCTTACAGGGTGTCAACCATTGATTCCCAACCTGCATTGCTATTATTATGCTCTTTGATTTTTAGAAGATGCAATTGGAGTTGAGCACCATTTTCCCGTTTTTCCTGTGAAGATCAGGCTTGAGTTTGTATGCCCTGGAACAGTTCTTGCCAATTGTTTATTATGAACATGGGGTTTGATCCTGTAATGCCTGAGTGGGGGAGCTATTAATCAGAGCACACAAAAAACACAAGACCCCCACCAGCTATCAATTATTTTCAATAAAATACACAAAACAGCACATTAATTCTGTGTATAATTCGGGATACTGTATTATTCACATCTTATTAATCCGTTTCATTCGTCTTATTACGCAAAGTAGTCTCATCTTACATATATACAAGTTGGTGCACACCACGTCGTTCTACTTTACAAAAAAACACAAGACAGTGGAATAATGATTTCCTACACCCAAGACACAGACATAAAATTATTGACCTGTTGAAAGATTTTTTAGGTTGTCATATACAAATGAACAATATCCAGAGCTCTGTATCCAAAAAATGTAGAAAGCTACCCCTCCAAAAAGTATTGGGTTTGTTCTGTTAAAATCATAAATTGCCCAAGTAGGGCAGTCAAGTGAATTTATCTATCTATCTATCTATCTATCTATCTATCTATCTATCTATCTATCTATCTATCTATCTATCTATCTATCTATCTATCTATCTATCTATCTATCTATCTATCTATCTATCTATCTATCTATCTATCTATCTATCTATCTATCTATCTATCTATCTATCATGTGGGGGCTGGATGAGGATTCCAGGGACCTTTAATTGTTTTTATAGTGACACTGATGTGATTGAGGAAAAGAAAAATGCTTTACCTACGGTTAGAAATACAAGGTTCTTAGCACAAAATACATTTATAAACTAATTCGGAGTGCCGAAGTCGTAAAGTCTTTCCACGCTTACTATGTATTTTCCACCAATAGTGAAGAGCCAGTATGGGTTTAGAACTGTGTCATTAGCAACACCAGTATCATTTGCATTTGAGAAAGGCATTTAAGCTGAAACGCGTCATGCTGTCTAGAATAAGTGGAAGCTCTACGAACCCGTGTGTGCTCAGGTCTTTTTCTTTGTTTAGTTGATGTTCCTGGAGATAGATATATATATATATATATATATATATATATATATATTTTCACTGAAAAAGCCATAGGTGTCACACACGTTATAGTTAGAAATTAGCATTTAAAAAAACCTTAGAAATTCACTGAAAAAACCATAGGTTTCAGGGGTGTTATAGTTAGCTGGACATTTCACTCGTACAAAACCAGTGAAAATCCCCCGTTATAGTTAGTTCAGCTAACTATAAATCGCTCGCCCGCAATGCACTGCTGATGACGTCACATATTACATCACTCATGACATGGTCAGTGACATCACTGATAACATCATCCTTGTGATACAGTGGCAGACCTCCTCTCACCCTAATATAACCTTTGATACACACACTCAAAAATAGAAACACCCATTTTCAAAACAATGGACACACCAATACCAGTTACAACACACCTATTCAGTAATTCCAAGCTCTACACACACATCCACTCATTCAGCAACTGTCCTATAAAGTCACTCATACATGTACTTACTCATCATATGTACTCATAAACCTATACATCCTGTTACACACCGCCACTCATCCATAGTTACTCACACACATAGTCACAAATGCAAATAAAGTATCAAACCTACATTTACTTGCATATACATTTATACACACACTGCCACACTTACTTCTACAGAAACTTGCACATACTTACTCTCTTAAACAATCACTTATAGAAACACATATTTATTTATACAGAAACTCTTCCAATCTCTCACTCTCACATATACTCACTTATATACACCAAAACTCACATATACTAGTTTACAACATATGTAGTTACTCATAAAGACACTATTGAGACAGTCATTCACTCACTAACACACCCATACACACACTCATCCACCCATACAGTCCTGCACACATGCTGTCTTCAACACATACAAACAGTGAGTCACTCATTCAAGCATCTATGCGCTAAGTAATACCCCCCACCGAACCATACATACATTCAGGCACTCATACTGATACTCAAAAAACAACTAATAATCCATATAGACACTCATGTAGCTACCCACCAACCCATGCAGCCACTTATACACAAAGTGAGATTGATACAGATATGTACATATTTAAACATTACTTGCTAACCCATGTATAATCTAAGATACACTTAATCGGTCAGTTATACAATCAATTTTACACAAAAAAATCATCCATTTAGACACTTATATACCCATTTATTTTTCCATCGACCTTGAGATATACATACATAAAACATATTTAATTTTCAAAAAAACACACATTCACTGGATGGTCATCAGTGCTGTCATCAGTGATGTCATTTGAGATGTCATCAGTGATGTCATGAGTGATGTCACTGACCATGTCATGAGTGATGTAATATGTGACGTCATCAGCAGTGCATTGCAGGCGCCCGAGTTATAGTTAGCTGAACTAACTATAATGGGAGAATTTCACTGGTTTTGTACGACTGAAATGTCCAACTAACTATAACGCCCCTGAAACCTATGGTTTTTCACTGAATTTCAAAGGTTTTTTAAATGCTAGTTTCTAACTATGCTTACAGAGGTAGGACATGTGAAGAAAGAAGAAAAAACGCACCGAAAGAAGCAAAAGAAATGCAGAAAGAAGCAACAGATGTCACCAAAGCTGAAGAAAAGTGCAGGAAGAAGCAAGACATGTGCAGAAAGAACCAACAGAGGAGCAGAAAGAGGCCTTCTTACAAAATCATTCTGTGCCCACAACTTTTTCAGACGGGTACTGGTGTTAACAGACCTAGAGCCAGTGGTATGCTAAAAGACACTTAGAATACAGTGAAAACACCTACATACACTAGGGAACACTATGCGTTGGAGTACCCCTGTGATTAGCATGACCTCCTTTGTAAGCCCCTAGTATATAATAGGGCTGGGGGATTAAAACTACCTCTTAAAACGCGCCACGGGGTGCGTTTGCACACTGGTTAAGGGAGGGGGGGGCCTGAGATGACGTGTGCAAACACGCCCTGTGGGCGTTTTAAGTTGTGGGGTTAAGTCCCCTTGAATCCTGAGGGTCCCTAGGGGCCAACTAACCCACCAGGTATGTCCAGTAAGTGCCACAGAGTTGCATTGCAGAGAGGTGTAAAATGGGGCATGGCCTCGGACCACCTCTCTGCAACGCAGCTCTGTGGTGCTTACTGGAGGTACATGGTGGGCTAGTTGGACCCAGGGACTCTCAGGATTAAAGGGGACTTAATTTCCCAACATAAAACGCGCAACAGGGCGTGTTTGCACACGTCACCTCAGGCCCTTTCCCCTCCCTTCACCACCGTGTAAACACGCCCTGTGGCCGTTTTAAGTTGGGAGATTAAGTCCCCTTGAATCCTGAGTGTCGCTAGTGTCCAACTAGGTACCTCCAGTAAGCACCACAGAGCTGCGTTGCAGAGAGGTGTAAAAAGGGGCGTGGCCTCTGGAACCATTTCTGCAACGCAGCTCCCTGGTGCATACTGGAGGTACCTGGTGGGCTTGTTGGCCCCCACGGACCCTCAGTATTGAAGGGGAATTAATTCCCCAACTTACAACTCGCCTGGGGTTGCGTTTGCACAGTGGTAAAGGAAGGGGCGGGGCCAGAGGTGACAGGTGTGCAAACATGCCCTGTGGCGTGTTTTAAGTTGGGGAATTAATTCCTCTTCAATTCTGAGGGTCCCTGGGGGCCAACTAGCCCACCAGGTACCTCCAGTATGCGCCAGGGAGCTGCGTTGCAGAGAGGTGTTCAGAGGCCATGCCCCTTTTTACAACACTCTGCAACGCAGCTCTGTGGCGCTTATTGGAGGTACCTGGTGGGTTAGTTGGCCCCCAGGGGACCGCCGGATTGAAGAGGAATTAATTTCCCAACTTAAAACGCGCGATGCCGGTCTTTTTTTAAATTTAATTTTTTAAGAAAGGGGGCTATGTGGCCCCCCTTCTTTTCCTGTTTTACATCCCCCGGTGCCTGACCCCAAATTTTTTTAAAAAATAATTTGGAAGGGGGCCGTGGCCCCCCTCCTGAGGCCATAATCGGCCCCAGGGACCCCATCCCCCCCTGGGCATGGCCATTTTTTTTTATTTATTTGGAGGGGGCTGCCTTGCCCCCCCTCCTCAGGCCATTTATGGCCCTGGGGACCCCATCCCCCGGGGCCGGCATTTGTTTTTATCTGATTTTTTTTTTTAATTTGAGGAGGGGGGCTGCGTGGCCCCCCTCCCGGACCACTAATAGCCCCGTGGACCCCATCCCCTGGGGCTGGCCCTCTCCGTTGGGGACCGTGGTGGGGTCCCCAACTCCCCCACAGTCCCGCCGGCTCCCTGCCTCCTGCGGGAGCCTGCATTGCTTTTCCACATGGGGAGCTGCTAAGATGCAGCTCCCTGTGTGGAAAAGCAATCGGCTTTGGTTTTTGGAAGAGAGCAGGTTTCCTGCTCTCTTCCAAAAACCAAAGCAGGTTGCTATGGCAGGGCGGGAGCCGCGAGGCTCCCACCCTGCGATAGCAAACAGCAGTGTCCTGAGGGTGGGTACTCCGGGACCCTGCAGGAGCCGGCCCTGGGGCCTGGGGTCCGTCACCCCAATTTAAATAATTAGAGCCCCGGAGAGGTGGTGGTCCCCGGGGCGTGTGGGGAGGGTTCGAACCCCCCCACACAGTTAAACAAAAATTAAAACAAGCCCCCGGGGGGGGGGCAGTCCCCAGGACTGCCTTGGGGCCATGTGCCCCCGCCAATATTTTATAAAAGCCCTGGGGGGTGGTGGTCCCCGGGGTTTGGGGGGCCTTTGAGCCCCCCACCCATTTACTAAACAAGCCCCAGGGGGTGGCAGTCCCCAGGGCTGCAGAGGGGCCATGAGCCCCCCCTTAAATACTTTTGAAAAGCCCCGGGGGGCTTTATTACAATCTTAACATTGCTCCCGGGACTTGGCCCACCCGGGGGCTAATTAATAATGAAGCGTGGGAGCCCGCACTTCGTTTTTTTTTTTTCCAGCCGGGTCCACGGATCCTCCGCGGATTTTGGCGATTTAAAAAAATATGTTCTTTTTTTTGTGCCTGGGGGTCCTTCTGGGACCCCCTAAGCAGGCCTAGGGGGTCAGGGTGTTTCTACCCTGCCCCCTTTTCTCTTTTTTCGCATTTGTTTTTCTGTTTTCTTGATATCTTTATATATATATATATATATATTTTTTTTTAAACCTTTATTACAAATTGCAATAAATATACAGGTATGGGCCTACAACCTTCGGGCCGGCCGCTAGTAAACAATAAGGTCATAAACATATAGGTATAAACGCAAGCAGTACAGGTCCCAAGGATCCGAAATATCATTTGCCGCTATAGGCCTTTACATCCCAAATGGCGGTTTCATTTTAAATGAAAAAAAAAGAAACAAACCCACAAGGCGGCAAAAGTCCAGGTGACATTATGCGCTCCCCTAGGGAGGGGCCTACCAAACTACAATGGAAGGAGGGGGGGAAGGGCAGGGGGCAGAGACAAAACCATCCCGACAACACAGAATCATGGAGATGCGCAGACTAGGGAGACAGGGCCTCAGCAGAATCACGCGTTAGGGGCGGGGCGCAAATCCCGCCACGATAGGAGTTCCAGGGGCCCCACACCTTTACCCATTTCCCAGGCTTGCCTCTCGCCACATACAGTCTTTTCTCGGAACATACACCAATCCATATTTTCCTTCCACACCGAAATCGTGGGTGACCTCTGGGAGCCCCACAATTGTGCTATGTCACGCTTGGCCACCATATATCCCAATGTCACCCACCACGTTTGCGTCACCGTGTAATCAGTCGGCTCCCAAACATTCAACAAACACCTCCTCGCCTCGGGGAACAACGCAACATGCGTGACCGCCTGCAATACTGCATGCACGCCACGCCAGAACCGAGTCACCTCCGGACATTCCCACAAAACATGGAGGAAGGTCCCAATCATACCACACCCACGCTTACACATCCCATCCACCGCATATCCCATACGCATGAGGCCAGGACCCGTAACATACACCCTGTGGAGTATCTTGAGCTGGACGAACCAAAGACGGGCCGGTATGGCCACCTCTTTCGGGGAGGCCACCGCAGACACCCAATCCTCGTCATCCAGCTCCAATCCATCAGCGACCCATGCCTCACGAAGGGCGGCCAGCAGCCCCGAGCGATCATTGACGAGCTTTTTATAGATTAATGAAATAGTGCTATCCGGCACATACCCATCTAGTACTCTATCTTCCAATGGGGAGCACTCCGGGATGGACGCGACCTCCGGAAATACGGAGAGCAACGCATGACGAACCTGCACATACCGAAAGTACTCCCTGTCATGCAATTGGTACTCCGCTTTCAGCACATCGAATGTTTTAAATCCCCCCTTCGTCCAGAGATCCCCTACCCTGCTAATGCCGATCGTGTCCCACTTCTCAAAACCTTTCGTCGTCCACAAACAACCCATTCGCTCGGAAGCATACAATGGCGTCGCCCGGGTCAACCGATCCTTCCACCCCATCGCCGAGTTTGCCGCGTGCCACACACGTACCGCGACCCGTGTCGGACCCGTCAACTGCGCGTCGAGCGATCTGGAGTAGAGCGCCCTATTGTAGTCGCCACCCGGCAACAACAATTTGTCCATCTCAAAAGCCGGATTAAGGGCAGGCCCATAAAGCCCGTGATTTATCGCTGCCAGCTGGGAAGCCCAATAATAACGTTTGATATCGGGGAGGGCGACCCCCCCCCCCGTCGTACCACGGGAGCGTCAGCTTCGCGAGGGCGATCTGCGGTCTCCCATCCCAGAACAGTTGGCGCTGCAGACCCTCCACCTCCCTAAAATAGCTAGCTGGCACGACATCCATTGTGTTTTGTAAGGCGTATAAAAACCGCGGCAGTGACATCATCTTAAACAGCGCCGCCCGGCCAAGCGGCGAGAGCGGCAAGCGCCGCCAACGCGCCACATCCGCGGGGGGGGGGGGGGTGGAGTAAATTCTGTGTGCATCGGGCCGCTGAGTCCAGGGTAATAAAAATTCCCAGATACTTGAATCCCTGATGAGCGACCTGGATCGGGCAACCCCGCGGGAGGATAGGAGCCTCTCCAAAAAGAACATAAACACAGGACTTAGCCCAGTTGATGACTAGGCCGGAGTTACGGCCAAAGGAGGACAATACATCCACCAACACAATTAACGATTCACGCGGGGAAGCGAGATACAAAAGAATATCGTCCGCATAGAGTGAGACTCGGTCCTCATACTCCGGGGTCCATCGGAGACCACGAATCGAAGGGTGCCACCGCAGCCACTCCGCCAGGGGCTCCAAAGCGAGCGCAAAGAGGAGAGGCGACAGCGGACAACCCTGACGCGTGCCCCTGCCCAACTCGAAGGGAGCCGACACTCTACCATTCACCACCACCTGCGCCAGCGGTCTAGAATACAGCAATTTCACCCAACCGATGAATCCCGGGCCAAACCCAAACTTCTCCAGCGTCGCCCAAATATATGGCCACTCAAGCGTATCAAACGCCATAGTGGTGTCCAGGGACGCCAAGATGGCCGGCTCACGTATAAACGGAACCCTCGCGAGCACCCCATGCAGACGCCGTAGGTTAAGCGCGGTGTTGCGATGAGGAATAAAACCGGACTGATCCTGATGGATCAGATCGCACACCACGCCAACCAGTCGATTAGCCAGCACCTTAGCAAGGATTTTCGGTTCCGCATTCAAAAGCGAAATGGGCCTGTAGGACGTGACTCGATCCCGCGGCCTCCCCTCCTTATGAATAACCACGATGGTGGCGAGACGCTGGTCCAGCGGGAGAGAACCCGCCGCCCGAGCCGCGAGAAACATATCACGAAGATGAGGCGCTAAGGTATCCGGCCGCAACTTGTACAATTCAATGGGAAGGCCATTAGGACCCATGGCCTTACCAGAAGCGACTGAGCGTATGGCCAGGGCGATCTCCTCAGACGTCGGAGTCGCATCCATCAACAATTTATCCTCCTCCGAAAGGGAAGGCAACCCAATATCTTTAAGCAGGACGCGGGAATCCTCTTCTGGGCGAGAAGAGACCGGGGAGTACAGCCCGCGGAAATACTCTGCAAAGCAATCAACAATTTCCTCAGGATCAGTAACACACACACCATCCACTCTCTCAACCAGCGGCACAACTCGACTCGCTCTCTCCTTTTTATCCAGCCACGCAATCAGTTTTCCAGCCTTATCCCCCATATCATACAGTCGCCCCTGTTGCTCCCTACTCATGCCCTTGGCCGCTTCAGTGACCAGGGCCTTGTAGTCTGCTTGTTTGAGTCAGAGAGCATGCAATTTGTCCTCCGTGACACCACGAGCCAGGTCACCCTCCAACTCAGTAATTTCAGACTCAATACGAGCCACCTCCTCCCGCTCGCGCCTCTTGGAATGGGAAATGAGGGACAGGGCTTCCCCCCGGAGCACCGTCTTGAACGCCTCCCAAAGAGAAACAGCAGACGAGACCGATCCCACATTATCTTCAAAATATTGCTCAAGGGATTTAATCAAATCTGCACGAATTGTGAGATTACGCAGGTACCAGGAGTTGATCGGGACCACCCTCCCCTCCACCCCCAGGACAATATCGAAGTGTAACAGAAGCGGGGAGTGGTCTGAAATACCCCGGGCAAGATGTCGCACCTCCCCGATCCTCCCCGCCTGGGCAACTGGCATAAGAACATAATCAAGTCGTGAAAGACTACCATGGGCCCCGGAGTGGAACGTGTACTGTCTGTGCAGGGTGTTTTAGCCGCCAACAATCCACCAATCCCAGGGTGTCCAAGAGTCCAGACAACCAAGTTTGGGCCCGGGGGAGGTCCCTGGGGGGGTATCGATCCTCGGCTCCGGAAACCACAGCATTAAAGTCCCCTCCAACCACTAGAATCCCCTCTGGTAGCCCAAGAAGAAAGCGCCCCAAGTCGGCAAAAGTAGTAGTCTGCAAACGCGGCGGGACATAAATAGAAACCAAAACAATCACTTTACCCTCCCATCTGCCCACCAGTGCAGTGTAGCGCCCCCTGTCATCATGAATCACCTCGTCAACCTCCAGCGGGAGCGAGGTTTTAACCATTATGCCCACACCCCTCGAACCAGAGGTGAAGCCCGAATGAGCCAGAAGGCGATAGCCCCGCCTATTCATAGCACGGAAGGAATTACCAATGAGGTGTGTTTCCTGCAGAAACACGATATCGGGTGAAATCCGTTTTAAAAACTGCAGGACCACCCCCCGTTTTATCCTGTCCCCCAGTCCGTTAACATTCCAGGAAAGAAGTCTCAGTCCCCTACCCCCCATCACAACCAGCCCCAATCACCACCCTCCCAGAGAGCACTTTAAGTATGAAACAACAATAATCCTGCCTTGTGGTACGAACAAACAATACCCAACCCCAACCCAACATTCCAAACAAAACTCCCCCCACCCTGCACCCCTGCATGAGCCCAAACAGCCCCCCCAACTTGCAGTGTGCCTGTCGCCCTTGCATGAACTAAACTACAAAAAGACCCCCTGGAGGAGGAAAGAGAACCCCCTCAAGACACACCACAACCTCCAAGCGAAGGAGGACAAAGCATGACAGTCAAGGAACCCTGAGCCCGACAAAGAGGTGACATCACCAGAAAGTAGCCCCAGTGTCAATACATTAGGCCCGGTCCGGTGGGCACTCCCCACTCGCGGCCCCCAGTCCCTCTCGATCATGTCCCATAGTGTCCAACCAATCCCCCGCCGCCTCCGGACGGTCAAAGAAATGAGAACGACCCTCGGATTCCACCCGCAGCCTGGCCGGGAAAAGCATGGCGTACTTCAAGTTCATGTCTCGGAGCCGCCGTTTGACGCCCATGAAACCCAGCCTCTGCTTCTGGACCGTTTGCGTGAAGTCAGGATAGAAGTTCACCTCAACGTTCTCTAGCTTAAGCGGCCCCTGCACTCTAGAGGCTTGTAAAATCGCATCCCTATCCCGAAAATTGAAGATACGTGCAATAAGAGGCCGCGGAGGAGCTCCAACCTTCGGCTTGCCACCAGGAACTCTATGGGCCCTCTCCACAGCGAAGAATTTGCTCAATCCCGAGGCATCAGACGATTGGAAATCAAGTCCTCCACAAAGAGATCCGCAGCCGAATCCTCCAATCCCTCAGGCACTCCGATAATGCGGACGTTGTTCCTCCGGGCCCTACTCTCGGAATCCTCCAGTCGCCGATCCGCGAGAGCACTGGCCTGCCGGAGCTGACGTACCTCTGTTTGAAGGGCAGCCACCTCAGTCGTGAGGCCCGACGCGGTGAGGGCCAAAGAGTCAACCCTATCATTTGTCTTGGAAAGATCAGCCCTAACAAGGTTGACATCGATGAGAACCGCGTCAAGTTTGTGCGCCAGGGTGTCAAACTGTTGACCCACCGAGGTCTTCATCTCCGCTATGGCGCCCATGATATCCTGCAAGGTCAGGTCCGTTGGCAAATCCGGGGCATCCGCGGGCCGCTCCGGAGACTTATGCGACCCGCCGGGAGAACCTTTCGGCAGGGTGTAGCGATCCATAACGTTGGCCTGGGTAGAGGCACCACGCCGGGCTTATTTGGCCTTCAGCCTCTCTCCATCCTGCTTCGTCGCCATCGCCCTGTAATCCGTGCACCCACGAGTCCAGCGACGGAGGGTGAACAATCGAGGCCGAAGACCCCAGAGGTCGCCTCAGGAAGGCGGAACGGGTCCCCTCAGAGTAGGCAGGGTCCCCCAGTGAGCCAACCACCACACTCCGCGAAAGAGCCGGGATCCCACTTGTGATGATGGCAAGAGGGCGCGAAAGCGAAAGTGAAAGTGAGGGGTGCGCGCCCCGCCAGGCTCGTCCCGCCGTTGTTATTCACTTCACCACTGGATCGCCCCTCAACTCAAGTCCGGGGTCAGAGGAGAAGCAGGCCGCAAACTTCAAGCGAAGCCCATCACCACACCCGGGGTCCGATTCGAAAACGGGCACCACCTCGGCTCAGGTTCACAGACAAAGTCCCCTCAACCAAATCAGGATGAGGACAGGATAGATGTAGGAGGTCGTGGAGGTCCTCGGGAGCCTCGCACCTACGCGGCCATCTTGGTTGCGCGCTAGGCTCCTCCTCCCCTATCTTTATATCTTAATTTCTCAAAAACTACTGAACGGATTTACACCATTTTTTAGAAGGTTGCTTTTTGAGCCAAAGAGTTTTCGCCAAATTTGATGTAAAACTGTGTCTAAAGTTTCCTATGGGAAATGATTTTTTCACCACTATTTTTTGAATCCCTCTGGAACTAAAGAACGGATTTACACCATTTAAAAAAAATGGGCTCTTACTGAACCAAGGGCTATCGTTTTGCAAAATTTGGTGTAATTTCATTAAGCAGTTCGGGCTGTAACCGTGTCTAAAATTTCCTATTGGAAATAACATGGGGAAAACGCGTTTTGGGACCCCCCTTTTTTTTTTCGGCCCCCGCTTGAAGAATCACACCCAAGCTTTCAGGATAGGAGCTGACTGTAACGGGCCATTAGTTTTGAAACTTTCGCGAAGATTCGTCAACCGGCGCCATAGTTATTGGTTAGTGACTGTTACGAATTTCCTATGGATAATAGGTCCTAACTATAACTACCTACTGGTGACTGCCAGTAGGTAATCTATATATATATTCTCCTTGTTAGTCTCAGTCCATTTTCTCTCCTGTAATTTGTTGTTTGATCTTTTGATCGGTACGGGAATTGTCTCTCCACCCTCCTCACAGGAATGATGTTTTGTTTTGTGTATTTTATTGAAATAATGGATAGCTGTAGGGAATCTCATGTTCTGCCTGCAATTGTTTACGTTCGACCAGCTTACTATAGTTCCCTATAAAATGCATTGTTTTGTACTATGTCACTACAGATGGGAAGATGAGTAGACTGGATTCATCTCTGCTCAAGCACGTGTAGGGTGGCAGAGATGGAAGAATAGCAAGACTAGTGATCCATAAAAAGTTGGTCTTAAATAGTGGCACAGTGCTCCATTTACATTTTCAGGAATATAGGTCCAGTGGTGGTTGAAAATTGAGGTCTACAGTCCGCTAAAAAAAATGTTTTTAAATCGCAGGGAGGCTATGTGGCCACTTTCTAATTCGCTCTGATGTTTATCATCCCATGAATGTCAGAAGTGAGGATAAGCCTCGAACACCCAATACCACCATGAGTAACAGATCTTTGAATACACTTCTCTAGAAAGTTTGCTTCCTTTTGAAAGAAATATTATTGGAACTCAGAGTGGATTTTACAAATTATGCTTTTATTTTAAAACCGTGATGCTTGTGCCACATGGTGTTTGTAAAAACCTGTACCTGTTTTGGCGCTGATGAAGCAACCTGTTATCTAATGTTGTTCACTTGATATAAAAATATGGAAAATAATATTTCCATTGAAATTAATTTCTTATGCTACCGTGAATTTTCTTTTTTTTTTAAATCTAAAAAACCTGAGTATCCTGTCTTTGCTATGTGGCCAGTGTTTAGGCATTCTGGGAACACACGGATTCTGAGGCGTTTGAGGTAGTTTGACTGTAGCTCCTGGAAAGACTCCTTAACTAAAGTGGTTCTCACTGAATTCCTCATAAAGTTGCTATTTTTACTTAGCTCACTGTTTTCTTGAGGGTATAAACTGACAATGTGCTAAAGTCCTGCCAAATGATCTCCGTTTTATCCTGTTGTATGTTTGCAGTAGTTTGAGTGGAGATGATTTTTAGCTCATTATTATTTTTTTTCTTTAAAGTAGTCTGCAAACTGCAGCCGCCTTCCCATGCGGTTGATCGATGTTGGTGATGTGCGGTAGAAGGCACGAATTACGGTGTTCTGTTTGCTCTTGGGCCTTTTTCTGAACGATCCTGGTAGTAAGCTGTTTTGTTATTAAAGATGTTGACCTGTAGATAAAGAAAGTTGTGGTTTAAAGTTTGACCTGAGAAGCCTCCCATTTGAGTTTTAGACTTAGATGTGAGTTCTAGTTGCTTTTCTGGTACTGTACTAAAAAGATGTCACACATTCTCCCTGTACTTTGGGAGTGTTGTGATGCCTGTAATGTTGCAAATCTGAAAGACTCTACAGTGTGCTCTATAGCACCCCTCAGACTGCATGTTAACATCACCTCCTATGCAAATCTTTTGTTTCTGGGTTATGGAGCAGATCGTAGTTACTAACCTTGAGGTTGTCTACCTCCGGCTCGCTGGAACTATTATGCTTCATTGGGATAACCGTGTCATTCACTTTATATTCTTGCCTTTCAGAGGGTAGCTTGTTAGAACAGTCAATGCTTCAGGGGTTGTAGTAGGTTTGGAATTTAGGTAGGAGTTTTGCACAGTAATCACACTTATTACACTTTAAACAATAATTCAAATGATGTCTTTAGCTTAGGGTAGTTAAGGTAGATTATTTGATAATTCACAGTGTGCTAGTGTGTTTTCAGACCGAGAGGGGGCATCCAAACTGACTTTTATTGGGTAATGTGCCAGCGTAGAGAATAGCATTGCAGTGTTTGAACTAATTTATCGAATGTGTGGGAGATCCTACGTCCTTAGCATTCTTTGGGTTGCATGTATTTACTGTGGACAGTGCCTAGTACTGACTCTAGATGTTACACTAAGTTGCAAAAGTAGGAAAATTGTTATGACTATCATGCTCAATTCAGATGAACCAATCAACTTCACTTGGTCCAAAGTCTGTGTTCTTGTGGGGAGTTACTGGTCCTGTTAATTAACTTAATCCCAGGCTTATGCCCATATCCCCCTAAAGGCTGGCTACGGTTGAAATTATTCAGTCACAGGGCATGGAGTGCTTCCTACCAGCAATCGGGAGAATCACTGGCTAATGGTTTGGTCCTACTGCACCACTACATCATGGTACGTCTGTAACCATAAGCCATGGACGAATCATTTAAGTGATTTTAAAATGAGTGAAAGGTCTGGACATGCCACATAGGCCTGGTTTCAGTGGTTAAAACTCTCATTTCCTGGTCAGTTTGAGGGCTCCGGACACGAGGAGACAGCTCCCACAATATTAGATTGATCAAAGACAACACTAGATTTGAATGATTTCAACACTTGCTTACCCCCATCTCAGCTGGCTGCAGGCTCATGTGTAGTCCATGCTCAGTTTTTCTGGTCATTTTCTAGGCTGATTCCAGTCATATTACTCCTCAGATTGTCCTCCAATTCAGGGCCGTTCCTCTACTCACCTCAGTAGTAGCCCAAGCACCATGCCTTTCAGGCACGGCAAAGTCGATGGGCTTTTCTAGTGTCCTGTGCTTGGTCCAAGCCTTGGGGGAACCAAAGATTTTGGTCGTCTTGGCCTGATACTGCATCATAGCTCATGCAGCTGAGCTCTTTCTGAAGTTCAAACAGAGTACACAAATGTAGCTTTGAGGGCCTGTACTTGTGTTCAAGGTCTATATTTCCAGCTAAATAATGTATGTGGCATCGCCTTCACTTTAGGGCTGGAGGCTGGAACAAATGGCTTAATGGTATGTGGACTGAGAGATAATGAGGCCGTTAGGGAGATGTGGATTCGAGAGCTAATGAGGTCTCTCTAATACCCAAGCAACTCCAAACGTAAGTCTCAGTGCGTGGCAGAACGCTATTTCATAGACATCAAACGGCTAGCCAAACTTTAAAAAAACAAAACTATTTTTTCCTACATTCTATCACATTACACAAAAAATAGAGATTAAACCCCTATTGAATGTGGGGGGGGATTACCATAAAAGGAAGGGAACACCTCACAGGAGTTGTAGTTGGCCATCTGGAATATCATTAGTGTTTCCCAAAAGCAACAACAATCTGGAAACAAAAAGGTCGGTCAGGGGACGTGCAGTATCGTCTTGCATTAAGGGTGCCCCTATCCATTCCTTAAGAGCGATTGGATTCCTTGTAATTTCTCACTAGCGCGTGTTGTACAGTAAAGTGTGTAAGGGGTGGAGTGGGTCCTAATAATAAAAAGAAATCTGTTGATCAGATTCTAAAACTGTAAGGCAATCACTCGTAATTTTTATTGGAAGAATGCATTCACAATCATTAAATAATTAATGATAACGCTATATAGGTCTGACAGTAGCAGCATACCTTCATGCTTTTACTATGGTAGTTTTATTTTCTATTTTTGTAAAATTCTTTGAAAAGCCACTGAAAGGTGCTGCCCATGCAAGGCACGTCTTTAAGAAATGTTTTTTATAGTTTTTATATTAGTTAAACAGATAGCATTAAACATTAACTGTCTGCATCTGCCTACTTTGCATTGTTTTCCAAAAATAAAAACATTCAAATATGGCTGCCCTTAAATCAACACACACACACGTAAACTGCCATCTTTGAAACCCTTTCAAAGATGACCAGCTTTTAATGGTTTTAAAGCCCAATGCTTTCCTGACGCACACTGCAGGCAGTAGTAAGAGTAAGGGCCTACAAACAGTGTCAAGGGAGTTGCTGGGCCCTCCAAAAGTAAATGAATCGAGCATTGGCAAAGCCAATAGGTCTCGCCTATACAAGCGCTACTGACTTTGCCAATATGCTTTAGAAATGTTGTGCACCAGAGTGGCTGCTGTTCAGCATGGCTAAAAGTTAGTAGGGTAAAGGAGAGTTTGGTGAAGTGGAGTGTCATAAAGTGAAGTATTATGGAGTGGCATAGAGTTGTGTGGAGAAGAGTGAAGTGGAATGTCTTGGGATGGCATACAGTGTTTTGGAGTAGAGTGGAGCAGTGTCAGAGTTGAGTGCAGTGTTAAGTGGAGTGACATAGAGTGTTGTGATGTAGAGCAGAGTGAATTAGCATAGAGGGTGTTGTAGAGTAAAATGGCGTATAGTGGAGTAGATTTGCTGAGTGGAGTAGTGTGTCATAGAATAGAGTGGGTTAAAGTAGCATGAAGTGGCATAGAGGGGGTTGCGCAGAGCATCATAGAGTAGAGTAGTGTAGAATTGCATAGAGTTGAGTAGAGTGGAGTAAATTGTCAGTGGAGCAGAGTTTAATGGAGTAGAGCATCATAGAGGGGAGTGGAGTGGTCCAGGGTAGAGTGCAGTAGAGTAGCATAGAATTCAGTAGTGCAGAGTAGAGGTCAGCTGCACAGAGTCCAGTCATGCAGAGTAGAGTGTCAGAGTGCAGGGCATAGAGTGTGGCCGACTTGTGTGCGCAGTGATGTAGAGCGCAATGGTGTAGAGTGACATAGAGTGGAATGTTGTTGATTATAGTGGCGCAAGGTGCAGTGGTGCAAAGTAGCTGGCATAGGTAAAGTGGCGTAAGGTGCAGTGGTTTTGAGTAAATTGATACAGAGTTCAGTGATTAAGAGTAGAGTGCAGTGGTGTAGAGTGGTGCAGTGTAGAGTGGAGTGGTGCAGATTGCCGTGGTGTGGAGTGCTGCATGGTAGTGTGGAGTGGTATAAAGTAGTGGTGTAGAGTGCCGAGTTGCAGGCTGGTGTGGATTGGTGCAGAGTGCAGTGGTGAAGAATGTAGTTGTGCATAGTAGAGTGGGGAAGAGTTCACTGGCATAGCGTAGAGTGGTGTAGAATAGAGAGGCATAGAGTGAAGTGGCGTAGAGTGCAGTGTCAAAGTGCCGTAGATTAGTGTGCCACAGACTGCATTGGTGTACAGTACAGTGCATTGGTGTACAGTGGTGCAGAGTAAAGTGAGTGGAGTAGAGAGGCATAGAGTGCAGTGTCTGGAGTGCAGTAGATTAGAGTGGCGTAGAGTGGCGCAGAGTTCAGTGGTAGAGAGTGCTGCAGCGTGTCCTTGAGTGCAGTGATGTAAAGTAGTGACAGAGTGCATTGGTGTAGAGTAAAATGACAGAGTGCAATTGTGTAGAGTAGCTTTGAGTGCAGTGGAGTACAATGTAGTGGTGCTAAGTAGATTGGCATAGAGTGCAATGACGTAGAGTGTTTTGGTTTTAAATAAAGTGGTGTATGATGCATTGGCATAGAGTGGCGTGGTTTAGAGTGGCATGGTGTGGAGGCCGCAAAGTGCAAAAGAGAGTTCTAGACCAGTGGCAGAGTAGACTGTTTCAGAGTAGAGTTAAGGGGCGTAGAGTGGCAGCGAGTGCAGTGTTGCAGAGTATACGGTCATAGAGTGGAGTGGTGTAGAGGAGAATGCAGTGCCACAGAGTGCAGTGGAGCAGAGTAGAGGGCATCGACTGCGGTAGCGCAGAGTACCGTGGTGCAGAGTAGAATAGAGTTGTGTAGAGTGCAGTGACAGAGAGCAGAATAGAGTGGTGTAAAGTTACAGTGGTGTAGAGTAGAGCAACAGTGGCAGAGTACAGTGGTACACAGTACGGTGTGCATAGAGTGCAGAAGAGTGGCGCAGAGAGCAGTGGCATACAGGGACGCAGAGTGCAGTGGCGCAGAGTGATGTGCAGAGTAAAGTGGCGTAAAGTGCGCTAGCATACAGTGGAGCAGAGTGAAGTGGCCTAGAGTGCACTGGCTTTTGGTGAGGCAGAGTAAAGCAGCGTAGATTGCAGTGGCATACAGTAGTGCAGGATAAAGTGGTGTAGAGTGCAGTGGCATACAGTGGCACAGGATAAAATGGCATAGAGTGCAGTGGCATATAGTGGTGCAGAGTGAAGTGGCATCGAGTGCAGTGGTGCACAGTGGTACAGAGTAAAGTGGCATACAGTGGTGGAAAGTAGAGTGGTTTAGAGGGCAGTGGCATACAGTAGTGCAGAGTAATGTGGCATAGAGGGATGTGGCTTACAGTGGTACAGAGTAAAGTGGCATAGAGTTCCGTGGCACACAGTGCATTGTGTAGAGTAGAATGGCATAGAGGGCAGTGGCGTACAGTGGTGCAGAGTAAAGTTGCGGGGAGTGCATTGCTGCAGATTGTAGTGCCATACAGTGGTGCAGAATAAAGTGCCATACAGTTGTGCAAAGTAAAGTGGCATAGAGTGCATTGGTGTAGATAGGCATAGAGTGCAGTGGCGCACAGAGTAAAGTGGTGTAGAGTAGAGTGGTGCATAGAAAAAGTGTGTACAGTAATGCAGTTGCGTAGAGTGCAGTTGCGTACAGTGGTGCAGAGTAGTGTTCAGTGGCATACAGTGGTGGAGAGTAAATTGGCGTAGACTACAGTGGCATACAGTGCATAGGTGTAGAGTGGAATGGTGTAGATGCAGTGGCATACAATTGTGCAGAGTAAAGTGGCAGAGTGCATTAGTTTAAAGTGGCATAGAGTGCAGTGGCGTACAGTGGTGCAGAGTAAAGTAGTGTACAGGGTGCAGAGTAAAGTGACGTTGAGTGCTATGCTGTATGGTAGAGTGGCGTAGAGTTATGTTTTGTAGAATGGCATCAAGAGCAGTGGCATAGAGTATAGTGGTGTACTGTGCAGTGTAGATTGGCATGACATACAGTAGAGTGGTATGGTGTGGCGTGGTGCAGCGTGGAGCACTGTGATTGCACTCTGTGCCACTCCGCACCATGCCACTGCTGTATACACAACCACACTTAACTCCAATGCAATCTACCCCAATATACCTGAAACCAATATTCTCTATGCCACTGCTCTCTGTGCTAATTTACTTTGCACCACTTTATGCCACTATTTTCTACTCTGACACCACACTTTACGCCCCTCTACTGTGTCACTGCATTCTGTCATTGTACTCCACACCACTGCACTCTACGACAGCATACTGTACTTTTTGGCCACTTTACTTTGTCACTCTACGCCACTGAACTCTGCCACTGCACTGTACGCCTATCCACTCTTATCTGCTCTGCACCACTGAACTCTACTCTATACCACTGCACTCTACACCACTTCTCTCTACTATGAAACAATCTACTCTGCCACTGCAGAGTAGAGAGATGTGGTTTAGAGTGCAGTGGTATAGAGTAGAGTTCAGGGGTGCCGAGTAGATTAGAGTGGCTTGACATAGTGGCATAAAGTAGAGTTGCAGAGAGTTCAGTGTAACAGATTATACTCACTTAGAGTGAAGTTGTGTGTAGTGCAGTGCCACAGAGTAGAATGGCGTAGAGTTCAGTGAAGCAGAGTAGAGTGGCGTAGTGTAGTGGTGCAGTGTAGAGTGGCATAGAGTGAAGTGGCACAGATTAGAGTGGCGTAGAGTGGAGTGTAGAGTGCAGTAGCATGCAGTGGTGCAGAGTAAAGTGGTGATCTGAAAGAAACACGTTAGTTAGATTCCTCACCTTAGAATATCCCCAGGCGTCAGACTGGATCCGGAAGATTTTTCGTCAGCAATACCCCTTGCGCGTCGCTAGGCGTCGTCTGCGGCTCCGCGTCCGTCGTCGGCGTCGTGCGCCGGAATGACGTCGTTGGAGTACTTATACGCCGCCCTCGCGCGCCCACGTCAGTTCTTCTTTTTTCCGCGCCAGTAAGCGCAGGTCCGGGAGAGCTACCCCTTTAGTCATTTTTTGATCCTTTTTGATCTTGTCTCGACTCCGGTGCCGGTAGGATGCCTGGTTTTAAAGCCTGTGCTGACTGTAGCCGCTTGATGTCGGTTACGGACCATCACCGCCGGTGCCTTTACTGCTTGGGCCTCGACCACGACGCGGAGTCGTGCTCGGACTGCAAGGCCCTGACCTCGAAGGGAGCGGTCCCGTAAGCTTCTCGAGATTCGCCACTCGGCTCCGCGCGCCTCTCGATCCCGGTCCAGGAGGAGGTCCAAGGATCGGTCGCGGAGCCGCAGCCGACGTCACCATCGGTCGTCATGATCCAAGTCTTCGGGTAAGTCGAAGCATTCCAAGAAGTCCAAGAGGCGACACCGCTCTAAGGACTCCCCTCGCCGGTCGCGCGACTCGGCCGAGGGTCAGGGTGGTTCCACCCCGCGGCTCCGGCGGAGCCGCAGGCGCCGCGCACGTCCCCATACCCTCCGGTCCCTGGGACTGACGCGACGCCGGCGGAAATCAGTGCCTTCCTCTCGGCCATGTGGAACCTGGCTCCGCCGTCGACGCCCGCTGGCGCGCCTTCGGGCCCCACGGACCCGACTGGGCTGCCTTGCCTGCCGGTGGCTCCGGCCCCGGCGCCGTTGACGGCTCCGGCCTCGACGCCACAAGCGCCCGAGGGACCCGTTCCCGAGTCCCCGCCGACGCCGGTCGACCTCGTCACGCCTCCTCCGCCGGCGTCGACACCGGTACCACCGCCGACGTCGACTCCGCTCGACGTCGAGCCCCAGTTCAGCCCCACTCCGGGCCCGGCGCCGGTACGGCGTCGATGGACGCCGCGTTCGGCGCCGCTAGAGACACATTATGTCTATCGCCCGGCTCCGTTACTTCCTCCTGTATACCAGGAATCGGATGATGGGGACAACTGGGAGGGATCTGAGGATCCTATGGCCGTTCAGGCTCAACTGTCACAGGACTGGGCAGATGAACTGGGGGAGGCCAGTGGCCTGGATACCTCTCCAGACACTGGATTTGTCTCTCCTCCGACTGTGGCTTCGGAGGAGGGCGCTGCTTTCTCTGTGGTGCTGCGCAAGGCGGCCGCAGCCCTTGGGCTCGAGCTGCCTGCCGTGGCTGTGAGGACTAACTTCCTTACTGAGGTGCTTCAGTCTGCAGCAAGCTCCACTGAGCCTCTGCTGCAATTCAATGAGGCCCTCATTGACGTTCTGCAGGGCACCTGGTCCAAGCCCTCCACAGTTCCTCCTGTGGACAGGAACGTCGCCAGGCGCCACCGCCCTGCTCCGGGCGACCCCAGTTTTCTGTCCCAACACCCTACCCCTGAGAGCCTGGTTATCCAGGCCTCTACCTCCCAATCCTCTTTCCCGACCGCCCCGCCGGACCGGGATTCCAAGAGACTGGAACAGTTTGGCAAGAAGCTGTTCTCCTCCCTTAGTTTGGGCCTGCGGTCTTTGAACAGTCGGCGTCGTGCCATTCGAGGTCACGGGCGCGAAGGAGGTAAAGGGACCGGTTGCGGAGCCATCATCATTCTTTTTCCAAGTCTTCGCACTCGGGGTCAGGTAAGTCGAAGCACAAGAAGAAGTTAAAGAAGCACCCTCACTCTTTGACTTCTCCCCGTCTGTCAACCGACGCGACGAGGTATGCGGGTGGTGCCCCTCCTGTGGCTCAGCGTGTGGAGCCCAAAGGGCCGACTCCGGGTTTTCCTCCCTTCCCGGGACCCGGAGCAACCCCTGCCCAGCTTCACCAATTTTACTAAGCGATGCATGCCATCTTTGGGCAGTCAGACTCCGCGGGCGTGCCTTTGGGCCCCGCGGACTCGGCTGGGGGCCCTGGGCCTTTGACGCCGGCGGCTTCGGTCCCGGCACCTTGGGCCCCTTTGGATCTAGGCCTGGATCCGTATTGGCGCTGGTTGACCTCGTTACACCTCTCTCAGTGCTGAATCTACCGGCACCACGTCCGCAGCTGACGCTGGTTGTGTCCCTGGCCAGCGCCGACCCCGGCCTCCACCTCAAGGTAGACAAGGAGCCGGACCGGCATCGCCGGGTACTTTTGTGCCCCTGTTCTGCCCTGGCTCTTTGAGACCAGATAGACAGCCAGAGGAGGGTGAGGAGGACTGGGAGGGGTCTGGAGACCCTCTAACTGACCAGTTGGGCTATGAACCGGACTGGAGAGAGGAACTGGGGGAAGCCGGTGGCCTGGATACTTCACCAGACAAGTGACATGTTGTCTCCTCCTACCGTGGCTACAGAGGAGGGAGCATGTTATGCTGTGGTGTTGCGTAGGGTGACCGAGGCTCTCAACCTCGAGCTACCTACGGTGGCAGTCAGGAATAACCTTCTGACGGAGGTGCTTCAACCGGCTGCGAGCTCCTCAGAGCCCCTGTTACCGTTTAATGAAGCCTTCACTGACATCCTTTTGGGAACCAGGTCCAGGCCCAACACAGGGGCTCCTCTGACCCCACTTTCCTCTCCCACCACCCCACCCCTGAGAGCTTGGTGGTCCAAGCCTCCACCTCTAAAGGCGCATTCCCTGATAGCGAATCCCAAAAACTGGACCATCTTGAGAAGATGATGTTCTCTTCCTCCAGCTTGGGACTCCGGTCGGTAAACACTGCATGTCTGTTGGGCCGTTACACCCACTCTGTGTGGGATACGGTGGTGCACGTGCTGCCCCAGCGCCTGGAGGAGGCCCAGGCCGTACTCTCTTGTTGCTGAAGAGAGACGCGGCAAAGTTTACCATCCGCTGAGGGCTGGATGACACTGACTCACTAGACGGGACGTTTTCCACATCGGTAGTCTTTTGACGCTACATCAGGTTGAGGTTGACTGGTTTTTCAGGGGATGTCCAATCTACCCTTATGAACATGCCCTTTGATGGCCGTCGCCTATTCGGTGACAAGGCAGCCAACTCGCTGGAGCTCATTAAGGACTCTCGGGCTACGACCAGGTCCTTGGGCCTCTCCAACTCCCGCCGCCCTGCACAGACTACCTTTCGCACCTTTCATGGCTACAGAAGGGGTACCCTGCCACGTCCTGCCCAGAGCCACAGGCCAGCTCAAGCTGTTCAGCCCCTGCGCGGCTGGGGACGTGGGAACCACCATTGGGGTTATGGGGGCCAGGAGCGGGCCAGTCCACCACAGCCCCCTCTGCAGCAGCCTCCAAACCCTCCTAGTCTGACCTTTCAGGGCCACCAAACACCAGTGGGTGGCTGAATTTGCCATCACCTCCCCCACTGGTGCACCATCACATAGGACAGATGGGTTTTGCAAATAGTCCGAAGGATCTACTCCCGCCCCTTCGAGACTACCCCTCCATCCATGCCACCTCAGTACCATCGCATGGCGGCGGATCACCTGGCCCTTCTCCAACAGGAAGTTTTGGCACTCCCTGTCCTGCCGGCCCAACGGCGCTACCTGCGGTACACGGTAGGCCACGAGCATTTTCAGTTTACCAGCGCCACTCAGGTGTTCACGAAAGTGATGACGGTGGTCGCAGCTCATCTGTGCAGATCAGGGGTTCCAGTCTTCCCCCATCTCAACGACTGGCTGTTGAAGGCAGGCTCGCCCCAGGCTGTTGTCTCTCACCTCCATATTACGTCCGACCGCATGCATTCGCTGGGGTTCTCCATCAACGTGCCGAAGTCACACTTGACTCCCTCTCAGAAGCTCCTCTTCATCGCAGCGGTTCTGGACACGACACAGTTTCAGGTCTAACCTCCCGAACAGCGAGTCCAGGATATTCAGGCTTTGATTACGATTTTTCAACCTCTATCCTGGGTTTCCGTCAGGATGACCCTCAGGCTACTAGGCTTGATGGTCTCCTGCATCTTGCTGGTGGACCGTGCCAGATGGCATATACGGGCTCTGCAGTGGGACCTGAAGTTCCAGTGAGCACAACATCAGGGGAACCTCTCCGATTGTGTCCAGATCTTGGAGAGCACTGCACACCAATTGCAGTGGTGGCTAACAAACCAGGATTGAGTTGACAGCAGATCCCTCTCCCTTCCCCAATCAGAGTTCACAGTGGTGACCTATGCATCACTTCTGGGATGGGGAGGCAGAGATCAGAGGCCTCTAGTCTCCAGTAGGGTCCGGGCTCCACATCAACCTTCTGGAGCTTTGTGCGATTCGTCTTGCACTCAAAGCATTCCTTCCCTCTGTCCAGGGAAGAGTAGTGCAGGTGTTCACGGACAACACCGTCACCATGTGGTACTGCAACAAACAAGGCGGGGTGGGGTCGTGGACCCTATGTCAGGAGGCCCTCTGCCTCTGGACATTGCTGGAACATCAGGGCATATCAACACCTGGCAGGTTCCCTGAACACCAGGGCGGACAAACTCAGCAGCAGGTGCATGGTGGATCTTGAATGGCGTCTTCACTCGGAGGTGGTGCAACGTCTATTTTGACAGTGGGGAGAGCCTTGGTTAGATCTATTCGCCACCGAAAAGAACGCGCAATGTCAGCAATTGTGCATGTTGGAATTTCTAAGGCGGCACTCGCTAGGCAACGCTTGTCGTCGCCAGTGGAGTTGCAGTCTTCTATACGCCTTTCTGCTTATACCACTTCTGCGCAGAGTGCTGAAGATCAAGCGCGAATGGGCCTGTCATCCTTGTGGCTCCTGATTGGGCACGAAGAGTCTGGTATCCCTAGCTGCTACACATGGCAATTGATCCTCCTATCAGACTGCCTCTTTGGGAGGATCTTCTGTCACAGCAGCAGGGTACGTTCCTCCATCCAAACCTGTACAGCCTCCACCTCCTTGCGTGGAGATGGAGCGGCGGCAGTTGAAGTTGTTTGACCTGCCTCCCGAAGTCTGTAATGTTATCTTGGCAGCCAGGCGTCCCTCTACTAAGACGGTATACACCTGCAGATGGAATAAATTTGTGACATGGTGCACAGCAAAGGCTGTGGATCCCCTTTCCACCCCCCTTTCTGAGGTTCTCTTGTTCATTTCTTTGGCCCAGCAGGGCTCTGCTCTGGGCACTCAAAAGGGCTACCTCTCTGCCATTTCATCCTTCCTTAGGCTTCCTGATCAGCCTTCTCTTTTCAAGTCCCCTGTTGTAAATCGCTCCCTTAAGGGCATTACTCATCCTGTTTCCTTCGTAATGCCCCAGTGGGACTTGAACTTGGTTCTTACATATCTTACGTGCGCTCCCTTTCAGCTGCTACATAACTGTCCTTTCAGGCTTCTGACCTTAAAAACTGCTTTTCTGGTGGCCATCACCTCTGCGTGCAGGGTGAGTGAGCTCCAAGCACTCTCTTCTAAGCCTCCTTTTCTAACTGTTCATCCGGACAAGGTTGTCCTTCGAACTCGTCCATCCTTCTTTCCCAAAGTGGTTACTCCGTTCCATATTGGACAGACCATCACTTTGCCTACCTTTTTTGCACCTCCGTATCGTTCCAACGAAGAAGAGAGGACCCACCGTCTGGGTCCAAACCGTGCGCTTTCCTTTTACTTGGATCGCACAAAACAATTCTGGGTGGATGACCAGCTCTTTGTTGGCTACGTGGGTGCCAAAAAAGGTTGGGCCATGCACAAACAGACCATTTCCAGATGGGTCGTTTTGTGAATCAAAGCTTGTTATTCCTTGGCAAAGAAGGAGCATCCAGTGGGGTTGCGCGCCCATTCCAACACGACGACTGCAGCTACCACTGCTTTGGGACGTGGCGTCCCCATTAATGACATCTGTCAGACAGCTACGTGGGCATCGCTGCACACGTTCCCAAGACACTACTGCCTGGACAGCTAATTCCGGAGAGACGGATTCTTTGGCCATTCTGTTTTCCAGGACTTCCTGGTGTGAACTTAGTTTGCAGACCCACCTCCGGGGTTGGTATTGCTGGGGTATCTATTCTAAGTTCAGGAATCTATAACTAACTCTTTCTTTCAGATGAACAAGTTACTTGCCTTCGCTAACGATATATCTGTAAGAAACATGGGGTTAGTTATAGATTCCTTACTGTCCCACCCATCTTCCCCGTTCTGCAAACTGACTTCTAGGGTTTAGGACTTCCTATCAGGGCCCTAGTTTTGTGCACCCGTGGTCTGTGTCTTGCATGGCTCTGCACTTCTGGCATGGAAAGTAATGTACAGAACTGACGTCAGTGCGAGGGTGGCATCTATGTCATCCTGGCCACCACGACTCCAACGACTAACGCGGAGCCGATCGACACCACCTTTCGATGCGCAGTGGATCCAGTCTGACGCCTGGGGGTAATTCTAAGGTAAGGAATCTATAACTAACCTATGTGTATTACAGATATATCGTTGCCGAAGGTAAGTAGCTTTTTCTTCAGCATCCAATGATGCATCATTAACAAGATCATCTTGATGACGCGTCTCCATAGAAGATGAATTCTTATTTGACAGTGCTGAAGGTGAAGACAAACATGACCTAACCCACCAAGAGCTGTCAATAGAAGTATTATGCTCTTGAATAGCTTTACTTTGACTTCTTGCTCAGGAGAAACTTTAGCCAAGTTCTTTCTGCTCCATCAGCCATTGCCATTAATCAAGGCAGAGCCCCTAGAAAACTTCTCAATGCATACAAGTTCACAAAATATTTATTCTCCTGTTGGATCCATCTGGTCTTGTTCACGTTTTTTGTTATTCAATGATGTCAAGCCTGAACAATACTTGCAGAACAAGTATTATGCCCTGATGCTGAAAATGTCTTTTTAGCTTCCTCAATGAAATATCACATGATGATCAATTCCTGTTTCAAGTTACTGCCAAACCTTCGAGAAAGGGATGTGTCAATCTATGTCCATATATAGCAAACACCAAATTCCCAAAGTTGATTGCACAGGTATTGTGTAAACGCCTATCTAAAAACATTTAATCCTCCCAGACACAAGTATATGTTGACACCTTTACATGTTGCCATCTGCATGACACATATACCATGAGATGTTATGTCACTGGAATTGGCTAGATGCTTAATGCTTGCGTAATTGTTGCATTTTTCGATCAGCAACACGCCATGTATTTGGCCATAATAGTGAAGAAATTACCTTGTTACTGTATTCTGATTGCATGTGTGTTAACCTGCCTTTTGTAGTTTTCAGGAATATAAGACCTGGTAAAACCATGTACTTTGGGAATCTTGCTATTTTAGCTTGGGCTTCTGTGAATTCATGTGTAAACTGCTTTCTATGAAATATGACGAATTATCTGTTTCTTTTATTTAGCTTCTACATTCCTTTTTGGACTCTGGCGGTTTTCTTCATTAAAACGCAATAACCCACATTCAAAACTACCTCCTTGACATGGAGTTTTCTATCAGAAGTATCTCCAAAATGATTCTGTGCTTCTTCAGCTTACACTTCTTACACAATTTGAACATACCAAAGATCTTGGAAATCTTTTTCTTAACAGCATGAATGGCGAAACACCAGTAGTACTGTGAGGTTTTTTAAGTTACGACCAGACTTTTTCTATCAGAAAGCTCTCAACCTCAGAGCTCATAGTTGAAAGAAAAAAAAGCCATCTGCATACTCTTTTAAGAATCTGTTCATGTGCTCTACCAAACAAATTGAGGAAGGTGATTAAAGAGCAACTTGGAGATTTTAAATGCGGAAATTATTAATGGACGATTTCAATTGAGCTGAAGTAAAATGAGTGTGATTACCTGTGACAATTTCTTTAGGTGCTCTTTTAATATCAAAATATGTATTAAAAAATTTAACAATAAAATCATTATTAGGGGCACACAAAAATTCACAACACACACGTTTGGAGAATTAATTTACAAGCACCATTGTAAACTGTTTGTTGCTGGACAAAAGAACAAATGGACCATGTCAAATAAAGAGCTACTTGCTGCTGAGCATCTGCAGGTAAAGGAACCATGTTAATCAGAGACACACGAGTTAAATACAGTTTCCAGAGTAGAATTGTGATCTTGCTTGGTCTTGGCAAAAATCAGAAGATCATCCTGGCAAGCCTGTACAGCAACAGCACCCTCCAGAATGCTGTCCATAAGTCTCTAAAAATCAGTAGCCGTAGAGGCTAGACTAAATAGAAGTCTGCAATACTTTTAAGCCCTAACCTGTGTAACAAATGTCATCAAATATTGTGAATTCTCATAAATGGAATTTGATAACATGCAGATTTGAGATTCAACTTAGATTCACCAATGCTTGCTAACAGTTCATGACTCTTGGTAAGCAGGTGGCAATAGACTACGATAATCTTGTTTAGACTGCGGAGATCAGCACATAAGCAAACGTCTCCTTATTTTTTTTGTGTACAGTAACAATGGGACTGACACACTTGGATCATTCAGTTGGTACAATAATGCCATCTTTGATTAAACTCTTTAGTAGGTTTTTAAGCTCTGGTCTAGCAGAGTTACAGGTCTAGCTATGTGACCACTCAAATGTCATTTTTCTTGAGCTTAATTCTGTGAACATGTTTGTTAATTTAACACATTTTGTTATTGAATGTCAGGGAATCTGGTCCCAGTATCAGAAACTGAGTTATGACCGTCAGGGTTCACAAGAGAAATAGGTACATCAGCAAAAAGAACGGGTGACTCGGCTCCTGGAACTAACTTGGCAAGATCCTGCCAACTGACTCTATTCTTTCCCTTGACTGCAACATAAATGTATGTCAAAATCTTTCTACGAAGCCAAGTGACACTATCCAGAAAATGTCCAACCATATCAATTTATTGGTCGCCATATGCCTTGAGATGTACTTCAGGAGGTTTAAGATCAACATTTGAGTCCCAATGTTCATAAAACAAAGTATCAGTAATAATTGTAATAGGTGCACCTGAATCACACATCATATCAAGTGCAGAACTCAATGTGACCTAACATACTGTATCTTTTGATCTCCACTGTCAAAATCATGTTAGGCAAATTCACCGTGCATTCATTTTCATTCAGTTAAACACTATGTTTTAGTGGATTTGAAAACACAGTGAAAATGTCCTATCTGCTTACCTTACATATTGTGCAGCGTTTACTTCAGCATGACAATTGTTTTTTTTTGGCCTAAATTAGATTTTGAACTGCACCTGAAACAAAAAGTATTAGTCTTACATTGCAACATTCTTCAGTTCTTATCATTAATACAAATTGCCTCAATCTGTTCAACATTAACATGTCCTATTGAATTGACTTGAGAAGGTGAAGAAAAATTGAAGTGTTCCTGAGAAATCAAGTGCGTTGAAACAATTTAACATTTGACACTTTTGGCTAAGTTGATCACTTCCGACAGCGAGAGTTCTCCGTCACTTAGTAGACGTTCTTACATTTTCCTGGAAAACCAGCTATACACAAATTCATCCCTTATATAAGGGTCTAACGATGCACCAAATTTGCAATTCGAAGCTAACAACCTCATTGCTCATATGAACTCCTCCACACTCTCATCAAGGTAAACTTTCTCTTGAGAAATGTAATCTTTCTAAAAGGAATATAGGTTCTTCTGCAGGTGTGTTCCTAACTCTGGGTACTGCTTCAGCTTATTCATCTCAGTCACCAAATTGACCAGCAGGAGCAATGGCTTGAGGTAAATTATCAAAAACCTCTTGGCCTTCCTGACCTAGATAACTGATCAAAATTGCTTGTTTGCATTTAGGTTCAAATTTGTTAGCTTCAATAGCAACTAGTTTTCAAAGGATCTTATCCATTTAACCGTAGTTTTGCCAGGATTATGCAGAAATTGAGAAATGTGTAATATTACTTGAAGCCATAACAGTCAGAAATTAAAGCTGTCAAAACAAATGTGTACACAAAACAACTTCAAAGAAGGAATGCTGAAAGCTTGGCACAGTGATAGGGTAAAGTCTTAAAGAGGTGCTTTAAACTGTAAAATGACAACTGATGACTAATAATGATCAATGGGGATTCAGTAAATCTTCCGAAGGAAAGCTGGTCACCAACATAATGCACACAATGGCATAGTGTGTGGTAAACAAACATGGATAATAAAAATGTTCATGGGAAAATGGTCGCTAATGTATTGGGTGCGATGGCGTCACACGCAGTAATTGTCACAGCGAGAGGAGGTACTCATTCAACCTCACTCGCACACTGCAAAAGGTGGCATTGAACAAGGAATGCTGGCCAAGGTTGGGAGGAGCGGCATGACAGAAAACCAAGGCTCCTGGTCAATCTGTGACTGCTCAAAGACACCCCAGGCAATTAACTGAACTGAACAAGCAGAAAGGACCACAGGAGAAAGCAGGGCACGTCAAAGAGAGAAATTGAGAGGTTCTACAGGGCTCCAGCAGCTCGTCGCCAAATGTAGCAAAAAGCGTCTGCACCAAATATAGATTCAAAGGCTGATTTATTAATAAAATACAGTGAAGAAAAGGAGCCCAGGTCCGGTCAGTCTCCGGTGTGGAGTGCAAACAACCATCCTGCACAGTACTATAGGTGAGCCTCGAACTCCACACAAACAATAACAATGCCGAGGCATCAAAGCTCATGCTCGGAATGAGGAATGGAAACTAAGTGACAAAACTAACTAAAACATTTACAAAACTAGGAAACCGCATGTAATAAATGACTGGTATAAAACACTTGTATAAAATAGTGCACAGAGAGTACAACATTGGTACCATGGTTTTACATAATCCTGGTTCTCCTATTAATAGAAGATTTTTAAACAATGTCTGTACTTTTTTGCTGAACTGGTTGGATCTGGATGTGTATATCAATACTTTAAGTGCAAACCACTTTTTTTAACTTGCGTACCATTTTCCATTTACCACTGTTGACCTGATTTTCTGCAAAGTTGAATTTGTGCAGGATTTTTAAAACATTACTTTGTTGCTCTTTCAGGAACGGTGTGGAAGTGCTGGTAAAAGATTTGGGATTCCCTGAAGAAGAATACGCCTTTGGTAGATCCAAGATATTTATTCGTAACCCAAGAACGGTAGGTGAAAAAACATTCCTTTTGAGCATTTAAACTGTTTTGTTATCTCTGGTTATCTTGAAATCGTCTAATTGTTCTCTCCTACGGATTCCTTCTGATACCCAAGTAATTAGCAATTCCATGGCGCCATGTTGATGTTGAAATGTGATTCATCACTTAAATGTGCATTATCTTTGTCTTATTATTTCATACTGTAGCACTCTCCCTCGTCCCGTGTCACTTTTTTTACTCAATACCATTGGCATGAGTGGCTCTGCTCTACAGTGGTTCCCATTATAAGTATTGTCTGCTTTTCATGACTTTCCACTGACTTCTTTCAGTTTGAGTCCCACAGTTTTTCCTAAGTCATATCCTATTTTCTCTATATATGCGACCTCACTCGGAGGAAGAGGTGTGGCGCCGCAGCCAGGGCGACTGACTCCGGAATCTGGGGATCTCGGTTCGATCCCCGGCGCCGGCGGCAGATTAGCTCAGCACCATGTGACTCTGGGAAATAGCTTGCTTAATCTTCCCGACTGCCCCTAGCGCCTAGAGACCCTTACGGGTGATTGTTCGCACTTTACAAATGTGGATTATTATTATTACTCGTGGACTCGTCTTCATTAGGTGTATTGTGCCATCTTTATGTTGATGGTTCACAAATCCTTTTGTTGTCTGAACTTTGTGATCAGAACAATGCTCGCCATGCCTGGCTAAACACCCACCTCTCCCTTTCAACATTGACCCTGGTGGCTCTTAGTTAAAAGCAGGTCCATTTACAACTTCTAGCATTAGTTAAAAAGATATACATCTACAACGTCCTAGCAACCTTTGTCAAAATGGTCCACAATAATTCCTTAAACTACTTAGCCAACTTTATGGTTGTGCTCAAAATCACAAGTGCTGCTTCCAGACACCAAAGATACTGTAGTTTAGGTCCCATCACTGGAATATAGTATGCCCACTACTCTGAATTGCTTTCTAAAGCAATTAGGACATAAGATCAATTAATAGTTGAAACTGCATGGAAATTGTAAATCAGTCCGTAGAGACACGTTGCTTACAACTTGTGTGAAGGAGTTTTTGCATCTTGCTCAATTTACATCACAAGCCGCATAACAATAATGCCTGCCTGTTAAAACGATGTGCACCGACGTTGACCTTGTATGCAACTATTCAATTAGAAATATCTTGCTGCTTGTGAAATTAAGAAATAACAGTTAACATGTTAGTTCTCTGAAGGTGGAGTGTTTTTGTCTCAGGTAGAGCTGGTGTTCTACAGAATATAGACCACCCCCGTCATAAACAACTAGCACTGAGATTTACAGTTACATTGTGCTGCGTTCTTCTATGTTGCGAAAGCATTGCCTTAGGCGTAGAATATAGTTTTTCTACATTTCTAGGTCTCGCATAGCGTTGCAGCACACCGCGCTGCACTCTTTGCGAGGCATGCTGTATTAGAGTATTTTTTAGAGGTGGGGTGGAAGCCCCGCCCCTATTTTTCATTGGCTGGTGTCAGTCTATGATAAACGCTGCCTTCAGATTGATAATGAGGTTTCTTAGTCCCTCCTTGTTACCGCCCTGTCTCCTTTTGGGACTGCCCATCAGGACCGGATTGTTTACTTGCGGCGTTATACTGTCTCCTTCAATTAGTCGGTGAGCTCTTTTTTTTCTCATTCGCGCAATGGCGACAGCTTGTTTCCACTTGTGATATCGCCCGAGGTATTTTAAAGGGCCGGGCTGGACGATTTCGTTCTTTCGAACGATTCCACGAATTCTGAAGAGGCGAAGCGCGTCTGGGTATAAGAGGAATCTTTGTCTCCTCTGCGCTCACATTGGTCGTGAGAAAAAAAAAGTCTTGGTTGCAGTTTCCGCTTGCAACTTCGCCTCCTGGTGAAGTTTTAGGAGTTGTAATTTAAGGGACTGCTGCTCTGCTCGAGTCGAGCGCTGTAAACCCCTCGTTGCGCACTTACATTAAATATAAAATGCCACCCACACAATCTTCACGTGCCAACACAAAGTCACTGCCGTGTTTGTGACATTGTCAAAGGATTAAAAGGCCCGATCTGATCATTTATTGCCGATGTATCCACACCACGGCATGCACTGCAGGTCAGGGCACGAGTGCTTAGCACTGGCGCTTACACTTTTAGGCAGAGCAGGCCCTTTCTCCACTAGCGCCCTGGGCGGAATGACTTGTGCCGCCCTCGCTGCTGCTTGTGAATACAATGAGGCAGCAGCCGTATTCCACAGTCACCCCTTAGCTGGCCACATCAAGGCAGTGACTGGCCTTTGAACACACCGCCCTGCTTCCCCCCCACCCCCCCCTCCCCAAGCTCACAGGAGCCACCCTAGCTCTGTCAGGCTGTTTTCAAGTTGTTTGGAGGGGGGTGGGTGTTGATGTGTGTCTGCAGGGGAGTAGGTATAGATGGCCGGTGGCCTGGCATGGTAGGACGTAGGGGGCTGATAGGGTGATAAACAAGCATTGGGATAGACAATAGGTTATGCCGTTGGGACCTTATAAGTTTTAGCTTTGCTGCCAAGGTTTGAAGAGCTATACAACAAATGAACACACCGGTCAACACAAGCATAAACACGCAGACATGCACTACTCAGAGCAAACCACAGACGGCCACAGCACACGTGGGTAGACATGTGTGCACAGTTGCACACCCACAGGCAGAAAGAACACATACATACAGATACACACATTAAACATACCCCATATAGCTCCTTTCATATACACCGATACCCATGGATATGCACCTTTCCAGTCATACTTGTTTTCAATCTCCGAATCCTCCTCTCTCTTGCTAAAATGATGCCTCTAAAGAACAAGCATTTGCAATGCAATAGGTCTCGCATTTGCAAGAGTTTAAGCTATTAGCTTTGCAAATGACAATGCCTTTTATTTGTTTAAAAAAAACCAGAACATAAATAAAAGACATTGTTATTTACAATGCGAATAGCTCAAACTCGCGTAAATGCGAGACCTATTGTACTGAAATGCTTGTTATAAATGTATTTGTGTATTATGAAATGTGGTTACCTGGAAAGAAACCATTAATATTTTGTAAAACAAAACTGTGTTCAATTTCTTGCACACACATGTTGGTAATTACTACTGTAACATTTTTCTTGATAAAACAGAATAACCAGGAAAAATTCAGTAGTATTGGTGGGTTTTTTGCCCGTTTCTTTATACTTTCAAAAGAACGTTTAAGGGTCCAAGTGCGCAGAAGTCCTATTTTCGTGTAAAGCAATAGCCAGATGTTTTGTTTTTGTGGCGTAGTTCATCATATAATGCACTCAAAGTCATGACACATTTTTGCGTGAATTACATTTTGTCCCACCTTTCAGTCAAGCAAATGCCAATTTAACAGAACGGCGTAAGCTACAATAAGGTTGACAATCGCTTGAATTGATTGCTTGCATGTTTTTTACGCAATGTTTGGCACCTTGCTTCCGTTGCTGCTGTTGTGGTCGTGATCCATAATGCAAACTTGCCCAAGTATAGGAAGGTACAGGTATTAAAGCGTGCCGGCCATCTGCAGTTTTCAACTTTAATGCTCACCTTGGGTTTTGCAATATTGCGTTATAGCTGTTCCAGTTAGAAGACCTGCGAAAACAGCGCCTTGAAGACTTGGCCACTCTCATCCAGAAAATCTACAGAGGATGGAAATGTCGCACGCATTTCCTTTTAATGAAGAAGAGCCAGATTGTCATTGCAGCCTGGGCCAGGAGATACGCAGTAAGTGTCTTCGTTTTTACATTTACATTAGCTGTTATTGTATAATATGTACATTTTATTCACCAGTCCTTCCTGTAAAGCATTGGTGGCTTCATAATGAGTGCTGCCAACAAATAGTTTACCTTCCAATGATGTGTGAATAATCTGTAAGGAATACCTGCAGATTATAGAGGGTTGGGAAATATTACAGTTACATTTTCCATTTAAAACAAAAATACAGGCAATGTTTTCTTATGCACATATTGTTACTTTTATTTTAATGTAAACACATTAGTCACACCTACACTGTCAAGGTTTCTTAATTGGATCACTCCAATATATTTTGAAAAAATGTAGCAATGGATTTTTAATTTTGCTTGCAAAATGGCAATAGTGTTGATTACATATGCCAAAAGTGGTTGTCCAATTTCCATTATCATGTAGTTGTTGTGTATTGCTTCCATTGGAAGGCTTTCGCATGAATATTCAGATTCAAATCAGGTTATCCACTGTAGTAACATAAAAACAGTCATTAACCAAGATATGCTTGACTGTTTGATCTGCTGCCTCACTTGGGTCTCCAGAGACCCTAGCGCAGTGGCAGATTGGTGGCTGGTGTTCTCCTGTGCCGTGTTGCATCTTACCCAGGTCTCCAGAGATCTGAGGAAGTTGGAAAAACAAGGATGGTGTTGTGCCTGCACAAACCACATTCTTCCCTGTCAGCCCAACACTCTGTAGACCCACACTGAGGAGAGAAATGAAGCCCCGCTGACAACTGTCTCTATCAGAGCTGCCGTCGGTGGATGTGATGCTGTCACACCATTCTTTGTGAGAGCAGGAGCACGACTTTGCTTTAGGATGAAGTGTGATTGCACAGAGGGTGGCAGGCTAGCTGGCGATGGGTCAGATATTGTTTGTGTACAGTTTGTTTCATGAGTTACTTGCATATGAAAGAATTCCAGATGTTTGTTTCACTTATGGAGGTGCGCGGGAGAAGTTTTTTCCAGAGGGTCATGTGGGTAAGTTGCAGGATGTTTAACCTCAAAACCTCAGGGAGGACCTGAGGGAGGGAACTAGAGGCACGGGATGCTAGGAGAGGCAGCCTCCAAACTATAATGTTTACCACAAAAGAGCCGCTCCTAGTATAGTGACCTAAGTGCTACCGTGTAATAGTATTAGTTTGTGAGTGCAGGCATCTCACAAAAAGTGAAAGACTGGTCTCACACACCACCTGGTGTCATGCTTCATCATTGACCAGTCCTCGCCCTCTAAAAACTTGGTTTGATAGAGGGCGGGCATGCACCTGAAGACAGGGATGCACTTCTAAAGCTAAGTGGGGGCCCTTACAAAAAGTGAAGTTTAAAAAACCATTACAGGTGTCATACTTAATTTAATGTAACTGGCATCTGTATGGTGTTTAAAAAAAATGGTCAGTGTGATGGGGATTCTATTGTCCCCCCACCGTACTACAAGTGGTCAATATGTTTCTGCCTGCTGGCCCCGAGTGGTCCATGGCATTCATCAGGACCTATAATGCTTAAATGGGCTCCACCCTTACCGTATTCTGTTGGTGAGGGTTCCACTTGGTGAGTTGAACAATTTCACTCGCCACCGTGTATGTGACTACGTTTTTGCGCCTATGGTATGCCACATACTCCTGCATTTAATAAGTGCGTGGCTATAAGTGCATCCAGTCGTGTCATTCATCTATGCACTTGGAAAACGGGGAACGAGGTTCCCAGTGCTTACCCTATCAGATGCGACCTATTACCCCCATAGGAGAGTGAGGAGGAGGGACCCCTTTGGTCAAGCGCTACATGAGGAGAAAAAATAGTAATCCCAAAGGGTAATTTAAAAATGTCCCGGGTATTCTGGGTACTGTAGTTAGCAATGATGTCAACAGCTAATCAAATGTATACAGCATGTTATCAGAACCATTATAACATTCATTCATCCATACTCTTACTGTGACTGAAGGGAGCTCCCGCTTCTACACCTGCGTCTGATCTCCTCCCTTCCTCGCCGGTAATTGGGAGAGTCAAACTTTGCGCTATTTATACCCAAAGGTGTCTATATCTGAACGGTAAATGGCTGGAAATGGCGAGGTTCAGGTGTCAGGGACCGAGCTTTCAAAGATATGCCTGGCCTGCCTGTAGCTCGTTATGGGACTTAGCGGCCCTTATAAGGAGATCCACTGTCGGAGTTTGTTTGCCTGGATGGTACAGCGGGGTTCTGGGCCGTGTATGCTGCTCGCAACCACTAAATATGGCAATAGTACGATTATAGTAACCTCTACTTGAACCTAGCATGCATGAATAAATCACCACTGTGAGCTCACTGCACCGTCTCAACACACTCTACACATACGCTGCACCAGGCGTAGTAAGCAAATATATTGATGTCGGATAGCCGCCTCCGGTGTTAAAATAGTGGCCCGATTCATAGGCCTCTTTACACACTGCTCGGCTCATATGAATTGCCGCTGTGTGTTTATATTTATATTTACTTTTTAAATATGCGCTGCAGCTGGCACGGCAGCTTATACTCTGGCTTATAACAGTGCATGTTTATACGCATGCGTGCCTTTGAGACACACGCTCCTGGGACAACGGCATAGAAACACTAGAGCCAGCCCCTCTCTCACAAGCAGGTGTGCCTGCGCTGGAAACGGATGGTTGCGAGAAGCATTCACGGCCAAGAACCCCGCCGTACCATCCAGGCAAACAAACTCGGACAGCGGATCTCCTTATAAGGGCCGCTAAGTCCCATAACGAGCTACAGGCAAGCCAGGCATATCTTTGAAAGCTCGGTCCCTGACACCGGAACCTCACCATTTCCGGCCATTTACCGTTCAGATATAGACACCTTTGGGTATAAATAGCGCAGAGTTTGACTCTCCCATTTACCAGCGAGGAAGCGAGGAGATCAGACGCAGGTGTAGAAGCAGGAGCTCTCTCCAGTCACAGTAAGAGTATGGATGAATGAATGTGATGGTTCTGATAACATGCTGTATATATTTGATTAGCTGTTGACATCATTGCCAACTACCGTACCTAGAATACCCCTGGGACATGTTTTTAAATTACCCTTTGGGATTTCTCTTTTTTTCTCCTCATGTAGTGCTTGACCAAAGGGGTCTCCCCTCCTCAGTTTCCTATGGGGCTAATAGGTCCCATCTGCTAGGGTAAGCACTGGGAACATCGTTCCCCGTTTTCCAAGTGCACAGGTGAATGATACGACTGGATGCACTTATAGCCACGCACTTATTAAATGCATGAGTATGTGGCATACCATATGACCTTTTCCAGACTTGCTACTGTATCACTTGTGTCTGGACTTCACTTATGTTTTCTTTTCTACAGGCGCAAAAACTTAGTCGCATACACAGTGGCGAGTGAAATTGTTCACCTCACCAAGTGGAACCTTCACCAACAGAATACCGTAAGGGTTGAGCCCATTTAAGCATTATAGGTCCTGATGAATGCCACAGACCCCTCGGGGCCAGCAGGCAGAAACATGTTGACCACTTGTAGTACAGTGGGGGGGGACAATAGAATCCCCATCACACCGACCATTGTTTTTAAATACCATACAGATGCCAGTTACATTAAAATAAGTATGACACCTGTAATGGTTTTTTAAACTTCACTTTTTGAAAGGGCCCCCACTTAGCTTTAGAAGTGCATCCCTGTCTTCAGGTGCATGCCCGCCCTCTATCAAACCAAGTTTTTAGAGGGCGAGGACTGGTCAATGATGAAGCATGACACCAGGTGGTGTGTGAGACCAATCTTTCACTTTTTGTGCGATGGCTGCACTCACAAGCTAATACTATTACACGGTAGCACTTAAGTTGCAGGATGCCCAGTATTTTTTTATTTTTTTTAATGAGTATTAGAGAAGGCATATGTTTAGGGTTGTGGGTGACAGGAGGTTAGGCTATTTGTATACCTGTTTTTGTACATGTTCCATAAGGCTCAGATGTTAATTCTCTGTCCAAACATTTGTATTGGAAGCTGGGGTAGACAATTTTTTGGAAGCCTTATAGAACATGAAATTATAGCTGGGTAAAATGTGAGGTACAGGGATGTTTTTCAGCTCTGGGTTCTGAGTGACATCCAGGACAACTTTTGTCTAGCTGATGTCACTCAGAACCCCTCAGTGAAAAACATCCCACTTATTCACAGATATCCATCTATAAGTTCGTTATGTACGGTCTCACAGATAACGACTATCATGAATACCAGATTCTAAATCTGGTTGTTCACTCCTGAGATGTAGCAACAATGGATACAAAAGTCGTTTCCCCTGTTGCTGCTTCATAAGGAAATGACAGGTTGCTGTGGCAAGCACTCTGAGAGCTTATCTATGTAGCACCGGCTGTCTGCTGTGATGGAAAGAAGAGAGTACAGCTTCGGAGAGTAAAGGTGAGCGATTGCACAGAGGGTGGGAGGGGTGGTGGTGTCAGGAGGCCAGGTTCTTGTATTTATTTTATTTGGTGTTTTGTTTTTGCGATTAGATCAAGGAGAAGATGCTATATTGTGTATGGTTCCTTTATTACTCCTCAAAGCATGGGCAGGTGATTTTTGAGGGCATCAAAAATATAAAATTATAGATGGTTATTGGGTAATGTGCCAGCATAAGAATAGCATTGCAGTCTTTGGACTATGTTATCGAATGTGCGGGAGATCCTACATCCTAAGCATTCTTTGGGTTGCATGTCTTTACTGTGGACAGTGCTTTTTACTGACTCTAGATGTTAGACACTAAGTTGCAAACGTATGAAAATTGTTATGACTATCATGCTCAGTTCAGTTGAACCAGTCAACTTGTGAACTGGCCCCTGTGGAATGAGCTTTAGTGAACAAAAAAGATAGGACAGTTATGACTCTCTTGCATGGTGTTTTCAAAAGCAAGACCATCTTAAATCACTGTAGGTTGCTATTCTGACCAGAATCAGTACTATAGCAAAAAAAAGTAGGGGTGACATTGTCAAAAAGGGCACTTTCCTACCGTTAAAAAGAGAATAAATTGGATCTTTTTCACCTTGTTGTCTAATTGAGGTCACTGGGAACCCCTCGGTGAAAAAAACCCACGATTATTCACTATTACCCATTTATAAGTCTATATATAACACATGGGAACCTGGAATTCCTGTATGAAAGTCATTCTCGAATTTTGTTTTTACAGTAGAGTATTGACGTCTGCAGTCACCTATAATAATGAAATGATGTTGCTGCTCAACCTTAGTAACGTATTACAGTTGAGCGGTGACACCCTAAGGCCTGCTGCCAAAGTCAGTTGTCAAAGTGAAAGACAGGCCACAGAGCATAATTACTGCTACTGCTTAATCAATGAAACTGGCTTTTCCTTCATCTGACCTTTTTCATAAATTGAACAGTTATCAGAAGAAATTACATACTTGTAGCAGCATGTTTATTTTCTATAAGCTATAGGTCATTGCAGGAAGCCAAACTCGCCCTGTTTCAGCACGTTTTGAGATATTTGCAAAAATATTAACTGCTTTTTGATGTGGTTACTTTTGCACTACAGATTCCACTTTTATTCTTCATATCTACAACCATACTATCTTTTTCATGTGAAAGAAGACACAAAAGGATTGAAGTGGGTTGTGCGAATGATTATGGTGTAACCATGTATTATAAATAAATAAATAAAAACTCTGATGTACATTTAAAGGCTATTGCAAGTCGCCTTGGAGTTTTATGAACATTATTAGAGAACCACATTCTTCCCTGTTCCTCTATATGAAAGACACAAAGAGTGATGGAATGAACATTTGCAATTATAACCACTAACAATCTCTCAGGGTGGCATTGCAAACCATAATTATGTTGCCCACCTTACCATTTCAGTTTGTACCCAGCCATATGCAAATCAGTCTTGGCCATGCTCCAGTAGGATCAGGGTCCTGTGCTCACCTTGTCACTGGCACCAAGTTGCACTTCACTGAATAGCCCCAACTGCAGTGAAATCGTTCTTGGGAAGCTTGTGTTCTGGTTCAGAGAGGACCTGGCTTGGCAGTTTGGGATGGGCTGTTCATTTTGGATCAAGGATGTGTCTAATCTGTGCTGGCATTGGGGGCACAGAAATGATGGACTGGGAGGTAATTACCAGAGTCTGAGATTAATTCATGCGTCCCTCCCATCACTTTTCTGTTTGTTCCTCTATATGACCATGGAATTCCTTGGTATCTACCAATATCATTATAATGTACAGCAGTGAGTACGTTATCCCCTATATCTTGATCTAAGCTTTAACCATGATAGCTAACGTGGTCAGCAAGAGAGGAAGTTTTGTGTAGAAGCGTTTCCTCTCATCTATATGCCTGGCTTATATTCTGGCTCCTCTGTATGCTTGCCATATACTGTGGCTATGGCTTGTTTTCTGTGAGATTGTCCAAAATCGAAGCCATGTGAACTGGCCCCTGCGGAGTGAGCTTTAGTGAACAAAAAAGATAGGACAGAGATGGCTCTTTTGCATGGTTTTGTCAAAAGCAAGACCATCTTAAATCACTAAAGGTTGCTATTCTGACGAAACACCTTTTAGAACTGTGACATTTTGTGACATGTCTTCCTTGTTTTTAGGAATTACAGGAGACTTTTTAGTCAGTAAAAATGGGTGGGTGGAGGCAGATCAAAGCTATCCTGTGGGCTCATAGAAGTGTTTAATTTGAGCTGGTGTTTTGTGATGCTCAGCACCAGCTCATAATTCTCAACACCAGCTCTTATGATAGTTCAACACTTGGTGGAGCTGTAAGTCGAAGTTTGAAAAGATCATATTAGCAGCATGTTTAACAACAAATATGCATAAAAAATCAATAATGCAAGCGCAGCTGGGCCAAATTGTTGCACTTGTAGGTGTGCGATGATTAGTAGTTGCATTAGCATGTGCCAGTGATGGCGGGTGGTGTAAGCTGAATGATCGCTTGAAAAATCCCTTGCGTCATGGCAGTTTTTTTCTTTTACTAATTAACCACTGGCTGATAGAGCTTGAATTTGTATTGTAAACAAACCAGACTTTTTAAATACATGGCTCAGTGGCAAATTCAGAGCTACGTGAATACCTAACCTTTGATCAGGAGCCAGCGCAGTGGAATTGGATGAGTTGCCCAGTGCAGTGTAGGATGGGGGGCAAATCTGCATTCTGCACAGTTTGCAGTCTTGCCAGCAAGACTTGCCCCTATATTGCTCAAGCGTTGTTTGTGATATATGGAGAAAAATGTACTTAAGGAAGCCTATTTTGAAGCAACATTCTCCACAACTTGTCTCCCCAAATTTTTCCTCATGAACTGGTCTTCCAGGATGTCAAAACCATTCTGGTGAATGTCCTTAATGTCTAAAAACAAAATCTGAATTCCTATTTTTTTAAGATGCTATACACCACTTGTTCGCCTTTTTGGCAGAAAACATCTGTTTTTTTCTGTTTCTGCCCGTCGTCTTCTCTCTCCCAGGTTACCCTCTTTTCTCTCTCCGGCTCTTCACTAGTGTTGCTGTATTTCAGCCAGTTCCTCTTTGCTTCAGTTGTTTTTTCCCCCTTCCCATTCCAATAACCGTCTTACCTCTATCCCGACCTATCCCTTAATTTTTGTATAGTTCTTTCTCCCCCCTCCCTTTCTATTCTAAGAGATTGGATCCTTTTTCGATTAACACATTTTCTTGTGCTGCTGTAACTGTTATGCACACTACTGTACATTTTTCGGCTGCTTTAGTATGTCAAATTTCCTGAAATATTTCGCAGTTAAAAATTTAGTGAAAAAGAGTCTTGCTTTATCTCAAGGGCTAGTTTTGCAGTAACATTTGTTGTGCAGTTTACATGAATATAGTTTTTATTAATGTAATTTGTCACCATGTCTGTTTTTGGATTTTTTTTCCCAATGGTTAAATTGGAAACAAAGGACAGCAAACATCTCTTTAGCTGTTGCTTTTTACTGAAATGGTACTGCAAATTAAAAGCAAAATTGAACTGCTCAAAATGGTCAAACAAAAATCCTTCTACTTTTGCATAGTTTGCTAATGGGACAATACATTGCGACAGCAAGGATATTAACTAGGCATTTGAATAGCTCTAACACTTCAAATAGGAAAGGTTAGAGCTGTGGGGTATCTAAATGATTCTTACTGAAGGTGTAAGTAGAAATCGGACACAGGCTTGCAAACCATGTGGTAGTCCTTTTGATTGCAGAGCACAAACTCTCTACTAATGAAGGAATGAATCTCGCCGCTAGGCAGTCGCCAAGAGATGAATTAAAGATGGTGTTTTTGTGTAGGTAATGATATCCACAATCTGAATCGCTTTCAATGTGTGCATTACCAGCTGTGCTAGACTATTAAGATTATTTAAACTGTCAAATATGTTCAAACTTCTAAACTGCATACATTTGTCAATACAGCAACAACAGAAATACAGTCGGATAAAGAGCTCTACCATTATTGTGCAGTCTTACATCAGAGGTTGGAAGGTGAGTTTTTGTTTACAGAATGATGCTTTCTTTTATTTATTTTATTGATCAATATTTCTCTTTATGGCAATATTTTCCAGAGGTTTAGTGCTATATACCCTCCTACAGCGAATCATTGCAACACTCAAGCCAATTTGGCCCTTAATTTGAATTTAAAGAGCAACAGTAAGCTAGCATTAAGATATTTAATATGCACCTTTTGGAAGTAAGACCCTGTTTACCTAATTTTTACGTAATCTACTGTTTTCCAAAATCTAAAATACATATGATACGGTATGTAACTTTCAAGATCATGTCCTATTTTGGAACATAAAGTACCCTTTGATTAACTAAAGTACCCTATGATTAACTAATGGGTTTAGACTCTGTCATATCAAGAGAAAACTATTATGTTGCTTAACCCCTTCAGCGCTGCGCGGATTTCCGCGCAGTGCTGCAGGTTCTGAGCGCGGGCGGGGCCATGACGGAACGGTTCCGTCATAAGCACAGCCCAACCGACGTGCATGACGGAACCGTTCCGTCATAAGCGTCGAAGGGGTTAAGCTATGTTAGATATTTATGCAAGTTGCCAAATACATACAAATTGGAGTAATCAATTGGACGGTTTACGATTGCGAACACACAGATGTATTTGATCATTTAATAATAAATAACTACTGTGTAACTGATTTCTTTTTTTTTTTTTAATTGAACATATTATATGCAACATTAATAAAGTCTATTAAACACTTTTGTTACATGCAACCCACTTAGCAATGTTTTATATTACATTTGTGTGGGGAAAACCATTGTCAGTTACTGTCCATGATCCTTGTTGCATTTTCCAAGACTCAGCTTAAATACTCAATTGATCCAAAGGCCCCCCCACAGCACTATCTCAGCTCGTCTCCTCCACATATATGAAAAGTAACCTTTTTTGTAATTTTACGGAGAACCTTTAATCTTTCTTTTTTTGCTTTAGGGGCTTTGCACTGTGTATTCTCTTTTTGAGTCACTTTTGTTGGCTTAACAAATATCAAAGATGCATAGATTGAAACCTGCATTGCCTGTCCTGATTGCATTGCAACCCATCGCAAGGCTAGGTGGCAAATGGATGCGGTCATGCATTTTGGATTTTTTTTCTTCTAGTTTTGCATGCAAGTGGCATGAGATACCTTGGATAATTGTTTCTACCATTTAAGACGCGTATTGAGGGGAGTCTAAGATGCCTGAAGTGTCAGTGATATTTGGATGTTTTTCAGAGGGACCAGGATCGGCATGTTGCCACAGTCAGTACAGAGATTCATGCCATTCATTGTCTAAATCATCCTGTCACAGGTGTAGTATTCATGGTGGAGATAAGTTTAAGGTCAGTCAAATGTAGGGTGGCATTGATCTAAACCATGAGACATTTGAAACACCCTACGGTTTCTACCATTCCTGTTAGACACTTGATGTTCTCTACATAACTGTTAGGCCGCTCTTTGGAGTCCACTTTAAGAGGAAGTTTAATATTGACTCTCCGGTGTTTTACCTTAAATCATCCGGTACTTTAGCACTAAGGGACTCTTTAGTACGTGCTTTCCTCATACTAATGACATCTGAAAGGGCTCTTGTGTAATCAGTTGTAGCTATCTGTAAGTATCGGTAGTTTCTCTCTATTATTTTGTTTTTGAAGTGCGGAATGGCACAGATCTTCTCGAGATCTCCCCACCACCCATAAGGGTACAGCTCCTTGTATTTTGTTGTTCTGCATGCTGCCCCACATTTACTAAGACCCTTTATTCTTGATGTGTGTCTTGCCTTGCATGTTTTGGTCTTTGAGGATGCTTGTCTTGTTTTTATGTATTGTGTTTTTCCCCTTGTTTTAAGTTGTGGTAAGTGATGGAGTACCAGATTTTCTGTAGGGTCCAGGAACTGTCCTATTCCAGTTGCTTCTTTGGAAAACTTCCTTGAACATTTCAGTCAGATCAGTTACTTGATGCACTATATGTAAATCAAGGTTAACGTATTTATTTCCTCTTATTGTGCACTCAAAGTAAAGCCAAACAGTACTCTGGGTCCAAAGCAGTGCTTTTAATGTGTGGTTTTGTGGAGTCATATGTTTTACCCAGTTCTGACACTGTTTCACAAAAGGATTCAGGTCAGGGTTTTAGGAACTCAGGCTGATGATGGGAGAGACCATGTTAATAAAGGCAGCTCAGAGTCGGTGTTATACTCTCTTGATGGTCCTATTCTGTGGTGGCATGCATTCATTTGCTATGTCTGACATTTAGGGCACCTGAAAGATCCTCTACTTTTTCTGTGATGGCATTTTGGAATGTTCGAGGCATGTGGGCTGCTGAATTCATATCTGTGCATAGATCGCCGCCTAGTGTTGGGTCCGGATGTTTGCACGTTGTTGTCCTGGAAGAGTCTTCGAAGTATCCTGAGATAGGCGACTCCTCCCCTGGACCACAGTGCGCATGGGCATCCTCTCCATCCTCAGATTGTTATTTTCCGCCATTGGGTTCGGATGTGCTTATCTTAGCTCAAGTTAGGAAAATTTAATTTAAGGCCAAAAGGCCTTTAGTTTTCGTCGGTACTGTTTCCGCTCGGTATCGACAGCTTTCTTGCTTAGTTTAGCAAACTTCTTCAAGTTTTTCGGATCCGTTTAATCCGACCATCGACCTTACATCGACGATGGAATCGAGGACCCCATTCAAACGGTGTCCTGTTTGCCACGCCAAATATCCACATATCGACGTCCACCCGGTGTGCAACAAATGCCTCTCGCCGGATCACGACAAATCGAAATGTATGGCCTGTGCCCGATTCCGATCCAAGAAGACTCTCCGGAATCGACGGGCAGCGAGATTAGAAGCGCAGCAATCGGCACCGGCCCCGGCCAACATCTTCAGCACCGAGGACGGGGATGTTGAAAGCGTGGAAGACCTGAACTACAGCCCCGCTTCTGAACACGATTCCCGATCGCAAGACGCCGATGAAGCGCTTTTTCACAGGGAAGAAGCCGACGATGAGGTAGGAGACTACGATGAGGCCTTTGGGGCCGAAGAAGATAGCTCTGGTGAAGAGCAGGGCCTACCCGTCGAAACGGAGGCCATCAAAGTGCGTCATTCTACGGCTCCGGTCGAGGGATCGCCTCCGGGCCTTACCCGAGATCAATCCCGCAGTTCTTCTGCCCCGCCTTTGGGCCCGGCCTCGAACATCCAGCAAGAGCCATTATTACCGAAAGACTGGTTTCCCTTCAACGAAACCGAAACCAATCGTCGCACCGGTTCCACAGAAACCGAAAGTGAAACTAGCAGTGGTCGGGTCGAAGGCCTCAACTCATTCGACGCCAGCCCAGACCATCGGCTCCGAACGCACTAAAAGGGATTTCGGCGCCGAACTCGCTGCAGCGGATGTCGGTACCGACCCGAAAAAGAAGGCCATCGGTACCTCAAAAGCGCCTCGGCCCCCGGCACCGAAGCAATCGGCCACGACCACCAAAGTTAAAATGGCCGCTCCATCGGAGTCCACTTCGAAGGCAGCGACTAGGGTCAAGTCATCGACTCCGTCGACCGCTACTACCTCTCCTCGAATCGATGACCCTGTGGCCCCGAGGCAGTCCACGCCTACCTCTGCAGAACCACTCTGCACCAAAGAACCTTCGGCGTTCTCGGTGCGACAAGTTGCGGCGTCATTGCAACGCATCAGAGAACAGGCTGCCCTCCAGTCCACGTCGGGCCCTGACCCGAAAAAGGCTCCAAAGGCACCTTCGGCACCAACCAACATCACTTTTGGTTTGCCGCCGTCCACGGCGCCAAAGATGTTCGAGATCCGAACACGTGTCTGCCAGACAAGGTCCCCATCTACTGGACACTCTCCTACTGAGCCTTCACCGTCCCAATTCATCGACGCCGACACCGGCAGACTCATGCTCCGAAAACGGAAGGTCACACCGGAGCAGACCTTGGACTCTTACAGAATCCCTCTAAAGCAGAAACTGCCAGCAGAATCGGAACCGGTTCTATACGAACGCCTGCATACCTCCTATCTAGATCCCCAGTCCTTTTCTCCGACGCCCTCCGACACGGACGCAATGGAGGATTACATGGGTGATGATACCACCTACCCTAGGGATATAGATCCTGAGGAGCAGCAGGACCCAGATCAAGCTTGGGATGACCCTGCAGACCCGGGTGCCACAACAGATACCCAGGACACGCAGCTTTACGGTGCAAAAACATCTCCCACAGAGGACACTGCTGCCTTCAATGCCCTCATAGAACGTGCTGCAGCCAATCATGGAGTGCAACTCCACTCTGACACAATTGAGGACGACTTTTTGGTGGACACTTTCGCCTCCTCTGAGAGGACTGTCAAGACTCTGCCCATGTTGAAAGGTGTTCTCAAGCCAGCAAAGGAGATTTTCAAAGAAACAACCAGGGCACGGGTGCTGAACCCCAGGATTGAAAAAAAATACAAACCTGCGCCCGGGGACCCTATGTACATTAGAGGTCAGTTACCTCTGGACTCCATGGTGGTTGCTAACGCTCGCAAACGAGCGCACTCGCAAACAACTGGTGATGCTCCTCCCCCAGACAAAGAGTCCAAGGTGCTGGAGACCTCAGGCAAGAGGATTGCAGCTCAAGCAGCAAACATCTGGCGCATTGCCAATACACAGGCCCTCCTGGCTCGCTACGATCGTTCACACTACGACACGCTAGAGTCACTACTCCAACATCTGCCAGACGAGTACAAAGAGGCAGCGGAGCTCCTCATCAGAGAGGGACAACTTCTTACAAACGCATCCATTAAGTGCGCACTAGATGCTGCCGACACAGCTGCGAGGGCGATAAACACCAGCGTCATGTTACGCCGACATGCTTGGTTAAGAATCTCCGGATTCAAACCTGAGATTCAAAACAACATCCTAAATCAGCCTGTCAACCCCGACTACTTATTCGGACCAGAAGTTGACACCACTTTAGAAAAGATAAAAAAGGACACTGACACTGCAAAGTCAATGGGGGCTCTGCAAATGCAGACATTTCGTAGTGGCTCCTTCGTCGCCCGGGAATAGGGGGGCAGCTAGAGGACAGGGGTCACAGCAGACATACAACAAAGGGGGCACACAGAGTACCTACGATAAAAACAACAGAGGTGGATATCGTGGCTCCAGCACCAAGGGCAGAGGACGCGGTTACGGCAACACCAGGTCCTCACCCAAGAACAAACATTGACGCCCTCTCCCTTCCCCCCGACCACATAACACCTGTCGGGGGAGACTCCAGCGGTTCCTGTCCACATGGAATACCATCACCACGGACAGGTGGGTCAGGGATATTATCCAGCACGGTTACTGTCTCGAATTAACCTCCACTCCACCCACAATACCGCCAAAGCACCGTCCTATGTCCACAGAGCACTTAGCATTATTGCAGCAGGAAGTGCTAAGTATGCTGCAAAAAGTTGCAATAGAGGTTGTGCCCTTCAACCAGCAGGGGACAGGGGTGTACTCTATGTACTTCCTAATCCCAAAAAAGGACGGGTCGCTCAGACCTATACTAGACCTGAGACCCCTCAACCACTACATTCTCTCAGAGCATTTCCATATGCTCACCCTACAACAGGTTCTCCCGCTGCTCAGCCAGGGAGACTTCCTAGCCACACTAGACCTCAAAGATGCGTACTTCCACATTCCCATACACCCGTCACACAGGAAATATCTCAGGTTCACTATTCAGGGGCAGCACTACCAATTCAAAGTCCTCCCCTTCGGTGTGACAACAGCACCCAGAGTTTTCACCAAGTGCCTAGCTACAGTGGCTGCACATCTCCGGAGACAACACATTCACGTCTACCCTTACCTGGACGACTGGCTTGTTCAGGCAAAGTCATCCCAGCAATGTGCCAGCCACATGTCCATCACCATTCACCTTCTTCACAGTCTGGGATTCTCACTAAATTACCCAAAATCACATCTCCAACCCGCACACGTACAACAGTACCTGGGTGCGACCATAGACACTCTGGCAGCCACAGCTCAGCCAAATTTAGTGAGGATCAACAGCATGCAAATGCTGATCTCAAAGTTCAAACCTCAACACTCCCTTCCTGCGCGAGTGTTCATGCAGTTAATAGGCATGATGGCCTCCTGCATTTTCATAGTCCCACACGCGAGACTACGTATGCGCCCGCTTCAGGAGTGCTTGGCACGTCAGTGGAATCAGGCTCACGGGCAATTAAAAGACCTAGTGTTGGTGAGCGGTCGGGCATACAACTCTCTGCATTGGTGGAATCCACAAAACCTTTGCAAGGGCCGACCGTTCCAAGAGCCTGTTCCACAAATAATACTGACGGCGGACGCGTCTCTCCAGGGATGGGAAGCTCATGTACTCAATTACACAGTGCAGGGACTATGGACAATACAACAAAAGAAGATGCACATCAACCTTCTGGAACTGATGGCAATCTTCCTGGCAATGAAGGCATTCAAAGTACACTTGTGCAACAAAGTCGTGTTGATCCAGACGGACAACATGACTGCCATGTACTACATACAGAAGCAGGGAGGAACACACTCTCCACAGTTGTCTCATCTGGCTCAGAGCATGTGGAAGTGGGCCATTCAGAGGAACATTTTTCTCATGGCGGAACACCTCCCCGGCAAGGACAACCAGATGGCGGATCTGCTCAGCAGGCACAGCCACCAGATGCACGAGTGGGAGCTACACCCGTCAGTACTCCAACCGTACTTCCAACAGTGGGGTCATCCAGAGATAGACCTATTCGCCACAAACGAAAACGCAAAATGCCAAAGCTTTGCTGCCAGGTTCCCACATCCACAGTCGCAGGGCAATGCGATATGGATGAACTGGTCCGGCTGATTTGCGTACGCTTTTCCCCCAGCGCCATTAATACCGCTGGTGGCACGCAAACTGCGACAGCACTCACTGACACTCATCCTAGTTGCTCCCACATGGGCGCGCCAGCCATGGTACACCACCTTTCTAGAACTTTCCGTGGTGCCGCATCAAAGGCTGCGGATCAAACCTGCACTCTTAACGCAGAACCATGGCGAAATTCAGCACCCAGATCCGCAACAGTTGAACCTGGCAATCTGGCTCCTGAAGTCTTAGAGTTTGGCTACCTAAACCTGCCACCTGACTGTATGGAGATCATTAAGGAGGCCAGGAGACCCACTACCAGAGCTTGCTATGCAGCTAAATGGAAGAGGTTTGTCATTTATTGCAACAACAATGACATTAACCCGCTGGACGCATCCATTCAAAACATAATCTGTTACCTCTTACACCTATACCGATGCAATCTGGCATACACCTCAATACGTATCCATTTGACCGCAATAGCAGCCTATCTCCAGAACAGGCAGCACCTCTCTTTATTCCGAGTGCCTGCCATCAAAGCTTTCTTGGAGGGACTTAAACGAGTAATTCCCCCAAGACACCCACCAGCACCGGTGTGGAACCTCAACTTGGTCCTCACCCGACTGATGGGTCCACCCTTCGAACCTCTCCACTCATGTGAGATTCAATTCCTCACCTGGAAAGTAGCTTTCCTAGTGGCAATCACTTTGTTAAGAAGAGTTAGTGAACTCCAGGCACTAACCATTCAAGAGCCATTCATACAGGTTCACGCAAACAGGGTCGTACTACGTACCAACCCCAAATTCATGCCTAAAGTAATATCGCAGTTCCACATGAATCAAACTATTGAACTGCCTGTTTTCTTTCAGAATCCACAAAATGTCGCTGAAAGAATGCTCCATACACTAGATGTCAAAAGAGCCCTCATGTACTATATAGACAGAACTAAAGACTTTAGGAAGACAAAACAACTTTTCGTTGCCTTTTCTCCACAACACAAAGGCAACGCCAGCTCCAAAGCAGGTATAGCCAGATGGATCGTTAAATGTATTCAAATTTGCTATCAAAAGGCTAAACGCACATTAACGATTCCCCCATGAGCCCACTCAACACGTAAATTATGGGCGTCCATGGCTTTCCTGGGAAACATTCCTTTACAGGATATATGTAGAGAAGCCACATGGTCCACTATACATACATTTACCAAACACTATTGTGTAGATGTACACTCAAAACAGCAGGCAGCTGTAGGACAGGCTGTTCTCAAAACTCTTTTTCAGACCGCTGCAGCTGGCACTGGTGGCCGCCGTTAATAGGAGGTACTGCTATGTATTCTATGCACAGATATGAATTCAGCAGCCCACATGCCTCGAACTGAATATGCTACTTACCAGTATGCATCTGTTCTTGGCATGTAGGGCTGCTGACATTCATATCGCCCACCCTCCTCCCCGGCGCCTGTAGCAGCTGCAGACCTCAGAATTACTGTATAGCATGGTCATCACTTTCTGTATCTACTCCATCACTGCCACAATGGCGAAAAACAATCTGAGGATGGAGAGGATGCCCATGCGCACTGTGGTCCAGGGGAGGAGTCACCTATCTCAGGATACTTCGAAGACTCTTCCAGGACAACAACGTGCAAACATCCGGACCCAACACTAGGCGGCAATCTATGCACAGATATGAATGTCAGCAGCCCTACATGCCAAGAACAGATGCATACTGGTAAGTAGCATATTCAACCTCAGGAGTCAATAACACCTCAAAGTTGAGTCTTGTAGTGGAGGAGATCATCTGGATGGAAGTTGTTTTATAGTGAGTTCTGTAGCATTTCATGTTGATATTGTTCTAGAGTTGAGGTCTACAGATGAGTTAAACGTTAATTTATTAAGATCACTAACTATGTAACCTATGGTGGATGTAATGTTTCTTTGCAAATGCACACTTTGTTGATGGTCCCATTTACTTTTAGGAGTTGAGCCTGTAGCTACTTCTGAATATGGAAGTTGGTGCAGCAGTGGCACTCCAAAGACAAAAGTTGATAGGTGAAATGTTTGCAAAAAATCCAATCACATGCAATTGCTCAGGGTAGCATTTGAATCCATCGTTCCTTTGCCCATCTTGCCACCTCAGTGTAGACCCAGCCATATGCAAATCAGTCTTGACCCTACACCAATAGAAACAATCCAGCCAAATTACCATGCCTGATCCCTCCTGAACCGGAACACAAGCAACCCAGGTCTGGTTTTGCCATGATTGAGCTTGTCAGTCAGATGTAGCTTGGTTCCGAAAGGTGGCACAGTGAGCACTGGACCCACAGTTGGGTAGCGGTGGCACGCAGCAAGCAGTTGTTTGAAATCAATGGGCATTTTCACTTTCTTGCCACCCCTGGCACCTAATCAGTTGGGTAAATTCCTTGAGTACTCATTTTAACAGAGCAGTAATTGATGTGAAGTGCAGTCTGAATTAGGTCTTCAGCTGCTCAGCAACTGAGAAGCATGCTTGTCCCCTATTCAGTGATGAATATTTTGACTTTGAATTTTCCATGTATCTGCCTCAATCTACAGGTCTCATTTTAGTAGTATTTATTCTAGGCTGCAATAAGTATATTTTTCTTGTTGGGGTTTAAGTTTGGCCTGCATTTCACCTTTTGCATTTTACATTTTCTTAAATTGGTCTCCTGCCATCTCTTTAAAGTTTGCTACATTGTTAGCCTGTGCTTTCACATCCCCAATGAATGTTGTCTTAGCTTTTGGAATAGGCCGTCTCTGTGAACATTTTTAGGCTCTGAGTAGCTCATGTTTTTCAGTGTCTATTTTTCTGAATTCCAGTGTTGTGTATGATTCTGCAATTAAATGGTTGGATCTGGGATTTTGTTTGTTCAGTCCTTTGTGTGTGTCCCGTTGCCGCCATTGACCATTTGGTGCCAAGTCTGTCTTCTTGTGATCTCAGATCTATGACCCAGAAGCCCATATTCGTCACAATCTTTAGATTTTTTCCCCATATGATCTGGATGCAAAGTAGAGGGCAATGTAGCCTAGGAAGTGTTGAAGAAAGAGTTAGTCGAGAAAATACTGAGGAAAGAAAACACGGGACCTGCATGACACATTGAGGCAAGTCTCAAACACCAATAAAAATTAGATTTCTGAGGCCTGTTCCCTTGGGTGCAGTGAGGATGGAGCATATCCTCTTCAGTTCCTACCTAAAGTGCCATGGCAAGCTTACCTGGAAGGAAAGCCACAAGGGGTGTAACCTTCGTTTGCTCAAGGATCACAGCTTGGAGGGATGAAAAGCATGTGTAGAGTTCCTGCCTAAGTCCCTAAACACAAAAGGAAAACCAATGTGTGCCCCATACGCCATGGCGCGGTCTCATAATAAACATCCCTCTGTAAAAGATCTTGGGTTGCCCAGCAATGAGGATAACCTTGAAGAATCTGAAGTGACAGAGGGGGAAGGATCTGACTCTAAGCAGGTTGTCATTGAGGCCAAAATAGAAGAGGCGTCGAAGAGGATGCTGGACGGAAGAGAGCAGAAGAGGCACCAGGTAACAACACAACGATCCCACTATGGAGCAGCGATCGTCAGAGTCAAAGTCGAAAGACACCATTGGTGATAAACCTGTCAGCGCCCTATTGAAATCTGAAAGGGGAGCGAGGGAAAAGTGCCAAGGATACGAGGTTCAATGCCGGATATAAAGGCACATAACGCTGATCAGGAAGTGATGGGTATTAAAAAAAAAAAAAAACCTAATCAACATTTTGAGGCTTACATTGAAGAACTGACAAGAAGAAAGAGGTTTAACTTACTGAAGGGATTTTGAATCTCTAGAAGTACTGAGAAAAGCAAAGGAGGCATACATAGCGTGTAAGGCCAGTTTAGGGACTTTGGAAGACACAGATGCACCAGATAAAGGAGGCAGGGTGTAGACGTTGATTCATGAGAGGAGGGAATTGAAAGATATCCTCAAGGCCCCCACCCACGGACGATATTGTGATCTATAATGTTCTCATAAGGAGGTAGGCTGACACCAGTGAGCCCACATGGAGGAAGAAAAGACACACTCTCAAACTCTTCTCCCCTCACATAGGAAATATATATACCTGCCAATGTAACCAAGCATCTTGGATTATAGGAGGGAAGATTTCAAAGGCTCAGTCTCTGCCAAATTAATTACAACCAGGGTGGAGAAGTCAAACATTCTTCCCAGGACCCAACCTAAATCAAGGGGCAATGCAGCTTGTTAGACCTGTCACCCTTAGGCTGGTCTTTCCACAGATGTATTCCTTTTACCTCCATGTTTTTGCTGATTTTGTTTGTTGGCCTTGGGAATCTGGGCTCTTTACCACTGCTAACCAGTGCTGAAGTACATGTGCTTCCCCCCTAAACATGGTGACATTGGTGTGTATCTGATTGACATATATAATTTACTAGTAACTCCCTTGTAACGTGTTATAACATATACCTAGGGTCTGTAAGTCAAATGCTACTAGTGGGCCTGCAGCATTGCTTGTGCCACCCACAGAAGTAGCCATTCAAATCTGTCTCAGGCCTTCCATTGCAGTGCCTGTGTGTGCAATTTACTACCACTTTGACTTGCCACTTAAAACTACTTGCCAAGCCTCAACTCCCCTTTATTACACTCCTAAGGAAGCCCCTAAGTAACGCTAAGGGTAGGGTGCCATATAAGTAAAAGGTAGGACATGTGTGTTTAATCTTTACATGTAGTGGCAAATTCATTTTTCAGCACTGTAAAGCCTACCCCACTCATAGGCTAGTATTAGGAATTCCTTAATACACTTTTAAGCTGTAATTCCTGATCAGAGAGGAGTAGCTTTTTCATGTTTCATATCTTTGGAATGGTAATGATAAATCCTCCTCACTGGTGAAGATGGATTTAACATTACTGTTTTAGAAATGCCACTTTTAGAAAGTGGACTTTTCTCTGAACTAACTGCTCTGTGTGCCTGATAGCCTGTCTACATTAAATGTCTGGGGTGGAGGGGGGAAGGTACATTTTGTGCTTTCCCTCTAGACAGCCATGACACAGGAAGGATAGGTGTCTGAACAACCATCTATATACATCTGCATTCTGATGGCCTTGCCTCGGCAGGGAGGGGCTAACGCTTCATTTGAATAGGCAGTTCCCTATCCCCACACAAAGGTCTTATTTCCCCCCACAGAAATGGCTTTGGGTTGAAAGGGATACTTGTGCACTTCAGAGAGCTGCTTTGAAGTCACCTCCACATCAAAGTACTTTTGAGTATAAGTGCTTGGTCTCTGACTCCCTGAAATCAGACACTATTGGGCTTGTAACTGAAGCTCTGCCAGAAGTGCTGCTGTGCTGCTTAAAGGACTCAACTGGCTTGCTGATCTGGAAGGCCTTCTTTTCTGTTTGTTACTCTGCTGCCTGCTGCTCTCTGATTCTGTTGAAGGAGAGCTGGACTCTGCCTTTACTCCAAGTGATCTCCAAGTGCTTGTTGGCTGGCCTCCTGTTGCTTGAGACTCAGGGATATCAGTCTCTACACCTGCCCCTGTCTCACTGGGAGAGGCCCAGATAGTTGCAACATGGATTTTGAGACACCTCCTATCTGCACGCAGTAGAACCGGTACATCTACCCAGTTGTAGGAGTAGAATCGGCACATCGGGCCCAGTGCTTTGCCCTTAGAGGTTGACACACCGGACAGCATATCGCCGCTGCTGCAGCTTGGTTAGATCAGTGCATCACTCGATGCCTCTCGACTCTGGCACCCATCTTCGGAACTGAAGTATCCCGTTCACTGCATGAAGAAGATCGACGCATCCTGCTGGCCTCGACATACCCATTTCACCGTTTGCAACCAAGATAGGTACTTAGTTCACCAGGGCCTGCATGGGTCCTGTAGCCGGCCCTCTATCACAGTCGGCCCTAACTTTGACTTTGCCCCAGTCTAAAGTTACCTTTTTAGCACTATTTGCTTCTAAGCGCTTTTTTACTGCATGTATTCCTTTCAGATTTAATCTCAACTTATATACGTTGGATTTTTCTTATTTTGGTCTTGTTTTGTTCAGAATATAATCTATTTTTCTAAACCTGTGTGGCGGTTGTTGTGATGTATTCATTGTGTTTTTATATGTGTGTGTTGCACAAATACACATTGCCTGGCTACTCTGTGTCAAGCTACCAGAAGGTGAGCACAGGTTATCTTTTAATGCGTATCTAGCTTACACTGACTAGAATGGTGGTTCCTGCCTGGCCGGGGTCCATACCTCAGACAACCAGGAATCCCATTTCTGACTCAGCTGCAGACACTATCCTGGTTAACTCTACGAGAAAGAGAGCCAACACCCACTTCTATGGGTCACCCACAAGAAAAATAGAGCAATAGGGTAGAAATGGTGGGATGCATGATGGAGAAAGCAGGAACCATACACTGGTGGGGAGCAAATTGCAGTGCACTGCCCAACAGATACATCTGTCAGCAGTGGGAGGAGATGGAAAAGGTAATGCAAACCTTTCCAGAGCTATATAAAAAGAGGAAAAATGCAGTTATAAGAAGGAAATAAACATCTCTAATAACTACCTGAAGTGGGTTCTAGACGCGGCAGACACAGGAATCAGGCAGATGTGCTTCGGCAGCTTCCTAAGAAGGCATGCCTGGATGAGGGTGTAGGGGTTCAAACAAAAGGTTCAGGTGACAATAAACATGCCTGTCACAGAGGAAACCTCTTTAGAATGGGAGTGGGCAAGTAATTGCACAAGATAAAATAGGACAATGATACAATAAAGCAGTTGGGGGGCCTTGAAACTCAGAGAGCCATCCCAAAGAGGAACCACACCTAGCCTAGCCTAGCCTAGATTCACCACAAAGGGAGACGCCCAGCCTGCCACACCCTACACCTCCTTTATAGTACAGACTAGTGCTCGGAGCACTGTACCGCAGTACCAAAAGAGCTGTTTGTAACAGTAAAAAATAAAAAGTGACCAAGCTCTCGGAAAATAAAAATATAGTCAATCAATTTTTCTGCAATTTGTTGGCCCCCTTCTTCCAAGACAAGGTTAACGCGGTTTATACCATATTTTAGTTAGTGAGTTATATTCTTGGCTAAAATCCACATTGGCTAGAATGCGTTCCACTAAGGAGATGCACCCACATCCCTCTCTCTTGAAGCGGAAAAGTAACATGACTCGTTTTGGATGGTTGATGGTAAGCTTTATTTAAGCAAGTATTTTCCTGCAGCACAAGGGTAGCTGCTCTCCTTTGCCAGCCAGTCTCTAACTACCTTTCTTAGAATAGTCTCACCCACACAGGAATGTGTAACTCGAGCGGAGATAGTGTTCCACATTCCTCGCAAAGTAAGTGAAGATGGAAACCAATTGCAACACATCACCTCGCCTTACCACAACCAAACAAAAAATTATTACAGAACAAAGAGTGGAACAAACAAGATTAAAAAACAAAAAAATTAAAAAATTAATAATTTATAATTCCAGAAATGGATGACCAGGTAGCCAATGGAGGTTCTAAGCTCTCACATACTCATCCAGATATCCTGGCAGGTGTCGAACTCTGCTACCCCTTGTCCTCTCCACAACAGCATCACCAGGACCAACACTGACACATGCATCGCCTCTGTCCTGTGAAGACACCCTCACGTCCGTACCCCTGGGTTAAGGAAGGGTTAAAATCATCATTGGACATCAACATAAAAGCACTTTTAGAAGACAAAGTTTCCTGCTTCAGTTTGACTGCACCCCCTCCCCTTACTGGTACAATGCCACATGCCTATAATTCCACCTCTCACCAGTCTCCAACACCACAGAATGACGTAGAGTTCGTACCACTCTAAACGACCCTTTGAACTTAAATAAACCAGCCCCACCTGTCACGCACTACTGGTTGCTCACCAGAATGTTGTACCATTGCCTTGATCCATGTGGGAACTAATTTCGTCCCAGCAACCAGCCACTCAAAGCGTGTCTTACCTATCATTCCATGTACACACAATTGGTATGCCCATGACTTTTCTTAAATCATGACGCTCTCATCTCTACCAGCAGCTAACGCAATCTAAATGGTACCCTTAATCTTATGATTTGCCCTCTCAACCATTCCATTCCCTTGGGTATTGTCAAGTGAAGTGCGACTGTGCTGAATTCCAGAGGCCTCTAGTAATATGCGCATTTCCTGAGATTTCAACTGCATGCCCTTGAAAGTAACAACCATAATAACCTTCCTTACACCAAACCTCTTTCAACACATTCACGGTCGCCTTGGTAGCGATCTCCTTCATTAACTTTCTAACTAACCACTTACAATACACATCAACAAGCACTATCGCAAACCTCAAATCACTTTAGTTAATCAAGTATTTCCCTCCAGCACAAGGATAGCTGCCCTCATTTGCCAGCCAGTCTCTAACTGCCTTTCTTAGAATCTCCTCACCCACACAGGAATATGGAACTCGAGCGGAGATCGTGTTACACATTCCTCACAAAGTAAGTGAAGATGGAAACCAAGTGCAACACTCTCCATGTCAGACCACCAGCAGCTGAGAAGGCACATCACCTTTATTGAGCAACATTGCTGCCCAGGATTTTAGGTGCATTTGTGAGAGTGGTAGGTGTCTTTCTAAAGGCACTGCACTCTCAATGTAGTTTGTAACAACGACACTTACCTGTAGCTACTTTTATTCGCTATAATTATTTCATGTGCAAAAGGTAAGGCATAATTTTAACTTAGCTGAAGCATATAAGGCGTGAATGAGGTGGAGAGAGAATTGTAGTTATAATGATCCCTTTAATATTAGTGAAAATACACAAGATTCCTTTCCTGAATACTAGCTGTAGTGAATGTACATTTATGAAAAATACCAAAGCTGGAGAATATTATTTACAGCGGAGCAACTTTTTTGACTTGGTTACAATGCTGTTTTCACTGAATGAAATATTGACTCTATTTCTTATTCGATTCTACATAGGCTCGAAAGATTTTGCGTGAACTGAAGCATCAGAAGAGGTGTAAAGAAGCTGTTACAACTATTTCGGCATACTGGCACGGTACCCAGGTATGGAATGTCAAAAAACTATTTCTTTTACCAAGGCTTTAGGTGGTAAACTACTGTTCTACATCTGTTGTGTGTCTCACAATGTGGGTAGGGTACTCACTAAGACAATTTTCTAAACTGCAGATAATCTCAACGCTGACCTTAAAAAGGGTGGACTGTTCTGGTGGTCTCCTGTGTTCTGCTTACTTAGACACTTTAATAAAATCAGTTAATACACAATACAAGTGATACTCAAATCTCTTGATTGTTCAAAAGTACACATTTGTCCCATTAATACTGGGTTCATACAAGATCCTGGTATTCTCGGTCCTGCTGCAAACCAATCGTTCGTTAAGGATAGAATATGTTTAGAAAATATCACCTTGTGCATTTCTCCTGGAATTTTGCACATAGGAAATGTTGTAATGACCTATTTCTTTTTTATGAGCACTTAATCCTTTACTTTTACCCTTCCTAAGTACTGCAAATAATATACTTTACTATTACCCAGTTTAATGATAGTCAATTTCTTTTACTTTTGAAGTATGGCACATTTTTTAACATTAAGATTACTGCAGAGGTGAGCATGTAAGTTACTGAGCACTCTTTAAGCTAAAGTTGAATATTTTGTCACTCGTCCTTTTACATGTAGTTGGATTGGTGGAAAATGCTATTGCAGGTTCGTTAAAAGGCATACTAACAGATGCAAAACTGTTTAGATTGAGTTGGAAGCTGAAGGTTTCCTGCAGGCCTGTGCATCCAAGGAAGGAGATTATGTCCAGACCTTCGAATGACCATGCATTTGTGGCTTAAATTCTTTCCCATTGCTCACTTGCTTATAGATGCTTCACCCAGGACCACTTGATTCTTCACATAACTTTTAGGTTTTAAGTAACTAACTCATAGTCCACTGTCTCCCAAATGGAGCCAACAGCAATGTTTTTTCCTGTGAGGTTTTTAATGCTATTTTCAAATGCACTACAGGCGCGAAGGGAACTGAGACGTCTGAAAGAAGAGGCTAGAAATAAACATGCTTTTGCTGTTATTTGGGCTTACTGGCTTGGATTGAAGGTACTATATGCATACCGTACATCCAGTGTCCCCTTTTTAATAACTAACCTTCCCAGTCTTAAAACGTAGTGAGCATTAACATCGAATGTAACTCATAGGTGCATGACTTTACTGCTCAAAGTTTGAGCTGATTGAATTCATGCGTGTTTCTTAAACTAAAAAATATTAGCATGTTTCATACTAAAATGACTAATTTTTATTATGAACCATTCAGGAAGGCGTGGATGTCATTAGATACAAGTGTAAACGTTTTCATTAAGCCTGTTGCATGTATGTTTTTGTTTGTTTTTGAGCTGTGTACTTTATTTATAATAATTATGCATGATTTTGTTTTGCAAGTTGAAGTAATAAGGACACCGATGACATTGGAAGTCAAACAATTAAGTTTTTGTTTGATTTCGCGCCTTTATGGGATTCCAGATTTAATATTATATCCTAAATTTTAGGGAGTATGTGTATTTTTATTGATTACATGTAATGCTGTTTATAGCATACCTTTCTCACCATATCCACCATCACTTTATAATCTGCTTCCATTGGTCCTTGAACCGAGCTAACTGTGGGGCCCTTACTCTATTAGGTAATTTGTATTGGAAATTTTGGAGAGTGGCAGAACAACTTAGGGATCATTTAAATAAATGCCAAAATCGAGGTAATGGTTTGCAACTTGTTTAAAGTCATATTGTAATTTTCTCTGGTGTGACTCGTTTCTCTGCTGTATTGAACTTGATGAAATATTCGGATGAAAGCACATCTAGAAACTAATCTACTCAAAAGTCGCGTGTTGATTGTGTGTTCAACATGATCCCGTGTGGTCATTTGATAATTCTTGTAGAAGCTACGCTGACAGGTTGACAATGTGGACAAAGTTGACCTGCTAAACATTTGTCTGTATCTTAGTAGCGTAGGTAGACAAACATTTTCCCTTGGTAGAGATTTATATTAAATCACTAAGGGTAATGCTTGGGCATCCAACACCAATTAGTACCACCCCTGCATTACACCTTCTCACAACAGTTAATGTAGCCCATATGGTAGAGCCTAACAATTATACATACAACACTTTTATATCATTGTTAAAAAGAAGTTTTTTATTTTTAAATAAAAATGTCACATTGGACACAATGGACAAAACCAAGGGATGCAGTTCCTCTAGGATAGAAGGGGAGTGGGGGGGGGGAGAGCGATTAGTCTCTATAGAATGCTCTCACACACCTAGCAAGGTGTCATGCTTCATCATAGGGCTGTGCTCCTTGTCGGGCCGGCGCTGCAATGCCCGACGGGCTCCCGCGAAGGGGCTCTTTTTCGGAGATCTTTTATAGAGACAGCCGTATGGGTGCGTGGGGGTCAGTGCAACAAGTGTAGTGAGTGGTGGTGTAGTGAGTTAAAATAGGTATGGTATTGCCAGACAGTGAACCATTTTATTCTGATGGTATACCAGCCTAAGTAAAAATAGGTGATCCCAAGGGATTATAATGATCCCTAGGGAGATCAGAAGGTCAACATGTTTCTTGCTCTATGCCCAAACGGGTCGGTGGCAATTCATCAGGACCAGGTGAGAAAGTGCTCAAAAGAATATATAATAAATGAACTCTACTACATAATTGGTGATGCAAAAATTATAAATACATCACCATGCAAATCCATTGGGTCCCTATGAGGGGTGGACCCGTTGTTGCGGTACCTAGAAGAAAAAGGGAGGACAACACAGACACATAAAACTTTACAGAATTAGAGAATTAGGTGCTACTGGGCTCCTGAAGGGAACCGTGCGTATGGTGTGACGGCCCAATCAATGTGCTCACACAGTGGCTCAGAAGGGAGTCGTGTCCAATACTGTAAGTGTTACCACAAATGTGATAAGTACAGATACATGACTGCCGAATGCTAAAATGTGCAAAACAATGTGTACAGCTGGCACAGATGACTAGCAGAAGTGGAGCATGCCTTAACGTAACAGGCTTATCGAAATGCGTGAGGCTATGTGCACACCATATATGCCAATTGTGCCAAAATGCTATACTGTGCGTCACGACATGCTCTATGGTGGGCGGCTAATGGTGAGAATTAAAGCAAGGTATTCGTTCTACTGTTCAGCCCTTCGAAATCGTAAAACACACAATATGCGAGGTGTTGGGAGGCCGAGATGGCGATAGTAGTGGAAACACTGTCTCCACGGATACTAATGCTCCTGGCTAGATGACCAAGATCGTAATGAAAGTAGAAGGTCCCGTACGGGGCAAACTCACCCCCTTTGGGACAGAACTTGTTGTACGGGTTCGCCTGGCGGCCATAGAGCGCCTGTCCTAAATCGTTAGAAAAAGTCAAGGGAAGGTTTAGATGCCTGGCGAGTTAAAGTACATGTAACTTATGACAGAACCCAGGAGAGGAGGAGTACTTACAGATTGTGGGCGCATTCACGGCCGGAATCCTACTGCGGCTCAGGCTTCCGTAACACGCCGCTGTGGGTGTGTTACAGATAAAGGACGTGATCAGACGTAGCCCAGGCAAACGACTAGACCGCAAGCGTTGGCGGCCATATTGGAGGTGTCACAAAACTTTATTGCGCACGGGGTGTAAAGATCGACAATAGTCCCGTCTCAGGTAATATCACGAGCGCGCTAGGGGACAAAGCGTGTATGAGAAATGTAGTTAATTAAATAATCAGAGTGTGATAGTAATAGTTTGTGGCTTGATATCCCCTAGTCAGACATAGGCATAGGCTCTGTCAGGGCATAAATGTGTGTGAAATGGATGTCAGACTGACAAGCCGATGGGTCTTGTCTAAGGTATCCACAATAATGTCTGTAGACCTTTGGAATTATCGGCGGTGACCCAGGCTAGTCACCTTAATGTGGTGTGCAAGTATCAGGTGGATATCGGCCATCTCATGTATCCAGTGGTTCATGTGTTGTTGAGAGTGGCCCAAGGTATATCATCATTGAGGCCGTTAGTATGGCTCGAAATTCTAAAAATCCACTGTTCCTTGCGGAGGGCTTCCTTACTGATCATTGGAAACGCTTGAAGAATTGTCCATGAGAGGTCATTGGCAGTGTGGTTATTTTCCAAGAAATGGGTGCACATTTTGGTGCTGATCTTTTTGCATCTAATGTTGCTCCGATGCTCGGAGATCCTGATCTTCACTGGACGTGTCGTCATGCCAATGTACATAAGGTCACACGGGCACTGAATTAAGTAAATGCAATTGCGAGTATTGCAATTGGTGTGGGATCTTTGTTGCCAATTCAGAGTCTCTGAGAAGGTTATAGATTTACTCGTTTTAGTGAGGTTACATGCTGTGCATTGTCCGCATGGATGATGGCCTGTTACAGGTGGGAGTCCCCACAGTCTCTGCTCAGCTCGTGGAGCTGGTTTGGGTCTGGTGCTGATAAGCATAGTTTTCAAATTGTCGGTTCTTTTGAATGCAAAACGTGGTTTGGGAGCTTCCCAGCCTCCTACCGATAACAGCTTCCAATGTCTTTTGATTATTTTCTGAAAGGTGTTTGATTCAGAGGTAAAGGTGCTTACACACGTAATTAAGTCGGTTTTCATTTTCTCTGTAGAGGCAAGCAAGACATCTCTGTTGGTATTGCGTGCCCTTTTGTAGGCCGTTTGCGTAATTGTACCCGGATATTCTCTACGGGCCAGGTGGCCGGTGAGCTCATGTGCTTGTGATTTGAAGTCCTCCAGTGCGCTGCAATTGCGTCGGAGTCTGAGATATTGCCCATATGGCAGGTTGTTACGTAAAGCCTTAGGGTGAAAGCTACTAAAGAGTAGTGGGCTATGGCTGTCAGTAGGTTTTTTGTAAGTTTTGGTGTTCAACCCCAAAGTGTTTTTTTGAATGAGCAGATCCAGAAACGGCAGCTCAAGAACGGAGGAGTTGGCTGTGACTCTCAACAACACATGAACCACTGGATACATGAGATGGCCGATATCCACCTGATACTTTCACACCCCATTAAGGTGACTAGCCTGGGTCACCGCCGATAATTCCAAAGGTCTACAGACATTATTGTGGATACCTTAGACAAGACCCATCGGCTTGTCAGTCTGACATCCATTTCACACACATTTATGCCCTGACAGAGCCTAGTCGTTTGCCTGGGCTACGTCTGATCACGTCCTTTATCTGTAACACACCCACAGCGGCGTGTTACGGAAGCCTGAGCCGCAGTAGGATTCCGGCCGTGAATGCGCCCACAATCTGTAAGTACTCCTGTAAGTACTCCTCCTCTCCTGGGTTCTGTCATAAGTTACATGTACTTTAACTCGCCAGGCATCTAAACCTTCCCTTGACTTTTTTAACGATTTAGGCCAGGCGAACCCGTACAACAAGTTCTGTCCCAAAGGGGGTGAGTTTGCCCCGTACGGGACCTTCTACTTTCATTACGATCTTGGTCATCTAGCCAGGAGCATTAGTATCCGTGGAGACAGTGTTTCCACTACTATCGCCATCTCGGCCTCCCAACACCTCGCATATTGTGTGTTTTACGATTTCGAAGGGCTGAACAGTAGAACGAATACCTTGCTTTAATTCTCACCATTAGCCGCCCACCATAGAGCATGTCGTGACGCACAGTATAGCATTTTGGCACAATTGGCATATATGGTGTGCACATAGCCTCACGCATTTCGATAAGCCTGTTACGTTAAGGCATGCTCCACTTCTGCTAGTCATCTGTGCCAGCTGTACACATTGTTTTGCACATTTTAGCATTCGGCAGTCATGTATCTGTACTTATCACATTTGTGGTAACACTTACAGTATTGGACACGACTCCCTTCTGAGCCACTGTGTGAGCACATTGATTGGGCCGTCACACCATACGCACGGTTCCCTTCAGGAGCCCAGTAGCACCTAATTCTCTAATTCTGTAAAGTTTTATGTGTCTGTGTTGTCCTCCCTTTTTCTTCTAGGTACCGCAACAACGGGTCCACCCCTCATAGGGACCCAATGGATTTGCATGGTGATGTATTTATAATTTTTGCATCACCAATTATGTAGTAGAGTTCATTTATTATATATTCTTTTGAGCACTTTCTCACCTGGTCCTGATGAATTGCCACCGACCCGTTTGGGCATAGAGCAAGAAACATGTCGACCTTCTGATCTCCCTAGGGATCATTATAATCCCTTGGGATCACCTATTTTTACTTAGGCTGGTATACCATCAGAATAAAATGGTTCACTGTCTGGCAATACCATACCTATTTTAACTCACTACACCACCACTCACTACACTTGTTGCACTGACCCCCACGCACCCATACGGCTGTCTCTATAAAAGATCTCCGAAAAAGAGCCCCTTCGCGGGAGCCCGTCGGGCATTGCAGCGCCGGCCCGACGAGGAGCACAGCCCTATGATGAAGCATGACACCTTGCTAGGTGTGTGAGGGCATTCTATAGAGACTAATCGCTCTCCCCCCCCACTCCCCTTCTATCCTAGAGGAACTGCATCCCTTGGTTTTGTCCTCTATTCCTCGGAGCACGGTGCAGGACCTCATTAAAAAGCTCTTGGTTCCTCCTCCTTTTTGAAACATTGGACACAATAACATAAATAAAATAAAAAATCACAATAATACAAATACCTAATTCATATATAACTCATTCCATTAGTCCCACCATCCATACAATTAGAGAGAAATACTTAAGACAATACAATTTGTCATTAACAGTATATCCGATCAGAAAATTCTATAGCTACTCCTGGATACACTATATTATCTGTCATCTGCAGAGTAAGCTTTTTCCACTGATTATGCAACAAGAGCGGCAACGCATTTCTATGTTTTTTATTTTTTTCCATCTTTTTCAAGACAAACTTTTAGTTCTCTCTTAAAGACACTGTATGGTTGCCATTGCTCTCAAATCCTGTATGGGGCAAAATCATATATTTTTTGTTTAGGCCCCTTTTTATTGAGAATATTGCCAAACATAGATCATATTAATCTTGTATCCCTATGTATTCTGTTATTTCAAAGGCTATACGTACAATACATAATTCAATAACATTCATTTTGCAAAAAGACAACTGTTGTATGTTCTCGAAATCTCATTTGCTAGTTAAAAAACATCATTTCATATTATATCCTTTATACAATCATCGATGGTATCGCTTCTACCATAATACATTCTTGGCCAGTGGAACCTTTTTATAATATATTTCAAACATAAAGGTTACAACATTGTTCCTACAAACTTGCTTATGCCTGTATGCCCCTTGTTACATACATAATATGGCCTCTATCATATGGGCTCATCTTTAAATCAGGACACCTTTCCTTGTGGATTAGTTTACTTACAAAATCACACCACGCTAATATTATTCCTATCACAGTAACCCTAGTATTTGTGATTGTGACATTATATCTAAATCTTTTTACCTTATTTCATTTCAATTCTTTCTTGTCAATTCTTCCGATCTGCATGGCATATTATATCGTCTCTCAGTCCCACCAATCTGTCATTTTAGATAGGGAAGACAGAATTACTTGAACACATTATGATTGATTCTATAACTAGCTAGTATGTTCATTTTCCTTTCCTATCTTTCACAAACATGTGCTCTTTTTATCACCTGCTTTAATCCGGAAGTTCCCTCGCTCTCACAGAGATTCCTCTTCTCACAATTATTCCTTTTGTATAGGGCCTCCTGATTAATATGCCGTTGAGGGTCTAAAATGGAGGAAAGTACTTGCTCTAGGTTATTCCTCCTTATTTCAAGTCGTCTACCCCACACCCCAAGCTATTGCCCCATCATACCTTACTATTTCTTCTCAGTTTTCAGCCTGGATAACGTGAGTCTTTATTATCATTTTTGGAATCACTCTTCTGTTTGTGCACTGTAAAACAACACCATTGCGGTTTCTTGTTTTAGGTTACATCGTTTTAAGTACCCGGGTTTGTTACATAATAAACATGTGGGGAAACGGGAGTTGTATCTAAAAAATAACTCCTCAACAGCCTGCCTCGAGCTCTGCTTTTCTCTTGCCTCGCGGCGTATTCCTTTCCAATCGTCTCTGTAATCTCCTTACGTCTGCACAGCTCCAACAGTTAAAGCACCAACGGACTCACTTTTAAATACCGTTTTCTCTGCTATTTTATTGGTTGCCGAATTACTGCCTAATTGTTTACAGACGCGTGTTCTTCTGGCCGCATGTTATAGTCCTGCCAGCTCTACTCCTTGTAACCCGGAAGTTGTTCCTGTTCGGCAATTCGACCTCCTACTTCCCTCTTGCTTGATTTGACCCGTACGTAGGCTCAGTCAGGGCCATTTTTTACCCAATGTTCCATTTACTGCAAAGTATATTTCCTGCATTCGGCAAGAACCATCTTTTTACATGAGATGTAGGCAGTCATTACATAAATCACCTCAATAAGGCATCACCTGGATGTATCTTAGTAGCCCCCTAAAAACTGCAGATATACAGAGTGGTAAATTACTTTGATTGACGTCTTTCATTTCGGAGTGGGATAGTACATGCACAGCTTCTTTGCTGCTGGTAGTTTTACCAGTATACATGTTTGCGTGGAAGGTTAGACAGTGCAATATGTACTAGTGCATCAGGCTGAATCAGTCTTCAAAGATTTTGCTGAAGTAAAATTCCTGTTGAGAAACGCCAAGCAAATCTTGGCAAAAATAAGAGTTCTGGTCCGATAGACAATGCGATCTGCTGTCCTTTTTCAATTATTTCCTGGTACATATCACTGGAAGACCCACATCAAAGACCATAAATATCCGTCCAATGCAGAGGTTTTCGGCCCAGCATTTCTTTTGTGTTCAGTCAACCAAGCTTTTCAGGTCCAGTTGTAAATAAATTACCTGGTTAAAGATTAGACCACTTCTAGCAACATGGAGAATATTTAATAATATTTACCAATACATTAGTTATTAAATTTGGTTATGTAGATTACTGTCTGCTTCATATCTAAAAGAGTTAATAGTGCCTTAGAACAATTGTAACCCTTTATCAATTTGTGTTTCATTTCTATATTTAAATAAGAATTTGATAGAATTCTTATTTAAATATAGAAATAGAACTATATTCTCAGATCCCAGTCAGCAGTGCCAAAGTATTTGAGTATATTTATAGCAATTTTTAGGGATCGCTCATGTACAAAGTTTAAATCTAGAAGCTGTATCATTATACCAAATGTATGTACAGTTGCTTTGACCAAACCTGCAATAAGTGTTCCTACATCTGTGTCTCAACCTATCGCCATTTGCCTTTAAGAAGTACATTTTTGCCACTTCTGTCATTTGCATTGACTAGAAAACTACAGGCAATGTTTGTTTTAATAGGTTTTTTAAATGGTCCATTGTAGTAAAAGAAAAATGTCAGCTATCATTATAGCAATTGCCTGAGAGGAAATCTGAGCTTTGGTATATGTTATACATCAGTTGCAAACACAACTAGAAAGCAATGAAAGACTTTAGTGCTTTATGCATCATAGTGACATCTGTTTAATTGGGTGCCATTGATAAAGTTACCAAATAAGGATTAGTTGTCAAAAGTAGCCAGAACATATTCTAAGATGGGTCCAGGGAGTTGGAACAGGAAAAGGATCTAGGGTTGGTAAGTGTGATAAGAGAAGACGGTGCTGACATATTCAGTGTCCATCCAATGGCAAAAAAAGAAAAATCACGAATCAAAGAGAAATGCCCAGATTTAATCAGATTTTGGTCATTATCACACATATTACCAGGACATCTTTCCAAAGCAGCATTTAGGCTTGAACATCTGATATTTCACCTTGACCTCCCTAAACCTGTTTCCATTCACTTCTGCTTTGTGATATTAATGTGCTTACACTAGCTGAGATCATGCATCCGCTATGTTTTAGTATACCAACTTTGTGAACACAGCACCAAACTAGGGATAGGGCTTACAGTCCATGCATGGCAGAATTTATAGATAAGGCAGACTGGTGCCCTCCTGTTCTCCCCCTTGAAACCAGTGGAATGGTGTCACTGGCTTTCAGTGAGCATAGAAAAAGAAGTGCTACAAGCCCTTACCACACTCAACATTACTAAAATGGGTGATTTATTTTCCGAAGGTAGAGCCTGAAGGTGGGAAGAGATTGAAGATGAAGGGCACGATTTCCCGACACTCGCACAGTTTCACTTTTACAGGGTCAGGCATGCAATGCGTGAGCTGCTTGGCAATGATAGGCAGGAGCCCCCTGAGTTGGTTTCCCTCTCTTTCTTTCTGCGCTCTGCCACTCCCAACAAGATGGTATCTACTATTTATGATATATCGTAAGAATTCAGAAGGACACAATTTATCAAGGCCAGGCTGGAATGGCAGAATGACTTTGAGGTGGCTTTGGACGAGAGCACTTGGTGGTAAATCCAGTATTTGTAAAGCGCAAACAGTTACCCGAAGGCATCCCAGCGCTGGGTGCCGTCGGGAAGATTAAGCAAGCTATTGCCCAGAGTCACATGTTGCTGGGCTGACCAGCCGCCGGTGCCGGGGATCAAACAGTGAGGCCCAGATTCCAGCGTCAGTTGCCCTGGCTGCGGCGCCACATCTCTTCCCTGTGGTACTGCTGTGAGGTTACTCAGCACATTTCACTAAACAGACTCATCCTTATCCATTTTAAGTTCCTCAAAAGAGTCAATTACACTCTGGAGAGATTGTTGCGATACGGGCTAAGGGACACAGCGGACTGTGAGCGATACAGAGCTAGCATGGCTTGGTTCATGCATGTTGCCTGATCTGCCCGACGAGCGCAGAATTCTGGGGGCAGATTTCCAAACCTCACAGGGCTTTTGCTATCGCCAGACCCGCTACTGGCATTACTGGGCTACACTAGAGAACTACATAAATGTGTAAGGTGGTTAATAGTAATGGGACTACTTCTTTCCAAGCGTAGAATTGCGATGCTTTGGGCCTGGGGGCCGGCTCCATCCGAAACGGACTGGTCCAAGGACATGTTTTATTGCAATATGCAGTCAGAGTTGTACAATGAACTATTAGCCCCTCGAAAATTTAGCCCTAAAAGTTTCTGGGGATTATATCAGCAATACCTTGTTGGGAAAGAAACAGGTGAATCAGAAGGGAATGATCATGTTTGTTTATGCTAGTCGGAGATCTGTATAGCTCCGGTATTAATGTCACACCTGAGTTAGATGGCAGTTAATGTATATCAGGGATGTCTGTGTCTAGCATAAAGAATGTACGTGATCTGAGACATGAGGTTACGAATCTGCAATGCTACAGTGCCCCAAACAGTGATGTTCACTGTCTGTGTGATTTGCTTTCACTATAAGTTTTATCCAGCTCATAATATTGCACACTGTGTGAATCTAATGTTTTACTGTAAAATTTCTAAATAAAATAATAATAAAAAAAAAAACGAGGGAAAGGGCTTGTGAGGAAAATGTTAGCCTCTAATCACTATAACCATAAGACTAGCATTTATAACTGTGTGATGGATATTGTTCCTCAACAGACCACAGATAATGGACGGTTAGTTGAAAGTGTCCCTAGAAGTTCTTAATTTCCTGGCCAATTACTCTTTGTTTAGGAAATGACTTTGTTCCTGTTAGTACACAACGTAAGATATCTAGTGGACCATGGCATGTGCCTTGACTTTTTTTTTTTTTTAAACCTTACTTATTATTGGTTTTTGGTGTGGTCATCGTATAGGATACACTTTTAACCTTTTTTTTTTTTTGAATTTTTTTTATTGTGCATAGAAAGGGTTACAAACACGGGCCTACAACCACCGGGGCCGGCCGCTAGTAGTTGAAGTGTTCCAGCAGATCAGAAAACAATGACTGGCCCACAGGGGCTCCGCTATATCACAGTAGATCAGACTGCACATAAGGGAAATCAGAATACACACTTTTAATATAAATAACACAAATAAAAATACAAAAAGCAAGGCGAAACGACTTGAAATGGGCGGCGAACCACAGCCGGGGGAGTCCACACCCCACCACCCGAGGGCGGTCAATAAAGGAAGGCCTGAGAGGGAGGGGGGGGCCACGGGAGAACCAAATCTGTACTCCAAAGTACGAAATACACAAGGAACCCTCAAGGATCAGGGGGACGAGGCAACCCCAGACGTATCCACCAAAGGGGGAGCACAGATAGACCCACGATACACGTTCCACTGCCCCCAAATTCTACCCCAAGCCCCCGGTTTACCACGAGCCACATACACAGTTTTCTCCCTGAACATGCACCAGTCCATGTTCTCCTTCCATACGGACACGGTGGGAGGCCGCTGGGAATCCCAAAGCTGCTCTATATCTCTCTTTGCATTCATGTTCCCCAAGGCCGCCCACCGAGCCTGAGCCGCATTGTAGTCATTGGGCTCCCATACATTCAGCACACAACGACGCACCTCCGGCAGCAGAGCGACCCCGGTGACTCGTCTCATAATATCATGCACCCGGCGCCAGTATTCCGCCACTTCGCGGCATTCCCATAGGATATGGAGAAAAGTGGCACTGAGCCCGCAGCCACGCTTACAGAGTCCGTCGTCAGAAAACCCCATCGAGACCAAGCGGGGGCCCGTCACATATACGCGATGGAGAATCTTAAGCTGGACCAGGCGGAGACGGGCCGGGATGGCCACCTCCTTAGGGGATGACAGTGCAGTCTGCCAGTCCTCGTCGTCCAGTTCCACCCCATCTCCCGTCCATGCCTCCCGAAGACGCACCAAGAGGTCAGCCCGATTGTTTATCAGTTTTTTGTAGATCAAGGAGATAGTACTGTCGGGGACGTGACCATCGAGTATGCGGTCCTCGAGAGGCGAAGAAGAGGGGACCGTGGTCCCCTCCCCAAAGACCGAGAGCAGGGCGTGCCGAACCTGTGCATAACGGAAGAACTCTCTTTCACTAAGCTCGTGCTCGCGCTGGAGCGCCGCGAAGGATTTAACCGCACCTTTAACCCACAGGTCCCCCACTCTGCTGATGCCGATCGCATCCCAGCGCTCGAAGCCTTTCGTTGTCCAGAGGCTTCCCAAGCGGTCTGAGGCGAATAAAGGAGTGGCGCACGTTAAACGCTCACTCCAGCCCATCGCTACGTTAGCCGCCTTCCACACACGTACCGCAATCCTGGTAGGGCCCGTAAGGGTCCTACCAGCGGATCGAGAGTAAAGCGCTCTGTTATAGTTACCGCCGGGAAGCAGGAATTTATCCATCTCATATGCCGGGTTCAAACCAGGAGCGTACGTAGCATGATTAATGGCAGACAGCTGGGAGGCCCAATAGTACCGTCTAATATCAGGAAGCGCGAGGCCCCCGTCATACCAGGGAAGAGTCAGCTTGGCCAAAGCGATACGCGATCGCCCGTCCCAAACCAGTCTCCTCTGCAAACTCTCCACCTCCCTAAAGTAGGCCGCAGGAATGACATCGAAGGAGTTCTGGAGTGCATAAAGGAATCTGGGAAGGGACATCATTTTAAACAGCGCCGCGCGGCCAAGTGGAGACAAGGGTAGCTTACACCACCGAGCCGTATCCGCCCTCAAACGCCGGAGTGGAGACAGGAGATTCTGCTCATAGCGGACCGCCGGATCCAACGAAACGTACACCCCCAGGTATTTAAAGCCGGACTGAGATATTTGGAGCGGAAGCCGAGGCGGCAAGAGAGGAAGGCCACCAGAGATAGGATACACACAAGATTTGGACCAATTAATTATCAGACCCGAATTTTTCCCGAAGGAAGTAAGGACATCAAAGAGAACATTGAGCGACTTCCGCGGCGAGGTGAGATACAAGAGAATATCATCCGCGTACAATGAGACCCGATCCTCGAAGCCCGGGGCCCACCGGAGCCCCCTAATCGAGGGCTCCCAACGGAGCCAGGCAGCGAGCGGTTCCAAGGCGAGAGCAAAGAGCAGCGGGGACAACGGGCACCCCTGCCTAGTTCCCCTCCCGAGAGCGAAAGGCCGAGAAACCCGCCCATTGACAACAACCTGGGCCATTGGTCCAGCATAAAGAAGCTTCACCCAGCTAAGAAATCCCTCCCCAAAGCCAAACTTCGCCAAGACGGCCCAAAGGAATGGCCATTCAATGGTATCAAAGGCCATCGTGGAGTCTAAGGAAGCCAATATGGCCGGTTCAGCGAAGTACTCAGCCCTAGCGAGGACGCCGTGCAGACGCCGTAAGTTGAGAGCGGTATTACGATGTGGGATGAAGCCACATTGATCCGGATGTATCAAGTCACATATAACGCTAAGCAGGCGATTGGCGAGGACCTTAGCAAGGATTTTGGGTTCGGCATTTAGCAGGGAAATAGGCCTATATGAGGCACAGCGGTCACGTGGCTTACCCTCCTTGGAAATCACCACTATAGTAGCCAGACGCTGGTCGTCGGGAAGGGAACCCCTCTCGAGCGATTCCTGAAACATATGACGGAGGAAAGGCGCGATTTTATCCGGGCGCAACTTATATAGTTCAATCGGCAGGCCGTTGGGGCCCATAGCCTTGCCCGAGCGGAGGGAGCGAATCGCAGTAGCAATCTCTTCGACAGACAAAGGGGCATCCATCAGCTCGCGGTCTTCGACGGATAAGCCGGGCAGGGCAATATCCCGAAGCAGAAGACGAGAGTCGTCCTCGTCTCTATCAGACACCGGGGAGTACACTGCCCGGAGGTGGTCAGCAAAACACTCCACAATCTCACCAGGCTCAGTCACACACACTCCATCCGAAACCCGAAGCTCCGGGACCACACGATTCACTCTCTCCTTCTTGTCCAACCAGGCAATCAGCTTACCCGCCTTGTCTCCGGCGTCATACAACCTACCCTGCTGCTCCCTATACATAGTCTTGGCAGCATCAGTGATGAGAGACTTGTATTCAAACTGCTTCAGGCTGAGGGCGTGCAGCCCATCCGGGGTGACACCCGCCTCCAAGGCTGCCTCCAGTCCCGATATTGCAGTCTCCAGCGTCACCACCGCCTCTCTCTTAACCCTCTTCGCCTCCACTATCTGGGACAGGGCATGCCCGCGGAGCACTGCTTTAAAAGCTTCCCACAGGGACACCGAGGACAACACCGACCCCTCATTCTCAAGAAAATATTGATCAATCGACTTAATCAGGCTATCACGGATCTTGGGGTCTCGCAGGTACCAAGGGTTAATAGGAGCGATTCGCCCAGCGGACCGCGACCCAGTGTCAAAAAGCAACCACAGTGGGGAGTGATCAGAGATACCCCGGGCCAGGTGTTTGACCTCTCGAATCCGAGTAGCCTGGGCCGCGGGCATAAGGAAATAATCCAATCTGGAGAGACTCCCATGGGCCCCAGAGTGAAAGGTGTACTGACACTGTGTCGGATGCATTAACCTCCAACAGTCCACCAGACCGAAGGTCTCCAGGAGTCCGCCAAGCCATGCCTGGGCAGCAGGGAGGGCCCTGGGCGGATGACGATCCAGGTCACCCGAGACGACCGAATTAAAGTCCCCACCCATAAGCAAAAGACTGTCAGGAAGCCCAAGCAACATACGACCCAAGTCTGAGAAGGTGGAGTTCTGGAGGCCCGGGGGAACATACACCGAGATCAAGGAAAGGGATTGCCCCTCCCACCTCCCAGTCAGAGCCACATAGCGCCCTCTATCGTCTAGGACCACCCTGGTGATCTCCAACGGAAGTGAAGCTCGCAAGAGAATGCCTACCCCTCTCGAATCAGTGGTGAAACCAGAGTGGGCCACGAGTCGATATCCCCCCCCTGTTCATGGCCTGACAAACATTGCCAACCAGATGCGTCTCCTGTAAGAACACCACATCAGGAGTCAGACGACGCAGATATTGCAGCACAACACCCCGTTTGATACGGTCCCCCAATCCATTGACGTTCCAAGACATCAATCTCAACCCGTCCCCCCCCATCCCCTCCAGTAGATCAAGGGCCCCCTAGCAGAGAGCGCAACACCCAAGGATGAACCATAGCCAATACTTCGCCTTGAAAACAAAAAACACAAATCCAAACAACCCCACCCACCCACCAACCCCCCCCCAACTCCAACACCCCCCACCCTGCACCCCTGCGGTCCAGAAAACCACCCCAACTTGCAGTGTGCCTGTCGCCCTACAAACCCCATTCTACGAAAAGACCCCGGAGGAGGGAAGGGACCCGTCCCCGCCCGCCCCCCACACACAACATAATGAAACAAAATGCACAAAAGAAGTAGAACTCAGCCGAACAGTACAACATGGCAGAGTCAGGGACCATAAGTCACTCCGAAGGAGACCCGCCACCCTCGGTACCGGCAGAGGGCCCAGTCCGGTCACCCCGGTCCGGCAGCGAATCCAGCCAGTCACTCACAGTCGCAGGAGAGTCAAAAAAGGTAGTCCGATCTTCATGTTCCACTCGGAGCCTTGCAGGAAAAAGTATAGAGTACTTGAGACCGAGGTCCCGGAGACGCCGCTTCACCCCCTGGAAGCCCATCCGCTGTTTCTAGACAAGTTGGGTGAAGTCCGGGAAAAAGTTAATGGACGAGTTCTCATGTCGGACCGGGCCATGGACCCGTGAGGCCTGCAGAATCGCGTCTCGGTCTCTGTAATGGAAAAGTCTCGCAACGATAGGCCTCGGGGGGGCCCCCGGTCGCGGCCGGCCACCTGGGACTCGATGGGCCCACTCCACAGCGTAAAACTTACTCAGGCCAGTGGGAGCAAGATGTTCGAGGATGAGCTCCTCGACCAGGAGATCAACCGGGCGGTTATCGGAGGTCTCCGGAACGCCTATGACGCGGATGTTATTGCGTCGGGCCCGTCCCTCGAAGTCCTCCAGCCACCGAGCCATCAGATCGTTGGCCAACTTGAGATCGCCGAGAGTGGCCTGCAGGTCCGACACGTCCGTACCAAGGGAGGACGTCCGCACATCCAGCGATTGAACCCTCTCGTTGGTCTTAGAGAGATCTGCCCGGATTAGCGGAATATCAATGGCCACCGTGTCGATTTTACGGGCCAAGGCCTCGTACTGCGTAGCGATGGTCTCCCTGATGCCCTTAATGGCGCCCATGATGTCCTGCAAGGACAGATCCGGAGAAACGGACGGGCCACCACTGGCGTCCTCCGGGGGGACATTGGCCGTCCCAGGGGATCCTTTACCCTGCGTGTAGCGGTCCATGTTGTTCGTCTGGACCGGTCCCCCACGCAGGGATGTTTTGGTCTTACGCCTCTCGGGGTCTCCCTTGCCTCCCATGAGAACCTCGATCGCCGAAGGGGACCACCGAGGAAGCGTCTAGGTGGCACAGGCCAGGCAGACGTGGTCCGCACCAGAGGCCACAATGTGGCGGAGCGAAGGGAGCTCCGTCGATGAGTACACTGGCAGCAGGCGAAGACACAGGCATCAAGCGAAGGCAAAGTGAAAGCTCAGTCGCACCAAGCAAGTCCACTGTCCAGCCCCTCAAAGACCAAAAGTGAAACCGAAAGTGATGTGACGGCCTCTGGCACAACCCCGCTGCCGTTGTTATTCAACTACGCCCCGGCTCCACAGATCACCCTCGCATCGGGCACAGCCATCGGGTGGGCCTCAAAAGTTCAAACCACCATAACTCCGGATTGCCAGGTCCGATTTGATTTCCGAAAGGAGTTTAGTGTTCAGCCAGCATTCGTCTTCCAGATTCCATCAACCAAGTCAGGATAAAGTCAGGATAAATTCCGAGGAGCAGCGAGGGTCCGGGGAGCCCTGTGCTCACGCGACCATCTTGGATGCGCGCTAGGCTCCTCCCCCACTTTTAACCTTTTTGTATCAGACAGTAAATATTGTTTTTTGTAATATGTTAGTGTGCGTTATACAACATTCTATGTTTTGACAATCCATCTCTCAGATTTGCTTGTGTATTGTCAGAGCCATCTATAGTCAGGTTGCACTCAATATCTGCAGCTGCAGTTTAACACACTATACTCACTCATATCTTAGTATGTCATGAAAGACAGTAACAGGCAGTCTTAAACTAGAAACCTGTTCAATTTCTAGGTTTTGTTCTTGTAAGAAGTCTGTGTGGTGGGCATGGGGTTTATGTAGGTCTGGGGAATGTGCAATTTCTCGTTGGAGTCCTGGCAAGAGGCAAGTTCCAAGATCCAAGAAGCTGGTAACCACCTCCATCCACTGTTCCGACAGTGGCGGTTTACGGAGCCCTCTCCATTCCTCTAACCTTAAGGCCACCCCCTCAGTGTGCAGCCAATTTTTAACATCTGTCTTTCACCTACTGTGTGGTGGGCCAGTCGAAGATTGCTAGTGATGCTCAATATCTCTGCGGCTCACTCCTGAAGCAAAGTCCAGAATTCTGTTACCCACCTTCCTCTCAGTTTGCTTGCTATATAGACCCAGAAGGCATGTCTCTACCCTGAGCAGATGGTGTCTGTCCAGGTTGTGCTCTAAGGCTACTGTGACTTGTTTCCAGAATTTTACCACTATGGGCATTCCCACACCTTGTGCAGAAAGTAGGCGTCAGCCCGGGTGCAACGTGGGCAACTGGAGTCTGGGATGTGTAGCATCACATTTAGTCTTGGTGGGGGGTAAGATATGGGCAGTGCAAATAATTGAACTGGGTGTATTTAAACCAGGTGTTGCGAGTGGAGGTGTACGCGCATTCCAAGGTCTGTTCCCATTCTTCCCCTCAAATTGTCTACCAATGTGGGTCTCCCATTTTGCCAGTAGGGCTGGCTTAGCATCTGTCATCATTGTCTGCGTCATTTTATATAGCCAGGATATATGATAGAGACATCTAGCCGCAGATTCCTTAACTTAGAATATCCCCAGGCATCAGACTGGATCCGGAAAACTTTCCGTAGAACCACCTCTGCGTTCCGGGGGGAGGCGCCGCACGGCTCCGCCCTGACGTAGTCCACAGACGTGATGTCAGCGGAGCCATATATGCCCCTCCCGGCGTGCTGATGTCAGTTTTCTTCTTTTCCGCATCCCAACGCGGATCCTGGAAAACCAGAGGTTATTCGGCCAGTATTTGGGCCTTCTCGATGTCTTCGGCGTCACGGAACAGTGTGCGATGCTTTCGGGCTTTAAGGTGTGTGAGACCTGCAAGTGGCAAATAACTGCCACGGATCCGTACGCGATATATATGTGGTGCCTGGGGGGCAGCACGTTTCCGAAGAGTGTGAAGCCTGTCAGCAGATGCAACCTAAGTCCCTCAGGGAGCGTCGTATGAAGCTGCTGGCCGCCTGGTTGTCCGGTCCTGCGCCTTCACGCCACCAATCTCCCTCTTGGGATCGGGCACACTCACGGGGTCGTTCCCGTGGACGTCGTTCGGAGACTGGTAAGCACAAGCATAAGATGCGGAGGTCATCCTCCCGTAAGCGTGACGCTGGGGCCTGCTGCTCTCGGTCCATGCCAGACACAGGCGCCCAGCAGTCATCTCCACCATACCCACTCTTCCTGGGTGTTGGAGCGACAAGGACCGAAATGGAGGCCTATTCTAAGGCTCTCCAGTCTTTCCCTGGTGTGCCTACAGGTCCCACAGAGGAGGAAGGCACTCATGTTGAGTCTTCGCCGGCGGATTTGTTCTCGTCCTCGGCTGCGTGCATCGACTCCGGCGATGATACGACGTTGACGGGACACGGCCCGGAGGGGCATCCCAGTCGTCCGTCCAGCCCGCACGTCCAGTCAACGCATAGACCAGTGCGGCTTCTTGCGCTGACGTCGGCTGAGGCACAGAGTTCGATGCCCTGTCATTCTCCTTCCTCCCCACAGGTGGAGGTCGAGTCGCCGTCCATCCACGCCCGGATCGAGTCCCCTCTTGAGTTCCTCGACGTCGAGGCAATGCCATCTCGGCGTTAGTCGACGCCGGTGCTGGCGGCTCCTCTGTTACAGGAGGAAAAGCTCCCTTTGGGCTCACCATGCCCAGGGTCGTTTCAGAGTCCCATGGTGCAGGTGCCTAGTGTCCCTTGGCCTTTGGATCAACCCCAGGCAGCTCCACCTTTATTCTCTAGTGGACGAGTTAGCCTTCAACCGTCCCCGACCAACGGTTTGTTGTCTCCTCCCAGAATAGCGACAGTGGCTACTGCTGCCTTTGCGATGGCTATTCACAGGGCTGCGGATATTCTCTGCTTGCAGCCCCCTGGGGTTTCCCTTCCCACTGATCCTTTACTGGATCTCCTCCACATGGAGCCTGTGGACTTGGAGTCTTTGCTGCCCCTTGGTGGGTCTTTGTATGGAACCTGGGCACGACCCTCCTCTGGGGACCCTGTTGATAGAGCCATTGCTCGCTGCCATCGCCCGGCCCCTGACGATCCAGTCTGCTGCTCTTTTCACCCTAGAGCTCAGGGTCTGGTTGTCCAGGTGGCTTTCACCTTGCAGCCCTCTTTCGCTCTAATGTTGCACTCTCCCACTAGGGATTCTCGGTGGCTGGAGACATGTGGGCGCAACATTTTTGCCTCCGCCAGTGCGGGCATCCGTGCCTTAAACATGTCTTGCATGTTCGCACGTGCTTCCTTTGCCCTTCGGGACTTGGTTGAGCTCTTTCTTCCTTCTCTCCCAGAAGGGCCCGAGCTGACTTGCATCGTCTTTTTCTTGGCTGGGGATTAGCACAATATTCCATTCGATCGGCCCTGGACGCTACCGACTCTGTTCGTAGAGCAATGGCCCGGTCGGTTGCTTTGCACCGCCATGCATGTCTGCGCGATAGTCATTTTCCTGACAACGTTGGGTACGCTCTGCGGGAACTGCCATTCAATGGTGTGGAACTTTTTGATTGTCACGCTGATTCAGCAGTCTCCCGCCTCATGTGTGGTCTCCCGTGATTTGCTAGCCCTTGCAGCCTGGCTTTCTCGACCTTGTGGCCTGTCTTTGTCACACGCTGTGTGACTTTATGTTGCTTTTTCTTGATAAGTAGTGTTGCCTTCTTCGTTTTGGACCCTGGGTTCATGACTTAATACCCAGATGGTCTGGGCGGATACTCGGTCATGTTTGCCTTTGGTCAGTACAGCTGGTTCTACCTTCATTTCAGTGCTCTGTCTGTGAGCTTGGCTTCAGAGGAGGCCCCCTTGCCGGGGTTAAGACTTACCCTATGTGGGGTATTTGATGGCTGTTGTGTAGCTGCCTTCCTAAAAGAAAGGCTTGGTACACTTCTGTGGAGTATTACTAGCAGAAGATCTTCTATGGATCACTCTGTCTTCTCTTTCTGCTCTTTGGGACCCACAGGTTGGCGTCGCTCTATTGTACTCAATCTGAAAGAGACACGTTTGTGATAGATTCCTTACCTTAGAATAATCCCCAGGCGTCAGACTGGATCCGGAAAGTTTTGCTAGCAGTACCCCTGAGCGTCAGTAGGTGGTGACGTGCGGCTCCGCGTCCGTCGCTGGCATCGTAAGCGCCGAGATGACGTCACGGAGACTACTTAGGCGCCACCCATGCGCGCTGACGTCAGTTCTTTCTTTTTCTGCGCCAGCAAGGGCAGATCCGGATAAAGCACATACCTTAGTCACTTTTTGACTACCCTTTTTTGAGACTTTTTGTCTCCTTTTTCTCCTTGGTGCATGTAGGAATGCCTGGATTTAAGTCTTCTGGGTTCTGCTGTCGCAATATATCAGTGGTGGACCCCCACGATGTTTGCCTCTACTGCCTGGAAACCAACCACGACTCCCGGGACTGTTGGGCCATGGCCCCGAAGGCCTTGATGGAGCGGCGCCGGAAGTTGCTGGAGGCCCGACACTCGTCCCAGCACCGTTCCAGGTCCAGGGACCGTTCCCGAGAATGCTCGCGGGGCCGCAGTCGTCACTCCTCTGGCTCCAAGTCTTCGCCCTCTGATTCGGGTAAGCGACGACATAAAAAGAAGTCCAAGAAGCGAGTTTGCTCTCTGACGTCCCCCCGTCGGTCCTCGGATAAAGACGAGGAGGACAGGGGTTCTGCCCCTGCGGCTTCTTTGGAGCCTGGGAGTCCCGCAGCCTACCCGTCTTACCGGGTCTGTCGGCGACTCCCGAAAAGGTGCAAGAATTTCTTGATACCTTGGACCACCTTTTTAGGCCTTGGGCTCCCGCAGGTGCGCCTTCGGGCCCCGCGGTCCCATGTCCGGATCCTGTGGATCCAGCTTTGGCACCACAGGATCCTGCGCCGTTGGCTCCGGCCCTGGCACCACAAGGTCCAGCACTGCAGGCTCCGGCGCCACCCTCCGCTCCACCTCCGGCGTCGCAGTGGGTGCCTTTTGTCCCACCCTTGCCCCAGTTCCAGAACCATTTTGTTCCTACCTGGGATCCGCATTGGGACACGGTGCTGGCTCGGCCGTGGCCGTATGTTCCTTCCCCAGCTCTTCCGCTGCGGTCTGTTCCCTATGCAACGGAGGTGGAGCGCGACTGGGAGGGGTCTGAGGACCCTCTTGCCCGTCAGTGTGACTCCGAGCAGGACTGGGTGGACGACTTGGAGGACGCCGGTGACCTCAACGTCTCTTCTGACCCGGGGTTCGCCTCCCCCACCTTCCATGGAGGAGGGCGCCTCCTACACGATGGTGCTCTGTCGGGCAGCAGAGGTCCTCAAACTCGATCTTACTACGGTGGCCCTCAAAACTAATCTCCTCACTGAGGTGCTCCAGACGGCGTCCACTTCGTCGGAGCCCCTGCTCCCCTTTAACGACGCCCTCACTGACGTCTTGTTGGGCACTTGGTCGCGGCCAGCCATGGGGGCCCCTGTGGATAAGAATGTCACCAGGCGTCACCTCCCGGCGTTTGGTGACCCTGCTTTTCTGACCACTCATCCTACGCCTGAGAGCCTGGTCATCCAAGCCATGACGTCAGAGTGCTTTTTCTACGGCCCGCTGCATAAGGACTCTAAGAAGCTGGAGCAGTTTGGTAAGAGGTTGTTCTCTTCGGCCAGCTTGGGGCTGAGGTCAGCGAACACCGCTTGCTTATTAGGCCGCTATTCCCACGCGGTGTGGGATACCATTGCGCAGTTGTTGCCTCAGTGTCCTGAGGAGATCTACGCTGTGCTGTCCCAAGCTGTTGCTGAGGGTAAAGATGCGACTAAGTTTGCCATTCGGTGTGGTTTGGACACCGCGGACTCCCCGGGTAGGGCAATTTCTATGACTGTGGCGCTGCATCGCCATGCCTGGTTGCGTTCTACCGGGTTCTCGCCCGATGTCCAGAGCTCGCTCATGGACATGCCTTTTGATGTCCCTCGCCTGTTTGGCGATAAGGCTGACAGTGCACTGGAGCATTTTAAGGACTCGCGAGCCACGGCCAAGTCCTGGGGTCTTTCTGCGAAAAGCCCGACCACTCCTGTTTTTCGTTCCTTTCGTGGCCACAGCCGGGGTGCCCAGGCACGTTCCTTCAACAAGCCTGTGCAGAACTAGCCTCAGCACGGCTGCGGCTTCCACAGGGGTGGGTCTGGGAATCAGCGTGGGGGTTAGTCCACCTCCGCCCACGCTGCTTCTGCCTCCAAACCTTCCTAATCCGAGCTTTGTGGTGCACCCCACGCCAGTGGTTGGCAGGATCCGCCACCACCTCCCCCACTGGCGTGATATCACCTCGGACAAGTGGGTGTTACTCCCTTCCCTTTCAGTCCTCCCCTCCAGCCATGCCACCTCGGTGCCACCGCATGTTGGGGATCACTTGGTACTTCTCCAGCAGGAAGTCACGGCCCTCTTGGCCAAGGGGGTCATTGAGTGCATTCCTGGGCCAGAAGTAGAGAGTGATTGTTATTCCCACTACTTTCTGGTCCCCAAGAAGGACAAAGGGGGCCTGAGACCCATCTTGGACCTCCGGAACGTCAATCGCTTCCTCCGGAAGGAGAAGTTCAAAATGCTGACTCTGGCTCAGGTCCTGGCTGCCCTCGACCCTGGAGACTGGATGGTTGCGTTGGACTTGCAGGATGCATATTTTCACCCCCCCGTCCTGCCGGCCCACCGGCATTACCTGCGGTTCACGTTAGGCCAGGAGCATTTTCAGTTTGTCGTGCTCCCCTTTGGCCTTACCAGTGCCCCTCGGGTGTTCATGAAAGTGATGGCGGTGGTCACAGCTCATCTGCGCCGGTCAGGGGTGTCAGTCTTCCCTTACCTCGATGGCTGGTTGTTGAAGGCGGGCTCACCCCAGGCAGTCATCAACCACCTTCAGACTACGGCCGACCCCCTGCATTTGCTGGGGTTCTCCATCAACGTGCGGAAGTCGCACCTGAGTCCCTCTCAGAAGCTCCCCTTCATCGGAGCGGTTCTGGACTCGACGTTGTTTCGGGTTTATACTCCAGAGCAGCGAGTCCGGAATATTCAGGCTCTGATTCCGATCTTTCAGCCTCTGTCCCTGGTTTTAGTCAGAATGACCCTCCAGCGTCTGGACCTGATGGTCTCCTGCATCCTGCTGGTGACACATGCCAGATGACACATGCGGGCACTGCAGTGGGACCTGAAGTTCCAGTGGGCGCAACATCGGGGCAACCTGTCCGATCATGTCCAGATCTCGGAGGGCACTGCACGGCAATTGCAGTGGTGGCACACGAATCGCGATTGGGTCAATGGCAGATCCCTCTCCCTTCCCCAACCGGAGCACACAGTGGTGATGGATGCTTCCCTCCTGGGATGGGGTGGCCACTTGGGAGAGGTGGAGATCAGAGGTCTCCGGCGGAGTCCCGGCTCCATATCAATCTGTTGGAGCTTTGGGCGATCCGACTTGCATTGAAGGCATTCCTTCCCTCTGTCCGGGGAAGTGTGGTGCAGGTGTTCACGGATAACACCACCGCCATGTGGTATTGCAACAAACAGAGCGGGGTGGCGTCCTGGACCCTATGTCAGGAGGCTCTGCGCCTCTGGACATGGCTGGAACATCAAGGCATCACCTTGGTGGATCAACACCTGGCAGGTTCTCTGAACGCCAGGGCGGACAAACTCAGCCGCTGGTGCTTGATGGATCACGAATGGCGTCTGAACTCGGACGTGGTGCAAGGTCTCTTTCAGCAGTGGAGAGAGCCTTGGTTAGATCTATTCGTCACCGAAGAGGACGCGCAATGTCATCAGTTCTGTGCGTTGGAATTTCCAAGGCGGCACTCTTTGCGATGCTTTTCGTCGCGAGTCGAGTTGCGGTCTGTTGTACATCTTTCCGCCTATACCACTGCTGCCCAGAGTGTTGAAGAAGATTCGGCGCGACCGGGCCCAAGTCATCCTGGTGGCTCCGGATTGGGCACAAAGATTCTGGTATCTCGAGCTACTCAGCATAGCGATCGACCCCCCCCCACCCCCGATCCGACTGCCTCTTCGGGAGGATCTTCTGTCGCAGCAGCAGGGGATGGTCCTCTACCCGAACCTGTCCAGCCGCCACCTCCATGCGTGGAGATTGAGCAGCAACAGTTAACAGCTTTCGATCTTCCTCCCGAAGTCTGTGATGTCATTCTGGCAGCCAGGCGTCCCTCCACTAAGACGGTATACGCCTGCAGGTGGAACAAGTTTGTGACATGGTGCACAGCTAAGGCTGTGCATCCCCTTTTCTGCCCCTCTTTCTGAGGTCCTTCTGTTCCTTCTTTCTTTGGCCCGGCAGGGCTCTGCTCTGGGCACTGTCAAAGGTTATCTTTCGGCCATCTCTGCCTTTTTACGGCTTCCAGATCAGCCCTCTCTAAGTCCCCGGTTGTTAGCTGTTTCCTCAAAGGTATTAGGCTCACGTTTCCTCCCGTGCTGTTCATAATGCCTCAATGGGACTTAAACCTTGTCTTGACATATCTGATGTGCTCTCCCTTCGAGCCCCTTCATACCTGTCCTTTGCGTCTTCTCTCTCTCAAGACAGCCTTCTTGGTAGCTCTCACCTCTGCCAGAAGAGTGAGTGAGCTCCAGGCTCTTTCTTCCAAACTTCCTTTCCTTTCTGTTCATCCGGACAAAGTGGTTTTACGGACTCGTCCTTCATTCCTGCCAAAGGTTGTCACGCCCTTTCACATCGGGCAGACTATCACTTTGCCCACCTTCTTTCCGCATCCTTCGAAAGAGGGAGAGGCTCCACCGTCTGGACCCAAAATGTGCACTGTAGTTCTACCTGCAGCGCACACGACAATTCTGGGTGGATGACCAACTCTTTGTTGGCTACGTGGGCGCCAAAAGAGGTCGGGCTGTCCACAAACAGACCATCTCTCAATGGGTCGTTCTGTGCATCAAGGCCTGTTACTCATTGGCTAAGAAGGAGCCTCCTGTGGGGCTGCGTGTCCATTCTACCAGGGCAACGGCAGCCACTACTGCCTTGGGACGCGGCGTTCCCTTGCAGGACATTTGTCAGGCAGCTACGTGGGCCTTGCTGCACACGTTTACCAAACATTACTGCCTTGACAGTCCGGTCCGGAGAGACGGCTGTTCTCCGTGACTTTCTGGTGTCATCTTGTTCGCAGATCCACCACCGGGGTTGGTATTGCTAGGGTATCTTTTCTAAGGTAAGGAATCTATCACTAACATGTCTCTTTCAGATACACAAGTTACTACTTGTGTAACGATATATCTGTAAGAGACATTAGTTAGTGATAGATTCCTTACCGCCTCACCCATCCTCCCCATTCTGCAACCTGATTTCAAGGGTTAAGGTCATCCCTTTCAGGGCCCTAGTTTCTTGGCACCAGTGGTCAGTTTCTTGCATGACTCTGCGTTCCTGGCGCGGAAAGTCGTGTACAGAATTGACGTCAGCGCGCATGGGTGGCGCCTAAGTAGTCTCTGTGACATCATCTCGGCGCTTACGACACCAGCGACGGATGCGGAGCCTCACTATGCCACCTACTGACGCGTAGGGGTACTGCTAGCAAAACATTTCGGATCCAGTCTGACGCCTGGGGATTATTCGTAGGTAAGGAATCTATCCCTAACTAATGTCTCTTACAGATATATCGTTACACAAGTGGTAACTTGTGCATTAAGGTTGTAGTCCACGGTTGTCCGCAGTACTTCAAAGCATCGGTATAGGTTTCTTATCGTGAGGCTTCTGCCTCGCCTGCCTTTCAAAGAGGCGTTTTTCAGCATCGCTGTGCTCCTCTTTGTCCATGTTGGCTGCTCTTCTTTTTGCCAGCCACTGTACCTTGGGGTCCTGGTTGTGTTCCCTTCAGGCACAGATCTTCCATGGCTGACGCCCTGCCATTGATTAGCTCCAGGGCAGAGCCACTGCGTGGCATGCTTCTTTAGTGTTTGCTCATACTGGGCGTGCACCCTGGTATGATTCGCTATCATAGGGTGTTTGCGTTCTTTCTTCCGCTTCTGCTGTGCTGGTTCTACCCTCCCCTCTTCGGGACGGGTAATAGTTTCTCATACTTCAACCCTATCTGGGCTTGTTCTTGAAGGTGGTGTCTTGGCCATGTACATCTATGCTGTACATTGCCTTCTGCCCTCGATTCTGGGCACTTCCCCGACAGGAGTTTTTCCTCTTTCCCTGCTGCTCTCCGCACTTCTGCTTTGGGTTCCTGCTGTAACACTCAAGTGGAGTGTTCTCTTCAGGATACTCGCTTCTTGAATCCCTGGGCCATTAGGTTGGCCCTGACTGTTTCCACTATTGTTGTGTGACTCCATCTCCTTATCTGTCTAGCGGGGGACCGCCGCTCCTCCCGGGCGGGTAGCTGATGTTGCTTACGGATCTGGACATTGTCCTGTCCACTTCTGCTTCCACATGACTGTTGGTACTTTTCGCGTACCCTAGTCTTGTATTATGTAATGCGTCATTTTTACTCGTATATCTTCTTAATCTATATCTGCTCTGCGCTTTTCATACAGCGGAGTCACGCAAGCAACGTTCCTTCCTGCGGTGTCCGTGGTCTTCGTTCATACTACGAGCTCTTGTGTGGGTGTCCAGCTTGCCAGATACCCCTTTTTACCTGCTAATGCATCCTTCACATCTGGGCTGCACACGCTACCCTACAGGGGTTTTTTCCTATACTTTGCGTGACTCTAGCATCCACACGGTATGCTTATGTATGTTCCTGCCTTCCACATGACTATCATTCTTACTGTAGTCCTGTTTTGGGTGCTTCTGCTTGTTGCCGTTAGCCCTCTCACATGTCTTGTGAAAGAGTGACTGCGTACTAGAGTGTCTTGTGTTTCAGGTACTACCGGCACTTTCTGGCCATGGGTCGGAATTCTGCCAATGCTGCCCCACGGATCTTGGCTGGTGCGGGTTCAACAGTGCTTTTTTCCACTATTGTGCATGCTGGACCGGTATGCGTTAACTCTGTCATCTCTCTGGGTTTTACTTACGGTCGACACATCGTATCCTGCGGATCCATCGGACCCTAGGCTCAGTTCCTCTTCTTTGCGAAGCCATGAACTCTCATTTCCGCACCGACATTTCTAGCTTGATGCTTTCTTTCTCTCAACCCGGTATGCATACGGGGGTTTTCGTGCTGTTCTTTGACAGCTTGTGGTGCCTTTAACCTCCTATTGTTTTTCGCTCTTTTCAGAGCTTCGTGGTCTTGTGTGGCTGCGCTGGCTTTGCGATCCCCACCATGTTTCGTCACCTTGCTGACGGCTACGTTTTCTTGGGAACTTTGTGGGTTTCAGTCGCAGACCCGTCTCCTGTATGGGTATGGCTTTGGTATCTATTCTAAGTTAAGGAATCTGCGGCTAGATGTCTCTATCAGATGGATGGGTTACTTACCTTCGGTAACGATGCATCTGCTAGAGACACAGTATAGCCACAGATTCCTTAACGCCCGCCCGTCCTCCCCGTTGTGCGAGGACCTTTTCAGGTTGGGCTGCCTGCATTCGCCTCCCTCCGGGTGGCTTTGTCTTTCTGCGGGATGGCATCTTTCACTTCACTCCTAGACTGAATGCTTCATTCTGTTTTGCTTGCTCTACTCCGCCAATTCTTGTGCTTGGGCGGTATGCTCATGTGTCCTTTTACATCCCTACGCCCTGGGTTGTCCAGTGTGGGATCTACTCATGTTTCCCTGCCCCCTTGCCCCCGCTATCCCCTTCTCAATCACCTTGGGTCTCTTACCTCCCCTGCGGTCCATTGGTTTGAAGTCTATTGGCTCTGCCTCAGACTATAGGTCTCTTACTGGGGATACGACGTCCCTTTCTGGTGCCGTCTTGTGGTGGATTGTCTTTGCTCATGTTTTCTGGACTTGTTGTCCTTCACGGTTATATATATTGTGTTTGCAGACTTTCTGTCATCTGCCATGATGTTTTTTCACATCATCTTCTGCCTCTGGGGGAGGTTTAGCCTTCGCTTTTGCGGGGTTGCTTCTCAAAGTGGTGCTCTTCTCTTTCCCTTAACTAGTTTCCAATATACAGCGCCTGGCACTGTCCCTTATGGTGCTGTTTTTCACCATTTAATTTTTTTTTCATCTTTTTCGCACACTGTTCCCATATTCTCACAGTTTTTGATGGTGGCTTTGCGCTGTGGCGTGGAAAAGTTTCTCAGACGAAAACTGACGTCAGCGCGCCGGGAGGGACCTATATGGCTCCGCTGACGTCACGACCATGGACGACGTCCGGGCGGAGCCATGTAGCGCCGTCCCCCGGCGCGTAGATGTGCTGCTGCGGAATGTTTTTCGGATCCAGTCTGACGCCTCATATTCTAAGTTAAGGAATCTACAGCTAGACTGTGTCTCTACCAGATAAATCGTTACCAAAGGTAACTAAGTCATCCATTAAATGGCTACCATTTCCAAATATCAAGTTTCTGCAGAAGGTCATGTGTGGAGTTTGCGGGTCTAGGGTTTCAAAGAGTCCATGCAGCATCTGCACTGCTAACGTAAACTAGGAACTGGCCATCTCAGACGTCACTCCTGGGAGTCCTCTCCTCCAATGCGCAGAAGGAGCCCTCAGAGGAGGAGTCACCTAGCATCACTATGTCTGCCTCTGCCTTAGCTACCATTTGTCAGGCTGTCAGAAAGCTGCCTTTTGGTATTGGTAGCTCCACCAATGGTATCACAGGGCATATAGAGGAGCTGACCCAACACAAAGGAACATCTCCCTCCAACAGCATAGGGCAGTGTGGAGGAGCTTCAGCTTACGAGTCAGTGTTATTTTCACCCCCACCTGTCTCAGTATCGCTCCCCACCCTTTGCTTGTTATCAAATTCCCTTAACTCCGCTAGGCCTAGACCTACCAGCTATCTAACTGGCTATTGCTGCATAGTGATATATTTCAAAGCTGGGGACTACCAACCCTCCCTTATCAGCATGGCACTCTGGCTACGGAACCAAACCTTAGGGATCCAAACCAGTAGGTTTGCAAAGAAATAAAGGATTCTCGGCAGAATGGTAATTTTTGTGAGGGCTATCCCAGACATTATGGAGAGCTTGAAGGGACACTAACCTTCAGACCTTTTATTGCGCTACCCAGATTTCCTTCTATCATATCAATGTCCCCGTAGTATATCTTGATTACCAGGTATTTAAAAACTCTAGGTGCCCACAGGATCCCTAGTTGTTGCACCAGGCCTGGTGGATCCAGAAGGTCCGGCGAGACCAGAAACGCATAGGTTTTCTGCCAGTTGGTGAATAGCCCAGGAACCTTACCAAAATCGCCAACCATGGGGCACCCCTCTATTGTGGCCCTCACTGTACAATATACTGTTAAATTTGGCCAACCCCCCACGCAAATTGTGAGAGCGAATTGGCCTGACTTTTGTCCCAGTGGATCTCAAGGGGGTCTGAAATGCAGCTTCCTGTGCAAACTCTTGCTCATGCACCCGCGTGCAGCAGCGTGACCCATCTGTCCTAATTACATCTTCACCATGACTGGCCACAGGTAATGCCATCTCATTGTATCAAATGCTTTCCTGATGTCCAGATATAGCACCATTGCCCCAGCATGGAAGGCTCGAGGTGGGGGAGGGGGTTCTGAAAGAACGCAAAACAGGCATCTGTTAAGGGTATATTGCGTTTAGGAATTAACCGATTTAGGTCCTCGTGTTCCAAGGTGGGAAGATAGGGTACTAACCAGTTGGCCAGGACCTTACTGAGTATCCTAAAGTCTAAATTCAGCATTGATAGGGAGAAGTAGGCTGATACATCTGTAGCCTTTGCCTATGTCTTGGGTACAGGCACATCCAGGGCCTCCCTGGCTGTTTCCGACAAAGACCGGCAGTCCAGCACATGCATGTACATCTCAGCCAATTTAGGGATTTGGAGTGAAGGGAAAGTTTGATAGAACTCGATCGATAGGCCGTCTGTCCTGGGGAACTGGACTCATGCCATCTCTTTAAAGGGTGCCCTAATCTTGGGTTCCAAAACAGTGACTTACAGTGTTTCCCTATCCTCTGCTGTCAGTTGCGGTAGCATCGTTCATTTAATGAAAGCTGCCAGCGTCTCATCCAGAGCAGGGCTCCCCATACAAACATTGGTAATGGTGTGTGAAGCTTCCTTATATTTCCTGCTGTGTGTGTATCAGTTCTCCACTCGAGCCAAAGATCTGGGTGACAGGGTCTTCCCTTCCCTCCGGACGGGCCAACCATGATAAGTCTCCTCCCCACACCCCTCAAGTGGACAGCTCACAGATATTCACGTTGCTTCAAAGCGCTGAGTTTTTCTGACATACCTACATGCTTCTCCTCCTCTTCCTGCAGCATCACCAGAGCTCGCAGGTGATTTAGGATCTCACTCAAGTCAACGAATGCTCTCCTCTAGTGTAGTCAGCTCAGTTCTAAGCATCCTCCCCAACCCCACCAACTGGCTAAGACAGTAGCCACTGATCATTACCTTGAAGGTGTACCATTCAATGGTAATATGTGATGGAAAACAGGAGTTGGTCTGGAAGTAATTGGTAATCATCTCTCTCAGGGGTGTCCCTAAAAGGGGCGGTCATGCAGGTAGTCGATGGGAAGGCACCAAGTGGGTATAGGTGCCATGTGTATTCCCCATTAAATTGTAACCAATAATGGGTAATGGTAGAAGACCTATCGACCCGGGACACACAACGCCCAGGTCCTGCACCAAGCGCCTCTGCAAGTGACATAGATTCTCCAGCAGGGGCAGTCCAGTGCTGCATTATTCTCCATGCTCATTAACTGCTCTCCCAGCAGATGCAGGTAGACACACCGATACCAGTGCAGCAGTCTGGCACCTCTCACTCTCCTCTACATGCAGCACAGTTCCTCTTGTGCTCCCCGGCTACGGCCATCCAGGGCCACAGTCCCCCTCATTCCCAACACATATTCGCCAAGCGGGGGTCGGCGGTCTTGTCACACTCCTCTCCTTGCACCCTGGGTGGAGGCTATCTTGTTGTGCGCTTTTTTGGCCAGAGCAAGGCGCGCAAAGCCCGCGTAGTACCACCTTTCGGCGCCGCAGTCATGCATTGCAAGCTCCGCTCACTGTCTCTGGTGCAAGAGCCCGCTATGCAGGCAAAATCCAGCTGCTCCAGGCGCCACCACTGCTCATGGTGAGGGAGACAGTCGAGCAGCTGGTGTTTTTGGGGCCTTCCCTGGATTCCTCGCCTTTCATTTCCTCTTCACAAAGTTTGGGGTTTTCTGGAGAACAGAAGGAGAAAATGGCTCTTCAGGCCTTTGACATGATCTAGCTTTGGCAAAATGGTTAAGGATTTCAGTCTCTAGTGTCAGATCCGTAGAATTAATGATGGCTTTAATTTCCAGTGACCTATTTGTAGTCCTCCTTGGCCATTGAAGAAGGGGAGACCCTGTTTTGTCAATATTGTGTCAAACTCTGTTTCGCTGACCTCAATGGCACACGTATACTTTCATTCTAAAGCTCAGCGGACATTGAAGTATTTGTTTTGGAGGGGGAAGTCATCCCCTTGTAATAAGTTTTAAAATATCGAGGCCTGTAGTGTGCTAGGCTAATGCATGCTTGCATGCAAATATATCGGATTCCTTGTGTCTCAGTTTCCAAGAAAACTCCAGAGAAAATAATGTTCTTGCTAATCACTGTCGAAACATTTGCAGTTGTGACTTAGCTAATAAGTCGTCCAGAAGCATGTTTCTTGTGTTTCCCATGAGTTGAAGGGCACAACTCCATAATTTGCCATGAATAGAAGTGCTTGTAATCACTCTGTCGCATTCCAGTGAATCATTCTAGCTCACCTGTGTCATTACGCACAAGGACTTGCCTTGGCCTTTGTTAGCCATGCCACTAAAGGGATGGTGCAGCCCAAAATGTCTTTTATATGAAATCTTTACATCGTTCACAGTCGCAAGATCACTTTAAACACAGGCACACTCCTAAAAATGCGAAACTCAATGCAGTTCCGGTAGACCCCTAGAATAGTTTATACAGTGTTTTTAAACGTGCAATTTTCAGAGCACATTGAGTTTACAACCATTAAAATATGTGTTTCTAGAAAGTAAGAACACCTAAAAGCACTAAGGTAAAATCAAGAACAATATCTGTACTGTAACCCTGCAAAGGAAAATAAGAGTATCTTGTTTTACAGGAAAGCGGCCTAAGAAAACGAAACTATCTTCTGTTTTAGGGTTTGGTAGTTGGTCCCTTGAATGGGGATATCCTGCACCCTGGAATCCCTGGAGTAGCAGCATCTGTAACTCCACAGAGCAGAGGGATGCGATTGCACTCTGTCTACAGATACACACTGTATTACACCATAGGACCGCTTGGGCACCCAGAGGTACTCGCGCCATTCTCCTTCTAGGTAGCGTGCAGGCCAGCTAGGTGCTGGACCTCTGCAAAAGGTCTAAGATCAACAGGCCATTCAGAATAAAAGGTGGAGCAATGATGAGTGCGCTCCTTGGCAGTGTCAGTACTCTGCTCGCATGCACTTGATGATGTAGATTTATTTGAGCAGCCCTGGTCTGGTTTCTAGTATCGGTCAAGGTATTGTGTCAACATCTCTGTACTCTCTGGGCTGGTTGGAGGCTTCTACCTAAATAAGTTGTCAGAAGCCACCAGGCTTTGAGGGTTGTTCGCTGCCAATACATAGTTGGCAGCTCTCCACATTCTGTAATTACCAGCACGCAAGTGTATCGAAGAAGGGGTTTAGTGATGTGCAAGAATCACATTTCCAGTTTCTAGGAGTTTGGCAGCGTCCTGCTGCTAATCTGGGTCAGTGCATTTCAAAAGTATTTAAATCTGTCCAACCAGATTACTTTTTCCCTTTCCAAAGTGCAAGAGATCTCCATCTTCTCTCTTCGCAAGGGCTTCTGGGAAGCCAATTCTTTTCTCTGTGGTGGATTCTTGCTGCTGCTCATTGATATCCTGTTCTAGCAGGAAGCAGTGGCAGTGGTTTGCGATGCTGCTCTCTGCGCCGATCTTCATTTTGCAAGGCCATTCCCACCAATATAAAGATGTTTGGGAACAGCTCAGAGTAACCCTAATGATTGAGAAATGATCATGTTAAAGTGTTTGTGATCATTATTGGAAAAGCAATGCACATAAAGTTGACAGCATTCTCACTGCTTGAACAGGGCATATTAAGTCACGCCATCTGCTCCAGGTCACTGGATTTAGTGCCGAGAAGCATCCCAGTAGGCTGTGTGCCTGTGTGCAGGTACTCCATTGAAGAAAGCACAAAAGTGAAGAGTGGAATGCCTGCAAAAGTCTCAGCTGCACTGCAATATATTGTTTTTCATACACTATCCCTCTTGAGATGGGGTACCCCGAAATAACCAAGGCCTGTTAAGTGGGGTTGAGGGAAGTTACCTCCTTGAGACTCCTGTAATACCTGTCACCCCCACCACACTAGCAGTCTGAGACATGATGCCTGGTGATTTTCAGTGCTTTACAAAAACTATAAATAAACCTTTCAGACATGGTCTTAGAACTGCCATAATAAATTGTTAAACTATACTGATGGCTTTATTTTAAAAGGGGAAGTATCATTTGATGCATCTGTTTCGGTGTTATTTACTGGTGAAATGCACGCAGCCTATCCAGCTAAATGTGTATGTTGTTGCTTTCACTTGCTGCGCCTGCTTTTTACAGCTGCAGCCTATGCTGCCCGCAGCCAGGTCTTACACGGCTTCCGTGGCCACTCGCTCCTTATGCAGGTCGACATAAGATTGTCTTGCCGATGCTTTAGTGCCGGTTTGTCTGTAGGAGAGACTGTTACATCAGTTACTCCGTTAATATAGAGACTTTGCCCCTGCACTCGAGTCGTTGCCTTAAAATAAATAATTTCTTCAGAGAGGCCCACTTGCTGCAGAATGTATTACATTCTGAAACTGTTGCTTGTAGTATTTGGCTGCCTTACTGCGCTGGTTTATGGATGCACACACTGTACTGCAGACTGCTGCTCTTCTCTGCTAAATACCACGCATATTGCATCACTCATGACATGTTCTGTGAGATCACCAGCAACATTCCTGCAGCATCTGAAATTACATCATTCATAACACTGCATGGCAGGGGCGCGAGTTATAGTTGGTAAATAAATCAGTGGTTCTGTACGTTTAAAATAGTTTGTTTAACTAAAATTTTCATCTATCTATATCGTCCCTTCAACCTTTGGATTTTTCATTGAATTTCTAAAGTGTGTGTGGTTTTAAAAAAAATGTAAAGTAACATATTACAATTGCCTAACTATAATGTCACTTACTTTAAACTTTGTTTTATTCTGTGTATATATACAAATATATCTATGAATTCCTTACTGAAAGACTGAGGCTGTAGAAGTAATAAAGCTGTTTACAGCTTAATACCATTCATTCTTGGCATGCTTTTCATTCCCAACACCTGCCTGTAGGCTTTGGAATGTTGTCCTCCTGGGACGGCATGACATCATCTCGCTAAATTAGGCCAAGGGTGCTGTATATATAGGCCGGGGTCAACGTTTGTCTTTTCAGATTAAAGGCCGCGTGCCTGCTGGTGCCGGCCCTGAGTGTTTCCAGTGAGCAGTCCTATTGTTAGCCCCGAGTATGGAAAAATGCGGGCATTTTGACGAGCTGTTTTTGCAAACATTTCTAACCTTGGGCTGTCCAAGAAAGTTTGGCATTTCAGCATCACCTGTTTCTTTGCCGTTCAATGACCAAGTGGTGCTGTCAAGAACAAGTGTTGATGATTTGACGTGGTCATGGAAGATTTAGTGAAGCACTTTTATTGCCATATGATTATTTTAGTAGCTACAGAGCAAACTAAACGCTCCTTTGAAATAGAAACAATATATTCCCTCTTGACAATACAATGGATATTGCTGTTAGTGTTTTTAATACACAAGCATTTCACATTAAGCCTCAACAGTATTGCACGGTATCTTGTATGACCCTACTTTATAATCCTGACAATTATTGTATAGGCGTTTTTGAACCTCCACAGGATGGGCTGTTGGAGCCTCAAATAGCTAATTTGTGTCCTTTATACACTAAATCAGTAGTTATTATCTTGTGATCCGGGAACCCGTGAGGGCCCTGGAAGCCTATTCGGGGGTGCGCAACCGCTAAGAAAATTAAATAATAATAACACATTAAAGATGTATCAAAATAAAGAAACAAAATGTAATATTGAACATTTTCAAACGTTCTGTAAATGTGAAGAAATTTGAAATTAGACGCTAAAATTAAGTTTGTATCCAATTGAATTGTGGGTGCGTACAAAAGTTCCAATCTTTCAGTGAACATTACAAAAGTGGTTTTCTTCGCATATTTGGTTGAGTTAAATGCAATTTTTCATCATTAGTTTGTTTGAATGCTTGCGTTTTTTTTTGTGGTTCAGATAATTGACAAAAGCTTAGGCCAGAGTCTTTGGGTTCCAGTATTTACTGTGGGGCTCCCCGAATTTCAGTAATGATTCATTGGGGTTGCACAAGTTCCAGTAATGATTGAGTGGGGGTGTTCCACAGCAGTCAGAAGGTTAAGGACCTCTGCTCTAAATAGCATCCCAGCCAAGATGGAAGCTTCTCCATCCAGGCATTTGTCTACTCCTTTCCTGGTATCGGATCGTCTACCCAGATCCACTCGGAGGGGCAGCTAACGTACAGCCTCTGGATTAAGTGGAGAGAGTAATATTACAGTTTTCTAGGTGTATAGGTTCTCCTCTTTGAAAACATTTCTACTGACAAGGGGATGAGGAGGGTGTCCTTTGGTTTTGCATTAGCACATTCTTTCAAGTTAGAGATTTTAATCACAATGCTCTGATCCTGTTAAAGTCATAAATGTGCTCCAAATGTAGGTGCAATTCCAGGGGAGTACATTTATGAAACTTAAACAGTGAGATTTAAGAAACGGGTGCCTAAACACTGTCTTTGGCAGTTATTCTCAAGTAATGTTTTCTGTGCACTGTCACAATAGTGAGTTGTCGATATTTTGTCTGCTCCAACAATTACTGTGTCCATTAGGTTGATTCCGTACCTCCGCATGATTTAAATGCAGACGATGATTTTGGTGCAATGTGGTTTTAGCTCATCTATCCCATGACTGACTGGGACTAGCCATAGACAACTCAGTTTTATCCACACCTCAAAAAAAGTGTCCTGCCCAAACTCCTGAAATATACTGTTCATGATAACAAGACTATTGTGAACAGGCTTCATTGTGAACAGCCGGTATTTATTAGGGAGGAAAAGTTGCCCTTATCCTCATTGATTTATCGGCGGCTTTCGATACGGTTAACCACAAGGTCCTTCTAAATACCTTACTTGATTAATCTCTAACCCCTTCTCCCTGCCTTGTGGTGTCCCGAAGAGATCATCGCTGAGCTTGACACTCTTTAACATTTACGTTATACCCCTTGCAAGTCTGATCGGATCTTTCGGCTTCTCCTTGGGTGTCATATGCCATTGACACACAAATCATTGTATAAATCTCCGGTGACTTTCATGAAACAGCTGTTAGATTCCATGACTGTATGGAAGAAGTGGGGCGGTGGATGAAGCAAAACTGCCTGAAACTAAATTCTGGAAAAACCGACATTCTCATTTTTGGTAATGATCCATCCTTTTTGTCCCCACCTGGTTGCCACTGAATCTGGGGGCTCTTCCCACCCCTGTTCAGATGGTTAGAAACCTGGGCATCTTATTTGACGATAAACTGATGTTCGAAGCACAGGTGAATGCGCTCACTTCATCCTCCTTCAACACCTAAGGGACAATTAAAATAAGTCTTACTGCAACACTCTCTCTACCTCAACATGCAACAACGGCTGCTAAGAAAGCTTCAGACTCTGCAAAACGCAGCAGCCCGGATTCTACTGGGGTTTCCAAAGTTCCAATCAGCCTCCCAAACCCTTAATACATTTCTATGGCTGCGACGGCACAGGTCCTGACTGTTTCATAAAAAACCTTCCATGGTATATCCCCGCCAGAAGTCTTCGCTGTGCCTTAGCTAAAAAGTTTAGGAATCCCTTTTTAAAATTAGCCTACTGGGGAGGCAGGAGTTTTATTGGTGGTACTGCTAAGTTCTAGAACAGCCTCTCATTTGATTTAAAATCACAGACCTCCCTTCTAAGGTTCAAAAAAAGACCTAAAGACTTGGCTCTTTACAACTTGGTCATAAAACCACCTTTGGATAATTCTTCTTCTCTCTCATAGTACTGTAAGCTCCAGGACTCCTCAGCCCCAAGATGGCTCTGGGCATAAGCACTCTTTAAAAAAAGAATTCACATTATCCCTCCTAAAAATGAGAGACACAAAGGCAGGTCATTTCAGTCACTTTAAAACCTATACAATGGTTCTACACAATTGCAAAATGATGGAATTCAATTCTGTTGCAAAACTTTGTTTACATTGTTATGCGTTTACAACCCTTATACTTAGTGATCTAACGATTGCAAACACAAAACTGCTAAAATAGAAAAAATAAGATGGTGTCAAATCAAATTCAGTACATTGAATCTGCAAAGCAAATATGCATGTCTCTAGTTAGGGAAGGTTCATTAATTTGACCTGAAAAGATGGTTCTGCCCCGTTTTACGTATTTTGATATTCAATGCCTTGAAATGGGGATATCGTGCAACCTGTGTTCGCTAGGAGCACAAGAGTGAACAAACACTTGAACCACTCACACCCTAATTGATCTGGATAGATTTGAGTTTGGAAAATGTGCATTTATAAAACCTATTTAGAAAACGTTTTGGTGGAAAAAATGAAAGCATGTAATCAGTGTGTTGTAGCACGCAATTTTCACCTTGTGCCCATAATTGTTTGTAATCATCCTTCTCCTTGATTTACTTCATCTATCACTTTTCTTGGTGAGGTTTGCATATAATGGCATGACCTCAACGAAGACTACAGTTTTTCTGAAATTGGTATACAGACGCTGGCCTGCTATTGTGATGATGGCCATATTTCAGGCTGATATCAGAATGATATAAAAAAGCAAAGTTTGTTGTAGAGTCCTGAAGAGAAGTGGAGATGAAATCACAAAGACCCTGCTCAAGTTGGCAGGAATTTTAGCCTGCGGTGGAGCTAAGAAGAGGACAAATAAGATATTGAATGAAATGTTATTGGAGCCTGTAGTGTTTATTCGAAGGTGTGTGAGAAAGGAAGGAAAAAGGAATGGAAAGATCAGTCTCAGTTTGTACAAAGAGGCTGTATGTGGCAGTGGGTGGAAAGGAAATTCAAGTGGCATACATCAAAAACAAAGAACTCATATAAATCAGTTTACAGTGAATTGAGAGAAGCCAGCCATGGATACAGCAAAGGACCAATAGACTTGAAACCAATGGATGTAGAAAGCATTAGTAATGATAGGACGGTCTTGAGGTTGTTGACAGCTAATTCCAAATGCAAGTCCTAAGAGAAATTGATAGCACAAGAAATGTACTGATTGAAATGGAGAGCCTTAAGAATGGGTGGTGGAACCTCAAGAAAAAAAGGAAAAAATAAAACAATTATGATGAAGGTCAACAGAGTGCAATAATCACAAAACTAAGATTCACAATGGAAAAGAATTGCAAGTTATTTGAGACTGTGATGAGGAAAATCAAGACCTATGCAAGTTTGTCTTGTACATTGATTAAGTAGTGCAGCTACGCCAACGTATTTATTTTTCTTCCAATATGGCATGTAGATTGTATTGATTCTGCCAAACGAAACATGAATAAGTCTGCCATAGCAAGCTTTTGTAATTACCTATCTCGTCTCATTTCATTACTATGCTGGCTTGCTTCCTCTGCCACAGTATAAATCAGAATGTCCAAGTTCATATGATGATCTGTAGTGAGATACTTCAATGTGGTCCCTCTGATGTACTCAGTTATGAAACCCTCATGTTGGCATACAAGCGTCTCACACCGCAGGGGTTAATTCTAGCGGAAAGTAAAACAGTGAGAAAGGAGCATCAAGTCAGAGTTGTGTGAAGGAAAAGATGAGCTGGCTGCAGTGGTGAACACAATGGCAGGATAAGCCATGAAGGAAGCAGCCAGAATGAACAGTCAAAGGCTGCAGATTTCAAAGATGGACAATGATAAATTCGAAATGTACATTGAGCAAAGTGATGCAGTGGTGTGGACGGAGGCCAGAACTGGGTGAGGCATGAGTAGGCTTTGTAGTGAGGGAAGCAGAGGTAGTAACTATAAGTGTACACATCTGCATTCTGTTTTATGACTCCTCTCTTTTTGGTTGTAAAATGGAAGGGATGAGGGATCATGTGGTTTAAGTACATGTGCAAGTTGTGCACTGAGCCACTACAGCATACACCTGATCTGCTGCACTGGTGTAGCTGATACAAAATGTGCAACCCCATTGAAACCTAGAATATAGTCTTGGACAATGTACAGATTTGCGATACCCTTGCTCAGATGCTGAAAGAGTTTGACTGCTCACAGTGATTTAAAATATGTAGAATATCTGCTGCTTTAAACAAATCTGATAACTTGAGCATGTACATACCGGAGTTTCCTTAATTTTAACTTTATTGCTTTACTTCCTCCATCTAGATTTTGATATTTATTATTTTTGCCCTTTCGCTAATGTGATGGAAGTGTGTGTATTCTCTAGCATTAGTACACTTGCATGAGGAAAGAAGAGGTAATGCGTGAAAAGTATGTTACAACCAGTGCTTAATTTGAGCCAGTGATTGCAAGTGGGGGGCCCACCGCCACTCCTTTTTGGGGACCTGCAATTATTTCCCGCATCAGATTTTGATCCAGAGCAAGAGAGGGAGAAACTGAAAAGGAGGAAAGGAGAAGGAGGAAGAGAAAGATTGAAAAAAACATGACGGAGAGAAAGCAGGAGCCTGCAAGACTGAGATAAAGTGGCATCTGCGGTGGTGGATGAAAGAGGAATGAGGTGGCAGCCTTGGTATTCATCATCCAGTCTTTGACATTGAGAGCCATGGCTTCTGAGCAAAACATTGGGTCTTGGCAGTTACTGTTTTGCAGATTAAGCACTGGTTAAAATGTTTTCAGTGCAAGTGTAACAGAATACCTTAGTCAGTACTATAAAAGTACCAAACCTATTGTTCCCTCTGGTCTGGAAGTGAATATATATCCCTTCAGTATGCCCAATGGAAGAGGTTCCATATGTCGAATGACTCCCTCAGAAACAAAGCTGATGATTGTTAAGGACTGAAGTTATTCCACCATCACTAATTGACTGTGATGACACATTACCTTATTTTAGAATTTTGAATAAGGTGCACTTAGAGGGGATAACACATTCATTCACTAGTCATTACCCTCATTAAATATTTAGTTCTACTATAGATCAGATACTTGCCCACTAAAACAATTTGTGGTAAAATTTACTCTTGATCTATACGTTATATGGCACAATATTGAGTGCCACTGTTGGTGGAAGTGTTATGTGGCACTACATCACCACCAGTACACCAAGATGTATTAAATAATTTCAGGAAGGAGAGGCTGACACAACTAACCCCCCTTTTTCTATTTTTGTTTGTTTGAAGATTTAGCTTTTCATAAAGCTTCTTGAGTTACATTTAATTTTCCGTGTGTCTCTAATTCCATTCCAAGTGGTTTATCTTTTCTTGTCTTAGGTTTTTAACTACAGTGTTAATGTTACTGCCCATTTGATGGTGAATTGTGTTCCTATTCGCTTTATCCAGGACCTATTTATCTTTATAGACTTCACCTGCCCTGGCAAAATAGTGCACAGTGATGATGGATGGATGTGGTGTTTGGTGGCTACTCAAAATGCCTTCACTTAGTCTACTCTTTAAGCAACAGATTCTGTAAATCCTAAATATCCAAATTCAGTGTTGCTAAACATATGCTCGCTCCGTTGAAGACGGAAATAACAAAATGAGAGAACTCTATGCATATCCATTCCATTCAGTTAATTTCATGTTGTGCAAAAGCTCTGTTCATTAATCCATGAAAAGACAAAAGTGCATGTCAACCATCGTTGGTGTACAGCATACACTATGAGAAAATCCCATAATCAGTATCCTGAGACATCTGTCAATAGTGCGAGCTTCTCAGACATCTGCTAAAGAAAATCCTGTACGTACACATGAAGGTTGTTCAGTCAAACATCACTAAGAGAAGCCCCTCTATTAATTAATATATTTGATCACAATTCCAGATGTCTCCTTGCTCATCCCAAGTGCTTCTAAAGCTTAAAGAATGAGTACCATACCTAACCTTTCCAGTGGTAATGTATGCCACATTGATAATGTGGGAGAGGAGTTGGCCTAACGGCTAGGGCAGTCGACCTAGAATCTGGGGAACCGGGTTTGAGCCTCGACAATGATGCTGAACATCCTGTGATTCTGGACAAATCACTTAATCCCCCCCCCCCCCACGCCTAACAAAAAAAAAATGAGTGTCCTCATGTAACACAACTGGTTTCATGTAAAGCGCTCTGATACCCGATACCTTCGGGTCAAGTTTGCGCTATATAAAACTCTGTCAAATAAAAAATTAAATTAATTGCCTTTCTACTCTCCATCAAGGGAAGACTAGTGCAAGTGTTCACAGACAAAATCATCACCATGTTGTACTGCAACAAACAGTGTGGGGTTGGGTCGTGGACCCTTTGTCAAGAGGCCCTTCATCTCTGGACATTGCTGGAATGTCAGAAATTTCCCTGATGGTTCAACACCTGGTGGGCTCTCTGAACGCCAGGGCAGATGATCTCAGTGAAGATGCATATCAGATCACAAATGGTGTCTCCATCTGGAGGTGGTGCAAGGTCTCTTACAGCACTGGGGAGAGCCTTGGTTAGATCTGCCACTGCTGAGAAAGCACAATGTCAGCAGTTCTGTGCATGGGGGTTTCCAATGTGACTTTCAATTGGAGATGCTTTTCATCTCAAGTGGAGCTCAGGCCTCCTGTATGCCTTTCCACCCATACCAACCCTGCCAGAGTTCTCAAGATCAGGAACGCCCAGTCCCAAGTCATCCTTGTGGCTCGAAGAATGAGTACCATACCTAACCTTTCCAGTGGTAATGTATGCCACATTGATAATGTGGGAGAGGAGTTGGCCTAACGGTTAGGGCAGTCGACCTCGAATCTGGGGGACCGCGTTTGAGCCTCGACAATGACGCTGAACGTCCTGTGATTATGGGCAAATCACTTATTCTCCCTGTGCCTAAAAAAAAAAAAATGTGTCCTCATGTAATGCAACTGGTTTCATGTAAAGCGCTCCGATACCTTCGGGTCAAGTTTGTGCTATATAAAATTCAGTAAAATAAAATAAAAAATAATAATAATGTATGCCACATTGATAATGTGTAGTATTCAGTATCCCCTGTGATAAGATCCTCAAGTTAAGCTACCAAACATGCTCTTTCAGAGGTAATAGGAAGTGCTCTACTGTAATGCTGTATCTGTGCAGGCTTGCAGAATTAAGGTGCAGCATTGCAGCCTTCTGTATAAACTTCAGGCGCTTGGGGGTTGGCCCCCACCTCAAGTCTTGTATCATGCCAACTGAGGCAATATCCTGACCTGTGGTGCAATCTTAAAACTGACTGCTTTCCTTGGAATCAAGTTGAGTTAATTTAAGATTGCTTTAATGTTTTATGAAGTTCTGAAAGGTTGGTGGAACTTTGATGAGCGTTTACTGTTGGCCTCCATACCTGTAGTTTTGCCAGCATTTATTCTACCATCCTTGAGGCGGCTTAATTTCCACACTTTGTGAAAGGGGACCACTAGGTAATAAAGTACAGAAAATAATAGTCAGGTGAGTAACACGTTCTCACGCCATTTTAACCCTTTGTTACAGAAGGTTACTAATTGGCGGTGGTTGTACTGTAATACGAGCACAGAGATTATGTAATAAAATATTTGGTGTTAACCGGAAAAGACTTAAAAGAAATGTGTACTATTTATTTTGTTCTAATGCCATTCACAGCCATTTTACGAATCAGTGCACGCCTTTGATCAATGTTTTAATTTTTGTGTCTGAAAATACTAACCATTTTACAACTGTTTGGTTACCAGGGATTTATGAGGGGTTTTAAATTGTTAATTTGGTTCTGATTTAGTTCTTTACTACCATTGTATTCCGGAAACAATTATTCTGTTTTGGGGAATCCTTTTCCGGGCGTTTTGCTATCCGTATCGGGCTGTCTCTTCATTTACTATCTAAACGTTTTAGGCTCGGAGGGAATTGAGGCGCTTGAAGGAAGAGGCTAGGCGTAAGCATGCTGTTGCAGTCATTTGGTCTTACTGGCTTGGACTTAAGGTACTTCTGATCCACTCCTACGTGTTGCAAAATCAGTAGTGTGTCTTCCTCTATTAACATAGACTCTATCGTTGATTGTGTGCCTCTCTGGAACTTCCATCTCTCAAATAAACATGCACGTTTTGTCATGGAACTTCTATTTATACCAGAGTTCTCAGTAACCTCAATTGATAAAGTATTTTGGGGTTTGTGACCCATGACTATGGACTCTCATTGCATCATGGTCTGAATAGTAAGGAAACCTTGAGGATGCTTTCCATTTGCTGGTCAAGATCAGTACAGTTTAAAGATGAAGACTTGAAAGCAAAAAATAAGATATGACGCTAACCTAGTCTGCCGCACAGTCCTACTTTCAATTAGGCTTCCAATGCGGATTCCAGACAAGTTCTGCACTCTTTCACATCAACTAACCCTTATGAAGCTTGGTTTGGAATATCGAAACATTGGCATAGTTCCATGGCGAGATTGTATCTGTGTAATAACGTCCTTAAGAGATTGCATTGTTTTTTTGGCCTGATAGAGTTCACACTAATCTTAAACATACACCTTGTACGCTTTTTCCTGTGCTTAACTCATATTTGGAGTCAGAGACACTAAACCTTACACTTTACATCATGTACAACTCACTCATTTGGCGCAGTTAATAATCAAAGTGGCATCTCATTTTTCTTACAATGAAAGTTATTTTCCCAATTGAAAATTCCTGAACAGGTTCCTCATGAGAGTTATGGAAAAAAAGAGAAATTTGGGACAAGCTGATGGCAAAGAAAGACTTGAATCTACATAAATTATGTTTTTTGTTGATCTCTTACTTAAAATACTATGCCGTTAGTTCCAAATCCCTTTATTTGCAAACAAAATAAGGAATGCATAATCAGAGTGACCAATTTTCAAACCTCAAAAGTAAAGTCTCTCTGTGCCCTTGAATGCCACTCCAATAAGTTGTGATCAGAGTTGATCCTCACAATACTTTACCCATGTACATTGTGAAAGCATCGATGAAGGCACTAGATGCACATTTTGAGCACATCATAAACTCCTTCCCATTTCAAAAACCTTAAAAGAAAGTAAATACCATATTTCTTTGTGCTATATTTTGTTAATTATCATTCTCAATGAATCTCCAATCAACACAATTATTCATCATGTTATAAACCAGTATTATCAGGCCAGAAATGAAATGCGGTTTCTCATGCTGACGCAGTTCAATATATAACATAATCTCTACTCACAGGTTTTTCTGATCAAAATTAATTTACACGCATGTATGACACAAGGGTGTAAATAAACATTTAGTTGGATAGTATTGCTCGATAAAATCTCATAATTTGTACTACTCACTTTAAAGATAAAGGGTAGGTTGCAATATATAGCTTTATTTCAACGTTTTTTACTCATTTCTCGAGGCAAGGCACACTTTGAGAAAACATGTTAAGCATGCCATTTACAATAGGTTTATTGGCTACCTTCTTTTTCAGTAAAATAACATCACTATCGAAGTCTACACCGTTATGTTGCTTATTAACTCTTCTTTTGATCTTTCTTACAGCACATCTGGATTATTTTAGGTTTTATCATTTCAGGAAATATCACCTCGGAGTTTCCTTCTGAGACTCTTAACTTTTCTTTGCTTGATTTTTTAAGGTGCGAAGGGAGTACAGGAAGTTCTTTCGTGCACATGCTGGGAAGAGGATATACGATTTTACAGTTCAGAGAATTGTAAGTATCAAAAGCTGATGACTCAGTACTGAATCGTTCATCAAAAACATTTGTCAGGCAGTTTAGTCTTAATTAGGTAGTTTCCCAGAAATGTGGAATTTTGGTTCATCACGTTTTGTAAAAAATAAAAAATAAATAAAGAGCGTGCACTGCATATTTAGTAAATTGGCTTCTGTAAATGTAAAGAGAAAAATGTGGGCTCCAAAGTCCAGTGATATAAATCTAACTCCTGACTTCCTAATGATACGTTGCAATGCGTTCGGTCTGAGAACATAGGGCAAATCTGATTCCGATTACCTAAAGTCTGCTGAAAGAAGTGTCTTTGATGCCTGTTGCAAAATCTGTTGCTACTATACCTAGGTGCACAGCTTCTCACATATTACTGCACCTGTGGTAGACCTAAAGGCACTCACTTGTCCTTCGAGCACATCAGTTTTATTGTGCTGATCCATTGAGCACGTTTTGTGTGACAGACATTAATACTTCTTTTATGTTTTGTCTTTGTGTTTGTTTGTCACTTTGAACCATCAGAAGTAAACTCGTTCCTCTCCCCATATTAACTTTTCTGGCGGAGGTCACACTATTCAGTGTGTTTTTTTTTTTTTTTGATTTTTTCACACATTAGCCCACGGCTGGGTGTACCTTAGAGCGTGCACACCACCGGGTCTACGCACATCCCCCTCTGGTCCTGACGAATGCCCGATTAACAATCTCTGAGGCAGAAACATGTTGACCGCCACGGAGTGAACCAGGTCTTTTATTTTTTTGACCCTCACTCCTTTTTATTTTCTTGCCTTTAAGCAAAATTAATAAAGTTTCTTTTTTGACTTGATTGGTTATTTTAAATTCACTTTCCCCACACAACCAACCCAGCTCCGCAGTAACCTGGCGTCGCAGCACACTGGGATGACATTCGGTCGTCCCAGTGGAAGCCCAATGATGAAGCATGTCACCAACCAGGTTGGTGAGTGAGGGCTTTTCATACCAACTGGGTATTGTTCTGATTTTGCCAAGCTTACTTCCTATGAACATAACGGTTCACAGGGAATCTGAGGCTTGTGGCTCGATTGATTGATGTACCACATTGATTAGAGTGCCCCCTTATTGTACACTGGCTTTATTGTTTATTGATATTCAACCGAGGGGACTAGCCGTGTTGATCCCTTCCTCTCCTGTTTTTTTTTTTTTGATAGTTCAGCAGCGCACAGCTGTGAGAGACTTTGCTGTTTTATTTCCTTGTCCCCCCTAAATTTGAGGTGGGGTTTTTTCCTTACTGCATCATTCCCCCTGAACTCAGACAGTATGGCCTCCCTTGGCCTTACTTTCTCTGACTCTGAGGTGGATGCTATTCTAGCACGCCCCTCACTTTTCGCGGACCCATCCATATCACAAACAGTGACACATGCTAGCGAATGGGAACAACTCTCTGAGTTGAAGAAAAACCGAATCCGCACAATTCTTCATGGCACGATCCTGACGGAGTACTTACGGACCAACACAGCCCCAAGGGGCTTACTAGTTACCAACGCCCCACGCATCTTTCTGGAGGATGCCACCTTCAGAAAAGACTGGGCGATGATAGCATGGCACTGTACTAGAGACTGGTTAGTCTTAATCATTAAAACAGCCGTCCGACTTTCTGAGGCGATCATGATTGAGATCACTCAAACTGAAACACAATTCAAAGCCACACTCACTGGTTTCAAAAAACGACTTGATGAACTTAACAAAGACATCAACGAGTACAAAGATAACCTCACACAGAGTAAGGTTAACCAATTTCAGAAAGACCTTAAAAATTTGAATTTAACAAAGTATACCCCTATGCTGACCCGGCCTTTGTGTCCACACGTAGGACCGAAACCAACTCCTACGGGACAGACGATGATTCCTCAAACAGCAGTGGCTCAAGCAGCGGCAGCACCAGACCATCTAGAAGGGGCAGACAAAGAGGAAGGTCACGTCCCTTCCCTAATCAAGCGCCCTGGGCAACCTTCCCTCAACAACAAGGTGCTATGGGCCCACATCCTATACCATTCAATTACCCATTTGGCCCGCAGATGGGTTGGAATCCAGGGTTTACTTCCCCAATGTACCCCCCCAACCCCTTTCCACAGCCTCATTTTTTAGAGAGGGGCCAAAGGGGAAAAGGCCGACGGAGAGGGAACAACCAAAGAGTACACTGGGTACAAGACGATCCAGTGGGCAACCACACACGGAGCAAACAAGCTCAGGAACTGCTGGCCTCGGGACCGAGCACTTCGACAGCCTGATCGTCAATCTGTCGAACAAGACATTGACGGACCCTGAGAGGTCGGTTTTGGAAAAGGGACTGGGCTTTGTTCCTTCAGCCCGCCCTGACAAATTTCGCCTTCATTGCGAATTGGCAGCATTTTTTAGGAAGCTCAAATTAAAAGCTTTCTTCGAAAGTCGAGTTAACGATGGTAACGACTTGGACGCAGGGGATACCCCCCTCCGACCACCGTCGACTTTCAATCCCCCTCCACACACCATTCCTGTGGAGATCACGACCTTCGAAAGAGCAGTCTTTACTGAAATTGAGAACACAACCATCCCAACTACCTTTAAGAATCTGAGAGCGGAAGAGTATAGAGCGATCATCTCTCTCCGTGCGGACAAAACCCTGACTATCAAACCCGCAGATAAGGGAGGCGCTGTGGTGCTACTCAACACTACCGATTACGATCAGGAATGCCTCCGCCTATTGAACGACCGCCACAACTATACACCACTCCCCAATGATCCATCTGAGGGGCTCAAAAGCGAGATCTTTAGTGTGGTCGAAGAGGCACAAACACAGGGTGTCATTACCAGAGCTGAAGCACGATTCCTTACAGAAGGCCCGGGGAAGACCCCCTATTTCTATACACTCCCTAAAATCCATAAAGAGAGAGTCTCACCACCCGGACGCCCCATTGTCTCGGGGATCGACTCTCTGCTTGAACCTCTTTCCCGGTTTTGTGACCACTTTCTAAAACCCTTGGTCCAAAAATCGACCACCTATCTAAAGGATACAAAGGACCTTCTGAAATTACTCAGCGACACCACATGCTCAGAACACACTATACTGGCAACATTGGACATAGAGAGCTTATATACAAGCATTCCCCAGGACGAAACCATCAGGGTCCTGGAAGAGTCTCTCGACTCGATTCCCTGGGAATACCACACAACAAAAGAGTTCGTGCTACAATGTGCCACTTTGGCTTTGAAGAGAAACTTCTTTGAGTTCCAGGGCCAACTTTTCCTCCAAACCACGGGTACTTCCATGGGGAGTACCTTTGCTCCAAGTGTAGCTGGACTGTACGTCTATGCTTTCGAACAGAAGTTCATCCTACCAACTTCAAACCCCTATCGCTCTTCCATAGCCTTATGGAAGCGATATATAGATGATGTGCTTCTGATCTGGCAAGGTAGTAACAATACCCTCCAATCCTTCCTACAATGGATTAATACTCTGAACCCACATCTGAGGTTCACTTATACATATGACGACACTGAGGTTGTATTTCTGGACGTGGTGATAACAAAAGTACGAGGGTCCTTTCAAACCAGGACCTATTACAAGCCCACCTCAAGAAACAATCTCCTCGAATTCACCAGTTTTCACCCGCGTCCTCTAAGGGAAAATCTACCCTACGGACAATATCTCCGCTTACGACGGAATTGCACCACCTTGAGCGATTTCAAGAGCCAATCTCGGGATCTAACTACTAAACTCAGTATGAGAGGGTACCCCTCACCCCTCCTGTCCAGAAGCTACAAACGTGCGAGGAATCAACCGAGGGATGTACTCCTAACAGACTACACAAAGGACACTGTCTCTATCCCACTTACCTGTGTCACCACATACTGTTCCCTTTCTAATCAACTCAAAAAGACCATCAACAAACATTGGGGTATAATCAACAGCGCAAATCGCAACTGGGACAAACCCCTCTTCTCATTTAAACGCGCACAAAGCCTCCGCAACAATCTAGTACACACACGACCACTGCTGCCACGAGAGACCCCACAGAGATCTATAACGGAAGCTTGGGGCCTCCCTAAGATCACTGGGCACTACCCCTGCTCGGACTGCAGTGTATGCCACCTGACCACACATAGCAAAACCCTCGAGCTAGAACCTAACAAGACCTGGACCCAAAGAGGTCACACGAATTGTAACACTATGAATGTGGTCTACCTCATTACCTGCCCCTGTGGTCTACGATATGTAGGGATGACGACACGGAAGGTGCGACTCCGGATATGTGAACACCGAAGTAACATTAGGTGCAAACGCACTACAACCAGAATGAGTGAACATTTTCTCTCTGCAAACCATACTACCAACGATCTGAGATGGACAGTGATAGAAGAGATTTCAAGCGGTTACAACATCCCTAAGGTGCTTTTTGAAAGGGAACAGAGGTGGGTGTACCGTTTGGGGACTAGCCTCCACGGACTCAATGATAATGTCCCTTGGGGTAATATCCTTTAATTGTCCCCTACCTGCCTGTTTATCACCACTCACTGTATAACACCCCCCCCTTTTCTTACCAATATTTTTGACCATCTGCTAACACCAATTGGTCAAGGGGTATATGTCGTCTGATTAGTATACGATATGGTAATTTATTACTTTGCTCCCTTGCTGTACATGACACACTACTGAGTGTCCATGCACGCGTAACTAGATCTTTTTGACCTCTTGCGCGTGCCCATAACATAACCCCATTCAATTATACCTCCGTTTCCTTGCTAAAGCTCAGTTGCACACGCGCGGGGCTATGTGCTTGGTCTGTTCAGACTCCCGCAGTTCTTGTGCCAATAAAGTTCCACAGTATCTCACTCTCTTTTTCCCTCGTTGCCATCGCTACCAAGCGCAACGAACTTTCCTGTTTTTTTCTTTTCGCCGCTCTGATTGGCTCCCTGTGGGCCAATCAGCGTGCGAGCCAGAGCTATCCATCCTATCAGGGTCAAGCTCTTATTTTTCCACCTCACTAGGGATTTACCGTGAGGTCCTTTTAAGCACACGCCCGTCCGGGGTGCATTACTCTCCGGGCCCGGCAGCAAGAGGCTGTTTAGGCATAACGCGGGTTGAGAGCAGCAAGGGCGTAAGTAATTCTAATCCGCTCCTCAACCTACAAGGTAAGCGAGTCTTCGCTTTCTCACTCGTTCGTGATATTGACACGAACTCTGTTTCTCTTCCTTCTCTATTTGATGCAGGGTGTGCCATTTTGCTCCTACCCCCCCTACCGGGACCCATGAGGCTTCCAACGGACAGGCCTCGCTGTAAGACCCGTCCCCTTTTCTGCACACTAAGCATCGCGTGCAGTTAACTTAATCCCTAGCGCGATTTTTTCGCATTGAGTGTCACTGTTACATTTCACCTGCGATCCGATCATTGACTACTAGTCACCATTGAGAGGACAACGTTCCGTTGCCCTTACACCGATATCCTACTATACCTAGGTGCACAGCTTCTCACATATTACTGCACCTGTGGTAGACCTAAAGGCACTCACTTGTCCTTCGAGCACATCAGTTTTATTGTGCTGATCCATTGAGCACGTTTTGTGTGACAGACATTAATACTTCTTTTATGTTTTGTCTTTGTGTTTGTTTGTCACTTTGAACCATCAGAAGTAAACTCGTTCCTCTCCCCATATTAACTTTTCTGGCGGAGGTCACACTATTCAGTGTGTTTTTTTTTTTTTTTGATTTTTTCACACATTAGCCCACGGCTGGGTGTACCTTAGAGCGTGCACACCACCGGGTCAACGCACATCCCCCTCTGGTCCTGACGAATGCCCGATTAACAATCTCTGAGGCAGAAACATGTTGACCGCCACGGAGTGAACCAGGTCTTTTATTTTTTTGACCCTCACTCCTTTTTATTTTCTTGCCTTTAAGCAAAATTAATAAAGTTTCTTTTTTGACTTGATTGGTTATTTTAAATTCACTTTCCCCACACAACCAACTCAGCTCCGCAGTAACCTGGCGTCGCAGCACACTGGGATGACATTCGGTCGTCCCAGTGGAAGCCCAATGATGAAGCATGTCACCAACCAGGTTGGTGAGTGAGGGCTTTTCATACCAACTGGGTATTGTTCTGATTTTGCCAAGCTTACTTCCTATGAACATAACGGTTCACAGGGAATCTGAGGCTTGTGGCTCGATTGATTGATGTACCACATTGATTAGAGTGCCCCCTTATTGTACACTGGCTTTGTTTATTGATATTCAACCGAGGGGACTAGCCGTGTTGATCCCTTCCTCTCCTGTTTTTTTTTGTTGGTTGGTTGGTTGGTTGGTTGGCAAAATCTGTTGAGTCAGACATAGTTCGAACTTTGAACAAAATTCCTTTTTCAAAATGGTACGTTCACACTTGACATGCTTTGCCACCTCAATATGTTAAAAATGTTTCGGATATTGAGGAACACATGTTTTTAACCGAGGTTGCTACATTTGTGGAGCAAGGCTATAATTAAGCGTGACCTTCCAATGTTCCCTATGCTTTACTCCCAACACTGGTTCTACTTTACTTACTGTAAGCAGAGTGTTGAAGATTATCAGTGGATAATTTTGAGGTTCTCGAATGGCTCCTTGGTACCTCCAGTCATCAGTCTCTGCTATTTGTGTTTTTCACCTTGTTATTTAAGAGCCTGTCTTTGTGTGCTTTATTAATGGTGAGTAAGCCGAAGCAGTCAGAGCCGCCTTCTTGAATTGGCAAAACCAGTAGGTCTGTCTGTTGCAAGCGTGCTATGTCTTTTTTTGCAAACATATGCAATACAAATTAAACATTGTAAAGTAAAAACAATTAAACAGTGAACCAACAAAAAAAATGGAGAAATTGTCTCAAAAGTCCTCACATTGATGTCATCTACTTCCTAGGTGGATGTGCACAAGTGATGAGGAAAATGCCATCATTTTAAAGTGCAAGGTAGCCAGTGGTTGAAGTGGGATTGACCCTTTGCCCCATACTGTATGTAGTGGTGGGTGGAAACAAAATGTGAGTAACAGTTTATCAGACCAATGGATGACGAGGATGGGCTCAAAGCCCAAAGGTCTTTCTACCCCTGGTGGGGGCCAGATAAGGGGGTTTACCCCAAGTCTGCCCACTTTTGGAGGGGGGAAGAAAGAATACTAGAAACCTACGATTTACTAAAAAAAAAAAGAAATTCTGTTGTAGAGATGGCCCACCTAGGCTTCGAGCAATACCCTCACCCCTGAAGGCCCCAGCAGTCTTTCTTGTCCCTGCTCCCCCCTGCCTCTGTGGGGGTAGGAAGCTGGCTAGAGCCAGGTATTAATGTTTAAAAATTAAAGAAGGGTGGGGCGATGCCGACTAGTCATCTTGCCTGACCCCCTCCTGTAAAATCCCCAACAGTCTTTCTGATGGGAGGGGCAGATTGGGGGATGTTACTCCTGATCCATTTTGCTGCCGGTGGGTGAAAGCAAACTGGAGCCAGAGATTAATGTTTAAAATAAAAAATGTAAATGGGGTACTGCAGTGCCCACTTTAAGATTGGGCCATACCCATACACCTAAAGGCTCCAGCAGTCTGTTCTCCCTCAGAAGACTGAATATGCGTTATACGCTCAATCAGGTCACCCAAGGGGTGGGGGCAGACATTCCTTTAAGCACTAGAGATAGATTTAAAGACAGTGGAGTGGGGGCTTCTCCCACCGCTAATGGCCCAACAGTCTTTCTGCCCACTTCCAGGGGCAGATTAGCACATTTATCCCAGTCTACCCCTGGGGGAGCAGAAAGCCCACTTAATGCTAGTATTAGTTGGTTGGTTTTTCAAATGGGGTGCGGGCCGGTCCTTCCTGTAACTAAGCTGCACCCACCCTTCATCGGCTTGGTTACCGAAAGATCGCCCCTCCGGGCGCTTCCCGTCTAGGGCCTACTCTTTACATGCACTGTCGGACCAACATCTTGTATGCAATCTCTGCTTCTTGCACCATCATCGTGAAGGCGATTGTGATGCCTGCTAGTCTTTCTGCTAAAAAAAAACTCCAGGGTCGAAGGGCGTGTCTGCTGGAAGTGTCTTGTCGTTCTGAAGACGACATAGTCGACATATTCATAGAAGAGCATGCCCAGGAAGAGCATGCTGCAAGAGGAAGAAGATCCCTTGTCTATGGGGCAGACTTCCAACTCCGACAGGGAAGACGAATTTGAGTGCAACCTGACACTCGGGCAGCGTGTGAGTACCATCGACCTTTAAAAGACTTTCAAGTCTTAACCCTTTCTGTTACTAGAGGTCGCCGAACCACCACTGCCATCTGTCCATGGTCGATCTGAAAAGACACTTCAGCTGCCCCACCCTCGGGTCTGGCACCAAAACTATCTACCAAGATTAAATACTCAGTATTGACTCGGATCTGGCACATACGTCGGTGTCCTCCCACTCTTCGGAATTGACCCTGCCTCTGACTGCTTCTACCTCGATGCCAGCCAAGAAACATCTTTCCGCTATGATATCTTCAGTTCTAAAACCAGCCAAACCTAAGTCCTTGAAGCACTCTTCGGTTCTGAAATGATCAAAGGCGACAATTTTGAAAACATTCCACAGTTTCTATGTCTCCTGTTGAACCTATCTTCTAAACTATGGATAATCAACAAAAACATTCAGATTCAACTAGGAACTGGAAGAATAGTGCTCTCTCCTCCACCAAAGAGACAATTGACTTTTGAGGAGTATTTGGACACTCCTGTGCCATAAAAGAAGAGGTCAAAGGACACTGCTACCAGTACTACTCATCATCCTCAACCTCCTCCTCCGCCACCACTATCGCCACCTCAACTACCATTTCCTCCTTCCTCTCATGCATCTTCACATCATGATCCAATAGATGCTACACCTCCAGGTTCACCTACATCACACCCTAGAGGTATGTGGGACCCATTAAGACAGCCAGACCCATAGGACACTTATGATACCGATCCAATGATACCTAATGATCCAGATCTTTATACACCTTCATCCTCCCCTCTTCAGAATGCTAGTGCCTACCAACAGGTTATTTCCTGACTACCATGGTGATCAATTACATAAAAATCCTTTCAGAAAATAAAATTATAGTTACCACCATTGTTCGTAAAAGAGCTAATAGTCAAGCATCTGGAGATATGCCACCCCCTGAAAAAGAGAGCAAGTGTTTCAATGCAGCAGGCAAATGGGTAGTGGCTCAAGCAGCTAACTGGCATATTACCAACTGCCAGGCCCTCCTAGTGCCCACTGTGCTGACATGTAAGAGTTGTATCAGCATCGCCCCGAGTAGTATCGCAAAATGGGGCAGCAGACGGTGGCAGAGGGTCGTGCTATCACTAATAACACTATCAGATCGTTGGCGGCTGCTGCTGACACGATGGGGGGTATGGGGAGGAAGCAGCGGCAGTAAGGGGAAAAACAATAAAAACAAAAAAAAGTACACTTACCTTTGTGCTGCTGGCCACTGCCTCTACGATCCTCTTCGCCTGCTCCTAGCCTCTGCAAACTACAGTTGCCATGAGCACAGACTACAACAGTGTCTCTCTTGACAGTGGTCTGAAGTACAGGGTCATCTGCAGGATCTAGTGTTGATGGACTGCCACACTTACCGTTCTCTGCCATGGTGAAATACCAACAATCTATTGAAGGGGTGGCCTTTCTTGGGCCCAGTGCCATAAATTGTTCAAAACACAGACGCATCAGAAACAGGCTGGGGTGTGCAGCTCCAACACCTAACAATACATGATTTGTGGGGTGCCAAACATCAATCCCTTCACATGAACCACTTGGAACTTCAGGCAGTCTTCCTAGCACTGAAAACTTTCCTTCCTCATCTCTCACAAAATGTTGTCCTAGTCCACACAGACAATATGACAGCCATGCACTATCTACAAAAACGGGGGTGGGGGTGGAGGGGTTTGTTATCTCAAATATCACACCTCGCTCAGACCATAAGGAATTGAGCTCTTCACCACCACATTCATCTTTAGGCGGAATATCTGCTAGGAACGGACAACATTCTTGTGCACCTGCTAATCAGGACCAACCAGACCAGCAAACCCATAAATGGAAACTTAATTCACAAGTTCTCCATCAATACTTTCAGAAGTGAGGGTTTCTTCAAATAGAGTAATTCGCCACAGCCAAAAACACAAAATGGCATAACTTCGCCTTCAGGTCCCCAAATCCCCCATGCAAGAGCAACGCGCTATGGATGAGTTGGTCAGGGATATATGCTTTTCCACCTCTCCCTCTCATTCCATTTCTAGTTCGGAAACTCAGGCAAACATCATTACAATCCTTGTAGCATCCACCTGGGCACGTCAACCCTGATTCACAACCTTACTAGATCTCTCACTAGTCCCACACGAGAAGCTACCCAACAGGCCGGACCTTCTCACTCAGGACAACAGACAAATCGGACATCCAGACCCTTATCGCTCTGGCACCTGAGGTGTTAGAATTTGGTTAAGCAAACTTGCCAACAGAATGTATGGACATTCTAGAACAAGCACATAGACTCGCAACTAGACCCTGTTATGCTGCAAAATGGAACTGTTTTGTTTATTATTGTCCTCCTAAACGAATAAATCCCCTTAAAGCCACAGTACAGGATAGTATTTATTTGCTTCATTCACAAAAATATAATTTAGGATATACTTACGTTAGATTGCATCTTGCTGTCATAGCTGCCCATCTACAAAATAGACAGCATCTATCGCTCTTCAGGATTCCAGTCATTAAAGCATTTATGGAAGGACTTAAATGAGTTATTCCACATTGTGTTCCTCCAGCACACTCTTGGAACCAAACTATTGTACTTACAAGGCTCATGGGTCCTCCTTTCAAGCATTTGCATTCATGCCCTCTTCAATTTCTATCATGTAAAGTGGTATTTTTAGTTGCCATTGCTTTCTTCAGGCATGTTGGCGAGCTCCAGGCATTAGCCTTAGATAAACCTTTCTTTCAAATACAAAGACAAACTGGTTCTTTGTACTAATCCTAAATTCCTACCTAAAGTAGTTTCCCAGTTTCACCTCAATCAGTCTATTGAGTTTACAGTTGTTTATTTTTGTAACCCTGATTCTATTGCAGAAAGAGCTCTTCACACTTTGGATGTAAAAAGAACGCTCATGTTCTACATAGATAGAACTAACAAAACAACTCTTTTTAGCTTTTTCTCCACCTCATCAAGGCAACCCTACATCCAAATCGCATATAGCTAGGTTGATAGTTAAATGCATTCAAACTTGTTAGATTGGAGCCAAGAAACCTTTACTGGTAAATCCTAGAGCACATTCCACTTGAAGAAAAGGAACAACTATGGCCTTTTTAGGAAATATTCCAATAGCTGACATTTGTAAACCAGCTACATGGTCTACACCACACACATTTATTAAACACTACTGTGTGGACATTTTAGGACCAACAAGCCAATGTAGGGCAGGCCGTGTTACATACTCTTTTTCATGCTTCTGTAACACTCACAAGCCAGCCACTGCTTCTAAGGAGGGACTGCTTTACAGTCAATGCAGAGCACATGTATTTACAGCCACACATGCCAGTGAGCCGATTATGTTACTTACCCTGTGAGCATCTGTTCGTGGCATATAGTGCTTTAGATTCACATGCGCCCTCCCTCTTCTCCAGACACTTATGCCTGTTGCAGTTACGTTTTCACAAATTTCCATCACATATTCACATATTGGCATGGACATCTCTATTTGTTATGCATGCACTACACTCCTTTCTCACCTACTGCGGGAAAGCAATCTAACAAGGGAGTTGATGCCTATGCGCAGTATCACCAAGTGGAGGAGCCCCTCTACCTCATGACTCGAAACTATTCTTCGAAGAAAAACATCTTGTACAACTGTGAACCCAACACTAGATGGCAGGAGTATGCAGAGCATGTGACTCTATGGCACAACATGCCCGGAACAGATGCTTACAGGGTAAGTAACATAATCCATCCCTGTGATAAGAAGAGTCTGACATACCTAACTCTCTATTAGTATTGTAAATTGATCATGAGGCAAATCATTGCTGATAAAAAGTAAAGGGTTCAGCTTAAAAGAAGTGATTACATATTTTAGAAAGAAGTGCACTTTAACATGTTTCTGCATTGAATGGCAAACTGTCTGCATAGTGGAAGTAGGTGCATTCTCTATATTGAAACAACCTTTTCCTCTCTATACTGAAAAGAAATGTTAAGTGATTAAAATGTTTCTAGGAGGTTCTTATTTAAAGGAATGAAAGTGTCTTTCTTTGAGCCCCATGCTGCTGCTTTAGGACTCTTTTTATTATAAATATATTAATAGATTTTCCATTTTCCATGTTGTATGCCCGTTATTGTTTCAAGGATTAAACTATATTTATTACTCCCGGGTCCCAGTGGTATGACGTATCAGGGGCATTCAGCACCACAGTTATGTTATCCAGTGAGAGGGCTCATTTGCCAGGCTTGCATTAGGGCCCTTAGCACCCTTGCTACATCACGGGGAAAGATCTGTGATGTGCGCCTTGCCTTACTTCGTAAAATGGAGATTTGCTGAGCTTGAACTGGATGAATATATTTCTCCATGGAATACGAGGATGTTGCATAACGAAAATCAAAAGTAAATGAGTTTGGTATAAAGCCTTTGAAGAAATGTTGTTGACATTACCTTGATGCACAATAGATTTCGTACTGTGTATGTTTTGATTTCATTATTAATTGAATTAAAAATATTTGATTATTACAGATACAGATGTACTTTCTTGGAATGAAGAAGAAGATGCCTTCTTTATCGCCTATAGACCAGGATTGGCCAGCGAGGCGCTACCTTTTCTTGGAGGACACTGACAAGGAAATGAAGCGGATATTCCATTTGTGGAGAGTACGTATGTTTGTGTTAGTCTTAGTGTGATTTGCTCCTTTACGATGTTTTTTCAAAGTATATTCACATGCCTGCTTCTTTTATATATCGTATCTGTTAACAGTATGTGCAGAATCTGTTCTGTTCTATGCTTGGATAACTTGACTTGGATGTTTTGGTGAATGATTGCTTTTGAACTACTCTTCTGCTGAATGCAACTATAATATATGTCTGATTATGAACAATATTGCCTAAAAATAGGTTTTGGGTCTTATTTCTCTTGTTGCCTTGAATCCTCCTGAATACTCTTTCCTAAAACAATGACTTGATTCCTTTTTTATAGCGTTTATTAAAGACCTGTTTCTCACTTCTGCTTGAATAACACATGGGGATTCCTTTTTTTCAAAACTATCACTTCTAAGTCCATTTATTATGAATCTGATGTTATTACCTAGAATGACACTCACAAATGCTGCAGCAAGGCTGCTAGAATTAATTTTTTTTTTTTATAAATCTTTTTATTGAAACAATAAGCATGGCATTAACTAGAGTGAATCACACATTCATTGGAAGTAAAGGTGCTATTCATGCACATCTTAAAATATCGCTGCTGCAGCAGACATTCCCCGTAGTCCCCTGAGGCCTGTTCAGATCTCGTTTAAGACCTCATCTCTCATCCTAGGAGGTGTACACAGCCCACCCCTATGATTGTTCCAGCGTTCCCAGACCTGCGTCCATTTATTTGGGCATCCCCTGGCCTCATAGACCGATCTTTCCATGACCATGCACCAGTCCATGTCTTTGCCCCACTCCGCAAGCGTCGGAGCGGTCGGCAACTTCCACAATCTTGCAATGTTCCGTTTTTCTACCATTAGCTCCAGAGTGACCCAAATGCGGTCTTTGGTACCTAAATCAGTGGGACCCCATATATTCAGGATGGCCAATTTGATGTTGCAGTCAATCGTCATCTCTAATACTCTTTCCATTAGTCCCACAACTGACTCCCAGTACCTCTGAATGAACGTGCACTCCCAGAGTGTATGGACAAAGGTCCCTTCCTGTCCACTTCGTCTGGCACAGGCCCCATCAGTGCAAACTCCCATACGCACCAGCACTGATCCAGACAGATAGAATCTGTGGACAATCTTAAGTTGCACCAGTCGGAGCCTGGAGGCGATTGCCAGCTCCCTAGGGGATTCCCGGCCACCGCCGCCAGCCACTCGTCGTCCTCAAGCCCTGCCACATCATGGTCCCATTTCTCCCTAAGGAGGATCAGAGGGTCACCCATGTTGTTGACCAACTTCTTATATATAAGAGAAATAGCCTTTTCTGGTATGTCGCCGTCTAATACCCGATCCTCTAGGGGGGAGGACTCCGGGAGTGTCCTACCCTCAGGGAGGACCACACGCAGGGCGTGCCTAATCTGGAGATATCTAAAGTGTTCACATCTTGCCAATTCATACTCCTTCTGCAATTGCGTGAACGGGACCACCCCACCTGCCTTCCATAAGTCTCCCACCCTTGATATGCCTATAAGGTCCCATTTATCAAATTCCTTCGAGCGATGTAGCTTGCCCAGTTGTTTGCTGTGCCAGAGTGGTGTGGCCTTTGTGAGTTTACCCTCCCACCCCAAATGTCAGTTAGTCGATTCCACACTTGCACCGCATGGCCGGTGGGGCCAGTTTCAACCACTGCACGTACAAGGCCCCTTCAAAGCTCCCCCCTCCCGCCCCCCCGGTAAGCGCTATCTGTCCATCTGGAAGACCAGGTCGCCCTGCGGTCGATACGTACACTGGTTGATTGCCGCCAGGTGTGATGCCCAATAATATTTCCGTTTGTCCGGTAGGCCCTCTCCCCCGTCGTACCATCCCAGCGTGAGCTTGTGAGTCGCTATACGCAGGGGCTTGCCCTACCACAACAGGTCACGGATACAGCCATCGATTTCTTTGAGGAACAAGGATTGAACCGGGTGTGGGGTATTTTGCAATACGCACAGGAATCTGGGAAGGGACATCATCTTAAATAGGGCCGCGCGTCCCAAGAGAGACAGCGGGAGTGTTTTCCAAAGCTGGACATCTGACTTGAGACACACCAGGGGTGGAAGTAGATTGCGCTCATAAAATCTGGTCTAGTCTTTGGAGACCCAGATCCCTAGGTATTTGAACCCATCTTGAGCCTCAACAAGCCTACAGCCATGCGGGAGCGGGGCCAGCATTCCACTAAGAACTTAGAGCACCAACTTTGTCCAGTTAATGTTGTAGTCTGCGTATCTGCCAAACACCTGAAACATATTCAGAACTCGGTTTAAGGATGCCGCCGGGGATGCTAAGTAGAGCAAAATATCGTCCACATATAGCGATATTTGGTCTTCCCATCCGGTGGTCCACTTAAGGCCCTGGACTACTGGGTCATTCCGGACCCACATTGCCAGTAGCTCGAGGGTTAAGGCAAAGAGGAGCAGGGACATGGGGCAACCCTGCCTGGTGCCTCTGCTGAGAGTAAAGGTGGATGATTTCCTGTTGTTCACCACCACTTGCGCCAGTGGCCGGTGAAAGAGGAGCTGGATCCAGCCGACAAATCCAGGGCCAAAGCCCAGTTTTTGGAGGACCGCGAACATAAAGGGCCATTCTGTGGTGTCAAATGCCACCGCCGCGCCAAGTGAGACTATGACCGCATCTTCTCTAATTGTGTCCGCACTGCACAGCACACCCTGGAGTCTGCGCAGGTTGAGGGAGGTGTTTCGCACGGGCATGAATCCAGACTGATCTGGGTGGACCATGCGGGCAATGACCTTGAGCAGGCGAGAAGCAAGGTCCTTAGCTAGTATTTCCGCTTCGCAGTTAAGCAACGAAATTGGCCGATAGGAGGAGCATTTATCGTTGAGCTTACTGTCTTTATGGATTACAATTATGGTAGCCAGTCTCTGATCAGAGGGTAGCACCCCTTCCACCCTACTCTCCTGAAATATTTTAGTGAGATAGGGAGCAGCCTTGCCCGCAGTGCATTTAAACAATTCGATGGGCAGGCCATGTGGGCCCGACGCTTTCCAGCCGCGCAGGTCATGAATGGCTTTTTCAACCTCCGTAACCGTAAGCTCCAGTTCTAGAGCGTTCCTCCTCTGTGAGCGCAGGCAAGGAGATATCACACAAAAAGGAGTAGGCGTCCTCCTCTGTATGCGGAGTTAGGGACGTATAAAGTGATTGGTAGTACCGGCCGAATGCGTCGGCGTCATCTTGCTGCGCCATAAGGCGGTATCCCGAGTCGGTCACGATCCCTACCACCACTCGCTGGGCCTGGTCTCTACGGTCCAGCCAAGCCAACATCTTACCCGCTTTGTCTCCGACGTCATAGATTCGGCTGAGCGTGGCACTATGGTGCATTTTAGCGGCTTCAGTAGTCAAGTCAGTGTATTCCTTGACCCTGATGCGCTACTCCTGGCGCACTTCCTCCGAGCCCTGCACCTGAAGAGCATCCTCTAGGCGCAGGACCTCTACCTCCAAGCGGGCCATGTCTGCAGTCTTCTCCTTCTGATGTCCCGAGATCTGGGCCAGGGCCACCCCTCCTATTACCACCTTATAGGCTTCCCAGAGAATTCCCGATGACTCAACTGACCCGTCGTTTTCCTGAAAGTAGAGGTCTGTATCACTCTGGATCTTTTCTCTAACCTGGGGAATCTTAAGATACCTCGGGTTGATTGGGGCCGTTCGGCCAACCATGGGCTCCCCCACCTCCAGACGACACAATATGGGCGAGTGGTCAGAAATGCCTCTGGCCAAGTGCTGTATTTCTTTTACACTGCCAATTTGATAGGCGAGCGTCAGGACATAATCTATGCGGGACATACTTTGATGTGCTACTGAATAGAAGGTGTACTGCTGCTCCGCTGGGTGTAGTCTTCTCCAGACGTCCACCAGGCCATAACACCCAGAAAACTGTGGATCTGTGTATGGGAGGGCAGCATGGCCTTCTGAGGCCACCGATCGAGAGACTCTGAAACGATAGATCCCCAAGGTCTGCGAAAGCCTGGCCGTGCAGTCCCGGAGGCACATAGACTGAAAGGAGATTTAGTATTCTTCCCTTCCATGTCCCAGAGAGGGCCACAAACCTTCCCAGTTTGTCAGTACGGTTAAGATCACTTGTCATGGGGAACGACTTTCGGATTAGTATACCCACTCCCCAGGAGCCAGACCCAAAAGCAGAGTGCGCCACCAATTTGTAGCCCCATCGCGACATGGCCTTACAAGCATTCCCCAGCAAGTGCGTCTCCTGTAAAAGTACTATGTCGGGGGAGTGTAGCTTCAAGAATTGGAGCACCACACACCACTTGATCTTATCCCCCAGCCCATTGACGTTCCACGCCCCTGCCTAGATGTCGTCCCCTTCATACCTTAGTATATAGCTACTGGAGTCCAGAGGACACCTCGCATACCCACCCCGATGGGGGATAACATCTCTGTCCCGCCCGGTCACCGCGGGCAATTGCACCTGAAAAGCACTGCTGCTAGCTGCCAATACTGGGATCAATTCAATGTGGTCATGCTTGTTAAACCTGAAACCAAACAACCTGTACCCTCCCCAATTAGTACTCAAATGTAAAGGCTCTGGACGACAGTCCCGGGACAAGCGCATTGAATGTTCGCATGTGGTATTTGCCAATAAACAGAGAATGTCAAAGTAGTCATGACTGTTAAACATTTCCCATGAAAGTGTCAAACCCCCCCCACCGTGTTATGCCCCACAAAATCAGCACTGAGACCCCACTAGGTGAGGTATTCCCCTGAGTTCCCACCCTTCATAGAACGGCGTGGTGTCAATCAACCTCAGACTTTGGTCACTGCAGATGGCTACTAGGTTCAGAATCCTGCATAACACAACTAAACAAAACAAGACCCCCTGAACTGTTCTCCCCCACCCTGCTACCCTGCTAGAGCGCCTGTTGCCCAAATTCAAACACACAAAGAGTTAAGGGGGCTGCCAAGGGCCATCAGTCCAAAGCCCCACCGGGCCGCCCTCCAGCCCGCAACCAGTAAGTTCTACGACAACCAGTTGCCGCTGTTCACGGAGCCACTCCACACCAAGGAAAGCAAAATCTCTTTGTCAAACAGGGCACCATACATTACATGAATCTGCTTCTAGACGTATCAGCTCCGAGTCCGCCTCTTCTCAGATTAATCCCCACTTTGCTTGAATTTCTAGTTGAAACAAGCACATTCAAGTAAGTAATACCACTCATGGAGGAGAAACATTACTTCTGCTCTGTGTGCTTGATAGTGTGATTAGTACCCTTTACAGATGTGGTTGTGACGGAAGTATAGGAATCACATTTGGAAACAATCGAATGTGTGCGACGTGTCAGAAGTCAAACCTGTTTTATAAAGTATTTAGGGTGGTATGCAAAGATGAGACAAAATGGAAACAAGGTTGGATTATAGCCTCTACTTTAGCCTTCCAAACATTTATATAAATTAACACTCCCTATGACCATCTACTCACTTCACACTTTGAATTATTCCACAGCAACCCAGCTGTGCAGCTACACACCACCTGGAACAAGCATGGTGGTTTATGGTGTCTTTGCCTAAACATCCCTATTAAACACAGAAACCAGAGTACTTGTCAGCACTGGTTTATAGGCGTATCTTAATATAACTCTCTTGCTGTACAAAGTCAGTGGGGAATTTCTTTAATTTTTCAGTTTGCTGTCTCTTTTTTGCTTTACCTAAATAAGTGGAAAGAGGCTCGGTGTCCTCTGGAGGTAGAACCTAGATGCATTGCTTGTTTTGGCACTTATGTAAAGCACCAGCCCTCGATTGTCACTCCAACCCTTTGAATGGCCCAACACAAGGCATAGTGCCTTTCATTTGATGATGGTAAGTTCTTTGCCAAATCACATAGCAAGCAGCTTATAAATTGCAAATTTGGGGATATGAAGGGTGTAAGACCCTAAATGTGAACCCTTTCTCACCCTGCTTGAAGCCTTCCTAAGGTTCAGATGTTTCTTGGTAAAAGGAAATAGTCTTGCGCAATGCAAATGTTTAACAGCTTCATGGAAAGCAACAGAACAGAAATGTATAGAATCACTCTGCCAGTGGGCAGAGGGGGAAAGCAGCCCTCCCCCACCCCCAAAGAGCAACATAAACAGATCTGCCTCATTGTTGATCATGAAGTAGCCTCACTGGTGAGGGGAAGAGGGAAAGCACTCCATGCTTGCATTTGTCAACTTGGAGTGCCCTCATCCAAAATCTTGATTCTTTGTGGTGAAAAAAGCCCACGGCTAGTGTAACGACCATAGTGGTCCTGCAACGATACAGCCTGTATCTGCCAAATTAGTTTTTTACGATAATCTGTGCTACATCCTGTTGGATCTACAGGCTGGTGATAGACTGTGTGTAATTGATAAAAAAAGCAATTCCATGTCAAGTCGTAGCCGAAGTGTAGGAAATTCCATTGGCTGGTGCTAGGAGGTGTTCACTAACAGTACAAGGTGATTTACAAGTTAGTCATTGCCACTTGTTTACACAAAGCTGGTGAATGTGGAGGCCACTCATTTGCTCTATTAAAGGATGTAAAGCTAGCCCTTCTTTACCATGTTGGTAGTGAGAGCCTCAGAGGCAGTCTTGTACTCAGGGCAGCAGGTCATGATTCTGCTATTCCATCTCAGATAGGTGATGGATGAGGGAAAGTACTCTCACTCTGGAAGAGACAATGCTCTTCATCAGTGTACTACAAGACGTTCTATTTTCTCGAAGCAGCCCCTCTGTCACAGTGTAGAGGTTAAATATGATCAAATGTCTTGCTGTATATAGGTAGTTCCACTTGCTTGATGATAGGAAGGATTCAGATGCATCTGTCTTCCTGCTAGGATCAGGCATCAGATATTGTAGTCGGTCTTGGGTTCGGTCTCAATGTAGTTCTTTTGTAGCCCAGCATAGGACGTGTATCTTGTAGTTGGGGATCTTCACTTACAGTGCTAACATTTATGTCACTACCAATGTTTCAGAGCATGGTTCCCATAGTTCCTTTCGGGTTCCACCCATTACTGTGTCATGCTGGAGTAGAAGGTATTCTGTCTGACCCTTGAAGCACTGCTAATCCCCTACATATTGCCGCCCTATTCAGGGCAAGATTGTCTATCCTCTGATACAATACAGCTATCTTGATTTTAAAGTACACTGATTGACCAGATTGACTCACCATCTTCACAAGTGAGCTACCCAACTCAATAAATAGTATCTGTCCTTTTGATGCATTTGGAAATTCGGGCAGTGAGTCAGTTTGCATTCAGATAGAATTATACGTGTGTACTCTTTGCATGATAAATATGGTGAGGGCCTATGCCCTGAGCAGCACTTTCTACGTGCCCTGTAGCCGAAAGTGTTTCACACAACCCTTCCTCAAAAACTAAAGTTCGAGCAATGGTACAGTTAGAAGAACGGCCTATCCTGAACTCTGATATAATCACAACTTCAGCTCAATGAGAGCTGTGGCATATTTAGTGCCCTGCTATGATCTAAATGATGTATTGGCACATGTCATTCATAAACCAAGCCTGTAAATATTCCCATATTTGACACTGAAATGTTCAGTGTTTATCATAAACAGAAATGTTGTAGAGCCTTGATGGAATAGAAACCCTGATATAACAGGACGCCTTTCATAATCAGAGAGATCTGACTTGAGAACACTGAAATAATTTGCCAACTCACTTACTGACATCAAATGGACCAAGGCAATTTTTATACTGAGCAAGTAGAATTGATTCATACCGCGCTTTGGACAAGTAGCTATTATGTAAAGTTGCACACGTCAGAAGATACTCTCCATAGTGACTGGTGTAGCAGTAGTCCATATTCTCCTGCTCCCCATCACCAGTGACCCCCCACTCCTTTACCTTTGTTTAAGCACTCAAGCTTGCACTGGGAAAAAGGGTCCCCAGGGTACCTAACTTTACCTGTTGATGTTCATGCTACATTCCGGTATCTCTTATGATTCATGAGTCTGGAGAAAAATAAGACTGCTACCAGTACAAGAGTCACTTTGGTGAGTAGCTTATACTTCCTTTCTTCTTGATTAGGCCACATACACAACTGCTTGCCTCAAACTGAAAAACTAAATTCACAGAAAGTGACTGAGGTGATTCACACCAACTTAAGATTACCTCACAAAACCTGCAAAAAACTCCAGAATGTACAGATGCAGAACAAGCCTATATAACAACATTAAAAGGGACCCAATAAGCTTTGAACTACAATAAGTAATGCAAAACAATCTCTTAAGAAAAGACCAACACTACTAGAATCCAAACAAATTTAAACTGCATACTACCAATAAATCAATATCCATGCCCCAATCCCAGTATTACAAACATTTGCAGATCTACTGTTAAACATCATAAAAGCATCTTCACCAACGTGACTAAAAAGTACAGTGTTGTAAGAAGTAACTGTGGTATTTATCAGAATCATGCTGTCCACTTGTTGGACAGCAAACCCATTAACCTCTCGAATATATAAAGGAGACTATTCACAAATGGTAGCTAAATTCATTACATAATTGTGACTACAGTCCTGGATTCAAGCTAGCCTGGCTGATGAAGGGCGTTACCCAGAAACCGGTCCCAGGATGCTTGTTTCCGGTTCAGGTAAGACCTGGCTTGGCAGTTCGGGCTAGACTGTTCCCATGAGGCACAGAGTCAAGACTGATTTGCATATAGGTGGGTCTCAACTGAGGTGGCGAAGTGAACTAAAGAATGATTATGGATTCAACCCAGATCTGTGACTGGGGGTGAGTGTCTGAAAACTTTCAGTGCTCCATCCATCATCTCCTTGTGTTTGCTCAGTCCTAACATTATGCAAAATCCATAATTGCATACATTCATCCAAAAATCTCCTGATTCACTGCATACTTCCAGCATCTGCCGCATTGACAGTGTTCGTTATCACAACTCTGGTATGTAATTGCTCAGTGTCTTGCACTGCAAGCTGCAGCCTGCCTGGTGGTGCCGTTTTGAAGCAGTTTGTGGCACAGACTCGCTGATGCGAAACAAGCAACCCTCATTCTTCTTTCTCTTTGAGTTGCTTTTGATACACTTGATCATAACATCCTCTTAGAGTATATATCTGATGCAGGAAGGATTGCAGTAATTCAAGTGTTTATGAAACTTTCTCTGTGCGTAAAGAAATACGATTTAACGCCCTGAAGTAACAGAAACACTAGGAGTGGCCCTTGATAAGGCCAATAAATAAACTCTACATCACTTCAGTAACCAGAGGGAGTCTGACATAAGCCAGACCCATCCTCGCACCATTTCAACATATATTGAACATTGCTTCTCAGTACAGTTCGGTGCAGAGTTCTGCGCTTGTACTGGTAGTGCTTTGTTGTTCCTGGGCATCTCTTGCTTTATCCTATGCAACAGTGAGGTACCTCAGCTGCATCTTGCTGGTGATTCTTCTTACATTAGAAGGCAGAGTTCAGTCATTGATTTTGTTCCCCCCTCTTTAGGCAGTTTGGCGTTAAATCATCGTTATTATGTGGGCGCGATTGGTTGTGTTTGTGTGTGTCAGTGTGCACAGGTGTAAGATAGTGCCAGCGACTAGGTCATACTTTGGATTTTCTGCATGTCTGATTCAGCCTTTCCATTTATGGACCACCAAAGAGTGAAGACTGTTGAATTGGGTAATAGTACTCTGTATGTACAGTGCTTAGAAATACCTGAGAAACCAGACAGACTAAATATTATTGTGAGAGCCTGCTTACTGCCCTAGTCTATTGTCTATTGTTGAAATGTTGTATCTCATCAAGTGCACTAGTAGACACCCCTGTTTTGAAACAGTAACTGGAAATGTGGTATCTGAAAGAGACAGTTATAGATTCGTTACCTTAGAAATACACTCCCCGGCGTCAGACTGGATCCGGAGAATGTTTTCTTAGCAGTACCACTGCGCGTCGGTAGGTGGTGTTAGTCGATTCTGCGTCTGTTGTTGGCGTTGCGTTCACCGGGAGGACGTTGCGGTGCCTACTTACACGGCAACCCTGCACGCTGACGTCAGTTCTTTCTTTTTCCACACCAGCTCAACACAGATCCGTAGAGCGCTACCCCTTTAGTCACTTTTTGGCTATGTTTTTTTTTTTTTACTTTTGTTGAGTCTTTGACTCCTGATGCCCGATGACCGGCTTCAAGCCCTTTTGAGGCCTGTCACAAACTGATGTCTGTGACAGACTCACAATTCGTGTGCCTTTGGTGTCTGGAGCACGACCCAAAGTCGTGCTCCGACTGCCAGGCCATGATTCCTAAGTCTTTGCGTCATTCCCATTCGAGAGGAAGGTCTCGAGACCGCTCGCGGAGCCACACCTTGTCCCACTCCAAGTCTTTGAAGTCCTCGGGTAAGTCAAAGCACAAGAAAAAGGCAAATTTGCACCGGTGCTGTTCGCCGCCTTCCGGTCAGTCAGCTGACGCAGCGCGGGACCCGGAGCATCGTTGCTCAATGGCTCCGTCTTCAGTGCCTCCTGGGACGACTCTGCGCAGCTTTGTGCATTTTAAAAGGCCCTCCATTCCATTTTTGGGCAGCTGACTCCGCCGGCGCGCCTTTGGGCCCCATGGAGCCGGATGGGGGGTCCTGGGGCCTTCAACGCCAGAGGCTCTGGCCCCAGCTCCGGAGGACCCCGTTGATCCAGGCCTGGATCCGGATCAATGCCTTACTCGACCTTCCCCAGCGCAAATCCTGGTGACGACGTCCCTAACTTCACCCCTGAGATGGATCGGGAGCAGGACCGACATTGGCCGATGTCTGGTTCGACACCAGAGGGTACATCTGTTCCCCTGTTCATCCTTGGTGTTCCCTATCGCCCAGAATGTGGTGATGAGGATTGGGAGTGGTCGGTGGACCCTTTGCCAGACCAGCTTGAACAGCCGGACTGGAGAGAGGACCTGGGTGACGCCAGTGGTCTGGACACTTCTCAACACCATGGCATGCTTTCTCCCCCTACCGTGGCTACAGAGGAGGTAGGATCTTACGCTGTGGTGGTGCGAAGGGCAGCCGAGGCCTGGAGCTCCCTTCAGTGGCAGTCAGGACTAATCTCCTGACAGAGGTGATTTAGCCTGCGGCAACCTCCTTTGAACCCCTCCTGCCCCTCAATGAAGCCCTCACTGACGTCCATCTGGGCACCTGGTCCAAGCACAGGGGCTCCTGTGAAAAGGACAATTGCCTGCTGCTTCTGCGCGGCTCCGGGCAATCCAGTTTTCCTCACCCAACACCCTTCCCCCGAGTGCTTGGTGGTCCAAGTCTCTTCTTGCAAGGGCGCATTCCCATCTGCCCCCCAGACAGGGAATCCAAGAAGCTGGATCATCTAGGGAAGCGCATGATCTCTTCCTCCAGCTTGGCACTGCTGTCCGTGAATACCGCGTGCCTCTTGGGCGGTTACTCTTACAATCTGGGATACAGTCGCGCAAGTGCTGCGTCACTTCTCAGAGGAGGCCCAGTCCGTTCTCTCCCAGGCAGTGGTGGATGGGAGAGACGCAGCCAAATTCACAATAAGAGGTGGACTGCATACCACTGACTAACTGGGCAGAACAATTGCCACGTCGGTAGCCTTTAGGCGCTACGCCTGGTTGAGGACATCTGGCTTTTCGGGGGATGTCCAGTCAACATTTATGGACATGCCCTTCGATGCGCGTCGCCTTTTCTGTGACAAAGCAGACTCCGTGCTGGAGCGCTTTAAATATTCTTGAGCTACGGCCAGATCCTTGGGCCTCGCTGCGTCATCCCCATGGCTTTAAGTGAGCCGGATCTCACCGGTGCAGTTTTTAAATGGGGACTTGAAATGGGTCTCTGTCGGGCTCTGTTTTGTGCGATGGCACAAGCGGACTGCAGTGACAGCAGGCACATCAATGTGCACTGCTCACACTGCTCACTTCACATTAGTGGAGAAGTTACGGCATGGCGTCATGCCAGGGGAGCGTTGTAGGGGGAGGGAAATCCTTTAAAGAGTCATTTTCTCTTTGGATTGCCCTTCTCTTTTTGAAACTCAGAAGCAGCAACTTTGTTGTGGTGTCACCAGGTCTTTAAGTAGAAACTTTTTCAATACTCTATACAAGCCATAGTTGCTGCTTATTTATCTTATGCAACTAACAACCATTGACAAAGCCAATAGTCGTGACTTCTTGTAGGTATGATGTTACTTGTTGTGTCATATATCTGGATGCAATGACAAACAGCAAAATACAATTTGGGCCGCACACTATGCTAAGCATAGATTTATAGCTTGCATGTTTTTACGCCTCACCCTTAATTACATTGACCACGCTCCTTTGGGAGACCCCTCCGTTTTTTAATCCCTGGTCATCCAGTCCCCCTCAGAATGCTTTTTGCCTCTTTCGTGGTTATTGGAAGGGGCATTCAACCATGTCCGACCCAGTCCAGCCACCGGTTCGCTCAAACTGCCCAGCCTCTGCACGGCAAGGACGTGGGACCCAGTGATGCGGATAGGCCACTCCACCCTTTAACCCTCTACAGCAGCCTCAAAGCCTTCCTAGTCTGACCTTTCAGGGCCACCAAAGACCAGTGGGCGGCAGGATTTACCATCACCTCCCCCACTGTCAAACCATCACGTCGGACAGGTGAGTTTTACAAATAGTCCGAAGGCGCTTCTACCTCCCTCCCGTTCGAGACTACCTCCCCACCCCCATGCCACGGTCTTTCCATTGCATGTCAGAGGATCATTTGGCGCTTCTCTGCCAAGAAGTTTCAGCTCTCTTGGCCAAGGGAGCTATCAAGAGGGTTCCTGCTCAAGAAGTAGGTCGTGGTTGCTATTCCCGCTACTCTCTGGTGCCCCAGGAGGACAAAGGCTTGCATCCTATTCTAGACCTCTGGGCCCTCAACCGCTTCCTCCGGAAGGATAAGTTAAAAATGCTGTCCTTGGCTCAAGTCCTATTTGCCCTCGACTCTGGAGACTGGATGGTGGTGCTGGACTTGCAGGACGCCTGTTTTCACATCCCCGTTGTAGGAAGGTGGAATCTGACTATATGGTTGCCCCCAACTTTTTGCCTGGTATTTGGATGGTTTTTGACTAGTCTGACTGGGATCCTGCTATCCAGGACCCCAGCCTATCTGCTTCCTCCCTAAAACTGATGTGAGTACCCTAGGTACATACCAATTGGATACTGAGGACACCCTTGTAGATGGTACCCTAGGTACCCAGGTCATGGGTCCCTCCGAGGCCTACCACGGGCTGCAGCACTTATTGTGCCACCCCTGGGACAGCCATACAAAATGACACCACCAGACCACTACTGTAGTCTGGGTAAGGTGGTGCTTGCACTCCTTACAGGGATATAGGTATCCTGTATCCCACTTAATACAACACACATATCCTCATAGGTCACCCCTAAAGCAGGCCTTGCTAATTCTACAAGGCAGAGTGCTGAGATATGTGTGAAGGGGGACCCCTACCTGAGTAGGGCCCCTCTGCAACCGTCGTAAAATCACTGCTGGGATGTTTGTAGTGTAGCCATACCATATACTCTTAACCGCATTATAAGTATATCGCGATAGCGTGATAACTTGAGAATGGCTAAACAGAACCATATCATGTTTGGTGTCAAACATTTAGGAAGCATACCCCCAATCCAGCCATGGGACTGAGGGCATGATTCCCCCCTGCTAAAGGGTCGATATGGGAAAAGCGGCAGAATTTAGACACCAATTTAAAAGTGCACACGTAGTACAAAATGGATGCTACCCACCACCCACACGATTCTGGCTGCCTGTTGCTGGGCAGAACTCCAGCCACGGCAGCTGGACAATAGGGATCCTGTTGCAGGGAGGTGTTCTCACCTCCCCAGACAGCCTACGTGGATTGGAACTGGATGGGTGCACCATAGGATGCCTTTCAGAGTTGCACGTAGGCTTCCCCAGTGCCTACATTCTGCATACACCGCCTGGAACCGGTTCAGGGGCATCCTGTCCCCTGCCCAGGCGGGAAACGCACAAAGGGGAGAGGGTGTAGCCACCCTTTTCCCGCCTGACCTCTCATTGGTGGGCTCTGATCTGGACACTCCCCTAATCTTTGGATAAAGGTGAATACTGGGTCCCCAGAACCTCAGATTATTCTTGAACTTCACAGACTTGAACTTCGACTTGCTGCCGCACAGCTACCTGAAGAAATCTCCCTTGGGGTAAAGGAGTTACCCCCCTGCTTGGCAGGCACCTGAAACACTACAAGTGACCCGGTTGGACCCTCGCTGCTTCTTCGGACATCGACTCTTTCCTACCTTGAGGTGGGTTTCCAAGCATCCCAGAGGCCAGTGAGTGTGCACAGCAAAGCTCAGCACCGTGGACCCCGTGGGTGCCGAGATCCCCAATACCCCAGGACACTGGCCACCTCTTGCACAGCACCCGACCCCGACGAGTGGGGAAGTTGTGCTTTGGCCCATTATTGAGCCAACCTCTCAGCATCATCTGTGCCAAAGATCGACGCCCTAGCCCGCTCCGGCGACCCGTGGGCGCATCTTTACGCACGCCAAATTGCTGCCTCCCGCGGTCCCTTGTCTCTCGACTTGTGGGCCCTAGCGGAGGTCAATCTTCGATTCTAAGAGTTTCCCTAGTTGCTCCAGGCCTGCTCTTCAGTCTCCTCGCTGGAGATCTCGCTCAGACCTTGTGGGTCTGCACCAGTAGCAGTTTTGTGTTTCTTGCGTGGGTTGCGGTTGCCAAGGCTTAGTGGATGCAATCTGGACACTAACACCGCAGCGACCCTCATCCTTCGTGGGACAGTTGCCCTCCAGAAGCTGTCCTTCCTTGACGCCTCATGGACCCCGTGGCTGACGATCCAAGCTACACCTCTTCTGCCTGGAAGCACCCGACCTTGAAGGGCTCCTTCTCTTGAGCCCCCTGGTCTCTGTGCCGTGACCCAGACTCTGTCCCCTCTGCTTTCAGGTCCTTCTCTACAAGATCTACATTTTCATTCACAACGACAACGCTTTTGGCTAGCAGCAGTTCTTCACGTTTTGCCATTGAAAATCAGCCCGCGACCCGACATCGAAAACGACCTATGCACCCGGCTTCCCTGGGGCAGGTAACAGTGGTACCTTGGTACTCTCGTGGGTGTGGGCCCTTCAAAAGCTTAACACTAAAGTATTGAACTTGAACTCCTGCTAGAAGTGTTTTTAGACTTGTAAAATTCCACCGCGACATTCATCATAGGCTTTAATAGAGATCTCGACAGTAGCTTTAGCCACTGCACGCGTCTCCCGTGGGTCCCCTTCCTCACTACCTTGGGTGGTTTCACAAGGGGCCAGCGACCCTAAATGCCCTAGGCATTGTCTGTAGAATTGTCGTGGTTCTTATACCACTTTTTTGATATATTGTTCGGTTCCCCTCCCGGGGCCCTGTGATTCCAGTGCTATTTATTGTAACTATCAATGCTTGTTTGAATTGTATCTTCACCTCTAGCCTCATAGAGAGACTAGTGGGGTTATTCCTAGAATAAATACATATATTTTATATATATACCTGTGTGGACTACTCTTTCATTTGGTTATTTCAGAGGTTATCTATGGTAAAACAATAAGCTTAACACTCCTTCAAGACTTAGCCTGAAGGCCGCTCTCCACAGCTACCACTAGGATAGCTTTCTTTAAAGGTTGTCTTTAACCTATCACCATAAGAGTCGAATTGGATTGGTGCAATGTGTCCCCTATAACTAGTGGACAGCATATGCCAGGCCAACTTCTCACACCCGTCCTTCCAGCCCACAGACGCTACCTGCGGTTCATGGTAGGCCACAAGCATTTTCAGTTCACCGTGCTCCCCTTTGGCCTTACCAGTGCCCCTCGGTGTTCATGAAAGTGATGGCGGTGGTCGCAGCTCATCCGCGCAGATCAGGGGTCCAGTCTTCCCCTATCTTGACACCTGGCTGTTGAAGGCCACCTCCAGACACAAGTCACACCTGACTCCCTCGCAGACGCTCTGTTAGACCTGGCACCTTGGCGTGGGTCTCCCTTCCATTTTACGCTGTTACCTCATGTATTTTTGCTGGTGTTAGTTGCTCAGGGCACTGTGCCACTGCTGTCCAGTGCCACACTGAAAGTGCTTTCTATTGTAAATTGATGTATGATTTGTGATTCCATGATTGGTTGGTTTGGTTTACTTGTCAGACCCTAGTACAGTGCACCAGGAGTGCCCAGGGCTTGTAAATCCAAATACTGCTGGTGGGCTTGCAGCACTGGTTGTGCCACCCACCGAAGCAGCCTGTAAACATGTGTCTAAGGTCTGCCATTGCAGAGCCTGCGTACAGTCATGCTGACTGGGCAAGTGCACCCACTTGCCAGTCCCTAAACCTTTTCTTCATATCAGACACCCCTATGGTAGGCCCAAGGGCAGGGTGCATTGTAAGGATAAGGGAGGACATGCCCTGGTGTGTGTGGCATGTTCTAATAGTGAATTACAGCCATTTTTGTTTTTCACTATTGCAAGGCTACCTATTCTCCATAGGCCAGAATGGGCAGTTTGGGTATTACATCTTATCATCCTAACTGACTCAGAGAACATGGTAGATATTCGAATTTAGTATGCCTGAACTCAGAATGATAAAATACATATTTAATGAAGTTGGTTTTAACATTCTGTGTTTGAAAATGCCACTTTTAGAAAGCAAACCTTTTCTTGTCTAACCATTCAAACCTTCATCTGCTAGGCTGTGTATTCCTTTGTCTGGGTTCTTTGAGTGACAGGGCTGGGGGATTCCAAGAGACAGGATGAGTCTGCCAGCGGTGAATAGAGAGATCTGCATCTAGATGGGTGGGAGGAGTTGCACCTAGGACCTGAATAGGGCTGTGCCTTCCCTCCACAATGCTGGTTCCACCTCCTGGGGAGCGGCTGATGTCTCTGCCCTGCACAGTGAATGAAGAGAAGGAATCCTGTCAACAAAGTGCTCCAGGGCTGTACTTTCCTTCCACAATGCTGGCTCCACCTCCTGTGGGGCTTCTAATGTTTCTGCCCTACACTGTGAAAGGAAAGGAGAAGTCTGGTAAACAGAGTGCTCAGGAACTGGTTTGGACTGGCCAAAGGCCCCTCTGCCCTCAGAGGACAAAGGATTTTGGGGTATAAGTATTGGGACCCTGATCCCAAGAATTTAGATCACTTTGGGAAAACAAGAAGAACCTCTGCTGAGGGAGGCACCAGAAGAAGCTGAGGAGGAAACTATCCCTGAACCTGGGGGATTGGCCTGCAGTGGTAGCCTTACTGCCAGAGAGAGGAGAAAGGAACTTTGTGTGTACTTTTGCTCAACTTGTGAAGGATCTCCAAGGGCTTGGAAAAGAGCTTGCCTCCTGCTGAAGTCTCAGGAACAACAGACTTCACCCCCCAGCTCCCCAGAGTACTTTGGAAGTGCCTGCTGCTGTTGTTGGGCCTTCTGAGGGACTGCGTGTCGCAAGGAGCCGGAAGCGCGACTCAAGAAGGAGAAGCGTGCTGCCGTCGGAGCTGTTGTCGTCGCATCGTGTAAAGGGTGTCGCCACTGCAGCATCACACTGAGCGGAAGCGTCTCGCATCATCCGGGAAGTGTCTCACAACGCCGAAGAAGCGTGTTGCCATCGTAGCTTACGCATTGCACCGCATCAAGAAAAGCGCTTCGCATCCACGGAGAAGCGTGCCGCCGTCGGAGCTGCTGTCGTCTCATCGCGTAAAGGGGTGTCGCCGCTGCAACATCGCATCGAGCGGAAGTGTCTCGCAAACGTCTGAGAAGAATGTCGCTGTCGTCGCATCGCGTAAAGTGTGTCGCAGCTGAAGCGTCGAGTCTTCTCGCAACATCGGAGAAGCGTAACGCATCTGGAAGATCTTTATTTCTTTGCACCATAATCTTCAACGCATCAACATCGTTGCAACACTTTCATTGCCCTGCGTGTCGCATCTAAAAGGTACATTGACTTAAAGTGTCGCATTTAAGAGCTTAAGAGAACTAAGCAAAATACTACCATCTAAAGTAACAGTATTGTGTATTTTTGTCGTTTAATGGTCTTGTGGTAAATCTATATAAAGAATACTTATTTTTTATATAAAACCTGTGTGGTGTCCATCTGTAGTGTTGTCACTGGGTTTCTGTATGTGTTCACAAATGCTTTACACACTGCCTCTGAGATAAGCCTGTCTGCTCGTGCCAAGCTACCAAGGGGGTGAGCAGGGGTTATTTTGGGAGTGTACCCCCTTACCCTGACTAGAGGAGAGGGTCCCTATTTGTTACAAGTGCATACCTGTGCCAACTAGAGACCACCAAATCTTAACACGCTCCTTTTCATCGCAGCTGTTCTGAACACAGTGTAGTTTCGGGCCTATCCTCCTGAGCAGCGAGTCTGGGATATTTGGACTATGCTACTGATATTTCAGCCTCTATCCTGGATTTCGGTGAGAATGACCCTGAGGCTGCTGGGCCTCATGGCCTCCTGCATTCTGATGGTGAATCATGCCAGATAGCATATGTGGGCTCTGCAGTGGGTCTTGAAGTTCCAGTGGGCGCAGCATCAGGGGAATCTTTCTGACTACATCCAGATCTTGGAGGGAGGACTGTTCAGCAACTGTAGTGGTGGTTAATGAACCAAGGTTGGGTCTAAGGCAGATCATTCTCCCTTCCCTAACCAGATCTTACAGTAGTGATAGATGCGAAGGCCCCCCTTTTGAACCTCTCCACAAATGCGAACTACAGTTCCTCACTTGGAAGGTAGCTTTTTTAGTTACTATCACATCTCTCAGGAGAGTTAGTGAACTCCAGGCATAAACCATACAAGAACCATTTTTACAAATCCGTCATCAAATCCATCATAACGCCAGGACTAACCCAACATTTTTGCCCAAAGTCGTATCTGCCTTCCATCTCAACCAGTCTGTTGAACTCCCAGGGTTTTTTCCTCAACCAGAATCAGTGGCAGAACGAGCTCTTCACACGTTAGACGTTAAAAGAGCAATACTCTACTACATTGAAAGGACAAAACCCTTTAGAAAGACCAAACAACTCTCTGTGGCTTTCTCCCCACCTTATAAAGGCAACTCCATCTCAAAGGCAGAAATTGCAAAGTGGGTTGTTTAAGGCATCCAAATATGCTATATCAAAGCCATAAGCACACTAACCATTCCCCCTAGAGCTCATTCCACACGCAAACTAGGGGCTTCCATGGCATTCTTCGGGAACATTCCCCTAGATGACATCTGCAAAGCAGCAACTTGGGCTACACCACACACCTTCACAAAACACTTTTATGTAGTTGTGCAGGCAAAAACAGCAAGCTACTGTGGGCCAGCCTGTATTAAGAACACTTTTTCAAACCACTGCAATAGATACAGATAGCCACAGCTAAGGAGATAACTGCTCTATAGTCTATGCAAAAGTATACAATCTGCAGCTCATATGCCTTGAGCGGAAAATGCTACTTACCGGTATGCATCTGTTCTTGGCATGTAGAGCTGCAGATTCGTATACGCCCGCCCGCCTACCCGGATACCTCTATCTGTTCCAGTACTATCTTACCTAGCTACATTAAACATGGGCATCTCTTTCTACTTCTTACTTCTCCATCATAACCCTGCAAGGCAAAAACAATCTAAGGATGGAGTCGATGCCCATGCGCACTATCATCCTAGGGAGGAGTCACCTACCTCGTGACTATAAAGACTTCTTCCAAGACAAAAACAATGTGAAAACATCGGAGTGCAACACCAGATGGCGATCTATGCAAAAGTATGCAAATCTGCAGCTCTACATGCCAAGAACAGATGCATACTGGCAAGTAGCATTTTCCTTTCTTTTACTTGTTAAATCCATTTTTCTCTTCTACATCCACTTCATCTAAATAGGCTAGCACTACGAGTCCTTACTGGAGAGGGATGGTCATTCTTTGTTTTTTTGTTCATTTCATTGTATTCAACAGAGGAGAACTTTGACATTAGGGTTTTCAAATAGAATAGTTCAAATTTAGTTGTGCAGATAAAAGAAATTACTGCTTGTTTATTTCATCACTCTGTTCTCTTTGTGTAGTGTAAGAAATACCGAGACCAGTTCACTGACCAGAAGAAGCTGATTTACGAAGAGAAGCTGGAAGCCAGTGAGCTCTTCAAAGGGAAGAAGCTGTCTTATGCATCCAGGTATTTAACTTGTTACTGGTTTTGTTTCCAGAATTGAGACAGGACTACAACCAGTTCAATTATTTCTGTTAAGATAAGTTCTGGAAATGTGATTTTTTTTTTTTTTTTTTTTTAAACCTAAATTTTAGGTTGCTTATCTGCTACGTTTACTGGTTTTGATGACATTAAGGCTGTACTTTGGAAAGCACCAACATCTCCCTTGGGAACAACCCATAGATGCTTCTCAACATTAGCAAGTTATATAGACATTCATTCAAACATGTACCTCTCAGAACATTAACTTTTTTATTTATCATTAGGTCAGGTTTAAGCAAGACCTTATGCTGTTAACAAATATCAAGTGGATGGGCTCTGGATTTGTCCCAGTCAGGCACTGTCATTGTGTTGGCTCCTTCAGTCACTGCTGACGTGTGTGTCACTTGTTTGGGCTACCCACCACATTTTGATGATGTGTACATTTAGGCTGGCGACTGATCAAGAATATAATCCGTCTTCAATACCAGATTCTTATCACCCACAAGCTTACTACGAGTTACTTTCGGTGTGCCTTTTGTCCTGGGACACTATGTACTATTTCCTTTCACTCCTGTTCTGTTGGCTCCTGTAAACACCATGTGGCTCTGGGTAGACTGGAATCAAGAGCTGCTTTTCTGGCACAAGGTGTTTAAACTGAGGTTGCATCACCCCATCTAGGTTACATTTAAGACCGAGTTTGCATGTTTCTTTTTGGTTCCTTGTGTTTTACTTTGTTCTCCAGTACTGCTTAAGTTCCTTGCACCTTTTCACGCTCACTTTTGAGTAGCCTTGTGACCTGGTCCTCAGTCATAAATCCCCAGTATTTTAATTGCTTTCGCGCCAGTGAAGTTGATGACTCCTCTATAGTTCAGCCATCCATTACCAGTGAGATTGAAGAAAATGTATTTGATAGTTAGGAGATAATCTGCAAAGGATAATTGTTTTAAAAAAAGACATGCTAAATGCGTTCTGTTTCTTCATGATGGGATGACTAGGGATTTAATAAAAAGGGCTAATAGGAGAGGTACATAGATGCACTCCTGTCTAGTTCCCTATGAAATTTGAATATGGGTAGTCCATTAACCTGTAACGGATGCACTATGGGGTTTCTACAGAACGTGTGCCCCTCAAATGAAATGCTGCATTAATGGAATCTGATCCATTACCAGCCATGGTTTTCTCCATTGCACAGTGTCAAATGCCTTTTCAGCATCTGCCCATATCTGAAAGAGACACGTTAGTGATAGATTCCTTACCTTAGAATATCCCGAGGCGTCGGACTGGATCTGGAAAGTTTTCATCAGCAGTACCCCTGCGCGTCAGTAGGCGTTGTCGTACGGCTCCGCGTACGTCGCTGGCGTCATAGCCGCCGAGATGACGTCGTCAGAGCTACTTAGACGTGCCCACGCGCGTTGACGTCAGTTCTTTCTTTTTCCGTGCAGCAGCGCAGATCCGAGAGAGAGCAGTACCCCTAGTTAAAGTTTTAACTTAGTTTCTGACAACTTGTTTTGACAAGTACTTGACTCCTGGTGCAGTAGGGATGCCTGGGTTTAAGTCCTGTAGGGCCTGCCGCTGAAGCATGTCTGTAGCAGACCCGCATGATGTGTGTCTCTTTTGCTTGGGGCACGCCCATGACCCTGAGGCGTGCCCCGATTATCGGGCCCATGGTGCCGAAAGCTTTGTGGGAGCGTTCCCGCACGTTGTTGGAGGTCTGGCAATCGGTTCCGCGCTGATCGAGGTCCCAATCCCATGGGAGGTCGAGGGACCGGTCGCGGAGCCATCAGCATCGCTCGTCGGAATCGGGGACAGGTAAGTCTAGGCGCCATAAAAAGTCAAAGAAGCGACGTCGCTCTTCCTCTACCCCTCACCGGTCGCAGGACATGGTGGAGGGGGTGGGCGGTCACTCCCCTGCGGCTCCGTTGGAGCCTCAGTTGTTGCCTGCGGCCTACCCACCCTTTCCGGGACCGCATGCGACTTCGGACGAGGTGCAGGCCTTCGTGGCGGCCTTGCGCCATTTGTTTGTCCCGTCGGGTCCCTCCGGAGCGCCTTCTGGCCCCCCGGATCCATCGGGAGGGTCTGCCTCCATGCCGTCACCTTTGGCCTCGGCTATGCTGGCACCATACCCTGCGGCGCCGCTGGCTCTAGCCTCGGCGCCAGGTCTGGATCTGGCCTTGGCGCGACGCCGACGCCAAACGGCACCGAACTGGGACTGGTATCTTACCCCCCCCCCCCCCCCCCCCCCATTCCATTGCTTGGAGCGGAGTTTATCCCATTTCCCAGGGCACCTCGTCCTACTGGCCTCTTCAACAAGCGGTGGACAAAGGGAAGTACTAGGAGGGGTCTGAGGACCCTCTTGCAGCTCAATGCGAGGATGAGCCTCAATGGGAAGGCTGTGGAGGATCCAGTAGATCTGGATTTCTCTCCACATCCTGGTACTCTGTCCCCTTCTTCCGTGGCCACGGAGGAGGTTGGGACTTTTTCAGTGGTGTTGCATAGGGCGGCTGAGCCTCTTAACCTCGAGCTCCCTTCTGTACCTATCAGGACCAATCTTCTGACCGAGGTGCTGCAGCCGTCCTCTGGGGAGCCGTCACTGCCCTTCAATGAAGCCCTTACCGATATCCTGTTGAGTACCTGGAACAAACCTAACACAGGGGTTCCTGTAGACAAGGGTGTGGGACGCCGCCATCGCACGGTGCCGGGCGATCCCAGCTTTCTCACACAACACCCGACGCCTGAGAGCCTGGTTGTCCAGGCTTCTACCTCACTGAGTGCGTTCCCTTCTGCTCCTTCGGAAAAGGAATCTAAGAAACTGGAGCAATTTGGGGAAAAGATTTTCACTTCTACTAGCTCTGGGTTGCAGGCGGTGAATACTGCGTGCCTGCTAGGCCGCTATTCCCATTCTCTCTGGGACACTGTGGTGCTGCCTCAGTGCACTGTGGAAGCACGGGCGGTTCTCTCCCAAGCCATTACCGAAGGGAGAGATGCTTCAAAATGTACTATCCATTGTGGGCTTGACGCGGCCGATTCTCTCAGTAGGGCACTTTCCACAACAGTGGCGCTCTGTCGTTATGCTTGGCTCCGAACTACTGGCTTCTTTGGGGATGTCCAGAACACCTTGTTGGACATGCCCTTTAATGACACACGCCTCTTTGGTGATAAGGCGGATAACACCCTGGAACGCTTTAAGGACTCTCGGGCTACGGCCCAGTCCTTGGGTCTCGCCACGACACGTGCTCCCTCGGGGCCCGCTTTTCGCTCCTTTCGAGGTCAGGGTGCCCAGGCATGTTCTTTTCAGACCCGAAAGACTGCACAGACTCAGCGCATACGTGGGACCCGCCGTGGTGGGTCCCGAGGACAGCGGGTGGGTCAATCCACCATCTCTCCTGCCGTCGCCGCCTCTAAATCTTCCTAGTCCGGTGTTTCATGCCCACCTGACTCCAGTGGGTGGCAGGATTCGCCATCACCTTCCCCACTGGCACTCCATTACCTCGGACAGGCGGGTTCTGCAAATAGTCTGCAGGGGCTACTCCCTCCCCTTTGAGTCTACCCCTCCAGCCATGCCACCTCAGTACCACCGCAAGTCGGGGGATCACTTGTCACTTCTTCAGCAGGATGTTGCAGCCCTCTTGGCCAAGGGGGCTATCGACCGCGTTCCAACGCCAGAAGTAGGCCGTGGTTTTTATTCCCACTACTTCGTGGTTCCAAAGAAGGTCAAGGGCCTGCGGCCTATCTTATATCTCCGGAACGTCAACCGCTTCCTCCGGAAGGAGAAGTTCAAGATGCTCACGCTTGCTCAGGTCTTGTCTGCCCTAGACCTGCAAGACTGGATGGTTTGCGTTGGGCTTGCAGGATGCTTATTTTCATATCCCCATCCTGCCGGCCCACTGGCGTTACTTACCGTTCACGGTAGGCCATGAGCACCCTTTCGGCCTTACCAGTGCCCCTTGGGTGTTCACGAAAGTGATGGCGGTGGTCGCAGCTCATGTGCGCAGATCAGGGGTTTCAGTCTTCCCCTATCTCGACGACTGGCTGTTGAAGGCGGGCTCGCCCCAGGCAGTCCTCTCCCACCTCCAGACTACGGCCGACCTCCTGCATTTGCTGGGGTTTCCCATCAACGTGCTGAAGTCGCACCTGATTCCCTCTCAGAAGCTCCTCTTCATTGGAGTGGTTCAGGATACTGTGCAGTTTGGGGTTTATCCTCCCGAACAGCGAGTCCGGGTCATTCGTGCTATGATTCCGATCTTTCGGCCCTGGTCCTGGGTTTTGGTCAGGAAGACCCTGAGGCTGCTGGGCCTCATGGCTGCCTGCATCCTGCAAATCGATCAAGCCAGATGGCAAATGCGGTCTCTGCAGTGGGACCTGAAGTTCCAGTAGACGCAGCATCGGGGGAACCTGTCCGACTAAGTCCAGATCTCGGAGGGCACTGCACAGGACTTGCAGTGGTGGCTCACAAACCAGCTTTGGGTCAGCGGCAGATCCCTCTCCCTTCCCCAACCAGAGCACATAGTAGTGACGGAACTCGTCCCTCCTGGGATGGGGCGGCCACATGGGAGAGGGGGAGATCAGAGGCCTCTGGCGGAGTCCAAGCTCCAATTCAATCTTTTGGAGCTCAGGACGATCCTACTTGCACTCAAAGCATTCCTTCCCTCTTTCAAGGGGAGAGTAGTGCAGGTGTTCACAGACAACACCGCCATGTGGTACTGCAACAAACAAGGCGGGGTGGGGTCATGGACCCTATGTCAGCAGGCTCTGCGTCTCTGGACGTGGCTGGAACATCAAGGCATTTCCTTGGTGGTTCAACACCTGGCAGGTACCCTGAACGACAGGGCGGATGAACTCAGCCGCAGGTGCATGTTGGATCACGAATGGCGTCTTCACTCGGAGGTGGTGCAAGGTCTCTTTCAGCAGTGGGGAGAACCTTGGTTAGAGCTATTCGCCACCGAAGAGAATGCGCAATGTCAGCAGTTCTGCATGTTGGAGTTTCCAAGGCGACACTCGCTAGGCGACGCTTTTCGTTGTGAGTGGAGTTGTGGTTGGTTGTAAGCCTTTCCGCCTATACCACTTCTGCCCAGAGTGCCGAAGAAGATCAGGTGCGACCAAGCCCAAGTCATTCTTGTGGCACCGGACTGGGCTCGAAGAGTTTGGTATCTCAAGCTACTCAGTATGAGAGTGGATCCCCCGATCTGACCGCCTCTCCGGGAGGATCTCCTGTCTCCGCAACAGGGGACGGTCCTCCACCCGAACCTGTCCAGCCTCCACCTCCTTGCATGGAGATTGAGCAGTGACAGCTGATTCCATTTGACTTGCCTCCCGAAGTCTGTGGCATGGTGCACAGCGAAATCTGTTGATCCTCTTGCTGCTCCTCTTTCTGAGGTCCTATTGTTCCTTCTTTCTTTGGCCCAGCAGGGCTCTGCTCCGGGCACTATCAAGGGCAACCTTTCTGCTCTTTCAGCCTTTCTTAGGCTGCCTGATCAGCCCTCTATTTTCAAGTCCCCAGTTGCCAATAGATTTCTCAAAGGCATTACTCACCTTTTCCCTCTTATTCCTTTTGTAATGCCTCCATGAGACTTGAACCTGGTTCCCACATACTTGATGTGCACTCCCTTTGAGCCTCTTCATTACTGTCCTTTGCAGTTATTAACTTTGAAAACTGTCTTCCTGGTGGCCATCACCTCCGCTCGGCAGGTGAGTGAGCTCCAGGCTCTTTCCTGCAAACCTCCTTTCCTGGCAATTCATCCGGACAAAGTTGTGCTTCGACCGCGTCCCTCCTTTCTACCAAAAGTAGTCTCTGCCTTTCATCTTGGGCAAACTGTCACTCTGCCCACTTTCTTTCCGCCTCCACACCCTTCAAGAGAAGAGGGGAGGCTCCACCGTCTGAACCCAAATCGCGTGCTTTCGTTCTATCTCAACCGCACACAACAGTTCCGGGTGGATGATAAGCTCTTTGTTGGCTACGTGGGTGCCAAGAAAGGCCAGGCGGTGCACAAGCGCACTATCTCTCGATGGGTTGTATTGTGCATTAAAGCCTGTTACTCTCTGGCTAAAAAGGAACCTCCGGTTGGGCTGCGCGCCCATTCTACCAGGGTGACAGCAGCTACTACAGCATTGGGACGCGGTATCTCCCTGCAATACATCTGTCAGGCGGCCACTTGGGCCTCGTTGCATACTTTAACTAAGCACTATTGCCTTCACAGTCCGGTTTGGAGAGACGGCTTCATTGGCCGTTCAGTTCTCTCTGACTTTCTGGTGTAATCTCACTTCGTAGACCCACCACCGGGGTTGGTATTGCTTGGGTATGTATTCTAAGGTAAGGAATCTAGCACTAACGTGTCTCTTTCAGATGCACAAGTTACTTACTTGTGTAACGATATATCTGTAAGAGACATTAGTTAGTGATAGATTCCTGACCACCTGCCCATCCTCCCCGTTCTGCGAACTGTTCTCTAGGGTTCAGGTCATCCCTTTCAGGGCCCTAGTTGTATTGCACCAGTAGTCGGTCTCTGGCATGGCTCTGCGCTCCTGGCGCAGAAAGGTTGTGTACAGAACTGACGCCAGCGCACTTGGGCTCGTCTAAGTAGCTCTGGCGACGTCCTCTCGGCGGCTACGACGTCAGCGACGTACGCGGAGCCGTACGATGACGTCTACCGACGCGCAGGGGTACTGCTTACGAAAACTTTCTGGATCCAGTCTGACGCCTGGGGATATTCTAAGGTAAGGAATCTATCACTAACTGATGTCTCTTACAGATATATCGTTATACAAGTAAGTAACTTGTGCATTGCGACATTGCATGTTTTCAATGGTAGCATAATGTATTCAGGCTTACTGTTGTGATGTATTCTTGTTTAATAATCTATTCTGTAAAAATCGCTGCTGATTGATATGACTAGCCCCAAACACAAAGGTTGCGGATGTGGGCTGAAATCTGGAAAATGTCTTGTGCTCCATGTTCAGCAGTGTTATGGGACAGTAAGCACATTAAAGATGGTTATCATGACACAGTTTATAGATAAGTGCAATTGATGAATCAGGAGACAGCCATATGTTGACAACATCCCAACAGAGATCCATTGGTGGTGTAATTACTTGGGATATTAACATTTCCCAGATCTTCTGACCGTTCTAAAAAATAATCATTTCTAATTTGTCACGGGGTATGATTAGTTCTGCTATTTCTCACCCATGTAGGTTAGGAATTTTCTGATAAATTGAAAAAGGTACATAATTGTCCATTAGAGGTTTACAGTTAAAACCTACATGAACAAATTATTGCTCATTTGTTAGCCTGCTTCAGCTGAGGCAAAAGCCAACAGGATGCTTTTTCTTTGTAGCTGGATAACACACCTGTCCACATTCCATTTGTCTGTTCCTCATTCCCTAGAGTGGAAGATTTCCGAAGCGCTAAAGTCTGGACATTAACAGAAAACCCGAGAGGCTAATAGGGAAAGTGTGTGTAATGCAAGATGTTGAAATACTGATGGTTTATTGTCAAAGTTTAGACTTACTTATACTGAGAACTAGTGTTATACTAAAGCGGAATGGTTATTGTTTGTAGAAAATGTTCTGATGTCGCGTTCCCACCCATTGCGGTAATTAAAATGGCCTACCTATTCCACAGTAGCCATAAGCCGGGTTCTCAGACAAACTTTCGTCTTGCAGATCTTTGAGACTTGAAATACTCCAGGAATTTCCCTTCACCTGAAAAACATTTTATCAAACATCAACTAAAGTGGCATCTCCTTAGTAATGTAGGGGCATATGTATGAAAATCGGAGTTTGCGATCCTCAAAATGCGATTTTTAGCGAATCACATTTTGCGAATCGCAGAATGCGATGTAAATAAAAACTCGCAAAAATTTGGCGATTCCCAAAAATTCTCAGAATTTTTCTGCGACCTTGCTAATAGCGATTCCTTGATTGCAATTTCGCAATTAAAGAATTGCAGAAATAGAGAATCTGCAATTCAGGTGCAGATTGATGACATCACACCCAGGAAGTGTGACTGCCCATACTGTTCCCGATTGCCTGAGGCTGTGTGAGAGGCTGGGAGGCGAGGCAAACAACTATGTACTGCAACTACAACAATTCCAAATGGATCCCCAGGAGAAAGAGAAGGATAAGAAGGAGGCTGGGAGGAAAAGGAAGCAAAAGTTCAGCGAGAGGGAGTAGGAGGTGCTCATAGAAGAAATGGTAAATAGCCATGAGTTGCTCTTTGGCAAAATATCACTCCGTTTGCCAGAGTCACGGAAAAAAAAAATATGGCTGGACATCCAGGCAAAGGAAAATGCCATTGTTGTGATCCAGCGCTCTATGGAGGACCTGCGCAAGCGCTGGTATGATGTGCGCTCCAGGTCCAGGGACAAGGTGGCAACCAGGCTGGCAGAGGCAAAGAAGACTGGTGGGGTCTATGCCCCTCGAGGAGTTAGTGGAGTCCACCTTTCATCCAGAGAGCGTCAGTGGTGTGGCTGACATCGACAGCTCCGACCCTCCCAACACCAGTCAAGGTAAGATGCATGGGAAATCATCCCTCACACATTACCATCTCAATCACACACTCAGGAATACACCAATTTCAAAGTAAAAATGCAACTCCAGTACACGTTTTCCAGCACGCCCAGCAATGCATCATGGGAGATGTAGACACATGCATCATACAGTGGAGCAATGAGACACAGCAATGTAGAATCAGTATAACTATATCAGTAAAGGCAAAATATGCTAGACAGCACTTAGCTAACGCAAAATCAGAAAACTTTCTTCAGTGAACAATGTGAAGCAGAACACACAATTAAAATGTGCCTTTTCGTTTACAGTACTACCTGAAACATAGGATGACCGTTCAGGAGCTGAGGACGCAGCACATACAGAGGACCAGGCAGGGCAAGAGGGCACCAAGGAAACCACAATGACAACACCTGTCCCACGGAGACAGCGTAATATTGTGCCTCAACTCCCACTGTTAGAGGCAGAATAATAGTGCAGCACAGGTCCAAGAACAGCCCACTCTGCACTGTAGGGAGGAAACTTGTGTGAGATGCAGGCTGCTGCTGTTGAGGATCACACGGTGTTTGCCGGACTGGAAGGCAGCATGGTGAAGGTACAGTGCCTGCAAACCAAAATAAATGCTGTCAATACACCGGCAGCTGGTCTCTGTCAACCACAACCTGAGTGAGATGAGGGAGGGCATCAGGGAAATGACGGGCGCAATTAAAGAACTGTGTGTAACAATGAAGAGAGACAAGGCAGCCAGATGCAGGGGGAGACAACGTCTCTACACCTGCCTGGACACTTACAGCTAGGCGGTCAACCACCTGTGTACTGCCACGTCCCTGCTGTCACGCCACTCGGTAAGCATGCGGGTTGAAATGGCCCACTGCAGCCAGGATGTGGCCAAAGGCTTGGTGCAGGTGACGAATGCCGTGGAACAGCTGCAGACAGCTACTACAGGTGGCACAGGACTCCTGGGCTCACGGAATAGTGAGGAGCTGTCAAGCAGAAGCAGCATCACCCCACCAGTTCCCGAAACCAGACAGCACAGTGTGAGGCAGGGAACAACACCGGATAAGTCAAGAGAGAGCAGTCAGCATCCTGAGCATGTGCCAGCAGGTCATTCCCGCAAAAAAATAAACTGGCACCACTGAAGAATGCCAATGGGTGAAGCAACCCATTGCATGTGGACTTGTGTTTGGGCGTCATCCATGCACTGTGGGCATAACATGTGCAACATCTCGTGACACACATAAAGTGTCTGTCAGGCTGTGTGACAGATATTTTCCTGCGGCTAAAGGAATAATAAAACACAGTTGTGCACAAATCTTCTTTTGCATTGTGTTATCATTACTCACCTAGAAATAGTTTTGTGTTATCTCATCACGTCTCTGTCATCCGGCAGCTGCCCCAACACCACCTGCTGGTCTGCAACATGGACCTGGTCCCTCATCCTCCGATGCATCTGTATCAGTAAGCTCAACTGGAATGCCTTTATTCGTTGCTATGTTGTGGAGCATGCAAAAACAGTTGATGGACAGAATGCAGAACAAAGTCATACATTCACCCCAATACAGAGATCTGGGCCCAAATCCAACTGGAAAGGCATGGTGAGCAAAAAAACGATGGATTTAGGCCCAGATCTCTGTACTGGGGTGAATGTATGATATTGTTCTGCATTCTGTCCATCAACTGTTGTTTTTGCATGTTGTGGAGCATGGCACAAGTAGCCACAATCTTGCAGCAGGTTTCTGGGCTGTGTTCTGGTGCTCCTCTGCTTTTATGCAGGCAGTGGAACCGGCTCTTTAGTATCCCAAATGTCCAGTCAATTACACAGCGCGTAGATTTGTGTGCGCGATTATATCTTCGCTCCCTTGCATTGGCTGGATTGAGGTGCAGTGTTAGGATGAAGTCTCGCACAGCATATGCACTGTCTCCTACAGGATGGAAGACATGAGGTCAATCACTATCCTCCCACTTCAGACCTTAACTGTGTGTTAGAATGTTAGACATGCATTTACCTAGTAGGTAGCCGTCACCAAAATCTCCACCAGCGAGACGTCTGTATATCCCACTGTGTCTAAATGTAAATGAGTCGTGTGTACTACCAGGGTATTTTGCTACAATATCGTTGATATATTTTGCATTGCAGGTGTCCTGTATGTTGAGTGAATGATAAGATTTGCGGTTCCTGAATACATACTCATTGTTTGATGGGAGTGAGAGGGCTACATGGGTTCCATCTGTGCAGCCAATGACGTGGGGAAATTGGCCAATCTGGTAGAAGTCCTCTTTTGTTTGCTGTAATGCCTGTTGTGTGCTGGGGAATTGGATGTGATGATGTTGCCTCTGTACCATTGCATCCAGAAATGCATGGAAGAAGCGCGACAGGCAACTCTGGGAGACCCCTCCTGCTGCTGCTATCACCCCTTGGAAACTGCCTTATGCCAGTAAGTGCAGTGAACACAGGACCTGCATATGGGTTTGAATGGTTTGGTCCTGCGTGTTGGGTGTTCCAGCAAGGGTTTTAGCTCATCTATCAAGTCCATAATGGTAGCTGAGTCCAGCCTGTACTTCTCATGGATCTCCTCGTCAGTCTGCTGGAACAGAGAGATGCGCACTCTGAAGATCCGTTCCTGTCACCTCCTCTGTGCTGCAGCTCGAATTCGCATCCTCCTGGCTATCACATACAGCGCTACCATTGTGAAAGTCCCTGTTGCATTGTGGGCTTGTTTAAATAGGTTGCACCTGGTTACCACCTGCTTTGAGTTGGTGGTAAAATCCATGTGCAAAATTGCTAATCTCACGAATTTGTGATTTCTTCATACATTTCTTTGCGAATTCGCAATTTGCGTTTACGCCATTTGCGAATATCACAAATAGCGTGTCGCAGATTGCGAATTGGCAATTATTATTCGCAAATTTCGGGCCTTGCATAAGGTAACTGCAATTTTTGTGAATACCTATTTTGCCATGCAAGCCTATGTTACAAATTGGACAAGTCTATTTTGCGATCGCAAACATTGTTTTTTTGCGATTCGCAGTGTTTGCGACTGCAAATTAGCTTGATACATATGCCCCGTAGACACATGCTTCAAAATCATTTAACAGTGCTCCCCGGGAGAGAATGGTGAAAGTGCTCTTACTGCTCCAACAGCGGTCATTCTATTGGCTTTGTATGCAATAAGAGTAAGTTAACTGCTGTAAAGTGTAGCTGTTTCTGCATCCATATCCTTAACAGTCAGTTAATGCCTTTCGATGACAAGAAGGCCTTCCTTTCCCATGATTAAAATAAAAAGAATAATATTGAACAGTGTTATAAATCGAACTCAAACACAGAATGACAACACCATTGCTTGAAAGAGGCCTTCCACTGCTGTGTGATAATTAGTGCTGTATTTTAGAATTTAAAACAAGTCTCTGCCAGATATCAGTGATTGACTCAAAGAACAATGGGAAAGATATTTGAGACATCCTCTACCATTAAGTTTTCATTGACATAGTTTTATGAACATCATGATAACAATCTTTTTAATGTGTGGTCTGGAATAAAGTTTATGGAAACACATTACATGACACAAGTTACTTTGTATTACTGTGTTGTAGCTGCACACCTATCATAGACGTATTGCTTAAAATATACTTAGAGCATACTTTGGGTACACCCCCTTTCAGCCATTGGCATTTTATGAGTAGCCTTTTTCATCTATTGGCTGGTGAATTTGTTACTCTGGGCTTAACTCTGCCCAGTGAATTTTCCTGTTTCACACAATGGTATTGGCTGTTTGGATGCATCCTTCTGATCCCATTTAAGTACCTGAATGGGATTACTTTACAACTATAGCCCTCTTTAGTTGAAATAGAAATAAAAACAGAAGCAACAGAGCCTTCGATACAGTTGAACTTAATTTTTTGGGATTTAATGTGCTTACGATGCATGCATTAGCACATTAAACATAGACCTGTTGGCTTTTCCCACTATAAACAAAGTGGCTCCCAATCACAATTCATCATCTTAACACGTAAACAACAAAATGTGCTTATAAATTAATTAGAATGAGCGCGTCAAAATAACCTACTTTTCGTCAAGGCTTTATTTAATGATTTTTTTTAAACCCAATATTTAAAACCTGCTAGAAGTCCCTAGACTATCCATTGTCTCACATTACTCTGCTGTTTAATGCAGTGTATATTGCTGCAGTAAACCACTGAACAAAAGGTACAACATAGTCTCAAATTATCTAATGAAATGCTCATCAAACCAACCAACCACCTTGCCACAGTTAAATCTGTTGCGACCAATTTGAGAAAATGCTTGACTCAAACCTAAATATAGTTGCCGCATTCACTCAAAACTATTTGATTAATACAGATTGCTGGTCTACAATGCACATTTCAGATGCCAGTGTAGAAATGGCATCTGGATATAATGGCTCTTTGGCAAAGTGATGTCAACTTGAGCTTTGGAAAATGCTTTAGGATTTTGCCTGAGGTATAAATCCATGCCCTGCACTGATTTATATATATCACTTGTCTCAAAATGCAAGCTCTACTTTCAGTGCACACACATTTTATTGTTCAGAATGTTAAGTCTTTTTCAGTTACGTTTAATGCACTACTATTCTACTTTAAATGTTTTTTTAAGCCTGTATACTGTCTTTATTCTCTAAACATTTGGGAATTGGAAATAGGAAGAACACGTCTGAAAATGATAGGTAACCAACACAAATATTTAAAATATTGGATAGGCGTAGTTCTTTTTCTTCTGTGATGTTGTTAGGTAATCTCCCAAACTTAATACTGATCAACCTATTTGATGACAAGCTGTAAGCATTATGTTCTTGTCTTTGCTTGATGGGAGGCGAACCTCCTCTCTGAGTAGCAAACATTCACTATTCCTGAGAATTTCATCTCTCATGTTTATCAGATTTAGATACCAAATTCAAGGAGTTAATGTCTCCATAATCCATCTTTTAACTGCACCAGTTAAATTTCAGTTTCTGTACTGAGTATAGGTCAGGAACTAAAATATGTATTTTATTCTAGATTTGCACTAAACCTACTAATTTTAAAAGTTAATTTGCCTTTTTCCTTTGAGCTACTTAACCAACCTTAAATACGTTGGTGTGGAAAGCCATAAAGTCTGTATTAAAAACAGCCTGGTTCATCAAAACCTAATTGTCTCAGAGACTCATTATTGCAGGACAGTAATACGTAGTTACATAAGATATACCTTTCACATTGTCGGCTCCCTCCAGATTTCTTTCTTTTTACAAATTATCTAGCCCAGATTTTTTTACATAACTACTCCTGATCATTATCTTCAGGCCAGTGCAATACCAATAAGAATGCACATGTTCATTAAACCATTTTCTTTAGATTCAATTAGTACCTAACCTAACTTGCCGCAAAGAGTAGCCTTTCTCCACTGCAAATGGAGGTAGATGCCAGAAAATATCCACAGTTAAGAATACGTATTTTAAACTGCTAGCTTGTTTACCGTGTGTACTGAATGAATATATTGCAATTTCTCAAATATGCTGTAATTTCTCATGTGCTTGAGAAGTGTAACTTAAGTCTCTTTATCATGAAGCGTGTGTTTGCCTTCTCTATTTGGAGCCGCTGGTAAATGCATCTGTAATGCAGCCTGTAGGCTAAATATGCAGCGTTAAAATAGGAAGACAGGGAATCGTAACGGGTGCAGCCCTACATGTTGTATTGTAGTATGCCGACGACATGTTGGTATACTTGGCCACTCTCGCTATGTCAGTCCCTCGGATTATCCAAACCCTATTCAAGTTTAGTTGCCCATCTGGATTATACATGAATTGGTCTAAATCCAAGCTGTTCTAAGGTGTTACCCGTTGGCAAGTTCGACTTGATGGGAGGACGTTGTTTATCTGGACTAGGGACTGGAGCGGCAGGACAGTGGCCTCTAATATCTAAGCTTCACGGTGACGCCCAAGCAAGGCAGCTACATTAAACTGAACTTTGGCATGGTATTTGCTGAAACTTGGACATCAGTGCCATTTTGATTGAGATTTGCTCTTTCTGTGTTGGGCAAAGAATAGCTTTAGTAAAGATGATGGTGGTGTTTGTATACATCTTGCGGAGGGTTTTTTTTGTGTTTCCTAGAATAGTGTTTAGGGACCTGAACAGCATAAGCATGTGCCTACTGTGAGGAAGAAAATGTAATTGAGCACCCTGAAGTTGCCATAAGATAAGATGACAGTGAAAGCCACAAATCTGAAAGCTTACTATTTGGCATCTCAACTGCAGCACCTACCTCACTGACTGGCAGAGGTACAGTAGAGAGACAAATATCTCCTGGATGGTTGTCACAGGAATATAGATCTTAAGTACTAATTTCTCTCCAGCTAACACCTTCGTTGTCTACATATTTGTTGTATGGTAGATGCTTATGCAGACCTAGCCCCACTGTTCTGTCTGGGCGCCGGATCCTATCTCTGGAAGCAAAGGTAGCGAGCTAGATGGACAGTTTCTCATAACGATGAGAGACTTGTTCGTAAGGTGTCAATCTCATACATCTTAGGAAACAAAGATGCCATTTAAGTTGCAAGTGCCGCATTTTCTCCTTTATGCAAGATTGTCCAGAGCCACACACACTACATGGAAGGAATTCCCAGCAGGGAGAGAACGCCCATTGTTGACCCTATATAGAGAAGCCCATGTGAGCCAAGGCCTACCGATTAGGCCTAAGTAGACCGAGACTTACAGTGAATGGAATAGAACACTGGCATAATCCTGGAGGGTGTATCTCCCCACAGCTCTTACTAATTTCCTAATTTCTTCCTTTGGTGGTGGGATGGGAGGAGACCTGCTTCATGTGACTTGGTTCTGCAGGACAACCCAGGGGTTCTGTGATCGTGATTAATGCATCACAACGGATGGAGAGGCCTATGGTTACATTTAAATAAAACCACTGCATAGGCAAAACAAATGAAATTTCACGTGGCGGCACTGGCTCTGACCGCTGCCACGTGGCACATTGCCATCGGCTGGAAGCGCGCGGCAGGTCCCAATTAAGACTCTCAGAGAGATGTTAATGATAGATAAAGAACTCTGTATTAAGGGGTTTGGGCAAATACAAACCTAGATGATGACTTGGTGAAATGGAGACAAATGCAGGAGGTTCTCACCCCTCCGATAAGGGTGAGCGAATCAGACTGAAGGCAATCAACCTTCTGCAAATAGGACACTCATCTATAATCAATATCTGTGTTTAAATCTTCCAATGTATTGTATATTGGACTCTTGTCAAGAAAGATATCAACTTGACAACTCTGTACAAAGATTTTTTGAAAATGCTAGTCTGTGAAGTAGGTATTGTTCTTTGTTGGTGGGAAAATTGTAAAAAGCTTTAAAACATGACAGGAGGTCCTCAGTTGTCTTCTTTATATTATACTCCCACTCAGTTTTCGATCTGGCTTTTGGCTCTGTTAGACCTGGTACCATTGGTGTGAGTCTCCCTTCCATTTTTTCTGATTGCCTCCTCTGTTTTTGATATGTTTTGCTGGTTTAGATGCTTTGGGCACTGTGCCACTGCCATTCCAGTACAAGTGCTACCTATGGAAATTGATGTATTGATTAGTGACTCCGTGATTGGGTTATTTGATTTACTTGTCAGACCCTAGTACTGTGCACCATGTGTGCCCAGGGCTTGTAAATCAAAGGCTGCTGGTTGGCTTGCAGCACTGGTTGTGCCACCCACAGAAGTAGCTTGTAAAGTGTGTCTCAGGTCTGCCATTGCAGAGCCTATGTGCAGTCTGGTACTGCCATGCGGACTGACCAAGTGCACCCACTTGCCACTCCCTAAACCTTCCCTTATCTTCATACCAGACACCCCTATGGTAGGCCCAAGGGCAGGGTGCATTGCAAGTATAAGGTAGGACATGCCCTGGTGTGTGTGGCCTGTCCTAGTAGTGAATTACAGCCATTTTTGTGTTTCACTATTGCAAGGCTACCTGTTCCCCATAGGCCAGAATGGGCAGTTAGATTATTACATCTTATAATCCTAACTGACTCAGGGAACATGGTATAAATTCGAATTTAGTATGCCTGAACTCAGAATGATAAAATACATCTTTTAGTGAAGTTGGTTTTAACATTCTGTGTTTGAAAATACCACTTTTAGAAAGTAGGTCTTTTCTTGCTTAACTGTCCAAGCCTGCCTCTGCTAGGTTGTGTATTGTGTGTCTGGTTCTGTGAGTGACAGGAGCTGGGGATTCCAGGGGTGAGGGTGAGTCAGCACAGGGCTAAATAGGAAGGTCTGCATGTAGATGGGTGGGAGGAGTTGCACCTGGGAGCTGAATAGGGCTGTGCCTTCCCTCCACAATGCCGGCTCCACCACCTGTGGTGTGTCTGATGTCTCTGCCCTGCACTCTGTTTACCTGACTCCTCCTTTCCTTTCAAAGTGCTCCAGGACTGACCAGAACTGGTTTGGACTAGGCAAAGGCCTCTCTGCCTTCAGAGAACAAAGAGAAAAGTAGTATAAATATGGGGATCCAAACCCCAAGACTTTAGATCACTTCTGGAACAACAAGAAGAAACCTCTGCCAAGGAGAAGAACCAAAGGAAGCTGTAGGAGTGAACTGCCCCCCCTGCCAGTGTGCTGTGTTGCTGGGCTGGCTTACAGTGGTGTCTTCAGTGCCAAGGAGAGGAGAAGGAACTTTGTGTGTACTTCACCATCTTGCAGAATATTTCTCCAAGGGCTTGAACTTGTGCTTGCCTCCTGCTTAAGTCTCAGGGACAACAGACTTCACCACCAGCTCTCCTCTGAATTTCCTTGCTGGGTATTCTATCTGCAGAAGTCTGCGTGTCCCTGGGAGCTGGAAGCGTGACGCAACGAGAAGAAGCGTGTCGCCGCCGCATTTCCCAAAAGCGTGCCTTCGTCTCTGCTGTCGCATCACCGGAGAAGCGCGTCGCAACCGTGAGGGTAGCTGTTGCATCATCTGAGAAGAGTGTCGCAGGGCCTGTCGCAGCCCCAAAGTACAGAGTTGCCGCAAGGCTGCCATGCGTGTTGCATCGTCTCAACGTCGTCGCATAAGGGGCGACATCTTATCGCATCGCACCGGATTATCACATCGAGGCGCCATCTTGCCGCACCGCAACCGGGCTGCAGCACGAGAATCTACGCATCACCTCCTCTCCGGTAAGGATCACAACGCATTCCCTACTCTGCGCAAGCATTGAGGCGCGATGTATCGTCTCCCCCGAAGCAAGGAACCGACGCATCTCCAACGTTGCTAGACTTTTGTTTATTTTGCGTTACGCATCCAGGTACTTTAGTGAGAACTGTCGCGTTTACCATCAACTTGAACTAAGTTAACTCTACCATCTTAAAGTCAATTTTGAGTACCGTATTGTGGATTTTTGTCGTTTGTGGTCTTGTGCTAAGTCTATATAAAGAATACTTATTTTTTATAAAAACCTGTGTGGTGTCCATCTGTAGTGTTTTCACTGTATTACTGTATGTGTTCACAAATGCTTAACACACTTTGTTGGAAATGGCCCTTTTTTGCAGGGTTATCCCAAAACGTTTTGCTTTATCCCCCTTTATTTTTCCTGACCTTTGGTTGTTGGCTATAGGACTCTGGGCACTTTACCACTGCTGATTAGTACTAAAGTGCATATGCTCTCTCTGTAAATTGATATGATGATTGGTTATCCATGATTGGCATATTTGTTTTACCTGTAAGGTCCCTAGTAAAGGGCACGGAGTGTGCCAGGGCTGGTAATTCAAATGCTACTAGTGGGCCTGCAGCACTGATTGTGCCACCCACATGAGTAGCCCTAAAAGGGTGTCTCAGGCCTGCCACCGCAGTGCCTGTGTGCAGTCTGTGAACTGCCATGTTGTCCTGACCAGTGTACACACTGTCCAGGCCTGCCCCTTCCCTTTTCTTACACATTGGAAACCCCTATGGTAGGCCCAAGGTACCCCCCTGGGAAGGGTGCGGTGTATGTGAAAGGTAGGACATGTACTAGTGTGGGTGACATGTCCTGATAGTGAAAATACTGCCAAATTCGTTTTTCACTATTGAAAGGCTATCTTGCCCATAGGCTAACATGGGGAATGCTGTGTATCATATTTACCTGCATATCTTCCCATAGCGGCAAGATAGACATATGGAGTCTGGTATCCCTGAACTCAGAATTTGATAACACATCTTTTAGGAAAGATGGTTTTTAAATTCCGTGTTTGAAAATAGCACTTTTAGAAAGTGGCTATGTTCCTGTTCAACATTTCTGTGTGCCTCTGCCTGTTTGTGTATTGACTGTCTGGTTTGTGAGTGACAGGGGCTGGGGGCGGCTGCAGGAGGCTGGGTGAGTCAGCCCTAGGCTGAATAGACCTGCCTACACTTAGAGTGGTGGGAGGAGTTGCACCTGGGCCTGAATAGGACTGTTCCTGCCTTCCACAAAGCTGGCTCCACCTCCTGCGGTGTGTCTGCTGACCCTGGCATCCCCTCACAAAGGAAGAAGATATGCCCTGGCAGAGGGCACCTAGAACTGGTTGAGACTGGATCCTGGACCCCTCACACATGTAAGAACAAAGACTTTTGGGGTATAAAAGAAAGACCTAAGACCCCTGTAATTCAGACTTCTACAATCAAGGGGAACCTCTGCCCATAGAGATCAACTGAAGAGACTGGAAAAGGAAGACTGCCCTTGCTGTGTGTTCTGGGTCTGACCTGCAGTTTGCTGAATCTACTAAGGGTGAGGACAAGGGACTTTGCTGTGTGCTGTGTCCCCTCCGCTGCTTGAAAACCAAGGACTTTGCTGTGTGCTGTGTCCTGAGAGTCTCCAGCATTGGGCGTCCCCTAGCATCCAAGGGGCTCGACTGGGAAGAGCTGCGAAGGCACTGGAGGAGGCTTGGGGCATCTCCTGGCAACGAGGCTTCCCCGCTCCTTTGACGTCGGCAGGACGGCCTCGGGAGCCGCGCATGAAGGAAGCTGCCTTTGCAGCCACACGGACTGCTGAACCCTCTCCCTTCCGCGGTAACAAAGGTAATGCGTGCGTTGGCACCACGGGGACTGCGCAGGTATTTATCCAGTAGCGGGGGCTCCCTTCTTGAGGTCAATGGCACGGCCCCTGCCGGCCCAGCAGTAGAGCTGCAGTACCGGGGTCCGCTCTAAAAAGCCTACTTGTTTCCATTATTTCTATGGCATATTTTTGGCAATTACTGCACGCGGAGCCACCGCCTGTCGGGTAAGGCCCGTTACTAACGAGAGAACTGTGCAGATGAAATCAGAACTGTGTAGGGGCTAAATAGATCAGTGCTATTGCTATTTTACGTGATTTGACTTGACAACAGAAACCTACCAGTTTGTTTTACTAAGGAAATCCATTAAGAGAACAGTACTAAAGTGAACATTTTTCATATTGTGTATGTTGGATATGTCGTTTTGATCCTGCCTAAAGTTAGATAAAGATATTTATATTTTTATAACAACCTGTGTGGTGTACATTTGTGGTGTTTCACTGTGTTACTGTGCGTGTTACTGCAAATACTTTACATATTGCCTTGGGGATAAGCCTGTCTGCCTGTGCCAAGCTACCAAGGGGGTGAGCACGGATTATCAACAGTGTGTGTTTCCCCCTTACCCTGACTAGAGTGGTGGTTTCTGCCTGGCTTTGGCGCAAGCCTCAGCCAACCAGAAATCCCATTTCTAACACACTGCCTCCGAGATAAGCCTGTCTGCTCGTGCCAAGCTACCAAGGGAGTGAGCAGGGGTTATCCAGTAGTGTAATCCCCTTTCCCTGACTTAGAAGCAAGGGTCCCTATTTGTACGAAGGTGCCTACCTCTGCCAACTAGAGAACCCCAGTTCTAACAGTCTCCAATGTAAATACCTTCTTTTTCTTCTCATAGTCAGATGGTGAACTGGATAGATTGATGTGTGTAACATGCTTGGTTTTCGGAAAGGCAAAAAAACATTCACAATAGTCTTTCTTTTAAAAATGAATTCCAGGTGTGTGCTGCCAGTTTAAAATCTTTGTGGTGCAGAGAGCGGGGAGAGGATGTGGCCTAACGGCTAGAGTGGTTAATCTTAAATCTGGGGAACCAGGTTCGAGTCTCGGCAATGACACTCCACATCCTGTGATTCTGGGCAAATCACTTAATCTCCACGTGCCTAACAAAACTGAATGTGTCCTTGTGTAACGCAGCTGGCGCTCATGTAAAGCGCTCTGATACCTTAGGGTCAAGTTTGCGCTATTTGAAACTCCCAGGGGGAAAAAAAGAGACTAAGGGACAAGCCCCCAATCAGTTAAATGAACAGATTTGACTTTTTAGAAAAGTTTTTTTTTTTAGCATCAATGCATCTTTTTTGCGAACTTAAAAGCATAGGTGCTTGGGTGGCCTGCTTGGCTACAGCAGCAGATCATAATAGTATGCATGTGAGTATTCAACTATTATCCAAATGTACTCGTTAATGTAGCTGCACTGCGTTCTTTAACATTTTATATTCATCCATCTACTTTGGAAGACAATTTATGTATATAACATAATCTGATAGACATCTAGCCGCAGATTCCTTAACTTAGAATATTCCCAGGTGTCAAACTGGATCCGGAAAATTCTTTGCAGCAGCACCTCTGCGCGCCAGGGGAAGGCGCCACAGGACCCCGCCCTGATGTCGTCCACATACGTGACGTCAGCGAGGTCATATAAGTTCCTCCCGGTGCGCTGACGTCGGTTTCCTTCTTTTCCGCGTGCAACGCGGATCTGGAGTAAGCAGTTCCTCTGGCCTGTTTTCAGGCCCCTTTTGACGCTTCGCGTCTGGAACAGTGTGCGATTCCTTCGGGCTTTAAAACCTGTAGCTCCTGTTCGTGCCAAATGTCCGCGACGGACCCACATCTTATCTGTATGTGGTGTTTGGGCGAACACCACGACTCGACTGATTGCGACGCCTGCCAACACCTCAAGCCAAAGTCCCGGCGGGAGCGCCGGATGAAGCTCCTTTCGGCTCGTCCGGGCTACTCGTCGCTCGCCTTCTGGGGCCCGGAGACATCGTTTACCCCTTCTGAGTAAGTCGCGGTGCATGTCGCCAAAGTCCACTACCTCACTTATGCCTGTTGTCATGGGCGCTAGTTCCCAGAGTCCTCCGGACGTGCGCCCTCGGGAGTCGCCCATCCCCTATCCGGGCACAGGGGTGACTCAGACCCAAATGGAGGCCTATGCCGCGTCTCTGCAGGCCTCCCTTGGGTCCACTCCTGGCCCTGGGGTGTCCTCGGGGCCCCCGCTACTTGCGAGGTCCCCGACCGACTCGCCGGTGGGTTTGCCCCCGGCGCCAATTAAGCTCTTGCCCTCCAGGGACGAAGGAGATATGGTGTCGTCAGGGTTCAGGCCGGCTGGGTCCCCCTCTACAACCCATAGCAGCCCTGCTGCGCCGCATAGTCCCGTGGGACTCCCTGTGGCGTCGCGGGTGGCTGCTGGTGTTCAAAGCCTTGCTTCAGGCACACCTCGGCCTTCTAGACAGGCAGCCGCCTGCCCGGAGCCGAGGTCTGCACCGTTCCAGCGCCGGAAACTCTGCTCCGACTCCGCTTCCTACTTCGGAGTCGGACGTGTTCTGGTTGTGGTTGAGGCTGAGTCGGCACTGGGGCGGCGCCGGAGGCTTGCCTCCCCGGCTCTGACGCCATCTCCTTCTTCGGAAGCGGGGCTTGTCGTGGTGGACGTGGAATCGCCGCTGGATGGAGCAGAGTCTGCGCCAGACGAGGCAGGGTCTGCGCCGACCGGAGTCATTTTGGCGCTGCGTCGGTGCCAGGTTGTAGACTCATCTCCAGAAGCTTCTGCGGAGAGTTTGGCGTCGTCTTCACATTCGGCTATGCCGGATCTATCCTTGCCTGTGGCCCCCTTAGAATTTCTGGACCTGGCAGGATCCCTGCCTCCTCAGGAGTCCCGTCAGGACCCCCATTCGTCAATGGGGCTTCCTTCTTTTGGGCATTGTTCGCACCCTCAGTGTATTGGTAGGCTTAGTTTACAGCCCTCGCCTACAGATGAGTTGCTGTCCCCTCCTCGGAGGGCTGCTGAGGCCGGTGCGGCGTTTCTTAGAGTAGTCTCCTTAGCCACTCGTGTTCTAAACATGCAGCCCCCTTCGGTCCCCTTGCCTGTGGACCCTCTGCTTGGTGTCCTTCACCATGGGTCGGGCAATGTGGAGCCGCTTCTGCCATTTGAAGCTTCTCTTTATGACGGCCTTTTGGGCACATTGGCTCGGCCAGCTTCCGGTGATCCGGTAGCTCGTTCTGTCTTGCACCGCCACCAACCTGCTCCACATGATCCAGTTTGCTTATTTGTTCACACACGAATGCAGGGGTTCGTTTTGCAAACTGCCTTCCCTTCATTGCCTCACTTAATGCTTCCTCCCTCCAAGGAGTCCAGATGCCTTGAGTCATAGGGTCGTAACATCTTTGCCCTCCACTAGTGCTGCCCTTCGTTCACTAAATACAGTGTGTGTCTTGGCTCAGGCTACCTCTGCATTGTGGGACTCTTGGACGCCTCTGAAGGCGCTCCTGTTGACCTCTTTCATCTTCTTCGTGATGGCCGTGACCTTGCTGAATTCACAATCCACTCGGCCTTGAATACTGCCGATTCCTTGGGCCGGGCAATGGCTGGTTCCATCACCTTGAGGCGCCATGCTTGGTTGCGTGATAGCGTCTTCCCGGAGAATATCCGGGAGCGACTTCTTTATCTACCCTTTGACGGGGTTTTATTGTTTGATGCCCACACCGAATCGGCTGTTTAGCGCCTCCTTGCGGGCTTTCGCCCTCCACCTTAAGCCTATATTTCCCAGGTCTTCCTTTTTGGCATGTTCTGGGGTGGTTACCCTTTCATTTAGCATCCTTTTGATGCCTTATGCGTTTGAGCCAGCAATAAGCCTACTGTGGCAGCGTTCCACAGGTGGTTGTGTCTGGCCTCTGACTGTGGTTTGCCCTAAGAGGTGTTCCCCGTTGTTTGAGGTGTCCATACTCCAAGTGGGGTACTTGTACACTATTATATAGCTCTGCTTTGTTAGGTGGGCCTAGAGATCCTTTGGGCTCTATGCGTCCCCTGGTGCTCAGAATTATCTTGCCGTTGTACGGTGTTCAAAGTTGTGACTTGACGCACTCTTCTAAACGTCATGGGTCGTCTTGCTTATTACGTCATTCTCCTCCTCGGGAGGTTTTCATGGTGTTTTTCACACTTTATATGCAGATACCACCTGCCATTTTTGCATTAGGTGTGCTCCTATACCACCCATGTTGCATGGTCGTTTACCCTTCTTTGATATATATATATATATATGTATGTATATATGTATGTATATATATGTGTGCATATGCCAATTACCATGGGTACTCTTCTTCCTGCATCTTCAGCGATAGGGTCCCTTTTGCGTCCCATGTGGAATGGTTCCCCAGCTTTACACTGCTCCCTTCTTGGTGTGCAGTTACTAAACGCTATCTCTCTTCCTGGACGAGGGTTACTTTTTACTTCCAGTCGGAGGATGTGGTTACGATTCTGGGATTCTTTCCTATATTTATGCGCCTGTTGGTACTCTGGTGCCTCTGCTGCCACTTCCTTCAGATGTGCCCCTCTCATTGAGTATTAACCTCTACTATGTCAGCAGTGCCTGCAGGACAGCTCTTCTGATGTCAGTAGTCCTAGGGTCTGCACCCTGCATATCTGTATTTCGTGAGTTAGTTCTCACTTTAGTCTTCCAGCTGCCTGGTTGGGCAGTCCTATGTTTATTTTAGCTACGCCACCTTGTTGTCTCTGTGGCTGTCGGCTCTATGCATGTTTCAGTGGGGGCCCGCATCAGCATGCTTCAGATTGTTACTGTTCGCACCTGTTGCCCCTTTGGTGCCTGGGTGTGTGCTTGGGGTGTTTCTTGTTCCCGCCTGTCCTACATCCCTGCCTCCCGTTATCTTTTGCTCTTCTGAGCTAATTGGGTTGCTGTCTGGCTGTCCCACCACAGCCTTTCCCATTGTCCATCACCCTGTTGCCGGCTTAGTAGCTGTCTCGCCACAGCCTTCCGCATTGTCCGTCACTCTGTTGCTGGATCAGTGCTTGGGCATTTTCTGCGGTTCTGTCGCAGACCCCCCCACCCCCTGGGGTATGGCTATGGTATCTATTCTAAGTTCAGGAATCTGCGGCTAACTGTCTCTATCAGATGTACGAGTTACTTACCTTCGGTAAGAATGTATCTGGTAGAGACGTTGTCTAGCCGCAGATTCCTGAACGCCCATCCATCCTCCCCGCTCTGCGGGAACCTTGCCAGGAGGGCTTCTCCTCTTGTCTACTTTCAGTTGCCATTGGTATTCTTTCAAAGGTGCTCACATAGTTGCGCCCCTTTCACAATTATCATATGCGGCTGACTCCCTCCAAGGGGCTTCTTCCTGTAGATGGTGTCTTTTCTCTCACTGTCATCAGGAAATTCTTCTTCTTCTTAGTCTCCTGCTGTCTTCCCTCCCACCTGCCTTCTCCATTCTCTAGAGGCTCTTGTCTCCTATATAGTCATCTTCATTGACGATTTCTTCAGCTCTGTTTTAAACTTCCATTGTTGAGGGAAGATAACTTTTTGAAGTACATTGATGTTCTTTCTGTAAGGAAGATACCTTCTTGGAGTACATTGCTGTTCTTTCTGTGCTCCGTCCTTGTTGGACGGCACAGTTCTACATGGCAATAGCAGTAACCTTTCTACGTGGTAATAGCAGTCTATCTTTTTGTCTGTTGAGATATTCTTCCCTTGTTGCTCACACTTTGGGAAGGGTCTACGCTTCGCTATGCATATATATGTAAACAGTGTCTGATGCTGTCTGTTATGATGGTGTTTTGCACCATCCACCTTATGTATTTTGCGGATTTTTTCATCCTTCGCACACTGTTCCCATAATGTCACAGTTTTTGTTGGTGGCTCCGCGTTTCTCCGAAGAAAACTAATGTCAGCGCGCTGGGAGGGACTTATATGACCTCGCTGATGTCACATACGTGGACGACGTCAGGGCGAGGTCGTGTGGCGCCGGCGCACAGAGGTGCTGCTGCTTCAAAGAATTTTCCGGATCTAGTCTGACGCCTGGGGATATTCTAAGTTAAGGAATCTGCGGCTAGACAACGTCTCTAAAGATACATCATTACCGAAGGTAAGTAACTCGTACTTCTGCCTCAGGTATGACAGCTGGTTTCTGTGTATGTGTGCAAAATGTTCTGAGAAAAGGTGCCTACAGTACTTCTAAAAATTAATATTCTCTCATGTTTTCTAGTCTTCTACTGACTAATGTGTTGCTACTGATTTACTGTTGATCATTAAATTACTTGGTTGAGAGATTCCAAATGGCCAATGTCTACTCTGCTTCTCTACATGGAAGTGTGGCTCAATGGTTAGAGCGGCAGACCCTGATGCAGAGGTCTGGCCGGGACCAGGGTTCAATTCCCGCTTCGGCGGGTCTTGGGCTCAATTTCCCCGGACCCGATAATTCTCGCCTCGGTGCCTATTCTAATCATGGGTCCCACTCTGCAACTCTGGGCAATAGCTTGCTTAATCTCCACAACGGTCCCAAAAGCTCTAGGATGCCTGGCTTCACCTTGGGGGTGCCCAGGAGTGGGCACTTCACAGGGAAAGGCCAGGAAGGGTTCCACAGCGGTATGTGCACAGCGCCTGAGAGACCCTTTCGGGGGTGTCTGGAGCGCTATATAAATGCACTACATTTACACCTAGATGATATATGGCATCTAGCCATGGATCCCATTGGGCTGACACGGCCAATAGTGTCAAATGTGTATGGTTCACAATCTAGTACAAGTCTTGAACTGTTAATGCCCTGAGGATTTGTTTGCCCATGGCCATTTGGTACTCCTCCAAATCTCCTGAGAAAGTCTACTAAACATTCCTCAGAACGCATATCTAAACAAGGCCCTGAATTTGGAAATTACCAGTACTCAACGAAAGCAGTTAAGGCCCAGAGGAGCCTTGGTGAACAATTATTTTCAGCAAAACACACAAGATGATGGACGGAATGTGCACATTGGCAACACATTCACCCCCAGTCACAGATCTGGGTTTAATCCATCGTTATTTTGCTCACCATGCCACCCCAGTTCAGACATGAATGTATGACATTGTTCTGCATTCTGTCCATCAATAGTTCTCTTTGAACAATTATTTTCACCAGTTTGTATGAAGAGACCATACCAGAGCAGGCTAGAGATCCAGGGACTCTAGTGAGGAAGTTCCAGGCACGCAAGATGATACAAGTGGGTTTTGCCAGCCGGAAGTGGCGGTACAAGGTAGACTCAATAAGACTTGGTCAGACCAGAGAGAGTCCTCAATGGGACTTCAAGAAAAAGAGGTGAGGTAGCTAGACAGCAGGAATTGGGTGCTGCACACTCTGAGAATAGAGGACACAGCCAACACACCAACCCTCCCCACAGAGACATTCACATCACCAAAGGCACCATGAGACACCCAAGAGGGGGAGCCTTTCTCTTTGCTGAAGGCCCCAGTAAGGATGTATTAAATAACATGGAATGCACAGCAAAATCATCTGCTCATTAACCTTCATGCTTGAGCACTCCAACGTTTAACAGTGGAGGGCAGCCTCAAAGGACCCCTACATTATATTAAGGGATCCTTTCTGAAGCAAAATAACAAGCATGTTTCACTCTCAAAAAACAAAACCACAAAATAGGACCATCATGTGGAGACAACAATACAGGCCATAAAAGCACTAACACTTTAAAGTAGGCAATGTGAAATCTAAATGTAAATGAATTGCGTGCATGAAGGAATGAGACATAGCTCTAATTGGGGCCCACAATAAAATATACAGTTCCTCTTGGCTTGGCTTGTATCTTACAAATAAGCTCTATTCCCAGAACAATGAAGCACGTCAGACACCTTAAAGACCCCTCATTAAAAGATATGCTGTCACAAAGCAAACTAAAAAAGATAAAAAACCTACACAGTGATGCAACATTTGAATCCACTCAAAATGACCCTAGAGAATGAGATGAGACCCATAGCAGCTATAAAAGACCTCCTGTAACAGTTCCTGTTCGAAATTACATCTGACATCAACACCTTCAGATCCGGCTTCAAAACGTGTTTACAATAACTCAAAGGTGACTTACTCGCTCGGGAAAATAGAGTGAAATAATTTGAGAAGAAAAGCATCAGATGTGTGGAATAAATACTGAAGTCCAGTAACAGAACTTCAAGCTCCACGTAAAGATGAAAGACCTGGCAAATCATGGAGGGACCATATCCCCATTATTGGCTTAATTCATAAATATGAAGAAATCTGCATCGCTGCATCTAGGAACCTCTAAAATATATCAGGGACAACACTGAGGATTTACTAATTTGCTTGGATAGAGTCCACAGAGTGAATATAGGTGGAATGAACAGACAATCCAGCCCGAACATCTTGACCAGAGCACATTTCAACAATGTCAAAGAGGGAATTATGGTCAAGACTTGTTATAAGGGTGAATTTATTTTCAAAGACCATAAATATCCTTTGTACATTGACTTGGCAGCCAAAATGCTACAAAGGAGTCCATTTACACTAGTCACTGAATTTCTACATCAATATCTTAGCAGATCGGTCACCCATTTAATTTGATGCTGCAGTCGCTGAAGAGAAGGGTGCAGTGCAGAAATGTATAAGATTGCTTGATCTACCGGATGACAAGCCAATGAAAATGCCTATAAAGATCAGGAAGAATGATGACGAGTGATCTAGATGAGATGGTAGAGGGAACAGTGAATAAGAAGACCTACATTATCACCTGAGGTCAGCGTGGCAGACAGATAAAATGTTCTAAGCCACTTTAGATTTGTAAACTAAAAAGGAGCGACTTTGCAACAAAAAAATGACGCTGAGTCAGACTCCAGGTCAGACTGGTGACATCGACATGGCTTACCCCGGTATAGGTTTCATAAAAGTATTTCCCTGAGGCATTGGTGGGAGGGGGAGGATGAGACCCAGGAGTTCAGAAGTTGAGCATTCTAAATTGTGTGACATGTACATTGGAGAGTGCGTGAACCCTGGTTTCATTATTTTTGTTATATGAAGCTGAAAGGTTATTTGTTTGATTGTGGGATAAGGGGGATGGTTACTTCCATGTCGGTCCCGCAATAAAGGTAAAGATATTAATCACTCAGAATTTACAGTGTTAGTATAAATGTTAAGTGCCAAAGGTCTTAATGGCCCAGTAAAGTGAAAACCAGTACTTAACTTGTTACACAAAACAGAATGTGAAATTTGCCTATTACAGGAAAAGCCACCTGATGGCAAAAGATTGGCATAAAATGTGACCTGCTAAAAAACAGATGGAGATGACATTTTGCTCTCCAGTTAATGTAGATGGGAGATTGCAAGACAGGTGACCGGCTAAAATGATAGATCATTAACAGTGATCCTCAAAATAGGCGCTGCCTAATACTATTGCTTGTATCTATGTACCAAATGTAGGTCAGGACAGGTTTTTAAAGTCCATAATACTGGATATGATCAATTGCAAAGTGAGAAATCCTCATCAGGACTTTTTTTAACTTGGTTATGAACAAGGCGAAGAATAGGTCGATAATAAGATGTGGCACAGAAGGCTCAATGAGTAAGCATCTTCACAGCTAGTTAAACACTCTAAGAATAGATAAGAAAACTAGAGTACGTGAAATTAAATGCAGGTACCATGTGCTTTAAGCACTAATAGCTTTAAATTTGGGTAAAGCAAAATATGCTAGGCTGGGCTGTAAACAGAAATATTGCACTAGAGGTTATAAACCTAAGAGAATGTGGACCTGAAAAACTTAGTGCCAAGATTGTAAATGAGAGCTTCTGCTATAAAAGTTGGGAAAGTTAACATCTAAAGACACAATAAAGTCTTTGCCAACTAATTTTGCTACTTCTATGGAGCCCTATATAGAAAGGATGGTAGTAAGGGGGGGGGGGGGAACACATTCAGGCCTACTTGAACGTGTCTGCCAGGTCTCACACTTATGTCAGACCTGGCAGAAAATTGAATATCCAATAAAAATAGAGGAGTTGGTGGCAGGCATTGCTAAAATTGAATTAAAAAAATACCCTGGATTTGGACAGATATAACTCTGTATTTTAGAAAACATTCTGTAAATGGCTCATCCCAATTCTGTATAGACAATACAATTTCATAACAGTAAAGGGCACAGTCTATAAATCAGTGACAGACTACCTGCAAACCTTAAACCATTTCTAAAAATGTTTGATAACTTTATCTGAGTAGGAACCGGCAACACATCTCTAAGAAATCAACCACACCCACTGGTCAAGGGCGTAGCAGAGCACCCTGGGTGACCAAAAACTATCAAGCTGCACAATTGTGATATGTAGTTGAATGGAAAAGATTGGAGTCAGAGTAAAGTGTGTTTCTTCGATGATCTATCTGGCAATTGTAGTTACATAGGGCTCATGGAGGGTGGGATTTTAGTGGTCACCAATTGCAAAATCTGAGACAGGGAAGCACCCAGGTTGGGGCTTTCCACTTGTACCTTCATCATTGTCCCTCAGTGTGGTAAACCTAGAGTTCACTCCTGCTGTGGATCTCACTGGTTTCAACACCTGGAAAGTGAAAGTATTTGTTACAGCAGGGGAACTCTCCTATAAGGAAAGGTATAAGGTATTTTGAGAAATTCAAATCAGTATTCAAATCTGAAACCTAATTTTTCACTAAAAAGCAGTGAAAGATGACTGATATCTGAACTCTATACACTTCTGATGAGTGTGCACACAAAAGCAATCCACTGACTTAATAAGCTAGGAGGCTGAACTTTGGACATCTGTCTCGAAGTAGGACGGGAAAGACATTGAGTAAGATGCATAAGACAGCCTGGTATACAGCTGGGAAAGAAGCTAACTTTTGCCATATTTTAATTTCCATGTAAGCACAAGCTTGTGCCGTTCCTGGAGTTGCCTAGCTCCTATAGATACAGGCACTAGCTTTTAGAGGGTTACTACCCGTGTTATTAATTTTATTAGGTTACTTTTCTTACTGTTATTTTAGTCATTCCTTATTTTACCATTATCCTGTTCACTTGCTGGGGATCCGGCGGTGACTGCTGGGACCCGGTTTGTTTTTAATTTCACCCACCTGTTTCTCGCCCATGAACTCTTACAGGGTAATGCCTCTTTGACACGCCCTGCGAAAGGCGGGCTATAATTTCACCATGGGCGCTGAAGGCACGCCAAAGTCAAGCCCGTTGGTCCCCAAACTGTGCCATGTTCTAGAAATCCTGGCCAAATCAGTAAATACACAATTTTTATTTTTTTTTTAAAAAGCTTAAAAGCTTTCAGATGTAGCCTCCTGTGATGAACGTATTCACTTTCTTTTTAATCTAGCACAAAAATCATATATTTGCGAGAAGTGCAATTTCACGTGCAGCATTACTGAAAGGGAGCCTACCTCTCCTGATCACCAGCAAGCAGTGAATTGTACTCTACTAAAATCCTATTCACTGTTAAAGCATGAATATGAGCTCTATTAATATATCGAGTCTTACAGCCCTGATATTACCTTTCTTACTGAGACCTGGGCAGATTCAGCAGCTGGCCCAGGTTTAAACATTCGCCCTACCTGCTAACTACAATATTATGCATCTGGATAGAGTAGGCAAACGGGGTGGAGAATTAGTTCTTATGTTTAAAAACTCTTTAGATCTGTCTTACAACCAGAAAGAAATTTCCGCTAGTGAAGCTCTCTTTAGTTGTAAATTAAACATCCACACTGTTACATGGGTTATTGGTTTATAGACCTCTGGGTCCTAAAACACGCTTTTTGGAAGCTCTCAGTGAGTTCTTAGAAGGAAGCATTCATTTCAGTAATTATTCAGTCTTAGCGGACTTTAACTTCCATCTAGATGTCCCTGACAACACTTATACAAACATTCTCTTACACAATCTTATGGGTTTTGAGCTAATACAAATTATCTTCGCCCTTACATTCCGGGCTGGGCATACTCTGGTTGGGATCTTTACAAATCTTCGAGAGTGTCAAATTAGCAATATCCTGCCATTCTCATGGTCCTATCATAAGATAGTTCAGTCTAGTTTTAATAATAACCTCTTGAAAGAGCCATCCAACTCTGCTCCCCAGACCAAATTGGTCAGTTCTTGGGATAAAGTCAAGAGAGCTGATCTCATTAAATACTTTGAGACCTCTCAACCATCTCTTTCGGACTCAAGAAGGATGCCTCCCTCTATCGCATATGGCTACAAAAGGCTGCAAACAAGGCGGCCCTACTCAAGAAAGTCGCTAATCATAGAACTAGACCTTGGGCCTCCCTGGTGTTCTCCCAAATTGAGAGAACTAAAGAAAAATTGCCGACGGCAAGAGAGAACTTGGGGAACTCACTGTGCCTCAGAGGAAAAAACAAAGTACATCTTATTGATTCAGGAATACAACCACCTGATAATCTCAGAGAAGACTATATACTTCCCTGAGAAAATCAGGTCTGCCTCTAACTCTACCATGGAACTCTTCCAAACAGTGAATAGGCTTGTCTCGCACCCTCTTCATCTCCTCACACTCAACAATTTTGTGATAACTTAGCTCTTTTTAAAAAAAAAACAAAGTTGAAACAGTTTTCAACAATCTTCCTCACAGCATCACATCTGACCAGAACCCCGCAATCTTTCTGCTTTATTGATAACCAATCAACCCTTCAGGAGTTCCCTTCTATTTCCCTATAATTGTTGATTGAGCTCATTAAAGCAACAAGTTCGGAGCTCCCTGGGACCCCTGTCCTACTTCAGTACTGCATGATATAGCAGACATGTGGTTCCTTCCATGACCATGTAGCTTAACATGTAAAAATGTGGCTGCTATCCCACAGAATGGAAAAAGGCCTCCATTCTGCCACTTCTGAAAAACCCAGCCTAGATCTGTTGTCAGTAGTGAACTACCGCCAGATAGCAAGACTCCCTTTTCTTGCTAAGGTGTTAGAGAGACACCTTAATACCACACTTACCATCTTTTTGGAGGAAAACAACATTTTAGACCTCCTCCAATTTGGCTTTAGGAAAGCACATAGTACTGAAACTGCATTGATCTCAGTAACTGAAGAGGCTAGGGCTATTCTAGATCGAGGTATCTGATAGAGACTACTAGCCGCAGATTCCTTAACGTAGAATTATCCCCAGGCGTGAGACTGGATCTGGAATTTTTTTGCCACAGCATCTCTGCGCGCCGGGGGCGGTACCACGCGACCCCGCCCTGACTACGTCCGCGGAGGTGACGTCAGCGAGGTCACATATGTCCCATCCTGGCACACTGACGTCAGTTTCCTTCTTTTCCGCGTGCAACGCGGATACGGAGTGTGCTCCTTGGCCTCTTTTCGGGCCTCTTTAGCGGCTTGAGTTGGGAACAGTGTACCATGCCTTCGGGCTTCAAGACGTGTGCTTCTTGCGCACGTCAGATGTTGGCGACAGACCCTCACACTATTTGTATGTGGTGCTTGGGCAAGCACCATGACTCTACGGACTGTGAGACTTGTCAGTATCTCAAGCCGAAGTCCCGGCGGGAGCGCCGGATGAAATTGCTGTTGGCCCGCTTGTCCAGATCGGTGTCGTCGCAGCGTCTGTCTCCTACCTCGGATGGGCCAGGGGCCGCCGTTTCCGGCTGCGACATTGTCCTTTCGGCGAGGCCCCATGGGTGTCGTTCACCCACCGGTAAGTCTTCCAGCTTGCCGCCGAGGCCCTGTCCTCCTTCGGCAGAGGGCGCCGGTCCCTCCTGGGACGTGCGTCCTCGTCCGTCGCCACCCTATCCACTGTTTCCCGGCATTGGGGCAACGAGGGCCCAGATGAAAGCCAGCTCTGCAGGCTTCCTTGGGCCCTCCTCCTCTTCCTGCGATGTCTGTGGATTCCTCGCTGTGCACTTTGCGGCACCGTTCATTGGCCAATTCGGTTTCGACCGCGCCCCTCCCCTCTCCGATGAGGCACATGGTGGTGGTCGACCCGGCGCCACTGGTGGACACTTCGGTGCCGGTCGAGGACTCATCTGTGCCTGTGGTGGACTCCCCGGCGCTGTCCCGACTTCGGATCGTCGACTCTTCTCCGGATGTCCCTTCCTCTCCAGAGGGCTGTCGTCTCATTGTCTCCTCTTCACTGGAGACTGGGCGCCGCGTTGTGGCCTTTTCTCCGGCGGATTCCAGGGCGGGTTCTACGCCGTCTCCACGTCCACAGCCCCAAGACCCGCTCTTCCGCTCCCTGCACTTGTCTGCCCCGCAGGCTTCTCCGCCCTCTCCAGAGACCCCTCAGGTTCCCCACTTGTCCGTGGGTTTCCTATCCTACAGGGGCTGGACTTTTCTCCCTCCAGCAGGGCACGGGGACGGGCATCTTTGTTTGCAGCCTTCGCCCACAGAGGAGTTGCTTTGCCCCCCCACGACGCCCTACTGAAGCAAAGGTGGCCTTTGTCTAGGCGATTTCCACGGCCACTGGCATTTTGCAGATGGGCAATCCGGTTGCCCCACTCACTACGGACCACTTATTAGAGGTTCTCCACCAGGGCTCTGGTGGAAGGGAGTCACTTCTCCCATTTGAAGCGTCGCTCCATAACTCTTCTGGGGGCGCCCTGCCACGGGGGATCCGGTGCCTCAACCGCTCCTTCACCGCCACCGTCCTGCTCCGCACGATCCAGTTTGCCTCTTTTCCCCACTCCTCGGCCGAGGGCCCTGTCCTGCGGGCTGCTTTTCCTTCCTTGACTTCAGTGCTGTCCCTGCCGTCATGGGAGGCTCGGTGGCTGGACTCCTGGGGGCGCAACATTTTTGCCTCCACTAGCTCTGCTCTGCGTGCACTCAACACACTTTGTGTGTTGGCCTGGGCTACTTCCGATCTGTGGAATTCCGCGGAGTCCCTTCTGTCTCGCGCCTCCCAAGCGGGTGCCAGCGCTGATCTGCGACACCATGTGTGGGATGGTTGGGAGTTAGCTACATTCATTCTCCGTTCGGCCTTGGACGTCTGATTCGTTCGGCCTTGGACGTCTGATTCCCTCGGCCGCGCTATGGCGAGTTCTGTGGCCCCCGCCGCCATGCTTGGCTGCGGGATTGTGTCTTTCAAGAGAATGTTCGGGAGCGTCGTGTGGATTTACCTTTTGATGGAACTCTGTTATTTCACACCCACGCGGACTCCGCTATTCAGAGACTCCTTGCGGGGCTCCGTCCCCCTCCCCCTCCGTAAGTTCGGCCCTCCTTTATGGAAGGCGTTATCCCTCCTTTCTCTTTGGGGCCTTATGTTTCGGTTGGCCCGTTGTGTGCTGTGTGCGGCTTTGAATGCCTTCAGGGTCTTTCAGTTGGCCCCTCTATTCTTTTGGCTGCTGGTTCAGGCCTTCAGCTTGTGGTGTGTTTTTTGCAGTCAAGTGCAGCTGTATAGGTCCTCAGGTTGGCCTCTTTGTGTCTTTTTTGGCTGATTAGTAAGCAGTCTGTAGTGTTTTCCACAAGTCTTTTCGGTTCTTGGCCTTTTGCCGCGGGTTTCCCTAAGCGGTGTTTTGCTGCTTGGGAAGCCGTCTGTGGTGTTCTCATAGGTCTTTTATGTTCTTGACCTCTGCTGCGGGTTTCCCTAAGAGGTGTTTCCCTGTTTTTGTTCAGGGACGATTCATACCCTAGGCGGGGTATTTGTTGGCTATTGTATAGCCCTGTCTTAAGCTAGGCGGGCGTGGATATCTTCTCAGGTTCCTCGCGTTTTCCTGGCGTCGCAGTATACTGCTTGGTGCGGTCTCTCTCTCTCTCTCTCTCTCGCTTGTGCTGCTGCAGGTTTTGTCCAGCCCGCTCAGTATCCGGTGGTGTTTCTATCCTTCTTCTATAGGGTTCCTTCCCTCTTCGCCTCTGGATCATCGGACCGACCTTTGGCATTCTGATTACAGTGTCATGTCTTAGTTCTCCGCCGGTTCGGCTGGGGCCTGTCTGTCTTAGTCATGCGCCCGCCTTGTTCTGACCCGCTGCTTCATAGTATTTGCCAGCTGTCTGCTGCGCATGCCTGGTAGTTTTGGTCCCCCTACGTGGGCCTCGCCGTGTCAGCGTAGGCTCCTGTCCCTTGTTTGTTGAAGCTTTGCGCGTCTGTGTCTTCTTTCTCACGTCTGTGCTTCTCGACTGTGGAACCATTCCGGCCTTGTTCCCTACTTCGGATAGACACCCATTCAGCTGTGCCCTTCGCTGTGTGTGTGTTCTCCAGGGGCAGGCTCTGCCTCCGTTCCTTCGCTTTAACATGGCTTTGAGGGTGGTTATTTTCTTCCTCTGGTACTCGTGGGGTGCCTTCTGCCCCTCCGGGTTTTCTGGCGGACGCCCTTTGCTCCTCGGGTAGGCTTGTGGTATCCTGGCCTTCCCTTCGCCTTGTTCTTGCTTACTTCTGCTTGGTGGGGGCTGGGCCGTCCTTCCTGTCCCCATGACACATCCCCTGTTGGGGCCCTGTGTTCTTCCATGCTGGTGAGGTTCTCTCGCAGACCTTCCTCCCCTCTGGGTATGGCTAGGGTATCTATTCTACGTTAAATAATCTGCGGCTAGTAGTCTCTATCAGATGTACAAGTTACTTACTTTCGGTAACAATGTATCTGGTAGAGACGATTCTAGCCGCAGATTCCTTCATGACCTGCCTTTCCTTCCCGTTCTGCGAGGACCCTTCAGCTGGTCTTCTGCACTTGCCTCCCTCCGGGTGGCTTTGTCTTCTGCGGGTGCCCTCTTTCACTTCCTCCCTGGCAGGATGCTTTGTTCTGTTTATTTGTTCCACTCCTTCCTTTTCGGCAATTGGACGTTAGGTAATGTGTACCTCTGCATCCCTACACCCTGGTTTCCAGTTTGGGGCCTACCTATAACTTTCTCCTTTTTTTCATTGCTTGGGGTTTCTGACTCCTCTGCAGTCTTCTGGGTTGGGGTCTCTTGGCTGTGCCTCAGCCTTTAGCTCTTTACAGGTGATACGACACTCCTTCAAGGTGTCGTCTTGGGGTGATTTGTCGTTTCTCATCTGTTCCGGCCTTGTTTCCCTTCACTGTTATAGACTGTGGTTGCAGACTTTGTCGTCTACCACAGCGTTTTTCACATGTTTTTCTGCTTCCAGGGAGGATATCGCCTTCGCTTTGCAGGGTTGCTTCTCAGAGCGGTGCTCTGCTCCTTCCTTTCCATAACTTTCAGTAACACAGTGCTTGGCACTGTCCCTACTGGGGCTGTTCCTCCCCATTCACTTCTCCCTTTATGTTCCTCTGATTTTTTTCGCACACTGTTCTCATACTCTGTTTTGTTTGGGATGGCTCTGCGTTGTGGCGCGGAAATGTTCAGGGCAAAACTGACGTCAGCGTGCCGGGGTGAGACTTATGTGACCTCGCTGACGTCACGTCCGCGGACAACGTCAGGGCGGAGTCGCGTGGTACCGCCCCCGGTGCGCAGAGATGCTGTGGCCAAACTTTTCCGGATCCATTCTCACGCCTGTGGATAATTCTACGTTAAGGAATCTGCGGCTAGAATCGTCTCTACCAGATACATCATTACCGAAGGTAAGTAACTTGTACGACAAGGCTGCGGTGGTCCTTCTGGACCTATCCGCAGCCTTTAACATTGTTAGGCAGACGGGAAGCAAGCAGTGAACCTAGGAGACTATAGACCAAAGCCTTTCTCGCTGCCATGTAGTGTTCCAAAGGGCTCATCTTTGAGCCCTACCCTGTTTAAAATATATATGCCCCCTCTCATGAGCCTTATAGGGTCATTCCGGTTTGTCACTGTGTCCTGTGCCAATGACACTCAAATTATTGTCCCCATAAATAACGACATTGATGAGGTGGCCACATGTTTCAGCAACTGCATGACAGCAATCTTCAACTGGATGTCTTCCTGATGTTCGAAACTGAATTACCCAAAAATTGAGGTTATCCTTTTCAGGAAGGATACCTCCTTTTGGAATAGCTCCTGGTGGCCACCAGCTATTGGCCCTATTAATACTTCATTGGCCAAAGCAGGGAATCTTGGATTTCTTTTCGATTCCAAGTTTTCTTTTAAGGATCAGACCAGTTCTCTGGCCTCTTCATGCTTCCAAGTGTTGAAGAAAATACTTCCTTTACTGCCTTCAGACTTGAAGAAGGTAGAAGTCACCTCCCTGGTGCTTTCAAAGTTAGACTATTGTAATGCTATGTATGTTGACGCACAACAGAATGTTTTAAATAGACATCAGAGGCTGCAAAATGTAGTAATCCGGGTGCTTAAAAGATCAAAGATTTGTAACCCTTTTCTGAAGCTGGGCATGATTTACACTGGCTACCCATCACAAACAGAACCGCCTTCAAGGCGCTCTGTGCAGCGCACAAATCACTCTACCATACGGGCCCCACCCTGCTTGGAGACAAACTCAGTTGGTACATCCCAAATAGACTTTTGTGTTCGGCTTCAGCTAACAAAATGTCCGTTCCTACCATCTGCAAATCTTCATGGGGCGATAGAAGCTTTTCCTATGCAACCTTTGGAACCATTTGCCAGTTCATTTAAGGAATAACCCTAACCATATGGCTATTAGAAAGTCACTGAAATCCTGGCTGTTTACCTCTGCCTTTTAATCTTCCTAATATTAGTTCCAGTCCTTTCACTTCAGGTGTCGCATTGACACCTTGGCATATGTTGCGCTTTATACATTTAATCTAATCTAACGTCACACTGACAAAGCTATGCATATGAAACACAAACAAGTCGGATAAATGCTGGCAAGGCTCTGAGGGCTTGGTAGCACAGGAACACTGATAAAATGTTCGTGTCAATATCAAAAACTGCAAGAATATTGGGGAAAAGTACTAAATGTAAATGAAGAGATTTAAAACTGAGACCCGGAGTCCAGGTATATACACTTATTAGGCCTGCCAAACAAGCTAACCTTCCCTCTACACTCCCATAGAGGTGAAAGGACTGCAGCAAAGCAAAGGATTTCTATCCTAATGGGATGAAACTTAAAGGCTCCAAAAGTGGAAGATTGGAATATATGACTATGGGTCTTGTTAAGAATGGAAAAAAAGAATAGCCACCTTGATGGGTCTGTGAGATAACTTGGAGACGGATTGACCACCTTTTCTTACATTTCTTATTAACAGGATATAGAAAACGTGCCTATGCAGCTATTTAAAAGCACTAAGGCTCACAGATCCCAAGAGGTCACAAGTAAACTCGACCGATAAGAAAGAAGAATACTTAGGACACCGAGTGGGAGTTGGGGAGGGGGATATTGTTTAGTTTGAAATGTTAATGCGTTCTGTTCCAAAATAAGTGGATCATTTGTGTTTCTTATATGAAAGACTCTTATATAACTTTAAGATTTAAAACATAAAAAACGTAGTAGATTAATGCATCCGATGCATAATAAATGGTTTTAAGAGGCTGTCAAGATTGTTTTGTTGCCTGTGAAGACCACTCGCCAATGTCAGTTCAGTGATATGTGCATTGTTTTGGTGCATGTACCAATTCTGAATGACAAACTTGATTTAAACCAGAAGTTAAAGTATTGCAGGTGCCTTAGTTTGTCAAAGAATTTTTGATAACCCATCCACTTAGAGCTTGATTTGTTGCTTTTGTTTTATTGGTGACAATTGACGATGTTATGAGTATAATCCAAAATGTCATACGCTTTCTATTGGGATCTAAGTTCAATACAAATAATTTGGATCAGTTATTCAAAATAAATATATTTAGCAAATTACATAATTTTGCCTGGACATTGCCTTTTGTTCTTGTTTTCATAAAGCTTACCTTTTCTTTCTTATGCAGCGTTGGACAGCCTTTCCAAGGAGATTACTTAGAAATCAGCAAGAACCCAAAGTACAAGAAACTCACAGACGCACTGGAAGAAAAGAACATTATTGCTGACAACATCTCAAAAATCAACCGGGCTAATGGAAAGGTGAATTTAATTGCTTAACACCCACATTTACCTTCGGGACACCACAGTTCATGTCAGGTTAGGGAATGGGCTAATTATAAAAGCACAGAACTACTCAGGCGGGGAATCCTGTCAAACTAGTATTGAATCACCTGTGACCTTGCTACTATAGGTATTTTATTGGACTAAACACATCGTTCCTTCTATTATTAGTTATCCCTTTTATTTGCTGAATTTTTATATGAATATTTCTTTAAGTCACTTTGCAAGCTTTTATTATTGCGTCATGTGATCCATTATGTAAAAAACATTTCTCAGTGAAGGAAGAAAACTAACAAAATAGCCTCAAATTGCTTTGGTTTTTATTGTTTTTATAGTTTAAAACTTTATTGAACATTTCACCTTACTATAACATTAAGTTAGCCTTTGGTTTTTCAGTGAATTTCAAGTTTTTTAATCATAAAGTAATATTTTATTACCATTCTTAAAGCTGATCCCCACCCCCCTCCCCCGCCGCGCATGACCTTCGGCCATGCGTGGCATGGGGTTTACAGCAGAGCCTGCCCTGTGTCCAACCCCATTCTGTGAAGTTGGCCATAGGGCCTGGTCTGCGGCCAGGTCCTGTGCGTTCCTGTTGCCAGTCACCCCCCCCCATAGCCAGCTAACCGCAGCTGCGCACAGACGAAGGCCTCAAACTATGGGGAGTTGGCAACTGGGTCTGAATTCCATTAAAAAGGGGCAATAATAACTCTGTAATTTCCCTCCACCTATAGTTTCACCATCACCATATTTAACCATCACCCACCATGTACCGCTGAGCATTCAAGACATCTTACAGTCACACCCATCAAAGGTATATTGTCAACCATTTTGTGTCAGTACACATATTTGGGCCATTCAGCAAGTACATAGATAGGGGCAATTCATCTCCAAATTCTCTGTGCCATGTGCCCCATATCTCTTCAGTTGTTTCAGGGCTTCCTCGGCTGGTGTGTCACCCTTTCTGAAGCCACACACAAGTTCATGTTGGTGCACCATGACTTCATCATATGTAGTAAGGGAACACCCCATTGCTACACAATATCCCTTCGCATCACTGCCAGGGACACATTAGAAAATAATGCAATTTGTAGAAGCTTTTTAGTCAGGCCGTATCACTTGGGTAATAGTTTTAATAGGCAACTCGGGGGTTACGTAGTTAACCAAGCAGGTTGTTTAGTAGATGTATCTCATTCATCCGAAATGACTGTATCTTCTAATCCTGTCACAATTAATTATGAAATGTAACCTCAAGTCCCCTCATTTACAAGGCTATGAGTAAATTTCCAAAATGCAGTATTCTGATGCAGTACATCCAAAGTACATATTTTAAATACATGAATCTAAATAGAGCTCTTATGGCACTTCTTTCTGGTGCATAAATGTTCCTGTCCATTCAATGTGGTCCACGTCCCCAGAAGCTCGATCGCGTTAGCCCTTAGTTTAGTGAGTCAGGTGCCTTGTTTGGTAGCATTATGTATGTTAGTGAGCAAGGCTTCACCGTGATCTCTTCGGATGGAAGGAAATCCTCTAATATCAAATAGGATGACAACACCTCACTGGTTTTCACATAACTTCCTCTAGAATTGCAGAACTGTAGATAACAGAAAATTTAAATTGTAATTTTAGCAATTCATCTAATAATTGCTTGAATGTGTTAAGTTAGTCATACCCCCATAAATCAATAGTCCTACGTAACCCTATCAAGTGACATCCTTTGAACCCTTCCAGACTCTTGACATCTCTCATCCTGTCTGCCACCTATTTAAGATTACTGTTTTTTGGTATTAGTGAGCAAATTCACCAATAGGCTATTTGTGTAACTTGTCTACATTTTCTCATTTTAAAATTCGTATTCACAGAATTGTGATGATAAATTAGGAAACTGATAAATTGACAACAAAATGTACATTTGCTGTTTTTTTGTTGTTGAAGGTTGATTAAAAATAGTTACATGCTGCTCCCTGCATTCCACCTACTTCCTGTGTCCCAGATATACAACTTTCGTAGTTTGTCCAAAAAGTCCCAGGAATGTCTATGGCGGTTAACTTATAGGAATCACACTACATTTTACTACTCTTACTTCATCATATTTACATGCCATAAAATAATTACTTTTGCTGCCAGTGGCAAATCATTTAGCATCCTGCATTCCCACATTTCTTGTGAAAAACATGGTACTCCACTATGGGGCAAAACTGCAACCGTGCCATGCACATCTTTTACATGGACCATTTTCAGATTAGGTTGACGTAGACGGGTTATAGGCATTTTACACCTTTGAAACCTAGAGTCCTAGGGGAATCCAGGGAGGTGTAATTAGTTGACCTCATCACTATCTGCAAATGTCAAAACATCACTAAATAACAAGTTTCGTCACATTAAAATGCTTTAAAACACTCACATTGATGGTCTTAAGTGTTTTCTTGAATTTCTGGAGTGTTAGAGCATCTGTACAATTAATGTGGATGCTATTAAAGGTCCTGGGTGTGTAAATGGAGAATGGTGGTCTTCTGTTTTTTTTTTCCTCGTACCACTTTTGTTCTCCAGTGTTGTGATCTTGTTCTTAGTGTGGTGCTGTCCACCAGCGGTTGTTAGTTTTGGATGAATGCTCCTAACTCACGAATTACAGCTTTAAAGTGTTTAAAGGAATTCCCAGATGAGCATGCCTCACAGTTGTGAAAAACAAATTAAGGTGTTTGTCACTACCAGGACGTGTAGAGCACATAGGTACATGTCCTACCTTTTACTTGCATAGCACCCTGCCCTTAGGCCCTACATTAAGGGTGACATATATGTAATAAAAGGGGAGTTTAAGGCTTGGCAAGTACTTTTAAATGCCAAGTCGAAGTGGCAGTAAACAGGTAAACACCGGCACTGCAGTGGCAGGCCTGAGACAGGTTTGAAAGTCTACTTATGCAGTTAACACAATCAGTGCTGCAGGCCCACTAGTAGCATTTGAAATACAGACCCAGGGTATATGGGATACCGCACAGTGGGTTACTTGATGGGCATTAGCACTTTAATTTTTGGCCCAATAAAAAAACGCCCACACAGATGGAGTCTGCTGGTCATTCCCATAGAGCTATCATTGCCTTTTATAGCTTGTTTTAATCATGTTTGCACTAAATACCGAATGAGTTAAACCCGAAGTATTTCAGCTTGTGTATAATGAGGGGAGAGCACAATTTCAGATCCTGTAAACATTTTATGCATTAGCACTTACACTTTAGACTGGATTGTTATTTTCTCCATCTTACTGTTACGGACTTTTGGTCAAAATCATCTCCATCAACGGCAGGTTCTTTTATGTGGTCTACAATTTTGTTAATTCTGTATCGTATAATGATTTTAATTAATAAATCAATAAAGAATACTTACCTCTCACTAGCATTTGGAGGTCAAAATACATCAATACTATAGTGAGGAACAACAAATTGCACCCCTCCTCAACATCCCTGTCATGTGGAACATTCTGCAAGATCTGTATGGCAACAGAGTCTGAGCCGAATAAAGCCTCAAGAAGTTGGAAATATTGGTGCAGAGGCATTGGCAGAGAGTGCTCGAATATCACTGCCTGTGCCTTTGTAATCGCATAACAAGACCTTGGCTGAGATAAAGCTTAATTCAGCCCAGGATCCGATATCATGGTCCATTCTGCTCTGGAGCGTGCAAGAAACCATGTGGGCCTTCAGTGTAGAGGAAGCATGGCCTGGTACCAATGAGAGGCCAGGTGAAGGCCTAATGGGGTCAGTCTGTACTAGGGAAGGTCCCATCTGCAGACCTCTGGAAAAGCTGCACTATTACCTCCTAGAAGTCTTCGACCTGAAGAACAGAGTCAGAGATGGTCGACTGGTAGACAGTCAGGCCTTCTGAGTGCCAACTGCACAATATGTTTCTGAAGCCAGAAGGACTGGGAGAGGATGACTCCCATCTTGACTTCTTGTGTTTGTGCCAAGATTGGTCCTTGGACTTCATCTTACACTTACCTGAGGACAGGGACTGAGACTTTGAGCAGTAAAATGCCAGAGACTTGGAGCAAGACTGGCCTTGTTTCTTTTGCTCCATGACATACAACTTCACCTCCTGCTCTTTGATGATCCTTGAGCACAAGGGAAGATTTTCAGCATGAATGGTGCTTGGATCCAAGACACCAAAGACTGACATCAAGTGGATTCATAATAGACATGTGCTACCTGTAGGTGCAGTTTGACACATGTAGTGTTTGAGGGAGACATCAATAGCACACCGTGATGCATTTGGGAAGTCGGTGAAGATCAGACAAAATTCGTAGTAGAGCTCTGGATCCACATCAAAGAGTGCCAGAAAAAAAGGAATTGAAATCAGAATACAGAGGGTGTGCCTGTCTTCTGGGATCAAGCTGCTGTGGAGTCAGACGGTGCCACCTACAGGCACGCAGGAGCAATTGCTGGAAGACTTTATCCAATACAGTCTGGAATTGCAGAGGAATTCAAAAGGCTAGTAATCAGCATTTCAGAGGAGTAGCTGCTTCATATCTTTGGATTAGTAATGATCAATTCTCTTTACTGGCAAAATGTAATTTGACATTACTAATTTGAGTGCCACTGGATTCAAGCTATCCTGGCTGATGAGGGGTGAATCCCCGAAACCGGTCCTAGGATTCTTGTTTCCGGTCCATGGAGGACTTGGCTTGGCAGTTTGGGCTGGACCGTTCCGTTCCCATGGGGCACAGGTTCAAGACTGATTTGCATATGGCCAGGAATAAATTGGTGTGGCATGGTGAGCAAAAGAATGATGGATTTAACCCCGATCTCCCGACGGGGAGGACGGATTGGGGGGTGGAGTGTTTTGATTTGTTCTGCATTCCGTCCATCAATTGTGTGTCTTTTACTTTTAGAAAGTGGGCTTTTCTCTGCTCTTAGCTCTTTGTGTGCCTTCCAGCCTGTCTCCAATACACGTCTGACTTTGGGTGACAGCTACACTCAGTGCATTCCCCCTAGACAGCCACAAACACAGGACACTCGGCTGCATCTGCATACTGATGGGTCTTCTTGGGCAAAGGGAAGGGGAGGGACTGACTCGTATACTACAATAGGTAGTGTCCTGACCTCACACAAAGCACTGATCAATCCCCCAGGGTTAGCCTGGCAGACAGGTCTGGGCTGAAAGGGGACCAGTGCACCTCAAAGAATTTGGTTTTAAAAATCACCTCCACTTAAAAGGCACTTTTGGGTACTCGCTGGCTCTACATCTGCACATTGCCAGAAGGACTGCTGTGCTGCCAGGAGGGACTGCCACTCTGCTAATTGGTAAGCTGTATTAGCCGGCTGCTTAGTAAGCTGCAGAAGGGACTGCAACTTTGCTACCTGCTTTTCTGGCCTGCTGCCTGCTACCTCTGTGCTTTTACTGACCTAAAAGTCTGAGGGACATCAAAGACTTTTGCTATACCAGTGTTGCTGTGGGACTCTTGAGTCTGGCAGTTGAAGATTGACCGGAATCAGTGCTTCCATTGTCAACAGGTTAAGCGCTTTGATTTGCTTGCACCTGGCACTTGTGGTGCAGGATGCGAGCAGCCTGTGCTGTGAGGACCCACACAACATTGGGAGAAGCAACCGCCTTGGGGCTGCGAGCTGAGTGAAGTGGACTCCCTAGTCATCTCCACTCCAACCACCTTCAGCCTGACCAGCATGCCCCGCTGTGGTCTGAGTGAGGACGTTGCCACTTTGGAAGCTTCGTCCTAGAGGTCTGCGATGCCGAAGACTGTCGCAACCCTGCGGCCATTTGGAAGGTACTGTCTTACAAAAGGAACTGAGCTGTCCCAAGTTAGCTGTGTTGTGCTCCTCGCAGACCCCTGCTTCCTATTCCATGTGTTGGCCTCGGGGGACTCAGTCCGGATCTCTTTTTGTGGTGTTATCATTGTGTTACTGTGTGTGTTTTGCACAAATACTTTACACATTGCCTTTTTAGATAAGTCTGCCTGTACCATGCCAAGCTACCAGAGGGTGAGCACAAGTTATCCTTGTATTTTATGTAGCTTACCCTGACTAGAATGGTGGGTTCTGCCTGGCTTGTGTGTATACCTTAGCCAACTAGAAACCCCGTTTCTAACAGTGGTAATGCAACTGCATCTTCTATCCCCCAGTGAGGTGCTGGGGAGGTCGCTTTGTCTACTAATATCACCTGTGGGGGAGCTGTTGAAATTTGAAGATATCTAGATATTGTCAAGTGAACATTTGATTGCCATGTGGAGCCTCAGACTGCCCAGGCGACTTGATGTTGCCCACCAAATGCTGAAATATTGGGTATAATGGAGGAGTTGAGTTTAGCTCTCGAGGAGTACTCTTCTTCTCTTTAAGGTGGCGGTGTTTCATGCGATGTTGCGAGTTGTTATTGCACTTTGTGGCTGTGGTCTCTGTTTTCTCTTGCTTGTCTGAGACGCTTTCGCACCCTGTTTGAGAGGGGTCTTTGTGGGCCAGTTTGGGGAAGGTCTGGATCATTCGCTTTTTGAGAGTATGACTGCTTGTCAGCGTGGGTGCCGGTGCACTGATTGCATCGTGCCCCCTTTGATGATTTTTGCTCATGCTCTGGATCTTGATCTTGGGCATCACTTGGCTTTAGCTTGTGTTCTTTAGTAAGGAAGGTCAATGAGCTGTGAGTAGATGGTTTTCTGGGTCTGGCTTGTTCCATTCCTCGGGCTCGTGTTCTTTGGGGGGAGGGATCGGCAAGCCTGTGATTGAGTGCGTAAGTTGTTGGGATTCCTCCCAAGGTCATGACTCATACCTGGGGGTTCTGTGCTAGAGGGCTGCTTTTAAGACCTTAACTTCATCCGTTACTTCTGATAAAATTATGGGGAGAGTCGGTCCAGTGCCGATGCACATTGGCAAGAATGGTAGGTTATGGCTGAGTCTTGTTGAACTCTATTGATCATGTCATTCAAAACCTGAAACTTTTGGGCTATACCCTGAACAAGTACTGCAAGAGCCTTTAGGAGGTCCACTCATATTTACAGTATGTCTGCATGAAAAGTTAGTGCCAATGATATCCCATCCATGGTGTTAAGCAAAATGGACCGATTGGTCATCGGTAGGGGGTAATTTACCATGTCTGAGAAGAGCCTCTCCGTCATAGTGTGTGGCATATTAGATTAATTGACTTGTGGCTCCTTGGGTTGTGATAGCATTGGAGGGAGATTGAGGTTTCTCTTGAATGCTTCCTCATTGGATGACCTGCTACAGACTTGTTTCCATTGGGGACCCAAGTGGCACTTCTGAGCCTAATCCTGGCTCAACCTTCCACCGCACACGGTAATGCTGTGCCACGTCCAGTAGCCTAGGGGGGGCCACACTGTATCATGACCCCTAATTGTCCCCACAACCAAGCACTGAGCTCGGCCCTATGGGCCCTCCTTCACTGCCTGGAGAGCTCTGTAGCCGTTGCTCTTCCTCCAGCGCCCCAGCTCATGCACCACTCACCGCACTGGGCCTCGTACTTGTGCTGGCTATCTGCAAAAAGCAGCAGAAGCGGCAAAGAAAAAGGTCGGCAGCTGGATTTGAGGGTGTTTCGTGTGTCAGCGAGCGGAGGGGGGTGCTGCCACGAAGCCGATGATGGTTGGCCTTGCAGGGCTCCACAGATTCACTCTGCTGAGGGGCTGTGGTGCTGTAGGGCTGCAGTAATGGAGGCAGCTGTGCGCAGCTGATGGGGGGGGGGGCGTGGTGCAGAGGGTGGAGAATTAGGAATGCAGAAATCCCTCTCTGCATGCTTGGCTGACTTGGCTACTTGGTGCCAAAAAACCAGAGGAGAAGCATACTGGGGCTCTAACCAGGCATCTGGACACAAAACCAGGAAATGCTTGTGGACTTTACACCTCTTGTGAGATGAAATTGGTCTCTACATTTGGACCCTCCACTGAGGAAAGTGCCTCATTTGTGTGGTTGCATGTAGGGTAACAAATGTATTGGAACTGCTGTTGCAAACTATGGTAACTAAGGCTAACATGCTTAGTGAAATTTTGATGCATCAAACTTCAGAGCCTTTGCTACTTTCCAATGAGGCTATACCAGGCAATTTGGTTGTGGCATGGTCAAAGCCTTGCTCAGTGCTGCTGGCAAGTTGCGACATCTTTGGGAGCAATAGTCCTAGTCTGGGTGAACCCTCTTGACTCTGCATCCATTGCCAGAAAATAGAGTGGTGCAGACTTCTGCCACTAAAGTAAACCCTAAAGCTATGCCTGACAGAGAATTAAAGCGAGGCAAGAAGATTTTTTCATACACTTTAGCATTGTGATCTCTCAATGCTGCTTGACAGATACGCCCTCTAGGATATGGCAAGTAAGATCTTGAGCACTCTCGCTGAGAAAGATGGTTTCATACAATCCACCCACGATAGACAGGATATGTCCAAATACATTTTGTGGCCCGTACTAGACACAACAGAATACATAGTGTGGTGATTCATTGTTGTGAATTGGTACATGCTAGGAGTTTCTTCAGGAATGGGCAAACATCCCACATGGATATGCCCTTTGATGGCTCCAGGCTGTTTGGTGAAAGGCGGGCTTAGCTTTAGAGTGGTTCAAAAATGGATTTGCTCTGGCCTTTCTGTTCTATTACCAATACCAGACAGTCAGGCAGGGGTTACTTCCAGGGACTAGCTTGCTGTGAGAAGTAGCCATTTCAGCCATGCAGTAGCCATTCCAGCCCATTTGAGGCTCCAGGGGATGTGGTGGCAGCAGAGGGGTGGGGCCATCAACACCATGGCTATTCCTCGTCATTCTCTTCCCTGCCACGGCTAAGCCACTATGATTCTGCCTTTGTGAGGCACCCACATCCTGTGAGGGGCAGAACACTCTTTTACCTGCCCAACTAAACATGTGCTTACCTTGGCCATTGGGTACTGCAGGTTGTCATGGTTACGCTCATCCCTTTCTATCATTTCTTCCAAACCCCCATGGTTCATCGTGTTTTCAATCAATCATTCATTTGTATAGCGCACTACTCACCCGTGAGGGTCTCAAGGTGCTGAAGGGGGGTGGCAGCTACTGCTAGAACAGTCAGGACTTGAGATGTCTCCTGAAGGTCAGCAGGTCCTTGGTCTGACGCAGATGGGTGGAGAGGGTGTCCCATGTCTTGGCGGCGAGGTGGGAAAAGGATCTGCCGCCGGTGGTGGTCCTGTGTATGTGTGGGACGGTGGTGAGGTCGGCGGAGAGAAGCTGGCGGTTCGGGTTGCAGAAGGTGAGACGTTTGTTGAGGTATACTGGTCCGGCATTGTGGAGTGCTTTGTGAGTGTGGGTGTGGCGCTTGAAGGTAATCCTCTTGTTGACTGGGAGCCAGTGCAGGTCTTTCAGGTGGGCAGTGATGTGGGTGATGCTGAGGACGAGGCCTGCGGAGGCGTTTTGTATACATTGAAGTCTTTTCTGGAGTTTGGCCGTGGTTCCTGCATACAGGGTGTTGCCGTAGTCCAGTCTGCTGCTGACGAGGGCGTGGGTGACCGTCCTTCTGGTTCCGGTAGGGATCCATCTGTAGATCTTGCGGAGCATGCGGAGGGTGTTGAAGCAGGAGGAGGAGGAGACGGCGTTGACTTGTTGGGTCATTGAGAGCGATGAGTCCAGGATGAACCCCAGGTTCCGTGCGTGGTCGGTGGATGTCGTTGCGGCTCCCAGAGCAGCCGGTCACCAGGAGTCGTCCCAGACAGAGGGGGAGGAGCCGAGGATGAGGACCTCCGTCTTGTCTGAGTTCAGTTTCAGGCGATTGTTCTCCATCCAGTCGGCAACGGCCCTCAGTCCCTCGTGGAGGTTGGTTTTGGCGGTGGCAGGGTCCTTGGTGAGTTAGCGGATCAGCAGTGTGTCGTCGGCGTAGGAGACGATGTTGAGGTTGTGCGAGCTTGAAGTACTCCAATTTTTGAGACCCCAGAGGTGCTAGGGGTAGCACCCTATGACTTCGAGTACTTCCTGATGTGGTATTATAAAATTCTGCATATCTTGATAATATAACAAAGAACTTGGCAACAGAAGCTGAAATACGAAAAGACATCTTTATTAAACTCAAATGAGTGAGACTACGTCGCACAGAAGCCTTAGCAACTGAATGAGGCAGTCTCCAGAACAAAAAACGGTCTTCTCTTTTATGCTCTGGGCAACACCGCCCTTCTCTTGCAGTTGGTCATTCACATATTTTACTTCAAAGAACAAGCAGAGTCATGATTACAATCTCACATTTCAGTTCAGCCAGCCCGCAATTATTTACCCAGCAAGGCTCAGATCCCTCATCAGATATCAGCAGGCCCCAATAAACACGGGCACCTCCTGTTTGTAAAACAAGCCATAAAGCAGGAACAGTCAGGTGAGAAAGAGATTAGCTGGAGGCTCGTGTAGGATGAAAAGACTTTATGGTGTGTCAAGCCCTGATGCTAATCACAGGTGGCCAGAGGACGGGGAACTCGTGGGACCAGTTTGACCTGTGGCAGCGGAGCCAAGCTGCCCAGGTCACAGAAAAGTCAAAGAAAGGCACGTGTGCTCTAAAAGGCCCGTATTTGCTTCATGCTATATAGCCTATGTGAGGGCAACCATAAGATGGCCACCACTCTAAAATGGAACCCACGTAGTGATGTATAATAGCGTATACACAGTGCATTCATAGCTAAAACGTTACACAAAGCACTTGTACATACCGCATTAACCATTCGCGGTTCACTAATACCGGGATAGACAGGGGTAGGGCCCTGCCTCCTACGCGGTCCCAAATTTTAAAGTACGACAGACCCTCCTTTTGCCCTTACATAGGCAATAACTATACTCTCATCAATCCGAGTCCAGGTCTACAGACATGAAGTCATGGAGATGTTGCTGTAGCATCATCCTATTACTTAGCGACTCTCACGGGACACGTCTCCTTACACAAGTAGTAGCACAAAGGCCACATATGGCAGGACAAAATAAGGAATACCTCTATCTGCAGTAGGCGGCATAAGATCACACACCCAATAATTAGTGATGGTCATTACTAACTAGTGTTGATGCAGAAGCTGTACAAAAGAATTGCTTACGAATTCTGATCTTCTAACCTGCTCATGTTCAGGAAAAGGGTGAAAAGAGTGCAAAGAAACAGTAGTAGGAAAGGACATAGGTTGGGAAGCGGGTGCAAAAGTCAATTGAGTAGAGAAAAACGATCCCACCCATAAATGACAACGTCATGTTTAAAAAACACTGGAAAACTCGTTATTAAAAACATATAGACAACGGGAGAAAGTAGTGACCACTATTACAAATGAAATGATAATTTTTATGTTCAGGTGAAACAGTGGTGACCCTCATCAATGCTCTGAGGTGAAAAGGGGGTACTCTTCCACAGAAAATGGATTTTATTCTGCTTATACTAGACAATGCCAGCAAAACAAACAATCTTCTAACACCTAGTCTATACAATCACACGGGAACCTCTTGTGAAACCACCTATGCCCAGAGTCCATTCAAAAAGCCTCTCTGGCAGGCTTCTATTGTCCACCAAATCTTCTTCTGTTGTTTTCTTTTGCGTGGGCCTCTTCATTCAAGCCTTTCATGAGAAAAGTACTGCTTAGTTGGAGTGCCCTCCTGGCAAACACCCACAGCTCACTCGAAAAAGTCTCAATGTCTCAAGGCAGTGCGCCAGTATTTTTCCTTCGCGGCAGGCACTACAGGTAGTGTGCTCTCCATTGATCAAGGGCACAGGTCATCTCGTGCAGATTCGGGACCATTCTCAGACTCCAACACTCGTCATTCAGTGTCAGAGGACGCTCAGGCTGCTCTTCCATGGGCACTGGAATGTAGTGCCTTCTGTCAATCTTGGATCCGCCGGTGCACTGCACTTCCATTGAAGCAAAGGAAAAGAGGGGGGTGTGTGGCCAAAAACTCAGGCCAAGGGGCTCAAGGGACTGCACACTGTCAGAGGTTACCAGCACATGACAGGCGCTCTTTTGCACTGGAATTCTGGTTCTGTGGCAAAACCAGCTCCTCCTTCTTTTCTGATGTTGAACGCCTTCTGATGAAGCAAGTGTGATGCTTTAAACAGTTCGTTGTATAACAAGGGGACTGTAAACAAGTGGCCTGTGATTTTCAAAGGAGTGGCCACACGCCATGGGACAATTTTCGTCTAGAATACACTGTCTTTCTCAGGAAGCAATACAAATAAAAAGGCAGTAGGCAAAACAGTGCCTCTAAGCTTTTCAATTGGGTTTCCGTGTGAGAGCCTCCATCATCTAAGGGTAGATAACTACACGAGAATTCTATCTAAATGGATGTCTTCACATATGGTGGCATTGTCTAATAGGGCAAACACATTTTTTTTTTTCAATGATTACATATAAGTGTTTCTAAATTCCTTATCTAGGACATCTCAATAGAGAAATCACATGGTACAGATTATCATAGGCATGTAGAAACCTTTCACATCAGGTGCACTAGGCAATACACAGGCTAATAGTCAGATATGAAAACAAAAGACAAGAACTAGAGGGTCCTGATATTTGCATGATTAGAAACTTCTGATCCCACCGAAAATTAAAGCAGCAGGAACAAAAAGGGTAAAAACCACATTAAAAAATAAACATTGAAAATTCGTCATGTTCAAAAAAGGTAAACGTAAGTTATCTCCTATCGGGATGGAAAACTTGTCTTACTATAATATAATATACTTGACAGTCAGGCTGGAAAACATTGAAGCAGGCCTAGGGACAATTCTTGAAAACCAGTCTGGTCATACAAGAGGGGATTATACATAATATGGAGGTTCCTGGTGCATCACTGCAGTCGAAGTGTGTACCTGAACAATACACCTACAATAATAAATGGGCTGACTGGTGAAAGGAATACGGAAAAGGGAATTGGAACTAGGACACAACTAAAATCCCCAATAACTAAGCATGATGCGACATCGGTCAGGGAAGAAGCAACAAAAGCAATAAAAAATAAAAATCTATAGGAAGGACAAGAATTTACTTGGGTGATAGTCAGGCATGTGACACTACACCAAGAGTACGGGTGGTACACAAAAGGCCAAAGTTACATACATTTTAACTCTACCGCTGGCGACTACACAATATACGGTAATCTTAGGTAATGTTCCAGTTCCTTCTTCAGGGAAAAATGAAAACCTAGTTTTCTTTTAAGGAACAAAAGCCATAGGCTACTTAGGAAGCAAAACATCATTAACTAATGTAATATAGAAATTAGGCCACCTTGAGTCACAGATCTATAATTTTATCCTTAGGTCCAATCAAGGATACATAAATGTAAGGCTGCCTGTTCCATTAAGGGAAAGGGCAGTAAGTGACTAACTGCAGGTGACACACTTTGATCCTGTAGATCTCTTAGTTTTCTGTAATACCATTATAGCCAATTTAGACATGCACTGGTAAAGTGCTGCCTCTCATGTTCACAGCATGAAATATCATTAGCTGTGGAATTTAGTAACCAGAACAAGTTCAACCAACTGTTGCGTAGCGATGGGCATCGTCATGACCATCCCCTCACAACACAGGTAAACTTGTAATAGTATAAAAAGCAGCAACAAAAACAACGAAAACATGCAAAAAATAATAAAAACGCACAAAACGTCAAGCCATCAGATATACTTGCTGTATATCAAGCACAAAAAAGCATAGACAAAACAATAGCATATGTAAAATAAGCGGTGACACACAACACCATGTCATGTACTTTTATGCACTGTAAACCTGCAGCCCAAAACCCAATATACGGGCCTGTTTAATTTGTCAGGTTTAAAATCCTTACCCTCCTTTTTGACAGTAGATCACCAGGCAATGGAAATCTGCTGACAAATATACTGTCTCTCTTCTAACATACAGGACTAGCAAGAACAATTCATGATAGCAATTAGTTCACATTTAGGCATGTAGCCTTAAAAAAATTGTAGAATCTTTTTGTCTGTCTAAGACTTAATGCAACACTCCGTTTTCTGGTAAATAAGAGCTAATAGCAGGCATCATTCTCTTTTTTTTAATTTTTTTTAGAGCGAGACGCAAATGTATCAGTTCTGCAAAGCATTTAACATGATGTTTGGGCTTCCAAAGAAACCCCTTTGCTATATTTTCCCTTTGGAATTAAGTTATTTAGTTTTATTGATGTTCTTATGGAGAAACCAGAAACCCCACCTTCAGAGGCCCGTGTAGCAAGGTCATTCTGCATTCCACAGAGGCAAGGCCCTAATTTAAAAGGTCATAAATGTCAACGTGGCAGCCTACTCCATTGAACTAAAGATAGCATCTCAACAGCGTAACTTGAGCCAGCCTCTGCAGCTCTCCAACCCCCAGCTTCTGCCACTCTGAATTTGTCAAAGGCAGAAGGCCTTCCTAATTCCTCCTAACTTGCAATAATTCACTCTATTTTGAAAAATAATTTCTCCTTTTTAGGCGCTAAAAAAAAATTATCTCTATTCCCAGATTATTAAACTACATTTACTGTGAATAATTCACGAAACTTAATAACACACATACCACTTTTTAGAATAAATCCTTGTTACAATCCTATGTAATGGTACACATTTCAACAACCTTAAATGAATGAACGTCTGAGTAGGCCCAGCTAAAGTTAGACTGAACTCCAGCAATTGGGACCGCTTTCTGCCCCAGTCCACTGGCACTGCGAATTGCATTCGCAATGAGTTTTGATATTTTCTTGATCATTTAGTCACTTGCCTTTATTCAAGCTCTGTTCGTCGCTTTCATATTAGCATATGAAACTCAGTGCCTCCCGTTGGGTAATTACAATATTTTCACCCCTACTGCTAGAACCTGCAATCTCATCTTTCCCCTCCTACTTACTCAAACCGATACCACATTCCTTTTTATTCCCTTCGTCAATACAACCTTCCTCACGCTACTCTTCATGTCTTTATTACTCCCCTTCATCATCTCTCTTCCCTCCACGGCATTCTATTTTCCCAATTGTTCTTCTCCTTCCTACGTATTACCTAGTTCCTATAACCGTAATTCTACATTTCTCCACCCCTCTATCATTACTGACTTCATCACGTACCTGCTCACAAACATCCTCTTTTCCTTCATCAAAAAAGAATTCTCCATTTCTCTTTCTCTATGTGGGTGCTAACTCCATTAAGGCCGTTTTCTATTAACATCAAATAGTTGCGGGTTGCGACACCATATTTTATTTAATTTCTCCAAGTTTTAAAAAGGTCCTGTTTTTCATAGCGTGTTCAGTAGTATAGTGACAGACACAGCTAAAGTTAGAACCTTCAACCCTGATATTAAAACAAGCCTTTGTACGGGCACATTGACTCATTGAATCATAAGAAGGCACAACCTGTAAATATATATCAAACCTAAACGTATGCATTTACTGAAGTCTGAGACACTTTAAAAAGTACTCTGAATGGAAGAAAATGCAGTTCAAACAGTGTTTTCTACCCAAATTCGACTTTCATTTTTTTGGCATTAAAAAATGAATATCCTACAATTTTTTTGCATAATATGCATTACCAGAATGTTTATTACATAACCCATGAGTCAGGCATTGGAAATAATAACTTATACTTTATAGAAATGAGCTTGTTTGCGCCTGCGCCAAGAGAAAATTGTACACGCGAATGCTTGTCATTTTAGTGATGCAACACAACTTAAATCAAATTTTCATGCTAGGAGGTCATAGTATGAGTATTAAGCTTTATAAATATCAAAAAACGATTTTGAAAAGCACTTATTTTTTTAAAATAATTTTTCCATGATTAATAGTTTTCTTTTTAAAAAAAATCCCAATTATTCGTTTTTGTGATAATTCCATGTATAAAAAACAAGCTGCATCTCTTGCCTATCATTTTGGACACATTAACTCACACGCCTAAGCGCATAAGCCCAACTTGAAACGCGTCACATTTTTGCGCAACTTTCATTTAAAAGGACGGTTCTGCAAAATTCCACCCGTGTTCAACTGGGAAGGTGCTGGCTGAATGAACATTTCTATCAAATATACTGCAGCTGAAAAGTTTGCCTGTGAACATCTAATACAATGCATCTAAGGAAAATGCTGTAAATTTATTTACTTTTGCAAAAATAGATAATTTCGTTTTTGGGGCCTGATTTACATCTATTGAATGTGTTTCTAATTTTATCCTTTAAGCATTTAATGGCAGTTTTGTATATGTGCACAATTGCTCATTCTATAAATTAAAGAGCACCATATAGCTATTTTAGCACGTCACATGGTTCGTTTCTGGATTTCTTTTTTAAGTTTCTACTTGATATTAATTAACCAACAATTTACTTAACAGACTGGAAACATCAGAAGACCCACAAACACATATTGAGCTCATTTCAGACATAAACAGAAAGGGGTTAAACAGACAATACAGCGCGCTTTAGCCATTTTTCATAAATAGCGCCGTCGCAATTTACTTACAGAAGTTGCACTAATGATAAAAAACCACAGACATTTAAACACACAGTTGACTTACAAATCAATACGCATGACAGAAAGAAAGAACAGCTCACAGACTATACTTGAAACAAACCATTTGCAAATACTAGTTGTAGGTCATATTTACAAGCAACGCTTTTCAATAGTGTTCCAAAAGGCTGCATAAACAGCCCCACAGACAGATGCATGTCCAAGAAGTAGTGAATGCGCTCAATTCACTAGCTTTGCCTAGCAGAACACCACACAAAATTGTTCTGCATATCTTCATTCATGAAACTGCGCAGAACGAAGAATCCTTGTTTTGTATTAGGTCATATTTTAATTCCCTGGGGATACAAAATCACCAAGGAAGAAATATGTTCTTAAATTTAACCTATTTAGATATTTCCCACACTATGGTACCTTTCAAAACAAAAAGCAACACATTTTTCCATGTGAGCTTACAAACAGGCATGCCAAAAATACTGCGGAAAACGCAAGTATTATAATCAAAACCAAATGGAGAAATATCTCCTCGTTACCTGCCTACACAAATTGCAATTCGCATATCCAAACCTATACAAACCAAAAGCTACATTTCCAAAATTGCTAAGATCAGGCATCTTGTAGCTCACTAATCTAGCGTATACACAGTGCATTCATAGCTAAAACGTTACACAAAGCACTTGTACATACCGCATTAACCATTCGCGGTTCACTAATACCGGGATAGACAGGGGTAGGGCCCTGCCTCCTACGCGGTCCCAAATTTTAAAGTACGACAAGCTGACGATGTTGGCGAGTGGAGCCATGTAGATGTTGAAAAGGGTAGGGCTGAGGGATGATCCTTGGGGCACGCCGCTGATGATTTTGGTGGCTTCAGAGCTGAATGAGGAGAGGCGAACCCTCTGGGTTCTCTCGGTGAGGAAGGAGGTGATCCAGTCCAGGGCGTTACCGCTGATTCCTGCGTCATGTAGGAGTGTGCGTAGGGTGTGGTGGCAGACGGTGTCGAAGGCGGCCGAGAGGTCCAGGAGGATGAGGGCCACGGTTTTGCCATTGTCAAACATGGCCTTGATGTCATCTGTGGCAGCAATTAAGGCAGTTTCAGTGCTAGGATTGCAGCGGAATCCTGATTGGGACTGGTCCAGGATGATGTTCTCCTCGAGCAAATGGGTCAGTTGCCTGTTGACGATCTTTTCGATGACTTGAGCAGGGAGATGGACCAGAAATTCTTGAGGTCCTTTGGGTCCGCTGTGGGTTTCTTGAGCAGTGCGTTGATCTCTGCGTGCTTCCAGCTTTCCGGAAAGGTGGCGGTCTCGAAGGAGCTGTTGATTATCTTCCGAAGTTGGGGTGCGATGATGCAGTTAGCTTTGTTGAAGATGTGGTGAGGGCAGGGGTCGGATGGTGAGCCGGAGTAGATGGTGTTCATGGTCTTGATGGTGTCGTCGTCATTGACGTGGGTCCAGGTGACCAAGAGGATGGTGAGGCTGGGGGTGGAGGATCTGCGATGTTGGCGGCTGTCGGTAGGGTCTGAGTGTTGAAGCTGTCGTGGATGTCTGCGATCTTGCAGTGAAAGAAGGTGGGTAGCGAGTCGCAGAGGTCTTGTGACAGCAGGATGACATTAGCACTGGAGCTGGGGTTGGAGAGCTCCTTCACGATGTTGTGTGCATTGTTGGCGATGCGTTCCTGGAAGGAGGTCCTTTTGGTAGCCTGGATGAGTTGGTGGTGCTTGCGGCTGGCGTCCTTGAGGACAGCGTGGTTGTCCGGTGTCTGTTCGTGGCGCCTTTTCTTCTCGAGTTTTCGGCGATTCCGCTTGGACTCCTGGAGGTCAGTGGTGAACCAGCTGTTCTTTCTATCTGTGCATCTGTTTGAGGGTTTTTTGATCGGGGCAAGAGTATTGGGACAGTCGTCGATCCATTGCCTGAGGTTGCAGGTGGCTGTGTCGGTTGGAGGGTCTCGGGCGAGGGTGGTGATGAGCTGGTCTTCGGTGATCTTGCTCCAGCTGTGGTGGGGGATCCGTTGTGGGTGGTGGTGTGTGGTGGGTTTCTTGAAGGTGAAGTGGATGCAGTGGTGGTCGGTCCAGTGGAGTTCAGTGGTGTGGCTGAAGGTGATGTGTTTGCTGGCGGAGAGGATAGGGTCTAGCGTGTCCCCGGTGGTGTGGGTGGGGGCCGTGACGAGCTGTTTGAGTCAGAGGTTGTCGAGCAGGGCAATGGAGTTGCTGTCGTCGGCTTTCTCGAGGTGGAAATTCAGGTCTTCGAGGAGGATGCAGTCTGTAGACACAAGGGGGTGCGTGCTGACTATGTCGGAGATGGCGTTGAACTGTGGCCGGGGCCCGGGGGTCTGTAGACCTCTGAGGGTGGTGTTGGGGATGATGTGGATCTGGAAGTGGAGATGTTCGGCGGTGCTGAAGGTGTCTGTTGTGCTGATAGAGATTCTGAGGGTATTCCTGTAGACAATGACGATTCTTCCTCCAGGTCTGTTGTTGCGGTCCCTTCTGGTGATCTTGTAGCCATCTGGAATGGCAATGGCAATGGCAATGTCGGGTGCCGAGGAGGAGTTCAACCAGGTCTCTGTTAGGAAGGCGACATCCGGGGAGGCTGAGTAGAGTAGGTCCCAGAGTCCAATGTCGTGCTTGTGGATGGAACCGGTGTTGAGTAAGAAGCATCTGAGGTGGTTGCGTCCTGCCCTGATGGGTGGGGCGGGACGTGCAGGTGTACGGCGGCTGGTGAAGTTGCAGTTTCGGCAGGAGAAGGGTCCGTGGGTGAGCTTCAGGTTGGCCTGGATGCAGCTTGATGATCGGCCGGTGTTGAGTCCGTGGAGAAAGGGGGCATCGTAGCTTCGTCTGGTGTTGTGGCTCTCGCGGGGGTCAGAAGGTCTGGCACTGGGCGCGGTCCATTCGCAGACGGGCACAGACGTGCTTGCCTTAGGTGCGCCTATGGCGCACCAGCGGCGCGACTGCACAGCGGTCGCTAAATGTAGGGGAGGGGGCGGGAGCAGAGGCAGGAAGGCTGAATCGGCTTGGGCGGGAACAGCGGGAAAAAAGGAGCAGATATGGACAGCAAATCGGGGGCAAGCGAGAATAAGCAGATAGGCAGTAGTAAAAAGCGAGGGTCACAGATCACAAGCGCTGGCTTCAAACATCAGCAGAACAAGACTTCATCATTGTCAAAGAGGTTCAGCCATTACTGGGCAAAGGGGCAATAGAGAGAATCCCAGAGAAGGAGAGTGGCAAAGGTACTACTCCTGTTATTTCTTGGTGCCCCAATAAGGATGGTGGGCTTAGACCAATTTTGGACCTTCAGTTCTTGAAAACCTTCCTGACTGTGGCCAAAGTGCTGTCTGCTCTAAATCTTGGAGACTAGATGGTGTCCTTTGACTTGCATGACTCATACTGTCATATACTACCTATTTGCAGTCCCAAAGGTGGTTCCTCCACTTTGTTGAGCAAAAGAAACACTTTCAATTCACATTCCTGCCCTTGGGCTTAATCATGCCCCATGCATATTTACAAAGGTGATGGCAGTGGTTGTGGCCCATCTTCGCAAGTCATGAGTGTGTGTATTCCTTTACCTTGAGATACTGAATGTTCAAGGCAAGTTTGTCAGTCAGTCATGGGTCACCTGCATACACCCATCTTGATCTCCAGGGTTCTAGATCAATGTCATGAAGTCCCATCTTTGGCCAGTGCAAATTATCTTATTTATAGGGGCAATTCTGGACATAGCATTCAAACTATTTTCACCCTCTCAATGAGTCTGTAAGATTAAATGTATGATCCTGATACTTCTGCCCTGTGTTCCTTCTAAGAAGATTGAGGCGGCCTGATGTCTGTGTATTCTGCTGGTGACCAGTGCTCATTGGTACATAAGGACTCTGCAGTGAAACCTTTGTCTACAGTGGACTCTGAACTGTTGGAGGGTGATGGGTTTGTCGATGCTGGACTGTGAGGCCACTTGGACAAGGTGAAGATCAAAGGGCTCCACATCTCTTTTGTAGCAGAGACACTATCGGGTTTCTGGAGCTGCATGCCTATCCAGGAAGGACAAGCTCAGCAAACACCATCTAGCCAGCCATGAGTGGTGTCTTCACCTGGTAGTGGTTCAAGGCATATTCTCCCAATGGGGTTGATCTGGGTAGACCCTTTTGCCACTTCCAAAAAACACCACTTGCTGAACTATTTGCACTTTGGGTAGATCCTTATGTTACTGCCTGAAAACTTCTTTGTTGAACTTTTTGTCAATTCATCTAATATGCCAGGTGTCAGACTGGATCTGGAAACTTTTTCATGAGCAGTATCCCTGCACACCGGTAGGTGGCATCAATTGGCTATGCTTGGCATCATCTGCGGCATCTTCTCCGGAATTGATGTGCGTGGTGTCTATATGGGCACCACCCCAGCACACAGCCATCATTTCTTTTCTTTTCACACCATTCAGTGCAGATCCGGAGAGAGGTACTCCTTCAGTCAATTTTTGGCTGCACTTTTTTCGACTTTTGTCAAGTTTTTTGAAAAAATGTTCTCCTTGTGTGGCTGGAATGTCCTCCAGGAAGACCGGCTTCAAGCCCTGCGGCGCCTGCCACCGACCGATACCGGTGACAAACCCTCATCTTGTTTGCCTTTGGTGCCTGGAGTGCGACCACAACGTTAAGACTTGTATCGACGTCCGTGCTATGAAACTGAAGGTCTTGAGGGAGTGGTCCCTCAAGCTCCTGGCTGCTTGACGTATGACTCCGCAACGGTCTCTATCCCTGTCGAGAGGAAGGTCCTGGGATCAGTTGCGGACCCAAAATCATCGTTGCACTCGAAGTCGTCTGGTCACTCGGCTAAGTCACACCACAAAACCAGATCAATAAGGTGAGGAGACGGAGGACTATCCCCATCAGAACCGCTTCTTCCTTTCAATGAGCCCCTTACAGAACTCCTGCTTGAGACCTGGTCCAAGCCCAGTACAGGGGCTTCTGTGAACAGGATAATTGCCGGCCACCAACACCCCGCTTCAGGGGACCCCAACGTCCTTGCACAACACCCTACACCGGAGAGCTTGGTGGTCCAAGACTTCACCTCCCATGGCACATACCTACCGCACCCCTGGATAGGGAATCTAAGAGACTGGACCTTAAGGAGCAACATGTTTTCTTCCACCAGCCTGGCGTGGTGGTCCATGAAAAACACCTTCCTTTTGGGCAACTACTCCCACGCTCTGTGGGATACAGTTGTGCAGGTGCTGCGAACCAGTCCTGAAGGAGACCCAGGCCGTCCTCTTTATGGACGCTTTATGGCACTACAACTGGCTTTTCTAGGGATCGCCAAGCAGTGCTTATGGACATGCCCTTTGATGGCTCATCTATTCTGAGACAAGGCAGATTCAGCACTGGAGTGCTTTAAGGACAGCAGGGCTACAGCCTGGTCCTTTGAGCTTTCCATGGCCCCTCGCCACTCCAACCAGGTTTTCATTAGGGGTGGGCGGAATTTGCGAAATTAACTTTTGCAAATTATCGCGAAAATGTTTAAAATTATCGCAAACAAGCGGAAATATCGCGAAGATGCAGAAGTTTTTTTCCAGCATGTTTGCGAGATTTTCTGCATGGTTGCGGGTCGCCAACTTACCCATGTGGTTGCTTGCGGGCGCGGCCATCTTGTTTTGAATTGTCTCGCGGTGCATGATCGCGAGAAGAAAGACGTGATCACGCGACGCATGACGTCACTGCGGGCGCGAACTGTCGCGAGACAGCGCAAATGGCTAAAAACAATACAACATCTCATGGAGAACGCGACCGGATCAAGAAAACTTGTCGGCGAACGCAGGGATTCAGGTAAGGCGATCGCGCGTGAGAATGTATTATTTTACAGCGCGAGCAAGAAACAAATTATCGCCAAGCTGCGGAAACCGGAAATTTTGACATTTTCGCGCTCTCCGCGGAACGCGAAAATGTCAAACTATCGCAATTTCCGCGAACGGAACTAAATTTTCGCCCAGGCCTACTTTTCATGCCTTTCGTGGCTACAAAAGGTGCTTCCAGCCACGTTTATACCTTCCCAACCACTGCAGCATGCAAGCTTCCCAGTCACTGCGTGGCCGAGGATTGGTACCCACAGATCTCATGGATCAGGCAGCCAGATTTCAGGCCAGTCCACCGCTGCCTTGGCAGCCGCAGACTTTAAACTGGTATAGTATGTCCCCTCACCATCATTGGCACCCAGTGGAAGGGAGAATGCACCATCTCCTGCCCCACTGGTGATCTATAACATCAGACCAATGGGTTTTACGCATTGTCCACAGGGACTACTCCCTCCTGTTAAACCTACTCCTCCACCCATGCAACCCAGTAGCAACAGGCTGACCGAGGACCATCTTTCTTTGCTCCACTAACGTGCCTAACAAAAATGAATGTGTCTTTGTGTAACATAACTGGTGCTCATGTAAAGCGATCGGATACCCGATACCTTTTGGTCAAGTTCGCTGTTATATAAAACTCCGGGAGAAAAAAACAAAGTGATTGCTTTCTTGGCCAAGGGAGCCATAGAGAAGGTACCGATGCCAGAAGTAGGTCATGGTTTCTATGCCTGCTACTGTCTGGTGCCCAAGAAGGACTGAAGCCTTCGTCCTATCCTAGACCTGCACATTCATTGTCTTCCTCAAGTAGGAGAAGTTCAAAATGCTCACACTCATTCAAGTCTTGTCTGCCCTGTACCCGGGAGATTAGATGGTAGCATTGGATTTTCAGGGCTCAAACGTCCACATTCCTGTACTGCCTGCCCACAGGAGTTACCTGTGGGTCACAGTGGGCTGCGAGCTCTTTGCTTGCTGTGCCCCCTTTAAGCCTTACCAGCCCCCCATGGGCATTAACCAAGGTGATGGCTGTGGTTGAAGGTCATCTGCGGAGATCAGGGGTTTCAATCTTCCCCTGTCTTGATGACTGGCTGTTGAAGGCGAACTAGCCCCAGGCTCTCATCTCCCATATCCAGACTTTGGCAGACCTCCTATTCATTTGCTAGAGTTTACTATCACCGTGCTAAAGTCACACCTGACTCCCTCTCAGATGCTCCCTTTCATCAGAGCGGTTATGGACACTGCAGTTTCGGGGCTGTCCTTCCGAATGGTGCGTCCAGTATAGTCAAACTTTGATACCAGTGTTTCAGCCTCTACCCTGGATTTCGGTGAGACTGACTCTGAGGCTGCTGGCCTCCTGCATCCCACTGGTATTTGCGCTGCAGTGAAACCAAGTTCCAGTGGGTGCAGTATTTGAGAAATGTCTTTGACATGGTCCAGATTTTGGAGGGAACTGCAAAAGATCTACAGTGGTGGCTAACAAACCGTGATTGGGTCAGCGGCAGACCCCTCTCTTTTTCCCCAACCAGATCTGACAGTGGTGACAGATGAGTCACTACTGGGATGGGGCAGCCAGCTGGTAGAGTCAGAGATCAGAGGGCTCTAGTCTCTGGCGGAATCTGGACTCCACATCAACCTTCTGAATCTAGAACTATCCGTCAGGCATTAAAATGAGAGAACTCTACGCATATCCATTCCATTCAGTTAATTTCATGTTGTGCAATAGCTCTGTTCATTAATCCATGAAAAGACAAAAGTGCATGTCAACCATTGTTGGTGTACAGCATACACTATGAGAAAATCCCATAATCAGTATCCTAAGACATCTGTCAATAGTGCGAGCTTCTCAGACATCTGCTGAAGAAAATCCAGTACGTACACATGAAGGTTGTTCAGTCAAACATCACTAAGAGAAGCACCTCTATTAATTAATATATTTGATCACAATTCCAGATGTCTCCTTGCTCATCCCAATTGCTTCTTAAGCTTAAAGAATGAGTACCATACCTAACCTTTCCAGTGGTAATGTATGCCACATTGATAATGTGGGAGAGGAGTTGGCCTAACGGCTAGGGCAGTCGACCTAGAATCTGGGGAACCGGGTTTGAGCCTCGACAATGATGCTGAACATCCTGTGATTCTGGGCAAATCACTTAATCCCCCCCATGCCTAACAAAAAAAAAATGAATGTGTCCTCATGTAACACAACTGGTTTCGTGTAAAGCGCTCTGATTCCCGATACCTTCGGGTCAAGATTGCGCTATATAAAACTCTGTAAAATAAAAAAATTAATTAATTGCCTTTCTACTCTCCGTCAAGGGAAGACTAGTGCAAGTGTTCACAAACAAAATCATCACCATGTTGTACTGCAACAAACAGTGTGGGGTTGGGTCGTGGACCCTTTGTCAAGAGGCCCTTCATCTCTGGACATTGCTGGAATGTCAGAAATTTCCCTGATGGTTGAACACCTGGTGAGCTCTCTGAACGCCAGGGCAGATGATCTCAGTGAAGATGCCTATCAGATCACAAATGGTAACTCCATCTGGAGGTGGTGCAAGGTCTCTTACAGCACCGGGGAGAGCTTTGGTTAGATCTACCACTGCTGAGAAAGCACAATGTCAGCAGTTCTGTGCATGGGGGTTTCCAATGTGACTTTCAATTGGAGATGCTTTTCATCTCAAGTGGAGCTCAGGCCTCCTGTATGCCTTTCCACCCATACCAACCCTGCCAGAGTTCTCAAGAAGATCAGGAACGCTCAGTCCCAAGTCATCCTTGTGGCTCCAAGCTGGGCTCGGAGAGTTTGGTATACCGAGCGGTTGAGAATGACCATTGGTCTTCAGATCAGGCCGCTCCTTTGGGAGAAACTTCTGTCACAACAGCAGGGGAGGGTTCTCCACCCGAACCTGTCAACACTCTGTCTTTTTGCATGGAGATTGAGCGGCACCAGTTGACAGCTTTCGGCCTTCTGCTCGAAGTCTGCAGTGTTATTCTGCCAGCCATGCGTTCCTCCACCAAAACGGTATGCGCCTGCTGTTGGGGCAAGTTATTGACATGTTGTGCAGAAAAGCAGGTTGACCCACCCACCCCCATGCTCCCCTTTCTCGGGTTTTTCTCTTTATTCTTTCAATTGCCCAGCAGGGCACCGCTATGGGCACCTTTAACAGTTTTCTTTCTGCTATCTCAGCTTATCAAATCCTCTATTGCACATAGGTTCTTGAAAGCTTTGCAACATGTTTTCTCCTTCTCCCTCTATCATGCCTCAGTGGGACCTTAATCTTCTCCTGGCATTCCTGATGTGTGCTCCCTTTGAGCCCTTGCACAACTGTCTAGTCAGGATCCTTATTAAGACGGCTTTTCTGTTGACAATAGCATCTGCCCAGAGGGTCAATAAGCTTCAGACCAAGCCTACACACCTGAACATCTACCCAGACAAGCTGCTTCCATGAACTAGAGCTTGCTTTCTGCCGAAAGTCATCACACCCGTTCATGTAGGCCAGTCCATTACTCTGCCTACCTTTTACGCTCTGCCACATCTCTCTAAAGAAGAGGCGCAGCCTCACTGACTGGACCCAAAAAGAGCGCGGTCGTTCTATATTGACCACACAAAAGAGTTCCGGGTGGACAACCAACTGTTTGTGGGGTATGTCGGAGTGAAGAAGGGAAAGGCTGTGCAGAAATGGACCATCTCCCGATGGGTCATGCGCTTCATTTAAATCTGCTACGCATTGGTCAAGAAGCAGCCCCCCACCAAAGCCAAGGCTGGGACCACTACGTTAGCATGCAGAGTCCCGGTCCTGGACATCTGCCAGGCAGCAACGTGGGCTTCCTTGCACATGTTCACAAAACACTTCTGTTTGAACAGTCCGGTGTGTAGAGATGGGCACTTTGCTGTTCGGTCCTGCAGGATTTTTCGGTATGAAATTGTTTTGCAGACACACCTCTGGGGCGGTGTTGCTTGGGCCCTAGTTTTCCACACCGATTCTTCGTGGCTCTGCATTCTTGTATTGAAAGTCAAGGAAAGAAACTGACATCAGCATGCTGGGTTTGCGCCTATATAGGCACCGAACACGTCTCATCCAGCACAACCAACGCCAGAACACGGAGCAAATTGACACCACCTACCGGTGCACTGGGGTACTGTTCAGAAAAACATTTCCCTATCCAGTCTGACGCCTAGGTAAGGAATCTGCGGCTAGATAGTCTCTACCAGATAAGGCAATACCAAAGGTGAGTAACCTCTCTTATGCCTGCTATGGGTCTCGGTCTCCTTTATGTGCTCTCACCTCTGCTGCTGCTGTCCTAGGGTTCTGAAAAAAAGTCAGGAGGAACCAAGTTCGGATCAGCCGGATGGCCCTATTTTGACTTGGAGTGTCTAGTATGCCAGCCTACTGAGTCTAAATGTCTACCTTATACTCACTCTACCTGCTCTCCCAACAGCAGGCCAGGGTTTTTCTATGTGAACCGCCACAGCCAAGCATGGAGATTGAACAGCATTAGCCGAGCAGATTTGATCTGCCAGAGGAAGTGGTGGATGTTATCTTGGTTGTTCGTTCATAAAGTAGATACATAGATTTATTTTAGGCATCCTGCAATATTTGTGGCCTAGTGAGATGACTGTCGGTCGCTCCGCTGTAGGTTAAACATTCTGATGTGCTTCTGTTTGTCCAGTGTTTTGTCCGGCAAGGCCTTCATCGTGAGCTCTATTAAAGGTTATTTCTGTGTTTGACCAATAATGCCCTCTTTTTTGTAGGTCACCAGTTGGGATGCATTTCTTGAAATATCTTGTGTGTGTATATATAAGGCTGCCAAGAATAGTCGAAACACGTCCTGAAAACATGCTGCTGCTTTTAAATATCGCCGCCTGCGCTGAAAATCAAAGTTGCTGCTTTCAAAACCATTGGCTGCAAATACATGTTAAAGTTAATTCCTACACCTCGAGAGCGAATTTCTTCATGGAGGTTGGAGAAACAGTGCTGATGTTAAGACGCCAGCGGTGACGTCGTTATCTGCAGCCCCAGCGTTCAGGTGCACTCATCCAAACCGCACCAAGTGAAGGTCACGAGAAGTGAATGTTTGAGCGCCCCCAAAAGTAATGAAAGGATGGAAGTGTTCCGCCCTGATAATACACTTCGGAGCTGGGGCCACGGAAGGCAGTTGCCGAGTGGTGAGGTGTTTGTTTAGCACTATTGCAGAGACTGTTACTGTTTTTAGCAGCAACACATTAGAACGCTGATTTTTAAATTTTTGCACGTTTGGTTTTATATTTGCTCGCCCCATAAGGACATTGGTTAAGTACTAAATAAAAGACAATGGTCATGAATATGTATAAAAATATATATGGTGCTGAGCACGAAAGTATTTCTACTATTTCAGTTGGAAGTGACCCACGTGCAAGTGTTTAATTATGGGCAGCGTTCTTAACAGTTGATAAAGGCTGCAAAGAATAGTCGAAACGCGTCATGAAAACATGCTGCTGCTTTTAAATCTCGCCGCCTGCGCTGAAAATCAAGTTGATGCTTTAAAAACCATTGGCTGCAAATAAATGTTAAAGTTAATATCTACACCTCGAGTGCGGATTTCTTCATGGAGTTTGGAGAAACCGTGTTGTATATATTTTACTCCTGCGTCGTTTGTTAGGCTGCAATGGGACCTTAATTTGATTCTCACCTTTATAGTACGAATGCCTTTGAGTATGCAAAGCTGTTATTTTAAAACTGTATTTTTCATTCTGATTACTTCCAGGCCACGTCAGTGAACTGCCTGTGCTCTCAGTGCCGCCACTGTATACCGCATTCTTTCCAGACAAGCTGATGCTTCAGACTTTGGCATCATTTACATCAAAAGTGGCATTGCTCTTCCATGTGGGGCATTTTATCACACTCTTTGCATTCTTATCTCTATCACGTCCTTTAAAGGTGGAGGAGAAGCTTCAGAGTTTGGGCCCCAAGATAGCCCGTGGCTTTTAAATTGATTGAACTTAGGAGCCCTGAGTGGATGACAAACATTGTGTGTGCTTGTCAAATTTTTCTGTGCTTTTGGGTCCTAAAAAGGGAAGGGCAGTTGTGAAATGTACCTTATCCAGATGCATCATTCGTTGCATATGATGTGGTGTGCTGCCTTGGCCAAAAAAGAGCCTCCCGAGGGCCTTTACTTTTTCATTTTACTAGAACTAAAGCTGCCACTGCACCCTAAGCCTGAAATGTTACAGTGATGGGTGTCTGCCAGGCAGCCACATGGGCATATGTCCATACCTTTAAGAGGCATTACATTACTGGCTTGACTCTGATTCATAGGGAGGGCCACCCGGTCTACTAAGCCCTGCAGGACTTCCTAGATGAAGTTCCACTCCTCAGACCCCTCTGCCCTAATTTTTGGGTGGTACTCCTTTGGTATCTATTCAAAAGGTGCTGAGTCTGCAGTTATAAGTATTTGTCAGTAATTCTTTCTGGAGGATACTCTAACTGCAGATTTGTCATCCCATTCCAAGAAGTGCATTTCTATGTATTAAGGTTCCATGTTCGTTTTTGGACACTCACTGTACTCAGTCTGTTACTGAGGCTCTGTATCTAACGGGATGTATTCTCTGATGTAAACTGGCCTGAAATTACAGGCAATATGCCCCAATCAATCAATCTATCAATCAATCAAAGGGGTTTGTGAAGCACATTTCTCACTCGTGAGGGTCTCAAGGCGCTGGGGGGAGGGGGTTTTCGAGCAGCTCCGTCTTATCCGAAGAGCTGGGTCTTGAGGCTCTTCCTGAATGGTTGCAGGGGGGGGAGGAGGGGTTCATCTGATGCTGAGGGAGAGTTCATGCCAGGTCTTGGCCGCAATGTAGGAAAAGGCTCTTCCTATCGGTCTGGCTCTGCGGATGCGCGGGATTTCGGTCAGGGAAAGGTCGGTGTAATGGAGGTTTCTCTTGGGTGCCTAGGAGATTCTTTCATTGAGGTATTGGGGTCCGGTGTTGTGGAGGAATTGTAAGTGTGAGTAAGCAGCTTGAAAGTCACTCTTTTCGACGGGGAGCCAGTGGAGGTCTCGTAGGTGCTGGGTGATGTGGTCTTGTCATGGGATACAAAGGAAGAGTCTGGCTGCGGCATTCTGAATGGTCTGGAGTTTGAGGAGTAGAGATTTGTTGATTCCGGCGTAGAGAGCATTCCGGTAGGCCAGTCTGCTAGTTATGAGTGCATGGGTGACGGTCTTTCTGCATTCGGTTGTACATCATCACTTCTGGAGCTGGGACGAAGCCAGTGAGGACTGTGAAGGCACCATTATTAGTGCAGAAGCAATTGCTGGAAAAAGTTTGCGATCTATACTGGCGCCTGGGGGGGAATTGAAGAGATAAATAATTTGTGGTTAGACAGAGTATCCACTGCACAGAGCATTAACAAAGGTAAGTAACTTTTTCTTTTTGTCCAGTGATAAAGCAGGTATGTTGGGGTGCAGTCTTACAATGCACAACCTTTGCTTGGGAAGACTGCTAGTCCACTATGGTCTCCGGATAAAGGCTCCTTACTAATTCTTAGATTTTGCAGGTAAGCCCTTCCTTTTTGTGGCCATATAGCACCTCAAGAATGTGCATGGTGAGTTTTAAAGAAGTGGCCTCTCACCAAGGACCCAAGCGCTATTTATGAACTAGGCTCCCAAGTTTCGCTGTTATTGGGCGTTTCAGTGTTCCAAAGATAAATGTAAGCTTTTCTTTAAAATGGCATGCTTGTGAAAATGTGTGATCCTGTTTCATTTTATAGACTTATTTGTCCGGAGATAAAGTCCTTAATGTTGTCAGTTCCTTCTCTTGGTGAGCTAAAAGAATGATGATGGATTCAACGCAGATCTGTGACTGGGGGTGATTGTTTGAAAAGTTTCAGCACTCCGTCCATCATCTCCTTGTGTTTGCTTTGTTCGCCCTTAAGTTGGCAGGGTATGCCCAGACGTGGTTCCCTTGTTCACTTTGCCACTGGATTCAAGCTAGCCTGGCTGAAGAGGGCTGTTAGCCCGAAACCAGTCCCAGGATGCTTGTTTCCGGACCAGGGAAGATATAGCTTGGCAGTTCAGGCTGGACTGTTCCCATGAGGCACAGGGTCAAGACTGATTTGCATATAGCTGTGTCTGAACTGGGGTGGCAAAGTGAGCTAAAGAATGATGATGGATTCAACCCAGATCTGTGACTGGGGGTGATTGTTTGAAAAGTTTCAGCACTCCGTCCATCATTTCCTTGTGTTTGCCTTGTCTAGAACAGCAGCTCTTTTTTTGGCTAAGTAGCAATTTCTCCAGTGAATGGCAAGTGGCGTACTATATTCGACCGTATAATCCCTCTTGTTTAAGGGTCTGTATTGATTTTTATACTAAATTAATTTCGTGCTTTAGGTGATGAGCTAGAAAATGTATAAATTCTCTCCAGTTTGAATGTTTGAATATAGCAAATAACAGCTGATTACTTAACTTTACAAATTTGAATTGAGACGTTGTACCTAGTTTGCAGCATTTTGAATTCTTATTAACTAGAAACATGTTTTTGTTCAGATCAGCAAACAAGCAGATGCTTGATTATGTAGCAAGTACAGCAAATAGTGATATCCAAGAACCTCCATGCCTCGTAATTTTATAATCCCAGTGGCCCTAAATGTGAGAGCGGCTTCTGACCTTGGCGATAGAATTATAATTGACGTTCAAAAAATTGTTTTCGGCAAAAAGAGCAATTTTGTAGTCGGTGGTAAGAGATGGATATCAAATTTATATACTTGTAGTTCTATTTATTATTGCTCAACATTGATGCCAATTACCTACTTTATTTTCATTAACATGCTGTATTTGTTTCTCGTTTTGAATTTGTTCTTCTATGTTTGCTTGAAGGGAACACCAAGAATTTTCTTGTTGACGAAACGTAACATTGTTCTTGCTGACATAAAGTCTGGACAGATCAAGTTGGAAGTCCCTCTTGTAGATATCACCAAAATTTCCATGAGTCCACAAAATGATGGCTTCTTTGCGCTACACCTGAAACAGGTTTGTTTGGAATTGATTACTAATGCGAACCAATCTATTCTCAAGCTTGGACTGTAGAATAGGTGCAATTGCAGCAAAATAGTCTTATGATGATGTAAATTCAGTGAATTTATGTGAAATCTGCCTTTGTAGACACTAGTAAGTCGCCTGTGCAGCTTCGCTGGCACTATAGAAGTATTGCTCTCGATTTTTCTCTAGTTCATGCTCCCTTTGTTTCAACCACTTTCCTCTATCTACCCCATCGTCTCCATCGTATACTATCACCTCCGTCATGTACTGACGTTTGTGGTCTTTCTGCATCATGCCCGAACCCAGCTATTTTGTGTTCTGCAGTTGTTTACATAGTGTAATTCTTTCAATGTTCACCAACTTTCTTCCTTGCCCAGGCATTCCACCTGTGAGGTGTCTTCACATTATCTCTCTAATGGATACTGGTACCGTTGGTCCTTCCATCCCCTGCCCCCTCACGACTATTCTTTGCTCTGCTGCTTTAAAATGTGTGTCTGGACACTTCAAGCTTCAGTGTATAAGATGATGATATCAGACAGTTTTTTTGCAAATTACAGATAAGCTTACTCACAAGTTAAGAACTTTACCTAAGAAACACTACCCACATCTCTTGCCAATGCATATTTTGTCTGTGTTTTCACATATTTGTATAAAAGACTTAATTGTAATTTGAGTGTATGAAGAATACAAGATGTCGTTTGAGTTTTAATGAGATTGTAATCATCCTACATGCACTCTATCTATACATCAGTAAGCTGTATACTCTATAGAATTTCTCAAACTAATTGTTTCTCTCGCTGTATTATTTTAACATATGTCCTTAGATCTCAGGACATATTAAAAGAAAAGAAAATCCTCCATTTCCTTAGTATGGACATTCTGATAGCTCCAAACAGTGTATTCATGTACACCTACATTGCTATTTCAAAATGGTTTGACAGTATTTAATAGATAAAATCAACATGTACAGACAGATATGGTTGTTCTGGCCCTTGAGTTTTAAAGGTCTTTTGTTTGCCTAACCCGAAAACTAACCCATCTGCTGTTTTGTTTATCATAGGGCTCTGCTGCTGCTGCTAAAGGGGATTTTCTGTTCGACAGTCATCATCTTATCGAGGTGGCTACCAAGCTTTATCGCACTGCACTCATCCACTTCAAACAGAAGATCTCTTTAGAAATTGCTGATGAGTAAGTCCCCTGATGCTCTTTCACTTTGTCTGTTTGCCATAGGACTTGATATGCAAACTGCACACACACAGCTGTGTAGTATTCTGAGTACCCCCATTCCCTGTAAGGCTGAACTGATGCCCGCAATGCGTTGGCGTAGCCAGTGTGCCATGGACCTTAGTGCAAGGAATGAAATGGGCCACCTGTACGCTGTTTGAACTGTGAAATACTGTAATAATAAGATTTCAGTTGGCCCCAGTGTATCTGCTGCACCAATGGAAGTTACGCCCCTGCTGGTGTGTGGATTGAAGTGGAAGCTATAAGGCTGAGTTAAAGGTAGGTTGGAACCCTAACCGGACCTATCTGCTGTGACTGTTCCATGTCACGCCCTTAGGGTACAAAGAAGTTACCTTCTACCTGAGTGTCTCAAACTTTTGAAAGGAAGACCCTGCCTTCTAATCTCAACAACAAGATGGTCTTCTATTAGAAACAAATATCAATTTTCAAATAGGGAGCATTCAGAAAGATTCAAAATCAACAGTTCTTCTGAATTAGTTTAATTCATAATTGTACCAGAAAGACAGATTTTTTGTTTCTCTACTCTTTTTCTACCATTTGGTCCCTTTTAATATTTCTTGGAAATGTTGAGCTTTTTCTTAAATATATAATTTTTAAAATAAATGTATTCTGCTTATTTATGACGCAGCCCTTTTGCTGCGGAGGTTGGTCTTTTCATCAACATCCCCTGCTTCAGAAACAACCTCTACATCGTACACTTAACTAAGATTAAGAAAGACCTATTATATATTAGAATCAGTCCTATGCCATAGTTTTATTAAGCTCGTTCAACAGTCTCAAAATATGTTTAACCAAAGATTTTGAGTTGTAAATATTGAGGTGTTAGAAGCTATTAATATTTGGTGAATCAATTGATAGCCACTGTTTTGTAAGTGAGAAAGTACCTCTTTTTGCCTGGTTACCCCCATTTTTTCTAGACTGATAACGCTGTGTGTTTTAGGTCTCGCCTAGGCAGCTCTTGCGCTGTCTCTTTGAGACATGCTGTATTGAGGTATGGATTTGAAACTCCGCCCTCTCTCAGCCCACCTTTTTGGCTGCTACTACTGTCCTTTGTAAATGTTGGCTTTTGATTTGTTAACTGGCTTATTAGTCCCTCCTTAGTACTTCCCTGTCCTCTGTTCTTACCTCCCACGAGGACTGGAACTTTTACATATGTTGTTTCTTGTGTGTCTTCATTAGTTTGTGAGCACTATTTCGTTAATGACTTTCTCCTGGCTCCCTACTCTCCTCTCCCAATCCACATCTGGCATATACACAATGTTGTATTTATTTTTTTAAGCGCTTAAGTAATGGTGGCAACGCGCCTTACTTTTGTTTATTGTATTTTTTTTTTACATTGTATGTTTTTTTCATTCTCACAACACTGCATGACGGTAATTGCGGCAGCGTGGCGTCTTTTTAAAATGTGTGGCTCGCGATCACGCCCATGTGTCTTATTTTTAAAATGCGGGTTAATTTAACAAAAAAAAATATATTTATTTTTACAGCACGTGATGCTTTAATAATAGCGTACCGAGCCTTGCTTTTGTTAGGCTTTTATTCTGCACACACACTAAGATGCCGCACTGTCCAGGGCAGCTGACACTGCCTCACATACCCCCTCCATACCGATTCCACAACAACAGTAGGGTGCAAGGCACAGGATTGCGTGCATGTGCCTCAGAGCAAACCCTCCCCCTCTAATGGTCTTCACTGTTTGGAGGCTCCTGGGGGCAATGCCATGCTTTGTAAAGGGATGCTAATCACAAACGCAACGAAACCCAATGAAGATCCTGATGGCTAGCCATACAAGGTTGTGGGAACATACGCGAGGTTAGTAGTATCATGGTATTAGTGTGGACTACACAGTTATTTCAATATACAGTTTATCTTGTTGTCTAATTGTGGTTGGATGGTAATTTTTAGAATAAAGTGACTTGTGACCTTTGGTACTTTTAAAAGTAGTAAACTGGAAATGAAAACAGAAACGTGAAATCTTTTGAGCATTGTCTGTGGGTGCTTCTTGCTAAATTTTGTAATTATTCATGCAGTGCTCTACCTGTTATGTCATCGATCTCCTACTTCGAGATGTTGGGTGATAACCTCGGGTTACATAAGATCACCGACGTAAAGATGGCGGAGGCCCAACAACTAGATGCACCCTCATAAAAGTCTTGCGCAGTGTTTAGCAGTAATATGCAATAGCGAAATGGAAAAAGAAAAAAAAACATTTGCAATGCAATAGGTCTTGCATTTGTGAGAGTTTAAGCAATTAGCATTGTAAGTGACAATGCCTTTTGCTTATGTTTTAAAAACCAACACATAAAAGGCATTGTCATTTACAATGCCAATAGCTCACTCTCGCAAATGCAAGACCTATTGCATTGCAAATGCTTGTTTACTCTGTACACTGGCACACTGCTAACCAGGCCCGGTGAATGTGCTCTGACCCCTGAAACATGTTGAAATTGGCAAATACCCTAATTGGCATAACTATCTTCTCTATAAGGCCACTGTATATGGTGTCTGTTAGACCTGGTATCCTTGGCGTGGTGTCCCCCTAACGTTCAGACCACCTGTTTTTGCTGACCTTAGGACTCCGCACACTTTACCACTGCTAACCAGTGCTAAGGTACTTGTGCTCTTTGTTCGAAATATGGTAACATTGGATTATACCCAATTGTCATGTTTAAGTATCTTAATAAGTCCCCAGAATAGTACACTACATGTGTCCAGGGCCTGTAAATTAAATGCCATTAGTGGGCCTGTAACACTGATTGCGCCCCCCACTTAAGTAGCCCAGTAAACTTGTCTCAGGCCTAGCATTGCAGAGCCTGTGTGTGCAGTTTAAACTGCCATTTCGACTTGATGAAGTAAACCTTTTGCAACTCACAGAACTTTCTTTATAATATACATGTCGCCTCCCAGGGTGGGCCCTGGACAGCCTAGATGGCAAGGTGCAAAGTATTTAAAAAGTAGGACATGTACTTTTAAGTTTTACATCTCCTGGTAGTGAAATACTCTTACCTTAGTTATTCACTACTGCATGGCCTATCTCTCCCATAGGATAAAATGTGAGTTGCCTTATTACATTTCATTTTATAATTGTAATTTCCAAATGAGAAGGGATAACCAGTTCATGTTTGGTGTCTTTGGAATCCTAATTTAAAATCCTAACATGGTGAAGTCAGATTTTAAATGACAATTCCGAAAATGCCACTTTTAGAAAGTTGGCTTTTTATTGCCTTAGCAGTTTAGTGCCTGCAGCCTGTCTCTGGTCACATGACTGAGAGTGGTTGGCAGTTGGGCTTTGTGTATTCCTCTTAGCTATCCACAGACAATGGGAGCTTACTGGTGATTAGATGGGCCATCACTGACAGGATGGGAGGGAAAACCTGGGCAGAGCCCCACTTACACTTGAATAGGCTGTGCCCTGTCTCCACATAAAGGGCTGAATACCCTCTGTAGTTAGACTGGAGCCAGGACAGGGAAAGCAGGGCACCTGTGCACATCAAGGCATGCCTCTAGAAGTGTCTCCCCACTTCAAAGGCACAACTGTTTATAAAAGAAGGACCTGAGACACCAACACTTCAGTACACTTCTGGACCTGTGGATACTCTGCCAGGAAGAAGGACTGCCACTCTGCTGCTCTAATGAACTGCTGCCATGTTGTGCTGATGTGCTGCCCTCTTGCCTGGGAATGAACTGGACCTGCAACCCCATCTTTAACCCAGGACTCAAGAGTGACTGAAAGGGCTAGTGTGCTGGCCTCCTGATCTGAGACTCCAGGACATAAAAGGCTTTCTATCAGCTCCTGGACCCATCTTCAGCGAGTTCCTGATTCCTCCCACCCACCATGTGGTGCCTCTCAGGTCCTGGACCCTTGGTATGGCTCTTGTGTTCCTGAGCTTTTGGTCTTCTAAAGACTGCGAACAGGCCCATTCATTTGGTACCGCACTGCTAGCTCTTAAAATCAGCACGAGCCACCGCCAGCAATGCTCTCCTTACTTCTCACCACCCTCTCCAACCCAAACAGGACTCCTGGCACAAAGCTTGAGAAGGTAAACCTTCAGCGGGACTAGGATGGTGCTGTATCATACCTGCGCTCCATCGCAGCGGCCTGAACTTTAGTCTCTTGCCTGGTCCAGCATGACCAGAGACCAGATAGTCACGGTTGATGCTTCATACATCTAAGTGTTATATATAAGTTTATTCTTTAAAAATCTGTAACTCCGGCTTTACTGATTGGAGTTTTCTTTTTGGTCTTGTTTTATGTATTACATTTTGCTCTATTTTTCTAACCTTGCTTTGTATCCTTTTGTGTGGTGTTTTCACTGTTTTACTGTTTGAAGTGTGCACAAATAATTTAGACATTGCCTCTTAGTTAAGCCTGACTGCTCTGTGCCAAGCTATTAAGGGTGTTGAGCACAGGTTAATTTGAAGTTTGCTTGTATCTTGCCCTTACTAGTATTGTGGTTGTTGCTTGACCAGGGCTCACACCCCACTAACCCAATTTCTAACAGTGTCTCAAAATACACTCATGGCATGGAAAGTTGAAAGTCACCTATAGACTCTAGCACTACTGTGCCATCCACTAGTTCAGCCCTACAATTGTAGCCTGGCTGCTAACATTTTGAAACTTGCAACCCAGCCTGTCAAAATGAAACCTTTTGCTAGGAAAAAACCTCCCTTTTAAATATTGTCACCACTATGAAGATCTCATAGCCCACAAAACAGGGTGCATTTTATTTGCAAGTTGGACATTTAGAAATTTAAAGTTAACAGTGACTAGTACCCAAAAGCTATTTTCTCTGTAGGAAGGATGGCTGGCCCACAGAGAAGCGCTGGGAAGTAGCGCTTAATTCGTAAAAAATAAATACATAAATAAAGAAAAGTAAGAGATATGTGCCAGGGCCCTTGTCAGGAGGCCACTACAGCTTGCACCACCCATTTTCCCTGCCAGAGCTTCCAATGACAATATCTACACAGCTACTAACCATCACACTGCAACAGGTGTGACAACTTAGACTGTTCTTTGCCCAGAAAGCTGTAAGAATGGCTAGGGCATCAGATATAAATAGTTTTTATTGTATATTGAATTAATGAACAACCATTGTTTTGCTCATCTCTAAATTACTCAAACAGTGCCACCATGTGGCTGCTCTCAAAAGTGCCAGTGTTGACAATTAAAAGCCGGTGTCCCAGCAGTGGAAAACACTGGCTCAAGTTAAGCACTGCTGGGAGGCAATATTAAATATAAATTCTGCAATTTTAGGCTAGAGAGCAGTTAGAAAAACAATTTAAGAATGTATTTTAATATTTATTAAATTCCCAACTCAATGGTAAAGTTGGATTTTAATAAATATCAGGGAATCAGGAATTTTTGAAAGTTCTCTTTCCCTGCATTAGCCTCATACTGTCATCCAGCTGGCGAATAGCTCTGATGAAGTTTGAAGACAGCCCCCAGAGCAGAGACAGTGGCGAGGGTGTGAAGAGGTGTTTTGTTCCTCTGTCAGGAAGACCAGTTGGGCAGTCCCCAGAAATGTAATTTACTTCAATGGGGCCTCCTTTGTCAAAGGAAGGTGTCAGATGATGTCTGTATTTGTCCTACCAGTCTGTCAGGAACCAGCCCCGGTGGGGGGGGGGGGCTGCCCTAGGACTGGTTTGGAGTGACCAAGGAGGAGGGAACTGCTCATTACTTGGTCATTCCTCTTGGTGGGCACACAGACTCTGCACAAGGGGAGAAGAGGATCACCTCTTGGATTAAGTAAGAGAGGGACACTGGGGGAATGTTTGCAGTAGGGTAGACGGAAACTGCTGCAGAGTGGGTAATGAGATCCCTGGGAATCTTTTCCCTGTTGGTGAGGGAGTGACCAGGAGACACGTCCCATTCACAAGCTGGTGCCAGGCAAATAGGTGGCATGCCCTGGCACCCTCCTTAGACCACTACTGGATGTTGAAGAACAGAAGGAGGACTGCACCTACTATTTGAGACCAGTCAGGATAAATGAAGGGCTGGACCTTCTCCTATCTGTACCCAGGACAAAGAAGTGGACTTCAAGGGTCCGTTGGCTGACTACAGGGCCACAACAAGCTGCAGGAGTCCTTTTCTTGAAGTGCCCATCTGATCAGTACCAACTGGACCTGACCTGGACCTTGTTGTTGCCCTCTGCTGGACCGAGTCGTGTGCCCTAAATTCTGTCCCTAAGGTCTTGGGACCCTTGTTTGTGTCTAACATCACCTAACTTTTCTGAAAACCTGAGACTTAAAAATGTTTTAGAACTCAAGACCTCTGAAGGCATGTAACAAACCTGTAAAGTCAATCTTCACAAGACGCTTTACTAGTGGGCTGAAGAAAAAGGTTTCCCCTGCTTGGAGGTTCTCCACAACAGCAAATCTGATTCAGTGGGACCCCTTCAAGAAAGCATCCATCCTCATGGAGACCTGCAGATCTAGCCCGCAGCTCGGCCTCTTTGGAGCATTTCAAGAGACTAAGTCTCCGAAGGTAAAAATATTGACTGGGCAAAGGTGCCTAAAGTATCCTGCCCACCAAACCCAAGGATTCTCAGATATAGCCTACTGCCTTTCCCTGCTAAATGAATTTGACTTTCAGAAAAAAAACTACATCTCAAGGAAAAGCTTTTGACCTAGGGCAAACCTAGTTGGTACATCTCACCCGTGCTCTATATAGATATATCTTTTATATGTATAATAGATTTCTGCTTCAGAGGTTATTTATTATGAGCATATTTATCATGTCTATTTTTGACCAGGGAAAACTTTCAAACCTCTTCTTTTGGAGGATAACATGTAGTGCCACAGCATTTTTTTTAAAATGTTTAAAAAACATTTTTTATAACAGTAAGCCTGAAAATATAACTGGGACTCAACCAACAGCAGCTTTCATCTGTTGCAATTAGATAGCCATTCTCTAGGAGTGTATGATAAAAACAATTATTTAAATGGGTGCTGCATGGAATTTACTAGCAAGCCTGGGCTGCCAAGAGTTGCACATCCCGTGTAGAGTGGAAGACTCACAGAAGAGTCCGCGTCCTTGTGGGTTGGTGCATGCAGATGTGCTTATGAGTGCAGGATGGTCCTTTGTTCAACAATGGAACTCTAAAGGAAATTTGCAGGCAAGGTGAAGGAAGGCACTTTGAGTTTTTTCATACCAGCCTAAGGATGTGTTTTTGACAATCATAGATATGAAAGGAAGTGATTGGCAAGGAGATTACTCCATGTAATAGCCACATGAGATGTAGGTCTTCTGCCACAGAAAATGCGGTACTCTATCTCTTCTATTGATTAGAGTGTACAATTCCTCGTTTTTGCGAACTGTCTAATTTGAGGTCAAGTTATGAAGATTCAACTCTGCAAATGTGTTAATAAGCTTCCTGGGCACTTGGTTTTCAAAGTTCGTAAACCTCGATGTAATTGTGAGCTATTGCTAGCATCGAAGCCTGCCCTTGTAGGAGATTCAATCCTTTTTTCAAAAGATTGAGTGTGGAAAAAATACTGGTTGATACTGTGTATACCCGTTTTCAGTATTTGAAAACAATTGTTGTTAGGCTTAAATTTAGTCTGCATTATTTGTGTATCAGTTTCTCTGACTCTTTCAGAAGCTTTTCTTTCTGAATATGCTTGCTCTTTAATAACAGCATACATCAAGGTAGATGTCAATCATTTACTCTTCACAGGGTGTGTGGAACCAGGAAGAAATCACTCAAATTACAAAGTTCTGACAGATGTTCTGTCACAGCACTTAAACTGGAATCAGTTACAATTGTTGCCACAATTTGTCAACCCTAGATTTGGTTACCGATATTGGTAAACATATTTTGTATTGTGTCCTGTCTGTTTGCTAATGGTCCAGCGGCTTTGAAAATAATCTGTTCATGCACCTATCATCTGTGTACGGCCTATTGCCCAGAGGGCTCTTCCATCTGAACTGAACACATTTAAATTGTGAGTCATTCTGCACCATTTTACCCAGTTCACTGTCGGTGATGTTTTATTTCCATTTACAGAATGAAAAATGTGTTGAAATAGTTTTTGGAATGGATGGGGTTTTTAAATCACGAACAGACAAAAAGTTCATGCATGTTATTTGCTGAACTGTTTTGTTTAGAAAGCATTTTTCTGGCAATCATAAACGAACTTTGACCTGCCAAAACATGGTTCCCCACATACTTTTCAAATTTATATTTTCTTTCCAATATGCATAAACTTGGACTGCAAGTGAACCAAACTGTGTTGAATAAATACATGTGTGATTAGTGATCAGTATTTTTTCAGTTTCTATGGCTCTTGGGAATAATTCAAAATTGATGGCTCAGACCTATCAGTTCATTGAAATAAGGAAACCTTTTCTGGAAACTTCAAGGAATATTTATGGTTGGAGCCTGACAATGCTTGCACAATGTATAATTATATTTTTCTAAGACTCTGTGTGAACTATGGATGTAATGGTGCCCGTAATGATCCAAACTAAACAGCTCTTGATGATTTTGTGCATTTAAATAGGGATCTTCACTATCTAAAGAGACATATGATCCTTAGTCGATCATTTATTCTTTGACAGAATTTATATTCCATGAATTTTTAAAAGGGCCAGGAATTGTCATCTGTGGATATTTTTAAAACATAAGGTATTTAAATCGTTTACGCCTCTGACCTTTTATCTGATCAATATTTTTCCCAAAAAGCACCATCCAGTGTAGGATACAAGATGATTTTCTCAGCTTGATAATTCTGTTGTACTCTGTGAGAAGAAGAATGTGGCTGCAGTTCCCGAGCCACAGGAAATTTCATACTTTTATCAGAAATATAGTTCCAATATAAAAATATAGGTTGAAATATAACCAATATTGTAATCCACATTACTAGTGATAATAATCAAGTAGTAACCCAGATATGACCACAGAAGTCGCAGCAAACAAGAAGTCATCTGTTATGTGAACTGATTGTAGAAGGGATGTTTTCTCATTCTTTCAAAATCTGTATCAGTCACTTTCGTATAGCGCAATTTCTTGCAGTTGTATAATTTCAACTTATGTTGCTTCTGTTCGTGGTTCATAATAAACCACCATATGCAGAGGTTGCAGTTATTGATATTGCAGTGTCAGGTTCACTTGCTGAAACTTGTACATGGTGTGAAACTGGAGAAAAGCAGAATCATCAGTCACCTAAAATGGTGTAGAAGATTTCAACATGGTTACACCATTCTTAATTTAGTTTCTCCAGAGTAGAAAGAGAATGTTGTAATCTATTCTAGAGTCAAAGGCACCTTCATATTGATGGGTATCTGGTCAACCAAATCAACTATGCAATGCTTTTGAATGTGATTGATCAACATCTTCCTACTATTATTTGCACCAGGAAGCGGTAGCAAGAGTGCTGTTCAAGTGCCTGCTACTCCAAGAAGTAGAATAGTTGGCTGCGAAGATGGTTCGAAGATTTCTTTGTCGGGGATTCTTTCTTGAACCAGCTCTCTGACTGTGAGAAACCACCTGCCAACAGCTTTAATAACTTTTTCTTCACTTGTGGCAGAGTCTGAATTCGTCATGTGGGACAATTTAGTTCTAGTTTCTTGAACAGTCTGCTCTCTGGACTCTGTAAAGGCTATGCAGTATGCAACTGTGTCAATCCTGTATCCAATGCAGGATAGCAGTTAAGAGTTGTTTGAGTGTACAATTAGCTTGTTCCACTACACCAGTTGATACCAGGTGGAACAGGTGCAAATTCTACAGGCATACTCCCATAGAAGACACAGGATCCATGGGGGCTTTGGCGGTGAATTCAGAACCATTGTCTGATTGAAAGGTATGAACTGCAGCCATTGCTGCTAGGCACTGCAGGTCTTTTATAACTGCTTGAGCAGTGGCAGTCTTTTTAATCTAAAGAATGAATTTAACAAAACACATATATATTTACATTGATTAACGCTTAAGAGTGGCCAAATATGGTAGAGGACAATTACTCCAAATAGTTTAACAGAGATAGGAGAATACATGCTGATCTTACAACAGTTGAATGTTTTATTTGTTGACAAATATTGCATTGCTGCGCATATGTTTGTGAGCCTCTATAAGTATGGCCAGCAGTATAGTTGCTGTAGCATTGATGTCAACATGAACTGAAACTATATCTTCATGTGCCACCCTAATTAAATCTTATTTAGCTCACTCATTAGGAATGTATCTGTCTCCTACCCCAGGTATGCAGCCCATATAAACATTATTTTTAGTCTGAGTGTAAGAGTATTTAGAGGGAAAACCATCAGGAAGGTTTTCCCCTATCAATGTTTTTTATATTGTCACTAAAATGTCTGCATCAATCTTAGTTTGAGATAGTTACATCCGCGATCTTAAAGGTTTGCACCACTCTTTGTGCAGCAAGATCTGCTGTACAGTTCCCTTCACTTTTAGTAGCCACAGAAGCCAAAGGAAGCTTATCCTGTAGAACAGCTACATTTCCCCAAAGTAGTTGTTTTTATCGATTCTTCCCTTTATATCTCTGAATTTGTTTAAACACGGTGCTGGGAATTCACATTATAGATTTGTACACAAAATGCTAAATCTGACACAATAAGTGTAGGAGCTTATGGATGAGGTTTCTGTAGGGCAAGTAGCAGGGCATGTACTTTTGCTAGATGTGCAGTGGTATCACCCAGACATTTAGTTTGTGCATGTAGTGCCTTGAGGTCACCATCCTGAAAAAATCTTATCTTGTGTATGGGTAAACATTCAGAAATTGTGGAATATTTTGAGTGTATTGCGAATTTTCCTGAGATTCAAAATTGACATTCGTAACATTTGAAGTAGCAGCCCACTGCACCTAATGATGCTGAATACTAGTTTCTGTTGCTGCTTCCAGCGTAGATATTGGGGAAACTATAATGATTTGTTTTATTCTATGCTAAAAGATGCTCTTTCAGTATGGCTTGCTGTATTGAATGAGACCTCTCACACTAGGATTAAACATTTACTCTGTAGAGGAGCACAGGTGTGATCTCTATGCTATGGGAGATGTCTGTCCCACATTGTATACTACATATGTGTACCAGGAACACCCCTTTTTACTATGTATGTCTTAGTGTCCACTATCTGCGAATAATCAGGCTGTAGGAGTGGGCAAAAATCTCGAACATGTATGCTTGCAGTTCATATAAGATAGCTATGTGCTTTTTTTGCAGTTCTTTTCAGAAAATGTCAGCGTAAATAATTCATACAGTACCTTCACTTACCCACCATAATACTGCAAGTTACTTCTTCCAAAGTTAAAAAATATCATTAGGCCTTTTAACTTTCTTGGAGTTTGTACTTTATCGCACTTCTTGAGGAAATCTGGCTATAATACTTTACCCTCTCTGGATAGCTCATGATCAAAAAAAATCACATCAAGATATGACATTTTAGATTTATTAAATTTGATTTTAAATCCATGTGAGGCTAAAAGAGTTGTTAATCCTATCCACCCTACCCAGGTGTTCAGTTAAGTCATCATCCGTGACATGGATATCAATGTTTGATAGCGCCACAGGATCTTATTTTGAGAACTTCATAATTCTTCCTACAAAGCCCAGGGCAATTTGTATACCTTTGAGGCACTCTTGAATTAGTATACTGAGTATAACTAAATGAAAAAACAGGTTGGTGCTATATTTTGTCTAAAGACTCCAGTACATATAGCTATTGTTGTTATATATTTTTCCTAACTAGCTTAGCCATTAATCCTGCATTTTGTACGGCATGTCTACATGTATTTGTATTCAAATTTCTATAATGTAAAACTACTCTGTATGAACTGTTCATTTTATTATCTGGGGAAAATTAGTGTTCTTAGTAGAATATCAAGGCATTATACCTTGATATTGTAGGTGATCTAAAATCATTTTTATATTTTGCTTCGCTTCGGGCTTTAAGGGATATTAAGCCTGAACGTGTGGCTCACTTCTTAAGGGAATCACATGTAAAATAGATTCTGTAGTAGGGGATCTCTGTGTATAGTCATAATCTAGTGAATAGTCCCGCCCATGTGCGTGGACCCCGGAGCAATAAAAATAATCTCTTAAATTGTCAAGCCATGCAGACCTGCATCTACACTTAAGAGAGTATTCAAAGACAGATAATGCAGCCTATATCCACCGGCTACACTGTCCAGGACTTCAACTAGAAAATTCCACCAACATCCACCAACAGCACTGCCTGCCCAGCTTTTTCCACAGAGAAAAACCTGCCTCTACCAGCAAAAGCCTCTGGAATGATAGAGAGGGAGGAATAGACAGACAAGCCCCATAGGCTGCCATTATGTGGCTCAGAATAGGATACTGTGCCTTTAAGAAAACTTTCCAGAACTTTTCCAGTATCCCAGAATGCACAGCAGGTCCCTTTTACTTTCAGTTCTTTTTTCCGGCTCCTGCTAGCAGGACCCTGGAGCATTGAGCTCTCCCTTTTCAAGGGTTTATTTGGATTTGTTCACTTTTCAAGTGTTTATTAAGTACCTTGTTGCCTTCCTTCTTGTGTGTGCTCTGTGTTGTCAACATGCCTGCCTTGTTTGACAAGTGCCCAGAGTGCGAGAGAAAGAAGGCCAAGTCAGACCCACACAGGGTGTGCATCGTCTGCCTTCCCCAGTCCCATGTTCCAGAGGAGTGTGACATTTGCCAATCTTTCTCAGCCAGGACCCTGAGAGACAGGATGAAGATCAGGCTCCAGGGCCTGGAGGACAGAAGGCTGAGGGAACAAGGTGGGTCAGGACGGGCTGGTTCGGCCCATGCTGAGGCCCCTGGGGGGCTCCCCAGGGGCAGGAAGCCCAGCAAACGTCCCCATTCTCCTTCGGCGTCGACTACGGCGTCGAGGGGGAGGGCTGCGGTCTGTTCACCGTCTCCCCAGGGCTCTGGGGAAAAACGGCGTAGGCGCTCGCCGTCGAGGTGAGGTCGCCGTTCGCCGTCGTCAAAGAGGAGAAGGTCGCCGTCGAGGGGATCCCCGATGACGAGGACCTGTCGGAGGCGTTCGCCGTCGAGGAGGCGTTCGCCGTCGAGGAGGCGTTCGCCGTCGAGGAGGCGTTCGCCGTCGAGGAGGCGTTCATTGACACCGAGGCAGCGCAGGAGGAGTCCTGACGCCGGGAGTCCCTCGGGGTCACAAAGGAAGAGAATGGAGTCACCGGACTCGGTGTACTCAGTGGTGTATACACCTCCTCCTCCTCCTCCTCCTCCTATTCCGCCTCACACACCGTCGGGCCCACCTGTGGCCCCGCCACGGTCGGGGTCGTTGCCTAGGTATCCGCCGCCGCCGAAGAGAACTCCGAGACCGCGGCACCAAGTTACGCCACCGTCGCCTGCGAGGCCGGCTGAGCGACTGAAGCCAACCAGATCGCGCTCCCGCTCCGGACGGAGAGGAAGATCACGGGGCCATGGACGGTCGTCATCGACATCTGGGTGACGCCGCAGGAGGCGCGGAGCCAGATCCCGCACCCAATCGTCTGCCAGGGACTACTCGCCGACGCTGTCGGACTCGCCAGGGACGGGAGTATCGCCTGTCGACGATGTAGTCTCCTTCCAGGAGGTGCTACTGAGGGGTGCGGCCAAGCTAGGGATCACGGTGACGGTGCCAACACCTACGACGTCCGTGATCTTCGAGACGCTGCACAAGAAGCACCTGCCTCGCCCCCTGCTGCCACTAGTGGCGGGATTGGTGGAGCCCGCTACGGAGTTGTTCCTTACTCTGGCGGTGACGAAACCAGCCCCCTCAAGGCTCCTGAAGAGGTATCAGGCGCCAGAATCGGACCCGACCTTTCTTAGGATGGACCCGAAACCGGGCTCGGTCATTGTGACGGCGGCAAGGAAGCAGCATGCTGCCACTCCTTCCTCGACAGTGTCGCCTGATAAGGATAGCCGTTGGCTAGACTCGGCGGGCAGAAAGGTCTGTGGGACGGCTTCTACCACCATGAAGGCGGCAAGTGCCGGGGCTCTGTTGGGGTGCTACGACCGTGCCCTATGGGAGTCTCTCCAGCAGTACGCGGAGCTGCTGCCTCGCGACAAGGAGGAGGACTTTCTGGAGACTATGCGTGAGGGGATGCTGGTGTCAAATCAGATTATCAGCGCGGCGGCGGATGTGTCTCTGTTAGCGGCACATGGATATTGTCATGGCATCAACCAACGGCGTCACGCTTGGCTTCGCCTTACCTCACTCAAACCGGAGGCACAACAAAGAGTGGCCAACCTGCCTTTCTCGGGGGGGAAACCCTGTTCGGCCAGCATGTGGTCGACGAAATGGCCCGCATGAAGACGGATATCAAAATTACAATGGTTCTGTCGGGTAAAACCATATCCTGCTGGATATACATATATATTGTTGCTGCTGTCCCGAGGCCTGCCCACGCCCTCTGCCTGCAGCCCCGAACCGTCTCTGGAATGGGCGCTTTTTCTTCTCAGGCTTCTCTAACCAGACAGCCGTCAGGGTCTCTGCCTCAGTCTTCATGCGTTTTCAACAAGCAATGGGGTAACCCAGTATCCATCAGAACCTGGGCAGACTTATATCAAAATTACAATGGTTCTGTCGGGTAAAACCATATCCTGCTGGATATACAGCAAGATGTCTGAATGAATCAGAAGTGACACAAAGACCAAGAAACCTCAATATCCTTATATGAATTCATTCATTTATGAAATTTGTCATCAAAAATCATTTGCAAAGGCCATCACAATACAAAGACATAACAAATAATGACCAAAGTAAAAATTAGTGCTCAGTGAAATAAGTGCAAAACAAAATACAGTGTAATAGTACAAAAATATATATATTATTGTTGGCCAGCGAAACCAAAATTCATAGTAGTCATGCACACTGAAGCAATTCAATAGTTAAGGCAGGCTCTAAAGACTGGTCCGGGGAAATTGTCGACGTTTCAACCCTGTTGATGCACTACTAGTAAGTCTGTGCGGGTCTTCATCAGGACAAAAGTAACAAAAAGATGGCCTGTGAAGAATAAATTAACTTAAAGTCAGTGTCACAGGAAACTGAAAAACTACCACTTAGGGGTAATTAGAGGTGGTGTCCCACTCACCTATACTCTGGGCGGGGTATTCAATCCTTTCCGCAGATAATGATTGATCTATAAATGAGTAGAATAAATTCAAAATTCCTACTCAACACTCGTAAAATTACAGAGCTATTAATATGGATTCAAATAGTATTCGTGGCAATTGAAGCTCACCTCAATAATGAACGTCGTGCTTATGACTCTGTCACGAAATAAATATTTTGTCTATTGCTTCTCGAGAATGGTCCAGAGTGATCCAATCTAAAAGCCATTAAGTTAAAAGGATACATATTATGTAATAAATCATACTCGTATCCAACTATTCTTCATTTACATAGTACTATTAAAATAGTTATAAAGGAGATTCTATACTTTTTCCAACTCTTCTGCAGGTAGTGGAACAGATTCCGACTCCGATAGACCCTCTACTAGTCACCAGTCCAATCAGGGCGCACATTTTTTAGGAGAGGGCTATCGTCCACACAACAGAGGACGGGGGAGATCACAGAACTGGGAGAGACGTGGAGGATGGGGCAGAGGCAGGAATACCGAACAAGCGGCATCACGAGTTCGGTTTTACCAACCAGAGGCACATGGCGAAATCTCCACAAGGAGACAGACATACAGATGGTAGATACTACACCATACATTTCTCCCATTACAGACATGAATGATATGCCAAATCAATTAACCATCTTAGGCACATGCACTGTTCATAGAGAACCAGAGAATCTGACAGACTTGACGAATTATCAAAACAATAACCACAGGAATGCATTGGATCCCATAGTCAACCTATCAGACCACGCCATATCTTGTGCAGAGAGAGAGGTACTCTCAAAGGGACTTTCCTTTATACCCACGGTGATTCCTGATTCATTCCAACTGAAAATTGAACTTCAGCGCTTCTTTCGAAAGATCAGATTGAAATATTACTTCAGCAGAAATGTTTACAATCCGACCCCCTCGGCTACTGGCTTTAGACCGCCTTCAACTTTTACACCAGGGGCATACATGATGAGCGAGAGAATATTGGCTTATGAAAAGATTGTACTTCAAGAAACGATGCAAATCCTTGACGTGAAGAAATATATAAAATTCAACATCACTAAGGAAGAGAAATTAGCACTCCATTCACTGAGTCAAGATAACTCTATTGTAATTAAGGCAGCGGATAAAGGGGGTGCGGTTGTGCTGCAAAACACCAGCGACTATGTGGAGGAACTGGAACTTCAACTTGGGATGCGTGATAGCTACCAACCGACTCCAAGAGACCCTACCCCGGTACTTACATCTTTGATAGCAAGAGTTACCAAGAAAGGTCTTTCTGATGGTTTTTTGAGCCAATCAGAGCATGACTTTCTAAACAAAAAGGAACCGAGAATACCAACGATATATACGCTGCCGAAGATTCATAAGCGGATTGTTAAACCACCCGGCAGGCCAATTGTATCTGGTTGCGGGTCTATATTGGAACCACTCAACCAATTTATAGACCATTTTTTGCAACCATTTGTTCCTCAGACAAAATCGTTTGTTAGGGACCCAATGCATATTATTCAACTACTGGAAGGCGAAGCGTACGATATACAAACTCAAATTTTGGTGACGCTGGATGTATCATAACTTTATACATCGATTCCTCAAGATACTGCACTGCGAGTCATCAGAACAACTTTAGACACCAGACCAAGGCCTCATTGGATCCCCACAGACTTTCTAATCTCCCTACTCGAGATTGCCATGAACAAAAATTTCTTTGTATTTAAAAGACAGTTTTACTTCCAATGTAAAGGGGTAGCCATGGGCGCAACCTATGCGCCGAGCCTGGCGAACATTTATATGGATTACTACGAGGAGGAACACCTATACAATCATGCAAATCCATACCTCAATTCGATCTCGGTATGGAAAAGATATATCGACGACGTCATAATGATCTGGACTGGAAGTAATGAGAATTTGAATGAATTCTTCTCTTGGCTGAATATGAGATCCGATGACATCAAGTTTACTATGACCAGTAACAACAAGGCCATAGATTTCTTGGACGTCACCTTCCGAGTCGAAGAAGGTTTTTTGTACAGTGATTTGTACCGCAAACCAATGGAGAGGAATTCACTATTGAAATATCAATCGCACCATCCACGCAGTTTGCGAGATAACCTCCCGTATGGGCAATATCTCAGACTCAGAAGAAATTGGACGAGGAGAACAGACTATTTCAAGGAGTCTGAGATATTAACTAGCCGTCTGAAAGAGAGGGGATACCCGACCGGACTACTAAAACGAGCCAAAAAACGTGCCTAGTATTGCCCCCGGGAACAACTTTTAGAAATCCATCAGAAAACTAAAGAAACAGACAAAATGGTTTGTGTCACCACATTTAACACCAGGAGTAACGAAATAAAAGGGATCGTAAAGAAATATTGGAACCTGGTTGCAAGTGAAATCCAGACCACACAGAACCCCATTTTTGCCTTCAAGAGGGGGAAAAACATAAAAGACACAGTGGTCAGTGCATATTTTGATGAACCAAAACCATTAGACCTTAGAGGTCACTTTGGTCTTCCTCCAGTAACTGGACATCATAAATGTGGACAGTGCAAGGCCTGTGAGTTATGCTATGTGGGCACTACATTTGAACACGCCAACAGAACGTATACACTCTCACACTTTACAAATTGTAACAGTACCAACGTTATATATGCCATCAGATGTCCCTGCAGGTGTATATACGTTGGCCAAACCACTCAAAGTGAAAGTGAGGATCTTACAGCATATGAGCAGGATAAGATGTAAGGTACAAGGGGCACCCTTAGTTGATCATTATATGACACACCAACACGCTCCACACAATCTTACTTGGTGGGTACTTGAGAAGATTATTCCCAGTGTAAGGGGTGGTTCAGTTACGAGGTGCTTGAACTATAAAGAATGTAGATGGATACATCAGCTTGACCTGATAGACCACGGGCTGAACGAGATGGAGGAGACAACAAGACAGATGGGGCAATTATAATCTGGTTCTGGTTAGCATTTGAAAATGTATGATCAATTGTACGGTTGGTAGGTTCCACCTAACATATGTTAACAAATCTACACCTCCCACTATGTATGTAATGTATAATTCTCAATGACTATACAATTTTACAAATCTGACATTATAAGATCTATATGTGACCAACTACATGTATGAAGTTATGCTGAAAATTGTAATTTCAATTGTAACATGATTGAATTGCTTTAACACCTGAATCTGAAAGGATTGTCTTTAATGTATGAACAACATTTGCCAATTATCGCTTTGGAAAATGTGAGATATATGACATCTAACTCATGGCGAGATTGTCTTCTCGAGGCACATACATAGTTTATAGATCGAGAGCACCTTTTGTGCATACTCGATAAGTATCACGGATAATCGTTTCAGGTTGCCCCGTAACGCCTAAATGGCGCACAAGCACAGTAGGATCAACAGAATGAGGATGCTGCCTTAACGTCTGGCGGCCCGTGTTTTCCCTTTTTGGCGGAATAGGGAGCTCACCTCAGAACAGTGCCCGTTTGATGTAATGATCATGTAATTGACGAGGGACTGGCAAGGATATTAACCTTGGGCGTTCAACGTTGTCAAGACAACGATCACGTGAAGACGTGCATAGACGTCGCTTCCTAGCTCCAGCCAATGGACGCAGTGATGCATGCTCCGTAATGCCTAAATGGCGCACAAGCGCATTAGGATTAACGGAATGAAGGTGTTGCCTTAACGTTTGTTGTCCTTTTTTGCGGAATGGGGAGTACACCTTAAAACAGTGCCGGTTTGATGTAAAGATCATATAATTGAAGAGGGCTTGGCAAAGATATCAACCTTGGGCGTTCAATGTTGTCAAGACAACGATCACGTGAAGACGTGCATAGACGTCGCTTCCTAGCAACAGCCAATGGACGCAGCGATACATGCGCAATGGATGTTATATATGCAATGCTCGTTTCGAACGTGTCTTTCGCAGACACGGACGAGCTGAGACGTTTTGCATGCCGTTCAATCACTCGGACTTAGGTAAGCTCAAGACCTAGAGCTCTTCTGGAACTCCCATAACATTAAGCTAAGCCAGAATAGCGTATACCTAATTCACAATCTTTATTTGACAGATCGAGTGTAACAGCAATTTGAGTGACGTTTTCTCGCCTCATTTGAGCTTCAAGAGGTGAGCTCCTTTATAACTATTTTAATAGTACTGTGTAAATGAAGAATAGTTGGATACGATTATGATTTATTACATAATATGTATCCTTTTAACTTAATGGCTTTTAGATTGGATCACTCTGGACCATTCTCGAGAAGCAATAGACAAAATATTTATTTCGTGACAGAGTCATAAGCACGACGTTCATTATTGAGGTGAGCTTCAATTGCCACGAATACTATTTGAATCCATATTAATAGCTCTGTAATTTTACGAGTCTGTTGAGTAGGAATTTTGAATTTATTCTACTCATTTATAGATCAATCATTATCTGCGGAAAGGATTGAATACCCCGCCCAGAGTATAGGTGAGTGGGACACCACCTCTAATTACCCTTGAGTGGTAGTTTTTCAGTTTCCTGTGACACTTCTGACTTTAAGTTAATTTATTCTTCACAGGCCATCTTTTTGTTACTTTTGTCCTGATGAAGACCTGCACCGACTTACTAGTAGTGCATCAACAGGGTTGAAACGTCGACAATTTCCCCGGACCAGTCTTTAGAGCCTGCCTTAACTATTGAATTGCTTCAGTGTGCATGACTACTATGAATTTTGGTTTCGCTGGCCAACAATAATATATATATTTTTGTACTATTACACTGTATTTTGTTTTGCACTTATTTCACTGAGCACTAATTTTTACTTTGGTCATTATTTGTTATGTCTTTGTATTGTGATGGCCTTTGCAAATGATTTTTGATGACAAATTTCATAAATGAATGAATTCATATAAGGATATTGAGGTTTCTTGGTCTTTGTGTCACTTCTGATTCATTCAGACATCTTGCTGTATATCCAGCAGGATATGGTTTTACCCGACAGAACCATTGTAATTTTGATATAAGTCTGCCCAGGTTCTGATGGATACTGGGTTACCCCATTGCTTGTTGAAAACGCATGAAGACTGAGGCAGAGACCCTGACGGCTGTCTGGTTAGAGAAGCCTGAGAAGAAAAAGCGCCCATTCCAGAGACGGTTCGGGGCTGCAGGCAGAGGGCGTGGGCAGGCCTCGGGACAGCAGCAACAACAGCAACAGCAGTTCCGGAAAAACCCTTCCAGAAGCGCCAGAACGGTAGAGGAGGCCAGCAGTCCGCTACAGCGACCAAGCGCCCGGCTGGGTCTCGGCCCTGAGCGATTACTTCCCCTGCAACCGTTACCCACTCCAGTGGGGGGAAGCGTTCAATCTTTTCTGGCAGAGTGGAGAAAAATTACTCAGGACAAGTGGGTGCTGAATATTGTTTGCAATAAATACAGTCTTCGGTTCATCAGCCCGCCTCTAGCGATTCCGCCGGTAAGCTCCCAGTATCAACTGCGAGAGCTCCAGGCGGAGGCAGACATCCTGTTGAGGAAAAAGGCGGTGGAAGACGTACCTCTGTCTCAAAGGGGAAGAGGTCTGTACTCTCCGTTCTTCCTGGTTCGCAAGAAGGACAAGAACGAGTTCAGGCCCATTCTGGATTTGCGGCAAGCAAACAAATGGATTCGCAGAGAGAAATTCCGCATGCTATCGTTGCACCAGATTTACCCTTAGCTGCAACGAGGAGACTGGCTCTGTGCCATAGACCTACAGGATGCGTACTTCCATGTGCCCATTGCACAGAAGCACAGGAAGTTCCTGCGATTCCAAGTCGGCGCCAATCATTATCAATACAGAGTACTCCCATTTGGACTAAAGTCTGCGCCCAGGACCTTCTCGAAGTGCATGGCAGTGGTAGCTGCACACCTGCGGAGGAACAAGGTGTTTGTCTACCCGTACCTGGACGATTGGTTGATCAAGGCCTTCTCCTTCTCGGAAGCACAAGCGCACTTCCAGAAGACGTGCGTTCTCTTGAACAAGCTGGGGTTGCACGTCAACATGTCTAAGTCTGTCCCGACTCCGGTCCAGTGCATACAGTACTTGGGGGCCTCCATCAATACGCTGTCAGCAAGCGTGTCTCCTTCGGAGGAGAGATGGTTATCACTCCTTCGGAAGGCTCAGGCTCTCATGACCGCTCCATCGACGACAGTGAGGAAGGTGTCTTCGCTGCTGGGATCGATGGCCTCATGTATCTTCCTCACGCCTCACACACGGCTGCACATGAGACCACTGCAGGAGTGCTTGGAGGATCAGTGGGATCAGAGGACAGGTTCTTGGGACGACAAGATACGGCTGTTTCTGCATGCTCTTCGGTCGCTGAGGTGGTGGTGTTCGGCGGAGAATCTCCTCAAGGGGGTTCCCTTCCACAAGGACATTCCCACGCAGAGTATCGTGACGGATGCGTCTCTCCACGGCTGGGGAGCGCATTCCGGAGACTTAAGATACAAGGAAAATGGTCCCCGTTGGAGTCGACGTACCACATCAATTTCCTAGAACTTAGAGCCGTTTACTTGGCATTAAAGGCCTTCCATCCGTCCTTCCAGACCAACTCGCTGCTTGTACAGACGGACAATACAACCACGATGTATTACCTCAACAAGCAGGGGGGGGTCGAGATCACGCACTCTGTCGCAGGAGGCGCAGTCGATATGGCACTGGCTTCTGGCCCGAGGACTGACGATTACGGCCACGCATCTGCCAGGTGTGCAGAATGTTCAGGCGGACGCACTGAGCAGACTGATTCAGGAAAACCATGAATGGATCATAAACGATGAAGTGCTAGGGGACGTCTTCGCAAGGTGGGGAACTCCAGACGTAGATCTGTTCGCCACCGCCGAAAACAGCAAATGCCGAGACTTCGCATCCAGGTACTACCAGCGGGGGACGCTGGGGAATGCGCAATGGATCGACTGGTCGAACAGCTTTCTGTACGCTTTTCCGCCCATTCCCCTGATTCCGGCGGTGCTCATCAAGCTGTCCCAGTCCGGGGCGCGGATGATCCTGATTGCCCTGGAATGGCCCAGACAGTGGTGGTTCACGGACCTGCTTCACCGGTCTCTCCTTCCTCACATACGGCTGCCGTGCAGGCCGGACCTTCTCACGAAGTTCGGGGGGCAGTTGGTGCACCCCAACCTCTCGTCTTTGAGTTTGGCGACATGGCTCCTGAGATAGTGCAATATGGCCATTTGAATCTACCAGCAGATTGTATGGACATACTGAAGGAGGTTAAGCGACCTTCCACTAGAACGTCCTATGCTTACAAGTGGAAGAAGTTCTGCATCTGGTGCAAGTCCAAGCACTTTGACCAGATGACGTGTAAGGAAGATGTCATCCTTCCGTACCTTTTGCATTTGGCGCAGTCTGGCCTTAATTTCCATTCCATTAAGGTCCATCTCGCTGCTTTGACTGCTTACAGGAAATACCCTTCACAGACTTCCTTCTTTCAGATCCCTGTGATCAAGGATTTTTTGGAAGGCTTGAAGAAAGTGTTCCCTCCTGTTAGACTTCCCTCGCCTTCATGGGAATTGAATGTGGTGCTGTCCAGATTGATGAAGGAGCCTTTTGAACCTATTCACAAGGCTTCGTTGCAGCACCTGTCTTGGAAGGCGGCATTCCTAGTGGCCATTACGTCGGCCCGCAGGGTGAGTGAACTTCAGGCGTTGTGTTGCCTAGAACCTTATACGGTATTTCATGCTGCTAAGGTTGTTATGCGTACTCATCCTAAATTTCTTCCTAAGGTTATATCTGATTTTCATGTCAACCAGACCATAACTTTACCTAAGTTTTTTCAGAATCCTTCTTCTCCAGCGGAAAGGTCTCTACATTCCCTGGACGTTAGGAGGGTGTTGAAGTTTTATCTTGATAAGACCAAAGATATTCGTAGGTCAGACCAATTGTTTATCAATTATGGATCAGTCAGAACCGGTCTTGCTACCTCCAAACAGTCCATCTCTCTGTGGATTGTGTCCTGTATACAATTGTGTTATCAGAAGGCTAATAAGACCTTAGGGGGTAAACCTAAGGCTCATTCCACCAGGGGCAAAGTTGCCACGACTGCTTTGCTGCGTAATGTTCCGATTGCAGAGATCTGCAAGGCGGCCACTTGGAGGTCGGTCCATACCTTTGCTGAGCATTACTGTCTGGACACGGATGCCAGGGCAGATGCTCAGGTTGGGCAGGCTTCGCTGCGAAATTTGTTCGCACAGTAGTGGTATTATTTTGTAGTCTTCTCCACCGCCGTTTTGGTGTGGGGATGGGCTTGCCATTCTATTCACTAGATTATTACTATACACAGAGATCCCCTACTACAGAATGAGTAGTTTCTTTTCTGTAACTCCAGTTCTGTAGTAGGGGTATCTCTGTTATAGTCCTAAGCGCCCGCCCTCCTCCCCGGTGGAGAGATGAATGTTAATGTAAGGAATGCTACTAGTCTGGCGTGTTACGCCTTCAAAAAGAACTGAAAGTAAAAGGGACCTGCTGTGCATTGTAGGATACTGGAAAAGTTCTGGAAAGTTTTCTTAAAGGCACAGTATCCTATTCTGAGCCACATAATGGCAACCTATGGGGCTTGTCTGTCCATTCCTCCCTCTCTATCATTTCGGAGGCTTTTGCTGGTAGAGGCAGGTTTTTCTCTGTGGAAAAAGCTGGGCAGGCAGTGCTGTTGGTGGATGTTGGTGGAATTTTCTAGTTGAAGTCCTGGACAGTGTAGCCTGTGGATATAGGCTGCATTATCTGTCTTTGAATACTCTCTTAAGTGTAGATGCAGGTCTGCATGGCTTGACAATTTAAGAGATTATTTTTATTGCTCCGGGGTCCACGCACATGGGCGGGACTATTCACTAGATTATGACTATAACAGAGATACCCCTACTACAGAACTGGAGTTACAGAAAAGAAACTACTCCTTCTTTGTCCCACCCTGCTTGGTTTCTTTATAAACAGGAGCCTCGTTCAAAGCCCACACTTATGTTTATTTTGCCCTGAGTTCTTCAAGTCCTAAGGAGGAAAATGGTTGCCTTATTACCTCCTACCTCTGAGGTGCAGCCTTCACGAAAATCTGATTCCAGTCATCCTCAGCGAAGATGTCTTTCAATCTCTCTGGAGGGTTTGTGTTCATTCAGAGTCCTAACTTTTATGTATTTTTAACTTTGAGTCCCCACCAGATGTTCTTTGAGAATCTGGCGAACTATTGTCAATTCTGCTGTGTTCTTCTGAAGCGTTACTTTCTATATCCCATTCCATAGAGCAATCTGAAGTTTGAAGGGCATGCTCCTTTTCTGCTGCTTTTTTTCCCTTAAAGTGAGTCTTTGACTCTCAACCTTTCTTTTCCTTTTTTATGCTAACTTCACCGTCTCACATCAGTTCACTGTTCAGCTTGATATTTTCATCCTCTCTATGATACCCAGTCCGTCCACTCCTTTCCTCTTGCTGTCCCAGGAAGAAGGGTAATCAAAATACTGATACCAATCCGGCTTTCTAATTTTCATCACAGTCTCTCAAATTATACCCACCCATTCTGGATGATACTTGCGAGATCCAGTTTTTGTTTTTGTTTCATCTTATGCTTTTTTTTATCTCTGATATAACTTTCTCTTTACCGGATTCTAATTCTTTGCCTTTAGCTGTGGCTTTACAGCTTGAGAACCTAAGATATGACAGTCCACAGATGTGTAAACTTCTGAAATAATCTTTGGAAGTTCCTGTTCGAGATCTTGAATAGAAATCAATGCCAACCACTGGTGCACTGGCAGAACTGCAGCTTCTTCTCCAATGCTACTCATAACTATTGAGAAAACTGTCTCAAAATTACCCATCAATTTCATTCCTAAATGTAGAGCAGGTGTACCTGCACAATGTTTAACACCTCCTGTAACACCACTGGGGAGGTTGTGCAATGTGTAGTAGTATGAATGCTTGCAAATATTGTTTCCTAAATGGTACGCTCTTCTTGAAGAGGTGGTACCATACTAAGAGGAACACTCTGAGTTAACATCCTGTGTCTGTCCTAGGATGTTGTTTGAGAATAATCAGATTCTAGGTGGTTTGTGTATGAGCAAAACAGAATGGAATTCTGTCTTGTTTTGTGGGTGCTTTTCCCATAATGGCATTAATAGTCTGTGGATTAATTGGCTGTCCACAGGTGCCGCTTTTGTTGTGCAGGTCAGGGACCCTGACACATAGTAGGTGCCAGCCATGTGTTGTGGTAATCCCCAGAGCCATCTATGGCTCCAGAAGGGGGATCTGGGGGTTCTCTGAGTCCCACCAATGCAAATTCATTTTTGCCCCTGGGAGGTGGTGGTCCTTGGGGCTAGGGAGGGGTTCTTAGAGGCTCCACCCATAAAAATACAGTAGCCCAAGGTAGGTGGTGATGCCTTGGACACAGGGGGTCCAAGAGCCTCCCGCGATTACTTTCTTAAATGTGGCCCCAGCGGGGAGATGGTGGTCCCCGGTGCCAGGGTGGTCTGAGAGGCCCCTTTTAAAAAGAAATGAGTCCCGGGGAAGTGCTGGGCAATATTAAGCAGCACGAGGGGAGCCCGTGCACCCCCTCCCTTATTACCAAAATGCCCTTGGGACCTGGCCCACCTAGGGGCGATAACTAACAATCCACGGGCGCCTGCACTTCAGTTTAAAAAAAAAAAAAAAAAAAAAAACTACAGGATACGCAGATCCCACCAAAAAGAGTGCTTTTTTTAGCCCTGCAGGGATCCTTGTTGGATCCCCTCCCTCCCCTAATCTACTGGTGATTCCCAGTTTCCATAGGAAAAGCATTTTGACTTGCCTTTATCTTTGTCATCGTTTGACAAATCTTCATGCAATGTCCTCAAAAAAGTGTGTGTATACATATATGTATGTGTGTATATGTTGTATATATATGTATTTTACACATTTAATTACATGAGTTACCTCTTTTTGTAGTACTGTCTTTAATCATAATGGGAATCGCCAATTGCTTTGATTATGAATATAAACTAGTATTGGCCAAGCCAGTTGGTATGGGCTTAACACCTGCAGTGTAAGGTGATGAAGGCCTAATTTAAAAGCGCGGTTGTGTATATGATGCTCTACATCCCATTTTTTATTTCTGTGTGTATTAAAGGTCAGATGGCAAGGTAATCTTCAGTGTAGCCCTCCTTTAATTTCTGTGACCTGGAAAAATAGGAAGGACTATAACTACGGCTTCTGTGGCACCATCGTTCACTTGCATATAAACTAGAAGAGAATCATATTGAAGGCAAGACACACTTAACATAGTCGGTCTTTTTTTTCTAAGAAATTTTAAAAGCCCAGTTCCTCTGGGGCTCATGCGAAACACATGGGAGGGAGCCAGCAGGAGTGGAATGAGGAGTCAGTATTCGGAAAGTAGTCCCTCATGCAGTTGAATATGAGCACTCATTTGTTGGGGGAAAGATGCAGCCAATAGCATCAGATGAGAAAGAAATACTCTAAGTTGAAAAATTCTGAAGCCAAAGGCTGAAAGAAACTGGTAAAAAAAACAGCCAATTGTTGAAGGGGTGGGGACCCAAAGTATATTGTAAGTATATTGTTAGAACAATGTCTTGTTTGACAACTGCGTTGTGCAGCCCGGCTACAAATGGTAGAAAGTATACTGTACAAATCGGGAACAAATCTATACTGTGGGCTATTACAGGAAATACAAATCTTGAAAACATTTTAATTTCATTGTAATGTGTGAGGTGCTTGTATCCCATGTAAGGCCTTCTTGCTAAACCTGGGCAGAGTTCTGCGTATGCAGAGCTCTGCAAGCGGCGGAGTGCGTTGGGGTCATGCCAATTTTGACCCCCTGGTGTCTGTCCTGCGCTGTAAAATCACCGCGAACTCCACCATGCGCAGCTTCCTTTCTGCTGCTCGAGTAGATTTTCTACTCGAGCAGCAGCTTTCTTAACATGAACGGAAGGTTTCTCAACGTGAGTGGTTGCGACCTGCCACGACCACTCGCATTGAGAAATCCGACAACCCGCATTGAGAAATCTTGCCAGGATGTTGATTTCCCTCACTCGCGCTGGCCAGCTAGACCATGGCGAGCGCGAGCAAGGTAAAATCTCGCCGGGAGGTGGGTTTTCTGTGCTCGCGCTCGCCAACTTGACATTGACAAGTGCGAGCGTGGGGGGAAAAAAACCCTGCTCCTCTATGCAGGGCGGAGTTTTGGGGAACTCCGCGTGCTCCGCCGAGTGCGGAAAGCTCTGCAAACTCAGCGAACAGAGCGGTGTTCACCTTCAGGGTTACTTTTTACATACATTAGTTGTAGTGGTATAAAACACCTATAGCTTCAGTGTTTTTATGCTTTGGTGAGAAACGCGACAACTTGAACTCGTTTTGCTTTGTTTGAGGAGAGGTGAGACCCCAACAACTTTTTCTGGCACAAAGATGATTAGAATTGGTTTGTCTGGGGGATTACCGTTTAGGTGCTTTAAAGTTGGTTAGCCTCCTAATGTGGAAGTATGTATTTTCACTTGCTTTTACTGGACACACTAGTAGCACAAAAATCTCCCACCTCATAAACCCTCTCATCAACGAGTGATAGCGACATAAAATGTGTTCTTATTTGATTTTTTTTTTTTTTTTTTCTGTTGCCTTTTAGGTTCATCGTTCAGTTCAAACAGGAGAATGTTTGTGTCAAATTCATACAAGGAAACCAGAAGAATGGCAACATTCCAACTTGCAAGCGGAAAAAGAACCGGCTTTTGGAAGTTGCAGTGCCTTAATAGACATATTTTCTGATCATTCCAAGACTTACTTATCTGCATCAGTGCAACGGCGGAAATTATTTTTAATTGGTTGTAATTTTGGGGAGCCAATTGCAGGTGACATAAACCCTTAGCCAAATGTTTCAGTTTCCAATTGACTTTTTAATATCTCATATTTTATTATTTGAATGGGTTTACCTTTTAACCACTGATGTGTTGCATAGTAACATATTTTATTGTCTGGCAATAGCCATTTTTATTTTCATGCCTATTCACTACAATCTTTAAAACAAAACTTTTCATTGCTGAAGGATTTTCGTTGTTAAACTGGCTAGAAGCACATAACCGTACATAATGAAAGTGGAGAGCATTTAAAAGTATGTGAATCCAAAGTTGCCTTGATAACATATCTCCTCATACAAATCTGGTGCCATAACTCCTGAGTATTGCCAAAGCGGAAACCTAGATAAAAATATTAAAATGAGTCACTGTGGTATTTGTAATGCATTTTAAGGTATTAGCAAAAACATATTTTGCTCATACCTTTTGACAGGATCAACAGTGTTTGCGTAGCACTGATCTGACTGTACAGTTAGTTTAGTTTTTATAATTATTTGAAGGAAACAGGCAAAGGTTTCAAACGCACCTTCAAATTAGCAATGTTGCATTGTCTATAGTGAAGGATAATCCTTTTAAAAATTTGATAAGATGGCCACAATTTAGTGTAGTTTCTTGCACTTAAAGCGGTACGCTTCAGTTGTTATGCTCTAAGTATCTTTACCCTTGCCATTTAAATGGCTCTTGCAGGAAGTTTAGATATTAAACTCATGGTATTTGCTTCCATAATTTATGCAGGTATTAAACAATGCCTAAGCTAGAGCTCTTAAAACACTGAGGAATGTCCTGTCCAATGTGCAATAAATCATATAAAACTAATTGTTAGTTATTTATGCTATACATTATTAGAACATTTATATTGAATGGTACTTTGCAAATTTGATGTAGCAGGAACATGTAAGTGTTATTGATTTGAAGGTGGTATCAGTTGTACACTACACTTGTCAGGTTATGGAAAATACTTGCAATACAGCAGTGTCTACATTTTGAAGGCTGACGAACTGTACATAAAATGTGTTATGATATATGTTAAATGCTGTGCTATTTGGTGCCTGAATATTATAACCATATTTTTGTACTTAAAACGTTTATTATATTAGCTGTGTACCTGATGTAACTTTGAAGCACAATAAGTTACATAAAAGAACTGCAAAGTTGAGAGAAACTTGTAATGGACTGCAATGTATGGTCTATAAACCAGAAACAAAATTTAAAACCATTGTCTTGTGGAGTTTTCATTTGCACATGTTTTGTTAATGGAAAGTATGCCAGCTGATGAACTTTGAAAGTGGTCCAGCAAAAATAACCACCAGAAATTGTAGTGGGAGAGTCTGACATGCCTGAGAAAATGTTGAAGAATATGGCCTAATTGTGAGTTTCAATGCACCATCTTCCAAACACGGGACGTTAAATAAATTTTTTAAAATACTTAAATTGTAGGTACTGTTGAAGGGATTCATCCTTAAGAATGCTTGGAAAAAATATTGGCAAAACACTCCACATCACCGCCTAATTTCCCTAGTGAGGGTATGTGTGTGCAGACATGTCCAACTATGTATCTGCGTTTGTAGTCTTGCTTCACTTCTACCTGTGAGTTCTTTTAATTTTCCTATCCTGCTCCTTCCATGTAGATTCTCAGTTGTATATGATGACTAAGAATCTACTTAGAAGGACCAGGGTGGGGAAATAAGTCATACATACAGATATTGCAGTCGTGAATGTAAATATTGAAGATGTACTTTAAGTTAAGTGGATTGCACAGGCTAGGGATACATTCAGATGACTTACAGGTCTAGATAGCAGCATAATCATTTGCTTACATCTTACACTCTCTACCCTCAGGTAGCAGTACTGATGTCATAAATAATTTTACTTGTCAAGTTACTCAAACATCTAGTTGCGGTTCTCTGGCTCCAAGGAAATCACTTCAGCAGTACGTGCCCCAACCAAACCTTGAATTAGAACTCAGATATCCGGTTTTAATGTGATATGGAGTTCAAATATTATTGTCTCCAAACATCAACTTGACATAATATGAATATACCCACATTTTGCTCCTATATATCCGTGTTTTTGAATAAATTAAATTAAGTCCCTTGAATAAACGCATGTATCTTTCTGAAACTAATTATTTCCTCCTTCAATATTTTTTAGTGAAGCCACACATTTTGATCCCTGAATACGTTTAAAAAAAAAAAAGAAACATTGAAAGTCTGAAATGTACACTTTTCGTGGCTCAATGTATTGTAAGAAGTGCAATCCATTTGTTTGAAATGGGGTATTTTACAATGATAACATATTCTGATACCCCCTGATATCATTGTGAAAAAGGGAAGTAAATGTTGATGATGACTTGGTGTCCATTCAGTTTTAAGCATCATCTACCTCCAACAACGTTGTTTTTCCTTAGAAACGAAGCTTGCACGATTCTGAAAGGCAATGCAGCACAGACAAGTGCTTTGCCAAAGGGTATAATCCTCTGCCTTAAGTGTTTAGGAGCAATGTAGTTTTAAATCTTCTAGATCCAGAGGGGCACCTGGAAATTTTCTAAAGGTGAGGAATGAGTGGTTAAAGCATCAACCAGAAAGAGCCTTAGTAAAAGTAAGTAACTTGTTCTTTAAGTCGAACCCGAAAAAAGAAACCAGTTTCCAGAACCCCTCGACTTGCAACCACTCTACCATCCACCTTTCAAGTGACGGTAAAAAGCACCACCTGATTTCAAACCTCACCCTGATTTCAAACCTCACCAACCAGGCCCCAGACAAGGAGAAATGGTTGTTTTGCTTCAACTCCTCAGGTAGGTTGTTGATCACTCAGTCCAAATAACTGCTGACGAGTTAATGTGGTCATACATATATGTTGAAGTTACTGTGTGTATCCGCAGGTACCCTATCATCTCAGTTTTTGATCACTGGTTCTGATCGAGCTCCAGTCCCTGTTGCCAGATTGGTTTCAGAGGGTCAATACACAGCCATCTTTGTGAGGTTTTTGTAACGATGCAGAGCTTAGTCTTAACTTCTTCAAAAGACTTATGCACCCGTTTCCCAAAGACATCAAAGAGTGCAAAGAGAGACCAATAATGGCATGGTAGCCGTATTCTCTTCTAAAGAAAGTCCAACCATTTCATCCATAAAGAGACTTCAGAACTGTTGTTGAAGCCCTCGTACTCTTGCATCTTGATGGTGGTAATGCCCTGCTCCCTGGCCCCCCAAGCCCCACCCTGGTACCCCTTAAGAGTATCCTACATTCAGCACGTCTCATCCATGGAGTGAAGAAATATGATAACATCAGTCCTGTTCAGTTGGACTTTCATTGGCTCCTTTTGCCGACCTGCACTATCTTCAAAACCAAGCTGCATTATTTACAAAGTCATCATGACCACAACCCCCCTTATCTTTTCAGACAACGTCACTATCTCTGGTGATTGTCGGCACACCTGCAGCCAGACCCCATCAGACTGCAGACTAAGAAGTGTAAAAAAGAAAAATCAAGATAGCAGACCTTTTCTATCTGTGCACCCACAATCTCGAACAGCGTCAATGTATCCATCTGGACTGCTGTTCCAATTTAGGCATGAGTGGAAGACTCGCCTCTTTAAAGAACAGTACACCACAATCAAATAATCATCCACAAACCAGATACCTATACTATCACTCTTCATTGATAATGTACAGTGTTCAGCTGTCTTTTCACTAGGTTTGCATTATAGAAATACCACATAGCTAACAGCCTTTCTGTGCAAGTACATGTCTTTGTCTTGGTGCTGCATTTGGGTTTTCCAACCCAAGGGTCAATCGGATAAGAACCTAGAACATATATTATGGTCTTTGAGTGTCAGGTCTCACCTTTGGCATAAGCTTGCATTTACCACTCATTTTACAGAAACCACTGCAGTTTACCTTTGGTTATGCCTAGCAGAATCTGTCTGGAGGGCTTGGTCTGTGACAAGCCATTCTTAATGGTTCCTGCTCTTATATCCCAATGGGCAAGATCTTTCGTTGATTTGTAACACCTCCATATGTGTAAAAGGGCAATCATTTGCAGTTTCAGTGAGGTCATCAATAATCTCATTGGTGATGAATGATGTCACTAGGTATTTCATTGGTGTCATGTTTTCTGGGCCATTTTGTCTGAGGCCACGAAATGAATGCACCGCTTTCATTCTTTAAATAACATTTATTTCTGGAACAAATCTATTCTAATGAATTATTGTTATAGTGTTATGACACACTACCCCCCAGGCAATATATTCAGTGGGTATGGCCTCAGGCAATATTCAATATGCTGTGGATGCACGTTCTTAGGCAGTGCCATAGACCCAGCACCCATGTGCTCAAATCCCAGAGTGCACAGCCCACAACCTGCCCTGTTACGTGTGCCACTACCACCCTCACCCAATGTGCGTTGTCCATATTATCTGGAGACTTCTTGAAAACTCAGTACAGCAATTGTTTGTGGGGCGGGCGTTTGGGAACACATTTTCACCCCTCGGGGAATCCGCCATCTCTGGGGACACATCCACTGTGGTTGGAGGATTATGTTTTCGTTAAAGACGCCCATGAGCTACAGATGCTAAACCAAATAAGGATCCAATGCATATCTGTAGAGGTAGGGCCTAACTAAAGTTGTCAGTTTCTATATGGAAGGCTAGTTCTTGTCCCATCATGACCTGCTGCTTTTTTTTGTTGTGTTTGTTTAGACTGCTGATCCTTTCTCACTAAAGACAGGATCTTATTTATAGAATGTCATCTCAGAGGCAACGCACTCGCTTTATTAAATAGTTTCTTTGAGAAATCAGTAGATTATGGTAAGGATTTATTTCAGTTGCATTATTCCTTATGCTATACTTGTATGATGGTTTCACAATGTACTGATAGTGCACGACAATCGTCACAGTAACTCCAGGACATCATACACCAGCACAAAAATGCAGATGTTTAGCTCCATAAAGCCAATATGATTCCATCCATTCATAAAATTGTAAAGTCTGAATTTTCTTTATAAAACTATAGAAAGTCTTAAATTGTAAAAAATTGGGAAAAGCATACGGAAGGAACTGGTCTTCAAATGCACGCAAGCTTTGAGTCGTTATATAAAGTATCTTTTTTCTTTAACGTATGCAGAGGTTCCCTATTCGAAGAAAAAGAGAAGCCACATTTTGGAATATCCCTAAATTTCCTCCTGACCAATCTGCCAAAAAATGTAATGGATCAAACATAATTATTTGGGAACATTTAGCACAGATTTGTCAAAATGGCCCAATGTTATTAGCGAAAAAACGTTTTTATGGAGTAACCATCTATCCATTGCTAGAGATGGACCGTCCCACCTATGTAATGTATTCGAAAGTCAGCATTTGTTCTTCTGTAATTAAGGTTGAAATGTGAGTTAAACTAGGAAGGCACTAGTCTCCCAGCTTATAACTTTTCTTCCCCTTTACTAATCTAAAAGCCAAATATTTCAAACTACAAAGTCAATATACTCACTTGTATTATGCCACATTTATTGCAGAATGGTAAAAAAGTTTGGGGAAGCAACAGACATTACAAAGTTTTTCCGAGGACAGCCATTTTGTTTCCCTAACATTTGATCACAGAAATAAAAATGTTCACAATTAAATGTGTAAAAAAGAGAAAATTTGGTAGGTGCCTTTTACGCATGGCTATCAAAGTTTGGCATGTTTTTGGGGGATTCCAAAAGGCAGTGAAAAACAGGCTGAATAAAAGCATACAGTAAACACACATGCATATCACATATATCTTATACAAACACATTGAAAGCATCATTGAAGCCTTGTACACATCTCAAAAAAATTAGGAGACTGGCAAAGGTTCATATAAATTGGTCTGATTGACGGTGATTCGGTCCAATTATATGGACCATCATCACAAATGATGTGCTAGCCCCAAAACACTTCGGTCTCACTCACAAAAAAACTCAAACAGGTGCAATGATGCCAATCTGAAGTACCATAAAGATGCTCAAGGCCCTGAATTGTTACAGCCGTCCACTCCTAAATGTGAAAACTCTAAATAAGTGATGCACATATTTATCGGGATTCAGTTGCATTGTTGGAACCCTAACTTTGTCTAAGTCAAAAATAAGTAATTTCCCAAAAATAATTCAGTGAATTCGTAAAGTCCAGAAAGCACCACAAATACTTTCCAGATCATGAAACCTCCCAAAAAGGATTCCCACTGCAGGAATTCCGCATCCCAGACATGAAGTCAAACTTAAACATCAAATTTAAACGTAGGGGTGAGTGGAGCTATGACCATCTTTGGCCTGACCAAATACTGGGATGGCTATGCGCTAGCTCCCCAATTCCCCTTCCCGGGTGGCCAAAGACACATTTGAGAGACATAGTAATTATTTATTATTGAATCTAGCCAAAGGTCTAAGAGAAGTTTTAAGAATATCTCCTTGGTGATTCCAGTAGTCATGAAATACTCCCACTGCTCTTTTGCCTTGCCCAAGTGCTAAGGAAGTCCCCCCCCCCCCCGCCCCTCATAAGTCCATGACAGGGGTCGATAAATAAAGGTTAAACTCTTTGCTCTTCTTAATGTCCCTGACGACAAAGCCCTCTGGACAGATCAGTGCTGCCCCAGTATCCCAGTCTCAATCCGACTAGGACACTGGGCAGGTGTCAGCTGTCCTGATCACCATCTGGCACCTATGGGAGATGGACGAAAGAAGCATCTGGCCTCTCATCTGATTGACAATTGTGCATATGGGAGAAGGAGGACTGCTGCGAAGGCGAAGTATCACCAGCAGTGGAAATCTTTAAAAAACAAAAAAAAAAAAAAAAAGGCATCTCCCATCACCAAACCCTTAAAAAATAAACAATACCCAAGCTCTTTCAAGCTTGCAGTGCTTCACAAAGCTGAACGTGAAGCTAAAGCTGAACATGGATGGGAGGAAAATCACTTAAAGTGTTTTTTTTTAAAATGGCGCCAAACCACTGTATAAACTATGTAGCTCTTGTGGTTCAAGGGTTATTACATATTGAGTTGACCTTGTCTACAAAGTTTTTTTCTCAAGCTTTTCTAATCGTCTGTGGGTAAATGTCCCGGCCCCACCCCATCCCAGCATCTGCTTTTGCAGAGGACATCACTGACACATAATTGATCAATTGTAGTACTTGGGGACTTTTATATTTCTATGGAGCAGGGTGACAATTTTGGATTCAACCTTTCTAAAACATTTTAGGATGTAAACAGGAGGAAAAACATACACGCAAGCAGGACCATATATTAGACTGCATTCTGAGTTCCGACAAGGCTCTGCAATTAAATATTTGCTTTCAGTATTTTACATGGACTGATCATGCCATTGCTTTATGTGTACGTGAATATCAATGGGATGAATAGTCCAGAGAAAAGAAACAGTCCGCAGCTTTTGTTGGATTTACGATCACTCCACTCATGTAGATGGTTGGCTGTATTTATAAGACTTCATCTTTGTAGTGGTTTGTATTCACCTTGCCCTTCTATACCAGGAGATAGCCCGTGGAAAAACAACAGTAGTGGTACGTTGGAAACCTCAAGGAAGTTGCACACTGATTCCAGGCTTCCACCAAAAAATAGAAGAAAGCAGTCTTCCGAAAATAAGGAGGCAGCACACTCGGTACAGGAAGTATATGGAGAAGGTGTTAAGTTGCATTAAAACCTTTCCACAGTGCACACGTTTTGGAGTCGGGAAATTGCACAAAAGAACTCCTAAACATTATCAGGGAGATGATCACTTCCAAAGAAACAAACACCCAGGAACTTCTGTCAGGATAACCTCTTTATCCATAGTTTATCATATATTAGAGAGAAGACTGCTGCTCCAACAAATTAAAGCATGAACCTTGGGCTGTCTCCAGTTTTAGAACCTACTGAGGGCTTGAGTCCACTAACATCCGCAGCTTATTTTGTTCTGAGGTTCCATGATGACTGAGTAGAAACCATTAGCAAATGAATGTCGCCCATGTCCAGGTGACCCTTGACTTTCAACCCTAGTTGAAGAGCTCTGTCGAGAATTGTGAGCAGCTCATTGCAGACAGAAAAGGTTCTGAGTATCCCACAATAGCCAAGGCCATTCCACTACTGGAAAGCCCCTTCATGTCCAATCAACCAGCTGATTTACAATTCTAATGATAGGTCGTTGTTCAGTGTAAAAATCATTGAAAGGGTGGTCATGAGGCAATTGTCTACCCACTTGAGGAACATACTCTTGAGGGAACTGCAATCTGTGTTGCAACCCTGCTGTAGCTCAGAAACCGATCTGAGCAGTTAATGGAAGTTTCTGATGTGTAGCGGGCAGCACTGGGTCTGCTCGAACTCAGTTGTGTGCAGTGATCTTAACCATTGCTTCTAGATCAAGCATCTACACATGTAGCTGGATCCTCTCTGGTGTTGGACTGGCTTCCCGGGTGGTTTGGCACTGGGATTTGGGCCAGCTTGAAAGGCACTGTGTGTGGGCCATTCCTTTTTGGTCTTGTAGACAGTGACGGGACTATCGCCCAACACATCTGCCTTTTTAAGCTGGCCCATGTGGTGGTCAGACAGGTTGAAAAGCCAGTCTAATGCGTATCTCACCTCATTCCCTAAGATGGTTTGAGTCTTTCTTTGATAGTTCCAGCCAGGCGGACCCTGATCAGGTAGCAGAGCAGATTATATACTGTATGTGGTTTCTCATATGCAGTTTAACATCTACATGAAGACTTAACATGATTTCTCGGACTCACGGGGCGGGAGAACTCGTTCGTACATTGATGTCATTTCAAGGTGAACTTAGGACGGCAGTCATTCTCACTCTGCATCGGAGATCAGTATCTAAAGTTGTGATAAAAAACAATTCTCACAGTCATAATGAAATTGGATGTCAGGATGTGGTGACATGACCTCCCATCCAAGATCCTTTTGTTCTCTTTCCTGGGAGCAGTGCACACCTCTCAGCAGGCTGCTAAGTGACAGCTGGGACTTATCTCAGAATGGGCTACTAGAGGTTTTAGGCAAGAAAATATCACATTTATAGGAGTGGCATTTTCAAAATAGTAATTTTATTTCCAACTTTGTCATCAGTTTGAATTTTAAATTAGTCTTAATTTGAGTGGTAGAACCAGGATTCTAGCTATTACAAATCTGAATTTATACATTAGAAAGTGTTAGATAGTAACTCTGTGCTTTTCTAAGGGAGAGCAATCATTGCCACAATGAAAAACAACTTTGGAGCTTTTTCACTAACAGGCCATATTAAACTCAAGAACACATACCTAAAGTTTTAAATATTATGCACATTCCTCTATGGGTATTCGGAGCCTACCTTAGAAGTGACTTGCCAGTATTAAAATGGAAGTTTTAGGCCTGGCAAAAATTGTGTTTTGCCAAGTCGAATTTGCAGTTTAGAAACAAAGCTTGGCTGCAGTGGCAGGCCTAGAGTCCTGTTTTTACTTGTCACTTTAGTGGTGACACAGTGGCTGCTGCAGTCCATGTGTGACATTTAACTTACAGGCCCTGGGCAAACTGATACCATATACTAGAAACTAACAGCTAAATTAAATATGCTAATCAGAGATTAGCCAATTGTACACATTTTTAGGGTTCAGAACACACCCACACTGGGTGCTAGACACCGCCCCCCTGTTTTCAGCGTCAGGAAACCAGCACTAAATCTAGGAAAAAGTGGAGATGATCCTGCAAAAAGGGAATTTTCCTCACAGCATTAGTTTGGTGAGATAGATCTTCAAGATGAGGAGTCCAGATTAGTGAATCCTTACCTCCCTCTGAGCACTTACCTTTCAATATGTTATCCCTCAATATTCTTGTAATGATATTCTTCTGTTCCACAGATATTTCGAATTCGATGTAAACAGCCACAGTTGTATATCATTACATACTATATGAGTGAGTTTCACTTTATATTTTCACCATGAAGGACACTTTTGATAAAAATGTAGTAAAGGGCAAAATGGTACCTTTTATAGAATGACCTTTCAACAGTATTGGCCAAAGCTTTTAAAAGCAGGGTTGTTTTAGTTAAGTATTACAATACTAAAAGGCCTGTTGAATGCCTAGGATTCCGAATTCTACACTGCAGTAAATAATGCATGTACTTATCAGTAAATTCTGTGCCCATATGAGCAACGTAGCCACAGTAGGTTATTGTACAAGTGTAATAATGTTTGTTTAGTACAATGTGCCCCAACATAAAAACGCTGTTTAAACACCTATGATTGTAGAAATAATCGTTTTGTTTTAAGTTCTGTGCTAGAACATAAAGTCAATCAAAATGTCAGTCTCAGAAAATAAAATCCCATTGGAACTAATGATGTTAAACCACCTGCCATGTAAATTAGATATTCTCAAACTTTCCAGTGAGCTTCTAATAGTCAGAGGTACCTTACACCACCTTACCAGGCGCCATCTCAACACAATAAAGTTCTTGGTCTGTCAGGGGTGTTCACTACTGCTGAAACGGCTATGGCTGCACACGGACATTGTTTCTGGTGGTCATATTCTGCCTCTAGGTATTGTCATAGCATGGCTTGTATAGCACTATTACAATTGGGGTCCGCACATTCAGTACTCACAGATTTTTTTCTTTTTGGATCATCCGGTTTTGGACTTATTACTGGGGTGAGCTTGGCTACATGCGTCCCGCCCACGGTAATCACATGGCAAATGGACTGCGAGTGTTTACAGCAAGTGTTTACCTTTTAAGATAAGGCCTCTACGATGCAGCAAGGTTAAGGGACTTATTTTTTTTAATTGAAGATCCATAGCAGCAAAATACAAACAAAGCATTCATCCTTAATTAGGACAAACCTTAACAAAGAAAAACGATGGTCCGATATACCATTACATGAAAATAACTTGAAAACATAGCAAATTACATTTGGCGAAAACTGATTATCCTGCCATATATTCCCTCAACGCCCCCCAAACCTGTAAACCCAGTTTCTTTTTATATACCCTTTACCAGCATATTGACTGTATTCCATATTACAAACATTGAAGAACTTAGCACGCCACATTTCAAAGGAAGGAGTCTCTTGCTGTAACCAAAAAGACGCTATTGATATCTGTGAAACCGCCGGAGCCATAAAAATTAAATAACGGTATTTATACAATAGTTTCCCCTGGCGAAGTTCTTCCCCAATCCCTAACAACATCATGGTTTGAGAGATTTTTACGGGAACCCCCAGAATTTCCGACAAACACCTCTCTATAGATCCTATTAGAGGATTTGGAGCAGCACAGGCATAAAACACTTGTAAAATATCTGCACTATCAGATCCGCAGTGAAAGCATTTTCCATCATGCTGGTCCCCCCACTTCATCATCTTGACCGGGGTATGATACAAATTAAACACCATTTTATAGTGTTGACTATTCTAATTAGCTGCCAAAAAAATCCTCCCAGATAATTCGATAGATTTCTCCAATGAGATTTCAGGGTTTCCCAGCCAGGTTCTCCATTTTATGGCAAGACCGGAGGCTCCTATTATGCTTTCTTTTCTTGCTTTATTCCAATAGCAGCAAGATAAACTAACATACCCAGAAGGCTTGGTGAAAAAAACTACCAGCCAATGGTAAACGAAGAAACAAATCATTGTCCAATCATAACTTAGTTCGTAATATAAGGTCTATCCTGACTGCGAACAGCCCTCTTTTCTTGCTGCTCGCAGTCAAGATAAGTACCTTTTATTTCATTTTCACGAAGGGTTATGTTCAGAATCTGCTTACTGTGTATTTAATCTGTATATTTTCGTTGTGCGCAGCGAAGCTTCGTTGCTGCTTGCCTTCGCGCTCTCACGCGCGTATGTCAATTGTTCCTTCCGTTCCCCCCCCCTCGTTTCTGACGACGCTTTACCCGCTCCACGCGCGCCTCTCTTACCGGCCTTCTCTTCCCTCAGCCGGTGGCGCAGCGCTTCGCTCTTCCTCACGACCCGACTGCTCCACGCTTCATTCCGGTTCAGCGCCCATTGTTCCCACGCCCCTTGTGGGAGGGGATTTTTCCTCTTGTTACACGCCCACCTCATTTCCTTCAGTTTTAACCCTTTCTCTTCGGGTTTGTCCAGTTTTTTCCATATTTTCATTATGCAAGCTTCTGACGAATATAATGACAATGAGGGGGAAGGTTTTAAAGAGGATTTGAATACCTTTATTAATACCTCTGTGGAACATGCTGTTGAGACCTCCATGAAACGTTTTTCCAAATCTATGGAGAATTCTATTTTAAGTTTAATGACCAAAGCAATGGCCCATTCTGCGGGGGATAGCAGAACACAAAGTGGTACTTTCTAAGGTTCCTTCTTTGGCGTCACAAGTGGTTGGTGAGTCTTCCTCATATATGTCAGAGGACGTGGTTCCTCCCAGGCCTCCTTCCAAGGAGGGGTTAAAAGGTTCAAGTGGCAAACGTAAAGCCAAATTAAATAATCCAGAAGTACCACAGAAATTGGTCATTTCAACAATTTATGATCCAGATGACGATATGGGTGACGCCACTGATCTTACTGATCTTTTTGACATTGTGGACCCTTCGTCTCCCCCTAAAAAATTGAAGTTAGATGCTTTCGCATCTGAACCGGTGCTTGACCCCGAAGGTACTTCTCTCTTCGACCCTGCTTCCATTAGACACCCACATTCAACCGAATGGTTTCCCATTGAACACGTGGGAGAGTATATCACCGCAAGACTTCGTCTTCCACTAGATAAAACGGTTAGGGCTAAACTAAAGTCTGAGTGCCCGAAGCCTTCTCTCCCTTCCCATATCACTTCTACTCCCGCTATAGATCAACCTCTCATTACCTTTTTCTCTAAATTTGGCAAAGATCCACGTAAGGGAGTGGATAAGGCATGGTCTTCCTGCCAAGACAAATTGCTCGATCTAGTGGGTCCCCTTGCACGCATTTTTGATATGGCAGAGACAGCTCGCCTTGATGGCTCTGATCTCAATCCAGAAGATGTATCTTTGTGGGTCCAGCGCGCCTTTTGCCTTCTGGGTAATACCAACGCGGCCATGACTCATGAGCGCCGCAAGGGCCTCTTAATTAAATTGGATCCCAAATTGGCCAATCTTGCCCCTCTTGATCCTGGTGTCAAGGCCGATGGTCTTCTGTTCGGAGATTCGTTGGTGAGAGACTTGAGCAAGTTCGTCACCACCTTTGCCTCCCTGGATAAAGCACAGCAATCCATCAAGAAAGTCTTCCTATCTCGGGTTTTTGGCAGGGCCAGAAGAGGCAGGAGCCGCTCTACAGGCCGTGGTTTCCACTCCCAAGGCTCCCGTGGCTCCTTCAACTCGAACCAACAGGACTACAAGCCCCAGTTTTACCCCCAAAGAGGTCGGGGATACAGAGGCAGGGGCCAACGTGGCTTCCGCCACAACTCATCTCAACAAGGTAGGTGCAGCAACCCCCGTGGGGGGACGTTTATCTCTTTTCCTTCACAGATGGCAGTCCCTCACTGCAGATCCTTGGGTTCTCAACACTGTCCAAGGTTATCGTATAGAGTTTTACGCTCCACCTTTTCAAGAAACCCTTCCTCCGCCGTTAGTGTTCTCCACAGAAATGTCCCTTCTGGTGTCCTCCGAAATACAAGTCCTTCTTTCCAAAAAAGCTATTCTAGTTTCTCCCTTCGATCCCTCAGGGTTTCTCAGTACTCTGTTTCTCGTTCAAAAGAAGAACAAAAAGTTGAGACCCGTGATCAATCTCAGAATTTTCAATCAGTTCGTGGTTTATCGCCACTTCAAAATGGAAACAATTCTACATTTACGAGACACTTTGCGTCAACACGATTGGATGGTTCGTATCGATCTCCAAGACGCCTATCTAGCTGTTCCCATTCACGATTCGCACACGAAATTCCTCCAATTTCAATGGCAAAACGTCACCTATCGTTTTCGATCTCTGCCTTTCGGTCTTTCTTCAGCACCTTGGTGCTTCACAAAAGTGATGAGACCTGTCGTAGCTTATCTCAGATCTCTGGGGATCCGGCTCATCATTTATCTCGACGATATCCTTATCATGAATCTGGACAAACAAGCCTTACTGAACGATCTCAACACCACTCGCTCCCTGTTACTCGATCTAGGCTTCCTCCTCAATTTGGAGAAGTCCTCCCTTATTCCGGCTCAGAATATGGAGTTTCTGGGGTTTCGCATAGACTCACCATCGGCTTCCCTTTTTCTTCCTCAGTCCAAGATCTCCACTATTCATACGGAGATTTCTCAGGCGCTCCGCCGTCCCTTGATTTCTCTCAGGTCCCTAGCAAGGATTGTCGGCCTTCTCTCGGCCTCTATTCAAGCTATCTTCCCGGGTCCCCTTCATTATCGGGCTCTTCAACGCCTAAAGATCAGACATATTCGGCAAGGCCTCGCGTATTCCGATCAAGTAAAATTAGATCTCGAATCCCGTCAAGAACTTCAATGGTGGATGAGCCATTTAGAAGCTTGGAACGGTCGAACCATTTTCGCTTCCGCCCCAGATCTTGTATTAGAATCCGATGCAAGCCTGTCGGGTTGGGGCGCCCGTTGTGGACCAATATCGACTGGAGGTACATGGTCAAAAGAGGAGTCCAAATTGCACATCAATTGTTTAGAGATGCTTGCGGGCTCCTTTGCAATCCAGAGTCTGGCAAAGGACAAAGTAAGTTGTACCATCCTCCTTCGCATGGACAATGTTTCTGCGGTTCGCTATATAAACCATCTCGGTGGCACCAAGTCAAAGGTCCTGGCAGACCTAGCAAAGAGCCTTTGGGAATTCTGCCTATCCAACAATCTCTCGCTCTCTGCGGAATATCTTCCAGGGGATCTCAACGCCGTCGCCGATTGGCATTCTCGCTATCTCAGGGATTCCAGCGATTGGAAACTTCTTCCCTCCGTGACTCTCCCTCTCTCGGTTGTGGGGTCCTTTCTCAATAGATCTCTTTGCTTCTCGACTGAATTCTCAGTTGCCCCGCTTTTTCAGCTGGCGTCCGGACCCTCTGGCTCTGGCGACCGATGCCTTCCTCCAAGATTGGTCCCTCCACCTCAACTATGCGTTTCCTCCTTTCCTGTTAATCAACAGAGTCCTGTCGCAGATACGTCGCCAAATGACGTCTCTGGTAGTGGTAACTCCCTTCTGGCAGTCCCAGATTTGGTTTCCGTCTCTCCTAGAGTTGGCGGTGGACTTTCCCGTCCTTCTTCCCCCACTTCCCGATCTTCTCTCGGACCCCCTGGGCAATCCTCACCCTCTAATTATCGACCAATCACTGGTGCTGTCCGCATGGAAAATTCCCAGCCTTCCTCTTCTGATCTCGTCATTTCGCAGGAAGCTTCAGTCTTCATTAGTCGTGCATGGGCCCCAGGCACCTCCAAGGCTTACAAATCCGCCTGGTCTCTTTGGTCAAGCTGGTGTTTCCAAAAATCTGTCGATCCCTTTTCAGCCTCTTTAAATTTTATTGTTAACTTCTTAGCTTCTGAGGCCAGTTCTGGCAAATCTTATCGTACTATTAACCTGTACAGATCCGCCATTTCTCTCAATCATGTCCATATCGATGGAAAACCTGCGGGAGCTCATCCCTTGATCTGCAGATTGCTGAGAGGAGTTCGTTTTTCAAAACCTCCGTTGGCTTAGTATTCTACTTTATGGGATGTTAATCTAGTTTTACAGTTGTTTTCTAATTGGCCTGATAACTCTGCTCTTTCTTTGAAAATGATTTCAGCCAAACTCACTATGTTGTTATGTTTACTTTCCATTAAAAGAGTATCTGATGTGAAGGTCATGGATGTCTCTTCTCGCCAGTTCACTTCTACTGGTGTGCTGTTCCATATTCACAAACGCACAAAGACTAATTTAAATACTGTGTTCTATCCATATTTTCCCTCCAATCCCAAGTTGTGTGTAGGTCAATGCCTAAAAGTTTATGAGAGCAAAACCTCTGATCTCAGGACTTCCTCCAGCTCCCAACTTCTTATTTCCTTCCGTAAACCCTTTCTCCCTGTTTCTTCTGCCACTCTGGCCCGCTGGGTTCGTTGGGTCATGCCCCTGGCCGGTATTGATGTCTCAGTTTTCGGAGCTCATTCCACTAGAGGAGCCATGGCTTCTAAAGCCTTTTGGGCTGGCTCCCGTCTGGAGGACATCCTGAAATCAGCAGATTGGTCTAATGATAGTGTTTCGTACATTTTTTTGTAAACCTGTAGTTACTGCATCTTCTTTAGTGGTAGATATGCTTTAAACAAGCATAATAGGAGCCTCTGGTCTTTCCATAAAATGTAGATTTTCCTAATATATTATGACGGAAAGTCTTAATTTTATTAAAGACACGGAGGCGAGTATTATCCCGCCACAACACTTCTAACAATTGTTCTCCCTCCCCACAGCCACTCCAGCGCTTCCACCAGCGTCATCCTGAGGTTATCCCGGATCCTGCCAAGATCGCTCCTTCTGTTCCATCGCCTACCATGCTTGGATCTGTTCTCCTCTCCGAGTCTCCTCTGGTGCTCTTTGGAAAGGAAGTCTTCACGTGGACTCTATCTTTATGCATTTTGTGATCCGTTACTCCTTTATTTTTGTATTCTCTGTAATTGCTCGCACAAGAAAGAGGGCTGTTCGCAGTCAGGATAGACCTTATATTACGAACTATGATTGGACAATGATTTGTTTCTTCGTTTACCATTGGCTGGTAGTTTTTTTCACCAAGCCTTCTGGGTATGTTAGTTTATCTTGCTGCTATTGGAATAAAGCAAGAAAAGAAAGCATAATACTCGCCTCCGTGTCTTTAATAAAATTAAGACTTTCCGTCATAATATATTAGGAAAATCTACATTTTATATTATACTTTTCAAGATCTGTTCTATCCTCTAGGAGTGTTTTATATATCAGCCCAATATTTCCCTGATGGTTTCAACAATTTCAAAAGTTAGAATACAAAATGGATGTTTTCCCCAAAAATCTCTAATTTGCAAAAACTTAAAAAATTGGGTTGGGGGTTGATGATATTTCTCCACCAGCTCTGAGAATGACATTAAGCTCCTGTCCCCTGATACATGTCGCCAAGTCGAATAATACCATTCTATCTCCAAGCTGAAGCCACATAATCCCAGAAGATCGGAGGTAAAAGGCCAGTGGCATCAGTAGGGGTATAAACACAAAGTATAGGAATCTTAAAGCTTCTCCGGGCTATATTCCAAACTTTAAACATGGCATTTAACACCTTAAACCGAGTTCTTTTAAAATAGCTACTATCCAATCTTTTAAACAAAAAATGCTTCACCTTAGGGCCCAAAATTATCTTATAAATTGATGTTTCTTCAGCCGTATTGCTAACCTCTTCCCCAGTCAACAAAATATGTGCATTAACCAAGATGCAGGCATAATAATAAAAAGCAAAATCAGGCACAGACCACCCTCCTCTCTCACTAGTGAGGGTCATATATCGAGCAGCTCTTCGAGGTTTCCCCAGGGCCCACATATATCTAGCACAAAGTGATTGTAAATGCTGGATTAGTTTGCCTGGTACCTTCAGAGGCACAGCCGTGAAAAAATACATGACCCGGGGCAAAACATTCATCTTCAACACATTGGCTCTGCTAACTAATGACAGATGCAAATTCTCCCACCTTTTGAGTGATCGTTGTACTCCTGAAATATCGCCCCAATTGGCCTCTACAATCTCTTTTACAGTAGTATGTTTCTTGATACCCAAATATGTGGCTTCCCTGACCACTCTAGGATCACTATCCATTGCTCGAATCGTACATAAAATTTGGGTTTTGGATATATTTAGTTTGTATCCCGATGCCACCCTGAATTTCTGCGCTAAAGATTCTATTTTGGGTACTGCAAGGCAAGGGTTAGAGGTGACGATCGCAATATCGTCTGTGTATGCCATTACACAAAACTGCTCTTATCGTACTCTAAAAAGCATACTCTTTTTACTCTGTTCTAACATGATAATAAACTGGTTAATATAAAGCGCAAATAAAAGGGGTGAACATGGACACCCTTGTCGTGTACCTCTAGAAATCAAGATAGAGTCCGAAAATGTTCGCCCTGGGGAGACAGTATAGGGCCTGTAAAGCTTGGATATACCCCTGCCCAAACTCATTTGTTGTAAGCCCCTCCATAAAAAGTTCCAAGACACACGGTCAAATGCTTTTTCGGCATCAAGTAAAATCAGCACTAATTCTCTCGTTTCTACCTGTGCAATATCAAAAAGAGTCATCACTCTGCTCACATGATCTACCGTCCCTCTTCCAGGTATAAAGCCATGTTGTTTTAAAGATACTATTGGTGTTATAATGTTTGCCAACCGTGTGGCCAAGATCTTAGCATACGTTTTTTCATCAGAGTTAAGGCGAGAGATTGGGCGGTAAGACCTGGGTAGCTCGGACGGCTTCCCCTTATTCTTAAAAATACAAATATTAGCCTCGGCCCAAGATTGCGGTATTTCCCCTTTTTGAGCCGTTTGAAACACCTTAAGCATATTGGCTTTAATATCTTGAAAGAAAATCATAAAGATTTCCAGCGGTAGTTTATCCGGTCCTGCTGCTTTGCCTAGTGCAAGAGAGCTTATGGCCTGCTCTAGTTCCAACAACGTAATGGACTCATCAAGCATCTCGGCATCCTCTTGACCCAGTTGATTCCACAATGAGGCTGGGAGCCCTAAATCCATTAAAAAGCACCCCATCTCCTGTCCAGTATATAATTTTGTATAAAAAGTTTAAAAAAACTTTAAGGATTTTCTGAGGGTCAAACACCATGACACCGGCCGCATTTTTAATCCCAGTTATTCTTTGTTCTGCCTCTTTTATGTGTTATTTCTGGGCTATGCATAGTCCTGTGGCCTTCCCATATTCATAACACTCTTTTTTTTATAAGTTTGATATTTTACAGCGATTTCCCTGCTCCATTCTGAGTTTATTTTGGCCTTACACCTAGCTAGATTATTCTGTTATGCAGCAGTGTTATGACCTGCCGCTAGTCCGTTAGCTAATTCCTCTTCCGCAGTCTTAAACTCACTATATAATACCTGCATAGCCTGCTTAGCTAATTTTTGTTTATAGAACCCGTAACTCTGTGTTTCCCCTCTAAACCCAGCCTTGAATGTATCCCGAATAATCCCCCAGGCCGCAGAGTCCTCATTAATCTGAAAAAGCTTTTTTATCCAGGCCTTCATGTGCTCAATAAAGATACTATCCAGCAAAAGCTTTCTATCAAAGGTAAATGCTCTCGGGCTGCACAGCACCCAAGTGCCGGAATTTCTACTACTACAGGTGCGTGATCCGATGTCACCCTTGGATACAGAGAGATTTTAAGCCCAGTAAATAACAATGAGGATAAAAAAAGTAATCAAGACGGACAAGTTTATTGTGTGGGTATGAATAAAACGTATAACCTAGATCTTGCCGATGCAGCTTACTCCAGGCATCCAACAACCAGTGATCAGTTAACAGTTGGCATAAAGCCTGCATACCCTGGGTTTTCTGCCTTTATAATTCCGCCCACAGTTTTGGAGATCCTCATACATCAAGTTTATATTAAAGTCCCCGCACAGAAAAAGCAGAGTGGGCCATGTAGCAAGCTCCCCATTTAGATATTCCAGTGTCTGGGCTTCATCAAGATTGGAGCCGTATATTGTACAAAGGGTAAAAGTTGCTTACCCTACATTCCGCTATAGCCCACCGCCCAAACAAGTCAGCCAGTATACGTCCAGTTGTTTGAATAAAAGGTCTTGCTAAGATCGCCTCCCCTCTCATCATATTTGACTGCCTTGAGGTTACCCATACTGTATAGTCTAATTCTGACAAAACCTTTTGTTTCGCCCACGGAATGTGCATCTCCTGCAGGCACACTACATCAGGCTGAATCACCCGTAGCTCTCTAGCCACCCTCTGCCTTTTATTGTAATTATTTAATCCACACACATTCGGTGTGCATATTCGAAGGCCTAAGTTCGCCATCTATACCACATTAGTATTATTTCAGGACCATATACAATTATTATTGACCCTCTACATCTTTCTTTGCTGCAATGAACCATTTTTCTTTTTCCCCCCCAGCACTCCCCATCCCCCCCAGTGGCCCTTACCCCCCCCCCCCCCGTGCATCCACCCCAACCCCCCACCCAACCCCAACATTGAGGCTTTAGGAATACTAGTCCTAGCGATGGCATGCTCTCCCCACTCAAAAGTGCCTCCCACACCCGTGTAATACACCACATATAATAGTCAGTCACCAGTGTACCACTTATCCCTCCCCCCCCAAAAAAAAAATCAGAGATAAGCAAGGAGACAGGCCTGCAAATACAGAAAGAAGAGAAAAAACACAAAACAAGTGACATTTCATACTTATTCTCTTTAAAAAAAGCTACACCAGATGAGCTACAGGGAGACTCTAATACATAAGGCAGTCACTATATAAAACCCAGTGCCCTCTTGAACAACACTAAGTTGTTATCCTACTTTGAGAGTTTGGAGAAATTCATTCGCCCGAATCTCAGAAGTAAAAAACCTGGTATTTTCTTTATAGATAATTTTTAGTTTAATGGTTGTAATAAGAATGCTTGGACCCCCTTAGCCTGAAACGGTGCAATGAGGTGACGCAGCTGGCAGCGTTTTTCTACCGTCTGATGACAATAATCTGGTCTTACGAAGAACTCTATTCCCTTTCCAGCTCTTTATCTGTCAGATCGAGCCAAATCATATACCGCTTCACGTGCCAAAAAGTTGTTAAACGAAACCAATATAGCCCTTGGTTTGGACACTATCGCTGCTTGAATATGCCGAGCCCGAATCGAAAATGGGAATCGATGTGCCCTCCCATTAGGTTAGTTCAGGAAATGCCTGAGTAAACAAATCAATAATACATTTCCGTGGATCCTGTCCTCCTAGCCCTTCCAGAATTTGCAAAACTGATTGTTTCGCTGGGCTCTGTTCTCCAAATCAGTGAGCTTCCACAGCGTATCGTCCTTCCCAGCTCGCAAGGTCTCTGTCATCTTTTTTTGTGCTGCCAGCTCATCCTCCAAACATGAGATGCGTGCTTCTGCCTCAGTAATCCTTGTGGTAAACTCTGTGCATGTTTTTGCAATACGTCAAACTGAATTTTGTAACTTACGACAGACATTTTGTGTCCTCTGGCTCTCGACTCGTGTTTCCTCTCTGTGGGTCATTATCGTTTGGTATATGAGAGTCGGGGATACATCTTCTATTGGCTCTGTCATTTTCCGTACCATAGAAGGTGACAGGTCTGTCTCATCAGGGGGTCTAATCCCTTCATTTAACTCAGATGGTAAAGAGTTAGCGGGATGCCGACAGTCCTCAGTCAAAGTTCTTTTCTTGCGCAATGTCTGTGGACTGCCCTCCGATGAGTCCCCTCCTGTATCCTCGGTGGGTGTGCAACTGTGCTTTGCTAGTTCCTAGGGGTCTTCCCATTGCTCAGCACTCGCTAGATACATCTGAATGATCAGATAGTGAAAACAACTTTTCCACTAAGTCCACCAATTCTGCGTCTTTCGTTAGCGACCCACCACTAAGTGACTCGGTATTAGTTATTCCAACAGAGCCAACATCGCTTCTCTTCTCAGTGTCAAAACTCGAACTAGGAACTGTAGCCATGTCGAGGGTCCCTAACTCCCCAGGCTCCAACTCACTATTGTGCACTCGTGTCCCGTCTGATGCAGGCTCTAAACCATTACCCTTGCCCTTAACCATGACTATATTACTACCAGGCGCAAGACTGCCCTCTCTCTCAGTGGGGCAATGGCTAAGCGGTAATGAGCCCAAGTTCTCCTCTGTTGCTTCCCGACCCCCACAAGGATTCACCATCTTCCTCATCATCCAATGGCACTAAAAGACTTTCCATTTGGGGAGTCTGAGTGGTCTGGGCATCTTTTTTCCTGCCTCTCCCCGCCGAGACCAGTTGAGGGATAGTTTGCTTACCGAGGCTGATCAGAGCGTTGGAACTGATACTGGTAGCATTCTCCCCCTTCGTCATTTTACCGCTTGTATTTGGAGCTTTCTTGCCGCTTGGCGTCTCCGCAGTCTTTACATCTGCACCTGCATCGGCCGGGAGCCAATTTTTCCCTCTTCCGGCTTTGGATGGCATTATCGACTTTAGTGTCGGCGCTCTCCAGATCCACATACCTGTTCTCGGGCTTCCAGTGCTCTTGCCTGCAGTTGTTGCAGCTGAGCGTCCTAGCATCCACGGCCGTTGCCAGCCCCTTGCGGATACAATGTATCCAATATGGATTCTTCGCAGACATGGCAGGAATGCAGTCGCGGCTAATCCGAGCATACCGGTGAGTGAGAAACTATACAAAACACGGACTCAGTCAGCGCTTGTCGTCCGCATTCGTCCTTTCGCTAGCCTCTCTTTTTTTCCACCATTTCCACCATATAGCAATCGACTCACGAGTGTGGGAACACAGGAGCAGCCAGCTCACTCATCTGACACGACGGCTGCCATCTTGCCTCTCCACCTTTACGGGACTCTTGACTGGTTTCTACTGTCGTGCACAGCCCGGTAACTGCAGGTAGCCTGGCACAGAAGGGACTCTGCAGGATTAGATATTGACCTGGGGCAGGCCTTATAATGTTCGTGTACACTAATAGGAAAATTCAGTGTGATTTATTGTTTTGTCTGTAGTGACACTTTATTATACACATTGGTGGAAGTTTTGCTTCTCTTTGGCCTACAGAGACCAGTGATGTATCGAAATGGGGTGTAACCTATGTGAGAAGACCAAATCTGCAGGTCGAAAAAAGATATCTTTGTAACCTATGGATCATCCAGAATGCCACATTTCTCTGGCTCAGCTCATGATCAGAGCCCAGGCCTTTTGTCACCCTTCTGTGCCCATTACATTTCTCTGCAGAAGCAGGAACAAAGGCCTACCCACACTAAGGGAGCGACTAACAGTGCTTAATTCCGCTTCTGAGGAAGAATAGAGTAGGGCTGATGGATCTGCATCAATTAATTAGCTGTCACACTGTACCAGGGATGGGCCTGGCTATGCTCACTGAACAATGGAGGGAGCCCAGACCTCTAGAGCCAACACAGGAGGGGGCTCCCCTTCGAAGATTTAAAGAAGTCGTCCCTGGCAGGGATGTCAACAAGGGACGGAGCTGAGGCCCCCAGAGGAGATGTGATTAGTAATTCTTGGATGATGGCAATTCGACATGACCCAGCATGCTGTGCAGGAGGGTTGGGATGGGGGGGGGGAGAAGTGATGTGACAACCTAGGATTTGCGGGGTGCCTGGCTTCTGGAACCTTCCACTCTCCTTTAACAACTCTTGCACAAGAGGGAGACTCACTCTTGCTTGGTGATTTCTCTGCGCTTTGCTGCTGGACTTCGGGGTCACCATGGACAACTGGAAGGAAGAACCCCTTTATGCCCACTAAGGACTCTGCCTAGTGAAGCCCAGGATTATTGGTCCTCCTCAGGAGCCATCTTACACCCCTGAAGACCCATTGGGAGTAAGCCTTGGACTTTTGTGGACAGAGACCAGGAGAACAGTTGGGACAGGGAGCATAGAGAACCAGCTATGTGTGCACTGCTGAGGAGGTCTGCTGCAACTGGCTAGAGTTCACCACCAGGAGTAAATTGAGCTCAGGATCATCAAAAGAACACACGGGCCCGAGTTATGGCATTTTAAAGATTGTTAACCTTTGACCTTTTCTTACCAAGCAGATTGTGGGGCTCCGCTGCAGTTTTCACCAACTACCCCCAGGGTGGGCCAGGGCGTGAGGGTCGGCGCAGGATTTATCATTTCGTTTTTCTAAGGGAGGGGGCAGGTGGGGCCCCCTTCCGGGACTCTCTACTAGCCAGGGGACCCCATCACCTGGGCCGTTTCTACTGAAAAGGGGGGTGGGACCCCATCTCCAGAAGCAAAAGGAGAATGGGAGTGGGCCATCATGCCACGCCACTGGTGGTGGGCTCGCACCCACTACCTGTGCCTGTGTCTAGGGGGAGTGGGGCAGCTGCCGGATAAGGTTGCTCCCTGGCTATAGAAGAGGGCAGGGAGAGAGAAGCTTCCGGCTCCTGTGGCGGCACACAGTGGTGCCACCACGAGGGAGCCAGGGGGCAGCGATGGGGGGGAGAGGGGTTGCCCCGACATCCCTAAAGATAAGGAGGCATGGGGTGACACGGTGGGACAGGGCACACACCTGAAAAAAAAATTTAAAGGAGGAGCAGCGCGGTGTGGGCCGTGTGACAGAAACAATGTAGCGGCTCTCCCCGGTGCAGCAGGAGAGCCTCTCATAAAGTATTCATCGCTGTCGACTATAGCTCCCCATAATGCTCTCTGGAGCCTTCAAATTTGCACATTTCCTCTCCTCACAGTGGTCCCAGTATGGCTGGGGTACCAACAATGACTCAAGGGAAGCGTTGGGGGCTGCAGGAGTGCATCAGCTCCCCCTTACGAATTTGAACAAACTACTGACCCTATGTTTGCGGGATCAAGAAACTCAAGGCCCCTAGGGGCTTACTCTATATTTGTAATTATTGTGGCCCTAAGGTGTATAAAGAAGATGCATGTACTGAACTGCCCTCTAGGTGCGAAGTCTATAGTTGCACGTTATGACATCAAAATGTGATGCACTCTAGGGGCTGTTTTTATGATTGCGTTTTCATGGCTGGAAAGTTTGTAAAAAGCACACTGCCACATACTTTGCTAGTTTTTAAATGCTCTATTGTAATAATGATGGCATTGATTATCGATCAGAGTGAACATGCTTTAGTAATCATAATGAATGTATGTTTACCTGATTATTATTATTGATTGTGTTTACAAACAAAATTATGTTTTTAACATGTGGCTTTTTGATCTTGAATGTATGACCAAGCCAATAGACTTACTACATAAATGTGTATGACCCCTATTGAGGGTAAAAGGTGATTATGCAATGTCATCTATAGTAATTTCCATATTCCTATGTACATATTTGTAAATTAATGTGTAGAATTTGGTAGTGTGTGTAATAAATGTACTTATCCTTTTTCTAAAGAAAAAGTACAGACTATGATTTATAATAGTACAGACTATGATTTATAATAGTACAGACTATGATGTATTGAGTGCATTATTGCTTGCCAGTGAACAGTGATTACTAGCCCACACCGCCTCCCCTGAGTAGGCTTTGGACTGCTCTGCTTTGCCACCCTGAGGGAGTCAAGCGCTACAATGGGGTGCTTGGTTCCCAGTAAGGAGAACTGTGGGACTATGACTTGTGCAGGCCACACAGCAATTTCACACAAGCACAATTTCTCTAAATTGGTGTAATCCTTGAAAGCATCACAATCTTATCACGTGAAAACAAATATTACTTTTTCTTCACTAAAAACACCAGAAGATCTATATTTTCTGTTTGAATATGTCTATTGAGGTTTCAATGTAACAAATTTCACTTGTAACGCAGTAGGTATACATTGAACAATGCAAGCAGCATATATAAAGATCGATATGCTCGTGGCCATATAAGGGGGGGTGGTGGAGTTCTTTAATGTATTTTTTTCTGTAGGGTTGTGCAAATATTTCTCAATGTAAATTTGTGGTCCAGAGTAAAAGCTTAGTCATCAATCAAGGGAGTATCAGGGTTGGACTGGAACAGAAAATAGGCCCAGGCAACAAACTGAAAGTGGGCCCCATTAGTGAATTAGATATCTAAAAATAAGTGGTCCATGTTAGCAAATTGAGGCCGTTTTGTACTTGTAAAGACATAAAATATCAGTATTTTGAAAGGTATGAATGACTGCATTCATTTGAGCTCGCGGCAGACAATGATTTTTTTTATAGTATTAGGGAAATCAACAGTAAAAACTGGCCCACCAGAAAAGGCCAAAAAATAGTCACACACACCTGTCAGACGAGCCCATTGTCCACTGCCTGATAGCCCTATAGGCCAGTCCAACACTGGGGTGTTGCTGCTTGGTGCAGTAGGGCCAGGAGCACAAAGGGGCCCTTTGCACGCTGACAATATTTTATTTTGTTACCCGAATAGCATTTAAAGAGGCTATTGTCCTTGCTTGCCCCAGAGCCCATGGCATCCTTGCTACGCTATTGTCGGCCAGTAGCCTCGGTAGATGTTTAGCAGGATGGATTTTATCAACATCTTCTGTGGGTCTTTGGATTAAAGAAATGTCATGTGAACTTTTCGGGGGCTCCTGTTTGAGGCTATGAATTCGTTCCTGGGGAAATGACGGAGCAGTGAATGGAATGCGATCCTAATGACTAGAAACCCATTTCCTCTCAACCTGCAAGCCATTTAAACTGCTACCCTCCCCCCAAACCTTATTAAAATAGAATTTTCATTTTAACTACATTCATGTTGTAACTAATATGGAAATCATGATAACATAGCATGTTAATTCAGACTACAAAATGTTTGACAGGATGCTCCAACCCGGCAGGCTCCTGGAGCCCGCTCGTTTCGTCCAGATGTTCTGAATCACATGTGGGGAAGTGTTTGTGGTCAGAAGCTGTTTCAAAGCGATTGTTGATAGCCCCATGGGACATACCATGACAAATTGTATAATAAAAAGGCTAAAAATAGTACACGTCTTCCCTGGATAAGCAGAGTTCCCACAATTCTGCAAGCTGGGAAAAATGTTGAAATTCACGTGGACATTATATGCTAGCCCCTAGTTCTTGCAAACTTTTGCTGAACTCAGGCTGTCGATTTATTGTGCTCTCTTCTTGTACAAACTTTAACTCCATATCAGAGCGAATTTTCTTTGTTTACATTGTAACGTACACGTGCATACATATTGACTTGCCACGCACGTATTGCACTGCGTTTCGAGACAATTTTCCAAACCCAGGAGATTATCTGGAGATAGAGAGGTTGTACGTTTTTGGACATAAACCTTACGCCATCATGTTTGGCAAATCCATTTAGGAAGCGGGTTGTGCAGCTGAACTGTCCCAAGAGACCTGACGTTTGAGAAGGATTAAGCTGCCAGTTCATACATTTCACACAAATGCATGACAATTACAGAAGGTATATGACTCAAAATGTGCTCGTGTGTCTGAAGTCGCAGGATACTTTAGCATCTGAAAAAAATGTAAATATGCATGTTTTTTCCACTTGAAAAACTAAAGGTTAAAGTGACGTTATAGTTGGGTGCTGAAATAACACAAAAAGGGCATGGTTATAAACCAAAAAAACTCTGAAAATCACCAGTTATAGTGGACTGAGCTAACAATAACTTGGTCCCCTGCCATGCACTGCTTCTCACCTCACATATTACATTGCTCATGAGGTGTTAAATGGCATAATTGATCATGTGAATGTGTCCTATAGGATTCGTGGAAGAAAATCTACAGGATTCTTCTCCATGGATTCCCTCACTACCACCCTTTAACAATGCCCCTCAAGTCTCCATAACCACTCTCTCTCATATGCAATTATTTTGTTTTATAGCGCCAGTCGAACCAGTGAAAGGTGTCAGAGCACTTTACATCACACACACATTACAGAAACAATAAATCTTAAGTGTGCAAATCAGTATGTAGGAAATGTTACATCAGACAGAGGACTACAAGGTGTAGGAGTCGCATGTCATCCATACTGGTAGACATTATAATTTAAGAGTGCTCGGTCTGGAGAAGCACAAACGTGACACCATGATTGGGGGTTGGCTTTACTCATAAGAATTGATTTCTACCCAAGTGAACCCTTTTTGCAACATTAGGATAAAAACAATTGGAGCAACAAAATCATAACGCTCTAATTTATACCTTGAAGTTTGCATGCAGCTCTTTTATGATAGTTAATAGCTCACTTTTCTATATTAGGATTTAAACTTATGAACTAGGAGTAACAAAAGGGTCTCTCTGACAGAAAATACTGACATATTTACATTGTATGCACTTTGTGATCTGCATGGTACATGTGTTTTGCAACAGGTGGCATTTTAACCTCATGCACTACTTTATTATGAGTCAAACCTTCCACTAGACAAAACTCTCTGCAGCAGGTCCATTAATCACCAGACTTATCTTGACATTTTCATGGTTGCCTGAAAATTGCTGGAGGCAAGAAACCTGACATCAGGTGCTTTTAAAACTATATTGTACTTGAAAACACAGCTTCGCACCAAAGTCAGCACCTGATGCGGTGGCACCGATTGCACTGCCCTAGAGCTAGCTAGCTAGCTAGCTGTCTGTCTATCTATCTATCCGTCTGTCTAGCTATCTGTTTATATGTGTGTGTGTGTGTGTGTGTGTATTATATCATATAATCACCGGTGACTAACTTATGCAACAACTCCACGAAGGTACTAACTCCCTGGGGTCAAAATCTACTCTTCAAGCCACAAAAGAGGATTCTATTTATTGTATTTAAGTGATACTGCAAAACTATAATAAAAGGTGCGTTTTGGCACAACACCTTCCATGGGCCTACATGAGGTATATATACTTTTTTAACACAAACTTTATTGCATTATTAAATACAGACATTGTTAGACATGGATTTTTCCATGGGTTGACCCCCAGAATTTTTGCTTTTTGCCCTCCTGTTTTTGACCCTGTGTTTGTTGGTTTTATGACTCTGGGCACTTTACCACTGCTATTCAGTGCTAACGTGCATATGCTCTCTGTGTAGATTGTTATTATGGATTGGTGTTTCCATGATTGGCATATTTGATGTACAATTAAGTCTGTAGTACAGTGCACTGAGAGTGCCAGGGCCTGTAAATCAAATGCTACTAGTTGGCCTGCAGCACTGATTGTGCCACCCACAGAGGTAGCCCTGAAAAAGTAACTCAGACTTGCCACTGCAGGGTCTCACACTGTGTGTAACTGCCAAGTCGACCTGACAAGTGCACCCACTTGCCAGGCCCCAATCATCCCTTTTCTTACATGTAAGACACCCCTAAGTAGCCCCAAGGAAGTCCCATGGGCAGTGTGCAGTGTATGTGAAAGGTAGAACATGTACTGGTGTGGTAACATGTCCTGGTATCGAATTACAGTGCATTTCGTTTTTCACTATGGAAAGGCTATCGGTCCCATAGGGTAGAATGGGAGTTTTACTTATAACATCTTAAAAGCATAACTTCCCATTGGGACAAGATAGGGAAGTAGAGTTTAGTATGCTTGGACTCAGAATGTAAAAAGGCAACTTTTAGTAAAGATGATTTTTATGTTCGTTGTTTGAAAATACCACTTTTAGAAAACAGGTATTTTCTTGCTTAGCCATCCTGTGTGCCTCTGCAGGTTTGGGGATTGGCTGTCTGGCTTTGGAGTGACAGGGGCTTGGGATGTTCATTCTCTCAGACAGCCACTAGGGGGAGTGATGTGTGGAGACCTTTTCTGAATGAGTCAGGGCTGGGCTGAATAGACTTGGGCTGCATTTAGAGCGGTGGGAGGAGATTTCCCTTGCACCTTAATAGGCCCTGTCTGCCTTGGACAATGCTGTCTCCACCTCCTGCCGGGAAGCTGGACCAGAGAGGACAGAACTGGTTTCGGCTGAGCACAGAGCGCCTCTGCACCAAGAGAACAAAGGAATTTGCTGTATAAATATTGGGGCCCAGACCCTAGTATTTTAGATTACTGCTGAACTAAAGAACCTGCCAGGAAGAAGGGCTTGAAAAGCTGTCAGGAGGAACTGCAACTTTGATGCGTTCTTGGCTTTGTTGGCCTTGTGCTTCTGTCTTTGGCAGGGAAAGGACTGGATTGTACTTTCATCATCCTGCTGTTCGAGTGTTCTCCAAGGGCTTGAAGTAGAGCTTGCCTCCTGTTGGAAGTCTCGGGGAAATAAAAGACTTTAGAGAACTTTGTGGAATCAAGTAACCTGCCAAGAAGAATAGCTGGAAGAGCTGCCAGGAGGAGTACTGCCCCTTTGCTGTGTTGTTGCTTTGTTGGGTTGGCCTGCAGTTGCTGCTTCTGCCTTGAGCAGTGAAAGGTCTGGACTGAACTTTCTTTACTTGTGCTGAGTATTTCCAAGGGCTTGAAGTAGAGCTTGTCTCCTGTTCTGAAGTCTCAGGGACCGCAAAGACTTCACCAACCTCTGGGTACCGTTTCTGGAACCGCTGTTTTAGTTACCACAGAGAAGGGAAAAGCAACTGACTCTGTCACCGATTCTGTCACTGACTCCATGTCCTGAAGGCAGTGCAGAGGGCACCACCGCATCTCGTACCGCAACCCTTGTCTCACTGACGACGACTGCCACCACCGAGCCGCTGCTTTCACCGCGACCTGTGGGCATTGCACTCTGCACCGCCTCACTTCACACCGCCGCCCTGTTCACATCAATGCCATCGCTGCACGCTGTCTGCGACTTCCGTATCCGCATAATGGCTTGGGGGCACCGCTCCCAAGTCAAATGACGCACCACCCCAGCACACACCACAGTCACGACCGACCAACAGCAGTTTCCCTCAACCAGCTCTGTCACCTGCACTGTGATCTGTCAACACCGCAATGAGCACCACATTCACTCAGCACCACAGCCCTGGTCTCACAGACAACGCTGGACAATCGTCACCGAGCCGCTGCCTGAACGGTGACTTGAGGGCACCGCATTACGCACCTCTCCGCTTCACAGCGCAACCGCGATGGTTGCACGACCGGCCTGCAACAACGTGTCGGCCGCAACACACAAGGTACTGTTCACGAGTCTGTTGACGCCCCTGAACTACCCGGTCAGACCGAACTTTGGGATTCTGTTGTGTACAGCACCGCGGTAGCACGGGGAACGAGGCAGGGATGCCCGCTCTTGCCCCTACTATTTGATTTGGCTGTGGAACCATTTGCAGCCAAGCTGCGTCAAAAATATCGGAACATGCGATTCGATATGCCAACAGGCAAATCTTGGTATCCCTCTACGCGGATGGCATCACGCTATATGTCTGTAATCAACAAATTAGTCTTAACCCCATATTATGCAACTTTACTGCTTTCAGAGGGATCTCAGGAATCAAAGGTAACTGGGAAAAGACACAGATCTTTCCGCTAGCGGAAGTAACTCACTGGTACTCTCTAGATTACCCTACAGTATGGTCCCAGACAGAAGTGAAGAATTTAGGGATAACAATCACTAGGGACAGGACAGATCTTATGCGGGTAATTATGGATGGGCCCTGATATCTCTGATGGACATAACGCTCTGGATCGCATTTCCCCTCTCCATGACGGGGCGCATATCACTGATCAAAATGATAATTTTGCCTAAAGTATCGTATTGTTCTAAACATACCATATAACCTGAGTCAGAATTCTTTTAATCGCTCCAATCACAACTGATCAGGCTGGCGTGGGGGCATACACCCCAGACTTCGATGGGACACACTAACACGTCCCTTTGCACAAGGTGGCCTTGAAGCCCATGACATGAAATTGTATTATTTATGCGCGCAGGCACATACCGCAACATATTGTTTTCTTCCTCCCCCATATATGCCGCACCTTGCCGTTGAGCAGGGGTATATGGACCACACCAGCTGGCTTTACTGCACATAAATTCAAGGGCAGAGACTTGGATCCCACCACGGTAGACTGTACTAGTGTGGCATGGAAAGAAATCGCTAATTGACTAAAGATACTGATGCTATTCTCATCTAGATTACACTTACACATTATCCGGCTCTTGAGATGACGAAGTGGGTTGCCGACGAATGCTACAAAAATTCAAAATAAAAATGTGGGGGGACCTATACAACAATGGGATTTTGAAAAATAGGGATCAATTCTAAAATTATAGTGAACCTGAGTCTATGGAGCTGTTCTTGTACGTCAGACACTGTCAATGTGTTAAAGCAGCTACACCCTACTTTCCTCGAGAGCCACCAACACTGGACCCACTGCATACTACATTACAATGCACCTCCCCATCACACGTAGTCTCCCTTTTGTATCGTCCCTTGCAGACATCTCTGACGAATGCCCCCACCACCTCAAAAACTCGATGGGAAGCAGATTTGGGTACGCTCCTGTCAGACAAGCAGTGGACATATAGCTGTAACAAGACTGAAAACATCTCTGCTAACAGCCACTTGCAGATAATACACTATAAGTTCCTCCATTGCTTGTACTACACACCGGCTAAGACGTACAGGTTTCATATTCGGGCAGATTATAGATGTGACAGGTGTGGGTATGGAAACGCAGACTTCCTACACCTAGCGTGGGAATGTGAACCTATCAAGACATTCTGGCGACAGGTTTTGGAGGCACTCGGAGAGATGACTGAGTTGCCGCTGCCGGCTACACCAGTTATGGCCCTGCTAGGGTATACTGAAGAGATTGATGTTGCCCATTGGAAATTCACTGTGCTGGGGCTTTTATTGGCGGGGGAGTCGCCTGCTGGTGTGAATGGGGCAGAACAGCTAAATTCAAAGATTGGCTCCAAGACCTTATACTATGGCAAGAACAATCCCTGACATATGCCGAACTTCTTCTGCATACCTCAAGGCTGAGGGACATGTGGAACCCCTACAAATGCATGTATTAACTCGCCCACCATAGAGAGTGGGGGGGGATTGGGTGGAGCCACTGGGGGACGTGATAGTGGGGAGGGAGGGAGAGGACGAGAGGTCATGCTGGACACAAATTGACTATTGAAGGGCCATTTCCCTGTCTCAGGCCATGTTACCTAATAAAAATGTCATTTACAAATTTTGAATGGCACATAATGATGTGGATGCTTATATATTTTTTTCCGATTGTTTATACCTGAAAAACTTCAATGAATAGAGTTTAAAAAAAAGTTACTCGCCAAGTACCACATAGAGTATGCCATTCCTAAAACAATTGGCATACATGTTCACAAAAGCATAAAGCCCATCTTTCAGTTACAGAGACACCTACAGAAGCACTTATACATTCAGACACTCACCAGAAACTATCTATGAATGCAGCAGACTCAAGGTAGTTGCAGGGACACCTACATAGCTCTCTATTGCCTGACACAGGTACTGAAGTATTTGTGCAGCCACTTACATACACATTTAGGTAGCCATAGAGGTATTATAGCAGGCGGTTACATATCAGCCCATTTAAACATCTCATGGCACTTATGGAGGTGTACTCCTACACTCTCTGAGAAATGAAGGCAAGTACTGACACCACCTTCTCACCTATGTACAGAAATGGTCCTTCAAACATTGGTGATGGCTACTAGTGCATATCCTGTCTGTGCTCTCTCACTGCAAGCTTCACCCAGTCCCCCAAGCTGCTGAGCTCAAGGACAGGCTGGGAGCTGCCAAGTTCCTGAGAACCTTTGACATCAGTGCACTGTCAGATTGCCCCGACTGTCACGTTTTCGTCCACAGTCCAGCACTCCTCAGGATTCGAGCGATGCTATAGGGTATCCATCTCTTGACATCCCCAACTCCTGCACTAATGGCACGGAGGATTTAGGGCGATCAAGCGAGGGAAGGAAGGGAACAGCGGGGAGTAGAACCTGTAAAGAAAAATACACTATACAAACAAAACATTGCTACTCTCATGAATTCTCACTATAACTCTATGGGCTATTCATCCTGAATGGTACTCTGTCCTCCACAATATTCCTTCATAAGCGTACAGACAAAGAATCCATGAATACACCCAGACACCGAACATTCACACATGGCATGAGAGCATAGCACTGGCATGAAGGCGCTCCCTCACCCTTTTCTTTCTTACTCTTTGCTAAGTGTAGTGTGCTGAGACTGAAGGAATTCCCTACGATCGTAAGGACGTGATCTGAGGGTCTGATAGAGTTCTAGCAGTGTCCCTATTTTCACATAGTACTGGAGTCTCTAATCCGCGGTAACTGTACCGCTCTTTGTATTTAACATTCCATCAACAGAACCAACAATGCATGTCAACCCCCACAAATGCGGGATCCAGACGTGAAGCGTTTCAGGCGGGGTCACTACCCCTTTTGACAGCCCACAGCGCTCCAGTATCGGAGTCCGCTGCTGATCTATGAGTTCACAGAAATACCAAGGTAATATGCTCCAAGGATGCGGAGCCGGGGCTTCGGTACTAAGACTGTCCTCCCCCGTCAGGGAGGGTGGTGCACTTAACTGTCAAGCAGCAAGGGAGTCCTCCGGGTATTTTCTCGGCCGTCAAGTGAAAGCCAGCAGGCTGGTCGCCTTGAAGCTTTAAGGATCCGTTGCCTCGAACTGCGATAGGACCGACGGATCCAGTTCTCCTCTCGGCTACGGAACGCTAGTGCTGGGGCGCTTCCACATCAGGCTCAACGACTGACTCGCTTCCGGGAATTACGCACAGCGTCACAGGTGCGTTTTGCCGTTTTTATGATTGTGACTCCTCCCCCTCTGGGCCTCGGGCATGCTGGGGGTCGTAGGCAATGCAGGCGCGCGCGGTACCTGCTTCCTGACAGTAGGTCCCCCTGCCCAGCGCCTCCTAGAACCCGGTTTGTCAGGGTGCCGGCGATAGAAGGCACGAACCCTGGCTGGGGCGTGCACATTCCTACAGGGCTCCCACGAATCCTCTTTCGCCGTGTATCCTTTCCACGAGACCAGGAACCAAAGGTTACCACCCCTGTATTTGGAGTCTACTAGGCGCCGTACCTCGTACTCCTGTCCCTCTTCCGATGATACAGCGGAGGAGACCTCTTCAGCCCCCCCTTGGTCGGCTTCAAGAGACTGCAGTGGAAGACTGGGTGTATGCAAAGAGAGCCTGGAAGCCGTAGTTTGTAGGCCACGGGATTGATCCTCTTCACCACTCGGTAGGGGCCTATATATCTGGGATGAAACACGCTCCGTAGTTTGAAGCGTATATTCTTTGTGGACAACCACACCTTGTCCCCTTCCTGGTACTGTGGCCCCTCTACACGATGTCTATCTGCCCATCTTTTGTATGTAAATTTCGCTTTTATCAAGTGCTTCCTCACTTGAGCGTGCCCTTCGCGTAACAACCGCATTCGTGCTTGTACTGAAGGTTGATTGCAAGCCCCTCTGGGCAGAACGATCGGTAGGATTTTGGCATCGAAGCCGTAATTGGCTGAAAAGGGAGAGACGCCTATGGAGCTGCGCGTCGCGTTGTTGTAGGACAGTTCGGCCATCCATAGCATGGAAACCCAGGATTCCTGAGCCTCTTCCGCGTAGCATCTCAGATATTTTTTTACTGTTTGGTTAAGTGTTTCCGTTTGCCCATCTGTCTGGGGGTGAAAGCTTGTGGATACCGCCGACTCTATGTGCAGGGAACGACACCACCCCTTCCAGAAACTACCGATGAACTGGGGGCCCCTATCCGAAATGATGACTTGAGGGATGCCATGGATCCGCACCACGTGTTGCAACAACAATTGTGCTGTTTGGCTAGCCGTAGGCAAGTTCTTGCAGGGAATGAAGTGCCCCATCTTTGTCAGGCTATCTACCACCACTAGGATGGCGGAACACCCTTGATCCACCGGGAGTCCTGTTATAAAATTCACGCTAATGTTCTGCCAGGGTGACTGGGGTGTGGGCATGGGACAGAGCATTCCCCTTGCTTTTGCGGTGTCTGTTTTTCCTCTGGCACAGTCCTCACATCGGGCTACCCATTCCTTTACGTCCTGGACCATCGTGTCCCACCAGAAAGATCTCTTGACCAGGAGGATTGTTTTTTGTATGCCCGGATGACCTGCTAACGGAGAGTTGTGACACCAAGCCAAGGCCTTTTTCCGAAGGGACTGTGTAGGTACAAACAGACGATTCTGTTGAAAGGACAAACCCTGCCGGAGCTGTCTCTCCGGTCTCTGTTCAGCTCATCGAGCCCATGCTTCGGGGCTCCTGTTGCCTCGTATGTTATCTAGGTAGTCCTCTGCCTTGAGCGCGCAGAGCACCTTGGCGGGCGGTATGATAGCCTCTTCCGGGGCCTCCTCTTCCCCTTCTGTGGTCAACACCCTAGACAGAGAATCCGCCTTTCGGTTATCCGCTCCTGGTCTGACAGTGATGACAAAATTGTACTCCTCGAAGAAGAGCATCCACCTCATCTGTCTGGGAGACAGGCGTCTAGCTGCTTTTAGGTACTGGAGGTTCCGATGATCCGAGTAAACTGTGACCGGAAACCTGGCTCCCCACAAATAGGGACGCCACTCCTGGAACGCCTTCTTAATGGACAGCAGCTCTCTTTCAGCAATATAATAGTTCCGTTCTGCTGGGAGCAGCTTCCTGGATAGGTAAGCCACTGGATGTAGCTGCCCCGTGTCTTTGTCTCTTTGTGAGAGGATGGCCCTAATGGCCTCATTGGAGGCATCTGCCTCAACTATGAAAAGGGTGTCGAGCTGAGGGTGGCGCAACACTGGCGCAGAAGTAAAAGCCCTCTTCAGATATACAAAGGCCTTTTCCGCTTCTGGAGTCCAAGCAAACGGCACGCCCTTTCTGAGAAGCCTGGTAATCGGGAGGGCTATTAGCGAGAACCCACGGATGAAGCGCCGGTAATAATTGGCGAAGCCCAGGAAACACTGCACTTCCCGCACATTACCTGGAACCGGCCACTCCTGTACAGCTTGCATCTTCCGCTCTGCCATACTCATACCCTCAGGACGGAGGATCACCCCCAAGAACTCGACTTCAGACACACCAAACTCGCACTTAATTTGCAGAACAAACGATGCTTCCTCAAAACTTGCAACACTTGTCTAACGTGTTCCTTGTAGTTGCTTACGGACTCTGAATAAACCAATATATCGTCTATGTAGACAACGACTGTTCGGTCTACATACTCATGCAGTACGTCGTTTAAGAAGTACTGGAATGCCGCCGGGGCGTTGCACAACCCGAACGGCATTACCAGATATTCAAAGAGACCGTAACGGGTCTTAAAAGCCGTGTTCCACTCGTCCCCTTTGCGGATGCGCACCAAGTGATAAGCGCCTCGGAGATCTAGCCTTGCCTCACGTACTTGGTCCAATAATACGGGGATGAGTGGCAACGGATACCGATTGCGAACGGTGTTCTTGTTCAGCATGCGGAATTCACAGCAGGCTCTCAATTCTCCATTAGCCTTAGATATAAAAAACAAAGGGGACGCCGCTGGGGAATGGGAAGGACGAATAAACCCTATTTCTAAGAAATGGTCCAGATATTCTCTGAGGTGTTTCGTCTCTGGTTCCGAGAGCGCGTATACCCTACACGTGGGCATGTTGGCTCCCTCCACCAGGACTATCTGGCAGTCATAAGACCTATGGGGCTGAAGTGATTCTGCCTGGGATTTGCTGAAGACATCAGCAAATGTTAAGTATTCTCTAGGTAGACTCACCTCCCTTTCCACCGCCGTAGCTGCTACGAACAGGCTGGCTAAGGCAGCTGCACAAGAGCCCCACCCGGGAACAAAATGCTCCTGACGTACTTCGGACAGGAATAACACTGTCTTCTCTCTCCAATCTATGGTTGGGTTGTGAAGACTAAACCATGGCATACCCAGGATAACCTCATACTGAGGGGCCTCTATGATGTTCAGTGCCAATGTTTCTACGTGTCGCCCTTCTCCTATTCTGGTTGTCAATCTAAGGTTCTCGGTTTGTTCTATGAGTAGTCCCGAGGTAAGCGGTTTTCCGTCAACAGCCAACACTTCTTCGGGGATCTCCCTAGCTACCTTTTGTATGCCTAGCTGTTCCACCAAACCACTATTTATGAATTTTCCCGTGCTCCCTGAGTCCAACATAGCCTTAACCTGATGCTGTATATGGCCGTTGTCTAACCACATAGCCAGTTCTATGTGTTTTTCTGTGTTTCCCTGTCGCGTGGTAGCCAGAGAAGGGATTCTCCAGTGTTTGTCCTCCTGGTTCTCGGGAGCTACCGGCGATACTGGGTACCCCTCAGGACTTGTGACGACGGCTATGGATTTCCGATTCCGGTTGTTCCCCCCTGGTCTTTTGGGCCTAGCAGGGCATTCTCGAACGTAATGTCCCTTCTTCCCGCAATACATACAAAGCCCCTGTGCTCTCCTGCTCTCTCGTTCTGTACGAGACAACGGGGCCCGAATGGCACCCACCTCCATGGGCTCGGGGGCCAGTTCGTTACCGGCCGTCTCTTTCCTGACTCTCTCCCCGAAACCTGTCACCTCCCCGATCCGTAATGCGCCCATCCAGTCGCAGGGCCAAACTAACCAGGTCGGTGCATGTACGGGGTTGGGGGTCTATTCTGGCTATGACGTCTTTCAGATCGTCACAAAGTCCTTGGTAGAAGAGTGAAATCCTTTTCTCTTCAGGCCATGCGGCTTCAGCCACCAGCCGGTTAAAAGATGTCAAATATGTCACTAATTCGTTTCGCCCTTGTCTTAGCTCTAGTAATTCCCTGTCTGCACTGAATGTAGTCGTGCGTCTGTCGAACACCCCTTCCAGAGCGGCCCTAAACTCGTCCCAATTGGATAATACTGGGTCGTTGTTCCGGACCAACCGCACCGCCCAATAGGCGGCGTCGCCAGCCAAATAGGAGATGGCAAACCTGGAGTGATTGTTTGGGAAGGAGGACGGCCAGCAGGAAAAATGCTTCAAAATCTGTGTCAAAAACACCTGAATCTTCTGTGGGTCTCCTGTATATCTTTCGGGGTTGGCTAATGCTTACGTTAAATGGATTCCTAGACAGCCTGTCTACTTGATCTCATAACGCCGCTGTTTCTACTCTGGAGGCTGCCAGTTCCTGCTGAACGGCGGCTAGTGCCTGCAAAACCTCCTCCATACTGCTTCCCTACAGCAACCCCCGAACCGGGAGGAGTCTTAATACCTAGGTGCGTAATTCTGTCACGTTTCCGTCCACAGTCCAGCACTCCTCAGGATTCGAGCGATGCTATTGGGTATCCACCTCTTAACATCCCCAACTCCTGCACTAATGGCACGGAGGATTTAGGGCGATCAAGCGAGGGAAGGGAAGGAAGGGAACAGCGGGGAGTAGAACCTGTAAAGATAAATACACCATACAAACAAAACATTGAGGCACATCATGCCACTCTCATGAATTCTCACTATAACCATAGACCCGTCTATGGGCTATTCATCCTGAATGGTACTCTGTCCTCCACAATATTCCTTCATAAGCGTACAGACAAAGAATCCATGAATACACCCAGACACCGAACATTCACACATGGCATGAGAGCATAGCACTGGCATGAAGGCGCTCCCTCACCCTTTTCTTTCTTACTCTTTGCTAAGTGTAGTGTGCTGAGACTGAAGGAATTCCCTACGATCGTAAGGACGTGATCTGAGGGTCTGATAGAGTTCTAGCAGTGTCCCTATTTTCACATAGTACTGGAGTCTCTAATCCGCGGTAACTGTACCGCTCTTTGTATTTAACATTCCATCAACAGAACCAACAATGCATGTCAACCCCCACAAATGCGGGATCCAGACGTGAAGCGTTTCAGGCGGGGTCACTACCCCTTTTGACAGCCCACAGCGCTCCAGTATCGGAGTCCGCTGCTGAGCTATGACTTCACAGAAATACCAAGGTAATATGCTCCAAGGATGCGGAGCCGGGGCTTCGGTACTAAGACTGTCCTCCCCCGTCAGGGAGGGTGGTGCACTTAACTGTCAAGCAGCAAGGGAGTCCTCCGGGTATTTTCTCGGCCGTCACGTGAAAGCCAGCAGGCCGGTTGCCTTGAAGCTTTAAGGACCCTTGCCTCGAACTGCAATGGGACCGACGGATCCAGTTCTCCTCTCGGCTACGGAACGCTAGTGCTGGGGCACTTCCACATCAGGCTCGACGACGGACTCGCTTCCGGGAATTACGCACAGCGTCACAGGTGCGTTTTGCCGTTTTTATGATTGTGACTCCTCCCCCTCTGGGCCTCGGGCATGCTGGGGGTCGTAGGCAATGCAGGCGCACGGTACCTGCTTCCTGACACCGACTGAGGGGGGGCCTAAGAGAAGCCAGCATTTTCTAGCCCAGGGTGATGCCCTTTGGATTGAAAAATGCCCCTACCACCCTTCAGAGGTTGATTATCAAGGTCCTGGCTTGGAAGGAGGCATTCAGCGCTGCCTACCTGGACAGCATAGCTGTCTATAGCTTCAGTTGGGAGGACCACCTGCTCCAACTCCAGGAGGTGGTTCATTCTCTGCAATACGATGGCCTGATGATCAAGGCCAGCAAGTGCCAGATCAAGCAGGGTTTAGTGGTGTAGCTGGGACACCTTGTGGGTAGGGGCAAGGCGTAACCCCTCCCTGTCAGGATTGAGAGCACCCTGGCCTGGAAAACCCCAAAAACTCAGACTGAGGTTACTATAGGAGGTTTGTTATGGGCTATGGCACCATTGTTGCCCTCTTAACTGAGTTAACTTCAAGGAGGAGCCCATAAAGGTGATCTGGACAGAGGCCTGTCAGAAAGCCTTTGAAATCCTCAAGGAGGCCATGTGCACAGCACCGTGCGTAAGTCCCCTCACTTCTCCCTGGAATCTATTGTGCAGACAGAGGCTTCTAAGCATGGCGTTGGGGCTGTTCTAGCACAGTTGAATGAGGAGGGCCTAGACCAACCGGTCACCTTTGTCAGCAGGAGGTTGCTTTTCAGTGATCAGAGATGGAGTGCTATTGAAAGCGAAGCCTTTGCTGTGGTTTGGACACAGAAGAAGCTGAGACCACACCTGTTTGGGACTCACTTCCAGGTACAGACAGACCATAGGCCCCTCAGATGGCTAAAACAGATTTGGGGTGAGAATCCCATATTGTTGAGGCGGTCCATCTCCTCACAGAGAATAGACTTTACAGTTGAGCACTGCCCTGGGTCAGACCACAAGTGCTGATGATCTATCCAGGTTATTCTGCCTTAGTTATGAGAACTGACAGGAGGTTGGGTAGTCTTCCCTACTTCAGCTGGGGGGAGAAATGCGTTTTAGTCCTTGCAGCCTTTGGGTGGTCTTCCCCCAAACCTTTGCTTTCACTTCTCCTATTTTGCTGAATTTGTTTTTATGCGCCTTAGGACCATGTGCCCTTTACCACTGCTAACCAGTGCTAAAGTGCTGGTGCTCACTCCTTTAAACTTGGTGAAATTGGCTTACACCCAATTTGCACACTTAATTTACTTGTAAGTCCCTAAACAAGTGGTACTACAGGTACCCAGGGCCTTCAAATTAAACGAAACTAGGGGGCCTGCAGCAATTATTGTGCTATGCACTCTTAAGTAGCCTTTTAAAACATGTCCCAGGCCTGCCATTGCAGCCTGTGTGTGCAGTTTTAAACTGCCATTTCAACCTGGCAAAATAAACCTTTTGTCAGTGCTAAACCGTTCTTTCGAATACATGTGTCAGCCCAAGGGTAGGCCCTAAACAGCCCATAGAGCAAGTGCTTTGTATTTTAAAAGTTTGACATGTACTTTTAATTTTTTCATGCCCTGATAGTGAAAAACTCTCAAACTTGGTTCTCGCTATTGTAAGGCCAATCTCTCCCATAGGATTACGTTGGGTTACCTCATTACATTTAATACATGCAATTTTTAATTGGGAGCAAGCAGGAAAGTCATGTTTGATGTCTGAGGAATTGTAATTTAAAAACACTCGAGTCAGATTGTAAGTCACAATTCTGAAGATTCCACTTTAGAAAGTTTGATATTTCTTGTCCTAAATCATATGGTGCTTGTAGCCTGTTCCTGGGTCACATGGCTAGGTGTAGTTGGCAGTTGGTCTTTGTGTATTCCTCCCAGACAGCATTACAATAGAGGGTGTTGGTAGGATTGGCCATCTCTGGCAAGATGGGGGGATGGAGTTGCCACCTACCACACTTGCACTTCAAAGGCACTAGACCAGCTCATAAATAAACTCCACACTAACCTACTGTGCCCTCGGACAGACTAGGACCATGGCAGGGAGGAAGGAAGGTAATTCCAAGGTCCTCTGTAAGGGGAGAACTCCAGAACTTTTCCCACTTTCAAGTGGGCACCAGGTATAAAAATGGAACTGTCAGATCCACTCTTTAGCACACTCCTGGACTTGTGGATACTACAGAAGAATGCCTTTTAGCTACTACACTGCTTTAGGCCTGCTCTGTTTGCTGAAAAGGAAGACTCGACCTGCACCCTTCATCCAAGTCTGATGTGATTCCAAGGGTCAGCTGACTGACCTCCTGTTCTGAGCTATGGGGATATAACAAACTCCAGAGGCACACCTGTAACTGCCCAGTTGAGCTGCCGCAATTGGACCTTGCTGAGAACTGCTGGAGTGGGTTCCTGAGCCTCAAGAGGTACCTTGCAGGTCCTGGACCCTTGGTGTGGCATCATTTGAGCTTTTTCTTAAAGAAAGAGAGAAATGCTTAAGTTTTGGGTTCCTTGTGACCAGGAATGGGCCTATTCTCACCAAGATCTTGCCGCCTGATTTGACCACCATTGTGAAGCTTGGTGAACCCGATTCTTTGCACTATAGCAACAGCGAACGCCAGCGAGGACCGGCAGCGCAAGATCTGCACTTTGCACTACATTATTAACAGCCTGCAGTGACCGTCAATGTAAATCTCCATCAACAACCCCTTGCCATCGACTCCTGTTCTCTCTTCAAATCCCTCCTGCCTCTGGGGCCAAAGCCCCAAGTTTCCTGCATCTGCTTTCCCTGCCAGGCTGCAACATTTCTCCCTGTCATGGCCCCTTGCTGTCTTCTCAAATCACCCCTGCCTATGGTTCCACAGCCCCATGTGTCCTACAGCCTCTCTTCCTCCACACTGCTACATCTCTACCCCCTCATAGCCCCTTGTTGACCTCTCTCCTTCCGTCCTCCTGCCTCTAGCGCTAAAACCCCATATTTCCTGTAGTCTCTCTTTCCAAGCTGCTACATCTCTTCCTCTCATGTCCCCTTGTTGTCATCGTTCCTTCTTTCTTCAAGTCCCTCCTGCATCTAAGACCACAACCCCATGTTTCCTGCAGCCTCTCTCCCCCCAGGCTGTTATATCTCTCCTATACACACACTTCTACCCCCTGCCAAGGCACTCAGCACAACCGCCTCTTATCTCCCTGCCCCCTCTTCTTGCTCCTGCCTGGTACCCGACCACCTGTTTAGTCCATGCTCAGCTTCTCTCACTCCCCAGTCACTGCATCCCAGCCCTCTCTCCACCAGCTGTATGGGACAAGGCCCCAGCCCTGGCCCTGCTGCACATAAACAGAGGGTGTTTGTTATAAGGTAATACAGGTTACCTACTCTCGACACAGATAACTGTTTATTAAAAAATACAATATAATCACAAGGCCTGCTTCTCTGTGCCTCTAAAAGTTTGTTTCAGTGTTTATCCACTACCTGCAAGGTGATCTGGGAAAAGAAAAGGCAGGTGAATGATGAATTCTGGGCAAAAATAATGTATGACTCGAAATTGAAAAACAGCGCCAGGTTTTGGTGGACAATCCATAGACTCCAACGGCCAGGTCACCACGGAAATGAGCTCACATATAGCAGAGGCAGATTGGGCAAATCATCTGTACAATCACTTTAAAAACAGAAACCAAGAGGGGAATTTAACTGAAGATAAATTATGGATCACTAAGATGAAAAAGAAAGTCATCAACACAGGAAGGACAAAACAAGGGACTAGCAAGGACACCAAACAGGAAGAGAAATGGCATAAACAAAAGGACCATAATGTGGTAGGAAAAACAAGCCCAATATTACCATCAAGCAGTAAAGGAAATAGTATTAATATATCAGCGGCTCGGATAAAATCACAAATATTAAAAGGCAAGTCGGAAGGAGCACCAGGTCCAAATGGAATACCCCCAATAATGTACAAGTACAACATTGAATTTTGGAGCACCATACTGGTACCAGTCTTCAAGGGCATTCAAGAGTCAGAAACCAGCATGGAATCTTGGAAAGGCTCGATAATAAGTCCTATTTATAAGCAGGGCGACAGGAGCAACCCTTGCAATTATCGGCTTGTTGCCCTAATTAATATAGAGGCAAAGTATTATGCGGGCCTAGTCTTGGAGGAATTGATATCTTGGGCATCGCCAAAAAGTATAATCCCCACAAATCAAACAGGTTCTGCAGAGGACAGGGCACTACAACTAACATCATAGCGCTAACCCTGCTGACAGACGCGGTAAAAGCAGCAAAGAGCTCGCTATTTTTATGGTTTATAGATTATAGCGCAGTGTTTGACCATGTGGATCGGTCCACACTATGGCAAAAGTTAGAAAAGTGGGGGATAACGAGACCTCTTATGAAACAGCTGATCTTATTACATACTAACACCTGGGTCAAGATCAAGCTGGGAGCTGGGACGCATCTCTCGAGGCAGATTAACACCTCCAAAGGCCTAAAACAAGGGTGGGATCTAGCCCCCATGCTGTTCAATCTCTTCTTAGCAGACCTTCCAGGGGAACTGGACAATACTACATCACATGCCCCACGATTGGGAAAAATCTCGCTGTTCAATCTCCTATATGCGGATGACTTGGTCTTAATAAGCCGGTCTCCATTTGGCCTCCAACACCTTCTGGTTACTACTAGCAAATTCTCGAAACGTAATGGCCTAAGCATTAATTTAAATAAAACAAAAATTATTACAGTGAACTACAATAAGTCCAGGAAAAATACTTGGTATTTGCAAGGGCGGACACTGGATCAGGTAACTAGCTATAAGTACCTCGGGGTATTATTGGACAGGAGAGGCTCGTTCAAACCTCAACTAGAGTCCCTGTGTCGAAAGGGCACCATGAGTTTTCTTGCGATGAAGTCCCTGAAGAAAGTCCTACCAGACTGTACACTCGACCCTCTCCTACAAGTGATCAGAGCACGACTGTAGCCAATGCTCACATATGGGAGTGAAACAACGCATGGAAAAGATGCGTTGGTCCTAGATAAAGTGATTAGCAGTACATACAGAGCAATTTTTCAGCTACCCAACTATGTATCACCTGCCCAAATACGCCTCGAATTTGGCAGTCAGAAGCAAACAGTGGAAAGAAGGGGTGCCTATATAAAATGCTGGTACAAGATCAGAGGTGCAGAGCAAGGATCTCTAAATTCTGGACCGAGTTGTCACAACAAGAGATCACATGCCAGGGAGTATCTGTTGGAATCATTAGAAAGCCTCAAACCGACCGATCTTTGCGAATCATCAACAGATCATAAAAGCTTTAAAAAGGTTGTAACCAAAGTAACGAAAATGATATCCTTAACAGAAGATAAGGAAACTCTGGCCAAGAGGGCTCACGGATGGATAGTGCTGAATGACTATAAAATCCTTATGCCACAAGCCTAAACAGAAGATAAAAGAAAAGTTTTTAAAGTTGCGTTTTGGTATTTTACTAATTCTCCCTCACCTGGCTCATTGGAAAAGGAGACAAGAAAAGTCCTGTCATCTCTGTAGAACAGGAAATGAGGATCAAATACACATTATCTGTATTTGCCCAAGTTTGAAGGACATAAGGCATGCCATACTTCGAGTAAAATGGAACCAGACGGGAATCAGGACCTGCAGGCAGGCTGTAAAACTGTGTTTTAACCCAGTTTTTATCGACTCACAGGAAGGAGACCCTGTTTCCTCGATAGGTGAATTGAGGACTAATACGTAATTTGAAAAAGGGACATAACAAAGAATTACGAAGAATTATAAAAACGTGAATTCCATCCGGGGTCGCTGTGAGTCTCGATACTTGTGAAATAGAAGTTTCTGTGTGACATCAGTCAAAGAGACAATATAAAGGTATACGGAGCACATTTGTAGATTAATGTCGTATGGAGCATGTTACTTCCATAATGATGAGAAAATAGAAGGTGTTACTTTGTTGGATATCGGATGTTGTGGTTGCCGTTTTGTGTAACATCGAGAGGTATTTCATCCCAATATCGTATATAGAAACCCCAGGGTTTGAGAACCTGTGATGGGATAAGTGGCGGGTCCTGATGAAGGTGTGCTTCTACGTTTTCTTACGCCACCGAAACACGTTGACCGAGTCCTCTTAAAATTCTACCAACTTTTTAGTAGTCCCTTTTAGGGACACAGAGACTGTAACCAACCTAGAAGTGTCACCTGGGATAGCTATATAGACTTCCATATGGGATGTGTATGGCATGTGAATGTATGAATGAGCAGTATGAGTGATGTGTGTTCTCTACCTGGGTTTTTTGTTTGGAATAATAATTTTGTATTAGGGATTTGATGTAAATAATGGAAATGTATAATTTTGATAATGTCACAAAGGAATATTGACACACAAAAAAAGGATAATTTCAAAACAAAATAAAAAAGAGTAAAGAAATAAATGATAGTGGTAAATTGATTTGTTTGTTGAAAAGCCCATGTTTTCTTTAATTGCTTTAGTAGGTAGAATATTATAAGAAATAATATATAGGTCGTGAGGGAGCTTTATTTGTCGGATTGTTTATTATTGTTTCCCCTCTTCTCCCTGACCTTTTGGAAGAGTAAATTGTTTAGAGGGGGTCCCAATATTTCTTGCATTAACCCAGAAGAGATCCAGCTAAACTGTTGTCTTGTGTTATAATCTAGGAAGTAAATGGTGCATCCTCTCTGTTGCTGTCCTTGCCTTGCTGCTCAGTCTGTGTGATGTCATCGGAATGTTGAGTGTGTTTGAGTGGAAGCAGAGATCAGTTGGTGAGATGGGCTGAGCAGCAGGGAGGCTGCTCCTGGTGGGGCATTGCTGGACAAAGATCAAGGCCTAGCATGAACTTGTTGTGGATCCTGCTTGAAGAATAAAGCTGAGATCTTGAACCACATCCATGGACTACCTAGCTTTCTTTGATTTGTAACACTGGCGACGATTTTATTTTGAAGAACCTGCGTGCTGATTGGACTATTAAAACTGAAGAAATCAATTTCAGTAAGTGAATCATCTGGATTTGAAGAAACCTGGCACCCCTAATGCCCCACCAGTGACCCTGTCAACGGTCGCCCACAACATGATTGTGCCAGTTTCTGTTTGCCGGTCTACTTCCTCCTACATTGGTCTACTGATTAGTTGTAATACCAAAAGATGCAGTAATCTCTAAAAGGGCTCTGCTACTTTCTTTTACATTCTGCCTCAATGTACTTCAGATGTACTGGACCTATAGCTGTAGCGAGGCACTGCGCAAGTCCCGGTTTTTGAGAGACAGCATGATTTGGAGAGCTGCTCGGTTTGCTGTCCTACATACAACTGGGGTTTATCTGAAGGACAGAATTTTGGGTTACTACTGATCTGGCGAGTGACTGGATAGAGGAGTGTCACATTTATACAACAACGAACGAACCAGCGTGTGTCTAATGGAGGATGGTTGGATTTACTAATGTACTAGGATCATGACTGAGCAGAGGAGGTATTTTTACAATATCTTAATCTTAGTTTAAAGCGTTACTTAAACTAATCTGTTGGCTGTGGCGTTAAAGTTTGAAAACGACGCTCGTGCTCTTAATAGCACGTGCAGCAGTACCTGTTTCTCAGTGAGGTTGCCATGGATCCTTTGCGACGCGTTGTGGGTCATTGTTCGTAGCCTGCATGCAACAACGTGCCGAGAGCCACCCGACGCGTCGTCACCTACGTGCCACCATCTTTGATTCAGGGCTCAAATTGGAGGAGCGTAAACTAATTCAGTGCTCAAATTGGAGGAGTGGAGACTAATTCAGTGCTCAAATGGAAGGAGCGGAGACTTTTTCCCTGGTTTCTGGGGGTAACACAGAGTTGCATACAAGTTTTCAAGGAGCGGCGATTGAGTAAGACGTGGAGTGGCATGAAAGATTTCCTTTTTGTTTGAAGTTGCAGCGATTTTTCCATGGGTCACTTGAAGGAATTTCTTTGATTTTGCTGTCATAGATCACCTGCGAGCCTCGGGTGAGAAGTCGCTCACCGGTTGTTTTTGACTGTTTTGACTAATCATTCTTATGCAAAATCTATTTTATGCTTTGTCTAATGCCATGTTATACTCCCGTTAATTATTTCTCATGTGTATGGAGTCTTGCTATGTTCTCTTAGTGATATATTGAAGTGATAAGTGAATGTCGTTTTATGTATGGCATGGCTGGCATATGGTGTTAGGTGTGTGCAGTTGAAGTATTATAGGTGCAGAAGAGGGGGGTGTTTGTGTTACCTTCTAAGTCCTGCAAGTTTTACTGCACTGTAGTGCGTAAATGGATGTTGTAGGGGAGGTGTCTTGTGTTCCCAGTCCTGTGAGCTGGTGTTTATGTGGGTTCTCCTTGTTTTGTGGTTGTATGAATAAGAGGGAGAGAGAGAGTATAGTGTCTCTGGTTTTGTTAGTGTATGTTTTCATAAACTTTGCCTTGTGTGAGGTGTTGGCCTGTGTGTCATGAGTACACATGTTAGAAGACTCTCTATTTTGAGGCTTCTCAGACTTACCTGTCTGGTTTTACCCATGATTGGTGGTTACCTCGTGTGGGGTGTCGGTCTGTGCGTTATGGGTGCGCACGTAAGAAGATCCTTATTGTGAGGCTTCTCAGACTTACCTGTCTGGTTTTACCCATTAGTTGTTGGTTACTTCGTGTGAAGTGTTGGTCTGTGTGTTATGGGTGCACACGTAAGAAGACTTTTGTTAAGGCTTCTCAGACTTACCTGTCTGGTTTTACCCATGAGTTGTTGGCTACTTCGTGTGAAGTGTTGGTCTGTGCGTTATGGATGCGCACGTAAGAAGACCTTTGTTAAGGCTTCTCAGACTCATCTGTCTGGTTTTACCCTTGGGTTGGTGGGTACCTCGTGTGAGGTGTTGGTCTGTGTGTTATCAGAATGCACGTTAGAAGACTCCTTATTGTGAGGCTTCTCAGACTTACGTCTGGTTGTACCCTTTAATAGGTTACCTTGTGAGAATGGTTGATCTGTGCGTCACAGGAGCGCACGTGTGGAAACTTATTATCTTTTTGTCATCTTGATTTTCCTGTCAGGGGTTGCAAGATTACCCTTTTCTAGGTTATATTCTGAAGCTTCGTGTTATACTTGAAGCTCATTGGTTTTTGGGTTGTGTGTCTTTCTATCATCGCACAATTTATTTATTTAGTCATTGCAGGGAAGTACTTCGTTTTTGCATTTTCCTATTCTTTGCAATTTGCATGAAAGTACATTGTTCTTGCATGTTCCTATTTTCACAAATTTGATGAGGGGGGGATGTGTTAGGAAGTAAATGGTGCATCCTCTCTGTTGCTGTCCTTGCCTTGCTGCTCAGTCTGTGTGATGTCATCGGAATGTTGAGTGTGTTTGAGTGGAAGCAGAGATCAGTTGGTGAGATGGGCTGAGCAGCAGGGAGGCTGCTCCTGGTGGGGCATTGGTGGACAAAGATCAAGGCCTAGCATGAACTTGTTGTGGATCCTGCTTGAAGAATAAAGCTGAGATCTTGAACCACATCCATGGACTACCTAGCTTTCTTTGATTTGTAACATCTTGCAAAGTACTTTGATTTAGTGGCTGGAAGACTAAAGCACCAGCAAGTTGCAGAAGCAGAATAGCAGGCAGCTAGCATACCTTACAGAGCACGCCAACAGCCAATCCAAAGCGGGATTGTTTTGCCCAAGTTTTGGCACCTTGAAGCACAAGCACTTTATTATGTCTTATTTTTTATTCTTTTTTTTTTTAAATAGGGACCTGAATAGACAACCCAAAGCTCAATGCGCCTCGTCCATGACTTATAGATTTGGAAGGACAGTAAAGATAATGGAGCTGGGACAAGCTAACCTGGAAGTGTGAATCTTCTTCACCAATGTATAAAGAGAGACAAGGCTGATTTATGTATTTTAATGTTTGAATGTTTTAAAATGTGAGTTTTAAATTGTGAGTTTTAATTAACTGTACAATAAAGATTACTCTCACTACCTGCAAATAGTCCAGGTTTAACAGCTCAAATTCTGGTCTCAGGGTGAGCTTTTCTGTTATTCATTAGGTCTAGCTGCTTCTCTGGTCCTGTCGGTAATTCCTCATTCTAAGTCTTCTGTGCAATGCTGCAGCTGCATCTGTGGTCCTATCAGTAATTCCTCATTCTAAGTTCTCTACACAGTGCTGCTACCAGCTTCTCTGGTCTCATAAGTAATTCCTCATTCTCTCTCTCTCTCTCTAAATCCGCTCAACAGTGCAGCAGCTGCTTCTCTGGTCCCAGTGGTAATTCCTCATTCTAAGTCCTCTACGCAGTGCTGCAGCTGTCTCTCTTCATACATCCACTACTCTCTAAACCAAAACACACAGAAAAAATGCATTCTCATTTACAGCGCCAATAGCTCTAACTCTAAAAATTGCGAGACCTATTGCATTGCAAATGCTTGGTTTTTTGCTTTTACTTCAGATCCTTTTTCATCCTGTCACCCTTTCTGTCGCAATGCCTATTTTTTTGGTACTTCTATTTTGCATGTTTTTTCTAAAGCATATATTTGATCGGACACTTTAGAGTGTAGAATATATCACCAGTAAATTATTATTCACATATACAAAAGCAGGGTATGATAAGGGTTCGTGTGAAAGTATGTTTTTTTCTGCTACTGTATGTATATGTGTGTATGTTTATGTATTTGTTTCACAAGCATTGGCATAGCCATTAGGTTTTGCTTATGCAAAATCTATTAGCTTTATAAAAAACGCTTTACATGTTGCATAGTAGATGAGCTGCAGTGGAACATGGCTTAAAGTAAATAAACTCTATGATGCAGTCAAAGCTTGCTATGTCTTATTGTTTTTTAAAATTAACTTTAAGCCATGTTGCACAGCAAGTCAACTGCTGTTCACCATGTAAAAAACATTGACAAAGACAATAGATTTTGCATAGGCAAAACCTTTTGGCTTTGACAATGCTTCTTTTTAAATGCAAGCAACGAGCGCTGTGAAACCCAGGATTCAAGAACCCAAAATAATGTGGTGTTGGTTGGAGCGCTGTGAATGGATTTTCTTTTACCAACATTCAAAAAAGGAGCTATTGTCCCTCACGTAGACTTAACAAAGTTTGTGCTCTCCCAGTCAAGTAGAGTGGTAAACCCTCGTTACTACATGCACCTTAAACAAGAGAATATAAAATCTTCTTTCTGTTTAAAGTTCCCAAAGCCACCACATCTAAATTGAAATGTAATCAAATGTCTATAGCGAATCTTCATTAGTAAAGTATGCAGCTACACATTTTCATGTTAACAAATTTAGAAATGTGCGACACTAACTTTCTACTATGCAAATAATTGTTCCTGTTCATTTGTGCCCTTATGATTATACTGTCAATATTTCTAATTGTTTCCCTTGAAATTTGGAATGTATTTATTTGACTTCTATAGCACATGCAGCTACCCTAAAGGTTATCCTGGTGCTAGGGGAGATGACTTGAAAGAAAACCTGACTTCTCCCATGAGAGTTGCTAAAAAACAAGTTCTCAGTTGTTTTCTGACGTTGTAGTGATTAGATTGTTTCTTCAGACTGTTAGATCTGTTATCCTTAGGGTGGTCCTCCCTAAACGTTTTGCTGCTTACTTTGTGCTGTATCATTTTGTTGGCCTTAAGACTCTGCACACTTTACCACTGCTAACAAGTGCTAAAGTGCGCGTGATTCTTCCCTAAACATGGTTACATTGGTATGAACCTGATCAGCAAATGTAATTTACTTATAAGTCCCTTGTAAAGTAGTATACCATATACCCAGGGCCTGTAATCTAAATGCTACTAGTGGGCCTGCAGCACTGATTGTCCCCCCACACAAGTAGCCTTTCAAAGCTGTCTAAAGGTATGTCATTGCAAGGCCTGTTTGTGCAATTTACTGCCAATTTGACTTGCCATTTAAAATCACTTACCAAGCCTTAAACTCACCTCTTATTACACATAGGTCACGGTAGCTCTAAGAGCATGGTGCTGTGTAAGTAAAAGGTAGGATATGTAGGGCCCGATTCACAGAACTAACTTAAGACAAAATCCTAAACTTACTACCATTTTTGTATTCACAGAAGGCACTTACTCATTTTGGTATTCACAGAAGACACTTACTCATTTAGGTATTCACAGATGTTAGGAGTCTTAAGTTTAGGACTCCTAAATGCCTTCTGTGAATACCGAAAGTCTTAAAATAAGGATTTTTCTCAATTTAGTAGTAGTAAAGTTAGGACTCCTAACTTTAGGACTCCTAAATGCCTTCTGTGAATACCGAAAGCCTTAAAATTAGGATTTTTCTCAATTTAGTAGTAGTAAAGTTAGGACTCCTAAGTTTAGGACTCCTAAATGCCTTCTTTGAATACCAAAAGCCTTAAAATTAGGATTTTTCTCAATTTAGTAGTAGTAAAGTTAGGACTCCTAACTTTAGGACTCCTAAACTGAGAAAAATCCTAATTTTAAGACTTTCGGTATTCACAGAAGGCATTTAGGAGTCCTAAACTTAGGACTCCTAACATCTGTGAATACCGAAATGAGTAAGTGCCTTCTGTGAATACGAAAATGGTAGTAAGTTTAGGATTTTGTCTTAAGTTAGTTCTGTGAATCGGGCCCGTACTTTTAAGTTTTACATCTCTACAATGGAGCAACAAGCGTAGAGAGCAACAATCAATGATATGATAACATTCCATGGGTTGTAAAAAGTTATAAAAAGCAAGACAATTCACATTTATCATTCAACCCTTTAAGGGACAGTGTTTGCATAAACCAAATCCAGTGAGACTCGCGCTGAGATAGAACTTTAGACATGGCTCTGTCAGGAAGAGCCTCAACAATCTCAAGAACCCCCAAATTTAAGTTGTGCAATGGTATGTTTAGCAACTAGCCAGTGCTGTGCTAACGGAGAGCTGATCGTTTTAGTGCGAATTCTGCTTTTATGTTCAGTGATCCGGGTGCGGAGAACCCTCTCCGTTTTCTCAACATAATACAAATCACATGGACATTTAATCACATAAATCACATGATGACTATTACAGTTTGCATTAAAATTCAAGGTAATCTTTTTGCCTGATCGAGGGTGTGACAAACTTCTGCCTGTAATCACATTACAATGCGAACAGTTCATACATTTGGACATACCTTTATAAGAAGCTTGAATCTTGTTGCGAGATTTATTTAAAATTTCTTTCAAATTTGGGGACCTCTTGTATGCAAATAGCGGAGGATCAGAAAACATTCCTTTAAAGTCAGACTCTGATTGGAGCAGATCCCATCTCTGTAATATACTCTTTTTCAAAAGATTGGAATGAGTTGAAAACGTGGAAACCAACACTTCTCTAGTTTTACCAGTTTCCTTAATTTTTTTTTTCAGCAGGTCCTCACAATGAATTGCTAATGACCTAATTGTAGCCTGATCAACTATCTGAGGGGGATAACCTCTGCTTAGAAACTTCTCTTTGGAATCTTGAATGGTCTGCAAGCATAACGCTGAATCTGAAGTGATACGCCTAATTCTTAAAAACTGAGAAAAAGGGAGATGACGTTTCAAAGGCCAAGGGTGAAAGCTTTGGTATAGCAAAGCATTGTTGCGATCAGTGTTTTTTTTTAAAACAGTAGTCTTAATGAGAGTGCCAGACAGGTTAAGCAAAACGTCCAAAAAAGCAATACAGCGAGATTCAATCTGATGAGTGAATTGAATTCTATGATTAATACCATTCAGCTTCAGGATTTGAGATTCTAGATCACATCGTGACCCGTGCCATATGATGAGTATGTCATCAATAAAACGTCGATATGCTATCAATCTCGATGTCCATGTAGTGTTAGAAAGAATGTGCTCGGTTTCAAATTTTAACATGAAAATATTCGCGTAGCTGGGGGCTTCCGAAAAGGCCATAGATGTACCATTAGCTTGGAGAAAAAACTGACCTTTCCATTGAAAATAACTGTGAAATAGACAGAAATTGAGGATTTCAAGAAGAAACACTTTGTTGACCCTTACATTGTCATGTCTCAACAAAGCCCATTCAATGGCTTCAATGCCTTCAAGATGGGGAATGGATGTGTACAAGGACACAACATCTATCGTGCATAACCAAATGTCACCTGTCTCAGGAATATCAATGTTTTGAAGAATATTCAACAAATGTGTTGTGTTCTGCACATATGACGGACTATTTTGAACAATAGGTTGAAGAAAGACATCGAGATAATGCCCCAATGGGTCGTCTATGGATCCACACCCGGAGACGATAGGTCTCAATGGGGGTCCTTCACGTTTTTGTGTATCTTGGGAAGCATATACAAACCCAGTCTTCGGGGAAAACGAGTGAATAAATACTCCCTAGTTTTAATACTAATCCATTTCATCTCGACCGCATGTGCAAGAATGGATTCCAATGCTGCTGAAAAATCATCAGTTGGATCCTTAGATAGTGGTAAATAGGTAGAAATGTCTTGTGGCATCTGGTCAATTTTATTCTTGTAGTGTGTGCGATCCATTACCACTAATGCTCCACCCTTGTCTGCTTTATTGAAGTGTAAAGTATCATTCATTTGCAAAGATTGTAGTACAAATTTCTCTTTTTTGGATAGATTTGTGGTGCTTGCCATTTCAGATGGTAATTTTGCAATATCTTGTTTTACCAAAAGTCTCAAACAGATTAATAGTCTTATGTGAAATAGGGGAGACAAAAGTACTGTGTGGCTTAAATTCAAGATATTCCTCTTCAGTTTTGGATTCAGGTTCGGCCACAATGGTTGAGAACAAATATCGCAACCATAACTTTCTAGTGAATTTGTACAGGGCAATCAAAGAGTCGAGGTCTCTAGATTGATAGATAGGTACAACTGAACACCCCTTATTCAATACTGCGACTTGATTGTCAGTTTCTTAGAGGAAATGTTAACAACTAGTGTTTCTTTGTGCGAAGTGATGTCCCTGTTTTTACTGAATCGGTGACATCTGCGGGTTTGACTACTTCGCCTATTGCCTGCGTGGGTGGTTGGTTTGCAGCAGGGCTAGTCTCCAAAAAAGAAACCTTAGAGGTACTAGAACCAGCTGTGGCGATGTCACTAACAGGTAGTTGGGTTATGGAGGACACAGATGGAAGGGATAACTGAGTATCACTCACTGAGGCTAAACTCTCTTCAGATGAAGTTGTACCTGGCTTCTGCCAGTTCTGTTTTTGGGCATATACCTCGGCCCAAGAGTAAACTTCATCTAACTTATAATCTATTGTGTCACAACTGAATTTTCTGACCTTGCATTCATGGATCTCTTTAGCGTGCATATCTAGTTTCGTGTTAATTTCGTTTAGAGTGGTGGTCCAAACATCGGTCTCCATACGTGACACTAAACTTGCCTGTAGATCTTTGATTTCAGATTCTAAACCTACTAATACCTGTGACAACTCTTCAACAATTAGTAAGATTAAGTCCAAAGAACACTTGCTAAAAATTGCATACCATTTCTCCATGAATTTTTTATTCATTTTAAACAACATGGGCTTAATGGCAAGACTTAACCCCCTTGGTATGCGACTAGCTTTATGATATTGAATCAGCGTGGTGGCATGCAATCGTCGATAGATCTCTCAGTGCATTAGATAATCCAATTGGTGAATTTGTTGCTGAACTGGGCCTGAAGTTGTGTCAAAGGTCCTGACCTCTCTAATGAGCCCATAAATATCAGCCGCTTCAGAGGCTGAATAAACTTTTGTTTGTGCTCTATTTTCTGTGAGATGAAGTATATCATCCAAAGACATGGTCAATAACAATGTAAAACAATTAAGTGGTGCAACAATAGCTGCTGTGCAGAAAAGTTAACAACAAAGAATAAAGCGCAGCTGGGATGCACTCAAATAATCTCGTTTAAACAATATAAATGCTTTTTCATACTTTCAACGAACTTGAACAAATACTGTGTGCACCAGGTTAGGGGCTCTGCAGGCCACCTGATTCAAAAATGAAAAGAAAGTTCCCAGAAATGTATCTGGGAATACCCAATTGTGTACCCCATTGTGTACACTTTATAGTGAATTGATTGTAGTGCACTGGGTGTTCCCAGATACATTTCTGGAAACTTTCTTTTTACTTTTAGAAAGTGGACATTTTTCTGCTCTAAACTTTGCTCTGTGTGCCTGCAGCTTGTCTTCAGTACACATTTGGGCTGGGTGACAACTATACTTTGTGTTTTTCCTCTACACAGTCACAGGAAGGTGAGACTCCTCTGCATTCTGAGCATCCATCTGCATTCTGATGGGTCTTCCAGGGCAGGGAGGAATGGCAGTCGCTGGCATTAGTGTCCTGTTTACACACAAAGCACTGATTCACCCCCCACAGATAGCCTAGCAGACAGGGCAGTGTTGAAAGGGATTATTGCACACTTCAGAGAGTTACTCTGAAGTCACTCCCTACATCAAAGACCCTTTGGGCATACTCCTGGGGATCTGACCCTACCAAATCAGTACAAGACTGGACCTGGAAAGAATTCTGCTGGAGTAAAGATTAATGTGCTATAAGAATTGCCACTCTGCCTTGACTGACTGTTCGGAGGAATTGTTTCTCTGCTTTGCATAGCTGCCCTGCTGCCTGCTGATCTCAGCCCTGCCGATGACAAGGACTGGACCCATCTCACTTGAACCCAAAGTGACTCCAAGGGCTTGCTGGCTTGCCTCCTGTTTTCTGAAGTCTCTTGGACACAAAATACATCCTGCAATCCTGCTGGTGCTGCTGGACTCTCATCTATGAGTCTTACCATTGCCTGAAGTGTCCCCTCTAGTCCTGGGCCTCAGAAGTGGGTTCAGCAGCTGATTTCTGCAAAAACCGACACATGAGAAATTCCACCGTATTGCCCTTGAAGCTGTTCAACAATAGCAGATCCACAGCCTGAGCGGCTCGTTGACGATTCATCGTGCTCTCCGCGTTGATGCTTGCTCCATCCAAGGTACTTTTCAGTGGGCCCTGCGTTAGCCTCGTAGCCAGCCTGCCCGCCATTGTGGTCAACCTGAACTTTGGATTTGTACCGGTCCCTTCCGACTGCAAGTATCCTTTTGACCACTAGTGACTTATAAGCACTATTTTGTATTTATTCTTTAAAAATTCATATCTCAACGTCTACCGATTGGATTTTTGTTGTATTAATCTTGTTTTACTCAGATAAATATTCCCTGGTTTCCCAAATCTGTTTGGAGTCTTTTTGTGGTGTATTCATTGTGTTACTATGTATTGCACAAATACGTCACACATTGCCTCCTAAATTAAGCCTGCCTGCTCTGTACCAAGCTACCCCAAGACAACACCTCAGGAGGCAGAAGTTCAAAAACAGCCAGGAGACTCCTGGCAACACTAGAAGAGCTGGGCCTCCGAACACCTAACGGTAGATTCTCAGGGGACCGCCCCCAAGCAGCTACATTTCATAGCACTAAGGCTAGCTCTACAATTGACTTTACATTCCTCTCCCGCAGCCTGTACCAAAGGACAAGAGACTTCCATATTGGCTCAATGGACTACAGCGACCACCTCCCGCAGGAGACCATGATTGAGGCTCCCACAATACTAAGCCCTCCCACCGCCAACACACTAGGCTCAGAATAAAGGCGGATAAAGTGCAAAACCAATGACCTACAGAGTCTCCTATCCCAAGCGAAACAAGTATTAGGAGAAGCACAAATAGCAACTACAGACTAAATCAAGAGTAGGGAGCTGTTTACACAAACATTACGAGACAATTCCGGAACAACAAAACAAAATGTAGGGACTGAAGGAATGGACAAAGTCTTGAAACACAAGAACCACTCCGAAGAGTAAGGATAGATCCCTCTGCACTCCAAGTGTTGAGACAGTTAAAAGATACTCACAGGAAACTGATCTGGCGACTCAAAAAAGAAGCTGACGAGGCCTTCTGGGGAAAACTGCTATATGACGCCAAAACGAATAACAGCGCACAGTTTTGGCAAAAGATCAACAGTTTGATCAGTGAGCGAAGTCAGGGGATCGAATCCTATGCCACTGAAGAGGCCTGGACAACTGTCCTTGGCACAATCTGAATGAAGCCCATGAACCTTGGAAAGGCTCACATAATCACAAAAAAATCTCCGAAGCGTGGACATCTCATCATAAAGAAGCTCTTGTACAAAATCAGGAACTCCCAATTACGAATGCACGGATATGTAAGAGAATCTCAAAACGGAGCCGCAAGGGCGCACCAGGTACAAACGGTATTCCCCCAATCGTGTTCAAACTAGAGATGGAATACTGGACTGCCGTCTTCAAACCAATGTTTGAAAAAATCCTGCAGTCCTCAACAATCCCACGATCCTGGAGGGGAGCAATTATCTCCCCAATTTTTAAAAAAGGAGATAGGAATGACCCAAGAAGCTATCGTCTTATAGCCTTACTTGATAATGAGGCAAAATACTACACGGGCCTCTTACTCCAGGAGCTAACATCTTGGGTGGAAGACACAACAGCAATTACATACAATCAAACTGGCTTCTGCAAAAACATGGGGACGACCACTAACATACTAGCCCTATCTCTTCTGATTGACTCCTCATTTGCAGCAAAACAACCTTTATACCTGTGCTATATTGATTACAGCTATGCCTTTGACCAAGTCAATAGAAATATGCTGTGGCAAAAATTTAAGAAAATGAAAATTCTTCCGCTGCTGTTAAACCAATGATTTCTCTTACACAGTAATACCTGGGTCCAGGTTAAACTAGGCGCAGGGGATTTTTTATCCAGGAAGATCCCTACAAGCACAGGGGTAAAACAAGGATGCGTGCTCGCACCATTATTTAATCTTTTCATGGCCGAACTGTCAATCTTGCTGAACGAAAGTAATTCCCATGCACCCAAGTTAGGGGGCACCCAGCTGTCCAATTTATTTGATGCAGATTATCTGGTGCTGGTCAGCCGGACTCCGATAGGCCTACAGCGACTGTTGGACATCACATCGTAATATTCTAAAACAAACAAACTCAGAATCAATCAAGAAAAAACCAAAGTCATGTGTATCACTAATCGTAAAACGAAAACAACGAACAACTGGTTCTTGGACTCAAGGAAGCTGGAGGTCGCAAGTAAATACAGATACTTGGGGGTCATTTTAGACTCCAAGGGCAGTTTTAAGCCAAAATGCAAGGAAATAAAAAAGAGAGGATTAATAACCGCAGTATCTTTAAGAAACCTAAAAAATAAGATCACTCAACCAAGTCTCCTCCCTCTAATAAAGATGATTCAGGCTAAACTGATTCCATCTATCACCTACGGAAGCCAAGTGATGAGATGAAGGGACGCTGAAATATTGATGGTACGGTAGCAAGAGCACTGCGCATGATCTTTGGCTTGCCGAGGTACCCATCACCTGCGCAGATTAGGCTCGAATTTGGGCTCGCAAAGGAAGAGCTGTCACATAAAGGAGTATATTTAAAAAGCTGGTACAAAATAAGCAGGGGAGAAGCAAAAACACTCAACACTCTCCTGTGGAAGGAACTGCAAACTAAAGAAAACTGCCCTGCAAGGCTTTACCTGGAGGACGCAATAAAACATCTGGGGTTGTGTCAACTATGGGATCTCCGAGGAGAATCTCTCCTGCAGGACAAAGCCTCACTGGCGGAGCGAGCACATGGTTGGCTAACCATACAATCTTACACCAAACTCCGGCCCCAAACATATTTTCAGACTAGCTTCACTAAAAAGGCAAAAGAGAAGTTTATGAAATTTCGCCCAGGACTGTTGCCCTCTGCAAACCACTTGGCTGCGTCCCTCAATGCCAGCAAAGTGTTGCCTTTGTGGCAACGGTGAAGAAAACATTATACACCTAATCACCATCTGCAAAGATCTGCTACAAGATCGCCGGAACCTCTTGAGACCACTATTCAACAAAAAACAGATAAGGACATGTAGGCAAGCAGTCCTGGCATGCTTCTCCAGTGATGAAGTCCAACTGAGTTGCCGACTGGTAAAATACCTTGAAGTCGTAGATGCCCATCTTAACAAAGCGAAAGAATAAACAGAAAAAGCCAAACTGGCTTGGCTGTAGAGCAGAAGCCAGCGCCACAATCCGCACGAAGTAGGCACGGCACTCATATCAGCGAAAAAGCAGGAAGGACAGTGACAGAATCCAGCGCAACACTTGGACCCTTAGAGCCAAAATAATAGGAGGGCAACAAGGGCAAAGGTGGCATCTTGTTATTCATTGAGTTTTACTACCACAAAGCACAAGCCTACATGGAGGATAACTTTTTGTTGCCCAGGCTATAACTAACTGAATTTGAAGGGAAATGTAAGTTAGCCCAACCACACAAAGTTTTCAATGGTAGGGTAGAAGTGAGCCAGCTTTTGGGCCAATCTTACATTCTGCCTGTATCTTAATAGTTTTAGCTACAGCATCTTTTAATCACATTTTTACTTACATCCCACCACAGTGCTATCGTAATTTGTTATGGTTGTTTTAGATACACAAAACTGTTTTTATTGAGATGGTTTGTAATGGTTTTAACCCCTTCAGTGCCCATGACGAGATGGTCTCGTCATGGAGCACGGTTGCGCTGTGCCCATGACGAGACTATCTCGTCATGAACCCCGCCCGCTAATGTAACGCCCGGCACAGGGCGGGGAAAGGGCGTGGCACTGAAGGGGTTAATTAACTGTACAATAAAGTGATACCTTACCTGTGCCAAGCTACCAGAGGGTGATCACAGGTTCATTTTAAATGTGTATCTAGCTTACCCTGACTAGAATTGTGGTCCCTATTTGGCCCGGGTGCCCACCTCTGTCCAGCTAGAGACCCAATTTCTAACACAGACATACTGGGAGTTGATTCCAGGTCATTGCAGTTTGAACAGAAAAAGCTCTTCCACCAGTCGTAGACTTATAGTATCTGGGGATTTTTAACACTGACCTAACTGAGCTGTGGAACACATTTCAGAAACCTTCCTTTTAAAGAGATGGGACCAGATCGCAGTATGATCTGTCTGTGAAACGGAAACATTTTAGCCAGACTCTTCATTATTGAGAGCCAATGTAAGCCCACCAGATGATGCGAAACAGGGTCTGTCACCTTGAGCCCAAGAATTAGTCTGGCTGTCATGTTCTGTATGACCTGAAGATATATAGTGAACTGCGATAGTCAAGGTGAGAAGTAATAACTGCCTGGACCGTAATCTTCATAAAATCTAAAGGTAGCAAGGGGAGTACCTTCCCCAGAACTTTCTTGGTAGTAAACCAGTAGCTGCTACCTTGGTGACTTATGCAAGAGTTTAGCGTCCTGATAGGGTGAATTGAAACTAGGCTAATCCTGGCGCTACTAAAATTACGTAATGGTTTGTATGCTTCAAACTCTGATCAGTTGCGATGCTTAAGGGTCGGGGTATCACTCTAAACTCTCCAAACTTAGGCCCGAAGGTCTAGACTAAATCACACAACAGTCCTTAGCACACACATACAAAAAAAATGGAGTTTTAATAACTGTACAAGAGAAAATGGTGCGTAGTTTTCAATTTTTGATCTTTATTTCTTTTTTTCGCCCAGCCAACACGTGTTTCATCGATGGGGGGTTACCCCGTGACTTCTTCAGGGCTAAAGAAACATGAGAATATCAGTTTTAAAAAGGCCAATCGTGACGTTACATACATGGTGAAGAAACACATCACCACTGTATAGTGACCCATTATGATGGTGTGAAAAGTCAGAGACAAATCACCGCCTACTGAGAATGGTGGAAACCTATGCAACTGGATGAGTAAACATCAAATAGCTTTATTGGAAAAGATATAACCGGTCTAGTAGTACCCGGGATTTGGAATTAAAATATTATTAATAAGTGGTGGTGCTCCAACTCTAAAATTACCCGAAAGATTCTAGTCCATGATCGTGCTCCTATGTGGCCTAAAAGTGCCATGGAAAAGGTATGATGCCTGTCTACATCAAGTATCCAAAACAAGTGCCATAGAGAAGCGCCCCCTATAGCCCTGTCCAGTAAATCCAATCTACCATTATGGTTCTCCAAATCACTCCATTCCTCTCACCTAAAAGGGAGAGTAGATTATATTCTAAACAACTCCAAAAGAACTCCAACATGTAAGTCAAGCCAATCCACTCATCAGTATCACCTCCTTCACCCTTCAAGCAACCATACGTTCAATCTCACTTCCCTTACCTCTCATCCAGTTCTACTTCTGACCCGGCAGGTCCACTGTTTTAAAAAAAGGTCCTATTAAACGTAAGTATGTATCTCCAAAGCAGTTTATGTCCTGTTAATTAAGATCCAAAGAGAAACTAATAAGTAAAACATCGCTCCACCTCCAAGTGCATATTATAGGTGAATAGTGGCTGATAAATCTTACCTATACCCAAGATTAGAATAGCAAAACAGGACATAAACTGCTTTGGAGATACGTACTTACGTGTAATAGGACCTTTTTTTAAAACATTGGACCAACCGGGTCACCATACAGTGGTGATGTGTTTCTTCACCATTTATGTAATGTTTTCACGATTGGCCTTTTTGAAACTGGTATTATCATGTTCCTTTAGCCCCGGAGAAGTCGCGGGGTAACCCCCTATTGACAAAACACGTGTTGGCTGGGCGAAAAGAATTAAAGACCAAGAACTGAAAACTACGCACCATTTTCTATTGTACAATTATTGAAAATCCATGTTATTTTTTTATATGCATGTGCTAAGGACTGTTGTGTGACTTACGCAAGATGATCAATTTGGAGTTAGTCATGAAGTCCAAATTTATGACCTTCTCCACCGGAGTTGACACATACTTTTGGCTCACTATGTGGATGGAAAAATATTTTGTGCTTTTCAAGCCACAAGGACTTTTGCTGTGCTGTTTTTTGGCTGGAATGCATTATCTTTCAACCAACCAGCTATGACTGACATAAAACTTAAGAAGTTGCCCTGAGCTTTTTCCAAATATCCATCCACCATCACAATAAGTTGTGTGTCGTTCACATAACTATATAGGGTAATCCTGAAAGAGTGAATTAAATTTGCCAACGTTTACGCATGTAAATCAAATAGTGTATGGATAATAGCTTGATAGTTTTCCTCATACTGCCCACTACCATTGCTGCGCCATGTTGCTTCTCCCACATCGTTGCTTCACTCCCCAACGCCTCTCTAACCTGCTCATAAGTTGTTTTGTTTAAAGCGCTGAACTGTTACTTAAAAAAAAAAACATTACAGATCCATCTAGAATCGTAAAAAAAGAAAAAAATGCCCTAGTCCTTTCGTAGTTGCGTTCATACACGTTGTACGCATGCGTGTGCCTACAAAATGATGCAGCTGCTATGTTCTTTTGTGTTTTTTAAAGATATGCTGCCCAGCAGCTACGATACTGTACAGTATCGCTAAAAACATTTGCAAACTAATAGGTGAGCGCTATTAGTTTTGCCAAGGCTTGTTTCAACTGTGATGGAGTCAAATGAGAACACAATAATATCCCAGGTATGCCCTGCCCTGGGAGTGGGGCTGTCTATAATTAGTGAAAACTAATGGCTGAACATCCGTCAGTAAACATTAGAGTTAGTTTTTTCATCCTTATTTTTATATCACCCAATAGCAAGACATTTGCTGAGTGCAAAACATACAGAGCTATTAAGTCCATTTGGAGGCGGTAAAATTAGCACAAGGCAGGGCCTATAAACTAATCCACAATGCCACAGATTCTGCTGCACTGTTAATTTTTAAAAGTAACAATTCCTGGGTTAATAGAGGCATGCTGATTCCTTCGCTGTGTCTCAGATGGCCATGATGCGAAATTTACTCGGGGTTGACATATTCTTTCTCTACTTTCTCATTCGGCCTTGGGTCTAAAATAACACTCAGTGGTTTTGAAATGTTAATTTTCTGTTCATTAGACTAAGTGCATTTGTAAAGCTCTTAGAGGGATAGTACCAAGAGATTGCAATAATTATCGCAAAGCGCGCTTAGCACTGTTTTCTTTATCGCCGGCTATCGCTGGATTTCATCGCGGAGATAACGTGTTATTATCAACGCTTATCTCCAAGGTGATAGAAAATCCAGCGATAGCGGCAAAACACAGCAATAGCGCAAGAAATCCAGCGATAAATCCAACGCGCTAATGAAAAGCTTGCTAATAGGCAGGTGAGGACTTAACCTTACAATCCACCTCCCATTGACTAGAATGGTTAAATCAGGTTTTTAGCAGGTGTTAGATTCCAGCGATATTCGGTTTTATTGCTTCGCGGGCATTGCTAATAGGGGGAAGCTGGGTTTGCGATTGTTTTCAGCCGCTTTAAGTTGGGAACGTCTACTTTGCATGCCATTAGCGATATATATCGTTGACATGCAAAGCGGCACCATAACGGTCGCTTTCGCCATAAAGCTGTCGCTAACAGCTGTTAGCGACAGCTTGCTAATAGGGCGATGAAATGTCACCACTTTAGCAGCAAAAAGTGCTGCTAAAGCGACAATAAGGCCCTTGCTAATATCCCCCTTAGTTCCATGACTAGCCACTTGGCCTTTTCAGAGAACTTTCAAAACACTGACCATTGCACTTAGCTTTTTTTGTACCATTTTTATTGGATTTTCCTCGATTTAGCATTTGAAGGATGCTTCAGAGAGCCACATGCTTTCTTTATTGCAAGCATTTGAATATATTGAGTATACAAGAGCAAGTTCATTAAACAAACATGCATTGTCAAAGCCAATAAGTCTTGTGTCGTCCGCCAGGTATTTGGCAATTCTCACTTTTTGTCATGGCTTTTGCAAACGTTTATTGGTTAGGAAGCTGCTGACCAAAGGCAAAAATGTTTTTTATTCTCAAAAAAGCACAGATTACCAATGTACTCCCTGGCACTGAAGGAATCTACTTTGTATGTTGATGTGCTCCTTATGAAAGAGCAGCTTGCTGTAACTCATGGTGAAGTCACCCAATCAGTGGTGTCACTAGGGTTGGTGTCACCTGGTGCGGGTAACTCATGGTGTCACCCCCTCACGACTTACCGCATGGACCTCCTCTGCTCTGACTTCCCCCTCATTTCAGGGCGTGCCTGGCGGTTTAACCAGTTTTAACTGGTGGATGCGTTTCTGCCAGGAAGCTCTCCACCATGGTGGAGTCGTGTGACAATGACACCGTAGTTGAGCCTCCCACCCAGGCTTGGACACCGGGGGGAGGTGCTCCAACAAGCTATTCCAAATAAAGGTCTCAGTTCAATAGCACATAAATGCCCAATAAAGGACAGCCAAATATAGCCCCCCAACCCCCTTCCTGTACTCTGATGGGAGTGACAGAAGTAAATGGTCTGAAAAATGATAGCGCCACAGATTCATCCCTTGTGTCGTCTTCACATTTCAAATTACAGATGGCTGCCAGGTCACATGATAGTGAATTTTACAGCACATTTTTCATTACATATTCAAATTGTATCAACTTTCAAAGCACAGTAAATAGAAGATGATGACCTTAAAGAACATCAGGTTACCCCCCCAGTCATATGTACCCATAGACATTGTTTCAGAGAGCACCAAAAATAGACACAAGTAGTGAATCAGAGAGAACAAAATAAAAGTGAGACCAGCCCCCACATGGTGTGTAGAGAGCAAGCGCAGTGAGCAACCACTGCTAGGGGCGTTTGGGAGGTTGAACTTCTCCCCCCCAAGAAAATTTGGGTGACAGAAAGGCAAAAAACAAAGCATTTTTTAACACATTTTTCATTACATATTAGATTGTATTAACTTTTAAAGCATAGTAAATGATTACCTTATAGAGCACCAGGATACCCAGTCATAAATCACAGACATTCCTACAGAGAACACTAAAAAATGAAATGTCAAGCATGAAACATAAATTTAAATATAACCAATTTATTCTTCTACTACCCAAATCTGTGTAGACAGTGAGCGCCCAGCCGTGCCTCTGCAGACAGAGACCCCGGTGCCTGTTAACAACAGTGTGATAATGACTCATTAATCAGGTTGTACAGTGGGCTACCTGCTAGTCAACAGTTTATTGGAATATATAATATCATAGGTATGGTACTTTGTACTGGTGTGGTGTTCCCACTATCTGGCAACACGATATATCAGTGGTCGAAGTGGGGGAAAAAAAAGTGGGGGAACTGTGGGCGGTGAATCAGAGGGCGAGAATAACCCAAGGATTGGATCAGTGGGCGGAGCCAGAGGTGTGGCCAGAATGCGCAAACATCCCAATTTTTTGTATTTGTTTGGTTTCACTGCCCAGGTTTATCAACCAATGGATACACATGATTATTTAAGGTTATTATGAGTTATTGACAGTAAAATGTATTCACAAAGTGGGATATACTTCTAATCACAGAATGTCCCCAAATACGATAAAAAGCACAAGCCATTTGTCTCTGAGCCATGGAGTTTCTGTCATCAGCACTTCTCCCTTTTCCACAACAGCAGTTCAAACATGAATCGATAAAAATCCTAGTTTGCAAATGTTTTCTAAATAATAATGGCTCTGCCATATTTACCTCATAATGCAAGATCTGCAGCATGATCTGACAATTTAAACTAATAAATTGTTTGTAGCTCAAACGTATCAAAAGTTAATAAAAAATGGGAGTAGATGACAGTTAATAGCTCACTGTTCTATGTTAGGATTTTAACTTAAAAACTGCAAGTAACAAAATGATCTCTCTGACTAAAGCAGTAGCCCACTGGCCTATTTACATTATGTGCACTTTGTGATCTGCATGGTACATGTTCTTTGCAGCAGGTACATTAACCCTCTGAGCTACCGTTCCATGAGTCATCATGACATTTTTATTGTTACCGACAATTGCTGGAGGCCAGGAAGGAGGCAGCAAGCGCTTTTAAAACCATAATATACTTGCAAAAATGATGCCTCCACCCAAAGTCAGCACCTGGTGCGGTCACACCGGTTGCACCGCCCTAGAGCTGGCCCTTCTCAAGGGTCCTGTGATCTCAGTGACAGGGTCACTGTTGTTCTTGGGTGTGCTGCTTCATAGGCCTGCCCTCAAGACTGTAGGTGAACTTCAGTATGGATTGTGGTGGACAAGCCTTGAAGGTTAACCTTCACTTGTCATGCTAGGGTCCACCTGCTGGTGCTACGACACCGGGGCTTCTAATGTCTTGCGAAGCCTTCTAAGGTCTAGCAGGAGATAGTGCTCTCTCAGGAGAGTGGTCTGACGGACTGGTTATTAAGGCTGAACCTGGTTCCCCAGTTACAAATTCAGCAGCTCTTGCCATAGTGCCACATCCTCTCCCCCACTGAACACCATACTGTCCCACTGATAAAAACTCAGACTGTCTTCAACTACAACCCAACTGTTGCCAGCTATAAACACCTGGATGCGGCTCAATTTAAATTACAAACTGGGAAAGAGCAATGTGTGGCCTACATTTACAAAACAAAAATGACAGCATCCTGGAAAAAGCAAACAATCATAGGGGATGCAACATTTTGCAAACCATGTGAAATGTAAGCAGGAACAACATGGTTACCTTAACGCTTTTACACTCACTGTTCAGAAATCAGTGAGTGCTTTTGCCTGAAAAGTTAAGGACATGACTACAGGGCCCTGAATGGACCCATTTCAATGATCATTGCTTATATCCTTACAAAACGTAAGCAGTATGGCAAAAAAAGACAACATCCCTAGATGCAGAGCAGCAGTACACATTTTTTTTTCAATCCTCACATTGCAGTACCTCCAGGATCGGTGCACTAGTTCCAAGCCCAGGGAAAACAAAGCCAAGACAACAAAAATAGCGCTTCACTGGCAAAGTCTGTGAAAGTGGCGCTAATGTGTTTGGGTGCGAATAAAAGAAATCTGGCCAGTTTGCTACCACTCTGTCTTACTTTATTTTTCATATTTTTAAACTTTTATTCCCGATGCTGCACTTTGGAATTAAATGTCAGAAAAATACAACATTGATTTCCAGCAAAATTGATTTTCTTTTTTGGATCCATTTCACAGGGGTGCAAATAAAAGAAAGGAGAGGAAAGAGAGTGAGAACCCTGTCTTGCAGCCACTGTTTTCAGTAAGAGTCAGAGAAGAACTGCCGCGCTAGCAGGCGAGAGGCCTCCGCATGTACACAGCGCTGCTGTGCCTGAAAGTCGTCTTCACAGGCGTCCCGACAGCTCAAAAGATGGGCCCACAACTCGTAGAAGACGTAATCAGTGATCAGAGAGGCAGGCTGGCAGGCCACCTCGCTACGCACTGCCTCTGCCCTCCGCCCTGCTCAAGAAGTCACAAAAGTCACTCACTCACAACAACACACAGCACAGACAGCATAACCGCTTGACCACCACCACCACCCACCAATGACCATTAATCGCACAGGCAGCATAACCGCTTGACCACCACCCACCCGTGACCGTTAATCGCACAGGCAGCACAACCGCTTGACCACCACCCACCCATGACCATTAATCCCTTGGTGTCGGAGAAACTCACATGCTGTGTTGGTGGCAGACAGGGAGGGCTATGTCGGCGGGCGGCTAGCCTAGGAATAAAATTAAATTATGGCGGCCCAGAAACGGGTGGTCAAGACAGTGCCTCTGCTCCTCCTCGTCACTCGTGATGCTGCTGCAGGCCAGTCATGCGCACTTTTAGGGCACAATGTGCATGCGGGATTCGGAATGACATCAGACGCCTGCATGCGGGCCTAGAGTCTCTAGTGACGCCACTGCCTAGAGAGGCGCGCAGACGAAGCGGAGGAGACAGTGCGCACTGCGCACAGGCACCTCCTCCTCCTGAAAGGTTAGGTTGCTCTGCACACACCGGCCCTGTTGGTGTCACCCCATGTGAGGGTGCCACCCGGTGCGGTCTGCACCCCCCACACCCTCATAGTGACGCCGCTGCACCCAATTGCTGAAGTGGGTGACACGTTGCTCTTTGATGCATGCTCGAGTAGGTTTGAGAAAAATATCAATGACACAACCACAGACAAATAGAGGCTGAAAATTCCTAAAAGTAAATATCATACACATAATTTTAATAAAATCAAAAGGTCTTGGCTACACAGATCTAAAAAAGCTTAGCATTATGCCATTGACTGGCAGCCTCTTGCCTTTAAGAAAGAAAAAAAAAGAAGGAAGGTATGAAAGAAAGTATGAAGGAAGGAAAGAAGGAAAGAAAGAAAAAGAAGGAAAGATAAGGAAAGGATAGTAGAAAGGCAAGAAAAAAGTAACGAAAGAAAGAAGGTAGGAAGGAAAGAAAGAAGGCAAGAACTAAGGAAGAAAGGTAAAAATGGCAAACAGGCAAGAAAGAAAGTAAAAAAGGAAGACAAGAAAGAAGGAAAGAAAGAAGTCAAGAAAGAATAAAAGAGATAAAGACAAAAGGAAAACAAGCATTGGCATAGCTAATAGGTCTCGCCTTTGGGAGCTTATAAGTGTTTAGCTATGCAACAGTTGCATAACTAAATACTTATAAGGTCCCAAAAGCGAGACCGCTTGGCTATGCCAAGCGGCCGTGCGTCCGCGAAAGTAAGCTCGGTCACTGTACCTCTAGGCTGGCCTGGTAGCACTTTTTAGAGCCCTCACAAAATGTCTCACCAGACCAGCGCATGCGCTGGGTCAGGCGAGACCTAAAAAGGAAAAGGCAAAGAAGGAAAAAGAGGGAACAGAAAAGAATATTAAAGAGAGAAAGAAAGTAATAAAGAAATAAGGAAAGATAAAAGGAAATCAAAAATGAAAGCAAGAAAGAATAAATGAAGGCAAGAAAAATGGGAGAACAAATAAGCACAAGATAAGGAATGAAAGGAAGAAAGAATGAAAAAGAGAATGAAAGCAATATAGAATGAAAGGAGGGAAAGAAGGTAGAAACAGAAATCAAGATTGAAGGAAAGAAGGGAAGGCCTGAAATAAAAAGGAAGCAAAAAAGAAGGAAAGTAATGCAAGAATGAAAGGAAATGGAAAGCAAGAAAGAAGGAATTAAAAAATGAAAGGGAAAGAAAGAAGGAATGAAACAATGAGGAAAAAAAGCGAGAACGAAGTAAAGGGAGGAAAGAAAAAAACAAAAGAAGGAATTAAAAAAGGAAGCAGGAAAGAGGGAATGACAAAGAAAGAAAAAGGGAAAGCAAGGAAAGGAAGAAGGTTGAAGGAAAAAGGGAAAGAGAAGGAATGGAAAAGTAAAGAAAAAGAGTAGGAAGGAATGAAAGAATGAAAGAAAGGAAAGAAAGAAGGAATAAAAAAACAAAAAGAAAAAAGACAAGAGAAAGAAAAAAAGAAAGAGAAAGAAAGAATAAAGGAAATAAGGAATAAAAAAGTGATACATGTGCTGCATACTAAACAATATAAAGGATGGTTTTCTTAAATTAATTAAAGAATCATTGGTGAAAGTGAGTTCAGACTAAACGTGTTCTGAAGAATTAGCTGCTTATGAATTAAAATGTACAGTATTGAAGCTTTTGATAACTTAAGTAAAAGCTTGTAGTGCGCATGAATACCGAGGTGTCTTGGCGCTGTGTATAGCAAGGGAGCGAGAAAGGTTAGGTGAGGCGGCTTCATTCAAATAAAGGGAAAAGACAGGTCTTGAGCATTTTCCTATACCCGGGTCTGGAGGGTTGAAACCTAATAGTGGCTGGCCGTTCATTCCAGAGCTTTGATGCTTGGTAGGAAAGGCTTCAACCTCCCCATCTTGCCTTCTTGATTGTTGGGACCTGGCCTAGACCTTTGTTGGTAGATCTAAGGTTTTGACGTGGTAAATACCACTGAAAAATCTTTTGTAGGTCCCCCAAGCTCCCCCCACCATACAAAGCTTTATGTACCAGGCACAGCGCCTTGAACTCGATGCACTGTTTGACTGGAAGTCAGTGAAGTTCCCTAATGCTGCTGGAGATATGGTGGTATTTTGGAATATTGAGCAGCACTCGTGCCGCTGCATTTTGCGATGTTTGAAGTTTTCGCAGTTGTTGTTTGTCAACACCCAGAAAGAGTGAATCACAGTAGTCAATTTGGGAGAGAATTAGAGCGACTGCAATTGTTTTTCTGAGGTCTAAATACGAAAAAGCAGGGTGAGTTCAGCTGATTGATTTGATCTGCAAAGTTTAACTGGACATCAAACAGGAATCTGAGGTTCCTGTTCTGAGGTTTGATTAGTCACCTGTTCCACAAATAGGCCGCTAGCCCGGGATGCTTCTCTGGAAGCAGCTGCGTGCATTATCAATTTTGTGGTATTGTAAAGAACAATTTTAAATGGGCACAATGTGTTATGCAGGGAAATTCCTTTTGGAGGGCCGTTTGTTTATCTGAGAATGTCAGATAAACAAATCACTTTCCCAAAAGGAATTTACAACAGCTTTGGCAGGAGACAGGAACTGATCAAATGTGGAATGTAGTCTGTACTGGTATAAAACACCTTGCTGTCACATCAGACACTAAACACAAAGGCAACATCAAAGTGATACATTAAAAATGAAGACATTGACACAAAAGGGAACTAGCTTGTGTGTGGATGTGCTCCTTGTGAAAGAGCAAAATGCAGTAACTAAAAGTTAAGTTATCCAGTGGATGAAGTGGGCTGACCTCATGCTGTAGTGGGCAGAAGCAAAATGCTAATGACACATCAACAGACATATGGATGAAAAAAAGCTAGCTGTAAGCACCTTTAAATAAGTATATTGTATATAGATATTTTTTTATATCAAACATTCTTGGCTAACGCCAGACCTAAAAATGCATCAGTGTTGCTTTAGGAATTACTGCCAGCTTGGTGGAAATTTCTACATTTGCCACGTAGGGACTCTTTTAGAAACCCCCTTAACACCTTAAATCAAGCCCTATATTACTCTGTTGCCCTGATGGAGTTCTCTTGCCATTAACCGCTGTCATGACGATTCTTGTCAGCAGTTTTTAAGTTTGATGCATGGCTCCATTAACATGATGAAGCCATCCGTCATTACAATTTTCTTTCTTTTCAAAAAGAAAATCCAGAAGCAGTATTTTCATTTTGAAAATATTTTTTAAAAATGACCCTCCCACCATGGAAGTTATTTCTCATGGAAAGTGGGGCTTTTTTAGTTATTTACTGCCCTTTACAGCTAAGCTTAGCCTGTTGATGATGGACAGTAAAAAAATGGCTATATGTCAGCTCATCTAAATTAGGTGGGCGGACATATAGCCAATTCTCAGACAGCCCTCATTTCTCGGGCCATTGGAGACGTTTAGCCATGGGAAGATGGAGTAGTCTCCACCGTGGCCAAACTGTTGTTCACCTGCATTTAAATAGGGTGAGTGAACCATCATGGCTGGCAGTGAGGATAATTCATAGCGATTGCGATGGCGTCTCCTTAATGCCAAGACATAAATCAGGCCCCAAGTAATTTGCCCAGAATCACAGGATGTTGAGCTGAGGCAGGGACTCAAACCTGGTTTCCAAGTTTCAAAGTCACCAGTTCTAGCTGTAATATCACATCCTCTCCCTCACCTTGACAGTTTTTATTACTATAATTGGATCAATCTGGCCCTGTCTAATGTCACTAGTTAATTAGGGCATTATTAGAGTCAGTCGCCTCCTTATATGGCAATAAAAGCTCTTCCCAGCCTGGATGAATTCTCTCTGGCCTCTCTGCCTGCAATTTCCCAGTCTCAGTAAGTATGTCTCCACTCCTGTACAGTACAGTACCACTCTGACGCATTGCTCTACTCTCGGCCCCTGGCATATTTACAGGAAATGGCAATACCTCTTTTAGCAAAAAGTAATGCTAGGTCAAGGAATCTGTTTCCCACCTTCTTCTATCTTGGAGCCAAAACAGATCTAAGTGTGGTTCTTTGGACTCATAATATGAGCCTACCCAGTGCATGCTCCATTAGTGACACTACTTCCTTCCAGTAATCCACAATGATGGGGCATGGCCAAGTTAGGTGTATCCTCTTCTTTGCACCTCGCACACTTGAAGGCGGCATTGTGATATATATGTACTATGCTTTATTGGTGTAAGGTACACATTGCAACAAGTTAAATTGTTGCAGTCTGAATCTTGTATTTCTTGATACTTTGAGTGAGTAGTCCAGTCCTGGTCAGGAAGCTCCTGGCTCACGTCTTGAGTGCAATTGTGTCTCAGTTTAACTAGGTCCCCAATCAGATCTAGTTGAAATGCCCTACAAATTTGCATAATTAATTTTTTTCTTTGCCAACATCAATATGGTGTGTAGTGTGTGGCACTTGGGTTCATTCAGGATTGCGGACCTCATTTAGTATGTAGTGAGCCTTTGATGTTGCTGTATTTTAAGAATTGGTGAAAGCTTTCAGTTCACCCAAGTCGTACAGGTCAGACACCGATTGTGATGGTGATATGCTGTTCTCAAATCGATGCTCTATTTGTTGTGATCCCTTCTAGTGCTCTAAGTGGGATGCTGGGGCCATAGACCACTGTTTACTTACATTTGCCCCCCATTTTGTCTTGACAGCCACTATGAGTTTAGGCAGTGGACTGTGACTACATTAATTTGAGGGCATTAAGAGGGCCGCTATTACCTCATGTTTCTCCATCACCTGCCACACCCTTTCTATCTAAGCTGAAGGTCTGGCTGCCCATTGCAGTTGTTACACCTGTTAGGAATCCTTCTACCCTGCCTGCATTGTCAGTGCAGCATTGTCCACCTTGAACTCCATGCACCCTCCCCTTTATTTTCCCACACCGTCGGCTGCCTGCTTTAAGGCTGCCTAGTTTGACCATTTCTCACCCGCGTCAACCCTACACCCTGGTCCTAAGTGTATTATTATTTCATTATTGTTGATAAAAACGTGCTCAAAATCTTGCAAGATTCCTCAAGATTTTAAGGCAAATATGTGACCTGGCGGCATCTTTGATTCACGAGGCTATAAATACTGTGCCTCACCTACAAGCCCTGCTTGGATTTGTCATTGGAAGGCTGCCAGTCAGTGAACTGCTTTCCTTCCTGCAGAGCTTCGCCTGGTAGCTTCTGCCCCTGACTCTTGCAGGTCAGTGTGTTCGAGGCCCTACTCCACCTGTAGGCACCCACATGTGTCTCATCCCTGGTAGCCCTGTGGGGAGTATCGATGCTTTGCTGCCGCTTTGCCCTCTGTCTCTCTCCTTTCTGCCTTCTACTCCTCTGATCTCTTTTTTTACCTTCCTTTCATCTTTTCTGCTTTTTGTCACTTTCTTTAATTTTTTCTCTTTTTGTGCCTTTTTTCTCTCCGTATCTCTGCTTGTTCCCCACTACCCCACTCCCTCAAATGCAGCTTTCCCACTTTCCCAGCTCTTCCCCTCCCCCTCCTTAATGGCTGCCGCAGCATGGTGAAAGGAGCAATCTCACTCACCTTGTCAGTGAACAGCTTCCCTTCCCGCACAGCTCCAGCTGGTGTCTGCTGCCCCTGACCCTTGCAGTGCTGGGTGTTCGAGGCCCTCCTCCACTCACAGGCACCCGCCTGCGCCTCATCCCTGGTGGTCCAGTGGGGAGCATATCCGCGCTGCACTCTGTCTCTCTGCCTTCTGCCTTTTTCTTATCTGATCTATTTTTTACCTTTCTTTCATCATTTCTGCTTTTTGTCACTTTCTTTCGCTTTTGTTACTTTTTCTCTTTTTGCAACTTTTTTTCTCCGTGCCCCTGCTAGTCACCCTCAGCCCTCCCGTCCAGCGCCACTTATCCGCTTTCCCACCTCCAAGCTGTCCAGTGCAGAGCATCTCTGCTCTGCCCTCTGTCTCTCTGCTTTCTGTCTTTATCTCCTCTGATCTCTTTTTTACCTTCTTTTAATCTTTTCTGCTTTTTGTCACTTTGTTTCACTTTTTCTCTTTCTGCGCCTTTTATCTCTTAGTGTCTCTGCCGCTGCTTGTCCGTGGCAAACATGCAGTGGAGATCAGGAAGCTGCTTGACTACATCTCCCCTGACTGCCTTCCTCACAGAAACCTGGCTGAATGCCACCTCAGCCCCGGACTTCGCCATTGCCATCCCAGACGGCAACAAAATAATCCACACAAGTACCGTTCCACCCGACCAGGAGGAGGCATCGCCATTGTACACAAAAACAGCCTCTGCATCACAACCAGCTCGGTCAACTCAACCACCATGAAGTACCTCCACTTTCGGATCCAAACCAACCCAAACACCACCCTCTGCGGCACCCTCATCTACTAACCTCCCAGGCCCCACCCCCGTTCATGAAATCCCTTGTCGACTTCATCGCACACTGCGCTCTCGCCTCCACAGACTACATCCTCCTCAATTTCCACAAAGACAACCTTGACAAACACAACACATCCCTACTGGAGAACCTCACCACCATCGGACTTATATTGTTGCTTGATGAATTTTAGACCATACCATGCAGGTGGTTAACAGATGTATACAGGACAGTCAAGTATAGGCAATTTAATATTTTGTGAACATTTTGTGTTGCTGTGAAACTTTTTATGGTCTTTGGCCAAAATAAAGTATTTTCAACAACCATCGGACTCCAGCAACTGGTCACCTCTCCAACCCACTCAGAAGGACACACTCTCAACTCCATCTTCTCCGCAAGCAGCAACATCTCCTTTAGCCACACCTCTGAACTACAGTGGCCTGACCGCCACTGCGTCCATTTCTCCTTCACCAACCCACCATATACCAACATGCCCACTGCCACCCAGGCAGAAGCTGGAAAGAGGTCACCAAAGACCAACTCACCACCACCTTTGCTGCAACCCCACCACTGACATCCACGGAGGCCAATGCCTCTGCACGCAACCTCCACTCATGGATCTCAAACTGCACCAACACCACTGGCCCCTCAGGAAACCCTCCAAGAAAGCCAGCTGGTTCTCTCCCACCCTCCAATAGTCCAGTGCACCTGCAGATGGCTCCAAAAAAGACAGAGAAGCAGCAAGGCCTTTGCAGACCACGCAGCCTTCAAAACCACAGTCACTGAACACCACCACCTCATCAAATCAACTAAGAAAATGGCCATGCAAGAATGCATCAACGCCAATGCACACAACAGCGAACTACTCTTGAAACTTCTAGTGGAAGAGGTGTGGCACAGCGGCCCAGGCGGCTGACTCGGGAGCATGGGGCTCACGGTTCGATCCCTGGTGCCGGCGACCCAGCACAATGTGACTCTGGGCAATAGCTCACTTAATCTTCCCGACGGCACCCAGCGATTTGACACCCTTAGGGGTAATTGCTCTCACTTTACAAATACCGGTATTTCATATTTCATTACTCTTCACAGTGGTCAAAAAGTTCACCAAACCGGGCACATAAATGACAGACATCCGTCCCTCCCAAGATCTCTGCGACAACCTCACCACCTTCTTCCGCTGAAAGATCAAGGAGATCTACGACAGGTTCACTAACTTAACCCTACTGGACCCAATGAAACCACCGCACCGAAAGAACCCATACCCCAATAGACCCTTCTCAACTGGACCTCCATCACCGACGATACCCTCAAGTTCATGAACAGCATCCACTCCGGAACCCCCTCGGATCCTTGCCACCACTACATATTCAACAGAGCCAGTGCCTTCATTGCACCCGAACTCTGCCACACAATCAACTGCTCTATTGAATCTGCCACCTTCCCTATAGACTGGAAACACGCATGATCAACCTCCTACTGAAGAAACCATTTGCCGAACCAATGAACCTCCAAGAACTACAGACCCAGCTCCCTGTTCCCCTTCCCAGCCAAAGTCATTGAGAAGGCCATCAACACCCAAATCTCCGAGTTCATTAAATCTAACAACATCCTGCACCTCTCACAATCTGAATTTAGAAGCAACCACAGCACCGAGATCGCTCTCGTTGCTGCCATCTGCATCCTCCTTAGTAGAGGGGAAACTGCTGCCCTCATCCTCCTGGACCTCTCAGCAGCTTTCGACACCGTCTCCTACGACACCCTCTGCACTAGACTTCACGACATCGGCATCTGTGACAAAGCCCTTGACTGGATCTGCTCCTTCCCCACTGGCCGAACACAAAGAGTCAGATTTCCACCTTTGCTCTCAGAACCCACATAAATCAGCTGCAGAGTGCACAGGGCTTCTCCCTGATCCCACCCTTTTCAACATCTACATGGCCCCGCTTGCAACCAACATCAGAAACCACCGCCGATGACATCCAGCTAATCCTCTCCCTCTTCGATGAACCTGCAGCCGCCAAGAACAACTTCCACAGCAGAATGAAGGCAGTAGCCACCTGGATAAAGTACAGCTCCCTCAAGCTCAACTCAGACAAGACTAAAGTCCTCATTCTAGTCCCAAACCCCTTCTCCTGGGATGACTCCTGGTAGCCCACAGCGCTTGGAATCCCACCCCCACACACCCACAGACCATGCACAAAACCTCTGCATCATCCTCGACTCCTCACTCTCAATGAACCACCAGATCAACACCGTCTTGTTGTCCTGCTTCTATGCGCTCCACCTGCTCTGAAAGTTCTTCAAATGGATCCCCACTGAGACAAGGAAAACAGTCACCTACACACTTGTCAGCAGCAGACTCGACTACGGCAACACACTTTATGCCGACACCACATAAAAACTCCAAAAGAAGCAGCAAAACATCCAAAATGCCTCTGCCAGACACATTCTGAATATCCCTCGCTGCAGCCACATCACCGACCACCTGAGAGACCTCCACCGGCTCCTGGTCAAAAAAGGATCACCTACATGCTCCTTACACATGCCTACAAAGCACTCCACAACGCCGGACCCTCATACCTCAACTACTGCCTCTCATTATGCTCCGCCCATCAGGCACTGGCCACCAACCCACAAATTCGCAGGACCACCTCTGAAGGAAGATCCTTCTCCTACCTTGCTGCAAGGACTGGAACTCCCTTCCTCTGCATCTCAGGCGATCACGATCTCTGCCTCAATTCAGGAAGGACCTTACGACCTGGCTATTCGACTGAACAGCAGACACATCCTCCCCCACCAACAGCGCCTTGATACCCTTACGGGTGCATAATCGCGCTCTACAAAACCCTGATTGATTGAAGGCTAAGAGTTGGAGCCTGTGGTCCCATTTTGTTCTGACTCGCCCCACCTGGAATAAACCAGCCCATGATGTCCCGATTACTTCTTGGACCACATCCTTGTGGCTTATTGAGGACCTGATTCCTGGACTGTCATCCAAAAAACCTGCAAGGAAAGAAAATACAACATAGCATTAACGAACAGATACCAGCACGCTCTACGCATGTACTGCCCAAGGTTAGTGACTGAACCCAGCTGAAAGTGAAAACCCACACCAAACCCGCTTTTAATTTGTGAGAAAATCGTCATAGCCTTTCTAGAACTCAAAAGCACCAAAGCCGGATTTCCCCAGGCAGGAAGGATTATATTTAGTCTTTGTACAACAAATCCTAGAGCCCTACCCCAGAGTCAATTAGCCTAACTGGAAACCATTTTCCAAAGGACCCGTAGCCTAGAAAGACCCTGAGACAGCATCAAGGTGAATCTGGCAGGACCTCACATTCGCAAGAATAAATTAGACAGACTCTTATCTACAAAGGGGCTATTTCTCCTAAATAATTGTGAAAACGATAAATAGCAATTAAGAGGAGCAATCTGTTTATTGTGGCGCTATAAAGTTGCCAACTGTTTAATTACTGTTCCTAGGGAAGAGTAAAGATTCCCCAATCTGGAGAATATGGGAAGTCTGAAGCCAAGATGGACCCTTTCCTTGAATAATCAGACGGAACCAGTGTGACAAGAAGACTGTCTCATATTGGTTGTTCTCTCTTTCTCTCTCTCTCTCTCTCTCTCTCTCTTGTCCCATCTCCCATTCCCCCTGGAACACCTGCTGCATCCTGGTATCTAATAAGGGAGTGGAGAATTATTCTGTGGTGGCTTGGGAGTAAGTACTTCACCCATGCGCCACACCTGGACATTGCGGGGAGTGGCAAACCAACACCACCAAGTAGTATGATTAGTATGATTCATGATTTTAGATCCCGAATCCTGGCAGAGAAGTCTGCATTTTAAATGTTTTCAAAGCTTTTCTGTGTTTGTCATTCCATATTGATCTCGGAGTGAGTCAATTCTTTTTTTTTACATTTTGCAGGGATCTTAAGTGGTAGGGTAGTGAAGTAGTAAAGCAAATGAGTCAACATGATGAGTCCTATGCTTAGGTGCGACCAGCACAGGTAAGAGCGGTGGGGTGGTGGGGCAAGGCGGGCCGAGTTGGCTATGCGGCGAGCGCAAGGTAAGTGGTTTAATTTATTTAATTTTACCTATCATGTTGCCTGTCGACCCCCCCCCCCCCCACCCCCCCCCCCCACTGCTCTTATTTCATGGCCCAGTTGGACTTCAGACCTGACATTTACCCAGAATCTCAACTGTGCACTTTGGGCCTTGCAGAGCATTCCTCAGGATGATCATGAGACATCTGCGTAATGGGACATGATGTGCTGGCTCCTGGTTTTATTAATATCTAAGGCAGAGTATCACCGCTAATGGTTCCATTACCATTGCAAATAATAGTGGGAAGCGACTATGCACTGTAAGAGATCCAGAATTAATCTCCCTGTCTTTATCCTCGCACTAGGAGCCCAATAAAGAATTGTGTTCTGTTTATAATCGTTTTATTTATGCCCACGCCACTCATGACCTTAACAAAGAACATCCAACTAACTGTGTCAAAGGCTTTCTCGAGGTCCCCAGAGCCGAGCACCCGTTCCTGGGCTCATCTGCTGTTGAAACTAAGGTTTGCAATAGGCTTTTTATGTTGGCCGACATGATATGTCCTGGCATGAAGCACTCTTGACTTGGTGAACCCGGCCTGGTCATGTCCCAAGGATGGGGGAGTCTATAACTTTGCTTAGCATTTTATTGTTGGTGTTCAGCATAGATAACGGCCTCTATCAAATTTGATCTCTTACTTGGTGTCCTGATTTGGGTAGGGGAATGATCAAGTCACCCTTTGTCATGTCAGGCGGTTTCTGATTTTCGTGCACCATTCCTTAGAGTTATAGTAATTTGGGAGCAAATGTGTTCCCGCCTGTCTTGTAAAATTCAGTCAGCAGCCCATCTAATTCAAGCAACTTGCCAGGCGCCTGGCCAGCAATAGCCATCCTCGCTTCCTGCTTGTTTATTGGGCCATTAATATCTTTACTCTTTTTGGGAGTTGAATGCTTCAGAAGGCACTTACCAGATATTCTGCTATTACCTTATCTTCCACGTCATTCCCTTTTGAGTAAAGGGTGGCATAGTAGCCATAAAAAAAGCGTATATTTATTTTTCATTGTGTGTTTTAAGTCGTGTGCAGTAATGGGCACACCTCTCCACTCTGGCTGAAAAGGAGCCCCCTAGCCTTGTTGCCCATGTAATGTCTTTTGACCAGGTATTACTTGCAATAATGACACTTGTCTGAGGCGGCAGCAATGCATGCCTCTCTTTTGCTAGTCTAAGGTCATCTTTAGCGGCCATTGTTACCCTAATGAGCAAATATTATTTGCTGTGGGGCGTAAATTTGACTCCTGTTCTCCACTCTGCCATGGTGTTCTCATACAGTGGTCCCTTCTCAAGATCTTGAAAGCCCTCCATTGGATGAATGCATCAGTCGCGGTGCCCTCATTTTCCGGAAAATGCCTACCTATCTCTTCACCAATTGAAGCCCTGAATGCTGAGTCTTCTAATGCTCTAGGTTGAATCTCTAGAGAGGAATAGCTGTTCTGGTATGTCCCCATTCTTGGTGCAGGAGGAGTGCAGTGTGAACTGAGTGTCTGCTACCGAGGTACTCTGTCATGTGACACTTTGGTGCAGTAGATCTTATGAAGTCTGACGCGTAGGTCATGCTTGGAGGAATAAAATACAAATTCTGTAAACTTTGGGTTAGCTATCACCAAGCATCATCCGCCTCTCAGTAGGTTCGCCACTCTGATAGTGCTTGAGTTGCCAATACCATGCTGGCATTAGGCAGCGGTGGGTACAATCTACCCGTTAACACGTCTTCAACCCTGCTATAATCCCCAAGAATCAATATATGCTGGCAAAGCAGGTCAACTCTATTGTAACATATCTTCGAACGAATGAGCACTTTGTTCTGTATTAGGGGCATATATATTACCTAGTAGGACATGTACACCATCAAGCTTCCCAGCAAAATTTCAAAGTGACCTTCTGGATCTTTGATGCTTTTCAACATTTTATGTGGTACCCCTGGTTTAATCCACATGAGTGCGGATGCCAAGTATGTGGTGCAGCAGAGCTGTCTACTTCACCTCCTCTTGAGCTTAACACTTTGGTCTTCAGTTGGGCGCGTCTCATTAACAGAGCAATATCCATCTCCCTCCTTCTCATAGATCGAAATGTTGTGTCTTTTGGTAACTTTGTGTAACCCATTTACATTCCAGGTTAGTGCTTTATAAATATTGAACCGGCGGGGTTGCAGTAGACTTTCAAAACTAAAACTAATCTATACCTGTCAAAACAATTAACCAGGTCAACTGATTGTGTTCTTCCAAATAGGTAAGAGGGGAAGAGCTATCGAGGTGAGAAATGTGTCTATGGGATAGTTACTAATTAGCTGCATGTAGTATCTTGTTATAGTGCTGTTCTTGCCATTCACTGCTCCACAAGTTGAACACTGTGGAGATGATGTAATATAGAATGTTCATCTATGAAATCCACAGTTGGAGAAGGGCTGAGCGCCTTGTTGGCTGCTCCTGGTGTGGCTCATCTTCTGCTGAATACTACTGAACCTACAACTTGTAACCAATTTGAATAAATCTACTTAAAACTATATTCTGGATGTGCACTTGATTACTACAATTTATTGGCGACAATTTGAACCAAAGAACCTGCGTCTGCTACCTTTGAGGACATCTTGAGTTCCTACTCTCAACCTCAAGCTACTTCTTAATCTACAGCTGCACTTACTCTTCTACTGGCACACATCAGCCCCACCAGTGACCTCCCATCGGTCGCCCTCAACGCATAGGTGCCAGTTCCAGTTTCTACGCAGCTCAAGTCTCTGCCTGCTGTTCCCACAGCATCTCAAAGGTCTCTTCTTACTGTTCCTACAGCCTAGTTCAACAGCATCTCCTCGTCAAATGTCATCAAAGCTGCCTGCGTCTCCTCCATTACGCTTTTGTGCTGAGCCTTCAGTGAGGGTAAGCCTGCCAACGCCTGTGTCTGCCAACACCTACGTTTTGTGCTGTATGCCTGCCATCATTAATGTCTACACACTGTCTGGTCAAGAAGTCTGTTTTCTCATGTGTGTGCCAGTCAAGATGTCTCTGAACTCTTATGCACACTGTCTGTGTGTCTGCTCAGATGCCTGCACACGGTCATATGATTCTGCCAAATTTCTCTTGGAGAGTTCTGCCACTAAATTGGTTGGACGGACTTCATAGAGCATTCACCTTCACAGAGCAGTCTGTCTGCCATTCACTTGTCGTTTGTGCGAGACGTCTGGAGGAATGTTGCAGCAACAACTATCTTATCAACAAAATTGCTTACTGTTTGGTCTCAAGCATGCCCAGTATTTTGTGGGTGTGTTTGTATTTGGTCTCTGCGTGCTATCAGAGAGGAGCTTCGGCAGTGGGTCAAACATTTGTGGTGAATTTGTTTTTTTTTTTACTTGTTGCTTTGACTGAATTTGAGACAGGACATTTAAACTGTCACTGCGTTTTAAAATCTGATCACGAGCATTCATTTGCGCGCACTCTTACCTTCATCGAGTTGCGCAGACATTCTTTGACGACGTAGGTGTTTCTTGGCAACTCTCCCAACTGCTGAGAGACGGCCTACTGCATGGACACGCCTTGAGCCTTTCGGCACAGCGTCATCTATGTCCCGCCATCTTGGAATTGGGTGTCTGCATCGTTGGAGTTGTTCGGCTTGTGACGTACTTCAACTCTTTCGTGTTCTCTGCAGAGGAGTGACTCTTTTCTACGTTGTTGAACTTTTGTGCAAGACCAGTGTCTGAGCTGTTTAGCAGCTCACTGTTGAAGTTTGCCACAATTTTCCTGTCGCTGAAACAAGGACTGTTTCCACTTCGATGTTTTTGTCAACCATCAGAAAACATCTATGATAACGGTGACAAGCACATTATAGCAGTTGACTGCCTGTTGTTTTAATGAGTTTTTTCTCAAAATGCTATTAGCCTCTATTCTGTCAATGCTATGGGGTCTCTATGTGCATCATTTCTCGAACTATATGGTGACATTCACAACAGAGCAGTAGAGTGTTAAATTATGTTTACCTTTGTCTGTTTTCAGCATATCACATTGTGGTTCTTATGGGTACCTCACGACATATAGTTATATTTGTTCCTTGGTTCTTAGCACATAAGTTGTGTTGTCTGTTTTGTTATCAAGACAGTATCTACATCTTGTTATCCTACATGGGACCATTTATTCAACACAGCTTTCACAGTTAAAGGGTTTTTGCCTTAAGTCTCTTTTAGAGTATTTTCACAGTCTATGGTCTAGTCACCTAGTGTTTCGCAGTTTGTGCTGTACTGGGTTTTAGTCCCATCTTTGTTGTTTGTGCCTCCACACTGTCAAACTCTGCACAACAGTCTCTAATGGGATTAAGCTCCATATTTCTGTAGTGGGTTGAAGTCCCAGCTACATTGTTTTGTTGGGTCCAAGTTTCATGATTTTGTAGTGCGTGTCAGTCCCATCTACCTCGTTTTAATGGGTCCTAGTCCCATGTTTATGTAGTGGGTGTCAGTCCCACCTATCTCGTTCGTATGGGTACAAGTCCAATGTTTTTGTGTAGTGGGTGTCAGTCCCATCTACCTCGTTTTAATGGGTACTAGTCCCATATTCTTACCCTAAATGGTAACGTTTACCCCGCGCCTCACGTTTGTCTTGTGTGTAAGCCGCCCAGCGTCTCATGTCATATGTTATGTATAAATTGCCCTGCACTTCTTTTGTTCTGTTGTGTGTGTAAGTCGCACTGCGCCTCACGTGTTTGTCTATGTAAGTCGCCCTGCGCTTTATTTTTACTTACACTGGGTGCTATGTGCACCTGCGCCTCACGCTTGGACTGTGTGTAAGCCACCCCGCGCCTCACGTTTGTCTTGTGTGTAAGCCGCCTTCCGTCTCATGTTATATGTTAAGTATAAGTCGCCCTGTGCTTCTTTTGTTCTTTTGTGTGTAAGTCGCACTGTGTCTCACGCGTTTCTCTATGTAAGTCGCCCTGCGCTTTATTTTTACTTACACTGGGTTCTATGTGCATTCTCTATGTAGTGTTTCCTGTTTTAGTATATTGTTTAACCCAGTGCTGCAACATTTTATTATCTTAATATTTTTTTTTTCATTACAGGGAAGCTTGAGTAATCCTTTGTTTTTCTCTTCTTCTCTGTCATCTTGTTTCTTCCTGATGTGGATTGCTCTCTTGTGTACTTACCTGGCCAGTTGGTGTGCATAGAGCACTCATTGATGGTTTCTTTTTCTTGGCTCCTTTTTCTCATTTATAGAAAGGATGGGAAACAGGTTATTTATCTGTTTCTTTAAGATTTTTGCATGTTTTCTTTCTTTCTTCCTCCGCTCTGTTCTCCCTAGTACTCTTTTCTCTATTTTGTTCTTCTAAGTTCTACATCTAATTCTTTAAACTCTCTTTTCTCGTTTTCCTTCTGGAAGAACGGAGGATATGTAGTATCTTGTTAAAGTGCTGTTCTTGCCATTCACTGCTCCACCAGTGGAACACTGTGGAGATGATGTAATATAGAATGTTCATCTATGAAATCCACAGTTGGAGAAGGGCAGAACGCCTAATTGGCTGCTCCTGGTGGGGCTGATATTCTGCTGAATACTACTGAACCTACATCTTGTAACCAACTTGAATAAATCTACTTAAAACTATATTCTGGATGTGGACTTGATTACTACACTGTGTCACTGGTGACCCCCCAGCAAATTGTACTTGCTGTGCTCATAATTTATTGTATTGCTAACCGACCACCGTTCTTACGCAATGACCGGTACTCATTGCAGCATTAGCCCAGAGGCTCATGGGGTACGATTTTTGAGATCAGAAAGATTCAGCCTTCCTCACTTTCTGCAATATGACGTTCCTGTCTCTACAGTTTAGTTTTCGATTTGCACCACCTCTGTTCTGGGGAGGAGTCATGGGGGACTGGCCAGCATCCTGTGAGGTCACTTTAGCACAAAGAAATTTGAAAGGCCCTGGGTTGCCACATCTTGTTGCATCCAGTTCTTCAAATAGGCAACCATGTTTTACCCTACTGTGCTTCCTGGAAGCATCCTTACTTCCAGCAGCAGAAACCTTTTATGTGATATCTTTGCTTCTATTTTTTGCTACTGGGCCAGAACGAGACAGGCAAAAGAACATTATAGCATGAATTTAGGTATTTTTCTGCATATCAATGTGATGATGAGCACGAGAACATTCAAGTGTGAATTTAAGTATTCTGTTTATTTTAGATCAGTCCTCTAGGACCTCAAGTCAAAATCCATCCATTGCACTCAAATTCTATACGTTCAGGGGAATTAAAACACATTCTCAACTGCATTAAAGGCATGTTTACCCAATCTGTGAAGGCATATATATTCTCTGCAGATGTTGATACTGACATTGCATCAGTACTGGAGTTACAAAACATTACTGGTAACAGGTCGTTGCACCTATTTCACCGCGGATCCACCATCTCAGAACTCAGGTGACTGTTCTAAATTCCCCAGCCCTAAAAGTAACCCCGGCAATGACCTTCCTGGCGGTCTTATATGATGTAGAAAGCAGCCACAGAGTACAGTACACGGAGCAGTATGTAATCCATGGGGCATTTAGGCAACCACCTGAGGCAGAATCTCAAACGATGTCCCAACTGCAAATGTCTAATAAAATGTCCTTCTGTCAAAGCTGTTTGCCATAACTAGGGCAGCCAACAACTTAAACTCCACCTCAGTCAATGAGGTCACCAATCGTAGACAAGTTGCAGACAATGACAACCGTAGTGTGAACCCCCCTTTAATATGCCTAGAGAGGTCATCAGCCTGGGTTAAAGGTAACTTATCCCTCGTCAGCTTCAATATTCTACCCCGTTCCTGAAGTACCATAAACTTCAGAGTCAGCATCAGAGACTGTGCCCTGTAACTCATCAGCCGGGCACCTTTTATAGCCAAGTTCAACTACACCCTCCTCAAGTTTCTCCATGGGGTTGACATACACTCCTTCAAGATCACCACAATGTTTTGCAGTTAGATTTCCCAGTAGAAGTGTAGCACTTAGAGTGGGGAGCCCAGCTAACTGTATGATGGGGTCATCTGACACTGGCATCTTCCCACCCCGTGCCTTTTCTCTTCAGTGTAGAATCAGCTTCCCAAACAGTCGAAGGGGGATTTAGAAGATAATGTTTAGAAACACATGTCTAGGCAACTAAGACAGTCAAACTCATTTAAGGTGCCCAGACAAGTAGAGGCCAAGGTCCCTCAGTTATTATAGACTCTGCTGGAGCATTTGCGTACTGGTGAGTGCCTTCCTGTTTTGTATTTTGAAGACTCTGAATTCCTCTAATGATCGTTTTGGTGTGGCCCAGTGTGAATTTGTTACAGCAGTCTTCACAGACAGATTGGCTGTCATAGTTACAGTGATCATCAGTTATCCCAATTGGCAAATGATGTATTTCTCGTGCCATAAGTGAGGACCTCTCTGTTGTACCCAGTGTTCATACCAAGCACAGTGTGCAATGTTCTGATGAGAAACACTTATCATCTTCACTTTGCCCAGACTATACACAGGAGAAATCACACATTTTCACCTCTAAGTCGAAATAAGCAACAGTGTCCTTTTTTAGGCCGGGGCAGTATCAATAGTGCAGCAGGTGCAGTATCACCGGGCTATCCCACCGCATCCCAGTTGATGGCCTGCCTTTGGGCCCATTGCACGCCTGCTGCTCCACTGTGAGATTTTCTGTAATCTGCAGTGGGATTTGCTGCCGGTGTTATTTCAAAAGCCCAGTGGTGATCTAATGGCAGTTTTTGCATGGATAAATTAGAGCTTCTCAACCACATCTTGCCCAAATTTAGGGTACTACTTCATTAAAGATTTCTGCGTGAAGACTCCCTAGCACATCACTTCCGTGTGTCTAATACAATCATTGACACACTTCCTTTGTTGTTTTTCTCCTATGCTACTTGCTGACACAAGTTGTGTTCAAACCAATATTTGGTAAAACAGCGTTTAAAATACTCAGTCTCCTCACATTGGGGAGGCGGGACACGATTATTATCACAAGTGCTGACATCGGTGACAAGCTGTGATGTTGAACTGCCCGCCAGGTGTTCTGCGGTGAATGCGATGAAAGTTTATTTCAAAGGGAAAATCCCATTGGCTATTACATTCAATGACGAACCACCGTACATAATAAAATTGTATCGGACAGGTACGGTTGCACTGCTTTGCTGAGCGCATACGTGGTGTAACTTTACAAAAAAAAGATGTGTTTTAGTGTGTTTCTGGGCATGACGTGACATAATTAAGGCTGTATTTACATATCAATTCCCTCTGCCTGAGGGAGAGGTGTGGGCACTGTCCAGGAAACATTTCCTCTGGAACAGGTTGCCTCTTTAATCACTGAGCGTGTGGTAATTGCTTCCACTGAAATCAGTACATTATATTTGTTATGAACTGCGCCGTGATGATTAAAAAGTGACGTGTGGTGAATCAGAGGATAGTCCGGGGCGGAGACGAGCCTCGCGCACACGCTCACGTATCCTGCCTCAGGTAAACCGCTTGCTAAGTAAGATACATGGTTTCCTGGCAAGAGGCGTGGGAGGAAAATGCCACTTACTGCGTCACCAGGAAGAGAACTCCGCATCGACTACTAGAGTGAGCTAAGCTCACACAGAAACCTCAAAGAAAATCTGGATATCCGGCTGGTGTACAAAGCGGCAGTGAGTTTTGAAAGGAGACTCGGGAAGACTACAATTCTTTCCCTTGAACTTCCTTGTTGAGTGTTGTTGGTAAAAGTAAAAATATTTGATTACCATTGGTGGCAATTAAACTCTGGAGTAAATAGTCCCTATGACCATCAGGTTTATGGGGCATCAGGGCAGTCAGGGGTTACTGGGCTCGGTTGCATCAATTGGCCTTGATCACCGCTGGACCCCAAATTAGTGACTGACCCCAAATTAGTGACGCAAGTGCTCCTCCATGACACATGACTCTCTCAGGGTAGCGAGGCACAGCAGCCAAGGCTGATTCAAGGAGGTGAGGTGGAGGTGGGTTAGACATTCAGAGTACAGTGCACACAGCAATACCAGCAAATAAGATCAACGTCCAGTCAATGCTTTATTTTATAAAAGAAAAGTACTTTGACACACATAAGAAAAGATGCTAAACATACAACTAAGATGGACTTGGCGAGAGATCTAACCCCAAACAGTCATTTAGATGCTATAGATGCGAAGCACTATGAAAACGGGTAACATCGCAGTATATAGACTATATTGCACAGGGTTACTATTGAAATGTAGAGCAATGGTACCAATGCATGTATTGCAGTGATGTAGTTTCAGCAATTGGTATAAAGTCAAATGTTCCTGGTCCACCCACTGTCCCACCACCCAAAGCAACCGACATGCCCATGCTTCCTTGGAAAGGATACCACTCTGATGGTGTCAGGGGTCTGCATAGGGGTGCCTTTTGTCTTGACACAGTTACTGGAGTCTACTAGTCCCGTAGCCACTGAGCTAGCTTTTAGAAGGGTGGCTGAGCTAGCTTTAGAAGGGTGGTGGCTGACCTAGCTTTAGAAGGGCGGTGGCTGAGCTAGCTTTAGAAGGGTGATGGCTGAGCTGGTTTTAGAAGGGTGGTGGCTGAGCTCTCTCTAGAAGGGCGATGGCTGAGCTAGCTTTAGAAGGGTGATGGCTGAGCTGGCTCTAGAAGGGTGGTGGCTGAGCTGGCTTTAGAAGGGTGGTGGCTGAGCTGGCTTTAGAAGGGTGGTGGCTGAGCTAGTTTTAGCAGGGTGGTGACACAATAGAGGTGGGAGCCTGCACCACAGAGCAGGCTGGCCATTGTCTAGACTTTCTAATAGCAGTGCACCCATGGGGATGGAGCTACATGCTACTAGTGCAGGAGAAGCAAGGAAAAAGCTGGAGACTATGCAAGTTCTGGGGCAGGGGCAAAGGGCCCAACTGGTAAGTTCTTCAACAGAACATTTTTCCCCAGCTTAATACGGTAACTGGAAGCACACACAGGCTCCCACAGCAGAGGGCAGAGGTCATGGGTGAAGCAGCCTCACCCTCAGTGGTAAAACGGAGCTTCACCATCTCCCTTGATGTTGATGTGCTGCACATTTCCTTATCTTTATCAGCTCTCTGAAGTCTCCTTGTGCTCCAAAGCAAAAAAAGCCTCCACAAGCCTCAGACAGTTCGTTCTCTGCAGGTATGCTGCGTGGTGTGCTAAAGTCCAGCTCCTTCCGTCAGACTGTCAACTTTCTTTCACTGTTAATCCGTCACAGAGACACCTTCTCAAGTTCAAAGCTTATCCCCCTGTCTGAAAGGAGAATGGCAAATCAAGCTCCACTCCTGGAACTCAGCTTTCTCGACGACCCATTGTGTGTGCATTGTCAGAAAAGGAGAACAGCCTTGAACAACCAACTGGCCAATGCGGGCAGACTTTTATCTTTGCCTGAGTGACAGGCTACTCTATATAGAGGGTCCACTACTTTTGCATCCTGGATGGCCGCAAATCCTGGGGCATATTTCCTGCATGTTCTCATGAGGAGGGCTCTCACATGGATGTTGATTCACCAAAATGCCAGGGGTAGGGGAAGTGAGATCACATGCCCTTTGACCCCAGTGACATCACAGGAAGTTGCATCATGTGGCTTTGATGTTTTTCCGGCCGTGATGCCACGTGACCTTTGACCCTAGTGATGTCACAGGAAGTACATCAATAAAGGTATTAATTCTACACTTAGTGCAACATTAAGAAAATAGATGTACCATTCATACTTTTATCAAACACCCCATTTTTTAACTACTTTACCATCCCATACCCCTTTCCACCTCTAAACCCTAAAACCACTCTCACCACCCTCTATCCTACCCACCCCTAAAACCCCCAAAACACCCTTATCACCCAATACCCCGCTCCACCCATAAACCCTAAAACACCCTTACCACCCAATACCCCTACCCACTCCTAAAACTTAAAAATACCCGTACCAACAAATACCTCTACCACCCCTAAACACACTCTTCCCACATAATACCCTGACCCACCCCAACCCCTAAATATATATACATATATAAAACACACACACTTACCTCACATATACTTACCATGCGATGTAAAAGCATGTGTTGTAAAGGCATATTTGTGGTAAAGGCATTGAATGGTAATATCCTTGTTGTGAAGGCTCTTTCTCTTCTCTAACATCAACCTTCCATCTTCCTACAGAATCCCAGGGCACCTGGAATTAATTCACACCTGACTGAAGAAGCCTAGGCTAATTATCTCTGGCATCACTTCAGCACCGAACAAGACAACATCATATACGATGCACAAGGAACCGGAAGTCATTTGCCAAGTCCAGAAAAACAAGCAGAGGAGATTAATTATGCCTTCGCGACTAAACAGATTGTTAACAGGATTGCAAAAGGTAGAGCAGAGGGCGCACCAGACTCCAATGGTATTCACTAATTTTATACAAGCAAGACCCGGATTTCTGGGCGGCAGCATTACTATCACTCTTTAAACAGATTATGGAAGCAGAAAGAATACCAGACTCCTGGAAGGGTGGGTCAATCATATCCCCTATTCACAAGAAAGGCAGTAAAAATGAAGCGAAAAACTGTAGGCATGTCGCTATAATAGATAATGATGCAAAATACTATGCGGCCCTTCTATTGGAAGAACTGATGGATTGGGCGACCGAAAAAGCAACAATCCCCATTAACCAAACGGGATTTCAAAAATTCACGGGGACCACAACAAACATACTTGCCTTATCGCAATAGATGCTGCCAAAAACATCAATCAACCGCTTTTTGTTTGCTTCATAGATTACACATCTGCCTTCGATAACATCAACAGGAAGAAACTTTAGGAGAAACCTTCCAAAAGGAAATTCCCCCCCAAGCCGCCTGTCCCAGTTGATTTTACTCCACACTGTGACATAGTTACAAATAAAGTTGGGAGCTGGGGATTGCCTATCTAGCAAAAAATACCAACGACCAAGGAGCTGAAACAAGGTTGTGTCTTGGACCCGACCTTGTTTAATCTTTTTATGTCAGATCTCTCATTGGAGCTAGATAACTGCAACCACCATGCCTCGAATCTGGGAGGTCGTATCCTCTCGAATTTACTGTACGCCAACAAGCTTGTACTAATCAGTCACACCCCGGTTGGCTTGCAGCACCTAATAGATACCATGAACAATTTCTCTGCCAAGAATGGAATAAGTATTAATTTAGACAAATCCAAAGTGATGGCACTAAATCAGAAAAAGAACGCACACAGGCATCGCTTGAAACTGGGGGGACTCCCACTTGATACTGTTGAAGAATCCAAGTACCTGGCCATAATATTGGACAGGAAATGCATGTTCTCACAACAAAAAGCAGCCATGGCAGGAAGAGGGACTGCCTTGGCGGTTGCATTAAAAAATACTAAACATAAAATAACTGGCCCAAGCCTCACTCCTTTATTACAGGTGATTCGATTGAATCCCCACTATTACTTACGGAAGCAAGTGCCTAAGAGGAAGAGATGCAGGCCTTCTGGACAGTACGGTATCCAGGTCAATGAGAATAATATTCAACCTTCTGAAGTATACCTCACCGGCACAAATAAGATTAGAGTTCGGTCTATAGAATCAACAAATAGCACGTAAGTCAGGGACTTTGAACGCGTACCTTTGGAACGAGCTTAAGAAAAAAAAAAGATAGCGCTGCCATGAACTACTTACAAGCTTCAATAGACTGGCTGGTCTAACGTGATCCTTGGGAGAACACTGGGTCCCACAAAAGCGTTAAAGAACTGGTAAATAGAACGGTAAAAATGATGTCCCTTGTGGAGGACAAAGCTGCATTAAAGGAAAGGGCACACAGTTAGTTTATCATACAGAGTTACTCCAGATGCTCCCCCCAAAAATGCCTACGTGCAGGCTTCCAAGAGCAACAAAGGAAAGATTCCTGCATATGAGGCTGGGCATTCTGCTATCATTGCTGCATCTGTCCCCATGGAAACAACCACAGTCAACAACTCAGTGTCGATTATGCGGAGAAACAAAATAGGACATGCTACATTTAGTGTGCACATGCGAGAGTCTAGATAAGGAATGAAGACTCATCCTAAAAATGGTCCTGAAGAAGGGGATAAGAACATGTAGGCAGGCGGTGAAAGCATGCTTTGAAAGAGGGGATATCCAGCTAGCCTGCCGCCTGGACCGTTTCATGGGTGCTGTAGGAACAAAGCTAAATACCAGCACTTAGCTGACCTACTAGATACAAGTTTAGACTCTGCTTTGGCCAAAATGAACGGCAAAAGCTGGCACATGACTAAAGGTTTTAATACGGTTTATTTGTATATTGGTGTTTTATAGATACAATGGCCAAAACGAATTGCATTTACTGACACAGGACTAAAGGTTTCAATATAGTCAATTTTATATATTGCTGCTTCACATACATAAGGGCTTTTTCTAGATGCAAATCATGGTTTTATAAATGTGGAGATAATTTAATACTGCTGTTTTGCTTTGCAATGTTTTTAAGTAATCAAGCACGTGAAGATTTTACTTACTCACTTACTTTGTGAGGCTGCTTCTTCAATTACTCCCCTCTTACCTCCACCTTTCACAGTTTTGATATCTGCTCACTCTTGTTCCTGTTTCTTCTCACACTACTCTAAAAAATTAAAAGCGTGACATCAGCAGGAGGCACTGTGCTCTGGGTAAAGATGTCAGCCAGGATGTCTCACCATCTCATAGACACCCTGCTGAATGATCTAGGTATGTTCCACTTCATGCACCCCCACACACATCAAAGGAAAGTCATAGATTCAGGCCATTATGACGATGGCTCCCTGCACCTCAGAATTACAGATATCCGGTGCCTGGGTAGATCTGTGAGATAGGGTGAGTGCAATTATTGGGCATTACAAGGTGTAGACTGAGGATGCCCTCAGAAATGAGGAATTACGCAGAAAATCAGGAATATCACACCCTATTCCCCTTGTAATTCCCTGTTTCTATTCAAAATGTCACCCATTAATTTCAGCTATTATCAGTGGAACGTGCACTGAGGTCCTCAGATAATTGCCTTGCTGGAATTTCGCTCATCTCCAGGCAGCAGAGAAAGTGAAAGTGCACTGTCCATGCAATTAGGTTATTAGCCACACCCCAGAAAGGCTCTATATTTTCCTTGTAAGGAAATGCACAGCATAGGGGTCTTTCCATCACTCCCTCTTTCCTGCTTTTGAAAGTGCTGTTTGCTTTTTGCAGCAAAAGGGCAACAATAAACAGTGGTAACCAGCACCTCGGAGACAGCTGTGGAGATGCCTGTTACACCCTTGCATGTCAGCATCATTATTATTCATTACTTTGTTAATTGCATTTCAGAATGTCTATTTTACAAAGCAATACTTTTTGAAGTTTGTTGGACAGTCTAATAAATTAACATGTTCCAGTTCTTGCGATGCACTGAAAAGTAAACAGGACTCATTAGCGCCCGCTTTCTTCGGTTCTGGGACTACTTTAGCAGCTCAGGGGATACAAAAGGAATGCCAGGATTTGCAAGGGTATGTTTAATGACATCCATGAAAAGTCTCCTGAACCTCGCAGTAGTCTCCCATATTGCTTTGTCATCCCTCTTTTTGACTTGCAATTAAGTGCTAAAAATTAAATCAACCCTCATGCGGTTAAAGGAAATCCTGCTCAAAGGTTGCTCATTTGGTATTCTCGGTCACCAAAAGGCATGTCCATCAAGGGTGGAAAATCCAGTTGTGGGAAAACAGGAGCATTGTTTTACCATCATAAAGCCTTAGGGTGTATATTTTGTGCTATATAAATATTTTACTAACGCATTAAGGAGTGCATGGTGGTTGAAGACCGCAGGCTGCAATGGAGGCCACAAGAAAGCCCCCCGCTGCTGTGGAGGTTCTGTTTTTTTCTCCCCTTTCATTTAAAAACAATCCTTGCCAGCTTTTCAATTTATGAAGCTGTCAAAGTTTTAAAAACAATGTTTTTAGAGCCTTCTCACAACTTCTCACAACTGAGTGATTAATTGCCACTAAAAGGCCCTGATTATGAGTTGAGTTGAGCAGATTTCCTGTGTGGGATTGCTCCACTTAATCATGAATAGGCTTTTGTTTCTACACCTGTGTTTACCACATGCTGGAACAACAGACCATATTTTACCAAATAAAAAATCCTGCTGGCAAAATTGTATTAGGAAAGGACTGCATTGAAGCCTGGACCAATTTCTGGTCCGGCCTCACTCTCATACCCCCCCCCACACTGAAGCCCCTGCACACATTTACCAACTGTTCAGAGCAGGTGCTAAATGTGTGTGTTAAGCCTCTCTGAATAGGAAATACTGTGCAGAATTCTGCCCCATAATTTCAGGTGAACACAATTATTCTCCATTCTAAGGGGTTTAACTCAGAATTGCAAGGTACTGATGAGGTGTTACCGCAGGATTACGGAATTTACAGGTGCAGAGGTAGCGCCCTAACAGTACCAAGCAACTTAGAGTTGGGGCTAAAGGGTAATAAGGCATTGACATGTCACACATACACATTTTCAAGCTAACAGATCACTTGGCAGATATGTGATGCTGTATGAGGAGCAGAATCACACATTGATTTGCAAATATGAATCAAATTAGACATAAAGTAAAGGGAAACCACTTACTGGGACTGTAATACTTTGACTTCTGGCAGGTTGCAGAAATGCTTTGTTTTGTAAAGGTGCAAGTCACATACCACAAGAAAGCTGCGGTACAGCAGCACTGGAAGCAGGACAGACCAGTCTGGAAACACACCAAAATCTACAGCCTGCAGGTCAAGCAGACTCGTGCTTGGTAGAGGCTGGAGCCCGGAAGCCTCAAAAGGTGTTGCCAAGCAATTTAGCTATTCCTACAAGTTGAAACTTTTAAATTTTGCTCTGTGCCCAATTGTCTTCAAAAACTCCTTATATAAAGTGAGAGGAACAGAAAATGCCCATTCTTTGATTCCTGTTGCTTCTTTTGCAGCTTTTGAGGCCAGGGGTCACAAAGGAAGTGCCAGGGGTCGCAAGGGGAAAGCTAGAGGTTGCATCTGCGACCCCTGGCAACTCCTAAAGGACGCCCATGGGCTCTCCAAGTCTCTTGGTATCATTCCGCCCTACTCCATAGAGAGGAAACTTAATTAATTCCAGACCAAGAACTCTTGACCATAACCCACAAGAAAGGGAGGGGTCATCCCAGCAGAGAAAGTCTTAGCAGAATAAAGATAAGAGTTGCTGCCTAGGTGTACCCATCAAGCTTCTACTAAGACTAGGGAGAGGTATTGCAGCGCTGAAATGTCCAGCAGAACGGATACCAGCTCCTCCCGCATTAAACACAATGACACAATGCTGACACCACTGTCAATCTATCACTCCACAGGTAGAATGAGCAGTAGCCACTCTCTGTACAATAGGGTTCACTATACATGCGTCCTAGACCTGAGAGCCAGGCTCTAGTGTCTAATATCATGTAAACAAGAAGACCCTCAGTGCAAATGCATGACTGTCATAGTCACTGAGGTAGATATCAAGAAAACATACCGTACTTTGCTAGGAAATCAACATAGGGCATAGAAGCACGCTCTATCGAGCCATGCAGAAGACTTCCTATCCCACAGTCCTATTAATAACTATCACTCAACCTAATGGTGCTCACTCTATCACTCACAGGAGGATTATAGGGTCTGCTTTGCTGGGGTTAGCCTGTAAAAAATATCCTTTTTATGGAACATTCTACAACACCAATGACCTCCTAAAACGTCTCACCTCAAATGAATAAATGTTTTACCACTCCAGGCACAGTATTACAGCTTTGGATTGGTAAAATACTATCCAATCTAACCTGGAATGAATTAAAGCAGTCGCTGGTACATGCTCTGCTCTCAACAGAGCTCATCAGAGAGACATAGCATTGTCCAGACAGAAGGGAGCACCCAGTATATGTCAAAGCAATACCTTTCAGGCCTAGAGTGTTGCAAAAAAGGAAGTCGAGAACTCTGAGTATTTTAGGTGGATAGCAGATTCTTTATGTGGAAGGCCACACTTAATTTCCAAACCCTGATGCACATGGCCTATGTGAGGTTGGGTGCTCAACCCATTGAGTGCAAGCATTCCATGTTGTGCTAAACCTTATTTATTTATATAAAGCACTAATACCCAGAGGGGTCTAGGCCCTGACATCCAATCTCCAGCGCGCCATGGGGAATCGGAAGAAAGAGAACTAATCACTTCTTAGCTTTAGGCCTGAAAAAGCCAGGTTGTCAGACTCTTCCTGAAGGATATCAGGTCTGATGAATTTTTCAATGAGAATGGCAATTGATTCCATAATCTGGTGGTAATGTATAGAAAGCTTTTTCGACCCCAGTTAGAGAGACGTGCCTTGGGTGATTCTACCAGCCGATGGTAAGCAGACCGCGGCATTCTGGGAGGAGTATACTAACAAAAGTGGTTCAACAGAGAGGCAGGACCCTGATTGCGATGCAGAGGGCCTTAAACTTAATCCTCTTTTCCACCGGGAGCCAGTGGAGGAAATTAAGGGTCGCCTTTGCGGAAGCATATTTAGGTACTTTGGCCTTGTGCAGCTGGGGATTCCTGCAGGGCCAGGTCTGTGGCCACGCCCTATAACCATTCCTTTGATCATATGCATCAGGGGTTTGCCGCAGGACCTGGCATCAACAAGGCCCTCACCCAACCTGCTGAGAGTGGCCGCTGACTGTTCAATGTATATTTTGGGGGGGACTTTAACCAAAACATTTTTTTAACTAAACCTTTTTATGTTTTGCTTAAAAAAAATGTTATGCCAATGTGGAATTTTTTTTACAATAACAGTTTCACTAAAGCTAACCCTGTCTTTTTAAAAACATTCCTTAATCAGTGGTAGTTTATTTTTGTAAGGGAAGCCTGAAAGTCTCTGGAAAGAGGTTGCGTAAAGATATCCTTCAGAAGGAGCAGCGAGGGATGGTTCCCTGCATTGCTACTGTGCGATTGACTTGCATGGTGTGTGGCAAGGTCACCTCTTACTCAGAATAACTGCAACAGCATGCTTCTCCATTGGAAACTGTTGAAAAACATTTTTGTGGGTTTTTAACCCAGTTAATCCCCTGCCCATTGCTTATGTTTTATTTTTGCTTTGTTGTCCCTAAGAAAGTAAAAATACACACAAACTACTGATAAACCTTTTAAAAATAGAAAAAGGTTCTTTTCAGACCCAACTTTAATGGTTTAAGAAAGACGAATATAAAATGTTGTTTCTTTTGTATGTGAGAGAGAGTGAGTGAAAGTGATGAACAGGAGAGATGGGTGAGTGAAAGTCTGAGTAAGTGACAGTACGTGAAAGTGATGAGTGAATGGGTGAATGTGAAGGTGAGCGAGAGTAACTAAGAGAGACTGAAAGTGAAGGGAAAGGGAGGGAGTAAGACATTGGGTGAGGAAGGGAGTGATAGAAGGAGTATGAGAGTGTGTGCCACAGGTTTTGGCTGGCCATATACAGTGGAAGTGCAGTTCTGGATGGCCAGCCTTGCCTCTGGGCATGCCCTGTGCCCAACCGCCACAGGCAGGCAACCTCCACAGCAGTGGCTGCCATGTGCAATAGAGGGCATCCAAGTTTCAAATGTGATTACTAAGCATGTTACCTGTGGGCTGGGGGGGTTACAGTATGTGTGTGGATGGGGGTGGGTATGGTTGTTTACCTAACCTTAAATTGGTAGTTTCCGCAGTTTTATATTTTGGATAGCTGATAAAATAAAATATCTGTGTTGTTAGTGTAGGAATACTAAGCAGGACTCCTGTATGTGAACTTTAGGAGTACACATATACATTTTCTTGGCAGGATCAACCCTTTAGTTCATCAGGCACTTTAAACACCACAGCTCTGCTTCTGGCTATATAGCAACAGGGAACATTGTTAATTATGAAGTTAATTACTTCACTTCTCTGCACATTATTTTACTTTTGCACTCATCAGACTGCATTTCCGATAGTATTTACATGATACTATTCTCACTTGATTTTTAGCCTATATGTGATCAGCATAAAAAGAGCTTTTCGAAGCACTACAGTGAGAGGGTCATGGTGCTTCCACTGAAAAAGAGTGCTGCAATTGCTTGTTTTGACTTCTGGGAACATTTATGCTCAATACAGAAGGACTACATGAGTCATAGTAACAAGCCAATGATCAAGGGTATGAGCTTAAATGTGTTTACTATGAAAAGGTACTACAAAGGCAGTAAGTCTGGTGTATTTTCACTGTGGAAGGGTTTCACTAGATATTCCTTCTTAGGCTCTTTTAGGAGGGATTGAATTATTTTGCCAGCGTAATTTAGTATATATTTGTACTCTTCTGACTGTATGTGTGATGGTTGCTTTATGACAAGATTACGCTCAATACTGTAGGTAGGCTTGAGTAGGTCACAGAAGCAATCCAGTGATAAACAGACCTGATTGGTTCACTTGTAAAAGTTATGTCAGATGTCACATGTCTGATCTGTTTACTATCAAATGTTATGGCAAGGGCAGGCAGCATCACTTATGTATTGTGAAAAGGCATTTCTTAATGCCAGTATGCATTTAAGGATGGATGTTATTACACCTTATTAAAGGCTGGAGAGAGGTATTTTGCTACCTAGAATCTCACTGATTACTGTGTTGGCAAGGATTTTAGTATTGGTTACCCCCTCTGACACACACATGAGGTAGAAGATTTGCACTGTGATAATCTTTGTTAGACCATCTACACAAGGGTTGTATATAGTTTGATAAGTATAATTTTGTATTTATTTGTAATTTTATGGCTGTATGTCTGACATGTGTCTTGTGGTTACACTCAATTTAGTAAACCTGATTTAGTTATGGTGACAAGCTATAAACTTGATTCATTCTTTAGCAAAAGTTATGTCATATGTAATAGGTCTAATCTATTTATTATGAAAAGATACTACAAAGGCAGTAGGGCTGACTTATTTATTGTGAAAAGCCTATGTTAAAGCCAATCGAACTTTATGGGTGGAATGCTATTACACTGTGTTAATGCCTGTTGACAGATTACTGCAGTAGGCAGGGGTGATGATGTTGGTGCTCTCACAAACCCTTAGAGTAGACTCTTTTGACTATATTAGTTCTTGGTAGGCCTTCTAAGGAGGGGTTATATATTGCTCGGCAATTGGAAATTGGTACATATTTGTAATTGTATCAGTGTATACTTGATGGTTGCCTTGTAGGAAACCTTATGCTCAGTACAGTAGACCTGAGGTGGTCATAGGGATAACTCAGTAATAAATGTTATAGGCTTGAGTGATTTATTGGGGAAAGGTTATGACAGAAACTAATCATAGAGGTCTAATCATTTTACAATGAACATTTACAACCAAAACATTAAGTATGGCATAATTATTATGAAAAGCATATTCTAAAGCCAATAAGCACTTAAGAAAGGATTGTTATAATATTGTGTTAAATCCTGGGGGCAGATATTTTCTTAAATGAAGTCTCACAGGCTACCTTAGTAGGCAATAAATGCAGTGTTGGCTACCCCCTTTGACAAGCCTTGTAGGTAGAAGACTTCACTGTTAGATCCTTTTTAGGCAACCATATGAGGGGTTGTTTTGCCAACTGTAATCTTTTACATATTTATACTTTTATCGCTCAATGCCTGATGATTGCCTTGTGGGAAAGTGCCAGATCAATATAGCAAACTGATGATGGATATTGTAAAAGAATCGTTGATTAATTGAAGAGGATGCAAGTTATTGCTAAGTCCAAAATGTATTAACGATCCATAACCCAGCTACCTCTCATATCACTTGCTGACTTTATGCTTTTCTTTGACCCTATACAGAGCTCCGCTACCTTTTGGCTAGGTTTGTGTTATAGAAATACCATACACATGCATTCATACATACCAAAGCCAATGTACCTTACTCTGCTCTGGTATTGTTGTAGGCACAGTTTAGAGATGTAGATAGGATGAGTAGATACAATGCAGCTTTATGTTCTTTTTATATTATGTCGCTGAGTACACACTACCCTTACCTTTATATTTCTTTCTTTTATGTAACACGCTTTCAGCTGGGGACATCATGGTGCTACCTTTTCTGAAGCATGACCTTTATATTATGGGCATAGTCAGACCATTAATGCTTGGTAGAATCACAGTAGACTAAATGTTGTTATCGCAATTTGAAGAGCGTGATACTTGAAGCGAGATTTAAAATATCTATCTCTGTCTGCCTATTTACTAACTCTACAGGAATGTTGTCTTGATTATAAAACACTTGTGCTCACAGATCATATTTATAGAGGCAGTCCCAGAACATAGCTTTTTCAATGAAATTTCCATGGCAATATTTGTTCAGTTAATTAAGAGGTTTTTTGAAAAAGCCACATAAAGGCAATAATTGTATACATATAACAGGACGATTTACAACTTTCATAACGTGCATGGAAACTAACTTAATATTTGTGACAGCAATGACACTGCATTGATAAAAATAATGAGAACATGGGGGAGAGTTGCCACTTCAGATACCAGGATAATCCGGCATTCCCTAGAACGTGGTATGTATAGGAATTGCAGCTGTATTTGAAGCATACATCAACTCAGGAGGGCTTCCTTATCACTAAACCTCAACTAAACCAGTATGGAAGATGTTCTTGTTCACTCTTCAGTGCTTTCACGAACATATCTAGCACCACAAGGAAAAACAAGTCATCCAGATTCACATCTGATGCTCAACTGTCTCTTCAACCAACTTAATTTGTCCACTGGCAGGTGTTCTTCGATATAGGAGATTCATTGGTTGTAAACACACCTTTTAGTAGTATTTCCAAGCCATAGCATATTGTAAAAAGGTTTAATGATGGTACATCTGTTGGAGTCAAGGTTTGTGTTTTTCACAGTGATATAGAGAACTTTTCCAAATCACGGAAGACTTTCTGATGGAGGGAAGCATTAATTAGAACACCACATCGACTCAAATAAGTGGAAGTTGGCTTTAATTGTGTTTGCAGGAAGGACATTCGTAAAGCATGTGGTTATGTTTAGAATGAGAATAGCAAATGTGAGCCCTTCAGAGTCCAGCACTTTCCCCAGAGAGACTATTATTGGACTGAGAACAGTAAATCTGAGACCCCCTAAGTCCAACACTTTCCACAATGTGGATCAGTTGGAATGGGAATAGTAAATGCGACCATCCAGAATCCAACACTTTCCCTAATGTGGCTAGGTTTGGAGTGGAAATAGGAAATCTCACACCCTTGAGTCCAACACTTTCTCCATTGTGGCTACATTTGGTGTGGGAATAGGGAATAGTGAATCTGACTCATTCAGAATCCAACACTTTCCGTAGTGGGAATAGTATGTGTGACCCCGTCAGACACCAGTACTTTCCCCAACATGGCTAAGGTTGGGATAAGAATTGGAAATCTAACCTTCTTTAAGGTCCAACACTTTCACCAATGTGGCTAATGTTGGAGTGGGAATAGTATGCATGACCTCTTCAGGCTCCAGTACTTTCCCCAATGTGGATAAGATTGTGGAAAGAATGGTAAATCTGCACTCCTTCAACATTCAACTCTCTCCACATTGTGGCTAAAGTTGGAGCTGAGATAGAAATTTTGATCCCTGCAGTGTACAGCACTTTCTCTATTGTGGTTAACGATGGAGTGAAAATAGTAAATATGCCCTCCAAGTGTCCAATATTTTTCCAAGGTGGCTAATATTGGTGTGGGCATAGAATGTCTGAACCCAGAGTGGCTAAATTTGGATTTGGTACAATTGTTAATCTGACACCCATTAGAATTCAACACTTTCCAAAATGTGGATATGTTTAGAGTGGAAATAATAAATCTGACCACTTCTGAATCCTTAAATTTCCTCAAAGTGGTTGATGTTTCAGTTGGTATAGTAAATCAACCCCTACCCCCAGTGTCCAACACATCCCCCAAAGTGGCCAGGTTTGGGATGGAAATATTAAATCTCACCCCAAAACTTCAACATTCCTCAAAGAGGCTATGTTGGGTGTGTGAATCATATCTCTGACACCTCCAGAGTCAAACACTATCCACAGTGTGGTTATGGTTGGGTTTGGAATTGTAAATATGACCCCCTTCAGCGTCCAACAGTTTCCCCATGTGGCTACGTTTGGAGTAGAAATAGTAAATCTGATCTCTTCAAAGTTCAGCACTTTACCCAATATGGCTAAGGTTGGAGTAGGATTAGTAAATCTAACCTCTTCAAAGTCTCATATGTTCATCAAGTAGTATACATTTCAGTATAATACATTTTATGTTTAATAATATTTTTCATACATTAAAAAAGACGATTTTTGTATTGATCACCCTTTATTTTCTTTCAAGTATATGTAATATATTTTTTAAGTAATTGTCTTTCTTATTTTTACAAAGTAAATAATATTCTTTTACATACATAACAGCATTTCATAGATTGTGATGAATGTACATTTTTATAACATTTACTTTTCACATATGTAATACATTTTTATGCTCAGTAAATTTTATATAATTTAGTATGGCCAGAAAATGAATTTTTCTTTATTTAACATATTTTTTCTATTTCATTATTTAAATATTCTTACAGATTGCATATTTAAACAATTGCTTTACAATTATTACAATTTTAATATTTTGTTATCTCTGTATTGTAATTTAAATTTTACTCCTGTGTTTTCTTTGTTTTTTTAATGATCATTCTATTTTGTGCAGGGTTTTTTGTTAGTCAAAAACTAAGGCCAGGTAAAACCTGGTCTTAAGATGGCGATACGAGGAGAAATTATTAATTTCTCCTTGTATTTTGTTATTTTTATGTGTACTTAATTCTGCAGCACACATAGAAACTGAAAGTTGCCTTTAAATATTGTTTATGTGCAGGAAGGTGTCCCTTCCTGCACACAAACAATCGCCCCTGCAGCGCTGGCACCCTTGCACCATAGCACAAGAGAGCCTGTGCTGGCGCTAAACAGCTATTTTAGCGCCAGAGCTAGGGGAATCGCAGCGGTGCGCCGTATTTTTGTATATATGGCGCATCCTGTCGTTACACCACGCTCTGACATTTTCTTGTACATAGCCCCCTTTGTGTCCTGACCACAACATCGGCTTTATCAGATCCATAAATTGGGGGAAAAGATTAATAATACCTATTGGCTTAGTTCCTTTATCCAATGTGGTGTTATTCACAATCCTGTAAGGTTAGAATTATTGATAATGCCCAATATTATTGTAATGCTTAACTTTAGCAAAGTGACCATATCAGAGCCATCAGTGCCATGCAGAATGCCATAGCTCATTAACTTGTTCCTTGTATTTCTCATCTGCAAATCATTAGTCTGTTTCTTGAGAAGAGCTGTCTCTCCATTTTATTAACTTTCTCAATTACATTTTGTGCATGTTATGCATTTCTAAATATCTGCTCAACCTCTGTCATTCTTACTTACAAAGTATATCATTTTTCCACAACTCTTTGTAATGTATGATTGATCTTGACCACAAATGATTTCAGAGTTCAAATTTCTTCCAATATGTCATCCAACTCGAGTGACACCGCACCCTTCCTGCGCCTTTTATTTGAGTCCCAAAGTTGTACGTCTGTGCAGTAGTTGTAGACCTTGCTGAGCCACTTGTTTGATAAATACCAGCATTATGACCTTCTGACATGGAGCCACAAGGGATAGAATTAATATTATAATTATAATCTTATTACTAATCTTCTTCATTCTTCAAAAAAAATTAGGTTGCAGCTAAAAAGCCTCCAGTTGAAATAGGATCTCACAGCATAGAATCATTAAACAGTGAACAAATTATCAGACACTCAGCTGTCCAACAACTGATCCTGCAATATCACTTTACTGGAACATCCAATGAAAAGTCCAAGCTTTTGACTTCCCACCCTGAGGGGAAGTGTGTTTGCGTAAAATGGAGGGTGTGAGCAAGTGGGACTGAATAGAAATATTTTACTGGTATTTTTAACTCAGAGACTTAAACAGCCACTGAAAAACAACCTTGGTGCTCCTCATCCTCTGCCTTCAGCTGTGTCCATGAAGCACTGGCTTTTGCGCTGCCTTCATTTTCACTATGGACCGCTGGCGAGAATCAGAATCAAGCAACCATCTTCCCCCACCCTCAAGGCATGCACCATCAATGCCACCTTAATTTAAACACATTGCTGTTTTTATAGGCGCAATGTCCCTTTGACAACATCAGGAATAACTGAAAGCTGACTGTTCGAGTTGTCAGAATGAAACCAGCTTGTTGCCAATAGTTTAGAAAATTAGAACTGCTTGCTTCTTAAGTATTGGCTCGAAACCCAGTTAGTTTATAATGTTCACAGTGTTGCCTCTACTCTTTCCTTAACTATTGATGGCCTTATTGGATATTTCTTGTTTTCTTGTTTTCTTGTTTCTGAATTGATTTAAGGAACAATTAAAGTCAAATATGTGCGGATCTCTAAAATACTTGTGTATGTGTCTTCCCTTTCTGAGACTTTCCATCTTCTAACCACCCACAGTTCCATTCTTGCAACTCCTCATAGTGAAGGCACACTGGCTCTCAAGTCTGCATGGTCCAAACGTATCTTAATGTTTTCAGCTGGAGTTACCCTGAAATACCCCCTTACCAATCGCATGATCATTTCAGCATAGGTGAATAATTGTAAACCACAAAGAGGCTTATTTGAGTAATCTCGTTTGAATCTTGCATCAAATCAGTGTCCGATAGATCTGAACCTAGTAGCTTCATGAGAAAAAAGCTCATAAAAATGAAAGTTGATTCGTTTTTTTTTGCTATCCGACACAGCATTTAAGACTGTCTCCACGGACCTGGAGTCTTGCCTTTGAATTTACTGAAAGCATGGTTGTGAGGGGTATCTGATTACTTACAGAGCTTTCTCACAATTCATGAGTGTACAGTTTCCGCTTTCTATTTATCACGTCACCTGGATTATTTGTTTTCAGTTCTATCCGCGACAGCTCAAAGAAAACTGTTTTGGAAGTTCAAGAGCACAGGCAAGACAAAAAGTGCACGGAAAAAACAGTAATTTGATAACGTCTTGACTGCCTCGCAGAGATTCATTTTAAGGTGAGGTTGCTGAAGGACAAAGTCATGAAATGGTTTAAGCGCTGGTAACGAGTGGTTAAAGCTGCTCTGGTGATGACCCATAGTTTATAAATGTGATACATTTAAATTCATCATCGTGCTTTTGAACAGTCTGCATTTACACGCTATATCGACTTAAAAGTTCTTCTGCGAGCATTCTTCTCTTCATAAGCCAGATTCGATACACACATAAATATGACATTGTGGTAGTACCGTCGTCCACATGCGGATGTTCACTTCAAAGCACCCAGACCATTAGTCTGATCTTTTATTTTCAATCCAATGGGATACTTGTGGTTTTCTGATCTGTACTCACCACTAAAATTCAAGCGGCAAGCTATCGCCATTGACCATTATCCAAACATGGCTGGAGAAAGCCTCTACTGTCAAGAAACTGGATATTATATGCGTTAGCAGCTCCCAGCAAGATATGTAGCTCTGTTTTTAGACCTTGTTTACCAGGGCATAAAAAACAAAGCAATGGATGAAATGGTTGAATTAATTTCAGCCACTGGCAATCGCTCGTTTGCCCACTGCGCAACCTTAGTTTGAACCCATTCATATGCAAATCGGCCATAACCCTCTTCCAATGGGAACAATCCAGCCCAAACTGCCAGCCCAGGTGATCCCTGAACTGGAACACAAGCAACCCAGGGCTCATCAGCCAAGAATAGCATGATTCCGTGGCATGGTGAGCCCAGGACCCATGACTGGGTATAAACTTCACACTTAGAACATCAAAAAACAAAGTGATGGATGAAAGCTTGAATTAATCCCACCGACTGGCGATCGCTCAGGGTATCATCCCAAATCCGTTGTTTTTTGCCCACCGTGCCATATCAGTTTGAGCCCAGCCATAGGCAAATCAGCCTTGACCCTGCTCCAATGGGAATAGGCCAGCCGGAAACTGCCAGGCCACTGTCACCCTAAGTGGGACTTATGCACAATGTGTCAATGGAACTAAGCTGTACTCAGCTGATGAGCACATAACTGGGGCAATATCGGTTCTGGGTTGCTTGTGTTCTTGTTCAGGGAGGGCCTGGCATGGCAGTATGGGCTGGACTGTTCCAATTAGATCGAGGTCAAGAACTAATTTAAATATAGCTGGGTTTAAATTGCGGTGGCATGATGTGCAAAATAACGATAAACTGGGATGAGGCCTGAGTAAATACTAGCGGCTGAGACTAATTCAAGCATTTCATCCATCACTTTTTAGTGTACTTCAGTTTTTCGCCCTTAGTGCGATGGGCACGTCCAGATGTGGATCCCCTGCACACAGTGTCACTGGAACCAAGCTGTACCTGGCTGATGAGCCGATAACCAAGACAAAAAGTGTCCAGAGTTGCTTGTGTTCCGTTTCAGGGAGGACCTGGTTAGGCAGTTCGGGCAGGACTGATCCAATTGGAGCTGGGTCAAGACTGATATGTAAATAGCTGAGTCCAAACTGAGGAGGCATGTTGTGTGAAGTAACAATGGACTGGGATTCTGCCTGAGTAATTACCATTGGCTGAGAATAGTTCAAACATGCCACTCATCACTTTTTTGTATACTTCAGTGTGACGGTGCAGCTGTCACTGGACCTTACATGATCAATAGAAAAAGAGCATTCAGAAGCACCACTGAGAGAGCAGCTTTGGTTTAGCCCACATGGTATTTGTCTTAGTACAGTATTTAATTGGGCAGAAGGCGTATGCTCCGTCTGAAAAAGAGTACTGGTATTCCTATTTTAGCCCTGTGGAAAGGCTAAACTCATTATAGCAGGACTGAATTGGCTATGGTGCCAATTTAATGTATGCCTGATGGTTGTCTTGTGGTAAAGGTTATGCTCAAAACAATAGGACTCTCTTGGTTATCGTGCCAAACCAATGGCAAAGCCTATCGTCCTCAATGGTTTGTTAATTATGCCTAACGTGATAGTTCTTATTTGTTTAGCATGAAATGTAATGATTAAGGCAGTTGGTATGGCTTCTATATTGTAAAAAGTATTTATTAAAGCCAATAGGTCTTCAAGGGTGTATGGTTATTACAGTGTGTTAATGGCTCAAGAAAAGTATGTTGTTATTTTGACTCTCACGGATCACCATGGTAAGCCAGCTGTTTGTTACTCAGTCTAACAAACCCTGGGGGTTAATCCTTGTTAGGTCCACTCAAAATGGGAAACATCCTTTACTCCGCATCTGTTACTCTGCATGCCATTACCCCACATGTTTTTACACCGCAAAATCTTTTACAACACAATTTTTACACCGCAAACTATTACAACGCATTCCCCAAAGTAACACCCCGTGGAGTTAGAATAGTAAATTGCTTTGTAATGGGGAATGCGTTGAAATGGATTGCCTTGTAAAGCTCTGCGTTTTAAAGGATTTTGTGGTGTAAAAACTGTGGGGTAATGGCATATGGAGTAAAAGTGCGGGTTGTAATGTCCTATACACTTAAAATGCATGCATTTTGTTTTGCCAATTCTAATTTTGTATGCTTGTAATCTGATAATTGTATGCCTGAGCTGATTCTGAGAAGGTTATGCTAGATGCCATAGGTGTAATCTTTAGAATATGAAAGTTTACTTCAAATGCAGGAGGCCTAATATATTTATTGAGGAAAGCATATGTTATAACAACACATTTGTAAGGGTGGATAGCTAATATATTGTGAAGACAGATATTTTGCTATATTGAATCTCACAAATTACTGCACTAGGTTCAGTTGTTAGTCACCCACTCTGACAAAATCTTGGGTGTGAGGCTTTTTTATGTCATAATCCTTGTAAGTTACACACAACAGGAGCAACCCTATTACCTGAACCAGGGGCAAAGTAACACTGGAATCGGTTAAAGCCAAGAGGGGCAGAGAATACTATTCTGGCTTATTTTGCTTTAGTTTTTCTTTGCTAACTATTTTCTGCTCCTTTTGTTGTATCTGTAATTGACTGCATTAAGTCATATCTCTTCCCTTATAGAAATTCAGGAGGGGTGTGTTCTTGTCATTACTTATTTTCCATGCAATAATTGTGCACTTTATCGGTATGGCATACTTCGTTATGATTATTGCAATGTGAACATCCTCCCTACGAGGTTGTCGTATTCATACCCTCTCCTATCCCAAATAAATCTAATGCCGGAGTGTTTTCTGTATACTCTTTACCTTTTTGTACATTTCTTTTACAGTAATCTAAAAATTATTTTTGACATAATTATCGCAGAGTGAACAGCCTGCATTTTGAGGCCGCTGCATTCCTAAATCTGCATTTATTTATGCTGAGTTTAGTGCCTGAGTGGCCTTTGTAGACTTAGTAAATCCTTTTAAGTACACATACACTAAAGGATAATACCCTTGATAGTTCGTCCACCTTCAGACATTGGTCTTTGTACATTTTCAGATTAAGTGAGCCCATCGCCTGTGATCTCCTATACCAGCCCGGTTATTTAATTCTTCACTGATTACATCTACTAGTAGGTATAGTATGTTTTGATTGTCCACTTCAGAATAGCACTACTGGTTACTATGCAGTTCTTTATTTTAATTTTATTTGATTTGCAGTTTTGGACCCGTGGAGAACAGCTCATTTAGTCCTGTCTCCGTCAATAACTTTTGAAGTCGTCTGAACTACTTTATCATCTTTGGCCCCGTGAATTGTCATAATTCAATGAGGCTGTAAGTATTTAGTTTAGACAGCCCATTATATTGTGTTCCGGGTTGTCATTTTCTTTATCTGTTTCAGTTTTTAACGTCTTTATTTCGAATATTCTTCATAAAAGACAAAATATTTACAAACATACAATAAATAGCAATATTACATAATCAATGACATTATATACAATATAAAAACACATAAAACCTCAATTAAATTAGATGTGTGCATAAAGACGATAAGGAGAAATTGTTGTTATACAAATACAATTAAAAGATACAACATCAATACTGGTCAGAGGCACGATCTAGCAAAGTAACAAACTATATAAAATGTTCATAACAGAGTGTTACAAACTATCTTAGATCTTAGTAACCAAGCCCATCCAAGAAATTTAGCCATTCCAATTGAGAGACATTCAGAAGTATTAGTTCTTAGGATGAATAGGGCTTCTCTGCTCGACCTGGTCTTTAGTCTATAACAAATAGGTTTTAACCACTTATGTCGTGGTTCACGGTAAGCATTACAAACAAACAAGAAGTGACCTATTGTTTCTTTATGGATTGTACAACATGGACAAAATGGAGTCACCGGCTTCTGCCAACCACTGGTAAAGGTCCGTAATGGCAGTGTACCAAGACGGAACTGAAAGTAAAGTTTCCTATCAGTGGTTTTAATAATTATATCCCAGAAACACTCTATATGGGGGACTATTTTATATAGCAGAAACAAACCAGTCAAGTTTGGTTTCTCCGAAAGAGCAACGTATTCATCCTTGACCATGGACCAAAAGAGAGATTTAAAATCTTTCTTAGAAGGAAAAATATGGGAGCCCGGCTCAGACCACAACAGTGGGAGGCCCATTCCAAAAAGAATGTTTCTAATAGACTTAAACCAAGGGATGTCACCAGCCCCCTGTTGTGATCTAACATCCTGAAGTTCTTGGGCGAACATGGCAAGTTCCGGTGTGGACCATATTCGTCTCCATAACGCCACCAACCTGTACTGGGCTTGATGTATAAATGAGTGGAGCCCCATGTCCATCAATAGTGGCAGAGTTGGTGTTGATGGCGGAAGACTAACTAAATTTCGGAGAAATTTGTTTTGTATCCTGTCAAAGACAGCCAGGTCTACACAACCCCATATATCCGCTCCATATAATATGGCAGAGCTAATTTTTGCACTATATATTTTGAGGGCGGGCAACACCCTTTTGGTCAAAGAGCTCCGCTGCTCCTTCACCAAACAACCGGACAGGCGCATTAGTTTCAAGCTAAGCGCTGTTATTTGCTCTTTCCAGCGTAATCTATAATCCATTGTGACACCAAGATAGGTCATAACTTCAACCTGTTCCAGTGTTGACCCGTTCATCGTGACATTGCCCCTCTGTGCTTTTTTCTTCGTAAAGACCATAAATTTGGTTTTATTAATGTTAATTTCTAAATCGTTCTCTTTGCAGAAATCCACAAATTTATCTATAGCAACCTGCAAACCTTTCTGAGTTTTGGCCAGTATGAGTGTATCATCCGCAAATATTAAAAGGGGGAATTTACTCCCCCCCAACGATGGGGCGTCTGTAGGGGTTTCTGAGAGAAACTTAACCACTTGATTAATAAAAAGTATAAAAAGGGTAGGGGCCAGGACGCAGCCCTGTCTCACTCCACGAGTCACCGGGAAGGTTTCAGTAACCTGGCCCTGACGACCCCACCTTACTCTAGCAAAGTTTCCCTCATGCATCCTGATGATAAGTTCTAAGAGCGCTGGAGGAACACCCATCTTTCTCAATGCAGCCCACATCTTTCCTCTGGGGACCAAATCAAACGCTGATTTGAGGTCCACAAATGCAGCGTAAATCCTGCCACCTCTCAGAAACACAGTTTTCCAATAGATCATAACGAATCTTAAGATCTGGTCAACTGTGCTAATATAAGCCCTAAAACCGGCTTGTAGTGGGGAAAGAATGTCACCTTCGACCATCCAAGTGTCAATTTTTCCTAGAAGCATTCTAGCCACAATCTTTTGAAGGGCATCGATAAGACTAATTGGACGGTAGTTTCCTGCATTAGTTTTATCCCCTTTTTTATACACGGGAAGGATCTCTGCCCCTTTCCATGAGTTTGGAATCTCCATCCCTCTAGCTATCGCATTTGCGAGGGTGGTTATATACGGAACCCAATGCACCTGATCATACTTAAAAAGGTCCGCAGGGACACAGTCCATACCTGGAGCCTTACCGTTCTGAACTTGTTTAAGCGCAGCTACAGTATCTAATTCTGTGAAAACAACGTGGTCAAATAAGGGCGCCGCAGTCTGAACACTGGCATCTTCCCAATATTGGGAGATCCGTATCGTGTCACTAAACTGCGTAGCGTAATGTTTGACCCATTGTTCTGCAGACACGTGGTTAACAGGTGTTTTCGAGTCCCCAGTCCCACCCCACCTCACAACCTCCCAGAATTTTTGTTGGTTAGATGAGGTGCTTGCTTGATATAAATCTAACCAACGCTGTTCATCCCAATTGGTTTTTGCCTCTTTAAGTGTTTTCTTGTAGTTAACCCTGGCTAGCCTAATATCAATGGCTGACTTCAATTTAATAGCATCTATTAAGGTGCTATGTGCTAAACGACAAGATTTATCGTACCATTTAGTCCTAGTTGGTACTAGACTATTCTTCCCTCCTTTTATAGGTTCGTTAAAAAAAGTTTTTATCTTATTAAACAAAGACTCATGGATCATCCCTATTTCTTCCGGGGAGGTACCTTCATTAAGTATCGGTACCATCAGATTAGTGGCTACTGAGACCTCCACCGCAATCCTTTCTAACACGGTGGGGTTGTCTATAAGCCTAGTCCAGCGTACTCTTCTACAGTCATTCATGAGAACTGCCTCAGCTGTAACAGTAGTAGATGCAGAATCCAATCTGTAACCCTCATTCAATAATAATTTAATTGCCAGAGGGTTATGGTCGCTTTCAGGTCTTTGGACTACTTCCATATCCTCTAGAATTTTCCAGAATTTTATCTTTATTAAGAAGTAGTCAATGCGACTCGAATACTTGGAATTGTCAAAAGTGACCTTTCCCATTGAATCTGAATTAGTTCTACCGTTAGCTGCACGCAAATCCCATTCAAGATAAAGGCCTAGCCACTGCATTGCTGCCTCCGTAACCTTTTTAATGGGGGGGATTGATAATGGTGGAATGTTCCAGAATTGATCAGATTCCCCATAACCTTCATTATCAAGATTAGGAAAGGGTTCAAATGAACAATTAAAATCACCAGCCACCATTATACAATTATCGCTAGAAATAGTGTTTAATAAGCAGTCTAGATCACTAACTGCTCTCGCAGGCTTCCCACCAGGTAGCCCTCTTGCATATATATTAATCAGAGAAAAAACCTCTTTATTTTTACCAGACAATTTCAAGGCAAGAATATCACTACTTAAAGTAGGAATATCTTCAATTATAAGGGCTAGGGATTGCCTGATCCAAATAACCAAACCACCAGAGGGACGGCCTTTTGGTCCTTTACAGGCTGGTTTATAATAATTAAGATAGCCAACCCGAAAGATGGCAACAGTTGACCAACTTTCCTGAAACATAATGATATCGAAAGAATCCACAAAAGAGCCCCAGTCATCTTCAGACATTTTCCCAGACAATCCCGCTATGTTCCATGACAGGACTGTAAGAATATTACTTGTGTCTTTCAGCAGATTGTTGGGAGGATTAATAGTCTCCTCCAGTGCTAGAGGACTATATATTGGATTCAAAGGTTTTACCCCATCTTCCTCCCCTTGGGAATTACCACTCAACCCTGTTATAATCTCAGCCCTAAGAGATGGAACAGGGTTAGGGGAACTCGGTACGACTTCACTCCGCCCAGGAATCAACATTGGATCATCAAGTCAATCCACACCTTCCAAGCCGGTCAGCGGAGCAAACCGGTTTGTGAGTTGCGGGTAAAACAAAGGATAAGCTGGAGTGTCTAAGTGAAATCTCCCTCTTGGCCTGTCTCTTCTAGAATATTGAGGTGGGGTGTGGGGATCACTTGTGCAAAAAGCGGGATAAAAATAATTCAACAATAAGGTTTGCACATCCCCGACTCTTCCAAATCTAGGTTCTCTGCCAATAAAATTAGCCACCCATGATTCTCTAAAATTAATCACCACACAGTCCCCTTCAAGATCTTTCTTACCATAACCTATCCAGTCCACCCTTCTTACATTAAGAATTTCGGAGTACATATTGGGTGGGAGCGGGCGATTTTTGTTGAGCCAAAATGTAACCTTATTGTGGAGGTCCGTGTGTGTTTCTCTTTTACCTTCAACTAAAGGAGCCACGCCAGTTAAAATGATGGTATAAGGCTGTGACTCAGGGGGGAGATTAACACATTGTTTCCTCGGGATAGGTTTAGAAGATGGCCGAGGATTATGTTCATGACTGCTAGGTGTTTTCTTGGGCTGGGGTTGTTTTATGGCCTTCTGTCTAGGTGTAACACCAGAGCTAACTGTCATCTTAGTGGCCGATACTGATGTTGGCTGCGGGGATTTTAACATATGAGATCCCGCCTTTAAGCTTGTCGTCCCAGCTTTTTTTTTAATTATCGGTTTGGATTTCGGTGGTGGCGGAACAATGGGGGTCACACCTTTAGGGATAGGACTGTCTAGCTTTTTATTTGATGGTGCTATATTCTCTTTAAACAACCTATCTAGTGAGTCCATTTTTTCATTCAGTAATCTTGTCCTTTCTAATAGCGGTATAAGCAAGGACTTCATTAATAACTCTATCTTTGCCAGGAGTATGCCTTCTACAATACTAACAGTGGTGTTATGATCTTCGGGTTGACCCGCCACGTTAGTGTTACACAGCCGAGTAGAAGAATCAATAGTGCTTCCCACCCCCTCATTATGTTCATCTATGTGGGGGAGATCTAGCCTTTTGCGTTTCCCAGGGTTCTGTGAGGGAAAAAGATGTAAAATGGGGGGGGAGATCTCTTGCTCCTTACTAAGATTTAGATTCGGTGAGTCCGAGAGACCTGAATTCCCTCTAGACTGATCTAGCAAGATGGTAGTCCCATCGTTTAGCATGTTAACGTGAGCAATAATAGATGAACTATCTTGACCCACCTCCGCCATCTCCCCTATTTGGGTCTCAGGGACAGTTATAGGCACAAGATCAGTGTTAGCAACATTGCTATCAGAATCTATAAGGGAAAGCGAAATAGGGGAAACTGCCTCATTAATTTTCCCAAGAGAAGATCGCTTGCCTGTAATTATATCCAATGAAAGACGTTTTTCAACTATAGCAATTTCTTTCTCCAGTATAGCAGTGGAGCGTTTAAAAAATTGGTCAATTGTACCCGTATAAATGCCATTAGAAGTAGAGACCTGGATTTGCCTCTTTTTTCCAGATCTTAGGGTCATCTTTAAATCGACAAATAACCAAATTAATAACTCAAAAAACGTGTATATTGGCAGTCAATGATAGATCTAAGCGATTATGCTAACAATGGGAACACACGCCTAACGATGGTTAAATGCAGAGATAGAAATACGAGCATTAACATCAACAATGAAGAGGGACCATGTGAAGTTTGAACGAAATATTTTAAAATGTTAGGGAGGTGGCCCAGCCCAGCCGCTGCCAGCCCCTGACGGCCACAGACGGCCCGCCCTTTGCCCGGGCTTAGCCCCGGGCGCTCCCGCGCAGCGGGGACAGTGGCTGGCTATAAGCTAATACGTGGGCGGGACAGGCAGGGAGAGCGACCCAGGTGTTACGGGTCAGAACCTCACGCAGGGACTCCTGGAACACTGAGTCCCTGCGGGTCCGCTCGCAGCCCCGCGGTCCTGCACAAGCGCGCGCAACCACGCCAGCAGCCCAGCACAGTCCAAGGGAGGCACAGTGGATAGCCCAGCAGCAGTTTCGAGGGTCCAAGGGGAGTCCAGGGGTCCAAGACGACGAAGCGGGGCCCGCGAAGCGGGTCCGGCGAGGAGCAGCAGCAGGGAAGAACAAGAGGTGAGTTTCCGCACTTTGAAAGCAGGTGTTAGTGTTAGTTTCTTTATCTTTCCTTTATCTTTTTCACTTTGCAGTTTTAAGACAGAACGGTTAAATGTATCCATATGGAGTTTCGGCTCTTCATATGATTTCTCATCTGTATTAGTTCCTGGATAAATCATTTAGTAGGTTTCACTCAATTATTTTTCTGTTTGGAAATGGATTGTCTGACTTTTGTCGCACTGACTCTCACTTTGTACCGGTTGTGGGTCTTTCGGTTTTGGCTTATCCCTCATCTTTTTCTTTGCACATTTAGTCTAAACTTTCTTGCACTATATTTTCTAAACAGTGACTGTTGCTATTTTAAATATTCCTGATACCCATGTGCATATTTTCTTTTTTAGATGTTTTACTGAAAATTGTTTGGATGCTCCTAAGTTTTTTGTCTTGTCCTGATGATGACCTTCTAAGTTCATTTTTGGTCAAAACTCCGTTGACGCTTTAATGTGGCCCTAAATGAAGAGGACGCATTCTTTTGCTGTGTGCTGTTTCTGTTTTTTTCTGAACCCTGCCCTTGTTTGATTATACAGTGTATTTTGTGTACTGTTTGTGTAAACCTATGAGAGCCATTATTGTCTTACAATTGTTTGTCTAACCTTGTTAATAATAATAAACAAATACAATTCTACTTCATTGAAATATTGTATATATGGGTATCCTGTGCCCAAATAATATTGGGCTGTCTTTTCTTCTCTCTCTTCCCCTTTTGTCTTATATATCTCCTTTTTGGGTGGTTTAATTATTTGAGTGTTATACATAATCCTTGTTATGCGATTTGTTGAGGAGCTGTAGGACTGGATGCCTTATGGCTACCAGTTTATGCATAACACAGTAGACCTGTGTAGCTTATGGTGAGAAACCAATGATAAAGACTTGATTGGTTGATTGGGAAAAATTATGTCAGATGCTGTATGTTTGATCTGTTTATTATGAAACGTTATGACGAAGGCAGTAGCCTGTATTATTTAGTGTGAAAAACATCTTTGAACCTAATGGGCCTTTAACCCCTTCGCTGCCAGGCCTTTTCCCCCTCCTGTGCCACGCCCTTTTTTGGCTATTTGGGGTAGTGCGCGCTGAGGCCCCTGTAACTTTTTGACCACATAAGGTATCCACGCCAAATTTGCGTCCTTTTATTCCAACATCATGGGGATTCTGAAGGTACTCAGGGATTGTGGATTCCCCTGGAGGGGTCACAGAAATGAGCCAAAATACAGCAAAATGTAGTTTTTTTTTGGGAAAATGGGAAAAACGGGCTGCAAATGAAAGCATCTGGGTTTTTCCCTGCAAATGTTATCAAAAAAGGGTTTGTGGGGCTGAAATCACCATTTTCCCAGCTTTTAGGGGATACCAGACTTTTGTCAGAAACCCAACATTTTTTACACAGTTTTGGCATTTTTCTGGGACATAGCCTATTTTTGTTATTTTTTGTGCTTTCAACCTCCTTCCAGTTAATGGTAGAAATGGGTACAAAAGCAATAATGGATCTTGGAAAGCTATACATTTTAGAGAAGTAGACAAAATTCTGAATTCAGCAAGGGGTCATTTGTGTAGATCCATCAAGGTTTATTTATAGAAACTAACAGTTAAATATAGGATAAATTGAAAATTTGTTGAAAAAAAGTTCCTTTTGTGTTAACGTTTTCACCTGTAACTTCTTCTAATTTTGACAGCTCTTTGAAAGCAATATACCGTTACATCCGCTGGACATTACTGGTTGTGGGGATATATAGGACTTGTAGGTTCACCAAGAGCCCGACGAACCCAGAGCCAAAAACTGAGCAGCAACTTGCAATGGTTTTTTATTATGTACCGGGTATATAGTAATTATTCTGTAAAAATGTGTACATGGAAAAATCGTTATGAAAGACACCTATGTATTTCTGAAATGGGAACAAAATATAGAGTTTAGAAACAGTAGATATTTGCACATTTCCGAAATTGGGAATACTCATACTAGCATGAGAATTATCAGTCATTTTATAGAATGACTTCTTTTTTACACAATGTCTTTCATTTGGAAGGCAGAAATGCATCGAAAGTCAATAGGTAATAACAGTTCCTTTACAAAACTGAATTACCCTAAGTCTCCCGATAAAAATGTTACCTCACTTGTAGGGGTAGGCATAGTGCCCACGACAGGAAATGGCTCTAAACCCAACGTGAACACACCACATTTTCACAATGCGAAATTACCCTTTTTTAGCAAAGTGCCTAGCTGTAGTTTTTTAACCCTAGCTCTGCCGGCACCTAGGGAAACCTAGCAAACCTATACATTTTTGAAAACTAGACACCCAGGGGAATCCAGGATGGGGTGGCTTGACTGCTTCCCACCAGGTTCTGTTACCCAGAATTCCTTGCAAACCTAAAAAATTGCCAAAAAAAACACTTTTTCCCCACATTTCTCTGGTGGAAAGTTCTGGAATCTGCGTGGATCCACAAATTTCCACCCACCCGCGTTCCCCAAAGTCTTCCGAGAAAAATAGTACCTCACTTGTGTGGGTCAGCCTAGTGCCCGCGACAGGAAACGGCACAAAACGTAAGGTGGACACACCTCCATTTCGTAGCGAAAAATGACCCTTTTTTGGCAAAGTGCCTAGCTGTAGTTTTTGAACCATAGCTCTGCCGGCACCTAGGGAAACCTAGCAAACCTATACATTTTTGAAAACTAGACACCCAGGGGAATACAGGATGGGGTGACTTGACTGCCTCCCACCAGGGTCTGTTACCCAGAATCCCTTGCAAACCTAAAAAATTGTCCAAAAAAACACATTTTCCCCATATTTCTGTGGTGGAAAGTCCTGGAATCTACTTGGATCCACAAATTTCCACCCACCCAGTGTTCCCCAAAGTCTTCCGAGAAAAATGGTACCTCACTTGTGTGGGTCAGCCTAGTGCCCGCGACAGGAAACGGCGCAAAACACAACGTGGACACACCTCAATTTCGCTGTGAAAAATGACCCTTTTTTGGCAAAGTGCCTAGCTGTAGTTTTTGAACCATAGCTGTGCCGGCACCTAGAGAAACCTAGCAAACCTATACATTTTTTAAACCTAGACACCCATGGGAATCCAGGATGGGGTGACTTGACTGCCTCCCACCAGGTTCTGTTACCCAGAATCCCTTGCAAACCTAAAACATTGCCAAAAAAAACACATTTTCCCCATATTTTTCTGGTGGAAAGTTCTGGAATCTGTTTGGATCCACAAATTTCCACCCAGCCCGTGTTCCCCAAAGTCTTCCGAGAAAAATGGTACCTCACTTGTGTGGGTCGGCCTAGTGCCCGCGACAGGAAACGGCGCAAAACGTAACGTGGACACACCTCAATTTCACAGCGAAAAATGATCCTTTTTTGGCAAAGTGCCTAGCTGTAGTTTTTGAACCATAGCTCTGCCGTCACCTAGGGAAACCTAGAAAACCTATACATTTTTGAAAACTAGACACCCAGGGGAATCCAGGATGGGGTGACTTGACTGCCTCCCACCAGGTTCTGTTACCCAGAATCCCTTGTAAACCTAAAATATTTCCCCAAAAAACACATTTTCTCCACATTTCTCTGGTGGAAAGATCTGGAATCTGCGTGGATCCACAAATTTCCACCCACCCCGTGTTCCCCAAAGTCTTCCGGAAAAATGGTACCTCACTTGTGTGGGTCGGCCTAGTGCCCGCGACAGGAAACGGCGCAAAACGTAACGTGGACACACCTCAATTTCACAGCGAAAAATGACCCTTTTTTGGCAAAGTGCCTAGCTGTAGTTTTTGAACCATAGCTCTGCCGTCACCTAGGGAAACCTAGAAAACCTATACATTTTTGAAAACTAGACACCCAGGGGAATCCAGGATGGGGTGACTTGACTGTCTCCCACCAGGTTCTGTTACCCAGAATCCCTTGTAAACCTAAAATATTTCCCAAAAAAACACATTTTCTCCACATTTCTCTGGGGGAAAGATCTGGAATCTGCGTGGATCCACAAATTTCCACCCACCCCGTGTTCCCCAAAGTCTTCCGGAAAAATGGTACCTCACTTGTGTGGGTCGGCCTAGTGCCTGCGACAGGAAACGGCGCAAAACGCATCGTGGACACACCTCAATTTCGCAGTGAAAAATGAACCTTTTTGGCACAGTGCCTAGCTGTAGTTTTTGAACCCTAGCTTTGCCGGCACCTAGGGAAACCTACCAAACCCACACATTTCTGAAAACTAGACACCCGGGGGATTCCAGGGAGGTATGGCTTGCGTGGATCCCCCAACGTTTCCTTACCCAGAATACCCTGCAAACCTCAAATTTAGCTGAAAAAATCACCTTTTTCACACATTTTTGTGTGGGAAAGTTGTGGCATCACCGGGCTGACACAAATTTCCTACCACCCAGCGTTCCCCCAGGTCTCCCGATAAAAACGGTGCCTCACTCGTGTGGGAGGCCCAAGTACCCGCGACAGGCAAGGGCCCAAAACGTAGTGCGCTCAACAGGCAAGGGTCCTAAACGTAGTGTGCCATTCATTCAAAAGACATAATGCAAAGCCGGGCAATGTACAATACACTCATTTAAAAATCAGAAAATATGAAAAGCAAGTTCGTAGAGTTTATCAAGAATATGAAGAAAAATCAGAACTTTGCAAGTACTGGGGACATGTTTTCCACATGGTAGCTCTATTAAAAAACTTGGTATATGCTGACCTGGAAGGTAATTGGGAGCTGCACGTGAAGACTGTGGAGTCACTGAGTACTCTGTTTCGCAAATTTAATTGCATAAACTACCTGAGCTATGGGTCCTGGTATTTGGAAAGAGTGAAGAAGCTAGAGGTGGAAAAACCATACCTCTACAGAAAGTTCATCCAAAGACATGTTTTGGTGAAAGACAGAGAGGGAAGGTTCAATGTTGAGGCTCCAGATGTGAAACTGGAACAGACGATCCAGAGATCACAGAAAAGCTCCAAGGGAAGTGTTGGTTAGGCACGTAAAAGGGAATATGTTACTCAATGGCAGCTAGCTTTGCATAAAATCCTTTCCATTTGCAATGTTTTCAGAGAGATGACAAATTCAAAATTAATGGACCATTGTAAAACTGTTTCTCACCACGAACTTGTGTGAGAGAGAGGGGAACGTTTAAATAAACATGTTGACAGCCTTCTTCATTTCATGCAGCAGCACAGAAACCCCTTTGAAATGACTGAGCCTGTGCGACTATACAACTTTGTGACCAAATAATATGTGGATAACAATATAAAGACTCGTCTACTAGATGTCCTGGAACATGGATCGCACCTATAAACAAAACTGAAGAAGGAGAGATTTGTATTGAAAGAGAAAACATTGTTTGACATAATCACTTAAGCTAAACTTACACGCTTTACTTGCCATAGTAAGAGTTTCGTCCAACCAGCCGCTACAAAACAGGTTACAAAAAAACAATTTTCGCAAGCCCATGGAGAGCTGGATGTAGCAAAAGAAAAGAGTAAATTTATGAAGGACATTCTATGGCATGATCTTCTTCCAACAAAGGCATTATTTGCAGGAGATGCTGCAACCAAACCAGTGAAGCACAAACTCGTACAAGAGTTCGAAAAAAATCTTTTACCTGATAAATTTCAATTCAAAATTGAAAACTGCTGTTGTTGTGAACTATATGTCACTATTGTGAATGGTCAAGATTTCATCCATTTAAAACGTCGGAGAGGTTGTTCAGACTGTTCTAAAGGTATCAAAGTCAGAGGGCACCTTGCAAGAACTGCACATTGTCATTGACATTTATCTTGAAATATCTGTCAAAGAATGTGAGAGAATCTGACAAATGTCTACAAATGGAAAAATTGACCATGCCTGCATCAAACATTCGATACATACACCTGTACAACTTGATACATTCTGGTCATCAACTTTGAACAAGATGAACTTGGAGATGTTAACTCACCAAAACATTGCTGATGCTTCAGTGAACACTGAATTTTCAACTATTGCAGGAGGAATGATTGTCAATGAGGAGTTGGTTCCCGCAGATATATATTCAGAAGTACTGTTCAAGAAATTAACAGCAAATTGGAGGAAGCTGACCTTCGTGTTGTGCCACATTTTGAATTGGCTGTACGAAATAGTTCTAATTGAGTCATTGTATTGTCAAAAGACACAGATTTTATTATTGTGCTACTTAGATTTGTTGCAATATTCATAAGTCAAGGATTGTCAGAGTTATGGACATGTTATGGAACAGGCAAGAAAAGACACTTAATCCTGCTTCATATTCTGTACAAGAAATTTGACACAGAGATGCTCAGTGTTCTTATCAAGACATATATTCTTACGGGTGATGACACTATGGATCAAAGCCTGGAGCTTTAACTGCTGAACCTGTGAAATTTCTAGAAGGATTTGTTGAGACAGAAGAAGAATGTGACATTAAAGACATAGAAAAATACCTTTGTAGTGTAATTCCTATTTCCCTAATAGGCTCTGCGCATTGGAATAATATACCCTATAGATTTGGCATAGGACTGAGGTCAGTATGCCCCTATCGCGTATATTAAACTTAATTAATTTGTACCAGCTAACTCAGAGGCCACTAGAAACTCCTTGTAAACAAGAAGGGAGTAGTTTCTGGCAACCACATAAACATGACAACTTTGTTTCCCTTTAGAATCGGAACACTCTCAGAATCGTGGAAACAACAGATAACAGTTTCACTCAGCTAATCGTGCATTCTTAGTTTCTTCAGAGTTACACAGAAAGAATAGACGGGCGTTTCAATAAAAGATTGAACAGTTTTGTTTCTCGTGTAAGAGATGTGAGCTGTTATAATCACAAGACAGTATGCGAGATATATTATGTACAGCGTAAGCAGTAGAAAGAAATAATACTGCGCTAGCATTATCTTTTAGCTATGACACATATACATATACATAAATAACATAGGCTAAAAATGCGAGTACTCCTAAGATGCTTCTCTAACTAGTTCTAACTTCTACCCCAGTGTACCTAACCTAAGTGTAGTACAAGGTAAGAAGTATATGCTGTATTCTATAGGATGTTATTCTATAGTTTAGTATAGTATGCAAAGAGTCCCTCTAGGTTCTAGTCAACTCCATACCTTGAGAATGAGAGAGGTGGGAATCTCTTACCGGGTCTCGAACTCTAACACCCCGCGAAGGGAGTCAGAACACTGGAAGCTGGATTCTCTGCGAGCAGGGATGACAGCGTCTCTTGTCAGTGCGTCAGGCCGGGACTCGGGCTCCTCTAAAGTCGAGGTCTCCTCCTACTTGCTTGGGCAAGGGAAGGTATATTTATACCTGGTAGGTGCCTTGGAATGTTAGCATTGATGTAAAGTCGGGCAGAGGAAGACGTCGGGAATGAACCCTTAAGGAATAGCGGTTCATGCATAATAAATGAGTTCTTGGAGAAATCAATGATCCTGTGCTAGAGGAAACTCTCAAGAGCTTAAGGGTCTGGTTTCTAAGAACTCGTTGCAACATTGGGGTGGACGGATGTAGGTGACCTTGCCTGTATTTGGATAGCATGGCTAAAGCCTAAATAAGGACTAGGATCATATGCCTATATAAGGGCAATGCAAATTGTGCCTATATAAGGACATGTATCAGTAAAACCTATATACGGACACCTAAAGCGGAATACAACACATGTGTGGAAAAAGAGTTCTGACTGTCACACATTTGAAATTTTCGGTACAGTGAGTTCAAGAGATCTCTGACCTTCCACCAATGTCATATTCAGTGTATGGGCACATTAAAAGAGCATTCTACTTGATCAGAAGATGTATAAATGTTTTGGATCATGCATATGTAGAGAAAGAGCTGTGTGAATTTGGTTGGGAAGAAACATATAAGGTGCTAAAACCTACTTAATTTCTAAAGCCTCTACTCACAGAACTTACACGTACATGTACTTGCAAAATCTGTGTTACAAAAAGATGTCCTTGTCAATATGTTCTTCTCAAATGTTCAAGAATCTGCAAATGCAACACGAGCGATTTCCAAAATAAATAAGTAACGTAAACAATGAAAATGTGCCAAAAACAGGAGTGATCAACATTATTTGTTGTCATATTCAGATCATAAACATTGTTTGGTGAATACATAAAAGGATTAAAACCCATTTTTATTTGTTTCATTTCTCATATATATGTCTTTTATTTTGCCCTGATGAGTTATTTTCGGTCTCTATAAGGCTACTTGACCCCCAAAACCTATATTTTGACACCAACATGAAGTATGTAGGTCTCATGGTTCCTGAATTATTACATCATCAAATTCCATCCATATATGAATGGCTCTCTAAAATGCGAAGAGTTAAGAGGAGTGAACGAAGTTACGCTCTGAGGATTGGGGGGGGGGGAGGAAATTTGATAAAATTTGGGGGACCTTTTTTGATTGATTATTTATTTATTTTCTTTATTTTGTCTGTTTCTGTACTATGGTTAATTGTAAATTTATTATCTGTGTATATTCATTGATGAAAGCAGGATATTTTCTATGTGAAGGCTTTTTTTTTTTTTTTTTGTGTGCCTCATTTCGGCTCTCATTGTATATACTTCGTATTTTATCATCAGTATATGTATGACACCAATCAACTTCAATAAAAAAAATAAAAATAAAAAAAAATCACTGCAACACGTCTGCCATTTTCAAAAATATCGTCCAGAAAAATTCGGCCTGGATCAGTAATGTCTACCCAAGCTAAACTACATCTCTAATGATCCAAAAACACAAATAAAAAATGAATATCTCTGGCCAACAATTTGATTACAGAGGTATATCGGGGACCCAGGATTAAATGTGGAATTTCAGTGTTAGGTTGTAGCTGTTTCTTTTTATATTAATATAGCAGTGCTGCTTTGACAAGTACGATATTCTGTGGGGGTAGTGAATCCCATTGCACATCACTCTTGGAAAATAAAAGTTAATTTTTTAGTTTTTGTTATTACTTTTCTTTTTTAGCTACAAAACATAAGCAATCAAAGGTGGGTACCAGAGAAAACAAATAAAGATAGCAAATATCTGCAACTAAATTTCAGTTTTTGGACTAGTTGGGGCTACTCTCCAAAAACTAGAAGGTTCTGCGGCTTGACTTAGGTGCCCTCTGAGAGTAGCATGATTAATTTATGAAGCTCCAATGCCACCTATACAGAGCAACAATGTCTGGTTTCAGGTGCCCTTAAAGGTCGAAAAAAATCCCAAATGGAAAAAACTTTGAGAAACAGATGGTTGCAGATGTTTGGAGAAACATATTAGTAGTTCATGGGAAGATCAGAATCAGGATGCTAAACTACGCAGGACTGCGTAGATAAGAATCCAGACCCTGGCGAGCAGCAGGAGAGACTTGCAGAAGTTTCTGGCATCCAAGGACAAACATGAGGAAAAATAAAGGGACACAAATATAGAGCAGGGGGAAAAGAACATGACATAAATTCTATCAGCTATGTAACAACACATCTTTCCCAGACTTCAACAGCCTTTTAGACAAAAGAAACAGGAAGTGACATCATAGGAAGATTAGAAGCTATCTTGGATAGGAAAACAACAATATCAATCCATTGTGTCCACCATATTGGATTGGGAATGATGATATAGTCCAGCTCCACCTCTTCATTTAGAACTGTGGGAGAGAGAAGGCAACATGGAGTCTTTTATATCGCACATCGATAGCTTCCTGAAATAAATACATTTTCCCAAACCCTTTTCCTCCTAAGATGGTCCATGCAGAGGTGTAGGCTTTTAAGGGAAAGGTTGTGCAGATTTGCAAACCCAGAAAACTTTTATGGTGTCCCAGAAACACAACATTTGAGAACAATGAAAAGACTATGGGTATCTCATTGGTGTCAAAGTACAATATTAATCTGTACCATTTTGTATCCTATTTGATGCTATCATCTATAGACATAAATGCACAACAAAGGTCTACATTACAAATATTTGTACTAAATGCAAAATATATGAATGGTATGATAGTTCAGTTACACAGACTATGTCAGTGCCATTGTTTTGAAGGTAGCCAGCAACCAAGTATGTGAGCTGCCTTAACATACCATAAGTGAGTCTAGGAAATCTGACCATGCACCGGTGACTGCTCTGGGTTTCCCATGGTCTTACATTTGCTAAAAAATACTTTCTCCCCTGTGACTTCTGTGTCAAGTTGTATATCAGCATATAAAGCCAAAAAAGATTGTGCTGCAAACATACTTTAACTGAAATTTCGCTTACCACAATATTTTAATAATAATTATTTATAGGTGAGTGTAGATATACCATTCTCACTCCCATATCAACATACCTTAAAAATATATCGCTCATCAAGGTACTTACATGTGGAGTTATGAATACCAATTCTCTACACTTACACATATATGCTTACCTTCATGATGTCGTGGAAGTTGATATTTTGGTTTTGAATATTTTGTTGCATGATATTTTGGATACAATACTTTGGTGATTACCCTGTGTCATACCTCAAACTTTGGGCCTGCCTTATTTAGATAAGGATCACTTCGGTATTGTGCATGTATGCAACTTGTCACATAATCGTTAGCCCTTGGCCATTCCTCTTTGAAATTAGGCTTGGCCAAATCATATGAAACAATGCAGTATCTTTTCCCCATGCTTTCAGGCAGTTCAAGAGTAATTTGGTGTGTATGTAAGAATCCTCACTGGTGTTAGACAACTTCACTGATTGTTGCATCCACAGCTTTTTAGCCACTTGGATGCCCAGGACCTGCAGTTCTTTGTGGGGTCCCATAGTTCCTGAGCCTCAGAAGACACCGTACGTAGCTCCCGGATACAGACTAGCAGAGTCTTTCACTTGGGCTTGTTTCTTCTCATGCTCCTGGGTTCCTAGCTGCTGCTGCTCTCATCAACTCCAAAATGGCAATGACTTGACTGAGAGTTTTCAGCTGCCTTTTAAGATGCCTCTGTAGCTAATCCACTTAAGGTTTTCCTTCTCTACTCTTTTCCTTTTCTATCCTGGCTGTTCCTCCCTTGGTTTCTTCCTGGCTTTCCAATCCATTATGTTTCCTGTCATGTGCTGTGTGATGTAATTTCCTTTTCCTGTTTTTTGTTTTTTACTATTTGAATGCCTGAGTCTGGTTGGAGGTAGTGTTGAAACAATGCCATATTCCTTCACTTGTTTCCTCACTCCCTCCACTTGTTGATCCTAACTTCTGAAGAATTCCACTATTAGATTCCTATTTCCTAGTTTTTCTTCAATCCTTGGAAGTCTATGTCCTGTAAGGATGTCTTTTTATGTCTTTGGCTTTTTCCTCCTGAGAAGATGACAGCTTCTCAAGAGCACTTGCTTACTATATATTCCAGTATGTGGTGGCATTGTGGCTTCCAGAAACATTCACCTGTGCTTCGGATAGTGGAGGACCCAGACTGGACTACAGGTAAGCATCTAGACCTGAACCATTATACTCCCAGATCTTTATCAACTTAAAACATGCTTTTGAAAGTATTTTTCAAATATAACATGCTTTATCCTACTTCTCTACAGTTAGGTCTCTATTAATGTTTTCTCACACATGTGTATTATTGGACAGAAAACGTTCTATCAACTTGTTGTGCATGTATGCTTACGTAGAATCAGTTGCTGGTATACCTTGGATATATCAGGCCAGTATTTTCAGCAATGTCAGGGAATTAATATAGCCTATACATTGACCACTCAAAGTCAATATTCTTTATTAAATTCACACCTGATTCCAATTGGTAAACCAGGATTGTTCCTTTTTTAAGATTTCAGTAACGAAGAAGCCTTTATGTGTCACTCAAACAGTGCATAAAAACAAAACAACAAGTTGATGAAAGGAACGCTTGAATTAATCTCATCCACTTCCAATCGCTCTTGGCCGCATTCAAAGACCATCATTTATTTTCCCACTACTGCTTTATAGACACAGACCCTCCTTATGCAAATCAGTCTTGGTAGTGCTACAATAGGAACAGGCCAGCCCGAATTGCCAGGTGAGGTGCCCTCCAGATGGGAACACAATCAGCCCCTGACTAGTTTTGACTTAATTAGGTCTTGTCAGTGAGATATTGCTTGCATCTAAGACACAATGTGCACAGAACCTATGCCTGGGCATACCCATCTCACTTAGTGCATCTACTGCAGGAACAACAAGGTCATAGAAGGAATGACTGAATTAATTTCAGATACTTGCAAACGCTCTGGGCTGTATTCCAGACCATCCATTTTTGCCCATTATGCCATTCTGCCCCACAGAGCCTTGATGCCTTAGGGTGATTGTTGCGCTTTACAAATAGCAAATCAAATCAAATCAAAATTCTAACAGAAATCTGCCTTATGAAAATCAGTCTTGTTCCTCTTCCAATAGAAACAATCCAGTCCGAACTGCTAGGCTGGATCACATCCAGATGCTAAAACAAGCATTAGTAAATCAGTAGGTCTGAATTTAATATGATAAAGTATGCAAACACAGACATGCAGAAATTATGTTTCATTGTGATACCACATTAAATACAGGCCATAATGTTTTGCCAAAACACTGTAGTAGTGTTGGTGGTGTGGTGTTGGCATTAGTGGTGATGGTACTAGTAGGGGTATTGGTATTTGAAGGGTGATATTGGTGGTGATATTGGCAGTGGTAGTGTTATTAGTGGTGGAATTGTGATAATGGTATTGGTGGTATTGTGATATTGATAGCGGTGGTGGTGTGGTATTGGTAGTGTGGTATTATGGGAGGTGCTGTATTGATCCAGCTAGTCAGTCAATTGGATGCTGGCCTTTCCCAACATGTGCATGTATTGAATCATTAATTGCATGTCTGGTTCTTGTTGCACTTCACCCAAGTATGTCTTCTGTGACTAAACGATGGAGGTATACAGCAGGAACTGGCCTGGGGATAGATCAGTGTCTGCTATTAGATCCTCCTTAGGCAGGAGTGCCCCGTCACAGTAGAGATCCCCCAGTGTGTACAACCCTGTGTTGAGCCAGCAACCTAGTTCTTGTCACAAGGTTATCACTGCACCGTGCCGCATGCCCAGAAGCAGTAGGGCCGGTGCATAAGCATCAACGACCTTCTGAGAAAGAGGCTCCATTTAAAGGAATGGTATGCCACACGAGTGGCTGTGGCATCGGCATCCTGGAATAAGGGTGGAACAAGTGCAATACTTGGGGCATGTCCAATGGGGAGAAGCCGATGCTGTGTCCTGCAGATGGCGACCCGCCAACCACCGGGACCCCCACTGTAGCTGGGAGGCAAGTTAATAATACTTAAAATTTGTTATGCCTCGGCCACTTTGATTGGGTGGGAGGTAGAGTTTAGCTAGAACCACCATGCGTGGAAAGGCATGCCAAATAAACTCTGATATGGATTGTTCTAATGAGCGAAAAAATGGCTTTGCAATATATGGGAGGTTGGCGTAATAATATAAGAGAGGAGGTAGCATGACCATTTTGATAATGGCTATTTGGCCTACCACTGAAAGTGGCAGTGTCTGCCAGAACACCATTTGTAACTGCAGGGTGGTGACTGCCTGGCTCAAATTACCATCCAGGTCTGATGGAGTATAATATATGTGGATTCCCAGATAATGAAAAGGGGTGGGTTGCACAGTAAGGGGACACCGTTGATTTAACGAGTGAGGTTGAGTGTGGTGGTCACAAGGGGAAGGAGGCAGGACTTGCTCCAAATTACCCTAAGCAGTGGATCATTACAAATCATTCAAGTACATGCGCTATAGTGGTAGGAATGTCTCGAATATCTTTGAGGTCTAGGAGCATGTCATTTGCGTACAGTGACACCGAGTGCTGCCCATCGCTCAGGGTTATCCTCCATCGCTGGCCTGCATCTCTTAGGATGTGAGCCAGCGGTTCTCCTGCTAATGAAAATAGCAGCGGGGACAGAGGGCAGCCCTATCGGGTGCCCCTGTCGATCTGTAGTGAGCCAGATGTGGGTTGCCCCATCTTGATTCTGGCTGTTGGATTGGTATGCAATAGTTTGACCAAGTGGTTTAAACATGACCCCAGGCTGTAGCGACATGATATTGGTAGTATATTGATGGTGAAGGCGGTGATCCTGGTTTTGTTGATGTTTGTGGTATGGTATTGGAGGTGGAGGTGGTATGGTATTGGTGGTGGTGTGGTGTAGATAAAAAGCACAAAGTGTCGAATGCATTTTAAATTTATAAAAACATGGTTACTTCATTTCCTTTGAGTCAGTTTCATGACCAATACTTTGTTTCACCAAGAAATAAAAGAAGGGCTAGTCTATCTTGAAGGCTTACTTGATGTCCAGGGCTTTCATACTCCTGTGTTTGTCACTATGTGAGAAGCATGAAAAGAAGTGCAGGACCATAAAAAATTCCTTAAAACCTGTCAGAGGTGCGTTTTTCAATATTTATTGAACCATTTTGTTTCTTGTATAGAATATTCTTGCTGCAATGATCAATAGACAGAAGCAGATAAGGATAATTGGCTGAGTAATCATTGAACAGAATGAACAGTCCCACCATCTTGCTAAAACAATGTATATATGCGAGCATACAAAACTATATCCAGATAGCTTACTCCTACTATGCGCACCCTAACCTAAGTGGCTAGGATGTGTGTGTTCTGCCCAGAATTCCCTATTGGATGATCCAACCCCCATTACCTGAAGGGAAAGAATGTAGGTCCCCGTCTTGATCAAAGGTTGGACATCTCTCCTCACAGAGGGATCAGCCAGCAGCTAGGCTGAGGTTTCAGTGTGTAATGACCTTGCAATAACAGCAAGTTGTCCTCTACCTAAACTCGCTAGTGCTTGTTTATTTATAAGAAAAAGCATCCTTGCTCTGAAGCCGAAACCTTAGTCAGGCCGCCATTGTTTATGATCGATAGATAGCTGCGTTGCATCATGGATGGACAACAAAAAATCACATTTGCACAATGTATGTTCAGACCTTGTAAGGGGCGTTAAAGGTGTTGTGATAGTGTTCTTACAAAGTGGAACTTGTAAGCTATGCAGTTTCAGAGAAACTAATCTTACACGGTCACTCACGCAAATGTGTGTTAAAAGTCATTGTGTGAAAGAGAAGGCATCTTAGGAAAATGTGTGCATGTAGAATGGCAGCAATTCACACTGGGCCTAATTGAGACACCTGACACCACCTCTGCAAACATAAGTCGACTAATAAGCTATCTAAATAGGAAGAAAGCCATGGTAATTAATACTACAGCATATGTATACATAAATGATTTTTACATTCTATCTAAAAAAGGCAATCATAAAATTCGAAAACCAAAGCAATAAGAAATCCATTAAAAAATGTGAAGGCAAATTAAAGACAATTTTTAAACAATTTAAGAAGTTAAAAACAGGCTGAATTAAAAGCTCCCACCAAGAGAAGAGAAGGCACCTTAGGAAAATGTGTGCATGTAAAATGGCAGCATTTCTCACTGGGCCTAACTCAGACACATGACAAGTCATCCGCTTATTGTTATGTAAAATTAAGACAGGATGACAACAAAGCCTTCATTATACTCCTGTTTTTTTGTGTAATAGAAACAAGAGCAAGGCTATAATGAAGCTTCATTTCACCTAGGAACGATTGCAAGACTGAAATAAAGGCGCTTGATAGCAAGGAGGTATGCCCTATAATTCTGCTTTTGTTCTACTTCATTGGATTCTGATCAAGTGCTTTTATATGTAGAGGTGGACATCCGTAATTCCTTTTTTATCAGTTTGGGATATCCTAACCACAAGATAGATAGTCATTTGATATGATAAACAAAAAGGAACTAAAAAAGCCTGTTTCAGAAAACAATAGTTTCTGTAAAGAATGCAAGCATAGGATAAAGGTTTGAATGTGACAAAAAGTGTGATGGTTGAGCTCACTTTTTACATGTAGAATAGTACCTCATGCATTGCAGTGCAAGCACACTGTAGGAGGTGACATAATGTACCAGACTGCCAATAGGATCACAGTGATGGAGGAATACTCCTATGGACTGATCACTGGCCTGAACAAATATGATCATCTCCATTCTAATGGAAACTCTACTCACTCACCATGCTACTTGCACAATGTTCAAAACCAGCTCCAAGCGACATCACCTCCAATCACAACCATGTCCCCACTCACCACCTATTTGGCTCACAAGAGCTCCACTTCCATTATCTTTTTGCAGAATGTTCAAATCCAATGGTTGAAAAATGCTGATCCAAAAAAGCTATTGACTAAAGGGGCCCAAAGTCCACTCAATGTGGATTGTAGGCAGTCAGCCTTGCATGCAGCTATGCTGTCAAAACAAACCGAAAATGAGCCACTTATACAGCACATACTTTCATTTGGTAGTTTTCAGATGATTAATGCTACCCTCTGTACCATGTTATCCCAAATCAAGCATTGCAGGAACTTTTCCAAATCCATCAATATTGTGATTGGGATCACAGGAGGAATTGATTGGGTAAATTGTGAAAGGGGAAAATAATTATTTTGGCAAAATCATTCTCTACGCAGGGTTGGGTGACAACGCTTCTATTCAACCAACAGGGGCACGTACCTATCAAATTCAAAGCACTGCCTCTCTGATACTTTTCCAATTCACACAGTGACATGCAGTCCAATTTTTCAGGTTAAAAAACACAAGAACCATTGTAAATGTGAATTACAGGTATCCCCATATTTTTCAGCTGAACGTGTACCAGCCTACCGAAAGCTGTCTGTTAGTGAAATAATGCCTTCACCTCTCTCAACAGATTTATGTTATGTTATGTTACTGGAACTAATAAACACCTGGGACTCTTGGAAGCATCAGTCATAACACCAACACCCCTCGTAAGTGTGTGCTGCTCGATTGCACCACAATCAACACAAAGGTTAAATGATGCAAAAGATGGTACAAGATGATACTCCAGCATATCTTCCCACGTTGCTCATGAGAAACGACTGTCCATTTTGTCCTCATAGGTTAATCGAAAAATAATGTATTTACTTTGTTGCTCTTCATGAGTCGAAGTAAGAAAACAAGTTCCCATGCTTTCACACAAAAGGATAAAGAAAAAGTAGCTCATTTATGTGGAATGCGAGGTGAAGAAAACAAATAAAGCAGCATTTTAAGGAATGTAGCAAAAGTCCATTACTACGTAAAATTCAAACTTAAGGGAAAAAAGGCAATTTCTTGCATTTAAAGTCAGCATTTATTATTTAGCAAGAGTCTCATAATTATTTCAAGCATAATGAAATTCAATAAGTATATCATACGTTGAAAAAGTTATGATTTAGTCGACAATTATTGGATAGAAATGTTCAACCCTTAGTATGGCCTACTACTAAAATGCTTGAAAAAGTTCATACATGTAAAATATTCTCAGAAGTCAACATACAGATTTTGTGTTTAATAAATCCACGTCCCTAATAGTATTAGGCATACTTTCTGAAAGTTTCATTCATATATGACATTGCATATTAATTTTGCTACACTTTCTTCTTTCCATGATGCATTGCAGTAAAGAAGTTAAAGATACTGGGTTTCATCATTCATAATAGCATAATTGCGTGAGACTTATTTACAATAATAATTCTTTGTTAATTTTCCATTATATCAAACATGTTCATTAATAACTTTTCATTATGATCTTGTTAATACAATTCATAATTATTAATAATCATTTAATACTCATAGTAAGGAAATTATTTTATTTATACAAGTCCAAGCACACTTTTATGGTGCTGATACTTCAACTTTTCTGAGTGTCAGTGTTGTTTTTCTAGACATATGCAAAGTGCACATTAGTTTTCGTTTGTCACAATCAGTTTTATGTTGTGTAAATAATAATCAGCTTTTACGCTGTTACAACCTCGTATCGCAAAGAGGGCATTTCACTGCCTCAAAAGCTTTCTTGCCCTTTGAACGGTTTGTAAGTAACCTATGACAAGACATTCTTCTCAGTACTACCAGAGTCTCGGGATTGTATTTTTGACATGGTGGCATAGAAATCCAGCATAGCTATAATGGGAGAGCCCCTATCTAAGGGTTGTGAGACCGTGTTTTATGATCACACTCAGTTGTGAAGCATAAGAATACATGTTCCTAAAGTACACAAGTGGTTAGTTATTCCATTGCATGAAAAGTGTGCAATAGACCTGAAATGAGCATAAAGTGCATGCAATCTGAAAGAAAGAAATATTCTGCATTTTAGCTTTAGCGGTCTCACAGAGCTCATGTAGCATGATTAGTTACAATTGCAATTGATCATATTCATCAGCTATTGGTTGCTGTAGTTGAAATTCCCAACCTATCATGTTTTGCCATTCTTTCAGTGCAGCAGGGAGATGAGCACCTATTGGGGGATAGTCCTCTTTTTTCCTTTCTGTTGTTCAGCTTTTTTGCCAAATCACAATATTTTTTTAGTATATGTGGATTAGCTGCAAAGAATAGTGTAAACCAACTGGGTGGGAATCCTTGTATCCTGCTGCTTGAATTAAAGCCTGTGAGGTTAGCAGGGAAGTTATCTTAACGAGCTTTTATCGCCAGTTTACAAAGTCATCAAAGCAAGGGAGCAGTTTTATGTTGCATGATATTGCTGTTTTGAAAAAAATACTATGAAGTAGTTAAAAAGTCTTTTCTATATGTAAACCTTTATCTTTTTATATTTTCCAAAGAGATTAGACTATCCGATGCCTGTTCTTTATGATTGTTTTTACCGTTTAGTTGGGCCCCTTTACGGATGTACCTGAAGGATGAACTATCGTTTATAATTTACTTTCGTTTCGTTCTGTTGAAGTTTTTATGAACCACGCACCACACAATAAATCACCATTTGGCGCTGTGTCTATCTCTGCAATGTAGTTTTGTATGGGTGAATGTGTGGCTATATAAATATTTCCTGTGTACCTGTGCTTCGAATATTCACGTGCATAGAACTGCGTTCTCTATGTATGTCTGTAGTCTTGCTTAGTCGCAAGTCCCCTGCAGTAAGGTCAAACATACATACATGGCTTTGACAATAATTGTTTTAGAAGTGGTTCAGAGTAGCAAATGCGAAGAATCAGTGTTAAATATACCTTAAATGAAGCTGTAGTGCCATCTAGTGGAAATTGTTGGGATTACAGAGAAATATTCTATATGGGAACTAGGCATTCAATGTCAGTAGTATAGCAGGTTTCGGTTTATATTTTTTCGCTAATTTTCTTAAAGAATAATTATAGGTTTTGTCTTTGTTTCCATTTTTAATGATTATATTTTCCTCACATATAAACTTAACTAACAATTCTTGTCGCTATACATCACTTGCTGCCAGTCGTTCAGCAATAACAGATGATGTAATCGACAAACTCAGTGATACCCAGGGCCTCATTTATGCCGTTTTGGCGCCAAAGTGAAAGGGCAGGAATGCACTGCATTTAAGCAATACTGTGCATTTCTGTCCTTTCTCCCTGCGCTGGCGCCGTTTTGGCAGCCTAGCGCTAACGTAGGCACTCTTGCACCATTGTGCAAGGCTGTCTCCATAGCAGGCAGGATTGTTATTGTGCAGGAAGGGGCACCTTCATGCAAAAAAACAATACTACAAAGTGTTTTTGGAAAAAAACTAGGAGAAATAAACATTTCTCCTCGTTACGCGTCACCTTGGGAGGCATGCAGATTTGACGCTTCCCCAGGTTTACATCAGTTTGTAAATCTGGGACAGCATCAAATTCCATGGGTGTGCAATGGGAAAACCCACCGCAACGACTCTTGGGCGCAGAGTAAGGCGCTGCCGAGATTTGTGCTGTGTCGCCTTACTCATGATTTATGAGGCTACTCAAACCCACTCAGGTTGGATTGACATGGCTTCATGAATCTTTATGAGAACCCTGCATCCTGCATGAACCACTTTATGTGGTGCAAAAGTGATGCAGGGCTCTAATAAATAAGTCCCCAATTTCTCGTTCTCCAAAGAATGACATGCTGTGCTGAGTAACTTGCAAGGATCTGCAAATTACATGAACATTTCTGGAGTATGTGCGTGAAACTGACTTGGTTACTTACCTGTAATTTTCATTTCGCTGAGTTATAGTTTTCCTTGTCACAGTCACCTCTGAGAACTATGTGTTCGGGGCACAGCATTCACCCATAGCAAAAAATCCCCACCCAACATGGTGATCTGTCAGGAAGTACCTGTCACCTGACCTGTAAGGGTGGGACAAACCCATACCACATCCTGACATACCCAATAGATCACAAAGAACCACAAACTAAAAAAGAAACAAATAAAATGAGAAAAAACAAGGAAGACCCAACAACTTGCGCAGTGACTAGAATGGACCGTTTTCACTTTTGTTCATCTCACAACTCACAGGGGCGGGAGGGAGGGATACAGGACTGTGATGAGGAAGACTATGACTTGGAGTAATGAAGACTGAGTCATTTCCTTCTTCCTCGTCACAGTCACCTTTGAGCATATACCAAAAGCACCAGACGAAACAAAAGGAAAACCAACACCTTCAAAGATGCCAAACAACTGTACTTGTCAGTTGAGCATAATCAGTGAACTGCAGTAAGAACAGCAGGTCCAAAATCCTAAGAAAAAACCTCCCCATCCTCAATTTATAATGGGAGGTGAAGGTATGAGGGGAAGACTATGTTGCTGCTGCACAAACATCCCTCAACAAGATAGCCGTAAAAGATGCCCAAAAGAAAGCAACACCCCTGGTCGAACGCCCCTGAATCACAGGAGGAAGAGAAACCTCCGAATGAAGCCAGGCAAAGGAAATGGCCGACCTAACCCAACGAGAAAGTAGCAGCCGTAGGGCGATGACCCTGTTTGACTACCCTTAAAGTGACAACAAAAAAAAACACTTGGCGAATAGATGCATTTCTCTCCAGATAAACAGCAAGAGCCCTTGTCAATTCAAGAGAATGTAACAGCACGCCCCCCTCCACCATAGAGGGGCAAGGAAAAGAGACAGGAAGGACAATATTCTGGGCTGAAAGGAGAGGGAACCTTGGGAAGGAAAGCCGGGTCAGGGCGAAGGACCACCTTGTCCGGAAAAAACCTTATGTAAGAAGGCTGGCAAAGCAATGATCATATCTCCCCCAAATACCTCCCCGAGGTTGTAGCCACCAGGAAACCACCTTAAAGGTCAAAAACTCCAGAGAAACAGAAGGAAGTGGCTCAAATGTGGACTTCTGCAAAGTATTAGGGATCAGCAGGAGATCCCAGGGGGGAACAGGAGAGGAAACTACTGGTCTCTTAAGGTAGGAACTCTGAAAAAGGCAATAGGCCAAGGACTCAAAGGGAAGGGGAGAGGTACCCCTGATAGCCTTGATGGTGGCCCACTGGCTATGGAGAGTGCATCCTCCTCAACATACTCTCCCTACACAGACACACCGTAGAGATCTGGGACCTGATCGACACCCTCTCGCCCGACGTTGCCTTCTTCACGGAAACCTGGACAATGCCGCCTCCGGCCCCGACATCGCTATTGCCATCTCCGACAGATACAAGATCCAGAGAAAAGACTGCCCCCATCGCCCTGGAGAAGGACTTGCCATCGCACAAAAGACCCCCCTCCGACTCTCCACCTCAAGCACGAGCGACCCCCACTCCAACACAGACCACCTCCACTTCCAGATCCAGACCAGCCCCAGGACCATGCTATGCGGCACCCTCACCTACAGACCCCCAGGACCTCGCACTCAGTCCACATCTACCATCGCCGAGCTTGTCACACCCCACGCCATCGCCACTACAGACTACATCCTACTCGGGGACCTGAACTTCCACTTTGACAACCGCAGCGACACCGATTCCACCACCCTCCTCGAAAACCTCACCAACCTCGGCCTGAAGCAGCTCGTCAACACTCCCACTCACAGAGCAGGACACACCCTCAACCCCATCTTCGCAGGGGGGACAAACATCCACTTCAGCCACACCACCCAGCCCCCTTGGACAGACCACCACTGCGTACACTTCACATTCAACACCTCCACCGCACCCAAGCCTGCCCCGCGCCTGTAACGAAAGAACTGGAGCAAGATCACAGAAGAACACTAAAAACACCACCCTCCTACTTGACCCCCCTCTGCAACACAACCGACGTCAAGTCCGCAGCCAAAGAACTCCACTGCTGGATCTCCTGCTGCGCCGACAAGCTCGCACCCCTCTGCCACCCTGCCAAACAACACCCCCTGAAGGCTACCTGGTTCACCACAGAACTACAAGAAGCCAGGCACTTCTGCAGACGCCTTGAGAAAGCCTGGCGAAACTGGAAAACCACAGAAGCCCTGAACAACCACAGGAGCGCCCTGAAGGAATACCACCAGCACATAAGAGACACCAAACGGACCTTCATCAGAAACCAAATCCACAGCAACGCAACCAATGCCAAAGAACTGTTCGACGTCATACAGCATTTCGCCAAACCCCCCAGCGAAGCCATGGACTTCACACCTTCCCAGGAACTCTGCAACAAGCTCAGCTCCTACTTCCATCTGAAGATCAAGACCCTCTACGACAACTTCAGCGAACAGCTGCCGGACCACACACGCCCTTCACCACCTCTGACAAGCCAACCGCCATGACCTGGAACACCGCATCCATCGAACACATCACAGCGACCATGAAGAAAGTCCACTCTGGAGCATCCACGGAGCCTACCCACCGCACATCTACCACAGGGCCGCAGCTGCCATCGCACCCGAACTAGGGCGGACCATCAATGCTTCCCTCAAATCCGGCACCTTCCCAGAGGACTGCAAGAGGGCGGAGGTGAAACCCCTCCTCAAGAAACCCACGGCTGACCCTACCGACCTGATAAACTACCAACCCATCTCTCTCCTCCTCTTCGCTGCCAAAGTCACCGAGAGACTCATGAACGCCCAGCTGACCGCCTTCATCGAAGAGAACGCCATCCTAGATGCCTCCCAGTCGGGATTCCGCAGCAACCACAGCACCGAGACCGCCCTCCTCACCGCCACTGATGACATCCACATGCTACTCGACCAGGGACACACTGCGGCCCTCATCTAACTAGACCTCTCCGAAGCCTTCAACACCGTCTCACATCGCACTCTTGCAGCCAAACTTCACGACGCTGGGATACAAGGAACCGCCCTCAACTGGCTCCAATCCTTTCTCTATGGCAGAACCCAGAGGATCAGACTGCCCCCTTCCTCTTCGAACCCACAGAGATCAACTGCAGAGTACCCCAAGGCTCATCACTCAGCCCCACGCTTTTCAACATCTACATGGCCCCCCTCGCCACCATCGTCAGACAGCATGGGTTCAGCATAGCATCCTACACCGATGACATCCAGCTCATCCTCTCCCTCATGAAGAACCCCAAAGACACCAGACTCTGCTTCCAGGAAGGAATAAAGGATGTTGCAGCCTGGATGAAGGAAAGCTGTCTGAAGGTCAACTCGGAGAAGATGGAAGTCCTCATCCTCGGACCTTCCACCTTCGCCTGGGACAACACCTGGTGGCCCTCCGCTCTCGGTAGCCCACCCACCCCTACCGACCACGCACGGAACCTCGGCATCATCCTCGACTCATCCCTCACCATGACCTGCCAGATAAACTCCGTCGCCTCCACCAGTTTCAACTGCCTTTGCACCCTCCACAAGACCTTCAAATGGATTCCCCATGAATGCAGGAAGACTGTCACCCACACGCTCATCACCAGTAGGCTGGACTACGGCAACGCCCTCTATGCCGGAATCAGCAGAACTCTCCTACAGAAGCTCCAAACCATCCAGAACACCGCATCCAGGCTCGTCCTCGGGACACCAAGATACAAACACATGACCCAACACCTACGAGACCTCCACTGGCTCCCCGTTGAGAAGAGAGTCACCTTCAAACTGCTCACCTACAAATCCCTACACAACATCGGTCCCAAATACCTCAACGAGACAGTCTCCCTCCACGTACCCAAGAGGAACCTCCACTCCACTGACCTCGCCTTGGCAGAGACCCCCCGCATCCGCAGAAGCCGAGCAGGCGGAAGAGCCTTCTCCTGCATCGCAGCCAAGACCTGGAACCAGCTAACAGTGAACATTAGACACTCCCCGACCCTGCATATGCAGAAGAACCTCACGACCTGGCTCTTCGACTGAAACCGGAGCTGCATCCCGCCCCCCAGCGCCTTGAGACCCTCACGGGTGAGTAGCGCACTTTAAAAAAAACCTAATTGATTGACTGAAAGCCTCATTAAGATCCCATCTCGTAGGAACTCAAGGATAGAACCACCCTCAAAAGAGTCTGGGACCTACCCCCACGATGAACACCAGCTAGAGAAATTCTTACAGTGCCATTCATAAACCCGAAGGGTACTGACATTTCTGGAATTTTGAATTGAAAGAGCAACCCCTGAGGAGCAGCCCAAAGTGACTAGTCTCCTCCTTTCAATTTCCAAACCCCCAATGACAGCTGCCTTAGTGAATTGTGGGACAAATGAGGAAAACCTGAGCGGAGAAGGTCACAGTGGAAACTTCCAAGGAGGGGCTATGGCCAACTTGTGCATTAGGGGGTACCACGGTTGACAACACCAAAATGGGACTACCAACAACCCCCCCACCGTTTCCTTTCTGATTTTTCCAAAACCCGGCTGAGAAGGGGAAAGGGGGGAAAGGCAAAGAGAAGACCTAGTGGTCACAAGAAACTCAGGGCGTCGACCTTCCAAGCCTCCCCGCAAGGAAGAAGGGTGCAGAACCTCAGTAGAAAAGTATCTTACGGAGAAGCGAAAAGATCTCCCGAATCTCTCCAAAATCTCTTGGAAAATCAGAGGTGACAGGGACAAAGACCCTGGGGAAGGGAATTGGTGACTTAGCTGACCCGCACACCCATTCTCCCTCCCCGACAGATAAATTGCACTCTGCCCAAGCCCCTATTTGTTTCGCCAGGACAGCCAAAAGAGGAGAACAAGCCCCCCCAACCAAATGATTTAAATAGGCTTGTTTGTCCATCCTGATCTGAACCATCTTGTCCTTGAGAAGTGGGGTAAAGTGTAGAACAGCTTTGAAAACTGTAGCCAGCTATTTTCAATTCGAAGTCATCCACCTCTTCATCATTTACCGAAATCCCTGAAAAGAAAGTGTCCAGAGGGTAGCCCGCCAACCCCAAGGGATTTAATCTACTGTCAGGGAAGAGGGCACTGGTGAGTCCAAGGGCACCCCTTTTGCAAGGTTTCTGGCAGCAGCCACCACTGCAGCTGCTGGGCAATTGTGGCTGACACTGGCACCAAGACATTGTAATCCCTGGACCTCAGATTCAATTGCACTTCCGGGTGATACACCAGATGGAAAAGATGCTGAGAGCCCAATGAACCAGAAACAGGGAAACAGACATGTCCCACTGAACCCTAAATCAGTCCCTTTCTGAAGCCGACTGAGCAAAGAGGAAAGACCCCACTCAGACCTGAGTCGTTGTCGTGCTGGTGGAAGAAACACCTTTCCCAACCTCTTATCGAAGAAAGCTTCTATGAACAGGAGCTCCTGAGATAGGACTTGCTGAGATTCACAATGAACTCATGGGTCTCCAGGCAATCCCGCACCAACTCCACTTCCTCCTGGGCCTTATGGAAAGATGAGGTAGAAATTAGCCAATCATCTAGGTAAGGAAACAGAAGCACCCCATGGCATGTAACCAGTGAAGTTTGGGTTTTCGTGAACACCCTGAGAGCCGAGGCCAGGACAAAGGGAAGCACACAGAACTGGAAATGCTGCCCCAGGGCAAAGAATCTCAAATACCTTTGTGAAAGAGGACATATTGGGATATGGAAATAAGCATCCAAAAGGTTAAAAAAAATCCAGAAATGCCCCTGAAGAAATAACGGTGAAGATCTTCTGTAAGCTCACCATTTTGTAATTTTGGTAGGTAACATAGGAATTCACCGGCTTCAGATCCATGACTGCGCGGTAACCCCCTGATACCTTCTGGACTAGGAACATCAGAAAATAACATCCCTGACCCAACTATTCCCCCAGTACAGGAATGACGGCCCATTTCTGGAGAAGCTCGAAGATCCACTCATTTACACCCTGAAGCTTCAGAAGATTCCAAGGAGTTGGGCTGGTACGAAAAGATCTGAAGGCCGAGAAGAGAAGTGGATGGAATAGCCTTTTGCCATCAAAAGACAAACCCAGGCATTTGTGATGTCTCTTGACCAAACTTCTGATTCGGCCTCCCACCCTTAGACAGTCATGCATTTGGAATGGAAGTAGCAAGGGGTACTCCTACAGTCTGTTGCCAGGACTTTTCAGAGGAGGGAGTGTCATGGCTTCGTCCCCTCCCACGAAAGAGCTGAGCGTACCCTCTTCCCTCTGAGGAGGAAATCTCAAATGCCCACCTGTAACCAAACCCATGACCTCTCACCGCAGGCCTCAGAGGTGTCAGCAGCTTATGATCCTCCACTGACTTCTTCAATAGCTCCTCGAGTGGAGGACCAAACAACTTCACCCCATCAAAGGGCAGACAAAAAAGTATGGTCTTCTGGGACGCATCCGCCTTCCGTGACCTCATCCATATGTGTCATCTAGCCGAGACAATGGAACCAGAAATGGCTTCTGCAGCTGACAGATAAACAAAGGTAATGTCTGACAAGAAGCGAACCTGCTGCTCCATAAGAGACAGCCGTGAATTAACATCATCCAATTGCGGAAGCCCCTCAGACAAGGCCTGAAAGTCATGCAGGAGGGACTGAACAACATATACGTGGCATAAGCCCCTGACCTGATGTAAATTTTAGAGGCTGGATATGGCCATTTAGCAGCACTGTCTACCTTCTTATCAATCTGGTCACTTGACGAGGCATCCTCAGAGATGATGGAACCACTGGAAGCCAGGCCCCGGGCCTCGCCATCAGCGAATCCACCTTCACCTGAGGGGGCAATACAGCCTGGAAATTTCTAAGAGGATACTTGTTAGCGAGGAACCTAGGGAACCCAGACTTCTCAACGTCAGACAATTCCCTCGATGAAAGTCCACAAATTGCTTTACGGATGGGAAGAGCCTCAGGCTCCTTCCGAAGGTACTACGAGAAAAAATCCTCCTCTTCATCCAAAGAAAACGCCTTAGGAAATGCCAAATTGTCCTTTAGGTGGGGCATAACCTCCTTCAACGAAGCACCCTTCACAAAGCCCATGCTGCTTCCAGGATCCAAGTGGCGCTGAGTCCACGTAACACCCACCACCACTCCATCATACTCTGTGCAGGAGCATCAGTGTGTCTGTTACAACAGGCTGCTGGCTACAAGCAAGAACCCTCAGCGTAAAACAAATATTGTGACCACCACTCCACACTGCTATAGTGCAGGAGTGGCGCTGAGACACGCAGAAAATGAGAGCCCACAAAGTTCACAGAAGCTCCCAGCATAAGAGCGGCGGTAGTCCAAAATGTAAACTGAAAATGCAACTCCCAATCGCTCCGTGTAGGAGCGGCGGTACCAAGCAAACAAAGGCATGGACGCTATAGTAGTCCCACCTACATTAAAAATGAATAAAAACATACTTACCACTGAATCACAGTGCATGGCGCCATCAGCATACTTTCCATGGGTGTTCCTTTCCGGAATACAGAGAAAAATACAGGTTGGAGTATGGGTTTGTTCCCCCCCATCACTTTATAGGTCAGGTGAGAGATGCTTCATGTCAGATCACTATGTTTGGTGGGGATTTTTTTCTATGGGTGAATGCTGTGCACTAGACAAATAGCGCTCAGAGGTGACTGTGATGAGGGAGACGGAGAAGGAAGGTAATGTTGACTTAGTCTTCATTGAGAAAATTCCATCACAGCACTTAAAATTAGTAGTGGGAGAAATTTGAGTGCCGTGAACAACAGCTGCTTGCGTTCTAGTCATTTGCGTTATTCCTGTGCTCTCAGGCTAAAATGTTGCCACAAACACAGTGTAAATACTCAAGAATAGCATCATTTCGGAAATTTCACGTTGCAACCATATTTGAAATTCACAAAATTACATAATAAGTCCTAGAAGAAGGCGTGCAGCATCCCCTCGATTCTGTGACATATACTTAGCAGACAAAATCATCGCTCTTTCAGACAGACTACCAACAGCAGTACATCAAGTGGATAATAAGAAATCAATAACAGCCCTGCCAAGTTCCACGCATCAGGCGTTCGAGTAACGCATTTCAGTGTTGCGGTGTGCATCACCACACTGAACTGCGAGGTCATGCATTATAGCGCCTCCTCGGCTGTCAAGCCGGAGCGCTGCTTTAATGCACCAGGACTGAGCTGCAGTGGTAGAGCATGATGCGTGCTGCTCCAGGGTCTGGCTGGTTATCTGCTCACAGATCTCTCTGCTACAATGTATTCTAACTAAGTAGAACATACCTCCGGCCGGGCCAACACCACGCAGCATTACTGATGTCTCAGGAGTTACAGTCTGCCTAATGGTTTGGCTCCTAAGAAACCTTCTTCTGAGAGACACTTTAATAGCAGTGGCAGTGCGTCCATTGGGGGCGCTGGGGCATTGCCCCACTAATGCCACGGCCCCCATTCAAATTCTTCGTTCTACTGCTCCAACACTAATTCCAATCAAGACTCCTGATTTGAATTAGCGTCGGAGAAGTAGAACGAGGACCGCTGAAGGGGGTGGGGGCAGGGCTGCGGCGGCACTCAGGGAGTTGAGTGACAGCAGCGCGCTGTTACGGGTGCTGGCGAGGAACGTTGTCAGTGCCTCGCGTACCTGCCCGACAGGAGGAAACTACACTTCCCGGCGGGCAATGTGGCGCGCGTGAGGTGTCATGACGCCAGTTCTGGCGTTGTGACGCCAGTTCCGGCGCCACACACGTAAAGGAGGGTCCGAAGAATCAGACGGTGCCGGATATTCCTATTTGCGTCCTGAGTGCCATCGTCCATGGATCCGTTGTTACAGGTGGCAGTCCGAGTAGGGTAAGGGTGCACACGCACCAAAAAACTCCATTAACCCCAAGGGTTTCGACAGGGTGAGTGTTGTACTTTAAGGGCTAAGTACATTCCACGTTCGTGAAGTGAACGTCGTGGGTGTCCCGAGTAGGGGGAGGCGAAGCTTGGCAAACTCAGCTGGAATTCAGATACGAGTAGTGTACTGTGAACCTGAGTGAGTACGGTATTGGAGTATGAGGAATCAGCAGTGTTAAGTAACGGCCATTACCAGCCTAATTGTGTATCTAGAACTGCCTGAACAATGGGGAAAGCTAGAAAACAATACGATTCATCTGGGTGGAGCACTGAGAGCCGAAGCCGGGTTTCGAACCGGCAAAGATATAGTGCAAACGATTTTGAGATTGCCGAAGCCGTGTTGAGAAACGGCGGAGATATCAAAGCACAAAAATGTTTATGTTCTTTGGAGGATTGTTTGTCTGAAACTTGTTCTACTCTATGAATATTGTCTGTTCGATGTTCTGTCATGTATCACCTCTTGTGTTTGAAGCACCAGGGGATAGCTTAACAAGGCTCCTGGTGAGGCATCGTACTCTGAAGTCTAGGGTGTCAGCTGGCCATGACAAAGGATAGAAACAGAACCTCAGACTATTCATGATATAAATGAGATCCGGTGTTTTTTTCTTTTACAGGTAGGAAAAACACAGGCTAGGAATTACCTAGAGTTCATGTGCTGTAGCCAGAAGACGAGTAGGTGCAGTGGTCTAATTGTGTGTTTCTGTTTGCAGGTCTCCCTCCCCGCTGTCCCCATCCTTTCCTTCCCTCACTTGAGCCGATCAACCTTCTGTGCTATAATAGCAGGCGGAATTGAGACGATCAAGAGGTGGAACCCCTTGTGCAACGAACCAACTCCGAAGTATCCTGCGAACTCCTCGTGAAGCTATCGGAGCTGACACGCACTAGACAGTCACACAGTTGCAGTCACAGCAATAGTGCGCATGTTCGTTTTTGGGCTGATCATTTTTACGTTCAGCCCGAACATGCGCACTAGCCTTCCCCTTAAGAGACCGAGGGTTGCTTCATGCCGCGGTCCTCAGTCTCCTAATAGGCAGGGATACTCCCTGCCCTCAACCAATCCTGGTGCTGCTAGAGCAGCGTCAGAGGGGTTGGCAGTGACGTCGCGGCTGTTCCTGTTTGTTGAAGAGTGCTGAGCGCGGGACCCCGGAGCAGTCTAGCAGAGGCAGCGCGGACCGGTAAGTTTTCTTTTATTATATTTTAATATTCCCGGCCCCCACCCAACCCCCCCGCGAGTATTGCGAGCCGCGACTTTCGTGTGTGTGTGTAAACTAGATCACTGGTGCCTTTGTAGTTCTTTTGGGGGTGGGGTTTTGTTTAGTAATGCACGTTTTTCTACTGATCAGAGTCAATGGTTAGAATATGAAACATTAAAACGCTTTTAAGCGGCTGCACACCACTAAGGCATAAGTTTGTTACGCGTGCCAAAAGCTGACTTAGAGAATTGGAAGTCTATTACCAGATGATGTCATTAGCCAACTCAGCTGAACGCTAGCTATCCGTACCAGACGGATGTAACTCTATACAGGCTGCCATGCCTCCGGGCTGGACGGCTGTTTACAGTGAGATACGCAAGGCTGAGGGTTGAAAAGTTGTAGCATTCCTCCCCACCCCCAGGATTCACTGGAGGAGGGTGGGAGATGGACCGCCTTAGCCGCTGGCACACACACCCAAGTGTTGCATCGGCCTGAAATTTGGGTGAGAAGTCAGTGACAACAAACGATTTGGAGCACAAATGGGGAAAAATGAAATCTAAAATCATTACTAACTCTCCGACATTTGTTGCCTCATCGCAGGGAATTTGTCTTTGTGTGCAGCTTGATAATTGAAAAGACAGTTGCTGTGATTATGACATTGCTATTTGCCGTCTTCGGGAGGGCGGCTGAGCGAGCCCTGGAGAGAGCGTGCCAGGCGCTGCCCACCAATGACCGGGCAGCGTGCCCAGCCCATTGATCTTTGTCAGCAGGAACCGTGCGCACGCTTGAATGTTGTGGAATGCAACACTTCGTAGCCTTCTGAACAAGCATTGAAAATGCAATAGGTCTCGCCCTCGTTTAAGTTAAAGCAATTGTGTTTGTAATTAGGTGGCTTTTTAGCTTTGCTTTTATTAGTGTCTTTCAAACTTTCATGTACATAACATGCATATGTGTGCATATATGTATATGTATGCATGCATTTATATTTGTATTTATATAGATATGCAGATGTATATATATGTTTATATATGTATGTATGTATATATATACACATACATATATATAAATGCATATGCATATATGTGCATATGTGTGGCGTAGAGAGGTACAGAGGTAGAGAGTAGTAGAGAGAGAGGCAGAGAGAGGTAGAGCGAGAGGAAGCGCGAGAGGTAGAGAGAGGTAAGAAGTAGAGAGGTAGAGAGTAGAGAGTGAGTAGTAGAGTGTAGAGAGTGAGTAGTAGAGTGTAGAGAGTGAGTTGTAGAGAGTAGAGTGAGTAGTAGAGTGTAGAGAGTGAGTAGTAGAGAGTAGAGTGAGTAGTAGAGAGTAGTAGAGAGTGAGTAGTAGAGAGAGAGTAGTAGAGAGTAGAGTGAGTAGTAGAGTAGTAGAGAGTAAGTAGAGAGTAAGTAGAGAGTGAGTAGAGAATGAGTAGTAGAGAGTAGTAGAGTGAGTAGAGAGTAGCATAGAGTAGAGAGTGAGTAGTAGAGAGTAGTAGAGAGTGAGAAGTAGAGAGTAGTAGAGAGTAGTAGAGAGTGAGTAGTAGAGAGTAGAGAGTAGTAGAGTAGTAGAGAGTGAGTAGTAGAGAGTAGTAGAGTGAGTAGTAGAGAGTGAGTAGAGAGTAGTATAGAGTAGTAGAGTGAGTAGTAGAGAGTGAGTAGTAGAGAGTCATTATTAGAGAGTAGAGAGTAGTAGAGGGTGATTAGTAGAGAGTGAGTAGTAGATAGTGAGTAGAGAGTAGTATAGAGTAGTAGAGAGTTGTAGAGAGTGAGTAGTAGAGAGTAGTAGAGTGAGTAGTAGAGAGTAGTAGAGAGTGAGTAGTAGAGAGTGATCAGTAGAGAGTGAGTAGGAGAGAGTGAGTAGAAATCCAGTAGTAGAGAGTGAGTAGAGAGTGATTAGAAGAGAGAGAGTAGTAGAGAATGAGTAGAGAGTAGAGTAGTAGAGAGTAGTACAGAGTGGGTAGAGAGTAGTAGAGAGTAGTAGTGAGTAGTAGAGAGTAGTAGAGAGTTAGTAGTAGAGAGTAGTAGAATGTGAGTAGTAGAGAGTGAGTAGTAGAGAGTGAGTAGTAGAGAGTAGTAGACAGTAGTAGAGAGGGAGTAGTAGAGAGTAGAGAGTAGAGAGTAGTAGAGTAGTAGAGAGTAGTAGAGTGAGTAGTAGATAGTGAGTAGTAGAGAGTAGTAGAGTAGTAGAGAGCGAGTAGTAGAGAGTAGTAGAGAGTGAGTAGTAGAGAGTGAGTAGTAGAGAGGAGTAGAGAGTAGTAGAGTGAGTAGAGAGTAGTAGAGTGAGTAGTAGAGAGTAGTAGAGTAGTAGAGAGCGAGTAGTAGAGAGTAGTAGAGAGTGAGTAGTAGAGAGTGAGTAGTAGAGAGTAGTAGAGAGTAGGTGAGAGTAGTAGTAGAGATTGAGTAGGAAGTAAGTAGAGAGTGAGTAGTAGAGAGTGAGTAATAGAGAGTGAGTAGTAGAGAGTAGTAAAGAGTGAGCAGAGAGTAGTAGAGAGTAGTAGAAAGTAGTAGAGAGTGAATAGTAGAGTGATTATTCGAGTAGAGAGTAGTAGAGAGTGAGTAGTAGACAGTGAGTAGAGAGTGATTAGAGAGTGAGTAGTAGAGAGTAGTAGAGAATGAGTAGAGAGTAGAGTAGTAGAGAGTAGTAGAGAGTGAGTAGTAGAGAGTGAGTAGTAGAGCGTGAGTAGTAGAGAATAGTACAGAGTAGTAGAGCGTGAGTAGTAGAGTAGTACAGAGTAGTACAGAGTGAGTAGTAGAGAGTGAGTAGAGAGTAGTAGAGAGTGAGTAGTAGAGAGCAGTAGAGAGTAGTAGTGAGTAGTAGAGCGTGAGTAGAGAGTAGTAGAGAGTGAGTAGTAGAGAGTGAGTATTAGAGAGTAGTATAATGTGAGTAGTAGGGAGTGAGTAGTAGAGAGTGAGCAGTAGAGAGTGAGCAGTAGAGAATAGGAAAGAGTGAGTAGTAGAGAGTGAGTAGAGAGTAGTAGACAGTAGTAGAGAGTGAGTAGTAGAGAGTAGTAGAGCAGTAGAGTGAGTAGTAGAGAGTGAGTAGTAAAGAGTGAGTAGTAGAGAGTGAGTAGTAGAGAGTGAGTAGTAGAGAGGAGTAGAGAGTAGTAGAGAGTAGTAGAGAGTGAGTAGAGAGTAGTAGAGAGTAGTAGAGAGTAGGTGAGAGTGAGTAGTAGAGATTGAGTAGAGAGTGAGTAGAGAGTGAGTAGTAGAGAGTGAGTAGAGAGTGAGTAGTAGAGTGTGAGTAATAGAGAGTGAGTAGTAGAGAGTAGTAGAGAGTGAGCAGAGAGTAGTAGAGAGGGACAGTGTGTCACACACACAGTGTCTCACACACAGTGTCTCTCACACAGTCTCACACACACACACACACACAGTCTCACACACACACAGTCTCACACAACACACACACACACAGTCTCACACACACACACAGTCACGCACACACAGTCTCACACACACACACAGTCTCACACACACACGCAGTGTCACACACACACATAGTCTCTCTCACACACAGTCTCACACACACAGTCTCACACACACAGTCTCACACATGAAACAGGGAAGAGCTGCCAAGGTTTCAGATTGCTCATGTGTGACATTTTCATATTTTCATTGTAATTGTGAGTGACATTCAACGACTATGAGTCGCTGAAAAAAAGCCAGTCCATCAACCCACCCAGTGTACCTCAGGACCTAACTTCTCCCTCCACCCTATGATCACCTCCGGAGGATCTACGACCCTCGCCTCAACCTAGATCTGCTGAAAGAAGTGTCAACAACCCGCCTCCCTTTTCACACACCGCAGCGACTCCCTCATCTAGAACTAGCAAGAACAACAACAACGCCCCCCTCTCAACACTCAACTTCAGCTCCCCCGCCCTATCAAGATTATCCCAAAACACATCCATTCCTCACCGTCTGAAATTTACAAAACGTTATCCTAGAAATCAGAAACCTCCTTCAACTCGCTGAAAACTCCCTCTCTACACTTAAACATCTTGAAACATCCCTAGCAACAGTCGAGAAGGGGATAAAAACTATCCCCCTACCTCTAACCGATCAATTCTTGCACACATGCAGACTCCCCAACAATATAACGGACCGTGAAATCCAAACACTACTACGGCTATATGAAACTACGGCTGGCCCTACCACAAATAAAGATGAATACGCTATACTCTCAGTCCCTAGAGACCCAAGCAGAACTTCTCATCCAAGACTTAGAGGAATAAACCTGAATAACCTTCAATCATTAACCGCGTACACCGAGAACCCTGAGCCAACTGTAAAGAGTTCCTCAAACACGCTCTCCTGCCTTCTACTGAATTGCCGCTCAGCCCCAAAACACGCCTCTGACATCGCCGACCTTGCCCTCAACAGGAAAATGGATATAATCATCCTCACAGAAACTTGGCTCAATGAATCATCCTCCCCTTGCCTAGAGCTTCTAGTCCCCCCTGACTACAACATCATTAGATTAGACTGAACGCACAAGACAGGCGAAGGCTTAGCCTGCATACATCGTTCCAAAATCACCATCTCGAAATTTCATTCGGAACCCCTAGTCTCTTGTGAATACCTGGGGATTTCTGTTAAATCATCAAGTATCCACTCTCACAAACTACATATACTCTACCATCCTCCAGGTTCGAATGCTGAATTCACAGAACAGCTTATGGAAATGATTACCTCAAACTCTTCCCCTCACTCCAAAGACATATTCCTTGGTGATTTCCATCTCCACTGGAATAACTACCTGGACAAGCAGGTTAACGCCCTCAAAACCTTCCTAGCAGACCATTCCCTGACCCAAGTTATCTCAATGCCGACTCACTCAAAGGGTGCCACCCTTGATTGGATCATATCTAAACAAAATACTATTGAATCACTCTTGGTTATTCCCTGTGACTGGTCAGACCATCACATTATCACCTTCCAAATTCCATCAGCTTCCAAGAATACTTTCTCGCAACAAAGCAAGCAAAAACATTGGATAAGAGACACAAAATAGACCAAAGAAACTCTTCGAAATTCTGAAACAACAATCTAACAAATTAGCCAAATCGTCATTCCTAACCTCAAAATCAAAGTTGAGTAGTGTAGAATTTTCCTAATTTTTCACAGCTGAAACTAACTCCCTTCAACTCTAACTTAGTGTGGCGGCATTGACCTCAGCCAGCCCAAAGAGCAGTCAAGCCGAAATTCCTGCACTGCATGAGCTACCGCTGCCCAAAAATAACTCTCACTGGGCAACTTTTAAACTCTACGATCTCATTGACATCACCAATATTCTAGCGACGACCAAACTTAACAACCACTTCAACAACCCTGTCCCCTCAAATTGCTTACCCCACCTCTTCCATATCATCTCACCTCTCTGGACCAAAGTCATCAATGCCTCACTAGCACAAGCACACATCCCAGATTGCCTAAAAACAGGCCAAGTCACCCCTATCCTAAAAAAACCAACAGCAGATAACTCCGACCCCAACAACTTCCGACCAATAACCAACATTCCCATGCTAGCCAAGGTCCTGGAAAAATGTGTTCAGCAACAACTGAACCAACACATCTCACACTTCAATCTACTGAACAGTCACCAATCGGGTTTCAGACCTGGGCATAGCACAGAAACAGCCATCCTGCACATAGTAGATGATGCCCTTCAAGCCCTTGACCGCAACAAAACCTGCCTGCTAGTCTTACTCTACCTCTCATCAGCATTCGATACGGTCAATCACGACAAATTACTAAGAAGACTAGAAAAAAGGATGGGTTTATCTGGTAAAGTCCTTCAGTGGTTCAAATCCTTCCTGGAAAACAGAATGCAATCGTACATGATCAACAACAATCTCTCCGTTTCCTCTCCTAACCTACTGGGAGTTCCTCAAGGCTCCACACTATCTCCCATGCTATTCAACCTATATGTCGAACCACTCACCGAGCTACTACAGCAGGAGAACATCTCCTTCCACATGTATGCGGATGACACCCAACTCTACATCAAGATCTCCTCTATCGAAGAGATAAGAACAATGAATCTAGCTCTCGAAAAGACAGTCCAGTGGCTATCGACCAACTTCCTCAAGCTAAACTGTAAACAAAAACAGAGTTTCTCTTAATCTCCCCCCCTAAGAACTCCACTGAGACAAAGGAGTGGATCAAAATCATTACTGCGTTGAATTACATGACAACTGTAGTGGACTCCTCCATATCACTAGGAATCACTCTGGATAAGAACCTTAACATGCAAAATTACATCAACTTATTGGCTAAAAAGGCCCGCTTCCTCCTCAGCTATCTCAGAAAAATGAAACCATTTCTCGAGAATTAAGACCTCAAAACTGCAATCCAGTCCTTAGTTATTTCAAGGCTTGAACACGGATGTACCACCCTCGCTGGGCTTCCCAAAATGTCAACTGCCCCTCTAAAAGCCTGTCTCAATGCCGCAGCAACAGTCATAACAGGTTCTAGGAAATTTGACGACATATCGCCACACCTGAAAGCACTCAACTGGCTACCCTACAAAGCTCAAATCCACCTAAAAATGGCTGGCATCACACACAAGGCGTTACACCACAACACCCCCCAGTACCTAGCCCAAAAACTTACCTTATCGGGAGGAGAGAGACATTCAAGGAGCGCAAACAATCTACTTCTGAAACCCTCACGTTTCAAAAAGACTAAAACTTCCAACAGAGCATTCTCCGGGGCAGCACCAAGAATATGAACTCGCTTCCACCATATATCAGAAAAATCTCCTCACCGCCTCTCTTCAAAAAGGAAGCAAAATTATTCCTGATGAGCAAATTCCTACCTTAAATCCGCACAACCACGACCCCAGATCTACAATCCCCTAACTACCTCTACTCTCGGGTTACCTGACCGCGAAGTGAAGACCTACACAAACTTGAACTGTCTTTTACTGCTCAGAACATTTCTTCTCACTGCTGCCAGGAGAAGTTAAGATCTACACGAGCTTGAATGGTCCTTTACTGCTCAGAACAAGTCTTCTTAATGCTGCTACTCCTAGTTACTTTCAGATTATGTTTCTTTGTATGCAATGTTCCCCTTTGAATGTGTTCACCGTACGCCTTATGTAAAGCGCTCTGATACCCTAGCATGGGTCTGGTTCGCGCTCTATAAAACTATAAAAATAAATAAATAAATAATAAAAAATTAGTGACATTTTCTCAGGAGCAAAATCAAGAAATGAAGACAAGGGCAACATATGGATATAATAAATCACACCCATTTGAGCAATGAGAAACTTTTAAAACTGCTTTAAAGGGCCAGATATGGATGGGCACTAACCTAGTAAAAAGCAGTAACTCACAGCTAATTGTCATTATATAAAGTTTTGAGAATATGCATGTTTCATGTTCTTTCGTGAAAACTGTTACTAAACAAAACGCTAATCTTGCTCCAGCACTCCATTATTCACAAGAGTGATCTTGAATTTTTTATTGATGCATGAAAACTCTTGGACACACAAATAATTCTGCCCCACAATTGTCACGCTTGTAGGAGTGTGATAGTCAGTAGTTGCGTTGCTACTATCATTGGCAGCATATAAGGGGCAATGGGTGGTGCAAGCTGCTGTGGCCTCCTGACGAGAGCCCTTACACATTTTGTTTTTTACAACAAAAAAGTCACTTTTACAGAATAGGATTTTAATAGGAAGTTCCTTGCTGCCTGCCTGATGTTTTTGGCACTGTTATTGGACTCAGTACAGCCGTTCAGTTGTTTCGTGTGGGGGAGGTTTCACATGATGCTGGGCGAAAACGGTCCCTCTTGCTTAGCCCCATCATGCCAACTAATCATCGCTCACTAACAGTGGCCAAGTTTTTGCTTCACGGTAAGGCGCACTCAATCGCTGCCGTTAACCAAGATGCTGAATGCTTGTAAAACAGAGGAAGTCGAATAGGCAGCACTGCACGCACTGCTGCTGCAGTGGTGACTGTGTTTTACAAGGATTCAGCAGCTTGGATAACGGCAGCAATTGAGTGCGCCTTACCGTCTTTGAAAAACAATTTAAAAGCACATAATTTTGCAGAGAGATGCCTCACGAGGCACAACTCACTTAGTTTGCGATGCAACTCTACATGTTACTAAACCAATGCGCTTTAAAAAATTAAATTTCACCACAAAAGCTAATCTAAAATACTTCACTAACAGTGGCCTAGTTTTTGCTTGACGGTAAGGAGCACTCAATCGCTGCCGTTATCCAAGCTGCTGAATGCTTGTAAAACAGAGGAAGTCAAACAGGCACCACTGCACGCACTGCTGCTGCAGTGGTGACTGTGTTTTACAAGGATTCAGCAGCTTGGATAACGGCAGCAATTGAGTGCGCCTTACCATCAAAGAAAAACAATTTAAAAGCACATAATTTTGCAGAGAAATGCCTCACGAGGCACAACTTACTTAGTTTGCGACGCAACTCTTCATACGGGCCGCATCTTGCTACTAGGCCATCCGTCACAACAAACACCGGTCCGGGCATGATTGTCTGGCTTAGCAGCAGCTACATGGGAGGGGCTGGTGCGCTGAGGGACAATTCCAGCGGCCGCCACGGCCCGTGCAAGGGCCAGCTGAGCTGGTCCATCGCTTGTTTGGTTAAAACACTGCCGCACAACTTGGTGATGGTCTTTTCTGTATTCACAACCATTTCTGCAGATTAAAAAAAAAAATATCATAACTTGCTGACTGGCCAGTCTGTCTCCGAACCCCGCAAAAGAGTCACCCACTACCTCTCGCACGAGCTTCCTGACGAAACCCCAGCCACAATTCCAGGAAACGCAGAAAACAAGCGCTCCGAAAGCGGAAGAGGATTGCGCCAGAGTTTGGCTTTATGGGGCCACGTGTTTGAAACACATGGCCCCATAAAGATAAGAAACCTTTTGCAACGCACGGAAAGCAGGCGAGCCCGTCCAAGTGGGCCATCTGAAAAGACCAAATGGCGGCAACATACAAAGCTCTTTTCCAATGGCTGGCCACCAGCCAATGGAAAAGAGGGGTGGGGCTTAAAGACCTTTACTCAAACTCCTCAAAAACATTAAATCTCGCCGAGCGAGCTGCGCATATGCGCAGCAACGCTAGCCGAGACCTAAAAAGCACCGAAACACAGGCTTAATGGCAAGGCCGTTGCACGCAGAATGGTTATTGCTTAAATACTGTTCATGAGCTGCATTACAGGAAAAGGTGCGCAGTGAGGGCAGACCGATATGTTTGTGCTCAAACAGTATGTGGTATGAAGAGCAGGGGTTTCAATTCTGTCTGGTGTTTTATCCATTGTAGCAAATATTCATAGATTTTGATCGCTCTCCTCAGAGAATTGAGATTCACCCATTTCTGCTCACATAATTACATAAGTAAATGGAAATGCACTACTCCGTGAAGCTCGGCGTATCGTGATTAGTGAGCTAAAAACATGGTGTACGTGTTCCGCCCAATGTGAGGTGAGGTGAGGTGAGGTGAGGTGAGTTAGCACATTCTTATTACAAGGGTACTTCTGGCAACAGACAGAAGCATGCGCTTTCTGATGTCCTGGTCTGCAGGAGGCAACAGTTATCTCTTAAAAGTCAATCACTCACACCCTCGCATGTCCTGTACAAGCTTGAACATTTGACTAGGAAGCGGGAGGTCAAGGGATGGCAGAGAGCTGGCACTGCCGCTGTTGCATCAGGCATAGGGAAGGCAGGTGGCACAAGCATTCCAAGGGCAGGTGTGAGAGGGGAAATAAGAGGCAGAGAAAGGGGGTACACTAACCAAGAGGAGAGGCAGGAGTCTGGAGCGAGATGGAAGGGGAGAGAAGGCTGTGTGTCTGACTATTTGTCTGCATTATAAAAGTGCAGTATGACAATAATGTTCCGCCTCAACACTTTCAAATGTCACCAGCCGCCACTGTTTAATAGGCGGGGATGAGCCACGGGGCCAGTCCTGCTGCCACCCGCAGTGTGAGCTGAAGGCATTTAAAAAATGTTTGGCTGCAGTTGTGTCAGTGTGTGGGCAATAGATCGGCAGCGCAGCTCCTTCTCACTGCTCGCACCACAGTGGTAAGGATGAGGAAGGATTCCAGCAAACCCGTGCCACATGACCACAGAATCATGCTGTGGTGGCGTTGGTTGTCGTGCCAGCCTGGGAGTGCACGACGAGTAATTGCAGGCTGGCTGACACACATTCCCTGAACATTCCCCGACGGACTGTTCCCGAGGGACCTTATCCTCGACGGAGGTGGATGTGCACCCGGGACTAGGTACCTCTCGAATAAGGGGAAATGTTGAAGTCTCTGGCAGGGCTCCAGTTCCAGAGGATGGGCCTGCTGCGTTAGGAGATGGGCCTGGTGGTCTCATGGACGATCACCGCGAAGTGCATTCTGGTGGTGAGGTGAGCAGAACCCCGGGACGCAGCTGTTCCAGGTATCATCTTCGAGAGAATCCTGAGCCGACTCGCCAGTTGCAAGATTATTTCACGTAAGACTGTTCCTATTTGTATTATTGAATGCTGCTGAGAGACTGTCTGTAGACGGTGTGGACTGCCAGAACTGCTGGGTGTGATCACTGTGAATTTTGGTTATGGTTTTGATGTTTGTTGGGGAGGAATGTTATGTCGTGCCTGTGACGCAACAGGCACGCCACGTTGGGTCATGTGACCCGAGATGAAAATAAACAGCGATGTGCATGAGTACAGCCAGTTGGGCGTACGACGGCAGCCGCCATAGAAGCATACTATGCCTGCTGTCATTATTGTGTAGTTAGGCCTCCCCAATGATTTAGCCCCCACTAGTCCAGAAGTCGTGGGTCTGCTGACTCATCAACATAACAGGGGCCTGCTTGTTGCTGCAGTGTCAGCTCACCTAGAGAAGTATGTCAGTGCCTCAGAGAGAGTGAGCCGGTATTAATCTGTAAACTTGCAGTTTGCCAGTAATGTTAGGGATATAAACAACCTGCTAGGGAGCCGTTTCAATGTCCATTTTAATTACTAAATAGGTCTGAGATGGGGGAGAGGGGTCCCAGCCCACTTCAAGCCCTGCCTCACATTGTCTTTACACTCTGTGCCCAAGCACCCCACACTGTGCACTTCTAGTCCGCAAGTTCCTTTTGTAGCCAAAGAGCTCGACCTTTCGTTCCGTGTACCCCAAGTTCCTGACCTCTCTGTCCGTGTACCTTGACTCCTCACCTTGTCTGTGTGGCCCAAGCACCTCTCACATTGCCTGATAGCTTGTAATGTCGTGACACTGACGACATACGCACAGGCATACGCGTCAGGTCACGTGATGTTAGTTCAATAAATATATCGTCACGCACGCACGTAGGTCAGAACGGCCACGGCGGCGGACGGAACACAAAGCACCTGTGTCCCCGCGTCTCTATGCACAGCAAGGCCCGCCATAGTGAGCACCCAGCCCCCGCGCACAACATAACAAGTGGCGACGAGGGTGGGCGTGCCCTCGTGTTTCCAGCTCCCGTGGGTGTGGCGGCCGTGAAGCAAGCTCCGCTTTCGGCGCTCGTGCCCCCGCGGTGCATCGCTGGCGTGTGACGGCCCCCGCTGCGGTGCGAGGAGGTGGAGTCGCGCTGCCTTTGAAGCGCGCACCGGCTCCCAGGCGAATCGCGCACCATGCGTTTCCAGTCCAGAACTGAAGCGAGCGCTTCCTCGAGCGTCACTGGGGTGTCCCCGGCGTGTTGCTGACCACGTGGTTGAGGCCTCCCTGAAGCGCTGTCTCGCGCTGGCTGAAAGCGGTGCAGCCGTGCAGCCTCCCATCGCGTGAGTAGTGTGCCTGGCCCCCGAATGAGCCTGGAAGGGAGCTACCTGAGTAGGGATCAGGAGGGGTACTGGATATGAGCTGCCCATGAGCTGCCCAAGGCCCACACAGCGCTCAAAAGCCCAGGGAGCAGGAGGGGAAGTCCCAACTCGGCCAGACAAGAGGACTCCATCTGCCACGTGGGGGAGGAGCAGAGAGACTGAAAGTAAATACACCCAGGCGCAGGGATAAGTCTCGCCTAGCGCAGGCAGCTCACGCGCAACATGACTAATATTCCACCAATCGAGCCATTCTCAGTAGAGGGGTCCCCATCAGCAGTGGCAGCCCGATGGAGAGACTGGGAAGACAGAGTACGCATCTTCTTTGAAGCCACGAAAGTCCAGAGAGACCAAAAACGTGCGATGATAATTCATCTCGGAGGGAAGGAAATCCACAACATAGTCAAGACGCTTGTGGAAAATACCCCCAAAACTCACATGACACTGATAGCGGCGCTAAACGAACACTTCGAACCGATGGCAAATCGCAATTATGAGAGATTCATATTCTGCCAAGCGCGCCAGCTTCCCGAGGAGTCGCTAGACAAGTTCCACGCCCGCCTGAAGAACCTAGCAGCCACCTGTGGGTTCCGTGATGAGACGGAGGAAATAAGAGGCCAGATAATACAGGGGTGCGCGTCAGTTAAGCTGAGAGAGAGGATACTGGAGGAGTCCGGTAAACCCCTAGCGGAGATCTTGACAATGGGTCGGACAAAAGAACTATCGAAAGCACGTGCTGCGCACATGGAAGCCGCTCTACAGGCCCCTGTAAAGGTGGAGCCAGTCAACGCAGTCGCAGTCAGACCCAAACAGAGGTGGCCCAAAAGGGGAGCAGGTCCAGCCGCTCAAGAACTGCCCAAGTCATGCGGGTACTGTGGAGGGTCACCACATGCCGCGGCAGAGTGCCCCGCACGAGGAAGAAAGTGTCTGGGGTGTGGCCGTTTCAACCACTTCGAGAAGGTGTGCCGCTCGAAGAGATTCCGCAAACCCCGCCAGACAGTGAATGCCGTGGAGGAAGGAGAGCCGGTGGCTAGCGACATGGATGATGATGGCGAAGAAGAGAGGGTGATACACCGGATACACATGATAGGCACGGCAACGCGCAGGACAAGACGCCTTCCGCAGTGCAGCATCCGGGTAGGGTCGCAAGAGATCACCACGGTAGTTGATACCGGGGCTAGCATTAACATCATGGCCGCTGCGTTGCACCGCTCCATGCACCCGAAGCCCGCACTATGACCATCAACGATAACGGTATTCGCGTATGGACAGGAGGAACCATTGAAAGTGTGTGGAAAGTTCAAGACCACGATATCTCACGGGACACGATCAGTCACGTCAAACATATATGTCACAGAAGACGGACAAGGCATGCTCCTAGGCTGCAGAGCCGCGGAAGACCTCGGGGTGGTGACCTTTGCGTTTGGAGTGCACCAAGAGTCGATGCACCACATCCTAGAAGAGTTTGAAGAAATATTCCAGGGGATAGGCAAGTTCCGCGGCAAGGAGATCCACTTACATATAGATCACACCGTCCAGCCAATAGCCCTACGACATCGCTGCATAGCGTTCCATCTTAGACCGTTGGTGGAGGCTGAATTGAAGAAGCTGGAAGTGGCTGGAATCATCGAGAAGGTATCTGGGCCGACCCCGTGGGTATCTCCCATAGTCGTGGCAAGGAAACCCAAACAGCCAGGCGCGGTCCGAATATGCGTCGATATGCGACTCCCCAACAAGGCATGGTGAAGACCAAATCGAGGCTCCGCACTAAAGTGTGGTTCCCTCTCATGGATGAACTGGTAGAAGTCACGGTTCGGGCGTGCCACGCCTGCCAGGTCACTGGGGAAACACCCCGGCCAGCTCCCATTGTAACGGAACCTCGACCCAGAAGACCGTGGTCCAAGATAAGCGTGGATTTTGGCAGCCTGCCGGACGGAAGGCACACATTAGTCGCCATTGATGACCACTCAAAGTATCCTGAAGTGGAAATACTGGCAACCTTAAGTGTAAGTGAAGTGATCCCGAAAATGGAGAAAATAATGGCAACTCATGGCTTGGTGAAGGAGATCAGAACGGACAATGGGTCCCCATTTCAGAGTCTAGAATTCGCCGCATATCTGCAAGCGTTGGGTATTCACCATCGGCGAATCACACCTCGCTGGCCTCAAGCAAATGGGGAAGCCGAACGTTTCATGAGGACCCTCAATAAAGTAATACGAATCGCTCATGAGAAAAGCCAGTCGGTAGAGCTCGCGATCTTTACTTTCCTCCGAAGCTATCGCCAGACGCCGCACTCCATCACAGGAACGGCCCCGGCCCATTTGCTGATGGGACGGGTAATAACGGACACAATACCACATCATCCAGAGTGGAGGCCTGAGGCCCCTGATGACAGCGCTGTTGATGCCAGGCGCCGCGGAGCCTATGCAGAGATCGACACCCGGCGACGGGCGGTCGCACCGGACATGGCCCCAGGTGACCTGGTACTCATCAAAAACAGGATGACCGGCAATAAGTTCCGATTGAGTTTTGAGCCAGAACCATGGACTGTGGAAGAAGTCAGGGGCACCTGTGTGACAGCCAGACGAAGAGGGGAAAAGATAACTAGGAACATTTCATACTTCAAAAAGATTCCTGGGCCCCTCGGACTGGGAGAAAGACGTCAAAGCGCGCCCCTGGGGCACCCGCGAAGAGTGGAGAGGTTCCTGGAACAAGCCGCAGCTATGGACACTGCAAGTGGAGGAACTGACTCCCCAACTGGAAGTAGTGACTCACTGCGACCTGTCCAACAGCCCGAGGTGTCACCGCCAGGGGAATCAGAGGTGCCAGGTGTCGGAGGTGATGATGGCAACGGTGACTCTGTGAGTAGGGGTTCGGGTGTTTTGCCAGACGGTGTAGAGCCGCGATACAACCTGAGACTGCACCCCGAGCCTTCACGTCGCCTCAACGACTACGTCAAGTAAGACTGTTTTGATTTAAGTTGGTCTGAGTTGATACATGTTAAAGTTGGGCCCACAGCAAGAGGGGTAGTCGTGCCAGGCCCACGAGGTGACAAGGAAGTGACAGTGTGTTCTGATGTTGTTTTAAGTTTTCGTGTGTTGGGGAGGAATGTAATGTCGTGACACTGACGACATACGCACAGGCGTACGCGTCAGGTCACGTGATGTTAGTTCAATAAATATATCGTCACGCACGCACGTAGGTCAGAACGGCCACGGCGGCGGACGGAACACAAAGCACCTGTGTCCCCGCGTCTCTATGCACAGCAAGGCCCGCCGTAGTGAGCACCCAGCCCCCGCGCACAACATAACAATAGCTCATCCCTGACCAGAACGGCCGCGAAGAAGACTATTAGGTGATGTGTGTCAGAAAAATGCGATCCCTACGCCTAAAAGATAAAGGAAGGAGTCTGGCTCTGTGATGAGTTTAACATTTTATGTTGACGAGGTTTCAAGGAACGCACACGATAAAAACACCACTTGCCTGCTCTCCAACCAACAACGTTCAGTTACTGAGTGGATTTCTTTTGTTCATGTGTTTGACCTGACCTCTCATCTGGATTCACGTATGTTAGGGGTGCCGAGGTCATGAGTGGGGCACTTGTGTGTCCAGTTACATCACGTACTGTCTTTAAAAGACAGCCATGCTGACCTTCGACTGGACAGAGGGAACCACAACGCGCAAATCCGGACGGGGTGTCTGATACTCAACTCTGCTCCAATTTGATAGACTTGTGGCATTATACCTCACTTGCTGCCCGGCTTTCACTTGTGTTCAAAGGTGGGGACACACACAGAATTGTGTCAGTTCCAAGCGTGCGCTGTGCCACGGGCTTTAAAAAGCAAGGCACAGCTCAGCTGACTTGCCTCTAACTAGGACTACAGTGAGTTCAGATACCATTGACTGCACTCACCTGTAGTAGTTCTAAAGGCCCCTGAGAGTCTCAGGGGTACCAGTGCGACAAGGTCCTCGAGCCAGCATTGAGGCAGTTAGCAGACAACAGCCGTACTATGGCTGAGTGCAGAGACTAACAAGTACGCTTTTTGTTAAAACTGTGTGCTTGGGCCCACGGCCACTGACATATGTGTGTGTGTGTGTTGAGTTAGAAGGTGGTTCAGGTCCAGGAGGGGTACCGAACAAGAGCACCATGGGAGTCAGTTCTTATTCCAGTGAATTGTTGTGTTTCAGGTGAATGAGTTCTTTTACATTCAATTCCAGCTAGGCCCATCTCAATGCCTCACACCATCAGCTCTGCTTTTTTGTTCAGGTGTCATCCTCGCAGGTCGATAGGTGCACCTTAACACCCTAATGCCAGTGCCATAAAAAAATCAGCTTTACACTTCACAAATATTTAAAGTATGCTTTTCAGTTTCCATAATCTAATAATTACCTAAATGAGTGCCTCCCGTGTCAGCTTTGTATGCAGTCATGGTTTTTTGCACCTGTCTCCGGCGGCAGTCTCAGTCAGTCAGTCAATCAGTCAAATAACTTTATTCGGTTTCAGAAGACAACCATGTAAGTGCACAAGATCAACAGTACCATTTGTGTTTGCGATGACCAATTTACAAAACAGCATGAAAGACAATTTATACAATTTAATTATTCAGAAGGGAATAAAAATAGGTTTAAAAGAATACATGCCTTAAAATTAAGTCCTAGGATTTATCAAACTTTAGAAGATAAAACACTTAAGATGTGCGGTGATAAATCTAACTAATCCAGTACAACTACAGCTACTAGTACCATTTCCTAATAGCCATGGCAACTTTAATAAAATTAGAGACCCCAATGCATATCAAGAGTGGCCAGAGAATGCAGAAAGTTAAAACCATCAATATAAGAACAAGGCCTAATATTTTTTTTAATTGGGACAAAAATTTTCCCTTGGCTCTTCATATAAAGTGCAAAAAAGCATAAAGTGCACTGTGCTTTGGGCTACCAAATTATCACAAGGGCAGGGCACTAAGTTGTCTGCATAGCCAGTTTGTTTCGGGAATGCTACTAGGAAATGCAAAGTAAGAAGGAAAAATCTTGTTAGATAAAAACGTGTCTGGGTATTTGTGGAGAAAAGGGTGCCTGCTGGGGGGCGTGGCTAGGCACCCAAAATGTATGGCGGCGTCTCCGTGAGGCTCCTCTCCCGGTGCGGCGGAATCGCGCTCTCAGGACACGTAGTGCGAAGCTGCATGTAGAAATGTCCATCGGAAGATGTGAGCGCTAACAGGGGACAGCGCTTGAAGCTTTTTATAGCGTGACAAGGACATATTCAGAGGTAAAGCGTCGCGCAGCATAATCGCGGGACGCGGCCGCCATTTTGAATTCTGTGACGCGCGCTTTTCTTTCACATTTATGAAGGAGAACGTCTTTTTCTTTTTGCCATGAATGCACTAGCTTCCCTGCAAATTGACTTTCCTGATACTCCTTTTTAATGGAATTTTATTGCTTCACAACTGCCTGATATAAAACACGGAGGCAATTAGACTGGGACCGCCATATTCCTGTTTCCTTTTGATGTTTCTCCCAAAGTCTAAAATTGCTGGATGCCTCGTCACATATTTGAACCATGCACGATCTCCATATGTTGTCTTCTTTCTGCATTAACCTTTGAATAAGGAATTACCTATATACACTCTAATTCCCCTTCCGATGCATTAATTTTGATGGAGTGAACCAAACAGAGAGGCATAGCTCATCGAACAATTTACACGTTTTTAGAGCTACAGGAATTATACTAATCCTCGTCATTTCAAGGTAGTCAATGCTTTACACTATATAGCGTGTTGCATTCTTTATCTAGCCTGCGCAACTTCATGCAAGTGAAGTCTTTTCCAGAATGAAGTTACCCGCTTACTTCTCATTCCTGATAATAACCTTTGCTGAACTCTGTATTGCCTATTCCAAAGTACATGGAAAGAATGAAAGGCTCCCTTCATAACGCTCCTAAAGCACAACGCTCCTTCATTAAAAATTCTACGCTCTTCTCAGAGCTTTCCAAACTGGAGGATAATGGATTACTTACCACAGAGAACCCTGACCCAATAACGGAACCTATGCAAGCGCCTCCAGGAAAGTCCAATGTGAAACGCCTCATAAAGGATCCCCCCTCGCCACCTAAACCGGCTTCTCCAGTCTCAATGGAGTTATTACTACAAGAAATAAGAGTCCTCGGACCGTTTCTGGATTCAACCAACTCTAAAATACAGGCTCTTTAGGACAATTGGTCTCAGTTGGATATGAGACTAACAGCAGTAGAACAACACATCTCCTCCTTTGATGATACCACCAAGACTGTTACCTTTCTACATTCTCAGGTCTCAACTCTTCAAAAGCAAGTCGAGGACCTTGAAAATCGCAACAGAAGAAATAACTTGCGTATTTATGGCTTGGCAGAAGGCACAGATCCTCTTGTATTTTTTAAGTCATTCCTGCCCAAGATTCTTCACTTGCCAGAGGACACTGCACTAAACATACAACACCCCCATAGGTTGGGCCGAATTTCAAAATGACCCAGAGGAGTCATCCGTTATTTTCTAGAGTATACAGACTTACTCAAAGTACTGGCAGCTGCCAAAGCTATTCAACGGATCTCTTGGTCTGGATCCACATTATTCTTCGCGCAGGATTACTCTAAGGTTACAGCAGCCAGACGCAAAGCTTTTCTCAACATGAGATCTGACCTTCGTTCCATGGGAGCAAGATATGGTTTATTCCACCCGTATCTTTTTAAGGTCACCTACAATAACAAAACAACAACATATGAAGACCTGGTTCGTTTGCAAAGCTTCATCAATGCGCAAACAACAGTTCATATAGATTCCTCAGGACCGTCCTCTTCACACGTTACATGACTTTTCTGTACTTAGATGTATTCATTCCTTTGAAAGCGTATTTTAAGATGTTTGTCTTATATTTATGCTGATAACTTTTCCTCATTAGCATTATAGCTTAGCGCTGTTTTTGGAATGTTTTAGCTCATATTACTCAGCCTTTATATTCCCTGGTTTATTGTTTCTTTTTTTTTCTTCTAAATTATTGTAAAGTATGTTTCTCTTCGCTTTACAGTTCCATCCCAGTTATGGTGTGGTTCTCCCCCGGTTGAGTCGATCCATCCCTAGACGTTTGTCTGCTCCATGTGGTTCCACCTTCCCCCGCCCTACATTTCCTTTTGTGTAGGTATTGTTACTTGTTTTGTAATGTTTTTGTTTTTCGATATGTAATGTATTCTCTAGTCTTCTGTATACTTGGTGTCTTCAGCAATCTTATTTTTTCTCTTATTCTCGATTCTTCTTCTGTCTTTAATATTGCATACTTTAACCTCATTATTCTCTCATTTTTTCATCTCTCATTTACTATACTTATCTCCCTTCTTATCACTATGCTCAGCTCACATTTCAGGCTTCTAACACATATTCTCTTTATTTCTCTTCGCTCAGCTCTTGTTTTCTTTACTTATACCACTGTTCCACTCTTTCTTAGTTTAATTGAATTGGATTCTTGTTTCACGTTTTTGCTTATTTTTTCTCCTGATTTCTCATGCCTCTAAAACTAATTTCTTGGAACTTTAGGGGATTAAACTCTCCGATCAAAATACAAAGAGTTTTATACCACCTAGCCAAATTTAATACAGATATAGTATTCTTGCAAGAAACACATCTTACAGAGATTGAATCTTGAAAATTAAAAAGAGGCTGGGTGGGAGAAGTTTTCTTTTCCCAGGGAGATGGCAAACGCAACGGAGTTATGATACTGTGTAATAGAACGCTTCCACTTAAACTTATATCACAAAGCACAGATGATGATGGTAGATGGCTAAATGTTAAATTGTCACTGAATAATGTTTTAGTTTCTTTTCTTAATGTGTATTCCCCTACAGGTGGTGAGGCGTCCTTTTGGCATGCATTAGCGAAGCAGATTACTCACTGTTTTGAAGATAACTTTATATTAGCTGGTGTTGGACTTGGCCCTTTTTCCCGAAATTTTTCGCTTTTCGGGGAAACTAAATGATATATGAATGCTGTATGAATGTGTGCAGACTGAGTTTCCCCATTTTAAAAATATAACTTAAAATGGATGCCAAAGCTGTGTGGTTGCGCCGGTTGACTGAGCTGGGTTGACAGTCTAGGCGTTATTTCCCAGCAGCCCCAGCTTTTGGAGGGAAGCCTGGCACCCAGGGTGCTCTACCCCTCCCCCTAGGCCAGTTAGAGCCAGTTTCCCCAGACGCTTCTAGAAGCTTCTGGCACTGTCTGGAAGGTGGGGTGAGGAGCGTCTAAAGGGAGGAGCTGGGTTGCCATGCAGTCAGTCAGAGGGTGGACCAGGGAGAGAGGGGACCTGCTGCCAGGGGTCACCGCCACATAGGCCTGTGTGCTGGGCCCGGAGCCTACCTACCCCCCCCTACTGTCCACAGGGCGAGGGAAAGATATAGTGGTGGCAATTCAGACCTGGAAAAGCCTTCGCAGGAGTTTAGGCGGTAGGATTAGTCAGGGACCTATGCCTCTGAAAGTGACAGGGCTTAGGTGCTGCCTTTCAAGTGAGTGAGGGATCCTGAACTACCCACTGATCTGGCCCGGCGATAGGAAAACCCAGGGACGACAGGCAGAGACTACTTAGTCCGCCTTCAACCACCAACGCAATTTCCCCCCCTCAAGAAACCCCCAAACAAGGGGCAGGAACCAAAGAGCGCTATTTACAAAGGAGAGCGCTATTTACAAGCTGCCCCTTGAAGGAGAGCGCTATTTACAAAGGAGAGCGCTATTTCCAAGCTGCCCCTGGAAGGAGAGCGCTATTTACAAAGGAGAGCGCTATTTCCAAGCTGCCCCTGGAAGGAGAGCGCTATTTACAAAGGAGAGCGCTATTTCCAAGCTGCCCCTGGAAGGAGAGCGCTATTTACAAAGGCGAACGCTATTTCCAAGCTGCCCCTGGAAGGAGAGCGCTATTTACAAAGGAGAGCGCTATTTCCAAGCTGCCCCTGGAAGGAGAGCGCTGGATTTGGTGAGCGCTATCTTTGAAGTGGCTGTGCCTGCAGCCGGAGAGAGTGACAGCCTGCTGCTGGGAGGCCGCCGAGACGCCTGCAGCCAAGAGCCCGGTGAGTGGGGCATTGGGGGAACCAGTGGCGTGGAGGGGGCAATGGGGCACATTATCGGTGCCCGCCCCGGGGCCCCTTCACATTTTTGGGACCTTGTGGGGGCGTACTTGGAGGGTGTGTCGGGGCACATTGTCGGTGCCCGCCCCCGGCGTCGTGTGGGACTGGTAGTGGAGGAGGGGGGGCAACGGGGTACATTGCCGGTGCCCGCACCTGGTGCCAGGAGCCTGCACAGCTGCCCCACAGGACAGTGGGCAGCTGCAACGGCCTAGAGGGATGCTGGAGGGGTTGGACACCTCGGAGGGCCCACGGACCGTCCCGGACTAAATGCAATGCCTAGCGCTGCAGTGGCTGGCCATGGTTGATGCTCCCAGAGCTTGCCAAGTCTACTGCCCCAAGAGCTTGCTATGCTGAATGCTCCCAGTGAGGGCCCTATCTGAAGCGTCATTGATCTGCCAGGTGTAGCACTATGCTATAATGCCAAATTTAAAGCGCTATGGTCAATGCTAGTTGTGCAGCGCTATATTCAAATGTCATGCTCTTAAGCGCTATGTCAATGGCTATGTTTTGAAGCGCTTTCGCCGTGATATGTGCAGCGCTATATTCAAATGTCATGCTCTTAAGCGCTATGTCAATGGCTATGTTTTGAAGCGCTTTCGCCGTGATATGTGCAGCGCTATATTCAAATGTCATGCTCTTAAGCGCTATGTCAATGGCTATGTTTTGAAGCGCTTTCGCCGTGATATGTGCAGCGCTATATTCAAATGTCATGCTCTTAAGCGCTATGTCAATGGCTATGTTTTGAAGCGCTTTCGCCGTGATATGTGCGGCGCTATATTCAAATGTCATGCTCTTAAGCGCTATGTCAATGGCTATGCTTTAAAGTGCTAGTCATGTGTTGTATGCAGCGCTATGTCTAGATGCCAGGTTTTAAGGTGAATGAACTGCCTATTTTGATTCCTGCCTCAGGGGACCTCCAGGTTGTTAAGGGATATGGTCAGGTCATGATGTGTTTTATTACAGGTGGTCCGGACTAACGCCTAAGGTTATGCCCTGAGTTGACTTTATTGCAGGTTGCAGCTAATGGACTTACTTTTACTATCTTCTAAATCGCAATGATTCCGGCAGGGGCCCGATTGGCCCTGCCCTGTACATAATTCCCCCCCTGTAAATGTTAACCGAGCGCCAGTTGGCGCAGTACAGAGATTGCCTATTGACACATTGTGGTTTTGGACAATACAAAAGTTCTTTTTACCTAAACTGGTGTGGTGTCTCTTTTTGTAGTGTGCCTTTTGTGTCGCCTGTGTGTACTGCGTGGATGCTTTGCACATTTCCTCCGGAGTTTGGCCCGCCCGCTCTGCACCACGCTACCCGTTTCCAACATTGGTGTTCAGCGGTGGGATAGGACTTGTGTTTGCGCAGTACCACAGCGACCGCGGGTTGCACTGCAAATTGAGCGTTTAAAGTGATCTCAGCTTTGGGGAATTATTGTTTTTTCCTTATTTGTGATTTCCTCCTGGAAGTGTGTTTTTAAATTGTGTCCCCTTGTTGCACTGTGGGTGGTGTGTCCCGGGTGTACCGTGCCAGGATGGGGTCAACCTACAACGAGGATGATCTTATGGAATACACGGAGCAGGAAGGAGTGGATTTCTGCAGGGAGAGAGGGATACCCCCAGTAGGCAACATACGCAGGAAGTTATTTCTCTATGAGCCCCTCAAGAGGGGGGAACCCTTAGAGATCGGTGGAGACCTGTCAGATTACCCCTCCGCATATTTAAAGGGTGGATTTAGTGGAGACCCGGAGGAGGACCTCCAGTGTAGGGAGGACTCCGAGAGTGAGGGGGCCCAGTCCATAACCCAGGAGGGGGGTGACACTGACGAGGAGGAGGAAGATGACCGGGGGGAGACGCCAGTAGCTAGTGAGGACACCAGAGTTAGGGAGTCCCGCGCTGGGTCGAGTCCCGGGGGCACTGCCCCGTCCCTTTCCCTGTCCCCAGAAGAGTGGGTAGATAAGAGGGAAGAGAGGGAGCATCAGCTGGCGCTGGGAAGGCTCAAGGTGGAGCTAGCGCGGCTGAGTGTGCAGGAGAAGAAGCTAGAGACGGGGAAGGTCCTAGCTCAGGAGAGGATGGCGGAGGCAGAGAGGGCCTTTGCCAGGGAGAGACCAGCTCGGGAGGGTAGGTTGTCCCCTGAGAGTGGTTTTTGTGGTCTGGATTCACCAGTAAGGGTGGAATCCAGTGGTGGCAGCGAGAGTGGATCCAATGTAGGGTGTCCCACTCCCAGAGCCCAGGAGACGGTGCCTGATTCCCAGGAAGAGGGGGACAGGTTAGAGTTCAGGGGCAGGGGAAAACTGTCCCACTAGTCCTGGGGGGAGTTTGCGGAGGTGTGTGGGACTGCATTGGGGGATTGGGTGGTGAGGAGTGCAGTGAATGAGTGGGAAGGGCTGTGCCAGGTAGTCATCCGGGAGCACATGCTCAGAAATTGTTCCCCAAGGTTGCGTCACCACCTTGTACAGTGTGGGTTCTCTGACCCCAGGGAGCTTGCACAGGAGGCAGACCTCTGGGTGAGGGCCAGGGTGTCTGAGGAGGCATTGGGGAGTGACCCTGAAGGGGGTGGTGCAGGGATCTTCCAACCCAGCGAGGTGGGAGAGGTGGCGAATAGCCCAGCTAGGTCCCCGGGAAGAGAGAGGGTTGTAGGGCCTCACGACCTATCCATAGGAAGGAGTGAGACGGGGAGGTGTCCCGAGGTGCCCCAACCGCAGTCTCAGGGCCTGGAGAGTTCCGTAAGGGAGCCCCAGGTTGGGAGCCTAGGCTGTCCTGATGTGCCGCCCGGTGAGGGGGAGCCCCTAGTGTCAGGAGGACCCGAGCATCTGTAATCCGAGCTCCTGAGGTCCTGGGGTTGGCCCAGTTGCAGGGTTTAGATCCTGGGCTGGGATGCCAGGTTCAGGGGTTGCCTGACCTGGCGGGTGGGACATCTGTTAACAGTGTCCCCCCAGAATTGACTTCCAGGGGTACTTCTCCAGGTGGGAGGGTGCAGAACTCTGGAAGGGGGTGCAGAGGGAGGAAGGTCTCACCTCGGGCACCGGCTCAGCCACAGGGCTTAGATCCTGGGTTGGGAGGCCAGGGATGGGTACTGCCTGACCTGGCAGGTGAGACATCTGTTAGCAGTGTCCCCCCAGAATTGTCTTCCAGGGGTGCTACTCCCGTTGGGAGGGTGCGGAACTCTGGGAGGGGGTGCAGGGGGAGGGAGGTCTCACCCCTGGCACCTGTGCAGCCTAAGGGTTTAGACCCTAGGCTGGGGAACCAGTTGAAGGGTCAAGGCCCTGGACTGGGGAGAGAGTGGTGGTCTGAGGGTGCCTCGCATGGGAGTAGGGTGAGGAACCCCAGAAGGAGAGGTAGGGGGAGGAGAGCCTCGCCCCTGAGGGCTGGTCAGCCTGAGGGTGCGGACCCCAGGTGGGAGGACCAGTGGCAGTTCGGAACTGCAAGGAGGAGGAGGAGAGTGGTCAACGGGTGCTATGGGCCTGGGGTTACTGCCCCCCACTCTGTGAGACCGCAAGGGCCAGAGACATCTGGGTGGCCTAGGGGCCAGTCCTGGCCACAACCAGCTAGGGGACCCCCGGGTGGTGGCTCAGTCGGTCGAGGAAGGTTTGAGAGAGGGAACCTTCGGGTTCCAGAGTGGAGGAGAACCTGCGGGTGCTCCTGCAGTTGCGGGCCTGCGTCCACCTTTTCTCGCCCTAAGCAGGGAAGCCCATCAAGGCATTGATCGGTCTACCCTGGCTTTTGGCTGGAAGGGGGTTGTGTTGGACTTGGCCCTTTTTCCCGAAATTTTTCGCTTTTCGGGGAAACTAAATGATATATGAATGCTGTATGAATGTGTGCAGACTGAGTTTCCCCATTTAAAAAATATAACTTAAAATGGATGCCAAAGCTGTGTGGTTGCGCCGGTTGACTGAGCTGGGTTGACAGTCTAGGCGTTATTTCCCAGCAGCCCCAGCTTTTGAAGGGAAGCCTGGCACCAGGATGCTCTACCCCTCCCCTAGGCCAGTTAGAGCCAGTTTCCCCAGACGCTTCTAGAAGCTTCTGGCACTGTCTGGAAGGTGGGGTGAGGGGCGTCTAAAGGGAGGAGCTGGGTTGCCATGCAGTCAGTCAGAGGGTGGACCAGGGAGAGAGGGGACCTGCTGCCAGGGGTCACCGCCACATAGGCCTGTGTGCTGGGCCCGGAGCCTACCTACCCCCCCCCCCCTACTGTCCAGAGGGCGAGGGAAAGATATAGTGGTGGCAATTCAGACCTGGAAAAGCCTTCGCAGGAGTTTAGGCGGTAGGATTAGTCAGGGACCTATGCCTCTGAAAGTGACAGGGCTTAGGTGCTGCCTTTCAAGTGAGTGAGGGATCCTGAACTACCCACTGATCTGGCCCGGCGAGAGGAAAACCCAGGGACGACAGGCAGAGACTACTTAGTCCGCCTTCAACCACCAACGCAATTTCCCCCCCTCAAGAAACCCCCAAACAAGGGGCAGGAACCAAAGAGCGGTATTTACAAAGGAGAGCGCTATTTCCAAGCTGCCCCTGGAAGGAGAGCGCTATTTACAAAGGAGAGCACTATTTACAAGCTGCCCCTGGAAGGAGAGCGCTATTTACAAAGGAGAGCGCTATTTCCAAGCTGCCCCTGGAAGGAGAGCGCTGGATTTGGTGAGCGCTATCTTTGAAGTGGCTGTGCCTGCAGCCGGAGAGAGTGACAGCCTGCTGCTGGGAGGCCGCCGAGATGCCTGCAGCCGAGAGCCCGGTGAGTGGGGCATTGGGGGAACCAGTGGCGTGGAGGGGGCAACGGGGCACATTATCGGTGCCCGCCCCGGGGAACCTTCACATTTTTGGGACCTTGTGGGGGCGCACTTGGAGGGTGTGTCGGGGCACATTGTCGGTGTCCGCCCCCGGCGTCGTGTGGGACTGGTAGTGGAGGAGGGGGGGCAACGGGGTACATTGCCGGTGCCCGCCCCTGGTGCCAGGAGCCTGCACAGCTGCCCCACAGGACAGTGGGCAGCTGCAACGGCCTAGAGGGATGCTGGAGGGGGTGGACACCTCAGAGGGCCCACGGACCTGCCCGGACTAAATGCAATGCCTAGCGCTGGAGTGGCTGGCCATGGTTGATGCTCCCAGAGCTTGCCAAGTCTACTGCCCCAAGAGCTTGCTATGCTGAATGCTCCCAGTGAGGGCCCTATCTGAAGCGCCATTGATCTGCCAGGTGTAGCACTATGCTATAATGCCATATTTAAAGCGCTATGGTCAATGCTAGTTGTGCAGCGCTATATTCAAATGTCATGCTCTTAAGCGCTATGTCGATGGCTATGTTTTGAAGCGCTTTCGCCGTGATATGTGCAGCGCTATATTCAAATGTCATGCTCTTAAGCGCTATGTCAATGGCTATGTTTTGAAGCGCTTTCGCCGTGATATGTGCAGCGCTATATTCAAATGTCATGCTCTTAAGCGCTATGTCAATGGCTATGTTTTGAAGCGCTTTCGCCGTGATATGTGCAGCGCTATATTCAAATGTCATGCTCTTAAGCGCTATGTCAATGGCTATGTTTTGAAGCGCTTTCGCCGTGATATGTGCAGCGCTATATTCAAATGTCATGCTCTTAAGAGCTATGTCAATGGCTATGTTTTGAAGCGCTTTCGCCGTGATATGTGCAGCGCTATATTCAAATGTCATGCTCTTAAGCGCTATGTCAATGGCTATGTTTTGAAGCGCTTTTGCCGTGATATGTGCAGCGCTATATTCAAATGTCATGCTCTTAAGCGCTATGTCAATGGCTATGTTTTGAAGCGCTTTCGCCGTGATATGTGCGGCGCTATATTCAAATGTCATGCTCTTAAGCGCTATGTCAATGGCTATGATTTAAAGTGCTAGTCATGTGTTGTATGCAGCGCTATGTCTAGATGCCAGGTTTTAAGGTGAATGAACTGCCTATTTTGATTCCTGCTTCAGGGGACCTCGAGGTTGTTAAGGGATATGGTCAGGTCATGATGTGTTTTATTACAGGTGGTCCGGACTAAAGCCTAAGGTTATGCCCTGAGTTGACTTTATTGCAGGTTGCAGCTAATGGACTTACTTTTACTATCTTCTAAATCGCAATGATTCCGGCAGGGGCCCGATTGGCCCTGCCCTGTACATAATTCCCCCCCTGTAAATGTTAACCGAGCACCAGTTGGCGCAGTACAGAGATTGCCTATTGACACATTGTGGTTTTGGACAATACAAAAGTTCTTTTTACCTAAACTGGTGTGGTGTCTCTTTTTGTAGTGTGCCTTGTGTGTCGCCTGTGTGTACTGCGTGGATGCTTTGCACATTTCCTCCGGAGTTTGGCCCGCCCGCTCTGCACCACGCTACCCGTTTCCAACAGCTGGTGATTGTAATCAGGTCTATGATCCATTTATCGACAGAAATTCCAAAGTCAAGTTTATCCCTAATAAGTCCCATAAATCCTTTGTCCACACCATCACCCAACACAAACTTCTAGATGCTTGGCATTTATGTAACCTAACTGTCAGAGAATATACTTTTTATTCTCCTGCTCATCAAACCCAATCAAGAATAGACTATATTTTCTTTTCACATAACATCACACAATCTCTCATGAACGCAGAAATTGGTCCTATTTTGCTATCTGACCATGCCCCTGTCTCAATCGGCCTTGACTTATTGCCCAAAATTGATGCTCCTCGAAGATGGCGCTTTAGTAACTCCCTTCTTTTAGATTTAGCGTTCACTGATTCTTTTACCACCTTCTTTAGTGAGTATTTTGCGATTAATAAGGATGATTCCTTGTCGTTTTCAACTGTTTGGGATGCTTTTAAAACCTCAGCAAGAGATTTAATCATTAGTTTTACTGCCAAAAAATGAAAAATTGCATGTAAGATCACCAAAGATCTCCTTGAGGACATTAAGAGATTGGAACACTCTTTTTATACCACCAACTCAAAAGAATGCTTAACCACTCTTATTAATGCCAAATTGCAATTCAATAAGAAATCCACAGATAATGCCTCCCTTTATCTATTAAAATCTAGCGCAAAATTTTATGGGGGCAAGAATGAAGCAGGGAAAATATTGGCTAATTATCTGAAAGTCCGACAACAGGATAAAAATTGAATCCATATATGATGAGCATGCTGATTTAAAATTTAAAGATACGAAAATACAGAAAGAATTTTCTCTTTTTTATAAATCACTGTACACATCGGAGGCGGGTCGTGATAGCTGAGAGCGTGAATCTGTCTCCTGGCTCTGGGTGGTGTGGTGTTTCGGGTGGTTGAGACCGCTTCTTGGCGGGTGGTGGTCGCCTTGGGGGGGGGGCTCGCCCCCTGCACACATCATGGAGGGGATCTTGTTTATCCATTTAGTTCCCCCTCTCATACTGCACGGACGGGCCTCCTTCCTTCCCCTTCCGTACGCTTGGGGTGGGGTTGGCCTCTCCTCCGGCCCCCCTCCCTTCCCCCCCCAGGGGTATGCTCTAAATCCCCCAGACTAAGAATGCTTTCTTTGTGGCATGGTTGTGTACGGAGGGTGGGTTCCGGGTGGGATTGGGAGTTGTGGGACAGTTGAGCGGATACCGCTCCCCTCAAATACAATAGCTCGTAGGCTGGGAATGTAATACACAACATTGTGCTTGACTAGTGGCCTTCCTAGCTGTCTTGGGACATTATTGGAATGTATCGTAGACAATACTACATTCTGTACAGATTGCGCACAAGGCCTGAATTGTATCCTATGCTTTCTGAATAATTAAAGTGTTCAATGTAACGTTTATTACGATGTACCTCCACATGGAAAATCCCAATAAAGTTTGTTATAAAAAAAAATCAAAAAAAAAATCACTGTACACATCCGAAATACATTCCACAGACCATTCATTATCACATTTCTTTTCCACAATCCAGAAACCCCAACAATTCCCTCATGACCTATCCTCTTTGGAATTAGACCTAACACAACATGAACTTTTGAAAGCTCTCCAATGTCTCAAGAAAGATCAGGCACCAGGTCCTGATGGGTTCACTGTTGAATTTTACCTTCACTTCTCCAAACTCTTATTACCCAAGTTGCATTTTCTGATACAATCTTTTTGCTCCCTTAACAATTCCTCAGGCTCTTTTTCAGAAGCTCACATTTGTCTTATTCCCAAAGAAGGCAAGGATTCCAGATTCAGTAAAAATTATAGGCCCATATCTTTGGTCAATATCGATTATAAAATTTATTCTAACGCATTAGCCCTTCGCTTAGACTCATATTTGCAGAATTTATTGGGTAAAGAACAATCTCGCTTTGTCAAGGGGAGACTCCTAACCGATAACACAAGACTCTTTTTTAATGTTTTATCAAAGTCTTCACACTTAAAACAACCCCTTCCAGCAATAGGACTAGATGCGGAAAAAGCGTTTGACAGAGTAGAATGGAATTATTTATTTTATACCCTTAAGTGGTTTGGTTTCGGCCCCAAATTCATATCTTTTATTTCTCTCCTCTATTCTAACCCGCGAGCTGCAGTTTGTGCTAATGGCCTCATATCCTCGTTCTTTGATTTAGGTAGAGGAGTCTGACAAGGATGTCCTCTCTCCCCTTTCCTTTTCAGTTTGGCCTCAGAGCCTTTTCTCTCTAAGTTACATCAAAACCCTAACTTGTATGGTTTCTAGACTTCGACTTCCCATGTTAAATTGGTGGCCTATGCCGACGATATTTTGCTTTTTATGTCCAAACCAGAAGACTCAATACCGGCCTTTTTAAAGAAAGTAGGTTCATTCTCACTTGTTTCTGGCTATAAATTAAATACTGATAAGTGCGAGATCTTGCCCTTAACTAAATACATCTTTAAATTGGACTTTAGTACCTCTAATTTCACTTGGAACCCTAACTCCATTAAATATTTAGGATTATACTTCACCCCTTCTATTAGGGACATAGTAGCACTGTGTGTGAATAAAACTATTTTTACTTTTTGGATTCAAGTTTGGAACCAAATTAATTTAATTTTTGGTACCAAATTTTCTTTTACCTTCAGTCATATATTTCTTGGCAGTCTATCATCTATCTGGGATACCATTAAGTTTAATGTCAACATTATTGATTTATTGATAGCAGTTGCCTTCCAGCAGATCACAACTAACTGGAAAGATTTTACAAAGATATTGTATAAGGCTTGGTGGTACGCTGTCTGTCATAACCATAGGTTGGATACTTTCTTTGTCTATCCTCTACAGTTGGCAATGAAAAGACTAAACTTGTGGTTACCTGTTAGGAACTACATTGATACAAGTGCCAAACGTAACGCCCAATTGCAGCCATCTCAACAAGAAGTCCTTAAACCACCTTAACTCCCCTACTTGTTCCTGAGTACTTTTATATTCTAGTGATGTACATAGTGCATTTATTTTGCTTTGTTTTTTCTAATTTTATTAATCTGTCCAATTCATGTAACTTCAATGTAATGGTTTAACTATGCAACGATGCAAGTTTTCTACTATGTATTGCATATTGACACTTTTACTCTTCTCAATAAAAAATTTCTTGCACTTAAAAAGGGGGCCTGCTACCTCAGGTTGAGAGCGGCAAGTGTTTACCCCTGATGAGCGCTGCTCTTTGATGATCATTTTCGTATTCTCATTAATACTAGTTGGGCAATCAAAATAGTGTGCCAAGCCTAACTTATAAAAGCTATCCCTGACAAAGCGAAGCCAGGGGATAGTAAGAGCACCCTCGAGGTTAAGACAATCTTTTATAATCTCTCTGGAAAGCGCCAGCTCTTCCAATTGCCAGATTTTAGCCCATAGGAGTAAAGGGGCAATGTTAGACCTGGCATAATTGGCGTGGGTCTCCCTTTCATTTTTTGCTGTTGCCTCCTGTGTTTTTGCTATGTTTTTGCTGGTCTAGATGCTTGGGCACGTTGCCACTGCTTTCAGTACCAAAGTGCAAGTGCTCCGTATTGTAAATTGATGTAATGGATTTGTCACTCCATGATTGGCTATTTGATTTATTTGTCAGACCCGAGTATAGTGCACCATGTGTGCCCAGGGCCTGTAGATCAAATGCTGCTGGTGGGCTTGCAGCACTGGTTGTGCCACCCACAGAAGCAGCTTGTAAAATATGGCTCAGGCCTGCCATTGCAGAGCCTGTGTGTAGTCTGGGACTGCCATGTCGACTTGTCAAGTGCACACACTTGCCAGTCCCTAGACCTTCCTGTTTCTACATTTTAGTCACCCCTAAGGTAAGCCAAAGGTACCCCCATGGGCAGGGTGCATTGTATGTAAAAGGTAGGACATGCCCTGATGTTTGTGGCATGTCCTGACAGTGAATTACAGCCAATTTCGTGTTTCACTATTGCAAGGCTACCTGTTCCTATAGGCCAGAATGGGCAGTTTGATTAGAACATTTTATAATCCTAAATGACCCAGGTAACTAGGTAGAAATTCGAGTTTAGTTTGCCTGAACTCAGAATGTTAAAATACATCTTTTAGTGAGGGTGATTTTTGCATTCTGTGTTTGAAAATACCACTTTTAGAAAGTAGGTATTTTCTTGCCTAACCATCCAGTTGTCTCTGCTAGGTTTGTGTATTCCATGGCTGCTTTGTGAGTGACAGGGGGCTGGAGAGGGCTTTGGCTGCAGCAGTCTGATGGGTCAGGGCTGGGCTGAATAGGACCTGCATTGAATAGAGAGTCGGAGGAGGAGATTTCCTTTCACTGCCCTGAGCCTTCATAGAATAGAGAGTAGGGGGCAGAGATTTCCTTTCACTGACCTGAGCACTCATAGAATAGAGAGTAGGGGGAGGAGATTTCCTTTCAGCTACCTGGGCCAGGTCTGCTCTCAAGCAATGCTGTCTCCACGTCCTTCCAGGAAGCTGCACCCAGGAGGACAGAACTGGTTTTGACTAGGTACAGACACTCTCTGCCTTCAGAGAACAAAGGATTTGCAGTATAAATATTGGGGCCCAGAACTTAAGATCACTTCTGGGAATCAAGACAAACCTTTGCCAAGGAGAAGAACCAAGGAAGCTGAAGGAGGAGACTGCCCTTGCGATAGTGACTGTTTGGGGTTGGCCTGCAGTGCTTACTTTATTGCCAAGGAAAGGAGAAAAGGAACTTTGTGTGTACCTTATTCATCTTGAGGAAGATCTCCAAGGGCTTGAAGCTGAGCTTGCCTCTTGTTCTGAAGTCTCAGGGACACAAAGACTTCACCACCAGCTCCCCCTGAATTCCCTTGCTGGGAATTCTAGCTGCAGAGATGTGCCTGCTGTTGTTTGGGCCCTCTGAGAAGACTGCGTGTTGCTGGGAGCTGGAAGCACAACAAAATGAGGAGAAGCGTGTCACCGCCGCAGCAGTTGCTGTCGCATAGCCGAAGAAGCGTTCCGCTGCTTCAGCTGTTCGCCATCGCATCGCAGACGAAGCATGCCGCATCACTGGAGAAGCGTGCCACCACCGCAGAGGTCGCCATCGCATCACCAGAGAAGCGTGTCGCAGGGCCTGTCACAGCTCCAAAGTTTATCGAGTTCACCGCACGGCCGTCGGGCGTGCACACATCGCATCCAAAGTGTCGCATCGCATCCAAGACGCCATTTTTTCCCTTCGCAACAGATCGTCGCATATCATCGAGATGCCATCTTGTCGCATCACACCGGATCACAGTAAGAAACAGACGCTTCACCTCTCCGGTAAGGAACAGACGCATCACCTCCCCTGCGCTGCAGTAAGAAACAGTTGCGCCGCCTCCCCCGAAGCAAGGAACTGACCCTTTTGTTTGTTTTGCGTGACACATCCAAGGTACTTTGAGAGTAAAGTGTTGCATTTACTATCTACATTGAACTAAGCTATTTCTACCATTTTAGAGTCTTATTTTTGATTACAGTAATGTGGATTTTTGTTGTTTGGTCTTGTGTTAAGTCTAGTAAAGATGACTTATTTTTCTAAACTGGTGTGCTGTCCATTTGTAGTGTTTTCACTGTATTACTGTATGTGTTCACAAATGCTTTACAAACTGCCTCTGAGATAAGCCTGCCTGTTCATGCCAAGCTACCAAGGGGGTGAGCAGGGGTTATTCAGGAGTGTATCCCCCTTCCTCCGACTAGAAGCAAGGGTCCCTATTTGGACAAAGGTGTATACCATTGCCAACTAGAGACCCCCATTTCTAACATTGGTGGACAGCGGTGAGGATTTGGACTTGCATTTGTGACTCATATACAGTTATTGGTGTACACTACTAGTGAGTGTAGACCATAACGCGACCACATACTTTTTTGGTATAATTTTTTCCTTGGGACTTCAATTTTTGTTAAGAACTGCCAATTCTTGCCACCATGTCCAAAGCAGCATCCAACCCATCTATGGATCTACAATTTGAAGAAGAGGAGGTTGATACCTACACTGTGCCACAGCTCGAAAACCTTCTGTAAAAGATTTAAAATCCCTGTGAAAGGCATCACCAAGAAGGAAGAGTTCCAAAAGGCACTAAGGGCCTGGTTGGAATCTAGAAATGCTGCTGAGCATTCTGAAGAGCCTAGGGATGAGGCAGGGAATGCAGATGGGCAGCTAGATGGACCATTGGGCCTCACCAGGGAGAAAGTACCTTCCTGGCAGCAGAGTTTCTTCAAAGGGCCTGTCCCCAGAGGAGCTGGAGGACAGGGAGAGAGATAGAATGCATAGGATGGAGCTACCCAAGCTCAAAATGGGTGGTCAGATGGAGTTAGAGAATAAGAAGTTAGCCTTGGAAGAAAAGAGAATGCATTTAGAGCATGAGAGAATGTTGAGGGAGTTGGAGTTGAAAGCCAAGAGTTTAGAAATGACTCCCTCTGGTGGCAGCACACCATCCGTGCCTGCAGAAGCATAAGTGTTTATTCCCAAAGATGTAATTAAGGAGTTCCATAAGCATGAAGATATTGGGCAATGGTTTAAAGCCTATGAAGTAGCTGTGACCTCCCACTGGGTTCCTGAGAAGGATTGGGGAGCGGGGTTGTGGGGGCAGTTTCTCAGTGATGGGTGGGATACCTTGTTAAACTTGCCCTCCGAGGACCAGAATTCCTATGTTCACATGAAGGAAGGCTTAATGACCAGGTATGGGTTGACCCCAGAGCTTTATAGAAAAAGGTTTAGAAATTGTAAGAAACTGGAGTCAAGTACTTGGGTGGAATATGTTTTATTTTTGTAGAGCATTGGATGGTCGGGTTAAGGGTAGCAAAGTGAATGATTTTGAAGCGCTCTATGATTTGATTGCATGGGAGCACTTATCTAGTCATTGTTTTCCAGGGCTATGCCAGCACCTTATTAATAGTAAGCTAACTATCCCTAGGAAGCTTGCTGAGGAGGCGGACCGCTGGGTTAGTACCCGGGTCCACAAGGGTCATGTGGGAGACTTCGCCAAAGGTGGGCAAGGTCCCCAGCAGAAGAGTGGGGGAGACAAGGGTAAACAGAGGGAGTTCCAGAAAGGGCCCCAAAGTAATCCCCAAGGGAACCAAGGGAAGGGTTCCCAGCCTCACCCTGAGAAAAAAGTCCGGTGCCCCGACAGATAAGCCTGTTCAAAAGGGGCCCGGGACATGTTATAATTGTGGTCAGGTGGGCCACTTTAACTGGGATCCTAAGTGCTCGATGAGAGGAAAGACAGCACCCCCTGGTGCACCACCCTGGCAGATGGCTAGTGTAGCCCTGGGAGAGGAGAATGATGCCCAAGGTGGGTGGAGTCCCGCAGGGATGTCCCTAGTCTCTTTACGAGACAGGGAGATGGTCCCCAGGACCCAGCTGCCTGATAACACTAAAAAATACAGGCAGTGGGTGACCATCAATGGCCAAAGGGTGGAGGCTCTGAGAGACACCGGAGACAGTGTGACAGCTGTTAGTTGTCGGCTGGTTTCTGAAGAGCAGGTGATCCCCAATGCATTTTACCCTGTAGTTGCCGCTGACAACTCGGAGAGCCACTGTAAAGTGGCCCAGGTTCCCTTTGAGTGGAGGGGTGTCTCAGGTACCTTTCAAGTAGCTGTGAGGCCCGCCATAGCTGTTGACTGTCTGCTAGGCAATGATTTGGAAAGATCCCCTTGGGCTAAGGCGGAGTGAAGGACTCATTTGGAGATGCTGGGTCTGCCTGAGTGGGCTGTGTGACCACTCGGTGCATGGCAGCCAGGACCTGGAGCTTGAGAGGGTGGCCCAGGTGTCTGCCTTAGAGAGAAGAGGCAGGGGGTGCGGGAAACCGGCTCCCGAAGTTCCCACAGTCCAGGAGGAGGCAGACCTTAAGGGAGATGCCCTGGAACCTACAGGGTAACAGGTAGCTGAATTGGGGGACCTGCCTGAGCTGACCCATTGGTAGCAGGAAGGAGGACCCTCCAGGGAAGAGTTCTGTGAGGAGCAGAAGAAGTGCCCTTCTCTAGTGGGTTTGCGGCAACAGGCCACAAACCAGGCAGCAGGTGATAAGTCTTGATCACATTGGATCTACTGGGAGAATGGTCTGCTGTATAGCGAGCCTAAGGTTGCTGAGCCTGGGTCAGCCCATGTGCTGGTGGTACCCCAGCGCTTCAGAGCCTTCCTACTGGGTTTTGCTCATGATGTACCTTTAGCAGGACATTTGGGGCAGGACAAGACCTTTGAAAGGCTTGTCATACACTTTTATTGGCCCCAAATGTGCAAGAGTTCAGATACTCATTGCAGGACCTGTCAGACTTGCCAGGCAAGTGGTAAGAGTGGGGGGAAGCACAAGACTCCTCTCCAACCTTTCTTTGTGGTCAGCACCCCCTTTGAAAGGGTGAGCATTGACATTGTGAGGCCTCTGGATTCCAAGACAGCCATGGGCAACAGGTTCATCCTGGTCTTGGTGGACCATGCCTCCCGGTACCCGGAAGCCATCCCTCTCTGGACTGTGACGGCCCCCATGGTGGGTCGTGCATTGATGGGGATTTTCTACCATGTGGGGTTCCCCAGAGAGGTGGTGTCTGATCGTGATACCAACTTGATTTCCAAGTATATGAAGTCCCTGTGGCAGGAGTGTAGTGTAACCTACAAGTTCATCACTTCTTACCACCCCCAAGGTAATGGGCTGGTTGAGAGATTCAACCGAACCCTAAAAGGCATGATTATGGGTCTTGAGGAACCTTTGAAGCGTAAGTGGGACATCCTCTTGTCATGCCTTCTGTTTGCTTACAGAGAGGTGCCACAGAAGTCCTTAGGGTTCAGCCCCTTTGAACTGCTGTATGGTCACCCTGTAAGAGGACCTCGGAGTTTGGTGAAATAAGGCTGGGAGAAAGCTCCCAGTAAACCTCCCCAGGATGAATATAACTACATGCTGGCCTTCAGAAACCAAATACGGCGTTTCAGACAACTCGCTCAGGCGAATCTGGAAGCCAGCCAGGAAGAGATGAAACAGTGGTGTGATCAGAATGCCACTCTGATTGAGTTTCAGCTTGGTCAGAAAGTTTGGGTCACGGTCCCCGTGGAGCCGTGTGCGCTCCAGGATAAGTGGACCGGACCATTTCAGGTGGTGGAGCGCAAGAGTGAACTTGCGGTCTCCTAGGAACCCTTTGCGGGTCCTGCATGTAAACTGCCGAAAGCCCCACTTGGAGAGGTCCGAAGTGGGCATGCTCCTAGCAACAGATGATGGAATGGGAAAGGAGACTGAGTCTCTTCCTGACCTCCTGTCTGCAACAGAGCAAGATGGGTCAGTGGAGGGTGTAAACCTCTCTACCTCCCTGACCCCTGAGAAGCAAGATGACTGTCGCCAACTGTTGGGACAGTTTCTTGATCTGTTCTCCCTGACTCCTAGTGTCACCGATTGATGCATCCATGATGTGGACACTAGGGACAGTCTTCCTGTAAAGCACAAAACTTACAGAGTGACTGACAGGGTGAGAGCTTGCATCAAGGAGGAGGTCTCCAAGATGTTTGCCTTAGGGGTGATTGAGTCCTCAAACAGTCCTTGGGCCAGCCCAGTTTTCTTGGTCGCAAAGGCTACCACACCAGGTGTCACACCAGAACTCCGGTTCTGTGTGGATTACCGAAGGCTCAATTCAGTCACCAGGATGCGCACCCCATCCCCAGAGTTGATGAGCTCATTGATCGGTTGGGGGCTGCACGGTACCTCAGTAAGTTTGATTTAATGTCTGGGTACTGGCAGATCGCCTTAACTGATGGGGCAAAGGAGAGGTCAGCATTCTCCACACCAGATGAGCACCACCAATTCCGGGTCATGCCCTTTGGGATGAAGAATGCCTCTGCCACCTTTCAGAGGTTGGTCAACCAGGTGTTGGCTGGATTGGAAGATTTCAGTGCCGCCTACCTGGATGATATAGCAGTGTTCAGTGCCAGTTGGAAAGAACATCTGCGCTACCTCTGGGAAGTGTTGATGGCGCTGCGGAGAGCAGGCCTCATGATCAAGGCGAGTAAGTGCCAGATCGGGCAGGGTTCCGTGGTATACTTGGGACACCAGGCGGTGCCCCTAGAGCCCTAGGTTTGTCAAGGGGTATGACAGCATTGTTACACCCTTGACAGAGCTGACTTCCAGGAAGCAGCCCAAGAAAGTGAACTGGACTGAAACCTGTCAGAAAGCTTTTGATGCCCTGAAGACTGCCATGTGCATGGCGCCCGTGCTTTAGGTGTCCAACGTCTCTAAAGAATTAATTGTGCAGACAGACTCTTCAGAGCATGGTGTAGGGGCTGTACTTTCACAGATGAATGGGGAGGGCCTAGACCAACCTGCAGCCTTTATCAGTAGGAGGTTACTTCCACGGGAACAGAGGTGGAGTGCAATTGAGTGTGAGGCTTTTGCTGTGGTCTGGGCACTGAAGAAGTGGAGACCATACTTGTTTGGGACTCACATCCAGGTTCAGACAGACCACAGGCCGCTCAGATGGTTGATGCAAATGAGGGGTGATAATCCAAAGCTGTTGAGGTGGTCCATTTCCCTACAGGTGATGGACTTCACAGTGGAACAGCGCCCTGGTACAGAAATCGCCAATGCTGATGGTCTGTCCAGATTTTTCAGCCTTAGTGAAGAGAACTCCCAATGGGTGGGTAGTTCTCCCCATATTTCAGCTGGAGGGGACACGTGTTAGACCTGGCATCATTGGCATGGGTCTCCCTTCCAAGTTTTGCTGTTGCCTCCTGTGTTTTTGCTATGTTTTTGCTCATCTAGATGCTTGGGCACTTTGCCACTGTTATTCAGTACCAAAGTGCAAGTGCTCCCTATTGTAAATTGACGTAATAGATTAGTGACTCCATGATTGGCTATTTTATTTACTTATCAGACCCTAGTACAGAGCAAACAAGTAAACAAACATTTACTTGCCTAACCATCCAGTTGTCTCTGCTAGGTTTGTGTATTCCATGTCTGGTTTGTGAGTGACAGGGGGCTGGAGAGGGCCTTGGCTCCAGCAGTCTGATGGGTCAGGGCTGGGCTGAATAGGACCTGCATTGAATAGTGAGTAGGGGGAGGAGATTTCTTTTCACTGCCCTGAGCCCTCATAGAATAGAGAGTAGGGGGTGGAGATTTCCTTTCACTGACCTGAGCACTCATAGAATAGAGGTAGCTGAAAGGTAGGCGGCGACATGCTTCTACTCGTCAAAGCCAGTTCTGTCCTCCTTGGTACAGCTTCCTGGCAGGAGGTGGATACAGCATTGTTTGAGAGCAAACCTGGCCCAGGTACCTGAAAGGAAATCTCCTCCCCCTACTCTCTATTCTATGAGGGCTCAGTAGAGGGAGTAGATTTCCTTTCAGCTACCTTGGCCAGGTCTGCTCTCAAACAATGCTGTCTCCACCTCCTGCCAGGAAGCTGCACCCAGGAGGACAGAACTGGTTTTGACGAGGAGAAGCGTGTCGCCGCCGCAGCAGTTGATGTCGCATCGCCGAAGAAGCATGCCGCTGCCGCAGCTGTTCGCCGTCGCATCGCAGACGAAGCGTGTCGCATCACAGGGAAGTGTGCCACCGCCGCAGAGGTCGCTGTCGCATCACCGGAGAATTGTGTCGTAGAGCCTGTCGCCGCTCCACAGTTCATCGAGTTCACCACATGGCCGTCAGGCGTGCACGCATCCCATCCAAAGTGTCGCATCGCATCCAAGACGCCATTTTTTTGCATCGCACCGGATCGTCGCATCGCGGCGTTATCTTGTTGCATCACACCGGATCACAGTAAGAAACAGACGCAACGCTTCCTCTCCGGTAATGAACAGACGCATCACCACACCTGCGCTATAATAAGGAACAGTTGCTCCGCCTCCCCCGAAGCAAGGAACTGATGCATCGCTTTTCCTGAGCCTCTTTTATTTGTTTTGCATGACGCATTCAAGGTACTTTGAGAGTAAAGTGTCACATTTACCATCTACATTGAACTAAGCTATTTCTACCATTTTAGAGTCTTATTTTTGATTACAGTATTGTGGATTTTTGTTGTTTGGTCTTGTGTTAAGTTAACTGGTGTGGTGTTCATTTGTAGTGTTTTCACTGTATTACTGTATGTGTTCACAAATGCTTTACACACTACCTCTGAGCACTGTTCCCTATAACGTGCGCGCTTGTGCATGCGCGCACTGAAGTCATCCCGAGCGCACAGTCTCATAATTAGCGCGCACACACCACATCCCGCTAGGGCGTTCAACAGCAAGTGGCTCTGGCACTTGCTCCACTTATTTTCGTAATAGTGCGAGTCTGCTGGGCAGATTGTGGGCCTTTGTGAAAGTATTTGTGTTAATCGCAGCGCCGTCATGCGCTGCAATTAACATGAATACTTTTACAAATGCCCACAATCAGCCCCGCACTATTAGGAAAAGGAATGCAGCAAATCTAAAGCACGACGTGTGCTTTCAGAATTTGAAAGCACACGTGGTGTTTGAAACTCTGCATTTCTTTGTTTAATAGTGCACAGATGCGAGGTTGATTGTGTCCCTTTGAAATGGAATTCATGGTAATTGCAGCGCACACGGGCGCTGCAATTAACATGAATTCAACCTCACTGGCCCACAGTCAGCCCCGCAGCCGTGCACTATTAAACAAAGAAATGCAGAGTTTCAAACACCACGTGTGCTTTCAGATTCTGAAAACACAAGTCATTTTTGAGACTCTGCATTTCTTTTTTTAATAGCGCACAGCTGCGGGGTTGATTGTGTGCCTTTGCAATAGAGTTCATGTTAATGAAGTAATGAAGGATCAGATTGTGCGGCAGAGTTGACTAAATTTTGCCTCAAGTAAAGATCAATAATGAGGTATATTTCATGTGTTATTGTCTCACTGGTTTACTTTAAATCACAGTGCTGTTTCAGCAAATGTTTCACTTCCCTAGTAGCAGTTGAGCACCGGAATACACTAAAGTATACAAGCAGTTGCAACTGGAAACTGGCCAGCTAACCTTTCCGCTGGGTCCGACAGTGGGTAGCACCACGCAAGGCTTTTTTCCCCAGTATCTTTTGACCTGCTTAAATTACAAACAGTTTTTCATGAATCTATTTAAGTAGTATACATGAGGTGAGGTCTGTGAGAGTGCTGAGAGGTTAAAGTGGCAGTCTGATATGTATTGGATGAGCAATCCAGATCTTTAGTCATTTCCGGAGAAGGGCAGTTTGGGGGAGAGCTCGGGCTAAACTTGGATGTAACAAGTTTGGCTAAATGTTTCAAGTGCATACAAATCATTCCACCAGATGCGCCAACCTGACAGTGCCGCCACTTTCAGGACTGAAATCCTTCTAACAAATGAGACTTTTGCATTTCCCTGGTCTGTAGCTTCTGGATAAGATAAGAAGTGCTCAGGACTGGTGGAGCTCTTCGTATGTAACAAGGACAGGGGTGAGGGGCTAATAATATCAGTGCTTAATTTGTGCGATTGTTTGCCAGTGCTCAGCACCTGCACTTATTTTTGGCAGGCCAGCATATGATGAAGCTCTCTGTCTATTTTTGTAACAGAGCACATCAGCAACATTATGTAACAAATCAATGTACATAGAAAAGAAAGATATCAGGCGTCCAGACCATTCTCACGGCCTCAGCGACCTTGCATTTTTATTGGATGAGTTTGAATTATCGGAATTATTGGTGTGTGATGGTAGTATGTATCGATAACACTGGCATTTGGCAGCACTTTCTGTGGCTCTGGGTGGTGCAAGCAGTACTGGTGTCCTGTGAAATCCCTTGTGCCCTGGCACTCAATTCTTTACAAATTTTACGACTGGCTAATATTGTGGTTTTAAAAAGTATGCAGCAGTGACACTCACTGGTTGCAAGGACTTTAGCAGGCTAAACACACCTTTCGTCTTTCCACCGATACTAGTGGCAGGATTGAAGTCTTGGCGAGCGTCTTTCAAGCGAATGAATGACTGAGGGCTATAGCTATCCTGGGAGGACAGTTTATAAACCAGCATTGGCAAAGTCATTAGGTCTGGCAATGGCAGCCAGCCTTCTGGCAATTCTGGTTCTGTCATGGTTTTTGCAAAGCTTTGTTGCTTATAAATATGCCAAGCCCACCTCAATCTCCAGGCAAAAAATGTTTTTGGGTCTAAAATAAAACTACACATTTGCATAGTACTCACTGGCACTGAGGGGAACTACTTTGTGTGTTGATGTGTTCCTTGTGAAAGGGCAGCATGCCACAACTCATAGTGAATTCAACCAATGGCTGAAGCGGGCTGATACATTGCCCCTTAATACATGCCGGAACAGTTGGAAGAAAAATGTGAATATCACAGTAACGGACATAGTCTGGCTAAAACCACTAAAAGTAACTATCTTACACACATAATTTTAGTAGAATCAAAAGGTATTGGCCAATGCAGAATAAGAAGTGACTAATCTTGAATGATAAAGAATCATAAACAATTGACCCCAGCGGTTTATTACCAGGTAGTGTGTATGTGTGTTTATGGGGCCAGGTGAGTATATGGTAATAGAGTACCTGTTGCTGGTAAGCCACTAGATCAGTGTTCTGGTTAATGCAGACCTAAAACAGTCAATCAGTCTGGCATTGGCTGCAAGACTCTTACCTTTCAGAAAGACAGCAAGAGAGAAAGAGAAAGTGTAAAAAAGCAACGGGGGACCTCCGCACTACACGTGAGGAGTCACATATAGCATCGCTGAGCAGGGCAGCTCTGGGCCTTCAGCATAAAGAAGACACACAGCAACAAACCAGCTGCCATGTATCCCCTTCCATGGTCTGCTATGGCAATATGTCACTGTGCATAGACGAACCCTGACGTTTAGCTCCCTGGTATCTCTTGTGCATGCACATATTGTTGTATTTAAAGTACAATGCTTTACAAATCTGCAGATCCCCCTCAGCATTCCTGTGCGTGCACATATTGTTGTATTTAAAGTAGATCCTTTCTTTACAAACCTGCATTTCCCTCATCATTCCTGTGGACGTAGGAGCCCTTACATTGGCCCCTCACAGGTGGAAGCCTGCTTTCCGAGGTTACCTGTTCACACCTGAGCTGCTGCCGGTGCACGGCCTGTGGGCGCGAGCCGTGCCCTCCCCTCTTCTCACGTTGGACCTGGGATCCTCAGGGCTCATGCACTAATGCACACCTGTCAGTGACAGATGCCAGACAGGGCTACCAGGGGCTCGTGTGCAAATCACATGCTTTTACCTGTGAGTGTGTGCAGCGTTTACCAGGAACCCTCTTCAAGGCAGACACGCGCAGTTCAGCGCTTCCCACGCTCGGCCTCACGACATCAGAGCTGCGTAATCAAACAGTATGTAAAATGCTTACTTGAAACAATGATGCAAGCAGGAAGTGCCTTGTTCAATTCTCCAGTGTCCTGCCTATAGCACCATATGGCCAACACTTGCCGCACTGCTGTAAATTCAGCTCCAACACTCGCGGTCACTGACTCCTATTACACAGGCATTGTCAAGGTGCTAAAAATGAGTGATTAATGTATTTTAGTGCGGTGTTGTGGACCACGCCTAATGTGTACTACTTGGCAGAGCTGGGGTATTCACGTTAATTGCAGCGCACACGCATGGTCTGGTTTCTGGCGCACTTAGCCTTGATTGCAGTGCACAGAGACCTTACACTGCCGCACATAGAGGAAAAAAATTAGAGGGAACATTGCCTCTGAGATAAGCCTGTCTGCTCATGCCAAGCTACCAAGGGGGTGAGCAGGGGTTATTCAGGAGTGTATTCCCCTTTCCCTAACCAGAAGCAAGTGTCCCTATTTGGACAAAGGTGTATACCATTGCCAACTGGAGACCCCCATTTCTAACAGGCAATATTTATACAATCTTCTACAAAGTCAAGCCCCAGCTCATAGTGGCAAAAGCTAGTGGGGGCACTGATTGGAGTCATCAGTAGCCTTTTTATAAATTTATTTTCCATATTTTGCAGCTGATGACTATTGTGATATCCCCATACGCCTGCTCCATATGTTGCCACTGGTATGCATTTAGCTTTATAGAGTGTAACTAGCTCGGTCACCGGTTTGGGTCCCAATTTGCTGGCAAAACGAAAAAGACCCTGAACCACCCTACCTACGTTTGCCTCCTTGTAGTAACAAGCAGATCCCAATTCAACTTGTTATTAAAAATATTTCCAAGATAATTAAAATTATTCATTTTATCAATCCTCTTTGTACCCATAGCAAAATGTCTAGTTTTAGTCATTTTAGGCCCGCAGACCATAACATAAGATTTAGTAAAATTAACCTTTAGATCAAGTGACAACATAAAATCAGAAAAAGCATTGTGATTTTTGGAGGCCATTAGCTGTTAGGGCCATTGAAACAGTATTGTCTGCATATGAAAGAAGCGGTACCCGAGAACCCCCAATGCGAGGTCAGTAGAGACCTTTATGTGACAAGAAGGCATCAACTCCATTAGTGTATATTACAAAAAGAAATGGTGCTAAGATGCATCCCTGCCGTACGCCCTCTGTTGATGCGATAGGCTTTGTTTTTTCGCCATCAGCGCCATATCTGATAGTTACAGATGTAGCGGCGTGAGGCCTGCGGAGAAGAAAAATTAGAGATTCCTCAACTTCCATTTTTCCCATCAGTGCCCACAGCTTGTCCCGATTTACAGTATCAAAAGCACTGGACAAGTCCATGAAGGCCAGATGAATAGAACCCTTCCTGGCCCTCATGTACTTGCCCATAATCAGGGACAAGTTGAGGCACTGTTCAATAGTACCCATCCCCCTCCTAAACCCATACTGTGATCTCACAATTACCCCTGTTGCCCAAGATTCTAGTCGAGCAAGGACAACCCTTCCCAACATCTTCGCTGTGGCATCGATAAGGTAGATTGCTCGGTAGCAGGAAGGGTCACGTCTGTTTCCTTTTTTAAACACAGGGACCACTATAGCCTCCTTCTAAGATGCCTGGATAGGGCCAGTGTAGTGAAGCACGTAAACTGATAGATATTAAGGAGGATTTATTTACAACAATGACGGAATACAGGAACAAGCGAGTGCCAGGGACACGAACTCCGCTCTCCTCCTTGATCCTCCACTTCTCTCCTCCCGCTCTCGAACCCTCGCACCATAACCTTCCCATCATGACATACTCGTGTTCTAGAACAGATCACACATACTAACCCTTACGAAATAATAATACTTACATATACACAACACATCCCCCTTCCTTAACAACGCAAAGAAAGAACTAAAGTACAAATACAAACATAAAAAAAACAAATAAAAGCAACACACAGAAAACAAGTAACAACAAAATACTAACATACCTCATGTTACATAATCCTTAAGCCATACTGAAGGAACCCTATTCCTTTTTGAACAATTAACACTCTGCGTATCCGAAACAGAACAGCCTTGAGCTGCTTCAGAACTAACAGCAGAATCATGGCCAACTTCAGGAACGACAGGAGACCCTACCCCTCCTGTTGCAACAGAAGTAAAACTATTTTGAACCTCCTCTCCATTTGAAGATGCAGAAATAGGATTACCTTCCAAAGAGTTCAACTCTTCCCCCAAACCATTATCCGAGAATAACTCAGATTGCACCCCACTGTCTTGGAAAAAATCCTCCACCCAATCATCTTTCGAATGGGCATCAATCTGTTGATCATTTTGTGCATTGCTGTTGTTAACATCTAAAGCCACATTCTTAAGGTTCCACACTCTCCCATCAGTTAATCTCACAGAATTACAAAGAACTTCCATCACTTGTTTTGGTGCCTCAAATCTACTCTCCCCTTTTGACACTTTGATAGGTCTTCTCACTCGGACCCAGTCTCCCACCTTTACAAAAGTAGGTTTTACTCCATGACGAACATCATACAATATCTTACTCTTTGTATGATTCAATTCTAACTCTTTTTTTGCTTGTGTCGGGGACCATTGTTGTACTTCCCTTTGAAAAGACCAAAAAGAATTAAACTTACACCTCGGAATTCTGCCCCTCATCATAAGAAAAGGAGACAATCTTGTAGATGTATGAACAGTGATCCTATAAGCCCAAACAGCCTTCTGTACTTGTAACTTCCAATCCAAATGCTTATTCATAGCCGCTTGAATTATCCCTTTCATCACTCTATTGAATCTTTCCACTGTGCCATTCCCACTAGGATTATACAACAAAGTGGTTTTGTGTCTTATACCACACCTCTCAAAGTAATCTTTCGCCAATTTCGATGTAAACTGTACACCGTTGTCACTAAGTACACAATTTGGAAGTCCTTCTGTAATGAAAACATTATCTAAAAACTCTAAAACCACACTGGTATCCACCTTTTCCACAATCTTGACAATTGGCCACTTGGAAAAAAGATCAATCAAAACTAAACCATATTCTTTTGAATCACCCACAGGTCCAAAAATGTCAATTGCTACTGTCTCCCAAGGAAGGTTGGGAATTAATCCTTCCGACATTGGAGGTCTTAGTGTCTTGAAGGATTTATCAGCTGAAGAACATACTGGACAGGATCTCACAAATCTTTCAATTTCATTGTCAATCCCAGGCCACCAAAAATCCTTTTTGACCACTAATTTAGTTCTGATAATCCCAGAATGCCCTTCATGACACAAATGCAAAATTCTCTTCTGCAATGATTTAGGTGGAATAATGCGGTCACCTCTCAAAACATCTTTATTCCTTGATAATTCCATACGCACCTCCCAGAAAGGTTTCAATTCCTCTCTAATTTTGTCTTTCTTAGGCCATCCTTTACACATAAAATCATCCACAGAAGTTAAGTCACCGTCTTTACGAGACTCTTCTAACCATTCTTCTTTAGCAATAGCTGGAGCACCTGAGTCGTGAACAAAAGCTATGCTGTAACTAGCCCAAGGATCATCAACACATTCCTCCAAAGGAATCGGTAATCTGGACAAACAGTCGGCCACCACATTATCTCTGCCAGGTACATAACAAATCCTATAGATGAACTCCTTCATGCGCATTGATATTCTTGCTAATCTGGCAGAAGCTCCCACACTACCTTCAGTGGTTAAAATACGCACTAAAGGACGATGGTCAGTACGAATGGTTACCGGTTTACCCCATACGAATGCACGAAAATGTTCTAGGTCCCAAGCGCAAGCTAAAGCCTCTCATTCTATAATTGGGTATTTGCTCTCTGCAGGGGATAAGGCTCTAGAAGCGAATAAGATGATCTTTTCTTTGCCCCCATCATTCCCTTTTTGTGAGAGTACAGCCCCAAGACCTTTATCACTCGCATCCGTAGTTAGTAAACAATCCAAACTAGGGTCAAAACTGCTTAACGCAGTAACATGCTGTAAATCACCTTTGATTAGTAAAAACTCTTTCTCGCATTCAGGTGACCACTCAAACTTCACCTGCTTCTTTAAGAGAGAACGAATTTTAAAAACTTTGGCTGCAAAGTTAGGCATATACTTGGCACAATACTCTGCCATACCCAAAAATGATTTGACTTCTTCTTTAGACTTAAGAGCAGGTGTCATCACAATAGTGTCAATCAATGAAGGTTTTGGTTTTACACCCTCCTCACTTATAACATGTCCTAAATATGAAACACTCCTCTCTGCAAACTTGCACTTGGATAACTCAACAGATAACCCCGCTTCCTGTAATGTGTGCAAAACCTTGTGCAAAATGCTATCATGTTCGTCCCTATTCTTAGTTGCAATGAGAATATCGTCCTGAAAAAAAGAAACTCCTTCTAAATTACCTAAGAGCTTGTGCATTAACCGCTGAAAAACAGCGGCTGCTGAAGCAAGCCCAAAAGGCATGCGCCTAAACTGATAACAACCAAAAGGAGTGATAAAAGCAGTCAACTTCCTTGATAGCGGTTCCAGTACTACCTGATGGTAAGCCTTTGATAAATCTATCGTGGAGAACCATGTCGCTCCTTTCAATGATGACACCATTTCATTAATTCTAGGAAGTGGGAACTTCTCAACCACATTGTTATTATTTAAATGACGCAAGTCAATGCAGAGACGGATTTTTCCATTCGATTTCCTTGCGACAACGACTGGAGAAATACACTCTGAAGTGTCAATTTCCTCAATGACTCCCTTGGATAATAACTCGTGGAGTTCCTTATTGACCTCATCCCTTACTAACATAGGGATTGGTCTTACTCTATGTACCTTAGGTTCTGCATTGTCCTTAAGCACAATACGGTGCTCGAATCCTTTGAGCGCCCCCAATTGCTCACTGAAAACCGTAGGAAACTCCTTACAAAGGACATCGCCCATTTTTGTCGTTTCGTCCATTATCAACACTTTTTCTTGGCTATTAGGGTCTAAAATGATATGTAAACTTTTTTGATCATGCCAGCCTAAAACTGATGGTCCCAGCTTAGCATTATACAGTTTGCCCCTAGATAACATTCCTTTACAAAAGGAACGTAAGCCATCTGTAACCCAGCATGTCTATTTTTTCCCCTGTGAAACTTACCGGGTTAACATCAGAAACATTGAGATGATTCCCTATCTTATCTACAAAATTCTTCTTCCATATCTCTTCACATACGATAGTATATGGTGATCCAGAGTCAGCATATACTTTCGTAACCACACCACCTAAAGACACATCACAAATTGGTTTGTCCTTTAAAAAACTATCTTGAATGTTCAAAACAAAAGTGTCCTGTAAGTTATTGACACCATTGTCCTCCCCATCTACAACGCCTTCTGTGTCATGTGCATCCTCACACACATACTTAACATTACTGTGCCTACGACACATTTTTCTAAAATGTCCCAATAAGCCGCATATTCCACACTTCTTCTTCGTGGGCAGGGCAATTCTTGCTAAAAGCTAAATGTTCACTGCTGTCACAATGATAACATTTTCTTGTCTCTGAGTTCTTGTTGATTGTGACAAAATTCCTTGACTGATTTGGCCATCGTCCAGTAGCTCGTTGACTTTCGTTCTTATGTAGGACCTGTAACTTAAAAACCCCAGAGCAGTCTTTCATTGGATCTTTCTCAGATTCTTTGAAAACTGTGGCACATCTACCGGACATTTCTGACTTTCTCATAATAGCTAACACGTCTTCCAAAGGTGCATCTCCATTCACCCACAACCGATCTTGAATAGGTGAATTATTGTTGTGTACAATTAATTGATCTCTAATAAAATCGTCATGGAGATCACCAAATTTGCAATCAATGGCTAATTTTTTTAGGTCATCAAGCCATTCATCTACCAATTCCCCTTTATTCTGTTTCCTCTGGAAGAATTTATGTCTCGTTACACCAATGCACACTTTTGGCGCAAAATATTTGTCCATGTCTTTGAGTGCACATTCAAAAACATCTAATCCAGCCACAGTTGCCTTTGTCATACGAGAATACGTTTTTATTCCCATAGGTCCTAATGAATGAAGAAGGATTCTTTTTTTTTGCTCTGGCTTCATTTTGCCTGCCTCGTCAATCGCACCTACGTAGTTTAAAAAATATTCCTTCCAATCAAGCCATTTCATATCAGGCTGTGGGCCATTCACCCAAAAAGGATGAGGAGAGCTGATGCTGAAACTTTGTTGTGCCATTGTACCCTCTGTTAAGGACTCACTTGCAGTAGAACTTTCACTTTGATCTCCTTGATCCATAAAACTTCTTAATATATTTATATAATATTTAAACTCTTCCTTCCTTGCCCAGGACGTTATGATACAGTTCTGCTCTCCCTTCACTATGTTTGATTAAAATCACAAAGTGGAAGAAAAAAAAACACAAAACTAGATAAATATATTCCAAAACACATGCCCCGACAGTCTCACCTGTTCCTGTTTATGTCCGTAATAGAATTCTTGCTTAAAGACTCGGGTAGAAGCTTCCACTCACAGCGTTAAGGAAAACTCCACCTGCGAGTACTAATACACACAGTAGACCGGCATCATCCCAAACCAAAAATGGCCGCCACACAAGTTCATAAGGCGTGAACTAACGTGCCAGCGTCATCCGTCAGTGTTCCAAGTGCGCCTGAATGCGTAGACGATTGTTGAGTGCACGCTCAGCGTTGGAACTCCATCGCCGTCTGAATGATGCCTCCAATGGCCGTTACAACCGTTGTCACAAGAAAGTCTATTAAGGTAATCGTGGCTCATAAATCTTTCATACCTCGTTCTTCATTTGCAGACTTTTCACAAGTGTGCCGATGTGAGTTCTGTAAAACGTCCCTCAGACTTCGAACGCGATGTTGACACTTGCCCGTTGAAAATGATGCTTCATAACTTTCCTCTTGAAGTTTTCGAATCCCGATCGTCGCCAGTGTAGTGAAGCACGTAAACTGATAGATATTCAGGAGGATTTATTTACAACAATAACAGAATACAGGAACAAGCGAGTGCCAGGGACACGAACTCCGCTCTCCTCCTTGATCCTCCACTTCTCTCCTCCCGCTCTCGAACCCTCGCACCATAACCTTCCCATCATGACATACTCGTGTTCTAGAACAGATCACACATACTAACCCTTACGAAATAATAATACTTACATATACACAACAGCCAGTCACCACTGATTTGAATATATTAGTTAATAATGGGGCCCACAGCTTAGAATTAGTTTTAAAAAGATCTAGTGGCACTCCATCCGTGCCAGGGGCTTTCATACTAATTCCTTTGGTTAGGGCTTCCTCAACCTCAGCTACTGAGATTGCGAGCTTAGGAGAAGAGCAGAGGTTGGATCTTGGGGCAGATCCTCACTTGGGGCCTCATATTGGCAGCCTTTGGGATTAAAGATGGCCGCGTAGTGGGCTTCCGAGACTGCCCCCAAAATTAGGGAGTCCATCCTACCCATCTCCTCGTTGAATAATGGGCGATTTATAACTTTCCAAAATCTTTTCGAATCTTTAAGGGAGCTAGCTCTTTCCAGATCATCCCAGGCTGAGCGCCTCAATTCTTCTTTCCTCTGCTTCACTATACTTTTGTATGCTTTCTGAGCAAGCTTAATTTGAGCCCATTCCCGTGGGTATGCGTGCAATGCCAGCCTAAGGGTTTTATGCGCTTTTGTACACTCTTCATTAAACCATCGTTTATCCGGGGGGTCCATCACCTTAATTGATTTAGTCAGATTTTTAGCTACATCCGAACAAATCAATTGAAATTTCTGAATTATCTCTGCTGGGGGCGGATCAAAGGCTAAGCACTTCACAACACAGTCAAAATTAGTTTTAACAATTTTTTCTTCAAACTCAACGGGGTTTATTTTATTCCGTTTAAGTCTTACTCCTTTATTGTGATTTAAGAAAACTTTATAGCCAACAGCATTCCCCGGCTGAGCTAGTACACTAAGGGAAGCTGCGAGGGGATTATGATCACTTGCGTTATTTGGATTCACTTCAAAGTCGCTAATAAGTGGTAGGAACTTTCGTGATATGAGCATAAAATCAATAGAGCTCTCCCTACCCCCACCAATAACGGCGGGGCACTGTATTGATGAATTGCAAGCTAAATCATTAATAAAGCATAGATCATTCTCCACGATAGTAGAGTTTAAGCCTCTCCCTGGGGAGTAGGATTAAAATGCGCCAGGGGCTGCCCCTCAATGTTTAAGATCCCGCAAGCATGGCAGAGCTCTGTAGGGGCAGGTTGAATAATTAAAATCTCCTACCCAAAGAGTACATTGGGGTTGCCATTTCTCTGAAATGTTATTAATCTCTATCTGCAATGCCTCAATAACCTGGGAGGTGTTGTGATTAAAAATATTGTAATACCAGTTCACTACTAGTAATTTAACTTGTAGTAAATTAGAAATCACGACTAATTGAAACCATGGTGTAGAACCAACAACAGTGACTTTTATAGCCTCGTATTTTACTGAAATCAGCATTTCTAACCCTCCTTTGGCCCTCCCCGAGGACGAGGGGATTGCATTAACTGTCAGTCACTCAACTGATTATGATTAAGTTATGGACATATTCCCGTCCACTTTGTCTATTTTCCACAATTTGGGCTAAAGTCTGATAAATGAAAGTCGTTTAAAAAGTGTTTCCTATTCTTTGAAGCAGTTAACTTAGAGTTTCTCATTGCTCAAATTGGTGTAATTTCTGATATTTATATATTTCCTTCCTCTTCTTTGCTTGATTTTGTTCACGAGAAAATGTCACTCATAGTTGTTGAAATGTCGCTCATAATTACACTGAAATTATGAACATGTCACACATAGCAATCTGAAACCTTGGCAGCTATGCAATAACACGGCTATAATTGGTCAATGTTTTATTTTCGTACGGAGCGGATGATGTTATGGCTCCAAAAATGTGTGCCATGAAGTAATTACTCATCTTCCAGTCAGTGCACGGCAAGAGGTCAAATCAACGATGCTGCTGCTGAAAGGAGAACATTTCTCTGCAGCTCATCGTTTGAATGCAGCCGAGACAGCGCAAGCCTGCAGATCAAGGCGCTGAGGGGGCTGACTAAATCGCCCTGCGAGGGGCCTTCTAATATGACCCACAAGAGCAGAAAACAGAAGTTTTTGTTAGCTGTATTTCTACATAAGCCTAGTAAGTAGCAGTGGCATAGAATGAAACGAGGGCATGACACCTGAAAATACCAAATGTTTCGGGCCACGTCTTGTGTTTTCGTTAGGTTCCTCAATGTGTGCTACTCGTGCAAACTAGTCAGAATGCAACTTTTATGGGAAGATTAAAGGTTAAATGCAGTGTCTGGCTAAAACAAAAGTCACTTTCGGTTTTTCCTTTGCTAATGATCATTATAAGGTGAACGTGAAGGGGCCAATGTAAGTGGTCCTGTACCCCAAGTAGCTCCACCACCTTTCTTTGGAAAAAAACATTCTGGCAATTTTTCCTGTTTTGTAATTCCAGTGGGCCAGGAGCGAGGTGGTATTTCACATTACCTCTGTTTGCTTGAGAAATCACTTATGAGTAGCTTAGACAGCTTCTCATTATCTTTATAAGGGATTTCTACTTGCACTCGATGTTGTAGGTTTATATTTCAGAGCCAAAAAAATACTGCCTTTACTGATTTTCTCGATTTTCTTTACTGGCCTTGAAATAAAGCTGCTGTCCACATTGCTAAAATACCGAACAGAAGTAGCAGTCGTGGAATTTGAATTGAGAGAGGCCCGAGGGAGCGTAGAAAGCTCTCTGTATGTGTATGCAGAGTGACTGGACATACCAGCGCAGAGATGGGAGACGCTGGAAGATAATGAAGATGGCTACAGGGCATTGTAAGTGCCTGGACAAGAATAGAAATAACAGCGCAGGTATGCGACATTCAAAAAGTGCATGAACAGGACTATTTTAATGTGACCAACTGAAATAAAAGGGATGGAAGTTACCTTTGTCCTTCTCCTTTTGAGGGGTTGGGCGTGGACTGTGCAGAAATGGGCTGCTGTGCCACAACCGTCCATTTTCAGTAATATATTCCCTATTATGCTGTTAGCCCATTAGTCCATTTTCAGTAATATGTTCCCTACACTGCTGAAAATGGACTACTTGTAATGTGAACCAAAAAATGTGAAACAAACAATTGAGCTAACAAGATATCTGATTAGGTTTATTCCCGTTCAAAAACCAGACTTCAGTAGATATCCCCTCACCTCTGGGAGACGGACTGCCCTATAGATACCAGTCCAGGTTGCATAGTTCTGTGAGTAGTCTGTGGAGCACTCCCTCCCTTGGCCATGAAGGTTCAGTGGTGTGGTTTGGGTGCTGCTTTCATATACAGCCTCTAGGCAGGTGGTGTGGTTCCACTGTCTCAAGCTTAGGAACACATTTGGGGTGGTGCTTCTTTCAAGTGTCCCCTCTAGAATGCTCACCAGACACAACTTTTGTGCACAGTGTACACATCTGTGTACAATATTGCTTCTTACTCAGGCACAGGGCAGGCTTCACCTAGAGACCTCCTCAAGTTTCACAACAAATGCGTCCCACACTTGTAATCCACCAAATAGCAGTGGCCAAGAAGACTGAGCAGCAGCTCCTTCGTGACCAAAAAGGCTTCATAGAACGTCTCGGTCTTCGTTTCGTTCACTTCAGTGTCTGGACCTCCTCTCGCCAGCTTCAGCCATGTACGCAATACAGTTCCCCTGTCTGGGAGTCCAGTCCTCACTCGCCATCTTGTGCTAGGCCAGGCAAGAGGCATCCAACAGGGATCAAACTGGCCTCCATTACTCTGGCTCACTCGAGCAGCACGGATGTGCTACACACACAATGCTTAACATGCCCTTGGGATGTGAGCACAAAGGTCTGGGCATGTGAACAGAAGCAAAGCTTCACGCAGGTAAGACAGAGCCTCAACCTGAGTGACCCAGATAAAGGAGGCCTTGTGACAATATTGATATCTCTTAACCACAGTATGCCGCCATCACCGCTCTATGCGCACTCATTGCGACAGGTACAACAGCTCCCTGTCAGTAACGAGGGCCGCTTGGTGTGTCCCTCCAAGTCAAAGGGCTGGACCCGGATCTCGTTAAGTCAAGGACAGGCCTAGGATCTGCACACATTATAAAATAACGTTTCACCAGGGTCAAAATAAAAAAAGGTACCAAAAATGTAGTTGGGCCCTCAGAGCAGAGGAAAGCAGCTGTATATCACACCGAAGATACACCAGCAACGGTGTAGTGGGGAAATGCGAGGGTGAGTTGAAATAACAGAAGACTGCAGCAGCTTGAATGGAAATGGAAATTCGCCGATAGGGTAAACTGTCAGCATAGGAAAGGACGCGCATAGCTGTCAGGGAAAGTGAAAGCCTGAGGGGGAATGAAAATGATCCTGTGTGGATTCGGAATGTGACAGTAATGACTCTGTAAAATTGCAAGGGCTGAATGTGACACTGACAGCCCGAGAAGGAATGCATATTGTGTCACTGTGTTCATAGGGCAAAGCCTGCAAACTCCTGAAGGTCAAATACAAATGTGAAGCCAGTGCGCCCTATTAGACACCAGTAAACGATTTCAAATTGCACCTGAACTAAAGCACATTGGTCTCCATCGAAGTTCAGAAGATGTTCATACAGTTACAGACCAGAACTGACGCTTCTGCAAGGTTTGTCGTTGGTTCACTGGAATATGAAGCAGAGTGAGTTTTCTTGCAAGTGTCTTACAGCTGTCTGAGGCCCATTGTTATGTATTTATGGCGCTTGACACAATCCAGTGCAGCAGGAAAACGGCAGCGCTGAGTTGTGAGAAGGACAATCAATAGAACAGCAGAGGAGGAAGCAGGTGGGCTCTGTTAATGATGCCATCAGTGCTGTTCGTACTAAACACAGATGACGCAAAGATGAGCCAGCCCTGTTTATTGTAGGATGTGTACTCGAGGTACACCTTCTAATACAAATGCCTGAGTCTAGAGACAACTGCACAGGTTCAAGTGTTCAGGCTGTGCAAGGTGTGTGCTTCAGCATAAAGCACACTTCTTACACATAGATGTTCTAGACACTATATCACTTGGCCTCTTGCTTGCACCTTCCTTATTTCACCTGGTGTGAGGATCTGGCGCAAAGACAAATCACAGTGCTTTAATAGATCTGGCGTTGCTCACAAAACTATTATTTTTGTGAAGTTCTGGGCTAGACATGCCCCCTTTAAAGTGGTGTTGTGCTTGTACAAGTGTCAGCTTCTCGTGCAAACAATAGCATTGCCACACAAAAGTTGATCATTGCTACTGTTTATACTGCTTTGTGTCGAGCAATCACAAACGCACACCTTTAGTACATCTGGGTCTACATATCGATGAGACATCATCAGATGTTGATTGAGTGTCCTGTGTGAAGTGGGCCCCGGTGGCTTTTCGATGCCAAAGATGAATTTTTATTTCCACGGAAGTTAAAAAACAATCAACAAACGTTACTATCTGAGATCCTGGCTGACAGCATGTTTAAGACTGCTCCAGGAAATGAAAAACAGCTTGTCTTACAGACACAGGATCCTATTTAACAGCACATGCTCAGTGCACCTTGACGTCACATGTGTTCTGCTTCAAGAGCATTCATAAAATCCCATTACACAAATATTCCTGTGGGCATGAGTAAGTTATGTTATGTTACTTGGTTTCACGCCCTCTTGGCGCTAACTCATTTTCACATCATCCTGTTCTTTAAAGCAACTTTAGATGCTGTGTTCCTTTGGCTTCTGATCACCCCCATGAGGCCCATGCCGTGCAGGATCCTGTGTGACAGTCTTCTGTGGTGGCAAGTCTGGGGATTCTCTCACTGCCGCTGGTGATGTAGGGAGCTCCAGGCCCCTTCACACTTCATAGCACACCACATGAATGCGGTACAACAGGGAGAAGTCAAGCCATAACAGACCTTTTTAGATCTCATTAAGGACAGCTTTAACAGTTTGGCAAGACCTGTTGTCACCACTGCGCATTTCCCACAGACCCCATAGAAACACACTACACTACACACAATGCATAATATAAATGTAGAAAAGGGGTTTTCGGTCAATCCACTTCATCCATTGACTCTCTCCTGTGAGCCTCCCTCGGGCATTCAGTCAATAGTTTCGCCAAAGCTTGTTCATCAGCCAGGCTAGCTTGAATCCAGTGGCAAATTGAGCAAGGGACCCACGTCTGAGCATACTCTGCCAACTTAGGGCGAACAAAGCAAACACAAGGAGATGGACGGAGCACTGAATCTTTTCAGACGCTCACCCCCCAGTCACAGATCTGGGTTGAATCCATCATCATTCTTTAGCTCACTTCACCACCCCAGTTCAGAAACAGCTATATGCAAATCAGTCTTGACCCTGTGCCTCACGGGGACAGTACAGCCCGAACTGCCAAGCCATGTCTTCCCTGGGCCGGAAACAAGCATCCTGGGACCGGTTTCAGGCTAACAGACCTCACAAGCCAGGCTAGTTTGAATCCAGTGGCAAAGTGAGCAAGGGACCCACGTCTGGGCTGGCTGATGAAGGGTGATGCCTTGAAACCGGTCCCAGGATGCTTGTTTCTGGTCCAGGGAGAACCTGGCTTGGCAGTTCGGGCTGGACTGTTCCCACAAGGAACAGGGTCAAGACTGATTTGCATAGGGCTGGGTCCAAACTGGGGTGGTGTGGTGAGTAAAAGAATGATGGATTTAACCCAGATCCTTGTGACTGGGGGTGAATGTTTGCATTCTCCAGCATGCCGTCCATCAATTGTTTCTTTTGCATATGTCACCCTAAGTGGGAAGGGTATGCCCAGACGTGGGTCCCGTGCTCACTACACCACTGAATTCTAGCTAGCCTGGCTGATGAAGGGTGATGCCCTGAAACCGGTCCCAGGATGCTTGTTTCCGGGCCAGGGAAGACATGGCTTGGCAGTTCGGGCTGGACTGTTCCCATGAGGCACAGGGTCAGACTGATTTGCATATACCCATGTCTGAACTGGGGTGGCGTAGTGAGCTAAAGAATGATGATGGATTAAACCCATATCAGTTGACTGGAGGTGAGTGCTTGCATTGTTCAACACTCCATCCATCATCCCCTTTGGTTTTGCAATTGATTAGTGCGCCAGCATTACTAATGCTTTTGATGTGTTCCATTTCCTTTTCTTTAGTGAGAGAGATGAGCAACTAGTGCATTAGTGAGGTTACTGAAATTGCTTTTGAACGTTGTGGTTGGTAATAATGAGTGACATGTATGCCCCAATGACAAGTTGTTCATAGTTCAGCACGGTGTTGTTATTTGGCATGGCTATGGTCTGGTGGAGATTCGGTTTGTAAATCAGATACTGCAATATATTTCAGCCGCTCCAACTTTTTTGCTCTTCCGATCAATTTACCTACAACTTTGCACACACCTCTGCCTGTAGTTTCTGTGAATACCCCCTTCCTTTTCCTCTTTAATGTCACATTTTATTTTCCTCAACCTGTTTAATGGCTCGCCCGGACTCCAAGTATGATTTGTAATGTACTTTTTTCCAAAGTCTCAATATCCCTATTTTCCACTAACCCTGCATTCTCCACCTCTGCGTTTCTACACATTACACCAGATTTTATCTCCACATCCTCAACTTACCAGTGCCTAACTGAGAACCCTATGTGTAATTTGAGGCCTGTACTGTAGCAAGCTTTGCGAGTGGGCTCAAACACCTCAAGGTTAATTTGGGAACCATGCACCACCCCAGATGATTTTTGTCTTAAAACAAGACTAAATATTAAATCTCATAACCATTTTTAGGTCTCGCCTAGAGATGCAGCATGAATGTGCTGCCATCGCTTTGCGAGGCATGCAGTATACACTGTAGTGTGGAAGCTTTGTGGAAACTCCGCCCACTCTCTGCCCATTTGCTTTTGTATTAAATGCTGCCATCTGATTGGTTTGAGGCTTGTTAGTACCTCCTCAGTCATCATTTGTATCCTTCCACGGCTATCAGCCCCTTTACTGATCAGACTACTTTCTTCCAGTCTCTCCCCTTCCCTCCCACAGTCTGTGACTTCTTTGCGGCCCGCCCCCTTCCATGCACTCCCGGTGGTGCTGGTGCCACTACGGGGCCCAGCCTTTGCCTTGTTTTACCCTGTCTGCAGGGGGGAAGCGGGAGCCCACCCCGCTGTTGCCTGCTCGGTGTGTTGCATTACAGTCCTCCTGAGCGTGTGTGAGCTGTGCTGCTCACAGCCACTCTCCCCCTCCCTCCCGCAGTCCGTGATTTCTTTGTGGCCCACCCCCTTCCATGCACTCCTGGTGGTGTTCGTGCCACTACAGGGGGCCAGCCTTTGCCTTGTTATATTATGTGCAGTGCAGAGAACATTTGGCCAGAAGAGAACATTCAAATATAATATTGTCTGCCCAGGTGAGGAGTGTGGCACAAGATGTTAAAGTGTCTGTGCCGAAAGCATGCGCAGTCACACGTCGGCTCATAGTCACCGCGCTCCTGTAAGCTGCCCCTGCCCTCTGCATGCAGCGGAGGTCCTTGCTGGCTCGGCCGCTCTCTGGTGATCCCGCGCTGCAGCCCTCAATAGACTCCGATACCAGGTCAGAGTCAGCTACGCTCCAAGGGACGGACAAACGGGAAGGCTGGACGCGAGTCTGTCCTTCCGGCAGCTCCGTCCTTTGCCTGCACAGCACTTGTGCTCTCCAGTGTGCACCGCGGCAGCACAGCACGTCCTGTTTGTTCCCCGTGGCTGCACTAGAATAAAACCCTCCATAAAACCAGGAGCTGCACGCTCCGATCGCAATAACACTCACCAGCCCCCCCGGAGCAACGCACACCCAACAGCCCCCTCAGGGCCAAAACAGGCACCCACTTCAGTGCTAAAGCCTCATCAGAGGCCGGCGCTTGTTTTAAGACGAAAACAGCATGTACAACAACATAAAAGCCAGTGCGTTTATGCTGAGTGTTTTGACAGGCTTATTTACGTCTCGGCTTGTTCCACTGTGTGCTACTATTTGGTTTCACTTTCAGCCGTTCTTTGATCGGCATTCTTTGAACTGCATTTCCATAGCTTGGTGGGCGTCTTTCTAATGTATGCTCGTACCCATTACTGCATGGCTTCTCGCTTGTCTATTTAACCTTTCCCAAAACGAGTTCTTTCCTCTTTGATTGCTGTTTAGTACTGTTATGCTTTGGTTGATTAGTCATGAACTCGCTCAGTTCACTATGCAGTCTGCTTGCTGGTTTTGTTAATGTGTGGTCATTCTAATCTCCGAGCATGCCATTGTCAATGACTCCCCTAAAAGGAATGCTCCTTCCTGAGTCACTCTAACTTGTGGGCTGCAGTAAGCTGTGACCTCCGTGACGTTTGGTTTTCACTGCTGACTTCACACCTTCCAAAATTCATCTTGTAAATCCAACTTTCTGCCTTCTGCCCCTACCTGTTTGCTTCTCTGCTCCCTGCAGTTCTGAATCTGGTGTGCTACTTTTTCCACATTATATTTTGACTTTGTGAGTTTAAATAGTGATTAAATGTGTGCCTTGTTCAAATTATACTGACTTTGTTGCCTCCTGGTGAGCCGTTCGTTATTCGCACTTAACACCCGAGTGCTTTTCGGGATTCCTGTTCAGACTATGGCTGCTTTAGCTTTCAGATATTTCATTTTGGCATATTTGCGTCTCATGCTATTAAACTTCCTACTCCCGCCCTCAAACATCTCAGTAGACATTAAGAGTCCCAGTTTTTAGGTGTGGCTAGAGAAAGCTTCAGGTATTTGCAGAGGTTGTCATGTCGAATAATTTTTTTTAACTCTTGTTTGCCGTCCGCATCGCATGCCCCTCGTCTCCAGTGTGTACCCCCTATCATTTTATAACTGCCTCTTAGTGCCCATGTGTTTCTTACTTATTTATCTTCGCCTTCAATAAATGCAGGTGTATAAATATCACCTGCTCACATGCTCTTAAATACTGCCGGTGGCTAACAGCTGTTTGAACTGCTGTGTGTTTAATGTGTCTTGGACATGCTGATGTCTTTTTACATCTGGTATGTGGCACTGGAGAGCAGCACTGAATACCCCCAGTCACCTCCAGCCTGCAGGTCGCACCAAAAATACAAACTCAGTAGTGGGTGCATTGTCCGCAGAGCTGTGTTATGCAAATGTGAGTCCACATTTATGCCTCTTGCTAAAACTAGTACAAACGTAGGGAAAACCCAATATACCCTCGGAGGCTTGGGCAAATCAGACAATAACAGGTTAAAAGTGCCCACAAGGGATTTTGTTTAAAATGAGGTATCCTATTATTAGTTAAGGAGTTTCTTTTGAGAGTGAGTCTACTCAGAACAGACACCACAATGTCAATCAACTGGACCAAGGCATAAATAAATATGTAAAAAAGCACAAAAACAGGGATATCTTGTATGAAATATACAAAAAATGTTTTATATGTGTAAATCAAATTAAAAAAGGAGTACAGATGAACAATAAATTCAGCAATGAATCCTGAAGGAAGAAATCTTGAATTTATCCTACACTTCATGAAAAGACATGTATTCCAATAGAAAAAACAACGGCATTTCTCCTGATGAGAATAATAATCAATTGAATATACTGATAATTGTGGAAATAGATGATGAAGTCGACGTATCGGTCTTGAATGGCGTCAGTCCATCAGACCTTCTTCAGGACAATACTTATTGCATATAAAGAATGACCCCTATACAAACATAACACAATCAGTTACATAAATGCAATCTTGATCGTCATAAGTCCATTTGGTATATTAATAGTTCAGATATCCCGTGTGCAAAAATAAAAACCAAAGTCTTTTTTTAATTTTCTGTGTATAACACCCAGTTTATACCAACTGTATATACAGTGTTATAGTTTGCATATGCTCAAGGTGAAAATACCAAAGGCATGCTTAACGTGCATCTCCAAGTTAACCCCAACGTGTGTATCTATTACGTGAGGTATTCCTGCTTACTTTACTTGTTGAGCTCAACACGAGTAATCACTTTCGTGGAGATGACGTTCTCACCACTTATATACATATAGCGGAGTTGTCTCTATAAAATCAAAACGTGCGGACAAATATTAGGCTAAGTGCTGACTGTCTCATATATACAATATAGTTGTTTATAAATCATATTCAGACCATACCTGATCAAGAAATCAGGATCAATTCGAATCGATGGTAACACTTTCAAAGAGGAGATGATGTCTCTCAACTCACGATTTCTTAACTGTGTCTCAAAACTGTAAGACAATACCGTATGTTCATCTCACTTGTATGTATTACTTTTCACAAAGAAACAGTGTAAAAAACGAATGTAAAAAGCTATTTAGCAGTATCTAATTTTAGAGTAATTACAATGGCTAATATATTACGGGATATCATTGTAAAAATGTCCATAGATATTACGTCTAGAGTCTCAATTACTAAATCTATTCACAGTGATTAGTCTCTCATCTCACCAGATTACTTTAAAAGTCCTGGGTCATACACTTCAATTATTGAATAATATATAGTACCCAAATCTATAAGCCATCATAATTCACTTTTAGGAACTACTTACATTTTAGCGAAAAGTCAAATTTATTGGTGCAGTCATTAACTGTTCGCAATATATTTGTTAGATCAAAACACAAATATATCTAAAGAACTAACATATTATTCAAAATCATCCAGCATTCATGAAAGAAACTGTATTACTCACAGCTCACTTGACACGAGCTATGTATTAACTAAAAAACTTGTGCCCTCTGTTCAAAGGGAAAGATCCCATATTGACTACAACACATCAGAAGGCTACTTCAATGAATTATCTGGCAAATGGAACAACCAACATCTAAGCTGCCCACAGATGAAGTTAAAAAAAACGCACATAAGCGATTTAAGCTAAGACTATGGACCCCTTTACCCTGAACGTTACAGCCAAATAGCTAAAAAAAATCGGGGAGCTACTTACATTAATGACATAGCATCGTGAAAAGCCAGCATCAATCCATGGCAGCAAACAAAGAAACTAAGCTGATTTGCATTGATGTATTTAAAACCCGCGAGACCGGAAATGAACACATCGGGTTGCCGGATGTCAAAGTATCTGGAACGTCAGCGCGGAAATCAAGATTACTTGGCGGCCATTTAAACTAACTCACCTATCTCAGATAAAGATAGTCTGTTACAGAGTGGATATACAAAGATCACGTGATTACTCGATGACTTATTTAAAAACTTTGTTGTTTTTACCAAGAGTATACTCAAAGAAAAAACTCAAAGAAAAAATGCAACATATATCGATGTTCACATATACTAGTTAATTCGACATCGTCGTTTCAATTGCATACGCTGGCAAAGACATATTGAATTTACATCATAACTGTATCATCGAGACAGTACAAATGTCAACAATATGTCGATCGAAATATTTGGGGGTTCTGAATGTCGAAACAAATTGAAAAAAATATATATGGGGCCAAAGTCAAATAATCGAATCTATTGGCGCCCATCTTGACCTACCTAAATTCAAGTATCTGAAAGTTACTTGCTAATCCCCAGCATATATCTAAGGCAAAAAATAATAGCAGACAATAGTAGACAGTCTACAGATACAATGGTTGATTCATCATAATTCTGTACCATAACATAAGTTAACACAGAAGTATCTAAAATATATTTGATGGCTATATTGCCATTACAATATGATGTCTAACAGTATTTAGAATTCAACATCATATATAGACCATATTCAAGCAGTTGTCAATCTAAAATGAACACCATATTTCCATATACATCAATAGTCATTAAGAACAACTACTTATGATGTTTTCATCATGGTGACTGTCTAGTGTTCATGATAGAAAAGCTATAATCTACCAACAATAGGCACCGTTTGTATATCTCCATTGTATATTTAAACATTTGCAGTTTAACTCAAAAGAACTTGATCAGGTTGTCGAGGAGTAAACATGACAATGTTTTCTAATACAAGTTTAGCCAAAAGTCCATAGTTACTCTTACATCATACATGCTAGGGTTTGCCACTCAGTTGCAGAGTTCAGGCCCTTTCTTATATTATCAGCATGACAGATCCAGCGATTTTGTTTTACTGTTAACACTTGATCAACATTTGACTGTCTAATGGTAGGTTTCACCACTTCGATTACCCACCATAACTTGTCTTTCTCTGTATGTTTAACTCGAGTATAATGTTCGACAAGTGGCGCATTCTCAACCTTGCATCTAATCCTGGGCTGATGCTGTAGTATTCTCTTCTTAACCATTTGTGTTGTTTTGCCTTTGTATTTCAAGCCACACGGGCATTGAATACAATAGACAACATTATTGGTGTTACAATTTGAAAAAGACTACACTGTAATCTTCTCACCATTTAACTCAAACGACTTTAAGTTAGTGGTACTTGAACAAGCTGCACAGTTGTTACATTTGTAATGGCCAATTACAGGTGCAAGCTGTCTCATATTATCCACTATATTTTGCTCTGGCATTTCATATGCATGAACAAGCCGGTCTTTTAGATTTGTACCCCTCTTAAAGGAGAATAATGGTTTTTGAGCTAATTCGGGGAGTGAAGACAACAAAGTCCAATGTTTTTAACTATTTTTTTATCTTATTCGTTTCAGTCCCAAAAGTGGTGACACATACTAAAAGAGATTGAGTTGTCTTCTGTTTTACTTCCAACAAGGCGTCCCGATCACTATACCACGCTCTTTTAAGGGATTTTTTGAGTAGTCTATTGGGGTAACCTCGTGAATGCAATTTTACATCAATGCAAATCAGCTTAGTTTCTTCGTTTGCTGCCGTGGATTGATGCTGGCTTTTCAAGACGCTATGTAATTAATGTAAGTAGCTCCCCGATTTGTTGTAGCTATTTGGCTGTAACGTTCAGGGTAAAGGGGTCCATAGTCTTAGCTTAAATCGCTGATGTGCGTTTTTTTTAACTTCATCTGTGGGCAGTTTAGGTGTTGGTTGTTCCATTTGCCAGATAATTCATTGAAGTAGCCTTCTGATGTGTTGTAGTCAATATGGGATCTTTCCCTTTGAACAGAGGGCACAAGTTTTTTAGTAAATACATAGCTCGTGTCAAGTGAGCTGTGAGTAATACAGTTTCTTTCATGAATGCTGGATGATTTTGAATAATATGTTAGTTCTTTAGATATATTTGTGTTTTGATCTAACAAATATATTGCGAACAGTTAATGACTGCACCAATAAATTTGACTTTTTGCTAAAATGTAAGTAGTTCCTAAAAGTGAATTATGATGGATTATAGATTTGGGTACTATATATTATTCAATAAATGAAGTGTATGACCCAGGACTTTTAAAGTAATCTGGTGAGATGAGAGACTAATCACTGTAAATAGATTTAGTACTTGAGACTCTAGACGTAATATCTACGGGAATTTTTCTATGATATCGCGTAATATATTAGTCATTGTAATTACTCCAAAATTAGATACTGCTAAATAGCTTTTTACATCAGTTTTTTACACTGTTTCTTTGTGAAAAAGTAATACATACAAGTGAGATGAACATACTGTATTGTCTTACAGTTTTGAGACACAGTTAAGAAATCGTGAGTTGAGAGACATCATCTCCTCTTTGAAAGTGTTACCATCGATTCAAATTGATCCTGATTTCTTGATCCGGTATGGTCTGAATATGATTTATAAACAACTATATTGTATATATGAGACAGTCAGCACTTAGCCTAATATTTGTCCACACGTTTTGATTTTATAGAGACAACTCCGCTATATGTATATAAGTGGTGAGAACGTCATCTCCACGAAAGTGATTACTCATGTTGAGCTCAACAAGTAAAGTAAGCAGGAATACCTCACGTAATAGATACACACGTTGGAGTTAACTTGGAGATGCACGTTAAGCATGCCGTTGGTCTTTTCACCTTGAGTATATGCAAACTATAACACTGTATATACAGTTGGTATAAAGTGGGTGTTATACACAGAAAATTAGAAAAAGACTTTGGTTTTTATTTTTGCACACGGGATATCTGAACTATTAATATACCAAATGGACATATAACGATCAAGATTGCATTTATGTAACTGATTGTGTTATGTTTGTATAGGGGTCATTCTTTATATGCAATAAGTATTGTCCTGAAGAAGGTCTGACGGACTGACGCCATTCAAGACCGAAACGTCGACTTCATCATCTATTTCCACAATTTTCAGTATATTCAATTGATTATTATTGTCATCAGGAGATATGTCGTTGTTTTTTCTATTGGAATAGATGTCTTTTCATGAAGTGTAGGATAAATTTAAGATTTCTTCCTTCATGATTCATTGCTGAATTTATTGTTCATCTGTACTCCTTTTTTAATTTGATTTACACATATAAAACATTTTTTGTATATTTCAAACAAGATATCCCTGTTTTTGTGCCTTTGTTTACATATTTATTTATGCCTTGGTCCAGTTGATTGACATTGTGGTGTCTGTTATGAATAGACTCACTCTCAAAAGAAACTCCTTAACTAATAATAGGATACCTAATTTTAAACAAAATCCCTTGTGGGCACTTTTAACCTGTTATTGTCTTGCTAAAACTGACATATCACTTCTACAGGTAAGCACCTTCTGGGTGGCATATACATTTGACTTTAACGACCAATTTACACCAAACTTTAATGTGTAGTTAGGGTTACAATAGGGGCAGATTGCAACACACACTGGAGTTATCTCGTCGATTCTTTCCACTTGTGTTTAGTAACCTATATGTGCAATATTTTGTTTTGTCTTTTACAGATATGGCTTCTGTTCTGGGTAGTTCACCTGATACGTGCTTAGTTGATGTTGTGCTGATGAGAGAAAAAGGCACAGTCGTAGGTTAGATGATGTAGTTTGTTAGTGCACTTATACGTTTTCTTGGTGTGACTGTGCAGTTATTAGAGTAAAAAGCAGGGTTAACAAAGCATGCCACGCAACTCTGCCCCTTTTCATGGAGCACTAGGATCTGTAGATCACAGGAAAGGTCTTCTGCTTTTGATGTTGCGTGCCCCTCTGCGGCAAGGGTACAAGTCCCCGCACTAGTAGCACGGTGTTGTAGAGTTGTCTTTACAGTTGGCACCAGAAACTGTTCCCCCTGAAAGGATGTTTCCTTTCAGTCCATTCCTGGTGGAAAGTTTGTTTCCAGGGATGATCTGTGCAAAAAATCATAGAAGGAGGAAAGGGGTTCTAGCGCCATTACTCTGGTAGCGCCTACTTGTAAACAAGAAAATAAAGCATTTGCAATGCAATAGGTCTCGCATTTACGAAACTTTAAGCCATTGGCAATAAAAATGCCTGTTATTTATGTTTTAAAAAACAAAACACAAATAAAAGGCAATATCATTTACAATGCCAATAGCTCAAACTCGCGTAAATGCGAGACCTGTTTGCATTGCAAATGCTTGTTCTCGATTGTATCGTCCTCCACAGCATATTTAGAATCTGTGGCCAAGTGGAATTCATGAGTTAGCTCTTGCTTTAGGACCTGACAATCCACGCAAGAGCAGTTTTCATCATCAGCTGCACTGTTAATAAAATGGCTTGCCTGGTTGAACAACTGAGCAGACATTAATATCTCTCATTTGGGAAATATTTGCGAGATCATTAAATACTTCCCATCCAAAAGAAATGTCTTTTATTCAAACCACTGCCTTTCTTTGTCAGCGGCAAGCCCGTCAAATATCCTGCAAAATAAATTGAAATAATGCCCACATTTCTTCCATTATATGCTTTTATGGTGCATTTATTGCCTCTGTGATGCTCAAATTTCCAAGTGCTCTGCCCATGAAATCAGGGTGGTCTGTTTTGATATCTGGTCGATAGGTTAGAAGCAATGAGGTGGTGAAAGATGGGAGCAGTGAGCAGCATGTAAGTAATGATTTACCCTGTGATATTGAGTGATCTTTGATCATGAAGACACTGTCCGGAACACTCCCTGCTACCAACTGCAAGGACCACCGTCTCTACCAATGCACCTCTATTATGACCAAAGCCCTCTAATAGGTCCCCACGTCTCTGCCAGAGCACCTCAATCCCTGCCTGCAGCGCCACCTTCCACTAAGTGATGGGATCACACCACAGTGCTATACCAGGGCATATCTTTGCGACATTCGGCCCCTAACAATTAATACAAGCACCTACAATCTGCAGCTTGTCACTCCACATGGACTGTTCTTGTGACTGGTGATCATGTGATGACTTAGTTCAGAGCCTTGATGATTTTTTAGGTGCTAAGCTGATACAGTGAACTTCATTTCCAACTGCTCTATGTGACACGCTAAGTAATGAGCATGCTGTATAAAGTTCTACTGAAAAGGACACACAGCTGAGTTCTTTATTTTATTAAGGTGGGGAGGGCATATCCTTACCAAGTGCATTATTGTTTTGCCGTTTATATCATGTATTAAGTAATTTTAAAAGTATTATTTATTGGCGTTTGTGTGCCATGGAAGGCAGCCCTTAATAGCACACCACATCATTTAACTCCACTACATAACACTCAACAATACAAACTACCATTCCACATAATTACAATCCAAAACAGACAATCCCACTCCACATAATTTCAGTTCACTCAATACCACATAATTACTATCCACATAATTCCATAGCACACCATGCAACATAATTCCAATACACAAATCCACTTCACACCACACAATTAAATGCCACACAATTACACAACTAACTAATCCACTTCAACCTACATAATTCGACAACACACCACATACATACACTCCATAACACATAAGTAAAAAACATTGACATTTACAATGCCAATAGCTCCAACAAATACAAGACCTATTGCATTAGTAAAAAACATTGCCCATTTACAATGCCAGTAGCTCCAACTCCAACAAATACGAGACCTATTTAATTTCCAATGCTTGTTTCCCATTTGCTATGACCGACCTTTTGTAATTCTTGACCTTAGTGAGTATATCCCCCAAAGAGAAGCATTTACTTCCATCTTCGTAGAGCAGTAAACCTTCTACATTGGGTGCTCGAGTCTCCCTGTGTTCTTTCTGTTCTATTAAACATGGATGTACACATGCAATATCCACGCGCCTAGAAGCAAGCCTCTTTGGCTGCCTGCATTGTTGTGTTATTATATTCTCTCACGAGCTGACTGACTCACCCACTCACTCACCTTGAACACGGTGATGTCATCTCAGTGTAAATGTCTTTGAGGGGGAAACGAAATGCCATATTTTTCGGTTCAAAACACATAAATGTTGAAATTTAGCATGAAACCCCTGATAAATCCCTGCAGTGGGGTCTTCTGCTAGGAAATAACGACCCCTTTCTTCTTACTCACATATAAAGCTCGTTTTAATTCTTTTGCTGTCCTGTGCTTTAACAACGCAGTGTCCTAGAAGAATTAGGGGGAGTAACTCAATCCAGCCGCATTGCCTGACAACAATGTAAATGAAGCGCTGTTTCCCACTGAGGTGGTCTGACTGAGTGTATTTTTATGGGCTTGAATTGTGTGCAGTGTTGTTTTCCATTATGAGCTCAGCTTGTAGTGGAGCTGACTGATAAATAACAAACGCCTGCAGTTGGCAGAATTAGCAGAGAACACAAATGTTCATAATTAAATGAATATTTCAATTTCCTGGCCAGCTACGGATGTGGAATTTTCAGTTTACTGAAATTCATAAATCTGGGTCCCCTAAAATAGATTAGGAACATATTTTAAGCACACATCGGGTCTATTCCCAAGAGCCACCATCATTTTATAATTAAAGCTATCAAAACTGATGTTATTTTTACTGTCATACATGATGTTGTAAATGATGAACAAATTAATAAAATTATTTAAATAGCCAATAGGTCTGGCCTAGCTCAACTGGTGCGATGATTATTTTTTTTTAATGATTATTGCATGGAAATACTACAAAAAGAAAATATTCCATTGCCTAAAAGTTGCAGTCGTATGCTTGCAATAAATATTTCAAATGAAAAAAAAAAAACATTAAACATTACTTATCACTTTAAAGCAGCATGGACGCTTCCTAACAGGTAGGTCTATGTGCGAGAAACATAGAAACTCTTTTTATATATAAAGCATATCACAAGAAACAGTGGCGGGTGGCATGTACGGAGGGTGGTGGGTGGATGGGGCAAAAATAAAAGTAAAAAATAAGTTAAAATAAAAATAATTAAACTTAGCTTCCAGGCAGGAAGGATCCAACATGGGACCCAGGAAACTGTTGTAACCAATCCTGGGACTGCGCTCATGCTGCATGAAAGAAGCGCCAGGATAAGAGGGAGCAGCCTCCTTCGACACTGCCAAGGACACTGGAGCCCTATGATGTCTCTAACCCAGCTTTCTTAGATAGCTGGGTTAGAGAGGCTTAAAATGCACATCTGGCTGGCCATCACAAAATGGCTGGCCACAGAGACATGCGCACTTTAATCTTAAAGTGCCCTGCCCATCACTGCTTTCTTCTGCTGCCTGACTGGTAGTAGCAGAAATCAGAAAGCCCCACCCCCGTCCTGATGCTCGGGACGGGGTTTTGAAAAATAAAATAGTAATAACTTAACTGTATTAGCACTTTCGTTTTCCATCTCTGGGGGCAATTTAGTTAGTGGGGTGACGTTCCTCCGCCTTAATGAAGGAGACACCCCTGTAGGAAAATATGATTTTTATTGGTGCCAAGAAAAAGTATTATTGGCTTTGGATTACTTTAACCTGAAGATTTAATTTAAAGACTCAAGGATGGCTACAAAAATGAAAAAAGGATGACGAATTGAAAGAGATTGAATGAAACAAATGTATTGGACGACCAGTCCTGGCACTGAAGTGCACTTCTTTATAGGCAGATTTGCAAATGGGATGCGGCGAAAAGCTGTTACCTACAGTGCAAAAGAGATAATGGCATAGGGGGGCTGACATATGCTCGCAGACAATATGTTGTGTTGGTCACAAGAAAAATGTGAAGGGCAGTTAATGAACCTAATAAAAGGGCAGGCCCAAAGCACCCCTGCTCTAAGCGCATGAATGAATTGTTTATTTATGATCTTTGTTTATTACATGAGGTTGGCAAACTAAATGAGGCTGTCTCGAGCCAGACCTAATAAGGGCAATATATCCCCCCCGTTTGTAGATATGTTTATCTTCTAACACGTCTCTCGCATTTCCCGTCATGCCCTGCATGGAACAGGACCAAATGAACCTGTGCTGCTGCCATCCACGTGGAGTCTCCATTCCAAGAACTAATGGAGGGTGGGAAGCGTCTCTTTTATCAAATATTAACTGGAAGGCTCGGCTTTCGCAGCATATTCTGCAATGTGCTAAAACTCACTGTCAACATTCAGAAAATTGAGGGCCGCATCTCTATGGATTGGGCTATTAAAATGTTTCTGTTCTGCGACAGCATTCAGCCTGTGCGAACCTACTGACTATCACCGACTGGTAAGCCAGTTTCACAGCACGCAATCAGAACACGTGAACACGTGAGACCCTCCTACACCACAGTCAATGTTTCATATAAAGGTATCATGAACAGTTGCGATCTCAAGTTTATCTTTACTAAAGTCAACCTCCTAAGTCCCCAAAGGCTGATTTACCATGTGCCTCAGTAATAACAGGTACTGAGGCCAGACCTAAATGGACATAGAAAAAGGCCAAACGAGGGGGCGTATTATCAACGGCCAGCGATAATTATCGCTGGCCGTGCTTAGCGATAAATTTCTTATCGCAGGCTATCTCTGGAATTTATCACCCTGGTAGCGCGTTATTAACAACGTGTTTCTCCAGGGCGATAAAGATTCCAGAGATAGCGAGGTTATCGCCGTTTTACAGGGAACATTGCTGGTTCTCCAGCGATGTTCCCTGCAAAACGGCGATAACCTTGCTGATACGACCCTGTGGTCGTATCAGCATAATCCACCCCCTATGTCAAACATAGGTAAGTTAGGATTTTAGCAGACGTCAGATTTGGGCAAAAACAGCCGTTTTCGCCAAAATCTAACGTCTGCTAAAATCCTGTGGGCTGCCTTGTAAATATCGCGATGTGAACATCAGTGATATTTGCAAGGTAGTCCATCCGGGGTACGCCCAGTGACGCCCACTTTGCATCTCATTAGAGATGCAAAGGGAGGCGCTGGGAAAAAGGGTGCTAACATGCGATTATGCATGTTTGCACCCTCTTGTAAATAGAGCAATAGTTTTATCTCTGCTTTTTTGGCTTTTTGATAAAGCCCTTGTAAATATGCCCCGAAGAGAGAGACACTGGTGCTATTAAAATTCTTTAAAATCTGGGCATGTGGAAAAAAGGTATTGCAGAAGCTGGTGGCAAAAACGAGGTAAAAGGTGCAAGGCGAGTACAATAATGAAGTCGCTCACTGCAATGCTAGCTTTATTTCTGAGAGTTTGCAGGACAGTCATCCACCAGTTCCAAAAGATCCGAAACAGTCTGGACAAAAAACATGGCCCCCCACTAGGCAAGGTCCAAAAAACAATTCAAGAAAAGTATTCAAGGAAACAATAAACGTGAATGAGGGGCTGGGTGAAAATCTGATGATGGAGAAGACAACCCAGTGACACATACGTTTGCCGAGTGAGTTTGTCACATCTCTGACTTTTTTTTTACGGTACCTGCATCAATATAGATTTGCAATTTCTTAGCTTCTTGCGCAAGGGGACTCATGTTAATGGCAACATAATTCATCCCCTTATTCCACACATGACCCCTTTTCCAACATGGCCACCAAAATCCCACCAGAATCCCAATCGTCATTATCAATTGTCAGACCCTTCACCTGCCACAAGGAAATCTATGACAGTGTCAAAAAGACCTGGAAGGACAATTCTACAGTCCTCAAACTACCACAGGGTGATTCATAATGCATAAGGGCTCGGGGAACACTTAAACCGGGAAGGCAACATGACTAAGATTGCACTAGCGCACTTTTTACATTTTAGGATTACATCTGTATACATGTGCACTGGAAGTTATGGTAGCTAGTTGTCATTTCTGATCACGTTTATAATATTTTTAAATGCACCTGAATGAACTTAATCAAATGACTTTTTAAATATTCTGAGTTTACGTTTATATTTTTGTTTAATCCATTGTATATGTAATGAAATGAAATTATTGATGCCTGTTGCCCTTTCTCTTTGTTTATTATCTGTGTAAACGCTTTTATGGGCGTTTGTTGCAACTATGTATGGCTATGATTCATAATGCTGTGCTGTGGAGGCCCAGTGGGAGGGTCGCTATGTGTTTGAGCGCAGAGTGAGTTCTGAGAATAGGGACTCTTGGTCTGTTCACTTCTGTGCGAGTTCCAGCTTGAAACATCTTTGCGGGCAGAAGGTCACCACTACGGGGCACTCAAGAAGAGGCCTTTATGAGCTGCACATATCCTAATGACAATGGCAATATCTCTGTAGGGTACTGATACGCATTCACCGCTGTAGATATTATTCTCAATTTCCCCTAAACCTTTTAAATTGTAATAAGGCTGTAAGCTGGTTACAACCCCACAATATACATTTCATTTCAGCTAAGTAGACAGAGAAATGTATTTTCCATTCTAGGTTATTTTGAACTATGACACAACTTTTACATTAACAGCCAGCTTTCGATAAGCTATTCAAAACTGTAATTAGCCTTTAAGTTTGTTGCCATCCCCTCCATAAACACTACATAACACTATTACATATGCAGAGACATTTCTTTTCCCTTTCTAGTCTGTCTATGGCATGACTTTGATACTTACATTTACAGATAACACCGGCTTTCAAGTTTCCTAATGCACTTGACTGCTTGTTTTTGTTTTTCTAGATTCATTCTGTGTTTGTGCGTTGGATGGCACACCCAGTAACATCTGATTGCTATTTTGTAGTCACTCATGCATAGAAATAAGTGCAGCGTTTCTACACTGCTGTGTTTATGGCACCCAGGCACTGACCCTGCCCATGCAGTTTTATTGCCAAAGTGGAGCTCTTATTTGCCTTTGTCTGGAGGCTCATTGTCAATTCAATTTATAAAAAAACTCACTAGGTAAACAATCACACAGATTGAATTATCTTTTACAAGTAGGATTATTTTTCAGCATAATCTAATGATGAGAAATTAAACTATTTCTTAAGTAGGCTGGGATGGTGCTCTGCAGCCTTTCTATGCTTAGTAATAATTTTCAAATGTTTTGTCTTTTGTCTTTAGACTTTAATCCCTGGCTAACGTGGGGTCATCAATAATCATCATGGACTAACATTACAATAGACTGACCAAGTGGACCAGTTCTGTGTTACACCATCAAACTACATGAGATGATACATGTCTAGAGAGCTGGATGAACAACAGAGGCCTGATTACGATGTCGGGTGGACTTGCGTCCGCTCGATACCGTAACAGTCTTGAAACATCCCGACCATAGGTCGGTGGTTCTGACCTCACAATTAGGGTGTGACTGGCCATAAGGCAGTCAGAAACATCTATTTTGCTTTGGCAGCTTGTGCGGCGGGCAGAAAAGGCCCACAGCAGTAGCTACCATAGCAAAATGGATGTTTGTAAACATCCCTGCACCGTGTGGCAGGCACCTCACAGTGCTGCCACACAGTGCAGGAATGTTTTGGGGAGCACTATAGGGGCCAGGAGGGAAGGGGCCCCCAAAGTCCTTTTTCAACAGCCGTCCATGTGGCAAATCAGGCCAACAATCAATCAATCATTCAATCAGTATTAACAAAGCATGTCTTATCACCCGTGGGGTATCTTGGCGCAGAGGGGGTGAAGATTGATCAAAAAGCCAGGTCTTGAGTCCCTTACTGAAGTCGGCGAGTGAGGGGGAGGTTTGGAGGTGGAGTGGGAGATCACTCCAGGATCTGGCAGCGAGGTAGGAGAAAGAACGACCTTCACAGCAGCTACACCAGATGTGGGGAATGTGTACAAGGAAGGCAGATCAGAGTTGTCCGGTCGGTTCGTGGAAAGTCAGGCGGTGGTTGATTTAAGAGGGCCTGGCATTGTGGACAGCCTTGCAGGCATGCGTCAGCAGCTTGAATTGGCATCTCTTCTGGACTGGGAGCCAGTGGAGGCTTCTGAGGTGGAGGGGGGGTGATGCTGGCCTGTTTGGTGAGGTTAAGGATGAGTCTGCCTGAGGCGTTCTGTATGGACTGTAGACATTTGAGGAGATGGGAGGTGGTTCTGGTGTACAGTGCATTTCCATAGTCCAGTTGGCTGGTGATGAGGGCTTGAGTCACTGGTTCTTGGTGATGATGGGGATTCAACTAATAATCTTATGAAGCATGTGCAGGGTGTGGAAGCAGGATAAGTCTACCACATTGACCTGTCACTTTATGGTAGATCACTGTCCAGGATGATGCCGAGGTTATGGGCATGGTTGGTGGGGGTAGGTGAGGGTCCAAGTGCCTTGGGCCACCCTGTGTCATCCCATAGGGAGTAGTCCTTTCCGAAGATGAGCACTTCCATTTTGCCCGTGTTCAGCTTCAGGCAGTTGGATCTCATCCAGTTGGTGATATTGGTCATGGCGTTCTGTAAGTTGAGTCTGCTGGTGGTGGTGTCTTCTGTGAGAGAGAGGATGAGTTGGGTGTTGATGTCTGTTGGAGCAGGTGATGTTGGCCAATGGAATCATGTAGCCATTGAAGAGGGTGGGGCTGAGGGAGGATCTCCGCAGATGATGCTCTTTGGTTCAGAGGTGAAGGGCGGTAGATGGATTTTCTGTGTGCCCTCGGTGATGAAAGAGGTGATCCACTTGAGCGCGTTTCCCTTGATGCAGATGTGGTGGAGTCTGGTGATGAGGGTATGGTGGTTTAAGATGTCGAAGGCTGCTGAGAGATCAAGAAGGATTAGGGCTGCTGCCTCGACCTGGTTGAGGATGGCTTTGATGTCATCGGTTAAGCCTATCAAGGAGGTCTTGGAGCTGGATGGAGTGGAAGCCGGACTGGGTGGCATCAAGTTGGTTGTTTCCTTCCAGGTGGTCTATGAGCAGGTGATTGATGGCTTTCTCCAAGACCTTGGCTGGGAAGGGTAGCAGCGAGATGGGGCAGTAGTTCTTGAGCTCGCTGGTGTTGGCAGAGGGTTTCTTCAGGAGGGGTCTCACCTCTGCATGTTTATAGGCGTCAGGGAAGGTGGTCGTACTGATGGATGAGTTGAGAATGTTGGTTAGTGCAATGCTGATTTCCTTCTGTCCCAGGTTGAAGGTGCGGTGGGGGCAGGAGTCTGTCGGTGCTCCGGAGTGAATGGAGGTCATAATTGTTGTGGTGATTGGCGTGATGAGTGGTGCCCGATTGTTTTTTTTGGGCTTTCACCATCGAAGAATAGGTTATTATACTCTAGACTTAAAAAAACACAGTTAAAGTATAGTTATGGTCACAAATTAAAACCAAACAAACACAGAATTTTGCCAGACTACATGTCACCTTACCATTAACAATATCAATGGGACAATTATGAATTTGGTATTATTTATTGGTTCGAGTATGTGTTTTGGTTTAGTGAGGTTGAGCTTTTAGGTATTGTTTATGGTTATACCTTTTGTGAGGGCATAAGCATTGAATTTAGAATGCAAGGTGTGGCCTCTCGCGGAGGAAAATGGCTGCCTGAGCTTCAGCACCATCTCCTTGGCGCCACATCATCAACTCAAAAAGTTGCCCAACGCGGTAATCTCACTCTGACCACCAGGAAAAAAGCTCAAGAGCATGCAGATAATTTGGCACAGGCTCCAAATAGCTCCCCCACTCCTCCATTCCACTAGAGAACCGTGACCTGAAAATGGGCTGTCAGTGGCATACAACGTGACTGCTCCCGTCCTCACAACACAGCAAGGCCGCAGCTAACAATCCGATGCGATTGCACAGGCTGGATACATATTCTACACCCAGCCTTTGATCGCCTCTCTCCCTGCGAACAAAATTAAGTGAGTGACTGTTTCTTTGACTGTTGGGGGATTCTGCCCTCGTTAAGAGCCTAATCTCAAGGCACCTTCTCCTACGGGCCTACTCTCGATGGCTCACTAAAGAGCAAAATCATCAGCTCTGTATGCAATTACACAAAATTAGCTAGAGAGGCTACACGTCTTTAATTAAATACAACGCTGCAAAAACTGCATCTGTGCCCATGCCTGCTACCAAAGCCGCATGAGACCCGTTGAACCTGAAATGTATGGTAGGCCTTAACCCCTCGAGCAGTGTAAAGGGACACAGGATGCCCTCACTACCCTCCTTTATCTGCGCTTATTAAATCCATTTGAGATATTGTACTCCTGATTATGCATCTGTGAAGACATTTGTGAGGCTTAGACTCTTGTGACTCTGCGACCACATACAGCTGCTTGCCTCCCTCTCAATTGGGCTCACTCTTTAGTCCTTGGTCCTAGCCCGTAGCACTGCAAATACCTCCTGGATCCATGCTTCAACACAGAGAACTCAAAGGATGTGGCTCAACGGAGTATTGTCCCCAAGCAATCACCCTCATGCAGGAACATATCCCTGCCTAAACTTGACCTTTTGCCTGAGTGTGGGCTTCGTGATACACCTGGGATTTCTATAGGTTCAAGATGCTCACAGGCCATTAACTGGATGTTGTGCAGTTTGGAAGTTTAGAAAGCAGCTGCAAGCGAAATGCTGGTTTAGGGTATCTGTCTTTTGGTCTCATATATCACTCCTGGGCTGTATGGAACCATACCACAACCATATGTTTTTAATATCTAAACAACATAATGTTTGCATCAATGGGTATCAGACTTCCCTTACCCTGATTAGCTGGCTGTAAGATTTTGTTGAACATGACATTTGTCAATTTTTTAATCATTTTTGCCAAAACATGAAAACTCCCTTCAGTCTTGCTGGCACAGGGACATATTCCTACAATAATTTTTTGCTTGATTTAGACTTTGGTGGGGATGGTACTCCATCACAAAGACAACAGAGTACACTCTCTGCCAAAGCAAAGCTCTGCCATTTACAATCTGGCAGCACTTCAGTATGAAGGTGGTGGAGACTACTATGTCTCGTCCACCTATCTACACCTCTAACGGCCTGATGGAGTAAAGGCCGTCAGAGGTCTGGCCATGCGTCTCCCCACCCTATTTAGAGTGGGCAAACACATGGCCAGTTTTCACTATCCGTCACCACCATGTACAACCTGGCGGTAACAAGCAGTGAAAACTGCAAAATTACCTATGGTATCTCCCATGGCGACGCGGCTTATTGATTTTTTATTTTCAAAAAATAAATTTCTACTTTGGGATTTTGCTTTTGAAAATTCAAAAATGTTAAAGTTTTGATGGACAGCTCCATCATATTGAAATAGCTATCCGTCACACTTTCAATGCATTTACAGGAATGGCTGTGATGGACATCTCTAAATTTGATGGGTGGAGTACCGCTGCAATGGCCGGAGTAAGGTACTCCGCCATGGCGGCAGTAGTAAAACCGAACACCAAACTCTCAATTAGGCTCTTTGTTCCTTAGGGTCTCTTGAGCATATGGGTACCAGATATGTATTGGCTTTCTATTGTTTCATAGTGCTTACAGGCACGAGGTAGTCCTATTTGGAAAGCAACTGCAAGTGAAATGCTGGTTTAAGGACATGTTTTGGTCAAAGCCATCACCCTTGGAATGTATTGAAAAATACCACAAACCTATATTTTTAAAATCTACAGATCATAATCTTTCAATCACTGGGAGCCAGACTAACCTCACCGTGATTGGCTGGTGGAGACAACACACTAAACAAGATATTTGTTAGATTTTCAAAACAATTTCCCAAATCTTAGTTTTATTTAGCCTTTTTTCTCACACAGAATATATATCCCTCTCAAGGCTTGACCAAAATCTGTGTTCCTCTATGTCTTCTGAGTATAGGGTTATCAGATATGTGTGTTTTCCTTTGGTTTAAGCAGGGATCAACACAGTAGATACCTGGGAAATTTTTGATGGGGGAGAGAGACAATGGGGTGATGCCTGCAGTGTGTATGCACAGAGGCAGTCAACTGCCAACACCAGATATTTCTGAAAACTAGAGACACATCAAACTCCACGGTGATGTGGCTTACATGAAATGCATCACATTTTATTTAGGCCTGGGTGGAATTTCAATTACACCCATGTTATAAGAATAATATCGGTAATTCCGTGTTACTCTTCTGGTGAAATTCTGTGTAATCTCACAGTATTCCTCTGAAATTCTACTTGATTATGCTACATTGAATTACACAAGTTACGCCTAATTTTATTACCAAGAATGCATGGCCAATGACAAGGTATGAGTAAAAAAAATCATAATTTCTTTCCTTTTCTGTCAGAGAAAGTTCCAGAAATTAAGGCAAATTGCAAACGTCCTACATTTCAATGCTCTCACACATCACTTGATAGACAAGGTACCACACAAGTGTGGGTGGGCCTACTGTATGGACAGAAATAGCTCAAAATTGCAACCATGTGAAGTCCACATTGACACTATATTGACTTCACACTGTCACATATTTGGCTTATTCATATCAGGTACATAGACCCACCCACACATGTTACATACTGTTATTATTAGTAAAAGTATGGGAACACTAAGTAGTGTGAGTATTGCTGTTTCCCCACACATTGCAGAACTATTATCACAGAAATCTGAGGAAATTCCTTTTTTCTGCCAACGTTTGATCTGTGCACTGTATTCTGGTTAAGAAAATGTGGCCCCTTCTCACAAGCCACACCACCCAGGCTTCCGCCAGGTGTCTAGTGTTAGGAAATGTCTGGTGTTTGTAGTTTTCTGTGGAACTGAACAACCCAACGTCTAGAAGTATATGTCTGTGCCCCAGTGCCAAGCCGGATGTTATTTTGAAGTTTGTTTATGGCTTAAAATAAAACCAGATAGAACAGCATCTCATTCTCCACAGGAAAGAGCCAGACAATGTGTGATTTTTTTCTGAGGTTAAGAAAAAAATCAAAAAGAGTATCTGGTTCCTTGCTGGGGAACAGCACTGTGTCCCCTACCTGTCACTAGAGATGTCACATGCATAGTAATGAGATGTTCCGGAAGTGAGCACTGGACCACCTCAATAGCAAGTTTTCCAGTGGCCAGAAAAGATCAAACACTGGGAAAATCCTTCCCCCACCCCAAGGCACTGAAGTGTGGGGGACAAGCAAAAGTAAAAAAAACAATAAGAAAATAGCACAGAAAGCCTTAGGAAAAGGTATGGATAGATATAAATTAAATACTGATTGCAAGAGAAGTCCAGCACACCAATAAGTTATAGGTGACAAAGTATGCTTATTAAAAAAATCGACATTTGATGAAATATCCTAAATTGCATCCTAAGTTTGTGAGTCCATATATTATTGAACACAATTACAAGTACTGTTGAAATTGCTGTAGTCTATGAAAACCCACCTATATCTTTGTTGAAACTTTGTCCATTAAAAAACACATCCTTTGCCAGCTCAGGTGAATGCTGAAAGTGAATATGAGGTACATATTATTTTAGAAGAAAGAACTGTTCGAAAACCATTGCAATAGCTAGCGGATTTGGGAGAATTTGGTCCTGAGGAGCCATCATGGGAACCAGCTTCTAATCTTCGGGCCCCATGTCTGTTATGCAAAGTTTATGTAAGACATCCTGACAAACCAGGAGCTGCACTTCCAGGACGGTAGTCTTTGAGGGAGGGGGAACTGTCAGTAGGCATGGTTTACCACTTGATGGAAGGGTGCCTGCATTGGTGCTAGGCAGCTGAATTTAGCACCAGCACTTGGGGAAATGCAGGGGTGCGCCATATCATTGTAAATACGGCACATCCCTGCGTTTTCAAAATGGTGGAGTGCAGCATTAGCAATTTTAGCTTAACTCTGTGCTCCGTCATTCTATTGTAAATATGCCCCTACATTTGTCAGCACTCCCTGAAGTCTCAAATTGTATGAAGACAGTGGCAGCAATCTTGGATTATCAGCTATTACTTCCTTTGAGTTTCACGTCATCCTTGCTAGGAAGTGGTGTTACAATATTGCTGTAGCCAGGACTTTGCCATTCTGATCCAGTATTTCCTTTCACACGTAAAACAGTTGCTTCATTGAGAGTTTGTTGGAGGACATTACCGAGTATAGATAGGTACTCAGAAATTCACTATGTTTGAATTAAAAATTGTTCCATTTATTCTTGTGTGAATTTTGTGATGGAACAGTAAGTTTTCTCATTCCTGGATGTTACACATATATGTATTTGGGATTATTCGTAAGTATTAAGAGCTTTTTGCAAGTGATATTTGATTAGCCAATGTTAGGAATTACAGAATTTTATTGCATGTTAATTCCATCTTCAGTAACACAAAGGTTCATATAGCAACTAAGCTCATCTCTAGAAGGACAAACACAACAAGATGATGGGCGGAGTGCTGAAACTTTTCAACTAATCACCCCCATTCAGGAGATCTGGGTTGAATCTATCGTTCTTTGGCTCACCATGCCACCTCAGGTCCTCCTTAGACCGGAAACAAGCATCCTGGAATGGGTTTCAGGGTTTCACCCCTCATCAGCCAGGCTGGCTTGAATCCAGCGAGCAATGGACCCACATCTGGGCATACCCTTAGCCACTCAGGGTGAACATAACAAACAAAACAAGATGATGGATGGAGTGCTGAAACGTTTCAACCACTCATCCCCAGTCAAGAGATCTGGGTTGAATCCATCGTTCTGTTGCTCACTCTGCTTCCCAGTTCAAACCCAGCCATATGCAAATCAGTCTTGACCCTGCTCCTCATCATGGGAACAGTCCAGCCTGAACTGTCAGGCCAGGTCCTTGACTGGTGGTAAGTGGTGGAAAAGTTTCAGCACTCGGCCCATCATCTTGTTGTGTTTGCCATGTTCCAGGAGATTGGGCAAGCATCCAGGCGGTGCATCAAGCTTCCTGGAGATCGAGCAAATTTTCACAAGATGGAGCAGACTCCCAGGAGCAGAAGGAACATTCCATGAGCAATTACCCTGGAGGGAGAAACCCAATGCCATAGTTAGGGAAGCATTTGCCACACATAGGATGGCAGGTTCAGGCTCCTTAAATAGGGAGAAACAGAAAGTTCAAAATGAGAAGTAACAGGAAGTAACAAAAAGGAAATTGTTCCACTGCAATCGATTGGGTGAGTGCTATTAGTATAGAATGTATGCAAACCCGCACTAGTTTGGGACTAACGAAACTCCCAACTTTCTGTTATGTGACGTAAATGAAATTGACTTGTTCCTGGAAAGGCAGCATGCAGTTTATCATCAGAGACATTAAAATTAAAGTTGGTGACATAAGAATCCAGTGGCTGATCAGAAAGAAAAGGTGAGTGGAACACTGAAAACGCACAAATTACTCAGTGAGATGTAGACAGTGCTTTAAATGGGAAAAATGAGTGCAGCTACTCATTAAAATAGAGGTGTGACAAGTGGGCGAAGCTAGGGGCGGGGCTAAGGGCAAAATATCATCATACATAGAGACTTCTGTACCAGTTGCAGCACATATTAAAACACATGAGAAATGTGTTTATGTCAAAAAACACTGATTAACTCATAACACAAAATGAAAGTCATGATGGCACTTTCACCCGAATGGTCGCTGCCCACCTGATTGACAGTACAGGGTCTGTCTAGAGACCCTGTCCTGTTAATCACAGAGTGACACAAGCCCTCTCAACCCCCTGCAGTTTGGGGACGTTCAAATTGGCGCTGCTGGAATCTTCACCAGCAACTCTGGAAAAAAATGCTTCAGCCGAGATAATTACAAGGTCCTGGGAATGTAGAGCGGCCTCTACCCTGTACTGGAGCAGAAACCTAACCTTAGCCTGCCGTGGATCAGGATACCATTACTCTCACTGGCTACAGAGAAGTGCCGGTACTGACGGCAAAAAAAATTGGAAGTGCCGGTACTCAGTACCGGTGAGTACCCGCCCATTTAAAGCTCTGGATATAGAACATTTATTCTTTTTCCATGCTTGTACTGAACTGCCATGTTCTTCCCCACCATCCAAGCACATACATTTCAACTCGACTACCTTGCAAGAGCACTGTGCATAAAAGGTTATCCGATTATATTCATTTAAGTATGGATCATGAAAATGTGGTGATGATGACTGTGTTATGATAGTTTACCCCCACTCCGATCACCAGGTTAGGAAATGGACAGGGACAGAAGGATTTATATACCACAGTCTACCACCAGTGATCTTTCACTCGGAGGATAACCTTTTGAATCTAAAACTGGGAGATTCCTTAAAAAATGCGAGATTCACAATGTTCCTGTGACGTGTCGCGGGATATAAGGAAACTCAGAGGCGGGATGATGTGTTAACGGTGTTTTTATTGTTCGGTATACTCTTTTCTTGTATGTCGTTGTGCGGTAGAAGGGTAGAGGGGTCTCCTCGTCTTGGTCTGGGGCCGGCCGTCGGATCGTAGGCGTCTTTCCTCTCCTGCTTCGGTCCAGGGTGCCGTGTTCGCCGGGGAAAGGGGTCGGCTCTCCGGTCCAATCGATGAGGTGAAAAAGGGATAGAAGGGAGATGTGTGTCAGTCCAGTGCGCAAATTCAGTCACACGTGAGGGGCCAGGGAGTGGAGGAATCACACCGTGCTCTGTATACTATCCTACGTGTCGGGTGTGTGAGGGAAGGGTACTGGGGGTACGGTTCCTAGGTTTTAGGTCAAGTCTGGCGTCCCGCCCAACCCGCGATACGAGCCCGTACCTGCTGGTGCCACGCTTCTCCGGAAACGTGGCGGGGCGAATCACCGGGTCGTTGGCATCCTGGCTCCGCTATCGGCAACGATGGTCGGTGTCTGGCGATCTCGTCCTCCCTCTCTCTCTCTGGATTCTCCTCTCGACTCTCTCCCGTCTCTCTCCGCTCCTCGCTTGTCCTCGCACACACCTTCTCTGCTCTGCTTCCGGGATATGTCCTCTTTCCCTCCGCGTCGTCATCGATGGGGGCGGGGTCGGAGTCGAGTTCGTTCCAGTTAAAGTAACAGCACTCCTCCCGCTCTCCGGTGCTTCTGCAGTTCGCCTCTCGGTCCTAGGCTTCAGGGTGCTGGAGGTAAAGAGGGGACATGGAGTTGTACATGCAGTCAGTACGCACTGGGTGGCTGTTGTCTCGGTCGGGGTCGTGCCCCTTGTCACAGACGTCAATTTCAGTTGTCTCCGATCCATGATAGGAGCAGCAGCAGGTATTCTATGAGAAGAAGGAGGAATTTCGGGGCATATTAGCAAGACCGGCGATAAAATTATCGCCGTTTTAGTGGCAGGAAACTGCCGCTAAAACGGCGATAATGGGCTTGCCAATATGCGTTATAGAATTCCAATAGAAGCCCAGGTTAGATGTCCTGCACATCTGACCTGGGCTTCTATTGGAACTCTATAACGCATATTAGCAAGTCCATTATCGCCGTTTTAGCGGCAGTTTCCTGCCGCTAAAACAGCGATAATTTTATCGCCGGTCTTGCTAATATGCCCCATGATGTTTTAGTTGACGGATATTGAACACAGGATGTATCTACTAATTAGAAAGAAGTCTTAAATGATAAGTTACCAGATTTATCTCTGAACCACCAAAATGCTAAGGGGCATATTATCAAGAAACGACGTTAAAATTATCGCCGCCAAGCGGCGATAATGGGCTTGATAATATGCCCTTGAAAATTCCCATAGAAGCCCATGTTCTGGTGTCAACATGGGCTTCTATTGGAATTCTCTGCGGCATATTATCAAGCTCATTATCGCCGCTGTAGCAGCAGTTTTCTGCCGCTAAAGCGGCGATAATTGTAACACCGTGCTTGATAATATGCCCCTAAGTTTCATTCCCCCTCAATGTTGAGCCCTCGTTAGAGCTTAAGCTTCGAACAAAAGGTATCCAAGCCACATTTGTGGCCTTTTTCCCCACATGCTGGGAATTGTAAAGGTGGCTAGTGTTTGTGGATTCACCTGGAGGAAGCCAAGAATTAGCCAAAATGTAGCAAAAGTTGTTCCTTTATTTATTTTACAAAATGTGAAAAATGTGATGTACAAGAAAGTATGTTGTCTTTTTCATAATAATGACATCAACAAAAAAGTTTGCTGTGCCTGGAACATTCTCTTTGCAGTTTTTAGGAACAGGCAGAGCTGTAAAAAAAGAAAACTTTTTACCAGATTATTTGCAATTTTCAAAGTGATAAGTCATTTTTTTTCTATATTGTGATTTCTACCTACTTGCAGATTATGGTGAAAACCGATGTGAATCCTGGAAAACAATACATTTCTGAAAAGTACACAAAATCTCTGAAGTCAGCAAGGGGTAATTTGGTAGCTCACTCATGATTTCCCCAAAGAAACTATAACTGAAATGAAATACTAATGACCGTAAATAAGGAAAAAAAATCAGTAAATTGGGTGGATACCAGATTGGAGATCGATGTACTGCATTTATCGCACCAGGTCTAGAGAGAGGTACAGTTGGAAAGGGAGATCCTCCTCTTTTCAACTGTACCTCTATTGTGGTGATCAGTGCTCTGGGGGCTGAAATAGGTCCCTAAGCACCAATCACAGGCTCCAGCTGCTTTCATTTTCAGAAATAGTGACGTCAGCGAACATGGCGCGCTGTGCGTCAGTGCGATATAAAACATCTCTAGCTTCGAGGGAAGCTCCTCCCTTACTGCTTGAGTTACATCTTTAAAAGGAATTCAGCAGGATTTCCTTCTTTGAGTGGGAAGGCAAAACGGTCACATCCTCCACACTGGCAAGTTAATGCAGAATATGTGAAAATTTCGTTTTCTGCACTTATATGGATAATTATTGGATAAGGACAAAAAAAGCAAGATCACGATTTGGAGAGTAATGATTGGGCTGGAATGAATTGGGAAGAAAACCAAACCCGACCTCTAGGATTGTATCTTGGTAATGGTATTCTATGTTGATTGGCAGCTTTAGCCACAGTTATCTTTGCTTTGTGGAGACAATCCAAGACAATGTGTTGTTGTCCTTTTAAACAATGTATTCAGCAGCTCCAGAGATTGAAGAATCAATACATGGAGAAGCAGAAAGATTTTAAAGATGATACCCTTGAAAGCAGGAAATGGATGGTATCTTAGTTGCACTATATCTAGTGTTATTGTAAGCCAACTGAGCTACAGTGATGTATTTGCACTAATTATTTGCATAGTGTTATTAGAACATTCTAGATACTTTTCCTAATGTTTATTGAGCCTTTCAATCTGGTCACTAGTTTGGGAATTAAATCCCAAAGACATAACTCCATGGATGATTGCAAGACGTTCTTAAAGTGAGATATAAACTTAGGACCTCGATAAGAGACTATCAGTGGCTAACTCATGCAGTTGAAAGATTTCGGTGATTAAATGTGGAGCCATAGTCTTAACTGATGATATCTTGTCAAATGGATACATTTTAGAGAATGCATTAACTGTTACTATAATCACTTGCTACCATTCGGATGGTGGAACATACCCTACAAAAATTATGCCAAGAGTCAGGAGGAAGTTGTAAATTCCCTAATTGTTTTGCATGATGAACCTTTTCTTGGGCATTGACTGGGCTAGAGGTCACAGAATTCTGAAAGTTCTTTTTAACTGAATCCCCCCAGAAGGAACGCAACACTGAAACTAGGGTGGATGGAAAAACGCAGTGGCTGGACACATCCTTAATACGTCCTCTTGGAGCTTTTTGCAAAACAAAATACAGCCTTTATGTTGAATCATCGGCGTTAGAAGTTCTTAGAACCTGTAAGTCTTCTACTTTTACAGGGTCTGGCTCTTCAAGAGCCCTTTTCACTCTTTCCAAAAAGATTGGGCTACTCCCTCAACTCGATGGCTTGTAATCAAGTTTGGTTCAATCTTGGTAGGAGGTTCAGGATATGAGACATAACTTCTGTGTTGATATTGTTTGAGCCGGGTATAGAGGTGATAAAAAAATCATATTGTGAAACAAATATGCCCATCAGGCTGGTCGGCTGTTATGACACTACACATTGTAAACATTATAATTTACAGCGATCAATAAACACTTCAAAAGGTTCTCAACTCCCCATTTGAACTTGTCTCAATTCTGGCATGTTCGGCAGCCAGAAGCTCTCTTTCCAGAACTCAGTACTTTGGTTCACAAGGGATGAGAGTATGGAGAAGTAGCAGATGGGTGTACTATGCCATCATGTTGTCTTTCTAGAAGGACTGCACCAATGGCTCTTTCCATAGTGTCCGTCTCAGCAATAAATTGCTTAGAGGATCTGGATGTTTCGATCGAGCAGGAGTAATTAATGGTCAGTCAAGAATTGTGGTAATCTTAGTTATGCTATGTTATGTAGCACTTTGTTTGTTACGTTCATTACGTTACGTTATATTACGTTATGTTATTTTATGCTATATTATGCTATGTTATGTAATGTTAAGGTCTATTTATAAAGTGCACATATGTTCTTATTGGTTTCAGGGGGTGTCATAGCTGTTCGATTTGTGGTTTTTCAAATTCACACTTCTCAAGCTTGCAATGAGCGCCTATATGCACTACCTCCTCTCAGAGAGACGGATGGCCTAACAGAAGTCTTAAACTGGCAGCTGTAGTGGCATCTTGTGATAGATTTCCTTTCAAAGAAACTTCCCACAATACTATTTAAAATGTTTTTTTGTTTTCAAATCGTCAATGTCCCTTACAAAAGATCAATGGGTATCAGACTTCCCTTACCCTGATTAGCTGGCTGTAAGATTTTGTTGAACATGACATTTGTCAATTTTTGCCAAAACATGAAAACTCCCTTCAGTCTCGCTGGCACAGGGACATATTCCTACAATAATTTTTTTATTGATTTAGACTTTGGTGGGGATGGTACTCCATCACAAAGGCAACAGAGTACACTCTCTGCCAAAGCGAAGCTCTGCCATTTACAATCTGGCAGCACTTCAGTATGTAGGTGGTGGAGACTACTATGTCTCGTCCACCTATCTACACCTCTAACGGCTTGATGGAGTAAAGGCCGTCAGAGGTCTGGCCATGCGTCTCCCCACCCTATTTAGAGTGGGCAAACACATGGCCAGTTTTCACTATCCGTCACCACCATGTACAACCTGGCGGTAACAAGCAGTGAAAACTGCAAAATTACCCATGGTATCTCCCATGGCGACGCGGCTTATTGATTTTTTTTTTTTTTTTTTTTTTTTAAAGTTTTTATTGAACAATAATTCGATTACACGCACGGGCCTACAACCACCAGGGCCGGCCGCTAAGTACAGAATAAAATATACATTTATCAAAGCTGCAGTCGGTTCCCGGGGCTCGGCCCCGTAGTGACTCCGGATAGTTCTAAAGGAACAGGAGACTTAAGTCCAACAAACACAAAAAACTAAAAGAAAAACAAAAGGCGAGGCATAAAGACAAACAGTGCAGGTCAGGCTTCCTCCGGGGAACTCCAGTTCAGACCATTAAGCAGCACGCGAAAGGAAGGAGTACCGGGAGGCTGGGGACGGGGGGGGGGGGGGGCCAAGGGAAACGAACGTCCATATGTAGTCATTCCAAAAGGTGCCCGGAACCGTCAAGGGTCAGGGGGACATGGCGATATCGGTGTCCACCAGGGGGGGCGTACAGATACCCCCGCGATATGCATTCCATTGCCCCCAGATTCTGCCCCACGCCCCCGGCTTACCACGGGCAACATACACAGTCTTCTCCCTGAACATACACCAGTCCATATTCTCCTTCCATACTGACACGGTGGGCGGCCGCTGGGCACCCCAAAGCTGCGCTATATCTCTCTTGGCAATCATGTTCCCCAGGGCCGCCCACCGAGTCTGAGCTGCGCTATAATCATTGGGCTCCCACACATTCAGGACACAGCGACGCACCTCCGGCAGCAGCACAACCCCAGTGACCTGTCCCATAACCGTATGTACCCGGCGCCAGTAGTCCGCCACCTCGCGGCACTCCCACAGGATATGGAGAAAGGTGGCGCTGAGCCCACAACCCCGCTTACAGAGCCCATCATCGGAATATCCCATCGAGACTAAGCGAGGACCCGTCACATACACCCGGTGAAGAATCTTAAGCTGTACCAACCGGAGACGGGCCGGAATGGCGACCTCCTTGGGGGACGACAGTGCAGACTGCCAGTCCTCGTCGTCCAATTCCACCCCATCCCCCGTCCAAGCCTCCCGAAGGCGCACCAAGAGGTCAGCCCGATGATTAATCAGTTTCTTATAAATTAAAGAAATAGTACTGTCAGGGACATGTCCGTCAAGTATGCGGTCCTCGAGGGGCGAAGAAACCGGGATCTTGGTCCCCTCTCCAAAGACTGAAAGCAGGGCGTGTCGAACTTGGGCATAGCGGAAGAACTCCCTGTCCGTAAGCTCATATTCGGCCTGAAGAGCCGCGAAAGTCTTAACCGCGCCCTTATGCCACAGGTCTCCCACTTTGCTGATACCAATCGTATCCCACTGGTCAAACCCCTTCGTAGTCCAGAGGCTCCCCAGGCGATCGGAGGCAAACAAAGGGGTAGCACATGTCAGTCGCTCACTCCAGCCCGTGGCCGCAGTGGCAGCCCTCCAGGTCCGCACCGCAATCTTAGTAGGACCCGTAAGGGTCCGGCCAGCCGAGCGGGAGTAAAGCGCCCTGTTATAGTCCCCGCCGGGAAGCAGGAACTTGTCCATCTCATACGCCGGATTCAGGCCAGGCGCATACGTGGCATGGTTGATGGCCGAAAGCTGCGCGGCCCAATAATACCTGCGAATGTCGGGAAGCGCGATGCCCCCGTCGTACCAGGGGAGAGTAAGCTTAGCAAGAGCAATACGCGCCCGCCCGTCCCACACCAATCTCCTCTGCAGGCTCTCCACCTCCCGAAAGTAGGCCACTGGGATGACGTCGAAGGAATTCTGGAGTGCATAGAGGAACCTGGGAAGGGACATCATTTTGAACAGCGCGGCCCGACCCAGCGGGGACAGGGGCAGCCTGCACCACCGGGCCGTGTCCTCTCGCAATCGCCGAAGCGGACGCAGGAGATTCTGCTCATAGCGAGCCACCGGGTCCAGCGAAACGTATATCCCCAGGTACTTAAAGCCGCTCAGAGATACCTGGATCGGAAGCCGAGGCGGCAGGAGAGGAGGACCACCGGAGATCGGATAGACGCAGGATTTAGACCAATTGATCGTGAGGCCCGAATTATTCCCAAAGGAAGTCAAAACGTCAAAGAGGACGTTGAGCGACTGCCGCGGTGAGGTGAGATATAGGAGAATATCGTCCGCATACAGCGAAACCCGATCCTCAAAGCCCGGGGCCCACCGGATCCCTCTAAGCGAGGGCTCCCAGCGGAGCCAAGCCGCGAGTGGCTCCAGGGCGAGAGCAAAGAGCAAAGGGGACAAAGGGCATCCCTGCCTCGTGCCCCTGCCGAGGGCAAAGGGCCGAGAGACCCGCCCATTCACCACCACCTGAGCCATGGGTCCCGTGTAAAGAAGCTTCACCCAGCCAATAAATCCTTCCCCAAAGCCAAACTTAGCCAAGACAGCCCAGAGGAATGGCCACTCGATGGTGTCAAAAGCCATCGTGGCATCCAAAGAAACCAGCACGGCCGGTTCGGAGAGGAGCTCCGCCCTGGCAAGGGCGCCGTGAAGACGCCGCAAGTTAAGAGCGGTGTTACGATGCGGGATGAATCCGCATTGGTCCGGATGAATAAGATCGCACACGACGCTCAACAGACGATTGGCAAGGACTTTCGCCAGGACCTTAGGCTCCGCATTTAGCAGTGAAATAGGCCGGTAAGAAGTACAGCGGTCTCGCGGCTTGTCCTCCTTGGGGATAACGACTATCGTGGCCAAACGCTGGTCGGCCGGGAGGGAACCCGCCGCCAGAGACTCACGGAACATGCGACTGAGGAAGGGCGCAAGCTTGTCAGGGCGCAATTTATATAGCTCAATGGGCAGACCGTTGGGACCCATAGCCTTGCCCGAGCGAAGGGAGCGGATCGCGGTCGCTATTTCATCCGCCGACAAGGGGGCGTCCAGCCGCTCACGGTCTTCAACGGACAGGCCGGGCAAGGCGATATCCCTCAAAAGAAGGCGAGAGTCGTCCTCATCCCGGTCAGTCACTGGGGAGTACACAGCCCGGAGGTGGTCGGCAAAACATTCCACAATCTCGTCAGGCTCCGTCACACACACACCATCCGCAGCACGCAACTCCGGGACCACACGATTCACTCTCTCCTTCCTGTCCAGCCACGCGATCAACTTTCCCGCCTTGTCCCCGGCATCGTACAGTCGACCCTGCTGCTCCCTATACATAGTTTTGGCCGCGTCAGTGACCAGGGACCTATACTCAAACTGTTTCAGGCTGAGGGCATGGAGCCCGTCCGGAGTGACATTCGCCTCCAAGGCCGACTCCAGCCCCACTATGTCAGTCTCCAGCCTCACCACTGCCTCACTCTTGACCCTCTTAGCCACCACTATCTGGGAAAGGGCGTGTCCGCGGATCACGGTTTTAAAGGCTTCCCACAGGGACATTGCAGACGACACCGACCCCTCGTTATCCAGGAAGTATTGGTCCATAGCCTTGACCAGGCTGTCACGAGTCGTAGGGTCTCGCAGGTACCATGGGTTAATGGGAGCGATCCGCCCTGCAGACCGCGGCCCGGTGTCGAAAAGAAGCCACAGCGGAGAATGGTCGGAGATACCCCGCGCCAGGTGCCTGACCTCACGAATCCGACCAGTCTGCGCCGCGGGCATAAGGAAGTAGTCTAACCTAGAGAGACTCCCATGCGCCCCCGAGTGAAAGGTGAATTGACATTGGGTCGGATGCATTAATCTCCAACTATCCACCAGGCCGAAGGTATCCAACATCCCACCCAGCCATGCCTGGGCAGCGGGGAGGGTCCTTGGTGGGTGACGATCCAGTTCACCCGAAACCACAGAATTAAAGTCCCCGCCCATGAGCAGGAGGCTGTCCGGAAGGTCAAGCAGCATTCGACCCAAGTCAGTGAAGGTGGAGTTCTGGAGGCCCGGGGGGACGTAAACTGAAACCAGGGCAAGGGGCTGCCCCTCCCACCTCCCAATCAAGCACACATAGCGCCCTCTGTCATCCGAGACTATCTTAGTGATCTCCACCGGAAGTGAGGTTCGCAGGAGAATGCCCACCCCCCTGGAACCAGTTGTGAAGCCAGAATGGGCCACGAGGCGGTACCCCCCCCTGTTCATTGCATGACAAACATTACCAACCAGATGCGTCTCCTGGAGAAACACCACATCAGGAGTCAAACGACGCAAATATTGCAGTACTACACCCCGCTTGATACGGTCCCCCAACCCATTGACGTTCCATGACATAAGCCTCAACCCGTCCCCCCCCCATCCCCCCCAATAGAGCAAGGGTCCCCCAGCCTGCAGCACAGTTCCCAAATGTGGACAAAAATCAGTACCTCGCCCTGTAAACAAAAAACACACAGCAAAACCACCCCACCTCCCCCCCAACCCCACCCCAGGACCAACTCCCCCCACCCTGCACCCCTGCGGGCCAAAAAACCCCCCAACTTGCAGTGTGCCTGTCGCCCCTCTAACCCCATTCTACGAAAAGACCCCAGAGGAGGTAAGGGACCCGTCCCCGCCCGCCCCCCTCACTGGTCCTGGTTAAACACAATATGCAAGTGAAATAAGACCCGACTGTACAGTGCAAAACGGCAAAATCAAGGACCAAAAGTCATTCTAAAGGGGACCCGTCACCCGCGGTGCCCGCAGAGGGTCCGGGACGGCCACCTCCGTCCGGCAGAGAGTCCAGCCAGTCACTTGCAGCCACGGGAGAGTCAAAAAAGGCTGTCCGATCCCCATGTTCCACTCGGAGTTTTGCAGGGTAGAGCATCGAATACTTTAGGCCCAGCTCGCGGAGACGACGCTTCACCCCTTGGAATCCCATCCGTTGTTTCTGGACCAGTTGCGTGAAGTCCGGATAAAAATTGATGGTCGAGTTCTCATGACGAACCGGGCCGTGGGTCCGTGAGGCCTGCAGAATAGCGTCGCGGTCCCTGTAGTAGAACAGTTTGGCCACGATAGGCCTCGGGGGGGCCCCCGGCCGTGGCCGACCGCCCGGAACTCGATGGGCCCGCTCCACGGCAAAGAACTTACTTAGGCCAGCCGGGGACAACTGTTTCAGGATAAGTTCCTCGACCACGAGGTCAACCGGGCGGCCGTCAGAGGACTCCGGTACACCTATGACGCGGATGTTGTTGCGTCGGGCCCGTCCCTCGAAGTCCTCAAGCCGCCGGGCCATATGATCGTTGACCACCCTGATGTCTCCAAGCGCGGCCCGCAGATCCGACACCTCCGCACCGAGGGTGGAGGTCCGTGTGTCGAGAGCCTGGACCCTCTCGTTAGTTTTGGAGAGGTCGGCCCGGATCAGGGTGACATCAATCGCGACAGTGTCAATCTTACGGGCCAGGGCCTCATATTGCGTCGCGATGGTTTCCCTAATGCCCTCAATGGCGCCCATAATGTCCTGCAGGGATAGTTCCGTAGAGACGGTCGCGCCTCCCTCCGCAGTATCCGAGGGGGGGCCAGCAGCGCCAGAGGGCCCCCTGCCCTGGGTGTATCGGTCCATGTTATTGCTCTGGACTGCTCCCCCGCGGAGGGAAGCCTTGGTCTTGCGGCCCTCGGGACCCCCTTTGCCCCCCATGTGAACACGGTCACTCAAGGGGACACCCAATCAAGAGGTGTAAGGGCACCAGCAAGAAGACCACAAAATGTCGGTAGAGGGGGACCGAGGCGATAGGCACTCTAGTAGCAGGTGAAAGAAAACCTCATTCAGAGGCCCAGGAAGCACCTCGCCACCCCGAGCGCACCCCCTTGCCGGTCTCCTGAAGTGCAAAACCGAAACCGAAAGTGGTGGATCGGCAACTGGCACCGCGCTGAAGCCGCTGTTGTTCAATTGCAGCCCGGCCCCTCGGGTCACCTTCACCCCGGTCACCTCCGTCGGGTGGGTCCCAAAAGTTCCGACGGCGACAACTCAGGATTCCCAGGTCCGATTTGAGTTTTGAAAAGAGATATATGCTCAGCTGGTCTTTATCTCCCAGATTCCATAAGCCACGTCAGGATATTCTCAGGATAGATTCCGAGGAGCAGAGAGGGTCCGGGGAGCCCTGTGCTCACGCGACCATCTTGGATGCGCGCTAGGCTCCTCCCCCCGCTTATTGATTTTTTATTTTCAAAAAAGAAATTTCTACTTTGAGATTTTGCTTTTGAAAATTCAAAAATGTTAAAGTTTTGATGGACAGCTCCATCATATTGAAATAGCTATCCGTCACACTTTCAATGCATTTACAGGAATGGCTGTGATGGACATCTCTAAATTTGATGGGTGGAGTACCGCTGCAATGGCCGGAGTAAGGTACTCCGCCATGGCGGCAGTAGTAAAACCGAACACCAAACTCTCAATTAGGCTCTTTGTTCCTTAGGGTCTCTTGAGCATATGGGTACCAGATATGTATCGGCTTTCTATTGTTTCATAGTGCTCACAGGCACGAGGTAGTCCTATTTGGAAAGCAACCGCAAGTGAAATGCTGGTTTAAGGACATGTTTTGGTCAAAGCCATCACCCTTGGAATGTATTGAAAAATACCACAAACCTATATTTTTAAAATCTACAGATCATAATCTTTCTATCACTGGGAGCCAGACTAACCTCACCGTGATTGGCTGGTGGAGCCAACACACTAAACAAGATATTTGTTAGATTTTCAAAACAATTTCCCAAATCTTGGTTTTATTTAGCCTTTTTTCTCACACAGAATATATATCCCTCTCAAGGTTTGACCAAAATCTGTGTTCCTCTATGTCTTCTGAGTATAGGGTTATCAGATATATGTGTTTTCCTATGGTTTAAGCAGGGATCAACACAGTAGATACCTGGGAAATTTTTGATGGGGGAGAGAGACAATGGGGTGATGCCTGCAGTGTGTATGCACAGAGGCAGTCAACTGCCAACACCAGATATTTCTGAAAACTAGAGACACATCAAACTCCATGGTGATGTGGCTTACATGAAATGCATCACATTTTATTTAGGCCTGGGTGGAATTTCAATTACACCCATGTTATCAGAATAATATCGGTAATTCCGTGTTACTCTTCTGGAGAAATCTCACAGAATTCCTCTGAAATTCTACTTGATTATGCTACATTAAATTACACAAGTTACGCCTAATTTTATTACCGAGAATGCATGGCCAATGACAAGGTATGAGTACAAAAAATCATAATTTCTTTCCTTTTCTGTCAGAGAAAGTTCCAGAACTTCAGGCAAATTGCAAACGTCCTACATTCCAATGCTCTCACACATCACTTGATAGACAAGGTGGGCCTACTGTATGGACAGAAATAGGCCAAAATTGCAACCATGTGAAGTCCACATTGACACTATATTGACTTCACACTGTCACATATTTCGCTTATTCATATCAGGTACATAGACCCACCCACACATGTTACATACTGTTAATTTTAGTAAAAGTATGAGAACACTAAGTAGTGTGAGTATTGCTGTTTCCCCACACATTGCAGAACTATTATCACAGAAATCTGAGGAAATTCCTTTTTTCTGCCAACGTTTGATCTGTGCACTGTATTCTGGTTAGGAAAATGTGGTCTCGTTCTCACAAGCCACACCACCCAGGCTTCCGCCAGGTGTCTAGTGTTTGGAAATGTCTGGTGTTTGTAGTTTTCTGTGGAACGGAACAACCCAACGTCTAGAAGTATATTTCTGTGCCCCAGTGCCAAGCCGGATGTTATTTTGAAGTTTGTTTAGGCTTAAAATAAAACCAAATAGAACAGCATCTCATTCTCCACAGGAAAGAGCCAGACAATGTGTGATTTTTTTCTGAGGTTAAGAAAAAAATCAAAAAGAGTATCTGGTTCCTTGCTGGGGAACAGCACTGTGTGTCCCTACCTGTCACTAGAGATGTCACATGCATAGTAATTAGATGTTCCGGAAGTGAGCACTGGACCACCTCAATAGCAAGTTTTCCAGTGGCCAGAAAAGATCAAACACTGGAAAAATCCTTCCCCCACCCCAAGGCACTGAAGTGTGGGGGACAAGCAAAAGTAAAAAAAAAACAATAAGAAAATAGCACAGAAAGCCTTAGGAAAAGGTAAGGATAGATATAAATTAAATACTGATTGCAAGAGAAGTCCAGCACACCAGTATGTTATAGGTGACAAAGTATGCTTATTAAAAAAATCGACATTTGATGAAATGTCCTAAATTGCATCCTAAGTTTGTGAGTCCATATATTATTGAACACAATTACAAGTACTGTTGAAATTGCTGTAGTCTATGAAAACCCACCTGTATCTTTGTTGAAACTTTGTCCTGCAAAAACACATCCTTTACCAGCTCAGGTGAATGCTGAAAGTGATATGAGGTACATATTATTTTAGAAGAAAGAACTGTTCGAAAACCATTGCAATAGCTAGCGGATTTGGGAGAATTTGGTCCTGAGGAGCCATCATGGGAACCAGCTTCTAATCTTCGGGCCCCATGTCTGTTATGCAAAGTTTATGTAAGACATCCTGACAAACCAGGAGCTGCACTTCCAGGACGGTAGTCTTTGAGGGAGGGGGCACTGTCAGTAGGCATGGTTTACCACTTGATGGAAGGGTGCCTGCATTGGTGCTAGGCAGCTGAATTTAGCACCAGCACTAGGGGAAATGCAGGGGTGCACCATATCATTGTAAATACGGCACATCCCTGCGTTTTCAAAATGGTTGAGCACAGCATTAGCAATTTTAGCTTAACTCTGTGCTCCGTCATTCTATTGTAAATATGCCCCTACATTTGTCAGCACTCCCTGAAGTCTCAAATTGTATGAAGACAGTGGCAGCAATCTTGGATTATCAGCTATTACTTCCTTTGAGTTTCACGTCATCCTTGCTAGGAAGTGGAGCTACAAGATTGCTGTAGCCAGGACTTTGCCATTCTGATCCAGTATTTCCTTTCACACGTAAAACAGTTGCTTCATTGAGAGTTTGTTGGAGGACATTACCGAGTATAGATAAGTACTCAGAAATTCACTATGTTTGAATTAAAAATTGTTCCATTTATTCTTGTGTGAATTTTGGGATGGAACAGTAAGCTTTCTCATTCCTAGATGTTACACATATATGTATTTGGGATTATTCACAAGTATTAAGAGCTTTTTGCAAGTGATATTTGATTAGCCAATGTTAGGAATTACAGAATTTTATTGCATGTTAATTCCATCTTCAGTAACACAAAGGTTCATGTAGCAACTTAGCTCATCTCTAGAAGAACTAACACAACAAGATGATGGGCGAAGTGCTGAAACTTTTCAACTAATCACCCCTATTCAAGAGATCTGGGTTGAATCTATCGTTCTTTGGCTCACAGTACCACCTCAGGTCCTCCTTAGACCGGAATCAAGCATCCTGGGATGGGTTTCAGAGTTTCACCCCTCATCAGCCAGGCTGGCTTGAATCCAGCGAGCAATGGACCCACATCTGGGCATACCCTTGGCCACTGAGTGTGAACATAACAAACAAAACAAGATAATGGATGGAGTGCTGAAACTTTTCAACCACTCATCCCCAGTCAAGAGATCTGGGTTGAATCCATCATTCTGTTGCTCACTCTGCTTCCCAGTTCAAACCCAGCCATATGCAAATCAGTCTTGTCCCTAATCCTCATCATGGGAACAGTCCAGCCTGAACTGTCAGGCCAGGTCCTTGACTGGTGGTAAGTGGTGGAAAAGTTTCAGCACTCGGCCCATCATCTTGTTGTGTTTGCCATGTTCCAAGAGATTGGGCCAGCATCAAGGCGGTGCATCAAGATTCATGGAGATCGAGCAAATTTTCACAAGATGGAGCAGACTTCCAGGAGCAGAAGGGACATTCCATGAGCAATTACCCAGGAGGGAGAAACCCAATGCCATAGTTAGGGAAGCATTTGCCACACATAGGATGGCAGGTTCAGGATCCTTAAATAGGGAGAAACAGAAAGTTCAAAATGAGAAGTAACAGGAAGTAACAAAAAGGAAATTGTTCCATTGCGATCGATTGGGTGAGTGCTATTAGTATAGAATGTATGCAAAGCCGCACTAGTTTGGGACTAACGAAACTCCCAACTTTCGGTGATTAAATCTGGAGCCATAGTCTTAACTGATGATATCTTGTCAAATGGATACATTTTAGAGAATGCATTAACTGTTACTATAATCACTTGCTACCCTTCGGATAGTGGAACATACCCTACAAAAATTATGCCAAGAGTCAGGAGGAAGTTGGAAATTCCCTAATTGTTTTGCACGATGAACCTTTCCTTGGGCATAAACTGGGCAAGATGTCACAGAATTATGAAAGTTCTTTTTAACTGAATCCCCCCCAAGAAGGAACACAACACTGAAACTAGGGTGGATGGAACAACGCAGTGGCTGGACACATCCTTAATACGTCCTCTTGGAGCTTTTTGCAAAAAAAAAAATACAGCCATTAGGTTGAATCATCAGCGTTAGAACCTGTAAGTCTTCTACTTCTACAGGGTCTGGCTCTTCAAGAGCCCGTTTCACTCTTTTAAAAAAGATTGGGCTACTCCCTCAACTCGATGGCTTGTAATCAAGTTTTGTTCAATCTTGGTAGGAGGTTCAGGATATGAGACATAACGTTGATATTGTTTGAGCTGGGTATAGAGGTGATAAAAAAATCATATTGTGAAACAAATATGCCCATCAGGCTGGTCGGCTGTTACGACACTGCACATTGTAAACATTATTATTTACAGGGATCAATAAACACTTCAAAAGGTTCTCAACTCCCCATTTGAACTTGTCTCAATTCTTGCATGTTCGGCAGCCAGAAGCTCTCTTTCCAGAACTCAGTACTTTGGTTCACAAGGGATGAGAGTATGGAGAAGTAGCAGATGGGTGTACTATGCCATCATGTTGTCTTTCTAGAAGGACTGCACCAATGGCTCTTTCCATAGTGTCCGTCTCAGCAATAAATATCTTAGAGGATCTGGATGTTTCGATCGAGCAGGAGTAATTAATGGTCAGTCAAGAATTGTGGTAATCTTAGGTATGCTATATTACGTAGCTCTTTGTTTGTTACGTTCATTACGTTACGTTATATTACGTTATGTTATTGCATGCTATATTATGCTATGTTATGTAATGTTACGGTCTATTTATAAAGTGCACATACACCTAAATGTTCTTATTGGTTTCAGGGGGTGTCATAGCTGTTCGATTTGTGGTTTTTCAAATTCACACTTCTCAAGCTTGAAATGAGCGCCTATATGCACTACCTCCACTCAGAGAGACGGGTGGCCTAACAGAAGTCTTAAACTGGCAGCTGTAGTGGCATCTTGTGATAGATTTCCTTTCAAAGAAACTTCCCACAATACTATTTAAAATGTTTTTTTGTTTTCAAATCGTCAATGTCCCTTACAAAAGATCAATGGGTAAAAAGAAAAATGTCTCAAGGTGCAAACAAACATTTGGATTTTGCATTTTGTCAATCAAACTTATGGGTCTATTGTTACTACAGTCACTATGACTGATGTTTTTATAATAGGAAAGGGTCGCCCTTGCACAACTGGATTTCACATGGATATATAGTTCCATATCCAGGACTCCGATTTAAAAAGTTCAGCTGGGATTTTTTCTAACCTTGGTGCTATGCCTGATTTCTGATATAAAAGGGTTACCTCATCAAGCAACAGACACATACAGTTACCTTAAAAGCAACCTCGGGCACTGAGCATAAGGCAAAGCTGTTTGCATCTGATTCTGACACGCAGCGGCCTTACAATAAAGTGAAACACTGGAGCTATTTCTGCGGCATAATATAAGTTTCGGGAGTTCTGACCTAAGGCTAGCTGCTGCTCATCACAATCCCTTTCGCCTAGTGTGACATCTCATTTTCAATCTTTTCTCATTGTCTACACTTTTAGTGAAATGGTTAATGAGTTTCGGGAATATTGACCTATGTTTTTTCCAAAACATTGAAATCACTAAGAGTGGTTGATGTGATTAACTTCAGGAAAGGGAACCAGCGTGTTATAAATATCAATTAAAATATTAGATTATATCACTGCATCCCATTTAACCCCCTTACAGTTATTTGATAGACTGACAATAGTGTCACAATAACTTAATGATAAGGTTTGGCTTACTTTAATGAAGTTCTCTCTTTTTAATCTAAGTACCAAGGATTTGTGATCATTTTTGGCCCTCGTAAGAACGTCTAAATCTATAAAAATGATGCCAAACACTTGCACACATCAGTACGTAGTCAATGTGGCTTGACAACCTATTCTTTTTAAAGGTGGGGTGGGGTGGGGTGGGGTGGAGCAACAGAATTAGTTCACCAGTACAAGCATGGAGGCCATGCCCCACAGGGAGAAAAGTGCATTGATAAACCATAGGATTCTCTTCAACATGGGTACAGAAAATACAGGTTATCCCAAATTTCGTCTTCTTCCCTTAAGTTGTCTTGCTGTATACATTATAATATAACAATAAAACCACAGTTACCTGTTCACCATTTGAACAGCTATTATATTGGCTGAGTACCATATCTACTCACGAAGTGATTCCTTGGACTTATTCGTGCTATATACACTAGACATTGACAATGTAATCCCTGTTGAAACCTCTATTAGCAAATATTGTAAATAATACTGTCACACTGGAATCTGGTGAATTTACAATGGGGAGTTACCTTAATCCAAGAGGTTAATCTACCTGAAGGGACAACCCTTATTTGGAGCAGATGATTCAATACTGTAAGCGGAGAAACCATTCAGGTAAATCAGTTCTGTGACCCAAGTCTCCTAGAACAGACATATGTCATCTATTAATGAATATCACTCAGCTGGGATCATCTACTTTATAGCTAAGCCCAGATATACAATAAAATCTTAAGTGACTGGCCTATAGGGGTCTCACTTTCATACAATGACATGACTGTTAATGAGGGAGGTAACAAAGGGACCACTTCTAGGATTTGGGAGTCAACCTACAACCTCAAGTTTTAGCTAAACTCCTTCTGTATTTTGTGCCAGAAATGATCTCATGTTTCATTTTCTCTTGGATTGAGAAATGGAATTGCTACAACTCAAGAGTAACAGCCCTTTCTAAATCAATCTGAGGTGGTTTACATTTTAACTGAATACTGCAGCCATTTTATAGAAGAGTCAGCAAGCCATTTCTCACTTCTGGATTGTGGATGTTAATCTGAAATCACAAAAGTGGGTATCGCTCAAAACTCCCATTACTGGGAGGATGGGGGATGGGAAGGGGGGGGGGATTGTGTTCTGCTGGGGTGTTGATGGGGGGGGGGGTTTTACTGCTTAGATTTGGGGTGTCGGATACGCGTGCGGGGATTCCACAGCTTGTATTTCTAGCTCTCATTTACTGTGTTTTTTCCCCTGACCCACCGCGCTACCTATTGCCAACCCTCTGGAGTTGCACCCTTTTTCTTTGACTGTATTCCATGTATCCTGCCCTCCTATCCCCCTCCCCCATGGTTTGTTTTTGTCTCAATAAAAAAACGTTTTAAACAAAACTCCCATTACACACTGTCTTGGAAATATCTGATTTATCAGTGAATCCGGTAGCCAGTGAATCACCCTCTTGGTCAGGCAGGTCCAGTCTTCCAATGCGGTACAGGTGAGCTTTGGGACCCTTATTTTATTTTATTTTTTATTTTACTGAGTTTTATATAGCGCATATTAGCATAGACATTTAACTTTCTTCCTTTCTCCAAATGTTTATATCCTGTGCATGTATCTTCTCAGAGACCTTATTATCCTCCATCATGTGTTGGATCTTGTTTTCCTGCACATCAGTTGAGGAATTACTCAAAGAATTATAAATTGCCTGAACTCTTTTCTCTGTGGTAGTTGGCGTAAGCTACTGTTAGACCTGGCATCTTTGGCATGGTTACCCCTGACTTTTTGCCTCTACCCCCTGTATTTTTGATGCTATGCTGGATTTCGATTTTGCTGGTTTAGATGCTTTGGGCACTTTGCCACTGCTGATCAGTGTCAAAGTGCAAGTGCTCCCTTGGTAAATTGTTGTATTGATTGGTTATTCATGATTGGTATATTTGTTTCACCTGTTAGCCCCTAGTAAAGTGCACTGCGTGTGCCAGGGCTGGTGATTCAAATGCTACTAGTGGGCTGCAGCATTGATTGTGCCACCCACAGGAGTAGCGCTAAAATGATGTCTTAGGCCTGCTTGCAGTGCCTATGTGCAGTCCAGGACTGCCATGTCGACCTGGCCAGTGCACCCACTGACCAGGCCTTATCCTTCCCTTTCTGTACATGTAAGGCATCCCTATGGTGGCCCTAGGTACCCCCCTGGGCTGGGTGCAGTGTATCTGAAAGGTAGGGCATGTACTGAGGTGTGTAACATGCCCTGGTAGTGAATTACAGCCATTTTCGTTTTTCACTGCTGAGAGGCTATCTTGCCCATAGGATAGAATGGGGAAGGCTGTTTACATGCCTATCTTCCCATAAGGGCAAGATAGAAAATCCAAGTTTGATATCTCTGTGTTCAGAATTTAATTATACATCTTTTTAGCAAGATGGTTTTTAAATTCACTGTGTGAGAATAGCACTTTTTAGAAAGTAGCTATTCTCCTGTTTAACCTTCCTGTGTGCCTGTGTGCTGGTTGGCTGAAGGGTGTCATGTGATGGGCCAGGTGGCTCCAGGAGCCTGGATGAGTCAGCAGAAGGGTGAATAGGGAGATCTGCTTTAGATGGGTGGGAGGAGTAGTCCCTGGGTTTGAATAGGGCTGTCCCTGCCAAACACAAAGCTGGCTCCACCCCCTGCTGGCCAGGCTGAGGACTCTGCCTCTGCTGGCACAAAGAAGGCTCCACCTCCTGCTGAGCGTCTAACGACCCTGCCCCTCACTCTGAAAGGAACCAGGTGCTCCAGAGCAGAGCACACCCAGGAACCGGTTTGAGCAGGGGAATCCCCCCACTGGAACAAAGAGAGACACTCTGGGCAAGATGGCCGCGGACAGGCTGAGCTGAGCAGTCGCTGTTCCATACCTCTCCCGGTGGTAATAATCTAGCGCCCTGAGACATGTACTGGTGATGGAAATGCCCCCCCCCCAAAGGCTATGATCAGTCTCTGGCACGCAACCCTACTTGCGCCGACTCGAATTTCTCCAGAAACGTGGAAGTTACCTGCGATACTTAAACGGAGCTGGCTGAAGGTAGCCTTCAAGAGGGCCTGGAGGAAGTGGGAGAGCACGCGGAGAACGTTGAGTATTCTGACACTGCCACTGACAGTGCTTGGCAATCAGTTCTACAAGATGCCCCCGCGCTCTGCCAAGACGGACAAAATGAAGGAGAAACAGGAGAAGCATAAGGAAGTACATCAGCTCGAGAATACTCCTATGGAACCAGCTAAGGTGACGCCGCCAGCCCTAAAGGATCTAGGAGCAATTCGGAAGACAGCGGCAGTAGCGCAAAGGCTTAGGAAAGCTGAGTCACGGAGGGGGGAAAAAGCGGCTGTAAATACCCCCACGGGCCCAACTGACCGAGTAGATGGAGCCACCGATCTGAAGATGACAAGATTAGTGCGGCAGCAGGAGGATGGAGTTGAGAAAAAGTTGGGGCAAGGAAGGGGCGAGGAAAAAAGCAGAGCGACTACCCTTAGACAACCTACCTTATCGGAAGTCTTCTCCATTCAATCCGCTGTGAGTCGCAACGAAACCGGCGGAGAGGAAACCAGCGGCAGCCTCAGCTCCGGTCTCAGCGTCCTCGAGGACGCGGAAAGCACGTCAAACACGGACGCTCAGGTTGCTAAGCAACAGGGGGATCAGCAGATCGGCAACGCCGGAGTCTCGATGCAGCCTGCTCCACAGTCCGGTTTGGTACTGTCACTGTCAGTCGAGAGAGCCGTGAGCACCGTGAGTACTGTGAGTACCGTGAGCACTGAGGACCCCCAGGCAAGCAAAATCGACTCATTAGCGAAACAGGGTGCAACCGATGAGATGATGGAGGCAATTTTGTTGCTCGAGGCAGAGCTAGGAACCCCTAAGGCCCTTGAAGTTGTACAAAAGAGTCATATCAAGGGGGTCAGGTCCGCAGCTTCAGTGGGCAAATGTATTAGCCCAGTGGAGGAGGCAGGACGGCACGGGTGTTGCGAGCCAGTGTCGACAGCGCTAACGGAGAAAAACAGCATCGGTGAGGTAGATGGAGAAAAATTCTTTTCTCTAAATGAGGATTCGGACTCTCACTCTGTGCAGCATGGAGACGCAAGCTTAGAGGAGAGCACAGAGGGAGAAGAGGAGATGGTAATATCAGGGGAGGACGAGCTGACGGATTCTAGCTCGACAGGGAGCGACTGCAATGACGTATGTACAGGAAACGACTCAACCTTAAGAAAAAGGAAGAGCAAAATAAAGCCAAGCAGTCAGCCGGCTGGGCTCATGGGAAGTACTGGGAGAGGATTAGCATGGGATTATCTGGGAACTTCTCAAACATATCACGAGGAGGAATCCGCCGGCGCACCGAGTCAAAACACACCGTCTAACATCTTGCTCAATACTCTCAAACAGATGCAGGCGGAAGCTAGAGTTGCAAATCGCAAAGCAAGGCAAGATGCAAAAAAAATACAAGTCTCACTTAAAAAAACCAATAAGCTCTACGAAGATCTGGTCAGTAGAGTGACGGAGGTTGAGGAGCGCACGAATAAACTTGAAGATGACTTTGGAAATTGGCAGTCCTCAAGAATGGAGCAAGAAAAAGTCGTAGAAGACTTGCAATGGAAGCTGGAGGACTTAGAAAACCGCCAGCGGCGGAATAATGTTCGAATTTTGGGTGTGGCGGAAGGGATTGAAGGGCAGGATATAAGGCGCTTTACTGTTAACTTACTAAGAGGGGCTTTCCCAGAGTCTCAGTGGCAGTGGGATAGCGAGATTCAGAGAGTGCACAGGTTTCCCTTTACGCTAAAAGGGGGATCCATGGCAGAGGGGGGCAGGAAGTCCTCTTTTCCGCGAGCAATCTTAGTCTACTTTGGCAATTACCTTATTAGACAGGAAATCATTGAAAAAGCTAGACCTACAAGTAAGAGATCATTCGAAGGCACCTCCTTTTTTGCAAGACCAGATTTCTGCCATGTTACCGTAGAACGGAGGTGGAGGATGAGGCAGTTGATCCCGAAATTCCAGGAGTTAGGCTTAGAGGCTTACTTAATGTTTCCTGCAAAGCTGAAAACGATCGCGCAGGGTAGAGTTAGAATGTTCTTTTCAGAGATTAAGGCTCAGCAGTATCTAGATGAGGTGAAAAAATAATCGGCGTTGGCAGGGAGAGTACTTAACTATTTTGTTGGGGGGGTAGAAAGTTTTGCGGTAAAGCAGGCGGGTGCTAGATGGCTGAAGATGGATATATAGTGACAGAGACAAAGGAGGGAGAGGGGTGGGACTTAGCGGCTCCAGCAGCCTGAAACCGGCTACACATAGGTCTGACCGACCTATTTGCCTGTGTAGGGGAGGGTGGGGGTGGGGGCCGTGGGGAGGGTGAGGAGGGTGGTTGGGCAGGGGGGAGGTCACTGGGGGGTCTAATAGGGGTTAAAATTTGGCTTTTTTTTAGTTTAATAATGCACATTTCTAGGTACAGATTTGTTAGTCTCTTGTCGATGCCCATGATCATGTCTATGCTCATGCTTAATACTCGGTTATTCAGATGTAAGAATTTTAATGCTCCTTTGTAATGCCTTGTAAGATTGCTTCGATTAATGTGTGCGGGTTGAATAATCACGTTAAGAGAGCTAATGTAGCAGGGCTGTTAAAGACCTTGAAATTGGACTTAGTCTGTCTTCAAGAAACCCATATTCAGTCATCACAGACTTACTTGTTAAAACAGCTTAATTTTGATGTATTAGCTGCCAGCAAGCAGGGGACTAGAACTAGGGGGGTTGCAATACTAGGGAGGAAACATGAGGTAGTGGTACATCGAAAAAAGGAGGATCAATGGGGGAGATGGGCTATTGTCGAACTGAGTATAAAGGGGGTTAAAATTACAGTAGGCACAATATATGGCTCCACTGAAGATGACCCAGATGTCTGGCAGTTCATGGATTTGGAATTAGCACATTGGCCGGAGCCCATTGTGCTATGCGGGGACTTTAATATCCATGATAGTACGAGCTCCTTTACAGAACTTGGGGGGAGCTATGTAGGGAGGAAGAGGAAGACTTATAACGCATTGGCTAGTATGGTCCAACATAACTCCCTTGTGGACCCATGGATCAAGCTGCATCCCTCTGTGGATGGCAGTACTTATTTTTCGGCCCCACACAGAATTTTAGTGAGATTGGACTATTTTTTGGTGTCTAGTTCTATTATCTCCCATACAGAAATAGAAAAACAGCCCAGAATCCTTTCTGATCATAGCCCTCTGGTTTTAACATTAGCTACTAGGAATATTAAAGTAATTAAACCTCAGTGGACGTTTGAGCGAACATTGCTAAGCGATAGGGCATACCAGACGCATATGAAATCATGGATATTGTTTTTCTGGGATATTAACAGAGGCACTGCGCCCCCAGGGGTGGTATGGGATTGTTTTAAGGCGGGGGTAAGGGGAGAAACTATGAGTTACGTATTGGCTAAACAGAAAAAAGACCGAAGATATTTAGAAGATATAAGACAAGGACTGCTTGTGGCAGAGGAAAATCTAGCTAGAGCTATAGCGCAAGGCCTACCGCTTGAATCCCTCTTGATTACTATAACTACCCTCAAAGGGGATGCTACCGAGGGGATTAGCGTGAAAGCAGCTGAAAAATACATGGGGCATAAACAAGATTCTTATGAATTAAGTGAGAGGATTGGGCACTTCTTGGCTGTCAGAACTAGGCAAAGAACTGCTATGACAGATATTAAGGAAATTCAGGATAGCCAGGGGAATTTGGTTTCAGATCCCGAGCTTATCCGGGAGGTTTTTCGGGAATTCTACACTAAATTGTATACTGGTGAGGAAGGGAATATTTTAGCAGAGGTTGAGGTGGATAACTATCTACGAGATGTCCTAGCTCCCTCTTTGTCGGTACAACACAAAGCTGGGCTTGATGCTCCTTTCCATCTGGATGAGTTTAAGAACGCAATCAAGTGTCTCCCCTCAGGGAAGGCGGCGGGGCCAGACCAAATTCCAGTAGAATTTTATAAAGTCTTCCAAGACAGCTTAGGGGTGGATATGTTTAATATTATGCTATTAACACAGCAAGGAGGCTCACCTCCTGAGTCTTGGGGAGCAGCGGATATTATAGTCATCCAAAAAAAAGGCAAGCCTCCGACACTCCCGGGCTCGTATAGACCCATTACTCTTATGAATGCCGATATTAAACTCTACTCAAAAATGCTGGCAACTAGGTTGGCAGGCGATATAGAGCAGTTAGTAAGCGCATCCCAGCACGGCTTCATACCAGGAAAGGGAACTACCCAGCACGTTAGGACACTTATAACGGTGTTTGACGCCGCGGAATCCCTGGGTGACCCGGCAGCAGCACTGCTGCTGGATGCCGAGAAGGCTTTTGACAGGGTTGCCTGGGGATTCCTGTGGGCAGTTTTGAGATGGAGTGGTATTGGGGAAGGTTTTATAACAGCCGTCCGAGCTCTATACCATTGCCCAACAGCTAAAATTAGGGTAAATAGAGGATTCTCAGAAGCAATTGCAATTTCTAGGGGGACGAGACAAGGCTGCCCTTCATCTCCATTGCTTTTCGCGTTGTTTTTGGAACCTTTTTTGCGGAAACTGGACAGAAATAGAGAGATTCTACCAATGGTTTTAAACGGTCGGTCAATTAAAATCTTGGCGTACGCAGACGACGTTGCGATACTTACTCCGAATCCAGGCTTAGCTATTACAGAGATCGAAAGGGAGGCTAATAAGTTTGGAAAAATATCAGGCTACAAGCTAAATAGATCTAAGACGCAGATAGTTCTGAACGCAGCCATTTTGTACACTGACTCCAGGGTGACCACCTCGGCGATATACCTAGGGATAGCAATATCTGCAAAATTAGACACTCTTGTAGAGAATAATATAGCTCCCCTCCTTGAGAATGTAAAATCAGATCTAAATAGGATTAATAATTTACACCTTTCTTTAGTAGGTCGTACCAACGTGTTAAAAATGAGTATATTGCCGAAATTCCTGTATTTATTTAGAACAATTCCGTTAATCTTTGAAACAAAATGGTTTAATATGTTGGAGGGTATCCTTAACAAGTTTATATGGGCACATGGGAAAACGCGTAGGGCATATAAATTTATGACATTGGCGAGAGACAGGGGGGGGTGGGGAGCCCCGGATTTTAGACTATACTATCTGGCAACTGCCCTTCAATATATGCAAGGATTAATTGGAGGAGGGGGGATGCTTCAAAGAGTAACGACCGAATCTACCGACATATACGCAATTTTGTTAGGACAAGATGCAGAAAATTGTTTGCTATGTTCCACTGAGTATGGGTATCTCAGAAGGAAGCAATTCAAGACGTTAAATGCGGCCCTATATGTATGGAATGCTTTTATGAGGAAGATGGGTCTTGGGCGGTATAATAGGTATCTTAAACTATATAAAAACAAATCGCTCCCCTCAGAAATTTTTTCTGATACAGTAATGGCAGAATGGAACAGAAAAGGTGTTAACCAAGCAGGGGATCTAATAGGGGATGGGGGATTGGTGCAGTTTGAGGTATTGGTAAACAAGTTTAAGTTGAGCAGGAGAGATTTTTTTAAGTACCTACAACTAAGAAGCTTTTTGGGACAGAAAAGTGGTGGCTCAGCAGGATATAATAGAAATGACTTTCTAGAGATTTTAACTACGGGCGGCCACCATGGTATCAGGTCAGCTTACGCAATACTAGCTCAAACTAAAGTGGACGACCTAGAAAAACATAAGCGTAAGTGGGCAGAGAAGTTGGGAGGAGAAATGGAGGAGTTTCAGGAGTCATTGGACTTGGGGTCTAATATTTTATGCTCTGGCCCCCTACAATCACAACATTATAAGACTCTGTTTTCCCTATATCATACGCCTGCTAGAATTGCTAAATGGGGGGGTACAACTGGGATACATTGCCCTCGATGCAGCACATTAGACGCTGACTTAATTCATATGCTGGCCACTTGCCCACAACTATATACTCTAATCAGGGATATCAAAGCTTTTTTTAACAATACTCTAGGCCTACAGATATCCATGTCACCATTATGTATTCTGCTAGGAATAGATTGTGATGGTAACAGAAATATAGAGAGGGAATTTATTTTTGTGGCAATGGCAGTGTATAGATTAATTCTAGCCAGGGCTTGGTTGGACAAATCCCCTCCGTCTATGCATGTATGGCTAGCAAATTTAATATCTATATTTAATTTAGAAAAACCTATCTATGCAAGGAAAGGGAGAGTGGGGAGAGCTCTAGGCATAAGAATTTGGGGGCCCTTAGCGCGGTGGAGAGTTGGAGTAGGGTAAACTGTTAACTAGGTAATCTGACAAACCTGGTTACTTGGAAAAATTTGACTTTGGGATTGACGAGAGCTATATTGGTATATTAGTCTGTTTACATGATACTTGGTCTTTCTATTTTTCTTAATTGTCTTCTTGTTTTTGAAATTTACTTGAAAGACTAGGTTGCGAAAATGAATAAACGAATGTATTATATGTATTAAATGTGCACTGTTGAAAGTACAAAATAAAAAAATATTTAAAATAAAAAAAAGGAACAAAGAGAGACAAAGACTTGGAGGGGTATAAGAAGAGGACCCCAGACACCTAAAACTTTAGATCACTTTGGAACTAAGAAGAAACCTCTGCCAAGGAGAAAGCTGAAAAGAACTGAAGAGGAGAAGACTGCCTGCTTGCTGTTTTGCTTTGCTGCCAAGGAGAGGGGAAGGACTTTGCTGTGTCCCCTTCTTTTGATTCTGATCTCCAAGGGCCTGAGAAGAGCTGGCTCCCTGTTAAGAAGTCCCAGGAACAAAAGGACTTCACCACCAGCTCCCCTGGAACTCTGCTGAAGGAGTTCTGACCTGCCTTGGAGTGCTTGCCCAGTCTTGGGGCCTCAGGAGGTCGTTTTGCTGTGTTTGGGAGCTGGGAAGCAGAAGCGTGAACAAGAGTGACTGGTACCCAACGCATCATCCGATTGCGTGTCGCAAGACGAGAGTGCGTGGAAAATTTCATCACGGCACCATCGCAACACGCAGGGTCTCCGCATCGCCGAGTGCGTCGAGCATCGTCCCGAAGCGTGAAGCTTCCTGCCATTGCGAGGGTTGTCGCAGAACCAGTTTGCGGGCCGCACCACTGCCGGTGCGTGAAAAGTCTCCAATCGCTGCGTGCGTCGACGCAGAGTCCCGTTCCGTGGCGCATCGAGAGTTGCGGCGCCGGAAGGCAACGCTGCGCCATGCATCGCACCACATCGAAGAGTGTCGCATCAAACCTGTGCGTGAAGCTTCCCCCTAAGAAATCTACGCAACAAAAGCCAAAGGTATCGCATCCTCCCCCTACAGATCGGAGCCGGCGCATCCACCTCTGCTGCGTGAAGCAGGGCTGCTGCAAAGCCTCCCCAGGATCTCAGGAGCATCGCATCGCCTTTGCCATCTTCCTTGTTATAGCTTTTGGGAACCTTATCGCAACTACAGGTACTGTTGGGCACGAGAGTGTCGCATTTTGTGCATTGAGAGTCGCACTGTGCAGGACACTGATTTTGACATCCTGGAGTACTTTCTGCAAACTCTTGAACTATCTTTAAAGTAACCTTTTGAAGTATATGTTGGTTTGTCTGTAGTATTTGGTCTTGTGAAGTTTTTAGTAAAGATACATTATTTTTCTAAAACTGGTGTGGAGTAAATCTGTGGTGTTTTCACTGTGTTACTGTGAGTGTTGGTACAAATACTTTACACATTGCCTTTGATAGCCTAGACTGCTCAGGCCAAGCTACCTAGAGGGTGAGCAGGGGTTATCTTAACAGTGTATCCCCCTTTCCCTGACTAGAAGCAAGGGTCCCTACTTGGACAGTGGTACCTACCCTGCCAACTAGAGACCCCCAGATCTAACATTGGTGGTCAGCGGTGAGGATTGAACTTGTATTTGTACTTGACCCACAGTAATTGGTGTACATCACTAGGAGTGCAGACCAATAGACAACCACATACTGTATTATTTTTCATTCTATTTTTGAGTAACTCTTCAAGAGCATCATGTCTCAGGTGGCAACAAGTGAGAGGGCAGAATTGGAGTTTTCCATTGCGGATTTATATTCATACAAAGTTGAAGATCTCAAGCAATTCTGCAAAGACCGTGGTTGCTCTTTTAAAAGCGGAGCTAGAAAGGATGTGCTACAAAGAGTCCTGAAGGCCTGGTGGGAGGCCCAAGAGGAAAGTGATGCAAATGAAGAGGATGGTTTTGTTCCCCAAGATCTGCCTGTGGGCAGACCGGTCTCAAGGGCTGGCAGCTCCCATTCCAGTAGGGGGCTCACTCCAGAGGAGTTGGAGGAGAATCAAAGGGTGAGAAACCATGAATTGGAAATTATGAAAATGAAAATGAAGCAATCAGAAGTAGACAAGGCAGCGGAGGAGAGCAAGAATGCCCGTGCCTTGGAGGAGAAGAAATTGCTTCTGGCTCATGAAGTGAGCATGAGAGAACTGGACATCAAGGCCAAGCAGGTGGAGTCCGGTTCAAATGGTGGCAGCGCACAGCCAGTGCAGGGGGGTAAAGTATATATCCCCAAAGATTTAGTACAGAATTATAATAGGAGTGAAGATATCTATGCCTGGTTTACATCGTATGAGATAGCATTAAGAATGAATGGTGTGCCTGAACAGCATTGGGGGGCGGGCCTGTGGAAACATTTTGAGGCTTCTGGGAGGAGTGCTCTAGAGCCCTTAGAATTAGCAGGTGCCATGACCTATCCCAATATGAAGGAGGCCTTATGTCTCAGGTATGGACTTACTCCAGAGCAGTATAGACTGCAGTTTAGAAATTCCAAGAAGAAAGAGTCTGAGACTTGGATGGAGTGTGTGAATCTGTACTCGCGGGCACTGGAAGGTTGGATGAAGGGCAGCAAGGTAACTGATTATAAGGGGTTGTTACATTTAATTAGTTGGGAGCACTTGAGTAGTCTATGTGTTCCAGAGCTGCGCCAGCATCTTTTAGATAGCAAGTTGAGGGACCCCATTGAGCTTGCTAAGGAGGCGGACCGCTGGACCAGTACCAGGGTCCACAGAGGAATTGTGGGTACCATTGCCAAAGGTGGGCAGGGTCCCCAGCAGAAGAGTGGGGGGGACAATGGTAACCAAAAGGAGTTCCCACAAGGGCCCCAAAATAGTTCCCAGGGTAACCAGTCCCAGCCCCCCAAGTCAAAACCCAAACCAACCTGGCCCCCTAAGGGCAGGTCTGATAACAAGGGTCCCATTAAGTGTTATCACTGTCAGGAATTGGGTCACAAGTCTCCTGTGTGTCCCAAGAAATCCCAGGCACCCACTGGTGCTCCAACACCGGGTATAGCTAGTGTAGCTTTTGGGGGGGATTTAATTTCTAGTGATTTGGAGGGTTTAGCAGTTATGTCCCTTGTCTCTTTAGGAGACACAGAGATGGTCCAGGAAACCCCTGTCCCTGATAACACTAAGAAGTACAGGCAGTGGGTGACCATCAATGGGAGGAGGGTGGAGGCTCTCAGGGACACTGGAGCCAGTGTGACTACGGTCAGGTGTCAGTGGGTCCCTGAGGAGCTGATCATCCCAGACGTACTTCACCCAGTAGTGTCAGCTGACAACTCTGTGCGCCGTTGCAAGGTAGCACATGTTCCCTTTGAGTGGGGGGGGGTCTCAGGTCCTCTCAAAGTTGTTGTGAGTCCATCCATGCCAGTAGACTGTCTGCTAGGTAATGACCTGGAGAGTTCCCCGTGGAAGGAGGTGGAACGCCAGGCTCATTTGGAGATGTTGGGTTTGCCTGAGTGGGTCTGTGTGACCACCCGGTCCATGGCAGCCAGACAGGGTTGTGAAGCAGACCTGGAGCCTGAAACAGTGGCCCAGGTCCCTGCCAGAAAGAGGAAGGGCAAGGGGCGTGGTGCGTCCACCCCCGCTGTTCCCACGGTCCAGGAAGGAGCAGAACCTACGGGGGATGCCCTGGAGCCTACAGGGGAACAGGTCGCTGAGCTGGGAGACATACCTGAGCTGACCCATTGGCAGCAAGAGGGTGGTCCCTCCAGAGAGGAGTTCTGCCGTGCGCAGAAGACATGCCCTACTCTTGAAGGTCTGCGGCACCAGGCTGCAGACCAGGCAGCAGGTGCTGATCCGAAGAACTTTTTTCTCTACTGGGAGAATGACTTGTTGTACAGTGAGCCTAGGTTTGCTGAGCCCAGTGGATCACGTACCCTGGTGGTACCCGCAGGGTTCAGAGACTTCCTACTGGGTCTGGCTCACGACGTGCCGCTTGCAGGACATCTCGGGCAGGACAAGACCCAACAAAGGCTTGCCACCCACTTTTACTGGCCCGGGATGAAGACGGACGTCGCTTCCTTTTGTAAATCATGCCAGACTTGCCAGGCAAGTGGCAAGGCTGGAGGAAAATGCAAAGGCCCTCTCCAGCCTTTTCCTGTAGTGCAACAAACAATGGTCCTGACTCAATACTTCACAATTCAGTAATGTGTCATCTCATTACATTTGGAGCTGAATTTCATTTATCATAGCTCAAGAAACTAAATTTGAAGCGATACAACATCCTCCATTTGATTAAGCGATATTTATTTATTTACAACAATTCGTATAAAAGTTCGGCGCATGGTTGCTCCAGAGGGAACGTGCATAGAGTAAGGGTGCTGAGAAGTGAGTGTGTGAAGAGAAATTTCTCAGAGAGCAATAGAAGAATTGAGATAAGTAACAAATTAAACGGTTTACAATTCACCGTACAAGGTGTCCTGGTCACGTATGAATAAATAAGGTCACAATTTTCAATACAGAATCCAATTCATATTTTGGCCCGTTGGGTAAGGGAAGTGTACCAGGCTCATTCGTAAGGGGGTGTCGACGTTTCGACCCGTCTTAGGGTACTGCGGTAATTTGAAGCCTTGACCATGCGGGTCTTCTTCAGGACAACAAGGAAGGAGGGGCAACCTGACGGAGTCCTCAACTTGACTTGGGGGTCTAAAAGGGGGGGAGGTGTAAGTTAGATGATCAGGATGTTGTATAGCTAATTTGATTAACACCTGCCAGAGCGGGTGTATGCTTACCTAGCGTGAATCCAGGAAAGGTTCAACCATGAATCAATAGTGGCAATAATTCAAAAACCATGTGTGTGGTCCACAGACACTGGAACTGAAATTAAACAGAATTGGACAGTGTCAGGGCCAAGTCGGCGATCTATTCGCTCAGATTGCGCATGTGGGGGCATAGAATTGATTAAAAATCCACAATACCTGCAACGCGGACTCAATCCGTTCAGCAGTGTAACACAGGGAACCAATTTGGGCATCACATATCCCGGACAAGGGCCGTTCTGTAACGCGGACTCAATCCGTTCGGCAGCTTGTTCCAGGGGACCGGAATTCAATTACGGCAGCCGTTCTAAGGGGAAACCAAGGTGAATGATATGGGTACCAGTGGGCCAGCGTCGTGAGTTAAGAACTAAAAGGTCTCCTAGCGTTCTTACCTGCATCTAATGCAGAGCCTGTTCCCGTGGCGTCTCAACCGGAGGAACCGGGGGCGCATGCGCTCTAATTATATGAAGCGCACCGGGTAACCGTGCACGTCGTGACGGTGCGTCGTTAAGAGAGTCAGAGTAGAAAGACTCACCGGGGCACTACCTCTGTAGTTCCAACGGGGCTTGTGATGTCTATGTGTACCGGGGGTTGGACACAATTGGAATAGTGATTTAAAAACAAAAGCAGTACTCCAAGTTCAATAGATTAATCGGCACACAGTCTTACCGAATACTGTCATGTAACAATGGATCCGATATAATGAATATACAGATCATGAAGTAACAACATTTCTAAACTTACAATGAATGAATATAACCTGACAGACAATAGAACAATAGTTCCAACATATATATAATTATAAATAATAAACATACGTACAGTTAAACATAACATAGGCAGTCAATGTAAGGGCCAAAATGTACAGTGTTGACCGGTTGTAATTAAGGGCAGTAGATTAGCAGAACAGGCCACATTTCACAGTGTACATGAAGCAGTGGATTAGCAGAACAGGCCACATGTCACAATGTACATCCGTTGTCATCATGAATAATATACCAGTGGTGAGAGATTAATGCCAAAGATATACTACCCAGTACTCATAATGGAAATCTGTCTATTAATCTCCTCCAACTCGTTCAATCCTCTATGGATAGTGTCCAAGGAGTCTATCCATCTGCATTCCCTTCTATTAAGTGTGATACTGAAGTCCCCTCCCCTGGGATTAGGTTTGATCTTTTCAAGAACCCACCATTTTAAACTGTCAGCTGCATGGCCAAACTTCGTAAAATGGTCAACCAAGGGTGCTCCCACTGTTTTGCAGCATATACGGCTACAGTGCTGAAGGATGCGACACTTAACTTTTTGAGTCGTCTGTCCCACATACATGAAGTCACAGGGGCAAACAATTGCGTATATGACCCCCGATGAGTTGCAATTACTGAAACCCTTAAGTGTGTGTACCTTTTCATGGTATGTAAACGCATTAATTTCTTTGGTCAAAGGGCAAGCTTTGCAGGAACCACATTTATGGTGTCCCGTGGCAGACGGAACATCCCATAAAGTGGTCTGACCGATATTGGGGGGCATCGGTAGTAACGATTTGACCAATTGATCTCGTATGTTTTTCCCTTTCTTGAATGCATGTAAGGGGATTGGTGTGTTACCCAATTCGTCGGATACTAGGTGCCAATGCTTATTGACTATCTTTTTGATCTCATTGCTCTTTGTACAAAATGTCGTGACACATACCAAGCGATCCTCCTTAAGGATCTCCTTAGACTTAGGGATCAAAAGAAATTCCCTATGGTTGTGCCATGCCCTTTTTCGGGCTTTTTTAAGGAGCCTGATAGGGTAGCCACGTTCCACCAGCCGTGCTAGAAGTCCGGCAGACTCATCAAAAAAGTCTTCTTTCTTTGAGCAATTCCTACGTAACCTCAGGAACTGTCCAAAGGGTAAGTTGTCTCTGAGGTTACGAGGATGGTGGCTCGAGTAACGAAGTAGAGTGTTCCTTTCACTGCTTTTTCTGTAGAGATTCGTGTGGAGTTTGCCCTGCTCAGATATTATAAGGATGTCGAGGAAATTGATCTTTTCTCTACTGTATTCCATGGTGAATTGTATATCGGTCGAGCATGTATTAAGCCACCGATGGAATCTTTGAAGGTCCTCCACATCCCCACGCCAAATGATGAGCACGTCATCAATATAACGTCGCCAGAGTTCAATCTTCGCCCTATAAGGGTTGAGATCGCTAAAGACATAAAGTTGTTCATAGTTACTCATATAAACAATGGCCAGATTCGGCGCAAAGCTAGCCCCCATTGCTACGCCCTTTGTTTGATTGAAAAACTGTCCCTGAAAGTTAAAATAATTCCTGGTCATTGCAATCTCAAGGAGTTTGATAATGAATTCTGTGGGGACAGGGTGTGGTGCCGGTCTCGTGTCAAGGGCCTGTTCCATACATATCAATGCCTGGGCTTGGGGGATGTTGGTATATAAGGCAGATATGTCCATGGTCGCAAGTATTTGGGCGTTGGAGTCAAAAGGGTAATCATCCACTAATTGAATGGTCTGCATGGAGTCCCTTAAATAAGTGGCAGTGTTCTCGGCTAGGGGTTTCAAGAAGACATTGATATATTTGCATAGGGGCTCCAGAATAGATCCGCAACCGGAAACTATTGGTCTTCCCGGAGGGTCTTTCATCCGCTTGTGTATTTTGGGGAGAGTGTAGATGGTGGGTAATCTGGGATGTTTATTATTTAAATACTCGTACTCTAGTTTACTCAAAAAACCCTCATCCAGGCCATCTTTAGTGACTTTACTTATCAACTTCCCTATGTCCTGCGTAGGATATTTTCTAAGTCTAGAGTAGTTGCCTTCCACAGTTAATTGTGACTGGATCTCCTTCTTATAGTCCTCTGTATTCTGCAGGACAATGGCACCCCCCTTATCAGCGGGTTTGATTACAATATTGCCATTTGTCCTCAAGGATTCTAAAGCATTCCGTTCTTCTTTGGTTATGTTATAACTAACATATTGTCGTTTAGAGAGGGCAGTACCCACATCCCTCATCATCACTTGTTCATAAGCCAGTATTTTATGTGGTACAGTGTGTGTTGGGGGATTAAACTTGGATGGAGGTCGGAGGCCACTGCCAGAGAAGACAGGTTTATAAGGAGTTTTGAGGAAAAACTGTTTCAGCCGGATTTTCCTAAAGAATTGATGTAATTCTAGTTTTAAGTTGAAATCATTGGGCATACATGTGGGGACAAATGAGAGACCTTTGGAGAGAATTTCCTGTTCATTAGGAGTGAGCACATGGTCTGATAGATTGACTATGGGGTTGTCTGACTTGTGAATCACCATCTGTAGTGCTGGCGGCGTGTTTGAATTTCCCCGTGTGACTCCTGAAAGTGTATCTGTTTCTTGGACTGGCCTCTCCCTTGATTCCACATCTGTCCTCTGGAACCCCTGGGTCTCCCCCAGGGGCGGCCCCGTCCTCGCTGACCCCACCATGGTTCCTCTGCTAAAAAAGGTTGTTGTTGGTTAGGGTAGTTAGGTCCAGATGTCGGGGGTGCTGCACTCGGGCCCGGACGTTCTAAGTCACTGTCTGAACTGCACCCTAGTGATGAACGCGAGAATGTGGTATACCTTCTGAAGCCACTCCTCCCTCTGCTTGCAAAGGTACCCTGTTGTTCCCTTATGTAGTAGCCTTCCTGAAGGTAGGGATAGGTTACTTTTTTATCATAAAATTTGATGTCCTTTGCTACCTTGTCAAGCTTGGTTGCCTGTGTATAGACGTCAAATTCCTGTATGGTCTTGTCTAACCTGTCCAAAGCTTCTTTTGCATTGAGTAGTGATCTGTCCTCGATTATCTCCTTTTTTAAATCAAGAATCTCTTTAGTCAACCGACCCACTTCCTCTACAGCGGTCTCAACCCCTAGGACCATCCAATGTCTAGAACAGTTGTTTGAAACAAAACTGAAATTCTCCTTGAATTTGGGGTTATCAAGGAAGATGGCAGGTTCATTTCGTACTTGTAACCCTACAGGTATTACATTGGAGTGAAGATACTTAGCTAAGGTGTGTCCGTGTAAGCGTGTTCTGATGAGATTTTTCTCAAGACGTTCCAACTTTGATATCTTCTCGTTCAGGGTTAGGTCTACACTAGTTGTTGTGTTACCCAAAATTGTGTTAACTCCTTGCTGTTGTAGGAGTTTATCAATATAATCTTCACTGTAGGACAAGGTCTCAGACATAGTCTAACCTAATCCTCTACAATTATAAACAATTTTTACAAAACAACATAAATTACATATAAACCCTCGCAGGACTTGCCTGCACAAAGGTAGCCATTGCAAAAAATGGGGTTTTCCCAAAAGGCAGGGACCTGGGAATCGAATTAGTACAACAAACAATGGTCCTGACTCAATACTTCACAATTCAGTAATGTGTCATCTCATTACATTTGGAGCTGAATTTCATTTATCATAGCTCAAGAAACTAAATTTGAAGCGATACAACATCCTCCATTTGATTAAGCGATATTTATTTATTTACAACAATTCGTATAAAAGTTCGGCGCATGGTTGCTCCAGAGGGAACGTGCATAGAGTAAGGGTGCTGAGAAGTGAGTGTGTGAAGAGAAATTTCTCAGAGAGCAATAGAAGAATTGAGATAAGTAACAAATTAAACGGTTTACAATTCACCGTACAAGGTGTCCTGGTCACGTATGAATAAATAAGGTCACAATTTTCAATACAGAATCCAATTCATATTTTGGCACGTTGGGTAAGGGACGTGTACCAGGCTCATTCGTAAGGGGGTGTCGACGTTTCGACCCGTCTTAGGGTACTGCGGTAATTTGAAGCCTTGACCATGCGGGTCTTCTTCAGGACAACAAGGAAGGAGGGGCAACCTGACGGAGTCCTCAACTTGACTTGGGGGTCTAAAAGGGGGGGAGGTGTAAGTTAGATGATCAGGATGTTGTATAGCTAATTTGATTAACACCTGCCAGAGCGGGTGTATGCTTACCTAGCGTGAATCCAGGAAAGGTTCAACCATGAATCAATAGTGGCAATAATTCAAAAACCATGTGTGTGGTCCACAGACACTGGAACTGAAATTAAACAGAATTGGACAGTGTCAGGGCCAAGTCGGCGATCTATTCGCTCAGATTGCGCATGTGGGGGCATAGAATTGATTAAAAATCCACAATACCTGCAACGCGGACTCAATCCGTTCAGCAGTGTAACACAGGGAACCAATTTGGGCATCACATATCCCGGACAAGGGCCCGTCCGGGATATGTGATGCCCAAATTGGTTCCCTGTGTTACACTGCTGAACGGATTGAGTCCGCGTTGCAGGTATTGTGGATTTTTAATCAATTCTATGCCCCCACATGCGCAATCTGAGCGAATAGATCGCCGACTTGGCCCTGACACTGTCCAATTCTGTTTAATTTCAGTTCCAGTGTCTGTGGACCACACACATGGTTTTTGAATTATTGCCACTATTGATTCATGGTTGAACCTTTCCTGGATTCACGCTAGGTAAGCATACACCCGCTCTGGCAGGTGTTAATCAAATTAGCTATACAACATCCTGATCATCTAACTTACACCTCCCCCCCTTTTAGACCCCCAAGTCAAGTTGAGGACTCCGTCAGGTTGCCCCTCCTTCCTTGTTGTCCTGAAGAAGACCCGCATGGTCAAGGCTTCAAATTACCGCAGTACCCTAAGACGGGTCGAAACGTCGACACCCCCTTACGAATGAGCCTGGTACACGTCCCTTACCCAACGTGCCAAAATATGAATTGGATTCTGTATTGAAAATTGTGACCTTATTTATTCATACGTGACCAGGACACCTTGTACGGTGAATTGTAAACCGTTTAATTTGTTACTTATCTCAATTCTTCTATTGCTCTCTGAGAAATTTCTCTTCACACACTCACTTCTCAGCACCCTTACTCTATGCACGTTCCCTCTGGAGCAACCATGCGCCGAACTTTTATACGAATTGTTGTAAATAAATAAATATCGCTTAATCAAATGGAGGATGTTGTATCGCTTCAAATTTAGTTTCTTGAGCTATGATAAATGAAATTCAGCTCCAAATGTAATGAGATGACACATTACTGAATTGTGAAGTATTGAGTCAGGACCATTGATTGTTGTACTAATTCGATTCCCAGGTCCCTGCCTTTTGGGAAAACCCCATTTTTTGCAATGGCTACCTTTGTGCAGGCAAGTCCTGCGAGGGTTTATATGTAATTTATGTTGTTTTGTAAAAATTGTTTATAATTGTAGAGGATTAGGTTAGACTATGTCTGAGACCTTGTCCTACAGTGAAGATTATATTGATAAACTCCTACAACAGCAAGGAGTTAACACAATTTTGGGTAACACAACAACTAGTGTAGACCTAACCCTGAACGAGAAGATATCAAAGTTGGAACGTCTTGAGAAAAAACTCATCAGAACACACTTACACGGACACACCTTAGCTAAGTATCTTCACTCCAATGTAATACCTGTAGGGTTACAAGTACGAAATGAACCTGCCATCTTCCTTGATAACCCCAAATTCAAGGAGAATTTCAGTTTTGTTTCAAACAACTGTTCTAGACATTGGATGGTCCTAGGGGTTGAGACCGCTGTAGAGGAAGTGGGTCGGTTGACTAAAGAGATTCTTGATTTAAAAAAGGAGATAATCGAGGACAGATCACTACTCAATGCAAAAGAAGCTTTGGCCTGGTTAGAAAAGACCATACAGGAATTTGACGTCTATACACAGGCAACCAAGCTTGACAAGGTAGCAAAGGACATCAAATTTTATGATAAAAAAGTAACCTATCCCTACCTTCAGGAAGGCTACTACATAAGGGAACAACAGGGTACCTTTGCAAGCAGAGGGAGGAGTGGCTTCAGAAGGTATACCACATTCTCGGGTTCATCACTAGGGAGCAGTTCAGACAGTGACTTAGAACGTCCGGGCCCGAGTGCAGCACCCCCGACATCTGGACCTAACTACCCTAACCAACAACAACCTTTTTTAGCAGAGGAACCATGGTGGGGTCAGCGAGGACGGGGCCGCCCCTGGGGGAGACCCAGGGGTTCCAGAGGACAGATGTGGAATCAAGGGAGAGGCCAGTCCAAGAAACAGATACACTTTCAGGAGTCACACGGGGAAATTCAAACACGCCGCCAGCACTACAGATGGTGATTCACAAGTCAGACAACCCCATAGTCAATCTATCAGACCATGTGCTCACTCCTAATGAACAGGAAATTCTCTCCAAAGGTCTCTCATTTGTCCCCACATGTATGCCCAATGATTTCAACTTAAAACTAGAATTACATCAATTCTTTAGGAAAATCCGGCTGAAACAGTTTTTCCTCAAAACTCCTTATAAACCTGTCTTCTCTGGCAGTGGCCTCCGACCTCCATCCAAGTTTAATCCCCCAACACACACTGTACCACATAAAATACTGGCTTATGAACAAGTGGTGATGAGGGATGTGGGTACTGCCCTCTCTAAACGACAATATGTTAGTTATAACATAACCAAAGAAGAACGGAATGCTTTAGAATCCTTGAGGACAAATGGCAATATTGTAATCAAACCCGCTGATAAGGGGGGTGCCATTGTCCTGCAGAATACAGAGGACTATAAGAAGGAGATCCAGTCACAATTAACTGTGGAAGGCAACTACTCTAGACTTAGAAAAGATCCTACGCAGGACATAGGGAAGTTGATAAGTAAAGTCACTAAAGATGGCCTGGATGAGGGTTTTTTGAGTAAACTAGAGTACGAGTATTTAAATAATAAACATCCCAGATTACCCACCATCTACACTCTCCCCAAAATACACAAGCGGATGAAAGACCCTCCGGGAAGACCAATAGTTTCCGGTTGCGGATCTATTCTGGAGCCCCTATGCAAATATATCAATGTCTTCTTGAAACCCCTAGCCGAGAACACTGCCACTTATTTAAGGGACTCCATGCAGACCATTCAATTAGTGGATGATTACCCTTTTGACTCCAACGCCCAAATACTTGCGACCATGGACATATCTGCCTTATATACCAACATCCCCCAAGCCCAGGCATTGATATGTATGGAACAGGCCCTTGACACGAGACCGGCACCACACCCTGTCCCCACAGAATTCATTATCAAACTCCTTGAGATTGCAATGACCAGGAATTATTTTAACTTTCAGGGACAGTTTTTCAATCAAACAAAGGGCGTAGCAATGGGGGCTAGCTTTGCGCCGAATCTGGCCATTGTTTATATGAGTAACTATGAACAACTTTATGTCTTTAGCGATCTCAACCCTTATAGGGCGAAGATTGAACTCTGGCGACGTTATATTGATGACGTGCTCATCATTTGGCGTGGGGATGTGGAGGACCTTCAAAGATTCCATCAGTGGCTTAATACATGCTCGACCGATATACAATTCACCATGGAATACAGTAGAGAAAAGATCAATTTCCTCGACATCCTTATAATATCTGAGCAGGGCAAACTCCACACGAATCTCTACAGAAAAAGCAGTGAAAGGAACACTCTACTTCGTTACTCGAGCCACCATCCTCGTAACCTCAGAGACAACTTACCCTTTGGACAGTTCCTGAGGTTACGTAGGAATTGCTCAAAGAAAGAAGACTTTTTTGATGAGTCTGCCGGACTTCTAGCACGGCTGGTGGAACGTGGCTACCCTATCAGGCTCCTTAAAAAAGCCCGAAAAAGGGCATGGCACAACCATAGGGAATTTCTTTTGATCCCTAAGTCTAAGGAGATCCTTAAGGAGGATCGCTTGGTATGTGTCACGACATTTTGTACAAAGAGCAATGAGATCAAAAAGATAGTCAGTAAGCATTGGCACCTAGTATCCGACGAATTGGGTAACACACCAATCCCCTTACATGCATTCAAGAAAGGGAAAAACATACGAGATCAATTGGTCAAATCGTTACTACCGATGCCCCCCAATATCGGTCAGACCACTTTATGGGATGTTCCGTCTGCCACGGGACACCATAAATGTGGTTCCTGCAAAGCTTGCCCTTTGACCAAAGAAATGAATGCGTTTACATACCATGAAAAGGTACACACACTTAAGGGTTTCAGTAATTGCAACTCATCGGGGGTCATATACGCAATTGTTTGCCCCTGTGACTTCATGTATGTGGGACAGACGACTCAAAAAGTTAAGTGTCGCATCCTTCAGCACTGCAGCCGTATACGCTGCAAAACAGTGGGAGCACCCTTGGTTGACCATTTTACGAAGTTTGGCCATGCAGCTGACAGTTTAAAATGGTGGGTTCTTGAAAAGATCAAACCTAATCCCAGGGGAGGGGACTTCAGTATCACACTTAATAGAAGGGAATGCAGATGGATAGACTCCTTGGACACTATCCATAGAGGATTGAACGAGTTGGAGGAGATTAATAGACAGATTTCCATTATGAGTACTGGGTAGTATATCTTTGGCATTAATCTCTCACCACTGGTATATTATTCATGATGACAACGGATGTACATTGTGACATGTGGCCTGTTCTGCTAATCCACTGCTTCATGTATACTGTGAAATGTGGCCTGTTCTGCTAATCTACTGCCCTTAATTACAACCGGTCAACACTGTACATTTTGGCCCTTACATTGACTGCCTATGTTATGTTTAACTGTACGTATGTTTATTATTTATAATTATATATATATTGGAACTATTGTTCTATTGTCTGTCAGGTTATATTCATTCATTGTAAGTTTAGAAATGTTGTTACTTCATGATCTGTATATTCATTATATCGGATCCATTGTTACATGACAGTATTCGGTAAGACTGTGTGCCGATTAATCTATTGAACTCGGAGTACTGCTTTTGTTTTTAAATCACTATTCCAATTGTGTCCAACCCCCGGTACACATAGACATCACAAGCCCCGTTGGAACTACAGAGGTAGTGCCCCGGTGAGTCTTTCTACTCTGACTCTCTTAACGACGCACCGTCACGACGTGCACGGTTACCCGGTGCGCTTCATATAATTAGAGCGCATGCGCCCCCGGTTCCTCCGGTTGAGACGCCACGGGAACACGCTCTGCATTAGATGCAGGTAAGAACGCTAGGAGACCTTTTAGTTCTTAACTCACGACGCTGGCCCACTGGTACCCATATCATTCACCTTGGTTTCCCCTTAGAACGGCTGCCGTAATTGAATTCCGGTCCCCTGGAACAAGCTGCCGAACGGATTGAGTCCGCGTTACAGAACGGCCCTTGTCCGGGATATGTGCTGCCCAAATTGGTTCCCTGTGTTACACTGCTGAACGGATTGAGTCCGCGTTGCAGGTATTGTGGATTTTTAATCAATTCTATGCCCCCACATGCGCAATCTGAGCGAATAGATCGCCGACTTGGCCCTGACACTGTCCAATTCTGTTTAATTTCAGTTCCAGTGTCTGTGGACCACACACATGGTTTTTGAATTATTGCCACTATTGATTCATGGTTGAACCTTTCCTGGATTCACGCTAGGTAAGCATACACCCGCTCTGGCAGGTGTTAATCAAATTAGCTATACAACATCCTGATCATCTAACTTACACCTCCCCCCCTTTTAGACCCCCAAGTCAAGTTGAGGACTCCGTCAGGTTGCCCCTCCTTCCTTGTTGTCCTGAAGAAGACCCGCATGGTCAAGGCTTCAAATTACCGCAGTACCCTAAGACGGGTCGAAACGTCGACACCCCCTTACGAATGAGCCTGGTACACGTCCCTTACCCAACGTGCCAAAATATGAATTGGATTCTGTATTGAAAATTGTGACCTTATTTATTCATACGTGACCAGGACACCTTGTACGGTGAATTGTAAACCGTTTAATTTGTTACTTATCTCAATTCTTCTATTGCTCTCTGAGAAATTTCTCTTCACACACTCACTTCTCAGCACCCTTACTCTATGCACGTTCCCTCTGGAGCAACCATGCGCCGAACTTTTATACGAATTGTTGTAAATAAATAAATATCGCTTAATCAAATGGAGGATGTTGTATCGCTTCAAATTTAGTTTCTTGAGCTATGATAAATGAAATTCAGCTCCAAATGTAATGAGATGACACATTACTGAATTGTGAAGTATTGAGTCAGGACCATTGTTTGTTGTACTAATTCGATTCCCAGGTCCCTGCCTTTTGGGAAAACCCCATTTTTTGCAATGGTTTTCCTGTAGTGAGCACCCCTTTCGAGCGGGTGGGGATAGATATTGTGGGCCACTGGACCCCAGGACCGCCTTAGGCAACAGGTTCATCCTGGTCCTGGTGGATCATGCCACCCGGTACCCGGAGGCTATCCCTCTCAGGACAACCACAGCCCCGGTGGTGGGCCGTGCGTTGATGGGGATCTTTTCCCGTGTGGGTTTCCCCAAAGAGGTGGTATCTGACCGGGGTACCAACTTCATCTCCAGGTATATGAAGTCTCTGTGGGAGGAGTGTGGGGTAACTTATATGTTCACCACTCCTTACCACCCTCAAGGAAATGGGTTGGTTGAAAGGTTCAACCGGACCCTGAAAGGCATGATCATGGGGCTGACAGAGCCAATGAGACGGAAGTGGGACGTCTTTTTGCCATGCCTATTATTTGCCTACAGGGAGGTACCACAAAAGTCTCTAGGGTTCAGTCCCTTTGAGCTTTTGTACGGGCAACCTGTTAGAGGACCTCTCAGTCTGGTGAAGGAGGGTTGGGAGAAATCCCCGGGGAAAACCCCTCAGGATGTGTTCAGCTATGTGCTGGCCATCCGCAACCAGACACAGCGCTTCCGGGCCCTCGCTAAGGCGAACCTGGAAGCCAGCCAGGATGAGATGAAGAGGTGGTATGACCAGCATACCACTCTGATGGAATTTCAACCTGGGCAGATGGTGTGGGTGATGGCGCCAGTGGAGCCTTGCGCGCTCCAGGACAAGTGGACTGGGCCATATGAGGTGGTGGAGCGCAAGAGTGAGGTGACCTACCTGGTCAACTTGCGATCTCCCAGGAACCCCATGAGGGTCCTACACGTGAACCGCCTCAAACCCCATTTTGAGAGGTCTGAAATAACAATGCTACTGGCTACAGATGCAGGGTTGGAGGAGGATAGCGATCCTCTTCCTGACCTCCTGGCAGCTAAGGAGCAAGATGGGTCAGTGGATGGAGTGGTCCTCTCGCCCACCCTGACCCCAGAACAGCAGAGGGACTGTCGCCATGTGTTGGGTCAGTTTGCATCTCTGTTCTCCCTGACCCCCGGTATCACCAACTGGTGTGTCCATGACGTGGACACGGGAGATAGCATGCCTGTGAAACAGAAGTTTTACCGGGTGGCTGACAAGGTCAGGGCCAGCATCAAAAAGGAGGTTTCTAAGATGTTGGAGCTAGGGGTGATTGAGCCCTCCAGCAGCCCCTGGGCTAGCCCAGTGGTACTTGTACCGAAAGCTGCTGCGCCAGGTGCCACTCCAGAACTTAGGTTTTGTGTGGACTACCGTGGGCTCAATGCTGTCACGAAGACTGACGCACACCCCATCCCCAGAGCTGATGAGCTCGTGGATCGGTTGGGAGCTGCCAACTACCTCAGTACGTTTGATTTAACTTCTGGGTACTGGCAGATTGCCTTAACTGATGGGGCCAAGGAGAGGTCTGCGTTTTCAACTCCAGAGGGGCACTTCCAGTTCCGTGTCATGCCCTTTGGGTTGAAGAACGCCCCTGCCACATTCCAGAGACTGGTCAACCAGGTACTGTCCGGGCTGGAGCAATTCAGCGCCGCATATCTGGATGACATTGCTGTGTTCAGTTCCACTTGGGAAGAACACTTGCAACACCTCTGCGCAGTGTTGAAGGCTCTGCATAGTGCAGGCCTCACTATCAAGGCCAGTAAGTGCCAGATAGGGCAGGGTTCGGTGGTGTATTTGGGACACCAGGTAGGAAGCGGCCAGGTGGCGCCCCTACAAGCCAAGATAGATACCATCCGGGCTTGGAAACCCCCCAAAACCCAGACAGCGGTGAGAGCCTTCTTAGGACTCACCGGGTACTATCGCCGTTTTGTCAAGGGGTATGGCACCATTGTGGCTCCCTTGACAGAACTAACTTCCAAGAAGTTACCGAAGAAAGTGATTTGGACCAGTGCCTGCCAAGAAGCTTTTGATGCCCTGAAGGAGGCCATGTGTACAGCACCTGTACTCAAGGCACCTGACTTCTCCAAGGAATTCATAGTGCAGACAGACGCTTCTGAGCATGGAGTGGGAGCGGTGCTCTCACAACTAAATGATGAGGACTTGGACCAACCTGTAGCTTTCATTAGTAGGAGGCTACTTCCCAGGGAACAGAGGTGGAGTGTGATTGAAAGGGAAGCTTTTGCTGTGGTCTGGGCGCTGAAGAAGCTGAGGCCCTACTTGTTTGGGACTCACTTCCGGGTTCAGACGGACCACAGGCCCCTCAGATGGTTGATGCAGATGAGGGGTGAGAATCCTAAGCTGTTGAGGTGGTCCATTTCCCTACAGGGGATGGACTTTACGGTGGAACACCGCCCCGGTACAGAACACGCCAACGCTGATGGTCTGTCCAGGTTTTTCCGCCTTAGCGATGAGAACTCCCAAGAGGGTGGGTAGTTCTCCCCACTTTCAGCTGGAGGGGACACGTGTTAGACCTGGCATCTTTGGCGTGGTTACCCCTGACTTTTTGCCTCTACCTCCTGTATTTTTGATGCTATGCTGGATTTCGATTTTGCTGGTTTAGATGCTTTGGGCGCTTTGCCACTGCTGATCAGTGTCAAAGTGCAAGTGCTCCCTTGGTAAATTGTTGTATTGATTGGTTATCCATGATTGGTATATTTGTTTCACCTGTTAGCCCCTAGTAAAGTGCACTGCGTGTGCCAGGGCTGGTGATTCAAATGCTACTAGTGGGCTGCAGCACTGATTGTGCCACCCACAGGAGTAGCGCTAAAATGATGTCTTAGGCCTGCTTGCAGTGCCTATGTGCAGTCCAGGACTGCCATGTCGACCTGGCCAGTGCACCCACTGACCAGGCCTTATCCTTCCCTTTCTGTACATGTAAGGCATCCCTATGGTGGCCCTAGGTACCCCCCTGGGCTGGGTGCAGTGTATCTGAAAGGTAGGGCATGTACTGAGGTGTGTAACATGCCCTGGTAGTGAATTACAGCCATTTTCGTTTTTCACTGCTGAGAGGCTATCTTGCCCATAGGATAGAATGGGGAAGGCTGTTTACATGCCTATCTTCCCATAAGGGCAAGATAGAAAATCCAAGTTTGATATCTCTGTGTTCAGAATTTAATTATACATCTTTTTAGCAAGATGGTTTTTAAATTCACTGTGTGAGAATAGCACTTTTTAGAAAGTAGCTATTCTCCTGTTTAACCTTCCTGTGTGCCTGTGTGCTGGTTGGCTGAAGGGTGTCATGTGATGGGCCAGGTGGCTCCAGGAGCCTGGATGAGTCAGCAGCAGGGTGAATAGGGAGATCTGCTTTAGATGGGTGGGAGGAGTAGTCCCTGGGTTTGAATAGGGCTGTCCCTGCCAAACACAAAGCTGGCTCCACCCCCTGCTGGCCAGGCTGAGGACTCTGCCTCTGCTGGCACAAAGAAGGCTCCACCTCCTGCTGAGCGTCTAACGACCCTGCCCCTCACTCTGAAAGGAACCAGGTGCTCCAGAGCAGAGCACACCCAGGAACCGGTTTGAGCAGGGGAATCCCCCCACTGGAACAAAGAGAGACAAAGACTTGGAGGGGTATAAGAAGAGGACCCCAGACACCTAAAACTTTAGATCACTTTGGAACTAAGAAGAAACCTCTGCCAAGGAGAAAGCTGAAAAGAACTGAAGAGGAGAAGACTGCCTGCTTGCTGTTTTGCTTTGCTGCCAAGGAGAGGGGAAGGACTTTGCTGTGTCCCCTTCTTTTGATTCTGATCTCCAAGGGCCTGAGAAGAGCTGGCTCCCTGTTAAGAAGTCCCAGGAACAAAAGGACTTTACCACCAGCTCCCCTGGAACTCTGCTGAAGGAGTTCTGACCTGCCTTGGAGTGCTCGCCCAGTCTTGGGGCCTCAGGAGGTCGTTTTGCTGTGTTTGGGAGCTGGGAAGCAGAAGCGTGAACAAGAGTGACTGGTACCCAACGCATCATCCGATTGCGTGTCGCAAGACGAGAGTGCGTGGAAAATTTCATCGCGGCACCATCGCAACACGCAGGGTCTCCGCATCGCCGAGTGCGTCGAGCATCGTCCCGAAGCGTGAAGCTTCCTGCCATTGCGAGGGTTGTCGCAGAACCAGTTTGCGGGCCGCACCACTGCCGGTGCGTGAAAAGTCTCCAATCGCTGCGTGCGTCGACGCAGAGTCCCGTTCCGTGGCGCATCGAGAGTTGCGGCGCCGGAAGGCAACGCTGCGCCACGCATCGCACCACATCGAAGAGTGTCGCATCGAACCTGTGCGTGAAGCTTCCCCCTAAGAAACCTACGCAACGAAAGCCAAAGGTATCGCATCCTCCCCCTACAGATCGGAGCCGGCGCATCCACCTCTGCTGCGTGAAGCAGGGCTGCTGCAAAGCCTCCCCAGGATCTCAGGAGCATCGCATCGCCTTTGCCATCTTCCTTGTTATAGCTTTTGGGAACCTTATCGCAACTACAGGTACTGTTGGGCACGAGAGTGTCGCATTTTGTGCATTGAGAGTCGCACTGTGCAGGACACTGATTTTGACATCCTGGAGTACTTTCTGCAAACTCTTGAACTATCTTTAAAGTAACCTTTTGAAGTATATGTTGGTTTGTCTGTAGTATTTGGTCTTGTGAAGTTTTTAGTAAAGATACATTATTTTTCTAAAACTGGTGTGGAGTAAATCTGTGATGTTTTCACTGTGTTACTGTGAGTGTTGGTACAAATACTTTACACATTGCCTTTGATAGCCTAGACTGCTCAGGCCAAGCTACCTAGAGGGTGAGCAGGGGTTATCTTAACAGTGTATCCCCCTTTCCCTGACTAGAAGCAAGGGTCCCTACTTGGACAGTGGTACCTACCCTGCCAACTAGAGACCCCCAGATCTAACAGCTACCATAGTTTTCCCTTCTAACTCATTTGCTCTTTGTATCAGTTTTCTCACAACTCTTGAGTAGCAGATCAATTCTTGATAAACATAAACATTGTGCCTCCTTCACTATCAGATTTCCATGCAAATCTTGATTTTTACTGGAATTTTAATCAACTGTCAAGGCCCAAAACGTGGTTACTACAGTCAGTATTAACAATGTTGGGTAAACTCGGTCGAACTGTGTTGTTAGGGACATTTTACATGGCCATTGGTATTTCACTGGCTTTATGAAGTGGCTTAAGGATTCCTGTTTGAGTTCCGGTAAGTTTAGTATTCAATTTCGTTTGTTTAGACGATTTAATCAGACCTCCAGTTTGAGGAATAGTTCCTCTGCCTCTGTCATGGAGATCCTTTGGGGGAAAAGGCCCTTTGGATTGCTGTAGTGATTTGGTAGCACGAGGAACGATTATTTGGCTTTCTTTCTTTTGCCTGGATATTTATATCAGCGGACTGTTCACCCTGCTTTATCCTGGGGGGTTCTTTGATGTTAAAAACCCGGCTGCATCAGAACATTTGGAAATGAAAAGGGCTGTATTAGGGCTCACTTACTCTAGTTAACAGGGATTCAAGTTCCTTTAAATACGTAGGCATGTTTGACATGTGAGTATCAGCACATCAGTGGTTTTAGCAGTATTTCCTATTGAAGCACCCTCTTTCTCTTCCCAGTTTCTACTAATACATTCTCCTCTCATAAACAAGTGCAATACTAATAGCACAATTTAAATTACAGATTTAGATACAAAAGTCTTGGGATAATCTAAACTGAAAAATCACTGTAACAATCAATATGAAATATTACCTGAACTATATCAAAACGTTATGCGTCCTTACCTCTGGTTATGAGAGTGTTGGTCAGAATTGTCATCATTTTTGGGAATGTGTTGATTCATGTGGAGACTGTTTGTCACTTGCTGGCAGACTCCCCTAATGTAACCACGGAAATGGTACACTCCTTGTTACTTCCAATATGCCGACTTCCTGTCGCTGTTTTTTCAATGGTGAAGAGGATGGGATTATCTGAGCACAGATCGGTGTTTTGTTGCTGCAGAGAGGAGTCTGGAAACCCCGACTAGCATCTATTGTCAGCGTGAGCTTTACCAACAGTGGTGCTACTGTCAGAAGATAGTTTTGAGGAGCGTATTTGCTTTTGTTGATCTTTGCAGACAGTGGGCCTGCACCAGGGCATTCACTGCGCTTATTTGATAGAACGTCACGGCGCCTGTGCTGGAAGAGACACCGCTCGCAGTCAGCATTTGACACCTCACGTGACTACGTCATGTTGCCTATCAGCAGGTAGCGGCATCATGCAACAGAGACACATCAGGTTAGTACCCGTTCTCTTAGCTGCTGTTTTGTCCCTATTGTCAGCGCACCACTAATGGAGCAGTATTTTAGAGTGAGCACCTATAAATAGTGGAACTGGTTATTTGTGATTGATTTTTTTTCACCACAGCAGTACTAATGGAAGGATTGATTGCACCATTACCTTTCCTAAATGCGCCGGAAGAGCCAATAATAAAACGGTGAGACTGGAAAGAAGCTCATGTAGCAGTGACTGAAGGAGAAATTTTCACCACTGCCCACAAGTTAGACATGCTTAAACATAGTTGGGGGAAGAAGGATGACGCATGCCCAACATCTCCCATCCTTGCTGGAAGTTGATGATTAAGAAGAAGACCATGGTGACTATGCAAAAGTTGGATCTCAACTATGGAAAGAAAAGAAATGAAGCAGTTGAAAGATTTAGGTTTCTCAAAATAAGTCAACATCCTGGGGAATGCTTGGACAACTTCATGGCAGCTCTGTGGTTGCTGGCATCTACATGTAACTATAGAAGCTTTTTAGACGAGATACTACGTGATCAGTTATTACACAAAGTGATTAAAAGAGCACAGGATTTTTTTTTAAAGAAGGCTTTGATATTGTGAAAAGAATTGAGGGTACAGACGAGGCATTGAAGGAAATAGGGTCCAGGGAATCCAGAAATGAAGCAACAGAACAGGACACTATTTGGAAAACTTCTGTGAAAAGGAAAGAAACATCATCTGGATGCAAAAGTGGTTTCCTCAAGTACAAGGACTTAACTTGCTATAAGCATGGGTGGAAGGACATCTGGTCATAGATGCCAATTGCCCTGCCATTTGTGAAACTTGTAGACAATGCAGAACGAATGACTAATCAGGTGGGTCAAGGAGTTCTGTAGGCATAATACAAATGACTTACTAGAGGAATTTTTATTACAAATTAGTTTAGTTGGAGTTTATAGGGATAGAGATCATCCTTTTTTGTACCATCTTAATATATGGGGTAAAAGTTCAAGTTATGGCAGGTTCAGGTGCTAGTTACATTTTAATCAGGGAAGAACATCTTGACAAGTTCCCTAACTGTGTTTTGAGTCCTCCCAACATGAAGTTAGTTTCCTTTGGTAATGATTTGTTGAGCACTACAATAAATTAAAAATATACATTGTAAGGGATGGGTCTTGCTTGTTGGGGGTGGCCTCAATAAAGGGATGTATTTATACAATGAGAATCAGATCATCCTGATCAGGCTTTAGGAGAAGAGACCATAGTAGATAGGTTACAGTGTAATAAGTGGGAAGAGATTTGGTCAGAGTTTTTAAGAATGAGTTGGAGTGACTTAAAGAGTTTGCTCACATAGGGCCTCATGTAGGAAGCCAAATACCGGTCGGTAACGGCCGATTTTCGGTAATTATACCGTTACCGACCGGTATTTTGGCCATTGGTATGTAGGGGGACAAACTTTGCTTTCGGAATTTACCGAATCGGTAAAATTACCGATTCGGTAATAATACCGAATCGGTAATGTTACCGAATCGGTAACTTTTCCGAATCGGTAATTTTACCGATTCGGTAAATTCCGAAAGCAAAATCGAGATGTAGGGGGAGTGTGTGTGTGTGTTTAAGAGTCGGTATTTACCACCAACTTATAGTTGGTGGTAAATAATGAATGTATGTGTAAATGCATTTTTACGCGCGTAGCAGTGTGCAATGTGGCATACATACATGCCCTTAGGGCATGTATGTGTGCCACATGTGCACACATGGCCGAATCAGGGGTGCAACAGGGTGTCAATGTGACACCCTGCCACCCTTGTATGTGTTCCCCCCATTTCCGAATCGGTATTTACCGATTCGGTAATGAGGCATACCTTCCCATCAATGGGAAGGTATGCCTCATTACCGAATCGGTAAATACCGATTCGGTAATTACCGACTAGTAACGATTCGGTAAAAAATACCGACTCATTACCTACATACCAGTTACCACTTCTAAAATACCGATTCGGTATCGTTCGGTATTTTAGAAGTGGTAACTGGTATGCTACCTACATGAGGCCCTAAATTGTGCTAAAAGAATGGGTAGTTCCTAAGGCACATAGCCATGTTGTGTGCCTTTGGTGAGGAGAGAACCTGTGAGAAATTTTTTTTGCAAAGGTTGTGTGATGATATTATGGAGGGGATTGGAACATCAAGATGTGGTCTTGGACAAGTAGGCTAATAGAGATCTACAGATATGTGTGGACCTTCGAGAACTTACTAAGGCCATTTAAGTGTACAGACATCCTCCACCCAACATTACTAATATCTTGAAGACAATCAAAGGGGCAACTTACGTCATTCATCACACCTGGAAGAACTTACTATTTCAAGATCATGCCTTTTGGACTGGCATCACCTTCTACTGTGTTCCAAAGGGCAAAGCATCAGCTTTTCCGGGCAATGGAAAACATGACTCAATTCTAGTATGATATTCTGGTATTCAGAGAGAACAATGAAACTCATGACAGAGTGTTAAATACAGTGTTAAATATTTTGCAGAAAAGTGGGTTGACTACCAAGAGTGATAAATGCAAAATTGGAAAGAAGGGGGTTGAATATCTGGGCACTGGCTGTACAAAAACATGGTATCTCCTAAGTCAAAGTTGGTAAAAGCAATTGAGAAAGCCCAGTTAGTCACCCCAGTGCAAGGATCAGCTACGATCATTTCTGGGATTGGGAGAGTAATGCTCTTGTTTCATACAAATTTTTGCAGACAAAACAAAGTGCATGCGTAAGGTAATTGTGATGAATGCTAAATTTAGGTGATGTATTAAGTGTGAGAAATAATTTATTGAGCTGAAAAGGTGTATAGCTAATGCTCCTGAATTGAAATGTTTTGACAAATATGATAAAAGCATTATTAGCACAGATGTTATCAGTGTGGGTCTGGGTGCTGTGCTGATGCAGTACAGGAATGGCAAGCAGGTCACCATATCATATGCTTGAAGACCCTTAATAGGTGCTGAAGTGGCATTCTCCACCCTTGAAAGGGAAGTGTTAGCATGCTGGTGAGGTGTGACTCATTTTAGAAAATGCGCCTGGAGTACGGAATTTGTGATGGGTTTTGAAAATGCTGGAATATTGTTAAAAGATGGAGCATGTTACAAGCAAGAAAGATGTTTTTGCTGATTGGTTGTCATCTTTTCCGGCACAGGAGTGTGAGGAGTGTGAGGAAAGTGATGAAGAGGGGCCTGTGATAAATGTGAGTGAGAACACAGAGGGATGCATATCACATGAAGAATGGGTGCAGTCTGTAAAGGAAGATAAAGCTTTTACAGAAAAAAATTATTTATAAAGGTTGTCTGAAGAAAGGGATAGCATCTGATTGTGCAGAATCTTTCTGAAATGTTAACACCGAGATGTTGGTAGTTGACAATATGGTCTTGAGAAAACTACTGAGATTGCCAGCAACATTGAGGTGTAGAATTCTGAAGCTGGCACATGAGGGCCACATTTGCATTAGTGCTACTAAGAGCAGGGTTGTGCTGAATATTGGTGGTCTTGTCTTGTCAGGATTTGCATAGAGCTAAAAGAGTCACATTGCCCTGTGCAAGAATTGTGGAGTATCCGCTGGTGGAAAGTGAGAAAACAGATGGGTCATGGAAGAAGATTGATTTAGATATTTCTGGACTGTTCGATGTGTTGGTATCGTGTCCCAAGTATGCCACGGTGATTGTTGACTATTGTTCAAGGTGGCTGGACTTTAAATGCACCAATCAGTTGGCTACCAGTGATATGATTAAGTTTGTAGACGAGATGTGGGATGAAAATGGAATACTGGAGATTATTGCAACGCACAAAAGGATACAATTTGTGACTCAAATAATAAAGCATTTTTTAAGGTAAATGGAGTTGAGCTATTAGATCATCCCGTTTACTATACCCAAAGCAATGGTCTGGTAGGGAGGTGGACCCGGACTCTGAAGGGAGGGTTGCAGTTGGTATTGTGGCAGGTGATCATTGGAGGAATTCAATAAGCAGGCTGGTGTGGGTGCATCACACAATGTCGAACAGTGTTACTGGAAAAGCACCTTTTGATGTTATGAGAGGAAGGAAGCCAAGAGAGCTATTGTCCAAGGGTGTGGAAAGGAGCAAATCAGGCGTTGATGTCTCAAAAGGGTAGCAGTGAGCTTGTATGTAAAGTGTTTGTGTGGGTGATTGGGTATATGTAAAAAAAAAGGACAGATGGGGAGTAAAGGGTTTTTTAACGTTTCCAAACCTTTCCAAGTTAGAAAACTGAATAGATATACTGTTCTGTCGAGCGATGGTAATGTGTGGAATTGCAAGAAAGTGGTGGAATTGCCTGCATGTCTCATGGAGGGTGTAAGGAATCATTTTGATGACTAGTCAAGCAAGGCATAATTTCCTGGGGCTATGTCTCTGCATCAAAAAAGGATCAGACAAAGTCCCAAGTGGTTAAATGAATATGAAATGGAACTATGCTTTGTAAATTTTTCTTGCTTATTAAAATTGTGATCACAAAGTATTCGTTTTTTTTTGTTGAAATTGCAAATTAGTTTGTTATGTTAAATTTTCTGCTGTTAGGTAGATTATTATCATTTATTTTTGTGTATTACATTTTACTGACTTTCCCATTTGTCATATTTTATTTAATCGCATAAATGGGGATGATGTGTTGCATCATTACATTTGATTATCAGAATGTTTATCAGCATTCTTACTTTTTTTTGGAATGTGTTGATTCACGAGGAGACTTGTGGTCATATGCTAACAGGCTCCCTCCTTTTAACCACAAAGCTAATTAACCCCTTGTTACTTTCCTTGCGCCTGCTTCCTGTTCCTGGATTTAACACATAGCTTTGGGGGTATGTCACACTAGCTTGAGTGGTTACACATAGTCCGAGGACCCACATCCCCCAAGAGCATAAATTAGTTTGATTGTGGTTTAAAGGAATTTCAAATACAAGCTAAATAGTCAATGTAGTACTTGAACTCTAGGAAAGGATCCATAACTTCGGGGGAATTCCTGACTGGCTCAGGGCTACACATAGTCCGAGATCCTTAACCCCAACAGCTTGGGTTTGTTTAACTCTAATTAGATATGAAACAGTCAGTCAGTACAAGTTACAGCTTTGAGCAAAAGCTCCTGGTTGGCTCGGACTTCAAGCTTGATCAAACAACTCTTCTCACAAAGTTAAAAAGCAATGAGCAGAACGACCAGTCTCATTGTGCAGAACGGAGACAAAGCAAGAAGTACTTTGTAGGCTACTTGCCAACTCCTCACAAGGGACCAAGTGAGGTGGCCCAACCCAGCCTCTTCCAGGCTCTGACGGGCAGAGAGGAGTCCACGCTAGGTCCGGGGAGTGACCAGGAGTGTTAGACCTGGCATCATTGGCATGAGTCTCTCCTCCATTTTTTTCTGTTTGCCTCCTCTGTTTACGATGTTTTTGCTGGATTATTGCTTTGGGCACTGTGCCACTGCTGATCAGTGCCACAGTGCAAGTGCTCCCTATGTTAAATTGTACATTGATTGGTGTTACCATGATTGGCTTGGTTGACTTACTGTTCAGACCCTAGTCTAGTGCACTGCGTGTGCCAAGGGCGTGTAAGTTAACTGCTGCTGGTGGGCTTGCAGCACTGGTTGTGCCACCCACAGAAGCAGCGTGCAAAATGTGTCTCAGGCCTGCCACCGCGGCGCCTGCGTGCAGTCCCTGACTGCCATGTCGACTTGGTAAGGAAACCTACTTACCAGTCTCTAAACCTTCACTTTGCCACATTTCAGACACCTCTATGGTAGGCCCTAGGGCAGGGTGCATTGTTGGTAAAAGGTAGGTCATGCCCTGACGTGTGTGGCATGACCTAATAGTGAATTACAGCCATTTTCGTTTTTCACTATTGAAGGGCTACCTGCCTCCAATAGGCCAGACTGGGCAGACTGATTATTAACTCCATTATAATCTATCTGACTCAGGGAGCATGGTAGCAAGTCGAGTTTAGTATCCCTGAACTCAGAATTTAATAACACACCCTTTAGGATGGATGGTTTTTAAATTCTATGTTTGAAAATAGCACTTTTAGAAAGTGGCTATTTTCTTGTCCAACTATCTACCGGTCTCTGCTGGTTTGGTGTGTGTGTCAGGGGCTGGGTGGCTCCAGAGGTCTGAGTGAGTCAGTGTGGGGTGAATGGGGCGTTTACACGTAGAGTGAGGGAAGAGTAGCCTGCCCTGCCTGACACAATACTGGCTCCGCCTCCTGCTGGGCGACTGATAGCCCTGCTCCTGCCAGTGACAATACTGGCTCCGCCTCCTGCTGGGCGGCTGAGGACTCTGCCCTGCTCAGTGAATAGGCCAGGTGCCTCTGCCTGGCAACACCCACAACAAACCTGAGATGGTGGGAATCGCCCTGCTTGGACAAAGGGAACAAAGGGAAAAAGGGGTATAAGAGAAGGACCCCTGAACCAAGAACTCAGATCACTTCTGACAAGGAAACCTGTACCAAGGACAAGAAGCCTGCTGATCTAAGGACTTGCCTCCCCTTTCTGCCAGAGTGCTGTTTTGCTGTGGAGGAACCTGAAAGCTGCTTCTTTATTTTTGCCAAGGAACAAGGAGAGAGGAACTTGGTGTGTACTCTCTGAACACTTGCTAGGAAATCTCCAAGGACTGGAAGAGTGCCAGTCTCCTGTTGAAGTCACAGGGCCAAAGGACTTCACCATCTACTGAATTGCTGAATTGCTGGAAAGTGTTGTTTCCAGTACACAAGGGAAAATCTGCAGTCTCGACGCCAGCAGCAACGCCAGTGAGCAGTGGGTATCGGCCCCGGCTCCAAGTGACCCCGTCTCGACGCCGGTATCGACGCCAGTGAGGAGTGAGTATCGGCTCTACCTCCAAGCGACCCCGTCCCGACGCCGCTGCTGATCGCATCGACTCGACGCCCTTCTCGACGCCGTGAGCGCTGCTCCGGCCCGACATCCCTCGACGCCGCTGCGGATTGACCCGACTCCGAGGCACGATCGACACCGACCTCGACGCCGACATCTCGACGCCGTGGATCCTCGTTTTCTCCGTTTCTCAAGGTACTGTACTTGTGGGGTCTGTTGCGACTCCAGGCTCGACGTAGCGCTCCTCGCGGTCAACGCCGAACCTTGGGAATCTTGTAGACTCGACGTCGTGTGACTCCTGTGGGGGTTACATTGTTGCCAAAGAACTGTGCTCAGAAGAATACTTTGCTAAAGAACTATTTGCCAAGAAGAAACCTTACTTGAACTATTATTTTTCCTTCCAAAGAGTATTTATTAAGACTGTGGTATATTTTTGTCGTTATTTGGTCTTGTGCTAAGCCTTATATAAAAATACTATTTTTATAATAACTTCTGTGTCGTGTCCATCTGTAGTGTATTCACTTTATTACTGTATGTGGTCATAAATGCTTAACACACTGCCTCTGAGATAAGCCTGTCTGCTCTGCCAAGCTACCAAGGGGGTAGCAGGGGTTATCTGAGTGTGTAATCCCCTTTCCCTGACTAGAGTTGGTTGGTCCCTATTTGTCAGAAGTGTATACCTCTGCCAACTAGAGACCGCCGGTTCTAACATTGGTGGTCAGCGGTGAGGATTTGAACTTTGCATTTATGACTCATGTGCAGTGATTAGTGTACGCTACATAGTGAAAGCAGACCATAACGCAGCCACAGTCCGTTTGGTAGGATATCCTATTTTTGTTCTCCGCTTTCCTGGAGCTTATTTTCTTAAACACTGCCAGTTTTGACCATGGAGAATGCCGGAGCTGCTACACCTGTGGAGAATGTTGGGGGGGAATTTGATAAGGAGAAGATAGATTCCTACACGCTAAAAGATCTAAAAGGATTTTGCAAGCAGTTTAAAGTTCCTACCACAGGTGTCTCAAAGAAAGAGGGCTTCCTCAAAGCGCTGAAGGCCTGGTTAGAGGCCAGAAATCCCTCTGATCCGGTGGTGGTACCGTAAGAGGAAGAAGAAGAGGAAGAGGAAGAGCCCACAGGTGGGCCAGTGTCATCTCCAGGCAGTAGTGCGTCCTCTAGGAGCCTTTCCCCCGAAGAATTAGAAGACAGGGAGAAGGAGAGGGGGTACAAGTTGGAAATGGCAAAACTCAAATTAGGAGGGCAGTTGGAATTAGAGAATGCAAGAAGCAAGAGAGAAGCTGAAATGGAGAGCAAAAGATTAGATTTTGAGAGAGAGAAATTAGCGTTTGAACGTGAGAAGATGGTGAGGGAGATGGAGCTTAAAACTAAGAGTTTAGAGTTGAATCCCTCTGGTGGCAGCACTCCATCTGTGCCTGCAGAAAGTAGGTTTTATTTTCCTAAAGATGTGATCAAGGATTACAGTAAGAATGAAGATATTAGCCAATGGTTTAAAGCGTATGAGTTAGCATTGTTGGCCCACCGGGTCCCTGAGAAGGATTGGGGAACGGGGTTGTAGAGCCGCTTTACAAACGAGGGAAGAGATACCTTGTTGAGCCTTCCTGCTGAGGATAGGATGTCTTATACTCATATGAAAGATGCTTTAATGCTGAGATATGGCCTAACTCCAGAAAAGTACAGACAAACCTTTAGAGAATGTAAGAAGTTGCCTGGTACTACGTGGGTTGAATATGTGTCTTTTTTCTGCAGAACCATGGATGGTTGGATAAAGGGTAGCAAGGTTGATAGTTATGATGCTCTTTATGATTTGTTTGCTTGGGAGCACTTGTCTAATAACTGTTTTCCAGAGCTACGCCAGCACCTTGTTGATAGCAAGCTATCTAACCCTAGAAAACTTGCTGAGGAGGCGGACCGCTGGGTCAGTACCAGGGTCCACAAGGGTCCAGTGGGAGACTCAGCCAAAGGTGGGCAGGGTCCCCAGCAGAAGAGTGGGGGGGCCAGGGGTAAACAGAGGGAGTTTCAGAAAGGGCCCCAAAGTAGTCCCCAAGGGAACCAAGGGAAGGGTTCCCAGCCTCCCCCTGTAAAGAAGCCAGAGGCCCCGACAGGTAAACCTGTTCACAGGGGCCCCATGACCTGCTATGCCTGTAAGCAGGTGGGACACCGTTATTATGATCCCCAGTGTCCCATGAAGGATTCGAATGCACCGCCGCGTGCACCCCCTCGGCAGGTAGCGAGTGTAGCCCTGGGAGGGGAGGAGATGGGTGCCCCCGGTGGGTGGGGTCCCGCAGAAATGTCCCTGGTCTCTTTAGGAGACGTGGAAATGGTCCCTCCAACCCCTCTGCCTAGTAACACTAAGAAATATAGGCAGTGGGTGACCATTAATGGCCATAGGGTGGAAGCTCTCAGAGACACCGGAGCGAGTGTGACAGCTGTCAAGTGTCACTTGGTGTCCAGAGAGCAGGTGGTCCCGCATGCATTCTACCCCGTTGTAGCTGCCGACAACTCACAGAGTCAGTGTGAGGTAGCTCAAGTTCCCTTTGAGTGGGGGGGGGTCTCAGGTACTCTTCAGGTTGCTGTGAGGCCCGCCATGCCTGTTGATTGTCTCCTGGGCAATGATTTGGAGGACTCCCCTTGGGCTAAGGTGGAGAGAAAATCGCATCTGGAAATGTTGGGTCTGCCTGAGTGGGTGTGTGCGACCACCCGGTCCATGTCAGTCAGTAAGGGTGTTGATGGGGCCCTGGAGCCTGAAAGTATGGCCCAGGTCCCAACCGTGAAGAGAAGGGGCAGGGGGCGCGGGAAACCGTCCCCCATCGTTCCCGCGGTCCAGGAGGGAGCAGACCCTGAGGGGGATGCCCTGGAACCGACAGGAGAACAAGTGGCCGAACTGGGAGACCTGCCCGAGCTGACCCATTGGCAGCAGGATGGTGGTCCCTCCAGGGAGGAATTTTGTGCTGAGCAGAAAGTGTGCCCTTCTCTTGTGGGTATGAGGCAGCAGGCCTCAGCCCAAACGACAGGTGATCAGTCAGGATCACATTGGGTCTACTGGGAGAACGACCTCCTGTATAGCGAGCCTAAGGCTGCTGAACCTGGGTCAGCCCGTGTGCTGGTGGTACCCCAGCGCTTCAGAGCCTTCCTACTGGGGTTGGCTCATGACGTTCCGTTAGCTGGACATCTGGGGCAGGACAAGACCTATGACAGGCTTGTCACCCATTTTTATTGGCCTCAGATGAGAAGGGATTCAGATATCCATTGTAGGACCTGTCAAACTTGCCAGGCAAGTGGGAAAAGCGGGCGGAAGCAGAAGGCTCCCCTCCAACCTTTTCCCGTCGTCAGTACCCCCTTTGAGCGAGTGGGAATTGACATTGTGGGGCCACTGGACCCCAAGACAGCCATGGGCAACAGGTTTATCCTGGTCTTGGTGGACCATGCCACCCGGTACCCGGAAGCCATCCCTCTCCGAACAGTGACGGCCCCCGTGGTGGGACGGGCACTGATGGGTGTTTTCTCCCACATGGGGTTCCCCAGAGAGGTGGTGTCAGACCGGGGCACCAACTTCATTTCGAATTATATGAAGTCTCTGTGGAAGGAGTGTGGGGTAACCTACAAGTTTACCACTCCTTACCACCCTCAAGGTAATGGGCTGGTTGAGAGATTCAACCGGACCCTAAAAGGCATGATCATGGGTCTTGAAGAACCAATGAGGCGTAAATGGGACGTCCTCTTGCCATGCCTGCTGTTTGCTTACCGTGAGGTGCCACAGAAGTCTCTAGGGTTCAGCCCCTTTGAGCTTTTGTATGGTCACCCGGTAAGAGGACCTTTGAGTCTGGTTAAAGAAGGCTGGGAGCAATCTCCCAGGAAACCTCCCCAGGATGTATATAGTTACATGCTGGCCTTTAGGAACCAGACTCGGCGCTTCAGAGATCTTGCTCAGGCAAATCTGGAGGCCAGCCAGGAAGAGATGAAGCGGTGGTACGATCAGAATGCCACTCTGGTTGAGCTTCAACCTGGTCAGAAAGTTTGGGTCATGGCCCCTGTGGAACCTTGTGCGCTCAAGGACAGGTGGACCGGACCATTTGAGGTTGTGGAGAAAAAGAGCGATGTCACCTACTTGGTGGACTTGAAGTCTCCCAGGAACCCCTTAAGGGTCCTGCATGTCAACCGGTTAAAGCCCCACTTAGACAGGTCCGAAGTGGGCATGCTCCTTGCCACAGATGCTGGGATGGAGGAGGAGAGTGAGCCTCTTCCTGACCTCCTGTGTGCAAAAGAAAAAGATGGGTCAGTGGATGGTGTTGTCCTCTCTGACACACTGACCCCCGAGCAGCAGCAAGATTGTCGCCATCTGTTGGTACAATTCCCTGATCTGTTCTCCTTAATCCCTGGTGTCACTCAGTGGTGTGTCCACGATGTGGACACTGGGGACAGCACTCCTGTGAGGCACAAGGCCTACAGGGTGACTGAAAAGGTCAGAGCATATATCAAGGAGGAGGTCTCCAAGATGTTTGCCTTAGGGGTGGTTGAGTCCTCTAGCAGTCCTTGGGCCAGCCCAGTGGTCTTGGTCCCAAAGGCTGCCGCGCCTGGTGCTTCACCAGAACTTCGGTTCTGTGTGGATTACCGAGGACTCAATTCGGTCACCAAGACTGACGCGCACCCCATCCCCAGAGCGGATGAGCTCATCGATCGGTTGGGGGCTGCCCGGTACCTTAGTACGTTTGATCTAACGTCTGGGTACTGGCAGATCGCCTTGACTGATGGGGCAAAAGAGAGGTCTGCATTCTCCACACCAGATGGGCACTACCAGTTCCGTGTGATGCCCTTTGGGATGAAGAATGCCCCTGCCACATTCCAGAGGTTGGTTAACCAGGTATTGGCCGGGCTGGAAGATTTCAGCGCCGCCTACCTGGACGATATAGCAGTGTTCAGCGCCAGCTGGGAGGAACACTTGCGCCACCTCCAGGAAGTGTTGTTGGCCCTGCGCAGAGCAGGCCTCACAATCAAGGCTAGTAAGTGCCAGATTGGGCAGGGTTCAGTGGTGTACTTGGGGCACCAAGTAGGGAGCGGCAAGGTGGCCCCCCTGCAACCCAAGATAGATACCATCCTGGCTTGGGAACCGCCCAAAACCCAGACTCAGGTGAGAGCCTTCTTGGGTCTCACGGGTTACTACAGGAGGTTTGTCAAGGGGTATGGCAACATTGTGCACCCCTTGACCTCGCTGACTTCCAGAAAGCAGCCGAGACTTGTGATCTGGACTGACGCCTGTCAGAACGCCTTTGACACCCTGAAAACTGCAATGTGTACAGCACCGGTCCTCCAGGCACCCGACTTTTCAAAAGAATTCATTGTCCAGACAGACGCTTCAGAGCATGGTGTGGGGGCTGTTCTAGCACAGATGAATGAGGAGGGCCGAGACTTACCTGTAGCCTTCATCAGCCGGAGGTTGCTTCCCAGGGAACAAAGGTGGAGTGCGATAGAGCGTGAGGCATTTGCTGTGGTCTGGGCGCTGAAGAAGCTAAGACCCTACCTGTTTGGGACTCACTTCCGGGTTCAGACAGACCACAGGCCCCTCAGATGGTTAATGCAGATGAGGGGTGAGAACCCAAAGCTGTTGAGGTGGTCCATTTCCCTACAGGGCATGGACTTTACGGTGGAACACCGCCCTGGTACAGATCACGCCAATGCTGATGGTCTGTCCAGATTTTTCCGCCTTAGTGATGAGGACTCCCTGGGTGAAGGGTAGTTCTCCCCACATTTCAGCTGGAGGGGACACGTGTTAGACCTGGCATCATTGGCATGAGTCTCTCCTCCATTTTTTTCTGTTTGCCTCCTCTGTTTACGATGTTTTTGCTGGATTATTGCTTTGGGCACTGTGCCACTGCTGATCAGTGCCACAGTGCAAGTGCTCCCTATGTTAAATTGTACATTGATTGGTGTTACCATGATTGGCTTGGTTGACTTACTGTTCAGACCCTAGTCTAGTGCACTGCGTGTGCCAAGGGCGTGTAAGTTAACTGCTGCTGGTGGGCTTGCAGCACTGGTTGTGCCACCCACAGAAGCAGCGTGCAAAATGTGTCTCAGGCCTGCCACCGCGGCGCCTGCGTGCAGTCCCTGACTGCCATGTCGACTTGGTAAGGAAACCTACTTACCAGTCTCTAAACCTTCACTTTGCCACATTTCAGACACCTCTATGGTAGGCCCTAGGGCAGGGTGCATTGTTGGTAAAAGGTAGGTCATGCCCTGACGTGTGTGGCATGACCTAATAGTGAATTACAGCCATTTTCGTTTTTCACTATTGAAGGGCTACCTGCCTCCAATAGGCCAGACTGGGCAGACTGATTATTAACTCCATTATAATCTATCTGACTCAGGGAGCATGGTAGCAAGTCGAGTTTAGTATCCCTGAACTCAGAATTTAATAACACACCCTTTAGGATGGATGGTTTTTAAATTCTATGTTTGAAAATAGCACTTTTAGAAAGTGGCTATTTTCTTGTCCAACTATCTACCGGTCTCTGCTGGTTTGGTGTGTGTGTCAGGGGCTGGGTGGCTCCAGAGGTCTGAGTGAGTCAGTGTGGGGTGAATGGGGCGTTTACACGTAGAGTGAGGGAAGAGTAGCCTGCCCTGCCTGACACAATACTGGCTCCGCCTCCTGCTGGGCGACTGATAGCCCTGCTCCTGCCAGTGACAATACTGGCTCCGCCTCCTGCTGGGCGGCTGAGGACTCTGCCCTGCTCAGTGAATAGGCCAGGTGCCTCTGCCTGGCAACACCCACAACAAACCTGAGATGGTGGGAATCGCCCTGCTTGGACAAAGGGAACAAAGGGAAAAAGGGGTATAAGAGAAGGACCCCTGAACCAAGAACTCAGATCACTTCTGACAAGGAAACCTGTACCAAGGACAAGAAGCCTGCTGATCTAAGGACTTGCCTCCCCTTTCTGCCAGAGTGCTGTTTTGCTGTGGAGGAACCTGAAAGCTGCTTCTTTATTTTTGCCAAGGAACAAGGAGAGAGGAACTTGGTGTGTACTCTCTGAACACTTGCTAGGAAATCTCCAAGGACTGGAAGAGTGCCAGTCTCCTGTTGAAGTCACAGGGCCAAAGGACTTCACCATCTACTGAATTGCTGAATTGCTGGAAAGTGTTGTTTCCAGTACACAAGGGAAAATCTGCAGTCTCGACGCCAGCAGCAACGCCAGTGAGCAGTGGGTATCGGCCCCGGCTCCAAGTGACCCCGTCTCGACGCCGGTATCGACGCCAGTGAGGAGTGAGTATCGGCTCTACCTCCAAGCGACCCCGTCCCGACGCCGCTGCTGATCGCATCGACTCGACGCCCTTCTCGACGCCGTGAGCGCTGCTCCGGCCCGACATCCCTCGACGCCGCTGCGGATTGACCCGACTCCGAGGCACGATCGACACCGACCTCGACGCCGACATCTCGACGCCGTGGATCCTCGTTTTCTCCGTTTCTCAAGGTACTGTACTTGTGGGGTCTGTTGCGACTCCAGGCTCGACGTAGCGCTCCTCGCGGTCAACGCCGAACCTTGGGAATCTTGTAGACTCGACGTCGTGTGACTCCTGTGGGGGTTACATTGTTGCCAAAGAACTGTGCTCAGAAGAATACTTTGCTAAAGAACTATTTGCCAAGAAGAAACCTTACTTGAACTATTATTTTTCCTTCCAAAGAGTATTTATTAAGACTGTGGTATATTTTTGTCGTTATTTGGTCTTGTGCTAAGCCTTATATAAAAATACTATTTTTATAATAACTTCTGTGTCGTGTCCATCTGTAGTGTATTCACTTTATTACTGTATGTGGTCATAAATGCTTAACACACTGCCTCTGAGATAAGCCTGTCTGCTCTGCCAAGCTACCAAGGGGGTAGCAGGGGTTATCTGAGTGTGTAATCCCCTTTCCCTGACTAGAGTTGGTTGGTCCCTATTTGTCAGAAGTGTATACCTCTGCCAACTAGAGACCGCCGGTTCTAACAAGGAGCATCCATGCACGGATGGCCTGCACATTCTGTAGCACGTTACATGGTTGATGGGCCGTCACAGCCACGTATAAGTTCTTTGGACATTTTGTACCGCTCGTCCCGAGGCCCCACTAGCTGCTAGAAAAGTCACACACAGCAGCAGAAATGGCCAGAAATTATGAATGCAGTTGGATAAATAATACAGGACTGGAACACATTGTGCCAGCCTAAATTTGACAATTTTAAGAAAATAAAGCAGCATAAGTACAATGAAGTGTTGATGTGATAGAAGAAAACTTAACATTGAGTGTGAATGTTCAGCTGCCTCATTACATCAAAATCCATGCAGTGTGAAAATGTATCTTAAAAAATACAGCTGGGGATTAATGGTCTAATGATCAGTGACATGGCATGGCCTGTGCATCTGCATCATCCTTGATAATATTAACTATCACTAAGAGAACACATAAAGAGCTGGGGACTGAGGTCCTGATTTTGAGTATGCAGGCAGGGTTCTCCGCCTGCCAAACCTTCAGTCTGCTTGACTCATTTAGAGATGGGTGGGCCATAATTAATCTTTCAATGAAGGCCCTTTGGCTCATTTGACTGAATATTTCCTCTGAAGGCCCTACGTAGTCAATTTCTAAATTTGGGCGGGTGAGTACCATTCGAGATGGTGGAGACATTGTCTTTTGCCTTATCGACAGACACTACTCCATCTAGGGTCATGCATAAATAATTAGCAACACACAAAGGGAAGCCTGGTAAACCTAGGGAAAGAGAGAATACATGGGGAGAGCAAAGACAGAGCTGTAGACTGAACAGTGTCTATGTTTTTTTCATTTATTATTTCCTGATATGGATCATAAACATTCATCATCATTAAATTAATGCAGCATATCAAAATCCATAGGTACAATGAAAAATCTTATTTTACCCGGTAGACAAAATAGACTTGTTGTTCATGACCCCAAACAACATGTCCTGGGCATCAGGCTATAGGAATTCCACCCCCGGCGTATGTATGCCTCCAGTCTTGTTATTAGCTGCACAACTAAAAGTGTTTTTCACTTGGTCTTCTACCATGCTGCTGAGGCAAGGCCACCAATACTATGATCTCACTTTAGATTTTATCAAACTCCTTCCTTAGAGCCCTTCTTGTCCTACATCTATAATTGTTTCCCATAGATTTGCGAGTGGCAGTACTTTTTACCCTCTGTGTAATCTCATCAATCATGCTCAATTCAACTCTGACCTCAAAAAATATTTTTTCTTTTTCTGTTGTTTTCCCAGTCAACAGTGTTGTATCATAATGTGCTAGTGAAAGTAAATATCATGGGAAAATGTATTTATTTTGTTTGTTAAGCGCCTGAATCACCCCAACCGGGGTATCTCCGCGCTGTGACTGCCAGTGCCAACCAAGGGGAAGATAAATCAGAACAGCGTTGTTTTCAGCAGCTTTCTGAAAACAAGGAAGTTTGTGCATTGACGCAAATGGATAGGGACTTGGTTCCAATAAAGTGGGGCAAGGTGGGAGAAAGCTTTACCACCCATGCGGGCTAGTTTGAAACGTGGGATATGAAGGAGAGCTTTGTAACTGGTGCCAAGGGGCATAGATGGTATATATCTGACCAACTTATCTGTCAGATAAGTAGGGCCCGTGTTGTTCAGGGATTTGTAAACCATTCAACAGATCTTGATTTTCATTCTCTTTCGCACTAGAAGCTAGTGTAGTTTTTGGAGTAAAGGAAGAGAGGCAGTTCTGGGAGGGGCATTGGTCACCAAGGGGGCCGCCGTCTTCTGGACTACTTGCATTTTGTTTAGGGAGGTTTCCTTGGCTGAAATCAGCAGAGCATTGCAGTGGTCCAGGCGGCTTAGGCTCAAAGCCTGGATCAAGGTTTTACGTGTGGAGAGCGGCAGGAGGAGAAGACCCTTCGAAGGAGGCCGACTGTGTGATAGCAGGCTCCGGCAGTGGTGATAGAGTTAGTTTATGGTCTAGCCGCACTCCTAGGTTCTTCACCACCAGTTTAGGGGATAGGGCAGATCCTAGTTCCTCAGGCCACCAACTGGGGGACCATGTCACTGCAGCTTCTCCAAACAGCATTATTTCAGATTTTTCTGCATTAAGCTGCAGGAAGTTTTCTTTCATCCAGAGCGCGATGACTTTCATACCCTCCGAAAAGGTGGTCTGAGTATTGAGGTGGGTTTTGTCAAAGGAGAGAAGAGGTTGGGTGTCATCGGCATAGGAGATCGGAATAAAACCTAATTTCCTCAGTAGCCCAGCCAAGGGGGTAACATAGATGTTAAATAACGTAGGGCTCAAACAGGAGCCCTGAGGTACCCCCTTGGTAACTCTTGTGGTCTGTGAGCGAAAAGAGCCCAGATTGATAGTCTGGGTTCTGTCGGTCAGGAAACTGGCCATCCATTTTAAGGCGTTACCTTGGATGCCTATGTCCCTAAGTCTCTTGAGTAGGATCTGGTGGGAGATGGTATCAAATGCTGCAGACAGGTCAAGCAGCACCAGGAGTACTGCCTTACCATTGTCCGCTAGCATTCGGATGTTATCAGTAACTTCCACCAACGCCGACTCAGTGCTATGTCTGGGTCGAAATCCAGATTGTGAACAATCAAGATGATTCGAGAATTCAACAAACTCAGACAAGAGCTTGTTTATGTGCTTCTCCAGAAGTTTGCTATGTAGAGGGAGCAAGGAGATAGGGTGATAATTAGAAACATCTTCCGGGTGAGCTTTAGGGTTTTTCCTGATAGGGATGATCTGTGCTGCTTTCCACTCAAGGGGGAGACTGCCTTCCTTCATGGAACTATGAAGGATGGAGCAGATGGGAGCAGCAAGCGTCTTAGATAGCAGATTGGTGATCTTGGCAGGAATAAGGTCAAGTGGAGACCCTGATTTAACTACTTTTAGTAACGATTCTACTTCCTTCGGTGTAAGAGTCGGGAAGTTCTCCAGTGTTAAGGCATCAGGAGTAATCGGGGGAGGGTCTATTTTGGGGCCTGTCTGGGAGCCGTTAGCTGAAGTAATCTTATTGTAGATAATTTCTATTTTCTGGGTAAGATGATTTGCAATGTTGTCACACAGAATTTGGGGAGGGACCTCTTCGGTGTTGCACGCCCTAGGGTTAGTGAACGATTTTAAAACCTGATATAGTGTTCGTGGGGAGTTCTCTTCTAGTTCGAGTTGCAGTGCGATATGCATTTTCCGAGCGGTTTTCAGGTTTTTGTGGTATTGTGCCAGTGCATACTTGAATCTTTCTTTATCTTATAAGTCATGGGAATAGCGCCAGTGTCGTCCAAGTTTTTTGCAGTGACTTTTTTCGGTCCGGAGATTGGGAGAATACAATGGTGTCTGGGGGCGTTTGGTGGAGGTCGGGGGCTGTTTCAGCGTGGCTAGGTGGTCAATAGTGGATTTCATACTGGCCGCGAAGGAGGTTAAACTTTCCTCCGTACTGTCAGAGTCAGAGTTCAGAGGTGGTATGAAAGTGTCTTGAAACTTAGTGGGTGTGAGATTGTGCTACTTGTAGGGTGTGTTTTGGCGGCTGTGTTTTCTTTAGGGCCGTTGATTTGAAATTCAACCAAAGAATGATCTGACCATGTGAGAGAACTGGTTGCTACACAAATAATATTGGGGGAGTTGCTTAGAATTAGATCCAACGTGTGCCCTGCCAGGTGGGTGGGTTCATTATTTATCTTAGTTAATTTGAGTGTGGGCAGGTTTGTCAATAGTGATGAAGCTTCTATATTAGCAAGATTTTCACTGTGCACATTGAAATCTCCAAGAAGTAGGTAATTTCTGGTTGAAATAACATGGGGGGAGATGAGCTCCATGAGTTGGGGGGTAAAATTGGTGAGTGGTCCTGGAGGTCGGTATACAAGGGCACCTTTCCAACTAAGTTGTGGATGTAAGTCAGCTCTGAAGACTAAGATCTCCAATGTGTCGCTGCATAGTTGGTCCAGGTTGGAAATTTTAATATGGTCTTTATAGATAATGGCTGACCCCCTCCCGTCCTATGGGGTCTATCTAGTTTGTGAATGTGATAGCCCTGTGGGAGCGCAACGGCAATGTCGGGGTTGGAGTATATGAGGGAGAGTAGAGGAGAGCAGGACCCAAATATTAACTGCATGTTTGGGCAATGATCTGACATTGGCCAGGAAACAATTCCAACCTCCGTTGTTGTGGTGGAGGGTGTGTGGGAGGCCTTCCTGCTCACAAGTGCCGTGTGGTAGATTAATTTTCAGGTCAGATGAGGTTTTATTAGTTTGGGACAGTGTGACCACCATGCTCTGGAATCTACAGGTCCCGGATGAGAAAGGTCCTTCTACGACTGTTGGTGTGGTGCAAGCTATATTTAATGGAATTCTAGAGAAATGCTTATCTCTAAACCTTGGCTTGAGTAGGTATGAGGGGTGTCAGCATTATTTTCCTGGTTAGAGGGCAAACCAACAGGGGTTCTGGGTTCTGGCTCCTGGCAATGTCCAGGCGCGTACGGGCACAGACGGGCTTGCCTTAGGTGCGCCAGTGGCATGTCCGCTGCGCGCGTCAGCTGCGTGTCGAGCCCTGCATCAGTTTTTATAGAGAGCAGCTGAACTGCTAACCTCCCCAATCTAGTGTCCGGCGGAAGTAGTTTCTGAATTACTTCTGGTTGGTGTCAGCTCCCTCCATGCAAACGGAACAATCCGCGATGGAACGGAGAGGCACCCAACAATGAGCAACGTGTGCAGGTAAGATGTGAAGTGAACTACCGTGATTCAAGATTAAAAGGTTTAAAATAGTGCTTTAACATCAAGTACATCAAATACAATTAACACCTGATTTGGGAGCCCTTTGCCAGGCACTGCTCGAGATGCAGTATCAAACTTACTGTTATGGTAAAATCACCTTAGTGGCCTCAAGCGCGTCCACTAATATTCTGAGGGCCAATTACAAAAGGTTGCCCCCATAGTTAGAACTTAAAATGTCTCATGGCCCAAAAGCAAGCTAGGGCTTCATGTTCTAATGCAGAATAGTTCCATTCAGAACTCTTTAAAACTCTTCAGGCAATAGTCATGACCCTTTCCTTGCTATTGACTATTTGTGTTAGTGTGGCAACTAGGTCTTTTGTGCTGGTATCTGTAGTAAAAGTTGTATGTTTTGAGACATCAAATGATCTCAAAGTGAGTGCTCTGCAGAGTTCCTCCTTGATTCTGTGAAAGGCAAGAGGAGTTTCTACTGACAAGGAAAAGTAGACCGCTTTTTGTTTTAGAAGTAGTCTTATTGGCTCAGTAATACTTGCTAATTTTTAAACAAATTCCAAATAGTATTCAGCCATACCTAAAAATGACCTGGGTTCATCCTTATCACTGGGAAAAGGAGCTTTACTGACAGCTTAAAAAGATTATATTTAGGTTTCCTGTCTTTGAAAAGAGAATGCCCTAAGTAGGTGACTGAACCTACATTTATTTAGCCCTTGTTTTTCATTACCGTAATCTCAACAATGATCCTCTCATCAGCAATTTACTACTACTGGGGAGGTGATGGTGGTTCTCCCAATTGTTGGAATTAAGATCCTTCAGATCTACCCTTAGGTTGAAAACTTTTTAAATAGCTTTGTTGGTGAGAACGATAAACATGCGCCATTCCGAGGCTCAATATGCTTGATGATGTTGGCATTGGCGAGTTTTCTTTGTCAATTCCTGAGCAGTGATGTGACTTAATGGGGAACTGAGTGAACCTTGTGGACCATTGGAATGGCTCCCTCCTTCATTTGAATTTGTACAGAAAGTTATTTTAATGATGAGCAAATTTATCTGAGACTTCCTCAGGGAATTTAAGATAAACTGCATCATAATGATGGACTTCCCGACCAAAACAACACAATCGTTTTCATTTGAGTGAAGCTTTATTCCATTTTTCTTCTATTATCGCCATTCTAACAGACTTGGATCTCTTTTTTGCTAAATACATTTTTCCCACTGTGGATCTGCTTTCAAACGCAGCGCACATTCTTACCATGCATTCTAAGCGGAAGGGGTCTTGGTTATAACCAGGTGTTCTAATGTGTGCTTTTTTTCAAGGGTGTAATTAGTTGACACACCTTCTCATGGAAAACCCCATTGTCAAGGTGTAAGAAGAATATGGGTCAGCTGTTTCTTTTATAATTTGACTATCTAGGTCAATAGCTCAACTGGGTAATTCTACATTTATGTTGGCATACTTCATTCAGAGCACATCATTATCAATGTTCTCTTCTCAGGTTTCAATGATAATTACATGTAATTTGTTTTCTTAGTAATACATGCCCTATGTGTCATTTGGTATCATAGCATTACATGCTCTGGCATAGTGCCCCAGTCTGAAATTGTGACAAACTGAGTTCCTCGCATGCAAACTATGCTGTTGGCCAAATGATCCATATTATCACAGCGGAAATATTTAGACATAGGGGTCTGGACACCAGCTTTTGTCCTGGGACTGTACTTGGATTGAGAGATATCTTTAGATTTTTTGCGTCTTTTGCTTCACATACTTTTTGTGCTGCAATCAACTTCATCTCCTTTACACAACGCACTGTTTGTTTAATGCTCTCAGCAGTTTCTATTGTTACAGAGAAACCTGGGATTTGCTCAAGTAGTTTCTCCTGGAAGTGGGGATTGTTCATGCGTCAGACAACTTGGTCACTTATCGAAGAGTCACATAATTCACCGGAGTCAAGTCTTAACTAGACTACTTAAAATTGCAAAGTAGCTGCAGTCTCTCATTATTTCCTTGAACACATCCAAAAACATATGCCTTTTTAATACTACATTGATTTATCCTCCAAATTGTTTTACTACTTTCTAAAAGCTGTTTGATTCACATATCCCTGCTTTCACCGTCGTTCACCTAAAGGTATAAAACAACAGTTGTAATGGTGAGAATCAATGGACCGAGAAGGGCAAAAATGTAGCAAATGTGTTCAAGTAACACATCAGCAGTTCTGGATGTAGCCTGCACACCCTGGTACGATGATAGCCTCCTGTGTTCATTTCAGGATATTGCAGAACTTTTATTTTTCTTTTCCAATTTGTTTTTCTTCCTCCTCGCCGATAACAGGCGGTGAATGAAGGATCCGGAAAGCCCCAACCAAGGAGGAAGTACAGGGTAATGCTTGGGCATGCGTAGACATTTTTCCTGAGTAGTCCCTCTCATATAGACCAGCACAAAAGAGAAACTGAGTGTGGTGTACTGGCCATGCACCAAAAATGAAAAATGACGTACTATAAATTGAATGAGCAGCTGCTTAACTGAGTAGATATCAGTGCCTCTTATTGACTTATTGAGGAGTCATTGGCCCCGGGCACCACCAGGAAGGCGGCCGCGCTCTGTTTCAGTATTGCAGAAAGGCCAACGTTTTCATATTGCACAATTGTGGAAAGCACTGGAGTCCTCCCTCCTCACTCTGCAGGAAGGCGGGTGTCTCTGTGCTGCACAATCAGGGAACATCAAGACAAGCAAAAGACCTCGCCCAGACAGCGTGCACAAAACACTTTTGGTAGTCAGTTCAAGACATTTAATTTCACTGTAACAATAAGTATTCCGATCTCATTCCAAAACACTTAAAACAAAGTCACTGGTTCATTGTACACCATACTAGTCATTAGTAACAAATCATCACTAAACAGCATCAATAGACACAGCCAACCAACATACAAATGTGTGCTATCCCAAAACCAATCTGTGAGCATATAATAAGATTTACTGAAACAAAACACAATGACATACAATGTACTGGGTCCAGTTCATTTCATTACAACATCATAGTACGGTCACATGTCCATACAATCAGGGAAGGCATGTCAGCAAGGGATGCACAGTGAAGATGTTCCAGCTGTGGACATTCTGTGCACACAAGCAGTCTAGAAAGCTCTAGCGATAGGAAAAGTCGCATTAAGTGGTGCGACACAACAACGTTGTCTGAGCTGAGCACTGTCAGGACCATGGCTTGCAGTGAGGAGTAATGGTGAGGATGAATGGGCTCTAACCTAAGTTCAAGAGAATGAGTGAAAATGGATGTAAGTGGTCAGAAGTGAGAATGTGGTGTTAAGCTTGTGAGTCTGTTGTTGGCCATGGCATACGGAAGGTAATTCTTGGTTTATATAGGTACCCATGGCAAAATACTGGTACTGGCCTATTACAGGAAATTCTTAGCATCCTAGGCACCCGTGACGAAATACTGGCATACTAGTGCTGATTCTTGGTATTGCGGAATTATCCTGACACTGGCATACTTGATACATGACTGGCATCGGTGACACCCATGGCAAAATGCTGGTACTAGCACATTGGAGTTATTTCTTAGCATAAGGGAGGGCAACCATGGCATATGGGAGGGGGCAACTATGACAAAATACCTGCTGACATATGAGAGGTAATTTTTAACACAAGAGTCACCCATGGTATATAGATGGCATTAATGGAAACATTCTGGCCCTGAATGTTGTTTGTAACTTTTAGCATAAGGCGAGACCATGACAAAAGGCCAGCCTGGCACAATGGAGATTTTTTTGACATATGGGGGAACCCATTGCTCACTTTGCAAAACATAGGTGTAACTCCTGGGAAAATCAGGTTTCAATGGCTTAGCACACCATAAAATTAAAAAGTGTGCCTTAAGATTAATGATTTGATCCCATATTTTCAAAATCTTTTCAGGGAGACTCCCCCTCCCTCTAACCACCTTAGAAGAGGACTGGCTCAATCACTTTGCTTGCTAAAATTCAGGGACATTATTACATCCCACCACTTTGAAAGCTCATGTCAGCACCATAATGTAGGTGGTATTTAAAACAGACATTGTCTGTGCTGTTATATTAATGATGCAGTTATTATGGCACTTTGGTGACGTACATTTTTGTGTTGCCATCAGGGGTATGATCATGTGACATCACTTTGTAGGAGATTCGGGGTCATGTGATGTCATCGCCTGTGATGTCACTAAGGTCAAAGAGTGTGAGATGTCACTTCCGCTCACCCTGGTATTTTGGTGAATCAACATCCATAGTCTTTACGTCATATAGAAAGCAGGGTGTTGACGAAATGCGGAACAAGAGGAGATCTGACAAACAGCAAAAGGCACGGTGACCGCAAAGCTGTCACCAGTATAATGAAAACATATTTACTCATAAGCAAAATGTCATGATTGACAGGTGTCCACTCATGCACCTCAAAGATTATCCTCAAGGTAACAGAAAACTATTGCCATGCTACGTGGTACTTCCTATCCAGGTAAGGGAGGCTACCAACCACTTAGAACAAGGGAAAAAGTGGTAAGGAAGATAAATAGTTGTACCAACATAGGTTTGGAACACTGGTCCCAATAATTATAAACCGGAAGGAGTAATCTGAGTGCACACGCTGGTTCAACTGCAGGACAGCAAACACGTTATCTTGTTTCCATTCTATAGCCAGGGGTCGGAAGCAACCAGGCAATGGTCGCAAGCTGAAGTCCAGAGGTCGCAACTGCGAACTGCCACTTGTTATTAAATACATTTGCTTGTTCATTTCTTACTATTACCCAGTTTAAAGGTACTCGCTTCACCGACCACAAAGAGTTAGTTCAAATGCTTAATTTAAGCAAGTTTAAAAAATGTGCCCACACCCCAAGGAAAGGACCCAGATAAGTATTATTGCCTCACATGAGAGGTGATACTCTCCCTGAGAAAGATACAAGCGGGACCAAGGACCACAGCACAGTTGCAGGCAAGAGTTCAGCTGAAAAGGGATGTGAGTATTGACCCAATATATCTTAGCCAAAGCAACCAAACCAAACACTGCATTGTTGCATGCATTAAGTCCAGTGCACCGGGTCAAGCTCCCTATAGGGCCACATACCCTCCACTAATCACAGACAAACATGTTGAGGTCTAGTTTTTCTAAAACCTGAAGGCAGCATTTACATTCGATTCAGAGAGATCACACAAACATGCCATGGCCTGTACTGAGCTAAAACATTTGAACTTGGCATTATTAGCACCGCCCTCTTCTGAGCCGTCACGCACATTGAATTGAATATAAATGTACATAAGTAACACAGGAGGAGAGGAGGGATGATGTGGAAGCCCAGCACACAATGCCATTAGAGGGTGAGTGTCACATGGTAGTGCGAATCACCCCAGGTGCTGCTTCCATCTCCAGCGCTTTGTGCAGTACTGTCATTTTACTCTGTGGAGTTAAGCTACCAGCCTCACTTCGTCACCACCCTTCAGGAAGCCTCGTAGCTTGCATGGAACGTAGGGTCCCATGTATCATATTTATGGCTTGATAGTGACTATTTTACTGATGGTGCGAGGATGCTGACTCTGAAATAAAGCACCGAAGTAATGTCACTCCCACAATGTCACAGCACCAAAAGATGGATGTAATGCTGCGTAAATCAAACATTTACCCCCAGTCAAACAATCCGGGTTAAATCCATCATTCTTTTGTTCACTACGGCACCACAGTTTGGACCCAGCCATATGTAAATCAGTCTTGACCCTGCTCCTCTTGGGAACAGTCCAGTCTGAACTGCCAAGCTGGGACCTCACTGCTCCGGAAACAAGCATCCTGGGACGGGTTTCGGGGATTCATCCCTCATCAGCCAGGCTACCTTGAATCCACTGGCACAGCGATCAAGGGATTCACGTCTGGGCATACCCATCCATTCAGGGCGAAAGTGCTCCAGCAAAAAATGATGGATGGAATGCTGAGTAATTCAAACATTCACCCCCAGTCAAGGGATCTGGGTTACATCTATTGGTCTTGTGCTCACTACGCCACTCCAGTATGTACCCAGCCATATGCAAATCAGACTTGACCCTGCTCCTCATGGGAAGAGTCCAGCCTGAACTGCCAAGCCGGGTCCTCACTGTAAAAGAAACAAGCATCCTAGGACCAATTTCAGGGTTTCACCCGTCATTAGCCCGGCTAGCTTGAATCTAGTGGCAATGATGGATTTGGGCCCAGATCTCTGTACTAGGGTGAATGTTTGACATTTTTCAGTATTCTGTCCATCAATTGTTCTTTTTGCATTTGTCACCCATTGCAGACGGGTATGCCCAGACGTGGGTCCTGAGCTCCCCATGCCACTGGAGTTAAACTAGCCTGCCCGATGACGGGTAAAATCCCGAAACTGGTCCTAGGATTCTTGTTTCCAGTCCAGGAAGGATCTGGCCTGGTAGTTCAGGCTGGACTGTTCCCATGGGGAGCAGGGTCAAGACTGACCTGCATATGGCTAAGTTTAAACTGGAATGGCATGGGGAGCAAAAAACAGATGGATTTTGGCCCAGATCTCTGTACAGGGGTGAGTGTTTGACATTGATCAACATTCTGTCCATCATTTGTTCTTTTTGAACTCACACAATGTCAGTCACACCAGACACCAAAAAGATGTCCTATCCGCTGGACTAAAATGTAATTGGCACTGGCAACAAAACCTCTGGCTGAAGGGGCTGAATCATTGCTCAATTCTATGTGGAGGCAAGAGGTAGAGTAGTGCCATGTTACAGTCTGGATGTTAATGATTTAGAGCTACGTGTTTTGTTTATCCTCTGAGGCGGAAAGCCGGAGGACTGCATTTTGCTCCTTGTTTTTAAATCTTGTACTTCACTGTTTTTGATTTTAAAAAAAAGCATTGACCTCACCTGCATTGAAAGCGCCGGCTCACACGCGCTAAAGCAGCCCTCCTAGACCCCCCCTGATACAGCGACATCCAGCGCTGACACAGGGTAAACGCCCATACCGCCATCGCGGTTCGAAGGCGGAGCCACGTCCACTGCGAGGCCACGCCCACCAGGACACCTACAAAACGCTGACTGAAAGCGCGACGCACTATTGTTTTGTTTATCCTCTGAGGCGGAAAGCCGGAGGACTGCATTTTGCTCCTTGTTTTTAAATCTTGTACTTCACTGTTTTTGATTTTAAAAAAAAAAGCATTGACCTCACCTGCATTGAAAGCGCCGGCTCACACGCGCTAAAGCAGCCCTCCTAGACCCCCCCCTGATACAGCGACATCCAGCGCTGACACAGGGTAAACGCCCATACCGCCATCGCGGTTCGAAGGCGGAGCCACGCCCACTGCGAGGCCACGCCCACCAGGACACCTACAAAACGCTGACTGAAAGCGCGACGCACTATTGTTTTGTTTATCCTCTGAGGCGGAAAGCCGGAGGACTGCATTTTGCTCCTTGTTTTTAAATCTTGTACTTCACTGTTTTTGATTTAAAAAAAAGCATTGACCTCACCTGCATTGAAAGCGCCGGCTCACACGCGCTAAAGCAGCCCTCCTAGACCCCCCCTGATACAGCGACATCCAGCGCTGACACAGGGTAAACGCCCATACCGCCATCGCGGTTCGAAGGCGGAGCCACGCCCACTGCGAGGCCACGCCCACCAGGACACCTACAAAACGCTGACTGAAAGCGCGACGCACTATTGTTTTGTTTATCCTCTGAGGCGGAAAGCCGGAGGACTGCATTTTGCTCCTTGTTTTTAAATCTTGTACTTCACTGTTTTTGATTTTAAAAAAAAAGCATTGACCTCACCTGCATTGAAAGCGCCGGCTCACACGCGCTAAAGCAGCCCTCCTAGACCCCCCCTGATACAGCGACATCCAGCGCTGACACAGGATAAACGCCCATTCCGCCATCGCGGTTCGAAGGCGGAGCCACGCCCACTGCGAGGACACGCCCATAACACTCACTACAAATGTGTCGACCATACCAGCGCAGCGGACGAGCGCAGCGGGAGCGCCTAAGGCAAGCCCGTCTGCGCCCGTCCGCGCACGGCCGGGCCTAGGGCCAGAACCCCTGTCGGACAAAGCTGCCTTTAAGGTAAGCTACTCACGTCGGGACCTCTTAAGTCTCAGACCCACCATCGCTACTTCTTGTAAGTACGTTCATGATCTTGAAGGTCCATTCACCAGCTGCACCTTTTGCCACCCAGTCCAGCTCAAACTCCTTAACCGACCTTATAGGCCCTCAACCCTTAAACTCGCCACCCTGAACTGTCGCTCTCTCCCCAAACACGCGCTGTTAATTAACCATCTCATAGAAGACCATGAGATCGACGTTCTGTTCCTGACAGAAACGTGGCTCTCCTCTCACTCGGACTCAGATATGGTCCTAGCTACTCCCCCTGGCTTTCTTATTCAGTCCCTACCTCGTCCCTCCGGTAGGGTTGGTGGTGTTGCCATCATCCATCGGGATCATTTCCCCTGCAAAATTAACGATGCGCACGTCCTTGATTCTGAAAGCCTTCAGTTCACGATCAAGCTGGACCCGACGAACTCACTATCAGGCCTCTTAGTCTATCGCCCCCCCGGTCATCCAGGCTCTTTTTCCAATGCTCTCCTGGATACGGTAGCATCGCAGGCACACCCCACCACCAACTTTACGATACTAGGAGACCTGAACATTCATTTTGATGACCCTCTAGATACAGGGGCAGCCGACCTGATCACAGACCTGGCGGCCTACGACCTCCACCTCCTAAACTCCGGAGCTACACATAACAAAGGTCACTTGCTGGACCCGGTGTTCACGAGCACCCCCACCATGCAAGCTAGTGAGTCCCTCCCCCTCCCTTGGACGGACCATTTTTTAGTCTCCTTCCAGCTACCAGGAGTCTTCAGTAAACCTCACAAACCTCCCACTTATACTAGGGACAGGGCATGGTCCAAGCTCCCCACAGAAGACTGGGCCAGGACCCTGAAGGCAACTACCCCTTCTTATTCTGAAGACCCTGTTATCGCTGACAGTAATTTCAGAGAGTGGATTGTCACATCCCTAGACTCCATACTCCCCTTTAGAACCCGGGAGGATAAAAACGGGAAACCAGGATCCGCCCCATGGTACACCCCGGAACTTCGGATGCTACGCAAAAAATGCAAGAAAGCTGAGCGGCTATGGAGGAAAGACTGGCAGTACGCTAGCAAGGAAGATTACCAGAAATCAGTGAGAATATACAAATCTGCCCTTAAACGCACCAAAGTCTCCCATTACGATACACGGATAAAAGACTCCACCAACTCAACAAGGGAATCCTTCCTTATCGTAAAAGAGCTACTGAAAATACCAGCTCCTCCATCCTCTAACACCCCCCCGGTAGACCGAAGCAACGAACTAGCTACCTACTTTAATGACAAAATCGCCCGCATTTTAGCATCCCTTCCCCCTCCCTGTCCATCAAGCCACATGGACAATGAAACCCCCATCAGTCAGACAGGAAACAGCTTGCGCCCCCAACTAGCGACGTTTAGGGCAGTAACCAGTAACGAGGTAGATGTAACCATGGCCAAAATGAAAAGCGGATCACCTCTGGATCCCGCACCTATTAGATTTCTCAAAACCGTAGCCCCAGTCATCGTACCAACGATCACGGAGCTTATAAACAGTTCGCTCGCCCAAGGCTCTGTACCCGCTAGCTGGAAGAGTGCAGTAGTTAAAGCACTCCTAAAAAAAACCCAGCTGGACCCAGCAGATATGGCAAACTACCGGCCAATCTCACTCCTCCCTTGCATTAGCAAAGTAGCCGAGAAACTGGTCAATGGACAACTGTCACATTTTCTCGAGGTAAACAACATCTTACGGCAATCCCAAACTGGGTTTCGCCCTGGCCATGGCACAGACACCGCCCTTCTTGCCATCATCGAGGAGGCAAGGCGCATTTTGGATTCAGGAGGGTCAGTGGCAGTGATCCTCCTGGATCTTAGTGCAGCCTTCGACACAGTCAACCATCGTGTCCTTCTCCATCGGTTGGCGGCAGCAGGGCTCACTGGGGCGGCGCTCAGGTGGATAGAGTCCTTCCTTGCTGGGCGTTCGTTCCAGGTATGGGATGGCAATCACCACTCGACCATCCTCCCCCTCACGAGCGGGGTTCCCCAGGGGTCGTCTTTAAGCCCCACGCTTTTTAATGCCTATATGGCCCCTCTCGAAGATGTGGTGACCCCCTTCGGGATCAAAATAGTGAGTTATGCTGATGACACACAGCTGGTCGTCTCTCTATCCCAACTGGACGACCACCCTGACAATCTGGCAAATTGCCTCACGGAAATTCACAGTTGGATGTGTGAATCATCACTTAAATTAAACGGGTCAAAGACCGAAGTTATGCTCATGGGAAAGCAATGGGCGACTATCCCCCCATCGGTCTGGCCAGACGTGTTCGGGGAAATTCCCACCCCGAAACAAGAAATCAAGACCCTTGGAGTCTGGCTGGAACCCGAGCTTTCAATGAAAACGCAAGCGTCCAAAACAGCAGGTACCTGCTTCGGGCTTATGCGCACCACTCGCAAGATTCTCCCCTTACTCCCGCCCACATCTAGAAAACTCCTAGTCCAAGGTTTAATACTGGCACGGTTGGACTACAGCAACATGGTTTATCTGGGAGCCCCAGAGGCCACTATGGCTAAACTTCAACGCACACAGAATGCAGCAGCCCGACTACTTATGAACCTTCCCTCCAGAGTATCAGCCAGACCATCAATCAGGGCCCTGCACTGGCTGCCAGTGCGCCAAAGGGTGGAATTTAAGGCCATGTGCACTGCACACAAATTGATGAATGGAGTTGGCCCTATGATCCTCAGCGACCTGGTGACTCCTTATAAGGCCCCCAGATCCCTTCGGTCTGAGTATGAGCGACTGGCCAACATCCCCAAATACAGAAAGACACGGACTGGAGGCCGACGCTTCTCCGTGAAGGCATCTGCCGGATGGAACTCCCTCCCCCGTACCCTTAGACTGGAGCCCAGTTATCTGATCTTCAGAAAAAAACTGAAAACGCTTTTATTCCCAAAATAAAGTCCCTTCTCTTTCTTCCCCTCTCCTCTGGATAATACAATCAATATAGCGCGGGGATGCCTTCGGGTCACCAGGCGCTCTAATAATAAATAATAAATAATAATAACGTGTGATGTTGTTGTCTCTGCATCCATCTAGGCACATACTACTGAATGCCATGACTGACTTCAGTAAATCTAAAGCTAGGATCTTTGCTTATGGCCAGAAAACTGTGGAGGACCTGGGAGAGTTAGGTAGAAGGTTGATGTTTATTATCTACAAAATAGTGGGGAATATATGCGTAGCAAAACATGGTTCTTTTTTACTGGACTGGAGAGAGCATAAAAATCTCAGCATAAGAATGGACCCTGAATACACTAAACAACTTATGGATGTCAGTGAGATAGAATGAAATATTGGAGTGAAGGAAGTAAAAAAAAAGCTGGTAGCGGTGGCTAGGAGGGTAGTGCCCGAAGTATTCAGTGAAACACTGTGAAAGTTTAAGGGATTATGCAACAGGGGTGTACTAAAAGTTCACAAAGTTTGCAGGATTTCGATGGAATTGAGGGAGGAACACACGAGTGGTCAAATATGTGAAGAGAATTGGACATCATAGAGGAAACTGAGAGTTCTAAATGGATGGCACAAGTTATTTTGCTACGAAAAAGTAATGGCATGTTAATAAGGTGTGTGAACTTGTATTACATTAATAAAATTAATAAAATTCTCTGGGTGGAGCACAATCCACTCCTGATTACCAAAGAGATTTATTTTATTTTAAAAATTTTATATAGCGCTAGCTTAACCCGTAGGTATCAGAGCGCTTTACATACACACTGTAAAAAAATAAACAGACGGAAATTGCAATACATAGTAGGCAGGCAAATACAGCATGAAAAATAAGGTGGTTTAAACAGTCCGTTCACCAACTAACCTTCAATGTCAAGAGAGAGGAGTAAACTCGGATATTGAAGAATAGGTTAGTTGACGTTGGTCAGTAAATTATTTGTTAAGGAGATGGAGTTTCAGGTCCCTTTTGAAGCAGGAGAAGGAGGGGTTGCATCTGAGGACTCTCGGGAGAACGTTCCATATCCTGGGAGCGTTGCCAAAAAACGATCGGTATTGAGTGGTTTTCTTTTTCAGTTTCGGAGGAATAAGAAGGAGTGAGTTGGAGCTTCTCAGAGTTCTGGATTGACCTGCTCTTACCAGTTTGTTGTTCAGGTAGTTGGGGGCCGGAGAGTGAAGGGTTTTGTGTGTGATGCAGGCCAGCTTGTAAATACACCTCCCTTCCAAGTAATGTGTTCAAATCTTTTTACTCCAGATACGAGTCGAGCGGCCATGTTCAGCACTGCCCTTAGAGGGGCTAGGTGAGCTTTTGGAGTCCCTGTTAGGATTGCGTTCCCGTAGTCAATTTTAGAGAGAACTAGGGATTGGACTACTGCCTTGAGATCATCATGGGGAAGAAAAGGTTTCAATTTCTTGAGGTGTTTTAGAGAGAAAAGAGCACTTTTTGCAGAGTTTTTGATGTGGGCCTCCAAAAGATAAGTTCTTGTCAAGGGTGATGCCTAGAGACTTAACTGAGTCGGATAGGACGATGGGGCAGTTTAGTGCGACCAGATTCTTGAGCCACTCTTGGATTGGACGATGGTTTCTTTTTGGAGAGAATAGGATTAGTTCCGTTTTATCTGGGTTGAGCTTTAAGTGGTTAGCGTTGAACCAAGTTTGGATCTCGGTTAGAGTAGCATTGAGGTGATGGATGTCGCTGGGAGACTTGATTAGGAAATTGATTTGGGTGTCATCAGCGTAAATGTGGTAATTCACTCCAGCTTTTTTAAGATGATTGTGAGGGGCTCCATGAAGAGATTGAAGAGGGACGGGGAGAGGATCGAGCCTTGCGGGACCCCAAGTGTGACTTTTGTTGGCTTCGAGAGACAGGAGTTGATTTTAATTTGTTGCGAGCGGTGTTGCAGGAAGGAGGTGAACCATTTTAGTACTGTGCCATTGATGCCGGAGTGCTTCGACAAGGTCTCTAGAAGCGTTGGATGATTTACTGTGTCGAATGCAGCAGATAGGTCAATAAGGATGAGTAGACAGGCATCACCTTCATCTAAAGCTTTGTGAATATCGTTAGAGATGTTGAGCATAGCTGTTTCCGTGCTACAGCCTTTCCTGAATCCTGATTGAAAGGTGTCGAGGAGGTTGAACTCATCAATGTGTTTGTTGAGTTGGTGGAGAACACATTTCTCCAATGTTTTTGCAAGGAATGGGAGGTTGGAGATAGGTCTGAGGTTGTTAAGATCATTAGGGTCGGCCCCTGGTTTCTTGAGAATGGGTGTGATTTGTCCTAGTTGAAGGGAGTCTGGGACACAGCCTGGGGTAAGAGAGGCGTTGATGATTTTGGTCCAGAAAGGGGAAATGGTGTGGTTGAGTTCTTTTATAATTGTGGATGAGATGGGGTCCATAGTGTGGGAGGAAGGTTTTAGGTTAGAAATTATAATAAAGACTTCATTTTCTGACATTAGCTCAAAATCGGACCAATGCGCATTGTTTTTTAGCTGGAGGCAGGCCTCATTGTCCTTGTTAAGAACTCTTTCTGAATGGTCAAGGGTGGTTAAAGGGGGGCAGGTTAAGAGGGAAGGAGGGTTAGCAGTTTGGATGAAGGATTGATCAATTTTTGAGACTTTGTTAGTGAAGAAGGTGGCAATTTCTTCACATCGCTCATTGGTGGCTTTGATATCTTGAGAGGGAGTGCAGTTTGTTTGGCTTTTGACAATGTTGAAGAGTTCTCTCGGTCTGTTTTTCGCCAGATCTAGTTGGCTGCGGATGAAAGACGCCTTTTCACAGAAAATTGTTTTTTGTATGCCTGCCGAGCAGATCTAAGTTGAGATGCTGGCAGCACTGCGCGTTATCAATTTACCACCAGATATAGTTACACAGGGATCGAAAATATTTGACATCATTTGCAGCCCCTGAGGTAGCCTATTGGTATAAACTTATGCTCTCTGACTTAGCATCCATGTAGCTGTTTTGTACAGAGTGATACATGGATTATGAAGTCAAGGGAATTGTGTCTTTCTGGCTTGACATCCTGATATTTGTAGTGAATGGGAATCATCACGATGCAACTTTGGATAAAATGTTGAGTGTTCCTCATGAAAATGGAATGAACCAGAAGAAAGATAACTGCAGAATCCCACTGTGGATTCTTTGGGCCACCATGACTTTGGCAGAGGGGTGAATGAAAAAGATAACTGAAGCCTCCAATCCTATAAAAAATGATCAATTGAGACCATTGCTGGAGCCTGCTGAGTTTTACTATATATCTGTCTCTCATTTTGCATAGAAATCCCACCCCTGTGGCTCTTGCCTACCAGGAGTGAGATGTATGTCTGAGTTGAGGAGTGTGATATGAATTTAACACGTGAAAGTTGACATCGTGAATGTCAAGCTATTGAAAGCGTTCAACATGCATGACAGAAGTATTGTAAGGATGGATGCTCGAGCTTGTGGCCTTACAGAGATGCTGTTACAGGAAGGAGAGTTGCATTAGGAGATAGTGGCTTTTCTTAGAGGGCATTGAGAGGGTAGAGAGGGCGCAGAAGCCAACTGCCCTGTAATGTAGCATGAAGCTTTGGCTTGGTGGTGCGATGCGCCTGTGGGGTAGTGGGTTAACTCTATGCATTGATCACATGCAATGAATAATTGATTTTAGCATCAGAGAAGCTAGACATGCAATACCAAAGAATATTACATGGCAGTACAGATTTCAATAGTATTGCTACAAAATTGAATATGTACCTGTGTTAAAAAATGCCACTGCAGATTTTTGATTCTGTATACTTGTTCCTGAACAATCTGAGGGGGCTGTTGAGGGCATGGAGGATATGGATAAATGTGTCGTCAGCCAGTTTGAGGTTCTATGAATGGGAAGCAGTGTGAAACGTGTTTGGAGGAAGATCAAGTCTTGTCCAAGATAAACAGTCTCATTGGAGAGGGTTGACCTCCCCAAGGGAAGCCCAGTATGGGAGAGCATGCATGGAGTGAATGACCTGACCTTGAGAATTGGCCAGGCAACTGAGTCTGTCAGTGGTTGCAATATGGCTGAGAGAACGAGACCTGCAGTGACCCCATTAGAGCCACATTGGATTATGGCCATGAAAAGATGCATTCAGGAAGATATTCATGTATGGAACGTATTAACAATTAAACATAATTGGGCTTATTTACCAAAGCATTTTTGAGTACATAAAATAGAATTCCTGTAGTGCTACTTTATGTACCCCAACATTTTATTCACAAACGTGGAGGAGATCTCCGCCTATGCTTCCCCCATGTGTTATGTGTGGCGTTCTCTTCCACGAGCGCCGCGAACTCAGCGCAAAGATATACATTTTTGGTGTAAACGTGGGATAAGCAAGGGAAGCGGATGTAAAATGCAGAATATCTACTACAATAGGGAAATTTATACATGGGCTCAGGGAGGCACCTGCAAAAAGAAAAACACAATTACGCAAAAAAACACTGTTGCTATTCACCAGTCACACCCACATCTACTCCAAAATAACTTACTGATCAAAGCTTTAACACCAAGCCACAGAGTCTTTCACACACCACAAATGGCCAATTACTGGTACAGTAGGACAGTCTGATAGAAATCATTGGAGGTAGAGATTAACACTAACTGTGCATTGGGAAAATGAGATACTTTTATGTTATAAAGTACTTTATTAATGAATTTATTTCTATGTTTTTTTTTTTTAATGAAACACAGGCACATAACACTAAATGGCTCCTCCAGATGGAGTTACGCTGATGTGCTATGCTGCAATTCGAGCTTGCCCCAAGCAGCTACCTTGGAGTCTTGGAACTGCGAAACTGCGAATCTTGGAAACCTCATATTCAGCCGATGCTCAGGTCACCTGGTAAATGCCAAGAAACCTCTTCGGCTGATTGTTGACTGGTCTTGGTCAGTACCTGTCTTCGCCTGATGCACATGCTGCACTGGAAGGTTATGAAGCACTGTTGTAACTGCTGCAAATCTCCTGCAACACTCTGAGGGATTGAGACACCGGGTTTGCATCGAGCGCGATGCGACTGTATCATGTTTACATGAGGGCTGGCCAGGGTCAGCTGCAGCCCGTAAGAGTTAAAAAGAGTTTTAGAGTGATGTCACTAGATCCCCAGAACCCTAGCCACCATGCTTGACCCCCCACCCGCCCCCCGAGAAGTCGAGTGGAGGGAACAAGTGACAGGTAACACACTCTGTTAAAACTCCAACAACTCTAGAGATCGCTTTGAACACTCCCAGCAGAGCCTGACTGTGTGGGGGACTTTTAGTTTAGACTGCTGCCTCACACTAGAGCACTACACCACGTCAGCGGCATATTAGCACTTCCTCACCCCTTTGACCTGAAGAGAATCTCATGATGTAGTCACCCCCAAGAGGCAAGCCAAAATAGACAAGTGGGGGATTTGGAAGGAATACTTGACATATCCCAGTCTGTGGAGGGGGTGGTTTGTAGCTTGAAGCCAGGAGAAGGCAGTAAGTGAGACTCTTCTTCTCATTACCTTCCTTTAAGCAATCTATACTGGCTTCAACTAGCTGACCCCTACTAATATCACTTAAAAAGACCAGCACTTGGCACATGTAGGAAAGAAATAGAGAATTCTCAATCTTAAAACCTTTAACAACTTTCATTACTTCGGTGATAGACATGTGGGGAATTTCAAGTGCACACAAGCAAAAGGAGACTAAAACCTGAGGAAACTCATCAAATGAGCAAAGAAAACTAACTCATTCTCTGTGGAAGCACAACAGCAGCAACATAAAGCAAACTACAAACCTTGTTCCATATATACCGTAGCAATTCAGGTAATGACTACCTCTGCAATACATCACTTACAATCATAGAGCATAAGTAAGGTGGCAAAGGATTTCTGGTATGATGCAAGAAATCCTGCCCTTAGTCAGCCACAATGCCAGTATTGAAACTTAAGAATCCTCAGCTATGCTAGAGCATAACACCAGGAAGGAATTATTAGAAGGAATTGCTGTTGGTATTTCTGCTATAGTCGAATTTCTGTAAGTAAACAGCTATGTACTAAATCAGACGAAAGGTATTGTTTGTCAAGACAAACATCTATCCCAAGCTTGAGCCACTAAATTTAATTTTACCAATTGTAAAGCAATAACAAAGCAACAATGAAAATATGGCCATAGGTTACACTAATGAAATAAACCACTCAATTGGCATCTGATTCCATAGGAGGAATCATGAAGGAAACAAATACTGATAAAAAAGGGAAAGAAGCTCGAAGCCAAATGACTCATGTCATCTTTTGCCCTAAATACACCTTAGAAGGTTCACATGACATTAAATAAGCAGAACATTTTAAGGCTGTTCCACTACTTTGAAGACTTTAAACAAATGACTTTTGAGGACCTAATAATAGTAAAATATATCTTGGATCATTGTGAAGGCAAAATGATGACTCTCAAGATGTGGAACTCAGACCATTGACCCCCAAAAATGTTGACAAAAGAAAAAGAGGGGAAACAACATTTACAATGCTGCCATTACATCGTGCTACTATTACAACGCGGTCGTTACAATGACCCCGTTGTTAGTACGTGATGAATTTACATCACAAGTCATTACAACGACTTGCACTAGGGTGCGCTGAGGTATTGGAAATGAATTCCAACACCTTCCCTACTGTTGCGCAAACTGGAGTAGGAATAGTAATTAATACTATTCCTAAGTCGTTGTAATGATTTGCGATGTAATTGCATCGCGTACTAACAACACGGTCGTTGTAACAACCACGTTGTAAAAGCACGCGATGTATTGCATCGCGATGTAATAGACAATTCGAAAAAGAGTTGCCCAACTGGGGAAACATAATAAAACCAGTTGAACCCAATAAACATCCAAAAATCTTACAATTCAATTCAAAAAGCTTTATTTCGATATCCAGTATCTTGAAAGCATTTCATCCAATACATACATTAAATAGAAAAAGTTAAAAAGATATAAAACATCAGTTAAAAGAGTAAAAACGACCAACATTAAGCTCATCACATACAAGATACCTTCAGATCTGGAGATAAAAATTGCAAACTTTGTTTGAATACCCTTTTAATCAAGGGGAGCCCTTTTTCCCTATTGGTGCCAAATGGCTCTCGAATATAAAGTGACTGTGCAATGAGTAGGGAAAGGGAACATAGCAATAACGATGGAAACAAAAGTGAATGCTAGACTTTGCTCAGATATTTGAACCTTACAATCCAGGCACGACCAAGATATTTGGCTACACCACAGGCGAAAAGAGTTCGCGGGTCGGCCTTCAAGATGCGTAAGGCAATACAATAGTCACGTGTTCCCAGATCTCTACAAATAGGTTTTAACCATTTTGCCCTTGCACTTTTATAGGCGGGGCAAGCGAACAAAAAGTGGGCTAAGCTTTCAGCCGGGGCTTTACAGCAGGGCCACCCCAAAGGTGTTTGATAAGGGGTGCTCCATGCCGCTGTAAGTTCTCTAACCGGCAGAGAGCCAACCCTGAACTGGATATATAGCGCTCTATCTCGTGGTGTTTTAATAAAGTCAAGGTATGGTTCAAAAGACACGCAGTTCTTGTGGAGAGAAAATTCTTCCGACATTCTGCCAACTCTTGGGTTGCTATGTTCTTGTGCATCAACCCAGGCCCAGTAATATTTTTTAAGTTCTGCCTTGCCACAGGTCTGCTCGATTACAGGCGATGTTTTTTGCTTAAAATGCCTGTGACACGCTTGTGGCTTAGGAGCATTTTGTCAATATGAAACCTCCATCGCATTTTTTCATCCAGTCTTATTCCCAGGTAGTCAAACATTGGGACTTTTTCCAAAATTGTTCCTTCTAAGCTAAAATTATTTCTAAAAGGTTTGTAGGGATTGAACACCATAAGTTTGGTTTTGGTGGTATTTATAGTCAAACCCCTATTTTGGCAAAAAGAATAAAATCTATCAAGGAGTTTTTGAAGCCCTGCTGGTGTTTTAGAAATGAGGAGCGTGTCATCTGCAAAAAGTAAAGTAGGAACCCGTTCGCCCGCCAGGGCTGGTGCATCAGCTGGAAATTCCTGTAAATAGCTAACGACCCCATTAATGTATAGAGAAAATAATGTGGGGGCCAGTACACAGCCCTGTCGAACTCCTCTATTTACCGTAACCCTATCTGTTTTTTGACCCTGGGATCCCCACCTCACTTGAGCGAAGTTGTCTTCGTGTAATTGAATCAAGATATTCAACAGTAGAGGGGGCATCCCCATGTCTTCCAACAGATGCCATAGCTGGGCACGGGGGACCAGGTCAAAGGCAGTCTTTAAGTCAATAAATGCCAAATAGAGGCTGCCTTTACCAATTAAAACTACCTTCCAATAGATTAAAACTAGTCTGAAGGCTTGGTCCACCGTCCCTGTGCATGCCCTGAATCCAGCTTGGTATGGAGAAAGTATATTTTCTTCCTCAATCCATTGCTGGATTCGCTGTAACAAAATCCTACCAACTACTTTTTGTATGACACCTATCAAGCTGATAGGACGATAGTTGGCGGGGTTGTCCCTGGCACCTTTCTTACATAAAATAAAACAAAAAGCATTGTTGCAAGAAACATGAATGGGATCAGATTATTTGAAAGGTCCAGAAACTCTGGATACAAACTAAGTTGATACCTTAAAAATAATATTAACTAACAACCCCTCAAGAAACAAACTAGTTGCATAACCAACAAACAATATATCTGATGGGGAGAGTAATGGAAATAATAACTTATGGTACACCCATTTAAATAAAGTCCATTACAAAAAAGAAATCCTGATGACAATAATATGCTCTTATGTTCTTGGACTATAGCTTGACTTTGAAAACAAATAAATTATAGTGGAAAAAACTTCCTAGCCTTCTTAAACTCATACCATAATATTAGTCTTTAAGAAACCTAGAATACTTAATTATAATATCAAATATCAAGCACTATGAAAACGTAGCTAAATAGAATAGGAATGGCATGCCTAGTGGTGGCTTAATGACACTAGTGCACAATTAATTAAACTCAGTAACTCAAAAAATAAACACAAATTCAAAACATATTCTAGCTATTATGATGTAATTTAAAAAATAACCAGTTACTGACAATAAATATCTACATACTACTAGATGTGATTAAAGACAAAGGAGAGGCTTTCAAACTCATAGAAGATTTAGTTGAACTAGCCGAGTACTATAAAAAAAAACTACTAAAGTAATAAGTGGAGATTTCAACACTAACCTTCTAATTTCTTTGTAAAAGACAAGGCCTCCTTTGACGATCGCTACAAAATTCCTAACCTGGTTTTCTCGGACCGTAAAATAAATACATCAGGCAGGAGAATCAACAGAGAGGTTGATACTAAAGACTGTAGGTGCCTAAATGATAGAAAGGAGAATAATTCCTTGGCACAATATACATTCTCCTCAGCAGGAAATCAAACAACTGTTGATTATACATTTGTGCACGCCTCCTTCTCCCTATGTAAGTATTTTAAACTAATAGAGTGAGTTGCGTACGATCACAATCAGAGGCATATAAGTGTCATATGGCCTAGCACGACTCTGTAAAACACTAAGGAAATGATTTAGATTTTGGTGGATGGGTTACTCTGCCACAAGGGTGACAGATATCCCGTCCGCTGCAATATAAATCCCATTGGATATATTGGAATTTATATTTCTGCGGATGGGATATCTGTTACAGTTGTGACGGAGTAACCCATCCGCCGAAATCTGAATCAGGCACTGAATGTGGAACACAACATGCCACTGCTAATAACAGGATAGTTTGGAATTGTAAAATGACCCAATAATCTGAGAACGCTACATTTTATTGTAAACTTTGACACTTCTGGAAAAAAAATCAATAAACAACCATTGGATTTGAAACTGGGAGTCTTTAATTTTTTTTTAACATTTTCAGCATCTGGTGCAAAAACAAGGTAAAGTCAACACTGAAGTGAAAATTATTTTAATCGTAAAATATTATTAGAAAACAAGAAGAGTATACCATATGTATTAAAGAATGTCTCTTCCTTTATATAGACAAAGGATAGCAAGAAAATCTGGTTTATAAAATGTGGCAGCTCGTTGCGCTTTGCTCCTCGGCTCACTTGACGAAAACTATGACTTTACCAAATGGCTCTTAGCCCCAGTTTACAGAGTTTGCCAGTGAGGCGCTACTTCTGTTTTCTCCTCTTTCTTTGAACAACAGTCAGTGTTCACTTTTTCTACTCTACCTCTGCCCCTCCCCTCTCTCTTTCTTCCTCTTAATCCCACTTTGACCATGTCTCGCTCCTCCCCCTGCCTTGGTAGACCTGGATTTTTAAAACACAGATGCCATTTCACGACTTGCTTTGATCTATCCATGGGGATCGTTTTGCTTTTTAATCTCTCCAAAATGTGGCTCTACATGGGTTCTGGAGTGTCCAGCATCAGTTATTGATGGTTTTGGGTCCCACTGTGTGGCTCTGCATTGTTCTTTGGCTGCCCAAATCGATTGAGCGAGGAGAACATACAGAGACTTGCGAGCAGAGCTGGTTCAGTGTCCCTTGCTTCATGGAGTGAGGGTCCCCCGGCAACCTCTGCGCCCTTGACTACAACTGCATGTGCCGTGCGTGAAAGACAGTGATGAATCCGATAGAAAGCCTGCTTCTTTCTGTTTACGCATTGGCACTGCTTTGTATAGTGTGGCACTGTGTCTTATATTTACTGGATTCACATGGTGAACATTGTGTGAGTTCCTGGAATATCTAGCAGGGTTTGGCAGAGGCAAATCTTTGAGGCCTGCAGTGTGTTGTTGAAATCTGCGCTCGAAAATATAGTGTGGTGAAACCGAGGGCTGTGAACTTCATCGGGTTAACATGGCATCCCTCTCTTTCGTTCTCTCTTCTTTCTTTGAACAACAGTCAGTGTTCACTTCTCCTGCCCTGCCACTGCCACTTCCCCCTCTCTCTTGTTTCCTGTTCGTCTCTGTCTCGCTCCTCCTCACTTGCTGAAAAACATGACTTCAACAAACTTTACCCTCTCTTTCCTTTCTTTTCCTTGATTTGTTCCGCTGCGAAACGGATCGCAAACCTTTGACTGCAAATGTCGTTTTTTTCATACATTTTTCTATTCGAAAGTGCAGCCTCGGGCAGAGAGGAAAACAAAGATTTTAAAATAAGAAAAAATGCGAGGCATACTGCATTGAAAATGCTTGTTTTATTTAGGAAGATGGAAATAATTATTTTTCTGTATTAATATTACAGGTTTGCATACCTGAAAATGAACTTATTAACTTATTATTGCAATTAGCATGGTATCATATACCTTTTTTGTTAATGGTTTTAATTTAATTCAATTCACTTATACATTAAAAAATGTACTTGCTTCAGATTTATAGCACACTGATATAGGAACAAGCCTTCAATCACATGCAACACACCACCTAATGCATATGGGTGGGAGAATCAAGTCATAACTTTACCACACCAATCATCGGGTAAAACTCACAACAGCACACAAGACATCTACATTTTTGTACGGTCAGCTATTTCATGTTACTTGGTTGCTAGGGATTTTTGTGACATGATGCTACTAGGCAAGTTTAAATAATTCACACTGGGACTGCATGGATTCCTAGGCAAATGGCATGTTATGTGTTATGTTATGTTATAGGATTTATTGAGCGCATGGCCGTACCGGCAAAGGGACGTCCTAGCACTAAATGCCCAAGGAGAGAATTCATGGGGGACTGCTAAATCAACAGAAAAGCCAGGTCTTCATGGCCCTTCTAAAAGACAAAAGATTGGTGGTGTTTCTGATCGAGAGTGGCAAAGAGTTCCAAAGGGCGGGTGCAAGCACCTTAAATGAGCATCCCCCTGCTCTGGCCCTACAGAATCTTGGTACACGAGTAAGATGTAGGTCAGCGGAGCGAAGGATGCAGGTTGGGGTGTAGGAATGACAAAGATTGCTCAGAATCACCGGGGCTACGCTTGCAAAAATTTTGTAGGTAATACAGAACATTTTGAACTGGATTCTTTGCTCCATGGGCCACCAGTGAAGGCGACGCAACAGTCCTGAGACAGAACTATATCTAGGCAGAGCAAACAATGTTTGGGCTGCCGCGTTCGTGGTGCGCTGTAGCCTGTTGATAACGGACTTATTGTATCCCAGCAGCAGACTATTGCAGTGATCCAGACTCGCCAGAACCGTAGCTTGGACGGCCAACTGACGGATATGGGGATCAAACAAACCCAGTATGGGTTTAAGGCCAATTAATAGGCCAAAGCAGGTCCCTGCCACAGATTTAGCATGGTCCTCAAAGGAGAGGGCGTTGTTGAACAGAATACCCAGTTTTCCTACGATGGCAGCTCATTTCCATCCAGACGGCTATGGCAGACAGATCATCTCGAAATTTGGCAGCGTCCTGGCTGGGATCATCCGCATATGACACCAGAGAAATATTGCGGGTTTCGGCCAGCACAGCCAGTGGTCGAATATAGACATTGAACAGGGTCAGACTCAATGCCGACCCCTGAGGAACACCACAACATAGTGAGTGTCTGTGAGTGAAAGGGAGGGCATTAGCCTGAAAGGACCTATCAGACAAAAAAGAAGTGAACCAAGCGAGGGCGCTAGAGCTGATACCGATCTCCTACAACCAATGGAGCAGGATGTTATGCAAGACCGTATCAAAGGTGGCACTAAGTTCCAACAAAATGAGTGCCGCCATGCTGCCCTCATCCAAGGAAGCTCTGAGTTGCTCAGTAACTGTCAGTTAAGCTGACTCAGTGCTACGTCTTGGCTGAAAACCATTTTGCGAGGAATCCTATATAGAATGGGATTCCAGATAAAGCGTTAGTATGGTATTCACATTTGATTCTGTTATTTTAGCCAGGAATAGAAGCAAAGAGATCGGGCAATAATTCTCCGGCCTAGAGGCATCTAATGACGGTTTCTTTAGTAGAGGGATGACCTTCACATGTTTCCAGGCTTGTGGCAACTCTGCTGTCCTAAGGCAAAGGTTAATAAGTTCCAGGCATCTGGGGAGCAGACATTCCTGGAATTTGACAAAAAGTTCCGGTTTGAGGGGATCATTAGGAGACCCTGATTTTATTTTGACGAACAAAGTCTTAAGTCCTTCAATCAGGATAGATGGAAAAGCAGAGAGAGAAGGAGTCTCACTGCCAGGCAGAGCTTCCTTCATTGAGCATATAGCCTCACTCTTTGATTGGAAGCTGTGATAGATGCCCACCACTTTGTTAATGAAACAAGTAGCCAGAGCTTCACATTTGGCATTGGAGGCAATAGTGTTATCTGCTGTCTGCAGCGATTTCACCATATCCTTTAACAAAGAAAACTTTTTTTGGAGGGGCTATTACTGGTGTTAATTTTATTTGCAAAATGTGCGGCACGGGCTTTCCGTATCTGTTTATGATAGGCTTTCCAGCCCTTTACATATTCAAGCTTGGCTGAGGGGCTGAAAGCATGTCTCCCAGTACGCTCAAGTGCTTTACAGTTTTTCCTAACTGTGGTAAGAGTCTTATCAAACCATGCATGCAACCTGATGAGTCCATTCAGCGGGGATACACTTGATTGACCCATATTCCAAAACAGTCACTAGACTTCTCAATGTCTGTGGACAGCATAGGTTGTGAGATGGCAAGGGTGTCTTGAAAGGTGGAGAGATCAAGTTTCTGCCACGGGAGTTTATAAAACCAAATTGCGAGAAACAGAGAGTTTGGGACCAGCTAAGTGCAATGAAAAGAGAATAAGGTTATAGTCAAACCAGGCCATCGGTAAAGATATCGGTGCCTGTGGGAGCAAAATGTTGGACAGTACAGGGTCCAGGAGATGTCCTGCCTCATGTGTGGGGCCTGGAACCAATTGGAGGAGTTGGCAGGCCACCATGTCATTTAAGAAATTGCGGCTGTCAGGGTCACTATCAGACTCCACATGAAGATTCAAGTCGCCAATAATGGTAAAATTGGCTGACTTGAGTGCTAAACTGCTCACCATATTAGCTATGGCTCCGGGGGGCTATAAATCAATAGTCCAGAGAAGGTAAAATTGGCTGTTAAAGCTATTCTAAAGGAGGCACTTTCGCAGTCCTGGATGCTTTCCTGAGTAAAGCTGCAGGTGTAGCAGTTTTTATAAATTACAGCAACTGCCACATCTCCTTGACCCTCTATTCACATTCTTCATAGTAAAGCCTGGGAGCAGGGCCAGAGCAGGGATGGCAACTGAATCTTGGGAAAGCCAAGATTCCATTAGGAATAGCACGTCAAGCAGGTGCTCGGACAGTAAATCAGAGACTTCCGTATGATGTCTAACTAGCAAGCGGCTGTTAATACTGCCGATTTAAAATTTGAGTTGCTGACTGCCTGGCAGTGCACTCAGACTATATTGAGGCCTTAAATTACAGAACCTTCAGGGCAAGGCACCCGCAGTGGGGGACCAGCCGTGGACCCCACACAAGGGGCTACCCCTTTGCGCTTTCAGCAGGTCCTCACGAGAATAAACTAGCCTGTGGGTAGGAGAAAGGGAATAATACTTGGCGCCGTCCAGGCGTGGACGAGCGCAGACGGGCTTGCCTTTGGCACTCCAGCGTCACGCCCGCTACACGCATCCGTGCTGCGGCGTGCATGTTGTACCTGGGGGTACAACTGGCTACTTCCAGGCAGGCCTCTCCTTGGGGAAAAAAAAACAATCAAAGCGTGGCACAGCCGATTAGAAAACAACCACCCCCCCCAAAGAAGTGTGTCAAAAGTGAAGGTAAAAACGAGCAGCATAAAGAGGAACCTACCTCAAAAGACCTTTGGCAAGCAGTCCCTCACTGAGAAAACACTCTCTCCCCGCAGCAGCCCGTTCACGCTGCGGCTTGCGAGATGTACCTGGGGGCACAACTGGCTCCTCCCAGGCAGGCCTCTGATTGGGAAAAATAAACCAATCAAAGCGTGGCACAGCCGAGTAGAAAACAACCACACCCCCCAAAGAAGTGTGTCAAAAGTGAAGGTATTTGCGTTAAAAGAACATAAAAACGAGCAGCATAAAGAGGAACCTACCTCAAAAGACCTTGGGCAAGCAGTCCCTCACATGAAAAACACTCTCTCCCCCCCAGCAGCGCTATCGCACTGCGGCGTGCGAGATGTACCTGGGTGCACAACTGGCTCCTCTCAGGCACACCTCTGATTGGGGAAAATAAACCAAATAGAGCGTGGCACAGCTGAGTAGAAAACAACCACACCCCCCAAAGAAGTGCGTCAAAAGTGAAGATATTTGCATTAAAAGAACATAAAAACGAGCAGCATAAAGAGGAACCTGCCTCAAAAGACCTTTGGCAAGCAGTCCCTCACACAGAAAACACTCTCTCCCCTCAGGCATCACGAACATATATGCTCACAACTTCAATTCATCATAATATACACTCTTGATCCTAATATTGAACACATTTGTATATAGCATGGCTGCAAAAATGTCAATGTAAACACTTTAAAACAATTATCACATCTTTGTTACAAGAGAAGCCAGGTATGCCATGTCTTCCCATCGGCTTACACACATCCAACGTTCAACCACACAGCCTTAAAGGAGGTACATTAGGGTGCACTCAAGTACCTGAGCCATCATTGTATGCACTTCTGGCAACCTCATGTGATGCTTCAGATGTCTTGCTTATACAGTGAAATGCTCCAGGACTCCCCAGCAGTAGTAGTACAAGAGCATTGTAGCCAGTTACATGTTGCATAACATCCTCATCAGACAGAGGTTACATGTAGAACTGCCCTCTGATGTATGCTCCATTCTTGGTTCCTAGGGTAACATAAAGAACTGAGGTCAGTGTCTGCAAGTGTGTGACTGTCCAGTGGCTTCATATTTCACCTAAGCTGAGAGTTTGTTGACTGCATAACAGTGGATGAACAGTGTCAAATCAATGATGAATGATGTATTATGACACAAACCACATATTCCAGCCTGAGACACAACTGTTGCTCCACCAAGATGTTGCTACCAAAGTAGCTAAGTGTGGTATCAATCAGCAAATACATCACTAACCTATTCATGAATGAATTCAATTATATAACTACATGTTCATTCACAAAAAATATCACCTCATTATCAGGATAACCCACATGTAGTGTATAGAATGACACATAACACACATAGGACTATATCTACTCATCTTAGTATATGCATTTGCCAACTTAAATGATAAAAAAAACTGAAAATCCAACAAGGTACCACTAGGGGGCTATTTAGCACCACATACATGCTGGGTTCTTCCCTATTTATAATGTCTTGCTTATTCTGCTCACAAAGTAGACCTTTTATATAGGTGAAAAACTACATAACAAAGGTGCTGAACTACAGAGTGAAGGTGGAGTTCTTCCGCTAACTGCAAAAACACAAAGCGATATGCAGGAACATAAAGTAGGCCATTCTTGCACCATCCCGTGGCCACACATACTTCCTCTATCCATCTGCTACTTTAGTTGCAGCAACTCTCACACAGGCTGGGAGTAGAGAAGAGAGGATCCCCAGTTTCTCCCAAGAGGAATTGAAGGTAATTGGGAAGAAGGATCCTCCAAAAATTTCCCCAGGTCTAAAAGGGACCTGACGCCGTGGATGGAAACAAGGCAGCACATTGCTAAATACTGCAGGAAATTGGTGCTCACAACCTTACAACTTTAAACACGCAAGTGGAGAGGGGGAGGTACAGCCACTATACGTTCTCCCAAAACTAAACACTAGAACACAAAAAGGTCCTGTAGCTCAAGCAAGAAAAGGACTTTTTCTTCTATTTGGGAAGTAAAGTTGGAGCCCTATTTGGACCCCACAGAAATTCTGTCTGATCACGTGGGAAGACCAATCTTTTGAAAGAGGACGACCACACAGTTTGTGTCATGCTTCATCATTGGCAACCTCTGCCCACCCTGGTAGGACAGTGGCAACAGGGCAGACTTGACTTCCTGATGGACTCGAGTGAAGGAGGGAGTTCTTAGATAAAGTTCTACTGGACAGATGGTGGAATCCAGATAAGTCAAAAATATCTTGGGGGAACCAGGTATGTCACATTTAATACTGGGGACCTCAGGTATATCTAAAAACATCAATGAGATGGCAAGTGAGGACAATCCAAATAGTAGAGAAAGTCCTTTTTGTGCTTGAGCTACAGTATCTTTTTGTTGTAGCATTACCTTACAACCACAGAGTGCTGCAAGTCCAGGGCCGGACTGGGAACATCAACCAGCCCTGGCAGGTTGTTGCTTGACTGACCCTGGGAGCGGGGAAAGGGGAGGGCCAGCAAAAAGCACCACTCATGCTTTTCTTACAGGGGGAGTGCAAAACCGGCCCCCAGTAAGAAAAGGGGCTCCAGTGGGCACAAAACCGCCCCTCACCCCTCCGGCCCACTGGGGAAATGCCCAGTGTCCCGTACGGCCAGTCCGGCCCTGTGCAAGTCCTGGGCAGACCTTCAGCGATGGACAGTCCTGAAGGCACAGGATGTTCTGGGGTTTCCTCCCAGCCCCATATATGGTACCACAGCCATTTCTCAATGCAAAAATGGGTTATACAACCAGTTTGGCTGACTTTCCATGCTCACCAAGAAGTGCGCAAGCAGCAACAGAGAAAAGTGGTGAGCCTTATCATATAACAAACAATAAAACTATACTGAATTATCACTCAATCAAATAGGATTTGTGGAGCTCTGCTAATCACCCAAAAGGGTATCCAGAAGCTAGGGGGTTTCTACTGCTGGGTGGTATTAGTTAAACAACCAAGTCTTCAGATCCTTTCTTAATTCCTGTAGTGAGTGGGAGGTCTGGAGGTGGAGGGGAAGGCTGTTCCAGGTCTTGAAAGCTAGGTAGGAGAAAGAGCATCCACTGCTCTTGCTTTGGGGGATGCGGGGGTCTGGGTGAGGGAGGAGGTGCGCAGGTGTCTGGAGGACTGGTGGAAGTTCACACGGTGGTTGAAGTAGGCTGGTCCCTGATTATGCAGGCCTTTGTAGTCATGGGTCAGGATCTTGAATTGGCACCTCTTATGGATGGAGAACCAGTGAAGTTTCCTGAGGTGTGGGGTCATGTGGACCTATCGGGGGAGATCGGGGACGAGTTCAGCAGCTGAGTATGGTCTGTTATCGTTCAGTAGGTGCATGGTAATTCCTACATAGAGTGTGTAGCTGTAACCCAGGCGGCTGGTGATGAGAGCCTGGGTGATGGTGCGTCTGTTGTTGGCTAGGAGCCACTTGAAGCCTTTCCAGAGCATACAGAGAGTGAGAAAGCAGGCTAAGGATACTGCATTGATGAGATTTTTCATGGTGTGTTTGCTGACAAGTATGATGCTGAGGTTCCTGGCCCGTTCTGTAGATGTGCATAATGGTCTAAGGTCTGTGGGCCACTAGGAGTTGTTCCACGGGAATGTGTCCTTCCCGAAGATTAGTACCTCTGTTTTGTCAGTGTTAAGTTTGAGGCAGTTGTTAAGCAACCAGTGGGCGACGTGCACAGGTAGAAGTTGGCTTTGGTGGTGAAGGTGTCTGCGGAAAGATAGAGAGGATAAGCTGGCTATCGTCTGCATGTGACATGATGTTCAGTTCATGGGTCCTGACATTGTTGGCCAAAGGGGTCATGTAGGAGTTAAAGAAGGTAGTACTGAGGCAACACCCTTGGGAGATGCCACAGATGATGATCTTTGTGTCATAGGTGTAATATGGGAGGCGGATGGTCTGGGTTCTTCAGGTGAGGAAGAATGGTATCCACTTGAGGATGTCCCCTTGAATCCTAATCTGATGGAGCCTTTTTAGGAGGGGGTATTGGGACACAGTGTCATAGGCTGCTAAGAGGTCGGGGTGGAGCAGGGCAGCAGTCTTTCCCAGGTCTAGGAGAGTCCTGATGTCATTGGTGGCTGGGATTAGGGCAGTTTCTGTGCTATGGTTCGACCGGAATACAGATTGGGATGGGTCCAGGAGGCCGTGGTTCTCTAGGTTTTTTGTGAGTTGTTGGTTGATGGCCTTTTCTAGGATTTTGGCAGGAAAAGAGAGCAGAGATATGGACTGGTAGTTCTTGAGGTCGTTCGGGTCTGTGTGCGTTTATTTTAGGAGTTGTTTGACTTCCGTGTGTTTCCATTCCTTTGGGAATGCAGCTGAGGTGATGGATGTGTTGTAGGTGGTGGTGAGTTCTTAGCTGATAGTATTGTTCCCCAGGTTGAACATGTAGTAGGGACAGGGGTCCCTGGTTGCTCCTGAGTGGATGGAGCTCATGATGATAGAGGTGCTCTGCATAGTGGGTTGATCCATTGCGATGACCTTGCGATTTGGGTGGGAGTCGGCGGGGTTGAGGAGGCTGAGTGTCGGAATGTTGGGGGTCAAATTGTTTGTAGATTGTGGAGATCTTGTTATGTCTGCTAGAGTGTTGCAGAGATCTTGGGAAGGGGTGACAATGTTTTCAGTTGCTGCGGGGTTGGAGAGCTCCTAGACTATGTTAACGAGTTCTTTGCTGTGGTTAGAGCTGGCTTTCATGGGGTCAGCCAGGGTGTTCCTTTTCGCATCTTTCAGGCGCTGGTGGTAGTTGTTGAGTGCCAGCTTGGAGGTAGCATGGTAGTTTGGCTCTTTGCTAGAGAGCTAAACCCTTTCCAGTTGTTTGCAGTTGCGTTTGGTGGTTCTAAGTTCTGAGGTGTACCAGCTGTTATGCTTGGTGGGTCTACCTAGTTTGATGGGTTTGATGGGGGAGATTTTGTTGGCGCAGTTGGTGATCCAGGTGTTAATGTTTTTGAAGGCCTCTTCGAGGTTGGGAGTGGTGTCCGGAAGGGAGGAGCTGAGGTTGTTGTTTCATTGGTCTTCAGGTACCTTGATCCAGCTCCTGTTGGTGGTGCTGGGCAGTTTTATTGAGGTGCCGATGGCTGCTGTGATGGTGAAGTGAATGACTGAGTGGTCCGACCAGGTGAGTTTGGTGGTATGACTGTACCAGACTCTGTTGCTTGCTGTAAAGATGGGGTACAGTGTGTGCCTGGCGATGTGAGTGGGTTCTGTGACTACTTGGGAGAGGCAAGGTTGGTCATATTCTAGAGGAGTGTTGGCATCATTGGGGTCTTTGAGGTCTCCGAGGAAGATCAAGTTCTTGGTGTTGATGACCAGTGGGACGATGAAGTCGGTAATGGCCTCTTAGAAGGTGGTCCTGGAGGTCTGTAGGCGAGAGTGCCTCTGATCAATCAATCAATCAATCAATCAATCATAACATTTGTAGAGCACACTACTTACCCGTGAGGTCTCAAGGTGCTGGGGAGGGGGGGAATGCTGCTACTGCTCGAAATGCCAGGTATTGAGGAGTCTTCTGAAGGTTAGCAGGTCCTGGGTCTGCCGTAGGGGGATGGGTAGGGTGTTCCAGGTATTGGCGGCGAGGTGGGAGAACGATTTGCCACCGGAGGTCGCTCTTCAGGTGCGGGGGACTGTGGCGAGGGTGAGGTCGGCAGAGCAGAGGTGGCGGTTGGGGGTGTAGAAGTTGAGTCTTCTGTTGTGGTATGCTGGACCGGTTTTGTGGAGTGCCTTGTGTGCATGGGTGAGGAGCTTGAAGGTGATCCTCTTGTTGACGGGGAGCCAGTTCAGCTCTCTTAGGTGAGGTGTGATGTGGCTGTGGCGGGGGATGTCGAGGATCAGGTGTGCGGAGGCGTTCTGAATGCGTTGAAGTGTTTCAGGAGTTTGGCCGAGGCTCCAGCGTAGAGGGCGTTTCTGTAGTCCAACCTGCTGCTGACGAGGGCCTGGCTGACCGTTCTTCTTGTTTCAGTGGGGATCCACCTGTAGATCTTGCGGAGCATGCAGGGGGTGTTGAAGCAGGAGGATGAGACGCGTTGACCTGCTTTGTCATGGAGAGGTTAGAGTCGAGGAGGAACCCTAGGTTGCGTGCGTGGTCGGTGGGTGTTGGAGCTGTTCTAAGTGTGGTCGGCCACCAGGAGTCATCCCAGGCCGAGGGGGTGGGTCCGAGGATGAGGACTTCCATCTTGTCCGAGTTTAGCTTCAGTCGGCTGTTCTTCATCCACTCGGCGATGGCTTTCATACCTTCGTGGAGGTTGGTTTTGGCGGTGTGGGGGTCCCTGGGAGAGGATCAGCTGGGTGTCGTCGGCATAGGAGATGATGTTGAGGTCATGCAGTCAAGCGACGTCGGCGAGCGGTGCCATGAAAATGTTGAACAGTGTTGGGCTGAGAGATGAGCCCTGGGGTACACCGCAGATGATCTCGGTGGCTTCGGAGCGGAAAGGGGGGAGGCGGGCGCTCTGGGTTCTGCCGAAGAGGAAGAAGGTGGTCAAGTCCAGGGCCTTCTCTTGGATCCCAGCGTCGTGGAGGCGTGTGCGTATGGTGCGGTGGCAGACCGTGTCAAAGGTGGCTGACAGGTCCAGGAGGATGAGGGCCGTGGTTTCACCGTTGTCTAGCAGGGTCCTGATGTCATCCGTGGCGGCGATGAGGGCAGTTTCGGTACTGTGGTTGCTTCGGAATCCGGGCTGTGACGGGTCCAGGATGCTGTTCTCCTCGAGGTAGCGGGTCAGTTGTCTGTTGACGGTCTTCTCGATTACCTTCGTCGGGAACGGGAGCAGGGAGATGGGCCGGAAGTTCTTGAGGTCCTTGGGGTCAGCCTTGGGTTTTTTGAGTAAGGCGTTGATTTTGCCGTGCTTCCAGCTCTCCGGGAAGGTCGCTCTCTCGAAGGAGATGTTGATGGCTTTCCGGAGATGGGCTGCGATGGTGGTGCGGGCTTTGTTGAAGATGTGGTGTGGGCATGGGTCTGACGGAGATCTAGAGTGGATGGTGTTCATGATGTTGATGGTGTTGTCATCGTTTATGTTGGTCCAGGAGAGCAGGGGGTCGGTGCGGATGGTGGCTGTGGGGGCGGAGGTCTCAGTGATTGTCGGGGCGGTCGTGGCATTGAAACTGTTGTGGATGTCTGTGATCTTGCGATGGAAGAAGGTGGCAAAGGCGTCGCAGAGGTCTTGCGAAGGTGGGATGTCATTGGTGTTGAAGCTGTGGTTGGAGAGTTCCTTCCCGATGTTGAAGAGCTCTTTGCTGTTGTATGCTTTGTTGTCTAGGCGGTCTTTGAAGGAGCCCCTTTTGGCGGATTTGATGAGGTGATGGTGTCTGCGGGTGGCATTCTTGTGGGCTGCGTAGCTGTCTGGTGTCTGTTCACGGTGCCCTTTTTTCTCTAGCTTTCGGTAGGTTTGCTTGGCTCTCTTGCTGGTGTGACTGTTGGAGGTTTTCTTGATCAAGGTGAGGGTGTTGATGCAGTCGTCAATCCACTGTCTGAGGTTGCGGGCGACAGTGTTGGAGTCTGTGGGGTCAGCGGGTGGGCTCCGGGCGAGGGTGGTGGTTAGCTGGTCTTCGGTGACTTTGCTCCAGCAGCGGCGGGGGGTCTGTTGTGTGCAGTGGTGCGTGGTGGGTTTCCGGAAGGTGAAGTGGATGCAGCGATGGTCGGTCCAGTGGAGTTCGGTGGTGTGGTTGACGGAGACGTGGGAGCTTGCGGAGAAGATGGGGTCCAGCGTGTGGCCGGCGGAGTGGGTGGGTGTTGTGATGAGTTGTCTGAGTCCGAGGTTGGCGAGGTTGGCGATCAGGGTGGTGGAGTGGGTATCGTTGTTGTTCTCGAGGTGGAAGTTCAGATCCTCGATGAGGATGTAGTCTGTGGAGGCAAGGGCGTGTGTACTGACGAAGTCAGCGATGGAGTTGCTGAACTGTGGCCGGGGTCTGGGGGGGTGTTGTAGACGAGGGTTCCTCTGAGGGTGGTGTTGGGGTCGGTGTGGATCTGGAAGTGCAGGTGTTCGGCAGTGCTGAGGGTGTCATCGGTGTTGGTCGAGACTCTGAGAGTGTTCCTGTGGACGATGGCGATTCCTCCTCCTACTCCATTGGCGCGGTCACTGTGGATGATCTTGTAGCCGTCCGGGATGGCTATGGCGATGTCGGGTGCCGAGGAGGGGTTCAGTCAGGTCTCCGTCAGGAAGACGACGTCAGGAGAGGTTGAGTCGAGGAGGTCCCAGAGTTCAACGGCGTGTTTGTGGGCGGAGCGGGTGTTGAGAAGACTGCATCTCAGTTAGTTGGGTTCTTTACCGGTGGGTGGTTTGATGGGTCGGATGCTGGTGAAGCTGCAGTTCCGGCACGAGAACGGTGCTTGGGTGCGCCTCGGGGCGGCCAGGACGCAGGTTTGTGAGCGTCCTGTGTTGAGAGCGTGGAGGGTGCTGGCATCGTAGCGGAGATGGGCGTTGTGGCGTTCGCGGGGGCCAGGGGTTCTGGCACTGGGCACGGTGCAGGCGCGGACGGGCACAGACGGGCTTACTTTAGGAGCGCCTTTGGCGCACCAATGGCGCTCCCGCGCTGCAGCTGCCATAAGAAGTAGATGTGGGAGCGAGGAGCAGCTGGGATCGGACGAATGGGAGAGCGGAGGGGCGGGCCGCAGGGGACGTGCGGGCATGGGGGTGAGGAACAGCGTGAGGTACAGAAGGCAAAAAAGGACAAACAGGCAAAGGGTACAGTAATGGCACAAGAGGGAAGGAGAAACAAAGTAAGGCAGTAAGCAAATAAAGCAAAATACAGAGAGCACGAGTGGGGGGCGGGGCCGCAGGGGATGCAGTGGCGGGAAACAGGAGTGAGGCGCTGCGAGGGGTACAGAAGGCAAATAAAGGGCAACCAGGCAAAAGGGCACAGTAATGGCACAAGAGGGGAGGAGGAAAAACAAAATAAGTCAGTAAGACAATAAAACAAATGTAGAGAGCACGAGCAAGAGCAAACCTTCGGCCTACCACTAGCCACCAGGGATGAGGTGCAGGTGGTAGCCTGAGGGTGGCGGAGGGCCTTGGATTCCGTCAGCAGCAGCCGTAGCTGGGCTTAGGGCCCGGGCGCACAGGTGGTGCTGTGCGGTGCTGTGCGGTGTGGGAGCGACCTGCCTAAAAGGGTCAAGGGTCGCTCTGATGGTTGTCTTGCTCTCTGTGTTGAGTTGGAAGTTGAGGTGTACCATGATGGGGATGGTGTTTTCTATGGCAGCTGTGCAGCATAGGGATTCTTTTTGGATGACAGCTATTCCATCTCTGTGTTTGTTTACAAGGTCCTGGTGTATTATCTTGTAGCCGCTGGGTGTAGCAGTGATTATGTTGGGTGCGGATGTCAGGTTGAACCAAGTCTCGGCAAGAAAGACATTATCGGGGTGAGGGAGGTGATGGTGTCCCAGATCTCGAAGGCATTTTTGAAGAGCAATTTGGTGTTGCTCAGGAGGCAGGGGACTTTTCCCGGCTCAGTGGGGGCCTGTGAGCAGAGGTCTGAGATGACAGAAAAATAGACAGTGCCAGCAGGAAAATGGGCCTGCTGTTGAGCGGGATGCGTGGCTGTAGTTATCGTTCTGAAGTCTGGGGTTCAGGGCTATCATCTCGGAGCTGGTGTAGCTGTGGGTGGTTCGAGATCCAGGGCCCCTGGCACTGGGCGCGGTCCAGGCATGGACGGACGCAGACGGGCTTGCCTTTGGCACGCAGGCAGTGCTGACATGCTGCGGCCTCCATAACGTAGGCTCCCGAGAGGGGTGCTGGGCGGGGTCAGAGAGAGATGGGAAGCAGGAGAGAGAGCTGCGCGGCAGAGAGAGAAAATGTTTAGCTTGGGTAAAAAATGAGTGATCAATGGGGGAAATGCAAGCGCTAGGTGGGAGTAAAAATTAGATTAATGAGGAGAAACAGAGTTTAAAGGAGAAAGATGAGATTTAATGAGGAGAAAACGCATTTTGAGAAAACACAGTTAAGAGGAAAAGGTGATATTAATGAGGAGAAAACACAGTTAGAAGGAAAAAGTCAGATAAATGAGGAGTAAACTCAGTTAGGCGGGGAGAAATAGGGAGAAAAAGCACAGTTAAGTAGAGGAAGAACGAGCTGAGGCCTCCATGAAGTTATATTATACTTGGCCCTGATCAAGAAACACCCATGGTATTCCATGAATAGGCCCTTCTATCATCAACGCCTGAAACCGCTTCTCCGGCACTGGAGCCCCCTACAACAATAAGACCTCCAGCAGGACCTCATTATCCCATCTCCTCTCACCCTTAACCCTACAAACATTACCATGGCTGGTTTCCGGTTTCCAGAAAGTCAATAGGTTTATGATTGATGGTCAGTAAGCATTCTCTTAGGTTGTCAAAGACATAAAAGTACTCAGATAGGTGCAGGCTGACCAGCATGAAGAGCTCTTCCTCCTCCTGTCCTCCTGGACTGCAGCCATTTCTTCTTATCCAGAGACTCACCACCCTCGCCACCGGCTGTTGTGTCTCCCAGTATAGTTCCCCCCTTTTCCTCTATACATCTACTCCAGTGTGCCACGAAGCTTTAGAAGGAGGTGTTTAGTTCCATCGCACAACCCAAAATGACTGCACCTGTTAGATCCAGAGAATAGCCAGGACCTTTTACTTTCAACCAAGAGTAAACCACCTCAGATGGGAGACAGATTTTAAGTATGGATGTTTCCTTTGGATATTAACCCAGCTTTGGGACATTGGTCTGTTGTCACCCCCATGCATGTTGACTACTCCTTCCATATACTCTTTTTCCTATTCCCAAGGACAGTCAACTTGACACCAGAATTCATGGTCCAATATATTTCTACATTTTTATTTAACGTGGATGTGTTGTTGCTCTTTTCTAAGTGTACTACCATGCCTCTTAATAAACACAAATGTTTTACTCTAAGGGAAATGTAATATGATACACTTGATTATATAATAATTTATTTTTATACGCCCATCTTCATGGTCAGGCATACATGAGATGATACATACGTAGAAGATATGTTCAATTGATATTAATTCATAAACGTTTACAATTAAAGTTTTTTTAAAATACATAAACAGTGGTTGGATGAGTGAATACATAATTGACGGTAAATTCTGTAAGGATAGGTGTGTGAGCCGTGGCTGAATATTTCTTGGGGTTAGCGGTTGCTGTCCTTGCCCATGTCCATTTGGGGTGGAATAGATGCATGCCCAGCTATGCAATGATCAGGATGACAAGGATCAGGCTGCGAAGTGGAAACAGGTGGGTTTGTTGGGGTGCAGGTGGGTTGTTGATGAGGTTCTGGCTGTGGTGGACCTTGTAGGTTGGTGGAGATCCCTAATTGACTGATGAGCATGAATTAGTCCTACAGCTTGAGACAGGCCCATGCGTAAGAGGACCTGCATTATTTGTTTGGCCAAAGAAAGGCACCTTGATATCCCTCGATATCCACAGAATTTCGTGGTGTAACGTCACATTGCCTTGAAGACATTTCTGAATGTTCTCGAGGACACAGGTCTGTGTCTCAGTCATACTTGGTAGTTCTTTCTGGTGGGTTGCCATGTTGCGCAGAGTCAATCCCTGCAAAGAGGATTGTTTTAGGAAACACCGATCATCCTGAAGGGCAGGATGTGCCCATGCCAACAATTGCCACCTCCTCACTGGGATGCATGGCCATCTGATACAGCCAGGCTGTCCATCATGTCGAGAGTAGATATTTGGGTGGCTTTGGGAAGTAGATTGCTGAACGGTGAGAAGTCCACCTCAATTTGGGTTTCCTCTCCCACAGAAGCTGGAGAGAAGACTAGAGTTGACCCTGGGTTGGAGTGAGAAGCAGGGTTGTGAACTGAAATCTATATAGGATCTCCACGTTTACTAACATAAACTAAGGGATTGGTGTCCAGGCTGATTCCAGACAACCTAAGGATATGTTAGTCTGTAGATCAGCTAGCTCACAGTGCCACTATGAGCCCCTCTTACCAAAGAGCGAATAGTTTCTGGCAACTATTGAACATGACAACCCTGATCGCTCAGGGATTGTGGAAATACTACAGTACATTTCACTCAGTCACTTATGCTTACTTTCTCTCAGAGAGATACACAGAATAACGGTGGGGACGTCTTCAATAAGTATTTATTGAACCACAGTCATTCAAGTATAAAATAAGTGTGCTGCAACAACCATTAGATATAAACAGATATATACTGGTATGAGCACCAATAGAGAACTGTAGAATTCAACCATAGTGCTAAGACAACTAATATATGCAGGCATATGAATACATACCAGTAAAAATTCTTACTCCTACAATGCAACCCTAACTAGATGTACCTAAATGTATCTAGCATGTATGTAGGTGTGTAGCCAAGAATCCCCTAAGGATAGAGCCAACCCCTGAGGTGGAAGAGTGAAGGACTCCGTCTTGGTCTCGAGATGGACACCCTCCAAGAGATGTCAGACTACTGCTTGCTGGACTGTCTGTGTGCAGGGACCTCAGTGTCTCGCGTCAGTGTGTCAGCATGGAAGTCCTTTCTCCTCTGGTTTGCCCAGTGAAGATGTGGTGCTTATATACCCGAAAGATATCCTCAGGGGTTCTACCTAGAAGTGTACTATGAGCATGTCAGGCAAGGATGACGATAGAGATGACCCTTATACATGAGTTATTATTCAGAAGATGGTAATCCTGCTGTGATACTGAGGATCCTCATGCATAACACATGAGGCTAGTTTTTCGGAGAAAACCACACAACAGTCATGTAGCACCTAACTAGGGAAAAGGTCAGTGCCAGACCCGTTATGTAGAACAATGGTAGGGCAGAGGTAGGTAAAAGGCTGTAAAACTACCTAGGCCTATGTTGGGGTACATTTGGGTTCATAACAGTATCGGACAAGCATCCGTGGTTTTTTAGCTGTTGCCTGAGGACTTGTAATTTGTAGGAGATTGCTAGGAGGGAGACTGTTGTCCAGCATTGTAGTGTTTTTGAGATGTTCTCCTGGGTGGGACTGACAATCTTCCTCTAAAGCGGCACAGGCCACAGAGCTGGCAGCTTGTGAAAGGATTGCATGCTATCCTCCGCTCATGCATGGTATGGAATTATCCTCAGGCTCACGGTCCCAAAAACTGTAAGAAAATTATAAACTTATTGGAAAGTTAGACACTAGCAGTTCTGTATCGGCTAAAATCAGACATGTTCTACATTAATTTAAGAAATAGATTACATTTTAACATAGATAAATCTGGCATTTTATTATACCATGTTATTTGTGGGTTAATATATGCCCATACAAATATGCTAGAATAGAGTCTTACCTGCTTATGCCATGGATGCTTCCTTTGTGGGCGGACCCCTAGATTCTAGGTGCTGAACCAGTGTCCTCAAAAAAGGCGGTGGACATGTCTGCCTTGATCCACCAGCCAGAGGAATGAATAATGAAAAACTTTGGAATTGTGACAGGGGGACTTAGGCGAAGTATGAAAGGTTACACAAATGGTGTAAATACTGATAAATGTACAAGGCATGGTCCTTTCACACCAGAAATTGTCTCAACACAGCAATTTGTTAGAAATTACAAAGGCGTGAAAGAAGTAACAAATGGATATAGAGAGTAGTACATCATTCTGGTCACAAACGTACCTGCCTGAACAACGGTAGAGGGTATAATTTCTGCCTGGAGGATGCCCCTTCATACCGTCTGTATGTGCGGTGTAGTGTGAACGGCAGATGAGTCATTGTATTAATGAATCTAGCAAAAGAGACACATACAGAGTAAAGACATGCCGCTACACAAATAGTATGAGGTTATGGTGACGTGTCATTGCAGTCAAACATAAACTTTATTTTGATTAACCAAAGATCATAAAAGTACAAATACTGACATATTAAAACTATCAAATCGATATCTGTAAGTGTCATTAGAAACAAGAAGTCTCAGTACGACCATTGTACACTTTGAACCACAATATTTCATTCAAGGCATCATACTTGTTCCCCTATTCCCCATACCACCTAATACAAGGTCTGCTTAATTAAACACTAAGTTGAAAACATATAACACCATCATGGCAGTGTACCTAGGGGCTAGGCAGTCCATCCATCTAAGAAGTTAATGTATTGTATGGTCAGGATTCCATATGTACAACCTATCCTGCTGGACCTAGGCTCAACTAAACACAGTACAGTATAGATGCTCAAATAAACTTCAGGTGCTTCTCGGGCCCACATAGGTTCCCAGTTTATATTCAACCTTTTAAACCCAAAAGGGTGTGCAAAATAGCAGTAGGCCACTAGGTAATAAAGTGCAATTTTCAGTTCGGGCTCTTCATCAAACACATGGCACAGTACCGTTAAATATCAGTTAAAACACTTTTGAAAACTTTAATGTTAAAATCTATGTTAAAAGTACAGTTGCAAAACCATGAGTCATGCAAAAAGTCACAGTGCATAATAGATGTTCTAAAAAATAATTTAGCAATATTAGATATGAAAGGAAGAAGGGCGCCCGCAGGCTCCCACATGATTATCATGGCAGATCCTATTCAGTTTCTCAGATACACTTTAAATGCCAGATCCAGGTAGCCAAGAGGTTTCTTACTACAGCAAATACCACAAGCCTTGAAATGTCTGTGCTCAACGTCCTAAAAGCCTCCAGGTGCCTCCTAGTTCCCAGATTCCTTCAGAGGGACAGTAACCATCTTTTCTTCTTGCGGACATAAGTAGGACCAAAGAAATTGTAGGGTACGGTCCTCTGAGACACTCTGCATGCTGGACACTTTTCACCCACATATTGTGTATTAGCCCACTTGGAACAGAAGGCTCTAGTGGGAGAGACTGATACCTAAATTGTAAAAACAGTGTCCTAGCCAAAGGGGGTGTGATTTCATCAAGCCTCTTTTCATACATAAGGAGTAATTTTAAGTTATGGTCTGATAATATCCCTTTTAGATATGGAGTTAGATTCCTCCGGCCTTGGCCAAAGCTTCTCCAATCCCAGGTTCCTAAGAGTAGTTCTAATGTGCATGAACCATGGGATTTTGAAGGCACCAGGTGTGGCCAAACGATCTCTAGAGGGTTCCAAATAAGGTGAGGTCCAAAGTCTATGCCAGTAAAGCAAAGGCCTATACTGTTTTCCGGGACATTTTCCTAAATGCCATGTCTTGATGCAATGGGTTGAAAGACGAGCTCTTAGGAAAGGTGGGACTTAATGAATTTGTTTTCTGCTTGTGTTAGTATGTTACAGTTGGCGTGATTCCTAAATGTCTGAAGGCATACAAGATGGCTCCCAGTGCCTTAGCATTGTAGATCTAAATGGCAGGGCAGCTCTCTTCAAGCTGGTTTTATTGTGAATCTTTAGCACTCTTGTCGAGTAGTGAAGTAAAGAGCAGTGAGATTTATGGACTTGCATTGACCAATCCAGGTTTGAGGTTAATCTTATCCCTAGATAGTCAAAGGTGGAAACCTATTCTATAGGGTCATTGTTGCCATCCAATTAACATTTGATGTTTTTACTTTTTGCCGGGTTAAATATTATAAATGTAGTTTTGGAGTTGTTAAGCTCTAGCCCACTCTCCTTACAAAAATGTTTAATTGTTACATAGTGCATAATCATCCACAGAGCCCTCTCCTCGATGACAGCTACCGGGAGAAAGGTGTCAGTTGTTTTATTAGCCATTGACATAATGTGAAAAAGAGTTAGGGACTGTGACAAAAGACATACCAATGCACTTGATATGAGGACTGTATAAGACAAAGTTAGAGTTTGCGCAATGTATCAGTGACATGTGTGGTAGTATGCCTATTTGTGAGGGGGAGGATAGTTCAACATGAGTGGAGAGTTTTAATGTAGTGGGAAGACAGAGAGTTTTTGTTCTTACCTGGTCTTACATTTGGATTCTCTAAACAGGCTGGTGATATACAAGATCAGGAAGCATGATGGAGAGGCCATGTTTATCGATGGCCATAAGATGGAGACAGAATCTGGTTTTACCTTGTTGGAAATGGCCCTTCTTGCAGGGTTACCCCAATTGTTTTGTCTTCCTCCTCCCTTTTGTCTGACCTTGTTGGCTCTAGGACTCTGGGCACTTTACCATTGCTAACCAGTGCTAAAGCGCATGTGTTCTCTCCCCTAAACATGGTATACTTGGTTTTAACCCCTGATTGGCATATTTGATTTCATTGTGATTCCCTTGTAAAGTGGTATACCATATACCCAGGGCCTGTAAATTAAATTCTACTAGTGGGACTTCAGCAATGATTGTGCCGCCCATAAAAGTAGCCTTTCAAACCAGTCTCAGGCCTGCCACTGCAGGGCCTGTGTGTGCAGTTTACTGCCACTTCGACTTGCCACTTAAAAACTACTTGCCAAGACCTAAGCCCCCTTTTATTTCACATAGGTAACCCCTAAGGTAGGCACTAGGCAGCCCGAGGGGCAGGGTGCCATGTAAGTAAAAGGTAGGGCATGTACTTTTATGTTTGACATGTCCTGGTAGTAACAAAATGCCTATTCCAATTTACACTGCTGTGAGACCTACTCCTCTCATAGGCTAGCTTTGGGAATTCCCGTATATACTGTTAAGTGGTAATTCCTGATCAGAAGAGATTGGCGTTGCCATGTTTGGTATGTTTAGAATAGTAGTGATGGAGCGTAATAATTTTAGAATGATTTGTCTCGATCAAATCCTGCTCAATGGATGGTGTGATACTAATGCATACTTAAGAAACATGACTAACAGTGTGATTTGTGAACCTCATGAGAGTTCAATCTGCATTGTAAAAACATGCAATATGGTCGCACACCAGATCGAGATGAAAATTATTCCTGAAAGGGAGAGAAACTAATAATGTTAATGAATACACTATCAATAATGTGTTATGAAATCTATTAATGCCAATAATTTGTGACATAATGATGTAGCCTTTGACAAAAATGATTGTGAAAATGCTAAAAATAAGTGCTTATTTAGTGGATAAAGTAAATTAACACAAGTTGAAAAATGAATACAATTATTTCTGCTCTCGTGGCAGCACTGTCATGAAATCCTGCAATTTCAAAATGTTGGGAGAAAATGTGTTTGCTCACTTATAAATGATTTCACAAATACGTTCTTGCTTGATGGGATACAAAATGGTGTTTGATAATAAATTTTTATGAAGAGTATTAATCACAAATGAAAACAGCTTCATCTATATTCAATTATTAAGTGTTTGAAAGATTAGTACCTGTTCAGTAAATAATAATGTCTTAGTAGGTTTTCGTGTAGGCCTTAACATGCGTTTTCAATTTTTCCTTCGAATAAGACTAGAATGTGCTGACATGTCTTCACTAGCAGTTGTGAGAACTTTCGCTAAAGTTTCTGTTCTGTAGTTTTGAATAAAGGACACTGTCTCTGCTAGTACAAAACTGTGTCGACTTTGTTGCAAGCTCAAGAGAGAGCGCTTGGGAATGGATATGATCTTATACAAATGAATTCTTAGTTCGGAGGAGAAATTAAATTGAGCTTTCAAAAAAGGATGAACATCGGATGAATGGTCTTACGTATAATTTCCGGATCATTTAGGTTAAAGTAATGATCACGTCATGGACAGACAACAGACTTTGACCAATGGCAATCATGCAAATTGCGTAAAGGATACCACTGTGGGAACAAACTATACATAATTAGAAGTATAACTGTCCGGTCAGAAAAAGGCTGCCCCCGGCTATCTTTGTAATTTCCTACTCTGATTTTTCTTTCACTTTGCCAGCTGGTGAAGTCGAGCAGGCAAACCTTTCGGCTGAAGGGTTGAATAACTCCGGCTATTACACGCTGTGCTCTAGCGTCACTTTGGGCTCACCTTGAGTCACTGTATTCCTGACAATCTGCAAATGATTCTTGGTTTGTATGATTCATATCTGTATTCTGAATTTGCGTTTATATTCTATGTCTCTCTCATTCTCACCAGGTATTTGACTTGAAATGAATTTGACTCTGGACTGTGAAGTGTTGTGATTTTACCTGTACTAAAACAATAATTGAAATGAAATGATTCTAAATGTATTTATGTGCTTTGACCATTCAACCTGAGGTTTAGATAAAGATTTGCTTGTTATAATCATACATGTGTGTTTTTTCTTGTTGTCTGGTCATTGAATATGTAATAAGGTTTCTGCTTATTAGGAAGGCACTTCTTTATTCCAGGTCCTCAGGAGAAGTGGCTGTTCGTCTTTGATTACCTGAGTCCCTATTAGCTTGATTAAAAGATCCATCAGAGGACCTAAATGGTTTGTGAATATATAGACCTTGGTGTTGTAGAGTTTTTATGGGCCAAACTCTGTGATATCGTAGCTTTTATGGTAGCTGAGGTGAAGGTGACATATACTAGTGGTGTGTGGTGTTTAAAGTAAGTAACTGTAAAACCTGTTATTATACTTCCGCTGCATCAGTAGTGATAAGTCCTACTTACTGGTGAAGATGGATTTCCCATTGCTATTTTAGAAACGCCACTTTTAAGTTGGCATTTCTCTGTCCTTATAAATTTATGTGCCTGACAGCCTGTCTCTAAAACACGTCTGGGTTGGGTGACAGCTACACTTTTGCATGCACAATACAGAAAGGGTTGGGGGTGACATGGGATACATCTGCATTCATCTGCATTTTAATAGCCTGCCTGGGCAGGAAGGGAAACAGGTAGCTCACACTTACATTTGTATAGGTTGTGTCCTAACGCAAAGGGCTGATTTACCCCCTACTGTTAGTCTGGAGCCAGGGCTGGTTTGAAAGAGATCCTTTTGCACTTCAGCCAGTTCCTTTGAAGTGACCCCTACATCAAAGGTATTCTCTGGCAGAAGTACTGGGGTTATGAGCTCCTTTTATCATATACTTCTGGATATTGAACTGGACCTGCTGTGCTGCTTAAATGGCTCAACTGGATTGCTATTCTGGAAGGACTGCTACCTGCTTGTTGCCTGCTGCTTGCTGCCTCTGCTGAAGGAGAGCTGAACTCTGTCTTCAATCCAAGGTGATCTCCAAGGGCTTGTTGGCTTGCCACCTGTTTTCTGAAGTCTCAGGGACACAAAAGACTTCTGTGAGCCCTGACCTTACCAGAGGTGCCCTCTCCACTTTTTGGCCTCAGAAGTGGGTGCTACAGCTATTTTGCTACAAAATCGAAGCAGTGACGACTTTGCGCTGATTGGAACCAACGTATTGCCCTTTAAAGCCAATGCAGGGACCAATCAATGACATTGCCTCAATGGACTGCATGGCTCGACATCGACAGACTGCGTGGCTTGACATCGGCGCAGCGCTTACATTGCAAAGAGGCTTGACACCGAAGCTCTCATCGACGGCGCGGATCCGCGCCGATGCCTGTCTCCACCTTCAGATGCATGATGATGCAGCACCTCCTCAATTTCTTGCCTCGAGTCTTCAACGTCGACACTTGTACAGCATTTAAAAACACCAATACATTAAATAAGTGAGACACAATACACAATAAAAATCCAACACGAATTTATAAAAATAGGCTACATTTTTATGAACAAATACACACCAAAAACACAGAAATCAAATGTAAGGAAATGGGAGACATTATTTTTAAAGAATAAACATTTTCAAATGCTTAAAAGCCTAAAGCAACTCTTTGGAACATCTGGTCACGCTTGACCAGGACAAAGTTTGAGGCCGACACCGATGGAGCCCTGGTCGTATACACTAAGCGCGAGGCCTTGCTCAAAATTTTAAATTCGCGCTTAGTCATTTTTCTACAAGCTTTTTTTCTTGATGTCGAGCAAGGCTCCTCGTCAGGCAGGGTTTCGAGTTGACGATGGCGGCTTGGTTCAGCGTGAGCCCTCGGTAAAATCCTTTAAATTCTTGAGTGCTGGAGCTTTCAGCAGGACGAACCTGAAATCCAGGCCAAGTTGCGATTCGACTATGGCGGCTTGAGTTTCGACAATGGGTCGGTCACCTTATGGAGCTTTTTGACAAAAATTCTCCAAACTTCTCCAAAGTCCTGGATCTCCTTCCATAAGGTCCCTTTGGGATTCCAAAGTGTCCACAGCACAAATCCAAGGTTCAGGAAGCCCTGAGATGGTCCTTGGGATGTTGGGACTGCGTTTCCCAGAATGCACCTGGCCAGCTCCTTAAAAGTCCACTGGATACACTCCAGCTGGGTCCTTCTTGGTGGAGATGGTGCAGATGGAGCTCTGTCAACCTGTTGCTTTCAGGAACTCCACTCCTTAATCCTTGAGACGCCAGCCAAACTCCTTAGGGCTATAGTTCCAGATGGCGCAGCAGGTGCAGTCCTCCAGTGTGCGATCCTTTGGGTGAAGATTAGGGTTCCAGCAGGGCAGTCCTTCCTCTCCTTGTTGTTTCAGGCAGGGATCTGAGTTGCTGGGCTACACACCCATATTTATTCATAGTTCCTGGGTGTTAAGCAGGGGGAGCATCCCTGACCAATGGGGTGCAGGGTGCCACCCTCAGGTACGACCACTTCTTCCAAAGTGTGGTACGTTCTTGACCCAGAAAGCACTATTCTTCCATATCCAAAATGGAGAAACTCTCCACTGGAGGTGAAGATCTGGCTAAGCCATCCCACTGGCATGGCTACGTTTCCCTGGCTCCCCTTCCAGCCCCTCCGCTAATCGAATTAAAGAGGTTCCTATCTGTCTGGGGTTGAAGGATGTGGGGATGAACCTGTTCTGCCCTAAACTGGCATTCCCTCTTTGAAGACCAGTTTGGCTACTCCACCCCCATCCTGCCTTTTGCTCTGAAGCTAGCAGTTCTCCTCCCACAGGAAATCATTTGTCTCTAGTCAGGCCACTTCACACCTCATTAAGACAGCTTGACTGAGGCTGACCAATCAGAGCATGGCAGCTGGTAGGCCGGATTTTGGCTTACAGAAAAGAATCATAATAGATCTAATAGAGGAAAGTTGTTGGATTTATTCTGTCATTTTGATACTCTATAGTATATTTTAGCCCTTTTCTTTCAGTAGTTATAATTTAATAAAACATTCCCTTGTTAGCCTATACAGCCATTGTGCTACAATGGGGTAAAACAAAATTGGCAGTATCTCCCTCACCAGGGCATATAACACATCTGTTCTAATGTCCCCACTTATGGTTACAAGGGACCCTACCCCTGAGGCACCTAGGGGGTAGGGGGGCTTAGGAGTGACGTATATGTATAAATAAGGTAGTTTGAGGATTTGGAAGTACCTTTAATTCCAAAGTCAAATTTACATATAATTTTAATGTAAAGGCAGTCTGAAAAGCAGGGCTGCTTTAAAATGACAGCAGGCAGCACAGTAGTGTCGCTTAAGTGCATTAAGTCGATTGGGCCTCTAGACCTACATGCCCTATTATATACTAGGGACTTACAGCTGAGATGTCAGTACCAATTGGAAATAAACCTAATTACCATATACCTTATAATCAGAGCACTGGCCCTGGATCTGGTAAGCAGAGCAGAGGGCACAGTCAGAGTCAGTTACCACCAGTATCAATCAAAAAATGGGGGTGATCAGGGGGAAAAATATGACTTTCTCATACAGGGTGCACATTCTGACAATCAGAAATCCCATTTATAACACACCTCCAGGAAGAACGATGGCCGCCTACATCCTGAAAAACTTCTCCTTCACTTGCCTCCTCTTGTACTGCTGCTTCTGTGGGGTATAGCTCCATCCCCAATGCACTTTCAAAACCTGGAACATGCCCCCCATCACCTAAGGGGAGCAGGTCCATGTACCTGCCCCCCCCCCCACTGCTCTAGTGCTCAGTGCCTTGTTCTTGTTTCACCTGCTGTGTTCTTTTTCAAGTCCTTCACTGCTCCGTTATTGTTGTTTGGCTACCTACAATTTTGTTGTCCTATTTTGAGTCTCTGCATGGTTATTTTGTAGCATCTGGTGCTTTTCTTTTGCTCCGCCATTCGTCACTTTCCACTTCCTGCCTCCCAGCTTCCCTCCCAGGACCTACTTAATGGAGGCCGAAGAATGGCTACGCAGCTGGCGGCCAAAGGCAAGCCTGTCTGAGCCTGTCTGCACCTGGACCGTGCCCAGTGCCAGCAACCCTGAATCTCCGGTCACCTGCAGTTAAAACGGCACAGAGCTCGTAGCCTTGGACTCCAGACTCCGTGACAACAACTGCTGCCGCTCCTCTCCAGTGGGGCCATTTGCATGCCACCAATGTCTTTTCTCCTGCAACACCTGCACATGCCACTGCCACTGCCTCGCCAACCACAACTGCACCTGGACAACTCCAGTGCATCCTGCTCAATGCCCAATCGATCTGCAAACACACCACAGAGTTCTGGGGCACCATCACCTCCCTCATCCCCAACATCGTCTTCCTAACGGAGACATACCTCAACCCAGCATCCATACCTGACATTGACACTGCCATGCCCAAAGGCTACAAGATAGTACACCGGGACCACATCAACAAGCGTGGCAAGGAGGTGGAATCACCACAACCACAAGGAAACCATCAACTGCACCACTGCCACGGATGACACCACCTCATTCAAGGAAAACCTAAGCTTCAAATTAAAACAAACGGCAAAACCATCATCAGAGGCCCCCTCGCCTACAGACCACCAGGACCATGCCCCATCTTCTGAGATGCAATCCCTGAACTGAGTGAGGCCCGTTAGCCCAGATGAGACCGGGCGCAATATGCAACAAACAACAATTTCTCAACTGGAAGTCATTAAAACAGGACAGTAAAAAAACTGTGATAGCAATCACAATGGGGAAAAAATCAAACAACATGTCTAAGGTCGATTATAACATAACATGAAGGACAGGATAATTCACATGGTGCCATTGAAGATGGTTACGCTTTTACAATTAATTATTAGTTTGCTGCCATATGCAGCCTTGAACCCTTCACTCACGGTGGACTTTCTTCGACTATAGTCACTGCCTGGTCCCCCAGGGTGACCGGGACAGACCTTCCACTCGCCGATCTTGTCTCCCAGCCCTGGGTACTCCTGTCACCTGACTCACTGCCATGACACTTATTGTCGGTTTTCCCTTGTTCTGGACTCCCGGATGCTTCACTCGTCCCCAGCCCGGCTACACAACGGAGGGTGACTCCTCCACCTCAGCCCCTGAAAACAGTGACCGCCACCATGCGTAGTCACCTTTGATTGCCTCCTCCTTCGACTACTCCAGTAAGTTACGGACCCTTTTTGTTTTTCCCGCTTCCAATTCTCGTTAGACTCCATAACGCAGCCCCGCATTAACGCTGGTTATAATCCTTTCTCCCCCTTGTTAAGAACCTCCACGACCGCCATTTATACCGGTTTTTCCATTTGGAATCACTCCTGCTACTCATCACGCATTTGGACCGACTTCATTGGGTAATTATACTTACACACTACCAGCGCGTCCCTTGAACCGGCCTTTTTCAAACGGTCCTATAGGCCCCAATTCACCCATCAATTTCCCTCCACAGCACAAACGCAAATCCCAAGCACCGCGCTGTCTTAACCACATGCTGATTGCCCTTACCCGGACACTTGATTCATTCCTTGTCCAGCTTTGGTAATTTCCACATGCTTTGACATATGTCCTCTTTACTTTACTCTTCGGCCACTTACTTACTTATCTATTTCTCTTCTCCTATTCTAAACAGCACTACCTCCAACCTAATGACCTTTGTCCTGATGAGGACCTGAAATCATTCAGGTTGAAACTCCGTTGACTACCCAGCCTAGAACTTTGGCGCTGTTGTGGTCAATTTATTTGTCTTGAACCCTGAATACCAACACTGTATATCATTTTTTGTAATTTTGACCACAATTCTTTTACTCATTATCGCCGTTCATGCTGCTCTCTTCACCCCTGTGTCACTGTGCTGCTCACCATCACTAGCATGCCCAGTGCTCACTTTGTGTGTTATGGTCATTGTATATTAATTTGTACTGCAGTGTTGCTTAACTACCTAGAAATATTAACTTTTTCACCCTACCATTCTCGTTGTGGTCTCCCTTCCTTTGTTCCCTGTCCCCATTGTGATTGATATCACAGTTTTTTACTGTCCTGTTTTAATGACTTCCAGTTGAGATCCGTGAATTAATTGCACCACAAACCATCGACACCGAGCACTACATCTTCTTCAGAGATCTAAATTTTTGCCTCTACGACCCCAATGATGCTAACTCCACCAACCTCTTTGATAGCATGAACAACATAGGCCTCACCCAACTACCCAATGACCCCCGACACATGCTTGACCCTATCTTCAGAGTCAAGTACAGCCATGTCACCAAGCTCACCTGGACAGACCACTCAATCATCCTCTTCACCATCACAGCGGCCCCCAGTACCGCCACCACACCGCCCAGCACCCCATACCACAGGTGGACCAAAGTATCCGAAAGACAATGGACCGATGCCCTTAACACCTCCCACCTTGACAATGCAACCAACCTTAATCAGAATGTAGAGAACTTCACCAACTGGATCACTGACTGCATCAACAGAGTTGCCCCCATCAAGCCCACCAAACTCAAGATATCCACCAAACATGCTAGTTGGTATACCTCGGAACTGTGAACCACGAAACGCAACTACAAGCAACTAGAAAGGAAATGACGCACCAGCAAGGAGCCTACAGTCCAGACCAACATCAAGACATCGCCCAACCTCTACCACCAACTCCTGAAAGGGACGAAAAAGAACACCCTAGCCGACCGCATTAAAGCCACCTCCAACCACAGCAAAGAACTCTTTAGATTCATCAAAGAGTTCTCCAAGCCCTCAGCAACCAAAAACATCATTACCCCTTCCCAAGAACTCTGCAACACCCTAGCAGACTTCTTCCAGATCTGCACCATCTACAAGCAGGCCTCGAACCTCAACCCACTTCCACCGACATCCTCAGCCTCCTGGCTTCCACAGACGCAAACTTTGACCACCGGAGCACCATTAGGGACCAGCTCACCACACAGAACACCACATCCATCATGCACTCCATCCACTCAGGAGCATCCATGGACCCCTTTCCCCACCACATGTTAAACCTCGAAAACAGGACTATCAGCAATGAGCTCACCGCCATCTTCAACACATACATCACCTCAGCCACCTTTCCCTTAAGAATGGAAACTTGCTGAAGTCAAACCCCTCCCCATGGAACTGTCCACTAACCACAACAAGCTCAAGAATTACCGGCCCATCTACCCGCTCCCCTTTCCTGCCAAAGTCCTCAAAATGGCCATCAACCGCCAACTCACAGAATACCTGGAGAAAAGCGATCTTCTGGACTCATCCCAATCCGCATTCCTCATGAACAACAACACGGGAAACGCACTAATCGCAGCCACCGACAACATGAGAACCCTCCTGGACCGACAAGAAATGGCCGCCCTGATCCCCCTAGACGTCTCAGTAGCCTTCAACACCATGTCCCACCACAGCCTGATCAAGAGGCTTCATCAGATTGGAATCCAAGAGGACGGCCTCAAATGGATTGCATCCTTCTCCACCAGAAGAACCCAAACAGTACGCCTTCCACCTTTCACCTCAGAACCCAAAAACATCATCTGAGGCATCCCTCAAGGTTCATCCTTCAGCCTTACTTTGTTCAATGCCTATATGACCCACCTGGACAACATCGTCAGAACCCTTTAGCTGATCATCGTCTCCCACACAGATGACACCCAGCTCATCCTCTCTCTATCCGAAGATCCATCCAACTCAAAAGACAATGTCTGCCTATGCATGACCAGTGTCGCCAACTGGATGCAAAACAACTGCCTCAAACTCACTAAAGACAAAACAGAAGAACTGATCTTTAGAAATAACACCTCCCCGTGGAATGATTCCTGGTGGCCTGTGGAACTGGGACCCTCACCCACTCTTACAAACCATGTCCAGAACCTAAGCATCATCCTGGCCAACAAACTCACTATGAAAAACCACATCAACACAGTCTCCTTTGCTTGCTTCCTCACACTTTACATGCTCTGAAAGATCTTCAAATGCTTCCCAGTCACCACCAGACACACCGTCACTCAAGCCCTTGTCACCAGCTACTTGGGCTACGGCAATGCACTCTATGTAGGAATTACCACATATCTCCTGAAGAGACTGCAGATCATACAGAACACAGCGGCCAGACTCATCCTCGACCTCCCCAAATGGACCCACATCACACCTCACCTAAAGAAACTACACTGACTCCCTGTCCACAAGAAATGTCAATTCAAGAATCTAACCCTGCATAATCTAGGACCAGCATACATCAGCCACCGTCTGAGCTTCCACCAACTGCACTGACACCTATGCTCTGCCTCCCTCTCAATTTGCTCACACCCCCTGCATCCACCGAAGCAACAGTTGAAGATGCTCCTTCTCCTACCTAGCTGAGAAGTCCTGGAACAGTCTCCCACTCCACCCCTGATCTGAACTTCTCTCCAGGATTTTCAGAGGAAAACTCAAGACCTAGTTGTACAACTGATCCTACCCAAGCAGCTTGGCTCTCAGTGCCTGTTTGATTGATTGTTTGATCTCTCCCCTAAGGAGAGTGTATGGAGGTGGATCGTGTAGTTTCCTATAGTGATCTACAACAAGGTTTACCATAAGATCTGCCTCCTTCTCAGTGAAGTTCCTTTTCCTCTTGAGTGGGTTCCGATGCATCTTGGAGTCTGGAGCAGTAAGGTGCCTGAAAGTCATGCAATCCAAGGAAGAGGGCTGAATTTATGAGCTTATGTGATTAATGATTATCAAGTTCCTGTGAATTTAGTTCATGTGGATGTTTTTTTTCTGTTCTCTTCAGCCCTGCGTTTTCCATAGCATGGGTAGAGATATTTGTCTCCACTGTAGTGAGCTCCACCTATAGGCATCTCCATGAAATTTGATTGTGAAGTGACAAGTAGTAATTTCATTCATAAACGTATTAGCCCTGTCTTGTAAAAGGCAGAGGCTTGCTATTGGACGGCTATCACTGCCTATAAATATGCAGATATTTCTGGCTAGGCTTAGGTGAAATCTACATGTGCAGAGAGACCCTCATCTACAATTCCCTGTGAAAATAATGCAGCATGCGAGAGAATGTACTGTTTGTGTCCAAAGTGGCTTTGAACCTCCACTTGAGCACATTGACGATGCTTTGATTCTCTCAGGGGTTGCAGTCCGGCTGTTGAGCAGTTCCATTCTGCCTTCAATAGAAGGCCGTCGCTGCAGTTTGTAAGGTGGTAGGCTCTGCCTAGTAAATTTGGCTGCCACTTCCTCTGCCAGTGAGTGCTCTTTCAGTCTCTGCATTGGTAACTCGAGATTGCTGTCTTCTATTTGTTATTTACATTTCCTTGTTAAATTAATTTAATACAATTTGTATTCAATTTTAATTAATTTAATTGATTAGTTTAATATTCTCAATCAACATAATTGCATTTCTGAATATGTATGCCCTCAAATCTGCCTCTCACTCTAAGTTTTGTTTTTCCTCTGTTAGATACATATATATATTATTAAAATGGTTAGAGATAATATTTCCCTTAGTGAAGAGAAGGAAGTTCAGGTTTTCAGAGACAATATAAATTCCTTCATTAAGGACTCAGTTCAACAGGCTGTCTCTGGCTCACTGACTAATATTTCTAAAACTATTGAGGCTTCCATGCAAAATATGTTGGCACAGAACTCTAAACTTATGGACACCATGGGTTCAAAAAGAGTACAACATGTTTTTGATAATATAGCACAGCTCCCTTCAGCTGAATAGAAATCAACGGAAATTGACTCTCCTTATGTTGGTCCTCCTCGCTGAGAGGTTATTAATTCAGCCAATAATATCCAACTTCCTATTCACGTGGTCTAACTTCATGATACTGATGATGAGATAGGGCGACTCTGATATCGGCTATGACAAAGATGTTCTAAATAATGCTGTCTGGACTTGCATCTGGAGAAGAGGTGTTAAAATTCTCTTAATGATTTGGGAGAGTCTTTTAATATTTCAACTAACACTAATACAATATTTGATTTTTTGTGTGGGCATATTTTTCACTCAGCCCAGATCCATAACTCTAAATCTACACAATGGGCCCATTGTCCTCAGACCATGTCACCTAATATGTGTCACACACGTTGAGACAGCCTCTCAATAAGGTATCTTGGAGTAGACTCCAGTCAGGATATCCACATCCTTCCTTGGCAGATATAACTTCCACCCCGCAATTAATCCTAATACGTTAGTGCTCTTTACAATATTTGTCAAGGATCCTAAGATAGGTGTAGGCAGGATGTGGACCAATTGCCAAGATAGTCTTTTAGATCTAACAGCTCTCTATTGAGGATGCTGGATCTAGCAGAACAGGCAGAAGCTTGAGAGCACACAAGTAGATGCGTCCACCTTATCAAATTGGACTCAAATTACAAAATGCCTTTTGGGAAATGCAAATGCAGCCATGGCACAGGAGCGGCGTAAGATTTACTCTTAAAAATTGATTTTACACTGGGAAGTTTGGCAACAATGGAGGAGAGTCAGGAAGCAAATAGCCTCCTATTTGGTGATGCATTCATCAAGGAACTGGGTAAATATGTGGCTACTTTTACATCCATTGACAAGGCAAAAATCTCCTTGCAGAAAATCTTCAGATCCATGGTTTTTGGCAGGACCTGTAAAGGCAGGAGCTGTTTTGTAAGTTGGTATCCCTCAATAAGACGTTATTATCAAAAATCAGAATCTTTGATGTATTTCAACAGGTATTAAAACCACTGGTTTACCCTTAAAGATATAGAAGCTTCAGACAGAGTGGTTATCAGAACAGAGGATCTCAAAACCCGAAGATGAGCCAAAGGCAAGCCCATCTAGTCCTGGGCTGTGCTCCGTGCCACAAACTCTGGCCCTCCTTCCCCACAAAGATACACAATTGCTGAGCTGTACATTCTCGACCGTGGACGCTGCAACATACACTGCATTCAGGTATGGAATTGGAGCTCTGACCACTCTCTGCCCATATTTTTCATTGGCTTGTGTCATTGTCTTTTGTAAATGTTGGCATTTAATTCATGCTAGTCTCTCCTTAGTACCGCCTTGTCTACATTTGTAACCTCCCATAAGGACTGGCCCTTTTACTTGAGTAGTTACATCTATTTTTACTTTACAGTCTGTCAGCACAATTTTGTTTAATGAGTTTCTCCTACAGCACAACACAGGTGGTGTGCTGCACTGCTTACCAGAATCTTACAACGTTGACAAAATAGACTTCGGTGAGCTGCCACGAAGTAAAGAAAGTCACGGCTTGCCCAAGTCTATATTTGATTGAGTCTAGAAGGTTGCTGTCCATCCGTTACGTCGCAGCTGCAAGAGGACTGCAAGGGAGCAAGGAGACCCGGCTGTCGCTGCATTTCTTCTACCATCATCCAGTGTGAGAGGGGAACAAGGGGCACGGCAGGGTCCCACTTGAAAATCCCAGTCTCACCCCACTGCCCCCCCCTCATTGCTACCATTTACCTGCCACTATTACAGGAGATCCGGAGGTGGAGTGAGAGGAGGGACAAGGGCACGGCAAGGACATTGTGGTGAGCATCTCGGCTGAGATCCTTGTTACCACTCATCGAATTTGGAGCAAGCCCAGAGTCCATGGGTGAGTGAAATGGGAGTTCTTCCTTGGTGGCCCCCCTGTGTGCACCACTCCTGGGGTTCCGGTTCCCGTACATTTCCGAGTGCAACAGCCTTAGTGGTCTGCCACTGAGTGTGAGCCTGGGTCCCTGTAGAGGCGGCCCAGTTACTTCTGGGTGCGGTTTGCAGGGGGTCTAGTGAGCTCCCACTCGGTTAGCTCCTTACAGCTCCTCAGAGCTCCCTATGGCTCCCCGTAGCACCATGGCTTCTTCTCTGCCTTTGTGATAACTTGTAATAAGCTACTAGCCTCTGCATCAGCTACTCCAATTTTATCAGCCTGTTCGCTGCGGTAGGCTCATCAGCCAAACCGGCCACTGCTAATGTTGCTATATATAGGTGGTGGTCACTACTTCACTCAAATCCACCTAGCACAAAACCACAAGGTTGAGATCTGGAAGAGTGCGGGGGAAGGCGCAAGCACCCATCAAAAGGAAACGGAAGAGAAAACTCACATCAGGTGATCTAACTGTAAAGCGGCGACCACAAAGGAAAGCAAGTAATTCCGATATTGGTCTCCCTCCCCCTTAAAGTCAAATAGCCTTACCTACTACTCGGAGCCAGATCCCGAGCTAGCGTTTAGCCCAAAGGAGTTGCCCAGTCCCACCTGTGATGGCAATGTAGAGACACTTCAACAAGCAGTGAAATATATGAATAAAGATACGAATACAGAAGACAGAGAGATGGTGGATTGGGCAGGTCGGGCTAAATCATCCAAGATTACAGATTATTTTTGCCAGATGGGCAAACACAATGGTACTCCTCAATCAATCACGAATGATAAGTCCTGTTCAGAGAAGGGCAAGGAAAGGGAGTGTTTTAGTCCGGAGGGGGAAAGTTCCCCATGTTCCCTTCCATCTCTCAATCTATTGACCTCCCAAAATGTCATATTACATAACTGGTTATCTGGTCACGGACCTGGAGGTCACGAGCCTGGAGATATGGAGCTGGACAGCATGATAGCTGCAGACCCAGGGGGACGGGTACAGAAAGGTGCTCCTAAGCTCTTTGCATTTCCCGAATTTGTATCAAATGCTGATGTGGTTCCAATAATGCCAGACCCGCCTATTACGGATACTCAGGAAGTTATTGTGGATGAAGAGTTAGTAAAGAAGGCGCAGACAATTGATTCCGGTGACAACGCTCCAAAGTTGTGATCCGCCATTTTGAACACAATGCAAGCAACAGTATTGGCCCTAACTCACCATTCTAATAAAATGGACATTCAGGTGGACTTGTTTAATACCATGGCAATCTTTGTGTCAGGAATTGACGAAAAACTGGAAGAGCTAAATGCTCTTGGTACTAGGGTCCAACTAAATCATCTTAATGATTATAAAATATGTTCCTGCAAAGAGGTAATAGACAAATTAACACAGCTTCCGGTAATTATGGATGAAATCCTGGGTGTAGTTAAAAATAGACCAAGTCCTGAGGCCCAGTCTGGGCTAACTGGGTCTAATAAAAGAGAAGAGCCAAACGGATTGAGGATAGTATCCCCTGGGGGTCAAGGAGACCCTATTAAAGTGTCAGCAGTTCGAGAAAGCGGGAAATTGGAGAAGCAAAATATAATAATCCAACGTAAGTTCAAAAACACCTCTCCTGATGGTGGCTGCTTCATGAATAAAACCCCTGTGCCTCTATGCTTAACTAAAAGAGAGAAGAAGCGTGCAAGGGAAGGAAGGAACAAACTTTATCCTGGCCATACAGAGATTACTCTTCCCTCGTCTACAATCCAACAGGAGGATTAAGTCTGTGCTGGGAAGGTCCCAGTGGACTCGAGTCCTCGTGGCACGGCCTCAATATTCAATTATGAGATTGCACATGACAAACCAACATCTCCAGTAAAATTGAAGGCAACTCTTACCACATACAGTGCGCCTTCTGGAACAGATAGCCTCCCGATTGAGAGAACATTTGGTGCACAACAGACTACCGGACAGACTTCAAACCAAGGCCTGAGAACATGTAAGTCAAAGCACTCAAGAAGAAAGAAACCCAAATGCAACCTATAGATGATCAGAGCCTCCCAGTCCCTCAAGTGCTGGTATCAAATGAAGCACCCACTGATCCTAACCTAGTGACGCCAAAAGATCACTTCAGTGTCAGCGGCAATTGCAGTGGCCTGAGCAATACCAGCCAGAAGCTGCTATGGATCCCGGAATTTAAATCAAGAGGTCCCCAAGACATTTTCAATCGTTCAAGCACCCTGAAATTAATCAAAGCCTTACAGGCATGGGGCATGTCAAGTCTGACGACATTTCATCAATTAAGTTCATGCCGGCTAGTGGGCGTCAGTTTACAGATCCTACCTTGGTTAGCTTTTTTCCACGGTGCTTCTGACTCAGATCATGGAAAAGAAAAATCACTTAAAAGCCTGGGGAATTAAGGCAATCAACTTCCAGGAGGATCGTTACCCTCATGTGCTCCTAGCAGGGCCAATACTAGGCGACCAATCAGCGACCAACTCGTCAGTATTAAGAGGTGCAATTGGTGGATCCTCCCTTTCGGTTCAGCATAAAAACAACTTGGATCTTACAAAGGTGGTAGTCAAAGTAACCAAAGAAGCTGACTACGGCCTGCAGTGAAGACTGGTCACGAATACCGAGCCTCAATACCCTTAGGGATGGCTTCCAAAAGATCGGTCCCGAACTGGGAATAATCAGGATTGAGTAGAGGGGAGGGGGCAAAAGTAATTGACCAGGGTGGCCTTTCTGTCTGCTCTTGGAACATCAGTAGCCTACAGACAAAAGCCATGGATCCAGAGATTACAAGATTTCTGGGTTCATTTGACATCCTAATGTTTCAAGAGACTTGGACACAAACCAGTTTCCCCCTCATCGGATACAAAGAATACAAAAAACTGGCAGAAAGAAGGAGCACCTATGGAAGAGCAAAAGGCGGCTTGGCAACCTACATTAGCACTGATCTAGAAAGTGAAATCGAAGAGGTGTATGTGGATGACCCAACCAAGCAAGTATTGAAAATGGAAAATCAAGCTGATAATCAATCGGTCCTTCTTACAAACGTATATATTAATCCAAAGAAAAGAGTTGTTTCATCTAGAAGAATTCCTACATTTGAAAGAAAGCCATCACTCGTTGCACTGGCTTGTCACAGGAGATTTCAACCTTAATTTATTCCATCATCCACCATTGGAGGAACACATTGAAGCAGTGGGGCCCCTCTCTGAGCAGGCAATGCCATTGAAAATCTGGATGGATAAACTTGGAGAAGAATTCATAAAAGCCTGTGAGTTAATGGGCCTGCTGGCTCTGAATGGTCGGAAACCAGCAGATACCCCTCCTGACTGGACAAGAGTCAGGGGCAACGCGGCCTCAATTTTAGACTACACACTAATCTCAATGTCTTTATACAATATGGTCTGTAACTATAATATAGTTCATCGCATTGAGAGTGACCATTATCCTCAGGCTATCACTGTGACCGCAACTATGGGTAATCACAAAGCAGTTTGTATGTTGCAGGTGGAGACTCATACAGAAAATCTCAAGCGATTAAAATGGACATCATGTTCCGTTAACCGCATAGCTGAGGAAGCGGTCGCAAGCTTGCAGGACCTAGCCCTAACACACCCAAATCCACTCGCAGTGTGGGAAATATTCTCCGATAACATGACCAAAAGCCAGAAAGAGAACAGCTACAACAAGGGATCTCAGCTTGCCTACTGTAAAACGATAACTATGCCCGTCCACCTTCGAAAAATAAGAAGGAAACTCTTCTGACAATCACGCTAAAACCAAGGGGACGTAGACCTTCTGCAACAATTCCGCAACAAGAGACAGCACCTAAAAAAAGAGATCTGGGGGCATAAACAAGCTAAACAAGAAACATTATGGGCTCTATGCCACCAAAAGTAATGATTCGAAAAGATTCTGGCAAATTATCAATGAGAGCGAGAAAGGCCACACAGCGGCATATAATACGAACATCAGTGAGATGGAATGGGTACAATACCTGGAATTACATTTGAAGGAAGATTCGGAGGTTACAGCTTGCCCTCTTAGCCTTGAAAAAGATAACGCTGCCTTGTTGAAAACAACATCCACGGAGGTCGAGAGTATTATTAATAAATCTCGGGCTGACTGTGCCCCTCGCCCAAATGGGCTTCCCCAAGCACTGCTTAAGCACTTTATATCGCACTGGGCTTGTTTCCTGGCTTCAATGTTCAAATACATTCTGGAAAATTATGTTATCCCAGACAGATACTTCAATACTTCACCCCATTTTTTACAAGCATTGGCATAGCCAATAGGTCTCGCTTTTGGGACCTTATAAGTATTTAGTTATGCAGCACAATATCCTTGGTGCAATAACATCAACTGTTGCAAGGCTAAAAACGTATAAGGTCCCAAAGGCGAGACCTATGCTTGTTTTTAGAAGCCTGGCATGCAGTTTTAAATGTAGGCTGGTAAGAAAGGTGCCAACCCGAGGGACAAGTTCTAGAGAGAAATAAGATAGGAAGAGAGGCGAGTTATAATGAGATAGCACAAATAGAAAGGTGAAGCACAGAATAGCGAGGCAGAGATGCAGGTAGAGCCGGTGGGATGAAAAATAGAAAGATATGAGAAGTAGAGAGAAAAGAGGTGCAGATGAGGTAGAGAGATGAGGCTAATACAGAGGAAGTGCGAGGGAGAAGTAGAGAATGATGAAATAGGGAGAAAGAGACAGAGGTAAGACAGATGTATTAAACGAGCGAGACATTGGAAGCGGATTGAAAACAAATCTGATTGTGAACGAGAGACTGACACCAGAACACCTCTTACTGGTGGGAGTAACGCTGACACCTCTTACTGGTGGGAGTAACGCTGACACCACAGCACCACCTAGAGGGGAGAAGCAAGCTAACTTTAAAGCTAGCTGTGAGAAGCAGGTTGACACCAAAGCAGGTTGTGTGAAACAGGCTGTCAGCAAAGTTGGCTGTGAGGACTAGGCTGAGGCTAAGACTGGCTTCCAGGGGCAGAGGGGCTCCGTGTATATCTGCAAGAATTAAGCTGGCAACAGCACACCCTCGACAGCGAGAAGCAAACCAACGCAAAATACTGCCTGGTTGTGAGAAGGACCCTGACACAAGGTACCTCCTGGTTATGGGAAGCAGTTTTACATCACAGCTGGCTGCGAAAAAAAGGTCTGTGTCCAGGCTAGCAGTGAGAAGAAGGACTGGCCGTGCGGCAGTAAAAGTAACGCCACGCGGCCGTGAAAGCGAAAGTGATCGCACGCGAGGGATGCGCGCGCAGCAGAGGCGGAGCGTGGCTCGCGCGCTTGTGCGCGTTACCACAAGCTGGTGGCCGCTTTGGTAGCACTTTGAAAAGCGCTTACTAAATGCCTCGCCAGAGTAGCGCATGCGCTGGCTCAGGCGAGACCTAAAAAGGGTCAGGCAAGCTCACCTAGTAACTACCGATTCATCGGTGTGTTGGAAGTGGAATTGAAATACTTCTCCACACTACTACTTCATGACTTGGAATTTTGGTCCTATGAAAATGGAATACTCCCCTTAAATCAAACAGGCTTCTTAAGGGGTCAAAAGACTTTAACCAACCTCATGGCCCTGAGGCTAATCACAAATAGAACAAAGGCTACAGGGACACCTCGCTACATGTGGTTTGTAGATTTTAAGGCAGCTTTTGGCAGTGTGCCACAGAACAGGCTATGGGTCAAACTTCAGCAATGTTGCAACCTCAGGCTAGTTTATTTGGACACATGGGTTAAGATAAAAATTGGTGATGGAATGCATGTATCAAAGAAAGTGCAAACAACATCTGGGGTAAAACTGGGCTGCGTGCTTGCTTTCCCCCCTTCTCTTTAACTTTTATCTGGTTGATCTTTCAGCTTATTTGGACGGGCAGATATCTCATGCCCGAGCATCAGAGGATGACCAATGTCGCACATTCTATATGCGGATGATCTTCTGCTGTTTAGCAATACTCGAATAGGCTTTCAAAGGCTTCTTAATTTCCTTGACACCTATGCAGAGAAGAATGGCCTGGAAGTAAACTACAACAAAACTTGTGTGATGGCTTGTAATCGAGGCCCCAACAAAAGTAAAAAATTGCATCTTAATGGAAATAAAATTGAGGAAGTTGCCACCTATGTTTATTTGGAGGTCAAAATAGATGCAAATTGTACCTTCGCATCTCAGAAGAAGGTGATTCGGGCAAAAGCCCAGGCAATCAAGTATGGATTTTAAACACTGGCAAGATCCATAAAAGGTCACGAATTGAAATCTATGGGAGCTGATATGAGAGGCAAATTGCTGCGAACCCTTGCATATGGATTGGAGATAATGTTAGGTGATGAGGCTACTTTTCTTGATAAACTGGTAATTAGAGCCTATAAACAAATCTTCTGGCTACCCAGGTCGGCCACGCCTGATCAACTTTTGTCAGACTTTTTACTTATAAAACAGTCACTTGCCAGGCCGGCGGCATTTGTAAAGCTTTGTCATAAATTGCGTGTAGTGACCGATAACACCTTGGCAAATCTAGTTTGGTATGAGATCAATCTACAACACGGAAACGGCTCCCATAAAAAATATCTTGACAACAGAATCAGGTTATAGGAGTTGGGCGACCTTTGGAATTCTAAGATCACCGGTCAAACCTTTAAGAAAGCAGTAAATAAGTCGATCAGACTGCAAAGCTGGACTGCAGATAAGGAAACACTGTCGAAACGTTGTCCTGGGTGGCTGGTGTTGAAATCCTATTCATCTCAAAGAGAATCGCTGCTGTTGGCAGCATCTTATGATCGGAAGGTCAAACAGTAATTTCTGGCCCTCATACTTGGGTACTATATTTGACTAAAAACCATTGTTTACTTAGTATAGCACCCACTACTGCTGCTCAAATTTGCACTTAAGCATGTTTACACCTATGGTGTTTAGAAGAAAGTTAATCGGCCGTACTACAAATTTGTTGTGGCTTGATCAAGTCATTGCGAAACTTTTTATTTTCTGTATTGAGCACTTTTATTACAATTGAAAGGAATGGTGTTACAAATGAGATTTCTGGTTGGCTAAGGCTTGCGCCAAAGCCAGGCAGAAACCACCACTCTAGTCAGGGCAAGGGAGTAACACACCCAAGATAACCCCTGCTCACCCCCTTGGTAGCTTGGAACGAGCAGTCAGGCCTATCCCGGAGGCAATGTGTAAAGCATTTGCGCACACACACAGCAACAACACCCCCCCGGTACACCACAAAAGGAACTCCACACAAGGTTATATATAAAGATAGCCTTTGTATTGTCATAAATACAATAAATAAATAAATACAGTAGAAACATAATCACATAATATACACTGTGCCAACTGGCACTAGGCAATATTCACAGGGGACTATTTACACACGACAGGGCCAATGGGGCCCCTGTTAAAACCATCACAAATCACCACTTGTAAATGTAGCACAAATAGTAAATGTAGCGCACAACCAGTAACTACTGGTTAGGTTAGGAACTTAGCATGAGATCCTGCAATGTAAAACAGAGGATGCATAAACCACTTTGCGCATGAATCACCTTAGGCATAAAACTACATTAGGCCCAAACCTCATTAGCATCACACATTACGCAATAGGCATTTACAGTAGGCATCACAAGCATAAACACCTTAGAAAATAATTGCCCATCGGGGCACAACGCACTGAAACTGGCCCCAGGCCAACTGGCCTCTCACAGGGCTACAACACCCTAAGTCCAACAATGTCAGGGATAGCTGCAAAAGCAGCAAAGCAGCAAAGCAAAGTGCGCAGGTGCACAACCTAAACGTGGCAGCTGCCCACTAATTGCTGGGCAGCTGTGAAGATGAGCACAGCACCAGCGTACCGCCTGAGCCCCTCTCTGGGACTCTAAATGAAAAGGAAACCAACCAGGTGCACGTTGGAGTCCCACTCAGAGACTCTCGAATAAACACAATTTCCCAATAGGTGCAGAGGCCCGCATCTGTGGCGCCGCTGTGGAGAGAGAGCAGCACGGGCACTTTGGGGGCCCCTCCCGGCACTCGCAGTCCCTCCACAGCGCCCCCCTACTCACCGGGGCTGCTTGGAGACTCGGCTCCTCTCTCGGGGGGTGCATCCTCTGGTCTCCTTCCTCCGGTGGCAATGCGGGGACTCTAATGCGGTGGGGCACTCCGCCTCACTTCTCCACCGGCTGCTGCACTTGCGGGACTCTCCTCAGCTTACGGGAGCCCTGCCAACCACAGCAGCAGCCCTTCGGCAGCATCTCCGTGCGTCTCTTTCTTCACCCGGTAGGCAGGAGCCGGACCATGCAGGGCTCACACCGCGGCTGCGGGAGCCCTGCCTCCAGGTTCCCTCGGTCCTTCACTTTTCTCCTGCACACGTCTCAGCGCGGGGTAATCTTCCACCTGGGTCTTTCAGCTGGCGCTTCTCTTCCGGCCCCGCCTGCAATTGAGCGGGCTTTCCCTCACTTACGGGTCGCCGCAGGCAGCGCGGCGGCTCACTTGATTGCGGGGGCATAAACCGGCGCGGTGGGCTCCCGCTTCGGTTTAAGAAAAATAAAGTGATTACGCGGGGTGGGCACCCGCTCGTGGATCCTAAAGGCGTGGTGGGCTCCCGTCTCGCCAATAAAGCACAGAATGCGGGGTGGGCACCCGCTCCTGGCAGCCGTTCGGGGGAATCCCTCCGCCAGGGATTCCCTCTCTCTCTGCAGCAGTGCAGCGCTGCAGTCGCCAGGAATGCGGGGTAGGCACCCGCTAGATTCCCAGCAAAGTAGGGGAATTCCTACACGATGCAGCTTCGCTGCAGGCTCCTTGAAATAAAAGAAAAGCGCTCCCAAGGCGCTAGGCGGGAAGTCCACAGTCCAGGATCAAAAATGGAGCGCTCTTACCAGCAATAAAGAGCAAAGCGCTCTATAAAATAAAAGGCAAAGTTCAGGGGGTGCACAAGGCTGGGCTCAGGCATGCCAGCACACAGGGCCCTCCAGCAGGGAGGCAGCCCCTTGTGGCGGTTCCTCCTTGATCCCAGCAGCAGCAGCCCCCAGCGTCAGGACAAGAACAACAGAGCACCCTTTCATGGGGTCACAGCCCCTTCTTTTATACACCCTTTTCCTTTGTCTGTAAGCACAGGGCTGGGGTGAAAAAAAAAGATGAAACTGGTTTAGGGGGGATTTGGAGCACTTTGTTGTGCTCAGCTCCTCTCTTCTTTGTCAGGTGGGGGCTAAGTGCTCAGACGCACCACAGGAGGTGGGGCCAGCATTGTGGAGGGAAGGTACAGCCCTATTCAGGTCCCAGGTGCAACTCCTCCCTCCCATCTAGATGCAGATCTCTCTATTCACCACTGGGCTGACTCACCCTGGCTCCTGGAATTCCCCACACCATCCAGCACCTGTCAATCACAAGCCAGACATGCACTCCACATCAGGCAGGTAGACACACAGCACACAGAAATGCCAACTTCTAAAAGTGGCACTTCTCCACCAGTCACAATAAATCTGCGCACACCATTGCGCAGCATTTATTCTCACGAGTTCGCACATACTAATCTGACCCTGCACTCCTCTCACACCAGGAATTACTGTGGACACACATATCCCACATGCGTTCCTATGGGAGGGCAGGCCAATCTCACCACATGCACTCAGAGAACGCACACACTTTACTCTGGACCACCAATACCAGGTCACAGGAAAGGCAAAAAGTTTTGGGGTGAACCTGTCAAAGGGGCCAAGTCCAACAAATGGCTACAGGAAAATGTAAAGTCCCATAAACGTGGTTTTATGGCTAAAGTACTCCTATGATGTTTTTGTAAGTTTTCTTCTTATTGTCTAGTATTGTGTATTGTGCTGTGTTTATGGTTTTAATTGACTAATAAACAATCCTTTGCAGGGTAATATTGTAAGCTTTTAGTAAGCAGCACGCCAAAAGCAGCATGCTGCGCTTCTTAGCAAAATTTTACAAAATTGAAAAAATAGACTTTGGCGAGCCCGGCATTTCTTTTCTTTGTCGCTGCTCGTCTAAGTCTATGTTTTCAATATTGTAAGCTTTTAGTAAGCAGCACTTGCACTGCTTACCAAAATCTTAAAATACTGAAAAAATAGACTTTGGTGAGTTGCGATGAAGAAAAGGAACATGCGGCTCACCGAAGTCTATTTTTTCAAATTTGTAAGCTTTTAGTATAAAGTGCGCTGCTTATTAACATCTTCCAATATTGAAAAAATAGACTTTGGCGAGCCATGCCTTTCTTTTAATCTGTGTGGCTCGAACCTCTCTGTTCGCTCCCTCTCTGCTGCTGCAACAGGAAGCAATGCAATAGGTCTCGTATTTGTGAGGGTTCAACCTATTGACACTGTAAATGACAATATTTTTAATTTATCTGTGTTCAAAACAAACACGTAAATAAAATACATTGTCATTTACAATGCCAATACCTTAAACTCTTGCAAATGCAAGACCTATTGAAATGCTTCTTGCAATTCCCAGTGGGTCACAAATCAAGAATTACCTCATGAATATTAATGAGACAGGTCTATTTGGACCCACTGGGAATCACTAAATGTGTGAAACTCACATTTGTACATCACTGTTTGCGATTACCTGATACCGAATAGCAGAGAATCGCTATTAGCAGCCCTGCCAAGTATCATGCATCAGGCGTGACACTAACGCATTTCAGTGTGGTGTTCCCCACATCACCGCACTGAAATGCATTGTCACGCATTTTTGCCACTCACTGACCGCACTCTGCTGCAAGCGCTGAAACTGGTTGCCTACGTCAGGTGCTAGCGCGCGCCGGTGCCTCAGACACCTGTGTGCGCCCCCAGCCACAGCAGAGTTCACTTGCCAGATAGAGCGGAAACAGTTAATTTTAAGATCTGCTCTCAGTGCTGCTGCAATGTTACCACTCTGAACAAAGCTGTCAGCGGTCCGCGCTGCTCACCGCTTGGGGCTGGCTCAGCTGTGCTAGCAAGCTCTGGATACATTCACCCGTAGCAATCTGAATCACGTGCGCAGGTCACAGGAGAGTGCGGTGATTTGCCCAATGGCTGCGCAACTGAGACTGGGCACTTAAAGGTGGGCCAGGTTGGCGGTAACTATGTGCCGTTTGAGACAGCTGGAAGTGGCGGAGACCAAAGCTAAGTACACATGGCCAGCCGCCCAGAATCATGATTGGCCGGGCATTTCCATTCATTGCCAACGGCCGGCCGGCGGATCTAGTGGGCCTCACCGAATTGCTCTTCTCGTTTCGCTCGGTACTAAGAAGTTAGTGCCTCCCATGTGAGAATCAATGACTTTATTTAATAGCAGTAAGTTGCTGCTTGTGCAATAAATGAATTTGCTCCTGTTACTAAAGTTGAACAGACGCCCCAGCAGCTCTGTGAGTGAGTGGCTGCTGACGGCACCGTGCGCGTGGCTTGTGCTATCATCTGGTGCAGTTGCGGCCGCAGGGCCGGACTGGCCGTAGTGGGCAGCGGGCGTTTCCTTGGTGGGCTGTCGGGGTGGTAGCCGGTTTTGGGCCCTTGGGTCCGTTTTTGTTACTGGGGCTGGCAATATCGGCCCCCGGTAACAAAATCGACCAAAACCGGCCTTAGTAAAAAGCTTGGCTGCACTCCCCTCCCCACCAGAAGGGGCTGGCTGAGCAGGTTGCCAGGGCTGGTTTCAGTTCCCAGTCCGGCCCTGTGCGGCCAGGGCTGTGTGACAGGCTGGCTGCCTGCGCAGTGCAGCCGTACCAGACCATATACTAAAAAAGAGGTTTAGGAAAGTCGACTTGCAAGGGGACAAGGCCTAGGGCCTGTAGAATCGCTGGGGCTTCACTAATCCACCCAAGACAGGTAAGTAAAAGACCCACGGGAGGCGCGTGCAGTGTGAGAACACAGCCGCGGGTTCCCTATTGATTTCAATGGAGCAAGACGCGGTTGGATTTTTAAAGTTTTAGGGTACTTCGAGGAAGTCTACAAGCAAGCCACTTACAAGGTAAGTAATTCGAGGGCCAACACACACTAGGGCACTGGAGTGCACGAGTTACCTCACCCAGGGAAACCGGGTGCATAGGTGTCTTTTGGTGTCGGGTCGCGTCGATGTTTTCTATGGAAGCCAAAGAAGATTTGCTGCTTGCGAAGAATGAAGAAGCGTCCAGTGGAATCCAAGGCTGGATTCAAGATGAAGATGACCTGAAAGCAGAAGGGACAGTGTTCATAGTCACTTGCCAGTGACCCGGGGCCAGAAAGATGGATGCCCACGGAAGTCGGGTGATTTCAGGTGATCAAGGGTGTTTTGACTCTTCGCTCACGAGGACCAGGAGGCATCGACGATGACCAGCAGCTGGATTCGGGGTGTCCCATGACGTCTGCAGCTTACTGAGGTGTTGGCAACCGGATTGGAGCCAACAAGCCTTGGTCACAGCAAGTCTTGAGAAAAGTGAATAAAGTCAATGATGCAGACCAGCAAGGTCTGAGGTACTCACCCAGCGAGGGTAAGTGAGGGCAGGCCTGGAGCAACCACAGGCGCCCTTTAGTTTGATCAGAAAGTCTTCTGGGGACCCACAAGCCAACAGGCAAGGGATCGCGACGACGCCTCATGAGGAAATGCTTCACAGGAGCCCACGGTCACTCGGGACTGGGTAGGCCTCTGATTTTCTGTGCACAACCTGCTGGAGGCTTGGTCCACAAATGGTCCAAAGCACAGGTTCATAGAACGTCGTGAAGGGGTTGCACTTGACAACAGTGCATGGAACCCGGGTATTGCTGTTTCTCGTCACTCGTGGGGTCCACTCGCCTCAGCTCTGCTTTTAAAAATTGTTGAAATTGTGATTATCTGTGTTATTTTAATATCACTGCACCTACCCTAAGCTATTTGCAGGCATTTTCCCGCCAAGCAGGCACCCACAGACAGCGGATCCTAGCGCTGTTGGGAGGGAAAACATTACACGGATGTCATCGCTGACAACGCGAGGCCACGCCCACCCCCTAGGCCACGCCCACCCCCGAGCCTATGTAAGCACTGATCTAGAGCGCGACACATTGGAATTGGTAGACCTCTGAGGCGGAAGCCGGAGGTGTTATTTTGCTCGTTTTTAAAAATTGTTGAAATTGTGATTATCTGTGTTATTTTAATATCACTGCACCTACCCTGAGCTATTTGCAGGCTTTTTCCCGCCAAGCAGGCACCCACAGACAGCGGATCCTAGCGCTGTTGAGAGGGAAAACATTACACGGACGCCATCGCTGACAACGCGAGGCCACGCCCACCCGCTAGGCCACGCCCACCCCCGAGCCTATGTAAGCGCTGATCTAGAGCGCGACACATTGGAATTGGTAGACCTCTGAGGCGGAAGCCGGAGGTGCTATTTTGCTCGTTTTTAAAAATTGTTGAAATTGTGATTATCTGTGTTATTTTAATATCACTGCACCTACCCTGAGCTATTTGCAGGCTTTTTCCCGCCAAGCAGGCACCCACAGACAGCGGATCCTAGCGCTGTTGGGAGGGAAAACATTACACGGACGCCATCGCTGACAACGCGAGGCCACGCCCACCCGCTAGGCCACGCCCACCACCTCTTCTCCATAAATGTGTGTCCCACGCAAGCGCAGCGGACGAGCGCAGCGGGAGCGCCTAAGGCAAGCCCGTCTGGGCCCGTCCGGGCCCAGCCGGTCCCAGGCCCAGGAACTCTGCCGGTTTCGCCGCCTAAGCGCCTGGTGTACACAAGTGATACGATTCGGGCTCTCCACCTGGAAAAAAAGCCGGATTGTCACTACTCTCATGTAGAAGGCAAACCCTACATCAACTGCGCACGCTGTAACCCAGGCACCCAGACCCCGGTAAGGCCCGAGCTACAGATGGGCCTTCTTAACTGCCGTTCCCTCCCCAAGCATGCGCATGAAACCAATTTACTGATACAAGACCATAGCCTGGGCGTACTGTTTCTTACAGAAACCTGGCTCTCTGCAAGCTCTGACTCTGACATCGTCAACACTCTCCCTCCGGGCTACCTGATCCAAACCCTGCATAGACCTAAAGGGAGAGGAGGGGGACTGGCAATAATCCATAAAGAACGCCTTGTCTGCAGAACCAGAAATGCAAACATTGAAGACTGCGAAAGCTGCCACTTCATTCTCCAAACTTCCCCAGATCACTCCATAACGGGACTGCTGATATATCGGCCGCCGGGTTTATCAGGAAAATTCATCAACGCCCTTACGGAGACGGTGGCACAACTAGCTTCTTCTGCCCCCAACTTCCTTCTAGTGGGCGACCTTAACCTCCATCTCGCAGATCCGACAGACTCCACAGCATCCGATCTTTTGCATGACCTGTGGTCATTTAACATTCGGCTGGTCAATAATGGACCCACCCACGACAAGGGACACCTCCTGGACCCCGTCCTGACCAATATCACGGACATTACCACTGGCTCCCCCCTTCCTCTCCCATGGACAGATCATTTCCTAATCCCTTTCTTCTGTCATCTACTCACAGCCCCCCCACAACCCTCCAAAACCCGAGTCCCCGATCGACGCTGGCACAAGCTTGTCCCAGAGGAATGGGCCAACACCCTTGCTAATTCTGTACCGACTCTCTCCGGTGACCCTATCATCGCCGATGACCAGTTCAATTTCTGGATCACATCCTCACTGGATCAACTCCTCCCCAAAACGACTACTCTCAAACATACCAAACGAGTTACCCCCGCTCCCTGGTACACTCCGGAGCTTAAATCCCTACGACAGGAATGTAAGAAAACGGAACGTTCCTGGAGGAAGGATAAGGCTAAGGATAAAAAGGACGCTTACCATACCGCTCTACAAACTTATAAAACCTCGCTCCGAAAATCCAAAAGTCTATTCTTCCAAAAAAGAATAGAACATTCTGCGTGCTCCAGCAAGGAATCCTACACTATTCTAAAAGAACTCCTCAAAGTCCCCGACTCCAGACCCAGAATCCCACCAGACCCCAAGGCTGATGAGGAAAAATGCTATAAACTAGCTAATTTCTTCACAGATAAGATCCAGAAAATCCTCGATTCAATTCCAACCACCAACTCGCACGAGGAAATAGAGACCAATAACACTCCTATCGCTTCTGTCTCACCTCTTGGGGACAAGTGACCGATGAGGAGGTCGAAAGCACGCTCAATAACATCAAAAGCGGCTCCCCCAGGGACCCTGCACCGTTTCGCTTCCTTAAGAGAGTAGCATCCACGATCGTCCCCCCCTCACCCAGCTCATCAACGTTTCGCTGGAAGAGGGAGTCGTCCCCCCCAACTGGAAAGCGGCAGTTGTCAAGGCGTTATTGAAGAAACCTTCCCTTGACCCCGCGGATTTGGCCAATTACAGGCCAATCTCCCTCCTCCCGGGATCTAGCAAGGTTGCCGAAAAGCTGGTAAACAGAGAAAACTCACAATTTCTGGAAACCAATGATCGGCTGAAAAGATCACAGACGGGATTCCGCCCAGGCCAGAGTACCGACATCGCCCTCCTGGTGGCAGTGGAAGAGGCCAGAGCACTGCTCGACGCTGGAGGATCAGTGGCAGTGATCCTCCTCGACCTCAGTGCGGCCTTCGACACCGTCAACCACCAACTCCTGATTCATCGTCTCAGGAGTGTCGGCGTGGAAGGAAAAGCACTGTCCTGGCTATCGTCCTTTCTGGGTCATCGGTCCTTTCAGATTTGGGAGAACAACACCCGCTCCTCCGAAAAACCCCTCCAATGTGGCGTACCTCAGGGCTCCTCCCTGAGCCCCACATTGTTTAACATCTACATGTCCCCACTGGAGGAGGTCGTCATCCCTTTCGGAGTGAGCATCGTCAGCTACGCCGACGATACACAATTAGTTGTTTCCCTATCTCACCCAAGCCAACAACCTGCGGACCTTTACAACTGTCTGACGCAGATACAAGGATGGATGAACCGATCCCATCTCAAACTTAACGGTTCAAAGACTGACATCCTCCTCCTGGGTCAGAAGGGACTCTCCCTGTCACAGAACATCTGGTCACAGAACATCTGGCCACCCTGTTTAGGCCCGCCCCCAGACCCTAAACCCGAGGTTAAGAGCTTAGGCGTCTGGTTCGATAAAGACCTATCGTTTGCAACACAGGCAAAAAAAGTAGCCGGGACATGCTTTGGGCTCCTCAAATCAATTAGAAAGATCCTGCCCCTACTCCCTCCTACCGCAAAAAAATTACTGATTCAAGGCCTAATAGTCTCCAGGATCGACTACAGTAACTCCATCTATTTGGGCGCTCCTGAGGCCACCCTGAACTGGCTACAGAGGATCCAAAATGCGGCTGCCCGGATCGTCACCAACACTCCTGCCAGAGCCTCAGCCCAACCGGCTCTGAGGCTCCTCCACTGGCTCCCGGTCAGGGAGCGAGTGCAGTTCAAAGCCCTTTGCCTGGCCCACAAATCGCTGCAAAATAAAGGACCTCCGATCCTAGCCAAATTCATTAAACCTTACAAAGCCCCAAGATCCCTCCGTTCCGATCAGGAACATCTCATCACCATCCCCAGATTTAAAAAGGCCCGCACGGGTGGAAGACGCTTCTCAGTTCATACAGCACGTCTCTGGAACGCCTTACCCCGCGAGACAAGATCAGAACCCAACTATCTACGTTTCAGAAAGCGTCTGAAAACCCTTCTATTTCCATAATTCCCTTCCACACCCCCTCACTGCCCTCACTCCCCTCAGGTTTACTGTTCCTAGCGCTGGGATACTCACGGGTGACTACGCGCTCTATAAAATTTATTAATAATAATAATAATAACTCACAACGGCCGTCGAGAAGTCAGGAAATCCACTTCCGGTGCTGCAGGGACTTCGGACTCTGGCAGGGCGGGAAAGTTTGCGACCGTTGATTAGAGTTTTTGGTGCCTGCCAAGCAGGGGAGTCACTCCTTGACTCCAAGGGAGATTCTTCCGTCTTCCAAAGGTAGTGGAACGTCAAAGGGCCAGGATTCTTCTTGTAAAGCGTCGACCAGGGATATCTAGTTTGCAATGGCATGGGTTCCCTATCTTATACTAAAAGAAAGGGAGGGACTGGCTTTATGACCATTCCTCCTGGAGGGTCAGGGTAAGGGGTGGTTACACCCACTTCCCTTTGTCCAGTTTCACGCCAGAGCAGGGACAGGTAGCCCCTGAACCGGTTTGAGCTGGCATATGCACAGAGGAGCCTACTGCTCCCCCAGTGCAGGACTTCAAAGCACTCTAGGAGTGCACCCACCCAGCCCCAATACACTAAATCCTGTCTGGAAGGTGGGGACACCTCCCTGTGACAGGATGCCTATTGTTGGGCCTCCTCCACTGCAAGTTTCAGTCAGCAGCAGGAGGGCAGCCCAGTGTCTGTGCTGGTGGCATCCATTTTGTGATGCCAGGGCTCTTTCAGATTTCTACCGTGTTACCACAGTACATGTCGTCCCCTCTAGAAAGGTGGGATCATACTCCCACACCAGTTACTGGTGTGGGGGTATGATTCCAAGTTGTTTGACACCAAACACGACATGTTTTGATGCAGTCATTCCAAAGTTAGCATTTACCGGTAGGTTATAATGCACTGAAGAGTATATGGTTTAACCGCATTCACAAAAAGCCACAGAGAATAGACTCTGCCAGCTGCAGAGGGGCCCTGCTCACGCAGAGGCACCCCCTCACATTGTAAACCAAGCACCCTGCCCTCAGGATTGATAGGGCCTGCCTTAGGGGTGACTGATAGGTTTATATGTGTTTGTATGGTGAGATATAGGAACCTATACCTCAGTGAGGAGTGCTAACACTACCTCACCCAGGCTGCAGTAGCAGGCCTGTGGTGTCAGATTTAGTCTGCTTCCCAGGGGTGGCATAATACATGTTTCAGGCCCTGGTAGGCCTGTGAAGTACCTATGCCCTTGGTACCTAAGGTAGCATATACTAGGGGCTCATAAGGTACCACAGTATCCAAAAATGTGTGCATCTAATATGCACACCAGTTATTTAAGGGAGTAAGGAGATAGGCTGGGGTCCTGGATAGTATGATCCCAGACAGACTAGTCAAGAACCATTCAAACACCAGGAAAAAAGTGGGGGCAACCATGCAGTCAGATTCCACCTTCCTACACACTGGATACTATCTGTACATGCGGGGAGTTTCTGCATGATTCTACTTACTTGTCGTTACAGAGGCCTTTTACGAATTCAACCCCATGGGTTCAGGACCATTTTGAGCCATAATTGAGACATTTGAGCCCTGACGAAGTTCCAATGGAACGAAACGCATTGGCTGTGGTTGAATTTTTAAAAATGTAAAGAATAAAGGACATATTTGGATAAATTTGAAGCTTTCTTTGACTCCGTTTCTGGTGCACCGTCCTTATCTTCATGAAACTGAGTCTCCGATACTTAATGTCCAGTGTCGTCTGTGGCACCGGGCGGCTTGAGTGAGTTCGCTGACTTAGTCTGACTCTCCAGGCAGCAGCTGATGATGAGATCTGACCGTGTTTGGGGCCTTTCACTTCCTCTTGGAAACTGGAGTGGCAGCCTGGCCCTCCTGCCCGGGTCCTACGTGGGACACAGAGCGGCCTGGAGAACAAAGGGCTGTAATGCATCATGCGAATATTATTGATTGCCAATGCCAGTGTAGGGGCCAGGGGCCCAAGTCGGCGTAGGCTGGCTAAAAGAAAGGATGGTCTCATTCTTTTTCTGCCAGCCCGCAGGCAACACACGTGTCAAACTAGCGCAGGTCCGATGTTCTATTGCCTGCCTCAGCCTGTCCGGTACAGTGAGCACCAGCACTGATACCAAAGTTAAAGGACAGCAGTCGAGTGTAATGTATGCCACAACTCTCTGCAGCAGGAGCCCCTGACAGATGACAGTATGATCATCTTAGAAAGGGGCAGGGGGTTAGTGAACTTCTTTTTCAGGTATTTTGTAGCAGTTTCAATATGTTTTTAGAGTGTTGTTCGTAAGTGTGTAATTTCTGGGTTTTTTTCAGTCAATGCACTCATTGCTTGGTTTGACTTGCGAAAAAGTGGCAATCTAAGTGTTACACGTGTTGTCATTGAATGCCACTTCTAAGTACACGGAAATGTGATACACAAGAAGTCTGAAAACTTGGCAGCTATGTGTAAATGCCTGCGTGATGGTATAATCTCCTAGTTGTACTTGCTATGCTATAAAATGTACTTTTTTATGCTAGCGCACAGTCACGAATCATCAGATTAACGAGATTATCTTCAAACCAGCTGCAGTGCCTGCCCACCTGCCCTCTTTAAGTGTGAACAGCAGTCATGGTTAGTGCCCTTCCATTTCTTGTGCATTTCTTTGGTTTTAAGATCTTCTTCGAGATTTTTGTTGCGGAAATGGGTGCAATTTCTGCTATTTATATGTTACCCTTGTCTTCATTGCTTGATATTGCTCGCGAGAAAGTGTCACTCATAGTGGTTGAAACGTCACTCATTTTTACACTGAAATTATGAAAATGTCACACATAGCAATTTGGAACCTGTGCAGCTATGTATTAGGTCATCACAAACACAAAGATATGTGCATCTGGCCGCAAATCCTTTGATCGATGGCACTATTTTCCGAAAAGCGATAATATGTGTATGTAAAAAGAATGGTCATTAAAGTGAAAACACAAGCGAAAGAAGACAGACACTCCCCAATCCAATCACTGCAAGGCAGACGAAATTGCGAAAGAAGACAAATACTCCCCGATTCAAACACTGGAAGGTAGACGAAATTGCGAAAGAACCAATCTCGGGATCGAAACAATGAGAGTCCTCTCTGACCAATCAGCGGGGAGCCTGCGCGTCACAAAGGGCGGGTCAGATGGTCGGACTGTTCCATTTTCCAATAACTTCCCAATAAAGGGATGATTATTTCATTGACTCCTTTTTAGGTACCCAGGACCCCAGTACTCGTGCAAGCCATCAACGTGAAACGAAAATCAAATCATAGTTTCTTTCATGAGGTGTTTCATTTCCTCCTGGTTGAACTTTTACCGTGAGCTGTAAAATGGTCGCGTCTACGTTCTTATAAGCCAAGGTTCCAGCGCATGGAGCATTCAGTATAGGTAGTTTTCGGGCTTTGTTCATGAGTCGTTTGATGTCGTGTTGGAGTAATAGTCTGTCAGAAGCACGCAGTGCTCAAACGTACGTTACAAGTACTTCTCCGCACACAGTCCTTACGGAAGGGAGCTCTACGAGAAGGTGTCCAATAGGCTATCTCTTCTTAAGTTCCAAAACTACCGTGAGGTGCTTCGCCGGCTAGCACAGCATAACTTATGTTAAACTTCTGTCCTTCTCTTTCTAGCGCACTTTAAGTGGTTTCATCTTCAACATTCCCTCGATACCGGCAACTAAGCGCTACTGTTGTCCACATCTATCCAAGACTGACCTGTAGCAACTGACGGCTGCCCATCACACCCCTAGCCAACAAGGACCACTGAGCTGACCGCTCCAACCTCTTGTTGGCCATCCACCCTAGGCAGTCGGCAGACAATCGCCAGAGAAACCGAGTGGTGTCTCTTCCTCCTGTGATCGGGCTTCGTGTACCCTGGCAGCATCCGGGGATGCCCGGCGGCTTTCCGTCATCGTAATGAATGGGCTCACCGAGGGGCAGGTCTTAATCAAAGACATAAAGCCCGGCCTGAAGAACCTCAATGTTCTGTTCATAGTGCTGGAGATAGGTGAGTGTGGGCTCTTTGACTTGTCCGCTTGGGAGAGGTATTCATTTTCAGACTTTGCGTGTAGCCGTATTTGTTTTCCTTGTTTCTCAATTTTGTCTGAACCTGGCAGCGCTGTTAAATGTAGCAACATCGTGACATGATTTTTTTTTTTTTTTTTTTGTAGTTGAGGCTTCCCACAGTGGCTTCCCTGCCATTTTTTTCGTTCTGGTTCATGTGCTTCTTGCTGCAACTTCGACTGTTTTGTGATATTCACTATAACCGCTCAGGATCTTTTCTTGCAACGTGTTGTGGAAGGCTGTGGTGTGATGTGCTACACACACCCTGCCAAGGATGTATTCGGTGGGAAGTTGTCTTTATCTGGGTTGCCCTGCCCCAGGATGTGTGTGATTCCGTGGGCAGACACTGAACTCAACTGGTTTCGTTTTTGGATAATGACTACTGAAGAATATTGTAAGAAGGCTTATCTGATTCCTGACGGAAGATGATAGGTGTGTGCTGTCAAGGTTAAAGTATGGCCTGGCAATGACTACTTTCTGTATACTGGCTGAGGCTGGCAGCGTAGATTCTGGTTGCAGAATGCTCCCCGGTAGGCAGTGGGTTTCCTGTGGTAGTCTCGCACTGCCACAGTGTTCATGGATGCTGGTGAGTCGCCCCGTATGCTGCAATACACCACGCTGTCCTTCACACGTGTTCACTGTTCACCTTCCCGTTCCTTTCACTTTCCCCTCCTGCTCTCTTCCCGGGTGCGGCGTCACGCTCATTCTTAAAATGATCATACCCACGCTGTGATGCCGAAGGTTTCGTTTCGAGCATGCACTTCCTGTGTGTAATCTGCTGCTCCCTCCCCCGTAGCTCATAGCGCAAGTTTTATACGGTCTTCTTAGTAATGCATTTCCACTCCTTGCAGATAGGGGTGCTGGACGACTGCCGGCACTCGAGCGTCTGGCTGAGCCAAGACAATAGTCCTAAATTATAGTCCTCATGACTTCACTGGACGAAGGGCACGGGGACTGGCGTCACTCCTGTGTTCCATTTTAAAACGCCATGCCCATTCACGTAGCACGAGTGGGTATGTTTATCAATATATGTGTATGTATTTGTGTTTTCCTCGAGTTTCAAGAATCTTAGCACCGAGGCCATTTAAACAAAACAGTGGGTTAAAGCACTTACTGCTGACATCTTTGTGACCGGTGGGTCACAGGGTTCAGAGAATCCCACTGTCCTCTAAGCCCTTGAGCTTTACGAGCATACTGATAGTACCGGGTTTGATTGAATTAGGCAGATGTTTCATCTGGAAGCCTCCCTAGTCCTGTTACTGACACCAGTGACCATACACACTCTTGCAAGATAGCTCTGTCCTCTTCCTTAACTGTAACTCACTGATCCCGGACCTGGCTCGCAACAAAGTTCGAGTTTCACTGCCAAAGATAAAACCAAAAATTCACCGACCACATAGAATAACCCTAAATCTGAGCATTTTCACCCCCTTTGGAATGTTAATCGGCCTCAATCTTTGGGTGTCCGATATGAGTGGCCAATTAATACTCTGATTTTTTTTTTTTTTTTTTTTTTTTTTTTACAATGAAGTCACTTCTCAGAAATGCTCATGATTTCAGATAGGCAAGTTATCAGACGACAAAATGCTATTTGACACGGTTTACCAGGTCTGTGCTTTCTGTTAACGGATAGCATTCTGGGAGCTGTCCAGATGCACATCAACAATCAATTTGACTAAAACTTCTGAAGACTAAAACTTCTGAAAACAAGGATTTAAAAAAAACAAAGCAGCGCACTGGTACACGGTGTTTTTGGTGGCATGAGGCAGCTGGTAAGTAACATTATAGAGGACCGATGTGACCTGGATACTACTTGGACAGGCCCTGGGCTTTCACTAAGCAAGAACCTATTTTTTTGTGAAGGGTTCTGTTGGTCCTGTTTAAATGGACAGATTGGACCCTCACACTCAAACAATGACTTGTAAAAGCAACGTCCAGAGAGGAAAGTAGTGTGTCCTCCTGAAGCCTTTTGGTAACCCTAGAATAACCTGACCTAAATACTGATTTTGAATTACTCACCTGGCAGCGGTCATTCTATAAAAGTTAATGTATTTATGTATTTGCACCCATTTGTTTTTCCTTTTAATCATTTTCCAGGCATGGTTACCAAAACCAAAGATGGCCATGAAGTTAGATCTTGCAAGGTTGCTGATAAGACGGGCAGTGTTACCATTTCCGTGTGGGATGAGATTGGCACCCTGATCCAGCCTGGGGACATTATCCGTCTAATCAGAGGGTATGTGTTTATAGGAATATATGGATGGGGGGTGTAATGTAAAGCTGAATCCACAGCTGCATTTATGACGATGGTAAGAACTAAATCGCCATAAGACAGACAGACATATTGGAGTTCCTGAGGTAGGCACGTGTTGCCAAAAATGCCACCAAGTTTCATACTCTAACAAAGCTCAACATTTCGCTTATGTCAATTCACTTTATGATTAGTTACATTTTTTGTTGTGCTCTTTCCAGACTTAAACTGGTATCAAAAATGGTTGCTTTACTTGTAAATGATATCAGAATATCAATTTTCTTTCGAAAGTGCTTCTCTGTTCAGATTACCACTGGTGTGATAAGAATTTCTTGTACTCCCAGTGCCACACATATGAATATTGAACTATGTAGGCCAAGAAGTAGGCTCCTTCATCTGGTCAACACTCAGAAATCATCATTTTGTAGTTTAAGATTACTGGTCTAATTCATGGTTTGGAAGGTAGGCCACCAAGTGGCTAAGGTGGCGGAGGCACCAATTTTGCTGGCCTAGCTGTGGCAGCCTGACACCTTTATTCCTGCCCACTGGCTGATGGGACATGTTGTGTAAACACAGCTCCACGTCCAAGGCTGGCGCTATACTTCAATGAAAAATTCATGGTAGCTCACCCCTGGCAATGCGGACTTGGTGACATCACTTTAAACAAAAAAAAGTTTGGAAGACTGAACCCCAAAGTGGCAGTGTTCTTTACAAAGTAAAGTCTTACAAACCTGGCAGTTCTTCAGTACATGGGGATGTTGGAATGTTTCCTGTCCTGTTGTGAATGGCAAAGCTGGAAAGGGAAAATGTCTGTCTTGAGTCCCAAGGCCACCATCAGTAGCACTTCCCTACTGACATAGGTGGGGCGCCGTTCGTAGTCGGGAACTGTGGATGCTGGCAAATGCTGAGGACACCGCGGAGGAGTGACTGAAATCCCCTTTTTAAATTGCAGTTTTATTGGAGCTTTTTAAAAGGACTGGAAGAAGCGCTTCCCTAGCGCAACACACTCTGGAACTACATATCCGTCCCGGGACTGCGAGGCCCAGGCTGCCCTGCAACGCAAATCCACAGCGCACCTGGTGCCTCTTCCCGGCCCCTCCCCTCGTTACCTGGCTCTTCAAAACGACTCACGGCCCCCGCTTCGCGGGCGCCGTTCGTAGTCGGGAACTGTGGATGCTGGCAAATGCTGAGGACACCGCGGAGGAGTGACTGAAATCCCCTTTTTAAATTGCAGTTTTATTGGAGCTTTTTAAAAGGACTGGAAGAAGCGCTTCCCTAGCGCAACACACTCTGGAACTACATATCCGTCCCGGGACTGCGAGGCCCAGGCTGCCCTGCAACGCAAATCCACAGCGCACCTGGTGCCTCTTCCCGGCCCCTCCCCTCGTTACCTGGCTCTTCAAAACGACTCACGGCCCCCGCTTCGCGGGCGCCGTTCGTAGTCGGGAACTGTGGATGCTGGCAAATGCTGAGGACACCGCGGAGGAGTGACTGAAATCCCCTTTTTAAATTGCAGTTTTATTGGAGCTTTTTAAAAGGACTGGAAGAAGCGCTTCCCTAGCGCAACACACTCTGGAACTACATATCCGTCCCGGGACTGCGAGGCCCAGGCTGCCCTGCAACGCAAATCCACAGCGCACCTGGTGCCTCTTCCCGGCCCCTCCCCTCGTTACCTGGCTCTTCAAAACGACTCACGGCCCCCGCTTCGCGGGCGCCGTTCGTAGTCGGGAACTGTGGATGCTGGCAAATGCTGAGGACACCGCGGAGGAGTGACTGAAATCCCCTTTTTAAATTGCAGTTTTATTGGAGCTTTTTAAAAGGACTGGAAGAAGCGCTTCCCTAGCGCAACACACTCTGGAACTACATATCCGTCCCGGGACTGCGAGGCCCAGGCTGCCCTGCAACGCAAATCCACAGCGCACCTGGTGCCTCTTCCCGGCCCCTCCCCTCGTTACCTGGCTCTTCAAAACGACTCACGGCCCCCGCTTCGCGGGCGCCGTTCGTAGTCGGGAACTGTGGATGCTGGCAAATGCTGAGGACACCGCGGAGGAGTGACTGAAATCCCCTTTTTAAATTGCAGTTTTATTGGAGCTTTTTAAAAGGACTGGAAGAAGCGCTTCCCTAGCGCAACACACTCTGGAACTACATATCCGTCCCGGGACTGCGAGGCCCAGGCTGCCCTGCAACGCAAATCCACAGCGCACCTGGTGCCTCTTCCCGGCCCCTCCCCTCGTTACCTGGCTCTTCAAAACTACTCACGGCCCCCGCTTCGCGGGCGCCGTTCGTAGTCGGGAACTGTGGATGCTGGCAAATGCTGAGGACACCGCGGAGGAGTGACTGAAATCCCCTTTTTAAATTGCAGTTTTATTGGAGCTTTTTAAAAGGACTGGAAGAAGCGCTTCCCTAGCGCAACACACTCTGGAACTACATATCCGTCCCGGGACTGCGAGGCCCAGGCTGCCCTGCAACGCAAATCCACAGCGCACCTGGTGCCTCTTCCCGGCCCCTCCCCCTCAGGTGATATATCTGACACCCATTCCCGCGTACGCGGGACGCGAGCGGGGCGCAGACCGGGGCTAAGCCCGGGCAAAGGGCGGGCCGTCTGAGGCCGTCCGAGGACGATTGAGGACGGGCCGGGCTACCCCCCTAATATTTCTACTACGGTCTCTGAAAATGTCTACATGCCCTGGGAAACCGCGAACCCTAGTGGTAAATACCTCTAAAGGTGTGGTGACAGGTACTATCGATCATTTTTTTAAACGTGTGACTACTGTTTTGGAAAAGGAAATTGCGGACACGGAGAAGAGACTATCACTAGACTTGTTAACGGGTAAACGATCTTCCCTGGGGAGAATTGGGAATGTTCCTTCCCCCGGGGCGGTAGCAAAGGAGATAAGTGTACCTGGTTCCCTCTCCATGTTTGAACGGGAGGAATTGAACACTGAAATTAATTGCTCTCCTGTGATTGTTAACCCTGTCCATATACTGAGTTCAACCTTGTCTGGGTTATCTGACTCTCCAAATTTGGACATATCGTCCCCATCGAGTGTAGGCCCTCCTGATCCTAGGCCTAACGCAAGAAAGAGGCGAGGCTCATCTAGGACAAAAAAGGAGAAAGCAAAATCACAATCCAAAAAGCTAACATCCCTAGGGCCCACTGATCTGACCAATCCACCTACAACCACCACTATCACTGGGTTCGCATCTGGTCAGGATATCGTGGGCGAATTACTTAATAAAATTGAGATCATGTTTAAGTCTCTTTTACTCCCTCTCCTAGAGAGAACTAGATTAATGACCCTGCACCTTGATAACCTGGGCAAAAAACAGCAAGAGAATAGCATAGCTCTAACCGAACTAGCTAGAGTGCAGACAAAAAACATCTTGCCTGACTCAGAGGTCTCTCCCATCAGGCCCTTACAACAACCATCAACTAGTGGTACCGTGGCAAACAGGTACAACGTTTTGGGTAAAAAATCATTGGGAAAGTCAGTTAAAGACAATAAAGGCAAAGGTCCCACCAATCCCCGTGGTAATGTATCAAGAAGACAAACAGAGAGGGCTGATATCACTAAAAACGATGAAACAGGAAATGCTGAAAAAGTAGCAGGGAACAAAACCCCTACAACTATTAATAACATCCCTCCAAATAATAGACAAGAGAAGGTAATTAGTGAGGATCCCAATCAGCTACCTTCCACCCCCCCGAGTAGAAGAGTGGATCTACCCCCAGAATCAGCACCATATACCATCATAATGACGGGAGTACCACAACTGCCAGAAGGAATAAGGGAGGACTATTACGCCCTAAGAAACAAAACAATATATTGGTTAAAACAAAACAGACCCCTACCAGCGCACATAAACGGAGAAATTTTAATGGTAAGACGCACGTCTTGGGTGGGTTCAAGACCAAAAGACAAGAAGGGGGATGTTATAATCATAAATTTTAGGGATCATAGAGCCGTCAGATATGTTGGTGACTGGTATGAAGCTAGAGGGGGGGGATGGCATTCTTACCCATTATGTTAACTATTTTTACCCACAAGAATTGATCTCTCACCTGAAACCGAATACCGTAAAAGACCATTTTGTAGGCTGGAAGGAACCCAACTATCAACCCGTTTTCTCTCATCCTTGTAATTTTATTCCTAACCCACCTCTTTTCAGGGGTCCACAGAATAACGCCCATTACCATCAAAGGCCCCTTGCACCACCTCACAAAGCGAACCTTTATCCCTACCAGGAATATAGCGTCCCTACCTCTAATTATTTTCTCCCACTTTACGATCTGGAAAGTGTTGATTGACTTATTGATGTTGAGTCCTCGACCCAAAAATCCACTTTTCCTGCACCTGTCATGCCCAAAGAGTCAGTCAAAATAAGTGCCGACACAGATAGGCAAGAACCTGAAAAGGGCAATCACTTACAATCTCCTAGCTCGCCCTTTATTGGAGGAGCCGATATAATGACTGACGGCAATAGTTCCCGTAGTGGATCCTTAGATCCGGGAAATTGCTCTCTGGAAATCCGGGAGATTTTACCTGTAAAAGAGATAGGCAGTGTTAAAAACATTAGCGCCTCCAGTAAGGACGCCCTAACATTACAAATCGTGTCCTGGAATATAGCGGGTTTACGTTCGAAAATAATGGACGGAAGTGCAATGGACTTTCTGCAGGAATACCACGTTATAGCCTTGCAGGAGACGTGGACCACTAATGAACTGCACATGATAGGGTATAAAACATATTTCTCTCCAGCAGTTGCAGGCTCATATGGTAGGGCCAAGGGAGGCCTAACGCTATATATAAAAAACACCATACCAGGATTAGAAGTCAAGGAACTTACCCTACAGCCTAATTATCAAATTCTGAGGCTATTGTTCCCAAATAAAAACACGATCTTCCTGGTTAATACCTATGATAATCTGCCTGTCTCCGAGAGAATAAACACTCTTGGGGCCCTTCGGAATAAACTTTCCTCCCTCCAAAAGAAAACACAAGGCTCAAACGCCCCAACTATTGTTTGGGGAGGTGATTTTAACCATCACCCCTGTGCCGTGGAAAATACTAAGATCTGCGGCATAGTGGACGAAACAGAAACTCACATCACCCATTTTAGCCATTCCAGGGTAGGGGATTTTTTAAACGACCTACTTTCAGAATTAGGATTAGTCATTTTAAATAAAACGGATATTAGTACCGGACAATTACAGCCAACTTACGTGGGTAGGGGATGGGAGTCAACTATTGATTATATACTTGTCTCAACTGCCTCCGTGAGCAAAGCGCAGGAATTTAGATTAGTTGCTAACACATTAAGTGACCATGTTGCCTTGGCCTTTGATTTAGTGATGGATTTGGGAAAACTAACCCCCCATCTGTTGTTGACTGCACTTGCACAAAATAACTTAACCTTAACTAAAATTAATGGCTATGCCATAGGTTGGGGCAAGATAGATCCAGCAGATCTGACAAAGAAGGTGGTACACGCGGTATTTCCCGCCGTAATGAAGTGCCTAGAGGAGGAGATAGATGAGGAGGAAGTCCTGGAAAACTTCAGTAAAATCCTGGCTAGAGTAAATGAGTGTCTAAAACATAAGAAGAAAGGGAGCAAGGGAGGGAAGAAAGGATGGTTTAATAGAGACTGTACTTTGGCCCATAAAGCCCTAAAAAAAGCCCTGACGAACTCTGTCAGAGACAAAGAGGAGATCCGCGCCCCAAGGTCATATAGACTAGCCTGTAAAATAAGACAACAGGAGATTAAAAAAACACTTTGGGATCAATTATATGAGTCCGCCAGGAATAAAAATAGTGCAGAGTTTTGGAAGGTAGTGAAAACACCCTTTCTGGCAAATCTAAATGATCAGCCAACAATAGAAGTAACAATAGAGGGCTCTGCATGGGTCAATCATTTCTCTAAAGTCTTTGGTAGGCTACCAGGAGTTGAACAATCAGAGGAGACTAATCAGAATTCACAAGATAATTTATTTCCCATACCTATAAATTTTGAAATCCCCGAAGTGGTAAACGCTGTTAAAATGAGTAAAGGCGGAAAAGCTCCAGGACCGGATGGTGTCCCAGTGGACTTTTTTAAATTTAACCTAGATTTATGGGCTCCAATTTTAAAGAGGGTCTTTGATGCGGCTATGAAATGTGGACTAATGGAAACTTGGACTCACTCCATTATGGTCCCTATTTTTAAGAAAGGAAACAGGGAGGAGGTCACTTGCTACCGCCCAATTTCATTACTGGACTCGCTTGGAAAGGTACTGGGGAGAGTCCTTCTCCAACGCTTACAGGAATGGGCGGATGACCAAAAAATACTATCTGATATTCAATATGGCTTCAGGGAGGGTTTCGGAACCACGGAACAGGCCTTGAACCTTGCCCTCATATTGGGAAAATACGTGTCGGCAAAGCAAGGAAGACTATATATGGTCTATGTCGACCTTTCGGCAGCTTTTGACTGCGTCTCCCATCAAAAACTCTGGGCAGTTCTCACGGATATAGGTTTCGATCCAACCCTTGTAAACCTCCTCCGTGCATTGTATTCTGATGCTTCCTCTAGGGTTCGTTTTGGAACACGGGGAGAAGTATCAGAATCATTTAAGGTGGAGCGGGGCGTTAGACAGGGTTGTGTCCTGGCCCCCTTTCTGTTTTCACTCTATACTAATGGCCTCGAGGCAGAGATGCTGAGAGGCTGCCAGGACCTCCCTCGAGTAAACAATCGTCCAGTCCCCGCACTCCTCTACGCGGATGACGCAGTGATCTTGGCACGCACCCCGCGGGAACTACAAAAAGCACTGGACAGATATGCCAGGTTTATGGGTAGTTTGGATCTGAAAATTAATATTAAAAAAACTTACATAATGAGAGCAGGCAAGAGACAGAAAGGGGGGAGGACTATATCCCTTGATAAAGAGAGGCTAGAACAGACTTCCCAATATCCTTATCTAGGGGTAATGATTGATGACAAACTCAACTGGAAAGCGGCAATTGAGGCCCGTAAACATCAACTACTGCGAGCAACAATTGCTCTCATAAAATTTTCCCAAAAACTGGGAAAGAGACCACCAGCAGAGCTCCTTCGCATTTACAAGGCAAAGTGTCAATCTACCGCACTTTATGGAGCAGGGTTGTGGGGGCACAAAAACACAACCCCACTACAGAGAGCAGAAAATAAGTTTATGAGATTTCTTCTGATGGCCCCTAAGCGGGCCTCGACCTATGCCTGCCACGTTGAGCTTGGAATCCCTCACATTGAGGATCTGGCAAAAATCCAACCCCTAATGCTGTGGCGACGTATTTGGACAGCAACAAAAAATACACTCACTAAAGAGATAGTGGCTGATTGTATGTCTCTGGAGCAAGTGAAAAAAATAGAATGGCTGCTGTACGTAAAAAACCTCCTTACAGATCTAGGCCTAGACAAATACTACACAAATCCCGAATCCATTGCCGAAATCCCAAAGAAAGACCTTAAAATAAAGGCCTTGTCGCATATGGAAGAACTCCGGCTGAGTAGGGAGATAAACAAACCATCCGTTCAACACTCCCTGGCAGTCATGACCACTTTGGAGATGGAACCATATCTGACTTATGTCGACTTTCAATTTGAGCGGTTCCTTCTAGTACGCTTTAGACTTAACTCTTTCCATAGGTTGGTAGCCTTCCCTACAAGAAACAACTGGGATGACTCGTTAACTTTGTGCCCGTGTGATGAAATATCACAACAATCAACACTGCACACAGTCCTTTTTTGCAAGTACTACACTCCACACCGTAAACTATGGTTAGTACCCTTGCTTAGAGCGCTTGGTTTTAATAGATGTCGCCCTGCAATGCTATATCTGCAATTTTTGAATAATCCTCTAGTTACAAAAACTGTTAGCACCTTCTTAAAATGTATTTTTAAACATAGACCAAATCTTGGATGAATTTAACCTCAAAGTGTACAGATTGGTATATGATTATGCTGCTATGTTTTTGATATAGCTTCTATTTTGGAAATTGTCTTATTGTAGTTGTAAGTTGTTATCTTATGTATGTTTACTTTTATGGTTATCATTGATTATAACCGAATAAAGATTTACTTACTTACTTACTTACTGACATAGGTTTTTCACAAGTACATTTATGGTAAGAGCTGCTGGTTTTACCTAGATCCCCTTTAAGGTGTGCCAGCCGGCAAGGTAATTTTCCTATGGGCGACTATTTAATGACCTTTCATGTCTTTTTAGGTTTCACCTGCACAACTCTTGCACTATGCTTGTGAAATCTTTTATTTAATATATATTCAAAGGGGGCTCTTATCAGTTGCAATGTCTGAATTACTGTGATTCGCTGTTGTGTGGAACTTGTTTTTATCTTCCCCTGGCTGCGCACATTTACAATACTGTCACAATATAATCTCTTCCCTGGGAAAAGGCAGACCAGGCCACTTTGGCATTTCCTATTCATGCCTCAGTACCTTACTTTGCACTTTGTAGGCATTATCGGAATGGATTTTGTTTTTTTTCTTTCAACTTAATCTATTTGGTCATTAGGATCAAATTCTAATTGTGGTCTTAAACATTCATGTCAAAAGTAGTTTATTAAAGCTATGCTATATTTTACTACTGAACAGGTAGCCACAAGTGCAGTTACCTTGTAGACAACAAGGTCATAATTCGGCTGGTGCAGCAGGTGCAGTGACACCTGGGCCCAAAGCTCTAGGAACCCCTCTAAACACCAAATATTGCAATATTTTACTACTGAACAGGCAGTCACAATTGCAGTTACCTTACAGGCATTAGGGTCATGATCTGAATGGTGCAGCAGATGCAGTGGCACCAGGACCAAAACACACAATGCTATTACATCATATAATTCAATTCTTTCCCTCTCATTTCCTTTTTCAAAATGTTGCTATTACTTACCCAGACTATACCACTAGTAACAGCACTATATATTGCCTTTTTGTACATAAACAAGACGTAACACTTTAACAGACTCTCCGTAACTTGGATTGTACAACTACTCATCGAGCTACAACTCGCAACAAGACAGCTTAATTTTAATCACATTGGCGAAACCTAATACATTTGCCAATACTTGGTTAATCAAGCTTCTTGGAAAGTCCGCCACTAAAATACATAATGTGTCTCGATCCTTGGATGTTTTTTGGGAACGTAACCATTTTACACTGGGTTTCTCTAGGTATGCTTCGATGTGGAAAGGATGCCTGACTCTCTACACAGGAAGAGGAGGAGGGCTTCAGAAAATTGGGGAGTAAGTATTGCAACAGTTTCTGCTTTCTTATTATGCCTGAAATAATGAATTCACTCAACCACATGTTCATCCGAAGGACCGATTAGAAGCTGGTGCAGGTAAATCTATGGTGACCCCTCTTGTGTGCCCTCCTTGAGTCTCCATTGTAGCCCCGGGGAGCGGAGCAAGGCTGCCGGCAAGTAACGCATAATGCACGAATGGGGATTAACTGCTTTACGTTTCACGCAAATATGTAGAGCAGTTGTAGCCACAGGTGCAGTTCAGCCTCCACTGAGGCCTCTGCTGGTCATCATGGCTTCTAGCCAAGTCAGTCAGTATTTGTAATTCAGACAATAGCAAGGAGTGCAAGTCAGGGAAGCGCTCTTTCAGGCCTTCCCAGAATACTGACACACAAATGAGGGGACCGCTTTCACACTTGCCAATCTGCTAGCTTTTGTTGGAGCAAAAGGCAGGACATGTCCAGGAACACCCTTGCTCTTCATAGACAACCATGTCTCCTGTCTGCCACACCCACTGATTTCATTAACTACCAAAGCCCTAGGCCTAAGTCGGGGTTCTGCAGTTCTTCCTCCTTTTTGTGCAGAGTACCCTGAATGTAAAATGAAAAGTGATTCCTCTGTGTAAATAGGCTAACATGGCACACATACTACTTCCACCCGTCTATACACTGAAGGTCAGCACACTGCAAAAAGGATATAATGTAGAACCCGCCACTAGCCCAGGAGGCATCGGGGAAAAGGCTGTCCTACTGCTAAAGCTGCCATCCCTGCAAGAACTTTACTATCTGGTGAGGGGACAGTAGTGCTGCTCTGTACAGAAGGTACACTTAGCGCGTCCCTCTAGAACAGGGCCAACCTACAGGTGACAGTACTTTACAGTGGCTAGCTACAGTGGGTCTCTGTGCGCACGCATGGTTGTCCTGCGTCCTGAGACAGAACAAAATACAAAACGGGGCGAACTCGTGTGAGTCTACATGGGCGGAAGCTTATACTTGCAAAGCATACACTTGACATTCCTATCCCAACAGACACTTAAAGCGCCATATTATCAAGAACGGCGATAATATCGCCGCTTTAGCGGCAGGAATCTGTCGCTAATGCGGCGATAAGGGGCTTGATAATATGCCCTGGAGAATTCCAATAGAAGCCCAGGTTTGTGGTCCTTCACACCAGAACCTGGGCTTCTATTGGAATTCTTTAGGGCATATTATCAAGCCCTTTATCGCCGCATTAGCGGCAGTTTCCTGCCGCTAAAGCGGTGATAATGTTATCACTGTTCTTGATAATATGGCCCAGACACTTTGCTGTGGGTGGTGCCTGCCACATTCTTTGCAGCAAATCACTGTGGACCTTGGTCTGTGGATCCACATTGGTCCTTTGTGTTCTGAGGTGGGGTCGATGGGCTCATGTCAGCGAGTCAAAATGTTAAAAAAATGTACTTTTTTAATGCTGACTGGCACGCTTTGCTCTTGTAGTACTTTCAAAGTACACAAACTTGAGTAGGGCTTAAAGGAAATAAGTAGCTCTGTTGCTTAGGTTCTTACATTTAAATCTGTCTCCAGTCCCAGAACCAATTTACCATTTAAATTTGATCCCTTAAACTTGTCTTAAACTCAGTTTATGTTGGTTTCTTTTTAGGCAGCCTTCAAGGAAAGTTTTTGGGTCATCCGCAGATAGACTTGACATGATTTAAAAAAAAAAAAAAAAAACCTGCATATTTTCTTTTCTGGCCTCAATTATCTTTCGTATTAAAGTGGATGTTGCCACGATTTGGAAACTCATTTAGGATTTCAGTCTGTGGCTCGTAGTATAAGGCTGCGTTAAGGTATTGGAAAATAATTAAAAATGAATCCTGGGGTAAACTGGTCAGGGTTTGTAGGCGGAAAGATCCTAGGGCCTTTTGGGTGGAGGCCAATAAAACCAACCCTCTAAGCATTAAATCTAACACTGTCCTAAATACCATTTGCCCAGAAGCTTGGGTAAACCATAAAAAAAAAGTGTATGGACACAGTGCATCTAATCAATATGTTGAGAAGGTGGTTCTCTGCCCCCCGCCCCCTGTTCTGGAATTCACCATTGGCTAGGTCACTGAGGCAATTAATAGGAGCCCTTGCCACAAGGCCCCCAGACCTGATGGTTTTCCAATGGATTTGTATAAAGGCTCACCTGAATTATGGACCCCTCGCCAACCAGTGTGCAGATGCAGGATTTTTCATACTTGGGAGGGAGGGGGGTAGTCATGGATGCTAAATGCAATTGGGGACCCTGCATTGCTAGTGTATGCCAGAAATCCGTACACTCTGTGGGGCATATTTTTAATTTGGTGAAATGCATTGGTTAAAAACAGTAGCCCCCTTTTAGTCTAAGGGGCATATCAAGAACGGCGTTAAAATTATCGCCGCTTAAAGGGCTTGATAATAGGCCCTTGAGAAGCCCAGGTTCACACCAGAACATGGACTTCTATTGGAATTCTCAAGGGCATATTATCAAGGCCATTATCGCCACGTTGGCGGCAGTTTCCTGCCGCTAAAGCGGCGATCATTTTAAAGCCGTTCTTGATAATATGCACCTTAGTTCTTACATATGACTCTAGTATCTGAGGATGCTCTAACATAAGCACCCTTCAGGGTGAGTGAAACAGGGTGCTTAGGCAAATTCTGGGAACCCCGCCTGTTACCTTTTATTACTCACCAGGAGCTGGGAATGTCCTATGCAGAGGATATTATCAAGTTGGCTCCCCCTGCTTCTGTGGTGCTCGATCTGGGCAAATCCACTTGCTTCACTTATTATGGAGATCGCTGAGGATTGCCTTTTGTGTGTGAGCCCTGAAAATCCATTGGTTCAACTATGTTAATGCAGAACTGGTGAAGCTGGGAAGACCAACCCTTTTTACTAACTCTCGTTCTACAACTAAAACTGACTTTACCTGGCTTAAAGCTGCTTTTAAGTCTAGGATGAAAGCCAGTAGGGGGGGAATTAGAATTAAGAAAACCAACTGTTAGGGAGAATTTGGACTTGCATAGGGGCATATCAGCAAGGGCTGGCGATAAAATTATCGCCGCTTTAGCTTCCGTTTTCGGCCGAAAAGCGGCTATAATTTTATCGCCCTATCAGCATGGATACGCTAACGCGTGGATCCATGCCTTAGCGCCCATTTCCTTAGCGCCTCGCATCGCTAATGAGATGCGAGGTAGGCGTTCCCAGCAGGAATCCAGAGAAAATAAAAGCTTACCCGGCTTCTCCCTATCAACAAGGGAATCGCTATCCCGCCTAGCGACTTAAAAGGCAGCGCTAACCGGTTGTATCGCCGGTTTCTTACGCCTATTATTTTTATTACCTAGCCATACTTGTCATGGGAGGTGGATTGTCATGATAAGTCCACATCTCCCTATTTACTATATTTGCCCTAACGCTGTGTTTTATCTCTGGAAATACTGAGAGAATGCCGAATTACACTGCTATTGCTGGGATTTCTATCGCCTCGGCGATGCGCGTTGCTAATAGTGCGCTAGCCGGGCCATAGAATCCGGCGATAGGCGGCGTTAAAATTGTTCACGCTAAACACGGCCAGCGATAATTATCGCTGGCCGTTGATGATATGCCCCATAGTTCTTTAACACTGGAACCATATTTGGCATGGATTAATGGGTCCTGGGATAGACCATTAACAAGGTTTAGGTTGGAATTTGTGAGGTTTCCCCTTGGTCCATTTGATGTATCTAAAGTCTTATCTTGCCCCTGTGACAAATCCTCCCCCAAGCCTGTTGCATTTTACAGTTTTCTACCAATTTTACATTGTTTTTACCAAATGGTTTCCAATTCCTATTAAGTCGCAGGGTATCGGAAGGTTCAGACTACCTTTGGTCCATCTACAGCAATTCAAATCCCCATCTAACTGCATCCGCACTTGTTCCGTTCTGAAATTTGCCCTCAATAGAAGTATATAATTGTTTTAATGGGATGTAAGATTTCAAGGAGGTCGATACACTCGTTTTGGGGAAAATATGTCAGTTGATGATTTCTAATGCATTGTGCAATGGTTGAGTATGTGACTTCATTGATGGGGTGCTTACTATAACTTTTCTGCTATTCGGTTTTAAGAACTTTCCCTGTATCTAGTGCATAGGCTAGAGGGACACAAATGGATATGCCTGTTTTCATTGAACGGTGGTGTTCTGTGTGAATTGGTCTCGCCTGCCATAACCGTGATATATGGGTCTTTGTCCACTGTTTTTATGATATAGATTTGCACCTGCATTGTGTGGATTTTGTGCATTTATGGCAAGTTCTTGTACCCGAAATAAAGTGATTTTTGAATTGGCTCCTCTCATAAATTGTGCAGGGGGTGTCCAACTGTTGTAGAAGAGGCCTGGGACCATGCTAGACCTCCTGGATAACCACAACAATGCTTTATATGTAGCAAGTGAAAAGGGAATCCAGTTATGTAGTTATCATGAAGTCTTGAAAATCCTGCATGGTTTTGCCTCTTCTGGTCCTACGTTGGAAACCCCTGATTTACACTAACCACGAGGACGCGAAAGGCTGCTTCAGCACTCTCGCCTGATCAGGAAAGAAATGCATGAACAGACAACAGCTGTCTCTTGGATGTTGTAAATTTCTGTAAACAGTAGATGACGTGTGGTCTAGGAATGATCAATTTTGTGCAGTTGGCACGTGTGTATGCGTACTCGGAATTAAAGTACTTTTTGCTATTTCTATTGTGATGCAAATGTGGAGTGTTTGACTTCGACTGTGCTTGACTTATTAAATCTAACCTCCTATTTTTCCTAGCTTTTGTTAATGAGCATTTAAAAGGACTGCCAGATCTTGAACTGAAGTCCTTTATTTATTCACAGGCCAGGTACGGTGCAGGCAGCCGCTTTGCGAGCTTCTACACTCTACCCTGCTAATCTCATCCCTGAGCTGGAGGGAGCGCCCTCTGCTGGGGTGTAACAGGTAATTGACCCTCCATGCTTGATGAGTTCTGCATTGCTACTTGACCCAGTAACTTTTTCTGTTGCTCCTTTATAGAGTGGAAAATATTAATGGAACAGCTGGCCTTCAACATGTTAACGTTCCGTTCATGTTTCCTCATACGTTTAGATGAGGTTTTCCTCGAATTAATACTTTTCATACTGCTACTAACCACCCTGCTACGGATTTGTTGTCTTTCCCATTTCACTCGCACTTCATTTTTTTTTATCAACCTTGTAAGTATGCTCTCCCAGTAATATGAGCCATTGACCCTAGGGTGCATAGCTCTGCTTTTATTACGTCACACTGGAAAAGCCTATTGAATGGTCCACAAGTATTGGAATCAATTGATATATTTTTTTTCTCCATAAAGAGCAGCTAAATCAATGGAACCCGACTACCAAGTCTTTTTATGCTGCACACAAAGTTTTAATGCTGGTCTACAAGGCGCTTACCTCCCAAGCAAAGCTATTTAAAGAGCTGGTTATGTGCTTTGAGTAAGAATGGGCATAGTAGGAACAAATGGTCGAGGGTTTTCACCCTTTTGACTTGACAAATATATAAGCGTGTACGGTATTTTTGTTACCCAATAATTTTCTAAGTAAAGGGACTAAACTAAATTAACCCCATCCCTGCATTTTAAAGATATCCTTGTTGGGGGTGGGCGGAATTTGTGTAGTCGTGCTACGCAAAGCTCCGTGAAACAGTAAAAAAATCTCCGCAAGCACGCAGACATTCCGCGAACATACAGAGTTGCTTGTTCGCTATGCTTTTTTCCTGTTTTGCGAACACTGGTTGCGTGCTCGGGGGTGGAGGGGGGAAATATGTCGAACACACATTTTGAGAACGCGAGCAAGCGAATTCAGTGAAGCTGCGGATCGCAGAATTTTGGGCAATTCTGTGTTCTCTGCGGAACGCGAAATTACCCAAATTCCGCAAGCGGAACGGAATTTGCCGCCTAGGCCTAATCATAGTACCCTCTGAATAGAGCCAAATGAGCTATTTATCAGTAGATTAACAAAACCTGTTCAGGTCTGGACTACAGGTGGCGTTATCTAGCCAGATTCATTAAAAAAAAAAAAATTAAAAAAACATGCTAATAGGTTTATATATGTATATAGATGGCCTTTTGGTTAGCACTCTGTGTTTTTTTTTTTTTTTTTTTTTCCAAGTGTCATTCACACTTCACTCACCCACCACAACATAAAGCATAGTGCCTGTTTCATCAATGTCTTCCACGGAGTGACAGCATTTTCCATTCTCACATGTTCACAGCTGCATAAATAGGACAGATTCTTTTGTTGTAAACACATATGATTGCAGTCTCTAGACGGCAGCATTTTTTCTAACCCTTAAACGTTTTTGATTGTGTACCCTTGCAAAATAAAAAAACATAAAACATTGGCATTGAAGCCGGTATCTACCGTGAAGGCATGCACATCCATAGTGGACATCATGCATAGATTTGTAAAAAAACATTACAATTGTAGGGCTGCCATGCATGTACACACATCCACTATGTGTGTCTTAATTCATTTGCGATATTAGAACAAACCCATTCAAAGATGGCTGGCAGGGATGTTCATGAATCTGCACCACAATCTTTACATGAGTTTGTTAAAATACAAATCCAGTTTTTCATAACTGCCACACATACTTGCACACTCGCTGGTGGCTATTCTAAAATGGAGAGAAAACCGTCGGTGGTATGGGGAAATAAGTGTGTATGGATTGGAGAGCAATGGGGTGGAGGCATATTTGAACAAGCATTTGCAATGCAGTAGGTCTCGCATTTACGCGAGTTTGAGCTATTGGCATTGTAAATGACAATACCTTTTATTTACATATTGGTTTTTAAAACCTAAATAAAAGGCATTGTCAATTACAATGCTAATAGCTCAAACTCTCGCAAATGCGATACCTGTTGCATTGCAGGCGCTTGTTTTAAAGGTAGTCAAAGCAATGTTCCCTCAAAATTGTATGAGGCTCTTTGCTGCAAAGTGCGTCTGTTTTTAGGTTTCTTTCTAAGAGTAGGCCATCGCAGAGCTTCGAGTTCTGAGATAAGGTTTCAGAACAGCAAACTCTTATTAGCAAGCAGACTGTTCGTTTATTTTAGTTCTAATAGCAACAGATTGCTTTTTCTAGGGCGAGACAACGGCCCTCCAGCTTCCTAATTAAATAAATAGTACACTTGTGAGGCTTTTGCTAGTAACCTTTTGTGTGAAGCAGGGCACTGACACTGCAACTGAATCAGCAATTTATTTCCTTTGTTCGCTTGAGTGTCCAAAGGCTCGGTGAGCAGATGTGCCAAAGGTGAGACACTAACTTATGGATTAACCATTCAGTTCACAAAGGGGAGCAGCGACAGCCTGGACCCCTAAGGACGTGCATGAGGTGCTTGCACAGTAAACCTTTGGGGCTTTTTACAAATAAATAAGCTTCTTATTAATGAACAGAACAATCTATTACAGTATGACAGTGAAGGTTAACATTCCACACGCGGTAGAAAGTCAAAGTGGGGCTTAAAATCAGTAACCAGTGGACATTAAGTAGGTTACGGGCCCCAGCACAGAGGTGCATCAGCTCCCACACTCCGGTAACATGAGAGGGTTTAGACATTGGGCTAGTCCTCCCTCTGTACGCGTAAGCACAGTCCTCCCCTTTCCTGTAGACTTATTTTTGAGGGGGAGGCAGAGCCTTCTACTGTGGGGAAACTGCATGTTTGTGCTTGGAGGATCGGGAGGAGGGCTTATGATGATGCAGAAGAGTGAAGCAAAACGTGCAGTCCTTTAGTGAATAGTAATATTAATTCAGTGATTAGTGAGCCAAAAGAAACCGCATGGAGTCAATCCAATACTTGCTGCACAGTCCGGAGTTGTTGGGCAGCTGATTAGCTGCTACAGGGGAGGTGGGCAGGTCTGAGGCTGGCTCAGCAGCTGATCACTGTGGCTCTTGCGCTTTGGAGGTGATCCCGGAAGAGGCTGAGCCCGGCCGATTTAACTCCTTACCCCGCTAGCGGGGGTGAAAGGAGAGTTAAATAGTCAGCCTGTTTTTGGTGGTGGGAGGCAGGGCACACTACGAGGTGATGGAGTTTTGAAGCTGAAAGCACGGCGCTCGTGCAATGGGCGCCGGGTTGAATAGTTGTAAATTATTAAAAATAAAAACGGGTGAACCATGCCCTGCAAAAGAAAATAAAGTGCAGCTGAAGGATTTTCCCTTTCTCTCGTGGGCCGCGGACTGCCCCTGCTCCAAAGCATGGCACCCCAAAATGTATGTGCGCGCCTGCAAGTTAAGCGGACGACAGTAAATAAAATGGTCCCTAAAGCAAAACCTAGACTTGCAGTCTAGGAAAACTAGTTGGCCGGTGCGCGTTGTCTAAAAGCGGAAGTGGTGTATCGGGAGCACCGGCCAATAAGGAGGCAGGATATAAAAGCAATGTAGAAGTTAACAAATGGCAAGCAGCATGTGAAATTACACTCCGTAGAGTGATTACTGCAGGGCTTGAAGACAGTGCACGTACGCTGATGCTTGTCCTAAAAACAACCAGGATGGTGAGAGTCAGGAGAAGTAATGGATGATGTTGGGAGGGAAAGCAAACTGAGCCAGGGAGGTGGGGGGTTGGGCAAAGTCGAGGGAGAAGCAACACACCCTGGAGAGAGCAAGTGAACACATGCACTTTCATGCAGTGCATATTCAAGAGAAGATTTCCCTGCATGCAAGCAACGTCCGCAGTAGGATGCAAATCAATCAATCCAAATGTGGTGTAGCGGTCTAGTCGTTCGCGCACACTACGTGTGACGCGAACGGAAGTCCGGCAGCGGCCATGTTCGGCCATTAGTGCGCGGATTTCGGCAAGAGCAGAGCACCGCTTCGGCGCTCCCGATGTGAAGCTATAATAAAAGTTATTTGGGCACAATCCGCAAAGAGTAAGAAGTCATTTGTAGCACCACACTAGTGAATAAACAACCACCTTTATAATGGCGACGAGGTGGTGAAGAAGCGTCCTGCACACCACCCGGAATCCCCTTGAGAGGCCACGAGCCCAGGAGTGCCCATCTACAGAGCAAGTCATCGGGAGCGTAGCAGAGCAGCGGTGAGTGCGGCACAGCACCGGCGTCGCGCCCCACCTGCGCAGGCTAGGGACATCACCCGCCGGCCCTCCAGCAACCAGCATCCTTGCTGGCGAAGGTCCCCGGCCGACTTCTACGAGCCGCCCAGGAGGAAGGAGGGCTCCCTAGCCACATAACCCTGGTAGGGGCGTCCTGTACCTCGGCGCAGCCAAACGACAGCCACAAGGAGAGTGGGGATTCCAGCCAGGAGGACGACGTGCGTCCAAGGGAAGCCCAGGGGGTGGCACTCGCAGACAGCCCTACCAATACAAGGAGACGGGCCACCGACGGGGAGAAAATGTGTGCGCAGACATTCTCGTTGACGAACCCGGTGCCATTCCTGGCAAAAGGGGTAGAACCAGAAATGCCATGGGAGGACTGGAAACAGTACTTCCTGAATTACCTCTCGGCGCTAGAAGAGGAGGGAGAAGCAGAGTTCTCGAGCGCCCGGCGGAAGAAAATCCTACTCCATCATTTGGGCCTGGCGGGACAAAGAGTATACCAAAACCTGGTGAAAAAGGAAAGCGCAGCAACGCATGTAGATGTCTTCCAGCACACATTAGAAGACATCGACGCCCACTATCGCCCTGTGGTATGCACAGTGATAGATGGGTATAACTTCTACCACAGGAAGCAGGAAAAGGGGTAATGGGTGGATGAATATGTAGCGGCGTTACAAAAATTGGCCATAACGTGCAAATTTGCAACCTTACAGGAAGAATTGATCAGGGATCAAATCATCATGCACACGGTGAATTCCTCCATACAAGAGAAGCTGTGGATCAATGGCGACGCACCTTTGAAGGATGTTGTGGCATTAGTAAAAAAGGCGGAGTTGTCTAAGAGGTGCGCGGAAGCAGCCAAGCACGAGAGCAGTCAAGGGCAAGCAGTGTGCAAGGTAGGGGACAAGAAGACAAGTGACCATAAACAACCACCAGGACAACAAGGAGCAAGGAACTACAAAAAGTACAATACAAGAACCCCTAGACCACAAGGTCAAAAGAATTGGAGCAGGAACACATGCTATAGATGCGGCAGCAACACTCGCGCTGCCAACGACAAGGGTTGCCCTGCATTTGGTGCCAAATGCTCATACTGCGGACTGTTAGGGCACTACGAGAAGGTGTGCAGGAGAAAGACCCCTAGTAGCGAAATAAAGTATGTGGCACAAGAGGAGCACAAGGAGAACGAGGAAGAGGATGAGGAAGATGAAGATGGTATCCTGATAGTGGAAGAGCAAGTCCTAGGCATAGAAGGCACCACTGACAAGAAGCCAAAGTGTGAGATGACGATCGGAGGAGTACAAGTGACCATGGTAGCGGATTCGGGGTCACCCTACACGATTATCCAGAGAAAGATATGGGAGAAGGAGTTCGTGACAAGAACAAATTATCATCTAAGGCCCACAGACATCCATCCAGTGACATTCACTGGAGAACCTATCCCCATGGTTTGAGTTTTGCCCATTGTCATTCGAATTCAAAGGCAGAACGTGCGACGGAAAATTATATGTGGCCGAAAAGGGACTGTCGGTTCTAGGCTGGAAAGATCAAGGATCCCTGGGAATGAAGCTAAATCCGGGGGGGCACACGCAAGTCCTAATGACAGAAGAGGGACCAGGATACGCAGCACAACGATGGAAGGAAGAGTTTCCGGAAGTCTTCAGAGAATCCATAGGACGCATGGCAAAGTTCATGCATAGAATTCAGTTGAGAGAAGGGGCACAACCGGTGTCCCACAAAGCTCGTAACATCCCGTTCCGGACCAGGACAGCTGTACAGGAAGAGTTGCAGAGCCTGGAAGATAATGGAGTGATAGAGGCAATCGACAACGCGGAATGGCTGGCGCCCTTGGTGGTAGCGCAGAAACCAAACGGGAAGGTGAGACTGTGTGTCGACCTAAAAGAACTTAACAAAAACATCGTGGTGGATAAGTTCCCTCTTCCCAGGATCAACGAAATGCTAGCCAAAACCCAGGGAGCAAAGTGGTTCTCCACCATAGACCTGACTTCAGCGTACCACCAGATTGCCTTGCATCGATCCTGCAACCACCTTACATCATTTATCACACCGTTCGGATGCTACAAATTCTTAAGGATGCCCTTCGGACTGGCCTCCGTGGCTGCGGTTTTTCAAAAATTAATGCACAGGTTGTTCCACAAGATGGAAGGCATTCAATATTTCCAGGACGACATATTGGTAATGGGGACATCCAGAGTGGACCATAACGTGAAGTTAAAAGAGGTACTCACCATATTGATGCAAAATGGGCTCACCGCCCAATGGGACAAATGCAAGTTCAGAGGGGACAAAGTCACGTATTTGGGGCACGAGAAAAGTCAACATGGCATCGAACCGAAAGCATCCAACGTCACAGCGATCTGAGATGCTCCCACACCCAAGAACAGAGAAGACATCAGGACTTTCCTGGGGTTGGCAGAGTTTTATAGTAAACTCGTGCCACACTTTGCATCTAAGACCCATCACATGCGAATACTACTGAAAGACAAATCCACATTCCGATGGACGGAAAGGGAACAACAGGAGTTCGAGGACATGAAACGCAACATCAGTGAGGCAGTGCCCATACATGGGTTCAACCCTGAAGCGCTGACAATTCTAACCACAGACGCTAGCGATCGAGGATTAGGGGCAGTGCTCACGCAACAATCCACAGTAGGAGCAGTCACTACGATCAGCTTCGCCTCCAGAGAATTGGCCCCCAACGAACAAAAATTCAGTGTAGTAGAGAAGGAGCTGTTAGCGGCAGTATGGGTAATGGAGAGATTCCGGCAGTTCCTGTGGGGAGGAAAGTTCCTTCTGCGTACAAACCCTTGGTGAAAGTCCTCACATCAAGCAGGCACGAGCATGCTACTCCACGAATAGCAAAAATGACACTGAGGCTACTCGATTATGTGTATGACGTGGAGTACTTACCAGGACACAAGAACAAGGTAGCAGACTTTTTGAGTAGGGCTGCATCCAAGGAATGTGTGGAGGTCATGACGAAGGAGGATGGGAGGAGTACGCGGTTGCCCTCACGGGGGACCCAGAAAAAGCCATAAGCGCCCAGGAATGGGAAAACTAATACGACCAGGATGTGAAACTACGTGCAGTAAAAGCATATGTGACGAATGGATGGCCGGACAAGAGATTGTTGGAGGAAGAATTGAAACAGTATTGTGAAGAACTATAAATAGGGGACAAACCCTCGTTCTTGCTAAGGGGCACCAAAGTCATCCCGCCTTATTCCCTGAGAAGTCACATCGTAGCCATCACACACGAAGGACACTTGGGGATCGTGAAAACTAAATGGAGAGCCAAAGAAGACACTGGTGGCCGGGGATGGATGTGATGGTAGAGAGATATGTAAGGGCGTGCGAACAATGCAACAATGCGGACAAGACTGAGAAATTATTACGCCCGCCCCTAGGAAGATACGACTGTCCAGAAAACCCATGGGAAGAGATTTCCATAGACCTCCTAGGACCCATACAGGACACACAAGGCACTCGGAAATATATCACGGTGGTCATAGATCGATACTCCAAGTGGCCGGAGATAGACGTGTCTGAGAACACAGAAACCGAGACCGTACTGGCCTTCTTAACAGACCTCTTCCTAAGAAAAGGGATCCCCAAAGGGATTTTGAGTGACAATGGCCCGCAATTTACGTCAACTAAATGGGAAAACTTCATGGAAAGGAATGACATTGCGACGCGCCATACGCCAATATACCACCCGGCAGGGAACGGATTGACGGAGAGATTTAACCGGGTGATCATGGGATCGGTCCAGGCGGCGATCAGCCAAGGCAAGAACTGGGAGAAGGAACTGAAACGACTGATGTGGGCATATCGGATAACACCTACCACCACGGGGTACAGTCCATTCAGAATCCTGTGAGGAAGAGAACCATTCACAAAGGATAATGTGGCGTGGAAACGCCTCACGGTGCAAAGCCACTGGTCTCCAGCAGTGGTGCGCCGAAACTTAGAGAGAGCTCAGACAGTGTACACAGAGCACTATGATGCCAAACACACCAAAGAGGTCACGCTAGAGAAGGGCGAGTGGGTGAGAATCAAGCTGCCTACACAGAAGAAGAAAGGAGATATTAAATTCACACCCCCTCTTCAAGTGATGGAACCATATTCTAGGTCAGCGCTCCTCAGTGACGGGAAAATATGGTCTCAAGATAGAAGGGCGAGGTGTAATACAGCAGGTTTGAGTAACATCATCGTAGAGACAGCTAACGCCGTACCGAGGAAAGGAGGAAACCCGGAATGTCCCAAAGAGGAGGAGAGTAGTCCACCACCGAGGACATTGCTAGGAGAGAGTGGGGAGATGAGAGAGCAAGCGTTCAGCACCAAAGAGAGAATAGATCTGGCAAGTGGTGTGGAAGCAGGAGGCAAGACTGTGGGGAAACACCCGAGTTGGGACACCATGAGTCCACTCAGAGTACGGGTGGTCTCAATAGCCGGACACGATGTGGCAGAAGGGTCAATCTGCCCAGGAGGTTTGGAGAGTTTGTCATGGACAGCAAGTAAGACTGTACAGTTTCTTTGGGTTGTTGTTAAAAGGGGGGGGGAGATGTGGTGTAGCGGTCTAGTCGTTCGCGCACACTACGTGTGACGCGAACGGAAGTCCAGCAGCGGCCATGATCGGCCATTAGCACGCGGATTTCGGCAAGAGCAGAGCACCGCTCCGGTGCACCCGATGTGAAGCTATAATAAAAGTTATTTGAGCACAATCAGCAAAGAGCAAGAAGTCATTTGTAGCACCACACTAGTGAATAAACGACCACCTTTATACCAAACACTAAAACCGAAATGCTCCAGGGTGGGACAGTCATCGAACTGTGAGACAAAACAATTCAATCATAAGTAATTCGCTGACCCAAAGCCCAGTCTATGTATAGAACAGTGGTCCTGCTTACAGATCTTAAGCTATCTGTAGCCAAAACATAAAAATGGCGCGATTCCAGAGGCCTGTTTATTGACAGTTTCTGTGTTTGGAAAAAAGTAGCACTGATAGATTTAATGTTATTCTTCATGAATAGCTACAGTTTGCTCGTAGGGCTCTTACAGATGGAAAATTACATTAAAGTGAGCATGCGTACACCTCATTAATTCTTCTGCAACAAAAAATAATTCACGATTGACCTTAGATTTATAAATTCGTTTTTGCATACTCCCCACAAACCACTTTTCTGCAAAATGGAAATCATCCAGTTAAAAAGTTCAACACAGCTTCTAGGCAAATTCCATGCAGTGGGCTTGACTGTCTGACTCCCAAGAGCATTTTTAACAATTTACCTAACTGGGACTATGTCTTTCTGGATTGACCAACGCCATGAGGCTTCTTTCAGAACCAATTGCAGAATAACTGTAGCACAAAAGCCCCCCTCAATCCGGAGGGCAAATGCAAAATTCCTATTTATTTTTCTCCAGCGTGAGTCCCTCTGATTCCTTGCTTGAGGGCACTTTTATGCTATGATCAGTAACATACCAGTTTTCTAACTGGTGGTTTTCCACTACCAACTTGTATGCATACTGATTCCTAAATCAAAGTTTCAATGGAAAGTGCATCTGAAGCAGAACTACACCGTGGTGACTGCCACTGTGTAATACAGGGTTTCCCACTCTGGATAATTGTTTCAGAGTCCACATAATAATAATGAGACTAATAGGGTGCAGCGGGATAATGGGTCTTCATTACTAGTCCCTGAAATTTGTAACTCCTTCTTAGGTTGAAGCCGACCAGACAGCCGAGCTGTCTCGTTATCGACCTCTTTGGGGACATTCAGAAAGCTACCCAGGGAATGCATTCTGCCCTTTGACTACCATTGACTTTGTGGTTTGAAGCTCAGTTTCTAGTTTTCTATTTGCTGACTTCATTTGTTTTAGGCCTTCCAGGTTCAGCATGACCTCCCAAGGTGCAAAGCCATTTCAAGCTATCCCTCCTTGTATTCTTCCATGAGCGCTCCTTTCTGTATACAGGCCTGTAAATCTTTTTCTTATCTTGTCACATTTACTGTGCTTTCAAAAACAGAAGTCAAATGCCAAGCTGTGTCTGCCAAGGGAGATTTGTGTTTACTTTTCTTTCTCTGACTTCAAAGTGAGCGGATTTTAGTGACAATCTTGCTGGTTACTCGGGGTAGAGGAAAGGGTTTTTCTTTCTAGCACACAACATTTAAATGAACTGCAAAACATTTAAAAACGTCAGACTTAGCAATGCACAGATGAAGCACATTTGTTAATTATGAAGTGTTGGAAACAAATACTTTAATGTGATCAAACCGATCAACACACTAGGTGATGCCATTTCTATACATTTAGTAAAACTCTTGTCTGTGCAAATGTAATGGTCATTTCAATAAAAAATGTGTTGTTCATAATGGCAGTGTGCAACCACACCATGCATACTTTACTCTTTACCACTCTACTTTACACCATGTTACTGCACTCTACTCTTCTTTACTACATGCCACTTCACTCTATGCTTCTCTACAGCACTCTACGCTAGGCCAATGCACTGTATGCCACTTTGCTGTACACCACTCCAGTCTAGGCCACTCCACTCAGCACAAACCACTGGACTGTTTACCAATGCACTCAACACCAATGAACTCTACTCTGTACCACTCCACGCCCTAGTCTCTATGCCAGGGGTCTCCCACGAGTAGCTCGGGCGCTACTGGTAGCTTGCCAGTACCTTCAAAGTAGCTCTCTTAGGTGAAGTCAAGCCCAGTATCAGTTTCAGAGAGTAGGCACCTATTTAAGAAGGCAGCACGGATCATCTCAAGACACTAAGAGTGACAGCCAGCCAAACTTATCACAGTAACTCATACTAACACTCAAACACACACTGTACCAGTTTATAGGACCTGCTACATGACAGTCTGTATCCAATCTCAATATAATTAAGCCACAAGGAGATTGACCATGTTGTAGTCCCTCCTTTATCAGTCACAACATGTGTGTGAACAGTGCACCATCAAAAAAGTATGGCAGCAGTAGCCTGAGCTGTAATCAGTGCTGACCTACCAAAGTTTGGGACTGCAGGAGTCAGAGTGAAAATGTGTCAGATGCATGATCAGCTCAAGGCCTGTTGAGAACAGGGTATGATCTAGACCAGAGCAAATTAAGAGATTCATCAACATTTGTGTGTGCCCATACTAAACACTATTGCTTCCTGAAACTATGCCTGGTGCCACCCGCCTGCAGAGGATATAAATTACCCTCATTGCACTTGGGTCGAAACATCGACACTCTTCCCCCAGTGTGCCTGTCCCTGATATCATTCCAGCCCTGGCTTTTCATAGATGAATGTTCTCTGTGCGTCATCAGAAAATCATGAAATGAATATTTGTAAATCCATAAGGGACAGGCCTTTCTGTAAATCTGGTGCCACTATGAACCACGACCAGTTTTTACTAAGGATACCAGAATGTTTAATTGATTGGTTATTGAATTTGCCTTTTGGATTCCCCTCCTTTATATCTGTCCTACCTCACAAGCACTTACCTTCTTCACACTCCCCTTGGAGCAACCTCTTTCGCTATTTGGAGCATTTAATATGATGATCTGTTATAAAAGTAACTAAATAATAAACAGTCACTATTGGAGCGATATTTTGTGCCTTTGTGTCTTTTGAGGATATACTTGTGTGCATTGTAAAGAAAATGGTGGTACATTAATGATGGAATGCTAATTATATATGTACTGGATGCCCTTTGACTAATGAATGTTTTTCATAACTGAATTGTAGCTTTAAAGAAGTCTAGGACCATTGTTTCCTATACCAATGGTAAGCATCCATGGCATATGGCTGTAATACCTGGGAATTCAAAGTAGTCTGTCCATATGAGGCATTTGTGCATGTGAGTACATGATGATAATGACAAGCTGATGTGTTGAGACTGCATTTCTCAAAAACTGAAAACGGATATTTTAAAGGCAGTTTTAGTTTAAAAAAATGGGGCTTCTTCTGGAAAATTGAGTTTGTTTGCCCACAGTGGAAAGTAGTATTAGATAGAAAAATTAGCATTTTCAGAAACTTGTGAATGATAATTCAAGCTGAGCTGGGGAGACGTACTGCTGTGGTTATGTCCTTTGTGCCACTGGGCATGTCAAGATTTGAATGTTACTTCATAAGTCAAGGGGAGGCATTTAATATTGAGGAACTTTTTCCCAGCATTTCTGCTGGTAACCGCACTTGGTATACTTGGGTGGTAACTACTGAAAATCTTACTTTGGGTGGTCATAGTGTAGTCACTATTTTACAGGTATAACATTTTCTGGTAGCTCTGGAAGACTTTCCTTGAGCAGAAGTAGCACTCGCTACAGAAAAGGTTGGAGACCCCTGCTCTATGCCAATCCACTATATGCCACTCTAATCTACACTGCACCACTGTACTATATGCTGCGGCACTCTGCACCACTTTACGCCATTATCTTACGCCACTCTACTCCACACCGCTACACATTACCCTGCACTGCACCACTCTGCCAGTTCATTCTACCCTGCACCATTGCACTCTACATCACTTCACTCTACTCTGAAACAATTTACTTTACTCCCCTGTACGCTGCCCCTGCACTCTGTGCCACTCCACTTTAAACCACTGCCCTCTATGCCAATCCTCTCTGCACCACAGCCCTCTCTGCCACTGAACTCTACTCTACTGCAATCTATGCCAATGCACTCTATGCAACTGCACTCTACTATAGACTACTCCACCCTGCAGACCTCCATTCTGTGCCACTGCACTCTACGGAAATATACTCGACTCTGCACCACTCTAGTCTTCACCACTCAAGTCTTCACCACTCAATGCCACTCTAGTGTGCTCCACTCTATGCCATTGCCCTCTGACATTCTACATCACTACAATCTATGCCACTCTTCACTTCTCCTGACTGCACTCAATGCCACTGCTCTCTACTATGCAACACTCTAATCTATGCCACTGCATTCTACGATGCTGCATTGTACGCAACTGTATTATATGCCGCTGAACTCTACTCTGCACCATTGCACTCTACACCAGTCCACTATAAGCCACTCCATTGTATGCCACTCTATGGGTGGAACTCCACTCTATGCCATTCCATTACACACTATACCACTCAAAGTCTACTCTTTGCTGTTCCATGACCCTCCACACCACTCTCCTCTATGCCACTAACTGTTAGCCATGCTGAACTGCAGCCACACTGGTGTACAACATGACTAAAAACATTGGCAAAGCCAATAGCTTTTGCATAGATGAGACCCATTGTCTTTGCCAGCGCTTATGCTCTTTGAATTTAAGTTTTCAAATGTCTTTTGGCGTTTTTAATTTTTCTATCGTAAAATGGAATTCTTCTGATGTCTGGAGGAATTGGATTCCATAATTTTTAGGACAGTTATGGAAAATACTTTTCCAGTTTTTTGCGTTGCTGTTTCAAGAAGGGTGTCCAAGCCCCTTAGGTGGCATATGCCACCAGAGAACCTTCGCTTCAGGGTAGTGTTTGACCTGGCATTCTGAAGGTGGCTTTCCCCAAACGTGTTGGCTGCTTACCTCCTTTTTACTGGTTCTTTTTGTTAGCCTTAGGACTCAGAGCACTTTACCACTCCTGGCCAGTACTAAAGTGCAGGTGCTTCTCCCCTAAACATAGTAAGATTTAGAAGTCCTGAGCAATGTTCCCTCTAATTTGTTTCCTCTATGTGCTGCAATAAGGGAGCACCGTGCACTGCAGCTAAGGCTGCGTGCGCCAAAGACCAGCAATAACCTACTATGCAAGCACGTGTGGTTTGCAGGCTTCCAAAATCCGTGGTTATGGTGTCATGGGCCCCAATGCAAACCCCAAAAGAATGCCACTCTTACCCTCTTTGGTTCATGTTAAGACACCCATTTGCATTAGCTTGCAGTAAGAAAGAAATCATCCTAATAAAATTGGCAAGTGCCTATTTAGAAATTCTGATCCAGATTTACTAATACTGTGCATCACAAAAGTGACTCAAAACAAATTGATTTGTGTGGGGAAAATTGCCCTCAGTAACGCAGTGTAACAGTTTGCCCTACCTTGTGCTACTTTGCACCAACGCTGTGTACCATGGGTGGTACATGGGCGATTCTCATGGATTTTGAGACAAATCCCTATCTATTAACATTAATAAATAGGATTTGAGCCAAAAAATGACGTCTCCTAGAGACAGGTGTAACAGTGAAGCAACTTTTAAAAGTCTCCATATCTTTCAAACTCTGCATCTGTACAGCGCACACAGTGGGAAAGGTCTTAAGGGATGTTTTTTGTACTGGAAGGCTCACTTTCAGTCCAGCACCTATGCTTGACAGAATGCTCACATCCTTGGACTAAGGTCAGGGCCACTAGAATTGCAATTATGCGACCGTGGCCTCTTCCTCATAACTATGGATTTGCCAAGTGTTAAGCAATCTATATTCTGCAGATTTTAACCCCCCAAAAAGTTTCTAGTGCAAATGGATAAAAAGTTACCAAAACTGCGAATACCTTTATTGCTGCAATGTGGAAGACTCGTGGCAAAGGCTGATTGGTCACCTTATTTTCTCGAATTGGTGTATTTGGGTGTTAAATTGGTACTAATGAGGTTAGGCATTTTTGCAGATTGTTGTTGGCATGTGTGAAAATGACAAAATAATAAAATGTCAAAAGGGCACCTATTCTTGCTGCATAATTGAGCCCCGACGCGTAATTTGGTCTTATCCTGCCTCACAATTCTAGTAGCCCCGACTATAGTGCTAGGTAGAGGTGGGTGAGCCAATAAATTAAAAGGGACAGCTGAGGTTGGCTCTGGTTCTTAAGAACCCTTGCAAAAGCAGAGACTTGAAAGTATGCGGCATGTCAAGCATGCAGCACAGATCATGGTAGGATATAGTAAGGTGTCTTCAATATTCAAAAAATTGAAACATGGAAGCGTTTCACCTTAGTCCCTGGCACTGGAGTTGTAATTCTGCGACTGCAGCTCTTTTACATTATGGTGAATTGGCTGCATTTGCCACATAATCCATCTGCTGGATAATCAGCAGTTCCAGCTCAAACTGATCAAAAGTTACTGAAAATGTGGCATCGTGTTCGTATTCAATGGAAGAAGCTTCGCTAAGGTTATTTGGTCTACTTTCAGTTCCTTATTTCTGCATTTGGTTGTTACATTGGTAGTCATGAGGTGAGATCTTTTAACAGATTGTGTTACCATGTATAACAATTATAAGACAATGAAGTAATACTTTCAAAATGTGCCACATGATGCCACATAATTTGCCTTTTCTTGCTGCATAATTTTGTCAACCCTGTAGCATAATTTGGTGCACTCCTGCCACATAATTCCAGTGGCATTCACTTTAATACATCAGATGTGCAAAGTATTTATTACAAAAGAGTTTTTAAACATGAGCTAGGAAATGTCCCTCCCCCCCCACCCCGCCCCCCCAACACCTTATTCAGACAATGCTATTAGTGAACCAAAAGGAAATCCGGGATCATGTGTACCCTCAATGTGGCCTGGTTTCAAATTAATGATAATTTAGGCTAATAAATGAAACCCAAATTAACTTTTGTATATTACAAAGCCTGTTCTCTCATATTTGAAGGTGCCTGAAGATGAACAAAAAGGAGGATCAGTTAAAGTATTTGCCCATTCTTTAAGCTGGAAGTTTTTTTATTTTTTTGCAGTTATGTCTACCAAACTCGACCGGAAAGTATTAGAGGGTACCTGAGCATCGAGACTGGAACCGGTTTCCCCAGTTCCAGAGTGAGCAGCCCTGACAGTAACGCCAAATACTCTCCCTCTCAATATAAGTGAAACACAAACATACACGTGTCTGAGCTAAAAAAAAAAAAAAAAAAGCAGCCCCTTTCTGTTTGATGGATTAGCTGGGCCCCCTGGTTCACAGCCTGGGACAAACGGAGAAAAGGGAAGTTTCCAAGCCTCCCTTTATGGCTTTAGGTCCATCTTCAAAACAGGTAATATCCTTATACAAGCCTCGCCATCCCACCTCTCTATCTTTGAACACCACTTTAGCACTGTCTCTCCTCCTTAACCATTCAGCGCCTAACACTGCTCCTCCCCAAACGACAGAACCCCTCAAACCTCTTCCTCCCCCCACTCTACCTCCACTCTCAAACACTCTCAAACACCAAAAATTGTTCTGTCTCATATTGATTATGGTAATACCATCCTTAATGGAATCCCCAAGGTACACCTAGCTCCAATCAAAGCTGTGCTCAACCTTGCTGCCAGGCTCATCACGGACTGCAAACGCTTCAATCAAATATCCCGGCTCTCAAATCTCTTAAATGGCTCCCTATCGCAGGCAGATCTGCCTACAAAACCGCCTGCATTACTCATAAAGTCCTCCACCAAAACACTCCGCATTACCACTCAAAGAAACTCCACACTGCGGCTCCACTCGACTTCTGAGAAGCACCAACACCCTACTCCTTTTCCCACCTCTGCATAAAAAGAAAGCTGCACAATCTCGCTCCTTCTCTGGCAATGTCCCTATTATCTGGAATGCCCTCCCAAAAAACCTGCGCTGTAATCCCTCCTATTCTAGTTTCAAAAATAACCTCAAAACCCACCTCCTCAATTATTATTGGGGTTCCTAACCTCTGTCCTACTCCCGATTTCTTATCTATCACACTATTTGTTCAGTAATTATATACCCTGTTCTCCTGTTTCACCATTTACCTAATTACTTAAATGTATAGCTCCTACCCCTGTTTATTTATCTGGTTTTGTATAATGCTCATGTCTGTACTTTGTACATTTTTGTTGCACTACCTTTCATATGCTTTTATACCCTATGTGCCTTATACTATCCTTATCTTGTAAAGCGCTTTGATACCTCTGGGTCTAGCCAGCGCTATATAAAACTTTCTAAATAAAAAAAAAAGTCTGCGTGCGCAAGCGCGCAGCCTACGTGGAACATAGGTCCCTTGTAAAGTGCTACAACATATACCTAGGGCCTGTAACCCAAATGTTACAAGTGGGCTGCAGCCTGGATTGTGCCACACACACAAGTAGCCTTTCAAACCAGTCTCCAGCCCCTCTTTGCATTTCCAGGGGGGAAACTGCCACTACAACGCGGCCGTTTCCATGCATAACATTAACCACGCATGCATGGTTAACACGAATAGCCTTTACCACGCATACCTTTACTATGAGATACATAGTAAAGGCATGTGTGGTAAAGTCAAAGATTAAAGGGGGCTTCCCCCACCCCCCCCCCCAAAAAAGAAATGCATGCAAAAAGAAAAGGAGGCTTGGGGGGGGGGGCAGGTGGTCTCCCACCCCCCCCCCCCCCCCACCCCCCAAAAAAATGCATGGACTTGATAAAGGACCGATCAGGGAGGCAATCAACGTCGTTTGAGGAAACGGAAAGACACTTACATTTCCGTTTCCTCTTAACGACGTGGAACGTCAACAAGGAAGATCATGGAGAAGAGACGACAGACAAGACGACGTTGAGAGGTAAGGGGAATTTTAGATTTTTAAACAAACCCGCAGGGATCCGATTTTAGGGTTAAGGGCAGAGGGGCGCGAGGTATTTGTAAGAATGGTTTAGGGGTGGGGGAGTAACCTTTAATAAGAGTGAGCCCTTACCATGCATGAATTTGCAACGAAAATCATTGTAAAAATATCCGTGGTAAAGGAATATTCGTGGTAAAGGTTATGTGTGGGAATGGCATTCGCGTTGTAACGCATGCGTGGTAAAGGCATGCATTGCAACGGAATGCGTTGTAACATCATACAACCATTTCCTGGTAGTGACAAACTGCAAAATTTGTTTTTCACTATTGTGAGGCCTACTTGTTTTATTGGGAATTCCTTAATACACTTTAAAGCTGTAATTCCTGATCAGAAAGGAGTAGTTGTATAATGTTTAATGTCTTTGGACTAGTAATGATAAATCATATTTAATGGTAAAGTTGGTTTTAACATTACTGTTTTAGAAAGTGCTCTTACTGCTCTGTGTGCCTGCAGTCTGTCTCCAATACACGTTTGTGGTGGGTGACAGCTTCAGTTTGTGCATTCCCTTTAGACAGCCACAAACACAGGAATAGCAGGTGACTGCATTCTGATAGCTCTTCCTTGGCAGGAATAGAGGGGGGAGCTGACACTTACACCTGACTAGGCAGTGTCCTATTTGCCAGATAAAGGCTGATTATCCCCTACTGATAGTCTGGAGCCACGGCTGGGAAGAACTGGCCTGTGCACACTTCAAAGACATTTCTTTGAAGTCACCCCTACTTCAGAGGTACAACTGGGTATAAGTACTGGGGCTTTGAGCCTACCAAGACAGTACACTACTGGACCTGTAAAGAAGAACTCTGCCAGGAGTAAAGACTGCTGTGCTACAAGGATTGGCTCTCTGCTTGACTGCTGCTCTGGAAGAACTGATTTTCTGTGCTGCCCTGCTGCCTTCTGGTCTCTGCCCTGTGGAGTACAAGGACTGGACCCATCTCTCTTAAACCCAAAGTGACTCCAAGGGCTTGCTTTTCCCTGTTCTGAAGTTTCAGGGCTATGAAAGACGTCCTTCAACCCTGCGACAGCACTCGGACTCTGCCATCTGAGTCCTGTTCTGCTGATTGTTGATAATTCAGTCCTGGGCCCTTGAAAGGTGATTCCTGCTGTGCTGATCCATCAAAACCGGCGCATCCATGACTGCGCTGATCAGAATCGACGACTCCACCCTTTGTGGCTGCCGCTTGACAACATTGCTTCTATGAACTGTGCTGTTGGCGATGACTGACTGTGCAGCTCGATGGCGCATCGTAAAGGAGTTTGTTGACCGCCTCCATCAACTGCATATATCTGAACTGATGCTTTGCCTGCATCCATGGGATCGTCAATCGCCTTCTCTGCTCCCCGCATCCAGTCTTCAATGTCGCTGCTTCCTCCATCCAAGGTACTTTTTCAGTGGGACCTGCATGAGTCCTGTAGCCGGCCCAGTTTAGTACAGCCAGATGTTCCCTGTTGGCACTTATGACTATAAGCACTATAACTTGCTTTAATCTTTAAAAATTCATAACTCTGGTTTTACTTATTGCATTCTTGTTGTTTTGGTCTAGTATTATTTATATAACTGTCTATTATTCTAGCCTCTGTGGCGTCTTTTTGTGGTGTTTTCAGTGTTACTGTTTCAAGTGTTGCACACATACTTTACACGTTGCCTATTAAGTTAAGCCTAACTTAGGAGTGCTGTGACTTACCCAATTTCTTACACAATGATTGTCTGAGTGATTACAAGTTTGGTCAACAATGATGCGGTTGTGAAGTAGAATGTGACTCAATTCATTTTTCATGATTAAGTACATTACTAAAGACCAGATAAACTTGTCTTGAATACAACATAAAAGAATGATCAAATGAGAATGTTGAGAGAATTTTGGATTCATAAATGGCATTAAATGCCAGAGATCAAAGATGTTTTGCAATAAAATCATGATATATTAATTGTGTAAATGAAAAACCATATACAGGAATTGTGATGTGTACTATAACATTGGAATGGAGATGAATGTTTATTTGTCTAACTTGTGTGTTTAGTGATTGTCTCATGAACTTTATAGACCCAAAGAAGCGATCAAGTCACAAAACATTTTGTCCAGTAAATTTAATAGAGTAAAAACTAATTCAAAAAACTGTCCCTGCACCGTACTTTCAAACAGTTTGTGAATGTATATGAAGCGGATAGCAATTGAGGGTACAAGGCGCTGGTCTATCAGATGTGAATGCCCATTAGTGTGTAATTTGCCACACCATATGTGACCTAAATGCTTATTAAACATGGGGTGACATAGTATATTAAACATAAGAATTGTGTACAGTCCACGCCCTGAAGCCACTTGTTTAAGGTGATCTCATGTGTAAAATCTATTAAAATGAGGTACAGTGAAATAAAATATTGTCTGCGATCACGGAGTTTGGTCAAGTGGCAAAGCTAGGATCAATTAAAGGTTTTCTTGTTTCACATTGTGCAGTTTAGCCACTAGACGGCTCCTGCTCTTTCCAGTTTGCGTCAAAAGTTAATTTTTGTCTTCAGAGCATGAGCGGCAGGCTGAAGCCTCATGAAAACTTGTTTTGGTCTCGAGGATAGCTAACTGAACCAGGCATCTGGCGTGAGCCATCCATGGCTCCCCCAACTTTTCAGACGAGCAATACATTTTTTGATTTTCTTGTTTGTCACTTTTTCTCTCTAATATCTGTGTTCTCAAACTTCAGGTTTTGCATGGTGTACTCTGAAGTTCCAAACTTTAGTGAGTTTAACCCAGATTATGTAACTAATTCCCGGCAAGGCAAAACTGTAAGTAACATTGTATGCATATATTTTTTTGTCTGATGGAAGAGTTGCCTAAGTACTAAAGCGTGACTGTTTTAACTGGCAAGTTTGTTCAACTATTGTAGCATTTGGCCTCTATAGGTATGGTTGAGTGTCATGCCTTCTGCTTATCATGTTTAATTGAGTGATGTTGAGTGTGCACAATGACCAGAAAGATATGGCCTCTACACAGATGAGTGGCTTTGGTTGGTTCATGGTTCTGATGCTTACCTATCACTAACCTGTGAAAGCAGCTTTAAATTTGCACTAACAAGTTATCCTGACACTTGAGCATTCAAGCCATTTTATGTACCAGTAACTAGATGGAATGTGAACATCAGCGCTTAACTGGTGGAAACGTGTAGGATCCCAACTTTTTTTTCTTTAGGAGCTTGTTGCTGAATGCTGAGGTTGCAGGCTACAAAGACTGCCTAGAAAGGTGTGCTTTGTGCAGGTCTTTGGTTTGAGCTCTACCCATTGTTTCCCCAAGCCTCAGCTCTTCACATTAAGGTTAGTTAGGTAAATTAATGGCAGCTTAATTTCTCACTTTTCTGGCTGGGGATCTTCTAGTTTCTTTTTACTATTTCTAGTCATAGCGCAGTTGTGAGGTGTCACAGGGCTTTCTCCTTTGGTCCTTTTCTACACCTCAAAATAGCCCCTTATCTTGAACTTGACTTTCCTAATCCTAGATGGAACAGTTGCACAACAAATCTACTCAATTCCTTGTCTATAAATCGCCCTCCCAGAGGAGCAGGTGGAGGTCTGGCATCATCTGATCTGGTCCAAGCTGTAAATCCTTCTTGGCCTCACGATCTTAGTCTCTCTTCTCTAGCTTTTTATTTGTCTTCTAATCATTTGGGAGTCTGAAACTGGAGCTCATTGCTGACCCTGAATATACAGTGCTCCACCAGATTCAGCATACTTGTGAAACTTTTTGTCTTTCAAGCTCTGTTTTTTTGATTGTTCACCTCCTCTAGTGTAATAAACTTTGCCTGGCTCCATTATTTGTTTGGAAAGCAGCACAGTATCTACTGCTCTCCTAAAACGTTGAATTGTGCTGCCAAAGGAGGTGCTATCGCTTGATCTTTTGTCTATTAAGATCGTTTGGCAAGCAGTAAATTTCTACATTAACAGCTAAATCCGTAAGTCAGTAACTTGGGTACCTTCTTCCTCTTGCTGGAGTGTTTATTGTATTGACCTCTTTCTCTGAGGTTACTACTTGCTTTCTTTTTTGGGTTCCAAATGAGTGGCTTGTCTACTGTAGAGCTTAGCTGTCTCAGGAAGTGAAGGCCCTTATAGTGAAACATGTTGCCACTTATGTAGCTTATCTTCTGTTAGCATTGCCCTGAGATGTCGTCCTCTAATCCTTTCACTGATATCTGTGTAGTGCTTCTAATCTTGGGCAGTGAAATACATCGGGAAGTTCACTTCTGTAAGGTAGCATAAATCTCCTAGAAGTGGGTGCTTTTCCTTAATTGTAAATGGGCAGGAACATCTAAATTGTACCTATACAATTATTCCAAAGTATGAAACTGTTTGGTGCTACCTGTTGGGTAGTATCCTTGAACTTTATGCCCTTCAAGAGGGACAGGGCTCTTGTTGGAATACGTTACATGGTTCTATCAAATCTGGATGAAAAGGAAATGTTTTGACATTCCTTCAACTCTGAATTAGTCACTGAATCAGTGTTGTCTTAAGGATCTTTTGAGCCCTTCGCAAAACATATCATATTTTAGGGCCCCTTGTTTGTAACTTTACTGCCCATTTTACGCAAATTGAAGCACCTGTGATACCAAACAAACCTTCAGAAAACGGGTTCACACAAACAGTTGAAATGTTTTTCCAGGGCCCCCAGAAAGCCTTAATATGCCACTGGGCAAAGTAAGAGAATCTCTAATGTAGAGGTAGGAATAGAGTGGGTGGAGGCCCTGGGCAATTGCCCACCTTGCCCAGGCATTACAATGTCTGCATTGAATAGATACTGTCCATAGACTGTGTGGCAGTATTTTAGTGGCTTCTAGTATCACCAGGAAATATTGGTGTTTGCAAATTTGGGGGCCTCCTTCATTGCGAGCAAATATACTGCCATTACAAGCACAGGTTAAATAGACCCTGTCCACATGGGGATCTGTTCCAGAGATTGCAGATGATTAGTCCCATCAACACTTACAGAGCAAGTAATTCTTACCAAAGTAACACTACTACAGTGTTAACATTTGCAAACGTAAAATACTTAAAGTACATTATTTTACTCTAATTTATAGATGCTTGTAATACTAATTGGTTTTTACTTTATGTTTTCTTAAGGGCCAAGCTGAACAGGCAAATAATTCTCCACCCAAAAGCACTGGTATGTTTTGGAAGATACACTGGTTTTTATGGAAGTGGGTCATTATGAACATTTTACTCAAATCTGTAAAAGTATATAATATAAACTTTTTCAGTTACAGTATAATTTTGATGGAGAGGCAAACAGTGGGAAATTATTAGCAGAAAGGGGATTGATTGAAAAAGGAATATACACTGTCTCTGCAAATTGGCAATGTCTGCAGTGTTTTATAATGTGTCCATTCAAATTGTAATTTGCATTACTTTTAGTTGTAAAATGTTAAAGCATAACTGTTGAACCTGCTTTAAAGCACACAGCAGCACTGACAGAAGCGCCACAGTACCCACCAAGAGTGGGAGGTCTACAGAGGAAAATCCTGGCTCAGGTTGTGGGCATTGTAAGTGGATTATTTGACATGAATGGAAGTTCAACTCAAGGAATGTCATTGTCATGAGATCATTATTCTTAAGTCCAGTAAAGGCTTCAGTGGTTTAAACCAGAGCTCAGCCCCTGGTAGCTATGGCACTGAACAGACAGACCTCACTTAAAAAAATGTCTAATGCATTTAGAATTACTGAAACAGTTAAAGTCAACAACAAAAAAGTTCCTCTTCTATCTGTGAAAAGAGAATAATTTAATGAACAAAATGACAGAAATCCAGTAAGAACCAGAGATTAGATTTAAACGTTTTCACTAAATAGCACCAATTGCAGTCATCTGGTTCTCTTTGACTAGTACCTATGTGTGATTTAAGGCTGACTGAGTGTGGGTCTGATTGAAAACCACATTCGACTGATCAGAAGTTTTGCCTTCTGATTTAGTCTCTGAAACTGAAGTCAAAAATCCACAGTGAGGCTGAGAAGGGCTCCAGGAGTTCGAATAGCAGTCGGACGAGGTCCTGGTGAAGCTGCTGACATTTGGCCGGAAAGGTCTGAGTGAGAGGAATTCAAAATTAACGCCAACAGAAGATCCCTAGCCGAACAAACATGTTTGGTGTATTCGATCCACAGATTTCTACGTTCAGACTTAGTCGTTCTTTGTTTTTTTGGACCATTGATGCCTCCAGTGGGGCAAGCTGTAGCAGAACAGGGACCCAGAACGTCAAATACCCTTTCCAAGATGTTCCTCTGAAATGGGAGCAACTTGCGTCTTTGCCCCAGAGGCAGTGGACCGTCATCAACTTGACTTGGTAGCTTTGTTCTGCCCTTTGGAGCCAAAATGTTTCTAATCCCAGGTTTTTCTGGATAGTGGGAGAAGTACCTTTTGACACAACCAAGGGACCTAGGACCACAGGAATAGCATTTGAGTTTCAAGACTAACTCCAGCCGTCATAAACCACAGGGTCCCAGGCATTTCCAGATGGAATTAGTCAGCTGGACTCTTCAGGAAAAGGACTTGTAGCAGCTTGTGTGTCCCTATAACTTATCGGGAGAAGTTAAGCCAAGTGACTCTTGAAGTCCACTTTGTCATGGGTACAAGTGTGAGCAGATCACCCTTTCAGGTCCCTACACAGATCTCACCTGCAGTTCTTCTACTCCAGTAGTGTTTTAAAGAGGGTACCAAGGGGTGCCACGTTTATGCCTGGCATCAGCATTTAGGAGGGGATGGTTTCTGGCTCCTTTCTAGCCAATAGGGAAGAAGTGTCAAGGGTTACCTACTCACTTTTGTAACAGTTCCTGTGTGCCTTACTGTAGACACATTCCTCAGTGCTCTTCTGCAAAAAGAATGCTTTCACCACCTTGGATCTGGGCAGAGCCTGTGCTCCCACCCCAGAGGTATGCCCAGGTAAATTAGTAATTTCTGCCCCTCACCCCAGTGGCCACCTAAAACCACTTCTGGGGGCAGCTGCCCTCCCCCTAGTATTAGGGCTTGGTGGCCTGGGGAAAAAAGGGCCCTGCTCAGGTGTCTGCTAACATTTACATGTTTTTACATGTTCTTTGATGTCAATTAGGTTCCTGGACACAACCCAAATGGTCATCCTGCCAGAGGAACAGAACGCCTCCCTAGACCCAAGCTCTTTGTTCTGCTCTCTGAGCAGTTCACACTCATCATGTGGACTAGTCTCTTGCCGGGTGACAGTCATGCAAACACACCTCCAGAGGTTGTAGGCAGGGGAAAGGTAACTTTCTAAAAATACATTTTCCAAAATATTTATTACAAATCAGACTGTACCGGAGAATTGGGCTTGTAATAAATATTTTTAAAAATCCAAATATGAAATTTGTAGGTGTTCCCTAGCCAAGATAACATTATATGTAATATTTTAAACCAATGTGTTCCTATGAAACAGTCAACCCTGCAACAGTAAAAATAGCTTTTGAGGTATATTTCACTGTAAGGATGTGTTTAACTTTACCCTTGTACATGTCCTACTTCCATATACCTTGCACCCTGCCTTAGGAGTCCTACGGCCGAATTAGAGGTAACCTTCTTAATATTGAAAAGCAAGGTTAAGCCTGTCAAAAGAGTTTATTTTTATAGGTGGAAATTGCAGTCCTTAAACTGCACTGCCAGGCTACAATGGTAGGACTACCGCCATCTTCCCACTGCTACTGTAGTGGGTGTCTCAGTGGGTTCTGCAGTCCTCTAGTAACATTTAAATTGCAGTCCCTTGGTACACTTTGCTACCATATAGCTGGGAGTTGTAGGTAAATGAATATGCCAATTGGGAGTGTAGCCAATTTTGACACATTTTAGGGGTCGGATCACATGCAGTGGAGCCTGGTTAGCAGAGCCCATGTGCAGTAAAAAAATCGAGCAGCATCAGTTAAAAAAAAAAAAGGGGGTGGGGTTTGAACATTCAAAGCAAGGCATTGTCGTTACTGCCTCAATTGGATTACCCTGTGGTTTGGGGTGGTGCCCATAATTGTGGAGGGGGCACAAAGGAGGTTACTCTAAATCCACCTAGTCTGCAAGCTATCCTATTTGCTGACACCTTATTGCTACATAGTCATTGCTTCCCTCAGCTTTGAACCAAACTGCTACATTGTGCAAATTGACTATTTATAATAGACGGAGGTCTGTTTTGCAACTTGTTGTGAGAACATTCATTAATAAGTTGAAACCTTATGTGCTGCATTCACATTTAACATTTGAATATAATTTCCGCTGTTATGACTTGATTGTCCATGGCAAGCTGGGGTGGGGGAGTATAAGAAGGCACTGTGTCCATATGCAAGAACCCAGTGTCCTAATGGAATGAGCTGGTAACTCTTGTCCACGGCATTTCCAATTAAAGGATGGCCTCAAATCATTGCCACTGGACACCTTAATGAAATGGAGATGATTGATCTAAAGGTGCCCTAGCTAATGCAGAACTACTGCTTTCTTCCAGTTGTATCTCTCAATGTGCTAAACGTTTATAGACTGTGATGTTATATGGTAGCATAGACACATACTAGAGTTAAGTCTATGATGTCTCTGAAAGTAATTCACATCCTTCAATGCCATTTCATTGTTTTATATTCCTCTGGGACTGGCTGGTGTTCTGAAGGCTGTGTTTTGAAGAGACCCAGATTCAAGAATTGCTGAAAATGTTTAGCAGAAGTAGATCATTGACAAATGGACCGTACCTCGCAGCTGTTTTGGGTTGTGCAAGACTTTCTCCTTACAGCTATACTGTCTTGGAAGAGTCGCTCAGTAATCTAGTGATTTCTTGTAGATAATCTGCAGTCTCCATTTGAGTTATTCAGTTTGGTTCTGCTTCAACTATGCAGGAAATGGAACACTTATGTCTCATGCTTTAATGTGCCATTGGGCCCAGTGTCCTAATCCACTACTCCAGAAGTAGTACCTGGGTGGGTTGCTATACTAGAGGTGATCATTGGACTTCTGCAGTGCAATTAAGCACAACTGTATGGGCAACTTCCGAACTACAAAGAAGGTTTCATAGTGCAATGCTTTATGCAGTAATGTCTGCAGTGGATATGAATCTAAACACCCTAGGCAGTTTAGATATTACATGTACATAATAACAATGACATATTCAAAAGGGAACTCAACGTACATATTATTTATAAAACCATGTTTGATTTTTATTTTATATAAATTACAAAAAATGTATCTTCATTAGAGCCAATGATGTAGGCATAATCTCAATTTATAATACTACAATACATAAAACACAAAAAATGTAAATGACAAATCAATATATGATAGACAAAATTACACATAGACAGAAACAAAGACGGTGGCTGTAGCCGAGATCTTCTCAACACGTGTTTCGACGCTAAAGAGCGCCTTCATCAGGAGAGCCACAAATTCTTTTCCCTTTGTGAGCGATCAGTGATATATTGATAGCCTCTAAAGATCAATTATAGGTGTAAAAACTACATGTATGATGAAGAGAAGCAATCAGTAGAGAAATTCCACTGAATCCAGGAAAGGACCACTTTGAGCCAATAAAAACTCGAAAAGATGCTGGGACGAGATTCCAAAATATGGTAAATGCGGGTCGAAAGGTAAGCCCCAGTATTCACTGTATTGATAAAGTATACGCAGTCAAACCAGGCTTTAAACAATTACTATCATGTGGTGGAAGGATGTTTCCAAAACGCACAGGATGTCAAGCACCGGAGTTCTCAATAACGAGCTACACCCAGGAAACGGCCCGCTTACATTAGCAAATGTCTGCAGTGGACCATTTGATTGCGCCAGAACTCTTAGAACTGGCTGTCTTTGCTGGCATAATGCAATTGTGTTTTATTTAGCTTCAATAGAGTATTCCTTGGAACACACCTTCACGAATTATAGTGAGCATAACTCTGCTGAGTCTGACAGTCTGGCCTGTCTCTTTATCTGAAGCAATAGACTGACTTTGAAAAGTAAGTTGATTTGTAAAAGGGAAGTAAATGTCGTCAACTCAACCCACCCCCCCCACCTATTTGATTTGCAAGAATAAAATCCGTGAGTTTTCATACTTGATGGATCTATTTTTCAATTGTGAAGAAAAATCCCTTGTGACTGAAGCTTGCCGTATCTAATGTATACAATTCAGGAAGTAAAAGGATGCAACCTCATCCTCCTTCTCTCATAAGAGAAGTTTGGATTGTAGGGTGAATCAATTCCTTTACGTAATGGGCAATTCACTGTTTATTACAGGCGTGTTTAGATAACTGGAATTTGTTTCTAGTATGTAACATCAATTTAAATATGTACAAAAATGAGTTGGTTCAAAACTCCATATAATTAGCTTTAATTGAAAATAAAAGGCCTCTTTACCTTTTAAGTATTTTTTTTAAGTGCCCTCTATCCTCACTTCAGTCAAACTCTTTGCTTCCAATTAACTCTACCAGTACTGCTGTCTGTTTGAAGTTGAGGAGTCATCAATTGACTATAGGAAATCTTGTTGGTCAACCATCAGCAAAATGCTTGAGTAAGATTGCCATCTTGATCCTCTTAGTCTTCTCCAGTGGGAGACAGGATTGGCAAGGATTAGAACCACTCTTTAGGCAAATGTATCACCTACTTGAAACCTCTTTATTCTTGGGCGGTTGGACTCTGTCACTAAATTTCTTATGGTGGACCATGTAAGTCTTAACTATTGTCTCTTGCAAAAGGGGCGTGGGGGGGAGGAGACTGACTTGATGTGCGCTGCCTATTTAATCAAACAGTCATGTAGTTTGCCCATTTTCTGGCAGCTGACGTGTCTATCAAAGTGCTAAAAGGATCCACTTTGTCGGTTAGCCACCTTTTGACTTCAATAATTTACATCAGCCAAACTATTTTATTTTTCAGGACCTGGTTCACAAACTGGCCTTGCATCTGGTGGATCAACTTTATCAAATTGTCCCATCCCCTCATACGGTGGTGGTAGAGCCCATGGACGAGGACTGACCAATGGATCTTCAAATCATAATCAACCCTTTGTACCTGCCTTCAGTAATGGAAGGGACACTCGTAGACCATCTAAAAGATGATTGAGCAGTATTCTTTTTGCAGTTGATAATCTCTAGCCTTTGTTAACAATTACGGCACTTTCTTTTGTTAATGGAGGATTTACCCATATTAATTTTCTTTCTGAACTATGAACATAGGGCTGTTCCGCTGTGTAATTTATTTAACTATTTTTTTTTAAATGAATGGCTAGTTTAAATCTTGATAGACTATTCTGGGTGTACAATTTGGACTTTTGTTGTCCACAAACTGTTAAGTCTGACACTGTTAAAGCTTTTCCACACTTCGTGGCTATTCTTGCAACCCTATTTAATTATGCTTTTCTGTATCAGAACATCCTGCTAGAAGGGGTTGCAATGTGGAATTAACTTGCACCACATTGGAGTGGTTTCTGACTCTGCTTTATTTTTGGCGCAGTTTGACAATTTCAGTTTTTCATTGATTTAAATGCTCAATCCTTAAATAAAAATTGCACTATTGAATATTCAAATGCTGCCTTTCACCAAGCTGTTGCATTCAAACATTTCTCAGCCTTTTAATTCACCAGTTGCTATCACAGTGAGGTGATATTAATAATAGCCTGTGATATTCTTCTTAGCTTCTAAGACTCGATACAAATAGTGCATACAGTGGCTGAGTTAGTTTGCAATATACCTTGCCTTTCAAATTGTGCATGCTTGACATGTCTCTACACTTGAGTTTAGAACCAGCAAAACAATGTGTCCAGACAAATATCTTATTTTGGTGAGTTTATTTCTGATCGTCAACAGTGTATTTGTTTAGACTGTAAATAGTTAAGGAAATGACTTTTATTCAATTTAGCAGAGAAGTTAACCAACACGGTTAGGTTTTATATTGAATTATGATGTTGGGTACGGCATCAAAAGTTCTATGAAATGAGCAGTACTGGAGTGCAAAAACAAGTCAACATTGTAAGGTAAGTAGGCCACAGATGACTAGCACATTATGTTAAGCTCTCCATATGTGGTCAAAGTTTGTGCAAATACGGATTGGGCAGCGTTCCAACCTACAGGATGTAGCAAATTCTTCAGGTAGTCATCCGGGGAAAAGATGTCAGGGAGCACCATGTCTTCAATTGATCTAAAGACAATATTGGAAAAAGTAAAGAACACAGTATCCAGTGAAATCAATTGTGTGATAAAACTGTTGATATCAACCACAGAGCAATTAGTGTGAAGAATCCATTTCTAAAAGTCAAATCTTGTAACACCGATTTCTCATTTGGAAGTTTGGGTATTTATCTTTTAGAGCAGGTGGTGTATAAATTAGTATCTGTAGTTTAATATGCCCCCAGTGCACTTGTGCTCAAACTAATTTGAGAGTAGAATTGTGATGAAACCTACATAATGAAGAGGAGATTGTTGCCAAGTACACTGGTATTCTCACATTGTGCACTGTATGGACATTCTGTATTGAACAATGACCTGCAATGTAAGGACTTTTTTTTTAACCTATTTTTTGAAACCTACAAGAAAGGAGTGTTCTTGTATACATATTTTGATATTTAGTTAGACAAACCCAAACCGGAGTGTGAAAAACCTCACACCCAATCATATAACAATCTCCTTAACATGGTACAATGACCTTCTATTTATTGTTAATTCCTACATATGCAAAAAGAACTATTGATGGACAGAATGCAGAACAATGTCATACATTCACCCCAGTACAGAGAACTGGGCCTAAATCCATTGTTTCTTTGCTCGCCATTCCAGTTTGGACCCAGCCATATGCAAATCAGTCTTGACCCTTTGCCCAATGGGAACAGTCCAGCCCGAACTGCCAGGCCAGGTCCTCCCTGGACTGGAAACAAGCACCTTCGGACCGGTTTCGGGGTTTCACCCCTCTTCAGCCAGGATAGCTTGATTCCAGTGGCATGTGTGACGGGACTGGATGCTTTCACTGGAGAGGAGTGGGAAGAAGGAAGGGCAAGGTGAACACTAAAGTCAGTCCCAAGGAACTGACTGTTCTACTATGAGGAAAACACTGAGGACCAGGATATCTTCCAGAGGCCAAAAGCTGCAATGGCAGGACCTCGAATCAGATTCACTGGAGGAGCTGGCACTACATCTCCCTCACCTTCCTCAAGGCCATTCCCGCCTGACGATATTGGGAACCAGCAGTCTGCAAAGCAGTAACATCTGAGATTTGGAAAAAAATAAATTACAAGCATTCCTCCAAGGACCCTGTATACATGCATGTCCACAACGATGATTTTCTACCTGAACTGAAACTGAAGAAGGCACGAGGTCACATGCACTATCCAAATTAGGGCAGGAAATTTTGAGATGGACCATCCACAGAAAGATAGTCACAATGACAGGAGTGAAATAATGTGAAAGCAGACAGACTCACAGGAGTGGGATACTAAGCAGGCACGCTACAGTCTCACAAGAGTGGGAGCTACAACAGGTGCTCCAAAGGATCTTTTTTTCCAATGGGACACTACAGAGTTAGACGTGTTCACAACATCTAAAAATGCAGACTTCACATCCAGACACCCACACCATTGCTCCCTAGGAAATCCCCTGGCAAAAAGCTGGCCAGGGAAATTTGCTAGATGCTTTTCCGCCAATTCCCTACCTACCACTAGTTACATCCAAGTTCAAGCAATCCTAGATGCCACTGCATCCTTGTTCTGCAATGGGCAAGACCCATTTTGGTTTTCAAACCTGATGGAGATGGCTCAGGAAACCATAGCAATGCTACCAATATGCCATGATTACCTTAGTACGAAAGGGCATGATACTCCACCCTGAGCCAAGCAACTTAAGTTAAGCAGCATTGCTCCTGGGGACATAGTTTGGATCCTTAAATCTACCAAAGTGATCAATGGAAGTTCTGATAGAGGCTTGACGACCAAGCACAAGAAAAGGTTATGCAGCCAGATGGACAAGATATGTCTGGTGGTGCAAAAAGAATCCGCTGGAAAAAAGTGGAATGCAGGATACCACAGTAATCAAATGACTAAGGCATTTACTAGATGAACATTTGAGTTACACCGCTAACATTTCACTTGGTGTCAAGAGTGGCCTATACAAGGGGTCATTTAGGGTGAAGTTGCTTATATGGTTTCTGGAAGGAGCAAAAAGGAGAGCCCCACCCACAGAAGCCCCCATGCCGATATAGAACCTCAATCTAGCCCTTACATAGTTAATATGGGAACCCTTCAAACCACTAAACAAGACAGAACTTAAGTTCTTAACCCTAAAAACAACGTGCAGAATCACAGTTAGCTCAATGCTCAGGGTAAGAAAGTTGCAGGCATTAACGATCCAGAACCCTACCTACAAATACACAAGGACTGAATAGTTATGAGAACAAACCCACACTTTCGGCTTAAGAAAATATCACACTTCCATGACAACCAAGCTACTCAACAACCGGGTATTTTCCAAGGCTCGAAGACTGAAGCAGAAAGGGCACTGCACACTGTTGATGTGCAAAGGGCAGTGATATATTAGAGAAAACAAAAGTCTTTAGGAAAGGAAGTCCATTCTTTGTATTGTTTGCAGACTAAATGAAAGGCTCCCTAGTAATTAAGAGCGCCATTGCAAGCTGGACAGTACACAGTCCAAACAGACAAGTCCGAGAGCAATCTCCACAAGAAAGAGGGAGCAACTTGGCTTCCTAGCAAATGTCCTGCTAAGTGACATATGTATGGCAACCACATGGTTATCAGTGCATATGTTCACCAAACCCAACTGTTTGTGTTTAAATAAATAAGGAGTCGAAGGTGGGAGTGTACTAAACCTTTTTTTATTTATTAAATCCCTGCTCAAGCTCATTTCTACCTAATTTGCATGGGTGAACAAGGATATTGCTAGAAAATTAATACACAACATGTGAACCTAGAAAGATTCATGCTGCAAAGCGACATGGTTACCTACAGGAGTAATTATGCAGCTTGAAGAATTCACATACAACCCACAAGAAATGAAGTGATGGATGAACATGCAAAAAAGGAGCAAAAGGACAAGCAGGGGAGCGTTTAATAAGTAAAAAAGAAGCCATAACAGCAAGTCAAGTAGCCGAGAAAAGAATCTAAAGAGGACGACCATGCACAGGAGCTTCTAGATTGCATGAATGTACACTAAATTGTACAATATGACACCCCTCATCGCCCCATAAAAAGAAGAGACTAAAAAGTATTCTGGACCCAACCACTAGATTGTGGGGTACAGCACAGCATGTGATTCCAGAAAACTGTTTAAGCTGTAAAACTACTCCTACAGGTAAGTGACCATTTTGTTTTCTATCACTGGGCCCCTGTTGCTGCGCCAATAGCAATATGTTGTTTTGCAAGATGTCACATGAACGGTCTAAACTTCCTTTTTATAACATCAACAATGCCCAGTAAACCTGTTTTTATAGAAATATGAGAGGCAACACAAGAAAAAAGCTGTATATAGGTAATACAACACAGGCACAAATTTTCAGTTCACACGAAATATTCGCAGTGTTCAGATGTTCTTTATTCCAAGACGCAGTGCAACAATGTTCACAGCCAACGCGTTTCGCCCAAGCATGGGCTTTTTCAAGGCACGCAATAATAACCGTAGATGCACAAATTATGTTCCATAGGTGTCGTTGCATAAAGTGTAGGTAGAATCAAAATGAAAAGTAGAGCGTAAATGCTCATAAGTCATAAAGTACATCCGGGATGAGATTTCGCAAGGAGTCCTAGTAGTATTAGGTTTCAAAATAGAGTATTCCAGGTTGTACCATCGGTGGGTCAGTTACGCCGTGCTTGCCGTCGTGTCGGAACGGTTCCTTCTTTATGACTTATGAGCATTTACGCTCTACTTTTCATTTTGATTCTACCTACACTTTATGCAACGACACCTATGGAACATAATTTGTGCATCTACGGTTATTATTGCGTGCCTTGAAAAAGCCCATGCTTGGGCGAAACGCGTTGGCTGTGAACATTGTTGCACTGCGTCTTGGAATAAAGAACATCTGAACACTGCGAATATTTCGTGTGAACTGAAAATTTGTGCCTGTGTTGTATTACCTATATACAGCTTTTTTCTTGTGTTGCCTCTCATATTTCTATAAAAACATGTTGTATTTGTGGTCTTTCAAGCAGCAGGCCATTTGAGGTGGGCAATACTAGCACTACTGCAAGGTGACAGGTCTAGGCTGTGCACTCGTGTATATAACCTAGCTGCTTTTCTCTCTTAGCTATGCCCAGTAAACCTGTATGTGGCAACAATGTTATCACAATTGAAGTATGTTGGGAATATCTGTCAATAACCTTTGACCAGTATTCTGCTAACTTGGGCATATTCCATACCAATTGTATGCATTTAGTGTGTGGGTGAACTCTTCCTTCCAGAAGTGCAGGCAACTGTTCCTATCAGTTACACGTAATGATCAGCGAACACAGTGCATCTTGTTGGACAAGACGAGAATGGACATCAAAGATGGCCACATTTGCGAGACTGAGAATTAATTGTAATGTGAAGTTTGGACATTATTGGTATGCTGCGGGTGAAACCTGTAGATGGTGTTTGGAGTAGACACACCAATTGGTACCTGGAGTGTGATCTGTTTTCCATGAGCATAGCTCCCAAATTGGAGGCAGGCAAAGAGGAAGGAGGAAGAAATAACCAGGTAAATGGGCTTTCACCAGTTTCCCTGGGATAATTGGTGTTTTTTATGGTGGTCTCTTACTCCATTTCAAGTCAAGTCAAGTCAAAAAAGCTTTTATTCGGTTCGTATGAATACAACCATATAAGCTAGACAAAATAATCTACAATAAAATATCATAACACATGATTTAACAATTTAAAAAGCAAAGAGTTGTTCCTGTACCGGCCCTAGTATATTGCATAGAATGGTAAAACACTAATCAAAAATGCATCAATAAATATACATATTCAACATCAAATAAATTAAAATCAAACATATGTCGCTACTACAGAAGTGGAAACATTCAATAAACTCCATTTACTTTAGATTTAATTGAAAACACAGTCACTGAAGTCTAGCAGAACAAACCACACAGGGAGCAGTAACCAAAGTTCTCAAATGCTCTCTACCTTACTGCCAGCTTCTGCCTCAATTACCCCCTAGTGAAGCCTATCACACTCAGTCTGTTATCCGAAATTATGCAATATTTGTGTATGAATCCAAAAGAGCGTTGCCTAATCCTTCTTCAGTCCCTTCGTCTTGAGCTCTCGCTCACTTCTGCAGGCCTTCTCTTTGGTGTCCAAAGTATCCTCACCCACTCCACATCAGCAACGCCCATCACAGGAAGAAAGCCTCCAACGGCCACCCAAAAGCTCCTCCGCCCACAGAGCAAAGTGGAGCGAAAACCAGTAGACCAGACTCTTCTGCCAGGAAGCAGACAGTTTCTGTTCCTTTGAGAAGATAGAAGAGAGATGAGGTTGGGGTGGGGAAGAGAAGAAAGTGGGTTTGGACGCACAAACACTAGATTGGCAGCAGCAACTCAGGTGACTGTGAAGCCCCTCATTGTCCAGACATTACTGAGCTGAGAGGGAAACAGAACCACCCAGACAGAAAGAGAAATGTGTGGAACCAGCCCAGGTTGGTGAGCAGAGGTTGATGTGAAGTTAGTGGTTAGGTAGCTCAGAGAGGGTTTAGGCTGCAAGTTACTTGCTCTTTTGAGTGCCATCTTTGATTTGAGTGTGCCTTTGCCTAAGATTTGCCAGTAAGTACCACACCCACCCATCCTTGTGCAACCAAAGAGATAATGCGGGTCACCCAAACAAAATGTCATTCTCCTGCAAACTTAGCGTCTTGCAGTATTCACTGCACCGTCACAAAATTGACAGGAAATATTTTGTAGCTAATTTACAAATCTCAACAGAAGAACCTTAACAACAAACTCAACACTATTTAGATCAACTGTAATATAAAATGGACATTTATAACATTTCCCAGGAAATTGGGTACAATGTTCTACCCCTGCCTCACCCGTCTTCAGGTGGAGACCCAGAGAAAAGTCCTACGAGCAATAAATGCTTCAGTGCTGGTACCGCTTTAATTCTCATTTTTGGTTTAGATTTTCTAAGAACAAAAGAGTGTTGTCATCTTGAAACTTTATTACCAGGAAGCTGCTTTTTATGGGGTTGGGGGTGGGAGGGAGGAGGGGGCTGGGGCATGCTCTGTTGATGTACAAATGATTTCAGAGGCAGTTCAGAATTTGCTGACGGCCATGGCATTATCCGTTGGGTGACGTTTCACAGCTGTGTGCAAACAGTGCCCTTTGTACTAAATATATTGCCAAGGCCAGCGATCATGCCAGGTCTTGTTTTACTGCAAAATGCCCCATTTCAACAAAGGAATTGTAAGCTCAAAAGGGTTCAGCACTATACTACAAATTATAGAAATTCAACATCAGTGTTCAAGAAACAGTGAGCACACGGAAAGATATCCAAGTCCCAGATGTGACAAAGGAATTGTAGTTTCTAATATTCTGAGGCATAAAAGGAAATGTCAGAGGTTTGATTTTTTTTATTTTGGGTGTTTCCGCCAGTTCTCCTCATGCCACAGCTGTCCACATAGCCATTTCTATGTTAAATATATTTTTGTACGAATAGTTCTATAGCGTAGTTCTATAGGTAGTGCTGAAAGTATGAAATAGCAATTGGATGCGGGCAAAATCAATCTGAACGTGCCTGAATGATATGATATAAAATGACTTTAGTTCAATGTGTTCCATTAAACTTTACAAAAAATGTCGAACGAGCAACTAATTTGTCAAAAGCAAGCTTTGGCAAAGCTAATAGGTCTGGCTTTAATGGGCTGACGCATGCATGAATGCTTGAACACTATTGGCGCCTTGCCTCTTTTCATCGTGCCTCGTTCTGGACTTCTTGCCAGTTTGAGGAATATAAAAAAGAGTGCAGCCATAGGAGGCCTAGAGAAAACAAATTGCACAGTGGCATGGCCCAAATAGGCTTGAACACGTATTTAGTTTCATTCTTGTGTAGAGCACAACATGCATCTAGAGCAGTTTGAGGGCACTGAAGTAGGGCATACAGGGAAGGGGGAAGGGCATCATACGCGGAGCACCGTCTGAAGTTCGGTTGTCTCTTTAATAGCCCCCCTGCTGAGGAAATATGAATTTTTATGATCAATTGTGTCCCCTATCTTAGACCCCAACGGCTCCATGTACATGCTACAAGTACATGTATGTTCCCTCCACTTCAAGCTATGAAGACGCAAATACAATTGTGTCCAACGTCAACATGTCCTCTTTCAGATCCGCCCTGAATGGGTCGAATATTCCGTTCCTAAGTATGCCTTGCCACCGTCTTTATATGGTGTACTTTTCACGTTTTTCAGCTCTGGCAAGTTAGGCCCTGAATTCTGCCATCGAGCCTTTTCCTGCCTTCTGCCTCTGAATGCTCCAGCCTGGACCTGCATCTGTATCAATGACCTTTGTCTTACTTCCTGCGCGGCTAACGGTGCCTGGCCCGGCCTGTTGCCTGCCAAGACTGTATTCAGCCTTCAAGTTATCTGCTCCGCGAGAAATGCATTCCTGTCTAGTAGTTTAGGTAAACATCCTTCCAGCTACAGAGCAAAGAGCCCGGCCTTACTGTCTCCGTGCAAGTAATTCATGGCTCCTGTTCCATGGTAGGCCCATGCCCCCTCGCATCTCATGTAGACACGTAGACGCTTATACACGCACTAGCAGTCAGTATAGGATAGCCTCTGCCTGAGAGACCTTTCCTTCCAGATAATACAGTTCCTTAAACACAAGATATTAGATACGATTTGGGATTAGGTTGTTCTGACATCCCAGACTTCTGTCTCCTCATGTAGGGCTAAATGTTAAGTCCCCTTCACCCTTCAGTTACACGTCAGTTACACGTCATGCTCGAGTTGAGCACAAGTAAGGCAAAGTTCCAGTACAATTCCAGCAGATCACGCAATCCCCTCCAGGTATCCACCCACACATGACAAATTACCCATTATCATCAAGTGGACGCCCACATGGACGCCCACCTTCACACCCTCTTACACGCCCACATGCTCTTATCTCACTCTCTTTTGCTCTTTTCGTTTCCGATGTATATATACTGTACTCTGTGAATAATGTTTTGAGAATATTGAGAATACTTTTGAGTCCCGTCCAGATCCCTTGTGGTGATGGTAATATTCTCCCTTTGACTCGAGTTATTGGAATAAAGCCCTTTTTGAACCTGATACCACAGACTCAGCCTCTTGCTTTATGCATGATCTTATTAATATTCTGAAATTCTGAGAGCGTAATATTTTATTCACGACATAATGGCGCCCGAACAGTTCAATCTCTTTCCCCACACGCCGGAGATGACGGTCCAGTTTTGCCCCCTTCCATAGCCGTGACGGACTTCAAGCGCGCACGTCGCGGGTCTTCCCGCCAACTCCCTCAGGCCAACGAAGGGGACGGACTGCGACCAGGCATCCAGACGAGGCGGTGAGGAACGCAGATTGTCCTACCCAGAGCCCACCTGCGAGAGAGCTGTGTCCGAGGTATACAGAGGCCCACCAGATTCCGAAGTATCCACGAGTCGAGTCGAGTCCAGTCTGGTCTAGTCCAGTCCAGAGTTTCCGAGGCCTTCTGTTCCGTTCCGTGCTTCCCGGTGAGTACCGTTGCTGGGGACGCATCTAGACATGCACATTGGTTTGTGCCGGTCAAGACGGGTTTGGGTACACAGACCTGGTCTGCACTGTTTTAGCAGTGTATCTGTACTGTTTAGCAGTACATCTAGTATTATGCAGTTAGCTAGTTTTATTCTAATTATCGTTGTTCATTTTAAAATGTTTTAATGTGTTTTAAATGTCGTGGTATGAGTGATTGTTCGATCTTCATTACTGTGTTTATTGTATTAATTGTGTTCAAGTCCGAGTAAGAATCAAGTAGCAAGGTTTAAGATGCCGTTATTCTCAAAATTAAGACAGATAAAAACTAGAAAAGGAATACTCGAGGAAGCCGTTCCCATTCCACCTAGGGACACTCCAGGGTACTTTATGTACCATAGACATGGCCGAGATGCCGTATTATATCTCGATTTGTGGGTGGACTACACCAAGGATTTAGCAGAGAATCAGAGATGGCCCGCTGTTGGGACATGGGATGCAGATTGCATCATGAGAGTAGAAGAAGCATTATGGAAAAAGAAAGCCAGACAGTCACAGAAAAATGCCATTGAATTATGGCATAAAGAATTGCATAGACGCACAGAGAAAGCGCTCAGAAAAGAAGAGAAAAGTAGGGAGGATTCAGACAAAGCCCGAGAAAACGTATTAGTTGAGGAAGGTATCCGAGTAAAAGCAGAACAAGTAGACAGACAACGAAACACTCTTATGAAAGAGAAAATGTAGACCAGCTCGGAAGGATGCCATTGAGTTTTGGCGCAAGGAGTCACATAGGAAGACAGAGTAAGTGTTTCACGAAGCAGAGAGAAGTAGACTGGAGTCTGGAAAAGCCAAGGAAAAGATGTTACAGGAGGAAGTGGAGCAGGTAAAATGAGCGCAGGCTGACAGAGAAAGAAATACTGACGTTGCTGGTATTTATCCCGTCCTTTCAGAGGACCTAGCAAGAGTGGCCCCAGTAGAAAGACCAGTTAGAGTGCCACCGCAAGTACCACGATACATATAATAATGATATAGTAGCCCAAAGGTTCTTGAGCCTCCCACCAAACGAACAGCGCATAGCTGGTGTTTTCATGGTCCAACATTTGATTACGTTGTTAAAAGGGACTTGAGAGGGGTGTAGCTAGGGTAATAGCAACGCCTGTGATTTGATGACACCCCTAATGTACAAAGTGTTAACGAAAAATAATTAGTGATCCATTAAGGGTTTAGCTTGAGAAAAAGAATTGTGGGTATTTCGAATTTACAAATTGTTCAAGAATACAGGTTTGTGTTCTTGGTGGTCCAGTGAGCCAATGTGCTGGGTCAAGTCGGTAAGATTATGACCCCCTGAGTGCAAATTGTATGTAAAAATGATTTTTCAATTGGGCGAATTATTGCAGTTTTTATGGAATTGAGTAGTCTTTTTGTCTTTGACAGCTTCAGAGTGAGGAGAAGGTGGGGGCTGTGTAGAGCAGAATGTGATACAGAAATCGGAGACAGATTCTGACCTTGTAGCCAGTGTAGGTGGGGGCCGGTGAGAGGAGCAGAACAAAGGCACTGCTTAGAAAGCTTCTCTGACATCGCATCTGTGTAATGCCTGCAGCCGGAGAGCCTTGGGGGCCAGGAGTAGGAAAAACAAAAAAGTTGGCTGGCAGCCCAGGGTCAGGCCGCGCTGAGGGGCTATTTTTAGCTTCTCTGATAAGACAGGGCAGCTGAGAAATGTAAGTCGAGAAAGATTCCCTTGTTCTATCCTGTGCAAAACCAGTGCCCCGAGGAAATGTCTATGGAGAAGATTTGTTTTATTTTTTAGCAAATGTTATATTGCTTCTGGCCAGAAAGTAAAATGTTGCTCTTGCTTGGAATTTTAAGGGCTATATGCCTATATAAAAACGATTTTCAAATTCAGACATTTTTGAATTGTGGCCACAAGCTGTCACCAGTTGCATTGGATAAATGATCCAGTGGTTACGGGTCTGTGAGGAAAGATGGGAGATGCATCTTCGACTAGGACATGAGGGTACATTGTGTACAAAGATGCATAGCTCATTTTTATAAAAAAAAGACAGGTTCGTGTGTTCTTCATTTTTGATTATTGTTGCTGATCCTGTGTGTCAGACTTGACACGGTGATTTCAGCTGACAGCTGGTCATCATTGGGATGACCCACTGTCAGATGGGGGTGTATAGGGCAGGTAAATCAGTTATTGATTATAAGCCTGACAAATTAAGCAGGCCAGAATGTTCGCCTCTGAGCTGTAGGTACAGAAATTGGGCGTCGCTGCTCATTTATATATGTTAATGTAATTTGTCTATGCTTTCTGTGCTTGGTATACTGATGGCTTGGCATATGTATTTTATATATGTTTTGTTTTTGTGTCGTATTGACCAGTATGTTTAGCATTAATACAAGTTCTCCTGGGCGTTACAGAGATGGTCGTGACGACGTAAATCTTTGCGCAGCGCTTGGCTGGAACTTGTTCACAATTACTAAATTTCACAGACATGATATTACCTTTATCATGCTGTCAAAATAGCAGACAACACGTTATCAGTGTATGTCTAATTTGTATTGGAGATGAATAAAAGAAGAAAAAAGTTATGCAAGACTAAATTATGTATCACATGACTGCCTTTTTCTTATAGACAGGCAGCCTCGGTCATATGTTTCCAGATTGGACATTAAGGAACCATTATGATCTGTGCACTCGCATCTTAACTCTTGAAAGGCCTGTTTTAAATAAGGACTGCCACCCCAGAGTGACAAATGAGGCTCGGTATTTAGGGTAATGAGAAAATATCTGACAGGATTTCCTTTTTAAAGTTTGCTTTAGTAAGCTCATTCTTGTAAGTGGTGGCCCCAAAAGTTGACTTGTTTTTAAATTAGGCTATTGGGTTTGGGTTTCTGAAGAGAGACGTTTGAATATGAAAGGCGAGGGATTCAGTTTATTGTATAGGTGGAAATTATTGCTGAATGACTGGTTTCTTTAGCAGATAAATTATTAATTATCAACATTAACAACTGTTCTTAAACTTGGTTTTCCGAATATTTAGGTAATTTAGCATTCCTATTAGGGCCTCCTAGCATTAATATTGACTTCAGGTTGGTGTAGGTTCACATAATAGGGACATTTGCATATGAGATGTCATTTGGCCAGCCTATGAGCTCACACAATGAAGTTTGTACATTTGCTGGAGGGATTTTTTTTTTTTTAAACTTTATTTTTTCAATTTCCAACACATGAACATACAGCACCTCATATATAGTATACATTAGGTTCAGTTCACACTCAAGAGCGGTACAGAGTAATTGGAACGTAATAGAAGGCAGGTAACGGTGATACAAATCCCATCAAGTACAGCAGCTCCGCGTTGACACATCGCGACATTTGCAAGGCCATCCCCTCCCCACCGCCCCCCACCAGCCTCCCACACCATGTAATAATAGGGAGATACATAGCACCCTCCCACGTCATGAAGTAATTAGTCAGGCGACTCAGTCACATCAGCACTTCCCGCCCTCAATAAGTAACAGTGCAGCGGAGCCCATATATCAGCAGGTCTCGATGTAAGCGGTAGGAGTTCAGAGTATGTGGCAAGTTGTTCCTGACAGTAAGTGAGGTCCTGCAGCCATTCCTTAAATTTGGGGGCCCTTCCCCTGCCCCATCTACATGCAACTCTTCGCTTGGCAAGTAGGAAGGCGAGCGCCACAAATCTACGGTATGCAGCTTGTATTGGCACTACATATCCCAGGAGCGCGAGAACAGGCGAGGGTACAATCTCTGAATTAATCATTATGGAGAGAGCCTCAAAGACCTCCCTCCAGTATTGATTCACTGCATGACATTCCCACGCCAAATGCAGAAAATCCGCCATAGGGGCGCGACATCTATCGCATCTGTCATCTTCACGAAGGTGATATCTATAAAGCCGAGCCGGGGTATAGTACACTCTGTGGATATATTTATAATGAATTATTCTGAGGCGACTGCTCGCAGAGATGCGATCTGTCTGCTGCAGGCAGAACTCCCACTGCTTGTATGTTAAGGGAGCCTGCAATTCACGGTCCCACTTCTCCCGAACCTCTAGCTGCGGGGGAATGACCAGAGTATGTACCGAGTTATAGATCCTAGAGACCAACCTGGTGGGGGCCTCGTCAAAAAGGATGCGCTGTAGGGGAGCTACAGCGTGGGGCTCGTTTGGGAAGTCAGACGTTAAGGCCTTAATCCCCTGCCGAAGTCTGATGTAGAAAAACACTTCTAGCGGAGAAGGGTGGGTGTCACCGCATAAATGCTCCAGCGTGCGGAAAGTACCATTATGGTATAGGTCTCCCCATGTCCTAACATTGAGAGAGCCAGTCCACCTACGGAACCCTCCTTCCTGCAACAGGGGCATGCTAGGGTGATAAATAAGGGGCAAAAGCGGTGCATATAACATAGGGGCCTTCAGTCTAGCAGTGATTTTATTCCAGGCCAGCACAGTGCTCGCCACCGTCGCTGCCAGCGCTTCCTCCCCCCGCAGCGAGCTATATAACGCACCCTCTATGGGTATCGGGTGTGAAAGCCAATGCTCCGCAGCAAGTTGGGGCATATATCTCGGCTGATGGATCCAAAAGTAGGCGTAGTGGGCCTGCGCTGCCTGGAAATAGAGCTCGAAATCAGGTATCCCAAACCCGCCCTGGATATAGGGCCGAGTAAGGACCTCCCACTTGATTCTAGGCGACTTTCCTCCCCAAACCAGTCTGAGGAGCTCAGTACGAAGGCACCGAAAAAAATAACTGCCCGGATGAAAGGGTATATTTAAAAAGAGATAAAGCAGCTGTGGTAGTATCACCATTTTTATCAATGACGCTCGCCCCGCCATCGAGAGGGGGAGCGTTATCCATCTAGCAACGTAGTCCGAGATACGAGTCATCGTCGTCCCATAGTTGGCTCTCATCAACTCATCTTTGCCCTTCTCAATGTGAATACCCAGGTATTTAAAGTCTCCCTCACTCCAGGCGAGGGGGTAATCTAGCTCAAAACGTTCAGTAGCTGCAGTAAGAGGGAAGATCCACGACTTGTTCCAATTAATAATAATCCCTGATAACTTGCCAAATCGGATGAACTCCCTAAGAATCGGATTGAGATTAGTGCTGGGGTCTCGTATATACAGCGTAATATCATCCGCGTACATAGAAATCAGGATCTGTCTTTGAAAGCATCTCAATGCCTTGTCCTTGTGGTGTTGCCTAAGTTTCGCTGCAAGGGGCTCCATAGCTATGGCAAATAGAAGGGGCGATAAGGGGCAACCCTGACGAGTTCCCCTTGAAATGGGGAATGCCGCAGAAAGAGTACCATTGATCAACACCGTGGCCGTGGGCGACGTATACAAGAGTCGTATCCACGAGATGAAGATGAGTGGGAACCCCATACGTTCCAATATGCTAAAGACATAATCCCACTCCAGGGAGTCAAAAGCCTTCGAGGCATCCAAAAATACAGCTGCCATGGGGAGGTCCCCGTGTACGGAATTAAGGATCGAGAAAAAGGTGCGCAGGTTATGGGAAGTCGCCCTGCCGGGCACGAAACCTGCCTGGTCGGGCAGAACCAAGTTAGGAAGGAGCAGATTGATACGAGTAGCGATTAATTTTGCCAATATTTTCACGTCACAATTAAGCAACGAGAGGGGTCTATAGGAGTCACAATCATTTGCGGGCTTCCCAGGTTTAAGCAAGGACGTAATGAGGGCCATGCGCATCGATGGGGGCAGGCGGCCCGTCTCCAGGGCATCCTCGTATACCTCGCGCAAGACGGGAGCCATAAACTCCATGTAGGTCTTATAGAATTCTATTGGTATTCCGTCTAGACCAGTCGCCTTGCCCGACCGCATGTGCATGATGGCCTCACGCACCTCTTCCAACGTAAAGGGGGTGCTCAGGAACTCCCTCTGGGCATCACTAAGCCACCCCAGGGAGACGTCCTCTAGGTACTCCTGTAGCTGCAGCTCCCCCGTACGCGTTGACTTGTAGAGCTGATGATAATGCCCCACAAACGCATTAAGTATATTCTTAGTGTCGCTATAGACTCCCCCCTCAGCCTCCCTGATTTCGAAAACGGTGGTGGGAGGCCGCATCAATCGGATCGTCGCCGCAAGAGCTTTCCCAGGCCGTTCGCCCTCTCCATAACGCCTGGCGACCCAATGCTTACCCCTAAACTTCAGTTCCCTATGGGCCTCAGTCGAATATTCTGTCAGTTTTTCGCGTAGGAGCGCAAGTGTAGAGTCATCTGGCATGTCGGCCAGCGACCTTTCCAATGTCTTAAGCTCCGTTTCCAGCGTATGCAAGCGTGATAGTATGCTTTTTAGTACACCAGAACCTTTTGCGATGCAGATACCCCTTAAGGTCACTTTAAACGCATCCCATATAGTTTCCACTGCACGTACCGAGTCTTTATTACGTTTAAAAAAATCAAGACATTCTTCGCGCAGTTCTTCTTGAAACACCGCATCCAGCAGCATCCGTGGTTGCATACGCCAAGCTGTCACTGGGGGGGCTAGATCAGCCGCTCTCAGTGTGACGCGGACTGGCGAATGATCCGACAAGGTTCTAGGGAGATGCTCCGCGTTAGTCAGAGCTGTGTAGAAGGGGGGCGAGATGAAAACATAGTCCAGTCTGGCCCAGGATCCGGCATGTGCCGTAAAATGTGTGCCCTCTCTAGCCTCAGGATGAAGGCTTCTCCACGTGTCTATCAGTGCATGCTCAGCTAGTATGTCAGAGAACAGTGTGCGTGCTTTGGTGAAGTGGTGCGGGGCCGGATGCGACCTGTCCGTATTCGGATCCAGCGTGAGATTGCAGTCCCCTCCCCAGACAAGGCTCCTAGGGCCCAACCCCACAATGATCGCATTGAGGTCCACGAAGTACTGTGGATCATCCACATTGGGTCCATAACAGCAGATCAGGGCAACCGCCACCCCACCCAGCCTCCCCCACAATATGCAGTGTCTCCCATGATCATCACTATACATGCCCTCCATAATCCAGGGCACCCCCCGTTTCACCAGGATTGCTGTACCCCTAGAGTAGGAGGAATAGGAGGAAAACAAAGTGCAAGCCGCCCAGCGACAAGCAAAGGTGTGTGAAGTCTGCGGTCGCGTATGTGTCTCTTGCAGGAAGGCTATGTGGACATTATGTCGATCTAGGTAGGATAATATCTGCCTCTTTTTTCTGGGGTCCCCCAAACCTCGCACATTCCAAGTTAATACGTTTAAGTCAGTGTCCGGTTTAACCATGCTTGTAGCAAAAGGAATCCCTTTCCACCATTATATCACCCCGCATGCACGTAACATGCGTGCACATGCGAAAGCTCAATCCTGTCTGCCGCCCACTGCGACGGCGTGCTTCATAATCTACGGCCTTGCCGGCGGTCTCACCCAGTAGCTTGCGGGCGTGCGCCTGCATCTCCAGTATTAGGAGGAGCTCTCCTCGCATGACCTCAGTATGCAAACCTGTACGCTCCCAGTGCAAGAAGACTATAAAATACATGGTGCTAAACATAACAAGAACATTGCAAAACAATACCCCCCCCCATTCTCCACCCCCCGAGTCCTTCCCAGAACAACCCTCTACTGACAGCACACCCCACCCACCAGATCGGGAAGGCAACCCCCGTAGAGGAGGCATAGTACTAAGGGGGGTGCAGAACCGTCCTAAGATAATGTCCCAACGCGACACAAGTCTCGCCAGTAACCAAATCTCAAGTTGACCCATTCCCCGCCCAGAGGACCTCACGGCTGCATCAGCAGACACTATCCGCAACACTGGTATATGCCCCTGTCCGGTCCGCAAGCAATATGAGGCTATCTCAGAGAAACCCCAGCGCTCGCAAGGGGCATAAAACCCCAGGAAGGCCTCGCCCCCACCCCCCACCCACTGAAGCGTCCCCAACTTGCCAGCATCCCAACCCCACCCCCCACCCAAAACTCCCCACAACACGCTCAACGTGAGCAATAGAGTCAGTACAGTTATCGGGGTACTCCCTATGAGGTACAGCAAGAGGGCACCCGTATCCACTCCCCAAACCCCGTCCCAACAGCAGGGGAGAGAAACGAGGAGGGGGAGAGGTGCCTGGAATACATTACCGCCACCATCCCAAAGCCGGCCATAGCAGTTCCTTGTATAGAGGCACTAGCTGGTGCCACAGTTCCATCAGATGCGCCGCGGTGCCGCCACCACCGCCTCCAGCTTCCGGCACGGCCAGGAATAACAAATGTCAGGGGCTCCCACTAGGTGTCAGCCACAAAGTCCTCTGCATCCCGGTCAGGTTCCCCATTCCGCACATTCTTAAGAGTCTTCAAAAAATCGTCCACTTGTTGCGGGTTGGTGAAGAAATGCTGTTTGGCCTGGTGCGTGACTCTCAATTTTGCCGGGTACAAAAGTGCATAATCAATTTGCTGAGCTCGCAGCTTCCTTTTGACCTCAAGAAATTTACGCCTCTGCTCCTGCACGACAGGAGTAAAGTCCGGGTATATCGTGAAGCTGACCCCATCACATGACAGCGTTTTGTTCGTGCGTGCAACCCGCAAAGCTGCATCCCGGTCACGGTAATTCAACAGTCGGGCAATTATGGGCCGAGGCGGGGCGCCAGGCTTAGGCCGCGGTCCCAGGGAGCGATGCGCCCTCTCAACAATAAACTGCCGCGACAGCGTCTCACCTCCTACCGTGGCCAGGAGTATCTTTTCAACGTAGTCCTCCATGCGTCCGGTATTGGTGGACTCCGGCACACCAACCACTCGAATGTTGTTACGGCGACTACGAGCTTCCAACTCCTCGTTCTTTGCAGCTATGACCCTCAGTACGTTATCCATTCTCGTGAGCTGCGCAGCCTGGGATGCAGCAGAGTCCTCGCGGTCAGATATCCTCCGTTCTGCTTCAGCGATACGCTCCTCATGTGAGTCTAGTTTCTGCGCGAATGCGTCCACTCTCGATGACAGTCGATCCACCTTGTCCACGACAGTAGCAAAACCCTGCCTCATTTCTTGCATCAGCTGTCGTAAATCCGCTGTTGGAGGGTCAGTGCTTGCCCCCTCGGCGGGCGGGGCGCCAGATCGTCCCGCATCCTGGGCACTACGAGCATCCTTCTTCGCTGCAGGGGCCTCAAACGACAGCTTGGACTGGCGGCTGTCGTGCTTACCCATCAGGAGCCGATATCGTGGGCCCCCGGCCGTGTGCAAAGGGGCGAGCCACCGGCGCCGTCCAAATCAGGGTCAAAGAAGCCAGTCGGCGCAAAGCACTCCCACAGTGTCCACAGTACACAAATGCAAAGGGGGGAGGATGTACTGCCACCACTGCAGGCCCCTCCAATGCCGCTCACGTGTTAATTGGTCCTCTCAGCAGCTATGAAGACTCACCATCTAATGGGCAGCAGGACCAGTAGTGAATGTACGGTAGGTCCCAGAGGGGGCAACGGTCCAGCATTCAGGGGCTCCAAAAACCTCAATCACCGCACTTCACAGTGGGGCCAGCACTATGCTGTTGCAAAGCGCAGAGATTCCACAAGTATGGCAGGCGCCCCAGCGTCACCTCCGTGTGTCCCCTCACCTCTTCACGAGCAGCGGCGCGCCATTCCTCCTCTGCTCCTCGTAGTGCACCGTGGCTTCCTGGCCTCGTCTCTCCCGGCTCGCCGTTACCTCGGGTCAATCGCTTGGGCCTCCAAGGTCGATCGAGCCTCACGACAGATCTTCCCTGCACAGCCGTTCAGCGCCGCTCTCAGAAGCCCCGCGCCGTTTTCCGACCCCACCATGGGGGGGGGGGGCCAACACGACCACCAAGAAACTGCCTCCGCGAGCACCGCCGCGGCCAGCAAGCCACCAGAGGCCCGCGTCTTCTCCTCCCGTCTCTCTGGTCACAGCAGCGCAGGGGGGGGGGTCCCGTGCCTCCTCCCAATCCTCCGCCGTTAGAAGCAGCTCGAACTGTAGGGCGACTCGGGCCGTCAGTGAGGCCTACCAGCCTCGTGGGGCGCCCCGGGCTGTCGTGAACTGCACATCCGGGACCACGCTTCACCGCTGCACAGCTCCGCACCCGCTCCAACTCCGGTCGGCGATATCTCCTGTAACTCTTATGCCATAGGTTCCAAACTTTCACCAGGCACCCTCCACGGCAGCAGCAACGAACATCCGCGGTGTTCGCCGGGGAATCGGTGGATTTCGGAGGATAAATGAAGGATTATTCTTCCAGGCAGCAGGAGCCTCACAGCAGTGCGGCCATTCTGCTCGCGCGCCCTCTAGCGCCCCCTTGCTGGAGGGATTTCTCTTGAATTTCAACTGCGCTGTGCATCTCCTATAATTTTGCTTACGCCCAGTTGCTACACGCAGGGTTTGGTAGTGTTTGACAGCAGTGGAATCTGTTTCAGATTTCCTCCTGTCAAAAAGGGGGGAAGGAGGAGAATATTGGCTTTCTGCTGGCCCCTGAGGAGGTTCGCTTCCCGCTAGCCCCTTAAGAAATTAAGCCCCTTAGAAATTAGCCCCCTTAGAAATTAAGCCGAGGAAATAGGTATGGTGCTTTCCCCTTTTTCTCATGTTTTATTGTGATCTTTCAGGGGAATTAGTTGTGGGCACCGGAACGTATTCAATTGATTTCTGGTTTTTCACAGCCCAAGACACAAAAGGAGGTACGTGCATTCATTGGCCTCACTTCATATTGCAGGCAGTGGATTCCCCAGTATGCTTACATAGCCAAGCCCCTAATACAGTTGACGACACAGGAGGCAGCTTCTACTAAAGTCCTCTCTTGGACACAAGAACACACTGTGGCATTTGAAGAATTAAAGAGAGCTTTATGTCAAGCACCAGTTTTAGCAAACCCTGATTACAACAAATCGTTTATGCTTTTTGTGACAGAGCGGGATGGAACAGCACTATCTGTCCTAACACAAGATCATGCAGGAAAACACAAGCCCTGTGCTTATTTTTCTAGTACATTAGACCCAGTAGCACAGGCTTTGCCTGCGTGCCTAAAATCAGTTGCAGCAACGGCCTTAGCCATAAGACAAAGTGACTCGATAGTGCTGGGCCACCCTCTGACAGTACAAGTACCACACGCAGTAGAGGTTCTCTTGAACCGGACACAAACACAACACCTGACTGTAGCTAGACTGACAGGCTATGAGCTAACGTTATTTCAACCACACATAGAGATCAGACGATGCAACATACTGAATCCCGCTACCCTTTTGCCCTCCAGTACAGAAAGCGTTTCACCACACGACTGTGTTGAAGTAATACATACCGTGACTAAACCAAGACAAGACTTGACAGACGTTGCACTCCCAGACCCCGACCTAACACTATAAGTTGACGGCTCATGCATGAGGACAGGGGCGGGAGAATTAGTGGCAGCATATGCAGTGACTACTGATACTGTAATAATAGAGACTAAAAGAATAGACATATTGTCAGCACAAGCAGCAGAGCTCATCGCCCTGACACAAGCGTGCATAAGAGCTAAGCACCTGAGAGTAAACATTTATACCGATTCTGTGGCGAGAAAGAGGTTTCTTGACCTCTCATGGGGCCAAGATACAGCATGGCCCCCTTATTCAAGCCCTACTGGAAGCAATACATTTACCAACAGCCATAGCTATCCTAAAATGTAAAGCACATACTAGAGCCACAGATACCATTTCCCAAGGCAATGATCTGGCAGACCGAACTGCTAAACAGACAGCTCAGACCCCACTAGACATGACAAAGTTACAGGTTCAATCAGTGTCCAACGCCATGACAGTTAGGGATCCTTCCAAGGATGTACAAGACATTCAGACACATGCTACTCTAGACGAATTAAAGAAATGGTCGGAACAAGGAGGGGTACTGACTGATCAGGGTTGGATGAATAAGGGCAAATCCACATGGTTTTCTTCCTGATTCGATGGTACAAGTGATTATAAATACCGCACATAGTCATGCACATTTAGGAGAGAAAGCAATGCTAGACAGCTTACAGAATATATGGTTCAACAAGCACCTGCGTGCAGCAGCGAAACAAAAGGTCAGAACATGTATGATCTGTTGCCAATTTAATCCAGGTAAAGGCATTCCGATGGAACAAGGTGGATTCCATCCACCTGACCACCCTTTTGAAGTGCTCCAAATGGATTATATCCAAATAAACAGATGTAGAGGTTACAAATATGTCCTGGTACTAATGAAGCAGGTGTCCCTTCTGTTAGGGTATACCTGGAAATTCCATTGTGTGCGACATCCTGAAGCAGCAGGCCTTGTAGAAAGACATAATCAGACATTGAAAATTAGACTAGCAAAGATTTGCGCAGACAAAGGTGTAGATTGGATGGTAGCCCTACCGGTTGCCCTCTTTTACATGCGAATGATAGCCCATTCTAGAACAGGCTTATCTCCCTATGAAGTGGTCTTTGGTAGACCACCAAATATGTGGGGCACTCCAATGCCTAAAAGATTACTGATGTTGATAGTAACATGCTGACAGATTACCTGGCTTCCTTGATGTCTGCACTACTCTCTTGTTGTTCGCAGGTTGCTGCCGCCTTCCCTGACAACACCCAGGTCAAGGGACACTCCATCGCTGATCCGGAACTTTGATAGATCAAGCCCTCTTAAGCCGAGGTGGAAGACGCCGAAATTGGTGTTGCTAACCACAAGGACCGCCGTTAAAGTCGAGGGACGGAAAGGATGGATACATCATTGCAAACGTTACTTTGGGAATAACTGTACTTTCCAAAAGAACACTGACTGCTTGGACTTTGAGCCCCCTTTTCTAGAGGAGACTCCCCAGCAGGAGTTAAACTTAGATCTAAAAAGTCAGAACCCGTTTGATCAATTAAGTCCACTAGGTGGTGAAGCGGTTGAACATGTATTCTGGCTTGCATAAGATCTTGGACAATAACATAAAAAAAAAAAAAGAGTAAGATAAGAAGCAAATACTGTAAAATATTACGTGGTAGATGTATAGTGACTGTGATTTTTCTATATCTTCTGTGCATCACGATAATATGTATCAGCTTAATACTACATGCTATTTTTCCTCCTATTGCCTCACTCTTATACTCCTCCACTAATGATACCATAAAGCACACATTTAGTGATCTGCCATCCCATGAGCTATCATATCGACTTGCCTTACGCAGCAATACCTTTATTCAGATGCTGCACCATTCACATCAGGTTAGCAATGCTACAGACTGCTGGGTCTGTGGCCGATTTCCCCCGTATCAGAAGGTAAAGGGAGTGTTGACTCTTTTTCCTTTTCTGTTCTCCCATAATGGTTCTTGCGGAGCATGGTTTGCCTTAATGACATCCATCAATGGTGATGCCAAAGAATGTCAAGACAAGGAGTGTAGGGGCGAGTGGGTATGGGGTAACTTGAATAAAGTCATGAACAAAGCATGTTTCCCAGATGAAGAGGGACTTCCCCAAATGAAAGGTACAGATCTAGAAAATGAAGAGTATCTGCAAGGAAATGTGACCCTCGACTTTATAGTGTTGAATGTCAAGCCCATACACAATTTAGGTCCATCCTCAATTACAGTCCTGCCAGTAAAAGGGAACTTGTGTGTCAGAAAAGAAGGCTCAGTACATTTGGGGCACAGTGAGTGTGATACTATAATAGTATTCAAAGACAAAGGAAAGTCCTATTTCAGAGCATCACGACACACCTACTTTATTTGTGGCCAGACAGCCTATGTGCAACTGCCCTTAGACTGGGGTGGGACGTGCTACATATCATTTCTTTCATTCCTATTAACGCACCGTCTGTATACAAAACAATAACAAGGCTCCACAAGATTGCCCAAAGCATACATCAAGACCCAGGCACGTGGACATGGTCCGGTTGGCTCTGGGGATTAATATCGGCTTGGGGATGGAAAGTGTTGACCGTCTGTGGGTTGATACTATTAATAGTATTCAGTTGCTGCCTGTGTCTACAATGTGGGCCAGCGATTTGCGGCCTGTGTGCCACATCATGTATTCCACGTTCAAGTTCTCATTCAAAATCCCGGAAGAAGAAAGAAGAGCAAATGATGTTACATGAACAGATTGATGGATTCCTGAGGATCGATATCTCATGAAGGGTCCGTAGGGGACAAGGAGGGAATGAGGAAATATGAATTTTTATGATCAATTGTGTCCCCTATCTTAGACCCCAACGGCTCCATGTACATGCTACAAGTACATGTATGTTCCCTCCACTTCAAGCTATGAAGACGCAAATACAATTGTGTCCAACGTCAACATGTCCTCTTTCAGATCCGCCCTGAATGGGTCGAATATTCCGTTCCTAAGTATGCCTTGCCACCGTCTTTATATGGTGTACTTTTCACGTTTTTCAGCTCTGGCAAGTTAGGCCCTGAATTCTGCCATCGAGCCTTTTCCTGCCTTCTGCCTCTGAATGCTCCAGCCTGGACCTGCATCTGTATCAATGACCTTTGTCTTACTTCCTGCGCGGCTAACGGTGCCTGGCCCGGCCTGTTGCCTGCCAAGACTGTATTCAGCCTTCAAGTTATCTGCTCCGCTCCTCGAGAAATGCATTCCTGTCTAGTAGTTTAGGTAAACATCCTTCCAGCTACAGAGCAAAGGGCCCGGCCTTACTGTCTCCGTGCAAGTAATTCATGGCTCCTGTTCCATGGTAGGCCCATGCCCCCTCGCATCTCATGTAGACACGTAGACGCTTATACACGCACTAGCAGTCAGTATAGGATAGCCTCTGCCTGAGAGACCTTTCCTTCCAGATAATACAGTTCCTTAAACACAAGATATTAGATACGATTTGGGATTAGGTTGTTCTGACATCCCAGACTTCTGTCTCCTCATGTAGGGCTAAATGTCAAGTCCCCTTCACCCTTCAGTTACACGTCAGTTACACGTCATGCTCGAGTTGAGCACAAGTAAGGCAAAGTTCCAGTACAATTCCAGCAGATCACGCAACCCCCTCCAGGTATCCACCCACACATGACAAATTACCCATTATCATCAAGTGGACACCCACATGGACGCCCACCTTCACACCCTCTTACACGCCCACATGCTCTTATCTCACTCTCTTTTGCTCTTTTCGTTTCCGATGTATATATACTGTACTCTGTGAATAATGTTTTGAGAATATTGAGAATACTTTTGAGTCCCGTCCAGATCCCTTTTGGTGATGGTAATATTCTCCCTTTGACTCGAGTTATTGGAATAAAGCCCTTTTTGAACCTGATACCACAGACTCAGCCTCTTGCTTTATGCATGATCTTATTAATATTCTGAAATTCTGAGAGCGTAATATTTTATTCACGACACTGCACTTTTTAGCAGTTGAGCAATGTCAAAGCCATGTGATGTGCAGACCACAAACTTTTGTAAATGCTTCTGGATGTGGATGCACTAATCAGTCTTGGGCGTCTGCCTAGCAGGCAGAGTGGAAATAGGACCTTAAACCTGCCCGGCCCCAACATTTAAGGGACCCCCATTAGTGAATTAGAAAGATTTAAAAAAGTGGCCAAAACGCACTTACACTGCGTTTAAAGTTCAAAACACAGTGTAAGTGTTTTGCATGGCAAGTCTGCCAGGGGCGCAACTAGACCTGAACCTCTGGGGCCGCCAACACTCTCAGTAATGGATCAGGACAAGCGTTTCCAGAAATGGGATCGTTGCTAACCTCATTGCAATTATTTGAGAAAAAAGAAGTGGCAAATTGTGCAATGTAAACCAGTGGCGTAACGAAACTTGAGAGGGGGCCCCCTGCAAAGCACATGGAGGGGGCCTCCCCACCCCCCAGGCGGCCAAGCCCACCACCTACCACTTTGCCCTACCACCCAGAAAAAAGAAGTGGCAAATTGTGCAATGTAAACCAGTGGCGTAACGAAACGTGAGGGGGGGCCCCCCTGCAAAGAACATGGAGGGGTCCTCCCCACCCCCCCGGCGGCCAAGCCCACCACCTACCACTTTGCCCTACCACCCAGAAATCTAGTATATTTTGATTTGAAAACTCCAACATTTAAATGAAATGCCTCTATTTTGTCTTTCTCTACGTTCTAATGAGAAAGTGGCAAACACTCTTAACATACAAGCTATGCCATTTGTAACAATACTGTCAAAAGCAGATTATTTAACTGAGGCAGCAATCGGAACAAGGCCAAGGAGCGGCCCTATGGTCTCAGGAACACTATGGCTGAAGAACAAAGAACAACTATGAAGGGTCTGAAATAGAATTGACATTAATGGACAATAACTTGAAACTTTGAAAGACAAACCCAAGCCTGCAATTCCATAAAAACTCGACTGACAATATACGTGAGAAGTGCTCAGTATCCTGCGAAAGTCAAGAGAAATAGACTGGTGAATTATCTGCATGCCACACACTAGCAACTGTCAAGGGTTGTGCATGATCATAACAACGTGACCTGAGGAAGCAATTGCAATTTCTACCATCATGTCTTTATTAGTAAGCATCACAAAACAGGCAGGCAAACAAGGTTGAGGAAGAAAACTGTTTGGATGCTTCAGAACATTGATGCAGAGTTTGTTTTAATTGATCATTTCTGTAGTGTAAACAATGCTAAATACAAGATTTAAGGCACACGTATTACAGACAAGTGAAAGCCACACCATAAATAACACCGCAGGTAGAATAAAAACAAACCATATCAGCAAGTGCTTAATGACAATCTATAACAAACTATTTGGTAAAGCAAAAGAAAAAGTGCAAATACTTTCAAAGTGCATAATAAAGCAATCACCAGTCCAGCACTATACAAAAATCAAGCATGTTTTGTAAAACAATCCAATTTTCTTCTTGCATCAAGGTGAAAATACTTTCAAAGTGCATGGTAAAAACAAGTCAAGCAGTATTAAAAAATGAAGCCATGTTAGTCAAACAGCTCCCCGTTTGGTGTGTGCATAAAGGCACATATATTTCAACTGGTAAACAACAACTACAGCACCATACAATAATCAAACCAATTTAAACTAAGAATTCCCTTTTTGAAGGCTCAAATATTTCAAAGTGACTGGCAAAACAGTAACACGTACAGCAGGCAGAAGCATACAAAAATCAAACCACTTTAGTCAACCAATGCCCTTTTGTTTTGTGCAGGAAGGCATAAGCACTGCTGCAACACCGGCTCCCTGCAACAAAACCGCCTCCCACTGGTCCAAAACTGGCCCCCACCTTTCCAGCCCACCAGGTAAATGCCCAGTGCCCACTACAGCCAGTCCAGCCCTGCTTGTGTGCTTGGCCCATTCTCAGTAGAGCTTACCACCCACAGCTTAATAGTAAGCCAAGTAGGACAGTCTATGCTCCAGTTAACAGTAAGCAGAGAAAGACAACCTACCTTTCTTTTGTGTCCTTATTGGTATTGTCTGAGAGGAGGCCTTTAGCTCCATCCCACATGTCTGCTCATACCTCACCGCAAAGATTTTGGCTGGATCTAACTAATTGGAGTAAGCAAAAGGTCAAAACTGCTCCGAACAGTAATAAGAAGTGACAGATTTAATACACATCTGCCGTTTTCGGCTTTGGTATATCGATGGATGAAAGACATGATTCCATTTGTTGAGCCGAAATTTCTCTATGGATCCTAGGTTCTGCCTCCAAGTGGTGTTGAGAAACTTTGTGCTCCAGGGTTGGGTCATCCACAACGAACTCCCCTTGACAAGTTCAGGTCCACAAAGCTGAGGACTTCGCTTTGACTTACCAGGAACGGATGCATAAGCTCCATGAGCTCCACAGAGAGATTACCAACCATACAACGGAGACTCTAAAGGTGTCCTTACATGATGAAGATGCTGCTCAGAAGAAATGGAAGCCATGAAACAGCTGAGATGAGGCGGGATGAGCCAAAGATGTCCATTGCAGTACCAGGGAAGGGCCTGCACACCTCTGTGAGGGTGAGGCCCAGAAGTTCCTGTGGTGTCACCACAGTGTGACCAGACTGCGTAACCCAGGGACAGAAATGACTGTGGGAATCAAACTTGTTTAAGTTTTGATGCTACAATCAATCACCATGAAGCCATGCTCTGCGACATGTCTTAATGACTTTAACAAAGCCAAATAGCATTTGGCTTTGTTAATGTTTTTAGGCATGTTGGATAGTAGAGTGGGGTGCTGTGCAACATGGCTTAAAGTAAAGAAAAACAATAAGCTGGGATGTGGCCAACGCTAGCTGCATCATAGCATTTTATTTCTTTACTTTACACCATGTTCGGTGCTGCTGTGCAACATATCTAAATAAACATTGACAAAACCAATATATCTTGCATGTAGGTTAAACTTATTGGCATCACCAATGCTTGCTGTGGGGCAATCTGTAATATAATGGATGGTGGGAGGGGCAAGAAACAGGAGGGAGGAAAGTTGGGCAAGAGGATGTGACGTTACGGCCAGAGCTGCCAACAGCTGGGGAACCAGCTTTGAGTATCAGCACTGGCTCAACATCCTGTGATTCTAGGTAAATCTCCCATGCCTAAAAAAAAATGAACAAACATGGCTTTGTGTAATGTAACTGATGCTCCTGAATAATGTCTCCAATAACTTTGGGTCAAGTTGTTGCTATATAAAACTGCAAAAATAAAAAACATAAAAGAGTACAGATGGTGGGAGGAGGGCAGGGGCCAAAGAGAGCAAGGAAAAACACAGACAGCGGTGGGGGGGACATACTGTAGACACATGCTCTTGTATAAGACAGTATGTGGCTAACAGCTAGAGCGGTCAACCTCGGAGCTAGGGATCGGGGTATGAGTCTCGGCAGGGACGCTCAACACCCTGTGAGTCTGGGCAAATCACTTAATCACTCTGTGCCTAACAAAATTAATGTGTCCATCTGTAAAGCAACTGGTGCTCATGTAAAACATTCTGATACCTCAGGTCGAGTTCGCGCTATATATAAAACTGAAAGAAAAAAAAAAGTGCATGAATAAAATGAAGAAAAAAAAAATGTGCAGAAGCCTGCGGCCAGTGGAAGGACACTGGCCGCAGACAGGAAGCTGTACTTCAGAAAGTGTTGAGGGGCACCTTCAGAAAATAAAGTTCTGCTGTTCATTCAGCAACTGACCTTCCATGTTGGCAACCTATCCATTCCATACTTAAGAGGCTAACAGTGACTCCATATTGCTAATTTACTGGCTTTGATCTAAGGTCCTGATTCATAAAACTGCTTCTGGTGACGGCTTTATTCATTCTGAAAGAAGATGGAATCATACGTTTTGGGATAGATGCTGCGACCATGGGATATGAGATGATTAAATGTCTCAAGGAGAAAGCTAATGACTGTGGGAGATTGGATGTTGTACATCTATCGTTTTTATTGGTGGAATGAACTCCTCCTTGTTTTAAGGGTCCGTGGTAGTTTTGCCAATTTTAAAAAGAGGCTAAAACAGATTTGTTTGGATGTTCAGCTTGGTCTCCTGAGTCCTTTGTGCTGGCACTTGGATACTTGTGGGTTTATGATGTCTTACAAATGTCTACTTGCCTTAAATTGACTTCAGGATTTTAACTTTTGCAAGAACAGTTAAATCTAGGATCCAGTCATTAACTGAGTGAACAGAGTGGGACATCCCAACTTTTAAACGTGTTTTTTTGACCACCGATAAAGCCCGTGAAAACCTGCATTTTGATACTTTAAATGAATATTTTGCAAAAATAAAATCATATCTGTTCTTGGCAACGTTATGCCAAGAACTAAGCAAATCTGATCGCTCACTTCAGCTCTGAACACCAGAACATTATTAACCTTCCAGAGTCCATAGCATATGTTTAAATACCTGTTGTGCGTTATGATTGCGCATTATTATATCTGACACACTAATTGACCAAGTTACATTTGAGTTCCATTTATTGGAAATAAACTGGAGCCCAAGTAAATTGCAGGGTTCATCACTAGTCGTTTCATTCTCAGGTGGTGAGAGGCTAATGGGGGTTAGGTTTTGGTTTCAATTAGTGTCCTGTTCTTGTGGGATGAAATGGATTTACTCCATGCACAACAAAGAGGTCAGCACTGGTGATCATACAAAGTGGCTCCAAAGAGCAAATCAACCAACAGCATTAATGGCATTGCAACACAAGAACACAACATTGCTATATGTTTAGGCCAATAGCTGCGCTCAAATTCTATGTCAAAGAATGTATATTTTGAGCTGTACATGTATTAGAATGGGGTAGTAGCTGACAGCCGTTTGTGTTTTTTCGCCCAATAACTTCTTGCATCATGTAAATCTATGCTCTCACACTTACATTTTTTCCCCCACTAGGATCAAATTCGAAACGGGTTATGGGACCTCTGTATACATTGTAGTGCTTTTTCAAAAGAAGTTGTGTACGGAACATTTGCTCTGAATCACTGGTGGGCAAATGGGTGCTGTTTTGTAGCAGGAGGTTTTAGAGTCAAAGCAACACATCCCTAGAGGCCCACAGCTTGGATTTCTTGGGGTAAACCTAATCCATTAGAAAGCGAGGACTCAGGACTGTGGAGGATCTAATGTACCTAGAATAGGTGACTGACCTGAGGGCTGGGCCTGGCCTGGCCTGGCCTGGTCTGCAGCTTCAGGTAGGTGCGAGCGGGCCGGGCAGCAGCAGAGAAGAGAAGGCACCACTGGCAGGGCAAATGGGCAAGGTTAGTCAGGCAGGGCCCAGGGCTGGTGGTAATTATGGCCATGGACCTCAGACGGTCCTTCTCAGCGTAGCGTGAAGACTGGGTCTGACCTGGTCCTGGGATCGGAATGGATCTCGGCTCACTCGCACTTTTAATGGTGCGCTCTGCATGACCAGTATTCAATCAGTACATTGGTCACGACACCAGACCCTGCTGTCCCAGCCCCACCCTGAAAACCGTGCAGAAGCGTCGCGGAGTCAACTGCGCGCCACGCGCACCATCTAACCATTTAGCCTCAGAGGCCTGGCTGGGCCCGCGCACCATTAATTATTGAAGAGGCACGGCCGGGGCCCACGCGTGCGCACTGCACAGCAGTTCAGTTGCGCACCATTAAATTGCTAAAAGAGCGAGCCTCCATTTAATTAGAAGAGCGGAGCCTCTGTGGCCCGTCCGGGTTCCAGGGGCGTGTGTACCGTGTGCTGCTGTGCACCATTTAATTTATTGAGGCCGAGTGTGCCATTAAAATCATAATAAAGTGAATGAGGGGGCCACTGGAGCGCGAGCGCAGACCCCCCCCAACCTGTTATGCCCGGCCTGCAGTGGCGTGTGCACCCTTTAATTTATTGAGGCCGGGTGTGCTGTGCCGTGCGCACTGCGCACCATTAAAATCATATCATGTCACGGAGGGGGTCCCTGGAGCGTGGGGGCCCCCCGCAATGCAGGGGCTGCGGGGGCCTGTGTTACGCCCCTGATGTAAACATATTTAACTAACCTGATATTATAGGAAACATATTTTTGGGAGGCTGTTCCTAGGCATCAACTCATTGCAATTCCAGAAAAAAAGCTCTTGATCCACTGTTGTGACAGTTTTAGTTTACCCAATGAGATGTTGTAAAATATGAATGGGTAAGGCTGCCCTTATGTACAGGTCGCAAAATAATATGCTTAGTAGCAGTGCTTAATTTGAGCCGGTAGTTGCAGGTGGAGTCCACTGGTACTTATTTTCAGGATCACACACATTTTTCCTCATCAGACTTAGTTACAGAACAAAAAAGAGAAAAACACAAATGTGAGACAGGAGGAAGAGAAAGATGTCAAAATTGAGACAAAGGAAGGAAGAAAGCATCAATGAAAAATAGCCTCCAAGAGTAAGATTAAAGCGCAGGGAGTGCCTGGTAGTGATGGAAGTGGCCCACCATTGAATCACGTCCAGGCAGTCTTACTATGCGGCTCTCACCACGTTTGAATTTGTCTGGTACAGACTCCTGAGCAAGACTTTGGACCCCGGCATTCATTATTTTACAAATTAATGTTGCTTATTTGGTTACCACACCTTACGTTGGGGGTGTGTGACTGGTAAGTCACAGATTCGATTCCCCCAAACCACTCCATCTTTCTGAGTTGATTGTGTGAAATGATTTGGTAATATTGTTGCCTGTAAATTCACTGCCACGCACCATTGCTACACAAAATAAAAATCCAGTAGTTGTTACCGTGCTACATTGAGCACTTCCCTTATATGTTGCATATTGAGGTACATCCATACAAAAATTTACCAGGCTGTTATGGATGAGCTGGCAAAATAAGTTGCCAAGTAGGGAGTTTTATCTGCAGAGTTGCCAACCTCAATGGTAGAAGCCTACCTACAGTACTGATACAAAGTTATTTGTTTAGGAAGATTGGTCCATTTCCCTGTAGAGATTAAAGGAATCGAAGGCAAGGGAGAGGTCAAGGATAGGTATTCTGGTTCTTCATTTGAATCCATTACAGTGTTTAAATCATCCTGTGGAGGTCAGTACTGCTTTTGTACCACAGGCATTCCAGAATCTATTTTGGAAATCTGAGAGAAGGTTGCTTTCTTCGATGAATGTAGATATTTGTCTTGAAGCTAATCTTTCAGTCTTTTTACCTAGAAACAGTTGGTGAATAACCAGAAGCCTTTGTTTGAAGGCCTCTTTGTTTTAGGGAGTTCTTTTGGGAATATACCTTTAGCCAAGTAGTTGTAGATATTTCTGGCTGGACTGGCTGAAAAGCTATTAAAGAGGATATTGTTGCATATATGAGCAGGACATGGGTGTGCCGGCAATCATGCTGGCCTACAAGCTATTGCAGCCTTGATGAAGACCTGTGTGGTCGCAAGGCAAAAGTAGAGTAACTGTGGTTGTTTTCATAATTTGTTTTCCAGTAAACTGTGTAGCACTGATGAATTTGATTATAAAACCACTGTTCTGCTTCTAGAGAATGACTAATACTCTGCAAACATTGGCATAACTCTATGCATAGGACTGGAAAAGTTAAGATACTTTTTTTGAAAGCACCATAGTAAGCAGGTGTGTTTCAGAACTTCTGAGATTCAGTTTTATTTTTTAGATCTGGCTGAACATCTTAGAAGTCTTCTGACCATATGTGATCAACAGAAAAAGAGCTTTAAGAAACACACCTTGAGTGTAATAATTTATTGGGCAGAAGGTGTGTGCTCCCATTAAGAACAGGTTCTTGTCGTTCTCCTGTTGGCTCCTGAGGGGCAGATCAGTCACCTAAAAAAATGTAATGAAGTGGCAGTTTGCAATGGGATGACCCCTTTACTATGTGGTAATAGTATTGCCTAGTAATACTTCTAAAGCATCATTACATGCTCACTGTGTGCATTAACTTCACTGCGGACCATGTTTTTATGGGTAGATTAATCCTATTGGCAAATAGAGGTTTTAAATAAGGATTTTCACTTATTTAAATGGCTGTGTCATCCTCATTATTGCTGCAAAGTGGTTTTGCAGATTGCTTTCTTTCCCTTTACGTTTGTGCTGCGAAAAATAAGCAATTGGTTTTGCCCTTCCATCCTAGTACTCCGACAGACATGCCTGTTGCTGCCGCCCCAACATGCCACATGCGTCCTGCCACATAAATGCCTCAGTTTGCTCTCCCCAACTGCAGCTGCCCGTACAAATGCAGCTTCCCAAAGTCATGGGAGTCAAACTCACTGTTACTGGGATAACCTGGACCATATAGTTCAATTTTGCCTATAAACTGTGAAAAATTACAGTTAGGTTAAAAAAGTGTCAGGCTTAGCCACTTTATAAATGTAAGTAATTATATCCATTTTACGATTAGACAATGCTGTTATTTCATTACAAAATCTCTGCTCCTGTTCTACAGAGGCAGTGTGCACTCAACTATGAAACACCCCCCCCCCTACACCCTGCAAAATCTGCTCACTAGTGCACGCTAAAGATCTGTGTAAGTGGTGCAATGTGATACTTCCCCCTCCAAATGCCAGTGAGCAAAACAAGTAAACATACTTCTTGTAGCTGGTGTCAGGGAGAGTGGGCTTCTCTACTGAGAAGTTTTTGAAACTTTTTGGGTCAAATTTCCGAAAATGCCACAGACCCTTAAAGGGAATTCATGAACTATTCTAGTACTTTTCATGGGGCACCAGGGAAGCCTGGCCATTCCTAGGTGTAGATCCCTATTTTTCAAATGTCATAAGTCAGAAATTACTTCCACTATACATAACTCAGCATATTTTCATGGGTGAGCCCCTTATGCCAAGGAATACATACAATATGACAATGTCAGAAGTTTGCCATCGATACTTCAGCCATAGTCCTAGATAACTTTAAAAATTGCCTCTGGTATAAAATGGTCAGCAGTGTGCCCTTGACACCCCCTAGTAAACGAGTACAGGATCTCTTATGACAAGAAGTACCTCAAATATCAGTTCCAACATTTTGCTATGGATCTACCCATATGCTAAGAATTATGTGAATCATGTCACGGACTTCGAGCAGTTGTAGGTGGCGTGTGTTCTGTGTCCCTGTCACTGGGTATGATTGGGCTAGCAGCTTTCTCAGTTAGATGGTTGGAGCTCCTACAGCCAATGATGGTATCTTAAAAGAAGCTGGTTAAAGCCTGCAATTTACAATAGGTAACATCTCCCATCCATACAGGAAAGTGAAAAAAACAAAGCCTCGTTACCAGTTCACAAAAACATGTAAATGGTCTTTTAAAGACCTGTGAAATACTTGGGTGAGGTTGAGGTAAGATGCCAGACACTGTCAATTTGAGCCCACAGAAGCTCAAGTTCTGTTATGTGTCCTGGAAGCTTCAGCTGCCCTGGGCTGAGACACACATTAAGGGAGGAGGGAAGGGAGGGAGGGAGGGACTCGAGCACTTTTAGCCTTACAGGCCTTGCACACCCGAAGACTGCATGGATTTGAGTTTTCTGCAGGGAATGTTTGTTTTAATATCAGGGAAATCAACAGTAACAACTGGCCCAGCAGATTTCCTTATAGGCCAGTCTGATTCTACTAGCAGGAGAACAAGTAGTGTTGCAGGGATTCTGTTTGGAAACAGAACTATGCCTGGGACCAGAGGAAGTCGGAATGTAGGGACTGAGTCACAATATCACATCAGTACCTATGGGCCCAAATCCGTCCATCTGATAGTGCCTTACCTGCCCTCCTAACCTTCCAAGAGTAACAGGTAAATTGGCACCCCAGTTAACAACGCTATAGTCCCCAGGGGACCCGTGGAAGCAGATCGTCACTTTTCGTTTTCTCACTCATTCATGTCCATAATAAACAAAAGAAAGACACGAGGGAAGTTTAAAACATTTATTGAAACTATCGTGCTCTATTATAAAGCAACTCTGCTGCAATTAGAAAACATACAACCAAGCACAGTAATCAGCATTACGAATAAACTGTATCCAATAGAAAGCCCCATCATGGCGAATGATATATCTGCCTAGGCCTACCCTCACCAGATGAGCACCGTGATATATCTATCAGTGATCTCTGGGATCAGAACTGGCCCCCCCATACCTGGGATTTGTAGTTATGTAATCTGCATCTCAGGTTGCGCAAAGCTAGCGCGGCCATCCCGGGACCGTTCCCCTCTGTAAGAATCCTCTATGTTGCTAGCCGATCACAGAAAAAACGAAATGTTCAGACTGAATCCCAGAAAGGAGAACTAAATAATAAAAACATGTGCAGCGTATTTATAAAATAATATTGTGGCACAAAAACAAACGTGCTGTGTGTAACGTGTTCAAAGCAAAGAAGCCAACAACATGCAGTTAGGCTAAAATAAGTGGGCCCTAAAGGGAACTCACAACACCCCCTTCTTGTACGGGAATGTAACTTGGTGACTATTTGGATAACAACGTAAAGCCCCAGCTAAGTAAATTCAATGATTTGTCAGTAAACATGTTATACAAAACAAATTAAAATGATAATAATAAAAAAAGTATATCGTACCAATTTCAAAACCATGACCAAATGAAGGTGTGTCTGGGGTATCCATGATGTCTTCCATGACTCCAATGGAAAGCAAATCCAGGATGGATTCCATCTCCACAGACAACTCCACAATTGCCCAGTTTAAATCCTCCAGGGAGCAGACCTGATCCTCGTTATCAGCCGATGCTAAGGATGTATCCAGGCAACCTGCATCCGCTTTATTCGAGCCAAAGTTCAACGTGTCATGTGCCAAAGCACTCATCTCCTCTGAAGTGAGGGGCTCACACCTCACATTGTGCAGCAGCTGCAAGCCAATGGGACAACACCAAAATTGAGTTGTTAGTGGGACTCATCAACAGGTTCATGTCCACAATAACCGGAGCTTGCAGAGCCAGGCAAATAGCCAATGCCTATTCAAAGGGGCACCATAGGCAATGAAACACGAGTTGGACGCAGGTAAACCAGACAGATCAGAATGTCAATGACCAGTCAAGATCCAGTTCTAGGAGGAGTACGATTCCAAAGAACCTTGGCATGCACTCACGCCTCAGCTGGACCAGTGGTAGATCCAGAGGGCTTCGAGATGGAACATCCATTGCAGAGAAGCAAAAATAGAATTAAAATGCTGCAAATGAGGAATAACACCAATGGTATACCCCTGAACACATTGGAGAAAGGGGAACAAAGCCAGTATTACTCCAAAGATTTTTTGGAAGGAACTGGTTTAGCCAGGACCAATAACTTTAAAAACGTGAGCAAGGGTGGCAATATTAGATGCATTAAAAATACAATAAACCAATTAGCCAAAATCTAATGGGGGCTTAGAGTTCAAGAAGGACTGTATTTCACTCGATGTCCTTCCAACTCAAAAGATTCTCGAGCAGATTTTATTGGTACATCTTTTTGAAACAAGTGTTTTGATTCTGCTTAGCTTGTTAATGTCTGGCTTCAAAGTTGGAATGGAGGGCCACAATGAGCTATCAACGTTGCTTTGAGTGGGAGGGAAGAGCACGCTGTTGCAGCAAGTCACTAATTGGGAAACTGATAAAATATACAGGATCCCAGCTTTCATTCTACAACAGTCCTGAGCATTTAACATTAAATAGCTTCCGTTTGAAAGAACTTGAATAAAGGAGACAATTGAAGGGGCTGGTATTCCTTTTAGAAAACAAGCCAAACTATCTACTGTTGCCTTACATGCGTCATGAATGGTAACGTGCTTACAAACCAGTGAATGTCCGACAGAAGAGTTACATTCTTTTTCAGTAAGGAAGACCTCCTTGTTGGCACCTTCATAACAATAAGAAAATCGAAGTGAACGTAACTCATGAATGAAGCAACCTCTTTACCAACTGGGAAATGTTTCATGCAAGCTATAAATTGAAATGTTGAAATTGACAAAGATTTTACACCATGTATTAGCCAGACAGAGGAAGGTGTTTCTGCTATTGTGATTAGGAGCTATTCGGATTTCTTGAGATGTAACCTAGTGTATGTGGCATCTTTCTTAGCCATGAGTTGTTGTTAATGTGTGAGATTTAAAAGCAAGAATAGCTGGCTAGAATTAAGGTAACACCAAGGGACGCAACCATTTTTAGGGTTTGAAGTGTCCAGCTAAACTGCATGATAGATCTAAGCTGACTTTGCCCATGGGACAATGTAGACATCTCACTTTGCCTAATCTCAATTTTAGATGATACAATGTTATTCAAATTATAAACTCGAAAATACAACATATTAATACTATTATCAACAACAGCAAGCACTTTATTCAAATTATCTTGATCAATTTGTCTTAAACGTGCGGCAGCTTCCATTTGTGACAATTTCCAAATTTCATTACATGTGGCATATATAAATCTTTTGAAACGTGGAGACTTAGGACCCAACAAGCAATCAGATAGGTCCATATGCTCCAATAGGAGAGAAAGAAGTTGGTTTACTGTAGACTGCGTGGACTCAGTTTTGTCACCGAATAGGTAGTGACAATACCTGAATGCTGGGAGTGGGAGTAACAGGTGTAGGGTCTGCTAGCCTCAAACCTTGGTGTGGAATTTAAAAAATGAGCATAGCACCCATTTCTGTGTGCTGGCCACAATACCCACCCGTGAGGACCTGAAAGTGTGCAATTAAACGTTAGACCAATTTCAATCTGATTTCCATGCAGGACACAGTACTGAATCATCAATGACACATATTGTGGACGATGCACTAAAAATGCTGGATCAGAACCAAGCTTGTCTCTTAGTCCTCCTTGACCTATTATCAGCATTTGATACAATCAAACATTTTAACCTCCTATTTCCAAAGCAGGTCTCAAAGAATCAGGCTTAATCACTCACTATCGCAGACCAGGCTGATCACATTAGAGGTCCCAAAGGGCTCCTCTATTTTGCCCACTCTTCAACCTATTCATGGAGTTTTTAACAGAAATTCTGAGCTCATCCACTAACACATGTATGCCGACGATACCCCACTATGCCTAAAAGTCTCCACCCCAGAAGACATCAGTGCCCTCAACAAAACACTAAAGGAAACTCAAAACTGGCTAGCAACCAATCACCTCAAACTAAATACTTAAAATACTGAACTCCTCCTAATTGCCCCACCCAACTAGTCACAGATAATCGAAGAATGGTTGAACCAGCTTACAGCCCTCAACTGCACTCCACAAATCATTGACTATGCAAAATAAAATCACTGGGCGTAACTCTTGACAAGAATCTCAAAATGCAAAAGCACATCAGTGCCGCCACCAAAGCAGCAAATCACCAAATTAGTATTTTAAGAAAATTAAACCCTTTCCTCCACCCCAACAACTTCAAGCATGTAGTACAAACCCTAGTGATTCTCAGGTTGGACTATGGTAGTGCATCCCTATCTAGACTATCCTGTCCAAACTGGCTCCTCTAATGGCCTCACTTAACTCATCACTGGCTCAAAAAAATACATTTATATCACCTCAAATCTCAAATCCCTCAACTGGCTCTCTTATAAAGCAAGAATCCAGCTAAAAAGCGCCTGCTTGACGCATAAAGTCCTCCACCATAATACCCATAGATATCTCGTCCAGGAGCTCAAAATCTCTGGCGGCTCCAGATCATCCAGCAGCTCCAACACCTTTCTTCTGAAACTTTAAAAATTCCACAAGAAGAAAACCTACAACAGATCCTTCTCTGGGATTGCCCCAAGAATTTGGAACACATTACCTCCAAAAGTCAGAATGAATCCCTCGATCATATCCATCAAGAAAGAAGTTAAACAACTCCTTATGAGCACATTTCTCCCCTCGAACCCAAGAATCTAGTCTCCTCAGTCGCTCGCATGACTATTTAGCACGCTCATCCTAGCAATACCAAAACTTCCCCCCCTACTTCACAATATTGACTGGCATTGCAGTTGCCTAAACTGTTGTTGCAGGGATTCTGCTCATGCACAGAACTATGTGCAGGAAACCAGAACCTCAGTGAATTGTGGTGTACCAAAAACTCACCTCAGAACCCAGAACCCCTATCTGACCAGCATCAGTGTCCCATTTGTTATCCGTATTTATCTGGGCGGTACCAATGTATAGACAACCCAGAACAAGCGACTTAGTGTATTCTCAGGAATGGTGGCAATCAGAAATACCTATTCGTTATTATTCTCATATCAGTCCACAACTAGAGTAAACAGAGACACTGTAAAGTTTAAAGAGTTTATTTATAAACCTCGTGTCCTTAGATGCAGTACTTTGGCTAACATAAGCAGACAAATGATTAAAATCAAAACCATCAGCATAGTTACAATACCATAGAAAATGAAAGGAGAAATCATAATATAATGACAGTGGAATACAGCCACCTTGCTTTCGCTAGTAAACTAGTATTATTAGACTAATAGAAGGTCTCTAGGCTTGAATGGGGAACCCCATACCGTAAAGATCAGCTTAGTGGAATCACATCACAGGATCAGGTGTACTCTGCTCCTTGGAAAGCTCTTCTTCCGAATGAATGTGTTAAGCATGCAGCCTGCAATATTAAAAGCGCTTGATTCTCAGGTATTTGCAGCTGCGTGCGTGTTATGGCTAAATAGTGGGCTGACCAACCTGAACCCAAATACATGCACCGTCTAGCGACCCAGACTGTTTCTTTACACAATGTTCAGACCAAGATCGCTGCTCACGGCTAGGGATGTGAACAACAGACAGTTCTCATGTGAAGAAGAGGCGAGCAAGCATTTCTCAAATAATAACATGTAACTGCAGTGTCGTGTGCAAAAGCAGCAAAAGTGGCAAGATGGCTTTCTAACATCTAACACGGTTATGCTAACTTAGCAATGTACGTATATAAATTGCAGCCCTCACTACACCCCCCCTTGATCGGACCACTAACTAATAGGGGTACAATTAAGGAACGCAGAGTTCAAGTTCGATAGAACGGAACTAAGAGCACAAATTGGAAATCCATATAAAGGCAGTGAAAGTTCGAAGAGAAGGAAAAAAAACATAAAAAGGGGAAAGAAAATTATCGATGGATGTTGAATAAAAAGGTAAAAGTTTGTGCAAAGGAATGTTGGACGACATCCAAGTTAATCCATCAACGTATAAGCACAGTAAGTAGCAACGGCTTCCAAGAGGAAATCATTGGAACGTCCTGCAAAATTGTCTGCCATCCAGTTCAGCAAGGGGAATGAACACAGATGTTCTTCAACAACTGGAGCCTCTAGTATCATCAGAGGACAACTGGCATGTTCTTCAAGATAACTTCTTGCCAGGAAGTCATCTGCAGCCGTACCGATGTCCCAATTCCCTAGGACTCCATGTGCCGCTCCACAGGCCATAATCCTGACACCAGAACAGTCCAACTCATGAGCCACTAAGGGACTCATTAGTCGATCATAATCCGGGGCGGGAGACACCGAGTTTGACAAGCACAAATCCAGCGTCCATTGGAACGTACACTCTAGGCAATGAAAGACAGATTGTACGCATGTAAAGTAGGGAAACCGGAAGGACAATCCATAGGCTAAGCTCAAGGTTGCCAGTGGTAGTGTTCGATAGTATTCAAGCATCCGGTTACGAAGATGGAGCAGCCGGGACAGGCTGTCGTGTAACACAAACTATGCAGCCATTGCGTAGTAAGCAGACCAACAACAGCACCCCAGCCACGAGGGCAAGAATCAACGGGAGACCTCCAAAGACGCTGGAAAATATCGAATGAAAAAATGCCGGGATCACACCAAAAATAGTTTGGAAGGAGGTCACGAGGCCGGAGCCCACAATTTAAAAAAAAAAAATGCCACGCCACTTGTTGACGAGGCATTAAAGATAGCCTGAATCAGGGCACCAAAATGAAGTGGGAGATCAGTATTCAAAAGCGCTTGCACCTCGGTGCGCGTGTTTGCTACGTGAAGGACAAATGTTTCCTGGGACGAAGTCAACGCGACTTCTTTTTGAGACAATAGAGCCCTTATTCTGCTCATCTAGTTGAACTCTGCTTTCAAGGTTGGAATGGGAGACCAGATGGATACATCGAGCCGTCCATGCGGGCGTGGGAAAAGGATGTTACTACAGCAGACTACTCTCTGTGATACAGTCACTATGTAGGGAATTCCCACTAACATCCCACAGCAAGCTTCATTATTTAAGAGCAAATAACTACCATTAGCCAGCAGCGTAAATGACGGTGTAATAGCTGGCACTGGAATCCCTTTCTGGATACAAGCTAAATTAGGAGCGTGCACATTGCATGCACAATGCAATTGAATGTGCCGACACACCACAGAGTGATCCGGAGTGGAAGTGCACTCTTCACCATTTAAGTAGACCTCTTTACCGTCTCACACGCATCTGTATGTGAATGGGAGTGACCAAACTTCATGCAGGAAGGCAGTACCCAGTTGTTCATATCTGCCTAGCGCATAATGTTACATGCAAGCACTGAACTTAAACATGGGAAATGGTAGTGTGATTAACCCGTGGATAAGCCACACAGCAGAGTTTAATTCGGCTACAGAGAAAGGCAAAGGTTCTAACCTTTCAATGTGCAGCAATGAGTATGTTGCATCTTTCATGGACATGAACTGTTGTTTTGCAGTTAAATTAAAAGGAAGGAACAAAGATGAAGTATTCATGTAGTCCCAAGGGACTTTCCCAGCCTTTAACGTTTGCAATGTCCATGCAAATTGCATTATAGAACGCAATTGATTTTGACCATGATATAAAACAGAAACATCATCCTGCACAATGTCAACAACAGATGAAACGATATTATCTAACGTGTAAATTCTGGAAGAAAGGGTGTTAATGCTATTATCTATAACAGCCAATACTTTCTCCGTATTGGCTTGATCAATAGCCCTTAATCTGGATGCAGCTTCAATTTGTGATAGCTTCCAAACTTCGTTATAAACAGCATATACCCATCTTTTGGACCTGCCACCCGCAGGACCCTTAACAAAATCATTCAAATCTATTTTGTCATGTAATTGTGATAAATGAAGTTTAACAGATGCTAAGGTGGAATGTTGCAGCCAAGATTGGCATAACTTCCGTACAGAGTAGGTAGTTACAGTATGAGATGTTTCAAAACGGTAGTCCACACGAACCTGCGTATACCCCGTTTATAAATCCAGAAAACTATGTTGACAGGAATCTGAGCTCGTTTGCCATATTAACCATCCTTCCGGATTTAATTTGGAAATATTGAAGGATGTGTTAGAAACGTATGACTGCAACGCATCAAGGGACAGATCCGTATGATTATCCCAATTAGGATAAGCACCCAGATCGGGAGTAGAGGGAGAATTAAATTTTTTAGAAGTAGCCAATCCAAGGCAGGTGGTCAGAAAAATTGACGAATTCTAAAACAATATGTGGTTCGGGATGAGGCAGGCACGATGCAGAGCTTCTGTTCCTTGTACCTGCCACGGTTTAGATCCCCAAACCGATTTAAGATCAATAGTTGCTTTCCACAGATCCTAACCTCTGATTGCCAAATCATCCATAAAGGATTTGGAATATAACAATTTTGTGTGTGTCAGCCTAACTTTCGAGGCAGACTCAGCTGCCACTTTAAAGTAAAAGGAGGCAGGGTTCGAAACACTGAAATCAGAAAAATATGTGAATTTGTTCACTAACGTGGGGGAGCTGCCCAGCCTAGGCGCTGGGCAGTGTTCCCATTGTGTGTAATTTACAAAATTTCTAAACGTATTGGCTTCATGAAGGAAATGATTGCCATAATGTTGATAGCAACACTGCTCATCATAATTAGCAGTATCTAAATACAAATCCTCAGCATCAAACGCAGCATAATATTTCAAATCAGAAAATAGTGCTTCTATGGCTTGAACATCCCAATCATCTGATCGGATGCTCTGCTTAACTACATCACCCATAGAAACACGAAATACATTTGGCACATTGATTACTTCAGTGGGACCATGAATTTGAAATTTAACAGCATCCCACGCAATCCCATCCAACACAGGCCAGGCAGTAATATTCACAAAAGTCTGGTCCCGTTTCATGATGTGTGATGAGGAGTGGGGGGCCAAAGTTCCATCAATTAGTCTAATTGTAGATCTTTCTTTTAGGTAGTGTCCATTCACAAGACGAAAAAATACCACCACAAATCCAATGGACATGAACAAAAAAATACATACGAGCACCAGCCAAATGTAAGTCCAAGGGGGAATTAAAAAATGTCTTTTAAACCAGACAGCAAAAATAGAAACTTTTGATGGGGCATTGGAAGTCATTGAGTTAGTATCAAAGGAGAAGCGTGACTGGTTAACTGCAGTGGATTGTAAAACAGGCAATGGTACATCTGCAGGATAAGCATACTCAGTATCTTCAGGTAGACCACCAGCCGGTGGTAGCAACAAAGGACCAGTAACTGTATGCATCTCGATGGCAACATCAGACAAGGTGGTAGAAGCTGGAGTCAAAACAGAGTTTCTCAGCATCGCAGGGCAAGAAACCGCTGGAGTCATACTAAGAAGAATCGGCCACTCGCTGTAGCTTGACATTGTCAATAGAGATGTACCTGTTATCCTTGCGACCAGGAAGTGGAGGTAAAATGACTGTTCGTGTACCCTGCAAGCCAAGCACTGGAACCGGTGCACGATAAAAGGGGCCGAACTCCTTCTTGTTCTCCACCTTCTCACGGACCAGATCACCAACTCGAGGTAGCCAACCGACTACCGGAATCTGAAGCGCAGCATCAGAAGTGGAGGGCACGTGTTCCTTCGCGAGACTGTCTCTGGCTTCTTGTAGAGTCTGCAATACAGCACAGTGATCATCTACGTTAAAGGGTGCGGCTGACGCCACCATGTCTAGACCATCAAGGTCCGGGACAAACATTTATATGCCAAAGAGCATCATGTATGGGGTCTGCCCACCCAGAGACCTTCTAGGGAGATTATTAAGTGCACCTTGGACGTTATACAGATGGGCTAGCCAGTTCCGGCCAGTGCCTAAAACCCTAGCTGTTTAAAGATTGCTTTAAGTCACGGTTCATTCGCTCCAACACGCTATTACCCTCAGGTCGGTAGGGAGACGAAAATTTGACTTGGACCTCCAAATTTCTCATGGCTTCTTTGTACGCCTTAGAGACGAACGCAGGGCCCTGATAGGTACCACACGCAAAACTTCCCACAAAGACACGCAAATCCCTGATGACAGTACGGGCATCAGCACTCCTTTCTGGCCATACCCACAGAAAACGTGTGCATGAATCCACTGCAACCAAGATATATTTGTACGCAGTATCAGAGGTGAAAGGACCGCAGTGATCTAGATAAACACACTCTAGTGGTTTATTAGATATGTACAACTGAGTTTGTGGTGGGCGCGCAGCAGTTGAAGATTTAATCTGCTGGCAAATGTCACAATCAAGAACATAAGCGCAAGCTTGTTTATATAAACCGCACCACCAGTAACGTTGTTGTAACAGAGAAACAGTAGCTGCAACGCCGGCGTGGGCAGAGGCCAGGCCTTCGTGAGCTGCTGTTATCAATGAAGGTCTGCAGTCCGCGTTGGGAATCAATCTGTCAGCAACGTCGTTAATCCTCACCAATGGGACTTTATCATGACTTAAGTGATAATGGTAACGAGAAGGGAATCCTCTCGGGTAATTACTTCCCGTTTCTGTAGCAGCAATAGCTGCCAAAATGTCATCATCAATCTTACTTTTGGATCTTGTAACTGCTGCTACTAGATATGTCGCCACTGCTGTTTTTGCTGCTTTGTCAGCTAAGCTGTTTCCGACAGCGTGGACACCAACGCGTTGGTGACCGAGAGTGTGAATAACATTCACGAGAGGCAGATGTTCTTTAAGTTCTGCCACTCGAACCCAAAGCATTTTATGCTTAATTGTGCTACCTTTGGAATCATGGTATTCATTTTGAGACCAAAAATGTAGATTGTCGTTATAAGATTGAACACAATAATACGAGTCACTTACTATAAGAGTAGTGACCCGAGGATCAGCAAACTCCAGTGCAAGCACAAGAGCACGAAGCTCCGCCAACTGTGAGGTACAATCACCCAATGACTGCGTATGCACGACATCAGATTGGAATTCACCATTCAGGAAAGTACCCACCACAAATGCGCAGGCCGTTGAATAGGCATGCTTCGATCCAGTCGCCGGTTGCGCAGAACCGTCAGTGTAAATGACACAATGGTAATCTTCGAGCGGGCGCAAAGACAGAGGAGCTGGATGAACGAATTCATACTGTAAGTACTCCAGAGTCTGTAATGAGGCGTCAAAGATATAGGTGACGTCGGCCGATGTCAAGGAAGTGGCCCTTTGTATCCACCGAGGATGCAAAGCTTTAGAATTTGGTACACTCGCTTTGGTCTCTTGCCTTAATATTATTCAGTGTCAGTCAGTGTCAGTCAGTCAGTATCAGTCAATCAGTGTCAGTCAGTGTCAGTGTCAGTCAATCTGTGTCAGTCAGTGTCAGTCAGTGTCAATCAGTCAGTGTCAGTTAGAGCAGCTCTGCTGACCTGGTTCTTTGGCTCTAAAGCAGCTCTGCTGACCTGGTTCTCTCTCTCTAAAGCAGCTCTGCTGACCTGGTTCTCTGGCTCTAGAGCAGCTCTGTTGACCTGGTTCTTAGGCTCTAGAGCAGCTCTACTGACCTGGTTCTCTGGCTCTAAAGCAGCTCTGCTGACCTGGTTCTGTGGCTCTAAAGCAGCTCTGCTGATTTGGTTCTCTGGTTCTAGAGTAGTTCTGCTGACCTGGTTCTCTGGCTCTAAAGCAGCTCTGCTGGCCTGGTTCTCTGGCTCTAAAGCAACTCTGCTGACCTGGTTCTCTCCCTCTAAAGCAGCTCTGCTGACCTGGTTTCTCTGGCTCTACAGCAGCTCTGCTGACCTGATTCTCTGGCTCTAGAGCAGCTCTGCTGACCTAGTTCTTAGGCTCTAGAGAAGCTCTGCTGACCTGGTTCTCTGGCTCTAGAGCAGCTCTGTTGACCTGGTTCTTAGGCTCTAGAGCAGCTCTACTGACCTGGTTCTCTGGCTCTAAAGAAGCTCTGCTGACCTGGTTCTATGGCTCTAAAGCAGCTCTGCTGATTTGGTTCTCTGGCTCTAGAGTAGCTCTGCTGACCTGGTTCTCTGGCTCCAGAGCAGCTCTGCTGACCTAGTTCTTATGCTACAGAGCAGCTCTGCTGATCTAGTTCTCTGGCTCTACAATAGCTCTGCTGACCTGGTTCTCTGGCTCTAAAACAGCTCTGCTGACCCAGTTCTATGGCTCTGAAGCAGTTCTGCTGACATGGTTCTCTGGCTCTAGAGCAGCTCTGCTGACCTGGTTCTCCCCCTCTAAAGCAGCTCTACTGACCTGGTTTGTCTGGCTCTGCAGCAGCTCTGCAGCTCTGCAGACCTGGTTCTCTGGCTCTAGAGCAGCTCCGTTGACCTGGTTCTTAGGTTCTAGAGCAGCTCTACTGACCTGGTTCTCTGGCTCTAAAGCAGCTCTGCTGACCTGGTTCTATGGCTCTAAAGCAGCTCTGCTGATTTGGTTCTCTGGCTCTAGAGTAGCTCTGCTGACCTGGTTCTCTGGCTCTAAAGCAGCTCTGCTAACCTGGTTCTCTGGCTCTAAAGCAGCTCTGCTGGCCTGGTTCTCTGGCTCTAAATCAGCTCTGCTGACCTGGTTCTCTCCCTCTAAAGCAGCTCTGCTGACCTGATTCTCTGGCTTTACAGCAGCTCTGCTGACCTGGTTCTCTGGCTCTACAGCAGCTCTGCTGACCTAGTTCTTAGGCTCTAGAGCCGCTCTGCTGACCTGGTTCTCTGGCTCTACAGCAGCTCTGCTGACCTGGTTTTCTGCACTCACGATGCACACACCCGACTTCGCGAAAATATATTTAAAAATAATATAAGTTTATTATAAGTACAAATATATTATTTTGATGAATATCTTACATAATCTCTTGCCTTAATATGTATATTAAAGACACATACATATCATTTTGGAACATAATTTTTTTTGCGGAAGTCGCGCACACAGCACGCCCCAGCACGTATATGATGTCACGCGGGACCCGCAACCGCGCAAACATCTCGTACCGTAATGCGCATGTGTCGCGAATGCGCGGGAGCAGGAGTCGCAGACTGGTCGCATACCAATCGCGCATATCACGTGATATTAAATGTATATGATGTAACTGAAAAACACGCAGCCGTTGCATACCATACGCGGATCCTTCATGACTTTTCTAAAATGGCGGCTAGAATGCGCGCACCCACCGTGATGTGTACACTTTGAGTGCGCGACTCCGAAAAAAATTGGAATTTTTTTAAAAGAAAATAATATAAATATATTAAAATAAAAAATGAAAACAAGAAAATTAATCAATATTGCAGTTTTAATAAAAAAAAAATTTTTGTTGCAATTTTCAGAAAATATATAATGTTATTTAATGAATAAAATATTTATAAATAAACAGTTAAAAAACTGTAGAAAATCAGTACAAAAATAGATATAACTACTATCACACTTAAAAGTTAGCATTTAAAAACCTTTGAAATTCACTGAAAAAAAACATTGGTTTCAGAGACGTTATAGTTATAAATTAGCATTTAAAAAACCTTAGAAATTCACAGAAAAAAACATAGGTTTCAGGGGTGTTATAGTTAGCTGCCCATTTCACTCTTTTCACTGACCATGTCATGAATGATGCAAAATGTGACATCATCAGCAGTGCATTGCGGGCGAGTGAGTTATAGTTAGCAGAACTAACTGTAACGGAGGAATTTCTATGGTTTTGTATAAGTGAAATGGGCAGCTAACTATAACACCCCTGAAACCTATGGTTTTTTCTGTGAATATATATATATATATATATATCTTTTTTTCTTTTTTTTTTCTTTTTTCAACAATGTGGTTCCAGCTGGAGCGCGCAGCAGCGGGTGCAGGCGTTGGGCCGAACCAGTGGCCAAAATTTGTTGTTTTTTTTAACACAAAGGACGCCGCACTCTGGAGTATTGTACTGTATCTTTTACTTTGAATACAGAGCCAGTCTATCTCAGTGACGCGTTTCGGCCAACCCGGCCTTTTTCACGGTAGGGGGCACTACTTTCATCTCTGTATATATATCATTTCCTGTGCACCCAACTCCCATAGACTTCTGGGAGTTGTAGTTAAATTAAAAAGACAATGCTCAATCCCTATTTGACAGACTTAATACATATGTTTTTGGATTTTATACGTAACCCAAGCTTTACATTCAAAGTGAAAATAACATTTACGCTTAGTAGCCATTGTTATTATGTAACATCCTTATTTTCTAAGAAAGTTTTTTACAATTTTGTTGGGTTTAGTGTCGTACTTCTCATCATCAATTTTACTAACTTTCTGTTGCAGTTAATTCTCAGTGTTCCAAAAAACAACATCCAATGTCCAAACAATGTATTCTTGATTATTAAACTCAGTTTTTATAAATGCACATAATATTCCTCGTCAAAGTTCATTCCTTTTGGAATTTTGGTTCGAAGCCTGATGATATATTTTGATTCCAATTGTCTTAGTTTCTTCTTTCGATCACCTAGTCTTTCATTTGTTTCAACAGTATCTATGCCAAAGAAGTTCATGTTTTGCCATTCCCCGTTTTGACATATTTGTATATGTTTGGCTGTCGCATAGGATAGGTCTTGATTTTTTACCGCACGAATGTGCTCTAATATCCGTTTTTTGAGCATGCACACTGTGCTCCCTATGTACATGTGGCCACAGTTACATTGGATGGCATATACCACATAATGGGTGGTGCAAGTTATTCTTTGCTGAATTCTGATGATTCGTCCTTCCGGATCTCTTATTTAATTTTTGTTGATTCCAATTTGCAGGCTTTACACCTTTGGCATTTTTTGAACCCAGTTTGCTGTTTTTCAAGCCAATTTGGTTTGTTGGTGGTGTTTGTTTGGAAATGGCTTTTTACTATTGCATCCTTGAGTGATGGAGCTTTTCTAAAAGTGATTGATGGCTGATTACCAATGCTTTTTGCAATATCCTTGTTTTGTAGGAGCAACGGCCAGTATTTTTGGGTTAATTGTCGGATTTTGGGGGCCTCCTTGCTGTAGTATAAGTCTTGGAGCTCCCTGTTCTGAATGGGATAATTTCTCTTCTTTGGAGTTTTGATTTGCTGTTTTTTTGACTAGACTTTCAGTTCGAGTTCATTTCTGAATATTCTTTAGATTTGCATTTAAGTCTCTTTCTCTGTATCCCCTTCTTTTGAGTCTTTCCGTGCAATTTGCTATTTCTTTTTCAGCTTCATTGTCTTGGGAGCAATTACAGCACATTCTGATGAATTCTCCAAAAAGGATACTTCTAAATATATATATATATGTGTGTGTGTATGTGTGTGTATATATATATTTATATATATATATATGTATATATATATTCACAAAAAAAAACATAGGTTTCAGGGGCGTTATAATTAGCTGGACATTTCCCTCGTACAAAACCCTAGAAATTCCCCTGTTATAGTTAGGTCAGCTAACTATAACTCGCGCCCCCGCAATGCACTGCTGATGACGTCACATATTACATCACTCATGACATGGTCAGTGACATCACTGATGAAATCACTGATGAATTCTCAAATGACATCACTGATGACATCACTGATGACGTCATCCAGTGACTGTGTGTTTCTGTAAAGTTTAAATATGTTTTATATATTTATAGTGAAAGGCCTATGGAAGAATGAGTGGGTGTATAAGTGTGTGAATGGGTGATTATCTAGGTGCGTAACTGACTCTATAAGTGAGTCATTAAATGTATCTTACTGCAGGCTAGTGACTAAACTGTGTGAATGTCTGTATGTGTCTGTGTGTTGGTGTATAAGTGGCTGCATGGTTTTGTGAATAGCTATATGAATGTCTATATGGGTTATTGATTGGTTGTCAGAGTATCTGTATGGGTGCCTGAGTGTTTGTGTAGGTAGGGTGTGTGTGACTCTGTGCATAGATGTGTGAGTGGGTGATTCAGTGGGTGCATGGTTTTAAGAGTGCATCTGTGATGGACTGTATGGTTGGGTGACTGTATGCAAGGGTGTGTTAGTGATTGAATGTATAGCTCAGTTGTACATGTGTCAGTAACTACATATGTGAAACGCAGTGTATATGTGTGTAAGAGTATATAACTATCTATGTGTGAGAGTGTGTGATTTTGGGAGTGGCTGTATGGATGAGTGTGTGCTTGTATCAGTAATTGTATAAGAGCGTCAGAATTTGTTAGTATTTTTATGAGTAAGTGAACTTGAGTGTGTTTAACTGTATAGGTGAGTAAATTGGACTATTGGATTCATTATGTGCATGACTGACTAGATGTGTCAGTACCTCAATGGATGATTGGCGGTGTGTGAGTGTCTATATAGGTGTATAAATGCATATGATAGTCCTGTACAGAGTGACTGTAAGTATGAGTGACTGTAACGGTGAGTGAGTGGAGATGTATGTAGACCTAAGAGTCAATGAGTGGGTGTGTAGTTATTGGTATTGGAGTATCTATGGTTTTCAAAATGTCCGTCTGAAATTTTGAGTCGGTGTATCCAAGGTTATATTAGGGTGTGAGAAGATGCACTAATTTATCACATGGATGACGTCATCAGTGATGTCATCAGTGAAGTCATTTGAGATGTCATCAGTGATGTCATCAGTGATGTCACTGACCATGTCATGAGTGATGTAATATGTGATGTCATCAGCAGTGCATTGCGGGGGCGCGAGTTACAGTTAGCTGAACTAGCTATAACAGGGGAATTTCTAGGGTTTTGTATGAGGGAAATGTCCAGCTAACTATAACGCCCCTGAAACCTGTTTTTTTTAGTGAATTTCTATGGTTTTTTAAATGCTAATTCCTAACTATAACGCCCCTGAAACCTTTGGTTTTTTCAGTGAATTTCAAAGGTTTTTTAAATGCCAATTCCTAACTATAACGTGCATGAAACCTATGGTTTTTTCAGTGAATTTCAAAGGTTTTTTAAATGGTAATTCCTATCTATAACTTATCTCTAAAGATATGTTTAATGATTTTCATTGGATTTCTATATTTGTCAAATTCAGTGTGTCAATTACATTAATTATGTTTTTTTGAAATTCTTTTTTATCACCATATTTTAAATTTATTTTTTTAATCAATTCTTTTAAAAACGTAAAAAATAATATTTGTATTATTGGGTTTTTCAAACATATTTTTTTATATTTTTAAAAATATTTCTTTAACTATATGTTCAAAACTTTATTTTATATATTTTTTTCCATGTTTTTGGATCCGCGCACCCTATGCGCACCGTTCTCGATCCCTACGTGTTAGCATCCGCGCATGGTATGCGTTGGGTACGTGTTTAGTGCGTGATCGCAATGCGACTGGTACGCGACTCCCAGCCTATACGCACCACGTTCGATGTATGTAACGCGACATTTTCGCGCTTCCGCGATGCGTCATCTGCGTCTATGACGCGGTAGGTTCGCGGATCCCGCGAAATATTTAACATTTAAAAAAACATTTCTATATGTATTTCATGTGAATATTAATTGAAGACAAACTCTAAACTAGTCTTAAAACTAATATATTTTTACATCTAATCCTATAATTTTTTTTTATTCAATTTTGCGGATGCGCGCTGGGTGCGTGCTGCCTATGCGCAGGGTGCGCGGATCCCATGTGACCTGCAAAAAAAGAGATTTGATTGGTTCATTACACTTCCTCTTCTAACTATTGAAAGACCCCACCCAATTCAATCATTCTTCTTTGACCTTCTTCTTCTTCTTTGGAGGAGCATCTCTTTGCAAAGAAGAAGATTTTTTAGGCTAAGTTTACACTTAGCTCTAACTTTTTTCAACTAAAAATGGCTATGGGGCAGCAGGCATCACCTGCTTCTCCTCATACATCTGAGGATGAATTTTTGGAGGAGGCACCACACAAAGAACGTTTTTCTTCAGTGGTGTGGAAATTTTTTACTTTTCCCGAGGGGCAGAATAAGACCACTGCCACCTTGGTCACATGCAAGATTTGCAAAAGAGTGCTGTCGTGAGGGGATCCTAACAAGAAATACTTGTGCGGCATGACTAGTATGATGAAGCACCTAAGGACCCTTCATCCAAACAATCTTGCACGAGAAGAGTGCAAACGGATGAGAAACACTCCTGCTCCTGCGCCTTTCTGAGTTTCTTTTCTTTTTCTTTTTTTTTCTGGCATGATTTCTCTATTTTGTTGAAAACCAGTATCTGTAAAAAAGAATCAAAAATAAATGTATATTAATAACTTTCAAATTTATACTCTTCCATTACTGTACAAATACATTTTATATAAAAACTGACTAAGAAACTATAGCCCGGGACCACAAGTGTGACGATGGTTAAAACACTACATACATAGTGCATACTACTTTGAAGCAGTTCATGCCCTAAAGCCTACCTCACTAAAAGACTACATGCTAACTGACTGAATGATTACAGTACTATAAGGAGACACACTGGGTGAGTGACAGGGTGTTTGCTAGAAGTGTATGAATACTGATTAGGGAATTGAAGGTGTGAAAGACAACTGTCTAGGTGATTAGAGGACTGCATCCGAAGTGAATAGGCATTTGAAGCAGTCTATGTGCTAAGGCCTGGCTCACTGCATGAGTACTTGGGTACTGATGGAATGATTAGAGTACAGCAAGGAGAGTGCCTGGCTGAATTTATAAGTGGTTGGCTTTTGACACAGTGAATGGATTAGTACTTGGTACTGAATGGGTCACTAGAGGAGTGCAAAGGGAGTGACAGGATGTTTGCTGGTCTGTATGGATACTGACTAGGGAATTGAAGGTGTGAAAGACAAGTGTATAGTATGTTAGAAGACTGCATGCATACTGCATAGACATTTGAAGCAGTCTATGTGGTAATGTATGGTTCACAGCATGAGTACTTGGAAACTGACTAAATCATCAGACTACTGCTAGGACAGTGCCTGGGTAAAACTTTTAAATTTTCAGTTCTGGCACAGTGAAGAGAATAGTGCATGGTACTGCACTTTAGTGTCAAACCCTGACTCATTTTATCAATGCATAAGCAAAGAATAGCTTCTAAAGCTACTAAAACTTGACAACATGACCGGTTTTAAAACAGTTATCTGTCAGCAAATACACAATGTTACCAAATGCTTCTATCACAATCCTTACCCAAATGCACACAGACTCACAGTGTGATTTTAGACAAGCAACACTATCCTAGGAGTTTACCAAAACTCATTCACTAATGTAGAAGAGGTAAGGGTACTGCACACAATCTACATATTTAAGTACAACACATTAGTGTCAAAGCATGACTCATTTAATCAACGCATAAGCAAAGACTGGCTTCTAATGCTACTAAAACTTGACAACATGACAGGTTTTAAAAGAGTTATCTGCCAGAAAATACACGATGTTACCAAATGCTTCTCTCACAGTGGTTCCCAAATGCACACAGACTCACAGTGAGATTCTAGACAACAACCACTATACCTAGGAGTTTACCAAAAATCATTCACTACTGCGGAAGTGGTAAGGGAACTGCACACAGGAAGGGTGAAGACTTTGATGGTGAGAGTATCCGTGAGTGCCTTGGGGCTGTTTTTGAATGGTTTCAGGGTAACAGTCTCAAGTGCAACTCAGATAAATCGGAGGTACTTTTCTTTGGTTGTCCATCTGACCCTTACTGGCAGGAATGGTGGCCTGTTAACATGTTCCCTCCAGCGAGTTCTTCTCAGCTAGTAAAGAATCTGGGGATCAAGATTGACAATGGTCTGTCGTTAAGATCTCAGATTCTTGGTCTCACTGGAACATGTTTTGGCCTCCTTAGAATGCTTCGTAAGTTTCTCCCTTTGCTCTCAGAAGATCACAGGAAGACGACGGTGCAGGCCTTGATTGGCTCAAGATTGGATTATTCTAACATCTTATATCTCGGCCTACCGGAATATCTTTTGCAACGGTTGCAGGTAGTCCAGAATTCGGCCGCGCGAGCCATTTTTGGCCTACACAGGTGAGTCAGTGCTTCCAGTCTTTTACAGTCACTTCACTGGCTTCCGATCCGGAAACGGATAGTTTTTAAGGCCTTGACCTTAGCGCATAAGGCCCTTTATGCTTCGGGTGCGAAATATCTTCAAAGGAGACTTGCTTTCTATCGTCCGGCCCGAGCTTTGAGGTCTGATTCACTGTTTTTGGCTGTAGTTCCCCGCGTTAAGAAAGCTCGCATTGGAGGGCGCTCTTTCAAGCTTTTATCGCCACAACGCTGGAATGCATTGCCTCTGGCACTGCGTAGTACCTCTAACCTGCTGACCTTCAGGAGGGGCCTCAAAACCTGGCTTTTTGCTCTTTAGTTTGGCTGCTGTTTCATTTTTGTTTGCTCTGTTTCCTGTCTGCTGTGCTGTGTCTTTTGTTTCAGGTGGTTATTATTAAAAGCGCCGGGACACTCTTTTAGAGTAGCCGAGCGCTATATAAGACCAATTTTAACATAACATAACATAACATAACACAATCTACATATTTCAGGACTGCACTTTTGTGTCAAAGCCTAACTCATTTAATCAACACATACGCAAAGACTGGTTTCTAATGCTACTAAAACTTGACAACATGACAGGTTTTAAAAAAGTTATCTGTCAGAAAATACACGATGTTACCAAATGCTTCTCTCACAGTGGTTCACAAATGCACACAGACTCACAGTGTGATTCTAGACAAGCACCACTATCCCTAGGAGTTTACCAAAACTCATTCACCACAGTGGAAGTTATAAGGAAACTGCACACAATCTACATATTTCAGGACTGCACTTTTGTGTCAAAGCCTGACTCATTTAACAAAAGCATAAGCACAAACTGCCTTCTAATGCTACTAAAACTTGACAACAAGACAGGTTTTAAAACAGTTATCTGTCAGCAAATACACGATGTTACCAAACACTTCTCTCACAGTGGTTCACAAATGCACACAGACTCACACTGTGATTCTAGACAAGCACCACTATCCCTAGGAGTTTACCAAAACTCATTCACCACAGTGGAAGTGATAAGGAAACCGCACACAATCTACATATTTCAGGACTGCACTTTTGTGTCAAAGCCTGACTCATTTAACAAAAGCATAAGCACAAACTGCCTTCTAATGCTACTAAAACTTGACAACAAGACAGGTTTTAAAACAGTTATCTGTCAGCAAATACACGATGTTACCAAATACTTCTCTCACAGTGGTTCTCAAATGCACACAGACTCACAGTGTGATTCTAGACAAGCAACACTTTCCCTAGCAACTTACAAAAACTCATTCACTACTGTGCAAGGGGTAAGGAGACTACACACAATCTACATATTAAAGTACAGCACATTAGTGTCAAAGCATGAATTATTTTATCAATGCATAAGCAAAGACTGGCTTCTAATGCTACTAAAACTTGACAACATGACAGGTTTTAAAACAGTTATCTGTCAGCAAATACACGATGTTACCAAATGCTTCTCTCACAGTGGTTCCCAAATGCACACATACTCACTGTGTGATTCTAGACAAACAACACTATCCCTTGCACTATACCAAAACACATTTCTTCATCTAGAAGGAGTACTACATTTTAGTATAGAAACATAACTCATTTCACAAATTCATAAACAATGACTGGTTTCTAATTCTACCAAAATATAAAAACAGCACAGTTATCTGTCTGCAAACACATGAAAAACACAAATGCTTATCACAGAATGGTTTCTACATGCACACACACTGTCAATAAGATTGTAGAGAAAAAAAGTACTCCCTACACTTTAGCAGGAGAAATACATTAGTCTGATTAAAATCAAAATAGTCTACATACATTCCCTCACAATTAAATAACTCACCTTTCAAGTTGTTTTGTAGATTAAGAAGTATATCAGTCACACACCAGATATCAGTCACACACCAGATTTTCTTATACAGAATCTCTGCACTGTGCACCTCTCAGCAAAAACAAAGAATGGCAAAGTTTCCCTTTCATTTTCCACACATATACATGTAAACATGAAATCACAATCCTTCACACATAAATTCAAAAGCAAACACACATTTCTATTGGTTAAACATTTCAACCCTTTCCAAATTAAATACATTTCAACCCTTCCCCCAATCTGCCTTCTGCCTGTTACCATAGAAACAGGTCATGGAACACTGCACTGAGCACACAGGTCACAAGCTCAGCACACAATGTTGCTAAACAAGACAGCAAGGTTGCTTGACTTTTCAACATATCAGCTTATCATATATAATGTTCCTTACAATCAGTTTTTGTTAACCAATAAGAATCAAGCGTTTAAAAAACAGAAATATACACCCTACCTTTCAGTGTAGAAAGTTGTCACACAACCAATGATTTCTTGTCTTTTTTCATTTTTTTTTCGTTGGATCCACGCACCCAACGCGAGAGGATCCGTGCACCAAACGCGAAAGGATGCGCGTATTTTTCAGTTTTTTTTTTTTTAAAGGAGGCCCCAGGGGGTCCTTCTGGGACCCCCTAAGCACCTCTAGAGAGTCAGAGTATTCCCACACTGCCCCCTTTATATGTTTTACACACTTATTCCCCTTGCTTCTTCAGCCTTGCTTCTACCGAGGCAGAAAATGGCCGCCAACAGTTCCTGGTTTCGAATGTAGACAGACACTCGACAGCCAATTAGCATTCAGCGCGCGATCGGGAGGGTGCGCGCTTGATTCAGGGAGGGTGCGCTTACGGTGCGGGTAGGGTCCGCGGATCCTCCCCGGCCATAGATATCACTAACTTTTTTACCCTAATTTTTTCAGGAACTAATGAACAGATTCACACCATTTATGCAAAAGGCACGAGTCTGAACTGAGGACTACCTCTTTGCCAAATTTGGTGTCATTCCGTTCAGCGGTTCACGCTGTAGCTGCGACAACAGATCCTATGGGAAATTGCATGGGGAAAACGCGTTTTGGGATCCCCTTTTTTCTCGGCCCCCGCTTTACGGATTACCGCAAAACTTTCAGGGTAGGAGCAGAGCGAAGCTGGCCAAATGTTTGGAAAATTTGGCGAGGATTCATCAACCGACTCCAGACTTATTGGGAATAGAATGTTGCGGATTTCCTATGGAAAATAGGTCTTAACTATAACAATCTACTGGCGACCGCCAGTAGATTATATATATATATATATATATATATATATATATATATATATATATATATATATATATATATATATCCCAAGAACTCCACTGCTGCTTGGCGCTTGAAGTATTGAAGAAAGGAGCATGGACCACTACTTTGGTGCATTCAATCGATTTATTTACCTATGTTTATGTTTGCTACAAATAAAAGATACATCACACTACAGGGAATCCCTTTCAAGCTATTTTTTTTGCATTGCCACCATCACCAATGTGTTTCGACCTGGTATATAAAAATGGAATAGAAACAATAAAAAAAGAAGGAGAACAACTGAAGAAGGCAATCAAAAGATCAGTCTGATATTGAGATATAACATTGGAAACAAACTAGGTGAGAGACTGGATGTGTTGTAAAGAAGGGCCCCCTCATTGAAGGACAAGTTGGTACACAGTCACTTTGTAAAATCAAAAGTGGCGTTGTGGTTAGAACTACATCAGGAAGGCCTAAAAAAATGTGAGAAAGGTTAGGCATTAGAAATCCACTAAAAGTGGACCATGCTGCCCCCCTCCCTGAGCCTTGAAAGGGCCTTGGGGATCCCATTGCCCAGGGATGCTAACTTTCTAAAGCGGGAGGGGACCACATAAACCCCTCTCTGACCCATTAATAGACCCGGGAACCCCATCCCCGGGGGACGGCTCACATTCTATATTCCGGGGAGCCCACCCCCGGGACATACTGGTGCGGGCAGGGAAAACTGTGTTTGCGACTGCCTGGCGGGAGCATTTTTAAATCACCTGCCTCGCAGTAGCAAACACAAAACTTGCTACCAGTGGGCGGGAACTTTTAAAATGCTCTCACCAGCTGGGAGCAGACTTCTGATCAGTTTCCCTGCCTGAACTGATGCGGACAGGGAAATAGATGAAGATATTGCTCCCACCCAGAGGGAGCAATATAAATACCTGCTCTCTCTGGGCGGGAGCAATAGGTGTTCTTTTTCCCTGCCCTCGTCAGTGCAGGCAGATAAACAAAATACAATTCTGCTCTGGTGGGGTGTTTGCTCCTGTTTGGTTGGAGTTTTGAAAATGCTTCTGCCAGTTGGGAACAAACAAAGGTTTCCCTGCACACGCATGTGCAGGTAGGGACACCGCTGTGTCCTTTTCCGCTCCCCAAGAAATAGCATATGAGCTGGCCCCAGGGGATAGTATCCCTGAGGGGAACAAATAAGGCTCAGGGAGGGGGGCTTTGTTGGTAAATTCCGGCCCGGGCTGTGCCCCCTGGAACCTATAATGGCTTGGAGAGGGAGGGCAGCGCCCCCCCTCCTTATTGGATGTGGCCCCAGAGGTGGACTCCCCATGGCCTATAATAGCTCATGGAGAGCTGGCCCACCTCCCCCTACAGACCTGGGGTGGGCTCCCCGAGGCCTAAGATAGCTCAGCATGGGGGGGCCACAGGGCCTCCCTCCCTTTTAATTTCAAGTATCGACCATGAGGGATGGGGTCCCCAGGGCCTTTTCAAGGCTTGGGGAGGGGGGCCGTGTGACTCCCCTTCCCTTTTTAAATAAGTAGGGCCTCGGGGTTTGGCCACATACAACCTCTCCCCAAATTAATTTAAATGCGCCGTGGGAGATGGAGTCCCTGGGGTGGAAAGCCTTCTCAGGGTGGGTGACCGCGTGAATTTGCATGCAGTGAAATAGTGTAAAATGGATTGGTGTACAATATAGCGGTGAACGGTGGAGTGGTGTACAGTCGAATATAAAAGAGTGGAGTAGGTTACAGTAAAGTAGCTTACATAGCATGTGTATTTGTATAGCACACATTCACCCATAGGCATCTTAGCGCTGAATAACAGTTGTTTATTGTTATCCAACTCAATGGTACTAATTTTATCAACTTTAGATGGATGAAAGGCTAAGTGGACCTGCTGGATTTGAACCTGTGACCATGAGGTCGAACACAGGCCCCTGTGTTGTAAATTGAAACCACGATGTGATTAAGCATTTACTAAAGACATGAATTCTCCTGCCTTACGCATGTCTCTTTCGTTATGTTGACTGAAGTTTGGACTCCATTTTGTATTGTCATGTCTCCACGTGCTCAACACGAGAAGAGTCCTATCTTCGTGTTAGTTGCTCTTGTAATCTGCCTAGTAACAGTCTATAAATAGCTCCTTTGTCCGCCTGGCGCATGCCCAGGCTTGACCACATCTGTTATCAGTTAGTCCTTGCTTGACCATGTTTTCGCGGGCTCAAGGAGTATGTCAGCTCCGCCCACATATTGATCTTGTACCGAAAATGTCCATAAAAGGTAACATTCCTTGCCTCATGTTGTATCCTCCCACTTATGAGCCCCTCTGTTGTGTATAAAAGGGGACTGTGTACGCAAGTTCTTTGTGCTACTCTATGCAATACTGAAGGGTATTGTATGGATTGTAGGACCACCCTTAAGGGTTAATAAACCTTGTCCTTGTACTTTGCAGTTTCCGTGCCAACTTCCTTATAGATTCCATTGCAGGAGAGTGAACCCTTGTGTCCTGCGGGCCTAGCTGGGGCCTGTATTCATCAATTGGCGCCCGTCACGTGGGGCTCATCGGCGACTCGGATGCTCGAAGGATTGGTCGCGACGAAGGTGAGGAATTTGGCCGGGGATGTGATCACTGCCAGAGGCACTTTAGTCCTGGCATCCCGAGGTTTTTCTTCCTTCCCTTCCGACCTGACCATCTGGGTGGCGCCGGTCCTCGACTGAGACCTCTTCTGTCGGTCCTGCCGTGACAGCCGTTTGGGCGAATTTTGGAGCTTGGCAGTTGTAATCTGGACTCTTGATTGGTAAGAACCGTTGCATGGTACTTGCTCCGAGTTTTTGAAGCCTGGTTTGGCTATTTGAGTTTGATTTGTGATGAGCGGTCATATCTTGTATTGATTATCGTGAGAATATATGCGTTGCAACACATATAGGCAGGTAATGTGGAGATATTTCTCCGGAACTGTGTAACTTTGAACGGCACAACGTTTAAGTGCCATTTTTTTGATAATACTGCATATTCTGCATTATTTTTGAGCATGCCTGCTTTTAGCGCACTCCGTAAGTGGTGCTGCTGCTTTGGAAACCGGTTAAACCTCGAGGAATCTGCTCCAGCTCCCCCAGAGGGGACTCCTAATAGGGATATGTATGTGAAGCATGGTCTTTCTTCCATAATGTACAGCACAGTATGGAGGAAATATACCAGAAAGGATCCTGAGTTACGGTGGCCGTTGTATGGGTCGTTTGATATGCGTAAGATTGAGTATGTGGAACAGTGTATGTGTAAACGGCGTGCTCGTCAAGACATGTTTGAATGTGTGCGATTATGGGTGAAGGAAGTGCGTGAGCGAGAGAAACGTGAGAAAGCGCTGTTTGATAAAGAGCAACGAAAGAATGATCATGTGAGAGCGCAGGAAGCAAAGAGTCGGGAGGAAAGAGAACAGACGGAGAGGCAAGAGAAAGAGCGTAGGTTACAAGTCTCGGGTCAATATGCTGTTCGTCAGTCACTCTATCCTGTCCTTAATAATCATGACGATGATTTTTATTTATTAGATCGTTCTCCGCCTCCTTATGTCGGCGCGTCTGCCCCGAGGCCACAAGATTCTGGATCGGGTTCGGGTAAGGTAGACACGCGGTCCATGTTATCGGCTGAGCGAATGGGTGAGCTTCGGCAAGTTTCCTATCGTGCACTTAAGGGCAAGTTATCCCTTGCTGAGTTGTTGGATTCTTGGGAGTCGTGGCAGGATAGAGAAAGGTTGTATTTTTTGGGCCACTTTTCTGAGGAAGTGATTGCTGCTTTCCGGAAATATTCCAGTGTCTTTGAGCCTGACGATGTGGTATCAGATGCTAAAGCATTGCGTAATGGTGTTTTCTCTCCCTCTAAGGCGCCTGATGTGGTTCGGCGACTGTTTGCGTTGCGGGATGCGGCGAGGGACCTTAAAGAGAAAGCACGCCAACAAGTTGAGGAGGAGAAGCGGTCGGATTCGCGTACCGGAGATGGCCATTCATCCACCTCTCAGTCAGATAAGAGCGACCTAGTGCATGCTAAACCAATGCGAGAGGCGGCGCCTTTGTATGTTCCTCCTAAAGGAGCGGGGACTAGCTCGGATACTACCTCCGCCGATGCTAAGGGATATTTTGTGTATAATTGGGTTTATACTCCCTGGCACAGGGCTGACGTCATGGCGTTAAAGAATGCGTTGCCTGATCCCCGCAAGAATCCAGCGGCCTTTTACGAAGAAGTCGAGGGGGCCTTGAATTCTTGTACTATGACCTTAGCAGATATAGATTTGTTCTTTGGGCTTATTTTACCACCAGATATGTGGCGATCTGTGCGGAAGGTGGATGATGCTGCCGCTTTTAAGGCTCGATGGTCTGAGCTTGAGGATGGGGATAGGGAGAGGAAGCCCGCGCAGAAACCACCTCAGATTATCTTAGATCTCCCTGCTGCTATTCTGGCTAAGTTGAAGACAATCATTCCCCCTAAAAGGATTGACTGGAAGATGCTAGCCTCGTGCAAGCAGAAAGTCGATGAATCAGTTGCAGATTTCTTTACGCGCTTTGAGGAGACGTTTCATGATTTTAGTGGTCAGTCACTTACGGACGATACGGGTCGACACCTCTTTGCTGATAAATATGTGGCAAATTTATTACCGGCGATCGCAGCCCGCCTAAAAGCGAGTGAAAGTTCTTGGTCCACTGTGACCCCAACAGCCCTCCTGACTATAGCTCAGTACTATGAGCGCCAGGAGCAAGAAGCGAAGGGGCAGGAGGAGAAGAAATCGAGGGATTTGAAAACGAAGGTGATGTTAGCACAAGTATATGGTCCGCCCCGACGGGGTGTAAATAGAGGTAGGGGAGGATTTTATGGTCCTCCTCCCTCGGGCCGATCTGATTTGAACAGGAATCAATGTGCGTATTGTAAGCAATCGGGACACTGGGCCAGAGATTGCCCGGCGTTGCATGCTTCGCGTCAGGGACACAATCAGGGTGGCCCGAGAGGTAGAGGGGGTTTCTCGAATTTTAGAGGGAATTCTAACGATCACGCTCGTTTTGACCCTGCCCGGCAGCAACGAGATAGGCCTAATGTTTTCGATCGACAACACCAGTATCAAGTGTCGGGGATTGACCGTTCTGGGTACCATGATTCTCAGCATGCATAGGAATGCGTTGGATGGGGGTTAGAATCAGTTGAGGTTCCGGTTGATCAGAAGGGTCCTTACGTATCAGCTGAGGTTTTGGGTTCTACTGATCAGTTCCTAGTGGATACAGGAGCGACTCGTAGTGCGCTGTCTAAACAATTGGTTCCGAGGGCTCCCCCATCTGGCTTAATGGTTACATCGGTAGGGTTTGATGGTACACTCTCCCGAAGCCCTCTTTCACGGCCCCTCACATTTCAGGTTGATTCCTTTTCTGCACCCTGTCCGTTTTTGCTTGCCCCGAACACGCCGGACAATATTATGGGCCTTGATATGCTGAAGCACTTCAGAGCTACGATCCGCTGTTCCCCTGCTGGAGTGCGGGTGATATTGAATGACAATTACCCCCTGTCTGAACGGATGTGTGTGGTTGCAGAAGATGCTGTGTTAGCTACCCTCCCTTGTGCTCTGTGGGCCACCTCGGATACTGATGTGGGACAGATGGTGATTCCGCCTGTTCGCATTAGTGTCCAGGAGGGGGCGGTGTTACCACGCCTTCCACAGTATCGTATTTCGCAGGAGGGGGAAGAGGCTCTTATACAGATAGTGCAGGATTTGATTAAGGTGGGAGTAGTGGAAGAAGTTCCCTATAACGTCTGTAATAGCCCGATTTTACCCATTCTGAAAAAGGATACGGATGCCAAAGTCTATCGGTTTATAATTGACTTGAGAGAAGTGAACAAGATCGTGATACCTCAGTACCCAGTGGTTTCTGATATCACGACGTTGCTTACTTTGGTCCCGCCTACGGCGACCACGTTTTCAGTTATTGATTTGAAAAATGCCTTCTTTTCAATTCCTATTCATCCCGATAGTCGATACCTCTTTGGTTTCACTCTAAATAATAGGTCTTACCGATTTTGTAGAATCCCTCAGGGTTACACGGAAAGCCCTAGCATTTACAGTCAAGCTTTGAAAAGACAATTGGACTCCTTTGTTCTGCCCGAGGGCGTCGCCCTCATTCAATATGTCGATGACATCTTGCTGGCGGCCGACACTCCGGAGTTGTGTGAAACGAGTACGTTGTCTTTGCTTTCCTTTTTGGCATCCCACAATCACAAAGTATCTCGGAAAAAGTTGCAATTCTGTAGACCAAAGGTGACTTATCTGGGTCACCTTTTGTCTAAGGAGGGGCGTGCACTCACACCAGATCGTGTCCAAGTAATTCTGGACACGCCGACCCCGTCCACGCAGAAGGACGTGCGTGCATTTTTGGGTCTCGTTTCGTTTTGTAGGCAATGGATACTAGGGTTTTCACACATAGCTAAGCCATTGTTAGCCCTTTTGACAAAAGACACACCTATTCCGCTTCCTTGGACGAATGAGTGTGACACTGCCTTTCAGAAATTGCGACAGGCTCTCTGTTCAGCACCAGTGTTAGGGACTCCTGATTATACCAAACCTTTTTCGCTGTATGTGCATGAGAAAGATGGATGTGCATTATCAGTTTTAGTGCAGATGCACGGCGACAAGCAGCGCCCTTGTGCATATTTTTCGGCTGTACTTGATCCTGTTGCCCGAGCATTGCCTGGTTGTTTTCGCTCGGTTGCGGCGACAGCTGTGTCAATACGCCAAAGCGAGGGAATTGTGTTATCTCATAAGCTGTTGGTATTAGTCCCCCATGCTGTTGATGCCCTGCTTAATCAGACAAAGACGCAGCATTTGACCAGTGCCCGTTTAACGGGATATGAGCTGACGCTTTTGGCTCCTCATATTACGTTAAAGAGGTGCGTGACGTTAAATCCGGCCACATTGTTGCCATACCTCGAGACTCAGTCTGAAGCACGGAAAGCACATGATTGTATTCTTGTGACTGAGGAACAAACAAAGGGTCGTATTGATCTCCAGGATACGCCCTTTCCAGATGTAGATGGAGAACTGTGGGTGGACGGGTCCTGCCTGAAGCTACCAGATGGTACGACTTCAGCAGCGTATGCAATTACCACATTGCAAACAATAGTGGAGGCAGCACGCATACCACAGAAATCAGCTCAAGCAGCGGAACTGATAGCATTAACACGAGCATGTGAGCTCAGTACAGGATTGTGTGTGAATATTTATACAGATAGCCGGTATGCCTTCGGAGTAGCGCACGATTTCGGCCTGCTCTGGAAGGAGAGAGGGTTTTTAACGTCACATGGAGTACAAATAATGCATGGGGAGTTAGTTCATAATCTTTTAACTGCATTGACATATCCGAAGAAAATTGCCATCATTAAATGTAGCGCCCATAGGAAAGTAGTCGATAAAGTTGGAGAAGGGAATGCGTTAGCAGACCGGGTGGCACGGGAGACTGCGATGCAGCCTGGTGCTACTGCCATGTATGTAGTGAAGTCGCAAGTAGAAAGATGGCATGATGCGAAGGAAGAAGTGCGAGAAATACAGAGGACCGCTTCTGATAAAGAACGGGAGCAATGGTCCAGTGAGGGAGAATTGGATGATGAGGGTTGCTGGAGAAATAAGCAGATGGATAGATGGAAATTACCCACGGCTTTTGTACAACCTATGGTTCAGATGGCACATGGGCTAGCACATGTTGGAGCTTCCGCAATTGTAAAATTGCTTACCCAAGTCTGGGAGCATCCAGAGATTGCTAGCATGGCAAAGAGGGTGGTGCAGACCTGTATGATCTGCCTGAGGTACAACCCAGGAAAGGGTACTCGAACCCCAGCAGAAGGATTTGTAACACCTACTGCACCCTTTGAGGTTCTGCAGATGGATTACATCCAGCTTGAGCGCTGTAACAATTTGAAGTATGTTCTAGTAGTGGTTTGTGCCTTTAGCAAATGGGTTGAGGCATACCCTACGAAAGACAATACTGCAATGACTACCGCCAAGATGCTGTTGAAGGAGTTCTTCCCTCGATATGGCGTTTGTAGACTTCTGTGGAGTGATAACGGACCCCACTTTATAGCGGATGTTATAAAGTATGTTTTGAAGGGTCTGGGCATCACCCAGAAGTTCCACGCAGTATTTCACCCTCAATCTGCAGGACTAGTCGAGAAGTATAATGGTACACTGAAGCTCAAGATCGCTAAAATCCAAGCTTCAACGTCTTTGACTTGGCCAGATGCTTTACCACTGGCGTTATTGTCAATTAGGTCGGTACCGCACTCTCGAACCGGTCTTACACCGTACGAGATTGTCTTTGGACGCCCAATGAATATTTGGGGTCCGCCAAAACCTAAGACTGTGTATGATGTACCTTGTGTAATGATGAATGATTATCTGGCGCAGTTAACGAATAACTTGGTTTCTATTCATCAACAGGTCCGGGAGGCGCTCCCTGATCGGTCCACTGGCGAAGGACATAGTCTCCGGCCTGGAGACTATGTCATGGTGAAGATTTTTGACAGGACGAACAGCCTGGAGCCGAGATGGGTTGGTCCTGAGCAAGTCTTACTTGCAACGAGGACGGCTGTGCGAGTTTCCAACAGAAAGAATTGGATCCATTCCCTGCACTGCCGCAAAGTACCGCCCGGATTGGTGGAGCCTGCTGTATTGACCGATCAACGAGAGATTCTGACCACAGAGAAAGGCCGTGCTGTGGAATCGAACGACGCTGAGGAGCTCTTTCCGGACCACGCGACTCCTGGAGGAAAGCGATATCATCTCAGGCCAAGGAAGTGAATCCTTCAGTATCGGGACATGTTGTCAGAACGGCCCTTGGGTTAGTGAAACGGAGAGCCAATGAGGCAAGGGGGGGGGATCAGCCCTGCATTAGTGTAGTGACACCCGTCTTGGCCCGTTGGTGAAGAAATCGACCGCTGCCTAAGGGGAAGAGTTCTGACAAACCTTTTTAGTTTCAGGAAGATATTGATTCTTTATCTTGACATGGAGAAAAAGAAGATCCTTTGTGCAACAGGTTTTATGCTCACAGTAGCTATTGTTGGGATAACCACATGGTTTGTGGAGGATGTGACTCCTGCTCGAGAGTTACTTGTGTTGACCACTCCAGTGCCTGAGGAGCACTACTTCTATACCCTTCCGTATCAAGAATTGAAGCATCGTCAGTCTTATTTGAATAACACTTTCATCCAGATGTTGCATCATACCCATGTTGCCACGAATGCTACGAACTGTTGGATATGTGGTATGATGCCAGCTCATCAGAAGAAAGGAGGAACGCCATTCATACCTCTTCCTTTCTCTCATAATGGCTCTTGTAGAGCATGGTACACTTTGCTTTTTGCCACCCGGAAACCCACAGTGGGACGATTACTCTTCAGACTCAATAAAGAATGTCATCAGGATAAAGATGGATATCCGCAAGCGAATGGGACCATTTGGGAATGGGAAGAGTATCGACCAGACAATGAATCGATTCCTTATATTCTCACGAACACCAGAGACACTGTGGGAAAAGACAAATTTGTGATTCAAGTGGCACAAGCTCAAGCGGACCTGTGTGTCCAGAGTGTGGGTTATATTCCTGTTGGTGTTAGTGATTGTATTACCATATTAAACATCGACGGGTTGAATAACAGTACCTTCTTAGCATCCCATAATACATACTTCGTATGCGGGAATAAAGGTTATTACCGTTTGCCAGCCGGTTGGTCCGGGGTATGTTATGTAGCATTTCTATTGCCTCCTGTATTTTTGGCACCTGCATCCTATCATAAGGATTTGAAGTTGTTAAATAATGTGACTGTAAATAGGTATAAGCGTACTCTATCAATTGATGATGTGGATCAGACTGACACCAGTCTGCAGCAGTATATTGATTTTAATTTAGGATTGTTTTTCTTCGTTGGAGCTGCCCTAAATAGTAGGAAAGTTCGAAGATTAACAAGAGTGGTAGAGGCTGTGACAAACCAAACCGCTGCTGCTCTTGGGAATCTTACGGAAGAATTGCAGATTACCAGAATTGTTGCATTGCAGAATCGTATGGTGTTAGATGTTATGTTAGCTGATCGAGGTGGAGCTTGTAAAATTATCGGGAGTAGTTGCTGTGTGTTTATCCCTGACCACACACCGTCAGTCTATAATGCAATTAACAGGTTGCATAAAATTGCAGCTGAAATCCATACAGAAAACGGCACCTGGTCCTTTTCTGGATGGTTTTGGGCATTGATCACTGCTTGGGGGTGGAAGGTTTTAACTGGTCTCTGTATAATTATAGCAGTTCTGTTTTCTTGCTGCATCTGTGTCCAATGTGGTCCTTTGCTCTGTTCCTTATGTGTATCATTCTGTATTCCCGATAAGAAAGCTATTGCCAATGTCACTTATCAGAAACGTTTAGCTAAAGAAGTAGAAGAAATGATGACAATTGACATATACGATGATTATCCTAACAAACCGGATGTCTTCAGTAAATGCTGAAAGGGTCGTCTGTTGTAAATTGAAACCACGATGTGATTAAGCATTTACTAAAGACATGAATTCTCCTGCCTTACGCATGTCTCTTTCGTTATGTTGACTGAAGTTTGGACTCCATTTTGTATTGTCATGTCTCCACGTGCTCAACACGAGAAGAGTCCTATCTTCGTGTTAGTTGCTCTTGTAATCTGCCTAGTAACAGTCTATAAATAGCTCCTTTGTCCGCCTGGCGCATGCCCAGGCTTGACCACATCTGTTATCAGTTAGTCCTTGCTTGACCATGTTTTCGCGGGCTCAAGGAGTATGTCAGCTCCGCCCACATATTGATCTTGTATCGAAAATGTCCATAAAAGGTAACATTCCTTGCCTCATGTTGTATCCTCCCACTTATGAGCCCCTCTGTTGTGTATAAAAGGGGACTGTGTACGCAAGTTCTTTGTGCTACTCTATGCAATACTGAAGGGTATTGTATGGATTGTAGGACCACCCTTAAGGGTTAATAAACCTTGTCCTTGTACTTTGCAGTTTCCGTGCCAACTTCCTTATAGATTCCATTGCAGGAGAGCGAACCCTTGTGTCCTGCGGGCCTAGCTGGGGCCTGTATTCATCACCTGCAGTGGACACATTAGTCCACTGAGCCACCAGACCCGGTTTACAGTAGGGTGGCATAGAGTAGAGTGAGGTACAATGTAGTGGTGTACATTGGAATAGCGTAGATTGAAGGGGTGTAGAGCGGAGTGGAGTATAGTAAAGTGGCTTAAAGTGGAATGGAATACTGTGGAGTACTCCACTCAATGCCATTGTACACCCCTACACTGTACATCACTCCACTCTAAGGGCCATATGTAGGTAGCTAAATACCGGTCGGTAACGGCCGAAATTCGGTAAATATCCCGTTACCGACCGGTATTTAGTCAAGTGAGATGTAGGAGGCCAAAAACCAATTTTCGGTAAATATGAAGCGGTAAATACCGATTCATATTTACCGATTTCTAAAATACCGATTCTTATTTACAGAATACATATTTTCCGATTCGGTAAATATGAAGTGGTAAAACGGAAAAAGACATGTAGGTAAATTCGGTAATTAAGAAATCCATGAAATTCGGTAATTAAGAGTCGGTAATTAACACAGATTGAAAGCAGGTGGTAAGCATCAACAGTGCATATAAGCAATCCCAAAATGCAACAGCGTGGACAACATGGCCGCTCTGTATGTCATTGCAAGGCGCCTACGTCTACAGGCAGCAGGTCTGAGGATTTGGAGACGGGAGGAACGCATCTACAGACAGCGCATCACACTCTTTCAACAGACTGACGCAGAGATACATGAAAGGTATAGGCTACACCCACAAACCATCATGGATCTGATAAGGGACCTGCACCCACTCCTGGACCAGCCAACAAGAAGGGCGCATGCCATACCACCACATGTGCAGGTGCTCTGCAGCCTACATCTACTCGCATCTGGCAGTTACCAGGGGGTGATAGCTGCGGTGGGCGGTGTATCCCAGAGTTGCCTGTCCCGTTTCTTCAGGAAGTTCCTGGATGCCATGATGCAGAGAATGCACCACTACATCAGCTTCCCAAACACACAGGCTGAACTGCAGAAAACTAAAACTGACTTTTATCACATGGCACAGTTCCCCCATGTCATTGGCTGTATTGATGGCACACACATCCCAATCTGCCCACCAGCTGCCACTGAGCACATCTACAGGAACAGAAGGTCCACCCACTCCATCAATGTGCAGGTAATCTGCGATGCAGGGAACATCATCACTGATATTGTTGCGAAGTTTCCTGGGAGCACCCACGACTCCTACAACTTCCAGAACAGTGGGATCTACACACGACTCCTTGCGGGAGAATTTGGAGAAGGATACCTGCTAGGTAAGTAACAGTGACGCCCCATGAGACTTGCAAATCATAGTGTATTGAGGCATGTGACTGATGGTTCCCTTTTACTCACCTAGGCGACAGTGCATATGCCGTGCGGTCATTCATCCTCACTCCCTACCTACACCCATCAACCCAGAGTGAGAGACGATATAACGTGGCACACAAATCTACACGCAATGTGGTGGAGCGCACGTTTGGACTATTGAAAAGCAGGTTCCGCTGCCTCCACAAGAGCGGAGGCGCACACCAGTACACACCCATCATCTGTTGCAAGATCATTGCCACTTGTGCAATGCTGCACAACCTTGCCACGAAGAGAGGTACAGAGGTGGAACTAACAGATTTTGAGGACAATGAGGATGAGTCAGGTCAGCCAGAGGCCAACGCAGCTGGAGTGCCAACAGCAACAGATGGGAGAGAGAGACGGGCAGAGATCACATGCAACTATTTCTGAGTAAGTAAGGGGACACAGCCAGTTGTTGGATGTCATGACGTAGTTTAATAATGCGGCACTACGCCACAACACCAAGAAAATGCCATTCTGGCAACATTGCGTAATGACTGCTAGCACGTCCAGGGTTACGTCACCCAATTGTCTTAGGCTATGCCGTGCAGCATTACTGTTTGCGGCCACGTGCTACAGTGTGGGAAGCAACGGATTGTGCCTCCTCACTAGTGGCAGCCCCATGCCGCCTGCTGCTCCTGCGTGTATCTGGGACTGGGGGGGTTATGCTGCTCCTGCTGCTGGTTTCGATGCTTTCCGCAGCATCCCCAGCACCAGTTGTGGCCGCCTGGCTTGTCAATAGCACTTCCAGTGCACTGGTGACCTGCACCATCCCCCTAGAAACGTCGCTGCTGCAGTGTGTCAGGCCCTCCTGCATAGCCACGGAGCGCCTGCAGAGTAGTGACGTGGCAGTTGCCAGCCGGTTGAGTGCCATGGTGTGACTGTCTCTCCTCTGCCGTTCCCGGCGCCGTGCAGCTCTGTCTGCATCATATTTGCTGCACAACAGCTTGATGGACTGGGACATGTCCCGCATGCCCGCTGCCATGTCACTCATCCCCACCGCCATAGCGCTGATGCCCCTGTCCATATTTTCAAATGTAGCTTTCAGTCCCCGCATTTGCCGCTGAACTGACATCACTGCCTTTGTTTGTAGGCGCTGGATTTTCAGCATGTTGCCCTCGAGCCCCGAGAACACCCCATGGCTGTCAACGTGTGCTAGTGGACTCTGCACCCGCGACCTGCGGCGCCGTCTGGCACCCGTGTGTGCTCCCTCTGAGGTGGAGGGCACAGTGGCATGGCTCCCATCCTGGGGCATGGTGTTTGGATCCGGACCCCTGCTGTCGTCAGATGAGGTCTCCAACACTCGCAACCTGGCAGCTGCACGCCTCCTCGACCTCACAAATGCAGGCGGTGATGTGGCCGGTGACTCAAGCATGAGTGGTGATGCTGGCTGTGGTAGTGGTGATGCTGGCTGTGGTAGTGGTGATGCTGGCTGTGGCAATGATATCTGGGCAGAACTTGTGCTGGCCAGCCCTGTACTGTCTTGCCGGTGTGCCCTCTCTCCTGTTGCAGTCCTGCGCGATGTTACATCTGTGGACAGAAATGCAACATCAGCTCAGTGTACCTGAAGGCCTGCATTGCAAGCATCACAATACATTTCTGTAACACTCTGACATTGTCCTCTGCCTGCTTTTGGCTAATGTGTGTACCATGCCTTGTTGTTCTGTGCTATTGAGTTCATGGTTGGGGATTCCCTGACTACATCTCCCATAATGCATTGCCAGTCTGCACTAACACATGGACTGGAGTGGGATACTCATTTCACAATGGGGGATGTGGGATAGGGGTAGGGGGGGCTACATTGCTGTGCATTCGTCTTACCTTGTTGGGTGGCGGCTCTGGCAGAGCTGTCGGCATCCCCAAGCCCCACGACACTCTCGTGCTCTATTGTGGACTGCACCAGCTCCTCCAGTTCGGTAAGAGCAGGTGCCCTGTTACTCCCACCTCCTGTCCGGCTGGCCTCCTTCTGCAGTTCCCCCATCTTCCTCTTTGTGACGATCCTCAGGTCGTACCAGCGCTTTTTAAGTACCTCAATGTCCCTGGGGTCACTCCAACAGCATTGACCTGCGCCTGGATTCCAAGCCATATATTCCGCTTCTCAGACTGTGGCACTTGCAGGGACTGCCTCCCAAACAGCTTCTGGTGCTGCTTCACAACCTCCTCCACTAGTACCTGGAGTTCCTTGGGGCTACATTTTTGCTTTCTCCTCCTTTCCCCTCCATCTCTCTGTGTCTCCTGGCTGGACATGGTGAGTTTGAGCTGCACAATCAGGCACTGGCTCCCTGCCTCTCCTCTGCACTCCCAGCCTCTCCAGAGTCTGTTGATTGTTTGCACCTGCCTGGGTGTGGCCACTTCCTGGTTGGGTGGGGTTTGGTTGCACAGGATTGGCTGTTTCATCCAGTCATGTGATTTTGTTTTTCCGATTCGGTAAATACCGATTCGGTATTTACCGATTCGGTAACTACCACCTCGGAATTTACCGATTCGGTAAATACCACCTCGGATTTTACCGAATCGGTAAATTCCGATTCTTGTTTACCGAATGTTACCGAATCAGTAATTATTACCGAATGATTACCTACATATAACTTTCCGATTCATAAATACCGATTCGGTAAAGTTCGGTATTTAAGAATCGGTAAATTATATTTACCTACATACTAAGTCACTACACTGTACGTTAGTAACACTAAACGTTATTACATCCTATACCACTACATTGTACGCTACTCCACTCTTTGCCACTCCACTCTATGCCAGTACACTCTATACTATACTACTGTATGCCACTCTGCTGTACAACACTCCACTCTTTGCCACTCCACAGTACGATGCTACACTGTATGCCACTACAGTCTACCCCACTACACTCTACCCCACTACACTCTGCAACACTCTGCTCTATGGTATTCCACTCTACAACACTCCACTCTACACCATTGCATTGTATGCTACTACACTCTATGATATTCCACTGTAAGCAACTACACTGTACCTCGCTACACTCTCTGGCACTTTACTCTATGCTACTCCACTGTATGCCACTGCACTCAACACTGTTACACTCTCGGCCACTCTACGCCACTCCATGCTACGCCACTACAGAGTATGCTATTCCACTGTATGCCACTTCAGTATATGCCACTCCACTCTCCGGTATTCCAATGTGCGCCACTACACTGTACCTCACTCCACTCTATGCCGGTCCACTCCATAACATTCCACTGTATGCAACTCCACTGTATGCCACTCTCATTGAATGCCACTCCACTGTTTGCTTTTCCACTGTATGCTGCCCAATTGTACGATACTACAGGTGATGCCACTCCACTGTACGCTACTCCATTATAAGCCAATACACTGTACACTATTCAACTGTACGCAACCCCATTGTACGACATTCTAATGTTTACATTATTACACTGTACACCACTCCACAGTACTCCACTCTACATCACTGCACTGTCCAGGATGCCTCTCCACTATACGACAATCTACTGTATACTGTTACACTGTACCTCATTCCATTCTACACCACTCCACTGTATGCCACTCCACTACATGCAAATCCACTCTACCCTACTGCAACCTACCCTATTCCACTGTATGACACTCCATTCTAAGCCATTCTACTGTATGCTATTTCAGAATGTGCCATGTCACTTCACTGTAAGCCAGTAACACTCAATGTTATTCCACTCTACACCACTCCACTGTATACTACTTAACTCTATGCCACTCCACTCTATGCTATTCCACTTTACAGCACTCCACGCTAGAACACTCAACTATACGCCACTCCACAATACACTATTACACTGTACACCACTACAGCCTACCCCACTACAGTGTGCCCTGCTCAACTCTACAACACTCCTCTCTACGGTATTTCATGCTTCAACACTCCTTTCTATACCACTACACAATACGCCACTCCACTCTACACCACACCAGTCTATGCTATTCCACTTTATGTCACTACACTATACCTCACTCTACTGTAGCTACTGTACTGTGCGCTACTTTACTGTATGCCACTCCACCATACAGCACTCACTCTATGCTATTCCACTCTGCCACTCCACTGTACTTCACTCCACTGTATGCCGCGCCACTCTAAGCCACTGCACTCTATGCTAATCCACTCTAAGCTGTTACACTCTACAGCACTGCACTCTATACCACTCCACTCTACACCACTCCAGTCTATGCTATTCCCCTTTACGTCACTACACTATACCTCACTCTACTGTATGTAACTCTACTGTAGCTACTGAACTGCGTGCTACTTTACTGTAGGCCACTCCACTCTATGCTATTCCACTTTATGCCACTCCAACATACAGCAATCCACACTATGCTATTCCACTCTATGTCACTCCACTGTACGTGACTCCACTTTACGACACTCCAACATACGGTAGTCCACTGTACGCCGCTCCATTATATACCACTGCATTCTGCACCACTCTACTCTACCCCACCCCTCTCTATGGGCCATATTATCAAGGAACAGCGATAACATTATCGCCACTTTAGTGGCAGGAAACTGCTGCTAAAGTGGCGATAATGGGCTTGATACTATGCCCTTGTGAATTCCCATAGAAGCCCAGGTTCTGGTGTGAAGCTGGGCTTCTATGGGAATTCACAAGGGCATATTATCAAGCCCATTATCACCGCTTTAGCAGCAGTTTCCTGCCGCCAAAACGGCGATAATGTTATTGCCGTTCCTTGATAATATGGCCCTGTGTCACTGCACGCCACTCCATTCTTTGCTTGTCCCCACTAATCTACTCTAGTCTATGCTATTCCGCTGTACGCAACTCCACTCTCACCACTAAACTCTACGCTATTCCAGTCTAAATCATTCCACTCCCATCTACACCACTCCACTATACACTATTCCTCTATACGCCACTACACTCTACGGCACTCCACTATATGCTATTCCACTCTACTACACTCTACTCTACCAGACTACACTCTACACTATTGTAATGCATGCCACTCCACTGCACTTCACTCCACTGTATGCTGCGCCACTCTAAGCCACTGCACTCTATGCTGTTACACTCTACAGCACTGCACTCTATAACACTCCACTCTTCACCACTCCACAGTATGCTATTCTACTGCACGCCACTCCAGTCTATGCCACTCCACAACACTCCACTCTATGCTATTTCACTCTATGCCATTACACTCTCCACTCCACTCTACGCTATTCCACTCTATGCCACTCCACCATACAGCAATGCACTATATGCTATTCCACTCTATGTCACTCGGCTGTACGTGACTCCACTTTATGGCACTCTCACATACGGTATACAACTGTGTGCCGCTCCACTGTACGCGACTGCATTCTCCACCACTCTGCTCTACCCCACTTCCCGTCACTGCATGCCACTCCCACTCTACGCTTGTCCCCTCTACTCTACTCCAGTCTATGCTATTCCACTGTATGCAACTCCACTCTTGCCAATACACTCTATACTATTCCAGTATAAATTATCCCACTCCCCTCTACACCACTCCAGTATTCACTATTCCTCTATCCATCACTATACTCTACGGCACTGCACTATAGAACACTCCACTATATGCTATTCAACTCTACTACACTCCACTCTACAAGACTCCACTCTACACCAGTGTAGTGTATGCCACTCCACTGTATGCCATGCCACTCTAAGCAGCTGCACTCTATGCTACTCCACTCTATGCTGTTACACTCTACAGAACTACACTCTATACCACCCCACTCTTCACCATTCTACTGTATGCTATTCTACTGTACACCACTCCAGTCTATGCCGCTTCACACTACAACACTCCACTCTGTGCTATTCCACTTTATGCCATTACATTCTCCTGCACTCCAGTGTACAACATTTCACTCCACGCCACTCCACTCTGCACCGCACCACACCCCTGTAAACTATTCCACTGTACGGCACTCCACCGTCCCACATTCCACTGTACTCCACTCCACTATAACTGCTCTGCAACACTATACTCTACAACAGTACACTTTACAACACTCTCGTCCACTCTACTGTTCCACACTCCACTTATTGACACTTCACTCGACAACAGTAAACTCTATCATTTCAAAATGTTCTTTATCAAAAATAAAAAAGGTTGAAATTCAATGAAAAATCCGAAGGTTATACCTTTGTTATACTTAGGAAAATTGTATTTATTTATTCTATACAAATCAAAATTAAAATACACGAACATTAGAAATTCTTCTTTTATAGTTATTCCTTAAATTTGTAATTCATGCACAAACTTTAAATAATATAACTTTATTTATTCTTTAGCTACAAACAAAAGATAAAGTACACAAAAAATTAAATTTCTAAACTTATACCTTTAATTTATAATTTATGCAACACTTTCAAAATATTACAACTTGCGCATCTCCATACACTGTGTATTTAAGAAGCCACACTACATTATTAACTATAACTTGCCACTCTACCATGTTCTCACAAAAGTTTTGATTTACGATGTCATAGCTGTTCTTGTGAACGCTATTAGTTTTCATGGTATAAGTGAGATAATATAAAATGGTATAAGCAGTGCATGGAGAAATCAAATATTTAGATAGCTATTGTTGGAGCTGACATACTTGCCGTTGTTTCTCCCTAATTTTTTGCTTTCTATCCTCCTGATATTGCTGACTTCGGTTTTGCTGGCCCTAGGATTCTTCACACTTTATCACTGTAACCAGTGCTAAAGAGCTTGTGCTCGCTGCTTTGAACATGTAAACATTGGCTTCCATCCAATTGGTTTTCTTAATTTGCTTGTAAATCTCTAGTAAAGTAGTACAACTGTACTCAGGACCTGTAATTTAAATGCTACTAATGAGCCTGCAGCACTAAGTGTGCACCCACTTGAGAAGCCTTTTAAGCCTGGCCTGACCTGCCATTGCAGTCTGTGTGTGCAGGCCTAAACCTTCCTTTTTAATGCATGTAAGTCACTCCTAGGATAAGCCTTAAATAGCTCATAGTGCAGGGTGCAGTGTATTTAAAAAGTTGGACATGTAATTTTAACTTTAACATATTCTGGTAGTGTAATTTTTTGCTACTGCAAGGCCTGTCTCTCCCATAGGAAAACATTGGGTTACCTTATAACAGGGATTTTTCCTGTCCCCCAAGTGTTGGCACCACAGTCTTGGACCCTTGGAAGTTGGCCTAAAGGTGCTCTGCCAGCCCAGCTGTGGTCTTTTGGGGAGAACCAACAAAGCGCCATGCATTGCCTCACACCTCCGCATAGGAACTTCTGCTGCATGACGCCTATTCAGTGGTAGGACCTCGCATTACACCCCTGCAGCTCTCCGGAATTGCCACTGTGCAGAGCATCCTTGATGCAAGACCTCATATTGCAGCCCACACCTTAACAGAACCGCTGCAGCATGACGCATCCTCAGTGCAGGATCTCACAACGCTATGCAACGAGGATTGAAGGTACTTTGTTCAGTCGATCTAACTTGGTCTCTGTATCTAGCCCGCACTCCATCGCAGTCAGCCTGAAGTTGTGATTTTGTCCCGGTCTGGTGTAACCAGATCAGCGCAGTTGGCACTTAGTGCTTTTAAGCAGCTTTTACTGAAATCTTTATAATTGCATATCTTTGGTTTTACAGATTGAATTTTTGTTGTTTTGATTTAATACATTTTACTCCATTTTTAGGTCTCGCCTGACCCAGCGCATGCGCTGGACTGGTGAGACTTTTTGACAGGGCTCCAAAAAGTGCTATCAGGCCAGCCTTGAGCTACAGTGTATGTGCGCGGGCGCGCGCGCAGCGCTTGACCGCGATTACTTTCACTTTTGCGGCCGCTCGGCCATTTTGATGTTTGATCGCTATCACTTTTGCGGCCGCTTGTTTTATTTAGCTTCCGGTTTTCGTGTTCTGATAGGATGTAGTTTTATAATGAAGTTTTAAATATGCTTCACCTTCAAGAATAGCCCAATATCGTACATGTTAAAACAGGCTTAATGTACAGAATATATGTATTTCCATATATTTGCCACAGGCAAGGTCGATCATTTATAAATGGCGCAGCGTTCTTCTAGAAATAGCAACTAGCTGCCTAGGCCGCACCGGGGGAGGGGGTGTTGCGGAGGGATGGGGGGGACCTCAAAGAGTGAATATTCAGTACTGCAGACAATCCGAGGAAGTTTACACACCAGAAGAGCGTCCTCACATGTAATCCATTACATAAGTGATAAATGAACCTATTAGCAAGTATTTCTAATATACGAAGGCTGAGGCCTGCTCCATCGCCTCAGGTCTTCTTTTTGTGGTGCCACTGTAGTTTGTGAAAAACGACAGAAACTGAAATTTCGGTTTTCATTAAACACATAGAAGACATTCAGCAGTAGCAGAAATAACTCATCAACAAATGTGAAGGAAATCGTCACTTTGGCAAGTAAAGGACAAGGCTGTATTAGCCAGACATAGAACTCAGTTTGTTTTTCTAAAAAGAACACCAAAATATAATAGCAGTATACAAGGGAGACTCATGTAGTTGATCATTGTGTGGATATGGTTGTTAGACTTCAGGGCCAACAGGGACGGAAGTGTGCCATATATGGGTGACTCAGGTGTTGCACTTTCATCTCCTCTAAGTTTCCACTTGCAGCTCTTGTGGACTACTATACAACCGACATCCCTAGTTGCCTAACATGTGAAATTCAGCTCCTTGGAGGACAAGTCTGGACTGGCCCTGACCTTCACATTGGGACCACGCAGTGTACTGTGGGAGAAATAAAACACCATCAACTACACTCGTGGTCCAGTAAACCCTCATTCTGGAACGAGGCCGATTTGTAGACGGCCGTGCCTGCCACAGCAGAGCAAAATCAAGCAGGAATTACAAGAACACATTTTCAGAAAGTCCGGTAACACACACATCTCACTCACGCAGGAAACACACACATCTTCAGCTTCATGGACATCCTCACAGGCCCTTGTGGTTGTTATTCACATTCATGCAGTGGAGGTGGCATTATGATTTTTTTTAGCACCGAGGTGACTAGTGGCGACTTCTCTCTTCCTGGGGCAGTAACACAGAAGCAAGGCAGATACTGGGCAGAGAGGCCATATTGGAAAGTTTGGGCTTCATCTTCTTTCAGCTTCCAACGAGTTCGCCTAAATGCAGGCATTGCCTAGAGTCCATGGCTAGAAACCTTGCAGGGAACTGCCATGAATGTTGGACAGCTGGTGCGAGCAGGGCCCATCCATCCATCCTGTGTGGTAAAGCAGGTCCCATCCATCCATCCTGTGTAGTGCAGCAGGTTGATGCATGAGGGGTCTGATCTCAAATACTCTGGGGAAGGCTAACCTTTTTCTGCATCATTTTTTTCCGATTTTTGTTCCACCTGTCGCCCTGCCTTCTTTTTTTCCCTCCCTTTTTTCCTCTGCCCTCTATTTTTAATTCCCATTATACTTCTCTCTCTTTATTCGTGGATGCCACTTTCTTTCAATGTCTTTCAATGTCTCCCCTACTTCTGCTCTCCTCTTTCTGCTTCCCGTTTTCACTTGTTTTTCCGTTTCCCTCTCTTGCTTTTTCTCTTCCTCTCTTATACTGTCTGCATTCTCCTCCCCTCTCTCTTGTCTTCCTCCGCCCACATTTCTCTCCTCTTTCACCTTGCTTCTCCTCCTAACCTTTATTTCCCTTAACTCTGTTCTATGGCTATATCTCTTTTTTCTTCCGCCTCCTTTCCCTCTTCTACTTTTCTTCCATTTCCATTCTCTGCGACTACCGCGGCCATGTAGAGGCTTTGCTTCGCTGTGCAGTGCAGCAGCTACATGCCCTCTGTGACATGCACCATGTCTAGAAGAAGTACATCTTGTGAAGAAAATGCCTCATTGTGAAAGAAACCAGGACTTGAGGTGCAAAACAGTTACTGTGAATGGAGAGCCATACTGCAGATATGGGGGCATCAGAAAGTAATGAAACTGATGAGGCATAAAACTACGATCTGGCTATTAAAATGTTGAAATTCATTCTAAGGAGGGTACAACCAAGCATCATTCCACTTTCTCCCTCTAGGTAAAATAGTTACATGAAAGCCCAGGCCTTGAATAGTAGTACCCTGCCAATATGGTGGCATATTAACAAGCCAGGCGATAAAATTATCGCCGCTTTAGCGGCAGAAAAATACCGCAAAAACGGCGACAATGGGCTTGATAATATGCTCTATGGAATTCCAATTGAAGCCCATGTTAAATGTGAAGGACGTCTAACATGGGCTGCAATTGGACTTCCATAGAGCATATTATCAAGCCCATTATCGCCGTTTTAGCGACAGTTTTCTGCCGCTAAGGCGGCGATAATTTTATCCCCTGGCTTGTTAATATGCCCCATGGTGTGATCTGTAAAGCCATCGCCTAGAAGACAGTGTTTACTGTAATAGAATGCGAGGTTATAAATATAAAAAAGCATTTGCAATGCAATAGGTCTCGCATTTGCGAGAGTTTAAGCTATTAGCATTGTAAATGACAATGCCTTTTATTTATGTTTTAAAAACCAAAACGTAAATAACAGGCTTTGTCATTTACAATGCCAAAAGCTCAAAGTCGCGCGAATGCGAGACCTATTGCATTGCAAATGCTTGTTCTAAATTGGTGTGGGATTTTATTTGGAGTGGGTTTTCACTTTATTTCTGGTTGAAGTGCTGCATAAATACTTTACACTTTGTTTCTAAGTTATGCCTGACTGATTTTGTGCCAAGCTGCCAGAGGGTTAGTCACAGGGTAATTTGAGGTTTGTTTGTATTTCACCCTGTCATAAATTGTGGTTGCTGCTTGAGTAGCGTTTCACACCAGTAAACCAATTTTCTAGATAGATAGATAGATAGATAGATAGATAGATAGATAGATAGATAGATAGATGCAGACATGCACAACCAGTAAACAAAATGATAGTCACACAAGCACACACAAACATTAATAGCCAAATGAAAAGGTATTTTGTGGTGTGAACTTCAAACATAAATTGAAAGAATGGGATGAAGTATTAAAGAACGGGATGAAGTATCACATATAGTGTACACTTAGGGCCTAAATTGGATGTTGGTCAGAATGCCTCCATCTGCAGGTCACGTAAAATCTCTCTGAGGTAGCACAAGTCAACAATTATAATCTAGATTTTTTTATTTAATGTGCTGCGGTCATGGAAGCCACTCTAGAACCTGTTTTCCAAGGTAAGACACCCTCTGTGCCAAGGTATGGAATTTTGTAATTATTTGTATGTGTATGTTTAAAAAAAAACATCAATAAGCTGTTAAAAGCCGTAATGTCCTATCACAAGCATCACAGCCTGTAAGGCATTATTATCACATAACATGTAGAGCGCTATGATACCTACAATAATTATTATAAGTTGACATTTATTTTTTACCATACAAATGTTTTTAAAACAGTCCATGCCGAGACTACAACCAGGTTCCCCAGGGCCAAAGTCATCAACTTTCTTTCTTACGCTGCAGGGACAGTTATGCACTTCCCCCCACTCGAACATAACTCATCAAATGCTCCACTGCAAATAAAAAAACAAAAGTAAAAAACATTATCCTTTCCAACGCCAAATGCTATAACTTTCACAAATGCTAGACCTATTGTATTGCAAATGCTTGTTTCAGGTGATGGAGACCTCTTTTATTTTGGTGCCCTGACCTCTTTTTATGCTAGTTCGATCCTGTTTCAGTGTAATATGAGAGAACAGATTGTCTAAGAAATAGAATATTTGGTAAAATAAAACTGCTCTCCTGATTTTAGTAAATTTTTGAATAAATGTTTTTTAACTTGCTGTGCATATTGCCACACTACTGTGGTTTCATTGCACTGTACGTTATGGAAATTGGTTTTACCCATCATGGTCAAAATCAGTTTACCATACTGGGATTTTAGTCTTGATTGTGTAATTGCACAGTAGTAGTTATATTACTATTGAATTATCTTAGCAGTTTAGTCAGTCAAAAAACTCAGTATGAACTGAAAATAGGAAAACAGTATTATGTTGCAAAATATGGCAGTGCTGTATAAGAAGATGCCATTAACTAATTTAAAGAGTGTGACTTTACTTTAGAATGTTTTCCTTTTATTTTATTATTTAGAGGAGACAGACTACGTAGTATTTTTTGAATGTTTACTCTTCTTCTCTTTTCTCCTCTTGCTGGCCCTGTGTTCTAGATCTATCATGAGGGATGAAGTATCACATATAGGGGCCGGCAGTCCAAACCGCAATTACGATGAGACTGCACATGGTGCGGTCGCAAACTTCTCTATGGGAAACCGCCCACAGCACAAGCTCCCATAGAGAAATGGGAGTTTGTGTAAATCCCTGCACCATGTGGCAGGCACCTCACCTCACAGCGATTTTAAGGGGGGATCATAGATGCCCCCTTGGTGCCCAAACTGAGGCAGTGGAAGAAAGGGGGCACTGTTAGGGGCCCCAAAAGTCGCTTTCTGACAGGCTTTCCATGATGGAAAGCCCAACATGGAAAGCCTGTTGGAAACCGCCATCATAATCTCGACGGCAGAAATGGCATCCGTATGGGATGGAGATTTCAGCCATGGCTAAATCTCCGCCACCGGCCGGAATCCCCACCTCCGGGCTGGAATCCCCACCTCCGGGCCGGAATCCCCACCTCCGGGCCGGAATCCCCACATCCGGGCCGGAATCTCCACCTCCGGGACGGAATTTCTGGCCCAAGTGCGGACGTAATGTTAGTAGTCGTAAATCCATTCTGTGAATACCGAAAGTAGTAAATGCATTCTATGAATACCAAAAGTAGTAAGTTTAGGATTTTGTCTTAAGTTAATTCTATGAATCGGGCCCTGAGTTTGTGCTGGGGTCGTGGGAGGGCTGAATGCAAATCGGGAGGGTGAAAACAAGATTTCATAAGAGGGCCAACTTAATATCTCCCAGGTGGGCTCCTGTGATGGCGTAAAAACAAAAAAAACAAGGAAAGAGAGAGGACTGTGGAAGCTGAAACCTTATCAGCCTCTTCGGCAAGCCACCCAGCAAGGTTCAGTTACTGCAGATGTGCAGTCGGTGTGGATGTCGCACAATCTATTTGCTGTCAGATGCCTTGAACCTTGCCCCTCCCTGACACACCTGGCACTTGAGAAAAAGAAAAGGAAAGATGTGGCTGCCAAAGTTAAAGAGGTCGCTGCAAAAAATAAGTAAACATAGATTAGTTAAATTAGTCAAACTCAGGTTATAATTTCAAGATTCAACACGCACGTTTGTTTTGTTGAAGTAGTCCTTAATATTTTAAAAGTAAAAAAAAACATAGATTATTTAAGTTGGGCAAACTCACAATATAATTGCAAGCTTCAACAGGAACATGTTTGTTTTGTTGAAGTAGCCCCTAATGTTTTAAAGGTTATATTGAGCGGACTCATGTTATAACTTCAAGCTTCAACATGAACTTGTTTGTTTTGTTGAAGTAGTTCTCAAAGAACAAATTAACATGTACAGCGTAAGGAAACTGTACTCGGTGCTCCTGATTGAAAAAAAGGAAGTAATATATCTGGAGCACCAGCCTAGGAAGAACCACCATAGAAGACCGACAGCAGGAGTGAACCAATTATAAAGAGCAGGCGGGATTCCACTCCTAACACTGATTACAGCAGGTCCTGCAGAGAGGGCTAGCACGCTGTAGCTCGATTTAAAAAATGGCTCACATTAGCAGATTGGGGCAATTTTGTGCTTGCAAAGGCACTTTGCGACCGTATTTTGCAAGGTATAGGAGATAGCATGCATTTGTGCCTGCTTCAGACAATGTTTGTGGTAATATCAGAGAAACAAACAGCCAAAACGAGCCCACCAGACCCAAACACAGGTGAACAAACAGCCATAACTCTGGCTCACATACTGACCTGTCAGAACAGCCCTTCTGACACTGCTAGATTGCCCTATAGGCCAGTTCTACCCTGCTCTACAATAATCTATTCAAAACTAGTGACAAATAAGTTGGCAAATTGTTATTTAATGCTTACAGCTCACAAATTAGACAGTTTCATAGTAAATAGGAAACAATTCAATGCCCTTTTAAAAGAGATTCCAATAATATGTTTGCAACAATAAATAAACAATATTTCATAACTTACAAATCTCAGAACACTCTAAATAACAGATATTACTGTTACCCAATATGGTTAGTGTTGCTTATTTTCTCAACCCGAAAAGATTGGATGCGGAGAAGTTCTCATCAAGAGTGGAATGCATGCTCTGCACGCCATGCCTTTAGTCAGCATCAAGCAATTCATTTGACAGCCATGTTGTCAGTTCAAGGAGAGTCACATTTTCCATTGCACTTGAACAGCGCCCACTTTACTGATAAATTGAGGGTAGCGATAATCAAGATGGATTACATTTCAGCTTTTCTTACACCTGCCTAATTTGTTAAAGAGGTGATGCCAGAAAATGCATGTTGAATGAGAAACATCTAATAGGTTAATTTAAAAACGATTCCCTATATAATATATACACCATTGCTTAGTGATACTGCATTTCTAAAAGACACATTTAACTACTAAACTTCACACCAAGCGACTGTTCACTGAGTAAGTGAGGATAAGTAAAATGCTAAGTGTGTTTTACAGTGCATCCGAGCAAGAAGATAGCTTTTTCCAACTCAAATTGGGACAAGTAACATGGCTAGAAAGGTACTCCAATTTGTTAGACAATCAACTTTCAAAAGAACTGCTATTGACTAAAGTTCACATAAAAATGGACAAGCAATCCAGGATTAACTCAAGGAATCTGGCTACTGTATTACACAAGTATAACAGTTGCACACATCAATATCCAAAGTCATGGTTATGAAATCATTATAAAATATTTCAACAATATATACATCTATTTACAGTGTAAATTGTTACCGCCTGGTTGATTCACCACTCAGGCCAGCAGAGATTGAGGATTGGCGTTCAAACTTGTTTCTTGACAAAAGAAAACAAGGATTATTCATCTTCATTTTCTGAAAGCACAGACAGAAGCAGTGATCACTGTGGTGGATGACCAAAAGGGCATTAAAAAAACTGGAGGGAAATCCCACATTATATGTCAAAGTTCAGTTTGTCTGGGGGTGGGTATAATGTTTCATTCTACCCGCGGAATTGGCAAAATCTGGTAACGTGGAGTCAGTGGCAAAACAAAACTTGAGGAGGCCCCCTTGCAAGTCGTGTAGAGGGGCCCCCTCCGAACTCAAACAGGAGCTCTCCGGCCAGGAGCTCCGACCAGAATATTTTGCGGAGGGGACCCTTCCCCGCACTGCGGGGGCTGCAGGGGCCTGTGTTACGCTACTATGTGGAGTTCCGGACAAATTCCACTAATTGCCGCTTGGCAGATTTTGTTTCCGTGAGGCTCCAAACTACGAGCAGGATTTGGAGTCCCCTAGCAGCATTTTCTAACGCTTGAGGTTGTGAGCGGCAAAAGGGCTGATGCTCGAGTAGATTTTGTGAAGCTCAAGTAGATTTTCTACTCGAACAGCAGCAAAATCTGTTGCAGGGATTCTACTCTAGAACCAAACTATGCTTAGGACCATCGGACATCAGCATGTACGGACTGAGTCACCATACCCCATCAGTATCTATGGGCTTGAATCTGACTAGCCGCACTTGCCCTCATAACCTTTCCAGAGGGACAAGTGATTTGGCACCCCAGAACACAACACTCCAGACCCTTCCAGAGATCGAAGAAGCAGGTTACCCCCTTCTGGTCTCTCACTCGTACACAATAAATAGAAAAGAGAGTCGCGGAAAGATTATAATATTTATTTAAACTACCATACTCTAATATAGCCTTATAGCCCCCTGTAGCGGGCTATAATGGCTATTAAAGCCCTGCTCCAGCGTTAAAGGCCCGAGCCGAAAAGTAGGGACTTAACAAGGGATCGGGACTTTAATAGCCGGTATAGCCCAGCTACGAAGGGCTATAAGGCTATTATGACATTCTGCCACTAGAGGGCAGAATGTTCCAACAAATAAAACAAAGGCCTCCCGGAGTTTGAGGGGTTTAAATTCCCTCGGGCACCGAGAGGCCTTTGAATGTTGCTTTGCTGGCCTCCACCGGCCTGTAAAAGCATGGAGCACTCCATAGCCTTCAATGGAGCTCCCAACATTCCAATGTTCTAATATGCAATACTTGCGCCACAACTAGCAAACAAATACAGGTCAATGATGTCATTAGCATGATTAGGAGACCATATACAATAAAAAGCACTGTCATATTATCTAACAGATTTGCCTAAACCCACCCTCACTACAAAACTAAGTGATTATAGATTATAGATCTCTGGCTCAGTAGCGGACCCCATACTTTAGCATACATAGATACTTGCTCTATATCCCAGCTGACGCACCTCTCTTTACTAGGGGCCCTTCCTCTGTGTGTATGTCTCTGCTCTCTGTGTTTAGAACATATCCCGGGATATATGACAGAACGTGTTTTCAAAACCGCAACTGAGTGTCTCTATTATGTCTAGGTGCTAGTGTCCGACCACAGAAAATAACAAAGAGCAGTGCTGTTTGACCTAGTCTAGGCTGTGCAGGCTAAATCTCAGCAAAAAGGACAAAAAACAAAAATATGTACTGAATATACGTGAAAATACAATATGACACAAAAACAAGTGTGTGCTTTGGTAACATGTGCAAAGCTAAAGTGGCCTACAACATGTATAGTTAAACTAACATGGGAAAAACCACAATGTCTTTGTAGGAAACACATGACAAATCATCTCGATTAGCCATGCACTCTTGCGCATCGCATGGTGCTGTTCGCACAGATCTTTCACTGCTGCTCACCCTACATTGCAGCGCAACATGCATATTTCCGCCTGTTGAAGGACCTCAGATGAATCTCGCTGATTTTTTATGTAACTTTGCTGAATTCCATGGAGTTAAACTCCGTGAGTTCCGCCCAACCCTAAGTTTGTCATGACCATGTGTAAAGAGTCATGCCAGTCAGCTTGTGGCACAGTTTCCCTTCTCATAGAGGAAGTTGGGGACTTCGTTCCCTATGATTGCTATGTGGGGATTACTGCCTATGTGCAGATGACCAGCTACAATTTCCAAGAGGCAGGTGTGGTGAAAACCTTGTTTATGGCCTCCATTTATCCATGGAAAACAAAGAGCTGCAAAGGACAAAAAATATAAGGGCTATTATCCTTTGTGTGCAAAAGAAACAATTGAAGGATGTAATGCTGAACAATGCAAACATTCACCCCCAGTCACAAGGACCTGGGTTTAATCCATCATTCTTTTGCTCACCACCCCACCCCAGTTTGGACCCAGTCATATGCAAATCAGTCTTGACCCTGTTCCTTATGGGAACAGTCCAGTCCTAACTGCCAAGCCAGGCCTTCCCTGGACCGGAAACAAGCACCCTGGGACCGGTTTCAGGGCATCACCCTTCTTCAGCCAGGCTAGCTTGAATCCAGTGGCGCAGTGAGCACGGGACCCACGTCTGGGCATATGCTTCTCACTTAGAGTGACAAATGCAAAAGAAACAATTGATGGACAGAATGCTGAACAATGCAAACATTCACCCCCAGTCACAAGGATCTGGGCTTAATCCATCATTGTTTTGCTCGCCACGCCACCCCAGTTTGGACCCAGACATATGCAAATCAGTCTTGACCCTGTTCCTTATGGGAACAGTCCAGCCCTAACTGCCAAGCCAGGCCTTCCCTGGACCGGAAACAAGCATCCTGGGACCGGTTTCAGGGCATCACCCTTCTTCAGCCAGGCTATCTTGAATCCAGTGGCGCAATCTTCCTCCAAGTTGATACTGACAATTGAACTGCTAGAGTTTTAAAAGATTTTATTGTGCGCACATGGTTGATGATTACGATAAATGACTGCATATATTCTGTGAATCAATTTTGCAGAAATATCCACAACAAAAAAATGATCACGAAGACCCCATTTCTACCTCAAGCATCTCGGTTTGATTTGCATAGGCAGCGTCGCATTGGTAACGCGGGCACTCGGGCAATGCGAAATCCTGCTGTGGGCTGCTTTTTTTTGGGCAGCCTGGGGGGCCGATTTGGCCGGTGTCCCGTGTTCAATGTCACCAGCGGCCCAGTGGGTGCCTGAGTGGTCTTTCTGGAGGCAGATGGGTGTCCATTACCTCCCTCTTATCAACGGCAGATGTGTCACTCCCTTTCTCTTGCTGGGCCGGCCCATTAATGCATGTATAGTGAGCGGGGAAGGGGGCCTGAGCAGAAGTGGCCTCACTTGTTTTCAGGTGTGTTTCACCAGTGTAAACTAATCCTTGTGTTTTTTTGAACCCCCCCCCCCCTTTTTTTTTTAAATAAAATTTTGCAGAGGCAGTGGTTTGAGCAAAAGTAATATGCAAATGTGGGCCACTTATTTTTGCGCGCTCGTGCTGATTTTTAATCCCAATCCAACCCTGTGCATAGGGAGACTAGTAGTTAGCTCTCACACGTGCAATATGTATCCCAAAAACTGGGAATAAGCTGTTAAGAGTGGACATGTTTCGTACTCAGTCAATGGGTTTGCTTAAAAAGTACAAATGGAAGAAGCAGTTGGGTCAAAATTAGGTGGCACAGCTTGCTAGAACTGGGGGTCTCTAGTTGGCAGAGGTAGGTATCTTTGACCTAACAGGGACCCTTGCTTCTAAGTCAGGGAAAGGGGGATTCCACTACTGGATAACCCCTGCTCACCCCCTTGGTAGCTTGGCACGAGCAGACAGGCTTATCTCAGAGGCAGTGTGTTAAGCATTTGTGAACACATACAGTGAAAACACTACAGATGGACACCACACAGGTTTTATAAAAATAAGTATTCTTTATATAGACTTAACACAAGACCACAAACAACAAAAATTCACAATACTGTACTTAAAATAGACATAAAGATGGTAGAAGTCACTTAGTTCAAGTTGATGATAAATGCAACACTGTTCTCACAAAAATACCTGGATGCGTAACGCAAAACAAACAAAAGGTTCGTAGGGGTAGAGATGCGTCGGTACCTTGCTTCGGGGGAGATGATGCATTGCACCTCAATGCTTGCACAGAGTAGGGGATGCGTCTTGGTCCTTACCGGAGAGGAGGTGATGCGTTGATTCTCATACTGTGCTCCGGTTATGATGCGGCAAGATGGCACCTCGATGCGAGGCGACAATCCAGTACGATGCGATAAGATGGCGCCCTTGATGCGATGACGTGAAGACAATGCGTGCACGCCTGGCAGCCGTACGGCAAACATTGTAACTTTGGAGCCGCAACAGCCCCTGCGACACGCTTCTCCGGTAATGCGACGGCGACCTCTGCAGCGGCGACACACTTCTCCAGTGATGCGTCGGTAAACAGCTTTGACAAAGGCACGCTTCTCTGGTGATGTGCCGGTGACCTCTGCGGCGGTGACACGCTTCTCTGGCGATGCAACAGCTGCGACTGTGACACGCTTCTTCTTGTTGATTCGCGCTTCCAGCTCCCAGCGACATGCAGGCTTCTGCACACAGAATTCCCAGCAAGAAAATTCAGAGGGGAGCTGGTGGTGAAGTCTTTTGTCCCTGAGGCTTCAGCAGGAGGCAAGCACAAGTTCAAGCCCTTGAAATAATATTCTGCAAGATGATGAAAGCTCTTTAAAAGTTCCTTCTCCTCTCCTGGGCCCTGAAGACACCACTGTAGGCCAACCCAGCAGCACAGCACACTGGCAGGGGGGCAGTCCACCTCCTACAGCTTCCTTGGTTCTTCTCCTCAGCAGAGGTTTGTCTTGTTGTTACAGAAGCGATCTAATGTCTTGGGATCTGGGTACCCATATTTATACTACTAAATCCTTTGTCCTCTGAAGGCAGAGGGGCCTGTACCTAGTCCAAACAAGTTCTGTGCAGTCCTGGAGCACTTTGTTTACAGGACTCCTTCTTTCCTTTGGCAGGGTGGGCCAAGGTGCTCATACACACCACAGGGGGTGGAGCCAACATTGTGGAAGGCATGCACAGCCCGATTCAGACCCAGGTGCTACTCCTTCCACCACTCTACATGCAGATAGGTCTATTCAGCCCTGTGCTGTCTCACCCTGTCTCCTGGAATCCTCCAGCCCCTGTCACTTATAAAACCAGACACCCAATACACAAGCTAGCAGAGGCAGGTTGGATGGTTAGGTAAGAAAATACCTACTTTCTAAAAGTGGTATTTTGAAACACAGAATGTTAAAACCAACTTCACTAAAAGATGTATTTTATCATTCTGAGATCAGGCATACTAAACTCGAATTTCTACCATGTTCCCTGGTTCAGTTAGGATTATAAGGTGTAATAATCAAACTGCCCATTCTGGCCTATGGGGATTGGTAGCCTTGCAATAGTGAAAAACGAAAATGGCTGCAATTCACTATTAGGACATGCCACACACATCAGGGCATGTCCTACCTTATACTTACAATGCACCCTGCCCTTGGGCCTATCTTAGGGGTGTCTGATATAAAGAAAAGGAAAGGTTTAGGAGCTGGTAAGTGGGGGCACCTACCAAGTCAGTATGGCAGTACAAGACTGCACACAGCCTCTGCAATGGCAGGCCTGAGACACACTTTACAGGATGCTTCTGTGGGTGGCACAATCAGGGCTGCAAGCCCACTAGCAGTATTTGATTTACAGGCCCTGGGCACACAGGGTGCACTATACTAAGGTCTGACAAGTAAATCAAATAAACCAATCATGGAGTCACTAATCAATACATCAATATAACATAGGGAGCACTTGCACTGTGGCACTGAATAGCAGTGGCACAGTGCCCAAAGCATCTAAACCAGCAAACAGATCAAAAACAGAGGAGGCAATCAGTAAAAAAAATGGAAGGGAGACTCATGCCAATGGTACCAGGTCTAACACAGCTGATAAGCAAAATAAGGAATAGATTATTCCTGTTCTGTCAAGCCTTCAGTGCTTGCAGTGGTTATCCATTACCCATAGGATTCGAAGGTGATTTGCACTGTACACCGGGAAGTCTGAATGAGACGTGTTCTGCGTTTGCATTCCAGGGTCTCGCATATTTATGGAAGTGGTCGCCGGGGTCAGTTCCCTCATTCAATCCAGTCTCGCGCGCGCAGCATCAGTAAACTCTCTGAGGGTGGCAGGACATTGACACACTGACCATTCACTTATTGAATAAAAAACCCTGAAAGAAAGACAAGGAGTTCAGCAGTTTTAAATGCTGGCTAAATAATGTTGTCCAAAGACATGGCTCCTCGAGCAAATGTGTTCTTGTTGATACCAGGCCTATTTACTCTAAGATAGTTTTTGCTGCTTTCATATAAAGTGCTGAATACTATTTCTTTGTTTTGTAACTATGTAATCATGCATGGTCTTGTCAGGGCCTAGAACCTGTCTGTTGCAGGCCTTCGGAGTTTTCTACATCCTGAGTAAAAAGTAACATATACATTTGCGAAGGTTATCAGCCTAGGGACTGTACACTTATTCCTTTGTTACACCGCCTACTCATACTAATAAACAATCCTTGATCTAATATTGCCTTACCAAAATGTTCAATCCACTTCGAAGGAAATATTTGGCAGAGATGTATTTATGCAGAAAAATAACTAAAATGCATTTACTGCAAATGATTTATGGCTGGGTCTGTGGGATTAATCCTGGTCTCCTTAGTAATGGCCAGTAACAACATTAGATTGAAAAAAGATGTGGGTGCAATTTTGAAGTTTAATATAACTCCCTCCGGTGTGTTCTGTAAAGAGCCCATGCGGGGACATCTACCTGGAAGAGATCTTCAATCCAAAATTGTCATGACATTACCGAGATTTAATTTAATCCCCTTGAAAATATTGTAGAGCAAATGGCAGAAACTCCCACCTGAGACTCATGCATTTTCCAGAAATTGATTTGTAAACAGAGGAGCCCAAATGTTTTCTTTTTTAAACCGAACCTTATTGCAGTTCTAAAACGTGGCACAGATCAGCCATTTCACGAAATAACTTGGTTTCTCTCTCTGAGCAGGATATGAAACCATATTTATTTGCAGGACTTATGAAACAGAAGAAACTTGAAAAAGGCGAACCGTCTTTTCCTGTCAGTGCTTTATTATTTTCCCTGATTTCTGTTAAACTATCATAATCGATATATCTATTTAGCTGATTTGATGCTATCTTTTTTCTAGAACTGATCTTTTGACTATTTCACCTATCTTTAACCCCCTTCCAAAAATAAAACAGGCGTGAAATGTACTTTTATATTTTCTATACAATGCAATATTCCACAAGTATTACTTGACTTGGAAGTCATCGTATCCCTAAATTGCATGCAATTAGTATCTTTAGTATGGGACCCATTGCAAACCATTATCGTGAGTGAAAGATTCGACTGCCCTGTTATTTTTTGCCGCAAAGTCACAGCACTGAAAATGAAATGTTTTTTTTCACTGCTTTGGCATCACTGTGGTCAATCCACTTCTTTTGCGGATACCTCCCACTTCCCTCAGGTTTACTTAAACCAGTGAAATGTCGTGGAATGGAGGGTAACGGTGTGCCATCTCCACCGGCCTCCCACCTGCCTCCCTCGGTGCATAACCTGCTGGGAACTAGAGTCCACTAAATGAAAAATGAAGAATACGGTTGCATATAGCTGTTATCTTTAAAGGACTCTTTCACTGTATGGGTTCTGCAACCAGACTTATCATATTCATTTGTTCATATTTATTTTTCCTGTTTGAGTGAGCGATTATCATGTATATACTTCTCTACATGTTACACCTTGTGCAATTTTATTTATCTGGTGTATATTCCTCTTTTGCTACACATACGCATTAGATACACTTTATTTTCTTTTTCTCGTCACCTTCAGCTATACACGTACTTTACTTGGGGTTTCCTAGACTACCGCATACAAACTAAGTCTTTTTTCACTTTCTTTCAATCACATGGCACTCTACGCTAGACACGTCCCAGTCACTTCCGGGTGAATGGACTTTATTTTCCGCTGCTCTACTCCGCACCCGTATCACCTTTCTCCGTGACTTCACCGAAGAAGCTCCGGCGGTTCTTTCAGGTATTTCATTACAGACTCACCCGCATGTTCCTATCTCTCTAGACTTTTTACCTTGGTTCGTACTGTATTTACTGGGTTCCGTAGTACATGGTTTACCTCCTTGTTTCTTGTTAAAACACCTTGTTGCGGTACCTTTTAACTTTATTATTTTGAGTACCTTGTTTCACCAGCCCTTTCACACCAGCTCCTTTCCGTTAGCCTACGGTCCACTGATTCACGTTTTTTCTTTTCCTATTAACATTCACCAAGCGAAGACTTTACAATTCTTAATTCACCACCGACCACTTGACGCTCCGGCTCTTCACTTAACTAAACCACACTCTTCATGTCCTGGACCTTTGCTCAATTTCCCTTTTTTTCTCGTAGAAACACACTCCCCTGACGAAGGGCGAGTCCCGAAATGCATCGGGGATATCTGAAAAGACCATTTTCATAACTGTTGATCTTCTAACTGCTACCAGTATGGAAACCATATTTTGAGTATGAGATGTATCATACGTGACTACAGATGAATTAAAGTTACCATAAGGAACTATACCAAGCTTATACCTTTTCTTTAAGCGGAGTCTCCGCCAATTGAGTGCTGACGTGAGGTCGTCTTTCCCATGAGACGCTGCTTTTACTAGAGTCCACTGCCATCCGTCTCAGCGTCTGAGCCAGGAACTCAACCAATGCAGTAGTAAAAGAGGGGGAGGACTACACCTTAACACACTTAAACACGACATAACCAAAGTTTTGGTTGTGCAATAATTTAAGGTGAGTGGCAGAATTCCAGTTTACATTTGAATATATAGTAAAGGGGAGAGCAGCGAGGGGAGGGTAATTTGTTTAAAAGGTGTTAGGGAAAATATGTAGGAAAATCCAGATGCAGGCATGGGAGAATAGCACGAATCCAGGTACATATTTTCCATAGTATAATGAGATGTAGAGCCTTAGAGAGGTGAGAAAGAAGCCATGCATGTCTCCTCACACTCTGCAAAACTAGTTCATGGTACAAACTTATAGGGGAGTGGTCAAGGGGTGTCAATCACAGCATAGAATGGCAGATTGGTCGCTGCTAATAATGGGCTCGTGTTACTAAAGTTCTAAGTGGCAAATTATTCTTAGTTGTCGATTTCTATGACGCCTAATGAAAATCATCTTTGGAAATAGCTCTCATACAGATACCTATACCTCGTGATGATTTCTGATATGCAGGAGTCACATACTGGGTCTGTCATCAAAAAGACAGGGCCCAATTCCCAGAACTAACTTAAGACAAAATCCTAAACTTGCTACAATTTTGGTATTCACAGAAGGCACTTACTCATTTTGGTATTCACAGAAGGCACTTACTCATTTCGGTATTCACAGAAGTTAGGAGTCCTAACTTTAGGACTCCTAAATGCCTTCTGTGAATACCAAAAGTCTTAAAATTAGGATTTTTCTCAGTTTAGTAGTAGTATAGTTAGGACTCCTAACTTTAGGACTCTTAAATGCCTTCTGTGAATACCGAAAGTCTTAAAATTAGGATTTTTCTCAGTTTAGTAGTAGTAAAGTTGGGACTCCTAACTTTAGGACTTCTAAATGCCTTCTGTGAATACCGAAAGCCTTAAAATTAGGATTTTTTCTCAGTTTAGTAGTAGTATAGTTAGGAGTCCTAATTTTAGGACTCCTAAACTGAGAAAAATCCTAATTTTAAGACTTTCGGTATTCACAGAAGGCATTTAGGAGTCCTAAAGTTAGGACTCCTAACTTCTGTGAATACTGAAGTGAGTAAGTGTCTTCTGTGAATAACAAAATGAGTAAGTGCCTTCTGTGAATACGAAAATGGTAGTAAGTTTAGGATTTTGTCTTAAGTTAGTTCTGTGAATCGGGCCCACAGTTTTTAAAGTCTAAAAAGTCACTACTCAGAGAGAAGAGAAAACCCATGTTGTTTTTGACTGTCCTGATGTCACAATGATAAATTATGGGTCACATAACCAGAAAAGGGTGTAGAAAACGGAATACAGAGTGTGAAACCTCAACTTACTATAAGACTATATCGTAGCCAAATATAGAAACCAAAAAACGACAGGTAAGTATGTACAGGTGATGGAGCAAGGTTTCGTATAAAAAGAAACTTGCTTGTATGCAAGCCTCTCAAATAACCTGTAATACTATAACCAACATGTTTGTGAGTACTAACGTTGCACCACATTTTACATATTGTATCTAGGGGAAGCTTTTCTATGTACTTTACTAACCAGTAACCCGAGTGTCCTAAAAATGGCCGCAAAAAACGTGGGAGCTCTTCTGCGCATGTGTCTACTGCATCTACGTAGTAATGGCGTCTCTGTCGCTTGGTGGGAAATCTTTGCAGCTGCGCAATAGCTTTTAATATGGCTGCACGAAATCCTCGCATTAACGCACATGCCGTGCTGAAACTAACCCATGCAAGTTTGACTAAGCTATTAATGCAAAAGATACATTAAGTAAATGGGGTTAGAGTAGAAGTAAGTGGTACACAGTGAATTCATTTCATTTTGTATTTTAACATGTTTTTCTCTGACTTTATTGATAGCTCGTATTTGGGCCTTGGAGGGTGACCGACATCCCTATCTCTTTGCGACAACTACGCATGCGTATTGCATCCTTGTCCTGAGACCAATTATGTCATTGAACCACTGCCAAAAACATGTGCCCAGCAAGGACATAGGAAGCTAAACTCTTGAACCTGCGAAAGGAAGAACCAAAACATTGTACTACAGATTTATCGATCTGCATATGAAATGCTTGTGGGAATAAGGCTTGTGGGTATTAAAATTAAGGGGCAGGGAATCAGGCAATAGAACTAAAGAAAGTTATTGCACTTAGTATGGTGTGATGTCCTCACCCCACTGCCTGGCCCAATCAAATTGAGGGGTGTACATAGAATTGAAACATTTGGGGGTGGATACATTCAAATTGGTATAACAGAGGTAAGTTTTAGTTAGTTAGACACACTTGACCCACTTGATGCTGATGCTATGCTGAAATGCTGCCCGAATCGCTGCAAGCTGATTAAAGAATCCAACACTAGGGAAGAATTGCGGAAGAACCGAGGAGGCACATCTAGAAAGGGGTCCGGACGAGCACGAGCCGGAGAGAGTAGCACCAGAGAGGGGTGCAACGCTGGCGTTGCACTAGAAGAGGTCACCTTCCCGGTCCTGAACCTGTCCTGAAACCTTGATACTCTGATGTCCAGGTCCTCACACCATTCTAGGTAAATATAGTTCTGTGGGGTAATGCTCCGTATTTGCTCTCTGTTCTTTCTCTCCTCAGGTACTGTCATCACAAGAATTTAATTAATGTGAATCGATAATAAGCTAACTGTACTATATTTCCTGATGGAGAATTTGGTGTATCTACGTGTATTCTAATTTGACTCACAAAATTATTAATTCAGATACATCTTTAAAACTCCTACAGTGTCTGTGGTTCTTAAAATTAAAAGTTAAATGGGTTATTATTTCCTCCCTATTCAAATCTACAACTAGATCTATCGACAAAGTACATTTACATAAGGAGACAGGGAATGGTAATGATACTGGTGTAACAGGTCTCTAAGGTAAATCAAAATTGATGACCAGCTGATATTTGCTAGCTCATTGAATGTTTGAATGTATATGGGCCCAAACTGAGAATTGGGTGTATGTGTGTGTATAGAGCTGGTAAACTCAGCCGCATTCGTTTTTCTTGGTAGCAGAGGCATGGTTAGTTTAGTTAGTTAGGCGAGGATTGTATTGTGTAAATTTGAATTATTGATTTATCTTTTAACCAAACCCGTTATGTATTGTTTTATGTTGTCTGGAAATCCCCAGGAATATTGAATAGCGGGTGGTGAATGGAAGCCACACTGCAGTGAGGTTTTTGGTCTGGATCGAGAAAGTGCTGAAAGTTACGCAGGACTAGAAGCACTAAGTTAGGGAATCATTTCTTGTATGTTAGTTAGAATAATTGGTATCAAGGAGTTCGCTGGTGAAAATTTGGTATTAAATCACCTAGAAAGGGTAATACTGAAGGAGTAGCGGGTTCTCTGATGCTTGTGTGAAGAGTAAGCGGAAAGGTTTTACTTGTAGTGTGTGAAGAGTAAGCGGAAGGGTTTTACTCGCAACTTACAAATCTCAGAACACTCTAAATAACAGATATTACTGTTACCCAATATGGTTAGTGTTGCTTATTTTCTCAACCCGAAAAGATTGGATGCGGAGAAGTTCTCATCAAGAGTGGAATGCATGCTCTGCACGCCATGCCTTTAGTCAGCATCAAGCAATTCATTTGACAGCCATGTTGTCAGTTCAAGGAGAGTCACATTTTCCATTGCACTTGAACAGCGCCCACTTTACTGATAAATTGAGGGTAGCGATAATCAAGATGGATTACATTTCAGCTTTTCTTACACCTGCCTAATTTGTTAAAGAGGTGATGCCAGAAAATGCATGTTGAATGAGAAACATCTAATAGGTTAATTTAAAAACGATTCCCTATATAATATATACACCATTGCTTAGTGATACTGCATTTCTAAAAGACACATTTAACTACTAAACTTCACACCAAGCGACTGTTCACTGAGTAAGTGAGGATAAGTAAAATGCTAAGTGTGTTTTACAGTGCATCCGAGCAAGAAGATAGCTTTTTCCAACTCAAATTGGGACAAGTAACATGGCTAGAAAGGTACTCCAATTTGTTAGACAATCAACTTTCAAAAGAACTGCTATTGACTAAAGTTCACATAAAAATGGACAAGCAATCCAGGATTAACTCAAGGAATCTGGCTACTGTATTACACAAGTATAACAGTTGCACACATCAATATCCAAAGTCATGGTTATGAAATCATTATAAAATATTTCAACAATATATACATCTATTTACAGTGTAAATTGTTACCGCCTGGTTGATTCACCACTCAGGCCAGCAGAGATTGAGGATTGGCGTTCAAACTTGTTTCTTGACAAAAGAAAACAAGGATTATTCATCTTCATTTTCTGAAAGCACAGACAGAAGCAGTGATCACTGTGGTGGATGACCAAAAGGGCATTAAAAAAACTGGAGGGAAATCCCACATTATATGTCAAAGTTCAGTTTGTCTGGGGGTGGGTATAATGTTTCATTCTACCCGCGGAATTGGCAAAATCTGGTAACGTGGAGTCAGTGGCAAAACAAAACTTGAGGAGGCCCCCTTGCAAGTCGTGTAGAGGGGCCCCCTCCGAACTCAAACAGGAGCTCTCCGGCCAGGAGCTCCGACCAGAATATTTTGCGGAGGGGACCCTTCCCCGCACTGCGGGGGCTGCAGGGGCCTGTGTTACGCTACTATGTGGAGTTCCGGACAAATTCCACTAATTGCCGCTTGGCAGATTTTGTTTCCGTGAGGCTCCAAACTACGAGCAGGATTTGGAGTCCCCTAGCAGCATTTTCTAACGCTTGAGGTTGTGAGCGGCAAAAGGGCTGATGCTCGAGTAGATTTTGTGAAGCTCAAGTAGATTTTCTACTCGAACAGCAGCAAAATCTGTTGCAGGGATTCTACTCTAGAACCAAACTATGCTTAGGACCATCGGACATCAGCATGTACGGACTGAGTCACCATACCCCATCAGTATCTATGGGCTTGAATCTGACTAGCCGCACTTGCCCTCATAACCTTTCCAGAGGGACAAGTGATTTGGCACCCCAGAACACAACACTCCAGACCCTTCCAGAGATCGAAGAAGCAGGTTACCCCCTTCTGGTCTCTCACTCGTACACAATAAATAGAAAAGAGAGTCGCGGAAAGATTATAATATTTATTTAAACTACCATACTCTAATATAGCCTTATAGCCCCCTGTAGCGGGCTATAATGGCTATTAAAGCCCTGCTCCAGCGTTAAAGGCCCGAGCCGAAAAGTAGGGACTTAACAAGGGATCGGGACTTTAATAGCCGGTATAGCCCAGCTACGAAGGGCTATAAGGCTATTATGACATTCTGCCACTAGAGGGCAGAATGTTCCAACAAATAAAACAAAGGCCTCCCGGAGTTTGAGGGGTTTAAATTCCCTCGGGCACCGAGAGGCCTTTGAATGTTGCTTTGCTGGCCTCCACCGGCCTGTAAAAGCATGGAGCACTCCATAGCCTTCAATGGAGCTCCCAACATTCCAATGTTCTAATATGCAATACTTGCGCCACAACTAGCAAACAAATACAGGTCAATGATGTCATTAGCATGATTAGGAGACCATATACAATAAAAAGCACTGTCATATTATCTAACAGATTTGCCTAAACCCACCCTCACTACAAAACTAAGTGATTATAGATTATAGATCTCTGGCTCAGTAGCGGACCCCATACTTTAGCATACATAGATACTTGCTCTATATCCCAGCTGACGCACCTCTCTTTACTAGGGGCCCTTCCTCTGTGTGTATGTCTCTGCTCTCTGTGTTTAGAACATATCCCGGGATATATGACAGAACGTGTTTTCAAAACCGCAACTGAGTGTCTCTATTATGTCTAGGTGCTAGTGTCCGACCACAGAAAATAACAAAGAGCAGTGCTGTTTGACCTAGTCTAGGCTGTGCAGGCTAAATCTCAGCAAAAAGGACAAAAAACAAAAATATGTACTGAATATACGTGAAAATACAATATGACACAAAAACAAGTGTGTGCTTTGGTAACATGTGCAAAGCTAAAGTGGCCTACAACATGTATAGTTAAACTAACATGGGAAAAACCACAATGTCTTTGTAGGAAACACATGACAAATCATCTCGATTAGCCATGCACTCTTGCGCATCGCATGGTGCTGTTCGCACAGATCTTTCACTGCTGCTCACCCTACATTGCAGCGCAACATGCATATTTCCGCCTGTTGAAGGACCTCAGATGAATCTCGCTGATTTTTTATGTAACTTTGCTGAATTCCATGGAGTTAAACTCCGTGAGTTCCGCCCAACCCTAAGTTTGTCATGACCATGTGTAAAGAGTCATGCCAGTCAGCTTGTGGCACAGTTTCCCTTCTCATAGAGGAAGTTGGGGACTTCGTTCCCTATGATTGCTATGTGGGGATTACTGCCTATGTGCAGATGACCAGCTACAATTTCCAAGAGGCAGGTGTGGTGAAAACCTTGTTTATGGCCTCCATTTATCCATGGAAAACAAAGAGCTGCAAAGGACAAAAAATATAAGGGCTATTATCCTTTGTGTGCAAAAGAAACAATTGAAGGATGTAATGCTGAACAATGCAAACATTCACCCCCAGTCACAAGGACCTGGGTTTAATCCATCATTCTTTTGCTCACCACCCCACCCCAGTTTGGACCCAGTCATATGCAAATCAGTCTTGACCCTGTTCCTTATGGGAACAGTCCAGTCCTAACTGCCAAGCCAGGCCTTCCCTGGACCGGAAACAAGCACCCTGGGACCGGTTTCAGGGCATCACCCTTCTTCAGCCAGGCTAGCTTGAATCCAGTGGCGCAGTGAGCACGGGACCCACGTCTGGGCATATGCTTCTCACTTAGAGTGACAAATGCAAAAGAAACAATTGATGGACAGAATGCTGAACAATGCAAACATTCACCCCCAGTCACAAGGATCTGGGCTTAATCCATCATTGTTTTGCTCGCCACGCCACCCCAGTTTGGACCCAGACATATGCAAATCAGTCTTGACCCTGTTCCTTATGGGAACAGTCCAGCCCTAACTGCCAAGCCAGGCCTTCCCTGGACCGGAAACAAGCATCCTGGGACCGGTTTCAGGGCATCACCCTTCTTCAGCCAGGCTATCTTGAATCCAGTGGCGCAATCTTCCTCCAAGTTGATACTGACAATTGAACTGCTAGAGTTTTAAAAGATTTTATTGTGCGCACATGGTTGATGATTACGATAAATGACTGCATATATTCTGTGAATCAATTTTGCAGAAATATCCACAACAAAAAAATGATCACGAAGACCCCATTTCTACCTCAAGCATCTCGGTTTGATTTGCATAGGCAGCGTCGCATTGGTAACGCGGGCACTCGGGCAATGCGAAATCCTGCTGTGGGCTGCTTTTTTTTGGGCAGCCTGGGGGGCCGATTTGGCCGGTGTCCCGTGTTCAATGTCACCAGCGGCCCAGTGGGTGCCTGAGTGGTCTTTCTGGAGGCAGATGGGTGTCCATTACCTCCCTCTTATCAACGGCAGATGTGTCACTCCCTTTCTCTTGCTGGGCCGGCCCATTAATGCATGTATAGTGAGCGGGGAAGGGGGCCTGAGCAGAAGTGGCCTCACTTGTTTTCAGGTGTGTTTCACCAGTGTAAACTAATCCTTGTGTTTTTTTGAACCCCCCCCCCCCTTTTTTTTTTAAATAAAATTTTGCAGAGGCAGTGGTTTGAGCAAAAGTAATATGCAAATGTGGGCCACTTATTTTTGCGCGCTCGTGCTGATTTTTAATCCCAATCCAACCCTGTGCATAGGGAGACTAGTAGTTAGCTCTCACACGTGCAATATGTATCCCAAAAACTGGGAATAAGCTGTTAAGAGTGGACATGTTTCGTACTCAGTCAATGGGTTTGCTTAAAAAGTACAAATGGAAGAAGCAGTTGGGTCAAAATTAGGTGGCACAGCTTGCTAGAACTGGGGGTCTCTAGTTGGCAGAGGTAGGTATCTTTGACCTAACAGGGACCCTTGCTTCTAAGTCAGGGAAAGGGGGATTCCACTACTGGATAACCCCTGCTCACCCCCTTGGTAGCTTGGCACGAGCAGACAGGCTTATCTCAGAGGCAGTGTGTTAAGCATTTGTGAACACATACAGTGAAAACACTACAGATGGACACCACACAGGTTTTATAAAAATAAGTATTCTTTATATAGACTTAACACAAGACCACAAACAACAAAAATTCACAATACTGTACTTAAAATAGACATAAAGATGGTAGAAGTCACTTAGTTCAAGTTGATGATAAATGCAACACTGTTCTCACAAAAATACCTGGATGCGTAACGCAAAACAAACAAAAGGTTCGTAGGGGTAGAGATGCGTCGGTACCTTGCTTCGGGGGAGATGATGCATTGCACCTCAATGCTTGCACAGAGTAGGGGATGCGTCTTGGTCCTTACCGGAGAGGAGGTGATGCGTTGATTCTCATACTGTGCTCCGGTTATGATGCGGCAAGATGGCACCTCGATGCGAGGCGACAATCCAGTACGATGCGATAAGATGGCGCCCTTGATGCGATGACGTGAAGACAATGCGTGCACGCCTGGCAGCCGTACGGCAAACATTGTAACTTTGGAGCCGCAACAGCCCCTGCGACACGCTTCTCCGGTAATGCGACGGCGACCTCTGCAGCGGCGACACACTTCTCCAGTGATGCGTCGGTAAACAGCTTTGACAAAGGCACGCTTCTCTGGTGATGTGCCGGTGACCTCTGCGGCGGTGACACGCTTCTCTGGCGATGCAACAGCTGCGACTGTGACACGCTTCTTCTTGTTGATTCGCGCTTCCAGCTCCCAGCGACATGCAGGCTTCTGCACACAGAATTCCCAGCAAGAAAATTCAGAGGGGAGCTGGTGGTGAAGTCTTTTGTCCCTGAGGCTTCAGCAGGAGGCAAGCACAAGTTCAAGCCCTTGAAATAATATTCTGCAAGATGATGAAAGCTCTTTAAAAGTTCCTTCTCCTCTCCTGGGCCCTGAAGACACCACTGTAGGCCAACCCAGCAGCACAGCACACTGGCAGGGGGGCAGTCCACCTCCTACAGCTTCCTTGGTTCTTCTCCTCAGCAGAGGTTTGTCTTGTTGTTACAGAAGCGATCTAATGTCTTGGGATCTGGGTACCCATATTTATACTACTAAATCCTTTGTCCTCTGAAGGCAGAGGGGCCTGTACCTAGTCCAAACAAGTTCTGTGCAGTCCTGGAGCACTTTGTTTACAGGACTCCTTCTTTCCTTTGGCAGGGTGGGCCAAGGTGCTCATACACACCACAGGGGGTGGAGCCAACATTGTGGAAGGCATGCACAGCCCGATTCAGACCCAGGTGCTACTCCTTCCACCACTCTACATGCAGATAGGTCTATTCAGCCCTGTGCTGTCTCACCCTGTCTCCTGGAATCCTCCAGCCCCTGTCACTTATAAAACCAGACACCCAATACACAAGCTAGCAGAGGCAGGTTGGATGGTTAGGTAAGAAAATACCTACTTTCTAAAAGTGGTATTTTGAAACACAGAATGTTAAAACCAACTTCACTAAAAGATGTATTTTATCATTCTGAGATCAGGCATACTAAACTCGAATTTCTACCATGTTCCCTGGTTCAGTTAGGATTATAAGGTGTAATAATCAAACTGCCCATTCTGGCCTATGGGGATTGGTAGCCTTGCAATAGTGAAAAACGAAAATGGCTGCAATTCACTATTAGGACATGCCACACACATCAGGGCATGTCCTACCTTATACTTACAATGCACCCTGCCCTTGGGCCTATCTTAGGGGTGTCTGATATAAAGAAAAGGAAAGGTTTAGGAGCTGGTAAGTGGGGGCACCTACCAAGTCAGTATGGCAGTACAAGACTGCACACAGCCTCTGCAATGGCAGGCCTGAGACACACTTTACAGGATGCTTCTGTGGGTGGCACAATCAGGGCTGCAAGCCCACTAGCAGTATTTGATTTACAGGCCCTGGGCACACAGGGTGCACTATACTAAGGTCTGACAAGTAAATCAAATAAACCAATCATGGAGTCACTAATCAATACATCAATATAACATAGGGAGCACTTGCACTGTGGCACTGAATAGCAGTGGCACAGTGCCCAAAGCATCTAAACCAGCAAACAGATCAAAAACAGAGGAGGCAATCAGTAAAAAAAATGGAAGGGAGACTCATGCCAATGGTACCAGGTCTAACACAGCTGATAAGCAAAATAAGGAATAGATTATTCCTGTTCTGTCAAGCCTTCAGTGCTTGCAGTGGTTATCCATTACCCATAGGATTCGAAGGTGATTTGCACTGTACACCGGGAAGTCTGAATGAGACGTGTTCTGCGTTTGCATTCCAGGGTCTCGCATATTTATGGAAGTGGTCGCCGGGGTCAGTTCCCTCATTCAATCCAGTCTCGCGCGCGCAGCATCAGTAAACTCTCTGAGGGTGGCAGGACATTGACACACTGACCATTCACTTATTGAATAAAAAACCCTGAAAGAAAGACAAGGAGTTCAGCAGTTTTAAATGCTGGCTAAATAATGTTGTCCAAAGACATGGCTCCTCGAGCAAATGTGTTCTTGTTGATACCAGGCCTATTTACTCTAAGATAGTTTTTGCTGCTTTCATATAAAGTGCTGAATACTATTTCTTTGTTTTGTAACTATGTAATCATGCATGGTCTTGTCAGGGCCTAGAACCTGTCTGTTGCAGGCCTTCGGAGTTTTCTACATCCTGAGTAAAAAGTAACATATACATTTGCGAAGGTTATCAGCCTAGGGACTGTACACTTATTCCTTTGTTACACCGCCTACTCATACTAATAAACAATCCTTGATCTAATATTGCCTTACCAAAATGTTCAATCCACTTCGAAGGAAATATTTGGCAGAGATGTATTTATGCAGAAAAATAACTAAAATGCATTTACTGCAAATGATTTATGGCTGGGTCTGTGGGATTAATCCTGGTCTCCTTAGTAATGGCCAGTAACAACATTAGATTGAAAAAAGATGTGGGTGCAATTTTGAAGTTTAATATAACTCCCTCCGGTGTGTTCTGTAAAGAGCCCATGCGGGGACATCTACCTGGAAGAGATCTTCAATCCAAAATTGTCATGACATTACCGAGATTTAATTTAATCCCCTTGAAAATATTGTAGAGCAAATGGCAGAAACTCCCACCTGAGACTCATGCATTTTCCAGAAATTGATTTGTAAACAGAGGAGCCCAAATGTTTTCTTTTTTAAACCGAACCTTATTGCAGTTCTAAAACGTGGCACAGATCAGCCATTTCACGAAATAACTTGGTTTCTCTCTCTGAGCAGGATATGAAACCATATTTATTTGCAGGACTTATGAAACAGAAGAAACTTGAAAAAGGCGAACCGTCTTTTCCTGTCAGTGCTTTATTATTTTCCCTGATTTCTGTTAAACTATCATAATCGATATATCTATTTAGCTGATTTGATGCTATCTTTTTTCTAGAACTGATCTTTTGACTATTTCACCTATCTTTAACCCCCTTCCAAAAATAAAACAGGCGTGAAATGTACTTTTATATTTTCTATACAATGCAATATTCCACAAGTATTACTTGACTTGGAAGTCATCGTATCCCTAAATTGCATGCAATTAGTATCTTTAGTATGGGACCCATTGCAAACCATTATCGTGAGTGAAAGATTCGACTGCCCTGTTATTTTTTGCCGCAAAGTCACAGCACTGAAAATGAAATGTTTTTTTTCACTGCTTTGGCATCACTGTGGTCAATCCACTTCTTTTGCGGATACCTCCCACTTCCCTCAGGTTTACTTAAACCAGTGAAATGTCGTGGAATGGAGGGTAACGGTGTGCCATCTCCACCGGCCTCCCACCTGCCTCCCTCGGTGCATAACCTGCTGGGAACTAGAGTCCACTAAATGAAAAATGAAGAATACGGTTGCATATAGCTGTTATCTTTAAAGGACTCTTTCACTGTATGGGTTCTGCAACCAGACTTATCATATTCATTTGTTCATATTTATTTTTCCTGTTTGAGTGAGCGATTATCATGTATATACTTCTCTACATGTTACACCTTGTGCAATTTTATTTATCTGGTGTATATTCCTCTTTTGCTACACATACGCATTAGATACACTTTATTTTCTTTTTCTCGTCACCTTCAGCTATACACGTACTTTACTTGGGGTTTCCTAGACTACCGCATACAAACTAAGTCTTTTTTCACTTTCTTTCAATCACATGGCACTCTACGCTAGACACGTCCCAGTCACTTCCGGGTGAATGGACTTTATTTTCCGCTGCTCTACTCCGCACCCGTATCACCTTTCTCCGTGACTTCACCGAAGAAGCTCCGGCGGTTCTTTCAGGTATTTCATTACAGACTCACCCGCATGTTCCTATCTCTCTAGACTTTTTACCTTGGTTCGTACTGTATTTACTGGGTTCCGTAGTACATGGTTTACCTCCTTGTTTCTTGTTAAAACACCTTGTTGCGGTACCTTTTAACTTTATTATTTTGAGTACCTTGTTTCACCAGCCCTTTCACACCAGCTCCTTTCCGTTAGCCTACGGTCCACTGATTCACGTTTTTTCTTTTCCTATTAACATTCACCAAGCGAAGACTTTACAATTCTTAATTCACCACCGACCACTTGACGCTCCGGCTCTTCACTTAACTAAACCACACTCTTCATGTCCTGGACCTTTGCTCAATTTCCCTTTTTTTCTCGTAGAAACACACTCCCCTGACGAAGGGCGAGTCCCGAAATGCATCGGGGATATCTGAAAAGACCATTTTCATAACTGTTGATCTTCTAACTGCTACCAGTATGGAAACCATATTTTGAGTATGAGATGTATCATACGTGACTACAGATGAATTAAAGTTACCATAAGGAACTATACCAAGCTTATACCTTTTCTTTAAGCGGAGTCTCCGCCAATTGAGTGCTGACGTGAGGTCGTCTTTCCCATGAGACGCTGCTTTTACTAGAGTCCACTGCCATCCGTCTCAGCGTCTGAGCCAGGAACTCAACCAATGCAGTAGTAAAAGAGGGGGAGGACTACACCTTAACACACTTAAACACGACATAACCAAAGTTTTGGTTGTGCAATAATTTAAGGTGAGTGGCAGAATTCCAGTTTACATTTGAATATATAGTAAAGGGGAGAGCAGCGAGGGGAGGGTAATTTGTTTAAAAGGTGTTAGGGAAAATATGTAGGAAAATCCAGATGCAGGCATGGGAGAATAGCACGAATCCAGGTACATATTTTCCATAGTATAATGAGATGTAGAGCCTTAGAGAGGTGAGAAAGAAGCCATGCATGTCTCCTCACACTCTGCAAAACTAGTTCATGGTACAAACTTATAGGGGAGTGGTCAAGGGGTGTCAATCACAGCATAGAATGGCAGATTGGTCGCTGCTAATAATGGGCTCGTGTTACTAAAGTTCTAAGTGGCAAATTATTCTTAGTTGTCGATTTCTATGACGCCTAATGAAAATCATCTTTGGAAATAGCTCTCATACAGATACCTATACCTCGTGATGATTTCTGATATGCAGGAGTCACATACTGGGTCTGTCATCAAAAAGACAGGGCCCAATTCCCAGAACTAACTTAAGACAAAATCCTAAACTTGCTACAATTTTGGTATTCACAGAAGGCACTTACTCATTTTGGTATTCACAGAAGGCACTTACTCATTTCGGTATTCACAGAAGTTAGGAGTCCTAACTTTAGGACTCCTAAATGCCTTCTGTGAATACCAAAAGTCTTAAAATTAGGATTTTTCTCAGTTTAGTAGTAGTATAGTTAGGACTCCTAACTTTAGGACTCTTAAATGCCTTCTGTGAATACCGAAAGTCTTAAAATTAGGATTTTTCTCAGTTTAGTAGTAGTAAAGTTGGGACTCCTAACTTTAGGACTTCTAAATGCCTTCTGTGAATACCGAAAGCCTTAAAATTAGGATTTTTTCTCAGTTTAGTAGTAGTATAGTTAGGAGTCCTAATTTTAGGACTCCTAAACTGAGAAAAATCCTAATTTTAAGACTTTCGGTATTCACAGAAGGCATTTAGGAGTCCTAAAGTTAGGACTCCTAACTTCTGTGAATACTGAAGTGAGTAAGTGTCTTCTGTGAATAACAAAATGAGTAAGTGCCTTCTGTGAATACGAAAATGGTAGTAAGTTTAGGATTTTGTCTTAAGTTAGTTCTGTGAATCGGGCCCACAGTTTTTAAAGTCTAAAAAGTCACTACTCAGAGAGAAGAGAAAACCCATGTTGTTTTTGACTGTCCTGATGTCACAATGATAAATTATGGGTCACATAACCAGAAAAGGGTGTAGAAAACGGAATACAGAGTGTGAAACCTCAACTTACTATAAGACTATATCGTAGCCAAATATAGAAACCAAAAAACGACAGGTAAGTATGTACAGGTGATGGAGCAAGGTTTCGTATAAAAAGAAACTTGCTTGTATGCAAGCCTCTCAAATAACCTGTAATACTATAACCAACATGTTTGTGAGTACTAACGTTGCACCACATTTTACATATTGTATCTAGGGGAAGCTTTTCTATGTACTTTACTAACCAGTAACCCGAGTGTCCTAAAAATGGCCGCAAAAAACGTGGGAGCTCTTCTGCGCATGTGTCTACTGCATCTACGTAGTAATGGCGTCTCTGTCGCTTGGTGGGAAATCTTTGCAGCTGCGCAATAGCTTTTAATATGGCTGCACGAAATCCTCGCATTAACGCACATGCCGTGCTGAAACTAACCCATGCAAGTTTGACTAAGCTATTAATGCAAAAGATACATTAAGTAAATGGGGTTAGAGTAGAAGTAAGTGGTACACAGTGAATTCATTTCATTTTGTATTTTAACATGTTTTTCTCTGACTTTATTGATAGCTCGTATTTGGGCCTTGGAGGGTGACCGACATCCCTATCTCTTTGCGACAACTACGCATGCGTATTGCATCCTTGTCCTGAGACCAATTATGTCATTGAACCACTGCCAAAAACATGTGCCCAGCAAGGACATAGGAAGCTAAACTCTTGAACCTGCGAAAGGAAGAACCAAAACATTGTACTACAGATTTATCGATCTGCATATGAAATGCTTGTGGGAATAAGGCTTGTGGGTATTAAAATTAAGGGGCAGGGAATCAGGCAATAGAACTAAAGAAAGTTATTGCACTTAGTATGGTGTGATGTCCTCACCCCACTGCCTGGCCCAATCAAATTGAGGGGTGTACATAGAATTGAAACATTTGGGGGTGGATACATTCAAATTGGTATAACAGAGGTAAGTTTTAGTTAGTTAGACACACTTGACCCACTTGATGCTGATGCTATGCTGAAATGCTGCCCGAATCGCTGCAAGCTGATTAAAGAATCCAACACTAGGGAAGAATTGCGGAAGAACCGAGGAGGCACATCTAGAAAGGGGTCCGGACGAGCACGAGCCGGAGAGAGTAGCACCAGAGAGGGGTGCAACGCTGGCGTTGCACTAGAAGAGGTCACCTTCCCGGTCCTGAACCTGTCCTGAAACCTTGATACTCTGATGTCCAGGTCCTCACACCATTCTAGGTAAATATAGTTCTGTGGGGTAATGCTCCGTATTTGCTCTCTGTTCTTTCTCTCCTCAGGTACTGTCATCACAAGAATTTAATTAATGTGAATCGATAATAAGCTAACTGTACTATATTTCCTGATGGAGAATTTGGTGTATCTACGTGTATTCTAATTTGACTCACAAAATTATTAATTCAGATACATCTTTAAAACTCCTACAGTGTCTGTGGTTCTTAAAATTAAAAGTTAAATGGGTTATTATTTCCTCCCTATTCAAATCTACAACTAGATCTATCGACAAAGTACATTTACATAAGGAGACAGGGAATGGTAATGATACTGGTGTAACAGGTCTCTAAGGTAAATCAAAATTGATGACCAGCTGATATTTGCTAGCTCATTGAATGTTTGAATGTATATGGGCCCAAACTGAGAATTGGGTGTATGTGTGTGTATAGAGCTGGTAAACTCAGCCGCATTCGTTTTTCTTGGTAGCAGAGGCATGGTTAGTTTAGTTAGTTAGGCGAGGATTGTATTGTGTAAATTTGAATTATTGATTTATCTTTTAACCAAACCCGTTATGTATTGTTTTATGTTGTCTGGAAATCCCCAGGAATATTGAATAGCGGGTGGTGAATGGAAGCCACACTGCAGTGAGGTTTTTGGTCTGGATCGAGAAAGTGCTGAAAGTTACGCAGGACTAGAAGCACTAAGTTAGGGAATCATTTCTTGTATGTTAGTTAGAATAATTGGTATCAAGGAGTTCGCTGGTGAAAATTTGGTATTAAATCACCTAGAAAGGGTAATACTGAAGGAGTAGCGGGTTCTCTGATGCTTGTGTGAAGAGTAAGCGGAAAGGTTTTACTTGTAGTGTGTGAAGAGTAAGCGGAAGGGTTTTACTCGCAGTGAAAGAAATGTTACTATCCTTTGAATTAGTGGGTCAGATACAATAGCGAATGTTTCTACGTTGTTAATTAATGACTTTTGTGTGAATTTGTAAGTTTTTTGCATTACTTTGTAAAGGAGGGGTCAGTTGAGGGTGCTGCACTGATGTTACTGAGAGCCGCGCTGGTTTGGTTGAAACAGTGGGCGTGTAGTTGATACGAAATTGAAAAGGAGGGGTTAGTAGTAAGGAGCGATACTGACATCACAGAAAAGCTGCGCAAGCATTGGCTGAGTGAGCGAGCAGAGTGGAAGTTGATTGGTCCTCAGACTAGAAAACGCGCTGGTATTGGAGGATCATTAGAATTAAAGCAAGCGTCTGATTGGTCACCAAAATAGAAATCCAAAGAATAATAATAGATAGTGGAGTTTGCATGTACGATCCAACATTAAAAGGGACTCAGACAGAAGATTTATAGGGTTTGCTTACGAACAATATCTTAACAAGCACAAACACGCAATGTATGGAGAAAAGAGAAAGATGTCATTTATGCAAAAGGTTAAGAACTATTTTAAAAAGGACAAAACCATTAAGAGTAGTGAAGGGATTCTTATTCCTCCCCAAATACGCCTGCATCATACATGATGGTGGAAAGAGGCTATCATACCCGTGTATGGTTAGAAAATTGGGTAGAATACACAAAAGATGATGAAATATTAGCATTTCCTGAGTACAGAAGCTTTAATGGGAGAATACTGTATAACTTAAGAACTCAGATGAATGGATTAGAACCCAGACCTAGATTGACCCAGTATGAGGCTTTAGAAGAATGGGAAATGGAAGCCTTTGAACGTGATGGACCACGAACTAACAGGACCCTAAGCAAATATTATCCAAAATTACCTCGAGAGACTAGAGATAGTCAAATGAAACAATGGAGACAGGCCATGGTGGCAGAAGGCTTATATCCTGTGCTAACATCAGAAGAGCAGACTGGAGGCAAATGTACAGAGAAAACCAAGCACTTAACCATGATGGGTAGCGGAGAAGCAGAAGAGGGATATTTAGAAGACATATTGATGAAAAGTCCTCCACCTTATAATGAAGGATTCAATAGAATGACCCCTAATGCCTCGATGATAGGAACACCTTTGGTTCCACAAATAGTACATGACACAACAAACAAGGTACTTCAAGAAAAGGAAAGGGAAGCAATAAATAAGAACAGAGACAAATTAATGCAGAAAATAGCACAGATAAATACACATCCTAAAATCATTGACCATACGAGTGACTATATGTCCAGCAGTCCCATTGTATGGCGAAAAGTCAAACTGATACAAAGTTCCTGTAATGCCTACCCCAAGCATAGAACCTAGAAAAGAAAAGGTAATAGTAGATGATCAAGCAAGTGAAAATGTGAATCAGTAATATCATTAATGGATTTACCCATAAGAGAATCAATAATGGAAACCCTGAGGAGTAATTTGCCTAGTTGTTCAAAGGAAGTTAGATTGGAAACCTCAACAGGAACTAGAAGTGCCACAATAGTAACCCCAGAAGAGATAGAGAGATGGTCTCAAGAAATAGAAAAGCCACAGCCAAAAATATTAGACATTTTCAAATTGCGAGTAGAATTGGAAGAAATGGTACCCGGAAATGTGGGTCTAGACATATTAAACGCATACAGTGAGGAAGAGTTACTGTTTATTTGTAGAAGCATCACACGAAACGCAAAAACATTCCATGAAAAGTTGACAAATCTGGCATCTGAAATGGGGATTGATATAGGGAAGTCAAAGGTGTTGCCGAAACCCTATAGAGCAGAATTTACCGATAAAGATTTGGAAAACATGAATATGTCTGGAAGAAAGCTACAGATCAGGGAGTTATTATTTCTATTACAAAAATGGGGAGATCTTGAAAAATGGAAAGTTAGGTGGGCAAAGAAAAAGGAAGAAGCACAGGTAAATCAAACAACATCTGAATATACAATGAGAGAAACCGAAAAGGCTGAGAGATTGTACCCGATAAGGGAAGTATCCGGAGGGGGGGTACATGTACCATGGACTAGACAGGATATTTTGTCGTTTAGAAATGATTTCCCTAAACTGAGAGAGAAACCAGTGGAGTGGTATAGACAAGTTTAGAGGTTTGTGAAAGTTTCAAAGGTTTTATTAAAAGATCTGGATGGTCTGTTTAACATAGTAGTACCTGCAGATTTGTGGACGGAGTGTAAAATTACTGTAGATTGGTCTAGTGAAGAGTATCCAAGAGATTCAAAGACAAGAGTCCCGTCAGAAGATGTAATGAAAAACATCACCAGGGGATCACTTTTCTGAAGAGTAAAATTCCCCCGAAAGAAACTGATTGGGTAAAAATAGACAGAACAACCCAAGAGAAAAATGAGTCTGTGCATGCATATTACGAACGTCTTTTACAGGTGTTCAAACAGTATAGTGGTCTTGAAAGTATAGAGAACAAGGACATGACTCATTTTGTGTATCGATTTGTGACAGGGTTAAGATTGGATATATCGCAAATGATTAAGCAGCACATGTTATGTTGGCAATCAAAGCCCATAGACAAAATTTTAAAGTATGCCAAATATTGTGGGGATGAAATTGATAACAGACGAAAAGCCTTAGAAGAAAAGGTAATGTGGGCTCAAGTAAAATTAGCTGAACAGCAAGAGCGTCAATTGAATAAACAGTCAGAAAATCAAGGAAGGGTACAAGGTCAAAGTGAAAATAATGGGGGTAAGCCACGGGGAAGATTGAACCAGGAAGAGGCAAAGAAAAGGTTTCCCTGTCACGGGTGCGGGAAGTTGGGGCAGTGGAAGAATGAGTGTAAATTCGTACAAGTTAATAATGGCCCGAATAAAAATTTAAATCCACATATGCAGAATGAGGTGTTAATGAGTCAACCACAACAGGGTATAGGATTTCAGAGTCAATTGCCACCAGCCCCTAAGCCAAATTTTGTGAGTCAAGCCAAGTACAATGTGGACACTGGATTCTCAGAAGGAAGTGGTAAGAACATTTTTGTAACATCGCAGTTTCTTTTGCAGGACCCACGACTCGATTATGAGCAGGAATGATGGTGCCTGAGGGGGGAGGAAGGAGAGCGCATACTTGGCGCATCCCTACAGGTAGATAAGTCAGGTCCATATGTAGAAGGTGAAGTAGAAGGAAATTATATCACTTTCTTGTTGGACACTGGTGCTACCAGGTCCACTGTGAGAACAGCAGACATTTCTAACCTGTCCCTCTTGGGTGAAGCCATCCAAGTAATAGGTGACTCGAACAAACAGATTAGAGCCCCGATCACAGAACCAATGGAGGTGCGAATTGGAAATTTTAAAGAAATGCATAAATTTGTGGTCTGTGACTCAAGGCTGTAAACTTGCTTGGAAGATACTTGTTGTGCTAAATGAATTGCACTATATATTGCACACCGGATGGTGTCACAATACAAACCCCAGATGAAGATGGAGTTTACAAGTTTATGTGAGCTAAACAAGGGACAGAAGTAAATTAAATGTATTCAATGATAACCAAAGATGAATTACCTGCTGAAGTCAAACTGACTGCAAATGCAGATATGGGATTTTACTGGAAAAGAAATAGGATTAATGGCAAATGTAGATCCCGTAAAAGTGACAGTGAAAGAAGGTGCTGTTTATCCGAATATTCGACAATACAAAATGAGTCCTGAAATAAAGCAGGTGTTGCGGCAGAGATTGAGCGATTAGTTGAACAAGGCATATTGAAAGAAATAATGAGTAGCCCTTGTAACTCACCTATAATTGGTATTGAGAAATTTAACGGGAAATATAGGGTGGTTCAAGACCTGAGAAAAATTAATAAGATTGTTGTACCGTGTTGTCCAGTATTGCCCAACCCAGCTGTGATTCTTTATCAGATAACATGGAAAGCAGGTTGGTTCACAGTAATTGATTTATGTCATGCATTCTTTTCTATTCCATTGCATCCAAATAGTCAGTATTTATTTTCATTTAAATTCGAAGATCATGTTTACGTGTGGAATCGTGTGCCTCAAGGGTACACCGAAAGTCCTTCAATCTTTAATCAGATCCTCAAAAGAAGTCTTGAATCTTTTGTGTCGCCCAGAGAGTCAGTCCTGGTGCAGTACATGGATGACCTATTGGTGGCGTCGAACACTTGAGATGACTGTGTCACTGATTCAATTGCATTGCTAAATCACTTGGCAAAAGGTGGGCACAAAGTGTCCCCCGAGAAACTTCAGTTTTGTAAAAACTCAGTCAAATACCTGGGACATCAAATAGAGAGAGGAATTAGAAAGTATCAGAATAATAAGACAAATGCAGTTGCCACGAACCCAAAAAGAAATAAGAATGTTTCTTGGGGTCGTAGGATATTGTAGGCAGTGGATTGTAGGATTTGCTTTACTGGTTAAACCTCTAATACAGATGACCAAAAAGAGAGCAAAGAACCCCATAGAGTGGGATGATGAAAGCATGGAATCATTTATAAAGTTTCAAAATTGTTTGTGCGAAGCACCTGCTTTGGGAATGCCAGACTACTCAAAAGAATTTCCATTGTTCTGCTATGAGAGAGGTACTTGTGCACTCTCAGTTCTGGCACAGAGACATGGATTAATGTGAAGACCAGCGGCATATTTTTCTGCTACCCTAGACCCTGTGGCATGTGCATTGCCAGATTGTCTGAAAGCTGTAGCTACAACCTGTGTGAGCATGGAACAAAGTGAGTCAATTGTGATGGGACACCCTGTTAAGGTGTACGTTCCCCATTCAGTTGTGATTTTGCTGACCAAAACCCGAACGCAGTATCTCACTCCTAGTAGGTTAACCAAATACGAGAGAATAATACTGGGGGCTGAAAATGTGACTATAGTGAGGTGTACTGTACTTAACCCAGCCACTTTACTACCCGATCCATACCAAGAAGAGGTGAAAGATGAGGCCGAACATGAATGTCTTGACGTGACTGAACTTAGCACCAAACCGCATCCTGACATACAAGAGGAACCCCTGAAAAATGCAGATCATGAGCTATTTGTAGATGGCTCATGCATGCGACACGAGGAGGGAGGATTGAGTACTGCTTATGCTGTGTGTACATTAACTGGAATAGTCGAAGCATCCTATTTACCAGAAGTCAGATCTGCACAAGTAGCTGAATTAATTGCTTTAATTAAAGCATGCAAAATTGGGAAAAATTGGAGAATAACCATATTTACTGACAGCCAATATGGTTAGGGGTTGAGCATGATTTTGGCCAGCTATGGATGCAGAGGGATTTCCTGTCTTCCTCAGGAACTCCCATTAAAAATGGACAATTTGTGAGAGCATTAATTGAGGCAATTTAATTACCAAAAGACATAGCCGTGTTTAAGTGTGCTGCTCACCAGTCAGGAGATGACTATGTTACGGCCGGTAACCGATATGCTGACCAGGTTGCCCAGCACTGAGCAAGACATAAAATTACATTAAATAAGAAAAGCAAAACTTGTGGAATCAGCTGCCAACTTATGCTACTTGCAGGAGTGGGGACCTGGGAGGAGGTAAAAGATGTGCAGGATGCACTAGAAATGAGAGAAAAAGAAGAGTGGGTGAGATAGGATGTCAAAGAAGGGCAGAAGATGGGGTGTGGGTTTGTTATGATGGCAGACCAGTAATGCCAGACAGTATGCTTGCACCTATGGCTAGAATGTATCATGGAGACACACATGTAGGCAGAGATGCTATGATTCGACTTTTCAGACAAGATTGATTTAACGCAAAGTTCAGGAATATAGCAGAGAGTCTTTGCCAAAGATGCCTAACATGTCAGCAAATGAATCCTGGCAGGAAAACTATAGTTAGTATGGGAAAGATTGGAAAGGCAGAAGTTCCCTTTGTAAGACTTCAATTAGACTTTATTCAACTGCCTGCTTGTCGAGGGTTGAAATATGTACTTGTCATAGTTTGTTTATTTTCAAAGTGGGTGGAAGCATACCCAACCTAAAGAAATGACAGCTTGACAGTGGCCAAACTCTAATTAAGAGAACTTATCCCTAGATTTCGTTTTCCAGTAATGATTGAATCAGATAGAGTGTCTCATTTTAATAATGAAATAATTTGACTAATTTGTGAAGCATTCAAAGGCGAACAAAAATTGCACTGCGCTTACCGCCCAGAGGCTTCTGGGGTGGGTGAACAATTGAATGGTACAATCAAGTCAAGACTCGGAAAGGTGTGTGCATCCACCCCACTGGAATGGCCTGATGCTTTACCTCTTGTTCTGATGGGACTCAGAAGTATTCCTGAAAAAAATACTGGATTGAGTCCCCATGAAATACTCATGGGAAGAGCAATGAGACAAGCATGTGTACCAGGACACAAGCTGTTGAACATAACTGATGACTTGGTTTTGGAGTATTGCAAAGAGTTGGCTGACAGAGTGTGTTCTATCTCTCATCAGGTTGGGGAAGAAGCAGTCAACAGACATCTGAACCAAGCGCATGATCTGAATCCCGGTGACTGGTTAGTTGTGAAGAATCACACTCGAGAATCGTGCCTAGCACCAAGGTGGAACAAACCGCATCAGGTTATACTAACTACTTCAACAGCTGTAAAGTGTGCAGGGTTGCCTAATTGGATTCATGCAAGTCATAAAAAAAGGGTACCAGCTCCTGAAGAAAAGAGTTTCAATTAACGCAAGCAATTGAAGTTGCTGAAGGTTGCGCAGCTGAAGAATTTCATACAGAAGATCCTGATGTAGCTTCCCAAGAACAACCGAGCGCTTATCAGGACGACTGGATCCCAGTGGTGGACATACCTGAAGTAATTGTAGGAACTAGAAGCCAAACGCAGATAGATAGACAGGAAAAGAGTGAGAATCAGTCAGGTGTAGAAGAACTCGCTCAGGAGAGTAGGGATACAACTATTAGGGAACCTGAGCAGGAACGGTTAAGGAGAGAACAATATACTCAGACAGAAGAGAAACAAAGCCCCATTCCTGAGTCTGAGGAGGGACAGATAGGTTTTAGAGAAAACGCTCAGGCAGAAGAAGGTCAAGGGGTAAGAGGACCTGAACAGGACCGGACAGACATAGAAACACAGGTTCAGGATACAGAAGAAAATCTAAACATCACCAATCCTTAACAGGGTCAGATTGAGGTAGATGAACATATCCAGGCCGAACAGGCCAGAACAATAATCCCTGGACAAGGTCAGATAGAGAGGAAATCTGAAGATGAAGATGATCAAATTGTGCCACAAATAAAATAAAATAAAAGAAGCCTTGAAGAAACTGACAGTGCAGTGAGAACTAAGAAAAGTCGAAATGGTGATAATTGGTCAAGGATTATCAAGGGACTGAAATACCGCCTTAAGACAATCAGTGAAGAACCTGATCAAGTAAACTAAGTATCCAGACAATCTGGACTTTCCACTGCAACTCAAAAAAGAAGGAGCCAAAGATTGAAGGCATTGAATAACAAGTTCAAGGGTCCTGAATGGACATATGTCATTCTTGAAGATTTTGAAAATCTTGACTTAAATGAAGAAAGTGATGAAGAACTGAATGCTGAACGAATTGATGAAGAAGTGAGACCGACTTGAAAGAGAGAAGATGCTTAAGGTGTTATCTCATACCAAGTTTCTGAATTAAAGGAAGAGACAATCTTCTTGTCCAAAATGTCTGATAATAAAGTTACTGGAAAATCAAACCAAGCTGTATAAAGAAGTGCTGTAGGATCTGTATATGTAGCCTATTATTAGTCTTCATAATGTGGGTAATATTAGCAATAGCTATACCTTATTTGATAGTTACAAACAAACAGAATAGTACTATACACATACAAAGGTAGCAAACATTAAAGGAGATAGAGTAGACTTAGAAACACCAGATGAGTTAGATTTACACCATACTGTGAATAAAAACGAAACTGATTTGAATGTATTTGCAAACCTATTAGTACAATATGTAGAAACAATGGAAGTTAGTGATTGTTACATTTGAATGAAATTACCGAACTTGGTAGCTGAAGGGGTAACTTATCATCACTTAACCTTGACATATGGTATTTCGTGTAGTGTACTGGCTAGTTTATTTTATAGAACGGGAAAACTACAGTATTATTATTAAAATGTAGATGTAATATTTTCAGAGGTCCCTATGCAAAAGAGCATGAACCCCGTCCTTAGTACTAGAGACTCACAATTCATGGGTCAATATTTCCTAACAATGAAGGCAATAGATATAGCTGATGCACACAAACGAAACTTAACATGTAAATTATATGAAGAAGAAAAGATATTTGTGAATTTAGTAGAACAGAGGAGACAGGATTTCCAAAGAAGGGCCTCTGAACCGAAACCTCAGATACGTAAATGGGCTGAGAAGGAAGGCCTTTTGGTAACTGGCAAGACTTATGCTGCTATGTCTCTGGATTTTGGAAAGAAAGGGAAAATCTGTCTCCATAGACTAAAAAACAGAATATAACAATGTATTTATTTGTTCCAGTGAGTGTGAACATAACTTTTTTGTAATTGGGGGTTGGGGACTAAAAGGAGGAACTGATCCAGTATTTCCTGGAATTTATTATATTTGTGGAATCAAAGCATATTTTAGGCTGCCTAATCATTGGTACGGGAATTGCTATTTTGGAATAGTATTCCCTAAAGTCTATCATGTTAAAAGAATCACTGGAAGCAATAATGACAGTAATGGACTAACCCGATATATAAGAGCTAGTTTTTACGAAATAGTAGGTGACATATTTGGTGCATTGATACCTTCAGTGGGGGTTCTGCTTAATTCTTGAAAAATCTGTCAATTGTCGAACGTAGTTGATCGGTTATCTACTGACACTGCTGGAGGATTCTTATTGATCAATACATTATTAGTTGCTGTTAGATCTATAGTTCTGCAAAATCGACTTGCCCTTGATATCTTATTAGCAAAAGAGGTTGGAGTCTGTAAAATGTTGAAAGCGCAACATTGTTGCACTTATATTCCTGATAAAAGTGTAGAAATTGGAAGGTATATTAAAAATATCACTAAATTGGAAGAGGAACTGAAACCACTGGAGGTTGACAGTGTATGGAAGAAAATAACCAATAGTTTTTCCACTATCAGTGGTTGGTTTTCTAACATAGGTAAAAGTATCCTAGGTCAAATATTATTGCCGATCATGGGCATAACTTTGTTAGTTCTGATGATAATGTGTTGCCACAAATGCAGTGGGAAGAGAAAGAGGAATGAAGTGAATGAGAAGTGTAGGAAAAGAAAATTAGATGAAATACGACTTGAAGAATTGAAGGGAAATATCTACAAAAGAATGAAGGGATCACAATTTAAAAAGGATAAAGAAAGAAATAAAAGATTTGAAGAAATCGAAATGGTGAATGCTAAAGTTGCCATTTGATTAAATAGAAGCTAGTGATGGCATAAAATGCCATCAGAGAGGGGATTGATGGAGCAAGGTTTCATATAATTAGAAACTTGCTCATATGCAAGCCTCTCGAATAACCTGTAATACTATAACCAACATGTTTGTGAGTACTAATGTTGCACCACATTTTACATATTGTATCTAGGGGAAGCTTTTCTATGTACTTTACCAACCAGTAATCCGAGTGTCCTAAAAATGGCCGCAAAAAATGCGGGAACTCTTCTGCGCATGCGTCTACCTCATCTACGTAGTAATTACGTCTCTGTCGCTTTGTGGGAAATCTTTGCAGCTGCGCAATAGCTTTTAATATGGCTGCTCGAAATCCTTGCATTAACGCACATGCCGTGCTGAAACTAACCCATGCAAGTTTTACTAAGCTATTTATGCAAAATATATATTAAGTAAATGGGGTTGGAGTAGAAGTAAGTGGTACACAGTGAATTCATTTAATTTTGTATTTTAACATGTTTTTCTCTGACTTTATTAATAGCTCGTATTTGGGCCTTGGAGGGTGACCGACGTCTCTATCCCTTTGCGACAACTACGCATGCGTATTGCATCGTTGTCCTGAGACCAATGATGTAATTGAACCACTGCCAAAAACATGTGCCCAGCAAGGACATGGGAAGCTAAACTCTTGAACCTGCGAAACGGAGAAGCCGAAACATTGTACTACAGATTTATCGATCCACATATGAAATGCTTGTGAGAATAGAGCTTGTGGGTATTAAAATTAAGGGGCGGGGAATCAGACAATAGAACGTTATTGCACTTAGTATGGTGTGATGTCCTCACCCCACTGCCTGGCCCAATCAAATTGAGGGGTGTACATTGAATTGAAACATTTGGGAGTGGATCATAGATTCGAATTAGTAAAACAGAGGTATGTTTTAGTTAGGTAGACATACTTGGCCCACTTGATGCTGATGCTATGCTGAAATGCTGCCCGAATCACTGCAAGCTGATTAAAGAATCCAACACTAGGGAAGAATCGCGGAAGAACCAAGGAGGCACATCTAGAAAGGGGTCTGGACGAGCCCAAGCCAGAGAGAGTAGCACCAGAGAGAGGTGCAACGCTGGCGTTGCACTAGAAGAGGTCACCTTCCCGGTCCTGAACCTGTCCTGAATCCTAGATACTCTGATGTCCAGGTCCTCACACCATTCTAGCTAAATATAGCTCTGTGGGGTACTGCTCCGTATTTGCTCTCTGTTCTTTCTCTCCTCAGGTACTTTCATCACAAGAATGTAATTAATGTGAATCGATTATAAGCTAACTGTACTATTTTTCCTGATGGAGAATTTGGTGTATCTACGTGTATTCTGATTTGATTATTAATTCAGATAAATCTTTAAAACTCCTACAGTATTTGTGGTTCTTAAAATTAAAAGTTAAATGTATTATTATTTCCTCCCTATTCTAATCTACAACTAGATCTATCGACAAAGTACACTTACATAAGGAGACAGGGAATGGCAGTGATACTGGTGTAACAGGTCTCTAAGGTAGATCAAAATTGATGACCAGCGGATATTTGCTAGCTCATTGAATGTATGAATGTATATGGGCCCAAAGTGAGAGTTGTGTGTATGTGTGTGTATAGAGCTGGTAAACTCCACTGCATCACAGGTTTACTACCCTCAACTCCATCTATTAGTACCTGGACGATATATACGTCTTCAAGGTATCTAGATGTGGAGTTAATAGTAAATGTATACCTACCTCCATACACTAACCTGCTTGATAGATGTTCTAGTAACTTGAGATTACACACTTGATTTCCCAGACTGACATGGCGGCAACAGTGGACAGTCCCCAGGACAGTTCTCAGACCTCAATTTGGAAATTGGGAGTAGAAGATGAAACTACAACAGTAGCTATTGGTCAAATTTTGACTCCTGTCCTTCCTTGTTCACCTAAAGACCTATCAGTGTCAGGGGCTGTAGGGAGCATTGTGGGGGAGAAATCTTTTGAAGAATTTTCACAGGATAAAACTTTTGATGAAGAGCCTTCCTTATCTAGGATCATGCAAGCAATTAAGATACAAAGACTTGAAGCTCAGCAACACTACCAACAAGCTAGGGCTGATAGTTCCGAAATTAAAAAGTCACTAGCTGAGGTCACTAGTAAGGTATCTCATCTAATCGTAGAGGTTTCTGACCTCCAAGACAGGGTGGCCACAGTAGAGGAGGAAAGCTCGCTCACTATGAAGCAGGTCGACATACACGATTCGCAGCTGACCAATGTTCAATTAAAACTTGAAGATCTTGAGAACCGCCAGCGGCGTATGAACCTGAGGATCTTCGGGATCCCGGAAGGTAGCGAAGGGACTGACCCACGAGCATTTGTTGTTGGCCTTCTTCAAAAAGCATTCCCGGACTTAGAGGATTGGGACATGGATACTCAAGTCCAAAGAGCACATAGGCTACCACTCTTTCTTCCACGGGACGCTCAATCCAAAAGAAACTTTGCAAGGCCTATTCTAGTTTTTTTTGGTAATTTTTTGCTACGGCAGGCCATCTTTTGTAAGGCACGTCCAACAGTCCCTGTTAAAGTGGGCTCTCTTTCTATATTTGTCCGCTCTGATCTTTCTAAACCCACTATGGAAAGGCGGTGGCTATTGCGGCAACTTATGGATCCCCTTAAAGCTATATGTTCTCAGGTCATACTACAGGAACCTGCCCGCTTGAAAGTCATTAAAAATGGCCATACTCACTTCTTTTTTACGGAGCAGGATGCAAAAAAGGCTCTTCATAAATGGCAAACTGTAGCAAAAGACTGAGTAATGCCTTTAGGCGGTTATTCTTTTTCGATGAAGTCTGTATTACTTCGTTAACATTCTCTAGGGTTTTAGGTTATTTCTCTTATTTGGAATATTATTTTGCTTTGGGAGTGGTTAGGGGGTTGGTGGGAGTGGGGGGCTTCGGTTGGGAGTGGGGTGAGTGGTGATCTCCTTTTGCTGTTACTTAGGACAGCTTAGTTTAAGGGTTGATTCCTTTCTATGGATACTGGGTGGAAGGTGCTTCTGGGTGGGGTGGGAAGAGCTTGTAGGTTGGGAAGGGAGAAGGGGGGATTAAATGGTCACAGCACACTAAGTAAAATAATAAAATTTTGGCTGAAAACTTACTATGTCAGTTTGGTTATAGATGGATTTAATAATTGTAAAATCAAGATGAATTTTTTTTTTATGTCAAGTAGTAAATTTAAAACTATGAGTTGGAACGTATGCGGACTGAACCAAGCCAATAAAAGAAGACTGGTCTCGGAAGAATTGAAGGTCCTCAAACCAGATATAATTGGCCTTGTGGAAACACATATGGCCTATAAAGATAGAAACTATCTTAAACAATTAGGTTATGATTTAATTATCTGTACATCACAGGTGGTGTCTATTCGTGGGGTAGCAATATTGAAGGCTAAGCGATCTGTGTTTAAAATCTTACGGACTTTGGCTGATTCAAATGGGAGATGGGCGATAGCTCAGATATCTGTTTCTAACCATAAAATGATAATTTGTACAATATACGGTCCGAATAATGACTCCTCTGATATTTTTACTTCTCTTAGTTTAGTATTGTTAGGCTGGTCTGGGGATTTGGTAGTGATGGGTGATTTAAATTGTATAATGGACAAAAGAATTGACACTACAAACACCAAAATTAGGAGTAGAATGAGACGGGTGAGGTTAGCAATTCAAGACTTGCTCTACTTACACCAATTGGAGGATGCTTGGAGAGCACTATATCCCACACAGCCAGGTTTTACTTACTTTTCACACCCGCATAAACACTATTCGTGGATAGATATGATTTTCATTAAATATAATATGCTGGTAAACTCTAGTATGGTGGTCTGCCCCAAGATAACTTCGGATCCCCCATAATGTTGACGCTAACTTTGGATAATGATGAGGGTGTTAAAACCAGAGATTTTTCATTTCCAAAGCATCTGCTAATAATTCTGACTACATAATATTTATGCAAGAAGCTCTCAAGGAATATCTTGCCAATAATTTACATTCTACATCCTTGGCAATTGTTTGGGATTGCCTGAAGGCATATGTAAGGGGGACTACACTACAATATATAATCAAACAAAACCTCAATTTAATTTAATAGATAGTGATTACAAGAAATATATGGAGTTAGAACAACAACATGCACAATCTATTATTCTAAAAGATGTCGAGGAACATCGAATATACCTACAGGTTGTAGATTTGCGAGCAAAGCTTGGTAGAAAACTCAAAGATAAAGTGGGAACTGAGTTTATCAAGTTTAAAACTCGTCAGTATGAGTATGGCGAACAGGTTGGACGAGTGCTGGCCCATCAGTTAGCGGACCAAAAAGCCAAGGTTTATATTAAAAAAGTCATTGGGCTAAATGGTAATACTTTTTCAAAACCGCAGGAGATCTTGGAACAATTCTGTCTATTTTATACGGAATTGTATAGAGAAGCATCGTGCCCTAATATACATTTAGCTACCACTTACATACATGAGAGCGATTTGCCTTCATTGGATTCGTCTCAGACTCTAAGCCTAGAGAGAAATGCTGACCTAGCAGAGCTTATTTCTGCAATTGGGGCGTTACCCACAGGTAAAGCAGTCGGGGAAGATACTCTACCACTTGAATTTTACAAAGCATTTGGGGATCTTGTGGCTCCAATTTTGTTAACACTGATCAATGGGATACCTATGGGAGGGGATTCTCCCCCCTCCTGGAATAAGACTAATATAGTCATATTTCCGAAAAAAGATAAGCCGCCTGACAACCTCGGTTCATATAGACCGATATCTTTAATTAACTCAGACGCTAAGATCTTCTCTAAACTGCTAGCAACTCGCCTTGCCCCTTTAATGCATTACTTAGTGTCTGAGGAACAACATTATTCCTGGTAGGGACACTGCTGCGCATATTAACACGGCTATAGTCGCATTTGACGTCGCAAATCAGCTGGATCAGCAGATTGGGATGATCATGCTGGATGCCGAGAAGGCCTTCGACCGGGTGGCCTGGGGCTCCTTGTGGTGTACGATGGGCTCCTTTGGCCTCGGTCGGAGGTTTATCTCGGCTATTCAGAAACTATATCACAAACCCACTGCCACGATCAAGTATAATGGTCTTGCGTCGTCCGTGTTTAGTATTGCTTGCGGTACACGGCAAGGGTGTCCGCTCTCTCCTTTATTATTTGCATTATATATAGAGCCGTTTATTAAGCACTTACTCCTTAATACATCTACACTACCAGTTGTTTTTAATGGTACCCTTTTGCAAGTTACTGCTTACGCGGACGACATTGCTGTCTTCTCCATAAGGCCTGTAGAAACTATCTCTGAACTAACTCAAGAAGTGCAGCGATTTGGGCTTTTTTCTGGATATAAATTGAATTTGAATAAAACACAGTCTATCCTAAATTTCACACTGACACATGCCCCATCATCATTAGGTATTACAACCTCGGCTAAGTACTTGGGGGTATTTTTAAGTTCTAGTACGGATGATATATTTGATTTAAACTATACACCGCTCCTGAAAAAGGTTAATAATGACTTATGTAGGTGGCAAAAGCTTCCACTGACAATTATTGGTAGGTGCAATATAGTAAAAATGAATATACTCCCTAAATTTCTTTACTTATTCCGCGCCATTCCCCTAAAGATTCCGATGTCTTTTTTTAAGCGTTTAGATAGCATCGTCGGAAGCTTTATTTGGAACCATCGGAGAGCAAGATGGGCGCTTAGATACATTAAGTTATCTTTCAAACAGGGAGGCTTCAAACTTCCAGACTTCAGAACCTACTTCTGGGCTGCCTTCATTAGCCGAATCCAGTCTTTAATTAAAGGACCTGATGTGAGGAAGCCTTGGTTAGCATACCAGTTGGCATTTGGCTCTAGTACTGGTTTCCTGCTTCAGTGCATGTCTGATCCTAATTACTACAAAAGAGTCCGATTTAAGACTATCCGTCATATTCATTATATTTGGCAAGACATATGTAAAAAGTTTAATCTTTCCGATCTACATGAATTTACTTATCTCTGGGGTAATCCTAAGTTTCCCGATATCTTTTCGGACTCTGTTACACAACTTTGGCAACAACAGGGAATCACAATCTTGGGGCAGCTCTATGATGAAAAAGGTTTCAAGTCATATCAGTCGTTACTAACGGAATTTGGGCTTACGTATAATTCCTTTTTTAAATATCTACAAATTAGGAATTTCTTTATGCAAGGTAAAGGTCTCCTGGCTCTCCCCCCAACAACAGAAGTTTTACGTATTATTTTTAAGAATAGTACTCGTGGTCTGATAGGGAGAGCTTATGGCTGCTTTATGGAAGAATTTGACGATGATCTGCCTCAGGTTGCAGCTAAATTAAACACTCTGTTCAGTATAGAGGTGACTTCGGACGAGGTCTCAGATTCACTTGTCAGAATTAGCTCCTCTGTCACCTCAATCAATTTAAAACTGCAACAACATCGTATTTTATTTATGCTGTATTATACTCCAAAAGTGATTTCCAAATGGACTGCCCCAAATAATACTATTAAATCTTACTGTCCAAAGTGTAACAAACTCGCTGCAGATTTGCGGCATATGTTTGTCACATGTCCCAAGCTTGTTGATTTTTGGTGCAAGATAGCTTATGAACTGAGTAAGTTAACTGGTAAAACAACGGCTTTATCAGAAAAGGAAATCTTATTGGGTTTACTATTGGACACTGGTAATGTTACAAATTTCTTCGTGTCAATCTTTATGGCTTGTGCTCGTTTGACTATTGCTAGAGTATGGATAGAAAAATCTAGCCCTACTATTAACGAATTTTGGCTGCTGTTGAGGGGGGTCTATGAAATGGAGTTGGCATTGTCAAAAGCAAGGGGTCTACATTCTTTGGTCAAATTCGGACGGCTCTGGTCCTGCCTTCAGTGGGATTAAAAGTATTCTTAGTTATTATTGCTGAAACTTGGCTTGGTTATGATTCGATATGTTAATATGATAGTTTTATAAGTTTCCATCTGTATTTATGTACTTATTTAATGTAATAGTACTTAATGTCATAGAAAATGTCTGTTTTCTTTTTGATTTTTTTTCTTTTTCTTCTTAGTCTGTTGGTAGGAGATAAATATGACATGTATCTTTCTCTCTTTTTTTTCCTTGTATGTTGTGACTGTGACCAATAAAGTTAAATAGGGGAAAAAAAAAAAAAGATTTCCCAGACTACAAACCCAGAAAGCAGAGGAGACCTCACTATACCTAAGACAAAAGGCCACAACCTCTTAATTGAAAATACTTTTTTGCACATGAGTCCAAAAAAAAGAACAGAAACACCTTGCTGAGATCAAAAACAAACATGGAAGCAGTATTAACCCCTTGTATGCCCATGACGAGCTGGACTCGTCATGGAGCACAGTCGCGCTGTGCCCATGACGAGTCCAGCTCTTCATGAGGCATACCCTGGGGAATCCCTCTGGTGCGGGCACCAGAGGGATTCCCTTTCATGCAAAATAGCCTCGGGAGCTGGGGAAGAGCTTCCCCAGCTCCCGAGGCCCCCCCCCCTTTCACTGTAATGACGATCGGCGCGCACGTCGCGCCGACGTCATTACAGTGAAAGTGAAACTGATATGAGGCTCATTTCAGTTTCACTTTCTACGTGCTCAGGGGACTATCTCAGCCCCCTGAGCACGTAGATAGACGGGAGAGGTATCGTTGGAAAGGGGAGAATCTCCCCTTTCCAATGGAACCCCTCCTCAGTGGATCCCTGCTTGGGGATCGCCACAGGAGGGTGATCCCCAAGCGGGGATCCACCCACTAGACACCAGGGAGGGGGAAGCGGCCCCTTGGGCAAGGGCATTTGCTCCCCCCAAATATTTGGGGCATTATTTAGTCTTTTTGCCCGCCCTGGGGGGCAGATGGAGGCAGTAGCCCCCAATCTGCCCCCCCGGGGGGGCAAAGAGCCCACTAGACACCAGGGAATTTTATAAAAAATACCAAGAGGAGTGGGGGCTGCTCAAAACGGGCAGGACCATGCCCCCACCCCCCAATATTCACAGTCTTTTTGCCCCCTCGGGGGGCAGATGGGGCATTGGCCCCTAATCTGCCCCTTCGGGGGGGCAGAAAGCCCACTATACACCAGGGATTTTTTTTCAGTTTTTTTTAGGGTGGATAGGGTGTGGGCTGCCCGAAATGGGCACGCCAATGCCCCCACCCACCCACCACCATTACAGCCTTTCTGCCCCCCCTGGGGGGCAGATCGGGCATTGTCCCCCAATCTGCCCTCCCGGGGGGGGGCAAAAAGACCACTAGACCCCAGGGAATTTACAAAAAAAATAAAAATAGGGGTGGGGGCTGCCCAAAAGGGGCAGGCCCATGCCCCCACCCCCCAATTATTACAGTCTTTCTGCCCCCCGGGGGGCTGATGGGGCATTGGCCCCTAATCTGCCCCTTCGGGGGGGGGGCAGAAAGACCACTAAACACCAGGGATTTTTTTTAGCGCAATTGGTTTTAGGGTGTGGGCTGCCCGAAATGGGCACGCCAATGCCCCCACCCACCCACCACCATTACAGCCTTTCTGCCCCCCCTGGGGGGCAGATGGGGCATTGGCCCCCAATCTGCCCCCACAGGGGGGGCAAAAAGAACACTAGATACCAGGGAATTTACAAAAAAAAGTAAAAACAGGGGTGGGGGCTGCCCAAAACGGGCAGTCCCATGCCCCCACCCCACCCCCCAATTATTACAGTCTTTCTGCCCCCCCCGGGGGGCAGATGGGGCATTGGCCCCTAATCTGCCCCTTCGGGGGGCAGAAAGCCCACTAAACACCAGGGATTTTTTTTAGCGCAGTTGTTTTTAGGGTGTGTGCTGCCCGGAATGGGCACGCCAATGCCCCCACCCTCCCCCCCACAAAAATGACAGTCTTTCTGCCCCCCAGGAGGCAGATGGGAGCTGTAGCCCCCAATCTGGCCCCCCCCTGGGGGCGCAGAATGCCCACTAGAAACCATGGATTTTTTTGTTTTATTAGTGTAGGGGTAGGGGCTCCCCAAAATGGGCATGACAATACCCCACCCCACCCCAGAAAAATTCCAGTCTTTCTGCCCCCCTGGGAGGGCAGATGGTGGCAGTGGCCCCTGATCTGCCCCCTGGGGGGGGGGGGCAGAAAGCCCACTAGGCGCCAGCGAGTACGCAGGCTTTTTTTATGCGTGGGGGTGGGGGCTGCCCAAAATGGTCATACCAATGCCCCGACCCCCACAAAAAATAGCCACAGTCTTTCTGCCCCTTTAGGGGCATATCAGGATGAAACCCCCTTCCCCGATTCCCCCCCAGGGCGGCAGAAAGCCCACGGGGCTCCGAATTTAGCAATGTGCATACCTGTGGATTTTGGGCCCTAGCGCAGTTGGCACGTAGGCAATCCTAGCAAACCTGTACATTCTTTAAAACTAGACACCGAGGGGAATCCTGGATGGGGTGACTTCACTGGCTCTCACTAGGTTCTGTTACCCAGAATCCATTGCAAACCTAAAAATGTGTCCAAAATAACAAATTTTCCTCACATTTCTGTGGTGGAAAGTTCTAAAATCTGCGTGGGTCCACAAAATTCCACCCACCCTGAGTTCCCCAAAGTCTTCAGAGAAAAATGGTACCTCACTTGCGTGGGTAGGCCTAGTGCCCGCGTCAGGCAAGGGCCCAAAACCTATTGAGGAGACATCAAAATTACCTATCACAAAACAACCTGGTTTTGCAAAGGGGGTCCTATGAGTTTTTGGCCCCGGGCTTGGCGGCCACCTAGGGAAACCTACCAAACCCACACATTTCTGAAAACTAGACACCCGGAGGATTCTAGGGAGGTATAGCTTGCGTGGATACCCCAACGTTTCCTTACCCAGAATGCCCTGCAAACCTCAAATTTAGCTGAAAAATTCACCTTTTTCACACATTTTTGTGTGGGAAAGTTGTGGCACCACTGGGCTGACACAAATTTCCTACCACCCAGCGTTCCCCCGGGTCTCCCGATAAAAACGGTGCCTCACTCGTGTGGGAGGCCCAAGTACCCGCGACAGGCAAGGGCCCAAAACGTATTGAGGCGACATGAAAATTGCCTACATCAAAACGACCTGGTTTTGCCAGGGGGGTCACCTGGGTTTTTGGCACGGTGCTCGGCGGCCACTTAGGGGAACCTACGAAACCCACACATTTCTGAAAACTAGACACCGGGGGTTTCCAGGGAGGTATGGCTTGCGTGGATCCCCCAACGTTTCCTTACCCAGAATGTCCTGCAAACTTCAAATTTAGCAGAAAAAATCACCTTTTTCACACATTTTTGTGTGGGAAAGTTGTGGTACTACCGGGCTGACACAAATTTCCTACCACCCAGCGTTCCCCCGGGTCTCCCAATAAAAACGGTGCCTCACTCGTGTGGGAGGCCCAAGTACCCGCGACAGGCAAGGGCCCAAAACGTATTGAGGCGACATGAAAATTGCCTACCTCAAAACGACCTGGTTTTGCAAGGGGGCTCACCTGGGTTTTTGGCCCGGTGCTCGGCGGCCACCTAGGGGAACCTACCAAACTCACACATTTCTGAAAACTAGACACCCGGGGGATTCCAGGGAGGTATGGCTTGTGTGGATCCCCCAACGTTTCCTTACCCAGAATGCCCTGCAAACCTCAAATTTAGCTGAAAAAATCACCTTTTTCACACATTTTTGTGTGGGAAAGTTGTGGCATCAGTGGGCTGACACAAATTTCCTACCACCCAGCGTTCCCCCGGGTCTCCCGATAAAAACGGTGACTCACTCGTGTGGGAGGCCCAAGTACCCGCGACAGGCAAGGGCCCAAAACGTAGTCAGGCGCACTACGTTTAGGACCCTTGCCTGTTGAGGCGCACTACGTTTTGGACCCTTGCCTGTCGCGGGGATTGCTCGAGGTCGTTTTTCTTAGCCTAATTGAGGCTGTATTGGGAGATTACCCATTTCTATTGTTGGCCTACTTTATCGCAGTGAGGCGCACTTAAAAAGGGTTTGTGCAGAGGGTACTGTTCCCATGAATGAATCCTGCTTTGTCCAAATAAGGAACATTTTATCCTGATTTATCTTCATACAGAGGAGAAGAGCGTTGAGCTATTTCAGCTTAATACATACCCAGTGCGTGAAACTCCGACGCCGATTTATCTCCAGGAGTACTCGCTTTTTTGGCTCTAATGCCCTGAAGAAGTCCATTACTGGACGAAACGCGTCGGCTGTGGTTTTATATCAAGACTATTTTGAGAAATAAAAGAAGAAAATCTATGGAAAATACTATGGACACGGACCTGATGATTTGTGATGTGTCTATTGCTTCTTGTTACTAAGTGGTGCACATTTGCGATTTCGTCTGCATCCCTGGCAGGATGGCGGGGAGGAGCTTGGTCCAGCCTCACTTACACCTGAATAGGCTGTGTCCGGTCTAAACACAAAGGGCTGCATACCCCTTGTAGTTAGTCTGGAGCCATGGCAGGGAAGTCAGTGCATTTGTGCACCTCAAAGGCATGCCTCTAGACAATCCTACCCACATCAAAAGCACAACTGGGTATAAAAGAAGGACTTCAGACACCACTACTTCAGTACACTTCTGGACCTTTGGATACTCTGCCAGGAAGAAAGACGGCTGTGCTGCTGAAACAGACTTTGCATGTGCCAAAAAATGTGTATGTACTCTGGTGCTCATGGTAGACACTCTAATGTCCGTGGGCCAAGTTTGTGCTATAGACAACTAGAAAAAACGTCTAGCTCCCATGCATAACATTAGGAATTATAAATGAGTAGTTGTCAAAAGGGGATATTTCTCACCTGAGGACTATGAGTGACCTCATAGAAAATTCAGGCTTCATTCTTTTTGCCCTTGTCCATGATGAAAGAAATCCCTATTTTGAAATGTACCAGCTTCATTCCTGCAGTTCTTTGCCAGCGGTTCTCCAGTCTTTACCTGCTACACTCCCACTATTGGAATGCGTTTGCCACAATCATTCAATACTGGCTGCCATCAAGCAAAGCCACCCCTGCTCTTGTGCTATCAGGCATATTTTAATTACCCTTACTTCCTTCTAGCACCCCTGTGTTCTAATTGATACCTTCCTAGTATTACATCTTTGACAGATGTAATAAACGCAACTCTCCCTTACCTGATCTTGCATACTGTTTCTTCCCCTTAAACTCTGCATTGGGAATCACAGTATAATTGTCTCCTGAGGGTCAATATCGACTTCCGCTTTTCCAATTCTTTTTCTTCTATCCTCAAACATTTTCATGAAAATACAGCTCATAAAAACTCTCTTCAAGAACGCCTCATTAGCCCCACATTCTTCCGCTTCAACGTTTCCAGGTCGCTGTGAAAAGAGCCGGAGGCCTTGTGTTAATAAAAAAAAATGATATAAGGAGACGACTAGTCCTTTGCCAGCTGCATTCCATTTGCATTTTTCAGATATAATATTCCTCAGTATGAGGACTGCTCCTCCACCGGGGGAGGGTGCATTGTTCAGCACGCGCGCTTGGAAGCAGGAAGCAATAGCTTCAGACAGCAGCCTGCTCAGGAAGCGAGGAGTGCGGCATTGAGCACGCGAGCATAGGAGGAAGCGTTCCATAGAATGTGCGCAAACGGCATTGCTATGAAAGACTCTTTATATCTCGTCAAGTTAGAAACAAAAAGCGAAAGTGTTATAGAAACGTGGCACAAAAGGAGCCACATCTATTGTGTCACATCACTGAAGCGACATAGACAGCAGATAAGGATAGCAGACCCGCGCAAGGAGCATGTACATTTTCGCTAAACCTTTTGGCAATCTTTCAATAGCGTTATCACTTTTGCAATGATACAATCACTCTGGTGTAATTATTTGCAATAACATTTCCAAATTACTTAAGTGTTATAACTCACACAAGTCAGATCGAAAAAGTGTGGAATTACGTCAAAGAATCAATCTGCAAAATAATCACCTTCCAAACATGAGTCCAAACCTGTGTCAATTCAGTTACAATGTTTGTGAAGGACATGCAAAGATGCAACTGGTACAATATCCTTGTTGTTACTGGGGTCCAACATCCACAAACACAGACCTTGGAATGCAACATGGTAGCATCCGACAACAAGTGAACTACAAACTGCAAACAGTGCATAGGGACACACCACAAAATACTGCCTGTTCCAACATTATCAATGGAAATGATTGACCACACAGTGATGGACCGTGGCACGTGCAATACTCATACCCAACAATCCATACCACCACCACAGAAAATATGGGAGGGCACATGCCAACCAACACAACCAAAAAGGATGATAGCATTTACATGCTCTCCACACATGGAGCTGCAATGACAGTTAAGGAATACATTTATTCAGTATAGTGAACCAGAGTGGGGCTGGGCAAGAAAATAGGCCCGGGCCTCAAAATAAAAGATGCCCCCATCAGCAAATCAGAAAGCTATAAAAGTTGTCACATTTGCAAATCAGGAAACTTGTAAAGACATGCTGTATAGGACCTATTAGGTGGTTTGCAAGCTATGGTAAACTGCATGCTTTTGTACTTTCTGCAGACAACGTTCGTGGTAATTTCAGGGAACTCAACAGTAAAAACTGTCCCCCCAGGCCATTAAACAGGTCCACAAACAGCAGAAAACTGGAAATGGCCCATGCACTGACCTACCAGACTAGCTATTCTGGTGCTGCCAGATTCCCTTTAGGCCAGTATGAACTTACAGTGCACCAATCATTATATACACATAGTTATTCATGCGAAAGTAAATGGAAACAGACATCCATTCAAAACCAAGGATCACAAGCAGAAATATACTTATAGTCCGTCCTTAGCACCAGCAATCAACATGTGCAAGCCACAGGTGTTACTTATCTGCCAGTCATTATTCTCAAACCTGACTTGCGAAGAACCATCATGCTGCGTAACAGACACAATTCAAGCATCACCAGCACAGACACATCCCAGCATACAGCCTGTACAATGAACAACTCATCATAATCTTGTTACACTACAACTTGTTCACGATAGTTCAGCTTTCAAGAACATTCCTCGCTTGTCGTAGGGGTCTGGACTGAACCCAAACCTTTCCGAGAAAGTTAAAAAATTGTGTCTGAGTCCTGGGCACTTAGCATTGATAGAGCCTATAAAGTAGTATGGTCAGGTTGGAAGGACTTGTGTATGCAATGAGGTGTAGAACCTTTTGGATCTATAATCTCACCTAGCAGATTATTTACTGTTCTTCCATGTCTAGAGTTCTTTCTATCACTCTAGTAATCAGCAGTGGCCTGTCCATATTGGCTGAAGGAACATGCCCCCCACCTTTTTCCCAGCAAGAAGAATGTTTGTCAGGCTGAGCAAATGTCAGCCTGACAAACACACTTCTTGTTCAGCTCGGGAGCAAGCATGCACTAAATGTACATGCTCCTTGCTGCCTGAGCAGACCTTTACCAGGCTCAGGATTTCACTGCCCTGTAGGCATGACCTCATCAGTCTTACAAAAGTGCCTTGAGGCCCTCCCTCCTCATGATGAGGGGGAGTGTCACTGATTGTCATATACCTGGGCCCTCCAGTTGTAAGACCTGAAGTGCCCAGCACTGAGTGTCAATCCGTGACACCTCATCACAGAGTGGGGTGGGGTCAGCAACTCTTACCGAACCCATCCCAGTCAGTGGCGAGTGAAGGATGGCCTCCTTACCTCATTGGCTGACATTAGGTTACCTAGTGAGGGAAGGCAACAGTCCCAGCCCCCCGGTACCTCCGAGGCTTCCCTCTCTACAGTGGAGTAAGAATTATGATGTTTTGTATGTTTGGTGCATACACGCATGTATGTATGAATGTATTTGCATTTGTTAGTGAGTGGTGTGACTGTGTGTTTGCATATGTGAATTCATGGTTGTGAATGAGTGTGTATGTACGTGTGTGTGGCCCCTCACCCCCGGTAAAATTAATGTTTATAACTTATCTTCTTCCTCTGCCTGTACTCTTCTAGATTTTGTTTCCATTGTCACCGACCCTTTGGTACATTGGTGTATAACTGGAAATCAGCTTTCATGCACTCCTTGGATAATCTTCAAAGTGGAACATCAATTTGGTTCTGTCTCCATGGAGCAGCTGACCTACAGATGCCAACCTTCTATTTAAAAATCTCTCTGCCAGGCTGGCCTCGCTACTGAACCAAGTTTCCATAAAACAAGTCTCTGATGTTCTGTCTCTTTCGATTAGATACATGTCTTACTTTACCAGGGGCTGGAGAGTGGTCGTCTTTTTAGGATAAGCCTCCAAGACCAGTTGTATACACTTTGTGGGCTTGCATCCTCTCCATTACTTTGTATTTGTTACTTTGATAGTCCTTTCAAAATGCTTGCTTGCTAGTGGTGAATCCTTCCTCTTTGACCCACCTTTTTGTCTTTTATATTTTCCCATGCAGCAGGGACCAAGTACTATATATTTACACTTTGGTTGTTTATCTGTTCGGTTGGGGTACTATTTTTTTCTTTGCTTCCTGCTTGGGCTACTGTTTGCCTGTGTTCAACTTCAGCACCCGTAGCTGCTTATATTTTAATACAGCATTCATCCCTCCCACCTCCTCTCATGTCACTGCATGTCCGCCCTCAACTACCCAAAAGTGGCTGTTAGTTTTTTAAAATGTTCTTTGCAAAGCTGTTCTCCTAGGATTCTGTGGAGCGCATGAGACATTGCAGCACCTCCCCTTTGTGCCGGGTGCTCCCCTACGCGTCCCTCACCCCTCTCGCTACATTACTTGTTTAGTTAGAGGGAGTTCTAGCTGCTGCGGGATGCGGTGACATCACTGTAGTGTGACTCATGTATGCCACCAACCTACGCCCCCAGCAATGGCAGAGGCGGAAATATGTGCCGCTTAATTGCAAGGTGCGGTGCTGCCACCATATTTCGATGCACCCACAACTGCATAGGCTGAAATACGGGCCACAAAACTCAGTAGTCTGTTCATCGGCCGGCAGACAGGGCACAAGTCGGTGTTTTTGAAGGCACATTTTCTTGAGGAAGTAAGCAGGGATCCAGGAGCATTCAGCTATACAGTTTCAGGCATATTCGAATCCCAAAAGGATAATGGAAAATCACATCCAGTATACTTGTTATTTCTGTGGGCACAGCTGCCTATTTTATTTCCCCTTAGAAGTGGCATCTCCATGAGGCATTTCAGGCTGTCGGAGCTAAATTCCAACAGACCGCATCCCAGTCTGCTGATCTTGCCCTGAAACTAAGGCACTGGAGCTGCGTGTACAGTCTTTAAAATTTTCATTGTAAAGGGTCTGTAACAAGGCACAGTGTCTTTCTGTCTCAGCACTGCAGGGAAAACTGCTTCACCCTTTTTGTGCTCTCATTTCTAGTGTTCTTTTTTAAGGGGGCTGAGGGACGTCTCATTCTGGTTCTCTAAGTAAAGGGGGTTTGTTGCTTCTGGCTGTGGACTAGGTATGTATACATGATGCTTCATACTAGTGCAATGGAGACGCTGCATGTAAACATGGCTGGTTTCAGCCACCGATAACTCCAAAAGCTCTGTCAATGGACTTCTATCTTGGCCTGCCACACCCTTTTCATCCTACAGGGGCGTGAATAGCTCTGGCAGTGTCTCTCAGTGCAGATTCCTGACAAGCCACACCCTCTACTATTTCAGTACCGGGGTGCGTGCAGCTCTGTCAGTATACCATATTTCTGACCTGCTGTATCCTCTGCTATTTCGGCTCTGGGGTAAGCCAAGTTCTGGCGATGTACCTCAATTCCGGCATGCCATACACTCTGATTATAGCACCATCCTCTCCTATTTCAGTTTCAGGGAGATCATAACTCTCTAGATGTACCTCAGTCCTGAACTGTTGCACCTTCTGCTATTTTTGTACTGATCCGCACAAAACCCCGCCTCAATCCAGACCCACCTCATCCTTGGCTCCCACAGTACTGGAACACCACAGCTCTGCCAATGTGTCTCAGTGCAGCCTGCCACACCTTCGGCTATACCATATGGGTCTAACTTAGTTAGGCCAATGTATCTCAATTGAGACTAGCACACCATCTGTTGTCACAGTAGCATGACACGCACCGCTCTGCCAAAGTACCTCGATCCAGATCTTATACACCCCCTGCTATTACACTAGTGGGGCACACTCAGCTCTTCCAATGTGCGCCAGTACTGACCTGCTGCACTGTAAGCTATTACAGTATAGGAACATACATAGCTCTGGCAATACACCTCTATCCAAACTTGTCTTACCTGGGCTCTCACAAACACACACTCTCTTTCCTCTCAGGTCTGCCCTGTGGCTCTCCATCTCATTCAGGGTGACACCCACACACAGCTCTCCCAATGCATCTCAGTCATGAGCTGCAACTGTTTCCCTACTCACTCACATAGACACACTCAAAACACAATACACAATACACAAATACTTACCACACAGAAAAAGCCAACACAGAACACACAAATACATATTCCATTAACACTTACATCACAATAAAAACACAGCTCACCAGTGCACACTCCGCAGCAACAAAAACATATATAGCGGAGACATCGCGCTCTAAAGGCAAGACCTATTTGCTTTGTCAATGCTCGTTTTCTCAGGAAACAAACAATGAGCTACATGTTGCTCTCCTTGCATGGGGGCCATTTGATCACCAGAGAGTAATGAGAACACCGAAATTGCCTTCAAGAATGGACAATCTTTCCAAATACTGAGTCCCTGGACAAAACGTACCTACGGAAGATTGCACTGAGTACATTGGCTTCTAACATGGAGACCTGATAAGACAAATTTCCAGCTGAAAACAATCATGTGGTGTCAAGTGAGCTAATTGATTCTATGCTGCTTGTTCACACTTCACAGTGTATCCACCTTCTTATTTATTTTGGCATTCGTGAAGAGCCGTCCGTACACCCAGGACGGGTTATCTTGGTGCACAATATAATTCTTGATATGTGCTGGAAACCCGACACAGACCAGATACCGGCTGGGCACTGCTGTCTGCCCAGGACTGTTCGTCATCCAGGAGGGAGGATGGCGAGGGGTTTACACACACACACAACTGGGCTCTGGCATTGGCAAGGGTTGGCATTCTTTGGTGGGGAGAAGAGAGGGGAAGATGGGTGGGGTCCTGTTCTACTAGATCGCAGCCTCTAGCCCCATGAACATGGCCAGGTGCATCCTTGCAAACAGCCTTGCTACTTGAGAGTGCGGCAATTGATTTAACCGGCACTCGAAACGCGTCGGCAGACAAAGGAACTCAATCCTTGGTTAAATATTGCAAATATACCCCCTTGTGTCCCTGATATTTCAGAGGATTTGATTTATTCCAAATATAAGGGTGTTAGTTGTCTAATTCATCAATTTGTATGACAACTTTGTATTTCGGATTGTGTATATAATGATTGTTCTTTGTGACATTTCATTTGGTTGCTTCAATGTTTGATTATTATGAGTTTATTTGTAATTGTATGTCAAAACACATTTTTCACGTTGTTCATTTTCATTGTGTAAGTACTAATGTGGTATTTTGTGTAGTTCATTATGTGTGTGTTCTTTTTGTGATCAAAGATATTAATTAAAAAATTAAAAAATAAATAAAAGGCAGAAATTACTGCTTAGGTAAACGTATTAATTTTCGTTTATCTTACTTCATATGAATAAGTGTTGAAGTCACTAGAGGTATAGGGAATTTTTTTCTTATGTAGTATAAATGGCCCTACCTACCCTCTAATCCTTTGGGCCAAACCCCTCCTTTTTTGATAATACCAATGAGAATACCGCCACTGGTAATGAGGGCCTAAGTAAGCCTAGATACTGCTTCAGAAGAATGATAACTGCCATTACAATTTGTTAAAGTTTACTGTGCATATGTTCCAACCTGTGGTTAAAGGTCCCATCTTTTACATCTTTTACTAAAAGAATAAGATTGCTTTGACATGAAATGTATTATGAGTGTAAAACAGGCAAGCAACACTCATTTGGCATTAGGCAAAGCCTCCCCTCCCATCGTCTCCTGTAGCCCAGGCTGTGGAGTACACTGGCAGTACATCAGCTGTTGTGGGCTGATGCTGGGCAAGGGTTGATGACTCAGACTGGGCCTCATCCAAAGTACTTTGCTAGGCTTCAAAAGACCATTAATCACTTCATAGGTCTTTCTGTTCTAATTGCTACTGCCCCCTGCTATCCTCACTCTTTTTAGGTCTTGCGCCTAGTGTTGCAGTGCGCAACACTGCTCACGCAGCGCGAGACCTCTTGTACGGGGTTCTGAAAGCTGACCACACGCTTGTGCGTGTGGTTTTGCTTTCCCCGTCTGCCATTGGCTTTCGCGTGCTTTTTAAAAAAAAAGCAGCAGGCAATTGGGCAAAGGCGGGCGCCAGTCCCGACTTTGCTCTGCCCATTCTCGTCTGTGTCTAGGACGCGCATCAGCGCGCGGCACAGACGACGGGCTCCCTCCCCCCCGCTCCTCTGTGCTGCACCACTGGTTTCGATTTCCGAGTTCAGCTCCTCTGAGGTGCACGCGCAACACAAGTTTCGATTCCGTGCTTGTATCCTTTCCTTCTACAAACCAGACATCCTTATGCCACACCTCAGACCTGCATAGGAAACGTGTTTATCTGCAAAGAAAATTTTTCAGGCAGCTGGATTCATTGTTTCTCACCTTGAGTCTTGCGAACAAGGGTCACCGCCCATGCACTTTCACTCTAAGTAGGTGGGCAAGAAAGGCCGTTGTTTTGGCTTATTGGAAGGCAGCCGTTTTACTTCCCACCATAGTTCGGGGTCGATCTGCCAGGTGTATGTCTTTTTCCTGGGCTGCTTTCAAGAGAGTCTTCCTTAAGGACATTTGTGCAGCCGCCACCTGGGCATCTCCTTCTGCCTCTATTACTTATTATAAGCTTCATATGGGAGAGGAGGTTTCTTCTGCGTATGGTGGTAAAGCTTTTTTGTCTGCAGTTCAATATGGGTGCTTTCTGTTTGTTTGACAAAGTCTTTATTAGACATCACTAGGTGTTCCATTATTTTATTGTGCTTTACTTCTTGCTGCTTGGCAATTTTTAATACTCTTGGGTATACACTCATGGTGTGAGGACTGAGTAAGGAAGGTGGACAAGGGCAGGAATGGCAAGTAACCCGAGCATGCCTTCATGGACTCAGTGTTTTAATAATGGGCTTCGATGATTTTAAGAAGCCAATGCATTCTGGGAGTTGTAGTCCTGTGTCACCTCAGTTGGATCATGTTCTAAAGTGCAATGTTTATAAAATGAAATGCTGGAATGGATACGGGGTTCGCAGTGGCATACAATTATCTGGCAAACTTTGAGGTACGCAAATATTTTACCGACTAGAGAGGTCTGAGGATGTAGGTAAAGGTAAAAACAGGAATGAACTTTGCAAAGTCAGCCTCGCCAAATGTCACTGTTTCTCATTTGCACCTGTCTAGTGTTTAGTGATTGCTCCGCAACTCGTGTTTTTCAAAAGGTTAATCTTATGTTTTTAAATAAAAATAAACACACCATCTTTTTAGGGCTGGCATCAACCAAGACTGTATATAATAACAGACTTACAGAGGCTTTCGGTCACCTCCTCTTCAGCCCCTGGTCTGTTGCTGTGTCATTCACAGGTTTCTTCCACCCACTACAGAATGCAGCCGGGGAAAGGGTTAGCCATGGCCTAAGTGTGACACCATGAACGTTGAATTCAGTGCTTAATTTGTGCCGGCGCTCATTTTTGGGGACCAGTCCTTATTTTCCTCATCAGACATTGGCCACGAGCAATAAAGGGACAAAAGCACAAAGGGAAAAAAGGAAGGAAGAGAAAGGCGGAAACACCGGCACAAGGGCTGAGTGTAGGGGTTGGCAAGAGTGAAATAAAGTATGTGTTGGAGCAGAGGAGGAGAGATAGGATACCAAAGGGGACCAAATCAAGTCACGTTTAACTGCTAGGGAAATGGGAGATACGGAATTAGTATCTAGGCGATGATGGAAGCAAACTGCATTCCACCAAGAGTGGTAGGAGACATTTGCAGCCTGTTTCCAATTAGAGGTAATGGTATGAAAAGCCACAGCAATTAAAAGGTCAAGTAATAGATAATGGGGGGGGGACGATTGTGGAAGGCTTGGTGATAGGGAACCTAGAAAAACTTGCAAAGGAGAGAAAGGAATCTGAAAATGAAATATTGTTTGTATTTGCGTCCAGACTAGGTACCAAAACTTGGAGATAGAAGGGCATTCAAACAACATGTGTTTGAGATCTGCATCGGGACAGGGGCAGGACCAACAAATAGAGGATGTGTCAGGAGAAAAGCGGGATAAAGTGTGTGGAGTGCATAAAGTTCTAGTATAAATAAAATATAAGGTTTGGGTAGTATTAGCAGCTCTAGAGGCTCCTCCTCTGCTCCAACACATACCTCTCCAGATCCTGACACAGTTGAGGTGCGTAAGCCACCATGATTTGATTTTCTTATTACATTACTGCCTTTTGTTATGATATCACGCCCTATTGTATTTTATGATATTTATTTTATAGGTTTGTTTGTATTCTTCATGCTTGTCATATTTGCCTTTATTTAGAGCTTCTATTGTATTGTTTATTATATGTAATACTTACCATGTTGATTATCCTTTACCCTCCCACCCCCTATTTCTTTTTCCTCCAATAAACTCAAACTTAAAAAAAAGAGTGAAATAAAGTGGTAGCCGTGCCTGGAAGTGGATTAAAGAGGCTGGAGGCAAATTCACGACATCTCAGCCGTGGTATCTGGCACGCCGATTTTTAATAGCACTGCTGAGCACCGCTTTGGGCACCGGCATTCACTGTTTTACAGATTAAGCACTGGATACACCTTCTTAAACATTGAAATGAGGAATGTTCTTCGACTTACAAAATGGTGGCTCAGGGTTGGTCCTTTCCTGATAGTAGAGAGCAGGTGTGCTGCGCAGCAGGTCTGCCTGAAGGGGAACAGGATGCATGCGTGTGTTTGCATGGGTGCGTGTGCATGCACGGGTGCGTGTGTTCGTGTCGGTGCCTGTGGGTGCACAGGGGGGGGCCTCTGCAGCAGATCTGCCTGCAAGGGCTGCAGGGTGGGTGCGTGTGCATGGAAGGGTGTGTGTACATCAATGGGTGCGTGTGTTCCTCTGTGTGCACAGGGGGCCTGTGCAGCAGGTGGGGTGCGTGTGCCTGCACGGGTGCGTGTGTTCCTCTTGGTGCCTACGGGTGCACAGGGGGGCCTGTGCAGCAGGTCTGCCTAAAGGGCAGCAGGGTGTGTGTGTGTTCTTGCACGGGTGCATGTGCATGCGCGGGTGCATGTGCATGCACAGGTGCGTGTGTTTCTCTTCTGCCTGCGGGTGCGCATAGGGGCCTGTGCAGCAGGTCTTCCTGGAGGGGCAGCAGGGTGGGTGCGTGTGCTTGCATGGGTGCGAGTGCTTGCACGGGTGCGTGTGTTCCTCTCGGTGCCTGCGGGTGCACAGGGGGCCTGTGCCTCAGGTCAGCCCCTGGCGTCAGCCTCCAGCCTGCAGCCCTTGGCCTGCCTGTGGGTTTGTGCACTCCAGAGAGCTGTGTGCAGCCGGCAGAGGGAAGGATAGCCAGGCAGCGTCACCACACCAGAAGGAGGCCGAGTTTGGTTCCTTATTTCACGGACCTGGTTCACTGTAGAGCGGCTGTCCTTCGCACAATCACTGATGAGGTGTCCATGGGACGTGGCGAGTGGTGACAGGTGTCAAACATAAGGGCCCCGTGGACATGAGCCACAGAGTGCCCCGGGTGCGAGCGAGGGGTGGAGCAGGGGTGGGCCTTCTGAGGGTCAGTGTTTGTGGTGGCCTTAGATAGAGCAGAGGGGAATATCAGGTTTGAGTCACTTTATTTTTCAAGCTCCCACTTTTTAACTGAAGGACTAGGTTGAGATGGAAGGAGATATATCCGAATGGCCAGAGATGTGATTTTTAAACTGGTGGACCAACTTCGAGTCCCAGTGTTCACTCAACTTTCTGTGATTCTGTGAAAAGCAATTACCCATGACTAAAAACAAAAAAAAATCGACCGTGTGTAATGCAATCTGGTGTTCACTTAAAGAGCTCTAATTCCACATAAAGCTGTAAAAATAATAACAAAATAAATGGGATTGGACCCTGGGCAAAAGAGGTCACACACTTCTATGTATCCCTCTGATCTAGCTGACTGGGAGTGTCTGAGTTAAGATAAACCAATGTGGTGAGCACCAGACAGCCTGGCACTCTTTCACCAGCATTGTTTGCCCTTTTCTTTGAGTCCTGGGGCAGATGGTCAGGGAAGATGGGCTATGCAAACCCTGATTAGGCAGGCGGTCTCCTTAGCCCCCCCCACCCACTTCCCCGGACTTACCTGCACCAGGCCTCTGACTGGGCAAGGTGTTTTGGTCCTGCTGTGTGGTTTTTTTCCCCTCTCTCTCTCTCTCTCTCTCTCTCGCGCCACTTTCCTTTTTCCGGTGCTATCCCACTTCCAGCGCCCCATTGTCCTACCCCCTGAGCTCCTCCCCCTCCCAGGCCCAACTTAATGGCAGCTGTGCCAAAGGCACACCCATCCACGTCAGAAGTGCACCCAGTGCCAGGAACCCTGGTCCTCCCCCTGATGTGCTGCTACCCCAGTGTGTCTCTCCACTCCCTCAACCGCAGCCTACGCTTGCTGCGCTGCTGCTACGCCACAGAAGTAGCCTTCACCTGAATCTCCTGACACTTCACATGCACCCGCACATCCCCTCTGATTGCCCCACCGCCCACTACTACCTCACCTGCAGCTCTCAACACTCCACCCGCTAAGGTACAATCGGAACAGCCTCTGCCTGCGACCAACGCCTCGCTCTCATGCTTGCTCATGCTTGCTCCTCAACACCGACTTGCTCAGCAAACTCACCACGGATATCAAGGACTTGTTGGACGACCAAGCCCCAAACCTCTTTTTCCTCTTGGAAACATGGATGACCCAAGCACCGGCACCAGACATCGCCACTGCCATCCTCATTGGGCATAAAATCGTCAGACAAGACCAGCAACACAGGTCTAGAGGAGGAGTAATCTCCTTCATTTTCAAATAAACCATTGACTGTACCACCTCACCTGAAAGTGAAACAGCTCCATGAAGCACCTCACTTTGAAGTTGTGAATCAATGTCAGCTTTACCCTCTGCAACAACTTCACCAGCAACATCATGGACTTCATCTCTCCACTCATCATCGACTCCAGCCCCTTCGTTCTCCTAGTAGACATAAACTTTCACATAGAAAACCTCAACAACCCCAACTCATCAGACCCTCCATGCAATCATTGGAAAACTCGGCTTCACTCAGCACTTATCGGTCCCTATCCACGCCCCCGGACATATTCTGGATTCCGTTTTCACCTCCTTCTGCAACATCATTATCCACTAACCACCACAGCTTCAGCTTCAACATCAACATAGCACACCACAGAAAACCAACCACTGCAGGGCCGGCCCGCTGCTGCTGGAAGAACATATCAGAGAAGAATTAGACTTCTGCCATCTCCACAAACCGCCCCAATGCTACCGGCAACCCAGCAAAGACATCAAGAACCCTCACAAACAAAATCAAACAGAAAAAACAAACCCAAGACAACTGCTACTCAGAACTCAGAATGGCCGAGCGGCACTGCCAGCAACTGGAGCGCCAGTGGAGAATGAACTAAGAAGCCACGGACATGCACTTCTTCAAATATGCCTTGAGGCGCTACCATCACCAAATCTGAAACACTAAGAGGGTGACTGTAGCAAACCGTATTAACACCAGCTCCAACAGCTGCAAAGAATTCTTCTCCATCATCAATCATTTCACCTCACCCGGAGACACGACAGCAACATCCCCATAGCAACATAAAATATGCATCAACCTCTTTGTTTTTTTCAGCTGCAAAATCACAGCCATAAACAATAACTTACAAAATGATCCCCTCAGCCAACCTTCAAATCTCAGCCAAAAAACACACCCTGACCACATGGAACGCCAGCACCATAGGCAAGACAAACAGAATCATAAAGACCATCTACTCCAGGGCACCATTGAACCCATGTCTACTCTTTACCACTCCTTCAACAAAGGTCTCACCTCCATCAGCCAAGTCCTTGCGCTCATTTTCAGCACCTCCATTGACACAGCCACATTCACGGTAGCCTGGAAACATGCGGTCGCCAGTGCCCTACTGAAGGAGCCTTCAGCAGACTTAGCCATGCTCACAAATTACCAGCCAATCTCTTGCCTTTCTTTCCCAGCCAAGGTCCTGGAAAAAGCCACCAACACATGCCTCCCCGACTGTCTCATCAACCATCAATTTCTCAACACCATGCCGTCCGGATTGAGACCCAGCTACAGTACAAAGACAGCTCTCACCACAACAACAGACGTATCCGAATCATCCTTGACAGAGGAAAAACTGCAGCAATCATCCTACCGGACCTCTAGACAGCATATGACATGGTCTTCCACCCCATCCTCATTAGATGACTGCACAAAACTGCCATTCAGGAGCCTGACCTCCAATGGATCTTCACTTTAATGACTAAAAGAACTCGGACAGGCAACCTTTCACTATACTCTTCGTAGGCCCAGGGACTCATCTGCAGAGTACATCAGGGCTTTTCAATCAGACCTGCCTTGTTCAACGTCTACATGTTCCCACTGGCTGACGTCATCATCGCCTGTGACAGCATTGTCCTCTCCTATGCCAATGACACACAATTTACTGCCCCTCTTGCACAAATCCCAAAACACAAGAAACACATTCACCGCCTGCATGTCCGACGTGGCTTCCCGGCTGGAGTCAAACCCTCTCAAAGTATACACTGACAAGACAGAAGTTGTGATCTTCGTAAAGGATTCCTCGCTATGGAACTCCACTTGGTGGCCTACAGAAATCTGACCTACTCCCACCCCCAGCGCACATGCCAGAAACCTCAGGATCATCACGGATCACAAGCTGGACATGTCAGTCCAGGTCAACTCCATCACGGCGTCCTAGTTTCACACTGTGAGAATGCTGAGACAAATCTACAAATGGCTACTAAACGACACATGAAAGACCGTCACTCAAGCCCTCATCACCAGCAGGCCTGACTATGGGAAATCCACATAACATAACATAACATAACAGAGCAAAACATGACATGACATAGCATAACATACCATTTTTTCCTTGTGAAGTATGTGAAACTGGCATAAAGCAAATATGCAAACTACTCACAGTCCAGCATGAGTGGTGCAACCAAATGAAAATCCTGTCTCCCTCAAGTATTTCGAAGTAAGTGCTATTTATATTGAGATAAAGGAAGCATGCACGTTCTCCCAAAATATTCACAAGTTACCATCAGAGTACTCACAATAAAAATGTAACCAAGCACTGCACTCATTAAATGTTTGTGATTTTCTGGTGCAACCTGGATTCAGATATTTGAGCTGGAATGACAGCCTGCAATGCTACCCACATGAGCCATAATTCATTAGCACAAAGGAAAATGGGATTTCAATTTAAGATAAAATAATAAAAACGAAAACAAGGAAAACAAAGGTGGTCCATGATTGGCTCTATGATAAATTTAGGGATGCCCCCTTACTCCTGACTGATGTGTATTTTAAGATGCTGAGCTCCTCTCGGTGTGGGCCTGGGAGAGCATTATATACATTGCATAATGAAATGTTAATTAAAAGCGGAAACTGGCTTTCAGGTCTGGCTAAATAGTTGCAGTGTGGGACTGCTACTGACCTGCCTGCCTTATCTATCTATCAGTGTCAGATCAGAAGTACCATCAGCAGAGACCCTGATGGGAAGGGCCTGTCATCCCCAGAAGTTGCCTCACAAGGACACTGGACTTTTTTACTTCCCAAAGGTCCCTGGAAGATCCCTCACTTCCATGCTACAGCAATCAAGGAGGGGTTTCCCTATCTTAGAAGTTGTGGCTGTGGAGTCCCCTCCGGTGGAGTTCCTCTGAAAAAACATTTTTGTTTCCCCCGAGGGGGTTCAGCAAGTTGTGTTCCATAAAATCCCACAGAAGAACAAATTCCAAGCTATTACAAGATGAAGAGGGCATGGTCCTAATAGATCTTCATCTTTGGAAAGCCCAGACTCCCGTTCTGACCCCCAGGGGCGCCCGTTCACCAGCCTGACCCAAGTTGAGTCCCTGACTTCGGTCTCCCCCTGCGCCCCTGGCCTGGCCTAGCACGCACTGTATGCTCGTCTCAGCTGTTAGAGAATACATATGTAATGGCGAGGTGGCTTTTGATGGGCCACTGCTTTTTAGGTCTTGGCTCGAAGGCTGCGCTTGCGCAGTCTCGCTCCGAGATTTTATGTTTTGGAGAAGAGGGGCTTGAACCCGCCCCTCTTCTCCACTGGCTGGCCTCTTGAATGTTGGCCAGCCATTGGAGAAGAGGTCCGTCACTCCGAACAGGCCCCGTCCTTTTCGGATTCGGGGGCGTGTTTTTTGCTACTTTTCTAATTATCTCCTCCAGCCAATGGCAAGAGGAGAGAAAAGCAAAACACGCCCCCGAATCCGGAAACGCCGCTGCCTTTCTCCGAGGCATTTCTGCTTCGCCTCGGAGAAAGGCGGCGGTGTGCTTAGGTAACCTCTGATGGTTGCTGTTCAAAGTCTATCCCCCTGAGGCCTCCTGCCGTTTGTCATTTTGAAAGCGCTTGCAGCAGCAGCCGGTACTTTTATTCCAGAAGCCCTGGTATGCTGGTAAGTACAGTCTTTGCTGTCGCCAGTTCTGCCTTGTGTGTTGTAGCAGTATTTCTCAACCCTTCCGTCTCTTCTTGACGACATCAGCCATTAATCAGTATGGCAGTAGCCTGGGAGTCCTCTCCGGCGGTTGTCTGTATTGCATCCTTAGGCACACAAGCCCTCTAGTGGCGCCAAGCGTGATCAGTCCCAGTCCTGGCTGCTCGTGTGCAGGCTCACTCATTCTACTGTGTTGTTCCTTCAGTGTGCTGCTCATTGTACTGTAGGATGGGAACAGTGTCTCTCTGTCCGAGCGGCACTGCCAGGCGGTCACCAGGCGGCATGCAGTGTGCTCAGCCACCTTTTCACAGGGGAGCAGGTGGCCACCAGGAGGGGCGCGGTGTGCAGCAGGCTTGGTACAGCCTTTCCTTCACACTCATGGGGTCAGTGCCATCAAGCTACTCGCTTCATGGAGGCTGTTGTGAGGGGCCGTTGTTTCCCTGATGCTTAGGAGCCAAACGGGCAGGTGAAGCGCAGCACTTTAAAGAACCAACCTGCTGCCGGGTTGCCATGGGAGGTAACCATTCTTTTTCTTATCATCGACTGGTGGCAGATGGCCTCTAGAGGACGCACGGAGTCCCCAACTCCTGTTACAGCTTGTCTACCCCCCTACTTCTGTGACGGTCTGCCTCAATTTAAGTGACAGCATTGGAGGCAGGTAGCTATTCCTGCTACAGCAGATACTTTGATGATATGAGGTGGGTAGGCACAGCTCTTTGCTGGGCTGTGCCCTCAGGGTGGCGATTTTTGCGCATGACGTGCTTCTTCTCTCCTACCAGTGAGTTAATTTCAGTGCTTCAATGTTGCCACAGGAGGCAAACAGTCTCCTTTCCTCCCCGTGGCGGGGACAGGTGCCCACCAAGTGGCTCTCAGCAATCTCCATGCCCATCCTAGCTTTTCCTCTTTTCTATCTGTGGGGCTTGCGCAGTCTTGCTCCGAGATTTAATGTTTTGGAGAAGAGGGGCTTGAACCCGCCCCTCTTCTCTCCTCTTCTCCATTGGCTGGCCTCTTAAATGCTGGCCAGCCATTGGAGAAGAGGTTTGTCTCTCCGAACAGGCCCCGTCCTTTTCGGATTCGGGGGCGTGTTTTTTGCTACTTTTCTAATTATCTCCTCCAGCCAATGGCAAGAGGAGAGAAAAGAAAAACACGCCCCCTAATTCGAAACCGCCGCTGCCTTTCTCCGAGGCATTTCTGCTTCGCCTCGGAGAAAGGCGGCGGTGTGCTTGTTAGCCGTCTTGCGTGCGGTCCGAGTTTAACTTTACCCCCTTATCTTTTTTTTGCATATCTCACCCACTACCCCTTCTTCCACGGACTTGATGGGCAGCTGCTGTGTGCAAACCCAGAGAAAGTCCTGAAGGTACAACATCTTTATTATTCCCCCCAATCACCCCCTCTCCTCGGCAAACTTTTCGTTTTGCTTAGAATAGTTTGAAATTCTTTTTTTCGTGTCAACCTCAAGCCCCCACCCCTGTCCTAATTCGCGGGGTCTGCAGCTGGGGGGCGACGGTGCGCTGCTGTGTTTCTGCTCCCATGGTCTAGCTCACGGAAGCCCTGAAGTTCCTGTCTCGTTGTTTCCTCGCAGGGGACAGTTTTGCGGTGAACGCCTGCCTGGCTCGCAAGGGGTTCGAAGACTGGATGGTGAAGCAGAAATGTTTGGGCAGTGGGGGCTCCTCTGGACCCCAGAACCAGGTCTGTCGTCATAAGGCTGGCTGCGCGTTCAACCACTCCAGGGTACGTAGGGGCAAACACATGCCCCCCAGTCTCGCCTTTCAGTCAGTATTATGTCTGTGTCTGCGCGGACCTTCAAAAGACAGCGCGCGCTTACAATGGGCTGCGGAAGCATCTTTGCTTAAAGTTCTCAGGCAAAAATGTATTTCCAAACTCCTTTGTAACCCATTTAATCTTAAGCAGGCGCTTTACATGGTAGAGCACCACCTGGTTATCAGCATATACACTCAATGACTTTGAGAAAGAGTTTTGAAACACTCTTTAAAACTTTTCTGCAGCGATATGTATATGTAGTAATTTAGCGGACTTCAGTGCCTTTTCTACGATAGCACCGCCATTTCAGTATGAGGAGCAGAGCAGGTTGCGTGACTGAAAAAAATGCCTACGTGATGCAGTTTGAACGGGACCTCTCGTTTTTGTGGCAACTTATTTTGTATAAACATAATGTTTTCTCTCAGCAAATGTTAGTATTTCTCAGTGTGGTGCGCATAAACTGGGCAATAAGATTCTTCCCTCTTGCACTCAACATCTGTCTAGAGAGTGTGTGGGAAGTTTTCTCTCTCGCGCTACCCCCGCCCTGCCTCCCAGTTTCTGTCCTGGTGCGCTGTGTGGTTCGTTGAAGTGGGGGAGGGGCCGGGGGCAGCCTGGGCTCCTTTCAGAATGCTGTTGGCTTGAGCCCCCTGCGCCTCCCCACCCCTCTCTCTCTTTGCCCTCCGTGATGTGTGTGTTTTTTTCTGCACGCAAATACACTCACTCAGACAGGGCACCCATTAACTTGTAGTTTTTGCAGCACGCCGTGTGATTAGACTATTAGCAGAGTGATTAGAAAAGAAACAGTTTTAGATGGAAATTGGTTTCAACAAACAGCGGTTGCCAAGTGTATGTTCCGCCCGCAGGAAGGGATGTGCTTTGAAACTCGGGACTTTTTTGCCATGGCTATTTACTGTTTTTTTTCTCTTTCTGTGGGGCACCATGGACCCTAGTGCAAGCAGGAGGAAATGGGACCTCCACCTCCTTGTGCGAGAGCAAACAATAGTGTCAATTGACGTGAGATAGGTACTGTAAACCCAGAGCCCCAGTGCCACTGCACCTGCTGTACTAAGAACAACTACGTACCTATGTGCTTTGTCAGTCTCGAGGTACGGTATTAGGAGCTTTCTCAACGTTTTAACGTGGCAGTTAGTTTCGCACAGCGTGTGCCGTGTTGTCAAGCCAGACAGTGTCACCATGTTGCCAAGTCTGTTGTTGCCGTGATGTTCAGTGCAGTGTCTTTCAGTCTAGTCTCGCGCCTGCCTGTGCAGTGTGGTGCTGTTTTTCTTGACTAGTGCCACATTGTTTCATGGGGTGCAGTCTAGTGTTATGTTTTAGTGAGGTTTCTTGTTGCCTACTGTGGTTCCGTGTTACTTAGTTTTGTACCACACTATTTAGTCTGGTGCCATATTGACAAGTGTCGCGCCATCGGGGTATCCAGAGTGGTGCCATGTTGCTAAATTGGTGTCATATCATAGATTGCTGAATCGGGGTATCCAGAGTGGTGCCATGTTGCTAAATTTATGTCATATCATAGATTGCTGGGCCATGGTGTTTTTTTTCTGTGGTGACGTTGTCTATTGTGGTGTCATTCTGTCTAGTGTGATGCCGTGCTGTTCATTGTGATGTCATGCTAACCAAAGTTATGCCATGTTGTTTAATATGGTGCAATCACGTTTTCCACTGTGGCTTAATACCTTCTAGTGTAATGTCCATGTTGTGTTGTACGTTGTGGCACCATGTTTTATGTTGTCCAAAGCGATGGTATTATGTGGATCCCTGGTGTTCACCTTGGTGCTATGCTGCCATGTTGTCCAGTTGTGTGTTGTCTTGTGTGGTATCATGTTGTCTAGTGTGATGGCATTGTATTGGGTCATGTTCTGCTGCTGTGGAGTCCTGTGTTGTTTACAATGCCAATATCTCTAATGTTCTCAAATGCGAGACCGATTGCATTGCAAATGCTTGTTATGGATTGTTGCTGCCAGAGTCGGAGAAAGGATGACAGGATTTCATTTACAATACAAACATGGGCATGTTACTCAATATAAAGTGCCCAGTCATTCGCCTGGTTTGCCTCTAAGCTCCAAAACAGGAACTGAGCCCTATATGTGCCATATAATTCATTCAAAAATGTGCCAAAGACTCACACTTTAAAAATTTATATTTCTGCAACTTGAAAGCATTTCACTTAAGAACACTAAAAGTAATTGCTGCATTGACTGTCATTTATCAAAATTTGCAGTTTCCAAAAGTAGACTTTGAAACATTCATACCTGAGATGACCATGCTATTAGCAAGGCCATAAAATGATGCAATTCAAGCATTTTTTTTTATCTTTGCCATATTTGCCACATAATTCTTCCTCAGGTGCATATTCGGTGACAAAACGAAAAATAGTTTCTAGCATAAACTAATGAAATAATTACTAAAAACATGGCGGTTTACATTCCTGCGCTCTGGAAGGCCCTTTATCAAAAGTTGAATGGCATATTTCTGTTGCGTATTGCTGTATTTAGATGTTAAATTGATAATAATATGGTGAAATCTTTCAGTGACAGTGTAAGAATGAAAAAAATAGGTAATATTATCACAAAATGTGCCTCATTATACAGCTTAATTTGCCATTTCTTGACTTATAATTTAGTCAACACTACTGCATAATTTGGTCCTCCTCTGCCACCTAATTCCAGTGGCCCTGGCTAGTAGTGAACCACGAGGCAAGTCAGTTGTCATATGAACCCCACTTAGATTTTTTTAACAGATGGAGCAACATTAAAGTCTATTAAAACATATAAAAGTGACGTTTTTGTAGAGGGCACTTCCTAAATTGATGATATAAGACATGAAGGCACAGTAAAATAAGGTAATTACCTTTGCTAAAACAGATTTTGTGTAGCAGGTAAACCATGTTTGAAACCAGGTTTCTTGGTTTTACGTTGCACAATCTAGCCATGAGATGAAGGCGAAGTGGCTTTGTGCCTTATATAAGGGCGCGAGTGACAGAATCCACAAGATGTCTTGGCACAAAGTTCTAAAAGGACTTTTTACAGAGTCAGAGCTCAGGTTCTGTCTCTGGCCTTCAATGACTCTTCCACCTCTAGAAAAGTAACGTTTGGCATGTCCAAATGGCTGACATTTTGTTGCAGGATCATCTTCGATAATCATAGTTCAAATTACACCTGAATCTCCACTTGCCAACTGCCAAGGATAAGGTGAATTACTTAAAGTGTCTAGGGATACATTTCCTGCATTCACACAGCTCACACTACACCATGGAGAAGCCAGTGAAGTTCAGGAGAGTGAATTGAGGTTGCATGTAGGTGTAGGAGGAGGGACTGGGATGAGACTCTTGCGACGTCGGATCGCAGGCTAAGGCCACAATGAGCAGCACTTCTGGAGAGCAAGGAATGTTGGGCAAAACAAACCTTTTTGTTTTGAATGTCACTAAGGGGGAAGAAAAAGCAAATAGGTGCATATGCGGCTGCATCATCACACTGGACATAGCAACCATTTTGGATGGGGCAAATTTCTTGTTGGGAAGCTCTATTCACCAATACTTCTACCAGTTATACTGCTGTTGGCCCACAGAGTAATATTCTTAGCCAATACTATCAAATCATTATGGAGGGGTCTTCTTCTTGCACACTGCCATGTTATTGCGTTTTAATGGGGCAGCCATGTTAGGTGAGGGAAAACCACTCAGGAGTCAACAGAAGTACAAAAAGCACTGCACTCTTTCTCAGCAGCACCACACAAGTTCTTCCCAATCAAATGCAGTAATCGAGGTAAACATGGGAGGAGCCAAAGTCTTTCTGACCGTTGTACTTAAACCTTTTTTCTGTTGATTACACAAGGTAAGGCAATAGCCAGACCTAACATGTACATCTCAGAGGTATTGAAACACATGGAATAGGGTGCTTACCAACTGACATCATAGCACTTTACATTAGCTTAAGTACATTAGCGCTTCAAAAATGACACAAGGAGTTATGTCATGTATTGTGGAGTACTGGTTGTTATCCAATAGTTTGAAGTGGTTTTTAAACCAGTATTAGTTTTATTCAAAAAATCTTTGTTTTCATTCCTTTCCTTCAATGCCTTTAGTGCCTCTTGAACCATTTATGCCTGAACCCATTGTGCCCTTGACTCCCATTGAAAATGTGGTATTAAGTGAATGACATTGACTATGTAGACTTAGGTGGCATGTAGTCTATAGCTGGTAACTCTGAATACATAGCCTTTCTGGCAGAGGGCATATGTCATATCCAGTTGAGTGAGGCATGCGGCTACTGGGCCTCAGCCTTGGGGGCAGAGGTGGTTTACCTTGGATGTCCTGGAGTCTGTCCTACTTTGGCTTCACAGACTGGGCCATGCACAACCACTTCAGCATTTGACTCTCAGTGATAGGACTTGGGAGCATTCACACACTTCTCAGGGAGGTAGTGCAGGGCTATGAAAACTCAGAATCACCCAGCCCAGCGCAGGATAACTAAGATCACCCAGAACAGCAATACCTGTTTGTCTAATCCAGTGATTTATCTGGATAAGAAGCGTACTTTAATAGATACACTTAAAACGGTCTACTGCCGCAGGTACAATAATATGCAGTGCCACTTAAGATACTGCTCCTTGGGATACTGTCTTTACTGTCTTCCACTTCTCTCTTTCACATTAGTCCCTCCTCTTGTGAGTCTAGGCATATTCCTGGTAAGTTCGTTTTGTGAAATATTAATCAAAGAGGTACCCCAGTTCAATTATGGTTGTACTCAGTTCAGTACATCTCCTAGGTACAGCATCACCACAATGCAAGTGTTCATGCATTTCAGCATCATGTGTCTCTGATCTTGCCCACTTTTAGGCTGAGACCGTATGGTTGCACGAGTAGCCATTGGCCTGGGTAGGCCACAGCATGATGTGGCAGCCAGAGCTGCAGCTGTGAGTCCTTCGGTGAATGCAGGTAATGGAGGCTAATGTCAGGCATCCGATCAGTCTGTGGATCACTGGGCAGCAGATGGACCACCACTTATACGGGTGTCACAACAGCACGCTAGCAGCCACGAGATGCACCTTTTACATAATGCAGTGGTGACCGACATGTTCACAAATCTTGGATACGGTGGTGTCTTCTACCATGGACATAGTTTTTTACTTTTGTGGCGACCTCAGCCACAGGCACAGCTCTGGGTTTCAGTGTCCAAATTCACCACAGGGACAGATCTTGATTTCAGCAGCAAGGTCAACCATGATTGTTTGTTTGCAAGTTTGGTTGCCTGACTGTGGTTTCATCTTGAAACTGCACATCTGGAGAGACTACACCCACCTTCTTTGGACTCACAGATCACTTTCTGCAGTATTCTGTCTACCAGTAGACCCTCCATACTAGAATCTGGCAGTTTCTGGCACTACCTGGGCAGTCACACCTCAAGCGGCTTAACAGGCTCTTTCAATCTCTCAGCAGGCATGCTGGCTTTCAGGCACTTCAGGTAAAAGGGACAGAACTTCCAGCAAGTAAACACTCCAGTTGATGTATCCTCTCCTCTGGGAATATAGATGTCACACATATGCCAGTTCTGGTTGTTGAACAGCAGTCCTCAAAGTATGCTGTGGAATACTCCCTTCCTTGGTGAAAGGACTAGGAACTGGAGCAATAAAGATTTAAGTAGCTCCCACTTTTATGCAGTCAAAGCATATATGGAATGTAGTTTCTCTGCAATCTCAAAACAGGTTTGCAACAGTTCTTCTGTCAAGTGTCCTCTCCAGACTATTTTCCAGACAGAGTCTTTGTGTAGAGTGATGCTCTCCACCGTGGAGTACTCATAACAGAGGCCCAAAGAGTTGTGAAGTTTCTTCAACTGACTTTTCACCAGCCACACTGAACAGTGATCAGGATGAAGACAAAAGGCTGGCTTCACCCACAAGATCTCTCTCACTGTGAACAACAAGGATGAGGGTCCCACTCTGAGCACCTACCAAATGACATTACCACAGGAAAACTAATCACCATCTTCACTCAGCAGGAGCTGCTTAAGTGAATTTTAAAGGAGCCTTGGCACCTTCCTCCATTTTCAGGAACAACAGCAATATTCTTCCAATTTCTGCGAAAGCAATCTCACCTACATATTGTGCACAGGAGCCAGCTAGGGGCTACAAAATGGGGCGGTAAAATGGGACCTGGCGACCTCCATTACTCTGGCTCACTCATTCACATACTGCATTTATTACACAAGCCACAAACACACACAATCCTCTTTGATATTAGTAGTAGGATCTAGGTTACACATTGATGCAGATGTTTACACCAGTGGGGCCGGCTGCACAGATGGAAGGTCTGATCACGACTGTAGATTCACAAAACACGGTATGCTGCCACCACGCCTGTACATGACCCCGGGGTAGGGATATGCGCATGCTTTGTTTGCATGAGCCTAGAGCCAAAATTGAAAACTGGGCTGTAAGTGAGTCACGGTCAAGCACTCAGAACATGGCAACATGACTGCAATCACCACAGGGAACAGTCTAAACATGTACAGGTCATATTATGTTTTTCCTGAATTAATATGGCCCACCTTACAGTTTTCTTAATACATATATGTTTACTTGACTCCTATAAATATTCTATTTTTATACACTTAACTAGTGCATATTTGTGTCCCAATGTATAATCATTGATGAAAATATACGTTATTTCCGATCATTGTCCATCTTTAGACAGTTCACATGTGCTGGAATCACCGCTCCTCACCCTCTAAATGGTGAGCAGCTTGGACATTTTCTTTTCTTTTCTTCACAAGACGGAAAGTTGGTAGCAAGGAAAGCTGACTGCAGCCAGTAAAGTTAACAATCCTTGTGACCTGGTGGCCGCCTTGCTCATGGGAGATCCACCATATGTCCTGGAGAGCGTACCTACAGGCTGGAGAGCTGAGGGTAACCGCAAGCCCTTAACATGGGTTAAACTATTTGAATGGAAAGAGCTGGTGAGGGGCCTTCCATCCTGACGAGAGGCCTCAAGGTTACAAACAACAGCTCCGCTCAAAGATTTCAGAGGGAAAAGGGTCTGCCAGCCCTAATACCGGAAGTGGTAGTACCTTAGAACATTCTGATTCCTTGGCAGTACAGCTGACCCTTACTGTGAAGGGCAAATCTGCTTTACATCTCACCCACCAATTTCACTCTTGCATCCCTTCCCCCTGCTCTACCACAATTCCAGGAGCTCAATACAGTTTACCAGACATTTAATCTCAGCGAGTCTTCATCAATCCTTCATCAATGTTGCAAATGCCTGTGGGACAGCATGCAGCCAGTCCAGTTAGAACAGTAAACAACTCATTGTATATATACGTATTTTCCCAATGGAACTCCAAGCGGCATATGTACAATAAAGTGGGAAAGAGTGTTGTTAAGCCAAGAACGCTAACAGCATGCTTCGTCACTTTAGAAACACATGGCTGCACCATATTTACTAGAGTATGGTGCAGCCCTGCGTTTCCTCCTGTGCTGGCATTAACTTTAGCTGCCTAGCGCCATTGCAGGCATCCTTGCCCCATAGTGCAAGGGTTCCTGCGTTGGGAAGATTACTTTTGTGCGGGAAGGTCCCCCTTCCTGCACATGAGCAATCTTTAAATGCTTCTTAATGCAGCACACATGGAAAAAGCAAGAACAGGGAGAAATACATCTTTTCTTCTCTTAAGACCGGGTTTTCCCTGGTCTTAGTTTTGGTGCTGCTTCTTATTTACGCTGTCCTTGTAAATAGGAGACAGCGTCAAAATCAATGGGTGTTGCGGTGGAACACCCAACGCAACACCCATTACCCTTCCCTTTCACGCTACAGCGTGAAAGGATGCCTTATTTACAAGGCAGTGTTAAGCCAAGTTAAGCGGCTTAACGCTGCATTGTAAATAAGGCAAGGCCCCTATCCGTCACGGGAAGTTACATTGTGGTGGCAATGGGGGCTTGTAAATATGCCCCTAAATCCCTTACATAAAACCCTCCCTAAACCGAAGAGACTTTGATCCAAGAGATCCTTCTAACCGCTGGCCAATAACAGACTGTTTTGGTCAAAAAGACAGAACGATTGAAAGATCTGCCTTAAAACATATACCTACATTCAAAGAAAATAACCTGCTTTCAGATTTCCAAAACAGATTCTAGTATGGCTGAAGCACATTAGCAGCAGTGATTTTCTCACGGGTTATTTTGAAACAACAGTGGTTTGAAACTGGAATCCCGCCACACCTATTACTTAAACTCTCCCTTAGCCTTGACACTGCTCACCAGCCCAAGCTTCTACAGAGACTTCACAACATCAGAGTGCAGGGCACATAACTGAAGAAGATTGCATCTTTTCTATCAGACAGATCATCATCTCATTGCTCCCTTCATGTCAACTCTATTCATTTCACAACTAATGTACCAAACATCTTTACTCCCTCTTTGACATTTACCTTAATTCTATATTGCACCTAATCTGCTTCTTCAATTTCAACTGTTACTGTTAAGCTGATATTAAACAAATCGGGCCCGATTCACAGAACTAACTTAAGACAAAATCCTAAACTTACTACCATTTTGGTATTCACAGAAGGCACTTACACATTTTGGTATTCACAGAAGGCACTTACTCATTTCGGTATTCACAGAAGTTAGGAGTCCTAACTTTAGGACTCCTAAATGCCTTCTGTGAATACCGAAAGCCTTAAAATTAGGATTTTTCTCAGTTTAGTGGTAGTATAGTTAGGACTCCTAACTTTAGGACTCCTAAATGCCTTCTGTGAATACCGAAAGTCTTAAAATTAGGATTTTTCTCAATTTAGTAGTAGTAAAGTTAGGAGTCCTAACTTTAGGACTCCTAAATGCCTTCTGTCATTACCGTAAGCCTTAAAATTAGGATTTTTCTCAGTTTAGTAGTAGTATAGTTAGGACTCCTAACTTTAGGACTCCTAAATGCCTTCTGTGAATACCGAAAGTCTTACAATTAGGATTTTTCTCAATTTAGTAGTAGTAAAGTTAGGACTCCTAAATTTAGGACTCCTAAATGCCTTCTGTGAATACCGAAAGCCTTAAAATTAGGATTTTTCTCAGTTTAGTAGTAGTAAAGTTATGAGTCCTAACTTTAGGACTCCTAAACTGAGAAAAATCCTAATTTTAAGACTTTCGGTATTCACAGAAGGCATTTAGGAGTCCTAAAGTTAGGACTACTAACTTCTGTGAATACCGAAATGAGTAAGTGTCTTCTGTGAATACCAAAATGAGTAAGTGCCTTCTGTGAATACGAAAATGGTAGTAAGTTTAGGATTTTGTCTTAAGTTAGTTCTGTGAATCGGGCCCATCATACTTAAGTATGAAAACTCATCTGACTTTGACTCTCACTCAATCTGACAATATCTCAAAGTAAAATAATAGATTATATCCAACCACAGCAAAATAAACATTTCAAAAATCAAAAAATCCACATGCAGTACATGGATCAAACGCCACCCTTCAACAATATGGCCTCAGAAAGCTGGCCCACCACCAAACAACTGAGCCTAAGTGAGTGATCTAGGGATAAATACAGACTCCAGCCTCTTACTTGTAATACAATTGAGTCTGTCTAATACCTTTAAACTGCAGTTTGACACTTCTTTCCCTCATATTGGCTACAAAGATATCTCCGCTTACGTTTCTTGAAATGCTTGTCCCGCCCCAGTGACTACAGAGTTACCCCACCACCACCCCGAAAGTCAGGTCTAGTTGCGCCCTTGGTGTAAAATTCAGTTTGTGAGCTCTCAGAAGAACCTTGGCTTTGAGTTTGTAGAGACTGCAGCAACATTTGTTACAAAGACTTCACACCCGTCGTTGTGTTTTGCAAGACCCAGAGAACTGGATTGACATTGCTAACAATGCCTTCAGTGCTATTCAGCAACACAGATACTGGTAGGTGGTTCCCAGATGATACCTGAGTCTTTTTATAGCACCAGAAAGATACACTACAGGATATACAGAAATCCAGTCCGCATTGAATGATATCCAGGCTGTGAATACATTTATTGTAATTCAACCAAATAAATGAGTAACTCTCATAATAGGAATATACAGCCACATACTGCAAATAATTAATTAAAATGCACACATATTAATACAGTTAAACACACATGGAGTATATACGTTATGTATAAAAGGGGTGGGCCGTAAATTATGCTTCTCCACATGCGTACCTCTCCCCAAAATACTTGTAGGAGCAAATGGCATTATTTAGTTGTAACCTCAAAAGAAGCTGTCTCTGTAGGTGAGTTTGTCTCATACTTCAAAATCAGCGCAAGCAGCACCACATGCAGCACAAGAGGGCGCAGCTTCTTTCTGCAGCTTGAGTAGATGTTATACTCGAGTGGCAGCTTCCTCAATGTAAGCAGCAAGTTTTTCAATGTGAGCAGAGGCAACCTGCCTTGACCGCCGGTGTTGAGAATTCTCGTCGGGAGGCGGTCTAGCATTGGAGTTTCCTCGCTTGCGCTTGCCAACTTAATGTTGGTGAGCCATGAGAGAGGAAAAACTCCTCTCTGTGCCGCTATGCAGAATCGATTGGAACTCTGCACTCTATGCAGATCGTGGAGTGGGAAAAACTCCACGAGCGGAATGGAGTTACCCCCCAGGTCTACTCTCTGCCTTCCTCTCTACCAGCTCCTCTGTGGACCGCTTGTGGGAGGACACACTGTTACCAGCAAAGGGAGGGGATCTCAAATTTTGGAAGTAGGTTATCCCCTCCTGCATTTCAGGACCCTCATGTGGGTCCTGCCCTGATAATTCCTTGTCCTCCTCCTGCTGGTAATCTGTTGTGCCTTCAACTGATAGGCCCCTGCCAATGCTCTCCGGGCTTTTTGGAGCTCCTTCTCCTTGATACCCTTCATGGTAAACAAGCCCTTCTCCTGGCAAAATTCCTTGAGCTCAGCCACAGTGTAGCCCTCCAGGTTGACAAGCTAAAACTCCATCTTTGCCGGTGAGGTCACAGCCACAATCAGTCAGGTGGAGTAAGGATGGATTAAGAAAAAGCTGATTTTTGTCCGCTTCCTCAGCCTCTTGTTCATGCACAGTTTAGGCCTTTGAGTTACATGTTTTCTGTCATTGCTGTTATGGTGGTGCAGAACACTTGTGGGCAGCAATCCCAGTTCTGTGGCCATGGTTCTTTGATTGCAGGAGCTGCAGGCTCATTTCGAACTTGATAGCTTTGTAATATCAGTGGGGTGGCTCACACAGCAACAGGCATTTTGGGGAGTTGCAGCCTCCCTAAGCCCGGTGCATAAGGGGAGCTTCTATGGCAAGTGCAGTCTCCAGGCTGATAGTGAACAGTTAGATGGATGTCTTTGGCAGGTTTACCTTCATTTCGATTGAGAGTTTCCACCTTGATGGCAATGAAGAATTCTTACTCTGACTTTACCAGCTGTGGCACCAGTCTATCTGTCATGTGATAGATATGATGTAGACATTTAGGGCCTGATTCACAAAAGTAATCTGAGACAAAATCCTAACTTTACGACTTTCAGTATTCACAAAAGGCATTTAGTAGTAGTGAAGTTAGGATTCCTAACTTTACTACTACTAAATTCCCTTTGTGAATACCGAAAGTCGTAACATTAGGATTTTGTCTCAGATTACTTTTGTGAATCGGGCCCAAAAAGTTCATACATATATAATTATAAATTAAGTGATATATACATGATAAATTAATATTAACATTCGTACATTAAATATAAAGGGGTTAACAGTAATACTCACCCACAAAGTAAAGGACTTCAGATGTAAAGGCATGAGATGAAGAAGGTGCTGCCGATGTAATGACATATTATGTTATATTGATTTGCATAGCACACTAATCACCCAACAGGGTATCCAGGCACTTGAGCAGGTGTGTAGTTTTGTGGTGCCCAATATGCTTATACAAAGAGGCAGGTGCTCGGTTTCTTGCAGAGCTCGAGAAATGAGGAGGAGGCACTGATGTGCTGAGGGAGGTCGTTCTATGTCTTGGTTTGCGATGTAGGAGAATGAGTGACCTACAGTTTTGCTTTTGCAGATGTTGGGAATGTGTGTGAGTGAAGCACAACATAGGTGTCTGGTGGGTTGGTGAAAGTGTTTGCGGCTGTTAAGGTATTCTAGTACTGTGTTCTGTGTGGCTTTGTATGTGTGTGTGTGTGTGTGAGAGGTTTGGATTGGCTGCGCTTGTGACTGGGGAGCCAGTGAAGCTGAGGTGTGATATGGGTGTGGCATGGGTGGTCAAGTATGAGTCTTTTGGCTGCGTTCTGGTTTGTCTGGAGTCTGTGTAGGAGTGGAGTAAAGATTCAGGCTTAGACAGTGTTGCTGTAGTCCAGCCTGCTGGTGATGAGTGATCGCGTAATGGTCTGGTCTGATTGCTCGGTGTGGTGTTCTGAAGCACCCATTTGAAGATATTTTGCAGCATGGTTAAGATGTGGAAGCAGGAGGTTCACACTGTGTTGATGATCCCTAGATTTCTTTCTTGGTCTGTGGGTGTTGGTCCTAACTCCAACTATGTATCGATTACAAAGTGGATGATGGAGGGTTAGTCCATATGAGCGGTTTGGTGGAGTTGTATTTGATGCTGTCGCACGTGGTAAAGATGGGGTTGAGTATGTTCTTGTGGTGTGTGTTGGCTCTAGGACGAGCTGGGTGAGTCTGATGTTGCTCAAGCTTCGAGGACTGCTGTGGAGCGGAGGCCATTTCAGTCTTCCAGGTGAAAGTTAAGCTTGCCGAGGAGATTGTAGGCTCTTAAGTCTTCTGTGAGTGGAGTGATGAATTTGGTGATGAGGATGGTAAAGGTGGCTCATTGTCCGAGTGATCAGTACACAAGGGTTCCTTTCACGGTGAAGTTTTCTGAGGTTTGCAGCTTGAAGTGTAGTGGTCCCATGAATGTGGTGGTGTTCTCTGTGGATGCTGTACTTTGTAGAAGATAGCGAGTCCTCCTCCTGGCTAGTGATGGCAGCCCTGTAGAGCAGTTTTGTAGACCGCTTGGATTGCTGTGGAGATGTTGGGCGCCAATGAGGAGTTGAGTAAAGTCTCTGTGATAAAGAGGATGTTGGGTGCGCCTCTACTCAGCTGGTCCCATATTTGGGATGTGCGTTTGCTGAGTGTTTGTGTGCTGAGAAACATGCATGTGACTGAGTGTTGACATGCAGGTTTTCTGTAGTTTGTGGTGTAGAGTGGGGATGTAGGTGTTACTGGAGCTTGTGTGGTGTGTTTGTAGGGTGGGGCCATTGAATTGAAGGCACTGTTAATATTTGCTGGGGTGTGGGAGTGTGGCTGCTAGAGAACAGGCAGTGGGTGCACGTGAAAGCTCCTACCGTGGTGTGATGCGCAGCACGGTAGTAGCTAGGAGAATGGTGTCTGGGGTCTAGCAACCTAAGGAGTGCTGTGTAGTATTGCTGGGTGGGGATCAGACCAAGGATCCTGGCACCAGGCACAGTCCAGGCTTGGACAGACGCAGAGGGGCTTGCCTTTGGCGTGCCAGTGGCATGACTACTGCACGCATCCGCTATGTGTCCGTGTGGAGGAGGAGTGGTGCAGGGTGCAGTGTTGTCATTTTCTGTGCTGGTGGGTGATGGAAAATGAAGTTCTTTTGCGTGGCTTCAACTTTTGAAAGTCGGTTTTGGCGGGAAAACCAGTAATGCCATTTCCTGTATTGGCCCTATCTATAAGTAACACACTTGCAGGATTTCTGTATTGCCTCGTTCATCACAAGTCACCCCCACCACTGATCTGTGGAACCATTCAACCGTTTATGATCAAAGGTACCACTTTACTATCATGGAGGAAGTTTTGTCGCAAAACACATTCAAATGGTTTGTGCTTTATATTTGGATCACGGAGTTACATGGCACTTGTGAACTTGCACACGTGAATACTACTGTGCTTATCCGATTGGGGATCTAATAGACTGCAAGCTCAAAACAGTCAGATCCCTAAACAGCGTAAGGTGTGCTGCATCTCAAATGACATTCAAATAATGTATCTTGCAATCGTTCTCTCCACATGAGAAACCGTCCACCTTATGGGCAGGCAGACACCTCCCGCCTCAGCACACTGAAGGCAGTAACGGCTATCCCAACACGTCTGGCCTCTACCAGAGATGAAAGGGGCCCTTGACTGGGGTCAGGCCCCTGTAACCCGAGAGCCAGCGCCCGAGCTGCACTGAATGTGCAGAGCAGAACCAGGCTCTGTTCGGGGTCTGAGCTCCGTGTAGAAATGATTCCTCAGGTGGTCACACCAAGGGACAGAATCTCACAAGAGCAAAGACTTCGGCACAAACCAAGATTGTGCAGCACTAATGGTCTAGGCACCTGCTGCGTTGCGCGTTCACGTAATGCAGTTCAAAGCACATGCCTCAAGTACATTTTAGCAATGTGAGGGTGATAATACCACCTGCGCTCTGCAATGCTCACAGTTAGGCGCCGTTGACAAGAAAAGTGACTACAATTTAAAGAATTTGTGCGTACCTGATAGTGAAGAGGCGGAGATGAAACGAGTGGCCCTCCAGCTGGCTGGACCGCCGGTTTTAAGTGAGGCTGCTGAAGCCTTCACAATAGCTGCACCGGGCACGGGGGGCGGGGCTGCACTCGAACTCTGGTAAGGACACTTCCTTTGAGTCTGTCAGTTCAGATCGGCTCGCCCATAGCCCGAGCCTTAATCCAACTGTTATATTTCATGGTGACGTCACAGAGTGGACCCTACAAAACTCCAAAGCATTAAGCAACTCTTACAAGCCTTACAACGGAAGATCCCAGAATGATAAGTCTGGCGTCGACATCTCTGAACTCTAGTAACCCCGGCAATGCCCCTCTATCCCCATCACAACAATTTTGGAATTTGACTGGAAATGTTGCAGTGCGCAGTACATACATATTTCAACAAGCCAAAACAAACAAAGCAATACCTTGCAAGAAGCCGGTGTTCTCTGGCACAACTTTCGGCTAGACGTCTGTGGCATGGAGATAGGAACACGGACAAGTTGGAACCATGAAAGCGGTCATCAGTTGCCTGCCCGGACACACTACCAAGTGGGGACGCCCAAGCCTCAGCCCTCGGTGCATTACAGCAGAAGAAAAGAACTGTGCATGCAAGCTCAAACCCGTCATGCCACCAAAGTAAAAAAAAAACAAAGGTGCGTGGCCGCTATGAATATTACGTTTGTTCAGCCGAGATCGCCAGAGACGGCATACACGAGGAAAAGGAAAATAAAAGTGAAAGCACGAACTTCGCACATGCGCCTGAAATGCCGTGAGCGAAAGAGATGCAGTGCGCGTGCACATCTCCTGCCCTGGCAGGCACGGCGAGCAGGAGACAGGAAGGCAACAAAACATGCCCCCCTTCCAAAGAAAATCACGCATTTTGGACCCGCACCAATCAGAAGCATGGGTGGAGCTTCCACCCTGCTTCTGAAGCTAAGGCAACGACAATAGATCTCGCAAGCGAGCAGCGCATGCGCTGCGTCACTAGGCGAGACCTAACAAGCAAGCAGCGCATGCGCTGTCGCTAGGCGAGACCTAAAAGCCGTGCTCTAATGACTCCTTTGTAAATGTCTATAAAGTAACAACTGCCACTCCTCAGTGTATATGCTGGATGATGGCATTTGCAACTGTTCCCAAGAGAGAGCAATCTGAGGAACACAGCACTGTACTCACCAAGCAAAGAGATTTGAAAGTAATTTACTCTTTAATAGAAAGCCAATGAGGAGAAGTCAAAGCTTGTGATGTATGAACTTGGATTCTAAGTAATAGGGACAGTCTGGCAGCATAGTTATGAACCAACTAAAGGATATGAATCTACTAAGCAAGAAATTCGAGGTACACAGAATTATAGGACACTAGGCATGCCAATATAAAAACATTCAGGATCAAGACTTTTAAAGACAAAGAGATCATCCGCAGGATTCTCTTTAGCGTTCTCAGTTGTAAAAAATACAAGAACTGACTACAGACTAAACTTGGTGAGGCATGGATAAAAGAGAGTTGAATTTCCCAGCAAAATGGGCCAAAAAGGAAGGCTTCTGAAATGAGAACATAACATATGCATTTGTAAAGTGCACATTCACCCAGAAGGGTATCTTGGTGCTGAATAACAGATGATTATTGTTACCCAACTCAATGATACTCATTTTATTGAACTCAGGGATAATAGGCTGGCTGGATCCAGTGGGATTTGAACCTGTGACCATGAAGTCAATCACAAGCTCCTACAGTGGACACATTAGTCTACTAAGCCATCAGACTTAGTGGGAGCATTTTGGTTTTATTACTGTTCATTGCCTACAGGAATAATTAGAACTCATGAGACTGGATCAATGGATCCAAACAAATTGAAAAAAGTGGGTACAAAATTGAGTCCTGGGGCAAGAGAGAGTTCATCAAAAAATGCAAACACATCCAACTAAATAAAAGCAGCCAGAATGCTCTGTCCGTATGCTAGCAAAGCTTGCCAAGTGCTGCAACGGCCACCATATCTGTGCTACCACTTGAGAAAAACACTACTTGGAGAGGATGCATTATTTTTTTGGCTACAACACCGGCTGCAGCAGAAGTGCTTGAATTGAAAGTGCTGCCTTTGCGATGTTCGTGAACAGATTGATGTCTTTAGTAGGTGCTGCCTTTGGGCCAATCAGGGCTCCCATATCCAAGCAAAAAAAGAATTCTGACTCCAACATTGGCAGTGGCAGCACCAGTGTCTGGGTTACATGATGGAATAATGATCATGCACAACGCTTGCCAATTTTAAAAGTCTTTGTGCAGTTTCTGGCGAAAACCACTCAGGGAGACGTGTGAACCCTTCCACAACCGGATCTCTTCTGACTTCATTCCCTCATAGTTTTTCACTTTCTATGCTGTTCTCCATGCCAGGAACAGGCTGGGATTGTCTCCTGAACAATCTCTCTTATGGTAGGGCTAGGCACACTCCTTCCCTATCTCAGTAGACAGGAAGGCTTCTAGGCGCTAAACAGATCCTCAGCTCCTTCAACTGAAAGTGACAATTTCAAGTAATGTCTATTCAACTCTTGGAGACTGGCTTTCATTCAGACACCAGTCCTGGTCACACAGCAATCATTAAAGTGCAGTGCAGAGCACTTCTTCCTTGGTAATGAAGACATTTGAACTGAAACAATGTTGGGTGGTTTGGAACCTATTTGTATACACATTTTCCAAGCAGGGGTTCTTTCAAATATAATTTTCTGGGTGTGCCTCACACAGATTTTGTTCAAGTTGAAAACTCTTAGGCTCAACTATCTAACACGAGGGCACAATGAAGTGTGAGACCTATGCACCTAATTGTCATCAGCTTTCCTGGAGGAATAATCAAAGACAGACAAAATGTCATACCTTGCGTAGAAACTTCCTCAGCTTTAAAAGCAAAAACCGCACTCACCCGTACCATCCACCAAATAGCAGTGATTGGGAAGAAATAATAAGAAATCCTTTGTTGATAAGGACCTCATTGCAATTTTTAATGGGAGCCCTGTCACCCTCATCTTTCACTTCAGTGATGGCTCTTCAGCCTGCAGGCACAGGAATGCAGTCAATACCTCCTCACTCTCTGTGGACGCTGAATCCACCCTCCATCTTGGGCCATGCTAAACCAGTGTACACCCAAAATGGATTCAGCTGTTCTCAGTACTCAGGCTCTGACCACACACAGAATCCTCCTGCCATATATATGCTAAACACTCACAGCAAATACATGAACTCAAAATGCATACTGAATAGAAACATAAGGATCTGGAGTTCACACAAAAGCAGAGCATTACACAAGAGGAGTTATTAGACCACACTCTACCTGACAATATCTGGTCTGGTCACAAAATATCACTAAGCTGCTACCACTGCCATATTTCACTTACCTGGGGCATGGACTGTAGTCCCACATCCACTGGGAGGGCATGCTTGGTGTACACCTCGAAGTAAAAGGACAGATTCTGGACCTCACATTAGCTGGGGCAGGCCTAGATCTCGATGCATATGCAAGATCAGCAGAACTCCAGGGCCAACAGAAAGTCAGGATACCAGTATCACATGCATTTGGACACTTATGGAGGGGGAACACACCCATTTGTCATGAAGAGTCATTCCTATTCCAACAATGCTACTATCCAGACTACAGTATTTGTTACTCACTTACAATAAATGCCACATTTAAAACAGGATATTTAATATTCCATTTTCTGGAAACTTGCTGAAAGTATGAACTGGTCTAGAAGTTAGTAAGCCTTCTGTCACTAAACCTTCTAATTATTTCCCAGTTAGTGACCTTGAGGTCTAGCCTTTCTATTGTGTTCTCAGCACTGCTGCAGTCATGGGAATTTTGGGAAGTATACATTGCACTTCACTAGATTACAAAAGTCACACATAGGCACTACGGGGCATATTTACAACAGAATGGTGACGTGTGGTGTTAAGCACAAATTGCTAACACCATGCTTCACCGATTGTATGACATAATTTCGAAAGACAAAAATTCGACCTACAAAAATATCGCAACAAAAATATCGTGGTCAAGAATATCGACATCCTATCTACAACATGGTAAGTACAAAAATATCGAAAATTTAATATCGATGTCAAAAATATCGTAATTCAAAAATATCGTTTTTTTTTTAGTTTAAAAATATATGTAAAATAAACCAAATAATACTTATAAATCAAAGAAACATAATTAAATATATTGTATAATATGTAAAATTTATAATAAATATATATAATTAAATGAAACTTTAATTAAACATATATATAATATATAATATATACACTTACTTAATAATTACTTTTAATAATAATTTTTATAACATATAAATTATTAAATATTTATTTAAATTACCAATACATCTATACACATAAAACAATAACATTAATAAATATTAAATAATTACATATAGCAAATAATAATCAATAGCTTTAATTTGAATAATTTTTATTATTAATTATATATTACAATAGCTAAAATATTACAAAACATATTTAATATCAGACACAATAAAACTACTAGTCCAACTTCAACAAAAACAACAGTAAGGAAAATGTTGGATAGCGTAGGGGTAAAAATTACTATTCCAACTCCAGAGAGTGCAATAGTAGGGAAAGTGTTGGATAGCGTAAGCGTAAAATTTACTATTCCCACTCCAGAGAGTGCAATAGTAGGGAAAGTGTTGGATAGCGTAAGGGTAAAAATTACTATTCCCACTCCAGACAGTGCAACAGTAGGGAAAACGTTGGATAGCGTAGGGGTACAAATAACTATTCCAACTCCAAAGAGTGCAACAGTAGGGAAAACGTTGGATAGCGTAGGGGTAAAAATTACTATTCCAACTCCAGAGAGTGCAATAGTAGGGAAAGTGTTGGATAGCGTAAGCGTAAAATTTACTATTCCCACTCCAGAGAGTGCAATAGTAGGGAAAGTGTTGGATAGCGTAAGGGTAACATTTACTATTCCCACTCCAGAGAGTGCAGCAGTATAGAAAACGTTGGATAGCGTAGGGGTAAAAATAACTATTCCAACTCCAAAGAGTGCAACAGTAGGGAAAACATTGGATAGCGTAGGGGTAAAAATTACTATTCCAACTCCAGAGAGTGCAATAGTAGGGAAAGTGTTGGATAGCGTAAGGGTCAAATTTACTATTCCCACTCCAGAGAATGCAATAGTAGGGAAAGTGTTGGATAGCGTAAGGGTAAAAATTACTATTCCAACTCCAGAGAGTGCAATAGTAGGGAAAGTGTTGGATAGCGTTAGGGGTAAAATTCACTATTCCCACTCCAGACAGTGCAACAGTAGAGAAAAGGTTGGATAGCGTAGGGGTAAAAATTACTATTCCAACTCCAAAGAGTGCAACAGTAGGGAAAGCGCTGGATAGCGTAGGGGTAAAAATTACTATTCCAACTCCAGAGAGTGCAACAGTAGGGAAAGCGCTGGATAGCGTAGGGGTAAAAATTACTATTCCCACTCCAGATAGTAAAACAGTTGGGAAAGCACTAGATAGCATAGTGATTCTATTAACATTATAACCAATTCAATAATTTCTTATAAAAAAATTGCATGTTAACAATGTTTTAAAAAAAAATATTATTAAATACCAATTATGTAAAATAAATATTTAAATAAATAAATTTTAATTACATCCCACACTATTCCCCCTTTAACACACAACACACTACACATAAAAATTCACATAATTAATTTAATTATGAATTAATCACTTAATAAAATTAAATCACCAATTAATTACTAATTAACAATTAATTAATTAACTATAACAATAAAGAAATATTATTAATAAACTAATTATAATGTATATAATTAACAAAATAATAAAGTAATTTTACAATTAATAATTAATTAAAAATTAATTAATCTATTAATCACATTAATTACCAATTATTAATTGATTACAAATTAATTAATCATAAATACCAATGAAACAATACATATTAATTCATTAATTATCATTACATTACTTCCCACCCTATTCCCCTATAAACCCACAACCCACTACACATTAAAATTCACATAATTAATTTAATTATCAATTAATCACTTAATAAAATTAAATCACCAATTAATTACTAATTAACAATTAATTAATTAACAATAAATAAATATTAATAATAAACTAATTATAATGTATATAATTAACCAATTAATAAAATAATTGTACAATTAATAATTAATTAACAATTAATTGATCAATTAATTACCAATTATTAATTAATTACCAATTAATTAATCATAAATACCAATTAAACAATACATATTAATTCATTAATTATAATTAAATTACTTCCCACCCTATTCCCCTATAAACCCACAACCCGCTCTGATACTAAAACGCTAAATTAAATGTAAAATAATTATAAATCTCTAAACATTTATTTTTAAATGTATTAAAATACATTACAATAATCTTTAACATACAAATAAAATACATATTAAATAACATTACACTAAATAAATATCGATATTATTGACATCGAAATTTTTACTTACGATATTACTTACATCGATATTAATTACTTCGATATTATTAACTTCGATATTACTTACCTTGGGATCGATATTCTGTCCATCGATATTCTTGACTTCGATATTCTGTACCTACGATATTAAAAACACGATATTATTGTAGGTCGAAATTTAAAACTCGATATTTTGGCTAACCACCGCTTCACCATTATGAAAAAGAAGGGATGCAGCGTATTCACAAGAATGCAGCACACCCCTGCATTTCCCCTAGCACTGGTGCTAAATCTAGCTGTCTAGTGCAAACGCAGGCACCCTTGCACTAATGTCTGCATTGGGGGGAATGATTGTGTATGTGCAGGAAGGAGTCCCTTCCTGCACATAAACAATCCAGAATGCTGATTTGAAACTCCTATGTGTGTTGCATTGTGCAGTACACATAGAAGTTGCAAATCATCATTTTCTAAATGATTGTTTACGTGCAGGAAGGGACACCTTCCCGCACATACTCAATCATTCATGATGATTTACTGTTTCTATTTGTGCTGTAGAATGTAGTACACATAGAAACAGCAAAAATGTATAGAAATTATTAATTTCTCCTCATTTTGCCATGTTAAGAGCAGGCTTTACCTGGTCTTAATTTTGGCGCTGCCTCCTATTTACATCAACCTTGTAAATAGAGGCACGTGTCAAAATGAAAGGGTTATGCGGCGGAGTGCCCACTGCAACACTCATTGCCCACCCCTTTCACTCTAAGTGTAGTGTGAAAGGGGTCCTTATTTACAAGGTGGTGTTAAACCACTTTAAGTGTTTTAACACCACCTTGTAAATAAGGGGAAGGACTTAACGCCACAGTAAAGTCACAAAAAGTGACATACCTTTGGTGTTAAGCATGCCCCTATGTATCTGTGAGCTCTAATACTGAAACTTATCTCCCAGGTCCATTATCCAGGCCACGCTGACAAAAAAACCTATGATTGTTTATAGCAGTCTACTTTAATTATGGGGTGAGTCAAGCGAAGGAAACAACAGAATACACAATAAGGTTAGAACACAGATGCACAGGTATTATAAATGCATGCCAGAAGAAAGCTAAGTTTGCTTCTTCAAGCAGCTTCTTGTTCTTAACGTCAAACTCTCTATCATAAAAATGCAGCAATGCCACATCCACAGGACACCTTATTCGAGTTTACCACAGTGCCTGAACAGAATCTTGATTCTCTGCATGTCCTCGCTTCTATATCATGTAGCCTCCAAAGCCATAAAACACCGGACGCAGCTCAGTCATATTGCAGAGTCTGCATTAATAAGTGGGAAAGAACTAGCATGGGCTGCAATATCACTGACCAACCACACATATTCTACTTATGTCCAAATTAAATGACCTATAAGGACCACAAGGACTATCACAACTGCGTTGAATGTATTTTTGTCTACATTGACCAACAGTATTTATGGCTTGAACCTTGACTACTACATGCATTCAGACAGCACCAAGTTCCATGCCAAGCTTTGGCAAGGTTCAGGGGATTGTCAGTGCGTTGCAGTATTAGTTAATCTTATCCTGCGATTGAGGCATCAAGTCTGGCTCTGTCCAAACTATTCCAGTCTGGATCACAGCTCCTGATCCTGGGAGACCCTTCATAGCTTTCATTCAATTGGCCTAAAAGGTCCCCCTCTATGTAGTCCAGCATGTCTGCAGTTTGAAAGCCAAAAGCCATAGAGGTAAACAAAAATGTGTTTTACCCCTTCCACAGCTCCTACCTCTTATGACTGAACTTGTCTCACAGTAACATTAGAGGGCTATTTTAATCCCTATTATAAAAGGGCTACAGCAAGATCTAAATTCAAGACCGTTATTGCCTCATTAGGAGTACTAGTAGTCTTCATGTGAATGATCATGGGAGTTACCAACTTATTTGTGATTATAAGATCTGCGGTATCTCCTGCCGCCAGGAGTAACCAATTTCCCTAGTGTTGGTAACTCCGTTGGAGGATGAGTAAAGTGGGGAGCTAGCGGGACCTCACAGCGAACCCTCGGTCACACAGCAGTAATATCGCTCCAAAATCATCCATTTTGTTCCAGCCAACCTGATGCATAAGGTCCACCACCCATGGTCTGTTAGTCAAACTGCCAATGGTTAGGGGGTAGAACCCTACACGTTTAAAGATTTACGCAACAAATATCCCTTAAAAAACTTTACATTTCATGTGTCTTTTCTGAGATTTCGTAAGGGCCCAAAGACTCTGCTTTTCTGCTCTGCCAACTGCCCGGCTGTGCCCAAACTCCATAGCACTAATCTTAACTTGCTGTAATGTCCTTGTTACCCATCCAAACGCCCCCTTCCTTTTCACAGATTAAATGCCTGAACATGCTCGTTTCACTTATAGTTATGGCCGAAAAGGGTGACAGAAATCAATCGACCCAGGAGTGTTTTCTTTGCCATTATCTGAATTGAGCCTGGGACACGTTCAGCGGCTGCACCTGTCCACGCACCCTTCATCCAGGGGCGGCTGCTGTATAGGGGCAAAAGGGGCGTTGCCCTGCCATCCAGAGCATGAGGGGAGACGTAAGAAATGAATTTAAAAAACCAAGCAGCCGAAAAGAAATTTCCACTTGCTGGCTGCTCTATTACTTTTAATGGGGCAACTGTGATAAACTGCAGACGTCCTGCTGCGCATGTGCCTGCCAGGGCGAGGTCATCTTTCGACCTGCAGGCACAAGCTACAGCAGTGACATCATCGTGCCGGTGCCCAGTTAGAATGCCATGGATAAGGCTGCTTATCGGGCGTTTACTAAATGGCCCTGGGAGGAGTTGGCAGAACTCTATTCATTTCAACGGCAGGGGGCGGGGCAGGCTGAGAGGGAGAAGGAATAGTGGGTGGCAACAATTACCAGTCATCACGAGAGGGGCCGAGCTGTAGGAGGGGTGCAGCTCATTCCTTTCCTCACGTGTAGTCGAGTGTGCTTTCACTTTTGAAAAGCGTTATGCAGCTGAAGCTAAGCCATGTCTTGTTGTGTTTGTTACAACGTAGGCTCAAAAGAATACAGGCTGGTAGGTGCCTATTTTTACTTTAAGCTGTTAATATACTTCACTTTTTGTGGATTTTTTATGTGCGCGCATTTAAGCTGCCATGCGGTGTTCACACAGGAGAGTTTGTAGTTAAACACAACTCAACGGTATTGGCGCGCATTAAAGGAGCGCCCGGGATACATTACTCAAGGTCAGATTTCTTAAGGCTTAGTGATTTGCCCAGAATCACAGGATATACTTGGGCCGAGCGCTGAGACTCACACAGCGCTTTGTGTTTTTTTACCTAGAACCCCTGGCTCGCGAGAGCAGCTCTGCTCGTACAGGATGTTTTGCTTGTGCTTAACATGTTCCTTTATTTTAAGGATTCAAGCAATTGAGCTCCGGGGTTTTCTTTCCTGTAGGCGCAAAAATCGCTCCAATGGAACATTTACTAATCAAACACAAAAAGAGCTTTGAAATGTGAGTACAGTATTTGAGTGAATGCAATTTTCGGTTGCCAGGACCTCGATACAGGCGCGCAACACCCATTGGACTCACAGGGCTTCAGCCCCCCCCGTCGTGTGTGGCAGCCCGGGATGAGACACCTTCCCGGGCAAAAAAGCAGCCGCACCCGAGCACTTCACAGGTCTTTAAAAGACCATTTACATGTTAATTAGGCCTTGCTGCTGTTTCACCCCTTCTAAGAGCCCCTGCAGCTCCACTCTGCCTATTGCTTAAAGTTCAGCCCCCCCCGAAAATTTTGCTCAGCCCCCCCCGAAATGTTTGCTCAGCCCCCCCCGAAATTTGGCTCTAGTTGCGCCTCTGCCTCGATATGTATGTGTGCACGTGAATGAAAGGGTCAGACACCAACAGAAATTTAAATGAGCACCTCCGCCCGTGCAGGATGTTTTGCTTGTCCTGAACATGTTAGTGTATTTTGACAATATGAGTCATTGCGCTCCGGGGTCTCCTTTGCTGCAATCAATTATCAAATACAAAAGAGCTTTGGAAAATGAGGCAACAAATAGTGCTATATGCATGGTGTATTCAGTACACAATGTTATTGTATCACCATTTGATCTGCATATCATTTTCAACACCCGTTCATACTTTTGAAAAATGTTTAAAAATTGCGAGTACAATAGTTGTACGCTTTTTGGTTGTCAGTATGCACATGTGCCTGTGAACAGCGGTGCCTCAAATGGCGATGGTGACTAAAGGGACAACAACATATTCCCTTTCACATCTCCAAACTCTTCTACCAGGACGTCAGTGGCAGAAACTGAGCCATTCCTGAAACGCACGTGATTTACTCCACATGTTTCCGAAAGGCTAGAGGGACCACTTGCAATCAGAGACCTGTGTGCGAACACCAGGCCCAATTCAAGTTTCGGCAGAGTCACTGAGCCAGTCATAGCTTTTCATCCTTCAGATGTCGATAAAGAATACTGTTGAATTTGATAATAATAATGACATATTATCAGTGTTTGAACACAGTGAACTCACCAGGCTGTAATACCTTATATTGAATCTACTAAAAATTATTTTCTCTGATGGTAGAATGAGCCATACACTCTTTGGTCTTGACTGCATTATACGTTTGCATTGTACAATAACATTTAGATAGTGCTTCCCACAACAGGCCAGACGTTGAAGCGCTTGCCCACGTGATGTGTATGATACTCCATGTAGAGAGTGTGACACGTTTTTTTGAAATGCATGTGAAATATATCATTCAGTGATGTTGCCTTGCCAATTTAAATGCAGATACAGCAGCAATAGTCAATTCCTAAACTTATGGCAGCGCTATATATAAGAATTCACTTTCCAGGCCAAATGGCATTCAGAGTGACACTTTGCGGATCAGCTTTTGTTCGGCAGCGCCATGCGAAAGATGCACTTTTTTATTATTTGTGTAGCTCGATGCATCTTTGAATGTCCCTGTTCATCAAACCACTGCCATTTAAAGGATGGCATTCAGTATCGCGATCTGTTCGCACGTAACAGGGACCAACACAAACATTTATAAGCAGCACCGCTCGTACAGGATGTTTTGTTTGTGCTGAACAGCTTAATTTGGAAAAGTGACATATATCACCCTTAACTGGTACCAATTGCAGCACCAGGTCCCACAGCCGTCTCTCTCCATAGGAAGCTTGATAAAACTGTACAAATGCTTGCCGACTCCCATGTAAATAAATCTCGTTTTACTTTTCACAGTGGACTCAGGCTGTCCTGTTGTCGATTTCCTTTGCCAGCAAAACAGTTCCCAGCCCATCTGACTCCTCCTGAGCCCTCAACCCTGCTGTGTGATATCTTTATGGCCTGACAAATGGATTTCATGCAGCCTTCATAAACAGATTTGCTGAAAGTAGGCACTTTCAAATGCAAGCCATTTGTCTGGAAATAAACAAAAAACACAGGGCCTGGTGGTAACAGATTCTATGGGTTGGCACAGACATGTTGCCTTAGGTGGTACTCCTTTCTAGTCTAATCTAATCTTTGAGAATGGAGCTCCCAGGAGATCGCACTTGCCTTTGGTGCACTGTGCTCTTGTGAACAGGCCACTTTACTGAGCTAGCACTGAGCAGGTATGTTAAGAATGGTTATACTGAATAAGCAGCTACCTACGTCATTATCATATGAAATCTATTCTTTGATGTCATAACTACACTTTCACAATGGATTAATTAACCGTCTTGATTTCTCAAATTTGCTTGAAAATGCACCATTTGCCCACTCTTTTTAAAAACAATTGCCTGGGGGAGATCCCCCACCAGGCCTCTCTAAAGGCAGTCGGGCATGGTCTCTTCACTTGCTCTCCACATGGCATTCCTGGCGAACTTTTACGCCTCACCACTTTCAGATGTCACCAGCCGCCACTGCCTTCATCATGTCCTCGTGACAAAGAACTTTTGTCTCTCGCCCACTTCTCTAACCCTGGAAAGCACACCGATGCCGCCGTTAAGAGGCGCACCGTGTTCTAAGAAAACTATTCAAGACAATAACATTGCAACAAAGCATCGCTTCATTGGGGCTATGAGCCTGAATCTACAGAGTTTTTCAGGACAGTCATATGTTTGTCTCTTGAGTTTCCGTCCAATTCAGCCTGTGCTCAGTGCTTTCTGCAATAACAAAGATGGAAACAAAAAATATTTTACTTCAGGGATTGGCACATTTTGTGAGTAATTACAGCTGCTGGTCTCAGAAGGAACGTCAGGAACCAGGCCAGTCCCACTTTTATGTCTGCAATCTTTGTTTTCCTAACATATGCAAATAAATACTTTAGGTATGAAAACGAATTTTTGCAATGCATGTTTTGGATCATTGTAAAATAGGTTTTTTGCTTTTAGATCCTCGGTGTAGTGGTTTCCAGACATCAAGAAATGTCCTGTAAACACCATTAGGCCTGCTTTCAAAACTTGACACCACAAAACATTTAGCGGACATATTTTTAGAATCTATCAAGCTATTCTTTTAATAATTTTTCCATCACAGTGGATCACATTTAGTATATACCTAAGTACGAATACTTAATACTTTACTTCGTATTTCTTGTGAGTGCCCTTTGAAATAAATACAGTTGTGCAATTTCGTGAATATTCTCCCATTCGAAATCAAGTTCGCCTCTCTTAATTCTTTGGCCATATCTACGGGAAACGTCCATGAGCCGCACAACTGCATAGGACATACACCCAACACCATCTCACATCCAATCGTAGACTTTCCTCACTGGAATTTGGCACGAGCGCTATCTGGACAATTAGGCTCAATATAAAGAAACGGCTTCCGGGCTTCCCAGCCTGCTGTTGGTGAGTTTACCCTGATGCGCTTCCTTACTTTACAAAGTGCCACGCGGCCTCTGGAGAGCCCAGTCGTTCTGCCCTAGTTCAAGTACCTGTCACACTGAATTTTACTCCCCGCCAGTCACTGCCCAGTGATGCCAACAGGAGCAGCGCGTCTGTTCACATTGAAAGCGAGCTGGCGATGATACCAATCACATTGTCCCCCGTGCTGCTGCTGAGCTGAGAGGCAATGTGCAAGGCGGCCAATCTTGAATTGTCATTGCCGATCCACAGAGCGCCATTTTGCAAAGTTAACGCACTTCCTAGTACTCCGCATACAATACGCTACTGGTCAATCTAGAATTGAAGTCAGTGTCCAGGGATTAGTAATGATGCTTGTCACAGACATGTAGCTTGAACTGTCGATCACAGTGGAACCATGCACTGCACACACATATTAGCCATGCCTCTTCTTTACATCCTGGAGATGTACCCCACCCATCTATTCATTTTATTCAATTTTTGGGTATAGCTGTAGATCAATTTACCTGAAGAAATTTGGGCTAGCCCGTTAATCAGGTATTGGCATGTTTAGGTCAGTGCCCTCCAGTCATTGGTTCAATGGATTGTCCGTCATATTTTGGTATTAGCCACAGCATTTTGCAGATGTTTGCATGTTACCTATGCACCTTTTGCACTGGTTACTAATGCACAAAGTAGTCTGTCTCTTGGTCACATATTGGTGTTGGGTTTAAAACAGTAGTTTCCTCAACCCCAGGCTGATATTATTCTATCTAGGGTCTAACAAAGATGGCGTCTGCCTCCACATGAGACTTCAAATGCCATGACTGATTCCAACCAGAGGCCTAAATGGGAGGGATCTGTTGGGAACAACATTTCCAAGATTTTTTATTTGTAACAAAACTGCTACCATACTTGGTGTTAAAAAACACAACTATATCTTATGGTTCCGGCAGACCTTGAAGGGCCTCTTGCTGAAACGGAAGGAGGGGGCTCTCCTGTACTGTGAAGGGACAGCGGGGACAGGCTGCTAAAAAAGACACAAGCCATCTCCCCAGGGTGCCTGCTGCTATCTGAAGGAAATGTAAATGTGTTCAACTGCTTAATCCGCATATCTAAAGGCTGCTGGGGAGCCTGCATATGGATTCAATTTATAGAATCGTTTGAAGCTTCGTGGTCTACAGAGACTTACCTAAAAGGGTGCTACCATTTCTGGAATTAGTGCTTCAAATAAAAAAATGCTTATTCTAGGTGCAGTCTGATGGTGTATAACAAAAAATGTAACTTTTGAATGCACTTTCAATGCTTAAATATTAAATATTTTCAGGTTTTGCAGCAGCGAATCTTAAATTGTGTTTAAACATTTTTTTTTAAAATAATGACTAACATATTCAAAGTGTTTTCTGTTATAGACTGGAATCTCATAGCACCATAAATGCGCAAGTCACTATTCCTCAGTACACCAATAAGGATTCAAATCAGTGGCCTTCCAGTCACACACACAAGTGAGCGCATTAAACAGCTGACCTTTCCTACCAGAATAATGGAGAGCCCACAGCTTCCAATCTGAAAAAAAGCCCAAGTGTCTTGGGGGCATATCAGCAACACCCGGCGATAATTATCGCTCCGCGCTCTTAGCGTGAGGATAATTATCGCCGGGTAACGTGGATTTTTATCGCTGAAATAGCGTGCTATTAGCAACGCTTATCTCCTCAGCGATAAAAATCCTCACGCTAACTGCCTAACATGAGGTTATCGCTGGAAACCCAGCGATAATCTCACGCAATGTGGCGTTAGCTTGCTGATAGTTATCGCTACTTTTCCAGACGCTATGCTTCATAGCGTGGGGCTTGATGATAGGAGAAATGTCACTTAGCGACATTTCTTCTGTCATGTTAGGTCAGGAACGCCAACTTTGCATCTCATAGAGATGCAAAGCTGGGCGTAAAGAATCCCCACGCTAAAGCAAGGTTTCACGCGTTAAAAAGCGGTGATAATTTTTTAACGCCTGCTTGTAAATATGCCCCTTAGTCACTCGAGGCAAATGGTGCCTGACATGGCGACAAAGTGCTGAAGGGTGTGGCAGCATGGAAGCCCCTTATGCTTCTGCGCTACGATTATTCCTTCTGGAGCAGCCTTAGCTTTAGACACTAAGGGGCATATTCTCAAGGACCTATCGCTGTGTTAGCAGCACTTTATCGCCGCCATAGTGGTGATAAATCTATCTCACTATTCACAAGCTGGTGCTAACAGCCCATATCACCAGTTTTGCTGTGATATCAGCCGCAAAAAAACATCGCCACAGATGACACCGGCAACTAACGCTAATGATATGCAGGGTAGGCGTTCCCGTGCAAAAAGCCGCGACAACACCACTTCGCAACATTCTCAATGACCAGCCAGATCGGTGATAAAATCACAAAACAGGCGATAAGGTGCATTAGCAGCAGGGATTTTTCTCCTGCTCCGACCTGGTGTTAAGTTGAACGACAACATGCAGTATGAAAGGGAGCCCAGCCCAGAGCCACACCTGAAGAACAACAGATGCCATGGAGCTACTGATCATGCAGGTCAGAGCCCCAAGAGGGCCACAACACCCACCGCCACAACCCCCAGGCACGCCACCCCCCCCGGACCTCCACAGAGGCAGCGCAGACAAAGACAGCGGACCTTCAGAATATGCACCAGCCTCACAGACTTAACACCAGAGGATGTCATTGCCCACTACAGGCTCAAAAGGACAACAATCCTACGCATCCAGACCATCATTGCCCACAGGCTGACGGTACCAACACAGCGGACAACCGACATCACTCCGCAGACAAAGCTGCTGGCTGTGCTGCACATGTTGCCCTCTGGGACCTTGCAACCAACAACTGCCAGAGTCGGAGGAGTCTCAGCGCCAGCCCTATCCAAGTTCCTCACACCTGTCTTGGATGCCATCATCAGCTTGGTACCTCAGTATCTTCCCTTCCCACACAATGCGCAGGAACAGCTGGAAACCAAGCAAGGCTTCTACCCCATAGCTGTATTCCCGCACATGTTGGGGGCAATCGACTGCACACATGTACTCCTCGTGCCACCACTGCACACAATTACTGCAACAGGACCCACACACATTCCATCAATGTGCAGGCAATAGTGGACCACCGGGGACTCTTCACCAATGTCATCGCCAACTACCCAAGAAGTGTGCATGATTCCTTCATCTTCCGGCAGTCCATCATCAACCGATACCAAAGGGGATGATGGACGGAGCGTTAGAGCAAATCAAACACTCACCCCCAGTCAACTGATCTGGGCCCAGATCTCTGTACTGGGGTGAATGTATGACATTGTTCTGCATTCTGTCAATCAATAGTTCTTTTTGCTATTGTCACCCCGAGTTGGACGGGTATGCTCAGACGTGAGTCCCGCGCTCTCCATGCCACTGGAATCAAGCTATCCTGGCTGAAGAGGGGTGAAACCATAAAACCGGTCCTAGGATGCTTGTTTCCAGTCCAGGGAGGACCTGGCCTGGCTGTTCGGGCTGGACCGTTCCCATTGTGCACAGGGTCAAGACTGATTTGCATATGACTGGGTCCAAACTGGAATGGCATGGTGAGCAAAAAAACAATGGATTTAGGCCCAGATCTCTGTACTTGGGTGAATGTATGACATTGTTCTGCATTCTGTCCATCAATAGTTCTTTTTGCTATAGTCCATCATCAACCAGCGCTTTGAGGCTGGCACCTATGGGAATGCATTGCTTGTTGGTAAGTACCAAATGAACACACCACACACCTCAACTCCACAATCATGCAACTCACAACTCTGGGAATGAACACGTTACAAACTCACATAAAACATGCCAAACAACCTGCCCACCTACCAGACACGACAGCACAACTTACTGTGGTAACCTGGGCTAGCCATGTACACGATCCATCAACGGCATGGCACCTCAGCCACACAATAGCAGAAAGTGGGGAGAGGTGGGAACCAGGCATGTGCGAAGGAGGCAAGTGACCCATGAATGAGAATGTACACAATGCCAAGTGTGGCGTGGATGTGCTGGGCAGACTGCAGTATGCAGACCACAGACATGCCCATGTCGACATATACTCCTGGTTTGGAGTGTAGTGAACACTGGATGCAACCATGTTACCCCAGGCAGTGGGGAGGAGTGTGGAAATGTAGCTTGTTACGTCCCCCCCTGTAAGCATGAGCGGAGTGGGCTGGCCCGGCATATGCCAGGCGAGCGTAGGGGTGTGAATAAAAAGCCTGTAACTCTGGGTGTGTTCTCTTCCGGAATGGCCAACGTGTCTGCCAGGGCGGCGCCTCCCAGCCTGCCGCGAGGCCGTGGCCGTGAGCGGTGGTGCCTGATATCATATGCGTATGTTGCACCTCAGGCCGCTGGTTCCCAGACCCATCTTGGCTGCCCATGCGCAACCAGGCCACACCGCTCACCTGCAGACACCGGCGTATGTCAAAGAGGGCCCACCACGTGCCTGTGCATACTCCAAGCCTGAGGCACGCGACCTTGGCAGTCTCCTTAGACCATCGCTGTCCTCCTCGAGACAGGCCCGCAACACTTCTTTCTCGTTGATGTACTCCACCGGCCTACACAGTGGTCAAGCAGGTCACACATTTGGAACTGAGTCTTGATTATACAATGGCAGAGTAAATATTTTATGGCAGAGTTTAAATCACTATACTCCTTTCGATGTGGTGCCACCAACTCTGTTCAAAGTATTCCGACCACACGTGTCTGTAGGCCCTTGCTGACTACTGCCTTCTGCCTACACTGCGGTCACCTGTGTTCTGCCAACACTGTGGTGCAGCAGGCCTCACACCAATCCAATCCAGTCTGTACCAGGCAGGATACAGCATCGTCGCAGGCTGCACACCCGATCAGCTCTGGTGCTTCTACCTCCGTCCATCACAAATCATCTCCACATGTCATTTCAACGTCGTGTGTTAGAGTTCCAGGAGGAGCTGGCTGAACAGCAGTTAGCCTGCGCTGACTGCTGCCTCCGGCCTACACTGCGGTCAAGTAGGTTACACATTTGGAACTGAGTCTCGATTTGTTCATGGCAGAGTTCTTATCATTGTACACAAGGAGAGGAGTAAGAGGAAGACACGGTTCAGTCCAGAGTAAAAAAGGATAATCGTTACAGAGGTGATTGAACACTACCAACAATTGCCCTCGTGCCACTAACTCTGTGCATCGCAAGCCAACAACACGTGGCTGTGGGCCCCTGCTGACCGCTGCCTCCGGCCCACACTGCGGTTGAGTAGGTCACACATTTGGAACTGAGTCTTGATTTGCTCATGGCAGAGTTTATATCATTGTTCAGGCTTCATCGCAGACTGCATCCCCTTCCAGCTCTGGTGCCACTGACTCTGTGCCCCAAAAGTCATGGACACTCTCTGGTTGAACTTTGGTGGCGTCTGAGTCTATGGCCTGGGGGTTGTCTTCATCATCATGTAGCTGATACTGACTTGGTGGTGAAAAGGAGTCTGTAGCATTCTACTCCTCCATTTGCCTGCTTCTGCCCTCTGCATCATGCCCTGGAAGGACACCTTCCACTGTCCCCCGAAACACTCCGCAACATTCTCCTTGGACATTAATGAGGACCCGCTCAGCTCGCGTGGCCCTACCTCAGTGCACCGCAAGTCACCGTCCCGTGGGGACCATTCCTGTTTGAACTTTGAACTTCTGATTGTCTGATCACTGTTGTAGTTCTTGCCAGCACCAACCAACCCCTGAGGGGTGGCTTACACTACCCAACAACCATCCAGCACAGGCGTCACTGGACATGTGACCCTGGCAATAAAAGGGGCTGGGCTCACGTGTGTCCCTTGTGTCATTATGTATGCATGAGGGCCCCGAGCCAAGACACCTCTGGTTAATCGTGCACTATAGAAGTTATAATAACATAACAGAACATTACATTGTGCTGTGTACAGCGCACGCAACCATGTCACCTCAGGCAGTGGGGTAGACCTGGGACATGTAGCTGTGTCGTACCCCCCTGTAAGTGTAAGCAGAGTGGACAGGCATACAACAGTACAGCGTAGGGGTGTGGTTCTTCCATCCGGGGCTCTGGGCGTGATTAAGTTTTGGCCTTGCCAAAGTAGTAACTGATAAGTGTGTCTCTGTTGTAGTGTCTGCGCCACCTGTACCACAATGAACAATGTTGCAATGTAGCATGCCCCCGGAGTGAGTGCTCAGCCGAAGGGGTAAATGAAGGAGCACAAGCCCGCCCGGGGTCCTGGATCATACATTCCAACTGTTGTGTGTGTCGCTATTACCGCAGCATAAGCCAAAGGTCTACCCTCACCTGCCGCGCGAGTTCAGCCAGCCATGAACTCGTCATCTGTGTCCGCCCTATTCTTACCATTGGCTTACACACACATGGCCGCCCACCTTCAACGCACAACATCACAGTGTCGTTGTCAGGCTTGTGGAAATGCGCAGACAGGCATGACAATGGTGTGCCGTAGGTGTGCAAGTGATGCAACCGGACTGCGCACACTAGTGAATAGGCTCGGGGAGGGTGGAGCAGCAGTGAGGCTACGTATTACACATTTATGCTGCTCATTTTCTACAAGCAGTACATGTTGGACAGGAATCCCTAAGTCACACATATCACACACCAATGTACCAGTGAGCCTGCCGACACATCATGCATTACCGACTATTGACTCATGTCTCTCTGCACTGTCACAGGTGTTCAAGGATACGCACTCTGCCCTTGGATGATGACACCCCTCCGAGCCCCGAACACACAGGCCCAGAGGCAGTAAAATGCAGCCCACAAACGCACCAGGGGCATCGTGGAATGCACATTTGGCATGTTGAGTTCACGTTTCAGGTGCCTGGACATCACAGGTGGAAGGCTCCTGCACAGCCCAGACATCGTGTGCAAGATGATCGTTGCATATCGTGTGTTGCACAACATATGTGTACGCACCAATGCCTCATGGATACAAGTGCCTGTAGCACAGGACGATGATGAGAAAGATGAGGCAGGCGGACCACACCCCACTGCAGGTGCAGCAGGAATAGCCCGTAGGAAAACCATCATTGACAATTTCTTCACATGAGCACGTCACATTGTCACCGTCCTTAGCAATCATGGGACAGTACAAAATGAGCACAGGCACAGCATGTGAAAATGAATCAATTACAACACACATTCCCTGTGTCGCGGCCTTGAATCATCAGGGTCGTATGTTGCTCTTTATGGTCCACTTCTCGATACCACCACGGTCTGGTTTAGTAGTACAGACTCAATGGAGTGATCAAGCGGGGGAAGGGAAGGATGGGAACAGCGGGGAGGGAGGCCTGGAACAAGAATAACAATCAGGTAATGCAATATAGATACATACATACATACACTGCAAAGCCTACAGGTACCTATGTTTTTTCTATATACCTCATAAACATCAATAGGTTGTATGTCATAGGTTCCTCATATAGGTAAGGAACTTCACATGGTTGTCTCAGTAATCACGCTCTCTCAATAATCCTCCTTGTAAGAGATTCAATGGAAGATCCACATCAGAGCGCTAGTATGATAATCAAACAATGAAGACATAACGCCAAGAAAGCTGTCAATCTCCTCAGGCGCACGCGTTCTCCCTGCATGAGTTGTTCAACTCACCAACACGAGAGAACGCCAAGGGAGTAGGAAAAGGCAGCCGCCCCCCGACCCCAACATAAGAACGTAAATCAGGAAGAACAACACCTTGCCTGTCCTTAAGCCCTAAACAAACTGTGCTTGTCTGCCCCGCAAGAACCCGGAACTGGGTTCAGCCAACGGTGCAAGCGAAACCACTACAAGGTATCCTAGGGAGTTTGCCACATCCGCTGAGCGCATCAAGAAATAATCTACGAAGGGAATGCAGTGCAAGATGCACCCTTACCAGACCTTCAAGAGCTCCGGGCGTCTCAGCGGCAGAAGTAAACGGCACCCGCTGCTTCACCGGAAGAGATGAAATACTCTCCTTCCGTGCACGGGATGACATCAGTAACGTGGTCCCCCATTGAGTCATGGGAAATGTAGTTCCATTAACGTCCGTGGCGTTTTGCTGTGCACACAAGCCTCGTCAGTGTTCTCTGGCTATCTCTCTGGTGAAACATGACAGTAAATCCCTCTCCTGAAGAACACTGACAGAGGCAAGGCTTTTGAGGGAATCTGTTGTGGAACAGGCGGACGTATCGAGGAGCATGAACCCCTGTAGCGGGTTCCCAGGAATTTTCCTCGTTACCATACCCTTTCCAGGCAACCAAATACCACAACCTGGTGCGATAGATCTTATAATCCAGAATACCCCTCACTTCGTGTTCAACCTCCTCGTCCACCGAGACTGGGACTGGTATCTTCCTAACCCCGGGACATGAGGGTTTAAGCAGGGAGATGTGAAAGGCAGGATGAATGCGCAAGGAAGATGGTAAAGCTAATTTTACCACCTGCGGATGAATCAGTTTGATGATTTTATAGGGTTCGATGTATCAGGGGTTAAAGATACTGTAACTTTTAAATCTTATGTTCTTAGTGGATAACCACACATAATCGCCTTGTTTGTAAGTGGGCCCCTTTCGTCTATGTTTGTCCGCATAAGCTTTATACAGGGTCTTCGACTTCCGTAACTCCTTACGTGCTTTCTGTAAAGTGTTTTTGATATTTGTTATCTGTTCCTGTACCTCTGGCACAGATCCCTGGCCCTCAGAATGCTGGAAGGGGATGAAACAAGGGTGATACCCATAGGTGCAGTAAAAACGCGTGTGTTTAGTAGACCTATGTAACGCGCTGTTGTAAGCCACTTCCGCCAACCACAGACTATCTACCCAGGCCTCGGATGTAACATCCACATAGCATCTGAGATACTGTTTCAATGTCTGGTTGACCCTTTCTGTCTGGCCGTCTGTCTGGGGATGGAAGATGGTAGACATGTTAGAGGTGATTTGTAGCGCCGAACACCACTTCTTCCAGAAGTTAGCAGTGAATTGGGTACCCCTGTCTGACACCACGACTTTTGGAAGCCTGTGTAATCTTACTATTTCCTTCAACAGGATTTGTGCCAGGTAGCCAGCTGTGGGAATCTTTTTACAGGCAATGAAGTGGGCTAGTTTAGTCAGATAATCAACCACTACGAGAATTACTGTGTGACCTTTGTCTGGAAGCATCCCTACCACAAAATCGAGATCATTTTTTTCCAGGGTTGGGCAGGGATAGGGAGAGGCTGTAAAAGCCCTACCGGCTGAGTGTGTGCCGCCTTCATCTGGCAACATACCACACATTCACCAACCCAAGTCTTTATGTCCCTTTTGATCGTGGGCCACCAGAACTGGCATAACGCCCTCCTGATGCCATTGTGCCCTGAGCTGGGTAGGACATGACACCAACGGAACACCTGTTTTCGTAACGAAGAGATAGGTAACAACAACTGGTTACCATGCACCGGTAGTCCATCCTTCACGGTCCAGTCTTTGTTCTTTTACAACCATTCCTTCCAACTGCCAAGCCTTATGTTATTATTGACGATCCTAAGGAACTTTTCTGTGACCGTAGCACATATCACGTTCTGGGGATTCAGGATGGTATTTACGGGAGGAATATCAGGGGTAATCGGGGTGGTTTGTTGACTCAAGGCGTGGGCTTTTTTGTTCTCGCTTCCTGGGCGAAATGTGACAAGGAAATTGAACTCAGCAAAAACAACATCCAACGCAACTGTCGGGGTGTCAGGTGTCTCGCTGCCGTCATGAACTGCAATTTGCGGTGATCGGTAAAAACAGTGACTATGTGTTTGGATTCCATTGGGTATTGTCTCCGCTCTTGGAAGGCGTTCCTGATGGCTAACAGTTCCTTCTCTGCTATAGTATAGTTCCGTTCAACGGGATTACGTTTTCGGGACATAAAAGCCACTGGATGTAGCTGGCCTATCTTTAGGTGATGCTGGGAAAGCACCACCTCCACCACATATTCGGATGCGTCTGCCTCCACTATATATGGCTGGTCGGGATCTGCATGCCATGACACCGGGGCTGATACAAACGCATTCTTTAATGCCTCAAATCCTTGTTGTGCTTCCTCCGTCCACTGGAAAATCACCTTCTTTTGTAATAAATGTGTAAGTGACACTGCTAGCTTGGAGAACTGATCAATAAACCAGTGGTAGAAGTTGGCGGAACAAAGGAAGCATTTGATATCTAGAACCATAGTGGGAGTAGGCCATTCCTTCACTGCCTTAATTTTGCGTTCTGACATTTCGTGCCCCCAAGGTGTCAACATGAGTCAGAGGAATTCCACTGTGGTGACATTGAACTCACACTTACTGATCTTACAGTATAGCTGATACATGTAGTCTGTGGGTCTCTGTGTTGGGCGCATAGATCAGGATGTCATCTATGTACACTACCACGAACTGGTCCAGAAACTCCCTTAGCACATTGTTGAGGAAATATTGAAAGACTGCTGGAGCGTTGCATAAACCGAAAGGCATCACTAGATAATCATACAGGCCATAGCGTGTTTTGAATGCCGTCTTCCACTTGTCGCCCTGTCGCATCCTCACCAAATAGTAGGCTCCTTTTAAGTCCAGGCGGGTGTAAATGACTGCCTTCTTTACCTGCTCCAGTAGAACGTTAATGAGAGGTAATGGGTACCGTTTTTTTACCGTGATGGCGTTAAGTGATCGAAAGTCTACACATGCGCGTAGCTCTCCGTTAGCTTTGGGAATGAAGAATAAAGGAGAAGCCGCGGGTGACTTGGAAATCCGGATGAAACCCAAGGCAAGGTACTTGTCCAGGCACTCACAAAGATGGACGTTCTCGAGTTCAGTTAAGGCATACACCCTCCCGATGGTATGACTGTCCCTGGTATTAAGTCGATCTGAGAATCGTATTGTCTGTGGGGCGGTAACGTTTCCGCCATCGTTTCGTTGAAGACATCTGCAAATTCTTCATATTCGTCGGGTAACAATACCGGATGTTCTGCAGCGGTAGCGATATGATGTCTTCCGGCCAACTTCATCGCCGGGTTGCTCTTTGCTTGCATGCATTTTTGTATGCAATAATCTGACGTAAAGGATAGGGTTTTCTCCACCCAATCCACCTGGGGATTGTGGCTTCTTAGCCAAGGTAATCACAGAATGACTTCATACTGGGGAGCCTGTATGACGTTGAATACTAGTCTTTCACTGTGGTCCTTGCCGTTTAGGACTTCCAATTCGTCAGTGTGGAATCGAATGGGACCAGCATCAAAACGCCTTCCATCCACAGCATACACCGCTTCCGGAACGTCTTTCTCCTGCAACTTGAGTCCCAAGGCCCTAGCTTGTTCAAGATCAATAAAACAGCCCGTTGCTCCAGAATCCAACATTGCTTGCACGGGGCACCATTCGTCCGGAGGCTTATGTCCAAGAAGAAATGGTCTGCTTTACAGAGAGGCCCATTGTCTAATGAAGGGATGTACATATGGCTTGAAGGGGTCCCTTCTCCTACCCTCATGCTCGGTCGTTTCCCACCGGTGGCGTGGATGTTACCGGCAACATCTTTCTAGGCTCTGCATGGGGATACTTTGGTCTCAGGGTGCACTCTCTGATAAAAGGTCCTTTCTTTCCACAATAAATGCACAGTCCTTTCTTTCTTCGGTAGTCTCTCTCCTCAGTTGTAAGCGCTGAACGCATGGCTCCTATCTCCATGGGTTCGGCCCTGGTGGCTTGTTGACTGTCTGCTTGACAGAGCGAGTCAAACCGAGCGTGCATACGCTCTCGTTTTTTATGCTCTCCCTTGCGTTCATTGAGTCGATGATCCAGCCTCAACACTAGACTTATCAAGTCTTCACACGATAGCGCGCTGCCATATGAATGTACACAACAAGATTTGTAACTGTCCAATGAAATCAGCAAGTTTTTCAATAAATCCAATAAAAATGTTTTTTTAAAAAGTCTTCACACGACACTGGCTGTGGGTCGATTTGCACCAAGATATCTTTCATCTCTTCTCTAAGCCCTTGATGGAAGATAGCTGCCTGTTTAGCCTCGGGCCACTCTGTTTCCGTAATAAGCCTGCGAAAATCGTTAAGATATGTGATGAGATCCCGGTTTCCTTGCTTTAACTCTAGTAAATCCCGGTCTGCAGAGAGCGTAGCCGATCTGCGGTTGAAAGTCTTTTCGAATTCTTTAATAAAGGAATCCCAGTCGTATAATAAAGGGTCGTCTCTTTTTACTAGATGCACCGTTCATTGTGCCGCGTCCCCAGCCAAGTATGATATTAAGAACGCAACTCTAGCGTGGTTAGTTGTGAACGCCTTTATCTTGCAAGAGAAGTGAAGCATCACCTGCGTATGGAATACCTGCACCTTACTACTCTCCCCATGGAATCTCTCTGGAGTGGCCAGCAGTATGGGTGTAGGTATTTCCACTACCATAGGTGCTATGTGGGTTAACTTGCTACGCCTGCGTTAAAAAGGTTCGTTTGTATTCTATCCACGGCTGCTTGTAAGGTTGCGGTTTCTGCTCTGGAGGCCGTGAGTTCTGTCTGTACTAAGGCCAGCGCTGCGATAACATCTTCTAAAGTGGCCATATTAAACTTACGACTGTGAGGATGTTAATACTTGGGCCGTTTACTCTGTCGCAGCCTTGAATCCTCAGGGTCGTTTGTTGTTCTTTATGGTCGACCTCTCGATACCACCACGGTCTGGTTTTGTAGTACAGACGCAATCGAGTGATCAAGCGGGGGAAGGGAAGGATGGGAACAGCGGGGAGGGAGACCTGCAACAAGAATAAAAACCAGGTAATGCAAAATAGATACATACATACATACACTGTAAAGCCTACAGGTACCTTTGGTTTGTCTATATAACTGTAAAGCAAAATGACTCCATATCCTAGTCAGCTTATATTAGTAAACGAGGCTCCATACACATATAAGGATGAAACAATACATTAAAACGTATATGCACACTGAATCACATACCCCTCCCTTTGTTCCAGTGATACAACCTACCCAAGGATATGCCGAGTGGGTGTGAACAGAGGTGCAGTGCTGACTTGGTGTGAGAAGTTGGCCTGGTATATGCTGTTCACTAGTTAAAGTGGACACCTTGCACCAGTACAATTCGACTCTTATGGTAGTAGGTTTAAGACAACCTTTTAAAGAAAGCTATCCTAGTGGTAGCTGTGGAGAGCAGCCTTCAGGCTAAGTCTTTAGAGGAATGTAAAGCAGTTTGTTTTACTTTATAATCTCTTGAATCACTAAATGAAAGGACACTACACAGCTATATATATCAAATATATATCTATTTATTACTAACAACTCTCTGCTAATCTCTTTATGCGATTAGAAGTCAGGAACATATGCATAAATCAACGTTTCACAATAAATTAAGCACAAATATGGCTGGGGCCCTAGGGGCGTACCAGACCATATACTAAAAAAGAGACTTAGAGATAACGACTTGCAAGGGGACAAGGCCTAGGGCCTTCAGAAACGCTGGGGCCTCACGAAACCACCCAAGGCAGGTAAGTAAAGGACCCACGGGGGACGCCTGCAGTGTGAGAACACAGCCGCGAATCCATATTGACTTCACTGGAGCAAGTCGAGATTGGAAATTAAGAGTTTTAGGATACTTCGGGAGAGTCTACAAGCAAGTCACTTACAGGGTAAGTAGTTCTAGAGCCAACACCCACAGGAGCACCGTAGTGCTGGAGTTACCTCACCCAGGGAAGCCGGGTGCATAGGTGTCTTTTGGTGTCGGGTCGCGGCGTCGTTTTCAATGGGAACCAAAGAAGACTTGCTGCTTGTGAAGACAGGAGAAGTGTCCGGTGGAATCCCAGGCTGGATTCAGAAGAAGGAAGACCTGAAAGCAGAGGGGACAGTGTTCAAAGTCACTTGGCAGTGACCCAGGGCAAGGAAGATGGATGCCCACAGTCGTCGGGTGATTTCAGGTGATCCTCGGGTCGGGATGGGGTAGGCCTCTGATCTTTGGAGGGATTTCTGCTGGAGGCTTGGACCACACGTGGTCCAATGCACAAGTTCGTAGAACATTGTGAATAGGTTGCACTCGAAAATAGTGCACGGTACGCAGGGATTGCAGTTCCTCGTCACTCGTGGGGTCCACTTGCCTCAGCGTCGTTGGGGACTCATGATGGTCTTGGAGAAGTCAGGAAATCCTCTTCCTGGGATGCAGGGACTTCGGACTCCGGTGGGAGCGGGAAAGTTTGCGACCGTTGATTGCAAGATTGGGTGCCTGCCAAGCAGGGGAGTCACTCCTTGACTCCAAGGGAGATTCTTCCATCTTCCAGAGGTAGTGGAACATCGAAGGTCCAGGATTCGTCTTCAGAGCGCCATCCAGGGGTATCTAGTTTGCAAGGGCAAGGGTTCCCTAACTTATACTGAAAGGAAGGGAGGGACTAGCTCTATGATCCCACCTATGGGAGGGTCAGGGAAGTGGGTGGCTACACCTACTTCCCTTTGTCCAGTTTCGTGCCAGAGCAGGGGCAGGTAGCCCCTGAGCCGGTTTGAACTGGTGTATGCACAGAGGAGCCTACTGCTCCCCCAGTGCAGGACTTCAAAGCACTCTAGAAGTGCACCCACCCAGCCCCAATACACTAAACCCTGTCTGGGATTGTTGGGCCTCCTCCACTGCGAGTTTCGGTCATCAGAAGAGGGCAGCCCAGTGTCTGTGACTGGTGGCATCCATTTTGTGATGCCAGTGCTCTTCAGGATTCTACCGCGTTTCCAAAGTAGGTACATGTCTATCCCTCTAGAAGGGTGGGATCATACTCCCACACCAGTTACTGGTGTGGGGGTATGATTCCAAAGCGTTTGACACCAAACACAACATGTTTTGATGCAGCCATTCCAAAGTTAGCATTTACCGCGAGGTTATAATGCACTTAAGAGTATATGGTTTGACCGCATTCACAAACAGCCCCAGAGAATGGACTCTGAGAGCTGCAGAGGGGCCCTGCTCAGGCAGAGGCACCCCCTCACATGGAAACCAAGCACCCTGCCCTTAGGATTGATAGGGCCTGCCTTAGGGGTGACTGATAGGTTTAGATGTATGTGCAGGAGAGATATAGTGAACCTATATCTCAGTGAGGAGTGCTAGCACCACCTCACCCAGGCTGCAGTAGCAGGCCTGTGGTGTCAGATTTAGTCTGCTTCCCAGGGGTGGCATAATACATGCTTCAGCCCCTGGTAGGCCTGTGAAGGACCTATGCCCTTGGTACCTAAGGTACCATATACTAGGGACTCATAAGGCACCACAGTATCCAATCACTAGTGCACCTCATATGCACTCCAGGTTGTTTAGAGAGAACAGAGAGGCTGGGGCCCTGATTAGCAGGGTCCCAGCCAGACTATAGCCAGAAACCAGTGTAAACATCAGAAAAAAAGTGGGGGCAACATAAGAGGCAGATCTACTCTCCTACACAACCCCCGCCCAAATGCAGGGACACTAAACTAACCTTGACCAGTTGAGTCTCCGTGTTCTAATTGGAAATATCTTGAGAGTCCATCTGCATTGGCATGTTGGGTCCCAGGTCTATGTTCCTCTGTATAGTCCATCCCCTGTAGGGAAATGGACCATCTTAAAAGTTTTGGGTTTTCACCTTTCATCTGTTTAAGCCATAGGAGGGGCTTGTGGTCAGTCTGACCTATGAAGTGAGTGCCAAACAAGTATGGCCTCAGCTTCTTCAGGGCCCACACCACAGCAAAGGCCTCCCTCTCTATAGCTGACCAACGTTTCTCTCTAGGGGTCAGCCTTCTGCTAATGAAAGCTACTGGCTGGTCTTGACCTTCATCATTCAGTTGAGACAGTACAGCTCCAACACCCAGCTCAGAAGCATCTGTTTGGACAATGAACTTTTTGGTGTAGTCTGGACTCTGTAAGATGGGAGCAGTGCACATGGCCTGCTTTAGGTCTTCAAATGCCTTCTGACAGCTAGCTGTCCACTGAACCTCTTTTGCCATTTTCTTTGAGGTAAGATCATTCAAGGGGGTCACTATAGATCCATATCCCTTTACAAACCTCCTCTAATACCCAGTCAGGCCTAAAAAGGCTCTCACCTGTGTCTGGGTGGTTGGAGCAACCCATTCCATTATGGTTTGGATTTTGCTCTGCAAAGGCTGAATCTGACCCCCACCTACAAGGTGGCCCAGGTACACAACCTGACTCTGCCCTATCTGGCACTTAGCGGCCTTGATAGTGAGGCCTGCTTTCTGCAGGGCCTCCAAAACATTTCTGAGGTGGATCAGGTGATCCTGCCAGGAGGAACTAAAGACAGCAATATCATCTAGATAAGCTGAGCAATAAGTTTCCATCCCTGCCAGAACTTTGTTCACCGACCTCTGAAAAGTGGCAGGCGCATTTTTCAATCCACTAGGGGTTGAAAATGCTGTTTTGGCTGTTGCATCATCAGCTAACCTGATCTGCCAGTAGCCAGCTGTTAGGTCAAATGTACTCAGATACTTGGCTGAGGCCAAAGTATCAATCAGCTCATCTGCCCTTGGTATGGGATAGGCATCAGTCCTGGTGACTGCATTGAGGCCTCTGTAATATACACAAAACATCATTTCTTTCTTACCACCCTGGGTATGAGGCTTGGGCACTAGGACTACTGGGCTAGCCCAGGGGCTATCTGAAGGCTCAATTACACCTAATTCCAACATTTTCTGCACTTCAGTCCTGATACAGTACCTGACATGGTCAGGTTGCCTGTAGATTTTACTCTTGACAGGCAGACTGTCTCCAGTGTCCACCTCATGGGTGCACCAGGTAGTCTGACTAGGGGTCAGGCTAAACATATGTCTGTACTGTTGCATAACTTGTCTGCATTCAGTTTGCTGATGGTCAGTGAGGCTGCTTGCCAAAGCAACACCATCTACTGACCCAGCATCAGGGTTCTGTGAGAGCAGGTCAGGGAGAGGGTCACTCTCCTCCTCCTGTTCCTCATCAGTTGCCATGAGCAAGCCCATGTCAGCCCTGTCAACATATGGTTTCAATCTGTTGACATGGAGCACCCTCAGGGGGCTCCTGGGAGTTCCAAGATTCACCAGATAGGTGAATTCTCCCTTTTGCTCAACAATGGTATGGGGGGCACTCCATTTGTCTTGGAGGGCTGCTGGGGCCACAGGCTCCAACACCCACACTTTCTGTCCTGGCTGGTACACAGTCAGCACAGCCTTTTGATCATGCCAAGTTTTTTGTAATTCTTGGCTGGCCTCCAGGGTTTTGGTTGCCTTCTTCATGTATCCGGCCATCCTGGAGCGGAGACCAAGTACATAGTCCATCACATCCTGTTTGGGGGGTTTAAGAGGTAACTCCCAGCCCTCTTTTACCAAACATAATGGACCTCTTACAGGGTGTCCAAACAGAAGCTCAAATGGGCTGTAGCCAACCCCCTTCTGTGGAACCTCTCTGTATGAAAACAAAAGGCAGGGAAGAAGAAGTTCCCATTTTCGCCTAAGCTTCTCTGGGAGTCCTTTAATCATTCCCTTACGGGTTTTGTTGAAACGTTCAACCAACCCATTGCATTGTGGGTGATAGGGGGTGGTGAACTTATAAGTTACACCACACTCCTTCCACATTGCTTTCAAATATCCTGACATGAAGTTTGTATCTCTGTCAGAGATGAACTCCTTTGGGAAACCCACTCTGGAGAAAACTCCAATGAGGGCTCTTGCCACCACAGTGGCTGTGGTGGTCCTCAGGGGAATTGCCTCTGGGTACCTGGTGGCATGATCCACTACCACCAGGATACATCTGTGCCCAGATGCAGTTGGAGGGTCAAGGGGACCAACAATGTCAATCCCCACCCTTTCAAAGTGTACCCCACCACAGGTAGTGGTATCAGGGGGCCTTTGTTGTGCCACCTGACTTGCCACTGGCTTGACAAGTGACACAGGAGCGACAAAACTCCTTGGTGTCTTCTGACATATGTGGCCAATGAAAATGTGGAACAAGCCTGTCCCAGGTCTTGTTTTGGCCCAAATGACCTGCCAAAGGGATATCATGTGCTAGGGTCAAGAGGAACGCCCTAAACGTCTGAGGTATTACCAACCTCCTGGTGGCTCCAGGGGTTGGATCTCTACCCTCAGAATATAGGAGTCCCTCGTCCCAATAATCTTTATTGGACCCACTAGAACTCCCAGCAGCCTCAGCAGCAGCCTGCTGTCTGAGGGGTTCAAGAGAAGGGCAGCACTGTTGCTCCTTACTCAGATCTTCCCTAGAAGGGCCCCCTGCCCCCAAGAACTGAGCCTGATCAGGCTCAAGTCCCTCTGGGGCAGTTCCTTCTTCAGGATCTGCTTCTCCTCCCTCAAGAGGTGAATCTCTGATCTGAGACAGAGGGGAAGGCACTGCCTTAACCCTACTGCTCCTCTTCTTGGGAAGCACCTGGTTCATGGTTTCAGGATCCAGAGCTTGTTCAGTGTTATGCATTTTGGCCTGTGACCTGGTCACAGCAAATACCTCTGCAGGGATGCCCAACATCTCAGCATGAGTCCATAACTCTGCTTCAGACCAGGCTGAAGTCTCTAGATCATTGCCCAATAGACATTCTACAGGGAGGTCTGCACTGGCTACAACCTTCTTAAGGCCAGTTACCCCTCCCCAGGAGAAATTCACAACTGCCAGACTATGGTTGGTCCTGATGTTGCTTGCATTGGTCACCTGGTACATTTCGCCCAGGATGATCTGTCCAGGGTCCACAAGATCCTCTGCCATCATGGTGACACTAGCACCTGTGTCCCTAAATGCCAAAGCTTGTTTGCCATTTATTACAGGCTGCTGTTTGTATTTGCCCATGTTACTGAGGCTCACTAGGAAGGACATATCAATGTCTCCATCACAAACCAGCAATGCCTGAGTGGGCACTCTGACTAGGCCAGAGTCCACTTCAGAACCCAGGGTCAACCCTACTACACCCTTATTCTGTGTACCACCTCCATCAGTAGCTGAACTAGGGGAACAGTTGCCTTAGGGGCAGGAGTGGTGGTGGTTTTGTCTTTGGACTTGTTACAATGAGAAGTCCAGTGCCCTTTCTGTTTACAGAATTTGCACCAGGGCTTCTTTTGGCCTTTTCCCTTGTTGGATGGTGCCTCCCCACCAGATGCAGATTTGTGGGGCCCTTGTGAAGACTTCTGGTCTTTTGACTTATCCCCACCTTTCTCAGAGCCCTTAGAATCCTGCTTCTTTGTGTCACCCCCTTGGTTCTGGGTTTTCTGCCTCACCCTGGTTCTGACCCATTTGTCTGCCTTCTTTCCCAATTCTTGGGGAGAGGTCAGATCTGAGTCCACCAGGTATTGATTCAACAACTGGTTCTGGCAATTATTAAGGATCTGTTCTCTCATCAGATTATACAATCCCTTGAAATCACTAACCCTACTGCCAACCAGGCAACCCTCCAGAGCCTTGGTTGCACAATCTACAAAGTCAGTCCAGTCCTGAGTTTGTGCCTTTTGGGTGTCTCTGAACTTCAACCTGTACTGCTCAGTGGTTAAGCCAAACCCATCTATCAGTGCACTCTTCAGGACTTCATAGTCATCAGCATCCTCTTCTCTAACAGTGAGGAGCTTGTCTCTACCTTTATCTGGAAAGGAGAGCCACACAATTGCCGCCCACTGCTTTTGGGGGCCTGTTGTACTCTGCAGGCCCTTTCCATAGCAGTTATACACTTGTGGATATCATCCCCACTCTGGTAGGGAGGAACAACCTTGCTCAGGTTCCTATGGTCTGGAATATATTCTCTGCTTCTAGGGACACTGTTGCTGCCACCAGGGGGTTCTAACCCCTCTCTTCTAGAAGCTCTCTGGAGCTCAAAGGCTTCTCTATCTAATGCCAACTGCTTGGTTTTGAGGGCAAATCTTGCTTCCTCATACTGCAGCAGTTTGTACATTCTGTCAGAGGAGGTCTCCCTTCTAGGAAAGTAGGAGCTCCTCTGGTGGACAGATTCTCTGCCAGAGTGATAGGAGTGGTCAGACTCCCTAGAAAGGGACCTAGACCTTTCCTCCACTCTGTCAGTTCTCTTAGGGAGAATTCCTCTGTCCTTTTCAGACCCTTGTGGATCTGGCCCTTCCACCACAGAGTCCTGGTCATCCTGATTTTCATCATCTGACCCAGACACTGTAATTGACCCACCCCCTGATCAGACCCATTAGCTCCTAGAGCTAATCAAAGATCATCTGCTGTCAGCAGATCTATCAGGTGTAGTGTGGAGGGACTCTGTCCTATCTTCAGGTGCCTTGCAGCACACATGGCTTTCAAGTCAAAGAAAGTCATGTCCTTATACTGAGGCTGGGTGGACCCACTGGTTCCAACCCTTAAGGACATTCTAGTGTTGTGCAGTGTTGTACTACCTATACTAGTTTGTGGCCTACTGATCCTAGCTTGAGCTGTAGAAAGGGTGTGCTGTCCCTTGACATACAGCTCTAAGTTCAGTAGAACTTATTTGTACTAAGCTTGACTTTATATGTACCTTGAGTACCTATAGTGGTTTTCAGTTAGTAATTCAAATAGAGATTTTCTGGTAAAACAATGGCAAGCTGGAATCCCCCAAGCTGCCCACCAATGTGAGAAGTTGGCCTGGTATATGCTGTTCACTAGTTAAAGTGGACACCTTGCACCAGTACAATTCAACTCTTAAGACAACCTTTTAAAGAAAGCTATCCTAGTGGTAGCTGTGGAGAGCAGCCTTCAGGCTAAGTCTTTAGAGGAGTGTAAAGCAGCTTGTTTTACCTTATAATCTCTTGAATCACTAAATGAAAGGACAACACACAGGTATATATATCACATATATATGTATTTATTACTACCAACTCTCTGCTAATCTCTTTATGAGATTAGAAGTCAGGAACATATGCATAAATCAACGTTTCACAACAAATTACGCACAAATATGGCTGGGACCCTAGGGGTGTACCAGACCATATACTTAAGAAGAGACTTAGAGATAACGACTTGCAAGGGGACAAGGCCTAGGGCCTTCAGAAGCGCTGGGGCCTCACGAAACCACCCAAGGCAGGTAAGTAAAGGACCCACGGAGACGCCTGCAGTGTGAGAACACAGCAGCGAATCCCTATTGACTTCACTGGAGCAAGTCGAGATTGGAAATTAAGAGTTTTAGGATACATTGGGAGAGTCTACAAGCAAGTCACTTACAGGGTAAGTAGTTCTAGAGCCAACACCCACAGGAGCACCGTAGTGCTGGAGTTACCTCACCCAGGGAAGCCGGGTGCATAGGTGTCTTTTGGTGTCGGGTTGCGGCGTCGTTTTCAATGGGAGCCAAAGAAAACTTTCTGCTTGTGAAGACAGGAGAAGTGTCCGGTGGAATTCAAGGCTGGATTCAGAAGAAGGAAGACCTGAAAGCAGAGGGGACAGTGTTCAAAGTCACTTGGCAGTGACCCGGGGCAAGGAAGATGGATGCTCACAGTCGTCGGGTGATTTCAGGTGATCCACGGGTGTCCTGACTCTTCAGCCATGAGGTCCAGGAGACGTCGATGACAAACAGGTGCTGGATTGAGCGTGACCCACGAAGTCTGCAGCTTACTGCGGTGTCGGTGACCAGATTGGAGCCAACAAGCCTTGGTAACAGCAAGTCTCGTGGAAAGGATTAAAAGTCAGCAGTGCAGACCAGCAAGATCTGAGGGACTCACCCAGCAAGAGTAAGTCAGGGCAGGCCTGGAGCAACCAAGGGAGCCCCTTGGAACTGTAGAAAAGTCTTCTGGGGACCCACAAGCCAACCAGCAAGGGATCACGAAGATGCCTCAGGAGGATTCACTCAACAGGGGCCCACGATCACTCGGGACAGGGTAGGCCTCTGATCTTCGAAGGGATTCCTGCTGGTGGCTTGGACCATATGTGGTCCAATGTACAAGTTTGTAGAATGTCGTGAAGGGGTTGCACTCGAAAATAGTGCATGGTAACCAGGGATTGTGGTTCCTCATCACTCGTGGGGTCCACTTGTCTCAGCATCACTGGGGACTCACGATGGCCTTTGAGAAGTCAGGAAATTCTCTTCCTGGGATGCAGGGACTTCGGACTCCGGCGGGAGCAGGAAAGTTTGCGACCATTGATTGCAAGATTGGGTGCCTGCCAAGCAGGGGAGTCACTCCTTGACTCCAAGAGAGATTCTTCCGTCTTCCAGAGGTAGTGGAACGTCAAAGGTCCAGAATTCATCTTCAGAGTGTTGTCCAGGGGTATCTAGTTTGCAAGGGCAAGGGTTCCCTAACTTATACTGAAAGGAAGGGAGGGACTAGCTCTATGACCCCACCTATGGGAGGGTCAGGGGAGTGGGTGGCTACACCCACTTCCCTTTGTCCAGTTTCGCACCAGAGCAGTGGCAGGTAGCCCCTGAGTCGGTTTGAACTGGTGTATGCACAGAGGAGCCTACTGCTCCCCCAGTGCAGGACTTCAAAGCACTCTAGGAGTGCACCCACCCAGCCCCAATACACTAAACCCTGTCTGGGAGGTGGTCACATCTCCCTGTGACAGGATACCTATTGTTGGGCCTCCTCCACTGCGAGTTTCGGTCATCAGCAGGAGGGCAGCCCAGTGTCTGTGACTGGTGGCATCCATTTTGTGATGCCAGGGCTCTTCAGGATTCTACCGCGTTTCCACAGTAGGTACATGTCTATCCCTCTAGAAGGGTGGGATCATACTCCCACACCAGTTACTGGTGTGGAGGTATGATTCCAAAGGGTTTGACACCAAACACAACATGTTTTGATGCAGCCATTCCAAAGTTAGCATTTACCGCGAGGTTATAATGCACTTAAGAGTATAATGTTTGACCGCATTCACAAACAGCCACAGAGAATGGACTCTGAGAGCTGCAGAGGCACCCCCTCACATGGAAACCAAGCACCCTGCCCTTAGGTTTGATAGGGTTCAGCCAACGGTGCAAGCTAAACCACTACAAGGTATCCTCGGGAGTTTGCCACTTCCACTGAGCGCATCAAGAAATAATCAACAAAGGGAATGTGGTGCAAGATGCACCCTTACCAGACCTTCAAGAGCTCCAGGCGTCTCAGCGGCAAAAGTAAACTGTACCCGCTGCTTCACCGGAAGATATGAAATACTCTCCTTCCATGCACGGGATGACGTCAGTAACGTGGTGCCCCGTTGAGTCATAGGAAATGGAGTTTCATTAACGTCCGTGGCATTTTGCTGTGTACACAAGCCTCGTCAGTGTTCTCCGGCTATCTCTCTGGTGAGACCTGACACCCTGAGTGCATGTCACCCCTCTGTGCAAGCACATCACTCTGACAAGTGAAAGTCCAACATGTAGTGCTAACAATCTCATTATTTGGAAATAGAAGGTGGGTGTGTCACCCCTATACAGAGACGCTGTTTGGGTATCACATATTCGAAATGCCATTTCTGTGTGTCAAGGACAGTATGGAATCTCACACATCAGCATTTCACATATGTGCCATATGCTACTGGAGGTGGGGTGCGGAGGTTCTCCATGAACCGTTGGAGTTCATCTGGGTCGATGTCCTGGGTGTCGTCTCCATCATCACTGACGTGATGTAGGGTATGCTCTGCAGGAGGTGTTGATTGTCCCCCTGCAATGTTAAGGGAAGATGCAGGTTCACAGTGTATTCCATGTATGTTTACGCATTGGTGAATTTTACAAACAGACTGCATGACAACGTACATTGTGACAGTTTGTGAGGAGATGCCTAGTTGATGCGGGAGAGTGGACATTTGTACTACATCACGGATGTGAGGTTGTACTCGTACATTGTCATCTCACAGTTTTTTTTTCTGCTTTTATGGAGCATTTTCCTGCATGATGCATGGGAATTGCAGGCCTGCCGCTGCTTATCGCTGATTTTGTAATCGCGATTGGCCACATCACAGCTTTTTTCGGGTTCGTGTTTTGCATTTTTTGGGCACCGCGTTAATTTTACCAAGGTCATTTGACACGTTATCGTGAGACTATCGCATGGTGCCGCCGGGTTGAGAATACAACGTTAACACAGTGTTATTTTGTCACGATAGACTGCGATGTGCAAAGTTGGTGTTGAGCAAATTTTGCGATAGTTACCACGCGTTCTTAAAAATATCCCTCTAAATGTACTGCAGGTGGTGTCTTGGACTGTGCTCTGGAGGGTGGAACAGGGCCTGCTAAAATATTCAATACTAAACTAAAGGACAGACTCTGAAAACACTTCTCCTCCAGGAGACAGTCTGTGGCCTCTCGTGGGTCTCACTTGCCAGTGCCTGTCTAGAGCCCACCTAGAGTATGGGGTGTGCTTGCAAAGTATGCACATCAGTGGGTACGCCACTCAACAGCATCAAAAATGTCTGTCTCCCCGGGCAATGCTCTAAGTCAGGGAAGTAGCAAGAAAACTAAAATACCCCCACTTTGAACCAAATCCAGAATTACATTGGCTAACACAGTATGAGTGAGTGAGTTGAGCATCACACTCATTCTATTGCCTCCCTGAGGAAATCCTGAAAACATTGCGGCCAAATTGTGCCTTTTATTCCTGCCTTTTCAGTGAATTTGATCATCCATCCTTCTCTCCATCTCTCCATCCTGCTCTCATCCATCCTCCCGTCTCTTCATTCATTCAACCTTCTCCCATTCATCTCTAATATTTGCTTCTCTCTATCATTCGTTCATCTTTCTCCCATTCATCCATCCTTTCCTCAATTCATCCATCCCTTCCTTTCACTCTTGTTGCAGTTGTCCCCCACCCCACAGCTCCATTATCCTATTCTCTTGCAGTGATATTTATACCCTTATGTTTGAAGACCAGTGCCTCCAATCAAAATCAAAGGAAGTGTAGCATTTTAAAGGTTTTATGCCTCAGCATTGGCTCCCACTCCCTGCTCCAGCAGCAATAGTAGGGGGCTCATGACACCTCAAGACGGCTCTCTGGAATCAGTGACCTTGGACACATACCCTGTTATGTCAGCGAGTGGCAACAGCGTTGACACGCCTCAGGGTTGTCAGTGAAGGTGATGGTAAGAGTGGCTTCTATGTGAGTGTATAGCATGCTAAGGGCAGGTATGTGATTTTGCATTCATCCAATAGCTTTCTTGGGTCTGCTGATCCGTGAAAGTGTATGGTAAAGCCAACGAACAGTGTGTGAAGCCCTGGTCAGGAATGGCTTGGCTGGGCTCCATTATAGGATGTGAACCCCGCCCCTTTTTCTGTGTGAAAAGTGGGTGTCGAAAGGGAATGGACAGTTTGGAAGTGTAGTAGTAGTGGTAAGTTTTATTGTTTAGATTACTTAAAATCATGCACAATAAAAAGGTACAAGATAAAAAAAAAACATATCCTGCTAAAAATCCTTTTAATCTATTCTAGAATTGTTCTTTTCCTTATCGTCCTTTACAGTACACCAAAGTAATGATAAAAGCAATTAAAATCACATGCTTAAAACGTTCATAAATAATAGAAATACATTTCATCACAAATTACTTTTCCCGACAACCCTATAAAAAAAACTACCCGCGTCATTAATTGTTTGTACCCCATGCTCTTTAAATAGTGGCCATAAATATATTTTCTGAATATCAAACAGTTTAGGCAAGAGGCAGAGAACATGTTCTATAGTTTATTTCAATAATAGACACAAACCACATAGCATAAACTGATTCATTGTTTTGTTCCATACACCCTCAAATTGAATCAGTGACATATATAAAAGCCGAAACCTTAAAAAATGTGAGTCATGAAGGGAACAATGGAAAAATCCAAATAGTACTGTCTCATAAATTTGTAAGAATCTGAAAACATAACCTTTATTTTATACCCTGAACAGATCTCTTTATTAGCTTCATATTGAAATGATAAATTCGCTTGTTTAATAAGCTTTTTGCATGGCAGCCTTTTCGTATCAGTTAAGGAAGGGAGATTATAGTTTGTCAATAAAGTGGGTGTATTTGAGACTGAGAACAAATCATTTGAAGAAGTGTTTGAGAACGAATCCAGCCAAATAAAATGTTTCACAGAATTCTCTTCAGTAGATGTACAATCGCAGATGTAATTAATCCTATTTACATTATTCCGAGTCAGGATTGAAGGTAGTCCTAATCCCATTCTCAGCCTTGTTTGAAGAGTAGATTGTCTAAGGTTGAAAATCTTCCTCACATTGTGCAAAATAATCTCTAATTAACTTAAGGAGACAGAGTTCAGTATAATACAACCATACATCAAAATAGATACTATTTTTGCTTTATTTGCAGTAATGCTTGGACCCACGGCACACCCTCAGTATCTAGGAGCAGATCGTTTATTTGCGATAGCTGCTTTATTTTTTTTTTTTTTTTTTTTTTTTTTAAAGTTTTTATTGAACAATAATTCGATTACAAGCACGGGCCTACAACCACCAGGGCCGGCCGCTAAGTACAGAATGAGATATACATTTATCAAAGCTGCAGTCGGTTCCCGGGGTTCGGCCCCGTAGTGAGTCCGGATAGTTCTAGAGGCACAGGAGACTTAAATCCAACAAACACAGAAAACTAAAAGAAAAACAAAAGGCGAGGCATAAAGACAAACGGCGCAGGTCAGGCTTCCTCCGGGGAACTCCAGGTCAGACCATTAAGCAGCACATGAAAGGAAGGAGTACCGGGAGGCTGGGGACGGGGGGGGGGGGGGCCAAGGGAAATGAACGTCCATATGTAGTCATTACAAAAAGTGCCCGGAACCGTCAAGGGTCAGGGGGACATGGCGATATCGGTGTCCACCAGGGGGGGCGTACAGATACCCCCGCGATATGCATTCCATTGCCCCCAGATTCTGCCCCATACCCCCGGCTTACCACGGGCAACATACACAGTCTTCTCCCTGAACATACACCAGTCCATATTCTCCTTCCATACTGACACGGCGGGCGGCCGCTGGGCACCCCAAAGCTGCGCTATATCTCTCTTGGCAATCATGTTCCCCAGGGCCGCCCACCGAGTCTGAGCCGCGCTATAATCATTGGGCTCCCACACATTCAGGACACAGCGACGCACCTCCGGCAGCAGCACAACCCCAGTGACCTGTCCCATAACCGTATGCACCCGGCGCCAGTAGTCCGCCACCTCGCGGCACTCCCACAGGATATGGAGAAAGGTGGCACTGAGCCCACAACCCCGCTTACAGAGCCCATCGTCGGAATATCCCATCGAGACCAAGCGAGGACCCGTCACATACACCCGGTGAAGAATCTTAAGCTGTACCAACCGGAGACGGGCTGGAATGGCGACCTCCTTGGGGGACGACAGTGCAGACTGCCAGTCCTCGTCGTCCAATTCCACCCCATCCCCCGTCCAAGCCTCCCGAAGGCGCACCAAGAGGTCAGCCCGATGATTAATCAGTTTCTTATAAATTAAAGAAATAGTACTGTCCGGGACATGTCCGTCAAGTATGCGGTCCTCGAGGGGCGAGGAAACCGGGATCTTGGTCCCCTCTCCAAAGACCGAAAGCAGGGCGTGTCGAACCTGGGCATAGCGGAAGAACTCCCTGTCCGTAAGCTCATATTCGGCCTGAAGAGCCGCAAAAGTCTTAACCGCGCCCTTTTGCCACAGGTCTCCCACTTTGCTGATACCAATCGTGTCCCACTGGTCAAACCCCTTCATAGTCCAGAGGCTCCCCAGGCGATCGGAGGCAAACAAAGGAGTAGCACATGTCAGTCGCTCACCCCAGCCCGTGGCCGCAGTGGCGGCCCTCCAGGTCCGCACCGCAATCTTAGTAGGACCCGTAAGGCCTCTGGAGGCCGTGAGTTCTGTCTGTACTAAGGCCAGCGCTGCGATAACATCTTCTAAAGTGGCCATATTAAACTTACGACTGTGAGGATGTTAATACTTGGGCCGTTTACTCTGTCGCAGCCTTGAATCCTCAGGGTCGTTTGTTGTTCTTTATGGTCGACCTCTCGATACCACCACGGTCTGGTTTTGTAGTACAGACGCAATCGAGTGATCAAGCGGGGGAAGGGAAGGATGGGAACAGCGGGGAGGGAGACCTGCAACAAGAATAAAAACCAGGTAATGCAAAATAGATACATACATACATACACTGTAAAGCCTACAGGTACCTTTGGTTTGTCTATATAACTGTAAAGCAAAATGACTCCATATCCTAGTCAGCTTATATTAGTAAACGAGGCTCCATACACATATAAGGATGAAACAATACATTAAAACGTATATGCACACTGAATCACATACCCCTCCCTTTGTTCCAGTGATACAACCTACCCAAGGATATGCCGAGTGGGTGTGAACAGAGGTGCAGTGCTGACTTGGTGTGAGAAGTTGGCCTGGTATATGCTGTTCACTAGTTAAAGTGGACACCTTGCACCAGTACAATTCGACTCTTATGGTAGTAGGTTTAAGACAACCTTTTAAAGAAAGCTATCCTAGTGGTAGCTGTGGAGAGCAGCCTTCAGGCTAAGTCTTTAGAGGAATGTAAAGCAGTTTGTTTTACTTTATAATCTCTTGAATCACTAAATGAAAGGACACTACACAGCTATATATATCAAATATATATCTATTTATTACTAACAACTCTCTGCTAATCTCTTTATGCGATTAGAAGTCAGGAACATATGCATAAATCAACGTTTCACAATAAATTAAGCACAAATATGGCTGGGGCCCTAGGGGCGTACCAGACCATATACTAAAAAAGAGACTTAGAGATAACGACTTGCAAGGGGACAAGGCCTAGGGCCTTCAGAAACGCTGGGGCCTCACGAAACCACCCAAGGCAGGTAAGTAAAGGACCCACGGGGGACGCCTGCAGTGTGAGAACACAGCCGCGAATCCATATTGACTTCACTGGAGCAAGTCGAGATTGGAAATTAAGAGTTTTAGGATACTTCGGGAGAGTCTACAAGCAAGTCACTTACAGGGTAAGTAGTTCTAGAGCCAACACCCACAGGAGCACCGTAGTGCTGGAGTTACCTCACCCAGGGAAGCCGGGTGCATAGGTGTCTTTTGGTGTCGGGTCGCGGCGTCGTTTTCAATGGGAACCAAAGAAGACTTGCTGCTTGTGAAGACAGGAGAAGTGTCCGGTGGAATCCCAGGCTGGATTCAGAAGAAGGAAGACCTGAAAGCAGAGGGGACAGTGTTCAAAGTCACTTGGCAGTGACCCAGGGCAAGGAAGATGGATGCCCACAGTCGTCGGGTGATTTCAGGTGATCCTCGGGTCGGGATGGGGTAGGCCTCTGATCTTTGGAGGGATTTCTGCTGGAGGCTTGGACCACACGTGGTCCAATGCACAAGTTCGTAGAACATTGTGAATAGGTTGCACTCGAAAATAGTGCACGGTACGCAGGGATTGCAGTTCCTCGTCACTCGTGGGGTCCACTTGCCTCAGTGTCGTTGGGGACTCATGATGGTCTTGGAGAAGTCAGGAAATCCTCTTCCTGGGATGCAGGGACTTCGGACTCCGGTGGGAGCGGGAAAGTTTGCGACCGTTGATTGCAAGATTGGGTGCCTGCCAAGCAGGGGAGTCACTCCTTGACTCCAAGGGAGATTCTTCCATCTTCCAGAGGTAGTGGAACATCGAAGGTCCAGGATTCGTCTTCAGAGCGCCATCCAGGGGTATCTAGTTTGCAAGGGCAAGGGTTCCCTAACTTATACTGAAAGGAAGGGAGGGACTAGCTCTATGATCCCACCTATGGGAGGGTCAGGGAAGTGGGTGGCTACACCTACTTCCCTTTGTCCAGTTTCGTGCCAGAGCAGGGGCAGGTAGCCCCTGAGCCGGTTTGAACTGGTGTATGCACAGAGGAGCCTACTGCTCCCCCAGTGCAGGACTTCAAAGCACTCTAGAAGTGCACCCACCCAGCCCCAATACACTAAACCCTGTCTGGGATTGTTGGGCCTCCTCCACTGCGAGTTTCGGTCATCAGAAGAGGGCAGCCCAGTGTCTGTGACTGGTGGCATCCATTTTGTGATGCCAGTGCTCTTCAGGATTCTACCGCGTTTCCAAAGTAGGTACATGTCTATCCCTCTAGAAGGGTGGGATCATACTCCCACACCAGTTACTGGTGTGGGGGTATGATTCCAAAGCGTTTGACACCAAACACAACATGTTTTGATGCAGCCATTCCAAAGTTAGCATTTACCGCGAGGTTATAATGCACTTAAGAGTATATGGTTTGACCGCATTCACAAACAGCCCCAGAGAATGGACTCTGAGAGCTGCAGAGGGGCCCTGCTCAGGCAGAGGCACCCCCTCACATGGAAACCAAGCACCCTGCCCTTAGGATTGATAGGGCCTGCCTTAGGGGTGACTGATAGGTTTAGATGTATGTGCAGGAGAGATATAGTGAACCTATATCTCAGTGAGGAGTGCTAGCACCACCTCACCCAGGCTGCAGTAGCAGGCCTGTGGTGTCAGATTTAGTCTGCTTCCCAGGGGTGGCATAATACATGCTTCAGCCCCTGGTAGGCCTGTGAAGGACCTATGCCCTTGGTACCTAAGGTACCATATACTAGGGACTCATAAGGCACCACAGTATCCAATCACTAGTGCACCTCATATGCACTCCAGGTTGTTTAGAGAGAACAGAGAGGCTGGGGCCCTGATTAGCAGGGTCCCAGCCAGACTATAGCCAGAAACCAGTGTAAACATCAGAAAAAAAGTGGGGGCAACATAAGAGGCAGATCTACTCTCCTACACAACCCCCGCCCAAATGCAGGGACACTAAACTAACCTTGACCAGTTGAGTCTCCGTGTTCTAATTGGAAATATCTTGAGAGTCCATCTGCATTGGCATGTTGGGTCCCAGGTCTATGTTCCTCTGTATAGTCCATCCCCTGTAGGGAAATGGACCATCTTAAAAGTTTTGGGTTTTCACCTTTCATCTGTTTAAGCCATAGGAGGGGCTTGTGGTCAGTCTGACCTATGAAGTGAGTGCCAAACAAGTATGGCCTCAGCTTCTTCAGGGCCCACACCACAGCAAAGGCCTCCCTCTCTATAGCTGACCAACGTTTCTCTCTAGGGGTCAGCCTTCTGCTAATGAAAGCTACTGGCTGGTCTTGACCTTCATCATTCAGTTGAGACAGTACAGCTCCAACACCCAGCTCAGAAGCATCTGTTTGGACAATGAACTTTTTGGTGTAGTCTGGACTCTGTAAGATGGGAGCAGTGCACATGGCCTGCTTTAGGTCTTCAAATGCCTTCTGACAGCTAGCTGTCCACTGAACCTCTTTTGCCATTTTCTTTGAGGTAAGATCATTCAAGGGGGTCACTATAGATCCATATCCCTTTACAAACCTCCTCTAATACCCAGTCAGGCCTAAAAAGGCTCTCACCTGTGTCTGGGTGGTTGGAGCAACCCATTCCATTATGGTTTGGATTTTGCTCTGCAAAGGCTGAATCTGACCCCCACCTACAAGGTGGCCCAGGTACACAACCTGACTCTGCCCTATCTGGCACTTAGCGGCCTTGATAGTGAGGCCTGCTTTCTGCAGGGCCTCCAAAACATTTCTGAGGTGGATCAGGTGATCCTGCCAGGAGGAACTAAAGACAGCAATATCATCTAGATAAGCTGAGCAATAAGTTTCCATCCCTGCCAGAACTTTGTTCACCGACCTCTGAAAAGTGGCAGGCGCATTTTTCAATCCACTAGGGGTTGAAAATGCTGTTTTGGCTGTTGCATCATCAGCTAACCTGATCTGCCAGTAGCCAGCTGTTAGGTCAAATGTACTCAGATACTTGGCTGAGGCCAAAGTATCAATCAGCTCATCTGCCCTTGGTATGGGATAGGCATCAGTCCTGGTGACTGCATTGAGGCCTCTGTAATATACACAAAACATCATTTCTTTCTTACCACCCTGGGTATGAGGCTTGGGCACTAGGACTACTGGGCTAGCCCAGGGGCTATCTGAAGGCTCAATTACACCTAATTCCAACATTTTCTGCACTTCAGTCCTGATACAGTACCTGACATGGTCAGGTTGCCTGTAGATTTTACTCTTGACAGGCAGACTGTCTCCAGTGTCCACCTCATGGGTGCACCAGGTAGTCTGACTAGGGGTCAGGCTAAACATATGTCTGTACTGTTGCATAACTTGTCTGCATTCAGTTTGCTGATGGTCAGTGAGGCTGCTTGCCAAAGCAACACCATCTACTGACCCAGCATCAGGGTTCTGTGAGAGCAGGTCAGGGAGAGGGTCACTCTCCTCCTCCTGTTCCTCATCAGTTGCCATGAGCAAGCCCATGTCAGCCCTGTCAACATATGGTTTCAATCTGTTGACATGGAGCACCCTCAGGGGGCTCCTGGGAGTTCCAAGATTCACCAGATAGGTGAATTCTCCCTTTTGCTCAACAATGGTATGGGGGGCACTCCATTTGTCTTGGAGGGCTGCTGGGGCCACAGGCTCCAACACCCACACTTTCTGTCCTGGCTGGTACACAGTCAGCACAGCCTTTTGATCATGCCAAGTTTTTTGTAATTCTTGGCTGGCCTCCAGGGTTTTGGTTGCCTTCTTCATGTATCCGGCCATCCTGGAGCGGAGACCAAGTACATAGTCCATCACATCCTGTTTGGGGGGTTTAAGAGGTAACTCCCAGCCCTCTTTTACCAAACATAATGGACCTCTTACAGGGTGTCCAAACAGAAGCTCAAATGGGCTGTAGCCAACCCCCTTCTGTGGAACCTCTCTGTATGAAAACAAAAGGCAGGGAAGAAGAAGTTCCCATTTTCGCCTAAGCTTCTCTGGGAGTCCTTTAATCATTCCCTTACGGGTTTTGTTGAAACGTTCAACCAACCCATTGCATTGTGGGTGATAGGGGGTGGTGAACTTATAAGTTACACCACACTCCTTCCACATTGCTTTCAAATATCCTGACATGAAGTTTGTATCTCTGTCAGAGATGAACTCCTTTGGGAAACCCACTCTGGAGAAAACTCCAATGAGGGCTCTTGCCACCACAGTGGCTGTGGTGGTCCTCAGGGGAATTGCCTCTGGGTACCTGGTGGCATGATCCACTACCACCAGGATACATCTGTGCCCAGATGCAGTTGGAGGGTCAAGGGGACCAACAATGTCAATCCCCACCCTTTCAAAGTGTACCCCACCACAGGTAGTGGTATCAGGGGGCCTTTGTTGTGCCACCTGACTTGCCACTGGCTTGACAAGTGACACAGGAGCGACAAAACTCCTTGGTGTCTTCTGACATATGTGGCCAATGAAAATGTGGAACAAGCCTGTCCCAGGTCTTGTTTTGGCCCAAATGACCTGCCAAAGGGATATCATGTGCTAGGGTCAAGAGGAACGCCCTAAACGTCTGAGGTATTACCAACCTCCTGGTGGCTCCAGGGGTTGGATCTCTACCCTCAGAATATAGGAGTCCCTCGTCCCAATAATCTTTATTGGACCCACTAGAACTCCCAGCAGCCTCAGCAGCAGCCTGCTGTCTGAGGGGTTCAAGAGAAGGGCAGCACTGTTGCTCCTTACTCAGATCTTCCCTAGAAGGGCCCCCTGCCCCCAAGAACTGAGCCTGATCAGGCTCAAGTCCCTCTGGGGCAGTTCCTTCTTCAGGATCTGCTTCTCCTCCCTCAAGAGGTGAATCTCTGATCTGAGACAGAGGGGAAGGCACTGCCTTAACCCTACTGCTCCTCTTCTTGGGAAGCACCTGGTTCATGGTTTCAGGATCCAGAGCTTGTTCAGTGTTATGCATTTTGGCCTGTGACCTGGTCACAGCAAATACCTCTGCAGGGATGCCCAACATCTCAGCATGAGTCCATAACTCTGCTTCAGACCAGGCTGAAGTCTCTAGATCATTGCCCAATAGACATTCTACAGGGAGGTCTGCACTGGCTACAACCTTCTTAAGGCCAGTTACCCCTCCCCAGGAGAAATTCACAACTGCCAGACTATGGTTGGTCCTGATGTTGCTTGCATTGGTCACCTGGTACATTTCGCCCAGGATGATCTGTCCAGGGTCCACAAGATCCTCTGCCATCATGGTGACACTAGCACCTGTGTCCCTAAATGCCAAAGCTTGTTTGCCATTTATTACAGGCTGCTGTTTGTATTTGCCCATGTTACTGAGGCTCACTAGGAAGGACATATCAATGTCTCCATCACAAACCAGCAATGCCTGAGTGGGCACTCTGACTAGGCCAGAGTCCACTTCAGAACCCAGGGTCAACCCTACTACACCCTTATTCTGTGTACCACCTCCATCAGTAGCTGAACTAGGGGAACAGTTGCCTTAGGGGCAGGAGTGGTGGTGGTTTTGTCTTTGGACTTGTTACAATGAGAAGTCCAGTGCCCTTTCTGTTTACAGAATTTGCACCAGGGCTTCTTTTGGCCTTTTCCCTTGTTGGATGGTGCCTCCCCACCAGATGCAGATTTGTGGGGCCCTTGTGAAGACTTCTGGTCTTTTGACTTATCCCCACCTTTCTCAGAGCCCTTAGAATCCTGCTTCTTTGTGTCACCCCCTTGGTTCTGGGTTTTCTGCCTCACCCTGGTTCTGACCCATTTGTCTGCCTTCTTTCCCAATTCTTGGGGAGAGGTCAGATCTGAGTCCACCAGGTATTGATTCAACAACTGGTTCTGGCAATTATTAAGGATCTGTTCTCTCATCAGATTATACAATCCCTTGAAATCACTAACCCTACTGCCAACCAGGCAACCCTCCAGAGCCTTGGTTGCACAATCTACAAAGTCAGTCCAGTCCTGAGTTTGTGCCTTTTGGGTGTCTCTGAACTTCAACCTGTACTGCTCAGTGGTTAAGCCAAACCCATCTATCAGTGCACTCTTCAGGACTTCATAGTCATCAGCATCCTCTTCTCTAACAGTGAGGAGCTTGTCTCTACCTTTATCTGGAAAGGAGAGCCACACAATTGCCGCCCACTGCTTTTGGGGGCCTGTTGTACTCTGCAGGCCCTTTCCATAGCAGTTATACACTTGTGGATATCATCCCCACTCTGGTAGGGAGGAACAACCTTGCTCAGGTTCCTATGGTCTGGAATATATTCTCTGCTTCTAGGGACACTGTTGCTGCCACCAGGGGGTTCTAACCCCTCTCTTCTAGAAGCTCTCTGGAGCTCAAAGGCTTCTTTATCTAATGCCAACTGCTTGGTTTTGAGGGCAAATCTTGCTTCCTCATATTGCAGCAGTTTGTACATTCTGTCAGAGGAGGTCTCCCTTCTAGGAAAGTAGGAGCTCCTCTGGTGGACAGATTCTCTGCCAGAGTGATAGGAGTGGTCAGACTCCCTAGAAAGGGACCTAGACCTTTCCTCCACTCTGTCAGTTCTCTTAGGGAGAATTCCTCTGTCCTTTTCAGACCCTTGTGGATTTGGCCCTTCCACCACAGAGTCCTGGTCATCCTGATTTTCATCATCTGACCCAGACACTGTAATTGACCCACCCCCTGATCAGACCCATTAGCTCCTAGAGCTAATCAAAGATCATCTGCTGTCAGCAGATCTATCAGGTGTAGTGTGGAGGGACTCTGTCCTATCTTCAGGTGCCTTGCAGCACACATGGCTTTCAAGTCAAAGAAAGTCATGTCCTTATACTGAGGCTGGGTGGACCCACTGGTTCCAACCCTTAAGGACATTCTAGTGTTGTGCAGTGTTGTACTACCTATACTAGTTTGTGGCCTACTGATCCTAGCTTGAGCTGTAGAAAGGGTGTGCTGTCCCTTGACATACAGCTCTAAGTTCAGTAGAACTTATTTGTACTAAGCTTGACTTTATATGTACCTTGAGTACCTATAGTGGTTTTCAGTTAGTAATTCAAATAGAGATTTTCTGGTAAAACAATGGCAAGCTGGAATCCCCCAAGCTGCCCACCAATGTGAGAAGTTGGCCTGGTATATGCTGTTCACTAGTTAAAGTGGACACCTTGCACCAGTACAATTCAACTCTTAAGACAACCTTTTAAAGAAAGCTATCCTAGTGGTAGCTGTGGAGAGCAGCCTTCAGGCTAAGTCTTTAGAGGAGTGTAAAGCAGCTTGTTTTACCTTATAATCTCTTGAATCACTAAATGAAAGGACAACACACAGGTATATATATCACATATATATGTATTTATTACTACCAACTCTCTGCTAATCTCTTTATGAGATTAGAAGTCAGGAACATATGCATAAATCAACGTTTCACAACAAATTACGCACAAATATGGCTGGGACCCTAGGGGTGTACCAGACCATATACTTAAGAAGAGACTTAGAGATAACGACTTGCAAGGGGACAAGGCCTAGGGCCTTCAGAAGCGCTGGGGCCTCACGAAACCACCCAAGGCAGGTAAGTAAAGGACCCACGGAGACGCCTGCAGTGTGAGAACACAGCAGCGAATCCCTATTGACTTCACTGGAGCAAGTCGAGATTGGAAATTAAGAGTTTTAGGATACATTGGGAGAGTCTACAAGCAAGTCACTTACAGGGTAAGTAGTTCTAGAGCCAACACCCACAGGAGCACCGTAGTGCTGGAGTTACCTCACCCAGGGAAGCCGGGTGCATAGGTGTCTTTTGGTGTCGGGTTGCGGCGTCGTTTTCAATGGGAGCCAAAGAAAACTTTCTGCTTGTGAAGACAGGAGAAGTGTCCGGTGGAATTCAAGGCTGGATTCAGAAGAAGGAAGACCTGAAAGCAGAGGGGACAGTGTTCAAAGTCACTTGGCAGTGACCCGGGGCAAGGAAGATGGATGCTCACAGTCGTCGGGTGATTTCAGGTGATCCACGGGTGTCCTGACTCTTCAGCCATGAGGTCCAGGAGACGTCGATGACAAACAGGTGCTGGATTGAGCGTGACCCACGAAGTCTGCAGCTTACTGCGGTGTCGGTGACCAGATTGGAGCCAACAAGCCTTGGTAACAGCAAGTCTCGTGGAAAGGATTAAAAGTCAGCGGTGCAGACCAGCAAGATCTGAGGGACTCACCCAGCAAGAGTAAGTCAGGGCAGGCCTGGAGCAACCAAGGGAGCCCCTTGGAACTGTAGAAAAGTCTTCTGGGGACCCACAAGCCAACCAGCAAGGGATCACGAAGATGCCTCAGGAGGATTCACTCAACAGGGGCCCACGATCACTCGGGACAGGGTAGGCCTCTGATCTTCGAAGGGATTCCTGCTGGTGGCTTGGACCATATGTGGTCCAATGTACAAGTTTGTAGAATGTCGTGAAGGGGTTGCACTCGAAAATAGTGCATGGTAACCAGGGATTGTGGTTCCTCATCACTCGTGGGGTCCACTTGTCTCAGCATCACTGGGGACTCACGATGGCCTTTGAGAAGTCAGGAAATTCTCTTCCTGGGATGCAGGGACTTCGGACTCCGGCGGGAGCAGGAAAGTTTGCGACCATTGATTGCAAGATTGGGTGCCTGCCAAGCAGGGGAGTCACTCCTTGACTCCAAGAGAGATTCTTCCGTCTTCCAGAGGTAGTGGAACGTCAAAGGTCCAGAATTCATCTTCAGAGTGTTGTCCAGGGGTATCTAGTTTGCAAGGGCAAGGGTTCCCTAACTTATACTGAAAGGAAGGGAGGGACTAGCTCTATGACCCCACCTATGGGAGGGTCAGGGGAGTGGGTGGCTACACCCACTTCCCTTTGTCCAGTTTCGCACCAGAGCAGTGGCAGGTAGCCCCTGAGTCGGTTTGAACTGGTGTATGCACAGAGGAGCCTACTGCTCCCCCAGTGCAGGACTTCAAAGCACTCTAGGAGTGCACCCACCCAGCCCCAATACACTAAACCCTGTCTGGGAGGTGGTCACATCTCCCTGTGACAGGATACCTATTGTTGGGCCTCCTCCACTGCGAGTTTCGGTCATCAGCAGGAGGGCAGCCCAGTGTCTGTGACTGGTGGCATCCATTTTGTGATGCCAGGGCTCTTCAGGATTCTACCGCGTTTCCACAGTAGGTACATGTCTATCCCTCTAGAAGGGTGGGATCATACTCCCACACCAGTTACTGGTGTGGAGGTATGATTCCAAAGGGTTTGACACCAAACACAACATGTTTTGATGCAGCCATTCCAAAGTTAGCATTTACCGCGAGGTTATAATGCACTTAAGAGTATAATGTTTGACCGCATTCACAAACAGCCACAGAGAATGGACTCTGAGAGCTGCAGAGGCACCCCCTCACATGGAAACCAAGCACCCTGCCCTTAGGTTTGATAGGGTTCAGCCAACGGTGCAAGCTAAACCACTACAAGGTATCCTCGGGAGTTTGCCACTTCCACTGAGCGCATCAAGAAATAATCAACAAAGGGAATGTGGTGCAAGATGCACCCTTACCAGACCTTCAAGAGCTCCAGGCGTCTCAGCGGCAAAAGTAAACTGTACCCGCTGCTTCACCGGAAGATATGAAATACTCTCCTTCCATGCACGGGATGACGTCAGTAACGTGGTGCCCCGTTGAGTCATAGGAAATGGAGTTTCATTAACGTCCGTGGCATTTTGCTGTGTACACAAGCCTCGTCAGTGTTCTCCGGCTATCTCTCTGGTGAGACCTGACACCCTGAGTGCATGTCACCCCTCTGTGCAAGCACATCACTCTGACAAGTGAAAGTCCAACATGTAGTGCTAACAATCTCATTATTTGGAAATAGAAGGTGGGTGTGTCACCCCTATACAGAGACGCTGTTTGGGTATCACATATTCGAAATGCCATTTCTGTGTGTCAAGGACAGTATGGAATCTCACACATCAGCATTTCACATATGTGCCATATGCTACTGGAGGTGGGGTGCGGAGGTTCTCCATGAACCGTTGGAGTTCATCTGGGTCGATGTCCTGGGTGTCGTCTCCATCATCACTGACGTGATGTAGGGTATGCTCTGCAGGAGGTGTTGATTGTCCCCCTGCAATGTTAAGGGAAGATGCAGGTTCACAGTGTATTCCATGTATGTTTACGCATTGGTGAATTTTACAAACAGACTGCATGACAACGTACATTGTGACAGTTTGTGAGGAGATGCCTAGTTGATGCGGGAGAGTGGACATTTGTACTACATCACGGATGTGAGGTTGTACTCGTACATTGTCATCTCACAGTTTTTTTTTCTGCTTTTATGGAGCATTTTCCTGCATGATGCATGGGAATTGCAGGCCTGCCGCTGCTTATCGCTGATTTTGTAATCGCGATTGGCCACATCACAGCTTTTTTCGGGTTCGTGTTTTGCATTTTTTGGGCACCGCGTTAATTTTACCAAGGTCATTTGACACGTTATCGTGAGACTATCGCATGGTGCCGCCGGGTTGAGAATACAACGTTAACACAGTGTTATTTTGTCACGATAGACTGCGATGTGCAAAGTTGGTGTTGAGCAAATTTTGCGATAGTTACCACGCGTTCTTAAAAATATCCCTCTAAATGTACTGCAGGTGGTGTCTTGGACTGTGCTCTGGAGGGTGGAACAGGGCCTGCTAAAATATTCAATACTAAACTAAAGGACAGACTCTGAAAACACTTCTCCTCCAGGAGACAGTCTGTGGCCTCTCGTGGGTCTCACTTGCCAGTGCCTGTCTAGAGCCCACCTAGAGTATGGGGTGTGCTTGCAAAGTATGCACATCAGTGGGTACGCCACTCAACAGCATCAAAAATGTCTGTCTCCCCGGGCAATGCTCTAAGTCAGGGAAGTAGCAAGAAAACTAAAATACCCCCACTTTGAACCAAATCCAGAATTACATTGGCTAACACAGTATGAGTGAGTGAGTTGAGCATCACACTCATTCTATTGCCTCCCTGAGGAAATCCTGAAAACATTGCGGCCAAATTGTGCCTTTTATTCCTGCCTTTTCAGTGAATTTGATCATCCATCCTTCTCTCCATCTCTCCATCCTGCTCTCATCCATCCTCCCGTCTCTTCATTCATTCAACCTTCTCCCAATCATCTCTAATATTTGCTTCTCTCTATCATTCGTTCATCTTTCTCCCATTCATCCATCCTTTCCTCAATTCATCCATCCCTTCCTTTCACTCTTGTTGCAGTTGTCCCCCACCCCACAGCTCCATTATCCTATTCTCTTGCAGTGATATTTATACCCTTATGTTTGAAGACCAGTGCCTCCAATCAAAATCAAAGGAAGTGTAGCATTTTAAAGGTTTTATGCCTCAGCATTGGCTCCCACTCCCTGCTCCAGCAGCAATAGTAGGGGGCTCATGACACCTCAAGACGGCTCTCTGGAATCAGTGACCTTGGACACATACCCTGTTATGTCAGCGAGTGGCAACAGCGTTGACACGCCTCAGGGTTGTCAGTGAAGGTGATGGTAAGAGTGGCTTCTATGTGAGTGTATAGCATGCTAAGGGCAGGTATGTGATTTTGCATTCATCCAATAGCTTTCTTGGGTCTGCTGATCCGTGAAAGTGTATGGTAAAGCCAACGAACAGTGTGTGAAGCCCTGGTCAGGAATAGCTTGGCTGGGCTCCATTATAGGATGTGAACCCCGCCCCTTTTTCTGTGTGAAAAGTGGGTGTCGAAAGGGAATGGACAGTTTGGAAGTGTAGTAGTAGTGGTAAGTTTTATTGTTTAGATTACTTAAAATCATGCACAATAAAAAGGTACAAGATAAAAAAAAAACATATCCTGCTAAAAATCCTTTTAATCTATTCTAGAATTGTTCTTTTCCTTATCGTCCTTTACAGTACACCAAAGTAATGATAAAAGCAATTAAAATCACATGCTTAAAACGTTCATAAATAATAGAAATACATTTCATCACAAATTACTTTTCCCGACAACCCTATAAAAAAAACTACCCGCGTCATTAATTGTTTGTACCCCATGCTCTTTAAATAGTGGCCATAAATATATTTTCTGAATATCAAACAGTTTAGGCAAGAGGCAGAGAACATGTTCTATAGTTTATTTCAATAATAGACACAAACCACATAGCATAAACTGATTCATTGTTTTGTTCCATACACCCTCAAATTGAATCAGTGACATATATAAAAGCCGAAACCTTAAAAAATGTGAGTCATGAAGGGAACAATGGAAAAATCCAAATAGTACTGTCTCATAAATTTGTAAGAATCTGAAAACATAACCTTTATTTTATACCCTGAACAGATCTCTTTATTAGCTTCATATTGAAATGATAAATTCGCTTGTTTAATAAGCTTTTTGCATGGCAGCCTTTTCGTATCAGTTAAGGAAGGGAGATTATAGTTTGTCAATAAAGTGGGTGTATTTGAGACTGAGAACAAATCATTTGAAGAAGTGTTTGAGAACGAATCCAGCCAAATAAAATGTTTCACAGAATTCTCTTCAGTAGATGTACAATCGCAGATGTAATTAATCCTATTTACATTATTCCGAGTCAGGATTGAAGGTAGTCCTAATCCCATTCTCAGCCTTGTTTGAAGAGTAGATTGTCTAAGGTTGAAAATCTTCCTCACATTGTGCAAAATAATCTCTAATTAACTTAAGGAGACAGAGTTCAGTATAATACAACCATACATCAAAATAGATACTATTTTTGCTTTATTTGCAGTAATGCTTGGACCCACGGCACACCCTCAGTATCTAGGAGCAGATCGTTTATTTGCGATAGCTGCTTTATTTTTATTTTTTTTTTTTTTTTTTTTTTAAAGTTTTTATTGAACAATAATTCGATTACAAGCACGGGCCTACAACCACCAGGGCCGGCCGCTAAGTACAGAATGAGATATACATTTATCAAAGCTGCAGTCGGTTCCCGGGGTTCGGCCCCGTAGTGAGTCCGGATAGTTCTAGAGGCACAGGAGACTTAAATCCAACAAACACAGAAAACTAAAAGAAAAACAAAAGGCGAGGCATAAAGACAAACGGCGCAGGTCAGGCTTCCTCCGGGGAACTCCAGGTCAGACCATTAAGCAGCACATGAAAGGAAGGAGTACCGGGAGGCTGGGGACGGGGGGGGGGGGGCCAAGGGAAATGAACGTCCATATGTAGTCATTACAAAAAGTGCCCGGAACCGTCAAGGGTCAGGGGGACATGGCGATATCGGTGTCCACCAGGGGGGGCGTACAGATACCCCCGCGATATGCATTCCATTGCCCCCAGATTCTGCCCCATGCCCCCGGCTTACCACGGGCAACATACACAGTCTTCTCCCTGAACATACACCAGTCCATATTCTCCTTCCATACTGACACGGCGGGCGGCCGCTGGGCACCCCAAAGCTGCGCTATATCTCTCTTGGCAATCATGTTCCCCAGGGCCGCCCACCGAGTCTGAGCCGCGCTATAATCATTGGGCTCCCACACATTCAGGACACAGCGACGCACCTCCGGCAGCAGCACAACCCCAGTGACCTGTCCCATAACCGTATGCACCCGGCGCCAGTAGTCCGCCACCTCGCGGCACTCCCACAGGATATGGAGAAAGGTGGCACTGAGCCCACAACCCCGCTTACAGAGCCCATCGTCGGAATATCCCATCGAGACCAAGCGAGGACCCGTCACATACACCCGGTGAAGAATCTTAAGCTGTACCAACCGGAGACGGGCTGGAATGGCGACCTCCTTGGGGGACGACAGTGCAGACTGCCAGTCCTCGTCGTCCAATTCCACCCCATCCCCCGTCCAAGCCTCCCGAAGGCGCACCAAGAGGTCAGCCCGATGATTAATCAGTTTCTTATAAATTAAAGAAATAGTACTGTCCGGGACATGTCCGTCAAGTATGCGGTCCTCGAGGGGCGAGGAAACCGGGATCTTGGTCCCCTCTCCAAAGACCGAAAGCAGGGCGTGTCGAACCTGGGCATAGCGGAAGAACTCCCTGTCCGTAAGCTCATATTTGGCCTGAAGAGCCGCAAAAGTCTTAACCGCGCCCTTTTGCCACAGGTCTCCCACTTTGCTGATACCAATCGTGTCCCACTGGTCAAACCCCTTCATAGTCCAGAGGCTCCCCAGGCGATCGGAGGCAAACAAAGGAGTAGCACATGTCAGTCGCTCACCCCAGCCCGTGGCCGCAGTGGCGGCCCTCCAGGTCCGCACCGCAATCTTAGTAGGACCCGTAAGGGTCCGGCCAGCCGAGCGGGAGTACAGCGCCCTGTTATAGACCCCGCCGGGAAGCAGGAACTTGTCCATCTCATACGCCGGGTTCGGGCCAGGCGCATACGTGGCATGGTTGATGGCCGAAAGCTGCGCGGCCCAGTAATACCTGCGAATGTCAGGAAGCGCGATGCCCCCGTCGTACCAGGGGAGAGTAAGCTTAGCAAGAGCAATACGCGCCCGCCCGTCCCACACCAGTCTCCTCTGCAGGCTCTCTACCTCCCGAAAGTAGGCCACTGGGATGACGTCGAAGGAATTCTGGAGTGCATAGAGGAACCTGGGAAGGGACATCATTTTGAACAGCGCGGCCCGACCCAGCGGGGACAGGGGCAGCCTGCACCACCGGGCCGTATCCTCTCGCAATCGCCGGAGCGGACGCAGGAGATTCTGCTCATAGCGAGCCACCGGGTCCAGCGAAACGTATATCCCCAGGTACTTAAAGCCGCTCTGAGATACCTGGATCGGAAGCCGAGGCGGTAGGAGTGGAGGACCACCGGAGATCGGATAGACGCAGGATTTAGACCAATTGATCGTGAGACCCGAGTTATTCCCAAAGGAAGTCAGAACGTCAAAGAGGACGTTGAGCGACTGCCGCGGTGAGGTGAGATATAGGAGAATATCGTCCGCATACAGCGAAACCCGGTCTTCAAAGCCCGGGGCCCACCGGATCCCCCTAAGCGAGGGCTCCCAGCGGAGCCAAGCCGCGAGTGGCTCCAGGGCGAGAGTGAAGAGCAAAGGGGACAACGGGCATCCCTGCCTCGTGCCCCTGCCGAGGGCAAAGGGCCGAGAGACCCGCCCGTTCACCACCACCTGAGCCATGGGTCCCGTGTACAGAAGCCTCACCCAGCCAATAAATCCTTCCCCAAAGCCAAATTTAGCCAAGACAGCCCAGAGGAATGGCCATTCGATGGTATCAAAAGCCATCGTGGCATCCAAAGAAACCAGCACGGCCGGTTCAGAGAGGAGCTCCGCCCTGGCAAGGGCGCCATGAAGACGCCGCAAGTTAAGAGCGGTGTTACGATGCGGGATGAATCCGCATTGGTCCGGATGAATCAGATCGCACACGACGCTCAACAGACGATTGGCAAGTACTTTCGCCAGGATCTTAGGCTCCGCATTTAGCAATGAAATAGGCCGGTAAGACGTACAGCGATCTCGCGGCTTGTCCTCCTTGGGGATAACGACTATCGTGGCCAAACGCTGATTGGCCGGGAGGGAACCCGCCGCCAGAGACTCACGGAACATGCGACTGAGGAAGGGCGCAAGCTTGTCGGGGCGCAATTTATATAGCTCAATGGGCAGACCGTTGGGACCCATAGCCTTGCCCGAGCGAAGGGAGCGGATCGCGGTCGCTATTTCATCCGCCGACAAGGGGGCGTCCAGCCGCTCACGGTCCTCAACGGACAGGCAGGGCAAGGCGATATCCCTCAGTAGAAGGCGAGAGTCGTCCTCATCCCTGTCAGTCACTGGGGAGTACACAGCCCGGAGGTGGTCGGCAAAACATTCCACAATCTCGTCAGGCTCCGTCACACACACACCATCCGCCGCACGCAACTCCGGGACCACACGATTCACTCTCTCCTTCCTGTCCAGCCACGCGATCAACTTTCCCGCCTTGTCCCCGGCATCGTACAGTCGACCCTGCTGCTCCCTATACATAGTTTTGGCCGCGTCAGTGACCAGGGACCTATATTCAAACTGTTTCAGGCTGAGGGCATGGAGCCCGTCCGGAGTAACATTCGCCTCCAAGGCCGACTCCAGCCCCAAGATGTCAGTCTCCAGCCTCACCACTGCCTCACTCTTGACCCTCTTAGTCACCACTATCTGGGAAAGGGCGTGTCCGCGGATCACGGTTTTAAAGGCTTCCCACAGGGACATTGCAGAAGACACCGACCCCTCGTTATCCAGGAAGTATTGGTCCATAGCCTTAACCAGGCTGTCACGAGTCGTAGGGTCTCGCAGGTACCATGGGTTAATGGGAGCGATCCGTCCTGCAGACCGCGGCCCGGTGTCAAAAAGAAGCCACAGCGGAGAATGGTCGGAGATACCCCGCGCCAGATGCCTGACCTCTCGAATCCGACCAGTCTGCGCCGCGGGCATAAGGAAGTAGTCTAACCTAGAGAGACTCCCATGCGCCCCCGAGTGAAAGGTGAATTGACATTGGGTCGGATGCATTAATCTCCAACTATCCACCAGGCCGAAGGTCTCCAGCATCCCACCCAGCCATGCCTGGGCAGCGGGGAGGGTCCTCGGTGGGTGACGATCCAGTTCACCCGAAACCACAGAATTAAAGTCCCCGCCCATGAGCAGGAGGCTGTCCGGAAGGTCAAGCAGCATTCGACCCAAGTCAGTGAAGGTGGAGTTCTGGAGGCCCGGGGGGACGTAAACTGAAACCAGGGCAAGGGGCTGCCCCTCCCACCTCCCAATCAAACACACATAGCGCCCTCTGTCATCCGAGACTATCTTAGTGATCTCCACCGGAAGTGAGGTTCGCAGCAGAATGCCCACCCCCCTGGAACCAGTTGTGAAACCAGAATGGGCCACGAGGCGGTATCCCCCCCTGTTCATTGCATGACAAACATTGCCAACCAGATGCGTCTCCTGGAGAAACACCACATCAGGAGTCAAACGACGCAAATATTGCAGTACTACACCCCGCTTGATACGGTCCCCCAACCCATTGACGTTCCATGACATAAGCCTCAACCCGTCCCCCCCCATCCCCCCCAATAGATCAAGGGTCCCCCAGCCTGCCGCACAGTTCCCAAATGTGGACAAAAATCAGTACCTCGCCCTGTAAACAAAAAACACACAGCAAAACAAACCCTCCTCCCCCCCAAACCCACCCCATGACCAACTCCCCCCACCCTGCACCCCTGCGGGCCAAAAAACCCCCCCAACTTGCAGTGTGCCTGTCGCCCCACTAACCCCATTCTACGGAAAGAACCCAGAGGAGGTAAGGGACCCGTCCCCGCCCGCCCCCCTCACTGGTCCTGGTAAAACACAATGTGCAAATGAAATAAGACCCGACTGTACAGTGCAAAAAGGCAAAATCAAGGACCAAAAGTCATTCTAAAGGGGACCCAACACCTGCGGTGCCCGCAGAGGGTCCGGGACGGTCACCTCCGTCCGGCAGAGAGTCCAGCCAGTCACTTGCAGCCACAGGAGAGTCAAAAAAGGCTGTCCGATCCCCGTGTTCCACTCGGAGTTTTGCAGGGTAGAGCATCGAATACTTTAGGCCCAGCTCACGGAGACGACGCTTCACCCCTTGGAATCCCATACGTTGTTTCTGGACCAGTTGCGTGAAGTCCGGGTAAAAATTGATGGTCGAGTTCTCATGTCGAACCGGGCCGTGGGTCCGTGAGGCCTGCAGAATAGCGTCGCGGTCCCTGTAGTAGAACAGTTTGGCCACGATAGGCCTCGGAGGGGCCCCCGGCCGTGGCCGACCGCCCGGAACTCGATGGGCCCGCTCCACGGCAAAGAACTTACTTAGGCCAGCCGAGGACAACTGTTTCAGGATAAGTTCCTCGACCACGAGGTCAACCGGGCGGCCGTCAGAGGACTCCGGTACACCTATGACGCGGATGTTGTTGCGTCGGGCCCGTCCCTCGAAGTCCTCAAGCGCCGGGCCATATGATCGTTAACCACCCTGATGTCTCCAAGCGCGGCCCGCAGATCCGACACCTCCGCACCGAGGGTGGATGTCCGTGCGTCGAGAGCCTGGACCCTCTCGTTAGTTTTGGAGAGGTCGGCCCGGATCAGGGTGACATCGATCGCGACAGTGTCAATCTTACGGGCCATGGCCTCATATTGCGTCGCGATGGTTTCCCTGATGCCATCAATGGCGCCCATAATGTCCTGCAGGGATAGTTCCGTAGTGACGGTCGCGCCTCCCTCCGCAGTGTCCGAGGGGAGGCCAGCAGCGCCAGAAGGCCCCCTGCCCTGGGTGTAGCGATCCATGTTATTGCTCTGGACCGCTCCCCCGCGGAGGGAAGCCTTGGTCTTGCGGCCCTCGGGACCCCCTTTGCCCCCCATGTGAACACGGTCACCCGAGGGGACCTCCAATCAAGAGGTGTAAGGGCACCAGCAAGAAAACCACAAACTGTCGGTATAGGGGGTCCGAGGCGATAGGCACTCTAGTGGCAGGTGAAAGAAAACCTCATGCAGAGGCCCAGGAAGCACCTCTCCACCCCGAGCGCACCTCCCTGCCGGTCTCCTGAAGTGCAAAACCGAAACCGAAAGTGGTGGATCGGCAGCTGGCACCGCGCTGAAGCCGCTGTTGTTCAATTGCAGCCCGGTCCCTCGGGTCTCCTTCACCCCGGTCACCTCCGTCGGGTGGGTCCCAAAAGTTCCGACGACAACAACTCAGGATTCCCAGGTCCGATTTGAGTTTTGAAAAGAGATATACGCCCAGCTGGTCGTTATCTCCCAGATTCCATAAGCCACGTCAGGATATTCTCAGGATAAATTCCGAGGAGCAGAGAGGGTCCGGGGAGCCCTGTGCTCACGCGACCATCTTGGATGCGCGCTAGGCTCCTCCTCGCGATAGCTGCTTTATTACATTCGTTTTTAGGTCTCGCCTGACCCAGCGCAAGCGCTGGACTGGCGAGACTTTTTGAGAGGGCTCCAAAAAGTGCTACCAGGCCAGCCTAGAGCTACAGTGCATGTGCGCGGGCGCGCGTGCCGCGCTTGACGCGATTACTTTCACTTTCGCGACCGCTTTGATGTTTGATCGCGATCGAGATCACTTTCACGGCCGCACGGCCGCCTGTTCATCTTGTTGTTTTTGTAGCCCAATTAACCTCTCTCGAAAGTTTTGTAGATGGTATTGGACAAACAAGTGCTGAAAAAGAAGCAATTAATTTTCTCAGCATTTATGCATTTTGCAGCGGTTTTTGAGATGGTCGATGAAAAGTATTTGAGTGAACGTTTGAATTAATCTCAGCCAGTAATAGATAAGTACTCGGCGTCGCATCTAGAACAAGTCAAGCTTTTAATGGGGCTTTTGTCGACTTCTCTGCGATCGTCGTTCGAGCTCCCACCACATCACACCTTCCAGGAGAGGAGGTGCTAGCCAGTGCTGCGCCACGGTCTTTTTGCGTGTTTTGTTACTCCGGGCGTGGGGTCCTGGCATGATTGTGAAGATGCCAATGGGGTGCAGTAAAAGAGCTCAGGCGGGGGTGTCATGTTAGTGGTTTTTCGTACAGTTGTCTGTTGTGTGATGTGAGGATTTGAAAATCACTAGCATTCTATCCCTCTCCAAACAGTTTCACAGCACTATACCGCTACCTGCACCGCCGGCACTACACGGGTAAAAATGCAAAATATTTGCCGTTGTGAGAGCGACCTGTTGAAAAGCCTGTCTGTGACAGACTTGTAACTGTGGGGTGCCCGAGACCCCTTTGTTTTGTTAATATGTGTAACACCCACGGAGTTAAGCCTCTTTTGAAATCGGTGTATTTAAGTCAAATAAGGCATGTGATACCAGTATGAAAAAATAGTGCCCCCTCTTCCCTTAACTATGTATTGTGTCTAGAAAGACTTCTTGTGACCGCTTGATTTAACACTAAGGTGCCGATCACGATCCGGTAAAAACCGGGTACGAACCGTCGGACGGAGCAAAATCTCCATCCGACGCGTACCCAGTCGTCAAAATTTACAAACAAGGAATTACGATTCGCACAGAACACCATTTCCGTACGATTCGTAAAAAAGCCCGACCGAACAAAATAAACCTACCAATGCGATCCGGGAAAGGGCCGACCTGACGTCGGGACGCTCGCAGCCTGCCATTCACGAACCAGGAATCACGATTCGCACCGACGTCATCCCGCACGGTGAATATTTTCCGGCTGCCAAAAACTGCCGGGAAATCAGGACGACGCGAACAAGGACCACCAGTACGCGACGGACAGACAGGACCCCGCGATCAAGGAGGACCAGTACGCGACGGACACACAGGACGACGCAAACAAGGAGGACCCGTACGCGACGGACAGACATGGACCCGAACCTACGTGTCATCCCGGCCCTCATAGCAGTCCACCTCCTCTACAGGTTCCGACGCAGACGCCGCAGAAGGTCAGAACAACTAAGGGAGGGGGGAAAGGGGGGGGGGTGGGGGTGGCAGGACCAGGGCAGGCCACAAAACCCCCACCAAAGTCACACACCACACATGCCCAGGACATACCTGTCACCCATGCCCTGGTCACTACGAGGGGGTGGGGGCGTGTCCAGCTAAGCCAGCGACCGCCACAACGGAAGTCCGTCACCACACGAACCGGCAACACAACCAGACCGGTACATCCCGTACCCACGCCTCAAGAGCGTGGGTACGAGACGTACCACGCCCACACCCACGTCACCCCAACAATGGCGGGACGGATCGTACTCACGTGGCAAAGGCCTGGGTACGGCCCGCACAAGCATCACATAGCGTGGGGATAGAGATGTACGGACCCTACCCCCACCCCCCCATGCATGGAACGTACACCCAACCCACCAGTGTAAGTACGACCCGTACCCTCACCCGCGTATGCATGGAGCGTACCCCCACCCCAACAGTGTAAGTACGACCCGTACCCTCACCCGCGTATGCATGGAGCGTACCCCCACCCCAACCGCGTATGTACGTACCGTACCCCCACCCCAACAGTGTAAGTACGACCCGTACCCTCACCCTCGTATGCATGGAGCGTACCCCCACCCTAACAGTGTAAGTACGACCCGTACCCTCACCCGCGTATGCATGGAGCGTACCCCCACCCCAACAGTGTAAGTACGACCCGTACCCTCACCCGCGTATGCATGGAGCGTACCCCCACCCCAACAGTGTAAGTACGACCCGTACCCTCACCCGCGTATGCATGGAGCGTACCCCCACCCCAACAGTGTAAGTACGACCCGTACCCTCACCCGCGTATGCATGGAGCGTACCCCCACCCCAACTGCGTATGTACGTACCGTACCCCCACCCCAACAGTGTAAGTACGACCCGTACCCTCACCCTCGTATGCATGGAGCGTACCCCCACCCCAACAGTGTAAGTACGACCCGTACCCTCACCCGCGTATGCATGGAGCGTACCCTCACCCCAACAGTGTAAGTACGACCCGTACCCTCACCCGCGTATGCATGGAGCGTACCCCCACCCCAACAGCGTAAGTACGACCCGTACCCTCACCCGCGTATGCATGGAGCGTACCCCCACCCCAACAGTGTAAGTACGACCCGTACCCTCACCCGCGTATGCATGGAGCGTACCCCCACCCCAACCGCGTATGTACGTACCGTACCCCCACCCCAACAGTGTAAGTACGATCCGTACCCTCACCCTCGTATGCATGGAGCGTACCCCCACCGTGTATGTTCCAAGCGTACATATCCAGAAATAGGAGGTGTGTGTGCAGAGTCCTCCCAGCAGTGCCCTGAGACAGGAGGGGTGGGTGTGGAGTCCTCCCAGCAGTGCCCTGAGACAGGAGGGGTGGGTGTGGAGTCCTCCCAGCAGTGCCCTGAGACAGAAGGGGTGTGTGCCTATCACTCCCAGCAGTGCCCTGAGACAGGAGGTGTGTGTGCAGAGTCCTCCCAGCAGTGCCCAGACGCAGGAGGGGTGTGTGCAGAGTCCTCCCAGCAGTGCCCAGAGACGGGAGGGGTGGGCGCCTATCACTCCCAGCAGTGCCCAGAGACAGGAGGTGTGCAACACATGTGTGTGAGGCTGGAAGTACCCACATGCATACTGCCTACAAGGGAACATGTCCCCATGAACTCATGTCAACAGACTCCACACACAAGTACAGTGATCACCAAGGATGCCACGAATGTTGCAGGTGGAGACATGGCCCTGCATGCATGGCCAAAGTAGAAGGGCTCCGTCACACACACAGCTCATGTAGACACAGCTCTGCGCTAAACATTGGGAACACCCTGCAGGGAAGATATCAGGGTACACAGAGGAAGGAATACACCCTGGGACAATTGCACCATGCAGTAACTGCTTACATGAACAAAGAAAGTTAGCTAACACCTTGTGATGGCACACAGATCCCAGGGTCCCCCCAATGAGCAGCACACTACTACATATCCCACACACCCAACACATAAACACCACCCAAAACCATGTAGCAGCCCCACCAACACCAATACCAGCATAGCAGTAGTGTTATAATGAAAAGAAAATTAAGCTTTATTCAGCATGAGCACAGTGTCCGTGGATCGCAGGCAGTTAAATATTCACAAAGCCCATAGGGCAGTCAATAAGTCTCAGCTGGATGGGGGACACAGTGGGATGCGTGTCCCCTAGCTTGCCTGCACAGTTACATGCCGTCGTCTTCCACAGGGGTGAGGCCATCAGGGGGGGGGGAAGCACCAGGCACCGCAGGGACATCAGGGCAAAGGGGAGGCGTTGTGGGTGCAGGGATGGAGGACTCCACCACAGGGGGTGGGGCAGGGCCAAAGGCGGAGGCCAGGATGGCACTACACACCTTTGCAAGGTCCTCCAGGGAGTCCCCTGCACCCGAAGGATCCACAGGCCCCAAGGAGGGGGGGGGTCAGAGGGATGGGTCGCAGCGCCACCGGGGGAGGGCGTAGACAGGGGGGGAGAATCAACCACCCTGACCGAGGACTTCCTTGACCGCTTGCGGGGTGGTGTCACTGTGGGGCTCAGGGACAGAGCGGCCATGAAGGAGTCCTTGGGGGAGATGTGGCCAGGAGAGCTGAGGGGAGGGGATTTGGAGGGAGTGGACTGGGTGGAATGCGGACTCCCACTATGGCTGCGTGTCACACGTTTGCCCCCCGACCCAGTGGGTGTGCCTACCTCACCCTGTGTGTGCGTGTCAGGAGGAGTGCGGTGGACCTTCCCTGCTGGTGTGGTGCCTGTGTCTGTTGATGTGGGTGCATGCCGACGTCTGGGTGTACGTGGGACAGGCATGGGAGTGGGAAGTGTGGATGGGGCAGGGGTAGGTGGGGGGAGGTCGCGCTGCAGGAGACCCACTGCTGCAGTGAGTGTCGAGTCTATGGACCTCAGCAAGTTGCGTTGGTCAGCCTGCGATGAATGAATGCCCTCCAAGTATGCCTCGATGTTGTTGAGGGTTTGCCCGTGGGCATGGAGGACATTAAGGATCGCAGCCTGACCAACCTGCAGTTGCCGCTGGATGTCCACAGACTCAGCATTGGCGGCAGCAGTGGAGACAGGGGCAGGGGGTGCGGTGCCTGGCATGAAGGAGACATGCGGTGACCGGGCACGCTGGGAAGGGACACGAGCAAGTGGGAGGCGGCTGATGGGAACTGAGGGGGCGGTGCGAGGTGTTGTTCCGCTGTCAGCTGCTGGTGCAGCCTCCGCCCACTCGGAGACATCCTCCTTGGACCTGTCAGCTTCGTATTCTGATGTGCCAGTCGACAGGTCCTCGGCCGCACTATCCTCCGCCTCTGTCCCACTCGATGTGCCAGCCCCGATGTCACGGCTGGCACTGGTGCTCGGTCCCTCCGCCTGGTCTGTGTCCATGTCTCCCTCTGTGTCCCCCGACGATGCTGTGGGCAGGGTGGAGAGACAGAAATTAATCAGACACCTGTACACATCTGTCACATGAGTCCAATCTACATAGGTAACATTGCATAGCCTGAAAAGGAAGATCCCTAACATCTACTAAACAAGGTACCGATGTAGGGCATGAAACACACAGTTGGTTGAGCCACCATGCCACTGAAATACCATGGAGAGCATGAGACAATAGCTAAAGACAGGAAACGGAGTCTGACATAGCACCCAGGCCCTGGGGACAATCCAGCACTGCATCTGCACCACTCAGCGTTGGCGAAAATACCGATGACCAGGGACCATATCCATGAACTTGAGACACATGCTGCATAGGTAATGCTGAAAACATGCACAACATGACTCGGTCACTGCACCTTGCGTGTGTGTCCAGACAAACATCACACACTGCCCAGACCCAGCAAGTAGAAATCTGGATTTGACATATAGGCTTTGCCCGCCCCAACCACCCCCTACACGAGGCAAATAGTTGAGACACAGGTGGCACCAACATCTCATAGTCTGGGTGATAAACACAGGGGCAGGCAAAATGCAAGATTGGACGCCAAACAGCCAAGGTGCGCCTGTACAAATAATGAGGTACCAGTGCCCATCCTCAGATGAGTATAACAAGACACACAGGCACTAGCAACTGTGAGTATGAAGAAGGACATTCAGGTCAGGCTGCACAGTGGACACCTGTACAAAATAGCACGTCTATATACATGGTGCCAGGGGACAATGGCACAGAGCACAACCAACGCTGTAGACACTGAGAGTGTCCACGTTTATGATGACACATACAACACCGATGAAAAGGTGCCCCAGGGGACAGTAGTGGCCACGCAACTCCATGCTCCTGAATGGTAATGACTGCAACCCACGCCACCATCCCTGCACTATGCGTATCGCACACTCATGCACATCATGTCACAGGCCACTACATAGGACATGCGCGCTGTAAGGCATGACACATGAGAGACCAACTCCCATGTCTGGAGTCAGCATCAGTGCCAACTGACATGGAACCCACATGCAGTGAACTTGACAGGGCACAGCCAAGATCCCAAAACCTGTTACACACCACCCCCACACATGATGCTACAGGGATAGTACTCGTGGACAAAGCGCCAGCCTACATTACCTTGTGAAGGAGTGACTACACACAGACCAGGGAACACATTGCAAGGAGGGGAAGGGTGGCAGGGGCGCAGCGCTATACTGGGGCAAAATGGATCTGCACAGCACCTTTAAACCCTGGCAGTGAATTCATGCTACTGTGCCCTTACAAATGCCGGTGACACACAACACACACATGTACCTACCCCCTTCCGGCTGCTGCTTCGCCTGTAAGCGCCTATCCAAGTCTGGAAAGACCACCGGCAGCACACGCCTGTGGAGGTGGCTCAGACGGCGGCGCCCGCGGTTCTTGTGGCTCTCAGGTGAGTCCTCCAGCAGGACCCGTGCAATCCTCCGCGTCCAGCACCGGATATCCTGCCAGCGTTTCCTCACCTGGGACATGCTCCGCCTCCGACCATCCACACCCCTCACGGCACTGACGGCGGTCAGCCAGATCTGCTCCTTGGCAGTGGCGCCTACCTGTGAGGAAGAACAAGTGACACCACATCAATACACCAGCCACATGTCACACAGAGACATTTGATAACAAATTAGCTGGTAACAACAAGGCATGTCATGCAGCCAACGCATTGCACCTTTGTCATAGGGACATGATCCTCTGGTGAGGGAAAAAGCAGTACGTGCCATAGTGGGTACACAGGTGGAATGATGGCAATGTCACAATCAATGATCAAGGCTCACACTGTGCATCACACCCACCCCTCCTGTCTCAGGGCACTGCTGTTAGTGATAGGCACACACCCCTCCTGTCTCAGGGCACTGCTGGGAGCACACTGTACCCACCCCTCCTGTCTCAGGGCACTGCTGTTAGTGATAGGCACACACCCCTCCTGTCTCAGGGCACTGCTGGGAGCACTCTGTACCCACCCCTCCTGTCTCAGGGCACTGCTGTTAGTGATAGGCACACACCCCTCCTGTCTCAGGGCACTGCTGGGAGCACTCTGTACCCACCCCTCCTGTCTCAGGGCACTGCTGGGAGCACTCTGTACCCACCCCTCCTGTCTCAGGGCACTGCTGGGAGCACTCTGTACCCACCCCTCCTGTCTCAGGGCACTGCTGTTAGTGATAGGCACACACCCCTCCTGTCTCAGGGCACTGCTGTTAGTGATAGGCACACACCCCTCCTGTCTCAGGGCACTGCTGGGAGCACACTGTACCCACCCCTCCTGTCTCAGGGCACTGCTGGGAGCACTCTGTACCCACCCCTCCTGTCTCAGGGCACTGCTGTTAGTGATAGGCACACACCCCTCCTGTCTCAGGGCACTGCTGTTAGTGATAGGCACACACCCCTCCTGTCTCAGGGCACTGCTGGGAGCAAACTGTACCCACCCCTCCTGTCTCAGGGCACTGCTGGGAGCACTCTGTACCCACCCCTCCTGTGTCAGGGCACTGCTGTTAGTGATAGGCACACACCCCTCCTGTCTCAGGGCACTGCTGGGAGACATCAGGCATCCCCCCCTGGTACCCCCCCAACAGTACATGGCATGTGTGTCACACCAGAACACAATGGCAGAAGTCACAGTCACAACATAGGGACAGTCTGTGCCAGTGGCCTATGCACTCACCTGATACCCTGGTCGCCCATACAGCATGGGGTACTGTGGGAGGATCACATCCAGCAATGCCATGTTCTCCTCCAGGGTGAATGGCTGTGACCTCTCCACAGCCCTTGACATGGTTCCAGGGAATCAGTAGCAGCAGCTGGGTCGACGAATTCAAAGATGTGCAGGCAAGTACTCCCTCATGGGACCTGGCTGCCTTATATGTGCCTTTCTGCCCTGTCTCATGCACAGGAGTACAGAGTGATTGGTCACTCACATTTGCATCCTATGTTTCCACCAATCCCTTCAAACCTAGCAGTCTGTGTGTACTCTATCGGTTTCATTCTCCTGCATGATGTCAGCTCCACAAACACATTGCAACAAAGTATTTTTATTCCAACTGACTTCTGCTGTTCACCTTCCAGAAGAAATTCGAATTTTGAACTTGGTCTCCATGACAACCAGCATGCATGTAGGCCTTAATACTTGTCCCTCATGTGTCCCCTATGTAATTTTGAGCTCCACACACAGGTACGGTGCGTTTCGGGGCCCTAGGGCACCCCAAATGCATTGCAACGGCCCGTACACGCGTGACTACGTTCACTATCAGTATGGGTGGCCTCGCGTATGCGTACTCGTAGTGGTACGGGCTGTACACACGCCTGTACGCTCCCTATCAGTATGGGTGGCCTTGCGTATGCGTACTCGTAGTGGTACGGGCCGTACACACGCCTGTACGCTCCCTATCACTACGAGTACGCATACGCGAACCACACATACTGATAGGGAGCGTACACACGCCTGTACGCTCCCTATCACTACGAGTACGCATACGCGAACCACACATACTGATAGGGAGCGTACAGGCGTGTGTACGGCCCGTACCACTACGAGTACGCATACGCGAGGCCACACATACTGATAGGGAGCGTACAGGCGTGTGTACGGCCCGTACCACTACGAGTACGCATACGCGAGGCCACACATACTGATAGGGAGCGTACAGGCGTGTGTACGCTCCCTATCAGTATGGGTGGCCTCGCGTATGCGTACTCGTAGTGATAGGGAGCGTACAGGCGTGTGTACGGCCCGTACCACTACGAGTACGCATACGCGAGGCCACACATACTGATAGGGAGCGTACAGGCGTGTGTACGGCCCGTACCACTACAAGTACGCATACGCGAGGCCACCCATACTGATAGGGAGCGTACAGGCGTGTGTACGGCCCGTACCACTACGAGTACGCATACGCGAGGCCACACATACTGATAGGGAGCGTACACACGCCTGTACGCTCCCTATCAGTATGGGTGGCCTCGCGTATGCGTACTCGTAGTGGTACGGGCCGTACACACGCCTGTACGCTCCCTATCACTACGAGTACGCATACGCGAACCACACATACTGATAGGGAGCGTACACACGCCTGTACGCTCCCTATCACTACGAGTACGCATACGTGAACCACACATACTGATAGGGAGCGTACAGGCATGTGTACGGCCCGTACCACTACGAGTACGCATACGCGAGGCCACACATACTGATAGGGAGCGTACAGGCATGTGTACGGCCCGTACCACTACGAGTACGCATACGCGAGGCCACACATACTGATAGGGAGCGTACAGGCGTGTGTACGCTCCCTATCAGTATGGGTGGCCTCGCGTATGCGTACTCGTAGTGATAGGGAGCGTACAGGCGTGTGTACGGCCCGTACCACTACGAGTACGCATACGCGAGGCCACCCATAGTGATAGGGAGCGTACAGGCGTGTGTACGGCCCGTACCACTACGAGTACGCATACGCGAGGCCACACATACTGATAGGGAGCGTACACACGCCTGTACGCTCCCTATCAGTATGGGTGGCCTCGCGTATGCGTACTCGTAGTGGTACGGGCCGTACACATGCCTGTACGCTCGCCATCACGATGGGTACACATACGGCAGCACTCCCATAGTGATATGGGAACGTACACAGGCCCTCTTTGCAGCAGTACAGCGGTATTCACACATCACAGTGGTGACAGGCGGCACACAGGTAGGGATAGGGCAGACATACTTGTCCATGGATGGACATACTTGTCCATTAATTGACATCGAGGCATCGTCTGTGCATCACTACATGTGTGGGGCACAGGTGTGAAAGGCCTGTGATGTGGAACATTACTCCTGAGTCGAGAAGGCACCAGATGTATGATGAGATGTGTACAGATGTACTGTGTGATGGTGCGATGTGTGCCAGGCATGCCCTTGACTCCTTTGACATGTGCAAAAACCAAAGGAAGTGATGTACGGAGTGTTGAACATTGCAAGCACTCACCCCCAGTCATCTGATCTGGGTTTAATCCATCACCGTTCTTTAGCCCACTCTGCCACCCCAGTTCAGACATAGCCATATGCAAATCAGTCTGACCCTGTGCCTCATGGGAACAGTCCAGCCCGAACTGCCAAGCCATGTCTTCCCTGGACCGGAAACAAGCTTCCTAGGACCGGTTTCTGGCATTTCAGCCGTCTTCAGCCAGGCTTGCTTGAATCCAGTGGCAAAGTGAGCAAGGGACTCACGTCTGAGCATACCCTGCCAACTTATGGCGAACAAAGCAAAAACCAAAGGAAGTGATGGACGGAGTGTTGAACATTGCAAGCACTCACCCCCAGTCATCTGATCTGGGTTTAATCCATCACCGTTCTTTAGCCCACTCTGCCACCCCAGTTCAGACATAGCCATATGCAAATCAGTCTGACCCTGTGCCTCATGGGAACAGTCCAGCCCGAACTGCCAAGCCATGTCTTCCCTGGACCGGAAACAAGCTTCCTAGGACCGGTTTCTGGCATTTCAGCCGTCTTCAGCCAGGCTTGCTTGAATCCAGTGGCAAAGTGAGCAAGGGACTCACGTCTGAGCATACCCTGCCAACTTATGGCGAACAAAGCAAAAACCAAAGGAAGTGATGGACGGAGTGTTGAACATTGCAAGCACTCACCCCCAGTCATCTGATCTGGGTTTAATCCATCACCGTTTTTTAGCCCACTCTGCCACCCCAGTTCAGACATAGCCATATGCAAATCAGTCTGACCCTGTGCCTCATGGGAACAGTCCAGCCCGAACTGCCAAGCCATGTCTTCCCTGGACCGGAAACAAGCTTCCTAGGACCGGTTTCTGGCACTTGAGTCCCTTGCTCACTTTGCCACTGGATTCAAGCAAGCCTGGCTGAAGACGGCTGAAATGCCAGAAACCGGTCCTAGGAAGCTTGTCTCCGGTCCAGGGAAGACATGGCTTGGCAGTTCGGGCTGGACTGTTCCCATGAGGCACAGGGTCAGACTGATTTGCATATGGCCATGTCTGAACTGGGGTGGCAGAGTGGGCTAAAGAACAGTGATGGATTAAACCCAGATCAGTTGACTGGGGGTGAGTGTTTGCAATGTTCAACACTCCGTCCATCATTTCCTTTGGTTTTTGCTTTGTTCGCCATAAGTTGGCAGGGTATGCTCAGACGTGAGTCCCTTGCTCACTTTGCCACTGGATTCAAGCAAGCCTGGCTGAAGACGGCTGAAATGCCAGAAACCGGTCCTAGGAAGCTTGTCTCCGGTCCAGGGAAGACATGGCTTGGCAGTTCGGGCTGGACTGTTCCCATGAGGCACAGGGTCAGACTGATTTGCATATGGCCATGTCTGAACTGGGGTGGCAGAGTGGGCTAAAGAACAGTGATGGATTAAACCCAGATCAGTTGACTGGGGGTGAGTGTTTGCAATGTTCAACACTCTGTCCATCATTTCCTTTGGTTTTTCCTTTGACATGTGTGCATGTCGTACTGCGCACTTGGGGTGAGCGTCACTGGCATGGCACGGACACCAACACACGGATGTGTCCCCTGATGCCCGGTACAGGGGTTATGACACCTGACTTGTCACTACCCACGGTGCACAATGTGACTATGTCATGTATGTGTGGGGGCTTCCCATCAGGTTGATGTTGGAGCACCCTCAAAAGCTGCAGCCGTTGCAGCAACCAACATGTGTCTGTGTGTAGATTGTCATTGCACACTGTTCCGCACACCATGCCACATGTGGTATCGGATGTGAGGTGCACATGTATGCATGGGACACGGAGTAGCGTGACAAGGACATGTCAGCATCCTCACAAGGTATGTGTGGTGAGTCATGACATGTGCACCTTCATGGCAAGGTGTGTGGGCTGGCCTAGTGTAATGTCATGTGACCTGTGGCTCCAGTGTTCCGCTACCAATCTCTGCAATCGGCATCCTACTGCTGCTGATGTGTGGGCGTATGTCACTCCTGTGTTGCGTCTGGCTGTTCACTTGCACTGGGACACAGCTATTCCCATGGCGTGGCATGGGGAGGTTCTGAATCTCCGTGTGTAGCTGGGTCTTTGAAGGAGTGTCACCTTGCATCCATACGTGTTCTGGCCATGTAGCACATACCTGACTCCCTATGTAGCATGTGTGTATTGCCAGATTAACATGTGCTCAGTACACATGAGTTGTTGTCGTAGTGCACTCACTCTTCGTTGTCACTTCCAAATTACTGAAGAGCGCCGCCTCTTGCCCGAAGAATTCCAGACTTGGCTGCCATGCAGGATAATGACAGCATCCGGCTCTACCGCTTCACCCAACCGTTGATTCTGGAGTTGACGGCGAGACTGGCACCACACCTGCAACCGCAGCACAGGTATCCCACGGCACTGACACCCCAGCTGAAGGTAATGGCTGCCCTACATTTTCTTGCCACGGGTACCTTTCAAAATACCATAGCTCATGTTGGTGGCATGTCCCAGAGCACGTTCAGTGGTGTGCTGCATGATTTCTTAGAGGCCATGTTGATTCACCTGGATGACTTCATCAAGTTCCCAACCCCTGAACAGATGACTGAGGTCAAGCGTGGATTCTATGCCCTGGGAGGGATGCCCCATGTCATTGGGTCCATAGATGGGACACATGTAGCTTTGGTACCACCACACGCACGGGAGGTGGCGTACCGCAATCGGAAGCACTACCACTCCATCAATGCCCTTGTGGTGTGTCTGTCCAACATGGTGATTTCACATGTCTGTGCTCGTTTTCCAGGATCAGCACACGATGCCTACATCATGAGGCGTAGCGGGATGCCTGATATGATGATGCAGCTGCGCAACGAACGGGCATGTGTTGTTGGTGGGTACAGTCTGTCTGTCCTGTATTCAGTATAGCCTACCAGCACGACCGCTTCACCACTTCTAACGATGACCATGTGCTTTCCATGTAGGGGACGCTGGCTATCCCAACATGCCTTGGCTGCTCACACCTCTCCGCAACCCCATCACGCCGGCCCAGCTCCGCTACAACACCGCCCATGGCCGGACAAGGCGAGTGATAGAGAGGACGTTTGGCATGCTGAAGAGCCGATTCAGGTGCCTCCACAAGACCGGCGGCGCACTCCCATATGCCCCGGCGAAGGTCTGCAAGATCTTCATGGTCTGCTGCATGCTGCACAACATGGCAGTTGAAAGAGCAGTGCCACTCATCCTGAATCAACATGACGAGGACCATCCACCCGTGGAGGACGAAGGGCTTGGCAATGGGGCTAGTGATGTGGAGGATGTGGAGCCGCAAGAGGACATCCGGACTCGGCTCATACGCGACTTCTTTGCATAGTGGTGAGTACCAGTGTCTGAGTGTGCACGCATTGGTCCCCGTGTGGCATGCGTTGTGATGTGTGTCTCCACCTGCATGTATGGCACGTGAGTCAGAGGTGTGTGTGGGTGTGTCACTGGAGTGATGGTGCCAGTGATGGTTGTACTTCCTCAGTCATAATTGTGACCTAGCATGTTGTCATCCATACATGTGTCGAGTAAATGCACATGCAAGTGCCTGTGCTTTTTGTGGCTGACTTCTTGTGTGTTTCTCTTCCCCAGGTACCTGCGCATGCCGTCTGCTGGTTGCATTGTTGTGGCACTGCTATTCCTCATGGACATGACATCGTGGGCTGACTCAGCGTTACAGGCACGGACACGTTTGGAAGTCTCCATGGGGTAAGGGATGCATCTGGGGTGTATTGGGTGTGGCAGTTGTTCACGATGTGTGCACACTGCCCCTGTCGGTGTTTGGTTCCTCTGCAGCCATGTCGCATCCCCATGGGACACGACATGCAGCTGTGTACACCTGAATAGATGGTCTGCCTGGTTGACAGTCATCAGTGATGGGATAGGGGATTGTGATGATGGCATCAATGTGTGTGACACTGCCCTCGGACACATTCGGTTAGCATTGGCTTGACATGGTGTGGGACTTCGACATCCGCGGATCTATGGTGTATGGCAGGCTCTCCGTGTGCAGCTGTGGGTATTTAGCTGTTAGCCGACGCTTGTGTGCCAGTTCCATGGCGAACACGCATGTGTGCTGCTGAAGGGGGGTGCCAGTGTTGGACCCACATGTTACTCCACATGATGTGTTCATGTGTACTTCGAGTTGCCTCTGCAATCCCGAATACATGACTAATAAAGGTGTCCCTATGCCTCCAAGGTGCCTCTTCTCAGTCAATGCTGGTGTGTTGCCACGGTGCATCCTGCTTGTCTGGCATGGTATTCCCTGATTGTGGCTATGTGTCAATGTGTCGAGTGGCAAGATGCAAGCTGTGTGTGTGGGCTGAGACTGTGTATTGGGCATGATGTCCATGACTGTGTGGGTATTGTGACATGTGCCATCCCCATGCATCCAACGTTGGCCAGGCCCCCATTCTCTGCATCCACCGGACTCAAGCTTGCAGGACATGTTTCTGCCACCTGTCTACACATACCTGGGTGCCCCCCAGGACACTGGACTGGATCCCTGACCTCTGCGCATGACTGTTGCTGTACTCAATGTGTGTGTCAGCACGGTTGTTCGGTAACCCCCTCAGCTGGTTGGGCCCATCACGGGTGTGTATGGTGCTCCATGTCTGTCTTGCCTAATACACTGTGACCCATGTGTCCTGTGCCAGACTCAGGCCCCAGGGTGTGGGTGGTTGGAGACAAAAGATGACTCAGGCATGTTTTGACTTTACAAGACACATGTGAGGTAATAATGCTACCAGCAGGCATCTACTCTTCATAGTGTGATTTATTATTGGGGGGGGGGGGGGGGGGGGAAACAAAGTGAGTGTCTTTCCGGGAATTTTGAATCCAAAGTTCAGTAGGGGAGTTGGTGTCCTTGCCATTGGATGTCCTCAGAGTCCATGCCACAGTCTTTGTCAACATTGGTCAGCCAGTGACCAGCAGGGCCATGTGGCAGAGAATATCTCTTGATGCTGTGATGCTGTTGCTCCAGTGGGCCAGGTGCCAGGCCAGGTGTCCTGGGAGATGGTGATGTAGCGCCGACCCTCACGGTCCTTTCCGTGGACGACCCGGCCTCCTGCGGGGAACCTCAGCAGCAGGCCGTGACGACATCTGGGATGCTCCGTCGGATGTTTCCTCCTCCTCCTCCTCCTGATCCCTCCCTGTGGGTGGTGATGTTCTCCGCCTTCTGGCACAGGGAGGGTCGGCCATGTTGTCGGCCATCCGACGGAGTGTAGCGTGAATCCCCTGGAATGCCGTCACTTGCTCAGCCTGTCTGTCCTCCATCCTCCGTTGGTGTACCAGTAGACAGGCATGTAGCTCCGCATGTTGCTGGGCCTGCTGGGTCTTTATCTCATCGAGGCTCCCCTTGATCTCATTGAGGGTGGATACAACCTGGGCCATGCCCGTGGTGTCCTGCCGGTATGAGTCCAGGATGTTACGGACATGGGAAAATACCGGATCCCCAGCCAACTGGTCAGGCTCGTGCCTCCGCCGTCCTCCACTCCCACCACCCCTGCCCACTTGCGCCTGGCCTGCCCTTGTGGGCACATCGGGTCTCCGGGACCCCTGAGGGTTGGCATTGGCGTTGTCGCCTGCCTCCTCCTGGGTGCCCGGGACACCGTGTCCCTCCTGGCCAGCCTGGCTGCATTGTGGTGTTGGGGCAGGGATCCTGGGTGTCTCCTGGGATGTGGCAGGAGTGGGGGTGGTGGTTGGCACAGTTGTACCTGACGCAGGGGCTGCAGGCGGTTGGACACCAGAGGGGCCAGGTCGGTCGGGGTCGTCCACAGAGTGGTGAGAGTGGTCGCTGCCGGTGGGATCGGGCTCCTGCAGATCCGGGTCCTGTGAGTGTTCCCCCCCAGTGTTGGGGGGTGCACCACGACGTTGACCTGTGTGTGAGAGACCAATGTTAATTTTGGTCCATGCAACATCCATGTTTCATCATTTCCAAAGTTGGCACATTTCCTCTTGGAATTAGGATCTGTCTTGCATTCCACTCACAGTGCACTTGTGCATGGGTGTGTCCCTTGGGCACCACTTTGGCACCTTTAACTATGTGTGGCACAGTCTTACTTGCTGCGTCAAGTGTGACTGCAGTCAGCAGTGGAGTGGGCAGGTGTTGCGAGCCATGCATTGGCGCCTTCCGTGTAGCACTGTACATGTGCACATGGATTTGTTCCACACACTTATGTGATGCAGGTAGCTGTCATTGTGCTCGTGCACAGGTTGTGACATGGCCCTGTGTTTTGCCATGGAGAAGAGGGGGGGTTCTGTCACGGGCCACCCTTGGCTACATGCACGCAGTCTACCTGCTGACGAGCAGACATTCCCACACACCACACGGCTGATTTGCTCTCCCTGTGTCTCCCTCCCTCTCTGTCCCCCTCTCCCTCCCTCTCTGTCCCCCTCTCCCTCCCTCTGTGTGTCAGCCTCCTCCCTCTGTCCGCCTCCCTGTGTCTCCCTCCCTCCCTCTCTGTCCCCCTCTCCCTCCCTCTCTGTCCCCCTCTCCCTCCCTCTGTGTGTCAGCCTCCTCCCTCTGTCCGTCTCCCTGTGTCTCCCTCCCTCTCTGTCCCCCTCTCCCTCCCTCTCTGTCCCCCTCTCCCTCCCTCTCTGTCCCCCTCTCCCTCCCTCTGCGTGTCACCCTCTGTCACCTCAGCCCAACTTCCTGGGCACACACTGTTAGCAGATCTTTGAGTGGCCCTTGGCTTGTTGATGTGAGTTTGTTTCTGATCTCCAGGCACCCATTGGGTGTGATGTGTGTCTGTGCGCTGCTGCTGTGGTGGTGTGTGCTGCCACTCTTTCACAATGTTGGCTGTTCATTAGCTGCTGTCATGTGCAAAACAGTGCCTTCACCCCCATGTGTTGATGCAAGGCGTCCGCCATTTGCTGGCAAGTCATTCCTGTGTTGGGACACACTGTTTGTCTGGCTGTGACCTAGGCCATATGGGCAGAGTGCATTGTTGTCTGCTTCGGAGTCGCACTATGTGATTTTTGGGGCCCAGCCTCCCGCCATCCGGGTTACCGTGTCATGTGTTGTTGTCTTCTGTGACTTGCCATTGTCCAGCTGGGTGCATGGGGCATGGTGGCAGCAGTGGCATGTGCGTGCTCATGGAGTGTGGTTGAGTAATGCGATGGCTTGTGGTGGTTGCGTGCCTGTTAGTGATTTTGGTTGTGGATGCCGTTCCCCCCATGTGAGGTGCGTTGTTTGTGTACTCACCCGGGTCTCGGAGTCCTTCTAATCCTTCGACTGCCTCCATCGGCAGTATGGCCATCACCCTCTCCTCCCAGGGATGGTACTGTACGGGTCTGCGGGAGGGCCCTCCTCCGGTGGCGTTGGCCTGGTCGTGTTCCTCCTGCCTCTTGGCTCTGACCCTCCTCCGCAGATCGTACCACCTGTTCTGGCATTCCTGCCTGGTCCTCCTGGTGTCCGCAACAGCATTCACAGCATCGACGATGGTCTGCCACATGGCTGTTTTTGCTGCCAGGCTGGTGTTTCTGACCAATGTTCCAAAGATCTGTGGCTCGACTCTGAGGATTTGATCAACAAGGACCTCCAACTCTCGGTTACTGAACTTTGGATTCTTGGCAGTGGGCATGGTGAGGGGTGTGGGTTTGGATGGTGGGGGGGGTGTGGATGTTGGGGGGGGTGTGTGGATGGTTGTGTGTGTGTGTGTGTGTGAATGTGATGAGGGGGTGTTTGTGAGGGTGGTTGTGTGAAGGTGTGCAAGTGTAAGGTGTGGTGTAGCTTGTTGTATGGTTCTGTGGTGTCTGGGTGCAGTGAGTCTGTTGCAAAGGCTCATGGTTTGTGTGTGTGGGCCCTTTTTATTGGTCCATGGGTGGGTGTGGCAGTGTTTGAATTTTGGGTGGGTGTGTTATAAGTAGTGGTGGTGTTTTGGCCCTCTGTTTGTCTTTGGCAGTTGCAGGTCAGTGAAGGTGTATTTGTAGTGTTTGTTGGCCATGTTTAGTGGCTTTGTGCCATTCGAATAGTGTCTTCTTGTGTTGTTTTGTTTTGTCCTGGTTGTGTACGTGCGTTTTGAGCGTGTGTACGGTGTGTAGATGGGCCATTTGGTTGTACGGTGCTGTCCTTGTGTGTGGGTTGGTACGACTCGTACATGCGGTTGTGATGTTGGGGCCTGGGGTGCGCTCCGTACTTAGGAGGTTGTGTTGGGGGTAGGACCGGAACGTACTGGGGTGTACATAGACGGTGGTACGACACGTACAGGGGTGGGGGTGCGACTCGAACGTACTGGGGTGTACTTAGACGGTGGTGCGACACGTACAGGGGTGGGGGTGGGGCTCGAACGTACTGGGGTGTACATAGACGGTGGTACGACACGTACTGGGGTGGGGGTACGACTGGAACGTACTGGGGTGTAGGTACACGGGGGTATGACACGTACTGGGGTGGGGGTACGACTGGAACGTACTGGGGTGTACATAGACGGTGGTACGACACGTACAGGGGTGGGGGTGCGACTCGAACGTACTGGGGTGTACTTTGACGGTGGTGCGACACGTACTGGGGTGGGGGTACGACTGGAACGTACTGGGGTGTAGGTACACGGTGGTGCGACACGTACAGGGGTGGGGGTGGGGCGCGAACGTACTGGGGTGTACATAGAGGGTGGTACGACACGTACTGGGGTGGGGGTACGACTGGAACGTACTGGGGTGTAGGTACACGGGGGTATGACACGTACTGGGGTGGGGGTACGACTGGAACGTACTGGGGTGTAGGTACACAGGGGTATGACACGTACTGGGGTGGGGGTACGACTGGAACGTACTGGGGTGTACATAGACGGTGGTACGACAGGTACAGGGGTGGGGGTACGACTGGAACGTACTGGGGTGTAGGTACACGGTGGTACGACACGTACAGGGGTGGGGGTGGGGCTCGAACGTACTGGGGTGTACATAGACGGTGGTACGACACGTACTGGGGTGGGGGTACGACTGGAACGTACTGGGGTGTAGGTACACGGGGGTATGACACGTACTGGGGTGGGGGTACGACTGGAACGTACTGGGGTGTACATAGACGGTGGTACAACACGTACTGGGGTGGGGGTACGACTGGAACGTACTGGGGTGTAGGTACACGGTGGTGCGACACGTACAGGGGTGGGGGTACGACTGGAACGTACTGGGGTGTAGGTACACGGGGGTATGACACGTACTGGGGTGGGGGTACGACTGGAATGTACTGGGGTGTACATAGACGGTGGTACGACACGTACTGGGGTGGGGGTACGACTGGAACGTACTGGGGTGTAGGTACACGGTGGTGCGACACGTACAGGGGTGGGGGTACGACTGGAACGTACTGGGGTGTAGGTACACGGGGGTATGACACGTACTGGGGTGGGGGTACGACTGGAACGTACTGGGGTGTACATAGACGGTGGTACGACACGTACTGGGGTGGGGGTACGACTGGAACGTACTGGGGTGTAGGTACACGGTGGTACGACACGTACAGGGGTGGGGGTACGACTGGAACGTACTGGGGTGTAGGTACACGGTGGTGCGACACGTACAGGGGTGGGGGTGGGGCTCGAACGTACTGGGGTGTACATAGACGGTGGTACGACACGTACTGGGGTGGGGGTACGACTTGAACGTACTGGGGTGTACCTAGACGAGTGGGGGTATACATACACGGGGGGTACGTGTCGGACGTACGGGGGCTGGGGGGAGTGTTGGGCGCGTATGCGGGCACATGTCTCCATGGTTGCTATAGGAGTTCGGTGCGGACGGTGTTTTTTCCATACGGTTGTAAGCTCGGACGCACGGGATGGATCGTGATTCCTCGGTCGGACTTGGCTTTTCACGTTTGTAAGGTAAATCGTCCGAGGACGTGTCGGACACATTTTCCGACCCGAGGACGTGTGGGGAATGAATCCCAGTGCGGTTCGTATGGACTTTTTACCATGCGAATCGTGATTGCCAGTTCGTACGGCACTTGTACGATTCGTACGGTAAAAAGACCCGATACGAGTCGTACGGGGACATTTTTTACCGGATCGTGATCGGCACCTTAATGTTTGTGTGTATTTAACAAAGTACTGCTTTTCCTTCTTAACCCCTTGAGTGCCCCGCCCTTTCCACGCCCTGTGCCGGGCGTTTCATTAGCGGGCGGGGCTCATGACGAGATAGTCTCGTCATGGGCACAGCGCAACCGCGGCCAATGACGAGACCATCTCGTCATGGGTACTCAAGGGGTTAAAAAGCATTGCCCCGTGGTGTAAAAGGCAGAGAGAAGAATAGTCCATCTAGTGGCTGAATTACACATTGTAATCAAATTCGGCTTCACTAAATTGTGTTATCTTGGTCAACTACTTTACTACACTACGCCTTCTTTTCCGCTATAATTACATTTGACATCCTGAAGCCATTCGGTTCAAGGTGTGTGATATACACAAACATCTCTTGCATAAAATTGACGACTACAATGTGGCTCCATCTATGGCTAGAATATAGTCATAAGGATGGGGCAAATGACAACTGATTGGCTTCTTGGTTCACAAATGGTATCACCAGGCAGGTGTCACAGGTGATACATGTTTCAAGTTAATGTTTAGAAATTATCCCTTCCAATAAATGCTTCAATCCATTGATATAATATAATATACTCAAGTGAAGATTTTTCAAATTTGGAAGAATCTTTATCATGCTTTCACATAAAGGTTTTTGCACGTGCTTACATACTCAATAGTTTAATGGCTCGGCTCGTGCGCTTGGGGGCCAAAGCAGACCGTTTGCTTCCTTCTGACTCATCACTGTTAATTTGCTGCTTTGCCCAACTCCAGGAGTAGCCTGCAAGCCTTTCAACTTAACAGGTGTTTACTTTCCAACGGTATGAGCCGTAATAAGATGGCGTTCTCAAATACATTTTGCAGGAGCCTATTACGTTAAGAGAAGTGGTAGGTTGGAAGACAATCCCCACTGTTTATCAGTTAGGTTTACATTTAGGAGTAATCTTGAACTAGCGCTTAAGTTTTAATACTGCGCTACATAATTTTTTTACATGGGCAACCGCAGTTTCCATAAACCGCATTCTTCAGACAAGAAGGAGCTGAATTAAGTATTACACTTTATAAGGAGCATTGTTCAGAAATAGGTTGGCCCTCCTAGAGTCAATTGCATAAAGAGAATGGTGTGTGTGTGTGTGTGATATACTGGACCGTTCATTGTATAGATTGAGTTTCTTAATATTGCAATGTTGGGCTGGCTCTGATGATTAGTAGGGGATGATGGACAAGCGTTAGCAGCAAAAAGTTATTGTACTCTTTGTAGCCATGCCATCACAGAGGGACCTAATCCCTCGGGTCTCACGTTTCCTAGGTGCTTTAGCAAAGTGTGTTTATAGATTTGTAATTGTCAGCAAGCCTGCTGTCTTAATAATAATAACGAGGAAGCCTGCATGGCTATAGCGCTTGATGGCAAGATGTGCTATATTTTCTCTGTATTAAACATCTAAAAACATGTACCTCAAAAACCTGTCAAACGAAAGAAACGTCCAGAGGGTTCCACATTGCTTTGGCCACAGCCAGTGCAGGAAACCTGGGGGTGATCCAGCCGGATTCTGGATCTGACAGCTATTATTGAGACAAATCCAGACTGACCCTAGTGAAACATTCTCAAGTTTTCCCAGTGTAATTGCTGACGCTGGACACGTTCAGTATCGCCCGTGAGGGGCTCTCATTTTCTGCTGTACCTAAAATAAAGGCCTGATTAAAGGACCTTCAAGCAACCTTTTGTTCAGGTATCACCCTAGCTGTGGGATATCTGGAGCCTAACTCCTAGATTCCAATGCAATGGCAGGAAACCAAGGCAGGCAGCTGTATATCACTTCAGAAGTACTTAAACCAAACTATGATTGGGAGTCATCAGAGGCGGCTCCTCCATTTTAGAGGAGGGCAGCAGGCGCTGACGAATGAGTAATATGGCATATCCATGCCATTTTACTTAACCGCCGCAGTGCGAGGGCAGGGAGCGGGGCAGATTCCTGCAATTGCAGGATTACAGCTGTCCCTGCAGTTGCAGGATTACAGCTGCCTCTGCAGTTGCAGGATTACATCTGTCCCTGCAGTTGCAGGATTACAGCTGTCCCTGCAGTTGCAGGATTACAGCTGCCCCTGCAGTTGCAGGATTACAGCTGCCCCTGCAGTTACAGGATTACAGCGGCCCCTGCAGTGCGCATGTTGGGTTGGGTGGCTCTATTGCTATGGCCAGCCCAACATGAGCTGTGCGCACCCAGCAATCCTCTGGCTGTGAAAATAGTAGGAGGATTGCTGGTACAGGCACCCAACCTCAAAATGAGCGCTGGATTAGCCTGCTCCCACCAATCCTGGAGTTGCTCTCAGCATGATTGCAACTCCAGGATTGGTTATATTGATGTCCACTGTACAGGAAGGAAGTCCTTCCCTTTCCTGCTCCTGGTGGACGCTGATCATGAGAGCGGTGCGCACTGGGGGTGAAGTATGTGGGAGTTTGGTGCTGTAGCGCTCTACCATATATTTATACTTCTAGCCACCACTGCATGCATTTGACTATGTTAAATCCCAGTAAGTAAGAGTATGCATGCACTGTATGTCAAATGTATCAGTCTGCATGCATAATTATGCTAATTACAAGTTAATTGTTACAGATGGCAACCCCACAGGTGTTTTTAATGGCTATTGTTAAGATCCCCGGGGGAGGGCAAGATGCGCTTGAAGTTTTTGCAGTCGGCACTGGTGTTGGCAAAACAGAGGGTGGTCTTGGATGGTTGAGTACGAGGGTGGCATCAATAGAATTATGTATAAAGATGTTGTTGAATGGGCCCTGGTGGAGAAAGTGGACATGAAACTGGTCCGCATGAATAATAAGTTGGAAGAAGATTTAGTGGACTGGGCAACCCTCAAGGGAACATGCATCAGAACATAAGAGAGGAAAGGGGGTGAAGTAATGGTGGGAGAAAGCACACAGGAAAGAGGCACACGTGATGTGAAGGAGCAAAAACTCTGACATGTACTGTTGAAAGCACTGTGGACATGATTAGTATAAAAGCGCTGTGGATCCAAACTTACATGGCGTGGACATGAAACTGAGGTAAAAGTGAAGGTGTCTGGTTCCCTAATGACAACGGAGGGTAATATTCGAGACTGTGTGATAACACTGTGATCATTGTTGGTTTATAGTCTGTCTTTTCTGCACGTATGCTTTACAAGTCGTTACTGATGGAATATGGTCTATTTGTATGTATACTGAATATGCCATTGTAATGTGCTTGTTGAAAGATACTGTAACATATAATAACTAATAAAGACTATACAAAAAAATAGCAATTTACACACACTAATAATTATTTATATACTAAGTATATAGTACAACTCATATACATATAGGGTTTCGGAGTGTCTTTTAACCACACACACTACACATGTTTCACCAATGAACATGCTTTTATTCAGAGACAAATATTAGTTTAGTAGTCAATTAAAACTACAAACATTGTTAAAATAAACAGTTAACATAAGGCAAATGGTAAAAAGGGAACAGATCAATATACAAACACATCAGGACAACATCATAAAACCAGCTCCCCTTACCCATATGACCTTCATTACTATGGGACCAGGATGCCTACCATTTGTAAAGTACCAGGGTGCATTCGTTCAGGATAAATGTACTCAGATACTTGGCTGAGGCCAAAGTATCAATCAGCTCTTCTGCCCTTGGTATGGGATAGGCATCAGTCCTGGTGACTGCATTGAGGCCTCTGTAATATACACAAAACATCATTTCTTTCTTACCACCCTGGGTATGAGGCTTGGGTACTAGGACTACTGGGCTAGCCCAGGGGCTATCTGAAGGCTCAATTACACCTAACTCCTACATTTTCTGGACTTCAGTCCTGATACAGTACCTGACATGGTCAGGTTGCCTGTAGATTTTACTCTTGACAGGCAGACTGTCTCCAGTGTCCACCTCATGGGTGCACCAGGTAGTCTGACTAGGGGTCAGGCTAAACATATGTCTGTACTGTTGCAGAACTTGTCTGCATTCAGTTTGCTGATCGTCAGTGAGGCTGCTTGCCAAAGCAACACCATCTACTGACCCATCACCAGGGTTCTGTGAAAGCAGGTCAGGGAGAGGGTCACTCTCCTCCTCCTGTTCCTCATCAGTGGCCATGAGCAAGACCATGTCAGCCCTCTCAACATATGGTTTCAATCTGTTGACATGGAGCACCCTCAGGGGGCTCCTGGGAGTTCCAAGATTCACCAGATAGGTGAATTCTCCCTTTTGCTCAACAATGGTATGGGGGCCACTCCATTTGTCTTGGAGGGCTGCTGGGACCACAGGCTCCAACACCCACACTTTCTGTCCTGGCTGGTACACAGTCAGCACAGCCTTTTGATCATGCCAAATTTTTTGTAATTCTTGGCTGGCCTCCAGGGTTTTGGTTGCCTTCTTCATGTATTCGGCCATCCTGGAGCGGAGACCAAGTACATAGTCCATCACATCCTAATTGGGGGGTTTAAGAGGTAACTCCCAGCCCTCTTTTACCAAACATAATGGACCTCTTACAGGGTGTCCAAACAGAAGCTCAAATGGGCTGTAGCCAACCCCCTTCTGTGGAACCTCTCTGTATGCAAACAAAAGGCAGGGAAGAAGAAGGTCCCATTTTCACCTATGCTTCTCTGGGAGTCCTTTAATCATTCCCTTTAGGGTTTTGTTGAAACGTTCAACCAACCCATTGCATTGTGGGTGATAGGGGGTGGTGAACTTATAAGTTACACCACACACCTTCCACATTGCTTTCAAATATCCTGACATGAAGTTTGTATCTCTGTCAGAGATGAACTCCTTTGGGAAACCCACTCTGGAGAAAACTCCAATGAGGGCTCTTGCCACCACAGGGGCTGTGGTGGTCCTCAGGGGAATTGCCTCTGGGTACCTGGTGGCATGATCCATTACCACCAGGATACATCTGTGCCCAGATGCAGTTGGAGGGTCAAGGGGACCAACAATGCCAATCCCCACCCTTTCAAAGTGTACCCCACCACAGGTAGTGGTATCAGGGGGGCCTTTGTTGTGCCACCTGACTTGCCACTGGCTTGACAAGTGACACAGGAGTGATAAAACCCCTTGGTGTCTTCTGACATATGTGGCCAATGAAAATGTGGAACAAGCCTGTCCCAGGTCTTGTTTTGGCCCAAATGACCTGCCAAAGGGATATCATGTGCTAGGGTCAAGAGGAACCCCCTAAACGTCTGAGGTATTGCCAACCTCCTGGTGGCTCCAGGGGTTGGATCTCTACCCTCAGAATATAGGACTCCCTCGTCCCAATAATCTTTATGGGACCCACCAGAACTCCCAGCAGCCCCAGCAGCAGCCTGCTGTCTGAGGGGTTCAAGAGAGGGGCAGCACTGTTGCTCCTTACTCAGATCTTCCCTAGAAGGGCCCCTTGCCCCCAAGAACTGAACCTGATCAGGCTCAAGTCCCTCTGGGGCAGTTCCTTCTTCAGGATCTGCTTCTCCTCCCTCAAGAGGTGAATCTGTGATCTGAGACAGAGGGGAAGGCACTGTCTTAACCCTACTGCTCCTCTTCTTGGGAAGCACCTGGTTCATGGTTTCAGGATTCAGAGCTTGTTCAGTGTTATGCATTTTGGCCTGTGACCTGGTCACAGCAAATACCTCTGCAGGGATGCCCAACATCTCAGCATGAGTCCATAACTCTACTTCAGACCAGGCTGAAGTCTCTAGACCATTGCCCAATAGACATTCTACAGGGAGGTCTGCACTGACTACAACCTTCTTAAGGCCAGTTACCCCTCCCCGGGAGAAATTCACAACTGCCAGACTATGGTTGGTCCTGATGTTGCGTGCATTGGTCACCTGGTACATTTCGCCCAGGATGATCTGTCCAGGGTCCACAAGATCCTCTGCCACCATGGTGACACTAGCACCTGTGTCCCTAAATGCCAAAGCCTGTTTGCCATTTATTACAGGCTGCTGTTTGTATTTGCCCTGGTTACTGAGGCTCACTAGGAAGGACATATCAATGTCTCCATCACAAACCAGCAATGCCTGAGTGGGCAATCTGACTACGCCAGAGTCCACTTCAGAACCCAGGGTCAACCCTACTACACCCTTATTCTGTGTACCACCTCCACCAGTAGCTGAACTAGGGGAACAGTTGCCTTAGGGGCAGGAGTGGTGGTGGTTTTGTCTTTGGACTTGTTACAATCAGAAGTCCAGTGCCCTTTCTGTTTACAGAATTTGCACCAGGGCTTCTTTTGGCCTTTTCCCTTGTTGGATGGTGCCTCCCCACCAGATGCAGATTTGTGGGGCCCTTGTGAAGACTTCTGGTCTTTTGACTTATCCACACCTTTCTCAGAGCCCTTAGAATCCTGCTTCTTGGTGTCACCCCCTTGGTTCTGTGTTTTCTGCCTCACCCTGGTTCTGACCCATTTGTCTGCCTTCTTTCCCAATTCTTGGGGAGAGGTCAGATCTGAGTCCACCAGGTATTGATGCAACAACTGGTTCTGGCAATTATTAAGGATCTGTTCTCTCATCATCAGATTACACAATCCCTTGAAATCAGCAACCCTACTGCCAACCAGCCAACCCTCCAGAGCCTTGGTTGCACAATCTACAAAGTCAGTCCAGTCCTGAGTCTGTGCCTTTTGGGTGTCTCTGAACTTCAACCTGTACTGCTCAGTGGTTCAGCCAAACCCATCTATCAGTGCACTCTTCAGGACTTCATAGTCATCAGCATACTCTTCTCTAACAGTGAGGAGCTTGTCCCTACCTTTATCTGAAAAGGAGAGCCACACAATTGCCGCCCACTGCTTTTGGGGGACCTGTTGTACTCTACAGGCCCTTTCCATAGCAGTTATACACTTGTGGATATCATCCCCACTCTGGTAGGGAGTAACAACCTTGCTCAGGTTCCTATGGTCTGGAATATATTCTCTGTTTCTAGGGACACTGTTGCTGCCACCAGGGGTTTCTAACCCTCTCTTCTAGAAGCTCTCTGGAGCTCAAAGGCTTCTCTATCTAATGCCAACTGCTTGGTTTTGAGGGCAAATCTTGCTTCCTCATACTGCAGCAGTTTGTACATTCTGTCAGAGGAGGTCTCCCTTCTAGGAAAGTAGGAGCTCCTCTGGTGGACAGATTCTCTGCCAGAGTGATAGGAGTGGCCAGACTCCCTAGAAAGGGACCTAGGCCTTTCCTCCACTCTGTCAGTTCTCTTAGGGAGACTTCCTCTGTCCTTTTCACACCCTTGTGGATCTGGCCCTTCAACCACAGAGTCCTGGTCATCCTGATTTTCATCATCTGACCCAGACACTGTAATTGACCCACACCCTGATTCAGACCCATTAGCTCCTAGAGCTAATCTAAGATCATCTGCTGTCAGCAGATCTATTAGGTGTAGTGTGGAGGGACTCTGTCCAATCTTCAGGTGCCTTGCAGCACACATGGCTTTCAAGTCAAAGAAAGTCATGTCCTTATACTGAGGCTGGGTGGACCCACTGGTTCCAACCCTTAAGGTCTTTCTAGTGTTGTGCAGTGTTGTACTACCTGTACTAGTTTGTGGCCTACTGATCCTAGCTTGAGCAGTAGAAAGGGTGTGCTATCCCTTGACACACAGCTCTAAGTTCAGTAGAACTTATTGATACTAAGCTTGACTTTATATGTACCTTGAGTACCTATAGTGGTTTTCAGTTAGTAATTCAAATAGAGATTTTCCGGTAAAACAATGGCAAGCTGGAATCCCACACGCTGCCCACCAATGTGAGAAGTTGGCCTCGTATATGCTGTTCACTAGTTAAAGTGGACACCTTGCACTAGTACAATTCAACTCTTATGGTAGTAGGTTTAAGACAACCTTTTAAAGAAAGCTATCCTAGTGGTAGCTGTGGAGAGCAGCCTTCAGGCTAAGTCTTTAGAGGAATGTAAAGCAGCTTGTTTTACCTTATAATCTCTTGAATCACTAAATGAAAGGACACCACACAGGTATATATATCAAATATATATGTATTTATTACTACCAACTCTCTGCTAATCTCTTTATGAGATTAGAAGTCAGGAACATATGCATAAATCAACGTTTCACAATAAATTACGCACAAATATGGCGGGGGCTCTAGAGGCGTACCAGACCATATACTTAAGAAGAGACTTAGAGATAACGACTTGCAAGGGGATAAGGCCTAGGGCCTTCAGAAGCGCTGGGGCCTCACGAAACCACCCAAGGCAGGTAAGTAAAGGACCCACGGAGACGCCTGCAGTGTGAGAAAACAGCCGCGAATCCCTATTGACTTCACTGGAGCAAGTCGAGATTGGAAATGAAGAGTTTTAGGATACATCGGGAGAGTCTACAAGCAAGTCACTTACAGGGTAAGTAGTTCTAGAGCCAACACCCACAGGAGCACCGTAGTGCTGGAGTTACCTCACCCAGGGAAGCCGGGTGCATGGGTGTCTTTTGGTGTCGGGTTGCGGCGTCATTTTCAATGAGAGCCAAAGAAGACTGGCTGCTTGTGAAGACAGGAGAAGTGTCCGGTGGAATCCAAGGCTGGATTCAGAAGAAGGAAGACCTGAAAGCAGAGGGGACAGTGTTCAAAGTCACTTGGCAGTGACCCGGGGCAAGGAAGATGGATGCTGACAGTCGTCGGGTGATTTCAGGTGAGCCACTGGTGTCCCTACTCTTCAGCCACGAGGTCCAGGAGGCGTCGATGACAAACAGGAGGTGGATTGAGTGTGACCCACGAACTCTGCAGCTTACTGCGGTGTCGGTGACCAGACTGGAGCCAACAAGCCTTGGTAACAGCAAGTCTTGTGGAAAGGATTAAAAGTAAGAGGTGCAGACCAGCAAGATCTGAGGGACTCACCCAGCAAGGGTAAGTCAGGGCAGGCCTGGAGCAACCAATGGAGCCCTTTGGAACTGTAGTAAAGTCTTCTGGGGACCCACAAGCCAACCAGCAAGGGATCACAAAGACGCCTCAGAAGGATTCACTCAACAAGGGCCCACGATCACTCGGGACAAAGTAGGCCTCTGATATTTGAAGGGATTCCTGCTGGAGGCTTGGACCATATGTGGTCCAATGCACAGGTTTGTAGAACGTCGTGAAGGGGTTGCACTCTAAAATAGTGCATGGTACCCAGGGATTGTGGTTCCTTAACACTCGTGGGGTCCACTTTTCTCAGCATCACTGGGGACTCACGATGGCCTTTGAGAAGTCAGGAAATTCTCTTCCTGGGATGCAGGGACTTTGGACTCTGGCGGGAGCGGGAAAGTTTGCGACCATTGATTGCAAGATTGGGTGCCTGCCAAGCAGGGGAGTCACTCCTTGACTCCAAGGGAGATTCTTCCGTCTTCCAGAGGTAGTGGAACATCAAAGGTCCAGGATTCATCTTCAGAGTGTCGTCAAGGGGTATCTAGTTTGCAAGGGCAAGGGTTCCCTAACTTATACTGAAAGGAAGGGAGGGACTAGCTCTATGACCCCACCTATGAGAGGGTCAGGGGAGTGGGTGGCTACACCCACTTCCCTTTGTCCAGTTTCGCACCAGAGCACGGGCAGGTAGCCCCTGAGTCGGTTTGAACTGGTGTATGCACAGAGGAGCCTACTGCTCCCCCAGTGCAGGACTTCAAAGCACTCTAGGAGTGCACCCACCCAGCCCCAATGCACTAAACCCTGTCTGGGAGGTGTTCACTTCTCCCTGTGACAGGATACCTATTGTTGGGCCTCCTCCACTGCGAGTTTCGGTCATCAGCAGGAGGGCAGTCCAGTGTCTGTGACTGGTGGCATTCATTTTGTGATGCCAGGGCTCTTCAGGATTCTACCGCGTTTCCACAGTAGGTACATGTCTATCCCTCTAGAAGGGTGGGACCATACTCCCACACCAGTTACTGGTGTGGCGGTATGATTCCAAAGCGTTTGACACCAAACACAACATGTTTTGATGCAGCCATTCCAAAGTTAGCATTTACCGCGAGGTTATAATGCACTTAAGAGTATATGGTTTGACCGCATTCACAAACAGCCCCAGAGAATGGACTCTGAGAGCTGCAGAGGGGCCCTGCTCAGGCAGAGGCACCCCCTCACATGGAAATCAAGCACCCTGCCCTTAGTATTGTTAGGGCCTGTCTTAGGGGTAACTGATAGGTTTAGATGTGTGTGCAGGAGAGATATAGTGAACCTATATCTCAGTGAGGAGTGCTAGCACCACCTCACACAGGCTGCAGTAGCAGGCCTGTGGTGTCAGATTTTGTCTACTTCCCAGGGGTGGCATAATATATGCTTCAGCCCCTGGTAGGCCTGTGAAGTACCTGTGCTCTTGGTACCTAAGGTACCATATACTAGGGACTCATAAGGCACCACAGTATCCAATCACCAGTGCACCTAATATGCAATCCAGGTTGTTTAGAGAGAACACAGAGGCTGGGGCCCTGATTTGCAGGGTCCCAGCCAGACTATAGCCAGAAACCAGTGTAAACATCAGAAAAAAAGTGTGGGCAACATAAGAGGCAGATCTACTCTCCTACACTTGGGTAGGTTCAGGTTCCCCTGTGGTGAAATAACTCAAAAGAATGCCCCAAAGCATAGGCACTTAATTAAAAGGTGGTATTACGAAGGTTATTCAAATCAAGATTGGTTCTTCACACTACTCCTCTGGCAACCAAGTTTTCTTAGTGGATAGTGTTTAATCTCAGTATCTGATAAGTCTCAGAATAAACATCAATAGGTTGTATGTCATAGGTTTCTCATATAGGTAAGGAACTTCACACGGTTGTCTCAGTAATCACACTCTCTCAATAATCCTCCTTGTAAGAGATTCAATGGAAGATCCACATCAGAGCGCTAATACGATAATCAAACAATGAAGACATAACGCCAAGAAAGCTGTCAATCTCCTCAGGCGCACAAGCTCTCTCTGCATGAGTTGTTTAACTCGCCAACACGAGAGAACACCAAGGGAGTAGGAAAAGGCAGCCGCCTCCCGACCCCAACATAAGAACGTAAATCAGGAAAAACAACACCTTGCCTGTTCTTAAGCCCAAAACATGCTGTGCTTGTCTGCCCCCGCAAGAACCCGGAACTGGGTTCAGCCAATGGTGCAAGCTAAACCACTACAAGGTATCCTCGGGAGTTTGCCACTTCCGCTGAGTGCATCAAGAAATAATCAACGAAGGGAATGTGGTTCAAAATGCACCCTTACCAGACCTTCAAGAGCTCCGGGCATCTCAGCGGCAAAAGTAAACGGTACCCGCTGCTTCACCGGAAGAGATGAAATACTCTCCTTCCATGCACGGGATGACGTCAGTAACGTGGTGCCCCGTTGAGCCATAGGAAATGGAGTTTCATTAACGTCCATGGCATTTTGCTGTGTACATAAGCCTCGTTAGTATTCTCCGGCTATCTCTCTGGTGAGACCTGACACCCTGAGTGCATGTCACCCCTCTGTGCAAGCACATCACTCTGACAAGTGAAAGTCCAACATGTAGTGCTAATAATCTCATTATTTGGAAATAGAAGGTGGGTGTGTCACCCCTATACAGAGACGCTGTTTGGGTATCACATATTCAAAATTCCATTTCTGTGTGTCAAGGACAGTATGGAATCTCACACATCAGCATTTCACATGTGTGCCATATGCTACTGGAGGTGGGGTGCGGAGGTTGTCCATGAACCGTTGGAGTTCATCTGGGTCGATGTCCTGGGTGTCGTCTCCATCATCACTGACGTGATGTAGGGTATGCTCTGCAGGAGGTGTTGATTGTCCCCCTGCAATGTTAAGGGAAGATGCAGGTTCACAGTGTATTCCATGTATGTTTACGCATTGGTGAATTTTACAAACAGACTGCATGACAACGTACATTGTGACAGTTTGGGAGGAGATGCCTATTTGATGCGGGACAGTGGACATTTGTACTACATCACGGATGTGAGGTTGTACTCCTACATTGTCATCTCACAGTTTTTTTTCTCTGCTTTTATGGAGCATTTTCCTGCATGATGCGTGGGAATTGCAGGCCTGTCGCTGCTTATCGCTGATTTTGTAATCGCGATTGGCCACATCACAGCTTTTTTCGGGTTCGTGTTTTGCATTTTTTGGGCGCCGCGTTAATTTTACCGAGGTCATTTGACGCGTTATCGTGAGACTATCGCATGGTGCCGCCGGGTTGAGAATTCAACGTTAACACAGTGTTATTTTGTCACGATAGACTGCGATGTGCAAAGTTGGTGTTGAGCAAATTTTGCGATAGTTGCCACACCTTCTTAAAAATATCCCCCTAAATGTACTGCAGGTGGTGTCTTGGACTGTGCTCTGGAGGGTGGAACAGGGGCTGCTAAAATATTCAATACTAAACTAAAGGACAGACTCTGAAAACACTTCTCCTCCAGGAGACAGTCTGTGGCCTCTCGTGGGTCTCACTTGCCAGTGCCTGTCTAGAGCCCACCTAGAGTATGGGGTGTGCTTGCAAAGTATGCACATCAGTGGGTACGCCACTCAACAGCATCAAAAATGTCTGTCTCACCAGGCAATGCTCTAAGTCAGGGAAGTAGCAAGAAAACTAAAATACCCCCATTTTGAACCAAATCCGGAATGACTATGGCTAACACAGTATGAGTGAGTGAGTTGAGCACCACACTCATTCGATTGCCTCCCTGAGGAAATTCTGAACACATTGCGGCCAAATTGTGCCTTTTATTCCTGCCTTTTCAGTGAATTTGATCATCCATCCTTCTCTCCATCTCTCCATCCTGCTCTCATCCATCCTCCCGTCTCTTCATTCATTCAACCTTCTCCCAATCATCTCTAATATTTGCTTCTCTCTATCATTCGTTCATCCTTCTCCCATTCATCCATCCGTTCCTCAATTCATCCATCCCTTCCTTTCACTCTTGTTGCAGTTGTCCCCCACCCCACAGCTCCATTATCCTATTCTCTTGCAGTGATATTTATACCCTTATGTTTGAAGTCCAGTGCCTCCAATCAAAATCAAAGGAAGTGCAGCATTTTAAAGGTTTTATGCCTCAGCAATGGCTCCCACTCCCTGCTCCAGCAGCAATAGTAGGGGGCTCATGACACCTCAAGACGGCTCTCTAGAATCAGTGACCTTGAACACATACCCTGTTATGTCAGCGAGTGGCAACAGCGTTGACACGCCTCAGGGTTGTCAGTGAAGGTGATGGTAAGAGTGGCTTCTATGTGAGTGTATAGCATGCTAAGGGCAGGTATGTGATTTTGCATTCATCCAATAGCTTTCTTGGGTCTGCTGAGCCGTGAAAGTGTATGGTAAAGCCAACGAACAGTGTGTGAAGCCCTGGTCAGGAATGGCTTGGCTGGGCTCCATTATAGGTTGTGAACCCCGCCCCTTTTTCTGTGTGAAAAGTGGTTGTCGAAGGGGAATGGGCAGTTTGGAAGTGTAGTAGTAGTGGTAAGTTTTATTGTTTAGATTACTTAAAATCATGCACAATAAAAAGGTACAAGATAAAAAAAAACATATCCTACTAAAAATCCTATAATCTGTTTTAGAATTGTTCTTTTCCTTATCGTCCTTTACAGTACACCAAAGTAATGATAAAAGCAATTCAAATCACATGCTTAAAACGTTCATAAATAATAGAAATACATTTCATCACAAATTACTTTTCCCCGACAACCCTATAAAAAAAAACTAGCCGCTTCATTAATTGTTAGTACCCCATGCTCTGTAAATAGTGGCCATACATATCTTTTCTGAATATCCAACATTTTAGGCAAGAGGCAGAGAAAATGTTCTATAGTTTATTTCCATAAAAGACACAAACCACACAGCATAAACTGATTCATTGTTTTGTTCCAAACACCCTCAAATTGAATCAGTGACATATAGAAAAGTCGAAATCTTAAAAAATGTGAACGGGAGCAATGGAAAAATCCAAATAGTCCTGTCTCATGAATTTGTAAGAATCTGAAATCATTACCTTTATTGTTATACCCTGAACAGATCTCTTTATTAGCTTCATATTGAAATGATAAATTCGCTTGTTTAATAAGCTTTTTGCATGGCAGCCTTTTCATATCAGCAAGAACAGTTAAGGAAGGGAGATTATAGTTTGTCAATAAAGTGGGTGTATTTGAGATTGAGAACAAATCATTTGAAGAACAGTTTGAGAACGAATCCAGCCAAATAAAATGTTTCACAGAATTCTCTTCAGCAGATGCACAATCGCAGATGTAATTATTCATATTTATATTATTCCGAGTCAGGATTGAAGGTAGTCCTAATCCCATTCTCAGCCTTGCTTGAAGAGTCGATTGTCTAGTGTTGAAAATCTTCCTCACATTATTGTGCAAAATAATGTCTAATTAACTTAAGGAGACAGAGTTCAGTATAATACAACCATACATCAAAATAGATACTATTTTTGCTTTATTTGCAGTAATGCTTGGACCCACCGCACACCCTCAGTATCTAGGAGCAGATCGTTTATTTGCGATAGCTGCTTTATTACATTCGTTTTTCAAGTTCTCAGTCTCCTGTGACTATAGTCATGTACCCTGTATAGTTATGCCCGAATAGACATACCTTCTAGCAACCTTGATTTTTTGCTGATCTGCCATTCACTTAAAAAATGCTTTAGATTTCTCAAAGCACAAAATATTGGTCTTCTTATAATGATAGCCTTGTTTTAATCCATTTTCTGTTTTGATCCATGGTGTTACACCTCTTTTATCATTCACTTTGACCTGCACCCAGGTATCTAAATACAGCTGTAATATTAAATTCAACAGAATGTTATCGATTCTATAAAGCAGGCAAACTGTTTTATTTTTAAAAGCAGGTACATTTTGTACTAAACAGTTTAAGGTGATAATTTGGAAGGACAGTCCAAAGTGGGCAGAGGGGGCAGGGAGCCAAAAGAAGAAATTAATACTGCACTTTCCAAAACTGGATACAACTTCAGCAAGCTAGCTAGAGTCTCTGGTGGAAGTTATTTGTTTAATAATGTGAAAAACCGAAACCACCCACCTCTTTAGAGCTCTGCCTCAGGAGATCATGATGGTGATGAAGATTACAATTAACGATGCACTGTGAGTTTATAGGGGCATATCAACAACAACCGGCGATAATTATCTCTAAGCGCACTTAGCGCTAGGATAATTATCGCCGGCTAGCGTGAATTTTTATCGCTGAGATAGCGTGCTATTAGCAACGCTTATCTCAATAGCGATAAAAATCCTCACGCTAACAGGCTAACGTGAGATTATCGCTGGAAACCCAGCAATAATCTCACGTTACCTTGTTGATAGGGACAGGCAAACTTAGCCATGATATCCTCCTTCCATAGGATATCATGGCTAAGTCAGAAAAATACCAGACGTAAAAAAGCAGCGTTAACCGCGGTTAGCGCTGCTTTTTTTGTCTCTAACAGGGTTAGCGACATTCTTGATAATAGGAGAAATGTCGCTTAGCGACATTTCTCCTATTATTGTACTCTGGAACGCCCCCTTTGCATCTCATTAGAGATGCAAGGGGAAGCGTAGAGTAAAAGGGAGCTAACATGCACATTTGCATGTTAGCACCCTGTTGTTGATAGGGTGCTAGTTTTATCTCTGCTTTTTTGGCTTTTAAAGCCAAAAAAGCAGAGATAAAGCCCTTGTTGATATGCCCCATAGTGTGCACAACAAATGATTTTTCAATAGAGGGAAATCTGCCTGCTCTGTCTGATGTCTTCCCAATCCAGAAACCTGTTTTTTCTTTAAAGCAGCTCCTGCTCCTTTAAGGGACACAGGCTGTTTTAGGCTATGCACACACTCGCATGGTGTTCATAGCCACACACGTGGGGGTCACAAATATTCTTTGGATAGGTCATTCTGTAAACCTTTTAACCTGCAGATTTTGAGGCACTGCCTGCTAGTAAATAGGTCAAATGAGAGTCAGGTTGCAAGATCTCTGTGCAGTTTGCGACCAGTTTTCGTAACCTGTCTCTTTGTACTTGTGGCCTCTATTGCCTTATCACATAAAGTGAGCCCTGGAACAGCCATTTTTAAACATGTCTTAATGCTTGAAATGTAGCTGCAATTGTGGATATTTCTAAATTAAACAGCAGACATAAAATATTAAAACATAAAAGAAAACATAACTTAATTAAAAAATAGGAGGGCACAACACAACGAAAGAGTCAAAACAGAACAGAATAAACCACACATCAAAACAATGCAAAAATGCATCAAAAAACACATGAACACAAACATTATGTAACATATGAATATAACAGCATATTGCAATAATGCAATACAAAACCACATCAGCACTAAATACAATAGAACATAAACCAAACAAAATCCCACACAACATATATTATCAGACATTCTTGTCACACACTAGCATCTCCAAGGAGATCTGCGTTTCTAATAAGATAGTAAACGATTTTGCACCAGGCACTTCCTTGCTACAAAGGAAAGCAATGGGACCAGTCATAAACTTTTTGCAAACCAGCAACTAGTTTCCAAGCACTACAAGCACTACAACCCTAAGCTGTACAATATTAACATAGGACAGGGAGACACCATGGATGCACAGAGTAGATTCAGAAGACGCCCTACATTTTTATAGGAAAAAGGCGACCCGATGTTTTCGTTAGTAATCATTCATCAACATTACATTAACTTGAAACTCCTATTACTTCTCTATAATAACTCTTCTCTTTCTCTCCACATAACTTTTTTGTAAGCGATTGACATTTCTCGATGAAAGATACAGGTTTCTGGCTAAGGATTCCGAAAGGTGAGATTGATTTGTGTAAAACGATGTGGAAACTGATGCACCTAATTTTTTACTTATCCAATCTTCGCTCTATTTTATATTTCACCACTATTTTACACTGACCCGAAATCTTCGATGGGCTTGGCCCCGTGATTGTGGTGGACGGTATGTGACGTTCCCGTCCATCTAAACAACTCACATTATCAATGAAGAAGCACCTTCACGTTCAAGCCAGTTATAATGGCTTTGCCAGTTTGTAGTTGACACCCTTTTGCATATGCTTCCTCCCTACTCTCCACTCACTCTCACACCACATTATTTTCTGACCTTTTGTTGTCTCTAATTTATGTTTTATTGCTTTCATCAGTTTTAACAATTCACCTGTCCCTCCCTTGCGATTCTGTCACTGCTTTGTGGACATTTACACACCCTTGTCCTTTTGAGCAGCTATATTGTTTCCTCTTTCTTGTTTCTCTGCCTTTCCTCTCAATCTTACTCTTCTTCTACCCCTTTCCCAAATGGCCTTTTTTCGCTATGTTTCTTCTTAAAGGTGGGTTACTCTATAACTGCCTTTGTTTTTTGCTTGCCTCTCCATACTTCCTTTCATCCTGCATAGTCTCTGTCATTTGCCTCACTGCTTGTCCTATCGATCTTCTCCCGCTTGGCTTTCTGTTGGCCTTCATTTATGTCCTCCTCACTGTTCTTTGTCTTTCTGCGATCTTGTTACATTATTTTACATTGCGCCGCTCTGTTTTCTTTTCTTCTGTCTCTCACTCTTTGACCCTGTTAGAAATCTCAAGTTGGCATCGGTATCCACCCTGTCCAAGTTGAAATTCTTCCTTCTAGTCAGGGTAAAGGAGTTACACATTCAAGATAACACCTTCTTACCCTCTTGGTAGATCGGTACCAGCAGTCAGGCCTATCTTCGAGGCAATGAGTCCACGGGTACAGAATGCGTTAGTTCTGCTGCATGCAGAACAAGTGTAGCATCGAATCCGGACTATAGAGGGAAGAGATGCATCGACATCCAAGACGCTTCTGGTCTGTGGGTGATACGGCTGCAGTGGTGTATGGACATTTCTCCTGCACTGTGTTGCTGCTTTGGGAAAACAGGCGCTGGAAGGGTGATGCATTGATTTTGATGCCTTCTTGAGGCTTTTTCCAGCAGGAACAACCTCCAAAGGGCCAGAACTGGATTTGGCACCACCACTCGTGTAACAAAACCTAAGGGGTCCCCCGCAAAGCATGTGGAAGGGCCCCCTCTGGGCTCAATCAGGACCTCTCCAGCCAGAGTATAGCACTATGGGGGCCCCTGGAGCTTGGGGGTGCCCTTGCACTGCGGGGACTGCGGGGACCTGTGTTACACCACTGGGAACTACATGGCAGGTCAGAACTCCCAGCAGTGGAGTTTGGGGATGCTGCGAATGAAGTCTTTGTGCCCTGAGACTTTTTAACAGGAGGCAAGCTTTACTTCAAGCTCTTGAAGAATCTTCTCAAGCAGGATAAGACAAAGTAAAACTCCAATCCTTTCCATTGCCCACAGAGAGAAGCAGCAACTGCAAGCCAACACAGCAAAGCAACATACAGCAAAGGGGTAGTACTCCTCTTGATAGCTCTTCAGCTCTTCTTCTTGGCAGGGTCCTCTTGATCCAGCAGTGTTTTAAAAGTCTGGGGTTTTAGGTGCAATACTTATACCCCTTTTGGCTTTTGAAGTCTTTGGAGTTCACAAATTCCTGCCTTGCCTGGTATTGGCTCAAGATACAATCCGGGGGGGGGAAAGGTGGAGACAGCATTGTGAGAGGACAGGCAGAACCCTATTCAGGTGCAGGTGACAGCTCCCCCCACCATGCTGTTTCAGGAAGACCCATCAGCCTGGTGATGGGCCATCGGCATATGCAGGTTGCTAGAAATGTGGGTCTCTATTTGTCAGAGGTAGGAATCTTTGTCAAAATAGAGACCATTGCTTCTAGTCAGGGTAAAGGGCATACACACTTTAGATAACCCCTGCTCACCCCCTGGGTAGCTTGGCACAAGCAGACAGTCTTATCCCAAAGGTAATGTGTAAAATATTTGTGCTCAAAACACACAGTAAAACAGTGATAACAACACATACGGACACCACATCAGTTTAGAAAAATAAAGTATCTTTATCTAAACTCAACAAAACCAAAACGACAACAATCCAGCATACATGTAATAAGAATATGTCTCTAGAAAGATTTCAAACAACTTGGTCCATAGAAAACTATGAATGCATGATTTCTCACAAAGTACCTGTAGATGCCTCAAAATTCACAAGGCCAAACAGCCGCAGAGATGGGAAGCGTCGAACACAAAGAGATGCGTCAGTTCCTGATACCTTGGGGAGGCGAGTTAACAGTTCTGCTGTATTCAGGAGAAGTGATGCGTCAAATTTGGTCTGTAGGGGAAATAGATGCTTTGACTCCAAGATGATTCTGGTCCGCTGGGGATGTGTCAGGAAAACTTGTCGCACAGGTACGATGCTTGGAAATCCGGGATACGTTGGCAATCGATGCGGTGGCATCGAGCGGCGCTGTGTTTTTTTTTTTGGCTGCAATCCCTCGATGTGCCAGTTCTTGCAGCTGCGTCAGGCGCTGCGTCAGTTTATGGAATAGTGAAATACAGGATGAGCCTGCACACCGTTTATGAATGGTTGTATTGCTGAAGTGTTAACTTGTTGAAATGTTAGATATATGTAAAGCGTGCAGTCATGTGCTGGGGTTTGACCCTAACCCCTGTGTGAACTATGATCAGGTGAGGAGGAATGGGATGACCCAAACCTACATGACGCACAGCTGTAGACTAAAAACAGTCTCAAACAAATTTAATGTTCACCTAAATAGTTTGAACAAAAATGTACATTGAATCGTATCCTATGCAGTTATCAAAGTAAATGACAGCATAACAAGTTGTTAAATAGAAATATAAAGGTTCAGAATTTTTACATAGGTATTCTCCCCTTGTAATCCTGTTAAAGCACAAGCAACAAGCGTAGAGAAAACAATCAAAATCTTCATTGCAAAGAAAAGTCCCAATGCATTTCGTTTTTTTTTTTAAACCCTTCTTCAGGGAATAAGCATGATCAAGACGAGGTAAATTTCCAAGTGGTCCACCGTAATGAAAACTACAACAGAACAACGAGTGTAATTATATTCAAATGTTACATTACAAGATTCTAATTAGGATTTGCACTCTGTGAGAGGATCAAAAGCCCAAATATAAAAACGTGCTGTTGTGAGGTACATGCTGTCGCTAATGTAATCATCAAGTGAAGTGCTTAGCATTGTGCATGTAAAAAGAACAAACAGAATGATAGTGAAAACCTGGCGATGCATCGGCAATAAGGTACCCGTAAGTGTTATGCAGTGCTCAGCGGTGAAAGGTCGAAAAGTAAAAAAAAGGTAATGTTATATGTGAGAGTCGGGAAAAGTAAACCGAGCATAAGCAACGGAACCGAACGTGACTAGTATGCAAAGTAATACTCACTACAGAACGTATGCAAATGGTAAAACAGCTTTCCGATGAAATCTCAAATCTACATAACCGAAGAGAATTAGAAACGTGGTGTAAATATGCTTTCCAAGAGATGGAGAAAACCTAAACGATATCGCCCTTTGCGTGATCACCCCTGTGTCCTGTATTAAAATCTTACCCGATGTTCTCAAAATACGATAAGTCGAGGAGGCTGAAATATAAAAATGAAAACATTTGTACACAAATCCCGAGGAAGCCGGGAGTGATTTAGAAGTTCAACAAAACGCAAAGCCTCCAAGGTTAGAAAATGCTTACCGGCGAGTCGGTGAGAGTTCGACGTTCTCAGTGTCCCAGCAAGATGAGAAAGCGTGCATATAGACGCGTGCGTGCTAGTTACGTATTTAAAGGAACAGCGTTGTCAACAATGCAGCTTAGCTGGAAAACTTTTTTAAAAGCGTGTTCGAATGCCAGAACAGAGTCTGGCATGTGCATAAAATATATGGACAAGAGGAAAACGAAAAATTAAAATAATTAAATGAATGGTGGGTGATGAATGAGAATTACAGACAAGGTAAAAAAGGGCGATCCGCCAAAATGTTGATGGGGAAACTGAAAAAAAATGGAAAAAATGAATTAAAAGAGTGCAAATCCTGTACAAGAAGTATACATGTAACTGCAAACATTAGCATGCTCTATGCACAACTGTTTATAAAAAGCACAACAATTCCACATGATCATTAAGCCTGCCTGGAGCCAGTGTGCCAAGTTTTTTGATCCAGAAAGTCTCTTTACGTGCTAGACATGTGTTAAAGTCTATACCTGTGGTTGTGTGAATTTTTTCCAAAATGGTGAAACGTAATTGTGGTATGGTGTGAGAAGTATTGACCCAGTGTGTTGCTAAGCATGATTTAAATTTTTTATTGCGTATGGTGCTTTTGTGTTCAACTATTCTCGTTTTGATTTTTCGTGAAGTTCTACCTACATAGACTAGCCCGCAAGGGCATTGAATCGCATAGATTACTCCCTCAGTGTTGCAATCAGAAGAATGTCTGAATGTGATTTTCTGTCCTGTCTGGGGATGTGAAAATGTATTACCAAGGATTACGTTGCCACATTGTCCACAGTTGTGGCATTTACGCATTCCTTTGTGGGTTTGTCTGATGGAAGGATGTCCTGGTTTGAGTAGTTCTCTGAGGTTCTTGGATCTAGTATGTGCAAATAAAGGTGGGCCTCTGTATAAATGCGTGAAATCGGTTTCTTGTGCAATGATCTCCCAGCGTTTTTTGATGACTTTCTTAATTTGTGAAGCTTGTGCTGAGTATTTTAGGACAAATACCACACGTTGATCAGTCTGTTTGTGTGATGGGAGTAAAAGTTCTTCACGTTTTTTGAGAGTCACTATCCTTTCAGCTTCTAAAAGCACATCCTCAGGGTAACCACGTTCCTTGTATCTCATTTTTTGTTCTTCTGTGAATTTGGTGCATAATGTTTTATCAGATGTTATCCTTTTAATCCTGATGAACTGAGACACTGGTAAATGTTTTTTGAGAGAATACGGATGTGCACTGTTGAAGTGCAGCGCGTTGTTGACATCTGTAGGTTATTCATAAACTGCTGTTTGAAAACCTGTGGGTGTTTTTAGAATTTCAATGTCCAGAAAGTGAATTTTATTGGATTGAATGTTGGAAGTGAACTGAATTCTCGGATTGCACTGGTTGAGATCTTAGATACAGGATTCCAAGGTGATTCGTGACCTCTTCCAGACGACTAGAATGTCGTCTATGTACCGTAAAAAGAGAATTACATGCTCTCGCCATATTGGGCTATGAAGGATATGTTGATGTTCGAAGTGTGCCATGAAGGTATTAGCATACGCTGGTGCCCCGGGAAATCCCATGGACGTTCCTGTTTTTTGCAGGTAAAAACGCTCCTTCCAGCGAAAATAACTGTGATAGAGTGAAAAATGTAAAAGCTCCAGTAGGAACACGTCCATGTCAGGTTCAAAAGAAGATTGTAAAAGTCGCCACTCCACCGCTTCGAGGCCTTCATTATGAGCGATGGATGTGTATAGAGGTACCACATCTATCGTGCAAAGTAAAATGTCCTCCTCAAGATGGTATTGTGTAGTTTCCAGTTTCAATAAGCAATCAGTAGTATCTTTAACGTAGGTCAGTTTATGCAGCAGCCTGACTATGCATGGAGATTGTTCTCGCACAGCGGTGCTACGTCGGCAAAAACAGCGGCAAGAAGAGCTGTGCATTGATTTCTTCAGTTCTGTTTTTCTTCCAGCTCCCAAATAACAGGAACAACCTCCAGAGGCCCAAAACTGGTCCGGGATGCTTGTTTCCGGTCCAGGGAGGACCTGGATTGGCAGTTCAGGCTGGCCAGTTCCCATGAGGCACAGTGAGCAGAAGAACAATGGATTTAACCCAGATCTATTTACTTGGGAGTGAATGTTTGATTTGCTCTGCATTCCGTTCATTATCTGTGTGTCTTTTGCCAAAACTGGAACAGGCACCTTCTGGCAGGTCAGAACTGCCAGCAACAGAGTTCAGGGGGGCTGGGGGTGGCGTCTTTGTGTCCCTGAGACTTCAGAACAGGAGGCCAGCACACACAGGCCCTTGGAGATCTTCTTCAAGCAAGTTCAAGTCTTTGTCCTTTCCTTGGCAGAAACAGCAACTGCAGGCCAACCTCCACAGAGCACACTGCAAATAGGCAGTACTCCTCCGCACAGCTCTTCAGCTCTTCTGCTTGGCAAAGGTTCCTCTTGAGTCCAGAAGTTATCTAAAGTTCCGGGGTTTCAGGTGTAATACTTGTACCCCAAAATGTATTTGTTCTCTTTGTGCAAGGGTCCATGAGCCCAGTCCCAACCATTTCTGTCCTCACTGGTGCAGTAGGACCATGGGGGTGGATACAGCATGATGCCAGGAGACTGCCCATGTTCAGGTGCAAGGAAATCTCCTCTCACAACTCTAAATTTCAACCAAGGTCTATTCAGCTCATCTCTGAGTCATCCAGGAAGGGCCATGCACACCTCCCCCCTCCAGTGACTCCAAAACCAGACAGTCAACACCCAAACAGGCAGAGGCACACAGAATGGTTAAACAAGAAAATACCTACTTTCTAAAAGTGACATTTTCAAACACACAATTTAAAAACCATATTTACTAAAAGATGTCTTATTAAATTCTGAGTTCAGAGAGCCTAAACTTTATTTCACTATTTTGTCCCAATAGGCCGTTATACTTGTGAGATGTTACAAAGTATTTCCCATTCTATCCTATGTGGCAGATAGCCTTTCAATAGTGAAAAAATAAATTGGCAGTATTTACAAGGTAGTGTTTAAGGGTTTAGGGTAGTGTTGTGTTGTTTGTGTAGTGTAGGGTAGTGTTTTTGGGTTTAAGGTAGTGTTGGGGGTCGTGCAGGGTAGTGTTTGCATGTAGGGACCTGATTGGGGCAAGGGGGAGGGTCTTGCTGGGGGTAATGTTTGAGGGGTTAGGGTAGGTTTGTGGAGTATGTGTTATGTAGGGTAGTGTATATGGATGTACAAATTAGCATAGTGTTGGGGGTTATTTAAAAAAAATGCATTATAAAAGTATGCAGGGAATTGGGATCCGTTGAAAATAATTTTTTAATGCATTTTAAAGCACTTGTGAAGTAATGGGATGCGTTAATGAAAAACGCGCTCTAATGGTGCTTGCGAACTAAAAACAACGTTGTACAAGTATGTGTTGTTTTAGTTTGCACAGTATCGAGATATATTCGTTGTGTAATACTATATTTTAGTTTGATATTGCATACCAATCACCTTATGTTCTTTTCTCCCTCTTTTTTGCATGTTATTTTACCTGCTCTCTCATATGGTCCCTCCCTTTCTAATTACTCTTGTTTGTCTGTATGCCTTCAGGTTCCTTTCTACTGACCTATTTTCTTTTCTGTTGCTCCTTCATGGCCTTCCTCTTTCATCTTCCGTTCTTTAGCTTCTTTCTCTGTCCTATTCTTGCATGGTGTTGTATTTTTTGGTTATGTCACCTATTGTATATTTATTTCTGACAGTGCTTCTGGATTGGTTTGTACGAGCTGCCTGCATTCCATCCTGCAGTCTTGTGCAGATCCTATTAATCGGTTCTAGTATTTTTATTTTCCTTATCTTCAACAAATGGAAATTAAGACTCTTTGTTCAATCTTCAATTTTTCCACCATGCAGCAGTGCTGTAACCCACCTCCACTGTTGCTCCAAAAGCCCCGGAAATCAGCCTATGAAAAGGAGTAAGTGGGTAAGGTTATTTAATAACCTAATTGGGGAGAGGAGTTGCCCTAACGGCTAGGGCAGTCGACCTCGAATCTGGGGAACTGGGTTCGAGTCTCGGCATTGACGCTGAACATTCTGTGATTCTGGGAAAATCTCTTAATCTCCCTGTGCCTAACAAAAATGAATATGTGTCCTCATGTAATGTAACTGGTCCTATGTAAAGCGCTCTGATACCTGATTCGGGTAAAGTTCGCGCTATATAAAACTCTGTAAAAAAAAAAAAAGTTTTGATTGCCGTTGATACCAATGCATTTACAGCTGCAGGAAGAAAGGATTGTTATTGAATGCTATGAGTGCTGAGGCACAAGATATTTTTGACCATTTGCTTAACCTCAAGTTGGTAATGGTATTGAGGATTATAAACAGTTTAGCGAAGCATTAGACAGACTTAAGTTACATTTTACGGTGGAGTCAAATATGGTCCTGAAGCACTTTACTTTCTGTTCTAAACATCAGTTAACCTCTGAGCCTATTGAAGGTTATGTTTAGGCACTTTGTATCTTAACGGCAACATTTGAGTTTTGTACCTTAACCGATGAGTACATTTGTGATCAGGTGATCATGCACTACCACAATAAAAAAAATTGAAGAGCAATTACTCGGACAAAAAAAAAACACATTCTCTCAAGTGGTCTAGGTGGCTAAAGGTATTGAGAGATCAATAGGATTGTGAAAAGACAGTAATGATGAAAAAGAGAGCCATCTCAAAGTTGCTTTAGTATGCAATGGCAACATAAATAAGTTCAACAGAGGGAGTGTCGGCAAACTAAATAATACCAATATCAAATGCACAAGATGTGGTGCGGCCACGCACTTTAATAAATCTTCAAGTCCTGCTGTGTCAAGAGAATGTTTCAAGTGTGGGAAGATGGGGCATTTTTTGAATGTTTACAAGTCACAATGCAACGTCAATATCAAATATAGAAACCAGACCCACTTTAAGACACCCCGGAAAAGGAAGACATGGTTTAGACATTAGAATGTGTTGATGAAATCGTATCCACATCTGTTGAGCGTGATACTTGTAAACCACCCAACTGTGAAATTATATTTGATGGAGTCAAATCTGAGATGTTGGTGGATTCAAGGTCACTTTTTGTGTTAGTTTCCGAGAAATTCTTCAAGTAACAATGTAAAAAAACAGACAGTTGGAAGATAGCGATATAAAAGCCTATGGTTATGGAAAGCCGATTATCAACATTCTAGGTGACTTTGTAGCTTCCATTTCCTTTCTGTCTCACACCATTCCGGGAATATATAAATATAGTTAAGAATGGTCCACATGTGGCAGGCTGGAGGTACCAAGGAACTCTGAGACTTATTCTGGATCCGTCATCTGATATTCCAGTCTATTGTAAGGCCATTCACTGAGGTATTTATGGTGTTATTTCCCAGTGCAAGAATGTGTTCAGAAAAGAGTTGGGGATGGGTAGGGGATTCAGTTATGAGATTAAACTTCAATCTGGTGCATGACTCAGCCTTGTGTTACAACAGCTACTAGCGGATGGTGTCATTGAACTGGTGGGCTCCTCTGAGTGGGTTTCACCCATTGTGTAGGTAAAAGAAAACTCTGGTTCCTTGAGGTTATTGCTAATTTGAGGTCTTTCAACAAACAGATTATTGTTGATTGTAATCACATTCCTAAAATTCAGAAAGGGTTGACACAACTGAAGGGTGTAAAATTATTTACCTCTTATGACCTCAAATCTGTAGATCACCAAATTGAACAGGAAGGGAAACCCTTGAGAGGAAGATGGCGGCCGGCCAACACGCTCGGTCGGGAGCTCTGACAAACCAGTTTAATGGGAATCGAAGGAGTAATCTTTCCATAGCTTTTTTGCAGATTTTGAAAGAGGGATTAAAGCAGTGCAACTTTTCGATGAAAGGACTCGGAAAAAAAGAAGAAAGAAGAAAGAAATGGTAAATAGAATCCAGAGCTTACCTTCGAAGCAGGGATTCCCGCAACAGTATTCCTCGACAACCGGAATCTGGGTGAGTGCGCGGAGAGCGACGCAGAACTGCCGAAGGGCGTTCCAGAGAGTTACCTTCCAGTTCCGGGGCACGAGCGGCGGGGCCAGCGGGGGAGAAACTGACAGACAGAGAAGCAGTGAGACGAGTGAGACGAGTGGGCAGAGTAAGACGGTGAATGCAAATCAAGCAGCAGGGGCATTAAAAAGTGAAAACAAAGAGCGCAAAGAACACATCATTTATATTAACTTGCAAACTGTAAAATCAGTATATCCCCGGCTAATGAATTCTGAAAAGGATATCTCACTATTAATAACCGAGGGGAGAGTGTTTTCCTCCGTTTCTCATGCTAACAGAGCTCAGGATCCTTCAGGAAACTTGACAAAATCGGAAAATAATAATAATAACAACACAAAGAATATACCCAGCATTGGGGGGAACAGATTGAGGAAAGCAGAGCCAGACTTAATTGCAAGTTGTTTTAATAAAGAGGGCACTGGAAAGAGCGCAGGAAAGAATCACACCCATGTACAACTTAAAAAACGAGGGTGTATAATACACGATCTAGGAAAATAGGAAGAGACCCTGTTTTAAGTGAAATAACAGAGGTAGAGAAAGACAAAGATCTAGAAGGAGGAGGAAAATCCTCCTACTGCCTAAGGAATCACAAACTAGCATCGCAGTTTGCACCTATAAAAAAAGGTGTGTCTCCACGAACAACGAAACGAAAACAGAGAGTGCTACCTGAACTAGCAGAACTGGCAGAAAACGTTAAATTAAGACCTACAAGATCAAAGCCTCCCACAAACCAGAAAATTAGAGTTACTCCTTCCCTGCGGTCTTACTTTAAGGTTCAACAATCATTGCAAGTAAGAAGTAGCCAACTTTCTACACAGAGTGAGCTCTCTGAACCACCAATTAGTTCTGGAGAGCATTTAGAAAGAACACCCATATATAAAAAGGCCCCAGGCAATGTGAGTGGTGAGGAGGAGATCCCAGAAAATATTGGAGGGGAAAGACTAACTATTCTGGTTAACGCAATCCCAGCAACCACACATTTAATGGAGGTAATGTCATCACAAGTTAAATCCACAGAGAGACCTACAGAACAAGAAACTCCAGCAACAGTAATAGAGCAAGAAGTAATGGCAACTGAAAAAGTTATGGAAGTATTTGCTGAAAAAATAATGGCAGCAATGACTGAAAAATTCTTGGTCTCTGAAGAAAATCAAAACAAGATACGCGAAGTATGCGAAGGATTAGACCAAAAATTAAATGTCCTGGGAGAGAGAGTTACTGCAGTAGAAGCAGCAGTGGAATCCCTTAGCAAAAAGGTTAGCATGGATCAAAAAGAAATTCTGAAAATAAAAGACAGCGAGAAAACAATCAAAAAGAAGTTGGAATCATTTGAAAACCAAGGGAGAAGAAACAACCTTAGGATTCTAAATATCCCGGAGAACATGGAAGGAGCGGATATAAAATCTTTTATTGTTTCACTTCTTGAGGAATTTTTCCCGTGGGTCAAAAGTTGCAACTTGACGGAAGATATTCAGAGGGTCCATAGGGATCCGTTCAGGAAAAGTAAAGAAAAGAAAAAACCAAGAAAAATTCTGGTCAATTTTATGTCATACACTCTTAAAGAAAAAATATTGAGTGAGGGCTTAAAAAATGGAACATTAAACAAAGACAATTGGTCATTCAAAATTCAGTCAGATATATGCAAAGCCACACAAGATAGACAGTGGGAGTTGGGACAATATATGCAGGAATTGAAAACATTGGGGGCACCCGTCCAGATGAAATTCCCAGCTGCATTAAGAATAATGTGGCAAAACAAAATGCATAATATTAGAGAGCCTCAAGAAGTAGAAAATCTTATAAAACAGATAAAAGATCAGACCCAAAGGGAGAAATCAAATTAACTGAAACTCAAGAGATAACCCTCAAGAAGAATCCAATTAAAAAAGGAAAGAAAATTTTACAACATATATAAGTAAGAAAACTGGTGAGCTGGAGCTCAAATCGGGTGGACAATTCCACCCAAAAGAAGAAGGGGGGCTTCCTCAGGGGGGGAAAAACGAATTTCACAGAAACACTACAATGTAAAAAGAAAATACACGGGTGAGGAGCAAATTAGGGAAAAATTCAGAAAAAATATCCTCATAGATCAAATGGAGTCAAAAGGATGTCAAATAAAATACATACAAGAATGCCTTAACACAGCCCTCTTTGAAAAAGTCTCTAAGAAGAAATGAAAAAAGAAAAGATAATAAATATGTTATAATGGAATGTTAATGGTCTAAGAACCCCAAACAGAAGGAGGAAAATTATGGAATACATAAAAGAGACGGAAAGTGAGATTATTATACTTCAGGAAACTCACCTTGTCAGCATTGAGTGGGAACAGATAATAAAAAGATTAAATTGGGTAGAAACATGTATATATACTACCCAAGACTGTAATGTGAAGGGGGTAGCAATTATCTTTAAAAAATCCTTGAAGGCAAAAGTGATAAGTAAGAAAGTAGACAATAAAGGAAGATGGGCCATAGCGAAAATAAGAATAGGAGAATACACACTAAATATAGCAGGATACTATGGCCCAAACACAGACGACCCTACACCCCTCCAAAACTTATACTCGGAACTTTTATCAACATCTGATCCCATAATAATAGGAGGAGACTATAACTTAATAATGGATCCAAAAAAAGATAGATCACCCCCAAATAAACATCTCAATTTACCCAAGATGAGGGAATGGGTAAGTATATATAAAAAAGATCTAGATTTGGAGGATATGTGGCCACAAAAAGGAGATAAGGTATATCCTTTCACCTTTCACAATAAGAAATTAGGACACAAATCAAGGATAGACTTCTTTCTTCTAAATAGATCTTTACAGAACAGGGTTATTAGTATTGAACACATTCCTGCTCACGTATCTGATCACTCAGCGGTAAAATTAACTATGCTTTTACCCAAAGATACAATCCCTTCTAGATGGACAGTAGATCGTTCTCTACTACACAAACAACAATACATCAACCAGTTAGAAACTACTACATTTTACTATTTTGAAGAAAATGCAACAGACACCTCAAAACAAATAACCTGGGATGCTTATAAAGCTGTGATAAGGGGAAAATTACTTAGTCTAGGAGCACATAAGATAAAAGTGAAGAAACTGGAAATTAACAAAATGGAATTTGATATCAAAAATACGGAGTTACAATTAGAGAACGAAACTGCCCCGGAAAAAAAGGAAGAGTTGGAGACAAGACATCAAAGACTAAAAGAAAAGCTAGCAAATTTTTTAGAAATCATTGTGAGAGAAAAATGGGAAAACAGTAAACTAGCAGATTATGAATACGGGGAAGGGTGCGGAAAATTATTGCCGTGGAAAACAAAATGGGAACAATCTAGGAATAATATACCATGCATCCTGATACTAGAACAATCGCTAGAAACTTTCGAAGACGATATAATAAGACAAGAGTTCTCAAAATATTACTCTGGTATATATAAAGAAGATACAAATCCAACTAAAGAACAAATTGGTAAATACTTAGAAGCTATTTCCCTTCCAAAACTAACAAAGGAAGAAAAGACAGAGTTAAATCAAAGAATTAAACCGGAGGAAGTTAGAGAAGTAATAAACAATTTAAAAAGAGGGAAAGCCGCTGGACCAGACGCCCTTCCAAATGAATTCTATATAATATTAAAAGAGCATTTAGTTAAAAAACTAACAGATTTAATGAACAGCATATATATAGATCATGAAAAGATTCCAGATTCTTGGAATGACGCGATAATTAGCATCATTCTAAAGCCCGGAAAAAACCCAAAGATTTGTGAGTCATACAGACCAATATCGTTACTCAACTGCGACTATAACATTTTTACACTAGTCATAGCAAAACGACTCGCCAAGGTCATGCCTGGACTGATTAACTCAGATCAGAAAGGTTTTATAAAAGGGCGGCAAATCCATGAAATTACTCATGAGCTGTTCGCGGCAATTGATATCGCCACTTCCAAAAAACTTCCTCTTACTATAATCACTTATGACGCGGCTAAAGCGTTTGATAGGGTAAATTGGGCTTTCCTAAATGAAGCAATAGGAAAATATGACCTAGGGGAAAGTGTTGCACATGCCATAAAAGAAGTATACAAGAATCCAAGAGCTAAAATAATAGTTAACGGCAACCTTACCAATAACATTAAAATACAACGTGGTACAAGGCAAGGGTGCCCACTGTCGCCGTTACTCTTTAATCTCTATATTCAACCCCTGGCCATTTTGATTAGAGATCATCCACAGATTTCTCCTTTCAAATATCAAAATTGGTCCAAGACAATAGCATTATATGCTGATGACTTAATGGTTTTTACAACAGATTATGAAAATACCCATCAAGCATTGGACAAGATGATGAGTGACTTTGGTAAAGTCTCAGGCTATTTAACAAACAAAGAAAAAACTGAAACAATGAGTTGGAATTGCAATCCAATTTCGCCGTATAGTAGGGACAAATTAAAATACCTAGGAGTCACTCTAGTAAAAGAATTGGACAAAGTCCCACAACTAAATTTAATGATAATCGCTAAAGAAATGAGAAGAATATTTAAAACATGGTCAAGCTTACCATTAACTTTGCTGGGAAGATCCAATGTAATAAAAATGTCGATTATCCCAAAGTTTACATACCTTTTCAACACCATACCATTGGATTTTAAAAAAGAACCCATGAAGAAGATACAAGGCGAAATTGCAAGTTTCATTTGGGCCTCGAAAGGAACGAGAATAGCCTGGAGTAAACTAAGGAGGAAGAGAGATCAAGGAGGGATAGCTAGTCCTGACTTATTTGAATACTACAGGTCCTTCCAATGTAAGAATTTTAGATCATTACTAAGGAAGTATCAAAACTACCCAAGTTTCCTGCAAAATATGACGGAGAATACTGATCATTTCCTGTATAAATTCGGACACCCAAAATTTTTCAAAAAAATAAAATTGAAGATTTTATACAATGCCGCTAGACTTTGGTTCCAAATACGAAGCTCAGTAAATATACCGTACTATAGTACAAAAGCACCAATATGGGATTCCCCAGGGTTACCGGAATGTTTAAAAGATTCTTTAACAGTACCACTCAAAACAGCAGGAATAATACTATGGGGACAGCTACTAAAAGGAAAAGAGATAATCCCTTGGAACTTACTTTATGAACGATCGGATGGTAAGATATCGAAATTTAAATATTACCAGTTATCAAATTGGGCCAAGTCCCTAAAAGAGGTAAATACCGGAAATGAGATTCTTGAAAATGAAATGATAAGAACTACACTAATAAGAAAAGAAATATCAAAGTGGTATTGGACACTAATTGAATCAGGGGAAGAAGACTTCTTAATCCCGGAAAAAACTTGGAGAAAAGATATACCAGATCAAGAAATAGATTTACAAATGATATGGCAAGAATCTATGGGGAAATGCTGGTCCTGTATAAAATCAGCACCATTAAGAAGAACCACTTGTTTACAGTTCACCGGGCTTACTGGTCCCCAAAGAAGCTGTCTAAATTTAAAGGTTCCAGAATTAAGCTCTGTCCCAAGTGCGGAGAAGCAAGAGCGGATGACATCCATATGTTTCAAAAATGCCCCGCAATAACCAACTATTGGGAGGAGATTGGTAAGACAGTGAATAAGATTCTAAGAACCAACATAACTGTAAGTACTTCTCTTATCTTTTTTGGGATCCACAGTGGTATAGATGCTGATAGAAACAAATTAAATAAAAAACAGGAAAATGTACTCTTTGTATTAATGCTACTAGCCCGGAGAGAAATCTGTATTAATTGGGTTAAACCGATCGCTCCAAGCTACACAAACTGGTTAAATTACATCATTAAAATCAATAACCTTGACAGAAACAGTCATAAATAATAAATCCAATGATTAATGCGGAAAACCATAATACCAGGCAGAAATGATTTCTGCCGAGTAGTCAACTTGGCTAGCTCCTCTCCACCAACCAATGGTAATATGGGAAACGATAAAGGGTAAATGGAGAAAAACTGATGGATCAAACAACGAAAGGGATACTCTCTAAACGAGATTTTCAGAAAGCGATGGGACTGTGAAGGCAAAGATTAACGAAAGAAAAGATCATCAGACTCTAGAAACCTCCTTATCTATTCGATCGCAAAATGAGGAAAAAAAAATAAAATAAAAATTGAACAGGAAGAAGGATGCACACATTAAATACATTTATCACTCCAGCTGGAGCCTTTAGTTACACGCACATGGCATTTGATTTGGCTTCAACTGCATCTGTATTCCAGAAACTCAAGTTCACACTTTTTAAGGGTATGTATGGTGTTATGGTGTTTCAAGATTACATTTTGTTTTATGCTGACAGCACCGATTTTCATAACTGACAATTGTCAGAGGTGTTACAAATCCTGCAGGAAAGGAGTATGATCTTGCAAATGGGGAAGTGTAAGTTTCTCCCTCAGGAGGTTGAGTATCATAGTCGTACTGTCTCTGGTAAGGGGATTTCTCCCAAGCCTAGTCTAATTCAAGCTATTGTGATGTTACCTACACCTACTGACAAAGACCTACATGGGGGCATATTATCAAGAAACGGCGTTAAAATAATCGCCGCTTTAGCGGCAGAAAACTGCCGCTAAAGCAGCGATAATGGGCTTGATAATATGCCCTTGGAAATTCCCATAGAAGCCCATGTTCTGGTGTCAACATGGGCTTCTATTGGAATTCTCTGCGGCATATTATCAAACCCATTTTCGCCGCTTTAGCGGCGATAATTTTAATGCCGTGGTTGATAATATGCCCCTAAGTTCTTATTTGGGGCTGTGCAAGTTTTACTCCAGGTTAGTGTGTAGATTTTCTCACATAGCGTTACCCTTGAGAGAATTGCTTAATAAAGAAGTTCAAATTGTCAAAAGAGCATCAAGAGGCATTTGATAAGCTCAGATGTTCTTCGTAAATGCACTGCACTATTTCCTTTTGATCAAAATGTAAGAAGTTATTTTATGTCAATGCCAGTACTGAAGGTTTTGAGGCTATGCTTAATCAGAGGTGCCAAAGGGTGGAGAGAACTGTTGCTTTAGCTTCAAAACATTTCTCCTGTTCTGAAGCCAGATATTCCATTATTGAAAGGGAGGCTTCGGCTGGTGCATGGGCCCTTGAACATTTGAAAGTATATCTGTGGGGAAAGAAGTTTACCATTAAAATGAACCATAAACCCCTATGAGCAATACGTAACAGTAAAAGCACTGGCAGGGCCCCGGCTCGCTTGGTTAGACTTCTTTCTAAAATGTATGAAAATAACTTTTGGACCAACTACTTCAGAGGTCCTGTAATGTCATTGCTGATTGTTTATCAAGATTGCCTAATTTGACTGCAGAATGCTATTCTGAAATCATTGAAGTATGTGTTTTGCTTCTGTTGAGGCTGTGTTGGCTTTGTGTGGTGGTGAGTTACCTAAACATGTCTGGATGGAAATTTTTCAGGCAGATGAAGAATTGAAAAAAGTCATTGAGTTTACCAATAAAGGGTGGACTTGTGAGAAACTTTTAAGCCCAATGCTACAAATGTTGTGGAAAGTTAGCAAATCCATCTATGTCACAGGAGACATTGTTTTAAAGGAGGAAAGTGTTATTTCAAGCTATACGTAAGTTAGCCCATAAGAGACATTTGGAGTAGTGCACCATAATTACATGTAATAATTATTTATGATCAGAATGAAATGCTTATTAATGCATTTTGTCATATTTTGAATTCACATGCTAGCTTCCTATTAATGTATAATTTGCAAATTAACATGATCTTGTCGCATATTAGCGCAAATTTCACGTAGACCTAATTTCCCTTTTCAGTGCAGTCATGGACTGAATAATTCCAAATCGTATGAGAACTACTTGCTATATTGCAAGTTGTCTTGAAATAATAACTGTTTCCTTTGACATCTGCCGGACTGAACAGTACACTTGCAACAATTTTTGTTACACTCTGGAATAGCTGCTTGGAAAAACCCCCTATGAACCCTTACACTTTTTTTTCAATGTCCTATTGTTCCATGTGTCAAATGCTTACATGACCTAAGGAACTGCACAATTGATTCACCTAATTTTGATGGATTTTTCGTCTTCCATACTGCCACATCACCATCACCCTATTTCGGATTACCCAATAAACTGACTGGTATTACAAATTGACATGATGTCACCCCGGAAACAGATCCAGTATAATTGCTCTTTTTAGCAGTACGTGGGAACTACTTCCGGTTTCGGGCTTTTGAACCTGACTCAGATTCCAATTCTACTGATGGGGCTTGGACTTGTTACTGCTGACATTGTCCTGATGCAGATTGAACCTTTTTGCATGTAGCATTCTTGCCATGTTGCTGTGATTCCTGCTGTTACAGCAGCAAACTGAGACAGATTACTGTCTTGACGAACTGGACTGGCTACTTGGAACTTTGCTGAACTCTCCTGAGAGTCTTTTCAAAGCCTCACTTGGCTACCTATCCCTATCACTACATATGCTTGCTGTATGTGATCAGAATCTACCTCAGCTGAGGAAGATTTCCCCATCCACTCATTTTATTCTCACTGAGCCTCTCAGAGGCTTGGTATATTTCATTAGTTCCTTTACTAATTGATTATTAGAGCTGTATGACACTTTATTGAAAAGCAAATGTTATTTACCTTTTAGATTGAATAACTAAACTTTAACATTTAATCTGACTCTGCTGTTCTGTCTCATCATTCCTTGAGAGTGAGCATTATTTATGGGTTGTCAATGCATTGGGAAAGATGAATCTATGTGTTATTGAAATTGGGCTTAGTTACATTTATCCTTTTCCTGGTCCTCATTGGGTAACTGTCCATTCCCCAAATATATAAGCCCTTTCAGCACAGAGCAAGATCCATTGGAGGACCAACTGAATATATGAGTAGTGTAAGACAATGTAAATTATGTAAGGGCTCAGTAAATACTACAGCACTAGCCAAAGTTGAAGATTGTTTGTTGAATTAAGAGTTTAATACCAATGTTGATATAAAAGAAAGCAATAGATATTCTGATTCTGATCTTGGCTCACAATGTCCTTCTCTTACAGATACCAATGTCAAATTGTCACTTGAAAGCTTTTCTCCTGGTGCATGTGAGTTGTCTCAAGCGTTGGGTGATGAAGTGAATATGTTGGATTATAACGCTAGCAATAAGATGGAGGAAGGTAATACTTTCAATAAAGTGGAGGGTGAATCTACCACTTTATTAGGTTCAAAGGAATGATCCATTACAAGTTAAGGAGTCAACAAATATGGACTGCCATACCAAGAGAGGAAGTGTGACCCCCCAAAAAATATCTGATTTTATTTTAGGTTAACATCACAACAATAGGACTATTTTTGTTGTACCATTATTTAAGTTAGATCAGTTGATATTTTACCTTATTGGTATAAAGAGTGGAGGTGTGTTGTATTTTTTGGTTATAGTAAAAAGAACAAATGATGGATGGAATGCAGAACAAATCAAACATCCACCCCAGTCACAGGTATGGGTATAATCCATTGTTTTTTTGCTCGCTAAGCCACCCCAGTTTGGACCCAGTCATATGCAAATCAGGCTTGACCCTGCTCCTCTTTGAAACAGTCCCACCAGAACTGCTAGGCAAGTTCCTCCCTGGACCGGAAACAAGCATCCTGGTACCGGTTTCAGGGTATCATCTCTCATCAGCCAGGCTAGCTTGAATCCAGTGGCACAGTTAGCACAGGACCCACGTCTGAGCACTTAGGGCATCACGTTGGAGTCATCCAAGCCAACAATACCTTTTCTTTATGCCAATAAGAATCATAATTTCCTGTCATGTGCATCAAAACAAAGAAGTGTTTTTATACCTGTTTTAAGCATTCTGGCCTGTCACGAAGGACGATCCCTGTTACATTCAATTTAGAATACATGTATTTAATTATATGGCTTGCACGTTTAGGCAGTGTATTTTTGTCTTTTTTCCCCTTTCTTTTCTAATGGGGCATAAACCAATACAATGAAATGCAACAATTACTCCAGCGTGACAAGGCCAGACCTATTGACTTAGCAAATACCTTTTTTGTTATTGATTTGAGAGCTTGCTGAGCATAGGAGGTGTGATAGAGTCAGCTGGGGAAAAGGGGGTGGTTCAGTGACGTGGGATTACTTTTAATATTACGGTCAATACCTTGTACTGTCCCCTGCGTTTGCCAGACTGCAAGACAGCATGGTAGAACTGCAACTGTTAAGTACTTGCCTGAAAAAAACAGAAATATACAATTTCAATGTATTTCTTGGTAATTTCTTAGATGCCACTCACAAGCCACCCCAAAAGAATCAAGTTTAATTGAAAATAGATTACTGTGAGTAGTAAGTAGGTATAGCTTCCATCAAACGTTCCTGGCCGCAAAAGTGAGAGGTCTGGTCGCAAACGCTGGTCTTAAATTTGACAGGTCTAGTCTTAAATTTGACAGGTCTAGTCTTAAATTTGACAGGTCTAGTCTTAAACTTCTGGCCTTAAATTAGACAGGTCTGGCCGCAAACTGTTGTCCTTAATAACTCTGGTTTTAAAAGGGGGTTGCATGTAGGGGTAGTCCTAAAAGTGGCAGGTCTGGCTGCAAAACATGGATAGTTGTGTATATGTTTAAAATTGCGCAGAAAAGTGAGTGCATGTAGGAAATGTCTGGGCATGTTTTAAAACTGGGTGGGGGTTTGCAGACAGCTGCAGGGGGAACAGCTGCGGGGCAGTCCAGAGTCTCCCCAGCCCAGGGCCTGGGAGGAAGGCTATGGCATGTAGATGTCAAAGTGGTAAAGGGTCCTCACAAGCCTTCCTCTGGCAGGTCTCCCAAAATATGCTAATACAAGCCCATTATAAAATATAAACCCCAGCCCCCCAAGGAGCTTTGAGATGCGAAAAACACAGGTGTCCTGTAGAGCCAAAGCTTCCCATGAGAAACTGAAGCAGGGTGTCAGCTGCTAGGATGTAATTCACACAAACCCAAAGCCCCTGGTCCCAATTTTGACAGGCTAGTCCCAAATTGACAAGGCTGGCTGGAAATTTGACATCTCTGGCAGGAAAAAACTCTGGCCTTCAAAAAAAAGACAGGTGGTGGGTTTAGGATTGGAGCTAGACCCTGTTCCCGGGCTCCCTACTTCCCAGGAGGAGGTGTCACACAGGTGTGAAGAGTTTTGGGGATGGCCACCCAAGCCCCCAAAGTAATAAATGCTGTACTGGTTATACTGTACAAGGATAGAAAAAAAGGTTCCCATCAAAGACCTCCAGGACGTTGTTCTAAACACTCCTCAAGTCATAAAGGGTGTGGGGGGCTTCTAAATAGCCTGCTAGGACAAGTATAAAAGGGCCCCTTAAGGAACACTGTCAAACACCCATTCAAAAACCCTTGAGGAGCGACTGGCGTGGATTGCTCTGCTGCACGTTGTGGATTTCTGCACCAACAACCCTTCAAAAACCCTTGAGGAGCGACTGGCGTGGATTGCTCAGCTGCACCTTGTGGATTTCTGCACCAACAGCCCTTCAAAAACCTTTGGGAGTGACTGGCCTGGATTGCTTTGCTACACCTTGTGGATTTTTTGCCCCAGCACCTATTCAAAACCCTTGGGAGTGACTGGCCGGGATTGTCTTGGAGGTACAGAGCCAACCCTTGAAACTTAAGGCAAGAATGGCGCTGAGCAACTTCTCCCAGATTGAAGCAGCCTGTCAACATGTAAATCAGGGAAATAAAGGATGACGCAAATTATGTATTAGGGTGTATATGCAGGTTTTAAAAAAATTGTGTACTTTTTAAAAAAAATGCTAAATAGTACTATGTAGGTTGGCTTGTAAACTGTTAATCTTTAAGTCTATGTGTTGTGTTTAATGGTGACACTGAAGTTTTTACAAGACGTGAAATGCGATGTAAATGTGTTTAAAGTGAATAAAGGTTTTGTTGAGGCGCTGAGTTTAAAGCTGTGTGTTTGTAGGTATTTAATGTTAATGGGGCTGGGTGTATGGTAGAGTTTACAGGGTTTGTATTTAATGGGCACAATGTTGTAGGCCTTAGGAGGGTACCTGCAGAGGGGTAATGTATATTTTACAGAGCCTAGAAACATTTAAACAAGCTGTTATACATTTAATGGCAATAAAATGTAAGAGGCTACTGCTGCTTTAAGTGTGGTTGTGCACAAACATGTAATGTACAGTTCATACAGGTCAAAATAAATAAAGCCTTTTTTTGTACTCACCAAGCCGCTGTTGTGAGGGGTAGAAGTAGGGGTCTGTAGCCGTGCAGGAGACCCTGTAGGGGGGTTGAGTTGGAGGGGTCCATGGTTCCTGGGAGGCTCAGGGCTCCTTGAGTGCATCGTTTTAAAAAACACCCCAAAGAGACCTAGTTGTAGGAATTGCTGGCTCTGATCATGGGCAGGGCGCTGTGGGTCCTGGTGGGATCCGTGCCCCAGCATGCGGTGTTTACCGCTTTTTGTTTAAAAAATTAACCCTGAGCTCGCTTCTCCATGGCGCTGCTCGGGGATGAGGGGGCCTGGCGCTGGTGTCCATGTGGGGCTCCGGGCCCCGAATGCTGTCTTTGTCGTTTTAAAAAAAATTAACCCCTGAGCCCGCTTCTCCAGGGCGCTGCTCGGGGCTGAGGGGGCCTGGCGCTGGTGTCTGTGTGGGGCTCCGGGCCCCGAATGCAGTCTTTGCCGCTTTGTTTTTTTTTTAAAAAGTCGCCCGAGCCCGCTTCTCCAGGGCGCTGCTCGGGGCTGAGGGGGCCTGACGATGGTGTCCGTGTGGGGCTCCAGGCCCCGAATGTGGTCTTTGCCGCTTTGTTTTTTTAAAAAAAAAGTCGCCCGAGCCCGCTTCTCCAGGGCGCTGCTCGGGGCTGAGGGGGCCTGGCGATGGTATCCGTGTGGGGTTCCGGGCCCCGAATGCAGTCTTTGCCGCTTTGTTTTTTTTTAAAAAAGTCGCCCCGAGCCCGCTTCTCCAGGGCGCTGCTCGGGGCTGAGGGGGCCTGGCGAGGGTATCCGTGTGGGACTCCGGGCCCCGAATGCAGTATTTGCCGCTTTGTTTTTTTTTAAAAAGTCGCCCCGAGTCCGCTTCTCCAGGGCGCTGCTTGGGGCTGAGGGGGCCTGGCGCTGGTGTCCGTGTAGGGCTCCGGGCCCCGAATGTGGTCTTTTGCCGCTTTTCTTTTAAAATCCCAAAGACCCCCGAGCCCGCTTCAGCGTGGCGCTGCTCGGGGTCTTTTGCCTGGTTCCGGGGGGTCTCGCTGCTCATGGGGGCTCCTTGAGGGCCAGCAGCGGCATGGCTGCTGCCTGCTTTGCCTCCGGGTCTGCTGTGTAAGGTCCCGCCCCCACAGTGACTGTATGGTGACATCACTGTAGGGGCGGGGCCTTACACAGCAGTCCCCGAGGCGAAGCTCTGTGTGTGTGTCTGTGTGTGTGTGTGTGTGTGTGTGTGTGTGTGTGCGTGTGTGTGCGTGTGTGTGGGTGTGTGTCTGTGTGTCAGCATGTCTCAAAAGCAAACGTTACGTTACAAACGGCAATAGTGATAATTGTGCTGGTATCAACAGCAAACAAAATACAAGAGGTAGCAAACATCACGTTACATGAGGCAATAGTGACAATTGTGCAAGTATCAAGGGCAAGCAAAATACAAGAGGTCGCAAACGATACGTTACGTGTGTGTGTGTGTGTGTGTGTGTGGGTGGGTGTGTGTGTGTGTGTATGTAAAAGTTACGTTACATGAGACAATAGTGACAATGTACTAGTATCAAGAGCCAAACAAAAGGATAAAGTAACGTGTGCATGTTACAAAAGCATACATAGTACACGTAAATGAAAAAAAAAATGCAATAAATGGCACACTCAAAACACTAAAACAAACGTTACGTTACAGGTGACAGTGGTGACCACTGTATGCCAAGGTTAGCCCCAATGCCAGCGTTATTAAAGTGCAGTCTTCGGCGCTACACAGGCAGCCATTTTGAATATGTGTTTTAGAGCACCACATGGAGCGCTTTTTATAGTTTTTATAATTGTGGGTTGTTACATCCTCCTAACAGCTTATTTTTTATTTATTTATTTTTTTTTTTTTTTTAAATGCCTACTTCAATTGTTTGAAATTGTAATACCTTGTTTAAGAAAAGGCGTGTTTTAAAACAGTTGCTTTTTATTTAATACAGATGCAAGACCCTGCAAATGCAACAGTTACAGGTGTACCCCTGGCGCTGGACACCAATGTAATAACTAGCAACCCAGTACAGTTGACAACACCGCAACCAGGTATATATATTAGGAGTTGTGTAGTTCTACGTAGTTTTGTAAACCAATAACGCATAAGTTCTCTTTTTTCTAATGCAGTTCTCGTGTATGTATGATTTTACAGCTTATGATCCCGACCTACAGCAAGTTTTTGAAGAGCTAATGGGGGACATCGAGGCTCAAGGAGCTATGAACACTGTGCAAAACACTACAGTTCCTACAAGTAATTAAAAAGACCGCTGTTATTTAAACTGTCTCAGGCGCTAGGGAGCTGTCGGGGTAGGCCAGAGTTCTGACCCTGAGGGTGTATAGGAGGACTCCGGCGAAAGATGCCTAATGTTGGGTATTATATTTCTTTACAGGGGCCCCTACGTTATGCCAGGGCGGCGGCATGGGCCAAGAGGCGGCGCAGCGTTCAAAAGAAAACCCTCTGAAGAGGAAAGCTTCAACTTCTAAAGTGGGACCCCTGTCAAAGAAAGGAGCTGCAAAAAGACCTCTACCAGGTGTGTTTGTTACAAAAGGGTGTGAAAAGTGCTACCAGTGTTACAGCCTCTCAAGCAGAAGGGTACAACGGCTTGTAGCAATGCCTATATAAAAAGGTGGCTGTGTAGAACTCAGGATGGTGTTGACTGCATGTGTTGTTTTATGTTTCCTCTAATATTTATATATATATTCTGTTTATATTTTAGAAGCGTCTCAGAAACATGCGGCTGATGGGGGGTCGGCGCAGCCCTTAAGGGACATAACAACAGTCGTCCAGAACAACAGAAGCGGCGCACAAGGCGTGAGTAGGAGTGTACGCCAGGAGAAGCTCTCTACGTACTACACCCCAAACAACAGGTTGAACATTCTGCATAGGGGCGGGGTCAACACTGTTGGAGTGCTTACAAACACAGATAACACCGGGGAGGGTCTGTGTAAAACAGCTACAAAGGGTCTGAGCCCTCTCAGGGTATTAAAAGGGAAAGGTGTCTCAATCACAGACCTCATTAAGAAGGATCATAGGCACTCTGAGAACCGTCACAACCCTTTAAAACGTGGGAAGTCCATCAAGGTATTCACAGAACCCCAATCCGAGCCCTTAAACCTCAAGAAGACAGCGCCGGTGCTCCCAGAGGTCCAAGCCACGCTCTTAAGCCCTGAGAAGAAGAACCAGAGGACCCCTGAGCCCCAAGATAGCCCCTTAGACTTATCTGTAAAAAAGGATGCTAAGCCCCTGAATGAGTCCTATACACCCAAGAGACCCATGGCAACGATAGATGTACCGGAGGGTGTAGAAGAGGTGGCGCCCCCGCAACCCGCTAAAACAACACGCCTCTCAAGAAAATATCTGAAGCTGAAACCGGGGGTCCCTAAGTTGCAGATAGCCGCGATCCTCAGCAACCCTGAGTCTGCGGTGGAGCCACCCAGCGTCCTGAAACCCCAGACATTGGCAAATCAAATAACTGTCCCTGTAGAGGTGCACGCCCCTGAGCAGACGCCAAAGCCGTTTGTAAGTGTTCAGGCCCAGCCAAGGGTCTCAACAGTGGATAATACGCATCCCCTAGAAGGTCCTTCTGGCACGGATACCGACGCACTCACGCTGATGAGGGGGTTGGTAGACAGCATAGGTAGAACCCCAGAAGAGGCGTACCAAGGGTCTTTGAGCATAGAGGGTTTACAGAACACCGGTAACCAGGCACAACACCCTAACACAGACATTTCAGCGAGGCCCCAGGATTACAACGACAACTCCTCACAATCCTCATACCCTTTGTCCCCTGGTACCCCACCGGGAGCATACGACCCTACCAGACCCACGGCCATCCCCTTGTACAGTCCTGTGTCCAGCCCCATGGCCATCCCCTTGTACAGTCCTGTGTCCAGCCCCGATGCCAGCCCCGTGTACAGGCCTGTGTCCATCCCCTCTGCCATACCAGTGTACAGTCCTGTGTCCAGCCCCGCTGCCATACCCGTGTACAACCCTGTTTCCAGCCCCGCGCCCGCTATTGGCAGTATAGCTGGTGCTGCGGAGTTGCCGCCATTTATAAGACCGCGCAAGGTGTGCCCCCCTAAGCAGGGACAAGATGTGTCTGTAAACGCAGAAGATGTATTCAAGGCTCATGTAAAAGAGATGCAGATGGCTGTTCAAAAATTAAGGCGTCAGGGGAGACGCGCAATCATAAGAATTGATCTGGGGTTTTCCAAGATCTGTAACAGGAGGGAGGCCCAACATCTGATCGCTGCAAGGACTGGGCTGTGTAAAAATGGGATCATACAGATGTGTCGGACAACCGTGGCTGACATACATGGTATACAATGGTGTCTAAGACAAGACCAACCCCTAAAGACCCCCACAGCGACAGGTGCTCATAAGCGGTCTCTAAAATATAGCCGTCGGGTCCAGAGGCTAGTGACAAAGTCTGTACGCTTCTTAAAACTGCTCAAGCAGCGCCCATCTGCTGCCCCACATCCCCTCAGACAAGACCCCACTGTTTCCCCACATCCCCTCAGACAAGACCCCGATGTTTCCCTAAACCCCTTCAAACAAGGTATCGCAGCTTCAACAGCAACGCCTGAAACACTTAAACCAACACTTCACCACCGCCAATACATAGGGTCAGGGTCTAACATACCGAGGGTCGGCCATTTGAAGGGGGTAGGGGGTCTGACTTTAAAACTCCAAACACCACAGCATTCAGAAGGACCTAGGGGTGGAACTGTAGCGACGGCCTCCATGAACAAGGCGACCAATGATACCGGCCCACCTGTTCAGATAGGCGGGGGTTTTGTATTTAGAAAAGCCTGGGCCCGTAAAAAAACGACAAAAATGGCTTAATAGTACAAAGCAACGACGGCTTTTAATACAGAAGCTGAAGAAGGCTAGAATATGCGCTACCCGTAGGTTTACAAGGACCCCTGAGACAGATCCCACCCCGACCCCCCAAAATGACACACCAGAGAACACCTCCACAAATCACACTCCTACTGATGAGGGACCTGAGCCCTTGTTTCTAGAGAGTGTTAGAAGTTACACTCGCGAAGTAGAGAGGTTTAGGGCCGTAGAACACTATGAGGAGTTTAGATTTGTTAACCTACACCAAATAACATCAAACACTCATGGTGTTCTAGCTATACATCAGGCTGTGCAGGCGCTCATAGAAAGGTTGTTACACGATGTGGGGCCTAATGACTTTTTCCAACTCCGCTTCCAGGGGCAGGGTTTTGACACTCCTTTGTTCACCAGGCGGAAGACCCGAGATGTTTTTGACGCTGTGCAATTTTTAGAAAACCTCTCAAGGCTTTTACAGAGTAAGGCTGAACTAGTCGCCTATGGCACTTTTAGAGTCATAGCCCTTATTGTACGAGGGCGTGAGGGGGGAGGTGTTTCCAGACCCTTAAAGAGCATACTATACAGTAAACTAATTGGTAAGAAACAGAGGTGGCTGCTCAACTTTAGCAACGCCTCGGCCAATACATGTCTGGCGGCCAGCATCGTGGGGCTGCTGATGGATCGCAAGACCCCTGACGCTGTCATCATGTCTAGAGCTGCTGAAGCCCATGAGGTTCTTGAAATACCTCCTGACCGAATGGTCGGCTTTGGCGATATAATTCTTTTTGAGAACTATTTCGCCGTGACGGTGAAAGTTCTTTATCACAAAGGTTCCTGGAAGTACTTTACAACCGGGGGACCTGTGAGAAACAAGACCGTATATGTCCTCCACGTTGAAAATCATTTTTACGGCATCTTGAACCTTAAAGGTTTTCTGGGAACCAGGTATGTGTGCACCCACTGCGACCATATATACACCAATAAAGCACGTCACCAGTGTGAAATGCATTGTAAGATGTGCCAGAGGGACGGTTGTATAGAAGACACCACCCTGAAGGTGAGGTGTGGCACATGTAGGATGTTTTGTCGCTCGCAAAACTGCTTGAGCATACACGAGAAATCTTACAACTGCGTCCCTAAAAAGGACTGCACCGAGTGTGGGCGATATGTGGCAGTGGATCACAAGTGCAAAGGTATGATATGTCCCCGATGCCACGTGTCTTACAAGGCCGGCACCAACCACCAATGTTATATGGTTAAAGGTCCCCCGCAGACCAAGACCGAAGACTATATAGTATTTGATATAGAGTGCACACAAGAGACGGGGGTACACCAGCCTAACTACATTTACGCACACCATCTAACCTCCGACGTCAGTTGGGAGTTTGAGGGACGAACGTGTGTTGGTGATTTCCTAAGCACTTTCATTCAAGCCAAATTCCAAGGATATACCATGCTCGCCCACAACTCGAAAGCCTATGACTCCTTCTTTATTCTACGCGACATGATTCGTGAAAAGATACAGGTGGAACTCATAACCCAAGGTTCTAAACTGATGCTGATGACGGTATGCCCTTTAAAAATACGGTTCATAGACACCCTGAATTTCCTCCCCATGAAATTGAGCATGCTGCCAAAGGCCTTCGGGTTCCCAGGATGTAAAGGTTATTTTCCACACTTTTTTAACACCTGGGCTAACCAGAATTATGTGGGACCTATGCCTCCTCCGGACAGCTACGGGGTTGACTACATGATGCCTGATGAGAAAGCGCGCTTTCTACAGTGGTACTCTGAAAACCGTGAAAAGGAGTTCCACTTTCAAACACAGTTGAAAGCTTATTGTCAGGCTGATGTAATGATCCTCACGCAAGCTTGTAACCTCTTCAGAGATGCTGTGGTGTCTATGACTAAAGAAGTCACGGTCTTGAAACCTAAGACAATGCCTAAGAAAGTCAAGGCCTTGACATCCAAAACCCCTAAAATACAACATGCGGTCGAATACATAGACCCATTTCAAAACGTCACTCTGGCATCCATGTGTATGTCCATCTACAAACACATGTTTTTAGTGCCGGAAACTATAGCTCTAGTACTGCCAGACCTCTATAACGGTAAACAGAAACGTTATTCAACCCCCTCTATCCAGTGGCTCATGCACATCTCTGAGAAGGAGGACATCCAGATTCAACATGCCTTACAGGGTGGTGAATACCGCTTGGGACCCTATTACCTGGACGGGTACTCTGTAATTAAGGGTGTGCCGACAGCCTTTGAATTCAACGGTTGTTTTTACCACGGCTGCCCCAAGTGTTACAAACCCCACGAGTATAACAAAATGCTGGGTACCAAATTTGAACACTTATACTGACGTACTCTGACAAAGGCCCAGTATGTTGAAAATCAGGGCTTTGCTATGAGAGTTCTTTGGGAGCACGAGTGGTTAGATATGTTAAAAACTGACACAGCCCTCTGCTCGTTTCTTAAGACTCATGATTTACCCACACCTTTGGAGCCCCGAGATGCCTTATTTGGGGGGTGTACAAATGCCAACTACAAGGCCGTTGGTGAGGGTGAGAAAATACACTACTATGACTTCACCAGTCTGTACCCTTTTGTGAACAAAATGAAGTTGTACCCACTGGGTCACCCCACCATCATCTATAGAGATTTTAAGCCCCTATCCGAATACTTTGGGCTTATCAAATATGAAATCTATCCGCCTAAGTAGCTTTACTTCCCTGTGTTACCATGTAGAGTCGATGGTAAGCTGATGTTCCCCCTCTGTCGAACATGTGCGATGTTTAAAGAGGTTGCGGGGTGCAGACACACCGATGAACAAAGGATGCACACAGGGACCTGGTGTAGCAACGAGGTACAAGCTGCCTTAGAGAAAGGGTACAGGTTAGGTAGAGTACACGAAGTGTGGCATTTTAAGAGCACTACAACACAACTCTTTGCCCCCTACATTAATTTGTTTCTCAGAGACAAACAGGAGGCCTCAGGGTATCCTGAATGGTGTACTAGTCAGGGTGCAAAACAGAAACTACATCGCCGACTACTACGCTCATGAGGGTATCCGTTTACGCCCCCACCTGATAGAGGTCAATCCTGCACGCCGACAGTTAGCCAAACTCTGTCTCAACTCCTTATGGGGAAAATTTGCACAGCGCACAAACCTTACAAATACTACCTTAATATCAGATCCTGATGAACTGTTCAAGTACCTGTTTGCCCCCTGCTACGCGGTGTCCAGCTGCGATTTTATCGATGACGATACCGCGGCTTTGTGTTGGAAATATGCCCAAGAGTACCCCACAACGAGTAACAACATAAACATTTTCATAGCCTGCTTCACGACAGCCCACGCTCGTCTAGAGCTTTATGGGGTTATGGATAAGCTCCAGGATCGCTGCTTGTATCACGATACAGATTCAGTGATTTTTCTCAGCAAGCCTGGGGATGAAGACCCTCCTCTAGGAGATTATCTGGGTAATCTAACCAGTGAGCTAGATGAGGATGAGTATATAAAAGAATATACTTCCTCAGGGCCTAAAACATACAGTTACCGTACCAACAAGAACAAGGTTTGTATGAAGGTCAAAGGGATAACATTAAATGTCAGCAACACCCTAAAAATCAATTTTGATAGTCTGAAGAATCTGGTGCATGAATACGCTACAGCAGACGATTCTGAGAATGCTAAAACCATAGTCGTGAACCAGCCCTGCATAGTCAGATCCAAAAAGAAGTGGGAAATCACAACCCAACCTCTACATAAAACATTGCGAGTTGTTTTTGATAAAAGGGTCCTGACCACCACAACATGGACACCCGGTTACAGCATCCGTTCTCCTGCGTTCTAGCAGGCCCCTCAAACTGCGGTAAAAGCTACTTTATAAAAAAGCTCTTAGAAAATGCCGACTCTGCTTTATCACAAACCCCTAACAATATTGTATGGCTTTATTCATGCTGGCAGCCTCTTTATACACACTTGGGCCGTCGGTCCCCCCATATCAAATTTATAGAGGGTATACCGGATAACCTCAACGATGATGAGCTACTGCCCCAACCCATGTAAATATGATAATTGTTGATGACCTGATGCGTGAAGGGGGTGATCATCCCGAGTTAGAGAGTGCTTTTACTCAATATTCACATCATCGCAATCTAAGCATCTGCTACATTGTGTAGAACTTGTTTTACAAGGGCAAGAACAGTCGGTCTATAGCTCTCAACGCTTCATACCTTGTTTTATTTAAAAACCCCCGTGACAAACAACAAATATCCGTCATAGCTAAACAGATGTACCCCGGAAACACACACTTCTTCACGGTGTCCTTTAGCGATGCTACATCAAAACCCCACGGGTACCTGCTGGTAGACTTAAAAAATGAAACTCTAGAAGACTATAGACTAAGGGCTGATATTTTTCCCCCAGAGCTCCCTGTAGTTTACACCCCAAAGCCCAAGACTAGGCCCTATAAAAAGCAACGCTGATGTCTTTTAGAGCCATTTACAGTTCAGCCATTATAACGCTCAGTGGTGACCATGTCTGCCCGCCTACGTCGCAATCTAGCGCTCCTGAAAATGCTTGCTACCGCCAGCCCCCAACACAGAAAGGCCATCCTGGGCGCCGCTTCTGACGATTTAGTGTCTGCCATTTCAGAAATAGCCCTAAACACCCTAAAAGGCAATGTTCCTATATCAAAGCGTCAGTTACAGGTGTTGAAGAAGAAGAGGGGTCTTATCAGGAAGCTCAGTAATAAAAGGGGCTCGCTCATCACAAAGAAGAAACTGGTGAAACAGTCTGGGGGTTTTATAGGTAACTTGTTGGGCATTGCTATACCTATAATTACAAGCCTCATGACGGGGCCACAAAAATGTATCTGGTGCCTAGACAGCAAATGGAGCATATGGGGTCTTCCTCGGACAATGCCTGGGATATACGTAGAAATGAGACTCTACGCCTGGATACTGAAATTCAAGACATTATGAGCAGGACTGATCTAAATCCCTACGACAAGGCTAACCTTTACACAGCCACTCTCAAAAAATTCTTAAATTCATACACCATGTGGAATACCGAGAAAAACAAGCTGACTCTATATACCCCAGACTCTGAACAACCACCAGCTCCAGTCAACGCCCCGCAACCCCTCCCGATCTTGTGACATCCTCAGATACCTTTGTTGGAGATCTCTTAAAAAATATAGGTCAAAGGCACAGAGGGGCTGCGCAGATGCTAATGAGTAAACTAGCCACTTCTAAAGACCTGACCTCTTGGAATGAATCAGGAGAGTTTCTCTACAAGGGCCAGCCGGTTGCAGGGTCGCATATGTACGATCTAGTCAAAGGTCTCACGCACCCCAAAATCCTAACGCCTCAAAATGCACCGAGAGGGTGGGAGCAGTTTCTGAGGGCCGCTGCTGAACTCAATATACCCTCCACGCTTGTTGGTAATAATGAACACCGAAGACTGTTAGACACTTTGAAGGACCCCCTACTACCATCGCCTACAGGTTCTGAAGCTCAAAGGCTATCCCCGACATGGTCGACCCCTGTACCTAAGGTACCACCGCGCAAAAAGTCTATGCCCAAACCCCTCACGTGGATTACGCCTTGATGGTTCCGCAGACTTTTTGAATAATTGTGTGTATTATATGTATAAACGTTCCTGGTTTTTTCTACTTCATTGGTTTCTTCAATAAAGTTTGTGAAACTAATGACCCCACAACCAACCTGTTTGTAATAAACGTTTGTTATAACTTTTCAATCCGTCTCATTCGTCTTTTAAAACATTTAAGGTGTATGTATATTGAAATACGGAGTCTGAATACATGTTTTTTTTAAATATAATGTCTTTATTTTACATGTTCAACATTAAGCATACGACTGTTATAAACCCTTACAGTTTTGACAAGCTGCATATTCTGTTTTCACAGGTCTGACCGACGACCTTGTGTTTTCTTTTACATATTTCACAACTATACTGTCATTGTTAACAAGATCCCTCGAATATAGATTTAAGAAATTTCTAAACGAAAGACCCTCTGACATTTTACTGATAAAATAAATACAGTGTTCACCGCATGTGATGGCCATGGAATCCTGCACCCTTAGCTTGTTATACTCCACCACCGCTGCAGCTTTTTTCACAAACTTGAATATGGGCCGTGTATAGAGTCTGTGTTCAGGGAACTCTGCTGTACTGTCAAACACTGTAACCTTGTCCCTAGCTATAAACAAGGCGGCCCAGTGTGTCCCCGCCTGGTCATGCGGGTCTGTGTTAAAGACTAGGGTGCACGGTCTTTCTGGCCCTATTTCGCTTGGTAACCCATCGCTAGGGAAAACACCCAAAAAGTATTTCCTAGCGTATTTATGTCTGTTTAAGAAGTCACGTATCTGTACAGTATCCATTTGGCAAATGTTTTTAAAGATAGTCAAACAAAATCTGTCTTGCGTGGTTGATCTGAATGATGCTGTCGAATACCGAGAATACGACCATGTTGACATTAGCCGCCAGCGGGTCGGCGAAACGTATTTCAGCTTTTAGATTCCCATTTTTGACCAGGTTGTAGTGATCGCCATCTTCCATGTCCGGTGTCAGGTCGAATGCGAACAGCGTGTATCCGCTCCCATAGCCTTCTCTTGACACGGCTACACCACAGTCCCTTTGATGCTTTCCTGTTATCGAAACCAGACCCTGATATTCCCTGATGTAATGACCGGCTGCAAAACTGGGTGTGTAGGGTTTTGCAGGAATCACATTGCCCTCGTGGACCAGCGCCGCGTAGTTGATTTTGTAGTGTTTAAAATTGAAGGGGTTTGAGGCATAGGTACCGCTAAAAGCTGTATTGTCCACAAAACCTATGATGATGAGTTTGGGTATCTGGCCCAGAAATAAATTCTGCTGCTGTGTTAAGCGGGTTCCTGCAGGGATACTGAATACCTTCAGAAATACTCTTTCCACAGCGTACTTGGCGTTGGATATTTGTAAAGCTTCGGCGTGCGCCAACCTGACGCTCGGTGACACTTTCACTCTCTTTACAAACAGGCTCGCGGCCAGGATGCTCAGCTTGTAGTGTTCCGCATCCCCGCTGATGAGGCAGAATGAGTCCTTGTTGCGAGTGAGCTTGAGCTTAAGATCAATTCCGTTGATGAGCAGTTTATCTTGGAAGAAGAGGTCTGAATGTATGCGACCTAGGAGGTCAAAGGTACGACTACTTGCCGCCTGCCCTGCTCTTTTTATAAAACCCTTATTGGCTCCATCCAGAGCTGTGATTTCAAACTGTCCGTATGTATCCCGGTGAAACAGACCCACTGAAAGTTGTGTGTCTAGGGCATCGCTACTGTAATTTAGAATGCTCTCGATGTAGGCTCTGTAGGCGTTCATGTTATCGTTCTGGGTGATGAGTCGATCACCCAAGGTGATGTCCACTTGGTTAAACAGGGTAGCTAGCGGGTAAGCGATCGTTGCCACTTTAGCGTCGTCTTCAATGTCGGTCCCATCGGCTTTGACGATTTTACACATAAGATGTAGCAACGTGTTGTTGAGATCCAAATACATATCCGTGGACCCTGACACAAAAAGCTCTATGGGGGCCAGCGGCGTCAATGCTGCTAAAGGTGATACCTCCATGAAGAAGCTGTTTTCTATGCTTGTCTGCGTGGGTTTTAGACTAAACAAGTCCAACTCTGATTTGGCGCACTCTCCAGATCCACAATGTACGAAGGCCAGGGCTGTGTTTACGAGGCTTTAAAAAATATTTACTTTAGAGCCGTTTCGCTTCTTCACAGCTCTCTTCCTTCTTGGGGCTCTTCTTTTCTGAGTGCGTTTTGAAGAGCTCCTCCTTTTTTTATAGGGGCCGGAGGGCCCCTGCGTCTGGAAACCCCACGTTTCCTTTTGACACTCGCGCGTGGTTTATACATCAAACCCGCTCCTTCTTGAGGTTGCTTGTTCATGCGCTCTGCAACCGCCGATGTAACAGACCCCACCACCTCCTGGGCAATGTTCGTGCAGCCGCCTTAACATGGGGTTTTGCAATTTCATAGCCTCTTCTCAGGAAAGGCATAGCTCTTCTAAACAGACTTCTAAAGAATCCTCCTAATCCAGCCCCGTACATAACAGGTTACCCTTGAAAGTACGGCGGTCCTCCATAACTGGCTTGACTTCTGTAATAGTCTCTGTACATAGACGGATCTCCGTAGGTTTTCATAACCACCATTCCTGCTGCTTAATATCCCCTGTCGTGTCTAGGCCTTAAATGAAGTTTGACAATAACGTTCCCGTAGTTAAAGGCCACCGGCTCAGACTGATCATCGTTGATCATAATTGAAATAGTGTCAAAATGGTTTTTAGAAACTGCGACGTAGTCAGGTTTGTTAAATTGGATATTGACCATGGTATTATTATCACCCTGTACATGAACACATCTTAACAGTGGCGAGTAACTATCCCCGAGCCTCTGAGCCTCTACAATATCACCATACACATAGAGCGTGTAGAACCCCCCGTTAATATCGGGGCACGTGTGATCTTGTTCCACCGGACTTTTCACATGTTGTACTGTCCCTAAAACACTTTTTAATTTACCGGAGCAGTTAAACAGGGTATTGCGGTTTATGGATTTGAGAAACACCTTCCTTCTAACGTTATCTAGCACCAGATGAATATTCGGAAGCGGTTCTATGGCAGCTATGGATTTGTTGATGGCTTCGACAACGCTTGAAACTCTTGGGTAGTAGCCGTGAGGGAAGGATACGTTTATGACCTTGGGGTCCTGTTCACGCTTGAATTGGAACTTGGTTTCGGCCGCTGCAAAGGTATTCCATGTTCTAGGGTACTGGATTTCTGTTAGGGCAACCTCCCAGTCCCCTTTCAGATCCACAGGCTTAGCCAGTTTGACGGTGTAATTAGAAATCTGATTGTTGGGGAACATGCCCTTAGAGGCGTTGAATGGTAAGGTTATATAAAAGGGTTTTGTCTCCATCATATCAGCTGTTTTGAGCTCACACACCCTTCAGGGAACTGGCCAACACCCAACTGTTAAATTTCTCAGGCCATCCCCGCCATTTGACATATGCCTGGCTCTTATCCCCGCTACCTTTCCTTTTCAGAACCTTTTCAACCCTGTACACCCGGTTCGGATCATCTGGCACTTTTTGTAACTCTTCCTTGTAAAAAACCCCAGACACCGTTTCCCCATCGTAGTCCTTTAACCTGTAAATATACAGCCCTTCCTTAAGCTCCACACTTTCCACTATAAATATTTCATCGCTAAAAGTCTGCTGGTAACCCTTCGTGAAGACTCCTTTCAATTTTGAAATCCTTACGTGATCACCTTTTTTAAAAACAGGCTTCTTCACCTTTGTATCGAAATTACGACCATACACATTTCTCCAAACAGTTAACGAATTACTAGGTGTCACATCTTCGGGGGCCCTTTTGATGGTCCTATGAAACTGGCATTATATACAGCTAAGAAAGCCTGCAGGACATCCACGTATCTGTAGGTGTTGTGGGCCGTAAAATACCTCCACATCTTAGACTTTAAGGTTCTGTTAAACCGTTCTACAACAGCTGCTTTTACCTCCGTGTGTGTTACAAAATGTTGAACATTGTGTTGCTTTAATAATTTCTGAAATGCCTTGTTTAAGAATTCTTTTCCGGCGTCTGTTTGTAGTTTTTGAGGAATACGCCCCTTATCGAAGATGGCTTTAAAAGCGGCTGTGACACTAGCCCCACTTTTATCACGCAGCGCCTCTGCGTAGGCGTACTTGGACAACACATCTATGACGGTTAATATATAACAAGATCCGTTGTTATGTTTTGCTATATCTTGTAGACTTATTATGTCCGCTTGCCATTGATAATCTATTTGCGCATTAACGATTGTTGGGCGTCTCTTAAAATGTCTTCTGGACGGTTTATGGAGTGAATACGCCTCCTCGCCTGATAACCAAGTCTTCACAGCTTCTCTGCTTACCGACTCCTTTTCATCCACAGCCCTTCTATATAGAGCTTTGGCGCTCCCCAAGCTACCAACTCCCCGAGTATCGTACTAAAGTTTTCTTAACACGCCCCCCTGCATGTTATCAGCCGTTACACAATGCAATGAATGACGCTTGTTTTGTGTAAGAACATTTTATTAAAAAATAAAGACTATTAGCAAAATCATAGACATTGGTTTCATATCTTTTCACATTCTGCATAGTACGACTTAACACAGCGTCACCCTTTTGGGTTTAACATTCTACTAGTTTGTTCTAAATACACGCTATCATGTAACGTTACATAAGAACCTGCTTAAAACAGTCTTCGGGGGGCCAGAGACCCTGCTTGTCTATTTGTTTTATACACATTACACATACGCCTTGCTATGAGTCTTTCTATCATCCTTCTATTGAAAGCAGTGTCCATTCCCTGCATAACGGTTAGTTTTGAGCTCGGGTCTAAGGCGTATCGGATCTCATTGAGTGCCCCTATCAAGATCATCAACATATCGGGGTGGACATATTTCTTTTCATTGTACAAATCATACACAACCCTTAGCAGTTTAGATACCTTGTAAGGGTCTAGCAAAGTACAAATATAACGTATTGTTCTTGTTCTGTATGATTCACACAAGCATTCGTGCGCCGCCTGCTGAGGATCTTTGATTTGATGACCTTGACAAAGGCTGTAATAGTCCCGTTTGACACAATTTAGTACCACCGACGCGGCGAAAGCCTTAACTGCCTGTCGGTCGTCGTCGGTCAGTCCTGGCTCTTCCTTTTCACACGCGTCAGAGCCGCATACACACTTATCGCAGCCCTCACGGTTTTGACATATGGAACTTTCAGTTTGTTTTGAACACCACAGACAATTGCAAATTACATTGTTCGCTTTTGCAGGTCGCCACCCTGACACATGCCTCCACTCTGTAGCAGACCTTTTTGGGGTCTCTCTCTAGGTTCAAAAGACGAGAGAATGACAATACGTTAGCTGAAGAAATAACATACATCATTTTTGTAACTATCTGCTCATAACATTTTCCTACTAACCTCTGCATTTTCACAGCCCTCTGCGGCGGCTCTGAAATCTTGCGAGTCGCTAATGTCCTGCGAGGCCCCATCATCTTCGACGCTTGTCCCAGGCTGTTGCAGACCTTCCTTCTCTGCAGCCGTATTCTCCTGAAGGTCCATGTCTTCATAGACGGGTGTGTTAGGGGGTTCTACAGCCTCTTTACCATAGTGCATTATGAAGTATGTGCATCCAGAGGGTTTTGCTCTCTAGGGGTCAAAAGAAGACAGAATGACGATACGTTAGTTGAAGAAATAAAATACATCATTTTTGTAACTACCTGTTCATAACATTTTCCTACTAACCTCTGCATTATCACAGCCCTCTGCTGCGGCTCTGAAATCTTGCGAGCCGTTAATGTCCTGCGAGGCCCCAACATCTTCGACGCTTGTCCCAGGCTGTTGCAGACCGTCCTTCTCAGCAGCCGTATTCTCCTGAAGGTCCATGTCTTCACAGGCGGGTGTGTTAGGAGGTGCTACAACTTCTTCAACGTCCTCCATGTCCACTGAGCTGAGGCCAGCAAGCACACTGTCACTACCCGAGCCCTCACTTTCGCTGCTGTCGCACTTAACCGGGACCATCCGGCATCCGTAATCCTTGAGCCTAAGTTCTTCCATAGGCCTTCACAGGCCGGTGCCAAAACCAGTAACGTCGCATCCCATATCCCGAGGTGTTTCTTGTTGAGCATTCTCGTCCATTACCAGAGGTGTTAAGCTGCGGTAATATCTATTGATAAGGGTCTGGGAGCCGTCCACCCCGGCGCTTTTCACGAACGGGTTGTATCTCTTCATTTTGGCTGTGGGTCCCTTTTCGTATTCAAACGTCTGCTTGCTGTACACGGTTCTTGCCACATGCTTATATGTATTCTAAGAAGCCACAACCCCTAAAAGAGGCGTACACCTCTACAACACAACACGGTCACGTGGCCTCAGGACTACCCCCGCAGCTGTTCCCCCTGCAGCTGTCTGCAAACCCCCAGCCATGTCCATTTTTGCGGCCAGGCCTGTCAAATTTAAGGCCAGAAGTTTAAGACTAGACCTGTCAAATTTAAGACTAGACCTGTCAAATTTAAGATCAGACCTGTCACTTTTGCGGCCAGCGTTTGCGACCAGACATGTCACTTTTGCGACCAGCGTTTGCGACCAGACCTGTCACTTTTGCGGCCAGGAAAGTTTGATGGAAGCTATACCTACTTACTACTACTGTGCACTTATGAACTAATTTAGATATTAGTGAATCGAGGCCTCAAAACTCCTGGCAAAAGTAACATTTTCACCAGTCTATCATGGTTTACACTTGCAACGGAAAGGATGTGACCACAAGTCTGGTAGACAACAAGGGACCAGTAAAGTACATGTGTGTCCCACTCCTCACTTCTTGCGGATGGATTGTGCCTTCCTGGCAAACATTCCTGGGTGAGGGCCCAGCATACGATAGTCATGGGGAGACGCATCCGCATTCGCTCCTGCTTCACATGACGGTGATGCAGAGTTGGACGTCCGCATTCCTATTGGTCCTACCTACATTAGAGACCCCCGGGTTATAGCCTGCTTCCAGGGGGAGATTGAATGTAAATACAAATTGGAGTAACATACAAAAATATTTTTTCACCACTTCTTGCATTAATGCTGCATCCGCCCCATTTTGCATTAGCAGTTATCACCGATTAAAAGCCGTTAGTCTTGCCTGGGCAAACAGGAGTGAGTGCACAACTCCTACACGTTGATAATACTAAAATATGTACAAATGCCATTTGCATCTGTTTAATGATTACATGGATCCAAATGACCCCATTAAAAATATTGCACAGGACTGAAGTTTTTAGTAGAGAAGCCAAGGGCGAGCCACAAATGAAGTAGTAAAATATGCTCTCGAAGTAGTACTTCAACTAACACGTGCATATTTCCTACTTTTTGCCTTTCACAAACATAGTCAGTAATACTTCTGAAACGCTGTACTAGTCATACGTTTCTAGGGGTATTACTAGGAATCTCGTGTGTTACTTGTTCACATTACTAGTCCCTGGTGCTTAATTTGTAAAATAAAAACTGCTGGGGCCCAAGGAGTGCTCAGAAGCTGCCACTGACGTTGCAGAAGGCCATGGTGCCGAATACCAAGGGTCTGTAGTCAGGAAATAGCTTTAGGGTCAGGTGGATGTTAGGGACGTGACACACTCAAAATGAATGCATTCTCGGCTTAGTAGTTGGGACTGGGGGCCATAAGCCAAGGTCTGTTATCTCTGTGTAGATGTTTATCTGCATGAGCCTGGAATCAAAACAGAACAGTGACCAATCGATGTGAACGAGATAGCAAGAGGTAGAGATAACCATCCCGTGGTTGAATTTCACAATGTGAATCCAGATAACCTGTAATCATTACGGCTTCCCTGCTTTGTCCAAATTGTCTGATTTTATGCGAATGTTTTATTTCACAGAGCCTCCTTTTCCTTTTTTATCCATATGAGCTTTTAAATACTTGAGTTTAGGGTATGCGGTGCACAAGCACCTCTTATATTGGATTTAATAGACTGTAATGTTGCTCCATCTATAGGATCTAGGTAGGCAATGTTTAGGGTTTACGTGACTACTGACTTGCCTCTTAATTCATTCTAGGCATTGTCATTTAGAGGGAAGCCATCAATGTTTCTAAAATCTATCACTTTTAAGAAACGTCTGTCTATGCAGTGAGACAATCTGTTATATTAAGGTGAATACTTCTGCATGTTAATGAAATACATCGCTTCAAAATTCAAAAAGTGTATAATAGTTTTGCATTGGGTTTGTTGCACGATATACATACTAAACGTTTTCATGTGCCGGCTAGAGCTTGGACTCTTAGAGCCAAGCCAGAGCCCGTGTGTTCCGTTCCGGCTAGACCCCCCCCAATAAATTTGCCTGTGTGCCCTCCTCTATTTGCCACTCAGGCTTAGTACAAAGGAGCTGCCAGTCACTTGATTAAATGATTTGTAGCAGACGAGGACGAGAAACATGGAGCCCTGCCCACATGCACCGACTTCACAACTGTACCATCAAGGCTTCTTGTAGCAAAGACGAAGATTAGTGCTTTCATTAAAAATACATTTAAAATAAGTGATCCCAGGGCTGGGATTGCAGTCCATTGTGTTGCACATGACCATAGTCAAGAGTTTCCAGGGAGAACTACCAGGTCCAGATGTTTGGGGTGTAGCTTTATCAGGGGTGTTATGGTGTAACACCCCTCTAAATGCATTCTTGGTTTGATGGTTGAGTCTGGGGACCCTGATTCAGGACTGTTAGGTCTGTGCCGGGTTTTCTTGTTCTCATTTCTGTAAGAGATTCTAACTTGTTCATTAACATTTTTGGATTTTGATCTTAAATGTATCTATTGACCGGTTTTCCCAAAAAGTAGTAAATCTGCACCTATAGAAGTATCCCTTCAATGGGTGCAAATTTACTACTGTTTGGAATTCACAAACATTGGCAGTAGAAGGGATGGAAAGCTGCACCAGTTACATGTTTGAAGGCATACTAGTGGCAATCAAACACCCAAAACTTGATGGGATGAATGCTTGAAAATCAAATAGTCTAACGAATGGCAAGTGCTAAGGGTAGCATTCCAACCCATCGTTTTTAGCCCACTGTGCATATTGAACCAGGGGCTCACCTAATGCAGTTCAATACTGACCCTATTCCTCAGGGAAACAATCCATCCCGAACCTTGGTCATCTCACGTCTACACCCTGCAACCCACTGCTTTTTAGTTGGGAAATTGGAGAGTCACATCCCAAATCTCATTGACTAATCTAGGCCCCTGTTTGTAGTCTTTTGCTTCACATTTTTTATTCAAGTTTTGCATAAGAAGAACAATATGGGAAGATACAGGAAAAGGGATGCAACAAGCTGTACAGAACTGTACAGGACTATGGAAAACTATAGCCAATCCGGACCAATGCATATGTGGGTGCATGAAAAATGTATTGATTGCACAACAATGCTGCAGTCTCACAGCCCGGGATAACCAGTCACTGAATGAGTAGCCGGAGAGTCAAAGGGATGAGGAAATGAGGAAGGGGGTAAGAAGGGAGGCAACGGGGTGAAGGGGAGGAGGCGGGGTGGAAGCCACAAAACCACAGGGGGGGCGAACATGGAGTGAAGGAAGGAGAGGAAACAGAGAGAGAAGTCAGAGAGAAGAGAGAAAGTGAGGAAGTGAGGCAGAGAAGGGGGTACATAACTGACACGTGGTGGTGGGTGCAATGGCAGGGGTCAGGTGAGGTCAGGTGGCAGTCCCTCGGGTTAGAGCAAAATGCTGGTTCGCAGTAGTGTAGTGAAATGAGATGGAGCAGGGGCCGGATGTCAGGCAGTCTGCAGTCTACAGTGAGTATTCACTGTCCCTCTTCCCGGAGGAAGAGCATCCAGATGAGAAAAAAAGCTCTGCCTTATCCTGCAAGTTATAGATGACCCCTTCATGTGAGGCTATCTGGTACATGGCTGACAGCCATTCTTCGCGTGCGGGTGGAAGGGGTGAACCCCATTGGCGAAGTACGCAGTTCTTCATGGTCGCAAACTCCGTATGGAGGAGATGGCCTTCATGTTGGGAGAGGTTTGAGGCATTGGAGAGGTCATGGAGCAGGACCAGGGGTCAGGCTAGAGGCACCGAGACTGGCAAAGCCGCACTCAGCGTGGCGTCGAACACCTCTCAATAGGGCCGAACAGTGAGGCAATCGTAGAGGACATGGACCAGGTCGCAGCGGACTTTGTCACAGTGTCAGCAGTCAGAATGGGGCAGGAGACCATGCCCCTTCAGCTTTACGGGGTCGAGTGCTAGTCATGCAGTGATTTGAAGAGGCAGAACTTCAGTCACGCCTCCATGGCACCGCTATCCAGCAGATCCACCCAGTCCTCTGGTTCATATTACTTCTGTAGTTGGGTTTGCCATTTAGTGCGGAGGCTGGCCTGCAGTGGTAGAGAATACAAGCGGTGAATCGAGAGATTGTAAAAGCTAGACATCACCCCGGAGGGCCTGTGTGAAGTCTTTATTTCCCCTCATGGTTAATCCATCACCAGACACCCCCTGTCCCTCAAACTCATTCCTGCATGTTCTTTGTAATCCCTGCGTTCTTCCTTTGTCAGTGCTTTCCCATCTTTCTCTTTCTCCTTCTGCCCCCTTTTGTGGTCTGGATCCAAGACTGATGAGGAAAAATAAGTGCCGGTGGGCTCCACCTGCAACCACCGACTCAAATTAAGCGCTGCTAGTTCCTCAATACATATTTGAACCCAAAGTATAGTTCTCGAAAAGCTGATTTTTCCTTTTTTTTCAACAAGGCAAAATATTTCCCCTTAATCCCCTCAAAATTTGGGGGTGATCTACACCTCTTCCAATCTTGCAAAGCGATTACTCTAGGTCTTTCCTAAAAAAAAGGTCTCTGACCATTTCAAGGGTGGTAAAAAGATGACGAGAATTTGTGAATATCCTCAAAATCACAAGTATACTTGTGTTTATACCTTAAAAGAGTAACGGTAGCACTTTTCAGTTGTAAATGTACTTTTACTGTGGAAAATGATTTTGTGAATTTGGGCCTAGACCTGTTTATAGTTAAAACACTGACAACATTAACTAACACGTTTAGATGCACTAATCATGGTGCAAAGACATCCTTATTAACGCTAATGCACCTTGTAACAGTAAAATACTGCGGCACTGTTTGACGGGAAAGCTTACAACCTTCGTTTTTTTGTAAATATTGTGCCTTGCTTCTGTGCCTTAAACGTTTCAAATAAACATCATTCTCCATCTCCGAAATGTCAGTGACACGTTTCCTTATTTTGTTTCATATTTGGAGTGCTTATTGGTTTCCTGCTTAAAACAAAACCTCATAAAAACCATCTCAACTTGTGTCATATGTGATTACACAAAAAGTACACATTCTCACAGTTAAATCCCCATGAATAAAGATGGCAAAGAGAGAAAGAAACGAGCGAGGCAGCACCAAAAGCGGGTTTTATTACTTAAAATAGGCACTCACAACTCTTAGAGAAATGTGGTGTGACAGTGTTATTTTATTGTAGAAACGGTGCATTTCTCCAATCCCCTCTGTGGTGAAACTGTCACCTACAGAACGCATTAGCCCTCAAGAGCGCTGGTGGATAGCGTTTGTTTGCCTGGTTTGTAGGTTGGCCTTCAGACGCCAGGGTTCTTTAGTAGGCATATAACGTGCAATTCGTCCCACCACACTTGCCCCCTCTTTTCGCACCACAAAAGGCACCATACCAGTGGATGGTTTTCACTGCGTAGTCTTTATTAATTCTCAGATAACGCCATCTTTATTTGTAGATGCACGCACTGTCAACATTAGACCAACTTTTATTAATCCAATCCGACACACATTGATAACATTGGGTTGCACAGTATTCGTTTGAACCACAGGTTACAGTTGCAAATGTATTTACAGTTCAGGATCTCCCGAGACACACGGTATGCGGGTTGAACCAGCAGGACACAACCCATCTCCATTGCTTCCATTTCAGGCAACTACCCGTCGTCTACCCCCTAGACGCGGCCACCAAAACACTGCTTTGCACCTTTCCTTGCGCACCAGCTTTTACCAAGTTGCTTCCTCCAAGCACCGGCATCTCGGGTAGGGCCGGAGAGTCCAGGGCCACCAGCAGGACGGCCCCCTCTCCCGCCAGCCCGGAGCCCCATTGACTGCCCTCCTTGTTCCAGGATGGGCCAGTCCCCGTCCAACAGGAGTCCCCGCCATTTTTCCTGGCCCGGAACCCCGCCAGCTCTACCTTAAAAAATGAGGGATGGGTGGGTGGCCAACTTTGCTTCTGGCCGCGACCTGCTGGGTGCCCGAGGCAAGAGGACAAAGAGGGCTTCTCCCTCGTGAACAGCATTCTTATCCCTTTTTCCCTGGAGGGGCCACCTGCGTACCTAAGTGACGCACTACGTGCCTGCCTACCTCCTAATGTTTCCTAGTGGCCCCTCCCACTCGCCCTGACCAGATGTGAACTGGCCCAGCCTCTCTGCGGCCTCTCGAATGAAATGCCACTAAGCGCCCCCCTCCCCTAGGCGCGGTGGGGGCCTCTCATAGTAGGCATATAACGTGCAATTCGTCCCACCACACTTGCCCCCTCTTTTCGCACCACAAGAGGCACCATACCAGTGGATGGTTTTCACTGCGTAGTCTTTATTAATTCTCAGATAACGCCATCTTTATTTGTAGATGCACGCACTGTCAACATTAGACCAACTTTTATTAATCTAATCCAACACACATTGATAACATTGGGTTTCACAGTATTCGTTTGAACCACAGGTTACAGTTGCAAATGTATTTACAGTTCTGGATCTCCCGAGACACACGGTATGCGGGTTGTACCAGCAGGACACAACCCATCTCCATTGCTTCCATTTCAGGCAACTACCCGTCGTCTACCCCCTAGACGCAGCCACCAAAACACTGCTTTGCGCCTTTCCTTGCGCACCAGCTTTTACCAAGTTGCTTCCTCCAAGCACCGGCATCTCGGGTAGGGCCGGAGAGTCCAGGGCCACCAGCAGGACGGCACCCTCTCCCGCCAGCCCGGAGCCCCATTGACTGCCCTCCTTGTTCTAGGATGGGCCAGTCCCCGTCAAACAGGAGTCCCCGCCATTTTTCCTGGCCCGGGAACCCGCCACAGGGCGAGGAGCCTACTAGCGCTCTCGCCCTCCCCCCAAAAACAGCCTCACCTTCAGATATAGCGCTCACGCTCCCCCATATAACGTGGATGAATAATTCCAACCCTGCGCTGGACAGCTGGAACCCAATCTGGTAAGTACCATTCAGATTTCATTGCCTGTATCGTGGCATGCCTGATGGAACATACCAGCCCCCTTCCACCCACCGGAATCATATTGCCGCCTGCATATCTCCACCCCCGCCTCCTTGCGTCCGATGCCTTGAAAACACTTTATGAAAAGTCACAGAATATATACAGTAAAACGGCACTGCTACGTCGCCGCTGCCCCCATGCCACATTTACTAACTGCAGTCTGACCTACTGTTCCCAACTAGAAGACCGCCACCTGCCCACCTCTTGATCATTTCGATACCTGAAGGGGCAACGACCCTGCTTCAAGACCTGAGTAAAGCCGAACCTAACAACCATTCCCCTTTGTCCACTGAAGTTACTAACTAACGGCGATAAACTCATTGATCTGGGTGCCACATGATTCCGTGCGCCATCCCGGGTAACTTGTGTTTCGCAGCCTATCTTCGTCTATTATTTCCAATACCCCGTAGGAAGCATACCCCCTTGGATATATCGAAACTTATTCACAGCTCCTTTTTCCACTAAGTCCACCTATAAAAGGCAGCAAGAGAATTTAGTCAAGACAATGCATTTCATCTTCAGTGTACTCATACTCTTGCACTTGTCCGTACTCATGACCTTAGCTGAACCCCTGAAAGTCGGCCGTACTCCTGAAACCCGGCCTGAAACCCGGCCGAAACCTGAAACCCGGCCGTAATCCTGATCCCCGGCCATAATCCTGAACCCCGGCCATAATCCTGAACCCTGGCCATAATCCTGAAACCCGGCCATAATCCTGAAACCCGGCCGTAATCCTGAAACCCGGCCGTAATCCTGAAACCCGGCCGTAATCCTGAAACCTGCCCGTAATCCTAAAACCCGACTGTAATCCTGAAGACCGTCCGTAATCCTGAACTTGGCTGACTCGGCCTATCAAGTACCCCCTCTGCTGCGTCAATTGCGCCAGCAGGCCCCAACGGTCTCCAGCCAACAGTGGCACCCCTTAAAAACTAGGGCACTGCATCCCGCATCTGCCCCCAAGGTACCTGCCCCCCTGCAGGCCCCCCCAATATTGTACTCCAGTCCACCCGAGTCGACTTAAAGCAGAAAATCCATGACCGCCCGCAGGACAGTCCCCTCGTCACCTACCTTCTGCACATGTGGAAAACCACCCCTTCATGGGATCCTAAAAATAGTTGCCAACACCATTGTTAGGCATCCCCCTTGTCCCCAAGAAAACTGAACCAGCCCCCCCAACCTTCAACTCTCGTCCATGTTGGGTTAGGGCAGAAGAGCACAATACTTCACGTGGAAAAAAACACACGCTCCTGAGGTCTTTCAATTAGGTCTAAAAACACATCACTGTTTGGCATCTCCCTTGCCCCCAAGAGAACTGAAACAGCTTCCCCAATATTTTACCCCAGTCCTTCCGTGTTGAGTTAAGGCAGCAGAGTGCAGGACCACCAGCAGGACAACCCTCTCCCTGCCTACCTTCTGTACACGTGGTATCTACCCCTTCCTGGGGTCCATTCCGTATACGTAAGCACCCTTGTTGGGCATCCCCCTTGCCCCTAATAAACTGACGAAGCGCCTCCATTATTCTACTCCAGTCCATCCATGTTGTTTTAGGGCAATAAAGTACACATGGCCACTGCCCCCTCCTGGGGTCCCTCCCGCTGCTAAAAACCCCATTGTTGGGCATTTCCCTTCCCCTAAGCAACTGAACTTCCTCACCATCGCTGTCGACTGCCATGCCTTTCTGACCCTTGTCTGCGTCGAGTGGTCGGCCTCTACAACCTCCCTTGGGAGACCCGCTGCTTTGCAATAGCATGGTACTCACTCCTCTAATTACCACTTAAAACAGTGTCCCTCTGTGCAGAATAATCTGATAGCCTCCCCCATTGTAGATACGGGCAAAACGCCACCAGTTGGAGAGTCTCCCCCCAGGAGATAAGGCCCCAACCGCTGCCGCTAGATCCTTCCGTTAGACAATGTTATGCCACACGCCAACAGCTCTTAACTTTCCTCGTTTTTCGCGCAACTGGCTGAAACTCCCCCCACCTTAGATAGGCTTGGTCTTTACTGCATAATCTCTTAACTACACCTACCTTCAACACCCTCTGTAATTTGCTGATTGAATGTGCACCTCTAACCAGTGTATATAAATACCGTAACCCACTAATGTGATAGACACCAATTAGTTTTGCCAATACCTTCCAGCCATTGATTGTCCTTGTATTACCTTACCTTCATGGCCCCTCACCATAAGGCTCCCCAGAGATGTACTTCTATGCTTGATGTGCCAAAAAGACCACAGCCGACAACTGCCCTTTTTAAAAAAAATGTTTTATTATGGTAACCACCAGTCCTGTACCCCAGAGGCACTACATATATGGCTGTGCTGAAACACCTTGCCCTCCCCTGGATCCTATACCAAATATGCTCTCCAAGTGTCTCCTTACACCCACCGGTAATTTGGTTGATGTGTCCCATCCCATGGCCTAGTCCATAGGACAAACAGCTTGAACCCTTGCTTCCTTCCTTTTCCAAGAATACCCATGCTATTATGCACTCCAAATACCAATTCCTTCAGACCCCGTTTACTCCCCATAGCCACACCCTAACCTGGGGCCCCTTGGGTTCATTCACCCACGCTACGGCACTTCGATACAACTAAGGACGGGTCTCGAGCATGAGCGGGCCTCGATCCCTTGTCTTTGGAGAGTCTGCGCTACCAGGAGCCCGTCCCTTCCCAGTGAGCTAACGCTCCCTGGAGCTCCGCAACTAACATCCGACCCGTCCTTTCCAACTTGGCTCGCCTTACCCATTCTGCGCGCTTGACACGCGCTCATCTTGCCAATGCAATAACAGCTCCTTGGTGGCCTTCCGCATGCCCTCGCCGTATCTTGATCCATTGACGTCACTGACCACTCCCCTTCCACGTGACTTGGTCCATCCTCCTGCAGCTGCCATCTTAATGAGGTCGCTGACCACTACCCTTCCACGTGACTTGGCCCATCCTCATGCCGCCGCCATCTTAGTGAGGTGAGCCCGATATAAAGCAAAAGGAAAATCGAAAAATTAATGTTTGTTGCACTTTCCTTTGCCCTGCGCGCATCAACATTTTCGCTTTATGTTAACTGCCTCACCGCACGCATACCCGTCCTTTAACATTTTTGTCCCCCCCTGCTTAGATCGAGCCTGAACTCAACAGAAAGAAGAACAGGCGCTACATAAATTTACTTCAGTGCCACCCCGCTTTCCCCTGCAAACGAACCACTTGCCAAGGATCACCCCACCCCAGGGAACACTCTATGCCCCTGATGTATAAAGACACAGGTCATATTATTAACTGAAAACCCTCATGCTCCGGATTGGTATTTTCTACGTATTATTTTTACTATGATCCCAAATACTCGTATGAACTAAGCCACATGCCTTTCCTTAGCTAGTATGCGTTTAGTACTGCGACCTACATCGAAGGTAGGCAGCATGTATCACCAAGCAGGTAGGGGAGGTTATGGGTGTTTAGTGTGGATACCCCTATGATTATCACCATTAACATTATACGTTCGAAAGCTACTTTTTACTCTTTTTTATTTTTTTTGTTAAACGGGAATCCTTCTTCCCTACCCCTGCCGTTGCAATGTCCTAGCCCATCCATTCTTCAATGCAGGCGTAATAAACAGTGGCGAAATGTCATAACATATAGTAAAAGGATAAATCCATATTTCTAAGTTAAAACCTCAGCAAATTCTGTTATGGCAGCCATTAATCTAAAAGGACTCGGCCCATTATGCCTCTTTAGCTTTCCCTGCAACTTTTTAACGGTTTTGCAGTCTTCTTAATGATTTACTTCTACCAGAGCATCAAATACTGTGGTGTTTTCCAACGTTATAGCGCGAACCTGGTCCCCGATTTAGCTGCATTAACTGTTACCTCCTATTTGCTATTTGGACAGACTCCTAGCATACCGATCCTCCATGCGCGCTAACTCGCCCCCCGTTCACCACATCCCACTAAGCCGTCCTTACAATCCTGCGTTTGTTTCCCCACCAAGCTGCCTTCCGGCCCTTCCCTTCAAGCCTAATTTGCAACGAACATTAACCCGGCTGTTTTTTTATTTTTTTATTTATATAGCGCGAACTCGACCCGAAGGTATTGGAGCGCTTTACCTAGCACCGTATTTGCCTTACACGTTCAGGTCCGGGGAGATTAAGCGAAGTGCCCATCAACAAAGGATGTGGGCACGTCACACTTCATCCGTAGTAAACTCAATTGTTAAAAAACCATACATGCCAACATTTCAGAAGAGCAAAGTGGAAGATTTTTAGAAAAAAACGGGAGAATGGGGCCTTGAATGGGGTACTGTCATGTATGTGCTTTGGAAGTATGCTGCTGCAGGATCGGACTTTTGAAACGCAAATGCCCGTTTTTCCTTATCTTTCAGAAGCATGGAGCGCAATGGCAGACAGAGAGAGGGTGATGCAAGGGTTGTGCACTGGCCTGGCAGGTTGATGGCAGTGCATACAACCCCCCCCCCTTTGTGTGGCAGCCCGGGCTGCAACAGCTTTACACACCCAGCCGCCCCTGAGTACGGCACAAGTCTTTAAAAGACCATTCGCTTGTTAATTAGGCTTTGTTGGTTTTTCTCCACTTCTAGAGCCCCTGCATCGCCACTCTGACTGTTGCTGGAAGAATTAGTACTTTCCACATTACCAATCCTGTCCACTGGAACCCCAAATCGGGTTTCGGGATGCTTGAATCGGGAGGCGGGACATTAGCCTTGAAATCGGTAGTCTCCCGCCTGAATCGGGAGGGTTGGCATGTCTGAAACACGACCGCCAAACTGCACCGTATTTGCCTTACACGTTCAGGTCCGGGGAGATTAAGTGATTTTTGCCTTACACGTTCAGGTCCGGGGAGATTAAGTGAATTGCCCGGAAACAAAGGATGTGGGCGCGACCTCGAGGCTCGAACCTTGGTTTCCTCTATTGCGCTTTACCCACCACGCCCTGCCGCGCCTCGCGGCCCAACACCCACTTCACCCGTATTAAACTTACTTTTTAAAAATCGACCGCCAACCGGTCTTAACTACCCACCCTGCCAGCCCCCGAAGTTATTGGCGCGCTTTACATTTTTAAGGCTTGGGGGAAGGAGGGAGAGGTACCTTGAGATAGTGGTGTTATATTTTGAACACGTTTCTACAATGCACGGACGACTGAAAATCACAAACAAATCTACCCAACTGTTCCAAGCATCACATACCAAATAGTTTTTACAGTCGGATTTATCGGGAAAGTAAGAATGATTACCTATGGATGTCTCCTTTTTCCATTAAAGTTTAAGTAACTGCTGTGGCAGGCACATTTAAGTTATGAGGTAGTTAGTGCCCGAGTGTCCCTGTCACAATGGGATGAACTGGAATAAGCGGAAGCAACCAGCAGACTATTATCAAACAGCAAACACGAGCACCCATGTTGGGCAATTCGACAGTTACAACTCGAGACACTCGGCATTAAATACTTTTGCGACTGTTCTGTTTCAGAGTCAGTTCTCGAGTTAAGTGATTTTCCCAGAATCGAAACCCACCCTGCCAGTCCCCGAAGTTATTGGAGCGCTTTACATATCCTCGTATTTACATTACCCATTCAGGTACGGGGAGAGTTAAGTGACTTGCCCAGAATCACAGGATGTGGGCGCGACCTCGAGGCTCGAACCCTGATTTCCTCTATCGAGCTTTACCCACGACGTCCTGCCGCTCCTCGCGGCCCGTCACACACTTCATCCATACTAAACTAAATTATTAAAACGACTACCAAACTGTACTACCTACCCACCTTGTGAGTCCTGGTTTTGCTACGCTGTGAGGCCCCCTCATCCCGGTGCCCGTTGCAACTTGCCAACTTTGCTTCTGGCCGCGACCTGCTGGGCGCCCGAGGCAAGAGGACAAAGAGGGCTTCTCCCTCATGAACAGCATTCTTATCCCTTTTTCCCTGGAGGGGCCACCTGCGTACCTAAGTGACGCACTACGTGCCTGCCTACCTCCTAATGTTTCCTAGTGGCCCCTCCCACTCGCCCTGACCAGATGTGCACTGGCCCAGCCTCTCTGCGGCCTCTCGCACGAAATGCCACTAAGCGCCCCCCTCCCCTAGGCGTGGTGGGGGCCTCTCATTCTCCCAAGCAATCTTGATTCAGACCCAAACAGGAGTTTGCACCAGAATACGGACTGCAGTGTGTGCGAAAATACTTTGCTTTTCCCCGGAGTAAATTTTGTTTGATAAAATCTGGCTTACCTGTGTAGAAATAATTCAACACATTGCGAGTTTTGCACTGCGGAATGAGGGTGAAGCAGGGGCAGGGCCGGCTTTAGCGCTAGTGGCGCCCTGTGCGACAATGTCTGTTACCCCCCCCCCTCCCCTAATGACCACTTCTGCCACGGATTCCCTCACTGGCTCCCTTGAACAGTGCCTCTCAAGTCTCCATAACTACTGTCTCTCAGATTCATTTAGTTTTATAGCACCACTCATACCTGTGTAAGGTGTCAGAGCACTTTACACCACACACACATTGCACAGAGACAATCATATGTGTGTAAATCAGTGTATGGGAAATGCTATATCAGACAGGACTACAAGGTGTAGTGTTAGAGTGACATGTCATCGATACTGGTGGCAATATAGTTGGAGTCCTTATTCTGGAAAAAGCACAAATTCGGAATTTAAAACGTAACATTATTGTTAGGGGTTCTCTTTCATAATAAGAATTGTTTTCTCCCAAATTAACTCTTTAAACAAGATTGGGATGATGAAAAACTGGGCAAAAAACAAATATGAACGAAAGTGCATGAAGAGAAACTCTCTCCTGCTGGTGTGAGCACTGTAGACACAGCAAACAAGTTGCTAAACAATTTAAGCCAATGCTTAAGTTCAATTATGGATGCTCATGCGCAACCACCCTCATCCAGTATCATAAATCCAAAAGAATCCCCAGAGGGTTACGGATCGCTTTAAAACCTATGTTATGTAAAACAAATAAACTATTCATGGAAAGATGGTACCAGATTCTAAATAAATGTTCATTGGACCTCATTCTCCTCATTGTCGAAGAGCTATCTAACATACTTAAAACGTTGTAAATAGAAATAACCCAAATCAAAGAAGAATTATCAAAAAAAGATACTGAAAACTGGGATGAACTTTTACAAGATCTAAATGAAAAATTAGACCGGTACGCAAAAGAAATACATGAAAGAAAAATAAGAAAATTTCGTTGTGATACGATAGACTATCAATTAGACGAAGTTTACACCTGGGCTGAGGTGTACAATCAACGTAGATGGCAAAGACCACAACAAAAAACAGGGTCTTCTGAAGAGAGTGTTGTTTCCGATACAGATTTGGCTCAGAATAGACCACCCGCGCACAGATCTGAAACTCAAACCGATACTCAACCAAGTACATCAGGCAACACACATAGCAAGAAGACGTCTTTTTTAGCCACCAGTCCAGCAGCCAATCACCAACCCGAAAAACTTATACAAAAACAAGGAGAAGTAAAAGAAAAAACGCCAATGAACGAAACAGAAAAGAGACCTCTTCGAAGCAAGACGAGAGCAACTTAGTGGTCAACATCTCAAAAGTTGATTTAACAAAAGCACAAATCGCAGTCTTGAATAAAGGCACATCATACGTACCAACGTACCAAAGTAACATCGCAGAGAGTGAAATTGCTTTTTTCAAATTCGTTAGAACACTGAAATTGAAATATTTCTTCAGTACCATTGAATCTCCCTCATCTGAAATGGAAGAAAGTTCCTTAAAAGAATTTAAACCCAAAAGTTCTTTTTGCTCCCCGATTTCACACAAATCGATTGACACTTTTGAAAGATTGGTTAAAGCAGACTTGAATAAAATCAATTTCAGCAAGAAAATCAAACAAAATTTCAGCAATAAGGAATGGAGTACTCTCAAACAACTATCTAACAATCAAGTTCTCACATTTTCCAAAGCTGACAAAGGAGGGGCATTAGTGGTCCTAGACACAGATTTTTATGAACAAAGCGTAATGGAGCACATCACTGATAGTGACACATATACTAGACTGGACCATGATCCCACTTTGAGTTACCAAAGTCTTCTCAACAAAAATTCTTACACGGGCATCCGAGATGGGTTGGATTAATCACAAGACCAAGAGATTTCTATACACCACGTACCCTAGACGTCCTAAACTGTATATGCTGCCACAAATTCACAAAAATTTGACAAAACCACCTTTTCGACCGATAGTGTCAGCATGTGGCTCACTCTCTGAACCCATTGGTAAATACTTGGATTATTTTTTACAGCCAACCGTACAACACCAAATATCGTATCTCAAAGATACAACTGATCTTTTGAATACTCTCCAAAACTTGAATTTTGATCACATCAATGATTGGTACTTATGCACAGTGGATGTTACTGCTCTGTATACATCCATACCACGCAGAGATGTATTAGACGCTATTGAATGGGCATTATTGCAACACAGCAATATCAAGGCAGAAAAAGTGTTTCTTTTAGAATTGCTTCAATTTGCATTATTCCACAGTTATTTCGAATGGAAAGGCATATTTTATGCTCAAAACAATGGCACGTCTATGGGATTTACGGGGGCACCCTCGTATGCCAATATCTTTATGTCCAAATTTGAACAAGAACATATTTCGAACAATGAAACATGGTCTCAACATCTGATTTTATATAAGCGCTACATTGACGACATATTGATAATTTGGAAAGGTGATCCTAAGCTTCTAGAAAACAATATTGGTGATCTAAATCATATTCACGATCGTATTAAATTCACCTATTAGATCAACAAATCTCAAATCAATTTCTTAGATGTATTGATTAAAATTCATGAAGGGCATATCAAAACCCATGTATTCATCAAAGCCACAGACAGAAACAACAGTTTGGATTTCAGTAGCTTCCACCAATTTGCGCTTAAAAAGCATTTGCCATATTCTCAATTCATTCGGCTCAAGAGAATAACTTCTGATCCTCAAGACACTAGAGACATCATTCATAAATTTTCCAACAGATTTCGAGCAAGAGGATATCCAGACCACATTCTCGAGCAAACTTGTCTAAGATTGGAAACCATTGGTCGCACTGATTTATTGAAATCTATAGAGAAACCACAAACCAATCGTCCAGTTTGTGTTTTAAAACATTCAACACAATCGACATTGATCAAATCAACTATCATAAAACACTGGGATATCATTCAAACTGAACCAGATCTCACTCATCTCTTTCCGCAGCGTCCGATTTTCGCTGTGCAAAGATCTAAGAACCTTAAAGAACTTTTGTCAAAACAATCAACGATTTCCAAAAAGACATTCAAAGGTATGCAAAAATGCATGAATTGCATACACTGAAACAATGTAATGACAGGTGCCTTCTTCTATCATCCAACCAAAGGGTATAAAATCAATTTACAGCATTCAAGTACTTGTGACACTATGAACGTGATTTACGCATTGAAATGTCCCTGTGATAAGATTTACGTAGGTCGAACCGAAAGAAAAGTAAAGACATGAATAGGAGAGCACAAGAGCAACATTCGCTTGATGAATGAGAAATAATCAGTAGCAATACATTGGAAAGAAGCAAGGCATAACATAGCGCAAATGCGTTTCACGATTCTAGAAGCGCAAAAACCCACAGGAGAGCATGATCCTGCTAAATCATTAGCACGTTCCGAATTTTTTTGGACTAAAAAATTGCAATCTCTCCAACTTATGGGATTAAATGACAGGATTGAATACAGTTGTTTTTTGTAAATAGAATTTATATGTGACATATATTTGAATAACACCTCTCTACACGTTTTTCATGATGAACAGTTATGATGTTTAGTAACAACATTGATATGAATTAAGGCTGTCAGATCATGTTTTCTAGATAGTATTATTGTAGTGTTTTTATTCATGTACGCTTTCTATGTTTAGTATAAGTTACGGTGATCCGTTTTCTATTTTCACTGACTTGGGATTTTTTAAATAGTCACGTTGTTTACATCACGCACACGTCCCTGGCTGAGAAGCCATGCACAATCTCCACACTTGGTGAGTTTGCCGCGCGCTCTTCAAACACCTTAGCGTATCTTCATATCTTTGTGTTTCTGTTGTTTTAATCTTGGCGCGTAACTTTTTTGCACTTGGTGAGGTGGCAGTTTGTTGTTGAATCGCACAGTATAGAGGACGATTTAACCTGAGTAATTATCATTCTATTGTCACCGTATAACTAATCTCATACACTCCGTGATTCTTTTCAATATTGTAGTCACCGTTTTTCAACAACGTTATCTTTATTGGTCACGCTTTGTTCACCGAGCTGTTTAGTTATATCACGTTCACGTACATCCGTAGAAAGCATGTTAATATCTTTAGGCACGCTTCAACGAGAAGTTTATCTTCTTACACACATATGTCGATTATTGTTTGTAGCAAGTACAGTCACATACCACGATGTATGAAGTCATGAGGACCGTTTGGGTAAATTGCTTCTTCTGTTTGTTTATTTGTAGTACGAACTAATGACCCCTGACGAAGGGTCCGGATTTGACCCGAAATGCATTGGGTTTTGATGAACTAACGTCAGTTACAGATGACGCACGATTGTTTTACACTACTTTGATTTCAAATGAACCTTATTCGCATGGAATGAATGCAATAAAAAGCTTTGAAACATTGAATACTCACGCATGAGCATCCATAATTGAACTTAAGCATTGGCTTAAATTGTTTAGCAACTTGTTTGCTGTGTCTACAGTGCTCACACCAGCAGGAGAGAGTTTCTCTTCATGCACTTTCGCTCATATTCATCTATGTGACGCTTTGGACGTTCGTCATGGTGTTTAGAGCACACAATGAATTAATTTCTTAAAAAACGTTTAAACTTGAGTGCACGTTGGCTTCCAGTTAATACAAAAAACAAATATCTCTACCATATACCTTGCAGTTTGCATGCAGCTCTAGGATGACAGTTGCTCAATGCTCTATATTAGGATTTTAACTTATAAACGGCAAGTAACAAAAGGAGCTCTCTACTAGAAGCAGTAACCCACTGACTTTATATGCAATTCGTTATCTGCATGGTACACGTTCTTAGCAGCAGGCATTTTAACCCTCTGCACTACCTAAGGATGAGTCAAAACTTGCACTAGACCAGGGGTACTCACAAACTTTCTCTTGGGGGCCAAATTTACAGTGTGGTTTGTGGCCGAGGGCCGCACCTTGGCGGCGGGGTCATTGGGGGAGGGGGCGGGGCTAGAGCAACAAAAAAAAACTGTGACCATGAGGTGGAACACAGGTCCTTGCAGCGGACGCCTTCGTCCACTGAGCCACCGGGCCCGGCATACTCTCTCTCTCCCTCTCTCTATCTCCCTCCCTCCCTCCTCCGTCTCCCTCCCTCCTCCGTCTCCCTCCCTCCTCCGTCTCCCTCCGTCCTCCGTCTCCCTCCCTCCTCCGTCTCCCTCCCTCTCCCTCCGTCTCCCTCTGTCTCCCTCCCTCTCCCTCCATCTCCCTCCCTCCTCCATCTCCCTCCCTCCTTCGTCTCCCTCCCTCCTCCATCTCCCTCCCTCTCTCTCTCTCCCTCCCTCTCTGTCTCTCTCCCTCCATCTCTGTCTCTCTCCCTCCCTCTCTGTCTCTCTCCCTCCCTCCCCGTCTCCCTCCCTCTCCGTCTCCCTCTCTGTCTCCCCCCTCTGTCTCCCTCCCCCCTCTGTCTCCCTCCCCCCTCTGTCTCCCTACCTCCCTGTCTCCCTCCCTCTCTCTCCCCCTCTCTCTCTCCCTCTCTCCCTCTCTCTCCGTCTCCCTCTGTCTCCCTCTCTCTGTCTCCCCCTCTCTGTCTCCCCCTCTCTGTCTCCCCCTCTCTGTCTCCCCACTCTGTCTCCCTCCCTCTCTCTCTCCCTCCCTCTCTCTCCCTCTCCACCCCTCTCTCTCTCTCCCTCTCCGTCTCCCTCCCTCTCCGTCTCCCTACCTCCCTCTCCCTCTCCCCCTCTTCCCCTCTCTCCCTCCCTCCCCGTCTCCCTCCCTCTCCCCGTCTCCCTCTCTCTCCCCGTCTCCCTCCCTCTCTCTCTCCGTCTCCCTCTCTCTCTGTCGCCCTCCCTCTCCGTCTCCCTCTCCGTCTCCCTCTCCGTCTGTCTCTTTGCCTCTCTGTCTGTCTCTGCCTCTATCTGACTGTCCCTGTCTCTGCCTATCTGTCTCTATCTGTCCCTGTCTCTGTTAGTCTCTATCTCTATCTGTCTCTGTCTGTTTCTGTCTCTCCCTACTGCCCTCTGTCACCCTCTGTCCCCTTACCCGACTCTCACACCCTGCTGTTCTCTTGTCATTCTTTGTCACCTCTCCCCCCCTCATCCCCCCCTCCGCTTGTGAGGCAGCTGAGGCAGCTTCCCTTCCAGGGCACACACACAGCCCCACCTGAGTACTTCACAGGTCTTTAAGAGACCATTTGCATGATAACGAGGCTTTGTTGTATTTCACCTCTTAGCGCCCCAGCAGCTCCACTCGGACTATTGCTTGGATCGCCCGGCCCCCACAGAGCAGAGTCTGTTTGCTGACACTGTTAAAAAAACCAAAAAACACCGGTACGAATTCTGCAAGGTCCGCGGGCCACCAAGAAAGGCTTGCCGGGCCGCTGGCGGCCCGTACTATGAGTACCCCTGCACTAGACAAACCTCCGGTCTCTTTCCAGGAAGACGATTAAGCTCCGGAGTTGTCTTGACATTTTAATTGTCTGAAAATTGCTGGAGGCCAGGAACGTGGCAGCAAGTGCTTTTAAGATGATAATATGCATTTTTTAAATGACGCCCCCACACCAAGTCAACGCCCGATGCGGTCGCACCGATCGTACCGCCCTAGAGCTGGCCCTAAGCAGGGGAATATGCTAGTACCACATTATTCCCCATTCTCAGCTACAGCACTTGGATGGGGAAGGCATTGTAACCATCTAAGGGCATGATTTGGATGTCAGTCGGACAGCCTCTGATCATTGTTTGGAGGCTTCCTGACCGATATCAAAGGTTTAAATGAGAGTTTAAACCGGCCAGGTAATCCGACTGGCTTCTGACGGGTTCAGGGAGCCCATTAGCCAGTTGGAAGCCACACATAATCCCTAACGTACGGTGTTTCTGCCGTCTGTATTGTGATGCCAGTTTCTGACAGGCTTTCCTTGTCAGACTTTCTGACATGGAAAGCCTGCCAGAAAGCGACTTTGGGGTCCCCTAGCAGGGCCCCCTTCTCCCCTGGGCCTACGGTTCTGGGCCTGGGGGGCACGTATGGTGATCACTGTAAATCCCTGCACATTGTAGCAGGCATTGTGAGGTGCATGCCACACCATGCAGAGATTTACAGAAACTTTTCTTTCTCTATGGGAGCTTGTGCAGTGGCCGGGTTACGACCTCCGCACAAGCTCCCATAGAGAAATGGGAGTTTGCAACTGCACCATGTGCGGTCGCATCGTAATTGCGAAATCGTCTACCGGAGGTTGGTCGGTTCCGCAACTGCAGAGATGACGGTCAGAGGCAACTCGGTCGACATCAAATTGAGGCCCTGAATATCACAGTCTTTGTAAATCAAATACTAGGATACCTTTAGTCAGTGTATATCTTCATTGTAAGGACTGAGAACTCAGAAAAGAAATTCATAAGCATTAGTTCAAAATGTTACTAGTTCAAATCAGCTCCTTTGTATTTAAAATTCACGTTGATTGGCTCCCTTTTAAATATTGCTTTCCCAGTAATTCAGTCTAGACATTTTCAAATCACAGCTTACTGTCCCAAGCTTCGCACTGGCTTTTCCATACCGAGTCTGATGCTGCCTCAATTATGGCAACATCACCTCGCCCTTCCATCCTGCATCCAGCCAGTCCCTCTTTTGGGGCTCATTGCAATCTAGCCATAAATAGGCCTGGTATTTCTTCCCTCCCCCGGAGTTTCTGATACGACGGACATTGGGAGGTCTGGGGGGTTGGGATAAGGTGAAATTCTTGTGAAGTCAGGAGTTGGTCTCTCAAGCTACAGGTAGAAATGGGAAATTGTCATCGGAATGAGGAATAATGCACCTGGAACTTCACCTGGACAATATGACTGCTCTCAGAAGCAGAAGTGTCTTGCTCGTAAACACCCACCGGCGCTGTTTTCATGGGATTGTAATTCATAACTCACATTACTAGGCTCCAGTGAAATTAGAGGGACATTTCTCATGAGGCTCTTAAACTTGCCCAGCACTAGGAGAACTCTACTCACAGGAGATGCCCTTAGACAGGGAGGATACACATAATGATCTCCTGAGGATCCCCTCCCTGAATCAAATTAGAGTAGAGACAAGATGTAGATGCCCCGTTAGAAGATCAGTAACAATGAAAGTGTTGGGAGTGAGAGCCAGGATGGCATTCCTACAGAACTATGTAAACTGGCCTCGGTCACAATGATGAAGAAACGTCTTGCAGTGTGCTTGGAGACTAATGAGAGGAGCAGGCTCCAAGAATCCATTATGGAAGCATTACTAGTGGTGGTCACCAAAGTCTGATAATGACTCAAACGAAGTGCACATTTACAGACCTTTGTCAGTGCCGAGCATTGACAGTAAAATTCTTGTTAAAGCCCTGGCCAAACTGCTCTTCTTGGGTGTGGAGCTACTGGTGGTGATATTATGGAGAGATGTAGCAAACTGGGATACTGAGGGAGAATACACAGGGTATCTGCTCTCTATTTATACAGATGACATGTTGGTGTTTTTGAGATAACCAAAAATATCCATCTGTAGCAATGCTGATGGCACTAACCCTCTATGTGGAGATTTCTGGACTCCTTATCAACCTCACCAATATATGGCTGTCTCTGATGGGAGTCCTGTAGGAGAGACCTAGAAATGAGCTACCCAATGTGGATTTTGACTGACAGATGGACGACATGCGATAATTAGGTATCCTGTGCACGCGAGACCCTAATGAGTCCCTGAGACTTAATACAGGCAAAGTATAGTTAGGAATTAAATGGTCCCATTTTGAACATCTCTTCCCATTTTGTCGCTAGGAAGTATATGATAAAGATGATAATATTGCCCATATAATTATATATTTTTCAAGGACTATTTGATTGAATATTTTAGAGAGTGGTTCTGACTGTTGAGCTCATTGGCCTGGAAAAACAAAAAACTGAGAGTAAGGTTGAATGCACTAAGGCTGCCATATGAGAAAGGAGGAGTAACTCTCCCTGACTTTGAGTGCTACTACCTGGCTCTCCAACAGCAACATTTGGTGTTGTGGCTTTAACTGGCCCCCAATTGGGAATCCTGGAGGGTGCCACAGAAATAATGAGCTGAAAAATGTATTTATGTTAGATATATGGTCCTGTACCACCAAGGAATGCGCCATTCCATGGCGGTGTGTACATGTGGTGCTCTACAGAGCTGTGTGCATTGGAGAATGAGATGGTGAGTGTAAGAAGGATGGACGGAAGTTGTATAAGTATGGGGACTTGAACAGTGATGACCAACTGAAAACCTTTGAAGTAGTTAGGGTGCAATTTGGGGAGGCAGCAGGACAATTTGTGTGTTAAGCACAGCCAATTAGAAAAATTGGGCTGTTCTGGAGAAAGTCGATGGGCAGGTCCACTACTGAGACTTGCTGAGGGCGACCAACCCATATCTTCTCGTTACAAAACTCCAAACTTAGAACAACCACAAATATACCTGGGGATTGGAATAATAACTTACCTCATGTCCTGACAAATAAGAATTCGGAGATGGTTCTAGGGTACCCCACCATGAGTTCTAGCAATGCAGAGTAGTTTACCCGTTGGTACATATCAAAATTTACCCATAGTGATCTGATCCATGTCCCAGGTTTGGTACCCCTTGAACTAACATAATGCATATGGTATGTAGCTGTGCGAATGTAGTGAAATAGCGGGATGATGTAATATAATTTGATTTCTGGGAGTTATGGGGAATATTTCACAAAACACCCCACAGAAAACCATATTCTATTGTTGCACAACACCCACATAAGGAAGATGCTAAAATTTAGATTGGTGACACTAAGACTAAACCTGGAAAAGAGACACACTACAATACATTAGATTTACAGTAGGCGTCCCAAAATGGAAAAATTGGAAAACGATCCATAGGAGTGGGGACTGGTAGGGAAAAAAGAATGTCTCTTGTTCGTGTGAGTGACAAATTAGCAGAGGAACTTAAGGATCGGGCCGACTGCTGGTGGGTTCCCCTTGACTCTGGAGTGGAGATTGGGCTCTTTGCGAGACCACAGGATAACAGGACCTAATGCACAATTGATTTGGTAGTAATGAATCACGCCTTACCTCCGTGACAGATAGATTTGCATCAGACAGCCATAGATATAAACTCTTATATGGTGATTACTTTTGGCTATTCATGTCTGCATCCACACCATAACAAGAAACACCCTATTTGGTTATGCTATAAAATATCATGGTTGTTAAAACAATGTTGCCCAGGACATTGCAACCCACCAGATATTCAGAGTCAAACACTCTGAGGGGGATATTCTCAAGAACGTGTGATAATCATCGCCAAGATCTGTTAATGCAATCTTCCATATCACCGTCTATTGCGGGAAAATAACTCCGTGTCAACGTCGTAATCTTAACATGGCGGTAACATGCAATAGTTTACCGACAACGCGTCAAATGTTCGCGAAAAAACATTACTGGGACGGCGATAAAAACTCAAAACCCGAAAGCGAAAAAAGTGACGATGGGCCCAACCGCGATGACAAAATCAGCGATAAGCTGTGCCAGGCCTGCAATTCACAAACGTCAGGCAGGAAAAATCACCATAAAAGCAGGAAAAAAACCACAAACAAAAACAAAACAACTGTGAAGCACAATGGAGGTAGCCGGAGCAGGAACAGAGGATTACCAGAACCCCACAAGCCCCCCGGAGGACCAGGCCGGGACCTTGGGGTCAAGGAAGGGCAAGGACAAGAAGAAGAGGAAGACGCTGTTCAGTCCGCAGAAAAACAGGATCCTGATAACGGAGGTGATAAAATACCATCAACAACTGTTTGTCACCTCCAATGTATCATTGGTGCCAAAAAATGGAATATGGCAGTCCATCGTGGACAAGGTAAATGCAATCGGAGTGCTGAGGAGGACAATGGAAGAGGTCAGGAGGCGCTGGAATGATGTGAAGCGCAAAACCAAGCAGAAACTCGGCAACAACCAGAAGGCAGCAATGCAGACTGGAGGTGGGAGTCCAGCGCCACAGTAGGAGCTGGACGAGATGGAGGAAATGGTGTCCACAGTTATCAGTGGGGAGACGGTGGCAGGAGTTGGGGGAGAGGACACTGCTCGACAGGAACCAACACAACAGCAACAGGGTGAGTAACGACCAGGGTCTGGGGGGACGGGGGAGATAGGCACAATGGCACACATGCACAATTAAGCATAGAACAGTGCACACCCACAATGACCCTGGAGCATGTCCCTGATCCCCTTGGCACACTGCAGCACACCTAGAAACTGCAAGTAGGCCCCCATCAACTATGTGCCCAGAGGGGGCCCTCCCCACACGTCACTAATCTCACAACAGACCCATGCACATGTGCTGAACCCAGCATAGCTGCGGGTCCTTGACCCACACTGACAATGCAAGTGACACTGCATGACGCACGTCACAACACTGAGGGGGCTGAGTGTCGACCACATCTGTAAAGGAGCAGATCACACTCTGACACATCCATGTGCACAAACAACCCCTGACGTCAACAAGACATCTGTGGACAAACCATGCCCAAGAGTCCCAACTCCCACCAAGAGCCCAATTTACCCAAGTCTGCAATATCTCAGCACTGTATAAGCACAGAATTTAAAGACACACCACCTGAAAGGGATAAGGGCAAGCAAAATCAGAGCTGCAGGGGCAGCTCTCCCACAATGCAGCACACACATATAAGAAGCAGAGCACATCAACATTGACAACAACGTGGTAAAAACTGCAACACGTTCACAACAGAACAGAGGACACAACTGCTGCCGCTTGTGTGTAGAAACTGGCCAATCACATTTGGCATAGCAGGGAAATGTAAGATGATGATGTACAAGTACAAACACACATCCATGATGTTGTCGAAATGTCCACTCTCCCGCATCAAATAGGCAGCTCCTCCCAAACAGTCACAATATACATTATCATGCAGTCTGTATGTAAACTTGTACAATGCGTCAACATACATGTGAACACAATTAAACTGCATCTCCACTTCACATTGCAGAAGGAGAATCAACACCTCCTGCAGAGCAGACCCAACAACTCTTCACTGATGATGAAGAGGACCTCCCCACCTTCGACACAACACCCTCCAACAGCTCATGGACACCCTCAGCAACCCACCCCCAGGAGCAGGGCAGCCCAGCTGCATCGAGGAGACCTCAACCCCTGCACAGACCACACAGCAGGAAGCACCAACTGCCACAGCTGTCTCCCAGGACCCACACGACCAACACATGGCCTTCCAACAACATCTGTTAGGGTGCCAGGAGAAGATGACTGATCAGGTGGGGGTGGGGTTCGACCTCATGTCAGCCAAACTAGAAGCCATATGTGGGTGTCTAAGTCACATCAGGGACCACTTACAGTCCCTAATGGACACCCACAGTCCGCTCCATGCTCTCCACCGATCCATGAAGGACATCGCTGGAGTCCTGACTCTGAGACACGGACAACTGTCTAGTCAGAGTTGCTCCAACAGTGTCCTCCGGGAGTTGGGACACATCCAGAGGACCATGGAGAATATGGAGTGGGTAAAGGCAGAAAGAATGGCTGCCACGCTGCACACCAGCATCATGTAGCTGGGATGTACCATGCCCTGCAGGTCCTCGTCATGGCATTGCTGCCACAAGGCCTGGTGCAGATGAATGCTGCTGCTGCTTTTACATCCACATCTCTGCCCCCTGATGTGTCAGTGCCACACAGTGCTGGAGACAGAACACTACCACCCACATGTGAGGCACATGAAACATCAGAGGATGAAGATGCAGATGATTCTGCCTTACTGGTAAGAAGGAAGCACTAGAATTCATCTCCGTAATATGGCCTGTTTCTGCTTGGTTCTGCCCTCTGCATCATAACCTTCCACTGTCCCCCGATGCACTCTGCGACACTCACCTTGGACCTTGACATGGACTGCAATTTCCTGTTTTTTCACCAATGACACAGCTATCAGACTGTGGACTGAACTCTTCCTCTTCCGATGTACTTGTCATTCCCTGAAGGACTCTGGCTGGCCCTCCACGGGCCAACAATGTAAAGTGGGGTTTGCATGGCCCTGTACTGCTCCAGCTACAACACTCCACTGAATGTGCATTAAACACTCAAATTTACACAAATGTGTCATGTCTATGATCATTCAAGTGTGAAAGTATGGATGAATGTAGGGTCAGTGATTCTCCCTTACATCCATGTTGCTCATGTTGTGGGACTTGAGTCACAGAGTGCAACATTACAGATTGCGGTCCGGGTGGTGCCGACACTACAACAGAGACACACGCATTAGTTACTTTCTTGTCCAGCCCAGAACAGAACCACGCCCAGAGCCCCGGGCTCTTTGTTCACACCCCTACGCTGGACTGGCATACGCCAGGCCAGCCCCCTCTGCTTACGCTTACAGGGGGGGGGACGACATCGCTACATGTCCCAGGTCTTCCCTGTAGTGATCTGCTGATCACAGGTCTAGTTGTCAGCATGCCACAGCCACTCCCTGAGGGCTGGTTTACGCCCACACCACACCCATCCAGCACAGGCGTCACAGGACATGTGACCCTGCCAATAAAACGGGCCGGGCGCACGTGCTCGAGGCCATTTTCCACTATCTATCTGAGTGTGTCTGTGTGGTTATTATTTATGCATGAGGGCTTAGGGCCCTACCACATCACGTTCCCCACAGCCGGAGGTGACATGATGGCGCCCGCACCACGAGACTCAATCATAAAGGGCCCATGACTTGCGGTGCACAGAGTTGGTGGCAGTCGAGGCACTTTGGCCAGCATGGGCCTACCACCATGAGACGGTGACTTGCAGTACACAGAGTTGGTGGAAGCCGAGGCACTTTGGCCCGCAATGGCCTACCGCCACGAGATGGTGACTTGTGGTGCACAGAGTTGGTGGCACCCGAGGCACTTTGGCTGGCATGGGCCTACCGCCACCAGACGGTGACTTGCGGGGCACAGAGTTGGTGGCAGCCGAGGCACTTTGGCCGGCACGGGCCAACCGCCACGTGGCGAAGACTTGCGGTGCACTGAGTTAGTGGCACCAGAGCTGAGCGGGTGTGCAGCCTGCAGTGATGTGTAGGCCTCGATACGCCGTCCTGCCAATCAAGATTCTACTTGAATTGTAAGCCCAGCTGGACCGCAGTGTACGCCAAAGGCAGCAGGCTGCACAGACATGACTCCGTGGCACTGTGCTGCAGTGTGCGCTGGAGGCCTGTGGGGCGGAATCCAGCGATCGGCTGAGGAGGTTGCACCGGCACGTGGTGGGCTCTCTTGGAGACACGCCGGTGGCGGCAGGTGAGCATTGAGGTCTGGGTGCACTGGGGCGGGCAGTCATCGCTGGGCGGCGATCCAGTCTGTGGACCAGGGCTGGGGTGCAGCAGGCACACAGGATCGCGTAGGCACCACCGGTCACATCGGCACCCTCGTGACTTGGTGGGGGAAGTGAAGGTGCATGGGTATCAAGCTGATACAAACCGTGATGCTTATAGGTATGAGAAATCCTGCTTCATGAGACCATAATAGATGTGACCATAACCTTCCTTTTCTTTCCTCCGAAGGTTACGATCACACATACTTCTGTTACGGTCTTTTCAAGCAGGTTTTGTCTTTCCTGTAAGCATTCCGGTTTGTCCATGTGCTATACACTGCACCAGATTAGGTTTGTGACTATACGGACGGTTGACCATTGTCACCATTTGTATGGAATTGTATTGGGGAGTTCCCACAGCATATGCAGTTACTTGAATCCACATGTTGTCCTGATGAAGTTCCCCATTGGACGTTGGCTGTGCTTTCCGTATTGTTTATTTGTGTATTTATAATAAAGGACTCTTTTTACACTACTGTTGACTACTGGACTTCATGACCGTGCGCACCCACATTTCAGTTACTACAATCTTGGATCTGGGGCACAGAGGCGTCTGGCAACGGCTAGCGTTGGGGTTTGGTTGCGCAGGAACACTACGAATTGGAACTGTTGTGTGGTGTGGATACAGGGGCCCGCCGTTGCTATTGTGGACATGTATCCAAGACATGTGTGAGGAAGTTTGATAGGGCTGGCCGTGGGACTCCTCCGACTCTGGCAGTTGTTGGTTGGGATGTACCAGGGGCCAACAGGTGCAGCACAGCCAGCAGCTTTGTCTGCGGAGGGATGTTGGTTTTCCGCTGTGTTGGTACCATCAGCCTGTGGGCAATGTGGATCAGGATGTGGAGGATGGTTGTCCTTTTGTGCCTGTAGTGGGCAATGACTTCCTCTGGCGTTAGGTCTCTGAGGCTGGTGCATGTAATGTGGTCCACCGGGGCCATGGGGGTGGTGGCGGTGGGTGTTGTAGACCTCTTGGATCTCCGAGCTGCATGATCAGTGTCTCCATGACATGTGTTGGTCTTCAGATGTGGCTCTGGGCTGGGCTCCCTTTAATACTGCAGGTAGTCGTCCTATTTTACAACAGTAAAAGGCAGGTGTTAAATCCCTGCTGCTAACTACCCTTATTGCCTGCTTTTGGATCACATCGCAGATCTGTCTGGTCGTTGAGAATATCGTGAAGTGGTGTTTTAGTGTGTTTTTGCACAGGAACGCCTACTCTGCATATCATTAGCGTTAGTTGTCGCTCTCATCCGTGGCGATGTTTTTTGCAGAAGCTATCGCTGGAGAACTGGCAATATCGGCAGTTTGCACCAGCTTGAGAATGATAATTCTTTCGCCACTTTTGCTGCGCTAAAGTGCCGATAACTCGGTGATAAGTCCTTGAGAATATGCCCCTGAGTGTGTGACTTTTTATTTAGATATCCTACAATCTAAGGAAGCCTGATCCCTCTTTAAATTAGCATGTGTTACCGCTAACGTAAGTCCCGCCAAACAAAACATTCTATTTTGCAGACAGACTCATACAACTCTCAAAGCAGCCCACCCATCAGCACATCATTAGCTTGCACATTATTGCACTGGCTGTCTCCATAAGTGCATCCAACGACCACAGTCTCACCAGACAGGCACAAACATCGACTTACTATAATTGCAAAAGCACCAGGCAAGAAGTCATATCAACATCTTCCAGACCGGCTGCATCTATCTCTTCACGATTTATAGCAACATGACAGTATGAACAGAGATGGGCGAAAGGTTTCATGAATCCTGTTGAAAAATGGAACGAAGAATGATAAGAGCAAATAAGTAAGTGAAAATACAAAAGAAAAACATCTATTGTTTGCACACAGAAATCAGAAGGGGAAATGAAACTGAAAACAGCTAACAGCTTTATTTAGATTCAAAATCTTTATTTAATATTTTTGAGCTTACCACTTGTTACTGAAGGTGTCACTGTATTGTATTTTTGCTGTATTGCAGTGAACTTTTAAAGTGTTCACAACACAGAATCTTCAAAATAAAGAGAACTTTGGTCTCTGAAATTATCTAGGAAAAGCTGGTTAATAGTGTGTGCAGTAGGTGAGTTGAAAGGTCAAGATTGTTTTAGTGTTTGTATTAGAGGAGCTCCCCTTCAAGCACTGATGAGCTTTCTTGTTTGCTCTTGCAATGACAGGCTATGGGAAGTTGCTACACATGTCAGCCTTAGGGTGGTCTTCTCCCAAACAGTTTTGCCTTCCTTCTCTGTTTTTGCTGATCTCGTTTTTGCTGGCCTTAGGACTCTGTACACCTTACCACTGCTAACCAGTAATAAAGTGCATGTGCTGACTCCTTAAAATGTGGCAACCTTGGCTTATCCCCAATTGGCATATTTAATGTACTTATAAGTCCCTTTTAAAGTGGTAGTAGATGTATCCTGGGCCTGTAAATTAAACGCTACAAGTGGGCCTGCAGCACTTATTGTGCTATCCACTCAAGACACCTTTTAATCATGCCTCAGGCCTACCTTTGCAACCTGTGTGTGCAGTTCTAAACGGCCATTTTGATTTGACAAATTAAACCTTTTTCCAGGCCCAACTCTTCCTTTTTAATACATATGAGTCACCCCTAGGATAGGCTCTAAACAGGGAGCACTGTATTCAAAATGTAGAAAATGTAATGTTAAGTTTTACATGTCCTGGCAGAAAAAAACTCTTCAAGTGTTTTTCACGATTGCAAGACCTACCTCTCCGTAGGATGACATTGGGGTTACCATATTACCTTTAATACACTGTAATTTCCAAATGGAACAGATAACCAGATCATTTTTGGTGTCTTTGGAATTGAATTAAAAAGTCCGAACTTATGGTAAAGTCGGAATTTAAATTAAAGTTTTAAAAATGCCACTTTTAGAAAGTTGGCATTTTCCTGCCTTAGCTATTTAGTGCCTGTAGCTTGTCTCTGGGTCACATGACTCAGTGTAGCTGACAGTTGGGCTTTACATATTCCTCCTAGACAGCCGCACACAATAGAGAGTTTAGGTGGGTCTGGGTAGGCCATTATCAGCAGGATGGGAAGGTGGAACTGGGCCTAGACTTGAATAGACTGTGTGCTGCCTCCACACAAAGAAACGTAATACAGGAGTAAACCCGTTAACCCAGTTGAGACCGGGTGAGATATAATAACAAAGCAACAATGTCTCAACCAGTAATCTTTATGAAAAAGCCAGTTATAACAAGTGCATAAATCACTAAAGGATTTAGCAAGTAGTTATAACAGCACTACATTACAAATAGATTAAAGTAACAACCAATTGTGCACTGACCGTGCTGAGTTCAAGTGATCACTGCAGTGACACAAGTGATACAAACACAGCGTGAGACAGAGCAAAACAATAAGAATAAACAATAATAAAGGATCAAATGGTATGAATCAAATTAATACAGGAATAGCTCATTTTTCATAATTTTCAAAAAAATGATCCTATGGCAGCCAGAAGTTACGCTGTAATGTCGACGGCGTTTCGACCTTGTCAAGTAAAGGTCATCATCAGGACAAAGGTTACAAATTTTAGTAGTGCTGAGCGCACACGGCAAATAAATCACATGGAGTGAGGCAATCACTGTAGGTAATAGGGGCGATCAAACCGCAAATGCCTGAATGAGGCAGTTACTCAAGAAACCTCAGGGCAAGAGACCATGAGGTTGTAGTCCGAAATTAATTAAATTGGCAGCGTTATTACCCAAAATCTGGGGCTTAACAGAGCTCACTGGTCATCGTGTCAATACGTATTACAGATGGTCCAATCAATGTGTGTGGATTGCGTTCTTAAATACTCATGCTGTCCATTCCATGAGACGGCAGCCGGAGGCGTCAGAAATCTCTCCGCTCAGTCATAAATACACGGCGAGGAATGAATCTCTGGAACCGAAAGAGGCGCCTCTAAAAATTTTGATTTTTCTCAGTTTATGAGTAGTAAAGTTAGGACTCCTAACTTTAGGACTCCTAAACTGAGAAAAATCCTAATTTTAAGACTTTAGGTATTAACAGAAGGCATTTAGGAGTCCTAAAGTGTGGAGTCCTAACTTTACTACTACTAAACGGAGAAAAATCCTAATTCTAAGACTTTCGGTATTCACAGAAGGCATTTAGGATTCCTAAAGTTAGAACTCCTAACTTCTGTGAATACCGCAATGAGTAAGTGCCTTCTGTGAATACCAAAATGAGTAAGTGCCTTCTGTGAATACCAAAATGGTAGTAAGTTTAGGATTTTGTCTTAAGTTAGTTCTGTGAATCGGGCCCCATATGCTTAAACTAAAAAAAAAAAATAACTTACATTGAAATTAAAATAAAAAAAAAAACATTCATTGATGAAAATAAATCACTATCTAACTGCCCACTTTGAAGGGCAGTCAAAATAAACAGCTACTATTTAAAGTTGATATAAAAAAATAACTGAAATAAAAAAACGCAATTCACACTAGGTTTATCACTGAAGAGAAAAGAGCTTTTTTGTTAGTGGATGTAAACAATGTCTACAGGCTTTGTGCTGTCACTCAAAGTAAAGGAAGCAAATGGGGAATGTGGCTGACGCATTGTCCCAATCAGTATGCAGTGGTGTTTGGAAGCAAAATGTGAATAACAACTTAATAGATCAATGAATAAAGCTTTCTGGTTAAAATCCCACCATGCATGTATATTATGTATGATGTGTTTGGAAAACTTACACTTTTTGAGTAATTTTCACTTTTTAGTAAGTTTACTGCTTTGGCTAGTCACAAAATACGAATGTAAGTTACTACAAAAGAAATACAATAGTAAGTGCAGAAAATAATTCCAAGTCAGGATCATGATGTACAAGTAGGATTCATCTCAAGCTGTATGTCCTGGAACTTCCTTTGACTCCTTGCGAATCTACTTTAAACAGGTAAGGTTAATTCAGATGAGACCGTTTGGTCTTTTTGAATGCTGAAAAAGCATTCAATAGAGTCAAATGGTTGTACCTTTCAAACACTATCTGAATGGGAATAGGTCTGAATTTTTTAACAAAAGTACAATAACTCTATATGTTTCCTTCAGCATCAAATCACGGTAGTGGTTTTCTTTCTCACATCTTTAACATACTGAGGGACATATTTACAACAGAATGGCGAAGCATGGCGTTAAGCAAGAATTGCTAATGCCGTGCTTTGACACTTTGAAAATGCAGGAATGCGCTGTGTTCACGAGAATGCGGTGAGCCCCTGCGTTTCCCCTATCGCTGGTGCTAAAGCTAGCTGCCTAGCGCCAAAGCAGGCACCCTTGCACCAAAGAATTGTTTGTGTAATGTGTGAGATATACATCACTCAAAACCCTCAGATAAGTACAGCAGGTACACAGCCACCCCTCTTCCACACAGACAGCCATTAAAAGGTGTGGGAGCATTAGCAAACTTACTTCTCAATTATACCAATGAGCTATGTGCTGGCTGTGGGATATACATCTATCCCATCTAATCTCCCTAGATTTTTCACTTTTTGGACTATCTGGTGTATGGACTTTCGCCTTCAGTGAGTCTCACTACCTGAGTCACTCTCACTGTGATTTGTGGTGATCTGTGCATGCATTATAATATGAGCAGATATAAATAGGTTAAGTATTTTTATCTGTAGTACCTCACTTATGTACAAGTATGAAGAGTGCCCTCTGTATTATAAATTATTGGTAAAACCGGCCTAATGATGAATGTGATGCACCTGTCATATAATAAATAAGGACACCAAATGAACATCTGACATTCATGTCCACATATCTGCACTCCTAGTGGTACTTCATAGTTTCATATTTTTCTAAGATTCATCTCCTAATTAGATGTGGGACTTTGAACATCACTCTGCTTGGCCAAGATAATTACCCTGCTAGCCAGTAGCAGAATAAAAGGTTTTCCCATACAATAGGGCCACTAGCCACCGATTAGGCCTGCTCCTGGGAGTGCAAAGGATAGGAACGGAATCTGCATGTGCTAAATACTTTTCACACTGCACCAGCCTAGGGAAGACTCAACCTCATATAAACAAAGGAGGGTAGCCAGATCTCTGGAGCCAGTTCTAGGAGGAAATGCCCTTTGAAATGTGGGCGGGAAGGGCTCATGCATTTGTGGCAGTTAGGCCGGGGCTTAGGTTCTTACAGTAGACCATTTGATGGCACCAACTTGGAAATTCCCAAAATGCAATGCAAGAGGGATGGGGCAGGTGTTGAGTGCTGATGTGTCACCCTGGGCAGAAGTGCCTAGCTTCTGGAACTTTCCACCCAAACTTGAAAACCCCTGCTCAAGGGAGAGGCTTTTGAGAATTGTTTAAACGTGGGGAAAGCAACACCAGATGAATGCCCAGCAGGAGGCGGGAAGACATGTGACCCAACTGAAAAGAAAGATCAATGATTTTTTATTTCAGTTGGCATCTAGGGCCTAGGACTTATTTATCCATGGCCAGTGGTGCTGACCTCCCTTCATCCATCTGGAGGAGGTGGAGCAATGGACCTGCTAAGTGGGAGCTAGAGGGATCCCTAGATCATCTGTTGACTGTTCGTGCTGAAGTGTGACCTCCAGAAAAAGGGAGGCCCTAACTGTGGGACCAGAAGGGTAGAGGCAGGGAAGGCACTATACCTTGGAGTCATTGAGATCATGTATATATTAGTAAATGAATGTGTAATGTTTGCTGAATCAAGTCCTTATCCTTTTTTAAGAAGTAAAAGGGTTCACAGGGCAAAGATTTATTGGGTGTTATTCATTGCATGCCTGTGGGCTGGGGAACTAGCCCACATCACCTCCCCTGAGTAGTCCTTGGACTTCTCTGCCTCACTACACTGAGAGAGTCAAGGGCTACAACAGGGTACTTGGTTCCCAGTAGATGGAAAGCTATGGACTTATTACTTGTAAAGAACATCATCCTTTGAAACTAATCAGCTAATGTCTGATTCTGGCCTACAATAATTTCAAATTAAGAGGCTCTAGTGCTACTTAGCTCCAAGTAAACATAAACATAGTTAAAGTAAAGTTATGGCACCACATTAAAACTGAAGCACCACTGAAGTATGCCAGTTATAGCTAGCTTTACACTCCATAACTCACAAAGCAGCTAAACAAACCACAGCTCGCACACCAAGTGCAATACTCATGACCTCACCCGTGATGTAACAGATAGATTGCAAAAGGTGTAAATGATCTTACAGGTTAGATTGTATATATCACATTACTATTACCACTATCAATGACACTACTATGAATGTAATATTTACTGTTTTGAGTAGGTGTTGGTATTTAATGAAGCTGTCCTTTGCGGTGTCGTTACTTATTGGTATAAATATTGTGGGATCATAATCATTGCATTTGGTGTGCGAGTTATGCTTTGCATGGCTGTTTTTTGAGTTATGGATTACAGCGTTGTTCAAACTAGCAAATTTCAATGTTTTTCGGTGTTAATTTAGAACAATAACTGTACTTTAACTGTGATTTTTTTTAAAGGGACTTTTACAGGATTTTTTTTAAACATGCATTAAAAAGTGATACACCAGTCCTAACCATAACGTTAAGTGTAGACGTTTTAGTCAATGTCTCAGGCTTTATGATGATATACTTCATCCAGCTTTCATGAAAGAGTTCCCTTCAGCTGAACGCATCCACTGCTAGCGGTATAGTGTCACCCTGGACTTACCTTTAGCCTGATGGAGCTGTAGCCCACGCTCAGGGCACCGACCTCGAGGGCGCGAAAGCGCCATGGAGCCGTCCCCCTACGACTCAGGTCCAAAAGAAAGTGTGTGTGAACATTTGTTTCTGAAGGCTGTTGGTGCCCTTGCACACTTTTTGTTTGTCTTTCTTTTTATGGAGCTCCTTCATCTTACCCCAACATCTTCCTTCTACTTGTCTCAAACACAGAGAATTAAAGAAGAGTGGGAGGGTGTACCAAATGTGGCTTCGCCCAGGGCACTCTCTGAGCATAGACCAGCTCTGGTGTCAACAATAATTCCATGCACAACATATTTCCTGAAGTAAAGCCTACCTCAGTCCCATTTTGCCTGTAGTGATGTGGTAATTTGGCTATTCTGTCCTTTGATTGGAATGCAACATTTCACCACTGCTCACTTTTGATCTATTCATTTGACAAGAAGACATTCACATTGTAGAGTAGTTATGTTTTAACCAGGCTCTGATTCCTTTGTCGTGCTGTGCGATTTGACCGCAGTCGTGAATTGTAAGGATGGGGTTCATCAAGTGTTGCCACGAAGTTTTGATAGTCGAAGTATATATTTTCCACAGTTGTTACATCTTATTTACTGCATGCCTCTATTCAGGCATCAATCCTCTTGCTAGCTTTAAACATTCAATAAAACCACAAAAGATATAACAATACATTCAGATATTTCATATAAACCTAGCTTACAAAATATTACAATTCTATCACCAGGAAAACGATAAATCGACTTTAAAAAGACAGAGGTGCAATTTTCGTTTATTACAATGCAGTCGTCTAAGAGTGTAAACAATGTCCCACATTTCTGCAGACGCCATGGTATTGCACTCAACACTACACCAGAGAGTGCGATTTAATGTTGCAGACAACAACGGCGCGGGATCGCATGATTCCAATGGCCCTGTGCAAGGGGTCCTAATTGCCCTCAGCAGATAAAACCGATTCATACATGTCATGCGAAACTATCTGTGTATTTATACAATGAATGCCATTTTCAGGTCTATAAATACATACATGCATGCACCCTTCTCTACAGACTTCATCGGAATCCTTTACACCCTGCAATATTGCTTGATTGTTTCATATTCCCCAGGCCCGTGGCGAATGCTGAAGGTGCTGCAGATTTCAATGGTCCCGCCGCCCAACTTTTAGGACCACTTAAAACAAGCTTGCCGCATATTTGGCCGGTGAGTTGCTCAATGCACAATGTTGGCTGATATATAGCTTATTTTTCACCGTGTTATTTTTAGGTGATGGCGACAGTCTCTGTCCCCCTGCAGGTATCTGGTACTGTAACTGATATCAACAAGGCGTCTACTAACCTTAACCAATTAGGGGCCCAGAGCTTCAGTTTAGAGTTGAAATAGTCCACAAGGGCGCTCCCTCTATGCAAGGGACGTGATTGTTGTGCTGGGATTTTATTTCTGCGATTCCTTCGCTAATCCTCTCTGAGGTGACTACCACGTTGCTTCGCCTTGAGTCGCTATTAGAGTTGACCGTGAATGCATTTTGGACACATACAATTTGAAGATTAATTAACCTGTCTAATTTGTGCAAGCTTACTTTTTTTGTGCCAACAAGACGCACAGAGACCGGGCACAATTCGGGGTGGACGAGGATGGGCAGAGTCCCTCCACTATTTTTATAGAGGGGACTCTCTTCCAGTCACCGGAAGCCGCAGGAGGTGTCGCCTTGGGCCCTAACACTTCAGCTGTTTCCATTTACAAATACTGTATGCGGGGAAGCTGGTCTTAGGGTTTATTTGAACCTCCTTCCACTGGCAGCATCCCATTCTAAGAGAGGCTCAATGAGGGGATGTCTTTGAAGAGTCACAGTGAACTTCACACCTTTACACCTTCTAGGACTTAATGAGCTGCAAATGTGTAGCCTTTTGTGCTGGGTACAGATCACGCAGCAAACAAACATGCATTAACAACAAGTTTTACAATCAAAAATACACCCAGCACCAACCACATAAAGGCAGTTTAAATATCGTAAACCAAGTTCCACACATCTGTTTAAAAAGTGTCTCCCTTTCAGCCAGTTATGAATTCAAGTACACATTGATATGTGAAAAATCTATCTGCGGATTATAAAAAGTAAAACATACCAAAAACGTGTCTTTTCACGTGTCTGTGTAATGCTGTTAATTTGTTTTGTAAATGAGGCCCATTCAATTGTAAGTGAAGATTATAAGGTATGACATTGCTTATTGTGCCGTCACTTCCTGGGGAGTCATTGTGTCTCGCATATGCTAAATTGTCCCCTCACTATTTTTCTAAGGACTTGTGCCCTACCAACACATTCCAATTTCATTTTGGATGATTATTCTATGATCAATGAAACAGCCAAATAATCTTTATTTGATAATTTCCCAGATGATCATAAAATACATACACACAATCGAATATTTAAGAGATAATTATATGCAAAACTAGAACCATTAACACATCAAGACTTTTAAAATACTGACAAATGTGCAGCTTGGCCTCTTGTCATCTTTATCCAGCAGATGGCAGCAGCGCACCGCAAACAATATATGTTGATCTCGAGATTTATAGCTGTCGCTTACTTCTTACATGCGCAGAATTCAGTATCCTGGAGTGATGGAATACAATCTTATTTTAGAACATCTTTATGATATCATTATTTTTTTACAGCTACAAATTAACTGTCTGCTTCAATCTGCCCTGTGTTCCACTTCCTGCCTTCGGGGAGCCTTCTTGTCAGTCGTGCAAGGCTCTTCCTGACTGAGGACGGGTCCCCCGCACATCAGGACAGATTCCTTCAGGACATATCATTATAGGTGACACGAACAAGTGTTGTTCCCTTGAGCACTAATCCCGGTGCATCCTGTCAGCTCTGCATACCATGTTACAGGTAAGATTAAAGCGTGATGGAAGGGTGCATATTTAGCTCATGTTCCTGTTTAAAGCCGCAGCTCCACACATCCTCGGCTGAGGGGATGCGATTGCTGTGGTAACTGGCGCGAGCCATCATTACGTAGAGGAACTTTTTCTTTCAACCTGCATCGACAAAGGCACCTGCTTGGTCAATTAAAGTCAAATCAAAGCCACCTATGACCGGTTCAAGACTGATAATTATGACGTGGCAGTGAACATACAAACCGGGTCGCCACGCTCCCTCGTAACCCCACAGAGAGTGGGGCGACATTTGCAGACCTGTCACGGTTCCATGACAGACGAGCTCGCTCATAAAAAAAATTTCCTTTGAATTTTGGGATTCATGGTGTTGCTTGTCCAGTGTGAAATTGGAAATACCGGTCCCAAAGTGCAGCTGAAGATGTGGCCTGGATGAACTTCTCATGCAGGCGCCCGGGACGCTCAAAGACTGTGTTCTTTTCCTTCCGAAAAGTGCACGTGGCTTCGTAAGCTGCAAACCAGCAGACAAGCCATCTATTATGATTGTGCTTTTGTTTCCATGTCTGTAGTGTGGTAAGAGGATGAGGAGGGGAAGATGGATGACTGAGTATCACCTGCCTGCTCTTTTACCTTGGTGGAAATTCCACTTTATTGGATAGACATGGGTGTGTGCACAATCATGTACATGTTGTAGTGATATTTTGTTTCAAACTAAGTGAAATTACGCAACACCATACAATTAGTAGGGGTGGGCGGAATTTGCGAAATTAACTTTCGCAAATTATCGCGAAAATGTTTAAAATTATCGCAAACAAGCGGAAATATCACGAAGATGCGGAAGTTTTTTCCGGCATGTTCGCGAGATTTTCTGCATGGTTGCGGGTCGCCAACTTACCCAAGTGTTTGCTTGCGGGCGCGGCCATCTTGTTTTGAGTTGTCTCGCGGTGCATGATCGCGAGAAGAAAGACGTGATCGCGCGACGCATGACGTCACTGCGGGCGCGAACTGGCTAAAAACAATACAACATCTCATGGAGAACGCGACCGGATCAAGAAAACTTGTCGGCGAACGCAGGGATTCAGGTAAGGCGATCGCGCGCGCGCGAGAATGTATTATTTTACAGCGCGAGCAAGAAACAAATTATCGCCAAGCTGCGGAAACCGGAATTTTTGACATTTTCGCGCTCTCCGCGGAACGCGAAAATGTCAAATTATCGCAATTTCCGCGAACGGAACGAAATTTTCGCCCAGGCCTAACAATTAGGTTGTGATGTGGTTGGTTTGCTGGTATCTTGGGTAAACCTTTCACCCAAGAGAATACCTTGTGTAAAAACAAGAAGAATGCACTGGATCCCAGCAGGAGATCGGTTCGAGCACATTTTCTGTTCAAATCAGCCTCATGTGAGCGAAATAAAAATGACACAAATTGCATAAAATGAATTATCAATTTTGCAAGCTACACATTTTACAAATTTCGTGAGAGCAGTTAAAATTTTACAAGTGCCTTTTCTGCTTATTGCCCTTAGGACATTGGCATGAGTAGGACACTCACATCTAATGGTTTAACTAACATGGAGACTGAAACCAAAAGACACCTTTAAACAAACTCAAAACAAGGAATACTATTGGAAACCAGAGCCAAGATATCATTGGATTTGTCTTCATTTAAATTTCATTGATATATTTTGTTAAAAAGTTCCACACCACATTTTCAATACATGCAGTCAATATAGCTTTTGATACATTCCTTTTAGCTTACCAAACAGTTCCATGTTGCCAAGAACACACTTCTGCAGATGACCCATTGTTTTCAGTCAGTCCTATGAAGCTTTCTAAAATCTTTGTTAAGAAAAAATTGTTACTCATTAATCGCTGCCTTTTTACAGAGTTACTTGCAGTGAAACAAGGAAATAAAACAATGAACCTGCGCCCAGAACATTAACAGCAGCAGCCTCCACAGCGACGAGGCGCAGCGTGCTTCCATCACGGGAAGAAGAGTCTCGCGCTGTCGCGCACCCTGGGTCTCCGCTACGCAATAACAGCAGCCAGGGCCGGCTTTAGCACTGGTGGCGCCCTGTGCGACAAGGTTTGTTGGCACCTCCCCAATGACCACCTCCGCCAGGGATTCCCTAACTACCACCTTTTGATAGTGCCCCATAAGTTTCCATAACTACTGCCACTTAGATTAATTTAGTTTTATGGCGCCACTCATACCAGTTTAAGATGTCAGAACACTTTACATCACACACTCATTGCACAGAGACAATCAATCATTGCTGTGTACATCTGTGTATAGGAAATGTTACATAAGACAGAGGCCTACAAGGGGTAGGAGCAGTGCTTTAAATGAGCCGGTACTCACCGGTACTGAGTACCGGCACTTCTTAGATGTATAACTCTGAGTACCGGCACTTCTCTACTGCCGTGGAGAGTACCGGTACTCATGAGAGGTAGGCTCATTGCCTGTGCTGGTGAGCAGGAGTGGGAAATGTCTCTGGCAGCCAAGGCGCCGCTTCTGCAGCCCCAGCTGAGCTCTTCAGCAGGTCTCATTTGAATATTGCTCACCATCACGCTGTGCTTGACAGAGCAGGGTCCATTCAGGCCCTGTGCTGTCAATCACAGTCACACTATCCTGTGCATTCCTCCAAGCACAGGAATCATGTCAGTGACCTGGCAGTGGCAATCAGGCTATGGCCAGTTCGGTCCTGGTGGCAATTAAAAAAGCCATAGTAGGTGAAGAGAAAAGATGGCTTTCATCTACCTTAGTCTTTTGTGTGTCTGTTATGTTTGTGTGTATGCCTGTTTTTGTAAGAAAAAAAGTGAGAGAAAGAGAGAGAGAACCCAGACACTCTCAGTAAGTATTTTAAAGAAAATAGGTGGCACTTTGTTTGTACATGTATGCTCGGTGACAAAGATTCATAAATAACGTAAAAGGGAGGGTGGGTGAGTGAGTGGATGGATGAGTGAGCAAGGGTGGATGTATAGATGGATGGATGGATGGATGAATAGATGGATGGATGAGTGAAAGCATACATGGGTGAAAGAGGGTGGATGATTGGATAATAGGGCGGATGATGGTTGGAAAATTGAAAGATTGGATGGATGAATGAATGAAAGATAGGGAGGATGGATGAAAGGGTGGATGATGGATGAGTGAAATGAGGGATTGAGTGAAAGGGTGGATGGAATAAAGGAGTGAAAGGGTTGATGAATGGATGAGCGAAAGGATTGATGGATGAGGGAAAGGATGGATAAAGAGATGGATGAGTGAAAGGATGAATGGTTAGGTTTGGAGATGGATGGATGGATGCTAGGTTTGGATATAAAGGGTGGATAGACAGAATGGCGAAAAAACTGAATGATTGATGAAAGACTGAATAGACTAGAATGTAAATGTTAAATGGTGGACATCAGCAGGTAAATGGTAGGATGAAAGGATGAATGGATAGATCGATGGAAGAGACTAGAGATATCTTCTGGAGAGGGTCATGATGAGTTGCTTCACTTGCTTGGTGCCACAAGAGCTTTGGTTCGACCTGGGGGTATTTGCAGTTTCTTCCTACTCGCATGCTCAAAAATATACATTTCATCCATCCAGGTGAGGTAGGCAGTATAGTTTAAGGGTCCTTGTACTGGAAAAGCACAAATTCAGAATTTAAAATGTAAAGCCATTGTTAGGGGTTTCCTTTAATAATAAGAATTGGTTTATACCCAAATGAACCCGTTTTACAATATTAGGAAAACGAAAGACTGGGCAAAAAATATATAGCTCTATATATATAGCTTTAATATGTTCCTTGCAGTTTGCCTAAAGCTCTTTGATGGCAGACTATAGCTCACTGCTCTATAAATAGGATTTTAATTTATAAGCTGCAATAAAAGGATCTCTGACTAAAGCGGTAACCCATTGACTTTTTATATTATATGCACTATGTGATGTGAATGGGACACGTTCTATGTAGCAGGCATATTAACCCTCTGCGCTATGATGAGTCAAAACTTTCACTAGGGATAGCTCCGGTCTCTCTACAGGAAGAACATTAGTCACCGGATTTGTCATTTTAATTGATACCTGAAAATTGCTGGGACAATGTACGTGGCATCAGGTGCTTTTAAAATGATGAACATGGCGCCCCCAGCCTAAGTCAGCGCCCAGTGTGGTGGTACCAATCGCACCGCCCTAGAGCCGGCCCTGACAGAAGCCTCCGCTGTGGAGGAATGGGGTCATTGCGAAAATTGGGCTGTTATGTTTTTAAGCCAACAATATCACAGGAAAATGATTTTGACTACATTCCCTAAACAAGCCTTTGCAATGCAATCGGTCTCACCTTTGAGACCTTATATGTATTTAGCTATGCAGCACATTAGCCTGGGAGCTGAAACATCTACTGTTCTTTAACATGGAGGGAAAGTAAGCACCAAACTGCGTGACACGACAGGTATGGGAACACATGGAGAGAAATATTGCGTTTAGCGGGAAATGGTATAGTCCAAAGCTCTGTTTTTAATATAAAATCAGGGCCTTCAGTGGTCATATAACTGAAAATACAAGATTTGAAAAAAATATTATTGTCTACGGGTGCTCATGAAAGACAATTTCGATGTGCTAGAATCTAGAGAATGCTAAAGTGATTGTGGTATTTTATGTACCTCTGCTGGTCGTTTTCTATCAAGAAAGTTAAATAAAGGCAGTTGAACAGAAAAAAAAGTCGCTAAGCGGAAGCAGCCAAGTCTTAGGGCTGATCTCCAGAGCCCACAAAGTACATACACATATAAGCATATAATAAGTATATACTAAAGTATATAAAAGAGGTCTTGAATGCTCAACCTAAAAACAAACTGTCTGCTGAATAGCAGACCCTTTTGCAGGTTTACTTAAGCAGGCGTGAATCGATTTATTTTAGTGCAATTGTGAGTTACATTTTCTCATCATACTTACCTTTGGAACGAATTCTGCTTTCGTTCTTAATTAGTGTATTTTGCATTACTTTAAAAGTTACAACATGGAGGCTTCTTCCGTTCAGGCTCGACCGTTGAAATTTTGACAAAACACACTGTTGCATTCCAGATACATGTCAACATGTAGAAAGATTTGAAACGTTGACAGCGATGAATCTTTGACTACACCATGCCTTATAGAACCACGCAGCAAGAAATGTCACTGCCAATGCCCAGCCATTGCTAGATATACTGGAAGCAGCATTCAGTGGAAACAAATGATGCCCTATAATGTTTACCATTCATAGCTTTACTGAAACAAGGGGGTCACACGCTTGGGTCATCTCTACAAACCACCAGAAAACAATGAGCAAGTGCCATCATTGTATAATGTATATGAGTATGTGTATATCAGAGACAGAGCCGCAAGTTGCTGAGATCCCTGCACGCTTAGCTCAGCCAGTCTGGGAAATTCCTTTGATTTCTGGAATTAGTACTCCTGGTTTTATAATGGGTTAACAGGACTTCAAATCCCAGCAGACAATGTTAACAGCCTTGACCGGATGAAACACTCATGCATAGAACTGGGTAACTTGAGAGCTCTGGAGGCAGTGGTCACAAGGATGAACATTTGTACAAAACATCCCATAAGAAGATACCTCTTTAATTGAGACAGAGACAAACCCATCAACTAAATAACCCAGCATTTTGACTAGACGTCTCATCCAACAAATGTATAATGCATGTAATTAGCAATGACAAAACATAAAGTATTGGGTGGTGCTGTGGAGTCCACTGTCCATCTGTTGACTTATTTGAGCAGTATTGGGTCTGGGCTTGATAGGGAAAATGCTGAGTCAAAGGAAGTTTGTGGATCACCACATATTTCAGAACTTTCCATCACAGAAATGTGAGCAAACTGTATTTTTTTGGTCAAAGCTTGAGGTGTGCAAGGGATTCTGGGTAATAAAACGTGGTAATAGCCACACAAACCAGCCTTCTCTGGATAGGCCTAGGTGTCTAGTTTTAAAAAAATGCACAGGTTGGCTAGTCTTCCCTAGGTGCCAGATGAGCAAGGGTTCAAAATCTAGGGCTACCCACATTAGAGAGGGTCAGTTTTTGGTGAAAAAATGTAATATTTACAAGTTGTGTTTTGGGCCATTTCCTATCGCGGGCACAAGGCCTACCCACAAAAGTTATGTACCATTTTTGTCTGGAGACTTGTGCAAGCATACAATTGTAGAACATTTATTACCAAATGGATTTTGCTACATTTGTGGCCGTGTATAAGAAAGATGCCATTTTGGAAAATACACAACTGGGGGTACCCACATATTCAGAAATGTAGAAATAACCACTGCTCCTAAACTCTATGGGCCATATGTAGGTAAATTACATTTACCGATTCTTAAATACCGAATTTTACAGATTCGGTATTTATGAATCGGTAAATGTAATGTAGGTAAATTATTACCGATTCGGTAAATATCGGTATTTAAGAATCGGTATTTACCGAATCGGTAATAATGCATCCCTTCCCATTCATTCCTATGGGCCTGGAGGCCCATAGGAATGAATGGGAAGCCAGTTGCCATTACCGATTCGGTAAATACCGAATCGGTAATAGGGGAGGCATTATCATGGGTGGCAGGGTGTCACATTGACACCCTGTTGCACCCCTGATTCGTGCATGTGTGCACATGTGGCGCACATACATGCCCTAAGGGCATGTATGTCTGCCACATTGCACTTTTCAAATAGCACAATAATGCTTTTTTAAAGGTATTCGTCATTTACCATCAACTTGTAGTTGGTGGTAAATAACGAATCCACACACCGAAGATGCACTCCCCCTACATAGCATTTCTGGATTCGGTATTTACCGAATGGGTATTTTACCGATTTCTTAATTTCCGATTCGGTAAATACCGAATCCAGAAATCAGCCCCCTACATCTCAAATAGCTAAATACCGGTCGGTAACGGGATATTTACCGAATTTCGGCTGTTACCGACCGGTATTTAGCTACCTACATATGGCCCTATATCTTGTGCTTATCTCAGAAATACATACGTTTCCTTGAAACCCATTTTTCACTCTGCCAATTTCGCTATACAAATTGGTTTATACTCTGTACTCCTCAATAATAAACCATTGCACAGTGCAACTCAGCTGTTTGTTCTGGTTACCTTGGGTTCTTGGAGAACCTACAAACCCTATTTATCCCTGCAACCAGAAGGGTCTAGCGGACGGAATGTCATATTGTTTTTGTCAATCGGCTTTCATGACAAAAAGTTACAGAGGAAATTTTTTGTCACAAATGACCATTTTTCCCTACTCATTTTTAATATTTCCAAATTATTCAACAGTTATTCTCCTTGCGAAAACCTTGAGGGATCTACACATATGACCCCTTGCTGAATTTGGAATTTTGTCTACTATACAGAAATCAATAGCTGTCTGGATCACCCATGGGTTTCACACTGGTTCCCACCACAAACTGAAGTAGGATGAGAGCACAAAAATAGGGAAAACTGTGAAACAAAATTACGAGTCAGCTATGCATGTTCCTGAAAGCTGGGAAGATGGTGACTATTACAGTAAACCGTTCGTGGATGGGAATAAAAAACAGACCCTTTTATTTGGAGCACCTTTTCCCTATTGTTTAAAAAAACCTCAAAATGTTACTATGTTTTGCCTATTTTCTTAGTTCCCCTCCAGGGGAATCGACAAACTCTGGGTACCTTTATAATCTCCAGGGTGTTGGAAGAAAAGGGTGCAAATTTGGCATGGATAGCTTGTCTAGAAAAAATGTTATGGAGCCCTAAGTGCAAACTTCCCCAAATAGCCCAAAAAGGGCTTAGCATTGAAGACGAGTGGGGATGGGTGTAAAGGCCTAGCAGCTTAGGGGTTAACAGAAGATTGTTAAGAGGGCTTACGGGTTCCCATACGGTATTGCGGAGGCACCGCAGTGTTACACAAAGTCGCTCTGAATGCCACAACCGATTTGTGAATCTGCTCAAAGCTTTCCCAAATCGGGCTTCTCAACAAGAGTCTTACAAAGGGTTAAAATACAGTGACTATTTAGAAGTGATATAACAAAAGTAGAATGTGAAAGAAATGTGGAAAGGGTTGACCTCAATGGTTCCAATGCACTGAGAATGGGGTACCATTCCTGTACAATTGACTTCAAATTATCACTGAAAAGAGATTCTAAGTGATACTGAGAATAAAATAGGAGAACAACAAATAAATTTCACAGATATGTCAATTGGCGTTTACTTTTAAAAAGAATGGGCCCAATTCACAAAGATAAACTGAGACGAACATCTAACTTTATACGGCTTTCGATATTCACAAAGGGAATTTACGAGTAGTATAGTTAGACTTTTGTCTCAGTTAAACTTAAGTTTTGGTCTTAAGTTTAACTGGGGCCAGACTTTTTATTCTCAGTTAAACTTAAGGGCAAAACCTAGGTTAAAATAAAAGGGAGGGTAGATGATGATATTAAGAAAAACCATAGCAAGCAGCAAAGGAGGAATAAAAATGCCTGAAGAGAAAATATAGTTATTTTATTAAGCTCTAATGAATGTGTTTGGAAGTTGATGTGGGTGATTTATTACACTATATAATATAATTTGTACCCAGACACACTCAGACACTGACATACTGCCAGACAGAGAGGGAAATCAACATAATCATTGACATAAGCATTTATTCAACTACTCATCTAGTTACATACTCATCCTCACAGGTATACAGGCACTGTCATATCCTCTCAGATACATAGAAAGTTTTTTATCTACCGAGCACTCATTCAGTTAGAGAGAGATGTACTGAGCCGGTCACACAGTTATAAATGCAGTTGTCTCCCCACACAGCCACTCATATCTATTAATGCCATACAGTTACTCACACACCCAATAAGACAGCGACTGAGGTACTTACACATTCACTCACACAGTTACATAATCCCTTACTCACTAATACAGCCAGTAAGCAATCCATACAGGCACGTACATACACATTTACAGACCCATAGAGTTACTAAGAGAGCCAGTTATATGCTGATATAGTTACTTACATATCCAGTGACACACCCACAGAGGGACTGATACACTCATTCAGATATGTACTAAAGAACGGACACTTCCAAATCACCCATCCAGACAAGTAGGCCTTTAGACATGTCTTGGGCCTGGTACTGCAGAGACTGTGTGTGCAGTTTTACTGCTAGGCTGATTTGGCATATAAAACCCCTTGGCAAACCTTAAAGTCTCCTACCAGTACATATATTCACCTCTAAAGTAGGACATAGGTAGGCTATAGCGCAGGGAACTACATGCTAAAAAGGTAAGATATGTACTTTGAAGTTTCAGTGAGTCACACACACACTTATAGGCCTAAACACCCAGTTATACATCCAGTCTCCCACCCATATAGGGATTCACATACCATTTGTACAAAAGCACAGAGCCACTGACATAGCCAGTCAGACATTGACAGAGGCACTCATATATTCACTTACACACCCATATAGCACTTATGTATGGAACAGAGAGATACATATCCCAAACTCACTAAAACAGCCAGAAGGCAATTCATACAACCACTTACGTACAGACCTATAGAGTTACTAAAAGAGCCAGTCATATGCTGCCATAGTTATTTATTTATCCATGACACACACACAGAGGAACTGATCCACTTATTCAGAAATGTACAGAAGAACTGACACTACCGAGTCACTAATCCAGACAAGTAGCCCTTTAAACATGTCTCGGGCCTGCTACTGCAGAGCCCGTGTGTACAGTTTTACTTCTAGGTCGACTTGTTATTTAAAACCCCTTGCTTTAAACTCCCCTTCTACTACATATAAGACACCCCTAAGAAAGGCTGTGGTAGTCCATAGGCCAGAGAGCTATGTGTTTAAAAGGTAAGACGTACTTTGAAGTTTGAGAATGTTACATGCACACTTACAAACGCATTAGGTCAGTTTTACATCCAGTCTCCCACCCATACTGCAACTCACATACCTATGTACAAAAGCATAGAGCCACTAACACACTCAGTCAGACAATGACAGAGGCATTTACACATTCACTCACACACACACACACACAAACCCACACACACACACACACACATACACACACTCAGAGCACTTACACATTTAGCAGTAAATGAGCCAGTTGCACACACAGTTACATACCCTATCACCCACATACACAGCCAGCAAGTCACTCATCCATACACTAACTCATAAATGCACTGATACATTAAAAGTGGCAGACGTACCCTGCCTGTTACACACTGCTATAACTACTATTTAATTGCTCATAGTATGCATTTTAATAGAATGTAATTTAAAAGTCAATATATTGTTTATATGCTTTTCAGACATCTACTGGCATTCGCAAAGAAAGATTAACAATGCCAAAAAAGACAGAAACAAGAAAAAAACAGAGGAAATACTACTATCTGGTTACACCCAATGGTGAAAAGGGACATAATGCTGAAAATGTGGTTGAAGAAAAAAAAGCTGCTAATAAGAGAACAAACAAGTTTCTAAAAATTGTATGTGGAAAAATGGAAAATGTAAAAAACCATGCTTAGATAAAATGATGTTTAAAATCAGCTCAGAAAGGAGGAAGAAGAAGTCAAATTCAAAGTAAGAAATCTTATAAGAAAACAGGATCAATTTAAGGAAATTAGAGTGAGAATGTTTCGTAGTAGAGTAATACAGAACTTGATACGAAACATAAAGCAGCATAATTGGAGAAGGGAAACAGAGAAACAAAAATGTGTTGAGAATGTAGTTGATAAAGCATTTGTTGTATAGCGGAAACCTTTTATTTTAATATTAAAGAGATTGAGAACACTAGACTAAATAGTGTTATCTATGAAGCGAAAAAGTCAGAAAAAAAGGCTTATTAATAAAAGTAATTTTTGTAAAATCCTCAGAGGAGAATGGAAGCAGACGTCGAGTACCAAACCTTTCTTTAATGAAGAAAGATACATGCAAGAGAACACATTAGTGCATGCAGTTGAAACAACTGGCCGATGCTATGAGGTAAAAGTCGTTACTCCCATTGCAAAAGAAGAGAGGGTTCCTGGAAATGTAGAGAAAGAGATAGCTGAAGAGGTACAAAGTAGTTGTAGACATGCCCCTGTGTATAAATGCAAGTGTAGCAGTATTTGTAGGGTTCGACAGGAATCAATAGATATATTAAGACATTTTCTACATCATTTCCCAGGTAAACGTGTTAAGCAGAAAAGTGCAATGTTGCAAGAATTAGACCTGTGTAAAGTAAGGAAATATACAAATTTACAAAGCCATCAACTGGCGTGACTGTCAAAGAAAATGTGCACAAGCCCCTTTCGTCATTTCCAAATTTTGGCTGTTCACCATTCAAAAATGCAAAATTTAGATAGAAGACTTTACTTTGTAAAATTCTAGCATTGTGTTTGGGAGAAATGAACAAAGCACTTTTGTATGGCACAGTATCAGAGGTTTGAAAAGTTTGTGGAGATATACAATTCCATTTCTTTGGTCCTGATGTAGAGTCTGGGGAAAATGAGGAGATGATATGTCCAGTTATAGAGGAAGTGAACACAGATGTTAGTACTAATAACTTTGTACGAGAAATAACCAGCCTATGTTTGTACCGGTTGTTGCGCACTCACTACAAAGGCTAAACACAAAGGGGCCCATTAGGATGGCGGGCGGTTTGCCCCCGCCGGCCTGGTGGTAATCACCGCTGGCCCGGCGGGGTCGAACCGCCCGCTTTCCACACCGGAAAGACCCCCAGCCATATTAGTATGCCTGGGGGGTCCGCATATTAGTATGCCGGTCGACTCGTCTACTGGGCAGAAAACATGTTTAATATGGTGGCGGTGTCTGCAAGACACCGGCATCCATATTATGATGCGGGCGGAGATCAGCCTTTCCATGGTGGCGTTGCTGCCATGGAAATGCTCACGGTCTCTGCTGTTGGGGGCCCGTAGTGGTCCCCCAGGGTGTTGGCGGGGTGGTGGTGGACATGGGGGGGTACCTATGGTACCCCCCTGCATTTGCATGCACAAGGTGGCAGGCAGCGCGCGGTGCCTGTCATCTTGTGCATGCAAATGCACAACATGCATTTTTCACATTGTGGCGGGTGCTGCTTACAGCACTACCCGCCGCAATGTTAAAAATGCGGGATGCACCCGCCAGTGTGGCGGGCACATCCTTATTGGAATGGCAGGACGGCCCTGACATGGGCGGTTGGTCTCGTGCCCCGATGCGGTGGCAGGCGGACAAAGTCCACCCGCCATCGTAGTAGGCCCCAAAGTGTTGATATGTTGTCAAAAAGGACCAGGGAAACAGAGAAAAGTGGCTAGAGTTTGCTGTGTGTTTATTTTGGGAGGAATAGTTTGATTTGTCAACATGGTAGATCGAGTGTAAGTATTGCTATGACAAATTAGAGGACGCCTGTGAGAGCAATAATAATAAGTAAGAGTTGGTTGAAATTCCAGAGGAACTACGACATCTAAATGTTGATGAAGCAATATTGATACAATCTATACACGCATTTCAAGCAATAGTTTGTGTGTTATGATAGACAGGGAGCCTAATCCACTGAGCAACAGAAAGGCCTTAAAGATAGAGTTGTGCACTTACCGTTAGATTTTAAAAGTAATGGTGAAACTGTGGGTGTAAAGAGAGATACAGAAGAACCGCTTTTTATTCTAGTGAATGGTGTGTCCACAAAAAAAAACAATCTGGCAAGAACTAATGTATGTGAATAAGGTGAAGAATGCTACAATCTATCTGAAACAGAATAATGTGCATTACCAAGATGTGGATGTTCGCACAGATGGAAGTTGCATGAAGGAAAAAATGTCACCTTAAAGTGGACAGTTTGAAAAAGTGGATTGAAATAAATCTGAAGTTATCTATGATCAGTACAGCATACATCTGCTTCAAAAGAAGTTATGAGAGATGCCAATAAACTGTACTAGATGAAACACACTAAAGGAGCTCCAATCAGTGTCAGGGAGAAAAATTTGAAAGCTCGATGTTTTCACAACTATTTCTAACTGCAATAGGTGGATGGTATGATGACCGCCCAGTGCAAATACCAGCAGCTGAGTATAGGTCAACCAGTTTATATTTAGAGGACCCTAGATTTCATCAAAGTATTCCACATATATTCCATCTATTATTTGAAAGTTATTTGTCTAGACTTCCATACGTTGTTAACCATAGTCTGAAGACAGGAGTTCATCTAGAAAATATGCCCACAATAAACTTTGTTCACAAAATTCATGGAAAACATGAGAAGTTGGAATACAATTTGATGGCATGCCAACATGGCAACAATGAATATTGGTATCGACATCATGGTGATCTAAAAATGTATATCACAAAATTTAGGTGCACCAACTGGGTTTGTGACCCTCAGTTGTGCAGAGTACTCATGGGATAACTTACATGTCTTTTTGAAAGAAGTAAACTATAATATTAGGAACATCAGTCGGAAGATACTAGGAGAACTTTGCCCTTTGGATTCTGCAAATGTTTTCAAGCCATGCTTTCCTTTATCAGCAACAAACATAATCTACCCCTTGGAGAAGTCACAGAATTCTTTTAGTGTAAAGAGTACCAAGCAAGAGGTGCTCTTCATATTCATATGTTATTGTGGATTAAAGATGCACCAACATTTTGAACAGACACAGATGAGTCTCTACTTTCTGTTTTATAGAGCAGTATGTTAAATGCACCATCCCAAAAGACAGTGACAAAAATGGCCTAAAACAGAAAGTTCTGCATTTTTAATCACACAAATGTGGGAAGTACAGTCGGTGGAAGTACAGAGCAAAAGAAAAACTTTACACTAAATGTTGTTTTGGATTTCCAAGAACTGTTATTTTCAAAGGAAAAGTCAACGTTTTTTTTTGTCTGCAGTCAGACATACACTTACTCAAAAATCACCCAAAAACACCTATAACCTGAGGATAACAGTAGCTTCAAAATATATCAACTACTACAATCCTTTCATTCTCAAAATGTGGAATGCCAATATGCAAAGTCAGTTTGTGGCAACTTAATAACTGTTGATCATTATTTTACTTCATATATAATGAAATCTGAAAAGACAGAGATGAAGGTAATGTGGGAAGAGATTTCTGCTGAAATGTTTTAACGAGAAAACAGTAGAGCTTCAGTTTGAAGATGCTTTCACACGGGGAAAAATGAATTTTATGAGTCTTGTGATTAGTTGAGTTCAGTTAGTTTGTACTCTAAGTCGAGGGGAATTGTTTGGGTAAGTCTAGGCTTAGCATGCATGCAAAATAGAGTGTTGAAGTATTTCCCTGGAATTCAGTACCTTGCAGAGTTTGACCCAGAATGAACAGATATTGTCAAAATAAACATTCTGGACACCTACTATCCAAAAAGAAGTCTACATCTTGAAAATGTATGTCGTTATGAAATACTTCAAAACTAAAGATATAGAAACAATGTGACAGAAAATATAGATGAAGGTAAATTTGAAGTGGCTGGTTGGGGCAGTTTTTTTGTACGACATAGTAAAGGCAGTCTAATTAATCATAGAAAATTGAGTTGCCAGACTGCTGAAAAAAGAAAGGTTTTCTGTTTAACACTTCTACAGCTCTTTAAGCCTTGGCATTATGAATTAGAATTACTCAGAGAGTTTGACTGCTACGAAGACTCTTTCAGTGCTGCAAAGGATAGCATTTGATGTTCAGTATTTCCTAACTATTTGAAAATGTTATATGATGAAATTGAACAGGAAGAAACAATTGCTGCTGAAATAGCCGAGGAGACTTCACAAAGCAGCCAAAGTTCAGATCCTCTAAGTCAAGATCCTCTTGGACAGCCAGTATTTGAGAATGAAGCTGCCATTGCAATGAATGAAGTGGAGACTGAAATGCAACAAGCAAGACAGGAATCCCTTGATTTGGAAGAGTTAGCTGCACAACGAAATGGCAAGCAAAAATAAATATATATAGAGGTAAAAGACAAAGTTGTACATGGATTCCTCCATATGAAGAAAGAGTGTGTATGCATGTCATTCAAGCATGTACTGTTGTATGTCAGCGGTCAAGCTGGCACCGGCAAAAGCTTTTTAATAAAAGTCTCACTGCTTTCCTACAGAAGACTACAGAGTGTATTTGTCATGTGTAATAACAGCACCTAAAGGATTAGCTGCACATAATATCAAAGGATTTATTTTACATTGACTTTTGATTCTGCCTGTGGAGCATGAAAACAAAGTAGAATACCAAAAGCTGTACGGTGAAGCCTACCATGAAGTGCTGAGAGTACTAAAAAAGTTACAGCTTTTAATCATTGATGATGTGAGCATGGTCACAAACGTAATGATTGCGGTTGTAAATTTAAGAATGCAACATATTCTAAAAACAGACTACGATGTCCTATTTGGAGGAAAGCACTTGTTTTTGAAGATCTACTGCAACTCACACCTGTAAAAGCACAGCCTGTGTTCAAAACACTACTTCACTATGAAACTTGGAATTCTTTGGGAAGCATTGGAAATGTCAATGTTTGGTTAAACTTCCAATACAAAGAATTACTTAGGAATATGCGGAAAGCATCTGATGTTGAATATGGGAATATTTTGAAAGATGTTTGATTAGTTTAGTTTAGTTTATTAGTTAACTGCGTGGTTACTTAAAGCTGTTGCAATAAAACTCTAGGTTTGAAAACATGATAAATTTTCTCATAAAAAAACAGATAAAAATAAATGTTATATAACGAGTTAAAAACAAACATTTACAGATTAAAAATTCATTGAGTTTTTCTGTCCCCTCCGGTTCTGTCTGAGCACTCAGGAGTGGTTTGTATTGATCATCACTAGTGCAAGTTTTTAGCGATATTGTTTATGCAATAAAGTGTAAGTGTGAAAAGTGCAGCCGATGTATTCCTCTTGTAATCAGGAGTAGAAAGGTGTGCTTCCGCTAATGGGGCACTTGTGCCTCACCACCAATTCTGGCTGGGCCCTCACTTATGAGTGATTATAAATAAAGTGCAGGTGCAAAAGCTGCAACTGATGTTATCCTCTTGCGGTCGAAATAGAGGAAGGTTAATTCTGCTGGTAGTGTGCTTATACTGCGACAGACCTGGGGGTTAGGTTGTGGAGCAGGCTTTTCTTTACCTTCAGCTGGCATTTAACAAGATGACTGTGCAGCTAAGGGTTGCCCAGATTGAAGCAGGCCAGCACTGCCTGCCTTCTTGTGTGAATTCCTCTTTGATCAAAAGGTATTTTCAAAAACTGTATCCTTTCACCCTGTGTCGCTTCACAGGAGCAAACTAAGTGGAGTAAGTCTTCCTTCCCAACCCAGCATAGGTGACAGGTGTTCAGAGAGCGTTCTGGTAGCCAGTAAGGTAGGAGGACTTTGTCAGGTAACAGGCCCAGTCGATATTTTAGGAACTGCTCATTGACAGTGGCTAGATATCAAGTGGAAAAATATTTTTGTGGCGTAAGTTTTTATAGTTATTTAATGTCATCCATCCATGCACTCTTTTTGATAGAGAGGCCTTATTTTCGATAACGGAATGGATTTTTAGGGCTTTCCAGACTGTTTGCTTGTATACCTGATGGCTGGCGGAGGTGTCCCAGAGTTGTGTGAGCTATGTGTTTTCCAGTAATTAATGTAGATAAGCCCTTGCCGGTGACAAGTCCCGGTCCTGCAACTCTTCCATAGCAGGTGATACAGCGTGTATGCCTCTGCTTTCCAGATCCAATTCTAGCATACATGTAAGCCCCACAACTAGCCAACGACTGTTTGAGCAACCCAAATTATAGGTGAATTTGCCCAGGTAAAGTGAGGTGCGAGATGATAGTTTTGTAAGCGCGTACCATTAAATTATCCAGGACCTTGGCATCCCGGCCTCTTAGTAGTTCACTCCCATATGAGATTATCAGAATGAGTTTTACTCTTACTGCTTCAAGAAGGGGCATCAGAGAAGGCCTGGCCAGTTTTTTCTTTAAGTTTTTAAGGGTTGCTGTCTGCACCAGCCCTTTCCTTCCTATCGCCTCCTTTGGGGCTGCAAAGCAGCCTTTCTTAACAATGATGGCCCCTAGATATTTATACTCATGCGTACTTTCTATCCGGGTGTCTCCCCAGAACTATGAGTGTTTTTGTGCTTTTTGGTTGTTGTACGTCATGGTCGTAGTTTTGCCAAGGTTGATGGTTAGGGCATTGGCCGTGGAGTAGGCTTTTATGGTGTCTAGCAACTGCTGCAGCATCACCTGAGCGTGGCAGAATGGAACTACGTCGGCTGCGTAGAGGAAGCTGGATATTTTTGTGCCACCGAATTTTGGAGCATGGGAGTTGCAGGTTTATTGTTTCTGTGTCGGGTCCACCTAGAAGATATTGAAGAGTGTCAAAGCCAGGACGCACCACTGCTTTAGGTCATGCACAGTTGGAATTTTCCGTGAGCGATGCGTTCCGGTATCTAGCTTAATTTGCACCCATGTGTCCTTAGTCCACAGCTTTTCCTGGTCAACTTTAATAAAGGCCACTTTAAAATCAATGAAACAGAAAAATAGTGGTGTTTTCGTGCCTCAGGTGGCTTCCATTAGGAGTGAGATTGCCAGTATATTGTTTGTTGTGCCTGACGATTTAGAAAATCCAGTCTGATTAAATGAAATTATGGTGTAATAGATCTACGAGCCGGGTCCCGGCAAAATACTTTGCCTCATTAGCATTATCAATCAGGGCGACAAGGTGATTGTTGGCTGGAGATGATCTGTTACCGCCCTTAAAGATTGGTGATATAACTGAGCCTAGCCATGAGTTAGGCAGGGTGCCCATGTTCCTGATCTGTATAAATACCGGTGCTAGGGTTTCTGCCCAAAGAGCTAGGTCATGTTTAAATACAGCTGGGGAAATCCTGTTGGGGGCTGGTGCTCCTTCTTTCCGCCCTTTAGCTATCTGTCTTATGACTTTGCCAGTGTCCACAACATTAGGCTCTTCGTTGGTAATGGGGCTGGGATTTTCTGAAAGTCCTATGTTCTTTTAAGTAATGTGCTCTGTTGGCTTCTATGATGTTGGAATCAGTGCCTCCGTGGTTTGGGTGGAGGAGATGGTGACAGAAGCCCAAAATCTTGTGCTGTTGTTGTGTTTTAAGTCTGCGTTCAGCTTGGCGCAAAGGTTGTCATCCTGTTCTTTTTTAATAGCCCATTTCATTTTTTTAAATCTTAGTTTTGTGTTGTTTTAAGGCTGCCAGGACGGTAAGGTCCCCAGGTCTTTTCCGCAGGATTCACAACATGTTTGCCCTGTTTTTAAGCTGCCGGAGTATGATTTGTCGTGTTGTGTTCATTCTCTTCACAAGCATGTTGCAAGAGGTTTTAGGTTTGGTCCCTTTTGTGTATGTTTCCTGATGCATTGCTGTGAGAGACTTCGACATTGATACTACATCACCGTTTGTGCCCCTAAATTCCTGAAGTATATCCACTGCTGCTGCAGGTAGTTGCACGAGAATATCCAGGGTGGACTTAATGCATTTTCAGTTTATAGTGTAGATTATGTCTATTGTCTCCCTGATGTGTTTTGGAATGGATAGTTTAGGAGAGAAGGATACCTCCTGTGGGAGGTGGTCACTGCCGAATCTATCTGTAATTGGGTATGTGTCTGCGTACTGAAATATTAGCAGAATCACAAAGGTGTGGTCTAAGGTTGTTCTGGTTCTGTTGGAATGGTATGTGGCAACCAGTGATGTGTCTTCTGTGAATCTACCATTCAGCGACCTGAAGCACAAGTGTTTGAGGTCGTCCAGCAGGTGGCTTTCGATTTTTGTTTGGGACCCAAATGTGTTTACACCTTGCATGGGTATCTCCCAGAGTGTGGTTTGGGTCACAGCAAGGTCACTGGTGGAGGTACCTAGTAGATGCAGATTAAAATCCCTGGAGAGGACAAGGTGTATGGAGATATCCTCTTTGGTGACCCTCGTTAGTTCCTGCACTAGTTTCATGCAGGCTAATGACTTGCTCCTTGAGTGGATGTAGGTGTTGATGAAGACTACGGCAAATGTTGCATTATTGATTGGTATGGTGCATTTTGTTGCGCTCGTACCAGGCATTTTGACGTCCAAGGCCTTTGCAGAAGCTATGCTTGCTATTAAGATGTAGGTTGCTAGGCCACTGGAGAGATGACAATATTTCACCTATTTCACACCTGGGGTAGAGAATTTCGTGTAGCCTTGACTGTGGACAGGTTCAGCCAATCAGGTCTCCTGCAGGATGATGACATCAAATGACCTCAGATAGTCGTAAAGGCCAGGGTTAGTCAACTTTGTAGTACGACTGCTTATATTCCAGGAGCTCACATGAAGTAGCGTGGTGTTAGCTTCGTCTTGTGACTCCTGGACCGGCGCAGTCATGTTGATGCGGGGGAGCAGTTTATTGTTCTCATGATGCCTATTGTGTTGTCATCCGATTGTTGCTCTCCAGTAGTTTCTGGTTGCTGATGCTTCTCTGGATGAAGATCCTCTTGCACCCTTTAGCACAGAGGTGGTTTCCTTCTGTGCCTGGGGTAGCCCTCTTCCAAGGCCAGGAGGGAGGAGGGGTAGGGGATATCCTGGCTCATAAGTGGGGGTGATCTTTATTCCTCATCTTTCAAAGGTAGGCCCTTCTGTGAGGATTTTTGTTGCCACGCTGGTTGTGGTCCATGCGGTCTTGGTTGCTTCCCCACCTGGGGCTTCTTCTGAGTGTTCAAACTGAATTGCTACCAGATCCTTTGAGCTTAGGATTCTGATAGCAGCTGGAGAATGTTGCCCCTGTTTAGGACATCATGGTTCCCTTTGGAGGCGTATTCCAGGATGAGGTCCAGTACTGTGGTGTTGTCTCTCTGGTCCCTGGTGGGTCACAGGTGAAGTTCAATTTCCTGAAGTTCTTGATTCAGTGAGGTCTTTTGTGGATTTATGTCTGATGCAATGATTTCAGAGACACTAGTACATTGCTTTGGTTAGTGAAAGTGTTAGGTGGAGGTTTGTGACCTATGCTTTTCGCTAGGTTCAGCTCAGCACCTGAGTGCTGCGGGCAATCGGTCCTTGTCATGGCAGTGTTTGTGGGGACCATCTCAGTTGTGGAACTCCTTATAATTGTTTGGCTGTTTGATTGAGAATCTGTAGGACATCCAGCAGCAGCTGAGGCAGGGAGGTCAACCGCCTATCTACTTAACAGTTACACTTTTGCACTTGAGTTGCTGATTATCACAAAGGGTTGACAGGGCAGTGAACCCAGCTGGGGGTCTAGTGCTTTTGGCGGCTTACTGTGTGCCCACCCATTTTGGAATTGTTGGAATGAGAACCTGCTCTTCCTCCGGCTTTTCCTCTTGCTCTTTCTCCTGGGGAGCTTGGTGGTCCGTTCCATTTGGCCTGGCTACTAATTGGAAGAGGGGGGGTACACTGTCTCGGTCAGCCATTTTTTTATTCCATCCTTTTCTCCTTTGTGCCCATCTGTGTTTGGCATTGTTTCTTGTGCTCCCAGCTGGTTGAGACCTGCCTGCCTGATTTGCTATCTTCTTGATAGTGCTGAGGGCTGGGTGTCCTGTCTGATTCCTCAGAGTCCCGTGAGTAGGTTGCCAGTACTTCCACCAATTCTGGTGTTTTTAAATATGAAAGTGCCTAGCAGTCCTTTTCATTTGCATCATCTTTGTCTCTGATGGGTCCAGTAGGTGACATCCCTGGGCCATCCGGTAGAGTATGTGGGTTTGGGGTGCTATGTGGGTTGCCTCCACTGGTGGAACCGGCTGGGCCTTCGCCACGGTCCATATTAGGCCAGAGGAGACCTTGTGTTTCACTGCTTCATTGAGCACTAGGGATGCTCCCGTTGTCTTCACTGTTTGGGTTGCCAGGTCTGCCAAATTTAATCTCTTCCATCCGTGGTGGGGTGGGGGAGCAACAGCCCTGTTAGTCTCCAGTTTTCCTCAATGCTGTTTTGTAAATGCTCTGTGTGGGCACTTGACTGTTGGTCAGGAGTCTCAGGCAAGGAGATTTGGCCTGGTCCTGCTTCAGCGTTATTGGTGGTAGTCATCGATAGTAGAGTTGGTTGCAGCCCCCTGAGCCTCTCATTACTCAAGAAGAGCACTGAGCTGGCATCCTTTATGAAGTCAAATTTGTGTATATTTTTGGCTGTTTCATGCAGGCAGCAGGCTTGCACGTGGGTGGCTAGAAACTCTCTTGCGCCCCTGGGTTCCCCTTTTCATTGTCCACCTGGATGAGAAGTTTTATTAAAAGGTCCTTCTTCTGTTTATGGTTTGGGTTTTGCTTTGGCTCTTACTCACTTTGTTTGTTGCCTTGGCAGGTGATATGATGACAGCCTAATATCGGCTGCCAGCATTGACTTTGAGCACATAGAATGCATTTGAATTGACACAGATTGGGTCTGCTTCTCACTTTGTTGGGGCTAATGATATGGTGTTTTATGTGACCCAACAGGGTGATAATAATTGAGCTTGCAAGATTTATGCTCATATGCACGCCCTTGCCTTGGGGTCCCACCTGTATCTTTGGTATATTTACTTCATTATAAGGAATCTGCAAACTGGCTGATAGTTAAACGCAGTATCGACCAGTTCAGGTGTGATCCTTTTATCGTATTATCATAATATTATGTGTAACAATCTGTGCCCCAGCATTGGACCTACCCGGCATTCTTGACTTTTGTATCTTCTTGTTTATATGATTATGAGGAACTTTGCCTACACACTTGATATCGAATAACCGTGATTTAGATGTGGAACGACGCATAGGCCGCTGATTTGGTTAATTACTGGCTTTCTTTTTTGCTGAGACTGACCGATTCAAGTTATCAGCTATTTGCTTATATTGGCCCGTCTGGCCTGCTGTGTCCCTCAAGTTGGTGGCCGTTGGTTGGTGCCAAGGGGAAAGAAAGTGAGAAACAGTTAGACAAACGCTACTTCTTCTCCTTCTCCTGTTGAGGTGGAAGCTGGACCGGTTTTGTGCAGTCTCACAGCTGTGTCCAGGTTAGCTGTTTCTGCTGGCTTTTTTCACTTGCGTTTTTCTGCTCCTGGCTTGCAAGCCGCACCTAACCTACTGGGCCACTTCGACAAGCCAGGCCAGGGCCACCCCAGTTCTTACCTTCCCCCTTGCACTAGCCTAAGGGACAGAGGTCAACAGCAGTGAGGGCCAGTAAGTGGGCAGTGCGGCCCGTGATACGGATACTGGGTGTGAAATCAGGCTTGTTTCAAGCTTGTGTGTTCATCAGCACACGAGCTCGGCATGGCTAAAGCACCCAATGTGCAGCAGACACAACAGATGCAAGAGCCGTGCAGTGCAGCCCGTCCACTTGCATGTTTGCCTGAGACAGGTCCTGGTCTGGTGGTTGGTTGCGGCAACGGCAGCAAGCGGTGAGCCGCAGCAGCTGGCGGCAGGCAGCTCCATACTGGGTAGGCAGCAGGCAACACCAGCAGTGTTAGTGGTGATAAGAGTGGCAACGACGTGAACGGCAGCGGTAATAGTGGCTTCACAGCCTCTGCTAGCCCTTGCCAATAATCCAAGCAGTGCGCAACTCCGCAGTTGCAACTCCACCCTCATGTCACGTCACATTGCGTTGTTTCATCGATAGCCTGCAAAAAAAGAATATTAGAGTAGAGGTTCTTTCTAAAGAGGGAAAGGGTCTGCTAGAAAGTCATCTTCTTATAAACAATTTACAATGAACAAGACAGCTGCAGAGATAATGTTCACTTTCATTCAAGAAGGAAAACCAGTTGTGTGACTAATGCCTACACTAGCGGACACTAGTGTGTCTCTTTCAACAAAGAATTGCTTCAATTGGAGAAAGAAGATGTTTTGGAACTGACGGCCATAGACAAAATTAAACACCAGAGTATGACAGTAATGCAAAAGGAAAAATTGAAAACAAAATTGGTTTCATTGGAAAATAATCTTTTAAAAAAAATGCAGGATTGGAGAAATGTTTTTTTTGTGTTTTTTTTAATAAATTTTTTATTGAAGCTACGAAGCAGCACAAAAAACAACACAAATGAGCAAAGAAAAAACAAAAACATAATCTCCAAGTAAATACAAAGAGAAAAAAATGGAAAAGAAAGCCCCTATATCCTCGGTTTACAATTGGACATAAACATAAACATACACAAATTCCCTCCAATATTATACATAAACTAAATGACCCAACCATATACTCCCTCACAGCCCCCCAAACCAGTAATCCAAGCTGGCTTTTCCTATATCCCTTCAAGGCATATAGGCTATATTCCAAATTATAGACATTAAAAAACTTAGCCCGCCAAAACTCAAAAGATGGGGCCTCTTGTTGTAACCACAAAGATGCAATTGTCAACCGTGCAACTGCCATAGCCATAAATATTTAATACCGATGCCTGTGTAATGGCTGCCGCGCCCCGACAGCCTCCCCTATACCAAGCAGCATCATAGATTGAGTAATTTTAACTACAACTCCAGTGACTTCTGTTAGAAACCTCCCAATAGAATCTATCAAGGGATCCAAGACCTGACAAGCAAAAAATACATGAAGAATGTCGGCACTGTCTTTACCACAACGGAAACATCTCCCATCATACTGCGGCCCCCACTTCATCATTTTCAGAGTATGATATAAGTTGAATATTGTTTTATAATGTTGGCTGCAAAGATTAGCTGCACCCAAGATCTTTCTGGCCAGGTCAATAGATTAATCTAATGATGAGATTCCAGGGCTCCCCAGCCAGATTCGCCATTTCGAATTATGCTGTTCTAAATCGTTAGCTCTACCCTCCAGCAATACCTTATACAGGACCTCAATCTTGGCGTGTCGTCTAACAAATTCAACAATTTTAACCTTCTTAAAACAAATTGGATGTTTTGGCAGGAAGTCCCTAAGTACTTAAAAAATTGCATAGAGGGTAGATGAAATTTATCCGACAGCTCAGCATATAAATATAGTCAGCCTTCTTCATGATAAAGATCCCCAAGTCGGGTGATTGGAGAAATGTTTAAGCGCTAGCAAGAACTGTAAAGTAATTTTGTACTAAAATTTAAATGTTGATGAAGGATTAGTTAAAGGTGCCATGGGCAAAGTTTTTGAATTAATTAGCTTTCCTCCCTGAAGTGAGATAGATTACTTAGGATTGTTGTGGGTGGTAAACTCCACTCCACTGGTAGAATTCGCACAGTTTTACCACTCCGTGCTCTATGTGGAGTGCAGAGTTCAGCCAAAACTCCACCAACCATCACATGGCAGAGATTACCGGCACCGGTCCACCGCTAGGACTTCTCAAACTTCTCACACACACTCAGAGAGAGGGGAATGAGAGAAGATCACTCAAGTAGGCAGGAAAGGAGCCCAAAACATCTCTGTCTTCGTCAGAAAAGCAGCATGGAGAGCCCCTCACACTCTCCTTTGCTTGCATGGGGATTTCCTGAAAGATGAGATATTTAATGCTGGTTTGGTGGGAAACAAATTCAGGAGACTGGCTTCAGTTTATTTGTCTCTTTCCTCTTTACAATCACCCTCGATGCCTTTTCAAACAAAAAGGATCCTCTGGGCGACATGGAGACCGAGGGAAGCTGAGCTGGAGTGGTGAGTGTGAGGTTTGAAGCTCTTGTACACTTCTGTTGTTTTGTTTTGCTCCATTTTTCCTGGATTTTGCAGAAATGCTAAGTAAGGGTCATGGGTGTGATGCATGAGCCTGTAGTGTGCAGGGCTGAATGAATGGGGTGAGGGACCATAACACAATACTGGGAAGTGAGTGATTGCTTAATGGAGGAAGATAGTGCAGTAAAAGAGGCTGCCTGCAAGGTGGGGTTCTTAAGAAGCCAGCAGGTCAAGCTAAAGGATTTGCTGATTTTGTCCGCTTTTTAAATGTTTTTCTACTGTTTTCTAACTGGTTTGAAAAGCAGCCCTCTTGCCTTGCCTGCATGAGGACCTCTGAAGCCTGGGGCTTTCCGAAGCATTGAGACTGGCAACGGGTGCTCCAGGCTGGTCATGCTAGTCGCATAAGTCCCGGGGAGGATGGAGAGGAATTGGCTTAGAGGGTAGTGAAAGCCAGAGGCGTAGCTAGACCTTTTGCCGCCTGTGGCGTTTGAGGCGTATGTGGCCCGTGACGGCTGCTGGTGGGAGCAGGGTGTTGGCGGTCCCTGCGTCTGCCGCCCCATAACTTCCGCAGGTAAGATTGGGGGGGGAGTGCACCGCCACCCCTAAACTTGTGCCATCTGGGGGGACCCCCCCACTCCCCGCTACGTCACTAGAGAAAGTACTGGTGGATCAGTAGAAGAATCACTGCTGTTTTTGCGTTTTAAGGCCAGTTCCTTTTTGATCTGATGTGTTTTGTTTTAATTATATCAACAGTCTTTTGGTTGCATTTTTTAGAGAGCCTTTTCAGGCATAAGTGTTTGCATTTACATAATTAATTGGTTATCTAAAATGCATGTTTATTTATTCAATGAATTTTCTGCATGGGAATGGATCTTACTTGAAATACTTTAACACTGTATTGGTTTTTTAAATCCATTCAATTATTTAAGCCTGATCGTTGTAAAGCTTGGATTTAAAAAAAATAAGCAATGTTTATTTGTTAGCGACCATATGTATACAAACGTTGACAAGGCACATCAGATTGCATAGCACTGGTACATTACATTTCATTACTGTATAATTGCATCTAAACGTTTGGGTGACAAAACCAATTATGTCTTGAATATTGTACAATTATTTCTTTCCTTGTATTGTTCTGTAGGCGTATAAGAACCAATCTTTGAACAACTTGCAAATCTTGAAAAATTATGCTCTAATGCAAGACTAGTGTCGCATATGCCATGGTGCTACAAGTCAGCCATTTTATATACATCAACGGTGAATAAAAGATGAAGAGAAATCTCTCCTAGTTTAGCTGCATATTCCCTCAGTCAGCAGAGCCTAGATGGCAGTAGCACTACGCAGAGGTCATACTCGGCTCGCTCGCGGAACTCCACAGAATCTCGGGAAGATTTCAGGTAACTCAGCATATGCCATGAAATGAAACTCTGCAAACTCTGCCCAGCCCTACCTAGCAATTAAATTTGATGAGATTAATACTATAAAGCAGATTGGAAGGGCCATTGAACATTTTTTTCTTCTGAAAGACTTATATGTGTGATGGAAACAGTTACCAGATTCTCTAGCATGTGCTATAAGTATTAAAAAAACTCCAGGTTAAAGTGTAGTTTAAGCATTGGTTAATGTTGGGAGTACAGTGTTTAAGGAAGGAATGTCATAAGTAGCCTTATATCGAGTTAGAACATTGTCCGGTTTGTGTTTGATTGCAGAGTAGCAAAGTAAGTGTTGATCCAAGTTGTGTAGATAATATTCTAGCCCTAGCATACCTGGTAGAACAGTCCACCCACAAAAACATAATCCTCTCTTCGCATGATTCATAGACTACTCTGCGGTGTTTGACAGTGTCAACAGGAATCTGCTCTAGCAAAAACTACAAAACTGAGGGATGCTGAACATGCTGCTGAATGCCATCATTGCCCTTTACACCAGAACCTGGGTACTGGTGAAATTATACCAGAACACAGCAACAAATAAAGTGTACATGGACTGAGGACTGAAACAAGGCTGTGTACTGGCGCCCCTGCTCTTCAATTTATATACTGCAGACCTTGGTAAATCAATATCAAAAGCCAACCTGTTAGCTCCTAAAATTGGGTCGACTAGACTGTTTTTAATATACCACAAAATGGATGAAAGTCTCTGGTGGATGATGGCGCTCACCCTTATCAGTACTGTACTGGGACTAAAGTATCTTGTAGGTGCTCAAGGGGAGAAGGGTCATCCTCCCTTCCCAATTCGTGATCCTTACAGATCACACTCAATACTAAATTGAAGCCCGAGCACAACTAGTTATATCACACACTACTGTGTTATCAGCAAAAACAGTACAATATCACATATTGGGCATTAGATTGTCTCTTCTTTTTATTTTCTCTTTCATTGGTCCAGTCAACACATGTTTCGTCGCCCGGGAGTGCCCGCGACTAACACATGTTTCGTCGCCCGGGAGTGCCCGCGACTTCCTCAGGGCTGGAAAATAAATACAAAATTTCCTTGTAACATATACAGCTCTAAAAAGTAGCTGATACTATGTGATACAAGTGGAGCCAACAAAGATGAACGTGATAAATAAGTGAACATCATTCCAATATGGTGAGTAACATAAGGTACAATTGAAGTTGAGACCAATAAGAAAATAGACACACGTTGCTGAAAAAAAGTGTGTATATAATTCGGAGATCAATATCAAAATAATGAGACTGATAAATATTAATAAAGTTGTGAAACCAATCCCTACATGCACCACAATAGGTGATGGTGATAAGAAATATAAGAGTCTGAATAAACAAAGTAACACATACCAATCGAAGAAATAGAATCAGGACAAAGTCTAAGAAAGTAAGGGAATAATGGATCAGTATGTGGCCACACAACCAGTCCCGATTACCACATTGAACCATAGTGAGAATAAGCTACCTTGGGACCAGTAGAAAATCCGTCCTGGCCACTAGTTCAGGAATTATGGGGAATACATTTCAAAACGTATGTAATGAATCTGAAAAAAAGATATATTATAAGAATAGTTTCCAACCGAAAGAAAATAAAGGCAACCAAAATCACAATGATACAAAATCATTAGTCATTACTATGCATCATAAGGCTAGAATCAAAATGTCCTAACCTGTCCTCCTTCACTGAGTGATGAGGAGTCTAAGTGTATACAAATCGAGTAGCGTACCCATATGAAATCTGTCATAGATATATTCACATCCTCTGCTATGGGATAACATCTACCTATAATTGTTTGCCCGCATGGAGGAGACCAACCGCTCCATAATTCACATAAAAATAGCATGTGATAACCAAATACAGTTACAATCATGTCTGAAGAAAACTCACATGCTGTCGATATCGCGACTTCCGTATCCAATACCTAAAATCTAATGTGAATATAACATTACTTTAGTATGTATACACTGACAACCTGAAAATATCAATATATACCACATGCAGTCCGTGAGCGAGAGCCACCTACCTGGATGACGGTGACGTGAGTTTACGTCTGACTCGCGGTCCCAGTAATGACACGGAGTAACCTAAACCGGAAATGTGAACCAATAAATCCGGTTCACAACCAGAAGGTATGCAACGCTAACCCTCAGTTCGAGTGCTAATGTAATGCTAACATGGCGGCCATATTGGACGGACTCTCGTCCATAGGCAAAGAAGCATGTCTTTAAAATAACCTAATGTCCATGATGGCTCTGAGTACAAAGCCGTAGTAGCATTTACGCAATCTATAGAATATTTAACTATATTACTACAAAGTATATATCACTTAATGTATCACAATGGATGAAATTTAATCCAGCGGCCAAAAGGGCAAATGATGTCCAAGCGAAACTGAATAAATAATTTTTTTTAACAACTTTATTTATGCTTTTTTCACATAAACTGAATAAATCATTAGGGTAAATGCGCATCACTCAATAAAGAATACGATGTCGTATGACACATCCCTCTGTTGGAGACAGAACGTGTATGTGGCATAAAGTGCTGAGTATGAGAATGAAGAATAATGGCATTATTCAGCAACGTGATCTATTATAAACTGAATCCAGCCGTGATTAGCACATGTAAATCAACTATGCATTATTCATATCAAAATCCGATATAGGATGTAGTTGGTATACACAGAAAACAGTAACAATCAGTCGGGCATATAATAAAAAAGTCTAATGCCCTATATGTGATATTGTACTGTTTTTGCTGATAACACAGTAGTGTGTGATATAACTAGTTGTGCTCGGCTTTGATTTAGACGCAGCCGGCATGGTCTTAATGGACCACACTAAGACGGGTATGCAAAGAGCACTGGACGCACTAAGCATTTATAAAAACAAAAATGATTTAACAGCAAACGCAAGTAAAGCAAAGGTCATGATCTTTGGAAAATATGATAATAAACTCAAACATCAATGGAGACTGTGCCACTTGAAAATAACAACAACATCTAAATACAACTATCTGGGGGTTTGGATCATGAGCAACGGCAAGCCCACTGCACACACTGCATCCATAGAATCAAAAGCTAAGGGGGTGAAGTACGCCCTCTGCAAACTCAGCTCCAAACTGCACAGCCTGACAACTGAGCCAATCCGAAATGTTATAAGAGCCAATTTACTTCCCTCAATTTCCTATGGCTAACTAATCTTTCCTGTGGCACTAATGAACACCATGGAGTCGGCCAATTGCAGAGCATTTAAACAGATTTTTCAGATACCCGCCCATGTTCCGAATGCCTTGGTACAGCTGGAATTCGGGTTAAATAAACAATCTAATGAACATTGGGCATTGATTATTCAATGCTATCGAGGGGAATGTGCAGCCCCCCCCCCAAATACAATAAAAGCAATTTTAAAGGAGATCTTCACGAAAGGTACGCATTCTTGGGCTGACGGCCTACTCACTGTCTGAACGGAACTGTACCTTGACCTGTCCAACTGGCAGGATTTCATCCACCAACCAGGAATATTAAAAACCATTTTAAAGAAACAAGTAAGACTATTATCCAAGCAAGACGATATGAGGCTAATAGAGTCCCCCAGCAGCAATATCGGCATTGTCTCACAACCTAGAATTGATGGTGCATACCATATCCTACTAATGTTACAGGGGAGTGCTACTGATTTCAGATGGACGTATTTATGCATTGCGTTCCTGTTCTGCTTTGGACAGTAAGAATGGATGCTGATGCCCTTTGTGAATAGACTCCTTGGCTGCCCATGCTGGGCTCTATTTGACGGACAGGTCGACGCTTGTGTCTGAAGAGCTGAGGAAGATTTAAGCGGGTTATTGCATTAGGATTGCACCATGCATTCAGATGTAGAACTTATAGCTCTATTGCTGTCTGGACTCCTAAAGTGGGCGCTACCGCAAATTATCTTGTGTATGTAGGGCTGAGATGGGCCTTTTGATATAGGACATTGTACATAATAGGTATTGCCAAATGGCGGTCATTATGGTAACCGTTATGTTGTAGGAAATGATTAGTTCGCATCACTAATGTATACCTGACCACATCCACTATGTTGGATGGAGTTGTAAGCTCTTGGTGGACCCCCCACGCGAGTGCTCCCCAAACCCAGTTAGGTTATGTTCTCTGTTTACTCTTGGAAATGTCTTTGGCATGGTTGGGATGCTGAAGTGGGTCAGGGGTGGGTGGGTGGCCGTTGGGAACTGTTATGCAGGCTAAGGTACTTGAGAAACATCGCTGAACTCCAGACTCAAATCCAGATGCACAATACCATTAATACGTTCCTAAAACCTGGGAGAGGTGCAGGCTGCAAACTTTCCAATATAATGGGTATATCTTGGTAGGGATGACTGATGCGAAGGTACGACCAAAGCACTTAAACTTGTTAACTTGGAATGTTAGAGGGCTTAATAACCCTAAAAAAATCAGGCAAATATTTGCATATCTAGACAGACTGCAAATTGATATCACCCTCCTGCAGGAAACACACTTGGCACCTATCTCTAACATTCATATCGGGCGCAGGTGGGCGGAGACAATACACAGCTTGTCATACTCCTCATATTCTAGAGGGGTCATTATCCTGATTAAAAAGGGTTTGCAATTTGATATAGATGCTGCCATCACGGACGACGTGGGGCGATTTGTTCTTATCACAGGCACACTACGAGTTCAGAGACTCGCTTTACTTAATACATATGGCCCAAATATTGATGATCCTGAATTCTATCACAAATTATGGCTCAACATTAGTGACTTACCAGACATCCCTTTGATTTAGGGGGGTGATTTTAATATTGCGCTACACGACGACAGGTCAGGTGCATCAGCTGAACCTCACAAAAGGGCATCAGTGATGTCATTTGAGATGTCATCAGTGATGTCATCAGTGATGTCACTGACCATGTCATGAGTGATGTAATATGTGACATCATCAGTAGTGCATTGCGGGGGCGTGAGTTATAGTTAGCTGAACTAACTATAACGGCCGAATTCCACTGGTTTTGTATGAGTGAAATGTCCAACTTACTATAACGTCCCTGAAACCTCTGTCTTTTTAGTGAAATTCTAAGGTTTTTTAAATGCTAAATTCTAAATATAACGTCCCTAAAACCTCTGTCTTTTTAGTGAAATTCCAAGGTTTTTTAAATGCTAAATTCTAAATATAACGTCCCTGAAATCTGTTGTTTTTTCAGTGAATTTGAAAAGTTTTTTAAATGCTAATTTCTAACTATAACGTCCCTGAAACCTATGGTTTTTTCAGTGAATGTCAAAGGTTTTTTAAATGCTAATTTCTAACTATAACGTCCCTGAAACCTGTGTTTTTTTCAGTGAATTTCAAAGATTTTTTAAATGCTAATTTCTAACTATGCCTACAGAGGTAGTACATGTGCAGAAAGAAGAAGAAAGGTGCAGAAAGAAGCAACATGAATGCAGAAAGAGGCAACAGAAGTCCAGAAAGACTGAGAAAGGTGCAGAAAGAAGCAAGAGATGTGCACAAAGAACCGACAGAGGAGCAGAAAGAGGCCTTGATGCAAATTCATCATGTGCCCCCAACTTTTCGCTGATGGGTACTGGTGATAACTGACTCTGTCTAACCAGGCCAAGAGCCAGTGCTATGCTAAAAGACACTTTGAATACAGTGAAAACATCTATATACACTAGGGAACACGGTGCATTGGGGTACCCCTGTGAATGGCATGACCTCCTCTGTAAGGCCCTAGTACATAATAGGGCAGGGGGATTAAAACTACCTCTAAGTCAGAGGTGCAGAAAGACGCTTCTTTAATTAGTAGTCACATTTGCAGAGTTGTGGAGAAAGGGTGCTGAGCATCCGACCAGTGCTCAGGAATTTCGCTGCATAGAACTTAGAGGAGGTACCAAGAGGGCTTTTTGGCCCCCAACGTCCCTCCGGAGTAAATTGGACTTCATCCCCCATCCCGCAGTCTGCTAAGAGGTGTGTTTGCAGAGTGTTGGAGTAAAGGGGGCATGTCCTCCTTAGACGTCATAGCAATCCCACTGTGTGGACTTACTTGCAGGTAACATGAGGGGTAGTTGGCCCCCTATGACAACCTTTTGGGGCGAGATTTGCGAATCCGATGATTTTTCTTTTTACAAAAATGCTTTTTTTGGCCCTGGGACCAGGCCAAGTTGTTTCTACCGTGCCCCCTTTTCTTTTTTTTAACCTTTTTTCTTGTGACTCGGTTCTACTGCCAACACTTCCTGGTTTGAAGTCTTGCAGCCAATTAGAAACAAACTTGTGATCGGGAGGGTTCAGTCAATCAGATCTCACAATTCTCAAATATCAATATCTGTAAATCTTTAAATATCTCAAAAACTAGTGAACGGATTTAATCCATTTAAAAAAAAGTGTGCTTTCTGGACCAAAAGCTACCTTTTGCCATATGTGGTGTTTATCCGTACAGCAGTTCAGGCTGTAGCTGTCTCTAAAGCTTCCTATGAAAATTAACATAGAGAATACACGTTTTGGGACACCCCTTTTTTCTTGGCCTCCGCTTGACGAATCACCCCAAAACTTTCAAGACAGGAGCTGACTGGATCGGGCCTTTAGTTTTGAATATTTTGCAAAGATTCGTCAACTGGCGCCAAAGATATTGGCAAATTAAAAAACGCTTTTCCTATGGAAACTATGTTCTAACAATAGCTACCTACTGACGCATACATACATATTCACAGAAAAAAACAAAGTTAGAGGGACATTATAGTTAGTCTGACATTTCACTCATGCAAAACCAGGGAAATTCAGCCGTTATAGTTAGCTGAGCTAACTTTAACTTGTGCCCCCCAATACACTGCTTATGACCTCACATGTTATATCAGTCACATCACTGATGACATCGCAAATGACATAACTGATGACTCCACTGATGACATCATCCAGTGATTGTGAGTATTTTTTTAAAGTTTATGGGGAATATTCTCAAGAACGTGTGATAATCATCGAAAAATTAGCTTAACGCAACTTTGCATATCGCAGTCTATCGCGGGAAAACAACGCCGTGTTAACATAGTATTCTCAACCAGGCGGCACCATGCGATAGTCACACGATAACATGTCAAATGACCGCGTTAAAATCCACACGATGCCACAAAAATGCAAAACACGAACGCGAATAAAGTTGTGATGAGGCTATAAAAGCAGAACAAGAAAAACACATAAAAAACAAAATAAACTGCGTAGCAACATGGATGCACCCTGACCGAGTGCCCAGGTCAACGTGAACCCCACAAGCCCCACAGACCACCAGCATGGAACCTCGGGGTCGGGGAAGGCCAAGGAGAAGAGGAAGAGGAAGGCGGGGATAGTCCACATGACAACCTGATCGTCGTCACGGAGGTGACGGAACACTAACAACAACTGTCCGTCACCACCACCGTGTCATTGGCAATACAGATGGAAAAATGGCATTCCATCCTGAATGCAGTCGGAGTGTCGAGGAGGTCAAGATGCGCTGGCATAATGTGAAAAGTCTAACCAAGCAGAAACCCGCTGCCAACAGTAAGGCAGCAATGGTGACTGGAGGTGGGAGTCCTGCGCCATAGGAGGAGCTGGAGCAAATGGTGGCTATAGTCATCAGTGTGGAGACGGTGCAAGGAGTCGGGAGTCCAGACACTGCTCGACATGACCTGACACAACATCAACAGAGTAATGGACAGGGACTTGGGGGACGGGGGTGATGGACACAATGGCACACATGCCCAATGACGTGTAGCACACCACACACTCACAATGACCCTGGGTCATGTCCCTGATCCCTGTGGCACACTGCAGCACACATACAAACATAAAGTAGGCCCCTGTCCAACATTTTCCCAAAGGGGTCCCACCCCACACATCACCAATTCCACAAAACACACATGCACCCATGTGAAACACAGCAAAGATGCGTGTTTATGAGCCATACTGACAAAGCAAGTGATACTGCATGACGAGCAGCATGGCAGGAGCACAATCACCATGACATTGTGCAAGCCACGACACTGAGGTGGCTGAGTGTGGACCACATCCGTAAAGGAGCAGGTCGCACTCTGATACATCCACCTGCGCAAACAATAACTGACGTCAACAGTACATCTGCAGACAAACAATGTACAAGAGTACAAAAACCGTCCAAGAGAACAAATGACCCAAATTGCCAACATCACAGTAGCTTAAAAGCATAAAGGTCAAAGGCACACCGCCTCCAAGGGATGAGGGGCAGTCAAATCACAGCTTCAGGGGCGACTCTCCCACAATGCAGCACACACACATAGCAATGAGAGCACATCCACATGGACCACAATGTGGTACACAGTGCAACACTTACACTGCAGAACAGAGGACACAACTGGGTCCACTTGTGAGTTCAACCAGAAAGTGTCCATGGATGCCGGGGAATAGAATTAATGGCACCGGAGCTGAATGGGGATGCAGTCTGCGATGAGGCCAGTACAATGATATAAAAACTGCCATATATAAATCAAGTCTGAGTTTCCAATGTGTGACCAACTCGACCGCAGTGTAGGTCAGCAGGGGCCCACAGCCACGTGTCGTTGGCTTGCGATGCACAGAGTTAGTGACACCAGAGAAGTTGCTGGCAGTGTTCGATCACCTCCGTAACAATGATCCTTTTTTCCTACGGACTGAACCACGTCTTCCTCTTACTCCTCTCCTTGCGTGCAATGATATGAACTCTGCCATACACAAGTCAAGACTCAGTTCCAAGTGTGTGACCTACTCGGACTCAGTGTAGGCCGAAGCCAGTTGTCAGCTAGGGCCCACAGACAGGTGTCGTTTGGATGCTTTGCACAGACTTGTTGGCACCACATCGAAGGGAGTATAGTGAGATAAAATCAGCCATGAATTTTGTGCTCTGCAATTGCATAATCAAGACTCAGTTGCATATGTGTGACCTGCTTGACCGCTGTTTAGTCCGGAGGCAGCGGTCAGCGCGGGCTAACCGCTGTTCAGCAAGCTCCTCCTGGAACTCTAACACATGACGTTGAAATGGCATGTGAGGATGACTTGTGACTGATGGAGGTAGTAGCACGAGAGCTGAACGGGTGTTTAGCCAGCGACGATGCCGTGTCCTGCCTGGTACGGATTGGATTGGTGTGAGGCCTGCTGGACCGCAGTGTAGGCCGAAGGCGTAGTCATCAGGGGCCCACAGACACGTGTGGTTGGGATGCCATGCACAGACTTGGTGTCACCACATCGAAGGGAGTATAGTGATTTAAACTCTACACTGATATGTGTACTCGGCCATTGTATAATCAAGACTCAGTTCCAAATGTGTGACCTACTTGACCGTAGTGTAGGCCAGGGGAAGCGGTAGAGTACGTCAACGAAAAAGGAGTAAAGCGGGCCTATGTTGCGGAGGCCGTGATGGTCTGAGGAGGCTGCTAAGGTCGCGGACCTCAGGCTTTGAGCTTGTGCCGGCACATGGTGGGCCCTCTTTGACACACGCCGGTGTTGGTAGATGAGCAGTGAGGCATGGCTGAGCAGGGGCAGGCCTTACGGGTTCGGGGACCAGCAACCCGGGGTGCCGCAGGAGCACAGGATCGCAGGCCACACTGCTCACGGCGACAGCATCGGCCTCGCGGCGGGGTGGGAGGCGCCACACTGGCAGACACGTTGGGCATTCTGGAAGAGAACCATGCCCAGAGCTATGTGCTTTTTATTCACACCCCTACGCTGGCCTGGCGTACGCTGGAACAGCCCACTCTGCACATGCTTACAGGGGGGACATCACAAGCTACATTTCCACGATCTTCCCCACTGGCTGGGGTGACATGGTTGCGTCCACTGTCCACCACACTCCAAACACCAGCAGTGCATGTAGACATGGATATGTCTGTGGTCTGCATACTGCAGTCTGTCCAGCACATCTCTTCCACACTTGGCATTGTGTACATTATCATTCATGGGTCACTTGCCTCCTATGCACATGCCTGGTTCCCACCTCTCCTCACATTCCGGTATTGTGTGGCTCAGGTGCCATGCCGTTGATGGCTCATGCACATGGCTAACCAAGGTTACCACAGTAAGTTTTGCTGTCGTGTCTGGTGGGTGGGCATGTTGTTTGGCATGTTGTATGTGATTTTGTGACGTGTACATTGCCAGAGTTGTGAGTTGCATGATTGTGGAGTTGAGGTGTGTGGTGTGTTCATTTGGTACTTGCCAACAAGCAGTGCATTCCCATAGGTGCCATGCTGGAGGTGCTGGTTGAGGTTGGACTGTCGGAAGATGAAGGTATCATGCACACTGCCTGGGTAGTTGGCGACGACATTGGTGAAGAGTCCCTGGTGGTCCACTATTGCCTGCACATTGATGGAATGCATGTGCTTTCTGTTACGGTAATTGTGTGCAGTGTCAGCAGGGGGCACAAGTAGGACATGTGTGCAGTCACTTACACCCAACACGTGCGGGAATCCAGCTATGGCATAGAAGCCTTGCTTGGGCTCCAGCTGTTTCTGCACAGTGTGGGGGAAGTATAGGTACTGGGGTACCAAGCTGATGATGGCATCCAGGACAGGTGTGAGGAACTTGGATAGGGCTGGCTGTGAGACTCCTCCGACTCTGGCAGTTGTTGGTTGGAATGTCCCAGAGGCCAACAGCTGCAGCAAAGCCAGCAGCTTTGTCTGAGGTGGGATGTTGGTTGTCTGCTGCGTTGGTACCATCAGCCTGTGGGCAATGATGTTCAGGATGCGGAGGATGGTTGTCCTTTTGAGTCTGTAGTGGGCAATGACATTCTCTGGTATTAAGTCTGTGAGGCTGGTGCATTTCCTGATGGTCCGCTGTCTTTGTCTGTGCTGCCTCTGTGGTTGTCGGGGGGTAGGAGGGGGTGTGGGGTGTCGGGCCCAGAGGTGGTGGGAGTGGGTGCTTTGGCCCTGTTGGGGCTATGAGCTGCATGATGAGTAGCTCCATGGCATCTGTTTTTTTCAGGTGTGGCTGTGGGCTGGGCTCCCTTTTCTGGTGCAGGTTGTCATCCGACTTTGCACCAGGTCAGAGCAGGTGTTAATTTCCTGCTGCTAACTCGCCTTACCGCATGTTTTGGTATATTTTCGCTGATCGGGCTCGTCGCTGAGAATGTTGTGTAGTGGTGTTGTCGCGTTTTTTTGCTCGGGAACGCCTACTCTGCATCTCATTAGCAATAGTTGCCGGGGTCATCTGTGGCGATGTTTTTGCGGATGCTATCGCAGGTAAACTGGTGATATCGGCTGTTTGCACCAGCTTGTGAATGGGGCGATACATTTATCGTCACTTTTGGCTGCGATGAAGTGCCGATAACTCAGCGATAGATCCTTGAGAATAAGCCCCTATGAGTGCTAAATATATAAAACAAGGTCTATTGGTGAATCAGCGGGTTTATGAGTGACTTTATGGATGACTCAGTGGGTGCCTGACTGCCTTTATAAGTGAGTGATTAGGTGTATGTATGGGTGAGTGACTGGTTGTGTGAATGTGTGTATCTGTCTGTCAGTTAATGTCTAAGTGGGTGTATGAGTATGTTAGTGGGTACGTGAATGGCTATATGGGTGATTGATTGGTTGTCTGACTACATCAATGGTTGTCTTGGTGTCTGTGTTTGTGGATGAGGAGGTGTGTGACTGCCTGTATGGATCAGTGAGTGGGTGTGTCAGTAGCTGTATGGGGCGTGTGTGAAAGGTTGTATGAGTGTGTGAGTGTCTGTATGGCTGTGTTGTGATTAAGTGCATGTGTAAGTATGGGTAAGAGATTGTGCAGCTGAGTGAGTATGTTTACTATTTGTATGAGTAAGTAAGTGGGTGGGAATGTAACTGTTTGGGTGAGTCAGTGGCTCTATGATTGACTGTGTGGGTGAGTGGCTAGGTGTGTGAGTAGTTCTATGGGTGACTCACTCAGTGTGTGAGCGTCTGTATGGCTGTATGAGTGGATATGTCAATGGCTGTATTCGATAGTGAGTGGATCTATTCGCAGTAGTATGGGTGAGCAAGTGCATGTGTGTATATATCAATGAATCAGTGAGTGGGTGAGTAAGTACTGGTATGGCTCTGTGAATGGGTTTTTTAATGGTTGTGTGGGAGTGGCAATGGGTCTATAAAAGATTCTACAGGGATGCGAGTGGGTGCATCAGAGATGCAGTAGATGATGTCATCAATAATGTAATCAGTGATGTCATTTGAGATGTCATCAGTGATGTCATCAGTGATGTCACTGACCATGTCATGAGTGATGTAATATGTGAGATCATAAGCAGTGCATTGCAGCAGCGCATGTTATAGTTAGTCAGCTAACTATAACCGCTAAATTTATCTGGTTTTGTACGAGTGAAATGTCAGACTAACTATAACGTCCCTTTAACCTTTGTTTTTGCCGTGATTTTCTAAGGTTTTTTAAATGCTGATTCCTAACTATAACGTTCCTGAAACCTACGTTTTTTTCAGTGGATTTCTAAGTTTTTTAAAATGCTAATTTATAACTGTAACGTCCATGAAACCTGTGGTATTTTCAGTGAATTTATATCATTTTTTGACTAGCAGTCACGTTTTCAGAGTGGTGGAGAAATGGGGCACAAATGTTCTCAGTTCCGCTCCATCATTCGGTCGCAGAGGGAGACATGACTTACCTATGTAGGTGTCACAGAACCCTCAAATAGACAGTTGAATACACAAGTGCCCTGTATTATGAGCAGAAAGGAATATATATACCTTCTTCTATAGAAACTGAGAGATCATGAGGTCTGAAAAACAGGTATTCTACTATTTCTAGGTTTACTTTTATGTACCATGTTATTAGGAAAAGGCACAGACACACGCATTGATACCTTCAGAAACATGGTGAGACTTACAACAGTGACATGGAAGGGTGGCTGTTTTATTTTTGGCTAGTCCCAACATTCTGAGCAGTCGGTGAAAATTGAAGCTGCCAGAGATAAGGCTCTACTATTACACTGATCTAATCACTCAGGCGCTATCCTTGCACTCATCCTTTCATTCAGGCACTATGTGTACACTCCTGCATTTCCTCACATACTACCCATGTACTTATCCAATGATGCAGAGCCTACTCTTGCACTCATCCAGTCCCCCAGGCACTACCCATGTATTCATCCAATCATTCAAGTACTATCCTTGCACTCAACCATTCACTCAGGCACTATGCATGGTCTCATTCTATCACTGTGGCACTACCCATGCACTCATCCATTCTCACAGGCAATACCCATGCACGTACTCAGTCACCCAAGCACTACCCAGGCACCCATCTTATTACTCTAGCACTTCCGGTGAACACATGCATTCTCTCAGGCACTAAGTATGCACTCATCCAATCACCCAAGCCCCACGCATGCATTCATCCAATCACCCAGACACTACCCTTGCACTCATCCAATCACTAAAGCACTACTCTTCAATTGAAGCATTCACCCAGGCACTAACCATGAACTTATGCATTCTCTCAGGCACTATGCTTGCACTCATCTGATCACCCAGGCACTATGCATGCACTCATCCAATCATGCAGACACTACCCATGCACTCATCCAATCATTGAGGCACTATCTGTGCACTCATCCATTCACTCAAGCACTACCCATGCACTCATCCAATCACTCATGCAGTACCAATGCACTCATCCAATCACCCAGGCACTATCCTTGCACTCATCCTTTCACTCAGGCACTATACATACACTCCTGCATTCTCTCACATACTACCCATGTACTTATCCAATGATGCAGACACGACTCTTGCAATCACCCAGTCCCACAGGCACTACCCATGCATTCATCCAATCATTCAAGCAGTATCCTTGCACTCAACCATTCACTCAGGCACTATGCATGGTCTCATTCTATCACTGAGGCACTACCCATGTACTCATCCATTCTCTCAGGCATTACCCATGCACTCATCCAGTCACACAAGCCCTACCCATGTGCTCATCCAATCACTAAACCACCACCCATGCACTCATCTAATTACTCCAGTACTACCCATGAACTCATGCATTCTCTCAGGCACTACGTATGCACTCACCCAATCACCCAAGCACAATGTATGCATTCATCCAATCACCCAGACACTACCCATGCATTCATCCAATCACTCATGCACTACCCATGCACTCATAAAAGCACCCAGGCACTACCAATGCACTCATCCAATCACTCATGCACCACCCATACACTCATCCAATCACACAGGCACTACCCATGCACTCATCCAATCATTCAGGCAGTATCCATGCATTCATCCAATCACCCAGGCACTATCCTTGCAGACATCCTTTCACTCAGGCACTATGCATATACTCCTGCATTCTTTCACGTACTTCCCATGTATTTATCCAATGATGAAGACACTACTCTTGCACTCAGCTAGTCCCCCAGGCACTCCCCATGCATTCGTCCAATCATTCAAGCACTATCCTTGCACTGAACCATTCACTCAGGTACCATGCATGGTCTCCTTCTATCACTGAGGCACTACCCATGCACTCATCCATTCTCTCAGGCAATACCCATACACTCATCTAGTCACCCAAGCACTATCCATGCACACATCCAATCACTAAACTACTACCCATGCACTCATCTAATTACTCTGCACTACCTATGAACTCATGCATTCTCTCAGGCACTATGTATGCACTCATCCAATCACCCAAGCACTGTGCATGCATTCATTCAATCACCCAGACACTACCCTTGCACTCATCCAATCACTAAAGCAATACTGGTCAATCCAAGCATTCACTCAGGCAATAACCATGAACTTATGCATTGTCTCAGGTACTATGCTTGCACTCATTCAATCACCCAGGCACTACACATGCAATCATCCAATCACGCAGACACTACCCATGCACTCGTCCAATCATTCAGGCACTATCCTTGCACTCATCCATTCATTCAGGCACTGCCCATGCATTCATCCAATAACTCACACACTACCCATGCCCTCAACCATTCACTGAGGTACTAGCCATGCACTCATCCAATCACTCAGGTACTACCCTTGCACTCAACCATTCACTAAGGTACTAGCCATGCACTCATCCATTCACTCAAGCACCACCCATGCACTCATTCAATCACCCAGGCACTACCTTTGCACTCATATATTCACTGAGGCATAACCCATGCACTCACCCAATCATTCAAACACTATCCTTGCACTCATCCATTCTTTCAGACACTACACATCCACTCTTCCATTCTCTCAGGCACTACCCATGCACTCATCCAATCAACCAGACACTATGAATGCACTCATGCAGTCACACACGCACAAGTCATGTACTCATTCAATCACCCTGGCTCTACTATTATACTCAACCATTAACTCAGGCACTATCTAAGCAGACATCCAATCACCCAGGCACTAGGCTTGCACTCTTCCATTCCCTCAGGCACTACCCATGCATTCATCCAATCACCTAGACACTACCCAGGCACTCATCCAATGAGCCAGGCACTACCCTTGCACTAATCCTTTCACTCAGGCACTACCCATGCACTCATCCAATCAACCAGGCACTACACATGCACTCATGCAATCACACACGCACTAGTCATGCAGTCATCCGATCACCCAGGTGCTACTTTTACAGTCAAACATTAAAATATATTTTAAAAATCTTTTTTGTATTTGTATATGCATATATATATATATTATCTACTGGCGGCCGCCAGTAGATAGTTATAGTTAGGACCTATTCTCCATAGGAAATCCGCAACATTCCATTTGGAATAACGTTGGCGCCGGTTGATGAATCCTCGCAAAAGTTTCCAAACTTTTGGCCAGCTCCGCTCTGCTCCTACCCTGAAAGTTTTGCGGTGATCCATCAAGCGGGGGATGAGAAAAAAGGGGGTCCCAAAACACGTTTTCCCCATGCAATTTCCCATAGGATCTGTTGTCGCAGCTACAGCCCGAACCGCTGAACGGAATGACACCAAATTTGGCAAAGAGGTAGTCCTCAGTTCGGACTTGTGCCTTTTGCATATATCGTGTGAATCTGTTCAGTAGTTCCTGAGAAAATTAGGGTAAAAAAGTTAGTGATATCTATGGCCGCGGAGGATCCGCGGACGGTACCCGCACCGTAAGCGCACCCTCCCCGAACCGAGCGCGCACCTTCCCGATCGCTGAATGCTAATTGGCTGTCGAGTGTCTCTCTACATTTGAAACCAGGAACTGTTGGCGGCCATTTTCTGCCTCGGTAGAAGCGAGGCTGAAGATGCAAGGGGAATAAGTGTGTAAAACATATAAAGGGGGCAGAGTGGAAATACTCTGTCCCTCTAGAGGTGCTTAGGGGGTCCCAGAAGGACACCCTGGGGCCCCCTTTTTAAAAAAAAACACGGGGAAATGCGCGCACGGTGCGCGCATCCTATCGCGTTGGATGCCGGGATTCTCTCGCGGTGGGTGTGCGGATCCACTGCAACGTTTTTTGAAAAACGACAAGAAATGGTTGTATGACAACTTTCTACACTGAAAGGTAGGGTGTATATTTCTGTTTTTTAAAGATATGATTGTTATTGGTTAACAAAAACAGATTGTAAGGAACATTATATATGATAAACTGATATGTTAAAAAGTCAAGCACACTTCCTGTCTTGTGTAGGAACATTGTGTGCTGAACTTGTGACCTGTGAGCTCAGTGCAGTGTTCCATGACCTGTTTCTATGGTAACAGGCAGAAGGCAGATTGGGGGAAGGGTTGAAATGTATTTCAGTTGGAAAGGGTTGAAATATTTAACCAATAGAAATGTGTGTTTGCTTTTGAGTTTATGTGCGAAGGATTGCGATTTGATGTTTACATGTATATGTGTGGAAAATGAAAGGGAAACTTTTTCATTGTTTGCTTTTGCTGAGAGGTGCACAGTGCAGAGATTCTGTAAAAGAAAATATGGTGAGTGATTGATATACTTCTTAATCTACAAAAGAACTTGAAAGATGAGTTATTTAATTGTGAAGGGATGTATGTAGACTATTTTGATTTTAATCAGACTAATGTATTTTTCCAGCTAAAGTGTAGGGAGTACTTTTTTTCTCTACAATGTGTGTGCATCTAGAAACCATTCTGTGATAAGCATTTGTGTTTTTCATGTGTTTGTAAACAGATAACTGTGCAGTTTTTATATTTTGGTAGAATTAGAAACCAGTCATTGTTTATGAATTTGTGAAATGAGTTATGTTATGTTTCTATACTAAAATGTAGTACTACTTCTAGATGAAGAAATGTGTTTTGGTATAGTGCAAGGGATAGTGTTGTTTGTCTAGAATCACACAGTGAGTCTGTGTGCATTTGGGAACCCCTGTGAAAGAAGCATTTGGTAACATCGTGTATTTGCTGACAGATAACTGTTTTAACTTGTCATGTTGTGAAGTTTTAGTAGCATTAGAAGACAGTTATGGCTTATGATTTGATTAAATGAGTCAGGCTTTGACAGAAAAGTGCAGTCCTGAAATATGTAGATTGTGTTCAGTTCCCTTACCAGTTGCACTGTAGTGAATGAGTTTTGGTAAACTCCTAGGGATAGTGGTGCATGTCTAGAATCACAGTGTGAGTTAGTGTGTATTTGGGAACAGTGTGAGAGAATCATTTGGTAACATCATGTATTTGCTGACAGATAACTGTTTTAAAACCTGTCATGTTGTGAAGTTTTAGTAGCATTAGAATCCAGTCTTTGCTTATGCGTTGATTAAATGAGTCATGCTTTGACACTGATGTGCTGTACTTAAATATGTAGATTGTGTTCAGTACCATTAACTCTTCCAGACTAGTGAAGGAGTTTTGGTAAACTCCTAGGATAGTGTTTATTGTCTAAAATCACACTGTGAGTCTGTGTGCATTTGGGTAAGTGTTGTGAGAGAAGCATTTGGGAACATTGTGTATTTGCTGACAGATAACTGTTTTAAAACCAGTCAGGATGTCAAGTTTTAGTAGCATTAGAAGACATTTATGGCTTATGCTTTCATTAAATGAGTCAGGCATTGACAGTAAATTGCAGTCGTGAAATATGTAGATTGTGTGCAGTTCCCTTACCACTTGCACTGTAGTGAATGAGTTTTGGTAAAGTCATAGGGATAGTGGTGCTTGTCTAGAATCACACTGTGAGTTAGTGTGTATTTGGGAACAGTGTGAGAGAATCATTTGGTAACATCATGTATTTGCTGACAGATAACTGTTTTAAAATCTGTCATGTTGTGAAGTTTTAGTAGCATTAGAATCCAGTCTTTGCTTATATGTTGATTAAATGAGTCATGCTTTGACACTGATGTGCTGTACTTAAATATGTAGATTGTGTGCAGTCCCCTTACCCCTTCCACAGTAGTGAATGAGTTTTGGTAAAGTCCTAGGATAGTGTTGATTGTCTAAAATCACACTGTGAGTCTGTGTGCATTTGGGTAAGGATAGTGAGAGAAGCATTTGGTAACATCTTGTATTTACTGACAGATAACTGTTTTAAAACCTGTCATGTTGTCAAGTTTTAGTAGCATTAGAAGCCAGTCTTTGCTTATGCATTGATTAAATTAGTCAGGCATTGACATTAAAGTGTAGTCGTGAAATATGTAGATTGTGTGCAGTTCCTTTACCACTTCCACTGTAGTGAATGAGTTTTGGTAAACTCCTAGCGATAGTGTTGTTTGTCTAGAATCACACCGTGTGTCTGTGTGTATTTGGGAACCACTGTGAGAGAAGTGTTTGGTAACATCGTGTATTTGCTGACAGATAAGTGTTGTAAAACATGTCATGTTGTCAAGTTTTAGTAGCATTAGAAGACAGTTATGGCTTATGCTTTCATTATATGAGTCAGGCATTGACAGTAAATTGCAGTTGTGAAATATGTAGGTTGTGTGCAGTTCCCTTACCACTTGAACTGTAGTGAATGAGTTTTGGTAAACTCATAGGGATAGTGGTGCTTGTCTAGAATCACATTGTGCGTTAGTGTGTATTTGGTATCACTGTGAGAGAAGCATTTGGTAACATCATGTATTTGCTGACAGATAACTGTTTTAAAACCTGTCATGTTGTGAAGTTTTAGTAGGATTAGAATCCAGTATTTGCTTATGCATTGATTAAATGAGTCATGCTTTGACACTGATGTGGGGTACTTAAATATGTAGATTGTGTGCAGTACCATTAACTCTTCCAGAGTAGTGAATGAGTTTTGGTAAACTCCTAGGATAGTGTTGCTTGTCTAAAATCACACTGTGAGTCTGTGTGCATTTGGGTAAGGATTGTGAGAGAAGCATTTGGTAACATCGTGTATTTGCTGACATATACCTGTTTTAAAACCGGTCATGTTGTGAAGTTTTAGTAGCATTAGAAGCCAGTCTTTGCTTATGCTTTGATTATATGAGTCAGGCTTTGACATAAAAGTGCAGACCTGAAATATGAAGATTGTATGCAGTTCGCTTACCACTTCCACAGTAGTGAATGATTTTTGGTAAACTCCTAGGTATAGTGGTTGTTGTCTAGAATCACACTATGAGTCAGTGTGCATTTGAGAACCACTGTGAGAGAAGCATTTGGTAACATCGTGTATTTGCTGACAGATAACTCATTTAAAACCTCTCATGTTGTCAAGTTTTAGTAGCATTAGGAGCTACTCTTTGCTTATGCATTGATAAAATGAGTCAGGGTTTGACACTAAGGTGCAGTGCCATGTACTATTCTGTGGCAGAACTGAAAATTTAAAAGTTTTACCTAAGCACTGTCCTAGAAGTAGTCTGATTATTTAGTCAGTTTCTAAGTACCAAATAGACTGCTTCAAATGTCTATGCAGTATGCATGTAGTGCTCTAATATACTATACACTTGTCTTTTACACCTTCAATTCCCTAGTCAGTATCCATACACTTCCAGGAAACATCCTGTCACTTCCTTTGCAGTCCTCTAGAGACCCATTCAACAGCATGTACTAATCCATTCACTGTGCCAAAACCCAAACACTTATAAATTCACCAAGACACTCTCTTTCCAGTACTCGAATGATTCAGTCACTGCCTAAGTATTCATGCACTGCGCCAGGTCTTAGAACATGGACTTCTTCAAACCCCTATCCACTATGCATGCAGTCCTCTAAGCAACTACACACTTGTCTTTGACACCTTCAATTCCCCAGTCAGTATCCGTTCACTTCCAGCAAACACCCTGTCACTCCATTTGCACTCCTCTAGTGGCCCATTCAGCATCATGTACTAATCCATTCACTGGGCCAAACCCTAATAAATTCACCCAGGCACTCTCCTTGCAGTACTCTAATAATTCAGTCAGTACCCAAGTACTCATCCAGTGACCCAGGCCTTAGTATATGGACTGCTTCAAACCCTTATCCACTATGCATGCAGTCCTCTAACCCCCTACACAATTGTCTTTCTCACCTTCAATTCCCTAGTCAGTATCCATACACTTCCAGGAAATACCCTGTCACTCCCTTTGCAGTCCTCTAGTGACCCATTCAGCACCATGTACTAATCCATTCACTGTGCTAAAACCCAAACACTTATAAATTCACCAAGATACTATCTTTGCAGTACTCTAATCATTCAGTCAGTGCCTAAGTATTCATACACTGAGCCAGGCCTTAGCACATGGACTGCTTCAAACCCCTATGCACTATGCATGCAGTCTTCTAACCACCTAGACACTTGTCTTTCACACTTTCAATTTCCTAGTCAGTATCCATATAGTCCAGCACTTGTGACTGCCTTTGCACTCCTCTAGTGACCCATTCAGTACCAAGTACTAATCCATTCCCTGTGCGAAAAGCCTAGCACCTATAAATTCACCTAGGCACTCTCCTTGCTGTACTCTAATCATTCAGTCAGTACCCAAGTAGTCATGCAGTGAGCCAGGCCTTAGCACATGGACTGCTTTAAATGCCTATGCAGTATGGATGCAGTCCTCTAATCACCTACACAGTTGTGTTTCACACTGTCAATTCCCTAGTTAGTATTCATACTCTTCTAGCAAACACCCTGTCACTCACCCAGTGTGTCTCCTTATAGTACTGTAATCATTTAGTCAGTTAGCATGTAGTCTTTTAGTGAGGTAGGCTTTAGGGCATGAACTGCTTCAAAGTAGTATGCACTATGCATGTAGTGTTTTAATGATCGTCACACTTGTGGTTCAGGGCTATAGTTTCTTAGTCAGTTTTTATATAAAATGTGTTTGTACAGTAATGGAATAGTATAAATTTGAAAGTTATTAATATACATTTATTTGTGATTCTTTTTTACAGATACAGAACAGGAGTGTTTCTCATCTGTTTGCACTCTTCTTGTGCAAGATTGTTTGGATGAAGGGTCCTTAGGTGTTTCATCATACTTGCTGTGCCACACGAGTATTTTTTGTTAGGATCCCATCGTAACAGAACTCTTTGGCAAATCTTGCGAATGAAGAAGGTGACATAGGTCTTTGTTTGCCCCTTGGAAAAAGTTAAACATTTCTTCACCACTGAAGAAAAACGTATTGGACGTGGTGCCTTCGGCAAAAAAAATTCCTCAGATTCGGTAAATATTTTAAGGCGGCAACATTTACAGTTTTTGTAAGTTAAACTTATAAAATTTTGTTAGCTGTATGCATTTTATATATCTGTGATTTGTTTCTTGTGGTATTTTGTTGAGAATACCATGTTGTGTTTTTTTTAACAATCTTTCTGATTTTCCAGGTCTGTCGTCGACATCCGTGGTTCCCACAGGAGTGTTCCGCCTTGTTGTTTTGTATTATTGTTGTTACATTTTGTTTATTAGTTTATTGTTTATATTTATGTTAATAAAAAATAAAGTTTGAAAATAGTTTATCGTTTATATAGTTATTATTATAAAAAATAAAGTTTGGAAAAAAAATTAATAATGTTTTTGGTTGTTCTATTAACTGCTGTGTGACTCTTTCTTGTTCTTATCACTGTTATTTGATGGAGTCCACCATGGTATTAAATTTTGGGGCACTCATCGCTGGAATACTGGTGATATCTGCAGTTTGCACCAACTTCTGAATAGTGTGTTAGATTTATCTCAACTTTACTTCCGTTAAAGTGCTGATAATGAAATGGAGAGTAGCCGTTCCCGTGCAAAAAGACACAAGGTGCACCTTTGCGATTTATTCTAAATACTAAAATCCTGTATTGTATTGCACTGAGGTATTGGCTGCACTTACACTGTACACACAAAATCTATTAAGAAATCTCATTGTATTTATATTGATTGGGAATAGTGTGTCAGGTGCTGGATCTTGACGAGATACACTGCTCAGTTCGTATATTGTTGTGCACACGAAAAAAATCACATCACAACTTTCACACCAATTGCAATGCGAAACAAATTCCGGCGATAAGACACGTTAGCACCAGGGATTTTACACCTGCTTTCTGCTGGTGTTAAGCAGGATAACTACCTGCACCATGAAAGGGAACACAGTCAAGAGCCACACCAGAACACCCACAGGTGCCATAGAGTCAATGAGCATGATACAGGGATACCCATGAGGGCCAGAATACTCATCTCAACAACTCCAGGACCGCCAATGCCCCCCAAACCCACATCTTAGTAAGTGTGTTCCTGTGGTCATTGTCTTAGCATGATAGGCACAAGCCCTGCAACATCACAGTGTGCTGTCACCTCAGCGTTGGCAGTGAGCCTGGATGTGTTGCTATGTACGCATCCTCCTGCATGCACAACTGGCGTGTGCTGGTCTGTTGTTCACAGGTCAGTGCAGGGGTGTGCCTATCCGGCAAGGGGAACGGGGTGTCTCGGACATGTCCGTGTACAGGAAGTGCGGTAAGTGTGTCTCTGTGTTCTGGTGTGGCCTGTTACAAGAGCCGCAGCAGTCGATGTTGTAAAGTGGCATGCACCACCTCCAAACGGCACTGTGATGTTGTAGGGAATGTAGCAGGACATGCGCTAATAGGCATTACAATGGCGTGCCGTACGAGTGCACGAGATACAACAGCTCACCGTACAAAAGTGTGGGGACTCGTGGGAGGGAGGAGCAGCCATTTGGCAACATAACACACAGTGAACTCGACCATGTGCCACTTGCTGGGAATCTCATCCATGATGACCAGGTTCGCAGACATCCCACAACACCAACGACTGGCCTTTGTACACATCCTGTATGAATGCAGCATGGTTTTCACTTCTATGCTCGTTCAGTGGTGTGATGTTGGCAGGTTGTGTGACTTGTGCTCCTTGTTGGTGTGTTTCATTTTGGCCATTGTTAGTCTATATGAGTGTTGTACTTAATTGTGCATGTGTGCCATTCTGCCCATCTCCCCCCGTCCCCCCACTCCCTGCTTCTTCTTCTTCCTAGTGCTGTTGTGTCTATAATTTTGTTGCTGCACACATAAATACATGTAAAGAATAAATTAGAATAGTTCCTTGATTCTTTTAGGTTTCAAAACTTCTCTATTGGTTTCTTTTTAATTTTCCATATGAACCGTTTTTTTAATATTTAACAACACATAGAAGTCAGAAGTGCAACGTATTCTATCAACACACTTTCTAGAACATTCTACAATACGTGCAGGTTAAAAGTTCATCAATTTTTTTAAAATTTACAATATTTTTTTGTAACATTTTCTTGAACATTTAACGACACGTGCAGGTTAAAAGTTGACGATTGTTTTAAGGTTCGAACAGTGCCTTCCAAATGCAAGTAGCAGGTGTGGTTGAGCTGAGCAAATTTTAGCCTATGATATGTACTCCACGTTGAAACTGCTTTTTCTTAACCAATCACAAAGATGCTTTTCCACAAAACTAATGTGCACCCTACTTTCAAAAAAAGAATGCTTTTCATGATATCTTCAGAGATAAGTTATAGATAGGAATTAGCATTTAAAAAACCTTTGAAATTCACTGAAAAAACCAAAGGTTTCAGGGGCGTTATAGTTAGGAATTGGCATTTAAAAAACCTTAGAAATTCACTGAAAAAACCATAGGTTTCAGGGGTGTTATAGTTAGCTGGACATTTCCCTCGTACAAAACCCTAGAAATTCCCCTGTTATAGTTAGTTCAGCTAACTATAACTCGCGCCCCCGCAATGCACTGCTGATGATGTCACATATTACATCACTCATGACATGGTCAGTGACATCACTGATGACATCACTGATGACATCTCAAATGACATCACTGATGACATCTCTGATGACGTCATCCATGTGATAAATTAGTGCATCTTCTCACACCCTAATATAACCTTTGATACACCGACTCAAAATTTCAGACTGCCATTTTGACAACCATAGATACTCCAATACCAATAACTACTCACCCACTCATTGACTTTTAGGTCTACATACATCTCCACTCACTCACCTGTACAGTCACTCATACTTACAGTCACTCTGTGCATTTATACATCTATATAGACACACACACACCGCCATTCATCCATTGAGGTACTGACACATCTAGTCAGTCATGCAAATAATTAATCACAGTAAAATTTACTCACCTATACAGTTAAAAACACTCAAGTTCACTTACTCATAAAAATACTAACAAATTCTGTGTCTTCCTGCAGAAAAACAAACAGCACATGACACAGATATCCCTGCACTATGGTGCATACAGCCACTCCCAAAATCACACACTCTCAAATATAGATAGTTATATACTCTTACACACATATATACTGCGTTTCACATATGTAGCTACTGACACATGTATAACTGAGATATACATTCAATCACTAACACACCCATACATACACTCACCCAACCGTACAGTCCATCACAGGTGCACTCTTAAAAACATGCACCCACTGAATCACCCACTCACACATCTAGTCACAGAGTCACACACACCCTACCTACACAAACACTCAGGCACCCATACAGATACTCAGACAACCAATCAATAACCCATATAGACACTCATATAGCTATTCACAAAACCATGCAGCCACTTATACACCAACACACAGACACATACAGACATTCACACAGTTTAGTCACTAGTCTGCAGTAAGATACATTTAATGACTCACTTATAGACTCTGTTACGCACCTAGAAAATCATCCATTCACACACTTGTACACCCACTTTTTTTTCAACAGGCCTTTCCCTATATATATTAAACATAATAAAACTGTTCAGAAACACATACTCAATGGATGATGTCATCAGTGATGTCATCAGTGATGTCATTTGAGATGTCATCAGTGATGTCACTGACCATGTCATGAGGGATGTAATATGTGACGTCATCAGCAGTGCATTGCGGGGGCGCGAGTTATAGTTAGCTGAACTAACTATAACAGGGGAATTTCTAGGATTTTGTACGAGAGAAATGTCCAGCTAACTATAACACCCCTGAAACCTATGGTTTTTTCAGTGAATTTCTAAGGTTTTTTAAATGCCAATTCCTAACTATAACGCCCCTGAAACCTTTGGTATTTTTATTTTTTTTTCACTGAAAAAAACATAGGTTTCAGGGACATTATAGTTAGAAATTAGCATTTAAAAAAACCTTAGAAATTCACTGAAAAAACCATAGGTTTCAGGGACATTATAGTTAGTTGGACATTTGACTCATATAAAACCAGAGAAATTCGCCTGTTATAGTTAGTTAAGCTAACTATAACTCACGCCCCCGCAATGCACTGCTGATGACGTTACATATTATTTCACTCATGATATCACTGATGACATCTCAAATAACATCACTGATGACATCACTGATGACATCATCCAGTGAATGTGTGTTTCTGTAAAGTTTAAATATGTTTTATAAATATATATATGCCAAAGTGTATTGAAGAATGAATGAGTGTATAAGACTCAGGATTCATGATTAATTAGGAGTGTGACTAACTGTATAAGTGACTAATTAATTGTGTCTTTCTTAATGCATGTGTTAGCGACTGATATAGACATTCACACAATTTAGGTTGTTAGTTGGTGTGTAAGCAGTTCCATGGTTTGGTTAGCAACTAAATGAGGATCTATATGAGCAATTCATTGCTTGTCTGAGTACCTGTACCTGAGTGTCTGTGTGGGTGGGTGGGGGGGTGTGACTCTCTGCATAGATGTGCGAGTGGCTAATTCACTAGGTATATGTGTTCAAGTCTATATCTGTGAAGGTCTGTATGGCTGAGTGAGTGTGTGTATGAGTGTCTCGGTGAGTGAATGGATGCCTCAGTGGTACATGTGAGTAACTCCATATGTGAAAGGAAATATATATGAGTGTTAGACTATATGAATGACTATATGTGAGAATGAGTGATTGTGAGAGTGCCTGTATGGATCAGTGTGTCCTTGTATTAGTTATTGTATTAGAGTGTAAGTATGTGCTAGTAGATGTTTAAATAAGTGACGTGGTATGTGTATAACTGTACAGGTGAGTAAATGAAAGTGTTATTGATTATTTCCATTACTGACTAGGTGTGTGAATAACTCTAAGAATGAGAGACAGTGTGTGAGTATCTGTATAGATATGTGACTGGATATGATAATACTGTATTGATGGCTGACTATGTATGAGTGAGTGTATAGGTGAATGAATGGATGTTTGTAGACCTACAAATTAGAAAGTGGATATGCACTAACTGGTATTGGTGTGTTCACGGTTTCGAAAATTATAGTTTGTATTTTTAGACTGGGTGTATCAAGTGTTATATTAGGGTCTGATCAGGTGCATCTGATTTTCCCGCGGATTATTTCATCAGTGATGTCATCAGTGATGTCATGAGTGATGTCACTGACCATGTCATGAGTGATATAATATGTGACGTCATCAGCAGTGCATTGCAGGGGCACGCACTATAGTTAGCTCAACTAACTATTACAGGCAAATTTCTCTGGTTTTATATGAGTCAAATCTCCAACTAACTATAAAGTCCCTGAAACCTATGGTTTTTTCATTGAATTTCTAAGGTTTTTGTAATTGCGAATTCCTAACTATAGCGTCCCTGAAACCTATGGTTTTTTTCAGTGAATTTTTAAGGTTTTTTAAATGCTAATTTCTAACTATAACATCCCTGAAACCTATGTTTTTTTCAGTGAATTTCAAAGATTTTTTTAATGCTAATTTCTAACTATAAAGTGCCTGAAACCTATGGCTTTTTCAGTGAATTTCAAAGGTTTTTTAAATGTTAATTTCTATTTATAACGTTCATTAAACCCATCTTTTTTTCTGTGTTTTTTAATTATCATCCCATTCTCAACTTGGTGAAAACTGCAAATCTCACCACTCTTCCATCAATACCTTACACCAACAAAATCACCACAAACAAGAGCCACATCTAACGCTAATGAAATGCAAAGTAGGTGTTCCTGTGCAAAAAAACACGAAAACACCAATTCCCCATATTTTCAACGACCAGCCAAATCTGCAATGCGATCCAAAAAGCAGGCGATAAGCCGAGTTAGCAGTAACAAATAAACATCAACCTTTAACTGGTGTAAGGAGGTCGACTATCTACTCCGTTATTTTGACCCAACTCACAGTCACATCTAAAGACCAACACGTGATACAGCTACTGATCATGCAGCTCCGACACCCAACAACACCACAACACCCAATCCCACCACCACTAGAACCTACCCCCCGGACCACCCCCCCTACTACCACTGAGGCTGCACAAAACATAACAACGGACATTCCCAAAATGCCATGCCCCTCAGCCACACAATAGCTGAATGTTGGGAGATGAGCAACCAAGTATATACAAAGGAGGCAAGTCACCCATCACTGATAAAGCACACAATGCCAAGTGTAACGCTCATGTGCTGCACAGACCTCACTATGCAAAGCACAAACCTCTCCATGTGGAGATATACTATTGATACTTGTAGTGTAGTGCACAGTGGACACAACCATGTTACCTCAGGCAGTGGGGAAGATCTCGGTCATGTAGCTGTGTTGTCCCCCCTGGAAGCGGAAGCGGAGTGGGCTGCTCCAACGTACGCCACTCCATTGTAGGAGTATGAATAAATAGACCAGGCCCTAGGCATGGTTCACTTGTGGGAAGACCAATGAGTCTGTCAGAATGGCAGCCCTCACCCTGGCACATGGCAGCCGCCATTAACCGCGGGCCTCCTTGACACAGGGCCCCTGCGAACCCAGTGGCACAGCACCGCAGACTTATGTCTGTACCGACTATTGCCTTTGATCTACACTACGGACAGCACGGCTCACAATTCAGATGTAGGGGCGATTACAGATATCGCAGTCCAGTTCGCAAGACACGTTGCTCCCAGTGCGGCCCACCCAGACCATGCATCAGGGTACGCACACGCTGTGTGCTTCAGGTACTACTCGCTCACAGCACCATAAGTCATCACCACGTGGCCTTATCAACGCAGAATTCATTAGACAAAACACATTGCTCCCAGTGCGGCCCGCCGGGACTACGTCTCATTGCAGGGTGCGCACACGCTGAGTACTCCAGGTGCCACTAACTGTGCAGCTGAACGCCACGTGGCTGTGTGCCCGTCCTGACCATTGCCTCCGCCCTACACTGGAGTTATATGGTTCACAATTCAACATTAGTAGCGACGCTAATTGTGTAAAAGACTATAATGGGTTAAGAAGACCAAATGCTCCCAATCTGTGCAGCTCAAGTCAATGTCACCTGCCTGTGGGCCTTTGCTGACCACTGCCTCCGGCCTACACTGTGGAAGACTGGCGACACGTGGTGCCAACTAACCCTGTTCAACACAAGCCGATCCCACATGTGTAACTGTGTCCTGAGTCCTCAATGGCAGCGACCACAGCACCAGTCTCCCTTCGATCACCGAGGGGTATTTCCACATGGAAGACTGGCGACACGTGGTGCCACTGAACCTGTACTACGCAAGGTTTGTTTGGGTCACCAATGTATGCACATGGCTGTGGACCCTAGCTCACCGCTACCTCTGCCCTACACTGTGGACGACCGGCGACAAATGGTACCACTAACCGTCTTCAACACAAGCCGATCCCACATGTGGAACTGTGTCCTGAGTCCTGAATGGCAGTGACCCCAACTTGCCAGCGACCACAGCACCAGACACCCTTTGATTAGTGTGGCGTATTTGCATATCGAAGTCATCAATGTGGAAAGTATTGCAGACGAAAAGATAATGCAAAAGATACATTTTACACAAACTGTCGATTTCCCTTTCCACGTCCAGTAATTTCCAAAGGAAGAGTGAACAGTTTTATGTCAGCAATGAGACATACCATCACTCGAAAATCACCCAAAAATACTTATAATTTAAAAAGAACAGAAGCATCGAAGTACAATAATGATTACAATACGGAGGTTTTGAAGATGTGAAATGCAAATATGAACATACAATATGATGCACATAACTCAATTGCTGTTTTTCACTATGTCACGTCATATATTACCAACTCTGAGAAGACAGAATTGAAAGAAATGTGGAAAGAAATTTCACAGGAGAAGACACTTAGGAAAATAATGTACAGCTTCAGTTTGAAGATACTTTCACATCGAGAAATTGGATCCTACCAATATTCGGATCGATGGACGTCTGCAAGTTTATATTCAAAGTTAACAGTAACCATCTGGATAAGTCTAGGTTTTCCTGCGGCACGAAATCGAGTTTTAATATAAATATTATAAAACAAGTTTGTGATAATATAGACTTATGTTTCTTTGCTAGTCAAGAGAACTGTACAGAAAATAACAGTTGGATATGTCTAGGTGTTGATCAACAAATGGAAGATAATACTGTTGTGAAGTTTGAAAAAGAAATAACAAAGTTTAGAGTAGTTTCTGGTGAAAATCCCAACTATGTTTATATTTATTTCCGACGTACTCAATATAAAATTCAAACTAGGAATGTAGATGTACTACCACTAACCCTGTTCAACACAAGTCGATCCCACATGTGTAACTGTGTCCTGAGTCCTGAATGGCAGTCACCCCAAGTCCGTGGCAGTGACCACAGCACCACACTCCCTTCGATCACTGAGGCATATTTCGATATGCAAGGCCAGCGACACGTAGTCCCACTAACCCTCTTTAACACAAGCCGATTCCACATGTGTAACTGTGTCCTGAATGGCAGTGACCCCAAGTCCGTGGCAGCAACCACAGCAGAATACTCTCTTTAATCAGTTTCCATATGCAATGGCGGCGACATGTGGTGCCAATAACTCTGTTCAACACAAGCCGATCCCACATGTCTAACTGTGTCCTGAGACCTGAATGGCAGTGACTCCAACTCCGTACCACCACACTCCCCCTGATCAGTGAGGGGTATTTCCATATGCAACTACAGACTCCAGTAGGCAAGTAAGTATCATAGTCCTACACCCTACATATTATCATTTTAGTATCCTTGCTTCAAGAACTTTTTTTATATCAGTTATAGCTTTACTACAATGACCAAATTAATCTTCAAATGAAAACTAAAATGGAATTGCAGTCTACGCTGCATGCAGTACAGCTCGCAATTCCATTTTTAAATGCTAATTTCTAACAACAAGAATGTACTCAGAAAATACATTTCGTCAGTGTATTCTATACTTATTTCATCTTTTCATCATACGCCTACACTGCACTCACTAGGGCTCCCAATGGAAATTATTTATTCATTCATTAACCTCTTCAGTGCCCATGACGAGATAGTCTCGTCATGGAGCACGGTTGCGCTGTGCCCATGACAAGACTATCTCGTCATGAACCCCACCCACTAATGCAACGCCCGGCACAGGAGGGGGAAAGGGCGTGGCACTGAAGGGGTTAACTACAGAGTCCTCTAGGCAAGTAACTATTACAGGCCTCAAATCTACATAATATCCTTTTAGTATCCTTTCTTCTTGAACATTTTTTATATCAGTTATACTTTTACTACAATCACCAAATTCATTTTCAAGTACAAACGAACACTCAGCAGTCTACACTGCGGGCAGCAGACCTCGCAATTTGAATTTTGGACACGTGGTGCCAACTAACACTGTCCAACACAAGCCAATCCCACATGTGGAACTGTGTCCTGAGTCCTGAATGGCAGTGACCCCAAGTCCATGGCAGCCAGCACAGCAGCAAACTCTCTTTGATCAGTTAGACATATTTCCATATGCAGTGACCCAAAACTTCATGGCAGCGACCACACCACCACACTCCCTTCGATAAGTGAGGAGTATTTTCATATAGAAGGCTGGCGACAAGTGGTGCCACTGAACCTGCACTATGCAGGCTGGTGAAGCCACCAACGTATGCACGTGGCTGTGGGCCCTTGCTCACCGCTACCTCTGGCCTACACTACGATCAGCAGGCCTCACAATTTAGAAAGAGTCGTGATTCCACATGACACAGTCCTATAGCCATGACACATTGCTCCCAGTGCGGCCCATCCACACCAAGCATCATCACAGGCTCGTACACTCTCAATACTTCTGGTGGCACTAACCCTCTTTAAGAGAAGCCAATCCCACATGTGTAACTGTCCTGAGTCCTGAATGGCAATGACCCCAAGTCCGAGGCAGCAACCACACAACATACTCTCTTCGAATTGTGAGGCATATTTCGATATGCAAGGTCGGTGACACATAGTCCCACTAACCCTCTTTAACAAAAACCGATCCAACATGTGTAACTGTGTCCTGAATCCTGAATGGCAGTCACCCCAACTTCGTGGCAGTGACCACAGCACCAGACTCCCTTCAGTCTTATTTGTTGCTCTTTTCTTTAAATAATTTTTTTTATATGTAAATCTATACATGTCTAAGACTCTTCTTTGTCGAACCGCACAGGGACACTTCCGGGCCCAAGAAGGTTGTTGGGGGTATGATGGTATTGTGGGAAGAGGGTGCGTTACATGCTGATGTGGGGAGAGGCAGCGTCAAAGGGGTATTTATCACAGAAAGAACTCCGATATGTTTTCACAAATACCTCAGACAAATGCCAGCTGACGGACTGAATCACAAAATGATTTTTCAATTCTTATGTAGTGTGAGTTATGAACAGTTCGCACCCAGGCTCGCAGAGGGACAGCTGCGGCCCGTCCACTCCACTCCCAGACGCAGTACTGCGAGCCGTCCGCGCCATTATAGCTATCCCTGCCCTGTTCCATCGTACACCATGCCACGCCACGCCACTCAGATTACTGTCTGACGATGGCCCCACATACCTACCTGTCGCAGACATACTCGCTGTTCCTGTGCAGGTCAGTAATCTATTTCTCCACATCTCCCGCCCACTCTCTGAGGGCAGCTTTACCCACACACCACACCCTTCCGGCACATGCTGAAGGACTGGGTTATTCCTAAGACCCAGCGGTGCCAGGGAACAACACCTGAAACCTTCGTGGGTTACCTGTTCTGGCGTACCAAACACAGAGACACGGGACACTTCCAGCGACGTCAGAGATCAGCGTTTATTTACTGCAGGGATACAGAGGTCACAAGAAGTACACAACGTGTAGGTTCTCGGAGACTGCTTCAAATTCGTAGAAGTGGATCGCTCCTTTTATACAGGTTTCGGCCATAGCACAGTATGGTGAACAAAGGTTACAACTCAGTTCCCACAATAAACTGCAAAAGGGTCGCATTCATGTTTCAAGAGGCCGGAACATAATTACAACAGTCTTGCCGGTTCCCAACTGTAAAAACATATCCCCTCCGCGATAAACACATTCCATCCTAACCATAAACGCATTAAGAGGAAGGACGGAAAACAGATGTAAGGAAAGGACAAGGATGCACAACAGGTTAGAAAAGAGGGTTGGGGCAATAAAGGAAACTCGATAGAGGGGTCAAAGACCTCGTGTCTAATGTATGCGTGGCTAAAACAATAGACCGGAGCGGCAAGATGAGCCTCGAGCGGGGCCATCTGCTTTAGTCGCGTCATTTCCCTCATCATAAAAGTCACCTCAAAGGAACACGTGTCCTTCGTGTAAGCTTGAGAGTTCCAGGGTCACGAAGCGGACAAGAAGCCCGTTCGCTGGCTACCTGAGGGCAAGAAACAAAATGGACGCTGTATCTAAAATGGAACCCGAGGGCTCGGATGAACGAACCCAAAAATGAGGCGAACCATAAGTGGCTGCATAGCGAAACTTCGTACACCCACTATACTCGTCATTTGTGGTTCATAGATACCAAACTCATCCATATTCGTCACCACTCAAAACTGCGGTCCCGTGTCATACGGAACCTCAGACGCTCCTTTTGCCCTCATGTAGGCAAGCACTAGTCAAGATCGGAATCTATATCAATATTCATCAGATCGTTCAGCTGCTGCTGGAACATCATTCTATCCATCAATGTCTCCTTGGTAACAGATGACCGCCTTATACACGTCGTAGCACATAGGCCACATAAGGCAGGACCACACTGCACACAAAGGCAACACGTAAACAGAAATGCTACAACAGCCCCTACGATCATTAGAATCTTCCAACCCCAGGTTGACATCAAGCCCCAAAACCATCCTAGGAGCGTCCAATTACCTTCGTCCACGTGTATGGACTCGGAAATCTTGTGCAACTTCGAGATGGCTTGATAAACAGTTGGAGCATTGTCAGGAATAAAAATGCAACAACTCGAATGGATAATTTTGCACACGCCCCCTCTATCTGCAAGAACAACGTCTAGAACCATACGGTTCTGCAGCGTCATGAGTCTATCCGCCTGTAGTTCAGCTGTTAGATTACCAAGGGCATTTGCAGTAATATTAGCAGTCGACTCTACCACACGGGTCAACTGTCTTAGGTTCCTACTATTAACCATAGGTCCCCAAAACGGCAAGAAACCCTTAAAGAAGTCTCCTGCTTCTTGACCAGCAGTATCCTCTTTGCTAATAACGCCTCTCATGACTCTAGTTTTGTGGTAGTCCGAAGCAACTGTGAAGGTTGGAGGCAAAAGATTCGCAATATAACAGGTACCCGAAAAATCGCGGGGTAACCATGTATATGCGCGTTCATAACACACAAAATAGGTGCCCTTAGCAGTCAGAAAAACAGGGGAGGAGAGCATCGGTAGGACGTACGTTTCAGTGCAAGCACTGTTCCCAAGTTGTGCTCTCGGATTTCGACCCAAACCCTGCAAACAGAAATTTCCAAGGTGCGGTACAATCCATATTGGGGACGAGCTCTTAAGTTGTCTATCACCCACTGACGTACTATACTCAGTCTCGCTCAGATCCTTATAGGCCTGCACTTCTTCATCTGGAATGAGTGATGTATCAAAAACATCTCTATCCAGATCTGCTATGGCTATCGCCAAAGGCTTGTGGTACGGCCCAGGACCAAAGTTGGCAGACCGTGGCTCTCGACTGGGGTAGGAATCTAGTGCACTGCGAAACATAGTTTGGAATGCTCGAGCTGAACCCTGGGAGCTGTATGGAAGGACCAAATACGGAATACCCCTATCCATAGTGTGTGGCATTAACCCACACACCCAACAATTGGTAGTATTCACCACCAACTGATGCTGATGTAGGAGTTGAATAAAGGAATTATTCATAAATTCCGCACGTCTAACCTGCTCATGTTGAGGCAAAGGATGAAAGGAATGTGGGGAAACAGTGGTGAGGGAACTTAGGTTAAGAGCAGAGGTAGGTGAAACAGAAGGCAAGAACAACGATACTCCGAAATACACTCCACCCACCAATAACATAGATACAGTTAGAAACAATAGAAACACCTGGAACAGAAAACATTTTGTTTGTACAACCCTCCATAACTCTGATCTCTGCGCTGACACCCTTTCTTCGTCCACTAGCTTAGAGAATGCCATCCTCTACAAACCGTCCGTGACGTACTTGACGCACTTCGTTCTGAGTAGCGATTATCAATCCCCAGGAGTTCCCAGGAATCGACAAAAGTAACCGACCTAGCGTCAGAAACCTGCTAAACAGAAAGGAGTACCCGCACGGCCCTACGGTAACCCGGATGGCGAGGTTTCCTCGATTTATTACAAGTCTCTTAGCAGTGGAAAGCACAAAAAAACTCAGAAAGAAAGGATGTAATGGTTCATAATATTCGTAACGTTAAAGACCACTATACTGTCAATTTTTATTAGTCCTTGAACGAAGAAAGTATCGACTTCTTCCAGGTCGAGTTTGCTCTACGAACAATTGTTCAGATGGCGCAACAGTGTTCAATGAAACAGATGACGAGTCGGACCTTGGGTTCTCTGCTACTAATGACTCCACCTGTAGATCTGACAATGACGAATCCTCCTCCACAGGGTGAGCGTCGCTAAATGGCACAAAGCGCAAAGGAGTCTCAGTTTCTGCGGCCGAAATCCCAGTTCTCACCCAACAGTCGGTTGGTAAGGGGATCGGTACCTTCTTTGTGTGGCTGGCATGAACCCAATTTTTCCGGCCCGCCAGTCGAACCGCTGTCCTCGTCGTCAACAAAACTTGGTGGGGTCCGACGAATCTTGGCTCCAAATTACTCTTTCGACCAAAGTTTCGGGTAACCACCCAATCTCCTGGCCGAAGCTGGTGTCCAGGACCCTCTGTCTGCGCTGGTAGAGCTTCAAAGACCTGTTGGTGAATTAACCGTAGTTTAGTGGTCAAATCATGCAAGTAATCGATCAACATTGGATATTCAAGACTATCAAAAGCTCTAGGTCTCGGGACTCCCCAAATGTTCGCAGGGCGACCGAACACAATCTCATATGGGCTAAGCCCTACTCGAGAGTGTACAGTCGCTCTGGTCGATAGGAGAGCCAGAGGCAAGGCATCAGGCCATGACAGACCAGTCGTAGCTTGAATCTTGGCAAGTTTCAGCTTCAGGGTACCATTGTACCCTTCAACCAAACCCGCTGCCTGAGGATGATTAGCACTGTGGAATTTCTGACGAATTCCAAGGCCCTTACACACACTCTGCATTACACTTCCCACAAACTCACTCCCATTATCCGACCATACAATCCGGGGCATTCCGTACCGAGGAAAGTATTCCTTCAGCAGGATTTTTGCTGTGGACAGGGCAGTATTATCCTTAAGAGGATAGGCCTCAATCCATCTGGAGAACGCGCAAACCACAACCAAAACATACTTCAGATTATTGCATCTCTCCATATGGATGAAGTCCAGCTGGATAACCTCAAAGGGACAAACAGGAGGAGCGAAATGACCAGGTGGAGTGGGGGTGCCTTTCCCGGGATTATGCATCAAACACACCATACAATTCTTAACCACTCTTTCGGCACACTTAGCGATACCATCATTCCTCCATACAGGAGACAAGAACTTACATATTCCTTTCGCACTAATATGTGACAACCCATGAGCCATCGTCACAACAGCTAATACATATGCGTCTGGTAACATCCACCTCTGGCATTCCGTCAGGTCAACCCAACATCCATGCATATCCAATTTCCCTGTACTTTCTTTCCACTTGGTCCTTTCAGCTTCCGTAGCTTCGTTCTGAATTGCTTTCACACTTTCAACAGTATTTTCACACATACCAGTCTTCGCCGGCCACCTCACTAAACTCGTGACATACATTCGAGTCGCAAGATTCTTAGCCGTTTCTTTAGCAATCTCATCCGCAAATGCATTACCACGACCAACATCATCCGTCACTTTCCGATGTGCACTACATTTGACGATCGCCACTTGTTTAGGCAATGTGAGTGCATCCAAAAGATCATTCACGAGATGCCCGTGCTGGATCTTTGTACCATGCGATGTCATAAATCCTCTTTCTCTCCACAATCTTCCAAAATTGTGCGCAACACCAAACGCATACTGACTGTCGGTAAACACATTCACTCGCTTTCCCTTTGACAAAACACACGCTCTTGTCAATGCAATTAACTCTGCCGCTTGCGCGGAATTCTGGTTCAATCTTGCAGTTTCCACAACCGTACTCAACGTCACTACAGCATAAGCAGTCGTCACATCACCATTCGGCAACTTGAAGCAAGAGCCATCCACATACAAAGTACCATCGGGATCTGACAAAGGAGTGTTTTTCAGGTCCACACGACCTTTTGTTTCTTCCTCAGTCCGTAAATAACAATCATGCGGTAGCACATCATCTGATTCCATATTAATCGGCAACAATGTCGCCGGATTCAGTACATTACAACGCTTGATCTGTACGTGACTTGCCAAAAGGGTCAGCTCGTACCCAGACAACCTTGCACTCGTCAGATGTTGAGTCTTTGTCCGATTCAAGAGAGTGTCAACTGCATGCGGAACCATTACTATGAGCATATTGTCCATGACCAGACCTGCGGACTGCCGAATAGACGCCGCAGCTGCCGCTGTTGCCCTCAAGCAACTTGGCAACGCTCTAGCCACCGGGTCTAAGGTCGAGGAAAAATATGCACACGGACGCTGCTTATCACCAAATTGTTGCGTTAGAACACTCAACGCACAACCGTCCCTCTCATGGACGTATAATGTGAAAGGCTTGCTGTAATCAGGAGTACCTAACACAGGAGCCGAACACAATGAATCACGTAGTTCAGAAAAACTTTTCTGACATTCTTCCGTCCAAGGCAAAGGGGTTGAAACGTCCTTGCACGTGAGAGCTACCAATGGCTTCGCTAACAGTGAAAAATTCGGGATCCACTGTCTGCAGTATGACGTGATACCTAAAAAGGCACGCACATCTCTCTGAGTTGCTGGCACAGGCATTCGAGCAATTGCTGCAATTCGTTCAGGGGTCAACCTTCTTCCCGCCTTTGACAATAAGTGACCGAGATAGGTAACTTCTTGACAACAATATTGTAGTTTGGAAGGTGACACTTTATGATGTAAAGCACAGAGATGCTGTAACAAAGACACTGTAGTGGCTCTACAGAGCTGCTCAGTGTCAGCAGCAACTAACAGATCATCAACGTACTGAATCAAGGCTGCACCAGCCGGTAACACAAACGCATCAAGCTGACTCTTAAGAGCTTGACTGTAGATTGATGGACTCTCACAGTAGCCCTGTGGAGCGCGTTTGAATCTGAAGCTACGACCACCTAATGAGAAACCAAACAAATCTCTGCTTTCCTCAGCAATTGGAATGCTAAAGAACGCATTCTTCAGATCGATGACCGAGAACCATGATGCAGTGGCTGGAATCAGAGTCAGTAAAGCTGTAATATCTGGCACCACAGGAAATTGCGGAACAACTACTTTATTCACCTCCCGTAAGTCGATAACTAGACGATACACGGGAGGCTTGGAGGGATCCGTTCGTTTCAGAATAGGCAACACGGGACTATTGCACGCATTACCTCGTGTCTCCTCAATAACATCCTTGCCGATCAAATCATAAATGATCGCTAATAGTGCCCTTTCACCATCAAGGGAAATACGATACTGAGGTATACGTGGCAAACGCGCACCAACTTTTAGGTGGACAACATAAGGTGGTATATCCAACAGGCCCACGTCATTGGGACCTGTCGCCCACAAGGAGTCTGGAAGAGATCTCAATTCTGATGGGAGCTTGTCGATCGATAAATACATAGGGGAAATCACGCTCTTACCCAACGTAAGCTCAACACCCGTAGGAGAACAGTACAAAGTCGCATGTAACCTTTTCAACAAATCTAAACCCAAAAGATTCTCACCACAACCAGTAGTCAAAATCAAAGGAGCTTCCAGCTCATGAGACCCGATTGTAAGGGGCAAAGGGCTAGAAACTGGATTACTAACGGGGGCGCCAGAAAATCCAACGGAAACATTCGTTAAGCCAGACAAAGGCGCGCCAGGGAGTTTTGAATGCATGATGGAACTTTTTGCCGCACCAGTGTCCAACAGAAAAGGCTCAACAACGCCCATAGTGGCTACTGCAACATATGGCCCTCTCTGATCAACCGGAACTGATACTTCTCCCTTCCTTTGTCTATGGCCGTCCTAGTAGATACCGTCCGCATCAACATCACACTCAACATAACAGTCATCCACATGATACTGTGTAGACCGGCCGGACGGCAGGTCGCGGCGATCGAAACAATTTTGCGAATCCGAAGACGTCGCAAAGCGTTCGGCCTGAGTCTGGGTAACTCCGCGACCTCTACCACGAGAGACCTGTTGAGGGCCACTACGTCCTCCTCGAGCCGACACACCATTGTTCCTATCACGGAGAACCGGACAGTCAAACTTCAAATGGCCCTCCCCACGGCAATATGCACATTGATTATAGCCCAGCACAAGGCGAGGCGCAGGCGAAACATTTCGCGGCTGTGATCTAGAGAACTGTGATTGCGATCTGTTTGGCTGCTGTGAATCACTGAAATTCGAACGCGGTGGGTAGGCTTGCTGCAACAAGACCTTAGTTTTGAGATCCTTCGTTTTCTTTTCTGCACGCTCACTTTCCTCCTTTTCTCTATTCTCGTAATATTGGGCCGTAGCCAATATTTGGGCAGTGGTAGAAACAGCACACGCACTCTCAGAATTCTTCAACTTGTTGCTAAGGTCGGGCAACAAATTCGATACAAACTTATCAACGAACAGCCGCTGACCACCCTCGGAACCCATGTCCTGACCGCTATGGTCAATGAACGCTTCCTCAAATCTCGTAAAGAAATCGGAAACACTTTCATCTCTCTTTTGCCTGCACGCCGATAATTTGTCCCAATTTACGCGCATCGCAGGCATAAGCGTTTTCATGAGGGTAATTATCCTCTGGGGCAAAGCCACAATAATCTGTTCGGGTTTAGCCCCACCGACCTGCCGGGCATCTGCCGCTGTAAGGGCAGCCCAGTCACCGCCTAACTCGGCTACGTGATTCTCGTGACGAATTTTCGCCCAAATCGGCTGAGGCACCACATTGCCAAACAACATATCAACATCGGCTAGGTTCATAACAGTAGCATCCACCAATTGGGACAGTTCTTTATAGTACCCTGCAGGATTCTTACGGGGATCAGGTAGGGATTGCTTCACTTGCAAAACTTCCCATCGCTTCCAAGGGAGGTGTATCCACACTCTCTGGAAATGGCCTGGGACAGGAGGGTTAGCAGCAGCGTCACCTGGCATCCATACCGGGGGAACTTCCCGCATAGGATATTGGCCAGGTTGTGCCATCCACTCCGCGGTCGCGTCCTTAAACAGCGCGCGCGGTTGCACTGTACATCGAAAGGATAACAAGCGTTCCAGAGCCTCTCGAACTTTGTCACCTATAATGACACCCGTGGCAAACCGAAGCTGTAGCTCGGAAACCTCAGGTGGTATATCATCAGCTATATCATCGTCCCACTCCTCTTTCAATGACTTACACAATTCTTCGAACACAAACCGTTGCGTGGGCACATTAAACTGAGAAAACGTTTCGAACACTACACGTGGGGTGTATTTAACAGGGTTGCGAATCCATCTACGTGCAGTTTTCACCAACGATTCACGTTCCCTACCATCAGGAAGCTGACTGCGCCTTTGAGCAATATCTGAAAGAGTCGAGCCAAGTATCGGCCCAAAAAGCGGAGAATAAAGAGAAGTAACAGCAGTCAAAAGACGACTACGAACAGAAGGAGAAGAAGACGAAGATGCAGGCGTAGCAGCCATAGGGGTGGAAACGGTAGAAGTAGACGCAGCAGCAGGAGTAGCGGGAACGACAGGCTGAGGAGGAACTTGGAAAAGCGCAGTAGGGAGAGAAGCCGGGACAAGAGGATGTACGATCTGTGGCCCAAGGGGATTCGGGAGTACGGGAGGAACGGCGGGCTGACCAGCAGCCGCCAAACCAGCGGGTTGAGGAAGAGGTGGACGAACGGGACCCATAACATCGGGAGCATAGGGAGGTGGCGATTTCATCAGATAAGACAAAAGCGAATCTTCCACCGATTCCTCTCCTGCCTTATCGGTCGTAGAAGGTAGCGCCGGATAACATTTGTCCACTGCCATGTGGTGAAGCCGAGCACTAACTTCCTGCTCTTTCTCATCTTTATCTAACTGATATTGTTCTGCATTGCGCATCACCGTAATAACACCTTCTCGTTTATTTTTCTTATTCTGTTTGATTTCTTTCTGTTTGGCCTCTTTCCGCCATAACCGGAAGGAATCAAACATGGCCGGCCTAGCTTTCTTTTTAAATAATTTAGCTTCCAAGTTATCTAAAATGGCAGTTTCGAAACTACCATGAGGTGGCCAACTAAGGACACCATCCTTTTTAGTGTAACGAACCCAATATGCATTATATACGATAGGACCCACGCCATGGCGACTATAGAGCTCGTAAAGCGGAGTTCCAGCCGGAGGTATCGGACATGAATCCTCCAGCCGGGAATCCATGCTGCAACATTTAAGGAACCCAAACAAAGTACTACGGCCAGGCATCGTGCACACTAACCGAGTATACAAACTTCAAGGGCTATCGGATTACGATGTCCTCGCAAAAATGCAAGACCCTCGGTTTTTGGCAATTGCAATCGTCAAATAAAACCCAACAACTAAGAACCACGAATGCTATGGAACCATGCAAACAACAAAGCAACACTGGGAGCGACCCACAAATACTTAACTGAATGAACAATGGCGTCACCAGGAAGGCCCGTCAATCGTCTCGCCGTACAAAGGACTACGCCAGGCGCCAAAACAGGTCGACAGTCAGGGCATCGGTCCGTCGCAGCCGTCAGGAGGCGGGGATCTTCGCGGGAAAAGACGTCGGGCCACTTATTTCGACAACTGGATCGATGAAGCGGGGTGCACCTTCCCTCGGAGATTTCACACGAAGTTCCTCACGATCGTCGGGCTTTGGACCGGTACCGTTGATGTCGCCCCACGTTGGGCGCCAACTGAAGGACTGGGTTATTCCTAAGACCCAGCGGTGCCAGGGAACAACACCTGAAACCTTCGTGGGTTACCTGTTCTGGCGTACCAAACACAGAGACACGGGACACTTCCAGCGACGTCAGAGATCAGCGTTTATTTACTGCAGGGATACAGAGGTCACAAGAAGTACACAACGTGTAGGTTCTCGGAGACTGCTTCAAATTCGTAGAAGTGGATCGCTCCTTTTATACAGGTTTCGGCCATAGCACAGTATGGTGAACAAAGGTTACAACTCAGTTCCCACAATAAACTGCAAAAGGGTCGCATTCATGTTTCAAGAGGCCGGAACATAATTACAACAGTCTTGCCGGTTCCCAACTGTAAAAACATATCCCCTCCGCGATAAACACATTCCATCCTAACCATAAACGCATTAAGAGGAAGGACGGAAAACAGATGTAAGGAAAGGACAAGGATGCACAACAGGTTAGAAAAGAGGGTTGGGGCAATAAAGGAAACTCGATAGAGGGGTCAAAGACCTCGTGTCTAATGTATGCGTGGCTAAAACAATAGACCGGAGCGGCAAGATGAGCCTCGAGCGGGGCCATCTGCTTTAGTCGCGTCATTTCCCTCATCATAAAAGTCACCTCAAAGGAACACGTGTCCTTCGTGTAAGCTTGAGAGTTCCAGGGTCACGAAGCGGACAAGAAGCCCGTTCGCTGGCTACCTGAGGGCAAGAAACAAAATGGACGCTGTATCTAAAATGGAACCCGAGGGCTCGGATGAACGAACCCAAAAATGAGGCGAACCATAAGTGGCTGCATAGCGAAACTTCGTACACCCACTATACTCGTCATTTGTGGTTCATAGATACCAAACTCATCCATATTCGTCACCACTCAAAACTGCGGTCCCGTGTCATACGGAACCTCAATGCATCACAGACCATGTGACCACGCAAATATAATAGATCGACAACGTCACATCCTTTATTGCCGGTGCTGACTAGATGCCGGATGCTCCACGTGTCTCAACCATAAAGAGTCTTTCAAAACTTGCACAGAAGGTTACTCGCACCCTAATCTGTATAGCCCTCAGGGGCCTACCATCCCCTTGGAGCGGACTTCAGATACACAGGTTAGTGCCACCCAAAGCTCATATGGCCATCAGGGGCCTACCACCACGTGGCACGAACTTAACTTCCACAGGCTTAGCGGCCCCAAAAGTTGATGTTGGCTCCGCCAATGATGACTCAGGACTCAGCGACATGTGTGCGATCCACCAAGCACCTGATGTGGTCTCCGCCATTCATTACTCAGGACTCGGAAACATATCTGGGATGAGTTTTGACGGGCATGTGGAGTGCCCACTGCTGCACACTCCTGTGGCACCAGGTAATTATTTGCTCATGGGTGCACAGTGGCGGCAGTCTCTCTCTCTCTCTCTCTCTCTCTCTCTCCCTCTCCCTCTCACTCTCTCTCTCTCTCTCTCTCCCTCTTCCTTCTTTTTCCTTCTATCTCTCTAACTCTCTCTCTTCCTTCTTCCTTCTCCCTTTCTCACTCCCTTTCTTTCCTTCCCTCTCTTTTTCTCTCAGGTTTTTGTTCCCTTCTCTTTATCTCTATGTCTCTCTCCTTTGATATGCACATTACACACGTCCTTATTTTGTGCTTTATTTTCCATGCTCTGTAGTCCACATCCATGGTCCCCACAGCAGTGTTCCACTTTATTATTTTGTATTTTTTTTGATAAATTTTGTTTATTACTTTATCGTTGATATATGTTAATAAAAACATAACGTTTGAAAGTTTTCTTTATAACATTTCTGGTTGTTTTCTTAACTGCTGTGTAACTCTTTCTTGTTCTTATTACTGTTATTTGATGAAGTCCACCATGGTATTAAATTTTGGAGGACTTATCGTGGGAATAGTGGTGATGTCTGCAGTTTCCACCAACTTCTGAATAGTGTGTTAGATTTATCTCAACTTTACTTCCATTAAAGTGCTGATAATGAAATGCAGACTAGCCGTTCCCGTGCAAAAAGGCACGAGGTGCACCTTTGCGATTTATTCTAAATACTATAATCCTGTATTGAAATGCACTGACGTAGTGGCTGCACTCACAGTGTACACACAAAATCATTTACGAAACCTGATTGTATTTATATTGATTGGGAATCGGGCGTCAGGTGCTGGATCTTGACGAGATACACTGCCCAGTTCGTATATTGTCCTGCAGACGCAAAAAATCACATCACAACTTTCCCACCAACTGCAAAGCGAAACAAATTCTGGCGATAAGCCACGTTAGCACCAGGGATTTTACACCTGCTTTCTGATGGTGTTAAGCAGGATGACTACCTGCACCATGAAAGAGAACACAGCCAAGAGCCTCACCAGAACACCCACAGGTGCCATAGAATAAATGAGTATGATACAGGGATACCCATGAGGGCAACAAGACTCTTTGGAACAACTCCGGGACCACCAACACCCCCCAAACCCGCATCTGAGCAATTGTGTCCCTCTGGTCACTGTGTTAGCATGATAGACACCAGCCCTGCAACATCACAGTGTGCTATCACCTCAGCATTGGCAGTGAGCCTGGACATGTAGCTACGCACGCATGCTCCTGCATGCACAACCGGCGTGTGCTGGTCCAGAGTATACAGGTCAGCGCAGGGGTGTGCCTATCCGACAATGGGAACGGGGTGTCTCGGACATCTCTGTGTACAGGAAGTGCGGTAAGTGTGTCTCTGTGTTCTGGTGTGGCCTGACACAAGGGCCGCAGCAGTTGATGTTGTAAAGTGGCATGCACCACCTCCAAATGGCACTGTGATGGTGTAGTTGGAATGCAGCAGCACATGCGCAAATAGGCGTTACAATGGTGTGCCGTACGAGTGCACGAGATACAACAGTGCACCGTACAAAAGTGTGGGAGCTCGTGGGAGGGAGAAGCAGCTGTTTGCAACGTAACAGGCAATGAACTCGCCCACGTGCCATGTGCTGGGCATCTCATCCATGATGACCACAGTCGCAGACATCCCACAACACCAACGACCCGCCTTTGTACACATCCTCTATGAATGTAGCTTGGTTTTCACTTCTATGCTCATCCACTGGTGTGATGTTGGCGAGTTGTGTGACTTGTGCTCCTTGTTGGTGTGTTTCATTTTGGCCATTGTTTGTCTATAATTGTGCTATACTTAATTGTGCATGTCTGCCATTCTGCCCATCTCCCCCGTCCCCCCACTCCCTGCTTCTTCCTCTTCCTGGTGCTGTTCTGTCTATAGTTTTGTTGCTCCACACATAAATACATGTAAAGAATAAATTAGAATAGTGCCTTGATTCTTTTAGGTTTCAAAACTTCTCTCTCTTGTTTTTTTTTAAATTTTCCATATAAACAGTTTTTTAAAATATTCAACAACACATAGAAGTCAGAAGTGCAACGTATTCTATCAACACACTTTCTAGAACACTCTACAACACGTGCAGGTTAAAAGTTCATCAATCTTTTTAAACTTAACTATATTTTTTGGCAACACTTTCTCGAACATTTAACGGCACGTGCAGGTTAAAAGTTCACAATTGTTTTAAGTTCGAACAGTGCCTTCCAAATACAAGTAGCAGGTGTGGTTGAGTTGACAACTTTTATCCTATGATATGTACCCCACGTTGAAACTGCTTTTTCTAAACCATTCACAAAGATGCTTTTCCACAAAACGAATGTGCACCCTACTTTTGAAAAAGAATGCTTTTCGTCTCCCAATCACGTGTCGTTTTGTATGGCAATAAAAAGTAGTTCCCCATCTTTAAACATATCTCTGATTCTACCAAGGAACTGCATGAGCTACAGACATCTTTCCATACCTTCCAGCCCTACCTTCAAAATGCTTGTGTGGATCGTAGGACATAGCTATATTTTCTGGTGCAAAAGGTATGCAGAACAGAGACGTATTGACTTAGACCTAGGTTTACAAAATGTGGACATTAAATGGTTTGCACAGAGAGGATTGAAGTGGCACAAATTATTGCCTTTGGTTAAAACCTGTTTGCATCTCCAACACCCTGACCTCATGATTGTGCACTGTGGTGAAAACGACCTAGGCACATTGACGGGGTTAGGTTTGGAAATGCTTATGAAGGACACCTTTGGATAATTGATGCTTCTTTTCCCTCAAACTGTCTTTGTATATTCCAATATATGCCAAAGACAGAAGTGGAAATGGTCAAAACAATTTAGTCCTCAGGTTGAAAAATCTAGGAAAAAAACTCAACAAAGATGTGTCTGCATACCTCAGAGACCCCAAAATGGGGTCCATCTACAACAACAACATAAGTTTTTATATGGCTGATATCTACAGAAGTGATGATCGAGTTTTCCTGAATAACTTTTAGCTGTGCATCCGCACTTATATGTAGCTCCAACTAATCAACACAAGGGCTCTTTTTAGAGCCACCCTATAACTGACAACTTAGGCCCGCTATTTTAGGGCCAGGTAACGGCATCTTCCGGACCCTCGCCAAAATGCATTCTCCACACAGCTGTGATGCAGCGGCCAGACCATCTGACTTTGCAGCACAGAGCTCTCGCTTTGATCACCACCTCTACTCCCCCATAGGGGTGAGTAGGTTGCGCTTTACAAATACCGTATTGATTCACCTTCGCACTCCATGTACGACACCACCTAAGCACCATATACAAATTGGACAAGTGTGGCACAGTGCCCAGAGCACATGACTTCACAGCATAGCAAACACAGGGTCACGGTTTCATACCCGAGTCCAGCAGCAGCTCAATTTAGCAGCATGACACTCTAGGCAATACCTCACTTAATTTCCGTACCCAGCACTTTCAGACCAGTAGGGGTCAGTAGTTCACCGGCTTTATCCCGAGTCTGTCAGCAGCTCAGCTTACACCCCCAGCGCCATTAGACCCGTAGGAGTGAGTAGTTTGCACTTTACAAATACCGAATTGATTTGATACGCTTGAATTTACCTTCACACTCCCTGTATAACACCCCCTAAGCACCATACACAAGTTACAATGTTCGAAACAAAAGTTCCTCCGAGTAGGTATAACTACATGCTGACACTACTTGGACAGATGTGGCACAGCGGCCATAGCACATGACTTCACAGCATATGACAAAATGTTTGGACTCACGCTTTCATCCCCGAGTCCGGCAGCAGCTCAGCCTAGCACCATGAGACTGTACACAATACCTCACATATTTTCCGTACCCCAGGACTGTCAGACCAGTACGGGTCAGTAGGTCGTCCTAGTAGGTATAAACCCATGCTGACACTACCTCCACAGGTGTAGTGCAGCGGCCACGGCACATGACTTCACAGCATAAGACACACAATTTGGGCTCACGCTTTAATCCCCTACTCCCACACCAGCTCACATTAGCAGCATCAGACTCTAGGCAATACCTCACTTAATTTCCATAGCCCAGGACTTTCACACTGCTAGGGGTGAATACTTCGCATCACACCCCGTCTATAGCACACCCTAAACACTCCACAGAGGTTACAGTGCTCCTACCCTCCTCTTTCCCACTTTTTACACCCTTTTTTCCCCTTACTCACTTCGACGGAATCACAAAATGGCAGCCAACACTTTGTAGTTGCAACCGCTCGCAGCGCTCACAACCAATAAGCAGCAAGCTTGTGCTCGTAACGCCTCAGCCAATCAGATGGCAGAATTCCCAAATATCGATATCTGTAAATTTCGATACTTCTCAAAAACGACTGAACGGATTTACACCAAATAAACAAAAGCGTGCTTTCTAGACCAAGACCCTTCTCCCTGCCAAATTTGGGGTAATTCTGTTCACCCATTCGACCTGTAGCCGTGTCTAAAGTTTCCTATGGAAATTAACATGGAGAAAACACGTTTTGGGACCCCCCTTTTTTCTCAGCCCCCCTCGACGAATCACCCCCAAACTTCCCACATAGTAGCTGATATGAAGAAAGAATTAGTTTGGAAAATTTCATGAAGATTCATCAAATGATGCCAAAGTTATAAGCAGAACAAAAAATGATCTTCCTATGGAAACTTGGTCCTAACTATAACTACCTACTGGCGACCACCAGTAGGTAATATATATATAAAAAAATATATATATATATATATGATATTCACATTTCCTGGCTCAAAAGTTGCTTAGACCATGGCGCTCCACTTTCGGTGCGTGTTTTGAGGCAGAGCCACGCCACTATTTCAATATCCACAACAATCCTCTCAAACACAGTTAACTTGATCACGGTTCTTTAACCGTGATCAAGTTAACTGTGTTAACGAAACGCGTCGGTTGTTCCTTCAATCTGGAGACCTTGCAAAAATAAACTATTTGGGAAAGTTGATTGCTGCGAGTGCAGTTTCATGATCTGAGAGGATCATTGTGGATATATATATATATATATATATATATATATATATATATATATATATATATATATATATATATATATATATATATGTATTACCTACTGGCGGTCGCCAGTAGGTAGTTATAGTTAGGACCCTGTTTCCATAGGAAAACGGCAACATTCTATTTTGAATAACTTTGGCGCCGGTCGAAGAATCCTCGCGAAATTTTCAAAACTAATGGGGCGCTACGCTCCGCTCCTACCCTGAAAGTCTCGGGGGGATTCGTCAAGCGGGGGCTGAGATAAATGGGGGGTCCCAAAACGCGTTTTTCCCATGCATTTTTCCATAGGACCTTTAGACACAGCTACAGCCCGAACGGCTGAACAGACTTCCTTGAAATTTGGCAGAGAGGTAGTCTACAGGTCAAGGAAGTGCCTTTTGTAGGTTTGGTGTAAATCTGTTCAGTAGATTCTGAGAAAATAGCCTTTAAATCAATATATATATCTGAGCCAGCTTACGGTGCGCTTACGGTAAGCTTACCGTACGCGTACGGTGACGTGCGCGAGCGCGATTCTGATTGGCTGTTAGATCTTAGTAAACATTCGAATCGTTCGAAACCAGGAAGCGGCGGCCGCCATTTTCTCTCTCGCACTCTTAAGCGGAGAGGAAAAACAAAGGCAAAAAACATGTAAAGGGACTGTTTAGACAGCTCCTTACCACCTATCCTTGATTAATGGGTCCCCACAGTTCCCCCAAGGGCAAAAATTCTATATTTTGTTTTTACGAAAAGTCGCCGATTATGCTTACCGTACGCGTACGGTCAAAAAAATTAAAAAAAAAAAAAAATTAGCCCCACTCTCCCACCCTGTGTGCAAATGCTGCCCGAAGGGCACCATTTGGGCATGGCATATTATACATATAGAAAATGTAAAAGCTTACCTTTCACAGCGAAGCGCATAATATGTCCTCCATGTGCGCACGGTGCGCGAAGCGCATCGTGCGTACATGGCCCATCCACGGCACTAACTGCGTAAAGTGGGCGCGCGGTGCGCAAAGCGCACCGCGTGCTCACTGTGCGCGCACGGAACGAACTGCGTTAAGTGGGCGCGCACGCCACGAATGGCGTAAAGTAACTTAGCATTTAAAAAACCGTACAAATTCACTGAAAAAACCATAGGTTTCACACACGTTATAGTTAGGAATTAGCATTTAAAAAACCTTGCAAATTCACTGAAACAACCATAGGTTTCACACATGTTATAGTTAGCTGGACATTTCACTCGTAAAAAACCAATGAAATTCCCCCGTTATAGTTAGTGCAGGCAACTATAACTCACGCAACCGCAATCCTCTGCTGATGACATATGTGTCTTTATGAAAAAAAAATATTTGTAATATATGTATAGCTAAAATTTAATGGAAGAAGACATGGGCAAATAAGTGTCTAAATACAGTATTAGCATCAGCAGAGGATTGCGGTTGCGTGAGTTATAGTTGCCTGCACTAACTATAACGGGGGAATTTCATTGGTTTTTTACGAGTGAAATGTCCAGCTAACTATAACATGTGTGAAACCTATGGTTTTTTCAGTAAATATATATATATATATATTTATATATATATATATTTTTTTTTTCCACACAAAAAACAGGTTTCAGGGATGTTATAGATAGCAATTACCATTTAAAAAACCTTAAAAGTTCACTGGAAAAAAACATGTTTCAGGGAAGTTATAGTTAGAATTTAGAATTTAAGAAAACCTTAGAAATTCACTGTAAATACCACAGGTCACTGGAACGTTATAGTTAGGCTGACATTTTACTCACACAAAACTAGAGAAATTCAGCTTTTATAGTTAGCTGAGCTAACTATAACTCGTGCCCGTGCAATGCACTGCTGATGATGTCACATATTACATCACTCATGAAATGGTCGGTGGCATCATTGATGACATCATTGATGACATCTCAAATAACATCACTGATGACATCATCCACATAATCTCTGATGCAACTACTCACATCCTAATGTAACCTTTCATACACCCACTCAAAATGTCAGACTACCATTCTTGAAACCAATGACACGCCAATACCAGTACATACATACCCACTCACTGATTCATAGGTCTACATACACATCCACTCACTCACCCATACAGGCACTCATCCAGCCAGTCAATCACCAAAACAGCTGCTGAGATATCCACTCATACACCCATATCCATACACTGTCAGTCACCCATAGAGCTACTCACACACCTACTCACTCACCCAAACACTCAATAACACAGCCACTTACTCACCCATAAAGAAACACACACACACTCACTACTCATACAGATACTAACAAATACTTACTCTCCTATACAGTCGCTGACGCAAGCACACACTCACCCATATAGCTACTCTCACAATCACTCACTTACACATACAGTCACGTATATACTCCAACAATCACATATACTGCCTTTCACATATGCAGTTGCTCACCCATATGCCACTGAGACATCCATTCACTCACTGACAAAGCCATACACACACTCATTCACCTATACAGTCCCTCACAGACACACTCATGAACCCATACACCCAAAGATTCACCCACTCATACATCAATGCAGGGAGTCACACACCCTCACCCACCTACACAGACACTCAGGCACCCATACAGGTACTCTGACAACTAATCAATAACCCATATGGACACTCATGTACCTACTTACCAACCTATGCAGCCACTTACACACCAACTGATAGACAGATACACACATTCACACAGATAAGTCACTCACCCATACATTTACTAAGACATGTTTAATCACTCACTTATACAGCCAGTCACACGCTCCACTAAGTCATCCGTACAGACACTCATCCACCCACTCATTCTTCAATACACCTTGGCGTATATATCTATGACATTCTTAAATGTTTTAGAAACACTCAGTCACTGAATGATGTGATCAGTAATGTCATCAGTAATGTCATTTGAGATGTCATGAGTGATATCACTGACCATGTCATGAGCGATGTAATATGTGACGTCATCAGCAGTGCACTGCGGGGCGTGACTGAGCTAACTATAACGGCTGAATTTCCCTGGTTTGGTACGAGTGAAATGTCAGCCTAACTATAATTTTCCTGTAACCTGTGGTTTTTAACAGTGAATATCTAAGGTTTTTAAATGCTAATTTCTCACTTTAACATCGCTGAAACCTGTGGTTTTTTCAGTGAATTGTTAAGGCTTTTTAAATGCTAATTCCTAACGATATCGTCCCTGAAACCTGTGTTTTTTTCAGTGAATATATATATATATATTTATATATATATACTCACACACACACACACACACACACAGAGAGGTGGCACCATAAGATTTACCTATGCCCCAATGCGTGACCCTCTAACATTTCCTTCTAGAGATGCCTCAGCTCCGCTTTACTCTAGGCAGTGTTTAATTTTTAAAAGAATACATGCAGGTATCCAAGTGTTTCCTCCAAAGCCTACCTCTGCCACAGCTGAATACCGATACTGCCAAATACCAAGGCTACCTACTCTTAATTTCACCTGATGCCTCCTTCATACAATACCACACGCTTCCGGACCATTTATCTCACTCTTGCAAGTTCCTTATAATCCCTGTCTGCTTCCTTTTTCACAGATTTTCTGCAGTTTACTTACTACTTTCCCTCTTATGCTGCTTTTCTTGTTCTTCTTCTGGGTGAAAGGCTGATGATTAAAAATATGTCTCCATCCCCAAAAAAGAGTGCCGGTGGGCCTCACCTGCAACCACCAGCTCAAGCACTGGTGCTGGGCGACTGTCTTTGCAGTGTTGCCCCCAGCCCCTGCACTGGTATACAACTGCAGAATCCTGCTTTGTTTCTACCCCCTTGAACATACACTGCCCTCCACTGTTCCAGCTCTTGTACCATGCGATGCTACCCCTCGAAGTCAATGCTACTCCCCACTTTTGGACCCTGTGCTGCATATATGACCCTGAAGTGATCCTGCTGCCCTCCCTTTGAAAACTGCAACACTTTATCACCACCTCTTCCAACACATAGTGGCAATCATGTTGGTGTTTGCACAGTGAAAAGTCGTGGACCAGGCTTAGCTAATGCGCAACACAGCTACAGAATGGGAAGCAATTGTGTAGACTTAAGTATATGTGGGAAGCGTGCTACAACGTTTGTGTTTTGCAGGAGCTTATAATATAAAAACCAAAACCGTGGCTGCAGAAGTCAATTGTCATAGTAAAGGGATACAGAGAGAGCACATGTTCCGTGGTTTTAGTCGAAACATTAAAATATGTAAAAAATTTTACCCCGAATAATCAGGAAGGACACTGGCGGGGTTCATCACTCAATAAATAACAAAAACGTTATCAGACCGTCCATTGTCTATTCCAACGTGTGTGGCGACATTTTAATCAAAAAGCAGCACAGTTCAGTAGAACTGCGACGGGGAGGGATGTTTCTTATTTACGCGAGCACTTTGTAACATTTGTATTAACATTTTGCGTTCCAACCTTAGATACAACCCAGAAAACTGTCGTGCTATTGAGGCAAGTGCATTATCTTGCAACAAATTGCTCCACGTAAAATAATGCTGGAAACGGGGCCGAGCGAGGGAAGCGCGAATCATGTGTCTGATATTGTGTTTGTTTCGGAGAGGGTGGCGTCCTGAGATGTTTTCGTGTATACCAGTGGGGCTGCTGTCAGACCCAGTGACTGTCGGTGCATAACTAGGCTGATGGTCGAGTGGTTTATAACATAAACACATAACAGATCACTCCGCTCAATGGAAAGATCAACATTCTCGTTTTTTCTGTTGTTAATGAGATCTTTAAAAGGAATGGGGTGTAGACTTGATAGAAACAGTTCTAGTCTTTAAATCTTCTTTATTGTTGATCTCCCGTCATCTTCATACATGAAGGAATGCATCTTTGAAAAAGCCGATGAGAGAGCGCCGTGAAGTTAATAACTCTAAATTACTCCGCTTTTGAGGTTTGTTTGCTTTCTTTTGGCGTTTGTATGTAGCAACCAAAAGAAAAGGGGATTGAAGACAGCTGAGCCATCGAGCTGGAACGTTCAGAACCAGGTTTTTGCTTTCAGCTAGCATTTTAGATTTGATCGCTAATAAAATACGAAGCCATCCGTAGGCCGCCTGTCCGGTAGGGTAAGGCCAAGGGTGAGAGGTTTACCAGTGCAAGGCGGCATCACCGCGGTCAGTCCATCACTGACTCTGCCCCAGGCGCCGGCCGGTCTGGAAAGTGGCCCAATTTCAGTCCAGTCCAGCCTTCCTCTGTAATGCCATCTTATATCTGCAGATGAGTTATTGCGTATTTCTGTTAGGAAAATGCTTTGAACTTCAAAAACCCCATTGTGTGGCAGAACTGGATGCACTCGATAAAATACAATTTGGCCCCAGCGTGAACCGGTTTTGCCAGGAAGTATCACGGCACACATTTTAATAAAAAATAAACTAAGCTTCATTCATAAAAAGAGCAGCGTCATTCATTCTTGCATGGGCGAGTCACTAATTACATATTTCTTAGAGTTACTTTAAAAGAGTGAATAAACATACGGTGCAATTGCTTGATGGCAATAGTGTGTGAGGGGCGGAGGTGAAATGTGCCGAGGTGGGGTTCGACTGTGAAGGATGACTGTATTAAAGCGTGTGTCTATAATAGCACTCTCACGGGTGGTGTGGACCTCCAAGGCACTTCCACCCTACATGTAAACGGAACATCTTTTTGTGGGTTGCTGTGAAGGGAGGGTACACTGTCTGGGCAACAACCAGGTGAAGGGACTGGACTGAATACCCTGGCTCATACATCAGTGACCCCCTGGTACATAGCAGGCACCTAAATAACCCAAATCAGAGGGGCAATCGAATTTTCTCCTTTAGGTTTTGGGACTCTTTCGCACTTGTGTAAACACTGGCCCAGGAAGGGAAAACAAGGAACTGAGCAAGTTAGTTTTTGAAGTGTGTGACTTGAAGGGTTATTTCCAGCCAAAATAGCACGATGATTTATTGGTAACCAGACCTGTTAGCGACAACAGTGTGTGTGGTGTCTACAGAGTTGCACTGCTTAGGAGGAGACCTCTTGATATCGATTCGCTTTTTGGGACAAAAACATGCACGCGTTGCATTGCTTTCATTGGCAACGCGTGCACGTTTGGCGATTCCCTTGCAGGAGCGAGCTTTGAACCCATCTGTTTGTAATAAACAGATGGTTCCTGCTCGCTCCCGCAAGGGAAACAGGCGCAGGCCCCCTCCTCTCTCCCCTCCCCCTGCTGCTTCCTCCTCTCCTTGTGAAACTTTTTTTTTTTTTTTACTTTCAGAGCAAAGTGCACGCGCTTTTTTGTCTGTCTTGGGTCAGCTGATGATGCATGGATGGTCCTCAGCATCCGAAGAGGCATGGTGACCTCTCCTTACCAAGGAAGTGACACATGACATGATAAACATGGCTTTTGGGTTCATGTTTTTTATTTTTGACATTTCAGATGAAGCAGTGGCAGCTCCCCCATTGGGGTGTGGGGGCGTTGCCCCACTGCTTTCTCGCAGTGCGAGAAGGCAGAAATATAAGTGGTAATAAGTCCCATTTTATGTTTCTGCCTTCTCGCACGGCAAGAAAGCAGAAGTTCCTGGTTGGGGGTGGGCGGTCGTGCTCGAGGGCAGGGGGAAGTGGCTTCCCCACTGTTGTGCGTACTGACTGTTTGGTCGGCCCAGTATGCACAACAGTGGGCAAGCCACTCCTCCCTGCCCTCGAGCACGACCGCCCATTCTCTCCTTTTTCTCTATGTATGTTGCTGCATGCAGCATACATAGAGAAAATGGACCGGGTTGGGCGCGCTCCGCTGCGCCTCATCAATCACAACGCTGCCATTGCTGCGTTGTGATTGGCGGAGGCTGCATTTCCTGGCTGATGACGAAGCAGGAATTTGAAAAGGCAGGACGGCGGGAATCGGGAGTTGGACCCGCCCAGAAGCTGAGGTGTCAGGGGTGCAGGACGGTAAGTTAACTTTTATTTTATGTATTTTTTTTTAATTAAACAAACCCCTCCAGCCTTCCCCCATTCTCCCCCCCTCGGGACGACCTCATTTCCACCCCATCTCCCTCCCGTCATGCCGGCCACGACTGTTACAGCATCTGGAGAGCTGACCTGCCTGTTGTTACTTTCTTTTGTTCTTTTATCTTCTCTCTTGCTAGAAAGAAAGATTTGATTGCTAGGGCACAGTTTCTTTCCGGGTCTTGTGCTTTTCTTGAGAGTCCTCATCAATCACAGTTGAGCTGGATTGTCACCTTGAGTGATGTGCTTTGGTGTTGCCTTGAGAGCTTTGATCTCTTCAGATACAGTCTGGTTTTGGGGGGCAGGGGGGTTGTTTGGTGATGTGTTTTGAAGTATGAAACTTTCACACCAACTCCTTGCCATTGGCTCCCGCAGTTACAATTTACTCTTTCCGGGCTTTCACTTGTGTCATTTCTACATTATAGCACAGGTCAGTTTTTGTCGCTTATTTCTGCACCATCACCCCAGTCACCTTTGTTGAGATCTGGTGAGTGTGCATATCACCCTCTGTCAGCATACTGTTTCACCTTCTCTTTTGCCCTCCGAACCTTTAGGCACATGAGTCAGAGCTGCTGATAGCAGCCAGCTAGGAATACGGGTGCACGTCTCTTGTACTAGCATCAGTGCTGGAGAACATTTTCACATGGAGCGGTGATGTTCCTATAAACCCTAAAGATGAGGGTGAAGACTTGTTGCATGGGCGTGTGACTTAATTCAGCTGGTTGGGGAGCATTATGGATGCATTTTCACATCTTTTTCTTGTGAAGCTTAATCACCAAAGTTCAATTGGGCTCAGGGTTTTAAGTAACATTTTTGTATTCAAGTGTTTCCTCCCTAGGTTCTTGCAGTAAGGCAAATTACTTACACTGCAGCCTGTAACCGCACTGTCAGCTGGGGACACTGTTCGGCAAAGTGAATTCTTTCCACTTTTCTCAAATTACACCATTTAATAGGGTGACACGTGTTATCTTTGGCAAATAATATTAGTACTTTCCTCATTGGTTGCCAAGTGTCATTCTTTCAACTAGCTGATCATCATTGTTAAACGCTGCAGCTACGACTGGATCAGTTGGATGTGAAAGTGCCTTGAGTCGCACCAATTTGCACAAGCCCTTGCAGCCACAACCACTTTGGCTTTTCAGTCATTAATTTTCATTTTATTCGTGGCGATGTTAGTCCTTTTGGCTGTTTTGTGTTATGGGCATTTGTGTAGCGCTTTCTGCTGTTGGTTTGGCACAGTACTGCTTGTTTATTCTGAGCGACCTTTTGAACAGCATTGCATATTGCACTATTTGATTGTGTCTCTTCTGAGTAGTGTTTCATGGTATATGATTAGAAGAGGATTGTTTTCTGTTAGGTTTAGAAGTGGTTTATGGATGTTAATTTGAAAGTAAAGGGAGCTTGGTGTAGATACGGATCTTTCTGATGCAATGTGTGTATGGATGGGTGTGCCAGAGAACTTTTCTTTTTTTTCTCTTTAGTGAAAATGTTTCTGCCAATACCTACCACAGGCACAATATGGGCAAAAGCAGTGCAAGCTCCCCCCCAAATCGAACCTAGAAATAGGGTGGATGGCAGTAGTAGTGCACTCTTGGAAACACCAGGGGGCATATCAACAACAACCGGCGATAATTATCGCTGAGCGCACTTAGCGCTCGGATAATTATCGCCGGCTAGCGCCGATTTTTATCGCTGATATAGCGTGCTATTAGCAACGCTTATCTCATCAGCGATAAAAATCCTAGCGCTAACTGGCTAATCTGAGATCTCACGTTAGCTAGTTGATAGGGACTCACAAACTTAGCCATGATATCCACCTGCCATAGGATATCATGGCTAAGTCAGTCCTGAAGCAGGCGTAAGGAAAGTAGCGATAACAGGGGTTATCGCTACTTTTCCTGACGCTATGCTTCATAGCGTTAGGCTTGCTGATAGGAGAAATGTCACTTAGCAACATTTCTCCTGTCATGCAAGGTCAGGAACGCCCACTTTGCATCTCATTAGAGATGCAAAGCTGGGCGTTAGGTAGCCTGACGCTAAAGCAAGGTTTCACGCGTTAGCGTGACCTTGCTGATTAGGCGATAATTTTTTATCGCCTGCTTGTTGATATGCCCCGAGGTGTGTTTCCTCTTCAGGGGCTCCAGAGCATAGCCTGGACCCACCTATGAGACCACGGAGCCACTGTAAATTATTCTATTACACTTGCAATATTTATTTAGCAGTGTTCATGCCTCTGAGACCTGGCCCTGCTGCTTGGTCTGACTCCTGGTTAAGAATCATGACTTGCCGGTTCCAGTTTCCAGCACCAGATTTAATTTCTCATCTGCTGTGCCATTGAGCCTCTGAGCAGCCAGAAAAAGAAGAAAGGTTAATCAAAAAATTATTCAGTCTTGTTTCTAGGTGCTTGTGCGAGAAAAAGTGTCTTTGATTGAGAGAGGATGAGATTAAGTGTAGTGTTTGAGAGTGTCAATGAGAATGAGAAGCAATGAGGGAGCGTGAGTAAGGGAAAGCGAGGTAGTGAGTAAAGTAGTGGAAGTTACAATGAGTGTGTGAGAGGGTGATTGAAAGGGAGGGGGAGTGAGTCAGAGGAGCCTCTATCAATGGTGCAGCTGGTGCAGTGGCACCATGGCATAGAGGCCCTGGTGCAGCTGCTCTCGCTGCGCTATTAAAGCAGAACAACTGTACCCTAGGAGTTCAGATCAGAGCCCCTGTATACCAATGGTTGGGATTGAGGGTCAGTGATTATGAAAGTGTGTGTGTACATGTGCGTTTGTGTGCAAGAAGCAGTGAGTGTTAGTGTATGGGTGCTTTTGTGTGTTAAGGCACCCAAGGCAATTTTTTACAGTTATGAGGGGAACCAGTGGCAAGTATTAAGCCTGACCACTTTCAGGGATCACCAGCCGCCACTGAGATGAAGTCATATTCATTGTTCCCCAGTTTATTGTTATTTGATATAATTTAACTTTTAGTAATGAAAATAAATTGCAACTAGCACAGGTGCACACTAATTTAACACCTCCCCGTACCTGAAAACCCCCAAAATGTGTAACATGATCTAGTTCTCGGGTAAAGCGCTGCAATGCCTTCGAGGAAGTCCGCGCTATGTAAAACTACAAACAATAAACGTGTACAAACAAAGATGCAGGTGGGTTCGGATCTGTTTGTTGAAGTCGCTGGACACACAAAGTGATTTCTGAGTCACCCACGAGCTGCATATGTTTTATATGGTTTCACACGCTCTTCTCTCCATGTCTACACGGATGTACAAATCTTCCCGTATAACACATGCAGCAGAGACTGACACACGTGATTAGCATTGTTTGTGTATCATTGTTTAAATGAAACAGCCCCGGGACTAGTTGCAAACACTGCAATGTGGTAGGCAGCATAGCGCCTAGAAGCGCACTCCCCACCGTATATCAAAAATAGTCCCTCTCGTGTGCAATGACATTCTCTCATGCTGAACAAGGGGGTGGGGGAGGGGCTGTTGCCTCCTTCCGGTCACTGGTGTCTGGAGTCACAAGAGAACCGGGGAGAGGACCGCTGCTTGCACTACAACATAGCCAAAAGTTCTGGCTAAACACACAAGGTCGCAAAGGCGAAACCTATTGGCTATGCCAGTGCTTGTTTTCTGAGGTGTGTTGTTAATGCCTTGATTCATTACCGGTACTCATTACTTTGATTCTATATTCCTGGTCTCACTATTACTCATGCAGTCATAGAGAGGTCCTGCCTCTCAAAGGACAGAGCTTTTAAAGCACCACTCTCCTTCCTCATGCATTTTGTTCTAATTTTCCTTTTTTAAAATTTTTTTTACCCTCCCTTTGAGTATTTAATAGGATATTTTTTTTGTAAATGTTTAATTTATTTATTAACATTTCCAGAATTACGAACTGGTCATAGCAGAGGTTATACATCACAACAATTTACAACAGTAAATTCAGTACATTCCTCTCGAAAACAGGACTTGTTCACAATATCAAACTTAATAATAGAAGAGCATGTTGCGGATTCTGGACTCTACACCTTAACACTTAACATATCCCTCCCGTGTATTACTGCTATCCCTGAACCATCTTGACCTGTTTGTGAGCCCTCTGTTTCCCCTGAAGGATGGTCCTCTCTCAATGACATGTCTGTTATCATGGTGTACCAAGCCCTCGCATCGTCTTCTAGTTTTTCATCTCTCCTGACTCTTTTCATTCAAATTCGCTCCGCTGCAGGCCATTCCCTCATATCTTTGGCCCAACTTTCCACCTAGGGAGGGGGGTCCGAACTCATCCATCTAATTGCTATTCTTCGTTTGGGTAGTACTAGCTCCAACTGGAGAAATTTCCTGGTAGGTTTTTTAGCTTTGGGTTTGGGAAGGAGTCCCAATAGTACCTCCTTGATGGTGTGTGGTATCGTCCGTCCCGTAACATTTTGTAAACAGTCTATCACCTTTCCCCAGTAAGGTGTCAACACCGGGCAATCCCATATCATGTGCATTTAGTGGGCGTCGGTATACCTACATTTTGGACAGTGGGCGGGGTGGTCCGGGTATATTTTAGGTAGCACCCACGGGGTCAAGTAGGTTTGCTGTACAATGTTGTATTTTGTAAGTTTAAATCTAGCATTTGAGCTAATTTGTTTGACCCCCTCGTGCACCCTCCTCCACTCTGTCTCTGTAAGGGTTAATCCAGTATAGCGTCCCATTTAGTGTGAACTGGAAGAGGGCCAAGAGGAAGATCCCCTCTAAGCGCTTTGTATATATGTGAGACCAATCTACGTTCTCTGGACAGAGTGGAAATTGCCTGTAGGGTTGCCGTAGTGGAAATGCCGACCACAACTCATGGCCACCGCCAAGATTTTTGCGTATTGAAGATATTACCCCTTTCCTAGCTCAAACATAGATCCTGCCTCCTCCCTTATTAGGAATCGTTGGGCGGTATATAGATCTCCTATCGTGCAGCAGCCCCCCTCCATCCATTTAGTGATTGACATCATTTGACCTATCCATTTGAAGGGTTGCGCAGCCCACAGCGGAGCTTCCGGGGCATAAGGTGCCCTTTTCTACAGTTTTGATTGCAACTTCCCAAATTGTTGCCACATTTCAAACAATATATGGGAACCGTTCAGACACCTCAGACCCCAACATGAGGAGTTCAGGGAGCGAGACCCTACAATACGTGCCTGCAAATAACCATTTCTCCCAATTATCATGTTCGTCCAGCCAGTGCACCGCATGCCTGAGTTGCGCCGGCATGTAATAGAGTTCCAACCGGGGGACCTCAAGACCTCCCCGATCCCACGTCCTCTGCAAGGTGTCCAATTTTAATTGTTTCCTTTTGGATCCCAACAACTAGGTCCACCATTAGGCGCTCCAGATGCTGAAAGTACGCATGTGGTATTCGTAGAGTGAATCTTGCATGACATACAGGCAGCAAGGTCAGTTTCAGCGGTAGTTCCCTCCAAAAAACTATCGATTTTTGGATGCCCTCCACACACCTCTCCAAATTACTCTCCAAATAGGCCGCCTGTGTGTGCTCTAGCTTAATCCTAAGATATTGCACTTCATCTCTGACCCAATGCATTCCCACCTGGGGTAGCTCGTTCTCTCCCTTATCAACCAGGCATCCCATAGGGAAGAGCTTAGATTTCCCCGGGTTGAGGCGCAGTCCTGATACCTCCCTGAATTTAGACAGCTCCCTAAGAAGCACAGGCACTGCCTCTTCAGGATGCCAAAGATATACAAGCGTGTCATCGGTGTACATAGACACCACATGGTTAATATTTCCCAAATGGATACCCCACCTCTCCATCTCATTTCTGAGGGTAATCGCTGGGGCTCCATCGTGAGAGCGAATAGAAGTGGGGATGGGGACATGCCTGCTGGGTACCCCTTTGTAGTTCGAAGCACTCCGATACCTGATCCCGGAAGCACACCGTAGCCGTAGGTCCAGTGTACAGTATTTTCATCCATGCTATATACTTTTACCCTAGTCCCATTTTTCTGAGCACTGTCCACATGTAACTCCATTCCACTGAGTCGAATGCCTGTTGAATATCCAGGAGGCATAGTTCCCAGATCTCTTCCTGAAGATGTGATGCATGCCAAATATGTGCAAGTCTGCGCAGATTGTGTGTGGTGTTCTGTCCAGTGATAAATCCGGTCTGGTCCGAATGGACCAATTGGGACACATACGGCAAGAGACGCACCACCAGAATGCTGCTTAACATTTTTTCATTAATATTCAGGAGAGAAATGGGCCCATAGGAGCTCGGGGAGAGGGACTCTCTGTCCGGCTTGGGGATCATAGACACCAGTGCTTTCATCATGGTTTTAGGGAGCTCCCTGCGAACCAGGGCTTCATTAAACACTTCAAGAAGGCGGGTAGCCAGCTGAGGGGAAAATATTTGATAGAACTCCGCTGGGGGCCCATCACTTCCAGGGCACTTCTCTAGTTTCAGCCTTTTAATCGATACAAGCACTTCTTCCCTGGAAATCGGTGCTCCTAGAGCCTCTCCATCTTTCTCTCCCAGAGTGGGAAGCATCAGCTCTCCAAAAATTCCTGCAGTGCATGCAGTCGAACCTGGATGCCAGTTGTACATGTGTTTTGTAAATGGGTTGCAAATTCTTTTAGAATCGCGTCTTGTGTATATATCATGTTGCCTTAGCTATTTCGGAGTTGTAGGATGGGTGTGTGCTCCTTCTCTGTGCTAATCAGTCGCGCAAGAAGCGCTCCCGACCTATCCCCCTCCATGTGCAGTCTTTATATACAGGTAGTGTGCCTGTGTTTTTCTAGCCTGGTCCAGGCTTCTAGTAACTCTCCGCTGACCCGCGTCTATTTGGCCACACTGGCAGGCGCCTTGTATAGGGCATCATCTAGTGTCTTAAGATGCTTTTCTAGAGTTGTTATATAGTTCCTTAGCTAGTGTTTTACCCCATATGTGGTCAGCATGCAAACTCCCCTCAGGACCAATTTCATGGCCTCCCACTCTATGGATATAGTATCTGTCCACCCTCAGTTGTCTTCAAACTAGTGTTGTAAGGCCTCCGTTACTGTCTGTGCATATGGGGGGTCTGAGTGCTGCAGCCCTAAGGCTCCAGAGTGGAATGACCGTCCGACCGAGTCCACTTTTCACAGTAAGTAATAGGGTGCATGATCAGAGAGAAATCGGGGTAGGTAGGATATTACCTCCGTGGTAGCGGAGAGACCAGATGTGAGACAGCAGTGATCAATTTGAGTGAATGTGTTAGCAGCCGGAGTGTAACAGGAAATCTCTCTTTTGGTAGGGTTACGTGCCCTCCATTCGTCTCTAAGTTGCATGCCCGGCAGTATGGTATTAAGTGATCTCGACATGCAAGGTTTGGTATTATCTCTAGGGCGTTCTCTGTCTAATTCTGCATCGAAGATGCAATTGAAGTCCCCAAAAAGAATGAGTTCTGCTCCCATGTATGATGTCGCTGCTTTTGGGATTGATGGAAAAAAATTGGGGCAGTCCGAGTTAGGGGCATAAACATTAACAATACAGATCTCCCTGCCTTCCCACCTCCCGAATAAGATGACATACCCCCCGTCTGGGTCCTGGACGTGGTGCAGGTGTTGGAAGGGGACTCCTGGTGCCATCCACACCAGTGCCCCTCATACGAAGCCTGAGTACAAGGCGGCGTACAGTTGGCCCCATCATCGTTTCCGTATGCTCAATATGGTATTCCCCCATATGTGCATTTCATGAATCCCCTCTATTGCTATTCTATACCGCTTTTAAAAATGTGTGCAATTTGCTGAGTTTTTCTAGGCCCAGTATCCCCCGAACATTCCAATTAAGTATCTTCAGCGTTTGCACTGACATGGTTGTTTTTCTGTGTGTGACTTAATTCTGCCGCCCTTCCCCATATAGGTCCGACCTTTCATCCCGGTAGTTTGTGTGACATAATGCAATCATGCGTGACCCTAAAAGTTCCCCAACAAATTGAAAGAACATTTGAAACTGAGCAATCCCAAACCCCTCCCACCCCATGGGGAGATGTGCAAATTCCGATGTGTATGTTGCGACCCATAGAAAAAGAAGCACATACTGCCCCATTCCTCACCCCTTCCCACTCAGAAAACATTTTTACATTTTTAGCGTAAATGTCCAATGGCCGGGACCTAGTCTGGCCTCATCTAATGAGCGAGTAGTGATATCTATCGAGTGCTGCTCTAGAGAACTGGCTAAGTCAGGGTGTGAGATTGCTCTCAAGGTCCTAGGTGGGCCTGAACTCTATTGAGGGCGTCTCTACTTCTGCAGTTGTCCCTGCCCCCGTTATGAATAGTGAGCAGCATGATATTCCACATATACAAACAGAAGAGAAAAAACCAAAAGGGAGACATGGGAATCTGCTCATACGATCCCCGCTTACAAGTCTCTTGGGGACCCCACCAGGATACAATTACTGACTGAACTTATCTGTACAGCTTATCTCTCAGGCTTTCAGCATTCAGGGTTCATTCTTGTCCGCTGCCTGGATCGACAGCCCCAGCTTCTAAGTCTAGCGTCACCTCAACCGAATCCGGTATTGTCTCTGTGTCCGAGGCCTACAGCGTGCCATCCTGTAGGACTGTTATTCGACCTGAGCTCGTCGTCCTCTTGTTTTGTGGCTGGCGTGTAGGGTCCCTACGTCCCTGCAATGGCGTCTTTGTTATTGTCGCTCCAGTGGAGGCCGTGGAGGGCACCAGATGTCTCCAATCCAGGACTCTAGCATATAGCTAGTCACTTGCCTCTTCCGCTGAGAAGAAAAACAATGCGCTGCCTTCATTTTCCACCTAGAGCTTAGCAGGGAACATAAGGCTGTATTTTAAGTTTACCTCTCGCAGTCTCCGTTTGAATGCAATGAAGATCTTCCTTTGCTCCTGCACTCTTTGGGTGTAATCCGGGTAACAAAAATGGAATGTCCCTCAAAGAAAAAATGCCTTCCAATATGGGACAGCTGAAGGAGGTGATCTCTGTCCCTAAATTTGAAGAGCTTCGCAATGATAGCTAGAGGAGGCGCTCTGGGTCACGGGGGTGCCACCAGTGCTCTGTGCGCTCTTTCAATGCTGAACAAACTGGACAGCTTTTTTGAGGTCAATTCATGTGTGATCCATTATTTGAGGAACAGTTCCATGGAGGGACCCTCCACTTTTTCAGGGAATCCAACAAATCTCAAGTTCCCTCCCCTTGACCTTCCTTCAGAATCTTCTGCCCTGTCATCCAGCTTTATAACCCATCGCTTAAGTTCCACTACTGTGGCGCTAAGATTTTTCACCTCTCCCTTTAAAGCATCCCCTTCTTTCTCATTGACGGTCACTCTATCAAAAAACCTTCAGCAGATCGCACCTTAGTAGATTCCCGTCTATGGCCACCGCATCTATTTTTTGGACCATGTTGTCTTTGGTCGATTGAATGACTTGGAAAACATGCATTAGTGTGGGAGAGTCCTCAATGGTCTGTTCAGTGGTCCTCTCCCCTCGTGCATGGTCCTCATGCCTGGTATGAGAGCTGTGGGACAGGGGCTGAGCATAATTCTAAATTTTGTTGGTTTGTGCTTTCGCTGCTTTATCCTTCCCTCTGCTTCCCGGCATAGCGTGCCATCTGCTGTTGTGTAGTACACCTCCGAGTAGGTGATTATCCAGGGGATTTTGTACCCAGGAGCCTCAGCCCATCTGGTCCTCAGCAGCCAAATCCCTCAGAGTGGCCCCTTCCCTTGGGTTCCCCATGAGGGGTCCTGATCACTAGGGCTGCAGGGCAGGATTTGGCTGGGTACCGCATTGCGCTATCTCACAGCGGTCCCATTCCATCTCCCACGGTTGTCTGCCAATGGGGCCTCCTCTGGGGTCCACGGGCGTTCTCACTTCTGCTATGTTGGCCACAGGCTTCTTTCCCTCAGCTCTTCTCACCTCCCAGGCCCCACAGGGCGTGGTCGATTCCAATGATGGGGGTCTCTTTTCTCCCCGGGTGCGTCAGCTCAAGCCGGTCCCACTGCAGCCTCCCACGATTGTCTCCCAAGGGGGCCTCCCCGGGGCCCTCGCGCATTCTCACCTCTGCTTTACTGTGCTCAGGCTTCTTCTCCTCAGCTTATCTTGCCTCCCAGGCCCCGCAGGGTGCAATCGATTTCCAAGGCGGGGGCCTTTTTTCACCCCGGGCTTGTTGGCTCATGCCGGTGTTTGCGGCCTGGTGTCCATTTCAGGTGCCTCCCCCCCCTCTGGAGGTCAGTGAACAGTGGGCAGCCCCCAAAGGTGTGAGGGGTAGGCGGTCACTGCCCTCTTTGTCTGGAGTCACCTCCAGCGTCAATCGACCCCCGGAAACTGCCCCCTGCGAAGAGGCATCTGCCTGAGGCCCTGCGTCCCAGGGTCTCCAATCCCTGCTATGGGGCTGCTCGTCACGTACCATGTGATGATTGCAGCTCAGCCTCTGACCATCTTGTGGCCAAATCCCGTTCTCTTTTGAGGCTGCTGTGTGTCTTTGCCTCAGTTGCAGGCTCCAGGTGGGTCCCAGATCATATCATTATGGCCCGAGCCGCGTCTCTGGCAATCAAGATGGCGCCGACTTCCGTTGAAGGCTGCGTCTTTATTTCAGCGATTCCAGGGTTCTTGAAGAGTATCTAACTCCAACTCTGCATTCAATCTTTTGGACCTTGCCCATTCTGCAGGATTATCCCCAAACATTCTGCATTCCTTCTCCCTTTTCTCTAAACCTCTTTTTGTTGACTTTAGAAGTCTGGGCACTTTACCACTGCTAACCAGTGCTAAAGTGCATGAGCGCTCTCCCCTAAACATGGTATGATTTACATCTGTTTGGCATATTTGATTTACATATAAGTCCCTTGTACAGTGGTATACCATATACCCAGAGCCCATACATTAAATGCTACAAGTGGGTTTGCAGTTCTGATTGTATCATTCACAGAAGTAGCCTTTTAAGCATGTCTCAGGATTGTCACCACATGTCCTAGAAATGGTGGGTTCGGCCTGGCTGAGGTGCATACCTTAGCCAACCAGAAACCCCATTTCTAACACAATCTGTAATGATTAATATAAGTAGGTGAATTAGCCCAAGCTGCTGCACAGATATCAGTACCTGAAGCTCCACACCATATCACCCAGGAATCTGCCATGCCCATGGTACAGTGAACCTGCACAGAACCTGTAAGAATAGAAACTGATTCAGAATAGGTCATTCAATTTACCCCCAAATCCACTGACTCACCCTTGTTGGCCCAACCCAAATCAATGACAAAGGGCCCGATTCACAGAACAAACTTAAGACAAAATCCTAAACTTACTACCATTTTGGTATTCACAGAATGCACTTACTACTTCTGTTATTCACAGAATGCACTTACTACTTCTGGCATTCACAGAATGAACTTACTACTTTTGCTATTCACAGAATGGATTCACGGCTACTAACTTTACGTCCACACGCGGGCCGGAATTTCCGCCCCCGGAGCGGAAATTCCACACCCGGAGCGGGCAGTCCGCTTGCGGGCCGGAAGCTCCAATTTCGGGCCAGAAACTCCGTTCTCGGGCCGGAAAGTCCGCTCTCGGGCCGGAAGCTCAGATTTGGGACCAGAATACATTAACTGTGATCATTTGAGCCAAGGGTGAAAACCTGTCAAAGTCCCTACCATCCATCAGCTGACACACTCCAGCCAATCCCAGCCAACAGCTCCAGTTTGCCATGATGTTGCAAGTGCCTACCATCCCCCACCATGCTCCAGCTGAAGCCAATTAACACTAATTCACCAGCAGCAAAAAACATTTAAAAGCAGCACACAGTGAAGGAACAGGTTTGGCCACAGAGAGTTTGTGTTCATAACGCTGACACTGGCAGAGAACAATGGAGCTATTGAGGAGGAAGAGGAATTTCACTGCAGAGGAGACCACCATGCTTGTGGAGTTTATAGTGAGGCACCACAAACGCCTCTATGGACTCCCGCCCTACTGCACCAGTGGGACACAGAAGGCAGCCCTATGGCAGCAATTAGCCACTGCTGTCACAGCATTGGGGGAAGAGAGGCGCACAGTCCAGGACATAAAGAAAAAGTGGCAGGATGAGAGGCAGTGGGTGAAGGAGCAATACTCCTGAATCAAATTTAATCGGATCCTCCCTGCTGCATACTCTGGACCCCGCATCCGCCTCACCCCACTGGAGGAGGATATCCTGACCACAATACACCCCCACTTGGTCTATGGGCTGCCTGTTAGTGACGTCCGCTACGTGGTACCAGGTAAGTGGGATGAAAAGAAAAAGTGCATGAAAAGATTGTCTGTGTTGTACTGTCATTGTGAATAAGGAAGTAGTCCAAAGTGTATATAAAAATTTTAGTCAGTCAGATACTCATGTGTCACCCTCTGTATGTAGCACCACAAGTCCCACAATCCTTAGCAATGGAAATGGCAAATCCCTCCTCCACTTTAGAAAACATGGGCACTGTACTGTTGCAGTAATACACAAGCCTGCTAAGTAGCAATTGACAAATATCAGCAGAGATGCGCCAGTAACAATGCGACATGCAATCCAACTCTTGTGCAACCCCGGATGTGTCACATTTACAATGCGGTGCACTGTGGTGCAGGGATAGACAGATGTGTGTCGCATCTGATGGCATTAGGGGGTTGCTTTGCTGGAGTAATGTTGCAAGTGTGACGCAACACCAACAATGTCCATGGACCGCCTACACCTAACGTTCTGTGCCACTCATTACATGTGCTTCAAGCAGGCGTAAGTTTGCGTAGCACCACCCTATGAAAAGGGACTCCGTGAAATCTCGTCCATTACACTGCATCACTTGTATGAAGGATAACCAAAGAAACACACACCCTGCCTACATCATAGCTGATGCATGTTTAATGAGGCGCAGGCTCCACAACGTGACGCTTCCCCATAGATGCATTACGTTGTGAATAAGTCTAAATTGTCACCTGTATTACCCCACCGCCGTGTCACAGAAGTGACGTAACGGCGGTGTAAATGTATTCCAAGGGGCGTGTAAACCTGCCACAAATTATCCAAGAAGTAAATCACCCTGTGCCAGCTTAAATTACAAAGCAGAAATGAGAGAATCATCAGATCAGTTTCTGTTGTACATTTCCCACCCTGCCACGCCATTACATCCCCAACGCACCACTGCTCCTACCTGCCCAGTCTGCGGCAGTACTGCACAACACTGTTAGCATGCAGAAGAAATGGGGAAATCACAGAAAAGTTCCACAAGCACATTTCCCATTTGTTTCTCTCTTCTCACCCATTGACACATTCAGCCAGAGCACAGACAACTGCAGTAGCAGAGGTCCCTGCATCTACTGGAAGGAATCACCATCATACAGAGAAAGGCATACCACACTCACCGACTGGTAAGTCAAAGTGGCCAGGAGATGGTCAAAAAGCATAAATTGTCAGGAGTGACAGAGGGACATATAGTGCCCACATATGAAAGTCAACCAGAGATGAAAAAATAGCTGCATTACTATTGGAGTTGTCAATGGACATCCACCTGGGAATCCAATCCTATAATTGAGTGTTGTAATGGTGTCCGTAGACCTAATCAATAAATCTAATTTGCACAAATATGGCAATGATGAACAAGAAGTGAGATACCAGGGTCAGTAGTATTGACAATGCATACACTGTCCAACTTTGAATGTTTCCAATATAGATCAAATGCCCAGTCCACACAGCTGGTCATGTACCACTTACATTGGCTGGCTTTTGTGTTGTCCATCAACAAAACACGGTAGTGGACCTCACATCATGATCCGTAGACATGTCATTGTGATGTAGGTTGCATCTAGGTAGTGGGCCCATTCTAACTTATATGTGGGATCAATCATGATATCAAGTATGACACACTTCAGCAACGCTCGTGCCCACAACTGCTTGTGCTCATCCTTTGTGCCAGAAATATAGTGCATCACATGTGGCTGCAGAAATGTAAAGTTGCAAAACATACTCATCATTGTAGGTACCACGAGGTCCTCCCAGAATCAAAGACACACACTGACTTCTGCTACAAGGTTGGCTGTGACATCTGTTCAGGGCCCACACACTGTCCCGGTGCTGGGCCAAGGGAAGTAAACCCAAGAATAAATCTGGCTGAATGCTCATTAAATGTGCCTTTCACCTCCACCGTATGTTGTATGTGTTATACAACACTGTTGTCCTGCATCACAATATGCACAAATATGGCATTTGAACACATGCAAGATCAGACCCTGGTGGCTAATGAAAGGATGACACAAAATGTGTGCCAAGTGAGTGCAGAATGGACAGTCAATAGTACAATGAGTCATATGAAGTGACCAGAACACAACCGGCTTGCAGTTCAATGACCGGAAAAACCATGATGAAAACAGCATGGCTGAGGCCAACACTGATGCCAGTTGTGTACCTTTAGATGGATGTAGGGGCTGCTAAGGTGAATCTTCATGCAGTTACACCTGCAAAATGACTTGGCTGAAGAGCAACACTCTAATCCAGTGCAGGCGGAAGGCATCAAAGCTTCTCAGCCTATCCGCAATGTGTGAACATAACCAAATGTTACATTCTGCTTGCCTCCTCTCCTACCGTATTCACATGTATAGGTGAGTGTTTGACATATGAGGTTTGGATGTCTGCTGTACAAGACACCAATCGTCGTCAGCTAAGTAGTACCGTTATATTGGAAATAGAGTATGCAAGAGATGACACTCAAAGGATGGACATAAGAAATCTGTGTTCTTTCATTAAAATATGAGCTGTGTGACTTCATGCGTAGGGAAGCACAAATGAGCAATATCATGTTCCTGACTATTGCACATCTCACACATGAACCCCTTTCTGACTTGTCAACAGACAACATTAGACTCTGGAAATATGTAAGTCTTAATGGCAAAGGTGAAAGCAGTGTAAAGCGGAGGAGTCCGGGTCAATTATCCCTTCCTATCAGTAACCTTTTCATACAAGTGTGTCTGTTGATGTGTCATCTTATTGATGTCAGTGCTGTGTGGAGATAACGGCTGGCAACTGCTGCATGTGGGTATGTGCCCACATGTAAAGTTCATGAGGTAAACATGCTGCACATTTTCCTGGATTACCCACAAATGGTCATTGAGAATGACATGTTGGCTCAGAGCTATCATCTGTTGTTAAAAAATATAGACCTGTATGTCTCATCACAGCTGCTGACAGGACGACACCACAGCAGCGGACACCATCCCGGGGACTGCATGACATCCTGGCTGCAGCAGTGAAACCATCGCGCACCTGTCCTACAGGTAATTCTGGCATGAGGTGTGTCTGTTGAAGTGTCATCTTATTGATGTCAGTGCTGTGTGGAGGTAACGGCTGGCAACTGCTGCATGTGAGCAGGTGCCCACATGTAAAGTTCATGAGGTAAACATGCTGCACATTGTCCTAGATTACCCACAAATGGTCATTGAGAATGACATGTTGGCTCAGAGCTACCATCTGTTGTTAAAAAATATAGACCTGTATGTCTCATCACAGCTGCTGACAGGATGACACCACAGCAGCGGACACCATCCCGGGGACTGCATGACAGCCTGGCTGCAGCAGTGAAACCATCGCGCACCTGTCCTTCAGGTAATTCTAGCACGAGTTGTGTCACTAGCTTAGATTCCTAAGCCATGACAGAGATCAAGATTCCCCTCTGCATGGAATCAGCAGTTGTTGTTTACAAAGTGAAATACAAATCAGGAGTGTCATGTGCCTGTCTGTCAATTAGTGATGCAGATCATTGAGAATGTTGTCACTTCCCTCTACAGCTGCTGGATCAGGGACAGCTATGTCTACAAAAGCTATGAGGAGACAGGTCCAGCAGGTGACACTAGGGCGGAACACCAAGAGACAGAAAGTTGTGGCTGGAGCTGGTGAGTGTGCTTGTATCATGTGCATCTCTGTGTAACACCTCAGTGTTATGGTGTGAGATGTCATTTGTGGTGGTACCCAACACAGGTCACATGATCCTCATCTGTTGATGCAAAGTACAGTTAATACAAACCCTGGTGTTACACCACATGTTATACCAGGTCAATCCCTAATACGGTTGCAACCTCTGTTCCAGGGGATGCTGAGGATGAGGATGACAGGCCTATGACCAGGGCGGGCCGACGGGGAATCAGAGGGGAGAATCCCCTGATCCTCCAAGCAGTGATGTCGGCAGCAAGTACTGCTCAAGAGGAGGAGGATGAATTTCCTGAGGACGTCGACTTGGTGGATGATGAGGACAACATGTCCGATGACGATACAGATGCCAATGAGAGCTATAGTGCCAGATTGGCAAAATCGGGCAGGGCATTACATCCTCTGCCAAGCAACGTTCGTCAGCCTCCTCCCAAGCAAAGTATGGCCTGCCCCCAGCATCGAGCAAACCAGCCACAGCTCCAACGTATCACAACACAGACATTACTCCCTCACAGCCCTCACGTCCAGGACCAACATGGTGGTTCCCCTACCCGCTCTTCCCTAGACAGTGTATCCCTGCCATCCTCTCCCCCATCTGGGGGAAGTACCAGCCCTGTTGTGGTGCAGGTATCCCCGGGGCACCATTCTCCTGCCCACAGGCTCCCACCTGCCACTCCCTCCCCTGCTGTTGGACCTGCTCGTCCCATCCATGGCAGACAGCTGCAGAGAGGGCCTGCACCTGGCTGCCTGCACCTGGCTATGATGGCCAGTGGGAGCAGGACTTCTTCCAACAGCAGACAGATGTGAGGCAGGACATTTGTGCCATAGGGGCTACCCTGTCCGACATGTCGGAGTCCCTGCCGGACATGGTCCACTTCCCTCAGGTGGTGGACAGGCTGAGCCAAGTTTTGGATAGGATGGATAGAACTTGGCAGGACATATCCAGAAATATGCGAGGCATGATATCCATCCAAAGGGAAGAGAGTGCAAGACACCATGCCTTGGCCATGAAGATGATGGAGGGCATGTTGAAAGTGATCCAAAGTCTCCCTTCATGGTCAACGCAGGAAGGGGAGCCATCATATCTGCCCACTGGACAGCAAATCCCCACACCTGTACCACCAACTGCACAGCAACAGAGCAAAGGTACACAGCCACACCAGCGGGCTGAACTGGCACTCCCACCACCAACCCCAGTACAGGCACTCCCGCCACCTGCACAACCACCTCCAATCTCTGTATAGGCACTCCCGCCACCTGCACAACCACCACCAATCCCTGTACAGGCACTGCCACCACCTGCACAACCACCACCAACCCCTGTACAGGCACTGCCACCACCTGCACAACCACCACCAACCCCTGTACAGGCACTGCCACCACCTGCACAACCACCACCAATCCCTGTACAGGCACTGCCACCACCTGCACAACCACCACCAACCCCTGTACAGGCACTGCCACCACCTGCACAACCACCACCAACCCCTGTACAGGCACTCCCACCACATGCACAACCAGCCCTTGTCCAGGCACAAACATCCAATTTGCATAAACCATCTGCCCCAGCACATGTAGATGACCCTGGACAGTCCCAAGGACAATACCCACCTCCACGTAGGCGACGAGCCAGACCTGACCCCTCTGAGCCGTCATCACCCCCCAAAATGCCATGTCGCAAGCACGATCGCCAGTGACAGGAAGCCCAAGACAATTTAACCACGTGAATGTGTGTTGAACAAATAAAGACCTACAAAACAAAGATTCTGTTGTGTATCATGTCCTGTGTGATGATGTAGGTGGCCTAGAGATGTGAGAAGGTATGTGTGTGTGTGACACAGTTACAAGTGTAACCCATCATTGCAACAAGCCATTATGTGCATAGCAGATGACTCACCAAATATGTGTCCATATTCTGAACCAGACATTCAAAATGAAGTCAAACAAGTTGAAGTAATTAGAATTCCTCGTTGAAATTTATGAAGGTACAGAAGAACAACCGTCCATTTGGAAGGGAGAAAGGAAAACAAATAATGATCTTATTGCAGAGGGAGAAGGGAACCTGGAGTGGGGTGGGGCAACAAAAATAAAACACGTCAGGGAGCGTCAGGGAAAACAGTCTATTTACAAGGGGAAATGGAAATAATAGTTCACAAAAACGTCTCCGTCAAAAGTCAAGTGTCCTTCTGGTCATCCTCTAGGACCACAATGTCCAGATCCTCTGAGTCCGATGCAGGCACACGGCTGGCGGGTGCAGGAACAGGCACCACTTGTGTTCGTGACACACGAGGAGTACGGGGGAAAACAGTGTGGGCCAGCGGATAGCGGGAGACATTGATGGTGGTATGGGAAGGGATTTGCATGACAAGAGACGACATGGCTGTGGCCAATGAATTGATGCTGGTGGTAAGGGTGGCCAGAGATTGGAGAATGTCCTCTCGCATCATGTGTACCTCCATACACACTTGCAGCATGATGCGAGCGGACATGTGTGGCTGACCCTCACACATCCACATCAAGTCCACTGGCACAGCCACAGGAGGAACAACACCGGGAGGGGCCTGGGGGGGACCGGAGGGATGTGGTGCCTCAGGTCCGGAGCCAATGATGTCGTCGAGCTGGCAGCTACGATGAGGGGGAATGGTTGCAGGGGATGCAGCTGGAGCCCACGATGGAATGGGGACCCTAGAGGTAGGGAGGGGCTGATGGCAGGCCCAGATTGTGTCTTGGCCTGCCCCGAGAACACCTCTTCAGGGCCCACAGGTGAAGAGTCTTGGGGAGAGTAGCTCTCCACCACATCATGGGCCGAGGTGTCGGGTTCACCCCCCCTTCAATGTCCGCAGCCTCCACCCAGGATGTAGCACCAGCATCAGGGTGTCCCTTGTCAGTCCGGGTGGGTGCAATCCCCTTGCATCTTGATGTTGAGGGTCCCTCCTCATCCTCCTCTTCCTCGCTGGTGCAAAGAGGGTGTAGCCGCCGCTGCACTGGTGGCCTCGCGCTCCGGACCTGCTGCCCTTCCATTTCGCCAGCTGTGCCTGCTGAAATGTAAGCAAAATCCTAATGCTATGGTTGTATCATGCAGGACGAGACACATACATAGATGAGCCAAGGTCAGACTTTATTTTCCTCTGATCACACTCTACAGTTGTCAGTGTCTATGAGCTCACATTATGTGTATGTTCACTGTCATTTACTGGATTGAGTCTGACATGGACATCTCACGTGGATGTTTGTGGCTTACACAACTGTATTGGCAAACCCTTAACCTGGCATTCTGGTGATCTGTGTGTCCTGTCACTCCTACATGTGCAGGTTCCAAAAGCAGTCCACCAATGGAGAACATGAAGAGTCCTGATTTCTTGGATTTTGGGCATTGATAGGGAGTCGCAGCTATTTAACGTCTGGACAAGTGTCATCTGCTTTGTAGCATTGTATGGGACAAGACAAGTGCCGAATGTGGGTCACACATCCACAGAGGGTCTGGGCTATTTCTTTAGCTACATTGTGAGTCTAGCCTTTGCTGTCCCCACACATGATCTGACAATCCAGTGGCACATATTGGCTTTGGTGACTGATAAGGTAGTGCAGTACACCGCTGAACAGTGGGGGGGTTGTTGTGACAGCTACCTGTACATGTGAAATGTCATACTGGCCATTGAGGGTGAGACGTCTGTCAGTGGGCACACCTTGCAAATTTAGAAGCGCTTAAGAGTGATGCAAGGATGTCAAAGTCTGTCTTGACTCCATGGCACATGATGATTTGTTTCAATTGGAACCCAAACTCTACAAATGCAATGCAAGTCACAGCATCCAATACCATTTGGCCTGCCACGCGCACACTGGACAGTGTCTGTACCATTGCTCATCCAATGCACACATCAGTTATGATTTCCTAGTTCCAACTGTAGTGGTGCAGGAAGAGCAGATTTCAGTATGAATGCACAATTGTGGCTCATTTAGCCAGTTGTCATGACGAAACTACAACTCCCAAAATGCACTCTGCCCTGTACAGTCCATATGCCACAGTGTGCCTTTTTAATCTTGGTGACTGCTGCATGGGCACGGAATCTGTGAATGGAGGCATGGGACACACAATGGTACAGCACTGTTTCACTCACATCATACTCCCAGACACATTTTGCATATGATGCACTTACCATGTCCCTGCTGCTCATGCTCCTTCAGCTGAGCATGGAGGGTCAGCCAAGCTGCTCGCAGGACCCTCCTGTACAGTGGGGAGAGGCGAGGACGATGCACATGGTGCTGGGAAGACTGGCCCACCAGCTCCTCAGCCTTGTACCGGGACCACCGTTTTAGGTCCTCCCAGCGCTTGCGGCATGCCCTAGTACTCCTGGTGTGGACTCCCACTGCACAGCAGCACTCACCGATGATGGCCCACAGCCTGGCCCGGGCTGCATTGCTCAGCTGGTGTTCAGGGTCCCCATATAGCTGAGGATATTTGGCCAGCACCCCCTCAGCCAAGATGTCTAACTCCCTTTCAGTGAAAGGGGGTTCCTTCTCTTCGTAACCCTCCGCCATTATGGGGAAAATAAGAATGATGAGAGCAGCAGGATGTCAGAGGATCTGATCTGTGATAGAGGATGACTCAGAATGAACACAAAATGGCTGCCAACTATTTCCTGTGATGTATTTCCTGCCTCCCACTTCCTGTAAAACATTTCCTGTATGAAATAATGTGTTCCGGGTGATTTTCAGAGTTTACGGCCCGTAAACGCAGTTTCTGGTTCCGGAGTGGAGGGTCCGCACACGCGTATTACGCTCTGTAATTGGGACTTCCGCTTTCGGGCCGTAAACTCCAAAAATGATCCGGAACACATTATTTCATACAGGATATGTTTTTTATAGGAAGTGGGAGGCAGGAAATACATCACAGGAAATAGTTGGCTGCCATTTTGTATTCATCCTGATCCATCCACAATCAGGAATGAAATCAACTGCCATCCTGCTGTTCTGTTGTGGATCAAAATTAAATAACAGTGCTGGTGAGAATTATAAATATGTAACTAAAGGGGGAAGAGACCATTTAATGACATTTCTGCACAGATGGGGTGGGGGGGCTGACACAACATCAAACCCCTGTTTCAGTTTCTCCTACTTTGCATTATGGTACATGTAGTCCATATTGGGTGCTCATTACCAGAGTTGTGTGATGTGTTACCTAACATTGGGGTGGAGCAGTGTAGATATATCACAGACACATGGTGTCTGATTCACCCATGACATCACTCACGTTGTGGGCGCATCATTTGTGGGGGAGTCACATCTGTTGAGGGCACAGGCCCGACAATGCTATGGTTATGGACTTTTCTGATTAAGTGACCCATCCTCATGAGGTCTGGCTAGGTCTCTCAGAACATGTATTATTTTCCATCTGCGTCAATAGATTCTTTAGGGACATCCACTACACTGATCGCTGACATGGGCACATGAGCTGAAGCACGCTCAACCTTTTGACTACTGTCAACAGCTGTGATTTACATGCAGTTAGTGTGGCTTGCAAAGTTGTCTCAGGAAGGAATTTATTCACACAGTCGTGTATATCCAAGTTTCATCATTGGCAACAGACAGCAAACCGCATTTTGTCCATTCCACTACAGGTTGCTCATGTGAAAAACGTGGCAACGAGCTGCTCATGGACTTGCATGCCCTGACCTCGGTTATGTGCAATGGCCCGGTTTCCCAGATTCAGAGCTAGCCAAGGTTCCAGCGGTATGTGTAAGCCATGCGTTAAGGCAATGTTGTGCAAAACACAACAGGCTAATATGATCTTGCACACGACTTCTGGGGAGTACAGCAGCACACCCCCTGTACGGTCGAGACATCTGAATCGCGACTTCAACAGACCAAAAGTGAGCTCTATGATGGCTCGAGTCCGTATGTGTGCCCTATTGTACCTACGCTGTGGTACAGTGTTTGCACGCCTGTAGGGGTGAGGAGATGTGGGGTGAGTGCATACCCAGTGTCATCTGAGGAGTGGAGAAAGGGCAGTTGGTTACATTTCCATCTTTGAATTGCACAGGACATGATCTATACTGTATTACATGCAGTATCTGTTGGGCCATGTATGTAGCTTTATGATTCTTATTGTACAATGGTTAATGTTGGGGGGCATTCAGACATTTCAACAACACATTTACCTAATTCCTAACGCTTGGTACTTACCCAGTAGGCACATGTTGCCAAATTCTCCCGCAGCCATCCGCTGGGTAAGAGGTGACATGCGGAATATGAAGCTGTCATGGGTACTGCCTGGGAACACCGCATGCACATTAATGAACCTCCCACTGGCATCACAGACAGCTTGCACGTTGATGGAATGCCATCGGTGTCTGTTGCAGAAGATGTGTGCAATGTGGCTGGGTGGCTGAAGGGCCACATGGGTACAATCAATTGCACCCAGCACATGTGGGAATTGTGCAATGAGATAGAAGTCCCATGCTGCCCTTTGTCTCAGGGCCAGTGTACGTGGCATTTGTATGTGGTTGTGGGATCTTAAAGTGATGCATCTCAGTACCTGATGCAGGCACCGCGACTGGCTCGCCTGGGATATGCCCACATGGTCACTGGAGACCCTTTGGAAAGACCCAGTGGCAAAGAAATGGAGCGCAGAAAGGATCTTGAGATATGCTGGGATTGCATGTGAGCAGCAGGTCACAGAGTCAAGTTCCTGCTCCCACTCACATACCATATCCAAGATGACTTCTGGAGGGAAATGGTACCTGGCCCTTACTTCTTGGCTGGAAATTCCAAATAGGTTGATCCTCTGTCTACAGATCCTCTCTGCTCTCCTCCTCCTCCTCCTCAAGTAGTTTTGCCGAATGGCAAGGGGCAGTGCAACAAACACATTCAGTGGCATGTTGAAAGGGTTTGTGTGTGTCTGCTCTGCAGGTATACATGCTGCAGAGCTAGGATTGGCTGGAGTGTGTCAGCTGATGCATGGTGGGGGATGGTAGGGACTTGGACAGGTGTTTACCCTTGGCTCAAATGATCAATGGCCACAGTTAATGTATTCTGGCCCCAAATCTGAGCTTCCGGCCCGAGAGCGGACTTTCCAGCCCAGAAGCGGAGTTTCCGGCCCGAAATCGGAGCTTCCGGCTTGTAATTGGACTTCCTGCTCCGGGTACGGAACTTCCGCTTTGGGGGCAGAAATTCCGGCCTGAGTGCGGACGTAAAGTTAGTAGTCATAAATCCATTCTGTGAATAGCAAAAGTAGTAAGTTCATTCTGTGAATGCCAAAAGTAGTAAGTGCATTCTGTGAATACCAGAAGTAGTAAATGCATTCTGTGAATACCAAAATGGTAGTAAGTTTAGGATTTTGTCTTAAGTTTGTTCTGTGAATTGGGCCCAAAGAATCTAATTTTCTGTACTTAGCCAATCTCACCAGATAAATGTTTTGATTTGACCACATATAAAAAATACAAAAGTTGTTCCTGCTATGATGAAGGATTATCACATAAAACTGGAAGGCATATCTCTTGTGCCTTATGAAGGACTGAATTCACCTTTGGAACAAAGTTCAGATCCAACATCATGACAATATGATCCTAAAACAGTCTCAAATAAAGAGGGGAACTCATTAAGGCATCCTAATTTCCCTAGACTTCTAGGAGTAACAATAGCCTCTAGAAAAACTACCCTCAAAGTGAGAAACGTCAATGAGACTTTCTACAAGGGTTCAAAGGGTGGCTTGCCTAAAGCTTTTATAATCAACAACAAATCCCAATTTGTATATATATTCCTTACTTTAAGTCTTAAGATTTCAAAACTTTAAAGAGACTTGAAGTCAAATTTTCAATGTCTGTCAGCGAAGCTCATTGGGGAACAAAGGCCTTAATAGCAGCCCACTACTACCTCAAGTTGACAGCTTACAAACCTTTATCAAACCTATCTTGTAGAAACTGTAAAATATCCACTGGGAGATGCTAGAATGGAGCCAAGTCCTTACTTGAACACCAGTTTGAAAAACAAGACCAATGATGTATATACGCCTACAAGTAGAGTGTTTCCTAGTACTAGAAGCTTGAATGGACTTAGTCACTGAAAGAGAAATACTTAAACTTCTAAGGCCCTTACTTTCAACCTCCGAACCGCTATCTTAGCTACTGCTGATATTCCAGAGGCAGAAGAGGTGGAGGAACTAATGGGTAAGGATGCAACAGGAGAAACTAAACCTAATCCTTCAGAATTTCTCTCAACCAGGGAAACCATTGCCTTGTGGACCTTTGGCATCCAATGTAGTTATTTGTAACTCTCTTTCTCTTATAGTACCACTTATCCCCACATAAGGATCCACCTATGCTGGTTTCCACATGATTAACTCTAAGGCATTGTGATTCTCTGGATGTATTTCTCTCTTTTATTATTGTAGCCCTTACAATTCTGATAATATTTGATTAGGTTCTTAATCACTTTTGCTATAACTAATATGAATCAGTCACTTATCATTACTGTGGTATCCTTCAATTTTATAGACCCTCTTCCTTGGAGTTATGGTGCTATTTTTTGTATGTTCCTACTTATTTGTCTTGATTATAATTAGGGCTCCCGGTTTTCCGTTTTTACGGATTTTTACATATAAATACAGACGGAAATCTATATTTCCTTTGTCTGTATTTATATTTAGAAACGGAAAAATACTAGAAAGTTTTGCCACGCTGCCGTGCGCTAATCCAGCCATGCCCCCTTCCTGCTGCTTGAAATTCCTTCCCGGGCGCGCACACAGCCGCACCCGAGTACTTCACAGGTCTTTTGAAAGACCATTTACTTGCTGATGAAAGTTTATTGTTCTTTCACCCTTTTAAGGATCACAGGACACCTCCAACAGGGTTGAAATGTAGGTTTATTCCAGTAAAGAGCATAGACCCCCAGATGTATCCTTCCAGCTCCACAGCCCAGTCTCTCACTGGTCTCAACCATCTAGAATTCCCAGTGAAGCTCCGTTGCTAGGAAACATAGATTGTATGACAACAGGAATACATCAGAGATCCCCATACAAGAATATAACACATCTCCCTTTTTTAAAATAACTAAATTAACCTAACTTACTATTGTTATATACATTAAAAAAACATTTGAATATCCCCATACATTTCATTGACTCAAATATGTTGGGCAGAAAGAACACGAACAGTTGAACTTCCTAGTTCAATCACATACATAATCATCCAACTTCTTGGGTTTATGTTTGATACGCGCACTTTTGACTCTATCTGAGTTAAAAGGCACATCATGTGTTTTATCGCAATGAGAAGTCTTATCCAACCACACTTTTACCTCCGCTTCATTGCACTTTGTGATTTTCCTCGTATTCCACCACTTGCCATCAGAAAGCTCTACTACATTTCCTCTCACATTAATCACTTCTTTAGGATCAGAAAACTTTGACCCACCTTTTTTGCACATGTTTCCAGAACAAGATCTCACCACATCCCCCTTTCTAACGACCACTGCACCCCTGGTTAATCTGTCATTATGCCTTTTTTGGTAAGCCTTCTGATGTCTCTCAACTTTGGCCCGCACCTCAGTGATCCTTGCACCCTTTTTACCACACCTCCCCATCCACGCCGGTACAGATATAGTACTAGGCACTCTCCCCTTGAGTAGTCTGAATGGGGTCTCCCCCATCACCGAATGAGGAGTGGTCCTGTAATTCCAAAGTACATTTTTTACTTCAATTTTCCAATTTTTGTTAGAAGAAAAACACATCTGAATACTATCACACAGGACTCAGTTAAAGCGCTCCACCAACCCGTTACCCCTGGGATGATATACTGGAGTTTTCAAATGTCTTATGCCCATTTTGTTTAGATAGCCACCGAACTCTTCTGAAATAAATTGTGGCCCATTGTCTGATAACAACTCTGCCGGACAACCCTCTCTCCTAAACACCTCTTCACAAAATGCAACTACATTACTAGCTTTAATCTCTCTTACAAAAGCTACCTCCGGCCATTTTGAAAAATAATCCATCATGACAATGGCATACCTATCTGATGGTGGCAAACAATCGAAAGGGCCGCATATATCAATTCCTAACCTCTCCCAAGGTCTTACCGGTAGCTTAATGGGAGTTATAGGAGTTTCTCTCAGAACATGAGATTTATCACTGCAAGTGCACGATATGCATTCTTTTACAAACATTTCAATTTCTCTGTCCATCCCTGGCCACCAAAAATCCATCCTGGCTTTTCTTTTTACAGCTGACATGCCACCATGACCTTCATGTAATAGCTCAATTAACCGTGTTCTCAGTGCAACTGGAACAACCAATTTATCGCACCTTCTCACTATGCCATCAACCACAAACAATTCTTCCCATACCTCCTTATAACTTTTCACCGATTCAGCTAACTTCCATCCAAAAGACACAGGTAATTGTTTTACCACCTCCACCATTTCTGCATCAGAGACAATCGCATCCAACCATTCCTGCTTCGTAATAGCTTTGCACACTTCTTCAACACTAGCTACCATCCATTCCTCATCCACATACGAATCCATCTCATTTCTGGTCACAGGTAAACGGGATAAGCAGTCAGCATTGACATTACTTCCTCCCGGCATGTATTTTATCTCGAAAGAGAATTCTTGCAACCGATATAACCATTTGGCTATTCGTGGCGTGTCTCTTCCAGCACCTGATGTAGTAAACACATCTATCAACGGTTTATGATCCGTATACAATTCAAACTTCCTACCCCATACATACATTTTGAAATGTTGGACTCCCCACCAACACGCTAGAGCTTCCTTCTCTATGGTGGAATAAGATGGCTCCGCACCTTTGAGAGTCCGTGATGCAAATGCTACCACTCTCTCCTTCCCTTTGTGCCTCTGCATCAGCACAGCGCCTAAACCATATCCGCTAGTATCCATTACAATCATTGTATCATGTCCTGGATTGAAAGGACTCAACGCAGTAGCATTAGCCACCGCTTTCTTAATGTTCACAAAAGCAGATTGGCATTCCACCGACCATGTAAAAGGTGCCCCCTTTTTCATTAAACAGCGTAAAGGATGTACCAGATTAGAAAAATGATACACAAATTTGGAATAATATTCGGCCAATCCTAGAAATGACCTCAATTGTTCCTTGTCACACGGAGACGGAGCTTTCTCTAAATCGGCTACCAAATTCAATTTTGGTTTAATGCCTTCACATGACAATGTGTGTCCTAGATATTCCACAGAAGGCTGGGCAAATTTACACTTCTCTAGACTTATGGTTAAACCAGCTGATTCCAACTTTCTTAGAACATTCAATAGGGTAACGTCATGTTGACTGTTGTCATTTCCCCACACAAGTACATCATCTTGGAATACTAAAACTCTCTCAATGCCCTTCAGTATAGTCTGCATTACTCTCTGGAATACAGCAGACGCTGACGCTAACCCGAAAGGCATTATTAAAAATTGATAAGCGCCTTCCGGTGTTATGAAAGAAGTTAGATGTCTGGATTCTTTCTTCAAACGTACCTGATGATACGCGCTGGTCAAATCTAATGTTGTGAAACATTTTCCCCCAGAGACTGTAGCAAGCATTTCATTAATATGTGGTAGTGGATGTCTGTCTACCCATATACACCCATTAAGATCTCTCAAGTCTACACACATACGAATTTTTCCGTTGGGTTTGTGTGCGATAACGATGGGACTTAACCATTCTGAAGCTTCTATTTCTTGATTTATCCCCTCCTTACACAACCTTTCTAATTCTTGTTTCAATTTATCCCTCAAGGCAAAAGGTGCCGTTCGGACCTTGTGCACTTTGGGAATGGCCCCTTCTTTTAAAATTATCTGGTGTTCAAATTTTTTAAGACAACCTAACTCTTCTTTGAATAAATTGGGAAACTTCCTTGTCCACATGTTGTCCTCCCCACCTGTCAGTAATACTTGTAGAGGATGATTTGGATCAAGAATAATTCCCAAATTCCTTTGTTCTACCCATCCTAAAAGACACTTCCCAGTTTCCACCACATAAACTTTCGCTTCCGTTTGCCTATCCTTGAAGGACAAAAACGCATCAAAATAACCGATGACAGGTAATTTTGTCCCACAATAACCTTGAGGCTCAACATCAGTCACCTTTAATTCTTTCCCCTTCATGTCTTTCCATTTCTGTTTATCTATTATAGTGAACGGTGAACAGGAATCAGCCCACATAGCCGTATCCACATCGTTTATGCTGATTATGCACTTGGGAGGTATATACTTAACACATTTCTCCATTTCAGATGTTTTACTGTTTGTGGCATCCTCCCCAACCACCATCACTTCAATTTCAGAATCAATGTCACTTGTGTTTTCAACCACTGAACGAGTAGAAACATCATCGTTTACCACGTTTACAGATTTCCTTTCATTATGAAAGTTCACACCTTTACAAACCCTAGAAAAATGTCCAATTCTTTTGCATTTATAACAACGGGTTTTCACAGCCGGACAGTGGTTAGCCTCAGCAGTGTGTCTATTACTACCACACCTATAGCATACCTTCCCTTTGTTGTCACCATCGTGTTTTACAACTGGTGCCTTTTTGTCGTCACCGCTAGTTTTGTAACTCTTTTTAGAAACATGTACTGCGCATACTTTACATATGTCTGTGTTGGCTTTTGACTTGTTATCTGATAAATCCTTAACATATTGAGACATGTTCTCAATGCGTTTAGCTATTTCTAAGGACCTATCTAGAGTAGGATCTTTTAAGTCTAAAAGTTTTTCTTGAATTTTGGAATTATTAGTCCTGTTAATTAATTGGTCTCTAATAATTTCGTCCCTTAGATCTTTGAACTTACAGGTGATGGCTAATCTGCGCAAAGCCGCTACATACTGTTCAATTTTTTCCCCTTGTTTTTGCACACATGAAAAAAACTTATGTCTCTCTACCACAATACTCATTTTTTTACCAAAATTTTCAGCTAATGCAGATATTGCACATTCATATATGTCGAATTGCTCATCCTCAGAATCGGAATTATTGTTTTCTACCTGTTCAGAAAAGCTTGGTAACGTGCTTAAGACTTTCCTGCCTTCAATGCCTAAACTCAATTTTAGTATGGCCAATTTTCTCTTTGGTAAAAACACATCGCCGCCAATAGCTTCCAGATAGGTCACAAAAGCCTCCTTCCAGTCCTCCCATTCCATGCACGTGGGACCTAGCTCTTGCAAGAAAGTGGGTGGTGGAGGAGTGTTCTGTGTGGCCATTGTTGGTTGGAAAAAAAAACACTTTATCTAAAAATGATCTAACGTATGCAGCCTACAATAATGGGACTTATTTGATATGTAGTATCTTAATGGTCACCTTCACACATAATTTTGCTATATGATTTAACATACAGCCTAATGGTCACCCACACACATAACTCTGCTATTCTTGTTTCAATTTCAAATACCTTCCCACAATTACTAATAATTGCCTGTTAACATTTCACTTTTCACACAACTCCACGTTTAAGCTTTTACACACTCTCCGCCGCTGTTCTGTTGTTCTTGTGAGTTCCTCGATCTTCGTTGTTGACACGCAACAAATTGCCGTAGCTTAGTAACAGAACAACAAATCCTTCACCAATCGCAGCGTTCGTTCCACAACAATTGATATGAAACAGTCTCGACCAATCCTGGTGCTCGTTGCTTTGTCAACGTCAGAAGCCTTCTCCCGTGCAAGACGACCTGAATGGAGGCTGGAATCCCGGAATATGCGCGATGCACTCGCTCACGAGAAATCTTTTTAAACGAAAACTACAATACCAGCACTCGCGCTCACGACCGCGCTCCCAGCTGTTTCAATCCTCGTTTTGAAGATCAACAGGTAACTGTTCGTACCCGACAGAACTCTGTCCAAATGTCTTTATGAGTAAATTAATCCTCGTTTTCACCACTACGCACCTCTTCGGACATAACTTCTCAAACTTCACTTGCCAAGCGTAGCTCAAACATGAGACGGTGTGTAGGCATCTTTTTATTACGAAATGTAATCGCAGCTCAAAATCTGCTTAAAGTCACACACAGAGCCATTCGGAAGTTCATTTATACATTTAGTAGTACAAGCCTCCAACGCATAACTCTCCAATCCGCTTCAAGTGCTGTAGCTCATGAGTCTTTTTCTTTTGAATAAACAAGAATTTACTCACACTGTGGTCTTTATACTTGAAGACAAAATAATCACTGAAGGTTTACAGCGTAGAGAGGGTCACTCCATGTAAATCACTTTCTTAAAAGCTTCAATTACAAACTGGAGGTCTTCTTCAGAAATTGTCGCCCAACTGGTTCTTCTGTGTATCCTTAGTAAGATGATTATTTAGATCCCATCCTCGTCGCCATTTTTAAGGATCACAGGACACCTCCAACAGGGTTGAAATGTAGGTTTATTCCAGTAAAGAGCATAGACCCCCAGATGTATCCTTCCAGCTCCACAGCCCAGTCTCTCACTGGTCTCAACCATCTAGAATTCCCAGTGAAGCTCCGTTGCTAGGAAACATAGATTGTATGACAACAGGAATACATCAGAGATCCCCATACAAGAATATAACACACCCCATGCCGTAGCCTCCCCCAACGCCCCTGACACCTCCTGTCCCAGGCCCCATACAGTGCACGTTTTAAGCACTTCAATTTACAGTGCTGCAGCAGGAGAAAAATGAATATTTTCCACCGTGACAATCGGCATGCCCTGAGGGCTTGATGGGGAGATTTCAAGGAACCGAGGCTGGGGTGTGTGATCATTTCGTCTCTGTTACTGTCTGTTTATGGCTCTTTCTTGGCCTGTTTGAGGCTCCTGGTGTTACGTATTAGCAGCTCCTGTCCTGGAAGGAAGACCCGCCGTCGAGCCTGTAGCAGAGGGAGCTGCTGGCTTTCGACAGCTGCCTAACCTAATCATCCCGCAAACCGACCGAGTGAATCAATGCTGACCGTGGGTGACGTAGATTTGAGGTGTGCTCTTCAAGATATGAAAGAAAACAACATGATCAGTATCCGAACGGGGCACTGGCTGCAGCGTCACACAGATCTGATAGTGCCTCACTTTCTGTTTTAAATGCTGGCATGGCACCCCAGGCAGTCACTTCTATGCACTAGTAGTGCGGAGATTCCAGGCGGAAACGGGCAGGTTGGTTCTTTTAAACTGAGCTGCCCTAGGCTGTCCCTGCCTCTTAAAGTAAGTGGTATTGGCAGGATGTTTTTCCCCCTGTGTTGCAATTACCGAAGGGTCATCTGGCAGTCAGTGGAGCCCCTCCTTCCCCCAAACATAATTTTGGTCCCAGGCAGCTGGTCTGATTCAGAGAGCAGATCGTTGTCCACCGAGGCCAGTCTCCTCTGCAGCAAAACCAGCAGAGCGGACTGGCAAGAAGTTGGAGTTCTCAAGGAGTACTAAACGATTGCTGAATAATAGAGAATAGAGAATAATATGAAGCAGTGCGTAGCACAAGGCTAGGGTATTCAACCTTTAATTATGGACTGTGTATTTTGATGCTATGGGATCCCATGGCCAATTAACATTCAGACTTTTCTCTATTATTTATTATTTGTTCGTTACATATATTTTTGGAATATAATAGAATTTGTGAGAATTCATGTATGTTGTACATAATGTGTTAATGCGGAATGTAATAGAATTTGTGAGAATTTTTTTTTTTTTTTTTATATATATTTTTTGTACATAATGTGTTAATGTGTGGCTTTATTGTGCGGCCCCCATGCAGTGACTGTGAGATGGTCGGGTGGTTTGGTGGCGCCCTTTTCATTTTTAACAGGGTCCTTGGGACTGGGATAACTTTTTGTCCATGGATAGTGTAATTTATAATTTTGATGTTTTTCTTGGTGGTTCATTTGGATATATCGAAGTTGTTAATATATTTTTATCGATATAGGTATTCTTTTCTCTTTTTTAGAGATTTGTGTTGTTCTTGTTTTGGGCGATATAATATATCCTCCTTGCCTTCCTGCATTAGCCTCTCTCCTTTAATTCCCCTTATGCAGTGCAGAACCTCGATTTATTTTGAGGATTCTTTCCCTTGTCAACATGGCCCCCGTTCTCTATTTGTTATTTGTAGGCCTCTTAGTCTCCTTTCTATGCCTATGCACCTCTGCTGAGCCACGGCATGCCGGTTAAGAATAGACGCGTTCACCTCCTCTGTTCGTTTCCGGATGGTGGGCGGACATCGGAGTTTGGAATTGTGAACCAACCCGTGCTTTACCAAGTAAGTAGATGTCTACTTCACACGGATACATTTCTAAGCGCGTGTGAGCAGGACGGATAGAAGGCCAGTTGACCCCATTATAACAATTATTGCCTTCATTCAGGTGATTGTGACGTTCTCTTCCAGCGAAGGAAACAAATACTGATAGCGACCCTTTGCGCTGTGGGCTGGCAGTGAGCCGTCATTTGAGTTAGGGAGGTAAGCCCTTTTGAATGAATGTTTAGTTTTGTAAGTTGGTTTTGTTTGACTGTTTACTATATATGAAGTGTTGATGTTATATTGTTGTAGGTACTACAGACTGCCTAGGACCCTGTCAATTCGATTTAGCGCCTTATTTTCAAATTGTGGCGGTGGGATTTCTTTATTTGAAGTGAGTATTAGGTAGCCTTAGGGTTCCAGCATGCTTCTTCCTGGCATTTTTGATACACTAGGGCATGTGGGTGCCATCGGTGAATAGGGTTAGTGCTCCTTTCTGTTGCCTCTATTCCACTCGAGGGGTGCTTTCATATTTAGCATTGGTGCTTTGGTGTTTGGATTCCCGTCTTTTCTTCCACTTGGTTTTTATATTAGATATTGTTCACCGGCTCTTTAGTGCTTTGATTGCACTGTGTAACAAGATGTATTTTTGGGCAGTCACCACCCCCTACCACCTTACTCTTGCGCTATGGATGGTCGGAGTAATGCCATTTTATCATCTTTTTTAGTATGTCAGCAGTTATGTGTTAACCCTGTCCTGAGGAGGCCGAAGAAGGAGTAAGGCCGAAACGCGATTGCGTAGACACTTCAAAAGGAGGAGTCGCGGAAATATAATATTGTGTTGATTTTGTTTAATGGTACACTAGGATGGTCTATACTAGGTAAGAGACCTCAGTGTATTATCTAGACTACCTCCTAGTGGCCCTCTCAGAAATTGTAAGGAGGACACTAGTAGAAAACAGTTGGTTTTAGGGTTAGTATTGATGTCTTACTGTATGTTTTGATTTATGTCATGTCATTGTGTATGTACATTTTTTTGTGTATACATGTTCTTCTTCATGAGCAGATGTCATTTTCTATGTAGTTTGAAAAATATTTTGATAGAATCTTTTTAGAGTAATTACCTAAGGGAGTGAAGTTCCGGCGGGGCGGCCCGCGAGGCGCGCGGAGCGGGAGTGCTGCGTGGTGGACAGCCTGGAGACGACCGGAGAAGGGCTCCTCCCCCCACACAGGCGGGACATTGAATGTGGCGGCCCTGAATCAGCGGGACGGGTGCTATCGGGCGGCGGACACCGTCCCACTGGTCCCCACGCCCGCTCCAGCGACCAGCGCCTCCGCGGCCTAGACGGTGACCGGAGGGGAGGGCCTGAACAGTGACCATATCCGTGGGGGCTTTTTTCACCCTGCTGCAGGTAGCGCCAGAAGGGACGTACTACACTTGGTCCCGGCGCGCGTCATCATCAGACAGTGGCCCCAGGGAGACGCACAGGAGAAAGGGCGAGTCAGAGCGCAGAGCGTGCCCATAGCTATAGAAGGCGCCACGGACGGGCGCACGGCTCCAACCTAGCCCAGAACAGAAGTCCTGGTCCGGAGCGCCTGACCGACGGCGCACTGCGCAGCACTGACACAGCGACGCAGGGTGGGAAACCCGACAGGCCGCTCGGGCAGAATCAGCCCTTTGGCAGGCGGCGGTGACTACCACTCCTGCGCGTCTTTCCAGTGCATACCCCCAGTGACAATGAGTGGACGAAATGCGAAGGGGCCGAATCAGGCGAAGCTGGAAAAGTATGCGTACACAAAAGCGCAGCCTGCGACCCACGAGGAGGGACCAGGCCCGGGGCCGACCACCGGGGATGCCAAAGAAGTGACGCTGCAAGACATTATGGCCACACTAAATAAAGTGCACACGTCCTTGGATGCACGCATTGGATCCCTGTCGGCAGAACTATCATTAATTCAGGCGGACCTTAACAAGATGTCCGACAGGGTAAAAGAGGTGGAAGTGACGGCAACAACGCTCACCACCGACACGGCCGCACTTAAGCAGCAAATGCAGCAGCTCACAGCAGACAATAAACTACTAGCGGCCAAGCTGGAGGACCAAGAAGGGCGTTCCAGACGGAACAACATACGCCTTATTGGGGTGCCGGAACAGACAGGGGGTCCTGCCATTGATTTGTTCGTAGAAGATCTTATCACGAAGCATCTCCGCCCCCGGGGCCTATCCAATTACTTTTCCGTGGAACGGGCGCACAGAGTGCCGGGGGGTAGGCCTAAGCCCAGAGCCCCGCCGTGCCCTATCCTGGCCCGCATATTCAACTACCGGGATAGAGACGCGATACTACAGGCTGCGCGTTTCGCCCCCCCTCTGAGACTCGATAACCCCAATATTACCATCTTCCCAGACTACACTGCTGCCGTCACGAAGCAGCGCCGCGGATTTCTGGAAGTTAAAAAACTGTTCCGGGACCGTGGACTCAAATATTCGATGCTGTTCCCTGCGAAGCTGAGAGTGGAAGCTGACAGTAAAACGTGGTTCTTCCAGTCGCCAGAAGAAGCACAAGAATGGCTGGAGGGATGGCGTACAACCCCGCGTTCAGAGCGCCGACAGGGAGGGCGCAACCCACGTGAGGAGCCTGAAGAGCGAGACGCTGTCATGTAGCGGACTGCAGACGAGGGCGGCATTCTACGCTGCAATATGGAGGAATGAACGGCACTACCAAGGCGAACGGAACCTAGCGGCTGCAATCTGGACATGGGCCAACAGGCCGGATACTCGTTGACCTTGCTGGGCCACCACCGAGACTTCCTTATGCAGAAGAGCGGGGGAGTCATTGACGCAACCAAAAAGATCTGAGGGAGTGAAGTGTGACTGCTCCATCGCTTGCTCTCTGCGAACTATCAGAGAGGGACAACGAGACCGCTACGAATCCAGAGGGAAAGATGGGTCTCCAAGGCCAGCGGGCGATTGCTCTCGCCCCCACGTAATGGTATCAGGGAAGGGTTTTAGGCACTCTGCACTGTTGGGGTGGCGGGTAGTTCGGGGTCCGTCATGCAGGGAGGCGGGAGGGGGGGCTGGGACTGTTAACACACAGTTGGATGTTTTTAGTTGTTGTTGTTTCTCTCAGTGCATTGGATGCACCAGGGCACACAGACACTGGGTACAGAGAAGGCAGACGCGCCATAGCACAGACTGTAAGCTTACAAAGGGAGGAACATGATGGCTCAGGTTCACGCACACGCTGAGGCACTGCAGGCACAGATGGGCCCCATTGCTCCGTTATCATTGGTTACATGGAATGTCCGCGGGCTGGGGGATAAGATTAAGAGAGGTCTAGTTTTGCAATACTTGAAACGATGTGCACCAACGATAGCTCTCTTACAGGAAACACACTTGACAGGTACGAAATGTAAAGCGCTGGACAGATTTGGTTTTAAAATGGTTGCGCACTACGAGTTTTCTTCCGGGTCACGGGGAGTAGGCATACTGGTGCGAAAACAATCCCCCCTGATTATCCATCAATCATGGACAGATGAACAGGGCCGCTTCGCGGCTATAGCTTGTCAGTGGGAGGGAAGATCCTTTAATGTAGTGTCCGTTTACATCCCTCCGGCGCTCCACGCTGTGGCCCTGCCAGCGCTCAGTAAGTTTCTGCTCGCCCTCCCAGTGGGAGAAATGATCATTGGAGGTGACCTCAACGCGACAATCAGCGGGACTGATGACCGGCATCCTCCCAAACCCCACACTACTAAAACTTCCCACCTATCGAGTTTTATAGATGCCCTTGGTCTCCTAGATGCCTGGAGATGCCGTCACCCCACGACCCGACAGTTCACTTACCAATCGGGAGTTCACAATAGTCTATCCAGGATAGATTACTTCTTGACATCGGCAGACAGCCTCCAGAACGTAGTGGACATAGAGATCCGCCCCAGAGGGGTATCGGATCATTCCCCGCTAATGCTTACATATACGTGTCGCCGCACAGTTAGGCGACGCATTTACCCCATATATCCAGGGTATCAAAATAATCACAAAATCGCTGCCGACCTCACCACGGCGTCGCGCAACTACTTTGCAGAAAATACGCTATCTGCCTCATCTTCAGTCACACTTTGGGAGGCCTACAAAACTGTAATCCGAGGGCAAGCCATGGCCTCCATAATTGGTCATAAGCGTGAGCAACGACGGGAATTAGCAGACATAGAATCGAGTCTGCAGCAGGCTGAAGACCTCCATACGCAGCACCCAACACCAGAAACGGAACAATCCCTCTGGGCTCAGCAACAGGAATACACAGAACGCTTACGGGGGATTGCGAAGTCCAAGTTAAAGAGCACACAGCATAATATATATGAAATTGGGGATAAGATGGGTAGACTTCTGGCTTGGCTGGACAAGAAAGAACGAGCGAGGAACTGGATAGCGCAACTTGACACTCGGGAGGGAGGGTGGTGTCAGACCCTCAGGAAATTGTGAACGGATTAGCCGCGTACTTCGCCCAGGTGTACACCCCTGCGACGACCACCACGGTGGAGGAGGCGGTGGCCTACCTCCGCGACATAAAAATGCCCACGTTGCCACCGGAGGCGGCAGCCATACTGGAAGCCGATCTCACGGCGGACGAACTGAAGTCAGCAATTGAGTCCCTGCAGTCAGGGAAGGCGATAGGGCCTAACGGTATACCCGTGGAATATTATAAGAAGATGGCGGGTACGCTCTCCCCTCACCTTTTACGCATGTACACCGAAAGTTTGGAGGCGGGAGAACTACAGAGGGATCAAAGAGTGGCGACTATTGTAGCAATTCCGAAACCGGGAAAGCCTCCCGCGGACTGCACCTCATATCGCCCCATCTCACTACTTAATGCTGAAACTAAAATACTCGCAAAGCTTCTGGCAACACGCTTAACGCCATATATGGCGACCCTCATACACCCGGACCAATCGGGCTTTATGCCAGGTCGTAACACGGCCCTTAACCTGCAACGGCTCCATGGGGTACTGGCCCGCACGCCCTATATCGAAGAACCGGCTGTTATACTCTCCCTAGATGCCCGCATGGCGTTTGATATGGTGGAGTGGCCCTTCTTGTTTGCGGTCCTTCGGCATCTGGGCTTTGGCCCTAAATTCTGCGCATGGGTGAGCCTACTATACGCGAAGCCGCTTGCACATGTCACGGCCAATGGGCACATGTCAGGAGATTTCCCGCTAGGACGCGGCACTCGCCAGGGCTGCCCATTGTCCCCCTTGCTGTTTGCCATGGTGTTGGAGCCATTGGCAGCCCTGATCAGATGGGAACCAACCATCAGGGGACTCAAGTGGGCGATGGGATGGGAGGACCGCATATCGCTCTATGCGGATGATATCTTACTATACCTGGCCTCGCCCAGGCAGTCCCTTATGGTGCTGCTGAACGTTTGTGTAAATTATGGGAGGGTGTCGGGCTATACCATACATTGGCCTAAATCGGTCTTATTTGTGCTTAACGGTCCGCCACCACGGCTGCCTAAAGGGTGTGACCTCCTTATCACGACGGATTGCTTTAAGTATTTAGGGATCTATATAACGCCTAAGCCAGAAGACTTTATTGCCAAAAATTTACTTCCCCCCCTGGACCGTCTAAAACGGGATACTGTGCATTGGCACACATTGCCCCTGACGCTGCTTGGGAAAGCAGCACTCTTTAAAATGATGGCACTCCCCCGATTCTTGTATGCTCTGGAAAATACTCCATTCCCGGTACCAGCGAGCTATTTCAAAGCAATAGCCACGGAGGTCTCTAGTCTATTGTGGGGAAACAAACCAGTGCGAATTGCAATGGAAAAACTGGTCAGGGGATGGTATGATGGGGGCATAGCCCTACCCAACATACAGCTGTACTATTGGGCTGCTCAGTTAAAATTAATCAATCAATGGATACACGCCCCACAGTCCGACCCTGCGTTTCAGGCGGGCAGGTATCTATTAGGAGAGGGAGGAATCATGGCAGCCCTATACAATAAAAAACGACCTAACCCACTAATTGGCCCGACGGCACTTACAGTAGACGTCTGGTACATGGCGCAAAAGAAACTGGGATGGCAGGGGGTTATCACACAGCTTACGCCACTGTGGGATACGGGAAGGCTGGGAAAGCTTAGAAAGAGTAAGGGGTTCAACGCATGGGACGCCATAGGCATTTCTACGGTGGGGGACCTGTGGGTGAAGGGTGGGGTGGTGGCGTTCGAACGCCTGCAGGACCAATATGAGCTGGCCGCGGCTGAACACTTCAGATACATACAGATTAAGCATGCACTGCAGGCAGCAATACCGCCCAATACGGTCTTACCGGAGGCCTCTCCATTGGAGGACAGACTCCTCACTGACTACATGACGAAAAAAGCCACCTCCTTCACTTACCGTAAATTAGTTAATAACCTACCTGACCCGACACAGGCGCTGAAGGTCAAATGGTCCACAGACCTTGGGGACATGGATGACTCGGACTGGCAGACGGCACTCTCGTCACCACGGGAAGTTGCAATACCCTCTAGATTGAGACTCCTACAGTTGAAGATACTGCACCGGGTATACTTCACTAGATTGACCTTACACAAAATTGGGAGTGCCTCACACCCGTACTGTCTGCGGGAATGCGGACTGGAGGGGACTTTTTATCATACTGTCTGGCAGTGCCCGAAGATTATGGCGTATTGGGTGGCGGTAATGCGGACTATCTCACAAGTGGAAGGGGTGTCGGTAACACCTGAACCAAAAAGATGTTTGTTGAATATATGGGAGCCAAATGATCTAAACCATCCGGCACAGGACTGGGCCACATTAGGCATGATGGTCGCCAAACGGAATATAGCCAGGCTGTGGGGCTCCAGACACCCGCCGAGGGTCAGGGCATGGTGTGGGGACATGGATGAAGCAATGGTAGCAGAGAAAACTACGTATATTAACCGAGGTTGTCCGCAGAAGTGGGGGAAGGTTTGGGGGGCCTGGAACAAGTACAGGGGCTTTATCTGTGAACCACCGGAGTTGCCGACTGAGGATGTTTCCATATGAAGTGGGGAGGGGGAGAGGCGATATTCATGGGTCCGCAGATGGGATCTGACAGCTATTATGATGTAACAGTGTTATGAGCGTTGAAGTCTAATAATGTGCCAACAGAATGCATTAGTATAAATATTACTGTGATTGTGCTCTGCCCTAACTTTACTGATAATAAAAACAAGTTTAAAAAAAAAAAAAATAGTGAAACACAAAATGTTGAAATACATATAATTTAAAAAATTGAAATGCACAGTATAGACGACAGAAGCGTGAAAAATAAGGAAACAATATTTTTCAAATCATTATCTCCTTTTTGCTTAAAAAAATATAAAAAATATCAATAAATAAACAAAAAAAGAAACAATTATAATACATTAATACAAGAAACTAGACTACTTTCAGACAGAATGGGACAAAGAGCCACATGTATCACGTCACAGTAAAGGAGTCAATTGCTTTCGCGCATGAGCAACACACAGATTCAGTAAAGCACAAGCAATGAGAACATGAATTGGAAATATACTAAATATTATGCAAATGGTTGGTATGGGAGTTCTATAATGAAAAACAATGTTGCAGTTAATGTAGAAGAACACAACTGTCTCCCAAATGTAATTGGGATAGAAGTAATGCACGTAGTTCAAGATTTAAAATAGGTAAGCACTAGTAGTTGCCAAGACCCCACTACTGAAAATTTAAAAGCCATTCTCCATAACCTATCTGAGCATATTACAGTTCAGCTAACAGTAATTTCTACTTAAAAAGAGCTGATATAACATACTAAGGGGCATATTAACAAGGGCCAGCGATAATTATCGCTGGCCCCACATAGCGGTAGAAATATTATCGCCGGCTATCGCTGAAAATGATCGCCATGATAACGCTATATTAACACTACATAGTGCTATGGAGATAATATTTCAGCGATAGCGGTGTTTACCATGGAACATCGCTGGTTTTCAAGTGATGTTCCATGGAAAACAGTGATGACATTGCTGATACGACCCTGTGGTCGTATCAGCATAATCCACCTACCATTATTAGTATGCCTTAGTCTGGAATTTAACAGACGTTAATTTCCAGCGTTAAGGCCGAGGTAGCGTGATTTTTTTTAATCGCTGCACCTCCTTGTTAATATCGCAAAGCTGCCTTCGCAATATTTTCATGTGTTGCTTTCACAGCCATGCCTTCTTTGCATCTAATTAGCGATGCGGGGCGAGGCTGTGAAAAAACGGGCGCTACATCAAAGAAACACGCGCTAGCGTGTCCTTGATGATATTGCGATATAATTATCGCCGCTTATCGCCCAAAAACGGACGCTAAAGCGGCGATAATTATATCGCCAGCCCTTGCTAATATGCCCCTAAGAAAGCCACAAGTCGAACCGCTGCTGCCCCTAGATGATACCAAGACATACAGATTTCAGAACACCTAATTACTACATTTATCAAAGAACCCTTCATCTTAGATGACAATACCAATAATAACAGAAGAATAATCATATTTACAAAATAACCTTCTGACACTAAGTCAGTGTGAAACATTGAGGCTCGAGGGAGCTTTTAAAATGTGCCTCAACTATTCACACAGATATACACAATATATGGTGAATATCATAACACTAACATACCCCTCATTTATGCACTGCTACCTAATTTTCCATGAACTTTTATAACACATGAAAGTGAAAACTAACAATTACTCTCCGCACAAAATTATAATAGACTTTAAACATGCAATGATACAAACAATACTCAGTGCTCACGGTGGCTGTCCATCCGCCGTATTACAATTGCATTGGTCCGACTGCCAACACCTCGCTATGACAATGCTGGCACCACCAACTTCCTGGATACTGCGCTGCTGGCGGTGTGTGAAGTGTTCAGGAATGGAGGCGGTGCCAATCCCAGCACCGCAGTTCATGTTACGACTTGCCCTTAAGCAAGCCTTTTCATGGTGGTAATCCTGCCACGAAAAAGCTGGCAGAAGGGCAAGATGAGGGCCCCATTAAGTGCCCCCGGGACAAAACTGCCACATGATGTGCCCTCCCCCACAAGTGCATAGTTGTGTGTTCACTGTGTGGCAAGCAAGATATGGGGCATGCCACACCATGCAAGGATGAGCAGTCAGCGCTGTCACGGTGGTGGTGTGCTGTGTAGGCTCTCCTACAAACTTTACATACTGCCGATGTGAAACTACTGCAGCACCCCCCCCCCCCCCCCCCCACCCACCCAGGATTAGACTTCTAATCCGGCAGGCTAGCTCACCACTGCCTTAGCTCTCCCATACGAAAACCGCCAAAGTCATAATAAGGCCCTGGTTGAAAGTCATCCTTTTTGGACTGTTCACCCCCATTTTTTGTGCTGACTGACACTGGTGGTAGCTGACTCTGACTGTGACCTGGGCTCTGCTAGTCAGGCCCGGGGCCAGTACTATGTTAAACACATACATTGAGATACACCTGTAATTGGCATGACCTACCCTATAAGTCCCTAGTAGATAATAGGGCAAGGGGATGAACACTAGCTATAAGTCCCTAGTATATAATAGGGCATGGCAGTTTAGAGGCCAGCATCCTTTGTTGCACTTGCATGTGTGCACTTCTGAGAGCCTGAGGACATTTTAAAAGCAACCCTGTGCTGCAGCACTGCTTTTAAAAATAAATTCACTACAAAATCGACTTTGGGGCTGTGGGCACTGTGAAGTAATAACCACAATCATTTATGCATATTAGGAACCCCTCAGGTCTCCCCTTGTGTCCCAGGGGTGGGGGTCCTGTAATTATGAGCAGGGTGTTTATAAAAGAGGTTTTATAACCCTTGCTGAGGAAGAAATTGCACACTTTGTTTTACCCCATTGAAGATCGCTGGCCTTATAGGTTAACATGGCAATATTTTATGGATGCCGAAATATTACTGGCAAAGCATATAAAATATCATTCAAGGACTGAACAGGATGGTGTTGATAAATTCAGAAAATTGGCATTGTTGAATTTATCATAACTTGCACAGAAAAAAAGTCACAAGACTTTTTTTTCTGTAAGGCAAAATCCAGCTTCTAGCACTCTACCCTCATTGGTTAGCCCTGAGGCGATTAGCCAAGTTGCCTTGATTAGGTGATAAGTGGCCTGGCCAGGCAGAGGCTATGAAGTGGAGGGAGCTTTGTGGAGCACAGGAATGCCAGTGCATGGGGGCTAGGCCATACAACTTCAGCTTCAAAGGAAGAATAGGCCAAACCAGCCTTTCAGCCATGTCCACCCCCTCTCCCTGCCTGATAGGAGGCTGGCGAAAGGAATTCAGAGATGTGAATGGGGGAGTTTATGGAAATAAGCCATACTCTGGGTTTGGTTTAGTTAGGCATTGCTGCTCTGCTGGAATTTCAGCCATGATGGATTTTGAGAGAATTGTGCCTTCTGGGACAAGACAATGCCACACTTTATAGGAAGTAGTCATGCTTTGTGGTGTTGCCCTGCACCTCATTGGACAGTGAGACCCCCCTGCTTCTCACCAGAGAACACTGGATAAATATGTGAGAGGTGTAGAGCCCCGTAGTTCTGTTGTCTGAAACTACAAGAAGAAGGAGGATTGTCCTGCTGGAATCCTGATCTGCACCCCAAGGGTCTGCCTGGTGACTACAGCTCTGAGGACTTTTACCTTGCTTCAAGAAGAAGTAAGGAGTAGGTTCTCTGCAGATACAGTTTAACAGAGCTTAACTGACCTGTCTGCAGCCAGAGTCCGCCTCCTGGAGTGCGTCCAGTGGAGTTTTAAGGCATTGACCAAGTGCATTGTGGAAATTAAAATCCAGGCCTTCCAAGGACCATCTAGGAGATTCCAGACCCTTGGAAGGACCTCCAGAAGTTTGGAAAAGTTTGGGAAACATTTTGGAAAAAGCTGCAATAGGAGACCGACTTGACCGTGAGGACCAAGCCAGCGATCTGCAACTGCGACCCGGCCCTGATTCCAGGTTCGTCCCGCTGAAGAGCTCCGCAGGTCCGACTTCTGAGGTTTGACTCGGAGCTCGCAGAAAGTCAAGCCGGCGAACTCTCACCGAATCCAGACTGGTGGAGAGCATCGAGGGCTCCTGGCAGAAAAAGGTCCAGAAAAGGTTCTAAGCCCGAAAGTGAAATTTTGTCCAGGGCCTACCGTATGGGGTATCAGAGCAGGACTTCATCGCAGTCAGCCTCAAACTTTGACCCGGTCAAGTGCAACCAGATGTCCAGAAGTGGCGCTTTTGACTTCTGAGCATGAGAAAGTGTTTATTCTATAAAACTTCATAGCTCCGGTTCCCTACATTGGACTCTGATGGTTTTGTTGTTATTCCAAAGATACCAATATTTCCTATTTTTTATAAATCAGTGGGGGATTTCTAATGTGTGTTGTGTCTTACTTATTTACTGTAATGGTGTTTTTAAATGATTTACATCCCTGTCTCCTAAGTTAAGCCTTATTGCTTGGTATCCACTACCAAGCGTTGAGCAAGGAAACATTTATAGAGACCCTATATAGGACCCAGTAGCATGTTGGTGGCCTAATTTTCTGGTATTTTGTGCCTATCTATCCCTCCCAATAACATAGCTTCCAACAGTTACTTAAACTATACCCACACACCAGTCACACTAAAGTGCTACAAGTACTTCAATCAAAGCATTTGGAAACACCTACAAAAGTCTTTACTAAGGGGCTGTTGGTCGGAAGCGCCTCCGAGGTCCTGTCAGAGGCGGCTGGCTTGAACGATCTCGTTTCAGATGCGGTTGCTCCAACCGCTGTATTATGATGCCCAAAAGCCATTGCTTACCAACAGACTCATCTTCTCTGACTCCGACTAGAAATTCTGACAGCAAAGCTCTCAGAAACGCTGATTGGAGCCATTCAGAGCAACTTCCAAGCCCGTATGCCCCCACCCCTTTACGATGCATATTTCCATTGCGCCCTCTCTGTCGGTCCAACCACCTCATCAGAGCAAACGGAAAGGGAGTTTTTCAAGTCCAAATTTCATCACAACTCACTTCATGCGACCTCTGCTGTGCAGCTATGAAATCCATCACGCATGTCATCCCTCTGGTGTACTTCATCGATGAATATGAGATCCGAACCGATGCGGACGTCACCACCAGTAAGTTACACACCTACCCCTACAAATTAATGTAACTACCAAGCGAAAGTCAAAAGAGTTTAAAGTGTCCCGTAGCATGTTGAGCATGGCAAAAGAAGGACTGTCATCATCAGGTATCTACAGTCTGACTGGGAAATACTGGGAGAAACACACATTTAAGATTGGATCAGAAATGGCTATAGCTACATATATTTATGTATACCTACATGAATGGATGAGTACCCAGCACAAAAACAATATTACATGGCAACAGAACATCAATTCACTCACAAAAGTATGTCCACAGAAACATATGCAATGGCACGAGAGCCACTCCTAAATTCATCATTTACCCGGGCAGAACCTGTATATATGAAACGCATATAAATACTATAGGATGTCATGTCATAGGAAGTCATATTGCAAGAAGTGACTTCAGTTTACCATATTTACACTGCCATTGTTTAACCAGCTCTGCAAGAAGCACTTTATCCAGTGTGGATATCTGGAAATTGGCCAAGAATATGTATTAAAACCACATTAAAATGATGTCAAAAGGTAGGGCAGATCTGTCAAGTATCATTTCAATGCATCCCCCCAATTGGAGGGAAAAGCTTGGCCTAACTCATTTACAATCTCACATCTTACTTACCCTGATACACCAATTGTTGACAGATCAATACATGACTTTAAACACTAAACCGACTAATATAGTCCAACCTAGTCTGCTACTCACCCATCAGCCCGATTGCGCAGTTCCACATCCTGTGTCCTAATGAGTACAGCAGTGTCATGGCAGGCATCAGCCAGAGCCTCTGCTCTCCATGATCCTAGCCTCACCACAGGGCAGGTAGCCAGGTCATTATAGGGAGTCACAACCAGCATGGGATGTTGTATGTGTCAGTGATAACAAAATCTGAAGGATCCAGCACATATCCAGAATAGGACTCAGACATATGAATTCCATCCATACAATCCATATCCTGCACCGAGGTCTGCATGCACGCACACTTCACTCCAATACATTTGGACACAACTATCTTGGGGCCCAATATGCTATGTCAGGCCAGGTTTACATTACCCTGGTGGACCTGTGGCATTCCCCCACCACTGTATAATGAGGTCAGCCAGCAGGGCATGAGCTAGGATCCCTACCTGTACAGTCAGGACATGGTCTCGAACTGTCCCATTTGGGGTCATATTTTTTTAAAATGTCCAGAGTAATAAAAGTCCACATTCAATTCTGCAGGTACATAATGGATGGTTCAAGATACAAAACCTTGGGAAAGGAAGACACACATCTCAAAATTAAGACATGTTCTTACATACAAAAGAAAGAGACAGGGAATTGCATTTGCTGGCATATGAGTTAATGCATGTACCTGCACACAAGTCACAAGACATTTCAAACATTCAAAAAAATCTCTTACTTTCAGCTCATTATCATGTCTCGGGAACACATTGAGATGGATGTAAATCATCGTTCATTAAGCAGGCAATGCATATCCGGTCAGCTGTGCATAACAAACATTCATCATTGAGTCAAGTATACCACAACAGGAGCATATGGTACAATATTGAACAACTCCAAAAACAAGATTACCATAATAAGATAGATGAGTACTGATGGATAATGGACATTTAGAAGGTCAGCATCCCACATACCTCATGATAGTCGGCACTGTAGCATAAGTGAATTCGAGGAGACCTCCCCTCCACGTGATTGAAGGAGGAGATGTCAGGCAGCCAGACTGCCTCACACGACAGAGCAGCTGCCTCATCTAGCCATGTCAGGACTACCTCTGATAGGTCCATGACCACGTGTCTGTGAGCCTGGCTCTTCAAAGTCTTTCACCTATCCAGTGTCTCTTCCTGTGTATCCTGTAGGTCCTGTAACTTGTTTTCCTACAGCTTAGCTATTGCAATCCTGTGAAGGCACATGACTTACTCTCTGTGCAGCGCAGTCGCCTCTGCCTTACCTAGTTAGAGAGTCGCTACTCTCAAGTGTTGCAGTGTTTGGAGTGCAGTGGCCAAACAATGCATACAAATGGCCTGTCATGCTATGGCCATTTACAAATCCAACCTTTTATTGGATACCTTTTAAAACCTCATCTGCATGAATATCCCTTGCTGCATCCCCTTCAATGAAAAGAGGTTAACCCAACCCCTTACTGTGTCAAGTACATCTGTAACTCTGGACCAGAGGTTTGCAGCATACAGCCATGCGCAGAACATATGTATCAAATCCGAATTAGGTCATGACATTTTGTGCACAGAGGGCATGACACAAACATTCAGGGTAGGACAACTGAGGTGAGACATACCCTGTTCTAGATGTCAAATTGGATGGACTGGAGTTTGGTATCACAAGATACTGTATATTGGTAGTGCCTAGTGCATTCCCACTCTTCGACCATGAGGGCTCATACTATATCAGTGTCTCATTGCCAATGAGCGGATGACAGTGGTTCATTCTTCATGTGTGCAAAGACATTAACAAAATAGGTCACCGATCTCCGACTTCCACCCATGACATGCGGGCCATGGGTTTGGGGGTGATGCTCCGGGTCAGTGTCTATGACTCTCCACAGATGTCCCATCCCACCTATCAGTGTGCCATGTGCCAAGAAATGGCCCCCTGGAATGTCAAGGTCTTCCTGCAACTGGCTAAAGGTAATGTGTTCCCTGCCCCTGAAAAGGTCCCTCACTGAGGTCAATCCTGTGTCTGTCCAGGCTGTCAGTCCTTCCCAACAATGCTTGTATGGAATAGTGAGAGGAAGTGCAGATTAACAGAGGAAGAGTATGGGACCATGTCCATCAGGAGCATCACGCCCTTTTAGCTCAAATAAGCCACTTTCATCAGGCTGTAAGCTCCACAGGGGAGCTGCACTCCAGGGAGCAACATTGATCCCGCCATCTCCTGTGCCCTTCATGTCCAGAACATGTCATCTAAGTACAACTGCCTCTCAGCCAAACATCACACTGGCCATTGCAGCTGTGCTGCCACATAACATTTCATAAAAACTTCACATCCTGGAAACCCTTCACACCTGCAGATGCAGCCTCTGCAGAGCCACACTTATCATGACACTATTGCAGATCAACCCTCGCAGCATGGTGTCCAACTCCCTGAAGGTGGCACGAAGCACAGCCACTGCTAGGTGATGGGAAAAATACAAGATACAGGGAAAGATTACCATCTTGAAAAGTGACATAAGGAGGATGTGGCCCAGGTCAAATTTACACAATGAGATAATTTGCATCATGACAGTTACAGACCCCTAAGTACAAAAACACACGAAGCTCACACATCACCCTCTGCTCACCCGCCATCAAGATTAACCCTTGCGAGAATGCACACGCACAGGTGTGTGTGCATGCGCAGATCATCTCGAAACCGAGGAAGGGGAGAACAGCAGCCCGGGGACGCCGCAGTCAAGGTAAGTGTTTATTTTTTTTACCTTTAATGTATTTAATGTAATTCTTCTTAGGGGGGTGGAGGCGGGCAGCGGAGCGGAGCAAAATGGATTTTCCACGGAGTTGGGACCTCCGTGTAGTGCCGCTCCACCAGCTCCTCCCAGGCTTAATCAAGATATTCCACACAGAGTGGAAAAACACACCACTTGGCCCAGATGACACAGAAACTCCACACACTCTGGAAATCTGATAGTCTCACAGAAATATCTGGAATTTCCCTGAAGATATACTGATTATAGAGTGGCATGTCATTTGCATCAATGGATACTACATTTACCTCATTGTCTAGTGGAACTCACCATGCTTACCACCCCTGACAAAGTTTCTGAGCTAGCGGCTACATTGTCAGGTCAAAGAGAAGTGGGGAAATGGGACAGCCATGACAATTTACCCTGCCCAATCTAAAAGAGGGTGACATGTCGATTACAAAACTTGACTTGGGCAGTTGGCTCAGTAGGAAAGATACATATGTGTTGTTTCAGCTGTCCCACAATGTCCAGCTTTGACTTAGTGGTAAACAGGTATTCAAAATCAACGGTATGGAAGGCCTTCACTAAGTTTAGCACTAAGTAGGCTATATATGGACACTTCTCCTGGACCAGTTACAGCACCCTATTTAGTCTCCGAATATTAAGCACCGTGTATCTATCAGGGATATAAACCTTTTGGACCCCATGCACTAGATGTTGTATGTGCACCAGCAGGTGAGGTGCCACTACTGTACTAAGGTTTTTAAATCTATTGCTAGCATGGACAATGCATTCTAGGACATCCGTTTGGTCAGATTACTGTTGGGTCTTACCAAAGATCACAACAAAGACTTCCGCATGGATTGAGGTTGTCTCTAATCACTCAAGGTGGCCGGAGAGAGCTAGAGTCACCTGGGGGCAAGTACAACGTAATGGGCCTTGTCTAGCTTCGACAGAAAACCGTCTAACCCTTGAGTTGTCAACGTGGTGTTGCACATATTCACTCTGTGTATCTCTGGTACCAGCCAACAGGTTGTTGATCAATGCACGTGCTGCAGGATCAAGTACAAGTAGATTCAATCCAGTCAGGAATTAGGAAATATCTACCTTACGCTCAGACTATGGGGAATGTATATGCCAAGACAATACACCGTGAAGGATTCATGGATGGCTGCCTGACTAGTGCGCATCTGGTGCAGGTGATCCCTTAGCATCGTCATGTGCTGGGTTGTTGGTATACCACGGAGGAGGCAGGCCAGAGGTTTCCATCATTTATCTCACTCCGTGTGCATCTCAGCTTGCATGTTTCAAAGTAAAAGCAACACAGTTGCTCAATTAGATGGGTGTGGTGTGTTTGAGTATCTGTCAGTGTGGGTAACATCCCAGTCTGCAACTGGACCGCAGTCTCCTGCTGACCTAGTGGTGCCTTTGTTTCCATTAAAGCCGTGTGGATATTCCCCCTAGTCCCCCACCAAAGTAACAACCACCCACCACTCAGAACCACTTTCAGTGCTTCCCACTCCAACAACCTAGCAGTGGCTGTGTCCAAGTTTTCAGTGAAATAATTGGACATGTACTTCCTCAGTAATGATCAAAATGCATGTTCAACAACAATGTAGGCTGCAGTCACCATGTGTGGACTGGGAGTCGCTGCAAGCTACACCCAATGTGCATGTGTATAGGGTTATGTTCTAAGAATGTTCTTCACGGGTATTCAGCATCTAGTACATTAGGCTGTAGTGTGTGCTGCTAACAAATAATTCCATTCAGAATGTGCAGATTGTGTACTGTGGAGTAGTAGGAGTACTCCTGGGTCTGAGGATGTAGGGTCCACCAACAGTATAGGAGGGACCAGTGCGCAGCCCCTTGTGTAAGGCACGCTGCCAACACTGGAGACATGGCAGGGAGGGGTGGAGAATGGTTAACCTGTGGCTCTTGGACACAATTGACATTGCTATCCTCAAGCCAGGGGTTATGGGTACACCTTGTGAGGATGAGGGATAGGTGCAGAATGAAGTTTGGGTTGTCTACATTCAGCACAGAAACACTGCCCAATAATATTGACACACTTCAAGGAGCCCCTCTTCAAAGACATATTGCCCTCAGGCTCCATGGCAGTGTCTGATGGGCTAAATTGGATCCCCCATATGGACCTACACAAGGGCTACCCTTGCTAAGCCAGAGTAGAGGATGCACAAATAAAGGCTCTGCAAGCACTTCTGGAACTGGGTCTAATGCTCCTGTGTCACATGGGTCTCTGGCAACAGTGTAATTTCTTTCCAGCTCATCACAATGTGTGTCTATTCCTTGTCATCCCCATACCTCTGACATTCAAAGTCATTATGCCATGAGTACCCATGTGTGTGTAGTGCACTGGGAAGTATCAGGAGGCATTTTAGGAGTAGTCTTCCCCCAGGAAGGCCACCAACACACATCCTAGAGTTTTTCCTTGGGGGGCTATGGGTCTTAATCGATGTCCTGCCATTCAATGGATCTGCATCAGCAAAGAAAACATGAACCCTCAATACCTCCATCCCAGGGCAGTATCCAAGGGGAAGACTGAGCAATCAGTGATTACATCAACCTACAAAGGGACACCTAGCAGTCATGCCCACACCTAACTCAGCAAAGGCATGCAGGGTGAAGGATATATGTACTGTGATGCCAATAGGTTTTCCACATGCCAGCGGTCTCCTAGTGGCCATTTCAACAATCTGTAATGAACAATCAGTGACAGACAGCAAGCAGCAGTTAACACACACCACAGCCTCAACTTTCATCTGGCAACTGTAATTGCATACTTACATCTACCTTTCCTCTCCATGTGTACCTTTCCACATTACCTCTTGCCAAGCACAATCTCTACTTGTGCTGGTCTGACCCCTCTCACATCTACCTCAACGTACGTGCTCATCTCTCAAACTATCCTTCATCCACAAGCTCTTTACAATCATACTCTGGTGCTGCCATCCTTAAAACCATTGTTCGCCTCCAAGCTCTAACCTTTAACTTTTCAACCCAGACTCACACATCTTATTCTGGTGCTGCACCTCTCGCATTTACACCTACATTCCCAGCACCACACTTCACCTCTATATGCACAACACCTCTCCCATTCATGCTACACACACAATGTACTGTACTCATCACTTCCTCAGTAGCCGATAAGTGCATCATGTCAAATGTATACCTCTCTTCCCCATATCTCCCCTTTCCAATGGCTTTGGAACACACTTTTTCACAAGGTGTGCCATTATACAGAACTCTTACATTCACACTTAACACCTCACCACATCTTTCATCCAGACACTTACATTGCTCAATGAATCTGTCCTCATTCATTGGCCTCTCACCATTCACTCACCCTACTCTGCTGAAGGCCTTCTTATAGTCATTTGATAAACTAGTGCATCTACATATTCAAACACACTATCCATCTACTGGCCAACACCTCGCATCTCCCCAAACAGCATTCTAACGTACACAACTGGTGTATTCCCTTGACATACACCTAGCCACTTTGTTTCACCAGAAAACTTTAACCTTGTCTCACTGTGTCTCTGTTACATCCACATCTCAGTTCCATGCTCCATACCTCTAATAACGTCTGCATATTAACAACTACATTTCTCAATGAATTTGTCCTATAACAGCCATCTCTCAGCGTAGTGCCACAGACTTCAGCTCTCATCTCCTGCCAGCCTCTAACCTTGTCTAGCTAGTTCTACCTCAATCACATCTACCTATTCCTAGAACACCTCACCCAGGCTTTACCACATTTTTCAAGCTCCTACACTAAGATATCCACACCCCAGCATCCACTCTGAACTAAATCTACTTCACACCATTCCCGTTACCAACAACTGAGGCCAGTCTGCTTGCATGAACTGGGCCAAGAAGGAGATTATTGCCATGCATTCTCATGCTGAAAACGTGTACGTTGGAGAATGTTCTTTTTGCAGGTTTATCCCCAAACCTTTTGCTTCTTCCTCCTATTTTTTTCCTGACCTGTCCTTGATTTTAGAACTATTCAGTGCTAAAGTGCATATGTTCTGTGTAAATTGTATCATGGATTGGTGTTTCCATGATTGGAATGTTTGATTTACTGGTAAGTCTCTAGTAAAGTGCACTGAGAGTGCCAAGGCCTGTAAATCAAATGATACTATGAGGCTTGCAGCACTGATTGTACCACCCACAGAAGTAGCCCTGTAAATGTAACTCAGACTTGCCACTACAGAGTCTGTGTGCAGTCTAGTACTGCCATGTCACCCTGGCAAGTGCACCAACTTGCCAGGCCCTACCCTTCCCTTTTCTTACATATAAGTCACCCCTAAAGTAGGCCCAAGGTACCCCTGTGGGCAGGGTGCTATGTATGCTAAAGGTATGACATGTACTGGTGTGTGTGACATGTCCTGGTGGTAAATTACAGTGTATTATGTTTTTCACCTCGGCAAGGCTACCTGTTCCCATAGGATAGAATGGGGAGTTTGCTTATAACGTCTTATAAACATAACTACTCCTGAGAACAAGGTAGGAAAATAAGGTTTAGTGTGCCTAAACTCAGAATGTCAAAATACATCTTTTAGTTAGGGGGATATTTACATTCTGTGTTTGAAAATACCACTTTTGGAAAGTAGGTATTTTCTTGATAAGCCATTCAGGTTGCCTCTGCTAGGATGTGTATTGACTGTCTGGCTTTGGATTGACAGGGGCTGGGGATGTGTAGTGGCTCCAGAGAGGCTAGATGAGTCAGGGCTGGGCTGAAGAGACCTGGGCTGCATTTAGAGTAGGGGGGAGGAGATTTACCTTCACCTGAATGGTCCTGGCCTGCCTTCCACAATGTTGTCTCGACCTCCTGCCAGGAAGCTGGGCCAGAGAGGACATAACTGGTTTGTACTAAGCACAGACACTCTCTGCCTGAGAGAACAAAGGGATTTTGAGTATAAATATTGGGGCCCAGACACCAACATTTAACAACTCACTGGAATCAAGGAACCTGCCAAGAAGAAGAGCTGGAAGAGCTCCCAGGAGGAGTACTGGCCTTTTGCTGTGTTGTTGCCTTGTTGGGTTGGCCTGCAGTTGCTGCTTCTGCCTTGGGCAGTGAAAGAACTGGACTGAACTTTTTTTTACTTGTGCCGAGTATCTCCAAGGGCTTGAAGTAGAGCTTGCCTTCTGAAGTCTCAGGGACTGCAAAGACTTCACCAGCCTGTGGGTTTGGCCTCTGGAACCGCTGTTTCAGTTGCCACAGAGAAGGGAAATGCAACTGACTCCTTCACAAAATCCTTTGCTGGCTCTGTGTCCTGATGGCACCACAGAAGGCTCCGTCTGCATCTTACAACGCAACCCTGGTCTCACCGACGATGACGACTGATGCCACCACCACTGAGCCGCTGCTTGCACCTTGACCTGTAGGTACCGCACTCTGCACCACCTCGCTTCACTTCGCCATCCTGTACTTACCAACGCCATCGCTGCTGCTGACTTCGTCACCCGTGACCGCATTGTGGCTGGGGTCACTGCTCGTAAGTTTCACGACACGCTGCCTTGTCCCAAACAGCCACCTGGGCTGGTCGACGCCAGCTCCCACTAACAGGCTCTGTTGCTTGCACTGCAACCTGCTAGCAACGCATCGAGCACTGCCTCGCCCTGCACCATAAGCCTTGGTCTCACTGACGCCGTCTGCAAGATCGTCACCGAGCAGCTGCCTGCACAGCACCGAGAGTATACCGCACCCTGCACCGCTTCCATTTTGCCACACAACTGCGACGATTGACACGACCGGCTCGCACCAACGTGCCTGCCGCAACAAGAAAGGTTCTGTTATTGAGTATGTCCACACTTTTGCTGGCCTGTATCGACGCGGTCGGCTGCAACTGTCAGACTCTGTTGTTTTCAGCATCGAGGTAGCCCCGGACGGAGCTACTGACTCTTACAAACTGTGTCTTTGAGGTATTTCTGCAATTTTAAGGATATCTTGCAAAGTATGTATTTTTCAGTACAGTATTTTGGATTTTGATCGTTTTGGTCTTGTTTTGGATATATAAAAATATTGGCTATTTTTCTAAACTGGTGTGGTGTCCTTTTCTCGCACTTTCACTGTATTACTGTTGGTTATGTGCAAATGCTTGACACACTGCTTCTGAGATAAGCCTGACTGCTCGTGCCAAGCTACCAATGGGGTGAGCGGGGGTTATTTTAGGAGTGTAACTCCCATACGCTGACTAGGAAGAAGGGTCCCTACTTGGACAAAGGTGCAAACCCTTGCCAACAAGAGATCCCCATTTCTGACAGTATACCTTCAGCTGTGTCACATGAGTGGGCTAAAAGGGGCATTAGATGACCAAGCAGAGACAAATGCTGTTCACTCATAATGTACTAACAGGACTTGACATAGCCTAGCATTCCCAACAGGACAATTTGATATACATAAAAAATACCCTTAGAAAGGAAATGAAATGAAATGAAATGAAAAAAAAGTATTTGGTTAAGCGCACTGCGGCCAAGCGGCTTCCTGGCGCTGGTAGCAAGAGCAACAGTCACAGAAACAGCCGAAGGAGTTAGCCGGAGTACGCCTGAGAGAACAGAAAAGTTTTCAAAGATTTACGAAAATGGGAGTAAATAGGAATGGATCGCATGGAAAGCGGAAGACTATTCCAGAAACGGGGGGCCAAAACAGAAAAGCGTGTGCCTCCAGTTCTGGTTTTGCGGAAACGGGGGACATTAAGAAGGGCCAGAGAAGAAGAGCGAAGAGTACGAGCCGGGGTGTGAAAAGAAATAAGGGAACATATGCAGGGGCAGATCGGGCAAGGGCCAAGAAAATCAGACAACCCATTTTGAAAAGAGATCGCTGAAGGACAGGGAGCCAGTGAAGAGACCTAAGAACGGGAGTGATATGATGGGTTTTGGGAAGGTGAAAAATGAGACGGGCGGCCTGGTTCTGGATAGCTTGCAAGCGGCGTGATTCGTAGGCTGGAATGCCCACGTACAAGCTATTCCCGTAGTCAAGACGGGAGGTAATCAGAGCCGTGATGATGATTTTGAGTGCATCTGAAGAAAAAAAGCGGGAGATCTTTCGAATGAGCCGAAGGGAAAGAAAACATGAGGAAACAACAGAGCTGATTTGTGCATGCATGGAGAGATCGTGACTGACCTGAATACCCAGAGTTCTGACTGAAGAAACGGGAGTGGGGAGAGGGCCAAAAGAGGAGGGCCAAAAAGCAGAAGACCAAGGACTGGAAGAGCCGCCCGTCAAGACCAACTCGGTCTTGTCCGGGTTAAGCTTGAGATGGTTAGAGCTCATCCAATCCGAGATAAAGACCAAAGTAGAGCGAAATTTAGAAAAAGACAGAGGTGAAGAGGAAAGATCAAAGACAAGCTGGAGGTCATCGGCATAGTTGTACACGGAGACCCCCTGAGCAAGAAGAGAAGAGATAAGAGGGTAAATGTATAGATTAAATAGCAGAGGAGAAAGAGAGGAGCCTTGGGGAACACCACAGGAAACCAAACGGGGGAGAGCAGAGAAGCCGGACAGGTGAACAGCCTGAGAGCGGCCAGAGAGAAAGGAGGCAAGCCAAGAGAAAGCAAGGCCCCGAATGCCCGCCGCGCTGACACGCTCAAGAAGGATGGAATGGTCGACCGTGTCAAACGCAGCGGATAGATCAAGGAGAACCAGGGCTTGAGGAAGAGAGGAGTCAGCCTTAAGTTTCAGCTCATCGAGGACAGCCAAAACCACTGACTCAGTGGAGTGGCCTCGACGGAAACCTGCCTGATGAGAGGCCAGGACATGGTTCTCCTCAATGTAGGCAGAGAGGCAAGAAGTGACATAGCTCTCTAAGACCTTGCCAAGATAGGGAAGAAGGGAAATAGGCCTGAAATTAGAGGGAAGTGAAGGGTCAAGGCCAGGTTTTTTTAAGATGGGCAGCACAATAGCGGATTTGAAGAAAGAGGGGACTGAGCCCAAGGCAAGAGAAGCATTGGGAAAAGAAAGAGGGGGAGAGGGACAGTTAGTAAATAGGGCTCTTAAAATCCGGGCCGGAGCGCAGTCGGCTGGAGAGCCTGACTTGATCTTGACGAGCAAAGTGAGGAATGTGTCCAAAGAAATGGGGGGAAAAGATTCAAAAGAAGGTGAAAGAGCCGAAAAAGAGGAGGTAGGGGTAGGGGGAGGGAGCAGAGGGATGTTAGCTTTAATCTTAATGATCTTCTCGATGAAGAATTCATTAAGCGAAGAGCAAAGGTCTTGAGAAGGGATAGGAGTGGAGTTGGTACGATTCGCGAAAGCCAGATCTTTGACCAAGGAGAAAATCTCCTTGGATTTATTGGCAGAGAGAGCCACTTTCTCAGAAAAGTAATTTGTTTTGGCCAGGAGGACGGCCCGCTTGTATTCCAGGAGGAGATGTTTATATTGGGCCCGAAGAACGGGGCAGTAATTTCGTCTCCAATGACGCTCAGAGCGTCTCAGATCTAATTTCAACGCTTTGAGGGGAGCGCGGTACATAAGGACAACCGTGAGAGGAGCAGGGAGATTAAGTGAACGAGCAACCAGAAAATCCACATTGGGTATAGGTGAGTGAGGGAGAAGCTGAAACTGTAAGCTGGAACGAACTATCATGGCCACACCGCCACCCATCTTGCCGTCAGGGCGATCCGACCGGAGGGCGTAATAGGAGGAGGGGAGAATGGCCAGGACGTCAGGAAGAGAGTCGGACGAAAACCAAGTTTCAGTAAGAAAAAGAAAATCAGGAGACTCAGTGTGCACAAGGTTAAACAATTCCAATTGATGTTTCACAGCTGACCGAGTGTTAATTAGGAGAGCAGAGGCGGAATTGGGAAGGATAGAAACAGACGGTACAGAGGGATCTAACAGAGGGGGGGGGTCTGAAACTAAGATACCAAGCGAGTCCAAGTGTAGCAGCAGTGAGGGTGCAAGAGACTGAACAAGTTTACAGGAGTGCAGTTGAGCGGAGGTGTACACCCGCAGAGAGGCAGAGTCCATGGCCCCAGGTCCCGGCCCGTCGCGGACGGGCGCAGATGGGCTTAACTTAGGCGCAACTTCGGCGCGCCTTCGTCGTGCCCGCTGCGCTCGTCCGCTGCGCTGCCGAGAAAAAATGGGCATGTTATAGGCTCCAATGACAGAGACAGGGCGTGGCGGGGGGTGGAGGGACCAAGAGACTGCACCGCCAACCCCAGAGCGTCCAAGATGGCGAGCTCACCCACCCCGCTCCAGTGACCAGCCGGCAAAGGAGGAGAGCGAGGAGCGGAAGGCGTTCGGGAGTGCAGGCAGGTAGGAGCGTGCAGTACTTGTTTTTAAAATGCGCAGAGTCCACAGCGCTGGCAGAGGGACTGCCAAGGTTCCGTATAAAAATGATGCTGGAGGCAAGCGTTGCTCCCGGAGTCGCGTTGGGAGATCGGTGACGTCAATCAAGCTGGCCGAAGGGGTAGCCAGGCAACAGATATACCAGCCAGGGGGGGAGGGACCAAGAGACTGCACCGCCAACCCCAGAGCGTCCAAGATGGCGAGCTCACCCACCCCGCTCCAGTGACCAGCCGGCAAAGGAGGAGAGCGAGGAGCGGAAGGCGTTCGGGAGTGCAGGCAGGTAGGAGCGTGCAGTACTTGTTTTTAAAATGCGCAGAGTCCACAGCGCTGGCAGAGGGACTGCCAAGGTTCCGTATAAAAATGATGCTGGAGGCAAGCGTTGCTCCCGGAGTCGCGTCGGGAGATCGGTGACGTCAATCAAGCTGGCCGAAGGGGTAGCCAGGCAACAGATATACCAGCCAGGGGGGGAGGGACCAAGAGACTGCACCGCCAACCCCAGAGCGTCCAAGATGGCGAGCTCACCCACCCCGCTCCAGTGACCAGCCGGCAAAGGAGGAGAGCGAGGAGCGGAAGGCGTTCGGGAGTGCAGGCAGGTAGGAGCGTGCAGTACTTGTTTTTTAAAATGCGCAGAGTCCACAGCGCTGGCAGAGGGACTGCCAAGGTTCCGTATAAAAATGATGCTGGAGGCAAGCGTTGCTCCCGGAGTCGTGTCGGGAGATCGGTGACGTCAATCAAGCTGGCCGAAGGGGTAGCCAGGCAACAGATATACCAGCCAGGGGGGGAGGGACCAAGAGACTGCACCGCCAACCCCAGAGCATCCAAGATGGCGAGCTCACCCACCCCGCTCCAGTGACCAGCCGGCAAAGGAGGAGAGAGAGGAGCGGAAGGCGTTCGGGAGTGCAGGCAGGTAGGAGCGTGCAGTACTTGTTTTTAAAATGCGCAGAGTCCACAGCGCTGGCAGAGGGACTGCCAAGGTTCCGTATAAAAATGATGCTGGAGGCAAGCGTTGCTCCCGGAGTCGCGTCGGGAGATCGGTGACGTCAATCAAGCTGGAATAGTGTTAGACTAAATGTATGCACCAGTGTCCCTGAACAAGTAGACAACAGATCTTGAACACAACAAGCACTATCCACTCTAGTCAGTCTAGTGACTACTCCTAATCCCTATGGAGCTAGGTCACATGTGTGTTACATAACTGATATGACTATCAAAGCCATTGGGAAATACAAACTGTCTGCCATCTTAGGTACAATGTTAGGCGTGTCATTTCCTATCTTAGAATCATCATATGCCTGAAACAACATGTGAAATGTACTAGCAAGCTGCTCATTTGGATGGAAAAGGTAGACACATACTCATGATACACATCCCTATAGCTCCACAGAAACAAACCCTGTTAAACTAAAATACACAATAGGTTTCATTAAAGGAACAACATAAAGCTTGTCACAATACAAAAGAAAAGTAGAATAAACTACAAAGTCACAACCCAGAAGTACTACGCATTGTGCCTTGATCACAGTTAGCTTGTCACACATCCACTATGGCCTTGTAGACACACTTAACTTCACTTAGCTCACAAATACTCATTGAAAAGCTCAGACAACAAATTGCTACTAACATTAGCCGTGAATAGGCCATACATCCCCTATCCTGCTGCTTACCATACTCTTTCTGGTGCATCATGTTCCTGGGTGTATGAGCAAACGCAGGACCATGTGTGCCCCAATACAGAATCCACAGGAACATCACATAAGCATGATGTGGCCAGTGTCCCGTTCATAGATTAGGGAAATGCCTAGACTCTCACACTCTAACGGTGGCATAAGGCCAGATTGATATGTACATTACAATGCCAGCTACTGTTCAACTCAAGAATCACAGCATGTCATCACTAGCATTCTAATTGTGTGACAACCATTCATGTACCATACGCTGGGTCCACATGCAACTAACACATACAACAATTGTGTCTCTGTAAGGACAGTAAAACACTGTGGGGGATTTTATGAGAGAAGTGACAGAGCATGTTGTTAACCTCTTTGGCTTAACGACATGCTCCGCCACTTCAGAAACACAAGGCTGCACCTTATTTACAAGAATATGGTGCAGCCCTGCATTTTCCCCTGCGCTGGCGCTACGCTTAGCAGTGTAGCGCCAACACAGGCGCCCTTGCACCTTAGTGCAAGCATGTCTGAGAGGAGGGGGAGATTGTTTATGTACAGGAAGGTCCCCTTTCCTGCACATAAACAATCTTAAAATGCTATTTTGTCACTTCTATGTGTGCAGATTAATGCAGCACACATGGAAGTTACAAAATGTAATTGTTTTAAAGATTGTTTATGTGCAAGAAGGGTCACCTTCCTGAACATAAACAATCGAAGGAGTTTTGCTTTTTACATGTGTGCTGCATAAGGCAGCACACATGAAAAAGAAAAAATAGGGAGAAATAGACATTTCTCCTCGTACCGCCAAGTTGAGACCAGGTTTTCCCTGATCTTAATTTTGGCGCTGCCTCCTATTTACGCTGCCCTTGTAAATAGGGGGCAATGTCAAAATCAATGGGTGTTGTGGTGAAACGCCCACCGCAACATCCACTGCCCACATCTTTCACGCTAAGTATAGCATGAAAGAGGGCCTTATTTACAAGGCAGCGTAAGACACGTTAAATGTCTTAACGCTGCCTTGTAAATAAGGCAAAGCCCATATCACCACGGGAACATCGCAAAAATTGACGTTTCTATGGTGATAGGGGCTTGTAAATATGCCCCTGTAACTTACTGAGACATGTCCTGGACACAGACACCATCCACATAATGTACCCAAAAGATATCAGGATGTAATGACTGACATCTAATGTTAAATGCTCTGGAGAATACGGACTACAGACACCTTGCCTGACAGGAATATCTTTAGAAAGGGGAGTCCTGGAAGGCAACAGGTTCAGAACACTGTCAGAACAATACCTATCTCAATCTCACCATAGGCACAGGAAATGTATTATATGAGTCAATTGCCTTGAAAGGTTATTGGCCTACAGTGGCATTCACCTGTGGCAATGTTGTCATTGCAATTAGTTAACCAGATCTGTTGAAGGCACAGATATTGGCCCACCACTATCAAGTCACAGACATCAATTGTAACCTTACTCGGTGTACATATGTGTGCTCAGAGTCACCACCATGTAGGCAAAGTCCATATGTATTCAGGTGTATTGATGAGACAGTTGTCTTTCAGCCTATTACATACATATACAGCATGCTTATCAAAAAATATTGTCCTTTGTCACATTTGCACTATGTTGACATCTGTAAACAGAAACAATGAAGAAGTCTAATTTCAATAGCAAAGGTTTGTGACTTCATGTCACAATCCTAGACAAAACTAATGTAAACATTGACACCCAGCCAATGTAGTCACAAGAAATGCATACACATCCTAACCGAGTGTTCACACTCCATGGATCATCTACAATCCATGCCATACTCCCATTATTGTATACTTACCTCACAAATTACACATGAATTACAGTTAATAGCAAATTCAATATTCGGACACAGGAATACTAGAAGAAAAATAATGCATGCTTTATTCATCATATATGATGCTCTCAATGAAGAAAAACGCCAATGGCCAGTCCAAATGTCTGTGACATATGGGCCACAAAGTTCCTGCCCATCTATTCCTGCCTGCACTTGTCCTGCACAGGGACACCTACCTGGGGAGGGGCATCTAGGGGGCAGGCCAGGCACCAAAGGGACAAGACTAGGGAGGACTCGGTTGGTCTTTGGGAGGATTGGGATCAGGAGGGGGGGGCTGGACAATTGCAGTGGTAGGGCTATATGAAGGGGGAGAGTTGGGATTCAGGAGTGCTGGAGGGTTTGCAATGGAATAGGGAGGGCAGGTGCTTTTTCGGGCCAGTATTTTTTTGGGGTCGGGGGACTACAGTGGGATGTGAAAATTAGAGTTTTAGGAGGGGGTGGGGACTTTTTGGAACAGGGCAATTTTCTTTTTTGGGAAACGTGGGTGGATTTTCTGGATTTCTTGTTGGGTGGGGGTGGGAGGGTTAATGGCAGGGGCGGCAGGGTCATTTTCTTCTTTTTGGGAGGGGGTTGGCCGGTTTGTGTATGGAAGAGGTCAAGGGCAATGAGTTGCAGTTTCTGGGCAAAGTGGGTATGAGGAGAGGCAAGGGTGGGGGCTGTGGAGGCAGAGGGTTGTGGGGTCTGAAGCATGTCTGTTGATGCTGTTGTAGTGTCTGTTGGCATGTCTGTGGAAGTGAGTGTAACTTCTGTCTTGTGAGTGTGCATGTGTGTGTTTGCCCTTATGTCTGTGTGTTTGTGATCTGCATATGGATTTTGAGGTGGATGCATATTTATGTTTCCGTTTGCTTTGGTCAGGGAGGGTACTCGGGACTGTGGATGGGTAAGATTCAGAAGGGGGGTAGAACAACTGAATTTGGTATAATGCTGCCATCAGTGTGGAGGCTAGCGCCAGCTTGGATCTCTGTAGTACAGACATGTCCAATGAAGGCCCTCCAGGAAAGATACCATTTGGGTAAGGTGATTGGTATGCACCTGGAGGACATTCAGCACTGCTGTCTGCCCCACAGAGATATGCCTCAGGAGGTCAATGGCCTCTACACTCAGGGCAGCAGGCAGGGGAGACAGAGGCAGGGGGTAAGGTGCTTGGTGCAAAGGAGACACCTGCCCTTCTAGTGGCGTCGCCATGGTTATGGGGCTCGGGAGCAGACGGGAGGGTGGAGTTGGTAGGGCTGGTGGTGGACTCTGATGGAGAGGATCCAATTCCATTGTCATCCACTACCACATGGGAGTCCACCCTGGAGCTGGAGCTTGATGTCAAGCTGACAGATGTTACTTCGCTCATGCCCTCAGTGAAGCTCTCCTCACCCTACATGCCACTGGTTCCCTTTTGCTCGGTGTCAGCACAGGAACCACTCTGGCTAGCTGTTTCCCCAGCATCCATGGTGCTGTCTCCTTCGCTGGCCGGTTGTGATGCTATAAACAAGAAGTGAAATTAATCACATGAGTCGTCCATATGGCCTTAACACATAGGTTTCATCACAACTCTTCCAAAATTACACAACTACATCAAACGAACGTGTGGGTAAATTACTTGCTAATGTTCTGCCAATACCACATGTTAGAACACAAGTAAATCTGTGCACCCTCACACATGATGATGTCGGCGACATTGTGTGGATGCAAAGTCAACTTCCTCATCCACAATGTCTTCAACATAACTAAGTACCAGCTGATGTATTTGCGTTCACTGCTGATGGCCTTGTGTCATAAATATTACTGTCTCATCTAATGCAAGGGAGTTTAGACTTCATAATGGGAATAGGAGTCACACAATTGATTTGAGACATGGTATCCACTCTACTTTCCATACGCATCAACATGGGAACCAGCAGGTCTAGTGGTACAGGTCACATATTTTGATAGTTATACATCATGCTGGTGTAGTCATTGAATGGGCCATATCACACAGATCATATTTATTTTCTCATATGTCCAGTAGCAGAAGTAGTTGCTTGTCAGGTCACATATCTTTCAACCTTAGTGTGTCTCTGGACACACTAAGGTAGTGGGCATAGCTAGGGTAAAAGGTATTTGGCCTACAGTTTTGTGCCAGTTATGCACAGTTTTGGGGAGATAACTCAGACTTCGATCCACATTGGATACATTATACCAGTTTGCCAGGTAAACACAGGTCAGCACACTGCCAAGTTCAATAACTGCATCTTCCTCATGCTTCATGTGGATCACTATGCCCCTGGTCCATCTGGATGCATTGTCTGTACAAACATTTAGTCCTGAACATCTTGCTTGAAAATGTGCATTCAACTCTTCTTTCCATTTTCTCAAACACTGCATAAGTCTACATTTGTTAAGGTCAAGTCTGAATGTACCTCGCTTATTTCTTGCATTGTGCGCACACTGTACAGCTTGAGTGTTATTGCTTTTCATTTCATTTTTGTAAAGCACTTCTGAATGATTCTCATTTGGCATCTCTGAATCTAACAGTAAGGCAACTAAACCATGGTTTACAAAGCATCATGTATGACCAGTTAAGAGCACTGAATTAAATGGCATGGGTTGTCACAATTACAAAGTCAGAAACATGGACTCAGCTTTGGAATAGAGAGGATGGAATCCTACATTCAATCAAGTGAAAGGGTAGTGCGATAGGTGACATGCGTTAACAAACCTGTAAACTGCCCTTGGGATACATTGGAGTACAGTGGGCACCAGTGCTGGGACCGAACACTGGCTCACTGATCAATCACTACTCACCAAGTGCTAGACATGGACATTTCCTGCACCCTGGATTTACAGCATGGGATTTCACAGTTGAGTGATTCAACATCAACACAGTTTACAGAGTTGGTGTGGCCACACAGAGAGCAGTCCAGACATTTGTCAATGTCCTGACACATGTTGAGCACTTACAATAGTTCTGAAGGTTATCTCCATGCACATGTTGTTCTCATGCATTCCCAATACAAAAACATGGCAGTATTGTCAATACCTTGACAATTGTTTCCTCACATTTCCCAGATGAAAGAGGCATAACCATGCATCTACTTATTCTGGTGCATATGCATCTTTTAACACTGAACAGTGGTATAGTGCATCTCACAACCTAAAAAAGGGGCCAGCAGGATAAAATACTTGCACATGCGTAGGTTAATGTGTTGTGCAACAAGGCACATACTCAAACCCAAAAAAGGAACAAAATGGGGAGTGGAGAGGTGCCACTCAACATGAGTAGTGGAGGTGGATACATCCTCCCGAGCTTTAGTCAATAAACACAGTGATCCACCCACAAGTATGTATGTATGTCAGAACCTCCCAGAATAGGTATGTATCCCCACAATAGTGGAAAGTACACACTAGTTGTTAAAATACCCCTCACACACCAAAAGGGCACTTGGTGTCATGCTTCCTCATAGGGGTCTTCCCGCCCCTCTACGGGACGGGGCGTGCTACGACCTACGTTTGCGTGGGAGCACTGTTGTTGTGAGACAACTATGTGTTGTGTAGGGGTGTGAGAGGAAGGGTCAGGGGTGAATAGGAGAGTGAGATAAAAAATACCTGGCTCGTTGGTCTAGAAAATGTTAATATACCTTTGAGCTGGTATTAGTAAAAGGTGGGGGGAGGAGGTGTGTATGCCTCAATGAACTATGCCTCCTATGTCTGCTGACATGTTTCGAAGCTCACCAGGCTTCTTCTTCAGGACCTTAAGGATCCCTTCCTATACTCACAGTGATGTGTTATATCGTGATACACTTATTGTGAAAGAGAATAATGTTGTTATGCAGGAGAAATGGCTGCATGAAATTATAATGCCTCAATAGGTCTTTGTAGTCAATATACCTGGGGGAGAGAAGGACATATATTTGTTGCTAGATGCTTAGTCCATCGTGAGTATTCGGTGACCTGTAAGAAAGTGATACTATAAAAAGGAATTTTATAGTATCACTTTGTTACAGGTCACCGAATACTCACTAGGTACTGTTGTTTGGGGGTTTGTGTGACTCCGTGCCCGATGCCGCGCACCTTGCAGTCTGTGCCGTACTTTGGATTTTCATCTGTCACGACATCGTAATAGTTCCAGGTGGAGTTATTTGTTGCTACAAGTAACCTATTTTTGGTGACACCTGAATACATGTACTGTGGATTTTTGTCATCTTAGTCTTGTTTGGTTTAGATGAAGATTACTTATCTTTCTAAACTGGTGTGGTGTCTATTTGTAGTATTTTCACTGTGTTACTGTATGTGTGCACACATGCTTTACATACTGCCTCTCAGATAAGCAGCCTGCCTGCTCGTGCCAATGTACCAAGGGGGTGAGCAGGAGTTGTCTAAGGGCGTTACTCCCTTACCCTACTTGGAAAAAGGTGAAAACTATTGCGAACTAGAGACCCACATTTCGAACACCAGTCCATTTTCATTCAATGTCAGGTAGCCATAGGCTAAGATGAACTGGTTGTGCTAGGTGGGAGGAGGAATGGTTGCTATTGCTCCAACTCCCATCAGTCTCATTTCTAGGGGTAGGCGGAATTTGCGTAGTCGCGTTACACAAATCTCAGCGAAATTGCCACAAATCTCCCCGAGAATGCGGACTCCGCGAAGACGCGGAAATGCTTGCCCCGCCCATTCGCGATGTGTTTTTGCGTGCTGGCGGGAAAATATAGCGCCAAATTGCCCATGCGGTCGCTAATGGGCGTGGCCATCTTTTTTTTCACCTGTCCCGCCCTCTCGCGATGGTTATTTCCTGCTCCGGGTCACGTATTGCATGCTCGCGATGCTTATTTCCTGGTCCGGGTCGCGTACTGCATGCTCCCACCCATTCGCGATAAGTATTTTCTGTTCAGGAACGCGTATTACATGTTCGCGACGCTTTTTGCATGCTCGGGGGGGAAATATCGCGTGAACGTGCCCACGCGGTTGCAATGGGCGTGGCCATCTTGTTTTTCACTCTATTGCTATGGTTCTGGGCCTGCTTTTCAATCCTCCCTCTATCTTTTTAATCCTTTGTTTGTGGAAACTTTTTCTGATTTTTTTTGTTTATTATCTATCTCTCTATTTTCCTGATTCTATAATTTGAGTTTGTTTCAACTTTTTGTGTATGTTTCAATACTTTTTTACACTTTTTCTAGTACCTGCTTTTTTAATTTCTTTTACTTACTTTTTTCCTTCCTACCTTTTCTTTTCCGCCCCATCCTACTACCCAGAACCATGGCAAAGGGCCGCAGGGTTCGTAGCCATAGCCACAGCCGCGACAGCCGTCCTTGCGGAAGGCGGCGCTAACATGGGGTGCAGCCAAGGGCCTTATTCGGTGAGGCCGAGCAGGGTTTTTTTGTGCAGCGCCACCTTCCCTTAACCCTGGCAGCAGGCAGCAGGCCTGGGTTCGTGCTCCGGGAGCGTTGGCAGCGTTGGGGAAAGGCGCGCCAGCCAGTGTTTCGCTGCTCTGGTGCCGGCACACCCAAAACCAGTTGACGCACCAGTGGTCCGATAACCTGGACCAGGAGCAGGACCTGCTGGACCTGCTAGGAGTGGAGGTCCAGGGGCTTGGTGAGTAGCTATTTAATATTACTACTTTGTGTCTGTTCTTCTGCTCTGTGTTATATGTATTGCGAATATATGTTTTTTTCCGACCAGCAAGAATGCTGATGCTTACATTGCAGGTAAATTACGTTTAAAAATCTTTTGTGATTGTTATGACACAGGTGCTCGGCACTACTAATCTTACTTGTTTGCAACTTTGCGTGATTATGTAATAATTTCTATTAGATAACTTAAGTTAGGTAATGCTAGAGACACAATAGTTCTTCCTTTGTCCTCCTGTCACTAAGAGATAGTGGTGGATTGATACTTAGGTTTAGTTACTGATTAGTATGAGTTGGTAGTTTTTTAGTGGTCTTCGTGACGCACCCTCTGTTATGTCACTTGCTGCGGAATGCTGCTTACTCCAGTCCTTAATAGAACCTTTTGTAGGTTGTTTATTGAGTGGTAATAGGCTTAGCACTAGCAGAACATCAGCAGCAACCAACCAACACTTTGGTGTATGCAAAAATGTAGGCATGTGTCCTCCATTTATGCATTTTTGAGGACTAAAATAAATGGAAATGCAGACTTAGTGAAAAATTCTCCCGCCTTGAATAGGTGGGCTAGGTCAGGTGGTACTTAGGCTTAGTTGGTATTCTGGAATCAGAATGGAACACTGGATTAGTGTTGATAAATAATAACTAGTTGGTCCGCAATTCTCTCGATACTACTAGTCGACCAGATTAGATTTTATTGCAACTGTTGTTTCCATAAATGATTTTTTGACCGTTTAAAAAAATATTTTATTTGTTTCACACCAATCATCAATGTTTATCTCTTTCTTTCTTATATCTTTCATGATCAGCATCCAGGGGCAAGAAGACAGGGTCGGAGTTGGCGGGAGCAACTGGACAAGAAAAACACCAGGGACAGGAGGAACAGGACCAGAACCACTCTTCTATCGAGGGCTCTGCTGCTGGCCCCAGTAAGTCTTCCTGTTGTTAATATTAATAATTATTATTCCCTAACTTTTACTGCACCTTATTTTTTCCGAACTATTGTTTCCGTTTCCTAATGTTATTTTTTTTACCAATTCTTCTTCTATCTAGACTATCTGTTTCTAAATTCTTGTTATCCCTTCCTCTAACTGCCTCTGCTATGACTCTCTTTACTACTACTATACTGTCTGTAGTTAAGCTTGCCCAGTTGGCCACTCTTTATTTGAAAGGTTTTAAAGAAAACTCAGATTCACCAATAGATCTAGCCATTGAGTCCAGTCCTTTGGGTTGTCCTCTTCTACTACTTCTAATCTTCCTATTCTTGAGGATTTCTTAATCTTGAGGCTTTTCGAAAATTCGCAACAACAAAATGCCCAACCAGATTTTACTATTTTTGATAGAATAGGACATACTACTACTGTTGTAGGGATTCTGCACATACAGAAATTTGCACAAGAAAATAGGACATTGGTGATGGGAGGTTGGACCTTCCTCACACCTCAATCAGAACCCACCACAATCCCTTGACCGACTAGCTATAGTGTCTCATTACTATTAGCTCACCGAACCCCCCATACCCAATGAGTAGACAACCCAGATTATAACACTCCAACCTCTCAGTCGCGGAAGCAATACACATGCACATTGCACACCCTTTTGCTCACTCACTCGTGTAAGTCCACACCAAAGACCACCGAGTCTATGTAAGTTCAAAAGGTTTATTTTCAACTGACATGCTCTGTACGTTGTTCTATAATGCAGCACCAACAGCAAAATGCATAAGATTAAAACAATAAACATTGCTACACTTAGTTATACTTACTACAAGTAGAAGACAAAAGGTGAAATCATGATAACTGAACAGTGGTGGAAGCACCACCCTCCCCTTGGTAGGAATATTCAGGCACATGCATCAAAAAGAGAGTTTGCGAGTCCTTATTTGCGAATTTTAAGGAATCGCAAATAAAGACTCGCAAAACACGATGCAACAAAAACATTGCGAGAATATTGCGAATCGCTAAAAATCGCTAAATAAATTGCGATTTCGGCATTTGCGAACTCGCTATTAGCGATTTCGCAATTAGCGAAATCGCTAATACCGAAGTCGCTTTTTGATGCATCCTGATGACATCACAACCAGGAAGTGAGCAGCACCAGCCTCATTTCCAGTGCACAGTGTCAGGGAGAGGAGGGAGCTGGCTCTGGGAGCAGAACAGGAGTGTGACAGAGACAGAAGAAAAACTTGTGATATCAAATGGAAGCCTCACAAACAGCAGAGGAGAGCCAAACAGGCAGGAAACGCAAAATTAAATTTGCAGAAAAAGAAATTGACACCCTCATTGAGGGAGTAGTCCACAGCCATGACAAGCTGTTTGGAAAGGCATCATTGAAAGTGGCAGAGCAGGAGAAAAGGAAAATCTGGCTCCGGATCCAAAACAGGGTCAATGCCATTGGGGTGACACACCGCACCATTGAAGAACTCAAAAAACGATGGTACGACTTGCGCAGTCGGGCTAAGGTGCGCATAGCTGACCGCCTGAAGGAGGCAAAGAAGACAGGAGGGGGAACACCAACAGACACTGGGAACACTCCCATGGAGGACTTGATTGAATCCACCATCCAGCCAGAAGCTGTTGTTGGTGTGACCCAGCTGGACACGTCCGGAGCAGCAAACACATCTGAAGGTAAGATGAATGTATGTTTTCTTAGTGTTACGAAATGTAAAGGTAGAACTCGACCACAGCACAGCCCAAGTGCAGACCCTGAACATCCAGTACACAATGCATTCAGTAGGTGAGGGGCATTATGGGAGATGTAGTCAGGTCAAGCAGTTAAAATGTCAAATCTCAGAGTAACAACCCAAAAAAGCTTAATAGAGTATAAAATCATTTACAAAGGCAGAAATTTATTACTGTGCAATTAATATCACAGACATGAAATAATACAGTGTTGCACTGTTTCACCTCACAGATGCACAACGTGTAGAAGATGTGGATAGCGATTCCCCAGACATGCAGGACACCAGCGCAGGTGAACAGATGGACACACCTGTGGTGCAAATAAATCCCTCACGTCCAACAAAGTCACGCAGGGCTACTGTTCCATCCCTAGTCACCATGGAGTGTGAAGATGATGAGGCTGATGCAACACCAGGTGGCAGCCATGGCCAGACAACTTCCATCACACAAACACAACCACAGGTCCCCAGAACTAATCACAGAGCCCGGCGTAGGAGAGGAAGAGCACTCAGGACACAGCAGGAGGAGCAACCAAGTGATGTCTGGGGTGGTCTTGAGGGACAGATGCTCCGTATGCAGCGCCTGCAGACAAAAAACACACGATTAGTACAATTGCAAGTTGGCAAGATGGCTAGCAACATAGCAGTACTGTCAGAAAGTGTGCAGCAACTGAGCAAGGTGATGCATGAGGGAAATGTATCCCAGAAGAGACAGCATCGTCAACTAATGCTGCAATTGAAAATGTTTGCTAAATCAAACAATAGATTGGCCACGACAACTGCACTGCTGGCACGTAGGTCTGTGACCATGCAAACTGAAATGTGCCATTGGAGCGGCGATGTGGCTAAAGCACTGGACCAGGTCACAAATGCAGTTGATTTGCTAAATGCTTCCACAATTGCGGCCAACAATTCCACGCCCGAAGAGGGTAGTGAGGGTGGCTCAAGCCTAAGTAGTGTGGCAGTTCCAGTCCGCACTGCAGGAAGACGCAACACACGCAGCAGTACCCCCGCCGCTTCCAACATAACGGATGACAATGCTGGGTCTGACAGGCGTCTGGGTGTTCGTGGGAAAAAGCGCTAGACTGGCATGTACAAGTGCATTCCACTATGGTGACGTAACCATTTATTTGGATTTGACTTTTCACAGAGTGACAAGTGAATTGACATTTGCAAACCACTTATGTCCATTGCACTGGTCAGATTACAAGTGTGCTTGAACACTCATGGCAATTTTATTTAATTAAAGAATACTCTGATAGCAATAGTCAGTTTCTGTGTCATCATTACTCACCTCAGAAATAATTTTGTGTGATGTCAAATCTTCTCCTACGCCCTTCTGCTGCGCCTGCCCCTTGTGCTGCATGGTGTTGTGGCACTTGCTGGTTCCCATCCTCCGAATCGCTGTCAGACACCTCGATGTCCATTCCTCCCCTTGTCGCTATGTTGTGCAGCATGGCACATGCCGCTACTATCTTGCAGCATTGTTCAGGGTTGTACTTCAGTGCTCCACCGGTCTTATGTAGACATCTGAATCGGCTCTTCAACAGCCCAAATGTGCGCTCTATGATGTTCCTTGTCGAAATATGTGCTGCATTGTACCTCTGTTGATTGGCAGTTGTGGGATTGAGGTAAGGCGTCATTAGGTAATTACGCAAGGCGTATGCGCTGTCACCTACATGTAATGGAGCAAAGAGTCAGTGGCAGCTTCACATTGACATACGTACAATGACAGTGATAAACTATAACACATATTTACCAAGCAGATGTCCCTCTCCAAATTCTCCCCTGACAAGACGGGTGTGTATGCCACTTTGCCTGAAGATATAAGAGTCATGTGCACTCCCTGGAAATTGCGCAACAATGTCAGTGATAATGTTTTTGGCATTGCAAACAACCTGAATATTGAGGGAATGGTAAGATTTCCTATTTCTATATATATATTCCTGTGTTGCAGGGGGACATATTGCAACGTGGGTGCAATCAATACAACCCAAAACATGTGGGAAACGAGCTATCTGGTAGAACTCCTGTTTGGTTTTTGCAAGGTCAAGCGCGGTGGTAGGGAACTTGATATGAGACCCGATCACGGCCATCATGGCATCAAGGAATGCTTTCAATATTCTTGAAAGTGCGCTTTGTGACACACCTCCCGCAACAGCAATGACCCCCTGAAAACTGCCTGACGCCAGAAGGTGTAGGCAACATAGGACCTGCACATGCGTTGGGATGGCATTGGTCCTACGTGTCTGTCGTTGCATTATGGGGTCCAATTCATTGATTAGGTCATGGATCATTGCTGCATTGAGCCTATACTTGTCGTATATCTCATCCTCTTGCTGGCCTAGCAAAGTTATGCGGACTCTGAAGATGCGCTCATTCATTCGCCTCCGTCTCTGTGCGGCAGCCTGCAGCCTCATCCTCCTCGCCATCAGGTAAATCCCTGCCATTGTGAACAGTGCTGGCTCATTCTGGGTGTGTTTAAATGGGTTTCAGTTGGTTTTCACCGGTCTGTGATTTGCACTCATGATTACCACCTGGTTGTGATCCTTCTTATTTAGCGATCGCTAATTTGCGATTTTCATGGAAATCGCTATTTGCGATTTGTCATGCATACATTTTGCGATTCGTTGTTTGCGATTCGGTAATTGGGACACGCTAATACCGATTCGCTATTTGATTCGCAGAATGTTTTGCGATTCCTTATATTTGCGAAAAAATGAATTTTCGCAAATCTACAGTTGATGCATTTCAACACTGACTTTTGCGATCGCAAACGGCCTATTTTTGCGATTCGCACCCTTTGCGATCGCAAAAAGGTTTGATGCATGTGCCTGATAGTTTATATAAAATTATAAATGAAGATCTTTGAGCGAATTCTGGGGACCCCTCACCTTAGAAGAACCTAGTACTGGTTACATCATAAGCTGTGCAAAGCTCTGGTTCATAGAAGGGAGTCTTCCGTCTGTTATGAGATAAATGGTGCACGTTATTATATTGCAAGTATTTCTCAGTCGTGCCAAAAAGTGTACCATTTTTATGGATAAGCAATATGGACTAACACCAGAACTCCATAACAAAGTGGCTTGTTTTTCGACCTTGTACACAGTGCTCAGACAGTAGCAGTATGTGCTCATGTGGGCTTAAAGGCGTCTTACACAACAAGCTGCGAGGTGACGTGCACAAAAATAAAAGTCACAAAGGTAAAATGGTTGCATGGTTGGGGCTAGCTAAGCAAGGACTAGAATGAGCGTAGGGGCCATATACCACTACTAGTGTCTACTCTACTACCTGATTTGTACTAGTGATGTCTGTTATATATGTATGTATTAACTTTTTCTTCAATCTTGCTAGTGAAAAATAGGGGGAGGTGTATATGGCATCTAAAAAATGTGTAATGTTTTTTCTAGGCGTACTACCAACCACCAGTGCCGGGGCCAGCGGCGAAGGCGTTGTGGCTGCTGAGTGCGGAGAAGAGGCGGCAGTTGCAGGAGGAGCTACAGGGGGTGACCCAGCAGCAGTGGCGGGCGGTGGTGAGTTATATTCCTAATCCTTACTTATTGACATTACACTCACTGCAAGGGTGTACTGTATACTGTACTGTTGAGACTTATTAAGTAAGAAGTTGTTGTGAACGGTTGAAGACATCCTTTACTTAGCATTAGTAAAAGCATTAGTGGCGGGAGTGTTGAGTAACCAATGGCCTCTTCTATCTGACTTCAACTCAGCTGTAGTTTTATGGAGGAGACTAAAAGTCAGATCAGATGACCTTGATGAATGGGTTGAACGAAAAAGGAAAGAAGGGTGGAAGGAAGAAGGACGGGTGAGATTTAATATTTATGACTGGCAGAAAAGGATACGTGGGATGCATGCATGCATAGGTGGCTGATAGGAATCAGGTGCATGGGTGGTTGAATGCCTGAAACTCCCACAAATGTTAGAGGCTGAGGAAGTGAGAGGATAGATACATACTACAAATGTTATGTACTGTGCTTGCTAGTGCAACCGTGCCACTATGTGTAGAATTAATTTGTCTTACTGCTTTGCTAAGAGTATATTTTACAATAGTCTTGTTTTTTTTCCTTGATAAAGCTACTCCTTCCAAAGGGAAACCAGACAGGAAGGAGCTGGCAGCCAAGCCCCGGCGCTGGAACCTGGAGACCATACAAAGGGAATACCTGCGGCGGGAGGTTTTGGCGGAGGAGGAGGAGGCGGCAGCAGCTGCAGCCTCCTCCAATGCCCCGGGCTCCAGCCACCCCCACCAGCATTACAGCGCCACCGTCTGGCAGCCGCCCGCCGCCGCCCATCTTTTAATACCACTGCTGCACCCCCCCCCCTGTGGATGCAATTGCCGAGTTTTTCTGGCATTTTTTACATCGTTTATTTTTGTTAGGGGTTTAAATTATATATTTATACTTTACATACGATGTTGTTAATGTTTTGTGGGTGGGGTTACTGTTTTATGTCACACTGTTTTGTGCTGGTGCAGGGCCACAGCCAGTGTTTGATTTAAATAATTGGTTGACTTTGTAGGACACAAACGGATAGATGTGGTACCCCTCACTCAGTGACTTGTCCTCCTAGTACTGTCAGTCTCTCCTCCTAGTCTATGCATTCTGCAACTTGACTCAAAGGGGTGTGTGAAATTGAATTAATGAAAAAATTTCCTTTATTAATTATGCCTCCCCAAACTTCTTCTCTTACCTGTGCTTGATGTTTAACTTAGGCACAGCGATGGCTGCATGGTGATGATGGCTTTGTTTCTCAACATGCCATGGTTGTGGTGGTAGTAGTAGTAAACACTGGCAGTAGCATTTGCAAAAAACGAAAATGAGACAGTCAGTCACCTGAGAGAGACTGTTGGAGGAGTAGTAGAACGAAGTACAGTACAGAACTTACTGTCAAACAATAATGTGAAAAAATCCAATAAAACATAATGGTGGCGGGAATAGCCTAGTACATAGAGTTACAAACTCTAGTTGTGTCGAGTTACTAGACTAGGCCTACAGTACACTCGATACAAGCGTAACTGTTAGTGCTGTGTAGGAGGATGACAATATATCCAATAGCTGCCGGCAATTAATGCTGATGGATTAGGTTCCTTAGCTAAACAAATTACCTCGCAAATATACTGCTCATGGGTGGGCAAGCAGAAGAAGATCCTTGCCCTGCTTTGAAATTGAATTAGTGTTGCTTTTGCCTCATCCGCTCCAGCAAGCGTGTGATAAATTATTGGTGTCCATTTAATTTAGTCACACCTCAATAAGTTACATAGCCTGGGGGAAGAGGGTTAGGGTTTGATGAATGGTTGGGAAGGTGGGTTTAGGGAAAGGTTTGACAAAGAAATACAGCACGCATGGACAACAACAAAAGAAAAAACAATCTTGGCAGACAACCATATCCATAAATCTATTGAGGAAGAAAAAGGAAATGCATGCATGCTGATGATAACTTGATGGTTAATGAAGTACTTACTAACTACTACTAGACAATTAAACAGTACAGGGCAGCAGTATTTTATGCAATTTGCCTTGCCTGTTTGCCCTCAGAGACCCGAATTACATACAGTTTCTGTTCTGTTTTACCGGCCCGGGCTTACAATTAAAGATAGCAAAGGAAATTCAAAAATAGCTGTAGGGATGAATTTAATTATAAGCAGAGAGCAAACATACTAATAACAACAACACACAGTAGTAATGATTGAAGACAACAAATGAATCAAATTATTTAAAAGATGAGGAAAGTTGATACTGTTACTGTATGTTATCCTGGTCAAAATGGGGAGTTGTATCTCGGCATTCCTCTTGGTCCTCCCTTCCATGGATGCTCCAGCCATCAATCTTGGGTGACGCCACTGCCTGCCTGGTAGATGTAGATTTATTGGTAAGGTAAGTGTGAGTTGTTTTTCCCAGTATAGCACAGGGTAAGGGCCGGCCTGTAATTGTAGATGGAAAAACAAAAGCCATATTGAAAGATGAAGTAGAAAAAAAACAGCATAAATTACGGTGGAGTGCAACAAGAAGACTTTCAGAGGTGGCATGGATACATCATGTCTACTCTAGTCTGTTTCCAGCATTAACCTCCAACAACAACAGGACAGAGCAGGCCCTCGGCACCCGCCGTGACCCATCCTTTATTTAGCGTACTTTGGTTTGGGACAGAGGCAGACAAAGCACATAATATACAGCAACATAGCATTTTACAAATTAAGTGAATAAATTAATGCACCGCTCTAAGTCATACCACCACACTCGACTCCTCCACTACACAGACATGTAGATCTGCAGTGGTCGTTGTTGACTTGTTTACCTTTTATTCCACTCATGAAACACCCTGAGTTATTCCAGCTATCATCTTGGATCCTACTGAGTGACTGTGAAGATATTATGTCACTGTGGTCATCATCATGGTGTTGTCCAACTCAGTGTGCATTGTACAGATTGAGTCCCCTTTCCATTTTCAAAATGCAATGGATCGACCTGCAGTAGAAGTACAAATTTGGTATTAAAAAATGAGAAGGGAAGCAAACATTGCCTTGAGTTACTTTTAGTGTGTAGATTAGATAATAGTACACAATGAATAACTTCATGCACTACGAACAACAACAGCACAAATCACTCAGTCAGTGTCCAATGCATATCATCATTCATTACCGGTTCCTTCTCATCTTCAGTTAATGGGCAGTCTCTCTCGGCTCGGAAATGAGGATAGCTATAGTAGTCATCATCATGTTCCAATTCTTTGGGGGGACTCAATGAGGCAAGATTTTCTTCTATTATGCTAATCATCTGGCTTGAGGGCAATAGATTTAGGTTGATTCAGGAGGATGGAGGAGCAGCACTCGGAGGAGTGGACTGAAATGCAGAAAGCTGAAACTTATATATGGCAATAAAAGACTAGAAGACGGTGGTGATGGATTTGTTGTGATTCGAAGTTTACAACCAGAAAGACAGACACACAAATAAAAGTAAATAAGGGAGGAAGACAGTAAGAAGTGCAAGTCTAGTTGTCAGGGAACTTTAGCTCGTCTTCAAACTCTGGGGGTTCAAGCAGAAGTAGGTAATCATCATCTAAGATGCTACTTCCGTCTCCTGGGCCGTTGTTCTCATCTTCCTGCATTGATTCATGTATTGTGTAATTCTGTGGTATAAAGTGCTGATTCATTTTGATCATGGTTAACCTCTCCACGTTATTGGGCAAGAGACTGGTCCTTCTCACTGTTACAATGGAACTAGCAGCACTGAAAACACGTTCAGAAGAGACACTTGCGACAGGGCAAGCCAGATAGTTTATCGCCAGCCGGCTGAGCAGCGGCCAGTGGTCCCTTTTCCCATACCAATAACGCAATGGATTTTGATCAATGTACACCTCTGTCAGGTCATCCAGATAGGCCTGGACCATTCGCTCAATGTTCAGGGGTGCTACACTTTGTTTGGCCTCTTGTCTGTGCATCAGCACTGGACCTACCAATTCCTTGCTGTAAATACAAATCCTTTAACGATTTTACTGGGGCCGATGATCCGGTTCTTGCTGTTGTTGATAGTGTTGGTGAGTGTTCTGAGCCAAACGCACTGCTCTCAGACTCCGAAGTTGAACTTGATGCCGGATGCACTGCTGCAGTACTTGTTGTGGTTGTGGGTGTATGGAGCAGGCTTTTAATTACCAGCCGTTCATTTTCCAACTTACTGGCTGCCTTAGCTATCCAAGTTTTGTACCGGGCAACATCCACTTCAGAAAAGGAATGAATGTCTTACTTTTCAGTGCCGATTTGGACTGTGGATCCAGAATTGTGGCACAAATGTAGTGTTCTTGTGACAAAATCTTATTTTGCACCCTTGTATTGTCAGCTAAGCGACGGGATAAGCTCTCCACCAACTCATATGCTTCTTTTTTTTCCTCGACGCCTTTGTACACTTCAGACACCTCCTACAGCTGTTGCTCTAGCATGTGCAACAATGAGATATCTTGGCCCGTAGTACAGTCCTCCTTACTGACTTCACGTGTGAAGACCTCGAAAGGAAGAAGCATCTCAGTCAGGCATTTAACTAGGCACCATTGGTCCATCTGAAGTGTCATGCCTTTACAGCAGCATCCCCTCTTCGCATGACATATTCATTGATTGGTCTGGACTGCTCAAACAGACGGTCAAGCATGTAAGAAGTTGAGTTCCAACATGTTGCCACCTCCTGGATGAGTGCTTTGACTGGCATTCTATAGTCACGTTGAATGATCCTCAGCTGCTTCCGAGCTTTAAAAGAATGGCTGAAATGAGTGCATATAGTTCGGCAGATGGTCAATAAGTTGCTGACTATGGCTTCTTTTTTCAGAAAGTCTTGAACTATAATGTTAATGCAGTGCACCAAACACGGGACCCTGAAATAGGAACCAAGCTGCATGGCCTTAGGTACATTACTGCCATTATCTGTGGAAACAAAACTAATCTTAAGCCCTCTTGGGCACAGCCATTCAAAGACCTTGCTGTGAAACTCTTCCAAAATGTTTACAGCAGTATGAGATTTCTCCATGGCGAAAATGGCTACAGTTGCATGTTTTTGAGTAGCATTAAAAATCTCACCTGTGTCAACTGCACCTACTTGAGATAGCTTATCTCTAACACCCACAAAAGAGACCCAGTGTGCAGTGATGCAAATGTAATCAGTGGCTTGGCAACTGGTCCACATGTCTGTTGTCAGGTGGATATTGTGAACAGCACTCTGCTGCAAAGCTTATCCAACCAATTCCAGCACATCGTGATGTAGTGCTGGAACAGCAACTCTGGCAAAATAGGACCGGCTGGGAACCTTCCATTTAGGGCAGATGGCTGACATAAATTCAAGGAAACCCACCCCTTCCACAAATGAAAAAGGGAGAAGGTCCAGCACTAACATTTTAGCCCGCTTCGCATTGCACAACAGTGCCGTTGGGTGGTTGCGTTCGTACTGCCCCTCTGACCTAAACATGCTGAGAATAGTAGGCTGGATTTTTTTCCTTTTCCTTTGTGGTGAATCTGTTTTCTTGAACCCAGTTAGGTGCAACGATGCACTTTTTTTCATTGCAGTACTCGGTTGCCTTGGTGTCTCAGGCTGACTCTGAGTATGACTCTTACTGCGGTGCCACTGAGATGTTGCTGAGTATGTGGGCGGTACCACTACACTGCTGGGGACAGGGCTAGAAATGTCTCCCTCTTGTTCACCATCCACCGCCATCACATCTTCCCCTAATTCTTCATCCCCAACAACAGCAATGGGTACAGTTTTACTTTTTTCTAAGCGAAGTAGGTAAGCCTCCCACTGGATACTGTGGTGTATTCTGAGATGACTTGTTTGGCCTCCGGTACCATAGTTTGTAACAAGATTACCCCGCCTAACAGCCTGTCGACAAATTGAACATATAGCAATGTTCTCCTCCTTACTGCTAACCGAAAAGAAGTCCCAAACTGGGGAGGAGAACGTTCTGGCGCTGCTGAATGTGCCACTTTCAATACCAGATGAACTGGAGGGTGTTACTGGAATTTGACTCTGTGCAGTTACACTACCACAACTACTGAGGTGGTGGTTGAGCTGGATGTAGGTCCCTGCCGGGCCTTTGCAAATATGGAAGCTGGAGGTCGTGTTGTTGTTACATGTGTTGGAGGTATCCGTGCTACATCCCTCGCAGCGATTTTGGATAGGGTAATAATGTTGGTCTCCATAAGGGGTGGGCGGAATTTGCGAAATTAACTTTCGCAAATTATCGCGAAAATGTTTAAAATTATCGCAAACAAGCGGAAATATCGCGAAGAATCGGAAGTTTTTTTCCCGCATGTTCGCGAGATTTTCTGCATGGTTGCGGGTCGCCAACTTACCCATGTGGTTGCTTGCGGGCGCGGCCATCTTGTTTTGAGTTGTCTCGCGGTGCATGATCGCGAGAAGAAAGACGTGATCGCACGACGCATGACGTCACTGCGGGCGCGAACTCTCGCGAGACAGCGCAAATGGCTAAAAACAATACAAGATCTCATGGAGAACGCGACCGGATCAAGAAAACTTGTCGGCGAACGCAGGGATTTAGGTAAGGCGATCGCGCGAGAATGTATTATTTTACAGCGCGAGCAAGAAACAAATTATCGCCAAGCTGCGGAAACCGGAAATTTTGACATTTTCGCGCTCTCTGCGGAACGCGAAAATGTCAAATTATCGCAATTTCCGCGAACGGAACGAAATTTTCGCCCAGGCCTAGTCTCCATCTCTTCTGGGCCGGGATTGATGTTCGTGATGACTGGCTCGTCATCATCATCCCCCTCTTGTACATCTACCTCCATAACTGTAAGGCTTTCTGGAACCTTCCTTTTCACTAGCCTTGTCTTGTGGCGTGCATCACTCTCAGACTGAGATGGTGGCTTCCAAGTGGCATCAAGATCATCAGAAGCGGGGCTTGAAGAAGAAGATGGACTAACCCTCCTTTTCCTTTCGCAGGGTCTGGAAGACAATGGATCTTCTGAAACAGTGGCTTGCTCCTCTTTGTATGCAGGAAGTTCGATTTCCTGAAATGCCCCTACTTCAGGAGGAACAACTACTATTGTGGGCTGTGGCTGCTGCTGTTCTTGTGGCTGCTGCTGTTCTTGCGGCTGCTTCTGTTCTTGCGGCTGCTGCTGTTCTTGCGGCTGCTGCTGTTCCTGCGGCTGCGCCTGCTGCAGCACCTGCTGCTGCCCACTAATCTGCAGAGTTTCTGCCTGCGTTGATTGTGTACTACTTTGTGATAATGACATTTCAACATCGCTGCTCGTTAGTAGACTGGCTACCTCTGCGACACTCATGGGCTTGGGCCTAGGTTGGTGGGGCTGGCCCGCTGATGCGGAGGTGCTGCTCCCAGCTTGGTCCCCAGACAATGCTGCTGTAGGCATCACTGGCGTAACGAAAATTGAGGGGGCCTCCCTGCAAGGAACGTGAAGGGGCCCCCTCTGAGCTCAATCAAGAGCTCTCCAGCAAGAGTGCTGTGCTGAGGGGGCCCCCTGGAGCTTGGGCCCCCCCACACTGCAGGGGTTGCGGGGGTCTGTGTTACACTCCAGGCAGGCATCATTTTTTGTTTCCCAAAAAACATCTGGGGCGGCACACCAGTCTTGGTAAGTGCCACTTCCTTTTTATGTTCCTTCGCACTGACAACTTTCTTGGTACTGGAGGACCTGTTACCTTTCTTTGGGCCCATCTTCTTCAGATGTCAACAGGATGCAGGTGCACAAGTTGCAGAGATGTCTGTGGTCACACGTGCATGTGACATGGTGCGCAGCAGGATTCTGTCTGGCAGTACAATGGGTGATGATGACACCTCCTCCTCTGTCTTTTTGTGCACCTAAAAGCAAAGAAGCCATGAGAAGAACATCAGTGAAATGTTGATTTTTTTGTTGTGGTTCAATTACTACTAGTACAAACAAACAAATAAAAGATATAACTTAGTGTAGCCGTTTGTGAGACTTTGTCAACAAGGGCTTTCATGGTATACTGTGTACACTCTCAGGAATGATAGAAAAGAAGAACAACAACAAAAATACAAATGTAATGGAAGTGGACCCTGTTTGGCACTAAAGTATTTGCTTATCACATCATTTAGGGAGCTGCTGCTGGCAAAGGGGATGGATGGAAGCAGTAAGCCAAGAGGAAAACCATGCAGGCCTATATGGCAAAAGCAGCACACTTATATAACTCCCACCAGAAATGTCCACCAGCCACATGGACACTCACAAAACCACAAGCAATAAGCAAGAGGCCTGTAAAACAATGTACTGAGAAAAGGCCTATAATAGCCTGGCAAAGGATGCATGCTGCTAAACCACAATGCTTTGCCTTTTAATGCAATAAAATTCAGAAACGAAAATCCACAGGGCTAAACAAGGTCTGCAAGGTACATAACCACATACCACACACCACAAAGGCATTTATTTAACACGCACCCAAAAAGAACAGAAATACCCCCAAAAATACACATTTTGCAATTCAATCCAATGCTATCCATGCCCTAAATGGTGTTTAAAAAGGCAAAGGATGCATGCTGCTAAACCACACTTCTTTGCCTTCTAATGCAATAAAATGCAGAAACGAAAATCCACAGGGCTAAACAAGGTCTGCAAGGTACACAACAACATGCCACACACCACAAAGGCATTTATTTAACACACACCCAAAAATACCAGAAATACCCCCAAAAATACACATTTTGCAATTCAATCCAATGTCATCCATTCCCTAAATGGTGTTTAAAATTCAACAGAACACACAGAAACAGTTGTATCATGCACCTGTGACTAGCTCTGAGCCTACTGGATGAAAGGCTTGTTGGCAGACTAGGCCACAAGATTGCAGGCCTATGGCAAAAGCAAACTACCGGCCTTCAAAATGGCCACCAGCCACATGGCCTGGCCCACACAACTACAAGAAACTGAAGACAGACAATGCAGGCCTATTGCAAAAAGAACACGGCTTGGCTTCAAAATGGCTGCCAGCCTCATGGCCAGGCCTACAACAACAAGAAGCCTAGGCCACAAAGGAATAACATGCAGGCCTATATGGCAAAAGCAGCACACTAATAAGTCCCACCAGAAATGGCCACCAGCCACATGGACACTCACAAAATCACAAGCAGGAGTCCTGGAAAACAATGTACTGGGAAAAGGCCTATAATAGCCAGGCAAAGCATGCAAGCTGCTAAACCACACCGGTTTGCCTTTGAATGCAATAAAATGCCAAAAAAGAAAATCCACAGGGCTAAACAAGGTCTGCAAGGTACACAACAACACACCACACACAACAAAGGCATTTGTTTAACACACACCCAAAAAGAACAGAAATACCCCCAAATATACATATTTTTCAATTCAATCCAATGCCATCCATGCCCTAAATGATGTTTGAAATAAATTCAATACACACCAAAGGAACAGTTGCTTCATCATGCACCCAACCATGACTAGCTCACGGCCTACTGGCTAACCACAACAATTAAAAAAAAACATGCGAAGGCACTTCTCCGCCATCATAGTAATATGGATGCTATGCTTTTCTGCCCGAAAGGCAATTGGGCGGATTGCCTACCGGCAGAAAAACGGCGGATGGTCTTCCCGTCCGCCGGGGCCCCCCCGCCATCGTAATGTGGCGGGGGCAAAGTTATGCGGGTGGTGACTTTTGGCAGGCAGATCGCCACTGCCATACGGGCGGTGGCGATTTGCCCGCTATATTAAGCCTAATCACCCCCATGTATATCAGACTTACTATTCCCACTCCAATGTAAAGAATTTTGGGGAAAAAGTTGGACACTAAGGAGGTGAGATTTACAATTTACACCACAGCCAAATCATTCTGGGAAAGGAGTTGGGCACTAAAGGGGTAAGATGTACTATTCCGATTCCAATCAAGGGGAAGTTATTGGGCAATAAAGAGGGTAGATTTATTATTCCCACTCTAATCCAAACCATTTTGGGGAAGGCATTGACACTAAAATTGTCCGATTTAATATTCCTACTCCAATGTAAACCATTTTTGTGAAGGTGTTGGACACTAAAAGAGTCATATTTACTATTCTCAGTCCTATGTAAGCTATTTTGGGGAAGCTGTTGTGTACTAAAGGGCCTAATTTACTATTTCGTCTCCATTTTGGGGAAGGTGATGGACAATTATGAGTTCCAATTTATTATTCCCACTCCAATTTAATCTATTTTGGGTAAGTGTTGCATACTAAAGTGGTCACATTTGCTATGACCATTGTGTTGGGCACTAATGGAGTCATATTTACTATTCCCACAACTCTATGCATGATTTTACAAAATCATAAAAAACAATAAAAAGTCAATACATGACAATAATGTAATTACAAAAACATTTTCAATTTAGAGAAATATAACATAAAACATAACAAACACTGTTCACTATATTTTAAAGAGATTAGTTATGAAAGGCGCACACCTATTTGTATCGAATGTTGGAAACGTTTCTAAATGATCTGTAATGGGTGCTGAGGTACAAAAATCCGTTGTCACTACGGATGTGGAAACTAAGAAGAAACAGTAGTGGGAAAGCCCACTGTGTGCCTCGCACTGTTCACTTGTTTGCAGAATATCCAGAACGTAATTTAACAAATGAATAAACTCAAATGTAGACCAAACTTTGAAAAATAACATTATACAATGATATTAACTCAAGAACACATACAATGGTAAAATATTCATTTTTACATTGCAGTTAAATTGAATACAATTACATCATATTAATAATCCTTAATAGTTTGTACATAGGTCATGGAAGGTATCGATGGGTGCAATAACAACAGTCTTCTTCATGTTGTTGGAAAAAGTGCCCAATGCATTTCGGGATCTTAAATCCCTTCGTCAGGGGCAAACCTAAAGTAAATATGAAAATTATAAATCATTTATACAATTTGTATTGGAACTAAAGAGATGCTGCGGTGGCAGTTATTGTCCTATGGCCATTGTGATCATGCGCTAGTGGTGATGATAACTTGTGTGTTTCTGTTTAGCATGCTCACTACCTTGCACGCACCTTTTTCACCCTCATCTGGACCCATACCCCACATACCCACATGCACCATCCGGCAGTCCTTAAAAAGATCTCCGACAAAGAGACCCTTCGGGGGACCCGTAGGGAATTGCAGCCCCGGCCCTACGAGGAGCAACTGCCCAATGATGAAGCATGACACCTCTTGGGGTGTGTGAGGGCAACAGAGGACAAGAAGTGGTTGTTCCACTTCACTAAAGGGTCCCCTTTTTTCTAGGATATCTTCTCTATCTATCTGTTCACCTTTCTGATCTTCATTGCAAAGGGAAACAGTCCCCTGATACTATGCCTAAGATACTGTTGAAAAGAATGAAGCCCTGATAGATCCAGGCAGGTGCATAGATATAGACGAAAAAATGCATGATAGTGAAGAGAAATGGGAAATAGTCACGTCGCTCACCTTAAGGGCGTAGTAAATGAGTAAAGTGGATGAAATCAAAACGAAACAAGCGAGTGATCTCGAGGTAGGCCTGTTAAAAATGAACATTGGATTAACTGGGAAAAGGAATGGGTGGCCTGAATGCCAAAATGCGTCACGGGGACCTGAGCGCTTACCTAGTGGAAATGTGAGGAGATCCTCGTGACTGTCATGAATTTACGTTAAAAGTAATGGATTCCAAAAAGGTACGCGAGAGCCAAATGAGCAGCCGTGCAGAGGTTTGCAGGGCGCAGTGGGACGAGTGAATTGGCCTGTGGAGAATAAACATGTGATTAACGTGGTAAAGTGGTGAGGGGGCAAAAAATGCAAAAAGCCTGTGGTAGCTGAGCGCTTACCTAATTCAATGATAAGGAAGTCCTCGTTAACCCCGCGGATATCGAGTGGAAAAGGTGGGTTCCAGCAAAGAACGCGGTGGCTGGATATGAAGCCACGCGGATGTTTAAAGGAGTGACCCGGAAGTAGGTGAAAAGGTCATGTGCATCGCATAATAGAAATGGTGAAAATACCGCGGGAAAGGTTCATCAATAACTAAAACAGAGGCATAAATAATGTCAAGAAATAAGAATGAGTGAAATGTGATGTTCATCAAAAAAACGAGAAAATCTACAAAACGAAAGACTTGTGTACGAAACAAGGTCAAAGGAAAATATCATGGGCTCGCGAACTAGTGGATGATGATGTGAAATAAAGATTTGAATGGAGAAAAAATGAGAAATGAAAAAAGACGGGCAAAGTGGCTGCGACTGAGTGGTGGTTAAGACAAAATGATGGGAACATGCATAAAACAAATGGGGGGGGGGTCAAGAAAATGGGAGGTCAAAAAAATAGGCTCATCTAGTGTTCCCACTACTGTTTCTCCTTAGTTTCCACATCCGTAGTGACAACGGATTTTTGTACCTCAGCACCCATTATAGCTCGTTTAGAAACTTCTCCAACATTTGCTACAAATAGGTGTGCACCTTTCATAACTATTCTCAGTATTTCCATTTGTCACACAAAGGTAGCACCCTGCTAGTAAAATGTCCTTCGATACAATAACTAACCTAACTGACAATAGGGCAGTCACAAAAACATACACTTCCGATCAAGCTACAGAGATCTATTCATTAATTCAAGAAGTCAAATTTTCCGATGCTCACGGTCGTTCTATCACTCAACAACTCAGGCAACTTGAATACATCACCAGAAGACAACTTAATCAAAAACTTCATGCATCTACGCTTGTTCAATATCACAAATCCAAACGCATACCGAGGGGTCTCAGATTGGCAATCAAACCTATGTTGTTCCGTTTTCACCTCAACCCAATTTTCATGGATAAATGGTATGCAATCGTCAATAAATGTTCTCTTGATTTAATCTTGCTTATAATTGAAGAATTGTCTAAAACAATATGAGAACTTGAAGAAGAAATCTCTAATCTAAAAAGCGAACTCCAACTCCGCTTGGAAACAGAATCATGGAAACTACAAATGGAGGTTCTCAATCAAAAACTGGACAAATATGACAAGGAACTCCAGGAAGGAAAACTTTGAAAATACAAAAGACACTATAGATTACAAACTGAATGAAGTCTACACCTGGGCTGACATCTACTCTAGGAGGCGCTTCAATAAAAAAGGTACTGCATCATCTGATGAAAGCACGGTATCAGACCAAGAACCAACAATCAAAAGAACACCAGCACAAGCAGTGTCAACACAAGCATCTACATCAGGATTACCATCAGAACCCAGGCGATCATCGTCAACAATTGCCCACTCGTCTTTTTTATCCCAAGCCCCGGATCACAGTCGTCCTCCTTTAACAACAGACACCAATATCCGACCCGCACAAGAAAAACAAGGCGAGGAAAGGGAAAAGGCAGGCAAACCGCTCCGCAGCGGGAAGACAGTGACTTAGTTATTAATATCTCTTCATATACATTGAGTACTCTACAAAAGAGAATCCTCACAATGGGTATGTCTTTTGTTCCCACAAACAAGACCACTCTTTTAAGCACTGAAGCAGATTTCTACAAATTTATGAGACTACTCCGTCTACGTCACTTCTTCACTAACATTGTTCCCTCTGACGACAACAAGACTATGGCTTCCCTCAATCCTTTCAGACCACGCAGCAAGTTTATTCCACCTGTTTCACATAAAATTCTGGATTCATTTGAACGCCTAGTGCTTAAAGATTTCTCTCTCATCAATTTTCAATCCATGAAACCCAATAATCTTTCTCATCAAGACAGAGTACTCATTAGAAATCTTGCCAACAACCCAGATATCACCATGAAACCTGCTGATAATGGCGGCGCAATAGTTCTCATGGATACCCAGTATTACATCACCAAAGTCAACAATCATGTTTCAGACATCAATACTTACATGCAATTGCCTCAGCACCCTACCACCCAACTAGAAAATATCCTTTCTGGGATGCTTCATGAAGCAACTGATCATGGCTGGATCACTGATCAAACCAGAATTGTTTTTAACTACAAAAAATGCCAGACGACCCAAACTCTATATGATTCCTAAAATTCACAAGAACCTTCAGGACCCACCATTTCGCCCCATAGTCTCAGGCTGTGGATCAATTTTTGATCCTTTAGGCAAATTTTTGGACCATTACCTGCAACTATTTGCTCAAAATTGGTCTTCATATGTGAAAGACGGCACACATTTCCTACAGAAACTGACCTCCATCAACAACATGGATCTTACAGACATCATTTTGTGTGCTATAGACGTCACAGCTTTATACACATCCATACCACACCAAGCCGGCCTTGAGGTGGTCGAGTGGGCACTTCTCAATACACCTGACATTAATGTCGAAAGACTCTTCATCATAAAAATTTAGCATTTTTGCCTCAATTAGAGTTACTTCGAATGGGAGGGAAATTTCTATGCTCAACTAACCGGTACTTCAATGGGCTTTTCTGGAGCCCCAGCTTATGCGAACACCTTCATGGCCCTTTTTGAATCAGAAAACATCATGACAAACCCTGATTGGTGAACTCACGTTCTAATGTACTGCAGGTACATTGATGATATCTTTATACTTTGGACAGACACCAGTATCCATCTAAAAACTATGATTGACGAACTCAATACCATCAACCCTAGGATTCAATTCACTTACAACATTCAACGACAAAAGATTCCATTTTTGGACGTCCTCATTACTAAGTCTCCAGACAATTGCAATTTTGAAACTTCCGTTTTTCAGAAGCCTACAGATCGTAACAGCACATTGATTTACAACAGTTCTCACCCCCACAGTCTATGAAGGAATCTCCCATATTCACAACTACTTAGAGTTCGACGTATCTGCTCTAATCCTGAAACCGCCAAGATTAAAGAACAATAATTCATACAACCTTTTAAGGATCGGGGCTATCCTGATAATGTTCTTCAAGATTGCTTGACATGAGCACAAGTCGGCCGACAAGAGCTACTACATCAATCCATCAAACAACCATCAGAACGATTAGCATTTGTTTCTAAATTCACTACAGCATCTAGATTCATTCAACGTATCATCAACTCCAGATGGGAAATGCTAGCATCTGAAAATGACTTAAATGGCATATTTGCCACTAAACCATTGTATGCATACACACGGGGAAAAAATCTGAAAACATTACTATCTTCTCCTCGTCCTATCCAGACTACTTTGAAGCACAAAGGCACTACTAAATGCAATAACTAAATTCATTGCAACAATGTAATCAGTGGCAACGTTCTTACCCATCCATCATCTGGAAAACCAATCAATCTCAAACACTCATGTGATTGCAATTCCATGAATATCATCTACTGCATCAAATGCCCTTGTGGCAAAGCCTAAATTGGAAAAACTGAAAGAAAAGTCAAGGTCAGAATAACTGAACACAAAAGCAAGATCAGAAATCGGAGTTCCACCTCTTCTCTAGCAACACACTGGAATGAATCACGACATATCATATCACAACTCCAGTTTCAGATTGTTGAATCTGTGACACCCACGCCAGGCGTAGCCATTTCCCAAAAACTTCTTCAAAGAGTAATTTATTGGATTAAACTACTCAACACCATGATGCCATCTGGTCTTAATGTCCGTATGGACATGAGTTGCTTTCTTTAAATCTCATTACTCTTTTCATCACTTTGACCCTCATCAATAAGTATATAACATAACTAGGTCTCTATAGATCCCTTTAACAATATAAATCACAGCACTGGTCTTTAGGTACACCCACTTGTGTTTTTTGTGTGAACATTGATTGATAAACAGTTAAATTCACAATTGTCTAAACATGATGGTATCACCTAATTCTTTTGTGATTTTGTTTAAATCATTCATACAGTTCTAGTGTTCATTGTTAATTTTCTTTTTTCTTTTGATAAATTGTTTGTTCTTTTTACTCATTCTCACTTCAGCTTTTATTCACTTTTGTACCACTTCAGTACTGAACTTAATTGTTTCCATATTAACTTGTTTACCTCCTATTACTTACCTCACCATTCCTCATCTTTTTTCTTTCCAGATGACCTCCCATTTTCTTGACCCCCCCATTTGTTTTATGCATGTTCCCACCATTATGTCTTAACCACCACTCAGTTGCAGCCACTTTGCCCGTCTTTTTTATTTCTCTTTTTTCTCCATTCAAATCTTTATTTCACATCATCATCCACTAGTTCGCGAGCCCATGATATTTTCCTTTGACTGTGTTTTGTACACAAGTCTTTCGTTTTGTAGATTTTCTCGTTTTTTTGATAAACATCACATTTCACTCATTCTTATTTCTTGACATTATTTATGCCTCTGTTTTAGTTATTGATGAACCTTGCCCGCAGTATTTTCAGCATTTCTATTATGCGAGTCACATGACCTGTTCACCTACTTCCGGGTCACTCCTTTAAACATCTGCGCGGCTTCATATCCAGCCACCGCGTTCTTTGCGGGAACCCACCTTTTCCACTCGGTATCCGCGGGGTTAACGAGGACTTCCTTATCATTGAATTAGGTAAGCGCTCAGCTACCACAGGCTTTTTGCGTTTTTTGCCCCCTCACCACTTTACCACGTTAATCACATGTTTATTCTCCACAGGCCAATTCACTTGTCCCACTGCGCCCTGCAAACCTGTGCACGGCTGCTCATTTGGCTCTCGCGTACCTTTTTGGAATCCATTACTTTTAACGTAAATTCATGACAGTCATGTCACGAGCATCTCCTCACATTTCCACTAGGTAAGCGCTCAGGTCCCCGTGACGCATTTTGGCATTCAGGCCACCCATTCCTTTTCCCAGTTAATCCAATGTTCATTTTTAACAGGCCTACCTCGAGATCACTCGCTTGTTTCGTTTTGATTTCATCCACTTTACTCATTTACTACGCCTTTAAGGTGAGCGACGTGACTATTTCCCATTTCTCTTCACTATCATACATTTTTTCATCTATATCTATGCACCTTCCTGGATCTATCAGGGCTTCATTCTTTTCAACAGTATCTTAGGCATAGTATCAGGGGACTGTTTCCCTTTTCGCCTCATTATCGTCTTTTCTACTGGTTACTTCACCACCAACATTTAACACTAACAATCACCAGGAACGTGGGTTTCTCTATCTTCTTTATCTTCCCCATCTGGTTTGCCAGCATGCTAAACAGAAACGCACAAGTTATCATCACCACTAGCGCATGATCACAATGGCCATAGGACAATAACTAATTAAGAGAGGGGGACCCCAAAAGCAAAATATGGAACCGATCTACGCGGGGTAAATAGCAATTACTAAAGAGGAAACCAATACCGGTCCAACTGATATATATGAGGGCCTAGAAAATAGGTTCCTGATAACAAACAGAACTAAACTGGAAAAGAATGAACAGATTAAATAACATGAAACACCCGACAAGGATTGTGGATATAAAAATATATATCTCTCATATTTATTTATTTTTTGATTGAGTTATTATTTTCAATTTTTACAAAAATTCAATTGGGTTAATACATACATAAATATTAAACATATAATCGAAAAAGGCTAGCACACATATATATAAATCAAGAACATAGTTCAGTGCCCCACACGAGAATCTGATTCATGCACACACGCAATCATTCCAAACCGCATTCAACACTACAATTCAAGTCAAAGATGGAACAAGCTATCCTTAGGTGCTCAGATGGATGTTGTAGCTAATGTATCATCCAGAAGAAGCCGGGTGATACTCTAGGGAAAAAGAGGTCGACAAATCAAGCGCTTGATTTGTCGACCTCTTTTCCCCTAGAGTAGAGTGTGCATGAATCAGATTCTCGTGTGGGGCACTGAACTATGTTCTTGATTTATATATATGTGCGCTAGTCTTTTTCGATTATATGTTTAATAACCCAATTGAATTTTTGTAAAAATTGAAAATAATAATTCAATCAAAAAATAAATAAATATGAGAGATATATATTTTTATATCCACAATCCTTGTCGGGTGTTTCATGTTATTTAATCTGTTCATTCTTTTCCAGTTTAGTTCTGTTTGTTATCAGGAACCTATTTTCTAGGCCCTCATATATATCAGTTGGACCGGTATTGGTTTCCTCTTTAGTAATTGCATAGGACAATAACTGCCACCGCAGCATCTCTTTAGTTCCAATACAAATTGTATAAATGATTTATAATTTTCATATTTTCTTTAGGTGTGCCCCTGACGAAGGGATTTAAGATCCCGAAATACATTGGGCACTTTTTCCAACAACATGAATTATTATTGCACCCATCGATACCTTCCATGACCTATGTACAAACTATTAAGGATGATTAATATGATGTACTTGTATTCAATTTAACTGCAATGTAAAAATGAATATTTTACCATTGTATATGTTCTTGAGTTACTAAAATATCATTGTATAACGTTATTTTTCAAAGTTTGGTCTACATTTGAGTTTATTCATTTGTTAAATTACGTTCTGGATATTCTCCAACAAGGGAACAGTGCGAGGCACTCAGTGGGCTTTCCCACTACTGTTTCTTCACTATATTTTAAAAACATAAAATAAAACTTACTTTTTAAAAATATAATTTAAAAAAAATGGAAATACCTAATAACAATATAGGTTACATATGTCTATCTAAAAATAATCATTTTCTGAAAAAAAATAACTAATAATATATATATATAAACATTACAAACGAATGACTTATCAATCAATATTTTTTTTTAAATATTCAATTAAATAATGTTTTTAAAAATAGATAACAAATTATGATATATTAACACTTAGTTAAGATAATGTATAAATTCCATAAACAGACACTTAAAATAAAATGTAAATATATTTTAAATAAATTAAACACATTAAACACATTTTGAATATTAAAGATTATTTTATAATTTATGTTTTTAAAGTATTTAGAATTTTCACAATTATCAAACATAAAAGGAGCAATTTACAATATTGATTCTTCAATTTCAAAATATAACATTTTTAAAACACAAACTAACAAATTTGAGATTTGCAATTCCAATCAAAAACATTATATAAAATATAAAACTAAGGGCCTCATGTAGGTAGCGAAATACCGGTCGGTAACGGCCGATATTCGGTAAATATGCCGTTACCGACCGGTATTCAGACAAGTGAGATGTAGGAGTCCAAAAACCACTGTTCGGTAAATATGAGGTGGTAAATACCGATTCATAGTTACCGAATGCTAAAATACCGATTCATATTTACCGAATACATAATTAACGAATCGGTAAATATGAAGTGGTAAATATGAAGTGGTAAAAAGTCAAAATGACATGTAGGAGCACTCGGTAATTAAGAAATCCAAGAAAATCGGTAAATAAGAGTCGGTAATTAACACGGATTGAAAGCAGGTGGTAACCAACAACAGTGCAGCTAAGCAATCCCAAAATGCAACAGCGTGGACACCCTGGCAGCTATGTACGTCATTGCAAGGCGCCTACGTCTACAGGCAGCAGGACTGAGGGTTTGGCGAAGGAAGGAACGCATCCACAGACAGCGCATCACACTATTCCAGCTGACTGATGCAGAGATACATGAGAGGTACAGGCTACACCCCGAAACCATCATGGACTCAATCAGGGACCCGCACCCACTCCTGGACCAGCCAATAAGAAGGGCGCACGCCATACCCCCACATGTGCAGGTGCTCTGCAGCCCACATCTGCTGGCATCCGGCATTTCTCAGGTGGTGACAGCTGCGGTGGGTGGTGTATCCCAGAGTTGCCTGTCCCGTTCCTTCAGGAATTTCTTCCACCATTATATTGGCTGCATTGATGGGACACACATCCCACTCTGTCCACCAGCTGACACAGAGCACATCTACAGGATCAGGAAGTCCACCCACTCCATCAATGTGCATACCGAATGGAATGATGTTGTGAATGGTCCCGTGGGTGGCAGAACCAAAAGGTGCGCGTATGCTATTTACAACGAGGTCTGCAAGTTGTCGCACAGTGAGGCGGCTTCCAGACTGAGAGCTATTGACCAAGCAAACATGGAGAAGGCCTAAGCCGTTATAGATATTAGCTCTAGCACTCTCACTTCTAGGATTCATACATGAGACAATAGGCACATGCAAGTACACGGCGCATGCAATGTACAAGCCTCGATTTTGGCGTGCGTCCTACGAGGTATCCCAGTGCCTGTGATTACACCTTCTTTCACTGTGCTTGCAAACGGTATTCATTTAATTATGATTAATGAAGTTTGCTGCGGGATGTGAGTGGTAATCCCGTACATAACTGTCTCGCATGAAGTTGTCTGCTGCAATACTGTTCTTTTTCCACCCCCGCATGGGCGGCGGGATGTTTCCATCTGGCCTTCGATTCCAACCTTGAAAGCAGAGTCCAACAAGTTGAGCAGAATAGAGCGCCATTGTCCCACAAAGAGGTGCCTTTGACTTCCTCTCGTGAAATATTTGTCCTTCACGTTGCTACTACGCGCACTGAGGAACAGGCGCCTCTGAATACTGACCTCCCCCTGCATTTCGGCTCCTTGATCCAAAGTATTATCAATGCCTCGTCCACGACCGGCCTGGCTCAATTTTTTTTAACATGTGGGGCTCGGGTCTCGTGACCTCTTTCCAAACTATTTTTGGTGTAATTCCGGCATTTGTTCATTCACTGTTCTCGAGCATCTTTGGAGGTGTTCCGCTGCTTCTGGCGCTGGTGGCAGGTGTGCTGCTTTTACTTTTCATACTACGGAATGGCTGCTCCTTCTGTGCCACACGAGCACCTGTCCCGTCTGCATCTTCTTCGTGATAGGATGCTTGACTTCTATGGTACTTTGCCATTGGCGACTTTGAGCCTGGCTTATGGATTATCCTTCAGGTATTCCTACTTCACCTGCGTACAACCTGTATTACACTGCCTGGATTGTCCCTTTGAATGGCCTCTGGATTTGTGCTTGACCAACATGGTGTCTCCGGTGCCGGATTTCGATCGACTGATGCGGCCCTTAGTGTCTCACGAGTTGTCCTGTTCTGGTGTCCGGATCATGGCGTGTGGAGCGGCGCATGGTATCCTGGGTAATTGGGACATCTCAGCGGCAGCCTACGACTTCTTGTCCATGAGCTATTTGGAGGAACATTCCGGGTGCCCTCTGATTGTGCTAGAGGCTCCGTTGGTTGGAGAACACGTATGTTCCTTTTCTTTACTCAATTGGATGGCTGAGACTTTTAGTGGCCCTGAAAACGATTGCTTGTTGGAAGCCGTGGCCACATATGCTGCCTATACATTCATGGATTAACTGGATTGTCGTCCATTGCGCCTGTGCTACTGGACAGCACCCTGGCGCAACATTTATTTCTTTTATTTCTCGTTTTTCTCTTCCTGATGGTCTGCTTGAGTTTTTTACTATACTTGCATTGTGTTTTTTGGAATTGTATGCTGCAATTAATTGGACTGTAGGACTTTGGCGCTGCATTGGTTACGCCCTGTTCTGCTCTGACGAAACTGAACTCTGCGTTCTCTCTTTTCTTGCCTATTACATATTGCTTCGCTCAAGGGGGCGTGTAGTGAGTTCTCCCTGAATACGTACATGCATTGTTCAGTTGGCATAACCACGTTGAATGTTATGTAGCCATATTTGTGTCTTTGCACACGACACTGCGTTTACATGTTCTTTCTTGAATAAACTGCTGACTCGAGACTTCCTTCAGACGAGTGCATTCTGTTGTTCCCATCCCAAGCTCTGCGCAGCGACCTTGGTCTGTACATGCTGTGACACACAGTCTGGAATTTTACACAATGCATGTTTTCCACTCTAGGTTGTTCGACCCACGATTTAGCCATGGCACACGCGCAGCTGCACATACCTGACAGTTGGTGCTTTTCATATCTCAGACATCATGTTTATTATTCAGACCGAAGACGAGCCTTCCTGCGAGGAGACTCCTGATGCTCCTGTGATGTGATTTCACTAAGCTGATCTTTGAGGTATGGGGTCCCCTATTCAAGCCTGAGAGACCTTCTATAATGACATGATTATGATATTGGCTACTTAGTTAAGGGAAGGTGGTAGTATCCTCGGTATTTTCCGATTCGCTAAATACCACCTCGGTATTTACCGATTCGGTGGATACCACCTCGGTATTTACCGATTCGGTGAATTCCGATTCGTATTTACCGAATGTTACCGAATCGGTAACTGTTACCGAATTTTTACCTACATATAACTTACCGGTTCTAATTTACCGATTCGGTACGGCTCGGTATTTATGAACCGGTAAAATTTATTTACCTACATGAGGCCCTAAATTCTTTAACACTATCTCCAACCTATTCTCCTAAAATCCCAACATTCTTCTAAGAAGGATTCTATGAAACATTAGTTTTTTAATTAAAAACATCAGAAACATAAAACACATGAAAAAGTTTACTTAGATATATAATAACTACACATTTTTTTTATTAACAAAGTAAATAAAAAAATAGAATTTATAAAAACAAAAAACAAAATATTTTGAAATTAATTTCTTTTTTAAATATATTACAAAAATAAAATAAAAAATGTATAAAATATTTGAAAAATGAATATAAAAATATAGAAATCCTAGTAAACACCATATCTTTTAGCCATTATTTGGAAATAACTTGCTGGTCAATGCACAATTGGTTTTGTCAGGTGCCCCATGGGGACATTGTCGTCTTCCCTAAATTAGCATGAGCATGCTGCAGACATTACTACATGAGTTTATTTTCCAAATGCCTATCTTGATATTTTCACATTAGGACCTATTGCTCTGTTCACACTTTGCAGGTTCCTGGGATTTAGTCTGAACATTGTGAACAAGGTCAACCCACACTTTCCATTGTTATTCTGTTCTGGTCAGGCCCTAGCACCTAAACAAAACTTACAGATGCAGCTGTTGTTTGGGAATACGTAGTTTGGTCTTATCAGAACACACAGATAGGTAGCAAACACTTGTAGAGGGACCGTTCTAGGCAGAAGAGCATGACAGCACCTATGATGTAGAGCTACCATATATAGACTGAGATACCAGGTCTGCAGACAACGCCCAGAGATCTTCTAATATATAATCATCTTGCTTCTATGCAAGGAGAGGAAGGTTAGGCTATGCTGTGCGTCACTATAAAAGCTCCTTTTTGTCTTACGGACTACTTGCTATGCTGACCGTTCTTGTGTTGAGCATTTTTCTGCTTATTGTGGCACGTATACTGCATACTAGAGCACGTTAGTTAAAATAAATATTTTAAACTTGTTCGTGTCTCTATCAGATGTCAGATCTTATAGTGGACAAGTTAAAGAATGTGAGCGAAAGGGCATGTCTTGCAACCGCAATTCCTGAGAGAGTCGGGAGTGTTGTGTTCTGGGGCGTCTAATCACTTATTCCTCTGTGAGTGAGTAGGAGGGCAAGTGAGAAACTATAGCTAGTTGATCCCTGGCTCATGGGTACTAAGGTGGTAGGATGACTCAGTCCCTATATACTAAGGTCCCATAATCCTACGCATAGTTGTGTGTTTGTGCAGAATCCTGCAATAGTTTTTGGTTTCCAAAATGTTTCCTAGGCTTGAAGAAACTCTGGCGATGTTTCAACTCACTTGATTTTCTTTTTAGCCGACGGGGCTGATGTTGAAACATTTCCCAGGGCTGCTTTAGTACATCATATCAGTTTTCTTTTATCATTGGATTGTTCTGACTCCTCATGCTTCTTTAACTGTGGCATTTTCAGTAACTGAGTGAGTTAACCACAACTTTTGAGAACTGTATGCGACCTACAAGTGAAAGGTTTGAATCTTATTCAAATCATTTTTAAAAGGTTTAGGTTGTACAATGCTGTGCTACACAGTAAAAACGTTTGACAAGCATTTTGCCACTGTATACATTGGGAGAGATCTCATTAGAATGATATTGCAAGACAATTAAAATATATGGGCTTATTACGATGTCACAGAAACGGGACCGACCGCCTAATTATGATGTGACCTCACATGGTGCTGTTGCATACTCACATATCCCCATGGGAGCATGTGCTACAGCTGTAAACTGCCATAGCACAAGCTCCCATAGGGAAATAGGAGGTTGTGTTTATCCCTGCACCGCATGTACAGCACCTCAGGGTGCCTGCCACATGGTGCGGGGATTAACAGGGGCCCTTGGCCACCAAACGTAGGCCGCTGCTTGAAGGGAGTCCTGCTAGGGAACCCCCAAACTCACTTTCTGACAGGCTTTCCATGTTGGAAAGCCCGGCATGGAAAGCCTGCAGTAAACCGAGCATCATAATCCGGAATGCGTAAAAAAACATCCATATGGATTATATGCTGGTTCTGGCTGGCTCCTAGAGCCAGTCAGAAATCACCAGCCAGTTTCACTTCCGACCATCTAAATTGTAATTAGGAATCTGGAAGTAAAACCGACAATCTCGGATGGAAAGCCTCCGATCCAAGGTCATAGACTTTCCGACCGAGATCGCAATCGGCCCCACAATGTACATTATCATCAATAGGTGAATAGCTTTGAGTTTAAATATTTGGCTGAGCCAGGTTTATACTTCATCATTTTCTTATGGAACTGTTTCAGCAAATCTGTGTGATCAAAACATGATTAGATACTACTGAATATTTGGGGCGCATATGTGATTCTTTCCCCCCATTTCTGATAGATTTTCTGAAAGATAACTAGTAACTCTTGGAAGCTGAACGAATCTCTGCTTCTTCCTCCCTCCAGTTTTTGTTCTGTACTATTTGGGGGGTCCATCATGGTACAAAAGGAGGTTGGAAAAGTTAGTAAAATACAACTTGAAGAAGGGAAAGCAAAGTGGGATGCACAAGCATATAACATGGATAAACAGATGAAAGAACGTAGATTAACCGATGAAAGGGCTGGGGGATGGACAGATCAAGGGGGAACCCCGGAACACAGAGGCACACCTTTAGAATACATTGGCTGGCCCTGAGTCTGTAGGGCCGAGAGGAGTAGAAAAATTAGAGGAGGTAGGGTTTACTGCCGTAAGTTCTTTGAATTTTTTTAGCATGGTGTCCAAGGCTGCTGCTATGGGGCATCTCTGGATTCTTTGGGCTTCTTCCCAATGCAACGCAGAACTCTCTACATCACCTCAATGGAGTAGAGTCCATTGCATTGGAAGGGGGGATGCTGCGCTTAGCCAAAAGAAGGGCTAGATCAGCAAAGTGCACCCGCACCTTGTGGCTTTTCCTTCCAGGTAATATGCCCAGTGCTGTGTCCTCCCATGAGTTGAGCATTGTGAGTTCTGTAATAGTGGCTGATAGAGTGTGTGTAGAATGCCAGAAGCAGATTATACTAGGGTATGATCAAGACATATGTTGAAAGTCAGCTGATTGTGCTTGACATCTGGGGCAGGTAAGGTGGGAACATATGGTTTAGCCAGGAGGTTGTGCAGTAAGCCCTATCGAGTATCATATATTTAATGTTCTTAAATCATTCATTTCTGGTGACAATTTGGGGAGATTCAAGTGCCCATACCCATTCAGTGTCAAGTATAGGGTGCTCCATATCCTCCTCTCACTCCAGCTGGAGTTGAGTCAGTGGGACCCCAATATGTTCCCTAAAGGCTTTGTAAAACCAATGATATGGTGCCGTCCTTCTCCCATGGTGTGCATTGTATGTGTCACTGTATGGGTGGTTGGCTCTGTGTCAATAATGCCCCATAGTGACTCCTAATAACTGCTCATGTAAAAGAAATTCAGGTAGGGGAATTTCGTATTCTTGAGACTACTGATCAAACTGGAGTGAATGGGTGCCTTGAAACAATCCCCCCAATGTGTCAATGGAATGCTCATGCCAGATTGCTAGCTGGTTATTAGTAAAATACCCCAAGGGTCCAGGTAGGTCCTGGAGCGGTGTGGCCAGAGAGTAGGGGAGTGTATGTTCTGAGAGATGGAAGTCTCTTGCCAAGCACCTCAGAGCTATCCAAAAATGGAGGTTCCAGAAAGGGTGCAGTTTTATGGTGGGATGAAAAGTTATTGCATTATATGCAAAGAGAGGGGACCATCCCCTGTATTGGTGTCATAAAGAATATTTCCTGATAGCCATCTGTCCACCCACTGAAGTTGTGCTTTGAGGTAACAAGCCTCAAAAGATGGTGCACTAAGGCCTCCACCCCACTGATTGCTGAAGTTTTTTTAGGGTACCCTACATCTCCTTTCATCCCGGAGCAGATGACCGGTCGAGGCCAAGAAAGAATCACTGCTTTGGAAATACCTGGAGTTTAACAAAGTAGTATAGTAGCAGGGGAAGGACAATCATCTTGGAGAGAGTGATTCTATCCACCAGAGCCAGCAGCAACGGCTACCAAAACCGCATTTGAGACTTAGGTCTGTAAAGGCCTGCTGTAAATTCCATCTAATAGATCCTGCTGTGAGTGTTAAAGGCGGACCCCAGCTGTCTCCCAGGTCAATGGCTCACGACCAGTCAAATTACCTGTGGTAATGCATCGCGGCTAAATGGGACAACTCATGATTTCCACCAGTTCACCCATATTCCCGCTACCTGTTTAAAGTCTTGAAAGGCCATCGAAATGGGGGCCATGTCGTTCGACTTGTCCCAAAGATATAGTGACACTACACGCATAGCGTTGTCCAGCGGGATACCCCAGTTTCAAACTCCCCAATCAGAGTTTCTGAGAAAGGGTTTCATTGCAAGGGTTAAAGGAGTGACACCCCTGCCACTTACCATGGCCTATTAAGGAGGCTGACCTCAGCTTGCCTATGTGTGCTCGAGAAGTACGGTTCATATATAATAGCTTAGTGTAACCTAAGAGATGACACCCAAGTCCCATGTCCCTCAGAAAATCAAACAGGTAGTCCCAGGCAAAGAAGGAATAAAAGGCCTTTTCTAGGTCTAATATGAGGTATGCCGCATAGGGGTAGATCAGTGAGGCCTGAACCATGACTTGGAAAAGTCGTCTGATGTAGATGTGCTACAACTCTGTAAAAATCCATTCTAACCCAAGTGGATCAGCAAGGTAATAACAGCACATATCACTCAGCTAGCATCTTTCCAAGGATTCTAAGGTCTACATCTAATATAGCTACTATAGGTCTGTTTGAGGAAAGTTGTCTGGAGTGCCTTTCAGGTTTGCGCACGGGAACTAAAAGAGACTCCTTAAGAGAAGCTGGGAGTAAGCCTGTAGTAAGGGCATCCTTATAAATGTCACCCTGTTTGGGAGCAAGAAGGGTGGAGAAACAGTCATAGTATTCTAACGGTAGTCCGTGAAAACCAGGGCTCTTGTTTCAGATCAAATTATGTATTGTGCTCTTCACCTTGTCATGAGTCGTCTACAGTGAACAAGGCGCCAAGCTCCTCAAATGTGATGGTGGCGACAGATGGTAAGGATAAGGGATCTAAACATTTTTGAATGGCTTCCAGGGATGGCGTTGGTAGTGCGTGATATAACGTGGTGTGATAGGAGCTGAACACCGCAAAATGTCTACTTGGGATCGCATGGGTTGGCCCCCAACCTATGCGATCTCTGTGATTTGCGGGGTTTGTATCTTTTGACAAAAAAAGCCAGGCAAGCAGGGTCTAGACTTATCCCCCATGGTCTGAATTCGAGAGGTGTCTTCTGCATAATGGGAGTAGCGAAGACCACCAATCAGTGAAGCATGGTGTGCTTTAGTGGCAGTCAGGGCACAGCAGGCTGTTTCGTCTGGGGGGTGGTGATGGTCTATGATTTTTTTCCTTCTCCTCAGCGGCCTTCAAGTCCCAGGTCAAATCTCTATGTACCCCTGCTATATTTTGCATGTAGAATCTCCTGGTAACTACTTTGTAAGAATTCCATTCTATTGCGGTGGTGGCAGCGGTGGTATGATTATCAGCAAAATAGTTGGTAAGATGTGTCTGCTGCACTTCGCAGAAGGCCGCATCAGCCAATGTGTTTTTGTGAGCTGCCATGTAGGGACCGAGGTATCAGGAGCACTCCATCTAAAGTCCAAATAGTCAGAATGCATTAGTTGTGAGAGAAGATCGGGGGAGCTGAGAAAGCAGTCTAGTTGGACATGTGGGGCAGAGGGATGGGAGTATAGGCGTAGGTGTGGATTATGGGTTCTCCAGGGATCTTGGAGTGACCATTGCTAGGTCCACTGGGTGAAATGCTGAGAGTGCTGATGGGCTGGAGTGAAGAGAAGATGAGGATTAGAGCTGTCAAGGGAAAGATCCAGAACATTGTTATAGTCCCCTCCCAGTAACCACGGAATGCCCACCCATTGAGCGAGGATCCTGGATAGGATAGCCCAGATGGCCACTTGCCCAGTGTTTGGGGCATATGTACATCCCAAAAGGACTGGATTTCCATCTAGTCAGCCTTCTGCAAAAACATATCTTCCTACTTTATCAATCACCATTCGCAGAGTCTGAAAGGGTGTCCGTGGACGTAGCCATAGCAAGGGTCCTTGTACGTAAGAGGAGTACACTTTGCCAAAGATCTGGCCTCTCCAGCGCTTGCTAGGCCACTGAAGTTCATTGTCGGTGAGGTGACTTTCTTGCAAGAAGCTGATATTCGCTTACTGCCATTTGATGTATGTGTATACAGAGTATCAACAGCTTGTCGACTGTATCCCCCATTTAGGCTCAAGAATCTGGTAGTTTGGTGATGGTCCATCTTGTCATGGGTACTATATGCAGGGTAGACAGCCCCCCCACCCCAGACACCCCCATGTCCTTGGTCAGGAAAGAAAATGTGCAGCGCTCATGCCATGTAGGGATTAACAGTGGGGTATAACCAGTAATGCTGAAATAGAAACCAGAGTCTGCAGCCAATGGCTACACACCCAAGCATGTGCTCTAAAGGCTAACTGTTGAAGAGGGGTAAATGACAATGCACAGTGTAGTGGTGAAATTCGGAATGGACGTAAACGTCTGCAGGTCCTCAAACTATCTCATGTTGCATGTGTCTAAGCGGTCAAGTAATTATTAGTTCGATGGCAATGCTGTGATGGTAGCAGCTGCTGTAGGTGTTTTTATCTAAGAGTGGTGAGTGTTTTCAGTGGGCGCTGATGTAGTATGGTACCCAAGGGAGCAAAGGACCACTACAGGGCGTTAAAGCAAGTCCTGTGCTGTCTGAGGCATGACAATTGGTCCAACCAGAAGTCCCTCATGCCTTAGCCCGTCAAGGTTATGTCATTCTTACTTGCTGCTGAACTCGAGTCTGTATGGAGCGAGTGTTGACATAGGGTGTAGGCAGCCTCCATGGCAGAATGTTGACTCTGCCGTAGCTCATTTGGGGAGGGTACTTTGGTGGCACCACTGGGCCTACTCCATCTCCTACCCTGCCGGCTCCTCCTCAGCCCAGGTTGCAGTGTTGGGTTAGCAGTCACTGTGGGGAGCAATGGCGACCCTCAAAATGCGTTTCAAGTTCAACCCAGTCCCAAGCAGATTCTCGATCCATGAAGAAATGAGTTTGCTGTGCATGTAAAATCCGTAAGTTTGCAGGGAACATGAGAGAATATTGGACATTGGGCCACCTGAGAGCTCATCTTGTGTGATCAATGTATTTAGGGCCATTACCTTGAGTTCTAGCAACAGTTGAATCCCTGCTTTTCAGAATACCTGCATCTGTAGGTTTTGAGGTGTTTTAAGGCTTGTGGGCGGTGGTGTGGACTTCATTACACATTCAGAAAGAGGATTTACACTGCCTGGTCTTTGTAAGAATGCAACTATGCGCCATCCTTCAGTCAAAATGTCATTGCAAAAGTGTGTGTAATGTATGTCATCATGCACTGTGAATTCACAATGCTGACATGATAGTCTACTTTTCAATCACACCAGATATTTAATTAAAATACCCATCAAAGAGGGTCTTTATAGAGAGACATTTGATCAGATTTTCACATTATTATTAGTTCTATTCCAGCGTTACTCCTTGGAAAGGTAGTTTATTTTGTTACTGGTATTAAGGATAAAAGATAGCAGAACAAAAGCCTTGGTTCTGTGTCTTTAATGATATCACAAGTTTCCTCACGTTACAAAGTGCATTATAATTACAAATACATTTATGCACCTGCCTGTAAGAGACGCGTGCACTAAAGCTTCATATGAAAGACATGCAACTATATTATTACAACCTGAAGATAATTAATCTTGTCCCAGTTTTTCACAGGCAAATGGCTTCCTCACACAGTGAAATGTAGTAATTTATGCATCAGTCACATATACCGTAACAGTTTAATCATCGGTTATCTAAAAAGACATTCATGTAACTTGTTCGTGCGTTTAATTACCTAAATTAAAGAAGCTTCTACATATAAAAAGAAGAAACACTAATATTCTATATAAATATTTATTTTTATTATTGCCCTGCTTCTTCCAATTCAATATTTATGTTTTAACTTTACATTTCTTTCAGAAAACGTGAAATGTTTAGTGTGTCGAGACAGTGCCGTGAGGGTCTGAGTCGGACATCAGCCTACTCTTTGTAACCCTTGTACCAAATCAGACGACCTCCTTTCCTTTTAAAGTTATTATTTGCGTTATGACCAACAACTATTAAACAATATATTTAGTGTAGCCCTATCTCTTAATTATTTTCTAAGTGTGCAGCCGATCTACTTGTTCTCTTCCCCTGAACGGCAAAAAACAGAGCGCACTCCTATCTGGTTCCATAAAGTGCCCATTCTTCACCAGTGATCTGGGTGTGATCTCTGCAGAACACTTGTACATGTAACACACTAGGGGCGACATGTATCAACATAGGAATAGCGATTACCTAATTGTTATTTTCAGCTAATTGCAATTAGGTTATCGCTATTACAAATGTATGAAGAGTTTCATATAGCGAATCTTAGGGGGTCGCAATTGCTAAAATCACTGGGATGGTGGCCTGCTGGGGTCAGCAAACCACCATGTCCATGATTGCTTTTAAATAAAAGCAATATTTTTTATTTTAATGCAGCTCGTTTTCCGTTTACATACATTCACAGAGGGCAAGGGGTTCCTTGGGGACCCCTTACTGTTTACGAATGGGCTACCACCAACTTGAAGTTGGTGGTAAATGGGAATGTTTTGTGACCGCATTCATAGATACTACAGCAATTCGGTATTTGGAAGGAACACCCCAAACACGCCCCTTCCAAATACCGAACAGGGTATCGAATCGCAAAATAGTGTTTGATACATGTGTAAAGCATTTTTTGCATTCGCAAATAGGCCGATTTTAAGAATTGGCCCATTTGTGAAGGCACAAATGCTTGATACATGTGGCCCTAAGGCCCATATGTATAAAATTCCGAATTTGCAAATCCCAAATAGCAAATACATCGAAATCCCTAATTGTTAATCTCAAAATGGAATGCATGTAACCTACGATTTCCTAATAGCGATTCCTATGGATTCACATTCACTATTAGGAAATTGCAAATAAGGAAATCTCTAAACTGCGATTTACTAATACAAAATCTTAATTTAGGAAATGGTCCATAATGCAAGCTGAATGATGATGTTCCCGGACTGACTGACAGCAAATGTGTGGCACTGCCTTTTTTCACAGAGCCTCGTTTGCACGTGAATGATCGGAGTCTTTCTTGTAGACCAAAGTTCTGAAATATTATTTTCAAAGGCTCTCAAAGCAGTTGGCATTGCAAGGATCTGTTATCATTACACCAATTGACCTCACCACGTGGCTTTCTGTCAGCAGGTATGGTTCTTAAATAAATACATGTTTGCACCTAAAAGATCTGTTACTAATCAGTGATTTATTTGATGGCACACTGTGAATCTGTGATGTCATGCCCACCCAAGAGTCATTGCAGGCCCTCATTTGTGTTGGGTTAGTGAAGGTATGTTTACAGGTGACTCCCTATCCTACACAGACTGGTCACTTTGCCAGTCTCAGACAGTTTTGTATATTTCTTCCTTTTGTATCAACTTCGAATTGATACATTACCATGATTTTTGCAATGGTTTTAACAAACACCAGCCTGTGACTGTCAACTATAAGATTGCCCTTTATTCCACAAGCAATTTCTGTTTTTGTTAACACTGATTTAAAGAATGAGCAGCTGTGATAATATTGATGTCCATTAATGTATGCTTTAAATTTATTCATACTACATCAACTAATGCGGTTACTTTATTGTTATCAGCTGTCATTGATGATGTATGTATTTTTAAGCCATCAGAAAATATTGATTAATTTGACTAAATCAGATATTTATTGATTGATTGGTAAAAGACAGGTTGGCTTAAGTGTTTTACATACTATCAGCTGTTTGAGTATGTAAATCCATTAGACCAATGGCGTCATTACCAGGTTCCCGGTAATCCAGATTGAGACAATAACAAAGGTACTGTTCCAACTCTGCAGGTTAGTGATATTTTACCCTGAGACTGAACTTGTTAAAAGCCCTTCTGAAAGCAGGTGGAGCCTGGTATCTCTGTATCGGATACTTAGGAAATGTTGAAATTTCTGGTGAAAGTGGCATCAGAATTACTGATCTCCACAGTGATTCCTCATTTCTAAGGGAAGACTCAGTTAGTCTGACTCCATAGTGTAGCATAAAAGGTTTAGTCTGTGCAAGAAACTTGATTTCATGTGAGGGTTAAGTTAGTTTAGATGATACTGTGCGCATATTGACTGCTTTTGCTCAGTGTCTAAAAAGTGTTGCCTTTTCTAACATATATCTAGTGTTCTGAAAACAAAACAACCTAGATATGTCTCTGGAGTTTCCATTTCCCTAGTCATTCAACTGAGCATAGAAGCATTTCCTGGAAGAACAGAGCATCCTGACATGTATGAGCACATACATCATTGATAAGGATGGAGTCTTCTGTTAAGAATTTGTGAACACTAAACTAGTTTCAGGGGGCAAGAAAGTGCATAGCAATATGCCTTAGTCATAAATGCACACTAAACATCTGCTTCACATGGAAAAATCAGAGATGGATCCAACCAGGGTGAACACATCTAAGTCTACCCATAGGATCAACAAGAAAGATCGGCAAGTGATTAGTTATAAAAGGCTGTATCATATGACCTATGGTAGACTTCGAAGCAGAGTAGCGCATATTGCCACGTGTGGCCCAAGCACTGTCCATTTTTCAGCCAAGTGCTGGTTGTACAAGCCTGTGAGAGATCTCTGGCATTTGCCTTCACAGAGACATAAGATGTCTTGTCTGCACCTTCATGTTGTTGACTGTTTATTCCTTGTATTCATATGGAGATCACCAATGCTTTACAAATAGTGCTACTTTAAATAAATTATGTTATGGTTGCACTTAGTGTGGGTGTTTATGTATTACACTAGCCTGTGTCTGGGGTTATTCTGTGATCAATCCTAAGAAAGTTCCCATGTCCAAACCAGCCTACTTTTCCCAGTAAATATTTTTGCTTTTACGATGAACACTCCCAGATAACCTTGCCCAGAGAGACTTTCAAAATGCCAGAATCCCAGCACCTATGTGTGGCATTTGGAAGTACTACCAGTGGATATCCTTTTCCAAAGAGGAAATCCCACTTGAAAACCAGTTGTGGCTGGTTCTCAATCCAGGTTCCTCTTACTCTTAGCAGAGACACGTTGGATTGGAACCAACACTATTAAAGGCTTCCAACACACCAAGACCCTATATATGAAACATGCAGATCCTGATATTTGTATCACAGCCTTCTATCCTGGTCTAATCCTCTGTACCAAATTTCTAGATAATTGTAAGTCCATGGCTTACAATTAAGTCATCCCTGATTTCCTACCAGCAAGCTAAGCCTAATGTCTTTTCCCAGGAACACGTTTTCATAGATCACAAAAATGAATCACTATTCTTGGAGAAGGGAAAGGCTAGTCGTATGTGGTTTAACTGCTGTTTAACTGTTTAATAGTTAATACATGGCAACATGCGCAGTCAATCACACTTTCAACATGTTTGGGTGACTTTTTAATGTTTGCACCTGGTTACCAACAGATCCCATTCGATGGTAATTGCATTCCCTAAATGCCCATGTGACGAGTTGCAATGAGGAAATGCTATGTAGATACAGATACTGAATCTCAAATTTTCTAGTTTGGTATTTCTAAAATGCGATTTCTACGAAGTAGAAAGTGAATTTTGCACCACCACAAATGTATTTCGTACATAGGAAAATGGCATTTTACATTTCCTCACGGCCCGAAATAGCAAGTTGAACAGTTAGGAAACGCAAAATTGGTTTGTACATATGGTTATAAATGCCTATCAAGACTTCGGCTTTACCCCAAAAGCATGAGTAAATTACATAGTGCCATCCGTTTGTTTCTTGATTAAAAAGAACAAAACACTTGTGTGACTGTTGCAAATGGCCCTTTTTGCAGGTTCACCCACAGACCTTTTGCCTTCCTCCTTCCCTCCTTGCTGAATTTGTTTTTATTGGCTTGAGGATTCGGAGCACCTTACCACTGTTAACCAGTGTTAAAGTGCATGTGCGTGCTCTCTCCCTAAAATGTGGTAACATTGGCTAATACACAATTGGCATATTTAAATTTATATATAAGTCCCTAGTAAAGGGCACTAAATGTGCCCGGGTCTGTAAATTAAATGCTACTAGTAGGCCTGAAGCACTGATTATGCCACCCACTTAAGAAGCCATTTACATCATGCCTCAGGCCACTGCAGAGCCTGTGTGTTCAGTTTACACTGCCATGTTGACATGTCATGTAAAATTCCTTACCAATCCTTAAACTCCCATTTAACTCCATATGGGTCATCCTTAAGGTAGGCCTTACATAGCCCGAAGAGCAGGGTACTGTGTGAGTATTGGGAAGGGCATATAGTGCTGAGTTTTACATGTCCTGGAAGTTAAAAACTCCCAAATATGTTTTTCACTATTGTGAGGACTACCACTCCCACATGTTAACATTGGGTATTCCGTGTTATATATAATAAGTGTAATTCCCAATTTAAAGGAGGTAGAGCTGTCATGTTTAGTACCTATGGAACTGTAATGAGATAAATCCTCTTTAATGGTAAAGTCAAATTTATCATAACAATTTTAAAAATGGCACTTTCAGAAAGATGCCATTTTTCGGCTCTTAGCCTTGTGTGCCTGCTGCCTGTCTCCAATACATGTATGGGGTGGGTGACACCTGGGCCTTGTGCATTCCCTTCAGACAGCCACACACAAAGGGAGCTTAGGGGTGACTGATGGGCAATCCTGGGCAGGATCAGAAGGAGGAGCCGGGCACACCTCACACTTACACCTAAATGGGCTGTGTTCTCTCCCCACAGAGAGGACTGCTTAACCCCATTATACTGAATATGGAGCCAGGACAGAAAGGGAGAACATCTGTGTACTTCAACACCTGTCTTTGAAGTCCCCCCATTTTAAAGGCACAACTGGGCACATGTCAGTACTCTTCTGGACCTGTGGATCCTCTGCCACGAAGAAGGACTGTTGTGCTGCTGAAGGACTGACACTCTGCTGGACAGCTGTTTTGGAAGAACTGCTTACTTGCTGTGCTGACCTTCTATCTGCTACCTTCCTTGCCTGTGTGAGAAGGACTGGACCCACAACACTTGAACACAGAACCAGAGGGACTCAAACGGCTTGCTGGCTTGCCTACTGATTGAAGTATCAGAGACATAAGAGACTTCCACCTCACCTGCTACAGCACCTCGTCAATGCCATCTGAGAGTCTTACCCTGCCAATCCAGTCCTGTACCCTTGGAAGTGGGTATAAAGTGCTGCTTCAACAAAAATTCACACACTGACGCTTTTGCGCCACTCAGAACCGCCGCATCTCCGATGACGCGGATGCATTGCTGCTGATGTTTCACCAACAGCGCTGTGCATAACCTCTATTCCCGATTCATCTCCGACTTTAAGCTGCTCGGAGCTAACCCACCACCTACATGCTAAGAATTTATGTAAAATCCCCAAAATTAAATTTTGCCGAAAGGCTCCTCATTGCCCAGGATGCAACCACACAGACATGACACCAGCAAAGCGTAATGAAGGTAACCCTCCCATCGCATTCTGTGTACCAGAGATATGCTGTCTTCACCTCACACAATGCGAAGCCAATGGAACAAACAGCTGCTGGTGAGTCTGACACTAAATCCTGCTCTCAGATGTAACAGAAGCCCCAGGATGTAACAGAAATCCTCTCCATAATTCCTGTCTCTCAGTGGTGTAGGTTGGGCTGCAGAACTAAACATGTCTTTGCTAAACTTGGAGAACATGCCATCACACCCCAGCCATCTGGTTTCAGTGCAGGGATCTTAAGTAGATGGCCATCCTCAGTGTCCACCAACCTAGGTATGTGGTAGTCCCTTTGAGGGCTCATTCTCATTTCCCACTTATGAAATCTGAACAAATGCCTTCAGACCCACAATGGTGAGGAGAGCCAACACACCTCTGAGGAATGACCTTCAAAGGTTCAAGCAGTGTTTAAACTACCTCCCATTTGCTTAGTAACTTACTGCTCTGTGTCTTCTTCAGGATTGTTGCAGACCGATGCTTATTTGGTTATGGTTGACCTATGTCTTTTGTGGCACAGTGATGAAAAACAATGGACTAGAATTTGGCCAAGAGTAATTGGAAGTGACTGAGATTAATTCAGGCTTTTCAGCAATCACTTTTTTTGTTTTTCTTAGTGAGATACCCGTAGTGCAACATGCATGTCCAAATGAGGGTGCAGCTACACACTTGGCACAAGTGAGCAACTCATGGAAATAACCTTCAGAGGCTTGTGGATCATTCTTTGTACCACTCTTTCATGCTGTAGTTTGCATTTCTTTTACTGCTTCTGGTCTGGTGGGACATTAGCAAAGGCTGAGGTAACAGGTGAAGTTCATATCTGTATGTGGGGCAACAGTATTCATAATCAATAAAGGGTTCTCTTAATTTGGGCAAGTGTATTACAGAAATCACATCAGCCTTTTTCATAGTGTTTATTTCATCATTGTTGTTGCAAAGGCAACCGGGTAATGGATTTCATGCAATACCAATCAACTAAACACAATACTTGGCATCACTCACTACTTTTAAGGAATGCAAGCCACTGTAGATTGTAAACGTAACATATACTATGTCATTTGGATACTAGTTAGAGAAGGTTTGTCAGATTTGATTTACATCTAAAGCAGAATCATCCATTTTTGAGGGGCCTAGTCATAAAATTAAACTTACATATGAGTAAATCTACACATGCACTTTACCCTTACGCTTTTGAGTATCTTTACTATTTTTGGCTATTCAACATTTTTTAGCCACTTTAAAGTTACTAAAAAGTGTAGATGTAAATGTTTCACCCTCTGAAATAGGGGGAGGATTTGGTAAAAACATCAAGTACAACCGTAAAGTTACTTCTAGTAGTGATTTTATGACCATATTTGCTGTTCTGAACACTTAGCAAAGACCTATGCAATCAGTGCCGAGATCTCCCTATGGAAAAGTACATGAAAATAATAAGTTTATTGAAGCTCAAAATAAATTAAAATGTTTGTATGTTAAATGTTAATAATATATGTGTATTTTAAACAAATGTAGAATATATCTTTTTAAATTGTAATGTTCTATTAAATACATTTTAAATTCAATTTTTAATATAGGTAAGTATATTAAATTAGATAATTTTTAAAATATATATTTGATTTAAATTGAAAAGTGACATTGAATTATATTAAAATAACACTATGTTTATTTAGACTTTAACTTTAATTTTTAAACATTAACATTTTATATTTTTTAACATTTTAATTACATAATTGTTTTGACATTCTTTCCTATGAAGCTTTATTTTATGTACCTACCTCCTTATTTTTCTATGGGGCGGTGTTGCACTCCTTGTGAGTAACCATGGATGGTGGTAGACTTACTTCAGGTCTGAGCATGGGTACATTTAATACTGTATTTAGTTTTTTGGCTGTACTGACAATGGAAGTGCAGTGTGTGAATAGATTTTTTTAAAAATACTGTCTGTTTTTCTAGAAAGAACCAGGAGTGTGATGGAAGAAAAAGGTTTACTTTTTTTAAAGTTTAAAAGTTGGCAGTGATCTCCTGACCCACTGCCTACTCCCCTTTAAACATCATCTGGCCCACAGCCTACTCCTCTACAAACTTATATTAGCATTCACAATGAATATTGTGACTGGGTTACCACCTCCTTTGAACGGCATTTTGAAGCACAATTTTGAAGGGAAAAGATAAACACACCCCTTCGAAACTACAAATCGTTATGGGTTTCTTAACCCATTTTGTTTTTTGGTAACCATTTACGGAATCTCAGAATTGGTTTAGTAAACAATGAAAAGCAATTTAGCAGCCTCAAACCCTGTGATTTAGCAACTTGCAGTATTTGTGATGGCTAAATTGCTTAGTACATCTGACCCTTATAATTTGACCTTTATGTAGGGATTCAGGATAAGGAATTACACATAAAACATGAAAACTCCTTATGACACCCACCCTGCTACCAGATGGCCACCAACATTGTCTCTTTGCCAGCTTTGAAGGACTGATAACTTGTAGTTGTCACTGCAGTAATAGTAATTTTGAGTTCTATTTTCTGATGTCTTAGAGTGTCACGGTGGTCCCTGCTACTTTCAATGCATACATCACCCCCCTTAGTTTCCTTGGATCCTTTGAACCCAGAGAGATTGTGTTTAGGACAGAAGCCTGTTGGGTAAGTAAATATCATGTTTTGTCCTTACTTGCGCAACTCTAGTGTCAATACTCTTCCAGCAGCAACATGGAATGGTAGCAACAGACTAGCACAACACATTACCATTGTCCTGGATTTAAGAAAACCTGCAAGTAAAATAGTATTTAATCAGTGCAATGATGTGTTTAGTGAAGTTACCTTTATGTAACTACATGCCTAAGCTTCATGAATTCCTCCTTTCAAGACTTAGCAGTTGTAGATACACAGTACAAGCCGATGATATGTGGAACTTTATCCTACTGCCTTTGCGAGAAAGTCACATTTTCCATAATCCTTGATGAATTTAAAAATGATCTTTTCCACCTTTGATTTATTCCCCTATGGGCACTAATCCTCTGCTCCATAAATCTGCTGCCATGTAAGTTCTCACTATCTGCAACTTAGACCACCACCTTTCTTCTCATCTACAGTTCTACTGGACCATACAAGGACTTCATTGATGAATTCCAGATCACCTCAACACCTTGTCCATTTAGCATGCCAACACCACCCTCTTGGTTGTCTTCCTCGTCCCAGTCAAAACAAGCTAAAAAAAAAAACCAGGAGACACCCTCTTCAACTTCATTAATACACTCAACGTGGTACAGCATGTTACGCAAACAACAGGCCACATCCTCAGACATGTCTTTTCAACATTCCCAACAGTCCAATGCAAACCACCCATTTCCCCAGAGTGGACTGACCACTTATCATTCTTATCTCCCGTGTCGACAACATACCAACAAACAGTGGTAAACACCACAAAAGAGAATACCAAACCTTCAGCTCCTCAGGACTTCTCCATAGACAATCTCATGCTTGAAATTATCTCTCACCCTATCAACTCCACACCAGCCTCGAACATCTTTCTGAACAACTTCAGCTATGTGAACATCCACAGTCCAATTATAATGCAATTGCAAGTCAAAGCTGTTTGCAACCTTATACTCTAGGGAACTTGCCAACAATGATCAATCCATTCACATACAGGAAAGAAAATGGAAGTTTGGATTCTGAAGTCCCTCCAGGAAACACAAAGACAACTCATCACTTCAGCTAAGGCAAAGTACTATACCAACACTGTCAATAAAGCCACCAATAGAAGTAGCATGTTGGTGAACACAATCAGCCAAAACAACAAGGTGAGGAGTCAAATGCTTAAAATAATCTCAGCCACTGACAATCTTTCAGGGCCACACTCTACTCCATTGTTTTTCACACACAATGTCATTCTAGACACAGTTTCCCCTTATGCAGATCAGTAGTGAGCCTGTTTCTCACAAGAACAGTTTGTCCTGAACTGCCTTGCTAGGCCCCTTCCAGATAGGATCATTAGTAACTCCATACTGGTTTCAACCTACTTAGGTCTCATCGGTGAAGTAAAGCTTGAGTACTATGGCACCGTGAGCAGGGTACACATGTCTGGGCATACCCGTCACACTCAGAGCATCAATTGCAAAAACAAGGGGCTGGATGAAAGGTTTGAATTAATCTCAGCCACTGGCAATCACTCAGGCTGCATTCCAATCCATAATTTTTGCCCACCATGGCACTCTAGACGAAGGCCTCCGTTATGCAAATCGGTACCTCATAGGTGATCCTCAGAGGAACAGTCCTTCCGAACTGCCACGCTAATCCTCATCCAGAACTAGTTAGACCTCATTAGTGAGGAATAACTTGAATACTATGGCACAGTGAGCATGGGATGCCCATCTGGGCATATCTGTCACTCTTCGGAGGTACACTGTAGCAATAACAAGGGGATGGATGGAATTCTTGAATTAATCGGAGCCACTGGCAAAATGATAGGCTGGAATGCTGCTTCGAGCTATTGCCAGTGGCTGAGATTAATCATCCAAGGGCTGATGAAATGTGATCACCTCACCCCATCCTGAAGGAACTCCATTGGCTCCCCTTGCCAGCCCACGCCATATTCAAAACTAGCTGCATCATTTATAAAGCCATCACAACCGCCACAACCCCTTTTATTTTAGAAAATCTCACCATCTCTGGCCAATCTCAACACACCTGTAGACAGGACACCATCAAACTGGAGACTAAGGACCGGATTCACAAAGGCAACCTTACACTTTTGTGTAAGTTTACTATTTTTTTGGGTAGTCACAAACTATGAGTTAGAGATCCCCCCGCAGTCGGGGGGATCAACTTCTCACATAAAAAGATAGGACAGGCCTATTGTTTTATGTGCAGAGTTGTCTACCCTGACAGTGGAGTCTCCATAGTGATAAACATACTATTAACTCGTAGTTTGTGAATTCCCAAAAAAGGTAAGGTAAACTTACACAAAAGTGAAAGTTTAACTTTGTGAATTAGGCCCTAGAAAGTGTAAAAAAGAAAGAACAAGACAACAGGCGCTGGAAAGTGTAAAAAAGTAAAAACAAGACAGCAGACTATCAATGGAATCCAAGATCTGGAACAACATTGCTGTATACTTCAGGACCACTCAAATGCTGCTCCAATTTAGGAAAGAGTTAAAGTCACGCCTCTTTAAAAAACCCACATCGCAATGCATTAAGCATCCACAACTTTAAATACTAAATAAAAAATGTACCTGTCCGCCGCCCTGGTCTCGCGTTTTCTCGGCTCCTGCTCCCCTGCTCTCCTGCACCTTGCAGGAACAGGAAATACATGCACACTTATAGGTTTAAATGTAGATCCATCCTGCACAGGATGGCTGAATCATAAACCATGAATTTAAAACTGGCCTGGTACACCCCATCAGTCTCATTTATTTGATGGGATTTACAGAGAGGATACGAAAACATAGATAACAATAAGATAGGAATTTTAAAGATTGTCTTCACTTTTTTCTAGGAAATGAATTATTATCAATTAGGTATAAGAATGCCTCCTCTTTGTACTCTCATTTTGTTAAACGCACATCAGTCTATGAAGCTAAAAATATTTCTATTTTTTAACAGTATTTTTGCCTTGAATCTGGTGCCAGAGCACTGCAGTTTCACCTGGGATTGGATGCCTTGTGCACCAGTGTCTGCTTAATTTTGAAGCCATGATTTAATAATTTCACACCGTAATTTACGTCATTCGGGGGTATAATATGAGTACGTAATCTGCCACTGATTGGCCAATTCCCATCCTGTTGCGAAATAGACGGACGTCTGCTTTTTACCCGGCTTCTGTTAATGATGTCACGCGTCCCCCCTATTCCACACAGGGGCTCCCCAATCCAGTGTCCTATAAAACAGAGCTAGAAGCCTCGGCAGGGACTCTTTTTTTCGTCTAGCTGTTATCGTTGTGCAGCAGCCCCCATAACTGGTACTTTAATCGCAGATGTGAAACATGATCACTCACACCATAAAACACTTTGAGAGCCTTCGGGGCCGTTCTTTGAAATGATCTCAGCATCTCCACGGATCCCTGAGGCTCTTACCCACCCGGCAAGAGGAGGGAGATGACTATAGTTAAAGCAGCAATGCGAAAAGCCCGGCGGCAGCACATTGCTTGACTCCGACCCCGCTGACCCTCATATACCAGTCATACAGTAGCCGGCAACTGTGGCCTCTTAAGCCAGTTTCACTTTCCAGAGATGTCAGGCTTTTCCACGTGCGCCTGAAATTCACTGGAACAACAAATCCTCCTGAGCGCTCTCTCTAGGAACAAAGATGAGGGAAATGAAATGCAGGGTTCCTCGATACACTAGAACACGTCACGTGCATAATATGTGTAATGAAAGATCCGACTGAAGTTTCCATTTTCTGTTCTTTTGCTCTGTTCCTGTCCATATAAAAATAAGTTTCTCTATTGTTATTTTTAACACATGTACACACCATTATTCACCACAATGAAAGACATACTATAAAAAATAAATGTGCCTTCTTGTAATGTGTTATACGATGCCGATACTATTGAGCACAATTAGGGGTAAATGTATTGTAACTATACAATAAAGGGCTGGTAGGTAGGGCATCCTGTTGAAGGGTCTATAACTGCTTTGATAAGGCAAAAATTGCCCCAGCAAAGCAGTAAGTCAACGGTACAGATAGCTTGATTTTAAATGTTCAAGACTCATTACGATGCCGGTCGGACGTGCGTCTGAAAGACATCATAGCGGAATTGGGACGGACTGACAAGAGGTCCCACCTGCCTAATTATTATCTGAGCGCCGTTTAGGCCGGCGGAATCCTAATTTTTTCCATTGTGCCTTGTACTGTGGCCCAAAAAGGGCAGCAGCACAAGCCACAATGCAAAAATTGATGTTTGGTGTCTGGCACATGGAGCATGGATGCTTGTGGTGGCACCACAGGTGCCCTCTGGGACCACAGCAGAAGCCCATGCAGGACAGGGCCCTGTTAGGGTCCCCAAAATTCCTATTCCAGTTGCGTTTTCATGACGGTCAGACCAACATGAAAAGGCAGTAAGAATGGGCCTTCGTAATCCCTACGGCGGTGCCTGTGCAGGCACCGCCCATTGTAGGGTATTACATTCCGACCGACAATCGGACGGGATCCTTGAGCCCATCAGAAGCGTCGTCGGTCCCTTAACCATCATAATACGACAGTTGAACCAAGGCACTAGATGTCAGATGGACCGCCACCGATAGGCCGTCGGAGGCAGTCCGCTCAACATCATAATCGGGCCCAATATGTCACTACGGAACAAAGACAACTATTTAATAGATTTCAACTTTAAAACAGGTCACAGACCGCCAAAATAAAAAGAAGGGCCCCCATCTGCATCTCTCTTGCAACAGGTCTCAGCTGCACACCTTCACTATTCCCTCCAGCCCCATCAGCACAGTAAACAGAGACATAATCCAGGCACACTGTACAAGTTGCCCGGAAGGTTAGCTGTCATATTGTAAGAATGTGGGAAAGTAGGTTGGTGTTTGAGGGGGGGTGAAGCTCTACTCAATCAGAAACCACAACCCTTATCAGCTGAAATTAACCTGTGCTCATCCTACTAGTACACCAGGGGGTCAGTGAATTATGGTAAAATGAAATAATATTCACAGATTAATGAAGTGTATATAAATGAGCAAGCAACATGTAAAACTGCAAAATTTAATAGTTCTGTAAATATAAAGGAATTTGAAATTAGAGAAAAATATTAAGCTAGTATCCTCAATTGGTTCATGGGATCAGAGCAAGTGCATCAAACAGAATAGAGCAAGGACAATGAGTGTTCTTAACTGAATGTAGAAAAGCTCTGAATTACCCATTACAAATAACATTTGGAGATTTTTAGATTTATTTGAAAATGAAATAAAATATTTAATCATTTATGTATTTGTCTAATGAATGCTTGTTTTGGTATTATTTGTGTTTTGTTTTGCATTTCAAATCATCAAAAATGCTTAGGCCGAGGTCCCGGTCTTCCAGTAATCACAAAGTGGGGGCCCCCAGATTAAAGTAATGATTCAGTGGGGGTCTCCGTGTTTCAGTAATGATTCTGTGGGGTTCCAAAGAAGTGAAAAGTTTAAGAACCACTGCCATAGTAGCTTGGCACAGAGCAGTCAGGCTTAACTTAGAAGCAATAAACAAAGCATTTGTGCAACACTTCAAACAGTAATACAACGAAAACACACCACAAAAAGAATCCCACAACAGATTAAAAAACCTAGAGTGATCTTTAATAAATAAAACAAGACCAAAATAACAAAATTCAAATCAATAGAACCAGAGATCGGCAGGTTTCAATATTTCAGTGAATGATGACCAAAAGCATAACTGTGAATATCTGGTCGCACTGGAATGGGAAAAGTCCAGGAACAGGCAGCTACAGGGCCCTAGTTAGGCCCGATGAGCAAGACTACCTTAAATCCTGGATGCAGATCACTGTGAGGTCCTGCATCGAGGATACATCGCACAGCCCGACATTGTTCAACATCTACATGGCCCCCCCTCGCACAAGTGGCCCGCCAACACGACCTGAACATCATCTCCTATGCCGACGACACCCAGCTCATACTCTCCCTCACCAAGGATCCTCACACCGCCGAAACCAACCTCCACGAGGGAATGAAGGCCGTCGCCGACTGGATGAGGAGCAGCCATCTGAAGCTGAACTCGGACAAGACGGAAGTCCTCATCCTCGGCCCCACCCCGTCTGCCTGGGACGACTCCTGGTGGCCAACAACGCTAGGAACAGCACCGACACCCACGGACCACGCACGCAACCTAGGAGTCATCCTCAACTCCTCCCTCTCCATGGCCAAGCAAGTCAGCGCCGTCTCCTCCTCCTGCTACAACACCCTCCGCATGCCTCGCAGGATCTACAAGTGGATCCCGATCGAAACCAGAAGAACTGTGACCCAAGCCCTCGTCAGCAGCCGGCTGGACTACGGCAACGCACTCTACACGTGGATCCCGACCAAACACCTACAACGACTACAACGCATCCAGAACGCCTCGGCCCGCCTGATCCTCAACCTCCCCCGACGCAGCCACATCACCCCCCACCTCAGAGATCTTCACTGGCTCCCCGTCGAAAAGAGGATTACCTTCAAGCTCCTCACCCACACCAACAAATCACTCCACAACTCCGGACCAGCCTACCTGAACAACAGACTCAACTTCTACACCCCCGCCCACCTGCTCCGCTCCGCCAGCCTTGCCCTCGCCGACGTCCCACGAATCCAGCGTACCACCTCCGGAGGCAGATCCTGCTCTTTCCTCGCAGCCAAGACCTGGAACACCCTCCCCACCCACCTGCGGCAGACCCACCTGCGGCAGACCCAGGACCTGCTCACCTGGAAGCTCCTCAAGACCTAGCTCTTCGAGCAGTAGCAGCAGCAGCCTCCTCCCCCCCCCCCCGCAGCGCCTTGAGACCCTCCCGGGTAAGTAGTGTGCTCTACAAGTTCTGTGATTGATTGATTGACAGCCAAGGTGATACGTTAGTTCGGTGGAGCTGCGAAGCTGTGATGCGAGGTCCTGGATCATCACTGAGGATCCCATCAACAAGGGCTTGTGATGTGCCAGGTGCCAAGAATGTCTGTTGGTTCCTGCAAGGCTGTGATGCTAGAACCTGCGTCATCATTGAGGTCGCTGTTGACAAGTGATTTGCAATGAGAATGAGAGGAACTGTATCGGGAAGATGTTGGGCAGCATAGGTTCCGATGTGGGCTGTGAGGTTGCTGCAGAGTCCTTGCACTGGGAGGATAATTGCAGCTTGAGGTTTTACTGCACAGCAGAGGAAATGCATCAGTTCTCCTGGATGCATAGATGGGCTATCAGAGCACCTTAAGGCCCTCTTCAAAGGGACCAGGACAGGCACCACGTGCCAGGCTAGGACTCACATGTGGCAGAGTCCAGGTGCTGGTGTCAGGTTGGTGGAGTCTTCTGTCCCTAATATGTTAGTCAGGAGACATATCAACAAGCTCTTGGAGTCACTCTGGGGTCCTGGGTTCAAGAGATGCAGGTCCAGTCCTTTACACCCAGGCAAAAAGGCAGCAGGTTAGTGAAGCAATTCAGCAGTCCAGCAATGCAGCATTCCAGCAGGGCAGTTGTCCAGCTTAGTAGCAGTCCTTTCAGTAGCACAGGAGTCCTTCTTCATGGCAGAGTATCCACAGGTCAAGAAGCATACTAAAGAGTAGTGTCTGAGGTCAAATATTTATACCTGGGCCTTTCGTGAAAGTGGGAGAAGCTTATAGAGGTTTCCATTTGAAGTCCACAGGCTTCCTACTTTTCCTGCATAACTCCAGACTAACTAAATGGGTATGTAGCCTTTTTTGTGGAGTCAGGACACAGTCTATCCCAATGTAGTTAGGGCTGTGCGGAGCACCTCACTCCCATCCTGCCAGTGATGCCTCATCCAAGCACACCTAAGCTCTCTATTGTGTGTGGCTGTCTAGGAGGAATACACAAAGCCCAACGGTCAGCTACACGCAGTCCTGTGACCTGGAGATAAGCACAAAATGGCTTAGGCAGTAAAATGCAAGTGGCATTTTCAAAATTGCAATTTGCAATCTGACTGCACCATGAGAGAGGATTTTTCATTACAATGCCAAAGACACCAAACATGAACCAGTCACCTGTTGTCATTTGTAATTACAGCTTATTAAATGTAAAAAGGTAAGTCCAATGCTATCCTATGGAAAAGGTAGCCTTACAGGCTTGAAAAATGAATTTAAGACTTTTTCACTAACAAGACATGAAAAACTTAAAAGTACTTGCCCTATATTTTAAATACACTGGATCCTACTCTCGGATCTGTCCAGGGCCTAACTTAGGAAAGACTGATGTGTATTAAAAAGGGAGGTTTAGGCCTGACAAAAGGTTTATTTTGCCAGGCCACCATGGTAGTTTATACCTGCACTCACAGGCTGCAATGGCAGGCGTGAGACATGTTTGAAGTGTTACTTGAGCGGGTGGCACGGTAAGTGCTGGAGGACAAACTAGATATGCATGTTACCGGCCCAAAGTAGAGATAGTTCCAAAAGCTGGGTGGCAAACTGGAGCACATGGCGAGATGGAAAGGGATTGGTATTCTGCATGGGTCCTTGTAGCAACAATGGGAAGTGGAAAGTGATCAGTGTGATGTAGAAAAAGCATAATCCATTACTCATTGATTTCAAATAGTTCTATTCCTGTTCAGGGTGGGATGGGGGCCATTTATTCACTTTCAGATGAATTTTGAAATGAATTAAATTCCTATTAAATTTAATTTATTGGTTGATTTGAGCCAAACAAGACGCACACACATTAGAATTACTTTCACATCAAAATAACACGAAACAACACCCAGATAGTCAATCTTGCATTCCCAACCCTCTACTCCAATAAAGTGCCAATTTCTTCATTTATTATAAAGTGACCTTGTGTATATATTACAAATACAATAAATAGATTAATCGAAGTACAATTTAACTCCATAGAAATCGTAATAATCTTGATCCATATAATCACACCAATATAGCTTTAAAATGTAAAGTACAACAGCAATTAAAATCACATAGCCTATACTTTATTGGCACTGACTCTAGCCACAACGTAAAGTTAAAACTCACCGGGCCCAATTCACAGAACTAACTTAAGACAAAATCCTAAACGTACTACTTTTGGTATTCACAGAAGTTAGGATTTTGTCTTAAATTTGTCTTAAGACAGACTTAAGACAGACTTAAGACAGACAGGATTTTGTCTTAAGTCTGGCTTCAGTTTGTCTTAAGACAAATTTAAGACAAAATCCTAACTTCTGTGAATACCAAAAGTAGTTTGTTTAGGATTTTGTCTTAAGTTAGTTCTGTGAATCGGCTCCACCTTCTTTGCTCTAACTATTATTTACCATTTCTAAAAATGTAGCATAGTTTTTGATATTGCTGTATTCCAACATTAAAAATAATAGATCCTGGGTATAGCGTATCTGAAGCTCTCTAAAAAACAGTAGTAATATTTTCTTTCTTTTACATTTAAAAACACTGTAAAAAATTAATATGTGACATAAGGATAAATTGCACTATGCACAGTACGGGCAAGAAGCCTCTATTTGGGAATCTTTCTTAGGAATCAAAGTACTATATTTCCTCTTTATTAAAGAGGGAACTTGACCTATTCACATCTTCACAATCCAATGTCTTATGCTTGCTGCTGTTATATCGTTTATATACTGTTGTAACTTGCCTTTGAAATCTGTTGTTGTAAGTGGGCAAGCTGTGGTCTCTTCCTGCAATCACAAGTATCCAATTGCAGAGAATTTTTTTTATCATGCGTTTGATTTTACTTTTATTAACACTCAATTGGAGTTCAGACAAAGCCTTGGCCTGCAATGTTTTACATAGGTTCTTAGACCAATGGTTTGTACCCCTCAGTAGACTAGCATTTTAGCAAATACCAAAATGAGTACGAGGGTGATTACCATAATTTTGCTCCATACTTTAAAATTATCTGGCAATATCTTTGCTTAATGTTAATGAGGCCCAATTCTAGGTGAAGCACACAATTGATTGAGCCTTTTGGAAAGCTCAACCATTTTTTTCAAATCGTAATTTCTACCGATTTCAGGTGTAATAAATCAGGGATTTACAAGAGGGCACCATAGGTGCCCACCAGGGCCACAACCGTAGGCCACAGAGGCAAGGGGGGCCCTGCTAGGGACCCCCAAAATTGTTTTCCAACAACCTTTCCATGTCGGAAAGGCCAGCATGGAAAGGCTGTGTGAAACCGATATCATAATCCCGACAGCAGAAATGCCATCCTAAAGGGATTACTTTGCGGTTCCAACTGGCCGACAGGTCTCTTGAACCCATGGGAAGCCAGCCAGAAGACCAGCTTGTTTGACTTCCGACCACCTACATTGTAATAAGGCAGTCGCAAGTCAAGGATTTCGGTCGGAGGCTTTCGGACCTGAGGTTCTTTAATTTTGACTCCATTTTACATTCACCGCCATTTTGTGTTGCCTTTACACAGGCTGCTCGATTCACGAAGTGTCTCTGCCCCTTGGACTGCAACGTGTCAAAAACCCCCTCCGTCCTTGTCTTGAAACCCATTTCAGACACCAGCCGGCCTAAACTAATCCTTGTCTGGACTACCTAATCTCTATATCAACTGTTAGCCTTTAGTATTCTTCTCGTGCCATATCTTATCTTTTGGCCTTCGCTATTCTCTCCCTGTGTTTTCCTATTCCACAACCTTTCCTTTGAAGCACACAAACATGTTCTGCCATTGCTGATTGGCCTATGGGTGCTGTCATTGATTGACTTATGGGATTGGGCAAAAACACGACTCAAGGGGGACGTTCTGGTAACATGATGCCTTGTTTTGAATGTTTTCCTTTTGGCTAATATTTGGCAGATTTTGTATATCCATATTGGCATTTTGCATGCTTGCATGAGCCAGGACTGCCCCTTTCTTTTATGCTGAGTATGTAACCCTCACATATATAAGACCCCAGTGAACTGTACTCTTTGGACTCCCTCATTCAGTTGCTGCGGCTTCTGGGTGACGTAGTCACACTCATTTTGAGTTTAGTAAAGATGTTCTTTTATATTTCAGTTTCTGTGCCAACTTCTTTTTTTTTTGTGAGTTTTGAGTTTCTTCAATTGGTGCCGAAACCCGGGATCATCAGGAGTGGCTATCTGAGGGAGCGATCTTGTCAGGAGACAGAATTCTACTGAGGAGGACAGGACAGGACTCTACTAAAATGGTACTCTGTGCACGGAGATTCTGGGGATTCTTTGTCTCTGCAGCCCAGCATATTTCTGATCTTCCTGATTTTGATCCTCCACATGTTATCACTCCTGACTGAGAACTTCTTTTTTGGCGTGAGTATTCTAAAAAAAGACCGTTAGGTCATTCAAAACTTGGCAGTTAAAATTCGGACAACGTTTTGATTGGTAAGAGTAAGGTAGTTTAGTAACGCTTACTGTAGCTTTGGAATTTTGGACTTTGTGTTGGCCAACTCTGGATTTGTATTGGATTTGATATGCAAATTGCAATTTGTGTAGGCAGGTAATGAGGAGATTGTTCTCTATCTGATTTTGTTGAACGGTGCAATGTACGGAGAGTACCTTAAGCACTACTTTAATTATAAATACTTGCATATTCTGCAGTATTTTTTGGCATGCCTGTTTCAAGCTCACATCGAAGAATGTGTTGCTTTTTCTTTGGAGGTACCATAGTGTAATAAAGTAAATTAGCCGGCTCCCCTAGAGGGAATACCTAAATAGGTTTAGGTTTAAAAACATATTTCTTCCTTGGTGATTCTGTATCCCCAGGGAATTAAAATATGGACATAATAAATACAAGGATCCTTTGTTCTGCGCAATCTAATGAATGGAGTGTATTTTGGCTTCTTGGACATATAGCAGTCTGTTGGGCTGTTTTTGCAGTCTTTTGGAACACTATTGAGAAGCGTTTCTTGTAAATATGACTTACAACTAGTATTTACAAATGGTTTGGTTTAAGTACAGTCTGTGGGCTATCCTTTGTTTCTGTCCTAAGTGTTGATTTGTGGGTTAAATGTGTGTTTCTGTGGGTTAAATATATGTGTCCTGAGTGTTTGACCCCTTTCTGTTTATGTCTGAAATGAGCTCAATGTGTGTTTGTGGTTTCTTGATGTTTTCAGTCTGTTAAGCAAAATGTCAGTTAATTAATATTAAGTAGAAATTAAATAAAAATCCAGAAATGAACAATGTGATATGCTAAATAGCTATATGTTGCTATATAATTTATAGAGTAAGCAACTATGCACATGTACAAACTGTTAAAAGCTTAAAAAAAATAAAAAAAATAAAATTCACATTCACTAGGAATACAATGGCCTCAAAAACGAAATTGTGTGTTTTGTAGAAAAATAAACTTATAGTATTTTTTACTTACATACATTGTATTAGATATTAACAGGCAAACACTTCAGCTGAAGTAAATTTTAAACGCGACACGCATTGATATGCCTTAGTTAGAAAAAGACTGGCTCCTGTTACAACACTGAGAGACAAGCTTTTATTGTCGCTAAGCAAGCAGCTCTAATAGACAGGAATGTTTACTCAGCCAGGACTTCGCCCTCAGTTGAACACGGGTGAAACTATGCATTTCAAAATGTTGTTTTAAAAAAAGGTTCCAAAACTAAGGTTCATTATTTTGTATTACAGGTAGACATTTCAATTAAGGGTTTTCCTCTCTTTAAGCATTTTTGTAAGCATATTCTTGGTTCTGTTGCTAAATAATAATTGTCCTTTTAAAAAAAAATAATATATATATATATAAATAAAAGTGGCGCAAAAATGTGTCATGTTTCAAGTTATGCTTCTGTGCTTAAACTTAGAAATAAATGCATCTAAAATGATAGGCAAGGGATGCAGCTTGCTTTTATATGTGAAATTATCAAAAAGGTTTGGATTTATCAAAAATAATTATTAATTACGAAAAATAATTATTAAAATTAAGTGCTTCTAAATTCGTTTTTTACTATTTATAAAGCTTAATACTCATACTGTGACCTCCCAGCATTATAATTTAATTTAAGTTGTGTTGTACTGCATAGTGAGGACATTTGTATATGGACTTTCACTTGGCGCAGGCTTAAAAAACTCATTCTTTTTAAAGGATTTGCAAGAGATATGTCTAATATCCAATATCTGCAATCTGTAAAGAACATTCTGAGGATGATTAATATGTAGCACAATTATAGGATATTTATTTTTAAGTGCCCCAAATATCAAAGTCGAAAATTGGGTAAAATAGACTATTTAACAGCATTCTTGCCCTTTACAATAGCTTTAAAGTGCCTTAGGCTTCAGTAAATGCATACATTTAGGTATAATACAAATTTGCAAGTTGTTCCCATTTGGTGTTGCTTTTAATGGCTCAGTGAGCCAATGTGCCCGGTGCAGAGGTTTGAGTTTAATATCAGGGTTGAAGGTTCTAACTCTAGCTGGACCTACTGAGACGTTCATTCATTTAAGGTTGATGAAATAAGTACCGTTGCATAGGGTAGTAACAAACATTTGTTCTAAAGCTATTATGTTATGTTATTATGTTCTATGAGTTATTCACCGTAAACGTTTTAATAATTTAAGAATAGAAACAAATTGTAGCCTCTAACAGAAGTAATATATATAACATGTGTTTTTTCAATAGGGTAATTATTGCAGGTTAAAAAGAGTTAGGAAGGTTTTTTGTCTTTGACAGCTTCAGGGTGAGGAGAGAGAGACACGTGAGGCAGATTTTGACCTCGAGGTCAGTAAGGTAGGAGTTAGGAGTTAGGAGTGAGTCTTAACAGATGGAGAAATCACTGCTTAGAAAGCTTCTCTGACATGAAAATGTGTAACGCTTGCAGCAGGAGAGCTTTGGAAAGAGGTGGGGGCCAGGAGTGCTCGCAGTGGTTGGCTAACAGCCCAGAAAGTTCCGTGCTGAGGTGCTATTTTTAGCTTTTCTGATAAGATAGGATGGCCGAGAATCGAAACTTACGGAGCCCTGTCTGTTCCCATATTGTTCAAGACAAATTTAAAAAGGGTGCTGTGAAGAAAATGATACATTCATATTTCTGCTTTTAAAAAATAATGTCCACGTAGTTGCCTTCATTAAAAAAAAAAATGTGGCATTAGCCTTAGGCAAAAAGTAAGATGAAGCTCTTTCTTCGAATTTTGTGGGCTACATGCCTAGGTAAAAACGATCAGCAAATTAAGATTCATTTTTCACAGGAGGAATTGTGACGCAAGGGAACACAGAGGTGCCGATTACGATCCTGTAAAAACCGGGTACGAACCGTCGGACGGAGCATATTCTCCGTCCGACGCGTACCCGGTCGTCAAAATATACAAACATGGAATTACGATTCGCACGGAAACACCATTTCCGTACGAATCGTACAAAAGCCCGACCAACGAAAATAAACGTACAAATGCAATCCGGGAAAGCGCCGACGTGACGTCGGGACGCACGCAGCCTGCCATTCACGAACCAGGAATTACGATTCGCACTGACGTCATCCCGCACGGTGAATATTTTCCGGCTGCCAAAAACTGCCGGGAAATCAGAACGACGCGAACAAGGAGTACCGGTACGCGACGGACAGACAGGACGACGCGAACAAGGAGTACCCGTACGCGACGGACAGACATGGACCCGAACCTACGTGTCATCCCGGCCCTCATAGCAGTCGACCTCCTCTACAGGTTCCGACGCAGACGCCGCAGAAGGTCAGAACAACAAAGGGAGGGGGGGTGGCAGGACCAGGGCAGGCCACAAAACCCCCACCAAAGTCACACAGCACACATGCCCTGGACATACCTGACCCTCAGGCCCTGGTCACTACGAGGGGGTGGGGGCGTGTCCAGCTAAGCCAGCGACCGCCACAACGGAAGTTCTTGACGCGAACCGGCAACACAACCAGACAGGTACGTCCCGTACCCACGCCTTAAGAGCGTGGGTACGAGTCGTACCACGCCCACACCTACGTCACCCCAACAATGGCGGGACGGGTCGTACCCACGTGGCAAAGGCCTGGGTACGGCCCGCACAAGCATCACATAGCGTGGGGACGGATATGTACGGACCGTACCCCCACCCCGTATGCATGGAGCGTACCCCCCACCCCAACAGTGTAAGTACGACACGTACCCCCACCCGCGTATGCATGGAGCATACCCCCCACCCCAACAGTGTAAGTACGACATGTACCCCCACCCGCGTATGCATGGAGCGTACCCCCCACCCCAACAGTGTAAGTACGACACGTACCCCCACCCGCGTATGCATGGAGCGTACCCCCCACCCCAACAGTGCAAGTACGACACGTACCCCCACCCGCGTATGCATGGAGCGTACCCCCCACCCCAACAGTGCAAGTACGACATGTACCCCCACCCGCGTATGCATGGAGCGTACCCCCCACCCCAACAGTGTAAGTACGACACGTACCCCCACCCGCGTATGCATGGAGCGTACCCCCCACCCCAACAGTGCAAGTACGACACGTACCCCCACCCGCGTATGCATGGAGCGTACCCCCCACCCCAACAGAGTAAGTACGACACGTACCCCCACCCGCGTATGCAAGGAGCGTACCCCCCATGCCAACAGTGTAAGTACGACACGTACCCCCACCCACGTACGTATGGAGTGTAACCCCCACCCCAACAGTGTAAGTACGACCCGTACCTCCACCCGCGGACGTATGGAGCATACCCCCCACCCCAACAGTGCAAGTACGACCCGTACCCCCACCCGCGTACGTATGGAGCGTACCTCCACCCCAACAGTGTAAGTACGACCCGTACCCTCACCCGTGGACGTATGGAGCGTACCCCCCACCCCAACAGTGTAAGTTCGACCCGTACCCTCACCCGCGGACGTATGGAGCGTACCCCCCACCCCAACAGTGGAAGTACGACCCGTACCCCCATGGAGCGAACCCACACACGTGTATGGACTAAGCGTACATATTGTTAAATAGGAGGGGTGTGTGCCAATCACTCCCAGCAGTGCCCAGAGACAGGAGGGGTGTGTGCAGAGTCCTCCCAGCAGTGCCCAGAGTCAGGAGGGGTGTGTGCCTATCACTCCCAGCAGTGCCCAGACACAGGAGGGGTGTGTGCAGAGGCCTCCCAGCAGTGCCCAGAGACAGGAGGGGTGTGTGCAGAGTCCTCCCAGCAGTGCCCAGAGACAGGAGGGGTGTGTGCAGAGTCCTCCCAGCAGTGCCCAGAGACAGGAGGGGTGGGTGCCTATCACTCCCAGCAGTGCCCAGAGACAGGAGGGGTGTGTGCAGAGTCCTCCCAGCAGTGCCCAGAGACAGGAGGGGTGTGTGCAGAGTCCTCCCAGGAGTGCCCAGAGACAGGAGGGGTGGGTGCCTATCACTCCCAGCAGTGCCCAGAGACAGGAGGGGTGTGTGCAGAGTCCTCCCAGCAGTGCCCAGAGACAGGAGGGGTGTGTGCAGAGTCCTCCCAGCAGTGCCCAGAGACAGGAGGGGTGGGTGCCTATCACTCCCAGCAGTGCCCAGAGACAGGAGGGGTGTGTGCAGAGTCCTCCCAGCAGTGCCCAGAGACAGGAGGGGTGTGTGCAGAGTCCTCCCAGCAGTGCCCAGAGACAGGAGGGGTGTGTGCAGAGTCCTCCCAGCAGTGCCCAGAGACAGGAGGGGTGGGTGCCTATCACTCCCAGCAGTGCCCAGAGACAGGAGGGGTGTGTGCAGAGTCCTCCCAGCAGTGCCCAGAGACAGGAGGGGTGTGTGCAGAGTCCTCCCAGCAGTTCCCAAGGACAGGAGGGGTGGGTGCCTATCACTCCCAGCAGTGCCCAGAGACAGGAGGGGTGTGTGCAGAGTCCTCCCAGCAGTGCCCAGAGACAGGAGGGGTGTGTGCAGAGTCCTCCCAGCAGTGCCCAGAGACAGGAGGGGTGGGTGCCTATCACTCCCAGCAGTGCCCAGAGGCAGGAGGGGTGTGTGCAGAGTCCTCCCAGCAGTGCCCAGAGGCAGGAGGGGTGGGTGCAGAGGCCTCCCAGCAGTGCCCAGAGACAGGAGGGGTGTGTGCCTAACACTCACAGCAGTGCCCATGAAACGCAAAGGGTGGAGTAGCCACAGATACCATGGCCACAAATTTCAGTCAGGTGCACAAAGACCCTGCAGTACATGTACCACATGTGTGCGAGGCTGGGAGTATACGCATGCATAGCGCAGAAAAGAAAACATGTACACATGAAGTCATGTCAATAGTCCACATACACAAGTACAATGACTACCAAGAATGCTACGAATGATGCAGGTGGAGACATCGCTCAGCATGCATGTGCAAAGTAGAAGGAGTCCGTCACACACCCAGCTAATGTACACACAGCTCTGCGCTAAATATTGGGAACACCCTGCAGGGAAGATGGCAGGGTACACAGAGGAAGGAATACACCTTTGGACAATTTCACCATGCAGCAACTGCTTACATGAACACAGAAACCTAGCTAACACCGTGTGATGGCACACAGATCCCAGGGTCCCCCCTATGACCAGCACACTACTACATTTCCCACACAACCAACACATGATCACCACCCAAAATCATGTAGCAGCCCCAGCAACAGCAATATCAGAAAAGCAGTAGTGTTCAAAGGAAACAAAAATGGCATTAATCAGCATGATCCAAAATTGTATGTTCGTAGAAAGTTCAATATTTACAAAGCCCATAGGGCAGTCCAGAAGTCACAGCTGGATGGGGGACACAGTGGGATGCGTGTCCCCTAGCTTGCCTGCACAGTTACATTCCGTTGTCTTCCACAGGGGTGAGGGCATCATGTGGGGGGGAAGAAACAGGCACCGCAGGGACAGGTGGGTGAAGGGTAGGCGTCGTGGGTGCAGGGATGGAGGACTCCACCACAGGGGGTGGGGCAGGGCCAAAGGTGGAGGCCAGGAGCTCGCTGCACACCTTAGCCAGGTCCGCCAGGGAATCCCCTGCACCCGAAGGAACCACAGGCCCCAAGGAGGGGGGGGGGTCAGAGGGATGGGTCGCAGCGCCACTGGGGGAGGGTGTAGACAGGGGGGAGAATCAACCACCCTGACCGAGGACTTCCTTGACCGCTTGCGTGGTGGCGTCACTGTGGGGCTCAGGGACAGAGCGGCCATGAAGGAGTCTTTGGGGGAGATGTGGCCAGGAGAGCTGAGGGGAGGGGATTTGGAGGGAGTGGATTGGGTGGAATGCGGACTCCCACTCTGGCTGCGTGTCACACGTTTGCCCCCCAACCCAGTGGGTGTGCCTACTTCACCCTGTGTGTGCGTGTCAGGAGGTGTGCGGTGGACCTTCCCTGCTGGTGTGGTGCCTGTGTGTGTTGTGGTGGGCGCATGCTGACGTCTGGGTGTACGTGGGACAGGCATGGGAGTGGGAAGTGTGGATGGGGCAGGGGTAGGGGGTGGGACGTAGCGCTGCAGGAGACCCACTGCTGCAGTCAGTGTCGAGTCTATCGACCTCAGCAAGCTGCGTTGGTCAGCCTGCGATGAATGAATGCCCTCCAAGTATGCCTCCATGTTGTGCAGCACTTGGCTGTGGCCATGGAGGACATTAAGGATCGCAGCCTGACCAACCTGCAACTGCCGCTGGATGTCCACAGACTCGGCATTGGCGGCAGCAGTGGAGACAGGGGCAGGGGGTGCAGTGCCTGGCAGGAAGGAGACATGTGGTGACCGGGCACGTTGGGAAGGGACACGGGCAAGTGGGAGGCGGCTGGTGGCAATGGAGGGGGCGGGGCGAGATGTAGTGCCGCTGTCAGCTGCTGGTGCAGCCGCCGCCCACTCGGAGAGATCATCCTCGGACCCGTCAGCTTCATACTCTGTTGTGCCAGTCGACAGGTCCCCGGCTTCACTCTCCTCCGCCTCAGTCCCACTTGATGTGCCAGCCCCGATGTCACCGCTGGCACTGGTGCTCGGTCCCTCTGCTCCGTCTGTGCCCATGTCTCCCTCCGTGTCCCCCGACGATGCTGTGGGCAGGGTGAAGAGACAGAAATTAATCATACACCTGTATACATATGTCACATGAGTTCAATCTACATGGGTCACAGTGCATAGCCTGAAACAAAAGAAGAGTTACATCTACAAAACAAGGTACATATGTAGGGCATGCAAGACACAGTTGTTTGACCCACCATGCCACCGAAAAACTATGGAGAGCATGACACAATAGCAAATGAGATGGAATGGAATTTTGACTGAGGAGCTAGGCCCTGGGGACAATCCAGCACTGCATCTGCACCACACAGCGTGGCAGGAAATAGGGATGAGCAGGGACCATATCCAGGAACAAGTGGTACATGCAGCATAGGTTATACTGAAAACATGCCCACCATGACTGGCCCACTGCACCTTGAGTGCATGTCCAGACAAAAATCACACACTGGCCAGTCCTAGCAAGGAGATATCAGGTTGTGACATGAAGGCCATGCCCGCACCACCCACCCCCTACATGAGACTATTATTTGGAGACACACGAAGCACTTACATCCCTTAGTCTGGGTGAAATACACATGGGATGCAACAAATCAAGGTTGCGCACAAAATACCCAAGGTGCGCCTGTCCAAATATTCATGTACAAATGGGCATCATCAGATGATTGTAACAAGACACACAGGCAATGTCCACCGTGAGTATGAACAAGGACAATCAGGTCAGTCTGTACAGTGGACACTTGTACTACATTTCACGTCAAAATACATTTGGCCAGGGGACAATGGCACAGAGCACAACCTATGCTGTAGACACAGAGATAGTAAACATATTTGGATTACACACATGATACCTAGGAAAATATGCCCCTGGGGACAGTAGTGGCCACACAACTCCATGCTCCTGAATGGGAATGACTGCAACACACGCTACCATCCCCGCACTATGCGTACCGCACACTCATGCACATCATGTCACAGGCCACCACATAGGACATGCGTGCTGTAAGGCCTCACACTTGAGAGACTAACTCCCATGTCTGGACTCAGCATTAGTGCCAACTGACATGGAACCCACAAGACCAGAACTGGACAGGGCACAGGCAAGGTCCCAAAACCTGTTACACACCACCCCCACACATGATGCTGCAGGCATTGTACACGTGGAGAAGGTGCCAGGCTACATAACCTTGTGACGGAGTGACTCCACACAGACCAGGGAACACATTGCAAGGAGGGGAAGGGAGGCATGAGAGCACTGCAATACTGTGGGTAACAGGATCTGCACAGCACCATTAAACCCTGGCAGTGCATCCATGGAACAGTGCACTTACAAATGCTGGTGAAACACAACAAACACACATGTACCTACCCCCTTCCTGCTGCTGCATCTCCTGTAAGCGCCTGTCCAAGTCTGGAAATACCACCGCCAGCACACGCTTGTGGATGTGGGAGAGACGGCGGCGCCCGCGGTTCTTATGGCTCTCAGGTGAGTCCCCCAGCAGGACCCGTGCGATCCTCCGCGTCCAGCACCGGATATCCTGCCAGCATTTCCTCACCTGGGACAGGCTCCGCTTCCGACCATCCGCACTCCTCACGGCACTGACGGCGGTCAACCAGATCTGCTCCTTGGCAGAGGCGCCTACCTGTGAGGATGAACAAGTGACACTACATCAATACACCTGCAACATGTCACAGACACACATATGAGAACAAATTAGCTGGTTACAACAAGGCATGTCATGCAGCCAACGCATTGCACCTTTGCCATAGGGACATACTCCTCTGGGGAAGGGCAAAAGCAGTATGTGCCAGTGAAAGTACACAGGTGGAATGAGGGCAAAGACACAATCAATTATCAAGGCTCACACTGTGCATCACACCCACCCCTCCTGTCTCTGGGCACTGCTGGGAGTGATAGGCACCCACCCCTCCTGTCTCTGGGCACTGCTGGGAGTGATAGGCACCCACCCCTCCTGACTCTGGGCACTGCTGTGAGGCCTCTGCACAAACCCCTCCTGACTCTGGGCACTGCTGGGAGGACTCTGCACACACCCCTCCTGACTCTGGGCACTGCTGGGAGTGATAGGCACCCACCCCTCCTGTCTCTGGGCACTGCTGGGAGGACTCTGCACACACCCCTCCTGACTCTGGGCACTGCTGGGAGGACTCTGCACACACCCCTCCTATCTCTGGGCACTGCTGGGAGTGATAGGCACCCACCCCTCCTGTCTCTGGGCACTGCTGGGAGGACTCTGCACCCACCCCTCCTGTCTCTGGGCACTGCTGGGAGACATCAGGCATTCCCCCCCCCTGGTACCCCCCCTACAGTACATAGCATGTGTGTCACACCTGGACACAATGGCAGAAGTCACAGTCACAGTCACAAAAAAGGGACACAGTCTGTGCTAGTAGCTCTGCACTCACCTGATACCCTGGTCGCCCATACAGCAGGGGGTACTGTGGGAGGATCACATCCAGCAATGCCAGGTTCTCCTCCAGGGTGAATGGCTGTGACCTCTCCACAGACCTTGACATGGTTCCAGGGAATCAGGAGCAGCAGCAGTGTGGTAGAATCGAAATATGTGCAGGCAAGTGCTCCCTCATGGGACCTGGCTGCCTTATATCTGCCTTGCTGGCCTGTTTCATGCACAGGAGTACAGAGTGATTGGTCACTCACCTTTGCATCCTATGTTTCCTCCAATCCCTTCAAACCTAGCACAGTCAGTGGGTTCTTATTGTGTTTTTTTCTTCAGCATGATGTCAACCCCACAAACACATTGCAACAAAGTAGATTCATTCCAACTGACTTCTGCTGTGCACCTTCCAGAACAAATTCAAACTTAAAACTTGGTCTCCATGATGACCAGCATGCATGTAGGCCTTAATACTTGTCCCTCATGTGTCCCCTATGTAAAATTGAGCTTCACCCACAGGTACGGTGCGTTCCGGGCCCCTAGGGCACCCCAAATGCATAGCAACGGCCCGTACACGCGTGCGTACGTTCACTATGACCATGGGTGTCCTCGCGTATGCGTACTCGTACTGGTACGGCCCGTACACACGCCTGTATGTTCACTATCACTACAAGTACGCATACGCGAGAACACCCATAGTGGTACGGCCCGTACACACGCCTGTACGTTCACTATTACTATGGGTGTCCTCGCATATGCGTACTCGTAGTGATAGTGAACGTACAGGCGTGTGTATGGGCCGTACCAGTACGAGTACGCATACGCGAGGACACCCATGGTGATAGTGAACGTACAGGCGTGTGTACGGGCCGTACCACTATGGGTGTTCTCGGGTATGCGTACTCGTAGTGATAGTGAACGTACAGGCGTGTGTACGGGCCGTACGAGTACGCATACGCAAGGACACCCATGGTGATAGTGAACGTACAGGCGTGTGTACGGGCCGTACCACTATGGGTGTTCTCGCGTATGCGTACTTACTGACCATACACATGCCTGTACGCTCACCATCACTATGGGTATACATACGGCAGCACTCCCATAGTGATATGGGAACGTACACAGGCCCTCTTAGCAGCAGTACGGTGGTTTTCACACATCACAGTGGTGACAGGCAGCGCACAGGAAGGAATAGGGCGGACATACTTGTCCATGGATGGACATCAAGGCATTGTCTGGGCAGTACTACATGTGTGGGGCACAGGTGTGACAGGCTGTGATGTGGCACATTACTCCTGAGTCCAGAAGGCACCAGATGTATGATGAGATGTGTACAGATGTAATGTGTGATGGTGCAATGTGTGCCAGGCATGCCCTTGACTCCTTTGACATGTGTGCATGTCGTACTGCACACTTGGGATGAGCGACACTGGCATGGCACGGACACCAACACACGGAAGTGTCCCCTGATGCCCGGTACAGGGGTTACCACACCTGACTTGTCACTACCCACGGTGCACGATGTGACTATGTCATGTATGTGTGGGGGTTTCCCATTAGGTTGATGTTGGAGCTCCCTCAAAAGCTGCAGCTGTTGCAGCAACCAACATGTGTCTGTGTGTAGATTGACATTGCACACTGTTCCGCACACCATGCCACATGTGGTATCGGATGTGAGGTGCGTATGTATGCATGGGACATAGAGTAGCGTAACAAGGACATGTCTGCATCCTCTCTATGAATGTGTGGTGAGTCATGACATGTGCACCTTCATGGCAAGGTGTGTGGGCTGTCCTAGTGTAATGTCATGTGACCTGTGGCACTAGTGTTCCGCTACCAGTCTCTGCAATCGACATCCTACTTCTGCTGATGTGTGGGTGTATGTCACTCCTGTCTTGTGTCTGGCTGTTCACTTGCACTGGGACACAGCTAATCCCATGCCATGGCATGTGGAGGTTCTCAATCTCCGTGTGTAGCTGGGTCTTGGTAGGAGTGTCACCTGCCAGCCATACGTGTCCAGGGCATGTGGCACATACCTGACTCCGTATGTAGCATATGTGTATAGACAGATTAACATGTGCTCAGTACAAATTAATTGTTGTTGTGGTGCACTCACTCTTCCTTGTCACTTCCAAATTACTGCAGAGCGCCGCCTCTTCCCCGACCAATTCCGGACTTGGCTGCCATGCGGGAGGTCAAGCGTGGATTCTATGCCCTGGGAGGGATGCCCCATGTCATTGGGTCCATAGATGGGACACATGTTGCTTTGGTACCACCACAGGCACAGGAGGTAGCGTACCGGAATCGCAAGCACTACCACTCCATCAATGCCCTTGTGGTGTGTCTGTCCAACATGGTGATTTCACATGTCTGTGCTCGTTTTCCAGGATCAGCACACGATGCCTACATCATGAGGCGTAGCAGGGTGCCTGAAATGATGACGCAGCTGCGCAACGAACAAGCATGTGTTGTTGGTGGGTACAGTCTGTCTGTCCTGTATTTTGCGTAGACTTCCAGCACGACCGCCTCTCCTGTTCTAATGATGTCCATTTGCTTCCCATGTAGGGGACGCTGGCTATCCCAACATGCCATGGCTGATCACACCTCTCCGCAACCCCATCACGCCGGCCCAGCTCCGCTACAACACCGCCCATGGCCGGACAAGGCGAGTGATAGAGAGGACGTTTGGCCTGCTGAAGAGCCGATTCAGGTGCCTACACAAGACCGGCGGCGCACTCCCATATGCCCCGGCGAAGGTCTGCAAAATCTTCATGGTCTGCTGCATGCTGCAGAACATGGCAGTTGAGAAAGCTGTGCCACTCATCCTGGATCAAGATGACCAGGACCATCCACCCGTGGAGGACGAAGGTCTTGGCAATGGGGCTAGTGATGTGGAGGATGTGGAGCCGCAAGAGGACATCCGGACTCGGCTCATACGCGACTTCTTTGCTTAGTGGTGAGTACCAGTGTCTGAGTGTGCACGCATTGGTCCACGTGTGGCATGTGTTGCGATGTGCGTCTCCACCTGCATGTATGGCACGTGAGTCAGAGGTGTGTGTGGGTGTGTCACTGGAGTGATGGTGCCAGTGATGGTTGTAATTCCCCAGTCATAATTGTGACCTAGCATGTTGTCATCCATACATGTGTCGAGTAAATGCACATGCAAGTGGCTGTGCTTTTTGTGGCTGACTTCTTGTGTGTCTCTCTTCCCCAGGTACTTGCGCATGCCGTCTGCTGCTTGCATTGTTGTGGCACTGCTATTCCTCATGGACAAGTCATCGTGTGCTGACTCAGCGTTACAGGCACGGACACGTTTGGAAGTCTCCTTAGGGTAAGGGATGCATCAGGGGTGTATTGGGTGTGGCAGTTGTTCACGATGTATGCACACTGCCCCTGTCGATGTTTGGGTCCTCTGCAGACATGTTGCATCACCATGGTACACATGACATGCAGCTGGGTACACCTGAATAGATGGTCAGACTTGTTGACAGTCATCAGTGATGGGATAGTGGATTGTGATGATGGCATCAATGTGTGTAACACTGCCCTCGGACACATACGGTTTGCATTGGCTTGACATGCTGTGGGACTTCCACATCAGCGGATCAATGGTGTATGGCAGGCTCTCCGTGAGCAGCTGTGGGTGTTTAGCTGTTAGCCGACACTTGTGTGCCACTTCCATGGCTATCACGCATTTGTGCTGCAAAAGGGGGGTGCCAGTGTTGGACCCACATGTTACTCCACATGAAGTGTTCATGTGTACTTCAAGTTGCCTCTGCAATCCCGAAAACATGACTAATAAAGGTGTCCCTATGCCTCCAAGGTGCCTCTTCTCAGTCAATGCTGGTGTGTTGCCACGGTGCATCCAGCATGTCTGGCATGGTTTTCCCTGATAGTGGCTATGTGTCTATGTGTCGAGTAGCAAGATGCAAGCTGTGTGTGTGGGATGAGACTGTGTATTGTGCATGATGTCCATGACTGTGTGGGTATTGTGACATGTGCCATCCCCATGCATCCAACGTTGGCCAGGCCCCCATTATCTGCATCCACCGGACTCAAGCTTGCAGGACATGGTTCTGCCACCTGTCTACACATACCTGTGTGCCCCCCAGGACACTGGACATGATCCCTGACCTCTGCGCATGACTGTTGCTGTACTCAATATGTCTGTCGGCACGGTTGTGCGGCCACCCCCTCAGCTGGTTGGGCCCATCACGGGTGTGTATGGTGCTCCATGTCTGTCTTGCCTAATACACTGTGACCCGTGTGTCCTGTGCCAGACTCAGGCCCCAGGGTGTGGATGGTTGAAGTCAAAAGAGAACTCAGGCATGTTTAGACTTTACAAGACACATGTAAGGTAATAATGCAACCAGCAGGCATCTTCTCTTCATGGTGTGACTTTTTATTTTAGTGGGGGGGGTGGGGGTATGACATGAGGGGCTTTCCGGGTGTTTGGAATCCAAAGTTCAGTAGGGGAGTTGGTGTCCTTGCCATTTGAAATCCTCAGAGTCCATGCCACAGTCTTTGTCAACATTGGTCAGACAGTGACCAGCAAGGCCATGTGGCAGAGAATGTCTTTTGATGCTGTGCTGCTGTTGCTCCAGTGGGCCAGGTGCCAGGCCAGGTGTCCTGGGAGATGGTGCTGTAGTGCCGACCCTCACGGTCTTTTACATGGACGACCCGCCCTCCTGCGGGGACCCTCAGAAGCAGGCCGTGACGATGTTTGGGATGCTCCATCGGATGTTTCCTCCTCCTCCTCCTGATCCCTCCCTGTGGGTGGTGATGTTCTACGCCTTCTGGCACAGGGAGGGCTGCCCATGTTGTCGGCCATCCGACGGAGTGTAGTGTGAATTCCCGTGTACACCGTCACGAGCTCAGCCTGTCCGTCCTCCATCCTCCGTTGGTGTTGCAGTAGGCAGGCATGTAGCTCCGCATGTTGCTGGGCCTGCTGGGTCTTGATCCCCTCGAGGACGGACACAACCTGGGCCAGGCCCGTGGTGTCCTGCCGGTATGTGTCCAGGATGTTTCGGACATGGGAATATACCGGATCCCCAGCCAACTGGTCAGGCTGGCGCCTCCGCCGTCCTCCACTCCCACCACCCCTGCCCACTTGCACCTGGCCTGCCCTTGTGGGCACATCGGGTCTCCGGGACCCCTGAGGGGTGGCATTGGCATTGTCGCCTGCCTCCTCCTGGGTGCCCGGGACACCGTGTCCCTCCTGGCCAGCCTGGCTGCTTTGTGGTGGTGGGGCAGGGATCCTGGGTGTCTCCTGGGATGTGGCAGGAGTGGGGGTGGTGGTTGGCCCCGTTGTACCTGACGCAGGTGCTGCAGGTCGTTGGACACCAGAGGGGCCAGGTTGGTCGGGGTCGTCCACAGAGTGGTGAGAGTCGTCGCTGCCGGTGGGATCGGCCTCCCGCAGAGCCGGGTCCTGTGAGTCTTCCCCCCCAGTGTTGGGGGGTGAACCACGACGTTGACCTGTGTGTGAGAGAGACAATGTTAATTTTGGTCCATGCAACATCCATGTTTCATCAGTTTCAAAGTTGGAACATTTCCTCTGGGAATTTGGATCTGTCTTGCATTCCATACACAGTGCACTTGTGCATGGGTGTGTCCCTTGGGCACCACTTTGGCCCCTTTCACTATGTGTGGCACAGTCTTACTTGCTGCGTCAAGTGTGACTGCAGTCAGCAGTGGAGTGGGCAGGTGTGGCGAGCCGTGCATTGGCGCCTTCCGTGTTGCACTGTACGTGGGCACATGAAGTTGTTCCACACACTTCAATGATGCAGGTAGCTGTCGTTGTGCTCGTGCACAGGTTGTGACATGGCCCTGTGTTTTGCCATGGAGGAGAGGGGGGGGTGCTGGCACTGGTCACCCTTGTCTACATGCACGCAGTCCACCTGCTGACGAGCAGACATTCCCACACACCACATGGCTGATTTGCTCTCCCTGTGTCTCCCTCCCTCTGTGTGTCAGCCTCCTCCCTCTGTCCGTCTACCTGTGTCTCCCTCTCTCTCTGTCCCCCTCTCCCTCCCTCTCTGTCCCCCTCTCCCTCCCTCTGTGTGTCAGCCTCCTCCCTCTGTCCGTCTTCCTGTGTCTCCCTCCCTCTGTGTGTCAGCCTCCTCCCTCTGTCCGTCTCCCTGTGTCTCCCTCCCTCTCTGTCCCCCTCTCCCTCCCTCTCTGTCCCCCTCTCCTTCCCTCTGTGTGTCAGCCTCCTCCCTCTGTCCGTCTCCCTGTGTCTCCCTCCCTCTCTGTCCCCCTCTCCCTCCCTCTCTGTCCCCCTCTCCCTCCCTCTGTGTGTCACCCTCTGTCACCTCAGCCCAGTTTCCTGGACACACACTGTTAGCAGATCTTTGAATGGCCCTTGGCTTGTTAATGTGAGTTTGTTTCTGATCTCCAGGCACCCATTGGGTGTAGTGTGTGTCTCTGCGCTGCTGCTGTGGTGGTGTGTGCTGCCACTCTTTCACAGTGTTGGCTGTTCATTAGCTGCTGTCATGTGCAAAACAGTGCCTTCACCCCCATGTGTTAATGCAAGGCGTCCACCATTTGCTGGCGAGTCTTTCCTGTGTGGGGACACACTGTTTGTCTGGCTGTGACCTAGGCCATATGGGCAGAGGGCATTGTTGTCTGCTTCTGAGTTGCACTATGATTTATTGGGCCCACCCTCCCGCCATCCGGGTTACCGTGTCATGTGTTGGTGTCTTCTGTGGCCTGTGACTTGACATTGTCCAGCTGGGTGCATGGGGCATGGTGGCGCCAGTGGCATGTGCGTGTTCATGGAGTGTGGTTGAGTCATGCGATAGCTTGGGGTGGTTGCGTGCCTGTTTGTGAGTTTGGTTGTGGAGGACGTTCCCCCCATGTGAGGTGCGTTGTTTGTGTACTCACCCGGGTCTCGGAGTCCTCCTAATCCTTCGACTGCCTCCACCGGCAGTATGGCCATCACCCTCTCCTCCCAGGGCTGGTAGTGTACGGGTCTGCGGGACGGCCCTCCTCCAGTGACGTTGGCCTGGTTGTGTTCATCCGTCATCTTGACTCGGACCCTCCTCCGCAGATCGTACCACCTGGCTTGGCATTCCTGCTTGTACCTTCTGGTGTCCGCAACAGCATTCACAGCATCGACGATGGTCTGCCACATGGCTGTTTTTTCTGAAATGCAGGTCTGTCTGACCAATGTTCCAAAGAGGTGTGGCTCGACAAGGACCTCCAACTCTCGGTTACTGAACTTTGGATTCTTGTTAGTGGGCATGGTGAGGGGTGTGGGTGTGGATGGTGGGGGGGTGTGGATGGTTGTGGGTGTGTGGGTGTGGTTGTTTGGGTGGGTGTGTGAATGTGATGAGGGGGTGTTTGTGAAGGTGGTTGTGTGAAGGTGTGCAAGTGTAAGGTGTGGTGAAGCTTCTAGTTTGGTGCTGTAGGTTGTCTGTGGGGTCTGGCAGCAGTGAGTCTGTTGCAAAGGCTCATGGTTTGTGTGTGTGGGCCCTTTTTATTGGTCCATTGGTGGGTGTGGCTGTGTTTGAAGTTTGGGTGGGTGTGTTATAAGGAGTGGTGGTGTTTGGGCCCTCTGTTTTTGGCAGTTGCAGGTCAGTGAATGTGTTGTTTTAGTGGTTGTTGGACATGTTTAGTGGCTTTGTGCCATTCGAATGGTGTATTCTTGTGTTGTTTTGTTTTGTCCTGGTTGTGTACGTGCGTTTTTAGCGTGTGTACGGGGTGTACATGGGCCATTTTGTTTTACAGTGCTGTCCTTGTGTGTGGCTTGGTACGACTCGTACATGCGGTTGTGATGTTGGGGCCTGGGGTGCGCTCCGTACTTAGGAGGTTGTGGTGGGGGTACGACTGACGTACACGGGTGTACATACACGGGTGGGGGTACAACTCTAATGTACACGGGTGCACATACACGGGTGGGGGTACGACACGTACAGGGGTGTACATACACGGGTGGGGGTACGACACGTACAGGGGTGTACATACACGGGGGGGTACGACACGTACAGGGGTGTACATACATGGGGGGTACGACACGTACAGGGGTGTACATACACGGGTGGGGGTACGACACGTACAGGGGTGTACATACACGGGGGTACGACACGTACAGGGGTGTACATTCACGGGGGGTACGACACATACAGGGGTGTACATACACGGGGGTACGACACGTACACGGGTGTACATACACGGAGGGGTACGACACGTACACGGGTGTACATACACGGAGGGGTACGACACGTACACGGGTGTACATACACGGGGGTACGACACGTACACGGGTGTACATACACGGGGGTAGGACACGTACACGGGGGTACGACACGTACACGGATGTACATACACGGGGGGTAGGACACGTACACGGGGGTACATACACGGGGGGTACGACACGTACACGGGTGTACATACACGGGGGTACGACACGTACACGGGTGTACATACACGGGTGGGGGTGTACATACATGGGGGGTACGTCTCGAACGTTAGGGGGCTGGGGGGAGTGTTGGGCGCGTATGCGGGCACATGTCTCCATGGTTGCTATGGGAGTTCGGTGCAGACGGTGTTTTTTCCATACGGTTGTAACATCGGACGCACGGGATGGATCGTGATTCCTCGGTCGGACTTCACTTTTCACATTTGTACGGTAAATCGTCCGAGGACGTGTCGGACACATTTTCTGACCCGAGGACATGTGGGGAATAATTCCCAATGCGATTCGTATGGTCTTTTTCCCATGCGAATCGTAATTGGCAGTTTGAACGGCACTTGTACGATTCGTACGGTAAAAAGACCGGATACGAGTCGTACGGGGAAAATTTTTACCGGATCGTGATCGGCACCAGAGTGTCTGTGAAACTGTTTTCCTTTTAGACAGTTACAATTAAGGTGGCTTAACATGCTTACATGTTTTAGTCATTGCAAAATTGACAAGATGGTTACAGTTAAGTACCACTAGGTTGGTATTTTCTATTTTGTGTTTTGTTAATGTGTGTTATGTTTTGTCTCCTGATTAAAAGTTACAGTTGATATTTTTGTGTGTTATGTGAAGTGTCTCTCTTTTGTGTGTTGTGTATTTTTTATTTTTTTTTGCTTCTGCCCACAGATCATTCATGGATTGTTCTGGGTGGTTCTAGGGCTGACAAGACTACAGTTGGACACGTGAGTTGGTTTGATGAAGACGTCATAGTTGTGAAGGGATAATGGTGAAATGAGCGACCTGAATGGCTATAGGCAGGAAATCAGGGTGAGAGAAGACTAGAACGGATTGAGAATGTTACAGTAGGTGTGGCGGAGTAGTGAAAAAGCAGGGGTCAACAGCAAACGCAACAGCGATGGTCCATATCATGAGGTGGTGGAACGAGTGTTCCATATGTACCTGTGGGACCTAATCAATGTGCAAATTGCAAGAAGGAGGGTGCTGTCAGCTGTGTGTTGAAACAGATGTGTTGTTGCATAACTTCTTTGTTTTTGTGCATTTTGTCTTTCTATGAATTGTTCCTGCTGGTCCTGTGTGTCAGAAGCGACACAATAAGTTATATTTGACAGCCGGTCACCACTAACTGGTGACCAGGGTTAGGAAAGTAAAAAAAAAAAGTGTAATTTTCATTTTAAGCCCGACAAATTAAGCAGGCCCGAATATTGGGTTTTGGGCTGCAGGTTCATTGTGCATAAAGTGCATGACATAGTGTTGTGCGTCACCGCTCATTTAAACATGATATTGAAATTTGTCTATGCTTTCTGTGCTTGGAATACAGCAAGTATACCGGATGGCTTGGCATGTGTGTTTTTATTTTATGCACGTTTTTTGTTTTTGCATTGTTTTTATACTTTTGCTTTTGATACTATTACAAGCTCCCCTGTGTTGTGAGGGTATGGTCACGACGGTGCCCATCGCTACGCAACAGTTGGTTGGACTTGTTCTGGTTACTAAATTCCACAGATAATGATATTTCATGCTGTGAACATGAGAGACAACACTTCACCAGTGCATGTCTATTTGGCTATAATGGTATTGAAGGAAAATAAAAAGAGATATACAGGATCAAAGTGTGTCACCTGCAGTTAGTCACGTTACTGCCCCCTTCCCTTAAGGAACAGGCAGCCCTAGATTTATGTATCCTGATTGGACGAAAGGATAAATTATAGATCTGTAACTCTTGTACATGGTGACCTAATTTCTATATTACATTAGTCAGTTTTGTTCTGCTTCCTAAGTAGTGTATGGCTTTGTTCCTTAAAGGAAACCAGGTTTCATTTTTCCCTGAAGAAGGAACTGGAACATTAGCTGAGATTACCGTATATGGTGTAGCGGCCAGCGGTAGAGTTAAAATTTGTGTACTATTTTGACTTTTGTGTATCACCCATACTCTTGGTACTGTGTCACAAACTTGACTATGAGTCATTTCTTGTTCTTCCTATAGATTTTTCTTTTGCCACTTGTCCCCTGATTGATGTTGCATTGTGCCTAGTTATTGGGGATTTAAGCTATGTCCTAGTCCCATTTCTCTTTTTCGAATTCCTTTCACCAGTCAGCCCTTTTATTATTATTGGTGTATTGTTCAGGTTCACATTTCCAGACTGTAGTAATGTACCCCCATGCCCCCATATTATGTATAAATTCCCATTTTGTATGACCAGACTGGTTTTTAAGAATTTTCTTTAGGCCTACTTCGATGTTTTCCAGTCTGACTGTCAGGGTAGTGATGGACTGGTTAACTGACTCAATACTATAGTAATACAAGTTTTCCACCTCAATAGGAGATACCTTACATTTATTTTTTTGAACATGACAAATTTTCAATGACTATTTTAATTTGGATTTTTACCCTTTTTTCCTGCTTCTTCAATTTTCAGTGGGATCCGATGCGTTCTAAATCATGTAAATACTAGGACTCTCTAGTTCTTGTCTTTTGTTTCCACATTTTGATTAGTAGCCTTTGCATTGCATAGTGCACCTGATGCACAATTATTAAAGGGAGGTATCTACATGTCCCTGATAATCTGAATCATGAGATTTCTCTTTTGAGGTGTTCTAGATAAGGAATTTAAGCACACCTAGACGTAATCATTAAAAAAAAAAATGTTTACCCCATTAGGCAATGCCACCATGTGATAGAATTCCCATGTAATTATCTACCCTTAGATGGCAGAGGATAATGAAGGGTACCCAAATTGAAGAGACTAGAAGTATTGCCTTTGAGAATGACAGTGTATTCTAGACCAGAGTTGTCCCATGGCGTATGGTCACTCCCTCGCAGATTGCAGGCCACCTGCTTGCAGTCACATTGTTAAATACAATGAACTGTTTTTGTACTAAATTGAAGGAAACTAACAACTGTGTCACATTTCCTACATCACTAGATTCTGCGGGTATCAAGTAATAATAACCTGCAGAACATTGATTTAAGCCTAATTCCCATCAGTGACAGCTACAGATGAAAGACGGACGTCTTGGCCCACAGTCTCAGCACCCAGAAAGTAGCAAAGCTGGACAGCGATCGCCAGCGCATGGTATCGTACTTGCTCCATCAGATGGCGTTGGACATCACAAAACCAGAGTTTCAGTGTAAAAGAGCGAAAGAGAATGATTCCTGTTGTTGATGGCAGAGCTGGTTTGAGGCTTCAGTTTTCTACCTGTCATGTGCTGGTAACCTCTGACAGTGTTCAGTCCCTTGAGCCCCTTGGCCTGAGTTTTGGCCACACCCCCCCTTTTCTTTGCTCCAACGGAAGGGCAGTGCACCGGAGGATCTAAGGCACTACATGATGTAAGGAAAATTAAATGAAAGAGCAGCCAAAACATCCTCTGACACTAAATAGCGAGTGTTGGAGCCTGAAAGTGTTGCTGAGTGTGAAAGTCTGTTGCTCTTTCCCGTTTAATAGTACTTGGGTCTGCATGAGATGATCTGGGCCTACGACCAATGAAGAGCACAATATCTGTAGTGTCTGCCGCAAAGGAGAGACACTGGTGCACTGCATTGAGACATTGAGACTTTCGAGTGAGCTGTGAGTGTTTGCCAGGAGGGCACTCCAACGGATACTGAGAAGCACTATTTTCATGGAAGGCCTGAATCAAGAGGCCCAATGCGACAATGGAAGCAGATTTGATGGACGATAGAAGCATACCAGAGAGGCTTAGAATGGACTTTGGGTTTAGCTGTGGTTGTACAAGTGTTTCCAGTGCCACTGTATGAAGTGGCTGTTGGATATGTTCATCCAAAATGGTCCTGAAGTAGTGTTCTGTCTGTACTCTGATAAAGGATATTCCCATTCCACCTAGCAATGAATTAGGATTTGCCTGCGTAATGGCAAAAGGAGGGTCTGAATTTCTTTAATTTTGACTCCATTTGACATTCACCGCCATTTTGTGTTGCCTTTACACAGGCTGCTCGATTCACGAAGTGTCTCTGCCCCTTGGACTGCAACGTGTCAAAAAACCCCTCCGTCCTTGTCTTGAAACCCATCTCAGACACAGCCGGCCTAAACTAATCCTTGTCTGGACTACCTAATCTCTATATCAACTATCTGTTAGCCTTTAGTATTCTTCTCGTGCCGTATCTTATCTTTTGGCTATTGTCTCCCTGTGTTTTCCTATTCCACAACCTTTCCTTTGAAGCACACAAACATGTTTAGCCATTGCTGATTGACCTATGGGTGCTGTCATTGATTGACTTATGGGATTGGGCAAAAACACGACTCAAGGGGGACGTTCTGGTTACATGATGCCTTGTTTTGAATGTTTTCGTTTTGGCTAATATTTGGCAGATTTTGTATATCCATATTGGCATTTTGCATGCTTGCATGAGCCAGGACTGCCCCTTTCTTTTATGCTGAGTTTGTAACCCTCACATATATAAGACCCCAGTGTACTGTACTCTTTGGACTGCCTCATTCAGTTGCTGCGGCTTCTGGGTAACGTAGTCACACTCATTTTGAGTTTAATAAAGATGTTCTTTTATATTTCAGTTTCTGTGCCAACTTCTTTTTTTTTTGTTAGTTTAATCCTGAGAAGGAGTTTTGAGTTTCTTCAGACCGACATCATTATAGGGCCCTATAGTCTTCCAATTTAAATTTTCATGCGAATCACCGATCAGCAGTTCTGTGGTTCCTTCTAAAACCCAGCTGGACTTTTGGGATGATGTCTTCTTTCTCTTCATCTAAGGCCTGTAGCAGATGTTTTGCATAGATTTTACTTGTAATATCTAGTATGGTAATCATTCTATAACTATTTGGCATTTCTCGAGAATCTTTTTTTAAAAGATTGGAACTCGAAAACTTCCCTGTCAGGACTTCTGTATTCTATTCAAGGAAACACTGGCAATCAGATGGGTTAGAACACGTGCTCAAAGGTCGCGTTCTAATTTTATTATGTCGGCTGAAAACCCATGCGGACCTTGTGCAAGTAAATTCTTTAAGTTCTTTATTATACTTGTCACCTCCTTTTTTGAGAATATTACATTCTTATTTTCCCTACTCATGTTAGCGATAACTCTGCAGTTATGCAAGTATTCTTGCAAGTCGTTTTCGTTGTTATTTTTGTTCTTAACACCATAAAGGTCCGTAATATACTTAAACCACTGTTCTTCATCTACTTAACCTAGCCTCAGGTTTTTTTCTTATCGTCCCTAATGCTTTAACCAATACTTTCCAAAATGTTTTAAGACTTCCACTACGTAGAGTTGAAATGACTTCTGTCCATAAATTCTCTTTCTGTTTCCAATCACTCTCTCATTTCCTCTCTGAAATCTCTTCTATACACCTTAATCAGCCTATTTCTAGTCTTGTGATCCAAATTATATGCCTCCCTTATTTTATTATTGTAAGCTGTCTTTGCTTTTAATTTTTCACTCTCAAACCAATTTTTAGGTCTTTCTCTTTTTATTGGTATCAATAGACTTAACTGGCAGTTGGTTAATATAATTTATCAATGTTTCATATACAGTCATTATATTGTTGGATGGGCTTTCACAATAGGGTCAGGAGATTCTGATCCTAGTAGCAGATCTATCATTGAGTTGCGTTGGTGTTGCGCCATGCAAGGAGGAGCAAAGGAGACACAACTACTAAGTAAGATATATCAAGCCACTCAAGGCCATCTTCCATGGCCCTGCATAGCTTCATAAATCTAGAGTACCCCAATGTAGTGCAAATCGCTGTGTTGTGCTACTCTGCCCCAGGAAGGCATACCATGGATGGAGTATGGGTGTTCCCACGCATACACCCATCGATTTTGGCGCATTCCCAGATTTACCATTACTGGTAGACCTTGGAATGCATGAAAATGCTATGCCTCCCCAGGTTAGGCGCAACAAGGAGAAATGTATTATTTATCCTTGTTTTTTCCTCTTTCTATGTGTGCTGCATTTAGCAGCACACATAGAAAGAGGAACATGCCTCAGAGGATTGTTTTTGTGCTGGAAGGCACTATGGCGCAAGGGTGCCTGAGTTGGTGCAAGGCAGCACATTGTGCGCCAGTGCAAAGAAGGGACAAGAATGCGCTGTGTAATGTTAAATATGGTGCATTCCTGCCCTTTCACACAGTACAGCAAGCTGGCTTGCTGCGCTACGCTATGTGAAATGATGATAAATCTGTCCTCAAGTGTTTTACTTTAGTCTGCATTTTAGTGTCCATGTTATTCTTCAGCCCTTCTTACATTGCATACGAGCTGAATTCTGCTAAGTATCTCTGTCTCTAGTCACCCAGTCAAGTGTTAATAGAAGAGGCCAATGATCACTGCCAACTAATTTACCTATGACCAAATCATCAGCTATAGATGTTATTGCATAATCAATCAAGGAGGACATTTTGCCATTATCAGATGGATTTTGGGATCAGGAAGATGGCTTTGTAATTTGATTACAAAGAAAACAAAGGGGCTTCCTTGAGATGTGGAGACTCTTGAAGTGAAAATATTGTTGTACATTATGCTGCTATTCAAACACCTTGCTGGGGCTATTTTATTTATAAATAACTATTATTACCCGTTCCAAAACTTTGCTGTTCACATAGAGGCTCAGGTTTCAACTTCTGGGCTTCAAGAAAGAGACCTTCAACTCACACATGAGTGCCAGCAGAGTATGGTACTGGAATACTAAATTTTAAACATTGTGCTACCAAAATGTTTTAATAAAAATATCAGTGGCAAAATATTTTAAGATATAACAGAGTTGTAAGAAGTAAGTATAGTTTGTTGTACATGATTCCAGCTACATCTACCTTGAAAAATGTTTCTCTTTAAAGTACGTAAATGTGGCATTAGATATTAATATGTGGTGATACTGACCATTATATACTTACCTCCATAATATTTGTTGTGGAATTCCTTCTATGATAATTCTGTAGCATGATATTTCGAAAAGCAGGTATTCTGACATACAAACATCAGCAAAGGCTGTGAACCCCTATGACACTCATATCTGAAACAACATGAGAAAGTAAAGTTACCTTCACTTGTTTGTAGATAACCTCTTCATAGGCATCTGGAAATTTGGGTCAAAAAGTTATCCTGCACCCAAATGTCACAAGTGTCTTTTGCTAAGCTAAAAAATGTCCTTAGAGAAAGAGAGTGCACAGCAGCTCCGGAAGATGAGCCATACAGGGGCTTAGTTGTTTGCATGGTGCAGGTGTTTTCTCCGTCTTAGATTCAACACTTTAGGGTGACAAGTCTTTCTTGCGGTGCCCTTTGCGACACTTTCTGCTAATGTGTGAATGTGCTGTGCATCTCTGGTAGGCAATGACACCATGTAGCCAGTACAGTTAGTGCCAGGGTTGTACATATAGAACACAATGCCATGGTTTCCTTTCTGTCTGTGCTCGTGAGTAGACACTTCATTTTAATTGGATGAAATCGAACAAGCTGCTCTGCACTTCAGCCAAAGTTGATAAGAACAGCATCTTATTAGGACTCGCCTAGCGTTGCAGCGCGAATGCGCTGCCTTCGCTTTGCGAGGCATGCAGTATACACTATAGTGTGGAAGCTCCGCCCACTCTTCCACCCATCTTCTTCATTGGCTTAGGTTCTAAATGCTGCCTTCCGATTGGTTTTAAGCTTGTTAGTCCCTCCCCATAACAGCCATGTCAGTCATTTGTGTCCTTCCATGGCTTCTGGTTCCTTCACAGCACAGACTACATTCTTCCTGTGCCCCCCTCCCGCAGTCTGATGCATTCTTGCTGCTACCCCCATCCTGCCTCTTCGCCCGCATGCATTGCTATTTGCAATACAATAGGTCTAGCGTAAATGCGAGTCCTATTGCATTGCCAATGCTTGTTGGTATTACTCTAATCTGTTTCATGTAGTGCTTTAGGGTCACAACATTATATAACCTACCCTGTAGATGAGACAATATCCGCGGTTCAGCAATTAGACGAAAGAAAATGTATGCTCTCCAGATATCCCTTATTCGCCGCGCCAATGTCAGTGCCGACAGAGCCCACAAGAGGGCAGCAGAGCTCCAAACAAAATGACTTTGCAGCAATTTATTTTCAAGACTTTCCATCTCAGAACCATCATTTTAACGCACGCTGCAGAATATGAAAATTCTCTATTTCCACACACGTGGGCTAAGTAAAATTCAGCAATCCAACAGACTTAAGAACTGATTTGAGACATTTTCAATTGTGCGCCCCAGGGAGTATTGTCCTCTTGTTCCGATCACAATATTGCGTCAAGAGGAAAGGTTTATCCATTCATTAAAAAGAGCGGTTTAAGTGTTTTTTACACTGGAAAATAAACATCCGGGATTTAATAAAAATAAAAAAATCAGAGTTTTAAGTACTTGAACATTCCTTGCTGAGTACAAACGTGCCCCCTACCTCTCCTGGCCCGACCAGTCTCCTGTATGTGACATCTCTTGGGACTCCCAGACATATCCCAGGTCACAGCGCAGGCAAGAAGATGTGCTCTGCAGGAGGAAGAGAGGCTCTGAAGTAGGGTGAACCGTGCACAGCTTGTTCTAAATCCCACGGCATAGGATATAAGCAGTAAGTATGTTTTCAAAATGACTTCAAAGGTTTCTCTTTGCTACAGAGTACATGCAGTTGTCTTAGTTTATTGACTAGTTCAAGTAAGTGAATTGTGTAGCTGTGGTGCGCCAGACCCCTGGACTGCTCACTTCACTGGTGTTACATTTTGAAATAATACAGCCTGCTGTGTGTATCTCCCAGCCTCTCCTTAGGCTTGCCCAGCACCATGCTGTCATGACACTGCTAACTGCACCAGCCGGAGTCCGTGAGTCAGCTGACTCTAATTAAAGTACGCTATAGACCCCGAGGCAGCTGGGCTCTGTGTTAGGACCTCTCACACCCTGTTAGGTGGTTCTGCAGTATAAACGGAAGTCCTTGCTCCTTTTAGTGTTAATTCTTACCGGAGCCTTGTGACCTGCTTTCTAGCTGTCTGCTTTTTTTTTCCCCTATTGGTGATATCTGAGGCTAATATTAGTAGTTACTTCACAAGCCTTACTTTCCTGCTTATAGCATTCGCTTATGAATAAGGTGGCCCCTGCAGTGACAGCTTTACCGACTTAGTTCAACCCACTCCAAGTGAAAAACCTTTTCCCATCACATTACTTTTTTGCATGGCCTCGTCTTGGACAACAAACATCACCTGCTAAAAGTGAATTGTTTTATTCTCCTTGTTTTACCATGCTCCTTTTCTTTTATTTTTGTCTAATTGGCATTGCTTCTGCCTTTTTATTCTTATTAGTCAATACATTATGCCAACCAAAATTCACAAGTTTATTATATGATCAGCATTGTACAAAAGAAGCAATAAAATAGAATAAAATACATACTTCCTATCACTTCTATGAAATATTTAAGTAAACAAGACTCGGTGTCAAGAACAGAAGTATGGGCATGGTCTTTAATGCTATCTCATGTGAAGTGATGCTCACCCTCTTTCACATCTGCCAAAGTTTCAGATTGCTATGTATGATATTTTGATAATTTCGTTGTAATTATGACTCAGCCACCTCATGAATTTGCAGCAGTTGTAAGATCTTAGAATTTCTCGTTGCTCAAATTGGTCAGATTTCTGATATTTATGTTTCCCTCATCTTTTATTGGTTGATTTTGCTAGCAAGAAAAGTGTCATCATGGTGGTTCTAATGGCACTCCTAATTACACAGAAATTATGAAAATATCACACATAGCAATCTAAAACCTCGGCAGCTATGCTCTCGGGTAATTTCCGCGTTTCCTGCCTCGAGCTTCAGCTGCTCGGTGTTTCTCCCACTGGGACACCGGAGCAGTAAACCCTGAGCCCTGCAGTGCACAAGGAACTTCACTTCCATTACAGTCCATTAAAGGAGCAAGTTGGTCAGAGCACGAGCCCAAAGCACTTCCACACGCAGAGTGCGGGAGCCTGCGAGTGGAATGTGAATAGGAAAGCACTGCGCCACAGTGGGAGGAGTGCCTTGTGCATCGTCGAAGGAAAAGTATTTTTCAGATGCGTCAGTGCTTAATTTGTCAAATAATGAGTACAGGTGACCAAAGCTCTGCTCGGAAGTCCTATTAAATAAATGTCAGCGGGCCGAATAACAGGGCTCTCTAGAATTGAAACCACCCCATTCCTCTTTAATCCAGTACCTGACACCCTTGGCTCGTATATTCCTCTTGCTGGTTCCTGCTGTCTCCCTTTGTGATGGAACTTAAGTCTCTCATCCTACTTCTTTCCCCTTTGTGTGTTTAGGTCGAGCATTCGAGACCTCTTGTATATACTTTAGTATATACTTATTATATACTTATATGTGTATGTACTATGTGGGCTCTGGAGATCAGCAGTAGGACTTGTCTGCTTCTGCTTAAGGACTTTTTTGTTCTGTTCAACTGCCTCTATTTGTCTTGATAGAAAACGACCAGCAGAGGTCAGTAAAATACCAGAATCACTTTAGCATGCTCTAGATTCCAGTCCATAGAAATTGTCTTCCACGAGCACCCGTAGACAACAATATTTTTTTCAAATTTTGCATTTTCAGTGATATGACCATCAAAGGCCATGATTTAATATTAAAAACAGAGTTATGTACTATACCATTTCCCGCTGAAAGGCAATATTTCTCTCCATGTGTTCCCATACCTGGCGTGTCCTGCAGTTTGGTGCTTACTCTCCCTGGATTTTAAAGAACAGTAGATGTTCAGCTCCCAGGCTAATGTGCTGCATAGCTAAATACATATAGGTTCCCAAAGACGAGACCGATTGCATTGCAAATGCCTGTTATATAAACAGCTTCCATTCCGGAGTTCAAGTATGGGAGCATTTCCATGCTGGGATTATCACAGAACCGCTGCAAACTGGAACTGAGATGCAGCCCTGCTGACTCCGAGCTCCATTTTGCTAAACAAGATAACCTGTGCACTGTGGCCGGCTTCCTGACACCTAAGAACAATGTAAGGGGATTTGGCTACTCCAACTGATCTGGCAGAGGGTACTCCCGCGTTGGTCTCTTTAGTATAGTATTAGACGCAGATGCAGATAGGAGTGAGTAGGCAAACATTATCAACAATTGACATGGTTGAATTGTTCATCTGGTTTACTATTCTAATAATTCTGATTAAGGTAACGTCTCATTTTATTGAAATCACAACTCATGTTTTTTTATACTAGAATATGATCATTTCAATAAATGTTTGAAAATGCATTGTCTCAGAAGGGTGACCAAATGAAAAGGTTCGATCTATTTCTATTGATTCCTTGTGGTATTGTGATCTACTCAGAATCCCACCAACACTCACGGATGGTGTATGTGACTTAGGGCCTCATATGATGGCGGTTGGACTTGCTGTTGGCGGTCCCGCCATGGGAATTACAATGTGATCGCCGTCAAGGTGGTCGCAAAGCGTATTTGTTTGTATTGCAGCATTTACTGCGGGTTGCAGCACATGCCGCAGTACAAAATATACACATTTTGCATATCCATGCACTATGTGGCAGGCGCCAGGCGGTGCCTGCCACATGGTGCAGGGATATGTAGGAAGGCACCATAGGTGCCCTCCAGCTCCAATTTCTGAGGGCCACTACGGGCCCCCAATGTCCTTTTATGGCTGCCTTATCATGGCGGGTAAACCGCCATGAAATGGCCGGCGGGAAGGAACATTGTAATCCCTATGGTGGTGCCTGGCAGGCACCACCACCATTGTAGGGATTGCTGTTCCCTCCGACAGTCCGACGGGCTCCGTGACCGACAAGCATCTGCCTGCCATCATAATGTGGTGGGCGGTAATGCAGGCTCCGATGGCAGTGGACCACCACCGACTGGCTGGCAGTGGCGGTCCAACCATCATCGTAATGAGGCCCTAAGTCTCTATAGTATGAAGTTTGTGTTGGTTTAATACACATTCCTGCTATATTTGTAGAAACCGTATGACAGCTGTGTAGGGCATACATGTTTCAAAAGTATGAATACATTTTGCAATAGAAGCCCTGAGAAAATGTAGTGATTGGAGAATAATGCAGCTTCTGCTCCTCCCTTCCAATGCATCACCATAGAATGTCAAAGACCTAAGAATACACCTAGGACCGAACAATATGTGTAAATAAACGTTCTCAGTATTTGTAGTGCTAGGAAGATACGTTGGATGTTTAATGCTCCTACTGCAGAGTTCTGTAAGAATGAAAGTCCCCGAAAGCTGCATCTTCCCTGCCAGTTTTCATTTGTCTCAGAAAAATTGACTATATTTTTGCTCTATCGGGAGCAGATTATGGGATCCCTAATTTTGATGAGCTGGCAAACTACAAAAAGGTGCTCATCAATGCAACCAAAAGGGTGCCCTTAGAGGGAAGAGCCTCCATGGATGTTTACTAGTATGTAGTCTCAAGAGGGTGCTTAAACATCACCCGCCCCCCGCCAAGTACCCGCTGATGGTTATATATTACAGTTTTTGGCATGCAGTAGCTGCAGTAGGGGGAAAAAGACTGCTGGCATTCCTGTGGTTATCATTTTGTGTGTGGTATATTCTCAAACACGTGTGCATGAATGTCCTATAGTGATTACAATCAGAAGGTGTGTACTTGATAAAATCTTTGTAAACTGTAGTAGCGCAACTGCCAGATTTTCCTCAGATATTAACGCACATTTATTTGTAAGAGTGGCAGATACAAAATGGAGGATTGGAGCTGCACATAGAGGATGTTAAGGATTGTCTCTTCCCATGTTTCTTCTTTACTGTTCTTTGCTCCACAGTCTTCTGGAGGGGATACCTAGCTATCCCGCTGAAAGGACGAGTGGGTGAATAATCACTGCAACATTATAGAAGTACGCTGTTTAGATCCAAGTATTATAAAATAGTGATATATATAATGGGTACCTCCTCAACTTTAGTAGCCAATAAAATGATGTGACTAGTGAGTGAGCAGGGACAGCAGTGTCATTTTCGGTCAGAAATCCTCATCTGCCCTCCACATCCATAGGGTAGGTCATGTTTAACAGACACATGTGGAGCATTCCAGCTCCACACACTCAGCCATAGCCGACCGCTCACCAAAACCCCCATAAGCATTTTTGTACGTGCGAGAAGGGCTTTGATAACTTCCATGGCATTTCAGGAGTTTTCCCCTTCCTTAGATGGTGCTCTTAATTGTTAGTTTATATTTGTAAAGCACCAAATCACCAACGGTCTCTAAGCACTACAGACCGTGAACCCAGGAGTGCCAGAATGTTTGCAAACAGAACAAAGCTTGGGGTAAGCTTATCCAAACGCCTCAGTGAACAAGATAGTCTTAAGTTTCTTCCTGAATGGAAGGAGAGTCACCTCACCACGCAGACTCTCTGGGAGCTTATTTCAAAGCTGGGGAACCGCGACCGAGAAGGCACGTCCCCCTAGGGTTGTTCTATTAAAACGTGGGCAAGCCAACAGATGTGCTTCTGAAGAGCGGAGACAGTGACCAGGCACATAAGGCATCAGACGGTCAATGTAGCTGGGCACCGCTCCATACTTAGCTTTATGTGCAATGCACAGGCCCTTGAATCTGATCCTCTGCTTAATAGGGAGCCAGTGTAGCTGATGTAGCAAGGGAGTGGCGTGAGATCTTCTCGGCAATTTGAGAATCAGTCGTGCTATGTCATGTAGGACCACCTGGAGTTTCCCTAGAAGTTTAGCGGGGAGTCCTATATATACTGCATTGCCATAATCCAAGTGTGGCAGGATTAAGGCTGCCGCCACAGTACGCATAGTCGCAAAAGACAGCAAGGGTACAAGTCTATGTAGTTGTCTTATCAATCCCACGCAACTTCCCACCACCGCAGCTACCTGCTTATCCAGCATTAGCATGGAATCTAACCGAATACCCAGGCTCTTCACAGCTGGCACCAGTATCGGAGTGGTTCCAAGCTCTTGTGGCCAGAAGAGGCTAGACCAGGGGTTAGCCCCTGTGGCAACAGCAAGGACCTCTGTCTTGTCAAGGTTTACTTGGAGTGAATTCAAGGTCATCCAGTTTACGGTAAACCGAAGGATGGTCTGTACCTTAAGCTGTGCCTGGGGGGAATTATCAATGCAAATGATTAGCTGGGTGTCATCGGCATAGTTGTAAACCTGACAGTCCAGTTTAGCCAATGCTCCTATCAGAGGCTGGAGATAGATATTGAAAAGCAGGGGGGGACAACACAAAGCCATGCGGAACCCCACACGGCAGGGCACCGTGCCTAGATGTACATTCCCCTACTTGGACTTTTTGAGACCGATCCTCCAGGAAGGAGACAATCCATTGGAGGACTGTCCCAATGACTCCCAACCGACAGACGCGGGCCACCAAATGTGCATGGTTCACCGTGTCAAATGTGGCGGAGACGTCCAAAAGGACCAAAACTCTGGGGTTCTTCTTATAAGCTGTTAGCCTTAGCTCATCCAGTACTGAGAGCATCACCAACTCAGTGCTGTTATGAGCTTAAATTCCCGCTTGCTTAGCATGTAGCAGCTGATGCTCTTCCAGGAAGGTTGAAAGCACACTAAGCACATGTTGCTCAAGCACCTTAGCCAGGTATGGAAGTCTGGAGATCGATCGAAAAATTTTCAGATACTAAGGGTCCGCCCCTGCTGTTTTAACAGTGGGATTACCATGGCTTCCTTAAATTTGTGAGAAACTTTCCCTGTTGCTAGGAACAGCTTCAAAAGGGATAGCATCTCTGGCCCTACCAATGGGAGACCCATTTGAAACACCCTCGGAGGGCAGGGGTCTTCTGGTGACCCAGACTTTACTTTGGCCATGATACAAGCCAGGCCGTCAATATCAAGTGTAGGGAACACAGACAGTATGCCTCCCTGATAATCTGGTGGATCAAGCACTGGGAAGGGACACTGACTTATACAAGTAGTGCCTATTTCTCCAATGATATCTCTGCCCTTGGTAAGAAAGAAGTCCTGTATCTTGTCACAGTCCTCCTGATTAACGACCGACCTCAATTCCTTCTTTTTGCTCAGCTCCCTGAGTACTTTAAATGTCTCCTTTTGAGTGTCAGTAGCTTCCCTGATCTTCGAATCATAGTAAGCAGATATTGTGGCTATTAATGAGGCTTTGAAGAAAGCTAATTGTGTTTTATAGTTTTCCCGAGCTGATGGCACATATGATTTCCGCCAATGCCTTTCGCACTGGCGAAGGTCCTGTTTTTCCCTTCTAAGGGCTGCAGTATACCAAGGGGCACTCTTTGTTTTGTCCATTATCCATTCCCGTCGAACGGGGGCAACCACATTAATGGCTGTCCTCAACCAATGAGTAAGTTCTTTGTGCACTTGGTCCGGATCACCGGACTGTGTGTCACGGTGAGCAGTCTCGTTTAATGCTAGCCTCAGACTATTATCCTCTATGTTACGCTAGTTCCTTACCAGCCGCCAAACTGGAGAGGGGTGATTTGATCGACAGCATGGTGGCAGTTCAAAGCTGATCAGTTGGTGATCTGACCTGCTACAAGGTGTACACTCTGTTGGTATCGTAGACGAGGAGGTAGTCCAAATGAAGTCCAAAGTGTGGCCTTTCTTGTGAGTAGGGGTGTCCACAATTTGTTTCAGCCCCAACATGGTCATATTGTCCTGAAACCCACTAGCCACGCGGTCTCTTGGTATAGAGTCCCAATGATAATTGAAATCAAACAAGGATCTGTTGATATTTTGTACATAGATCACTGACTACTTCGTGGAGCAAGCCATTAAACAGCGGGGTAGACCACGGAGGACGGTATACCACCACTATTATCAGTCACGATATATTCAGCCCGAGCTTGATCGCTAGGACCTCCGCCCCATCAAGGTTCTCTTCCACTACCTTCTCAGTGGTCAATGTCCTTCCAAAAAAGTAGTTTTTAAGTCTGCTCACTTCCTGCATTGCACCTTTTTAGCTTGCTCTATTTTGGTCAAAGTTGGCAAAGTTTTTTTGCTCAGGTTTTTGACCACTATCTATTCCCCACTGCCTTGCCGCTTTGATGGTGAGTAATGTTGCGGTTGAGTATCTTCTCATCTAGCCCCAGTACCTTTTTCGCCCCCGTTAGAGAACGATATTTCTATGAGTACCAGGTAAAAGGTAAATATAAAGGATTACCACACTGACTGCATATGTTATGTGCTCAAAGATACTCCGTAATAGGCCTGAATCCCCTCAATCTCTGAAGGCACTAAGACATTTTTTAAAAAAAAGATTACTCATCTCATATTCAATTTGGTTGTAGTCTGGAGCCTTTTTACATTTTTCTTCCTGTACATCATAGAAGTACATCTGTGCAATAAGATCTGGTAGGTCCTCTTCATGACTACTCATTGCAGACACTCTGTGCACTCTCTTCATATAAATTGGTGGATCTTCCAGGTGGTCTCAGATAAAGTGCAGCAGCTGTTGCACGTACTCTGAGGAGTCATGTCCTTGTGTGGCCTATGGAAGCCTTGTTTCTCAAATTGCGCTCTATACAATGGCAACCATTGCTCCTAAATCCCACAAATATGGTAGTTCTAGTGATCATCGATCTTCTGAAGGCTTTAGGTCGCTTGTGCATTGCTTCCTCACCTCAGGCACTTTCTACACAATTTCAAATCTAGGGAGACACTTGGGGTGTTCAGAAATTAAATCATCAGCTCGCTGGCCACAACTCTATAGTCAACTTTTTTCCTTTTTCTGCCTAATGGCTAGAGCAGTTGTCCTCGGAACTGAGGGGACTGGGTTTGAGTCTCGGCAGGGTCGCTCAACATCCTGTGAGTCTGGGCAAATCACTTAATCTCCCTGTGCCAAACAAAATGAATGTGTCCTTCTGTAACACAACTGGTGCTCATATAAAAGCGCTCTGATACCTTTGGGTTGAGTTCACGCTATATAAACCCCCCCCCCAAATAAAAACAGTTTATTGTTTTTTTTAAGCATTTTTTATTTTTTCAAATATATAAAAATAAACAATTCATATTTTTCAATCAAATTGGTTTGGACATTACAGTTAATAGCCAGAGTAACTGCATCCATTACATATTATCTCACATTAAATGTATCTCCTTCCCAGGGTGTTGTGTAGTTTCCACTAATCAGTAAGAACTTAAGGTTTGTGGACGGCATCAACTTAGGATGGTGCCAGACAGATTCCATGCACTTCCGCAGGGTATGTCGTCCCTTGGACCAGCTAGCTCACAGTGCCACCGTTAGCCCCCCTAACCTAGACAGGGAGTGAACAGTTCTTGCAACTACTGAACTTAAAAACCCTGTTCACCCAGGAACCATGGTGACAGAACTAGAACATTTCACTCAGACACCAGTGCTTTCTATCGCTCAGAGAAATATACAAAGAATACACAAAGGGACGTTTTTCAATATTTATTGAATGAAGGTGATTTGTGTATATAAAATATGTGCTACAATGATCAATTGACAGAGGCAGACAAAAGTTGTAATGAGTGTCAAGACAGTGAATAAAACGACTTCTATATGCATTCATAAACAGTATTATAACAGTCTACTGTGCTCCTATGATGCAAATCCTAAGCTACGTGTCTAAGGTAAATGAATGGTCTGCCAAGAAACCCCTGTCTGGATGATCTAATCCCTTTACCTGGTGGGTAAGAATGTAGGAACCCGTCTTCGTCACAAACTGGACATTCCTTACAGAGATATTAGCCAACTGCTGGACGAAAATGTCACCATGCAGGGACCCCTCAAAGTGAGCAGAAGTGCCTCCTCCGATTATACATGGGAAATAAAAGCTTATATATAGAAAAGGCATCTTTCTCATTGGCCGAGATTGTAATCATGCTGCCATTGTTTGTATTCCACAGATATCTGTGTCACCATATGGATGCAATATCAAACTCATTTGTATAATGCACGTGAGGGCTTTGTACACACTTCCAAGGCAGTGTGCTAGCGTTCTCATGAAGTTATTTGTGTTAGCAATGTCAGTGTTTCCAAGGAACGAACCCAAGTGCCACGAATGGAAATGTGTGTCAAAATTCTATGTGACAAAGTGAGGGCAACTTTAGGAAAGAACCGTGTACATGTAATATGGCGCTATTTCCTACCAGACGAGACTCGGGGCACATGACACCCACTCCTCGTACATAGGTTGGCTAAGAGGCTATTCAAAGCAAACTAATCCCTTCATTGAAAAATGCATCAGCATATATGAAGGAAAATACTAGAATGTATACTAAAAAAGGATGATAAAATTGCTTTAAAATCAGGCACTCATGCAATTTGGAGTCCCAGAGCATAAAGAAAGCTAATAGCTGTTAAAAATATACAAACAACAAAATGGAAGGCAATTTAAAACAAAGTTGGAAGTTAAAAACAGGCCGAATCGAAAGTTACCACTGCATGGAAAGCCAAATGTTTACATGCTTCGAGTGGTAGATGAAACATTGTTGATCTCAGCGTCCGCAGACGATGACCCCAGAGGCACACCTCTGAGCATATTGATAAAGCAAGTATGTTCCTATCCAACCCCCACAGCAGCAGCTGAGTAAGCAAAGTCTGTCACTCGATGTTCCGTTGAAACAGAGCCTTGATCCAAACCACCAGGTACAGAGGCAACCCAGGGAAGCTCATTGAACATGGCCAGGAGCAATGGAATCCGCAAGGGACAGCTGCACAGATGGGCCTTCGGCGGGTCCATTAATACGTGTATATCTGAAGGTTTAACCAATTGCGACCCCAAGCACAAGTCCAGGGCACACTCGTTAGTGCACAAGAGGCAGCTGAACACAGGTTGTACACAATGAAGCAATACAGACTGAAATGATAGGAACCAATGCTCATCCAGTTCTAGAGGCAAAGGTGTGTCAAAGATATGCACCATGTGTTCACAGCACAACAGGATGGGAGACAGTGCCAGCTCCATTTGATCTTGAATTGGGACATCCACTGTGGAGCAAAAATATTAAAAGCAATATCCCTGAAACTAGGATCAGGACAAGCTGAAGACCTCCAAAGATACTTCTGAGGACAGAGTGAATAAAGGATGGAATAACTCCAAACACCATATGGAAGGTGCTGACCAATCCAGAGCTAATGCTTCTGAAAAACCCTACAATTCCAGTCGTACTAGACATGTTAAAAATACGATGGACCAGCTCCCCAAAATGTTGTGAGAAGTTGGAACAGAGAAGCGCCTGTATCTCCGAAGAGTAACATGCCAGCTGAAGATCAAACGTCTCCTTGGCTGACATTAAGGCCACATCTTTTTAAAATAAAAACGCTTTCAGTTTGCTCAGGGCATCAAAATCCACGCTGCCAAGATTGATTGAAGGCCACAGCGTAACCTTCCTAAATACACAGACAGGTGGAAACAGGACGTGGGTACATCATGTAATAATGGAAGATACAGTCACCACATAAGCAACCCCTGGTTTCATTCCACAGCAACCTTGACGGCTCAACATCAGGAAACTCCCATTCGAGAGCAATCTGAATGTTGGGCATATCATGGCTACCAGAGACCATTTCAAATAGCAGGACAAGTTCTCCACAGACGCATTGCATGCTCTGTGTAATGAAATGACCTTGCATACTGGGGACCCACTTAAAGTATTCTCGTAGTCAGAGCCTCTGAGAAAAACTTCAGTATCATTATTCCGACAGCAGAATGTGAAAGAACGCTCCCATTCATCGTGTATCTACCCTTCACCCAATGCTTCATATCTGCCCACTTGATGGTGTTGTATCGAGTGCTGAAAGTGGAAAGTCAAGATTGGTAGTGTAATGGACCCATGGAGTATCCAATCCGAGGATGCTATCTCAGCAATGTTAGAAGGCAATTTCTCCAGCCTTTCAATGTGTAACTTTGTGTATTTTGCATCCTTTCGTGCCATAACTATCTGTTGTTCAGAAAGATGGTAAGGTGAAAACAGATCTGTTATGTTTATAGTCTCCATGGCATGTGGCCAGAACATGGTGCCTGGAGTGTCCGGCTTAACAACAGAATTGACCTAAGTTGGGACTGCCCATGTTGTAATGCAGACATGTCTTGCTAAAGCACATCTATTGTGGATGAGACAATGTTACCTAAAGAATACATTCTAGATGATAGGGTAGTCATACCATTTTCCCCTACTGCACGTTGTCCATGTCAATCTAACACAGCCTTTCACCAGCCTCTTGTTGAGATATTTTCCATATTTTATTATAGACAGCTTCAAGAAAGTGCTTTTGATGTGGCTTCCAAGGACCTAAAAAGAAGTCTCATAATTTCAAGTCATCAGATATAATGGACAAGTGCTGTTTTACCTGGAACAGTGGCAATGTTTTTAGCCAGTCAAGGCACAACTTCCCAACATGGTAAGTTGTTACCACCCACAAAAATTAGCTATACCATCATAAAACTCATTGGAAGAAAACACAGTGGAGTGTTCTACATATTCTAACATTACATTTTCTGCATCAATGACCCAATCATCAGAAATAGACCTTGGGGTGATAATGTCATTTAGGAAAATTTTAAACAAATGTGGCATTTTTTAAAGTTCTGTGGTACTATATATATATATATATATATATATATATATATATATATATATATATATATATACCAAATGATACCTTTTCCCATACAATCCTGCCCGCAACTAGAGCAGCTGAAATGTTCGCGAGGGACAAGTCTCTCTGTTCATTGTGGAATGATGCCTGCGGTTTCAGAACCAAGTTTACCATGAGTACTGCAGAGTGTTTTGAGATAAAGTGTCTGTTCAGAAGCAAAAAGCACACTGTCACAAAACCAATCCAGAGAACCAGGAAAAGTAACGCAATTGTAATCCAAAGATGTAACCATGGAAAAACGAAATATGTCCTCTCCAGCTAAATATAGAAGACACGCACCTTCAGTTCAAAAGGCAGGGGCGGTGGTGTTTCCGATATGTTGTAGCAGAAGTCATCAAAGTTGAAGAAATATCCATACACCATCTGGTCTATCCTGGGCAGCTCAGCGGGTTGGTTCAAATTAGTGATGAAGACTAGATCTGTGGTACATTGATGTAGATCGTTTTCTTTACAGGATTCTGAATTGATTCAATTCAATTCAAATAGACTTTATTCGGATTTCAAAAACCATCCATAAAAGCACAAAGTAAATTTTAAAAATACACATATGATACTACAATTTTGGGCCACAACTTATCATTTACAAATATAATTTATAAAAAAACAGCAATGAAAACTCAAATAACCTTTATACTGTACAATGCATAGAACCACCTTAAATACAATATGTAGCAGTGTATAGCAAAGGGTGAATATAGGTATTATGAAAACAAGACAAATGCGTTATACATTAGGTTTAGTGCAAATCACGTTTTAAAGTGCAAAGTGCATATCTTGATACAGAATTAATCAATTCTCAAGGACCTGCGTGAGCATACAATAGCATTAAGAAAATTGCAAACTCTAAAAATTAATTCATCAGATCCCAACATTAAAAAATGTCTATAAGCGTGATTGAGGTCGGTCAAATCATGTTTTCTACAATAGGGGATTAAATAGTGCCTTGTAAACTTCATGTAAAAACCACAGCCAAAGATAAAGTGTAACATACTCTGGGTTCCACCATGGTCACATGGGCAATTTAATTTTTCCAGGTTTTTAGTGTAGCCCAATGGAAAGCAGATAAGATTAATAATACTCCGGTCCCTGAATCTGAAGAGTAGAGTCCTCTTCCATCTGCCCAATTTTTTACATAAATAGGGCTGAGGTAACATCGGGAATTCAAGGGATAATTCCTGGATTTGTAGATAATTGATAGTAGATGGTTTCACAAAATCTACTCTTTCCCTCTCTATGTGATAATGCTGATAGAGTGCTCTTCTCACTAGGTTTTTGTGGGAGCCATCAATCTGGTTGGGGTATGTAAAAAGATGGCCATAATTAACACTCGAGGCTCTTTTCTACCGCATTAATCCAAGGAATTAGGTTAACATTCTCGCAATTCAAACAGTCCATAATAATCTCGCGGGACAGGGAAGCTGCCGGGTTTTTCCAGACCCTTAACCAAAACAGTGCGGGTCTGGCTCTTATAAAATCCTCAACATAATGTAGTTTTAATTCATTATGGCATACAGTAGTTGGTGCACAAATGACTCCCCCCAAAATTTTCCGGCAAAATCTGTTCTCTTCTCTCTGTAATTCGGAACAGTTCGAAAACCCCCAAACTTCAGCCCCGTATGTGCCAGTTGGGAGACATTGGCTCCGATAAATTTGTAATAGGCTAGGAACCACGTCCGCCTGGCACGGTTGGCGGAGAGAGATAACAGAGTTGATTGATTTTGAGAGTTTATTTCTCCCCATTGCTACGTGGGGTTGTCACGAGCCGCTATTAGAAAATAGCAGGCCCAAATATGGGAAAGTGCAAGTGCTTTTTAAGGAGTTTTGACCTATTACAATCTTTGGGATTTTGTAGTTTTTAGGGCCACAGGTCATAATAAAAGATTTGCTAAAATTAGTGCACAAGCCTAAGTCAGACATATAGTCAACGAATCCCGAAATTAAAATACGTAGGGCGTTCGGGGTGCGGCCTATAAGTACCGCATCATCCGCGTAGAGTAACGCCGGGATTGGTTTCTTATTAATCATAGGAACGTCTTTTGTCAGGTTGCATAAAGAATGGGTTAATTCATTGATGTATAATATAAAAAGCAAGGGGGCCAGAACGCAGCCCTGCCTGACCCCCTTGCCTATTAAAATTTCGTTTGAGACCTCGCCTTCATTGTTTATTCGGACGCGGGCCTTCAGGTTGCAATGGAGATTGGCCAAAAAGTGGACTAGTGGTTCATCTAGGCCGTAGTTTAAAAGAATGGACCATAAGCGGGAGCGGTTTACAAAATCAAATGCTGAGCTTAGGTCCATGAACCCAAAATACAGAGGGGATTGTTTAGCTCTTGTGTATTTGGCCATTATAAGGTTGAGGTTCAGACATTGTTCCACCGTGCCAAGTTTGCTCCTAAAGCCTAACTGGCAACGGTGGATGATAGAGTTGTCATCTGCCCATATACTAATTCTGAATTGAAATCTGTATTTCTGTACTTATTGACTGCACAGTTGTTGTTTTCGAAACAAGAAGGATACATACTTCATTGTTTTTCATCTTTGTCTCTGGTTGAAGAGAACAGGCTTCATTTGTAATTAAAACTTCCATCTGATCCTCCTGTGTGGAAGCGAGAGGAGATAAGAAGCTACCGAGGAGTCCACACGGCTTACTGTGGAGAATCTGCTACATAGTGTGGTTTCATCAGATCAATAGAAACAAACCGTTTGTTTCTGCATCTGGCAAGTGGAGGGAGATAAACTATTTGTGAACGTTCAACAGCCAGGACAGGCACAGGTGCTCTGTAAGATGGAAACAAAAGCATGTGGGGGAGGAACCTAGGGACATTTTTTAAGACCTGCAAGGATTAGATCCCTAAACATTAACAGTAGAACACAAGGGGTCTAAGAAAATGTCTACACCTGAAAAAAGAGACAGCGAAGGTAGATTTCACTGCATAAGTAAAGGAGTCCTTTAATTAGGATGTAATCCCATCACCCACAGAGGTGGCATGCTTCATCATCTGGGATTCTCCTCTTGACGGGGGCTCCTAGCCCAGTCAAGGGCTACAACCCCCTCACTGTGAGGGAGGAGCTCAGGGATGTTTTAATTCCTACGTTGCTGAGGATATGATAAATCCTCAGGAAGAGGAGACACTTAGTTAATTGGGTGATGGACGCAGTGCAAACCAAAGAGTAATGTAATGAATAAAGTGATGTTAAAACTAATTACCAGGACCAATCAAAGCTTTATTAGTTCGTCCCTAGTGTCAGGATTAAAAGCAAAGGACATGCAGTTTGAAAAAATAATAGCATTTGGTGGACGTGAAAAGGTCTACATGTTTCAGCCTCAATGACCCTACCAGGTGTCGTGGCTTTCGTCAGGAACAAAAGACAATTGTGCTACTGCGGTGAAAAAATATAAAGTAAAAAAAATGTATGGAAACTAGTGCATGAATACAAAATCAGTAATCCCAAGTTTGGTGTGCTCTGTTTACTGGTGATACCTGTAAATGACATCGAAAAACGGGGGAAATCAAAACAATGTGTGCATCTCTTAAAACAGGTCAGGAGAAACAGTAGCGCAACCACGTGGGACTCTGTTACCATCCATGGTATGTACAAGTAATTATCATCTGAATCAAAGTAGTATAGGTTAATGGCTTACCCGTCATGTACGGATACAATACCTGACATCAACCTGGCAGCAGCTCAGGGGAGAGGCACCACTCCATAAGGAGGAGGGTAAAAACTGTGTCATGGATTGTAGTTCACTCAAAGTGATTATTACAACACAGCAATAGATACCGAGATTTAAAACAACCGTTCATAAAGTCAGCAACACTTTAAATATAATTAAAGTCATAGTTCTTAAATGGTTAAACGAAAGGGAATTCAGTGCAGGCCTGACATTAAGTTTGTTACTTCGAATGTAACAGGTGTGCAATTACATGCATATTTGGCAAAGATTTTCACAATAATCACTGCGTATCTCGCTTTCGATCATAACTTGCAAACAATTTGTTCAACGTTCGAATTTTCTGCTCGAAGGCCCCGATATTTACATAATATGCCTTCCCATATTGCCGTGTCTCAAAAGGCTATGTAGATAACTCGTTTACTTAAGTTTTTTTGGGAAGGAGAGTTGTTCAAAAATGAGCAGACAGGTAGTGAGTTAGAGTGTTCGCATTTGGGAACAGAAACCTAATTAAACGTGCAACTGCTCATGAAAAGTGCTTACAACCAATCATGTGGGTAATATAACACCCAGCAAAGGTGGGGGCTCAAATGAGAGTAACTCAGAGAAACACTGAATTTTTGCATTAAAGCGTTTAAGGTGGAATAGTGCGGCTTAGTGCTGAACACGTTAGTGCCAGAGTTGTTTATGCAAACACGAAAAGTGAAAACATAATTAGCCTCTATGGGTGACCCGCTACATACATTTTATTCCTAACCTCTAACCTGCTAGTGACTCGGCCTGGCCGCTTACCTCTCCGTCGGTACCCCAGACTTCTTACAGAGCTGGAACCGGAAGTGCATGCCGGTCACTAGCAGATTACTTTTAATGTGATCGTGCTTATCAAGTGACGTGTTAACACTACGTGCCATCACCGAGGTACGGGAATGCTGGGATTTGTAGTGCACCCTATACATTAATCAGCAAGATTGATTCTTTAAAAGGAAGACGAGAAGTGCGCCTAGTTAATCTGAACCGGCGATCTATGTCCGTATGTGATTCTACTCAAAGCGGGGAAAGTAATGATGGGTCATTAATCTCAAATCTCCTATCAGTATCTGAAGGTTTGAACAGGACAGGCTTTGTTAACTGTGTATGTGCCTGAAATTGAATAAAGGTGCTACAGGAGGAGTGCATTCAATATTGACAGGAAGTGGGTAAGAGCGATGTTGCCAGAGGCGGCCACTATACGACTAATGTAGAGAGTAGAGATGTAGAGGAGAAACATTTTTTGATATAGAAATAGCACGTTTAACTGCGGCAAGAGCGCATCCAATGTTAAAGGGTGGTAAGTCAGAGCGATGTTAATAGAGGCGGTCATTGCAGTTCTCATGGTGAGAATAGAACTGTTGTGGGTGGCCTTCTACTGTTAATCTATGAAATGCAGAAATGGCGCGTTGAATGTGTATGTTGGTTTCTGGTTGAGTCAACTCAATGCTGTGTGTAGGTTCTCATTTTAACATACACATCATAGAGAGGTCCATGGAATGTCATCATTAAGACCCATGCAATCGCTGTGTAATCTGTGTACGCAACGTTGCTCTTTAATAAATAGATAGTTAGTTACATTCGAAGTGTGAGCAGGAATAAAGGGTTTCTCAAGTAGTGTCTATGACAACTCTTCTGCTGTATGGTTTTGTTCTAGAAAATGATTTGTTAGCTTAGTAGCTTGTTTTCTGCATCGGATGGTGCTTTTGTGCTCCATGATCCTGGTTTTTATTTTATGGGTGGTCATTCCGACATATCAGAGACTGCACCGGCATGTCACTAAATAGATAAGGCGCTCACTGTTGCAATTTGTATGGCGTGTGAGTGTCCATGGTCAATCAGTTCCTATATCTATAGACGTAGTGTGACTAGTTTGTGGACAGACAGCACATGTGCCACATGGATAATGTCCCTTGATTGATGGTAGGCCCCATAGTGTATCTTGGGCAGGTGGTTTCTTAGTTCTTGGTCTCGTATGTACCAATCTGTCTGTGATGTTAGTGCTCTTTTTGAAGGCAAACCATGGTCGGGGAATCGGTGTAGTGCCAATGTTCAAGATCTTCCAATTCTTTCTTATGCTTCTTTGTATTCCATTTGAAAGAGTGCAAAATGTATGTACACAGTTTATTCTTGTGGACTCTTCTTTAGGTTGATTGATCTCAATCAGTGACTCTCGATTATTATTCAGTGCCCTCTTCATAGGTTGCCGTACCAGTCTTGCTGGATACTGTCTGTTCTTCAGTTGTTGAGATAGGGTCTTCGCATGGCCATTGAATTTTTCAACAGAGGAGCAGTTCCGTCTCAAGCTGAAGGAACTGTCCAAACGGCAGGTTGTTCCTCAGTGCTTTGGGGTGGGACCTTTTATACGACAAAAGGGAATTGCGGGCCATAGGTTTCCTGTAAAGTTCTCTGCCCAATCCTTCGTCTGTTGGAAAGATCCGTATGTCCAGAAAGGGAAGGCTGCTGTGACTGAATTCAAAGGTGAATTTGAGGAATTCATTCCTTGCATTCAGCCATTCGTAAAACTCACAAATGGTGTCCGATTGTCCATGCCAAATGACAAGTACACCATCTATGTACCGCCTCCACAGAACGATATGATCCCTGTAAGGATTTGCTTCTGCCAGGACGTGTTTCTGTTCGAATACATGGACATAGAGATTCGCCAAAGTATTGTATTCATGTACTAGTTTCCATACATTTTTTTGACTTAATATTTTTTCACCACAGTAGCACAATTGTCTTTTGGTCCTGACGAAAGCCACAACGCCTGGTAGGATCATTGAGGCTGAAAAATGTAGACCTTTTCACGTCCACCAAATGCAGTTATTTTTTCAAACTGCATGTGCTTTGCTTTTAATCCTGACACTAGGGACAAACTAATAAAGCTTCGATCGGTCGTGGTAGTTAGTTTTAACATCACTTTATTCACTTCTTTACTCTTTAGTTTGCACTGCGTCCGTCACACACTTAGCTAAGTGTCTTCTCTTCTGGAGGATTTATCATATCCTCAACAACGTAGAAATTAAAACATCCCTGAGCTCCTCCTTCACAGTGAGGGGGTTGTAGCTCTGTAAGATGGTCCACATTTTTTCTTGTTCACAATCTTCTTTAACTAGATCCCCAACCTACAGGATCCAGCAGGGATTTTGTTACTGGTCTGCTCTCCCATGCCTGCCTTTCTCACATGTCATCCACTTTATTTTAAAAGCCTCCTTCCAAGTTTTGTATTAAAACATTAAGTACTGTTATAAGTAAGGAATAGTATATTTTTAATCATGATTGGTAAAATATTTATATGTTGCATGTGTTTGAGGAAATGTTCTCATGCCATGATTTATTATCCCCATTACCATTATTGACTTTATTACAATCGCCAAGATTCAAAAAAGATTAATTATTACCATGGTTTTCTATTTCAAGTGTTTAGTCACCAAACATGCAAAGTGATTCTGAATATTACTGCACGTTGAAGGAAAATAACAGACACGTGCATTTTAATGCCAGAAACAAGTACGAGTAGCTACAGAAAAACATGTGCATCATAAAATGTACATTAAACTCACACGCGTTAAAGCATACGCGTGTGAGCAACGTGCATTTAAATAACCTGCAACACAACTTAGAGAGGGTATTTGAACTGCTCCCATCTGCGTTCAGGGCTTTGCCTCGTTTCCTGATCATTTACCTGTCTCCAGCTCCTTTCTGTAGCCTTGGGGCCTTCTTTGATTCCCTCGCCTCCTGGGTTCTTGCATCGGTCCTCGGCTGCCGGTCTTCCTTCTCGGCCTTCCGGTTCTTCAGAGCCAGAGTTCCTAGAAAAGACGAGCAAGACAAAATCAAGAATCAAGGTATTTTAAAACAGAAAAAACAACCGCTGTGAGTTTATTCATGCCCCACTTTTGAGAACAGCGCTTCTTGACAATATTAATACCAACAAATATCACAAAATAAGACGGCAAAAAATCAAGACTTTTCAAAGACCTCAAGTCATTGCGGTGTTGTTCTTAACTGTAATTACTATTATATAAAGACACTTCAAAAGAAGGCTCAAAGACTCCGAACAATAAGAGACTTACTATAATATCAGATAACATTATTTGTTGCTGTTCTTTATTTTGTTTTTCCTTATGTATTTTTATTCCAGAATTATAACGGAAAAGTCGCAGAGTCACTTTTAAGGAATACTAATCATAGAATCCAGGTATTATTCTTGTATGTGTTCTATGCATCATACGTTTTGTTGATGGAGAAAGGTTGTGTTATCCCTGAATGTTATTTGGAATGTAACTATTTGATTGTTTTTTTTAGATTATCAATCGAAGATAGATTGCATCTTCATTTTTGTACATAGATCAAAAAGGAGTCAGTCTTTTGTGCGCAATCTAAGAAATCAATAGGTAAGACATTATTGAGCATGTGTGGAAAAGTGACTCATTAAGTACTCTAGAAAGGAAAAGCCAAGTATATTGATGTATATTATTATCTTTTTATGTCATTAGAAGACTCTAGCCCTGGGTCCAAGTTTCCTAGTCCCAACCAGTTGTAGGAGGTTTCGAGTACTCTGGTGTTCCCAGAAGAATTTCCAGTCCCCAACGCACAGATACCCCAAAAGAATTCCTGTCCCAAGCGAAGACTTCTGAAATCTTCGTATTTCTCGTCTTGCCCCATCCCCTTTTCCCCCTTTAAACATTCTGTTTAATGGTGTGTGCTCCATCATTACTGTCACGCTGCTAATTTCCAGAGGGTCTGGGGAATTATTGTCGTCAAGGTGAAACAAATCTGGAGAGCAGGTGAGTGCCCTCTAAAAGAAAGCAAAGCCCCAACAAAACTTGTTTCACCTTGACCAAGATCTTGTAATGGATATTTCAGGGGAGACTTCACGTCCAACTGAAATAATAACATATTTAAAAATAGAAATGCAGCAAATAAAACAGGAAAATCATGCCTTAAGAGAGGAACGTTTAAAAGTAGAACTGAATTCACTCAGTGGAGAAAACCCAGAACTTCTGATACTCACCTCGTCTTAACATCATCTAAATTTGGTCAAACTCCTTTTTCCACTACTTGCTCCAATACACAACGCGCAGATCAGAATTATAGAGGTCACAGTAGTTACCCCAACCCCCGTTCCTTTGGCCAGCCCGAGCGATTTTTGGGAGCTAGTTTTTGGTTTGCCTCTTCCATGAATCAGTGTCAGTTGCATTTTTTATGCAAACCTCAAGTCTTTGCCACTGACACTGACAAAATTGCCTTTATCATTTCATATCTAGGAGGTGTAGCCGGTAATAGGACAATACCTTTAATTGAAATTAGTTATCCCCTCTTACATAATTACACTAATTTCAAAGATGCTTTGTCACGCTTGTTTGCACGTCACACTTTTATACAAGCTACTGATAATGAGCTTTTAAATTTACGACAAGGTTCCAAAGATTTTTATTACATGCATAACCACCTTTAATAGTCTTCTATCAGAAACACATTGACCATAAGAGAAGCGTATTTCCCTCTTTTATAGAGGTTTGAGAGATTAATCAAAAGATTTGTTGGCCCACATAGTGGATTTAATAGAAGATCATTCAAACTTCTTAAATGTGGTTGTTAAATTAGATCATAGAATAATAGAGAGGAAGCATGACAAACCTAAACTAGACACCAGAGTAAATATGATAAAATCAGAGAAAAAAGAAATTGAGGTAAGAAGATATGGCTCTGAACAAATGCAAATAGGTGGGTTGAAAGGTCCATTATCTTCTGAAGAAAAAGCCAGACGTAGAAAGGGAAATTTATTAAAAGAATTAAAATATTTGTTGGCCCACATAGTGGATTTACCAGAAGATTATTCGGACTTCTTAGATGTGGTCGTTAAATTAGATCATAGACTAATAGAGATGAAGTATGACAAACCTAAACTAGACACCATAGTAATTATGATAAAACCAGAGAAAAAAGAAATTGAGGTAAGAAGAAATGGCACTGAACAAATGCAAATAAGCGGGTTGAAAGGTCCATTATCGTCTGAAGAAAAAGCTAGACGTAGAAAGGGAAATTTATGTTTATATTGTTGCAAGAATGGACATTTTGCTCGAGATTGTCCCATTAAACTTAAAACAAAAAAGGTAGTAGCTAATGTCAACACTACTCCATCTAAGACGGAAAACTAACCTTCTCGATGGAAGTAGAGATCGTTCCTTCGAGAATTAATGGAGTTAAGATCTCCCAATATGTAACTAACATCATTAATCATGTTCCACGTCATATGACCATTCGTATCACCTTCATTGTCTCTGATCAGCAAAGATATTGCTTATCGGTTTTATTAGATTCAAGTGCTACGGGCAATGTTTTTTTATATAAGTCTAGCTAAAAAATTTGGAAAAACACAAGCACCTAAGGAAGAACCAGAACCCGTAAGGGCAGTTGATGGTTCAGCTTTAACATCAGGCCTTATCCGTTTTCATACTTCTGCCTTGACTCTTGTATGTGAAAATGGTCACACAGAAACAAAATCCTTTGACGTCATTGATACGCCCACTTTTGGGGTTATATTAGGGGATCCCTGGCCGGAATTGCATAACCCTAAAATCAACTGGGTCCAGCGAACAGTGACCTTGGATTCTGCATTCTGTAGAACTTATTGCTACCAAGAAACACAAGATCCTATTCATCCCTTGTATTGTGCTAATACTCATGCAAAAACACCAGCATTATTGCCTAAAGAGTATCAGGACTTTACGGAAGTCTTTGACCCTGTGCAAGCCACGCAATTACCAACTCACAGGGTATATGATTGCAGAACTGATCTCCTTCCAGAAGCAGTCTTACCATGTAGTAGAATATATGTACTCACCAATCCTGAGACACAGCATTAAAAAAATATTTAGATGAATGTTAGACCTGGCACTATTGGTGTGGGTTTCCCTTCAACTTTTTTTGCTGTTGCCTCTTGTGTTTTTGCTGGTCTAGATGCTTTGGGCACATTAACACTGCTGTTAAGTGCCAAAATGCAAGTGCTCCCTGTGTAAATTATTGTTATGGATTAGTGACTCCATGATTGGTTATTTAATTTACTTGTCAGACCCTAGTGCACCATGTGTGCCCAAGGTCTATATATCAAATGCTGCTGGTGGGCTTCCAGGACTGATTGTGCCACCCAACGAAGCGGCCTGTACAATGTGACTCAGGCCTGCCATTGCAGAGCCTGTGTGCAGTCTGGGACTGCCATGTCGACTTGGCAAGTGCACACACTTGCTAGTCCCTAACCTTCCCTTTTCTACATGTTAGTTACCCCTAGGATAGGCCCAATGTAACCCTGTGGGCAGGGTGCATTGTATGTTAAAGGTACGACATGCCCTGATGTGTGTAGCATGTCCTGATAGTGAAATACTGCCAATTTCATTTTTCACTATTGCAAGGCTATCTGTTCCCATAGGCCAGAATGAGCAGCTACTTTATAACATCTTTTAAACATAACTGACCTTAGGAACAAGACAGGAAAATAAAGTTTAGTATGCCTGAACTCAGATTGTTAAAGTGCATCTTTTAGTGAGGGTGACTTTTACATTCTGTGTTTTAAAATACCACTTTTAGAAAGTGGGTATTTTCTTGCCTAACCATCCAGTATGCCTCTGCTAGGTTTGTGTATTGCATGTCTGGCTTGTGAGTGACAGGAGCTGGGAGAGGGCTGTTGCTCCAGAAGTCTGATGAGTAAGGGCTGGGTTGAATGGGACCTGGTTTGAATTTAGAGTAGGGTGAGGAGATTTCCTTTAACCTGAATGGACCTGGTCTACCTTCAACAATGCTGTCTCCATCTCCTGCCAGGAAGCTGCACCAGTGAGGACAGTACTGGTTTTGGCTGGGTACAGACACTCTCTGCCTTCAGAGAACAAAACATTTGTATGTATAAAAAGCGGGGGCCAGACCCCAGACTTTTAGATCACTTCTGGAAAATCAAGAGGAACCTTTGCCAAGAAGAAAAGCCTAATAAGCTGAGGAGGAATACTGCCCCTGTGCTGTTTGCTGTCTGGGGTTGGCCTGTAGTGGCTGCCTGCTGCCAAGGAAAGGAGAAGCAGGACTTTGCTGTTGGCTTTGTCACCTGCTTGAAGAAAAGATCTCCAAGGGCTTGAAACTGAGCTTAACTCCTGTTCTGAAGACTCAGGGACACAAAGACTTTATCACCAGCTCCCCTGAATTTCCTTGCTTGGAATTCTAACCTGTAAAGAGGTGCCTGCTGCTGTTTAGGACCTCTAGAGACTGTTTGTCGCTGGGAGCTGGGAGATCAACGCAACGAGAAGAAGCATGTCGCATCCGCATCGATTCCCTGCGCATCAACGAGTCACAGGGATGAAGCGTGCAACATCCGCACTTGGATCCAACGCCTTACCGAGCAACCAGGAAGAAGTGCACTGCATCCACACCGGATCCCGAAGCTTCGCCGAGAAGACTGTCGCTGCACCTGCCGTGTAGCTGCAAATGTGCACGCATCGTACCGGACCGTCGCATCGCATCGAGGTGCTATTTTGTCGCATCGCACTGGCTCGTTGCATCGCATTGAGGCGCCATCTTGTCGCATCGTAACTGGAATGCAGTTAGAAACCGACGCATCCCCTCCTCTCCAGTAAGGAACCGACGCATCACCTCCGCTGCGCTGCAGTAAAGAACCCAAAAGACACGCAATTTATGGACGTAATGCAAAACAAATCAAAACATTCACCCCCAGTCAAGAGATCTGGGTTAAATAATCATTCTTTTGCTCACCATGCCACCCCAGTTTAGACCTGACCATATGCAAATCAGTCTTGACCCTGTGCCTCATGGGAACAGTCCAGCCCGAACTGCCAAGCTAGGTCCTCCCTGGACTGGAAACAAACATCCTAGGACCAGTTTCGGGGTTTCACCCCTCTGCAGCCAGGATAGCTTGATTCCAGTGGCACAGCAAGCCCAGGACCACATCTGGGCATACCTGGCGCACTTAGGGCGAGAAAGCAAAAGACACACAATTGATGGACGGAATGCAGAGCAAATCAAAACATTCACCCCCAGTCAAGAGATCTGAGTTAAATCCATCATTCTTTTGCTCACTATGCCACCCCAGTTTAGACCTGGCCATATGCAAATCAGTCTTGACCCTGTGCCTCATGGGAACAGCCAAGCCCGAACTGCCAAGCCAGGTCCTCCCTGGACCAGAAACATGCATCCTAGGACCGGTTCCGAGGTTTCACCCCTCTTCAGCCAGGATAGCTTGATTCCAGTGGCACAGTGAGCCCAGGACCCACGTCTGGGCATACCTGGCGCACTTAGGGACAGAAAGCAAAAGACACACAATTGATGGCGGAATGCAGAACAAATCAAAACATTCACCCCCAGTCAAGGGATCTGGGTTAAATCCATCATTCTTTTGCTCACCATGCCACCCCAGTTTAGACCTGGCCATATGCAAATTAGTCTTGACCCTGTGCCTCATAGGAACAGTCCAGCCCGAACTGCCAAGCCAGGTTTGCAGTAAAGAACCGACACATCACCTCCCCCGAACCTTGGAACTGATGCATCACCTTCCCTGCGACCCTTTTGGTTGTTTCGTGGTACTTTGTTGGAAAAGTGTCGCATTTACTACTTGCATTGAACTGAACTATTTCTACCATTAGAAAGTCTTATTTTTAATACTGTATTGTGGATTTTTGTCGTTTGGTCTTGTTTGTAGTGTTTTCACTAGGTCACTGTATGTGTTCACAAATGCTTTACACACCGCGTCTGAGATAAGCCTGTCTGCTTGTGCCAAGCCACCAATGGGGTGAGCAGGGGTTATTTTAGGAGTGTATCCCCCTTATCCTGACTAGAAGTAAGGGTCCCAATTTGGACAAACATACCTACCTCTGCCAACTAGAGACCCCCATTTCTAACTATGAATGACTAGAAATAGGTTTGATTCAGCATTCCACATCACCTGTTTTGTCTCCACTTTTCTTCGTAGCCAAAAAATCAGGAGATCTTTGGCCTTGTATAGATTACCACGCCATTACCAAAGTCACAATTAAAAAGCGTTATCCATTGCCCCTAATTCCAGTATTAATAAATCAAGTTAACCCCTTAACCGTGACGCAAATTCTCCCGCAGTGCGGGAGAATTAAAGAGTGGGCGGGGCTGCGTCGGCCAACGGACATGTGCAGCACGAGGGAGGTTGTGCTTGTGTCGGTCGTTGGCCGACGCAAGCACCGAACTGGTTAAAGGATCCATCATATATACAAAATTAGACCTTTGTGGTGCCTACCACCTCATTTGCATCAAGGAAGGCTATGAATGGAAGACTGCCTTCAACACTAAATTTGGCCTCTTCGAATATACAGTCATGCCGTTCGGATTGTGTAATGCTCCGGCGGTATTCCAATATTTTATAAATGAAGTCCTTCACGATTTTCACCAAAAATGAACAAGAACACATCCATCATGTTCGTCCTATTCTCCAAAGACTAAAGGAACACTCTTTATATGCACAGTTGGAAAAATGCATATCTCATGCTAAGTCAGTGGAATTTTGAGGGTACTTTTTGTCCCCAGAAGGCATTACAATGGATCCCAAAAAAGTAGAAGCCATTCTAAATTGGCCATCCCCAAAATCAATAAAAGACATTCAGCAAGTGTTAGGATTCGCCAATTTTTATAGACATTTAATTGCCAAGTTTTCTGAAATTGTTTACCCATTACTCATTTGTTAAAAAAAGGAAAGACATTTCATTAGAAAGATGATGATGAAAAGGCATTTTTAAAATTAAAACAGGCTTTCACCACAGCTCCCATTTTGTGTCAGCCTGACCCTGATAATCCATTCTTTGTGGAAGCAGATGCTTCTCAGACTGCATTAGGAGGAGTGCTCTTGTAAAAGAATCCCAGTACTGGACATTTACATCCATTAGCTTATTACTCTAGACATCTACTTCAGGCTGAACAGAATTACACAATAGCTGAGCGAGAATTACTCGCTATAAAGGCAGTTTTAAGCAAAAGGAGACATCATCTTTTAGGGGCAAAACACACCATCACAATCTTCACTGATCATAAGAACCTCCAGTTTGTTACTTCTGTGAAGGCCCTAACTTCAAGACAGCAGTGCTTAATTTGTAAAAATTAAAGTACAGGTTCTCAAATGTTTGTCAAAGGCCACACTCACTTTCCTCGGCTCCACTCACTTCCTCCACTGGCTCCACCCACTTCCTCCGGGCCACTGGAATTTTGTGTCAAGGAAGGGTCAAATTATGCGGCAGGGTTGAGTAAATTATGTGGGAAGAAAAGGCAAAATATACAGCATAATGAGGGACATTTTATGATACTTCATTATTTTGTCAGTTTCACACTTGTTAATACTTCCTGGGCACTGACTGCACCTTATTAGTACCAGTTTAACAAAAAAAATATAGCAATAAGCAAAAGAAAGGTGGCCAGTCAACCTTTGCAAAGTGCCTTCAACTACTCAGCAACATCTGTTGCTTGCATGTTTAATAACTTTGTAACCATTTGAGCTAGGAACATTTTTATGTTATAAAAGGAAAATCATGAAGCAGATAATACATTAAGTGGCATATGCGTCAAATCTATACTTATGTGAAAAACGCTGCTGCCACACAATTGCATAATTCCAGTGGCGCTGCCTGCAGGTATGTTATCATGTACTAAACAGTGCTGTTATTGGAAGGCTTTTCAAAGTCAACCTGGGAAACTGTTATTATATCTCAATTTAAACCACAGCATAACCTTTTGGAAGGTGCCTATTAGACGCTCTTGTCCATGATAACTACAGAAAACAAGATAAGGAGCAAAATATTAGCCAGATGTCTATATTCATTGTTGCCGTCTTCGTTACACTGGTTACAAGAACATCAGAATGGTTTCAATCACTCGCTGAACCTCAGACACAGTTTCTGGGTTCTTGAAGGAACTATGCAAATGCATCTGCACCAGGAGGCCCTGGCCGAGTCAATAGAACAACAGAAAGAATTTGATCCTCTGAATTTGCCATATATGCTTGCAATATTCCGGCACATGGGATTCTGTGAGGGGATATGTCACAGGATCTCTCTATTTAATGCTGTACCATCGGCAAATGTTAAGACAGGTAAAATAATATTATCACCTTTGCACTACACAGGTATGCCAGCTATCAAGCATGCTAATCGCACTCTAGTCTGGAACCCCCTGCCAACATGCTGAGAAACAAGGGGGCAGTGAGAGGGTTACAATACTCAGAGGGTCACACAGATCACCAGCTTTATTTTAGGAGAAAACTGCGAGCAGGCTTAGTCTCAATGTTTTATTCTCTTCATGGAACAGTCATGCCTCTTTGTCTAGTGGAAAAATCGAGAAACCATGCATTTTCCAATCCACACAGCTGTTGATGATGATGAACCACTGAGGCTCTAGCTATGAAACACACACATTTAGGTATCTGTGTGTATGCACGCATTTACTATAACATCGAGCGAAGAGTACTACGAGAATCTGTGGGCAACACTGCACTCACTGAAAGACTGTCTAGAGTGCTGGAATTAAACAAAAGGGTGACGTAAGATTCACACCTTCCGGAGTGCTTTGCCAGAATGAACATATGGCTTAGATGACTTGCTGGCATATCTGAACTCGGGAAGTGGGAAGACATCGAATCCCACTTGATAAACTGCCATTTTTGGTCACACAAGGGCCTAGGGGGATTTAATCAAGATTTTGAACACTATTAGGCAGCAGCACTGTAACATTCCTTTTGTTACTGTGGGCCGATTGTGGTAAAAAAACATAAATAAATAGACCCCAGTAACAAAACCAGCCCATTTTAAAACCAGCCCAGCTCCCGCCCTTGCAGGCTCCCGGAGTTGGTTACTACTTACTCGGTAACATAACATTGCTGCAGTTAGAGACCAGTCACTGCCTTATTAGGAGGCCTGCTGCTCTGCTGCACGCAGCATACTACACACTGCTTCAAATAACAGTGCATTCGCTCCGAACTGCATTGTGCTCATGATGAGAAGGCGGGCGGGCGGGAGTGGATTCTAAAAAAAGGTTACGTTTGGTTACGCTTTACGCACGTTGTCACGGCAGCCCCAAAGGACCAAATCCAACCAAATCAGTGTCCCGCCCACCGGCAACACTAACTGAAGGCATGGAAGGCATGGATTTGTTATTGGCGAAGCACACCTCACCGGAAAAACAGAGTGTGAGTAAACAACAGTAGATTATATTTGTGTGTCACAGTGACACACGTGCAGTCAGTCAGTGTTGATGTGAGTTGGCAGTGGCAGGCACTCAGGTCTAGACCTGGCCCTGATAAATAAGTGCCGGTGCTAAGCACCGGAAAGCACCGGCACAATTTAAGCACTGCAAGACAGATGAGGTGGTTACTGTTTTTCAGTCGGTTTGATTTTTTGTTTACACATCATCCTGGTAAAAATCAAGTACTATCTGATACTTTATCTAGGATTGATGAAAAAGAAAACAAAAATGATTGCTGTAACGCAAGCTGATTCTTTCTTTCAAGACATAAAAATAGCAACCCAGACTGTGGATGTTACAAAATGGCTACAAAATTCTAAGAAAGAAGGCTACTTGTTTCACAACAATAAGTTATTCATTCCACAAGAAAGTTTACAACTAGAAATAATAGCATAGAATCATGATTCGGGATGAACAGACCACGCTGGTACATATAAAACTTTAGACTTATGTACAAGGAATTTCTGGTGGGAAATTCAGATAGATGTACAAGAATATATCAAGGTATGTCCAGTTTGTGCCCGAAATAAAGCTCTACACATAGCACCATCAGGTTTATTACATCCTTTGCCTGTTCCTTCAACACCCTGGCACACCATCAATGTAGATTTTATCACTGATTTACCCAAATCTAATAATTACACTACGATCTTAGTAGCTGTGGATTTACTCTCCAAAATGAGCCATTTTATACCTTTGAAAAAACTTCCCACTGCAGTAGAATTTAGTGACATCTTTTAAAATCATATTGTCAAATTGCATGGTTTGCCTAGTAAGGTAATTTCCTACCGTGACCCTAAATTTAATTCGAAGATTTGGAAAAATGTATGTACACAGTTAGGAATTAAGTTCTGCTTTCCATCCACAAACTGATGGACAAACCGAGAAAGTGAATCAGTTGCTAGAACAAAGTTTACGCTTTTTAATTTCCACCTTGAATTCACGTTGGGATAAAGCACTTTCTTCAGCAGAATTCTCTTATAATAATAGTATTCATGCTGCCCTTGGATGTTCCCCATTTTATTTTCTCACAGGTTATCATCCACGTTCTCTTCCTGTTCTACCCTTGACTTCTATGACACCCATGCCATCAGTATCAGATCGACTTAGTCAGTTACAGGAAATTCAGGAAAAAGCCCGACTAAGGCGTCGATTAGGATGCTGGTCGGAAAACCATTCCGACCGTCATGGTAGCGGAAATTGGCAGTCCGCAGGTAACGCGGGAAAACCAGCAGTCAGATTAGGATCAACCGCCAGAAAAATCCGACCGCGGCAGAACAATGCCACAAAAGACTGCCGGTAGCATGCGGAGCAGGTGAAAATCCATCCGCGGCGGTCGGATTCACGGCGGAAAAACCCAAACCCGCCGCAAGGCCAGTGGAGTGACAGCACGCACAATTAGGATACCATTGAGGTGACAGCAGAATGATCCGCTGTTTCCGACTGCCACGATTACTAACAGTGATGAATGGGAGAGCAGACTGAAGGGCTGTTGCATACCCACCGCCGCGGCGGCTCCGGAACTATTATGGTGGTCGACAAGAAAAAACACACAACAAGGCCACCAAGTGTACACATCAAACTAGCTCAGCCTGCCAAAACCCCTAACACACCCACATGGCAACTAAAAAAATACAAATCCCAGGACAACCCACACAACACACCTGACAGCAATACTCCATTTTGACACACCCACATAGCTGAGTATAAAACCAGCCCCTTCCCTGACCAGAATTCCTTGCAATATTCCTGCTCTGAGGAACTAAACCCTACAGCACAAAGGAGAGGCAAACCAACACACATCTCACCAGCACAACAACACACACACACACACACACCACATACATAACCCCCACCATCCTCACACCTGCACCTCAAACCATTTGCACCTCACACACCATAGCACAAAAGTAAATGCCCAAATTCACTGACAATGAGCTGTCAGTCATGGCAGATGAGATAATCACAGTTGAACCACAATGTTTGGTAACCTGGTCCAACAGACACCATTAGCCACCAGAGCACAAATGTGGGGAAGGATAGTCAACAAGGTCAATGCAGTAGGGACAACCCCGCACACCAAGAAAGAGATCATGAAGAGGTGGCATGACCTCACGAGGCAGGTGAATGAGAAGAACAACTAGAACCATCAGCTGGCTCAGATGACTGGCGGTGGCACTCCCGTTCCACCAAGAACATTCACTGCATGGGAGGAGAAGGTGCTTGCCATAATGCATCCAGAGAGTCTCACAGGAATAGCCAGGGGAGTGGAGGCTGGTAAGTACAAACAAAGTTCTACTATCACACTGCTATGTACGGTCTTGCACAACTACAAAGCTACAGCTCCTATGCCCAATTCCATTAATTTGCACCACACAATCCACAACCCATGTCTTACAGGTCCAACATTCACTCCCTCTCATTCAGCTCAAAGGTATCTAGCAACATTCCCTTGGTTGCATGTGTACAGGCAGCCAGCACTACAACTACCACCAGGCCCCCTGTCCCACAGCTCAGCAGGATGGAACACTCCCCCCACCCAAGAGCCATGTGTAACCACTCCCTCCCTCTGCTCCACAGGGAGTCAGCCATCTTAAAAGGGAGGGGTGTCTGTTGATAGGCAGCCAGCACTACAACTCCCACCAGGCCCCCTATCCCACAGCTCAGCAGGGTGGAACAGTCCCCCCACCGAAGAGCCATTTGTAACCATTCCCTCTCTCTGCTCCACAGGGAGTCCATCATCTTGACAGGGAGGACAGCCAGCACTACAACTCCCACCAGACACCCTTGTCCCACAGCTGAGCAGGATGGAGCAAATCCACCACCCAGAACCATGTGGCAGCCATTCCATAAATCACATCAAACTCACAGGTAGGGAGCCCTCTTAACAGGGAGTGGTGTTTGCTCACATTAAACTTACATGTAGGTAGCCATCTTAGCAGGGAGGGGTGTTTGCTCACATCGAACTTACAGGTAGGTAGCCATCTTAACGGGGAGGGGTGTTTGTTCACATCAAACTTACAGGTAGGTAGCCATCTTAACAGGGAGGGGTGTTTGCTCACATCAAACTTACAGGTAGGTAGCCATCTTAACAGGGAGGGGTGTGTGTGGCTGGGAGGCCAGCACTACAACTCCCACCAGGTCCCCATGTCCCACAGCTCAGCAAGATGGAGCACTACACCACACACCCATAAAGAGGTGTCAGAAATTCCCCCCAAATGTGCCACAGAACAGGTAAGTTGACAGTGCATGCACCCCGCTATTTCTCTCGAAAAGCATGGAGCCATATGACCACATCAGCCCTCACATCACACCAAAACTGGCACAGATCCAATTGCCACTTACAGTGTGCAGACAGTTAAGTATGTAACTGCCACAGAAACCAAAGTGTGACTCGCCAAATCACATGTTGAAGAAATTCAGTTCACAATCATGCACAGCACTGAATGCTATCTGTAAGTGCCATGGGGGCAGAACATCAAGCCCCATATGAAAAGAAAACAAGCATGTTCTGTAGTACAAGGAAGCAAAGCACATGACATGACAAAGGTATGCATGAGATTACAATGGCTAGTTCATGCTCAGATGTAATGTCTTCCATGCAGAGTAATCAACAAAGATGCTTCACATAAAGTTGTTGTGCTGCCAGTCATTAGATGACAGCATGTCCTTGTAACCACAAAATCTGCACGTGGCGCATGGGATCTATTGACATGTCACACCATGGACAAGTAATGTATATACCTCCACATCATGTAATGATGCACAGTACTGTGCAGACATACAATGTCTGAAGAGGAAGAGGTGTGGCGCCGCGGCCTGGGTGACTGACTCCGGAATCTGGGGATCACGGTTTGATCCCCGGCGGCAGATTAGCCCAGCACCATGCGACTCTGGGCAATAGCGTGCTTAATCTTCCCGATGGCCCCCAGCGCCTAGAGACCCTTTAGGGTGATTGTTTGCGCTTTACAAATGTGGATTATTATTATTATTATTAATGTGATATCAATGTAAACTGTGTGGTGTATAACTTGTAAATAAAAAACATCTAACACCAAGCTGGATGGGTGCACTTCAATGACCATTTCCCTCTGTTCCACAAGTGACCAAGAACTGACAGCTGAAGATGACCACACCAACCAGCAGAGCCAGTCTCCACCCCCGGAACATGGACTCTCAGATGCAGACTCCCTAGATATCTTGGATGCGGAGCCAGAAGCCAGCCCATGAGGCATTCCAGGGTGCTACAGGTCCCAAGACCCCAATTTCCCCACCACCTCAGCAATAACAACTACACTGAACCCTGCTGTAATGACCTGTGCGGCCTCCACCACCACCTCCACCAGTGCTGCCTGCAACACTCTCCCTGCCTCAGAGGATGACCACCCCACCCTACAATTTGAGGAGGGCAGGGAGAGTACGTGGGTGCGTAGAGTGGTGACATCACAGGTCCCAGACAGCAGGGCAGCTGGGAGGGCAATTGGGCATCAAACCCAACTGCACACTGGACCGAAGTCCTGGCCAACATCGCCAGAGTCCTTGGGGCCTATAAACGAGCCCAGGAACACACGGGCCCAGCTCTTGAAGATTCCCGTGAGCTCCACCTGCTGCTGAGGTCCACAGACACCCACATGGGCCAAAGCGTGGACCTCTTGGGCCACCTTGTGGGGGTTCTGAGAGACAGGCCTGTGGCCCAAACAACAGCTCCATCTCCCTCCAGTGGCCCAAAGGATGACAGTTCCCCTACCTCCCCTGCAGCCACAGAAAGGGGTGAGTCCTCAGACCCCGCTGAGCACATAGCAGAGGCCCCCCTGCCAAACGCTCCAGGGGCCGTCCAAAGAAATCCCAGGGAGGATCCTGTGGCAAAGCACCAGCCAAATGTCTCCTGAATACCTTCCAAGACCATGACAAGAAGTTGGCACAGGTAGTTGCCTTCATGGAGGGCATTCACTCAGATGTGGGTGGGCTACACAGGACTGTCCAGTCTTTGTCCTCCACAGTGATGGCAGCCATTCAGCTGTCACAGGCTCAGAGTCCAGCTCCAGTTCCTTTGGCAACCCCCTGCCAGTGGCTACATCGGACAAGAGTGACCACACACCACAGCCCACAGGCTCCAGGTACACCACATGCAGCACACAACAGCAGCACCCCAAGCGGGCCAGAGCACAGATACCATCCCCCAAACAAACTAAAGTGACACAGGAGCACAAAGGCAAAAGCCCTTCAGGTGACACTCAGGGGCATCAAGCCAATAAGCAGGCCTCAGGCTCACATGCCTCAAAATCAGCCCCATCCAAGGACACTCCCATCCCAAAACCATCTCCCAGAGACAGGCAGACAGTTGCCGTGCCTGCTGTGAAGCTGATGCCTGCTAAGAATCCGCAGAGAAAGCCCTCTAAGGCAGATTCACACACAACCTCAACTCCCACTCACACCCCTGTGAAGCTGGAAAAGGAGGGCACTGTAGGGAGTTTACCTGGTCAACAGGGGATAGAGGGGAAAAGGCCAGGCCAAGTGTCCTGCCCAATCCAGCAGATCCCCAGAAGGAAGGCCATCACCTGCACCTGATGCACCTGTGGTGTGGAGTGAGGCTGTTGTACCCGCTCCACTTCCCACTCCTACCAAGAGAAACATACCCTATCGAATCCCCAAGAAGTGCAAAGGCACCCATCTACATTCTTCCTCCCACACTGTGTCTCACGGCAGTATGTCTCCTCCTCCACGTGCCACCAAACCACCTGGTCCAAGCAGCCCTCCGGCTCCCAAAGCCACTGATGCCTTTCTCTCCCAGGTCCAGTCCTCCAACTGACCCCGACAATCAGCCACCTCCCAGTCCGACTGACAGTCAAGTCTGAGGCTAAGTCCCCCTCTCACACCTATCTCTCCCACAGTGGTGCCTGGAGTGCCTATTGTTATCCCCCTAGCTGTGTTGCTTCCCATGACAGTTTATGGTGTCACCCATTCCCTGTGCAGGTTCTCATGCACACATGTGGCTACTTTGAACAATGGACTGATCTGGCCTTGCTGTTTGTCACTCTGTTTGCCCATTCCCTGTGCAGGTTTTAATGCACACATGTGCCTACTTTGAACTATGGACTGGCCACTGGCCTTGCTGTTTGTAACTATGGATGCCCATTCCCTGTGCAGGTTCTCATGCACACGTGCCTACTTTGAACTATGGACTGGCCACTGGCCTTGCTCTTGTCTACCTTTGATGCCTATTTGGGTAATATGTAATTTAGGCAGTTACTCCTCTTGTCTGCTTTGTCAGTCTCCTTGCTTAATAAAAACATTTCTGTATGGGCATGGTTTCATGTGACACATGCTCTGTATTCCACTTTAACATTGCCAATTGCTTGTTTCACTTTTTCTGAGTTTGTCAGAGGTGACAGGCACTTCGGTTCTTCTTAACTCTGACGCTTGGGGGTGCAATGATGGTTGTTTGTGATGATCTACTGTTATCCTAATCATTCTATGATCAGGTTTGCTAAATTGTACACATGTCATGTTAGGATGCACTACCAGCACAGAGGGACATTCTGTCCACAGGATTGCAGGCAGGTTGGCCAGGGTCCATCATGTCTGTGTGAGCTTTCTTGATGTTTGAACAGCAGTATTGATGTATGGTCATCTTGAGAGGGCCTGGCTGCCTAGTCACATGGGTACATTTGAATGTGTGCACTTGAGTGGTCATGAAGTGTGAAGGGGGTGACTTTGACAGTGGTGTTGATGTGTGTGTGCCCCTGCAATGCCAACTGCACACATGTATGACCCAGGAGCTGAGTGCCTGTTTGAATTGTCAGCCCTGTGCTTGTGATTGTGTGCACATGTAGGAGTTGTAGGTTGTGCACTGTGCAGTGTGTTGGTGTGTCCTTGCACTCCTGGGGGACACCTACTTGTTGTTGCTGCCAGTTGAGAGTATGCAGAGTGTGTGACTGCCAAGTCTGTGTTGTGTTTTGTTGATAAGCCATGTGTCTTGTTACTGTTTGTGCTCACTGTGCAGACCCGCTCAGCCACACTGACATTGTTGGTGAGTTTTCTCATGCCATGCTGTCACTTGAGCCATTTTTGGCTCCAGGATGGTATGTGGGATGGGGAGTCATACCATCCCTATCTGTGCTTCTGATGCCTACCCATTGAGAGTGTCTCCTTCATGTATTTGTGTACAATACACTCCTGACCTGTCCAATACTGAAGTACACACCACTTCAATCTCATGTCACCTACCCCTTGAGTTGCCAGTGTGTGAGCCTCCCCACCACTTCATTTGTTACACTATGCTTTGTGGTGCTGATCTGTGCACAGGACCAATGTGCCACTCAGGACAGTTTCCAAATTAGTTATGTGTGATTTTCTTGTACTGGTTTGCAGTCATGGTTGCTCATGTGCAGTACAACTAATTGTGCTGCATAGTCCTCTGGTTATGTTGTTTGTACCTGGGTGTCCCTGAGTTGTGCATCTGTGGGTGTTGGGTTAGCTGTATGTGTGTTTGCTGAGGTACTGCTACCCTTCCTGAGTGTGATGTTGTCTGTGTGCTGTGCTGATTTGTGTTGTGGGAGTACATGGTGTGGAACTGAGATATGTGTGCTACTTATTTGGTTGGTGTGCACACACTGCTTGGCCTGCATGCAGTGCTGTCAGTGTATCTTGCCTTGCACTTGCCTCGTGTGCATCCCCCTGATGTCCAGCTGAGTTTGCAATGTGATTGATTGGCATGTGCATCAGTTGTGCTTTTGTTGTGGATGTATGCAGTGTTTGGCCTGTGTTGGCTCTTTCTGCGGACAGATGCTCTGTGTGTGATGTTCTATTTGCATGACATTGTGTGTGAGTAGTTTGGGCATTGTGATACATTCTGATGTATGTTGCAAGTGTAGTGTGCATTAATTGTGTGTCTGTCACATACAGCAAGGTGTATTATTGTTACTGGGCTTGTTTTGAATGCAGAATTGTGCTATGTCCTCCTATCTTTGACCTGTCACTTGTCAGGATTGTGCATGTGCATGCTTGTTGTACACTATGACACCACGTTGACTTGATGGGTGGTGTGGTGTCTCTGTCTGTGTTAGCGTATTGTCCCACCATTGATCCCAGTTTGTGTTTATGATTTTTTTGAGATGATACAATCATTGTTTGTGTTGGGGTATGGTGTATGTGCATTGGTCCTGAGTAACAATGTTGTGTACTCCTGTTCTGTCTGGGTTCCCATTGCCTTTCCACTGTTTAACTGGCCATATGTGGGCTTGTTGGACTTCTGTGTATGTTGTTTGTGAGGTTTATGTTTGGCTATTGTTTTTGTGTCAGCATTGGTACTGGCATCCCTGAGTGTGTGTGTGATGTTTGTGGATGCACCCCAGGGAGTGTGATTGGTTGTCAGTGAACTCACAGGACATCATTTGCACCATTATGTGTGTTTCTCACAGGTGTTGAGTGTTGCAGGTATGAGGTGGGTAGAGGAGGGGTATGTGTGAAGTTCCTACTTGTGTTTGACAGTCAGGGAGTGTGACAATGAGCTGATGACACACACATGTCAAGTAAGTTGAGACAGATGTGTGGCTGATCACTGTTTGACTTCAGACACTTCCTATTATTCCTGTGCCTATGCAAGGCTTGCCTTGATGTCTTCCTGAGTTGTTGCGCAGAGGTGACTTTGGTTTAATTCCACTCACTGTGCCACCCATGTCTGATTTGATGGCCTAAGGGTGGTGTGATATGTTGCTTCTCTTGCATGTGATGTAGAGATGCTTTGTGGTTTGCTCCATGGATTTCCAGCACTGTCCACTTCACTTTTGGCTAGCCCATTTATTGTCCTCCATTGCTGCTGACATCTGGTATGTGTATGTGGCTGTATGTCAGTGTAGGGTGTGTCTGGGTGACTTGACAGGCAGTGTGGACAGTTCAGTGGCTGTTTATATACAGAGTGAGTCTTCATTTTGTAATTGGACTCGGTTTGCTTGACATGAGTGGAGGGTAGGTGGGAGGAGGAGGAGTGCCCCGACCCTGAGCTTCTGTGCAGGGTGTTCCTCTTCACTCCCACCTTCTAAGACAGGCTCCCTGGTTGTTTGGTGTGTGTGGTGTAGGGTCTGGGTACAACTGGCTCATTAACTGTGCAGGGAGGCACAGGAGGCACACACAGCATGTCCGCAAATGGTTGGGGGCATAGTGTGTGAAGGGTGGAGGTGGGGCCCTTAAATCTTTTTGGACTGCCCATGCCTGGCGCTGGACCTGCCTACTACATTGTGCACAGGTTTTCCCGCGTCTGCACTGCTGCGGTGACGTGACTGGGACATTGCTGTGATTTTGAGGTTGATGGGTGACCCGAATGCGGAGGGGGATTTTGTCACAAGTAGGATATGTGTGGCTACACTTGGGGATGTGTTCCTGTCCCCACCAGAGTGTCTGATGTGGACAGGAACCGTATATCAGCCCAGGTGTTGTGTGTTATGTGTGGAGTTGTGTGTTTGCTTTCCTGCGGTGTTTTCTGCGACGGTCCATTATTTGCTAGTAGTGGATCAGGTACAGCACCGGGAAGGCTTGTAGAGCTGGACTCATTGCGGTCCGGACCGGGTGGAGGGGACCGGGAGTCTGGTTTCGTGCTCAGCTGTCGTGCTTCTGCCGTCTCCGGTTGGGTGGTTTCTCCGCTGCAGTGTGACGGGCTGTTTGGAGCATCCTGATTTGTACGGCGGACGGGACGTCATTCCGCATGGTGGTGTGTCTCTATTTTCTCCCACCACCACAGTGGCGGGCGCAAATTTGTAGCGGTTCACGTCGCACTGCGGGAAATGGGCTATGTTTGCCCATTGTAATATGGCGGGTGTGAGGACCGCTGCTGGTGTGCGTAAAATGACATTTTCCGCCAGCACCACAGAGGTGCCTCTGCCCGCCATCCTATTGAGCCCCTAAGTTTGACAAAGCATAAACTACATGCCAAAATACAAGCAGATAAACATAGATAACCAGAAGTATAAAGTTGGAGATTTGGTGTGGTTATCTCCACAAAATTTCCAGTTAGAGGGACCCAGAAAATTACAGCCTCGCTTTATTGGGCCATTTCCCACAAAACAGATCCTTAATCCAGTCACAGTTGAACTACCATTGCCTGATGAATATACAGTACATTCTACCTTTCACTTGGCTCTAATCAAACCGGATACTCCACCTGTATTACTCAATAATCATCCTGAATATGAAATACAACGCATTCTGGATGCTCAGAGAATACAGGGTAAATTGTACTATCTCCTGGATAGGAAGGGTTATGATGCTTCCGAACGATGTTGGGAGCCAGCATCCAATACAACTCCCACCAGACACCCTTGTCCCACAGCTGAGCAGGATGGAGCAAATCCACCACCCAGAACCATGTGGCAGCCATTCCATAAATCACATCAAACTCACAGGTAAGGAGCCCTCTTAACAGGGAGTGGTGTTTGCTCACATTAAACTTACATGTAGGTAGCCATCTTAGCAGGGAGGGGTGTTTGCTCACATCGAACTTACAGGTAGGTAGCCATCTTAACGGGGAGGGGTGTTTGTTCACATCAAACTTACAGGTAGGTAGCCATCTTAACAGGGAGGGGTGTGTGTGGCTGGGAGGCCAGCACTACAACTCCCACCAGGTCCCCATGTCCCACAGCTCAGCAAGATGGAGCACTACACCACACACCCATAAAGAGGTGTCAGAAATTCCCCCCAAATGTGCCACAGAACAGGTAAGTTGACAGTGCATGCACCCCGCTATTTCTCTCGAAAAGCATGGAGCCATATGACCACATCAGCCCTCACATCACACCAAAACTGGCACAGATCCAATTGCCACTTACAGTGTGCAGACAGTTAAGTATGTAACTGCCACAGAAACCAAAGTGTGACTCGCCAAATCACATGTTGAAGAAATTCAGTTCACAATCATGCACAGCACTGAATGCTATCTGTAAGTGCCATGGGGGCAGAACATCAAGCCCCATATGAAAAGAAAACAAGCATGTTCTGTAGTACAAGGAAGCAAAGCACATGACATGACAAAGGTATGCATGAGATTACAATGGCTAGTTCATGCTCAGATGTAATGTCTTCCATGCAGAGTAATCAACAAAGATGCTTCACATAAAGTTGTTGTGCTGCCAGTCATTAGATGACAGCATGTCCTTGTAACCACAAAATCTGCACGTGGCGCATGGGATCTATTGACATGTCACACCATGGACAAGTAATGTATATACCTCCACATCATGTAATGATGCACAGTACTGTGCAGACATACAATGTCTGAAGAGGAAGAGGTGTGGCGCCGCGGCCTGGGTGACTGACTCCGGAATCTGGGGATCACGGTTTGATCCCCGGCGGCAGATTAGCCCAGCACCATGCGACTCTGGGCAATAGCGTGCTTAATCTTCCCGATGGCCCCCAGCGCCTAGAGACCCTTTAGGGTGATTGTTTGCGCTTTACAAATGTGGATTATTATTATTATTATTAATGTGATATCAATGTAAACTGTGTGGTGTATAACTTGTAAATAAAAAACATCTAACACCAAGCTGGATGGGTGCACTTCAATGACCATTTCCCTCTGTTCCACAAGTGACCAAGAACTGACAGCTGAAGATGACCACACCAACCAGCAGAGCCAGTCTCCACCCCCGGAACATGGACTCTCAGATGCAGACTCCCTAGATATCTTGGATGCGGAGCCAGAAGCCAGCCCATGAGGCATTCCAGGGTGCTACAGGTCCCAAGACCCCAATTTCCCCACCACCTCAGCAATAACAACTACACTGAACCCTGCTGTAATGACCTGTGCGGCCTCCACCACCACCTCCACCAGTGCTGCCTGCAACACTCTCCCTGCCTCAGAGGATGACCACCCCACCCTACAATTTGAGGAGGGCAGGGAGAGTACGTGGGTGCGTAGAGTGGTGACATCACAGGTCCCAGACAGCAGGGCAGCTGGGAGGGCAATTGGGCATCAAACCCAACTGCACACTGGACCGAAGTCCTGGCCAACATCGCCAGAGTCCTTGGGGCCTATAAACGAGCCCAGGAACACACGGGCCCAGCTCTTGAAGATTCCCGTGAGCTCCACCTGCTGCTGAGGTCCACAGACACCCACATGGGCCAAAGCGTGGACCTCTTGGGCCACCTTGTGGGGGTTCTGAGAGACAGGCCTGTGGCCCAAACAACAGCTCCATCTCCCTCCAGTGGCCCAAAGGATGACAGTTCCCCTACCTCCCCTGCAGCCACAGAAAGGGGTGAGTCCTCAGACCCCGCTGAGCACATAGCAGAGGCCCCCCTGCCAAACGCTCCAGGGGCCGTCCAAAGAAATCCCAGGGAGGATCCTGTGGCAAAGCACCAGCCAAATGTCTCCTGAATACCTTCCAAGACCATGACAAGAAGTTGGCACAGGTAGTTGCCTTCATGGAGGGCATTCACTCAGATGTGGGTGGGCTACACAGGACTGTCCAGTCTTTGTCCTCCACAGTGATGGCAGCCATTCAGCTGTCACAGGCTCAGAGTCCAGCTCCAGTTCCTTTGGCAACCCCCTGCCAGTGGCTACATCGGACAAGAGTGACCACACACCACAGCCCACAGGCTCCAGGTACACCACATGCAGCACACAACAGCAGCACCCCAAGCGGGCCAGAGCACAGATACCATCCCCCAAACAAACTAAAGTGACACAGGAGCACAAAGGCAAAAGCCCTTCAGGTGACACTCAGGGGCATCAAGCCAATAAGCAGGCCTCAGGCTCACATGCCTCAAAATCAGCCCCATCCAAGGACACTCCCATCCCAAAACCATCTCCCAGAGACAGGCAGACAGTTGCCGTGCCTGCTGTGAAGCTGATGCCTGCTAAGAATCCGCAGAGAAAGCCCTCTAAGGCAGATTCACACACAACCTCAACTCCCACTCACACCCCTGTGAAGCTGGAAAAGGAGGGCACTGTAGGGAGTTTACCTGGTCAACAGGGGATAGAGGGGAAAAGGCCAGGCCAAGTGTCCTGCCCAATCCAGCAGATCCCCAGAAGGAAGGCCATCACCTGCACCTGATGCACCTGTGGTGTGGAGTGAGGCTGTTGTACCCGCTCCACTTCCCACTCCTACCAAGAGAAACATACCCTATCGAATCCCCAAGAAGTGCAAAGGCACCCATCTACATTCTTCCTCCCACACTGTGTCTCACGGCAGTATGTCTCCTCCTCCACGTGCCACCAAACCACCTGGTCCAAGCAGCCCTCCGGCTCCCAAAGCCACTGATGCCTTTCTCTCCCAGGTCCAGTCCTCCAACTGACCCCGACAATCAGCCACCTCCCAGTCCGACTGACAGTCAAGTCTGAGGCTAAGTCCCCCTCTCACACCTATCTCTCCCACAGTGGTGCCTGGAGTGCCTATTGTTATCCCCCTAGCTGTGTTGCTTCCCATGACAGTTTATGGTGTCACCCATTCCCTGTGCAGGTTCTCATGCACACATGTGGCTACTTTGAACAATGGACTGATCTGGCCTTGCTGTTTGTCACTCTGTTTGCCCATTCCCTGTGCAGGTTTTAATGCACACATGTGCCTACTTTGAACTATGGACTGGCCACTGGCCTTGCTGTTTGTAACTATGGATGCCCATTCCCTGTGCAGGTTCTCATGCACACGTGCCTACTTTGAACTATGGACTGGCCACTGGCCTTGCTCTTGTCTACCTTTGATGCCTATTTGGGTAATATGTAATTTAGGCAGTTACTCCTCTTGTCTGCATGTCAGTCTCCTTGCTTAATAAAAACATTTCTGTATGGGCATGGTTTCATGTGACACATGCTCTGTATTCCACTTTAACATTGCCAATTGCTTGTTTCACTTTTTCTGAGTTTGTCAGAGGTGACAGGCACTTCGGTTCTTCTTAACTCTGACGCTTGGGGGTGCAATGATGGTTGTTTGTGATGATCTACTGTTATCCTAATCATTCTATGATCAGGTTTGCTAAATTGTACACATGTCATGTTAGGATGCACTACCAGCACAGAGGGACATTCTGTCCACAGGATTGCAGGCAGGTTGGCCAGGGTCCATCATGTCTGTGTGAGCTTTCTTGATGTTTGAACAGCAGTATTGATGTATGGTCATCTTGAGAGGGCCTGGCTGCCTAGTCACATGGGTACATTTGAATGTGTGCACTTGAGTGGTCATGAAGTGTGAAGGGGGTGACTTTGACAGTGGTGTTGATGTGTGTGTGCCCCTGCAATGCCAACTGCACACATGTATGACCCAGGAGCTGAGTGCCTGTTTGAATTGTCAGCCCTGTGCTTGTGATTGTGTGCACATGTAGGAGTTGTAGGTTGTGCACTGTGCAGTGTGTTGGTGTGTCCTTGCACTCCTGGGGGACACCTACTTGTTGTTGCTGCCAGTTGAGAGTATGCAGAGTGTGTGACTGCCAAGTCTGTGTTGTGTTTTGTTGATAAGCCATGTGTCTTGTTACTGTTTGTGCTCACTGTGCAGACCCGCTCAGCCACACTGACATTGTTGGTGAGTTTTCTCATGCCATGCTGTCACTTGAGCCATTTTTGGCTCCAGGATGGTATGTGGGATGGGGAGTCATACCATCCCTATCTGTGCTTCTGATGCCTACCCATTGAGAGTGTCTCCTTCATGTATTTGTGTACAATACACTCCTGACCTGTCCAATACTGAAGTACACACCACTTCAATCTCATGTCACCTACCCCTTGAGTTGCCAGTGTGTGAGCCTCCCCACCACTTCATTTGTTACACTATGCTTTGTGGTGCTGATCTGTGCACAGGACCAATGTGCCACTCAGGACAGTTTCCAAATTAGTTATGTGTGATTTTCTTGTACTGGTTTGCAGTCATGGTTGCTCATGTGCAGTACAACTAATTGTGCTGCATAGTCCTCTGGTTATGTTGTTTGTACCTGGGTGTCCCTGAGTTGTGCATCTGTGGGTGTTGGGTTAGCTGTATGTGTGTTTGCTGAGGTACTGCTACCCTTCCTGAGTGTGATGTTGTCTGTGTGCTGTGCTGATTTGTGTTGTGGGAGTACATGGTGTGGAACTGAGATATGTGTGCTACTTATTTGGTTGGTGTGCACACACTGCTTGGCCTGCATGCAGTGCTGTCAGTGTATCTTGCCTTGCACTTGCCTCGTGTGCATCCCCCTGATGTCCAGCTGAGTTTGCAATGTGATTGATTGGCATGTGCATCAGTTGTGCTTTTGTTGTGGATGTATGCAGTGTTTGGCCTGTGTTGGCTCTTTCTGCGGACAGATGCTCTGTGTGTGATGTTCTATTTGCATGACATTGTGTGTGAGTAGTTTGGGCATTGTGATACATTCTGATGTATGTTGCAAGTGTAGTGTGCATTAATTGTGTGTCTGTCACATACAGCAAGGTGTATTATTGTTACTGGGCTTGTTTTGAATGCAGAATTGTGCTATGTCCTCCTATCTTTGACCTGTCACTTGTCAGGATTGTGCATGTGCATGCTTGTTGTACACTATGACACCACGTTGACTTGATGGGTGGTGTGGTGTCTCTGTCTGTGTTAGCGTATTGTCCCACCATTGATCCCAGTTTGTGTTTATGATTTTTTTGAGATGATACAATCATTGTTTGTGTTGGGGTATGGTGTATGTGCATTGGTCCTGAGTAACAATGTTGTGTACTCCTGTTCTGTCTGGGTTCCCATTGCCTTTCCACTGTTTAACTGGCCATATGTGGGCTTGTTGGACTTCTGTGTATGTTGTTTGTGAGGTTTATGTTTGGCTATTGTTTTTGTGTCAGCATTGGTACTGGCATCCCTGAGTGTGTGTGTGATGTTTGTGGATGCACCCCAGGGAGTGTGATTGGTTGTCAGTGAACTCACAGGACATCATTTGCACCATTATGTGTGTTTCTCACAGGTGTTGAGTGTTGCAGGTATGAGGTGGGTAGAGGAGGGGTATGTGTGAAGTTCCTACTTGTGTTTGACAGTCAGGGAGTGTGACAATGAGCTGATGACACACACATGTCAAGTAAGTTGAGACAGATGTGTGGCTGATCACTGTTTGACTTCAGACACTTCCTATTATTCCTGTGCCTATGCAAGGCTTGCCTTGATGTCTTCCTGAGTTGTTGCGCAGAGGTGACTTTGGTTTAATTCCACTCACTGTGCCACCCATGTCTGATTTGATGGCCTAAGGGTGGTGTGATATGTTGCTTCTCTTGCATGTGATGTAGAGATGCTTTGTGGTTTGCTCCATGGATTTCCAGCACTGTCCACTTCACTTTTGGCTAGCCCATTTATTGTCCTCCATTGCTGCTGACATCTGGTATGTGTATGTGGCTGTATGTCAGTGTAGGGTGTGTCTGGGTGACTTGACAGGCAGTGTGGACAGTTCAGTGGCTGTTTATATACAGAGTGAGTCTTCATTTTGTAATTGGACTCGGTTTGCTTGACATGAGTGGAGGGTAGGTGGGAGGAGGAGGAGTGCCCCGACCCTGAGCTTCTGTGCAGGGTGTTCCTCTTCACTCCCACCTTCTAAGACAGGCTCCCTGGTTGTTTGGTGTGTGTGGTGTAGGGTCTGGGTACAACTGGCTCATTAATTGTGCAGGGAGGCACAGGAGGCACACACAGCATGTCCGCAAATGGTTGGGGGCATAGTGTGTGAAGGGTGGAGGTGGGGCCCTTAAATCTTTTTGGACTGCCCATGCCTGGCGCTGGACCTGCCTACTACATTGTGCACAGGTTTTCCCGCGTCTGCACTGCTGCGGTGACGTGACTGGGACATTGCTGTGATTTTGAGGTTGATGGGTGACCCGAATGCGGAGGGGGATTTTGTCACAAGTAGGATATGTGTGGCTACACTTGGGGATGTGTTCCTGTCCCCACCAGAGTGTCTGATGTGGACAGGAACCGTATATCAGCCCAGGTGTTGTGTGTTATGTGTGGAGTTGTGTGTTTGCTTTCCTGCGGTGTTTTCTGCGACGGTCCATTATTTGCTAGTAGTGGATCAGGTACAGCACCGGGAAGGCTTGTAGAGCTGGACTCATTGCGGTCCGGACCGGGTGGAGGGGACCGGGAGTCTGGTTTCGTGCTCAGCTGTCGTGCTTCTGCCGTCTCCGGTTGGGTGGTTTCTCCGCTGCAGTGTGACGGGCTGTTTGGAGCATCCTGATTTGTACGGCGGACGGGACGTCATTCCGCATGGTGGTGTGTCTCTATTTTCTCCCACCACCACAGTGGCGGGCGCAAATTTGTAGCGGTTCACGTCGCACTGCGGGAAATGGGCTATGTTTGCCCATTGTAATATGGCGGGTGTGAGGACCGCTGCTGGTGTGCGTAAAATGACATTTTCCGCCAGCACCACAGAGGTGCCTCTGCCCGCCATCCTATTGAGCCCCTAAGTTTGACAAAGCATAAACTACATGCCAAAATACAAGCAGATAAACATAGATAACCAGAAGTATAAAGTTGGAGATTTGGTGTGGTTATCTCCACAAAATTTCCAGTTAGAGGGACCCAGAAAATTACAGCCTCGCTTTATTGGGCCATTTCCCACAAAACAGATCCTTAATCCAGTCACAGTTGAACTACCATTGCCTGATGAATATACAGTACATTCTACCTTTCACTTGGCTCTAATCAAACCGGATACTCCACCTGTATTACTCAATAATCATCCTGAATATGAAATACAACGCATTCTGGATGCTCAGAGAATACAGGGTAAATTGTACTATCTCCTGGATAGGAAGGGTTATGATGCTTCCGAACGATGTTGGGAGCCAGCATCCAATATTCATGCTGATCGATTGTTGAGACGTTTTCATGCCTTGCATCCTGACAAACCTCATCCTATAAGGTGGCCTTTGAGGGGGGGACTGTTACAGGTCTGCTCTCCCATGCCCGCCTTTCTCATATGTCATCCACTTGATTTTAAAACCCTCCATCCAAGTTTTGTATTAAAACATGATGAACTGTTATAAGTAAGGAATAGTATGTTTTTAATAACGATTGGTAAAATATACATGTTGCATGTGTTTGAGGAAATGTTCTCATGCCATGATTTATTATTACCATGGTTTTCAATTCCAAGTGTTTAGTCACCAAACATGCAAAGTGATTCTGAATATTACTGCACGTTGAAGGAAAATAACGGACACGTGTATTTTAATGCCTGAAACAAGTACGAGTAGCTACAGAAAAACATGTGCATCATAAAATGTACATTAACCTCACACGCATAAACTAACAAGAAGCATACGCGTGTGAGCAACATGCATTTAAATAACCTGAAACCGCAACTAAGAGAGGGTATTTAAACTGCTCCCATCTGCGTTCAGCCCTTTGCCTCGTTTCCTGATCGCTTACCTGTCTCAAGCTACTTCCTAAAGCCTTTGATTCCCTCGCCTCCTGGGTTATCGTGTCGGTCTTTGGCTGCCGGTCTTTCTTCTCAGCCTTCCGGTTCTTCAGTGCCAGAGTTCATAGAAAAGACAAGCAAGGCAAAATCAAGAATCAAGGTATTTTAAAACAGAAAAAACAACAGCAGTGATTTTATTCATGCTCTACTTTTGAGAACAGCGCTTCTTGACAATATTAATACCAACAAATATTACAAAATAAGACTGCATAAAATCTAGATTTTTAGAAGACCTCAAGTCTTTGCGGTGCTATTCTTAACCGTAATTACTATTATATAAAAGAAGGCTCAAAGACTCTGAACAATAAGAGACTTACTATAATATCTGATAACATTATTATTTGTTGCTGTTCTTTATTTTGTTTTTCCTTGTGTACTAATATTCCAGAATAACAACAGAAAAGTCGCAGTGTCACTTTTAAGGAATACTAATCATAGAATCCAGGTAGTATTCTTGTATGTGTTCTATGCATCATACGTTTTGTTAAAGCAGAAAGGTTGTCTTATCCCTGAATGTTATTTGTAATGTAACCATTTGATTGTTTATTTAGATTATCAATCGAAGATAGAGTTGCATCTTCATTTTTATGCAGAGATCAAAAAGGAGTCAGTCTTTTGTGCGCAATCTAAGAAATCATTACGTAAGACATTATTGAGAATGTGTGGAAAAGTGACGCATTAAGTGCTCTAGAAAGGAAAAGCCAAGTATATTGATGTATATTATTATCATTTTATGTCATTAGAAGACTCTAGCTCTGGGTCCAAGTTTCCTAGCCCCAACCAGTTGTAGGAGTTTTCGAGTACTCTGGTGTACCCATAAGAATTTCCAGTCCCCCATGAACAGATACCCCAGAAGAATTCCTGTCCCAAGCGAAGACGTCTGGAATCTTCGTTTCTCTTGTTTCTCTTCTTGTCCCATCCCCTTTTCCCCCTGGAAACTTTCAGTTGATGGTGTGTACTCTATCATTACTGTCACGCTGCTAATTTCCAGAGGGTCTGGGGAATTATCATCGTCCAGGTGAATCAAATCTGGTGAATAGGTGAGTACCCTTTAACAGACTTGCTGGAACAACCTTCACTTCTCCAGTGGCGGTGCGTTTTACTTTGATGTTGCTTTCTTCGTCCTGAAAATCATTCAGTTTCTGTAAAACAGCCAAACTTTCCCTTATGTCAAACGATGTTTCCCCTGCCACTGTGCTGACATAATCGAGATCTGGGACCCACATCTTAACCTGAAACAGGATCTCATAAGGAGTCCGAACACCCATGGATTTTCTTGGCATATTGGTCAAACTCCTCTTGACCCCACATAGGTGATGGACCCAACCACAACCAGAGCCTAATACCCTTGCTGTGAAAGACTGCTTTAATTCGATTTTTTTTCTTCCCACAGCCACATTTCCCTTGGGATGGTATAGAGACAAAAAGCCCAGGGTCAAAACCAAACTTCCCACGGCCTCTTTGTAAGCCGGAGAGCTAAACGCCGGACCCTGATTAGAATATAGTGTGCCAACTATGTACGTACAGATAAAGACTCACAGATCCTTTATTACAGTTCGGGCATCAACCAATCGCTGTGGCCTTATCCACAGGAATCAAGAGCAATTGCCACAAAGATATACTTGTAAGCCATGTCTCCCAATACTCCCACTGTCCCTATCACACCCCACATCCTTACCGACCTATATCACTCCTAACTACCTCACACCCCGTCTCCATCTACCACTATTGTAACCATCCCGACCATTAACCGCCTTACCCTCTCTATCCTCCAACTTTCTCACCCACATGTCACACACTCACCCCCCCACAGCCTCAAGATGACACAACTCACTCCAACACATACTCTTCCCCCAACACCACCACCACTCACACCTCCATCACCTCTACCACGCACACCTCCCCACTTACACCTCAGAACCCTACCTCCTCACATCCGACATCTCCACACACCCCGTCTCCCCACACCAATACTCCAACCATCCCACACATTAACCACTGAGAAACCGCCTCACAACCCACCTGTACACCCTCCCCTTCTATCGAAAACACACAGAAAGACTACATCACAACGGCCCAGATTTTGGATCCCTCCATATGACATGCATGGCTCAACCACACTTCCCTCGCATATAATTCATACATCAAATAGGTTACCACCTACCCCTGACCATAAACTAGATGAGATACTGTTATCGCTACTACAAATCAAAACGGACATACATGCGCTTCACAACTTGATTCTTCAGCAACCCAAGTTCTCATACCCAGAACTAGCACCCAGAACGTTCCTCTATGGCAAACACCCGAAAACCACCCAACAACAACACGCAAGCTCAATGAAACATGAGCTGCCTAGGTGGAGAACAGTGCCCCACACAGATGTTTCTTCCAGGCCGATTAGGAGGATAAACCCTCTATCAGCCAATGACTTAAGCACCCTGCTCCGCTCCTACGAGCTTACGGTTCCCCTACTTAATAGTGAACATACAGTTAACTCACAAAAACATTCCCTAATCCACTCCATCTCCCCTGATATCCATCGAGCCACAAGACACAACTCTAGGGCTATAGTTGTAAACAACCTCACGAGAGTCCCCCTCATACCTGAATCCCATACTACACACATCAAATCACAACTAAAATGCATACATCTAAACTGCAGGTCGGCATCATGACATGCAACGGATATAGCTGACCTCATCCTTACTAACGAACCAGACATACTCATTTTGACTGAAACATGGCTAAATGATTCGTCTATGCCTGTTCTAGACATACTGGTACCTCCAAACTATGGCATCACTAGACTAGACAGAACAGACAGGCCAGGTGGTGGTATCGCTTGCATACATCGAAGCAATCTAACAGTGAATCGATCCCACTCTCCATCGTTATTATCTTCTTGCGAATACTTATACCTAGGTATCACTAGTAATAACAAGCCTATATGCTCACTACATACATTCTACCATCCTCCAGGAGATAACCTCACCTTCATCGAACACCTAATGGATATTCTAGGCACAAATGTTGACCTTCAGTATACTCAAATATTCCTGGGTGACTTCAATCTCCATTGGGATGATCTGAATGACCCAGGGGTCAATAGCCTCAAAGCTTTCCTCACAGACATTAACCTCACCCAAATCTGCACCAATCCTACACATGATAAAGGCGCAATCCTCGATCTGGTAATCTCCAAATATGACTCTACTGTTCTAGAATCGACTCTCCTGTGCGACTGGTCTGACCACCACGTCATTACATTCAACATCAATGAATCAACTAAAGCACCCACTACACAACCCACGAGAATGAAAATTTGGAAGCGAGATATGAAAAATATCAGCAGCAATGTACTCTCAAGCTCCATCCCCAACAGCTTGCTCCCCCCTGAAGGCTCATCCAATGTTCATAGTCTGACCAATCACTACTTCCACTCCATGAACACGTTTCTAGACAAAGTAGCTCCCCATCAACTGAAAAGAATCACCTATAAAGACTCAAAACCGTGGTATGATGGCATGTTAAATGAAGATAGAAGATCCCTCAGATTAATCGAACGGCGGTGAAGATCTATCCCATCTGCTGACCACCTCAAGGCTCTAAGAACCATAAGAAACGCATATTTTAGAAAGGTCAGACGAACTAAAGATGACTTCTTCAGCACTCAATTGAACCTAGCTAAGAACCGACCCAAAAAATTATTCAAAATAATCAAAGCACAAACTAAGGATGCACCCCCCCTCCACCAGGATAGTCCAGACATAAAACCCAATGGTGAGGATTTTGCTGCATTCTTTCCTAGGAAGACGGAAAGCATAAAGACGGACCTGCTCAACGACTTACTAACCATCACAGACTCTCAAACAGTCCCTCCAATTACATCACCACTAGCCCGAACCTTCAGCTCTTCAAAATTCAACCTCAAACACAACGCATCATGGTCCTCCTTCAACTCCTTCAACAGTGAAGATTCCACACAATAAACTCTGATGGCCTTGAATCCCTCCAACCACTTCACAGACCCTCTCCCCGCAAACTATCTAAAACACTTAATACCATTCATACTACCTCTATGGACCAAGATCATAAACACTTCCCTCCATCAAGGAACCATCCCAGATATCCTTAAAGCAGGACAGGTATCCCCTATCTTAAAGAAGCCATCGGCTGACCAATTGGTCTTAAACAACTATCGCCCCATAACCAACATACCCACTCTGGCCAAACTCCTAGAAAAATGTGTTCCTACACAGTTGGGCAACCATATCGTACATTTCAACCTGCTCAACCAATATCAATCTGGCTTTCGGGCAGGTCACAGTACAGAATTAGACATGACACTCATAATAGACGACGCACTAAAAATCCTTGTACAAAACTAAACCTGTTTACTAATCTTACTTAACCTATCTTTGGCCTTTGACACTGTCAAACACGACAATTTGCTAGACCACGACCGACCAGCCAGCCCCCCCCACCACCACCCTCCACGCCTGGACCCCGATCAGCACAGGAGACACCATCCGCACGATGAACTCCATCCACTCCGGATCACCAACCGACCCCTGCCCCCACCACATCTTCAACAAGGCCGACGCTGTCATCGCACCCCACCTGCGAGACATCATCAACACATCCTTCGACACCGCCATCTTCCCCGAGAGCTGGAAACACGCCGAACTCAGCGCTCTACTCAAGAAACCAACAGCGGACCCCACCGACCTCAAGAATTACCGCCCCATCTCGCTTCTCCCGTTTCCAGCCAAAGTCATCGAGAAGACCGTCAACAAGCAGATGGCCGCCTTCCTCGAGACGAACGGATCCCTCGACCCCTCACAGTCCGGCTTCCGAGCCAAACACAGCACCGAGACCGCCCTCATCGCCGCCACCGATGACATCCGAGCCCTGATGGACAATGGAGAAACAGCGGCCCTCATCCTCCTAGACCTCTCCGCGGCATTCGACACGGTCTGCCACCGCACCCTAATACGGCGCCTCAGCAACATCGGAATCCAGGACAAGGCGCTGGAATGGATCATCTCCTTCCTCGACGGAAGAACACAGCGAGTCCGCCGACCACCTTACAAGTCAGAGGCCTCCGAAGTCATCTGCGGCGTCCCCCAAGGATCATCCCTGAGCCCCACCCTCTTCAACGTCTACATGAGCCCCCTCGCGGCCATCGTACGCAAACACCACCTCAGCATCATCTCCTACGCCGACGACACCCAGCTGATCCTCTCCCTGACCAACAACCCCGCCGCCGCCAGAGCCAACCTACACGAAGGGATGAAAGAGGTAGCCGAATGGATGACGACCAGCCGCCTGAAACTGAACTCGGACAAGACGGAGGTCCTCATCCTGGGCTCCTCTCCCTCCGCCTGGGACGACTCCTGGTGGCCTCCCGCCCTGGGCACCGCACCCAAACCGACAGACCATGCACGTAACCTGGGCTTCATCCTGGACTCCTCCCTCTCCATGACCAGGCAAGTCAACAGCGTCTCCTCGGCGTGCTTCAACATCCTACGCATGCTACGGAAGATCTTCTGGTGGATCCCCACAGAGACCAGGAAGACCGTCACCCAGGCCCTCGTCACCAGCCGACTGGACTACGGCAACGCCCTCTACGCCGGGACCACCGCCAAGCTCCAGAAGAGACTCCAGCGGATCCAAAACGCCTCAGCCAGACTCATCCTCGACATCCCACGATCCAGCCACATCTCCGGACATCTGAGAGACCTTCACTGGCTCCCCATCAACAAGAGAATCACCTTCCGCCTCCTCACCCACGCACACAAAGCCCTACACGACCAAGGCCCGAGCTACCTCAACAACCGAGTCAACTTCTACGCTCCCAAACGCCACCTCCGATCAGCCAACCACGCCCTCGCCGCCGTCCCCCGCATCCGCAGAGCAACTACAGGAGGAAGGTCCTTCTCCTACCTGGCCGCCAAGACCTGGAACTCCCTCCCGTCCGACCTGCGCCTGACCCAAGACCACCTCTCCTTCAGGAAGAAGCTGAAGACCTGGCTGTTCGAGCAGTAGCGGCACCCCCCCCCCCCCCCAGCGCCTTGAGACCCTACGGGTATGTAGCGCGCTTTACAAGTGTCACTGATTGATTGATTGATTGATTGACCTCCTGAAGCACAGAATGGGTTTATCTTGTTCCGTACTTGCCTGGTTCACCTCCTTCCTCCAAAACAGATCACAAAGATTCAAGGTCAACAATTCCTTTTCCAATCCCGTGCCAGTAACTCAAGGAGTACCGCAAGGATCATGCCTCTCACCTACTCTTTTCAACCTCTATATGAAACCACTCGCCGAACTTCTCAGCGCATCTAAGGTCCACCATCACATATATGAGGATGATACGCAGCTCTACATAAAGATCCACTCACATGAGGACATCAAATCTCTCAATTCAATACTGGAAAAAACTCAATCCTGGCTGGCCGAAAACCATCTGAAACTAAATACCCTCAAAACCGAATTCCTCCTAATCGCTCCCCCAAACCATTCTTCCATCATTCACGACTGGCTTAATCACCTAACCACTCATTGTCGATTCAGCAAAATCACTGGGAATGACGCTGGGCAGAAACTTAAACATGCAGAAACATATCAGTGCCTCTACAAAAGGAGCACATTTTCAAATAAACACCTTAAGAAAACTGAAACTCTTTTTGCCAGCAAATGACTTCATACAGGCGGTGCAAGCCTTAGTAATTCCAAGATTAGAATATGAATGTGTCACCCTTTGCGGGCTTCCCAGATCAATGACAGCCCCGCTAAGAGCCACAATCAACACAGCAGATAGACTAATCACAGGCTCCAAAAAGAAACTCTCATATCTCCCCGGACCTTAGACCTCTCAATTGGCTACATTTCGAGGCGAGAGATCAACTAAAAATCGCTTGTATGATGCACAAGGCCCTACACCACAATACCCCAAGTTATCTAACACGAAAAACTGTCACTTTCATGTGGTAACAGATCCACCAGGAGCTCCAAGAATCTTATTTTGAAACCGCAAAGATTTGCCAAGATAAAAACATACAACCGATCCTTCTCAGGAATGGCCCCTAGGATCTGGAATGCCCTACCCCCAGAAACGAGACAGAACCCCTCTACTGCCTTTTTCAAAAAAGAAGTGAAATCAATTCTCCTGTCAAAGTTTACGTGAAATATTTTATTTCCGGATTTTTTGTGACTACTTTGTACTTGATCTCTCGCAACAAGATGTGAAATATAATCTCAGGGATATTATGTTTCTGAAAAGTGTGTATATAACCTGTAAAATATATGTGGTAGCTACTTCTATGTATTAGATTCAATCATATACTTTCTACTATAATTGTATCTGCTCCTGACATCTTGCTTGCAAAGTGCTCTGATGCCCGCAAGGTTCTTGTTCGCGCTGTATAAAACTCTTAAAATAAAAAAATAAAAAATGTCAGATGATAGGGGCCGCAATAGTCCAAATAAACACAAGCCAAGGTCTTGTTAGAAATCAAAAGAGGTGTCTGGGGTGGATGTGCCTCGGTGGGATCCTTCATCTGCTGACAGATGTCACATCTCAGGAAAAAAGTCCTTGGTCTGTTTGTAAAGACCAGCCACCATTAGTGTTGCTGCAATAGTGAATTTGTAGCAGCCACCCCTGCATGTGCAGAAGCCAGACACTCATGGGCAGCCAGAATTAATCCTAGCCTGAGATCACTGTTTGGCATTAATCTGTCCCCGACCCCTGGAAGTTGAGCATACGGTGTGTTTTGTGCATCTAACTTGTAAAAGCATTTGAGTGGAGAGCCTTTCAGCAGGTGTGCGTCATTGTGCATAGCAATGCCGGCCACCATGCTAGCTCTGTCTATTCTCGTACTACAATGAGTAATTACAGCAACTGTGGCTGTGCGAACCGTTGCCTTTATGATTTCCTCAGCCAGTAAATTACCTGCAACGTGAACACCAACACGTTGATGACTCAATCTATGAATGATATGAGCATGTGGTAAGCATTCTTTCAGCTTCACCACATGTTCCCAAAGCATCTTGTGCTTTACTGTACAGCCTTTTAAATTCCTAAATCCATTCTGACTCCAATTTTGAAGATACTCATTATATGACCGTACACAATAATATGAATTACACACAATAAGTGTGGGAAATCCAGCGTTCGTATTCTGTAATGCCAGTACCAGAGCCTTAAGTTCTGCCAGCTGTGCCATGTAATCACCTGGTGACTGCGTGTGGGTTTTTTCAATAGGAAAAGTTCCATCATGCATACAGCCTTTTGCAACTGTGCATGCGCCTGAATATTGGTGCTTGGTCCCTACAGCAGGCTGCACAGAACCATCAGTGTAAATGATGTAGTCATAGAAATCTAGATGCATTATTTTTTGAGGCATACGATATTCCTGCTCCTACTGAAGAAATGATTGTGTTTGTAGTGTAAGGTCTAATCTATAGTGTACATTTGTTGTAGTGAGGGAATTTACCCATTGTATCCATTTTGGATGTAGAGCTTGAGATTTGGAACGCTTTCTCTGGTAACCGCCTCTAAGGTCAGTATCAGGGTCATGCCAATAATTGATTTCCCTTGATCCAGAGCACACACTCACTACAGCAGTCTGAACTGCAGTTAGTATTTTTTCAGATTGTGCAAAACACATTTCTGCATAGTTATAGAGATGCGATTTATATGGCATTGGTACTGTGTCACCTTAACTGAATGTGACGCATGTGTCCCCTGATGTACTCACGATTACACAGATCACCAGGTATGTTGTGTTTACACGTGTGTGCAAATATTTGGAAGCTATCATGTCAGCTTGGACAGAACGTAAAATTTCCATGTGTTCCTGCGTCCAATGCTTGAAAAGTCTGGATGAATGAGGTTGTAGAATGGTTTTGCCCATTCTGCATAATCTGGAATGTATTTTCTGCAAAAATTCAGAAATCCTAACATGGATTGTAATCTTTTCAGAGTCGTTGGAGGATGGAATAACACACATTTGTCTAAAATATGGGTCACCAGGCTCTTGCCCTCACTTGACAGTTTGCATCCCAAAAATAGGACACTGAGGTGGACGAGCCTTGATATTTTGGAATTGAATCTATAGCCCATGTGAGCAAAACCCGAGATTATGCAGTCAGCTTTAGTAAAGTGTTCCATCAGGTCATTGTCCATTACGCATATGTCATCTACATAGGACAATACCTGATCATCAAAATTTCAAGTAGTTCTGTAACTCTGGCTTAAAATAGCCCAGGGCTAATCTTGTACGGCTATGGTAAATGGTAAATTTGGTTCTGGTAACCGAGCGCTGTGAAAGCTGTCAGATATCTGCTTTTAAGCACTATATTTTGGCAGAAAAATCCATGATGTCTAGTGTTGCTTTGTATTTCGCGGCACTGTGTGCATTTTGTACTGCGAATGGGAGAGTAACTGAGTTTAGGTGTCTGTAATCTAATACTAGACAATATGATTGATATGGTTTCATTACAGGAAACAAGATTATTCATTGAAGAGGTGCAACTTTCAATCACATCTTGATATTCAAGTTGTTCTAGGATTTCCCTAATATGTTGTTTTGCTTCTTTCTTTATTGGATATTGTCTTTCATGCCACCTTTTTCATCCTGTAGGTTGTTTCACTAATCGGGCCATTAGTTTTTCTGTTCTTATAGCAGAACGGTGTTCTGTTATTCTAGTTTGTATGGCTCTCGATGTTTCTCCGAACATAGCCTAATTGACATGGGCAGAGAATTAAATAGATCACAATTTGTGTTCTACAGTTCCACATGTTGGTGGCTTGAATTTTGAACCCATTGTGGATACCCCCATAGACTTGTGAGGGAGTCTTACAAACAAGCTAGATTCTACGATTGAGACCACTTACTCAAAACAGCCATGTCCATGTCCATGTCCATGTCAATTAGGCTATGTGGGAGAAACCTCGAGAACCATACAAACTAGAAAAACAGAATACCGTTCCGCTATAAGAATTGCACCACAAACCAGAAGAAATTCAGTGGCGCATTCTAGAAAAAATCAACGTACAGGATGAAAAAGGTGGCATGAAAGTCTGCAAAAAACGACAAGTATACTGGATTTTTTTACTAGACACATTTAAAAATGGTTTGAATAGTGAATTACCTTGGGAAAATGCGATCATTTAAAGATACTAGATGCATCATCTTTTCATTATGAAATTGGTTGCCCTTTACCCCCATTTTTTTTTTTACCATAAATTCCTTTTGATAATTTGATGAACTTTCATTATTTGCACTTGCTGTGACAAATATATCTGGAAATAAGTTAAAAAGATTCTGAATATAACCCTTACCCCAATTAATCAACATGGCCCCTAAAAGATAAAAGTGTTTATTTTAATAACTTTATTAGATATACATAGTTTTTGCATAAACACGATACACTCATAATTAGTCCAGCATAAAGCAACCCTTAAGGACCATAGGAAATAAAGTCAGGCATTGATACATTAGTCAAGCAAGTTGACAGTCCAGTCCTTTTCCTTTATCACAACCAGGAACTGAGACTATGTTACATGCGATGGGAATGGCGTCTTATGTCGCATGATGACGCCATTAGGGCGCCACCCTGGAACCACGACTATCACGAATGCCCAAACTATTTAATAATTTTATTAGAAATACACAGTTCTTTTTTTTTATTTATTCTTTTTATTAACAGTAGGAATCAAGATCACAAGGCATAATGCAATACATTCTCGTTTCTTATCTTGACAAGGTTCTCATACAGTTAGGAATACACAATATGTTGATTACTGGTGATTTGTGCCATGTCTACGATGATTCATCTTGAGCTGGTATCAGTGGCGGGGTGAAAAGATTTCCTCTATATTCATTCCAATCATTCCAAATGCGAGACCACTTTTTAGGACATCCCCTAGCTTTATAGACATACTTTTCCCGAAACATGCACCAATCCATGTCTTTTTTTCATGCACACACTGCTGGTGCCTACGATGCCCCCCATTTCCGAGCTATGTTGCGTTTCGCTATCATCAGCCCCAATGTAACCCAGGTTATGGGTGTGTTGTTTAGGTCCGTGGGCTCCCACACATTCAGGAGACATCTCTTAGCCTCCAGGGGGAGTGTATGATGTAACACTTCGCTCAGGACCTCATGTATTTTCTTCCAGTACCTATGAATAAGTGGGCATTCCCATAGTATGTGAAGGAAAGTACCTTCGATTCCACAGCCCCTTCTACATTTGCCATCAGGTGCTCTACCCATTAGTACCAACCCAGGTCCCCTGATATAGATCCGGTGCAAAATTTTGAGTTGTATTAGCCTCAACTTCGCTGCAATGGCTACCTCCCGTGGCGAAGATACCGCTGCCACCCAGCCTTCGTCATCTAGTATTATGCCATCCCCTTCCCACTTCTCTCGCAATCTCACCAGGGGGTCCCCAGAGTGGTTCATTAACTTTTTATATGTGAGCGAGATGGCCTTTGCTGGTAAATAGCCATCGAGGAGTCTGTCTTCAAGTGGTGTGGCCTCAGGGGGGTCTCCCCCTTTTGGAGACAGGAGTATGAGGCGTGGCAGACTTGTCGGTATGTGAAGTACTCTGTAGGAGCAAGATCATATTCTTGTTGTAGGGTAGAGAATGACTTGACCTCGCCCTTTACCCATAGGTCGCCTATTTTTGATATGCCTATGAGGTCCCATTTTTCGAAACCTTTAGTGGACCAGAGGTCTTTCCGAATCCCATAGTGGCGTAGCCAGAGTTATCTTATGTTCCCACCCCATGCTCCTGGTGGCTGCCTTCCATACCTGCACCAATTGCTTGGTTGGCCCGGTCAGATGGCGTCTCCCCGAGTTCCAATAGAGCGCTCGATTGTAGTTCCCTCCGGGCAATATCCATCGATCCATCGCATAGCCCGGGTCACCTGCCATTGTTAATGGCCGTCAGATGAGCTGCCCAATAATATTGTACATCCCCCCGTCATACCAGGTGAGGATCAGTATGGATAGCGCTATGTGTGGCTTCCCATTCCATAGTAAACGGCGTTGTAGGGTCTCGATCTCTGTGAAATAGCTGGCAGGAACTAGATCTAATGAATTTTGTAGGACGTATAGAAACCAGGGTAGAGACATCATCTTGAACAGGGAAGCTCTGCCTAGCAGCGAGAGCGGGAGTTTCATTCAACGCTCCGAGTCTCTCTTCAGTCTCTGCAAGGGTGGGAGCAGGTTCTGAGCGAATCTGTCTGCAGGGTTAGTGGTTATATGGATGTAGAGGTATTTGAAACCCTGTGTGGTGATCTCTATCGGGCAGTCCCTGGGAAGGCCTGTGAGGGGTCCCTTGAGGACGTACAATACTGATTTGAGCCAATTTATGTTGCACCCCGATTATCAACTAAAGATGGCAAAGATATCCAGCACTGCTGTAAGCGAGGCCTTCGGGGAAGTTAGGAACAACAATATGTCGTCCGCATATAGTGAAATGCGGTCCTCCCAGGATTCAGCCCACCTAAAACCACGGATCACCGGATCCTTCTGTATCCAAGATGCCAGAGACTTCAGGGCCAAGGCGAATAGGAGGGGGGAGAGTGGGCATCCCTGCCTCGTACCTCTACCTAGTTCAAACACTTCAGATTTTTTATTGTTTACCACTATCTGCGCTAGTGGTTTCAAGTAGAGGAGTCGCACCCACCGGATGAATTGGGGTCCAAAACCCATTTTCTCAAGAACTGTAAATAGGTATTGCCATTCGAGCATGTCGAACGCCATAGAGGCGTCCAGAGATACCAAGACCGCCTCCTCCTGTATTGGGGTCGTACTCTCCATCACTCCGTGTACTCTGCGCAGATTTAGCGCCGTGTTACATTGAGGCATGAAGCCAGATTGATCCGGATGTACAAGGTTATTGATGACCTTGATTAGTCGATTAGCGAGAAGCTTGGCTAAGATCTTTGGCTCGGCGTTCAATAGGGAGATTGGTCTATAGGATGAACAATCTGTCTGACTTTTACCTTCTTTGTGGATCATCACTAGGGTTGCAATTCTTTGGTCCTGAGGTAGCTCCCCGATCTCCCTGCTCTCCTTGAACATGTTACATAGGTGGGGGGCAAGAATGTCTATCCCGAGTTTATAAAGTTCTATCGGTAGGCTGTTGGGTCCCGATGCCTTCCCCGAGTTAAGTCCTCTGACTGCCAGTGCCACCTCATCTGGTGTGAGTGCCCCCTCCAGATATTCAAGCTCTGACTCTGAAAGTTTAGGCAGTGTTATGTCTCTTAGGAGGTCGATAGAGTCTTGTGTCGTGTTGGGATTCTGAGAGGCGTAGATCTGCTGGAAGTGGAGGGCGAATGCGTTTGCGATATCCTGGGGGTCTGTGATTATGTGAGCGTCTTTATCGATTAGTTCCGATACCAGTCTATTTGCTAGTTTTTGTTTGTCTAGCCATGCGATTAACTTCCCAGATTTATCCCCTTGATCATAGATTCTACCTAACGTGTCTCTTCCCAGTTCTTTGGCCCTATCTGTCACTAGGGCCTTATAGTTATCTTGTTTTAACTGTAAAGTGTGTAGGGAGTCTGGGTTAGGTTGCTCCGCCATTTCCTCTTCTAGGCGGAGGATTTCCACCTCTAACGCTTCCTCCTCCTTGACCTTTTCTTTCCTCAACCCCGCTATTTGGGAGAGGGCTTGGCCCCTAACCACTGTCTTAAAAGCTTCCCACAGTGTCTGGTGCAAGCTCACCGATCCCTCATCTAGGAAGTAGTGCTTGATGGTAGCATGAACTGCTTTGTGGACTACCGGGTTGCGGAGATGCCAAGGGTTGATGGGGGCCACCCTACCCACTCTATGGTGGCCCACCACTAGGTGCATCCACAACAGGGAATGATCAGATATACCTCTCGCCATGTGTCTGACCTCTTGTACGTGTTGCAATTGGTCAGGGGGAACTAGTAAGTAGTCTATTCTTGATTGGGTGTTGTGGGCACCCGAGTAGAAGGTGTATTGGGAGGTGTCTGTGTGAAATGAGCGCCAAGAATTCTGCAACCCCAAGGCCCCCAGAAAATTTGGTAACCGGCTGTTCGATGGGCGAAGTTGTCTTGGCGGGCTTCTGTCTTGTGTGCCATCTACCACTGCATTCAGGTCCCCTCCCACTATTAGGAGTCTTTCTGGGATCGTCATCAGGAGGGATCCCAGGTCCATAAAGGCTGGTTCCTGGAGGGCTGGCGGCACATAATTCGACATTGAAGTCAGTAATTTCCCTTCCCATTGGCCAGTGATGCCCACATATCTCCCCCCGGTATCCACCCATGTAGATTTGATTGTTAGGGGAAAGGAGTTCCTCAATAGTATAGCTGTTCCTCTCGATCCAGAGTTAAAGCCAGAGTGCGCTACCAGATTGTATCCCCACCTATTAAGGGCTTTGCAGGAGTTCCCTACCAGGTGCATCTCCTGTAGGAGTATCACGTCAGGGGCGTGTCTCTTAATATACTGTAGCGCCACAGTCCTCTTAACTTTGTCCCCCAGACCATTAACATTCCAGCTCATCAATGTTAACCCTTTATCCCATTGCATATTAATTGACATTCACGTATCACCTATGTGTCTGTGTTGCCGGATTGTGATGCCTTGACGATTCCTGGGTAACATATAACTAAACATAACTGTTCTTGAACCCCTCCCAACACCCCCCCCTCCCTGCTCCCCTGCACTCCGGGCTCCAAACTGCCCATGATTACAACAATGCAAAGTGCCTGTCGCCCTGAACTTGTACTAAGTGAGGAAACTGGGGGGTACACTCTCCCCCCCCCCTTAACGCAATGTAATTGTTCATCCTGAGTCAGTCGGTTTAGTGTTTTGTGGTTGATGTCACACACCCTCACAGTTAATCACTGAGGCTGCTCCCCATAACCCAATGCACGAGTCGAAAGGGGCCAGGGCCCCAGTACCTCCTAGTCTCTCTGGGAGCCGCTGTCTGTAGAATCCTTCCAGCCATCAAGCCAATCGGAAGCATCTTCAGGAGCCTTGAAGAATCTGGGTTTCCCCCTAGCCTCCACTCGGAGATGGGCCGGGAACAACATGGCATATTTAAGGCCCTTTTCTCTCAGTCGTTTTTAATCCCCAAAAAGGATCGGCGCTGTCTCTGTACCGCCAGTGAAGTCCGGGAAGAAGCTGTAGAATTATGGGATGAGGGGGTGCTCCTGAAGTTGGACACCCCCCAGCACCTGGTGAGCCCTTTCGATGACAAAGAAGTTGGATAGACCTTTTGGTTGGAGATGAGTGGTGATTAGGTTTTCCACAAATAGGTCAGTCGCTTGCCCTTCCGCTTTTTCCGGTACACCAAGGATGCGTACATTATTGCGTCTGCTGCGGCCTTCGTTGTCAACCAGTTTTCCTTCAGCACTTTTCCGGAATGCCTGTAGTTCCCGCACTTCGATCTGTAACTGGTTGGTGTCTTCTACCAGGCTTATTATTGATACCTCCAATTTTTGACTTATTCCCAGTTCGTGGCTAGTTCTGCCCTAATCAACATGACCTCCGAGGAGATCGCGTCCATTCTCTGCTCCAGAGATGTGCGGATACCACCGAATGCGTCCAGCACGTCCTTCAGGGTATGTTCCGGGGCCTCCGCAGCCAGTTCATCCCTTGGTGTTCCTTTGGGTGGGAGTTGTTCGTCTGGGGCTGCCTTCGGGTAGGTGTACTTGTCCAGCTTATTGTTTTGGACCGTCTTAGGACCCCTCGCACTTGACATGTCGACAGAGTTGATGAGGGCCGCCGTAGCACAAGTCTGGGGGTTATCCTCCGGGCGTTCACGGGGTCCTAGGCACCGGTGGGCCTTGTCAGCTCGAGCCTCTTGCCCCTCTGTGACTCCGAGGCACTGATCAGGATATTCACAGTGGGGTGGCGCGTAGCGTAGGGAGCACCCAGGTGGGCTTCCAGACCCAGTAAAGGTAGGGACCGAGGAGGCGGTTTAATTACAGCCTTGAGTGGGTGTGACTCTTCAACTGTCAATGCACGTCAGCCATCTGCGCTGTAGGGTCCTTTCTTGTGTCTGCGGGTCGCTCCCTTTTTCGGAGCTTGCGTGCCTCACTCAGCCAAAAAACCTTCTCTCCACCTTAATTCGGGAAGTGTGTAGCTGTAGTTGGGGTGGGGCCCCTTGGGGAGTGCAGGTTCAAAAAAGTACCCCTGAGGCTTGCTTCACGTGCCGCTCCCTGGTTTCTGGGATAAGCGCCAGAGGGCAATGCAGCATCTCTAGCACGTCTCGGACTCTGGGGGCCTCGTACGTTCCTCCAGTTCTCTCTGTCGTATCTGCGCCAATGCGGGTTGTGGTGCCTAGGGGGGCTCACCCCAGCGCGCTGGATCAAAGATCGGGCGTCCGGTGGGCCTCCTCGTACGCCTTTCCTGCCAGCCCCCAGGATCACTGCTGGCTATGTCCTTGAGGCCGATCCCTCCAATTTGCACCGGGGGGGAAGAACGCCCCTGCCCCACAGCACCAGCACCCACGGCAAGGATCGACCGCCGCTTCTTTATCAATGCTCAGCCAAGCCGGTCCCCGGGCGTCTCTCCAGGTGGAACGTCGGGTGAAGGCCGCAGGGTCAACTCCGACGCTGGGCACACCGATCACTCCAGGCCCCGGCTTATTCCTGGTCGCAGGCCAAAGTTAGCAACGGCCGTTTCTTCATTTTTTGTACACCGATTGTCCCGATCATGGGCTCGATGAGTTACGCGGGTCTTCCAGTTACCGATTCCGACCTCGAAATATGGATATGGTGATTGGATAGATGTGGGGAAAAGGGGTTGATCAGGAGAGTGCTCAACTTAAGGCCATCTTGCTTCGCCGCTAGGCCACGCCCTCTATATACACAGTTCTTGAATAAACACAATATATTCATAACTAGTCTAGCAAAAAAACAACTAGTAAAGACCTTAGGAGATAGAGCCAGGTACTGATATATAAGTCAAGTAAGTTGACAGTTCAGTCCGTTTCCTCTATTATCATCAGGAACTGAGACTTTATTACATGCAATGGGAATAGCGTTTCATGTCGCCTGATGGCACCATTTTGGCGCCAAACCGAAACCGCGACAACCACAAATGTCCATATGATTTAAATACTGTTTAGGCACCCATTCTAAGCCTCCAATAGGAGATATAGTCATGTATCGACATTCACTTTAAGTAAGTTGATGGTCTAGTCTCATTCAACTCACACAACCAGGAACTAAAACCACGCTACACATGATGTGAATAGTGTCTCACATCTCGCGATAACGTAATTAGGACGCCACACTGGAATCAAGACAATCATGAATTCCCACACCATTTAAAAACTGCTGGGGCATCCAACAGAAGCCTCTATTTATTATTTTCCCAGCAGTAACCTGGACGCCGGTCAGACGTCGGAACGACGCCTCCAAGTTATGGAAACAATCGTAAAGGTAAGCGTAATATTTAGGACTCTGTGAGGACTCTGAAAATAACTTATAGGTCTGCTTGCATCTTGTGGTTCTTTTCCGAACACAAGTTTAGAAATCAGAGTTAATAAGATTAGAATTAATAGGATACCTGCCATATTATTCATGTCAGCACCAGGCTTCATTTTAGAGAAAGAAGTATCTTTATAGAATGAGACTGATTAAAGAACGCTAAATAGTTAGAGACATATAAAAAAAGACGGTCTTGATCGACGCCAATAGTATTTTTGACGTCCGTGAAATGCCCAACTTTCTCAAACATCACGCAGTGAACTGCCTTAGATAGATATACCAGCCATGTACTCAAATTATACATAATAATAACAAACCATACACAAGTAAGATAAGAAATGTTTTATCTCTGTTTTATTAGTAAAGATATCCTGTTTTATCAGAAAACCGCCATCAATGCGGATCGCTATACTGGTTTCCATTTTGGAGATCGATGAATCAAATATCAGGTAACACTACTCGATTTCACACAAATTGGCAAATAATAACCTCAGCTAGTCGGATGGTGTAAAATAACTTAAGGCTTTCCATCCACAGATTTTAATTGTGCTACAGATTGCTTCCCAAAACATCTAAGAAAATGATATCAGACTCCTATAAGTGTCCATCATTATGACACACTGCTTGAACCCAAAAGAAGAGGTACCAATATCATGTTTTCTTACTTAATTAAATATCTTTTCATTGAAAATTATCTACCCTATCAGACATAAGTTATTCATTCAAATGACAATCTGTTACAAATTTACAGGTTTCAAGCTATAATTGAACATTAAACGGAATACATTACTCAGTGGCGCAGTAATCCTTTGGCCATAGGACATAAAGTAAGCATCTTAGAAATAACCACCCATCACTCTGGGCAATATAAGAGTTAGATTGGGATGTTTGGTATTCACTATCCCTCCACCTCTAAAATCGTTTTTTTCACACCTTATCAAACCTTCCTTCCTTTTCTTTTTTCCATACGATATTACATTTTATGTTTCAATTCTTTTAAAAATAAATGAAGGTATACCAAGTTGATTAATATATCCAATCCTCATGTGTGTCAGCCAAATAGTGTAATGTGAAGTATGGTTTATGTTAATATGCTAAGTAATGACAATGTAAATGGTTGTTTAGCATGTTCTTTTATTAATTTCAGGATTTGTGGCTTTTCCTGATGAAGGCATGCTTTACGCCGAAACGCGCATCAAAGATTACGTTTTCTGCAACGAGATTGTCTCTTTTTAGATTGTTTTTATTGAAAACTTATTTGTAAATGATAATGAAACCGTATGTTGAAATGGAAAATGGTGTTTTTTATATTGTGTACCATAACACTGAACATTGACTCTTGAAGAATACATTTTTGTATATGTTTTTTAATTCCTTTGTTGTTACACTTAGTTACTTCAACCAGACACACAAAATAAGAAATGTTATATATAATTATTGCCTAGGAATTTATTTTTCATTGTGTATTGCCCTGTCCTAGGAATTTTATTTCCATTGTACCAGGGGGTCCTTGTTACCTACAAGAGACATCCTATTTGATGACATCAGGTAAATATAGTATGCTACAAGGGCCTAGATTTACAGGCAGATGTAATTTCCACCTATACAAATGTTGCTTGATTTAAAAAAGGTTACACATGCAGCTGTAGCTGCAGTGGTAATAATACCATTATGTGTAACTGTGCACAGTTCATGTAGCAATCATGCATGTGCTCATGCCAATGTTTGACTTGATGTAGTCACCGTTGTTGGTGTTGTATCTGTGCAATTGTGCAATGTGTTGCATTAGTATCTGTTTGCCCAGTGTGTTCATGCAATAGCAATTAACCTATTTCTACTATTCTTGCAGCATCAACCTAGGGCAGCGAAGGAGACATGGCAGTTACAGATGGGGAAGCAGCTAGCCAGACTGGTTCCTGTCGCACCAGTGACACTGATGGCACCAGTTGCACAGATGGTAGTGGGAGTACCCTGGAGAAGCCTTACGACTCACAATCAAAAACATCAGAGTCATCCTCCAGTGGCCAATCCGTGGTGGTGGACCAGCCAGAACTTACCTCCACTACATCCATGTCCACCATGCCCCCTTTCATCTCCACCCTCCATGCTGCTCCTCAACAAGCTGTCCATGCCCGATCCCTCAAGATGAGGGGAGTCTCCTTCTCTCCAGGCACCTTAGCCCCTGCCCTGGTCTTCTCTGCTGCCCTAAGTCTGGAGGCCATTGACATCCTGTGGCAGATCTTGGTGGATTAGACTGCAGTGCTGAATGCAATCCAGTTTCAGTGCCCACAGCTGACGCAGATGGTCTTGTATCTGGGGGGCAATCATGCTGACATGTCTGTCCTACAGAGATATTTACAGGTGCTGGCTTCCACACTCATGGCAGCCTTCCACCATTTCTAGCTTTCCACCCCACCTCCTGCATTCTCCTCATCCAGAATTCCTACTCCCAAATTTGCCCAAAACACAAACACACATAAGTAGCACCGGGCGTAGAGCTCCTCTCCGCCCGCGGAGTATGCGGAGATTTACCGAACGCGGAGTAGGCAAATCTCCGCACACTCTGTGGCGGAACGGAGTTTACCAGCCCACGCCTCCACCCCCCTAGCAAGAATTAAATAAAAATACATTAAAGGTAAAATAATAAAGACTTACCTTGACTGAGGCGTCTCCGGGCTGCCGTCCTCCTCTTTCTTGCCGTTTTACGGTAATCTTGCGAGAAATGCCCATGTGCTGGCGCGCGCGCATGCGCAGATCACCGTGAAAGGGCAAGGGAAAGGGGGCCCTGCTAGGGGCCCCCTAACTCACTTTTCAACAGGCTTTCCATGTCAGAAAGCCCGGCATGGAAACCCTGTCGGAAACCGAGCATCACAATCCTTACGGCGGAAGTGTCATCCATTGGGATTACTGTCCAGTCTCCTACTGGCTGACGGGCTCCTTCAGCCCATCGGAATCCAGCCAGTATGACTGGCCAGTTTCAATTCTGACCACCTAGATTGTAAGTAGGCGGTGAGAAGTGAAACCGACTGTGAGTGTCGGAAAGCCTCCGGCCTCAGGTTGGAGGCTTTCTGACACTCATCATAATCGGCCCCTAAATGTTTAACTTATTTGTGAAGGTACTTTTTCTTCTTTGTTTTCCTCTTGGCAATCAGGCAGAGTGTCATTCTCGTGCAACTTAAGGTCCTTATTATGAGTCTGGCAGTCTCCCTACCGCCCTATTACCACAAGGGTGGTTGGGCTGCCCTGGGGCCCCCGCAACCGGCGGGACCTCAAGGAAACCTTTGTTCCCTTGTGGTTGTGTGGTGGTCCTGAGGCAGAAAATGCTTGTCAGGACCACTGTGGTCCTGACAAGGATATTATGAGTTTCTGCACCCCCACACTTTTCATGGCAGTGCGATTGTCATGGAAAGTGCAGAGGTGAAGAAACAAAGGGGGCCCTAGGGGGCCCCCTAGTGTCTCACACCATGTGGATCCACACAGGGGAGCACAACTTGTGCCCTCCGTGTGCATGCACACCAGTACTTGCACAGCATGGACTGCAGCCGTCCATGCTGTGCAGGTACTGCCTTTGACATTCCCATTGTGGTGCTGATTTCATAGGCACCGCCCTGGAAACGCCAAAGGGCTGCCTACCAGATCAGGAGAAAACTTTTGAACTGGTGGACTGTTCCTACACAGGTTTGGTGGTGAGGAGCTGGGCAGTCCCACTCCCGCACCGCCAAACTCATAATAAGGCCCTTAGTCTATTTTTTGTGGTAAGTGTAGACGTTCTTTTGATGGTTTTTATTGGTTAATGTTTGTTTAGTTAGAATTGTTTTTCAGTGAATCAGTGAACTGTGGTTTTAAGCTAATTTGTTTTTCTTTTTTATTGTTAAATATATATTTCTGTATTTTTGTGATATTTTGCATGTGATATTGAAGTTTAATTTTACCTTAAATGCTTATTTTTTATATTATATAAACAGCTGAAAGTACTTTTTGTTTGCTAATTATTTATTGTTTAGGAATATATATTTTTAATGTGTTTACAGTTTATTTTTGTGTTGTAAACATTTATTAATGTAGTTAGGTGATTTATTGATTATGTAGATTATAATTGGTTTTAAATTAAAATAGAGTTATTATATTATTTAGTAATATTTGGCTACATATTGCAGAAATTGCCTAGCAATGGAACACTGTGGGGCAATAATAATGTTTGTGGAGTTTGCTAATATGAAATCATTGACAAAGCTTAGAGAAGACGTTTTTTGGAGCCACATCACCGTTCAAAGCACAGCTACTTCAACTGGCCCGAGCACATGCGTGCATATGTATTTCTGTAGTGCAGACCTAGCCAAAAGGCATTGGAGCACTCTACACGGTCAAAGACAAGGGTAAAGTCAACGAGTGTTAGAAGAGGTAGCTGGGTTGTGGACAGTTAACGCATTGTGATGTTATGAAATGGAAAAGCTTACGACATGAAAATATCCAAAATGTTTCAGTGGTCCATACAAGAACTGGACTTTATATTGGAACACAGGCCCAGCACAAACCATGTCAGTACAATTGAATCTGCAGGTTCTCCAACAAAGATGGAATATTCCATCTTCTTAGTATTTTTGAGATTACATTCTTTTAGTAGTTTCTAGGCCTCCTGAATTCTGAATTGCTTAAATGCACAGACATGTTTTTGATATTATAATGTGCCTTTGTTCTCTCAGTGCAGCTTCTCTTACAGTAGGACTGGTGTAATTTACCTTTCAAGTCCTCTGGTTGACACCAGAGAGGGACAAAATATAAATGCCTAGAAGGTTACAAGATAAGGTGCAGTCTAACTTGCATGTTGCATCAGGGTTAGTTATGCAATTGAGAAGCCAAGAATTCAACCCCACAATTCAAAAATTGTATCCGCAATGCTGCAAGTTCAATGCTTCTCACATCTTTTTTTTTCATAAGAAACAGATTCATCAGTTCATTTTAGCATATACCAATCACATAATACTAAAAAGTAGTATACATAAAATTAGCCAGCAAAAGACAAAAGTCCCAATAAAACAATTCATCAAATTCCCATTGGCTGTTTACAAATAGTTTCTAATTTCGCTGCTCATATTGAAATTCATCTATAATCACATTTATACCAGCCCAAGCATACATCTTATTGATGTTGTCCTATTGCCTTAATGAGAAATATACCACATATCACGGTGCAAGTAATATACATGGATACAATTATTGAGACCCTCTAATAGTGGCTGCCCGCCTCGCGACCACCCCTCCAATGGAGCCCAGATTTTCTTCCCCTTTTTCGTAGCCTTTCTACCCTTTTGACGATATAGGCTGCTCTCTAGATAGAAGAGCGAGAGCAGCCCGGCCAGCCATTGATGGAATATAGAGGGATCTGGACTGAGCCAGGTTGCAGCAATCCAAAAAATATTGTCCATCTCTTCCACCTGCGTTATCGGGTAATCCCAAGAGCACAAGTAGGGGAGATGGCTCCATGTCTGAGTGTAAAACAGTCTGAGAAATGGGATATCTCTTTTTTTTAAGTGGATCTAGAGCCTGGCATCTAAAAAACATATTCACTAAATCTGCTTCCAAATTATGACATCGCGGGCAAGAGCTCCCTGTATCCTTGCCCCAACTCACTAATTTAGCAGAAGTGTGATACAGGTTAAAACGTGTTTTAAAGTGCTGTGTCTGCAGCACAGCAGATAACAGTATTGTGCTTGCCAAGGACTATTGACTCAAGGAAACTACCATCTGTGGCCCCTACCCTTTTCAGCCAATTATCTATCTGTTTCTCAAGATCATTGGACACAACACTCCCCAGATATTCATAGATCTGACTTAACCTACTACCTGCAGTTTTGCGAGGTAATTCAAGTAGTGTTTCTTTTTTAAACCCAATAGCTTCACCCCTTTCTGCATAAAAAATCCTTGACCTGTAAGCATTTAAAAAAATCCCTCCTTTTAAGGCCAAAATCCACTCATGATACCATTTGAATATTATTGGAAAAGTCACCTAGCTTTCCTGTCCCTTCAGCTTCCCACCTGAAACAATATGCAGTGTGGAAAATAATTGGAAACAATGGGAACCACCAAATGGGAGTGTAGAAATCAAGTCTCCCGATGCCAATCCTCTTCCTGACTATCCCCCATATCTTAATAGCAACCTATAGGGTCTTGAGTTTTACCTTTGTTAGCAGCTCAGCTCAACCATTTTCAAGAAAAAGGCCTCTACATCATCTCTTAATAGCAATTCATAGATAGAAGGTGTCGACTCATCCGCCTGGGAGTCAATCTGCTAACCACCTACTAAACATTTCATATATTGTATGGCGGCCGGCACCGATAGTACCTACAGTTTGAGACAGCCCAGCCACCCCCCTCATACCTTGGGCAACATCATGTACTTTAGGGCTCTCCTAGCTTTAGCATAGGACCAAATTAATATACTAGATATCTCTTCCAGTTCTTTGAACCAGAGCTTTCCCAACTCTAAAGATACGGTCCTAAAAAGTAAAGTACCTTATGCAGAAATAGCATTTTGATGACTTCGCAGCGGGCAATTATTGTAAGATGGAGGTTATCCATCCTCAGAAATCCAATTTTGTCTTATGTATCATGGAAGCCAAATTAAGTTCCACTATCTGGTCTATTTTGGGTATGATATTTACTCCCAAATAGATTGCATGATCCACAATCCAATCATCCAGAAAATGCGCCTGATCCTTAACTACCAGTTGCATCTTACTCTAACTCAAAAGATAGCCTGAATTCTCTCGAATATTTTATGCTTCCTTTTCTAATTTTGAAATAGTCCCTTCTGGGTCAGATGTCACAACAGCAATATCGTCCACATAGGCAAGTATTTTTGTACTGTGGCCCTGAGACTTCATTGTTTTAATTAATAAATTGGCTCCTTATCAAAGGATCAACATATAGAACGAACAATAAGAGTGAGCATGGGCACCCTTGCCTAGCACACTGCCTTATTTGCAAAAGATCTGATTCCTCACCAATAATTTGAATCATTGTAGTTAAATTTTTATAGAACGCTTGAACTTCCCTGATGATATCAGACCCAAGGATATCCCATCTTAACACCAGCCACAGGTGGTCCCATGCCAATAATCCGGCTTAGCCTAGTAGCCAGGATTTAGGAGTACAATTAGGTATCACTATTTATAAGAGAATGTGTCTAAATTACCCAGGATCAAGAGGTGATTTCCCTTTTTTCCTTAAGACCACGGTCTTTGTTGGTCACCAGGAAAAAGGGGCCCCATAAGATACTGATCAGGTCCTCATCTGAAACAGAATAAAACACTTTATAGAACTCAAGAGAGATTTTATCAGAGCCTACTGCTTTGCCGGTGGGTAAGGACTTGAGTGCTTCTATAATTTTATCCTGACTAAAACGACCATCCAAAAAAGCTTGACTGTCTGCATTAACTTTACAACCCACCACAGAAGTCAAGTACTGGGTGATGCACTGTTCGTCTGCCCTCCACTTTGGCTTGATACAAATCTTTATAGAACTCTAAATACTTCCTGAACTGCTTCCAGGGTATTAACCAGCTGACCATCTTTATCTCTGAACTCAGAAATTCTCCCGTCAACGCTTTTTTGCGTAGTCCAGAGTACCAGCAATCTGCCTACACTTTTCCAAGTAATTATAAAATTAATTTTCCATTTGGAACTCACTGAGAGAAGTAGTGTGATAAAATAATTAGGGACTAGGGAAATTCTATTCTTGCCTGCTAGATGACTCCAGAAGATCGCGTCACATCTATGCCTAAATCTTTGTGCTATGGAAAGAATACCAAGACTTAGAGGAGTCAGCTTCCTGACTAATCCTTAAGGCTTTTTGAACCATCCCCGTTAGAAGCTGCTGCCTACTTTAGATAAACCACGGAGAGACTGCAATTGTAAAGAGTAGGGGCACGCACCTATGGCACATACAATCAGTTTTACAGAAGACATTGGTCAGTTGACTTCATGCACTATCAATCAATCAATCATGGTATTTGTAAAGCGCGCTACTCACCCGTAGGGTCTCAAGGCGCTGAGGGGGGTGGGGGGAGGGATCTGCTACTGTTCAAAGAGCCAGGTCTTGAGCTGCTTCCTGAAGGCGAGATGGTTCTGGGTCAGCCGTAGGTGGGTGGGGAGGGAGTTCCAGGTCTCGGCAGCCAGGTAGGAGAAGGATCTTCCTCCGGCGGTGGTCGTGCGAATGCGTGGGACGATGGCGAGAGCGAGGCTGGCGGAGCGGAGCTGGCGGGTGGGCGTATAGAATGTGAGGCCGTTGTTGAGGTAAGTGGGTCCCATGTCATCGAGAGCCTTGTGTGCGTGGGTTAGGAGTTTGAACGTGATCCTCTTGCTGATGGGGACATATTCACTAAATCTGCTTCCAAATTCTGACATCGCGGGCAAGAGCTCCCTGTATCCTTGCCCCAACTCACTAATTTAGCAGAAGTGTGATACAGGTTAAAACGTGTTTTAAAGTGCTGAGTCTGCAGCACAGCAGATAACAGTATTGTGCTTGCCAAGGACTATTGACTCAAGGAAACTACCATCTGTGGCCCCTACCCTTTTCAGCCAATTATCTATCTGTTTCTCAAGATCATTGGACACAACACTCCCCAGATATTCATAGATCTGACTTAACCTACTACCTGCAGTTTTGCGAGGTAATTCAAGTAGTGTTTCTTTTTTAAACCCAATAGCTTCACCCCTGTCTGCATAAAAAATCCTTGACCTGTAAGCATTTAAAAAAATCCCTCCTTTTAAGGCCAAAATCCACTCATGATACCATTTGAATATTATTGGAAAAGTCACCTAGCTTTCCTGTCCCTTCAGCTTCCCACCTGAAACAATATGCAGTGTGGAAAATAATTGGAAACAATGGGAACCACCAAATGGGAGTGTAGAAATCAAGTCTCCCGATGCCAATCCTCTTCCTGACTATCCCCCATATCTTAATAGCAGCCTATAGGGTCTTGAGTTTTACCTTTGTTAGCAGCTCAGCTCAACCATTTTCAAGAAAAAGGCCTCTACATCATCTCTTAATAGCAATTCATAGATAGAAGGTGTCGACTCATCCGCCTGGGAGTCAATCTGCTAACCACCTACTAAACATTTCATATATTGTATGGCGGCCGGCACCGATAGTACCTACAGTTTGAGACAGCCCAGCCACTCCCCTCATACCTTGGGCAACATCATGTACTTTAGGGCTCTCCTAGCTTTAGCATAGGACCAAATTAATATACTAGATATCTCTTCCAGTTCTTTGAACCAGAGCTTTCCCAACTCTAAAGATACGGTCCTAAAAAGTAAAGTACCTTATGCAGAAATAGCATTTTGATGACTTCGCAGCGGGCAATTATTGTAAGATGGAGGTTATCCATCCTCAGAAATCCAATTTTGTCTTATGTATCATGGAAGCCAAATTAAGTTCCACTATCTGGTCTATTTTGGGTATGATATTTACTCCCAAATAGATTGCATGATCCACAATCCAATCATCCAGAAAATGCGCCTGATCCTTAACTACCAGTTGCATCTTACTCTAACTCAAAAGATAGCCTGAATTCTCTTTAATATTTTATTGCTTCCGTTTCTAATTTTGAAATAGTCCCTTCTGGGTCAGATGTCACAACAGCAATATCGTCCACATAGGCAAGTATTTTTGTACTGTGGCCCTGAGACTTCATTGTTTTAATTAATAAATTGGCTCCTTATCAAAGGATCAACATATAGAGCGAACAATAAGAGTGAGCATGGGCACCCTTGCCTATCACACTGCCTTATTTGCAAAAGATCTGATTCCTCACCAATAATTTGAATCATTGTAGTTAAATTTTTATAGAACGCTTGAACTGCCCTGATGATATCAGACCCAAGGATATCCCATCTTAACACCAGCCACAGGTGGTCCCATGCCAATAATCCGGCTTAGCCTAGTAGCCAGGATTTAGGAGTACAATTAGGTATCACTATTTATAAGAGAATGTGTCTAAATTACCCAGGATCAAGAGGTGATTTCCCTTTTTTCCTTAAGACCACGGCCTTTGTTGGTCACCAGGAAAAAGGGGCCCCATAAGATACTGATCAGGTCCTCATCTGAAACAGAATAAAACACTTTATAGAACTCAAGAGAGATTTTATCAGAGCCTACTGCTTTGCCGGTGGGTAAGGACTTGAGTGCTTCTATAATTTTATCCTGACTAAAAGGACCATCCAAAAAAGCTTGACTGTCTGCATTAACTTTACAACCCACCACAGAAGTCAAGTACTGGGAGATGCACTGTTCGTCTGCCCTCCACTTTGGCTTGATACAAATCTTTATAGAACTCTAAATACTTCCTGAACTGCTTCCAGGGTATTAACCAGCTGACCATCTTTATCTCTGAACTCAGAAATTCTCCCGTCAACGCTTTTTTGCGTAGTCCAGTGTACCAGCAATCTGCCTACACTTTTCCAAGTAATTATAAAATTAATTTTCCATTTGGAACTCACTGAGAGAAGTAGTGTGATAAAATAATTAGGGACTAGGGAAATTCTATTCTTGCCTGCTAGATGACTCCAGAAGATCGCGTCACATCTATGCCTAAATCTTTGTGCTATGGAAAGAATACCAAGACTTAGAGGAGTCAGCTTCCTGACTAATCCTTAAGGCTTTTTGAACCATCCCCGTTAGAAGCTGCTGCCTACTTTAGATAAACCACGGAGAGACTGCAATTGTAAAGAGTAGGGGCACGCACCTATGGCACATACAATCAGTTTTACAGAAGACATTGGTCAGTTGACTTCATGCACTATCAATCAATCAATCATGGTATTTGTAAAGCGCGCTACTCACCCGTAGGGTCTCAAGGCGCTGAGAGGGGTGGGGGGAGGGATCTGCTACTGTTCAAAGAGCCAGGTCTTGAGCTGCTTCCTGAAGGCGAGATGGTTCTGGGTCAGCCGTAGGTGGGTGGGGAGGGAGTTCCAGGTCTCGGCCGCCAGGTAGGAGAAGGATCTTCCTCCGGCGGTGGTCGTGCGAATGCGTGGGACGATGGCGAGAGCGAGGCTGGCGGAGCGGAGATGGCGGGTGGGCGTGTAGAATGTGAGGCCGTTGTTGAGGTAAGTGGGTCCCATGTCATCGAGAGCCTTGTGTGCGTGGGTTAGGAGTTTGAACGTGATCCTCTTGCTGATGGGGAGCCAGTGCAGGTCTCTCAGCTGGGGGAGGTGTGGCTGAAGCGGGGGGTGTCCAGGACGAGTCGTGCCGAGGCGTTCTGTATGCGCTGGAGTCTTTTCTGTAGTTTGGCTGTGTATACAGCGTAGAGGGTGTTTCCGTATTCCAGACGGCTGGTGACGATGGCCTGGGTGACCGTCTTCCTGGTGTCGGTGGGGATCCAACGGAAGATCTTTCGGAGCATGCGCAGGGTGTTGAAGCAGGAAGACGAGATGGCGTTGACTTGCTTGGTCATCGTGAGGGAGGAGTCCAGGATGAAGCCCAGGTTGCGAGCATGGTCCGTTGGCTTGGGTGCGGAGCCCAGGGCCGGGGGCCACCAGGAGTCGTCCCAGGCGGAGGGGGATGATCCTAGGATGAGAACTTCCGTCTTATCTGAGTTCAGTTTCAGCCGGCTGAGCTTCATCCATTCCGCAACGTCTCTCATTCCTTCCTGGAGGTTGGCTCTGGCGGTGTCGGGGTCGTTGGTGAGGGAGAGGATCAACTGGGTGTTGTTGGCGTAGGAGATGATGTTGAGGTTGTGTTGGCGTGCGATGGCTGCGAGGGGGCTCATGTAGACGTTGAAGAGGGTGGGGCTGAGCGATGATCCTTGTGGGACGCCGCAGATGACTTCAGTGGCCGTGGAGCGGAACGGGGTGAGGCGGACTCTCTGTGTTCTGCCGGCAAGGAACGAGATGATCCACTCCAAGGCCTTGCCTTGGATTCTGATGTTGCTGAGGCGCTGTACTAGGGTGCGGTGGCAAACGGTGTCGAAGCCTGCTGAGAGGTCCAGGAGGATGAGGGCAGCTGTCTCCCCTTTGTCGAGCAGGGACCTGATGTCGTCGGTGGCAGCTATGAGGGCGGTCTCGGTGCTGTGGTTAGCTCGGAAACCAGACTGCGAGGGGTCGAGGAATCCGTTGGTCTCGAGGAAGGCGGAGAGTTGCTTGTTGACGGTCTTCTCGATGACTTTGGCTGGAAAAGGGAGGAGCGAGATGGGGCGAAGTTCTTGAGGTCCGTGGGGTCCGCGGTGGGTTTCTTCAGGAGGGCGCTGAGCTCGGTGCGTTTCCAGCTCTCCGGGAAGGCAGCAGATGCAAAGGAGCTGTTGATGATGTCCCGGAGTTGGGGTGCGATGATGGAGTCGGCTTTGTTGTAGATGTGGTGTGGGCAGGGGTCTGTAGGGGAGCCGGAGTGGATGGTGTTCATCGTGCGGGTGATGTCTTCAGTGCTGACTGTGGTCCAGGTGCGGAGGGTGGTGGTGGGGGGTGCCTGATCGGTGATAGGGTTCATGGTCTGTGCGCTGAAGCTGTTGTGTATGTCGGCGATCTTGCGGTGGAAGAACGAGGCGAGAGAGTCGCAGAGGTCCTGCGTGGGTGTGATGTCGTTGTTGCAGGCGCTGGGGCTGGAGGGCTCTTTGACGATGCTGAAGAGTTCTGAATGTGTCAATGAAACTGTTTATTGGTTCAACTAGTGCAATACGTAGGCTAGCTTCACAATATAGGTGAAGAGGATCCTCTGGCCAGATTATAATACTCCATTAGTGCTGCCTATAATCAAACCAAAATCCTTGCTCTACCATTTCATGCTGAGTCTAAATCCAGCCCACACAATTGAGAAATATGAAGTGCACACCGGCCATGTGGCTAACCTTCCAACAAGCTGCTTACCAAATATTTGTTACTTTATATATTGTCCACCAGCAACAACTTTTTAAGGTTTTATTATGCTGGTACTATAACAAAAGTTTATTGAGGAATACTCCTTTCCGGTGAGTGATAATATCCTTGATATTAAAAGGATAAAATAGATAATACTATTATAAATCACATATCAGATGACCTGGGCCTTGAGCGTTTCCACAATTGTACTTGTCATGGATGCCAAAGCCGAAGCGAAGTGTTGGATTTGGGCTAGTAATGCCAGGTCAACAGTCCGTTAACTCATGGACGGACCAGGCAGGTCCAGTTACCATGTACATGTACAGTAGAAACAGATCATTCCATGAAAATGCTGTGAACTTGGAATGAAAAGGAAGAGAAAGGAGATGCAGAAGCGTACCTATAAAAGGTATGGAAGGTTGTTAGAAATGGGGGTCTCTAGTTGGCAGAGGTAGGTACCTTTGTCGAAATAGGGACCCTTGCTTCTAGTCAGGTTAAGGGGGATACACAGTTTAGATAACCTCTGCTCACCCCCTTGGTAGCTTGGCACGAGCAGACAGGCTTATTCCAAAGGCTATGTGTAAAGTATTTGTACCAACACTCACAGTAACACAGTGATAACACCACAAAATGGACACCACACCACTTTAGAAAAATAAAATATATTTATCTAAACTAAACAGGAACAAAACAACAAAAATCCAACATACACAGTTACAAATATGAATTTAAAACGGTTTCAGAACTTGTACCATAGTAAACTGTGGATGTGTGACTTTTCACCAAAGTACATGTAGATGCATCAAATTTCCAAAAGCCAAAGACCTGCAGAGTGGAAAAACAAAGAGACGCAACACTCCTGAGACCTTGGGGAGGCGATGCAACAGTTCTGCGACAAGCAGAGGATGAGTAGCGTTGAATCCAGTCTGTATGGAGAGTGATGCGTCGATCCTTCGTGACAGTTCTGGTTCGCAGGTGATGATTCGGGAAAGCATGCCGCACAGGTACGATGCGTGGAAATCCAGGATGCTCAGCGATCGATGCAGCGTCGTCGAGCAGTGCTGCGTCGGTCCTCTTCAGCCGCAATCTTTGATGCGTTGATTCTTGCTTTCTTGTTTTCGCAGCGTCACGGCAATGCGTGGAAATTCTCCTCACGCCATGGAGATACGTCGAGAAAACAGCCGCAAGAAGAACTATATGTCGATTTTAGCAGTTCTTCAAGTTTCTTCTATCTTCCAGCTCCCAAACAGCAGCAACAACCTCCAGAGGCTGAAAACTGGCACAGGCACCTCTTGGCAGGCTTGAACTCACAGCAGCAGAGTTCAGGGGAGCTGGGGTGAAGTCTTTGTGTCCCTGAGACTTCAAAATAGGAGGCAAGCTCTATTCTAGCCCTTGGCGGCTTTCCTCAAGCAGGGGACACAGCACACAGCAAAGTCCTTCTCCTTTCCTTGGCAGAAACAGCAAATTCAGGCCAACCCCAGACACACAGCAAGGTCAGTACTTCTCCTCAGTTTCTCCAGCTCTTCTCCTTGGCAAAGATTCCTTTTGATTCCAGAAGTAGTCTAAAACTCTGGGGGTTTGGGTCTGATACTTATACCCCAAAATGTCTTTGTTCTCTTTGTAAAAGCGGCTCTGATCTCAGTTCAGACCACTTCTGGGGGGCACTCTGCAAGTGCACAACAACATCCGTTGTTAGTGTGAGCCTTTGCTCCAGACACACCACAGAGGGGCGGAGCCAGCATTGTGGAAGGCAGGCACAGTCCTATTCAGGTACAGGTGCTACTTCTCCCACCACATCCAAATGCAGATCAGGTCCATTCAAACTAGTTCTGACTTATCCTGAGTCCTGGAGCCACTGCACCTCCCCAATCCCTGTCACTCCAAAGCCAGACAGTCAATCCACAAAGAGGCAGAAGCATACAGGATGGTTGAACAAGAAAATAGCTACTTTCTAAAAGTGGTATTTTCAAACACACAATTTAAAAATCACCATTACTAAAAGATGTGTTATTAAATCCTGAGTTCAAGGATTCCAAACTCCATTATTCCATCTTATCCCTATTGGAAGATATGCTTGTAAAATGTTACAAAGCATTCCCCAATCAGTCCTATGGGGCAAAATAGTCTTTCAATAGTGGAAAACGAAATTGGCAGTATTTCAATAGCAGGACATGTTATACACACTAGTACATGTCCTACCTTTTACATACACTGCACCCTGCCCAGAGCGGTTCCTTGGGCCTACCATAGGAGTGCCCTATATGTAATAAAAGGGAAGGTTAGGGCCTGGCAATTGGGTGCACTTCGTAACCAAAGAAGACAGCCACAATAAATGACTATCTGACACTAGAGTGTCTGGCACCTCAGAGGTTTGTTAAGAAAACCCTCACACACCAAACTGGTTGGTGTCATGCCTCATCATCTGGTCCCAGCTGAGCAGCCGAATGCTACCCAGCTGTGCTGCGAGACCTATTTACAGTGGAGCGGGTTGAGGTGTAAGTGAATGTGATGAAGTGAGTGTAAATATAAAAATACCTCCAGAATTCTACCTGTTAATTTATTCCTGTTGACCTGGGGTATGTTTAAAAACAAGAGAGTGGATCATGAGCTACAGATACTATGTGTAGCTTGTTATTACCCTATGATGGTCAACATGTTTCACTTGAAAATATATTGGGGCTTTCTTCAGGACCTCTCAAATAAAGTGAGTGACGTGAAAAAGTGAGTGGTAAAAATAGCTACCACGGGTTAAAGCATTTTTAGTACACATGCTAAGGAGTACTGTATATGCAGGGAGGACTGACCGTATGTGGGTCATCGCATTTTGATAAATACCTGTAAGAAAAACAATATGGTACAATACAATGGTTAAAAACATTAAAAGCATTCTGTGGATAATGCCAGCATTGATGGTGGATTTATGGTGTTTTCTTGCAGCAAGTGGTGTCAGACACACGTGCAGTACCTTTCGTACACATGCCATGCACTCAGTATATCATGTCTGTGTACGGTGATTGTGCCTTCTAATACTACAAGAGAGGCGCGTTTTTAGTGCCCTGTATTACGTGTTGAACAGTAGCAGTCACTAACTACTCCCAACATGAATTAGACCAAACTGAAATGGACCTACTGAACAAGGGCTAGGGCTTTGTACAGACGGCCTGCCTAGACAAGTTCCGTCTCCATTGTGAGATGGCTGACTTTTTTAGAAAGTTGAAGCTAAAAGCATTTTTTTCTAAGCAACAGGTCACAGTCGCCACACAAGACGAAGGAGATACCAATTTCAAACTCAGGTCCACTTTCATGCCTCCACCTTCAACTATACCTGTTGAAATCGCAGCTTTCGAACAAGCCGTCTTCAAAGATATCGAATCATTGACAAAAAAAAAGACATTCAAAAACACCACCAAAAAGGAGTGGGAAGGATTAACCACACTGAAAGAGAATAAGAGCGTGATTGTAAAACCGGCTGACAAGGGAGGTGGGATAGTTCTACAAGATAAGGCAGCTTACAAAAACGAATGCCTGCGTCTACTAGCAGACGACGCAACTATCAGCCACTTCGTGAGGACCCCACTCCCAGACTCAAAGTCATACACAAACTGGTAACAGAGGCTAAAAACCACGGGCACATCAGCAAAAAAGATCCCAATTCTTGACAACCTCGAAAGAGAAAATCCCATACTTTTACACCATTCCGAAAGTGCATAAAAACAAAATTCCTCCACCTGGCCGCCCCATAGTGTCAGGCATAGGCTCCATCCTAGAGCCTCTTTCGAAGTTCTGCAACTTCTTCCTGCAACCACTGGTGCAGGCCACTGCTAGCTATTTAAAAGACACTAAAGACCTTTTAGGACAAAGCAAAGATCTAACATTCAACCCCAACACCGGCTTCCTAGTAAGCTTGGATATAGAGAGTCTCTATACGAGTCTACCGCAGGATGCCACCTTGGAAGTTCTAAAAACATCTCTAGACAGCATCAACTGGTCCTACCAAACACCCAAGTCATTTATCCTGAAATGTGCTGCGCTAGCCCTTAAAGAAAACTTTTTTGAATTCAAAGGCCAACTGTACCTACAAACGTATGGCACTTCGATGGGGAGCACTTTCGCCCCAAGCGTAGCAGGATTGTACGTCTACAGCTTTGAAGCAACATTTTTGTTCTAACACCCCACTCACAGAAAACATACGCTGTTACAGACGGTACTTAGACAATATCTTCCTTATCTGGAAAGGATCTGAAGAGTAACTAGAAGCCTTTCTTGTCTCAATGGGTGTGACCCTAATCTAAAATTTACACACACCATAAATAGAAAAACCATCACTTTTTTAGACCTAGACATAACACACTATAATGGAAGACTAGACACAAAGACCCATTTTAAACCTACAGCAAAGAATTTGCTGCTTCATTACACTAGTTTTCACCCTCGCTCCCTGAGGGAAAACCTCCCTTATGGTCAATACTTGCGGTTACGCAGAAATTGCAGTAATCTCAAAGACATCAAAGACCAGGCAAATGTGCTGACCACAAAACTAAACAAGCATTGGCATTATCAATAGGTCTCACCTTTGGGACCTTATAAGTATCTTTAATCTAACTTAGGAGATGTTTGAGATCAATATATTTTAAAGCCTGAAGCATTGAGGATATAACTTTCGAATGGAATTATGTAAGTATACAAAAAAAACATGAGTCCTCCCGCATTACACCTGCACGGAGACTAAGAAACTACCAAAAAGCAATACCCTGGAATTTAGGTGTGGTACCCTCAAAACCACAGTGGGTCGTTTCATTTAGCCCATTAAAGCTTTCGTTCAAAGCCTCAATAGACCCACGGGGGGCTCTACTGTACACCTTCAGGCGATCACAGGGGAGAGAGAGCAGGTTTCCAGCCTCATCCACACTGACTGGCTCACACCCCAGCCTGGACTGTAAAAAAACTAAAAATAAAACCAGATGCAGCCATAGAAAGTTTAAAGAGCCACATGGAAAGAGGCAGTGTACGAAGTGAGCAGTGAAGACCACAGCTCTGCCGAACTCACCCACGAGCTAGACTCGGGAAAAGTAGAAGACAATCCCACCATTCTCACCTCACTAACCGCTGCTTGACGATTTCGGGAGTTGAGAAGGGCAACCCGCACCACACAAAACACCCACACAGACCATCTTCAGAAGACTTGCTGAGTGAGAGTCTACAGTAAAAATAGCATTTAAAATGACATGATGGGCAGAGTTAGTAAGTCTACCTCAGGAGGTCGATTTACTCGGGACCCTGAGGTGCTCCTAGGGGGGCCTGCCCTCAATTCGAAGATCCCTGCCCTTGGGTGAAACGTGGACTTTACAAATACACTTTTGGTTATGTGAAAACGAAAACGATACCAGTCTGTGTGTAAGAACATGCCCTTAACAGGAATCTGAAGGACGGACCAAACTACCAGTCACCGTCAATGTGAACCTGGCGATTATCCTTGCAATATATGATGGTTTCTGTTGCAGAAAAGCGCAAAATAAACACCTTACTTAGTTTAATGTGAAACACGAAAGAGCCAAATGCAGCTGGACTGCAGATATAGAGAGTGCCACGATTCCAGACAAAATATCTGCCGGTATAGGCTGCTTTAATCGTAACATTTCATATGTTTTTTAAAGAACATTTCAAACCAGTAATGGAAAATGTTTTTGAGAGTGGGACAACGGGAAAACAAAGTTGACAATTGCACTTCACTGCTTCGTCTATTTCAGTTCTTTGTCTTTCGCCACAACCGAACCCGCGGATCATATTATTGTACAGATCGTAGGAATAAACAACTGGGTTCGTCAATCGACCCCTTCTTTAGGTAGCCCTCTCGGGGCGGCTCACCTATGGCCCTGGGTCCAGGGACTGTTCATGTAGTTGTTCTAAATAAAGATTGCTAAAAAATGGTAGGTTAACCTTGCCATGGAAATGGAAACAAGCACAAGCGAGCGCCTCATGCGGCAGCAGGGGGAGAGGGCCTGCGCGATTCCCTTGTGGGAGCGTGCAGCAAGGCGCGATGATTGCAACCATATGGCACCGCACGCTCCCGCAAGGGAATCGTCAGATGTGCACACGTTGTCATTGCAAGCAATGCAACGCGTGCACGTTTTTGCTCCCAAAGCTGTGCCAATGGCTAAAGGTCTCTCTCCTATGCAGAGCATGCGCGCTGCGTAGGCGAGACCTAAAAAACTTGGATATCCGGATAAAATAACCAAAATGGTGGAAAAACGAGCAAGCAACCAAAACCGTGAGGGACTGCTAGAACCCTAAACACCTACTGACACCACAACTCTCTTAACGTGTGTGACAACTTACAATCCTGTATCGAACCAAGTGGCCAAGATTGTACAAAAACATTGGGCAATACTGAACACAGGCAGCTTTGAGTGGGAGAAACCACTATTTTCATAAAAAAAGGAAAAAGTTTGAAAGACAGTCTTGTACATACTAGACCCCAACAAAAAACCGACAAGAGAACACAATCTTCAATGCATGGGGACTACCAAGAGTAACAGGACACCACCCATGCGGCGACTGCAGCGTGTGTCATTTATCGCAACCTACAAAGACACTCAGCTTAGAACCAGGAAAAACCTGGGAAATACGCAGGCACACGAACTGCAATTCCATAAACGTCATATACCTCATAACTTGCCCATGTAACCTAAAATATGTAGGCATGACAACCCGCAAAGTCAAAACAAGAATCTGTGAACATAGAAGCAATATTCGTTGCAAGCCCAACATATCACGCATGACCAACCATTTTCTTGAACAAGGCCACACCCCGAACGACATGCAATGGGTAGTGATTGAGCAACTGGACAATAATACTAACAATATCCAACAAGAACTATTGGACAAAGAGCAAAGATGGATATATCGGATGTCTACTCATATCCAAGGGCTAAATGATAATATACCCTGGAACAGCCTCAACCGCTGAAATAGTCCACCACGGAAAGAATCAAGAAACATCACACTATAATTACGCATAGCTTGCAGCTGAATCAAGGGTCTATAGAACATATATAGAACCCAAACAAGTTACACAAAAATACGCATTTTCTTGATAAACATAACTACAGGAACTATAAGATGTGATAGTGTGCCACTATCTAATATCCGGAAGCACTCTTAACCAGATACCACCATTGTGACTATTTAAAAAAAAAAATAATAATAATAAAGCACAAAATCAGGATGTGTGTCATGCGCACATCAAAGGAGCGAGACACAGAGAAACAGAAAAGAAAAGAAATACAGAGGGAGAAACAGAGGGAAGGAGAGGAAGGGAGAGAGAGAGAGAAAGAGAGAAAGAAAGGGAAGGGAGAGAAAGAGAGAGAGAGGGAAGGGAGAGAGAGAGAGAGAGAGAGAGGGGAAATGGAGAGAGAGACCCTGTGCACCCAGGCCCCACTGTTCACCTGCTGCCACCGGTGTGTCCACTAGCGGGCACACCACGTGCCTGTGCAAGCTCCAGGCCCCGGTTCCGCCACCATGGCATGGTCCACATCATGCGGACCTGCCCTGCGGCCCAGTAGGTTCCACACATGACGCTGAGTCCTGAGTCATCAATGGCAGAGACCACATCAGTTCACACGTCATCGCAGGCTGCACACTCGCTCAGCTATTTCAGTGCCACTAACCCTGTGCAATGCCAGTCAGCGCCACGTGGTGGTAGGCCAGTGACGGCCGCAAGGCTTCGGGGCCACTAACCCTGTGCAACCCCAGTCAGTGCCACGTGGTGGTAGGCCTGTGACAGCCGCAGGGCTTTGGGTGCCACTGATCCTGTGCGCAACAACTCATGGGCCCTTTATGATTGAGAACCGTGGAGCGTCCGTCACTCAGTCACCACCGGCAGAGGGGAATGTGACGTTGTCGACCCCTTATATTTGCGGGGTCACATGACCTGTGATGCCTGTGCCGAATGTTTGTGGTTTGTGTGCAAAACCTGCCCTCAGGGAGTGGCTTTGACAAGCTGACAACTAGACCAGTGACCTGCACACCACCAGTGAGTATGCCTGCGACAGGTAGCTATGTGGGCCCCCCCACGGTGTGTAAGTGGAGTGGTCTGGCCTGGCATACGCCAGACCAGTGCAGGGCTTGCAACAATGACTCGGGGGCTCTGGGCATGGTTCAGTCCATAACCGGACAAGGAAGTGGCTAATGCGTGTGTCCCTGTTGTAGTGTCCATGGCACCTGGGACATAATAGGCAATGTAGCACACTGTGACTGGCATCCCACCAGATGAGCATCATTGACATAAGGGAAATCACTGTCCCTACATTCATCCACACATTCATACATGAATGATGAAAGACATGGCACAGCAGTGCATTACTGGATGTTTATTGCACATCCAGTGGAGTTTTGCAGCTGGAGCAGTACAGGGCCAATGCAAGCACACTACACAATATGGGCCCATGGAGGAACAGCCATAGTCCATCCGGGGATGACAAGTACTGCGGAAGAGGAAGGGTACAGTCCGCAGTCTGGTCACTGTGTCATTGGTCATCAAACAGGATATGGCAGTCCATGTCGCGGTCCAAGGTGAGTGCAGCGGAGTGTATCGGGGGTCAGTGGAAGGTCATGGGGCCATGTGCGGCACCAAGCAGAAACAACCCAGGTGGCGGAAATGAATGCTAGTGCCTCCTTCTGAACTCAAACCCATCCACGTCCTCGGATGTGTGCTCTGCACCACCTGTGGGTGTTGCAGTACCGGCGGCAGCACTGTGTGCCACTGACACATCAGGAGCAGGAGGAGGATTGTCGGCCACACTGTTTTGCAGTGACACATCAGGTGCCGGAGTGGATCCGCCTGCCGCACTGTAAGGCACTGACACACCAGGGGCGGAGATGTGGATGTGTGGGGGCAGCAGCATTCCTCAGCACCATGCCTTGTGACAGCAATGCCATAATGAGGATCTGCATGGCATGGAAATCCCACCTACATTTCGCTGATGTGCAGCGGTGGCTGCCATCCTTTCCGCCTCCATCCGCACCATGTCCTCCATGAGCCTCCGCATGTGTGACAGCTCACTGCTGGGATCGCTGGAGCCACCCTGAGTGGACAGGTGTTATTCTCTCTGTGTCATGACTCCAGCGATGTCAGTCAGGGCTCGTTGGAGACCATGGGGCGGGCCGTGGGTGTCCGTTAGGGACTGGAGCTGGTCCATGATGGGACATAGACACCCATGGATGGCGTCCAGTTTGGTAGCTATGATGGCGAACACAACCCACACCTGCTCAGCCGTCTCCCTCTAGCCCTCCAGCACATGGCGCTGGAAGGTCATGTGTTGTTCCTGGGGGTATTGGGAGACTGCCGGGGCTGTGGGTGCCTCCTGCTGGGTGGTTTGGGTAGTGTGTGGGGTCTCGTCGATGCAGCTGGGCTGCCCTGATCCTGGAGGTGAGTTGCAGATGATGTCAATGATGTCTTGAAGGGCTTGGATGTCGATGCTGGGGGTGTCATCCTCGTCATCAGTAAAGAGTGGATGGGACTGCTCTGCAGGAGGTGTTGATGGTGACCCTGCAATGTGAAGGGGAGATGGTGTATTATAATGTATCCACATGTATGTAGCCGCATGGTACATGTTGACATTCAGGCAGCATGGCATTGTAAAGTGTGAAAGTCTGTAGATCAGGGCCATGACCCAGAGTCATTGTGGGTGTGCACTGTGCCCTGCTTGATTGTTCATGTGTGCCATTGTGGCCATCTCCACCCGTCTCCCAATTACCTGGTGGTCACTCACCCTGTTGCGGTTGTGTTGTGTCCTGTCGGGCAGTGTCCGGTCCCCCCGACTCCGGCCACAGTCTCCACACTGATGACTGTCGACACCAGCTCCTCCATGTCATCCTGCACGAGCTGTGGCGATGGGCTCCCACCTCCAGTCTGTATTGCTGCCTTCTGGTTGGCTGCGGGTTTATCCTTGGTCTTGCGCTTGATGTCTATCCATCGCCTCTTAGCCTCGTCCATTGACCTCTTGTGCTCTCTGACTGCATTTACCTTGTCCACGATGTCCCGCCATATTCCATTTTTGGTGCCCAATAACACGTTGGAGGTGACGAACAGTTGTTGATGGTGTTCCATCACCTCCGTGACTAGGATTCTGTTTTCCTGCGGACTGAACTTCGTCTTCCTCTTCCTCTTGTCCTTGCCCTTCCCTGTCTCCGAGGTCCCAGGCTGGTCGTCTGGGGTGCTTGTAGGGTTGCGCTCGTCCTCTGCGCCTACTCCGGCTGCCTCCATGGTGCTTGGGTGTTGGTCAGTTTGTGTTTGAGTTTCTTTTCTACTTTTATAGTGATTTTTCCCACCTGCCATGTGTGTATTGTAGGCCTGACACTGCTTATCGCTGATTTCGTCATCACGCTTTGGCCCATCGCATGTTTTTTCGCGTTGAGGTTTGTGTTTTTATCTCCGTCGAGGTGGTTGTATTGCGGACATTGGCCGCTTTTTTGGCCGACTATCGCATGGTACCGCTGTGTTGTGAATTTCATGTTGACACGGGGTTGAGATGTGTAAAGTTGCGTTAGCATTTTTTGGTGATGTTAGCACACGTTCTTGTGAATCTACCCCTCAGTGTTCTCAGAGATATGGTTCAAGAGGGGGCATTTTAATTTTCGGGCTATTCCCTTGAGCAAAAACAACAGCCCAGCTACATACCCCAGGACATGTATATACCAATAGCTCCTTCTGAAGGATCATATTTCCAAATGAAATACTATATCAGAAACCCTGAGAGAGAACAAAGATAGAATGGTACAAGAGTAGAAAGGGTCCAATACTTATGAATCTACATATTCACAATTGTTTTGTATAATAAAAAACAGTTTGGGTTCATTTGAATTTGAATTGAGAAAAATCCCATTAGCATTGGTTGGAGCAGATAGTGTGTGTAGGTGCGATTTACTTTAAAATGTGGGGTTGCAGTTCATGGGATCAACACAGTCACTCCACTCTTCCATCACCAAAAAGAGGAAGTTTGATAGAGCCCTTTACATGTGATTTACTTGCACCTTGTGTAGTAGTGATGAGGAATTATTGGTGGGTTACTAAATATTCAGAGGTCTAAAATCCTTATACAAAGAAATGCTTAGCGGTTAAGAAATTGTTATTTATAGAGCCGCTCTACAAAGCAATACCTGTGAAGGCCCGTGGCGCTGATTTGTGACTCTGCCATATGAAATGCCTTCACATTGAATGAATCTCAAGCTGTATGTATGACATCAACATAAGAACCCAGATAGCAGCAATATGTTTTTTTTTTTTAAAGTGGATGTCAGTGGACTTGTATTCAAGGTGCAACTAACTGCTTGTGAGGCCTATTGTTGGTGGTCCTTATGTGGAAGGTTCTCACCATCTCAAATACTCTTCTCTTTAATTCATGTCTGTGTGCAGCCCTTCTTGTTCATTGTCTAGAAAGCAGTCATGGCAGTGGTCATTTGCATACCCATGAGGCCAGAGGGCCATAGTACACAATGATACCATTTCCTTTTAGTTTGAAGTTTTTCAATAGGGCAGCCTATTCTAATTGTACATTGTATTTATACAGCGCTTATTACCCCCGTCGAGGCGCTGAGGCGCTTTTTGGCGAGTAGTATGCTACTCCAGAACACAAGGTTAGGGTTTTTTAGTTAGGAGATTAGAAAGCTTTTTTTCAAATTTGGAATTAGTGGTGGACCTTGTGTCACTGACATTTCACGCTTTAAGTGTATAGTTGTGAAGGCACAAATTCGTTTTTGTGGATTAATAGGGGGGAAATGTAGATTGTTAGTGGAGCGAGCGTGTGTCCTGGCGGGAGAGGGCACGTGTCTTGGCGGGGAGAGTCGGTGTCCATGATGCACCGGGCGCACAGGCCCACCATGTTGCTTTTTGCTCCCGCTGCCCTTCCTTTACCTGGCGCCCTTCAACTCCCAGGGCCGGAGATCTGCCTGTTACAGTGTCAGTGCCACTCTCTGCTTGAAATCGTTTGAGAATAGAGCTTTAAATGCCGTACTTATCAGGAGCTAGCAACTGATGCTGGAGACATATGCAATTCCAATCAACGCTGCAAAATATATAACTGTCCATAATTCCAAAGGGCTAAAACACAATTTGAAAGACTGAAGAAGGCTGCCCCAAACAAGTCACTGCCTTAACTAGGCTGACCCAAAGCTCACTCCATGTAGTTTTATGTGTTGATGACATAAACTCAGGTACTCAGCTAGAGCTGTGTGTAGCCGTACCTAGAAAAGTGAGGACAGCATGGCTATTCATTTTATTTTTAAAGGGCAAAGGTGCATGATTGCCGAAAGCACGGTAACTCACATTTGAAACTGATGTTTCTTTGAGGTTTGCTGCTTATTAAATGAAATCACCATGGCATCGCTGCCCTTTACGTTTTCGCAGCCCTGCCACCTACACAGATCAGTTTTCTAAAAAAAAAAAACTGAAAAAATAATGGCAGCTTTTATTTTCAACTGCAGCTAATTTGGTTTGTAGCAGCAGACTCACCACTTGTTAGTGGTTCATTTGTTTAATGCTGTTAGTTAAACTACTTGGCCCCCTCATTTGGTTCTACAAGATTACAGAACATGAAATTGTGAGTATTCCCAGGAAATTAAATTATCCCACATATTAAAAAACAGTTTAGCCCCAAGATATAGGACATAACATAATTATGTTGCAATGGACAACAAGATTGGCTGCTTTTCCATCCGTAATTGCGAGTGTGCTACAGAAAACATTTGTTTACTTCAATTGATTTGCCACAGGCAACTTCATAGAAACCCTTGCAGGGCAGAAAAGTAGGAATCAGACACAAATCTGTCAATATAATTATAAAATTCTCACATGTGTATGTTTTCTTAGGCCTTTTTCGGTGGCTGAAGTACTAAACATATTGCACAGTGAGCCTAATTCCTCGAATAATCCCTAATGATTTTAAGGATTGCGATTCGCGCTCCATTGTTTAAAAATGATTTATTTTTTTCATTTCAGCACACCTTTACTATGTTCATTTTGTTTGAGTCTTGCATTCTCTAAAGCCATTAGCTATCTTAAGTGTACCATCGTGCATTTTGGATTGTGCGATTCATCACACAAAGTGTCGTAGATTGCCCCATATAAATTCAGCAAATACAAATGTACCTTATATTTTATAATTTATAACTTTGATATCACTCACTCGAACATCTTCCTCCTAACTTTTGAACTTCGGCGTCTAAATATGAATGTGACTTATTGTTTCTGGTGCTAAGAAAAATGAGATACTCTGCTTTCTCACAAACTGCCCAAGGGCATTACTGGTCCTTGAACCCAGGCGACTATCTTTGCAGTAGCTAGGTCGCCCCACCAGGCCTCTGCTGGCTGATGATGGTCCTGGTGAGAGGCAGTAGGGGCAGCTTTTCATGTCTGCTGTCTGAACAGCAGCAGCAGGACAAGTGACCCTGTACAGCCCCTACACCCTACTATTCCTGGATACTGTCTTACAGGCAACACTAGAGCACAGGGGACAGGAGGTGAGTAATCTCCCCCCACCTCCACAAATAGTCCATGCTGAACTTCCAAGCCTTTTTGGAGCCTCTGTGGCAACTCTTCACATCAGGGCCGGATCTCTGTGAAGTGGGATCCCACGGACATGGGAGGGACTTGAGAAGCACCAACGTGTCAGCAGCATACAGACATGTTGGCCTGTGCCCTGAAATCTGGTGGCAGCACTTCTATATGATGCTGATGACAGCAGCTGCCGAATATCATTATCGGCTCCCTGGTGATGGCAGCTTGTCTGGAATGTCACTGGCAAGACCCTGACACACTGCACGCTGAGGGCAAAGCCCTGGTCCTAGTGGCAGCTCTCCGGCACATTGAAACGCCCCTGGCATATGACCTCCTCACCAAGGCCTACCCAGTAGTCCTCGAATACCTCATGTCGGTTCACATGCATGTTGTATAGCACAATATATGCGGGAAACCCCCTGATAGATTATGGTATTGCCAAGACAACTGTGCACCATACAGGGGCGTGGAACAGTCCATGACATGTGAAGGAGCAACCTGATAAAACTATCACTGCTCAGCACCAAGTACTACAAGGCCTTTTATCAAATCAATAAAATAAAAAAGGAATAACAATACTAAAATTGTATAGAAGCAGAAGGTAGTTCAAACGATTATAGTGTCTAGTTAAAATGATTTGTGACGTACCTGTAATTTTCATAGCAGAGAGCCCTACTCCTCCTTGTCTTGGTCCAAACAACAGTAAAGAGGTAGCAGAAAATGTGTATCCGTCCTTTAAAAATCAAAATACGCTATTGCCCTTCCTATTTTCTTTGAAATGATGTGTGCCGCAGCGGGGCATTAGGAGGCTGGGATGGTGGGAGGACAGGAGGTGTTGGAGTGGAGAAAGTCTCTGAGATTCAAGTAAAGAAAGTGAGCACACTTCGAAAATAAAGTACTGCACGTACATTGAGTAATAAATAAGTGAAGTGAAGAAAAAGCACAAAAATACCATGACGTAAAAAAACGGCCAACCAATCAAAAGCCAGGATAAAAGAGCCATGCTGCAAGGATAAGACAAAGACGAAATAGGGAGTAAAGTAGCTAAAAGAGGGATATTGAGATACCGAAGACTCCCCACACCCTAATCGATGACTCATGACTGGAGGCTCTCGAGAAGCATCTGGAGCCCTATAGTTGGTATCTAATCACATTATCATGTTTTGACAAATACCTATAGTTTCAAGCACCCGACTGAGCAACAGCCAGTTACATCTATCAAATGTTTTCGCTTACAAATACAAAATCACTAGAGGTATTTTCTGACAGTTAATTTCTCTATAAGGTTTAGGATGTGTGTATCTATTTGGAATGAATCCAGACTGACCCGAATGGTCCAAACAGGGAAGGTGAGGTGAGTGCCTGTTTGCCAAGACTTTGGTAAAGAACTTGCCATCCGAGTTCAAGAATTAGTTCGGGCTGAACGGCACAGCGGTTCTCAGGGTACCAGTCTTATGAATTAGGGGCCGATTCCGATCGCAAAACGTACCGACCGACAAGGACCCGGACCGGAGACCAACCGACACGGACCAGCGCCGTACGACCCGTGCAGTACGATGCAACGCACGTGATTTACAAACGACACGTACGGAATACAAGCCGTATGACTGAGCCGTAGGGAAAATAGTGATCCGGCCGGAAAACCGACGCAAGTTTCACCGACCGACACGAACCCGGAATGAACCCGACCGACACGTACCCGCGATGTCCAATCCGCGCAGTACGATGCAATGCATGTAAAACCAGACCGACTCGCACGGAGACCAAGCCGTGCGACCGACACGCACAGAAAACCGGGCCCACAAGTAATAGAGATCTCCGCGACCGACGCGTATGAAACACAGAAGATAGTCAGCGTGAACGAGGCAGAGAAGACCGCACGAGCCAACATCAGCGTCCGTTTCCGTCAGAAGAACGTCTCCTTCATGCCTAAAAAACCCTAAGGAAAAAAGACAAAAAAAGGACCAAACAAGCAATGACAAAGCCAATAAATATCAAATAAAAAAGACACACCCACAACTCCAACTATATAAAGGACTACAATCACTACCATGATCCCTTGCAAATAAGAGACACAGCCAGCAGCAAACACCATCACACAGCAACCACAGACACACTTACAACTCACCCATCACACAACTCACACACCATCAGCACCTCATCCAAAAGCACACACACATACAGCTAGCAAAAGCAACACTAACCCACCCTCACTTGCACCCTCACACACACATCACTCACCACCACCACCCATCACTATTCCCCCAAATAAGAATCCAAAGTTCACAGATAGTGAGTTAAAAGTGCTGGTAGATGAGATCATCAGAGTAGAGCCACATTCGTTTGATACATTGGTCCAAAGGTCCCCCATGTCACAGAAAACCAAGATGTGGGTGAGGATTGTGGACAAGGTGAATGCACAAGCACCAGCAAGGCGCACAAAGGACGATATCCAGAACAGATGGTATGACGTGCGAAGGAGGATCAAGAAACTCATTGAAAAAGATCACGCCCTGAGTCAGTGCACCGGCAGTGGCCCTCCTTCCAAACCAGTCTACTTCAGGACCTGGGAGGAGAAGGTGCGGGACATCCTACCACCAGAGAGCGTCCATGGTCTAACAGACATACCAGAGCCTGGTGAGCCCACAAACAACATACCCAATATTGTGTGGCAAGGGGACAGTGAAACCATGCACCGCAAGCAAAGCCACAGTAACCAATAGATAAACATCCCAAGATGTGGATGCCAGTCAGACAAACACAATACCTGCCATCTCATAGTGACTTGGAACTGTGTCATGAGATGCACCAACCTACAAACAAATAGAGCAAGGTAGAGGCACAAAGCAAAATAAGCACTGCAGTTTGCCACCACAAACACACTACCTCACAGTGCAGCTGACTGACAGGAAGGAATAGTGGGGATGCAGGTGAAGTGAGTGTATCCAAAAGCATGATGGGGTTTGTAGTCACAGATAATGCTCCCCCTCCTGATTGGCCCTTCAAGACCTCTCTGAACCATGCCCACATCACAGGGAGTGGAAAATGACTGACAAGATGGCTGACACTGGGTCCTGCTGTGGGTAGCACAAGGCCCTGGTAGGGGTTGTGCGCAAATCAGAAGCAGGACACCACTGACTGACATCCTGAAAGACAACTTGCACGCCCATCCAATGGAAGCACGTTTCATGGTGGGATGTCTGGCCGTGTGGGAAGGAGTACTGACAGCTCTGACCATACTTACCAGCATGTGGAGACACCCCCCCCTCAACACAAACTCCACACAACTCACCGGGTAGAATGCATTGACCCACACCTCTGTGAAATATCAGCAAACGATACCCCATACTGGGTGCTGCTGTTTGAAGCACAAGGGCTCTCTTTGGACTTGTAGCCAAACAAACACCAGGATTTCACAGTCAGCCATCTTGCCATTGCTGTCACACTCCCTCACAGGGAAGCAGAGTTAAGATGGAGGAAGTATGGGCATGCTGGGAAGGGGGGTGTAGCCAAGAGTATGATGGGAGTTGCAGTCACAGACAATCCACACCCACCCACATGGCCCAGCAAGCTCACACTGAACCGTGCTCGCCTCACAGGGAGTGGGAAGGGACTGACAAGATGTCTGACACTGAGCTCTGTTGAGGGAGAGCACAAGGCCCTGCTGGGAACTGGGCAACAACAAACTCCAGGACTTCACAGTCAGCCATCTTGCCATTGCTGTCACACCCCCTCACAGGGAAGCAAAGTCAAGAGGGAGGAAGTATTGGCATGCTGGGAAGGGGGGTGTAGCCAAGAGTATGATGGGAGTTGCAGTCACAGACAATCCACACCCACCCACATGGCCCAGCAAGCTCACACTGAACCATGCTCGCCTCACAGGGAGTGGGAAGGGACTGTCAAGATGTCTGACACTGGGCCTGAGAAATGATGTGGCTGACAATCACACATATGCACTGACCAAACAAAACCCGGTCGCACACACAGCCATTGCAACCATATGTTCTAAATCATTGTCTGGGGATGCAGTGTCCAGGGGTGCCCCCTGGCCGGGAAGGGGAGGTGTGTCTTGCAGATGACCAATGTGGAGAGCCATGTATATGGTACATTGTACAAAACACACAGGAATTCACATATACATATTGATAGGGGACACCTGACAGTGAATGGAATGGACACACCAATATAGCTGACACCATTGCATGGTCACAATCACACTCGGTGCTGTTGTGAGCTGCATTTCACCCCTACATCATGTGGAAACATAGGCATCCTTCACACAACACACCTCTCACTGACATAGACACTGTAGACACAAGGTCAAACATGGACAGCATTGTAGGAGACATGCTACTCACATCAGCCAAACTGCAACACACACACCAACGGCCCTCACTGTCATGAACATTAAAAAGCCAGAGTGCTACCTTGCCCAATCCATGTCAACATGTGGAACATTGACAAGTCAAATCACATATGCACGTACAAAACTCAGCACCAGAATCATTAACAATGGTGACATCATCACTTGTATGAAATGAGATGGGAACTAGGAACAATGGAAGAAAACACTTCCTCCAAAGAGATCACAGGCATACCGGACTGTGACCATGTCGTACCAATACACCAATGTGGCACACAAAGACTAGCAAACTCTGCTACCACACATGCTCCAATAGTACAACATATCCCCAGTGGAATAGCACGTATGTCCTTGTTAAAGCTCACATGTGAACCGGGATGACACACCTGTGTCAGAAACGTGATGGCCCTTGAGTAGCAATGGTCATATGCAGACAAATCTATCCATAAGCTAGGCATGCACACACTTCTACATGCACATTGAAATGTTTCTTCATGGCTGGGCAATGTGCAACAACAATATCAAACTCTGTCCGTGACAAGCTGGAAAAAAGCAGTGTACAGGCAGGCATCCGTTCGTACAGTAGAAAATGTCATGTTTGTGAACCATTGATGCCTGTAGAAACATAACTTACATTGTGTGTCTCTTCCAAACACAGATGGTGCTGGGGACCCAGCAACAAATAAAGAGGATTCCCAGTCCCAGACTCTGGTGGACACTAAGCTCTCTGGTTTGACTCTGTCTTTGTCCTCTTCGGCTGATGACGACCAACCTGGCCCCTCTGGTGTAAGTCATCATGCAGAACCAGCAGCATCAACATCTGCACCCCATGTACCCATGCCTCCAGCATCTGGAAACCGACAGGGCACACCCGCCAACACAGACAGACCAAGGCCACTGAACAACACCCACAGCACAGGGACACAGGTCCCCCCGGAAGCTACAGAAAACACCACCAGCAACACCACCCAAGGGGTCCCAGTGTCACATGTGCGTCCCGCTGCAGGTCCTGCCCGTGTGGATAGGTGTGCTGGGAGGGTTGGGAGGCAGAGAGTGCGCCTTGCAGAGGGGTCTGGACTGCATGATGACCCCCAACTGGCACGCATCATAGATGCGTACCAGGATAGCACAGGAGGATTTGGCCAGGTAGTGGGGATCCTCAAGGACATACAACAGGAGCAGGCTGCTCACCATGCCCGCATGGAGGCAAAGTGGGATGCCCTTACAGCGGTGCATCGGGACATACTCCAATGCCTCCGCCAGATCAACACAAACCTGTCCACACCTCCCTGTGTGGCCACAACATCTGTTGCAACACCATCTGCCAGCGCCACAGGGAGGGAGGAGGACTCTGGCGGAGAGTCCCCTGCACCACAGAGGCCTGCACCTGAGGATCCCCCCCCAAGAAGAAGAGGGGTCGTCCGAAGAAGGACATGTGAGAGGCAGATGTCCCAGCACATCCCCCAGGGCCTCTAAACCTGTTCTGGACAATGTTCTTTGTGCGCAACCCGTTCACCTTGTTCAATCGCACACAACTCGCCCACATGACATGGAGGGTTCATGTTGGTCCAATGTAGCAGATGACTGTGGACTTTACTCTGGACATTTCATCTACCAGCACTTCCAACTCTAATGTGAACTTTGGATTCCAAAACCAATGTACAGCACCCACCATCCTGTGCACTTTCCACACACATGTTTGAAAATAAACTCACCAGTACACCATACTTGCCTCTGTTGTGATTCCAACTTGTCATGTGTCATGGAGATGTCGATCTGCTACACAACACAGTGCATGCCAAAAACTGTAACAATGTGACCAACGTTATGTGAGTCATAGTGAGGTGACACATGTGAGGGAGACACACCACTATTGCAACACAACACATACTCACCATGGCCATGTTACTCATCCCACACAATGATTTTGACCTGAAACACATAGGTATCCCCAAACACAACACCTATCCACAGTCATTGGTAACAAGTCCACAGGTGAGGCAGGCAAATGTCACTCAGATGTGGGAAGACAGACAACGTACCTAACAAAGCATAGCACAGGTTCATTACACATCAGCAACATGTTTATTCAAAAATAGTTGCAAGGCAATTGTACGTTACGGTGGACACATGGTCACAGAGTGTCTGAGAATAGTAGTCCAGGGGTGTGTGGCACATTACTTGAAGTCAATTGACTACTCCCACACTGGTGTCGGATTCTGGGTGTTGGGAGTCAGTGTTGACCAAACAACAGGCAAATTACCCTGTGAAGGACAGGCACAAGACACAGTCAAAAGCACAGCAGAACAGGAGAGAAATGCAATACACATGCACAAAACACGTCACAAGAAACCTATACAAAAACAAGTTAGCAGTACTACGCTATTGTGGAGTACACACCACCTGAATGGACACATCACTGCAGGCATCCAGTCAAGTGGCACACAGACACACTCATACAGCAACAGAGCAGCCACAACACATTCCAGGCAAACCCCATACATTGACATAACAACCCTGGAAACAGGTGAAGAAGTTGTTGATGAGCTGTGAGCGGACGTCACCCTCATCCTCATCATCACTGGCATCGTGGCCCAGGCCGGGATCCTCCACAGGTGGCGGAGGTTGGTGATCGTCATCCTGGTTGAGAGGCACCTTCTTCCGCACTGCCATGTTGTGTAGCATGCAGCATACAAGGATAATTTTGCACACCTTTGCAGGCTCATATGGGAGGGCCCCTCTGGTCTTGTCCAGGCAGCAAAAGCGGGTTTTCAGGAGGCCGAATGTCTGCTCAATCACCCTCCTGCTCCGACCATGTGCCTCATTGTAGAGCATTTCGGCTGATGTCACAGGGTTCCTGAGGGGTGTCAGCAACCACAGCATGTTGGGGTATCCGGAGTTTCCTACACACAAAAAAATGAACAAGTAGCTGAGTTTTGTAGGAGAGCGGAATACAACATTGAGAAACACACACAATGTTAAACAGTCAGTACACACCGACAAGCCAGGCACGCTGATCTGGCATCTGTGACATCAGCGTTGCAATGCGACTACTCCTCATTATGTAGGCATTGTGCGCAGAACCAGGGAACCGTGCACACACATGTGTGATACAAGTCATACCAAGAGAGCATTGATCGAGTGGAAATGTTTCCTGTTACGGTATGCCTGCTCATGTGCCTGTGGTGGTATCAGGGCCACATGTGTTCCATCAATAGATCCAATGACGTTCAGCATCCTCCCCAGTGTATAAAAGGCATCCTTTATTTCAGGGAGTTCAGCTGGGCTAAGTAACTTGATGTATAGGTCAAGGGAATGCAACATCCCCTCCAAGACATCGCGTAGCACACAACTAAAATTAGTTTGCGACATTCCACCTGCTGTAGCCACAGTGTACTGGAAGGTACCAGTAGCAAAGAAGTGCAGGGCTGCCATCACCTTCACCTCTGGGGTCAGTGCTGTAGAGTATGTCCAGCCAGGTAGCAGATGTGGCGCCAACTGCTCCGCCAACTCCTCAATCAGTGGCCTGGTGAAGCGGTACCGTCGGATGCAGTCGCGTTCCTGCATGGTTTGAAGGTCTGGGAACGGTCGATGGATAGCTGGTGCCCTGCAGAACAGAGATGAACAAAGGAAGATTGTCGGTTCATCCACCCATGTGGCCCTGACGAGGCTCAATATCACATGATACATCATGACATTACACAATGTACTGAGGTGTGTGCTGTTGGGCATGGACACATATGTCACCTACATGACCATCACCTCACATCTCAATTCCACATGTCCACATAAGTCCAATGTAGTGCAATGGCCAATCATTTGGCTGTGTCACCCGACCTATGTACTGCTGTGATGTTACAAACACACACCACAGTGACAAGTGAGGCCTGATGTCTCCCAGGTATCACAGATCTTTGCCATGCAGATACCCACGGTCCCTGTATTGCCACATCGATACTGGCATGGACATGGCGTATCACGTACAAACCACAAGGCAAGCATGAGACCCACAGGTAGTGGCCACTGTTGTCCCTGCAGGCCCTACATGTACGTCTCTTAGACACACACACACCATCAAGGTTGCTGCATATACCACAAGGATGTGGAGACGGTCTCCCATTGGGCACATTTGATCATCCACATCTGAGACACAACATGCACACAGACTGTGGGTGCACATCTGAATTGTGGCTACAGGTCTCACTGTGATGAACATGCCATCACCCCCAGGCCTCAGGGTGTATGTGACATGTCCTAAACATATCCAACCTGCAACTGTGTCTGTGACTCTGTGACTCATGCCCATTACTGTACATTTGCACATCACAGTGGTAATGTGCACAACACACAAAGGATTCTGCCCCCATGTACATGTGCACAGCCTGGGAGTGGCTGAACAAAAGTAACACACAACAAACCAAATGTTGCCCCCCCAACACACAGGGAATGCAGCCTTACATGTCATGGGATGTGTGTTGAATCCGTCAAATAGTCACACCAATGAGGTCCAACGCGGGTGACAATGCTTACTCATTGGACGGTTCATGACCGAGCCGTGCGTACGCTTTGCCATTGACTGCAATGAGGTCCGACGTGGGTGACAATGTGTACGCAATGCATGGTTCATGATCAAGCCGTGCGTACGCTTTGCCATTGACTCCAATGAGGCTCGACGCGGGTGACAATGCGTACTCATTGCATGGTTCACGACCGAGCCGTGCGTACGCTTGCCATTGACTGCAATGAGGTCCGACGCGGGTGACAATGCGTACGCATTGCACGGTTCATGACCGAGCCGTGTGTGCGCTTTGCCATTGACTGCAATGAGGTCCGACGCGGGTGACAATGTGTATGCATTGCATGGTTCATGACCGAGCCGTGCGTACGCTTTGCCATTGACTCCAATGAGGCTCGACGCGGGTGACAATGCGTACTCATTGCACGGTTCATGACCGAGCCGTGCGTACGCTTGCCATTGACTGCAATGAGGTCCGACGAGGGTGACAATGCGTACGCATTGCACGGTTCATGACCGAGCCGTGTGTGCGCTTTGCCTTTGACTGCAATGAGGCCCGACGCGGGTGACTATCATGCATGCGCGTCGCGCAGGCATGGTCCGAGACAGGCATATGCCTTGGCCATTGAATCGTATGGAGAAGGGTGCATGTGTATTTTCATAAATACGCGTTGTACAGTCAGTTGACCAAGCCAGGCGCACCCATTGGCTCTGGACTGTCATGGAGACGGATGCGGATTCAAAAAATGTACGCGTTGTGCGCTGGAAATTCAGTTGGATACCTACAACAATGTTGCAATTCCTAGTCTTTCATGAAGGTGAAGATTTGAACGATGCGGAAGATGTGTACGATTCTTACATTTCCATGCATTGGCCAGATTCATAGAATGCAACCGTGTTGGACCTATCACTGAGAACAAATGGCACAGAGTCTGCCTCTGCTGCACAGAAATAAGGCTGGCTGGCTCCCAGGGAGCTCACTTGCCTGCACTACATGCTACTGGACCACATCCCTGCCACCATTGCTGCTGTCTCTGCATCCTATGGCCCCTGCTATGGCATGTACTCTGGAGAGGGCCCCAGTCTTCACTGAGGAAGAGAACCAGGCCCTGCTGGACGGGATCCTTCCACAGTGCAGCAAGCTGTATGGGAAACCAGGGGAGCAGGTGAGTGTGCAGTCCACTGCCTTCCTAATTGTGCATGTTGTCTTACTAGCAGTACTATCAGTGTGTACACCAGCGGTAAGAATTCTCACTGACTACTTTCATCCCCAAAGTGTGTAGGTACATGTAATGAACAGGTGTTCTGCTGCTAAAGTGCATTGGTGCAAGCTTAGACTTCCCAGACATTGTTAACATGTCAGACATGCAGGTTATTTGTCCTTTCCCATGGTTGCACTACCTGTGTAACTCATTTTCCTTTGTGATGATGACATGTATATCCAAATGTGTGCAGCACAAATATGGGGCATATGTGTTAATGGACTTTTAACTTTGTCATCCTCACAGGTTGATGCCCACCAGAAGCAGGAGATATGGATGACCATCGCCCGGGCAGTTCGTTCGGTGGGGGTCTACAAGCGCCGGATCCGCAACTGCCAGAAGAGGTGGCAGGACCTTCGGCGCTTTACCCGGAGGATCGCAAGAGTCCAGCTGAAGCTGTCACCTCCACGCAGGAGGAGCTGACACCGGACCCTGACCCCTCACATGCTCTGGATCCTGGAGGTGGTCTTCCCGGACCTGGATAGGCAGCTGAAGGCCAGACAGCAGCAAGGAGGGGGTAAATCCATGCCTAATCTGTGTACTATGTCTGACATGCTAATTGCAGTCTTTTGGCCTGGTCACACTTCCACATTACATAGGCCTTGTAGTCCAATACTCAGGTCCCCCAATTGTGTGATGCACCCTCCTCATCTGTTCCACAGGTGTGGCCCCTACAGTCTGTTGCTTATGTCACTAGGGCACTGTGTCCCTGCAGTCAGCTATGCTTCAGCTTCCGGACAGCATCTGTTCCCGTGACTCTGTTGTGTGCTTAATGGGTGGTTCAATTGTTTACCCAATGCCTGGGATCTGATATGTGATCTGTGTGTGCCCTAGATATGTGTTCCAATTGATGGTATGACTCGCAACATGTGGCTGGGGTATTTCAAACAAAGCCATGCAGCAGGGGACTCCAATTTGTGGGCCTCAGGAGTATGTATATAAAGTATGTCACACTTGCTTAGCCACCTGACTACTGTCCGGGGCCAAACACTGTTTCACGTAGACCTGGACAGTCATCCTCCTCAAGGGCATTTAGAAACACTCTGTAATCCCACTCCTGTGTATCAACTCACAGGTTGAGCTTAGTGACATGTGCCTTCAGGTGTCTGCCTCTGTGTCATTATGGTTTGGCTTCCTGTTACGTACAACTGGGGTGTCCATGATTTTGAGGGTCAGCAGGACATCTGAGATGTGACGGTGAGAGACAAGACCTGTGTGACATATAGGTGTGTGATCATCTGACAGCGCACAATGGTGTATGTAACAGTGTACTTCAGGCAGCTGGGTTACATGCACAGCAGACTGTGATGTGCTAATGTACTGGGAGTTGTGTTTGCAGAGACTCATATGTCTGATTTGCATGATGTGGGGACTTCTGGGTCCTGGATATGTTGTTTGCAGGGGATGGGCAAGTGCACTTGTCATCTGTGGAGTTAGCTTTACCCCTGAGCTATGATTGTGACACAGTGCATACTGTTGTTGTCTGGATGCCCTGCCCCTGTGACAGGAGACAGTGTTGACTGACTTTCCAGGCATGCCAGTGCCATGGCATTTAACTTGCTATGAGTGATCCTGCATTGTGTTCAAGTGTGCACCATGCACCCCATTGTGGCATTGACTATCAGGACATGAGAACATCATAGTGTGTGTTGCTGGCATGCATCACAAGCATGTGAAATGAGTCTCTTCCCTTCCCTTCATCCGGACACCTGTACTGAGTCAGTGGCAAGAGATGTGCTGTGTGTATAGTGACATACTCCTACATGTTCATTTGCATGTCCAACTAAGGTGTGGGTGGTGCATGTCGAGACATTGGGGTATTAGCATCCAACATGCAACAGACAGATGGGTGCAAGTCAAGGAGGGATATGTGTGCCATGGTTGATGTTGAGAATGACAATTGGCTTATTCTAAACAGTGTTGGCACTTTGAGAAGTGTTCCGCTGATGATGCCAGGGCCGGCCCTGTGATGTGATGTACTCACTGTGGTGTGTGCAGTCAGTGCAGGTGACTGATGTTGTTCTCTTTCTTCCTATTCCTATCCAGATACATCCACGGCCACAGGAGGGGACAGCTCCATGAACCAGGAGGAGCCACAGAGCCTGACAGGGACAGAAGGAGAGGAGTCGGGTGGACCCAGTGGCACGGAGGGCGAGTGGAGCCACACCGAGGCGTCGTCAGCACACCGCCCCAGCTGAGGGCCACAGTAGCTCTGAGTATGACTCCCTTGTGGAGGCGGGTGTCAGCAGCAACCAAACCCCAGCTAGTGAGGCTGTTCCCACCACCCCCCCACCACCACCACCATCACCACCCTCCCATAGGCTCCCATCTCAGCGGTCCGTGGAGTCTCCCGTGTTTGGGAGCATGTCTCCTTTGTGCCAGGCACCGCACCCCCTGCCCCTGTGTCCCCTGCTGCCCTGAGTGAGGAGTCTGTGGACTTACTTAGACATATCCATGTAGGGCAGACATCGATGCTGAGTGTCCTCCATGCACACACCACTCTGTTGACGCAACTGGTGTCGTTCATGGAGGGCATTTCATCGGGCATGTCTGCCCTACAGAGGACCAATCAGTCGGTGGCCTCCTCCCTGACGGCAGCAGTGTCCCTCCTCCAACAGTCCCGCACCCCTCCTACCCCTGCACCACCCATGATTCCTAGCAGCCTACCTATCCCAAGCACACACACATCTGCACATTCTCACAAAGTCACAGACATGGGCAGCACACAAACACCCAAACCAAGGGCTAGACGTGCACACAAGCAAGCGCCGGGGACTGATACCACACTCATAGGGGATGGTTTGCAGACACACACACAGTCATCCACAACCACTCCGCTTTCCTCCGAAACCTCTCCCTCCCAGCCCCCTTCCCTTGCCTCACCTGCAACCCCATCTCCACAGAAGCTCTTCCTCTGTGACCTTGGCCTCTTCCCCACCGACCCAGCAGATCCAGATTACAAGGGGAAGAGGAAGTCACCGCATACAGAGGGGAGTGCGCCTCATACCTGGACACCCTCCCCCAGGCACAGTCAGACTGAGGCCCCACCAGCAAGTCCCCCGGAGCCGAAAGAGCAAGACCCCACCGCCGCCACGCAGCTCCAAGACAAATTCTCCGTCCTCTATCCCCCAGGCCACCACTCCAGAGGTTCTCCCGCCACACCCTGCCCCGGGTTCCCCCACCCACAGATACACCATCCCCAAAATGCTGAGGCCCTCCCCTCTACCACTTGCTCCTCCACACCTGGTCAGACGGTTAGTGCCACTGATGTGGGGACCGTGTCCACTCCCCCCTTTGTCCTGCCGACCTCACCTGCACCCCATTATGCTCACATGGATTTAGGTACTGCAGTGGAGTCCACGACCACCCTGTCTGCAGTGGGGACCCAATCCCCCCCATCTGACCTGCCCACTGAAGTTGTGCAAGCACCCACCCATTCTGACCTGTGCCCCACAGTTGTGACTGCACCCACCACTTCAGTCAGCTCTACTGCAGTTGCAAGTGACTCTCCTGCATCCACCACCCCTTCACTGCCTCATGCTGTGCTCTGATCCTGTCCCTGCAGTGCCTGGCCTGCCCCATTGTATGCCCCTCCGAGGGGATGTCCCCTGTCCTTACCAGTGCAGGCAAGCAACGTGTGACAGTTGTTACTCAAGTTCACTCCTTGTCATTTGATAATGGACTGGCCATTGGCCTTTGGTGTGAACTTGATTTAGCTGTACATTAGGTTGATGATGTTTAGCATGCCCTTGCACCTGTAATGCTTGGTTTCCAATGTTGAATACTAAGGTGTTGATGTGAGGTACTCCATGTGGTCCATGAGATATGTACCCTATTCTGGTCGGTATCCATGTCATCCTTTGCAGCTAACTGGGTGTTTCATGATCAACAATTTGTGGACATCTCTGTGAACATTTCATTTGTATGGTCACATATGTGGCTTGCACCCATGCACATATGATGTGCTTCCATTGTCCAATTTGTCTATTTCCCTGACTTTGGGCACATCACCACTGGACCTACAGGTGTGGGCATCATTGGTATAGGAGCAACTGGGTCCTCTGTGCAACTTGTTGTACATATGTGTTGAGTATGTGCAGATGACTTAGGGGAGACTCACGTCCCCAGGCTGTTGTGACCAGAGCCTTCATAGTGTGGTAACTGATGGCTGACAGACCAAGTGTTCTGCTGACATGAGTGAGACAGGCTGTGACTATGTTTGGCACAGCTGGGCTTCCACAGGAGTTGGGTCCCCACAAGTAAGTGTGTTGTTCCGTGACATAGCCTGGGCCCATGGTGTGTGTTTTGTGAGCATGTGTGTGTGTGTCCACATCCCTTTTCATACACAGGAAGTGTTCCCTTGATATGTGCCTGTTGTTTATGCTTGCTGAGTGGTACTGTGTTCATCCCACAACTTTGCCATGGGCTACCAGATGTGTAGGTGCATGACACACTGCTGTTAATTGGTGTTTCATCATTGGGATTTTTCAGTTCTGAGTTGTGGTGATGTTGTCAGACGCAGATGGGACACAGTCAGGGGTCCCCAAGGCACTTGTTAGTTCGCAATATCAAGTAGTTGTCCCTAGGTGATACCCTTCAGTGATTGAGACATGTGTATGTGTGTCTGACTGCTCCCACTTGTCCGGTTCAGTGCTGCAATGTTTGCAGGTGTCAGCATGTGTGCCTTGTGGTTCTCCTTGGCTTCTGCATTGTCCTGGGACTGTGGGAGGTATTCTGAAGGTTACATGAGCTTTGACATCATGGCCAGGTACCACATACTGTGCAATATGTCTGTCATTCACCAGGGTTGTGAACTGTCCTTGTGTGATGAGTCTGTGCACCTTAGTTCCTCCCAACATTCCTGTGTTTGTCATGGGTGCATGTGCAATGTCACCTGTCCATGTGGGCTTCACAGATGCACATTGTTGTAGTTCAGGGTGTTTGGTGTTGAGGGTGGACTGATGTAAATGTTTGCATGGATGGGCCCCTAGCTCCTGTTTGTCCATGGATGATGGGCCATGCTGAGTGATTTGTGTTTGTGTAGATATGATGTACGTTTGTGGCACATGGCACATGTCTGGTTTTCACAGTTCGTAAGACATCTACCTTTGTCATCACAGTGGAGGTGTCATGCATGCTTGTGTCACCCCAATGTCTGGTCCCTGGGGGTAGTGCTGTTGTGTGTCAGTCTCTTGCTGTGTTATTTTGTGTTCATTCCAGCTTGTGTCACATGTGTCTGTTGTGCTCCCTCTCATCTCACAATGCCTGATTGCCCACTAAGGGGGTCCCAATGATGGTATACTTTTGTATGGCACTGTGTCCACATCTGTGTCACTGTGTTTCAGCCACCCTCATGTGTTGTGTAGTTGCCTAGGGATACTGAAACACACACACACACACATGTTGTGTCAGATGTGCAGTGTGAGGTTGCCTGTTTGTGTTTGTGCATCTGCATCAGTGCATTGGTATTGCTGTTGTGGGCCATTGTCTGGATGCTGTTTCTGTGATTTTTCCTTCTGTCCCTGTGAGTCATATCACATCATTGTGCACATTCATCCTGGTTGATAGGTGCCATTGCTGGCATGGAATGAGAGTTTGTGACCTGACACCTACAGTCTACACAGGTTGTTTTGATTAGTGTGTCTATTTTCAAGATGTATGTATGCTTTGTGATGGTCACTTCTGCTCTTGTGTCATTGTACACTGTATGCATTGTCAGCCCCCATGTGTGGTGCTTGTCTGCACATGGCCGAGAGTATGTTTTGTTTTCACAGCACTGTTAGCCTCACTCCATCTCTGTGGGTATAGGACACAACCACTAGTTTGCCCCAAAAGTGTTTAATGTGTTGGGTCCGGGAATCATACATGCTGTTTGGCCTTTGCAGCTTTGACCATGATGACACTTACCTTTTGGTCACTGTGATGAGGGGGTGTTTAGACCCCATCACCACAATGCTCGACATTTGTTGCAGTTTGGAACTCCACACTTAACTTTTGTTCTACACAGGGAGGGGGTGTTATTTTTACATTGACACAGTGCTATAGTGATGCTTGCCTTGTGTAGGCCGCACTCATTTGTTGGTCACACATGTGCTGTTAATTACATTGTATGTTCAAAGTCATAATCACTGTTGTGGGCATTTGTCACAGACTACACACTGTTGTCATGATGTTAGGGGGGATGTATTTTGCTGACATACCTAATGTTGGAGTATGATGGATGTGTGGCACATCACCCATCCTATCAGTGGCGGTGGCAGGGGTGATGGGCAACAGGTCCCCTATGAGTGGGGGTGGCAGGGGTGATGGGCAACATAAGCCCTATGAGTGGGGGTGGCAGGGGTGATGGGCAATATAAGCCCTATGAGCGGGTGTGGCAGGGGTGATGGGCAACAGGTGCCCTATGAGTGGGGGTGGCAGGGGTGATGGGCAACATAAGCCCTATGAGTGGGGGTGGCAGGGGTGATGAGCAACATAACCCCTATGAGTGGGGGTGGCAGGGGTGATGGGCAACAGGTCCCCTATGAGTGGGGGTGGCAGGGGTGATGGTCAACATAAGCCCTATGAGTGGGGGTGGCAGGGGTGATGTGCAACAGATCCCCTATGAGTGGGGGTGGCAGGGGTGATGGGCAACATAAGCCCTATGAGTGGGGGTGGCAGGGGTGATGGGCAACATAAGCCCTATGAGTGGGGGTGGCAGGGGTGATGGGCAACAGGTCCCCTATGAGTGGGGGTGGCAGGGGTGATGTGCAACATAAGCCCTATGAGTGGGGGTGGCAGGGGTGATGTGCAACAGGTCCCCTATGAGTGGGGGTTGCAGGGGTGATGGGCAACATAAGCCCTATGAGTGGGGGTGGCAGGGGTGATGGGCAACATAACCCCTATGAGTGGGGGTGGCCGGGGTGATGGGCAACAGGTCCCCTATGAGTGGGGGTGGCAGGGGTGATGTGCAACATAAGCCCTATGAGTGGGGGTGGCAGGGGTGATGTGCAACAGGTCCCCTATGAGTGGGGGTGGCAGGGGTGATGTGCAACAGGTCCCCTATGACTGGGGGTGGCAGGGGTGATGGGCAACATAAGCCCTATGAGTGGGGGTGGCAGGGGTGATGGGCAACATAACCCCTATGAGTGGGGGTGGCAGGGGTGATGGGCAACAGGTCCCCTATGAGTGGGGGTGGCAGGGGTGATGTGCAACATAAACCCTATGAGTGGGGGTGGCAGGGGTGATGTGCAACAGGTCCCCTATGAGTGGGGGTGGCAGGGGTGATGGGCAACATAAGCCCTATGAGTGGGGGTGGCAGGGGTGATGGGCAACATAAGCCCTATGAGTGGGGGTGGCAGGGGTGATGGGCAACATAAGCCCTATGTGTGTGGGTGCAAAAACAACAATTGATGGACAGAATGCAGAACAATGTCATACATTCACCCCAGTACAGAGATCTGGGCCTAAATCCATCGTTTTTTTGCTCACCATGCCATTCCAGTTTGAACCCAGCCATATGCAAATCAGTCTTGACCCTGTGCCCCATGGGAACAGTCCAGCCCGAACTGCCAAGCCAGGTCCTCCCTGGACTGGAAACAAGCATTCTAGGACCGGTTTCGGGCTTTCAGCCCTCGTCAGCCAGGATAGCTTGATTCCAGTGGCATGGAGAGCAAGGGACTCACGTCTGAGCCTACCCTTCCCACTCGGGGTGACTAATGCAAAAACAATAATTGATGGACAGAATGCAGAACAATGTCATACATTCACCCCAGTACAGAGATCTGGGCCTAAATCCATCGTTTTTTTGCTCACCATGCCATTCCAGTTTGAACCCAGCCATATGCAAATCAGTCTTGACCCTGTGCCCCATGGGAACAGTCCAGCCCGAACTGCCAAGCCAGGTCCTCCCTGGACTGGAAACAAGCATTCTAGGACCGGTTTCGGGCTTTCAGCCCTCGTCAGCCAGGATAGCTTGATTCCAGTGGCATGGAGAGCAAGGGACTCACGTCTGAGCATACCCTTCCCACTCGGGGTGACAAATGCAAAAACAACAATTGATGGACAGAATGCAGAACAATGTCATACATTCACCCCAGTACAGAGATCTGGGCCTAAATCCATCGTTTTTTTGCTCACCATGCCATTCCAGTTTGAACCCAGCCATATGCAAATCAGTCTTGACCCTGTGCCCCATGGGAACAGTCCAGCCCGAACTGCCAAGCCAGGTCCTCCCTGGACTGGAAACAAGCATTCTAGGACCGGTTTCGGGCTTTCAGCCCTCGTCAGCCAGGATAGCTTGATTCCAGTGGCATGGAGAGCAAGGGACTCACGTCTGAGCATACCCATCCCACTCGGGGTGACAAATGCAAAAACAACAATTGATGGACAGAATGCAGAACAATGTCATACATTCACCCCAGTACAGAGATCTGGGCCTAAATCCATCGTTTTTTTGCTCACCATGCCATTCCAGTTTGAACCCAGCCATATGCAAATCAGTCTTGACCCTGTGCCCCATGGGAACAGTCCAGCCCGAACTGCCAAGCCAGGTCCTCCCTGGACTGGAAACAAGCATTCTAGGACCGGTTTCGGGCTTTCAGCCCTCGTCAGCCAGGATAGCTTGATTCCAGTGGCATGGAGAGCAAGGGACTCACGTCTGAGCATACCCTTCCTACTCGGGGTGACAAATGCAAAAACAACAATTGATGGACAGAATGCTGAACAATGTCATACATTCACCCCAGTACAGAGATCTGGGCCTAAATCCATCGTTTTTTTGCTCACCATGCCATTCCAGTTTGAACCCAGCCATATGCAAATCAGTCTTGACCCTGTGCCCAATGGGAACAGTCCAGCCCGAACTGCCAAGCCAGGTCCTCCCTGGACTGGAAACAAGCATTCTAGGACCGGTTTCGGGCTTTCAGCCCTCGTCAGCCAGGATAGCTTGATTCCAGTGGCATGGAGAGCAAGGGACTCACGTCTGAGCATACCCTTCCCACTCGGGGTGACAAACGCAAAAACAACAATTGATGGACAGAATGCAGAACAATGTCATACATTCACCCCAGTACAGAGATCTGGGCCTAAATCCATCGTTTTTTTGCTCACCATGCCATTCCAGTTTGAACCCAGCCATATGCAAATCAGTCTTGACCCTGTGCCCCATGGGAACAGTCCAGCCCGAACTGCCAAGCCAGGTCCTCCCTGGACTGGAAACAGGCATTCTAGGACCAGTTTCGGGCTTTCAGCCCTCGTCAGCCAGGATAGCTTGATTCCAGTGGCATGGAGAGCAAGGGACTCACGTCTGAGCATACCCTTCCCACTCGGGGTGACAAATGCAAAAACAACAATTGATGGACAGAATGCAGAACAATGTCATACATTCACCCCAGTACAGAGATCTGGGCCTAAATCCATCGTTTTTTTGCTCACCATGCCATTCCAGTTTGAACCCAGCCATATGCAAATCAGTCTTGACCCTGTGCCCCATGGGAACAGTCCAGCCCGAACTGCCAATCCAGGTCCTCCCTGGACTGGAAACAAGCATTCTAGGACCGGTTTCGGGCTTTCAGCCCTCGTCAGCCAGGATAGCTTGATTCCAGTGGCATGTCTAAACTGGGGTGGTGTAGTGGGCAAAAGAACGATGGATTTAACCCAGATCTCTTGACTGGGGGAGAATGTATGCATTGTCAGCATTCCGTCCATCATTTGTTTGTTGTAACGCTTTTCGCCCTAAGTGGGATGGGTATTCCCAGACGTGGGACCCGTGCTCACTACGCCACTGGAGTCAAGCTATCCTGGCTGATGACGGCTGATAGCCAGAAACCGGTCCTAGGATGCTTGATTCCGGTCCAGGGAAGACATGGCTTGGCAGTTCGGGCTGGACTGTTCCCATGAGGCACAGGGTCAAGACTGATTTGCATATGGCCATGTCTAAACTGGGGTGGTGTAGTGGGCAAAAGAACGATGGATTTAACCCAGATCTCTTGACTGGGGGAGAATGTGTGCATTGTCAGCATTCCGTCCATCATTTGTTTGTTGTAACGCTTTTCGCCCTAAGTGGGATGGGTATTCCCAGACGTGGGACCCGTGCTCACTACGCCACTGGAGTCAAGCTATCCTGGCTGATGACGGCTGATAGCCGGAAACCGGTCCTAGGATGCTTGATTCCGGTCCAGGGAAGACATGGCTTGGCAGTTCGGGCTGGACTGTTCCCATGAGGCACAGGGTCAAGACTGATTTGCATATGGCCATGTCTAAACTGGGGTGGTGTAGTGGGCAAAAGAACGATGGATTTAACCCAGATCTCTTGACTGGGGGAGAATGTATGCATTGTCAGCATTCCATCTATCATTTGTTTGTTGTAACGCTTTTCGCCCTAAGTGGGATGGGTATTCCCAGACGTGGGACCCGTGCTCACTACGCCACTGGAGTCAAGCTATCCTGGCTGATGACGGCTGATAGCCAGAAACCGGTCCTAGGATGCTTGATTCCGGTCCAGGGAAGACATGGCTTGGCAGTTCGGGCTGGACTGTTCCCATGAGGCACAGGGTCAAGACTGATTTACATATGGCCATGTCTAAACTGGGGTGGTGTAGTGGGCAAAAGAACGATGGATTTAACCCAGATCTCTTGACTGGGGGAGAATGTATGCATTGTCAGCATTCCGTCCATCATTTGTTTGTTGTAACGCTATGTGTGTGGGTGGCATTAGTGATGGTCAACAGGTCCCCTGTGGGTGGGGGTGGCAGGGGTGATGGGCAACAGGTCCCCTATGAGTGGGGGTGGCAGGGGTGATGTGCAACATAAGCCCTATGAGTGGGGGTGGCAGGGGTGATGGTCAACATGAGCCCTATGGGTGGGGGTGGTAGTGGTGCTGGCCATACAACCCCTATGGTGGCCTGTTGTTAGTGGCCAGGATATGGATCCCCTGTGTGTGTGCCATTTTGCGGGTACGTGTCATTTGTTTGTGTGGTAGGTGTCTGACTTACCGTCTGCGCCGTCCGTGTCTGTTCCTGATCCGGTCATAGATGTAGAGTACTGGTATGACCTGCGCGATGGGATTCATGATGTGTTCATCTCGTACACCCTGCTTGTTGATCCGTCTCGTACCCATTGCAAGGTGGTCCATCTCGTAGCCGTGGATTGAGTTGTGGCGTGAATCGTAGCTGATATGCTTCTTTTTCGGATGCGGATGCTGTGACGTGCCGTACGTGGTGACCCGTACGGCGTGTATGAAGTACGCATCGTACTTGTGAGGGCGGAAACTGCTATGGATACTGCTTCCGGGTGACTCGGTTCGGCGTTAGGAGTTACGGCTCGGACGGAGAATGGAGCTTGAATCACAGCCTACGTGTCTGTCGGGTTTTTGGCAGTTATGCGCATCGTACTTCATCAACTGGACGGACTGGCTATGAGTACGTGTCGGTCACAAGGTAAGGCTATGGACAGCTCTCGGAGAGCTGTCCGACCTGGATTGGAATCGACCCCTTTGTGTGAAATTCGCCTCAATCATTGAAAGGGTCGCTGTATGAGTTTGAAGAAATAAATGAAATGTAACCACTAATAGTGGGGATAATTCTTTTTGAAAATGTTTATAGAATAGGTTTATCAGCCCATCAGGCCCAGGGGATTTTAGGATGTAAGTCATGAGCAGGTCTTCATCTGAGAGCAATGCCTTCATTGCCTTACCATTAGCCTATTTTAATCTTGGAAGACTGACTTCTATAGAACGCATCTAATTTCCTCTGATCAAAACACTCCTCTGTAGAGAGCCTGGGCTTCTATCTCGGCATCATTCCTAATCAAGAAGGTGACTCCAAAGTCTGTTAAGGTGGTGATTCTTTTAGCAGTTGATAACATTTTAAGTCTCATTGCCAAGTCTGTCTTATTGACTGTTCCATAAAATCTATGCTTCAGGCATAGGAGTGCCTTTTCATATCTCTCTGTGGCTGGGAGATTGAGTTAATCTCTCAGTGTTGTCAACTCATGCAGGGTTCTAATAGAGCCAAGTTCTCTCTGCCCCTCTTTTCCCTTTTAAGGCCTGCTTCTCGTCTTTCTCTGGCATGGTTGCAGATTCGCTTTTGCTATTTTCTTTTAGCAATACCTTGGGGCCTAATAACTGGCTGCAAGGCGTCCCATTGGTTTCACCTCTCCCATGTTATTCTACTCAAAGGAATGCTTAGTGTATCTTTCAGATGGGTTATTTCAGACCTCCAGCTATCTCTCTTGTTAGCCTGCAGTATCAGGTCTAATTCCTAGATCATCAAATCATGCTCAGATATTTTGATGGAACCCTAGGTGATGAATTTAGACGATTCCAGTAGGTAGTCAGAAACCAAGACCGGGTCTATCCTCGAATGAGACCCATGCACATGCAAAAGATATGTGAATCCTCTGGTATGGATAGCTATTTCCCTCCAAACATCAAGAAGGCTTTCCTATTGACAGCTGCTTCATAGCTTTCTGGACTTTGCTCCCAGAAAATACCTATTTTTGGGCACCTATCTAAGGTTGAGTCTGTGGCCAGATTAAAGTCTCCCAACCAAACAAATTCTTTTGGGCCCAACTGTCATAGGTGATGTCTTGTCCTGTGTGTGGATAGATCGTCAGACTGGAATGGATGAAGGTAGATTGGTAGGTATGAATGGAATGTGTGAAGCATTGGAGAGGACAGTTGCTCACTTACCCGCATCACAAATAAAAGATGTTATCCATCTTCTGGATCCGAATTTCACTTCAAAACAAAGGTGATGAGGATGGGATCCTGATGAAAAGGTGCCAGTGTTTTCTCATACCTCAACCCATCTTCGTTGTGGATTTATTGCACTTATGTCAAATGCGAAACATGTCCCAGTAGTGGATACACTATGCAGTCATTGCTAGAAGAAAGGGCATTTTGTACGGGTGTACAGGGAACTTTTTTAGGGTGTCAATTGTTTAATGAGATGAGTGACAATCAGAAGGATTATGAAAATGAGGATTATGGTGTTGTTTTATGTGTTAATAATTCAGAATTGAGTGGTACTCATAGGGCTTCCCAAATGCAAAATCTCTTTGGATGGAATCACGATAACAGTAATGGTGGACTTGTTGCATGATGCACAATTGTAAGTGCGCGAGTTTGAAAAACATTAGAGTGGAAGAATGTTGGAACCTTCTGGTATGCGTCAGGGTAGTTCAATCAATCAATCAATTCGCTTTATTCGGTTTTTGCATAAAACCAAAAAAGTCAAATAGAATGAAATATACAAAAAAAGTCTATCCATAAAACAAGTTTGCCAAATAACATTAAGTGCAGTACATAGAGATAAAATGGGATAAAGTGAATATATAATTTAGGTTTAAAGTAGGAATAAAAGAGAACAGAGCCTGGGATACCAGGGACACGTCTCAACCATCCCATATCTGCCTAGGATCTTTAATCACAGGTAGCTCATAGCCTAACTGCAGATGAAAAAAAAATGAGAACATAAAAAACAGTGTTACCAAAATAATGTTTGGATAAAAGTAAAGGCAGGGCGTACCTGCCTGAACTTTAAGTTTAAAAAAAGGGAATTATAAAAATCTTCCAGGGAACCTCGTAATAACTACAAAACATAGTAAAGTGGAGCATGTCCAGTGGAGACGTACCGTCGCAGCCACAGGACATTAAACTCTGACCCCCTATAACACCCACATGGCTCCGCCAACAGAAGATAAAATAGATCAAAACAAAACCTGGTCATTAAAAAACAATCATAAGTGTTTAGAGGTCCCAGAAGATATGGTTCAGTAGTTCGCACGGTCTTTAAAATGACATATCTGCAGCCACTCGGCTTCCTTAGCTCCCGTCCTTCCCTATCTAGCGTCCGCTGCCTAAAAAAGGACTCCTTTACCCACCCCAGATCCTTCCTGTTCATAGATTCTGGTGTGGAAAATAACTGGGCATTGTCAAGGGCCATACAATCCGTCAGGATCAATTTATTTAAAGTTGTACCCTGGCTAAGTCAAATCTTTAACCACAAGAAAAGTGGGCGAAATGCCAGCAGGTCAGAGAGGTAAGCCACACCCAGCTCTTCGTGTTCCGCTACGGTTGAGGTTCCCGGAGGCACACTTAAAAGACATCTCAAAAACAAATTTTTAACAGTTTGTAATTCCTCATGGGTGGTGTATCCCCAGATTTCGCTGCCATAAGATACCTTGGCGATACACTTTGCCCGGTATATATGCAAGAGAGTCCCAATCGGTCTCTTAACTAGAGGGTCATTATAATGGCGGGGAACCCGCTGCAGGAGCCTGCCGGTGGTGGGTTCACCGCCATCTTTCAGCCATACTCTGCCCACTAGATAAGGATGGCAGGCAGTGTGCCTGTCGGATCCACCCCACATCCACAACATGGTGGTGGTGCCTAGCAGGCTCCCCGCCAGATTTGGATGCTGCATCCCCACCAGCCTGTGTATGGTGGTTCAACTGCCATTCAAAGGTTGGCGGGATGCACTTTGGGGGCCCATTGGGAGCCCTCCTTTTTCAGCGGCATGGTACTTGTGCACTTGGGGGGCATCAGGTGGCAGGCAGCGCCTGGTGCCTGCCAGGTAGTGCAGGGAAACGCACAACATGCATTTTTATCATTGAGGTGGGTGCTGCAGCCAGCAGCACCCGCCGCAATGGTAAACATGCACAATGCGACCGCCACAGTGGCGGTCGCATTGTAATTACATGTGCGGGACCGCCGCCATATAGTCTTGAGTCCATCCGCCATCGTAATCACACCCCTAGTTTTGAGTCAAATTTTCAAAATGGCAGCATTAGCTCGCAAAAAGCCACCTTTCTTCTTTTATTTTAATGGCCCCCATTTCATCGTATCTTCTATCAGGACCCCCAGATGAGAAAAAACGTCTGTGCGCAGGACCTGAATGGATCCAACCTGGAAAGGATAATCCTTTCTTTAACAAGGTCCCACATAAGAGTTTGAGTTATTGATCAGCAGGTACTGTTCCTCCATGAATGAGGCAAAGGAATTAAGCAGCGTTTGCAGCCCACTGCAGGGTGTAGACACAGAATATCGCGCACAAAATATTGAGTTGCACAAATATCGAATCATTAATCGTGGGTCAGGAATATCGACAGCAAGAATATAGTGGTCAAAAATATCGACTTAAGGTAAGAAATATCGTTTTCAAAAATATTGAAGTGTTAAATATTGTTTGCAAAAATATAGTTGTTAAAAATATCGTAATTTTATTGTTATGTATTTTAGTATATATTTTATATGTATGTGATGTATGTTTATCTGTATAAGATTTGTTTGTATTTTTAATATATGTGTTAAATTATTAGTAGTTATAAATTTTATTTTATTTTATTTTGTGCTTTTAGTCCCATAGCGGGTTGTGGGTTTATAGGGGAATAGGGTGGGAAGTAATTTAATTATTTTAAATACATTTTTTTTTTTGATTTTGCGTTTTTAGTTCCGTAGTGGGTTGTGGGTTTGTAGGGGGATAGGGTGGTAAGTAATTCAATTATATTAAATTTATTGACAAATTTGTATTTATAAATTTTTACCTCTTTGCTATCCAGCACTTTCCCTACTGTTGGATTCACAGGAGTGGAAATAGCAATTTTTACCCCTCCGCTATTTAGCACTTTCCCTAATGTTGCACTCACTGGAGTGGGAATATAATTTTTTAACTCTCCGCTATCCAACACTTATCCTACTGTTGTATTCAGTGGAGTGGAAATAGTAATTTTTACCCCTCTGCTTTCCAAGACTTTCTCTACTGTTGCATTGTTTGGAGTGTAAATAGTAATTTTTACCCCTCTGATATCCAATACTTTCCCAACTATTGCACTCACTGGAGTGGGAATAGTAATTTTTACCCCTTTGCTATCCAACATTTTCTCTACTGTTGCACTCACTGGAGTTGGAATAGTAAATTTAATCCCTTCACTATCCAACACTTACCCTACTTTTGCAATCACTGGAGTGGGAATCATAGTTTTCATCCCTCCACTATCCAACACTTTTCCTACTGTTGCACTGTTTTTATTGGTAATAGTAATTTTTGTCCCTCCGCTATCCATCCCTTTCCCTACTGTTGCACTTACTGGAGTGGGAATAGTCATTTTTGCCCCTCTGCTATCCAATATTTTCCCTATTGTTGCACTCACTGGAGTTGGAATGGTAAATTTAATACCTCCACAATCCAACGCTAAGGGGCCGATTCCGATCCGGGTTGTAAAGCACTCCGACCAAGTCGGATCCGGAGTGTTTTCCGACCGAGCCGGACACCTACAGTCCAACCGAGCGAGTACGATGTGCACGTGTGCTGTCGGACTCGGTTTGGTCGGACTCCCATAGAAGTCAATGGGAGCCAGTTGTACGACGCGTACATGCGCTCCCATTGACTGAATGGTTACGTCTCGAACAAGTGCGCCCCCTACAGTGGGTATGCGTCGGTGCCATCCGCACCGTACATGCCTGTGTTGGGGAGACACATAGGTCTCCCCCTGTGTGCGAGTCATATGGCTGCGGGTGTCAGGGGGTCCGACGCGGACCCTCGAAGTCTGACTCCGGGAGCTTTTGCGAGCTGGACACTCCGGCTCGCACAGGCTGTCCGACGTGTGCATCGTACTGGCTCGGTCATGAATCGCATCCATTGCACGCCACGGTTAGTTTACGACCGAGACATACGGAGCGGTTCGGACCCGGAAACTACTCGGTTGGTGAATTTCATGTAGCTCGCATCGTACTGGCTCGCTCGTACAGCTGTACGAGTCGGCCGGGAAACACGCGTACGGCTCGTAGTTTTTACGGCTGGATCGCGTTCGGTGCCCTTCCGACCCGGATCGGAATGGGCCCCTTACTCTACTTTTGCACTGACTGGAGTGGTAATAGTAATTTTCACCCCTCCGCTATCCAACACTTTCCCTACTGTTGCACTCTTTGGAGTGGGAATAGTCATTTTTACCCCTCCGCTATCCAACACTTTTTCTACTGTTGCACTTACTTGAGTGGCAATAGTAATTTTTACCCCTGTGCTATCCAAATTTAATTCCTCCGCTATCCAACATTTACCCTACTTTTGCACTCACTGGAGTGGGTGTAGTAATTTTTACCCCTCCGCTATCCAACATTTTCCCTACTGTTGCACTTTTTGGAGTGGGATTAGTAATTTATTTTCCCTCTGCTATCCAACACTTTCCCTACTGTTGCTATCACTGAGGTGAGAATAGTAATATTTACCCCTCCGCTATCCAACACTTTCCCTACTGATGCACTTATTGTTTTGGGAAATGTAAGTTTACATTTCTTTCATAGTTTCATGTTTTTATTTATTATTGATTTTCTTTTATTTTAAATTATTGATATATATATTTTATTTTTATATAAATGTAAAGCTAAAAAATTAAATAAAGATATTAGTTAATACATTATTTTTAATAAAGATATGTATATGTATAAATTATTATGTTTGTCTGTTTATATTTTTTTAAAGTAAGTGTATCTGTTATATTTAGTTAAAAAGTATATTACATTTAATTTATTTTGTTAAAAATAATATTATTATTTAATATATTTAATATTTAATATTTAATTTGAAATATATTTTTAAATCGTTGTTTTTTACATCGATATTTTTTACCTTGATATTTTTGAGTCAATATTTTTGTACTTACATGTTAAGGTATGAGAGTCAATATTTTTGCAGTAGATATTTTTTACTCGATATTTACAACATCATTATTTGTGACATCGATATTCTATCAGTGAACCCTCTTGTAGTCCGGGCCATAGGGAATGCATCATCTGCATACAATAAAACGGACATACCACGTCTACCCACCTGGGGATAGTCCACCCTAGAGCCCGCTAAAGCCTTCTCCTAATTATTAATATAAAGGTTCAACAAAATAGGGGCGAAGATACACCCTTGTCGAGCACCTCGTTGCAATGAAAATTGAGTGTATTGACCCTTGACCTTTGTGTCTCTATGGAGGTCCCTCAGAAAGTAGACAATATCACAATCCACCCCTAAGGACAAAATTGGTCTGCCAAAGCCTTGTTCTATTGACCCTGTCAAACGTAGACTACAGGTCCATGAAAGCCAGGGGGATGGTACCAGGGTGGTCAACCGTGTACTTGTTCAAAATTATAAGTACGTTTAAACATTGGTCCACGGTCGACTGTCCAGGACGAAAACCGTACTGGGCATCTACTAGAATGTTGTTATCTTCAGCCCAGCAGGCCAGCCTTTCTAATAAAATGTGACCAACCACCTTGACCACTGAGTCCAACAGGGAGATTGGCCTTTAGTAGTGGGTACAGTCACTATTTCCCTTTTTAAATTTTGGTACTATGGTGGATATGGCCCAGGAACCAGGGGGACCGGTCTTTACCGCAGCATTTAGAATAGCTGTAAGGGCCGGTACCCACAAGTCGAAATTGGATTTGAAAAGGTCTGGGGGAATCCCGTCTGGTCCTGGTGCCTTATTTCTGGACAGCCCGACAATACCTTTCCTACCATCTTTAGATGAGAAAACCAAGGCGGAAATACCCTCACCCAGTCCAGTAGCTGTGATCTTGTCCGGGGGGCACTGAAACATATCCTCAAAGTGGTGCACCCATTCGTCCACTGTTATGTGGGCCCCCAGGATGTTTCCAGCATTCTCTGTTAAAAATGGGCTATTTATAATGCTCCAGAACTTGGAGCTTCTCATTACGGTGCTCGCCTCTATTAGCTCCTTCCTTGCTTCCTCCTTCAATACGGCCTTTTGCCTTGCTAATTCAGCTTTATAGGCCCTACGACTAGTTTAATTAAAGCGGTGACTCTTGATCTTTGGCTTAGGGCCTCCTTCAACTTCCTAGATGCACGAGAACAGGCAGAATCAAACCATTCGGAGGCCAAATCAGAAAAGCACTGTGCTGGAGAGCTAAGGAGGTCTGTTATCGTGCGAGATATGACATTAAAGGCCTCTAAGGTTTCAACGGGATCAGCCAGCTGGGCTTCTCAGATAGCTAGCTCTTTCTGTCACGAGACAGATAAGGATGCGTGAAAGGACTCTGGGATAATCTGGACCCACTTTAACCTTCTAACCCCCATCTGGGGGTTTCAATGACCCTCTCTTTCCTGCCCCCTTGGTTGGAGCTAGTGATGGCCAACTGATTTGAACACATAATGGGTTATGATCGCTATATATACTTGCCTTAATAGAGAAATCTGAAAAAAAGGAGTTGACACAAAAATAAAATCAATAAATGAGTCATTTCCATGCCCTGAAAATGAGGGGTTAGTATCCTTTCTGCAGGGTTCCAATTTACACATAGCCGAAGTTAAATCAAATTTGTTTACTAGGGCATTAAGGGAATCTCCCAGGAGGGTGTGCTCGAGATGGATACCCTTCAGTCGTGGGCAGCCCAAGTCTCTCAGTCCCATTACCCTAGGGCTCTTCAATTGAGTGAAGTCTTCTGTGACACCCGGTGTAAGCATGGGCACGTTTCCCAAGCCCACAACATACGGTTTAGACTCTGGTGGGAGGTTTAAATTAACTGGCTTCTGATTAAAGCAACCCCCCCTAGCTTCAACCACTCTTCCCCTCTTTAGATGTTTCTTCCCTGTTTTGATGACTTGAACTAGTTCGTTCAGATGAAGAGGTTCCTCCTTCAGACCCAACTATTGTGGCTGCATTGTTCTGTGGGAGCTGCACAAGCCTTCATCGGCCCTGGGATTGGGTAACACTCTCTGCAACTAGATATAGCCAAAATTGCTGCCCCTTTTGGTCTGTACGATGATCATCAAGGTTAGGGGCCTTGATGCTAGCACCACCTGAGATTACATTGGGTTCCACCTGGGGTGCCTGCTCTCTTTGTGAAATGCACAGATTGAGATTAAAAAGTCACAATTCTATAGAGGCAAGACGTTTCATATGTGGATCTAATTTCGAATCCAATACATCCCGTAAGGAACCCAGAAAGGATTCCAACAGAACCACAATGTCCTCCTTTTCAGTGACTTGTGCATCAGGTGCTTTTTGCTGCATGCCCTCAACTCTTGGCTGCTTAGCTTTTCCCCTGGTCAAAGGAAACTTTCTTTTCGCACCAGAGCCACCCCCAACTCCTCCTCGCCCTCCTTGGGCTCCCCCAATTGGCATTGATGGAGGAATGGCTGGTGACTTAACTGGGCTGCCGTTACCTTGTGCTAGGAAGAGAGAGGGTTTAGCCACAGAGGCACAGCCAGGGAGTGTAAAAGGTGTAATGGATGTGGGTTGGCCAGTCACACAGCCAGATGTACTGCCAATGTCCTGCGATGACAATGTAGAGGGTGATCCTAAAGCGGAGTCTGGGAGCAACAGCACACTTGAGGGACTGGGGAGAAGACGGTTAGTGTGGGAATGGGAAAGACACCGGGTCATTAGCTTGATCTCCTTAAAAAGGACCCCAGCCGCCCTCTGCAAGAAATAGTCCATGGTAACTATGGTACCTGCGGGGGCCTTTGGGGTCAGCGTGACCACCTTACGTTTTCCCATTAATGTTCCACGCTATGACGTAGGCTACTGGATACTAAGACAAAGTCGGTAAGCAGACTACTCGCTGGGATATAGATAGAGAACATGTGCTCCAAAGTCTACTGTAGCAATGTAGATGGACCCTGCACTCCACTACTATACAGGAAGGAGGGTCAAGACTTTGTATAAAAAAGTATGAGCTTTTCCTACCTGTACTTGTTGCATCATATACTCCTTCAGGCCTTCTGAATGACACTATTGGCTCTGGTGTCACTGAAGCACTTCAAGCCCAACGATTGGTGGAGAGAGAGCCCAAGAGCGAGGGCCCAGCCCGGCCTCCTCCGGTCTCTAACAGGCACAGACGGGCCCGGTCTAGGCACGGTCTTTGCCCGGGCACGCGCCCGGGCGTGACCCAGCGAGTTCCACACTACGAGAGCCCACAAGCCACTTTGTACGCCACCTATGGGTGCAAGGCATGGCATTGACAGTAGGTGGCTGCTGCCGCAAAGCTTCCTGGGGCATGTAGTCAGCCCCCAACACCTTGCCGAAACAAGAACAAGAAAACAAGGACTCCTGCGCTGCGGGAGCCCACAAGCCAATTTGTGTGGTTCATCTGGGCACAGGCATGGCAGTGGGAGTAGGCGGCTGCTGCCGCAAAGCTTCCTGGGGTGTATAGTCAGCCCCCAACACCTCGCCAAAACAGGAACAGGAAAACACTCCCATCTTGGTAGTTAATCTGGTCACAAAATAGAATTGAATGGTTATTTTTGGTCTGGGATCAATTCCAACAAAAGATTGACCATTTATAAATGTTTTGTTTCAATCAAGGGTGAATCCATTTTAGGATGAGTATTCATCAAGAAGAATTAGGTCTGAGGTCAAAGCCCAAGTCATGATATGCGATATAATGCCTCGGAAGGACCATGTGAGAGCCATTATGAATGCTCCATGTCTTGTAAACAAGGAGGAGTTGATGTCATTCTTCGGATTAACAGAACTTTTTGTTATTCATGATTTATTGAAAATGACTTCCGCAAAGTTGAGATACTACGCAGATTGTGAAAAATTTAAAATATGAATGGAAGAGTGAGAATAACAAATGTTTGGCAATTCAAAAGTAAGAGATTGTGAGAGCACCGTATTTGTAACCTTTTTTTTCTGGTGTGTGTCATGGCAGTGGATGCTAGTGGATACGGTTTGGGTGATTTACTGGAACAAAAGGATGGGGGGTCTGAGTGGATTGTCGCACATGGTTCTCGTGTTTTAAAAAAATGTTTTTTTAAGCGCTTTACATGAGCACCAGTTTCGTTACAGACAGACACATTCATTTTTGTTAAGCACAGGGAGATTAAGTGATTGGCCCAGAATCACAGGATGTTAAGCATCGTTGCAGAGACTCGAACCCGGTTTCCCAGATTTGAAGTCGACCGCCCTAAGCGTTAGGCTACATCCTCTTCCCAACAGTGTTGTATGTTGCAGAAAGTAATTAATCTGCAATTTGGTGTGAGATGTTGGCGTTTTGCTGTGCAGTTGAGCAGTTCCATATATTCCTTTGAGGAATGAAAGTTTGTTAAGAACAGATCACAAACCATTAGTTAACTCTTGGCTCCGGGCAGTGATAGAACACTGACATCCAGGATTGCCTTAGTGTTGAACTTGCAAGTGTATAATTTTGAAGTGGAGTATGTACCAGGAGAGTCAAATGGAAAAACTGATGGATCATCCAGATTGCCATTAAGGTTGAGTAGTGGGGACATTAGTGTAGATGACGAGGAATGTGAGGTACTGATTACATTCAAAGATATAGAAGAAATTGTATTGGCCCAAGGTTGTGCAATGTATGAACAAGAATAGGATTGGCCATGAAGGAATATCAAGATTCCTGTTCAGCTAGGGATTTCTCAAAGATTGGGTGGCCATTGGAAAACAAATTGAAGGGAGAATGTATTGTACCTTGTTGGATTAAGGAAGACTTGTTTTTGAAGAATAATGCACTAAACAGAGCAGATAGGATCATTCCACCCTGTCATACGCAAGAGAAAATGCTGGTGTTAACTCAGGAAGAACATTGTGGCAATTCAGGTAGTAAATGTGAAGTGAGAGAGAACTTTTGATGTCCAGGAATAGAGACAGAAATTGAAAAGTGAGTAGGAGACTCACAGGTGTGCGACAGTATTGACTAATCAGCTTGAGCATTATTTGCTCCTTTGTGTGTGGTTAAGCTGCCGGAGCGCCCCTGAAGGAAGGTAGTTATTGATAATAAGGGACCATATGATGTTTTCCCAGAATGAATCATATGTAGTAGTACTAATTGATTATTATTAAGTGGTTGAAGGTGCAAATTGCAGAAAGTGTGACTACTGAAATAGTCAATGTGTTTATGGACTCTGTGTTGTGCCTTGAAGGAATCCCAGAGGAGTTGGTGTTGGATAATGGGGTGCTGTTCACTTCAGAGAAAATGCACTGAATGAAACACACCACGGTGGTTGTATACCTGAGATCATTGACCTAGTGGAATATTACAATAGAGTGGTAAAAGAATACATAAAATTGGCAATCAAGTTAGGATTATATTGTAGGAAAACACAGCAGGGCACTGCTGTCATATAGGGTGGTACCCAATACTATAATAGGCAAATCGCCTTTTGAGATGTTAAAAAGACGTAGACCAATGACTAAACTGGTTACATGGTGGTTGTTGCATAGACAGGAAGCAAATACAACATTTAGGGGCCGATTCCGATCCGGGTCAGAAGGGCACCGAACGTGATCCGGCCGTAAAAACTATGAGCCGTACGAGTGTTTTCCGGCCGACTCGTACAGCTGTACGAGCGAGCAAGTACGATGCGAGCTACATGAAATTCACCGACCCAGTTGTTTCCGGTTCCGAACCGCTCCGTACGTCTCGGTCGTAAGCTAACCGTGGCGTGCAATGGATGCGAATCACGACCGAGCCAGTACGATGCACGCGTCGGACAGCCTGTGCGAGCCGGAGTGTCCGGCTCGCAAATCGTCCAGGTGGTTGCCTTTGGGGGTCTGTGTCGGACCCCCTGTCACCCGAAGCCCTACGACTCGGACACAGGGGGAGATGCATGGATCTCCCCAACACAGGCATGTACGGTGTGGATTGCACTGACGCGTACCCACTGTAGGGGGGGCACTTGTCCATGACCGGCTTTCATTGACTCCTATGGGAGTCCGACCGAACTGAGTCCAGCAGCATACTCGCTTGGTCGGACTGCAGGGCTCCGGCTCGGTCGACCAGGATCGGAATCGGCCCCCAAGAGACGATGTTGAAATGATGATGTGAAGAAATATCAAGAGAAAATATACCAGTCAATGGAAAGAAGACGAGGTGTGTGAAGATTAGCAGAGGTGTGGCCTTTGTAGTGGACGATTAGGGAAGGATTAAAAATCGCTGGATCATACAAAAATGTTGTGTGTTGTGGTCAGGTCCCCAAACAGTGATCAAGGTAATGGGAACAACTGTGAAAGTGCAGCATGGTCAGTTGTGGAACTTTGCAAGAGTTTCTTTGAATGAAGGGATGAGGTATATGGGTAGTGAATATAGACATCAGAAGATGGTTGTGGTAAGGTGTTTTAGTCATAGAAAACAAGGAATTGGGAGTGACTATGAGGAGTGGTAATGGTTGTGAGAACAATCAAGGTAGGAGTGGAAGTATTAGTGCTTATGGATGGAAATGTTGAAGGAAGTATGCAACGTTGCATGAAAGAAAAAGCTGAAATTTTAAATTTAAGGAGTATGTGTAGAATTAGTGAACTTCTTATGTTGGTTCATTTTGTTAGGCTTGTGTATTAAGGGGGAAGATGTGTGTTAGGTGCTGTCTTGTCTTGTGTGTGATGAGATCATCAGAGTGGATTGAGGAAGGTAGAATGGTAGGGATGAAATGGCGTGTGGGAATTCTTTATATGTATATTACCAAAATATTGAAAAAATATATATTGTGCAACAGAATATAATAAAAAAAAACAGTAAAAAGTATATCATAAATACATATATGTGGCATAATATGTAATTTATTTAAAACATTAAATAAAATAATAATATAAATAAAAGTAAATAATTCAAACAATTAATATAGCTTAAAAAATATAGATATTTTCAAACATTATTAAAACAATATGTAACATTTTGTGAAAAATTATATTAAAATATTAATCATTTAAAAATTAAAATTAAACATACCTATACCAAAAAGATATATAAAACTTAATTAAAGTACAATCAATGCAAAACTAACAAAATCAAAATATAAATAATTTAAGCTTTAAATAAAACATAAAACCCCATAACAAACATCAGTAGAGAAAGTGTTGAACTTTGAAGGACATTACCACAGAAGAGAGATGGGGAGGAGAAAGGCACCTCTACAGTCCTCCAACGAAATCATAAACCTCAATATAGTAGGGTGCCAATGTCAGACGAAAGGGCACAGGACCCCAAGTTTGGTCCAGTACCTCCTATTATGAGCCACGTGGGGACCGTTCAGAATGGGAAGGCCATCGTTCATGGAAGAGAATGCCTCACATACATAATAGTTTCATGCTTCATCATCTACATCCTCTCCCCACACCAGTAAAATGGTACTACAAAGGCGGACTCATGGCCTCATTTATGAGGTTTTGCCATAGGGCAGCGCAGCAGGAGTTGCTCCTGCGCTTCCCTACTGCAAAAGAAAAGGGCAGGAATGCGCCGTATCTATAACATATGGCGCATTCCTGGCATTTCCCCCCAGCGCACAATGGGCTGCCGTGTACCTACGCAGGCCCTCTTGCACCATGGTGCAAGGGTGCCTGCGTTGCGGGGATGATTATTTATGTACAGGAAGGGAAACCTTTCTATACAAAAAAGAAACACAAGGGGCCCGATTCACAGAACTAACTTCAGACAAAATCCTAAACGTACTACCATTTTGGTATTCACAGAAGGCACTTACTCATTTTGGTATTCACAGGAGACACTTCCTCACTTCGGTATTCACAGAAGTTAGGAGTCCTAACTTTAGGACTCCTAAATGCCTTCTGTGAATACCGAAAGAAATAAAATTTGGATTTTTCTCAGTTTAGGAGTCCTAAAGTTAGGACTCCTAACTTTACTACTACTAAACTGAGAAAAATCCTAATTTTAAGGCTTTCGGTATTCACAGAAGGTATTTAGGAGTCCTAAAGTTAGGAGTCCTAACTTTACTACTACTAAATTGAGAAAAATCCTAATTTTAAGACTTTCGGTATTCACAGAAGGCATTTAGGAGTCCTAAAGTTAGGAGTCCTAACTGTACTACTACTAAACTGAGAAAAATCCTAATTTTAAGACTTTCGGTATTCACAGAAGGCATTTAGGAGTCCTAAAGTTAGGACTCCTAACTTCTGTGAATACCGAAATGAGTAAGTGCCTTCTGTGAATACCAAAATGAGTAAGTACCTTCTGTGTGAATACCAAAATGGTAGTAAATTTAGGATTTTGTCTTAAGTTAGTTCTGTGAATCGGGCCCATGATGCTTTTTCCTCACATAGAAAAAGGAAAAACGAGGAGAAATAAAGATATTTCTCTGCGTTGTGCCTCCATTACGCCTCCCCTGGGGAGGTGTAAGCTTTTGGCGCTGCCTCAGATTTACGATTTTTCCGTAAATCTATGGCAGTATCAAAAGGCCATGGATGTTGCTGGGAAAGCCCCCAGCAACACCCATCGCACGCCTCTTCAACGTAGAACACTGCGTTAAAGGGACTGATATTTATCAGACAGCATTAAGCCAAAAAAAGTGGCTTACTCTTGCCTTGTAAATATCACGAAGTCTTCTGCGCCACGGAACGTCACAAAAAGTGACGTTCCGGTGGCGCAAGGAGTCTTATAAATGAAACCCTCAATCTCCACGAAGACTTGGCGGTAAGAGGGAGTTCTTTCATAAATCTACTGGACAGTATCGGGATCCAGATGAGTATGTATACACCTGTGTTATGACATGAGAATAAAATACCACGAACCATCGTCCATGCAGACAAGAACAAGGGGATCATAGAATTGATAACTTGTGGTTCATAATGCCCCCTAATACATCATCCAACACGTGTAATTCATGGCAGTGACAGTGGCTAGCAACTATCAATCCTACGTGTTGTGGGTACCCATCTAAGTGATAGGAGGAACTAGCTACACAAGCACAAACAAGAGGTGTAAAGGCACCTACTATGTGTAGGACTGAATCTAATCTCTGCCTGGTTAGGAAGCCTGTATTATAATTAATAACATGGCGTAACAAACTGATTCATTATTACACCTATGTCTTACCCTAAGCTTCAGGGGATACCAGTAGGCTCGTCACGGAGAGGATGGTATCCTTCACTGTCACACTCTGCAAAATCCACAGCAAATGATGTGTGAGAAATAAGGAAGGGAAAGGAAGACTCGGACACATTCATATTACTTATAACAGAAAGTATGTCCAATGGTAGATGAGATAATAACCTGGCCCGTCACTGTGTCATGAGATGGACAAGGAAGTATCTTATCATTTAGATTATACAATGCTAATCTTTAGGGTCAATCATACTTCATTAATGGCTTCCGCCAGAGGAATCTTATTGAGGCATCTTGAGTTGAGGTTGCAAAATATGTGCCAAGGCAGTGCACCTAGACCAAATTGGGAACCCAGTAGTCGGTGAGACATGGTTGCTCAGGTATATCCATCTGCCCCAGTGGTATTACGCGGGGCAACAACCCAGAGATCAAACCGAGCCATCAATGCATCTAATTAGCCCAGAGGGTTTGTACATAGATTTTCTTGTATTTGTATTTTAGTTATTAATTTGTTCTGAGACCGATATCTAAGTATGACACCTCAAGTGGATACCAGCCCCTGAGGGCCCTTAAGAGTATGTTGATCTAACTGCATAGTTCTATTCCTAGCGAGGGTAGTGACCCTCAAACTGGTCCTTCTATCTTTTTATGTGGGGCCCTTGCCCAATAGCTGCTGGGGGAACTCTCTTGCTGGTGCCCCCCATTGCAAGAACGTATACGGTCATGGTTAGTAGCTACGATTTCATCTTCTTAAGCTAGTGACCCAATTATGGAGAGGTAGGCACAGGCCCCACACTTATCTTATTTGGCTGATAGGCTGCACCAGGGGATCTCATCATTGAGTCCTATCCGATCAGTAATCAACCTATACACCCATCTCTGCTCGAAGAATAACAGTGCTCTTGTCATATCTCCTTGGTTTTGTGTTAATCTTTTGAGGATCGACCACTCAATTTGGTCCATGCTGTGTTTTTATTAATGTAATGAGCAGTGAGTTTTGTGACATTCCTCTTGCATCTGAAGGTACTACGATGTGAATATGCACTTTCTGAGCAGTCATTGCTATGTATAGCAATCCCCACACGGACACTTTATAATACATACTACATTTGCGGTATTACAGTTGGTCAAATTGTTCTGTCTCCATGGCATTTTCATGCCTGAATCAAGCTCTTTCATTCTTTTTGTAAATGGGCACATGCTGCATCCCCCCGCACGGGGAGAGTCCTGTCGGAGGTGGGAGGTTCCACAGGGTTGTTTGCTGGTTCTCTGGTCCAGTATGTATCACCATGTCTCTGATATTTCTTGCTCTTCTCAAGGAATGCATTGGTTTTTCCAAGTCTAGTCCTCCTGACTTGAGGACCCCCAATTCTTGTCAATCATTTTTTGGAACCTGTTAAAAATTGGCTGTATGTAGGAACGCATTTCAGTCGGTCACAGGTCTTCTTTGTGTTTGGCATCAGCAGTTGCTCTCTGTTGTTTTTCAGCGCTCTTTTGTTGGCTTTTTTGTTCAACATACTCAGGTAATTTTTTACAATTAGCTTCTGTGTGGGCTTCTTGGTATGAACCCGGTAATCACTTGTATCTGAAAAATTGCCCTTAATCGCAGGAACTGGCTTACCAGTAGATTCTCACAAATGCCTCATGGGTGATAGCTCCCAAATCTCAGTCAATTATTGCGGTCCGAAGGTTTGTATAACACTTGGCTGGTCAAAGCCCCATCCCTTTCTTTTATTAAGAGGTCTAGGAATGCCAATTCATTAACTCCAATTGTAAGGGTGAAACGTAGAAAAGGATTCTGAGCATTCAACCATTTCCCTAATTCTTGGACTTCATGAACAGCCCCAGTCCATATGAGAAGGACATCTGAACGGTCCCCATGCAGCTCGTAATAGGAGATACTGGACTCGACTTGGGGTCCTGTGCCCTTTCATCGAACTTTGAAGGAGTCAGATTTACTATTGTAAATTCAACGTTGCCAGATGTAGTAGGCCAAAATCGCGAGTACGTTTTTAATGTTAAAGGGTTGAGATATAAGAACGTTTCCCTTTTTGAAGTAGTTGAAGTAGAAGACTTGTGATAGTTTTATATTCATAGTATAGCAAGGGGCCTTTATTTTTAACTGTTACCACTACTTGATGCACTTGTTGGTGAGATAGAAGACAGAAGATGATTTATCTGCGTCCAGACTTGACACTACGGTCTCTTATTCTGATCCAAATGGCTCTTTGAAATCCCAGAAGTGGATCAAAATGCAACCCTGGTGTTTTGGGAAGCAAATGAGGAAAGCAACCATGACATCCCCTCCCAATTTATCCAGCACATCAGAAATCCTCAAGTTGTTGCTCCTATTTCTGCCCTCGAGATCAGCCAATGATTTTGTTATCGCTAGTGTACCTCTTGTCACCAATAGTCACAGATTAAGTTCAGCAATATCATTCTGCATGGAGAGGACTGAGACATCTGAATCTGTTTTGGGCTCAGTATATTCCACTGACCTAACTTATTGTTTAATGGCAGTCCGTTATCTCATATACATTTCTAATGTAACCTTAGGCATTTAAAAATGTTTGTGAGCCGTTGGGCATGTTTTGTGGTTTGCCCACTCACAGATCTGCATGAAGTAACTTCCCGGCCAGTCTTGTCAGACATATAGTACTTGTGTATGTGCCTGTTCAAGCCCATTGGTTAGCATAAGTAAGGTATACAATTTGCGTTGTGTGCCTTCGTATACATATGTGGGTATATACTGTAAAAGAACAAATAATTGGTCAGTTCATTGATCAGGGGTTACCTTGCCCAGGTATTTGGTTTAATGTGAGGCATTTGTAAATATGGTGAGATAAACACTGCAATGCTGTTCAGGTCACGATACATTTTCTATAACATTTGGTGAAAGAAGCCTGTGATTTGTATATTCTAGACCCTTTGGCAGTCAGTCTTAGTCAACATACCATCACGAGACAGAGAGCCCTGTGGAGTGAAACACTTGCAACTCAATGAGCATTTCATGAGGAAAGTGCATGTTAGGCAACAATCAGTCCTATGGAACTCACAATAGTATTTGGTATTAGGGGACTCCAAACCTCACTTCACCAGGAATAGACACACTTGAAAATTCACACAGGGTTATACTTGTTATGAATGTATTAAAATCCAACACCTATTCTAGTGTATATAATGTGAATAGTGGTTACTATGAAGAACAATAATTGTGGCTACAATGTTCGCTACTAAGCTAAAAAGTAAATAATACCGCAACTTTATAACAGCAAATTAGAATTTCTCTGCATCGGTTTAACGAAGCCTCCCTTGCTCTCTCTAAGGCCTTGCTCTCACCCTCATACATTAGCAAAACAATAGAGGTATTGCTCTTTTAAAAGACAGCTGTTGTTTTTGTTCCCTGCACTCAGCAGCTATGGAGTCTCCAGGTAGCCTGACAAGTCTATCTGAGGACTCAATGTGCCCTCCACTAGTCTCCAGAAACGGAAAGGTGTTGACAGATTTAGTCTGTAAAACTCTCAGCTTGTATTCTCCTGGAAGTGAACATGATTTCTCTCCACCCTACTAATGCTCTAATGAAGTTTATACATGCATTACTTGGAATTTGTTGATGTTATTGAAATAAAGAATCATTATCGGAGGCCGCTTGCCCTTCCACCTATTTCTGCTCCTGTGAAACCTTGTTTACTTTTTAGAATAACATAACTGGAAGATATCAGATTATACTGAAACAAACATTAAACTATATATTTAAGAAAGCTTAATTATCTCACAGCAATGAAACAAATCATTAAATAATGTTGACTTCTGTGTATTTATAATAATACAAATATGTATGTCAATAAATGAATAGATGAAATGCAATATATGAAATGCACTGGTTAATACCTAAATGGGAGACATATGAAGATTATATCAGTCATTGGTTGTCTCCAGCCATGCATGTATCCCAAGGGGTTCGTCACTCTATGTTCAAGATCACAGAAGGATGGTGCATGCGTGGGTTGGCCACATGTGTAAGATTATGTCCAATAGGAAAATCCAAAGGTTCAAGGGGCATATTATCAAGCCAGGCGATAAAATTATCGCCGCTTTAGCGGCAGAAAACTGCCGCTAAAACGGCGATAAGGGGCTTGAAAATATGCTCTATGGAATTCCAATTGAAGCCCATGTTAGACGTCCTTCACATCTGATAAAACCTGACTACCTGATATGATTTCAGCACTCCGTCCATCATCTACTTGTGTTTGCTTTACCTAATATATTGCACATATTCCCAGTTTTTTTTAGAAGAGCCTGGTACATTCCATCAGGTTTCACCTGCCAAAATGTAACGAAGGGTGTGGACGTGTCACAGCCGGTTATGAATGAGTGCGTTACATTCTGCTCAACTGAGACTTCTAGCCCCTGTTTAAACAGGAGTTTGTGTAGGGTTCGATAAACTCTGACTTACTAATAATCAGGGCAATACTGCTGCCAGGACATAGAGACGCCATTCAGCCCAAAACGGTCACAGAGACCTGCATTAAAATAACCCTTTCTGTGCCCATTTAATGCGAGAGGATCTCAATCCTGAGCTATCGAAGCTGTGATCTGAATATTTGATTTTGAAGTTTTCTGTAACTAGAGACGATAAACTCAAATGGAATTGTCTGTACAGTTTTGAAATCTGCCAGTAGAGATGGTAAAAAAAGCAGTTTTTGAAGAATATCTGTTGATGAATTTCTTAGGCATGCTTCTTTCACACATTGCATCATTCATACATTAGTGTGTTCCTGGACTTGGACCTGTTCTAATTAAGCAAAACCAATTACGATAACACACAATGGCTATTCAATGTTGCACTTTAATGTGGAAGAGAGGAGGACTGGGTTTCCTTGACATGTCACTTGCGATGCCCTGAGGAAGAAAGCACCGACGCTTGACGTGCGACATATTCGTTGATCGCCGGTGGGTGTCAGTGCTGCTTTAGTATGAGAACACTGATTCCAGAAGTCGTCTCAGTTAAAGTAAAGAACTGCACAATAAATCTTTCCACCATTCAATAAATTTCATGTTTTGCCTGTTTGAGCAGAGAAATGAATGGCTCAGAGTGATCTTGAAACTAAATGTAAATGTTTAAAATGTTTATTAATGGCCTCTCACCTGCAGCCTGGAAGATGTCCTCCACCCCAAGTAGTCTATCTCCTGGACGCCCTAGCCTAAGTTCTACATAACTCAGCATCCCCAAAATGTCATGTGAACTATGACCCTTCATCCTTAAGTGGGGCTATGCCCTGCCCCTCATGACTAGGATGCCTGGTCAAACCCCCTGATTGGCCTGCCTGGGTTGACCTGCAGGAAGAACAGTGCAAGGACGGAGATGCAGGGTGGGCAGGGTGAGGGAGTGGTGCTGTTGACTTGGGCCAGGACTGGAGGCGTGCCTGAGCTCCAAGGCAGTCACCGTAACCAAGTGTTCAATTACCACTTGCTGCATGGAGGCCTAAATGGAGGATGTTAGTCCCTTAATCATCCTCTGCATGGCATCCACGTATTCCATCCTGAACACCCAAAGCCTGGGCTGGTCCTATGTCCCTGCTTTGCTGGATATGGTAGTGGAGTATAAATATTCCCACTTACTGCAACACAGACACTTTCTCCATGGTGGTGTCCCTGACCCCGGGGAGTGTTGTCATGATGGCTTACTCTCCATGGAGGTAAAACATAAAGAGGCATATACAGACTCCACAGCCCACAGCATTTATCACAGTTCCTGTAATTCCATGACCACAATGCTCATAGGCTTCCCAACTATGGGAAGAGGTGCAGGTGTCTCCTCCTTTTCCCCGAATGAAGCAAGGCACCACGCCTCCATTTCTGCTGGTACCATCTGTCTAAAGAAGTGAGGACCACCACCGAACCCATAACGCCAAGCAAAGATTGCAGGTGTGATTATCTCTCCCGGATCCCTAAAGTGAATCAAGTTACAAGTGGCTCATTTTACATCATGAGATGCATACAACATGTTTAACTGTATCCAGAATTCCCCCATATGTTATAAGTCACCTTTAACCTAGTAAAATCCTGTCTAAAATGTGCCAGAAGTATATAGCACGGATCAATCTTCCATGTAGTTTGGAAACTACTAAGAATGCTGCCTCAAGACAAGCTCTTAACATTAATATGTAAACTTGCATCTCTCTTGCCTGCATTGAATAGACCAGCTGCTGATAGCCAGACATTTCCTCTTCAAAGTAGCGAACCCTTGCTCATCTTCCTGTTCACGGCTCTGGGTCTCTCTTTCTTCAGCTCTACTAAGATAAAGATCTTAATGCTGAACTAAGGGGCTTATTATGATGGCGGGCGGACATCAGTCCGCCCGCCACCATAACAGTGATGGGACCGACTGCCAGGCGTGTGGCAATCCCACCGGCCCAATTAAGATGCGCCCGCCATACTGGCGGGTGCAATCTGGCCTTTTACCATTGCGGACAGTGCTGCTGGCTGCAGCACTGTTCGCAATGGTAAAAGGGCATGCACAGCATTTCCCTACATCACGTGGCAGGCACCACGCTGTGCCTGCCACGTGGTGCAGGGAACTGCAGGGGGGGAACTAGGGGTACCATCCAAGTGCACCCCTCCCGGAGGCCCACAACGGGTCCCCAAAGCCAATCCCCACCAGTCCTTTGAAGGGCCTGTATACCACCCACATCGTAGTATGGCTGGCGGCGCCTGCTAGGCACCGTCACCATATTATTGGCCCAGCACCACTCGGCCGGCAATTGGGACAACTGCCGACTGGCGGAAAAGTGGGGGATGGACTTTGCATCTGCTGCAATACCCTCCGCCACCATAATATGGTGGGGGTATTTCTCGTTACGATGGTGTAACGGTTGCCACCGCCAGCTCGGTGGTGGCGATCGGTACGCCATTGTAATGGGCCCCTAAGTCCTCTCTCGATGAACCTTTTATTCAGAATATAGTACACAGGAAAAATCTCAGTTTGAAAGATGGAGAAATATGAACAATTATCTTCAATTCTGTAAAGACCTAAAAACATGGCTCTTCTCACACCAATAATATAATTAACTCATGAGGAAAGCGGTAGATATCTGCATGAATGACCACATTAATTTACAAATGATTGTTCAATACATCTTTCTTATGTGCAGTTTTGGCACACACGGGATTACTAGCATCCTAAAGTGGTCTTCAGTTTATTTAGAGGGCAGTCTCCACTATGGGCTGTTCCAAGCTGTGGGTGACCATTTCATCACAGTGTACTGTTGTCACTGTCATATTATTGCCCCTTCTGGTTGCCCAGGATATTCCACAAGACCCCTACTACTAATAACTGATCGCCTGTTCACCCCTTTCCTCGCTCTGCAACTCATTAAATGGCAATACCCTTTGCAAGTTAAACTCAGTTGACATCTCACATGCATTTATTTTCTTGTAACTATACTGCAGACATTGAATAGGACAGAAAGTGGATTAATTTGGATTTGGGCAACCCTCACCAACTTAATAAGCAGACCCTTCTTGGCTCTCAACACAAGTCTCAGTAAAGCTCTACTCCACCCTTGTTAGCTTTCGCACAACCAGCATGCAATTTTCCAGAGAAATGTTTGTTAAGTTCATGTAGGACAAACAGTTTTAAAGCCAAGAGAAGAACACAATAGTCTTCCCAAACCAAGTTAGAAAAGAAAAGAAAGGTAAATGATTAGAAAGATACAAACATGATTCAAAACAGATATGTGAATTTTACAAGTATTAAGCCACAAATATCTTAGAAAACATAAAGCACTATTGTAAAATATCTGTTTGTGGTTGCCAGGGACTTAGGCAAGATTTCAAGTTGATCATGACTGAGTGAAGTCTCATGTAGGTCATTCTTGTCAAAGTTTTTACCTTCTTACGTTGATAGAAGGGCAAAGTTCAATGCAAGGTTCCTCAAAGTCAGATACATTATTGCTGAGCTCCTCCTGAATATATGGCTTTGGCTCTGAGGGGGACAAAGCTGTCATCTAGGCTGCTTCTTCACTGCAATATATTTGCAGTCTGGCCTACCTTTGAACCTAGGGCTAGATGTACGACCAAGGAATTTTCGACTCACAAATTGCGTCGCAATAGCGACTAGTAATTTGCGAGCCGCAAATTGGTATGTACAACAGTGACTGCGACACTGATTGCGATTCACAATGTAGGCACAAATTGCATGCCTCATGCATATGCATAAGGCACTCGCAATTTGCGACCCCACTGTGAATGACTGGCCCTCCCAGGTATGGTGGCCTTCTGGGCTCAGCAGACCTCCATGTCTGGGACTGCTTTTCAATAAAGCATTTTTTAATGCAGCCCGTATTCCTTTAAGGAAAACGGAACGCATTTAAAATTAAATATTTCATTTTTTAAGGGCATGTAGTGGTCCCTGGGACCACTGCCTGCCCTTAAAAAATATTTTTAGAGCCAGTAACAAAGGGGTCCTGTTTGCGAGTGGTAAACTGCACCCCTTCCTAACAGCGAGTGGCAAAACACTATTTTGCGAGTCGCAAATTGTTGCGACTCGCAAAATAGGGTTTGTACATGGCCAAAAGGATTTTTGCATGCGCGACCGGGTCTAAGACCCATTTGCGCATGCACATATCCATCGTACATCTGGCCCATGGTCATTTTGTTGGTTCTCTAAATCCTATATTGGGGCAAGGTTGTACGTTTTAGTGGGCAGGGCGCGACAAAGTCAGATGCCTTTGCCACATTGGTCAGCTGAATTTTTTTCAGCTCAACAAAAGGTCAGATTAGTACGAACCTGGCTTTCTTGTAGCCAGATCTGTATGCTATATGTATACTCTAGAGCACTATCCTGTAGTCTATGGCCCAGTGGGAGCAACAAATAGCCTCCTTCACCTATCTGCACACACCTACACATGCATTATCCAGAGTGTATCAACATAGAAAAAGGGGATGGGGAGGAGTGGGAAGGGAATCTGTTTCCTGTTGTTCACTCCATAACCAGTTGCAGCTTCTTCGTCCACACCTCTCCATCTTTGTGAGGAGCCGGAGGCTGCAGTGCATTTGCAATGCTGCTCACTCCACCAGCGTTTTGAGTTCTGTGTGTTTTGGTGCCCGAAACCATTCCCTGGCTCCAGCACCCTCTTTTACCCGCCCCCCTCCATGCTACCCGAGGCGGGATTCTGAAAGGCGACGTGGAGGTGGTGCTAGCCGCTATTGGCCATGTTCTTCTTGTGGTGAATTAGGGGACTGAAGAGGCGCCCATTATTGTTGAACATCGTCCGTTGTTGGCCCTCTCTTGTGGTCTGCTGCCCCTCTGGATGCTGTAGAAGAGGCTCTGCTTATCACCTTATCTGCTATAAAAAAATTATTTTTGTGCCGGACCTAAACAAGGATAACGGCAAGAAAACTTAGGTCGGGACGTTTGCTTGTGGCAGAGCCTGTGTAAAGACTACATCAAATCCCTTACAAAACAAGGACATTTCCGTTATGCTGTTGAAAGGAAAAAGTCAAATATTCAGCCTATGGGAAAGGGGAAAGGAGAAAAAGCCTCAAGTAGAAATAAATGCATCGACCAATTGGAATGGGGGGATAAAGTGACTAGGAATCATGAAACAATGGTTAATATTGTCACTAATGTGGTTGGGGGTGTTGAATCGCATGCTGTTGAAACTGAGCTTGGAGAAGGAGAGCTACTAGAATCCCAGAGGCATCCAGTACGGTGCCCTGGGGGCCTGATTGGCTCCCCAGTCCTTTTGTTATCTTCAGGTCCTCCTTTGCCATCATCAGTGACGGCAAATGGAAACCCACAAAGAACACCACATGCAAACATAGAAGACCATCTTGGTCCCTACCTCGTAGAGGATGCCCAAAATAAGGACTTTACTCTTCCCGATTTGGATTTGGAGCTTTGCTGGAGATACATCTCTCATTATACTGGTATGATCATGGAGATGGAAGATACCCCAGTAGTAATAGCTCCTATAGGACTGAAATTATTCAGCAGCATCCCTTCTAATAAATCTGATAATTCTCACCTGCATTCACACCTCTCTTTGACTCCTGATCTAAATACCAGTGACATCCAACCCAGCCATTCCCTAAGGAAAGAGGTAATAGTCTTGGATTCACTAGCATACTTAGAACAATTATTATCCTCTATCCTTAAGCTATTTGAAAAAATTGCTGGAGGTTCCGACTGTGTGCTGGAAACAGTAACTCAAATACTAAAGGTGCTGCTAAGAAGTATACAGAAAAGGGAGACTAGCCTAAGTGACCATGATGAACAAGTGGAAGCGGAAGCGGAGGTGGAAGGGGTATTAGAGAATATACTTGGTGGTGTTAATGGGGATACTGGCAGTCGACCCAGCTGTAATGATCATGATGGTAATTCCCGAAACAATAAGCTAGCAAATAAAGTTGTGATGCCAGAGAAGACTCCTGAACCTATACCTGAAGCCATACAAGTTATCTCTGATCCCAGACAAAAAGTAAAAAGCTTGAAGTGCTCTCCTAGAAGGACAGATCAGGAAGTATTTCCTATCTTTAAAACCCAGCTAAGTGGTTAGAAAGACGATGTTCCAGGGGTCCCGCATTTGGGAAAGAATTGGAGAAAGGCAGAGGATAGAGGAAAAAAATTAAATCAACACGAAGATTTTCTAAAAAAAAGCAAAGGAGAATATGCTTTGAAGAAAACATCGAGGTTATAACTAGTACGGAGACATTTATTCAGCCCCTTCAAAGTACGCTACGAGATATGAAGCCGGAAAATGAAACTGATTCTGCGAATTCTCATGATAAAGAATTAATAATAGCGTCGACAGTGGCTTATAAAACCACCCCCACGAACATTCTGGTTCCCAAAGGAGATTACGTTAATGCCCCAGTTAAGTTCTGTGTGTTTTGGTGCCCGAACCATTGCCTGGCTCCAGCACCCTCTTTTACCCGCCCCCCTCCGTGCTACCCGAGACGGGATTCTGAAAGGCGACGTGGAGGTGGTGCTAGCCGCTATTGGCCATGTTCTTCTTGTGGTGAATTAGGGGACTGAAGAGGCGCCCATTATTGTTGAACATCATCCGTTGTTGGCCCTCTCTTGTGGTCTGCTGCCCCTCTGGATGCTGTAGAAGAGGGTCTGCTCATTACCTTATCTGCTATAAGAAAATCATTTTTGTGCCGGACCTAATGGAAACCCACAAAGAACACCACATGCAAACATAGAAGACCATCTTGGTCCCTACCTCGTAGAAGATGCCCAAAATAAGGACTTTACTCTTCCCGATTTGGATTTGGAGCTTTGCTGGAGATGCATCTCTCATTATACTGGTATGATCATGGAGATGGAAGATACCCCAGTAGTAATAGCTCCTATAGGACTGAAATTATTCAGCAGCATCCCCTCTAATAAATCTGATAATTCTCTCCTGCATTCACACCTCTCTTTGACTCCTGATCTAAATACCAGTGACATCCAACCCAGCCATTCCCTAAGGAAAGAGGTAATAGTCTTGGATTCACTAGCATACTTAGAACAATTATTATCCTCTATCCTTAAGCTATTTGAAAAAATTGCTGGAGGTTCCGACTGTGTGCTGGAAACAGTAACTCAAATACTAAAGGTGCTGCTAAGAAGTATACAGAAAAGGGAGACTAGCCTAAGTGACCATGATGAACAAGTGGAAGCGGAAGCGGAGGTGGAAGGGGTATTAGAGAATATACTTGGTGGTGTTAATGGGGATACTGGCAGTCGACCCAGCTGTAATGATCATGATGGTAATTCCCCAAACAATAAGCTAGCAAATAAAGTTGTGATGCCAGAGAAGACTCCTGAACCTATACCTGAAGCCATACAAGTTATCTCTGATCCCAGACAAAAAGTAAAAAGCTTGAAGTGCTCTCCTAGAAGGACAGATCAGGAAGTATTTCCTATCTTTAATACCCAGCTAAGTGGTTAGAAAGACGATGTTCCAGGGGTCCCGCATTTGGGAAAGAATTGGAGAAAGGCAGAGGATAGAGGAAAAAAATTAAATCAACACGAAGATTTTCTAAAAAAAAGCAAAGGAGAATTTGCTTTGAAGAAAACATCGAGGTTATAACTAGTACGGAGACATTTATTCAGCCCCTTCAAAGTACGCTACGAGATATGAAGCCGGAAAATGAAACTGATTCTGCGAATTCTCATGATAAAGAATTAATAATAGCGTCGACAGTGGCTTATAAAACCACCCCCACGAACATTCTGGTTCCCAAAGGAGATTACGTTAAAGCCCCAGTTAAATTCTGTGTGTTTTGGTGCCCGAAACCATTCCCTGGCTCCAGCACCCTCTTTTACCCGCCCCCCTCCGTGCTACCCGAGACGGGATTCTGAAAGGCGACGTGGAGGTGGTGCTAGCCGCTATTGGCCATGTTCTTCTTGTGGTGAATTAGGGGACTGAAGAGGCGCCCATTATTGTTGAACATCATCCGTTGTTGGCCCTCTCTTGTGGTCTGCTGCCCCTCTGGATGCTGTAGAAGAGGGTCTGCTCATTACCTTATCTGCTATAAGAAAATCATTTTTGTGCCGGACCTAACGGAAACCCACAAAGAACACCACATGCAAACATAGAAGACCATCTTGGTCCCTACCTCGTAGAAGATGCCCAAAATAAGGACTTTACTCTTCCCGATTTGGATTTGGAGCTTTGCTGGAGATGCATCTCCCATTATACTGGTATGATCATGGAGATGGAAGATACCCCAGTAGTAATAGCTCCTATAGGACTGAAATTATTCAGCAGCATCCCCTCTAATAAATCTGATAATTCTCTCCTGCATTCACACCTCTCTTTGACTCCTGATCTAAATATCAGTGACATCCAACCCAGCCATTCCCTAAGGAAAGAGGTAATAGTCTTGGATTCACTAGCATACTTAGAACAATTATTATCCTCTATCCTTAAGCTATTTGAAAAAATTGCTGGAGGTTCCGACTGTGTGCTGGAAACAGTAACTCAAATACTAAAGGTGCTGCTAAGAAGTATACAGAAAAGGGAGACTAGCCTAAGTGACCATGATGAACAAGTGGAAGCGGAAGCGGAGGTGGAAGGGGTATTAGAGAATATACTTGATGGTGTTAATGGGGATACTGGCAGTCGACCCAGCTGTAATGTTCATGATGGTAATTCCCCAAACAATAAGCTAGCGAATAAAGTTGTGATGCCAGAGAAGACTCCTGAACCTATACCTGAAGCCATACAAGTTATCTCTGATCCCAGACAAAAAGTAAAAAGCTTGAAGTGCTCTCCTAGAAGGACAGATCAGGAAGTATTTCCTATCTTTAAAACCCAGCTAAGTGGTTAGAAAGACGATGTTCCAGGGGTCCCGCATTTGGGAAAGAATGGGAGAAAGGCAAAGGATAGAGGATGCTATGGCATCTATAACAGTAGCGCAAAGGGGGCCTGTTAACCTTATTCCATCAGTACTTAAACCCTGGCTGTCCCTTTCTCTGACTCCGAAAAAATGATTTTATTCCTCCGTTTGATGCTGATTTAATATTAAATAGGGCTTCATTGCTTAAATATCTCTTGGAGATCAAAAGTCTGAAATTTATACCAAGTAGTGATATAAATCTAGTTTCCATCCTAGCCACAGAGGTCAGTCATAAATCGAGGGTAAGGTTTAATTCCAAAATTTTTGTAAATCAGATATTACAATGGTCAGAAGGCCTTCAAAGCAGGGGGATTGATGTTATTCCACTCGTTGAGTTACCCCGATATAGAGCCCTCAACAATAGGTCGTTGTCAACCAACTCACTTTCAGATAGTAGAGACTCCTTGCATGAAGCAGAGGAATTAAAAATTTGTATCACAAAAAAAGGTAGACAAGTGCAATTTAAAGAATGCCCCCCCTTTCAATTAGGTGGAACTCTAAAGATGAGAGCCCCAAATGGAATTGGTTACCTAGTGCAGTGTCGAGCGGAAACAGTAATCACTTACAGCGACCATCCTACTAGCAATGAATTAAAAGATGATATCCTGGAATGCTGCAGGAATAAAGAATAGTAGGGAGAAGTTAATGTAATTGAGCACATTAGATGCAAATGTGGTACATCTCCAGGAGACCTGGTGCTCAGAGGATTTGATATGTAGGGATTATTTCACCTTAGACTGTAAAGCGACACCTTCCAGGATGGGACATGCAAAGGGAGGGGTGGCCTGTCTGCTGTCAAATACGATACAATGGAATTATGATTACTATAACCCCTTCGATGCTGCGCAGATTCCGCCGCTGTGCTGACGGAATCTTGCGCGGGCGTGGTCATGACGGAATGGTTCCGTCATGAGCACAGCTCAACCGTGGGTCATGACGGAACCATTCCGTCATGAGCACCGAAGGGGTTAAAGATCCTAATAATCTATTTTTGGACATTAACATTGTACAACCTTGATGGAAATGCAAAAAGTCCACCATTAATGTTGATAAATGCCATTATTCCTCCGGATGCTTCTTATGATGTTCTCTTAAATGCGGTCTTCTCCTACATTAAAAAAGCTAACGATACAGAATTTTCCCCTTATATAGTTTTGGTAGGAGATCTGAATGATAAGATCTCTAACTCTACATTGGACAGATTTCGAAACAAAGAAAAAGAAGAATCCATGCGGATTCCAATAGCTCTTTTTCCACAAAATATAAGAACTAACAAGAGAGGGAAAATGTTTGCTGATGAATTAATAAAGGTTGATGGTATTATAGTAAATGGGAGACTTTCATCGGACACACGGGCAGCTTCTACATGTAAAATCTCTAGAGGAGAGTCAATTTTAGACTACGTGGTGGTGGGAAGCTCCTCTTTTCTCCTGTTAAAAGACCTAAAGGTCTCTAATTCCTTTTGTAGTGATCACAGGCTACTAACTTTCCTTATAAATTTTAATTCGTCCTCGGCTGACCCTTGCACATTAGGTGGTGAATCTGTCAGTTTCGCCAAGAAAACAGGGAGATTTTACTGGGATAACAAGACCATTCTGGGCCTCAACAGTATCCTACAAATCACCTTAGAAAAAATACCCAGCTGGACAGGAACAGAAATTTTACCACATTTATAAAACAAGCAGTGAAAACTGCAAGGAAGGTGAACCAAAGAAAAAGTCTTAAAGTGGTCTCTTGATTCCTCCTGCCATTAAATCTTGAAATAAATAAACTAGCTAGGGAACAATATTTGAATTATTCCTCGGAAAGATATTATAGAATATTACTATTAAAAAGGAGGAGGACTCGTGTAAAGGCCAGGTTAAGAAAAGGAAGGGAAGATAGTATTTGGATTAAACTGAGATAAGCAGCATTTAAAGGCCAGATAAGAACCTTCTGGTCTCTTATCCAGGAGGGTTGTGGAGCCAGAACCCAATCAGTACCTGTGGCCATTGAAGAACATAAATGGGTTCATTTTATTCAGGATTTATATGCAGCTAATGAGGCGGCAATTAAGTACCTTGCAAAAGGAAGACTTTACCTCGTACGTATCGCCCTCTGAAAAAAGAAATAGAAATGGTGATCAAGGGAATGCGTACCTCAGCGGCAATGGGCTGCGCTGAAATACCATTCACAGCTATAAAATGAAACAGTATACTGTGGAGTAAAACTCTTTACCCGGTATTTAAGTATTGTTATGAAAATAAAATGGTTCCCCCCTCTTGAAAGGTGAGTACAATAGTCCCTCTGTTTTAGAAAGGAGACCGAGATCTTCCTCATAACTACCGTCAGATTGCGCTTCTTGATGTGGTGGGTAAAGTCTTCGCTAAATGCCTTTTGACCCAAATTAGCGATTGGGCGGATGCCATTAAAATTTTACCGTGGGAGCAAAGAGGGTTTAGAACAAAACATGGAGTAATCAATAATTTAACTGCTCTACAGGTAATAAATGAAAAATGTGTCAAAATCAGAGGAGGAAGGGTGTATACAGCTTGTATAGACTTCTCCACAGCATTTGACAAAGTAGATCATCTTTTGCTGTGGTGCAGAGTCCTAATGGGAGGGGAAAGAGGTCTCTCACAAGCTATCCCTACTGCAAATGGTCTAAAACAAGGATGTTTATTGGCTCCCCTGCTTTTCTCCCAATATATATCTGATCTTCCTCACAATCTGGCCCAAAGCGAGGGCATTGCCCCGTTACTTGGGGGAAAACCAATTGTGTGTCTGCTTTATGCACACGACATAATCATTTTGGATTTAAACGCCTAGGGGATTAAATAGTCGTCTGCAGACTCGGCATAAATTAACAGAGGCTCACCATTTAAAGATTAATATATCAAAAAGTAAAATTATGTGCATGCAGGGAAGAAAAAAGTTGCAGTACGGAAATTTTGTATGGTCTGTGGGTGGCCAAATTTGGAACTTGTAAAATCATATACCTTTTTAGGAAAAATAGTGCATGGCAACCTAAGTGATAAAGTCGATATAGAAAATAACATCTCGAAAGCTTCCATGCAGGGGAAAAGCTTGGGCTCCCTCTATAAGTCTACTGGAAAAAGACATTTTGCAATTTTATTGGTGGTGTTTCGTGCAAGAATCTCCGCTTCCCTGCTGTATGGTATTGAATTGACGATGTAGAGAAATGTTTTTTTTTAAAAGCAACAGAAGGCTGATTCTTAAGAAGTTTAGCCTCAGTTAAAGCAGCATGTCCCGTGGCTGCCCTCAGGTTAGAATTTGGGTTGAGAAGCATCTGGGTACAGGGTCTCGCGGGGATAGTGCTTTGGGTCCTAGGCCTGGCAAAGGGTGATGCTGGTACATTAAGATTTTTACTTCAGAAAGAAATTTTAGAATGTTTAAAAGAACAGTCATTAATTTTTTGAAATTTTAAGACTGCGGTTGATTTGCTGCAATTTGCTGCAATTAGATAAGTACGTGCTCTTTACTTTAACGTCGTATCAATTAAAGGCCACCTTGAAACAGGCCACCTGGGAATCAAGTTTTACAAGGGAAAGGGAAGCTTGAACTCTAAAGAGGGGTTTCCATCCGGTCATTGACTCCTGCTTGATAAATAAGTACAGGCTTACATCTCCTGGAACCCGCCTCATTGAATGTGACGTTTTTGGCTATTATTGATGCAGGGTATGCTCCCTTTAAATCCTTTACTGTCTAAATGGTATGGTTCTTCAATTTGTGCAATAATGGCCTACAGGATGTTAATCATGTGTTATTTATCTGCCCTGCATTTTTATTGTGTTGGCGTAAGTGGATGCGACCGATATGTTTACAACTATCTTTCAGCCTCTGCACAAATCGATTCTCTTTATGAGCCACCAAATGAAATGTTCTGCCATAGGATTTTTAACTTTGTTAATGTTTTCTAAACATGTATTAAGGCTCATTAAGTGTGTAGGAAGCAACCGCTAATACTTGTTTTTAATTCCATGCCAATTGCACTAAGGGAATAAAGTATATTTTTAATTATTTTATATTATATATTATATTGTAATGTTTTAATCCAAAGATTTATATATTGTTGGATCTCCATTAGAACTTACAGATGTTTAGTTGGATAGGAATATTTTTTGAGTCAATTTTTTATTGAAATAGATTATTGACTATCATGTTGCTAGTATTCCAGTTTATGTGGATCTCCATGGAGTTCCGTAATCATACATAAAAATAAACTAAACTAAAACTCCACAGTCTTGAATTCGCTTGTCAGAGACCTTTCAACTCTGCCTAAGGGAAATACATAACCTTATTTCCTGCAATACACACAGTCTGTTACTTTGACAAGAATATGTTCTCTAAAACTTTCTATCTTTGGCTTTCCTAACAGTCTCTCCCAGAAATATTACATAGAAGTCATAGGTATTTATGGTTCAACCTGAGCATCTCCTTGTATATCACCTTTAAGCTCCTTTCACACTTTTTTGGACATTCCTCAGCCACTCTATTCAATCATCACAGATGTTATATTAGATCACTGGCCTCTTTATCTTGGCTCACCTGCTGCTTTATATTGTAACCTTTATCCTACAAGTTGCATTGTCAAGTTCAGCTTTCAGGCTTTTGGCAAAGGTTTTTGTCACCATGATAATTTCTGTCACTCTCTATTATTCTATGCATATTTTAAACTGTAGATCAAGAGTTGTGTACTAAAGTTTATTGCTCTGCTTTGCAATTGTTCAATCAAGTCTTATACAATGCCCACGTTATGCAATTGTCTGTTCTCTTTAGTGCTTTTTCTTTCAGATTGCTTTTTCATTACTATGACGATAACTCGGAGCGCTATTATTGACCTCAGGATCATCAGCTGGATTCTCCTAAGATAAGTCTTGAAACCAGATACACTCAAAGTGTCTCCTCTGCCAGTGGTGTAACAAAGGCCCCCACAGCCCCCACAGGGCTGGGGGCCCCCGAGCTTCAGTGGCCCCTCCAGGGCAGTACCCTGGCCTGAGAGCTCCCAAGTAAATTCGGAAGGGTTCCCCTCCATGCACGTTGCAGGTGGGTCCCTTCAAATTGTTATGCCACTGCATCTGCCTGGAACATCAGCTGCCTAGCAAGGTATGGAAGGAAGAAGGTGGAATACATACACCCTCTCAGCACAAGATGACTGCCTTCGCTCTGAAACCTTCCTCCTATTGGAAATAATGGAAGTCCATAGGCCAGTGAAGTGTCCTGCTAGGTTACTATGTGAAACTTGATGCTTCCTTCCAAACAGCAGGCCAAGGAATTTCTTAGCTTTATAACTTGGAGAAGGGTTTGGCCTGAGGTGACCTGCACATTTTCCACCTGTGTCTCTAAAACCATGCATACGTTTTTTCAGTGGATATCAGATGACACTGTCATAATAAAAGTGCATGAGGTGATGTAGAGCCATGCATATTATCACTTCTCCTCTATGTCCAAAATGTAAAAAAATAACTGCCTTCAAGCATCCAAACCCATCGACCTCCATGCCATCCCACACCCTCCCAAACCCTCTGGCCCCATCAGAGCAGAAAGCTAACAATGCACCGACTGGTATTCCTATATTATGTTGCAACTGTGAGTAACAACCTTTGTTACTTACTTTTGCTTAGTGATGCTGGAACCATTTTCAGAGTTGGAGTGCTGCCATCAATGCTAAATCACTTACGTGATAGGGGTTGTGAAAAATCCAAGTGTCACACAAAGAACAAGTATAACAAATGAGACACGCCCATTCAGAAAGAGAGTGGTAAGGGTATGGTATGTAACCAATGGTGCATTTTGGAGCACATAGTCTCAAATATATTACTAAAAAATGATCTGGTAGCGCACTGTTATTTACAGACAGGACATTTTCCAATGAAATCACCAATAATTTTGCACCGACATGCAGTTTAACCAATTAAACTAGATAGTGCGTGAACAATATTATTTGTGACTCGGTTTTCAGCAAATGATTAGCATTTTTATATCACAATGTTGTGTTTTGATTTGTTTTGATCCTATTAAAACATTTGCTCCAATTACACTTCAGAATTACAAAAATATTTGCTCCATTTATAGTTTCCAAACTGCAGACATGTTTTGAAATATTTGTACAGTTCGTTTACAGGTATTTAAATTTTGTTTTGTGATTGAAAAAAGTTAACATCCTACAGCATTTTCTTTCACTTTTCCTATATTCCAGCAAGATTTTCACCTACATTTTTTAAATCCTCTCTCTTTCCAGCCATTAAAAGAAAAGTAAACACCAATCTCCATGTTAAAAGAATAAACAGCATTTTTTCAGAAGACATAGGCTGAAATTTGACCTCTGTCTTTGTACACACAGGAAATGTATCAAAATTAAAACTGAATTCAAAGACATCTTCATTGCTCGTTCACTGTTTGAACTCTAGCATGGTTATTTTGTGTGTGCTGCAACACCCCTGCACCCTTGCTTCCAACACCTCTGGCGTTTTTTAGGTCTCGCCTAGCGTCGCAGCGAGAATGCGCTGCAACGCTTTGCGAGGCATGCAGTATACAGTATAGCGGGGGAAGCGCCGCCCACTTTCTGCCCATGTTTTTGATTGGCTCAAATCTTAAATGCTGCATTCTGATTGGTTGCTGGCTTGTTAGTCCCACCTCATGACTGCCATGTCGTCATTTGTGTCCTTCCTTGGCTATCAGCCCCTTTACTTTAAAAACTGTTTTGTTCCCCTGCCTCCCCCGTTCCCTCCCGCAGTCCGAGACTTCTCCCCATGTACCTGAGTGACCTATGAACACACTTTAGCGCATTTCTGCCTTGCTGGGAGAGGCGGAGAGCTGCTTGCATCTCCCTGTCATGCTGATCAAAAAAGAAATCAAGCCACCTAGTAACCATCGTAGTTCCCCGAAGACCGGGGGATTCGTGGGGACCGCTAACATAAACACAGGCGAGCCATTATACTTAATTAACATAATTGGCTCATCCCACAAATGGCCAGGGAACTTTCCAGTGATAACAGCACTACTATCTAATATAAACTCCAGAGCATAGTGCACATTTCTAAGCCCGCACATACCAGCCCGGTCTTTTAGAAAAATTGAATGTTATTTTCATTTTTATGTATTGCAGTACAGTGCTGCTGCTGCTCCTGCAATCCATGTTTATATTTTGGGTTTTGTGAGCTTGATTTTGCACTGACTGCGTGAGATGTTATGTACTCTTTGCTAGACTTCAGTCGGGGTGCACCGTAAGCTAGGCTTCTGTTTTGCAGCAGTAGTACATCTAGTTTCCTCCGTACACTTGTCCATGTTTGATATCGCTGAATCCTTTCTCCTGAGCAGATTGAAGTATTCTGAAATGCCCCACTGGACTCCATTTTTGCAAAGCTGCCTGAAGGGGTATTAAGTTGAGATACTGTTGTAATTTTATCTCAGAATACCTTAAATCTGGTAGAGACCTCTTTAGTTACTTGCCTTTCTCATCTTTTCCATTAAATAATAATGAAATACTCGAATATACATACAGTGGTTTTCACTCAGCCCCCTTACTCCACTGGTCCGTGCAGATGGTATTCACATTTGGCTTACGCCTACCAAAGCATGTAGCAGGAGGTAAAGAGTGAGTAACCTTCAGCCATCAGCTCCTTCTACTGTGAGTAGTGGCTGATCCTTTACCCTGTGCTCTGTGCTGTGGTAATACTGTCTCTAGCCCAGACCTAAAATGAGAATGCCGAACAAGGACGAAACCAAAAGGACAAACCATCCTCTCCAGGAGTAGAGGCATCAGTACAATGTAGAATCCAACTAGGATTAATTCATATTCAAGTGTGGGGAATGTTTGTAGAAAGAGTGTTTAGGGGTGGATTTAAAATTGTGTCTCAAGGTGAGCTAAGGATACTTTGATTATGTCTCTCGGGCAAAACGTTAACAAGCATTTGCAAAACCACTCAGTCTCTACTCTAAAATGCAGAGTTATTAGCATTGTTTATGGTTGTTTTCCAGTTCAACACATGCACATGTGTCAAGAAGGCCAAATAACTAATGGGAACAGATACACTCTAGTGGAGTGTGCCATGCCAAAGATAGTCTCCTCAGGTACGAAGTGGAAAGATATGTCATCCATTCATAACAGTATGAGACCGAAATGCAACAGGCCTACATTCACCATAAGAGATGTTTCCACAGCCAGGCACATAACATAACAGTGCCGATACCAAAAGGCTATGTGACTGTGTCATCAATATACTGATGTGACCTTGCCAAGGCTAGCCAACGCACACGATGCAATAATATACACATTATCGTATGACCAGATGACAACTGCATCAGACGAAATGCAACAGGCCTACATTCACCATAAGAGATGTTTCCACAGCCAGGCACATAACATAACAGTGCCGATACCAAAAGGTTATAAGACTGTGTCATCAATATACTGATGTGACCTTGCCAAGGGCAGCCAACGCACACGATGCAATGATATACACATTATCATATGACCAGATGACAACTGCAGACATGTGCCTTCATTGCTTATAACTACAACTATATGGATGCACTTATAAATACATGGTGCCTCCAGATGCCCTTTACCACCAATGTAGTAGTCCACCTATTCCCAGTGCTTAATTTGTGCCGGTGCTTTCCGGTGCTTAGCACCGGCACTTATTTATCAGGGCCAGGTCTAGATAACACCACGCCACTGCAACTCTGACTCTGCAAGTCATATGTGAGGCAATGTGAATGTGGGTAGACTAGAGACTACTACAGTAGTCAGTATATAAAATTAAATTACCTCAGACAGGCTCAGACTCGGCACGTGCAGACCATCCAACTCATTTTATTTATTTATTACAATGACGATTCGTATTTCAAATTTGCTTTAGGCGGCGGGTGGTGGGCTGCAGCCCTTCAGTGTTGCTGCGATGGGCAGGCCCAGCCAGAAGACACTGAATGGGCAGGGGGATGGATTTGGTTCTGCCAGGGAAGGGCTGTACTATGCGGCAGGCAGCGTGTGCGTAGATTTTTTTCCAAAGTGCCACGCCCTGGCAATCCCGCACGCATCATACTGCCAAGAGTCATCAACTAACCCGAAATCGAGTGCAGGCAGCAGCAGGCCTAGGCCGCCTATTGAATAAAGGTAGGCTGGCCGGCAGGCTGGCCGGCTGGCCTCCCAGTGCCCGGCTGGCCGGCCAGTGCCCGGCTGCCCACCACCACCACCAGCAGCAGTAACTGTAAGTAGCAACGCTGCGTTTTTTTTGGTGGGAGGGCGTGTTGGGTGGTGTGACACTGTGTGCGAAGGTCATCGGTGTGGTAGGCTAGCTCCAGCTCCAGCTCCCGCTCGGCGATGAAGTCCAGGGCAACAGGTTTAAACTTTAAAGGCCCTGCACCGGCCCGTACGTCCCTTCATCCAGCCTTCTCCTGTTCCGGGCCGGGCAGACTACGTTATGGTTTCATAGTTTTCCTGACACTGCACTTGCATTTAATTGTTCTCTCTGTTAGCACCATATTGCATACATATGAGAAAGATTATTATTCTGCCAGCAACTTAATTCCTGGAATCTGTTCAGCAGCCTCCGACCCCTCTGCCGCATGTGCACAAGCACCTTGGCTAGCGGGCACTCAGCGCCACCAGTTCCTTGTGGGGGCTGCTCACACGAAGTCCCATTTTGTGATTAGCCCAGGGTCTCTCCCAGTTCGGGGTGGGTTACAGAGAGGACAATAGGTGACACAATGTAGTGGTGCCCCAGGACCTCACATTTAGGAAATTCTCCTTTGATAATTCTACAGATTCAGTGGGGCCCTAGTTTGTGATATCAGAAAAAAAGAGAAGCCGGCTTGACGGATTTATTGAAGCTGGAGGAGACAGCTTTACTGAGTGGTCCAGAGGCTGCAAAAACCTGTGTGTTTCACAGACAGAAACGTACTTATTATCCCGGGGTCTCATTAGAATGCATTTTATTACCATTTTACTTGTGGGATAGAATCACACACCCTCTGTTTGGCACATAGATGATACCGGTGAAAAAGTAGTGCACACCATTCTTGAACTGTGGATCAAAAAGTGCCCGGTTGCCTCTCTAATTCTTTGCTGTGCTTTGTTTTGTGCATATATGCGGATTAGATATGCAGCATGTGATATGCTATTTATTACCAAAGTTGAGATTGGGGTGGGCCATGACTCACAAGAGGCGAATACGGAAGGTGGTATTTAACCAAAACCCAGATGTAATGGTATAAGATTGCACTTAAGAGATACATGAGTATTAGGACAGTTGTTTACCTGCGTAAAGTAATTGTTACAGCCAGTCTGTGAGGAAGTAAAAAAATGTTTTCATCCTTTCAACTTTCTGTGGTAAAAACTTGAATTTGACCTTTTCCCTGTACTAATGTATGTCTGTTAGTACAGTGGCACTAATAACGTGTTATTGTGCCATATTTATTTTCAGTTACAATGGCATATAAATAAGTGAAAACTGCATCTCACTCTAATCTGCACCTTATAAACAGTGACTAATTTGTGCCGGTGGTTTCCGGTGCTCAGCCCCGGCACTTTTCAGGAGCACTAGTTAAGGACACACATTCATATACAGGGGGAGATTAAGTGATTTGCCCAGAATCACAGGATGCTGAGCTGCAGGCAAGACTCGAACCTGGTTCTCGCGCTCCGAAGTCACCAGCTCTGGCCATTACGCCACGCCCTCACTCCACTTTCATGGTTAGTAGATGGTTTCGTTTTAGGCGCCACTAACAAGAGAAATAGGCTGGTGCAAGCTGCCTCCTGATGAGAGCCCCGGCACTTATTTTTTTTTACAAATTAACTACTGCCTATTCCCACACACATAGGATTGTTGCCATGGTGACCGCTATAGCTTTCAGATAAAGTTTTTTTTAATAACATAACTTAAACACTTTGGCAGTGCCAATAGCTCTGGCTAAACACTTACAAGGTTCCAAGAGCGAGGCCGATTGCCTTGAAAATGCTTGTGCTCCCGAGCTGTTAATAACCAGATTTAGAATCCGGCGTTCACGCTAATGGCTCTCGGTAAGAGTCATAAATAACAGCACATTTCACTCTACACAACGGTGCCAAAATATAGCGAATAGAACTGCGGCCCCATTGAGCTCTTTGCTGCTCTTTAATTGCATTAACATCGCATAGCTTTGCAGTGCTCTTTCAGAAGCCTGCTGTCTGCACAGATTCATTTTTAAAAAGGAAAAAGAGATGACAGCGTTTTGTTTTCATCTGCACCTAATTTAGTTTGCAGCAGCAACCTCGCCACTTGCTAGTGGTTCATTTGTTTAACGTAATTATTGAAATTACTTGACCTCCTCGTTAGGTTTTACAAGATTACAGGACATGGAATTGTAGGTATGTGAGGCAAATTGAGTTATGCGGAGTATTAAAAAAAAGAGTCTACCCCAAGGTAGAGAGGGTAATATAATTAGACTGCAGCGGACAATAAGACTGGGCAATCGAGTTAAGGTCCAGCTCTAATTGCAAGAGTGGTACACAAAATGTGTTTCACTTGAATTAGCAGCTACAAAAATCACAATTAAAAAGCGGAGCACGCAATACACGAAAGAACGCGAGGCGGAAGCGCGTGCCAGACCCAGGGGAGGCCCTCATTAGTAAGGTGGTTGTGAAGAATGCTGCGATGGCTCCATTGATCAACAAGTATCTCACAGTGAGGGCAGATTATCCCAGGTGCTTCAGTGCTGATGTGCAACGAAGAGCAACTCTGTACTATATTCCGTTCATGAGCAGCATGGCAAGAATTGCATGGGCCCTGGTGCCAGGAAAATGACTCCTTCGACTGCTCTTGGGATAGTAAAATATAAAAAGGCATCTATCTGGGTTAAATGGGCCCTTCAGTGCTCTGTGCCACAGCACCCGCTGCACCAGTGGTAGATACGCCGCTGTGGTTAATTGCATTGGAGCAACTTTTATCCTCCCAGGCATAGTAGATGACATCTTATGAGAATGTTATTCAGTTGCAGTGTCGAGTTCAACCAAACTCGCTCATACTGTTTGAACTTTTGTCTGTGAGTGATGAATGTCACTTCCTGTTTATTAGCAATGCTAGAAATTCAGGACGTTTTGTCCAGGAGCATCAGTGCTGCCACTACGCCTACCCGTGGAGCACTCTGTCTGCTTATGCAGTCCTGGGTTGCACCGGTACAGAGAAAACGGAGCATGCAATGTTCTTTAAGAACCATTTCAGTTCTCGGCAGCTGTTGCCTCGTCGTCTCCTTTTCTTAGCACCCTGGAAACCAGAATTGGCTTCTGAGCAGTCGCTGGAGAGACAAGTTATATTACGGTCATAAAGGATTTTAAGAGATCTCCTAAACACAGAGCTCTCTAGGTGCCAGGAAAGGATAACAAAATAGAACACAACATAGAATACAAAGATGACCAGGAAACCTTGATGACTCTTTGAATAAGAAGGGTTTAAACCCTTGTCTAAAATTGTGGTGGGAACTAATGAATTTCAACCTAATGAGAAGGGCATTCCACCGCTGGAGGGCTTAGAAAGAGAAGGGAAGCCCGCCATAGCTCGATTTCAGTATACAAGATATAGTTGGAATATGAAGGTGGGGCGAGTGGAGGTCACCCTTTGGATAGTATCACTCAGTCCTAGAGGAGAGAAAAGCCATGATCTTTCCACAAAGAGATTTGTGAATGTGGCAGATGATTCTAAACGTGTGCCTGACTTGAACAGGGAGACACTTAAGGTTTCAGGAAGACTTTCTGCTCTTGAAGACCAGGGTAGAGGCTTGCAAGTCTAGCTACCTCGTTATGGAGGCACTAAAGATGATGCTACAGATTTGTATGAATTCAAAATTATAGCGCATTGCGTTATTTGAGGGATGATCCAACCACTGCATAGACCAATGGGAGGCGGCCATGTGAGGGAAGCATGGTGAGTTTACATACAGCAAGAACATGTGATGCTACTTCTGACACTTTGGGCATTTGTTTTGAGTTTAACATGAACGTTAATGCCAAGACTCTTACCTGTGGAAAGGGGTGATGGACAAGGTCAAGGGTTAGCAGGCCAAATATGCGATGACCACAGTTTAGAGCTGCTGCCAGTCATCTTTACTTCCGTTTAATCAAATAGGCGTTTTTCTCATCCAATCTCTAACCTGTAAGAGACCTTCCTTAAGCGTGTAAGAAGTAGAGAGTTGCCAGTAAGATGATTTATAAGCTGAGTATCATCTGCTGAGGTATAACATTGTAGGCCAAAGAATCAATGAGGTGGGCCAGAGGCTGGACATAAATATTCAGCAAGTATAGACAGTAGAGGAACAAGTGGGGGTGAGAGTTGAACCTCTATGTAACCTACAAGTAACTATACTGGGTGCAGCACAAAGTGGCAGAAGATAATAAGCTGGAAATTTGAGCTTGAGCCTTGTGAAGTGAAAATTGGAGGGACGCAGAGAAACCCCCAATATCACATGCAGCACACAGACAACTGAGAAGCACCATGACAGATGACACAACTACATTTGGTAAACTATGGCAGCCTACTTAGAGTGCCAATCAACACATATGCATATCTAGTGGCATCTTAAATATCCCGAAGAAAGCATGATTAGCCCACTCTTTATAAAATATCAGCCTAACAGAAGACTGTGGCAAACTACTGTCCAGTCAAGCCATCATTCTAGCATACCCCGAGAAAATCGTGGAAGCAGAATTTATAGGACTAGAATACATGGAGCTGACCTTTCTCCTTCACAACCAAATCATGTTTAGACAGGAAATGGGCACATATTCCATCTTGGTCAACATCAGAGAGGCTCTTCTCGTTGGCATAATAAAGACATATAACAGGGTCTTAAAACTCCTTGATCTCTCCACCGCCTGGTATACAGTGTTCCAGGGAAACCTTTTGAATGGAATGAACAGGTCTGTTGAGGACCTCGGCTTTGAGGTCACACTTTTTTTTCAATCATTTAAAAAAAATGTGTTTAAGTGGCATCATCTTCAATATCTTTGTCAAGCAGGGTACCCCAGAAGTTACTTGTTTTCTGCCTGCTCTTAAACCTATATATAAGCACTAGTGCAGCTCCTCAAGCCATACCATATGAAATTCCAAATGTATGACAATGACAACCAAATACACCTCTGGCTGGAAAAAAGACAAAACACCATGACCTGCCTGTCTTCTCTGTTCAATTGGATAAAATGCGGCTTTCTTTACACGAATGGACTCAAAACTGAATTACTGGTTACCAGAAACAAAACCACAATTACTGAAGCGTGTCTAGTGCCTAGACTCCAGAACATTGAATACCCAGAACCAAATGCAAGTTGTGACTGAAGAACACCAGGTAAGGTTTCACCTCACCAGTAAGACACTATCGCTCCATTTGAATGACCAAAACATAAGGGATTCCGGAAGATGCCCTTGTTGCAGTCAGTTTCCCTCAGTGTTACAGCATAAAAGCTGCAGTCGTGAACTCATCCTTGCTTGTTATTTACCCCCCCCCCCCACGGTATACTTACCTTGCTTCACAACAACGTTGCTTCTGCTAATCTCTGCTCCGCGGTCTTGCTGCTGCCCCTTCTGGGACCCCTGGAGGGATATCCACAGTTTCTTCAAGGGGTGCGCCTACACTTGCCTGCATGGATCGGGCAGAGAGAAGAAAACGACAGCTCCCGCGCCAGCGAGTACAGTGCTGCTTACAAGGGTAGTCAGCTGGGCCAAGCAGGATTGGACTCCCCCGCCCCCCCCCCCGCCTCAATATATTGGAGGTCCTTGTGGGACCAAGTACCCCCCTAAAAACATTAAAAACACAAAAGAAAAGCTACGCAGGTGTCCTGAGCACAGCGAAGAGCAGCTACTAAAATATTCACCCCATGTGAAGCGGGTTTTCCTTGTATACATTTCTCCTTCTTGTGGTGGCAGCAGGAAGGCTGAATTAAGATGGTGCATGGGAGCTGCAGGAGTGCAGCAGCCCCCTGTGATCAAATTTGAAAAGTGATCCTACTTTGCAGGGCCAAGAAAATTGTGCCTCTCCCTTGTGCTTTTCAACATTTATTAAAGCCCTCCAGCGGTTGAAGGTTTCGCTTTTCAGCTGGGAGTGTAGCGCCTTCTAGGGGTTAGATGTATGACTCCATTTTATGTGGCCTGGAGGTGCATAAAAAGAACACAGACACATGTTGTTCATTTGAAATGGTTTATTGATCATAGTGATTTTTGGTCAATGTTGAAAATATTTATTGGCATTATTGCTTGCATTTACACATGGTTATGGAGTACAGTGAAATGATGGGGTGTTTAAGATGTGTATTACTTGTCTTGTAATATGGTGAACCTTTGACAAAGCCAACAGTCTTGCCAGATATGTTGTTATGATGATCTCTTGACAAAGCCAATAGGCCTGCTCGATATGTTGTTATGGTGACCCCTTGACATACCCGATAGCATCGATATCAATAAAACGTTTCAACATTGAGCAAAAATGGTGCTCTGGACGGTCATGTATTTTAGGGTGACTTGTTTTCTTATGATTGCATAGTACTTAAGCATATGTAAATAAGGTTTAAAAGAAGAATGGTATTTTATCTGCTTTAATAAACATTTTCAGTTATTTTATCAATTGTACATATTGTATGGATTTTTTAAATCCTGTGTGATGCTACATACTGTGATGTCATCTGGTTCAAAAGCTGTATGCTGGCTCTTCCTGTGATGTGAATGAGGTCAAAAGATAAGTCACATACATTTCAGTGATGCCCCTGGGGATCCCTGTCTTCATTCCTGGGGAGGCGCAAATGTTTCTGCACGTACTTGTAAATGAAGATGGCCTTGAATCACAACCTTGTTTATTTGGCGGGTTTCCTGGCTGCCTTCATTTATATGCTGAGGTTGAAGTGCATAAAAAAGTTTGGAACTGTAATTCGGAGTGCCCTAGGGACAGTCAGTAAGTGAGGTGGGGAGGTCAAAGCTATGGCTAAAAAGAACAACATTTTCAGTAACTATTTTGTTATTTTTTTCACCTTCAAGTGACTGCATTAAAAAAAAAAACATGCACATATCTTAAATAAAGAAAATGCAAGTTAAACTAGTCGGTGGAAAATGCTGTCTTAAGGTTTGAAACCTCAGCTAGCTAAAGCAAACAGTGCAAATGTGTGGCCAGAGAGTTACAGAACTGAATTCTGGTGACCCAGTAGGGCAATAATGACTTAAGTATTTATAGTAACACGAGGTGCCAGCCTGTGGCAAAAAAGGCCTGGTCATATGTAAATCATTATTTATGTATATATATATATATTTAATCAGACAATATTTAGAGGCATTTCTAAAGATGTCCATTAAAGGGACACATGCCAGAGCTCAACTGGGTGCATCCTTATATTACTTCTCAAGAAGAATACATCTTTGCCACAGTGGAGCTCCCAGTGACTCCATCAGTTAAGGACTATAGTAGCTCTCAAGCAGCATTTATGTTTGGTGTTTAACCAATTGCACAGGGTAAAGAGTTATGAGAAGCCAACTAAACCAGGGGCTACTGGAATTATGTGGCATCGGCGAATCATGCGGCTGGGCTGACTACATTATGCACCAAGAAAAAGCAATTTATATGGAGAAATGCGGCGTGTTTTGAGATAGTATTACTTCAATTTTGTTGTCATTTTTACATTTGTTAACACTGTCAGGGCATAGTTTTCACCTCATTAGTACTGGTTTAACACCCAAATACAGAAATTAGCAAAAGAAAAGCGACCAGTCAACCTTTGTGAAGGGCTTTTTACTGTGCAGCAACATGTCACTGTATTTTTAAGTGTTGGTTCATTTTAGCTAGAGAATATTGTTGTGTTAAAATATACAGATTTTGCAGCAGATCATGGATTAAGGGGCCGATTCCGATACCCGGTTGGACAGCTGTCCGTAGCCTTACCATGCGACCGACACGTACCCGGAGCCGGGCCGTCCTGTAGAGTAAGTACGATGCGCATAACTGCCAAAAACACGACCGACACATAGGCTGTGATTCAAGCTCCATTCTCCGTCCGAGCAGTAACTCCTAACGCTGAACCGAGTCTCCCAGAAGCAGTATCCATAGCAGTTTCCGGCATGACAAGTACGATGCGTGCTTCCTACGCGCCGGACGTGTCGTCACGTACGGCACATCACAGCATCCGGAAAACAAGCATATCAGCTATGATTCGCGTCACATCTGTTGCCCATCACCCCTGCCACCCCCAGCCATAGGGCTTATGTTGCCCATCACTACAGCCACCCCGAGCCATAGGGCTTATTTTGCCCATCACCCCTGCCACCCCCACCCATAGGGCTTATGTTGTCCATCACTACAGCCACCCCCACCCATAGAGGACCTGTTGCCCATCACCCCTGCCACCCCCACCCATAGGGCTTATGTTGCCCATCACTACTGCCACCCCCAGCCATAGGGCTTATGTTGCCCATCACTACAGACACCCCCATCCATGGGGCTTATGTTGCCCATCACTACAGTCACCCCCAGCCATAGGGCTTATGTTTCCTATCACCCCTGCCACCCCCACCTATATGGCTGATGTTGCCCATCACCCCTGCCACCCCCACCCATAGGGCTCATGTTGCCCATCTCTACTGCCACCCCCAGCCATAGGACTTATGTTGACCATCACTACAGCCACCCCACCCATAGTGAACCTGTTGCCCATCACCCCTGCCACCCCCACCCATATGGCTGATGTTGCCCATCAACCCTGCCACCCCCACCCATAGGATGGGTGGTGCGCAACACATCCAGCATACTCCAACATCAGGTATGTCTGCAAAATACATCCCCTCTAACATCATGTCAACAGTGTGCAGACTGTGACAAATGCCCACACCAGTGATTATGGCTAAGAGCATACAATGTAAGTAACAACACATGTGTGACCAACACATGAGTGTGACATACACAAGGCAAGCATCACCATAGCACTATGGCAATGTAAAAAGAACACCCCCTCACTGTGTAGAGCAGAAGTTAAGTGGGGGTTTCCAAAATGCAGCAGATGTTGAGTAGTGTGGTGATGGGGACTAAACCCCCCTCATCCCAGTGACCAAAAGGTAAGTGCCATCATGGTCAAAGCTGCAAATAACAAACGGCATGTATGATCCCTGCTCCCAACACATCAAACACTTCTGGGGCAAACTAGTAGTTGTGTCCCATACACACAGAGATGTGGTGAGGCCAACAGTGCTGTGAAAACATACACACATCTCGAAAATAGACACACTAATCAAAACAACCTGTGTAGACTGTAGGTGTCAGCTCACAAACTCCCATTCCATGCCAGCAATGGCACCTAACAACCAGGATGAATGTGCACAATGATTTGGTATGACTCACAGGGACTGTAGGGAAAATCACAGAAACAGCATCCAGACAATGGCCCACAACAGCAAAAACAATGCACTGATGCAGATGCACAAACACAAACAGGCAACCTCACACTGCACATCTGACACAACATGTGTGTGTGTGTGTGTCTCAGTATCCCCAGGCAACTACACAACACATGAGGGGGGGCAGAACCACAGTGACACAAATGTGGACACAGTGCCATATAAAAGTAAATCATCATTGGGACACCCTCAGTGGGCAATCAGGCATTGGGAGATGAGAGGGAGCACAACAGACACATGTGACACAGGCTGGAATGAACACCAACTAACACAGCAAGAGACTGACACACAACAGCACTACCCCCAGGGACCAGACATTGGGGTGACACAAGCATGCATGACACCTACACTGTGATGACAAAGGCAGATGTCGTACACACTGGGAAACCCAGACATGTGTCCTGTTCCACAAACATACATCATACATACACAAACACAAATCACTCAGCATGGCCCCTCATCCATGGACAAACGGGACACCTACACTGTGATGACAAAGGCAGATGTCGTACACACTGGGAAACCCAGACATGTGTCCTGTTCCACAAACATACATCATACATACACAAACACAAATCACTCAGCATGGCCCCTCATCCATGCAAACATTTACATCAGTCCACCCTCAACACCACACACCCTGAACTGCAACAATGTGCATCTGTGAAACCCACATGGACAGGTGACATTGCACATGCACCCATGACAAACACAGAAATGTTGGGAGGAACTAACATGCACAGACTCATCACACAAGGACAGTTTACAACCCTGGGGAATGACAGACATACTGCACAGTATGCGATACATGGCCATGACGTCAAAGCACACGTAACCTTCAGAATACCCGCCACAGTCCCAGGACAATGCAGAAGCCAAGGAGAACCACAAGGCACACATGCTGACACCTGCCAACATTGCAGCCCTGAACCCAACAAGTGGGAGCAGTCACACACACATACACATACACATGTGTCAATCACTGAAAGGTACCACCTAGGGACAACTACATGATATTGCAAATAAACAAGTGCCTTGGGGAACCCTGACTGTGTCCCATCTGTGTCTGACAACATTATCACCACTCAGAACTGACAAACCTCAATGATGATATACCAATTAATAGTAGTGTGTCATGCACCCACACATCTGGTAGCCCATGGCAAAGTAGTGGGATGAACACAGTACCACTCAGCAAGCATCGACAACAGGAACATATCAAGGGAACACTGCCTGTGCATGAAAAGGGATGTGGACACACACACATGCTCATACAACACACACCATGGGCCCAGGCTATGTCACGGGAAAACACACTTGAGGGGACCCAACTCCCGTGGAAGCCCAGCTGTGCCAAACATATTCACAGCACGTCTCACTCATGTCAGCAGAACACTTGGTCAGTCAGCCCTCAGTTACCACACAATGAATGCTCTGGTCACAACAGCCTGGGTACGTGAGTCTCCCCTAAGTCATATGCACGTACTCAAAACATATGTCTAGCAAGTTGCACAGAGGACACAGTTGCTCCTATACCAATGATGCCCACACCTGTGTGTCCAGTGGTGATGCGCACAAAGTCTGTGAAATTGACAAATTGGACAATGGGAAGCACATCATATGTGCATGGGTGCAAGCCACAGATGTGACCATGCAAATGAAATGTACACAGAGATGCCCACAAATAGTTGATCATAACACACAGGTAGCTGCAAAGGATGACATGGATACCCACCAGAATAGGATACATATCTCATGGACCACATAGAGTACCTCACATCAACACATCAGTATTCAACATTGGAAACCAAGCATTACAGGTGCAAGGGCATGTAAAACAACATCAACATAATGTACAGCTAAATCTTTATTCAGCATATTAAAAGTTAAACGTCTGTTCTAACAAAAGGCCAATGGCCAGTCCAAGTCCAAATGCCAAGGAGTGAACTAGAGTGACAAATTCCAGCATATTAACAGTTAAACGTCTGTTCAAACAAAAGGCCAATGGCCAGTCCATGTCCAAATGCCAAGGAGTGAACTAGAGTGATAACTGTCACACGTTGATTGCCTGCACTGCTAAGGACCGGGGTCATCCCCTCGGAGGGGCATACATGGGGGCAGGCCAGGCACCGCAGGGACAGGGTCAGGGCACAGCAGAAGGAGGCAGTGAAGAGGTGGGAGATGCAGGCTAGACACTTGCAACTGCAGTGGAGCTGACTGACTGAAGTGGTGGGTGCTGTCACAACTGTGGGGCACAAGTCAGATGGTGGGGGTGCCGGTACAACTCCAGTGGGCAGGTCAGATGAAGTGGATTGTCTCACCACTGCAGTGCCCAAGTTAGACGGGGTGGTCGTGGACTCCAAAGCAGTGCCTACATCCATGGGAGCGGAATGGGGGACAGGTGAGGTCGGCAGGGCAGGGGGGGACACGGTCCCCACATCAGTGGCACTAACTGTCTGACCAGGTGTGGAGGAGCAAGTGCTAGGGGGGGATGGCCTTAGCATTTCGGGTATGGTGTATCTGTGGGTGGGGGAACCCGGGGTAGGGAGTGGTGGGGGAACCTCTGGAGTGGTGGCCTGGGAGATGGAGGACGGAGACTTTGCCTTGGAGCTGCGTGGTGGCAGGGGGGTCTTGCTCTTCTGGCGCCGGGGGGACTTGCGAGTGGCAGTCTCTGTCTGACTGCACCTGGGGGAGGGTGTCCGGGTGTGAGGGGCACTCCCTTCTGTGTGTGGGGACTTCCTCTTCCCCTTGTAATCAGGATCTGCAGAGTCGGTGGGGAAGAGGCCAAGGTCACAGAGGAAGAGCTTCTGGGGGGATGGGGTTGCAGGTGAGGCAAGGGAAGGGGGCTGGGAGGGAGAGGTCTCAGAGGACTGCAGAGTGGTTGTGGATGACTGTGTGTGTGTCTGCAAAACAGCCCCTGTGAGTGTGGAATCACTAGCTGGGGTTTGGTGGCTGCTGACACCCGCCTCCACAAGAGAGTTATCCTCAGAGCTGCTGTGACCCTCAGCTGGGGTGATGGTGCTGACGAGTCCTCTGTGTGGCTCCTCTCGCCCTTCGTGCCACTGGGTCAACCCGACTCCTCTCCTTCTGTCCCTGTAAGGCTCTGTGGCTCCTCCTGGTCCGTGGAGCTGTCCCCTCCTGTGGCTGTGGATGTATCTGGATAGGAATAGGAAGTAAGAGAACAACATCAGTCACCTGCACCGACTGCACACACCACAGTGAGCGCCTCACATCACAGGGCAAGCCCTGGCAACATCAGCTGAACACAGCTCAAAGTGCCAACACTGTTTAGGATAACACAATTGTCATTCTCAACATCAACCATGGCACACATATCCTACTTGACTTTCACATATGTCCGTTGCATGTTGGATGCTAACATCCCAATGTGCCAACCTTCACCACCCACACATTAGTTGTACATGCAAGTGAACATGTAGGAGTATGTCACTATACACACAGCACATCTCTTGCTACTGACTCAGTACAGGTGTCCGGATGAAGGGATGGGCAGAGACTCATTTCACATGCTTGGGATGCATGCCAGCAACACAAACTATGATGAACTCATGTCCTGATGGGCAATGCCACAATGGGGTGCATGGTGCACACTTGAACACAATGCAGGCTCACTCATACCAAGTTAAATGCCATGGCACTGGGATGCCCTGAAAGTCAGTAAACACTGTCTCCTGTCACAGGGGCAGGGCATCCAGACAACAACAATATGCAATGACTCACAATCCTAGCTCCGGGATAAAGCTAACTCTGCAGATGACCAGCGCACTTGCCCATCCCATGCAAACAACATATCCAGGATCCAGAAGAACCCACATCATGCAAATCATACATATGAGTCTCAGCAAACACAAATCCCTGTACATTAACACATCACAGTCTGCCATGCATGTAACCCAGCTGCACGAAGGACACAGTTGAGTACACCATTGTGCGCTGTCAGATGATCACACACCTATATGTCACACAGGTCTTGTCTCTCACAGTCACATCGCAGATGTCATGCTGACCCTCTGAATCATGGACACCCCAGTTGTACGTAGCAACAAGCCACACCCTAATGACACAGAGGCAGACACCTGAGGGCACATGTCACGAAGCACAACCTGCAATTTCATACACAGGAGTGGGATTACAGAGTGTTCCTAAATGTCCTTGAGGGGGCATGACTGGCCAGGACTAAGTGAAACAGGGTTTGGCCCTGGACAGTAGGTGGCTAAGCAAGTGTGACATACTTGACATACATACTCCTGAGGTACAAAAATTGGAGTCCCCTGCTGCATAGGTTTGCTTGGAATACCCCAGCCACATGTTGCGAGTCAGACCAGCAATTGGTACAAATCTCAAGGGCACACACAGATCACATGTCAAATCTCAGGCATTGTGTAAACAATTGACCCACCCATGAAACACACAACAGATTCACGGGAACTGATGCTGACCAGTACCTGAAGCATAGCTGACTGCAGGGACTCAGTGCCCTAGTGACACAAGGAACAGACTGGAGGGGCCACACCTGTGGAACCGATGAGGTGGGTGCATCACACAATTGAGGGACCTGAGTTTTGGATTACAAGACCTACGTAATGTGGAAGTGTGACCAGGACAAAAGACTGCTATTTGCATGTCAGACATAGTACACAGATCAGACATGGACTCACCCCCTTCCTGCTGCTGTCTAGCCTTCAGCTGCCTATCCAAGTCTGGGAAGACCACCGCCATGATGCGGAGCATGTAGGGAGTCAGGGTCCGGTGTCCACCCCTCCTGCGTGGAGGTGACAGCTTCAGCTGGACTCTAGCTATCCTCCGGGTCTAGCCCCGAAGGTCCTGCCACCTCTTCTGGCAGTTGCGGATCCGGTGCTTGTAGACCCCCACAGAACGAACAGCCCGGGCGATGTTCAGCCAGATCTCCTGCTTCTGGTGGGCATCAACCTGTGAGGAGGACAAAGTGAAAAGTACATTAACGCACATGCCCCAGATTTGTGCAGCACACATTTGGATATACATGTCATCATCACAAAGGGAAATAAATTACACAGGTAGTGCAACCATGGGGAAGGAAAAATCACATGCATGTCTGACATGTTAACAATGCCTGGATAGTTTAAGCTTGCACTAATGCACTTTAGCAGCAGGAAAACTATTCATTACATGTACCTACACACTTTGGTTGATGAAAGTAGTCAGTGAGAATGCTTGCCACTGGTGAACACACTGCTAGTACTGCGAGTCAGACAACATGCATAATTAGGAAGGCAGTGGATTGCACACTCACCTGCTCCCCTGGTTTCCCATAGAGCTTTCTGTACTCTGGAAGAAGCCCGTCCAGCAGGGCCTGGTTCTCCTCCTCAGTGAAGGCTGGGGCCCTCTCCAGAGTACGTGCCATAGCAGGAGCCAGAGGATGCATAGACAGCAGCAGTGGTAGCAGGGATGTGGTCCAGTAGCATGTAGTGCAGGCAAGTGATCTCCCTGGGGGCCAGCCAGCCTTATATCTGAGCTGCAGAGGCAGACTCGGTGCCATGTGTCCCAAGTGATAGGTCCAACACAGTTGCATTCTATGAATCTGGCCAATCCATTTAAAAGTACAACTCGTACACGCCTTCTGCATCGTTCAAATCTTCACCTTCATGGAACACTTGAAATTGAAATTGCAACATTGTTGTAGGCATCCAACTGAATTTCCAGTGCACAACTCGTACAAGTGTTGAATCCGCATCTGTCTCCATGACAGTCCTGAGCCAATGGGTGCGCCCGGCTCGTTCAACTGACTGTACAACGCGTATTTTGAATATACACATGCACCCGTCTCCATACGATTCAATGGCCAAGGCGTACGCCTGTCTCGGACCATGCCTGTCCGAAGCATATGCATGATAGTCACCCGGGTCGGACCTCATTGCATTCAATGACAAAGCGTACGCACTGCTCGGACATGACCCGTGCAATACGCACGCATTGTCACCCGCGTCGGACCTCATTAGTGTGACTATTATACAGATACAACACACATATACTGGCCAGGGACACCTGTGCACACCTACCACACTACAGCATTGTGTGCCATGGCATGTAAGGCTGCATTCCCTGGGTGTTTGGGGGGGGGTCACATCAGTTTTTTTGGCTGGCACTTTGTGCAGCCACTCCCAGGCTGTGCACGTGTACATGGGGGCAGAATCCTTTGTGTGTTGTGCACATTACTACTGTGATGTGCAATTGGACAGTAATGTGCATGAGTCACGGACACAGTGTCAGGTTGGATATGTTTAGGACAGGTCACATACACCCTGAGTCCTGGGGGTGATGGCATGTACATCACAGTGAGACCTGTAGCCACAATACTGATGTGCACCCACAGTCTGTGTGCATGTTGTGTCTCAGATGTGTCTGATCAAATGTTACCAATGGGTGACAGTCTCCACATCCATGTGGTATATGCATCAACCTTGATGGGGTGTGTGTCTAAGAGACATACAAGTAGGGCCGGCAGGAACAACAGTGGCCACTACCTGTGGGACTTACGCTTGCCTTGGTGTATACGTGCTACACCATGTCCATTTCTGTGTTGGTGTGGCAATACAGGGAGCCTGGGTTTCTGCATGGCAAAGATATGTGATGCCTGGGAGACATGAGGCCTCAATTGTCACTGTGGTGTGTTTTTGGAATGTTGCAGCGGCACATAGGTTGGGTGACACAGCCAGATGATTGGCCATTGCACTACATGGGACTCATGTGGACATGTGGAATTGAGATGTGAGGTGGTGGTCTTGTAGGTGACATATGTGTCCATGACCAACAGCACACACCTCAGTACGATGTGTAATGTCATGAACTAGCATGTGATAGTGATCGTGGTCATGGCCACATGGGTGGATGAACTGACAATCTTCCTTTGTGCATCTTTGTACTGCAGGGCACCAGCTGTCCATTGTCCGTTCCCAGACCTTGCAACCATGCAGGAACGCGACTGCATCAGACTGTACCGCTTCACCAGGCCACTGATTGGGGAGTTGGCGGAGCAGTTGGCGCCACATATGCTACCTGGCCAGACATACCCTACAGCACTGACCCCAGACGTGAAGGCGATGGCAGCCCTGCACTTCTTTGCTACTGGTACCTTCAGGTACACTGTGGCTACAGCTGGTGGGATGTCGCAAACGATGTTCAGTCGGGTGCTATGTCTTGGAGGGGATGTTGCAATTCCTCGACCTGTATATCAAGTTCCCGAGCCCAGCTGAACTCCCTGAAATAAAGGATGCCTTTTATACACTGGGGAGGATGCCGGACGTCATCGGGTCTATTGATGGGACACATGTTGCCCTGATACCACCACAGGCACATGAGCAGGCATACTGGAACAGGAAGCACTACCATTCGATCAATGCTCTTGTGGTATGTCTTGCTGACATGTCGATCACACATGTGTGTGCACGGTTCCCTGATTCTGCGCATGATGCCTACATTATGAGGAGTAGTCGCATTGCAACGTTGATGTCACAGATCCGAGCTCAGTATGCCTGGCTTGTCAGTGTGTACTGACTGTTTCTCATTGTGTGTGTTTGTCAATGTTGTATTCCGCACTCCGACAAAACTCAGCTACTTGTTCATTTTTGTGTATGTATGTGACTCCGGATACCCCAACATGCCATGGTTGCTGACACCCCTCAGGAACCCTGTGACACCAGCCTAGCTGCGCTACAATGAGGCACATGGTTGGAGCAGGAGGGTGATTGAGCGGACATTCGGCCTCCTGAAAAGCCGCTTTCGCTGCCTGTACAAGACTGGAGGGGCCCTCCCATATGAGCCTGAAAAGGTGTGCAAAATAATCCTTGTCTGCTGCATGCTACATAACATGGCGGTGCGGAAGGAGGTGCCTTTCATCCAGGATGACGATGACGACGACCAACGTCCGGCACCTGTGGAGGATCCCGGCCTGGGCCAAGATGCCAGTGATGATGAAGATGATGTCCGCTCTCATCTCATCAACAACTTCTTCACCTGAATGTGAGTTTCCAGGGTTGTTATGTGAATGTATGAGGTAGCCTGGAATGTGTTGTGCCAGCTCTGTTGCTGTCTTAGTGTGTCTGTGTGCCACTTGACTGGATGCGTGCTGTGATGTGTCCATTCAGGTAGTGTGTACTTCACAATAGGGTAGTACTGCTAACTAGTGTTTGTGTAGGTGTCTTGCAACATGTTTTGTGCATGTGTATTGCATTTCTCTCCTGTTCTTCTGTGCTTTTGACTGTATCTTGTCTGTCCTTCCCAGGGTACTTTGCCTGTTGTGTGGTCAACTCTGACCCCCAACACCCAGAAGCCAACACCAGTGTGGAAGTTGACAATTCCCATCAACTGATGTACCACACATCCCTGGACTTCCATTCTCCAACACATTGGGAGCGTGTGTCCACTGTTACGTAGAATTATCGTGCAACTAGTGTGGAATAAACATGTTGCTGATGTGTAATGAACCTATGCTACGCTTTGTTATGTGTGTGGTCTATCTTCCCACATCTGCGTGACATCTGCTTACCTCACCTGTGGACTTGTTACCACTGACTGGTCTTGGTGTTGTGCCTGTGCATGCCAATGTGTTTCAGGTCAACATCAATGTGTGTGATGAGTAACATGGCGATGGTGAGTATGTTTTGTGTTGCCATAGTGGTGCGTCTCCCTCACATGTGTCACATCCCCATGACTCACCTTACGTTGGTCACATTGTTGCAGTATTTGGCATGCACTGTGTTGTGTAGCAGATCGACATCTCCCTGAACATGACAAGTTTGAATCACAACAGAGGCAAATATGGTGTACTGGTGAGTTTATTTACAAACATGTGTGAGGGAAGTGCACAGGATGGTGGGTGCTCTACAGTGGTTTGGGAATCCAAAGTTCACATTGGAGTTGGAAGTGCTGGTAGATGAAATGTCCAGAGTAAAGTCCACAGTCATCTGCTACATTGGCCCAACATGAACCCTCCATGTCATGTGGGCGAGTTGTGTGCGATTGAACAAGGTGAACGGGTTGCGCACAAAGAACATTGTCCGGAACAGGTTAAGAGGCCCTGGGGGATGTGGTGGGACATCTGCCTCTAACATGTCCTTCTTCGGACGACCCCTCTTCTTCCGGGGGGGGGGGTCCTCATGTGTAGATCTCTGCTGTGCTGGGGACTCTCCGCCAGTGTCCTCCTCCCTCGCTGTGGCGCTGGAAGATGGTGTTGCGACAGATGTTGTGTGCACACAGGGGGGTGTGGACAGGTTGGTGTTGATCTGGTGGAGGCATTGTAGTATGTCCCGATGCACCGCAGTGATGTCATCCCACTTGGCCTCCATGCGGGCATGGTGGGCGACCTGCTCGTGTTGCATGTCCTTGAGGATCCCCACTACCTGGCCAAATCCTTCGGGGCTATCCTAGTACGCATCTAAGATGCGTACCAGGTGGGGGTCATCATGCAGTCCAGACCCCTCTGCAAGGCGCGCCCTGTGCCTCCCACCCCTCCCAGCACCCCTCTCCACACGGGCAGGACCAGCGGCAGGATGAACAGGTGGCACTGTGACCCCTTGGGTGGTGTTGCTGATGGTGTTGGCTGCAGCTTCTGGGGGGGCCTGTGTCCCTGTGCTGTGGGTATTGATTGTCCTTGGTCTGTCCGTGTTGGCGGGGGTGCCCTGTCGGTGTCCAGATGCTGGAGGCATGGGTACAGGGGGGCAGATGTTGATGTTGCTGGTGATGTATGATGGCTCACACCGGAGGTGCCAGGTTGGTCGTCGTCATCCGAAGAGGACAGTGAGAGAGTCAGACCAGAGAGCTCTCAGTGTCCACCAGAGTCTGGGACTGGGTATCCTCATCATTTGGTGCTGGGTGCCCAGCACCACCTGTGTTTGAAAGAGACACACAATGTGATTTATGTTTCTACATGCATCATTAGTTCACAAACATGACATTTTCTACTTTTGTACACTGCTTTTTCCCAGCTTGTCACGGACAGAGTTTGATATTTTTGTTGGCCATTTCCCAGCATGGCCTTGTGCTCCCCACAACAGAGCCCAGTGTCAGACATCTTGTCAGTCCCTACCCACTCCATGTGAGGCAAGTATGGATCCGTTTGATCTTGCTGGGCCATGTGGGTGGGTGTAGGTTGTCTGTGACTGCGAGTCCCATCATAAGCTTGGCTACACCCCCCTTCCCAGCATGCCCATACTTCTTCCCTCTTGACTCTGCTTCCCTGTGAGGGGGTGTGACAGCAATGGCAAGATGGCTGACTGTGAAATCGTGGTGTTTGTTAGGCTACAAGTCCCAAGTGAGCCCCTGTGCTTCACACAGCAGCACCCAGTACAGGGTATCTTTTGCTGATATTTTAATGAGGTGTGTGTCAATGCATTGTACCCGGTGAGTTGTGTGGAGTTTGTGTTGGGGGGTGTGTCTCCCCATGCTGATTAGTATGGTCAGAGCTGTCAGTTCTCCTTCCCATCAAGAAACGTGCTTCCATTGTAGGGTGTGCAAGTTGTCTTTCAGGATGTCAGTCAGTGGTGTCCTACTTCTGATTTGCACACAGGCCCTAGCGGGGCCTTGTGCTCCCCACAGCAGGACCCAGTTTCAGCCATCTTGTCAGTCATTTTCCACTCCCTGTGATGTGGGCATGTTTCTGAGAGGTCTTGATGGGCCAATCAGGAGAGGGAGAATTATCTGTGACTACAGGCCCCATCATGCTTTTGTCTACACTCACTTCACCTGCATCCCCACTATTCCTTCCTGACAGTCAGCTGCACTGTGAGGTGGTGTGTTTGTGGTGTCAAACTGTCTGGCAGGGTGTATTTGGCTTAGTGCCACTCTTAGTGCCACTGGCTTGCTCTATTTGTTTGTAGGTTGGTGCATGTCATGACACAGTTCCCAGTCACTATGAGATGGCAGGTATTGTGTTTGTCTGACTGGCATACACATCTTGGGCTGATTATCTATTGGTTAGTGTAGCTTTGCTTGTGGTGCATGGTTTCACTGTCCCCTTGCCACACAATCTTGGGAATGCTGTTTGTGTACTCACCAGGCTCTGGGATGTCTGTTAGGCCATGGACGCTCTCTGGTGGTAGGATGTCCCGCACCTTCTCCTCCCAGGTCCTGAAGTAGACTGGTTTGGCAGGAGGGCCACCGCCGAAGCACTGACTCAGGGCGTGATCTTTTTCAATGTGTTTCTTGACCCTCCTGCACACGTCATACCACCTGTTCTGGATGTCGTCCTTTGTGCGCCTTGCTGGTGCTTGTGCGTTCACCTTGTTCACAATCCTCAACCACATCTTGGTTTTCTGTGAGATGGGGGTTCTTTGGACCAATGTATCAAACAAATGTGGCTCTACTCTGATGATCTCGTCTACCAGCACTTCTAACTCACTATCTGTGAACTTTGGATTCTTCTTTGGAGGCATGGTGATTGGTGGTGGTGGTGAGGGATGTGTGTGTGAGGGTGCAAGTGATGGTGGGTTGGTGTTGGTTTTGCTGGGTGTATGTGTGTGTGCTTTTGTATGAGGTGCTGATGGTGTGTGGGTTGTGTGATGGGTGAGTTGTGAGTGTGTCTGTGGTTGCTGTGTACTGGTGTTTGCTGCTGGCTGTGTCTCCTGTTTGCAAAGGGTGATGGTAGTGATTGTTGTCCTTTATATAGTTGGAGTGGTGGGTGTGTTTTTGTCGTATGTTTTTTTGTGGTATTTATTGGCTTTGTCATTGCTTGTTTGGTCCTTTTTTTGTCTTTTTTCCTTTGTGTTTTGTAGGCATGAAGGAGACGTTCATGCATGATGTGATGGAAACGGACGCTGCTGTTGCCTCGTGCGGGCTTCTCTGCCTGTCTTCTGTGTTTGGTACGCGTCGTTCGCGGAGGTCTCTATTGCTTGTGTGCCGGGTTGTCTGTGCGTGTCAGTTGTGCGGCTTGGTCTCCGTGCGAGTCGGTCTGGTTTTGCACGCATTGCATCATACTGCGCAAATCGTACATCGCGGGTACGGGTCGGTCGGGTTCATTCCGGGTTTGTGTCGGTCAGTGATATTTGCGTCGGTTTTCCGGCCGGATCACTATTTTCCCTACGGCTCGGTCGTACGGCATGTATTCCGTATGTGTCGGTTGTAATTCACACGCGTTGCATCGTACTGCACAGTTCGTACGGAGCTGGTCCGTGGCGGTCAGTGTTCGGTCCGAATCCGTGTCGGTCGGTTCGTTTTGCGGCCGGTATCGGAATCGGCCCCTATGTAGTAAATAAGGCCACTCTATAATTATGCAGAAAACAAAATGGCCACAAATTTGCATAATTCCATTGGCCTTGAAACCGCACCAATTATGGCTGTTTTACTAACTTTCCTTGCTTGCATAAGGGGCCTGTGCTCACTTGCTGTGCCAGTGTTGCTTTGGATCTCGAATCAATGGCCCATGGGTGGAGGAAATTGAAGCAGAGGAGCCTCCTGAGTATGGGTGTTATAGAGATGACAGCGAGGGGGATGAGTAAAGATGGGGTTCATGTTTGTAATGACGGATGGAGGATTGAGCCCACTTCTCAAGGCAGTACTATCATTAGTGAAGCAGGTGCAACAGCACTGGGGTCTAGGGGTTTGAGAGACTGACTGGATCACAATTATTCTTGCTTTTCTCTAAAAAGAGGGTAAGTGGTTTAATTTTTCCTGGTAGCATTGGGGTTGAGGGCACCTTTCCTGTACAAATGGGAGTTTTCAACATGTGAGAGCTCATTTTGTTCCACAAAGGAAGAGATGTGGCATAATACCGAGAGCTGTAACTTTGGAACTAGGGTACTGGGTTCAAGTCCTGGTGTCAGCTTAATATTCTGTGATTCTGTGCAAATTACTTAATCTTCCTCTGCCTAAAAAAAAAATAATGAATCTGACTTGTGTAATGTAACTGCTGCTCAAGGAAACTGGTACAATATCCTTGGACGAAGTCTGCTCTATGGAAAACTCCAAAGCACAAACGGATAGAGAGACTGTTTCAACATTGAAATGATGATCAGACATGGTGGAGAAGGAGTAAACGAGAAGGAGAAGATAGACTGCTACTCAAGGTTGCAGCTATCATTGTCACAAAAGATGCAGTTGCATTGAGGCCCAGGAGTGTGAGGGGCTCACAACATCCAAATTATGGGGAGCACAGTTTTCTGGTCAATTCCTGGTTTTTATTTTTATGAATTGTCCAGATTTTAACTCTCACCTTTTTTGTGGATTACGAGCTACAGAAAAGGTATCCAATAAATGATCTTATAAGCTCTGCCCCTGCGCTCAGCACTGCCCTTCCTGCTCTTCCAATTTTTACCATAAAGTTCTGAGATGGGGGGGCCCGACTTCAAAACATTTTGCTCTGGGTTTCTCAGTGCAAAAACATTTTTGAAGACCTCTGCCTTAAGGGAATCCTACATGCTCATTTTCGTGGATTAATGGAAGTTCATTGGCTTCCCTGCCAGTCCGCGTAATCTTCAAAAGCAATTACTAAATCATTACGACCAGCACCCTTGCTTTTCTTGCAAACAAGCTTACCTTTGCTGGCATTTTCCAGCACACCTGCAGCCACGTCACCTTTAGAATGCAGACTAAAAAGTGTAAAAAAGGAAAAAATCAAGGGGGTAGTCTTCTTCCTTCTATGCACCCATGATCTGGAACAACATCCCTGTATCATTCAGTAGTGCCCCAATACTAGTCCAAATTAGGAAAGAGTTGAAGATGCACCTCTACATCACAATGCATTGATAGTCCACAAACCAGATACCTTTTCTATCACTTGCTGACGTTATGCTTGTCTTTCACACTGTACAGTACTCCACTGCATTTTAGCTACGTTTGCCCTATAGAAATACAGCATATGTACCTACATACATACAATATTGTACAAGACTGAGACTGCTAACAGGGGAGTCAGAAACTGGTGACCATAATTTGTTGGCGAGTTCCCTGTTCACTCCTTGGAGAGATACTGGAGCCACAATTAACTATTTGGGATGGTATCTCCCTGTGAGATTACAGGGGCTACAAGTTATTACCCCCAGAATGAGCGATAATATGCAGACCCATAAATGCATTGTCCAATTCAGTGTGTTTTACCCCCTTCCTAGGGATATAACAGGTCCCAATCCACACATATTTCCCACTTGCTAGTTGCAACTAGTATATGTGTGGGGGACTTATTTTCTTGCTTTTTGTTTTTTGCGGGGAAGCAGAGACACTTCTAATTCACCCACAAAGAGATGTTTCTACCGCCTGCACTCTGCCGAAATATTTGGGTGGGCAAGGGCAGGACACAGCAACAGTCAACAACCCCAATAATTACAAATAAACTTCTAAACAGCTAAAGATGTCAGCAAGTGACTTCAAAAAAACCATCTTCCTAGTTTAATGCTATTGAGACTTAGCAGCGCACGGAATGCGCATGCGTGGACGCCCGCGCATGCGCAGTTTTCCCGAAGAAGACGCGATGGAGACGAAGAGAAGCCTGGGGATGCCACCGATAAGGTAAGGTGATTTACATTTTTATTTATAATGTTTTTTTAAGTTTTAATACTGCGGACGGGAGGCCAACTCCGCTCTGCCAGAGTGTGCGGAGATTTGCCTGTTTCTCCGCCTACATCGCGGAACAAGGAAGGAGCAATTATCCGCACATTCCGTGTGCAGAACGGAGTTGTCCGCCCACCCCTACTAATGGCGTCAACTTTTATTTTGGTTCTGGTGCCTCTTTCTGTCCGAGTCAGAAGTGATCTGTGCCCACAGTGAGCTGGTACACTGACAAAACGTCGACACCCAAAACATCCCCATACCACAATATCGAGTCATAAATATAGATGTGAAAAATATCAACATCCTATATTTATAAAGGTAAGTACAAAATATATATATATATATATATATATATATATATATATATATATATATATATATATATATATATATATATCCTGGATCCAAGTAGTCACAACGGTTGTGGACGGCTGCCTGCTTCTATGGAGGAAGTTCGTTAAACGGTATCAACCAACTTTCGTATCCGATTTGAATTACCCCACGCTCTCCAACACTTCCTTCGGGCGAGAGGAGAGCAACGAACTCCGATGGGTAAGTTTGCAAAAAGTTATTTATTTGCTCACAGGTTCATAATATATATATATATATATTTTAAGGTTGCAAAAAGTTCTTTATTTGCTCACAGGTTCATAATCTGACGCATTTCGGTCAACAAGTGACCTTGATCACATATGGCAACGCTGTATGCCTTACTTTTTAATCCACACCCCACAGTGTCACGTGATTATCAACACCAAAAGAAATACTTCCTCCTTTCTTATTGCTATAGCTGTTTTCTAAAACACATTTGAAACATCCATTTAATAATAGTGTATGTTGATTCTGCTGGTTCATGGCCAGTACATAGATAATACTTAATATGTATAAACACGTAAATAAATATATAAATACATACATGGATTTAATAAATACACAAAATAAATTATTTAAATTGTTTTAATAATCCATAAATATATATTGTGCAAATATAATTGCTAAACACCATGTAAGGATACCCACTGGTAAACCATATACATCTTATTATTGCTGCATGAATGCTACAAGGGTATCGTTTTAATACAGCCTAAAAACTGCTATTGATCATTTTTATGCCCGTTTGGATGTTACATCTAGGAGCCGATACCGATCCTGTATATTTTTTTCCCATACGACTCGTATCCGTATTTTTTTCCGTACGAATCGTACAAGTCACGTCCGACCCGTGAAGTACGATTCGTACGGGAAAAAGTACATACGGATCGGCCCGATCCATACGAATCGTAGCGGGAAAAGTTGTACAAGATGGACCCGGACACTTTTCCGTACGAATCGTAAAAATACAGTCCGAGCGTACAAGTACGATCCGGACCGGCTTTCCAATTTACGAATCGTACGGAAAACGTCCCGTACACGGGGAATGACTTGTACATATGCAATGTCGGTGTACGCACTTACATACACAATTTTGTTGTACGCACCAATGTTGTATTACGCACCGTACATATGCAATGGCGGTGTACGCACCGTACATACGCAATGTTGTTGTACGCACCAATGTTGTAGTACGCACCATACATAGCAATGTCGGTGTACGCACGGTACATAGCAATGGCGGTGTACGCACCGTACATAGCAATGGCGGTGTACGCACTGTACATAGCAATGGCGGTGTACGCACCGTACATATGCAATGGTGGTGTACCCACCATACTTACGCAATGGTGGTGTACGCACCGTACATAGCAATGGCGGTGTATGCACCGTACATATGCAATGGCGGTGTACGCACCATACATAGCAATGTCCGTGTACGCACCGTACATACACAACGCATGGGGGTGTGTGCCTGTACGACTCGTACCCCTGTACAGTACTGAACCATGGACACTGTAAAACAGCACAAGGATGGTCTATTTGACTCGCACAACACCACAAAACACATCTACAGTGCACTAAAAATGGAAATGACTGACCTGGACACATCCAAACAGGTAAACAGAGGGTCAAACTCAAAACCACCCCTTATAACACACCCACCAAAAATTCAAACTGAGGCCCACCCCCAAATGGACCAATAAAAAGGGCCCACACACACAAACCATGAGCCTTTGCAACAGACTCACTGCAGCTAGAGAACACACACCAACAACTGCACCCATCCACCTTAACATATACACCTTCACACAACCTCCTTCACACATACCCCCTCTTCACATTCACACCCACACCGTCACATTCAGTCCCACACACCCACAACCATCCACACCCTCACCCCACACCATGCCCACAGACAAAAATCCAAAGTTCACAAGGGAGGAGCTGGAGATCCTTGTCAATGAAGTCATCAGAGTCGAGCCACAGCTGTTTGGAACATTGGTCAGACAGACCAGCATAGCCGAAAAATCATGCCTGTGGCAGAGGATCGTCGAAAGGGTGAATGCTGTTGCACCCATCAGAAGGACCAGGAATGAATGCCAAGCCAGGTGGTACGATCTGCGGAGGGCGGTCAAGTGCAAAATGAATGATGACTATGCCCAGAGCAACATCACTGGAGGTGGTGCGCCCCGCAGACCAGTACATTTCCATCCCTGGGGGGAGAAGGTGATGACCCTGCTTCCGCCGGTGGGAGTACATGGACTGCAAGGACTTCCAGAGCCTGGTGAGTACACAAACAACTTAGGTAACATGGGGGTAATGGCATCCACACCCCAACTACACAAAATGCACGCAACTACCCCCAAGCGCTAACCGGCCAGAACCACAGTCAAAAATAACACTAATGCCACTAACATGTGTATGCTCCATTGAGAAAGCAAGGCCATGCTATGTCCCATGCTACATGAAGCAGCAACCCAAGAATGGATGTCCGGTATGCTGGAAGGGTCGGTCGCACTAAACACATTGTTGAACTCCAAATCAGACACAATTGCCCTCATCCCATATGGCCCAGGTACATACCCATGCACCATGCGCAATGCACAGGGATTGGGAAAGTACTGACAAGATAGCTCACACTCGGCCTGGGTGTAGGCAGCACAAGGCCCTCCTGTGACCAGTGCAAACACAAACACCAAGACAACGAGGTCAGATATCTAGGACAGGAACTCACACTCACTGTCATGGCAGCATGCTCCATGGGGGACAGCTACATCACCTGGGAGCCCCACTGCCAAATCACACTACACCCACCAGCAGGCCCTGTCACACACACCCCTTACACAAGCAGACACCCCCGGGACAGGCAATGGATTTACCCACTGTCACAATGGACATGTACCAATACATAGCCAAAGAAGCACCCAAGCCAAAAATCTACATGTCAAAGACTCAGGAGAACATATCAATCTGTCCCCCTGCAACATACCCATCCACAAGTGAACATTGAGGAGAATGCTAGGCACATACAACTACCTGGAGGAACAGTGCCAACTTGAATGTGTATGATACATGCATGTTGCATGAAACAGCATTAACATTGTCTGTCTCTCACACACAGGGCAACGTGATGAATCTACCCCCAACAATGGGGGTGAAGATTCACAGTCCCTAGCCCGGGAGGAACCTGATCCCACTGGCAGTGACACCTTTCAACATTCCGCGGATGACCCCGACTGACCTGGACCCTCTGGTGTCCAAGCCCCTGCAGAACCTGGTTCAGGACCATCTGTGCCAACCACCACCCCCATTCCTGCCACATCCCAGGAGACACCGAGGAGCCCTGCCCACAGTGAACAACTGAGTCAGTCTGACCAGGAGGGACAAGGAGCGCCGGGCACCCAGGAGGAGGCAGACAACACTGCCACTGCCATCCCTCAGGGGTCCCGTAGACCCGATGTGCCCACAACGGCAGGCCAGGCTCATTTGGGCAGAGGTGGTGGGAGTGGAGGCAGGTGGAGGCGAGAACCTGACCAGCCAGCTGATGGGACCGGTATGTCACACATACACAACATCATGGAGGCATACCGGCGTGACACCAGGGAGTTCAGCCAGGTAGTGGTGACCCTCACAGAGATCAAGAACCAGCAGGCCGAGCAACACGCCAGTCAACAAGAACACCAAGGACGGATGGAGGCAAGACTGGCAGAGCTCCTGGCGGTGCAAAGGGACATAAGCCATTCACTCCATTGGATCGCCGACAACATGGCCAACCCTCCCTGTGCCACCAGGCAAAGACCACCACCAGCCACAGGGAGGGAGGAGGAGGAGGATTCATCCGATGGAGCGTCCCAAGCATCGTCAAGGCCTGCATCTGAGGGTCCCCCGAGGAAGGTGGGTCGTCCACGGAAAAGACCGTGAGAGGCAGCGGCACATCCACATCTCCCAGGTCACCTGGCCTGGCACCTGGCCTTCATGTGCGACATCATCACCTCATTGACTGACATCATCTGCCACATGGACCTGCTGGTCACAGTCTGACTAATGATGCCAAACACTGTGGTCTGGACTCTGATGACTTCAAATTGCAAGGATCCCATCTCCCCCTGTGAACTTTGGATTCTATGGTCCCTGCATTGCACCTTTTTCAGTGCACAAATCACGCCACAGAGCAATAATTAAATAATTAATATGTGAAATTTTATGTTGCAGTCATTTAGCATGAGTCCACAACATACGTGTGGGGATATGTCAAAGTATGCCTGAGTGTGGAACTAACTCCAGCCATCCATACACTTGGATCTGAGTCCGGTCGAGGACACACATGTATCTCAATGTATCACCAAATACAGACATGGAGCCCAATACTCACCCGTGATGACCTCAAGCTGCTGAGGGGGTGCTTGCAATACTGCTCAGACAGACCAATTTGGAAGAGTATGATGAAGGTGTAGAGGTCATGGGTCATGTTGATGTGCCCGGGGAGGTAGTCCCAGGTCTGTTTGGCGAGGTGGGAGAAATATCTCCTGCATGCAGTTTTCATGTGGATGTGATGAATGGTGGCAAGGGCAAGGTGGGCTGCATGGAGTTGGGCCAACGGGGTGTTGGATGACAGACGTCCAAGGTTTGTTTTGGGTCTGGGGTTGTGGACTGCCTCCTGAGTGTGTTTGAGGAGTCTGAAGGTGATCCAGCAGCAGACAGTGAGCCATTCTAGCTATCTCAGGTGGACGGTGATGTGGCTGGGGCTGGGGATGTTGAAGATGAGGTGTGCGGATGCACCCTGGATGTGGACAAGTTCTCCTGCAGTTTTGCTGTTGTTCTACATAGAGGCCAGTGCTGTAGTTGAGCCGGCTGGTGTCGTGGACCTGGGGGACGGTCTGTCTTGCCTTGTAGTGGATCTCTCTGTGTATCATTTGCAGCATGCGGAGGGTGTTGCAGCATGAGGTACAGATGGTGGTGAGTTGCATGGTAATTGTGAGCGATGTGTCCATGATGAACACCAGCTTGCGTGCGTGGCCACTGGGTGCTGTTGCGGTGCCCAGACCAGTGGGACACAAGGAGTTGACCCAGCTGTAAGGGGACAATCCTCAGATGATGACCTCAGTCCTGTCCAAGTCCAGCCTCAGGTGGCTGATGTTCAGCCATTCGTCAATGGATCTCATGCCTTCTTGAAGGTTGGATCTGGCAATGGCTGGCTCTTTGGTGAGGTTGAGGAGCAGCTGGGTGTCAATGGCATACGAGAAGATGATGAGGTCGTGTGCGCATGTGATGGTGGAGAGGGGGGTCATGGAGACATTAAATATCGTCATGCTGAGAGAAGAGCCCTGGGGCATGGGCCACATGACCCCAGTGTACTACATTCTGCAGGGTGGAGGCCGACTCCCTGGGCCTTGCTGGTGAGCTACTTTCTGATATAATCCTGGGCCCTCCTCTGGATACCAGTGTTGGAGATGTGTGAGCTGACAGTGTGGTAGCACATGGTGTACAATGCCGTTGAGAGGTCAAGGGGGGTGGGCTCACCATTGATGACGGTTGCAGTGGTGTGATTACTGTGGAATATGGACTGGTGCCGGTTGCCTGGAGCTGGTTGCGTGGAGGAAATTTGTCAGTTGCTTGTTGAGTGTCTTCCGGATGACATTTGCTGGGTAGGGAAGCAGGGTGATGTACCAGGAGATCCTGCGGTACTGCCGTCCGTTGTTTAAGAAGGGCCTGGGTCTCTGCAGGCCTCCAGAACCCATGGAATGTGGCTAACTCAAAGGAGACATTCAGGACGCGCTGGACGTGGGCTTCAAGGATGGGGAATGATGTGGTTGACATGTTATGTGGGAAGGGGCCTGATGGAGAGCCAGAGTGGATGGTGCACATGAGCCAGGTGGTGTACTTGCTGCTGACGGGAGGCCAGAACCTGAGGGGGATTTGTCCTGCGGATAATAGTGCTGTCTGCCTCTGTGTGCCAAGGCTGTTGTGTATGGCCATGAGCTAGCAGTGGTACAAAGTTGCAATGGATGTGATCTGCCTTGCAAGGGTGGGATGTCTTGGATGGAGATCTGCTGTCGGTTCACTCACAATGCTGATGAGCTCCTTGATGTCGTGTGTTTTGGTGTCTCTGCACTATCTGAAGGATATCCACTTGTCCTTGCTGATGATATGGTGATGTCTGTGTGTGGTCTTTTCCAGGCCTGTAAGGTAAATGATGGCTCTTTGTGTTGCAAGGTGTGCACAAGAGTCCGGCTAGGTCTGTAGGAGTCCAGTAGGTCTGCCTTGTCCCAGGTGCCTTAACTGTTGTTGTGCTTCACAGGAAAATCCGTCAATGTGGCAAGATTGTTGGATCAGTTGCTGATCCAGTGCGTGATGTTTTAGGGTGTTGCGTTGGTGTTATTTTGAGTGTCCCACACAGCTTGTCTGTGGTGACTTACATCAAGCATCTTTGGGGGATCGTTATCAGGGTGTGGGGCAATGTGTTGCTTGTTGGAGACGTCGATTAAAATGTTGATGGACCAATGATGGATGGTGGTGTGGTTCTCCTCCAGCCAGAAGTTACTGGCTCCCAGCCACATGTAGCCTGTGGAGATGAGGGCGTGCGTGCAGATGTACATGTTGATGGCTTAGCGCAATTGTGGATGTAGGCCTGGATATCTGTAGATGAGTGTTACTCTGAGGGTTGCCAGGGAGTTGCTGCAAACCCAGATTTGTGACTCTGAGGGTATACTTGTGAATAAATTGCAATTCATCCTCCGGGATTGTTGGTGCCATCCCTGCGGGTGATCTTGTATCCGTCTGAGATGGCAATGAAGAAGTCGTGTGCTGAGGATGCTTATGTCCAGGTTACTGTCATGAAGGTGATGTGTGGGCCTGTTGTGTTGAGGAGGTAACAGAGTCCAATGGCGTGCTGGTGGAGGCACATGACCTGGTTGTTCTGACAGGGTCTGGTATGCTGGGCAGCGCAGTGTAGGCAGTTTGAGTTGAGTTGCACACTCAGCATGCGAAGGTGTCGTGTGTGCGCTTAGGGGTTGCCTGATAGCAGGCGGATGATTGTGTGGAGGACATTGCTTGGAGGTTGGCTGCAGCATGAGCCTGTTGTGTGACGTGGGTCATGCAAAGACCAGAGGCTCGGGCACTGTGCACGTTGCAGGCGCAGACGGTCCTGCCTTTGGCACGGCGTTGGCGCAACAGTGGCACAAACAAGCTGCTGGCTGCATTAAGAATGGGTGGAGGGGGGAAAGGAGGATCATTTTGGAGGCGTGTGGGTTGCAGAATCAGGGCACTCAGCGGGGCGGTACCGCAGGTGATGCAGCAGCAGGCGGAAGGGGTGAAAAACTAGGCAAAAAGTAGCACACAAAGACAAGGAGGTCAGAAAGGCACAGTGCAACAGGTGTATGTAAAGGAAGGAGTGTCAGGTAACTCATGGGTCACTACGAGAAAATGTATGACCAATCACCAAAAATGACGGTCACAGGGTCAGGCAACAAAATGCGGAGATGTGCACAGGAGACACACCATCAGCATGTGTTCACGTCCCGTTGTCGGGAGCAACCTGCACAAATACATACACAACCAGGGACTTCATGCACAATAAATATTATTAGCCATGAATAACTGCATGCATGTTGCCGAAGTACACATACACATATGCTCAATATTTGACAAGTATGCCATAGATGACGCATGCAAACTGGCAAGAGATCTGCAGTGACAGAGATGAGGCACTTTGGATTGTGCTGAACACCTTTATTCCACATACACACACAAAAGGAAATGCATCCATGTGAACAGACTCACAGGTCAGTTGACAGAACATGTGGGACATACGCTGGACCCCCCCTTCACGACACGGATGATGTCAATCCCAATGAACTGGCACACAAGTCAAGGGGATGAGCCAAACACATCCTGCTGCACACGGAGAGGCTGCAATTCCCCATAGAGCCTGTTGTTGTGATGTCCCACACTATGTCCACCCGTAGCATCCGCAATGTTTCAGAGGCAAGGTTTACACACATTGATGCCTTCCTCAGACGCCACACTCCACTACAGATGACTGTCAAGAAGGGTGACTATCATGTCATGGGAGTGATGCTACATGTTATATGCTCCATGGAGAGAAAGACATGTATGCATGGTACCACAACATGCACAGAAGCAGGCCCACACATTCCCAACCCGTACCACCACCAAAAAGCCTTGCTGCTATCCTTACCCAAACTGACATTTCCGCATGTCCGTGCATGGAACGCTGATTCAGCACACGTTGCAATCCTCATGAGGAATAGCAGGAGGACAAAGATGACACAAGGAGACAACAGGCGCAAAAACCTGGGAATGACAGATACACAAGAAGTCACCTAAAACAATTCTCGCCGCACACATGGACATTTACAAAACATGAACAATGTTGGACACATGTAAATTTCAAAGAAAGTCTCTCCGCAAAACTGTGTGGCATGACATCATCACTCGAGTGACACATCAGAACACACATCAAAGTCACTTTGCATTGAGTCAGCTGGACACACACATTGCAACACATGTCACTCAATGCTACAAGCTTGCACACTCATACCCAGTGACTCACCATTATGAGAAGAAATTGCGTATGAGCTGACTCCGGATATCATCCTCCTCCTCCTCCTCATCACTAGCCTCGTGAGCAAGCCCTTGATCCTCCACGGGTGGATGTTCCTGCTCATCCGGATCCAGGATGAGTGGCACTGCCTTCTCAACTGCCATGTTGTGCAGCATGCAGCACACGAGGAAGATTTGGCAGACCTTCTCCGGGGCATAAGGGAGGGACCCGCCTGTCTTGTCCAGGCACCGGAATCGGCTCTTCAGGAGTCCAAACGTCCTCTCAATCACTCGCCTGGTCTGCCCGTGTGCATTGTTGTACCGGTGATCTGCAGCTGTTCTTGGGTTGCAGAGAGGTGTCAGCAGCCATTGCATGTTGGGATAGCCAGAGTCCCCTACATGGAAACTGTAGTAAGGACTCCCTTAATACGTACATACATTGTTAAGTTAGCATAACCACGTTAGAGGTTAGAAAGCCATCTTGCTGCTTTTGCACACGACACTGCGTTCACATGTTATTGCTTAAACAAACTGCTGACTTGAGTTTTGCCTCACACGAGAGCAATCTGTTGTTACCATCCCGAGCTCTGCGCAGCGACCTTGGTCTGCACACGATGTGACAAACAGTCTGAGTTGTTAGACAATGCATGTTTTCCACTCTAGGTTGATCGACCCACTATTTAGTCATAACACACGAGCAGCTGCAAATACCTGAAAGTTGGTGCTTTTAATATCACAGACATCATGTTTATTATTCAGACCGAAGACGAGCCTTCCTGCGAGAAGACTCCTGATGTTCCTGTGATGTGATTTCACTAAGCTGATCTTTGAGGTATGGGGTCCCCTATTCAAGCCTAAGAGACCTTCTGTTAGTCTAATAATAATATTAGCTTCTTAGTAAAGGGAAGGTGGTAGTATCCACTGTCATTATAACATGATCACCCCTTTTATATTCTATGGAATTGTAACGATGTTGATGGTTTTGATTTTAATCATTTGTCTGCTTGTATTAGCCAAAGTACTGCATCTTAGGACACGTGGTCTATAAAAATAAACTCTTTTTATTTTCACCGTGTCTCTGTTGATTATTGTTGTGGACTGATGTGAGAATAATATACGAACAGGTATTTCCGATTCCCACCATTACTGAGAGTATACTGAGTCGCTTGTTCTGGGTTGTCTTTTCATTGGGACCGCCGAGCTAAATCTCGGATAACGAATGGGACACTTATGCTAGCCGGATACTGGGTTCTGGGTTCTGAGGTGAGTTTCTGGTACACCACAATTCACTGAGGTCCTGGGGTTCTACGCATAGTTCTGTGTATAAGCAGAATCTCTGCAACATGGCGCACCTAACGTTTGGTCTATGAGTTGAAACGCCTTAGTAGTGCTCGTATTTGTCCACAACACCCTCATTCTTGTTTCCGGATAACAAGTCTGACGGATTTAAACCTACCTAGGTCTATTGATATAGGTTCCTTCAAGCTTGATCATTAAAAAGGTTATTGAACCCTTGTGCTACTGATAGCTTCGAGTGTGTGTTGTCCTAATGTCGGTGGATATTGCGGCACATAGCCGTGCAGCTCTGAAACGTCATTTGACGCAGTATGGGTGCCGGACACTGGTATGAACGTCATCTTTGTGGTGGGAGCCGATGCGGCTCATCCCTATGAGTTGTTCTACTCTTGGGTGACGATTCCAGCGGTAAGTGAGGATGATAATACCTTTCATTCTTACACTGCCGCTGCCGTGCCAGCGAACTATACGCCGTATAGGACACAAGAAATACCAATATCTGCTTGGCAGCATCTTATTTGGTTTAATGGCGCCCTTCCCCATGTGGTTATACCGCCAAGAATGGGCCCTTTATCGATTGCAGGGGCCACTTGGCCGGTACTAGCCGGATTTACGCCTCATCCCCGTTACCTCACGGTGACGGTGGCTGAGTTGCGTGTACTGCACACTGCCCTAATTACGGTATATAGGGCGTTAGTGCAGTACGTGTCGCGCAATGTGCAGGCGGGGGCACCTGCTGTTGCGGGGCAGCCTACTGATCACCACGCGGTGGTCATTAGTCCTGTTATGGTTAATTCTGTTATGGGCAAGCGCCCCCAAACTAGGGATGATTTCCCCTTTTGGCTTGCTGAAAAATTTGACCAAATAGAAGCGGTATACCCGAATACATCTCCTGTGGAGAAACACAGGATCCTCACCATTAGTTTGCCTAAAGACTTGGTCCCCCACATAGATGATTGTGTAAATTGGGGCAAGGTCTTTGCAGCGACGTACGCGCAGTGCTTTGGCACTCCGTCTATGTTGCAGCTGCCCTCCGTTATCAAACGAGTTCAAGAGAACCATGGTGCGGAGTCTGCGATAGAATTAGGGATGCGGCTCTTCGGTCAATTTGACCTGGTGGCTACCATGATAATGGGAAACCTTAAGGGTGATGCTTTGCATTTCCAGGTTCGTAATGAACTGAAGCGAGTTGCTGAAGAGGACAAACCGCAGGAATTTGCGAAAATAATCGCAGAAGCATACCGGGATTTGGGTCATAGCTCTTTAGGAGTTAAGCCTGTAATCAAGAATCCCGATCTAAAACAGCAGGGTAAGGCAGAAACCTCTGGTAAGGACGACCGACCAAGTTTTCCAAAACAAAATTGGCGGTTTAAACAACAGGGAAAGCAGCAGCAACAGAAACAGGGCTCTCGGCCTGCCTCTCCCGTACAGTCAAGTAGTGAACGCACTTATGATCTGCGCGATCGTGCTACTATAAAGTCTCCTGATAGATTTCAGGTTTCTGAACAGCGCTCTCCTCGTTCTTCACAGGAAACATCGGCTACACAGTCCGGTGGCGGAGGCGGTGGCAAAGGTCGGGGTGCTCCACAACAGCGTGACCAACCCCGACAGACTGAGGGTAAAGGCAAGCAGGACGAATTTGCACGACAAAGACCCCCGTTTCAGAAGAAGAAAGTGGCGGCTCTGACGGCAAGGTATGCCTCAGATAGTGCGGACACAGCTTCGGAACCGGACATGGGCGCTGACGCTACTGGACAGCGCAGCGGAAATTACCATAGTCCGTCAAGCTCTGCGTCCATTTCTGGCGGTGACAGCAACTGATATATTGGTTACTGTTGAAACAGCTGACACCAGAGTGACTCCCCCTGACAGACTTTATGAAATAGTCTTATTAATTGAGGGTGACATACAACGTACAATAAAAGGGATTTTTTGGGATAATCTGACCACCACCTATGATATCCTCCTAGCGGAGGCAGATTGGCCTCCGGCGTTCATTTTAGAGGCTCCTAGAGGGGAGGAAGTAATCCTCCCGTCCTTTGCGCACACAGTGCCTAAGGACCAAGCTGAAGTGTATGCTGGGGAGTGGGCGCTTGCGCCGGCGGTGTATCGTACTCAGGTGGGATGGGACCGATTGTCCCCCTGCCATGAGATTCCATTGCGGTCTATGCCCCAGCCTCAACCTCAATATCCCATGCGTCGTGAAGCGAGACCCCACGTCGCGGCAATCCTTGAACAATTGGAATATCAGGGTGTTATTGAAACATGTGTGTCCCCTATGAATAACCCTTTATTCACTGTAACGAAGCCTGACGGCTCGTACCGTTTAGTTTTGGATTACCGGCACCTAAACTCCCATTGCCGGACCTGCGCGGTACAAAATACACATAGCTCGGCTTTGGTAGACAGTCTCGTGCGTAAAAGGTTTAAAACGACACTTGACATTTCCAATGGCTTTTTTAGCCACAACCTGTCCACACTGAGTAGCCAGTGGACGGCGTTTACTTTGGGCGGCAAACAAAAACAGTTTACAAGATTAGCCATGGGTTACAAAAATAGCCCTGGCGTCTTTTCTGCTCGCGTGGTTTCTCTCTTAGAAAGAATAGACCCCGACGCATACTCCTATGTTGACGATATCTATCTTACGGATGATGAGCTGATGCCACATCTGTCTCGAGTCGACAATATTATCGTGAGTTTTGCTGACTATGGCCACAAATTCAATTTTGCGAAGTCTCACATCGCGGAATATACGGTGTTGTTTTTGGGCTACGAGCTCAACAATGAAGGTAAGGGGTTAGCCCCCCACTTTCTGGGGAAGTGTGCACGCTTAAGTGCTCCTACGACACTGAAGAAATTACAATCTCTGCTGGGCTTTCTGAATTTCGGCCGTACGTACATTCCTGATTATGCCCAGCGTATCAAGCCGCTTTACGCCTTGGTACAACCTTCGTTTTCGAAGTCTAGCTGGCAGCTAGAACACTCTGCAATTTTACAGTCTTTACAGGCTGACCTTCTTGCTTCACAATACTTGCTGACACGTGATAACCGCACTAACCTGGTAATACGAATAGTGCCAGGCGCCGTGGGGTTCACGTATTTGACATTTAATGAGGGCGATACAGTCCCCATTGCGTACAAATCCCACTTGTACACCTCTGCTGAATTACGTTTTTCCACGGTCGAAAAGGTTCTGACTGCTGTGCAGATGGCGATCCTCAAGGAACGCGCACTGTCGCATGGGAAACAGATTCTGGTTGTAACACCATATCCTGCCTTAGAGGCATTGACTAAGGCAAGTGTACCAAATTCTAAAGCTTTGCATCCACGGTGGATACAATGGGCCACAACACTGACATCGCCAGATGTCACTTACATCTTTGATGCATCATTACAGACTCAAGAGTACTTGCAGTATGAATTCGTTCATCCGGCACCTCTGTCTTTGCGCCCGCTCGAAGAATACCATTGTGTCATATACACTGACGGGTCTGCGCAGCCCGCGATTGGATCAAAGCACGCTTATTCAGCGGCTTGCGCAATTGTCGTAGGTACATTCGTAAATGGTGAATTCCAATCTGATGCAGTGCATACGCAGTCATTGGGTGATTGTACTGCGCAATTAGCGGAGCTTCGGGCTCTAGTGCTTGCACTGGAGTTTGCTGATCCCCGAGTCACTACTCTTATAGTGAGTGACTCCTTCTACTGTGTCCAGTCCTACAATGACAATTTACACTTCTGGTCTCAGAATGATTATCGAGACACGAAAGGTAGCACAATTAAACATAAAACGCTTTGGGTTCGAGTGGCAGACTTTAAAGAACGTCTCCCTCTCGTGAGTGTTATTCACACTCTTGGTCACCAACGACTTGGTGTCCATGCTGTCGGCAACAGCTTAGCTGACGAGGCAGCGAAAACAGCAGTGGCTACATACTTAGTGGCAGCAGTTACAAGATCCAAAAGTAAGATTGATGATGACATCTTGGCAGCTATTGCTGCTACAGAGAAGGGAGGTGATTACCCGAAGGGTTTTCCCTCTCGTTATATTTATCATTTAAGTCCTGATAACGTCCCATTAGTGAGGATTAACGACGTTGGTGACAGAATTATTCCCAACGCGGACTGCAGACCAGCACTGATCCTAGCTGCGCACGAGGGGTTGGCGTCAGCCCACGCCGGTGTGTCAGCTACAATATCTCTGCTACAACAACGTTACTGGTGGTTTGGTTTGTATAAACAAGCGCGCGCATATGTTCTTGATTGTGACATTTGCTAACAGATTAAACCTTCTACTGTTGCGCGCCCACCACAGACACAGCTGTACATCTCTAATAAGCCATTTGGTTGTGTTTATTTAGATCACTGCGGTCCTTTTTCTTCTGATACTGCGTACAAGTATATCTTGGTTGCAGTGGATTCGTGCACACGTTTTCATTGGGTATGGCCACAAAGGAGTGCTGACTCGCGGACTGTCATCAGGGATTTGCGTGTCTTTGTGGGAACTTTTGCGTGTGGTACCTTCCATTCTGATCAGGGCCCTGCGTTCGCCTCAAAGGCTTACAAGGAGGCTATGAGAAATTTGGGGGTCCTAGTCAAATTTTCGTCCCCCTACCGACCTGAGGGTAATAGTGTGGTGGAGCGAATGAACCGTGACTTAAAGCAATCATTGACAGCACGTGTTTTAGGCACAGGCCGGAACTGGCTAGCCCATTTGTATAACGTCCAACGTGCACTTAATAATCTCCCTAGAAGGTCTCTGGGTGGGCGGACCCCGTACATGATGCTCTTCGGAATCAGAATGTTTGTTCCAGACCTTGATGGTCTAGACATTGCGGCGTCGACCGCACCCTTTGACGTAGATGATCACTGTGCTGTTTTGCAGACTCTACAAGAAGCCAGAGACTCTCTTTCGAAAGAACATTTGCCCTCCACATCTGAAGCTGAGGTTCAGATTCCGGTAGTCGGCTGGCTACCCCGAGTTGGAGATCTGGTCCGTGAGAAGGTGGAGAACAAGAAGGAGTTCGGCCCCTCTTATCGTGCACCAGTTCCAGTGCTTGGAGTGCAGGGTACAAGAACAGTCATTTTACCTCCACTTCCTGGTCGCAAAGAAAACAGGTACATCTCTATTGACAATGTCAAACTTCAGCGAGTGGCCGATACTTCTTAGTATGACTCCGGCAGTTTCATGCCAGACAATGCAAAGAAATTCAATGTTGGTTCCTGCTTCTAACACCTTGTCTGATGTTGCCATTGAGATGCACTCAGTTACTGATCCCTTGCTGATACCACCGGCTGGTGGTTTGCCCGAAGAAACTGAGTATGCTTATCCTACACGTGGACCCTCGCCTGTTTTACAATCTACAGCACTTGGCCAGTCCCGTTTCTCCTTTGACACTAACTCTTTGCCCTCACCACCCCCATCGAACATTGCTGTTTTTGTAGGCTGGTTTAAGAGACATTTTTTGATAGCCCCTTGGACATACGTCTGGTTGCTGCTTTTCAGTATTTTTTTGTTTATGTCCATTGGATTTGTTATAGTTTTTTTCCGTTTGGTGGATGGCCACTATCTCAAAGAGAAATCGACAATTAGACTTATCGATGGAACTTTGGCCCCCCACTCCTCGTCCCACATCATGAAAAGGGACCAGACTTTTGTGAATATTACTGCCTGGCCCGTCATGGATGGAATTGCATGGGATGCAGTTAAATTTCAAATTCATGGGCCTACAGAGGTCATTAATGTGCCTAATGTATTTCGTGTTTCTATGGGTGATGTAGTTAAACAGAACATACGTTCTGATGATTGGGATGTACACGCCATTGAGGCACTGTTTTCAGATTTGAAATATTATGCCGCTTTTGATGCTGAGGATTTGTATGAAAATGCGGCTAATTATGCAGAACAGTATTGTTTTCAACATTATGGCAATCACTTCCTGCATAAAGCGAATACATTTAGAAATTTTGTAAATTTTACCCAATGGGAACACTGTCCCACCCCCTCGTTTGGCAGTTCACATACATTAGTTGATAAGTTTACTTATTTTACTGATTTCAGTGTTTCAGCCCCGGCATCCTTTTATTTTAAAGTTAAGCCTGAGTCTGCCTCCAAGGTTAGACTGACACACACCAAATTGCTTTATTCTAAGTCCTTTATGGATGAGTTGTCAATCAAAGGTTATGATCTATGGAAGGCTACTATTGATCTTAAGTCGGTTTGGGGTTCCAAACCGTGGCAGGTTCAGGGAACTGAAGCTTTACACCGTGCCTGTCTAGTACCAAATCATATGTTGTTTTTAAATTCAACCATCTTCCAAACCACCTGTTTCGGATTGGCCACTTCTAAAAAACTAAATTCGCCTTCTGTGCCGGATCTGGGCGCTTACCCAAATTGGGATAACCACACAGATCTGTCCCTTCCTGCTTTGCAGTTATTAGTTTCTAATTCATCTTTCAATATTTCGAAATTTAGTAATGAGGGATGCTTAATTTGGCAAAGCAGTTCTGATACCTGTCAACGTCGTTTTCTAGGACTGAAACCGGGGTATACTCAGGAACGCGTAGACCCACGGTTTGAGTCGTCACATACAGTAACTACATACTCTGTAGGGAAATTATGTCAGTCCTGGCTGCGACATTCCACCTTGGCATCTGTCAAAGTTCATTTATCAAAATTACATGACAAAATAGATTTGAATGATTTTGTTAAAGGTCCTGTGGGTGGCAGATCCAAGAGATGGGCGTATGCTATTTACAACGAAGTATGGAAACTGTCGCAAATTGAGGCAGCTTCAAGATTGAGAGCTATTGATCAGGCTAATATGGAAAAAGTATTAGCAGTTATTTATAACAGCATTAGCACTCTTTCTTCTCGCATTTATACATTAGATAATATTGTTTCTTCAATTGTGGATATTGTGCAGGATGATATGTCTGTATTGTATCATGGTCAAAACCAGTTGCGTTCTGTTATGCAGTTTGCATGGACATTACAAACATTGAAGGCAGGGAAGGTCCCTTGGGACTATCTGAATACAACATCGTTATTTCTTCCCTTTAACCTTACTGACAAACAGCAGTTCATGTCCATGAAGGATGCTTCATATTCCTTGCTACATATTGAAAAATTGGAGCCGTTACCTTTCTCTGTAGCGGAAGTAGATTCAGCAGTGTGCCTCTTACACGGATTGATAACTCTCCCGTTCGCACTTTTTAAGTTTACCTCTTGTATGAAACACTATGCTCTGGGTAGATATGAACAGCTGGGTACCGCTTTCATACATGAAGTCTGGTCCCTCCCCTTTACGTATAGATGTACAAGGGACGGTACTGAGGTTTATCTGAAGGGTGAAGAATGTACAACGTCACCTGATCATTCTGTTGTATGTAGGCACATTCAGTTGCACGGAGCTTGCAATGTACACGCCCCGAATTTGGCCTGCGTCCTCAAAGGTATCCCGGTACCAGTGATTACGCCATCTTTCACGCTGCTTGCGAATGGTAGTTATTTAATTTTAAACAATGAAGCTTGCTGCGGGATGTTAGTGGGGATCCCATATATAGTAACTGTATCGCAGAGGGTTGTCTGCTGCAATAACGTTCTGTTTCCTCCCCCGCATGGGAGGCTGGATGCTTCCATCTGGCCTTCGATTCCAACCTTGAAAGCAGAGTTCAACAAGATGAGCAGAATAAGAGCGCTATTGTCCCAAAAGGAGGTGCCATTGACTTCCTCCCGGGAAACATTTGTCCTTCACGTAGCAAATACGCGCACTGAGGTACAGGCGCTTTTGAATACTGACCTCCCCCTGCATTTTGGAGCTTTGATCCAAACAATTTTCAATGCCTCGTCCACGACTGGCCTGGCTCATTTTTTTAAACTTGTGGGCTCGGTCCTCGTGACCTCTTTCCAAACTATTTTTGGTGTGATTCCGGCATTTTTTCATTCTATTTTCTCGAGCGTCTTTGGAGGTGTCCCTTTAATTCTGGCGCTAGTGGCAGGTGTGCTACTTTTACTTTTCATCTTGCGGAATGGCTGCTCTTTCTGTGCCACACGACAGCCTGTCCCGTCTGCAGCTTCTTCGTGACAGGATGCTTGACTACTATGGTGTCCTGCCGTTGGCGACTTTGAGCCTGGCATATGGATTATCCTTCCGGTATTCCTACTTCACCTGCGTGCAACCTGTCTTCCACTGCCTAGATTGTCCCTTTGAATGGCCTATGGATTTGTGCTTAACCAACATGGTGTCTCCGGACCCGGATTATGATCGACTGATGAGGACCTTAGTGTCTCACGAGTCCGCCTGTTCTGGTGTTCGGATTATGGCCTACGGTGCGGCGCATGGTATCCTGGGTAATTGGGACATCGCGAGAGCGGCATATGACTTCTTGGATATGAATTATTTGGAAGTACACGCTGGTTGCCCTCTGATGGTGCTAGAGGCTCTGCTAATGGAAGAACATGTATGTTCCTTTTCTTTGATTAACTGGATGGCTGAAACCTTCAGTGGCCGTGCCAATGATTTTCTGCTGGAAGCAGTGGCCACATATGCTGCATATACTTTCATGGATTGAGTGAACTATCGTCCACTGTGTTTTCCTCACGTGTCTTGAACTGTCCCTGTGCGTCTGCACTTCTGCCCGGTGAGGCGTTTTTTCATTTTTTCACCCCCCACGGCACGTTTGAGGTTTTTTGTTTTTTCTTTCCACTTTTGGTTTTTTCCTACTCGGACTTTGCCTGAACTGACCAGTATTTTTTAAATTGGATACGCCTTGTTCTGCTCTGTCGCGCTTGAACTCTGCGTTCTCTCTTTTCTTGCATACTAAGTAGTGCTTCGATCAAGGGGGCATGTAGTAAGGACTCCCTTAATACGACACTGCGTTCACATGTTATTGCTTAAACAAACTGCTGACTCGAGTTTTGCCTCACACGAGAGCAATCTGTTGTTACCATCCCGAGCTCTGCGCAGCGACCTTGGTCTGCACACGATGTGACAAACAGTCTGAGTTGTTAGACAATGCATGTTTTCCACTCTAGGTTGATCGACCCACTATTTAGTCATAACACACGAGCAGCTGCAAATACCTGAAAGTTGGTGCTTTTAATATCACAGACATCATGTTTATTATTCAGACCGAAGACGAGCCTTCCTGCGAGAAGACTCCTGATGCTCCTGTGATGTGATTTCACTAAGCTGATCTTTGAGGTATGGGGTCCCCTATTCAAGCCTAAGAGACCTTCTGTTAGTCTAATAATAATATTAGCTTCTTAGTAAAGGGAAGGTGGTAGTATCCACTGTCATTATAACATGATCACCCCTTTTATATTCTATGGAATTGTAACGATGTTGATGGTTTTGATTTTAATCATTTGTCTGCTTGTATTAGCCAAAGTACTGCATCTTAGGACACGTGGTCTATAAAAATAAACTCTTTTTATTTTCACCGTGTCTCTGTTGATTATTGTTGTGGACTGATGTGAGAATAATATACGAACAGGTATTTCCGATTCCCACCATTACTGAGAGTATACTGAGTCGCTTGTTCTGGGTTGTCTTTTCATTGGGACCGCCGAGCTAAATCTCGGATAACGAATGGGACACTTATGCTAGCCGGATACTGGGTTCTGGGTTCTGAGGTGAGTTTCTGGTACACCACAATTCACTGAGGTCCTGGGGTTCTACGCATAGTTCTGTGTATAAGCAGAATCCCTGCAACAAAACATCATGTAAAAAAGTGGGTCAGGAGATGCCGTAAGAGCCAAAGATACCGCAACACACAGGACAAACAGAGTATACCCACCAACAAGACATGCTCATTCGTTGTGCAGCCGCAGCATCATTTGTGGCACCCTGCTACGCCTCATGATGTAGGCATCGTGTGCTGATCCTGGAAAACGTGCACAGACATGGCAAATCAGCATGTTAGCAAGACACACCACAAGGGCATTTATCGAGTGGTAATGTTTTCTATTGTGATAGGCTTGTTCCTGTGCCTGTGGCGGTACCAAAGCCACATGTGTACCATCAATGGACCCAATGACATGGGGCATCCCTCCCAGGGCATAGAAATCACCCTTGACATCTGTCAACTCCTCAGGAGTAGGAAATGTGATGAATTCATCAAGGTGCTCCAACATGGCTGCTAAAACATCACGCAGGACACCGCTGAACATTGTCTGTGACATGCCACCAACATCAGCTATGGTGAATTGAAACGTACCTGTTGCAAAAAAATGTAGGGCTGCCATCACCTTCATGTTTGGGGTCAGCGCAGTAGGATACCTGTGTCGCGGTTGGAGGTGTGGTGCTAGACTGTCGGTCAAGTCCTCAATCAACTGTTGAGTGAATCTGTAACATCAGATGCAGGCACGTTCCCTCATGGCACCCAAGTCTGGCATTGTTCTTGGGACAGGCTGTGCCCTGCAAGACATTGTTTGTAAGAATGACGATTGAGAGTCTGCCAATATCAATGTCAATCAACATAGCACATGCTACACTGCTAATACACATCAAGTAACTATGGAGTCGGGTGTGTGCAATACATACAGGACACATATGCCAGCTTGCTGGCACTCCTACAAAAAGCCAGATACACCTGTTGATTGTCAAGTCTACATGACATGCCCTGAAATGAGTTGGTGGCTAGTCTGAGTGAAGAGCCACAGATATCACCGGAGTGACACACAACCACATAGCTGCATTGGAAGGATGTCATCTGATCCACACAGCTGACTGCAAGGCACACGCACAGGTCACAAGGAATGTCAAATGTACATATGAATCACATTGCGATGAAGGGGTACACGTGACAAGAGAAAGACACAGCCATTGAGACAATGCAGACATGTATGACTGGAAAAATATGATGTCCGATGCACACAGACCCTACAGCGGTGGGAATCCACATGTGGCATGGTGTGCGTAGATGTGTCCCATGCCCATCTCCACACAGACCCATCTTGGATGCACCATCAGTAGATGCAGTTGACGGAACACTGACATCAAGCTCATGGGAACACATGACACACACCTGACATAGTCACAAAGGGGCACGCAGATCGTGACATGTCAGTTGATAGAGTGTCCTTGTCCCTGGCATTAGGATACAGGTGCGGGTGGTGATGACTGTGCCATCCCACTGCTGCTGTGCATGACACAGTTGGACTACAGACACACGTGGCAAGTGGCAAGGTGATGTGTGCCACATAGTGCCCCATCACACATGACATGTGTCCACAGGTCATCACACATCAATTGTGCAACTAGATGAGATGACCTGTGCAATATCACTGGCTGCCACACCTAGGGCCTGCATATAACAGTATGCAATGAAAAGTACTTGATGGACATCCTTGTGCGACTCGTAGCCCTCCATTCCTGGCATGTGTGCGCCTGTATTACCATTGTAAGTGTGTGAAATGCATACCCGTACGTGTGAACTAGTGCGTACCCGTAGGTGTAAAACCCACTGTACTACTAGTGCGTACCCGTACGTGTGAACTAGTGCGTACCCATAGGTGTCAAACGCACTGTACTACTAGTGCGTACCCGTACGTGTGAACCAGTGTGTACCCGTAGGTGTCAAACACAATGTACTACTAGTGAGTACCCGTATGTGTGAACCAGTGCGTACCCGTAGGTGTCAAACGCACTGTACTACTAGTGCGTACCCGTACGTGTGAACCAGTGCATACCCGTAGGTGTCAAACGCAATGTACTACTAGTGCGTACCCGTACGTGTGAACCAGTGCGTACCCGTAGGTGTCAAACGCACTGTACTAGTAGTGCGTACCCGTACGTGTGAACCAGTGCGTACCCGTAGGTGTCAAACGCAATGTACTATGAGTGCATACCCATACATGTGAACTAGTGCGTACCCGTACATGTGAAACGCACCGTACACCCGCTATCATCGCGTGTGTACGCTTCGTTTCACCATTGTACTTGTGCCATAGGGATACGTGTGAAACGCACCGTACCTGTGTGTGGATTTCAAAATTCCATAGGGGACACATAAGGGACAAGTAGTAGGCCCTAAATGCATGCTGGTTGTCATGGAGACAGAGTTTTCAGTTGAAAAGTGTCGATCATGTGTCCTGGAACAGTCAGTTGGCCACAAAATACAATGTTGAAAAGTGGTTGTTGACTTGACATGATGCACAAAATGTGAACGATGCGAATGCTGTCATTGGTGTATGTTTAAAGTCATTGGTGTATGTTTAAAGGGATTGGAGTAAACGTAGGATGCGAATGAGTCTGACCAATCACTATGTACTCCTCTAAATGAATGCCCCTCAGCAAGACAGATAAAAGGCAGCCAGAACCCATGAGAGGGCACTTGCCTGCATAATTTTCCAGTCGACCACACTGTTGCTGTCTCTGCTTCCTCTGGACCATGTCACGTACTGTGGAGAGGGCCCAGCCATTCACCCAAGAGGAGAATGAGGCCTTGCTGGACATCCTCCTCCCACAGTACACCAAGCTGTATGGGAGACCAGGGGAGCAGGTGAGTCCTGAGTCCACTACCTTTGCCTATGCACCTATTGTGTGACTGTCAATATTGTGTCCAGGTGGGACAGACATGCAATGTTGTTTAGAGTGGGTCCCAGAGGGGGACATGCTGATGTCTCTCATGCAGAGCATGATGTAGTTCCTGTGTGCACTCCTCACTTGCATTGTGCTTACTGTGACTTTCACTGCATAGTGCATGACACTTTCAGCCTGGCAAATCCTTGGTGGCTTTTTTTCCTATTGTCCTGAGGTGATTCAGTGGTCCCCCCGGTGTGACAGGTGACTGTACCCACAGATGTGTATGAGTTGAGTGGCCCTGTGGTGAGAGTGTCCAAATGATGTGTACGACCTCATGGACATTGATGTGTGTGAATGTTCCTTGTCATGTGGGTGAGTGTCTATGTGAAGTGTTGCACCACAGCTGCATGGAGGAGGCAACAGATCAACCCATCTGATGTGACAATTAAGCCGTGCTGTGTGTCTGACTTGCAGAGCTAGCATGACACCTGTGACACCCCACTGGCAAGTGGCACATGTGTAGAGTGAGGGTTGTATCCGCTGTTGTCAATGACAGGCGAGTGATCTGTGCTTGGGTGTGTCTGTCTAGTATGCTGATGGTGCGTCAGTGGAGTGGGACATGTGACTGCTTGGCACATGCTGGCCTTCAGCCTGCTGTTGCATGTGCTGCACAGTGTGTGGTATGATCAGTGAGTGTGTCGCACCCCTCATGCCAACCTGTTGACTTTCAATGCCATGTAGTGCATTGGGGCTTGCCCACAGGCCAATTTCTTATTGTGTATGATGTAATTCCTGTCTGCATCCTATGCCCTGTTCAACATTTCAATGATGTTCAAATGTGTGTCTCTGGGATCTGGAGCAGGTGTATTGATGTTGTGTCACTTTGTCATCCTGACAGGTAACTGCCTACGAGAAGGGGGTGATCCGGAAAGACATCGTCAGGGCCGTGAGATTTGAGGGGGAGCATAGTCGGCAGCTGCCACAGGTCCACAAGAGGTGGCAGGACATCCGGTGCTGGACTCGGCGGATCGCCCGGGTCCAGCTGGGGCTCGACAGTCCTTGCCCCCACGGCGGCCGCCGACGCCTGACCCCCACATGAAACGTGTCTTGGCGGTGGTATTCCCTGAGCTCAATAGGCAGTTACAGGAGAGACTGCAGCAAGGAGGAGTAGGTACATGGCTGTTTTTGGAAGTGCTCTGTAGCCTGGATACACTCCCAAAGTTTATATGTGCAGTGCATTTTCGGTTCCCCAATGTCACCTGGTGCTCTTTTTCATCCCTTCCCCTCCTTGACATGTGTCCCCTGGTCTGTGTGTAATCACATTTGCACATGGTCATCTAGGGTGCCAGTAAATCTAAGTGCACATTGCTTTCTGCATCATGTGGGAGGGTGGTCTGTGACTTGTGTTGGTACCTTGCCTGTGCCATGACCTGTTCACTATGTTGGGGGTCCATATCTGTTGTCACTGATGATGATTCTCAACATAGGAGTGTGAGCTTTCATCTGAACACCCTTGCAGCATGCATAACCAATGTTGTGGCCTCAGACATGATGTGCATGAGTGGGAGATATGCATATTGCCATGACGGTTGAACATGGTACAGTCAGCTCATTCCAGGACCACGGAGCAGTGTGCCCACTACAGTCCCCTGAGACACCCTGGCCTCCTAATCATGTGTGTCATCCAACACTGTGCACATTCTCTGTGGGTTCAGCATAGGTCTGCCTCTGTGGCATTGTTCCCTGGCCTAGTTAGTATTTTGCAAATGTGTGCTACATGTGTCCACTGGACAGGGATACACAATTTTGCTTGTGCATACTCACACTGGGCAGTGCCTGTGTGGCTATTCACAACAATCTGTTGATGGTTGTTTGTCACAAATATGTGTTGACAGCCCCACAAGGTGATTTTGTATAAATGAACCTTTTTTCCCAGCACAGTTATTGTAACCCTGAATAAGAGGTGTCACTTCTTGATCTGTATCAATCACATTGACTCAGGCATGGGGTGAGGTGTGTGGGAGAGGCATACAAGGGCAACCCTGATTTTTCATTGCCAGGTCTGACTTGTGTGTGAGACTTGGCTGTACAAAGAATCACCGTGCAGTGCCCCTGTGGTGCTGGCCAGTGCTTAATGTTCGTGATTTGCAGCCTGTGTCAGTTTTTTAAAAACACCATTCCTGCTCATACAATTTTAGCACCTGTGTGTGGTTCAGATGCAACGCTGTTTGGACGTTGTGTGCTGACATCTGTGTGTACATTCTGGCTTGCCATGAGGGTGTCCCCACAGTACAGCTAGGCTTTTTTCAACCCAATTGCAGGCCCATTAGCTTATGCATTGTCCTGGGTGTGGACATGTGTGCCACTCAAGATGACAGGCAGTAGGTCATATGTGTAGCCAACTGTGTAATCAGGTTACGGATGGCCATGTGGCAACTGACATAATTCAAGTTGTTACTCTGAAAAAATTGTACCTTGGCACTCACAGCACTTGTCAACAGTTCTTCATGTTTTAAATGTGGAAATTTGATGATTTGTGTTAAGACAACTGATGTGCCTGCATGAAAAAAGTCTCCCAAGGAAGTGCACACCAAACGACATTTCCACTTTCATGGAACACACTGGCACATTTTCTAAGAAGCCACTGTTAGAATTAAATGGTGTTGCAGATTCTCCATATACATGTTCCCACAGTGCTCTTGGTTTTGTTAGACTCCTTTGTTGTTGGTGATACAAACTGACGAGTCTCAAGACATCAAGACCTCCGTGGGCCCATGTATATGTACTTTCTGCAACACCATTCATTTCTAACAGTGGCTTCTTATGAAAGGTGCCAGCTTCTTCAATGACAGTGTAAATGTACTGTTGTGTGCACTGCCTTGTGCGACATATTTCATGCAGGCACATGAGTGTTCTTTTCATGAAATGGTGAATTGGCACATTCAAAACATGTAGATTGTGTAAAGTATTGTGAGTCCCAAGGTAGCAACATTTTTTATTTTTGTGTTCCAAAGTACTTTCAGGTCTCTGAGTGTGGTGACACCTTGAGTATTGAGGTGTGTCAGTTTACGTTGGGTGCACCACCGGGCTTACATATGTGCAGAGTTATCTAGCTGTTACTCATGATGCATTGCCTGATATGCACTGTGACCAATTGTTCTTGTGCTCATGTGTCAGATGTATACAGGTGACTGATGCATTTCGGTTTCTTCTCCTTGCCCCCAACATCATCATCCGCAACCGAGGAAGACACCTGCATGGACCGGGAGGAGGGACCCAGCAACAGTGCCACCAGTGCTGGGGAGTCAGAAGGAGCCAGTGGCATGGAGGGTGAGGGGAGTCAGTCGGAGGACCTGTCTGGAGGCGAGAGCAGCTACGACGCCGACGGGTCCGAGGCTGACCTCCCTGAGAAGGCGGAGGCTGCAACACCAACTGGCAGCATCCCCACATCTGTCCCCGCCTCCTCCATTACCATCTCCGCCCTCCCAGTTGCTCCCATCCCTTCTGTCCGTACAGAGTCCCACCATGTCTCCTTCGGCCCAGGCACCGCACCCCCTGCCCCTGTCACCCCTGCTGCCCTCAGTGAAGAGTCTGTGGACATACTGCGGCAGTTGCAGGTTGGGCAGGCATCAGTGCTGAATGTCCTCTATGGACACACTAAACTGCTCAGACAGATGGTGTCGTTCATGGAGGGCATGTCAGCAACGATGTCTGACCAACGCAGGTTTCTGCTGTCCATGGACTCTTCCCTGATGGCAGCACTTTCTCTCCTGCAGCGCTCCGTCCCCCCCCTACCCCGGACCCATCCACACTGCCCTCTCCCACGCCTGCCCAACGCACACCCAGACAGTCACAGGCACGCACCCCACCAGACACATCCAGCACACCCCCAATTAAGGCACAGCACACACCTTCTGGCACGCACACTCAGGGGGATGTAGGTACACCCACAGGGTCTGGGGGCAGACGACATACACGCAGCCACAGTCGCATTCCGCAGTCCTCACAACCCTGTTCCTCAAAAACCACTCCCCTTAGCTCCCCTGCCAAACTCTCACCCAAGGAGACCTATATGGTTGAGATGGACCTCGCCCCCACTGAGCCACCACCCCACAAGCAGGCGAGGAAGTCCCCGGGCACGGGAGTTGAGTCCCCCACCATGTCCACCCCCTCCCCCAAGAGCACTGCACCCCATCCCTCGCCCATCACACCCTCCGTTGGCCCTGGGGTGTCTTCAGGTGCAGGGGTTAGGATGGAGGCCCTAGCAGCAGTGTGCAGCGCTGAGCTCACCTCCACCTTTGGCGCTGCCCTACCCCCTGTGGTGGAGACGTCCACCCCTGCACCCACCACACCTAGCCATCCCCCTCATGTCCCTGCGGTGCCTGGTCCTGCCACAGATGATGCCCCCCCCCCGGTCGACAAACCTTGAGGTTCCTTTGTGCAGGCAAGGTAGGGGTGGACGCGGTCCCCTATGTCCACCCTTGGACTTGAAAAATGGACAGGCCATTGGCCTTTGTACATAGTCTCTTTTAAATTTATTTATTTTTGGTGCTGAATAAAGCCTTTTCTTTTACTTTCAACACTATTGCATTTCAGGTACTTGATGTTGGTGATGAGGCTCCTGGAGTTGGTGTTCTGGTGATGTGTTAGGGTTCTGAGAAATGTTTTTGTATGATGGTCATGAGGTGGACCATGGTATCTGTGTGCCATCACAATGTCTCTGCAAAGAATCAATGATAGTGTGTGTTCATTTAGTTTGGAGACATTGTCCCAAGGAGTGTTCCTTCCTCTGTGGCACCTGACATCTTCCCTGCAAACAGTTGCACAAATGTTGTGCTGCCCTGTGTCCACATTTCATTTGTTGGTGACGGATCCCTTCAACAATGGCCATGCCTGCTCACCGATGTCTCCTGCTGAATTGTCTGTGTCATCCTTGCTAGTCACTGTACTTGTGTTTTGGGTATGTAGGAATGCCTTCATGGACAAATTGGCCCTTTTCAACACTATGCATGTGTGTAATCATGGCCTACCACACAAATGGTACTTGTTATGCAGGGTATTTGGGCACCTGACTCACAATTGTGGGCATTGTATTTGGTGGAATTGAACCCTATTCCTTCCATGAGAGACAACATCTTGGTGGCTGGACCAGCACCTGAACATTCCTATCATTCCTGTGATGTGCGTGACAGTGTGTGTTCCCTTTGGCTATCTTAGTTTTGTATGCAGTTACATGACTATACAGTCTGTTGACATGAAATCAGGGTGTGTATTGTGCTGCATCCGCCATGGGTGGGTATGCATGTGTTATATGTCCTCACACCCACATGTGGTGTGTCATGCAGTGTGTGAAAGACATCCATCGTCCTGGGAGTGGAACACTGCTGTCAGTGATGTGTTGTAATAGCACTAAAATCATAGTCCAAAGTTAGGGATGTGTCCATACCACCATGTAGGTGTGGTCATCTGATGATGATGTACATCCCCCATATCTCTGTCCACTGCTGGGAGTCCTCTGCACCCACCCCATATCTCTGTCCACTGCTGGTAGTCATATGTACCCACCCCTCATATTGTAGGCCACTGCTGGGAGTCATGTGCACCCACCCCCATATCTCTGTCCACTGCTGGTAGTCATATGCACCCACCCCTCATATCTCTGACCACTGCTGGGAGTCATATGCACCCACCCCTCATATGTTTGGACACTGCTGGTAGTCATATGCACCCACCCCTCATATGTCTGGACACTGCTGGTAGTCATATGCACCCACCCCTCATATGTCTGGACACTGCTGGTAGTCATATGCACCCACCCCTCATATGTCTGGACACTGCTGGGAGTCATATGCACCAACCCCTTATATCTCTGACCACTGCTGGGAGTCATATTCACCCACCCCTCATATTGCAGGCCACTGCTGGGAGTCATATGCACCCACCCCTCATATTACAGGACACTGCTGGGAGTCATATGCACCCACCCCTCATATTGCAGGCCACTGCTGGTAGTCATATGCACCCACCCCCATATCTCTGTCCACTGCTGGTAGTCATAGGCACCCACCCCTCATATGTCTGACTACTGCTGGGAGTCATATGCATCCACCCCTCATATGTCTGGACACTGCTGGGAGTCATATGCACCCACCCCTCATATGTCTGGACACTGCTGGGAGTCCTCTGCACCCACCCACGCACCCCCTTGGAGCAGTACACTGCTGGCCTGGACCTACACACACACCAATATGAAGGTATTATGCTGGGCCAGTCCTCTAAGCCCACATTCCTGGCGTGTGTACGCCTCGTATCCCAAATGCACTGATGCCGTAACGGGGAATGTGTGACACGCACCGTACCCATGCATTCATTGTGTGTGTACGGTCCGTATCACAGTTCTACTGTGCCGTAGGGGTACGTGTGGTACGCACCGTACCCACGCATTCATTGCGTGTGTACAGTCCGTATCACAGTTCTACTGTGCCGTAGGTGTACGTGTGGTACGCACCGTACCCACGCATTCATTGTGTGTGTACGGTCCGTATCACTGTTCTAATGGTGCCGTAGGGGTGCTTGTGCCACGCACCGTACCCACGCATTCATTGCGTGTGTACGGTCTGTATCACAGTTCTAATGTGCCGTAGGGGTACGTGTGGTATGCACCATACCCACGCATTCATTGCGTGTGTACGGTCTGTATCACAGTTCTACTGTGCCGTAGGGCTACATGTGGTACGCACCGTACCCACGCATTCATTGCGTGTGTACGGTCCGTATCACTGTTCTAATGGTGCCGTAGGGGTACGTGTGCCACGCACCATACCCACGCATTCATTGCATGTGTACGGTCTGTATCACAGTTCTACTGTGCCGTAGGGGTACGTGTGGTACGCACCGTACCCACGCATTCATTGCGTGTGTACGGTCCATATCACTGTTCTAATGGTGCCGTAGGGGTACGTGTGACACGCACCATACACGTCCACTTCCGTTGTTGCGGTACGCAGGGGTTGCTGGCCACGCCCCCCAAGTGACCAGACCCTGGTGGTAATGTATGGCCTCCATATTATAGGTTTGGCTTTGAGTATGGGGTTTGTTTCCTGCCCCTCACCCTCACCCTGGCCCCTTGGTGTTGTTCTCACCTTCTGCGGCGTGTGCGTCAGGTGCGGTGCACCAGGTTGTAGGCCAAGAGGACCGGGATGGCACGTACGACGGGGTTCATGGCGTGTACGTCGCATACCGGGGCTCCGTTGCGTAGCGGCTCGCGTCGGACTCTGCTTTTCCGGCTGTGTTTGACTCCCGTAAAAAATTAGCTGTACGGAGTGACGTAGGGACGAATCGTACTTGCTGGGCCGGAAACCGCTGCCTGAATACGTCCGGACGTCACGTACAAGCTGTTCCGGATCAGAATCATAGGTTTTCTTGACCCGTACGGGCTTTTTTACGAAATGTACGGAAATAGGCTTCCTGTACGAATCGTATTTCCTAGGTTGTACAGAAAGTTTACTGGGTACGAGTCGTACGGGGTAAACGCTCCGTACAACGATTCGTACAGCCTTTTTACAGGATCGGAATCGGCCCCCTAATGTCTCTTGTTTGATTTATATCTTTATTTTTGATTAGATTTTTTGACTTTGTGTCTTAGAGCAATCAATTGCTGAAAGTGCATGAGTGCCCTGCAGTTCCAGAAATAAGTGCTTAAATATAAAAAGTGCTTTGTGCCTCATTGTGCAATGGTAGATAAAAATCAAACTGCTGTTTTTTTTAAAATGAGCAAGATATTCAAAACTCTTCTTTCAGGAGTGTTTGTAATAGATTGTTATTGATATCTGGTAGCGGTATTTGTAATCTCATATAATCTTAAAACCTGCTACTCAAGTGGTAAAAACATGGTTGTACATATGGAGAAGAAACATGATCTCCAGGAGGTCACTAACTTAATAACCTCATTTAGATTAGACGAAATTGTGGAGATCTTCATCGTTGTTTAGCCCTGTAGGTGCTTTACTATCGAACTCAAGAATCATTCGTGACTTCAGTTGTCGCAACAAGCGTTCCCTATTGCCTCCTCTACGCAGGTTAGGAACCGCATCTACAACACTGTATGAATCTGTGAGCAAATAAAGAATTTTTTGCAACCTTACCCATCGGAGTAAGGTGCTCTCTTCTCGCCGGAAGGAAGTGTTGGAGAGCGTCGGGTAATTATATATATATATATACATTAAAAAAAATAAGTATAAATATATTAAGTAATAAACTTAATTTAAAAAAAATGCAATATACATTTTAACAAATGTACCAAATGTTAAACACACATATATAATAATTGTTATATATATTTACTGTAAAACAATTAATAAAGTATCAATTTACATGTATTTTATAATTTTAAAAATATATATTCATACACCAATAACATAAAATGTATGCAAAAAAAATCTACTATTAATTAAAACATTAAACTATTTAAAATATTTAAACTAAAATTTCCCTCTCCAGTCAATGCAACAGTAAGGAAAGTGTTGGATAGAGGAGGGGAAAAAATACTATTCCCACTTCAGTCAAACAAATATTGTTTGTTACAAATTATTTATAAACTAAAATATTATTGCATACATTTATTTTATTTACATACTACCCTATAACACCACACAATTCACAACTAACATCTAAATTAAAAATAAAATGTACTTCTATAATTCACATATTTTTTTATTAATCAAATAAATATTATTAATTAAAAAACAATTAAAACACATACAAATTAATTAATTCACCTTTTACCCCTATAAACCCCACAACTAAAATTAATTACACAATTCCCATATTTAATTTTCAATTAATGAAATAATGTTAACAACTAATTATTAATTATATTAAAAATGAATTACTTCCCACCATTCACCCCTATAAACCACACAACCTGCACCTAAAATTGATTAAACAATGTTCATATTTAATTTTAAATTAATTACTTAACACTAATTAACAACTAATTATTAATTAATTAAAAATAAATTACTTCCCATCCTTTACCCCTATGAACCCCACAACCTGCACCTAAAATGAATTACACAATTGCAATATTTAATATTTAATTAATTAATATTAATTAGGAACTAATTATTAATTAATTAAAAATAAATTACTTCCCACCCTTTACCACAGTAAACCCTACAACCCGCACCTAAAATTAATTACACAATTTCTATATTCGATTTTCAATTATATAATATTAATTAACAACAAATTAATAATTAATTAACAATAAATTACTTCCCACAGTTAACACTATCAAATCTCAAGTAAATAATGTTATTGAATAAAAATGATCATTAATTTATTATAATTAAATGACTTCACACCCTATTCCCCTAAAAACCCACATACCTGCTTCAGAACTAAAAAATGAAACAATGAAATTAAAATAAAATTGATAAGTACTAAAAATTTACCACCTTTATTAAAAAACAAACAATAATTATAAAAAAAAATACATCAGATCCATTTAAAATATATACTAAAATACATAACACTAATGAAAAAATCCATATTTTAAACAACTATATTTTTGCGAACGATATTATTGACTGCTATATTTTTTTAAACGTTATATGTTACCTTCAAATCGATATTCTTGACCAGGATATTCTTGCTCTCGATATTTCTCACTGAGGATATTTAGGACTCGATGTTCCTGTCGTTCGAAATGTCCAACTCGATATTTTGTCTGTACACCCAGTGAGCTATCTGGTCGAATCATGTTTCTCCACTTCTCTATGGTAAAGCTAGTTTCTACAACAGCACATCACTGTTAAGCCTAATAAGCACAGGAACATCCAATTGGTTATGCAGTTTTGGATGTACGTGTTTCTCTTCCTCTGGGAAAAGCTAAAAATGGGTCCAAAAAGGGTCAAAATTGACAATTAGCTCGCTTTGATTTAGGTCATGATAGGCATGATGCACCGGTATCCATCAAAAACCTTGACGCCAAAATTGCAACATGACAAATCCTAATACTGAGAACCAGAACTGCCACAATAGCAACATTTTAATGTCAAGTACCAATATATCTACATTCCTGTGCCCCAAAATGTGTTGCGACAGGGCTTTCAATAGTAAATGAACCTGTATGTGTTTTTTTTATATTTCTTTTTATTGCAAACGAGCATCAGGTTCATATATACAATACAGAGGTCACCATCATTGGGATAATCAACAACAATGCATGGTATTTAAGGAATGCATTACAGTACAAGAAGAGAACATCACGGGGTAAGGGGGTCCTGTGGTTCAAGGCATGCAGGTGGCGGACAGATTCCACCCCGATAGCCATTCCAAGGGTTCCAGATACGCATCCACTTTTTGGGGCAACCTCTAGAGACATATGCCGTTTTCTCCCTGAAATTACACCAACCAAGATCTCTTTCCCAGGCTTCTAACTGTGGTGGTTTGGCTGCACCCCACATTTGAGCAATGTTTCTGTTCGCTATCATGAATTTCAGGGTGGACCCACTGTGTCTGATGAGTGTTGAGGTCCGTGGGTTCCCTAATGTTCAGGAGGCAGCACCCTGCTTCAGGTGAAAGACGGGTGTGCAAAACTGCGAATATTGTGTCATGTACTTTGTGCCAGAAATTACTGACAAACGTGCATTCCCAAATAATGTGCAAAAAAGTTCCCAATTGGCCGAACCCTCTCCTGCAATTTCCATTGTCAGTTACACCCATATGGACTAAATGCGGCCCTGTGATGTATACTCGATGAAGGATTTTAAGTTGTACCAACGTAAGGCGCGCCGGAATGGCAACCACTCTAGGGGATGACACTGCCTCCTGCCAGTCTTCATCATCGAGCTCAATCCCATCTCCCATCCACCGCTCCCTTATCACTTGAAGAGGATCGGTCATATTGTTAATTAGCTTTTTGTATATTAGGGAAATCGCCTTTTCAGGAAGGTGGCCATCCAGGATTCTGTCCTCTAATGGTGAAGCATCAGGAGGGGTCATGCCTGCCGGGAGGAGCGTTCGGAGTGAGTGTAGGATTTGGGCATAACAGAAATATTCCTTGTCTGCTAAATCATATTCAACTTGGAGTGTGGTAAATGGTTTAACTACCCCTTCTCCCCAGAGGTCTTTGATTTGTGAGATGCCAATAATATCCCATCTGTCAGAGCCTTTTGTTCGCCATAAATTGCCCAATGATTCAGAGTCCCAAAGGGGGTTAGCCAACATTAGTTTACGTCCCCACCCAAGAGAGTTGGTTGCATCATGCCAGATCCGAACTGAGTGTCTGATGGGGCCCGTCAAATTGTATCTGTTGGGCCATGAATAAAGCACCCTGTTGTAGTTCCCTCCAGGGAGGAGCCATTTATCCATGGCATAGCCTGGGTCATCACCCCATCCATAGGTGCCATGATTTATTGCGGCTAAGTGGGCAGCCCAGTAATATTTCTTAATATCTGGAAGGCTTATGCCTCCATCGTACCAATTTAGGGGCCGATTCTGATTCCGGTCGCAAATCGTACCGACTGACATGGACCCAGACCGGATACCGACCGACACGGACCAGGGCCGTACGACCCGTGCAGTACGATGCAATGCGTGTGAATTACAACCGACACATACAGAATACAAGCCATACGACCGAGCCGTAGGGAAAATAGTGAACCAGCCGGAAAACCGACACCATTTTCACCAACCGACACGAACCCGGAATGAACCCGACCGACCCGTACCCGCGATGTCCGACCCGCGCAGTACGATGCAATGCGTGTAAAACCAGACCGACTCTCACGGAGAACAAGCCGCATGACCAACACGCACAGAAAACCGGCCCCACAAGTAATACAGATCTCTGCGACCGACGCGTAGCAAACACAGAAGATAGGCAGCGTGAACGAGGCGGAGAAGCCCGCACGAGCCAACATCAGCGTCAGTTTCCGTCAGATGAACGTCTCCTTAATGCCTACAAAACCCACAGGAAAAAAGACAAAAAAAGGACCAAAAACCTGGGACAAAGACACACCCACAACTCCAAAGGACTACAATCCCTACCATGATCCCTTGCAAACAGGAGACACAGACAGCAGCAAACACCATTACACAGCAACCACAGACACACTCACAACTCACTCATCACACAACTCACTCACCATCAGCACCTCATACAAAAGCACACACACATACAGCCAGTAAAACCAACACCAACCCACCCTCACTTGCACTCTCACACACACATCCCTCACCACCACCACCCATCACCATGCCCCCAAAGAAGAATCCAAAGTTCACAGATAGTGAGTTAGAAGTGCTGGTAGACGAGATCATCAGAGTAGAGTCACATTTGTTTGGTACATTGGTCCAAAGGACCCCCATGTCACAGAAAACCAAGATGTGGGTGAGGATTGTGGACAAGGTGAACGCTAAAGCACCAGCAAGTCGCACAAAGGATGATATCCAGAACAGGTGGTATGACGTGTGCAAGAGGGTCAAGAAACTCATTGAAAAAGATCATGCCCTGAGTCAGTGCACCGGCGGTGGCCCTCCTGCCAAACCAGTCTACTTCAGGAGCTGGGAGGAGAAGGTGCGGTACATCCTACCACCAGAGAGCGTCCATGGGCTAACAGACATACCAGAGCCTGGTGAGTACACAAACAACATACCCAATATTGTGTGGCAAGGGGACAGTGAAACCATGCACCGCAAGCAAAGCTACAGTAACCAATAGATAATAATCTCAAGATGTGTATGCCAGTCAGACAAACACAATACCTGCCATCTCATAGTGACTTGGAACTGTGTCATGACATGCACCAACCTACAAAAAAATAGAGCAAGCCAGTGGCACAAAGCTAAATCGACACTGCCATACAGTTTGCCACCACAAACACACTACCTCACAGTGCAGCTGACTGACTGAAAGGAATAGTGGGTATGCAGGTGAAGTGAGTGTATCCAAAAGCATGATGGAGTCTGTAGTCACAGATAATGCTCCCCCTCCTGATTGGCCCATCAAGACCTCTTTGAAAGATGCCCACATCACAGGGAGTGGAAAATGACAGACAAGATGGCTGACAATGGGTCCTGCTGTGGGGAGCACAAGGCCCTGGTAGGGCATGTGCGCAAATCAAAAGCAGGACACCATTGACATCCTGAAAGACAACTTGCCCTCCAATGGAATCACGTTTCATGATGGGATGTCTGGCCGGGTGGGAAGGAGGACTGACAGTTCTGACCATACTTACCAGCATGTGGAGACACCACCCCCTCCCTCAACACAAACTCCACACAACTCACCGGATAGAATGCATTGACCCACACCTCATTGAAATATCAGCAAAAGATATCCCGTACTGGGTGCTGCTGTGTGAAGCACAGGGGCTCACTTGGGACTTGTAGCCTAAAAAACACCAGGATTTCACAGTCAGCCATCTTGCCATTGCTGTCACACCCCCTCACAGGAAAGCAGAGTCAAGAGCGAGGAAGTATGGGCATGCTGGGAAGGGGGGTGTAGCCAAGATTATGATGGGATTCGCAGTCACAGACAATCTACACCCACCCATATGGCCCAGCAAGCATACACTGAACCATGCTCTCCTCACAGGGAGTGGAAAGGGACTGACAAGATGTCTGATACTGGGCTCTGTTGTGGGGATCACAAGGCCCTGCTGGGAAATGGGCAACAACAATATCAAACTCTGTCCGTGACAAGCTGGAAAAAAGCTGTGTATAGGCAGTAGAAAATGTCATGTTTGTGAACCATTGATGCCTGCAGAAACATAACTCACATTGTGTGTCTCTTCCAAACACAGGTGGTGCTGGGGACCTGGCGCAGATCTCCCGACCCCTGCCCATCTGACAGTGCGTGAAGATCCCCCAGCACAGAAGTGGTGACACCATGGTCATTCACAGGGGACGCAGCCCTTCTGGCTGGCCCCTGACCCACTGGTTCTTCCACTGGAGACCCTTTCCCCCTCTCACCCCTCAGTCTGGACTTCTGCACCCTCCCAGCTGGAGCGGTACTGCCAGACACCAGAACTGAGGGAGGCCTGCTTACAGACACTCCCCTTTCACCAGACACTAGGGGATCCCGTACAACAGGCAGCCCCTCAGGACACCCTACGCTCCCCACCTGGTGTTCCCTTAAAGAACCATCCAGGCTCTGAGACTGAGGTTGGGCACTACCGGGACATAACCCATTCTCACTCCTTCCCCTTAAAAACAGGACGTGAGGCACAACACCCCTCTCACTACTACAGGACCTAGCTGGGCTACTCTCCACCACTTCCACTATTCTGGGTTGGAAGGTACCTGAGCCACTCCCCACGGGGTCACTCCCCAATGCCTATCCATACCCTCTGGTATCCACCAAAAGGTCTGCCTCCAATGTGAGCTCCCTGGGGTCAGAGAACTCACTCTCCATCAGGTGTTGGCATAGCTCTGGAAAACAGGGACTTACAATATGCTCTCCCACAATTGGATCACACAGCCCCCTAGCAGGGTTAACCAAACTATCCTTCACCTCACCATCCAGTGCCTTACACACGTACTCCACACTACTCTCCTGAGACTGGCAAGACAGTATCTGACTGTCTCTGTCACACAACCCACACTCTTCTGGGCGGTCTTCACACTCACATACCAGGACTTCACTTTTGGGGGAACCCCTCTCACTGCACCTCTCATCTAGAGTCAGTAGAGTGTCCTTTCCACCACTAGGACCATGAACCCCTGCGCCAGTTACCCTATTCCCCTCAGGGACACTGCGCACTACTGGAGCTACCTCATGTTCTTGAACCTCCTGATGTATGTTAACCCCCTCCTTCAAATCAGGTACCATGTCTCTGGGTGTGTGTGCTACTCTCCCAGCACTAGAAAACTGAATATTGCTGCCACCATCTGAGCTGGATTCCACCTCCAACTCAACAAAGCTCACTCTCTGAGCTACACACATTTCTTGTTGCTGGGCTGAGACACTCATGGCCTCAAGCCTCTCGAGCTCCATATCAAACTTCCTCATTATCAAGTCATGATCCATTTAGATTCTTCTCTCTTCCAGAGCCAGCTTTTTGCTTTCCAGCTCCAGTTGCCCATTCAATTTAAGTTTTGCCATCTCCATTTCATGTGCTCGGGTTTCTTTCCTGTCTGCCAACTCCTCTGACGACAGGACTCTGCCAAAACCATTGATGCTTTCTGCTGGTTCAATTTTCCCCACATCTCCAGGTGCCCTTGACTCAATCAAGGCCCTCAGCGCCTTGTGGTAGTGGGACTTGTTTCTACATCCAGACTGGGAAACTCCAAGCTTTTTGCAGAAGCCCTTCAGCTGGGCTAATGTGTAGTCCTCTAGTCTCTCCTCTTCCCATTCTCCTCCTTCAATGTCAGAGACTACAGATGCTGCCCTCTCCCCATTGACTGAACCAGGCATGACTTTAAAAAATGGTGATTTCTTGGCAAACAAAAATCAAAAAGTATGTGGCTGCGTTATGGTCTGAACTCACTAAGTAGTGTTCACCAATCACTGTACATGAATCACAAATGCAAATTCAGGATCCTCACCGCTGACCACCAATGTTAAATTTGGGGGTCTCTGGCTGGCACAGTTAGGTGCTTGTGACAAGCAGGGACCCTCTCCTCTAGTCAGGATAAGGGGATCACCCTCTTAAAATAACCCCTGCTCACCCTCTAGGTAACTTGGCGCGAGCAGACAAGACTTATCTCAGAGGCGTTATAGGTTAAGCATTTGTGAACATATACAGTAACTCAGTGACAACACCACAAATGGACACCACACTAGATTTATATCAAAATAATTATCTTTTATGTAAAGACTTAGCACAAGACCAACCAATGACAAAAATGACCATAATACTGTTAGCAAAGAAGAGTTCTTGTTAAAATGCTTGGTTTTAGAGTTCTGTGCGATTCGTACCCTTTGTCCGGCTCTCACGGTGATGAAAATGCCCAGAAAGAGTCAAACAGGCACAGCGGACGCTCCGGTCCAATGCGCACACAAATGCAGGGCGAGTCGTACACAGTACCTTAATTCGATGAGTCCGGCACGGACGAGGCGGTGTAAAACGAAGGTGTTCCAGAAGCGTTGTCAGCCCTTTTATGGTGCGAGCCCCGGCTCGGTGCAGTCGTCGGTGCGAGGCATAGACCGGGGGCCGCGGGGAGCGAGGCGGATGGTCCTGGATGCGAGCGTTCACTTTACAGTGCGGCGTTCGAGCCGTACAGTAGGAGCCGCGGCTTTCAGTCTTTGGCTGCGGTGCGACGCAGACGTACGGTGCGTACCCCCCCTTTCGATGCGAGCGGCAGCCTTGAACTTCAGCGGCAGGGTGCGAGTCGTATCAACCAAGATGACTCGATGAAGCGAAGCGTTTGTACGCGGCGAAGTGGGCCAGTCACGGTGCTATCTACGGATCGTAGGACGCGTTGATTGAGGCGGACAGGCGGGGTACGGTGCGTTGCTGGACACGAATTGGAGGTACGAGGCACACACAGCTCCCGGCCTCCGCAAATGCTAAAAACAGCGTTTCTAGCAGCAGATTGCGAGGCGGATGAAGTCCACTGGTCCTGGGACTTCGTTCAGGGGGCAAGCTCACTCACAAGCCCTTGGAGATCTTTAAGCACAAGTTGAAGCAAAGTCTTTTGGTAGTCCTTCTCCTGTCCTTCAGCAACAAGGCAACCACTGCAGGCCCATACCCCAGGTCAGGGACAGTACTCCTCCTTACAGCTTTCGCAGTTCCTTCTCCTCAGGCAGAGGTTTCTTCTTGTCAAGCAGGATCTAATTTCTTGGGAGCAGAGTACCAATACTTATACCCCTAATTCCTTTGTTCCTCTGGGGTAGAGGGGCCTTTGCCCAGCCAGAACCAGTTCCTGAGCACTTTGTTGACATGTCTCTGACTTTCCATTCAGGGTGCAGTGCAGAGACATCAAACGCTCCACAGGAGGTGGAGCCAGCATTGTGGTGGCAGAGCACAACCCTATTCAGAGTCCAGGTGCACTCCTCCCAACCATCTGGATGTAAATCTCTCTATTCACCACCAGGCTACCTAGCCCTGCCCTCTGGAATCCCCCAGCCCTGTCACTCACAGAAACCAGACAGCAGATACACATCATAGCAGAGGCGAGATGAAATGGTTAGGCAAGCAAATACCAGTTTTGTAAACGTGTTATTTGCAAACACAGAATATTAAAATAAACTTTACTAAAAGATGTATTTTATTATTCTGAGTTCAGGCATACTAAACTCAAATTCCTACCATGTTCCCTGGGTCTGTTAGGATCATAGAATGTAACAATTTTAACAGCCCATTCTGGCCTATGAGAACAGGTAGCCTTGCAATAGTAAAAAAATGAAAATGGCTGTAATTCACTTTTAGGACATGCCACACACATCAGGGCTTGTCCTACCTTATGCTCACAATGCACCCTGCCCTTGGGCCTACCATAGGGGTGACTCACATGAAGTAAAGGGAAGGTTTAGGGACTGGCAAGTGGGTGCACTTGCCCAGTCAGCATGACAGTACCAGACTGCACGCAGGCTCTGCAATGGCAGACCTTAGACATATTTTACAGGGCTGCTTCTGTGGGTGGCACAACCAGTGCTGCAAGCCCACCACCAGCATTTGGATGTAAAAGCCCTGGGCACACTCAGTGAAGTGTGGCTCAATGATTAGAGCGGCAGACCCTGATGCAGAGGTCTAGCCCGGGACCAGGGTTCAATTCCCCACCTCGGCGGTTCTTGGGCTCAAAAATTCCACGGACCTGATAATTCTCGCCTCGGTGCCTATTCCAATCATGGAGTCCCACTCTGCAACTCTGGGCAATAGCTTGCTTAATCTCCACAACGGCCCCCACAACGCTAAGGATGCCTGGCCTCCACCTTGGGGGTGCCCAGGAGTGGACGCCTCACAGGGAAAGCCAGGATGGGTTCCACAGCGGTATTCGTACAAGCGCCTTGAGATCCTTGCGGGTGAGTAGTGCGCTATACAAGTATCAAATTTACTAGGGTCTGACAAGTACACCAAATCAATCAATTATGGAATCACCAATTCATACATGAATTTACAATAGGGAGAGCATATGCACTTTAGCACTGATCAGCAGTGGTAAAGTGCCCAGAGTCATAAAACAGCCAACAAAAGGTCAGAAAAAATACAGGAGGAAGGCAAAAAGTTCAGGGATGACCCTGCAAAAAGGGCCAAGTCCAACACTCCGCCAGATCAACACAAACCCGTCCACACCTCCCTGTGTGGCCACAATATCTGTTGCAACACCATATGCCAGCACCACAGGGAGGAAGGAGGACTCTGGCAGAGAGTCCCCTGCACCGCAGTGGCCTGCACCTGAGGATCCCCCCCAGGAAGAAGAGGGGTCGTCCGAAGAAGGACATGTGAGAGGCAGATGTCCCAGCACATCCCTCAGGGCCTCTAAACCTGTTCTGGACAATGTTCTTTGTGCGCAACCCGTTCACCTTGTTCAATCGCACACAACTCGCCCACATGACATGGAGGGTTCATGTTGGGCCAATGTAGCAGATGACTGTGGACTTTACTCTGGACATTTCATCTACCAGCACTTCCAACTCTAATGTGAACTTTGGATTCCAAAACCAATGTACAGCACCCACCATTCTGTGCACTTTCCTCACACATGTTCAAAAATAAAATCACCAGTACACCATACTTGCCGCTTTTGTGATTCCAAATTGTCATGTGTCATGGAGATGTCGATCTGCTACACAACACAGTGAATGCCAAATACTGCAACAATGTGACCAACGTTAGGTGAGTCATGGTGATGTGACACATGTGAGGGAGACACACCACTATGGCAACACGACACATACTCACCATGGCCATGTTACTCATCACACACAATGAGGTTGACCTGAAACACATAGGTATGCACAACCACAACACCTATCTACAGTCAGTGGTAACAAGTCCACAGGTGAGGTAAGCAAATGTCAGTCAGATGTGGGAAGACAGACAATGCACCTAACAAAGCATAGCACAGGTTCATTACACATCAGCAACATGTTTATTCAAATATAGTTGCAAGGCAATTGTACGTTACGGTGGACGGTCACAGAGTGTCTGAGAATTGTTGTCCAGGGGTGTGTGGCACATCACTTGATGTCAATTGACTACTCCCACACTGGTGTCGGATTCTGGGTGTTGGGGGTCAGTGTTGAAGAAACAACAGGCAAAATACCCTGTGAAGGACAGACACAAGACACAGTCAAAAGCACAGCAAAACAGGAGAGAAATGCAATACACATGCACAAAACATGTCACAATAAACCTACACAAAAAGAAGTTAGCAGTACTACCCTATTGTGAGTACGCACCACCTGAATGGACACATCACTGCACGCATCCAGTCAAGTGGCACACAGACACACTCAGACAGCAACAGAGCAGCCACAACACATTCCAGGCTAACTCTATACATTGACATAACAACCCTGGAAACTCACATTCAGGTGAAGAAGTTGTTGATGAGCTGTGAGCGGACGTCACCATCATCCTCATCATCACTGGCATCATGGCCCAGGCCGGGATCCTCCACAGGTGCCGGAGGTTGGTCATCGTCATCGTCATCGTCATCCTGGTTGAGAGGCACTTTCTTCCGCACTGCCATGTTGTGTAGCATAAAGCATACAAGGATTATTTTGCACACCTTTGCAGGTTCATATGGGAGGGCCCCTCCGGTCTTGTCCAGGCAGCGAAAGCGGCTTTTCAGGAGGCCGAATGTCCGCTCAATCACCCTCTTGCTCCGACCATGTGCCTCATTGTAGCGCATCTCGGCTGGTGTCACAGGGTTCCTGAGGGGTGTCAGCAACCACGGCATGTTGGGGTATCCGGAGTCACCTACACACACAAATAAATGAACAAGTAGCTGAGTTTTGTAGGAGTGCAGAATACAACATTGACAAACACACACAATGTTAAACAGTCAGTACACACCGACAAGCCAGGCATGCTGAGCTGGCATCTGTGACATTAGTGTTGCAATGCAACTACTCCTCATTATGTAGGCATCGTGCGCAGAACCAGGGAACCATGCACACACATGTGTGATACACGTGTCTGCAAGACATACCACCAGAGCATAGATTGAGTGGAAATGTTTCCTGTTACAGTATGCCTGCTCATGTGCCTGTGGTGGTATCAGGGCCACATGTGTCCCATCAATTGATCCAATGATGTGCGGCATCCTCCCCTGTGTTTAAAAGACATCCTTTATTTCAGGGAATTCAGCTGGGCTAGGGAACTTGATGTACAGGTCAAGGAAATGCAACACCCCCTCCAAGACATCGCGTAGCACACGACTAAACATAGTTTGAGACATACCACCTGCTGTAGCCACAGTGTACTGGAAGGTACCAGTAGCAAAGAAGTGCAGGGCTGCCATCACCTTCACCTCTGGGGTCAGTGCTGTAGGGTATGTCCGGCCAGGTAGCAGATGTGGTGCCAACTGCTCCACCAACTCCTCAATCAGTGGCCTGGTGAAGCGGTACCGTTGGATGCAGTCGTGTTCCTGCATGATTGCAAGGTCTGGGAACAGTCGATGAACAGCTGGTGCCCTGCAGAACAGAGATGAACAAAGGAAGATTGTCGGTTCATCCACCCATGTGGCCATGACCAGACTCAATATCACATGATTCATCATGACATTACACATTGTACTCAGGTGTGTGCTGTTGGGCATGGACACGTATGTCACCTACATGACCATCACCTCACATCTCAATTCCACATGTCCACATGAGTCCAATGTAGTGCAATGGCCAATCATCTGGCTGTGTCACCTGACCTATGTACTGCTGTGAGGTTACAAACACACACCACAGTGAAAAGTGAGGCCTGATGTCTCTCAGGCATCACAGATCTTTGGCATTCAGATACCCAGGGTCCCTGTATTGCCACAACAACAATGCCATGGACATGGAGTATCACGTACACACCACAAGGCAAGTGTGAGTCCCACAGGTAGTGGCTACTGTTGTCCCTACATGTACGTCTCTTAGACACACACACACCATCAAGGTTGATGCATATACCACATGGATGTGGAGACTGTCTCCCATTGGGCACATTTGATCAGACACATCTGAGACACAACATGCACACAGACTGTGGGTGCACATCAGAATTGTGGCTACAGGTCTCACTGTGACGCGCATGCCATCATGCCCAGGACTCAGGGTGTATGTGACATGTCCTAAACATATCCAACATGAAACTGTGTCCGTGACTCATGCCATTACTGTACATTTGCACATCACAGTGGTAATGTGCAAGACACACAAAGGATTCTGCCCCCATGTACACATGCACAGCCTGGGAGTGGCTGAACAAAAGTGCCACCTAACAAATCAAATGTGCCCCCCGCCAACACACAGGGAATGCAACCTTACATGCCATGGGACACTGGGTGGCCAATGCTGTAGAGTGGTAGGTGTGCACATGAGTCCCTGGCAAGTAATTGTATGTTAAACCTATCAAAAAGTCACACCAATGAGGTCCGACGCGGGTGACAATGAGTACGCATTGCACGGTTCATGACCGAGCCGTGTGTACGCTTTGCCATTGACTGCAATGAGGTCCGACGCGGGTTACAATGCGTGTGCATTGCACGGTTCATGACCGAGCCATGCGTACGCTTTGCCATTGACTGCAATGAGGTCCGACGCGGGTGACAATGCATACGCATTGTACGGTTCATGACCGAGCCGTGCGTACGCTTTGCCATTGACTGCAATGAGGTCCGACGTGGTTGACAATGCGTACCATTGCACGGTTCATGACCGAGGTGTGCTACGCTTTGTCATTGACTGCAATGAGGCCCGACGCGGGTGACAATGCGTACGCATTGCACGGTTCATGACCGAGCTGTGCGTACGCTTTGCCATTGACTGCAATGAGTCCCGGCGTTGGTGACTAACATGCATGGGCGTCGGGCAGGCATGGTCCGAGCCAGGCATACGCCTTGGCCATTGAATCGTTAGGAGACGGGTGCATCTGTATTTTCAATATATGCTTTGTAGTCAGTTGACCGAGCCGGACACGCCCATTGGCTCTGGACTGTCATGGAGACGGATGCGAATTCAAAACTTGTACGAGTTGTGCGCTGGAAATTCAGTTGGATGCCTACAACAATGTTGCAATTACTAGTGTTTCATGAAGGTGAAGATTTGAACGATGCGGAAGGCGTGAACGAGTCGTACATTTACATGGATTGGCCAGATTAATAGAATGCAACCGTGTTGGACCTATCACTTGGGACACATGGCACAGATTCTGCCTCTGCAGCACAGATATAAGGCTGGCTGGCTGGCCCCCAGGGAGCTCACTTGCCTGCACTATATGCTCCTGGACCACATCCCTGCTACCACTGCTGCTGTCTCTGCATCCTCTGGCTCCTGCTATGGCACGTAATCTGGAGAGGGCCCAAACCTTCACTGAGGAGGAGAACCAGGCCCTGCTGGATGGGCTCCTTCCACAGTACAGCAAGCTGTATGGGAAACCAGGGGAGCAGGTGAGTGTGCAGTCCACTGCCTCCCTAATTGTGCATGTTGTCTGACTAGCAGTACTAGCAGTGTGTACACCAGTGGCAAGCATTCTCACTGACTACTTTCATCCCCCAAAGTGTGTAGGTACGTGTAATGAACAGGTGTTCTGCTGCTAAAGTGCATTAGTGAAAGCTTAAACTTCCCAGGCAGTTTAACATGTCAGACATGCAGGCGATTTGTCATCCCCCATGGTTGCACTGCCTGTGTAACTCATTTACCTTTGTGATGATGACATGTATATCCAAATGTGTGCAGCACAAATATGGGGCATGTGTGTTAATGTACTTTTAACTTTGTCATCCTCACAGGTTGATGCCCATAAGAAGCAGGAGATATGGCTGACCATCGCCCAGGCAGTTCGTTCGGTGGGGGTCTACAAGCGCCGGATCCGCAACTGCCAGAAGAGGTGGCAGGACCTTCGGGGCTGGACCCGGAGGATAGCTAGATTCCAGCTGAAGCTGTCACCTCCACGCAGGAGGGGCGGACACCGGACCCTGACCCCCACATGCTCCGGATCCTGGCGGTGGTCTTCCTGGACCTGGATAGGCAGCTGAAGGCCAGACAGCAGCAAGGAGGGGGTAAGTCCATGCCTAATCTATGTACTATGTTGAACATGCTAATTGTAGTCTTTTGGCCTGGTATCACTTCCACATTACGTAGGTCTTGTAGTCCAATACACAGGTCCCTCAATTGTGTGATGCACCCTCCTCATCTGTTCCACAGGTGTTAGCCCTACAGTCTGTTGCTTGTGTCACTAGGGCACTGTGTCCCTGCAGTCAGCTATGCTTCAGCTACTGGACAGCATGTGTTCCCGTGACTCTGTTGTGTGTTTCTTGGGTGGTTCAATTGTTTCCCCAATGCCTGGGATCTGACATGTGATCTGTGTGTGCCCTTGATATGTGTTCCAATTGCTGGTCTGACTCGTCACATGTGGCTGGGGTATTTCAAACAAACCCATGCAGCAGGGGACTCCAATTTTTGGGCCTCAGGAGTATGTATATAAAGTATGTCACACTTGCTTAGCCACCTGACTACTGTCCATGGTCAAACACTGTTTCACGTAGACCTGGGCAGTCATGCCTCCTCAAGGGCATTTAGAGACACTCTGTAATCCCACTCCTGTGTATCAACTTACAGGTTGTGCTTCGTGACATGTGGCTTCAGGTGTCTGCCTCTGTGTCATTATAGTGTGGCTTCCTGTTACGTGCAACTGGGTGTCCATGATTTTGAGGGTAAGCAGGACATCTGAGATGTGGCTGTGAGAGACAAGACCTGTGTGACATATAGGTGTGTGATCATGTGACAGTGCACAGTGGTGTATGCAACTGTGTACTTCAGGCAGCTGGGTTACATGAACGGCAGACTGTGATGCTAATGTACAGGGAGTTGTGTTTGCAGAGACGCATATGTCTGATTTGCATGTTGTGGGGTCATCTGGGTCCTGGATATGTTGTTTGCAGGGGATGGGCAAGTGCACTTGTCAGCTGCAGAGTTTGCTTTACTCCTGAGCTATGATTGTGACACAGTGCATACTGTTGTTGTCTGTATGCCCTGCCCCTGTGACAGGAGACAGTGTTGACTGACTTTCCAGGCATGCCATTGCCATGGCATTTAGTTTGCTATGAGTGATCCTGCATAGTGTTCAAGTGTTCCCCATGCACCCCTTTGTGGCATTGACTATCACGACATGAGAACATCATAGTGTGTGTTGCTGGCATGCCTCACAAGCATGTGAAATGAGTCTCTGCCCATCCCTTCATCCTGACACCTGTACAGAGTCAGTGGCAATAGATGTGCTGTGTGTATAGTGACATACTCCTACATGTTCACTTGCATGTCCAACTGATGTGTGGGTGGTGCATGTCAGGACATTGGGGTATTAGCATCCAACATGCAACAGACATATGGGTGCAAGTCAAGGAGGGATATGTGTGCCATGGTTGATGTTGAGAATGACAATTGGCGTATCCTAAACAGTGTTGGCACTTTGAACAGTGTTCAGCTGATGATGCCAGGGCTTGCCCTGTGATGTGATGTACTCACTGTGGTGTGTGCAGTCAGTGCAGGTGACTGATGTTGTTCTCTTTCTTCCTATTCCTATCCAGATACATCCATGGCCACAAGAGGGGACAGCTCCATGGACCAGGAGGAGCCACAGAGCCTGACAGGGACAGAAGGAGAGTAGTCGGGGGGACCCAGTTGCACGGAGGGCGAGTGGAGCCACGCCGAGGAGTCGTCAGCACCATCACCCCAGCTGAGGGCCACCGCCCCCACCACCACTATCACCACCCTCCCATCGGCTCCCAGCGCAGAGGTCCGTGGAGGCTCCCGTGTTCGGGAGCATGTCTCCTTTGTGCCAGTCACTGCACGCCCTGCCCCTGTGTCCCCTGCTGCCCTGAGTGAGGAGTCTGTGGACTTACTTATACAGATCCATGTAGGGCATACATCGATGCTGAGTGTCCTCCATGAACACACCACTCTGTTGACGCAACTGGTGTTGTTCATGGAGGCCATTTTATCGGGCATGTCTGGCCTATAGAGGACCAATCACTCCGTGGCCTCCTCCCTGATGGCAGTAGTGTCCCTCCTCCAACAGTCCCACACCCCTCCTACCCCTGCACCATCCACGATACCTAGCAGCCTACGAATACCAAGCACACACACACCTGTACATTCTCACAAAGCCACAGACACGAGCAGCACACAAACACCCAAACCAAGGGCTAGACTTGCACACAAGCAAGCGCAGGGGACTGATACCACACTCACAGGGGATGGTTTGCAGACACACACATAGTCATCCACAACCACCCCGCAGTCCTCCAAAACCTTTCCCTCCCAGCCCCCTTTCCTTGCCTCACCTGCAACCCCATCTCCACAGAAGCTCTTCCTCTGTGACCTTGGCCTCTTCCCCACTGACCCAGCAGATCCAGATTACAAGGGGAAGAGGAAGTCCCCACACACAGAGGGGAGTACACCCAGACACCCTCCCCTAGGCACAGTCAGACTGAGACCCCCACCAGCAAGTCCCCCCGGAGCCGGAAGAGCAAGACCCCACCGCTGCCATGCAGCTCCAAGGCAAAGTCTCCGTCCTCCATCCCCCAGGCCACCGCTCCAGAGGTTCCACTGCCACATCCTGCCCCAGGTTCCCCCACCCACAGATACACCACCCCCAAAATGCTGAGGCCCTCCCCCCTACCACTTGCTTCTCCACACCCGGTCAGACGGTTAGTGCCACTGATGTGGGGACCGTGTCCCCCTCTATGTCCTGCCGACTTCACCTGCACCCCATTCCGCTCACATGGATTTAGGCACTGCAGTGGAGTCCACGACCACCCCATCTGACTTGGGCACTACAGTGGGGACCCAATCCATTCCATCTGACCTGCCCACTGAAGTTGTGCCGGCACCCACCCTATCTGACTTGTGTCCCACAGTTGTGACTGCACCCACCACTTCAGTCAGCTCCACTGCAGTTGCAAGTGACTCTCCTGCATCCACCACCCCTTCACTGTCTCCTTCTGCTGCGCCCTGATCCGTCCCTGCAGTGCCTGGCCTGCCCCCATGTATGCCCCTCCGAGGTTATGTCCCCTGTCCTTCTAGTTGCAGGCAAGCAACGTGTGACAGTTGTCACTCAAGTTCACTCCTTGTAATTTGATGATGGACTGGCCATTGGCCTTTTGTTTTAATGGACGTTTCAATTTTCATATGCTGAATAAAGCTTTTTTCTTTATCCTTGTGAACTTGATTTAGCTGTACATTAGGTTGATGATGTTTAGCATGCCCTTGCACCTGCAATGCTTGGTTTCCAATGTTGAATACTGAGGTGGTGATTTGAGGTACTCCATGTGGTTCATGAGATATGTATCCTATTCTGGTCGGTATCCATGTATTCCTCTGCAGCTAACTGTGTGTGTCATGATCAACAATTTGTGGACATCTCTGTGAACATTTAATTTGCATGGTCACATCTGTGGCTTCCACCCATGCACATATGATGTGCCTCCCATTGTCCAATTTTTCTATCTCCCTGACATTGGGCGCATCTCCACTGGACCTACAGGTGTGGGCATCATTGGTATAAGAGCAACTGGGTCCTCTGTGCAACTTGCTGTACATATGTGTTGAGTATGTGCAGATGACTTAGGGGAGACTCACATACCCAGGCTATTGTGACCAGAGCCTTCATTGTGTGGTAACTGATGGCTGACTGACCAGGTGTTCTGCTGACATGAGTGGGATGTGCTGTGACTATGTTTCGCACAGCTGGAATTACACAGGAGTTGGGTCCCCTCAGGCTATGTCACGGATGTATTTTCCCGTGACATAGCCTGGGCCCATGGTGTGTGTTGTATGAGCATATGTGTGTGTCCACATCCCTTTTCATATACAGGCAGTGTTCCCTTGATATGTTCCTGTTGTTGATGCTTGCTGAGTGGTACTGTGTTCATCCCACAACTTTGCCATGGGCTACCAGATGTGTGGGTGCATGACACACTACTATTAATTGGTGGTTCATCTTTGGGATTTGTCTGTTCTGAGTGGTGATGATGTGGTCAGACGCAGATGGGACACAGTCAGGGTTCCCCAAGGCACTTTTTGTTCGCAATATCATGTAGTTGTCCCTAGGTGGTACCTTTCAGTGATTGAGACATGTTTATGTGTGTGTGACTGCTCCCACTTGTCCGGTTCAGGGCTGCAATGTTTGCAGGTATCAGCATGTGTGCCTTGTGGTACTCCTTGGGTTTTGCATTGCCCTGGGACTGTGGCAGGTATTCTGAAGGTTACATGAGCTTTGACGTCATGGCCATGTACCGCATACTGTGCAGTATGTCTGTCATTCACCAGGGTTGTAAACTGTCCTTGTGTGATGAGTCTGTGCACCTTAGTTCCTCCCAACATTCCTGTGTTTGACATGGGTGGATGTGCAATGTAACCTGTCCATGTGGTCTTCACAGATGCACATTGTTGCAGTTCAGGATGTGTGGTGTTGAGGGTGGACTGATGTAAATGTTTGCCTGGATGGCCCCCTAGCTCCCGTTTGTCCATGGATGACGGGCCATGCTGAGTGATTTATGTTTGTGTAGGTGTGATGTACGTTTGTGGCACAGGACACATGTCTGGGTTTCCCAGTTTGTACGACATCTACCTTTGTCATCACAGTGGAGGTGTCATGCATGCTTGTGTCACCTCAATGTCAGTCCCTGAGGGTAGTGCTGTTGTGTGTCGGTCTCTTGCTGTGTTAGTTGGTGTTCATTCCAGCTTGTGTCACATGTGTCTGTTGTGCTCCCTCTCATCTCACAATGCCTGATTGCCCACTAAGGGTGTCCCAATGATGGTTTACTTTTGTATGGCACTGTGTCCACATCTGTGTCACTGTGGTTCAGCACCCCTCATGTGTTGTGTAGTTGCCTGGGGATACTGAGACACACACACACACATGTTGTGTCAGATGTGCAGTGTGAGGTTGCCTGTTTGTGTTTGTGCATCTGCATCAGTGCATTGTTTTTGCTGTTGTGGGCCATTGTCTGGATGCTGTTTCTGTGATTTTCCCTACAGTCCCTGTGAGTCATATCAAATCATTGTGCACATGAATCCTGGTTGTTATGTGCCATTGCTGGCATGGAATGGGAGTTTGTGAGCTGACATCTACAGTCTACACAGGTTGTTTTGATTAGTGCGTCTATTTTCGAGATGTGTGTATGCTTTGTGATGGTCACTTCTGCTCTTGTGTCATTGTACACTGTATGCATTGTCAGCCCCCATGTGTGGTGCTTGTCTGCACATGTCCGGGAGTATGTTTTGTTTTCACTGCACTGTTAGCCTCACCACATCTCTGTGGGTATGGGACACAACCACTAGTTTGCCCCAGAAGTGTTTAATGTGTTGGGAGCAGGGATCATACATGCTGTTTGTTATTTGCAGCTTTGACCATGATGACACTTACCTTTTGGTCACTTTGATGAGGGGGAGATTAGACCCCATCACCACAATGCTCGACATTTGCTGCAATTTGGAACCCCACACTTAACTTTTGTTCTACACAGTGAAGGGTGTTATTTTTACATTGAAACAGTGCTATAGTGATGCTTGCTTTGTGTAGGGCACACTCATTTGTTGGTCACACATGTGCTGTTAGTTACACTGTATGTTCGAAGTCATAATCACTGTTGTGGGCATTTGTCACAGACTACACACTGTTGTCATGATGTTAGGGGGGATGTATTTTGCTGACATACCTAATGTTGGCGTATGATGGATGTGTGGTGCATCAGCCATCCTATGAGTGGGGGTGGCAGGGGTGATGGGCAACATAAGCCCTAGAGGTGGGGGTGGCAGGGGTGATGGGCAACAGGTCCCCTATGAGTGGGGGTGGCAGGGGTGATGGGCAACAGGTCACCTATGAGTGGGGGTGGCAGGGGTGATGGGCAACAGGTCCCCTGTGAGTGGGGGTGGCAGGGGTGATGGGCAACATAATCCCTAGGGGTGGGGGAGGCAGTAGTGATGGGCAACATGTCCCCTATGGGTGGGGGTGGCAGGGGTGATGGGCAACATAAGCCCTAGGGGTGGAGGTGGCAGTAGTGCTGGGCAACAGATCCCCTATGGGTGGGGGTGGCAGGGGTGATGGGCAACATGAGCCCTATGGGTGGTGGTGGCAGTAGTGATGGGCAACATGTCCCTCATGAGTGGGGGTGGCAGGGGTGATGGGCAATATAAGCCCTATGAGTGGGGGTGGCAGTAGTGATGGGCAACAGGTCCTCTATGGGTGGGGGTGGCAGTAGTGATGGGCAACATGTGCCCTATGGGTGGGGGTGGCAGTAGTGATGGGCAACATGAGCCCTATGGGTGGAGGTGGCGTACAACCCCTATGGTGGCCTGTTGTTAGTTGCCAGGATGTGGATCCCCTGTGTAGACATTTTGTGGGTACTTGTCGTTTGTTTGTGTGGTAGGTGTCTGACTTACCATCTGCGCCGTCGGTGTCTGTTCCTGATCCGGTCATAGATGTAGAGTACTGGTATGACCTGCACGATGGGATTCATGAGGTGTTCGTGTCGTACACGCTGCTTGTTGCTCTGTTTCATACCTGTTGCAAGCTGGTCCGTCTCGTAACCGTGGATTGAGTTGTGGCGCGAATCGTAGCTGATATGCTTGTTTTCCGGATGCTGTGACGTGCCGAACGTGGCGACCCGTCCGGCGTGTAGGAAGTACGCATCGTACTTGTCAGGGCAGAAACTGCTATGGATACTGCTTCCGGGCGACTCGGTTTGGCGTTCGGAGTTACGGCTCGGACGGAGAATGAAGCTTGAATCACAGCCTACGTGTCGGTCGTGTTTTTGGCAGTTATGCGCATCGTACTTCATCTACAGGACGGACCGGTTACGGGTACGTGTCAGTTGCACGGTAAGGCAAGGGACAGCTCTCGGAGAGCTGTCCGACCCGGATCGGAATCGACACTCAAGAGTCAATTTATTGAAGGCGATGCGTGGTTTAACGTCCCAGAGTAGTTCTCTTTGAAGGCCCTCTCTTTCTTTAAAGTACTGCAAGGGTACTGGGTCAAGAGTGTTTTGCAGGGCGTAGAGAAAGCGGGGTAAAGACATCATTTTAAAGAATGCGGCTCTACCCAATAAGGAGAGGGGAAGTGATTTCCATCTTTTGATATCTTTTTCTGTTGAGGGGTGGGAGGAGATTTTGGGCATATCGGACCAAGGAATCCTGAGAAATAAAAATGCCAAGGTATGTGAATCCCGTCATATTGACCTGAATTGGGCAGTCTCTGGGTGGGGATAGGTGGATCTCCTTTGAGGGCGAATATCAGGGATTTGCCCAATTTACTGCAAATACGGAGAATCTACCAAACATTGCCAGGATATCAAGAATCACTCTTAGGGATTTTGACGGGGAGGCCAAATAGAGTAAAATGTCATCTGCATACAGCGAAATACGGTCTTCCCAACCGGGGGGCCATTTAAGCCCTCGTATCTGTTGGTCCTGTCGGATCCAAGCCGCCAGTGGCTCCAGAGCGAGGGCAAACAAGAGGGGTGAAATCAGGCAGCCCTGGCGGGTTCCGCAGCTGAATGGGAATGCACACGATAGTTTATTGTTGACTACAACCTGTGCCAGGGGTTCACTATATAGAAGACATATCCATTGAATGTATTTTGGTCCGAATTACAGTTTCGCCAGCACATCCCAGAGATATGGCCATTCCACCATGTCGAAAGCCATGGTCGCGTCTAATGACATGACTGCAGCTGGTTCCTGTATGGTTGAGGCCCTGCCCGGCACCCCGTGAACTCTACACAAATTCAGTGCCGTATTCATACGTGGCATGAAGCCCGACTGGTCCGGATGCACCAGGGTAGTTATCACCTTAAGTAGTTGAGTAGTCAGTAGTTTGGCTAGGATTTTTGGTTCGATGTTGAGGAGGGAAATTGGTCTATATGAGGTATAGTCAGTACGTGGTTTTCCCTCTTTGTGTATAGTGACTATTGCTGCAATTCTCTGGTTGCTCTCATCTGTGGTCAGATTGCTGGCCATGAAATCACGATCTGCCACGGGGAGGTAAGGGAGCCTGATATCACGCAAGAGGTCTTGCGATTCTTCCTCAGTGTGTGGAGTCACGGTCGTGTACACCCATTGGAAATGGGTGGCAAATCTGTCTACTATGTCTTGGGGTTCAGTCATGGAAAGGCCCTGTTTGTCTTTAACTCGGGGACTAGTCTACTCACCCAGTCTTTCTGATCTAACCAGGCTATCAATTTCCCTGCTTTGTCACCAAGCTCGTATATCCTACCCTGACGTTCTCTGCTCAGTACTTTGGCACTGTCCGTGACCAGGGATTTGTAATCATGTTGTTTCAGGCTCAGGAGGTGTGATTTCTCTGGCGTCACCCCATCTTTCAAATCACCTTCAAGCTGATAAATGTTGGCCTCTATGTCTCGGATGTTTCTTTGTTTTTCTTTCTTTGCCCCACAGCGTATGGATATAGCCTGATCCCTGATCACGGTCTTGAAAGCGTCCCATATAGATTGGGACAAGGATACTGACCCAACATTTTCAGTAAAGCAGTGCTCTATGGCTTGGTGTAGGTCTGAGTGGATTTTCGGATTCTTAAGGTACCAGGGGTTTATTGGGGCCAACCTACCCAACGTGGCTTGACTGAGTACTATGTGTGTCCACACCGGGGGGTGATCTGAGATTCCCCTCGCTAAATGTCTGATTTCGTGTATGTGAGCAATTTGTGCAGCTGGAAGCAGGCAGTAGTCCAATCGGGATAAACTGTTATGGGCACCCGAGTGAAAGGTGTACTGTATCTGGTCTGGGTGGTGGACCCTCCAAGCGTCCGCTAAACCCATAGTGTCGAGGAATTCGGGCAGCCAGCTGACAGAAGGACCAATCTCCCTGGGAGGGTGACGTTCTAGAGTACCGGAGACCACAACATTAAAGTCGCCACCCAGAACCAGTAGGCCACCCGGGACCGTAAGAAGGAAGCAACCCAGATCTGTGAAGGTGGAGCCCTGTAAACGTGATTGTTTTTCCCTCCAAAGTGCCAGTAATTCCAGTCTATCTGCCTCTTTCGTCTGTCCAGACAGAGCCGACCGCAAGCGGAAGAGAATTTTTGATCATAACACCAACCCCTCAGGAGCCAGACGTGAAGTCTGAATGGGCAACCATTTTGTAGCCATCTCCATACATAGCCTTGAAAAAGTTACCCACTAGGTGTGTCTCTTGTAGGAGCACTATATCTGGTGCCTGTCGTTTGATATACTGTAGAACCACGCTACGTTTGATTTTATCCCCCAGGCCATTGAATTTCCAGCTTAATATCTTAAAATTCCTATCCCCCATCCCACTTGCAGTTCAGGTGTCTATTTAATGGCGCCTCTGTAATGGTGATGAAGTGAAATATATTAGTTGAATAAGTAAGGACGTGGCATCCCGTTTCCCAATTCACACCCCCACCATTGTAGTTTAGAGGAAGACCCCAGTGTAAGTCACACCCACATGGCTCTAATTCGATCTTAAGTGAGGAGGTATTTCACCAGGTCCAGACCCCTCCACAGCCCGTTACCTGCTCTGTTCAATACGATAGATAGGTAATTTAAGGAACAATCCACGTCCAGGGCCTCTGTGTCAGCCGTGGGCCTGTGCGGAGGTCTCACTTCCGGCATCTCGGTCCTGTAGGGCACGTTCCGCTCGACGCTCAAGCCAGTCCTCAGCCTCATCTGGTTGCTCGAAAAAACATATTTTCCCTTCCGATTCCACTCGGAGACGTGCTGGGAATAACATAGAGTATTTTAAGCCCTTGTCTATAAGTTTCTGCTTTATTGCCATAAAGGACTGTCTTTGACGCTGTACACGTTGTGTGAAGTCGTGGAAGAAGGAGATGCCTGTGTTCTCGAAGTGAAGAGGAGCTCCTATTCTGGCGTTTCGGAGGATTACGTCCCTGTCTTGAAAGTTGAGCACCCTTACCAACATTGGACTTGGGGGGCTCCCGGTTTGCTCTGTGCGTGTTTTGGTTGTCAAAGTATGTATGGATATTGCATGTTGAGACCTTGGTGTTCAGATTATGATCTAAAAGTGAATCAGTGTGCTTAGTCTGTCCATCACTGTACACTCAGCTCTGCCCTGTGTCTTAATTGGAATATAATTCCCTACTGGGTGCACCTAAAAATCTCTCTGCTTTGTAAGAATTGCCTACATTACTGGGCGTTTGGGAAGCGCTGCTCATGCCCCATGGGAATAATATGGCTGCCTATATCACTTTGGGAATGTATGGACACCGGTGGCCCTCTGGGAGCGCAAGGCTTGTGTGTGCCCCTGTTGCGGTTCACCTGTAAGATGCAAGGGTTGCTTGCACTTTGTGGCACCCCTCTCTTTGGGAAAGGAAGGCCTGTCTGTGTCCCTGTTGGAATGCAAGAATTGCTCACTCCCTTACAGAATGTATGAGCTGATTGAATTCCTGCATAAGTCAAAGAGCTACATATGTTCCAGTGTGAATGTAAGGACCATCCATGGAATGTAAAGTCTCCAGTGTCTATACTACAAGCATAGGGGCCTCTGTCACGGTGAGAATATAAGCAGCAGCGGCCCATGCAGGTAAGAGCGGTGGGATGGTGGTGCCGGGTGGGGATGGGGGGGAATTTGACAGACAACCACAAGGGAAAATTAACTATTTATTTAATTTTCCCTTGTGGTCATCTGTCAAAATCGCCCCCCGCCTCACCACTCTTAAATACATTGGCCGCAACTGAATATAAGGGCTCCTTGCAAATTTTTTTGCGTGTTAAACTTAGACTCTCTTCAGAAGCCACCTTTGACCGTATAAGGGCCACGTGTGTCCATATGGGAATGTAAGGAACCATGTGGGAATGTAAGGACTGTCTTCGTTCCTGCGGGAGTGTAAGCTCTAGCTGTGTTACTGCATGAAGGAGCATGTAATATTGTTAAGAGCTGCATGTCTCTGTGGGAAAGAGCAGCAGCATGTCTCCCTGTAGAAGCCGCATGTGACTTCAAAGGCCACGTGTAGAAATTGAATTCCCTCTTCATGTTGGAATGCAAGTACAGTGTCCCATGATGTCAATGCAAGGGCCATCTTTGCCTCTGTTAGGGCACTTTTACTGCGGTTCCCTTATGCAGGTGCCTGTAACAGAAACATAGTAACCATTAATCTGGGACTGTAGTAAGCCAGTGTCTTTGTGTGTTAAGAGTACTCTTGGTGCCTTCGTTGTGGTCGAACCAGTGCCTGACATGAACCCAGTATACTGAGCCTTCCTGAAAACACTTGAGCAGGGGAAGTTGGCCAATGCTACCTTTTAGGTAAAAGCTGAGTTTCCCTAAAGCACTATGGGAGATAATTACAAGAAAATGCTGGAACATGGTGGTACGCCAAATTTTGCAACGTCACGCTCTGACATTTTTAAACCGCAGGGATGCTCTAAATTTACAAAAATGTGGCGTTTTTTGCGTTGTCCCTAGCGCTGGTGCTAAAAAACTGCCAAGCACCAGCGCAGGCACCCTTGCGCCATGTTGCAAGGGTGCCTGCACTGCAGGGGCAATTGTTTATTTGTAGGAAGGGACACCTTCCTGCACATAAACAATGAATAATGGCGATTTGCACTTTCTATGTGTGCTGCAATCTTTGCAAAAATTGTGGAGAAAATAATCATTTCTCCTCTTATTGTCATTCTAAGACCAGGTATTACCTGGCCTTAGTTTATGGCGCTGCCCCAGCCTTATAAATCTGGGGCAGCGTCAAAAAGCAATGGGTGTTGTGGTGGAACACCCACTGCCCGCCCCTGCTCAAATGAGTACGTGAATATATAAGAATTAATAATATTATTCAAAATGTATAAATATATGAGAACTATTACTTCAAGGAAAACGTTAATATACACACCCGTATAAATGTCGCATTTACACAGTACATGCACTGTCTGTACCTGTTGAAGTGCACTACATTACATAAAATTTGGAATCACACGAGTGCATGAGGCCATACATAAAGATATATATGTGCCCTAATCAAACAAAAAGGTGGAGCCAAAATGACGCCGCTCCACAGCTGAGGAGAAGGGGCCTCTGGTTTGGAAAGATCTATATCCGGAGGGCAATAGGCCGAGTGATGCAATGTGTAAAGTAGGCCAACATGAATGAATTAAGAAACACCTGGCTCGGTGGTATCCAGGTGTGAGGTATTTGCGTGAGTGGAGTGTGAGAGTAGGACATGGAGGTGGAGCGCGTGCTGCAGAGTGCTCCCAGGTGTGCTCTATGCCAGGAGTAAGTAAAGGAGCGCATTAGAAGACGGACTAGGCTGCATGAACATCCAGCCCCTGGTAGGGTTTTGTAGACATGCAACTTCCTGAAGTTTGCACCTGAAAGTGCCCAGAGTTAATTACACTTATTGAAGTGAACCCTCCGGCACTATATTCGGACCAATGGCACTTCATCTGTTTATCTTACTTGGCAGCACTGCGGCCTCAATGACACAGAGGAAGGCAGGGAGACAATGCCTCGCGGGCTCCATTCATTGCCCTTCCTGTAAGAAGGACCTCGCCGTTCTCCCGAGGTACACCGTGCACCGCTGCCAGGCCTCTTTCCACGCTTAAAGATACACTTGGTCTCCGGCCAGCACTACAAGGCGTAGAAATAACATGAACTCCCAACCCTTAGCCTTTACCTCGCTTCCCATTTTGTCGATGCTCTAATGACGGTCTATTTATAACAACCTGCCTGGAAACAGCGTTTTGAGAGATGGAAAAAGATACAGCTATGAGAAGGGCAATCAAAAACGTGTTTACTGCAGGGAAGGCGGTGGGTGAGAAGCCACGTTTACTGAAAGAATTAAACCAACGCTTATTCATTTTATTCCCAGAGTGAAACTTAGTTTATTTTAAATTATGATTAGTCTCCTGAGGTCAGCACTGCTGCTGGAGAGTGATTCTGTTAAATTCCAAGCACACTCTGGTGCTGGATTGTTGGTATTTGGCACCAGAGTGAATTCCTCTGATAAGAGCTCTCCGGGGATTAGATACCAATGTTTGTCGGAAGAGCACACCACGTCATCGCAGGACGCACAGGACATCCATTGGAAGTCCCACATTATTGCCGCGCCCGGAAACGAGCCGCACGTTTCACTTACAATTTTCCAAACAAAATAGTTCTCATTGTTTTGATTTCAAAATAATCTTTATTAATTTTCAGTATACAGCAGGCAAGAAAAATACTGAAAAGGCGAAATAAGACTGAAATAGAACAGAGGATGAATCATGAATACAGTATTGTTGTACCTAGGTCAATCGTAAATAATCCGTTAAATCGTTCGTGGGTCAAGAAAAGAATATAAAGGGAAAATGAGTATAAAGGGAAGAAGGACGAAAAAAGAAAAAATGTTTAATTCATCAACCATGAGATATATGTTTGAGATAGCATTCGCATACTTAAATTGAAGGAAATCAAGGGTTCAATTATCATGCTGGTCATAAAGGGCGACTCAGAATCTAATGAAGAATACACGTAGTAGTAGTTCCAAGTTAAGTTTATTCTTCCAGTAGTAACAGCACATCGGGCAAGAGGCAGACAGCGTAGTGACCACAACGTGTCAACGCCTCACGACAATTCTGAACTGACAGGCTTACCAGCTGGCTTTCTAGAAGGCCAGATGATACATCATAACACAGTAGGCACGCGCTATGGTACGGGTGCCCAGGAGATGGGAGAGGAAGAGGAAAGGGAGGCCTACATTACAACACATCTCCTTCCTGAGGGCGGGGAAGGAGAGGGGGAAACCTAAACAGTTGCAAAACAGTTAAACATAATACAACAAGTTGTACAAAGTAGCATTTCCTTTTAGATTTGATAACCCTGCAGGTGGTTGTAAACAGTGACCAATTGCTAATAACACTCGAAATCCTTAAACCAACATGGTTTGGCAATTGCACGTCCAGTCCTGGTCGTGCTGATTTCACTGTTGATCTTGTTTACCACAGACGTGTCGCAAGCATCGGGTAGACTGTGGCATGACTCTGAGCCTCCCTCATACCTGCATCACTGGTCACTACACTCTCATCAAGGGTTGCTTCAGCAGGTGCCACAGTCACATCTTGGGTGTGGTCATCCCCACTGTGGGTGTCTATATCAGAATCTACACTGTGGGTGTCTACGTCAGAATCAAAACCATACACATTTAACATACTCATTTTTCTATGCATACCATCCTCCTCAAGTCCTGGGTTCGTGTCTGCCTCGCTTTGGTCCAATCACACACTCTTTCTCTTACTCCAAGAGAGTGCCGAAAAGTGCCAGACCTTACCGTGGCTCAGCAAGGCTGAATTGCACAAAATGTTCTTTACCTCTAAGGGGTGGGTGTAGCGACTTTGCCCTTTCTCTATGAACCCTGTGCGTATTACTCTAACCATGTCACCTACCTCCAGTGATACTGGTTTGCATTTGTGTTTCGAATCGTGATGCTCCTTGCTACTTTCTTGTGAGCGTAACAAGTTCTCTTTGATAGTCTCCGGGGACCATTCAGTCCTCTTGGCTGTTTCCAGCCATCCAACATTGTCTTTGCACATGGGTGTCCAACCTCTCATTAAGACAAAGGAACTAGAGCCCGTACATTAATTTGGAGTCACTCTGTACGCCCACACCATTTTGAACAATTCATTTTTCCAGGACAACCAATTATTGTTTGCCAGCTGCACTATGCCCTTGATGACATGTTTGAACCGTTCCACCGCACCATTGCCGGCGGGGTGGTACACCGAGGTGGTTTTGTCCATTATGCCATTCCTCTCCATATATCTTTTGAAGTTGTCAGCCATGAACTGGGGCCCATTGTCGCTTATGATGAACTTCGGTAAGCCCTCCCTTATGAAAATCTTGTTTAGAAAGTAGGTATTTTCTTGCTTAGCCATCCAGTATACCTCTTCCTGGTTTGTGTATTGCATGTCTGGCTTTTGGATGACAGGGCCTGGGGAGGAGAAGTGGCTCCAGAGAGCCTGATGAGTCAGGGGTGGCCTGAATAGACCTGGCTGTACTTAGAGTAGGGGGAGGAGATTTCCTATCACCTGAATGGGTTTGGTCTGCCAAGCACAATGCTGTCTTCACCTTCTGCCAGGAAGCTGTGGTGCAGATCGGGGTGTACAAATTCTCCCTACTTCCACAGATAGAGTAATTTCACAGATACACGCACACACTCATCATACGCTTGGGCCCATTTTACTAACATACGCTCAAATACTCTACCAACACTGAACCTGTGGGAAGAAAAACTCCTAAACACCCTGCATCTACACTGAGGTCGATAAGACCTAATTGTAACTGTCCTGAGTCATGATCTAAACAATCTACACAACAATAATCAAAATAGAGTACTCAATAATTGACAAGAAATAATCACCAACACTGTATTTAAAATTATGGTACTTTATCTAAAATTAGTCAAAGAAAATCAATCAGAGTAAATCATTTTTCTCATAATTACCTATTCTAGCTAAATGTCAGAATGGGTCAGGACAGGTCTCTCAGTAGAAGTCTCCCGAGTCGCCGTCCTCACAGCATAGATCCTCACCAACGCAGGTTTGGGAAGAAAATGACAAAGTGGCAAAAACCCTCTCTAGGCTAACAATATTTATAATAATTTTAACAAAAGAAAGCAACATAAAATGTTTTAGATATCTGCTGAACCGCTGAGCAGAGCGAGCAGGAAAGGATGTAGCATCGCTACATTTGGAAAATCTCCGCTCAGAAAAATCACAAAAATAAAAAGACGGAACTAAACTTTCAAATGTATCTCCTCATGTTCATATTTCCTCGGAACCAGCATTATGATCTCAGAGTTCATTCATTATGGCTCCTTTGTCCTCCAAGGTTACTCAGATGTATTTGGATGTTCGCCCAGAACTGCTGTCCTCACAGAAAACTTTCAAACCAGGCGAAGACTGTGGTCAGATGACTCTCGACCATGTTCAGCAAGGCCTTCTCATCACAAATCATTCACTCGAGCCCAGGCTGCAAACGGCAACCATTTTATACTAGGCCAAAACGTACCATCTTAATTAAAAGAGACAAAAACAACGTTACCACAGCATAGTGATTAAACAGTGTTAACCCCACTAATACCCTTATGTGTATGTAATTATCTAGCCTTTGCAACACAGAAAAGCATTAACACGACAATTCAAAAGCATTTTGTGCTTTAAAATAAACAGCACTCAGCAACGTTTATTTAATAAAACATGCACATTATTAATAAGCAGTACGAACGCATTCCCACGTGTAGTTTTCTCTTGTTAATTCGTGTTGGTTAGTAAGAACATTTACACAAAACAAATAATTAGTAATTATGAATTAATATTTTATTATCGACAAATAGACAAACCAGAGCTTAAAAACCCAATAGATTTTCATCAGAAAACTCTGCTCCAGCAATCCCCCCTTTGGTGATATTATCACCAAATAAACAACCCAAAAAAAATTTTTTAGTGAAATTTAGTCCCATTTTAGGAGAAATTGGAAATGTCTTTTTCTCCTTACACAACACTACACACCAGACACCCTTTCATCATCCCTCTTTGTTTCCAAGTAAACACTCTCCCTCAATTCTTCTAATTCTATTTCTTGTGGTTCTCTTTTCAACCTTTTATTTCTCTTATCATTATTTCTTTTGATTAATTTCTTTTTCCCTCCCCTGTTTTTACAACACAAACACACCAATCTTAGTATCAATAAAGCAACAATTATACAAGTCAAAGGAAACAATATCTTACCTATAATAGTACTACCTATTTTTGCAATAAAACTCTTAACAGCTATCACCTTATTAGCTAATTTAGTCCAGATACTTTCATCTTCAAGTGGTTTTAATTCTTCATGCAAATCAGTAATATTTTTGATATAGACCTTCAGGTCTTTGCTTTCGTCTGGAATGTAAGTGCAACAATGTTGAACTTTCAGCATTCCACAAACTCCACCCTCCTTAGCTAATAGAATATCAAGGGCAAGTCGATTTTGCAGAGACATGGCATGTACGGCAATCAATTCCGTATTCACCAAAAGAAACCCTCCAACGGTATTTGTCGATAAGCGATCCACCACTGTTGACAGTTTCCGAATTCCATAAGCATTCAAAGAAATTCCCACTGCAGGAATTAAAGCTCCAAAAATGTCACCCACTGTTTCAGACCACGTTTCCCTCTTAAAACGCGTTAGTAAATTAATATGTTCTACATCTTCTATTCTATCTATATGAAAGATCTTTGGAAAGACCAGGCCCACATAACACGTGCCATACCAATGGTCAGGCAACCTGTAATAAGCCTTGTTCCCACAAACATAATACACTCCTGGAAAAATTGTATCTTCTCCACCTCTGAAACCCCATCCTGTTGCAATGAAGTATGTATCATGACACTCACTAGTCCCAACAAAATATGTATCATATTGGGATTTTCTTCTTGTAATGCACAGCTTACCCTTCTGTGATGCATCTAGAGCTAAAGTTGGACTAGCCCCATTTCTCAATTCTTTTCCCATCTCAATGTCCCAAATTGTCTCACTCACTTTATATTTCCCTGCTTTCTCATGCATGCTCATTCTCCTTTCCTCCACCATGTTTAGGAAAGCTTTCTCCTCTTCTTTCAGACTGCAAGTTAAATTATTCTTAAAAATGTAATCTGATGTTAATTCTTCTTTTTCAATAAAAATCTCACCAAAAATGTTAGCTTCTTTAGCTGGATTCAGCTTTTTGTTCATTGGCAATTGCCCAAAAATGTTATCTTTGTTAGACATCTCATAATTTATTTTCCCTAACAAATAAAAAACACTACTCAATACACTACAAGAAATTCCATACGTATCTGGTAAATGGTGATAAGTAACACCCTCTGAAACGGATGCAGGTAATTGCATACAAACGTAGCAATCCCTAACTTCCATTGTCTTCACATATTCGTATAACAACTTTGAAAAAACATTACTAGAAAAATCATTAATTGACCTATCTTTATGTATGTAAGTATTACTAATTCTAGTCGGAACTACTTTTTGTGAACTCTTCTCTGCATTTGTCACATTCTCTGTATGCATCTCAAATGTACCTATTGTAACTCTAAAAGTAACTAATAAAGCTAAAACACCCCATAGTAGCATTAATAATCCAGTACAGCAGCAGCACATTTTACACCATCTTCTTAAGAAGGCACATCTACTTTGGTTATTCTCTATGTTAGCCATTTTACTACTTTGACCGTGTCTTTTGACTTAGCCTCTACTACTCCACTACTTGAGTCTCTTAAATTCTGGATTACTTCAAACAATTAATTTCAGTTCTTCTTCTTTTCACTTTCTCCAAGTGATTTCTTCTGTTCACTCAATTTGGATACTCATCACTCTTTACTTCATTTTCTTCAACATCAAATTGTATTAGATCTCCAACAATATCTTCAGTATCCGACTTTTCATCAATATCAGTCAAGATTACATTCAGGATTTCACCAGTATCTTCCTCAACCACTTCTCGTACGGTCTCCTCTGGATTTCCTTGACTGTATCTTCCTCAACCACTTCTCGTACGGTCTCCTCTGGATTTCCTTGACTTTCTGCCTCTTCACCTTCAGACAGTGCCACATACGTCCATTCCGGCGACCTATACTTCTGGTTAGGTTTTCTTATCCTCTTGATCTCCTCTGGTTCTTTTAACTCTTTTCTCTTTTCACCTCTTGCTGAATTTTGACTCGACACCTCATTCACTTGTTCAGCTTTCGAGGTATTTGCTCTTATCAGTCTATATCTCAGCCTCTTTATTCTGTTGTTAGGCCAAAGATCTCCTCTTATAACCTTTTTCGGTCTTGTTTCTGTATTATTTCTTTCTCCAATCCAAGTTCTCTTTCTCAGAACTCGACCCTCTGATTTCTCATTCTCACTTTCATCCGATTCTGTTTCAAATGCCTCTTGTTCTTCAGCAGTTTTCTTTCGCTCCACAGTCTTTTTCACCACTGTTTGAGACTTCCCTACTTCTGTCCCTCCTCGGGTCTCCGACACGCAATCTTCTTGCTGTCTACTTGTCCCTTCACCTAACTTATCAGGAATGTTCCCTACACCTCCTCAGGGGTCTTCCGCAATCTGTCCCTCTCTATCTTCTTCTGACCCTGCTTCTTCAGATACAATCTCAAGTGGTTCTTCGATCTCCTCCTCTTCTGATTCAGGAGTAGTCTCTGTGGAATTGCTCTTTTCTCTTCTTTTCCCCTCACTGCTTTTCGGAACTTCAGGCTCTCTTACAGAATCTGATCTCCTTTCTGAGACTCTCAATGGTTCTCTTGAAGCCTTTTCTGCTTCTTTTCTCACTGGTTCTGTGTCTTCATCATCACTGGAATCTGACTCTTCAAAATATTCCTTACCAGTCCCATCCTTTGGGTTTGGAACTCTCAGAGTATGACTCGCATGTACCCAGTTTTTCACACCAGCACACTTCACTGCAGTTGTCGTAGTCAGAATTACTTGTCTCGGCCTTCCCCACCTTGGAACCAAGCAATTTCTTCTTCTGTGCACTTTAATCCTCACCCAGTCCCCTGGACTCAGATCATGAGCTTGCTTCTTCTCAAGTGTGGTAGCTTCTTCTCCAATCTGGTGAAACACAGAATGAACTGCGTCAGCCAGGCCTTTACAGTAATCCAAAATCATGTCATCAGTTATTGTCATCAACTTATTGACAGGTACAAATGCATGTCGCATTGCACGTCCCATTAAGATTTCATGCGGACTTAAACCAGTAGTTCTATCTGGAGTAGATCTAATAGTCATTAGCACTAGAGGCAAGACATCAGGCCATTTCATTCCAGTGGCTAAACACATCTTACCAATCCTGTTCTTGATTGTGCCATTTATCTGCTCAACAACACCAGAAGCCTCTGGTCTGTATGCACAATGTAGCTTCTGCTGTATGCTCAATGCTTGACAAATCAAACTCATGAGTTCATTATAGAAGTGTCCACCTCTATCAGACTCAATCGTTACTGGAAACCCGTACCTAGGAATCAACTCTCTTAACAGTAACTTTGCCACTGTTACTCCATCATTTCTCCTAGTCGGATAGGCCTCCACCCATCTTGAGAACAAACAGACTACCACTAGAACATACCTCAGTCTGTTTACTTGGGGCATTTCAATGAAATCAATCTGCATTCTCGTAAAAGGACCACCTTCTCTGCCTATTGTTCCCAGACTCACCACTGTCTTTTTCCCAGTGTTAAATTGCTGGCAAATCAAACATCTTTGACAGATGCTTTCTGCAATTGTCCTGAACTTTGCATTGTACCAGGTCTGCTTAAAAGACCTGATCATCGCATCCCTTCCCAAATGTCCCTGGCCATGATACATCCTTGCCATTGTCGACAGCATAGAGTTCGGCATGACTGGTCTGCCATCTCTATAGACCCAAACATGGTCTGTTTCTCTTGGGGCACAACCTGCCTTGATCCAGTCTTTCTTTTCTTCCTTTCCTGCCTCATCCTGCAACTGTTTCACTTCATCCCACGTCTCTAGGACATTAGTAAACATCACAGAACAAAAAGACATGTCACCTTCTCGTTCCCGATTAATTGACTGGTTATTCTTTGCACAATACTGAGCAATGTCATTTGCATATCTATTGCCAACTGTCACAAAATCATCTCCTTGTCCATGAGCAGCACATTTCACAACTGCTAATTCTTTAGGCAGCTGAATTGCCTCAAGTAATTTCCCAATCATTTCAGCATTCTTTATTGGAGTCCCACTCGACGTCAAGAAACCTCTCTGCAGCCAAAGCTGGCCAAAATCATGCACAACTCCAAATCCATACTGACTATCAGTTATCACAGTCACTCTCAGATTCTCTCCAATTTTGCAAGCTTTTGTCAATGCCACCAGTTCAGCAACGTGTGCAGATTTCACTCCTTTCAATGGTGATGCTTCCATAACCTCTGAAACCTTGCACACTGCATATGCTGCACACAGCACACCCTCATCATTCCTTAGACATGATCCATCCACAAACAGCACATGATCACTCTCAAGCAAGGGAAGATCCCTTATGTCTGGTCTCGGTTTTGTACAGTAATCAAGCACATCCAAACAATTGTGATCATCTTCTGTCTTCACACCCACATTTTCAATATCCGGCAATAATGTTGCTGGATTCACATTCACACATCTCTCAAGAGTCACATTTGATGCTCCCAAAATGACTTTCTCATATTTAGTCAGCCGACTATGTGACATTGTGAGGAGGACGACGACGCAGCCAGGCGGAAGGTGGACGAAACGGATTACGATCAGGAAGTGCCGGAAACTGCTAGCGGTCTAGTTGCGCTCGGAACGCGCATCGTCAGCACACGACAGCCAATCGGATATAAGGAGGGCGGTACCCGGAAGGCGTTGTTCCAGGACGACGCGGAGGAAGAGCGGAACCAGAGAGAGAGAACAACGGAGCCACGGACGACCAGCGGAGACGTCAGCGACGGCACTGGGAGAAGAGCGGGACCCGTGACGACCGGTGAAGCAGACGGGGTAACTTCGGAAGGCGTACCCACAAGGAAGGAAACGTACACTGCGCACAAGCCCGGCGGCCCGAGAGAGGGAGAGGACGCCCCGAGTCCAGCTGCCACGGCCCGATACCCGGGTCGTGGCCACAGGCAAGTGCCTCTTAAAGGATCTTTTTGGTGGGGTACCTGGGGTGCTTGTACATAGGTAAAACAACACAGTCACAGTGGGAGGAGAACCGGAATCCCTCACCTTTTTTTTCGCACTACCATTCACTCCTGATCCCTACTTTACTTTTCCCCTCTCACGACGATCGGTAGCAGAATACGCTGACTCAGCCCTGAATCTGTGGCGTTAATTTGAGGCTGCACCTGTTTGGTCATTCAGTTCATTTGTAGCTAAGGAAAGGAAAAAGAGGAATCCGGTATCCTGTGGCTTGTTCCTATTAAATAAGGCTTATAACACTTCATATGTTGCTTGGTCTCCGTATATACCTCGTGTCAGGCTATCGGCATTCCTACAAAGTGGTGTCAGAAGTGGGATACCTGAGTCCCTGTGTGTCGAACCATGACACAGCCCGTGCCTCTGGAGGATATGCTCACCCAATTGGCCGAAGGACAAAGACACTTACAGCTGGTGTTCGAGCAACAGCTACAGGCAGCCAGATTAGAGAAGGAAGCCTTACAGGGAGCCCTTAAGGACCAGGCAACAGTAACTGCCACGAGGGGAACTACCTTTACAACGCAACTTTTACAACGCTATGCTATTACAACGCATTTTTTACAACGCAAAAACTTTTACAACGCATGCTTTTACAACGCATGCTATTATATGGTAAGTACTTTTACAACGCATATAGCTTTACAACGCATTCTTTGAAAATGCCTTTACAACGCATGCATTTACAACGCATGCATTTACAACGCATGATGTTATATGGTAAGTACTTTTACAACGCATATACTATTACAACGCATTTTTTAATGTTGGTATTTTATTTTAAATAAATATATATATCGTATAATTAATTTTTATTAAATAAAATATAATTTAAAAAAAGTGAGTAGTTTTACAAAATATTAATTCTTGAGTATTTTGTCTAATAGAAATGTTTTTTGGGATAGTTAAATTAATACTAGAGTATTTCTCTAAATAGAAAGAGTATTTTTAAATTTAATTTGATACATATTAGAGTTAAGAGTGAGTATATTAAAGTTAAATTAATACTTGAGAATTATTTTAAATAGAAAGAGTATTTAATATTTGTAATAAAAAAAATAAGAGTGAGTAACTAAATATTAATACTTGAAAAGTGATTAGTTTGTCAAAATATTAATACTTGAGTATTTTGACTAATAGAACTGTTTTTTAGGATACTTAAATTAATACTTGAGTATTTCTCTAAATAGAAAGAGTATTTTTAAATTTAATTTGAAACATATTAGAGTTAATAGTGAGTTTGTAAAAAGTTAAATTAATACTTGAGAATTATTATAAAGAGAAAGAGTATTTAATATTTTTTAAAAAAAAGAGTGAGTAACTAAATATTAATACTTGAGTATTTTTAAAATTTTAAAGTGTATGTTTTACATTTTTTTATTACTTGTTTTTTTTTTTTAAAAAAAAGTATATTATAAATTTAATAAAATGAAAAATTAAGAGTACTTAATAAGTAATAAGAATGATTAATACTAGAGTATTTTTAAGTTTCTAAAATAAAGTATAATTATTTAACATAAAATGGAAGAGTACTTTTTGACTTTTAATAAAAATATTAAGATAAATTTTTAAAAGAAATTTATAAATATAAAAAAAAAATTAAAAATAAAAGAGTAATCAAAAATGCATTTTAAAAATAATATTATATTAAAAAATAGAGAAGGAAAAAAAGTAGTTACTTTTTAAAAAAAATTCCCACGGTTTTGCATTGAAGTCAATGAGCTTATTTGTCCTTCATTTATTTTGGCAGCTTCAGAATATAGAACCCGCGGAACAAGAAAAGAAGGATCAGAAAGAGAAGAAAGAGGAAGTCTAGAAGGGAAAAGACAAAAGAGTCGAGGTAAGGTACATATTTAGTAAATTTACATTTAAATAGTTACAATTTTGAAGTTTACATCACTTTTTAATAAATAATTACAGCAAACAATTATTTTTTTGAATATATTTATTTATACAAAAATATTGAAAAAATAAACCATATTTTTATTTAATTTTGCAATGTAAGTAACATTTTCCAGAAAACATATTAATATTTTATTTACATTTATAAACATTTATTAACAGATTAGTTAAATAAAGTAGTCCGTTGAATATTTTGATGCACGCGATGACGTAATGACGTGAGCGTCGACGTAATGCGCCATTTTGCAGAGCATCGGAGGAGGAAGCAGCAGGAAGCTGATCTGCGGTCAGGTAGGAAATACTTTCATTTGATATTATAGATTAAACCTTTAAAAGGGATACATATATAGTGAGGAAAGAATAAGGAGAGGTTGCGGGAAAACTAATTGATGTCTGAAATGTTTTTAAACATGTCCACATTAATGTCATTAATGTATGCCTAAGTCGGGTCGCGAAAAGTTATTTTTTTATTTAAAAAAAGTTTGTAACTGTTAAAGATTTAAAAGTTACTGTACAAAAAGTTGATTTCTTTACTTAGGAAGTAACAAAAGTAATGTCGATCTTCATTTCGATTTGGAAAAAAGTAGCGCACTTGGAAAATTTGGATATTAAAGATTGATTAAAAAATGGTGATTAAGCAGCAAAGTGCATTTTGGATTATGGTTTGACGTGTAGAATTTAGAACCGTTTGACTTTTGGTGATTTCATAGGACGGAAATTATAATGGAAGTTATCGATAATTATATTAATGGCGTTCCGATTTAGAAAAATTGTTCAAATACTATGGGACAGTAAATTTGAACACATTTGTAGTTTTTTCTTGAAATGAAGATTTGTTTAAAAAAAAAAAGGACCCGACTTGTTTGTCAAAGTTTTTAGAAAAAAAAATTGTATGCCAATTGTAATTTGAAAAATAATAAATTTTGAAGCAAAGCAGGAAAGTAAGTTAATACATTATTTTAGAAAGAAAGAATGTTAGAAAGATTTTCCAGGTAGTCTATAGCCACACACAACGAAAATTGTTGTAGAATTGCCAATAGTCTCTCAGACATTTCCCTTGTTTTGACTGTTACTCGTGGGTTTAGACTACCTGCGAGTGTTTGGGCTATTCTCATTTCCTGAAAACTTTGCTCCTTCTTCAAAGTTTCCAAAAAAGAGTAGAAGTTTGGATGTGGTTTGCCAATTGTGTGGTTGAAGGAGTTATGCCATCCCTCAATGGCATTGTTTGTTTTTGCTTCTCCCTCTAAACAACTCGTGTAGCAGTTCCACCACTCCACATGGAATCGTGGCTTCCTCCTGCGACCCGATCTGCTTAGGTGTCCAATCCATGTGTCCTCAAAATAATTTAGAATGGGTGCCAATTTTTCTTCGTTACTCGTATAATAAACAGATTCTATAATTGCAGTGTAGTACTCGTCCACACTATCGGGAGGAACAAAACAAAGTGCAGTCAATTTTTTTAGTTCAAATTGTAGTTTGCTATCCCGAGAATATTCTGCAACTAGGGATGTTTTCTGTAATTTACGCCAAAATGCCTGCGAAAAATGAAAAAAACATCCCTGAATTTGGGTATCCGTGTACGTTTTAGTGATCACATTGATCATGCTCAATTCAAAATCAATAATTATTTTTCGAGGACTTGAAGATGTTTTACTTTTAATCACTGATAAAAGTTCAGTGTATGTTGCAGAAGTCTTATCAGGTAGCAAACTATAAACTAAGGGAATAACACTATTGTTAATTTTAGCATGTATAGTGTAAATTTGAGTGAAAGGATGGGGTGTACTTTTAAACGTCCCTTCCATCATCCAAATTTCACTACTTTCTAACTTAGCAAGGTTACGTGGGGTACTAAAAATGAGAATTCGTTTCTGAGGGTTTTCGTTGTCATGCAGAAGGAAAGGTTCATCAGAAAAAGAAATAGAAAGATCATGAGGAATTCTAATGTCAGAGAAAGAATGTGGTGTAGATAATTGAATGTTACTTGCCTGCTTTTGTCTCTGAATAATTCTTTTCAAATTAGGAATTATAGGCATGTTACTAGCAACATGACTGGGGACATGCTGTGCAACCTCTCTTAAAATGGATCCTGTAGAATCATTGGAGGTGCTTGCAATAGCTTTCATTTCGTTTATTGTTTCTCTAATTTCTACCTCCATTGCAGAGGCAGAGTGGTTATGTTCTGTAGTTTTCACAACTAAATTATCAACAGTAACCGCTCTGCCACTGCAATGGGTAGTGTAGTATTGCACACACCTCCAATGATTTCTAGTTAAACTTATTCTTTCCTTACTATATATGTATCCACCATGGTTTAATACATTTTTGCCCTTCTTGGATTTAATAAATTTTGCAGCTTCCAGACTAGACATTATCTGAAAAGAGAAGAGAAGAGAAAAAAATTAGCCTGACAAAATAAATGAAATACCAAAAAAATAACATTTACACAATCCAACACTTTCCCTACTGCTGCACCTTCCTGGAGTTAGAATAGTAAATTGCACCCCTACACCATCCAACACTTTCCCTACTGCTGCACCTTCCTGGAGTTAGAATAGTAATTTGCACCCCTACACCATCCATCACTTTCCCTACTGATGCACCTTCCTGGAGTTAGAATAGTAAATTACACCCCTATACCATCCAACACTTTCCCTACTGATGCACCTTCCTGGAGTTGGAATAGTAAATTGCACCCCTACACCATCCAACACTTTCCCTACTGCTGCACCTTCCTGGAGTTGGAATAGTAAATTGCACCCCTACACCATCCATCACTTTCCCTACTGCTGCACCTTCCTGGAGTTAGAATAGTAAATTGCACCCCTACACCATCCAACACTTTCCCTACTGCTGCACCTTCCTGGAGTTAGAATAGTAAATTGCACCCCTACACCATCCAACACTTTCCCTACTGCTGCACCTTCCTGGAGTTGGAATAGTAAATTGCACCCCTACACCATCCATCACTTTCCCTACTGCTGCACCTTCCTGGAGTTAGAATAGTAATTTGCACCCCTACACCATTCATCACTTTCCCTACTGATGCACCTTCCTGGAGTTAGAATAGTAAATTACACCCCTATACCATCCAACACTTTCCCTACTGATGCACCTTCCTGGAGTTGGAATAGTAAATTGCACCCCTACACCATCCAACACTTTCCCTACTGATGCACCTTCCTGGAGTTGGAATAGTAAATTGCACCCCTACACCATCCATCACTTTCCCTACTGCTGCACCTTCCTGGAGTTAGAATAGTAATTTGCACCCCTACACCATCCAACACTTTCTCTACTGCTGCACCTTATAATGTTGTTTTAAAATACCTTGTTTTTTTGAAATTGGTTTTCTTGCTGAGTCTTCTTAAGTGGGAGTGGCCTGTAGGCTGGAGTAGACACTTATGTATTGATTGGATATGTAAAACAAAAACAATTGTCTGCAAAAGTGATAAAAGGAAAAAATGAGAAAAATGAACGTTGTAGAGAAATGCAAATTTACAATAACTTTTTGCAAAAATTAAATTCATTTTAACATATAGTACATAACACTTTCCCTACTGCTGCACCTTCCTGGAGTTGGAATAGTAAATTGCACCCCTACACCATCCATCACTTTCCCTACTGCTGCACCTTCCTGGAGTTAGAATAGTAAATTGCACCCCTACACCATCCAACACTTTCCCTACTGCTGCACCTTCCTGGAGTTGGAATAGTAATTTACACTCCTACACCATCCAACACTTTCCCTACTGATGCACCTTCCTGGAGTTGGAATAGTAAATTGCACCCCTACACCATCCAACACTTTCCCTACTGCTGCACCTTCCTGGAGTTAGAATAGTAAATTGCACCCCTACACCATCCATCACTTTCCCTACTGCTGCACCTTCCTGGAGTTAGAATAGTAAATTACACCCCTATACCATCCAACACTTTCCCTACTGATGCACCTTCCTGGAGTTGGAATCGTAAATTGCACCCCTACACCATCCAACACTTTCTCTACTGCTGCACCTTATAATGTTGTTTTAAAATACCTTGTTTTTTTGAAATTGGTTTTCTTGCTGAGTCTTCTTAAGTGGGAATGGCCTGTAGGCTGGAGTAGACACTTATGTATTGATTGGATATGTAAAACAAAAACAATTGTCTGCAAAAGTGATAAAAGGAAAAAATGAGAAATATGAACGTTGTAGAGAAATGCAAATTTACAATAACTTTTTGCAAAAATTAAATTCATTTTAACATATAGTACATAACACTTTCCCTACTGCTGCACCTTCCTGGAGTTGGAATAGTAAATTGCACCCCTACACCATCCATCACTTTCCCTACTGCTGCACCTTCCTGGAGTTAAAATAGTAAGTTGCACCCCTACACTATCCAACACTTTCTCTACTGCTGTACCTTCATGGAGTTGGAATAGTAAATTGCACCCCTACACTATCCATCACTTTCCCTACTGATGCACCTTCTTGGTGTTGGAATAGTAAATTGCACCCCTACACCATCCAACACTTTCCCTACTGCTGCACCTTCCTGGAGTTAGAATAGTAATTTGCACCCCTACACCATCCATCACTTTCCCTACTGCTGCACCTTCCTGGAGTTAGAATAGTAAATTACACCCCTATACCATCCAACACTTTCCCTACTGATGCACCTTCCTGGAGTTAGAATAGTAAATTGCACCCCTACACCATCCATCACTTTCCCTACTGCTGCACCTTCCTGGAGTTGGAATAGTAATTTGCACCCCTACACCATCCATCACTTTCCCTACTGCTGCACCTTCCTGGAGTTAGAATAGTAAATTACACCCCTATACCATCCAACACTTTCCCTACTGATGCACCTTCCTGGAGTTAGAATAGTAAATTGCACCCCTACACCATCCATCACTTTCCCTACTGCTGCACCTTCCTGGAGTTGGAATAGTAATTTGCACCCCTACACCATCCATCACTTTCCCTACTGCTGCACCTTCCTGGAGTTGGAATAGTAATTTGCACCCCTACACCATCCATCACTTTCCCTACTGATGCACCTTCCTGGAGTTAGAATAGTAAATTACACCCCTATACCATCCAACACTTTCCCTACGGCTGCACCTTCCTGGAGTTAGAATAGTAAATTACACCCCTATACCATCCAACACTTTCCCTACTGATCCACCTTCCTGGAGTTAGAATAGTAAATTGCACCCCTACACCATCCATCACTTTCCCTACTGCTGCACCTTCCTGGAGTTGGAATAGTAATTTGCACCCCTACACTATCCATCACTTTCCCTACTGATGCACCTTCTTGGTGTTGGAATAGTAAATTGCACCCCTACACCATCCAACACTTTCCCTACTGCTGCACCTTCCTGGAGTTAGAATAGTAATTTGCACCCCTACACCATCCATCACTTTCCCTACTGCTGCACCTTCCTGGAGTTAGAATAGTAAATTACACCCCTATACCATCCAACACTTTTCCTACTGATGCACCTTCCTGGAGTTAGAATAGTAAATTGCACCCCTACACCATCCATCACTTTCCCTACTGCTGCACCTTCCTGGAGTTGGAATAGTAATTTGCACCCCTACACCATCCATCACTTTCCCTACTGCTGCACCTTCCTGGAGTTGGAATAGTAAATTGTACCCCTACACTATCCATCAGTTATCCTATTTCTGCACTTTAGTGGAGTAACAATAGCAAAAGGTATGACTATTAAATTGTGGAAATTATAACACTCATAATGTAAAATACCTTTTTCAGTTGTTTTTTGTTGTCGTGCCTTTATGGTAATGCTTGCTGCAGGTTAAAGTTAGATTTTTTGTAACCTATGTACTCTGGAAAAAAAAAATTTAAAAAATTAATGTTACTTAGCCAACGTTGGTTTTAAAAAAAAACTCATTTTTGAAAAGTATGATATTTGACAAATGAGTATGAGTAAAAATTGGTTAAGCAAAACATAATACACATTGAATGCATTTTAAACTAAGAGTAATAATGGATACACCTACACTATCACTCAATTACTCTACTGCTGAACATTCTGGGACTTAGAATACTAATAGTTACCTCAGTAACTTGAAACGCTTTTTCAGGTGTTGTACCTAACTGAAGTCTTATTAGTAATTGTTACCCCTGCACCATGGTATAATTTCGTTTATGATGTAGTGAGAATGAGGAAAGAAAAAAACCACCTTTGCCATTACAACACTTTAGCTAATGCTAAAAATATATTTTTAAACAAAAATAATTTAAAATAAATTATATTTACCTTCACAATACTAAAGGTGAGTCGTTTATGTGGAGGTGATGCAAAATTAGGTACACCAATTTTAGCTTCTCAATGTATTGCAAGTTTCTGTTTTTGGAAAAGAAAGTAGTTGTTTTTAGTTAGTATATATTTTTAGTCATAACAAATTAGAAACAGTACATTTTAAAAGTTAATATTAAAAATTTAAAAATATATTTTGTATGGAATGTAGACATATTTTACGCAAAACCATGGTTTAAAAATATTTTACTGACTTACTAGTAGTTGTCTACTAATAATGGTTTTCCGAAGGAATTCAGTGCTCTCTCTGAGGAGGTCGCAGTGGAGGTGACAGAGGGTCAGGTTTTCACGTCTGGTCTCTCTGGTAGTTGATAATCAACTGATTGCAAAATGGTGTCTTCCTGGTATTTATAAGTTTTACTCTGTGTCACTATTAATTTTTTTAAAAACTGCGTTCGATGTGTTTTTTTTTATACTTGATTTTACTGTGGAAAACGATAATTTAAAAATGCATTTTAAAATGTATTGTTTTCACTCATTTGCTCCGTTTTGGCATCCATTTTGGAACATGTCTTTTGGTATTGTTTTCATAGAAAGTGTTGTAGGACAAGTTTTACAAGTGAGATGGTTAAAATGGCGCCTATGTATATGTGTCTTCTGTTTTACTGTGTTTACTTACTTTCCGATTTAATCATGATAAAAATGTGTAAGCACTGTTGTTAATTCTATCGTTCTTTTTGTTAAATTTGAAATGTGTGAAAACGGAATTTTATTGGGGATTTTGAGTATTAATTTTAATACTCGAGTATTAATTTTTAGTACTCGAGTATTAATTTGGTAATGCATTTCAGTAGATTTACGCTCAGTTTTTCTCCACATTTTAAAACACTTCCCCACCCTAAAACCCCTAATTTCCCTGCATCCCGTGCCAGATTTTATTGTACTTTTAATTAAAAAAAAAAAAAAATCGCGTTGTAATGGTATGCGTTGTAATAGATTTCGTTGTAAGAGCACTTTTCAGTATTTTAATAGGTTTTGCGTTGTAAAAGTGTTTGTTGTAAAGTAATGCGTTGTAGTAGTACTTGCGTTGTAAAAAATGCGTTGTAAAGGTATGCGTTGTAATAGCATGCGTTGTAACGTCATACATCCCTGCCACGAATCAACAAGTACAAGATACTGCCATACTGCGACTTACGGACGCTATTGTACATACCAGAGTCCACCCCACTGTCCCAGGAACGGTCCTGCAGAAATATAAGGAAGGGGAAGATCCTGATTATTTTTTCTTAAACTTTGAGCGAGTAGCGTCTACAGCGGCCTGGCCACAAGAGAGGTGGGGCCAGTACATTGCACCACTCCTCTCAGGAGAGTTACAAGCGGCATACCAAGCAGCTAACCCTGATGGGACAACTGCTTATGCGGAAGTAAAGAAAGCAATCCTAGAAAGACTGGGGTTCGATCAAGAACATTACCGCACTAAATTTAGAAAAGAAAAGTGGGCCACTGGGGATAACCCTAGGGCTTTGTATTATAGAATAAGGGATTTAGGTACCAGATGGCTAACACCCCACGTATCCACAATGGAGGAGGTGGTTGAAAAAATCTTCCTAGAGCAATATCTAGACGCCCTACCACCCACCACAAAGTCATGGGTAAAACAACACCCCCAGCTCACCACCGCCTCCGCGGTTGAAATAGCATGCGCCTTCCATAGGGCCCCCGACTTTAGAGCAGGCACTGTGAGACCCCAACATCAGGTTCCACTCGCACGACCACAGCTGCAGTCCTCCGTTAGACCTCCCCTAAAGCCCGAAGCAAGGCCCTTTCCACCCCTCCGGTCTCTTCCAAAACCAACTACTGTTCCCGCAGGCCCTAGTGGACAAGGTCCTCAATGTTTCAGCTGCGCCGAATGGGGCCATATAGCTAGACAGTGTCCTCACCGAGCGCCGTCCGCTGAACCTATGGAGGTGGGATATACTCGGGGCAGGATCATGTTAACTCGGGAGGGTTCCCAACGCTACAAAACAGAGGTGTACTTAAATGGAAAGAAGCGACAGGCACTGTTAGACACCGGGTGTCACGTCACAGTGGTTGACGGATCCCTGGTTGGAAACCATCTATTGCACCCTTCAGAGCAAGTGAAGGTGACCTGCGTCCATGGGGATACAAAAACATATCCTACAGCAGAAGTCCTATTAGATGTGGATAACGATCCCCACCTCAAAAAAGTGGGGGTAATTCCCTGTTTGCCCGAATCCGTGATTATAGGAACTGATCACCCCAAATTCGAAAAGTATATAGAGGGAACAAAAAGGAATAACCCCTCTTGGCTGGACGAAGCCCCGTTTCATACGACTGAGATAGAAACACAAGAAGGGCGAGAGAGAAAAAGTAGACGCGAAAGAAGGAAAGAGAAAAAAGATTTCTGTTCACCACTGTCACGAACTGCCTTTCCCCTTTCCATTGCAGATACCGACGGCACAGTACCCTATAGTTTCCGGACAGCCCAACGGGATGACAAAACGCTCATACACGCCTGGGAGCAGGTCCAGAACGAGCCGCCAGACCAGGTAGGACCCTACTTTGTAGTAAACAAGGGATTGTTGTATAGAGCCGAAAAGAAAGACTCTGTAGTTAGAACTCAACTGCTTGTTCCCCAATTCTTCCGGGATCACGTACTCCAGCTGGCCCATAACAAAATGGGGGGGGGACACTATGGTAAGGAGAATACTCTAAAGTACCTATTGGAGAAATTCTATTGGCCGGGGGTCTATAGAGACGTTGCAAAACACTGCGCGGCCTGCACGCGTTGTCAATACACGAATCCAGGGTCCATCACCAAAGCACCCCTACAGCCACTACCCATTATCGACATCCCATTTAAACGAGTCGGTATGGACTTAGTTGGGCCCCTGACTCCGTCATCCCTGGGACACCGTTACATACTCGTAATAGTCGACTATGCTAGTCGATACCCGGAGGCTTTCCCGTTGTCACGCATGACCACCCCAGCCGTCGCCCAAGCAATGATAACATTGTTTTCACAGGTCGGTTTTCCCTCCGAGATCCTGACCGACCAGGGTACACCATTTGTATCACGAATGATGGGCCAGATCTGTACCCTACTCGGGATAAAAAGGATAAGAACGTCAGTCTATCACCCCCAGACAGACGGCCTTGTGGAGCGATATAACAAAACCATAAAAAACTTACTCCGCAAGGTCGTCTCGGATACAGGGAGGGATTGGGATCGGAAACTTCCACTAGTTCTCTTTGCAATACGGACACACGAACAAAAGTCCACTGGGTATTCCCCGTTTGAGTTGCTGTTTGGGAGAAAGCCCAGGACATTACTGGATATGGCTAGCGAACAGTGGGAATGGGAAGACGAGGAAGGAAAAACTCTGCTGCAGTATGTGGCCGATCTGAAATCTTCCCTAACACACCTGTGGGGACTAGTGCAGGAAAACATGCAGGAAGCACAGGACACACAGAAAAGGTATTACGATCGCAACAGTCGCCTTAGGACGTTTCAGCCCGGGGACAAGGTGCTCATACTACTCCCTTCCACAGAAGACAAGCTACTAATGAAGTGGCAAGGGCCATATGAGGTAGAAAAACAAATCACGCCTGTAACCTACAGCATCCTACTGCCCCACAGAGTCGGAGGTAAACAAATATATCACGTAAACCTCCTAAAGAAATGGGAGGAGCCCCCGTCTACTTTAGGACATAGCCCTGCTTTACTGACTTGTAGCACACCACAGTTAGACATACCACTCCTGTCAGTCCACAACGTCGCGGACCATCCCGTTCCCGTGGGGAACATGTTAACTACTGACCAAAAACTGCAGCTTGGTACCGTACTAACCACTTTTCCCGACCTTTTTTCCCCAAACCCTGGGTTGACATCTCTGGTCCAGCACAGAATAGTAACTTTACACCCGAAAATAATACAACAAAAACCCTATCGCATCCCAGAAGCCCGTAGGGAGGCTGTAGAGAAGGAAGTGATAGACATGCTCCAGGCAGGAATAATAGAACCATCCCAGAGTAACTGGTGCTCTCCAATCGTCATCGTGCCAAAGCCAGATGGCAGTCTGCGCTTTTGCATTGATTTCCGACAAGTGAACGCCATCACAAAGTTTGACATCTATCCCATGACTCGGATTGATGAGATGGTGGAGAGGCTGGGACACGCTAGATACATGTCCACCCTAGATCTAACGAAGGGATATTGGCAAATCCCGTTAGACCCCACATCCAAAGAAAAAACAGCGTTTTCCACTCCCTCAGGGCTATACCACTTTAAGGTCCTCCCCTTCGGGTTACATGGGGCCCCAGCCACCTTTCAGAGGCTAATGGACCACGTACTGAAGCCGCACCAGAAATACGCTGCAGCCTATCTAGACGACATCGTGGTTTTTAGCCACACATGGGAGGACCACCTGTCACATCTCACTTCTATATTCCGAGCATTACAGGACGCAGGCCTAACCATCAACCCAAAGAAATCACTCCTGGGAACCAATACAGCTCCTCAAATGCTGCCATTTGTTCTCCATCTAGTTCCAATGGGTCTGTCATCTCACTTTTTGTCAGCTTAATCAGTGGCTTTGCTATCAGAGAAAAATTAATTATCCACTGACGACAATAACCCACCATACCCAGGAACATTCTCACTTCCCTCTGGGTCTTTGGGGCCTTCATTCCCCTGATGATTTTGATCCTGTCATCAGTCACCTTTCTCAGACCTTTTTCAATATTGTGTCCAAGATAATGCACCTCTTTCTTGCAAAATTGCAATTTGGCTGGAGATACTTTTAACCCTCCATCTGCCAGATGATTCAGTAAAGCTATAGTATCTACTTCACAAGCTTCACGTGTCTTTGATGCCACAAGTAGGTCATCAATATACTGCACTAGTACTGAGTTTTCAGGCATAATCAAGCTCTCCAATGATTTTTTCAATAACTGATTGAATATCGAAGGACTCTCTGTATACCCCTGTGGGATACGACACCATGCTAAAATACGCTGGCCAAACCTAAATGCAAAAATCTGCTGGCTGTCATGACGCAATGGAATTGAAAAGAAAGCATGACACAAATCAATCACCGTGTACCACTCAGCATCATGTGGAATCTGATACAAAATCACTGACGGATTTGGCACAATAGGACAACATGCCACCACAATTTGGTTAACTTTTCTCAAATCTTGTACAATCCTGAATTTCCCATTAGGTTTCTTTAGCCCCATTATCGGTGAATTACACGGGCTACTCAGTAGTTCTCTCAGAACTCCCTGCTGAATCATTTTCTCAATTATAGGAGTTATTCCTTCAATTATTTCTGGTGTCATTTTGTACTGAGGAATGTTAGGATAAGTAATTCCCTCTTTCACTGAAATTTTCACAGGATCTACATTATTCATCAATCCCACATCCTCTCCAGTAAAATCCCAAACTGTCCTTTTCACTGTGTCTCTCAGCTCTTGAGGCAAATCCTCCGGATCAAACACAGCAAATGCACCAACCATTTCACTCTCTCTATTTCCTAGAGTCATTCGGTACAAAACATCCTCATCTGGTGTCTCAAAAGCTATTCCATCCGGTGTACAAAAAATTGTACAGTTCATTTTACATAATAGATCCCTACCTAACAGGTTCACTGGACTAGTGTCACAGACAATAAATCTGTGCATGTCTGAAAATTTCCCTATTTGTACTCTTACTGGTTCAGTAAGACGTGTCCTGATTTGTGTATTGGCTACACCAACTACTTGGATTGCTTCATCCGAGAGAGGAAGATTTCTAATATCTGCTGACCTGACAGTTGATCTTGTCGCACCTGTGTCTACTAAAAAAGTAACACTTTCTTCATTTATTTTCCCATCTACAAATGGTCCTGCCTGGTCTATTTCTAGAGTTGCACCAAGTATGCACTCTTCTTCCTCCCTTCGGCACCGTCAATAATCACCTTCAGACTCACTCCCTTCATTCTTTAACAAGTACTGTTGTACCTGGTTAGAACGCCTTTGTTTGTTTACCTGCTCATCATTGTAGAATCCTAAATCCTGATTGTACTTTTGTGACTCTCTATTCTGCGGCAAGGGCGGTTTTGGCTCTTGACTCTGCTGTCTCACAACAGAAGGTTGTTGCTGCTGTCGATTATTCCCTTCGTTCTGCACCTGTTGATTTAAGGGTTTACCCTCATTATTCACTAATGGTGGATTGGTACATTCAGATCTCCAATGTCCCAGTTGGCAGCAGTTGTGACATGGGAATTTCTTTTTTGCTTCCTCAAGATTCCCCTTTCCTTTCCCTGCATACCTGGGCCTATTCCCTGAATTATTTCCTGGATTATTCGCCTGTTTCACCAACTGTGCTTCCTGTCTTTCTGCAACTTTCACTTGTGCCCACATTGCTTTTTCTTTCAGCTTTCTCTGTTTTGCTTCAATTTCATCACTGATGTATTTTGCATGTCTCAGAATCTCATCTATTTTCTTACTCTGCCAGTCCACTGTGTGCTCACGAATTCTCTCACTAATTTCAGATCTCAGGCCATATACAAATCTGTATACAAAATGACTCAAATCTTTGTCAACCAGGTGTTCATCTCCACTGAATTGTTTAAAAGCCAGTATCAGCCTCTCGTAAAATGCATGAACTGATTCTTTTGCTTCCTGTTGTGTTCGATCTATTTTAACCCAGTCTGTCTCTTTGGCAGGTACTTTACTTTTCAGGTATGCCATCACCTGATCATACTTTCTCATTACCTCTGGATCTGGTGCTCCTGTTCTCTGATCTCTTGGATATTCCTCAGTAGGCCAACTCACAACTATTTTACACTCAGTCCACAAGTCTGCTGGAACAATTATATCAAACAGACTATTCAGGTCAATCCAGAGCACTTTTGACAATTTCACAAACCTATCTACCTGCCTATACCACTCGACGGGCTTTTCTCTTATTTAGTCAGCCGACTATGTGACATTGTGAGGAGGACGACGACGCAGCCAGGCGGAAGGTGGACGAAACGGATTACGATCAGGAAGTGCCGGAAACTGCTAGCGGTCTAGTTGCGCTCGGAACACGCATCGTCAGCACACGACAGCCAATCGGATATAAGGAGGGCGGTACCCGGAAGGCGTTGTTCCAGGACGACGCGGAGGAAGAGCGGAACCAGAGAGAGAGAACAACGGAGCCACGGACGACCAGCGGAGACGTCAGCGACGGCACTGGGAGAAGAGCGGGACCCGTGACGACCGGTGAAGCAGACGGGGTAACTTCGGAAGGCGTACCCACAAGGAAGGAAACGTACACTGCGCACAAGCCCGGCGGCCCGAGAGAGGGAGAGGACGCCCCGGGTCCAGCTGCCACGGCCCGATACCCGGGTCGTGGCCACAGGCAAGTGCCTCTTAAAGGATCTTTTTGGTGGGGTACCTGGGGTGCTTGTACATAGGTAAAACAACACAGTCACAGTGGGAGGAGAACCGGAATCCCTCACCTTTTTTTTCGCACTACCATTCACTCCTGATCCCTACTTTACTTTTCCCCTCTCACGACGTTTGGTGGCGGTGGCACAGGAAAAATAGGAGAAGTGAGGAGAACCTAACCAGAGCATTTCTTTCTTTCCCTTGGGGCTGCCCGGGTTCTGGAGGTTATCCTACGAAGAGGGAGAGAAGAACCAGAGAAAGGGGCATGAAGGTCACTGCAACCATCGGAGGAGAGAAGGATCGGTAGCAGAATACGCTGACTCAGCCCTGAATCTGTGGCGTTAATTTGAGGCTGCACCTGTTTGGTCATTCAGTTCATTTGTAGCTAAGGAAAGGAAAAAGAGGAATCCGGTATCCTGTGGCTTGTTCCTATTAAATAAGGCTTATAACAATTCATATGTTGCTTGGTCTCCGTATATACCTCGTGTCAGGCTATCGGCATTCCTACAAAGTGGTGTCAGAAGTGGGATACCTGAGTCCCTGTGTGTCGAACCATGACACAGCCCGTGCCTCTGGAGGATATGCTCACCCAATTGGCCAAAGGACAAAGACACTTGCAGCTGGTGTTCGAGCAACAGCTACAGGCAGCCAGATTAGAGAGGGAAGCCTTACAGGGAGCCCTTAAGGACCAGGCAACAGTAACTGCCACGAATCAACAAGTACAAGATACTGCCATACTGCGACTTACGGACGCTATTGTACATACCAGAGTCCACCCCACTGTCCCAGGAACGGTCCTGCAGAAATATAAGGAAGGGGAAGATCCTGATTATTTTTTCTTAAACTTTGAGCGAGTAGCGTCTACAGCGGCCTGGCCACAAGAGAGGTGGGGCCAGTACATTGCACCACTCCTCTCAGGAGAGTTACAAGCGGCATACCAAGCAGCTAACCCTGATGGGACAACTGCTTATGCGGAAGTAAAGAAAGCAATCCTAGAAAGACTGGGGTTCGATCAAGAACATTACCGCACTAAATTTAGAAAAGAAAAGTGGGCCACTGGGGATAACCCTAGGGCTTTGTATTATAGAATAAGGGATTTAGGTACCAGATGGCTAACACCCCACGTATCCACAATGGAGGAGGTGGTTGAAAAAATCTTCCTAGAGCAATATCTAGACGCCCTACCACCCACCACAAAGTCATGGGTAAAACAACACCCCCAGCTCACCACCGCCTCCGCGGTTGAAATAGCATGCGCCTTCCATAGGGCCCCCGACTTTAGAGCAGGCACTGTGAGACCCCAACATCAGGTTCCACTCGCACGACCACAGCTGCAGTCCTCCGTTAGACCTCCCCTAAAGCCCGAAGCAAGGCCCTTTCCACCCCTCCGGTCTCTTCCAAAACCAACTACTGTTCCCGCAGGCCCTAGTGGACAAGGTCCTCAATGTTTCAGCTGCGCCGAATGGGGCCATATAGCTAGACAGTGTCCTCACCGAGCGCCGTCCGCTGAACCTATGGAGGTGGGATATACTCGGGGCAGGATCATGTTAACTCGGGAGGGTTCCCAATGCTACAAAACAGAGGTGTACTTAAATGGAAAGAAGCGACAGGCACTGTTAGACACCGGGTGTCACGTCACAGTGGTTGACGGATCCCTGGTTGGAAACCATCTATTGCACCCTTCAGAGCAAGTGAAGGTGACCTGCGTCCATGGGGATACAAAAACATATCCTACAGCAGAAGTCCTATTAGATGTGGATAACGATCCCCACCTCAAAAAAGTGGGGGTAATTCCCTGTTTGCCCGAATCCGTGATTATAGGAACTGATCACCCCAAATTCGAAAAGTATATAGAGGGAACAAAAAGGAATAACCCCTCTTGGCTGGACGAAGCCCCGTTTCATACGACTGAGATAGAAACACAAGAAGGGCGAGAGAGAAAAAGTAGACGCGAAAGAAGGAAAGAGAAAAAAGATTTCTGTTCACCACTGTCACGAACTGCCTTTCCCCTTTCCATTGCAGATACCGACGGCACAGTACCCTATAGTTTCCGGACAGCCCAACGGGATGACAAAACGCTCATACACGCCTGGGAGCAGGTCCAGAACGAGCCGCCAGACCAGGTAGGACCCTACTTTGTAGTAAACAAGGGATTGTTGTATAGAGCCGAAAAGAAAGACTCTGTAGTTAGAACTCAACTGCTTGTTCCCCAATTCTTCCGGGATCACGTACTCCAGCTGGCCCATAACAAAATGGGGGGGGGGACACTATGGTAAGGAGAATACCCTAAAGTACCTATTGGAGAAATTCTATTGGGCGGGGGTCTATAGAGACGTTGCAAAACACTGCGCGGCCTGCACGCGTTGTCAATACACGAATCCAGGGTCCATCACCAAAGCACCCCTACAGCCACTACCCATTATCGACATCCCATTTAAACGAGTCGGTATGGACTTAGTTGGGCCCCTGACTCCGTCATCCCGGGGACACCGTTACATACTCGTAATAGTCGACTATGCTAGTCGATACCCGGAGGCTTTCCCGTTGTCACGCATGACCACCCCAGGCGTCGCCCAAGCAATGATAACATTGTTTTCACGGGTCGGTTTTCCCTCCGAGATCCTGACCGACCAGGGTACACCATTTGTATCACGAATGATGGGCCAGATCTGTACCCTACTCGGGATAAAAAGGATAAGAACGTCAGTCTATCACCCCCAGACAGACGGCCTTGTGGAGCGATATAACAAAACCATAAAAAACTTACTCCGCAAGGTCGTCTCGGATACAGGGAGGGATTGGGATCGGAAACTTCCACTAGTTCTCTTTGCAATACAGACACACGAACAAAAGTCCACTGGGTATTCCCCGTTTGAGTTGCTGTTTGGGAGAAAGCCCAGGACATTACTGGATATGGCTAGCAAACAGTGGGAATGGGAAGACGAGGAAGGAAAAACTCTGCTGCAGTATGTGGCCGATCTGAAATCTTCCCTAACACACCTGTGGGGACTAGTGCAGGAAAACATGCAGGAAGCACAGGACACACAGAAAAGGTATTACGATCGCAACAGTCGCCTTAGGACGTTTCAGCCCGGGGACAAGGTGCTCATACTACTCCCTTCCACAGAAGACAAGCTACTAATGAAGTGGCAAGGGCCATATAAGGTAGAAAAACAAATCACGCCTGTAACCTACAGCATCCTACTGCCCCACAGAGTCGGAGGTAAACAAATATATCACGTAAACCTCCTAAAGAAATGGGAGGAGCCCCCGTCTACTTTAGGACATAGCCCTGCTTTACTGACTTGTAGCACACCACAGTTAGACATACCACTCCTGTCAGTCCACAACGTCGCGGACCATCCCGTTCCCGTGGGGAACATGTTAACTACTGACCAAAAACTGCAGCTTGGTACCGTACTAACCACTTTTCCCGACCTTTTTTCCCCAAACCCTGGGTTGACATCTCTGGTCCAGCACAGAATAGTAACTTTACACCCGAAAATAATACAACAAAAACCCTATCGCATCCCAGAAGCCCGTAGGGAGGCTGTAGAGAAGGAAGTGATAGACATGCTCCAGGCAGGAATAATAGAACCATCCCAGAGTAACTGGTGCTCTCCAATCGTCATCGTGCCAAAGCCAGATGGCAGTCTGCGCTTTTGCATTGATTTCCGACAAGTGAACGCCATCACAAAGTTTGACACCTATCCCATGCCTCGGATTGATGAGATGTTGGAGAGGCTGGGACACGCTAGATACATGTCCACCCTAGATCTAACGAAGGGATATTGGCAAATCCCGTTAGACCCCACATCCAAAGAAAAAACAGCGTTTTCCACTCCCTCAGGGCTATACCACTTTAAGGTCCTCCCCTTCGGGTTACATGGGGCCCCAGCCACCTTTCAGAGGCTAATGGACCACGTACTGAAGCCGCACCAGAAATACGCTGCAGCCTATCTAGACGACATCGTGGTTTTTAGCCACACATGGGAGGACCACCTGTCACATCTCACTTCTATATTCCGAGCATTACAGGATGCAGGCCTAACCATCAACCCAAAGAAATCACTCCTGGGAACCAATACGATACAATATTTGGGGTATACTATACAGGAAGGACACATCAGGCCCCAGGTGGATAAGATCGAAGCCATCCGCACCATTTCCAGGCCACGAACCAAGAAGGACGTCCGGTCCTTCTTAGGATTCATAGGATATTACAGGAGGTTTATTCCCCATTTCTCCTCCCTAGCCAGCCCGCTCACTGAGCTTTTGTCTAAAACACACCCCACGCACATACAGTCATGGACTAGTGCCCAAGAAACCAGCTTTGAAGCCCTCAAACGTGCCATTTGTACAGCCCCAGTGCTACGGTGCCCCGACTTTGATCGTACATTTGTTCTACAGACCGACGCCTCTGGTTACGGGTTGGGGGCTGTATTATACCAACCGGACTCTCATGACGAACTGAGACCCCTGTTGTACATCAGCAGAAAACTATTCTCCCGAGAAACTAACTATTCCACGATAGAAAAGGAGTGTTTAGCCATTAAATGGGCTATAGAGTCCTTGCAATACTATTTCTTGGGCAGACCCTTTCTTGTGCTTACTGATCACGCTCCCCTGACCTGGCTTGCACAAAACAAAGACACCAATTCCCGCATCCTCCGTTGGTTTCTCGCCTTACAACCTTTTTCGTTTCAGACACTTCACATACCGGGGAGGAAGCAACTGAGTGCGGATTACTTGTCCCGGCATCCTTGCTGTGAATGGCCCCATCGTCCATTCCTAAGGGGGGGCGAATGTGAGGAGGACGACGACGCAGCCAGGCGGAAGGTGGACGAAACGGATTACGATCAGGAAGTGCCGGAAACTGCTAGCGGTCTAGTTGCGCTCGGAACGCACATCGTCAGCACACGACAGCCAATCGGATATAAGGAGGGCGGTACCCGGAAGGCGTTGTTCCAGGACGACGCGGAGGAAGAGCGGAACCAGAGAGAGAGAACAACGGAGCCACGGACGACCAGCGGAGACGTCAGCGACGGCACTGGGAGAAGAGCGGGACCCGTGACGACCGGTGAAGCAGACGGGGTAACTTCGGAAGGCGTACCCACAAGGAAGGAAACGTACACTGCGCACAAGCCCGGCGGCCCGAGAGAGGGAGAGGACGCCCCGGGTCCAGCTGCCACGGCCCGATACCCGGGTCGTGGCCACAGGCAAGTGCCTCTTAAAGGATCTTTTTGGTGGGGTACCTGGGGTGCTTGTACATAGGTAAAACAACACAGTCACAGTGGGAGGAGAACCGGAATCCCTCACCTTTTTTTTCGCACTACCATTCACTCCTGATCCCTACTTTACTTTTCCCCTCTCACGACGTTTGGTGGCGGTGGCACAGGAAAAATAGGAGAAGTGAGGAGAACCTAACCAGAGCATTTCTTTCTTTCCCTTGGGGCTGCCCGGGTTCTGGAGGTTATCCTACGAAGAGGGAGAGAAGAACCAGAGAAAGGGGCATGAAGGTCACTGCAACCATCGGAGGAGAGAAGGATCGGTAGCAGAATACGCTGACTCAGCCCTGAATCTGTGGCGTTAATTTGAGGCTGCACCTGTTTGGTCATTCAGTTCATTTGTAGCTAAGGAAAGGAAAAAGAGGAATCCGGTATCCTGTGGCTTGTTCCTATTAAATAAGGCTTATAACACTTCATATGTTGCTTGGTCTCCGTATATACCTCGTGTCAGGCTATCGGCATTCCTACAGACATATACTGGGTTCTGCTTCTTGTCAAAAGAATTGCCACATTATGAGGTACGAATACCCTTACAGGATATCCCATTATGATTCCCTCACTCTGTTCCAGGCTTCTGCATGTTGCAGCCACAGATTTCAAACAACCTGGTAAACCCACAGCTACAGGGTCAAGTGTCGATGAGAAGTACGCAATAGGCCTCCTCAGCTGTCCATGCTTCTGGATTAACACTGAAAGTGCACATCCATTTCTCTCACTGCAGTACAACTCAAACTCCTTTTCATAGTCTGGCATACCCAAAGCAGGGGCTTCACACATTCTGCTCTTCAGCTCCTCAAATGCTGCCATTTGTTCTCCATCTAGTTCCAATGGGTCTGTCATCTCACTTTTTGTCAGCTTAATCAGTGGCTTTGCTATCAGAGAAAAATTAATTATCCACTGACGACAATAACCCACCATACCCAGGAACATTCTCACTTCCCTCTGGGTCTTTGGGGCTTTCATTCCCCTGATGATTTTGATCCTGTCATCAGTCACCTTTCTCAGACCTTTTTCAATATTGTGTCCAAGATAATGCACCTCTTTCTTGCAAAATTGCAATTTGGCTGGAGATACTTTTAACCCTCCATCTGCCAGATGATTCAGTAAAGCTATAGTATCTACTTCACAAGCTTCACGTGTCTTTGATGCCACAAGTAGGTCATCAATATACTGCACTAGTACTGAGTTTTCAGGCATAATCAAGCTCTCCAATGATTTTTTCAATAACTGATTGAATATCGAAGGACTCTCTGTATACCCCTGTGGGATACGACACCATGCTAAAATACGCTGGCCAAACCTAAATGCAAAAATCGGCTGGCTGTCATGATGCAATGGAATTGAAAAGAAAGCATGACACAAATCAATCACCGTGTACCACTCAGCATCATGTGGAATCTGATACAAAATCACTGACGGATTTGGCACAATAGGACAACATGCCACCACAATTTGGTTAACTTTTCTCAAATCTTGTACAATCCTGAATTTCCCATTAGGTTTCTTTAGCCCCATTATCGGTGAATTACACGGGCTACTCAGTAGTTCTCTCAGAACTCCCTGCTGAATCATTTTCTCAATTATAGGAGTTATTCCTTCAATTATTTCTGGTGTCATTTTGTACTGAGGAATGTTAGGATAAGTAATTCCCTCTTTCACTGACATTTTCACAGGATCTACATTATTCATCAATCCCACATCCTCTCCAGTAAAATCCCAAACTGTCCTTTTCACTGTGTCTCTCAGCTCTTGAGGCAAATCCTCCGGATCAAACACAGCAAATGCACCAACCATTTCACTCTCTCTATACTTTCCTAGAGTCATTCGGTACAAAACATCCTCATCTGGTGTCTCAAAAGCTATTCCATCCGGTGTACAAAAAATTGTACAGTTCATTTTACATAATAGATCCCTACCTAACAGGTTCACTGGACTAGTGTCACAGACAATAAATCTGTGCATGTCTGAAAATTTCCCTATTTGTACTCTTACTGGTTCAGTAAGACGTGTCCTGATTTGTGTATTGGCTACACCAACTACTTGGATTGCTTCATCCGAGAGAGGAAGATTTCTAATATCTGCTGACCTGACAGTTGATCTTGTCGCACCTGTGTCTACTAAAAAAGTAACACTTTCTTCATTTATTTTCCCATCTACAAATGGTCCTGCCTGGTCTATTTCTAGAGTTGCACCAAGTATGCACTCTTCTTCCTCCCTTCGGCACCGTCAATAATCACCTTCAGACTCACTCCCTTCATTCTTTAACAAGTACTGTTGTACCTGGTTAGAACGCCTTTGTTTGTTTACCTGCTCATCATTGTAGAATCCTGAATCCTGATTGTACTTTTGTGACCCTCTATTCTGCGGCAAGGGCGGTTTTGGCTCTTGACTCTGCTGTCTCACAACAGAAGGTTGTTGCTGCTGTCGATTATTCCCTTTGTTCTGCACCTGTTGATTTAAGGGTTTACCCTCATTATTCACTAATGGTGGATTGGTACATTCAGATCTCCAATGTCCCAGTTGGCCACAGTTGTGACATGGGAATTTCTTTTTTGCTTCCTCAAGATTCCCCTTTCCTTTCCCTGCATACCTGGGCCTATTCCCTGCATTATTTCCTGGATTATTCACCTGTTTCACCAACTGTGCTTCCTGTCTTTCTGCAACTTTCACTTGTGCCCACATTGCTTTTTCTTTCAGCTTTCTCTGTTTTGCTTCAATTTCATCACTGATGTATTTTGCATGTCTCAGAATCTCATCTATTTTCTTACTCTGCCAGTCCACTGTGTGCTCACGAATTCTCTCACTAATTTCAGATCTCAGGCCATATACAAATCTGTATACAAAATGACTCAAATCTTTGTCACCCAGGTGTTCATCTCCACTGAATTGTTTAAAAGCCAGTATCAGCCTCTCGTAAAATGCATGAACTGATTCTTTTGCTTCCTGTTGTGTTCGATCTATTTTAACCCAGTCTGTCTCTTTGGCAGGTACTTTACTTTTCAGGTATACCATCACCTGATCATACTTTCTCATTACCTCTGGATCTGGTGCTCCTGTTCTCTGATCTCTTGGATATTCCTCAGTAGGCCAACTCACAACTATTTTACACTCAGTCCACAAGTCTGCTGGAACAATTATATCAAACAGACTATTCAGGTCAATCCACAGCACTTTTGACAATTTCACAAACCTATCTACCTGCCTATACCACTCGACGGGCTTTTCTCTTAGTCGAGGGAAATCATTCGTAAATGATAAAATATCCTGTCTGGTCCATGGAACATGTACATATCCTCCTCCAGGTATTTCTCTCATGGGATAAGCAGCAGTGGATGCTTTCTCTTTTTCTCTCACAGGAAATGCTGAATAAGTTCTATCTCCTGATTCTTCTCTTTTCTTGTACCACCTATCCTTCCACTTCTCTACATCACCCCATCTTCGCAACAATGCAACCATTTCCTTAATCTGTCCTGTTCTACCAGTATCATTCAGATTTTCAATGTCTTTATCCGTGAAATCCACCCCGTAAGACTTCTGCAAAGCTTTCACCTTATCAATGTCAACTCCCTGTTAATTCGCTATTGCTCTTAACCTGTCATGTGTATTTCTTGCTCTCCAGGTGATATTTTTGCACATAAACAACAGTTCACCATCATGATGGTTTTTTAGAATTTCTGTAGGAACTGTCCCTGCAACAAGCTCTTCTAATTCTACACGTAACCTAGCCACATCAATTGCCTGTGAATCTTTATCCCTCTTTTGAAGAACTTTCATCCAATCATTCAAATCTTCAGCTGTTATTTCAGTAGTTTTTCTCACTGGAACCACTTTCTTCTGCGGTTCTAAAATCGGCATCCCTGAACAACTAGCTTCACTAGCATCCAATCTCGAATTAGACTGTACCTCTAATCCTTCACTACATGTGTCATGTCTGGATTGTCTCAGATCACTTTTTTCTGTCCTTCTTCCTGAATCTCCCGAGGGACCACCCAAACTTGTTATCTTATTCCCAACATATGGAATCACCAAACCATTTTCACCTGTCCTCTGCTTATCAAAAACAGGCATAACCGGACCTATGGTTACAGGCACCGTAACAGATTCCAGATTTTTTGTCAGTTCTCTAATCTTTTCAGTCAGTTCTGATGTAGTTCTGGCTAATTCTCTCGTATTCTCGTCACCACATCGATTCTCTCTCTCCCTGAAAGGATTACCACTTCTTAATTCAGGTGTCACATTTTCTGTCTCAATAATACGCAATGTATCTCTTATCGGAGAAACAACTGGTGTGCTCTCGTCTGGTTCTGGTCTATATGGTGGTGGTCTCTTGTAAATCATGTCATTCAAGACCTCATCCTCATACTCATTAACTCCATATCTTCTCACTTCTGCCTCAGGAACCCTTTCTGCTCCCTTCCTTTCTTCTCTCTCTTCAACTGTTCTCATAGGATATAATCCCTCTGACATGCTAGCATCTCGCCATCTTTTCATTCGATCATGATGAGTTTCACGATCATGTCTCCTCCCGAACATATACCTATAGTTGCCTCCAGACCTCTGCTTTTCTCGCTCATGTACTTCTTCTTCCCATTCCACTAAAGCCTCAAACTGTGTCGGCCTTGGTCTTGGGTCAAGACATAACATCTTTTCCCGTAAATTTCTCAACACGGCCAGATTAAATGAACCATGTTCTGGAAATGCTAGAACACCATCTTCCTTTGTATACCTAACCCAATTCTCCAACCATATACAGGTATGATACCCATATCTTGCAGCCATGAAGGATGCAGGTGTTTTCGCTGGAGGTAACAATTCACCTTCTCTTGTTTTAACATCTTTATCCTTGTCAAACCAGCGTTTTATTTTTCCGAACAAAGATTTTTTCTTTTTCTCTTCTTGGTAATACATTTTAACGTTTACCAAAACTTTCTAATCCCTTCCGTATTGCAAATATACAATACGATTTTTCAACCAATAACAGTGCGACTCACACTAACGCACCAATCCTGGAGCGTCTACGTCACTAGAATACCTCTTCCAATCCTTGCGCGGCTCACACCAATGCACCAATCCCAGCGCGAACACTATTCTGATCCAATATCCAATCAGAGCGCGGTCTGTTTGACGTCAGCAGTCGCTGCAGTCGCTTCTGTCTCCTGTCTCCTGTCACTCGTCTACCCCTCCTTTACAAAATTTCTCAGTAGACTTCGTGTCAAATTTCTACAAAATCTATTAGTTACAACATATAAACATCTCCATTGTCTGCTTCGCTAACCATAGAATAGTAAAGAAAAAATCTATTTCACAAGAATCCCGTCTTTCACTCACTTCAGTTTCAGTACGGAATTAATACTCTCGTTGACACAGTAGCACATCCCTCTACTCTGCCCTTCTATCATGCATTCATTAACTGTTTCCTCTAGGACTTGTCCAAAGAGTTTTACAATCAACTAAATGCTCATACATTCACGCACATTCATATAAGAAAAATATAGTACATACACACAGAATCCTGCTTCCCGAGAACAGCGAACAATCTGTCCCGCTACAGAATTATAACACACGTTAACCAAGCAGCTTACCTCTGCCCAGTCCTTCAAACAAGCTCAAAGAATACCTATTACCTCTCCCGCGATAAGCTTTAACGGTGAACCTTACGGATCCCTGGGACTTGAGACCAGAGTTTCACAGATAACCTTCGCTACCATACGCACTCCTTTTATACCAGAAATATATTCTAATAGTAACATACGACTATGTCACTGATTCCGAACTCAGACAATGTGACGCGCAACTTCAATTGTCACACGTTTTTCCTGCATACATACAGGACCAACAATCCCGTCTTTCCCGAGAGCAGTATATACTTCCCTCTGCCCTACTACGGAACTGCTACTAGCTCCCAAGTTCCAGAAGCACTACATATAACTCAACACAACGACTCCAACATATAGTATTAGTACATATACCAACATCAATCAATAATCGATAATCAATAAGCCAATGTACAAGCAATCTAATCAGATCAAGACAATCATCAATAACCATCAAATTCTGCTACCAGGAAATTGGTGCAGATCGGGGTGTACAAATTCTCCCTACTTCCACAGATAGAGTAATTTCACAGATACACGCACATACACTCATCATACGCTTGGGCCCATTTTACTAACATACGCTCAAATACTCTACCAACACTGAACCTGTGGGAAGAAAAACTCCTAAACACCCTGCATCTACACTGAGGTCGATAAGACCTAATTGTAACTGTCCTGAGTCATGATCTAAACAATCTATACAACAATAATCAAAATAGAGTACTCAATAATTGACAAGAAATAATCACCAACATTGTATTTAAAATTATGGTACTTTATCTAAAATTAGTCAAAGAAAATCAATCAGAGTAAATCATTTTTCTCATAATTACCTATTCTAGCTAAATGTCAGAATGGGTCAGGACAGGTCTCTCAGTAGAAGTCTCCCGAGTCGCCGTCCTCACAGCATAGATCCTCACCAACGCAGGTTTGGGAAGAAAATGGCAAAGTGGCAAAAACCCTCTCTAGGCTAACAATATTTATAATAATTTTAACAAAAGAAAGCAACATAAAATGTTTTAGATATCCGCTGAACCGCTGAGCAGAGCGAGCAGGAAAGGATGTAGCATCGCTACATTTGGAAAATCTCCGCTCAGAAAAATCACAAAAATAAAAAGACGGAAGACGGAACTAAACTTTCAAATGTATCTCCTCATGTTCATATTTCCTCGGAACCAGCATTATGATCTCAGAGTTCATTCATTATGGCTCCTTTGTCCTCCAAGGTTACTCAGATGTATGTGGATGTTCGCCCAGAACTGCTGTCCTCACAGAAAACTTTCAAACCAGGCGAAGACTGTGGTCAGATGACTCTCGACCATGTTCAGCAAGGCCTTCTCATCACAAATCATTCACTCGAGCCCAGGCTGCAAACGGCAGCCATTTTATACTAGGCCAAAACGTACCATCTTAATTAAAAGAGACAAAAACAACGTTACCACAGCATAGTGATTAAACAGTGTTAACCCCACTAATACCCTTATGTGTATGTAATTATCTAGCCTTTGCAACACAGAAAAGCATTAGCACACGACAATTCAAAAGCATTTTGTGCTTTAAAATAAACAGCACTCAGCAACGTTTATTTAATAAAACATGCACATTATTAATAAGCAGTACGAACGCATTCCCACGTGTAGTTTTCTCTTGTTAATTCGTGTTGGTTAGTAAGAACATTTACACAAAACAAATAATTAGTAATTATGAATTAATATTTTATTATCGACAAATAGACAAACCAGAGCTTAAAAACCCAATAGATTTTCATCAGAAAACTCTGCTCCAGCAGCTGCACCAGAGAGGACAGAACCGGTTGTGACCAAGCACAGGGCTTCTCTGCCACCAGATAACAAAGGATTTTGTAGTATTAATATTGGGGCCCAGACCCCAGAACTTTAGATCACTTCTGGGAATCAAGAGGAACCTTTGCCAAGGAGAAGATCCGGAGAAGCTGAGGAGGAATACTGCCCCTGTGCTGTTGGCTGTCTGGGGTTGGCCTGCAGTGGCTACTTGCTGCCAAGGAAAGGAGAAAGGACTTTGCTGTTTGCTGTGTCCCTTGCTTGAGGAAGATCTCCAAGGGCTTGAATTGAGCTTGCCCCCTGTTCACAAGGTCTCAGGAACATCAAAGACCTCACCAAACTTCTGGGCACTGTCTCTGGAACCGCTGGTTTCAGTTGCCTTGAGAAGAAAAGGGTAACCGACTCTGTGATAGAGTCCGGCGCAGGATTCCATATCCTGAAGGCATCACAGAGGGCGCCGCCTCGTTTTGCAATGAAACCCAGGTCTCACCGACTCTGTCAACAAGCTGCTGCTTGCACTGCGTCCTGTGGGCATGGCACTCCGCAATGCTTCACTACATGCTGCCCTGACATCACCGACTCCGTCGCTGTTTGACTCGAACACCGAATGGCTCCGTAGCCGCATTGTGCCAGCACCGCATCAAGCGCAGCCTCACCCTGCAACGCAAGCCTTGGTCTCACTGACTCCATCAACAAGCCGCTGCCTGTCCCGAGCCGTGAGGACACCTCACGCTGCAACGCTTCCATCTCACATCACAACGGCGATGGTTGCCCTCTACCGGCTCGTACCATCGTGTCGGCTGCAACAACAAATGGTACTGTTTCCTAGTCTGCTGAGGCTTTTGGCTGAAATTGTTAGACTCTGTCGTATTCATTATCGCGGCAGCCCCAGACAGAGCTACCGAGTGGGAGAAACTGTATTTTCACGTTTTTCCTGCAATTTGAAGGTTATTTTGCACAGTAACTATTTTTAAGAGTATTGTAAGTTGGATTTTTGTCGTTTTTTGTTTTGTTGCTTTAGATAAAGTTTACTTATTTTTCTAAACTGGTGTCGAGTCGATTTGTAGTGCTTTCACTGTGTTACTGTATGCATGCACAACTGGCGTTGTGACCATTTGTAGTGTTTTCACAGTGTTACTGTAGGCATGCACAATAGGGGTGGGTGGAATTTGTGAAAGCGACTTTCACAAATTATCACGAAAATGTTAAAAATTATCGCAAACACGTGGAAATATCGCGAAGATGCAGAAGTTTTTTTCCCGCATGTTCGCGAGATTTTCTGCATGGTTGCAGCTCGCCAACTTACCCATGTGGTTGCTCGCGGGCGCGGCCATCTTGTTTTCAGTTGTCTCGCGGTGCATGATCGCGAGAAGAAAGACGTGATCGCGCGACGCATGACGTCACTGCGGGCGCGAACTGTCGCGAGAGAGCGCAAATGGTTAAAAACGATACAACATCTCATGGGGAACGCGACCGGATCAAGAAAACTTGTCGGCGAACGCAGGGATTCAGGCAAGGCGATCGCGCGCGCGCGAGAATGTATTATTTTACAGCGCGAGCAAGAAACAAATTATCGCCAAGCTGCGGAATGCGGAGATTTTGACATTCTCACGCTTTCCGCAGGACGCAAAAATGTCAAATTATCGCAATTTCCGCGAACGGAACGAAATTTTAGCCCAGGCCTAATGCACAAATGCTTTACACACTTCCTCTGAGATAAGCCTGTCTGCTCATGCCAATCTCCCGAGGGGGTGAGCAGGGGTTATTTTAGAAGTGTATCCCCTGTACTCCGTACCCTGACTTGGAAGAAGGGTACCTACTTGGACAAAGGTACCTACCTCTGCCAACTAGAAACCCCCATTTCTAACAGGAGGGATACACGGGGCATATTTTAAGAGACGTTTGTGGTGAATGGCACTGTAACAGTTTGGTTAAGCCTAAAGAATCGCAGAGACAATTGGCTCTGGAACTGCAGTAGAAAATACATTACTTTGTCTGGGTCATGACAGATCAATATTTTGAGAAATGAATTGATGTGCTCATGTTACAGACCTGCCTACCATTCCAGCTTCTATTTCTCAAATACATCCTGCGGTGCCATTCCATTCTCCTACTAAAATTATCCCTTTGCTACGTTTTAGATGCCTTGCGTTTCTCCATTGTATTCTGCGGTCATTTGAGCACCCGGTCTTGCAATAAAAGGAATCATTTGCGTGTGCTCTAATTCAGGCCATTAACACCCGCCCTCTAGTTTATAAATGTGCATTCATGGATACACCTTTCAACCTATTATACTTGCTACTTTGCCTGTGGTCATAAAATCAAATGCATCTGTAAGCATTGTGCCTTATTTATAACACTGCACACTTGGAAGACTGAAATTGATATTCTTGATGACATACCACAGCTCGAAAAGAAGCACATACTTTGCAGTTTAGGACAATATCTTTGGAAACTCGCATTCTGTGACAATTTACACAAAAACAACCGCGTAGCATTCACAAAAACCAAATCTCACATTTTTAGTACTCTGTTCACCCATTTCCCCCACAAGAACACACCACTTTTTAGTACTTTACTATGTCAATCGTTCACTCTTTATTTATTAATTTATTCATGTTATATACATGGTTTTGTGGGGTGGTTCCAAAATCAAATTCCACACAAAAATTCGACAGTGGCTATAACTATGGGGTAAATATTAACCAGCTGATATGATGTCTTAGGACCCGTAAGTGTCTTGCATTAAAAATATCGGGGGAGATTTACTAAGATTTTACACCGTTTTTGTGTCACAAGAGTGACGCAAATGGGTACAAAATCTTTTTTTCCCCGATTTACTTTCCAATAATAAACTTGTTTAGCGCTGGAAATTATGGGAAAGTAATGCAAAGCAGCACTTAGCGCTGCTTTGCATTACTTAGCTCCAAGGGGGCGTACCATGGGTGGAGCATTGGCGTTTCCATGCAACCACCCAAGGTTTCTCACGCTAAACCCAATTTACTAAACAAAGTAAACAAGGTTTAGCGTGAGAAAACTGCGCCCTTTCAAAGTAGGCACAAGGAAGGAAAAATGCTTTCATTTCTCCTTCCTTTTCTGACTTTGAATGTTTGCTGCACTGTACAGCACACAAACAAAGTGGGAACAATCTTTCAGTTAGGCTAAGCATAGTATTTTGTACAGGAAGGGTTCCCTTCCAGTACAAAACCTAAGCTAGACTCATGGAGACACCCTTGCACCATGGCGCAAAGGTGTCTGTGTGGCGCACTGAAGCTGATTTCAGCGCCGACCTGAACGGAGCGGAGAGTGCCTTATTTTAGTAAATTAGGTCCTCTCCTCTCTCCTTTACACGCAGCGCAGTGCAGCATTTGCGGCTGCTACTGTGTGCTGCGTGAAAAAATTGTGCTCTGCTCCTGACCCTGCAGGGGTTTGAGTGATCACAGCCGTTTGAGGAACGGTTCTCCCTTCCTGGCTGCTTGATTCGGTTCTGGCAGCCTTGGAACACATCCTTAGAACCAGGCAGCGCTCGCAACAACTGCTGAAGTTGGCGTGGTCCACTACCACTGCCAGCAGACGCTCCCAGTCCAGTAAAATCTCTCCTCTTATCAGCTCGACCTCGCAACATCAGCTGCCTAGCTTTAGTTGCCAAGTAATCACACTCTGAAGCTCTGTCATGGCCTCTTCAAGCGTTTCCCGGGGGATATAACCTATAGCATGCTTAGTCTGTCATCTCTTCGGAGAGCTGTTAAGGCCACCTCATGTGGCAGCCAACTTGCTTTCCCTCGCAGACCTCGAGCCCTATCTATCTATATGCAAATCTATCTATCTATCTATCTCTCTCTCTCTCTCTCTCTCTGTCTCTCTCTCTATCTGTCTATCTATCTTTCTTTCTATCTATCTATCTATCTATCTATCTATCTATCTATCTATCTATCTATCTATCTATCTATCTATCTATCTATCTATCTATCTATCTATCTATCTATCTATCTATCTATCTATCTATCTATCTATCTATCTATCTACCTACCTACCTACCTACCTACCTACCTACCTACCTACCTACCTACCTACCTACCTACCTACCTATCTATCTATCTATCTATCTTTCTATCTATCTATCTATCTATCTATCTATCTATCTATCTATCTATCTATCTATCTATCTATCTATCTATCTATCTATCTATCTATCTATCTATCTATCTATCCATCTCTCTATCTATCTATCTCTCTCTCTATCAGTCTGTCTTTTCAAGCCTCTCTGTCTTTCCTTGCAAGCCTTACTATCCGTCTGACTTTTGAAGTTTCTCTGTATGCCTGTAATAAAGATTTACAAAAACATTACAAAAAAGCATGTGCAAAAACCAAGAGGCTGACCGATTGGCTTTTTTAGGTCTGGTTTCAGCCAAGACATTTTGATTTTACTGGAATTATATGTATATCATAGTTAGTTATAGGGGTTTTCAGGCAGATAGCCTCCATTAGTCTGTTGTTGTATCAAGCACGTTTTTTCTCCCACCAATTCCATCATGCCTCATGGAACAATGGCTGAGTCAACTTCATCCATTGGCTTATTTCAATGTGAGTTACTGAATGCCTCCCTTTCACTAGAAACACATCCACACACAAACTAGTTCCCATCTGTGCCAGGGACTTCTGTTAGTTTGCTCTATTTTGAGACCCAAAAATATTTTTGACTTGAGCCAATATGTATATATTATTTTTATGATGATGAGCACCCATCAGCTTCCCTAACAATAAGTTTTGCAAAAACCCTGAGAGAACGAGAAAAAAAATGTTCAAAAAGCTGGCAGCCAGCGCAAAACCTATTGGCTTTTCAATGCTTGTTTTCTTTGACACCGGTAGAAAAGGAGCCTTCTAAAAAGTAATGAGGCAAACGAAAACTGGCTTTCAGGTATCTTGGTAAAAGTGAGTTAAAATACAAACCTTGAATGCATGCATTCTCATAGCTAGATAACTTGTTTTCCCAGTGCAGCCAAACGTTGTGCTAGATGGCCTGCTGCAGATGTAATTTCTTTTGTTTTATCGGTGTAAGGTACATTTTCTTTTAGGGATATTATTTGTAGTCTTTTTGCCATAAGACTATTATGGTGCATGAAATTGCTTTGTATATTGGTGGAGCCGCCGCACACGGAGTCGCGGACATTAATAAGCCATTTACTCCGGTTTCTTTGTAAGTCACAGGTCAGGTCAAAGACAGCGCCACCTTAAAAAGAAATGTTCCCACTGAGGTTAGCGTGTCAAGCTGAGATGATTTTCAAATTACGCGAGCAAGGCTGCGGCTCCCGGGGCATTGCTATTATATAATGTTTTAAAGACAGCAAAGAAGAAATATGAACTGATCGGCAAAAACTGCATTTTTTCAAAGGTGCTAAAGATGTACAGCGGCCAACAGATGATGACAGTACTGGTGACTCTGAAACTGACCACGTTTGTTTTATTTGAGAGGATGTACGATTACAGTACTTTCATGACAACAATACACACACATTACATTATACACAAACAATGGCATAGTCTATAAAGCCTTTATTCTGTTGGACTTTTGGAAGATTTTATGCAACCTTTTCTGAATAAAAACTAGGAGGGTCGTAAAAGGGACGTCTCCCTCCTATTAGAGTCGGAAGTGCCCTGTGACAACAGTTGTGCTTGCAAATCATTGGTCAGTTACCAGCCTCCGGTTTGTGGAAGCCGCCCCTTAAGATAATGCACCTGCAGGGATGGAGGCCTGATGTGTCTTTCAGGGCCCCGTCACTCCCTGTGGAACTATGCATCAGCATGAAGCTGCACATTGTGATCTGTGTCATTAAATTTCATTCAGCAGGTCAGTTTGAAACACCCTGAGAGCAGACATGTTGCATCGTGACCTATTGTTACATAGAGCTCAATGCCAATTGCACATCCTTTCACAAATGACAAGTCCTGGTTTGCAAATCGGTATTAATACTACATGTCCTTTGGTCTTATTGAGTGAGGACCTAATATTACGGACACAATACAGTATCTCAAATTGACCCTCTGACAAAAGGCCACTCTAACTCACATGTAACTGTGGGTAATGACACCATCCCTTCTGTTTGAGGCCCGACAGTCACTTCCCCTCTGGTACTAATGCTCTAAACAATCTACTACACCTTTGAGTTGCAACTCCTTCAAGCGTGGTGGTGTTATCTCATTCAGAATCAACATTAAACGTAATGTACATCCCAAAATCCCTATTCTAATCGGACTGTCAATAGCAACCCTCCTCACACCTAAACACGTTTTTGTTTTTTAACACTTTAATGGTGTGACATTGACCCTATTCACAGGTGCCAGAGCACTTCACATACCTCTGAGACATACTGTACTAAACGTGAGAGAATATACAGACAGGTGAAAGGCACACCATTTTAGTAACAGCAAGAGGTGCTAGGCCCAAACTGCAGAAGCATAGTGTCAGGATCAGACCAGGAGCTAATTCTCGAGGATGTTCTTGAACATTGCAAAGAAGGTGGGCATGCATATTTTAGTTCCATATTTTTGGGCATTGCCATCAAATGGAGGTGCTTTTCTTAAACTTGGGCAAATAAAGCATAAGGGTAGTATTCCCCCTTACAATTGTTCTACCTTCTTTTTTTTTTTTTTATTTATTTAGAATTTTACTTCAACAAACAGTCATGCATTGAGCAGTGTAAAAGAAAGCCAGCATAATATAAATAAAATACAGACAGCAGAAGTACAAAGAATAGGGGAAATTTCTTAAATCCATTTAGTAACTGGATCCCATATTTTTAATCCTTGCCTTTTTTTCTTTATCCCCTTGAGCCTATACATAGCCATTTCAATATGAAAAATGGAGAGTAGCTTGCATTGCCATTGATGAAAGGTCGGGGATTCGTTATCAATCCACCGAGAGGTAATACAGAAGCGGAAAGCGGACATACAAATAAACAGAAATGCTTCTTCAGCAATAGGTCTTATCCCAGACTGATCTGCTTGAACACCAAATATTATCAGTTCGGGAGAGAATTTCACAAGTATCCCTAAATTATTATTAATAAAAAATTCAATATCAATAATAAATCGGAGAAGTTTTTCACATGTAAAAAACATATGGATGGAGTCCGCATCCACCTCATTACAGCGATTACATCTTGATTCGCCGCCAACTTTCCACTTAGCTATCTTAGCAGGAGAGTAATAAAGATCGAAGACATACATATAATGTTGACTTTGGAGGGATCCATTAAAGAGTACTTTCATGGATATATCGATTGATCTTCCTATATCGATATCTACTAAATCTAGCTTCCTTAGCCATTTACTCTCTACAGAAGATAAATCATCTTCAAGTTGATTAATAATCATTTGATAAACTGGGCCTATTTTCTTTGTTTTCCTAATAATTTTTAATATCTTATTGGACTTCATACAAGAATTAATAAGAAGAACCTTTCTTTCTAGAATACTCCGAATCTGAAGATACTTAAAAAAATGATGCTGTGGTAAACCATATTTAGTTCGGAGAGCTGAAAATGAAGAGAATTGAGCCTCTTCATATAAATCTCCCAAGATCTGTATTCCTGAGAGAAGCCATGTTCTAGTGATTTGATCATGAAAAACCGGAGGTAAGGCAGAATTATTAAATATTGGAGAATAATAACTGATTTCACCCAGACCAAGAATTTTATTCCTAAATTGTCGCCAAATTGTAGCACAAGCTAAAATAATCTTAAATTTAGTTTTTTTGTAATAACTGGGTTCGATGATTTTGACTAAACATTGAGGAGCCGCCTTACCTAGCAGTAATTCATAGACTGAGGGATAAGCGGATTCTTCAGTGACTATATCCGAAAAAAGAAGTATACCCATAAATCTTAAAGAAATAAGCCAGTAGTATAACCGAAAATTAGGGACACCCCACCCCCCTTTCAGCCTGGGCAAAGAACACCATTTCAACGCTCGACGAGAACGGTGCTACCCCCACAAAAATCTGGAGATCATTCTATCAATTTTTGTGAAGTAATATGCCGGGAACAAGAGTGGTATAGTTCGGAATAAATATAGAAACTTTGGTAAAATTATCATTTTAATAATATTGACTCGGCCATAAAGAGAGAAATGCAAATTAATTAGTCTCTCCAGAGTTTTGTTAGAAGAGTTAAGGACAGGCTCAATATTTAAGCGTACAATCTCATCAACCCTGGATGAGATCGTTATCCCCAAATATTGGGCTTCAAGATCAAAAACCAATCCATTAGGTCGGCCAAAATCAGAGTGAATCAATTGAGTTTTGGCCAAATTTAATTTATAGCCAGATAGCAAGCCAAATTCTTCCGCCAAAAGAATAATTTTTGGTAATGCACGACCGATATCTATGGTAGTTACGGCAACATCATCTGCATAGGCGAAGATTTTCAATAAGTTGGTATTAATTTTTACAGGTATAATATCTGGTGCAAGGGATAAATTACGAAGATATGGTTCTAGATATAAAGCGAACAGCAAGGGGGAGCAAGGACAGCCTTGTCTAGTCCCCCTTGTTATCGCAAAGCCCTTCGAAAGAGAGTTGGTTATTCTTATGGCAGCTTTAGGTTGAATATAAAGGGCTTTCACTGCATTAATATATGAGAAGGGAAAGCCCATCCAGAGCATGACAGACCAAAGAAACTCACAGGAGACCCTGTCGAACGCTTTTTCTGCGTCCAACAGGGCCACCGCAACCGGGGACTCAGAGGTCTGAGCCCAGTCTAATAATGCTATTATTTTTTTAACATGGTCTGTAGTGTCTCTTTTCAATATAAAGCCATGTTGTCTAATAGACACAAGGGTCGGCATCAATCAGTCTATTAGCAAGAATTTTGGAATACATTTTGCTATTGGTGGAAATCAAGGAGATGGGTCGGTATGAACCTAAATCTTCACTATTTTTACCTTTCTTTTTAAAAATTACTATTATAACATGGGACCATGACTCAGGTGGATTGCCAGCAAAAGCGGAGCAAAAAATCTTCATTAGTTCTGGCTTTAAAATTCCTCTAAATACTCGATAGAATTCCAGAGGAATGGAATCAGGACCCATGGCTTTTCCGGCAGCGAGACCAGTAATAGCTAGTTCAATCTCTTCCCAAGTAACTGGGGCGCTGAGACACTCCACATATTCTGCAGACATTTCTATAGTGTTAATCTTATCAAGATAGTGTTTTATAGCAAAATCAGAAATACTATCCGGTTGATGATACAGCAGTTGATAAAATTCATTAAAAGCTGCAAGTATATCTACTTTAGAGGTTTTAAAGCCCCCATGAAGATCTTGAATTTTAAGAATCTCATTAGCGGTGGCTTTTTGACGTAATCTTTGTGCTAAGACTTTTCCGGTTTGTTCACTCAATTCATAACTTTCAGTCCGATGTTGCATATAATGTAGAGCTACTTGGTCGGCTATATGAGCGCAAACGAAGCTGCGTTTAATCGATAAATCAAGTTGAGATTCCTCTATATCTCTATTCGATTTGATGCATTCAGCCAGCCGTGTCTCTGCATGTAGAACCATATCACAGTCCCCTTTAAATTTATCACGCTTATTCTTGAGTTGAAAATTAGCATATTTTAATGTCTCTCCCCGTACTACAGATTTAAATGTATCCCAGACTACTGGAACTGAAGCCGACTCATTGTTTAACTCAAAAAACTCCTGGATAACTTTAGACATAAACTGAATATAATCTGGTTGTAGAAGTAAATTCCGTTGAAACGTCCAGGTTGATTTATAGCCCTGTTCGCTTGATGAGAAACTGAGCTTTAAACAGAGAGGGTTATGATCAGATAATAGCCTAGGCAGAATTTCTAGCCCGAATTTATCCAAAAAGAACTGAGATAAAAAAAAATAATCAATCCGAACATATTTCTTGTGCGGAGCAGAAAAAAAAAGTGAATCCATACTCATCTGGATGAGCAATATGCCAAGCATCAGATAAAGCATTGTCTAATACCAGAGACCGCAGAGCCTTAAAAGACCGTGGCTTCGAGCCTTTATATCTTGAATCTTGTCTAATGTTGAAATCAGCGTCGGTATGAACATTGAGATCCCCACAAAAAATAATGGGAATACTACTAAGAGCTAGCTCCTGATTTAGATAGTTAAATAGCTCTGAATCATCAAGGTTGGGGCCATAAACTGAATAAATCATAAATCTGTTCTGAGAGATTAAGAGTTCTGCCATGGCCCAGCGGCCCCATTTATCAGCAGAGGTCTTGATTACAGTGCCCAGATTCCGACGCATGAGTAATGCTACACCTCGTTTAATACCTGTCTGCCTAGAAACTATTAACACCTCCAACCCCAAATTCTTTAACAAATCCTTTTTTTCCCATGATAAGTGTGTCTCTTGAAGACAGAGTATATCTATTTGCAGCAAATGGTTCAATTTAGACAAAATACCTCTCTTTTTCGCATCATTAAGATCATTAACCTTGAAAGTGCATATTTTAATTACCCTATCCATTGGGAGATGGAACACAGAGAGAAATTAGAAAACTAGGATCTATCAAACATGGCTCCGTATAAAGTTGGAAACAAACCACAGTAGCAAAAAATGTCATTACTTTGCCCAATATTACATCATTATTGGAGCAGTCTGAACAACGCTCCATATCTTGCAAATAGCTAATCATTATCATTGAATTTTGCTCAAATTGTACTGATGTTGAGTTACACCCCCACCACCACCACAACCGCCACCCCCCCACACCCTCCCCTGACACCTTCCCCCCACCCCAACCCACCTTATGAGACACAGGGATAGCCAGTCCCTGGGATCACAGAGTGCCTCCCCGCCCCACTCCCTGATGACCCGAAAAAGGAAATAGTGTTCAAGAATCAGCTTAATCCAGCCAGCGATATCAACCCAACATAACTATAACATTTAGAATACCATTCCTTTTGAGAATAAGCATTAGGTCAGAGAGAGTCAAGATATTCTTTTGCAACAATTTCAGAAACAAAAAATCTTGTTTGGTTTTTAAAAATAACTTTAAGTTTGGCTGGGTTTTGCAAGTAGACAGTGGCGCCTTTTTCTTGAAAACCAGCTATTAGTTGCCTTAACTGCCATCGCTTGGTAACAGTGGACTGGCAGAAATCTGGTCTTACGAAAAAACAACAGCCTCTGGCAGAACGCTTTTTATCAGGTCTGGCCAGATCAAAAATAGTTTCTCTGGCTAAAAAACTTATTGAATCTGACCAAAATGGCTCTCGGGTACTCTCCTTCTTTTGACCTAGATTTAATTTGAAATGGAAAGCGATGAGCGCGTTCAATGACCAACGGCCAGTCCCAAGATGTAAGTTCTGGAAATGCTTCCGAGAAAAGTTCACAGATAAATTTCCGGACATCTGCTCCGCCAAAATTCTCAGGGACTCCGAGCACGCGCAAATTATTTCTCCGCGATTGATTTTCAATCTCAGCAAGCTTGAAGCTGACATCGTCCCGTTGTGCTTTGACAGAGGCAAGTTCCTTCTTTTGTATGGCAACTTCATTTTCGAGGGTGGATATCCTCGTTTCGGCTTCCAAAACTCTGGCTGTCATGTTGGTACAACATTTTGTGATGCGGCGCACAGCATTTTTTACTTTTTGACATGTACCTTGTGTGCGAGCAATCTCCATTTTTGTATCTGATCTGTGAGCCAACATTGTTTGGTATATCATGGAGAGAGTCACTTCCGGGCACGGATCAGAGTTAGGTTCTTCAAGAATAGCTTGTTCACTTAGGAGATTAGATTGAGTAGGTAGAGGGTCCTCTGCACCATTAGACTTATTCCTGGATGAGGGCGTTCTCCTGACCCTAACCCTGTGTTTCTTTACAGATACGCTAGAACCAGGTGACGTCTCACTTACCCCCGTCTCCTCTCCCAAGCTACTGTCCTCTTGATAATCAACCCAGTCCTTGTCCAAACTCTCGTCGGATGTGAGGTCAGACATAGAATAAAAAATTTCAGTAGACTCCAGAGCGGGTTCCTGAGATGAAGTTTCAATGGATACTGATATGGGCTGAGCAGAAATAGTCACAGAGGTAGTCAGAGCATTAGTAGTAGTGTTCGATGCCCCCCCAGTTCCAACAATAGGATTCAGAGTATTTGGAACTACAAATCCCAGAATACTATGCGGTAGTGATCCAGACACGTGCACAGAGTCGGAGAGAGGCAACACTTCTGATTCGGGATCGGAGTTTAGTGAGACGTCTGTTGGTGCGAGAGGAAGGGATGATACCGATGTGCGCAGATTAATTGCGTTTTTAGCAGCTCGCTTATTAAATAATACAGGTACTGTTTGATTAGAGGCCCAGCTCAGAGGCTCTCCCCCTTTTTTAGCAGAAGAAGAGGTAGATGTGGACGTAAACTCACCGGTTTTAGCTGTCCCTCGCATTGAATTACCAGCTTCCGACTCCTCTGCGCCGTGAGTTTGAGCGTGCTTATTCTTGCCGCTGCGCGTGTTAGGAGGTTTCACCTGCTGATTAGCGCTTTTTGGCGGCATTGTGTGTGGGCGCAGAACAGAGCAAAGCGCAGATTGTCTGGCCCAACAAAACGAAAAGCGTCGGATGAAATATCGTAACCGGGGAAGCTGGATGATGAGACGCCACATAGACAGCAACTAACGTGAAATGCGGGCAGCCCAGCACCGATAGAGTCAAATAAAGTCGAGAGCACACAGACGGTGGGTTAAGCTCGGATCAAGAATGACGAGGAGGAGGAAGCCAAGGAGCACGATGAGTGAAATATCGATGATACCGATAGTGCCGCTAGCAGTTTTCAGCAGGAGCAGCAAATACCACCAAATTCGAAGGTAAGGCAGCTATGCCGATCTGGCTTTCCTTCAGACCGGAGGCTCTTAGATTTTGCCGCGAAGTCAGCCGCGGGCACCATGAAGCCGGAATCGGCCGGTCAGTCTTTCTTCAGCGCCACCTCTCTTCGGGTCAGGGATTCAGGGAGCGAAGCGGGAGGCAGCTCACACCGCTAGACTAGCGGTCGCCATCTTGCCCCGTGGTACACAATTGTTCTACCTTCAACTAAGGTCAGTTTTTAACCAGCCGCGTGTAGTGCTTGAACTGATCTTTTTTTATCATACAGAATATATGCCACCAAATCCGTGACACCAGGACTGCAGTAATGTGGTGGAATTGTCTTTGTTCTGGAGATGCCAGAGACAGCAGGGGGAGGATTGATTTTAAACGTGCAAGTTGGAACTTGGGTTGTCAAGTGAATGGAAAATTGCTGAATTATTTTCTGGATATGGCCGTGGCTCGAACTATGTTCTTCTCATCGAGCCTTATCAGGAAGTGTCAGATGTTCCTAATGATTCTGAGATGGTTTATGTGGGTGATAAATGATGATGGCTTGCCATCTTCTATGGATGGCCAGCCCAGGACACAAAGGTGGCAACACATGTAAGCAATTTGGCTAGCCACTAACAAAATTGTTCTAGGCAACACTGATATCTGAAAACTGTGTAATTTCTACTAATTTGTGAACACAAATTCTCGTTCTGCACAAGCGTCGTAACCTGAGCAGAACAGCCTGTACCTCATACAGGCAAAAACACAGTTCTTTCAATTTCAAGAAGCAAGCCGCCACTCCCGTCCTCTTTTAGTAACCTTGGCCACACATTTGATAGAACCGAAATCTTGACTATATATTTACACGCTCTGAATTAGGATGTTCAAGCTCTGAAATATAATTCGACTACAAATTCAACTCAGATAAATTCATTTTTATTATTAATTCTTTTCTGATTATGCGTGATTGAATTTTTGTGCAAATTTGATACCAAAGAATGGTTGAATGTTATCTAGTGAAAATTAGGAAAAAACTAGCTTCAGCAAAACTAAACAATTATACAACCATTGGAGAAATTAAGAATAAGTGAATATTGTTAAAATGAACTATCTATTTGTTTTGAAAAGGTGTATACTTGATGAATTATGTGTTATTCAAAATTAGAAAAAAGGAAAAAAGAAAAGTGATGAATGTAATCAAGTACATGTGCGGAAAAGTAGGTTTACTGTAAAGAAAATCAGAGACGTTAATGAACAACCAGGCGTTGAGATATTTGTAAACAAGTACACATTTGTATTAAGTTTTCAATTCACAGACAGTGATGTGACGGTGATTTGTATACGGAATTAACTACAGTGGGATGCGTTTTGTTTAGGTTTTCCAGATCTTATTTCCCTTAAGGCAAATCAAATCTTGTCATCTTATCTCAGTCAGAGGTTTTCAAAAAGAAGCTGGTTGCTGGCTGATGAAAGGTCTAGTCATTGAGCCTGACTGTCTTAAAAATAATTTTAGCTAAAAGGAAAAGCCAGCTTAGTCATCTCAAAGCATGAGTTGTAGGAAATGTCTCCTCCACTTGTAATCAAGATGGCTTCAACATGGAACTTTGCCCTTTTTTGGGATGATGAGTGAAATTCGGAAGCCAGTTAAACATCACTGATCCATATTTGTTGCAAATATTCAGGCTCAGTCCGGCAGGATTCAGGTCCTAACTGGCACTGGGAATCTGCCTGCAGGAGGAGGTCTGGGCTGGCAACCTAACAGCTAGTGAGCCCATTGCAACCCAGATCTACTTGGTCATGCTCTCACTACTTCAGCATTCATTCATAGAATATACTTAGAAACTATTTCACCTAAAATATTCAGTAAATGAGTTGTTCAATAAAAGAATTCAAGAGTAATGACATTTACCCTCTGCTAAAAAGCAATTCCTAAAAAAGTTTTTTTGCATGCATTTTGGGGGGAGATTTCATTAATCTTGAGCATTAGTTATCTCAGTTGTTTTTTTCTGTAGATTTTGCATACATCCTTTTTCCCATGTAGACATTTGCAGAATTTGCATAAATCCTTTTCGCATCGCCCCCCTTCCCTTCTCAGACATGCCATGGTTTGTTTATGTACAGAAAGGTGTCCCTTCCTGCACATTAACAAACCATTTTTAAAAATGCCGTTTTGTAACTTGCATGTGTGCTGCATGAAGCAGCACACATGTAAGTTACAAACTGGTATTTTCGGTTTGTTTATGGGCAGGAAGGGACACCTTCCTGTACATAAACAATCCTCCCTGCTTGCAGACACCCTTGCACTCTGGTGTCTCTGGAGTCCTCCAGCCCAGGGGGACGGGGCTGTGGAAGGTGGGAGCGGCAAGCACTGGAGCACCCCCAACCCCACCCAACTGGCCGGACCCCGATACCATAGCCAGAGAGAGACAGGCTGTACTGGTTACTCTTGCAGAGGACATGGCGGGACCGACAACTTCTTAAAGCATTCACCCATGTTAGCTTCACAGGAACTTTTCCTTCCCTTTAGCTTTGGCCCGGCGGGAAACGGGGAGGGAGGCCATGTGCAATTCCCCCTAGTATGTCACTTCATGGAACATCCATTATGGACAATGTTCATCTTGTTAACATTTGGTTTGTGTTGTGGTTGGCCACTTGGGCCTTTTGTTATGGGGTTTACTGGACCGGGTGACACCACACACACATGCTCCTCATTACCATCCTACCTTTCGCTTTGGATCGACCGTGGTCGTTTGGTTACATATTAGGCAACTGACACAGCGGACACTCACACATCTCCCCAATGTCTAATCACTTAGTGATACTTACACTCAATGGCAAAGGGCTTAACCATGCATTGAAGTGAGCCTCTATACTCTCATATTTAGAAAACTCCCGGGCCCATATTTGTTTGCTACAAGAAACACACCTGCTCTCTAAAGGCCAGCATAGGCTGTGCTCTAAAACGTTTCCACATCAGTTCTTCTCCTCTCTCTCATTCAAGACAGCTGGAGTCGCGATCTTGGTTTCTAAGACCTTCCCATGGAGTGTGGGAACTAAACAGGCAGAGATCAAGGGCAGGCTCTTGGCATACTCCTTATACTTTGGGATGAACAGTATAACAGTATGCACCATCAATGCACCTAATGAAGGTCAGGAACCGTTCCTCTGCAGAGCGGTGACAGAGATTATGGGCACGCAAGACAGGCTGCTGTTTCTGGGTGGCGACCTTAACCTGGTATTTAAATTTGAAATGGAAAGGTCGGCACAGCACCATGGGCAGGCAGGGACTCTCACAAAATCGGGTCGAAATTGGCTGAGGGACACGAGCTTAGCGGATATATGGAGAACATCACACAAGACACCCGTGAAGATACATTTTACTCTCACACCCATAAAACATATTCCAGACTTGATTATCTACTTGGTACCCCGGAGTTACTTGTGACAGTCCTGGAAACCGAGATTGAGCTACGATCGCTTTCTGACCATCCTTAATGACAGTGAAACTTACAATACCGTGCTCTAGATTTTCTCCCGGAAAGTGGAGACTTAGAGACTCTCTGCTCCATCGCCTGGAGGTCATGACCCAGATAACCAAGAGGACTACTTGGCGACTAACGATATCCCTGAGTCCCTGATTTCCATGTTGTGGGATGCCTCCAGTTATTATCTACCATTGCCAACATAGTTATTCTAAACTACCATGCGCTAACTCAACGCATCAAAACCGACTTGCAGCACTGGCGATCTCAACCCTTATCTTGGCTTGGAAGCATCTCAGCCATCAAAATGACTATCCTCCCCAAGATCTTATGCCTTTTCCAAGACCTCCTGGCCTCCCCACTGCCAGGGATACTAAACTTTCTTCAGCAGAACATAAATAAATTTGTATGGTCAGATAAGCACCCCATCTCCACAGGGACCTTAGCTATCAAACTCCTGAAGAGGGAGGACTTGGGATTCTAGATATCCACCGGCACTACCAGGCAACTCAACTGAGGGTCTTTGTGGAATGGTCGGGTGTCAAATCCAAGAAGAATTGGCTATTCATGGACCGAGCAATGGCGGGTTAGGCACTATGGGGCATTCCAATTCTCCCTAAGCACACACGACCTAAATCGCTCTATATTTCCCCCATCACTAAGGTTTCCTTGACAGTGTGGGATGGTCTAGCAACACAAAGGAATCTCACCATCTTTCCCTTGCCACTCCCTCCTATAGCTAACAAACCAGAGTTTCAGCGCATCTGTCAGGAGCCTCATTTCAAGTTTGAGTGCAGACGGGCTGCAAATCAGTCGTGCACTTATTTGATCGGGAGGGCCCACTCCCTTTTGAAGCAATCCATACAGACTTTGCATTCCCTGAAACGGAGCGCTGGCACTATACCCAGGTGCTCCATTGGGTGAAGCAACCCTCTATTTGGCCGGGGGCAGAGCGACGACTCACCCCCTTTAAATGCTGGCTCTTGTTGAGAACGACTGACAAACGCCTGGTTTTGGACCTTTACCATCTGAAAATTCGATTCCCAAGCCTGCAAGCCAAGTCCGCTGGGGGGCAGAAATTGGCAGGGAGCGCACGACCAAAGAATGGGGAGACATTTATTACAGGGCAAGGCATGCTGTGCATAACATGGCCTGCATTAAGACAGCCATGAAGATGGCAACCGATTGGTACTACACACCGTGCAGGATACACAAATATAATCAGTCCAGGTTTCCGGATTGCTGGCGACAGTGTGGCTCCCCAGGTACACTACTACACATATTATGGGACTGTCTGAAAATTAGGCCCTATTGGGAACAGGTGTTCATGGATATAGATAATCACTTAGACACAGATCTTCCCAGATTACCAGCCTGTGTAATCTTAGGCCTGCCGAATTCCCTCACCTTTTCCCTTAGGTCTCGCCGAGGTAAACAAATTTGCGTGGCACTATGTGCGGCCCCGCAAACTGTCCTTTCGCACTGGGGTACTGCACATCTACCGACACAAGTGGGATAGTTGCATTGGCTGTGGTACATAGTAGGAATGGAAAGTATTAGTTTGTCTATAGCTAATGGGGGTCTGCCTTTCTCCACACTATGGGCGCCACTCTTGTCGTTGTTAAGAGCCGAATTCCGGGAGCTTACTTGCCCCATGTATCTTCACTTATTACGCCTATCAGAGGCTGCAAAATCCTACTGTACTGAACAACAGTAGCGATACACCTTGGCAGACGCACTGTACATTAGTAGCTTTTCTTCTTCTTCTCTAGTCACCAGGTCCGAGTGGGGGTGAGGGGGTAGGGTAGGGTTTTTCTTTTACTGTGGTATGTTATTCTTCCTGCGCAGGACACCCCTGTGAAATTGGGTCCCATTATGTATCCTCAAGTATGCTGTTATTCTCTGTCTTTTATTAAAACTTAATAAAGAAATCTAAACCATAAAATGGTGCCTTCTGTCGTTTATGGAAGCCACTCAATGTCCAGATGAGTATCAGACTTTGAAACCAGTGGTCAATATCCAAATACCAATTGCCTTGCTGGTATAAAAACAGGGAAATTGCTTACCACACCTGTAAAAAGCACATAGCCTAAACATAAGTGTATTTTTGATGTAATTCTCATTTACCTTTGTGAGCAATTGGGTTAGTGGTTGGGGGTAAAACCCTACTCAACCAAGAACCACAATCCTTATCAGGGTGTTGCACAATCAAACCCCAAATTAACCAGTGCTCAACTCTCTGGTATCTTGGTACAGAGAAAGTCAGGCTTAATTTAAAGGCAATGTGTACAGTATTTATGCAGCACTATAAACGGTAATAAAGAGGCAAGAAAAATCCCACACAAATTCAGAAAAATAGAGTAAATTGTAATAACTAAAACAAGACCGAAATGGCAAAAATCCAATCAGTAGAACTGGAAATATGGAGTTTTAAGACATCAGTAAATATTGTGCCGAGAACCCAAAGCACCAACTCTACACATCTGGTCACGACGGACCGGGACAGAGTTACTAGTTCAGGCAGACCATGATGAGGCGCGGGCTGGCTACCAGGAGCTAGTTAGGCCTGCAGAACAACAGTTCATTAAGTCTGGGTTGCAGGGTGTTGCGAGGTCCTGTGTCGAGGATGCGTTGTGCTGCCGTGGCGATTCATCGGTTCCAAGGGGCTACAAAGCTGTGATTCAAAGTCCTGTGTCATCATACAGTTTCCCATTGATGAGGGCTTGCGCTGCAAATTCCGGCATCGAAGATGAGTCGCACAGTCAAGGTGATGCATCGGTTCTCAGGAGCTGTGAGGTTGCAATACGTGAAACTGCATCATTATCGAGCTAGCCAATGACAATTGATTTGTGATGCGAGGGCCTGTGTCGGTGAAGCTTTGCAAAGCAACACTTACAATGTGGCCTGCGAGGTCGATGCGGAGTCTTTGCACTGTGTTATGAGAATCACATCCCATTAAACCCTTTATGCCATGGCATGCTTAAACACTCCTTGAAGCTAGTTTGCCTGTCTACTAGCTCCATGTTACCATGGTGCCAGGTGATGGTGACAGGTGTGACGTCATGATGCATATGTTAACACTGGTTTATACCTTGTACCACCAGTATCTATAGTTATTTTCATCCCCTGTGGCATGCCCGCACATGTGCATTCCTCGCTAGGAATGCGCATGTGCGGGCTCCCGCGCATACGCAGTTCCCAGAAGAATACGCAATGTAGATGGATGGATGGAAGCCTGGGGATGCCGCCGTTAAGGTAAGGTTATTTGAAATGTGCTTTTTAAAGTTATTTAATACTGCAGGCAGGAGGCAGGCGGCGGGCGGCGGGCGGGAGGCCAACTTCCGTTATGCCCGAGTGTGGGAAGATTTGTCTTGTTTCTCCGCCTATATCGCGGAAGGGGCAAATCTCCGCACATTCCTTGGGCGGAACGGAGTTGTCCGCCCACCCCTAATAGTGATATCTTTGCGTTTGATTTAAAGTGTATTCCTGCTGCAGGTCTTCAAATGCAAGTGAAGCCTCTCCTCTCCATACATCGCCTAGAAGTTCAATTCCTATCAGTTTCCACTTTCTAAAGTCTGTTAATGCAGCTACTTCCATCAGGAGGTCTCCCTCCCATAGTGGGGTCCGACCAGTCAGTTTCCCGGTCCAGCACAGCAGTCTGTTGGCTTTTCTCCAACACTCCATGACCAGCCCTGTGTGCGTTGCACACTCCAAACTTTCGGGAATACAAGAGTTGTGTACAATTTCTTCCCTACGTATTGCCTCTGTCCACTCTGTAGGCTGGCTCATTCACATCTGCATATATCCAGTCGTTTATTACCAGCAACTGGGAAGCCCAGTAGTATAGCCTAATATCTAGGACCACCACCAATCCTGCATCATACGCTCCCTTCTGTAGTTCGTGAAAGGCTATCCTGGGAGATCCACCCTGCCAAAGCAGTATTCTGACTTCCTGAGATATTCTTTAGAAAACTGTTGGGGGAACTCGGCAAGGGGTTTTCTGGATAACATAAAGGAGTCACAGCAAAGCCATCATTTTAAACAGGGCCGCCCTGCCTATAAGGGACAATGGGAGGGTACGCCAATGACGCATATCGGCACTAAGTCGATCTATCTGGGGCTCGAGGTTTCTCCGCACGAACGTCTTGTGATCCCTTGTTATATGTATACCCAGGTACTTAAACCCCTCTCTCACTAACGGGGCTTCACATCCAGCCGGTGTCCTGGGCGGATGGCCCGACAACAGGAATATCGTCGATTTAGACCAATTAATGGTGTAACCTGAGTAGCTCCCAAACAGCTAAAAAAATGTCGAGCACTCTCGCCATCGAGTAGTATGGTCTTGCTAAGTATAGGAAAATGTCATCCACGTACAGCGAAATTCATTCCTCCCACCCTCCTGGTGCCTCTATAGCCCAAATCATCGGGTCTCTTCGGACCCAGTGTGCCAGTGGCTCCAGCTCAAGGGAGAATAACAGTGGGGGCAGGGGGCCACCCTGTCTGGTGCCTCTCCTCAATTGGAAGGATCTGGACATCACCCCATTGACTCGCACTCGGGCCCAAGGACTCTCATATAAAAACCTTACTCAACTACAGAAGTTAGGGCCGAAGCTCATCCTGTGGAGTACCATTAATAGAAAGGGCCATTCTATACTATCGAACGCCATTGATGCGTCCAACGACATCACTGCTGTTTGTTGAACAGTGGGGTCCCCAGTCAAATGAAGTACTCCATAGAGCCTCCGTAGGTTGTGGCGGGTGCTTCTATTAGGCATAAAGCCCGATTGATCTAGGTGTATGACCTCTGAGATGATCGGCACCAGTCTGTTCGCTAATGCCTTGGCCAGCACTTTTACCTCCACATTTATCAGGGAGATTGGGTGATAGGAGACACACCGGTCTGGTGGTTTCCCAGCCTTGTGTACTACCGCAATTGTGGCAGCATGCTGATTCGAAGGGAGCTGCCCCTGCTCTCGCGCCACTACTAACATATCTAATAGTGGTGGTAATATTATGGAAGCCTGACTTTTATAGATTTCCACTGGTAGTCCATTGGGGCCCACGGCATTCACTGAGTTAAGGTGCCCTAGGGCTCCTCCCAACTCCTCCGTGAGATTAGCATCTGGTGCATCAAGCACCTCTTCAGTTAGCGTGGGTAGGGAGAAGACTCTCAGAAATACCTCGCAATCACCCTCAGATCTAGTACAGACGGGTGTATACACCTCCTCAAAGTGCGCAGCGAAGACTTCTGCTATTTCTGTACTTGTTGTTTTCAGTATCCCTGTCATGTCTCTCACTCCCGTCACCCATGAGCCTTCGCTGTCCCGCTTCTCCAGCCATGCTAGGAGTCTTGACGCTTTGTCTCCTACATCATACAGCTAGTGCTGAATCATGAGGGCATATGCTCTTGCTTTACTTTCTGCCAGAGCTCGTAAGTCTTGCTGCTTGTGTGCCAGACTATGCCGCAAATCGCTAGAGATGTCAACCACCACTTCCCCTTCCAACTTGGTTATCTCAAGCTCCAACGGCCCAATTTGAAGTGCCTCTTCCTTCTTTTCAGCCCCAATCAGAGTCTGTGCCTGCCCCCTTAGCACTGTTTTATAGGCCTTCCATAGAGTTATGTGTGGGGCTACAGACTTCTTATTTTCTTGAAAGTACAGCTCCGAGCTCTCCCAGAGCTGGTCCCAGAGCACCGGATCTCGTAAACGCCAGGGGTCGATCCTCGGGAATGCTGCCCTGTTAAGGAGCGGCCCCCTAGTGGCCATTCCTACCAGAGAGTGATCTGAGATACCCCTTGCCATATGCCTTGTCAACTTTGTCGTTCCGTGTGAAGAGGTAGTCAATCCTAGAAAAGGAGCCATGTCGTGCGGAGTAGTATGTATACTGTCTAGTCGAGGGGTTATGTACTCTCCATAGGTCTACCATACCCATTACTGTCATAAAATCTACCAGGTTGCACTCTCCCTTCCGGCCCACTCGAGAGCTAGAAAGATCACGCCCCGGGTCCATGACATTGTTTGTATCTCCGCCCACCAAGAGGGTGTCCAGGGGCAACTCAAGTAAGAATTAACTGATCTTCGGAAAAGCAATTTTGTAGAGCCCCACAGGTATAAAGATTGAGCAAAATACAACAGTGCACCCCTCCCATTTACCCGCTATCGCTACCGCCATGCAACAGCCTGAATCATCTGCCCATATATTAGTTATGGTCAGAGGTAGCGCATTGCGAACTAGGATTCCCACCCCTCGAGCCCCTGACGAGAATCCAGAGTGAGCTGCAAGCCTATACCCAAATCGATCTAGGGCTTTACATTTGCTCCCCTTTAGGTGTGTCTCCTGAACCAGCACTACATCCGGGGAGTGCCTCTTAATGTGTTGGAGGACGAGGGTGCGCATGATTTTGTTCCCCAGCCCATTCCATTCCAGGTCCATACCCGTATACTAGACAGTTCTCCCATGGTGTTAAGTTAAGAAATTCACACTTGTTAGTCCTCCACCCCTCTCCCCGAATGATCCTGTGGCAACCTGTTGTACTTATTCGGCTGCAATGGTCATGAACACATATGCAAACATACATAACAAAACTAAACAACGTACCCAACTCCCCCCTCCCTGCAACCCTGTTCGGTGAGTAATAAACCTCCCACCTCCCAAACACACAGAGTGCCTGCCTGTTGCCCAAACTGTGTAATAGTAAACAGTAATAAGGGCCAGCGTGTCAGCCACCAGCATGAAGTATCATAATTCTGCTGTGGGATACATCTAAACCCTGATAGAAAGTCTCAGGAGCAACTTAGTCCTTTTGCTCATAGTCCCAGTTCTCAGAGTAGAACACGGTAGTGCTACGCCACAAGTGTCCCCTCAGCATTCCATTTCAAAGGTGGATCTTACCCCTGTAGTGCCATTCTGGAATCCCCCCACTCCCTCCAAACCATAAACCCGGGAGAAGATCATTAATTGTCAATATTTGGGGGGGAGGGCATCCCTTGTATCACTTACCTGTTCATTGAAGCTGGTCTGGGCTGTCTGCTCCATGCTCCATCTCCCGACCTTCCACAGTGACTCATTTCTTAGACGGCGTTCAACTTTTCCCTCCTTTTCTTTCAACCTTGCGCCAGCCTTCCAGCAAGTCGCTTGCCTCTGCTGGTGAATCAAAGAAGTATGCCCTCCCCTCATCGATTATTTTGAGCTTTGCCAGGAAGAGCATCATGTACTTCACATTTTGCTCGCGTAGGGCCCCCTTGACTGCATCGAACGTGTGCCTTTGGCACTGGACATGAAGTGTGAAATCCGGGAAAAAACGGACAATGGCATTCTCATGGTGCAAATCCCCATGTTTGCATGCCGCCTGCAGGATGGCATCCCTATCTCTGAAATTCAGTATCTGGGCTATGATCGTGCGCGGGGGCGCTCCTGGTTGAAGTCTTCCTCCCAGCGTGTGGTGTGCACACTTTACTGAAAAGAATGAAGATAGGCGCTTGGGCTACAACTTATTCAAGATTAAGTCCTCTAAGAAGAGGTCCATTTGACGATCCTTCCAAACCCTCTGGCACCCCCACTATCTGAATATTTGGTTTTGGACTGCAAGCCCCCAATGCCCGCCTCGGCGCAGACACTTCCTCAGACATTTTCCTGAAATCTGCTCTGAACAGGTTTACCTCCTCGGTCACTGAGTCGAGCTTGGGCTCCAGGGTCTCCCGCAGTTCCTTGATAGCCCTCATGATGTCTTTCAGGGACGGATCTGTGGATTGATCCTCCCTCTCGGTCCATGACAACCGTGTACCTATCAATGTAGTTGGACTGTTCTGGCCCCACCACCTTGTTGCGTCCCATGCCCCCCGTTTGCAATGTGCCACCAGTTATCCTGGTTGTGAGCTCATTCGGTCTTATGTACTTGCTCCGGTGACCGATGTCTCCTCTCCCAAATGTTGTTCCCCGTGAGGGCGATTTGGAGTTCCTGCACGCTTCAGCCCCAACTGCGCAGTCAATCAACTCAACGGCTCAGTTCTGCAGGGGGGAGCCCTCATGCAACCATCCAGGCAGGTGCACAACCTGGCGTAGAACCTCTGACTGAGCCCTGTATGGGACCACTTCCACTCATTCAGTCCGTTTGGTTTGATCCCTAGTAGGATCTCATGCACCTCCCAGCTGTGATACTTCCTCCCGAGCAACTCTGCTGCTGCTTTCCTCTCGTGATCTCAGGTGTCGGGGAAGAATGCCCCAGCCCCCAGTATGCCTTTCAAACAAATTGTCAGCAGGTCCAGTCTGCGACACTTCTTCGCAACTCGTCAATCAGGTCCGGCAATTGGCCAGCAGATTAGTGGGAGAGCGCAGTCACACGCAGATGGCACAGTCCATTTCTCACCACTTGGTGCCCTCTGAAGCTCCTGGTCCTTGCGTCGTAAGGATCCAACAGCTGCACTCACTTCCCAGGTGGATGCCTCGCCGTCTTCAGAGCAGGAGCACACCAATTAGCATCTTCCTCAGGCTGATAGCCGGGGCATGTCTCGCCCTTGAAATACTCGGGGCTACGAGGGCAGTTCCATCTTGTCTCCGTCAGCCGGTCTGACTCTAAGCCTCGTATTTCGGTCTTTGGACGACAATCAGGGGCTTCTATTATGCGTGGGGCATTCCCCACCTTTCCGATTAGGCATGGTTCACTGGTTACTCCCAGAGCTCCGGATTATGATGGATTTTAATGGGTTCTTGCACTGGTGGCTAGGGCAAATTGTTCAAATGGTGGCCATCTTCAGCGGCTGCTGGCCACGCCACCCAGCTTCTGTAATTTAGAGGTCTCTGCAGCAACCAAATGTCTTGAACAAAAGGTAATATGGGCCAGGCACTGGTGTAACTGGGCTAGGTTCCTATGCCTTTTCTGTGTGGATTACATACCCCACACATTCCAGGATGCTAGTTTACTGATGCCATCTCTATATCTGTGAAAATAAAAACACATCCAAGCCCGGTGCACCTGCAAATAGTACCCTTTCCCCTGCAATAGTGGTGACACATGTTAATGTTGTAAAAAACAACAACAAAACCCTCCTCTATCACTTCCCCCAATACTCGGTCCAGCGATTGTGGGTTGTTCGACCAAACCTGAAGACAAAAGCTTAACATTTCAAACTAACCAGGTGTATCTGCTATTGGGGTGCCACCAGTCTACCCAGCCAGGCATGGTGCAGAGGCATAGTTCAATCTGGAGAGTGATCAAAGAACATCCGTTGCCAGGGCCGCAAACCTGCATCAAGTAAGAGTGGTCATTATGTCAGTGCCATCTTGAGGGACTTATCATGTTATATAAGGGGGGTGACTTCATCACACACCATGCGCTCACCTTCACGGACTACATCCTTCTCAGCGACCTTAATGAACACCTGGACAACCTCAACGACCGCAAAACCTCATCCTCACTAGCGAACCTCACAACCATTGGACTCAAACAACTGGTCAACTCTCCAGTCTACTCAGGAGGACACATGATTGACCCCATCTTCTCCACATGCAACAACATATCCATCAGCCACACCGCTGAGCTTCATTGGGCTGACCCCCAATGCATCCACGGAACATGGAACAAGGTCACCGAAGACCAGCTCACCACCTCCTTCAGCAAAACCCCACCACCGACATCCACGGATGCCAACGCCTCAGCATGCAACCTCTACATATGAATGTCCAACTGTGCCAACACACTGGCTCCCTTCAGGCAGCCCTCAGGCAAGCAAACCTCCAAGAAAGCCAGCTGGTTCTCTCTCACCCTCCAAGAGTCCAGGCACACCTGCAAATAGCTCTAGAAAAGACAGAGGAGCAGCAAGATCTTCGAAATGAGTAGCAAGATCTTGGCAGACCACATAGCCTTCAAAACGGCTGTCACCGCACACCCCCACCACATCAAAACAACAAAGAAAATTTCTCTACAGGAATGCATCGATGCCAACACACACAACAGCAAAGAAGTCTTCACCGTGATCACCGAATTTGCCAAATCCAGCACAGATACTGCAGCCGTTTCCCCTCTCAATACCTCTGTGACAACCTTGTCACTGTTTTGCAAGATCAATGAGATCTGTGAGATCTTCTCAACCCAAGACCCACCCACCCCACCCACAACCACGGCGCCCAATGGCTCCAGACCCTGCCCAACTGGACCACCCTCTCCTCTGATGACACCCTCAAGATCATGAAGAGCATTCACTCCGGAGCCTCCTCAGATCCCTGCCCTTACTACATCTTCAACAGAGCTGGCACCTCCATCCCCCCCAAACTCTGCCGTACCATAAACAGCCCCATTGTATCTGCCACCTTCCCTGAAGACTGGAAAAATGCAGAGATCAACCCCCTGCTGAAGAAACCCTCCGCCGACCCAATGGACCTCAAGAACTACATACCCATCTCACCTGCTCCTCTTCCCAGCCAAAGTCATTGAGAAGGCCAGCAACGCCCAACTCTCCGAGTTAATCAAAATGCACCACATCCTTGACCTCTACCAGTTAGGCTTTGGGAGCAACCACAGCACCAAGACTGCACTACTTGCATTTACAGACGACATCCTAACCATCCTCGACTGAGGTGAAACTGCAGCCCTCATCCCCCTGGACCTCTCTGTCACCTTTGTCACAGTCTACCACCACCTCCTCTGCATAAGGCTCTAAAACGCCAGCATCTGCGACATGGATCCATTCCTTTCTCACTGGTCGAACACAGAGTGTCAGACTTCCACCGTTCTCCTCAGAACCCACAGAGATCAGCTGTGGAGTGCCTCCGGGCTCCTCCCTGAGCCCCACCCTCTTGCAGTCATCATCAGAAAACACAGACTCAACAGTGTCTTCTATGCCAGAAACACCCAGCTGATTCTCTCCCTCACTGACGGACCCACAGTCGCCAAGAGCAAATTCCACAACCGGATGAAGGCAGTCAACACCTGGATGAAGTACAGCTGCCTCAAGCTCAACTCAGACAAGACTGAAGTCCTCATTCTGGGCTCCACTCCCTCTGCCTGGGACGTCTCCTGGTGTCATTCAGTGCTCGGAGCCCCCCATAAACCCATGGACCATGCACAAAACTTCATCATCATCCTGGACTCCTCGCTCTCAATGAACCATCAAATAAATGCCATCTTGTCCTCCTGCTTCCACATGCTCCACCTACTTCGGAAGATTTTTAAGTGGATCCCCACTGAGTGCAGGAAAGCAGTCACCCATGCACTCGTCAGCAGCAGACTCGACTGCGGCAACACAATATACACCAGCACCACTGAAAAGAAACTACAGAAAATCCACAAAGCCTCCTTTAGACTTATCCTGAACACCCCTGCCGCAGCCACATCACCGGTCACCTGAGAGACCTCCACTGGCTCCCGATCAACAAAAGAATCACATTCAAGCTCCTCATGCATGCCTACAAAGCCCTCCATGCCGGACCTTCATACCTCAACCAGCGTGTTGGACTTGGCCCTTTTTGCAGGTTCATCCCTAAACTTTCTGACTTTTTTCTGACCTGGTGTTGTTGGTTTTAGGCCTCTGGGCACTTTAGCACTGTGGTCCAGTGTAAAGTGCATGCACTCTCTGTGTACATTTGGTAAGGTTGGCCTGCCCTCCCATAGGAATGCATTTGGGATTCCCTGATAAAGTGTGTAAGTGATAATTCCTGAGAAGGGAGGAGTAGCGTGGTTGAGTTTAGCATGTATGAAATTGTAAGAATAAATGCTGCGCAATGGTGTGCACAGATTTATGATGACTGGTTGAGAAATGCCACTTTTTGAAGTTGGCATTTCTGTGTGCTATGTGTCTGCCTGCCTGATGTGAATTGCATGTCTGGCATTTGAGTGACAGGGGCTGAGAGGTGTGTGTGGCTCCAGGAGGGGCAGGGTGAGTCAGCGCTAGGCTGAATGGGACATCTGCAGTGGGAGTAGTGGGAGGAGTAATCCCCTGACTCTGAATAGGACTGTGCCTAGCCTGTACAATGCTGGCTCCACCCCATGTGGTGTGTCTGATCACCTAGCCCCCACCTGACAAAGGAGGAGAGGAGCTTGGAAAACAAAGTGTCCAATTCCCCCTGAACCAGTTGCATCTGGTTCCCCCATGACTTTTACTGCAGACAAAGGAATGCCTGGTATAAATGTAGGGGCTGTGAGCCCATGAACTTGTGCCGTTCTGTGCTATACTGTTGTGCTGTTCCTGACCTGCTGGGGGCTTGCTGCTGCTGTGGCCCAGGAGGAACCGCCATGGGGGCTTACCTCTCTGCTGGAGAGCCCTGTGTGCTGGCCTCCCTGGGCCCAGCTATGCCCCATGGACCTTTTGTTTCTTTTTATCCTCCAGGACCTTAAAGATTTCTTTGCTGCATCTAGCGTCTCTCGAGCGCTATATTTTAATTAGGAGGAGAGCGTGGGCTGCACAGTGCTGAGCTGCCGCCTTTGTTAGAGGGAATCCCGGTGTGAGGGATTTCCCCCGTGATGCTGCTGGAAGCGGGAGCCCTCCCTGCATTTCGTCTGCTTAGCGGGAGCCTACCCCGCTTGATGGATTCGTGAATTGCGGGTGCCCACCCCGCTTATGCTTTTATTTTAGGCGGGTGCCCACCCCGTGTTTGTGCTGGTTGCGGCGGGTGCCCACCCCCCGTTGTCCTAGTTAAAACGGGAGCCTACCTCGTATTGCTGCCGAGGCGCTGCCTGCCGCAGCAGCGCGACCCGGAAGCCAGGCGAGCTGCCTGACTATGGGCGGAGCCACGGCCAGAAGCCAGAAGTCCGGAGCCTCGCGGGCTCCACATCAAAGTCCCAGGTCCCACGAGGGGGCCCGGGTGAAGTGAGGAGAGGTGGTCGAGGCCGCCGATGGCAGTGCGGGGCTCCCATGAGTAAGGGAAGCCCCCACATGCAGGAGAAATATCGGCGCTGGTCAGCGGGGCTCTCATATTGAGGAGAGAGCCCCACGTATTGCTGAGCAGCCTTGGGAGGAGAAGAGCACCAGAAGAGGAGTTCCCCCGCAGATCTGGTGAGTGGGGGATCCTCCATTGTCCGGTGGTGGTGCTGATCGAGGCACAATGTCGGTGCCCATTTCCTGAGTGGCCCTGCCTGATAGAAGGCCGCTCCAACGATGGGGTATGTTTGTTTTTAGGGCCCCAGTGGGGGTCCCGAGGGCCGGTGGTGCCTGTACCTTCTTCCAGTTTGGGCATTCTTACAGCTGCCCCGCCTGCAAGGGGGCAGCTGCATCGATGGGGGCAATTTGCTTCAGAGATCCCAGTGGAGGCCCCGAGGGCACAGTCGTGCCAGGGCCCCTTTACCTTATTCTCAGCTGCGCCGCACCAGCGTGGGCAGCTGCAACGTTTTTTGCATATTTGTCAAGAGGTCACAGTGAGTGCCCAGGCCCACGTGCTGCTCTCAACTGCACAGCAATTAGCGTCAGCTGCAATGTTTAGGCCAACAGTTCTTTGGGGGTATTTTTTTTTATGAGATAGGAGTGAGATACACTCCTCTGTCCCGGCGCAATTGCGCACTTGTGGACTCTGCTGCATTGGTAGCTGCCCTGACATTTTGGACATAGGGCATTTGAGCCCTCTGAGAAGGCCAGTTGGCCAGTGGGACTGTTAGTTTGATAAGGCGCCAGGCCCTAATGTGATTTATGTGGTGCACAGGAAATGTGATTCATGTACTGTGATTTATGCACCCTGTGTTATGCCTCTAAATGTGGTTTATGTATGAGGTTATTTGCATACTGTGGTTTATGCTTGTGAGGTTATCCTCTAATGTGAATTATGCTTAGGAGGTTATGGTCTAATAGGTTTAGGCTTATGAGGTTGGCGCATAATATATTTTACGCCTGAGGTGATACTGTGCATAATATGGTTTGCGTTACAGGATGATGCTGAGTACAGTGTTTGCCAGTAATTACTGGTTGTGTTCTATGCCTATTATATGTTCTACATTTACTGAGTTCACTTTGTGATGGTTCTGACAATGGTCCAAGTGGTCCTGTCATGTGTATATAATTCCCTGTAAATATTTCCTAGTGCCAGGTGGCACAGTTTATATTGTGTGATTACTATTCTAATGTGTTTTATGACAATACAAAGGCTATTTTTGATATAACCTTGTGTGGAGTTCCTTTTGTGGTGTGCCTAGTGTGTTGTTGCTGTGTGTGTGTTGCACAAGCGCTTTACACATTGCCTCCGGGATAAGCCTGACTGCTTGTGCCAAGCTACCAAGGGGGTGAGCAGGGGTTGTTCGGCGTGTAACTTCCTTTCCCTGACAAGAGTGGTGGTTTCTGCCTGGGTATGGCGCAAGCCTTAGCCAACCAGAAATCCCATTTCTAACACAACGCCTCTTCTTCTACACACCCATCAGATATCTCTGACCTGTCCAACTGACCATGGCCACCATCCCACAGATCTGCAAGACCTCTGCTGAAGGAAGATCCTTTTCCTACCTCACTGCAAAGACCTAGAACTCCCTGCTTCTACATCTTAGGCAATCACCATCACTGGCTCAATTCAGGAAGGACATCAAGTGCTGGCTCTTCAACTGAACCACAGACCCTCCCCACAGAGCCTTGAGACTCTAACGGGTGAGTAGTTCTGCTCTACAAGAAACCTGATTGATTGATTGAATGATTGATTGATGCAGTAGCAATAAAGGTACGCCGATTGTCCCAGTCTGTGGGTGCTTTCGTGCATGTGAGGATCTAGGTAACATGGTTACCATAAGGATGTACAGCATGTGAGTGGAGTATCATATCATGAGTCCAGCAATTCCTGATATTTATGGCTAGATACTCCCCTATAAGTCATCAGTAGTTTGTGGACTAACTTTCTGGAACAACCCCATACTTCCAGCTGTGTCAGAGAAACTGTTTAGGGATGAGCTGGAGGTGATAAATGTATGCGTGTGCACAATGTGGTTGCAGAATGAATGGGCACCAGTTTTTCTGCTAGTACTTGATGTGGAGAGTGAGCCCCTGGGCCTTCGCCGCTCCCCCGTGTGGCAAAGTCCCTCCACCTCGTCTTCACCCTACGTGTCACCCTCAGCAGTGTCATCGCTGTCTGCCCTCGTTTCTGGGAATCTGGGAAATATTGGTCAAGCCAATCAATGACCTGTCCTAAGGGTGAGTAGTTGTGCTCTACAAGAAACCTGATTGATTGATTGATTTATTGATGCAGTAGCAATAAAGGGAGGCCGATTGTCCCAGTCTGTGGGTACTTTCGTGCATGTGAGGATCTAGGTAACATGGTTACCATAAGGATGTTCAGCATTTATGGGGGGTATCATATCATGAGCCGAGCAAAGCCTGATATTTATGGCGAGGTCCTCCCCTATAAGTCATCAGACGTTTGTGGACTTGATGGAGCAAGGACTTGTAGACAAGAGACTTGCTCGGAAGTAATCCTCTCCTTAATTTACTAACAAGTTATTAAAGATTGTTCGGGTTAGTGAAGCTTGCTTATGTGTTTACTAATGTGGATAACATGAACAAAGGACTAAAACCGCTTTAACGGGGAAATTTTTACTGCGCATGCGTCAACTGCATCTACGCAGTATGACGAGCTTGGAGGGAAATTCTTGCGCATGAGCAGAATCTTTGAAAATGGAGTCTTGAAGGCTCGCATGCATGGCATATGCTTAGCTGAAACGAAAATGAGCTATTTTACTAACGCTAATGCGGGGAAAGTACTAATAAGTAAATGGGAATAGAGTAGAGGTGGGTGGTATACAGAGAAACCATTTATTTATTTATGTGAAATTGATATTTGTCTTTCTGTCTTTATTATTAGTGCGCATTTGGGCCTAACATGTGTGACTGAAGTAAGCTGAGTAAAGGGAGACTGGTCATGTCCACTGGAAGTTAATCCGGTATGATGACACAAAGATTGAATGAAAGCCAAGGTCACAGAATGTTAGGTCCTGGGAACAGAGGGTGAAGAGTTTGACGAAGAGAACTTGTATACAGAAAACTATACTAATGTAACAAATAAAAATAAATGCATGTGTGAAATAAGATTTATGAATACAAATTAAGGGGATGGGTTTATAAACAATAGTTGTATTGCTTTTGATGACACATAAGCATGGTGTGATGATCTTTCTCCCTTGCCCGACCAATTATATTTTGTATTTTTACAATATTGAAACTTTAGTGGGTGGAACATGAAGAACGAAAGGTATAATTAAGATAGTTTTAGTTAGTTAGCTAGCAGAGCTCGGGATGCTGTCTGTGTAGCGGGAGAAGCTGTTTGCTAAGAGAGAGATGCTGTGAGATGCTGATGAAGAGCTGAATGCAGAAGCTGAAGCAGAACTTTCTATCCTAATTTAATTGGGTTAGATAAGAAGATCGCGGAAGAATCTTGAGGAGGAAGAGAGTGTCATAGAGGGGTGCGGAGCATTCGTCGATATTCTAGAGAGGTCATCTATCCTGTCCTGATTCCTGTCCTGAAGCTTTTGTCTCCTGATCTATCCTGGGGGACCCTCACCAGCCCTTTGGCCAGGGGGTTGGTCTTCACACAATTCTTGGTAATTATACATTTCCGTGATTTAGTTATATGCCCTTTTCTCTCTAGCCTCTCTTTTCCTTAGACATTTGTTCGTTGAGTAAGTCCATGTTATGTTTGACTGATAATAATTGATTGTTCTCTCCACTGAATGAAGGTGATTGCACTGTGTATTTGAGATGGTTCACAAGCATTTGAAATTTAGGTAAAGATTTAAACTTCCCTGAGTCTGTGGTTATTTACTTCAAATTTTAATGAATAGTCAGAATTTTGTCCTTTTCACCATCTAGTTCAACTAATGGTCCATCATCCTGAGGAAAGAACTTTTTGATCAGTGAAGAGCTAGTTAGAGATGAACAAAGGTACTGAATGACTTATCCTGAATCTTATGAAATCTATAAACTTGACTCCAGTGGTTTACTACAATTTGTGTGTGTGTGTTTATGGGCCAAGGTGAGTATATGCAAGTAGAGTATCTGTTGTTGGTATGCTGCTGCATAAGTTTTCTGGTAGCAGAGTTATGGTTATTATTGACTAGTTTGGTGATAAGTATTGGTTATTGATTATTGATTTATGTTTAACAAAAGAGTTAGCGTTTTTTTTTGTCGTCCGGAATCCCGGGAAATTGGAATAGCGGGTGGTGACAGAAACCACACTGCAGTGAGGTTACCCATCTGTTGGAGTAATACTGAGAAGCTATGCAGGGCTGGCAGTGTTAAACTAGAGACTATTTTGTTTAAAAGAAGAGTGTGAATGATAGCAGAGGGTTCGCTGGAGTAAAAGCTTCTCCCGAGCTTGAATGAAGAGTAAACAGGGATTTTACTCGCAGTAAAAGAAGAGTAATTCTGAAGCTCAAGAATAAGTCGGAATCTATCCTTTGTTTTAGTGGAACAGACAGAGTAGCGAATGTTTTTTATGTTGTTATTATCGGATTTTATTTCAGAAAAGTAAAAGAAGTAAGTTTTCGTATTACCTTGTAAAGGGAGGGTCTGTCGCTGCAGTTATACTGACATCACAGAGAGCCGCGCTGGGATTGGTTGAAACAGCGGGCGTGAGACAGGAGCAGATTGTAAAGGAGAGGTCAGTAGTACGAAGCAATACTGAAGTCACAAAAAGCCGCACTGGCATTGGTCAGACTACGAGGGCGAGCCTGAGTCTGATTGGTTAATAGATAATAGCTGCGCTAGGATTGGTGAGAAAAGAATTGTATGTTGAGTCCTGATTTGACTGCAGGTGTGAGTCGTGCTGACATAGGACGCGACGTAGGTAAAAGAGCTAGAAGATATACGGAAGACTCTTTCCTATATCGTCCATCTGAAATGTTCGGAAGACAAAAGAAAATGACATTAATGATGAAAATTAAACATTTCTTTAAGAAAGACATGCCAGTATTGACTAGAGAAGGAATTCCTATTCTGCCACCCAAAACACCTGCGTCATTTATGATGATGGAGAAAGGGTATCACACGTGTGTATGGTTGGAGAATTAAATGAAATATATAAAAGGTGATGGTGTTTTGGCTTTTCCAGATCATGGTACTTTTAATTTAAAGATACTTCAGAATTTGAGAGATGGAATGAATATGTTGGAACCAAATCCTAGAATGACACAGTATGAGGCTTTGGAAGAATGGGAGATTGAGGCATTTGATCGTGAAAAGTTCAGGAGTGGTCAGAGACTTAGAGGATGTTTGCCAAGACATCCGTATGAATCAAGTAGAGATCAAATGAAGTGCTGGAGAAGAGATGTAGTATTAGAGGGTTTATATCCAGTGTTAATGGCTGAAAAACAGTCAGGAAGCAAGTGTACAGAGAAAACGAAACCCCTGAATGTGACAAGATATGGTGAATCAGATGACGAATTGTTGGAGGACATTTTAACTAAAAATCCTCCACCGTATCAAGAAAGACCCAGTAGAGCCACCCCAAGTGCACCGGTAATGGGAACACCCTTAATTCCTCAAATTTTACATGATACATCAGTTAATAGGGTGCTTCAATATAAAGAAATAGAAACATTGAATAGAACTAGGGAAGAAGTAGTACAGAAAATAGGTCAATTGAATTTAAAAACTGAAGCTTTGACAGTGCCCGTGACCATAGGTCCTGTTATTCCATTATATGGAGATAAAATGAGCTCCTCAAAACCTCAAGCTGTAACAATTCCTTTAAGTAATTCCAGAAAAGAGGAAGTAATATCTGATGATCAAGCTAGTGAATGCGGTTTAGTCATTTCATTAATGGACCTTCCAATAAGGGAGCCTATAATTGAAACTCCAAAAAGTGTAATTCTTGGAAATTTGAAAGAAAAAGGGTCCATGGTACCTTTAGCAACTAGAAGCTCCACAGCAGTCACTCGAGAAGATTTGGAAAGATGGGCACAGGGAATAGAAAAACGAAGCTCAACACCAAAGATTTTAGATATTTACAGATTTAAAGTACAGTTGGAAGAAATGATAGCTGGAAATGCGGGACTAGAAAAATTGAACCTTTACAATGAAGAGGAGTTGTTGTCTATATGTAGGAGCATAACAAGAAATGCGAGATTGTTTCATGAAAGATTGACAGAGGTTGCTTCAGAGATTGGAGTATATATATCAAGATCAAAATTATTACCGAAGCCATATCGAGTGGAGTTTATGAATGTGTCTGGTAAAAGACTACAGATAAAAGTGTTAATGGACATTTTTCAAAAGTGGGAGACATTGATAAGTAGAGGACTAGGTGGCCATGAAAAAAGGAGGAAGCACAAGCAAAGGAAGCACCATCTGCATTCTTACTGAAAGAATCAGAAAAGGCAGAAAGATTGTGTCCCATGAGAGAGGTTCCTGGTTTTGGATATGTTCATGTCCCGTGGAGCAGACAGGATATTTTGTCATTTACAAATGATTTCCCTAGGACGAGAGAGAAACCGGTTGAATGGTACAGACAGGTTGAGAGATTTGTGAAAGTTTTGAAGGTTCTGTTGAAGGACTTAGATGGTTTGTTTGATATTGTGGTACCTGCTGACTTATGGACAGAGTGTAAGAACACAGTTGATTGGCCAAGTGAGGAGTATGCTAGAGACTCGAAAACAGGAACACCCTCAGAGGAGGTGATTAAGAAATATCACCAAGTGATTACTTTCCTGAAAGGCAAAATACCTCCTAAAGAAACAGATTGGGTAAAGATAGATAGAACTACTCAAGAGCCAAATGAGTCTGTGCATGCGTATTATGAGCGGTTACTGCAGGTGTTTAAGCAGTATAGTGGTTTTGAGAACATTGGTGATAAGGATATGGGACATTTTGTGTATCGGTTTGTGTATGGTTTGAAACCGGAGATTAGTCAGATGATTCAGCAGCACATTTTGTGCTGGCAGAGCAAGTCGATTGATGAGATTTTGAAATATGCAAAACATTGAGGAGATGACATTGAGGCAAGGCGAAGAAAGCTAAAAGAGAAAAGGATGTGAGCACAAGTGAAATTGGCAGAACAACAGGAAAATAAATTAAATACACAGACTGATAGCCAGTGAAAGAGCAGAATCAGAATGATCAAGTGGTGAATGGTGGTAAAGTAAGAGGACGAATGAATAGCGAGGAAGCGAAGAAGAAGTTTCCTTGTCATGGGTGCGGAAACCTTGGACATTGGAAGAACGAGTGTAAGAATATTCAGAATAATAATGGGCCAAACCAAAATTTTAATCCACAGATGCATTATGAATCAGCCACAGCAGGTAGTTACTCCACAGTATCAGGTGCCACCAGCTCCTATGCCAAATTTTGTGAACCATCAAATATACAGTGCGAACGCCAGATTTCACAGAGAAAGTGGTAAGAAAAATTCTGTGGTTACACAATATTTTTTGTAGAACAATGATGACGAAATGGACTTCGCGCAATGAAGGTGCCTAAGAGGGAGGAAGAGGAGTGCATGTTTGGCACATCCTTGCAAGTAGTTCAGTTGGGTTCATATGTTGAAGGGATGGTGCAAGGTAGTGATATCACTTTTCTATTGGACATTGGTGCTACCCGGTCTACTGTGAGAACAGCAGACATCCCAAACCTACCCCTCTCGGGAGAATATATCCAAGTTTTAGGAGTGTTGAATCAACAGATCAGAACCCTAATCACAAAACTGATGGAAGACATGCATCGGTTTGTAAATTTGCGATTCCAGTCCAGTAAATCAGTTGGGAAGAGATCTATTGTGCAAAATGAATTGCACAATCTACCTTACACCAGATAGTGTCGCTTTCCAAACTCCTGATGAAGATTTTGTATACAAATTAATGTTAGCTAAGCAAGGTACTGAAGTAGATGAGATGTTTTCATTGATAACTGAAAGTGAATTGCCAGAAGAATTGAGATCCACAGTGAATCCTGAAGTGTGGGATTTCACAGGAAAAGATATTGGGCTGATGTCAAACGTAGATCCTGTGAAAGTGACAGTGAAAGAAAGTGCAGTTTATCCAAACACACGATAATACAAAATGAGTCCAGAAGTGAAAGCAGGAGTTGCTCCAGAAATTGACCGAATGATTAAACAAGGCATTTTAAAAGAAATAATGGGCAGTCCTTGTAATTTGCTAATAATGGGACTTAAGAAGCCTAGCGGAAAATACAGAATAGTGTAAGATTTGAGAAAGATCAACAAAATTGTAGTGCCTTGTTGCCCAGTAGTGACAAATCCAGCAGTGATCCTTTATCAGATACCTTGGAATGCAGGCTTGTTTACAGTAATTGATTGATGCCAAGCCTTTTTCTCTATTCCTTTGTGCCCAGACAGCCAATATTTGTTCGCTTTGAGGTTTGAGGACCGTGTCTTGGCATGGTGCCAAGTTCTTGAAGGGCATACAAAAAGTCCCTACATTTTTTATCAAATCCTGAAAAAGTGGCTAGAAACATTGGTCATGCCCAGAAAATCAGTTTTGGTTCAGTACATTGATGACCTACTGGCGGCATCAAAAACACAAGAAGATTGTGTCACTGACACAATTGCATTACTGAACCATTTGTCTGAAGGAGGACTCAAGGTGTCTCCGGAGAAATTGAAGTTTTGTCAACAAGAAGTTAAATACTTAGGCCACAAAATAGAAAGAGGAGTTAGAAAAGTGACCCTAGAGAGAATTAAAAAATAATCAAGAAAATGCAACTACCTCGTACACAAAAGGAGATGAGACTGTTTCTCGGAGTAGTTAGGTACTGTATGCAGTGGATAATAGGTTTTTCCCTGCTGGCAAAACCATTGATTCAGTTGACCCGTAAAAGAACAAAAGATCCGATTGTTTGGAATGATGAATGCGTGGAAGCGTTTGTGAAATTGCGAAATTGTCTGTGTGAGGCCCCTGCCTTAGGCATGCCTGATTATACAAAAGAATTTGCGTTGTTCTGCTGTGAGAGAGAAAGTTGTGCACTTTCAGTTCTGACTCAAAGGCATGGATTGGGCCGACTTCCAGTAGCATATTTTTCTGCTACTCTGGATCCTGTGGCTTCAGCTTTACCTGGCTGCTTAAAAGCAGAAGCTGCTACTTGTGTGAGTCTAGAGCAATGTGAATCGATTGTGATGGGACAGCCAGTCAAAGTTTATGTCCCACATTCTGTTGAGATTCTTTTAACAAGAACTTGAATACAGCACCTTACCCCTAGTCGGATGACTAAGTATGAAAGAGTGATTCTGGGAGCAGAAAATGTGACAGTAATAAGATGTACCATAATTAATCCTGCCACATTATTACCAGATCCGTGTTGTGAAGAAGTGAAAGATGAAGTGGATCATGATTGTCTGGATGTAACTGAAATGTGTAGCAAGCTCAGACCGGATATAAAAGAAGTACCCTTAAAAGAGCCAGATCATGAATTATTTGTAGATGGCTCATGCATGAGAACAGAGGGAGGAGTACTCAGTGCAGCTTACGCTGTATGTAAAATATTGGAAGTTGTTGAAGCATACTGTCTACTGGGAGTCAAATCTGCACAAGTAGCCGAATTGGTGGCCTTAACAAAGGCATGCAAGATTGTCAATATGGTTTCGGGGTTGTGCGCAACTTTGGCCAGCTTTGGATGCAGAGGGGATTTCTGACTTCTTCAGGATCTACTATTCGTAATGGCAAAAATGTAAAAGAGTTATTGGAAACAAATGAAACTTGCCAAAAGAAATAGTAGTGGTTAAATGTGCTGCTCACCAGTCAGGAAATGACTATGTAGCGGCAGGTAACCGATATGCTGATCAAATTGCTCAATATTGTGCAAGAAATAACAAGGCACCTAATATAAAAATTTAAAAAAGTGAAATCAGCTGCCAACTTATGTTTTTTTCTCAGCTCTAGAAACAGGGAATGAGGTTAGACAGTTGCAGGATGAAGTTGAGACGAAAGAAATGGGAATCTGGATAAAGTTAGGTTGTGAAAGAAGGACAGAGGATGATGTATGGTCATACACCGATGGCAGACCAATCATGCCAGATTGTTTACTTTCTACAATGGTAAGAATGTATCATGAGGACACACATGTTGGTAGGGATGCCATGATCAGACTATTCAGACAAAACCGGTAAAATCCAAAGTTCAGGGTAGTCACAGAGAGCTTATGCCAAAGATGCTTAATCTGTCAGCAGTTAAGTCCAGGCAGAAAGATAGTGGTCAGTTGGAGAAAAATTGGAAAGGCAGAAGGACCATTCACAAGATCACAGCTTGACTTCACTGAATTGCCTCCGTGCAACGGAATGAAGTACGTTCTTGTCATAGTGTGTTTGTTTTCACGATGGGTGGAGGCATATCTCACTAGGAGAAATGATAGTCTAACAGTTGCTAAATTGCTGTTTAGAGAGTTGATTCCGCGATTCGGTTCCCCAGTCACTTTGGAATCAGATAGAGGACCTCATTTTAATAATGAAATAATTCTAGTAATCTGTGAAGCATTCAATATTGAACAAAAAATGCACTGTGCATACCGCCCAGAGGCTTCTGGAGTGGTTGAGCTACTAAACGGCACAATCAAGTCAAGGTTAGGGAAAGTGTCTGCATCCACATCACTAAAATGGCCAGATGCGTTGCCTCGTGTGTTGATGGGACTCTGAAGTATTCCTGAGAGAAAAACAGGATTGAGTCCACATGAAATACTCATGGGAAGGGCAATGAGACAAATATTTATTCCTGGACATAAATTGATGAATATAACTGATGATCTGGTATTGCACTATTGCAAAGGATTGGCTCACCTAGTGCATTCTATCTCTCATCAGGTTGGAGAAGACGCAGTTGCCAGGCAGCCAACACAGGCGCATGATTTGAATCCTGGAGACTGGGTGGTAGTGAAGAAACACGCCAGAAAGTTGTGCCTAGCACCCAGGTGGGATAAACAACGTCAAGTCATACTTGTCACTACCACAGCAGTGAAGTGTGCAGGTTTACCCATTTGGATACATGCCAGCCACACCAAAAGAGTTCCAGTCCCTACTGAAGAAGAACAACTGACTGAACCAGTTGAAACAGCTGAAGGTTGTGAAGTCGAAGAATCTAGAGTGATAGATTCTGAAGTCATAGACGAGGAACAACCGAGCACAAGTCAGGAGGGATGGATACCAGTGATTGACATACCTGAAGTTGTTATTCAAACAAGAAGAAGAACCAGATTAGAGAGATAGGATAGCAGTGAGGATCAGACAGGTATAGAAGAACATGCTCAGGAAGAAGTGAACAAAGCTACTCGAAACCCTGAGCAGGACCAGATAGGGAAAGAAGAAGATACTCAGGCAAAGGTGAACAGAACTATTCAAAGACCTGAGCAGGGACAGACAGGAAAAGAAGAACACGTTCAGGCAGCAGAAGTTCAAATTGTAGTAAGACCTGAAAAGGACCAGTTAGGAGAAGAAGAACACGTTCAGTCAGAAAAAAAGGATCAATTTGAAATAAGACCTGAACAATACCAGATAGAGAAAGAAGAACATGTTCAGGCGGATGAAATAACACTAATAAGACTTGAACAGGAACAGGTAGAAAGTGATTCAGAAGAAGAAGAACAGATTTTGCCTAAACATACTGGAAATAAAAGAACCTTAGGAGAAGACAGGGAAGGTGAAAGTGCAGTTCAGGTTAAAAGTGTCAGAAAAGGTGATAACTGGCCAAGTGGAGTGAAAAGATTGAGATACAATCTGAGAAAAACAAGAGAAAGATCAGGACAGGTGAATGAGGTTACTAGTCAAAATCAGTCTAAACAGTCAATTGTGAGAAACACCTGAAGAAGCCCAAGACTGAGAATTCTGCACAATAAATACAAGGCCCCTGTGTGGACGTATGTAATTTTAGAAGAATTTGAGAACTTAGATTTGAGTGAGGAATCAGAAGAAGTAGATGCTACACAGATTGATGAAAGAAAAGTGAGACCACCGTAAGCAAAATTTTGAATTTCCAAGTAAAGAAAGTAAGAGGAGAAAATATCTTCTCAGATTAAAATGGCAAGAAATGGAGTCACTGGGCAACCGAAACGAAGTTTAAAACGAAGGTGTTGTAGAACTTGCCTATGTAGTATCCTATTAGTGATCTCAGTATGGTTATTTCTAACAGTAGCAGTACCTTTATTGATGATAACAAACAAGAAGAATGATACAGTTACTAATGAGAAAGTAGCTACAATAAAAGGAGATAGAGTAGAATTAGAAGCAGCAGATGAGACAGATTTTCATCACACAATATCAGATAATGACACATCTTTAAATGTTTTTACAAAGTTGTTATTTCAATATGTAGATACAATGGAGATTAATGATTGTTATGTCTGTATGAAATTTCCAGCGTCAGTGTCAGAAGGAGTTACATATCACCATTTACCTTTAATGAATGGCATATCATGTGGTGTTTTAGCAAGTGTGTTTCATAAAACCAGGAATCTTCAGTGTTACTATTCAAACTTAGGGGAGAGGAGTTGGCCTAACGGCTAGGGCGGTCGACCTCGGACCTGGGGAACAGGGTTCGAGTCTCTGTAATGACGCTGAACATCCTGTGATTCTGAGCAAATCACTTAATCTCCCCGTGCCTAACAAAGAATGAATGTGTGACCTCATGTAACGTAACGGGTGCTATGTAAAGCGCTCTGATACCTGATTGGATTCGGGTCAAGTTTGCGCTATATAAAACTCTGCAAAAACAAAAAAAAGATGTTGTATTTTCAGAGCTTCCTGTTCTAAAAGAATATGAATCCAGTACTCAGCAGCCAGGATGCACAGTTTATGGGTGAATTTTTCTTAACAATGAAATCAATAGATATAGTACAATTTAACATGTAAATTACGTGAAGAAGAGAAAGTGTTTTTGAATTTAGTTGAAGAAAGGAGACAGGTTTTCCAAAATAAAGCTGCTGAACAGAAAACCCATGTACCACCATGGGCGGGTAAAGAGGGAATTTATACAGCTGGCAAGGCTCATGCTGTGATGTCCCTGGACTTTGTGAAGAAAGGGAAAACCTACCTCCAGAGATTAAAGACAGATTATAATAACTTATTTATTGGTTCCAGTGAATGTGAACATAACTTCCTAAATTTGGGGACTAAAAGGGGGAACTGATCCAGTCTTTCCTTGGGTTTACTACGTGTGTGGGAATAATGCTTATTATAAGTTGCCTGCACAATGGTAAGGAAGCTGCTACTTTGGGAGAGTATTTCTGAAAATGTATCATGTGAAAAGAATCACTGGAAACAATGAAAACACTAATGGACTAGCACGGAGAAAGAGAGCTAGTCTTTCAGAAATAGCGGGTGATATATTTGGAGCATTAATACCTTGAATGGGAGTCATTCTGAATTCACATAGAATTTGTAAATTGTCAACAGTAGTTGATCGTCTCTCGACGTATACTGCTGTGGGTTTCTTGATGATAAATACGGAAATGGTTGCAATTAGGTCTATGGTTTAGAAAATCGACTTGCGCTTGACATCTTATTGGCAAAAGGGGGCGGAGTCTGTGGAATGCTGAAATTTCAACATTGTTGCACTTACATTCCTGATAAAAGTAAGGAAATCAGAGGGTATATAAAGAATATTACAAAACTTCATGAACAATTGAAACCACTGGAGGTTGACATTGTATGAGAGAGACTAACAAAATGTATTTCTTCAATAGGGACTTGGTTTTCTGATTTGATTTGATTAGGGAAAAGTATTCTAGGTCAAATAATTCTTCCATTAGTTGGTATAACAATAATAGTTTTAGCAATAATGATTTGGTATAAATGGTGCAGAAACAAAGTAAGAGAAAGAAAATACGAAGTGAATGGGAAAGGAAAGAAAAGAAAGAAGGAATACGAGGAGATACAGATGGAGGAAATGAAAGGGAGGATATACAAAAAGATGAAAGACTTAGAAAACAAAGATGAAAATGAGAAAGAAAAAGGAGGAGAATGAGAATGAGAAAAGTTGCAAGTTGGGATCTGATTAGGGATGGGTAATTTTGTGATGGCTCAAAATGCCATCAGAGAGGGGATTGATGGAGCAAGGACTCGTAGAAAAGAGACTTGCTCAGAAGTAATCCTCTCCTTTAATTTACTAACAAGTTATTAAAGAATGTTCGTGTAAAACTAATGCACACCACATAAACACGCAGGTTAGTGAAGCTTGCTTATGTGTTTACTAATGTGGATAACATGAACGAAGGACTAAAACTGCTTTAACGGGAAAATCTTTACCGCGCATGCATCAACTGCATCTACGCAGTATGATAAGCTATCGCCTGGAGGGAAATTCTTGCGCATGAGCAGAAGCTTTAAAAATGGAGTCTTGAAGGCTCGCATGCATGGCAAATGGTTAGTTGAAATGAAAACGAGCTATTTTACTAACGCTAATGCAGGGAAAGTACTAATAAGTAATTGGGAATAGAGTCGAGGTGGGTGATATACAGTGAAACCATTTATCTGTGAAATAAAAATTTGTGTTTCTGACTTTATTATTAGTGCGCATTTGAGCCTCTCATGTGTGACTAAAGTAAGCTGAGTAAAGGGAGACTGCGCATGTCCACTGGAAGTTAACCTGGAGTGATGGCACAAAGGTTGAATGAAAGCCAAGGTCACAGAATGTTAGATCCTGGAAACGGGGGGTGAAGAGTTTGATGAAATGGACTTGTATACTGAAAATTATACTAATGTAACAAATAAAAATAAATGCGTTAGTGAAATAAGATTTATGAATGAAAATTAAGGGGACAGGTTTACAAACAATAGTTGTATTACTTTTGATGACATGTAAGAATGGTGTGATGATCTTCCCCCCTTGCTAGGCCAATCATATTTGTAGTTTTACGATATTGAAAATTTAGTGGGTGGAACATGAAGAACAAAAGGTATAATTAAGATAGTTTGCGTTAGTTAGCTACCAGAGCTCGGGATACTGTCTCTGTAGCGGGAGATGTGGTTTGCTGAGAGAGAGATGCTGATGAAGAGGTGAATGCAGAGGCTGAAGCAGAACTTTCTATCCTAATTTAATTGGGTTAGATAAGAAGATCGCGGAAGAATCTCGTGGAGGAAAAGAGTGTCAGAGAGGGGTGCAGCGCATTCGTCGGTATTCTAGAGAGGTCATCTATCCTGTCCTGAAGCTTTTGTCTCCTGATCTATCCCGGGGGGCCCTCACCAGCCCTTTAGCCAGGGGGTTGGTCTTCACACCATTCTAGGTAATTATAAATTTCCGTGATTTAGTTACATGCCGTTTTGTCTCTATCCTCTCTTTTCCTTAGACATTTGTTCATTGAGTAAGTCCATGTTATTTATTTATTATATAAGCGAGGACCTAATACTTCTGTATCCAGTGAGGGGAGACGCAGGTGGTTGACACAGTCAGATAATCACCATCCTTGAAGGTCAGAGTGAGGGGGGAGTTCACTAGGTTATTGATGCCTAGGTTGGTTGACTTGGTCAGTAAAATATTGGTTGAGGAGAAGGATTTTCAGGTCCTTTTTGAAGCAAGAGAAGTAAGGGTTGCATCTGAGGTCAATGGGGAGTGCGTTCCACATCCTGGGTACGTTACCCGAGAAGGACCGGCACTGGGTCGTTTTCTTTTTCGGTTTCGGAGGGATGACAACAAGTGAGTTGGTGCCTCTCAGAGTTCTGGATTTTCCTGATTTTACTAGTTTGCTGTGTAGGTAGTTGGGGGATTGGGGGTGAAGGACCTTGTGTGTGATGCAGGCTAGTTTGTAAATACATCTACCTTCCACGGGAAGCCAGTTGAGAGCATTGAGGATTGGTGAGATGTGTTCAAATCTTTTTACATCAGTTATGAGTCGAGCTGCCATGTTAAGGACTGACCTTAGTGGGGCTAGGTGAGCTTTTGGTGATCCTGTTAGGATGGCGTTTCCATAGTCAAGTTTAGAAAGGACTAGGGATTGTACAATTGTCTTGAGATCATCTTGAGGAATGAAAGGTTCAATTTTCTAGAGGTTTTTTAGAGAGTAAAGTGCACTTTTTGCAGAGTTCTTGATGTGGTCCTTAATTGACAATTTCTTATCCAGGGTAATGTCTAGTGACTTTACCGAGTCAGATAGGATGAGGTAGTAGTTTAGAGCATCAAGCTCCTTGAGCCAGTTTTGAATTGTTCGGTGGTTACTTTTCAGAGAGAATAGTCTTAATTCCGTTTTGTCCGGTTCAGTTTTAAGTGGTTTGCGTTAAACCAGGATTGGATCTTGGTTAGTGTGTCATTGAGGTGTCGGACGTCAAAGGGTGATTTGATTTTGTAGTATATTTGTGTCTCATCTGCATATAGGTTGTATTGAACCCCTGCTTGTTTCAGAATAATTGCAAGGGGTTCCATGAAGAGATTGAAGAGGGATGGTGAGAGGATCGATAATAATTGATTTTTCTCCCCACTGAATGACGGTGATTGCACTGTGTATTTGAGATGGTTCACATGCATTTGAAATTTAGATAAAGATTTAAACTTCCCTGAGTCTGTGGTTGTTTACTTTAACTTTTAATGAATAGTCAGAATTTTGCCCCTTTCACCATCAACTAGTTCAACTAATGGTCCATCAACCAGAGAAAAGAACCTTTTGATCAGTGAAGGGTTAGTTAGAGATGAACAGAGGTACCGAATAGTTAATCCTGATCTTATGAAATCTATAAACTTGACTCCAGCGGCTTACTACAATTTATGTGTGTGTGTTTATGGGCCCAGGTGAGTATATGGTAGTAGAATATCTGTTGTTGGTACGCCGCTGGATCAGACTAACTGTCTGGAACAGCCCCATACTTCCAGCTGTGTCAGAGAAACTGTTTAGGGATGAGATGGAGGTGATAAGTGTATGCGGTGTGAGCAATGTGGTTGCAGAACGAATAGCCACCAGTTGTTCTGCTAGTACTTGATGTGGACAGGGAGCCCCTGGGCCTTCACCACTCCCCCATGTGGCAAGGTCCCTCCACCTCGTCTTCACCCTACGTGTCACACTCGGCAGTGTCGTCGCTGTCTGGGAAATATTGGTCCAGCCAGTCAAGGACCTGTTCCGGGATTTTGAAGGAGAGCGCCTGTTGATTTCACAGTACCTTGAGTCTGGTTGGGAAAAGGAGGGCATATGTGAGGCCCACATCCTGGAGTGGCTGCTTGGCCTCTTGAAAGGAATCCGGCTTCCGTTAGATAGCTACGGTATAATTCAGGAAGAGCGAGACCATCAACCAGGTTAGGGACTCTGTCTCAGGCCGCCTTTAACACTACATCACGATGATAAAGCCTCCTGCCATGATCGGCTGTGGAGGAGTACCGGCGATTGGTAGGGACCCTGTGGGCCCCCTCAATCACAAACATGTCTGAGAGCCCTGTTGGAGCCACCGCCGTCTGGAGCCATTCCTCTATAAACTTGGTAGCTTGTGTTCCCTCCTTGCCCTCTGGAAATCCGTTGATGCTAATGTTGTTGCGGCGGGGTCTCCCTTCCACATCCTTTGCATGGTCTTGTCATGTAATAGATCTACTCAACGCTGCAGCTGGGCCACCTGTGCAGTAAGTTGTTCATGGCTCAGGGTCAATATCGAGAGCGTCAGATCATTCGTTTTGACCCCGTCGGATAATTTGCGATGGTCATCTTTAAACAGGCTCACGTCCATGGTGATGGCCCATATTCGTGGCTCTATCACCTGATACAATTCCCTGATTTTCTGTTGGATTATGTCCAGTTAATTCAATGGGGGTGTTATTCCGGAAGTGGCCATGGCTGTGTCCATAGTCTTAGTTTGGGAGCCATCCGATGGAGGTAATTGGGAGCAAGCCAACAAGATCGATCTGTCTAATTTAGTCCGAGTGTTCCCCATAGTTGTCTTTACCAAACAGCAACAAATCAATGTATTCTTCTAGGTCTATGGTCTGACTGCAGAACTTTAGGCCTCCCTAGGTGAACTACCATCCACTGAATAAGTGTCACTTCCAGAGGGCCCCTCTGGGGACTCCCTCTAATTTGTACTTGTCCTATTTCACCTGTGGTCTCAAATAGAAGTCCACGAGTCCAGTCCGGCCAGGGTCTTTTTGTATGGGTACCCTCGTATTAGCAACAGACCAGCACCATTAGGCAGTGTCATTAGGTTCACCAGTTGACAGACCAGGATCTCCTCTTCCCTTTCCAGTGCCTGCAAATTAATCCTGTTGTGCCCTTCCCTGGGCCCCCTCAGCATGGTCTTCACCTAGACGGTCCAACTGCACTTCTATGGCAATGAACCTTGAGGGGTCACCAGGTCACTCTTCTGCATGCTGTCTACTTCTAGGGGTCCCTCCTTCTCCCAGGCCACCACAGGAGGCCCGCCTCCATGCCTCAGTATCTCCTGGGTGGTGCAGTCATTTGAGCACCCACTGCCTCTAGGCCTAGGCAGTGCGTCCCGCTAGGGCAAGCTTCAGGTTCTCTGCACGCCACACTGCTGCTCTGGCCCCCAAGGGGGCCATTAGCTCATTGGCTGGTGCTCTCCTTGGGGCCAGCACCCGGTGTCAGAGCGCTCCACCCGCCATGTTGTTTACCCCACAAGGCCCACTCCAACACCTGATCCTGAGAGAAGCTCATAAGAATCAGACAAGACTTCTCGCATCGCACTTTAGTGCTGGACAGCAAAACCACAGTACTAAGGTTACAACTGGCCTTATTATATGCACAAAGGATTTCTAGTGCAAGCCGCGCTTTGTGTAACATTTATTGCCACAAGAAAGCACATTTTCTGAACTAAGCTGCAATACTCAAACTACAAATGAAAGTTTTTAACTACAAATGAAAGATGTATTTCCTTTAATATATGCAACACATGAAACTGATTGATTTGGGACATTGACAGCCAAAAGAAACTGGTGATTAAGAGAACGTGCACCACCATAAGAGTCAGGTTGGGTGATTATTATGGGCATCACCTGTTGAAATATTCTTGCAGACTATGTTAACAAGGATTGTGTTATTTCAATACCTGTTTTCTGTTCAGTCAAAACCTGTCTAATGTGCATAGAAAGAACTTCTTAGAGAAATAGTTTGTTGTGCATTGCACACTATCTGGTACTTCTATGTTGTACCTAAGCTGACACAAATACTTTTCTGAGTGCTTATGGTTGAACCTTGTCCAATAGGTGTTATTCAATTGCTGATCATAAAATTCCTGGGCAGTCTTAGTAACTGGTGAACCTGTAGTCCGAACCCAGTATTTACGCCCTCTGGGAACCAGAAGATGCAGATAAACCTGAATCATTGAAGACCTGGAATTTCTCTCTTTCTGTTTCATACCAAGCCCCCTTCCCCTTGGGAACCTTCTGGGGCACAGTCTATACATAATTGCGACCTCATTAGTTCTCACTGGGATTTTGGAATTAATGTCACCCCATCGGAACAGCCTGGAGTTCAAGTGAGTGGCTTGCAACACACTGGGAGAAACCTCACAATAGAGGTGATGTGTTAGGTTCTGCTTCAGATTGCCCCGCACAGCAGCAGTGATGCATCGGTTCTACTGGAGCCACAAATGGGCTGACAAAACACATTTAGGCCTACTCCCAAGGGTCTAGGACTGGGGTCGCATAACCTGGAAGGTTAGGACTCACAGATGGCAGAGTACAGGAACTGGGGTCAAGGTTGTTGGAGCCTTTAGTCCCTGAGGCTCTAATCAGGTGGCCAGCCAACTAGCCCCTGAAGTCATTATTACTCTGGGGTCCTGGGTTCAACAGATGCAGGTCCAGTCCACTCATCCAAGCAAAGTAGCAGCAAACCAGCACTGCAGAGACACAGTCCAGCAGAGTGGCACTTTTCAGTCCTTCTTGCTGGCTGGCAGAGTCTCCACAGGTCCAGAAGTATACTAAAGAGTTGGTGTATGACGTCCAATATTTACTTTGAAGTGGGAGAAGCTTCTAGAGGTTCCCCTTTGAAGTCCAAAGGCAGCCTAACTTCCCTTTTCTGGCTCCAGACTAACTACAGGGGGTATGTAGCCCTTTGTGTGTGGCCAGGACACAGCCTATTTAAGTGTAAGTAGGGCTTTGTCTAGCTCCACCCTCCCTCCCTGCCAGTGATGGCTCATCCAGACACACCTACATTCTCTATTGTGTGTGTGTCTGTCCAGGAGGAATACACAAGTCATGGCTAAGGTAGAATAATGGCAACTTTCTAAAAGTAGAATTTCTTTAATTGTAATTTAAAATGACACTTCACCTTGAGAGAGGATTTTGCATTATAATTCCCGAGACACCAAACATGCACTGGTCACATTCCCCCATTTGGAAATTTTCACTTATTAAATGTAATAAGGTAACTCCAATGCCCTGTGGGCTGCCCTGGGTCTGCCCTAGGGGTGAGTTATTTGTAAAAAGAGGAAGGTTTGAGCCTGGAAAAAGTTTTATTTTTACCAGGTTGACATGGCACTTTGAAACTGCACACACAGGCTGCAATGGCAGATATGAAATATGTTTAAATTAAGTGGGTGGTAAATAAGTACTGCATGCCTACTAGTAGCATTTAATTTACCGGCCCTTTCTGCATGCAGTACCACTTTACTACGGACTTACAAGTAAATGAAATAGGCCACTGTGGTGTAAGTCAATTTTACAATGTTTTAAGGAAGGAGCACAAGCATATTAGCACTGGTAAAGTGTGCAGAGTCTTAAAGCCAACAAAAAGTGGTTCAGAAAAGAGGAGGGTGAAGGCAAACAATTTGGAAGTGACCCCGCAGAAAGACCCAACTCCAACAACGGTAAACTTTTTGAAAGCCTTTTGCAACAAGTACACATCAAGAAAACTCATCTAAAATATTTAGCATTACAGGAACACCGTTGTAAGCAATTGGATTGTAATGCTACAGGAAGAGAGGCTACTGTTTATATGTGTGCTTTAGCCGAGCTCTTACAGTGCCAAAACAATCTAGCTTCTATAAAGGTATACTTTGAGCATTCACTGGCTCAACCTCAGCAGCATGGATTATGCAACAAGGCTTTCCTCAGAGAAATGTATTAGATTCATGTGTGTGCAACAACAAATCAAAACAAAAATAGAAGTTAAGAAAGTAAAGAATGAAACAATGAGATAGCAGTGCTTTCATGTTTGGCACAGAAAGAGAGTAATGCTCTAAAGGAACAGGAATAAAAAATGCTTTGGACCCAAAGTACCTTAATTAGCATGTCTAGATATCAGGGCTGGTTCCCCAGTTCCAAGGGGCAATTCACAATTTTAAGTTCAGATTCACTATAAAATATCCAGTCTGTGGTTAGCAATGGCAACTGAGTGAATCACACTAAAGTTCCTGCACTTTCTCCACCCAGGTTTTTTAGTAAAGAGATATGCTTTCATGCACATGGTACATCCAACAAATTTCATTTTCAAGCCCTTGTTTGTGTTAGCACACATAGTGGGATTTACTGTGTCTGAGAATGGATCCCCTAGATCAAAGTAAAAGTAACAGCTTTTTGCATGGGCTATTCACAAGTCAATTTTGCCAGTGAACCGAGAAGTATAGGACTTTTCATTGAAAGACATCGGACTAATCAAAGGTGTAGATCCAGTTCGAATGACAGCACAATCAAATGCAATGTTCCCAAGAATGCCGCCTTATAATCTAACTCCAGAGACAGTAGCAGTAATGACACCAGTGCTACAACAAGGAACATTAAAAGAGATTGTTAGAAGCCCTTAACATTCTTCTAGAATGGGTTTACAGAACCCCAATTGGAAATACCGGATTGCACAGGACCCTCGAAAGATTAACAACATGGTTGTTCCATGTTGTCCTGTGGTACAGAATCCAGCAACAATACCTTTTCAGATTTCTTGCACTGCAGAATGGTTTACAGTTGTGGATTTCTGTCAGGCTTTCTTCTCTATTCCATTGCATGAGGACATTTAGTTCTTGTTCTCATTCAGGTTTTAGAATAGAGTTTCGGCATGGTGCCCAGTTCCACAAGGGGATACTGAGAGTCAATCAATCTTTAATCAGATCTTGAAAAAGAATCTTGAGACTCTGCAAATGCCTTGCAATTCATTTCTCATACAATACATTGATGACTTATTTGTGGCATCAAGTACACAAGAAGATTGAAAACAAGATACAATCGCTTTGCTGAATCATAAAGTTGAGAATGGACATAAAATGTCCCTGAGCAAGCTGCAATATTGTCAAAAAGAAATATTTGGGACGCATAATTGAGAAAGGAATGAGAAACATGTAACATGAGAGAGTAGAAACTATCTTAACAATGAATCCACCAAGAACTCAAAGAGAAGTCAGGATGTTGCTGGGAATGGTTGGCTACTGTCGACAGTGGATACCAAACTGCTCCCTAGTGGCTAAGCCTTTTCGGAGACTCACGCACAAAGATGTTCCTGATGTACTTTGATGGAATAACGTTTTCTTGAAAGTTTTCCTAGAGCTGAGAAAAAGCGTCAGTTGTGCCACGGCACTAGGAATGCCAGATTTCAGTAAAATAGTCACGTTATTCTGCAGGGATGGCTGCCCTCTCTCAGAGCTTACTCAAATGCATGGAGAGTCTCAAAGACCTGTGGTGCATTTTTTGACAACACTTGATGCTGTGGGCCCAGGATTGCCCAGTGCCCACAAAGCAGTTGTGGCAGTTGATGCCAATACTGAGAGGTGTGAGTTCATAAATGATGGGATATGCTCTTACGGTGATGATTCCTCACTAAGTAGAGATTTTGCTCACTTAAACAAAAATACAACATTTTACAAATGGTGCACTTACCAGATACGAGCAACAGATTCTTGTGGCCAAAAATGTGGAGCTAAAAATATGTTGTATGCTGAATCCAGCTACCTGAAAATGAAGTTGTTGACGATGAGGTTTAGCACGATTGTCTTGATGGTACTGACATATGCGCCAAGACCAGACATGAGAGATGAACCTCTCACTGAGCCAGATTGTGTAATTTTTGTGGACATGTCATGTTTAAGAAACATTGAGGGAACTTAGAGAGAAGCCAATGCAGTCTGCCCAATTCAAGAAGTGGTAGAAGCTTCATGGCTTCGAGGTGTTACCTCTGTACAAGTGGCAGAATTGATTGCCCTTACGAGAGCATGTTGCCTGTCAGCACAAATGTGAGTGACTATACATTTATAGATAGTCTATTTTTCTTTGGTGTGGTCCATGACTTTGGACAGTTATGACATCATCAGGATCCCCCATCAGGAATGGGGAATATGTAAAAGAATTGTTGGATGCTTTGCAGTTTCCCCAGGAAATTGGAGTGGTAAAGGGCGCCTCATAAATAACCGGCAATGATTACGTCACAGTTGAAAATCGATATGCAGATGAAGATACCCGGTATTGTGCACTTGTGGCTTGTCCATTTAATGGAGGGAATGCAAATGAATCTGAAGCAGACACTGCTTTTTCTATGTTGTTGTCAGTAGCTGGCACCAGGTAAGAAATTAAGAGGTTGCAAGAACAGGTTTTAGAAGCAAAACAGCAGAGTTGGGTCAGAGCAGGTTGTGTTAAGGATGACCATAACATTTGGGTTTCAGCTGATGGAAGTGTTGCCAGACAGTTTGTTGTTTCCCATAACACAGCATTTCAATGGTCCTGCGAACATATGAAGGAATGCAATGGTTACATTGTTTAGGCAAAATAGGTTCAATCCCCGAATCAGAGTTCTAGCAGAGGAATTGTGCGTAACATGTCAACGGATGAATATAGGGAAGAGAACACCAGTAACCATGAGTCATGTAGGAAGATCAGAAGGACCATTTATAACGATGCAGTTGGACTTTATCAAGATGCCTGCATCTAACGTGCCGAGATACATCCTAGTCATGGTATGTATTTTCTCTCGATAGTTGGAAGCCTACCCACCTTGGAGAAAAGACAGCCTCACTGTAGCTAAACTACTGGATCTCCGGAGTCAGACCCAGGGACTCATTTTAATAATGTGGTCCTTAGAATGCTGTGTGTGACTCTTCAGGTGGAATGGAGATTGCATGGAAGCTATCATCCTGAGGATTTAGGAATAATGGCACAAGTAAATGGAAGCTTGAAGTCATGAGTGGCCAAAGTGTGTGCTTGCACTGCTCTGAAATGGGCAGATGCTTTACCGTTGGTGCTGATTAACCCTGGGCGTAGTTCGCATAGTCGCACTTCGTGAAGATTCACGAAGATGTACTTGCACTACGCGAGCTACGCGTAGCTTTGCAAGCTTGCGTAGTTGCTTGGGGCGCCCGTTCGCGATGGCTTTTTCTTGTTCGGGAGCGCGGTGAGTGTGTTTGGGGAGCTGTTTGCATGCTCGGGGATAATATCTCGCGATCTTACCCATGCGGTCACCAATGGGCGTGGCATCTTGTTTTTCAATTGTCCCGCCCGCTCACGATGCCTTATTTCCTGTTCCGGGTCGTGGATAGCTTGTTTGCGATGTGCATTGACGTGTTCGGGAGCGCATTTTACTTGTTCGTGATGAATAGTGCATGTTCGCGAGAAATATCGCACAAACTTACCCACGCGGTCGCAAATGGGCATGGCCATCTTGTTTTTCACTCTATGCTATGGTTCTGGGCCTACTTTTCTATCTTCCCTTTATCTTTGCAATCCTTTGTCTTTAAAGCATTTTTTTGGACTTTTTTTAGTTATCATCTATCTCTCTCTTTGTCTAAGTTTATATTTTGCATTTTATTTCTACTTTTACTGTGTTTTTTTTTACTTTTATACCCACCCACCCACCCCAGAAACATGGCCAATGGCACAGCTAGTGCCAAGGGCAAGGAACCTGCAGGAGCAGCAGACAAGGGCCGCCTGCCTTGCGGCAGAATGCGTCCTGCAGGGGTGCAGGCCCAGCAACTGTTTGGGGAGGAGGAGGTGGCCGCCCTTGTTTTTTTCATCCAGCGCCACCTCCCCTTGACCTTGGCTGCAGGCGGCAGGCCCGGCTCCGGGTACGCTACCCAGGAGCGGCACTGTCGGTGGGCGAAGGTGCGCCGGGCAGTGTTCCGGTGCTCTGGGGTCCGGCGCACCCACAATCAGCTAGCCCACCGGTGGTCAAACATCCTAGACCGGGAGCAGGACCTGTTGGACCTGCTAGGTGTCGAGGTCGTTGGGCTTGGTGAGTAACTTATTGTGTATAAATTAAGTTTGATGAACAACAAGATTACTGCTGCGTGCAAAGCGTTGCTGGTAAATTACGTTCCAAAAAGCAAAATCTTCTTTGATTTAAGGACCCAGGTGCTCGGTGGTACTCTTACTTGTTTGCAACTTAGTTTGCGCTAGCTTGTGCTGATCATTTACGAGTTTATTTTACAGAACTGAAGTTAGGTAATGCGATTTGCTAGAGAGACTCTAGTCCTTCCATTGTCCTACTGTGAAATAGTAGTGGATGGATATTGGATACTAGGTTTAGTTTGTTAGTATTAGTTAATAATTGTTTTATGTGGTCTGCGTGATGCCTCCTCTGTCACTGAGTGCTGCTTACCCCAGTCCTCCGTAGAACCTATTGTACTTTGTTTAGTGAGTGGTAGGCTTAGCATGGTCAGTCAGTAGCAGACCTAGATCAGAATCATGCAACCAACCCACAATTTGTTGTATGTATGTATGCACTAATGTATGCATGTGTCCTCCATCTCATCTATGCATTTGATGGCTGAAAAAAAATGGAAATGCAGACTTAGTGAACAATTGGCCCGTCTGGAATAGGTGGTGTAGGTCAGGTGGTACTTACTAGGCTTCGTATTGTAATCAGAATGATTAAGGAACACTGGAGTGTTCATAAATAAGTAGACGATCCGTGAATGCAGGAAGAATCCAGTAGTCGATCCATCTGATTAGATAGGTCAATTTTATTGCAATTGTTGTTTCCTAAAATGTAGTTTGACTTATTTTTCCAAATGATTTATTATTATTTGTTTCACAGCACTCCTTAATGTTTGTCTCTTTCTTTATTATATTTTACATGATCATCAGCACCACCCAGGGGCAAGAAGACGGAGTCGGCGGGGGAACCACAGGACCGCTCCTCTACCGAGGCTCCTGCTGCTGGCCCCAGTAAGTCCTCCAGTGGTTATATTGACATTTATATTTCCCTAACTTTTACTGCATCTTTTTTTTCCGAACTATAAATTATGGTTCGAGTTTCTAATTCTTTTTTTTACAAAAGCTTACTTCTTTGACCTTGACTATCTGTTTCCAAATTCTGTTTATCCCTGCCTCTAACTAAGTTGCTTCTAACTGCCTCTGCTATGACTCTCTGTACTACTACTACTACTATTACTATTATCACTCTGTCTGTAGCGAAGCTTGCACAGTTGCCCACTCTTTATTGAAGGTTTTCTTTGGAATAATAAAACTCTGATTGACCAATGGCTCTAGCCACTGTGACCTGTACTTTGGGTTGTCCTCTTCTAGTCTTCTCAATGTTGAGGCTTTGACAATTACCACAAAAAAAATGGCCAACCAGATATTTGACTAGTATTTTTGATCGGATAGTACATGATACTACTATTGTCTAGTGATTCTGCAGAGCCACATACAGAACTATGCACAACAAAATAGGATGTTGGTGATGGGAGGTTGGACCTTACTGATCACACCTCAGTCCGAAGAACCCACAATTCCCTGACCGACTAGCTATAGTGTCTCACATTAGGGTCCCACTCCCGACCCTCCCCACGAAGAAGATACACAATGTTGATGATGACTGAGACAGACAACCCATAACATAATAACACCATTTTGCTCACTCACTTGTGTAAGTCCACCCCACCACACCAAATACCACAGAGTCTATGTGTAAGTTCAAAAGGTTTATTTAAAACAAGTAACAAACTCTGTACATCGTTAATATGAAATTTAATTTACTACAGCCATAGTTAATAAGCCAGCAAAAAGCCTAAGATTAAAACAGTAAACATTTACAAGTGCATGACAACAAGAACAAGAGCCAAGATCTTTTGAATTCTGGAAGACCCCTCACCGTAGAACGTAGAAATACTGGTTACATCATCTTGCATCATAAAAAGCTCTGTAAATCTCTGGTTTGTAGAAGGGAATCTTCCGCCTATTATATGAGAAAAATGCTGCGTGTTAGCCGTTAGATAGTATACTGGTGAATGAAAGCATTTTGCAGTCATGGCAAAAAGTGTAACATGTATGTGATGGCTAAGCAATATGGACTAAACAAACTCAATAAGTGGGTTGTTTTTCGACCTCTTCACTTGTACGCAACAGTCAAGTGGCCTTAAAGGCATCTACTGCACATGTCAATAAGCTGGCAGGTATAATTAAATATGCGCCAAAAGAGTAGTAGTCGACATGATGAATCTAAAAGGGTTACACACGGCTCAGGATAACTTTCAAAAGAGTAGAGTAGGACTAGATGACCCTAGGAACCAGATCACTACTAGTGTCTGTCTACTGACTGTACTTACTGTCTAGTACTGATGTATGTTGGATTAACTTTTTTTTCAATGTTCCAAGTGAACAATAATAAAATAGGGGGAGGTTTCCAGGCATCTAATTTGTGATGTTTTCTTCTATGCACACTACCATCCACCAGTGCCGGCGAGGCCAGCGGCGATGCGGCCATTCCGGAGGGGGCAGGAGAACTGGCGGCACCTGTAGGAGAGACAGGGGGGGAGCCAGCAGCAGTGGCCGGCAGCGGAAGTTATATTCATTACTTCTTGACATTACTATTAGATAGTGTGTTCACTATTTCACTGTACTGTGCGACTTATTAAGTTGTAGTGAACATTATACAACGGTTGAAGAAGACACCCTTTACTTAGCATTAGCAGCGTGAGTTGAGTAACCAATGGCCTCTTCTATTTGACTCCAAAATCAGCTGTGAAGGTTTTATGGAGAAGACAAACTCAGATCAGATGACCTTGATGGATGTGTTGAACAAAGAGGGAAAGAAGGGTGGAAGGACGGGTGAGATAAATAATATGACTGACTGGCAGAGAAGGATATGTTGTTGGAAGCATGCATAGGTGGCTGATAGTAATCAGATCAGATGCATGGGTTGTTGAAGGATGGGTGGAAGGTGAGAGAGAATGCCTGCCTGGGTGGGCGACACAGTATGGGTGGATAGTGCTAGATAGCAAGAATCAGCGGTGTTTGGTTAAAATTCAAACTCAAAGCCAAGGCAAGCAAGGAAGGAGCGGAAGCATGGGTGGTTGTTGGTGAAACCAACTAAGTATGAGATATATAAAAAAGAAGGATAAACGTTTACTTTAATGGATGTATGCCTGGATGTACTATCATCAATAGACAGTATAGGTGGAAAGTGTCACTGGAGATTCTTACTTTGAAGAAAATGTAAAAGAAACTGCGCCACAGTAGCAAAGCGTAGGGGAATATAGGTAGTATTATCAGAATACAGTAGACTTGCAGTAGTTTGCAAGCACGTCATATATATATTTATATGTATATATATATATATATATATATATATATATATATATTCACTGAAAAAACCATGGGTTTCACACACGTTATAGTTAGGAATTAGCATTTAAAAAACCTTGCAAATTCACTGAAAAAACCATGGGTTTCACACACGTTATAGTTAGGAATTAGCATTTAAAAAACCTTAGAAATTCAGTGAAAAAACCATAGGTTTCACACACGTTATAGTTAGGAATTAGCATTTAAAAAACCTTAGAAATTCAGTGAAAAAACCATAGGTTTCACACATGTTATAGTTAGCTGGACATTTTACTCGTAAAAAACCAATGAAATTCCCCCGTTATAGTTAGTTCAGCTAACTATAACTCGCGCGCCCGCAATGCACTGCTGATGACGTCACATATTACATCACTCATGACATGGTCAGTGACATCACTCATGACATCACTGATGACATCTCAATCTCAGTCTCAATCTCAAAAGCCCTCTTATGTATGGGATTATTTTACTTTTCCTGAAGGCCAGCAAAAGGTAAATGCACCCTTAGTGACTTGTAAGCTGTGTAAGCGTGTACTTTCTAGAGGTAATCCTAACAGGAAGTATTCCTTTGGGAATCACACCATGAAGAGACACCTCCAGGATGTACACAGAAGGACACATGGTCATCTTTTTGGAGGTAACTCTTCAGAAAGACAAGCCAGTACATCCACAGCAGCTCAGCCTGAACCATCATCTGCAGGGCTGACTCCTTCTTCTGCAGGTCAGGTGAGCCCTTCATCTGTGGGGGGAGAATCTCCTTTTGCTGGCCCTCTGGAAATCAACCCTCGATTTCGGAAGGTTGATATTTGATGCACATTTTGTCAAGATCTAATTTGCTATAGGGAGACCAGTGTTTCCCTAGTGAACAACAAAATAGATCAGCACATTTGTCGCTTTGAATAATTTTCCCATGCTTCCTTTCCTCTGTCCCTGCATGAACACAACGGTTCTTTTAAGAGCCAACCTTATCTTTCATCTTTTTTTTACATATGTTTTTAAAAACTTTTTTTAATTTTTTTTTACCGAACGCGTACGGTGCGCGTACTTTTTTTTTTTTTTTTTTTTTAAAAAACACTAAAAATCAATAAACACATTACAAGGTCCTTGAGAGACTACAATTATTATTATTGACTTACCATACTCACTCAAAAAAATATTTATTCATTTGTTTTTTTAAAAAATAGCTTTAAAAATGGTTCTAGTTTTCGAAAATTTTCTATATGAATCTGAAAAAAAAGAAAAAAGTATTAATATTTTTAAAACATTTTATAATACAGTACACATATTTACATTTTTTTCCCAAAAATATTTTTGCCTTATTTTTGCTGTTTTCAGAATATATTGCATTTCACTATAAATTGTGAAAGCAATTGCATTCATCATTTTACAGCGGGCAAAAAAAAAGAACAATCACAAAGATTGTAATAAAAAAGCCCAGAATCTCTTTTTACTTAAACTTAACATTATAGAAATGCATAATATTCTAAAAAAATATCATCTAATACCAATGCTTATTTCTTTAAAATACCGTCTGATATGTTTGTTTCAGAAGTATAATCACAATATTATATCTCAAATAACTCCAAAATACATCTGATTTCATTTCCTTTAGACCAAATAGTAATTTTAAATAAAACGGTAATCCAATAAAATTCTAAAGTTTAATTTGTCCAGATCTCACGATTCTCTGTAACATTTTGGTTCACGAAAATTTTTTGAATAATTTATTAAGTCCACAATAGAATTGGTTACTTTTCCGCATGGCCAAATAGTAATTTTTTAAATCATTTTTGAAAAAATTTCCAATGGCAGTCCAATAACATTCCAAAATTTAAAATGTGCAGAAGTTACCGATAATCTCTAAATGATTGGTTTTTCAAAGTTTCATTAAAAATTTAAAAAGTCCACATTACAATTGGTTATCTTTCCATTAGGCCAAATGATAATTTAAAAAATCTTTTTTCTACAAAATTGTAATGGTAATCCAGTAAAATGGTAAAATTATTTTGTCGAGATCTTGCCAAATCTGTCTAAAATTTAGGTTTCAGGAAGATTAGATAGGAATTTGCTAAATCAAAAGGCAAACGTTGTTTGAAAATCAATTGGGAATCATTACACAGTGTCCAGCCTTTTTCACATTTAAGATAAACTGTGTAATGTCCAGAAGTAACAGTAGGTCCATCATGGAAAATTATTGCAACAGTTACAAAAGTTTTTCCTGAAATTGATAATTGCTGTCCTGTAAACTTCTTTATTAAAGTATCCAATTTTGAACCATCAGCTCTACATCGTTGCATCATTAAAATTACATACTGTCCGTATTCCTTTAAAATTAATGTTGAAAACATGTCAGAATTACACTCACTACATTTCATGCTATGATTAGCATCTTTAACTAATTTTGCAAAAGTGACTGTTTTACTCTCTGGCAATGTCAAATAAATAAATCTTTCATTATCAACAATAGAGCCACATATATTATAACAATTATCACAACTATGTTCCCATTTATAAGAGAGACCAAAAAAAATGTCAATGGGAACTCCTTCTTCTTCCACTACCTGAAGAAAATACATCAAAAATTCATGTGCATCTTGCTGTTCATTTTGAGAAAACTGTGTTCGTCCTGAACATACATCTAAAAGTTTTCTAATTTCAGTAGCACTTTCTATTTGAGTTTTATCTTTACTCAGCTTTTGAAAAAGGAGACTCAGCTCTGAACAGAATCTTTTTCCCTGATTTACTATTATCTGCTCTTGCAAACTTTTCAGATAAAATGCAACATTCAGCACTACATTTGCGTAGCAGTTGACACCAGAGCTATTTTCAAAATGACATCCTACAACCTGTTCTTCATTTTCCTTTTTCTTTTTGCTTGCAATTACATCACTCCTCTTTTTTTTCCTCTTCTCTACATCTTCATTACAGATATTCTCATTTTTTCTTTTACGAGAAACTACACGTTTCTCCAACACAGGATACTGACCTAAATGAGGAGCATAGCTTCTTCTTAATCTATTATACTCCTTTACACAGTTTGTATCAGCACTAACTTTTGAGTCATCAAAGTCTATCATGAATAAACCTGATAATGTTTTCACTCGTGACAAAGCTACATATGCCATACCTTCTTTGAACACAGTTGAACCAATGTTCACAAATGCACAATCTACAGTCAATCCTTGAGACTTGTGAATAGTTACAGCATATGCTAGAGAAAACGGAAACTGCTTCCTACGTACATATAAGTCTTTCACAAGCATAAAACGTACTGTACAACGACAAATATCTTTAACTTCTTCTATCTGATCAAATTTTATTTTTAAACATTCAACTCCTTCTTTTTTCTGGTAATTAATAAAACCCACAACTCTTCCCATCGCTCCATTAATTAAACCTTTTTCAACATCCAAATTTCTCCTTAAAAATACTCTACAGTTCATGCAAACATATAGATTTTTTTCTAATCCAGCTGTTTTGGAGATGTTCTTCTCTAGTGAGTCCAATTTATTTTTCAGTTTGCCTGTTACTGTGACACTAATTCTTCCATCCTCAATTTTGTCCACTGCTTCCAATTTCCTGATCTCTTCCTTTTCCAATTTCAAAAGCTCCTCATTGAATATTGAGCATTCACGTAGAGTTGGCATTAAGCAGATGACACTTTTGTTTTCTGCAATGTTCTTGTATATCTTCTCTGCAACTATTTCTTCCTTTGGAAATAAATTATGTAGCAGCCGACTCTGTAATGTTTTTTTGCCAACTTCTGTGAGTAGTCCAATCCTGATATCTTTCAGAATACTTCCATATTCTTCATCGTTTGCTTGCCTCATATTAGTAGTAAGTTCCTTGTACTCAAAGAAGGACCAAATATTTGTATTTCCAATGCTTCCCAATGACTTCTTCGTGTCTTCATGTGTGACAGTATTAAACACTGGTTGTCCTTTAACTGGAGTAAGTTGCAAAAGATCTCCAAAAACTATGACGTGTTTTCCACCAAATAACATGTCATAGTCTGTCTTCAAAATTTGCTGCATTCTTAAATGCACAAAGGCAAGCATTAAGTTTGATACCATGCTCACCTCATCAATAATGAGAACTTGCATCTTCTTCAATACTCTTGAAACTTCCAAGGATGCTTCTCCAGTTAGCTTGTTGAATTGTATTTTGTTCTCATGCTCCACTGGTAACATTAGCAAACGATGTAAAGTGATTCCTTTTATGTTATATGCTGCTAACCCAGTTGGAGCAGTAACCACACAAGACAAAGTAGAATCCGTTTTTTGCTTTAGGTAGCTTCTGATGACTTTTATTAGGAAACTTTTTCCAGTTCCAGCTTGTCCGCTTACATACATCCTGATTGGATGAAATGATGTGCATGAGCACTCTTTTTTTTCATGTAGAAATCCGTGATCAATTTTGTTTTTGATCTCTTCATAAATTTGTTGCTGCTCTTGATTCAGTTGTCTTTCCAAATTTTCTAAGTCTATAAATTCTTCTTGAGCTTGATTCATAGCCGTTTCCACTTCATTCATGGCTATTGATGCTTCATTTTCAATGATTGGTTGTCCTAGGGGATCTTGACTGAGTGTTCCTGAACTTTGGCTGTCCTGAGAACTATCTCTAGCGATTTCTGCTGCAATTGTAGTTTCCTGATCAATTTCTTCATTTAACATTTGCAGATAAGTTGAGAATGTACTGCATTGTATGCTGTCTTTGCAAGCATTAAAAGAATCTTCATAGCTCTGGAATTCTCCCAGTAGTTCATTCTCTGTACGCCATGGTTTAAACAACTGTAAAAGATCCAAGTAGTAAAATTCCTTCTTGTCAGTAGTGTCGCAACTCAGCTTCCGGTGATTTATCAAACTTCCTTTTGTTTGCTTCACCAAACATCCTTCTTCACCAACGACTTTATATTTTCCATTATTGATGTCTTCTGTGGCTTTCCGTGAATAAATGTAGTTCTGCAGCACTTCATAGAGACACATGTTCTCCAGATGTTGACTTCTCTTGGGATAATATGTGTCCAACATGTTTGTTTTCAAAATATCTGTACTTTCTGGGTCATTCTCGGCCAAATATTCAATTTCTCCTACAGATTTCAGTACCCGATTTCTCATTGCTGCAAGGCCTAAACTTGCCCAAATTATTCTTCTTGACTTCGAGTAGAGACTTGCAGAAGATAACCTATCTGAACATTCGTAGGATCCAATTTCTCGATGCGATAACATCTTCAAACTGAAACTGTACAGCTTCTTACTGACAGTCTTCTCGTGAGAAATCTCTTCCCACATTTCCTTCAATTCTGTTTTTTCTGATTTCGTAATGTAAGACGTTACATATCGAGCAACAGCAATGGAATTGTCAGCTACATACTGTATATCCATGTTAGCGTTCCACATGGATAAAATGACTGGGTTGTAGTCATTTATATTTTTTGATTCTTCTTTTCTTTTTAGGTTGTAGGTATTCTTAGGTGATTTTCTTGTGATAGTATGTCTCACAGCTGACATAAAACTGTTGACTCTTCCATTTGAAAGAACAGGTCTAGGAAATCCAAATCGACATTTAGTGTAGTATTTTTCTTTGCTCTTGTATTTCCGTCGACAGTATTTTCCACACCGATGACTTTGGAAACGTAAAACTTGCTCCTTTAACTTGTTCTCTTCTGTGCTTTTTGGTATAGCACATGTTGCATATTCTTCAATGTAAGATAACACTGCTTCATCAGCATCTGTTCCAAACTTTGGGGCATCCTTGATCCACAACAGCATATGAATATGAGGAGCACCTCTTGCCTGGTACTCTTTTCTCCAAAAGAAATCCACTACTTCTCCAAGGGGTGGATTTTTTTTATTGCAGATGAAGGACATCATAGCCTCAAATCTATGATTGAAATATCTGCAAACATTAACCGGATCCAATGAGCACAGTTCTCCTGCTGTCTTGTCTTCGATGTTTTTAATGTTTGAATTGGCCTCTCGTAGAAAATCCAGTAAATCATCCCAAGCGTACTCGGCACAGCTTAGGGTAAGGAACCATGTTGGTGTTCCTAAATTCCGTAACATGCATTTTAGTTCACCATGGCGTTGGTACCAATATTCATTTGTCCCACGCTGACAAGCCATCAGATTGATCAGTTGTGTTTCCAAATGATCATCTCGGTGCTGCACTTTCTCCATAAAATCCTTAGCAGACACATTTTGTAAATGTACTCCACTTTTTAAAATGTGATTTACTGCATAAGACAGTGCAGACAAGTCGCTTTCAAATAAAAGATGGAACAAATAAGGAATACTTTGTCGAAATCTGGGATCTTCAGCATATAGTCTTGTAGTCCGATACTCAGAAGCTGGAATCTGTTCTGGACGTTCATCGTATCGTCCTCCTTTTCCTTTAGGAAACAGCTGGGGAAAACATCGAGCTTCCAAGCTCTCCTCCCATACACTCACGGGAGTTCCTTTTGCTTTCTTCATCTGAAAGAGATCAATATTGTCTCCCATAACTTCTTTCGAATGAAGAGGATGTATGCTAAAATGTTCATAAATTTCTTCTTCCTTTGACTTGTCCACTTTTTCAATTTGTCCAGTTGGTATTTCTGTGTCTTCTTGTAAATCTTCTTCTTCTTCTTCTTCTTCTATATAAATTGATTCATACCATTTGTTATTTTTTTTCAAATACAAATTTGCTCTTTGTACTTTCCGCACATCTACCAGCTCCTGCCAAATCTTCTTATTCTTTGTAGGTACACCATTAACCAGAATAATTAATGGTTCAGTTTCCAAAGTATCCGCATCAATAGTTTCCATATTTTTTTTCAAATCCAAGGGCAAATACACCACTCTACCTTTTAAACCTCTCAGTAAATCTGAAGGAGGTAATTTACCAGTTTTGGGCTCCATACGTACTATGGTCTGGAACGGATGAACACATTGAATGAGTATAGACTCATATGTATTTAATTCAGAAAGTTCAGCAGGAATAGCATCCAATTCTAAATTATTATGTACAGCTCTGGTCGGCATTCTATTTTCCTCTAACTTGTTGTAACAGTATTTACAAATACGCTGATCTTCACCCAATTCAAAACAATTTTCTAGAAATATATATGTGGCAAAATCCTTCCACTTATAATTATCTTCATTTTCACTCTTTCTGTAGAGATCAACATTCCTAGTTTGTTTTCTATAATGAGTTCTGCGGCAACAAATACAAGTAAAATTTGGTTTTTCATTAGAGACTATTGCAAATTTTGTTATGTGATCATTAAATGTGTTACTTACAGAGGGTTCTACATTCTCTTCCACTTCTTCCTCATTTACTGTGTCCTTCTCTGCACTGTTTTGTTCAGGACCAAAGTAACAAAACTGAATTTCATCAACAACCTTCTCTACATCTGATACTGTTCCTCGGAACAGAGCCCTATTCAATTCATTTAACTTTATTGCTGGACTTTTGGCAAAATACAACCGTCTCACAAACTTTCTCATTTCAGTATGATGAACAGCCAGCATCCTAAAATGATGGAAAACACTATTGCACACTTTTCTAGATAGACAAGCCAGAGAATGACCCTGCAAACCAGTATTCTCTCTCACTCTGCATGGATCCAGACTTTGAAGCACCTTAATCTTCTGTTTTACACTTTTTTTACTATATTCTCTTAGAAACTCTCGAAATTTGTCAATAGATTCCTGACGCACAGTGCAAATACTACTACAATTCCAAGTGTACACTGGGGCTTTAGGACGTCTCCCCATTGCCTCATCTGCCATCACTTGTACCTCATCTCTTGGAACCATTATCTCCTTCTCCATTATGCAACCATTTGTTACTTCGTATGAACGACCTCTGGTGTCAACTGCATGCAGCAAACTATTACTTTGAAAATAGCTCTCTTCATTAAAAAAAGGTTCACTACTTGAACTATGCATCCACTTTCCTAAAAACACTTTACAAAAGTTTGTTCTGTTCACTACTCTTTTCCTTTTGCTATGTGATTTCAGTACATTAACCATTTTGTCTAATGTACGCATCCTATTCAAAATTAATATGAATAGTTTCCTTTTTAATTCTAATGCCTTTGCTGCAATGGCTTCAATTTCTTTTTTTCTCTTGTAATATTTTGCCTTTTGCTTATATTTCTTCACATCCTTTATCAAATTGGACATAACTCTTCTCTGAAACATTTTTCTACGTATCTCTTTAAACGCTGTTTTTCTGTTTATGTAAATCTTTTCAGTTGCAGAAGGTATATTTGCATTAACTAAATTCTCAATTTTTTCCTGTTCTGTTCGTTTCGTAACATTCTTTCCAGTACAGACATTTTGTACATTTTTCCTTGTTTTGAATATATTTTTAAGAAATTGTTTTTTCTGCTTACCAGAAGATTTTTTCTTTTTCCCAACATGAGCATCTTCTACTAACTTTGGTCCTCCAGTTGTCTTCAAATATAGGTTTTTTTTTAGCGTTTTTTGAACTCTGGATTTTGTAGGCATCTTAAATTTTGTTCACTGCTCTTCAGCAATACCTGAAAAAAACTAAAAAAAAATTCCTTTATTGTATTTAAATATATTACTACATTTCTTTTCACAATAGTCACAAAACGAAATTTCTATGCCAATTTGAATGCACACTAACTGCTCTTTTTTTGGGCAAGTGAAAATCACTTTTACAAACTGTCACATTATGAAACCACTTTTCAGATTTTTTAAAAAGCCCATGTCCAGACTGCTACACTACAGCAAGGGCAACCAGCCTTAGTGATGCTGAATGTATTTGCATTACAGACTGAAACCTGAAAACCCCACTCGCTTGTAAATACTGTGCATGATTATACATGGCAAGCACATGGGTGTGTGCTAAGAGTCTGCTTCTTCCCCCAAAAATTCGCTCCCCCTTTCCATCTAATGCAACTGTGAAATCACCAGAGCAATACGCAATAAATCTCTGCCTATAATTCCTCTCTGCACACAGAGTCATGTTTTCACATTAGTCCCAAAACGAAATTTCTTTGCCAATTTGAAAGCACACTTACTGCTCTTTTTTTTTCGGGGCAAGTGAAAATCACTTTTACAGACTGACACATTATGAAACCACTTTTTTTGATTTATTTAAATGCACATGTCCAAACTGTTTTTTCAGACCACCACCATGTGTATTCTCGGTGACTGCCTACACTCCAGCAAGGGCAACCAGCCTTAGTGATGCTGAATGTATTTGCATTACAGACTGTAACCTGAAAACCCCACTCGCTTGTAAATACTGTGCATGATTATACATGGCAAGCACATGGGTGTGTGCTAAGAGTCTGCTTCTTCCCCCAAAAATTCGCTCCCCCTTTCCATCTAATGCAACTGTGAAATCACCAGAGCAATACGCAATAAATCTCTGCCTATAATTCCTCTCTGCACACAGAGTCATGTTTTCACATTAGTCCCAAAACGAAATTTCTTTGCCAATTTGAAAGCACACTTACTGCTCTTTTTTTTTTCGGGGCAAGTGAAAATCACTTTTACAGACTGACACATTATGAAACCACTTTTTTTGATTTATTTAAATGCACATGTCCAAACTGTTTTTTCAGACCACCACCATGTGTATTCTCGGTGACTGCCTACACTCCAGCAAGGGCAACCAGCCTTAGTGATGCTGAATGTTTTCGCATTACAGACTGAAACCTGAAAACCCCACTTGCTTGTAAATACTGTGCATGATTATACATGGCAAGCACATGGGTGTGTGCTAAGAGTCTGCTTCTTCCCCCAAAAATTCGCTCCCCCTTTCCATCTAATGCAACTGTGAAATCACCAGAGCAATACGCAATAAATCTCTGCCTATATTTCCTCTCTGCACACAGAGTCATGTTTTCACATTAGTCCCAAAACGAAATTTCTTTGCCAATTTGAAAGCACACTTACTGCTCTTTTTTTTTTCGGGGCAAGTGAAAATCACTTTTACAGACTGACACATTATGAAACCACTTTTTTTGATTTATTTAAATGCACATGTCCAAACTGTTTTTTCAGACCACCACCATGTGTATTCTCGGTGACTGCCTACACTCCAGCAAGGGCAACCAGCCTTAGTGATGCTGAATGTATTTGCATTACTGAGTCCAACCTCAAACCCTTAAACTATTCTTTTTTTTTCCAGTACACCTTAATTTATTGTGAAAACATACTCCATATTATTTTACATGTTCCTCACATTTAAATTTCTCCCAAAACAGAAAATGATAAACGCAACTACAACAAAAACAATTTCCATTTCTATTATTCATTTCTTAAGTTACCACATACACCCCCTCTCAAACTGTAAACTCACCTTTATAATTAGTTAGTTGTGAAAGAAATGTGACACTCAAACAGCAGATTATCAGAGCCAGGATCTCTGTTGTGTTCACCTCTCTCCTCTCAGCAGAACCAGATAATGGCAAACTTTCCCTCTATTTTTCCACACATATACATGTAAGTTTCAAATCTCAGTGCTTCCCCCTTTTTTTCAAATGTAATCACACATTTCTATTGGTTGAAAACCAACCCTTTTCCAAAAGTACCCTTTCCCCAACTTGACTTCTGCCTAGTACCCTTCCCCCAACTTGACTTCTGCCTGGTACCATAGCAACAGCTCATGGAACACTGCTGTGTTGAGTTAGGTCAGAAGTTCGCCAAACAATGTTTCAATTCCACAGAGCAAGAGTGCTTGACTTTTCAAACCTAACAGCAAATCCATAGTACTGTTCTTTGGTTACACATTTTTTTGTACCAATACAAAACATGCTTCTATTAATTTACACATACAGCCTAGTTTTTATTCTAGAATGGTATGAAACAGCCAATCAGTTCTTTTTGTTTTGAAAAAAATATGTATGCCTCCATTTCCAAACTGTCTTTCTTTTCATATTTCCATTCTACTGAAAGACACCTCCTGAGTGCATCCAGATCTCCTTTGAAGATGTTCACAGTGTGGATTGTAGGGCACAGCTATGTCTTCTGGAGTGAAAAGTTTGCAGAGAAAACAGATATGGTGAGAGACCTTGCTTTGCCAAATGTAGACATTAAATGGATTGGTCAGAGAGGGTTAAAGTGGCACCAATTGATGCCATTGGTGAAATCCTTCATGCAAATTCAACACCCTGACCTCATAATAGTGCACTGTGGTGGCAATGACCTAGGCACTTTGACTGGGGTAGGTCTGGAAATGCTTATGAAGGACACCTTTGCACAACTGTTTTCACTTTTCCCTAAAACTGCCTTTGTGTTTTCCAACATATGCCAAAGGCAAAAATGGAACTGGTCCAATCATTTCTGTCCACAGATTGACAAAGCAAGAAAGCACGTCAACAAATCTGTTTCTGCTTTCCTCCGTGACTATGGTATGGGTGCCATTTACCACAACAACTTGCGTTATGACATGCAAGACATTTATAGAGGAGATGGTGTGCACTTCAATGATGAAGGGAACAGAGTCTTCCTTTTGAACCTTAGACTCTGCATCGGTACTTACTTGTAGGTACCACTAAAAAAATGACTGCATAAACACAACAGCTCTTTTTAGAGCTCCCTAATATCTAAACTCTTAAATCTGCTTTTCATTTATTTATTTTTATTTTTTTTACCGTACGCTTACCGTAAGCTTACCGTACGCGTACCCCGTGATTTTTTTAAAAATCAATAAATGTTTTTTTTGTACTTTTCTGTCCTTCTTTGACCCCCTTACAAATGTTAGGGGGTCTGTAACTCTCCTCATTGCCCCCTTTTCTTGTTTTCACTCTTTTTTTTCAGAGTGAAATACACAAAATGGCGGCCGCCGCTTCCTGGTTTCGGCCGATTCGAATGTTTACTAAGATCTAAGAGCCAATCAGAATCGCGCTCGCGCACGCCACCGTACGCTTACGGTAAGCGTACGGTAAGCGTACCGTAAGCGGGCTCAGATATATATATTGATTTAAAGGCTATTTTCTCAGAATCTACTGAACAGATTTACACCAAACCTACAAAAGGCACTTCCTTGACCTAGGGACTACCTCTCTGCCAAATTTCGAGTAATTCTGTTCAGCCGTTCGGGCTGTAGCTCGTTCTAAAGGTCCTATGGAAAAATGCATGGGAAAAACGCGTTTTGGGACCCCCCTTTTATCTCAGCCCCCGCTTGACGGATCCCCCCGAGACTTTCAGGGTAGGAGCGGAGCGTAGCGCCCCACCTATTTTGAGAAATTCGCGAGGATTCATCGACCGGCGCCAAAGTTATTCAAAATAGAATGTTGCGATTTCCTATGGAAAAGGGGTCCTAACTATAACTACCTACTGGCGACCGCCAGTAGGTAATATATATATATATAAAGATCCACAATTCTTCAAGCTTATAAAAGAACGCCAGGACATGAGCTTTAAACTTTTTGTCCTTTTTCATTGTTTATTACACTTAATAAAATAGATGCTGTTTCTGCGTTAGCCACAGCGTGAGCAAGGCGAAAGCTGAAACGCGTTGCTGGTGCAGTCGGTATCATTCACTGCATTTCCAAAGTGTCCTGGCGTTCTTTTATAAGCTTGAAGAATTGTGGATCTTTATATTTCAGGGCTCCGATACCCTGTGCGAGGACCGCCCTACATTGACAGCCTCTTTACATTATCGGGATTGGTATTGATATATATATATATATATATATATATATATATATATATATATATATATATATATATATATATATATATATATATATATATATATATATATATATTTATATATAAATATATATACATTATCAAGCGGAAGCCCCTTCCTTCCACTCTGGGGACCACTCCCTACCTATTATTATTAATGTATTTTCAATTGGGTCAGCCAGCCTGCAAAGGGTGGCCTATCTGTTGTTTATGGTTATTGGTTACACAATCAATGAAAGTAAAGTACCCTCTGCAGTAGCGGTTGGTGGTGGGAGTGCTGGCGGGCGGTGACATGGGGAGGGGCAGGGTGGGTGGCACTGGCGAGTAAACTGTGTATTACGGCCAAATACAGGTAATCAACATAAAAATAAATACAAATACAATTATTTTAATTGTGCGCACTGCACCGCCGAATGCGATGCAGTGCGTGCAACAATTTTTTTTTATTTTTATGTATTGTTTAATTACCTGTGATTGTCCTTAATCCATAGTTTACTATCCCCACCCTGCACCTTCCCACGTCACCGCCCGGCAGCACTCCCACCACCGACCGCTACTGACCTGATGTCGTATTACCATCTATAATATGAATATAAGCAATGATCATTGGATCAGATAAATAATCAGCCTTTTTGTAGTACCCAGGGCAGGTTGTAAGTGAAATTGGTCATTTGCCCTCATGTAACAGACAGAGTATGGCCAGTACCACCGGCCGTAAGGCGTCATACAAAAATATGAGCTTACCCACCTGCAGACAGTAGTAGTAAATAAAACTAACGTGAGTCTGAATCATGTGGCTCATATCTGTTTCTCTTGGGTGCAAGCTTAGCTGACTGAGCTGGCATGCCGGCTACAACAAGGTTATGTAATTGCGCTAAACTACAGATAAGAACAAGACGACTGGTGTACCGAAGTACATAGTACGATTATAATGTCGGAAACTCCCACAAATGTTAGAGTCCAAGGAAGAAGGAGTAGAGATACTTACCACCAAATTACAAATGTTATGAACTGTGCTTGCTACTGGTACTGTGACACTATGGTGCCGATCGCGATCCTGTTAAAACCGGGTACGAACCGTCGGACGGAGCATATTCTCCTTCCGACGCGTACCCGGTCGTCAAAATATACAACCATGGAATTACGATTCGCACGGAAACACCATTTCCGTACGAATCGTACAAAACCCCGACCGACGAAAATAAACATACAAATGCGATCCGGGAAAGCGCCGACGTGCCGTCGGGACGCACGCAGCCTGCCATTCACGAACCAGGAATTACGATTCGCACCGACGTCCTCCCGCACGGACAATATTTTCCGACTTCCAAAAACTGCCGGGAAATCGGTACGACGCGAACAAGGAGTACATGTACGCGACGGACAGACATGGACCCAAACCAACGTGTCATCCCGGCCCTCATAGCAGTCGACCTCCTCTACAGGTTCGGACGCAGACGCCGCAGAAGGTCAGAACAACAAAGGGAGGGGGGAAAGGGGGGGGTGGCAGGACCAGGGGCAGGCCACCAAACCCCCACCAAAGTCACACAGCACACATGCCCTGTACATACCTGACCCTCAGGCCCTGGTCACTACGAGGGGGTGGGGGCGTGTCCAGCAAAGCCAGCGACGGCCACAACGGAAGTGCTTGACGACGCGAACCGGCAACACAACAATACAGGTACGTCCCGTACCCACGCCTTAAGAGCGTGGGTATGAGTCGTACCACGCCCACACCTACGTCACCCCAACAATGGCGGGACGGCTCGTACCCACGTGGCAAAGGCCTGGGTACGGCCCGCACAAGCATTCCACAGCGTGGGTACGGATATGTACGGACCGTACCCCCACCCGCGTATGCATGGAGCGTACCCCCCACCCCAACAGTGTAAGTACGACCCGTACCCTCACCCGCGTATGCATGGAGCGTACCCCCACACCAACAGTGTAAGTACGACCCGTACCCCCACCCGCGTATGCATGGAGCGTACCCCAACCCCAACAGTGTAAGTACGACCCGTACCCTCACCCGCGTTTGCATGGAGCGTACCCCCCACCCCAACAGTGTAAGTACGTACCGTACCCCCACCCCAACCGTGTATGTATGTACCGTACCCCCACTCCAACAGTGTAAGTATGACCCGTACCCCACCCGCATACGTATGGAGCGTACTCCCACCCCAACAGTGTAAGTACGACCCGTAGCCCCACCCGCATATGCATGGAGCGTACACCAACCCCAACAGTGTAAGTACGACCCGTACCCCCACCTTGTATGCATGGAGCGTACCCCAACCCCAACAGTGTAAGTACGACCCGTACCCCCACCTCGTATTCATGGAGCGTACTCTCACCCCAACAGTGTAAGTACGACCCGTACCCCCACCCGCGTATGCATGGAGCGTACCCCCCACCCCAACCGTGTATTTACGACCCGTACCCTCACCCGCGTATGCATGGAGCGTACCCCCAGCCCAACAGTGTAAGTACGACCCGTACCCCCACCTCGTATGCATGGAGCGTACCCCAACCCCAACAGTGTAAGTACGACACGTACCCCACCTGCGTACGTATGGAGCGTACTCCCACCCCAACAGTGTAAGTACGACCCGTACCCCCATGGAGCGAACCCACACATGTGTATGTTCTAAGCGTACATATTGTTAAATAGGAGGGGTGTGTGCAGAGTCCTCCCAGCAGTGCCCAGAGACAGGAGGGGTGGGTGCAGAGTCCTCCCAGCAGTGCCCAGACACAGGAGGGGTGGGTGCCTATCACTCCCAGCAGTGCCCAGACACAGGAGGGGTGTGTGCCTATCACTCCCAGCAGTGCCCAGAGACAGGAGGGGTGGGTGCAGAGTCCTCCCAGCCGTGCCCAGACACAGGAGGGGTGGGTGCAGAGTCCTCCCAGCAGTGCCCAGACACAGGAGGGGTGGGTGCAGAGTCCTCCCAGCAGTGCCCAGAGACAGGAGGGGTGGGTGCAGAGTCCTCCCAGCAGTGCCCAGACACAGGAGGGGTGGGTGCCTATCACTCCCAGCAGTGCCCAGACACAGGAGGGGTGTGTGCCTATCACTCCCAGCAGTGCCCAGAGACAGGAGGGGTGTGTGCAGAGTCCTCCCAGCAGTGTCCAGACACAGGAGGGGTGGGTGCAGAGTCCTCCCAGCAGTGCCCAGAGACAGGAGGGGTGGGTGCAGAGTCCTCCCAGCAGTGCCCAGAGACAGGAGGGGGTGTGTGCAGAGTCCTCCCAGCAGTGCCCGGACACAGGAGGGGTGGGTGCCTATCACTCCCAGCAGTGCCCAGAGACAGGAGGGGTGGGTGCAGAGTCCTCCCAGCAGTGCCCAGACACAGGAGGGGTGGGTGTAGAGTCCTCCCAGTAGTGCCCAGAGACAGGAGGGGTGTGTGCAGAGTCCTCCCAGCAGTGCCCAGACACAGGAGGGGTGGGTGCCTATCACTCCCAGCAGTGCCCAGAGACAGGAGGGGTGGGTGCAGAGTCCTCCCAGCAGTGCCCAGACACAGGAGGGGTGGGTGCAGAGTCCTCCCAGCAGTGCCCAGACACAGGAGGGGTGGGTGCAGAGTCCTCCCAGCAGTGCCCAGAGACAGGAGGGGTGTGTGCAGAGTCCTCCCAGCAGTGCCCAGACACAGGAGGGGTGGGTGCCTATCACTTTCAGCAGTGCCCAGAGACAGGAGGGGTGGGTGCAGAGTCCTCCCAGCAGTGCCCAGACACAGGAGGGGTGGGTGCAGAGTCCTCCCAGCAGTGCCCAGAGACAGGAGGGGTGTGTGCAGAGTCCTCCCAGCAGTGCCCAGAGACAGGAGGGGTGTGTGCAGAGTCCTCCCAGCAGTGCTCAGAGACAGGAGGGGTGTGTGCAGAGTCCTCCCAGCAGTGCCCAGACACAGGAGGGGTGGGTGCAGAGTCCTCCCAGCAGTGCCCAGAGACAGGAGGGGTGGGTGCAGAGTCCTCCCAGCAGTGCCCAGACACAGGAGGGGTGGGTGCCTATCACTCCCAGCAGTGCCCAGACACAGGAGGGGTGTGTGCCTATCACTCCCGGCAGTGCCCAGAGACAGGAGGGGTGGGTGCAGAGTCCTCCCAGCAGTGCCCAGACACAGGAGGGGTGGGTGCAGAGTCCTCCCAGCAGTGCCCAGAGACAGGAGGGGTGGGTGCAGAGTCCTCCCAGCAGTGCCCAGACACAGGAGGGGTGGGTGCAGAGTCCTGCCAGCAGTGCCCAGACACAGGAGGGGTGTGTGCCTAACACTCACAGCAGTGCCCATGGAACGCAAAGGGTGGAGTAGCCACAGATACCATGCCCTCAAATTTCAGTCAGGTGCACAAAGACCCTGCAGTACATGTACCACATGTGTGCGAGGTTGGGAGTATACGCATGCATAGCGCAGAAAAGAAAACATGTCCACATGAAGTCATGTCAATAGTCCACATACACAAGTACAATGACTACCAAGGATGCCACGAATGATGCAGGTGGAGACATTGCTCAGCATGCATGTGCAAAGTTGAAGGAGTCCGTTACACACCCAGCTAATGTACACACAGCTCAGCGCTAAATATTGGGAACACCCTGCAGGGAAGATGTCAGGGTACACAGAGCAAGGAATACACCTTTGGACAATTTCACCATGCAGCAACTGCTTACATGAACAGAGAAACCTAGCTAACACCGTGTGATGGCACACAGATCCCAGGGTCCCCCCTATGACCAGCACACTACTACATTTCCCACACACCCAAAACCATGTAGCAGCCCCACCAACAGCAATACCAGCAAAGCAGTAGTGTTCCAAGGGGAAAAAAATAAATTGCTTTATTCAGCATGAACCAAAAAAGTCTTGTTTGTAGGAAGTTCAATATTTACAAAGCCCATAGGGCAGTCCAGAAGTCACAGCTGGATGGGGGACACAGTGGGATGCGTGTCCCCTAGCTTGCCTGCACAGTTAGATTCCGTCGTCTTCCACAGGGGTGAGGGCATCATGGGGGGGGAAGAACCAGGCACCGCAGGGACAGGAGGGCGAAGGGTAGGCGTCGTGGGTGCAGGGATGGAGGACTCCACCACAGGGGGTGGGGCAGGGCCAAAGGCGGAGGCCAGGCTCTCGCTGCACACCTTAGCAAGGTCCTCCAGGGAATCCCCTGCACCCGAAGGAACCACAGGCCCCAAGGAGGGGGGGGTCAGAGGGATGGGTCGCAGTGCCACTGGGGGAGGGTGTAGACAGGGGGGGGAATCAACCACCCTGACCGGGGACTCCCTTGACCGCTTGCGGGGTGGTGTCACTGTGGGGCTCAGGGACAGAGCGGCCATGAAGGAGTCTTTGTGTGATATGTGGCCAGGAGAGCTGAGGGGAGGGGATTTGGAGGGAGTGGATTTGGTGGAATGCAGACTCCCACTCTGGCTGCGTGTCTTACGTTTGTCCCCCGACCCAGTGGGTGTGCCTACTTCACCCTGTGTGTGCGTGCCAGGAGGTGTGCGGGTGACCTTCCCTGCTGGTGTGGTGCCTGTGTCCGTCGTGGTGGGTGCATGCTGACGTCTGTGTGTACGTGGGACAGGCATGGGAGTGGGAGGTGTGGATGGGGCAGGGGTAGGGGGTTGGACGTAGCGCTGCAGGAGACCCACTGCTGCAGTCAGTGTCAAGTCTATCGACCTCAGCAAGCTGCGTTGGTCAGCCTGCGATGAGTGAATGCCCTCCAAGTATGCCTCCATGTTGTTAAGGACCTGGCTGTGGCCATGGAGGACATTAAGGATCGCAGCCTGACCAATCTGCAACTGCCGCTGGATGTCCACAGACTCGGCATTGGCGGCAGCAGTGGAGACAGGGACAGGGGGTGCGGTGCCTGGCAGGAAGGAGACATGTGGTGACCGGGCACGCTGGGAAGGGACACGAGCAAGTGGGAGGCGGCTGATGGCAATGGAGGAGGCGGGGTGCGATGTTGTGGCGCTGTCAGATGGTGGTGCAGCCTCCGCCCACTCGTAGAGATCATCCTCGGACCCGTCGGCTTCATATTCGGTGGTGCCAGTGGACAGGTCCCCGGCCTCACTCTCCTCCGCCTCTGTACCACTCAATGTGCCAGCCACGATGTCAACGCTGGCACTGGTGCTCGGTCCCTCCGCTCCGTCTGTGCTCATGTCTCCCTCCGTGTCCCCCGACGATGCTGTGGGCAAGGTGAAGAGACAGCAATTAATCACACGCCTGTATACATATGTCACATGAGTCTAATCAACGTAGGTTACAGTGCATAGCCTGAAAAGAAAGATTAGTAACATCTACAAAACAAGGAACAGATGTAGGGCATGCAACACACAGTTGGTTGACCCACCATGCCACTGAAAATCCATGGAGAGCATGACACAATAGCAAATGACATGAAATGGAGTTTGACATAGGAGCCAGGCCCTGGGGACAATCCAGCACTGCATCTGCACCACACAGCGTTGCCGACAATAGGGATGAGGAGGGACAAAATCCATGAGCTTGAGGCACATGCTGCATAGGTAATACTGAAAACATGCCCAACATGACTGGCTCACTGCACCTTGAGTGTATGTCCAGACAAACATCACACACTGGCCAGAACTAGCAAGGAGATTTCAGGTTTTGACATGTAGGCTTGCCCCGCACCAACCACCCCCTACATGAGACAATTTGTTGAGACACAGGTGGCACGTACACCTCTTAGTCTGGGTGAAATACACAGGGGATGCATAAATGCAAGATTGGACGCCAAATACCCGAGGTGCGCCTGTCCAAATAATCATATACAAATGGCCAGCATCAGATGATTGTAACAAGACACACAGGCACTGGCCACTGTGAGTATGAACAAGGAAATTCAGGTCAGGCTGTACAGTGGACACTTGTAATACATTTCACGTCAATATACATGGTGCCAGGGGACAATGGCACAGAGCACAACCTATGCTGTAGACACTGAGAGGGTCCACGTTTTGTGATGACACACATGACACCTAGGAAAATATGACCCAGGGGACAGTAGTGGCAACACAGCTCCATGGTCCTGAATGGGAATGACTGCAACACACGCCACCATCCCTGCACTATGCGTATCGCACACTCATGCACACCATGTCACAGGCCACAACATAGGACATGCGCGCTGTAAGGCATGACACTTGTGAGACTAACTCCCATGTCTGGACTCTGCATCAGTGCCAACTGACATGGAACCCACATGTACTGAACAGGACAGGGCACAGGCAAGGTCCCAAAACCTGTTACACACCACCCCCACAAATGATGCTACAGGCATAGTTCACGTGGAGAAAGTGCCAGCCTAGATAACCTTGTGAAGGAGTGACTACACACAGACCAGGGAATACAATGCAAGGAGGGGAAGGGAGGCAGGAGAGCACAGCTATACAGTGGGTAACTGGATCTGCACAGCACCTTTAAACCCTGGCAGTGTATCCATGCAACTGTGCACTTACAAATGCTGGTGAAACACAACAAACACACATGTACCTACCCCCTTCCTGCTGCTGCATCTCCTGTAAGCGCCTCTCCAAGTCTGGAAAGACCACCGGCAGCACACGCTTGTGGATGTGGCTCCGTCGGCGGCGCCCGCGGTTCTTATGGCTCTCAGGTGAGTCCCCCAGCAGGACCCGTGCGATCCTCCGCGTCCAGCACCGGATATCCTGCCAGCGTTTCCTCACCTGGGACAGGCGCCGCTTCCGACCATCCGCACTCCTCACGGCGCTGACGGCGGTCAGCCATATCTGCTCCTTGGCAGAGGCGCCTACCTGTGAGGATGAACAAGTGACACTACATCAATACACCTGGCACATGTCACAGAGACACATATTAGAACACATTTGCTGTTAACAACAAGGCATAGTATGCATCCTACGCATTGCACCTTTGTCATAGGGACATGATCCTCTGGGGAAGGGCAAAAGCAGTACGTGCCATTGAAAGGACACAGGTGGAATGAGGGCAACTACACAATCAATGATCCAGGCTCACACTGTGCATCACAAGCTACACCAGGATAATGTGCAGCACCTCTAAGCAGTCACATGCCACAGGCCACTGACGCTACCGCAGCAGAGTACACAGACACACACAGGCACAGGACATTCACCTGCCATAGCCAAATGCAGCGACAAACCTCACTCTGCACATGTGCCACTAGACGGGGGGGCTCATAGGTGTTGGGCTGGCTCTGCACGTCAGACACACAGCACTGCTCCCTGCTCACATCACATGGCCAGGGTATATCCATCCCTCATGCAGCTGGGGTGCTACACTCCACATATGCACCCACACACATGACAGGGGACTTACACACACACCCATGTCCAGGGTACGAACACATCATGTGGACACTCTCAGCACAGGTACACAGAACTAACACACATCTGTGGGTACAGTCACCTGTCACACTGGGCTGACCACATAATCACATGAGGACTGTAGAGGCAACATTCCCAGGAGGATAAGACAGGCAGAATGTGGCATGGACCATGCAGTGATTGTCACAGTAAACACGATGCAAGTGAGGATGGCAGACATGCACCACTGCATGCTCTGGCTGGGAGACATCAGGCATTCCCCCCCCTGGGACCCCCCCTACAGTACATAGCATGTGTGAGACACCTGGACACAATGCCAGAAGTCACAGTCACAAAAAAGGGACACAGTCTGTGCCAGTGGACTCTGCACTCACCTGATACCCTGAACGCCCATACAGCATGGGGTACAGTGGGAGGATCACATCCAGCAAAGCCAGGTTCTCCTCCAGGGTGAAGGGCTGTGACCTCTCCACAGACCTTGACATGGTACCAGGGAATCAGTAGCAGCAGCTGGGTCGTGGTGTGGAAATATGGATTTTTCTGATCAGTTATGTCCCCTATCTTGAACCCCAACGGTTTCATGTATGAATCACAAGTACATGTATGTTCCCTCCAGTTCCAGTTATGAAGACGCAAACACATGTGCGTCCACCGTCAACATGTCCTCTGTCAGACTCGCCATGAATAGGCCGGATATTCCATTCCTAAGTATGAAAGGCCACCGGCTTTATATGGTTCACTTATGCCATTTTACAGTCCAGGCAAGTAGGCCCTGATTCTGTCATCAAACTCCTCTTGCCTTCTGCCTCTGAAAAACTCTAGTCAGAGCCTGCATCTGTGACCATGAACTTTGTCTCATTCTCTGCGCGGCTCACGAAGCCTGACATCAGCCTATTCTCTGCCAAGAACTGTATTTCACCTTCGAATTATCTGTTTCACTCCTTAGCCGATGCATTCCTGTCTAGTAGTTTAAGTAAACATTCTTCCAGCTACCGAGCAATGGCTTGGCTTCTCTGTCTTTATGCGGGTAATTCATAGCCATGTTACCATGGAATATTCCTACCCCCTCGCATTTAGTGTAGACACTTAGACGCTTGTACACGCACGCACAGTCAGTATAGAATAGATTCTGTCCGAGAGTCCTTCTTTTGTGGATAACATAGTTCTTTAAACATAGGATGTTAGATATGATTTGGGATTAGGTTGACTTGACCCCCCAGACTTTTTGTCTCCACATGTAGAGCTAAATGTCAAGTCCCCTTCACCCCCTAGTTGCACGTCAATCACACGTCATGCTGCTGCGCACGCATCTATGCCAAGTATTATCTTATAGATCCACCTATATATGACATCATAACCAATTATGTTCCTTTTTACTCCTTATTACGCCCATTTTCGGTTACGCATATGAATCGTCATTTTCCTTATCAATTGTTACGCCTGCCGCATTCGCTTCATTGTAATGTATGTTCTATAAAAGTCATTTCTTGTCAATAAAGTATGTACTTCACTTCCTGAACCCCCGTGGTGATGGAACTTGGAGCAACCGATTATAATCGATCATTGGAATAAAGCCCATTCCGAACCTCTAATACCACGGATTCTGCCTCTTATTTTACTGAGCTATTTTATTATGTTTCTGTATCAAATTAAGTCCCGGTAATGAAAATATTTACCACATGAATGGCGCCCGAACAGGGACACTTTCTCATCTCACGCGCCGGCGGTGAGTTGCAGGCCCGGTCTCCTGCCACAGCTGGACGGACAATAACGCGTACCAGCAGGATTTCCTGTATCTCCCTCCGGTCAAGCGGGGGCGACTGAGGCTGCGATCAACACCCAGACGAGGCGGTGAGAAGTGCGAAGTATCCCGACCAGAGCCTAGCTGAGAGAGCAAGATCCGAGGTATACAGAGGCCCACCAGTTCGAAGTCGAGTCCAGTTTCCGACGAGTCGAGTCGAGTCCAGTCCGGTTCAAGTTCAGTTTCCGAGGCCTTCCGTTTCCGAAGCTACCCGGTGAGTACCATTACTGGGGAGGCATTTCTGACGTGCACATAGGTTGTGCCGGTCAAGACGGGTTTGGGTACACAAATCCGGTCTGCACTGTTTTAGCAGTGTATATGTACTGTTTAGCAGTATATCAAGTATTCCGAAGTATCTAGTTATTGTCAAGAATTATGCTTGGTGATTAGTTATGCAGACGATCATCATTGTTGGTTATTTTAAAGGTTAAAAAAATGTTTAAGGTTTAATGTTTAATGTGTTAAACGTCCTGCATATTGTGGTATGAATGGTTGTTCATTATTGTGCTTTTGTATTAAGTGTGTTCAAGATTAAGTATCGGATCAGTTGTCAATATGCCGCTCTTTTCGAAGTTAAGACAGATCACTACTAGAAAAGGGGTACTCGAAGAAGCCGTTCCTATTCCTCCTAGGGACACTCCAGGGTACTTCATGTATCACAAACATGGCTTAGACGCTATATTATTTCTTGATTTATGGGTAGACTACACCAAGGAATTACCAGAAAGTCAGAGGTGGCCCACAGCGGGGACCTGGGATGCAGAGTGCATCATGAAAGTCGAGGAAGAGTTATGGAAAAGGAAAGTCAGACAGTCACAGAAAGACGCCGTTGAGTTATGGCGTAAAGAATCTCATAGACGCACAGAAAAAGCACTCCGACAGGAAGAAAAGAATAAAGAGAGTTCAAATAAAGTTCGAGAAAATCTATTAATTGAGGAAGGGATCCGAGTGAAATCAGAACAAGTAGACAGACAAAGAAATGCCCTTATGAATGGTATGTATCCCCTTCTAGCCGAAGGATTACCCAAAGCTACTCCAGAAATACCGAAAGACTTGCCACCCCCATTATTCCCAATAAAGGTACATCCTAAGGGGCATCCTAGAACCGCAGAAGATGTTTTTCTTTCCTCATATTTAGATGACGCAGCTCCCGAATATGCTAATTCCGCCCCACATAGATCGCATACCAGGGAAGTTCAACGCCAAGATCCAGTACCCGTATCCCTCCAGCAACAAATCGAGTCACAAGTTCCGGCAAGCACATCTGTTTCTGCATCTATTCCTACAGCTACTTCTATAGCTGTGTCCACACCTATAGTTGCTGTGTCACGTTCAACGAATCCTTTCACACCCGACACCCCAGATGGGGCTACGGGAGGTGCTACCAATATTTTTTCTACGCCACCCAGAATAAATAAACTTACCTTCCAAGAGTCAGCACATTCACGTACACCCAAACTCATAACTGCCCGTACGCTTAAGGAACTTCTTGTAGATTGTAGATATGACCCTGTGCCCGGCAAAGAGGACGAAATGACCCTGGCATCATTGCGTATCAGACGAGCCGCAGTGTATTTAGGGAAGTTACCAGGAATGACTGCGCATCTAGATAAAATATATCATTTTGTCCAAACAGGGCGAGATCCAGAATGTATTAACAGAGCTATGGAATACCAGAAAGTGGAGATACAGGGGGAACTGTTACGTTTCCTCATAAATTGTGTGATCAGAAATCAAGACCGACCGGGGGTAGACCCGGAAGCAATGCAAATTCTTACCAGATGGAGCCAGAATATATCAGAAGGTAGACATGATAAGCAAAATTGTATAATAGCCATGTGCCGAAAGATCCGTAAAGAAATAGAACGCCTACACGAAGAAAGATTAGCGGTAGACCAGTTCGAACAGAGCGAGGAGGAAGGGTCAGGACTGCCCGCAGGACAGTCAGACACCATAGCCTATGTAGGTAGAGGAAGATCTTGTAATAGTAATAGATGTCTTATTGACCCGATACGTCCGATATGTCCAGATAATAACAGGAATTTCCAAATACCTATAATTAATATAAGGTCTAACGAGCATTCGTTCCAAGCCGCCGACAAACTACTCCGAGAACGAAGGGGTTATCATTTCCTCGATTCTATGGATGAACAAGATTTAGCTAGAGCAGCTGTCCATTGGGTGGACAGTCCCGGAAAATATAGTGATGATACAGTAGCACGCACATTTTTGAATCTCACCCCAGATGAACAGCGGTTAGCTGGGATTTATATGATTCAACAACTCATTATACTATATCAGAGTCAGCATTCGGACCCTGGTCCCTTACCTGACATATTGACTGAATTGCTTATGAACAGATGGAGAGGTTCAGGTACTAAATTAATTAAAGAAATTCTAGAATCAAGAAAGCAGTATATTCTTTTTGTATGTTCAGACCGTGTCTCATTGCCCATCAAGGAAAGAACAACGTATTACATGGATAGACAGAATCCCTTACGAGAAGTGCACCCAATAAAAGGCGAGGACAACGAGTTTAAACGCGTATTTGTATATACGCCCATATCGAAAATAGAATTGTTAGAAATGAAGAAAGTGGTACCCAGTCATGACAAAGATCCAGCGGGTTTTCACCGAGAAATTAAAGACATGTTACTCATGGGAGAGTATACCTATCCCGACATTATGACAATATTAAAGGTATTGATGCCTGCTGGTATTTATGAGAAACTCAGGGAAAAAGAGTGGGAGGTAGGAGACCAAAAGATAGAATGGTCAGTATTAGAAGCGGAAGAAAAGGCCCGAACTGCAGGAGCAGGACTTGGGGATAAAACTAAAGCACTACCAGGTTTATTAGTACAGGTACTGCCACGTTTATTAACTACGAAAAAGGAAGATTGGGGTACAATTTCAGCCTTTAAGCAGAAGCAAGATGAAGACACTAGTGATTACTATGCCCGATTTGAAAAATGTTTTGGTATAAATAGTGGCCTGAAAGCAAGTAGCGAATCATACCCGCATCTGTTTGTAACAAAATTAGTAGAAAATGCCCTGCCCCAAGTAAAGAATAGAGTATTAAAATTCGAGAGTACCTGGCAAGGTAACACTCCATCACAAATGTTACAAATGTTACAGTACCATCACAATAGAATTAGAGAGGAACAAGAACATGAACACAGACGCATGAAAGACACGAAAATGAAAATGCTAGTTTCTCAGACAGTTCCAGCTGAAGGACATAAAAAGGGTATGACACATTCCGGTGATTCAGCAGGACCTGTAAAAGGGACATGCAATTATTGTAAAAAACCAGGCCATTACGTACACGATTGTCCAGTTTTGAAACATAATATCACCATAGGTAAAACACAAGAAAGACCACGGCCACCTAGACAGGATCAGAATGAACAAGGAGCTCCGCAGCATGCACAGTCCATGCCAGCTTCACAACAGTCTATACAGTTTGTGCCAGCTGCACCAGCGCTGCCCGTTGCTGCCACACAAACCACGACACGACAACTGTACCAGACCGCACAGTACGACTATCCTGATTACCAACGATACACATGAACCAGCCTAGAGAGGGAAGTTGACTTAGCCCTTATCGAGATCCCTGTAGATCAAGAAGGACCTTATGTACATAGTGAATTATTAGGCCAAGATAGAAAATTTTTACTCGATACAGGGGCAAGTCGAACAACTATAAAACGTAGTGAAGTTCCAGGGGCACCCCTCTCAGGCTCACAGAATATTTCCCTTGGTTTTTCAGGAAAACCTATTGTTAATGAAGTGTCACAGCCTCTTCCACTTACGATAGGACCTCTGACCCGAACTACAGATTTATTGCTTACTAAATCATGTCCAGAAAACTTGTTAGGAATAAAAACACTGAAAGCTCTAGGAGCTATAATATGTTGTTCTCCGGAAGGAGTAAGATTGTTTTTACGTGATTTTAAAGGTCACTATGTATCTAGAGACATGGATCCCCGACTGCAGACTTTACCTACACATCTATGGGCACAAGGCCCTACTGATGTTGGATGCATGAATATTACACCATATCGAGTCACATTAAAGGCAGGAGTGGTGCTACCACGAATGCGACAATACAAGTTACCACCAGATGCTGTAGTGGCTTTACTACAAATCATTGACGAGCTCATTGTCCAAGGAGTAGTTGTGGAAACAGACTCCAATGTATGTAATTCACCGATAATTCCGATTCTTAAACGAACAGATCCTAAGGCCCCGCCAGTATATAGATTGGTTATTGATCTGCGCGAATTAAACAAATGCATTGTGCCACAATTTCCTGTGGTCCCAGATATCTCGTCATTATTGACAGCTATTGATTCCGAAGCGACATTCTTTACTGTAATCGATCTCAAGAATGCCTTTTTCAGCGTCCCAATAGATCCGGAAAGCCAATATTTGTTCGGATTTAGTTTAAACGGACGTAGCTTTAAATTCTCACGCGCACCTCAAGGATTTACAGAAAGCCCCAGCATCTATAGCCAAGCACTGAAACGAGAACTCGACAGTATCCACATGCCAGTTAACACTGCTCTGCTTCAATACGTCGATGATCTGCTGATCACCGCGAGAAGCGAACCGGAATGTGAAAAAGCATCACTGACAGTTTTACAATTTCTAGCCGAAAAGGGGCACAAGGTGTCCCCTTCTAAGCTGCAATTCTGTGTCCAGCGAGTTATTTATCTTGGACACTCGCTGTCCAAGGAGGGAAGGCAGCTTACACCCGACCGCATTCAGTTAATAGCTAACATGCCAATACCCAAGACACAAAAGGAGGTGCGGGCTTTCATAGGCCTCACGTCATATTGCAGGCAGTGGATCCCTCAGTACGCATTTCTAGCAAAACCACTCATTCAGTTGACAACACAGGAGGCAGCCACATCGACTGTTCTCCCTTGGACTCAGGAACATACACAAGCTTTTGAAAGCCTAAAGAAAACCTTATGTCAAGCACCTGTTTTAGCAACGCCATGTTACAGAAAACAGTTTACACTTTTTGTTACAGAACGCGAAGGTACTGCCTTGTCAGTACTCACACAAGAACAAGCAGGAGCACACAAACCATGTGCTTATTTTTCTAGTACATTAGATCCCGTAGCTCAGGCTTTGCCTGCATGCCTAAAATCAGTAGCAGCGACAGCTTTAGCAATAAGACAGAGCGACGCCATAGTGTTAGGACATCCATTGACAGTTCAAGTACCACACGCAGTAGAGGTTCTTGTAAATAGAACGCAAACACAACACTTGACTATTGCGCGACTTACAGGGTACGAACTTACATTGTTTCAGCCACATATAGAAATCAGACGCTGTAACACATTGAATCCTGCCACACTTTTGCCAGTAACCGGAACAGACCCATTAGCCCATGACTGTATTGAAGTTATTACTATAACGACGAAACCCAGACAAGACTTAACCGATGTCCCATTGTCAGATCCAGACCTGACATTGTATGTAGATGGTTCATGTATGAGAACAAATACAGGAGAGTTAGTGGCTGCTTACGCAGTCACAACAGATACTGAAGTCATTGAAACTAATCGTATAAATACTTTGTCAGCTCAAGCCGCAGAGCTCATTGCTCTGACACAAGCCTGTATTCAAGCCACGAATAAAAAAGTCAACATATACACTGATTCACGTTATGCATTCGGAGTTGTACATGACTTCGGCGTGCTGTGGCGAGAGAGAGGTTATTTAACTTCCCACGGTGCCCACATTCAGCACGGACCCCTCATTCATGCCTTATTAGATGCAATACATCTACCCACTGCAATATCAATTATGAAATGTAAGGCTCATACGAAGGTTACTGATATCATTTCTCAAGGCAATGATCTAGCCGACAGAACAGCTAAACAGACTGCTCAAACTCAAACCTCCGACATGACAAAGACAATAGTCCCGATGCCGACACATTGTATGACAGTTAAAGATCCTACTCTTGACGTAATTGACATCCAGACACATGCCACACCAGATGAAATAAAGAAATGGACCGAATTAGGAGGGATCCAAACGGACCAAGGATGGATGATGAAGGAAAAGTCTGTGTGGTTCCTTCCTGATTCAATGGTCCAAGTTATAGTTAACACTATACATAGTCCAGCACATCTAGGAGAAAAAGCTATGCTAGATAGCATTCAACACATTTGGTTCAATAAACATTTACGAGCAGCAGCCAAACAAAAGGTCCGTACCTGTATGATCTGTTGCCAGTTCAACCCAGGAAAAAGCGTTCCTGTAGAACAGGGTGGATTTCATCCTCCTGATCACCCTTTTGAAGTACTCCAGATGGATTATATCCAGATGGAACGATGTCGAGGATTCAAATATGTTCTCGTAGTTGTCTGCGCTCTGTCCCGTTGGACAGAGGCATACCCGGTTTCAGATTACACTGCCCCGACTACTGCCAAACAGCTAGTTCGAGAATTCTTCCCACGATATGGTTTACCACGTGTTGTTCACTCAGATAACGGCCAGCCGTTCTCATCCGAACTAATGAAACATGTTTCACTTCTGTTAGGATATCAGTGGAAATTCCACTGTGTCCGACACCCCGAGGCAGCAGGTCTCGTAGAAAGACATAATCAGATACTGAAAATCAGATTGTCTAAAATATGCAGAGAGAAAGGTGTCGACTGGGTAGTAGCATTACCAGTTGCACTCTTTTACATGAGAATGGTAGCACACTCTCGAACAGGGCTATCCCCGTATGAGGTGATCTTCGGCAGACCACCAAATATGTGGGGGACGCCATACCACGCAAAATAACTGATATTGACTGTAATATGCTGACAGATTACTTGGCTTCCTTGATGTCTGCACTACAATCTTGTCGTTCACAGGTAGCTGCAGCCTTTCCCGACAACACTGAGGTGAAACCCCATGACGTAGTTCCGGGGGACCTTGTGCTTGTGAGAAATTTCGACCGAAAGACTCAGCTGGAGCCCAGGTGGAAGTCACCCAAGTTGGTCCTGCTGACCACAAGGACAGCCGTGAAGATCGAAGGCAGAAAAGGATGGATTCATTCAAGTCATATCAAGAAATTTCATGGACTTCCTGCAGATGTAAATAGCCCACCTCGTGTGTCTTCACCCATTGACTCAAAACTACCTTTGGCTGAAGCCACCAGTAAGGAAGTCTATAAACTAAAACTAAGGCCTAGACCGTCGGACGATTTGATTGTTTAAGTCCTCTCCAAGGTGAAGCGGTTGAATCTGTCTCCGACATGTATCACTTAGACCTGAATCATGGAAACTCACGAAAAATGTTGAAACGACAGGCGTATTGTAAATCACTGCGTAGCCATTGCATAGTGACATTATTAATCTTGTTTTTCTTAAGTCTTTTAATAATTACTGCAAGTATATTGTTGCACATATATTACCCTATTGCCAGAAATGTTTACAATGTTACTGCTGAACATTCTTTTAGTGACCTACCCCCGCATGAATTGTCCTATAGACTTGAGCTGCGCAATAACACTTTCATTAGTATGTTACATCATTCCCACCAGACTAGTAATGCTACTAATTGTTGGGTGTGTGGCCGGCTCCCTCCCTATCAGAATTATGAAGGAGTCCTGCCTTTCTTTCCACATCCGTTTACACATAATGGCTCCTGTGGAGCATGGTTTAGTTTAATCAATTCCATAGACTCAGACACAGCCGTTTACCAAGACCATTGGGTATGGGGAAATCTGAACCTAGTTTTATTTAAAGTCTGTTACCCTGACAAGGAGGGTCGCCCCAAAGGAACAGGAACTGATCTAGAAAATGAAGTATATGGATTAGGTAACTTTACCCCTAATCTCATGATTCTAAATGTCGAATCCGAAGTTGAACTAGTTTTACCCACCATGTCAGTATTCCCAGCGAAGGGTGAATTGTGTGTAAGAAAAGTTGGTTCCATACATATGGGCCATAGTAAATGCACTACTATAGTAGAATTCAGTGATCAAGGCAAATCTTCATTTAGAGCTTATCGCCACTCCTACTTTATATGTGGTCAGACTGCATATATGCGTCTACCTCTAGATTGGGATGGTACCTGCTACATTGCATTCCTTTTGCCACCTGTTTTCCTAGCTCCTCCTGATTATTACAGAAACATTCATTTAGTACACAATAGAGAGCGGAGAGATCTCCCAATTGTCGATTATACTGAGACGGCATGGGACAAGTATGTAGATTTCAATAAAGGCATTTTTCCCTATATAGGTACTGTTACTAATAGTAAGCTGATACGTAGATTAACTAGAACCCTTGAAGCAGTAGTGAATGAAACTATTGCCGCCCTAGGCAACTTGACAGAGGAGCAATCTGCGATGAGGATCGTGGTTCTTCAAAATCGTCTTGTCCTTGACGTCATCCTGGCCGATAGGGGCGGAGCCTGTAGGGTCATCGGATCAAGCTGCTGCGTATTCATACCAGAAAATTCGCCATCTGTATATAAAGCTATAACTCGCCTTCATAAGATTGTAAGCCAGATACACCAGAACCCAGGCACTTGGACATGGTCCAGTTGGTTTTGGAGTGTGATATCAGCCTGGGGATGGAGAGTTCTATCTTTCCTAGGTATTGGCCTTCTTATACTATTCAGTTGCTGTCTATGTCTACAATGTGGACCAGCGATCTGTGGTCTGTGTGCCACATCGTGTATTCCACCACCAAGATTTCATTCGTCATGGAAGAAGAAAGAAGAACAAATGATGTTATATGAACAGATCAATGGATTGATGAAGATTGATATCTCTTAACGGGCAAGTAGGGGACAAGGAGGGAATGTGGAAATATGGATTTTTCTGATCAGTTATGTCCCCTATCTTGGACCCCAACGGTTTCATGTATGAATCACAAGTACATGTATGTTCCCTCCAGTTCCAGTTATGAAGACGCAAACACATGTGCGTCCACCGTCAACATGTCCTCTGTCAGACTCGCCATGAATAGGCCGGATATTCCATTCCTAAGTATGAAAGGCCACCGGCTTTATATGGTTCACTTATGCCATTTTACAGTCCAGGCAAGTAGGCCCTGATTCTGTCATCAAACTCCTCTTGCCTTCTGCCTCTGAAAAACTCTAGTCAGAGCCTGCATCTGTGACCATGAACTTTGTCTCATTCTCTGCGCGGCTCACGAAGCCTGACATCAGCCTATTCTCTGCCAAGAACTGTATTTCACCTTCGAATTATCTGTTTCACTCCTTAGCCGATGCATTCCTGTCTAGTAGTTTAAGTAAACATTCTTCCAGCTACCGAGCAATGGCTTGGCTTCTCTGTCTTTATGCGGGTAATTCATAGCCATGTTACCATGGAATATTCCTACCCCCTCGCATTTAGTGTAGACACTTAGACGCTTGTACACGCACGCACAGTCAGTATAGAATAGATTCTGTCCGAGAGTCCTTCTTTTGTGGATAACATAGTTCTTTAAACATAGGATGTTAGATATGATTTGGGATTAGGTTGACTTGACCCCCCAGACTTTTTGTCTCCACATGTAGAGCTAAATGTCAAGTCCCCTTCACCCCCTAGTTGCACGTCAATCACACGTCATGCTGCTGCGCACGCATCTATGCCAAGTATTATCTTATAGATCCACCTATATATGACATCATAACCAATTATGTTCCTTTTTACTCCTTATTACGCCCATTTTCGGTTACGCATATGAATCGTCATTTTCCTTATCAATTGTTACGCCTGCCGCATTCGCTTCATTGTAATGTATGTTCTATAAAAGTCATTTCTTGTCAATAAAGTATGTACTTCACTTCCTGAACCCCCGTGGTGATGGAACTTGGAGCAACCGATTATAATCGATCATTGGAATAAAGCCCATTCCGAACCTCTAATACCACGGATTCTGCCTCTTATTTTACTGAGCTATTTTATTATGTTTCTGTATCAAATTAAGTCCCGGTAATGAAAATATTTACCACAGTGGAATCCAGAGATGTGCAGGCAAGTGCTCCCTCATGGGACCTGGCTGCCTTATATCTGCCTTGCTGGCCTGTTTCATGCACAGGAGTACAGAGTGATTGGTCACTCACATTTGCATCCTATGTTTCCTCCAATCCCTTCAAACCTAGCACAGTCAGTGGGTTCTTATTGTGTTTTTTTCTTCAGCATGATGTCAACCCCACAAACACATTGCAACAAAGTAGATTCATTCCAACTGACTTCTGCTGTGCACCTTCCAGAACAAATTCAAACTTTCAACTTGGTCTCCATGACAACCAGCATGCATGTAGGCCTTAATACTTGTCCCTCATGTGTCCCCTATGTAAGTTTGAGCTTCACACACAGATACGGTGCGTTCCGGGGCCCTAGGGCACCCCAAATGCATAGCAACGGCCCGTACAGGTGTGTGTACGGGCCGTACCACTATGAGTACGCATACGCAAGAACACCCATAGTGGTACGGCCCGTACACACGCCTGTACGCTCACTATCACTATGGGTGTCCGCGCGTATGCGTACTCGTAGTGATAGTGAGCGTACAGGCATGTGTACGGGCCGTACCACTATGGGTGTTCTCGCGTATGCGCACTCATGGTGGTACGGACCGTACACACGCCTGTACGTTCACTATCACTATGGGTGTCCTCGCGTATGCGTACTCGTAGTGATAGTGAGCGTACAGGCGTGTGTACGGGCCGTACCACTATGGGTGTTCTCGCGTATTCGTACTCATGGAGGTACAGACCGCACACACGCCTGTACGTTCACTATCACTATGGGTGTCCTCGCGTATGCGTACTCGTAGTGATAGTGAGCGTACAGGCGTGTGTACGGGCCGTACCACTATGGGTGTTCTCGCGTATGCGTATTCATGGTGGTACGGCCCGTACACACGCCTGTACGTTCACTATCACTATGGGTGTCCTCGCGTATGCGTACTCGTAGTGATAGTGAGCGTACAGGCGTGTGTACGGGCCGTACCACTATGGGTGTTCTCGCGTATGCGTACTCATGGTGGTACGGACCGTACACACGCCTGTACGTTCACTATCACTATGGGTGTCCTTGCGTATGCGTACTCGTAGTGATATTGAGCGTACAGGCGTGTGTACAGGCCATACCACTATGGGTGTCCTCGCGTATGCGTACTCGTAGTGGTACGGCCCGTACACACGCCTGTATGCTCACTATCACTACGAGTACGCATACGCGAGGACACCCATAGTGATAGTAAACGTACAGGCGTGTGTACGGGCCGTACCACCACGAGTACGCATACGCGAGGACACCCATGGTGATAGTGAACGTACAGGCGTGTGTACGGGCCGTACCACTATGGGTGTTCTCGCGTATGCGTACTCATGGTGGTATGGCCCATACACACGCCTGTACGCTCACTATCACTACGAGTACGCATACGCGAGGACACCCATAGTGATAGTGAGCATACAGGCGTGTGTACGGGCCTTACCACTATGGGTGTCCGCGCGTATGCGTACTCGTAGTGATAGTGAGCGTACAGGCATGTGTACGGGCCGTACCACTATGGGTGTTCTCGCGTATGCGCACTCATGGTGGTACGGACCGTACACACGCCTGTACGTTCACTATCACTATGGGTGTCCTCGCGTATGCGTACTCGTAGTGATAGTGAGCGTACAGGCGTGTGTACGGGCCGTACCACTATGGGTGTTCTCGCGTATGCGTACTCATGGTGGTACGGACCGCACACACGCCTGTACGTTCACTATCACTATGGGTGTCCTCGCGTATGCGTACTCGTAGTGATAGTGAGCGTACAGGCGTGTGTACGGGCCGTACCACTATGGGTGTTCTCGCGTATGCGTACTCATGGTGGTACAGACCGTACACACGCCTGTACGTTCACTATCACTATGGGTGTCCTTGCGTATGCGTACTCGTAGTGATATTGAGCGTACAGGCGTGTGTACAGGCCATACCACTATGGGTGTCCTCGCGTATGCGTACTCGTAGTGGTACGGCCCGTACACACGCCTGTATGCTCACTATCACTACGAGTACGCATACGCGAGGACACCCATAGTGATAGTGAACGTACAGGCGTGTGTACGGGCCGTACCACCACGAGTACGCATACACGAGGACACCCATGGTGATAGTGAACGTACAGGCGTGTGTACGGGCCGTACCACTATGGGTGTTCTCGCGTATGCGTACTCATGGTGGTATGGCCCGTACACACGCCTGTACGCTCACTATCACTACGAGTACGCATACGCGAGGACACCCATAGTGATAGTGAGCATACAGGCGTGTGTACGGGCCTTACCACTATGGGTGTTCTCGCGTATGCGTACTCGTAGTGATAGTGAGCATACAGGCGTGTGTACGGGCCGTACCACTACGAGTACGCATACGCGAGGACACCCATAGTGATAGTGAACGTACGCACGCGTGTACGGGCCGTACCACTATGGGTGTTCTTGCGTATGCGTACTCATAGTGGTACGGACCGTACACATGCCTGTACGCTCACCATCACTATGGGTACACATACGGCAGCACTCCCATAGTGATACAGGAACGTACACAGGCCCTCTTAGCAGAAGTACGGTGGTTTTCACACATCACAGTGGTGACTGGCAGCACACAGGAAGGAATAGGGTTGACATACTTGTCCATGGTTGGACATCAAGGCATTGTCTGGGCAGTACTACATGTGTGGGGCACAGGTGTGAAAGGCTGTGATGTGGCACATTACTCCTGAGTGGAGAAGGCACCAGATGTATGATGAGATGTGTACACATGTAATGTGTCACAGTGCAATGTGTGCCAGGCATGCCCTTGACTCCTTTGACATGTGTGCATGTCGTACTGCACACTTGGGATGAGCGTCACTGGCATGGCACGGACACCAACACACGGAAGTGTCCCCTGAGGCCCGGTACAGGGGTTACCACACCTGACATGTCACTACCCACGGTGCACGATGTGACTATGTCCTGTATGTGTGGGGGGTTCCCATTATGTTGATGTTGGAGCTCCCTCAAAAGCTGCAGCCGTTGCAGCAACCAACATGTGTCTGTGTGTAGATTGACATGGCACACTGTTCCGCACATCATGCCACATGTGGTATCGGATGTGAGGTGCGTATGTATGCATGGGACGCGGAGTAGCGTAACAAGGACATGTCTGCATCCTCTCTATGAATGTGTGGTGAGTCATGACATGTACACCTTAATGGCAAGGTGTGTGGGCTGTCCTAGTGTAATGTCATGTGACCTGTGGCTCTAGTGTTCCGCTACCAGTCTCTGCAATCGACATCCTACTTCTGCTGATGTGTGGATGTATGTCACTCCTGTGTTGCGTATGGCTGTTCACTTTCACTGGGACACAGCTAATCCCATGCCATGGCATGTGGAGGTTCACAATCTCCGTGTGTAGCTGGGTCTTGGTAGGAGTGTCACCTGGCAGCCATACGTGTCCAGGGCATGTGGCACATACCTGACTCCGTATGTAGCATATATGTATAGACAGATTAACATGTGCTCAGTCCAAATAAATTGTTGTTGTGGTGCACTCACTCTTCCATGTCACTTCCAAATTACTGCAGAGCGCCGCCTCTTCCCCGACCAATTCCGGACTTGGCTGCCATGCCGGAGAATGACTGTATCTGGTGCTACCGCTTCCCCCAACGGTTGATTCTGGAGTTGACGGCGAGACTGGCACCACACCTGCAACCGCAGCACAGGTATCCTACGGCACTGACACCCAAGCTGAAGGTAATGGCAGCCCTACATTTTCTAGCCACGGGTACCTTTCAAAATACCATAGCTCATGTTGGTGGCATGTCCCAGAGCATGTTCTGCCGTGTGCTGCATGATTTCTTAGAGGCCATGTTGATTCACCTGGATGACTTCATCCATTTTCCTACCCCAGAAATGTTGACTGGGGTCAAGCGTGGATTCTATGCCCTGGGAGGGATGCCCCACGTCATTGGGTCCATAGATGGGACACATGTGGCTTTGGTACCACCACAGGCACAGGAGGTAGCGTACCGGAATCGCAAGCACTACCACTCCATCAATGCCCTTGTGGTGTGTCTGTCCAACATGGTGATTTCACATGTCTGTGCTCGTTTTCCAGGATCAGCACACGATGCCTACATCATGAGGCGTAGCAGGGTGCCTGAAATGATGACGCAGCTGCGCAACGAACGAGCATGTGTTGTTGGTGGGTACACTCTGTCTGTCCTGTATTTTGCGTAGACTTCCAGCACGACCGCTTCTCCTGTCCTACTTATGTCCATGTGCTTTCCATGTAGGGGACGCTGGCTATCCCAACATGCCATGGCTGATCACACCTCTCCGCAACCCCATCACGCCGGCCCAGCTCCGCTACAACACCGCCCATGGCCGGACAAGGCGAGTGATAGAGAGGACGTTTGGCCTCCTGAAGAGCCAATTCCGATGCCTCCACAAGACCGGTGGCGCCCTCCCATATGCCCCGGCGAAGGTCTGCAAAATCTTCATGGTCTGCTGCATGCTGCACAACATGGCAGTTGAGAAAGCTGTGCCACTCATCCTGGATCAAGATGACCAGGACCATCCACCCGTGGAGGACGAAGGGCTTGGCAATGGGGCTAGTGATGTGGAGGATGTGGAGCGGCAAGAGGCCATCCGGACTCGGCTCATACACGACTTCTTTGCTTAGTGGTGAGTACCAGTGTCTGAGTGTGCACGCATTGGTCCCCGTGTGGCATGTGTTGCGATGTGTGTCTCCACATGCATGTATGGCATGTGAGTCAGAGGTGTGTGTGGATGTGTCACTGGAGTGATGGTGCCAGTGATGGGTGTATTTCCCCAGTCATAATTGTGACCTAGCATGTTGTCATCCATACATGTGTCGAGTACATGCACATGCAAGTGGCTGTGCTTTTTGTGGCTGACTTCTTGTGTGTCTCTCTTCCCCAGGTACTTGCGCATGCCGTCTGCTGGTTGCATTGTTGTGGCACTGCTATTCCTCATGGACACGTCATCGTGTGCTGACTCAGCGTTACAGGCACGGACACGTTTGGAAGTCTCCTTAGGGTAAGGGATGCATCAGGGGTGTATTGGGTGTGGCAGTTGTTCACGATGTATGCACACTGCCCCTGTCGATGTTTGGTTCCTCTGCAGACATGTTGCATCACCATGGTACACATTACATGCAGCTGGGTACACCTGAAAAGATGGTCAGACTTGTTGACAGTCATCAGTGATGAGATTGTGGAATTTGATGATGGCATCAATGTGTGTAACACTGCCCTCGGACACATACGGTTTGCATTGGCTTGACATGCTGTGGGACTTCCACATCAGCGGATCAATGGTGTATGGCAGGCTCTCCGTGAGCAGCAGGGGGTGTTTAGCTGTTAGCCGACACTTGTGTGCCAGTTCCATGGCTATCACGCATTTGTGCTGCAGAAGGGGGGTGCCAGTGTTGGACCCACATGTTACTCCACATGAACTGTTCATGTGTACTTCGAGTTGCCTCTGCAATCCCAAATACATGACTAATAAAGGTGTCCCTATGTCTCCAAGGTGCCTCTTCTCAGTCAATGCTGGTGTGTTGCCACTGTGCATCCGGCATGTCTGGCATGGTTTTCCGTGATAGTGGCTATGTGTCTATGTGTAGAGTAGCAAGATGCAAGCTGTTTGTGTGGGATTAGACTGTGTATTGTGCATGATGTCCATGACTGTGTGGGTATTGTGACATGTGCCATCCCCATGCATCCAACGTTGGCCAGGGCACCATTCTCTGCATCCACCTGACTCAAGCTTGCAGGACACGGTTCTGCCACCTGTCTACACATACCTGGGTGCCCCCCAGGACACTCCACATGATCCCTGACCTCTGCGCATGACTGTTGCTGTACTCAATATATCTGTCGGCACGGTTGTGCGGCCACCCCCTCAGCTGGTTGGGCCCATCACGGGTGTGTATGGTGCTCCATGTCTGTCTTGCCTAATACACTGTGACCCGTATGTCCTGTGCCAGACTCAGGCCCCAGGGTGTGGATGGTTGAAGTCAAAAGAGAACTCAGGCATGTTTAGACTTTACAAGATACATGTAAGGTAATAATGCAACCAGCAGGCATCTTCTCTTCATGGTGTGACTTTTTATTTTAGGGGGGGAAGGTTTGACATGAGGGGCTTTCCGGGTGTGTGGAATCCAAAGTTCACTAGGGGAGTTGGTGTCCTTGCCATTTGAAATCCTCAGAGTCCATGCCACAGTCTTTGTCAACATTGGTCAGACAGTGACCAGCAAGGCCATGTGGCAGAGAATGTCTTTTGATGCTGTGCTGCTGTTGCTCCAGTGAGCCAGGTGCCAGGCCAGGTGTCCTGGGAGATGGTGCTGTAGCGCCGACCCTCACGGTCTTTTCCGTGGACGACCCGCCCTCCTGCGGGGACCCTCAGAAGCAGGCCGTGACGATGTTTGGGATGCTCCATCGGATGTTTCCTCCTCCTCCTCCTGATCCCTCCCTGTGGGTGGTGATGGGAGGGTTGCCCATGTTGTCGGCCATCCGACGGAGTGTACTGTGAATTCCCGTGAACACCGTCACGAGCTCAGCCTGTCTGTCCTCCATCCTCCGTTGGTGTTGCAGTAGACAGGCATGTTGCTCCGCATGTTGCTGGGCCTGCTGGGTCTTGATCCCCTCGAGGATGGACACAACCTGGGCCATGCCCGTGGTGTCCTGCCGGTATGTGTCCAGGATGTTTCAAACATGGGAATATACCGGTTCCCCAGCCAACTGGTCAGGCTCGCGCCTCCGCCGTCCTCCACTCCCACCACCCCTGCCCACTTGCACCTGGCCTGCCCTTGTGGGCACATCGGGTCTCCGGGACCCCTGAGGGGTGGCATTGGCGTTGTCGCCTGCCTCCTCCTGGGTGCCCGGGACACCTTGTCCCTCCTGGCCAGCCTGGCTGCTTTGTGGTGGTGGGGCAGGGATCCTGGGTGTCTCCTGGGATGTGGCAGGAGTGGGGGTGGTGGTTGGCCCGGTTGTACCTGACGCAGGTGCTGCAGGTCGTTGGACACCAGAGGGGCCAGGTTGGTCGGGGTTGGGTTCGTCCACAGAGTGGTGAGAGTCGTCGCTGCCGGTGGCTCCTTCATCCCGCCGACCCGGGTCCTGTGAGTCTTCCCCCCCAGTGTTGGGGGGTGATCCACGACGTTGACCTGTGTGTGAGAGAGACAATGTTAATTTTGTTCCATGTACCATCCATGTTTCATTGGTTTCTAAGTTGGCACATTTCCTCTGGGAATTTGGATATGTCTTGCATTCCACTCACAGTGCACTTGTGCATGGGTATGCCCCTTGGGCACAGCTTTGGCGACTTTACCTATGTCTGGCACAGTCTTACTTGCTGCGTCAAGTGTGACTGCAGTCAGCAGTGGAGTGGGCAGGTGTGGCAAGCCGTGCATTGGCGCCTTCCGTGTGGCACTGTACGTGGGCACATGCAGTTGTTCCACACACTTATATGATGCAGGTAGCTGTCGTTGTGCTCGTGCACAGGTTGAGACATGGCCCTGTGTTTTGCCATGGAGGAGAGGGGGGGTGCTGGCACTGGCCACCCTTGTCTACATGCACGCAGTCCACCTGCTGACTGGCACACATTCCCACACACCACAAGGCTGATTTGCTCTCCCTGTGTCTCCCTCCCTCTCTGTCCCCCTCTCCCTCCCTCTGTGTGTCGGCCTCCTCCCTCTGTCCGTCTCCCTTTGTCTCCCTCCCTCTCTGTCCCCCTCTCCCTCCCTCTGTGTGTCAGCCTTTTCCCTCTGTCCGTCTTCCTGTGTCTCCCTCCCTCTCTGTCCCCCTCTCCCTCCCTCTGTGTGTCGGCCTCCTCCCTCTGTCCGTCTCCCTGTGTTTCCCTCCCTCTCTGTCCCCCTCTCCCTCCCTCTGTGTGTCACCCTCTGTCACCTCAGCCCAGCTTACTGTGCACAGACTGTTAGCAGATCTTTGAATGGGCCTTGGATTGTTGATGTGAGTTTGTTTCTGATCTCCAGGCACCCATTGGGTGTTGTGTCTGCACTGCTGCTGTGGTGGTGTGTGTGTGTTGCCACTCTTTCACAGTGTTGGCTGTTCATTAGCTGCTGTCATGTGCAAGAACGTGCCGTCACCCCCATGTGTTAATGCAAGGCGTCCGCCATTTGCTGGCAAGTCTTTCCTGTGTGGGGACACACTGTTTGTCTGGCTGTGACCTAGGCCATATGGGCAGAGGGCATTGTTGTCTGCTTCTGAGTTGCACTATGTGATTTTTTGGGCCCACCCTCCCGCTATCTGGCTTACCGTGTCATGTGTTGGTGTCTTCTGTGGCCTGCTGGGTGCATGGGGCATGGTGGCGCCAGTGGCATGTGCGTGTTCATGGAGTGTGGTTGAGTCATGCGATGGCTTGGGGTGGTTGCATGCCTGTTTGTGAGTTTGGTTGTGGATGACGTTCCCCCCATGTGAGGTGCGTTGTTTGTGTACTCACCCGGGTCTCGGAGTCCTCCTAATCCGTCCACTGCCTCCACCGGCAGTATGGCCATCACCCTTTCCTCCCAGGGATGGTAGTGTACGGGTCTGCGGGACGGCCCTCCTCCAGTGACGTTGGCCTGGTTGTGTTCATCCGTCATCTTGGCTCGGACCCTCCTCCGCAGATCGTACCACCTGGCTTGGCATTCCTGCTTGTTCCTTCTGGTGTCCGCAACAGCATTCACAGCCTCAACGATGGTCTGCCACATGGCTGTTTTTGCTGAAATGCTGGTCTGTCTGACCAATGTTCCAAAGAGGTGTGGCTCGACTCTGAGGATTTCATCAACAAGGACCTCCAACTCTCGGCTAGTGAACTTTGGATTCTTGTTAGTGGGCATGGTGAGGGGTGTGGGTGTGGATGGTGGGGGGTGTGTGTGTGGATGGTTGTGGGTGTGTGGGTGTGGTTGTGCAGGTGTGTGTGTGAATGTGATGAGGGGGTGTTTGTGAAGGTGTGTGTGTGAAGGTGTACAAGTGTAAGGTGTGGTAAAGGTTGTAGTATGGTGCTGTAGGTTGTCTGTGGGGTCTGGCAGCAGTGAGTCTGTTGCAAAGGCTCATGGTTTGTATGTGTGGGCCCTTTTTATTGGTCCATTGGTGGGTGTGGCTGTGTTTGAACTTTGGGTGGGTGTGTTATAAGGAGTGGTGGTGTTTTGGGCCTCTGTTTGTTTTTGGCAGTTGCAGGTCAGTGAATGTGTTGTTTTAGTGGTTGTTGGACATGTTTTGTGGCTTTGGGCCATTCAAATGGTGTATTCTTGTGTCGTTTTGGTTTGTCCTGGTTGTGTACGTGTGTTTTTAGCGTGTGTACGGTGTGTACATGGCCCATTTTGTTGTACAGTGCTGTCCTTGTGTGTGGCTTGGTACGACTCGTACATGCGGTTGTGATGTTGGGGCCTGGGGTGCGCTCTGTACTTAGAATGTTGTGGTTGGGGTACGCTCCATGCATACGCGGGTGGTGGTACGACTCTAACGTACACGGATGTAGATACACGGGGGTACGACACGAACGTAGAGGGGGGTAGGACAGGTACACTGGTGTACATACACGGGGGTACGACACGTACACGGGTGTAGATACACGGGGGGTATGACACGTACACGGGTGTAGATACACGGGGGGTATGACACGTACAGGGGTGTACATATACGGGGGTACGACACGTACAGGGGTGTACATACACGGGGGGTACGACACGTACACGGGTGTACATACACGGGGGGTACGACACGTACAGGGGTGTACATACACGGGGGTACGACACGTACAGGGGTGTACATACACGGGGGTACGACACGTACACGGGTGTACATACACGGGGGGTATGACATGTACAGGGGTGTACATACATGGGGGGTACGACACATACACGGGTGTACATACGGGGGGTCCGACACGTACACGGGTGTACATACACGGGGGTACGACACGTACACGGGTGTAGATACACGGGGGGTATGACACATACAGGGGTGTACATACAGGGGGGTATGACACGTACAGGGGTGTACATACACGGGGGGTACGACACGTACACGGGTGTACATACACCCGCGTACACGGGTGTACATACACGGGGGGTACGACATGTACACGGGTGTACATACAGGGGGGTATGACACGTACAGGGGTGTACATACACGGGGGGTACGACACGTACACGGGTGTACATACAGGGGGGGTACGACACGTACAGGGGTGTACATACAGGGGGGGTATGAAACGTACACGGGTGTACATACACGGGGGGTACGACACGTACACGGGTGTACGTACATGGGGGGTACAACACGTACACGGGTGTACATACATGGGGGTACGACACGTACACGGGTGTACATACAGGGGGGGTACGACACGTACAGGGGTGTACATACACGGGGGTACGACACGTACACGGGTGTACATACACGGGGGGTACGACACGTACACGGGTGTACATACACGGGGGTGTACATACACAGGGGGTGTACATACACGGGGGTACGACTCGAACGTACGGGGGCTGGGGGGAGTGTTGGGCACCTATGCGGGCACATGTCTCCATGGTTGCTATGGGAGTTCGGTGCGGACTGTGTTTTTTCCATGCGGTTGTAACTTCGGACACACGGGATGGATCGTGATTCCGCGGTCGGACTTCACATTTCACATTTGTACGGTAAATCGTCCGTGGACGTGTCGGACACTTTTTCCGACCCGAGGACGTGTGGGGAATACTTCCCGATGCGATTCGTATGGACTTTTTGCCATGCGAATCGTAATTGGCAGTTTGTACGGCACTTGTACGATTCGTACGGTAAAAAGACCGGATACGAGTCGTACGGGCTTTTTTTTTACCGGATCGTAATCGGCACCAAAGTGTTGAATGATTTTAGTGTTTCTGTTTTGCTAAGAGTATTGGCTACAACATGTTCTTTTTCTTTCTTGATATAGATACTCCTTCCACATCCACACCAAAACCATCTCGGAAGGAGTTGGCCGCCAGGGCCCTGCGCCGTAAACTGGAGGCCATTTGCGAGAATATCGCTGGCTTGTGGCTCAGGCGGAGGAGGAGGCGGCTGCAGCTGCAGCCTCCTCCAATGCCCCGGGCCCCAGTCAGGCCCTGCCTCCAGTTTCACGGCGCCGTGGTCCGGCAGCCGCCCGCCGCCGCGCCTCCATCTCAACCCCTGCTGCCCCCCACCCTGCATGTAACTGCAGGGCGTTTCGCCACCAGCTGCTCCGCCGGATGGCCCGCTTAGAGGAGAACCTAGAGGAGTGGGTAAAAATCCTGGTGGACAAACACCTCAAGGCCCGCCGACTATAGAGGACCTTGTCATTGCCCCTTTTTTAAATCCTTTTGTTGGTGGGTGGGTTTTTGGGCATTGGGGATTCATTCGAACATTGGGACTCTTGGACTTTCGTTTCGTTGTGGACATTGGTTGGGGTTAGGGAGGGGGGTGGGTGAGGTCAGAGTGGGATAGTTTATTTTTGTTAGGGGATATTAAATTTTATACTATTTACTTATACGATGTTAATGTTTTGTGGTGGGTTACTGTTTTCCGAATTCAATCTAAGTTACATGGTTTGTTACTTTGTTTCCGTGCTGCTGCATGCCCACAGCCAGTGTTTGATTGAAAAGATCTGCCTTTTTTGTAACATGCAAACCGATAGATGCAGTACCCCTCACTGAGTTATTTTTAATTGTCAAATAGTACTGTCAGTCTCTCCGCCTAGTCCATACCTCCCACCAAACTTATCTTACCTGTGATTGATGATGAAGTTCGGCACACTGATGGCTGCATGGTTGGTTTCCCAAATGAACGGAGAAGATGCCATTATTGTGGTGGTAGTAGTAGACACTGGCAATAGTATTTGAAAAAAGAAAGAGAAAGTCACTTGACTGAGAGACTGTGGGAGGAGTAGTAGAACAAAGTAAACTACAGCATGGGTGGGCAAGCAGAAGAAGATCCTTGCCCTGCCTTAGTTGAAATTCAATTAGTGTTGCTTTCACCACATCTGCCCCAGCAAGCGTGTGATCAATTGTTGGTGTACATTTAATGTAGTCACATCACACCTCAATATAAATCACACAGCCCGGGGGAAGAGGGTTAGGGGTTGATGAATGGATGGGAAGTGGGGTTTTGGGAAAGGTTTGAGAAAGAAAAACAGACACTATGCATGGACACAACAAAAGTAAAACACAATCTTGTAAGACGACCATGATCCATTATCAAAGAAATCAAAGCATAAAGTGAGAAAAAGCAAATGCATGCATGCTGAGGAAGAGAACTTGATGGTTAATCATAATGAGTTGTACTTACTAACTACTATTACCCAATGAGACAGTACAGGGAAGAAATTATTAATATGAAATTTGCCTTGCCTGTCTGCCGCCCTCAGAGCTCAGACCAAACCAAATTACATGCTGTACCGGGCTTACTTTTATTTTTCAAGCTAGCAAAGGAAATGAAAAAATAGTTGTAGGGATCAATTAACAAACAAACCACAACACACAGTCGTAATGATTGAATAGAAAAAAGGAATCAAATAAATTTAAAGACGAATGATGAATGATACTAAAGTTACTGTATTATCCTGGTCCAAATGTGGAGTTGCATCATTCTCATTATTCCTCTTGGTCCTCCCTTCCATGGACACTCCGCACATCAATCTTGGGTACCACTGCCTGCCTGATGCGGAGTGGTAAGGTAAGTGTGAGTTGTTTCTCCCACTATAGCACAGGTTAAAGGCCGGCCTGTAAGTGTAGATGGAAAAACAAACGGGGTATTGAAAAATTACTGCATTTAAAACAATAAACTCAATCACAGTAGAGTGCAAGAAGAGAACACAAGACTCTGGAGAGAACACTTTCAGACTGAGGCAGCTTGGATAGGATACATAGGGTGTACTCTACAGCATTAAGCTACAACAACAACGGGACAGGACTCAGGAGCCAGCACAGCCACAGAACAGGAGAACCGTGGCACAGGCCGGCACCCTACCCCTTACTTACATTTTGACCGAGCCAGACAAATGTCATATGCACTGCAGCAACCTAGAATTTTCCAAATGAAGTGACTAAATCAATGCGCCACTGTCCCTCATACCACTACACTCTACTCCAGTCCACACCACTGCACAGACATCTAGCCTAGGTCTGCTGTGGTTCTTGTTCAAACTGTTTACCTTTTAAGTCAGCCCATGAAACGCAGTTATTCCATCAATTATCTCCGATCCAACTGACTGACTGTGTGCAAAGATAGTATGCTCAGCAGCCTCATGATGATGACCGTGTGTACGTGTTCTCCAACACCAACTCAGTCTGTAGTGACTGATTAAGTTTATAATATACAAAATTACAATTACAAAATTGCAACGGATATTGGCCGGCACCTGCAGTGGTAGGAGTACAATGTGGCTATTAAACAACAAGGAAACATTAACTGTCACCTCACCTGAGTCACTTTTACTTTGTCGATAAACTAGTATAGTTCTACTTCATGCACATTAATTCGTAGTCAGCCAGCATCCAATGCAATGCATGCCATCATTCACAATAATCACTCATTACCTGTCTTGCTGTTCTCTTTGGCTGTCAGATCTGATGCCTGCCTAGCCTTCTGACAGTCAGTGATGAGTTTCTTTCGGCTTGGAAACAAAACGGAATATAGCTGGAGTCACGTTTCACTTCTTATGGAGGGACTGTTAGAGGCAACATGTATGTAACTATTCTCCATCTCCATCCAATGTCTGGCTTGCTTGAAATGTATTTAGGGAGAGTAAGAAAGATGGAGCAGGACCCTGAGGAGTGGAGTGGACAGTTATGCACAGACGTGCATCTCCAATAGGGAAAAAATAAGAGGAGACTGTTGATGGATTTGTTGTGATTAGATTTTGAACCAGAAAAACAGATACACAGTCACACACAAATAAAGGAAGGGAGAACAATTTGAAAGCCTAGTTGTCAGGGAAGAGGAGCTCGTCTAACAACCCACTACTTATGTCATAGAAGTCACTCTCGTCTTCCGGCTGTGATTTACGTATTTTGTACTCCGGTGGTATAAAGTGTTGATTCATTTTGATCATGGCTAACCTCTCAACGCTTTTGGGCGAGAGACTGGTCCTTTTGACAGTAACAATGGCACCAGCAGCACTGAAAACACGCTCTGAAGAGACACTTGCAACAGGGCAAGCCACATACTTTATCGCCAGCCTGCTGAGCACTGGCCATTGGCTTCTTTTCCCATACCAATACACCAATGGGCTTTGCTCCATGAAGACCTCTGTTGTGTCATCTAGATAGGCCTTAACCATCCGCTCAATGTTCAGGGGTTCTCCGATTTGCTTAGCCTCTTCTGCCTTTGCATCAGTCATGGACGTACAAAACCCTTTCCGTAGAAACCAATCACCTGCCGTTTTTTTAAATGTGCCTGATGATCCTGTTGGTGCTGTTGATGTTATTGCTGGCAGTGTTGTTGACTGCTGGGAGGCAAACGCACTGCTCTCGGCCTCTGAAGTAGAACTTGACTCTGGGTGCCCTGCAGTACTTTTTCTGCCCTGGGGGGTGGGCCTCTAATTAAGATCCGTTCGTTTTTAAAGTCAGTGGCTTCCTCAGCTATCAAAGTTTTGTGCTTGGCAACATCCACTTCTGAAAAATGAAATTACTTCATTACTGCGCAGCAATAATTTGTAACGTGGATCCAAAATTGAGGCAGTAATGTAATGTGGATGTGACACAATGTTATTTTGAATCCTTGTATTGTCAGATAAGCGAGCGACTAAGGTGTCTGCCAAATAATATGCGTCTACTTTGTCATCCACACCTGCGTACATTTCTGACACCGCCTTCAGCTCTTGCTCTAGCATGTACAACAATGGGATAGCTTGGCCCATAGTACAGTCCGCCCTGCTCACTTCACGTGTGAAGACCTCAAAAGGAAGTAGCATCTCTATCAGGCATTTGACGAGGTCCCATTGGGCCATCTCAACGGTCATGCCTTTCACAGTAGGATCTCCTGACCTTTTCATGACATATGCATTAAGCGGTATGTACTGCTCAAACAGACGCTCAAGCATGTAATACGTTGAGTTCCAATGTGTTGGCACCTCCTGGATGAGTGCTTTGACTGGCATTTTATGCTCACGTTGAATGACCCTCAGCTGCTTCCGGGCTTTAAAAGAATGGTTGAAATGTGTGCATATTCTTCTGCAGGTTGTCAATAAGCTGCTGACTTTGCTTTCATTTTTCAGAAAGTCTTGAACAACAATATTAATGCAGTGTGCCAAACATGGGACCCTGAAATAGCCACCATCTTTCATGGCCCTAACTACATTACTGCCGTTGTCCGTGGCAACAAAACCAATGGTAAGCCCACTTGGTCACAGTCACTAAAAACACCTTGCTGTTAAACTCATCCAAAATGTTTGCAGCAGTATGAGATTTCTCCATAGCAAACCTGGCTACAGTTGCAGGTTTGCGAGTGTCTTTAAAAATCTCAGCGGTGTCAACAACACCATCAGATATCTTATCTTTAACACCCGAAAAAGAGACCCAGTGTGCAGTGCTGCCCATGTAATCAGTGGCTGGGCAACTGGTCCAGATGCCTGTTGTCAGGTGTATACTCTGAACAGCACTCTGTTTTAAGGCTTTTCAAAGCAATTCCAACACGTCATGATGTAGTGCTGGAACAGCAACTCTTGCGAAATAGTAGCGGCTGGGAACTTTCCATTTTGGGCAGATGGTGGTCACAAATTCAAGAAAACTCACCCCTTCAACAAAAGAAAAAGGGAGACGGTCCAGTGCTAACATTTTATCCAGCTTCGCATTGTACAAACGTGCTATTGGGTGGTTGCGTTCGTACTGTCCCTCCGGCCTAGTAAACATGCTAAGAATAGTAGGCTGCATGGTATTCCTTCCTGTGGTCAACGTCGCACTTTTTGGGCCAGCAGTACTCCTTGGTGTCTCAGGCTGACTCTTACTCTTGTGCCAATGAGATGTGGCTGAGGAAAGGGCGTTACCACTGCAGTGCTGGGGACAGGGCTACTTTGTGTACCACTACCACAGAGAATGTCTCCCTCTTCTTCCTTGTAGGAAGGTGGATATCTGACTATGGTTACCCCCAAATTTTTGCCTAGTGTCTAGTTGGTTTTTCGACTTAGTAGGCCTGAGATCCTGCCATTCAGGGTCTCAGCCCATCTGCTCTCTCTTTAAAATGGACTCCATGTACCCTAGGTACATAACCCATTGGAACTAGATCACCCCGTGAGCCCCTGTACCAGTGTACACTAGGTACCCAGGGCATTGGTGTATCTAAGGCCTACCAGGGGCTGAAGCATGTATTATGCAACCCCTGGCCTGGCCTAGCAATTTGACACAACTGGCTGATCACTCAGCTGGGGTAAGTTGGTGTAACCACCTCTTACTTAGGTGTAGTATACCTATACCTAACCTTAAATGGGACACATGTTAACCTATAAGTCACTCCTATGGCAGGCCTTGACAATCCTGAAGGCAGAGTGATTGGTTCCATGTGAGATGGTGCTCTGGCATGAGCTGAGCCTGTCTGCAGTGGTCGGAACAACTTCCTTCTACCGTTTCCAGATATCGTCATACCATATACTCTTAAGTGCATTATGAACCTCGCGGTTACACGCTATCTTTGGTTTGGCTTTATCAAAACATGTCGAGTAAGGTGTCATACGAATTGGAATACTAACCCCTCGCCAATTCTGGCGACGGGGTTAGCATTCCACCCTTCTAGAGGGACACGACATGTACAGTACCTGAAACCCGGGTAAAATCAGACATAGCCTCAGCTCCACAAAATGGATGCTGCCACCACAGACACAAGTCTGCCCTCCTGCTGCTGGGAGTCCTTCCAGCTTGGGAGACGTGGACAAAGGGTTTCCTGCCAGGGGAGGTGCGAGCACCACCCCAGACAGGATTTTGTGTATTGGTCAGGTAGGACTTGAATGGAATCAGACATGCATGAGGCTCTCAAGGAGCCTCCGTGCATATGCCAGTTCAAACCGGTCCTGGGGCACACCAGCCCCGGACCTGGGGCGAGCTGGACAAAGGATTGGGGGTGTAACCACCCCCCTTCCTGGTCCCACCCTTAGGGAGGGACCTAGCAGGTAGTCCGGCCCCTAGAATCCGCTTAAAGGTAGGAGCTGTGTCCTAAGACTTCAGACAACCTGGAATCAACTTAACCACAAGAAGAAGACGGGAACTTCGACGCTCTGCTGCACAGAGGACTGAAGGAAATCTCCCCTATGGTCAGGGAGTGACCATCTTGCTAACGCAAGCACCAACCAGCTATTCGACTTCTGCTTTGCCGCCGCCTCCCGCCGGAGCCCGAGCCCAGAGCCCAACAAAACCTGGACCTCCAGACCTCTCACAGCCCGATCCACAGTCCCTGCAAAGAAGGAACCCGTGGAGGCACCGAGACACGTGGAGCCAGCCATCTTGGAAGACCGACGACAAGCTGCAAGTGCAACGACAGAGGCTCCCTCCAAGTTGTGCTTTGGGTCCTGAGAAGCCCAACCACCGAGCAGCATCTGCACTAAAGGTGAGCCCTCCAGCATCTCCACGATCTGCGTGGGACCCCTCTGCACTTTGCATCTCGACGCGCCTGCCCGGTCCCTGGCCCGTTGGCTAGTGGCCATTTTGGCGACTTATTTTAAAATCAACGATGCTGGTCTGGTTGCTCCAGACTGGCCCTAGCTGCTCTCCAAAAGAGCAGCCCCTCTGACCTTGCTGGTCAGAACAATCAGCTTTCCTCTCTTTCCACAACTCCTGCCTTTGCCAAGGCTTGTTTGCTTCTTTCGAGTCGCTGACACCGCCGACAGCGAGAGCCTGCGTGGGACAGCTCGTGACTTGACTCCTGGACGTCGTCGACCTTCAGGGACCATGTGGCTGTGGAGACAAGCTACACCTATCCACCTGTTTGCACCCGACATCGCCTGGTACCTACCTGGTGCCACGCCGGTCACTGGCTAGTGACTGTGAACACTGTCCCCTCTGCTTTCAGGTCTTCTACAACTCCGATCCACTCTTGGATCCACCGCATCTCTTCTGGACCGACCGCCTGCAGCATCTTTGTCATCAGGCTCCATTGAATCGATAGAAGAAACCCGACGCACTTCGAGACCTATGCACCCGCTTCCTGTGGGTGAGGTAAAGCTGGCACTCCGGTGCCCAAGTGTAGAGAAACATCTCTAGTGTCTGTGTTTTGAATCTTAAGATCGTAGTCCATCCAGAAGACCCTTTCTGCAGTAACTTTTAAACTTTTACACACCCATTGAAAACCTATGGGAGCACGCGTGTAACTTTCCTCACTGCACACGCCACCCGTGGACCTCCTGGTCACTAACTGAAGTTAGCTCCTTGTAGGCCCAGCGATTCTAGAGGCCCTAGGCCTTTTCCCTTTCCTGTTCGTGGTACTTATACCACTATTTTAGTATATGGATTGAGTGGCCACCAGGGCCCATCCATATAAAGTGCAACTTCTGTATATTATAACGTTGTCTTGTTTAACGATTTGTGCTCCTGTGCTCATAAAGAGTCTAGGGGATACTTTGAGAAATAAATACATATATATTTTGAATATATATCTGTGTGGTGTCCTTTCATTGGTATAAAGGGGGGTTGCAATTGGTGAAACAGCCTGCTTAACACGCTTTAACGAGTTTAGCCTCAAAGACTGCTTAGCCTACGCTACCACTAGGGCAGCTAGTCCGAAAAGGTTGACTTACAACCACACCATAAGGGTTGCTTGGCATGGTACAAGGTGGTCACTTTAACTAGTGAACATCATATACCAGGCCAACTTCTCACATTGGTGAGCAGCGGTTGGATTTGAGCTTGCTGTGTTTTACCATTGTAATCTCTTGGTTACCAATTGAAAGATCACATAGGTACCTGTAGGTACATATAAAACAAGATAGATATACTTAAGTTCTACTGAACTTAGTTGTTGTAGAGCAAAGGGAGTAGCACACCCTGACTACAACTACTAGATAGGTTTAGTAGGAAAACCCAAGTGTAGGTAGATTGCGACACATCCACCCACACTTAAGAGCAATGGCTGGGGCAGAGGGGTCCAATGTACCCATCTCTGTTGAGAGTGACCCCCAGAGGGCACCATCCATCTTTGCTACCCTAAACCAAAATGAGCTCAGGCAGTTGGCAAATATCAGGGGCCTTAAACAGCCCAAGAACCCTACCTCTGCTGAACTCAGGGAGCTTTTACAAGCTGATGAAGATCAGAAAGCTCTCAAGAAAGCCTCCCAGTTAGGCCCCTTAGGGACTGGAACATGAGGCCCCCCTTCTGAAGATGCTACTGAGGTACCCCTTTCCAATAGTCACCCCTTAGATGAGAATCATACTACAGAGGATGAAAGTGATAAGGGTACTGAGACAGAAGGTAGTGGGGATGAAGGGAGAACTAGCCCAGTGCCAAGTGTTATACGTGGCCCAGCTAAACTAAGGCTTTTGGGGACTGACAATGGGATCATCCCATTGGATCTCCCCAGTGGACTTAACCAGGGGCTTTGGAGGCAGAGGAATCACTCAGGTGAGTCTAATGCTTCCCATGCCTCTAGAGGCTCTCAAGGTCACTCCAGAAGAAGGATGACCACCCCTCAGAGGAGGGAGCATGAGGCCAGAATGCAGGAAGCTCAGCTGAGAATCAGGAGACAGGAGCTAGAAGTAGCTCTGATGGAAGAGAAACTGAGTAAGGCTAGGCAACCTAGAGAGAGTGGGTCTATACCCACTGGTGGCAGCATTGTCCCAAAGGACAAAGATAGGGTCTTTGACAATAGGAACCTGTCCAAGGTTGTGCCCCCCTACAAAAGTGGGGATGATATCCACAAGTGGATGACTGCTCTTGAGAAAGCCTGCAAAGTGCAGCAGGTTCCTGAAGACCAGTGGGCAGCAATCTTATGGCTCTACTTTGAAGGTAGAGGCAGAGATAGACTCCTCACTCCTTCCATTTTGTGAGTTCGGCGTGCTTCCAACTCTCAGGGAAGGTTGCGGTGTCGAAGGAGGTGTTGATGATGTCCCGCAGGTGGGGTGCGATGACAGTGTTGGCCTTGTTGAAGACGTGGTGAGGGCAGGGGTCGGTTGGAGATCCGGAGTGGATGGTGTTCATCGTGCGGATGGTGTCTTCGGTGCTGATCGGGGTCCAGGTGCGGAGTGTGGTGGTGGGGGGCATCGGTGCGGTCGTGGGGAGCGTTGGTTGAGCGCTAAAGCTGTTGTGAATGTCAGCGATCTTGTTGTGGAAGTAGGAGGCGAGGGAGTTGCAGAGGTCTTGAGATGGGGTGATGTCGTTGTTTCCGGCGTTGGGGTTGGAGAGCTCTTTAATGATGTTGAAGAGTTCCTTGCTGTTGTGTGCGCTGTTGTCCAGTCGTTCCTTGAAGGCATTTTTCTTGGTGACGTGGATCAGTTGATGGTGTTTCGGGTGGCGAGCTTGAGGGTGGTCATGTTGTCTGGTGTCGGGTCTCTGCGCCAGGCTCTCTCGAGGGCTCGGCAGTTCTTCTTGGAGCTCTTGAGTTCGTCGGTGAACCAGGGTGCTTTCTTGCTGCCGGGTCTGCTAGGCGGGTGTTAGACGGCGACCTCAGAGGAGCCCGGAAGGGGTCCTGACTACCCTGAGACCCACCCTCAAAGTATCGTAGCCGGGCGCTGGCGGGAGATTCCCCAGGGGGAGGACTCTCGCAACTAGGATCGTACTTCTGGCACCACACGACACAGAGGGACCACACTGGGTATTCTCAGAACAAGTTTTATCAAACAGGTATCACAGCAAATATGTACAAGGTGAGCACGGGCTCAAGAGTCTCGGAAAGGTAGGGGGTAGCGGGACTGTCTCTGGTAACGGTTCAAAGGAGGGACGTACCCGGCGCACAGCTCACAATCCTCGAGCTGGGGGGTAGGCTGGTTGTCGTGGGGTCCGGCGGGACCGGTGGAGTCTGTAGAAGCCGCGAGTCACTCAGCGGGCTCAGGTACAAGTTCGGAGGTCTTACGATCTTCAGGGAGCCGCGAGTCACTCAGCAGGGCTCAGGTACAAGTTCGGAGGTCTTACGATCTTCAGGGAGCCGCGAGTCACTCAGCAGGGCTCAGGTACAAGTTCGGAGGTCTTACGATCTTCAGGGAGCCGCGAGTCACTCAGCAGGGCTCAGGTGAGTTCCAGTTCCAGGAGCCGCGACCACGTCAGCAGGCTCTCGTTGTTCCAGCGTCGAATCTGCCGGACAGCCCCAGAGCACCCCTTGTTATAGTTCGACCCCTCTTTGATGTCCGGAGTCTGTGCAGGCAGGGGTCTTGTCACCTGGGGGTCGCTTGTCGGGATTTCCTGCTATAGTCTTTTGATTCTTTCAGGGCCGGGTCGGGAGGAGTCCCAGACACCCAGCAGGCGTGGAGCCAGCCCTCAGGGAGGCCGGGGGGCCGATCGAAACCCATCGTCCCGGGGGAGTTCAGAGGTGCGATAGAAACTGCTCCTCCCTCTCTCATCCCCTGGAAGCGGGATGTCCTCCAGCCGGAGTGGCGCCTCTATGCCCGGGTCGCGCTGGGGCCGGGCGGCCATCTTGGTGCATGAAGTGGGCACGCGGGCCCGGGGTGGCCGAAAGGGGAGAGGCCAGGGACGTGGATGTCCGGGTCGGTGCGTGTGTCCTGGTGGGGAGGTTCGGCGGGGCCGGGGGCTTGGGCTGTATGTACCAGGTTTCGGTGGTGCGGGGGCACGGAGGGCCATTCTACGAGGCCGGGTCCAACACGCGTCCCCCCCAGCTGAAAGCCGGAGAGAACTGCCCATCAGCTTGGGGGGTTCTCTTCGCTGAGGCGGAAGAACCGGGAGAGGCCGTCAGCATTGGCGTGGTCCGTACCAGGGCGGTGTTCCACGGTGAAATCCATCCCCTGGAGGGAGATTGACCACCGCAGTAGCTTGGGGTTTTCTCCCCGCATCTGCATGAGCCAACGTAAGGGCCGATGGTCAGTTTGTACTCTGAAATGGGTGCCAAACAGGTAGGGTCGTAGCTTTTTGAGTGCCCAGACCACGGCAAAGGCTTCGCGCTCTATGGTGCTCCATCTTTGTTCTCGGGGCAACAGCCGCCGACTGAGGAAGGCGACGGGCTGGTCTAGGCCTTGGTCATTTACTTGGGACAGGACGGCCCCAATGCCATGCTCGGAGGCATCGGTTTGGACTATGAACTCCTTGGCGTAGTCGGGAGCCTGGAGGACGGGGGCAGTACACATGGCCCTTTTTAGGGCATCGAAAGCTTCCTGACAGGCAGCCGTCCACTGCACTTTCTTTGGCTGTTTTTTAGACGTGAGTTCTGTGAGAGGGCCGACAAGGCTGCCATACCCCCGAATGAATCTTCGGTAGTAGCCCGTGAGTCCCAGAAAGGCTCGGACCTCCGTTTGGGTGATGGGTGGTTCCCAGGCCAGGATGGCGTCGATCTTTGGCTGTAGCGGGGCGACCTGGCCACTCCCGACCTGGTGCCCCAAGTAGACCACGGATCCTTGCCCGATCTGGCACTTGCTGGCTTTTACTGTGAGGCCTGCCTGGCGCAGGGCGATTAGCACCCTTCGGAGGTGCTGGAGGTGCTCACTCCACTCTGAACTGAAGACAGCGATGTCGTCCAGGTACGCCGCGCTGAACTGTTCTAGCCCGGCCAGGACTCTATTCACCAGTCGCTGGAAAGTGGCCGGGGCATTTTTCATCCCGAAGGGCATTACGCGGAAGCGGTAGTGCCCATCGGGGGTGGAGAAAGCGGACCGCTCTTTGGCCCCTTCGGTGAGCGCAATCTGCCAGTATCCGCAGGTGAGGTCGAATGTGCTGAGGAACCGGGCTGCCCCTAGTCGGTCAATGAGTTCGTCGGCTCGTGGAATGGGGTGGGCATCGGCTCGGGTAACGTCATTGAGCCCCCGGTAGTCCACGCAGAATCGGAGCTCGGGGGCGGCACCGGGGGCCGCTGCCTTCGGGACCAGGACCACGGGGCTGGCCCAGGGACTGTCAGAGGGCTCGATCACCCCCAGGGTCAACATCTTCGAGACTTCCGCTTGAATGCAGGACCGGACCCGGTCAGGAACCCGGTAGGCTCGGTGTCTCACCGGCGGGCTGTCCCCGGTGTCCACATCATGGACACACCAGTTGGTGACCCGGGGGGTCAGGGAGAAGAGGTCAGAAAATTGTCTTAGGAGCTGGCGGCAGTCCGCTTGTTGCTGGGCCGTGAGGGCTGGGGAGAGGTTCACTCCTTCCACGGAGCCATCCTGCTCCTTGATACACAGGAGGTCCGGGAGGGGATCCGACTCATCTTCGGCCCCGTCATCGGTGGCCAGCAGGAGGCTCAGTTCTGTCCGCTGGAAGTGAGGCTTGAGTCGGTTCACGTGCAGGACCCGGAGGGGATCCCGAGGCGACTGGACGTCCACCAAGTAGGTGACTTGGCTCTTCTTCTCGACCACTTTGTAGGGCCCAGTCCATCGGTCCTGGAGAGCGCCAGGCTTCACGGGGGCCATGACCCACACCTGCTGGCACGGCTGGAACTCGACCAGAGTAGCATTCTGGTCGTACCAGCGCTTCATTTCTTCTTGACTCGCCTCCAGGTTGGCCTCGGCCAGTTCTCGGAACCTCCTGGTCTGGTTCCGGAGGGCCAGGACATATTGGAACACATCTCGGGGGGTGGTCTGGGGTGCTGCCTCCCACCCTTCCTTAACCAAACTGAGGGGACCTCGGACGGGGTGCCCATAGAGTAATTCAAACGGGCTGAACCCTAAGGACTTCTGGGGGACCTCCCGGTAAGCGAACAAGAGGCAGGGGAGCAGGACGTCCCACTTACGCCGGAGGGGCTCTTCTAGGCCAGCGATCATCCCTTTCAAAGTCCTATTAAACCTCTCTACTAGGCCGTTTCCTTGGGGATGGTACGGGGTGGTGAACTTATAGGACACCCCACATTGTTGCCACAGGGACGTCATATACCTGGATATGAAATTAGTGCCGCGATCGCTCACGACCTCGCGGGGGAAACCCACCCTGGAGAAGACCCCCATCAGGGCCCGGCCCACCACGGGGGCCGTAATGGTGCGTAGGGGAATAGCCTCTGGGTAGCGGGTGGCGTGGTCCACTAGGACCAAGATGAAACGGTGACCTTGGGAGGTGGGGGGGTCCAGTGGCCCCACGATGTCGATCCCGACTCGTTCGAAGGGGGTACTGACGACCGGGAAGGGTTGGAGGGGAGCCTTGCGCTTCCCCCCACTCTTCCCACTGGCTTGGCACGTGGGGCAGGACTTGCAGTGGGCCTCTACCGCTGCTTTCATCTTAGGCCAATAAAAATGGGTCACGAGACGGCTGTAGGTCTTGTCCTGACCCAGGTGACCGGCGAGGGGGACATCGTGGGCTAAGCCCAGGAGGAAATCCCGGAAGCGGAGGGGTACCACCAGTACCCGTCCGGATCCCAGCTCCACTGATTTCTGCTCACTATACAGGACGTTATTCTCCCAATAGATTCGGTGCGTTCCGGTCTGGTCCCCTGCGGCTTGGCCCTCGGCCTGGCGCCGCAGCCGACCAGGGAAGGACAGGTGGCTTGTTCCTGGCAAAATTCTTCTCGGGTGGGCCCGCCCTCGTGGCGCCAATGGGCCAACTCGGGTAGATCCCCCAACTCGGGGACCGGGGCGGGGTCGGATGGTGTGGGTTCGTCGCTGGCGACGGGCCCTTCCGATGGGGGAACGGGAGGACCCTCGGCGGGGACGGTGCTGGCTACTTCGGCCGGGGTGCTCTCGATTTCTCTCCGGGGAGTGAGTCGGGCTGTCATAGATCGGGTGGTGGCACACACCCACTCGGGGAGTCCCATCATTCCTAGGTGGGCCTTGCGCTCTACGTGTTTCCAGGGAGAACTTTCCAGGTCGTTCCCTAAGAGGCAGTCGACCGGCTGGGAGGTTCTTACGGCCACCTTGAGTTTACCTATCACCCCTCCCCACTCAAATGGCACCAGGGCCACCTGACACATACTTTCCCTATTGTCTGCAGATATCACGGGGCAAAAGACATTGGGGAGGATCTGCTCCTCGGGAACTAGGTGCCTGAGGACACCGGTGATACTGGCCCCAGTGTCCCGCAGGGCCTCTACCTGGTGGCCATTGATCTTGACGAGTTGCCCATATTTCTGTGTGTTGGACGGTAGGAGGCTACCAGGGATCATTTCCCTATCTCCCAGGGATACTAGGGCCATCGCGGCTGGTTCCCACTCATCGGCTTCCTCAACCTCCTCCCCTAGGGCCACGTTGGCTATCTGTCTCGCAGGGGTGACTTGGGTGGCCATGGGGCACTCTGGGTCATTGGCGTAGTGCCCGGGTTTCTGGCAGCGGAAACATGTGACGGTCACCCGGTGTCCCCGTCTCCCCGGGGGCCCTGTTACTGGTGGGGGGGGCGCCGGGAAAGGTGGGGGTGGTGTCTTCGGGGGACTAGGCTGGGACTCCCTCGGCCCTCCCTGGTTCCCTCCCCCTCTCTGGCGGGGTGGTCCCTGACTGGTTCGGGGGTACTCTCCTACCATGCCCCGGGAGACCCGGGTGTTGGTCCAGCGATCGGCCTCCACGGCCAGCTTCCGGGGATCTGTGAGTTTGCTATCCAGCAGATGTTGACGTAGCTCTACGAAGCAGTTCGCAGCCAGATGTTCCCATAACATGAGGTCAGTGAGTTCGGCAAGGGTGGTGACTTTGCTGCCCTTGACCCACCCATCGAAGGCCCGACTAAAAAAGTTTACATACTCCACCCAGGTGGTGCCCGGGATCTTCCTGCAGTCCCGGAACCGTTGGCGGTACATTTCTGGGGTGAGGCTGTATCTTGTGAGGAGAGCCTCTTTCATGTGGCTGTAGGAGGTCTGCAGGGAGAGGGGTAGGTCGAGCAGGGTGTCCCTTCCTTCGCTCAGAAACCGTCCACACAACCCCGCCCCCCAGTCCTTCTGTGGAATCCGATGGGAGGTCATGGCGACCTCGTAGGCCCGAAACCATTGCTGAATGTCATCGTTTTTATAATATTCCTTGACCACATCCTTGGGGATGTGGACCTTCTGTTCCGCTGGGGGGGCCGTCTCTCGGTTCTCCGAGGGCCTCCCGTCCTCATTTCGGGCCTTGAGCTCGAGTTCCTTTAAGCTCCGTTCGTGCTCCAGTTGGAGCTTTCTTCCTTCGTGCTCCCGTTGGAGCTTCTTTTCTTCCAGTTCGCCTTGTACACGCATTTGCTCTACTGCTAGCTTCTTCTCCGCTAACTTCAATTCGCCCTCGATTTTGAGTTTGGCTAACTCGAGTTCATGACTGCGGCTTCTCTCTCTGTCCGCGAGCTCTTCCGGGGATAGGCCCCCGTCTGGTACGATGCCTCGCACCTGATTGCTACTGCTTTCACTTTGGGGGGGTTCGGCTTCGTCGGGGCGCTCCCCCGTGCCGTCCGGGCGGGAGGCCCCGGTCTCCACCCAAGTTTTCAGTGCTTTCTGAAAGTCTTCCTTAGTGTTGAGGCCAGTGGTAGCGATTTTAAGTTCTTGGCAAAATTGTTTTAGCTCTTTGTGTGTGTATTCTTCCAGATGCTCCACCTGGAACACTCTGTTGGCGTTGGTTTCTGCGGAGCTCGTGGCGCTTCCTTCTGCCATCTTTGTTGGTCGTGCGTCCGTCGTTTACTGTACGATCTCTAGGTGATGGGCCCGAATCCCGTCGCTTGCCACCAATGTTAGACGGCGACCTCAGAGGAGCCCGGAAGGGGTCCTGACTACCCTGAGACCCACCCTCAAAGTATCGTAGCCGGGCGCTGGCGGGAGATTCCCCAGGGGGAGGACTCTCGCAACTAGGATCGTACTTCTGGCACCACACGACACAGAGGGACCACACTGGGTATTCTCAGAACAAGTTTTATCAAACAGGTATCACAGCAAATATGTACAAGGTGAGCACGGGCTCAAGAGTCTCGGAAAGGTAGGGGGTAGCGGGACTGTCTCTGGTAACGGTTCAAAGGAGGGACGTACCCGGCGCACAGCTCACAATCCTCGAGCTGGGGGGTAGGCTGGTTGTCGTGGGGTCCGGCGGGACCGGTGGAGTCTGTAGAAGCCGCGAGTCACTCAGCGGGCTCAGGTACAAGTTCGGAGGTCTTACGATCTTCAGGGAGCCGCGAGTCACTCAGCAGGGCTCAGGTACAAGTTCGGAGGTCTTACGATCTTCAGGGAGCCGCGAGTCACTCAGCAGGGCTCAGGTACAAGTTCGGAGGTCTTACGATCTTCAGGGAGCCGCGAGTCACTCAGCAGGGCTCAGGTGAGTTCCAGTTCCAGGAGCCGCGACCACGTCAGCAGGCTCTCGTTGTTCCAGCGTCGAATCTGCCGGACAGCCCCAGAGCACCCCTTGTTATAGTTCGACCCCTCTTTGATGTCCGGAGTCTGTGCAGGCAGGGGTCTTGTCACCTGGGGGTCGCTTGTCGGGATTTCCTGCTATAGTCTTTTGATTCTTTCAGGGCCGGGTCGGGAGGAGTCCCAGACACCCAGCAGGCGTGGAGCCAGCCCTCAGGGAGGCCGGGGGGCCGATCGAAACCCATCGTCCCGGGGGAGTTCAGAGGTGCGATAGAAACTGCTCCTCCCTCTCTCATCCCCTGGAAGCGGGATGTCCTCCAGCCGGAGTGGCGCCTCTATGCCCGGGTCGCGCTGGGGCCGGGCGGCCATCTTGGTGCATGAAGTGGGCACGCGGGCCCGGGGTGGCCGAAAGGGGAGAGGCCAGGGACGTGGATGTCCGGGTCGGTGCGTGTGTCCTGGTGGGGAGGTTCGGCGGGGCCGGGGGCTTGGGCTGTATGTACCAGGTTTCGGTGGTGCGGGGGCACGGAGGGCCATTCTACGAGGCCGGGTCCAACAGCGGGGTCCTCAGTGGGGCGAGGTCATCTGCGCAGCTGCTGATCCATTTTTTGAGGTTGTCGGCGGCCTGGCTGGGGTCCGCTGAGCTGGTGGGGGGGTGCTGGCTCAGAGATGCGGCGAGCTGGTCGGCTGTGATCTTGTTCCAGCTTCTGCGTGCGACTTGTTGCTGGTGGTGGTGGTGGACCGTTGTTCTACTGAAGCTGAAGTGGATGCAGCTGTGGTCCGTCCAGTGGAGTCCGGTGGCGTGGCTGAAGGCGATGTCCTTGCTGGATGAGAAGACGGGGTCGAGTGTGTGTCCGGCGTAGTGGGTGGGGGTGGTCACCAGCTGCTTGAGACCGAGGTTGGCGAGGTTGTCCAGCAGGGTGGCGGTGTTCGGTCGTTGTTGTTCTCCAGGTGGAAGTTGAGGTCCCCGAGGAGGATGTCGTCGGCGGAGGGGAGGGCGTGTGGGCTGATGAAGTCGGCGATGTCTTCGCTGAATTGTGTGCGTGGTCCCGGGGGTCTGTAGATGAGGGTGCCTCTGAGGGTGGTCTTGGGGTCGGTGTGGATCTGGAAGTGCAGGTGTCCGGCGGTGGTGAGGGTGTCGTCGGAGTTGGTCGTGATGTGGATGGTGTTCCTGTGGATGATGGCGATGCCTCCTTGTTAGATCTGGGAGTCTCTAGTTGGCAGGGTAGGTACCACTGTCCAAGTAGGGACCCTTGCTTCTAGTCAGGGAGAGGGGGATACACTGTTAAGATAACCCCTGCTCACCCTCTAGGTAGCTTGGCCTGAGCAGTCTAGGCTATCAAAGGCAATGTGTAAAGTCTTTGTACCAACACTCACAGTAACACAGTGAAAACACCACAGATTTACTCCACACCAGTTTTAGAAAAATAAGGTATCTTTACTAAAAACTTCACAAGACCAAATACTACAGAAAAACCAACATACAATTAAAAAGTTACTTTAAAGATAGTTCAAGAGTTTGCAGAAAGTACTCCAGGATGTAAAAGTCAGTGTCCTGCACAATGCGACTCTCAATGCACAAAGTGCGACACTCTCGTGCCCAACAGTACCTGTAGTTGCGATAAGGTTCCCAAAAGCTATAACAAGGAAGATGGCAAAGGCGATGCGATACTCCTGAGATCTTGGGGAGGCTTTGCAGCAGCCCTTCTTCACGCAGCAGAGGTGGATGCGCCGGCTCCGATCTGTAGGGGGAGGATGCGATGACTTTGGCTTTCGTTGCGTAGGTTTCTTAGGGGGAAGCTTCACGCACAGGTTCGATGCGACACGCTTCGATGTGGCACGATGCGCGGCGCAGCGTTGACTTCCGGCGCCGCAACTCTCGATGCGCCACGGAACGGGACTCTGCGTCGACGCACACGATGACTGGAGACTTTCACGCACCGGCAGTGGTACGGCTCGCAAACTGGTTCTGCGACGACCCTCGCAATGTCAGGAATCTTCACGCTTCGGGACGATGCTCGACGCACTCGGCGATGCGGGGACCCTGCGTGTTGCGATGGTGCCGCGATGAAATTTTCCTCGCCCTCTCGTTCTTGCGACACGCAATCGGATGATGCGTTGGGTACCAGTTACTCTTTTTCACGCTTCTGCTTCCCAGCTCCCAAACACAGCAAAAACGACCTCCTGAGGCCCCAAGACTGGGCAAGCACTTCAAGGCAGGTCAGAACTCCTTCAGCAGAGTTCCAGGGGAGCTGGTGGTGAAGTCCTTTTGTTCCTGGGACTTCTTAACAGGGAGCCAGCTCTTCTCAGGCCCTTGGAGATCAGAATCAAAAGAAGGGGACACAGCAAAGTCCTTCCCCTCTCCTTGGCAGCAAAGCAAAACAGCAAGCAGGCAGTCTTCTCCTCTTCAGTCCTTTTCAGCTTTCTCCTTGGCAGAGGTTTCTTCTTAGTTCCAAAGTGATCTAAAGTTTAGGTGTCTGGGGTCCTCTTCTTATACCCCTCCAAGTCTTTGTCTCTCTTTGTTCCAGTGGGGGGATTCCCCTGCTCAAACCGGTTCCTGGGTGTGCTCTGCTCTGGAGCACCTGGTTCCTTTCAGAGTGAGGGGCAGGGTCGTTAGACGCTCAGCAGGAGGTGGAGCCTTCTTTGTGCCAGCAGAGGCAGAGTCCTCAGCCTGGCCAGTAGGGGGTGGAGCCAGCATTGTGCTGGCAGAGGCAGCCCTATTCAAACCCAGGGATTACTCCTCCCACCCATCTAAAGTAGATCTCCCTATTCACCCTGCTGCTGACTCATCCAGGCTCCTGGAGCCACCTAGCCCATCACATGACACCAGTCAGCCAACCAGCACACAGGCACACAGGAAGGTTAAACAGGAGAATAGCTACTTTCTAAAAAGTGCTATTCTCACACAGTGAATTTAAAAACCATCTTGCTAAAAAGATGTATAATTAAATTCTGAACACAAAGATATCAAACTTGGATTTTCTATATTGCCCTTATGGGAAGATAGGCATGTAAACAGCCTCCCCCATTCTATCCTATGGGCAAGATAGCCTCTCAGCAGTGAAAAACGAAAATGGCTGTAATTCACTACCAGGGCATGTTACACACTTCAGTACATGCCCTACCTTTCAGATACACTGCACCCAGCCCAGGGGGGTACCTAGGGCCACCATAGGGATGCCTGACATGTACAGAAAGGGAAGGATAAGCCTGGTCAGTGGGTGCACTGGCCAGGTCGACATGGCAGTCCTGGACTGCACATAGGCACTGCAAGCAGGCCTAAGACATCATTTTAGGGCTACTCCTGTGGGTGGCACAATCAGTGCTGCAGCCCACTAGTAGCATTTGAATCACCAGCCCTGGCACACGCAGTGCACTTTACTAGGGGCTAACAGGTGAAACAAATATACCAATCATGGATAACCAAACAATATAACAATTTATACAGAGAGCATATGCACTTTAGCACTGATCAGCAGTGGTAAAGTGCCCAGAGTCTTATTGCCAACAACCACGGGTCAGAAAAAAAAAGGAGGAAGAAGCAAAAAGTTTGGGGATAACCCTGCAAAAAGGGCCGTTTCCAACACTCCTCCCGTCTGGTTGCCGCGGTCCCTCCGGGTGATCTTGTATCCGTCCGGGATGGTGATGGCGATGTCGGGTGCAGAGGAGGCGTTCATCCAGGTTTCCGTGAGGAATGCGACGTCTGGGGATGTGGTGTCGAGGAGGTTCCAGAGTTCGACAGCGTGTCTGTGGACGGAGCGGGTGTTGAGCAGGATGCACTTCAGGTGGTTGCTGCTGGTGCTCGGCTTGGCGGGTGCGGTGCAGGTCCGGATGCAGGTGAACTTGCAGGAGTGGCAGCTGAATGGTCCGTGGGTTCGTCTCGGGGTGGCTCGGTAGCATCCCGGGATCCGTCCGATGTTGAGTTCGTTGAGTTCGGTGGTGGTGTAGGTCCGGCGGGGGCCTGGCGTCTACGGGGGCCAGGGGTCCTGGCACTGGGCGCGTTCCAGGCGCGGACGGGCGCAGACGGGCTTACCTTTGGCGCGCCTTCGGCGCGCCCGCTGCGCGTCAACGCTACGCGTATGCACGGTCGCCATTTATGGCAAAGTGGGAGGGAGGGATGAGCAGCTGGGAGGCGGGAGCGGGGAGGCATCTAGATCATCAGAAGGGGGGCTTGGAAGCCAATGGGACTTCTAAAGGAGTGGCTTCCTCTTCTTCCTCTGCATGAGGCTCAATTTCCTGAACTGCCCCTACTTCGGGAGGAACAACAGCTACTATTGCGGGCGGTGGTTGCGGCTGTTGACCACTTATTTGCTGTGTTCCCTCCTGCGTTGATTGTGTACTACTTTGAGATAGAGATAAGTTTAGTTCAGGCTCAGCATCACTGCTTTCCACCATAAGGGTGGCTACCTCTTCCACACTCATCTGCTTGGGCCTGGGTTGGTGGGTTCGGCCCATTGATGTGGAGGTGCTGCCCCCAGCTTGGCCTCCCGACACCGCTGCTGCAGGCGTAATTTTTGGTGTCCCATAAAAGGTTTTGGGAGGCACACCAGACTTAAGTAACACTTCCTTCTTCTTCTGTTCCTTCTTCTCCATGGCAACTTTCTTGGTACCGGAGGACCTGCTACCTGCTTTCTTTGGGGGCATCTTCTTCAGATGTCAAAACAGCACTCAGTTGCACAAGTTGCAGAGATGCCTGGTCAGGTCACTCACACATCATGTCGTGTACAGCAGCAGGACGTCGGTCTGGCACCACAACGGTCGATGATGATGACACACCTCCTCTGTCTTTTGTGCACCTAAAAGCAAAAAAGCTAGAAGAACATCAGTCAAAAGATCAATAATATAATATATAACTTCTTAGTGTCTGGTGGGTGGTCACAATTATTAAATTTTATGAAGTCAGTGAACAACAACAGTATAGCCATTTAAGAGACTGACAAGGCCAGGGCTCCTGGTGTACTTGTACAGTGTACACTCATGAAGAAGAATAGCTAAGAACAAAAACATAAATGTAGTGTAGCCTGTTTGCCCTAAATAAAAATTTGTGCATCTTATGGGATGGATGCAGCATCAGGGAGCAACAACAACGAACATATACACATAAAAACTAAAGGCATTTATTTACAACACCCAAAAAGTGAAATGTACCCCCGAAAAAAGTAAAGCCCACATTTTACAATTCAATCCAAAGCGATACATGATGTTGAAATTTAACGCACAACACAAACACAGTTGTTTAAATTCCATGCACCCGTGATGATTGATGAGTAGTACCCCTGGGCCTACTGTACGACTAGGTCACAAGCTTGGAGGCCTATGGAAAAAGCACAGTGGCTGGTACCACAAAATGGCCGCCACCCCATGGCCAGGCCACTCACAAAAACAAGAAAAGGTCAGGAATACAAGACAGACAATGCAGGACTATTGCAAAAGCACAATGCCTGCCTCCACAAAATGGCCGCCACACATGCTCAGGCCACCCACCACAATAATAACAAAAAAGAGATTACAAAGGACAGGAACAGGAAGTTGTAGTCTCTGTGGGACTTACTTCCTCTCCTAAAAATATTTTTAAAAAAATAAAAGCTTCTCCGTGCTCCAAAACTACAGCAGAATGACAACCTGAGGAGTTTTTTTAGCAAAATAAACAAAATCAGCGTTTTCGAGAAGGATTTATGTTGCTTGCGAGATATTGTTTGCCAGATTGCAAATGCTGCGTGTTCGGGATCGTGAACTGTACAAAAAGGCTTTATCGCGTGTGCGAACACGCATATTGAGAGCGCGAAAATGACGAAAACTGTAAGTCCGCGTTGTCGTGCTGTGCAGAGTTACCGAAAGTACGCGAGCTGAATCCCTAGGGTTGCCTACTGGCTGAAAAGCCCTATTTATTTAACACACACCCAAAAACTGCTATTCCACCCCAAAAAACACCTTTTGCAATGAAATCCAAAGCCATCCATGGTGTAAAAAAATAATTCAACAGACAACACAAAATGTAAATTCAAATAATGCACCAAAGATTTGAGGATGACTACCTCTGAGCGTACTGGCAGACTAGGGCACAGGCTTGGAATAGAATGGCAAAAGCAAGCACACTGCTTGGATGGCTCCACAAAATGGCCGCCACACACCCACAACAACAAGAAATGGAAGACAGTCAAGGTACGCCTATGGCAAAAGCACAATGCCTGCCTTCCTAAAATGGCCGCCACACACATGCTCAGGCCACCCACCACAATAATAACCAAAAAGTGATTACAAAGGACAGGAACAGGAAGTTGTAGTGTCTGTGGAACTTACTTCCTCTCATAAAAATATTTTTAAAAAAATAAAAGTGACTCCGTGCTCCAAAACTACAGCTGAATGACAACCTGAGGAGATTTTTTAGTCAAATGCACAAAATCAGCGTTTTCGAGAAGGATTTATTTTGCTCGTGAGATATTGTTTGCCAGATTGCAAATGCTGCGTGTTCGGGATCGCGAACTGTACAAAAAGGCTTTATCGCATTCGCGAACACGTATATTGAGAGCACGAAAATGACGAAAACTGTAAGTCCGTGTTCTCGCGCTGTGCAGAGTTACCGAAAGTACGCGAGCTGAATCCCTAGGGTTACCTACTGGCTGAAAAGCCCTATTTATTTAACACACACCCAAAAACTGCTATTCCACCCCAAAAAACACCTTTTGCAAAGAAATACAAAGCCATCCATGGTGTAAACAAATCAACAGACAACACAAAATGTAAATTTAAATAATGCACCAAAGATTTGAGGATGACTACCTCTGGGCGTACTGGCAGACTAGGCCACAAGCTTGGAACAGTCAATGTAAGCCTATGGCAAATGCACAATGCCTGCCTTCACAAAATGGCCGCTACACACATTGCAAGAAGGACACAACAACAACAAGCATAAGCCAAGGGGAACAAAGAAAAGAAATGCAGGCCTTTATGGAAAAAGAAGCACTCACTACTAAACTACCACCACAAAATTGCCACAAGCCACATGGGCACTCACAGTCACAACAGGCCATGGAAAACAATGAACTGAAGCAGGCCTATAATATATGACCGGACAAAGGAGGCCTGCTAAACAACATACCTTTAATACAAAAATGAAAATCAACAGGGCTACAAAAGGATTGGAAAGAAGTTACACATCAAGCACACACATCCAACAAAGGTATTTCACACACACACACACACACACACACACACACACACACACGCACACACACCAACAGTGAAATACACCACAGCAACATTTAGCATTTCAATCCTATGCCATCCATGCCCCACATGATCTTGAAATTCTACAGACACCACAAAACATGGACCCATGGGTACCCTACTGGCTGAAATTGCAGAGAATAACAACTAGGCCCCTATTGAAAGTACAGGCCAACCGCCACAACAATAATTTTTAAAAACAATGATAATCCCAGAAAAATGTAGGTACAAACAAGCCCCAATGAAACAAACACACCAATTCTCCAACTTACTTGTAGTAAATTAAATCTCTAATCAAAAAGTCCTCCAATAAATCCAATCCAATCCAATGGTATGATGCAGCAGACAGACACAAAAAGTGATCCTTCCAGCTCCAAATCCAAATGAAAGTGAACAGCACGTGCACATAGCACTGGGAGGAGCCTGCTGGACAGGAACAGGAAGTTGTAGACTCAGGAGCACTTCCTTCCTCTTGAAAAAAAGAGTTAAAAAAATTAAAGGACTCCTCCTTCCACAAAAGACTACAGCAAAATCACAATCTGAGGAGTTTTTCGGAGCAAAATGATCATTTTAGAGAAGGTTTTATGAAGCTCGAGAGATATTCTTCGCCAGATTGTAGTTTTTGCATGTTCGGGATCGCGATCTTACCAAGACAGCCGCCGGAAGTCAGCTTGCGCGCCCGAATGACGTGTTCGCGTTCACACACTCTCGCGGGCTTGGGCAGCCATATTACAAATCTCGTGGCGCTCGCGAACGGACAGAAAAGCAAGTTGGTGATCGCAGAATCACGGTAAGACGTTACCGCGCGCGCAAGAATGAATATTGAGCGCGCGAGGAAGCAAAACTACTACGCTACGCACTAGATTGCGTAGCAATCAGCAACTTCGCGCTCTACGCGAATTGCAAAGTTACCTAAACTTCGCAAGCTCCGCGAACGGAGCGTAGTTCAACGCCCAGGCTTAGTGCTGATGAGTCTTCCAAGTACTCCTGACAGGAGAACAGGATTATTGCCTCATAAAATCCTCATGGGACGTGCAATGAAACTGCCTGCTGTACCTGCAAATGCACATGTGAACATCACAGTTGACAAGATACTCTAATACTCCAAAGGACTGGCTGATGTGGTGTGCTCTGTTTCTCACCAGGTTCTCATCCACATCAGGAGCAGTGCCATAATCTAAGTTCCAGTAACTGGGTTTTGATGAAGAAGCAAGTGTGACTGACCACTTTGGAGCCAACCATGTCATCCTGATCACAAACACTGCTGTCAAATGTGCTTGGATGCCTAACTGGGTGCATGCGTTGCACACTCAGGGCCTCATGTAGGTGGGCTGGCATTTACCACTTCATAAATACCGAATCATACCGATTCGGTATTTATGAAGTGGTAAATGCAATGTAGGTAATGAGTTGGTAAATATTACCGATTCGGAAAAATTCGGTAATTACCGAATCGGTATTTACCGATTCGGTAATGAGGCATACCTTCCCATTGATGGGAAGGTATGCCTCATTACCGAATCGGTAAATACCGATTCGGTAATGGGGGAGCACATGCAAGGGTGGCAGGGTGTCACATTGACACCCTGTGGCACCCCTGATTCGGCCATGTGTGCACATGTGGCGCACATACATGCCCTAAGGGCATGTATGTCTGCCACATTGCACACTTAAACGTGCACAAAAATGCATTTTCACACATATTCGTCATTTACCACCAACCTTTAGTTGGTGGTAAATAACGAATCCCCACACCCACCACACACTCCCCCTACATCTCATTTCATGATTCGGTATTTACCGAATCGGTAATATTACCGATTCGGTAATTTTACCGATTCGGTAAATACCGAATCATGAAATTCTCCCCCTACATCTCAAAAGCCAAAATACCGGTCGGTAACGGTATAATTACCGAAAATCGGCCGTTACCGACCGGTATTTGGCTTCCTACATGAGGCCCTCAGAGAGTAAAATGTCCAAACTAAGAAATAGTTGGTTACATGTACAAAAAATAGGAATACCGATAACCTTATTGTGATTTCCTGTGAATCATAATTAGTGAATCACTATTCCTGATATATATGAAACTCTTTTGAGTTTTGATTCCTAGTGGGTCGTAAATAGACCTACCTCATGATGTGATTAAAAAGAAAAAAAAGAAACCTTGAACTTTCATTTTTAAGAGTTGTCAGTGGTCAGTGAGTACACTGCCTGCTCTTACAAATATTTTGCCAGCCATTCACAAAGGCACCCCTTCCCATTTGACAATGGGTTACCACCAACTCTGAGTTGGTGGCAAAGTTCATATGTTTTGTGACCACATTTTGGTTGTAAAACATTTGTACATACCATTTCTATTCAGTATTCGGAAGCAACGCCCACAACATGCCCCTTCCAAATACTGAATAGCAAAACCCAAATTTACGATTCGGTAACAAATTATTGAATCACAATTTAGGCTTTGTACAGCCCAAAAAGCTTTTTTCTGTTTGCAAACAGGCCAAATCTGCCATTCGCCCCATTTTCAACTGGAAAAAACTTTGCACATGTGGCACAGTGTTTTTCAGAGAGCACCTGCGACCGTTCATTCAGAAAAATGAGAGAGGGGCAAAGAACAGTGAGATCTCACACCAGTACAAGTTCCAGAAATCTCACAAAACTGTTTGGAAATTCCCACTGAAGAAATTGTTGGAATCACAAGAGCAATCAAATGACCCAGATGAAGGAAAGAGTGTGAGAGGAGAAAGATAAAGCTGGAGATTTGAATGGCCAAGTGGTTGGAGGCGAATAAGAATAAGTGTATCAGTCGAACGCATACAGCCAACAATTGTGAAAGAAACAGAATCCAACTGTATAAGTGACACAGAAGAAGATCAGCAAACACTAAGGAGATCCAAGAGAGCATGAGTTTCTTTTCAGAGGTATTCTTCACCTGAATGGACTTACTATGCAGCAAATGTGCCAAATGGTTCAACACAACATCCAGATGAACTGAGCTCTGAGTTGTTTGAACCTCTATGATATGCCTCACTGACAAATAGCACTGATTACTCCAAAACATTTAAAATCAATATTGCAATTGAGAACTTGACAAACATTCTTTATTGAATTCATGACTGAAAAAGCAGCTTCAACAACAAGTGATTAACTGTGCTAATGTGAAGAAGTAAAAGAGACTGAAGTAATAACTGAATTAATAAAACAATAAAAAGAATTAAGAAAAATTCCCTAGGGCCAAAGTTGCAGTAGAAGAGTAAGGAGAACACATTTAGAAGTAACATTTTAAAAGGTTTTACTTTTTGCACTGGTAGACGTTAAGGCAGAGAATGGAGAATGCTCCGAATGAAATGAATAGAGAATCAACATTTCATTAAAGACACAGAAGCTAACATTATGCATAACATCATTTAATTTCACTTTACTGTAGCACCTTTAAAGAACATCCAAACAATAAACAATCTAGAGTTAAAACACTACAGTCCATCAGTAATCCCATCGTAGAATACTCTTCCTCTTTAAATGTAGTGTGAACCACTCTTCGGGCCCGATTCACAGAACTAACTTAAGACAAAATCCTAAACTTACTACCATTTTGGTATTCACAGAAGGCACTTACTTATTTTGGTATTCACAGAAGGCACTTACTCATTTCGGTATTCACAGAAGTTAGGAGTCCTAACTTTAGGACTCCTAAATGCCTTCTGTGAATACCGAAAGTCTTAAAGTTAGGAATTTTCTCAGTTTAGGAGTAGTAAAGTTAGGACTCCTAACTTTAGGACTCCTAAATGCCTTCTGTGAATACCGAAAGTCTTAAAGTTAGGATTTTTCTCAGTCGAGGAGTCCTAAAGTTAGGAGTCCTAACTTTACTACTCCTAAACTGAGAAAAATCCTAACTTTACGACTTTTGGAATTCACAGAAGGCATTTAGGAGTCCTAAAGTTAGGACTCCTAACTTCTATGAATACCAAAATGAGTAAGTGCCTTCTGTGAATACCAAAATGTTAGTAAGTTTGGGATTTTGTCTTAGGTTAGGTCTGTGAATCGGGGCCTTCATATGTTTGAGAAAAACCCACCATGGCCACTGAAAAGGCAAAAAATAAAGGAGAAGGCAGGAAGAGAAAAATCAAGTTTAGTGATGAGGAACTTGAAATCCTTATTGAGGAAGTTGTCCAGAGACATGACCAGCTCTTCGGGAGACAATCCCTGCATGTTGCAGAGTCAGTGAAGCGGAAGATTTGGCTTGGCATACAAGCCAAGGTAAATGCTGTGGGGGTGACACACCGTGACATACAGAACCTGCAGAAGAGGTGGTATGACCTTCGCAGCCGTGCCAAAGAAAGGGTGGCAGAAAGGCTACCCGCAGCAACACCCTAATGCATTCTGGAAGTTGTATGCAGACAAATGTAAAGGCAAGGCATGGAGGGAGCAACAAAGCTCTAGTGCAGCACAGTAGACCAAGGAAGTGACAAGAGTAGATGTTCCACATGACAGAAGTAGATGTAATATAAATGCGCAGGCGCAAATTTACAAGCAAGTGCAAACAAAAACTAACTGAACTTGCACTGTTTCAATCACAGATACAGAGCTGGACAGTGATGTGGCCAACGACCACGAGTCTGAGGGAGACGTGGAACAACATGATGAGGGACAAGAAATGCCACCATCCCCACCCATACCTGCTCCCACTCACTGCAGGAGAAGAGTACTATCACTCCCTGACTTGGAGAGTGATGAGGATAGCAACACAGGATCCCACACACAGCAGCCTGCGCATAAGACCCCCCCACCACCAGAGCCAACAATGTGGCGCAGTGCCGTGCAGTTCTGCAGGCGCAGGCCAAGGTCAATCACCACGCCTGCTGATGACAATGGCGAGGGCAACGCAAGTGTCCTGGAGTCCAAGATGTTGAGGGTCCAGCACCTGCAAGGAAAGAACATCTGTCACATGCAGGGCCAACTGGGTACAATGTCAAGACACATGGGTGGTATACATGACTGCAAAACACACAAGATGATGGACGGAATGTTGCACATTGGCAAAAAATTCCCCCCCCCCGTCACAGATCTGGGTTTAATCCATCTTTATTTTGCTCACCACGCCACCCCAGTTCAGACATGGCCATATGCAAATCAGTCTTGACTCTGTGCCTCATGGGAACAGTCAAGCCCGAACTGCCAAGCCATGTCTTCCCTGGACCGGAATCAAGCATCCTAGGACCGGTTTTGGGGTTTCACCCCTCTTCAGCCAGGATAGCTTGACTCCAGTGGCGTAGTGAGCACGGGACCCACGTCTGGGCATACCCTTCCCACATAGGGTGAACAGCAAAACACACAAGATGATGGACGGAATGTTGCACATTGGCAAAACATTCACCCCCAGTCACAGATCTGGGTTTAATCCATTTTTATTTTGCTCACCACGCCACCCCAGTTCAGACAAGGCCATATGCAAATCAGTTTTGACTCTGTGCCTCATGGGAACAGTCCAGCCCGAACTGCCAAGCCATGTCTTCCCTGGACCGGAATCAAGCATCCTAGGACCGGTTTCGGGGTTTCACCCCTCTTCAACCAGGATAGCTTGACTCTAGTGGCGTAGTGAGCACGGGACCCACGTCTGGGCATACCCTTCCCACATAGGGTGAACAGCAAAACACACAAGATGATGGACGGAATGTTGCACATTGGCAAAACATTCACCCCCAGTCACAGATCTGGGTTTAATCCATCAGTATTTTGCTCAGATAGCCACTGGATTCAAGATAGCCTGGCTGATGAGGGTTATGAACCCGAAACCGGTCCTAGGATGCTGTCTCTTATTTTCCCCTAAAACAAACCTTTGTGAATTTCGATTAGTGCCCTTCGTATTTTGCAATGCTTAGATTTGAGTTATAACTATAAAACCATTAACGTATATGTGCATCTGTAATTCCAACCAGAGAAGCATTGCTTGACATTCTTAAGGGTATTCTTGTAGTTTTTCTACAGGTTAGGACAAGACAAACATAAACATGTTCTGTCTTTTAACAGGTCTGGCAGCTCTAATGCATCCACCCCAGAGATCTATGTTTGACATTATAGCTACAAGTTCAAATCCTAGCACGTCCACTCAGCCTATCATCCTACCAAGGAACACATACAGAGTACCATAGAGCTATGAAACCACAAACATCTGTTAGTCAGTGCCAACATGCCCCACGGGAAGATCGTACGCTTGACAAACACACATGTTATATTTCCTTTTCATAAAAGGGGGTCTTTGTCAATCGTAGTAAAAACGACACCTTCAAGCAGGAGTAATATATTTATTAATCTTACAGACCCAACAGTCCTGCAACACTGCCACACTTGGAATCCTACTCACACACCCATCTCCCAACATTCTACCCCACTATTCTATACCAAAGTCCAAACTGAGTGCAACTCAACACATTCCTTTCCCTTACACCACAATATAAAAACAACAAAATCACAGTAAATATACACCCCCTAACAAAGATAATTTGCCATGAGCAAAAACATGCCCTCTGACATGCGGAAATCTATTTAACACCAAAATGATAAGTAACATAGCGATATGGCAAAGAACACTAATAGCACCAGCCATAGTTCACGTTACAGTTTACATCACATAATATTTGAATTTTGAAGGCAAAAACTTCCTGCTTGAGGGCATATATTTTCTTCTGAGAAAACTGGAGAGGTCCTGATCCGTGACTGGAATGGAAAAATCATTGAATTTTCCAGGGGTCTGATCTTTGACATGAATGGATAGAGCTCTGGGCGTTTCTGCCCCCAGTCTTTCACAAACATACTCCACTTTCAATCAATCAATCAATCAATCGCATTTATAAAGCGCGCTACTCACCCATCAAGGGTCTCAAGGCGCTGGGAGGGGGGGGGGGGTCAGTGCTCGAGAGCCAGGTCTTGAGCTGCCTTCTGAAGGAGAGGTGGTCAGGTATGGCGCGAAGGTGGTGGGCAGAGAGTTCCAGGTGTTCGCTGCTAGAAAAGAGAAGGATCTTCCTCCGGCGGTGGCTTTGCGGATGCGGGGTACGGCTGCCAGGGCTTGTCCGGTGGAGCGCAGAGTGCGCGGGGGAGTGTAGAAGGAGACGCGGTTGTTGATGAGTTTGGGTCCGAGGTTGTGAAGGGCTTTGTGTGCGTGGGTGAGTAGTCGGAAGGTGATCCGCTTGTTGACGGGTAGCCAATGGAGTTTTTTCAGGCGTCCGGAGATGTGGTGGTGGCGAGGGATGTCCAAGATGAGTCTTGCGGCAGCGTTCTGGATCCGTTGGAGTTTCCTCTGCAGCTTGGTGGTGATGGTGGCATACAGGGTGTTCCCGTAGTCCAAGCGGCTGGTGACGAGGGCGTGGGTGACGGTCTTCCTGGTGTCGGTGGGGATCCAGCGGAAGATCTTGCGGAGCATGCGGAGGGTGTTGAAACATGCCGAGGTCACCGAGTTCACCTGTCTGGTCATGGTGAGGGAAGAGTCCAGGATGAAGCCGAGGTTGCGCGCGTGGTCGGTGGGTTGGGCAGTGCTGCCTAGGGCGGGGGGCCACCAGGAGTCATCCCATGCGGTGGGAGTGGGGCCGAGGATGAGGACCTCCGTTTTGTCTGTGTTCAGTTTCAGACGGCTGTCTGTCATCCAGTTCGCCACTTCCTTCATTCCTTCATGTAGTCTGGTCCTAGCTGATGTGGGGTTGTTAGTGAGGGATAAGATGAGCTGGGTGTCGTCGGCGTATGATATAAGGTCGAGTCCGTGTTTGCGTGCGATGTTCGCCAGGGGGGTCTTGTAGACGTTGAAGAGAGTGGGGCTGAGGGAGGATCCTTGAGGTACGCCGCAGATGATCTCCGTGGCTGTGGATCTGAAGGGGGGAAGGCGGACTCTCTGAGTCCTTCCGGAGAGGAAAGAGACGATCCATTCCAGGGCCTTGCTTCTGATGCCGGCGTTGCTGAGGCGGCGTATCAGGGTGCGGTGGCAGACCGTGTCGAAGACTGCAGAGAGGTCCAGGAGTATGAGGGCCACGGTCTCTCCCTTGTCGGTCAGGGCTCTGATGTCGTCCGTTGCTGCGATCAGGGCGGTTTCGGTGCTGTGGTTGGCCCTGAAACCGAACTGTGTGGGGTCGAGGGAGTCGTTGGTTTCCAGGGCGTTGGTGAGTTGAGCGTTGATGATTTTCTCAATCACTTTGGCGGGGAACGGCAGGAGAGAGATGGGCCGGAAGTTTTTGAGTTCGGTGGGGTCTGCTGTAGGTTTCTTTAAGAGGGCGTTGAGCTCTGCGTGTTTCCAGCTCTCCGGGAAGGTGGCGGCGGTGAGGGAGGCGTTGATGACGTCTCAGAGGTGCGGTGCGATGATGTCGTCGGCCTTGTTGTAGATGTGGTGCGGGCAGGGGTCCGATGGGGATCCGGAGTGGATCGAGTTCATTATGCGGGTGGTCTCCTCGGTGGTGGTAGGGTTCCAGGTGAGGATGGTGGTGGTGTCGGTGGCGGGTTCCGGAGAGGGGCTTGTGTCGGCGGTCGGGAAGCTGTTGTATATGTCGGTGATCTTGTGGTGGAAGAAGGTTGCGAGGGAGTCGCAGAGGTCCTGTGAGGGAGGGATGGAGTTGTTTTCTGCTTCCGGGTTGGAGAGCTCTTTGACGATGCCAAATAGTTCCTTGCTGTTGTGGGCGTTGTTGTCAAGTCTGTTCCGGTAGGCTGTTTTTCGTGCGGCGCGGAGGTGTTGGTGGTGTTGGCGGGTGGCGTCCTTGAGAGCTGACATGTTCTCTTCGGTCTGGTTAAGGCGCCACGTCTTCTCGCGGGCGCGGCATTCTTTCTTGGAGTTCTTGAGGTCGGGGGTGAACCAGGAGTCTTTCTTGTGGTTGTTGGTGCTGGCTTGAGTCTTCAGGGGGGCCAGGAGGTTGGCGCAGTCGGAGATCCAGTTTGTGAGGTTGTTGGCGGCTACGTTGGGGTCGGTGGTGCTGGTGGGTTGGTTCTGGGAGAGGGTTGATGCGAGCTGTTCCGTGGTGATACGATTCCAGTGTCTTCTTGGTGGTTGCTGGGTGTGGTGGGGCACGGTGGTCTTCTTGAAGATGAAGTGGACGCAGCTGTGGTCCGACCAGGTGAGTTCGGTGGTGTGGCTGAAGGTGATGTGTTTGCTGGAGGAGAAGATGGGGTCGTGGGTGGGGGTGTTGACTAGCTGATTCAGTCCCAGGTTGGCGAGGTTGTCCAGTAAGGCGGTGGTGTTGTTGTCGGTGAGGTTCTCCAGGTGAAAGTTGAGGTCTCCTAGGAGGATGTAGTCGGTGGATGAGAGTGCGTGAGGGTTGACGAAGTCTGTGATGTCTTCGCTGAACTTGGTGCGAGGTCCTGGTGGTCTGTACATGAGGGTGCCTCTGAGGGTGGTTTTGGGGTCGCTGTGGATCATGAAGTGGAGGTGTTCGGCGTCGGGGAGTGAGTTGTCGGTGTCGGTCGAGATGCGGATGGAGTTTTTGTGTGCGATGGCGATGCCTCCTCCGATGCGGTTGGTGCGGTCTTTCCGGATGATTTTGTAGCCGTCGGGGATGGCTATGGCGATGTCGGGTGCCGAGGAGGGGTTCATCCAGGTCTCGGTGAGGAAGGCGATGTCCGGGTTCGTAGAGTTGATGAGGTTCCACAGTTCGATGGCGTGCCTGTGGATGGATCGGGTGTTGACCAGGATGCAGTGGAGGTTGTTTCCGGGGGAGTAGTTCTTGGTGGGAGCGGAGTGGGTTCGGAGGCAGGTGAAGCGGCAGTTGCTGCAGGTGAAGGGTCCGTGGGTGCGTTTCGGGGTGGCGCAGTAGTAGCCCGGCGTGCGGCCGGGGTTGAGGTTGGCGAGGAAGGTGGAGTCGTAGGTCAGGCGGGGGGCGCGGGGGCCAGAGTTTCGGGTGCTGGGCGTGGTCCAGGCGCGGACGGGCGTAGACGGGCTTGCCTTAGGCGCGCCTTCGGCGCGCCAGCGGCGCGGCCGCCATATAAGGGGGAGGCGGGGACAGCTGGGAGGCGGGAGGAGGGCCGGTAGGGGGGAAAAAGAGCGGGAAAAGCGGCGAAGGGGCGCGGAGAGGCGAGAGGCCCAAAAAAGCAGAAAAGTACCTAGAAGGGGTACAAAAGCCGGAAAAGCAAGAAAAAACGACAAAAAGCGGTGGAAGGACGGGGGGACGGCGGGGGCACGAGGGGCAGCAGGCACTCAGGGATACAAAAAGCAAGGGGAGCGCGATCACAACGGGGAAAGCAGGCACTCATGGATACAGAAGGCAAGGGGAGCGCGATCACACGGGGAAAGCAGGCACTCTGGGATACAAAAAAGCAAAAGGGGACGCGATCATACACAGGGGAAAAAGGCAGACACTCTGGGGGACAGTCGGCACAACAACAGAGCAGAAGGCAGGCACAGAGGATCTGGTGGCGCCGCGAGGGCAGGGGAGCGACCTACCCTAGGGTCAAAGGTCGCTACCACTGCCTCGCAGCGGCCGCCATATAAGGGGTAGCCGGGGAGGCGGGGACAGCTGGGAGGCCGGAGGAGGGCGGGTAGGGGGGAAAAAGAGCGGGAAAAGCAGCGAAGGGCCTCGGGGAGGCGAGGAGGCCCGAAAAAGCAGAAAAGTACCTAGAAGGGGTACAAAAGCCGGAAAAGCGAGAAAAAACGACAAAAAGCGGCGGAAGGACGGGGGGGGACGGCGGGGGCACGAGGGGCAGCAGGCACTCAGGGATACAAAAAGCAAGGGGAGCGCGATCACAACGGGGAAAGCAGGCACTCAGGGATACAGAAGGCAAGGGGAGCGCGATCACACGGGGAAAGCAGGCACTCTGGGATCCAAAAAAGCAAAAGGGGACGCGATCATACACAGGGGAAAAAGGCAGAAACTCTGGGGGACAGTCGGCACAACAACAGAGCAGAAGGCAGGCACAGAGGATCTGGTGGCGCCGCGAGGGCAGGGGAGCGACCTACCCTGGGGTCAAAGGTCGCTACCACTGCCTCGCAGCGGCCGCCATATAAAGGGTAGCCGGGGAGGTGGGGACAGCTGGGAGGTGGGAGGAGGGCGGGTAGGGGGGAAAAAGAGCGTGAAAAGCGGCGAAGGGCCTCGGGGAGGTGAGGAGGCCCAAAAAAGCGGAAAAGTACCTAGAAAGGGTACAAAAGCCGGAAAAGCGAGAAAAAACGACAAAAAGCGGCGGAAGGACGGGGGGGGACGGCGGGGGCACGAGGGGCAGCAGGCACTCAGGGATACAAAAAGCAAGGGGAGCGCGATCGCAACGGGGAAAGCAGGCACTCAGGGATACAGAAGGCAAGGGGAGCGCGATCACACGGGGAAAGCAGGCCCTCTGGGATACAAAAAAGCAAAAGGGGACGCGATCATACACAGGGGAAAAAGGCAGACACTCTGGGGGACAGTCGGCACAACAACAGAGCAGAAGGCAGGCACAGAGGATCTGGTGGCGCCGCGAGGGCAGGGGAGCCACCTACCCTGGGGTCACTTTAACTCTTGGCACTACAACTACCATATTCTTGTTCCATATTTTGCTGTTTTCAAGGACCACATCCTGATATTTTACTTTGTTAACTAAGGCAGGAGGAAAACATTTGGAATTACCTTTTTTTGGACATGGCATGGAATTTTTATGCTCACATAAACGCCCACTTTTACACATAACTGTCTTTCATTCCACTGCCCACATTTGTACCATATCTCTCTTGCACACTCCTCCTTACATCTAGCATATTTTTTACATTGTTTGTGTCCAAACACTTCCAATGGAGCCACTCCTTATTCAAGTGTGGTTCAGCAGCTCTGTCCCTTAGTAGGGAAATTCCCAATGCTGGTATTTGGAGTAGTTCTCATTGCCCACACCATATGTCTTATTACTTCCTCCAAGATAAACCATTCACCAAAGCCAATTGTAATTGATCTTTAATGATTTGGTTCACCCTCTGATCGAGAACACTGCTGCAACAATAGTTTTATAAAGTCTTTTTTTTATTTTGTATTTTTTTATTTTTTTTTTATTTTTGTCCTCATTCGCCAATCCCCATAACTTGCTGACCGTCAATACATTCCCCTATATCGATAGGCTAAAAAAGAAAGATGGGCTACTCCCTCGGGTTCTCTTGATACTTTCAGCCCATAGCCTGGAGGAAATATATTATCAGACCAAAAAGCACATGTTATTTTGGGAAGAATAGGTATCTTTCCGTTCTTGGGAGACCTTATGGACTCTGAGAATGTCCATTTGGCACAATCATAGGACGAGGAAAAAAATAATGTTCTTAAAAATAACCCTCATCTCCAAAGTGCCAACAAGTTCCAGTATGCGATCTTTTTCCTGGTACATTCTCTGGCCATATCCATTTTAGATGTTTCATATAGAGAGGTCAGCCAATCCGAATGGGAAGGGGGGGCGGAAACTGCCCAGTGCTTACAGATTTGTCTTCTTGCCAGAAGGATTGAGTAGAAGAGAAAAAGTTTAGCTGGACCTAGTATCTGGGTATGTAGGTCGAAGATTATTAATTTGATATCGATTGTAATTACCATCCCCAGGATACTCTCTAATGTTTTTTGCACTTCTTCCCAAAATGACTGAATGAAAGGGCAGTCTCTAAACATATGAAGGCCCGAAGCCTCAAGAAAACCACATTTTTGGCAACTGACTTGTGTATTTTTACTGATTCTTGATAGTCTAAGGGGGGATAAATATGCACGAGGAGCCGTAAATAAATGATTTCTCCTCAACCATTCTGGTTTAACTATGTTGAAGAGGATTTTAAAGGATTCCTGCCATAGATGGTCACACTTCATTAGGCAGCGAGCCCCTCCAAAGCTCATCAGCCAGCTTAAATTCCCCATCTACCTCCTGTTCTATAGCCCAATACCAATAAGAGACTTCTTTTTTACCTACTGGCTTACCCACAAGCTGTTGCTCCAAACTAGTTCCACTGCCTATAGATTTTCCCTTTTTGAGCTGGGATTGTGCCCAACTATATAGCTGGATATATTTAAATTTGGAGAGATCACTACCCACTACCGTTACTAGATCTTCCCATATGATGAATGTTTCATTGCTAATTAGCTCTCCCCAAAATTTAATTCCAGCATCTCTAAGTGGGGTAGCCAATCTATCCCGGAGGCAGTCTGGGGAGCCTGGATAGTCCCAGAGTGGGGCCCATTTGGAGAAATAGCTGAGACTCGTCACCTTCCTTAATGCTGCCCACAACCTGGCAAACCCCTGCAATATTTTGAATTTAATTTTCTTAAAGAATTTTTGATCGCCAAATTTAAACATAAACCCTTCTGGTGTCAACCCCGCCCCTTTCAACATGGCAAGAAACATTGCTCCGCTCCCTTCGTCGCTTGGTGTTTTCAGCAACATTCGAGAGTGAGTAAGTTGAAATGCCCAGGCGTAATATTGTAGGTCCGGTAAAACCAGCCCCCCCTCCTCCCTCCTTCGTCTTAATTTCTTACAAACAATTCTGGTAGATTTGTATGCCCAGATAAAGGAATTAATCTCCCCTTGGAATTTTGCTATGATATCTTTATCAAAGTGGAGAGGGATTGTGTTGAAAAGAAAAGTAACCTTAGGCAATATAGACATTTTGACCAAGTAGACCCTCCCCAGAATGGATAAGGGGAGGTGTACCCATGACTTCATCTGTTTACAGCAGTCCCGAAACACTCGTAATAGATTGGTATTTGCTAGTTTATTAATATCTTGAGAGATTGTAATACCAAGATAACGCATACTACTACTTGTCTGTGGTGCGGGATTCAAGATGTTCCAAGTCATGATTTATCTCATAGCCGGAAACCCTGCCAAAGTCCTCTGCTGATTTAATTACTGCCGGTAGAGTCCTTTCTAGATCTGCAGAGAGTATCAAAATATCATCCGCATATAGGGCCACCCTTCTCTCCCATTCCCCATATATGAATGATTCAATATCGGGGTTTTCCCTTAATTTCTGTGCAAATGGTTCGATATCTATATATCGAACAGCAGGGGGGAGAGAGGACAACCCTGTCGAGTTCCTCTAGTTATGCTGAATGATTTTGTAAGATTTCCATTCACCAGTAACTTGGCAGTTGGGAATTTATATCTCAGTTGTACGGCCCAACAAAATGTTGCGCCCAGGTTGAATTTCTCCATGGCTTCCGATAGGTAAATCCAGTTCACCCTGTCGAAAGCCTTGGTGGCGTCCAAAGTCAGGGCTGCAAGAGGGAGCGAACATGCAGAGGCAATATCTATTGTGCCGACCAGATCGTATGTGAGGTCTGCCAACTGTCTCCCCGTCACAAAACCCTTTTGGGCAGGATGAAGGATATCTTTAGCCACCTCCCCCAATCTATTAGCCAAGATGGTTGTATAGATTTTATAGTCAGCATTTAGGAGTGATATGGGCCGATAAGACCCACAACTGGAAGGGACCACAGTGGCATCATTCCAAGTTGCTGGTGAGCTAATACCATCCATAAAGATTTTATTAAATAGGAGAGTCATTACAGATATTAATTTTTCTCAGATTGAGCGGTATAGTTCTATTGGCAGCCCATCCGGCCCAGCCGCCTTGCCCTTTTTCCCCCTTGCCAATGCTTTCCATACTTCCTCCTGTGTAATAGGTTGCCCCAACTCCAGTTGTTGTTTGGTGCTAATCGGTGTTAAGGCGATATTCTCCAGCCAAGATTTCGCTTTAGAATTATCGTCTGTGGAGGTCTCCTTATATATATCCTGGAAGTACTCCAGGAAGGCATCCCCTATTGCTGTGGCTGAATAGATAGGGGGTTCTTTGCCCAATGAAATCTCTTTGATATGGTTCCGGAGCCGGTCTGCCTTGGTTTTCCAAGCCAATAGTTTTCCGGCGCCTTCCCCATACTTAAAATGGGACAACTTACTCACTTCCCACCTGCACATGAGCCGTCTCTGGAGGACCGACTCCATTTGTTCCTTCAATTTCTTTTTAATTTCTAAATCTTCCTTGTGTCCAATTCCCTCTTGGGCATTTAATTTTGTTTCCACCTTCCTCATTTCTACCTCCAAACCCTCAATCTCCTCTCGGTATTTCTTACTTCTATAGCTTGCCCTATTAGTTATTATACCCCTTCAGAAGGCCTTAAGAGTATTCCAAACTATTGTTTTATAAAGTCTTAATGTGTTTGATACCATTCTTCAAAAACGAATTCATTTCCTTTGACATTATCTGGGTATCATTATCAGCGACCTATTCCTCAGGGAAACTTTCATTGATGGACGCTTCCTGGAAAAACTTCCTGGATACTGTTAATTATTTTATCTCAGTCCATTTTGACATATAATCCACTAATACTAGCACATACTTAGGAGGACTCTCTAACACTCCACATGGTCCAGACACAGCAACTGCTAATTTGCACCATGGTATCCCACTACTGGTAATAGGTGTAATGGGGGACGGTATGGTAACCTATGATATATCACTTAACACACAAGTGTTACAGTCTTGTGCATAATGCTCCACTGCTTTGTCTACTGCATGCCACTAAACACTAAAAAACTTCTCTGATTCTGCGTTTCATAGCCTGCATTCCTCTATGCCCTTCTTGAGCTAAATCAAGCACGCTAGATGTAAGCATCTGAGGAACAACTCAACGCTCACCCCTACACAGTATACCATTTACCAGAGTCAACTTGTTAGCTGACCACCAATATGGAACTAAAGATTCATATAAGTCACACACTCAATGACCTTCTGTAAAGCACTGTCTTTATTAACAGCTGACTTCAATTCATCTTCTATGAAAGTACCACATGGTCGGAATTCACAGACCACACAAATTCCAAACCATTATCACCATTTTCCACTTCTGATAATTCAGAAATCACCAGCCAACATGATAGACTGTCAGCAACAACATTTTTTCTTCCAGGAATGTATTCCATCTTATACTGATACTCTTGAAGCCTGTACTGCCCTTTAGCAATACGAGGAGTCGACATCCCACTTTTACTAATGCTAAAGAATTCCACCAGAGGTTTATGCTCTGCATACAAAATGAACTGCCCCCCCCCCCACTAAATTACTGACATGTTGAGCACCCACTAGAAACCCAAAGCCCAAACAGACTCAGCCCCGCGTAATGTCCTGGATGCAAATGCAATAATTTTCTTCCATGCCGCAGCTACTTCTCTGCAATAGTACTGCACCCAAACCACAATTACAGGTGTCAGCACCAATTATACAGGCATCCTGCATCTCAAATGCTTTAAGGAGATGATCAAAAACAATGTCTTTTATTTGACAGAGCACATTTGTAGCATATCTCTCTTGCACACTCCTCCTTACATCCAGCATATTCTTTACCCTGTTCACTTCCAAACACTTTCTTCCCATCCACTCCATATTCAAGTGTGATCCAGCAAATCTGCCCCTTAATAGGGAAAAAGGGGAAATTCCTCCACTAATCAGTGGCAACAAGGTGACGGCAGCAAGTGATTCTGCATGTGTTTTGGCCAAATTGCAGTTTCTCTGTCTTACTGGTGTGTTTTAAACATGCGCATTTGTGAGGAAGAAGTCGGCGAGAGAAAAGGAAGAGGGAGCCCCGGGACGCCGCAGCTCAGGTAAGTTATTTAAATTACTTTAAGCTTGTTTTTTAAAGTTTAGGATCATTCTCACTGCATTTTAAAAACGGGCGGGAGGGCAGCGGGTGGCGTGTAGTGGGGCTACGTGGTGTGTGCGGGTGTGCATAGATTTGCCCCCACTCCGTGATGCTCCGCGTAGCCCCACTACGCCCACTACGCCCAGGGTTAACTAGAACACGCACAGAGAATACCATGTATATCGTATGTCAAAAACACCCTATATGCACTGGACTTGGAGACTCTGTCGGAATCCCTAGAAAAATGTTCGATCATATCGAAAAAAGCCTTAAAAACCTGCTTCCTGAAATTTACGGCAAAAAGTAGACTCACCACCCAGATCAATAAAGTAACTGACTGAGAATACCTTGAGGGCCCAACGCATGGTGAGGGGGTACCATCTTATCTGGCATTTGTAGAAAACCCTGCCATAGATACATTTTAATTAGGTTTTGCCTAAATCTCATTCCGTGCATGTTGGGTTTCCCCACTGGCACCTATTCTACCCATGATTTCTCGTGCTGTCCATGCGATGGTACCTCATACCAATCTGACTTGCATATTTTCTTTTTTGGTAAATTTTACTGTGAATATCGTAATAGATTTTTCCTCCCAATCATACGCAGGCACAACTTCAGACAATGTCGTCTGGCCCTGTATTTTTATGAATGTTGCCTGACCCTCTAACTTGCTTCTGTCTTGCTTCCTTTTTATGTCTGTCATTAAAAACTAGGAAATTGCACATTTGTTGAGATGAATTGTTTAAAATGTTTTTTTCATGATTTTATTTGGTGTTTTATTGTATATATCTGTAATGTACATATGAACATTTATGATTAATTTGTATTAAACGAATAAAGTAATTGTGACTTGACTTTACTCCAGACACCTTTTCCAAGTTTTTGGCATCCATATTGGTTATTTAAAAAACTAACTTTGGATATCTACAATTGTGGCAGCCATTCTAACTTGGTAAGAAAATGATTCATCCACTTTAGAGACACTGTATTTCTACAATTAGCCTGTGGGCTAATTATTTACATTGTACAGAGACTGTTTCTAAATCTTCATTGTAATTGTCTGTCAAGTCATTATATGTAGCAGGCACACCTGACCTTTAATGGATTCTATTATCTGTGAAACAACTTCATGTTTATTCTGCTGATTCCAGCTAGTTACTGTGCATAGATGCAAGTCTGTAAAGTCTGGGCATCAACTCACTGATTATTCCTGAATATTATTGGATAGAAAAGCTGCACCCTACCCTCCTTTCTTGCTGGTGCCCCACAATTAAATTGGGAACAGTGGCATGTTTTTTTCAGTCTTACTTAGAAGCCATTGATTGACACACTTTCACTGCTAAAAAGAAAAAGGCTTTCTTAGAATACAATTCGGGACCTAAGGGCAGAAGCATTCTTAAAACTCTTGCTTCAGAAACTCTAGTAGTATGAGTCGTGGCTGTGGAAATAGGGATAGCAATGAAGTTATTGATGAGTATGCTTCTGTTGTAAAAACCCTTAATAAAAGGTTTAATCCATGGAAAAATTTAGTGTTGTAGAGACATACATTTCTACCACGATCTCAAGCACCAGGATAACCTATTGATTGTTTTATGGCAGAGTTGGTCATCTGGTCATCTTGTCTTTTATGTAGACTTGCAGAGACCTCAAGGATGAGATTATGTACAATCAATTGATCGAGAAGACAAAACAAGAAGAAAATGCAGGTGTGGTTACTATCAATGGAAGTTCCCAGTTTGGAAACATCACTTGCTCTTGCCAGGAGCAAAGAACACTCAGAGCAGTGTATGAAAGATATGAGTGGGGGGGAGCCAACTACCTGGGACGTGAGCAAGTTTGTCAAACATTCTGCAAAAAAATCTAATTAATCTGATTCTGATAAACCTTGTTCAGAAGATAATCGCAATGGTAACACTATTACGCGTTGCAAGATGGTTGTGTTATATTTCAGATGTGGTGGCAAATTCCATGTGAGCAACACAACAATTGCCCTGTTGTCAATGCAACTTTTATCAAGTGCGGAAAAAGGGTCACTTTTCTAGAGTGTATAAGTTGCGCAAAAGTCAAAAGTGTTGCAGTGATTACATTGTGAAATCAATTGAAGATGCTGTATTTGATTATGATGAAAATGTAATCCTGTTGCTATCATCCCATGATGCAGATGGAGATGCTATTGTTCAAATTATTTCTATTTGTACTGTCACAAGAAGAAACCCCCCTTTTTATGTCGAGCCTAGCGCTGCAGAGCATGCGCTGCACGCTTTACGAAGTATGCAGTATTCAGTATAGCGTGGAAGCTTTGTGAAAGCTCCGCCCACTCTCTGCCCCTCTTTTTTATTTTTTATTTTATTTTTTTATAATGCGCACAGCTACCCAAAATTTGTTTTTGGGCTTAGGTCCTAAATGCTGCCTTCCGATTCGTTTTAGGCTTGTTAGTCTCTCCCCATGATGGCCATGTCGTCATTTGTATCCTTCCATGATTACTGGCCCCTTTACTCCAAACACTATTTTCTTTCCGTCCCCCCCCAGGCAGCCCGTGACTTCTTGGGGTCCCCCACCCACTCCCGCACACTCCCAGTCTTGCCTTCTTCCGTCCGCCTGCACTCCCCGTCCGCACTCTCGTTTCCAATGCAATAGGTCTCGCGTAAATGCAAGTTCTATTGCAGTGCAAATGCTTGTTGTACTTTAGTCATTAATGATGTCAAGGGGAGGATTATTGCCGATTCTGGCTCACCTTTCACTTTGATTGATGAGTCCGACTGCTCTAAATTTAATTCAAGCTTAAAGAGTCATGCATTCAGTTTTTTGCTTATGGTGGAAAACGGGTGGAAGTTGTCGGCCATTTTGATATTGCTTTGATTTATGATGACAAAATGATCATTAATACTGTATATGAGGTTAAGGAGGGTTCAAATCTCTTGGGATGGAATGAACAAGGAGATGTTGAAATGGTTCTTGACCCTAAACATCTTGAAATGCTTGTAAAAAATTAAAAGGGTTTCAACACCGCATTGTGAAAAGGAACATGCTGAACCAGTTGTACATAAAGTATGTCAAGTCCCTATTAAATTGAGCAAAGAGCTCAAGTCTGAATTGGACTAATTGTGTGACTTGGGGATCAGTGAGCCAATTATAGGTTCAGAAGACTTGGTCCCTGTGGTTCTTGACATTCAGTCTAACCAAACCTTTAGGCAATGTGTAGACTTGCGCAATTTGAATTCAAACATTTGGGTTGACTGTCAGCCACTTCGTAACATGAATTAACTTCTAGCTACTCTTAACCCCTTTGCTGCTAGGCCTTTCCCCCCCTGTGCTAAGCCTTTTTTTTGGCTATTTGGGGTAGTTTGCGCTTAGGCCCCTGTAACTTTTTGAGCACATAAGGTATCCACGCCAAATTTGCGTCCTTTTCTTCCAACATCATGGGGATTCTAAAGGTACCCAGGGTAAATGGATTCCCCTGGAGGGGAACCAGAAATTAGCCAAAATACAGCTACATTTTGGTTTTTTGGGGAATAATTGGTAAAAAGTGCTGCAAATGAAAGCATGTTTTTTTCCCTGCAAATGTTATTAACAAAGGGTTTGTGGGGCTGAATTCACCATTTCCCAGCTTTTGGGGACTGACAGACTTTTGTCAGAAAACTAACATCTTTTACACAGTTTTGGCATTTTACTGGGATATAGCCTATGTTTGCTATTTTTTGTACTTTCAACTTTCTTCTAGTTAATGGTAGAAATGGGTATGAAAGCAATAATGGATCCTCAAAAGCTAAACATTTTAGAAAAGTAGACAACATTCTGAATTCAGAAAGGCGTCATTTGTGTAGATCCTTCAAGGTTTCTTTATAGAAACTAACAGTTAAATATAGGGAAAATAGAAAATTAGTTGAAAAAAACAGCCATTTGTGCCAACATTTTCACCTGTAACTTCTTCTAATTGTGACAGCTGTTTGAAAGCAATATACCGCTACATCCGCTTGACCTTTCTGGTTGTGGGGATATATAGGTCTTGTAGGTTCACCAAGAACCTGGCGAACCCAGAGCCAATAACTGAGCAGCGTCTTGCAAGGATTTTTCATTATGTACCGGGTATATAGCAACTGATTTTGAAAAATATATACATGGAAAAATCGGTATGAAAGACAGACGTATTTCTGAAATTGGAACAAAATATAGAGTTTAGAAACAGTAGATATTTGCACATTTCCGAAATTGCGAATACTCATACTAGCATGAGAATTATTGGTCATTTTTCAAAATGACTTCTTTTTTACACAATGTCTTTCATTTGGAAGGCAGAAATGCATCGAAAGTGAATAGGTAATAACAGTTGCTGTACAATTCTATGTTACCCTAAGTCTCCTGATGAAAATGGTACCTCTCTTGTGTGGGTAGGCCTAGTGCCCGCGTTAGGAAACGGCCCAAAACGCAACGTGGACGTGCCAGCACCTAGGGAATCCTAGCAAACCTATATATTTTGTAAAGCTAGACACCCAGGGGAATCTAGGATGGGGTAACTTGACTGGCTCTCACCAGGTTCTGTTACCCAGAATCCTTTGCAAACCTAAAAATGTGTCAAAAAAACACATTTTCCTCACATTTCTGTGGTGGAAAGTTCTGGAATCTGCATGGATCAACAAAATTCTATCCACCCCGCGTTCCCCAAAGTCTTCAGAGAAAAATGGTACCTCACTTGTGTGGGTAGGCCTAGTGCCCACAACAGGAAATGGCCCAAAATGCACCATGGACACACCACATTTTCACAGTGAAAACTGACCCTTTTTTTGCAAAGTGCCTAGCTGTAGATTTTGAACCCTAGCTCTGCCAGCACCTAGGAAAACCTATACATTTTTGAAAACTAGACACCTAGGGAAATCCAGGATGGGGTGACTTGACTGGCTCTCACCAGGTTCTGTTGCCCAGAATCCCTTGCAAACCTAAAGATTTGTCCAAAGAAAAACCCTTTTCCTATCATTTCTGTGGTGGAAAGTTCTGGAACCTGCTTGGATTCACAAAATTCCACTCACCCTGGTGTCCCCCAAAGTCTTCCGAGAAAAATGGTACCTCACCTTTGTGGGTAGGCCTAGTGCCCGCGACAGGAAATGGCCCAAAACGCAACGTGGACACATAACATTTTCACAGTGAAAACTGACCATTTTTTTGCAAAGTGCCTAGCTGTAGATTTTGAACCTTAGCTCTGCCGGCACCTAGGGAAACATAGCAAGCCTATGCATTTTTTAAAACTAGACACCCATGGGAATCCAGGATGGGGGGACTTGACTGGCTCTCACCAGGTTCTGTTACCCAGAATCCCTTGCAAACCTACAGAATTGTCCAAAAAACCCACATTTTCCTCACATTTCTGTGGTGGGAAGTTCTGGAACCTGTGTGGAACCACAAAATTCCACCCACCCCTCGTTCCATAAAGTCCTCCGAGACAAATGGTACCTCACTTGTGTGGTTAGGCCTAGTGCCCGCAACAGGAAACGGCCCAAAACGCAACGTGGACACACCACATTTTCACAGTGAAAACTGACCATTTCTTTGCAAAGTGCCTAGAAGTAGATTTTCAACCCTAGCTTTACCAGCACCTAGGGAAACCTAGCAAACCTATACATTTGTCAAAATTAGACACCCAGGGGAATCCAGGGTGGGGTGACTTGACTGGCTGTCACCAGGTTCTGTTACCCAGAATCCCTTGCAAACCTAAAGATGTGTAACAAAAAAAAACATTTTCCTCAAATTTCTGTGGTGCAAAGGTCTGGAACCTGCGTGGATCCACAAAATTCCACTAACCCCACATTTCCAAAAGTCTCCCAAGAAAAATGGTACCTCACTTGTCTGGGTAGTCCAAGTGCCCACAACAGGAAAAGGCGCAAAACGCAACGTGGACACAAGACAAATTTCACAGTGAAAACTAACCCTTTTTTTGCAAAGTGCCTACCTGTAGATTTTGAACCCTTGCCTTGCCGACACCTAGGGAAACCTACCCCACAGCGTTCCTCTCATTCTCCCGAGTAAAATGATACCTCACTTGCGTGGGTGTCCAGTGCAGAATTGGCTAAAACATATTTGTAAAAAAATATAGCGTTTTGAATTCTCGGTGCTATACACTTAATCCCTATGTTTTGGGCTCTTCCCAGTCACCGGCCCATGCCCCATCCACACTAGTGAGGTGTCATTTTACTCGAGAGACTGAGCAAAATGCTGTGGGGTAGGACATTTGTGCCGGCACAGTGATTCCACCCAAAAATCTGCTAAATTTGAGGTTTGCAGGGCATTCTGGGTGGGGAAATGTTGGGGGATCCACACAAGCCATACCTCATTGGACTCCCCAGGATGTCTAGTTTTCAGAAATGTGTGGGTTTGGAAGGTTTCCTTAAATGGTGCCGAGCCTCGGGCCAAAACCCCAGGTGCCCCCCCCCCCCAAATCAGTTAGTTTTGATATAGGTAATTTTGAAGTCTCCACAGTACGATTTGGCCCACTTCCTGTTGCCGCCACTTTGCCTACCCACACAAGTGTATGGGGAGACCTGGGGAATGCTGAGTGTGAGGAAATTTGTGGATCCACGCAGATTCAAGAACTTTCCCACCACAGAAATTTGAGAAAAAAGTGATTTTGACAGCTAAATTTGAGGTTTGCATGGGATTCTGGGTAGGAAAATGTTGGGGGACCCATGCAAGCCATACCTCGCCGGACTCCCCCGGGTGTCTAGTTTTCAGAAATGTGTGGGTTTGGTAGTTTTCCCTAGATGGCCGCCGAGCCCGTGGCCAAAATCTCATGGAACCCCCCTTGCAAAACCAGGTTGTTTTGCGATGGGTGGTTTTGATGTCACCTCGATAGGTTTTGGGCCCTTGCCTGTCATGGGTACTTGACCCACCCACATGAGTGAGGTACCGTTTTTATTGGGAAACCTTGGAACGCTGGGTAGGAGGAAATTTGTAGATCCACACATATTCCAGAACTTTCCACCACAGAAATTTGAGAAAAATGTGAAATATTCAGCTAAATTTGAGGTTTGCAGGGGATTCTGGGTAGGGGACCCACACAAGCCATACCTCACTGGACTTCCCCGGGTGTCTAGTTTTCAGAAATGTGTGGCTTTGGTAGATTTCCCTAGATGGCCGCTGAGTCCGGGGCCAAAAACTCATGGCACCCCTTTGCGATAAGTAATTTTGATGTTGCCTCTGTAGCTTTTGGGCTCTTGCCTGTCGCGGGTACTTGTCCCACCCACGCAAGTGAGGTACTATTTTTATCGGGAGACCTGGAGGGAATGCAGGGTGGTAGGAATATTGTGGTTTTTCTGACAACAGAATATTATGACACAGTAATGCAAGGAAAATGAGTGATTATCGTCACATTTTGAGGTTTGCATGGCGTTGAGTAAAAAAACATGTTGGGATCCATGAGAGGAACACCAATCAGCACTCCCTCATTTTTTTTTTACGTTACAGAAATATCTAAAGTTGGTAAAGTTTCCCTAGAGACAGACTACACCTTAGCACAGAAAGACAAATGAGACAAATATGACTGCCTATCCACCTGTTCCTCAAGTACACACACATACTGATTGGATTTGGCACGAGGGTGAGTGAAGGGTGCAAAATGTATATTTTATTAACAAGAGATTTCACATAAAGAAAATGCACTGTTAGTAATTAAAAGATTAAAAACCAGAACCAATGACTCACAGCTCATAAGCTGTAAAGCCACGGCAAGTCACCAACCTCTTTACAGGCCATTCACACACCTTTCATACTTGACACACACTTCCACACCACCAACTGCGGCCCCAGCACATTACAACACTCACATTTACAGTCAATGTGGAGACAATGTACACCCTGGCAGAGAGAGACAGAAAAGACAAATATTCCTTCAAAATGAACAATTCCTTAAGTACTCATACATACTGGTTGGATTTGGCATGAGGGTGATTGAAGGTTCAGAGTGTAAAATTCTATTAACAAGTGATTTCACAAAAAGGAAATGCACTGTTAATATTTAAAAGGTTAAAAACCTGAACCAATGACTCACAGCTCGTGAGTTGTAAAGCCACGGCAAGACAACATCCTCTTTACAGGCCATTCACACACCTTTCATACGTGACACACAAGACCATTCATACCACCAGGCGCGGGCCCAGCACATTACAACATCCACATCAACAGACAGCGCCATTCAAAGGCCCATCACTTTCATACGCCCACATGACTGACACAGCAATCACACCGGCTGGTGGTTGACATAGTGTCTGCAGTGGTATTTGACTAGTAGCAAGTCACTACTCACAAACTGCCAGCCAAATGCCAGCCCATGCACACCGCCAGCCAAGCACCATCCCACCCACACTGCCAGCCAAGCGCCAGCCGATGCACACTGCCAGCCAAGCACCAGCCCACACACACCGCCAGCCAAGTGTCAGTACACGCACACCACCAGGCAAGCACCAGTCAACGCACACTGCCAGCCAAGCGCCAGTCCACACACACTGCCAGCCAAGCGCCAGCCCATTCACACTGCCAGCCAAGTGCCAGCCCATGCACTCTGCCAGCCAAGCACCAGCCCACGCACACCGCCAGCCAAGCACCAATCCACGCACACCGCCAGCCAAGGGCCAGTCCTCGCACACCACCAGCCAAGTGCCAGTCCACACACACTACAAGCCAAGCGCCAGTCCACAGACACCTCCAGCCAAGTGCCAGTCCACACACACCGCCTGCCAAACGCCACTCCACGTACACCACCAGCCAAGCGCCAATCCACGCACACCATCATTACATTTGTTTTAGCAATGAAGAAAACACAAACCAATTGCAACTAGATACAAAACTATAACTACAAAAACAACAACAGTAATTAAAGATATCATTCTATTGCCAAACGTGAAACTGAACAACAACTAAATAAAACCATACAGACCAGGCAGCACAGTATTAGACTCACGGTTGCTCACAAAAGCTCTTTTGAATGTAATATAATCTGAAACATGTGGGCACACACAGCCCAGGATTAGAAGGAAAATTTGCACAGTGGAAGCAGACTCTACATCACTTACAGGGATTTTTTTTTTTGGGTGTGGGAGGAATTCAATCAGGAAAGTGGCGATCTTTCAATCTAGCCACATCCTCCACCACTCCAACTCTAGGAACACCTGCCTGTTCCACAAAAACAAGGCTACCTATCACAGACTCCTGAAACTGAACAAAAGTAATCTTTGACGCAGAAGAACATGCCTTGAACACAACAAAGGCATTAAAAGTTGCTAAATTGAAGAGATGGAGGGCCAACTTCTTATACCAAATGTAAGCCTTACAAACAGCAGTGTAAGGTTCCAACCTCTGGGCTACGCTATCAACACCTCCCATGTGCTTATTGTAGTCTACAATGCACACAGGTTTGCACACTTCAGCAACCTGACCCCAAACAGTCACTGGTGAAGTACTCTCATCATGAAAGGTAGTCAGCATGTACACATCCCTCCTGTCCACAAATTTCACAGCTAGCAGTTCCTCACTACGCAAAGCACTGCACTGTCCCCTCTGAAGCTTTTTGCAAACAAACTCTTTTTGGTAACCTTTACGGATAGAGCGGATTGTGCCACAAGCAAAAGTGTCCACTTTGAACAATTCCTTAAACAATTGCACAGCAGTGTAGAAGTTATCAAAGTACAAATGGTGGCCTCTGATAAACAGTCCTCTTGCAAGATCCCACACAATTTTCTCTGAAACTCCAAAAGTGGATGGACAACCAGTGGGGGTCAATAGTGGAATCCCTACCAGTTTACACCCAAAAATTATAGACCTATCCTGTTCTACTCTCAGACAACATATACATCTTAATTCCATAACGTCCCCTCTTGCTAGGAATGTACTTCCTAAAAACCAAATGGCCCTTGAACAGGACCATAGATTCATCAAAAGCTATTTCTTTCCCTGGAGTATAGATTTCTGAAAATCGATCTACAAAGTGATCATGAACAGGCCGGATCCTAAAAAGACTGTAACAGTCAGGGTGATCTTGTGGCAACGCCAAAGCATTATCAACATAATGCAGCATTCGAACCAAAAGTAAATACCGATCACGACTCATAATTGCAGGAAATATGGCCGTTGCCATCAAGGGACTGGTAGACCAATATGAAGCCATGGACTTCTTCCGTATCAAGCCCATCAAATAAGTCCAACCCTAAAACTTCTTTAGCTCATCCAGATTTGTGGGAGACCACCGGGTAGCTCTAGAGCGGGGCCTAAGTCTGGTTCTATTGTCCCTCAATAACTGTTCAGCGTACAAATTAGTCTGCTCAACAATCTCAGCCAAAAATACATCATCCATAAACAACTGAAAAAACTGTATAGGCAAAAGATTTTCACAATCCACTCTACACCCTGCATCACCACTAAAGGCAGGCAACACCGGCTGCACCATGTTTGGATCAACCCAGAGTCCGGCACTTCCAGTAGGAAGTCTTGCTGCCTCAGGCTGCAATCCTGATGTCTCTTGCTGCACCATCGGCACATCAATGTCCTCCTCTATAACTGACACTTCATCCGCAATGAGAGTAACTTCATCTGCACTGAGAGTAGCTTCATCATCAGATGATTCCTCGTGGATAGAAAACTCACTGCCAGAATCTTGTGCTCCCTTCTCTCCCTCAGCTGCACTGTCAGTCTCATAATCCTGCTCAAAGGAAGATTCAAAAAGCATACCAACCACCTGCTGAGCAGTAATTCTACGGCTAAAAGGTAACTTGTCAAACAAGTCAACAATAACAAACACTTTGTAAAATAAGTAATAAACAAAATGTGGCTTTATCACAAAGACCTATATACTCCAGCACTATGCCACTCACTTGCCAGAAGCAGCTAGACTAACCACCACGTACTCTGCACAGACACAGTAAGTACCAACAGTATTCCACTAAAAAAGGAAAAGAAAATTACACATAAGACAACGTAAAACACATCGCAAAGAATTTCATGTTCCAAACACTGACTAAATATGCTGCTATTATGACACCACTTACATAAAAATCATTCATGCATGACATTAATACCAAATGTTTTTCTCACCAAACAAATGCAACTACGTAAAACTGCAGATCAACCACTGCCGAAACCGCAAACAAGAATCAAAAGCTTTGCACTAGAAGAAAAAGGAGAAAAAAACATTACAATCACATATACAAATAATGCACTAGTCCACACACTATCCAACAGCCAAGCAAAGGTGGTAGGTGGACCTAAAAGCATATGGCCGATCTGCCACCGCGGGGAGCAGAAACAGCCCAAAAATTCACCGTTATAAAGGGGGAGGGACCCTTGCCCAAGGGGTCACTCCCCAACACCAACATTTCAAAAGCCCTGGAGTCTAGTGGCTTCTGCACCCCTAGGGGACAGATAGGCCTAAAAACAAATGGCCGATAGAAAAGGCCACAATATTCACCCCATAAAGGGGAGAGACCCTTGTCCAAGGGGCCGCTCCCAACAACACTAAAACAAACCCTGGTTTCCTTGTGGGCATACTATAAAGTTAATTGTTTATTTGGGCCGATCTGCCCTTCCAGGGGGTCAGAAACGGCCCAAATAAATGTTCCCCAAAGGGGAGTGACCCCTGCCGAAGGGGCCGCTCCCCAAATATTGTTCCCACAAGGGGAGCGACCCTTGCCCAAGGGGCCGCTCCCCAACAACACTAAAACAATCCCTGGTGTCTAAAGGCTTCTGACCCCCTTGGGGGCAGATTGGCCTAGACTCACAGGGCCGATCTGCCCCCAAGGGGGGCAGAACCAACTAAACAAATTGCTCCCCCAAGGGGAGCGACCCTTGCCCAAGGGGCTGGTCCCCAACACACAAAGGGCCTTTAAAAAAAACAAATCCTGGTGGCCCAGTGGGCGCACACATACTTTTTTTTTATTATCAGATCTGCCCTCCCCGAAGGGTACGGATCCAACTAAACACATTGCTCCCCCAAGGGAAGCGACCCTTGCCCAAGGGGCCGCTCCCCAACACACAAAGGACATTAAGAAAAAAAATCCTTGGTGGCCCAGTGGACACATACATAATTATTCTTTTTTTAATTTTCCGATCTGCCAGGGGGGCAGAACAAAGTAAACACATTGCTCCCCACAAGGGGAGCGACCCTTGCCCAAGGGACCGCTCCTCAAAACAAAATGGGCATTAAAAACAAAAAGCGCATTCCTGCTGCCTGCGGCGTGACCGTGCAGCAGGAATGCTTTTTAAAAGACATCGGAAAAAAAGGAAAACCCTTTCCTTTCCTCCGATGCCTTTTCAAACATACCCCCCACCCTCCCCGAGGAGAAACTCACCTCCTCTTCTCTGGATGCACTGGAAGCAAATGGCTTCCAGTCCATCTGGTATCCTCTAATGACGTGGAGGGAGGGGGTGGGGGGGCAGGGGAAGGGCTTCCCTGGTGGGTGCAGGTTCAAGGGCGGCCCATGGGTAGAGCGCCAGTGCTTACCCCGTGGGTGGGTGCTAGGAAGTCCGGGAGCCGTCTGATGCACACATCCACTGTGATGTCAGATGGCTCCCGGCCATCCGACGCATGGAAGGCGTTAAGGGGGCAGTAATTTTTACTTATTTTGACATGTCAGTGCTATACAATCAAGTAGAGTTGTGTGAGGAGTCCAGGCATCTGGAGTTGTTTGTTATACCAGAAGGGGATTATCAGTATTTGGCATCTGCTTTTGCTGTGTTCCAAAGGTTAATGAACAATCTTTTCAAAGACATTCCTGTGGTAGCATGTTTTCAGGATGAAATATTGTATGGTAAGGATGAATGTGAGCAGGATGAAAGACTGGGGAATGTGTTGGAGATTCTCATATGATCTGGCTCAACCTTAAGGAAGTGCAAGTGTAAGTCTTCACAAACTGGTGAGGATTATTTAGGTCATCATGCATCTGGTGATGGTTCAGAGCCTAAAATGAAAATTGTGAATGCAATTGAAAAAGCATCTGCACCCAAAAATAAGGATGAGATTAAGTTGTTCCCTGGTTGAATTGAATACTATGCTAAATTTGTTAAAAACTTTGCATGTAAAAGTTAGGTCCTGATTACGATGTCGGCTGGAGTTGCCTCCAAACGACACCGTTTCAGTGGGAACTACCATTTCTCAATGTTTGCGCCAGCTCCTTTTGAAAAAATTAGAGTTTGTAAACATCCCTGCACCATGTGGCAGGGACCTCATGGTGCCTGCCACATGGTGCAGGGATGTTCAGTGGGGCACCATAGGTGCCCTCCATGCCCAGATGCCGAGGGCCAAGTGTTGTTGCTTTCCAGCAGCCTTTCCATTTTGGAAAAGCTGACATGCAAAGGCTGTTGGAAACTGACTTCATAAACCCGACGGTGTAAATGCTGTCCTTAAGAGATTATGAGGAGTTTCCAACCGACCGCAGGTCCATGAGCCCGTCAGAAAGCATTGGTCAGCCCCTCTGACTGCTGCCTGCAACGGCACACATTGTAATGCGTTTGTCGGACTGCAGCAGTAGATGCAGTTCAGATTGCAACCAACAAGCCATCGGTTGTGGTTGAACGGCATCGCAATTAGGCCCTTAGTGCTTGCAGAATTTGCTGAAAAAGAATGCTAGCTATAACTAGGATAGCAAATGTGAAGAAGTCTTTGAGGATATAAAAAAGGACATAGTTTCTGCCCATCCTCTTAAAGCATTTGATACACAGGTGACAAGTATAATTAGTACTGACAAAGCAAACACAAGGAGATGATGGACGGAGTGCCGAAACATTTCAGACACTCACTGCCAGTCACAGATCTGGGTTGAATCCATCATCGTTCTTTTGCTCACTTCGCCACCTCAGTTCAGACCCACCTATATGCAAATCAGTCTTGACCCTGAGCCTCATGGGAACAGTCCAGCCCGAACTGCCAAGTCAGGACCGAAAACAAGCATCCTGGGACCGATTTCGAGGTAACACCCTGTGAAGATGAGGCCAACAGCCAACGTAGTGTCCTTAAAGATTTAATGAAGTAAAGAGTAACAGCATTCAGGACTAGGGGGCACTAGGGGGCCCAGAGGATCAGCACCAACTGTGTTGCGAAGACAGTCAGTACAATCTGTCTTCAAATAATGCGGAGTAAGTACACATAGACAACATATAAAAAATGTCTAAAAAGCCAGTGCTGAGTCAATCATAAGTTGATAGACTGGAAAAGGAAAAATAAATTGTAGATCTCCGAGCCTTAAAGTGGAACAAATGAAAAGAGTACCTTTTTGAATAAAATTGAAGACAACAAAAGTTTGATGAACACGAGTCTTGCTGAATCCTTATCCCATCCTCGTCTCCATTTTTGTAAAGATGAGGTAAACAGCCAACGCAGTTTCCTTGAAGATTTAATGAAGAGAAGAGTAACAGCATTCAGGCCTAGAAGGCCCAGGGGATCAGCAACAACTAATTAAGTTGTTCCAATCCACTGTCCTCCACATTCTATCAACTACATAACACATAATTTAAGCACAAATAAAGTGCCCTACATTCTATACCATACAGTATGAAAATACAGTGCCTTAAATAAGTTTAAAAGGATAACCAGAAATAGCGAAACATCACACACCCCTCATCAGCCAGGCTTGCTTGAATCCAGTGGCAAAGTGAGCAAGTGACCCACGTCTGGGCATACCCTGCCAACTTAGGGCGAACAAAGCAAACACAAGGAGATGATGGAGAGAGCGCTGAAATGTTTCAGACACTCGCCCCCAGTCACAGATCTGGGTTGAATCCATCATCACTCTATAGCTCACTTTGCCACCTCAGTTCAGACCCAGCTATATGCTGAGACCAGTAATTGTGGTTTGGGCACAAGGCTAATACAGATCAGGAGCTGTGTCAAGGAATACATTATTGCATTTGCATCCAGGACATTATGCTGGGCTAAGTCCACATCTTTTACTATTGAAAAGGAAGCATTGGGTTTATGGTGGGGTGTTCAACATTTCAGAAATTTTGTGTGGGAGAGCCAGCTCATTTTGCGTATAGACCATTTTGGTGGAATTGTTTAGCACAAGTAAAGGTGAGAAAGTGAGTCCTCGTATTGCTAAATGGCAGTACAGGCTTCAAGAGTATCAGTAAAATGTTGTAGCTGATTGTCTATCACGTTTGCCGGTAAAACCTGAGCCATCAAAAGTGGAGTATGGTGATGACGATTTGGAGTTTGTGTGTTCTGCAAATGCCATTAAATGTAGTGCTTTAATGAAAGATGAATGAAAGTTGCCTGTTAATTAAAACAGTGCTTTACAGAAAGTCATTGAGTGTGTTTCAATTGGTTTTCCGAAATCGGGTGACATGGATGAGTCTTTAGTTCCATATTGGAGGTCAGATAAGGAGTTGAGACTAGTAAATGGTATAATGTGTAGGGGAGAGTGCTTAGTTGTGCCTCAGATGCCTGGATCTAGAGTGCTCTATTTAGCCACATATTGGAATTCAGGTTATGAAACAAAGAATCTGAGAAGATTTTTAGTGGCCTGCAGTGGACAAAGCAGTGGAGCATTATGCAAGAGATTGTAACGCTTCTGTGTTAAGTGTTTTATTGCAGTTACGGTCTCCCGTTACACTTATTACCAGTAGTGGGATACCATGGTGCAAATTAGCATTTGATGTATCTGGACCACTCAGAGTCTTAGGGAGTTCTCTGAAGTATATGCTAGTATTAGTTTACTATATGTCAAAATGGACTGCAATCAAATTTGTTACCAGTGTCAATGCTTGTATTGTCATCAAGTTCTTCCAGGAAGTGTTCATCAGGAAAGGTTTTTCTGAGGAATTTTTAACTAATAACAATACCCAGCTAATGTCAAAGGTAATGAACAAGTTTTTAGAGAAGAATGGTATCAAGCATATTAAAACTATGTTATTCCATCCCTGTAGCAACGTTCTTGTCGAGAAGGTGAACCTAATCATTGAAGATCAACTACAATTGTCTTTGGTGAATGACTTATCTGGGAGGAGAGTAATAAATATGAACTATTCCGCGCATTAGTACGGAAAACTTACCCTTTCTTCTTTTAAGGGGTAGAGTTGCTGGCTCAGACTTGAATAAGGAGTGGATGGGTGGGAAGTATTTGAACATGAACACGGTAGGTAAAAATATGCTAGATGTAAGGAGGATTATGCATGAGAGATGTGGTACCAATGGGGTCAGTTGAATGATAAGAAAGGTATGTATAAAAGTGGGTGATTATGTGAAAACAGGACACACCAGGAAGAAACAGGAACTTCAATTTGGCTGAAACACTTGCAGGATTACTCGGTGCTGTCTCCTCATCGTTACTGAAAAGACAACACCTTCAAGAAGAAATAAGGTATGTTTTTTTGCCTGACAACACTGACAGTCAGGCAGCACCTGCCACCATTGGAATCGTCCTCAAATGCAAATCTCTACCCCACCAATCCATACCTAACGTTCTACCCTAGTGCAACTATACAGGCAGGTGTTGTGAAGCAATATAAGTTGTAGGTTTACAAAATTATTTTCACTATCTGTCTTAGCTTAATTTTTCAATGTGTACAGTCACAAACAGAACAGTGCAAAGTGCTGAAAATGTGTAAGTTGTGCTTTCAACACACCATTGACCCTTACGATGTGAGCTTGCTGATAAGACCGTGGCAATAGCAGGAATATATCTTGCCACATTCATTATTCACTAAGGAAAAAGCAAGATGTATGTCTGGCACAGAGGCCATTGTTCTGGGCATGGTCTGCTTGGGGCGAATTTGGTATATAGAGATGTGCAAAGTTGACAGGGGACAATGCCTTCTACAAACATTGCAGGTCCCAGGAGTGAATCTGCTCAAGTGAACCTCATTTTGTGCAATAATGACTTCAAAGAAAGCCCAAAACAATTAACAATAAGAGGTAGAATTCTATATATCATATTCTTACAAGTATGACCTCCACCTTGCATTGTATTTAAGTTGTTTCAGGATGATTAAGAATTGTAGATGACTTAATTAGGAAGTGGCATTGTGATTATGGGGGTGCCCCATAAAAGTAATGCCCTTCTAACCAACATAATCAGTTACATCTCTTGAAGCACTGCAGCATATTTGAAGCATACCATGTGGCAGGCTCAAGAAGGTCAAGATGAGTGGTGATCTGCTAGATGTAGCAAACTCAAACTCAATGCAATGCTGTACCTACAAAAACATTTTTTTTTATGTTTCTCATACAGAACAGCTCGGATGCTGAAGAGGTGTGAGATAATTATACTATCTGGAACAGATGGATGACATATATATACAAAGGCTTCGGATATCAAATGAAAACGATTGGTAGGATATTTTGCGCAGGTTAAATGGATGGCGTTAGATCTCTAACTTTTGTGGAGTCAGATGCACAGCAACAGAGATCATAATTTGAAAACTCTTGTTACAATTTGGTTTTGCCCATTCACTATGCCTGGATTGGTTAGCTTTTTGGATCACCCCATGTTGGACTTTTTAATGTGGGTGAGTATCACTACATGTGTCTCACCCTTGGTAATTACATGGCAAATGGACTGCCCGTGCTTACCACTAGTGTTCACCTTTTAAGTTACAGCTCCTGCGACACAGCTAGAGTAAGGGACATTTGGTGGGTTACATGTAAACACGTGTTTGCATGCATCTGAACATGTGTGAGGGCTGCACGTATGAGACTACTGTTGTGCGCAGAACGGTAACTGCTGCGCACAGGTAGCCTGGTGCAAAGGGGGCTCTGCAGGATTAGATTTTGACCTTGGTAGGCCTTATAATATTAGTGTATGCTTGCAGAAAGCCAGTGTAATTTACTGTTTTGTCTGTAGTGATGCTTTATTATACCGACAGGGAGAAAACTGCATTAGAATGCAGTTTTGCTTCCCTTTGGCCTACAAAATTCACTGACATATCAAGATGGGGTGGAACCTGAGCGAGAAAATCAAAGCTGCGAGTTCGAAGACAAGTTGTGTACAACCAATGGGTCGTTCAGAATTGTCATATTTCTCTGGCTGAACTCAGGTCAGGTCCAAGGCATTTTGTTACCCTGCTGTGCCAAGTTAATTACATTTCTCTCCAGCAGCAGGAACAAAGTCCTCCTCAAACAAAAAGAGAAATTAACTGTTCTTCCCTTAGCTCCTGATGAAGGAAGGCTGGGGATAAAAAATATGCATCTGTTAATACCCTGTCAAACTGCACCAGGGTTGGGGACAGCCCAGGCCCACCGAACAAAGGAGGAAGCCCAGAAAACTTAAACCAATACAGGAGGGGGCTGCTCTTTGAACATTTGGTGGGAAATGCCTGGGTAGTGGTGTCAGGAAGGTGGCGAAGCTGGGACCCTCAGACCAGATGTCACCAGTGACTCCAGGATGACAACATCTTTATTCCAGAATGGTGTGCAAGAGGGTTGGGGCAGGGGTGGAGAGGTGAAGTGGCACCCTAGGATTGGCCTGGCCGTTTGAGAACTCTTACACAAGATGGAGTCTCTTTCTTGGTTAGTGTTTTGGTGCTCTTGGTTACTGGGCCCTGGGTCTGCGACAGCCATGGACAACTGGAAAGAGGAACCCCCTGATTTCCAAAAAGGACTACAGACTCTGCCCCTGTTAACCACAGGACCATTGGGTCACCCCAAGTGCCAGTGTGGCTGGCCCGCTTGCACTCCGTGAGCAGCAGTTGAGGGAAAGCCCTGGACTTCTGCACCAAGAGATAAAGACAAGAAGGAAGGCTGGCACAGGGAACCAGGAGAACCAGCTCTCTGCTATTTAAATCACTTTGTTAGTGAGGAAGTCTGATAAAACTGCACCTTGTGGTTAGACCACATCTCTAGGAGTAAAATGAGCCCCAGGTCATTTACATCGGCCCAACAGGGCCCGAGTTATGGCATTTTGATGATTGGCAGCCATTGACCTTTTTTTAAGCGATGGCGGAGTGAGTGGGGCTTTTAGCCTCGGAGTGGGACAGGGCTCGGAGTTTGCTGCAAGGAAATTTTATCTTTGTAAATCATGGGACGGGGTGAGCTTAGAGGTCCTGGGGATCACAACCCCAAGTGAAATTTTCATTATGGGGTCTGTCACACCCACCTCAGTCTTGGACTCTCAGCTCCGGGCCTCACAGAAGAAGAAGTGGCAGGGGAGAGCTGCTGTATCCTCAAGTAGTTGTGAGCCTGCTCTATTATCTGTGTCTGCAGGGAACGAGCGGAAATTATACCAGCATAATTTGTACAATGTCCGGAATTTAACGATCCACCAGGTACTCAAAATTCATGAAATCATAACATTATGCTACATTGTGTAATTACACCGCTTTTTCAATAATGCATTTTGTGTTCAAATATAGAGCTCAATGCCAGAATTGCGTTTCACATATTTGCATATAATTTTGAGTAATGTCCCTGGAAATTCCAATAGTTATGTGAATTTTGCACACCTCTAGTATTATATAAAACACATGTGCAAATTGTTTAATTAGTGCGGACTTTGACAAAGAGCAGCAGAGAGAAAGTAAAAAAAATAGCATGACGGAAGAGTACCTCTGATCTCCTGGTCAGTTGCCCAGCTCTCCGCCCGTGCAGGTCGATTTACTGTTTCACCACCGCTGCTGCCCTTCTCTCCTCTGCGCCTGGCAGAGGTTTGAGGCTGCTGTGCGCGTGTCCCGGCTTGCGATTTCTACTGACCTGCTTGTGGTATCAGTATTTTTGCTTCGATTTTTGTTAATTTCTGTTGTTCTGTTTCTGCCTTTCTGTTGTTATAGTTCCCCTGCAGTTTTCTTCCCTTTTCCCGAGGGTATTTTCCTCCACCCGTTTTTCTCGTCACTGCTGCCCCACGGCCTCTCTCCCCCGCCAGTTTTTGCGCTCCCACCTCCCAGCTGCTCTTCCCTCCCACGTCCCCTATTTAATGGTGGCTGCTGTGCCGACGTGCAGTGGGTGCACAGCTGGTGCGCCAAAGGCAAGCTCATCTGCGCCTGTCTGTGACCCAACCGTGACCAGCACCAGGAACCCTGAATCTCGAACCATCGACCCCTATAACTCTGCCACCCTCCTCGCATTCAACCCTGGAAGACACATCGACTGCCAGCAATCCATGCCGAACACAACCCACAGCCAGTTCTCCTGCTGCCACTGCTGCCAGACCTTCACCACCGCCCCGGCTGCCAACACCGCCGACGCCCTAAGATGCCTACTCCTCAACGTGCGCTCCGTGCACAGACACACCGTCGAGATCTTGAACCTCCTGGACTCACTTTCACCCAACGTCGCTTTCTTTACAGAAACCTGGACCAACACCACCTCCAACCTCTGACATCGCCATCCTGGACGGATACAAGATCCAGATGAAGGACTGCCCCAACCGCCCTTGAGGAGGCCTCACCATCACGCACAAAAACTCCCTCTGCCTCACTACCTCCAGCGACACCTTCCCTGCCACCGAACACCTGAACTTCCAGGTCCAGACCAGCCCCAACTCCTCACTCCGTGGGACCCTCGCCTACAGACCCTTCAGGCCCTCTTCGCCGACACCATCACGACTTCATCGCACCCCACACCGTCACCGCCATGAATTACATACTCATTGGAGACCTGAACTTCCACCTCAACAACCCCAGTAACCCCAACTCCACCACACTCCGTGATAACCTCGCCAACATCGGACTGAAACAACTCATCACCACACCGACATACAAGGCAGGACAAACCCTTGTCCCCATCTTCCCAGGAGGAAACAGCGTCCACTTCAGTCACACCACGCAATCTCCACGGACTGACCACCACTGAGTACACTTCTTTGTCAACAAACCCAAGCCACCCAAACCTGCTCTGTACTCCCCACAAAGGAACTGGAGCAGAGTCACCGAGGAGCAAATCAACTCCAACCTCTACCACAGCGCCCACACCGCTGCAACAGATGCCAACCTCGCAGCCAGGGAATTCCACACGTGGATCTCCAACTGCGCAGATAAGCTTGCCCGCTACGCAACTCTGAAAGACAGCTCCCCAAGAAAGCCCCCTGGTTCACCACCGACCTCCAAGAATCCAGACGCACTTGCAGATGCCTGGAAAAGAACTGGAGAAACTGCAAGACACCAGAAAACTACACCACTACAAGGACGCCATGACGGAATGCCACCAACACATCAGAACCACCAAAATGATCTTCATCCACTACAAAATCCTCGCCAACTCCAGCAACTCCAAGGAACTCTTCAGCATCATCCAGGAATTCACCAAGCCCGCAGCAAAACCACAGACATCACCCCCTCCAGGACCTCTGTGACAAGCTCGGATCCTACTTCCAACTGAAGATCAAACACCTCTACGACAACTTCGACGACCATATGCCTGACTCCACGACCATCCCACCCTCTGGCAATGCCAGCCAGCCCACCATCTCCTCTTGGACACCGATCACGACCAAAGAGACTGCCTCGACCATGAAAGGCATCCACTCAGGGGCCCCCACAGACCCCTGCCCACTGCACATCTACCACAGAGCCGCCACCACCATTGCACGCAAACTACAAAGCACTATCAACACAACCTTCAAGACTAGCACCTTCCCCGATGACTGGAAATGCACAGAAGTCAGGCCTCTGCTCAAGAAGCCCTCAGCAGATCCGAGGGACCTCAAGAACTACCGGCCCATCTCGCTCCTCCCCTTTACGGGGAAAGTCACCGAGAAGACCGTCAACGCAGAATTGACGAGGTTCATCGAAGACAACGCCATCCTCCACCCTTCTCAATTCGGATTCCGCAGCAACCACAGCACCGAAACCGCCCTACTCGCCGCCACAGATGACATCCGCACCCTCCTCTACCAAGGCCACACTGCATCCCTGATTCTACTTGACCTGTCAGCAGCATTCAACACTGTATCCCACCGCACACTCGCTGCCAGATTATACAACACCGACATACAAGGAACCACCCTTTACTGGATCCGATCGTTCCTCACCGGCAGAAGCCAAAAGATCAGATTGCCACTCACCCTCTCCGAACCAATGGAAATCAACTGCGGAGTCCCACAGGGATCATCCCTCAGCCAAACCCTCTTCAACATCTACATGTCCACTCTCGCCACCACTGTCTGACAGCACGGTCTCAACATAGTATCCTACGCCGATGACACCCAGCTCATCCTCTCCCTCACCAAGGACCCCAACCCCACCAGACTCAAATTCCAGGAAGGAATGCAGGACATCGCAGCCTCGATGAGCAACAGCTGCCTAAAGCTCAACTCATGGAAGACAAAAGTCCTCTTTCTCAGAACCTTCCCATTGGCATAGAACAACACCTGGTGGCCCACCACGTTCGACAGCCCACCAACCCCCATGGTCCATGCCAGAAACCTCGGCATCGTACTTGACTCCTCCCTCTCCAGGAACCGACAGGTTAACGCTGTTGTCTCCAGTAGCTTCAACACCCTCCACATCCTCCGCAAGACTTTCAAATGGATTCCCCGAGTCAAGGAAGACAGTCACCCACACACTCATTACCAGCAGGCTGGAGTATGAAAACACCCTTTACGCTGGCATAAACAAGTCTCTACTCCCCAAGCTCCAGACTATACAGAACACCACTAGACTCGTCCTCGGTATCCCTCGACATGAGCACATCAGCCAACACCTACGGAAGCTCCACTGCCTCTCAGTCAAGAAGAGAGTCACTTTCAAGATACTCACCCACTCCTACAAATGCCTACACAACACCCCAATACCTCAATGAAAGAATCACCCTCCACTTACCCAAAAGAAACCTCCGTTCAGCCAACCTCGTCCTCGCTGAAACCCCACTCATCCACAGATCTTTCTCCTACATCGCGGCCAAGACCTGGAACGAGCTCCCTATCAACATCAGATGTGCCCCCTCCCTGAACATCTTCAGGAAGGCTCTCAAGACCTGGCTTCTCGACTGAACGGAACTGCTATTCCCCCCTCCCCCAGTGCCTTGAGACTCTCATGGGTGAGTAGCGTGCTTACAATTCCCCTGACTGATTGATTGATTGATTGATTGATTGATTGATTGATTGATTGATTGAAGAGAAAGCAAGAATACTGCGGCAAAGGAAAAAGGAAGGCATGAAAAAAGAGCCTGCAAGAAGAATAAGAAATAAAGACCGGAAGTGTAGTTTGGTAGAAGAAATAGGCATGAGGTAGTAAAACTAAAAAGATTTGGGATTCATCAACCGCCACATTCAGTAGCACCAGTGGGCTGCTACAAAGAAAAATGTGTGCTTATTTATATAATTATTTTTTATAAATTAAGCATTGATTGTTCATTAGCAACAGAGGTACTTCGCCATAAATGCTGCAATTAGCAATTCAATTTGTCATGTAGAGACTGATTGACTATGGTGTGCGCCTGGCATTATTCCTGAGAGGCTGGAGCCATGGAGGTGGGTTTTGGGTGGCTAGTGTCCAGACACTGGCATTTCATTTGTTGCCCGAGTCAGTGCTGTTATACAGCTGTCAGCCCTCCTTTGTGCTGCCTCTGATGAGCATCGCATCTCTGCTCCCAAGCTCTTTTAGGCCACTAGTCTAGCCTGACACATCTGTGAAATGCCAGTTGGCATTCAAATCGATTGAGAATCAGGGGCCGCCCCATTCTCCTACCCCCAACACTGCTTATACATCTGTTGGCACTGCAGTGTTCAGCAGTGTGGGCGAGTTTTTACTAAACAGAAAATGTTGCCTGTTAGACCTGACATCCTTGGCGTGGTTTCTCCTAAATTGCCTTTAGACCTCTTGTTTTGCTGGCTTCATTTTTGCTAGCCTTAGGTGTGGAAATATGGATTTTTATGATCAGTTATGTCCCCTATCTTGGACCCCAACGGTTTCATGTATAAATCACAAGTACATGTATGTTTCCTCCAGTTCCAGTTATGAAGACGCAAACACATGTGCGTCCACCGTCAACATGTCCTCTTTCAGATCCGCCATGAATGGGCCGGATATTCTATTCCTAAGTATGAAAGGCCACCGGCTTTATATGGTTCATTTATCCCATTTTACAGTCCAGGCGAGTAGGCCCTGATTCTGCCATTAAGCCTTTTCCTGCCTCCTGCCTCTGAAAGCTCTGAGCTCGCATCTGTATCCATGAACTTTGTCCTACTCCCTGCGCGGATAACGGTGCCTGACTCGACCTGTCTGCTTGCCAAAAACTGTATTTCACCTTCAAGATTATCTGCTCTGCTCCGCTCCTCATCCAATGCATTCCTGTCTAGTAGTTTAAGTAAACATTCTTCCAGCTACCGAGCAAAGGGCCCGGCTTCTCTGTCTTTATGCAAGTAATTCATAGCCCTGTTACTATGGAAGATTTCTGCCCTTGCATCTCATGTAGACACTTAGACGCTTGTACACGCACTCACAGTCAGTATAGAATAGATTTTGTTCGAGAGACCTTTCCTTTTGGATAACATAGTTCTTTAAACATAGGATGTTAGATATGATTTGGGATTAGGTAGACATAACCCCAGACTTCTGTCTCCACATGTAGAGCTAAATGTCAAGTCCCCTTCACCCCCTAGTTGCACGTCAATCACACGTCATGCTGCTGCGCGCGCATCTCTGCCAAGTATTTCTGCTGACATTGCGAAATTCTTTCATGGAACCACCCCTTTGTGACATCATACCTAATGATGTTCTTTAGTTACGCCTAGTTATACCCATTTTAGTTACGCATGTATGTTTTTATCTTTGTTATCAACTGTTACGCCTCCTGCATCTGTTTCACTATAATGCCTCTTCTATAAATATGATTATCTGTCAATAAAGTATGGTCCTTCACTTCCTGAACCTTCGTGGTGATGGAATATGGAGTCCTCAATTCGAATTGATTTTGGAATAAAGCCCGTTCCGAACCTCTAATACCACGGATTCTGCCTCTTATTTTACTGAGCTATTATTATAGATTTTCCGCATCAAATTAAGTACCGGTAATTAAATTATTTACCACATATATGGCGCCCGAATAGGGACACTTTCTCATCTCACGCGCCGGAGGTGCGTTGCAGGCCCGGTCTCCTGTCACAGCTGGACGGACAACAACGCGTACCCACAGGATTTCCTGTATCTCCCTCCTGCCGAGCGGGGGTAACTGAGGCTGCGATCAACACCCAGACGAGGCGGTGAGAAGTGCGAAGTATCCCGACCAGAGCCTAGCTGAGAGAGCAAGATCCGAGGTATACAGAGGCCCACCAGTTTCCGAAGTTCCGAAGTTTCGAGTCGAGTCCAGTCCGGTTCAAGTCCAGTTCAGTTCAGTTCCGAGGCCATCCGTTTCGAGCTACCCGGTGAGTACCATTGTCGGGGAGGCGTTCTGACGTGCACATAGGTTGTGCCGGTCAAGACGGGTTTGGGTACACAAATCCGGTCTGCACTGTTTCAGCAGTGTATCTGTACTGTTTAGCAGTATATCAAGTATGTCTAGTATATAATTCAGAATTACCTAGTTAGTACAGAGTATTATGCTTAGTGACTAGTTCCCTAAATGGCCATCATTGTTGTTCATTAAATGTTAAATGTTAAATGTTTTAAATACGTTCTGCATATTGTGGTGTGAATGACTGTTCATTATTGTGTTTTGTTGTATTAAACGTGTTCAAAATTAGGTATCAGATCAGTTCTCAATATGCCGCTCTTTTCGAAATTAAGACAGATCAAAACTAGAAAAGGGGTACTCGAAGAAGCTGTTCCCATTCCTCCTAGGGACACTCCAGGGTACTTCATGTATCATAAACATGGCCTAGACGCCATATTATTTCTTGATTTATGGGTAGACTACACCAAGGAATTACCAGAAAGTCAGAGGTGGCCCGCAGCTGGGACCTGGGATGCAGATTGCATCATGAAAGTAGAGGAAGAATTATGGAAAAAGAAAGCTAGACAGTCACAGAAAGATGCCATTGAATTATGGCGTAAAGAATCATATAGACGTACAGAAAAAGCGCTCAGACAGGAAGAGAAAAGTAAGGAGAATTCAAATAAAGTCCGAGAAAATCTATTAATTGAAGAAGGTACTCGAGTAAAGTCAGAACAAGTAGACAGACAAAGAAATGCCCTTATGAATGGTATGTATCCTCTTCTGGCCGAAGGGTTACCTAAGGCTACTCCGGAGATACCAAAAGACTTGCCACCCCCATTGTTTCCGATAAAAGCACATCCCAAAGGGCATCCCAGAACCGCAGAAGATGTTTTCCTTTCCTCTTATTTAGACGACGCAGCTCCTGAGTATGCTAATACTGCACCACATAGACCGCCTGCCGAGGGGGTTCAACGCCAAGACCCTCCTCCGTCTGTACCTCCGCAACAACAAACTCCGACACAAGTTCCGGCAAGCACATCTGTTTCCACAGCTATATCCACACCTATGGTTGCTATATCACGTTCAACGAATCCTTTCACATCCAGCACCCCAGGTGGTGCTACAGGAGGTACATCAAACATTTTTTCCACGCCACCCAGAGTAAATAAACTTTCCTTTCAAGAATTAGCCCACCAACGTACGCCCAAACTAGTAACTCCCGACATGCTTAAGGAACTCCTAATAGATTGTAGATATGACCCTGTGCCTGGCAAAGAGGACGAAATGCTGCTGGCATCATTACGTATCCGACGAGCTGCAATATATTTAGGGAGGCTACCAGGAATGACTACACATTTAGAAAATATATATCACTTTGTCCAGTCAGGGAGAGATTTTGAAAGTATTAATAGAGCCATGGAGTACCAGAAAGTGGAGATACAGGGGGAACTGTTACGTTTCCTCATAAATTGTGTGATCAGAAATCAAGATCGACCAGGGGTAAATCCGGAAGAAATGCAAATTCTTACCACATGGAGTCGGAATATATCAGAAGGGAGACATGATAAACGATTAAGTATAGTAGCTATGTGCCGAAAGATCCGTAAAGAAGTAGAACGAATACACGAAGAAAGATTAGCAGTAGACCAGCCTGAACAAACTGAGGAGGAGGAAGAATTAGAACTGCCCACAGGACAGTTAGAAACCATGGCCTATGTAGGTAGAGGAAGATCTTGCAATAATACTAGATGCTTTATTGATCCGATACGTCCGATACGTCCAGATAATAGCAGAAATTTCCAAACCCCTATAATAAATATAAGGTCCCCCGAACATTCGTTCCAAGCAGCTGACAAATTACTCCGAGAACGAAGGGGTTATCATATACTCGATTCTATGGACGAACAAGAATTAGCCAGGTCAGCCGTTCACTGGGTTGATAGTCCCGGAAAATATAGTGATGATACACTAGCGCACACGTTTTTGAACCTCACCCCAGATGAACAGCGTTTAGCTGGTATCTATATGATTCAACAACTCCTTATATTATATAAAAGCCAACACTCCGATCCTGGTCCCTTACCTGATATATTGACTGAATTACTCACGAATAAATGGAGAGGTTCAGGCACTGAGTTAATTAGAGAAATACTAGAATCTAGAAAGCAGTACATTCTTTTTGTATGCCCCGAACATGTCTCACTGCCCATCAAGGAAAGAACGACATATTATATGGACAGACAGAATCCCTTACGCGAAGTGCACCCGATAAAAGGTGATGACAATCAGTTTAAACGTGTGTTTGTATACACACCCATATCTAAAATAGAACTATTAGAAATGAAGAAAGTGGTACCCAGTCATGACAAAGACCCAGCGGGTTTCCACCGTGAAATTAAAGACATGTTGCTCATGGGAGAGTATACCTATCCCGACATTATGAAAATATTGAAGGTATTAATGCCTGCGGGCATTTACGAAAAACTCAAGGAAAAGGATTGGGAGGTGGGAGACCAAAAGATAGATTGGACAGCATTAGAAAACGAAGAAAAAGCTCGAGGTCCAGGTTCAGGGCTTGGGGACAAGACCAAAACACTACCAGGTTTACTAGTACAGGTACTGCCACGTTTATTAACTACGAAAAAGGAAGACTGGGGTGCAATCTCAGCCTGTAAACAAAAGCAAGATGAAGACACTAGTGATTTCTATGCCCGATTCGAAAAATGTTTTGGTATAAATAGTGGAATAAAAGCAAGTAGCGAATCGTATCCACATCTGTTTGTGACAAAATTAGTTGAAAATTCCTTGCCCCAAGTTAAGAATAGAGTATTGAAATTCGAGAGTACCTGGCAAGGTAACACTCCGTCACAAATGTTACAAATGCTACAGTACCATCACAATAGAATTAGAGAGGAACAAGAACATGAACAAAGACGCATGAAAGACACGAAAATGAAAATGCTAGTTTCCCAGACAGTTCCAGCTGACGGTCATAAAAAGGGTATGACACAGTCCAGTGTTTCAGCAGGTCCTGTAAAAGGGACATGCAACTATTGTAAACAGCCAGGTCATTATGTACACGATTGTCCAGTTTTAAAACATAATATCGCCATAGGTAATACAAAAGAAAGACCACGGCCACTTAGACAGGATCAGAACCAACAAGGAGCCCCGCAGCATGCACAGTCCATGCCAGCTCCGCAACAGTTTATGCCAGCTTCTCCACTGCAGCCTATTGCTGCCACACAAACAACGACACAACAGATGTACCAGACCGCACAGTATGACTATCCTGATTATCAACGATACTCATGAAACAGCCTAGAGAGGGAAGTTGGCTTACCCCTTATCGAGGTCCCTGTAGATCAAGAAGGACCTTATGTGAACTGTTAGGCCAAGATAGAAAATTTTTACTTGATACAGGGGCAAGCCGAACAACCATAAGACGTAGTGAAGTTCCAGGGGCACCCCTCTCAGGCTCACAGAATATTTCCCTTGGCTTTTCAGGAAAACCTATCATTAACGAAGTATCACAGCCTCTTCCCCTTACGATTGGTCCCTTGACACGAACTACAGATTTATTGCTTACTAAATCATGTCCAGAAAACTTGTTAGGTATAAAAACATTGAAAGCTCTATGAGCTATAATATGTTGTTCTCCGGAAGGAGTAAGATTGTTTTTACGTGATTTCAAAGGGCACTACGTGTCCAGAGACATGGATCACCGACTGCAGACTTTACCCGCACATTTATGGGCACAAGGCCCTACAGATGTTGGTTGCATGAACATTACACCATATCGAGTCACGCTAAAGACAGGAGTGGTACTACCACGAATGCGACAATACAAGTTACCCCCAGATGCTGTAGTGGCTTTACTGCAAATCATTGACGAGCTTATTACCCAAGGAGTGGTTGTGGAAACTGACTCCAATGTATGTAATTCCCCGATAATTCCGATTCTTAAACAAACTGATCCAAAAGCCCCGCCAGTATATCGATTGGTTATTGATCTGCGCTAATTAAATAAATGTATTGTACCACAATACCCCGTAGTCCCAGACATTTCTTCATTACTGACAGCCATTGATTCCGAAGCAACATTCTTTACTGTAATTGATCTCAAGAATGCCTTTTTCAGCGTCCCAATAGATCCGGAAAGCCAATACTTGTTCGGATTTAGTTTAAATGGACGAAGCTTTAAATTCACACGCGCACCTCAAGGATTCACAGAAAGCCCCAGCATCTATAGCCAAGCACTGAAACGAGAACTTGACAGTATCCACATGCCAGTCAACACTGCCCTGCTTCAATATGTCGATGATCTGCTGATCACCGCTAGAAGCGAACCTGAATGTGAAAAAGCCTCACTGACGGTTTTACAATTTTTGGCCGAAAAGGGGCACAAGGTGTCCCCTTCTAAGCTGCAATTCTGTGTCCAGCGAGTTGTTTACCTTGGGCACTCGCTGTCCAAGGAGGGAAGGCAGCTTACACCCGATCGCATCCAGTTAATTGCTAACATGCCAATACCCAAGACACAAAAGGAGGTGCGGGCTTTTATAGGCCTCACTTCATATTGTAGGCAGTGGATCCCTCAGTATGCATTTCTAGCAAAACCACTCATTCGGTTGACAACACAGGAGGCAGCCACATCGACTGTTCTCCCTTGGACTCAGGAACATACACAAGCTTTTGAAAGCCTAAAGAAAGCTTTATGTCAAGCACCTGTTTTAGCAACACCATGTTATAATAAACAGTTTACACTCTTTGTTACAGAACGCGAAGGTACTGCCTTGTCAGTACTCACTCAGGAACAAGCAGGATCACACAAACCATGTGCTTATTTTTCTAGTACATTAGATCCCGTAGCTCAGGCTCTGCCTGCGTGCCTGAAATCAGTGGCAGCGACAGCTTTAGCAATCAGACAAAGCGATGCCATAGTGTTAGGACATCCATTGACAGTACAAGTACCACATGCAGTAGAGGTTCTCTTGAACCGAACGCAAACACAACACTTGACTATAGCAAGACTTACTGGTTACGAATTAACATTGTTTCAGCCACACATAGAAATCAGACGTTGTAATACATTGAATCCTGCCACACTTTTGCCAGTAAACGGAACAGACCCACTAGCACATGATTGTATTGAAGTTATCACTATCACGACGAAACCCAGACAAGACTTGACAGACGTCCCATTGTCAGATCCAGACCTGACGTTGTATGTAGATGGTTCATGTATGAGAACAAGTACAGGAGAGCTAGTGGCCGCGTATGCAGTCACAACAGACACTAAAGTCATTGAAACAAATTGCATAAATACCTTGTCAGCTCAAGCAGCAGAGCTCATCGCTCTGACACAAGCCTGTATTCAAGCTAAGAATAAAAAAGTCAACATATACACTGATTCACGTTATGCATTCGGAGTTGTACATGACTTCGGCGTGCTGTGGCGAGAGAGAGGTTATTTAACTTCTCACGGTGCCCACATTCAGCACGGACCCCTCATTCATGCCTTATTAGATGCAATACATCTACCCACTGCACTATCAATTATGAAATGTAAAGCTCATACGAAAGTTACTGATATCATTTCCCAAGGCAATGATCTAGCTGACAGAACAGCTAAACAGACTGCTCAAACTCACACATCTGACATGACAAAGACGATAGTCCCGACACCAACACATTGCATGACGGTTAAGGATCCCGCTCTTGACGTAATTGACATACAGACACATGCTACACCAGATGAAATAAAGAAATGGACTGAATTAGGAGGGATCCAAACGGATCAAGGATGGATGACGAAGGAAAAATCTGTATGGTTCCTTCCTGATTCTATGGTTCAAGTTATCATTAATACAATACATAGTCCAGCGCACCTAGGAGAAAAAGCTATGCTAGACAGCATTCAACACATTTGGTTTAACAAACATTTACGAGCAGCAGCTAAACAAAAAGTTCGTACCTGTATGATCTGTTGTCAGTTTAACCCAGGTAAAAGCATTCCCGTAGAACAGGGTGGATTTCAGCCTCCTGAGCACCCTTTTGAAGTCCTCCAGATGGATTATATCCAGATGGAACGATGTCGAGGATTCAAATATGTTCTTGTAGTTGTCTGTGCTCTTTCCCGTTGGACAGAAGCATACCCGGTCTCAGATTACACTGCCCCGACTACTGCCAAACAGTTGGTTCGAGAATTCTTCCCACGGTACGGTTTACCACGTGTTGTCTACTCAGATAACGGCCAGCCGTTCTCATCCGAACTAATGAAACACGTTTCACTTTTGTTAGGCTATCAGTGGAAATTTCACTGTGTCCGACACCCCGAGGCAGCAGGTCTCGTGGAACGACATAATCAAACTCTGAAAATTAGATTGTCCAAAATATGTAGAGAGAAAGGTGTCGACTGGGTAGTAGCCTTACCAGTTGCACTCTTTTACATGAGAATGGTAGCACACTCTCGAACAGGGCTATCCCCGTATGAGGTGATCTTCGGTAGACCACCAAATATGTGGGGGACGCCTATACCACGCAAAATAACTGATGTTGACTGTAATATGCTGACAGATTACTTGGCTTCCTTGATGTCTGCACTACAATCTTGTCGTTCACAGGTAGCTGCAGCCTTTCCCGACAACACCGAGGTGAAACCCCATGACGTAGTTCCCGGGGACCTGGTGTTAGTGAGGAATTTTGACCGGAAGACTCAGCTGGATCCTAGGTGGAAATCGCCTCAACTAGTACTGCTCACCACAAGGACAGCCGTGAAGATCGAAGGTCGCAAAGGCTGGATACATTCAAGTCATATCAAGAAATTTCATGGACTACCGTCTGATGTAAACGATACACCTCGCGTGTCTTCACCGATTGACTCAAAGCTTCCTTTGGTTGAACCGAGTGATAATGAACTATATAAACTAAAACTACGGTCTAACAAGTCAGACAATTTGATTGTTTAAGTCCTCTCCAAGGTGAATCGGTCGAATTTGTCTCTGACATGTATCCCCTAGACCTGAATAGAGAAAGAAACCGAAGGACGCAGTTGAAACAACATGCGTACTGTAAATCACTGCGTAGTCATTGCACAGTGACGTTATTAATTTTGTTTTTCTTAAGTCTTTTAATAATCGCTGCAAGTATATTGTTGCACATATATTATCCTATTTCTAAACATGTTTACAATGTTACTGCTGAACATTCTTTTAGTGAATTACCCCCGCATGAGTTGTCCTATAGATTTGCGCTGCGCAATAACACTTTTATTAGTATGTTACATCATTCCCATCAGGCTAGCAATGCTACAAATTGTTGGATATGTGGCCGACTCCCTCCCTATCAGAACTATAAGGGAATTCTGCCTCTCTTTCCATATCCGTTCACACACAATGGCTCCTGTGGAGCATGGTTTAGTTTAATTAATTCCCTAGATTCGAATTCCGCAGTTTATCAAGACAACTGGGTATGGGGAAACCTGAACTTAGTTTTACTCAAAGTCTGTTACCCTAACAAGGAGGGACTTCCCAAAAGAACAGGAACTGATCTAGAAAATGAAGTATATGGATTAGGGAATTTCACGCTTAATCTCATGATCCTGAATGTTGAATCCGAAGCTGCACCAATTTTGCCCGCTATGTCAGTATTTCGAGTTAAAGGTGAATTATGTGTAAGAAAGAATGGTTCCATACATATGGGCCATAGTAGATGCACCACTGTAATAGAATTCAGTGATCAAGGCAAGTCTACATTTAGAGCTTCTCGCCATTCCTACTTCGTATGTGGTCAGACTGCATATACACGTTTACCTCTAGATTGGGATGGTACCTGCTACATCGGATTCCTTCTGCCACCTGTTTTCCTAGCTCCTCCTGATTATCACAGAAATACTCATTTAGTACACAATAGAGAACGGAGAGATCTCCCAATAGTCGACTACACTGAGACAGCATGGGAAAAATACACAGATTTCAATAAAGGTCTCTTTCCCTATATAGGTACAGTTACCAATAGTAAGCTGATACGTAGATTAACCAGAACCCTTGAAGCAGTAGTGAACGAAACTATTTCCGCCTTAGGCAATTTAACAGAAGAGCAGTCTGCTATGCGGATTGTTGTGCTTCAAAATCGTCTTGTCCTTGACGTCATCCTGGCCGATAGGGGCGGAGCTTGTAGGGTCATCGGATCAAGTTGTTGCATTTTCATACCAGAAAATTCGCCATCTGTATATAAAGCCATAACTCGCCTTCATAAGATTGTCAGCCAGATACACCAGAATCCAGGCACCTGGACTTGGTCCGGTTGGTTTTGGGGTGTATTGTCAGCCTGGGGATGGAGGGTCCTATCCTTCCTAGGTATTGGCTTTCTCATACTATTCGGTTGCTGCTTATGCCTACAATGTGGACCAGCGATTTGTGGTCTGTGTGCCACATCGTGTATTCCACCACCAAGATTTCATTCATCCCGGAAGAAGAAAGAAGAACAAATGATGCTATATGAACAGATCGACGGATTGATGAAGATTGATATCTCTTAAGGGCAAGTAGGGGACAAGGAGGGAATGTGGAAATATGGATTTTTATGATCAGTTATGTCCCCTATCTTGGACCCCAACGGTTTCATGTATAAATCACAAGTACATGTATGTTTCCTCCAGTTCCAGTTATGAAGACGCAAACACATGTGCGTCCACCGTCAACATGTCCTCTTTCAGATCCGCCATGAATGGGCCGGATATTCTATTCCTAAGTATGAAAGGCCACCGGCTTTATATGGTTCATTTATCCCATTTTACAGTCCAGGCGAGTAGGCCCTGATTCTGCCATTAAGCCTTTTCCTGCCTCCTGCCTCTGAAAGCTCTGAGCTCGCATCTGTATCCATGAACTTTGTCCTTCTCCCTGCGCGGCTAACGGTGCCTGACTCGACCTGTCTGCTTGCCAAAAACTGTATTTCACCTTCAAGATTATCTGCTCTGCTCCGCTCCTCATCCAATGCATTCCTGTCTAGTAGTTTAAGTAAACATTCTTCCAGCTACCGAGCAAAGGGCCCGGCTTCTCTGTCTTTATGCAAGTAATTCATAGCCCTGTTACTATGGAAGATTTCTGCCCTTGCATCTCATGTAGACACTTAGACGCTTGTACACGCACTCACAGTCAGTATAGAATAGATTTTGTTCGAGAGACCTTTCCTTTTGGATAACATAGTTCTTTAAACATAGGATGTTAGATATGATTTGGGATTAGGTTGACATAACCCCAGACTTCTGTCTCCACATGTAGAGCTAAATGTCAAGTCCCCTTCACCCCCTAGTTGCACGTCAATCACACGTCATGCTGCTGCGCGCGCATCTCTGCCAAGTATTTCTGCTGACATTGCGAAATTCTTTCATGGAACCACCCCTTTGTGACATCATACCTAATGATGTTCTTTAGTTACGCCTAGTTATACCCATTTTAGTTACGCATGTATGTTTTTATCTTTGTTATCAACTGTTACGCCTCCTGCATCTGTTTCACTATAATGCCTCTTCTATAAATATGATTATCTGTCAATAAAGTATGGTCCTTCACTTCCTGAACCTTCGTGGTGATGGAATATGGAGTCCTCAATTCGAATTGATTTTGGAATAAAGCCCGTTCCGAACCTCTAATACCACGGATTCTGCCTCTTATTTTACTGAGCTATTATTATAGATTTTCCGCATCAAATTAAGTACCGGTAATTAAATTATTTACCACAAGGATTGTGCACACTTTACCACTGCTGACCAGTGCTAAAGTGCTTGTGCTCTTTCCCTAAAATGTGGTAACAGTGGCTCATCCACAATTGGCATATCTAATTTACTTATAGGTCCCTAATAAAGTGCACTAATTGTGCTCAGGGCCTGTATATGAAATACTACTTTGAGCCTGCAGCACTGATTATACCACCTACTTAAATAGCCCTTTAAACATATCTCAGGACAGCTATTGCAGAGGTTGTGTTTGACATGCCGACCTGGCAAAATAAACTATTTGCCAGGCCCAAACCTTCCTTTGTAATGCATAGTAGTCACCCCTAGGTTCGGCCCTGGGCAGCACAGCAGGCATAGTGCAATGTATTTAAAAAGCAGGTCATGTACCTTTTATTTTTGTCTGCCCTGGTAGTAAAAACAATGTAAGGACTGCAAGACCTATAAAGGCTATATAGGCTAACATTGGGATTACTGTCTTACATTTTATGTGTAATTTCCAAATGGGAACATATAACTGGAACAAGTTTGGTGTCTCTGGATTGCTAATTTAAAATCTTAATTTATGGTGAAGTCGCATTTTAAATTACAATTCTGAAATGCCTGCTGCCCTCTTGCCTGAGTGAACCCAGAGTGATTCAGGCTAGTTGACTTGCCTCATGATCTGATGCCTCCATGAGGTAACAGGCTTCCAACAACCTTGCAACTGCACCTGGACTCTGCCATCTGTGAGTCTACCCTACCAAGTGGTGCCACCCCAGTCCTAGACTTTTGAAAGTGGGGCCAGGGTGCTTCCCAGTGGAACCATCAAATCCAAACCTCGAACTAAACTGATTCATCTCCTCAACTGAGCGATATATCCTCGAGCAGAACCCGGCTCAGAAGTTCTGCATAAACCACCATCTTCATAATTGATGCATCACCAACGGCGTGGCACACCTCTGACCCAGGTCCTCACATACCTTGTCAATGGTGCGACAAAAATGACACTAGCCTTCTCATCGCAGCCTCGCACCTCAACAGAACTGACACATCACCTCAGCTGCACACCGCATCCTCGACGACTGGACTTTGTATTGCAAGTGCCATTGACAGGATTCTCGACAGCGACATACAGGACCTCACACTGCAGCCTCGATGCATCTCTGAATCGACATATTGCTTCGACTACATGCCTTAGATCCATGCAATACTCCGGCAACCAGAATTTAAGCCTTTTTGTTCAGCTGGCTTCACCTGGTCCCCATAGCCTGCCCATGCTACATCGCAGTTGGCCTGAACTTGAATTTGTCCCATTCTGGCGATACCAGATATTCCTTGTTGGCGCTTTGTGCTTTTTGGTGCTATTTTTACCTAAAACGTTGAAGTTCAATATCTCCGGTTCCCTGATTTGATATTTGTCATTTTAGTCTTTTCTATTGTCTAAAATATTCTCTATTTTTGTAAACCTGGTGTGGGTTCTTTTTATGTGGTGTTTTCACTTTTTTACTGTTTGAAGTGTTGCACAATTATTTGACACGTTGACTTCAAGTTAAGCCTGTTTGCTCTGTTCCAAGCTACCTGAGGGTGAGCACAGCTTTGCTTGTGCCTTACCCTGTCCAGGAATGCGGTTACTGTTTGGCCAGGGTTCACACTCCAGTCAACTAGAAACCCAATTTCTAACATTTAGACATTATTCAGGTGGCATAACTAAGGCCTAATAAGATTGCATTGACAGCTATTCACATAAATATATTTTGTGAGCAGTCCTTTCCTTGTCTCTGTGTACTTGTATGCTTTATTTCAGAAAAATCATTGAAAAGTAGCCTTATATGTAGTGCATGTGACGCAATATTTGTGCTTAGTTAGATAAGCAATGTTCAAGATGTTCCTCTATTCTGTAACTTTTAAAAGTTTCCTGCTGATGCTCTGTGTATGTCATTTATTAGCTGAACAAACCTTTGTATTGCAATGTTGAATAGAATGTCAAATCATTTCATTTATCATCTATGCATATCCTAAACATATGAGACGCATTAATAAGTAGGTCTCTAGAAGTATCTTATTTACAAGAATATTGAGGGAGGCAGCATTGACAATACAGTCTAAACCATGATGTACCTTTACAGTAGCAATTTAACCATACTTTAGTCTTTACCACAAAGGTTTTACCAACTATAGGGGTATTGAGTAGGGAAGTGTGTAAATACTCAGGTAATAAATGTAATGCCTTAGTATTAATACATATGGACTGTAATTGTTTTACATTAATGATAATTTTAACTTTTATATTATTTAATAACATTGCATAATTAGTACTTAGGGGTTGGATGCAACGGATTTAGGGGTTGGGTTGGGAAGTGTATTACTACTTGGGTATTAATTTTAATACTTTAGTATCAATGTGTAATAATTGGAATTTTGTAATAAAAAGATTAAAATTATACAATTTTTAAGAGATGTAAAATTGGTATTTAGAGATGGGATGTAAGGGGTATAGAGGGATTTGTTGAAGAGGTGTATTAATACGCAGGTATTAACTGTAGTAGTTGAATATTAATAATTAAAGGTAATTTATTTTAGTCAAGATAGATGAATACATTATTTTCTTAAATTAAATGCAAATATATACAATTTAATTTCTAAAATATTATTCAATATTAATAATGAATCTCAATTTAAAAACATGTATTTGTCAAAATGACATTTAAACACATTATGTGAAAAAAATGTAAACATTTTTTTTTATTGTTACATGTAACATATTTTTTAAACATTTTATACGTTTTTTCCCCCACAGTTTAACATTAAAACCAATGGCAAATATTGTCCTTTTTTTGTTTTTACTTTTTTGCTTGATGCTTGCAGTTGTACATATGTCACTACAGTCGGTGGAGCCTCGCGGTGAAGATCGGAAGCAAGGAAGAGCTGTGGTCAGGTAAAAATAATTTACTTTATATTACTGAAGGCCTGATTATGACTTAGGCGTTTTGACCACCCGAGATCTGCATCATCAATAACACCACTGCGACGGCAATCTACCGCCCACCGTATTATGATTCAAGCTATCTGAAACACCAACCGCGGCCACGGCGGTCTACCCAGCGGGACCGCAACAGTCTGCAATGCCGCCAGTGCATCCACAGATGCCGCCAGGTCTGCGATTCACCTGCCGATCAAATTATGAATACACGGTTGTACTCACGGTCTCTTAGTGGTTATCAACAAACAGCAGTTACCCAACGATGGTTAACCTTATGTTACGCGTCCAAAACACACAACAAAACAGTGACCATATGATGGATTTAAAAACTCCACATCTGATGTGCTCTGGCAAGGAGTCACGCCTGCAAATCACACTATAAAACACGCCCCATCCCTGACCAGAATTCACTGCTTAAAACTGCAGCACAGCAAGATAGAGAGACAGCCATTTTCCCTGCTACACATCTTCATCTTCCCTTTTAGCACTTTCCAACTCTTGTAATCTTTGTTTTACAACTTTTTACCTCTATCACTTGTTTGGTTTTCACTCTTATACTCACTCACATTTTATTTTGTCACCATGCCTTGGAAAAAAAACAAGCTTCACTGAGCAAGAGATGACAGTCATGGCGGATGAAATCATTAGAGTAGAGCCACACATTTTTGGAGCCCAAGTCCAGCAGACTCCTCTCAGTAGTAAAACTGAAATGTGAGACAGGATAGTCAACAGAGTAAATGCTGGTGGTACCACCCAGAGCACAAAGGGTGACATTACAAAGAGGCAGAACAACCTCAGGGTGAGGGTACACAACAAGTACAACAGCCACCATCTGGAGGTTTCAGAGGACTGGCGGTAGCCCTCCCAGCACACCATTACTCCCCTTACTCTAAAAGGAGAGGGTCTTGGCCATCTTGTATACTGAGGGCTTGACAGGCATGAAGGGGCAGTGAACTCTGGAAAGTTATACTTCGATAACTGCCACAATATCACAATGTCCTGTTTGCTATCAACTCTGTTTTTTGCTATTGTGTTCTATATCTACTTTTCTAACGTGCAAAACTCAAAATATCTGAAATGTTGGGTTATCTGTGGCAATCTAAAGAAAATCCTCCTTAAATTTGCAGTTACGGTAGAGCGTTAGGAATTGGCTGTAAGGTCTATGGGTGTGAGCTAGTATTTTGGAGCAAAGTTTTACGTTCCATAGGTTTTTGGAACATGTAGTGTATAGTTCACCTTCTAAGGTTTTTACTGTAACATCCAAGCAGTGAATTTGCTTGTTGCTAAAATGGTAAGTGGACTTTAAATCTGGCTGAAAAGTATTAAGCCATTCACAGAATCTAAGAAGTTCATTGTTATCATCAGACCAAATTATAAAAACCTTGTTTATGTATCATTTCCAAAGCCGGATTTTTGACAAAAATGGGTTTTGCTCATGGGGGATATGGGTCTGTTCTATGTCATCTACAAAAAGAATAGCAACATTGGGAGCAAAAACTGCACCCATTAAAGTGCCCTTACACTGTCTGTAAAATTTGTCATTGAATAAAAAAGAAGTTTTTTGTCAAAGCCAATTGTAGGAGGGAGATAATGAAATCTGTGGGAACTTGATGGGGAGAAGGTTGTGAGTTAAGGTGTCTTTTTAAAACCTTAATACCTTTGTCCCGTTGTATGTTTGTGTATAATGATTCTACATCCAACATGACGAGGAGTTCGCAATCAGGATCAAACTTTTCCAACTCTACCAGATTTATGAAGTGCGTGGTGTCTTTAACAAAGGCAACAGTGGAATGGACAGTATCACGGCTAAAGAAATCAACATATGTCCTTCTGTGTTCCAGAATGGATCTTCATCCAGATAGGAAGGGTCTACCAGGGGGTGTGTCTAGGTTTTTGTGAATTTTTGGCAGAGTATATAACACCGGGGTGCAAGAGTTCTGGTTAAGAAAGAGGTATTCATAATGACTGATGAATCCTGTTTTCTCTGCCTCTTTAGTGATAGTTTGAATTAGAATCTTAATCTCATTTAAGGGATTGTGTGTGAGAGGTTCGTAGAGTAAGGCATTGCTCAGTTGCCAGAACATTTAATTGTCATAGTTGGCCTTGTCTTGGATCACTATTCCTCCACCTTTGTCACAGGGTTTTATCACTATGTCATCCTAGGATTTTAGTTTCCGTAGACTTTTTTTTTTCCAAACAGATGTTGTATGGTGTGAACCTGTAACTGTTTTTTAGTTTATGTAGGTCTCTTAATACCAGAGGGTCAAAGGTCAGGACTTCTGGGGTCATAGAGCTGGAAGGGGGATGGAAAGAGCATTTGAGACGTGGTCCTGTGGTATCCATTTTCCGGGGCATCACTTTGCCCTGGAAAAAGGATTTTAATCTTATTTTTCTGAAGAAGTGAAATATTTCTGTCTGGAGGGTAAGCCAATCAGGTTCATCCACCATTAACAAGAAAACCTTTGAGTATAACAACACCACACACAAACTTGGTTTCTTTTCCAATTGCAAATCATGTAATGTGATCTACTGTATTTGTTATCCTTGTAACCTGCTATACATAGGCAAAGCCACACAGAAGATGAAGACAAGAACCTCTCAACATAAGAGCAGAATCCATTGTAAAGACACTTCAGCCCCCCTGGTGGAACACTTTTTGGAGAAGGAGCACTCAGAAAGTGACTTTACCTGGCAAATTATTGACATTGTACGTCCACAACCTTGAGGCGGCAAGAACTGACTGATCCTGAACGAACTGGAATGCAAATTGATGTTTTATATACCAAACCATTACCCATGGACTAAATATGCAGGAAGGATGGAACTTAAACCTATGATTAAGCATATGCGCTCATACAATATCCCTGTAAACATAGGCATTCCGGAATATACCACTAGTTTGGATTTAACTAGTGTGTAATGTACCTGCTTTAAATGTTCCTCATGATTCAATTGTCTAAATTTTTTTTATCTATAAATTAATTGATTTGCAATATTTTAATTCCTCTCTTTGTCATTTAACCTCTCCCTATCAGACTAATTTGAGATTTTCAGTCTTATACTTAACATTTCTTTATGAAGAAATAACTCAATATCACTCGATATGTTCCCTTTTTTGGTCTCGGCCTGACGTAGGCAACGCATGCGCTGCCTCCTAATACGAGGTTTCTTGGAATCGATACAATTCCAGAAGCCTCGTCCCAGCTACGCCTTAACTTTTGATTTGTGCGCGTTGTTTTGCGTCACGAATTATGCCAAAGGCAGTGCAATGATTGCACTGAAGGCATGTCACTCCCTTATTGTTGCCACCCTGTCTCCTTTTATCTACGCCCTGCGGGATTGGATCTTTTACCCGCGGCGTTACACTAGTGCCTTTATTTACTGGGGAAGCACTATTTGTTTCCCCTTCCGTCTGTCTCTCTGAGACACAGCTGCTTACCACTGTTGTTCTGTACCATAGCCTGGACGGTTATCTCTATTATGTTGATTCAAAAAGTGCTAATGTGAGTTTGTGCTTCGAACTACAGCCGAATGCTGAATGGACCCTCTGTTCTGTTCTTTGGAAGTGGGTGCTGAATCGACGTTGCATTTTGTTCCTTAAGACAGCACAGAACTTAAACTGCACTATGTTCTGCCACACCAGCGATGTGACGTCACACTATGTGTAAGCAGTAGCAGTTAAGCGACACCGCGTTCTCTCGGGCTGAGATAACTGTGACCTCACACTGCGTGTTGTTAAGTAGCAGTGAAGCGACGCTGCGTCCTCTCCGCATGAGAGAGCGATGACGTCACACTGCCTGTTGTTAACTAGCAGTGAGTTGCATGTTGTCAAATGGTCAAGTGACAGTGCATCTTGTTCAAAGGCAAAACGATGAAATGCCAGTGTAGTCTATTCAAAGAATGTTGAGGTCACCTGTGTTTTTTACATGGTAGTGTCTGAAGGAAAGTCCTATTTTTATTTTGTATCTTACAAAGTCGAAATTACAACGTGTACCTTATTACTTAAAGTAAGTGCGCCCTACAAATGCATGCAAGATAACATAAAAAAATGTAATAAATAACGCACCGTGGCAGAGAGTGTTGAGGACATCCCATATTTTCAGTTCGGTAGTAGAGCTCATTGAAGTGACACTATTAAGATCTGGACAACATACTTCTGAAGTTACAATTAGGGGTGGGCGGTTGCCTTTTGCAAATTTTCGCGAATCTGCAAAAAATCTCTGCGAACATGTGAAATTTTGCGTGCTCGCTGAGATTTTGGGCTGCTTAGTGCGTTACTGAATTTGAGCTTCAACTCAGGCACCTGCTTTATTTATATCTGTAAGTGCTTCCTGTTGAGGTTTAATTTTTGTGACAGGAGCATCGTGCCAGAATGAATCCTGCCCTGCATATTTACCCAAAAAGATGTCACAGTTTCTTTTGTGCAATACCTCTACTCAACTGGAGTACTTTCTACTGGCTAATCAGTAAGTGCTACCTCGTTGGGTAAATGTATAGTGCTTTTCCTACACTACAGTTGTGTGAAGGGCCAGAAGAGTTGTCTCCCGTGACCATGTGTCTCTGTAACATTGCCACCGCGCCGACGGGCACCGGGGTCCCTTGAGTGAGCTGTCCAACATAGTGGGGGAAAGGGCGGGAAGACGTTGCACACCGCTGGTGTGTGGGCCGGGGTCAAACGGGCAGGGCTTCTATGCAGTTCACATGCCTCTTGTTTATAAAAGGTCAGAGACCTATCAGAGCAGCAGATGAGGAGAAAGAAGCTCCTGGTCACAGGAACTAAACGGGGATTGCGTTCGAGAAAGTCATGGATACACTGAGCTCCATCAAGGATCACAGCTAATTTTTGACTGTAGATATGGGGAGAAAAGCACACCTGCCCAGCCTCGACCTAGCTCACGAATTTATTTGGCTGATTAATGCGTTACTGAATTTGAGCTTCAACTCGGGCACCTGCTTTATTTATATCTGTAAGTGCTTCCTGTTGAGGTTTAATTTTTGTGACAGGAGCATCGTGCCAGAATGAATCTTGCCCTGCATATTTACTCAAGAAGATGCCACAGTTTTATGCAATACCTCTACTCAACTGGAGTACTTTTTACTGGCTAATCAGTAAGTGCTACCTCGTTGGGTAAATGTATAGCGCTTTTCCTACAGAACTGCTGCGTAAAGGGCCAGAAGAGTTGTCTCCCGTGACCATGTGTGTCTGTAACGTTGCCACCGTGCCGACGGGTGCTGGGTTCCCTTGAGTGAGCTGTCCAACATAGTGGGGGAAAGGGCGGGAATACGTTGCACACCGCTGGTGTGTGAGCCGGGGCCAAACGGGCGGGGCTTCCATGCAGTTCACATGCCTCTTGTTTATAAAGGGTCAGAGACCGATCAGAGCAGCAGATGAGGAGAAAGAAGCTTTTGGTCACAGGAACTAAACGGGGATTTCGCACGAGAAAGTAATGGATTCACAGAGCTCCATCAAGGATCAAAGCTAATTTTTGACGGTATATATGGGGAGAAAAGCACACCTGCCCAGCCTCGACCTAGCTCACGAATTTTTTTGGCTGATTAATGCGTTACTGAATTTGAGCTTCAACTAGGGCACCTGCTTTATTTATATCTGTAAGTGCTTCCTGTTGAGGTTTAATTTTTGTGACAGGAGCATCGTGCCAGAATGAATCCTGCCCTGCATATTTCCGTTCCGCCACGGATCGTGGAAGTTTCGACATTTTCATGTTCCGCGCGGAACACGAAAATGCCAAAATTTCGCAAGTTCCGCAAGCGGAATGGAATTTGCCGCCCACCCTTAGTTACAATGTATTTTGCTAGATTGAGAGATCGGCATTAGAATGCAATCTGCTCTATTTGAGATAATGTTATAATCTATTTTACTCTTAGGTCTCGGCCTAACGTAGATAGCGCATGCGCTGCCTACATCATACGAGGCTTCTTGGAATCGATACTATTCCAGAAGCCTCATCCCAGCTCCGCCTTAACTTTTGATTTGTGCGCGTTGTTTTACGTCACGAATTATGCCATAGGCAGTGCAATGATTGCACTTAAGGCATGTCACTCCCTTATTGTTGCCACCCTGTCTCCTTTTATCTATGCCCTGCGGGATTGGATCTTTTACCCGCGGCGTTACACTCGTGCCTTTATTTACTGGGGAAGCACTATTTGTTTCCCCTTCCGTCTGTCTCTCTGAGACACAGCTGCTTACCACTGTTGTTCTGTACCATAGCCTGGATGGTTAGCTCTATTATGTTGATTCAAAAAGTGCTGATGTGAGTTTGTACTTCGAACTACAGCCGAATGCTGAATGGACCCTCTGTTCTGTTCTTTGGAAGTGGGTGCTGAATCGACGTTGCATTTTGTTCCTTAAGACAGCACAGAATGTAAACTGCACTATGTTCTGCCACACCAGCGATGTGATGTCACACTATGTGTAAGCAGTAGCAGTGAAGCGACACCGCGTTCTCTCGGGCTGAGATAACTGTGACCTCACACTGCGTGTTGTTAAGTAGCAGTGAAGCGACGCTGCGTCCTCTCCGTGTGACACAGCGATGACATCACACTGCCTGTTGTTAACTAGCAGCGAACTGCGTGTTGTTAATGGTCAAGTGACAGTGCATCTTGTTCTGTGGCACAACGATGAAATGCCAATGTAGTTTATTCAAAGAACGTTGAGGTCATCTGTGTTTTTTGCGTGGTAGTGGCTGAAGGAATGCCCTATTTTTATTTTGTATCGTACAAAGTCCTAATTACAACGTGTACCTTATTAAAGTAAGCGCGCCCTACAAATGCACGCAAGATAACATTAAAAAAAAAAAAATAACGCACTGTGGCAGAGAGTGTTGAGGACAGCCCATATTTTCAGTTTGGTAGTAGAGCTCGTTGAAGTGACCCTATTAAGATCTGGACAACATACTTCTGAAGTTACAATGTATTTTGCTCGATTGAGAGACCGGCATTAGTATGCATTCTGCTCTATTTCAGATAATGTTGTAATCTATTTTACTGGATAGCCGAGGATGTCGAAGTGGCCCTGTATATCTAATTGGTATCAGGAACTGTTGACGTTGCATTATATTTTGATCAGTAGCAGAGAGTGTTGTATATATATATTTATATATTCACTGAAAAAACCATAGGTTTCAGGGGCGTTATAGTTAGCTGGACTTTTCACTCGTACAAAACCATTGAAATTCCCCCGTTATAGTTAGTTCAGCTAACTATAACTTGCGAGCCCGCAATGCACTGCTGATGACGTCACATATTACATCACTCATGACATGGTCAGTGACATCACTCATGACACCACTGATGACATCTCAAATGACATCACTGATGACATCATCCAGTGAATGTGTGTGTTTCTGAAAATTACATATGTTTTATATATGTATATCTCAAGGTCGATGGAAGAATAAATGGGTATATAAGTGTCTAAATGGATGATTTGTTTTTGAAAAATTGATTGTATATCTGACTGATTAAGTGTATCTTAGTGAATACATGGCTTAGTGAGTAATGTTTAAATGTGTAAATATCTGTATCAGTCTCTCACTTTGTGAATAAGTGGCTGCAGGGGTTGGTGAGTAGCTACATGAGTGTCTATATAGGTTATTAGTTGTTTTTTTGAGTATCAGTATGAGTGTCTGAGTGTATGGTACGGTGGGGGGTATTACGTAGTGCATAGGTGCATGAATGAGTGACTCACTGATTGTATGTGTTGAAGACAGCATGTGTGCAGGACTGTATGGGTGGATGAGTGTGTGCATGGGTGTGTTAGTGAGTGATAGACTGTCTCAATAGTGTCTTTATGAGTAACTACATATGTTTTAAACTAGTATATGTGACTATTGGTGTATATAAGTGAGTATATGTGAGAGTGAGAGATTGAAAGAGTTCCTGTATGAATAAGTATGTGTTTCTATAAATGATTGTTTAAAAGACTAAGTATGTGTAAGTTTCTGTAGAAGTAAGTGTGGTGGTGTGTGTATAACTGTATATGCAAGTAAATGGATGTTTGATTCTTTATTAGCATGAGTGACTATGTGTGTGAGTAACTCTATGGATGAGTGGCGTTGTGTAACAGGATGTATAGGTGTGTGAGTACATATGATGAGTGAGTACATGTATGAGTGACTGTATAGGACTGTTGGTGAATGAGTGGATGTGTATGTGGATCTTAGAATTACTGAATAGGTTGTTGTAACTGGTATTGGTATGTCCATTGTTTTGAACATTGTAGTTTCTATTTTTGAATGTGTGTATCAAAGGTTATATTAGGGGAAGAGGAGGTCTGCCACTCTATCACAAGGATGATGTCATCAGTGATGTCATTAGTGATGTCCTTTGAGATGTCATCAGTGATGTCATGAGTGATGTCACTGACCATGTCATGAGTGATGTAATATGTGACGTCATCAGCAGTGCATTGCGGGTGCGCGAGTTATAGTTAGCTGAACTAACTAAAACGGGGGAATTTCAATGGTTTTGTACGAGTGAAAAGTCCAGCTAACTATAACGCCCCTGAAACTTATGGTTTTTTCAGTGAATTTCTAAGGTTTTTTAAATGCTAATTCCTAACCATAACGTGCCTGAAACCTATGGTTTTTTCAGTGAATTTCAAAGGTTTTTTAAATGCTAATTTCTAACTATGCCTACAGAGATAGGACATGTGAAGAAAGAAGTAAAAACGCACAGAAAGAAAAAAAAGAAATGGAGAAAGAAACAACAGTAGTCCTCAAAGACGAAGAAAAGTGCAGGAAGAAGGATAACGTGCAGAAAGAACAAATAGAAGAGCAGAAAGAAGCCTTGTTGCAAAATCATCCTGTACCCTCAACTTTTTCAGACGGATACTGGTGGTAACTGAGTGTGACTAACCAGTCCTAGAGCCAGTGCTACGTTAAAAGACACTCAGAATACAGTGAAAACACCTACATACACTAGGGAACACTATGTGTTGGGGTCCCCCTGTGATCAGCATGACCTCCTCTGTAAGCTCCTAGTATATAATAGGGCAGGGGATTAAAACTACCTCTTAAAATGCGCCACAGGGCGTGTTTGCACACGTCACCTCAGGCCCCATCCCCTCACTTCCCCACTGTGTAAACACGCCCTGTGGCCGTTTTAAGTTGGGAGATTAAGTCCCCTTGAATCCTGAGGGTCCCTAGGGTCCAACTAGACCACTAGGTACCTCCAGTAAGCGCCACAGAGCTGCGTTGCAGAGAGATGTAAAAAGGGGCACGGCTAGACCACCTCTCTGCAACGCAGCGGAGTGGTGCTTACTGGAAGCACCTGGTGGGCTAGTTGGCCCCCAGGGTCCCTCAGGATTGAAGGGGAATTATTTCCCCAACTTAAAACGCGCCACAGGGCTTGTTTGCACACGTTAACTCAGGCCCCGTCCCCTCCCATTCCCACTATGTAAACACGCCCTGTGGCTGTTTTTAGTTGGGAGATTAAGTTCATTTGAATCCTGAGGGTCCCTAGGGTCCAACTAGCCCACTAGGTACCTCCAGTATGCGCCACAGAGCTGCGTTGCAGAGAGGTGAAAAAAGTGGCACGGCCTGGACCACCTCTCAGCAACGCAGCTCAGTGGCGCTTACTGGAAGCACCTGGTGGGCTAGTTAGCCCCCAGGGGCCCTCAGGATTGAAGGGGAATTATTTCCCCAACTTAAAACGCGCCACAGGGCTTGTTTGCACACGTTAACTCAGGCCAAGTCCCCTCCCTTCACCACTGTGTAAACACGCCCTGTGGCCGTTTTTAGTTGGGAGATTAAGTTAATTTGAATCTTGAGGGTCCCTAGGGTCCAACTTGCCCACTAGGTACCTCCAGTATGCGCCACAGAGCTGCGTTGCAGAGAGGTGTAAAAAGTGGCACGGCCTGGACCACCTCTCTGCAACGCAGCTCAGTGGCGCTTACTGGAAGCACCTGGTGGGCTAGTTAGCCCCCAGGGGCCCTCAGGATTGAAGGGGAATTATTTCCCCAACTTAAAACGTGCCACAGGGCGTGTTTGCACACGTCACCTCAAGCCCCATCCCCTTCCTTCCCCACTGTTTAAACATGCCCTGTGGCCGTTTTTTAAGTTGGGAGATTAAGTCCCCTTGAATCCTGAGGATCCCTAGGGGCAAAATAGCCCACTAGGTACGTCCAGTAAGCTCCATTGCAGAGAGGTGTAAAAAGGGGCACGGCCTGCACCACCTCTCTGCAACGCAGAGCAGTGGCACTTACTGGAAGCACCTGGTGGGCTAGTTGGCCCCCAGGGTCCCTCAGGATTGAAAGGGAATTATTTCCCCAACTTAAAACGCGCCACAGGGCGTGTTTGCACACGTCACCTCAGGCCCCGTCCCCTCCCTTCATCACTGTGTAAATGCGCCCTGTGGCCGTTCTAAGTTGAGAGATTAAGTCCCCTTGAATCCTAAGGGTCCCTATGGTCAAACTAGTCCACTAGGTACCTCCAGTAAGCGCCACAGAGCTGCGTTGCATAGAGGTGTAAAAAGGGGCGTGGCCTCAGAACACCTGTCTGCAACGCAGCTCCCTGGCGCACACTGGAGATACCTGTTGGGCTAGTAGGCCCTCAGGGACCCTCAGTATTGAAGGGGAATTAATTCCCCAACTTACAACTGGCCAGGGGGCGCGTTTGCAGAGTGCTGCAAGGAGGGGGCGTGGCCTCCAGCGCGATGCCGGTCTTTTATTTTTTTAAGAATGAGGGCTGTGTGGCCCCCCTTCTTTTTCTAATTTACTGGCCCAGGTGACCCCATCCCCCAGGGCGTGCACCCTAATTTTTTGTTGTTGAAAAAAATACATTTGGCCCTCCTAAGACCTTAATCGGCCCCGGGGACCCCAACCCCCGGGTCATGGCCTTTTTTTAATTTAAATTCTTAAGGAGGGGGCTGCGTTGCCCCCCTCCTCAGGCCACTTATGGCTCCGGGGACCACATCCTCCGGGGCCGGCCTTTGTTTTTTATTTTTTTTAAAATATATATATTTATAGAAACACCTAGGACATGCTGGACAAACCGTATGTACCTATCACCATGACGATTTGCGTGATATTCATTAAAAGGCGACTATGCATAGAATGAATCCACATGGAATGTATTTACACCGCTAGTGAAGCTCTGACGTGTCTGACGCCCTACCATGCCTAATCCCGGCGCCCCCGCCGGTGGGTACTCTCCAAGTAGACACCCTTGTCGTTTCTTTATACAAACATGGGTAGCTATTGACGGGCACATTTAATATACACGCACACCAAGCCATTCAAAGGGGATTCGACAAAAATTCGAGCAAACTATGCAAGAAAACCCCCTCACGGTTAATAAAAAACACATCCACCGCAGGATGTGTAATACTTTTTATTTTACTCTCTGGAAAGGAGACAAACCTCACTTGGGAGTCACAGCGTGCTCCTGGCTGAGCCCAATGCTGTGTTACACCCACCAGTGCCCGCCGATTGCCTCACACCTCTGTGTTGTATTCCACCAGCTAGTGCGTATGCTATGACACTCTCTAGCCCATGTGCACTGTAACACCACCCCGTGTATATGTCATGCCACACTTGCCTTCGCACGGGTTATATTGCCCCATCTAACGTGCCTTCCTCGATGTGTATGTTATAACGCACAGCGCTATGCCATACATATTACAATCTGGGATCCATATCTTTGTCACAGTGCATATGCAACGTTACACTCCCCAGCACATATTTTATATTACAACTTTAGAGACTAGTTAGGTTACACAACACTGCCCTGTGCATATTACACTCCAAGGCGCATATCGCATAGCACGCGCTAGTGCCTGTGCTATCTCGCGCTCTCCAATGAATCTGTCATTGTGCACAATGTATTGCATATTATATTTCACGCCCCGGTTCATCTTATATCACACTTTTTGGTGCATAGTTTATACCATATACAACATCTAGTTTTCATTTTCAATCGTGCTCTCAGGACTATGTTCCATATAACACTGCGTCCACCTACCCTTTTCACAGGCATTACATTTTGCGATGGGGTGGAGGGTCAGGGGGTGTTTCTTCCAAGTGAGCCCGGAGTCACAGTCACAAACGTCCTCTTCTTCCTGAATAAAAGTGAGATTATGCTGCATACTTGTTCATATTTTAAGTAGTTTGCACAGACACACATTTTAAAAACAATAAAGTTCCTAATACCCACCTTCTCTGAACAGTTAGCTTGCTGCCCCATCCACCTCCTCCCTATCCTCTGTTGTCTGAATCCATGGACTAGCCTCCTCCCTCCTGCCATGCATGGTCTGATGTGCTGCCACTTCCCTCCATTTAGCATGATGTACCAGTCCACTCCTCCTGCCCTCCATTGCCCAATTCTATGGCCCATCATTGACCTCCTGCTTAGCCTCTGTGCTTAGCTTGCTGCCCCTATTCTCCTTCCCCCTGCCCTCCGATGTCTTTGTGCATGCCCCTGCTCCATCCTTTTTGCCCACTATGTTCCATGGACCTGCCACTCCTATCTACTCTGAGTGTACTGTTGAGCTGCCACTCCCCTCCCACCTGCCTAGCATTGTCAGATGACTGTAACCTGTCCCTGCCACCTCCACCCTGCCTGTCCACATGCCATGCCCCTATCCCCTTCCTCCTGTCCTCCATGGTCCATTTTACTGCCACACCCTTCTGCCCTCCCTGATCTGTTGTGCTGCAACTGCTCCTCCTGCCTGCCCCGCGCGGTCTGTTGTGAGGCCCCTTCCCCTGAACTCTCTTGTCTGTGCCGAGGTCCTGACCCTCCCTTCTATTCTCTATGGTCCTTTGTGCATGCCCCTGCACCCTCCTTCGTGCCCATCATAGCCATTGTGCTGCCACAAACCCTCCCGCTTGCCATGCATGGTCTTCTGTGCTGCCATTTCCCCTCCTACCTTCCCTGTGTGGTCAGCTAGCTGCCCCTGACCCCCTCCCACCTTCCCTCCATGGTCTGTGTGTATGCCACCATAGTCTCATTGTTGCTCTCCATGGTGTCTTGTTTCTAGTGCCCATCCTGCCTGACCTCCATGGTCATCTTGCTGCTCCTGCCCTGCCACCTTGCCCCCAGCCCTCTGTTTCCATGTGCAGACCCCCTATTCCCTCCCTCCTGGCTTGTGTGTTCCATTGTAATGCCCCTGATCCGTCCCTACTGCCCTTTATGGTCTGTTATGCTGCAGCTTTCTCTCCTGTCTGTCCATTATGTTCAGCTAGCTACCATTGCCTCTTTCCCATCTGTTCTCTGTTGTCCATGTGCATGGTCCTGTCCCCTCCCTATTGCTTTCTATGGATTGTTGTGCTGCACTCCCGTCCCGCATGCGCTGTGTGGTGTATTGTGCTGCTGCAAACCCTGATGCCTGCCCTGTAGGGTCAGTTTAGTGCACCTCTCCATGTCCCTCCTGTCCTCTGTTATCCGAGTCCATGTCCCTACCCCAATTCCTCCTGCCTACCATGATTCAATGTACCATACTTGCGAACATTTTGAACTTGGTAAGAGGGAGATTTTGAAAAAAAACTGGGGTATTGATTTTCCCCTTTGAGTTACATTGAAAAAGAGGAGATTGTAGACAGGAGACAGATCAAATAAAGCCCATTTGAGCTTAAAAACATTGGACGTTTCCTGGCTGAACCGGGTCTGTTGGCATGTATGGTTGTACTACAACTGCCTCTTCCTTCTGCCCACAATGGTCTATTATATTGCCACAGCCTCTCTTGCCAGTCCTGTATTGTTGGTTTGTTGCCCCTGCCCCCCTTTCCACTGCCCTCCATAGTCTGTTGTGCTGCCACTGCCCTTCCTGCCTGCCCAGTGTGGTCAAATTGTTGCCTCTGCACTCTCCTACCTGCCTTCAATTTTCAGAGTCCGTGCCCCTGGCCTCTGCCTCTCAACAGTATCCCAATGAACAACTAGATTGCTAACATTCTATATTTATTACAAAAGTGTGGAACGCCTGACTTCATCTTTTTGTAATCAAAACTGTAATACCTAGAGAATTTCCTTTAGAAATTACATATATGAGAGGGTCTTATTTGCAACAAAAATTATGATTAGTGCTCTAAAAAACTAAAATGAGGACATATTTTCTGAGTTTTCAAATAGCGTCAAAGAACTTTTAAATTATTTGTAATCTTTATGTTTTTTTATCCAGTTGACCACTTGATTAAATGTTGCACCTTGGCGAGAGGATGTGGTGTTACTTCCAGAGCTGCAGACTTTGCAACTGGGGAACCAGGTTGGAGTTTCTGCTTCAGCTCAACATTCTGTGATTGTGGTCAAATCACTTAATCTCCCCATGTCTACAACCAAAATGAATTTGATCTTGTGTGATGTAACCAATGCTCATGTAAAGCATTCCAATACCTGACAAGTCTGCACTATATAAAACTGCAAATACACATAAAATAAGTGTTTTGCACACTTCTGTCATTGGGCTACATGTGGGCTACATCTGGGTGATATTTGTGCTGCATTTAGGCTCTTTTGTGTCTGGTGGCAATATTGGGAGATTTATTTGTTATGAAGTTTCCTAATTTCCTCATTTACTGCAGTCTCCTCAGTAGGAAATGCTTTCAGTTTTTTACTTTGATTCCATCAAGAAGGTATTCAGATATGTCACACATTTGCCATAAATTCTGAATGTTAGCACTCTAGTTGCTCATTAGATCACTGTAGTAAAGCTACTGCTCACCACGGAAGTCTGCTGCTGGTATTCAAAGTGCATGTTTCAGTCTGCATGTCAGAATTTGTTTATGTAATAGAAGAGGATTTGAGAAGTCAAAATGAGCCCTAATTTTTCTTTCTGCAGAACTAATCATAATTTCTATGGCAAAATGAACCCCCTCATTTTGTTCCTTTGTAAATTAAATGTTTTAAGTGTTACCACTTTATTCCACTCAAGATGGCTTCAGGTTTGCCATACTTTTGTCATAAGTAAGACTGTTAGCGCTCTAGTTGTTCGTTAGAACACTCTGGGACATTCTGTCATTGGGCTATACTTGGGCTACATCTGGGTGATATTTGGGCTACATTTGGGCTCTTTTGTCTCTGGTGGACATTTTGGGAGACTTATTTGTTATGATGTTTCCTAATTTCTTCATTTAGTACAGTCTCCTCAGTAGGAAATACTTTCAGTTTTTTACTTTGATTCCATCAAGAAGGCATTCAGATGTGTCACAAATTTGCCATATATTCAGAATGTTAGCACTCTAGTTGCTTATTAGATCACTGTAGTAAAGCTACTGCTCACCAGGAAAGTCTGCTGCTGGTATTGAAAGTGCATGTTTCAGTCTGCATATCAGAATTTTTTAATGAAATAGAAGAGGATTTGAGAAGTCACTCAAAATGTGCCCTAATTTTTCTTTCTGCAGCACTAATCTTACTTCCTATGGCAAAATGAACCCCCTCATTTTTCCTTTTTAAATTAAATGTTTTAAGAATTACCACTTTATTCCAACCAAGATGGCTTCAGGTGTGCCATACGTTTGTCATAAGTAGGACTGTTAGCGCTCTAGTTGTTCTTTAGAACACTCTGGGAAGCTGCAGTAGAACACAAAGGAATCAACTGACAGTCTCTGCCCTTGTTGGATGTACATGTTTTACTGAGAATGTCAGACTTCATTCTCACATGACTGAGAAAGATAATGTGAATTTACAGAAATATGTTCTCAGTTAGCTTATAGATCACCTTCCAAACCTCTGTGGGAAAAGCATGAGAAAATAGTTTTCTCTCAAACATGATTCATGATATCACAGAAGAAGGCTTTTTCACATGGTAAAATCACCTTAGAACACACCACAATTCCTAAAATGAGTATGGTACCATCAACAAATGATTTATAATGTAACTAAAGTCTTAAAACCTTCTATTAACTGCAATGCTTTTTAATGAGGTGCTATCATGTATATTGGTCCCAAGATGGCTGCCAACACTTCTTGGATGAAGTGCTGACAGCCAATCAGATCTCACGATGAGATGTGTGGTTAGGCTCCGCCCAGATATATATGTGATTTTACTTTTGATTTTCTCAGGAACTACTGAACGGATTTACACCATTTAGGCAAAAGGCACATGCCTGACCTGAGGACTACGTCTTTGCCAAATTTCAAGTAATTCTGTTCAGCCGTTCGGGCTGTACCTTCGACTAAAGGTCCTATGGGAAAATGCATGGGGAAAACGTGTTTTGGGACCCCCCTTTTTTCTAAGCCCCCGCTTGACGAATCACACCGAAACTTTCAGGGTAGGAGCTGAGCGGAGCGCCCCATTAGTTTTGAAAATTTCACGAAGATAAGTTAACCGGCGCCAAAGTTATTCAAAATAGAATTTTCAGATTTCCTATGGGAACTCGGTCCTAACTATAACTATCTACTGGCGACCGCCAGTAGATAATATATATTTATATATATATATATATATCTCGGTACACCAACAGATACCAGCACTCACGGGAACAGTGTTAATGATGAGTCTTGATATATCAAGCTTATACACTAGCATCAGTCATAATCAAGGATTAGAGGCAATCAAGTACTTTTTGGACAATCGTCCAATAAATTTGGCAGAACACAATAATATGCTAATTGAGTTCGTGGGATTTTGCCTATGTAATAACATTTTTCTGTTCCAGGATCTTCTATTTAGACAGATACGCGGTACTGCTATGGGGACCTGCTTCGCCCCCAGCTACGCGAACTTGTTCGTGGGCTGGTGGGATGAGCAGGTGGCCCGGGCAGAGAACAATAAGTATTGGACAGAAAATGTGATAAGCTGGACCAGATATATAGACAATCTGTTTATTGTCTTTAGAGGTACTGAACAACAAGCAAATTAATTTGTTAGAGTACTCAATAACAATGATCTTAACCTTAAATTCACAGGAGAAATAAGTAAGACATCTGTGAATTACCTGGATCTGGTGGTATTCCTTGCGGAGGGCAGACTGTGCACGCGTTTGCATAGGAAACCCACCGCGGGTAATTCCGTGTTACATGCTAGAAGTTGCCATTCGGAAAAAACGATAACCAGTATTCCTTATGGCGAACTGCTTAGGATCAAGCGGAACTGTACACGGGACAGTGATTATCAACTCGCAGCTAAAGAAAGTGTAGAAAGATTCAGGATGAGGGGTTATCATAAGGAAATTCTTGATGAAGCGGTCAGAAAAGTGGAAGTGAAACACAGAACTGACTTGATCAAAGATGAAGATCATAAGATGAGACAAAAGAAAGAGAGTGATAATAAATTCAGAATAATAATTGATTATTCGGAAGATGCTCATGATATTAGAGAGATAATGAGGAAGAACTGGCATATTGTAAAATCAGACCCTATAATAGGTAAAGATATGCCAAAAGCACCACTCATGACATTCAGAAGGGCTAAAACACTGCGTGATGACTTAGTTCAGAGTCACTGCAGCAAAGAGAGCAAGACATTACCATTTGGAAAGATAACAGGTTTCTATCCTTGTCTCAAATGTAGAGCGTGCAAAAACAGCAAAAAGGTCACACATTACAATGTACCTGGCTTAGATCATCCCAGGAAAATTAATAAGTTGATGAACTGCAACACTAGTTTCACTGTATACTGTTTGGTCTGCCCTTGTGGCTTGCGCTACATAGGGAGCACTATACACCCCACGAAAGTGCGTATTCTAGAACATCTAAGGGCCATTAATAACAAGGATGTGTCGTATCCGGTGGCAAGACATTTTGAATCATTCCATTAGAGCAACAGAGAATTGTTAAGTTTTTTCTGTATGGACCATGTGCCACTCAATGTTAGAGGGGGTGATAGACAGTTACGACTAAGAAGACTTGAATCGAGATATATCATCGATACTCAGACCAAGATGCCACTAGGCTTGAACAGTGGGGAAGAGATGGCTGTTCATTTGTAGTCATAAATCTCTATGTATCGGATATCTGTTCTTTTTTTTATATATATACTTCATTTGTTCTAAATAATGCATTAAGTCAATGGCAGCAATCACCCATTCAGGGTATAATTATAAGTTGAAATTCGTTTACCATTACGAATGCCCATGCAGGGCGTGATTGTTTTTCAATGTACGCATTCAAATGTAAGAATGATTTGCATTTTTAGTAATGGCTGCCATCGCAGGACTGAAGCAAGTCCTCTGTTGTTGTTTATGAGACAAGGCATGTATTTATGTTCACTGAAAGTCGACGCCGGTTGCAATTGACAAAGGCGGTAGCCGAAACGCGTTTTGCTGTGAGTTCTGAAATAAAAAATTCAGAACACAGTTCCCGTGAGTGCTGGTATCTGTTGGTGTACCGAGAGCTTGGACTGTACGCGGTGTCCGTCACCGCGTTGGAAGCACCCGATCGTGAGTGAAGGGATTAAGACGGAAAGTTGAGCTGGATATATATATATATATATATTTTCTGGTAGCTTTCTGCTACCAGAAAAAACAATGTAAATCTTCTGGATTAATATATATATATATTTATATATATATATATATATATATATATATATATATATATATATATATATATATATATATCCAACATAAGCAGGTAAGCCCCAAAAGGAAGGAAGCCTCAGGCAGAATAATTCGCTCTTGGTTTATTGAATGACAACGTGCACGCAGGCAGACTCTCAGAGCTTCAGCATCAAAGTTAACATGATACGCCATACGCGTTTCGGGAGTCTTGCTATTCCCTTCTTCAGTGGCGCGGAGAGTAAAGACTGGCAGCAAAGTTTGTTTCACACACCTTCGTATTGAAGTACTTGCCACAGTGGGCGTGGCCATCTCACAGGCTTCTGGTACTTGTGGTGTGCTAATTATAATCCTCAGTGGGCTTGCAAAGTCAAGTCTTTAAAATTGAAAATGAATAGTTTCCCAAGTGGGTAGATGCATAGTCTTTGTGGCTGCCTGCTCCGCTTTGTCGTTGTCACACGGAGCGTCGAAACAACACCATCCTGCCGATGGCACTGACCTCGTCTGTCTTCCGTTGCTGCCGGCGCCAGGTGGGGCCAGCACGGACTCGCACAGCGATGGGCTTCGTTCCGCGGCTGGGCAACAGCCGTATATATCCAACATAAGCAGGTAAGCCCCAAAAGGAAGGAAGCCTCAGGCAGAATAATTCGCTCTTGGTTTATTGAATGACAACGTGCACGCAGGCAGACTCTCAGAGCTTCAGCATCAAAGTTAACATGATACGCCATACGCGCCGGCAGCAACGGAAGACAGACGAGGTCAGTGCCATCGGCAGGATGGTGTTGTTTCGACGCTCCGTGTGACAACGACAAAGCGGAGCAGGCAGCCACAAAGACTATGCATCTACCCACTTGGGAAACTATTCATTTTCAATGAAAGCGGACCTGCGTGCCCTCAGTCATCGGCACGCATAGGAGTTGGACATGCCTATTTTTGTGGGGGTAAGAAAGTCAGCAGAGTATGTGATGTTTTTCCTGCTACAGGACCCACTTGGTTTTTTAATTTGCACGACTATGTCTCTGCAGGCTTCCACTATGGCTATTGAAGGACTACTTACCCCAGAAGGCTATTGGCTAAAAGAAGTCCCATTTGGGCGGGGACAGTGAGATAACAGTCCTCACAGCTGCCGGGACTGTGTTTGATTGCAGCCAGTGAACAAGGGCTTGGCGCCCGAAACATGTTTGGCATTTTACTTGTGGAAGGGATTACGTGCTGTGCCTGCTGCCCACATTAAAGGAGGTTCTTATGCTCAACTGTGTTGGCGTTTCCATGCAGAGCGCAACAGGGTGAAACCTGGACTTTGGAATTTAATTGCGGCGTGCTCCGCCGCGGAGATGCCCCGCCGCAAATGAAAGCGGACCTGCGTGCCCTCAGTCATCGGCACGCATAGGAGTTGGACATGCCTATTTTTGTGGGGGTAAGAAAGTCAGCAGAGCATGTGATGTTTTTCCTGCTACAGGACCCACTTGGTTTTTTAATTTGCACGACTATGTCTCTGCAGGCTTCCACTATGGCTATTGAAGGACTACTTACCCCAGAAGGCTATTGGCTAAAAGAAGTCCCATTTGGGCGGGGACAGTGAGATAACAGTCCTCACAGCTGCCGGGACTGTGTTTGATTGCAGCCAGTGAACAAGGGCTTGGCGCCCGAAACATGTTTGGCATTTTACTTGTGGAAGGGATTACGTGCTGTGCCTGCTGCCCACATTAAAGGAGGTTCTTATGCTCAACTGTGTTGGCGTTTCCATGCAGAGCGCAACAGGTGAAACCTGGACTTTGGAATTTAATTGCGGCGTGCTCCGCCGCGGAGATGCCCCGCCGCAAATGAAAGCGGACCTGCGTGCCCTCAGTCATCGGCACGCATAGGAGTTGGACATGCCTATTTTTGTGGGGGTAAGAAAGTCAGCAGAGTATGTGATGTTTTTCCTGCTACAGGACCCACTTGGTTTTTTAATTTGCACGACTATGTCTCTGCAGGCTTCCACTATGGCTATTGAAGGACTACTTACCCCAGAAGGCTATTGGCTAAAAGAAGTCCCATTTGGGCGGGGACAGTGAGATAACAGTCCTCACAGCTGCCGGGACTGTGTTTGATTGCAGCCAGTGAACAAGGGCTTGGCGCCTGAAACATGTTTGGCATTTTACTTGTGGAAGGGATTACGTACTGTGCCTGCTGCCCACATTAAAGGAGGTTCTTATGCTCAACTGTGTTGGCGTTTCCATGCAGAGCGCAACAGGGTGAAACCTGGACTTTGGAATTTAATTGCGGCGTGCTCCGCCGCGGAGATGCCCCGCCGCAAATGAAAGCGGACCTGCGTGCCCTCAGTCATCGGCACGCATAGGAGTTGGACATGCCTATTTTTGTGGGGGTAAGAAAGTCAGCAGAGCATGTGATGTTTTTCCTGCTACAGGACCCACTTGGTTTTTTAATTTGCACGACTATGTCTCTGCAGACTTCCACTATGGCTATTTAAGGACTACTTACCCCAGAAGGCTATTGGCTAAAAGAAGTCCCATTTGGGCGGGGACAGTGAGATAACAGTCCTCACAGCTGCCGGGACTGTGTTTGATTGCAGCCAGTGAACAAGGGCTTGGCGCCCGAAACATGTTTGGCATTTTACTTGTGGAAGGGATTACGTGCTGTGCCTGCTGCCCACATTAAAGGAGGTTCTTATGCTCAACTGTGTTGGCGTTTCCATGCAGAGCGCAACAGGTGAAACCTGGACTTTGGAATTTAATTGCGGCGTGCTCCGCCGCGGAGATGCCCCGCCGCAATTGAAAGCGGACCTGCGTGCCCTCAGTCATCGGCACGCATAGGAGTTGGACATGCCTATTTTTGTGGGGGTAAGAAAGTCAGCAGAGTATGTGATGTTTTGCCTGCTACAGGACCCACTTGGTTTTTTAATTTGCACGACTATGTCTCTGCAGGCTTCCACTATGGCTATTGAAGGACTACTTACCCCAGAAGGCTATTGGCTAAAAGAAGTCCCATTTGGGCGGGGACAGTGAGATAACAGTCCTCACAGCTGCCGGGACTGTGTTTGATTGCAGCCAGTGAACAAGGGCTTGGCGCCCGAAACATGTTTGGCATTTTACTTGTGGAAGGGATTACGTGCTGTGCCTGCTGCCCACATTAAAGGAGGTTCTTATGCTCAACTGTGTTGGCGTTTCCATGCAGAGCGCAACAGGGTGAAACCTGGACTTTGGAATATATATATATATATATATATATATATATATATATTACCTACTGGCGGTCGCCAGTAAGTAGTTATAGTTAGGACCACGTTTCCATAGGAAATCCGCAACATTCTATTTTGAATAACTTTGGCGCCGGTCGACGAATCCTCGCGAATTTTTCAAAATAGGTGGGGCGCTACGCTCCGCTCCTACCCTGAAAGTCTCGGGGGGATTCGTCAAGCGGGGGCTGAGATAAAAGGGGGGTCCCAAAACGCGTTTTTCCCATGCATTTTTCCATAGGACCTTTAGACAGGGCTACAGCCCGAACGGCTGAACAGAATTACTAGAAATTTGGCAGAGAGGTAGTCCTCAGGTCAAGGAAGTGCCTTTTGTAGGTTTGGTGTAAATCTGTTCAGTAGATTCTAAGAAAATAGCCTTTAAATCAATATATATATCTGAGCCAGCTTACGGTGCGCTTACGGTACGCTTACCGTACGCGTACGGTGGCGTGCGCGAGCGCGATTCTGATTGGCTCTTAGATCTTAGTAAACATTCGAATCGGCCGAAACCAGGAAGCGGCGGCCGCCATTTTCTCTCTCGCACTGAGAGTGATGTTTAAAATATAAAGCACAAAAACATGTAAAGGGGCTGTTTAGACAGCTCCCACACACATAGCAATGTTGAGGGAGTCCCCAAAGATCCCCCAAGGCCAAAAACGGAATTTTTATTTTTTCGCTAATTTTGCCGATTACGCTTACCGTACGCGTACGGTAAAAAATTATAAAAAAAAAAAAATTATCCACACTCTCTCCACCCCGTGTGCAAATGGTGCCCGAAGAGCACCATTTGTGCATGGCTTATAACATATACGAAAAATTAAAATATTACCTTTCAAAACGAAGTGCATCATATGTCCTCCATGTGCGCACGGTGCGCGAAGCGCATCGTGCGTACATGGCCCACCGTGCGTGCACGGCACTAACTGCGTAAAGTGGGCGCGCGGTGCGCGAAGCGCACCGCGTGCTCACTGTGCGCGCACGGTGTGCGAAGCGCACCGTGCGCGCACAGAACGAACTGCGTTAATTGGGCGCGCACGCCACGAATGGCGTAAAGTAACTTAGCATTTAAAAATCCGTACAAATTCACTGAAAAAACCATAGGTTTCACACACGTTATAGTTAGGAATTAGCATTCAAAAAACCTTGCAAATTCACTGAAAAAACCATAGGTTTCACACATGTTATAGTTAGCGGAAATTTTACTGATAAAAAACCAATGAAATTCCCCCGTTATAGTTAGTGCAGGCAACTATAACTCACGCGACCGCAATCTTCTGCTGATGACATATGTGTCATTATGAAAAAAAAATATTTGTAATATATGTATAGCTAAAAATGTATGGAAGAAGACATGGGCAAATAAGTGTCTAAATATAGTATTAGCATCAGCAGAGGATTGCGGTCGCGTGAGTTATAGTTGCCTGCACTAACTATAACGGGGGAATTTCATTGGTTATTTATCAGTAAAATTTCCGCTAACTATAACATGTGTGAAACCTATGGTTTTTTCAGTGAATTACCTACTGGCGGTCGCCAGTAGGTAGTTATAGTTAGGACCCCTTTTCCATAGGAAATCCGCAACATTCTATTTTGAATAACTTTGGCGCCGGTCGATGAATCCTCGCGAATTTCTCAAAATAGGTGGGGCGCTACGCTCCGCTCCTACCCTGAAAGTCTCGGGGGGATCCGTCAAGCGGGGGCTGAGATAAAAGGGGGGTCCCAAAACGTGTTTTTCCCATGCATTTTTCCATAGGACCTTTAGAACGAGCTACAGCCCGAACGGCTGAACAGAATTACTCGAAATTTGGCAGAGAGGTAGTCCCTAGGTCAAGGAAGTGCCTTTTGTAGGTTTGGTGTAAATCTGTTCAGTAGATTCTGAGAAAATAGCCTTTAAATCAATATATATATCTGAGCCCGCTTACGGTACGCTTACCGTACGCTTACCGTAAGCGTACGGTGGCGTGCGCGAGCGCGATTCTGATTGGCTCTTAGATCTTAGTAAACATTCGAATCGGCCGAAACCAGGAAGCGGCGGCCGCCATTTTGTGTATTTCACTCTGAAAAAAAAGAGTGAAAACAAGAAAAGGGGGCAATGAGGAGAGTTACAGACCCCCTAACATTTGTAAGGGGGTCAAAGAAGGACAGAAAAGTACAAAAAAAACATTTATTGATTTTTAAAAAAATCACGGGGTACGCGTACGGTAAGCTTACGGTAAGCGTACGGTAAAAAAAATAAAAATAAATAAATGAAAAGCAGATTTAAGAGTTTAGATATTAGGGAGCTCTAAAAAGAGCTGTTGTGTTTATGAAGTCATTTTTTTAGTGGTACCTACAAGTAAGTACCGATGCAGAGTCTAAGGTTCAAAAGGAAGACTCTGTTCCCTTCATCATTGAAGTGCACACCATCTCCTCTATAAATGTCTTGCATGTCATAACGCAAGTTGTTGTGGTAAATGGCACCCATACCATAGTCACGGAGGAAAGCAGAAACAGATTTGTTGACGTGCTTTCTTGCTTTGTCAATCTGTGGACAGAAATGATTGGACCAGTTCCATTTTTGCCTTTGGCATATGTTGGAAAACACAAAGGCAGTTTTAGGGAAAAGTGAAAACAGTTGTGCAAAGGTGTCCTTCATAAGCATTTCCAGACCTACCCCAGTCAAAGTGCCTAGGTCATTGCCACCACAGTGCACTATTATGAGGTCAGGGTGTTGGATTTGCATGAAGGATTTCACCAATGGCATCAATTGGTGCCACTTTAACCCTCTCTGACCAATCCATTTAATGTCTACATTTGGCAAAGCAAGGTCTCTCACCATATCTGTTTTCTCTGCAAACTTTTCACTCCAGAAGACATAGCTGTGCCCTACAATCCACACTGTGAACATCTTCAAAGGAGATCTGGATGCACTCAGGAGGTGTCTTTCAGTAGAATGGCAATATGAAAAGAAAGACAGTTTGGAAATGGAGGCATACATATTTTTTTCAAAACAAAAAGAACTGATTGGCTGTTTCATACCATTCTAGAATAAAAACTAGGCTGTATGTGTAAATTAATAGAAGCATGTTTTGTATTGGTACAAAAAAATGTGTAACCAAAGAACAGTACTATGGATTTGCTGTTAGGTTTGAAAAGTCAAGCACTCTTGCTCTGTGGAATTGAAACATTGTTTGGCGAACTTCTGACCTAACTCAACACAGCAGTGTTCCATGAGCTGTTGCTATGGTAGCAGGCAGAAGTCAAGTTGGGGGAAGGGTACTAGGCAGAAGTCAAGTTGGGGGAAGGGTACTTTTGGAAAAGGGTTGGTTTTCAACCAATAGAAATGTGTGATTACATTTGAAAAAAAGGGGGAAGCACTGAGATTTGAAACTTACATGTATATGTGTGGAAAAATAGAGGGAAAGTTTGCCATTATCTGGTTCTGCTGAGAGGAGAGAGGTGAACACAACAGAGATCCTGGCTCTGATAATCTGCTGTTTGAGTGTCACATTTCTTTCACAACTAACTAATTTTAAAGGTGAGTTTACAGTTTGAGAGGGGATGTATGTGGTAACTTAAGAAATGAATAATGGAAATGGAAATTGTTTTTGTTGTAGTTGCGTTTATCATTTTCTGTTTTGGGAGAAATTTAAATGTGAGGAACATGTAAAATAATATGGAGTATGTTTTCACAATAAATTAAGGTGTACTGGAAAAAAAAAGAATAGTTTAAGGGTTTGAGGTTGGACTCAGTAATGCAAATACATTCAGCATCACTAAGGCTGGTTGCCCTTGCTGGAGTGTAGGCAGTCACCGAGAATACACATGGTGGTGGTCTGAAAAAACAGTTTGGACATGTGCATTTAAATAAATCAAAAAAAGTGGTTTCATAATGTGTCAGTCTGTAAAAGTGATTTTCACTTGCCCCGAAAAAAAAAGAGCAGTAAGTGTGCTTTCAAATTGGCAAAGAAATTTCGTTTTGGGACTAATGTGAAAACATGACTCTGTGTGCAGAGAGGAATTATAGGCAGAGATTTATTGCGTATTGCTCTGGTGATTTCACAGTTGCATTAGATGGAAAGGGGGAGCGAATTTTTGGGGGAAGAAGCAGACTCTTAGCACACACCCATGTGCTTGCCATGTATAATCATGCACAGTATTTACAAGCGAGTGGGGTTTTCAGGTTTCAGTCTGTAATGCAAATACATTCAGCATCACTAAGGCTGGTTGCCCTTGCTGGAGTGTAGGCAGTCACCGAGAATACACATGGTGGTGGTCTGAAAAAACAGAGATTTATTGCGTATTGCTCTGGTGATTTCACAGTTGCATTAGATGGAAAGGGGGAGCGAATTTTTGGGGGAAGAAGCAGACTCTTAGCACACACCCATGTGCGCAGAGATTTATTGCGTATTGCTCTGGTGATTTCACAGTTGCATTAGATGGAAAGGGGGAGCGAATTTTTGGGGGAAGAGGCAGACTCTTAGCACACACCCATGTGCTTGCCATGTATAATCATGCACAGTATTTACAAGCGAGTGGGGTTTTCAGGTTTCAGTCTGTAATGCAAATACATTCAGCATCACTAAGGCTGGTTGCCCTTGCTGGAGTGTAGGCAGTCACCGAGAATACACATGGTGGTGGTCTGAAAAAACAGTTTGGACATGTGCATTTAAATAAATCAAAAAAAGTGGTTTCATAATGTGTCAGTCTGTAAAAGTGATTTTCACTTGCCCCGAAAAAAAAAAGAGCAGTAAGTGTGCTTTCAAATTGGCAAAGAAATTTCGTTTTGGGACTAATGTGAAAACATGACTCTGTGTGCAGAGAGGAATTATAGGCAGAGATTTATTGCGTATTGCTCTGGTGATTTCACAGTTGCATTAGATGGAAAGGGGGAGCGAATTTTTGGGGGAAGAAGCAGACTCTTAGCACACACCCATGTGCTTGCCATGTATAATCATGCACAGTATTTACAAGCGAGTGGGGTTTTCAGGTTACAGTCTGTAATGCAAATACATTCTGTTAGACCTGTCAGCCCTTTGGGTGGTCCCTCCTCATCATTATTTATTTTGTCCCACTTTTGCCTCAAACCCTGTTTGACTTTTTCCTTTTTATTGGGAACCACCAGACTTTTTCGTGTTGCTACAGATTCAGGGAGCCATTTTAGCTACCCCTGAAACTTCTGTCTGAGGGCCTGAAGCGCAAAATGGTGGCCTCCTATGACATCACCAGCATCCACTGGAACCTACCAGCACCTTCCAGAACCTTCCAGGAGATTCCAGAACTGTGTGACAGTTGGAAACCGTTTAGAATGTTGGGAGGATAAGAGAGGCAGTTGGCAGTTGGAGCTGGCAGTTGGCACCTGACTGGTGAAGAGAGAGGAGCACAACAGTGAAGGAGGAAGGAGTGAAGCAGCAGGGGTGGAAACTTGTGCCTGGAGTGGGGTCCATAAACCCACCCTTGATACTTGTCCCTACTGATGGATCCCAGCCTATAGCCCTGTGTGGGAAGAAGACAGAAGAAAACCATCCTAAGGACCTGGACAGCAGGAACAGGCCTTAGAACCAAGAAAGCAGCAAGATTCTGACCTGAGAACTGGTTTCCCTGGAGCCTGGCGTCGAGTAGCCGAAGACCTGGAGCCGAGGTGGAGAAGCGGCGCTGACTGAGGTAGCAGACGTCGTACCCGGAGCCGCCTGAGGTCATAAGAGGGCGCCGGCGGAGGTCGAGAGGAATACCAAGGGTCGAGAAGGAGGTGAAACCGAGGTCGAGCGAGCGGCGTCATCGGAGGAGTGAAGTCCGCCCTCCGGAGTCGTCGGAGACCGAGGTAGAGGAGCACCGGAGGTCGGGAGTGAGGATCGCACTCCGGAGTCGCCCGGAACCTGTGAGGAGGAGCACCGGAGGTCGGGGTCGAGGATCGCACCCCGGAGTCGCCGGAAGTCGACAGCGAGGCCAGGCCAGCCGACGTCATCGGAGCCGAGAGCGCCATCGGACCGGAGCCGCCCGAAGTCGACATCGGGAAGAGACTGCCCGACGCCGTCGAATCGGAGGTCGAGATCGAACCGAGGCCACCGACATCGGACCGGAACCGCCTACCGGCGTCGACAAGGAACTGACACTGTGCCGAGGCCGCCGAGACCGAACCGGAACCGCCTCACGGCGTCGACACGACTCCAGCGGCGTCGGAACATCAGAAAAGGGCAGTAAGTGGAGTAGAGGGCGCCTAAGGCCCTGTGGAGACCTGAGAGACTACTCTAAGGGGCTAGGGAGGTGCTGAAACCCACCTGACTGTGCCTGGGGTGAACTGGGACTAACCTAGAGAGGTTGTTTGGAGAGGAAAGCCAGGGCATTGGAATTTCCCCCCTTTTTGATCTACCTCAGTTTAGGCCTCAGCCTTTGCCTCAGCCAGGGAGTAGCCCCCCTCAAGCCTTCCACACCCTACAAGCTGTGCCTGGGCCAAATCAGCCCTTAAGAGTTGGAGTGCCATCTGATTCACAAAGTGTACTGTATACTTCTAATTATTTATTGGGGATACTGTATTTATTAAGATCTTATCTATTTAATGCTGCACTGTATTTATAGGTCCACAGGACTTGTTGGTGTACAGTATTTATTGGTACAGTATTTATTGGTACAGTATTTATTACCTCAAAGTATTTAATTGTCTGTATATATTGCACTTGTATTTATGCCCTGTTATTTATGATCACCCCTATTTATTTCAGCAAACAGCAAATATTTATTTGACCTGCTCTATTTAAGAATTTGTATATTGTGATTGTTATTTATTTTTCCAATCAGCAACTAAGAGAAAAAAGATAAAGAAAGAATATTTTCATAATTTTTACGGTGTAGAGTCGTTTTTGGAACGGATGCACGCATGGTTATTGTATGGGTATATTGTATGCTTAGCACTGCGCCTGTTTCCTGACCACTCGAGCCAAGCTACCCCATTGTGTCGGGAAGGTCCACCACCACCCTGCGGAGTGGGAGTGGGCTGTTTCCAACACATTCAGCATCACTAAGGCTGGTTGCCCTTGCTGGAGTGTAGGCAGTCACCGAGAATACACATGGTGGTGGTCTGAAAAAACAGTTTGGACATGTGCATTTAAATAAATCAAAAAAAGTGGTTTCATAATGTGTCAGTCTGTAAAAGTGATTTTCACTTGCCCCGAAAAAAAAAGAGCAGTAAGTGTGCTTTCAAATTGGCAAAGAAATTTCGTTTTGGAACTAATGTGAAAACATGACTCTGTGTGCAGAGAGGAATTATAGGCAGAGATTTATTGCGTATTGCTCTGGTGATTTCACAGTTGCATTAGATGGAAAGGGGGAGCGAATTTTTGGGGGAAGAAGCAGACTCTTAGCACACACCCATGTGCTTGCCATGTATAATCATGCACAGTATTTACAAGCGAGTGGGGTTTTCAGGTTTCAGTCTGTAATGCAAATACATTCAGCATCACTAAGGCTGGTTGCCCTTGCTGTAGTGTAGCAGTCTGGACATGGGCTTTTTAAAAAATCTGAAAAGTGGTTTCATAATGTGACAGTTTGTAAAAGTGATTTTCACTTGCCCAAAAAAAAGAGCAGTTAGTGTGCATTCAAATTGGCATAGAAATTTCGTTTTGTGACTATTGTGAAAAGAAATGTAGTAATATATTTAAATACAATAAAGGAATTTTTTTTTAGTTTTTTTCAGGTATTGCTGAAGAGCAGTGAACAAAATTTCAGATGCCTACAAAATCCAGAGTTCAAAAAACGCTAAAAAAAAAACTATATTTGAAGACAACTGGAGGACCAAAGTTAGTAGAAGATGCTCATGTTGGGAAAAAGAAAAAATCTTCTGGTAAGCAGAAAAAACAATTTCTTAAAAATATATTCAAAACAAGGAAAAATGTACAAAATGTCTGTACTGGAAAGAATGTTACGAAACGAACAGAACAGGAAAAAATTGAGAATTTAGTTAATGCAAATATACCTTCTGCAACTGAAAAGATTTACATAAACAGAAAAACAGCGTTTAAAGAGATACGTAGAAAAATATTTCAGAGAAGAGTTATGTCCAATTTGATAAAGGATGTGAAGAAATATAAGCAAAAGGCAAAATATTACAAGAGAAAAAAAGAAATTGAAGCCATTGCAGCAAAGGCATTAGAATTAAAAAGGAAACTATTCATATTAATTTTGAATAGGATGCGTACATTAGACAAAATGGTTAATGTACTGAAATCACATAGCAAAAGGAAAAGAGTAGTGAACAGAACAAACTTTTGTAAAGTGTTTTTAGGAAAGTGGATGCATAGTTCAAGTAGTGAACCTTTTTTTAATGAAGAGAGCTATTTTCAAAGTAATAGTTTGCTGCATGCAGTTGACACCAGAGGTCGTTCATACGAAGTAACAAATGGTTGCATAATGGAGAAGGAGATAATGGTTCCAAGAGATGAGGTACAAGTGATGGCAGATGAGGCAATGGGGAGACGTCCTAAAGCCCCAGTGTACACTTGGAATTGTAGTAGTATTTGCACTGTGCGTCAGGAATCTATTGACAAATTTCGAGAGTTTCTAAGAGAATATAGTAAAAAAAGTGTAAAACAGAAGATTAAGGTGCTTCAAAGTCTGGATCCATGCAGAGTGAGAGAGAATACTGGTTTGCAGGGTCATTCTCTGGCTTGTCTATCTAGAAAAGTGTGCAATAGTGTTTTCCATCATTTTAGGATGCTGGCTGTTCATCATACTGAAATGAGAAAGTTTGTGAGACGGTTGTATTTTGCCAAAAGTCCAGCAATAAAGTTAAATGAATTGAATAGGGCTCTGTTCCGAGGAACAGTATCAGATGTAGAGAAGGTTGTTGATGAAATTCAGTTTTGTTACTTTGGTCCTGAACAAAACAGTGCAGAGAAGGACACAGTAAATGAGGAAGAAGTGGAAGAGAATGTAGAACCCTCTGTAAGTAACACATTTAATGATCACATAACAAAATTTGCAATAGTCTCTAATGAAAGACCAAATTTTACTTGTATTTGTTGCCGCAGAACTCATTATAGAAAACAAACTAGGAATGTTGATCTCTACAGAAAGAGTGAAAATGAAGATAATTATAAGTGGAAGGATTTTGCCACATATATATTTCTAGAAAATTATTTTGAATTGGGTGAAGATCAGCGTATTTGTAAATACTGTTACAACAAGTTAGAGGAAAATAGAATGCCGACCAGAGCTGTACATAATTATTTAGAATTGGATGCTATTCCTGCTGAACTTTCTGAATTAAATACATATGAGTCTATAGTCATTCAATGTGTTCATCCGTTCCAGACCATAGTACGTATGGAGCCCAAAACTGGTAAATTACCTCCTTCAGATTTACTGAGAGGTTTAAAAGGTAGAGTGGTGTATTTGCCCTTGGATTTGAAAAAAAATATGGAAACTATTGATGCGGATACTTTGGAAACTGAACCATTAATTATTCTGGTTAATGGTGTACCTACAAAGAATAAGAAGATTTGGCAGGAGCTGGTAGATGTGCGGAAAGTACAAAGAGCAAATTTGTATTTGAAAAAAAATAACAAATGGTATGAATCAATTTATATAGAAGAAGAAGAAGAAGAAGAAGATTTACAAGAAGACACAGAAATACCAACTGGACAAATTGAAAAAGTGGACAAGTCAAAGGAAATTTATGAACATTTTAGCATACATCCTCTTCATTCGAAAGAAGTTATGGGAGACAATATTGATCTCTTTCAGATGAAGAAAGCAAAAGGAACTCCCGTGAGTGTATGGGAGGAGAGCTTGGAAGCTCGATGTTTTCCCCAGCTGTTTCCTAAAGGAAAAGGAGGACGATACGATGAACGTCCGGAACAGATTCCAGCTTCTGAGTATCGGACTACAAGACTTTATGCTGAAGATCCCAGATTTCGACAAAGTATTCCTTATTTGTTCCATCTTTTATTTGAAAGCGACTTGTCTGCACTGTCTTATGCAGTAAATCACATTTTAAAAAGTGGAGTACATTTACAAAATGTGTCTGCTAAGGATTTTATGGAGAAAGTGCAGCACCGAGATGATCATTTGGAAACACAACTGATCAATCTGATGGCTTGTCAGCGTGGGAAAAATGAATATTGGTACCGACGCCATGGTGAACTAAAATGCATGTTACGGAATTTAGGAACACCAACATGGTTCCTTACCCTAAGCTGTGCCGAGTACGCTTGGGATGATTTACTGGATTTTCTACGAGAGGCCAATTCAAACATTAAAAACATCGAATACAAGACAGCAGTAGAACTGTGCTCATTGGATCCGGTTAATGTTTGCAGATATTTCAATCATAGATTTGAGGCTATGATGTCCTTCATCTGCAATAAAAAAAATCCACCCCTCGGAGAAGTAGTGGATTTCTTTTGGAGAAAAGAGTACCAGGCAAGAGGTGCTCCTCATATTCATATGCTGTTGTGGATCAAGGATGCCCCAAAGTTTGGAACAGATGCTGATGAAGCAGTGTTATCTTACATTGAAGAATATGCAACATGTGCTATACCAAAAAGCACAGAAGAGAACAAGTTAAAGGAGCAAGTTTTACGTTTCCAAAGTCATCGGTGTGGAAAATACTGTCGACGGAAATACAAGAGCAAAGAAAAATACTACACTAAATGTCGATTTGGATTTCCTAGACCTGTTCTTTCAAATGGAAGAGTCAACAGTTTTATGTCAGCTGTGAGACATACTATCACAAGAAAATCACCTAAGAATACCTACAACCTAAAAAGAAAAGAAGAATCAAAAAATATAAATGACTACAACCCAGTCATTTTATCCATGTGGAACGCTAACATGGATATACAGTATGTAGCTGACAATTCCATTGCTGTTGCTCGATATGTAACGTCTTACATTACGAAATCAGAAAAAACAGAATTGAAGGAAATGTGGGAAGAGATTTCTCACGAGAAGACTGTCAGTAAGAAGCTGTACAGTTTCAGTTTGAAGATGTTATCGCATCGAGAAATTGGATCCTACGAATGTTCAGATAGGTTATCTTCTGCAAGTCTCTACTCGAAGTCAAGAAGAATAATTTGGGCAAGTTTAGGCCTTGCAGCAATGAGAAATCGGGTACTGAAATCTGTAGGAGAAATTGAATATTTGGCCGAGAATGACCCAGAAAGTACAGATATTTTGAAAACAAACATGTTGGACACATATTATCCCAAGAGAAGTCAACATCTGGAGAACATGTGTCTCTATGAAGTGCTGCAGAACTACATTTATTCACGGAAAGCCACAGAAGACATCAATAATGGAAAATATAAAGTCGTTGGTGAAGAAGGATGTTTGGTGAAGCAAACAAAAGGAAGTTTGATAAATCACCGGAAGCTGAGTTGCGACACTACTGACAAGAAGGAATTTTACTACTTGGCTCTTTTACAGTTGTTTAAACCATGGCGTACAGAGGATGAACTACTGGGAGAATTCCAGAGCTATGAAGATTCTTTTAATGCTTGCAAAGACAGCATACAATGCAGTACATTCTCAACTTATCTGCAAATGTTAAATGAAGAAATTGATCAGGAAACTACAATTGCAGCAGAAATCGCTAGAGATAGTTCTCAGGACAGCCAAAGTTCAGGAACACTCAGTCAAGATCCCCTAGGACAACCAATCATTGAAAATGAAGCCTCAATAGCCATGAATGAAGTGGAAACGGCTATGAATCAAGCTCAAGAAGAATTTATAGACTTAGAAAATTTGGAAAGACAACTGAATCAAGAGCAGCAACAAATTTATGAAGAGATCAAAAACAAAATTGATCACGGATTTCTACATGAAAAAAAAGAGTGCTCATGCACATCATTTCATCCAATCAGGATGTATGTAAGCGGACAAGCTGGAACTGGAAAAAGATTCCTAATAAAAGTCATCAGAAGCTACCTAAAGCAAAAAACGGATTCTACTTTGTCTTGTGTGGTTACTGCTCCAACTGGGTTAGCAGCATATAACATAAAAGGAATCACTCTACATCGTTTGCTAATGTTACCAGTGGAGCATGAGAACAAAATACAATTCAACAAGCTAACTGGAGAAGCATCCTTGGAAGTTTCAAGAGTATTGAAGAAGATGCAAGTTCTCATTATTGATGAGGTGAGCATGGTATCAAACTTAATGCTTGCCTTTGTGCATTTAAGAATGCAGCAAATTTTGAAGACAGACTATGACATGTTATTTGGTGGAAAACACGTCATAGTTTTTGGAGATCTTTTGCAACTTACTCCAGTTAAAGGACAACCAGTGTTTAATACTGTCACACATGAAGACACGAAGAAGTCATTGGGAAGCATCGAAATACAAATATTTGGTCCTTCTTTGAGTACAAGGAACTTACTACTAATATGAGGCAAGCAAACGATGAAGAATATGGAAGTATTCTGAAAGATATCAGGATTGGACTACTCACAGAAGTTGGCAAAAAAACATTACAGAGTCGGCTGCTACATAATTTATTTCCAAAGGAAGAAATAGTTGCAGAGAAGATATACAAGAACATTGCAGAAAACAAAAGTGTCATCTGCTTAATGCCAACTCTACGTGAATGCTCAATATTCAATGAGGAGCTTTTGAAATTGGAAAAGGAAGAGATCAGGAAATTGGAAGCAGTGGACAAAATTGAGGATGGAAGAATTAGTGTCACAGTAACAGGCAAACTGAAAAATAAATTGGACTCACTAGAGAAGAACATCTCCAAAACAGCTGGATTAGAAAAAAATCTATATGTTTGCATGAACTGTAGAGTATTTTTAAGGAGAAATTTGGATGTTGAAAAAGGTTTAGTTAATGGAGCGATGGGAAGAGTTGTGGGTTTTATTAATTACCAGAAAAAGAAGGAGTTGAATGTTTAAAAATAAAATTTGATCAGATAGAAGAAGTTAAAGATATTTGTCGTTGTACAGTACGTTTTATGCTTGTGAAAGACTTATATGTACGTAGGAAGTAGTTTCCGTTTTCTCTAGCATATGCTGTAACTATTCACAAGTCTCAAGGATTGACTGTAGATTGTGCATTTGTGAACATTGGTTCAACTGTGTTCAAAGAAGGTATGGCATATGTAGCTTTGTCACGAGTGAAAACATTATCAGGTTTATTCATGATAGACTTTGATGACTCAAAAGTTAGTGCTGATACAAACTGTGTAAAGGAGAATAATAGATTAAGAAGAAGCTATGCTCCTCATTTAGGTCAGTATCCTGTGTTGGAGAAACGTGTAGTTTCTCGTAAAAGAAAAAATGAGAATATCTGTAATGAAGATGTAGAGAAGAGGAAAAAAAGAGGAGTGATGTAATTGCAAGCAAAAAGAAAAAGGAAAATGAAGAACAGGTTGTAGGATGTCATTTTGAAAATAGCTCTGGTGTCAACTGCTACGCAAATGTAGTGCTGAATGTTGCATTTTATCTGAAAAGTTTGCAAGAGCAGATAATAGTAAATCAGGGAAAAAGATTCTGTTCAGAGCTGAGTCTCCTTTTTCAAAAGCTGAGTAAAGATAAAACTCAAATAGAAAGTGCTACTGAAATTAGAAAACTTTTAGATGTATGTTCAGGACGAACACAGTTTTCTCAAAATGAACAGCAAGATGCACATGAATTTTTGATGTATTTTCTTCAGGTAGTGGAAGAAGAAGGAGTTCCCATTGACATTTTTTTTGGTCTCTCTTATAAATGGGAACATAGTTGTGATAATTGTTATAATATATGTGGCTCTATTGTTGATAATGAAAGATTTATTTATTTGACATTGCCAGAGAGTAAAACAGTCACTTTTGCAAAATTAGTTAAAGATGCTAATCATAGCATGAAATGTAGTGAGTGTAATTCTGACATGTTTTCAACATTAATTTTAAAGGAATACGGACAGTATGTAATTTTAATGATGCAACGATGTAGAGCTGATGGTTCAAAATTGGATACTTTAATAAAGAAGTTTACAGGACAGCAATTATCAATTTCAGGAAAAACTTTTGTAACTGTTGCAATAATTTTCCATGATGGACCTACTGTTACTTCTGGACATTACACAGTTTATCTTAAATGTGAAAAAGGCTGGACACTGTGTAATGATTCCCAATTGATTTTCAAACAACGTTTGCCTTTTGATTTAGCAAATTCCTATCTAATCTTCCTGAAACCTAAATTTTAGACAGATTTGGCAAGATCTCGACAAAATAATGTTACCATTTTACTGGATTACCATTACAATTTTGTAGAAAAAAGATTTTTTAAATTATCATTTGGCCTAATGGAAAGATAACCAATTGTAATGTGGACTTTTTAAATTTTTAATGAAACTTTGAAAAACCAATAATTTAGAGATTATCGGTAACTTCTGCACATTTTAAATTTTGGAATGTTATTGGACTGCCATTGGAAATTTTTTCAAAAATGATTTAAAAAATTACTATTTGGCCATGCGGAAAAGTAACCAATTCTATTGTGGACTTAATAAATTATTCAAAAGATTTTCGTGAACCAAAATGTTACAGAGAATCGGTGAGATCTGGACAAATTAAACTTTAGAATTTTATTGGATTACCGTTGGAAATGTATTCCAAAAAAAAATTTAAAATTACTATTTGGTCTAAAGGAAATGAAATCAGATGTATTTTGGAGTTATTTGAGATATAATATTGTGATTATACTTCTGAAACAAACATATCAGACGGTATTTTAAAGAAATAAGTATTGGTATTAGATGATATTTTTTTAGAATATTATGCATTTCTATAATGTTAAGTTTAAGTAAAAAGAGATTCTGGGCTTTTTTATTACAATCTTTGTGATTGTTATTTTTTTTTGCCCGCTGTAAAATGATGAATGCAATTGCTTTCACAATTTATAGTGAAATGCAATATATTCTGAAAACAGCAAAAATAAGGCAAAAATATTTTTGGGAAAAAAATGTAAATATGTGTACTGTATTATAAAATGTTTTAAAAATATTAATACTTTTTTCTTTTTTTTCAGATTCATATAGAAAATTTTCGAAAACTAGAACCATTTTTAAAGCTATTTTTTAAAAAAACAAATGAATAAATATTTTTTTGAGTGAGTATGTTAAGTCAATAATAATAATTGTAGTCTCTCAAGGACCTTGTAATGTGATAATTGATTTTTAGTGTTTTAAAAAAAAAAAAAAAAAAATTACGCGTACCTACGCGTACGGTAAAAAAAAAAAAAAAGTTTTTAAAAACATATATAAAAAATAGATGAAAGGTAAGGTTGGCTCTTAAAAGAGCCGTTGTGTTCATGCAGGGACAGAGGAAAGAAAGATTGGGAATATTAGACAGTACGACAAGTGTGCTGATCTATTTTACTGTTCACTAGGGAAACACTGGTCTCCCTATAAGTAATTAGATCGTGACAAGTGGCGCACCGTACTTCAACCCTCGCAAACCCGAGGGTTAATTTCCAGAGGGCCAGCAAAAGGAGATTCTCCCCCCACAGATGAAGGGCTCACCTGACCTGCAGAAGAAGGAGTCAGCCCTGCAGATGATGGTCCAGGCTGAGCTGCTGTGGATGTACTGGCTTGTCTTTCTGAAGAGTTACCTCCAAAAAGATGACCATGTGTCCTTCTGTGTACATCCTGGAGGTGTCTCTTCATGGTGTGATTCCCAAAGGAATACTTCCTGTTAGGATTACCTCTAGAAAGCACACGCTTACACAGCTTACAAGTCACTAAGGGTGCATTTACCTTTTGCTGGCCTTCAGGAAAAGTAAAATAATCCCATACATAAGAGGGCTTTTGTTTCCTCGATCTCTGCCTCAAGACAGTGCTGCTAGTGCTAGCCTCACTCTCAGAAGAGCTCTGCTGTTCTGCCATCGTATTCCAAAGACAAACCAGCTCCATCTCCCAAGGGATCACAAGCAGAAATGAGGGGAATGGGTGTGGTGTAGGAGAGTTCTAGAACTGAAAGTAGTTTCAACCAATCAAAAGTTGTGTTTCATGATCACATGACCTACCGTACGCTTACGGTGCGCTTACGGTACGCTTACGGCAAAAGTACGCATGCGCGTAAAAAAGACACGCGCTTGCGCGCATGCGCATAACAGTCACTCCCGGCACTTCCGCGTAACGTGCGCGTGTAGCGTACACGCATACGCGTCCCACGCGGAGTACGCGCGGCTACGCAAATTGCGTAACTATACGCAAGCAGCGTAGGAAAATTACGGACGTTGCGTAAACCGTAAAATATATAAAAAAAAACATATTAAAGAATTTTTAAAATTTAATCATAGTCTTTATAAAAGGTAAGAAAATTAAAATAAAAATATGTTAGAAAAAATAGAAGAAAAAAAAAAATTAGCATTTAAAAAACCTTGCAAATTCACTGAAAAAACCATGGGTTTCACACACGTTATAGTTCGGAATTAGCATTTAAAAAACCTTGCAAATTCACTGAAAAAACCATGGGTTTCACACACGTTAGTTAGGAATTAGCATTTAAAAAACCTTAGAAATTCAGTGAAAAAACCATAGGTTTCACACACGTTATAGTTAGGAATTAGCATTTAAAAAACCTTAGAAATTCAGTGAAAAAACCATAGGTTTCACACATGTTATAGTTAGCTGGACATTTTACTCGTAAAAAACCAATGAAATTCCCCCGTTATAGTTAGTTCAGCTAACTATAACTCGCGCGCCCGCAATGCACTGCTGATGACGTCACATATTACATCACTCATGACATGGTCAGTGACATCACTCATGACATCACTGATGACATCTCAAATGACATCACTGATGACCTCACTGATGACATCATCCAGTATATTCACTGAATATATATATATATATATATATATATATATATATATATATATATTACCTACTGGCGGTCGCCAGTAGGTAGTTATAGTTAGGACCCTGTGTCCATAGGAAAACCGCAACATTCTATTTGGAATAACTTTGGCGCCGGTCGACGAATCCTCGCGAAATTTTCAAAATAGGTGGGGCGCTACGCTCCGCTCCTACCCTGAAAGTCCCGGGGGGATTCGTCAAGCGGGGCTGAGAAAAAAGGGGGGTCCCAAAACGCGTTTTTCCCATGCATTTTTCCATAGGACCTTTAGACACAGCTACAGCCCGAACGGCTGAACAGAGTTACTTGAAATTTGGCAGAGAGGTAGTCCTCAGGTCAAGGAAGTGCCTTTTGTAGGTCTGGTGTAAATCTGTTCAGTAGTTCCTGAGAAAATAGCATTTAAATCAATATATATATCTGTGGCAGCTTACGGTGCGCTTACGGTAAGCTTACGGTAAGCTTACCGTACGCGTACGGTGCCGTGCGCGAGCACGAATCTGATTGGCTGTTCGTTCTTAGTAAACATTCGAATCGGTCAAAACCAGGAAGCGGCGGCCGCCATTTTCTCTCTCGCACTCTGAGGGGGGGTTGAAAAACAAAGCCCAAAAACATGTAAAGGGGCAGTTTAGACAGCTCCTAAGCACATAGCCATGATGAAGGAGTCCCCAATGATCCCCCAAGGCCAAAAAGGCAATTTTAATTTTTTTGAAAATTTCGCCGATTACGCTTACCGTACGCGTACGGTAAAAATTAAAAAAAAAAAATAAATTATCCACACTTTCCCCACCCCGTGTGCAAATGGTGGCTGTAGGGCACCATTTGTGCATGGCTTATATAACCATGCAAAAATTAAAAGATTAGCTTTCACAACGAAGCGCATAATATGTCCTCCATGTGCGCACGGTGCGCAAAGCGCATCGTGCGTACATGGCCCATCTAGCGTAACGTGGGCCATGTAACGTAACGTGCGCGCATGGAACGAACTGCGTTAAGTGGGCGCGCACGCCACGAATGGCGTAAAGTAACTTAGCATTTAAAAAACCGTACAAATTCACTGAAAAAACCATAGGTTTCACACACGTTATAGTTAGGAATTAGCATTTAAAAAACCTTGCAAATTCAGTGAAAAAACCATTGGTTTCACACATGTTATAGTTAGCTGGACATTTTACTGATAAAAAACCATTGAAATTCCCCCGTTATAGTTAGTGCAGGCAACTATAACTCACGCGACCGCAATCCTCTGCTGATGACATATGTGTCTTTATGAAAAAAAAATATTTGTAATATATGTATAGCTAAAATTTAATGGAAGAAGACATGGGCAAATAAGTGTCTAAATACAGTATTAGCATCAGCAGAGGAGTTATAGTTGCCTGCACTAACTATAACGGTGGAATTTCAATGGTTTTTTATCAGTAAAATGTCCAGCTAACTATAACATGTGTGAAACCAATGGTTTTTTCACTGAATATATATATATATATATATATATATATATATATATATATATATATATAAATATATATCAATAAAAAACGGAAATGAAAACGAGTAATGCGAGCCTAAGTTGTGAGGTTTGTGGCCCTTGATGAAGAGGTTTTTCCTTGAAACGCGTCGGCCAGATGATCAATGTAAAGTGGAGAGAAAAGGCAGGCTGCATCATATAGCCTGCTGGCAGAACGCTGTCGTGAGCCCTCCTAATGCTTCAGGGCCATTGGAATACAAAATATATATATATATATATATATATATATATATATATATATATATTAATTCAGAAGATTTACATTGTTTTTTCTGGTAGCAGAAAGCGTCGAGGTGACGCTGTACATTTATTTTAGATCAGGCAATGTTGAAGTCACAGTGCTGTTTGCTTTGGATCACTGAATGCTGAGGTGACCCTGTATATTTGCCTCATAGAAGCCGTTTTGTGCGGGACCAGAAGGCACCGGGGTGACCTTGCATATTTGGGTCATACAAAGTCATTTGTTCGAAAGCAGAGAGCGCTGAGGTGATCCTGTATATTTGTTTTACATCAGATGATGCTAAATTGACAATGCTGGTGCTGAGGCGACCCTATATATTAGCCTCATACAATACATTTTGCCCCGTAGCAGCTCTCTATTACTCTCTACTGCTCTCTACTCACTACTCACGCTCTGCTCTCAACTACTCACTCTCTACTACTCACTCTCTATTACTCACTCTACTACTCACTCTACTACTCACTCTCTACTACTCACTCTCTGCCACTCACTCTCTGCTACTCTCTACTTACTCTCTACTACTCCATACTACTCACTCTCTACTACTCACTCTCTACTACTCTCCATTACTCACTCTCTACTACTCACTCTCTACTACTCACTCTCTACTACTCACTCTCTTCTCACTCTCTACCACTCACTCTTTACTACTCTCCTCTACTACTCACTCATTACTACTATCTACTTCTCACTCTACTACTCACTCTACTACTCACTCTCTGCTACTCACTCTCTACTAATCTATACTCACTCTCTACGACTTTCTACTACTCTCTACTACTCACTTTATACTAATCTCTACTACTCTCTACTCTCTACTACTCACTCTCTACTACTCACTCTCTACTACTCTCTACTACTCACTCTCTACTACTCTCTACTACTCATTCTACTACAATCTACTACTCACTCTCTACTGCTCTCTACTACTCTCTCTCTGCTACTCACTCTCTGCTACTCTCTACTCACTCTCTACTACTCTCTACTACTCACTCTCTACTACTCACTCTCTACTACTCTCTGTTACTCACTCTCTACTACTCACTCTCGACTCACTGTCTACTACTCACTCTCTACTACTCACTCTTTACTACTCTCCTCTACTACTCACTCTCTACTACTCACTCTACTACTCACTCTACTACTCACTCTACTACTCTCTACTACTCACTCTATATTACTCTATACTACTCACTCTCTGCTACTCACTCTCTGCTACTCACTCTCTGCTACTCACTTTCTACTACTCTCTACTCACTCTCTACCCCTGTCTACTACTCACTTTCTACTACTCTCTACTACTCACTCTCTGTTACTCTATACTACTCACTCTCTACTACTCACTCTCTGCTACTCACTCTCTGCTACTCACTCTCTACTACTCTCTACTCACTCTCTACTACTCTCTACTACTCTCTACTACTCACTTTATACTACTCTCTTCTACTCTCTACTCTCTACGACTCACTCTCTACTACTCACTTTCTACTACTCTCTACTACTCACTCTACTACAATCTACTACTCACTCTACTACTCACTCTCTACTATTATCTCTCTGCTACTCACTCTCTGCTACTCTCTACTCATGCTCTAATACTCTCTCTCTACTACTCCCTCTCTACTACTCATTCTTTACTACTCTCTAGTACTCACTCTACTAATCAATCTCTACTACTCACTCTCTACTACGCACTCTCTACTCACTCTCTACTACTCACTCTCTGCTACTCACTCCCTACTACTCATTCTTTACTACTCTCCTCTACTACTCACTCTACTACTCTCTACTACTCACTCTCTATTACTCTATACTACTCACTCTCTACTACTCACTCTGCTACCCACTCTCTGTCACTCACTCACTACTACTCTCTACTCTCTACTCACTCTCTACTAATCACTTTTCACTACTCTCTACTACTCTCTACTCTCTACAACTCACCCTCTACTACTCACTCTACTACAATATACTACTCAGTCTCTACTACTCACTGTCTACTACTCTCTCTCTTCTACTCACTCTCTATTACTCTGTACTACTCACTCTCTACTACTCACTCTCTGCTACTCACTCTCTGCTACTCACACTCTGCTACTCACTCTCTACTACCCTCTACTCTCTAATCACTCTCCACTACTTTCTACTAGTCACTTTCTACTACTCTCTACTACTCTCTACTCTCTACGACTCACTCTCTACTACTCTCTACTACTCACTCTACTACAATCTACTACTCAGTCTCTTCTACTCACTGTCTACTACTCTCTACTATTCACTCTCTATTACTCTGTACTACTCACTCTCAACTACTCACTCTACTACTCACTACTACTCACTCTACTACAATCTACTACTCACTCTCAACTACTCTCTACTATTCACTCTACTACAATCTACTACTCACTCTCTACTACTCACTGCCTACTACTCTCTACTACTCACTCTCTACTACTCACTCTCTGCTACTCACTCTCTATTATTCTATACTACTCACTCTCTACTACTCACTCTGCTACTCACTCTCTACTACTCACTCTCTACTACTTACTCTCTACTACTCACTCTCTTCTACTCTCTACTACTCACTCTCTACTAACCACTCTACTACTCTCTACTACTCACACTCTACTACTCACTACTACTCACTCTCTACTACTCACTCTCTACTCTCTACCTCTCATAAATACAAATATATGCAAGCATACATATACATATACATATATGCATACATATGCATGTTATGTACATGAAAGTTTGAAAAACACTAATAAAAGCGAAGCTAAAAAGCCGCCTAATTACAAACAGGACTGCTTTAACTTAAACGAAGGCGAGACCTATTGCATTTTCAATTCTTGTTTTGTTCCTTCACATCACCTCCAATAATCCAAACGTAATCATGCGCACCTTCATACAATTAACAGCCGTGATTGGCCGTGCTGCATGCGTACACTTGCTCTACCATGCGCACTCGAACCTCTAGGTTAGCGGTCTAGCTGCTAGCCTGGTTCTCCTAAAGATTTAATTAGCCTCCCTTCCGCTACTCGAACAGTTAGTTTCCACGCGCTGACAGAGCGTTTGCCTGTCACATCTACCGACTTCTGCGGTAATTGTTGAAGTAAGTTCCACTGGGTTCACTCGTTTACTGAGCACGCTGCTATTTGCCTCCAACTGGTCTGACTTAACCTTACTTTCCTTAGATAATCATCGCCGCCCACTGACTCTGCAGTGGTGCATGCGCAATCAGACATAATGGGGCTCCCTACTTCCGTACCATGACCATCCTTGGAGACGAGGTCCGTAATAATCCCTGACATTAAGTGGTTTTCAATCCTACTTATGGCACACCACGGACCAATATTCATTCCATCCCCTGTTTATTAGGTATCTCTTCTTCGAGGCATCTACTGCCCTCTACTCAACTTGCGACAGATTGACTCACCTATTCCCAGATGCATTGAGTAAGTAAACACCTCACGTTGTAAGCACCACCTTGGAGGTACCTTGGCATGATTCACCCCCCCCACCCACTCACCTTATAATCATTCACTGTAACTACTATTCTAGGCAACGTATGCATCGCACGTTCAATTTATTCTGAAATTCTGCTGATTCATTCCTCATTAAATTCTTTGGATGCGACTCAGCATGATTCACCCACCTCTGCTCGCCTTATAATAATTCACTGCAATTACTTCTTTAGGCAGCTTATGCATCGCACATTTTTCCTTTTCCGCTGTTTCACTCCTTCCTTAATTCTTAAAATTCATTGTGCTTATCTTCTGCTGATTCACTCATCCAGAATTTTAAACTCTATCAAGTTCCTCTTGTGTCTGAGTTTGATGGCTTGCCTCATATCAGTCCACACCCTAAATGTATTAATTACTCTGTCACACTATGACATGGCAATCCCTCTAGGAACCTCGGTTTGAGTCATGTCATATCCTTACCTTTTAGATACCAGGTGCTTACACCAGTCCTGATGATGATATTGAATAACTGAGATCGAATCACCGTCGACCACCTTACAACAAAACTCCTCATTGGTGTAAAATGTGTATAAGGAGATTTCTTATGTTGTCAATACGATGTGTGTTTTTATGAATCCCTCCTTCACTTATCACAGCATGCTTCCTTTTCACTTATCTGTGAGCAGCGTATCTATATATTTTTGAATATTTTGGAATATATACTTTTGAATATTGTAAAATAAATTAAGTGACTTGTAATGTTCATATGTGTCTCTCCACAATGAGTAAGGGACCCACGTCTGGGCATACCCATCATACTTAGTGTAAAAACTCATCCCACTTAGGGTGAAAAGTGCTACGCAAACAAATGATGAAAGGATTGCTGAATAAATCATACATTCACCCCCAGTCAAGAGATCTGGGTTAAATTCATCGTTCTTTTGCTCACCATGCCACCCCAGTTTAGACCCGGCCATATGCAAAGCAGTCTTGAACTGTGCCTCATGGGAACAGTCCAGACCGAACTGCCAAGCCAGGTCCTCCCTGGACGGGAAGCAAGCATCCCTGGACCAGTTTCTGGGTATTACCCTTCATCAGCCAGACTAGCTTGAATCCAGTGGCACACTGAGCAAGTGACCCATGTCTGGGCATACCCATCCCACTTAGGCTGAAAAGTGCTATGCAAATAAGTGATTGACGGAATGCTGAATAAATGATACATTTACCCGCAGTCTAGAGAACTGGGCTAAATCCATCGTGTTTTAGCTGCCATTCCACCCCAGTTTAGACCCAGCCATATGTAAATCAGTTTTGACCATGTGCCTCATGGGAGCAGTGCAGACCAAACTGCCAAGCCAGGTCCTTCTGGACCAGAAACAAGCATCCTGGGACCAGTTTCTGGGTATTACCCTGCATCAGCCAGGCTTGCTTGAATCCAGTGGCACAGTGAGGAAGGGACCCACGCATGGGCATACCCATCCCACTTAGGGTGAAAAGTGCTACACAAACAAATGAGGGATGGAATCCTGAATACATCATACATTCACCCCCAGTTAAGAGATCTGGGATAAATCCATTGTTCTTTTGCTCACCATGCCACCCCATTTTAGACCCAGCCACATGCAAATCAGTCTTGACCCTGTGCCTCATGGGAACAGTAAAGACCGAACTGCCAAGCCAGGTCCTCCCTGGCCCGGATCAATCATCCTGGGACCGGTATCTGGGTATTAACCTTCATCAGCCAGGCTAGCTTGAATCCAGTGGCACAGTGAGCAAGGGACCCATGTCTGGGCATACCCTTCCCACTTAGGGTGAAAAGTGCTAAGCAAACAGATGATGGACGGAATGCTGAATAAATCATACATTTACCCCAAGTCAAGAGATCTGGGTTCAATCCATTGTTCTTTTGCTCACCATGCCAACCCAGTTTAAACCCAGCTATATGCAAATCAGTCTTGACCCTGTGCTTGATGGGAACCATCCAGACCAAACTGCCAAACCAGGTCCTCCCTGGACTGGAAACAAGCCTCCTGGGACTGGTTTCTGGGTATTAACATTCATCAGCCAGGCTAGCTTGAATCCAGTGGCACAGTGAGCAAGAGACCCACGTCTGAGCATACCCATCCCACTAAGGGTGAAAAGTGCTACGCAAACAAATGATGGACAGAATGCTGAATAAATCATACATTTACTCCCAGTCACGAGATCTGAGTTAAATCCATCATTCTTTTGCTTACCATGCCACCCCACTTTTGACCCAGCCATATGCAAATCATTCTAGACCCTGCGCCTCATGGGAACAGTCCAGACCGAACTGCCAAGCCAGGTCCCCCCTGGACAGGAAACAAGCATCTTGGGACGGGTTTCTGGGTGTTACCCTTCATCAGCCAGGCTAGCTTGAATCCAGTGGCACAGTGTGCATGGAACCCATGTCTGGGCATACCCATCCCACTTAGGCTGAAATGTGCTATGCAAACAAATGATGGACGGAATGCTGAATAAATCATACATTCATCCCCAGTCAAGAGATCTGGGTTAAATTAATCGTTCTTTTGTTCAGCATGCCACCCCAGCTTAGACCCAGCCATTTGCAAATCAATCTTGACCCTATGCCTCATGGGAACTGTCCAGACCAAACTGCCAAGCCAGGTCCTCCCTGAACCGGTTTCTGGGTATTACCCTTCATCATCCAGGCTAGCTTGAATCCAGTGGCACAGTGGGAAAGCTACCCACGTCTGCGCATACCAATCCCACTTAGGGTGATAAGTGCTACGCAAACAAATGATGGACGGAATGCTGAATAAATCATACATTCACACCCAGTCAAGAGATCTGGGTTAAATCCATTGTTCCTTTGCTCACCATGCCACCCCAGTTTAGACCCGGCCATATGCAAATCAGTCTTGAACTGTGCCTCATGGGAACAGTCCAGACCGAACTGCCAAGCCAGGTCCTCCCTGGACGGGAAGCAAGCATCCCAGGACCAGTTTCTGGGTATTACCCTTCATCAGCCAGACTAGCTTGAATCCAGTGGCACACTGAGCAAGTGACCCATGTCTGGGCATACCCATCCCACTTAGGCTGAAAAGTGCTATGCAAATAAGTGATTGACGGAATGCTGAATAAATGATACATTTACCCCCAGTCTAGAGAACTGGGCTAAATTCATCGTGTTTTAGCTGCCATGCCACCCCAGTTTAGACCCAGCCATATGAAATCAGTTTTGACCATGTGCCTCATGGGAGCAGTGCAGACCAAACTGCCAAGCCAGGTCCTTCTGGACCAGAAACAAGCATCCTGGGACCAGTTTCTAGGTATTACCCTGCATCAGCCAGGCTTGCTTGAATCCAGTGGCACAGTGAGGAAGGGACCCACGCCTGGGCATACCCATCCCACTTAGGGTGAAAAGTGCTACACAAACAAATGAGGGATGGAATCCTGAATAAATCATACATTCACCCCCAGTTAAGAGATCTGGGATAAATCCATTGTTCTTTTGCTCACCATGCCACCCCATTTTAGACCCAGCCACATGCAAATCAGTCTTGACCCTGTGCCTCATGGGAACAGTAAAGACCGAACTGCCAAGCCAGGTCCTCCCTGGCCCGGATCAATCATCCTGGGACCGGTATCTGGGTATTAACCTTCATCAGCCAGGCTAGCCTGAATCCAGTGGCACAGTGAGCAAGGGACCCACGTCTGGGCATACCCTTCCTACTTAGGGTGAAAAGTGCTAAGCAAACAGATGATGGACGGAATGCTGAATAAATCATACATTTACCACAAGTCAAGAGATCTGGGTTCAATCCATCGTTCTTTTGCTCACCATGCCAACCCAGTTTAAACTTAGCTATATGCAAATCAGTCTTGACCCTGTGCTTGATGGGAACCATCCAGACCAAACTGCCAAACCAGGTCCTCCCTGGACTGGAAACAAGCCTCTTGGGACTGGTTTCTGGGTATTAACATTCATCAGCCAGGCTAGCTTGAATCCAGTGGCACATTGAGCAAGAGACCCACGTCTGAGCATACCCATCCCACTAAGGGTGAAAAGTGCTACGCAAACAAATGATGGACAGAATGCTGAATAAATCATACATTTACTCCCAATCACGAGATCTGAGTTAAATCCATCATTCTTTTGCTTACCATGCCACCCCACTTTTGACCCAGCCATATGCAAATCATTCTAGACCCTGCGCCTCATGGGAACAGTCCAGACCGAACTGCCAAGCCAGGTCCCCCCTGGACAGGAAACAAGCATCTTGGGACGGGTTTCTGGGTGTTACCCTTCATCAGCCAGGCTAGCTTGAATCCAGTGGCACAGTGTGCATGGAACCCATGTCTGGGCATACCCATCCCACTTAGGCTGAAATGTGCTATGCAAACAAATGATGGACGGAATGCTGAATAAATCATACATTCATCCCCAGTCAAGAGATCTGGGTTAAATTAATCGTTCTTTTGTTCAGCATGCCACCCCAGCTTAGACCCAGCCATTTGCAAATCAATCTTGACCCTATGCCTCATGGGAACTGTCCAGACCAAACTGCCAAGCCAGGTCCTCCCTGAACCGGTTTCTGGGTATTACCCTTCATCATCCAGGCTAGCTTGAATCCAGTGGCACAGTGGGAAAGCTACCCACGTCTGCGCATACCAATCCCACTTAGGGTGATAAGTGCTACGCAAACAAATGATGGACGGAATGCTGAATAAATCATACATTCACACCCAGTCAAGAGATCTGGGTTAAATCCATTGTTCCTTTGCTCACCATGCCACCCCAGTTTAGACCCGGCCATATGCAAATCAGTCTTGAACTGTGCCTCATGGGAACAGTCCAGACCGAACTGCCAAGCCAGGTCCTCCCTGGACGGGAAGCAAGCATCCCAGGACCAGTTTCTGGGTATTACCCTTCATCAGCCAGACTAGCTTGAATCCAGTGGCACACTGAGCAAGTGACCCATGTCTGGGCATACCCATCCCACTTAGGCTGAAAAGTGCTATGCAAATAAGTGATTGACGGAATGCTGAATAAATGATACATTTACCCCCAGTCTAGAGAACTGGGCTAAATTCATCGTGTTTTAGCTGCCATGCCACCCCAGTTTAGACCCAGCCATATGAAATCAGTTTTGACCATGTGCCTCATGGGAGCAGTGTAGACCAAACTGCCAAGCCAGGTCCTTCTGGACCAGAAACAAGCATCCTGGGACCAGTTTCTAGGTATTACCCTGCATCAGCCAGGCTTGCTTGAATCCAGTGGCACAGTGAGGAAGGGACCCACGCCTGGGCATACCCATCCCACTTAGGGTGAAAAGTGCTACACAAACAAATGAGGGATGGAATCCTGAATAAATCATACATTCACCCCCAGTTAAGAGATCTGGGATAAATCCATTGTTCTTTTGCTCACCATGCCACCCCATTTTAGACCCAGCCACATGCAAATCAGTCTTGACCCTGTGCCTCATGGGAACAGTAAAGACCGAACTGCCAAGCCAGGTCCTCCCTGGCCCGGATCAATCATCCTGGGACCGGTATCTGGGTATTAACCTTCATCAGCCAGGCTAGCCTGAATCCAGTGGCACAGTGAGCAAGGGACCCACGTCTGGGCATACCCTTCCTACTTAGGGTGAAAAGTGCTAAGCAAACAGATGATGGACGGAATGTTGAATAAATCATACATTTACCCCAAGTCAAGAGATCTGGATTCAATCCATCGTTCTTTTGCTCACCATTCCAACCCAGTTTAAGCCCAGCCATATGCAAATCAGTCTTGACCCTGTGCTTGATGGGAACCATCCAGACCAAACTGCCAAACCAAGTCCTGCCAGGACTGGAAACAAGCATCCTGGGACTGGTTTCTGGGTATTAACATTCATCAGCCAGGCTAGCTTGAATCCAGTGGCACAGTGAGCAAGAGACCCACGTCCGGGCATACCCATCCCACTTAGGGTGAAAAGTGCTACGCAAACAAATGATGGACAGAATGCTGAATAAATCATACATTTACTCCCAGTCACGAGATCTGAGTTAAATCCATCATTCTTTTGCTTACCATGCCACCCCACTTTTGACCCAGCCATATGCAAATCATTCTAGACCCTGTGCCTCATGGAAATAGTCCAGACCGAGCTGTCAAGCCAGGTCCTCACTGGACTGGAAACAAGCATCCTGGGACCGGTTTCTGGGTATTACTCTTCATCAGCCAGGCTAGCTTGAATCGAGTGGCACAGTGAGCAAGGGACCCTCGTCTGGGCATACCCATCCCACTTAGGGTGAAAAGTGCTACGCAAACAAATGATGGACAGAATGCTGAATAAATCATACATTCACCCCCAGTCAAGAGATCTGGGTTAAATTCATTGTTCTTTTGCTCACCTTGCCACCCCAGTTTAGACCCGGCCATATGCAAATCAGTCTTGAACTGTGCCTCATGGGAACAGTCCAGACCGAACTGCCAAGCCAGGCCCTCTCTGGACGGGAAGCAAGCATCCCTGGACCAGTTTCTAGGTATTACCCTTCATCAGCCAGACTAGCTTGAATCCAGTGGCACACTGAGCAAGTGACCCATGTCTGGGCATACCCATCCCACTTAGGCTGAAAAGTGCTATGTATATAAGTGATTGACGGAATGCTGAATAAATGATACATTTACCCCCAGTCTAGAGAACTGGGCTAAATCCATCGTGTTTTAGCTGCCATTCCACCCCAGTTTAGACCCAGCCATATGCAAATCAGTTTTGACCATGTGCCTCATGGGAGCAGTGCAGACCAAACTGCCAAGCCAGGTCCTTCTGGACCAGAAACAAGCATCCTGGGACCAGTTTCTGGGTATTACCCTGCATCAGCCAGGCTTGCTTGAATCCAGTGGCACAGTGAGGAAGGGACCCACGCCTGGGCATACCCATCCCACTTAGGGTGAAAAGTGCTACACAAACAAATGAGGGATGGAATCCTGAATAAATCATACATTCACCCCCAGTTAAGAGATCTGGGATAAATCCATTGTTCTTTTGCTCACCATGCCACCCCATTTTAGACCCAGCCACATGCAAATCAGTCTTGACCCTGTGCCTCATGGGAACAGTAAAGACCGAACTGCCAAGCCAGGTCCTCCCTGGCCCGGATCAATCATCCTGGGACCGGTATCTGGGTATTAACCTTCATCAGCCAGGCTAGCTTGAATCCAGTGGCACAGTGAGCAAGGGACCCACGTCTGGGCATACCCTTCCCACTTAGGGTGAAAAGTGCTAAGCAAACAGATGATGGACGGAATGCTGAATAAATCATACATTTACCCCAAGTCAAGAGATCTGGGTTCAATCCATCGTTCTTTTGCTCACCATGCCAACCCAGTTTAAACCCAGCCATATGCAAATCAGTCTTGACCCTGTGCTTGATGGGAACCATCCAGACCACACTGCCAAACCAGGTCCTCCCTGGACTGGAAACAAGCATCCTGGGACTGGTTTCTGGGTATTAACATTCATCAGCCAGGCTAGCTTGAATCCAGTGGCACAGTGGGCAAGAGACCCACGTCCGGGCATACCCATCCCACTAAGGGTGAAAAGTGCTACGCAAACAAATGATGGACAGAATGCTGAATAAATCATACATTTACTCCCAGTCACGAGATCTGAGTTAAATCCATCATTCTTTTGCTTACCATGCCACCCCACTTTTGACCCAGCCATATGCAAATCATTCTAGACCCTGCGCCTCATGGGAACAGTCCAGACCGAACTGCCAAGCCAGGTCCCCCCTGGACAGGAAACAAGCATCTTGGGACGGGTTTCTGGGTGTTACCCTTCAACAGCCAGGCTAGCTTGAATCCAGTGGCACAGTGTGCATGGAACCCATGTCTGGGCACACCCATCCCACTTAGGCTGAAATGTGCTATGCAAACAAATGATGGACGGAATGCTGAATAAATCATACATTCATCCCCAGTCAAGAGATCTGGGTTAAATTAATCGTTCTTTTGCTCAGCATGCCACCCCAGCTTAGACCCAGCCATTTGCAAATCAATCTTGACCCTATGCCTCATGGGAACTGTCCAGACCAAACTACCAAGCCAGGTCCTCCCTGAACCGGTTTCTGGGTATTACCCTTCATCATCCAGGCTAGCTTGAATCCAGTGGCACAGTGGGAAAGCTACCCACGTCTGCGCATACCAATCCCACTTAGGGTGATAAGTGCTACGCAAACAAATGATGGACGGAATGCTGAATAAATCATACATTCACACCCAGTAAAGAGATCTGGGTTAAATCCATTGTTCCTTTGCTCACCATGCCACCCCAGTTTAGACCCGGCCATATGCAAATCAGTCTTGAACTGTGCCTCATGGGAACAGTCCAGACCGAACTGCCAAGCCAGGTCCTCCCTGGACGGGAAGCAAGCATCCCAGGACCAGTTTCTGGGTATTACCCTTCATCAGCCAGACTAGCTTGAATCCAGTGGCACACTGAGCAAGTGACCCATGTCTGGGCATACCCATCCCACTTAGGCTGAAAAGTGCTATGCAAATAAGTGATTGACGGAATGCTGAATAAATGATACATTTACCCCCAGTCTAGAGAACTGGGCTAAATTCATCGTGTTTTAGCTGCCATGCCACCCCAGTTTAGACCCAGCCATATGCAAATCAGTTTTGACCATGTGCCTCATGGGAGCAGTGCAGACCAAACTGCCAAGCCAGGTCCTTCTGGACCAGAAACAAGCATCCTGGGACCAGTTTCTGGGTATTACCCTGCATCAGCCAGGCTTGCTTGAATCCAGTGGCACAGTGAGGAAGGGACCCACACCTGGGCATACCCATCCCACTTAGGGTGAAAAGTGCTAAACAAACAAATGAGGGATGGAATCCTGAATAAATCATACATTCACCCCCAGTTAAGAGATCTGGGATAAATCCATTGTTCTTTTGCTCACCATGCCACCCCATTTTAGACCCAGCCACATGCAAATCAGTCTTGACCCTGTGCTTGATGGGAACCATCCAGACCAAACTGCCAAACCAGGTCCTCCCTGGACTGGAAACAAGCCTCCTGGGACGGGTTTCTGGGTATTACCCTTCATCAGCCAGGCTAGCTTGAATCCAGTGGCACAGTGTGCATGGAACCCATGTCTGGTCATACCCATCCCACTTAGGCTGAAATGTGCTATGCAAACAAATGATGGACGGAATGCTGAATAAATCATACATTCATCCCCAGTCAAGAGATCTGGGTTAAATTAATCGTTCTTTTGCTCAGCATGCCACCCCAGCTTAGACCCAGCCATTTGCAAATCAATCTTGACCCTATGCCTCATGGGAACTGTCCAGACCAAACTGCCAAGCCAGGTCCTCCCTGGACCGGTTTCTGGGTATTACCCTTCATCATCCAGGCTAGCTTGAATCCAGTGGCACAGTGGGAAAGCTACCCACGTCTGCGCATACCAATCCCACTTAGGGTGATAAGTGCTACGCAAACAAATGATGGACGGAATGCTGAATAAATCATACATTCATACCCAGTCAAGAGATCTGGGTTAAATCCATTGTTCCTTTGCTCACCATGCCACCCCAGTTTAGACCCGGCTATATGCAAATCAGTCTTGAACTGTGCCTCATGGGAACAGTCCAGACCGAACTGCCAAGCCAGGTCCTCCCTGGATGGGAAGCAAGCATCCCAAGACCAGTTTCTGGGTATTACCCTTCATCAGCCAGACTAGCTTGAATCCAGTGGCACACTGAGCAAGTGACCCATGTCTGGGCATACCCATCCCACTTAGGCTGAAAAGTGCTATGCAAATAAGTGATTGACGGAATGCTGAATAAATGATACATTTACCCCCAGTCTAGAGAACTGGGCTAAATCCATCGTGTTTTAGCTGCCATGCCACCCCAGTTTAGACCCAGCCATATGCAAATCAGTTTTGACCATGTGCCTCATGGGAGCAGTGCAGACCAAACTGCCAAGCCAGGTCCTTCTGGACCAGAAACAAGCATCCTGGGACCAGTTTCTGGGTATTACCCTGCATCAGCCAGGCTTGCTTGAATCCAGTGGCACAGATAGGAAGGGACCCACGCCTGGGCATACCCATCCCACTTAGGGTGAAAAGTGCTACACAAACAAATGAGGGATGGAATCCTGAATAAATCATACATTCACCCCCAGTTAAGAGATCTGGGATAAATCCATTGTTCTTTTTCTCACCATGCCACCCCATTTTAGACCCAGCCACATGCAAATCAGTCTTGACCCTGTGCCTCATGGGAACAGTAAAGACCGAACTGCCAAGCCAGGTCCTCCCTGGCCCGATCAATCATCCTGGGACCGGTATTTGGGTATTAACCTTCATCAGCCAGGCTAGCCTGAATCCAGTGGCACAGTGAGCAAGGGACCAACGTCTGGGCATACCCTTCCTACTTAGGGTGAAAAGTGCTAAGCAAACAGATGATGGACGGAATGCTGAATAAATCATACATTTACTCCCAGTCACGAGATCTGGGTTAAATCCATTGTTCCTTTGCTCACCATGACACCCCAGTTTAGACCCAGCCATATGCAAATCAGTCTTGATCCTGTGCCTCATGGAAATAGTCCAGACCGAACTGTCAAGCCAGGTCCTCACTGGACTGGAAACAAGCATCCTGGGACCGGTTTCTGGGTATTACTCTTCATCAGCCAGGCTAGCTTGAATCGAGTGGCACAGTGAGCAAGGGACCCTCGTCTGGGCATACCCATCCCACTTAGGGTGAAAAGTGCTACGCAAACAAATGATGGACAGAATGCTGAATAAATCATACATTTACTCCCAGTCACGAGATCTGAGTTAAATCCATCATTCTTTTGCTTACCATGCCACCCCACTTTTGACCCAGCCACATGCAAATCATTCTAGACCCTGTGCCTCATGGGAACTGTCCAGAACGAAATGCCAAGCCATGTCCCCCCTGGACAGGAAACAAGCATCTTGGGATGGGTTTCTGTGTTTTACTCTTCATCAGCCATGCTAGCTTGAATCCAGTGGCACAGTGTGCAAGGAACCCATGTCTGAGCATACCCATCTCACTTAGGCTGAAATGTGCTACGCAAACAAATGATGGACGGAATGCTGAATAAATCATACATTCATCCCCAGTCAAGAGATCTGGATTAAATTAATCGTTCCTTTGCTCAGCATGCCACCCCAGCTTAGACCCAGCCATTTGCAAATCAGTCTTGACCCTGTGCCTCATGGGAACAGTCCAGACCAAACTGCCAAGCCAGGTCCTCCCTGGACCGGTTTCTGGGTATTACCCTTCATCAGCCAGGCTAGCTTGAATCCAGTGGCACAGTGGGAAAGCTACCCACGTCTGCGCATACCAATCCCACTTAGGGTGATAAGTGCTACGCAAACAAATGATGGACGAAATGCTGAATAAATCATACATTCACACCCAGTCAAGAGATCTGGGTTAAATCCATTGTTCCTTTGCTCACCATGACACCCCAGTTTAGACCCAGCCATATGCAAATCAGTCTTGACCCTATGCCTCATGGAAATAGTCCAGACCGAACTGTCAAGCCAGGTCCTCACTGGACTGGAAACAAGCATCCTGGGACCGGTTTCTGGGTATTACTCTTCATCAGCCAGGCTAGCTTGAATCGAGTGGCACAGTGAGCAAGGGACCCTCGTCTGGGCATATCCATCGCACTTAATGTGAAAAGTGCTACGCAAAAAAATGATGGACGGAATGCTGAATGAATCATACATTCACCCCCATTCAAGGGATCTCTGGTAAATGCATCATTCTTTTACTCACCATGCCATTCCAGTTTAGACCCAGCTATATGCAAATCAAGCTTGACCCTGTGCCTCATGGGAACAATCCAGACCAAATTGCCAAGCCAGGTCCTCCCTGGACTGGAAACAAGCATCCTGGGACCGGTTTCTGGGTATTACCCTTCATCAGCCAGGCTAGCTTGAATCCAGTGGCACAGTGAGCAAGGAATTGACGTGTGGGCATACCCATTCCACTTAGGGTGAAAAATGTTTCTTTTGCAGATGTTCCTCTCAAGTGGCACTGAACACTGCAATGTCACCAATTAAGTGGCACTGAAATCCTCCAACCCATCCAACACCTGGTTGACCAACCTCTGAAAGATGGCAGGGGCATTCTTCATCCCAAAGGGCATCACCCGGAATTGGTAGTGCCCATCTAGTGTGGAGAATGCTGACCTCTCTCTTGCCCCATCAGTTAAGGAACAGGTTCAAGACTGATTTGCATATGGCTGGGTCCAAACTGGGGTGGTGTGGTGAGAAAAAGAATGATGGATTATACCCAGATCCTTGTGACTGGGGGTGAATGTTTGCATTGTCCAGCATTCCGTCCATCAACTGTTTCTTTTGCATATGTCGTCCTTAGTGGGAGGTGTATGCCCAGACGTGGGTCCCATACGCACTACACCACTGGATTCAAACTAGCCTGGCAGATGCCCTAAAGACGGTCCCAGGATGCTTGTTTCCAGTCCAGGGAGAACCTGGCTGGACTGTTCCCATAAGGAACAGGGTCAAGACTCACTTGCATATGGCTGGGTTCAAACTGGGGTGGTTTGGTGAGCAAATGAATGATGGAGTAAACCCAAATCCTTGTGGCTGGGGGTGAAAGTTTGCATTGTCCAGCATTCCGTCCATCAATTATTTTGTTTGCAGATGTCGCCCTAAGTGGGAAGGGTATGCCTAGACATGGGTCCTTTGCTCACTACACCACTGGATTCAAGTAGCCTGGCTGATGAAGGGTGATGCCCTGAAACCGGTCCCAGGATCCTTGTTTCCGGTCCAGGGAGAACCTGGCTTGGCAGTTCAGGCTGGATGGTTCCCATAAGGAACAGGGTCAAGACTGATTTGCAAATGGCTGGGTCCAAACTGGGGTGGTGTGGTGAGCAAAAGAATGATGGATCAAACCCAGATCCTTGTGACTGGGGGTGAATGTTTGCATTGTCCAGCATACCGTCCATCAATTGTTTCTTTTACATATGTCGTCCTAAGTGTGAATGGTATGCCCAGACATGGGTCCCGTGCTCACTACACCACTGGATTCAAGCTAGCCTGGCTGATGAAGGGTGATGCCCTGAAACAGGTCCCAGGATGCTTGTTTCCGGTCCAGGGAGAACCTGGCTTGGCAGTTTGGGCTTGACTGTTGCCATAAGGAACAGGGTCAACACTGATTTGCATATGGTTGGGTCCAAACTGGGGTGGTGTGGTGGGCAAAAGAATGACGGATTAAACCCAGATCCTTCTGACTGGAGGGTGAATGCATGCATTGTCCACCATTCCGTCCATCAATTGTTTCTTTTGCATATGTTGACATAAGTGGGAAGGGTATGTCAGGACATGGGTCCTGCGCTCACTACATCACTGGATTCAAGCTAGCTGGCTGATGAAGGGTCATGCCCTGAAACCGGTCCCAAGATGCTTGTTTCCGGTCCCGGGAGAACCTGGCTTGGCAGTTCAGGCTGGACTGTTCCCATAAGGAACAGGGTCAAGGCTGATTTGCATATGGCTGGGTCCAAACTGGGGTGGAGTGGTGAGCAAAAAAATGATGGATTAAACCCATATCCTTGTGACTGGGGGTGAATGTTTGCATTGTCCAGCATTCCGTCCATCAATTGTTTCAATTGTTTCTTTTGCAGATGTTCCTCTCAAGTGGCACTGAACACTGCAATGTCGTCCAGTTATGCGGTACTGAAATCCTCCAGCCCAACCAACACCTGGTTGATCATCCTCTGAAAGGAGGCAGGGGCATTCTTCATCCCAAAGTACATCACCCGGAATTGGTAGTGCCCATCTGGTGTGGAGAATGTTGACCTCTCTCTTTGCCCCATCAGTTAAGGCGATCTGCCAGTACCCAAACGTTAAGTCAAACGTACTGAGGTACTGGGCAGCCCCCAACCAATCGATGAGCTCATCAGCTCTGGGGATGGGTGCGCGTCAGTCCTGGTGACTGAATTGAGCTCTCGGTAGTCCACACAGAACTGGAGTTCTGGCGTTGCACTGGGTGTGGCAGCCTTCGGGACCTAGACCACTGGGCTGGCCCAAGGGCTATTTGAGGGCTCAATCACCCTTAGCATTAACATTTTGGAGACCTCCTCCTTGATGCAAGCTCTGACCCTGTCAGTCACTCTGTAAATCTTTTATTTCACAGGCGAGCATGGACACACCACTGAGTGTCACCGGGGGTCAGAGAGAATCGATCAGAAAACTGTTCCAACAGTTGGCGGCAGCCACTGTGCTGTTCAGAGGTCAGGGCAGGAGAGAGGTTCACACTGTCCACTGATCCATCGTGTTCCTTTGCAGACAGGAGGTCATGAATCATGAAGAGGCTCAGTCTCCTCTTCCATTCCAGCATCTGTTGCTAGGAGCATGCCCACTTCGGACCTCTCTAAGTGGGGCTTCAGGGGGTTCACATGCAGGACCTGCAATTGGGTTCCTAGTAGACTGCAAGTCCACCAAGTAGGTGACGTTACTTTTGCGCTCCACTACCTCAAATGGTCCGGTCCACTTATCCTGGAGCGCACAAGGCTCCACCGGGGCCATGACCCAAACCTTCGGTCCAGGCTGAAACTCGATCAGTCAGGAGAGGGAAGGCTTCTGGGTACCGGGTGGCATGGTCCACCAAGACCAGGATATACCTGTTGCCCATGGCAGTCTTGGGATCCAGAGGCTCCACAATGTCAATACCCACCCTCTCAAAGGGGGTGCTTACTACAGGAAAAGGTTGGAGAGGAGTCTTGCACTTCCTCCCACTCTTACCAATTGCCTGGCATATCTGGCAAGACCTACCATGAGCATCAGAATGCTTGCACACTTGGGGCCTGTAAAAGCGTGTGACAAGCAAGTCAAAGGCCTTGTCTTGCCCCAAATGCCCTGCCAAAGGCACATCATGAACCAGACCCAGTAGGAAGGCTCTGAAACGCTGGGGTTCCACCAGCACATGGACTGACCCAGGTTCAGCAAACTTAGGCTTGCTATACAGGAGACTGTTCTCCCAGCATATCCAATGTGATCCAGGCTGATCACCTGCTGACTGGTTTGCAGCCTGTTGCCACAAACCAACAAGAGAAGGGCACTTCTGCTGCTCCTGGCAGAATTCCTCCCTAGAGGGGCCTTCTTCCTGCTGCCATTAGGTCAGCTCAGGCAGGTCCCCAGTTGAGCCACTTGTTCCCCTGTAGGTTCCAGGGCATCCCCCTCAAGGACTGTGGGAACCACGGGGTCAGTTTCCCAAGCTCCCCGCCTCTTCTCTTTCTGGCCGACACCATGGCTAATCTTTCAGGCTCTAGGTCCTCTTGAATGCCATAGACTGAGTGGCCACACACGCCCACTCAGGCAGACCCAATATCTCTAAATGAGACCTCCGCTCCACCTTCGCCCAAATGGAGCTCTCCAAATCATTGCCTAGTAGACAGTCAGCAGACATGGCTGGCCTCACAGCTACTCTCAAGGTCCCTGGGACCCCCCTCCCACTCAAAGGGAACCTGTGCCACTTTGCAGAGGCATTCTGAGTTGTCAGAGGCAACTATTGGGTAGAATGTGTCGGGCCACCTGCTCTTCAGACACCAGCTGACAACTGACAGCTGTCACACTGGCTCCCATGTCTCTCAGAGCCTCCACACTATGCCCACTGCCTGTACTTGTTAGTGTTGTCAGGCAGATGAGCCATTGGGACCATCTCACTGTCTCCTAAAGAGAGCAGGGACATCTCTGTGGGACCCCCACCCACCTTGGGCACCCAAATTCTCCTCCAAGGCTACACTAGCCAGTTCCCGGGGCGGTGCACCAGTGGGTGCGGTGGTAACCGGTTTGGGACACTTAGAATTGTGTGAAGTTGGCCTGGTATATGCTGTCCACTAGTTATAGTGGGCACCTTGCACCAGTTCAAACAACCCCTTATTGATGATAGGTTAAAGACAACCTTTATTGAAAGCTATCCTAGTGGTAGCTATGGAGAGCAGCCTTCAGGCTGAGTCTTGAAGGAATGTAAAGCAGCTTGTTTTACCAGTCTATAATCTCTTGAGTGGCTAAATGAAAGGAGACCACACCAGGTATATATATAAAATATATGTATTTATTACTAAACACACCCCTCTAGTCTATTTGAGGCTAGAGGCAAAAGTACATAAGTTACACTTCAAACTATTACAGTAAAATAGCACAATACACGTTCACGTTAGGCCCTAAGGGCGGCCCAAACCATATATTAGGAAAGTGGTATAAGAACCATGACTTGACTAGACACAAGGCCTAGAGCCTGTAGAATCGCTGGGACCCCAAGGAACCACCCAAGGCAGTGACACAGGGGACTCACGGGGGCCGTGTGCAGTGTGAGAACACAACCGTGAGCTCCCGTTAGCTTCTATGGGGAAAGTCGCGGTTAGATTTTTACAGTTTAAGGACACTCAGAAATGGACTAGGACCAAACCCTCTTGGACTTAGACAGTTCTAGGGTCAACACCCACAGGAGCACTGGAGTACTCGAGTTACCTCACCCAGGGAAGCCGGGTGCATAGGTTTCAAATGGTGTCGGGTCGCATCATCGTTTTCAATGGCAGCTTGCGAAGATGTGCTGCTGCCGGGAAGGTGCGAAGTGTCCGAAGGGATCGAAGCTTGGATCGGAGATGTGAAGAACCTGAAAGCAGAGGGGACAGAGTGTGGGTCACTTACCAGTGACCAGGGGCATGCTAGATGAATACCCACCGATGTTGGGTGTTTCAGGTGAAAAAGGTGAAGCTTGACTCTTCAGCCATGAGGACCAGGAGGCGTCGAGGACAACCAGGAGCTGGATTCGAGCTGTCTCACAATGGATGTCGAGTGCTGCAGTGTTGGTGCCCGGATTGGACACAAAAAGCCTTGGCAACAGCAACCCATGCAGAAAGGAGAAATATGCTTCTGTGCGGACCAGCAAGGTCCTGGGGACTCCCAAGCAATGGAGAGTCAGGGCACGCCTGGAGCAACCAGGGAAGCCCAATTAAAGTAGAAGTTGCCTTCACAGGGACCCACCAGTCGACGGACCAGGGATCACAAAGGTGCCTCGAGCGGGAATGCAAAGAGCAGGCTCACGGAACACTCATGGAGTGTAGGCCCACAATCCTTGGTGCAAAAGGTGCTCGGGGTCTGGGCTACAAGTAACCCAATGCACAGCTTCAAGAGTTGTTGGGAAGCTGATGTACTTGCAAATGTGCATGGTGTCCAGGGGTTCCAGTTCCACAGTACCCAAGAGGGCTATGGGTCTCAGCTTTGCTGGGTACTCGGTTCGGCCTCTGGGAAGTCTGGAAATCCACCTCTGGTGATGCAAAGTCTTCGGCGTCCGGTGGGAGCTTCAGAGATGCAGACCGGACAGATGTGTCTTTGGTGCCTGCCAAGCAGGGGAGTAACTCCTTTACCCCAAGGGAGGTTCTTCAGTCATCTGGCATTGAACAGATTGCCAAAGGTCCAGGATTCAGTTTTAGAGCTTCGTCCAGGAATATCTAAAGTTCTGGTTACAGAGGTTCCTTCTTTATACCCAAGGAAGGGGTTGGACTAACTCAGGGGACCCACCTATGGGAGGGTTTGGAAAGAGGGGTGGCTACACCCATTTCCTTTGTCCAGTTTCATGCCAGAACCTGGCATGGAATCATATAACCGGTTTGAGCTGGACTATGCACAGGGACACCAAATGTGCCCCCAGTGCAGGACTTCAAAACACTCCTGGAGTGCTCCCACCCAGCCCTAATCCACTAAGGACTGTCTGGGAGGTGGTAACCTATTGTTCAGTCCTCCCCTGCCAGAGTTTCGGTTAGCAGCAGGAGGCCAGACTCGTGTCTGTGGCTGCAGCATCCATTTTGTGATGCCAGGGCTCTTTTAAGCTGGTACCGAATATACCGGTGCTGTCATGTCTCTCCCTCTAGAAGGGTGGGATCATACTCCCAGTTACTGGTGTGGGGGTATGATTCCAAGGTGTTTTACACCAAAAACGACATGTTTCTGTGCAGCCAGTCCAAAGTTAGCATTTACCATTTGGTTATAATGCACTTAAAAGTATATGGTCAGGCTGCATCACAGACAAACCCGGAGAAGAGATTCCGAAGGCTGCAGAGGGGCTCTGCTCATGCATGGGCACCCTCTCACACAAAACCAAGCACCCTGCCTTCAGGATTGATAAGGCCTGCCATAGGGGTGACTGATAGGTGTATATGTGCAGTGATAGGTGAGATATAGTGAACCTATATCTCAGTAAGGGGTGCATGCACCACCTTACCCAAGCTGTAGTAGCAGACCTGTGCTGTCATTTTGGAGGGCTTCCCAGGGGTTGCATAATACATGCTGAAGCCCCTGGTAGGCCTCTGGGGTACCTATGCCCTGGGTACATAGTATACCATATACTAGGGACTTATAAGGGCACCTCAGCATCCAATCTGTTGTGTACCTAAGGTACTAGGAATCAATTTAGAGAGGAAGCAGCTAGGCTGGGGTCCTGAATAGCAGGGCCCCAGCCAGACTAAAACCAAAAAACAGTGTTACATCAGCAAAATGTGGGGGTAACCATAAGAAGCAGATCCTACAAGGATCCCCCCAGAAATGGCCCACTTGACCACAACTAAAACAGATCTTGGGACCCCTCTGAACAGGCTTATTTGTCGGGACCCCTGGTTTCTTTTCAGTGGGAGGCTAGGAACCCTTACCGGGGTTCCCTTGGTGATTACTTTGGGGCCCTTTTTGGAACTCCTTTTGTTTACCCTTGCTACCCCCACTCTTCTGCTGGGGACCCTGCCCACCTATGGCGGAGTCTCCCACATGACCTTTGTGGACCCTGGTACTGACACAGCAGTCCGCCTCCACAGCAAGCTTCCTGGCGTCAGTCAGCTTACTATCAATCAGGTGCTGGCGTAGCTCTGGAAAACAACTACTAGACAAGTGCTCCCATGCAACCAAATCATAGAGACCCTGCAAATCAGTTACCTTGCTACCCTTCACCGATCCATCCAGTGCTCTAAAAAAATAAGATACATATCCAACCCAAGTACTTGACTCCAGCTTCTTGCAGTTGCAAAATTTCTGCCTGTACTGCTTCGGGGTCAACCCATAATCATGCTACTAAGGCTTGTTTCATGGGGGCATAGGACATCTGATCCTCAGTGGGCAAGTTCAGCAATGTTTCCCTTCCTACACTAAGAAAGCAGGCCCACAACCTGGCTCCCCAATCCTTCTCAGGGACTCGTGGGATCTCATTGCAACCTCATAGGCCTTGGACCACTGACAAATGTCCTCATGCTTTGGGAAATCCTTGATAACCTTCTTGGGGATGTATACTTTCCCTTCTCCAGGCACTGACGGTGTGCTGCCACCAGAGGGAGTTATCTCTAGACTCTTGCCTTTTAGATCCAATTCCCTCAATCCTCTTTCATGCTCTACAAGCATCTTTTTATCTTCCATGACTAAGGGGCATATCAGCAACAACCGGCGATAATTATCGCTTAGCGCACTTAGCGCTAGGATAATTATCGCCGGCTAGCCTGGATTTTTATCGCTGAGATAGCGTGCTATTAGCAACGCTTATCTCAAAAGCGATAAAAATCCTAGTGCTAACTGCCTAACATGAGATTATCGCTGGAAAACCAGCGATAATCTCACGAAATGTGGCATTAGCTTTTTGATAGGGACTCACAAACTTAGCCATGATATCCTCCTTCCATAGGATATCATGGCTAAGTCAGACCTGAAGCAGGCGTAAGGAAAGTAGCGATAACCGGGGTTATCGCTACTTTTCCTGCCGCTATGCTTCATAGCGTAGGGCGTGATGATAGGAGAAATGTCGCTTAGCGACATTTCTCCTGTCATGTCAGGTCAGGAACGCCCACTTTACATCTCATGAGAGATGCAAAGCTGGCCGTTAAGATTTCGTATGCTAAAGCAAGGTTTCACACGTTAGCGTGACCTTGCTAATTAGGCGATAAAATTATCGCCGCTTTTCGACAGAAAAAGGCCGCAAAAGCGGCGATAATTTTCTATCGCCTCATTGTTGATATGCCCCTAACTTCTTACTCTCCAACTCCAATTTCTTATTCTCCATGTCACACTGGCTCCTCAGCTTGAGCTGAGCAATACATGCACTCTGCTTTTCTACCTGTCCTCCAACTCTTATGGAGACAGACCCCTTGAAGACACATTGCTGCCCTCCCTGGAAGGTACCCTTCCTCCAGTGAATTTTTCCCCCTCCATCATAGGTTCCTCGGTCTGCCCACTGGCAATCCTTACTTCCAACCAGGCCCTCAGCACCTTTTGGAATTCCTCCTTTCTGGTAGGCCTCTCCCTGAGATTTTAAATGTTTTGCAGATGGCTTTAAGTTGTGGCACAGTGTAGGTATCAACCCTATCCTCTTCAAATTCGATATCCACAGATGCAAGTGATGCTGGTTTACTCATGGTGAAAATAGGCAGTTGTCAAGATGTAAAAAAATCCAAGGAATGCACTCACTAGTAGTGTACACCAATCACTGTATGTAAATCACAAATGCAAGCCCAGCATCCTCACCGCTGACCACCAATGTTAGCAATGGGGGTCGCTAGTCGGCAGAGGTAGGTACCTTTGTCCAAATATGGACTTTTGCTTCTAGTCAGGGTAAGGAGGCTAAACTCCTAAAATAACCCCTGTTCACCCCCTTGGTAGCTTGGCACGAGCAGACAGGCTTATCTCAGAGGCAGTGTGTAAAGCATTTGCGAACCCATACAGTAACACAGTGAAAGCACTACAAATGGACACCACAACAGTTTTAGAAAAATAAGTAAGCTTTATCTAAACCAAAACAAGACCAAACAACAAAAATCAACAATACAGTATTAAAAATAAGGCTTTCAAATGGTAGAATTAGTTCAGCTCAATGCAAGTTGTAAATGCGACACATTTCTCACAAAGTACCTTGGATGTGTCACGCAAAACAAACAAAATGACCATAGGGAAGGTGATGCGTCAGTTCCTCACATGCAGGGAAGGTGATGCATCGGCTTCTTGCTTCGGGGGAGGTGATGTGCAGGTTCCTTACTGCAGCGCCGGAGAGGTGATGTGTTGGCTCCTTCCCACAGAGGAGGTGATGTGTCGGTTTCTTACTGCGTGGGGAGGTGATGCGTTGGTGTCTTACTGAGTCCCCTAACGATGAGACTTGGCGCCTCGATGAGATGCGACGATCTGGTTACGATGCGTGAACTATAAAGGCAGCACAGAAGGCCTTGCATCAGACTCAGTGCAGTGATCTCGGACTTCGGAGATCGGTGCACTCGATGCGGCGTACAGCAATTTCTCAAGCCGTGGCAGGCACTGTGATGGTTCCTTTGGCGGTGCATCGGAAACAGGTGTAGATACGTCTCGCTTCTTCGGTGGTGCATTGCTTTACCAGCTCCCAGCAGCAAACAGTCTCTAGAGGTCCAGAACAGCAGCAGGCACCTCTCTGCAGGTTAGAATTCCCAACGCGTAAATTCAGGGGAGCTGGTGGTGAAGTCTTTGTGTCCCTGAGACTTCAGACCAGGAGGAAAACTCAGTGTCAAGCCCTTGAAGATCTTCTTTGAAGCAGGTGACAAAGCAAACAGCAAGTCCTTTTCTCCTTTCCTTGGCAGCAAGCAGTCACTGCAGGCCAACCCCAGACAGCAAACAGCACAGGGGGAGTAGCTCAGCTTATCCGGCTCTTCTCCTTGGCAAAGGTTCCTCTTGATTTCCCAGAAGTGATGTAAAAGACTTTTAATACACAAAAATCCTTTCTTCTCTGAAGGCCGAGAGTGTCTGTACCCAGCCAAAACCAGTTTGGTCCTCACCGGTGCAGCTTCCTGGCAGAAGGTGGAGACAACATTGTTTAAGGCAGACTGGGCTCATGCAGGTGAAAGGAAATCTCCTTCCCCTACTCTAAATGCAGACCATGTCTATTCAGCCCAGCCCTGACTCATCAGACTTCTGAAGCCGTTGCTTCTCTCCAGCCCCTGTTATCCAAAAGCCAAACATGCAATACACAAACCTAGCAGAGGCACACTGGATGGTTAGGCAAGAAAATACAGACTTTCTAAAAGTGGTATTTTCAAACACCGAATGTAAAAATCACTCTCCCTAAAAGATGTATTTTAACATTCTGAGTTCAGGCATACTAAACTTTTCTACCTTGTTTCCAGGGCCAGTTATGTTGATAAGATGTTATAAACAAACTCCCTGTTCTGTCCTATGGGAATAGGTAGCCTTGCAATAGTGAAAAACGAAATTGGCAGTATTTCACTATGAGGACATGCCACACACATCAGGGCATGTCCTACCTTTCACATACAATGCACCCTGCCCACAAGGGTACCTTGGGCCTACCTTAAGGGTGACTAATATGTAAAAAGGGGAAGGTTTAGGGACAGGCAAGAGCGTGCACTTGTCAAGTCGACATGGCAGTACTAGACTGCACACAGGCTATGCAATGGCAGGCCCGAAGTACCTTTTATCGGCTGCTTCTGTGGGAGGCAAAATCAGTGCTGCAAGCCCACTAGCAGCATTTGATTTACAGGACCCGGACACACACAGTGCACTGTACTAGGGGCTGACTAGTAAATCAAATAGCCAATCATGGAAACACCAATCCATATCAGTATTTTACAAAGGGAGCACTTGCACTTTGGCACTGAAAAGCAGTGGCAAAGTGCCCAAAGCATCTAGACCAGCAAAACGGAGCCCAACACACAGCAAAATCACAGGAGGAAAGGCAAAAAAATGAAGGGGAAACACACACTAATGGTGCCAGGTCTAACATAAATGCTAAAGGACTGAAATTCCAGCAAAAAACAAAGCTTCACATATTTCCACACTGATAGGTTCCTGGTCTGCTCCAAGTTTAATAATTCCAGCTTACAGGCATAAAACCCATGGTGTCACTACTATCCCCATTCAATCCGCCAAAGTATGGAATTCACTGCCTGCAAAGAAAAGAGCAACTGAGGATTGTCTGCATTTCAAAAGAATAGTTAGGAGTCGGTTGTTGCCAACATGACTTATCCGAGAAGATCCACATTTTCATGTAACACTAATACTATAGTAACTACAGATTCTCACCTCTCGGTCTACTGACAGAGGCTCAGCACAGGAATAAACATAAGATCAGGATTAAAGGCCTCCAAGAGAAAATGTACATATTTTTTACTCTCAGAGGGCGAGGAACATAAATTCACATTTTGATAGTATGCTGAAAGCATGATGCAAAGAAAAGTATTTGTTAATTTCACTCTGCCAAATCTTCTAGGTGAAAAGGAGGAAACAGATCATGAGAGGAACGTTTGTAGGGTATGCTACCAGAACATCACGTACTGAATACAGTCTGACTAAAAATATTGAGACCTAAATATTGTTAAGAAAAATATAGCCCCAAAGAAGTATAGAATATTTACACCCAGTGGGGCAATAGTTTTGTAAATTATATGTAGGACACCATTTGTATGTTATTCAATATTATGTGGTATTCTGACAATTTGACTGTGAGGCAGGGTGGAGGGAAGCAGCGATTGCATTTCAGAAGAAAGTAATTTGTTTATTCAGTTCTTGAAGGCTTTGCTGAAGGAAATGAATACTGGCAAATGGGAAATATTTAGAAACACTTTGCACTGAGTGTGCATCACAAAAGTGATCTGGCAAGGTGTTGAAAAGGGATTTACTTTCCAGCACAAAACATGTTTTGTGCTGAAAAGTAACCCTAAAGCACCTCACAAATATGCACTGCTTTGTGTCAAGGCATATGGCATGGGTATTTGTAATTGTAATTGTATTTATATAGCATTTTCTACCTCTGACGAGGCGTTGAATCCATTTATTGCAAGGAGCACACTAATCTGGAACCCAAGGTTAGTGGTTAATCCAGTGGTTAAATGTTGGTTATTGCAATTAGTCATGTGCTCTCAAGAAGAAACATTGCATGCATTTATCAGGTGAATGGATGGTGATATTGCAAGCCTGGCGGAGATTAATTAATGTTAGGTTGCAAAATAGGGTTTTAAAGCAGGAGAGGTTGTGATTTATGAAACGAGAGCTCAGCCTATTGCAGAATTATAATAAGAGAGATTAAAGCAGACAGGCATGAGACTAAGAGGAGGCTATACTCAGAAATAGAAAGCATATGCATGATGGGAGATAAGAAGAGGGCTACTCTGAAGAATGAAAGAAAGGAATCAAATGGAATGAAATCATGTTTAGGTTTTACATGTAAGGATTTATGAGTATGGTGGGAGGTCGGCTTTCTGAGACAGAAAGCAACCTAGATATGCAACCTGTAGGAAACAATCAGAGCATGTAAGCTGTAAAAAGAAAAATAAGACACATAGTGCTCCATGTCTGGGACAGACCGCTTAAAACATGCAAGTTTGAGTGTACACATCACTTAAACATCAGTCTAGCTTGCTATAAGGAAAAGCCTTTTTTGTATGGTCATTCCCAAGTTTCTGGACTGATCCTGCTGGTTTTTCAACTCTTGGAGTTCCCATGCAACCATGCATTGTTTTTGAGGCAAAGCCATATCTATGCTGTAAGTATGCCAGCGCAGAGGCAGAGAAACTGTGGCATGTGATGGTAAATATGGAGCTGTTTATTCTCGCCCTTAGAAGCAACGCTTTGGGTGCTGTTCTGGGTTGCGTTAAATTATATTAAATCTCCCCCTTGTTTACACAGGAAGTTTCACAATGTGAGAGCAGTAAGTAGCAGAGGCTCAGCAGGCAATGATGATCGTACATTTCCAAGGAGTGATTGCAAAAATCTGAGGAGACATTGTCTCACTGAGCTAGGAGGGAGCTTTATTATAGAGGAGGTTGTGGGGTAAGCATGGAATTTTAATTTACCAAGTAGGGATGGGTAACTAATGGATATTTCCATCATGTTCGTATGAATTATGTTGTCAATTGTTATACAAACTGGAATCTCTGCAGTGAAAAAAGATAAAGGGGTATGTTTTAAATAAAAGCGGAGTGATTTCCAATTTTGTCTGCTATATCTTTGGTATCTTAATAAGGCTACAAGCCGCTATGCAAATTGGGAAACATTCTTTTTGTAGGATGAAGCTAAGTAAAACTCAAAGTGCAAAATGAAAAGCTCGTCTGTACATTCTGTTAAACGCAAATGCAGACCATAATATCATTTTATGTTGCAGAAAAATTAATTGCTCTGGAAAACCATTAAGTCACAACTATAAAAACAATTAAGGCACTGTAGCCTTTTCAGTGATAACACTACATTTGAAGTCACGGCTTCATAAAGCAGTAATGCACACAGTGAATTTAGATTTTTACAGCATGTGAAATTAACTTCCGGAACATTCGGGCTAACAAAGTGTAGCTTAATGTGATTGAAACGCATAGACATAGCTTCTTCCAGGCATATATATAGCTGGTGAACAAAGGCTTCAAGGAATCCGATGGAGAAAGTCACGAAATACAATTCCAGGCCAGTCTTCAATCGGGTACTAAATTAGCGAGCAGCGTGCCCATCCAAACAACACCGTATCTGGCAATTGCCCCCACCAACACAATAACGGGAACTCGGAAAACCCGTAATAATGATATACCAAGGCCATATCACAGAGCTTAAGCACAGACGAACAAACACAGCACAGAAACGAAATGCACCAAAATCGTGCTTACTAACCAACTCTGCATTCACAAATAGAACATTTGCCTAAGACCACCCTTTCTACGGCGTGTGGGCACGCACACACGCTTTAGATTGCATTCTACACGTTGCCAAGACTTAAGGGTTAGGAAAATATTAACGTCATAAAAACACACATTATAATACAAAGAGTATCTAACAATGAAATAAGGCCTCAACCCTGCCCGACACCATGCATCAAACTCGAGAACCATGGGAAAGAAGGTCACATGACACATGAGCCGCCAGTGTCAACATGAGAAACATGCTGAGACCGCACATGTAATAGCAAATGTTGGATATGTCTAATCAAAAGCCTTGCACCTTTCCTGTAATTTTCATAATACACCTAGATTACCTATAAAACGCCTGAAAACAACTACAGTCCTGTACCAGGACCAAGGCTCTTGCTAGCGCAATGATAATTTGAAGTGTTAGTCAATGGAAGGTCCTAAGTGCCACAACAGGCTTCTAAACTGTTAGGACAGAAAAGTCCTCACATGATAATGGATGTGCACCCTTGGCCTGGGTACCCCAACAGTACTGGATCCCCCATGCTGATTTTTGTTGTCTTAGTCAAACACAGATCACGCATGCGCACTATAACATAGACATGTCTCATGGATTGCGGTCTTTGTGAATTAGGAGGTGCTCTCATAGGGTGAAAGGCTACTGTCTTTACCATGAGTTAAAGCACAAGTGGGGTGATGGCAACATACCATCTAGTGATCAGTAGAAGTGAACAGGTCCAAGTTACCTGAGTCACTGCAGTGAAGCCTACAGGTTCGCTCATTTAAAGTTCTGCTGTTCTGTGCTTAACTCAACCTTGGCCTACATCTGTTTGGTGTGCAGTGCTGCACAGTGCATGTTTGGTGTACATGTGCTCGGTGTATGTTTGCATGTGAATGGTACAATATGGAGATGAGGCACCACTGTGGAGTGTGTGTATGTTATATTCCTATGCTGAGGATATGTGTGCCTGTGATTGGTACAATTCATGAAGAATGTAGTGCTGTGCATTGCATGTGCTGGGTGCATGTGTGCCTGTGAGTGGTACATTACATAAAGGATGTTGTGCAGTGAGTGTATTCTGTATAAATGTGCTAGTTGTACGTGTGCCTGTGAAAAGTACAATTTGATGGCTGACTCTGCAGTCATTTTTGGAAGACATAGGGTTGCATGGTAAAACATGAAGAGGAAAAGGAATCCACCCCAGACAGATTTGTGTATTGCTGCATTCCTGTAAGCTGGGTGGGACACACTGGAGAGAAGGAGAACCAGGCTCTTCTGGTACACTTTAATGGGTGCTCTTTGATGGAGAGAGAAGTTACAATGAGTGGCCTGAGCACTAGGCCTGGGCGTAGATCGCGAAGTAGCACTTCGCGAAGCTACGCAAAGTGAAGTTCGTACTACGCGAGCTACGCGTAGCACTTCGCGAACTGCGTAGTACCTTGTTCGCACTGTGCCAGATGTCGTTTTCAATGATTGCACAGTGCGGACAAGCAACCGGCACTGTGCAATCATTGAAAATGGCATCTTGCACAGTGCGAGCTGTAGTTTTCTGCTGCTCGAGTAGATTTTTTCTCGAGCTTCAGCTTTCTCAACGCGAACTGGTAGTTTCTCATCGCGAGCGGTCGCGAGCATACGCGACCACTCGCAATGAGAAACCTGACCTCCTCGCATTGGGAATCTCACCGGGAGGTTTATTTTCCATGCTCGTGATCGCCAACTTGAAGTTGCTGATTGCGAACAAGGAAAAAGTCTCTCCGGGATGTCATTTTGCTTGCTCGCGGTCGCCAACTTGACGTTGAGGACCGCGAGCAAGCAAAAAAAGACCGCAGCACTACGCAACACTACGCTATGCGTGTTTGCACTGTGCTACGTGCAGTTCGCATAGTGCGAAGTAGCGCGAACTTCGCAAACTACGCGAGCGTAGCGTAGTGCTTTGCCCAGGCTTACTGAGCACATCTCAGGAAGGAAAAGGGGCTTATAAGGGAATTGTAAAGAATGGGTCTGAGGCTGGGGGCTAACCTTGTGATACACATATCACTATGGCAGACATCCAGGTCTGAACTCTAGTCATTCCCATTGCTTGTACTTTGGGGCTATCATCGTTGACGTCACTCCTCCTGTGACAGACTGCTTTTTGGAGGGTGAGAGGGTAGAGGAGTGGGCACTTCAAAAGAAAGCCTACACCCAACATGAACTTCAAAGACTCAGGTGTTAAATCACAGATGGTGTCTATAAATGGATATAAGAAGGACATGGACGTCATTTAGAGCTCACCAGGGGTTGCAGTTGGAACCTCTAGCTTGCCCTTTGCTACCACGGGTACTGCCTTTGCGACCCCTGGCCTTAGAGGTCACAAAATCAGTTCCAGGAACAAAAGGGTGTCTCACATTATCAGAGTCAGGATCTAACCTCTTTTCCTGCTCATTTTTATTACACGATTTGTGGGTAATTGTATATTATTCACTTTTAGTGTAATAAAACGTGGAGCAGCAACATCTGGACCTTCACTGGCATCTTAGATGAGAAAAATAAAATAGTTTTAATGTATGTTGAGTGCATGCATGTGGGTGAAAGTGAGTTTGGGTGAGAAAGCGTGTATATGTGTGAGCATGTATGTTTATCTTTGGAATAGTGGATGAGTGTGTGTGGTTAAAAATGAGTGAGTAAGTATAAGTGAGTGAGAGTAAGAGTGAGTGAGAGAGTGCGAATGAGTGATTCAGTTTGAGAGTGAGTGCACGAGATTGGGTGAAAATGAATGAGTGCAAGTCTGTGCTAATGATAGAATGAGTGTGAATAAGTAAATGTAAGTGAGCATGTGTTGTTCTACTTGCAGATCTGCTTTTGGACCTAGCATGCTTCTTGGCTTATGGAATCACCCTTGACAAAATGTTGGCAATGTAATACTGGAAGCAATACTTGCATATGGGGTACCATCAGTAAAATGCTACTTCTGGCACTCTGCATTTAAGTTTTGGCATGAAACACCCATGAAAAAATGCCATCGATGTCCTCCTGGAGGAAATTCTTGGCATAGTTGGCACCTATGGCAAATTGCTTTTGATGGCACATTGGAGGAAATTCTTGGCATATGGAATGACAACCGTGGCAAGGGCAAGGGGCCATCCATGACAAAATGGGGTCTTTTGACTAATTAGACATAACCTTTGACTTAAGGGACCTCCATTGTGAAGGAGAAGCAGTATTAAGACATTTCTGGAACTGGCATTTTGTATGAAATGTTTGGACAAAAGGGGCCACCATGGCAAAACGCTGGTCCTAGCAAGGGAGGTAATTTTTGACATAAGGAGGCACCCACAGGACATTTTAAAAGCATAATTGGGTGAACTCGCAGGGACTGTTAGGTTTCAGTATCTTGGCACACCATAAAAGGACTTAGTGAGTGTTTTGTTAGAGCCTATGACATTTTTGAAAGTATATTTTAAAATTGTGTATTAAAATGCCCAGATACATTTTCTCAAGGAAGAGAAACCCCTGGAAAAATATATAATATTAATTATGCAATTGTGTAACTTCTGCAATGTTAATTATTGTGATGTCACCAGGATTAAGGTTATGTGACCACTTCTTAGGATGATGCAGGGTCAAAGGTCATATGATGTCACTTCCTGTGACATCATTAAGGTCAAAGGGTATATGATGTCACTTCTACTACCCCAGGTATTTTGATGAATCAAAATCCATGAAGGAGAGCTTGAGACCCCCAAAATTCATGACTATCAAGCAGTCGGTTTGGCTGTGCAAAGAGTAGAAACTCTGCAAGACTTCTACCTGTGACCAGGACTGGAGGCCAAGGCTTGCCAGTCTCCCCACTGGGTGAGGCAACATCACCCAGGGAATCCAAGACCACCTTCCCAGGATCTTCGAGCTCCAGCACCTGCCTGCTTGCCAAGACGAGTGTGCCCTGTGAGAAAGAGGAGAGTTTTGGAGGGTGCGAGGTCCAGCGGGGAAGCCTTTTAAAGTTGACTTCCTTAGCGAGGTATGAGAAGACGGCTATTGCTCCAATCAGGTCATTGCCTGTGTGAAAGTAAATGTCAGAGATCTTTGCATGTCAGAGGAGGGCTGCCATGAAGAGAGCCATGATCTTCGTTGTGCCAAATGGGTCACCGTCCATGAACAGTGAGAAGTTGGTGACCCTTCATGCCAGGAAAACCCACCGTGAAGTGAGTTGTGAACATTGCAGTGCTGAATGGATTATCATTAGGGCTCCCGGTTTTATGGTATTTATTTTTTTAACATTTCTGTCTGTATTTATCCATATTTATTTTTTGGCCATTTTATCTGTATTTATCCATATTTATTTTGTGTTTTGCGTATAAATGAAGTTGAAAAAATGTACATTTCCATATTTATTTAACTGATAGACTCACACTAATACTTTGTCTGTTGTGTTTTAGATATTTAAGCTATCAAATATTACATAACAATACATCCACTGGTAAATACTAGCATTACACCATAAATGTATGTTGACATATGCCGTTATTTAAATACATTTCATCCTGTTTTTTAATTTCCATGCTGTCCATATGCTCAGCTGCTGGCCTATGATTCATCAAAGACAGCATGGAGAGTCACTTAAAAGGAGCAACATTTCTGTATTTATCCACTTTTAAAAATAAATGCAGACAGAAAACACATTGTTTTCTGTCTGTATTTATCTGTAAAAATCCGTAAAAACGGAAAACAGGGAGCCTAAATTATCATCCACCTGCAGTGAGGGATCAGCAGCCCCTTATGCCAGGAAGGTCTGCTGTGGAAGATTGCCATGCTGAGTGGGTTGTGTCCCCTATACGGTAATGGGCCAGCAACCCCATATGCCAGGAAGGACAGGAAGGAATCTGCTGTGCTGATCTGGTCAGATGCCATGCCCAGTTGTGAGACATAGGCTAGAGGAGGTCACCGGGACCAAGCAAAAAAGGTGACCTGATTGGGATCTTCACTGGAGGAGAAAGGTCACAGTGGAGACTCCTGCTAACCTACATCATAATGGAGGATCAGCGTCAGGACCTTCGCTACCCACCCCGGTGCAAAGTGGAACAGACCAAAGAACTTACTCAGCCTGGAGGAGCCACAACCAGCCTCTGGTTACTGTAGAGCATGACTGCATGTGAGGAAATAAATGACCGATGAGCGTGCCTGCCTGGGCACCGTGCAGTGAGTTCACCTGAACAAGCTACTGCCACTTTAGCGCACACGGAGGGGGCGCACTGAGGAACACAAGTGGTGCTGATACTGCAGGTGCAGGTAAGACTGATTTAAGCCAGTCGGCCCCGGGAGAACTTGCTTGTTAGAGAGCACTTCAGCGCTGCAACATTTCTCACTTTAAGACCGAGTTAGAGAGAAACTCTTAGGACTCGGACTACTGTGCTTAACCCTCTGGTAACTTAACACAAAATTAGTCAGACTTAACTTAGTGGACACATTTACAAAAATAGATTAGAATCAAATACATTATTTGAGACCAAAACAATAAAAATTCAATCAGTAGATTCAGAGATATCAAATTTTGAGTAAAATAGTGCCTATTGGCACAGAGCACCAACTGTGGTTATCTGGTTGCGCCAGACCGGGACAAAGTCACAAGTTCAGCCTGACTATAATGGAGCACAGGGCCGGATACAGGAACTGTTTTTGGCTCGCTGTACAAAAGTACTTTAAATCCTATTTGGGGAGCTTTGTTAGATCCCGCGTCAAGGATGCATCACTCAGCTGCAGTTCTGAGGAGCTGAGAGGCTGCGATGCGAGTTTCTGCATCATCATAGAGATTGCAGTCAATGAGGGGCTTGCACTGTGATCTCCTGTGTTGAAGATGTGTTGCACCCTGGCGATTCCGAAGAAGTTGCCGGGCTGTGATATGGAGTCCTGGTTCATCATTGAGGATGCTGTCGATGAGGGTCTTGCATTAAAGATGCATCACACAGCGGGAGGTCCGAGGAGACTGCTGTAGGAAGCTGGCTCTGTATATACTGTACCAAAGTAGGTATAGCATTCACAGAGTCCAATGGATCCCCAAAGGTAGGCAGAGGTTAAAGTAGATAGTACCATACTCTCTATTTATGGTAGTGTGGGTGAGCAGTAAAGGCTTATCAGAGGGTAGTGCTAAGCATTTATTGTACTCACTCAGGCAAAAAATTATTTCACACACTCAAGGACTGGACTCTGAACAATTTGTTTTGTGTAAAAATATTATTTAGTTATATTTGTTTTCTAGAACCAAGCCAGGCCTGGTGCAGGGAAGTATAATAATACTTTGCAAGAATATGCAGTTTAAACATAGTTCGAGTGCAATAGAATACAAAGAATTGGTTACAGAATAATTACTTTGTACTTGTAAACAGTCAGAATTACTTTTCAGTTACTTTTCTGACACATTCAGGTATTTCTAGATACTAGGCTGATGCATTTCCTAGAAGAGGGAAAAAGGAGGTAATGCATTTTGCAATATCAGTACAGGTTTGCAGTATTACTCACAATACACACTTTGTCCTGGAAGAACAGAACTGGTTTTACAGGTACGGGGGTAGGATTCGGTCAGATGGGCACTCGAGTCATATTACCTGCTAGGCGGCTGGGTGCAGACTGCAGAGACCACACGTTAGCCAATGAGCTAAGCATGGTCGTGGGGTTGGGGACTGAAGTGGACAAGAGCTCCTGGGGTCGAGGTTGGCACAATAAGGCCAACACAAGAACTACACCGCTAACGGCACAGAGGCGGCCAGGTGTAGGATGTGGTCTTGGCTGAAGCTGCAGATTTGGTCCAGGATCCCTCGGGTCGGTCAGCAGCTGATGAGGCAAATGGGGTAATTGGGAGTCGTCGTTTTGTGACAGCAAGCGTTCAGAGTCAGTCGGACGATTATGGTTGGATTTTCTGTGCCACCACAGACGCTCCAGAGAAGGGCACTCCTTCTGCTCCTTGCAGAATTCCTCCCTGGTGGGACCCCCTTCTTGCTGCCAATGGGTCAGCTCAGAGACGTCCCCCAGTTCAGCTACCTGTTCCCCTGTAGGCACCGCGGCGTCCCACTCAAGGTCCACCTCCTTCCAGTCCGCGGGCACTTCAGGGGCCAGTTTCCTGTGCCCCTTGCCCTTTCTCTTGGCAGGGACTTGGGCCATTGTTTCAGGCTCTAAGTCCTCTTGATCACCCTCGCTGGCCGCCATTGACAGAGTGGACACGCATGCCCACTCTGGCAACCCAAGCATCTCCAAGTGAGACCTGAGCTCAACATCCAACCATAAGGACTGCTACAGGTTATTACCTAGCAGACAATCTACAGGCATGGAAGGGCTCACAACCACCCTCAAGGGACCTGCACCACCAGACACTGGAGCTTTGAATTGTCTACAACAATTACTTGGTGGAATGCCCCTGGGACGCCCTGCTACTCAGAGACCAGGTGACACCAGACTGAGGTCACACTGGCTCCAGTATCTGTGAGAGCCTCTACCCTTTTGCCATTGATTGTCACCCAGGTGCGGTATTTCTTTGTGTTAGGGGGAACATGATTTCCTGGGACCATCTCACTGTCCCCTAGTGAAATGAGGGTCATTTCTGCGAGATCCCCACCCTCCTGTGGGTACTCTTCCTCCCCAAGCGCTACACTAGCCAACACATTGAACTGCCCACCGGTGGGTGGCTGTGCCCCCTTAGGGCACCTGGGTCCCCCCTTCATGTAGCCCACCTGGTCACATGAAAAACACTTGCGGGCCGGTCTCAGCAGGCTTTCCTGAAGAGACCCCTTGCTTCTTATCTCTGGTGGATGGGAACCTTTACCAAAGGTGTTAGTTTGGGGCCCTTTAGAGAACTCCTGTGCTTTACCCTTGTCCCCCCTACTTTTTTGCTGGGGACCCTGCCCACCTTTGGCTGAGTCTCCCCCAAACGCTTTCTTGTGGACCCGGGTACTCACCCAGCTGTCTGCCTCCATAGCAAGCTTCCTGGGGTCAGTCAGCTTACCATCGACTAGGTGCTGGCGCAGATCTGCAAACCATAGACTAGACCAGTGCTCCCATGCAATTAAATTGTAGAGCCCCTGATAATCCGTCACATTACTGCCCCCTCACCCAGCCAGCCAATGACCTGCAGAACAAATCTACACATTCCAACCAAATGTTGGCGTCAGACTTTTTACTAGACCTAAACTTATCCCTGTACTTCTCAGGAGTGAGTCCATACCTGATGAGGAGAGCATCCTTCATGTCAGCAAAGGTGAGGTTCTGCCCCTTACCCAAAGATATCAGGGTATCTCTAGCTTCTTCCAGAAAGAGAGGATACAATCCTGCCCCCCATTTCCTTTCAGGGACCCCATTCATATGAAACCTTGAAACCACCTTTGTATGTCATCCCCCTTATGGTATTCTTTACCTACATTCTTGGGAATGTACACAATCCTATCGGCCTGCACTGAAGAGTTGCTGTCACCATCCGTGCTGGATTTGCTTTTCAATTCCAGCACCTTGAGCCCACGCTCATGGTCTAATACCATCCTCTGTGACTCCATATTGAGCCGCTCAAGCTCTATCTCATGCCTCCTAGCTTCCTGTCTGTTCTCCAGCTCCTCTGGGGACAAACCAATGCTACCTGGCCTGGAGGGATCCCCCCCTCCCAAAAGCACATCCTCCCTAGGAATAGGCTCCTCTACCTCTCCACTGAGAATACCAGATTGCTCGCTGGCATTTCTGGCTGCAACCCAGGCCCTTAGTGCCTTTTGTAGCTCCTCCTTCCTGTTGATGCCTCTGACTTGGACTTTAAGGACTTTTTTGCAAATCGCTTTCAACTCATTCACGTTGTAGGATTACAACCTATACTCCTCAAAGACAATTTCCATGGATGCAACAGATGATGCTCTTGATTCAGGCATGATGAAGGAGCAAGTTCAAGCTGGCAAGGTCAAAAATAGGCCAAAAACAAAAGTATGTGGTACGTAATGGTCTGCGATATGGTAGTAGTGTACACCAATCACTGTAAGTCAAGTGCAAGCACAAGTCCTATCCTCACTGCTGACAACCAATGTTAGAAATTGAATTTTTGGTCGGCTAGGGCATGTGCCAAAGTCGGACACAAACCACCACTCAGGATAAGGGAGTTACACTCCTAAAATAAACCCTGCTCACCCCCTGGGTAGCTTGGCACGAGCAGTCAGGCTTATCTTAGAGGCAGTGTGTAAAGCATTTGCACATAACCAACAGTAATACAGTGTAAGCACTACCAAAGGACACCACACAAGTTTAGAAAAATATCCAATATTTTTATACACGTAAGACTAACCCTGGGCGTAGTTCACGTAGCCGCGCTTCGCGAAGCCTCGCGAAGCTTCGCGAAGATGTCTTTGCACTACGCGACCTTCGCGTAGCTTCGCGAGCTTGCGTAGTTGCTTGTGGCAACCTGTTCGCGATGGCTTTTTCTTGTTCGTGAGCGCGGTAAGCATGTTCGGGGAGCTGTTTGCATGCTCGGGGGATATATCTCGCGATCTTACCCATGCGGTCGCCAATGGGCGCGGCCATCTTGTTTTTCTATTGTCCCGCCCGCCGACGAGGCCTTATTTCCTGTTCCGGGTCGCGGATAGCGTGTTCGCGATGTGCATTGACGTGTTCGGGAGCGCTTTTAACTTGTTCGCGATGAATAGTACATGTTCGCGAGAAATATCGCGCGAACTTACCCACGCGGTCGCGAATGGGCGCGGCCATCTTGTTTTTCACTCTATGCTATGGTTCTGGGCCTACTTTTGTATCCTCCCATTATCTTTGCCATCCTTTGTCTTTAAAACATTTTTTCTGACTTTTTTTAATTATTATCTATCTCTCTCTTTGCCTAAGTTTATATTTTCCATTGTATTTCTACTTTTACTGTGTTTTTGTTACTTTTATAAAGTTCTTTCTATCTTCTTCCCCCTAACTTTTTTTTCCCCTTCTAACTTTTCTTTTCCGCCTCCCACCCACCCCAGAGCCATGGCCAAGGGCACAGCAAGTCCCAGTGGCAAGGGCAAGGGACCTGCAGGGGCACAGAAGGCCCGCCTGCCTTGCGGTAGAATGCGTCCTGCATGGGTGCAGGTCCGGCAACTATTTGGGGAGGAGGAGGTGGCCGCCCTTGTTTTCATCCAGCGCCACCTCCCCTTGACCTTGGCAGCAGGCGGCAGGCCCGGCTCCGGCTACGCTACCCAGGAGCGGCACCGTCGGTGGGCGAAGGTGCGCCGGGCCGTGTTCCGGTGCTCTGGGGTCCGGCGCACCCACAATCAACTAGCCCACCGGTGGTCCGACATCCTGGACCGGGAGCAGGACCTGTTGGACCTGCTAGGTGTCGAGGTCGTCGGGCTTGGTGAGTAACTTATTGTGTATATTAAATTTGATGAACAACAAGATTACTGCTGTGTGCCAAGCGTTGCTGGTAAATTAAGTTCCAAAAAGCAAAATGTTCTTTGATTTAAGAACCCAGGTGCTCGGTGGTACTCTTACTTGTTTGCAACTTAGTTTGCGCTAGCTTGTGCTGATGCTGATTATATAAGAGTTTATTTTACAGAACTGAAGTTAGGTAATGCGATTTGTTAGAGAGACTCTAGTCCTTCCATTGTCCTACTGTGAAATAGTGGTGGATGGATATTGGATACTAGGTTTAGTTTGTTAGTATTAGTTAATAATTGTTTTATGCGGTCTGCGTGACGCCTCCTCTGTCACTGAGTGCTGCTTACTCCAGTCCTCCGTCGAACCTTTTGTACTTTGTTTAGTGAGTGGTAGGCTTAGCATGGTCAGTCAGTAGCAGAACTAGATCAGAATCATGCAACCAACCCACAATTTGTTGTATCTTCTATGTATGCACTAATGTATCCATGTGTCCTCCATCTCATCTATGCATTTGATGGCTGAAAAAAAATGGAAATGCAGACTTAGTGAACAATTGGCCCGTCTGGAATAGGTGGTGTAGGTCAGGTGGTACTTACTAGGCTTCGTTAGTATTTGTAATCAGAATGATTATGGAACACTGGAGTGTTCATAAATAAGTAGACGATACGTGAATGCAGGAAGAAGCCAGTAGTTGATCCATCGGATTAGATAGTTCAATTTTATTGCAATAGTTGTTTCCTAAAATATTGTTTGACTTATTTTTCCAAATGATTTATTATTATTTCTTTCACAGCACTCCTTAATGTTTGTCTCTTTCTTTATTATATTTTACATGATCATCAGCACCACCCAGGGGCAAGAAGACGGGGTCGGAGTCGGCGGGGGACCCACAGGAGGACCGCTCCTCTACCGAGGCTCCTGCTGCTGGCCCCAGTAAGTTCTACAGTGGTTATATTGACATTTATATTTCCCTAACTTTTACTGCATCTTTTTTTTTTTAACCATAAATTATGGTTCCACTTTCTAATTCTATTTTTACAAAACCTACTTCTTTGACCTTGACTATCTGTCTCCAAATTCTGTTTATCCCTGCCTCTAACTAAGTTGCTTCTAACTGCCTCTGCTATGACTCTCTGTACTACTACTACTATTACTATTATATTACTCTGTCTGTAGCGAAGCTTGCACAGCTGCCCACTCTTTATAGAAGGTTTTCTTTGGAATAATAAAACTCTGATTGACCAATAGCTCTAGCCACTGTGTCCTGTCCTTTGGGTTGTCCTCTTCAAGTCTTCTCAATGTGGAGGTTTTGATAATTACCATAAACAAAATGGCCAACCAGATATTTGACTAGTATTTTTGATCGGATAGTACATGATACTACTATTGTCTAGTGATTCTGCAGAGCCACATACAGAACTATGCACAACAAAATAGGATGTTGCTGATGGGAGGTTGGACCTTACTGATCACACCTCAGTCCGAAGAACCCAGGATCCCCTGACCGACTAGCTATAGTGTCTCACATTAGGGTCCCACTCCCGAACCCCCCCATGAAGAAGATACAAAATGTTGATGATGACTGAGACAGACAACCCAGAACATAATAATACCATTTTGCACACTCACTTGGGTAAGTCCACCCCACCACACCAAATACCACAGAGTCTATGTGTAAGTTCAAAAGGTTTATTTGAAACAAGTATCAAACTCTGTACATCGTTAATATGAAATTTATTTTACTACAGTCATAGTCAATAAGCCAGCAAAAAGCCTAACATTAAAACAGTAAACATTTACAAGTGCATGACAACAAGAACAAGAGCCAAGATCTTTAGAATTCTGGAAGACCCCTCACCGTAGAACGTAGAAATACTGGTTACATAATCTTGCATCATAATATGTTCTGTAAATCTCTGGTTTGTAGAAGGGAATCATCCGCCTATTATATGAGAAAAATGCTGCGAGTTAGCCGTTAGATAGGATACTGGTGAATGGAAGCATTTTGCAGTCATGGCAAAAATTGTAACATGTATGTGATGGCTAAGCAATATGAACTAAACAAACTCAATAAGTGTGTTTTTTTCCGACCTCGTCACTTGTACGCAACAGTCAAGTGGCCTCAAAGGCATCTACTCTACTGCACATCTCACTAAGCTTGCAGGTATAATTAAATATGCGCCAAAAGAGTAGTAGTCGACATGATGAATCTAAAAGGGTTACACATGGCTCAGGCTAACTTTCAAAAGAGTAGAGTAGGACTAGATGACCCCAGGAAGTGGAACCATATCACCACTAGTGTCTGTCTACTGACTGTACATACTGTCTAGTGCTGATGTATGTTGTATTAACTTTTTTTTCAATGTTCCAAGTGAACAACACTTAAAATAGGGGGAGGTGTCCAGGCGAAGTGGCGGCACCTGCAGACGAGACAGGGGGGGGGGATGCAGCAGCAGTGGCCGGCGGCGGTAAGTTATATTCATTAATTCTTGACATTACTACCAGATGGAAGTGTGTTCACTATTTCACTGTACTGTGCGACTTATTATTATACAACGGTTGAAGAAGACACCCTTTACTTAGCATTAGCAGCGTGATTAGAGTAACCAATGGCCTCTTCGATTTGACTCCAAAATCAGCTGTGTGAAGGTTTTATGGAGAAGACAAACTCAGATCAGATGACCTTGATGGATGTGTTGAACAAAGAGGGAAAGAACTAAGGGTGGAAGGACGGGTGAGATAAATAATATGACTGACTGGCAGAGAAGGATATGTTGTTGGAAGGATATGTTGCATAGGTGGCTGATAGTAATCAGATCAGATGCAAGGGTTGTTGAAGGATGGGTGGAAGGTGAAAGAATACCTGCCTGGGTGGGCGACAAAGTTTGGGTGGATAGTGGTAGATAGCAAAAATCAGCGTTGTTTGGTTCAAATTCAAACTCAAAGCCAAGGCAAGCAAGGAAGGAGCGGAAGCATGGGTGGTTGTTGGTGAAACCAACTAAGTATGAGAGATATAAAAAAGAAGGATAAACGTTTACTTGAATGGATGTATTCCTGGATGTGCTATAGACAGTATAGGATTGGAAAGTGTCACTGGAGATTCTTACTTTGAAGAAAATGTAAAAGAAACTGCGCGACAGTAGCAAAGCCTAGGGGAATATAGGTAGTATTATCAGAATACAGTACACTTGCAGTAGTTTGCAAGCACGTCATATATATTTATATATATATACATTATCAAGCAGAAGCCCCTTCCTCCCACTCTGGGGACCACTCCCTACCTATTATTATTAATGTATTTTCGAATTGTGGCAGCCAGCCTGCAAAGGGTGTCCTATCTGTTGTTTATGGTTATTGGTTACACAATCAATGAAAGCAAAGTACCCTCTGCAGTAGCGGTTGGTGGTGGGAGTGTTTGCGGGCGGTGACATGGGGAGGGGACGGGTGGGTGGCACTGGCGAGTAAACTGTGTATTACGGCCAAATACAGGTAATCAACATAAAAATAAATAACATTATTTTCAATGTGCGCGCTGCACCGCCGAATGCAAAGCAGTGCGTGCAACAATATTTTTTTTTTATGTATTGTTTAATTACCAGTGATTGTCCTTAATCCATAGTTTACTATCCCCACCCTGCACCTTCCCACGTCACCGACTCACCGCCCGGCAGCACTCCCACCACTGACCGCTACTGGCCTGATGTCGTATCGTATTAGCATCTATAATATGAATTTAAGCAATGATCATTGGATCAGATAAATAATCAGGCTTTTTGTAGTACCATGGCAGGGTGTAAGTGAAATTGTGCATGCCATTTGCCCCCATGTAACAGAGTATGGCCAGTGCCAACGGCCGTAAGGCGTCATACAAAAATATGAGCTTCCCCACCTGCAGACAGTAGTAGTAAATAAAACTAACGTAAGTCTGCATCATGTGGCTCATATCTGTTTCTCTTGGGTGCAAGCTTAGCTGACTGAGCTGGCATGCCGGCTACAACAAGGTTATGTAATTGGGCTAAACTACAGATAACAACAACACGATTGGTGTACCGGAGTACATAGTACGATTATATTTATAATGCCGGAAACTCCCACAAATGTTAGAGTCCAAGGAAGTAGGAGTAGAGATACTTACCACCAAATCACAAATGTTATGAACTGTGCTTGCTAGTGATACTGTGACACTATGTGTTGAATGATTTCAGTGTTAAGAGTATTGGCTACAACATGTTCTTTTTCTTTCTTGATTCTAGATACTCCTTCCACACCAACAAAACCATCTCGGAAGGAGTTGGCCGCTAGGGCCCGGCGCCAGAAACTGGAGGCCATCTGTGAACATTATCGCCGGCTGGTGGTTCAGGTGGAGGAGGAGGAGGAGGCGGCTGCAGCCTCCTCCAATGCCCCGGGCCCCAGTCAGGCCCTGCCTCCACTTTCACGGCGCCGTGGTCCGGCAGCCGGCCACCGCCGCCCATCTATTTGAAGCACTGCTGCCCCCCACCCTGCATGTAACTGCATGGCATTTCGACGCCAGCTGCTCCGCCGGGTGGCCCGCTTGGAGGAGAACCTGGAGGAGCGGGTAAAGATCCTGGTGGATAAACACCTCAAGGCCCGCCGACGATAGAGGACCTCGTCATTTGCCCCTTTTTAAATTCCTTTTGTTGGTGGGTGGGTTTGTGGACGTTGGGGATTTTTCCGGACATTTGGGACTCGCAACTTTCGTTTTGGACATTGGTTGGGGTTAGGGAGGGGGGTGGGTTAGGTCAGAGTGGGATAGTTTATTTTTGTTAGTGGTATTAAATATATACTATTATTTACTTATACGATGCTAATGTTTTGTGGTGGGTTACAGTTTACCGAATTCAATGTAAGTTACATGGTTGTTTACTTTGTTTCCGTGCTGCTGCATGCCCACAGCCAGTGTTTGATTTAAAAGATCTGCCGATTTTGTAACACACAAACCGATAGATGCAGTACCCCTCACTGAGTTATTTTAATTGTCATAATAGTACTGTCAGTCTCTCCTCCTAGTCCATACCTCCCACAAAACTTATCTTACCTGCAATTGATGATGAAGTTCGGCACACTGATGGCTGCATGGTTGGTTTCCCAAATTAACGGACAAGATGCCATTATTGTGGTGGTAGTAGTAGACACTGGCAATAGAATTTGAAAAAAGAAAGAGAAAGTCACTTGACTGAGAGACTGTGGGAGGAGTAGTAGAACAGAACACAAAGTAAACTACAGCATGGGTGGGCTAGCAGAAGAAGATCCTTGCACAGCCTCAGTTGAAATTCAATTAGTGTTGCTTTCACCACATCTGCCCCAGCAAGCGTGTGATCAATTGGTGTACGTAATGTAGTCATCACATCACACCTCAATATAAATCACACAGCCCGGGGGAAGAGAGTTAGGGATTGATGAATGGATGGGAAATGGGGTTTTGGGAAAGGTTTGAGAAAGAAAAACAGACCGTATGCATGGACACAACAAAAGTAAAACACAATCTTGTAAGACGACTATGATCCATTATCAAAGAAATCAAAGTATAAAGTGAGAAAAAGCAAATGCATGCATGCTGAGGAAGATTAATGATAATGAGTTGTACTTACTATACCTATTACCCAATGAGACAGTACAGTCAGGGAAGAAATTGAAATTTGCCTTGCCTGTCTGCCGCCCTCAGAGCTCAGACCGAACCCAATTACATGCTGTACCGGGCTTACTTTTATTTTTCAAGCAAGCAAAGGAAATTAAAAAATAGTTGTAGGGATCAATTACCAAACAAACCACAAGACACAGTCGTAATGATTGAAGAGAAAAAAGCAATCAAATAAATTTAAAGACGAATGATGAATGATACTAAAGTTACTAAATTATCCTGGTCCAAATGTGGAGTTGCATCATTATCGTCATTCCTCTTGGTCCTCCCTTCCATGGACACTCCGCACATCATTCTTGGGTACCACTGCCTGCCTGATGTGGATTGGTAAGGTAAGTGTGAGTCGTTTCTCCCACTATAGCACAGGTTAAAGGCCGGCCTGTAAGTGTAGATAGAAAAACGAACGGGGTATTGAAAAATTACTGCATTTAAAACAATAAACTCAATTACAGTGGAGTGCAAGACGAGAAGACAACACTCTGGAGAGAACACTTTCAGACTGAGGCAGCTTGGATTGGATACATAAGTGTCTACTCTACAGCATTAAGGTACAACAACAACGGGACAGTACTCAGGAGCCAGCACAGCCACAGAACAGGAGAACCGCGGCACAGGCCAGGCACCCTACCCCTTACTTACATTTTGAGCGAGCCAGAGAAATGTCATATGCACTGCAGCAACCGAGCATTTTCCAAATGAAGTGACTAAATCAATGCGCCACTGTCCCTCATACCACTACACTGTATTCCAGTCCACACCACTACACGGACATCTAGCCTAGGTCTGTGCTGTGGTTCTTGTTCAAACTGTTTACCTTTTAAGTCAGCCCATGAAACACAGTTATTCCATCAATTTTCTCCGATCCAACTGACTGTGTGCAAAGATAGTATGCTCAGCAGCATCATGATGATGACCGTGTGGTACGTCTTCTCCAACACCAACTCAGTCTGTAGTGACTGATTAAGTTTAAAATATATTCCATATTACTAAATTGCAACGGTTATTGGCCGGCACCTGCAATGGTAGGAGTACAATGTGGCTATTATTAAACAACAAGGAAACATTAACTGTCACCACACCAGAGTCACTTTTACTTTGTATATAAACTAGTATAGTTCTACTTCATGCACAATTATTCGTAGTCAGCCAGCATCCAATGCAATGCAGGCCACCATCATTCACAATAATCACTCATTACCTGTCTTGGTGTTCTCTTTGGCTGTCTGATCTGATGCCTACCTAGCCTTCTGCCAGTCAGTGATGAGTTTCTTTCGGCTTGGGAACAAAATGGAATATAGCTGGAGTCACGTTTCACTTCTTATGGAGGGACTGTTAGAGGCAACATGTATTGTACTATTCAACATCTCCATCCAATGTCTGGCTTGCTTGAAATGTACTTAGGGAGAGTAGGGAAGATGGAGCAGGACCCTGAGGAGTGGAGTGGACAGTTATGCACAGACGTGCAACTCCAATAGGGAAATAAAAAGAGGAGACTGTTGATGGATTTGTTGTGATTAGATTTTGAACCAGAAAAACAGATACACACAGTCACACACAAATAAAGGAAGGGAGAACAATTTGAAAGCCTAGTTGTCAGGGAAGAGGAGCTCGTCCTCAAACTCTGGTGGTTCAGACAGAAGTACGTCTTACAACCCACTACTTATGTCATCGAAGTAGCTCTCCTCTTCCTGCTGTGATTCACGTATTTTGTACTCTGGTGGTATAAAGTGTTGATTCATTTTGATCATGGTTAACCTCTCAACGCTTTTGGGCGAGAGACTGGTCCTTTTGACAGTAACAATGGCACCAGCAGCACTGAAAACACGCTCTGAAGAGACACTTGCAACAGGGCAAGCCACATACTTTATCGCCAGCCTGCTGAGCACTGGCCATTGGCTTCTTTTCCCATACCAATACACCAATGGGCTTTGCTCCATGAAGACCTCTGTTGTGTCATCTAGATAGGCCTGAACCATCGCTCAATGTTCAGGGGTGCTCCGATTTCCTGGGCCTCTTTTGCCTTTGCATCAGTCATGGACGTACAATACCCTTTCCGTAGAAACCAATCACCTGCCGTTTTTTTAAATGTGCCTGATGATCCTGTTGGTGCTGTTGATGTTATTGCTGGCAGTGTTGTTGACTGCTGGGAGGCAAACGCACTGCTCTTGGCCTCTGAAGTAGAACTTGGCCCTGGGTGCCCTGCAGTACTTTTTATGCCCTGGGGGGGTGGGCCTCTAATTAAGATCCTTTCGTTTTCAAACTCAGTGGCTTCCTCAACTATCAAAGTTTTGTACTGGGCAACATTCACTTCTGAAAAAGGAATTACTTAATTACTTCGCAGCAATAATTTGTAAAGTGGATCCAAAATTGAGGCAGTAATGTAATGTGGATGTGACACAAATAATGTTATTTTGAATCCTTGTATTGTGAGATAAGCGAGCGGATAAGGTGTCTGCCAAATGATATGTGTCTACTTTGTCATCCAGACCTGCATACATTTCTGACACCTCCTTCAGCTCTTGCTCTAGCATGTACAACAATGGAATAGTTTGGCCCATAGTACAGTCCTCCCTGCTCACTTCACACGTGAAGACCTCAAAAGGAAGTAGCATCTCTGTCAGGCATTTGACGAGGTCCCATTTGGCCATCTCAACTCTCATGCCTTTCACAGTAGGATCCCCTGACCTTTTCATGACATAAGCATTAAGTGGTATGTACTGCTCAAACAGACGCTCAAGCATGTAATACGTTGAGTTCCAACGTGTTGGCACCTCCTGGATGAGTGCTTTGACTGGCATTTTATGCTCACGCTGAATGACCCTCAGCTGCTTCCGGGCTTTAAAAGAATGGTTGAAATGTGTGCATATTCTTCTGCAGGTGGTCAGTAAGCTGCTGACTTTGCTTTCATTTTTCAGAAAGTCTTGAACAACAATGTTAATGCAGTGTGCCAAACATGGCACCCTGAAATAGCCACCATCTTTCATGGCCCTAACTACATTACTGCCATTGTCCGTGGCAACAAAACCAATGGTAAGCCCTCTTGGTCGCAGCCACTCAAACAACTCATCCAAAATGTTTGCAGCAGTATGAGATTTCTCCATAGCAAACATGGCTACAGTTGCATGTTTGCGAGTGTCTTTAAAAATCTCAGCGGTGTCAACAACACCGTCAGATATCTTATCTTTAACACCCGAAAAAGAGACCCAGTGTGCAGTGATGCACATGTAATCAGTGGCTTGGCAACTGGTCCACATGTCTGTTGTCAGGTGTATACTCTGAACAGCACTCTTTTTTAAGGCTTTTCCAAGCAATTCCAGCATGTCGTGATGTAGTGCTGGAACAGCAACTCTTGCGAAATAGTAGCGGCTGGGAACTTTCCATTTTGGGCAGATGGTGGTCACAAACTCAAGAAAACCCACCCCTTCAACAAAAGAAAAAGGGAGAAGGTCCAGTGCTAACATTTTTGCCAGCTTTGCATTGTACAAACATGCTATTGGGTGGTTGCGTTCGTACTGCCCCTCCGGCCTACTAAACATGCTAAGAATGGTAGGCTGCATGGTATTCCTTCCTGTGGTCAACGTCGCAATTTTTGGGCCAGCAGTACTCCTTGGTGTCTCAGGCTGACTCTTACTCTTGTGCCAATGAGATGTGGCTGAGGATGTGGGCGTTACCACTGCCGTGCTGGGGACAGGGCTACTTTGTGTACCACTACCACAGAGAATGTCTCCCTCTTCTTCCTGTTCCAACGGGAGCGGACTTTCTACTCGTTTATGCCCAACAGCAATGGTTCCAGTTTTGAAGCGACTAAGGTGCTCCTCCCACTGGATTGCGTGGTGTTTTCTCAGATGGGTCATTTGGGCTCCGGTACCATAGTTTGTACCAAGCTTACCAAGACTAACAGAGGTATGACAAACGGAGCATATAGCAATGTTCTCCTCCTTTCCGCTAACTGTAAAGAAGTCCCACACTGGGGAGCTTAACTTTTGTCTCCTTCTGGAGGTGCCACTCCCACTTCCAATGCCGGATGAACTGGAGGGTGTGTGTTGAATTTGACTCTGTGCAAGACCACTACCTACTACTGCTGAGGTGGTGCTTGTGCTGGATGTAGGACGCTGCCGGCCCTTTGCTAATATAAATATGGAAGCTGGAGGTCGTGTTGGTGTTACCTGTGTTGGAGGTATGCGTGCTTCATCCCTCGCAGCCATTTTGGATAGTGTAAAAATGTTGGTCTCCATCTCCTCAGGCCCGGGAGTGCTGTTTGTGATGACTGGCTCATCATCATCATCATCATCCTGCTCTTCTACATCAACATCCATAAGTGTAAGGCTTTCTGGAACCTTCCTTTTCCCATGCCTGCTCTTGTGATGTGTTTCCCTCTCAGACTCAGTTTGTGGCTTCCAAGTGGCATCTAGATCATCAGAAGGGGGGCTTCGTGAAGAACTTGATGTACTAACCCTCCTTTTCATTGCTTGGGATTTGGATGCCAATGGAACTTCTAAAGGAATGGCTTCCTCTTCTTCCTCTGCATGAGGCTCAATTTCCTGAACTGCCCCTACTTCGGGAGGAACAACAGCTACTATTGCGGGCGGTGGCTGCGGCTGTTGACCACTTATCTGCTGTGTTGATGATGTTCCTTCCTGCGTTGATTGTGTACTACTTTGAGATAGCGATAAGTTTAGTTCAGGCTCAGCATCACTGCTTTCCACAATAAGGCTGGCTACCTCTTCCACACTCATCTGCTTGTGCCTGGGTTGGTGGGTTGGGCCCACTGATGTGGAGGTGCTGCCCCCAGCTTGGCCCCCTGACACCGCTGCTGCAGGCGTCATTTTTGGTGTACCAAAAAAGGTTTTGGGAGGCACACCAGACTTAAGTAACACTTCCTTCTTCTTCTGTTCCTTCTTCTCCATGGCAACTTTCTTGGTACCGGAGGACCTGCTACCTGCTTTCTTTGGGGGCATCTTCAACAGATGTCAAAACAGCACTCAGTAGCACAAGTTGCAGAGATGCCTGGTCAGGTCACTCACACGTCACGTTGTGTACAGCAGCAGGACGTCGGTCTGGCACCACAACAGTGGATGATGATGACACACCTCCTCTGTCTTTTGTGCACCTAAAAGCAAAAAAGCCAGAAGAACATCAGTCAAAAGATCCATAATATAATATATAACTTATTAGTGTCTGGTGGGTGGTCATCACAATTATTAAACTAGGCCACAAGCTTGGAGGCCTATGCAAAAAGCACAATGCCTGCCTTCGTAAAATGGCCGCCACACACATGCACAGGCCACCTACCACAAATAACCAAAAAGTGATTACAAAGGACAGGAACAGGAAGTTTTAGTGTCTGTGGAACTTACTTCCTCTCATAAAAATATTTTGAAAAAAATAAAAGCTTCCCAGTGCTCCAAACCTACAGCTCAATGACAACCTGAGGAGTTTTTTAGCAGAAATGAACAAACAAGCGTTTTCGAGAAGGATCTATGTTGCTCGCGAGATATTGTTTGCCAGATTGCAAAAGCTGCGTGTCCGGGATCGCGAACTGTACAAAAAGGCTTTATCGCTTGCGCGAACACGCATATTGCGAGCGCGAAAATGACGAAAACTGTAAGTCCGCGTTGTTGGGCTGTGCAGAGTTACCAAAAGTACGCGAGCTGAATCCCTAGGCTTACATACTGGCTAAAAAGCCCTATTTATTTAACACACACCCAAAAAATGCTATTCCACCCCAAAAAACACCTTTTGCAATAAAAACCAAAGCCATCCATGGTGTAAATGAAAATCAACAGACAACACAAACTGTAAATTTAAATAACGCACCAAAGATTTGAGGCTGACTACCTCTGGGCCTACTGGCAGACTAGGCCACAAGCTTGGAACAGATTTGCAAAATCAAGCACACTGCTTGGATGGCTCCACAAAATGGCCCGCACACACCCACAACAACAAGAAATGGAAGACAGTCAATGTACGCCTATGGCAAAAGCACAATGCCTGCCTTCCTACACACGTATAATTGATTGTCTGTGTAATGTGTGATATAAAGTTCTCTATCAGTGGCGCTGTAAATCAAATTAAATGCATCTGAGCGAGAATGTGGTTATGGAGACTTGAGGGCCATTGTTAAAGGGTGGTAGTGAGGGAATCTGTGGCAGAGCGAGTCATTGGGGGGCACCAACATTGTCACACAGGGTTCCACCAGCACTAAAGCCAGCCACTCCTACTTCCTACAGTTCTAATACCAAATCAAAAATGTTGATTTGAAAACCCCTTGAATATGAAGCATACCTTCAAGTCAATGTATGATTTAGCAGTGGTCTCAGTTGTTCTAAGTCTTTTTTTATTTATGTACAATCTTGATTTGTTTGCAATGGTGTCTTGTAGTTTTGTACTATATGTGTTGTATTTTTGCACATAACATAATTCTGGCGAGTAAAGAGCCCACACACAAAAAAGATTGTCCTACGTCTCTTAGCATGTTAGTGTGGGATACTGGTGAGAGGATTTATGTTAAAACAAATTACGAAGTATTAATGTCATCCTAAGGTAGCAAAATAATGGCACAGAAAGATATTGAAATTTGCAATTATATCCATGGTGTAAGAGGCTTTCTCTTGTGTAATTTTATACTTTGAATGATCCCGCCCCTCATTACCTTAACAGGATCTACCCCCTTTATGAGGCAGAACTGGAAATTGTATCATGCACTCATCTGGAAACAATCAGTTAACAAGGAGTAAATAATATACATCTTTGTGAGACCTGCACCTAGCATTTCCATCCAATGTGACAAATGTAATCATTTAATACAGTTTTAAAATTATGGACTTATTTCATTTGTATATTTATCTTTTTGTCCATGTTACTGATATCCATGTTAGGTCACTTCAGTGATGCCAAATAAGATCAATAGTGCTGCAATGTCACTTTCTGTGATGTCACTTTTTGTGATGTTACCAAGGGCGACTCCTCCACTAGGGCGGAGGAGAGTTGCCCTACTGCTTTCTCGCAGTGCGAAAAGCAGAAACAGAAAATGCTAGAACTACCATTTTATGATTCTGCTTCTCGCACTGCAAGAAAGCAGAAGTGTTTGGTAGGGGGCGGGCGGGTCTGCTTTAGGGCAGAGGAGGAGTGCCTTGCCCACTGCTAACAGCAAAACACACAAGATGATGGACGGAATGTTGCATATTGGCAAAACATTCACCCTCAGTCACAGATCTGGGTTTAATCCATTGTTATTTTGCTCACCACGCCACCCCAGTTGAGACATGGCCATATGCGAATCAGTCTTCACCCTGTGCCTCATGGGAACAGTCCAGCCCGAACTGCCAAGCCATGTCGTCCCTGGACCGGAATCAAGTATCCTAGGACCGGTTTTGGGGTTTCACCCCTCTTCAGCCAGGATAGCTTGACTCCAGTTGTGTAGTGGGCACAGGATGCACGTCTGGGCATACCCTTCCCACATAGGGCAAACAGCAAAACACACAAGATGATGGACGGAATGTTGCACATTGGCAAAACATTCACGCCCACTGCTAAGGGCACTGACTGTTTGGTCGGCCCTCCGGGGCTGACCAAACCAGTAATGCGCACTCTGGCCTTTCTTCATGTAGGCTGCATGGAGAAAATGGCCTCCCCATAGGCGCCTGGCTGGTCGGCGTCCCGACCAATCACAACGCTGCCATTGCAGCATCGTGATTGGCTTTGGGGAGGGGAGGGAGGCTGGCTGCTTCCTGTTCCTGTCAGAGGCAGGAAAGCAGGAGAGCAGCTCAGGAGCAGAGATGACGCAAGACCCGGGAAGGTAAGTTTATTTTATTTTTAAATTAACCACCCTCTCCTGCGCGAACCCCCGCGAGATCCCCCACCCGCGAGTCATGCTGGCCGCGACTGGATGTTACATGCAAATTAGAGGGGCCTCACATCTTCCCTTTCGCCCGGGGCCCCAGAAGTTTTAGGACCGGCCCTGCAGCTACATTCAGGGAACCTGGGACCCCCTCCCACTCAAAGGGAACATGACCCACTGGGCAGTGGCCCTCATAGTTGCCTGCAACTATGACTTGGTGGAATGTATTTGCTCTGAAGACACCAGATGAGACCTCACAGTAGTCATACTGACTCCTGTGTTACTCGCAGCCACCAGACTTTGCCATTGATAGTGACCCACTGCCTATACCTAGAAGTGTTGTAAGGCATATGATTTTTTGGGACCCTCTCTCTATCCACTATTGAACACTAAGGTAACTTTTGCTCTTTGCCCCAAGCTAACGGTGGCCACCTCCTCCCTAAGTTCTACACTCACCAACCCAGGTGTCTGTACACCAGTGGGGGACTGTACCCTCCTGGGATATTTGGTGTCTCCCTTGGAGTGCCCATGCTTGGAGCACTCAGTACACTGTAAGATGAACCTCTCTGTCTGTTTATCAAAGAATCCCTTTCTTTAACACTGAGACTGGGATTTGTTCCCTTGGGAATTATTTTGATGGCATAGAGGACTCATTATTTCTCCTCCATCTTTCTTCTGGTGGGACCCTTTACCACCCTTCTGGTGATAGCCCCAGATACATTTTTGAACACTCTGCTGCTGACCCAGAGGTCGACCTCGTTAGCAAGCTTCTTGATGGTCAGTGAGCTTACTATCAACTAGGTGCTTGTGCAGCTTTGTAAAAACAATATTGAACGTGTGCTCAGTTAGTATCAGATTAAATAGCCCAGTGAAATCTTCAACTTTGATGTTGCGCACCCAACCATTCAGGGTCTTGCTGGCATAATAAAGACAATCCACGCAAGAGTAGCTCTGTATCTTTTGGCTATCCCTGAACCGAATTCACTGGGGTGAGTCCAAACTTGGTGACAAGAGCGGTTTTCATTGCAATGTACTTCCTCTGGTCCTCCATCTCTAATGTAAGCAAGGTATCACTTCCCACAGGATGCATGTGTTTCAAGAATGATGCCCCCCAGAATTTTTCTTGGACCGTGTGTATCTTAAGGGCCACCTCTTAGGCAATAAACACTTGTCTATGTCATCCCCTACTGTTGAAAATTGAAATAGCGGTGTGAGTAAGCATTTACTAAAGACATGAATTCCCCTTATATAACCGAGTTTCTCTCGCTATGTTGACTAAAGTCTGGACTCCATTTTGTATTGTCATGCCTCCACGTGCGTAGCACGAGAAGAGTCCTATCTTCGTGTTAGTTGCTCTTGCAATCTGCCTAGTAACAGTCTATAAATAGCTCCTTTGTCCGTCTGGCGCATGCCCAGACTTGACCACATCTGTTATCAGTTAGTCCTTACTTGACCATGTTTTCGCGGGCTCAAGGAGTGTGTCAACTCCGCCCACATATTGATTCTGTATTGAAAATGTCCATAAAAGGCAACATTCCTTGCTTCATGTTGTATCCACCCACTTATGAGCCCCTCTGTTGTGTATAAAAGGGGACCGTGTACGCAAGTTCTTTGTGCTACTCTATGCAATACTGAAGGGTGTTGTATGGATTGTAGGACCACCCTTAAGGGTTAATAAACTTTGTCTTTGTACTTTGCAGTTTCCGTGCCAACTTCCTTGTAGATTCCATTTGCAGGAGAGTGAACCCTTGTGTCCTGCCTCCGCCTCCCACTACTAGATTCGGGTGCTTATGTTACGGACGCCACTTGCAGGACACCGCTCGACACCGCTGGACCACCAGGGACGGGATGCACACGCTGTTGGTTCCCCTCGCCGCCACTCGTGAACGTTGGCCGCAGTGGGGGGGAACTACAGCTCCCGGCATACCTAGCACCGGCCAGGACTTCCTTCCGGCTTGTTCCGCGCCCGGAGGCGCTATAAATACAGAGGCTCCCTCGGTGGAGTGGGGGACTTACCTTCTTTGCAGACACCGCTCGACACCGCTGGACCACCAGGGACGGGACGCACACGCTGTTGGTTCCCCTCGCCGCCACTCGTGAACGTTGGCCGCAGTGGGGGGGAACTACAGCTCCCGGCATACCTAGCACCGGCCAGGACTTCCTTCCGGCTTGTTCCGCGCCCGGAGGCGCTATAAATACAGAGGCTCCCTCGGTGGAGTGGGGGACTTACCTTCTTTGCAGACACCGCTCGACACCGCTGGACCACCAGGGACGGGACGCACACGCTGTTGGTTCCCCTCGCCGCCACTCGTGAACGTTTGCCGCAGTGGGGGGGAACTACAGCTCCCGGCATACCTAGCACCGGCCAGGACTTCCTTCCGGCTTGTTCCACGCCCGGAGGCGCTATAAATACAGAGGCTCCCTCCGCGTCGCGGGACGTGCGCGGGCGTCGCCGGGCTGAGCCCGGGCAGAGGGCGGGCCGTCTGTGGCCGTCAGGGGCAGACAGAGGCAGGGCTGGGCCACCCCTCTAAGGCAAGTGAACACTTACGCTTGAATATACCCCGTAGCATATCACCTGCTGCACTTTAGTTACCTATGCATGTAAGTTTGTGACTTGCATTAACTAGAAGGCTGGCTTACGAGTTCGCTAGAAGGCCTCTCCCCCCAATATTGGACAAAATCTGAACTCTGACTAATTGGTTGCCGGCTTGCTCCGTGTTCTTACTATCTCTTGCTGCCAGAAGCTCCTGTTCCATTTTTACTCAGTAACAGCAAATAGAATTAGATAGAGCTCTCAGTTACCATTTTGACCCAAGATATATAATTTATATAAGAGGATAGCCGTCATTCCCTATCTTGTGTATAGTCCAACTTATAATTTATATTTTATTGTGTTGCAAATGTGGTGCTCGAAAAATTCTAAGTAATATATCCCTAAGTTCAGGGCATTTAGGGTGATCACATATAGCTAGTAATCGGGCTTTTGAACCAAACTGTGCCCCATATTATTAATCCATGGTAAAAAACAATTCCACTATGGATAACTACCTTGTGAAAGTAGTAAGCCAAATTAATAAAGACAGAAGGAAATCATTGGGTCGCGAAAATACTACTACTACTGACTTAGGTTCTCTAAGTAATGCTGCTAATGCTGCTAATACTAATGTAAATACTGTGGCACCTAATGTCTTAGCCGCTGAATGTTTGCTAACAGAGTTTATGGTGCTACCTGAGTCTCCAGTAGTCTCAGAATGTCCTTTACTTACGTCTGCAGACTCCAACGCTACACCTTTGAATCTGTCGGACGAACCAAGAACTGATCATCATTTAGCATGCTCCCCAAAAAAAAGGGCTGTAAGGGAATGTAGAAAAACGATACCAAAGCAAGGTGGGGCACAGCACAAATCGAACTGTGAAGCTACTCCCAAAAATTCCCTTTGCCAAAAGGGAACTATGAACAAAAACTGTGGCACTGATATATTTTCAACGACAAATACTATGTCCTGTATTATTAAGGCCTTTGAGGACAAATTAGAGGCTGTGGTTAAACCACTAGTTGAGAAAATAGATATACTATCAGCAGAAGTGCTTAGACTAGGTGGCTCTCTTTCTACATTAATTGATACTCAGATTAATCGACAGGGTGGGATAATGGAGCAAGAGGGAAGAAATGTACAAGTCCCGATTAAAGAGAATACCCTTCCACCTAATCCCATACCAAACAACCAGATGCTGGATAAAACTAATGCCCCAAATGCAGAACCACTTCCTACAGGTTGGACAACGGTTCAAGCCAAGAAAATACGCTCTACCAATTTACCCCCACAGTGTAAACCATATGTTATAGTACTTACAAATGTGCCACCCTTAGACAATATGCAGTCTAATGTACAAAACGAATCACATGATTCCCTTAAACGGAAAACAGTCTCCTGGCTAAACCACAATTGTGGGTTTCCCGTCAACTATTCAGATCAGATACTATCAACTAGACGGGTCCCCTGGATCGGGAGTGCCAGGAAAACTTGTAAAGGTGATTGCATAATTGTTAATTTTAAACACCCTCAACACGTGGCGACTGTACTACTTAGAGCAGCATCATTGGCACTGAGAGAGAATAGTGTGGGTGTACATCCTTTAGGTTACTTTAATCAGCATTTAGCTAGGGATAAACAGATTAATACTTTAAGTATATCCCAAAACACTATCCAAGACCCACCTTTTCAGACCAATACAAACAATAGGTACTTGGCACTAAGCACCTTGGATCTAAATGACTGACTAACCCCAGCCTATGTGTCAGATGTGGAGACTAAGTTAGCAACCAAAGGTGGAGACAGGACTCCGACCATAGTGGAACCTAATGTTGAAACCGTTCAAATAAGGTTGGAGACCCCAGTAATTGCACATGATACTCAGACACCCTATCCTAGGACAACTACGGACACCTATATAAATTCAAGGATAACTATTGTTAGCTTGGGTGAGAATAGACAATGTGGTACCAAGCATACTAAGATTGGGGGGCTAACTACCGCAAACCCACCTCCGCATGAAAATACTGTCCCACACATTATTGCGGATGTGCAGCTGAATTCCCATCTGTTAAACTAATAACATGGAATATAGCAGGGGTATCTAGGAACTTGCAGGATGAGGTTTGGTGTTCTTACACTGAGAATTTTGACATCATTCTCCTGCAGGAGACCTGGGCCATAGATATACCTCATAGACTGGGTTATAGAACTTTCAGTCGTGGAGCAGTGTCGTCAGTGAGAGGAAGAGCATCTGGGGGCCTGGTGATCTGGGTAAGGGTTACTATGGAGGTAGATATTACATCACTGTCGATTGATTCCCCTGATTTAATGGGACTAAAAATGGTAACTACGGGGAAAGAAATTATATACTTATTAAATGTATATAATAGACCGCATCCCCATAGTAAAGATTCACAGGTGATAGTCCTCCTTGATTCCTTTTTAAATACTTTAAGTCCAAGCAAGCAGGTAATTGTTGGAGGAGATTTTAACTGCCAATACGAGCCAATATTGGGCTTGGATACTTTATTTGAAGAACAGGACATAGCTAATAATGTCCTTCCCTTAGAGTCCAATAATATGGTAAAAAATTCAAGAGCAGCTATGCAGATTTTACAAACTTCAGTAAATCATGATTTAAGGGCGTGTAATGGCCGCTTTCAGTCTGATAGACCAGCGGCTCCAACTTTTGGTAGGGGAAATTACAGGTCTCACATAGATTTTCTAATGGTCTCCATCAGTCTATGGTATCTAATAATAGATTTTAAAATAGACCATAGAACAGAGAGTGACCACTTCCCACTCCAACTATGGTTACATTCAGAACCTTTTGCACCTAAAACAAATATGATAACAATGCTAAATAGCCCTGTAGGAGAACACCAGGTCTCAAATAATAGGCGTGCTATCAAGTGGCCCTATATTCTGGCCAAGGATGAAACGATGACAAACATATACAACTCCTTTGCCGATATATTGGAGGGAAGCCAAATGCCTGTTCTAGGTACTCAGGATGTCCTTGATTTACATTACAAACTAGTAGACGCATTGACTCCCCACTTAAGTAAAATCTATAAAAAGGATTTGAGCCAGAAATGTAACCATTCAACGACAACAAACCAATGGTACAACAAAGATTGTCGTAATGCTAAAACTGACCTGATTCAGGCTGTAAAATTAAAGGACTTCCAGGGAATTAAAGATAGTAGATTAACATATAAAAAGACATTGGCCGAAGCAAAAAAAGCCTGGGACGATGTTCTCCGGGATGACCTCTTAAATGCAGCCCACCAGAAAGATCAGGCCTCATTCTGGAATCTAATCTCCAAGGGAAATAAAAAAGGCAGATCATCCAGGGACATATACCTCGATGAAAAAACCTGGTGTAATCACTTCTCTAAATTATATTGTAACATCAATGAGGAGATGGCCACGGAGGACCAAGAGATTAATAGATTACTTGATAATAATACCCGTCTAGATTTTAGTTTAGAAGAAACCGTTGAGGCAATACAGGCTATTAAAACGGGCAAAGCACCAGGCCCGACAAAATTCCCGGTGACTTGCTAAAGCATGATGTAGGAATTTGGGGACCCTACATTAACTTCTTATGTAATTCTATAGTGGCTGGGACACCAATTCCCGAATCATGGAAAGGGGCTGAAATCGTTACAATTTTTAAAAAAGGGGATTGTTATGATCCAGCAAATTACCGCCCGATAAGTTTAATTGATCTTTTACAAAAAACTTTCGCCAGACATATTTTAAATAGACTTTTAACGTGGATAAAAGAGGAACAGATTTTAACCAAATACCAAGCAGGATTTAGGTTAAAAACTAGCACAGTGGATCAAGTGTTTAGATTCATGTGTATTTGCTGGAAATATATAAATATAAGAAAGGGAAGCCTGTATGTAGCATTCATCGATCTAAGGGCTGCATTTGACCTTGTACCCCGTAAATTACTATGGTCCACCCTTAATGATATGGCAGTCCCCAGTGAGCTACTCAAGGAAATAATTAGACTCCACACAGGAAATTATGCTAGAGTTAGATGGGGCAAGGGAGGAGAAATTTCGAAAGATATCCCTGTGGATCGGGGCGTCCGTCAAGGGTGTGTGCTGGCGCCCACACTCTTCTCTTGATATGTCAATAATATACCTAATTATCTAAAAGACTGTAAACATGACTCCCCGAAATTAGCAGATGAGGCGGTCACCGCATTACTTTTTACTGATGACACAATCCTCATCTCCCAAACCCCGCAAGGCTTACAAAACCTAGTAAACACTTTTAATAATTACTGTGTGGAAAAGGGGCTAGAAATTAACTCATTCAAAACAAAATATATGTCCATAAACCCCCAGAAATCCTTTAGAAAGAATCTGTCCCTAAAAAAACAGAAATTGGAATACGTCGAGAGTTTTAATTACCTGGGTATTATGCTGGATAGTATGCCCCATTGGAAAGGGCAATTGGAAAAAAGTAATTTAATTTTAAAACAAAATCTAATGCCTATTCTAAAGGTGCACGGCAGTAGCCAATCTAAATCAATTACGCCGGCACTAGAATTATTCAAAGCTAAGGCCCAATCGGCAGCACTCTACGGCGCTGAGGTCTGGGGTTACTCCTGCAACAACACCTTTAGGAAGGAAGAGAATATCTTCATACGCAGGCTACTTAAAATACCAGTAAGAACACCGATAATTCCAGTTTTTCTGGATATCAATCTTAAAAGAACTGATCATCAAGCCACATTAAGGCCATTACTCTATTGGATTAGATTATGGACAACCCCTGAGTTGAGCGACTATAAGAATGGACTGTTAGAAAATAATTAGGATTGATGAATATAAATGTATTCCCTGGCTAAAACATATTTCCCAGTGGTTTAAAAAGCTTGGGTTTTCCCATTTTTGGGAAAATCCCCAGAACATGTTACCAATCTCAAAAAAACTTCTGAAATTTGCTTTCTGGGCATACGTAAAGAATGAAGTATCCACTAGCTCCACACTAGGTATATTGACACAGAAATTCTTGTCCGTTAAGGATACTCCCGTATTCGAACAATTCATGGACGAGATAAGACCACCACTAGCTAAAACACTGTATTTACAATTTAGGTATGGGGTCTTGCAGATTGCTGCAAATACTAGTAGTTGGAGGGGCAATGAAGATGATAGTGGATTGTGTACCCTTTGTTCACAAAAAGCAAAAGAAAATGATGCCCATGTACTGTTTTTCTGCCCTGTTTACAAAAAGCCAAGAGTTCGATGGATTAAACCCCTGTGTATAAACATGGGGTTTAGGTTTTTCAAAGAGGCAGAACGTACACTCAAAGCAAATACTTCACAAATAATAGTTTTCAGCTTAAGTAGATTCCTATTTAATGTATATCTCATAAGGAATCAGAAAGGATGTAAGCTATAATATTTAAAGGCTGGTTAGATAACCTTCTTGCTTGGTCAGACACTATGAATTTTATTCCTTTCCCCTTTCAAAATGTATTATAATAATCTTTTAAATATTATCTGGCTTTTAATTAATTTATACGTTTTTAGCATAGCTGTGATAGAATTTAATGTGATTGATCTCCATCTTTATTGCCTGGAATATGGACTGTGTATTATATATGTTTTTTTAATATCTATGTATGTTGCTTTTATGACAAAATAAGTCGAAATAAAGCTGAAATTGATTGATTGATTGAGGGTCTTGCTGGCATAATAAAGACAATCCACGCAAGAGTAGCTCTGTATCTTTTGGCTATCCCTGAACCGAATTCACTGGGGTGAGTCCAAACTTGGTGACAAGAGCGGTTTTCATTGCAATGTACTTCCTCTGGTCCTCCATCTCTAATGTACGCAAGGTATCACTTCCCACAGGATGCATGTGTTTCAAGAATGATGCCCCCCAGAATTTTTCTTGGACCGTGTGTATCTTAAGGGCCACCTCTTAGGCAATAAACACTTGTCTATGTCATCCCCTACTGTTGAAAATTGAAATAGCGGTGTGAGTAAGCATTTACTAAAGACATGAATTCCCCTTATATAACCGAGTTTCTCTCGCTATGTTGACTAAAGTCTGGACTCCATTTTGTATTGTCATGCCTCCACGTGCGTAGCACGAGAAGAGTCCTATCTTCGTGTTAGTTGCTCTTGCAATCTGCCTAGTAACAGTCTATAAATAGCTCCTTTGTCCGTCTGGCGCATGCCCAGACTTGACCACATCTGTTATCAGTTAGTCCTTACTTGACCATGTTTTCGCGGGCTCAAGGAGTGTGTCAACTCCGCCCACATATTGATTCTGTATTGAAAATGTCCATAAAAGGCAACATTCCTTGCTTCATGTTGTATCCACCCACTTATGAGCCCCTCTGTTGTGTATAAAAGGGGACCGTGTACGCAAGTTCTTTGTACTACTCTATGCAATACTGAAGGGTGTTGTATGGATTGTAGGACCACCCTTAAGGGTTAATAAACTTTGTCTTTGTACTTTGCAGTTTCCGTGCCAACTTCCTTGTAGATTCCATTTGCAGGAGAGTGAACCCTTGTGTCCTGCTGGCCTAGCTGGGGCCTGTATTCATCAATTGGCGCCCGTCACGTGGGGCTCAACGGCGACTCGGATGCTCGGAGGATTGGTCGTGACGAAGGTGAGGAATTTGGCCGGGGATGTGATCACTGCCAGAGGCACTTTAGTCCTCGCATCCCGAGGTTTTCTTCCTTCCCTTCCGAGCTGACCATCTGGGTGGCGCCGGTCCTCGACTGAGACCTCTTCTGTCGGTCCTGCCGTGACAGCCGTTTGGGCGAATTTTGGAGCTTGGCAGTTGGAACCTGGACACTCTTGATTGGTAAGAACCGCTGTACTGTACTTGCTCCGAGTTTTTGAAGCCGGGTTTGGCTATTTGAGTTTGATTTGTGATGACCGGTCATATCTTGTATTGATTATTGTGAGAATATATGCGTTGCAACACATATAGGCAGGTAATGTGGAGATATTTCTCCGGAGCTGTGTAACTTTGAACGGCACAACGTTTAAGTGCCATTTTTTTAATAATACTGCATATTTTGCATTATTTTTTAGCATGCCTGCTTTTAGCGCACTCCGTAAGTGGTGCTGCTGCTTTGGAAACCGGTTAAACCTCGAGGAATCTGCTCCAGCTCCCCCAGAGGGGACTCCTAATAGGGATATGTATGTGAAGCATGGTCTTTCTTCCATAATGTACAGCACAGTATGGAGGAAATATACCAGAAAGGATCCTGAGTTATGATGGCCTTTGTATGGGTCGTTTGATATGCGTAAGATTGAGTATGTGGAACAGTGTATGTGTAAACGGCGTGCTCGTCAAGACATGTTTGAATGTGTGCGATTATGGGTGAAGGAACTGCGTGAGCGAGAGAAACGTGAGAAAGCGCTGTTTGATAAAGAGCAACGGAAGAATGATCATGTGCGAGCACAGGAAGCGAAGCGTCGGGAGGAAAGGGAACAGACGGAGAGACAAGAGAAAGAGCGTAGGTTGCAAGTCTCGGGTCAATATGCTGTCCGTCAGTCACTTTATCCTGTCCTTAATAATCCTGACGTTGATTTTTATTTACTAGATCGCTCTCCGCCCCCTTATGTTGGCGCGTCTGCCCCGGGGCCACAGGATTCTGGATCGGCGTCGGGTAAGGTAGACACGCGGTCCATGTTATCGGTTGACCGAATGGGTGAGCTTCGGCAAGTTTCCTATTGTGCACTTAAGGGCAAGTTATCCCTCGATGAATTGTTGGACTCTTGGGAAACGTGGCAGGATAGAGAGAAGTTGTATTTTTTGGGCCACTTTTCTGATGAAGTGATTACTGTCTTTCGGAAATATTCGGCAGTTTTTGAGCCTGATGATGTAATATTAGATGCTAAAGCATTGCGTAACGGTGTTTTTTCTCCCTCTAAGGCGCCTGATGCGGCTCGACGGCTGTTTGCATTGCGGGACGCAGCGAGTGACCTTAAGGAGAGAGCGCGCCTAAAAGCAGAGGAGGAAAAGCAGTCGGCTTCACGTGTCGGTGATGACCAATCATCTACCTCCCACTCAGATAAGAGCGACCTAGTGCATGCTAAACCAATGCGAGAGGCGGCACCTTTGTATGTTCCTCCTAAAGGAGCGGGAACTAGTGCGGATATTACCTCCGCTGACGCTAAAGGATATTTTGTGTACAATTGGGTTTATACTCCCTGGCATAGGGCTGACGTTATGGCATTAAAGAATGCGTTGCCTGATCCCCGCAAGAATCTAGCGGCCTTTTACGAAGAAGTCGAGGGGGCCTTGAATTCTTGTACTATGACCTCAGCAGATATAGATCTGTTCTTTGGGCTTATTTTACCACCGGATATGTGGCGATCCGTACGGAAGGTGGACGATGTTGCCGCTTTTAAGGTTCGGTGGTCTGAGCTTGAGGATGAGGATAGGGAGAGGAAGCCCGCGCAGAAACCACCTCAGATTATTTTAGATCTCCCTGCTGCTATTCTGACTAAGTTGAAAACCATCATTCCCCCTAAAAAGATTGACTGGAACATGTTAGCCTCGTGTAAGCAGAAAGTCGATGAATCAGTTGCAGATTTCTTTACGCGCTTTGAGGAGACGTTTCATGATTTTAGTGGTCAGTCCCTTACGGATGATACGGGTCGACACCTTTTTGCTGATAAATATGTGGCGAATTTGTTACCGGCAATAGCAGCCCGCCTAAAAGCGAGTGAAAGTTCTTGGTCCACCGCGTCTCCGACAGCCCTCCTGACTATAGCTCAGTATTATGAGCGTCAGGAGCAGGAAGCGAAGGGGCAGGAGGAGAAGAAGTCGAAAGATTTAAAAACAAAGGTGATGTTAGCGCAAGTATATGGTCCGCCTCGTCGGGGTATCAATAGAGGTAGGGGAGGATCTTATGGTCCTCCTTTGGGCCGATCTGATTTGAATAGGAATCAATGTGCGTATTGTAAACAATCGGGACATTGGGCCAGAGATTGCCCGGCGTTGTATGCATCGCGTCAGGGCCATAATGAGGGTGGACCGAGAGGTAGAGGGGTTTTTTCGAATTTTAGAGGGAATTCTAATGATCATGCCCGCTTTGAACCTACCGGGCAGCAACGAAATAGACCTAATGTCTTTGATCGACAGAATCAGTACCAAGTGTCAGGGACCGACCGTTCTGGGTACCATGATTCACAGCATGCATAGGAATGCGTTGGATGGGGGTTAGAATCAGTTGAGGTGCCGGTTGATCAGAAGGGTCCTTATGTATCAGCGGAGGTTTTGGGTTCTACTGATCAGTTCCTAGTAGATACAGGAGCGACTCGTAGTGCGCTGTCTAAACAATTGGTTCCGAGGGCTCCGCCATCTGGCTTAATGGTTACATCGGTAGGGTTTGACGGTACACTCTCCCGAAGCCCTCTTTCTCGACCCCTCACATTTCAGGTTAATTCTTTTTCTGCACCCTGTCCGTTTTTGCTTGCCCCGAACACGCCGGACAACATTATGGGTCTTGATATGCTAAAGCACTTCAGAGCTACGATCCGCTGCTCCCCCGCTGGTGTGCGTGTGATATTAAATGATAATCACCCTCTGTCTGAACGGATGTGTGTGGTTGCAGAGGATACCGTGTTAGCAACTCTCCCCCGTACTTTGTGGGCCATTTCGGCTACCGATGTAGGACAGATGGTGATTCCGCCTGTCCATATTAGTGTCAAGGAGGGGGCGGTGTTACCACGCCTCCCGCAGTATCGTATTTCCCAGGAGGGGGAGGAGGCCCTTATACAGATTGTGCAGGATTTGATTAAGGTGGGAGTAGTGGAGGAGGTTCCCTACAACGTCTGTAACAGTCCGATTCTACCCATTTTGAAAAAGGATACGGATGCCAAAGTTTATCGGTTTATAATTGATTTGAGAGAAGTAAACAAGATCGTGATACCTCAGTATCCAGTGGTTTCTGATATCACGACGTTGCTTACTTTGGTCCCACCTACGGCGACGACGTTTTCAGTCATTGATTTGAAAAATGCTTTCTTTTCGATTCCTATTCATCCCGATAGTCGATACCTTTTTGGTTTCACTCTGAATAATAGGTCTTATCGATTTTGTAGAGTTCCTCAGGGCTACACAGAAAGCCCTAGCATTTACAGTCAAGCTTTGAAAAGACAATTGGACTCTTTTGTTCTGCCCGAGGGTGTCGCCCTCATTCAATATGTCGATGACATCTTGTTGGCGGCTGACACTCCAGAGTTGTGTGAGAAGAGTACGTTGTCCTTGCTTTCCTTTTTGGCATCCCACAATCACAAAGTATCTCGGAAGAAATTGCAGTTCTGTAGACCAAAGGTGACTTATCTGGGTCACCTTTTGTCTAAGGAGGGGCGTGCACTCACACCAGATCGTATTCAAGTAATTTTGGACACGCCAGTGCATTCCACGCAGAAGGACGGGCGTGCATTTTTGGGTCTTGTTTCTTTTTGTAGGCAATGGATACTGGGTTTTTCACATATAGCCAAACCATTGTTAGCCCTTTTGACAAAAGACACACCTATTCCGCTTCCTTGGTCAAATGAGTGTGATGCTGCTTTCCAGCAATTACGACAGGCCCTTTGTTCAGCACCAGTGTTAGGGACCCCTGATTATACAAAACCTTTTTCGCTGTATGTGCATGAGAAAGATGGATGTGCATTATCAGTTTTAGTGCAGATGCACGGCGACAAGCAGCGCCCTTGTGCATATTTTTCGGCTGTACTTGATCCTGTTGCCCGAGCATTGCCTGGTTGTTTTCACTCGGTTGCGGCGACAGCTGTGTCAATACGCCAAAGCGAGGGAATTGTGTTATCTCATAAGCTGTTGGTATTAGTCCCCCATGCTGTTGATGCCCTGCTTAATCAGACAAAGACGCAGCATTTGACCAGTGCCCGTTTAACGGGATATGAGCTGACGCTTTTGGCTCCTCATATTACGTTAAAGAGGTGTGTAACGTTAAATCCGGCCACATTGTTGCCGTTCCCCGAGACCCAGTCTGAAGCACGGAAAGCACATGATTGTATTCTTGTGACTGAGGAACAAACAAAGGGTCGTATTGATCTCCAGGATACGCCCTTTCCAGATGTAGATGGAGAACTGTGGGTGGACGGATCATGCCTGAAGCTACCAGATGGTACGACTTCAGCAGCGTATGCAATTACCACACTGCAAACAATAGTGGAGACAGCACGCATACCACAGAAATCAGCTCAAGCAGCGGAACTGATAGCATTAACACGAGCATGTGAGCTCAGTACAGGATTGTGTGTGAATGTTTATACAGACAGCCGCTATGCTTTCGGAGTAGTGCACGATTTCGGCCTACTCTGGAAGGAGAGAGGGTTTCTAACGTCGCATGGAGTACAAATAATGCATGGAGAGTTAGTTCACAACCTTTTGACTGCATTGACATATCCGAGGAAAATTGCTATCATTAAATGTAGTGCCCATAATAAAGTAGTTGATAAAGTTGGAGAAGGAAATGCTTTGGCAGACCGGGTGGCACGGGAGACTGCGATGCAGCCCGGTGCTACTGCCATGTATGTAGTAAAGTCGCAGGTAGAAAGATGGTACGATGCGAAAAGAGAGGTGCTGGAAATACAGAGGACCGCTTCTGACAAAGAACGGGAGCAATGGTCCAATGATGGAGAATTGGATGATGAGGGTTGTTGGAGAAATAAGCAGATGGATAGATGGAAGCTACCCACAGCTTTTGTACAACCTATGGTTCAGATGGCACATGGGCTAGCACATGTTGGAGCTTCCGCAATTGTAAAATTGCTTACCCAAGTCTGGGAGCATCCAGAGATTGCTAGCACAGCAAAGAGGGTGGTGCAGACCTGTATGATTTGCCTGAGGTACAACCCAGGAAAGGGTACTCGAACTCCAGCAGGAGGATTTGCGACACCTACTGCACCCTTTGAGGTTTTGCAGATGGATTACATCCAGCTTGAGTGCTGTAACAATTTGAAGTACGTTCTAGTAGTGGTATGTGCCTTTAGTAAATGGGTCGAGGCATACCCTACGAAAGACAATACTGCAATGACTACCGCCAAGATGCTATTGAAGGAGTTCTTCCCCCGATATGGTGTTTGTAGACTGCTCTGGAGTGATAACGGACCCCACTTTATAGCGGATGTTATAAAGTATGTTTTGAAGGGTCTGGGCATCACCCAGAAGTTTCACGCAGTGTTTCACCCTCAGTCTGCAGGACTAGTCGAGAAGTATAATGGTACACTGAAGCTCAAGATCGCTAAAATCCAAGCTTCGACGTCTTTGACTTGGCCAGATGCTCTACCGCTGGCATTATTGTCAATTAGATCGATACCGCACTCTCGAACTGGTCTTACACCGTACGAGATTGTTTTCGGACGCCCAATGAATATTTGGGGTCCACCACGACCTAAGGCTGTGTATGATGTACCTTGTGTAATGATGAATGATTATCTGGCACAGTTAACGGATAACTTGGTTTCTATTCATCAACAGGTCCGGGAGGCGCTCCCTGATCGGTCCACCGGCGAAGGTCACAGTCTCCGGCCTGGAGACTATGTCATGGTGAAGATTTTTGAAAGGACGAACAGCTTGGAGCCGAGATGGGTTGGTCCTGAGCAGGTCCTACTTGCAACAAGGACGGCTGTGCGGGTTTCCAACAGAAAGAATTGGATCCATTCCCTGCACTGTCGCAAAGTACCGCCCGGATTGGTGGAGCCTGCTGTATTGACCGACCATCGAGAAATTCTGACTGCAGAGAAAGGCCGTGCTGTGGAACCGAACGACACTAAGGAGCTCTTTCCGGACCACGTGATTCCTGGAGGAAGGCGATATCATCTCAGACCGAGGAAGTGAATTCTTCAGTTTCAGGACACGTTGTCAGAACGGCCCTTGGGTTAGTGAAACGGAGAGCCAATGAGGCAAGGGGGGGGGATCAGCCCTGCATTAGTGTAGCGACACCCGTCTTGGCCCGTTGGTGAAGAAATCAACCGCTGCCTAAGGGGAAGAGTTCTGACAACCTTTTAGTTTCAGGAAGATATTGATTTTTATTCTGACATGGAGAAAAAGAAAATCCTTTGTGCAACAGGTTTTATGTTTACAGTAGCTATTGTTGGGATAACCACATGGTTTGTGGAGGATGTGACTCCTGCTCGAAAGTTACTTGTCTTGACTACTCCAGTGCCTGAGGAGCACTATTTCTATACACTGCCGTATCAAGAGTTGAAGCATCGTCAGTCTTATTTGAATAACACTTTCATCCAGATGTTGCATCACACCCATGTTGCCACCAATGCTACGAACTGTTGGATATGTGGTATGATGCCAGCTCACCAGAAGAAAGGAGGAACTCCGTTCATACCTCTTCCTTTCTCTCATAACGGCTCCTGTAGAGCATGGTACACCTTGCTTTTTGCCACCCGGAAACCTACAGTGGGACGATTACTTTTCAGACTTAATAGGGAATGTCATCAGGATAAAGATGGATACCCGCAAGCGAATGGGACAATTTGGGAATGGGAAGAGTATCGACCAGACAATGAATCGATTCCCTATATTTTCACGAACACCAGAGACACTGTGGGGAAAGACCGATTTGTGATTCAAGTGGCACAAGCTCAAGCGGACCTGTGTGTCCAGAGTGTGGGTTATATTCCTGTTGGTGTTAGTGATTGCATCACTATTTTAAACATCGACGGATTGAATAACAGCACCTTCTTAGCATCCCATAATACATACTTCGTATGTGGAAATAAAGGTTATTACCGTTTGCCAGCCGGTTGGTCTGGAGTATGTTATGTGGCATTTCTATTGCCTCCCGTATTCTTGGCACCTGCATCTTATCATAAGGATTTGAAGTTGTTAAATAATGTGACTGTAAATAGGTATAAACGTACTCTATCGATTGATGACGTGGACCAGACTGACACCAGTCTGCAGCGGTATATCGATTTTAATTTAGGATTGTTTTTCTTTGTTGGAGCTGCCCTGAATAGTAGAAAAGTTCGAAGGTTAACAAGAGTGGTAGAGGCTGTGACAAATCAAACCGCTGCTGCTCTTGGGAATCTTACAGAAGAATTACAAATTACTAGAATTGTTGCATTGCAGAATCGCATGGTGTTAGATGTTATGTTAGCTGATCGAGGTGGAGCTTGTAAAATTATTGGAAGTAGTTGTTGCGTGTTTATTCCTGACCACACGCCATCAGTTTATAATGCTATTAATAAACTGCATAAAATTGCAGCTGAAATCCATACAGAAAATGGTACTTGGACCTTTTCTGGATGGTTTTGGGTGTTGATCACCACATGGGGGTGGAAGGTCTTAACTGGTCTCTGTATCATTGTGGCAGTTTTGTTTTCTTGTTGCATTTGTATTCAATGTGGTCCTTTACTCTGTTCCCTATGTGTGTCACTCTGCATTCCTGATAAGAAAGCTATTGCCAATGTCACTTACCAGAAACATCTGACTAAAGAAATAGAAGAAATGATGAAGATTGATATATACGATGATTATCCTAACAAACCGGATGTCTTCAGTAAATGCTGAAAGGGTCGTCTGTTGAAAATTGAAATAGCGGTGTGAGTAAGCATTTACTAAAGACATGAATTCCCCTTATATAACCGAGTTTCTCTCGCTATGTTGACTAAAGTCTGGACTCCATTTTGTATTGTCATGCCTCCACGTGCGTAGCACGAGAAGAGTCCTATCTTCGTGTTAGTTGCTCTTGCAATCTGCCTAGTAACAGTCTATAAATAGCTCCTTTGTCCGTCTGGCGCATGCCCAGACTTGACCACATCTGTTATCAGTTAGTCCTTACTTGACCATGTTTTCGCGGGCTCAAGGAGTGTGTCAACTCCGCCCACATATTGATTCTGTATTGAAAATGTCCATAAAAGGCAACATTCCTTGCTTCATGTTGTATCCACCCACTTATGAGCCCCTCTGTTGTGTATAAAAGGGGACCGTGTACGCAAGTTCTTTGTGCTACTCTATGCAATACTGAAGGGTGTTGTATGGATTGTAGGACCACCCTTAAGGGTTAATAAACTTTGTCTTTGTACTTTGCAGTTTCCGTGCCAACTTCCTTGTAGATTCCATTTGCAGGAGAGTGAACCCTTGTGTCCTGCTGGCCTAGCTGGGGCCTGTATTCATCACTACCACATAGCTCGGTGCCAGACCTTTAAGTATACCAACTTTCTTGTCCCCTTCCGACACTATGGGTATGCTGCTAGTTATGGTGTCCAGCTCCCGGATGTTCCTTTAATGTTTAATGAGTAAATCACTCTGAAGCTATTTTCGCCTCCATGTCCAGTTTCTTTTCCTCCATATTGAGTTTGGTCATCTGCAGCTGAAGTTCCCTCTTTGCCTTCCTGTCTACCAGCTCCTCTGGTGAAGGGCTTGTGAAAAAACATTTTCTGCTTTGGCATAGAGTTTCAATTTAGCAGATGTGTCATCCCCCTCCCCTAAATGCTGCATCTCAGAGCTTGCTTCCAGGCCAGGCTCCTGCTCCTCCAAACCATCCTCCTCATTCCCATCCTCTGCCCTTGAGCTCAGCAACAGTGTAGACATCATGGGGCAGATTTACTAGCCCCTTGCTCCACTTTTGCGTCATTTTTAACATGGGAAAAATGACGCAAAAGTGGCGCAAGGGCCTTGTAAATAAGCCCCCATGTTAGCAAGTTCAGACTCCATTCTTGCAGGTATGGTCACAGACAGTCTGGTACAATGAGGTGAATGAGAAAAAGGAAAAAAGGCCAATCAAGGAGAATTTAAAAGAAACTCAAGATTTTCTGAAATTCTTTATCTAGGATTTTATTGTTACGTAAAATCACTGTTCTGCATTGCACAAATACAAGTCCTAATTTCAACGCACTGCTGTACATGAATGTTGGAAATTGGATTACTGGTTGAGGGGGTGAAACCCTACTCAAGCAGGATTCACAATCTCTGTCAGGGCAAAACACAAGCAAACTCCAAATTAACCTGTGCCCAACCCCCTGGTAGGTTGGCACAAAGCAGCCAGGCATAAATGAGAGACAATGTATAAAGTATTTATGCAGCACTTCAATCAGTAATTCAGTAAAAACACAACACAAGAAAACCCCCACATAAAACCAGTAAAATGTAATCAATTATTTGAGACCACAACCACAAAAATCCAATTAATAGAACCAGAGATATGCATGAGATATGTAATGTTAACAATTTTAGGTAAGTATAGCTCCTAAAAGCACACAGCACCACAATAGTCACAAGTTCAGAACAACTATGATGTGATGGAGCATGGGCCGGATACAGGGACCTGTTCACTCCAGCTGAAAATGTTCAGTACAAAGAGTCCAGTTTGCAATGGAGGAGCCCACAAGGAGCAGGAAGAGTTTCATAAAAGGTCGCCTCTGTAGGCGAAGAGCAGGCCGAGCGTTGCAATACTCTTCTCTGTAGCATGAAGATCCTGACAGTTCCCATGGACGGTCGTTGCTGGTTTTGCACTTTGGCAGTCACCGTAGGCTGTCGATACTGTAGTGTGAAGTGCAGCTATCATGTTGCCGGTTGTCACTGGCAGTTGCTTTAGCATCAACAATGTGAATCAGCAGAACTTCGCGTTGGTGGTTGGCATGGATAGTAAGATCTTGGAGTGAACTGGCCCAATCAAAGTCAACATTAACCGGAAATTTCAGGAGAAACTCAACTGAAGCCGGCCAAGGACACAGAACCTTGGAAGGTGCCTCTCGGGGATCAGGAACTCACTCCAGCAGTGACCAACAGGATCGCACAGGTCCAGTTGCAATTCCAGGTAGCTCCAGTGTAGCAGGTCAGCTGGGTGTAAGAAAGTGCCCTCTTTTTGCATGGTTGCCCCCACTTTTTACTAAACTGCTGATGTACTTTGACTGAGTGTGCCCTGGGTTCCTGCCAAACAGGTCCCCAGGGCCCATGTTATTTCCCTAAAACTGCGTAAAGACAAAACCCAATTGGCACTCTTTGGGCACAGGTCAGTCCCTTGTAAATGGTGCCACAGGTACCAAGGGCACTGTGGTCAGGGATGACATCTGAGGGCTGCAGCACTTATTGTGCCACCCTTAAAAGGCCCTTTACCTTTACACACACACACTGCCATTGCAGGCTGCGTGTTTTGCTGCAGAACAAAGTGAAGGGTCGACATGGCACACATTCCCATGTGCCATGCCTACAACTCACTGCCCTGGCATAGGTCAGCCACCCCTCTAGCTAAGTGCACAATACCAGTGGTGAGGGAACAGGTGCATGAGCCCTGTACCCCTACAGTGTCTAAGATAATTCTTAGACATTGCAAGTACAGTACTGCCATTAAGAGTATATGGTGCTGGGAGTTTGTCATTACGACCTCCACAGCATGTATGTATTTATTTCTTGTTAAGCGCAGCTGTCACCCAAAGGGTATCCTGGCGCTGAGACCCTATTAAACCATCGGAAGGAATAATTTACATTGCTCTTGGGAACAGATAGGTCTTAAGATCCCTTTTAAAGGAGAGCAGACCTTGACTACCCCTCAGCGCCAGAGGAAGGGAGTTCCATAGTGAGGCGGCCGTATAGCTAAAAGCACGGCCACTTATCCTTGCTCTAGTGATCCTTGGAATCCGCACCAGGAACGCCGATGAAGATCTCAGAGGTCGGGCAGCTTGATACCATGAAAACAGACCCTGGAGTGGAATTGGTCCGAGTCCATGCAACGCTCTAAATACAAGACATGACGCCTTGAAAGCGATCCTCTGCTGTACCGGCAACCAATGTAGATCAGCTAAAGCTGCAGAAGAAGAAGCAGAGCGTGGTCGCGACAAGGCCAGTTTCGCAGCCGTGTTCTGGATCCTCTGCAGCTTAAGGATCGATTTTTTAGGAGCTCCTAGAAGTAGTGCGTTGCAGTAGTCTAACCTACTGAGTATGATACTACGCACTACCTCTGCTCTGACACCTGGGGGGAGTATTGGCAAAATTTTGCGCAGGGCACGAAGCAGGCCCATGCAGGTCGCTGCGGTCTTATTTACTGAAACATCCAGCTGTAGGTCAGGTTCAAACACCACTCCTAAGTTACGAGCCGATTTAGCTCCTTCCACAGAACCCGGAATAGAAGGTGGCCAGAAGTCGTCAGGTAACGCACGAGGGAGGCGATCAGGAGAGGAATGGAGAACCTCCGTTTTTGACCCATTGAACTGGAGTGAGTTAGCTTGCAGCCATTCGGCTGTGGCCGACATACAGTGATGGAAGGTGTCTTTCGAGACCGACTCACTACCCTCAAATGAAAAAATCAGTTGAGTGTCATCGGCATAATTGATGACTGATATGCCGAATGACTTAATAAGTTCTATAAGGGGTCGGAGATATAGATTAAACAGGATCGGGCTAATCGCCGACCCTTGAGGAACACCCTGATTCACCTGTCAAGTGGCTGATCGAAATGGTGGTAAAGCCACAGCTTGCTGTCTGTCACTGAGATAAGACGTTAACCAGCTTAGGGCTAGATTGGTTACTCCCACACTTTGGAGACGCTCCAAGAGAACCACATGGTCAACCGTATCGAACGCGGCCGACATGTCGAGCAGCACCAGAAAGGCTGACCTGCCCCTGTCGACACGCGTTCGTAGATCATCCAACACGGTAACCAATGCGGTCTCAGTACCGTGGGCCGGTCTGAAGCCAAATTGAGCTGTATCTAGGCAAGAGTTTGTTTCCAGATAGTTGGACAAGGCTCTTGTGACCCATCTCTCAAGGACCTTTATCACAAAAGGTAGAAGCGAGATGGGCCTATAGTTGGCCGGGCATGATGGATCTAAAGAAGCCTTCTTTAATAGTGGAGTTACTATTGCCACCTTCCAACTATCTGGGACTGTCGCTGTCGTCAGTGACTGACAGCAAATGGAGTAGAGTGGAGGAAACAGCTCATCTTGAAATGCCTTCCAGATCTTATGAGGCATTGGATCAAGTGGTGAGCCCGAGGACACTCCATTGGCCAAGACACCAAATTCTTCTGGTGAAGGAATGGGAAAGCAAGGCAAATAAAAAGTATCTACCCTGTTGCTATCCCGAAGAGGCGCCGAGTGGCAGAGGGATTCCAGGGAGGGAGGTAGCGGCAACGCCAACTGTCAGGGCACTGAGAGTCCACTCAAAATGGTCCTAATTTTCTCCTCAAATGCAACGGCCAGAGAATCACACAAATCTTGAGAAGTCGGAATAGCTGGAACTGTACAAGATGGATTAGATAAGTTGTTAACCAGCTTGAATAGGGTTTGCGATTTATTTGTGGCCTTACCCAAGGTATCTTCTAAGAACTTTGCTTTAGCACTTCTTAGTTGAGTCTTATATACCTGTAGGGCCGCTTTATACGCTGCCCTGTCCGACTCCTTATATCCTCTCCTCCAAGTACGCTCAGCCTGTTTGCAGCGGATCTTATGCTGTCTGAGATCGTCATTAAACCAGGCGTTAGTCACTCTAGGTCTATCCCTCACCCTCCGCAGAGGGACCAGTTTGTCTAGGGATGTCAAAATTTGCTGACAAAGGGTAGTATAACTCTTATCTACACTATCCTCCACCTGGAAACCCCTAGGCAATAGAGTAGGGCGAATTGGCTCTCTAAGAAGACGAACCCATTGGCGATTAAATTTAAAGCCACTTGAGTTAGTTGATTTTAACGGACCAGGCAAAACAATGGACATATTAATCAAAGAGTGATCTGTCCAGCCCTGCTCCAAGATCTCTTTCACTACCACCAAATCCTTCTCGGCGAAGATCAGATCTAACATGTGTCCCTTAACATGCGTGGGTGATAAAACCAGCTGTGTGAGTTGAATGTTACTACACGATTGGCAGAGCTCTCTGTAGGCCAGATCTTGAGGGCCGGAAGGCCAGAGGTTAAAATCTCCCAATATTAGAAGTTTAGCATGGGAGTTTGAAAGATCGTAAATCAAATCAACCAATGACTGAAGAGAAGTTGTGGTCGAGGAGGGAGGTCTATAACATAACAACCCTGCGATCAAGGTGCCGCCCTGGGCCATGATAGAAAAGCCCATGAGCTCGAACCCCACCACTTCCTTTACTGCTAATTCCACAAGGGAGATCGAGTCTTTAAAAATATAACCTACTCCACCTCCCCTGCCAGAGGCTCGAGGAACGTGTCTAATAAGATAGCCCGGTGGGCAAGCCCAACCGAGTTCCGGCCCACAGTCCGCCGTAGTCCATGTTTCAGTCACAAATAGTATATCCAGGTGTGAGGATTCTAATAGAAGGGCTATCTCCGTATGAAGTTTCACGAGAGAGTGAACATTCAGTAGGCCACAAGAAAGATTTGCATAGGATGAGGGACATGGTCGATATTGAGCATCGTCCTCCGTACGGTACAGTGAGTTATTACAGTCCTCATGGTTATCAGCCAAGTGAGTGGCCATAGGCGCCCCTGACGTGCCCGGGACGCGAACGGGCGCAAACGGGCTTACCTCTGGCGCACCTCCGGCGCGACTACGGCGCGACCGCTGCACGCATCCGCTGCGCGCCTGCTCACCCATACCTATTTATAATATTACGCCGCGCGGACTTCCGGCTGCTAGAGCCTCTAGCCCCAACCAAGATGGCGCTACGAGTGTCCCAAGCTTCAGCACCCACCCAAGACGGCGGACGAAGCACCACGACCCCACTGACTAGATCCCGCAAAGTGCGAGTGAGGGTACGATTTATGATGCAGGTAAGCCTAATCTAAAACCCCTGCTTACTGTCCCAACAGATGCCAGATGAAGTAGCAAATATAACGAAGAGCAGCAGCAGCGCAATTCCATGCAGCGCAGTTTAAAAAGTATGCCCAAAAGTATACCAATACTAAAATGCTTTCCAGCAATACACGCGATGGTAAAAGTCTATGGAGCGCTAGTCGAGAGCAGTTTAAATAAGCTCTCCAGTGCGCGGGCTTCCGGCTGCTAGAGCCTCTAGCCCCAACCAAGATGGCGCTACGAGTGTCCCAAGCTTCAGCACCCACCCAAGATGGCGGACGAAGCACCACGACCCCACTGACTAGATCCCGCAAAGTGCGAGTGAGGGTACGATTTATGATGCAGGTAAGCCTAATCTAAAACCCCTGCTTACTGTCCCAACAGATGCCAGATGAAGTAGCAAATATAACGAAGAGCAGCAGCAGCGCAATTCCATGCAGCGCAGTTTAAAAAGTATGCCCAAAAGTATACCAATACTAAAATGCTGTCCAGCAATACACGCGATGGTAAAAGTCTATGGAGCGCTAGTCGAGAGCAGTTTAAATAAGCTCTCCAGTGCGCGGGCTTCCGGCTGCTAGAGCCTCTAGCCCCAACCAAGATGGTGCTACGAGTGTCCCAAGCTTCAGCACCCACCCAAGATGGCGGACGAAGCACCACGACCCCACTGACTAGATATCGCAAAGTGCGAGTGAGGGTACGATTTATGATGCAGGTAAGCCTAATCTAAAACATAATGGCTTTACTGAAAACTTGGAAGTTTGGTATCAAACTTCTCAGCACAATAAACCCACACTGATGCCGGTGTGGGAATTAATGAAAAATACACACAGAGGGCATCTTAGAGATGCCCCCTGAAAAACGACCTAACACTAGTGTCCAGGCTTAGTGACTGCTCACCAGCTGACATCACCAGACGTGTTTCTGGACCCCTGGGTCGAGAACCTACTGGTCTTTGGGGTCTGAAACAATGCACATCCTGGGACGAGGTGCCAAGCCACCTCCCCCAGGATGGGCAGGGTCCAAGAAGGGAAAGCTTCAAAGGCTTGCCACCTTTGTGAGCTTCCCCAGGCCTTTGCTGCTTCTAGTAACTGACCCCCAATGGTTCTGACCCCCACTTTGGGTGGGAGAATCAGTGGGAAATCCAAGTGAGAAAGGGAGGTGTGCTCACCTTTGCCAACTCTACCCCTCAGGTGGGGGAGCCGAGGTGAAGCACAACTCTCAGTACCTGCCATATTGTACATGGGGGGACACAGCCAACAAGAGGGTGGCAAAATAGGGGGTTGTACCCACCCAAAGGAAGGGACCCAATGGTCCCAACCTTTATTTACCTGTAACACCCCCAAATTTAGTATTTTGGGACAACCCTGAACCTTGCCTCCTCAGACAAGAACCAACCAAGAAGAAAAGAAAAAGAAGGACTGAAGAAGCCGTGCCGAATCTAAGAAGAGGAGGACGCCCACTGACTTGGCCCCAGCCCTACTGGCCTGTCCCCACCTTGAACCAGCTCCAGCGAAATCCCGGTGTGTCCTGCAGCCAGCAGCCTCAAGATCCCAAAGGACCTGCCTTCCAACCTAAAGACTTTCTTTCCTGTGAGCACTGGATTTGTTCACCCACAGGCTCTGGCTCCTGCCAAAGCCGCGAGTCTGCACCCACTCTGCCCCTGATGCCTACGGCTCGAGTTTGAGTGGCTGTTTTTGTTACCCTAGTCTTGACCCAATATTCTGCCATTTTTCCCAATTCTTTGAGAGAAATGAGACCTAAGTCTACCAAATGCTGATGTAACTTTTCATTAGTGCAATTACTCAAAATATGTTCCTTCATAAACAAATTGTAAATTCCTTTGAAATAATGCACATTATTTCCAGTTAACCATCCATCTAGTGTCTTAACTGAGTAGTCAATTAAGTCAATTGGTTTTGGGTTTTGTGAGCTCCCTGAATCTAATTCTGTATTCCTCAGTTGTGAGTCCAGAGCCCTCAATCAGAGTACTCTTCATTAGGTCATACAACCCAGCATCTGCACCTGTAAGGGCCAGGAGTCTGTCCCTGCAGTTACCAGTAAACAGTCCCAAAAGGAGTGCCTCCGGTGTTACTTCTTCACTTTTCTCATTTCACAGGCCCTCTCAAAGGCTGAGAACCATTTTGTGATATCATCACACTTTTCATATTTAGGGACAATCCCTTTGGGGATTTTAGGATCATAAGATTGCTCTTTATCTTTATTTAGTATGTTGCTGCCATCATTGATGGGAGATAAGCCCATCTCTGCTCTCTCCTTCTCTAGAGCCCGGAGTTTGATCAACCTTACGAAAAGATTTTCCTCTTCATTGAGGCTATCCTCAATGTCCTCAGTAGCACCTGATACACCTGTGTGGGCTCTAGGTGCTGAGAGGTTTACCCTTGGAGTCAAAGCCACTGGGGCCCTTCTCTCCCTATGAAGTGAGGGGGGGGTGTTGTTAGTTATCTTCATCCCCTCCCTCTACTTGTTCATTTGAGTGGTCTTCACTATTCTCAGAAGGATAGTCCTTAGCAAACCCTGCCAACATCTAATGGAGCTTTTGTTTGGAGGGATGGGACACTGTGACTATATTTTGGGCCATTTGAACCTGACGCCTAAAGACACCCCTGCACCTGACATCCCAAGGCCTATGGTGGCCCAACCAACGGTGTCCCGGCATCCCCAGTCATCCAAACTTACCTCTCCAACCAGTGGTCACCTCCAGAAGATCTTCGTCCTCGAGCCTGCAACTGGTGAATCACCATTGAAACCTACAGGGTACCCGATGCCCAAACAGCACCCTGCACCCAGCCGCCCCTGCGGGTGTACTTTGGGTGCTTACTCGGATCCCCCTCTGCCCTGAACCTAACACAAGGAGCTTTGCTCCCACAACCCTGTTGTCTGCTCGTGAGCAGCCACCAACCGGTGGCCCCCATCCCCCTGTGGATAACATTGGGCCTCAGCACTCTGCACCCGGCCACCGTAGTGTCGCTGAGGATGTTTTGAGAGTGCATCCTTGACCCTGGGTGAACCCTGGTTCTAACCCCAGAATACCAACCCCCGCAACAAAGTACTTACCTGTTAACCGATAACTTTATTTCTTTCCATAGGAATACATTGACTGTTTTTCCTTGAAAAATGATCTGTGTGGTGTTGATTTGTAGGAAAACCTTAAAAAAATGATTTACTTACCTTTTCTCTAGGAAATGTCCCAGTGTGATATCTAGGCATATCACACTGAGTAGAAAAAGTAACTTAAAAAGTAACGTACAAAGTAATCTGTGAAGTAACCTGTTAGACCTGGCACCATTGGCGTGGGTCTCCCCTGCATTTTTGGCCTTTGCCGCCTTTGTTTTTGCTGTATGTTGGACTCCGTTTTGCTGGTCTAGATGATTTGGGCATTTTGCCACTGCTGTTCAATGCCAAAGGGCAAGTGCTCCCTTTGTAATTTACTATTATGGATTGGTGTTTCCATGATTGGCTATTTGATTTACTGGTCAATCCCTAGTACAGTGCACCGTATGTGCCCAGGGCCTGTAAATCAAATGCTGCTAGTGGGCTGCAGCACTGATTGTGCCACCCACAGAAGCAGCCTGTAAAATGTAACTCTGGCCTGCCATAGCAGAGACTGTGTGCAGTCTGGGACTGCCATGTCGACATGGCAAGTGCATACACTTGCCAGTCCCTAAACCTTTCCTTTTCTACATATTAATCACCCCTAAGGTAGGCCCAAGGTGCCCCCCTGGGCAGGGTGCATTGTAAGTGAAAGTTAGGACATGCCCTGATGTGTGAGGCATGTCCTGATAGTGAAATACGGCCAATTTAGTTTTTCACCATAGCAAGGCTATCTGTTCCCATAGGACAGAATGGGGAGTTTGTTTATAACATCTTATAAACATAACCGGACCTGGAAACAAGGTAGAAAAACAAAGTTTAGAATGCCTGAACTCGGAATGTTAAAGTGCCTTTTTTAGTGAGGGTGATTTTTACATTCTGTGTTTGAAAATACCACTTTGCCAAGGAGAAGAGCCGGAGAAGCTGAGGAGGAATACTGTCACTGTGCTGTTTGCTGTCTGGGGTTGGCCTGCAGTGCCTGCTTGCTTCCAAGGAAAGGAGAAAAGGACTTTGCTGTTTACTTTGTCATCTTGAGGAAGATCTCGAATGGCTTGAAACTGAGCTTGCCACGTGTTCTGAAGTCTCAGGGACACAAAGACTTCACCACCAGCTCCCCTGAATTTCCTTGCTGAGAAGTCTAACCTGCAAGAGGTGCCTGCTGCTGTTCAGAAACTCTGGAGACTGTTTGTCTCTGAGAGCTGGAAAATCGATGCAACAAAGAAGCGTGACGCATCCGTACCTGTTTCCGACGCATTGCTGAAGAAACCATCGCAACGCCTGCCGCGGCTCGAGAAATCCCTGCACAACGCATCGGGTGTAACGATCTCCTAAGTCCGAGATCGCCGCACCAATTCCCATGCAAGCCTGATGTGTGGCTGCACGAAACCATGCATCGTACCGGATTGATGCATCGCATCGAGGTGCCAAGCCAAGCACTAAGTAACAGACACATCAACTCCCCACGCAGTAAGGAATTGATGCATCACCTCCCCAGCGCTGCAGTAAGGAACCAACGCATCATCTCCGCTGAGCGTAAGGAACCGACGCACCACCTTTTCTACGGCCATTTTGTTTGTTTTACGTGACGCATCTAAGCTACTGTTGAGAAAAGTGTCGCATTTACAACTTGCACTGAACTGAACTAATTCTGCCATCTGCATGTTCCAGGAAACATGGGCTAGAGGGGAGGTCCTCAAATTGGGTTTTGCCACCTTTAGTATCCCGGCAACATCTGGGGGTAAAGGGAGACCTTCCGGAGGCCTTAGCACATGGGTGGGAGTTCATTTAGGATGTACGGCCAAGCAGATCGACACAGGATCGAATGACATACTATGTGTTATATTCCAGTTCCCTTTAAAGATTTCCGTTGCACTTTTAAATGTATATTCTAGACCGACGGTCCTAGGAAAGGAGTCTGTTACATTGGAAGAATTAACTATGTTCTTAGGTACCATTGTTGAAAATCATATGGTGATCTTGGGAGGGAATTTCAATTGTCAGTTCGAGCCACTAGAGGGAATGCTCCTGGATAGCCTATATGACGAGGATAATTTTTGGGCAATCCGGAGACTAGATGTCTACCAGTCAAAAAATGGTCACCTCTGGTGATTCAGATGAACTGCCTTGTTTTGAATCACTCCCTTAGAGCTTGTAATGGTAGAACCTTGTCTGAAACATCAAGTAGTTATACCTTCCACAGAAATGACTGTGGCTCTTTGTTAGACTACATTTTAATTGACTCCAAATCCTGGGATACGTTAATTGATTTTAGGGTGGTTCCACGGATAGATAGCAACCATTATGCGCCAGTACTAGAACTAAAGGAGTTTAATCCTGGTAACGTCCCTAGTTCAGATAACTCTATTGATGCCAGATTGACACTTTCCAATTGTAGGCGAAGAGTGCGATGGACCGATTTCAGTACTTTATATAAAGCCCTGGTCCCGGTACTCCTGACGGCATCCAACTTAACAACCCATAAAGGAGCAGGTATAGATCTTGACTTGGTCACAACAAACCATGCTAGATTAGGAGAAGTCACATTGGACTTCTTCTACCCCCCAAAAAAAATCAGCCTAGCAAGATGCCCCCCCACCCTTGGTATAATGATCAATGCCGCAAAGCCAAAAGATCGCTGGTAGCGTCCTTCAAGGCTAATGATCGCCTGCAAATTAAATCTGCCAGGACGGCATATAAAGAGGCTATTTCTGAAGCTAAAAAAGGGTGGGAAAAGGATAAGTGGGATGCTCTGAGAAGTGCCTTGGGGGCCAGGGACATGAGGACCTTTTGGAAAGTTGTCAACACCGGTAGTACTGGTGCTAAATCACTGGTAGACCCAAATTTGGATGAAGAAGTCTGGCGAGAACATTTTGAATCTCTCTATTCCAAGGAAGAAACATTGATTGATGAGATATCTGAGGGATGCCCCATGGGGATTGACCATTCCTCCAAATTGAGGGAAACTAAAGAACCCTATGACAATAGCTCTAGTATGAGCATAAGTCTAAATGAAATCAAGGGAGCTTTAGCTAAAATTGCCCCAGGAAAAGCACCCGGCCTAGACAAAATCCCTGGTGATCTTTTTCATAGTGAACCAATTGCCTTGGCTCCATGTCTTTGGGTGCTATTTAATGCCATACTCCAGGGCATGAAGCTTCCCCCCAGTTGGGTTGGAGCGGAAATAATCCCCATCTATAAAAAAGGCTCACCGCTTTTACCAAAAAATTATAGGCCAATTAGCCTGATAGACATTACGCAAAAAATCTTTGCGCGCATATTGCTGTTTAGATTACAAACCTGGATGGAGGAACGGGAGATATTATCCCCTTTACAGGCAGGGTTTAGGGAAAAACTGTCCACTTTAGACCAAATACTCAAGCTTCAATTGCTACACTGGAAGACCGTGTGTCTAGAGGGTGGCAGCTTCTATTTAATATTTGTAGACTTGAGGTCAGCCTTTGATTTGGTCCCAAGGGAAAAACTTTGGACAGTCCATCGTGAGATGGGGATTCCAACATATCTTACCCATCTCTTTAAACGGCTGCACGAGGATAACTTTGCCCAAATCAGGTTTGGCAAGGATGGAAAGTTAACTGCACTCATCCCGATTAAACGCGGTGTTTGCCAGGGCTGTGTGCTCGCCCCCACTCTCTTCAGTCGTTACATCAATGGCTTGATAGATTATTTATTAATCGAGAAAGACCTCGATGCACCCAAGTTAGCCTGCCGGAAAATCCCAGCAATGATGTTTGCCGATGATACTTTACTAATATCCAAATCACCTATGGGGATCCAGAGGGTACTCAATAAATTTGAAGCATTCTGTAGTGAAAGAGGATTAGAAATCAATCTACAGAAAACCACATTTATGGCGTTTAACAGCCCTAAAAGTACAAGAGCACACCCCTCCTTAAATGGTAAACCCCTTGAAAGAGTTTCCTCTTTTGACTATCTCGGTATTACAATCACAGAAACTATGGATTGGGGGGCACAAATCCAAAAATCATCATTAAAATTATCACAATCATCGGGTGGCATTATGAAGGTCTTTTGTAAGTCTAGCCAGAAACCAGTGAGCCCAGCCATTGAAAAATATAAGGGCCAGGCCCGGGGAGGGGCGTTATATGGTGCAGAACTCTGGGGCTACACAAGACCAGGGAACCTAACGCAGGTAGAGAACAACTTCCTGAGACAGCTGTTAAAGCTCCCACGGAGCACACTGTTGATTCCGCTCCGATTAGACCTGGGCCTTATGGCAATTGCTGATGTAGCCAATTTTAAACCCTTATTGTACTGGCGTCACCTGTGGGTCACCCCAGAACTCTTATCATACAGGGAGGAAACAAGAGAAGTAATGAACCTAAGGGGGGCTGCCAAACTCCCGTGGCTCTCGTACAGAAAGCATACGCTGGTCAGTATGGGGCTGGGGGAACTTTGGGACGATCCTGAGTCTGCCTGCTCCTTACTCCCCAGGAAATCATTAAAGGCCCATTACGAAGAGTACAAAATGGCACAGCTTCATAGTTGCCCCCGAGTAGGCAAGGTAACCTCAGCCTTTTTAGATATTAGAGATAGGTTTAGTGTTATGATCTAGTAAGTGATTAATGCATCCTCTGTTGCTGCCTTTGCCTTGCTGCTCAGTCTATGTGATGTCATCAGAATGTTGGAGAGTGTTTGAGTGGAAGAAGGAATCAGTTGGTGTGGAAGGGCTGAGCAGCAAGGAGGCTGCTCCTGGTGGAGCATTGAATAAGGCCTAGCATGAGACTTAATGTGGATCCTATCTGAAGAATAAAGCTGTGATCCTGAACTGCATCACTGGACTACGTATTTTTCATCTCCTTGTAACACTGGCGACGATTTTAAGAACCTGCGTGCTACTTTAATGGAGATTGGACTTTTAAAACTGAAGAAAGAAACTACAACTTGTGGATTTGATCAAACCTGGCACCCCTAATGCCCCACCAGTGACCATTCCATCGGTCGCCCCAACCAGTAAGTGCCAGTTTGACACTCCTTCATTGTCTTAAAGCCTGCCTGTCTATTGCCTTGAAAGACTTTCTGCTTCATCTTTTACATACATTGGCTTCCTGTAACCTACTGCACACCGTGTAAAGTACTGAATTTCCAAGTTGAAATACTGATTCAGAGATCATGGTAATATCTCTGGAACCTGTCATTATCGTGGTGTGGTGTTGAAAAGCCCCGCTGTTTTCTGTTTTGGTCTGTCACTGCACCAGATCTTTAAGCTGTTGGTTGGGAGGCACAGATCGAGTCCCGGTGTTTGACTCTCTGTCAAAGTCTAAAAAGCAGGTCAACTGTCAACTGTCAGCTATTGGTTTACTATCCAACAGCGTGCCAAGAAAGGTTGTTAAGACTATGTGATTAACAGCGCCTGAACCGAAGAGTGTTTTGGTGGAATTTACACTCTGGGACTCGATGGTGTGAAATTGTATTTCGATCTCAATTTCAAGTGTATTTTATTCTAGTGACTGTTTAACCGTGGTATGGGAGTTTCAAAATGAAGCGTGTGTTGGTGCCAAGCGTGCGCAGTCTTACCTTCTTCACAGAGAGCTGTGATATCTCCATGGATTCTCTCCAACATTCTGGACTGTGTGCGCTGGTTTCCTTTTCCGTAACCTGCATGCAGCAACGTGCCGAGAGCCACCCGACGCGCCGTCGCCTACGTACTGCCATTTTAAGATTGGAGTGTGAGATTGGTTGACTTTCCTGCTTAATTTTTACATGCGCTACGTCTACGTTGTTGTCCGAGACAGCTTAACATCTTCAGAAATTATCGATGGCATTTTTCAGCAGTGGCAGAATTGGAGGAACTGGTTCAGAGCCTTTTTGAAGTAGCGGTGATTATCCACATTACCAGGGGACAAACAGAGACACTTGGAAGATTCCCTTTTCTTTTCGTTGTCATAAAAAGGACTGGTGAGCCTCGCATTAAGAAGTCTATCACCGGTTATTTTGACTGTTTTGCCAATCTTATCGAGTGTGACATCTTTATTATTGCTATAATGTCTATTGCCATATTTAAGCATCTTTAATGTTTTCATGCCTATGAAGCTTTGCCATGTTATGTTATAAGTATTTTAGGTGTTGTGTGATGGTCATTATATGTTTGTCATCAGTAGTATAAGGTGCAAAACTTGCAAGTGTGTATTGTATGGGGATTCCTCCAGCTTTTCCCCCCCAAGAAAAGGGGTGTTGTTATCTCCTTAGTCCTGCAAGTGTTGTTGGGAAGGTGTCTAGTTCACCAGTCTTGCGGGGTTGTGATGATGAGGGTTGGTCCTTAGTCTTCATGAATGATTGTGTGCAGGGCTACATTACTCGATTTCTGACATTGCTCTGTTTTTCTTCCGTGCCTTTTCATACAAAAGGGGGGTGTGAGAGTGTTGTGTCTTTGCTGTGAATCTGTATGGAACAGAGGGGGTGTCCTTGGTCTTGTTAGTGTATGTCTTTTATTAAGTCTTGCCTCATGTGAGGTGTTTGGTATGTGCGTTATGGGTGCGCACATGAGAAGACTCCTTCTTTTGAAGCTTCTCTGACTTACCTGTTTTGGTGATACCCTCTGATTGGTTGTTACATTGGACTGTGCGTTACGGGTGCGCACATGAGAAGACATCTTCTTTTGAAGCTTCTTGGACTTACCTGTTTGGTTTTACCCTTGAATTGGTGGTTACCTCGTGTGAGGTGTTGGTCTGTGTGTTACGGGTGCGCACATGAGAAGACTTCTTATTTTGAAGTTTCTCAGACTTACCTGTTTGGTTTTACCCTTGAATTAGTGGTTACCTCGTGTGAGGTGTTGGTCTGTGTGTTACAGGTGCGCACGTGTGAAAACTCCTTACTTTGTAGCTTTTCTGTTTTGCCTGTCAGGGGTTGCAAGATTACCCTTTTAGTGTTACGTTTTGAAGCTTTGTGTTATTCTTGAAGCTCGTTGATTTTTGTATGTGTGTACGTCCATCAACGCACATTTTATTTAATTAGTCTTGTTGCATGTATGTACATTGATCTTGCATGCTCCTATTTTTACAATTCTGATGAGGGGGGGATGTGTTATGATCTTGTAAGTGATTAATGCATCCTCTGTTGCTGCCTTTGCCTTGCTGGTCAGTCTATGTGATGTCATCAGAATGTTGGAGAGTGTTTGAGTGGAAGAAGGAATCAGTTGGTGTGGAAGGGCTGAGCAGCAAGGAGGCTGCTCCTGGTGGGGCATTGAATAAGGCCTAGCATGAGACTAATGTGGATCCTATCTGAAGAATAAAGCTGTGATCCTGAACTACATCACTGGACTACGTATCTTTAATTTCCTTGTAACATTTAGCCTTGAGCCGGCCCTAGATGACATCAAGCCGGCAGTTGTTAGAAAGCTTTACCTTCAGTTTAGGCATTGGGTTCTGCTTCTCCGTTGTTTTACATACAACTGGGGGGGTTTGCAAGTTTTGAGGTGCCCAGCATGCGATTGTCCAGAAGAGTCAGTGCTTCACATGTTTTTTAGCTGTCCTGGCTACTACAAGACACAAAAATGATGGCTGGTCCAAATCTGTAGGAACCTTGGTACTAGACGTTGCTCTGAGGCTTTCAGGATACTGAAAAATGATTGCTGTATCCCGATTGCTTACTCAGTGGCAGGTTTCCTATTTTCCATGTGGTGTACACGTAGGATATTCATAAAAACACCCCTAAAATAGAGCCAGGATGTGTTTTTCTCAACAGTCTTAAAATTAGGCCCAGTTTTTAATATGATTAGATTATATTGAGCATGTTCATTGACCCATTAATCATGTTATAGGGAAATTGTAATTTATCAATCTACTCCTGCAATTATTGTAGAAGAGAAAAAATGATGTGCAGAAGTAGCCTGCATTGTAGGGGGCTTTTAGTGCTAGGACCTATCATCTGTAGTAAAGAATATTGGTCATCTTTTTTAGAAATCCTTTTTAAGTAAATTATTTATTTATTTGCATTATGCACTTTCCAAAGGTGAATCCTTGTTCCTTGCCTTGAATAACCCTCTGTGATCCTCGCTCCTTTTTGTCCTCCCTTCGTGAATCTATAAGAATTGTAGGCATTTTTTAACTGAGCATGGAATCCATTCACTTCACATGTGTGCCAATAGTGTTCATAATTGATTTTCTTATTTTGTTCCCCTTTTTTTTCTTTTTTTCTTTTAACCATATGTAATTGATCTTTGATGTATATTTTTATGTATCAATGTGTATTGTATCTGTACTTTTGAGGTCATATTGACCGAAATAAAGTTTTTGGGAATTAAAATTTAATTGAATTCTACCATTTGAAAGCCTTATTTTTAATACGGTATTATGGATTTTTGTTGTTTGGTCTTGCTTTGGTTTAGATAAAGATTACTTATTTTTCTAAACTGGTGTGGTGTCCCTTTGTAGTGATTTCACTGTATTACTGTATGTGTTCACAAATGCTTTCACACTGCCTCTGAGATAAGCCTGTCTGCTTGTGCCAAGCTACCAAGGGGGTGAGCAGGGGTTATTTTAGAAGTGTATCCCCCTTACCTGACTAGAAGCATGGGTCCCTATGTGGACAAAGTTACCTACCTCTGCCAACTAGAGACCCCCATTTCTAACATAACCAAAAAGTAATTCCGACAGTTTGACTTACCTGTATTTCAATCAAATGCATTTGAACCTGCATTCAATTGTAAAACATTGCAAAGCATTTATTTCACTTACCTGCACCAGGCTTGGCTTGGTTCTAGAAATATAATAACTAAATAATATTTTTGATACAAACAAATTGGTCTGAGTTCAGTCTTTGGGTGTGTGACAACATTTGCTGATTGAGTGTATACAATAAATGATTAACACTACCCTCTGATAAAGCCTTACTGCTTGCCCACTCTACCACAAATAGAGAGAAACAGTGCTATCTACTTTTACCTCTGCCTACCTTTGGGATTCCAGTGTACTCTGTGCACATTATACCTCATTTTGGTATAGTATATACAGAGCCAGCTTCCTACACTGGGCAGCTGCATGGACGCCTCTGGAGCTTGTTATGTCCCTTTAACTCAGAACAGGAGGTCAGTCAGCTGGCCCTTGGAGTCACTCATCTTGGGGTTAAGGGAGAAGATCCAGTCTTCCTTCTCAGCAAGCAGGGCAAGCCTCAAGCAGCAAGGCAGCAGACCATCCTTCTTCTGTAGTATCCACAGGTCCAGGAGTGCACTAAAGATTATGGTCCGATTTTAGCTTTTGAGGGGAGAGAAGCTACTAGAGCCCCCACATATGTGTCTGGAATTTCCTTCCTCCCTGCCCGGGTCCTGGATTGCCTGGGGTCACAATAGACTAGTGTGAAATCCTTTGTGACTGTGCTGCGTCAGCCCTTTTGAGGTGCAAGTGTGGTAGGAGACAACTTCACCCCCTCATCCTTCAAGAGCTGGCCCATCTTGCCAACACCTAGTGCCTCTTTGTGATACTGTCTGGGTGTAATACACAAAGGCCAAGTGCCAACTACACCTAATCTCGAGACCCAGGAACAGGCTGCAGGCACCAAATGGTTAGTACAAGAAAATGCCAAAATTCTAAAAATGGCACTTTTAGGATTGTGACTTAAAAAACTGACTTTGCCATTAAAATGGATTTTAAATTACAATTCCTCAGACACCAAATATGACTTTCTACTTCTCCCAATCCAATGCTAGCACTTATTACATGTAATAAGGTAACCCAATGTAATCCAAGGGGAGAGGTAGGTCTCACAGTAGTGACAAACAAATGTGTGAGTTTTTCACCACCTGGACATGTAAAACTTAAAAGTGCATGTCCAACTTTTTAATTGCACTACGTAATGCCCAGTGGGCTGTCGAGGAGCTACTTTAGGGGTGACTTATATGCATTAAAAAGCAAGTTTTTGGCCTGTTAAGGAGTTTGTTTTCCCTAGTCAAATTGGCAGTTTAAAGCTGCTCATGCAGGCTACAATAGCAGGCCTTAGACATGTTTAAAGGGCTACCTAAGTGGGAGGCACAATAAGTGCTGCAGGCCCAATAGCAGCATTTGATTTATAGTCCCTGGGTACATGTGGTACCACCTCATTAGGGACTTTCAAATTAATTATGTGTTTCAATTGGATGTAAGCCAATTACACCATGCTTAAAGAAGAACGCACAAGCACTTTAACACCGGTAAGCAGTGCTAAAATATGCAGAGTCCTAAGGCCAGCAAAAACAAGTTCAGCTAAACAGGAGGAGTGAAGGCAATAGGTTTGGGGTAAGACCACCCTAAGGTTGACAAGTCTAACATATTCTCATTGCATAACTGAATCATTTTGCTTCTACAGTGCACAGCAGACAAGCCTCACAAACTCTCAATTCTAGAACAATGTCAACATCCTTGTGTGGGTTTTCAAATGAAGCTTGCGTAAAATACACATTCTATAAACTGATGTTGGGATGGACTATTCCCAGCCATCCATAAGGGAACCATCTGTAGAAGATTTGGAAACACAGGGACTTGAGGTTTGACATCTATGTCCAGGTCTGCCATGATTTTTCGAAGGTCAATTCTGATACTGGTGGGAGTAATAAGGTAGTGGTTTATAAAACGGGCATATAGATGTTTTGGAAACAGTTTATGATGTCATAGTTTTCGTAGTATCTCAATAACCCACACCATATGGATTTCTGTCTCAAACAATAACGAAATATAACCCAGAGATGAAAGGACATGGTGGTCTATCATAGCTCCAAATATTTTACGACAATATGGAATGGGGCTCATGTGTCACAGAGCCCAAAGAGTACTCAGAATGCCCAAATCAGGTTCTGAACCTAGCCTTCCTTTCATTTGAGGATGGAATCAAACCATGTATTAGACCCTTTAAGTTGTAACTTACTGTAGAGGGAGGCACCCTTGACTTTTTTCTAGTAATAAATTGTTCAGGCAATTGTTTTGACAGAGAAGGTCTTTAGCTGTCAGTAATTAACCCGTAGTTACATTTTCTCATTCTTTTTTTCGGATGAAGAAGTCTGTGCTGAAGATGCTGAGTAACTAATATATCCTGGTGTAAATTTTCATCCACATATTTATTGGAGATGATGCTTTCTCTCACGAAAAGACCCTAAATCTGCTCATAAGAAATGGTTGATGTGGGTAGTATAAAGTACAGAGCATCTGAATTCTGGGCATTAACAACATGAGCATGATCATGATAGACATAAAGGAGATATCTCATTACTACCCCCAGACTTTGGAAGGCAAACACTCCGTAGGGCAGGCGCTAATAGTTGATGATTCCGAGTTTGCTTCCATCCCAAATCATACATCATATTATACATGTCTCTCCAACAAGTATTAAATGTTTCATGGTGCGTCTATTGATCTGATGTACAATCACCTTCCCCTTTTCCCTTTGTCTTTTTTTAAAAGACTGTTCTGTGTATGTATGAACGAGTCTTTAAACAGGCACCACAACCACACATAAAGGATGAGACAAGATCCCATCAGTATTCCGGGTCAAATGAGGCGATCCATGAAAGGAAGGATCTAAAAGAAAGAGTCTGGGCTATTTTTTGGTGGACAGAGTACAGCCTGTCAAGGTAACTGGAGACATTACCTGCCAACCTGAACTTACAGCCCACCCCAGGCCCAGAAGTCATCTCTGTGTACTTTGAGAGGAACCACTGTCACAGCAGTTCCTGTTAAGGTTGAACATGTTTGTTGGACAGCTTCTGTCAAGTTGACAGCTGTTTTAAAAAAATACCTCCCAAAGTGAGAGTTTATTATTGTATAACAAAACGCTAATGATTCACACACCCAGTTGTTTTTCTCCCTGGGTGTTGGAGTCATTATTTGTTTCTTTCTGTTCAGGACAGAAAAAAGAACATCACTTTCAAATAGAGCGGGTGGTGAAATGCTTTCTTCAATCAGCTCCCACTCTGTTGGACCATTAAAGCCATTGATGGAAAGTGGGAGCCCAAATAGGATGAGTGGACCCTTGCTTTGGTGCACAGGGTGCTCTATCATGGTTATGACAGAGTGACATATCTGCCAAACTCTAAATTCTTCCAAAGACCAAAAAAAGGTGTACAGTTACAAAACTGGGGATAAGTCAAACATTATAGTTTCAAGAGAAAGTCCTCCTTAATGTCTCCGAACAATGAATAGGCATTGAATCACAAACACCTTGGATAGACATATCTCTTTTGTGAGGATGCTATGTTGACATTTGAGTCTGAATTACAGCCTTGTGGGTGCATCTCTCTCTCTTGGATTGGGTACTTCCCAATAGGTACAGAACCCTTAGCACACAACATATATAACATCACAGTGTACTTAATGTAAAAATTCAAAACACAATCATTTTCGTAAGAATTTTCTGATGCGAAACGTGTTCTTTTAGTTTTTCTTCTAGGTCCTTCTTTAATATCGAGAGCTGTGATTCAGTTGAAATGCCAAAATGCCAGGCATTTGGTATTGGCATTTCAATTGAATCACAGCTCTCGATTTTAAAGAAGGACCTAGAAGAAAATCTAAAAGAACACGTTTTGCATCAGAAAATTCTTACGAAAATGATTGTGTTTTGAATTTTTATATTCAGTACACTGTGCTGTTATATATGTTGTGTGCTAAGGGTTCTGTATCTATTCGTGTACTGTAGCTTTCAGCCACAGTCTTGTTGGAAGAGTTTGGTGGTTCTCCTCTCCCCTTTTAGCACCATACCAATCACTGTCTACATAATAGATATTTGAGAGAATATTTCCAGGAGCGCCTATCCCTATTTACAAATACCAGTACCTTTGCTATTGACTACTTCCCAATAGGGACACTAATATGGTGGCTATCTTGGATTGGTAAGACTAGCAATGCTTTCTTAGCCTCAAGTGGGTTGTTATGTATTAATCCAGCCTCCATCCTTCGGTCTCCATCTTTGGATTCCAGTGACCTGCCAAAGATGCATGTAGAAGCAGATTTGCCACACTACGCTTCAAACACCCCGGTCCAAGGGACCTATACTGGACATGGCTTATGGAACCCAGGGGCCTGTTGTCCTTGGAATCTGTGGTGACTGAAGGTTGCCACACCCCATGATTGCAAGGTTTATTTGATTTACATGTTTGTGCTATGAAGTAGACGACAATCAAGGGGATGAAGAGGTAGGTTAATAGGATGCCACAAAAAGGCAGATTCCATACTCACTTAAAAATTGAGTTGAGCATTGTGAAAGTTATTTCCAAACATTGCGCCCATTTTTACTATGATCTCCTTGATCAGGCGGAATTTAACTTTGCGGTTTTGGTGGTGTTATTATTCACTATCATAGTGAAGCAAAGAAGGAAAGCAATAAGATTGTTAACCTTTCCTTTGGATTCTGTAGTGGGATGAGACTGGAGTAAGGTGCAGATGATGCAGTGTGGGGTGGTGTGACACCTACATTGGCTCCTGCCTGCTGGGGGCTATAAATGACTGATGAATGATTGAGCATTTTAAATTAATGACATAGAAGTCTGGGGTCTTACGAATTTCACTAAGAGGCAGAGGGCCCGATTCACAAACCTAACTTAAGACAAAATCCTAAACTTACTACCATTTTGGTATTCACAGAAGGCCCTTACTCATTTTGGTAGTCACAGAAGGCACTTACTCATTTCGGTATTCACAGAAGTTAGGAGTCCTAACTTTAGGACTCCTAAATGCCTTCTGTGAATACCGAAAGTCTTAAAATTAGGATTTTTCTCAATTTAGTAGTAGTAAAGTTAGGACTCCTAACTTTAGGACTCCTAAATGCCTTCTGTGAATACCGAAAGCCTTAAAATTAGGATTTTTCTCAGTTTAGTAGTAGTATAGTTAGGACTCCTAACTTTAGGACTCCTAAATGCCTTCTGTGAATACCGAAAGTCTTAAAATTAGGATTTTTCTCAATTTAGTAGTAGTAGTTAGGTCTCCTAACTTTAGGACTCCTAAATGCCTTCTGTGAATACCGAAAGCCTTAAAATTAGGATTTTTCTCAGTTTAGTAGTAGTAACGTTAGGAGTCCTAACTTTAGGACTCCTAAACTGAGAAAAATCCTAATTTTAAGACTTTCGGTATTCACAGAAGGCATTTAGGAGTCCTAAGGTTAGGACTACTAACTTCTGTGAATACCAAAGTGAGTAAGTGTCTTCTGTGAATATGAGTAAGTGCCTTCTGTGAATACGAAAATGGTAGTAAGTTTAGGATTTTGTCTTAAGTTAGTTCTGTGAATCGGGCCCAGAGAGTTCAGTCCCACCATAGCACATATAATGTACTCTTGGTGTTCTTACAGGATACTCACCTAAATGAACTAGAACATAAAGATTGGTCAAAAGGTGGCGAGGTTAGTTGTTTTTCTCCTAGCTTTCAACATATTTCATGAGTTGGCAATTTAAGTGGCAGATGGTGCCTCCTTCATTGATGAGTAGGTGGTGAGAGATCCAAATGGTAGATTATATTTCAACTAAGTTGAATAAGTCTTTTCCCAACAAACTGCTGGAGGTTTCAACTCTGTAATTTAATAACTCAGTGAGTTGGGCAGGGGAGTTTAATGGCATTATGTCCTGCGTTCTAAAGAAGTTCCCCACTAGACCTAGTGCTGGCCAAGCCCATGTGATAGCTATGTGATCCAGTGCAATGCACCAATATTTTAAATATATGATGTGAACATGAACCTCAGGAGCCATTTTTCTTTTTTTGCTTTCTATCTGTCATATATTTTCTGTGAGGTGATCTCTGTGATTCATGGGCTGATACAGAGTAATTAGGGAGGGCTTTGTAAGACTGATTGCTCGACTGACTCCTTTGTACTTGGACCCGGTGTGGGTTCTGAATGCCCACCTGTCACCTCAGGACTGAGACCTTTCAAGATAATGCTTTTTGTAGGCCTGTATGGAGTTTGCGGAGTTCTGCTATGCGGAACTCTGCCAAATGACAAATGTGATGCTGTGTTATGCAGAGCTGGGAGGTGATCTACAGATAGATTTTCGGAAATCTGCATGCTCCGCGGACCGCAGAGTGTGGAAAACTCTTCAAACTCCACAAATGGAGCATAGTTCACCCCCAGGACTAGCTTTTTGGTGCTGTTGTTTATGAGGAGCTAATAAACTGCTTTAAAGCCAATTGGGGCTCAGCTTCTTCAAAGGTGCAAGACTTGGATACAATGAAGGCGGTTGAGGGAGGTCCTTAACGACTGGTCTTTGAAGCTAATGTATTCAAACTTAAACACAGCTTGGGTGAGCTGTACATGTTGTAGAATAGGTTCTTGTACACCTTAAATAGACATAATTCGCAGTGAGAGGGATACGTTTGGCAAGATGTTAGCTTGGTTATAAAAGCAAGTTCTCCTGTGACTATGTACTATGAATGGTTGATTAATGTTGGTTGACAGAATGCACTCATGTGGCCGTTAATATGGTTTTCAGTTGGTATTTACAGTGGTTATATACACAACCATATCCCTCATATTTGTAAGCAGTGCAAGATTATTTGAGTCAGGTATGCCTATGGAGTTCTCAGAAGAATTGAAGATGTGCTACAGCCATTGCTGAGTAAGGAGGTGCTGGTGGTCCACCTCAAGAGGATGCAGAGGAGGAAGACTCCTGATACAAACAGTCTCCTGATAGAGTTTTATTGCAGCAATGCTAAGATTCTCCTGAAATGAATATGACAATTGTGTGTTAAGGGAGGGTATTTTTCCAATACAATGAGTGGGGCTATAACTGTTATGGTCCCCAAATTGATTAAGCCCACTGGACTTTAGGCCTATGGTACATGTTGGCATCACGATGCTCTGTAAGAACACTGGTGCAAGACTTTTGTGAGGCCTCCAGTACTTGTTAATTCTGATAAATATGGTTTTGTGCCTGATTAGAGTTGGCATGCTAACTAGCACATAAAATATTTCCTAGAAATGTGTGAGAAAGATAATGAAATGAAATGAAATGAAAATGACATTTATAAAGCGCATGGCTACCCGGAGGCATCCCAGCTCTAGGCATGACCAGTACTCAGCACCACAGATATCAGGGAAACAAGAGAGTTTTCAGTTGTTTACGAAAGGTGTGGTGGCTAGGTTCCTTACGGATGAGGTGTGGAAGTGTGTTCCAGAGCTTATCATCGTTGAGGGAGAAGCGTCGGCCACCGCTTCTAGACCTCTTGATCCTTGGGGTTTCAATTAAGTGAAGCTCATCCAAGCGAAGTTTCCTCATCGCTTTGTAGGGGCGGATCATGGCCGAAATTAAAGGTGGGCCTTTCCCTTGCAAGGACTTATGGATGATGCAGAGGGCTTTAAAGCTAATTCTTTCCCTCACTGGCAACCAGTGGAGGGAGGAGAGAGCCGGTTTGGCTGAGAGACGCTTTGGCATACCCAACAGTAGTCTCACCGCACAGTTTTGGACAGTTTGTAGTTTATTGATTACTGCAATCGGGGCTCCTAGATAAAGTGCATTTCCATAGTCTATCCATGAGAGTATCAGAGATTGGACTAGGATTTTTTTGGCTTGTGGTATGAGAAGGAGAAGCACCTTCCTTTCTAGCTGTTCTAAGCAGGCCGAAGCATGTCGCAACCATCTTCCTGGCTTGCGTCTTGAATGTCAGGTTCTGGTCTAGCCAGATACCTAGACTCTTTATTTTGGGCTTTGGGACTGGGCCCATGCATGCTGGCCACATGGTCCCAAGGGCCGCATATAGGGGATTGCCCATGATCATGATCTCCGTCTTTTCCCCATTGAGCTTCAGGTGGGACGCCCCCATCCACTTAGTGACTTCGGATAGGCAGGTATTCAGGACCTCCGGATGTTGTGTCACTTGGTTCAGAGCTCCCACCAGTTGGGTGTCATCTGCATAGGTGACCATGCGGATCCCAAAAGGGGCCACAACTGCTGCTAAAGGGGCCATATATACATTGAAAAGGGTTGGGCTTAACGATGAGCCATAAGGAACGCTACACAACAAAGGCATGGGTTTGAAGCTCACACTTCCTTCAAATATCTGGAAGGAGCGTCCTTCCAGAAAGGAACACAGCCATTTTAGTGCAGTTGAGATAATGCAATAGCTTTCTTAGTCTCTATAAAATGTCTTTGATACAGTTGCTGTGGATTTCATTTTCCAAGTTTTGGAATGGTTTGACTTTGTTCCATACTTTGCAAGTTTGTTCAAGCTATTAAAGCAAGCTAAAGTGAGAATAGGTTAGGACATTTCAGAGGGTTTGGATAATTTTTGTGGGAAGAAACATGTTAGCTAGTATGAAATGGGTTTGAGCAATTGTTCTATATTACTCATCTTATTAAGTGTTTTTAGACATAACTAGAGTCTTCACTAAAAAACGTGATGTACCGAGGAACCTGCCTTGTCCAGTAGTTTTATTCAAGAGCTTCCTCCTACTGACAAGTCTTTGAGAAGGTTGAGCCCGCTGTAGTGGTTTTATCTTACCAGGGTGGGAAGAGGTATGCCGATGATGAAGTATGATACTACTATATGTGTGAGGCATCCTCTTCCATAAAGGATGGCTATTCCACTCACTCTGATAGAATTCTGTTAAGCCCATTATTTGCAATTGCCGAACACTCTCCTGTAATTCAGGAAACTGTTTGCTTTGTGCCTCCCTTGATGAGCCCCTGTAATGTTTCTGTGATGTGCTAGATACTTTGGAGGGACATTCGGTGGCCTACCCTCCTCCTCTCTACTTTGTGATTATAGTAGTGGGCGCACATTGAAGGCATTAATCAAGTGTTGTTTTACACTGATGACACCTTACTGTTTGAAGATCTCTATGCAGTCTATACTCAATCGGCTTAAGAAACTTGTTGAATTTGGAGATTTGTCAGGTTTTCTCAAGAATTGAAAATTGGAGCAAGTCCTAGGTTCCTTTTCCATCTATATATCCACCTGCTTGGTCTTGTTGTCAGTTAGGCGATTTGAAATACTTTAGTATTTGGGTACTACATGTTGTCAAAGCCAATACTCAACTTTTAGTTTGGACAACTCCTGAAGAGGATATTTTGATTGAGCTCCACTGTCAATCAATGATGGGGACAATAGTTCTTATTAAAATGGTGATACCCCTAGATGTCTATATATTCCAGGGTATTATGTGTCTGATAACCAGGTATCTATTCTGTGATTACGATAGATTCCTGACCACCCTGATTAAGGATCCAAAACTAAACACCCCTATGTTATCTTTTCTGAAGGTGTTGCATAAACTAAGACACTGGTGTAGTTCTACAGAGCTAGCTTTCCCACCCAAGGGTGACACTGGTAAACTTAGTTCAATTCGCCAGCGCTGAATGTGAAAGACAGGTTATTGTAGTTCTGCAGAACCCCACTCAATACATAGCTGAAGTGAAGTCATTGCTTTTGAGTTACTAAAAATCCATGGGAATGGCCAGCAATCCAATTTCATTCTTCACAGCATCGCACACACAGCGCTAAGAAGACCGCACACTTCTACTGATTAAAGACAAGCAAAGGTGAAACTGCACATTGCACATGTTAGGTACAGTGACACATGAAACTGAGGGCCTCATTACGAATCTGGCAGTCCACTGACCAATAGATTTACAGGGGCACGGCAGTGGTGGTCTTCCGACCGCCCTATTACGACGGGGGAGGTTGGGCCCTGGGAACACCGCAGCCGCCAGAGATCAGAGATCCCTGAGGGAGGCACAGTCTTGAGGCCGCAATGTGATTAACGGGGCCCCGCCAAGCATATTACGAGTTTCCTCACCGCCACAATTTTCATGGTGGTGCGACCACCATAAAAAATATTTGCCAGTGAAGAAACAAAGGGGGCCTTGTGCCTCTGCACCATGGGGTATATGCTGGGGCACATGTGGGCTCCCCTGTGTTCATAAAACCCAGCACCTGCACGGCATGGACTGCAGCAGTCCATGCCGTGTAGGTACTGATTTTGATGTTCCCATTGCGGTTCCTTTTCCATAGGCACCACCGTGGGAATGCCAAAGGACCGCCCGTAAGTCTAAGAGAAAACTCCTAATCTGGCGGGTGGTTCACCCACGGGTTTGGGAGTGCGGAAGTGGGGCGTTCCCGCTCCCCCACCGCCAAACTCGTAATGAGGCCCTGAGACAAGTGTGGTAGAAGCACTTTAAAAGGGTGCTTTAAAATGCAAGATGAAGAAAACATACATACAAAGCAATACTCATACATATAAACGAGTGGCCTGAATGACAATTTTTTATGAGCATGTTGTTTATTAACGTTAACTGATGAAATTGTGCTGTTAATAAAGTGGTTGAGTGTTTCTAATGCCTTGTGTTAGAATGCACCATTTAGAAAGGTTGATGCAAAGATGTGTGGAAACTAGGTGCGATCTTGTAATTTTGCATAATAATACTAGAGAGTCTATAGTTTACGAAAAATTTAAAACAAATTTTGTAGTATGAATTTTGAAAATTATAGACTTATATGAATGTAGAGAAACATTGTGGTAGTAGTACATTTCTAATGTTAGCTATTTCCATGAAATAATTAACCCTGGGCGGACAACTATGCTACGCTCGCGAAGTTTGAGTAGTTTGTGCTACTTGGCGCTACGCAAATTGCACCTAGCACAGTGCAAAATCGTGTAGTGTAGCGTAGTTGCCATTTCTTGCTTGCTCGCGGTCCTCAACGTCAAGTTGGCGACTGTGAGTGAGCAAAATAACATCCCAGCGAGACTTTTTCCTCGTTTGAGGTGAAACAGTGCTCAAAACTCACAGTGCTTTGATTTTGCTGACATGCTGCAATGGCAAGCTGGGCCCTGTGATGAAAACTGTGGTCGATGCTTCGGGGCAGACAGTGGCAATGCATTGATATTTTACAGCGGTGCAACAGTAAAACAGGTGCTGGGAGTCAATGTGTGGATTTTCTTCTTTATATCACCAGGTTACACTTCCAAGGGCCCAGGAATTGGATTTGGCACCACTTGGCAAGTCAGGACTCTCAGCAGAAGAGCAGAGGCACTAACAGATGCAATCTCTGATGGTCCTGAGATTTCTTAATAGAAGTCTAGCTCAACCCAAGCCCTTGGAGAACCTTAACATCAGGATACAGAAAGCAAAGTCTAGTCCTTTCACTCCCAAGACAGAAATGGCAAAGCAGCAGGCCAACACAGCAAGTGGCAGTCCATCCTGACAGCTTCTACAGCTCTTCTTCTTGGCCGAATGACCTCAGTTCTGGAGTGTCCAATACTTGAATATAGCATGCTACAACGCATCCCATCAGATCTAGTTCTATTACAACGTGGTTGTTACAACGACCGCGTTGTTAGAACGCGATACCTTTACATCGCAATTCATTAGAACGGCTTGCTGAAGGGGGCGCGCTGGACTTAGTAATACTATAATTTACTATTCCAACTCCAGCCTGCGCAACACTAGGGAAGGTAAATTATACTATTCCTTATGTTAGATCTCCCCCTACAGTAAGTCAATCTAATGACTTGCGATGTAAAGGGTTTGGGTAGTGTTGATATTTTATGGTGAATTAGGGTTAAGGGTAGTGGTGCGGTGTTTGTGTAGTGTAGGGAAGTGTTTTAGGGTTTAGGGTAATGTCGGGTGGTCGGGAAGTGTAGTATTAGAGTGTAGGGTCCAGGCAGGGGGAAGGGGGAAGGTTGTGTAGGGGGTAGTGTATTAGGGTTTAGGGTAGGGTAGTGGTGTTTGAGTAGTGTAGGGTAGTGTAGTGTGTGAGGGTGAGATTTTATTGTGATTTTTTTTAATTAGCATAAAACAGTACAGGAAAAAACTTATTAGTGCTATATGTAGTAATATAATGTGGAATAAAAGCATTTAAAGTACATTTCTAACCATTGGCGTTATAAATGCATGCGCAGTTAAAATATGCGAAGTAATGGTTTATGCTAAGTGAAAACATCGCACTAAAATCGTACGAACTAATGGTATGCGAAGTATCAACATACATTTGCTTTAACAACCACATTATAACAGTAACTTGATGTGATGGCAGCGTTGTAAACGCTGTTTCCCCCAGTACTTAAACCTCTTCCTGCCTTTGAAGTAGGCAAACTTCAAAGGAATGTCTTTGTAGTGCACAAGACCCTACCTTTCAATGACTTGGGTACAAGCACACTACAGGCGGGTGGAGACAGCTTTGTGTGAGGAGAGGCACAGCCCTATTCAGATGTCAGTGACAACTCCTCCCACCGCTCTATCTCAGGAAGGCCCATCAGCCTGGTGATGGGCCATCAGGATATGCAGGAAACCCTCAGCTACCTTTGTGTGAGTGTCCAGAGTGAATGCACAAGAGCCCGACTGTCAGCGATCCCTACGTGTATTCTACAGACATGCGGAGGCTCAGAATGGTTAAGCAAGAAAATGACCTCTTCCTAAAAGTGACATTTTGAAACATGCAATTTTAAAACCAACTTCACCTTAAAGATATATTTTTAACTTGTGAGTTTAGAGATCCCAAACGTCAAACATCTTTCTACTGCAAATGGAAAATTACGCTTCAAAGATATTTCAAGGCAATTCCGATTTCACTCTATGGGAGAGATAGTCCTTACAATAGTGTAGAACATGCAGAACACGTAACACACCAGTACAAGTCCTACCTTTTAAATACACTGGACCTGCCCATGGGGCTGCCTGGAGCCTACCTTACAAGTGCTTTACATGCAGTAAAAGGGAAGTTTTGGTCCTGGCAGTGGGTGCCCTTGCCAAGTCAAAAACGACAGTTTAAAACTGCAATCATAGACACTGCAGTGGCAGTCCTGAAACAGGTTTTCAGGGCTAGTCATGTGGGTGGCACAATCAGTGGTGCAGCCCCACTAGACGCATTTGATTTACAGGCTCTGGGCACACCTGGTGCACTTTAGTAAGGACTTACTAGTAAATCAAATATGCCAATCATGGATAAACCAATCACCAATACATTTTACACAGGGAGCACTTGTACTGTACCACTGTTCAGCGGTGGTAAAGTGCCCAGAGTCCTAAAACCCGAAAAAACAAATGCAACACACAGTCATAAAAACAGGAAATAAGAAGCAAAAAGACACAGGGGAAATCATGCCAAAAGATGCCAGTTCTAACATCTGTCCCCCCAGCTGAAAGTGGGGAGAACTACCCAACCTCATGGGAGTTCTCTTCACTAAGGCAGAAGAACATGTACAGACCATCAGCATTGGCGTGTTCTGTTCCAGAGCTGTGTTCCACCATAAAGTAAATTCCCTGTAGGGAGATGGACCACCACAACAGTTTAGGGTTCTCACCCCTCATCTGTTTTTGATGATCTGAGGGGACTGTGGTCTTTCTGAACCTGGAAGTGAGTCCAAAACAAGTGGGGTCTTAGGGCACGATGAATCAATGGTTTTACCAGTCGCAAACAGGCTGATTTATAGAATGGGCCTGTTTGCGAACGATTAAAAGCCTTTTGGGATGTTTCAACCCAAAAGCCATTCACAAAATAGGTAATCGCAATTTTTGCGATTACCTATTTTGCGAATGCAGTTAGGGAATCACAATTTGCGATTCCCTAAATGCAATGCAAGGGAGCATTCTCAGAATGCAAATTTGTATTAAGGAATCATAAATTACCACCAACTTCAAGTTGGTGGTAATTTGCAATCTTTACAAAAAATACTCAAAAGTGCATTTTTTAAGTGCCATTTGGTACATACACATGTCCTTAGGGCATGTGTGTGTGCCTCATGTGCACACTTACCTTTTTCGGGTGTGCAGCAGGGTGGCCTTATGACCCCCTGCCACCCTTGCAATTGCATTCGCAATTTGCGATTACCTATTTGGTAATCGCAAATTGCGAATGCCTTCCCATTCATTCCTATGGGCCTCTAGGCTGATGGGAATGAATGGAAATGCATTCCTTAATAGCGAATCACAATTTGCAATTCTCTATTGAGGAATATGTGGGAATCGCAATTTTTTTTTTGTGAAACCTACATACATTGCATTTTGTGATTCTAAAATAGCGAATTGGTAAAATTTGCTATTTTAGAATCGCAAAATGCAATGTTGATACATCTGTCCCTTAGCTTCTCAGCACCCAGACCACAGCAAAAGCTTCCCTTTCAATTGCTCTCCACCTCTATTCCCAGGCAAGTAACCTCCTACTAATGCAGGCTACACTTTAATCTAGGTCCTCTTCATTGAGCTGTGAAAGCACGGCTCCCACATCATGCTCTGAGGTATCACAAATCCCTTGGTAGAGTCAGGAGCCTTCAGCATGGGTGCTGTGCATATGGCCTCCTTCAGGGTATCAAAAGAAGTCTGGCATGACTCAGTCCAGCATAAGAACATACATTTGAAGAGAAGACCCTAAGACTAGTTGCTGGAAAGTGGGTTATTGGTAGGGGGGAAATATAGGTTGACTAACACATGGTAAGACTCAGCATAGGTCTTAGAAAATTATTCCTATGCTCAACCCTTGGTAGCTTGGCTGCGAGCAGGCAGGCTTAAATTCAAAGACAGGTATGTAAAGCATTTAAAAACACCTGTTCAGTAAATAATGAAGACACAACACATAATAAAACTCCAGTACCAATTTATACAAATAGGAAATATTTGTATCTTTAAAATGACACCAAAATGACAAAAATCCAATGTAGGGAACCGGAGATATGAATTTTCAAAGATTTCACAAAATATAGCACTTAGAAGATTATAGCATCATATTGGGATGCCTGCTCGTGATAGACCGGGTCAAAGTCAAAGTTTCAGGCCGACCGCGATGGAGCCCTGGGCGGCTACTTCTTGCGGCAGGTGCAGGTCTCAGTTTCTACCTTCACACTTATAAACCTTTCTGGAGCTTATCTCCCCGACGTCCCTCGAAGCTCCAAGCCAGTCCGGATTCGGTGAGGGTTCAGCGGATTCCCTTTCGGCGAACTCCGGGTCAACTTCCCTGGAGCGGACTTAGAGGATTTTTCTTTAGCTCTTCAGCGGGGCAACCCAGGAATCCAGGCTGACCCGCGATGGAAGGCAGGCAGCTTGGATTTCGCGGTTGCTCACGGTCACCTTTTCTACAAGCAGACTTAGAAACCTTTCTGGAGCTTTTTCTTACGGGGTTTCTCAATGCTCTTCATGTAGCCAGATCCGGTGAGGGTTTGCTGGCTTCAGGTTTCTTCTAGTCCCGGTCAAACTCTAGAAGTTGGACCGATGGAGCTTTTAGCGGGACGAACCTGGATGGCTTGGCCGGCTCGCGGTTGAAGGTAGGCTGCCTGGCTGGCCAGGTTGAGTCGGTCCCTCTATGGAGCTTTTTTCTAAAGTTGCTCCAAAGTTTTCCAAACTTCTTGAACTTCTTCCTGAAGTTCCCCAAGGGGTCCCGAAGTGTCTCAGACTCACTCCAAGGAAGCTCCAAGATGGTTCTTGAAAGTTGAGGATTTCAGTTTCCACAATCCACTGCTACAAAACCCTTGCAAATCCACTGGAGGTTCTCCAAAGTGCAGATTTAGGTGGTGATGTTCCAGATGAGCTCTTTTATCCTGTAGCTTTCAGGGAGTCCACTCTTTAGTTCTTTTTCAGCAAAATAATCGGAAAGGATGGTAGTTTCAGATGGTGCAGTTTTCAGAGGTCAGGCCTTAGAAATCTTTGCACAGCAATCTTCTCAGCTTGGCAATGTCTTGCTTCATTAAGTTTCAAGCAGCAGATCTGGAGGGTTCTGCCCCTCTCAGATACTTATTCCAAGTTCTCTGGGTCAGGCAGGAGGTCACTCCTGACCAATGGGAGCAGGGTAACTCCTCAAAGATATGACCACATCCTGTAGAGTGTGGTATTATTTTGTCCCAGAGTGCATCAAATCTTCCAAATCCATAATGGATGATTTTACAGCAAGGAGGTAAGAGCTGGCTAAACACACCCCTAGGATGGCTAATATACTTAGACTCCCCCCCTGCATCTGCTCATACCTTCCTTTATCCTACCATCTGACTAAGGTGGAAAGTTCAGAGTTGTAAATGAGACTGTTCTCTGCCCTCCTCTTCAAAGGACATAGTTTACGACTCCTCCCCCTGGCCTGCCATTCCTATGGAACAACACACTGCCCTGCCAGCAGAGCTGGTTGTCCCCAGGGGCTTTTTATCACTTCTTCAAGGCACCCTGGATAATCAACTTAACTCTGACCAATCGGGGCAGACCACTGGAAGGCTGAATCTGGACTTACAAACAAGAAAGTCTTATAACTTCTTGAATGTACACTTTAGGAGAAATTCAACAATATCATATTGTTGAATTTATTAATACCATTCAGGGAAATCTTTGAATGGCACTTCTAGCCCTCTCCTATCAAGAGTTATTAATCAATAACTTCATACCATGTTAACCTGTGTAGTAGGGGATTTGCAATGGGAAAAATTACTTGGGCCATTTTTTCAGCACTAGGGCTTACAAAAACATATTTTATAAGTACTTCACTGATTTCTACAGGACCCCCACTCCAGGTGCAACTAGGGGAGACTTTAGGGATTCTGAATCTGTAGAAATATTGCAGATCCTCCCTCCACAGTGCTCCTCACATCAAAGTCAAATTTGAGCAGCACTTTACCACAATGTGAGGAGTAAAATGTGATATTTCACTTAACCCAGGGCATATAAAACTAATTCTATAAGGGTGTAACTTATAAATATCTAACCCTCACCCCTGGGACACCTAGGAGAGACCATGGGGGTTTCTAATGTGCTGAAACATTGTAGGTTACCCATTTTTAAGTGCCCCAAACCCCAAAGTCGATTTTGGGCACAATTTACTTTTTAAAAGCAGTCCTGGCACCCAGGGCTGCTTTTTTTCTGACCTCATGCTTCAGCACTGCACACATGCAAGCGCAAAAAGAGCTGCTGGCCTCTAAACTGCCATGCCCTAGAGTGATAGGGACTTCTAGGTGGTTTCAAACCCCCCTGCCCTATTATATACTAGGGGCTTATAGGATAGGTAATGCCAATGTTTATGTTTATGTTTATATGTTTCTAAAGCGCTCGAATGCCGAAGCGTCTTGGTGTATGTGGCTGCGAAGAGCTTAGTTTTTAGATTTTTTCTAAAAATCTGTAGGTTGGATTGGAGCCTCATGGACTGGGGCAGCTTATTCACAGGGGTGCCCCACCATACCATTGTGTACCCTAGTGTAAGAAGTTGATTTAACTGTATTCTAATGTGTCTCTTTCAGCTATTCACTGGCCCTGGGCCTGGTTAGGCAGAGCCCAGGGTCAGTCAGAGTCAGTTACCACCAGTATCAGTTAGCAAATTATTTGCTCCATTCACAAGCTGGTGCTGACAACCGATATCACCAGTTTTCCAGCAATAGCATTCTCAAAAAACATCGCCACGGATGACCCCGACAACTATCGCTAATGAGATGCAGAGTAGCCATTCCCGAGCAAAAACCCGCGACAACACCACACCTCAACATTCTCAACGACCAGCCAGATCTGCGATAAGAACACAAAACATGCGATAAGGAGGGTTAGCAGCAGGATATTAACACCTGCTCTGACCTGGTGCAAAGTCGGACGACAACTGGCACCAGACAAGGGAGCCCAGACCACAGCCACATCTGAAGACCAACAGATGCCATGGAGACACTGAGCATGCAGCACGGAGCCCCAACAGGGCCACAACACCCACTGCCACCACCCCCAGGACCGCCAACCCCCCTGACCTCCTGCCCCCCCGGACCACCACAGAGGCAGCGCAGACCAAGACAGCGGACCTTCAGAAAATGCACCAATCTCACAGGCCCAACACCAGACAATGTCATTGCCGACTACAAGCTCAAAAGGACAACCATCCTACGCATCCTGACAACCATTGCCCACAGGCTGACGGTACCAACACAGCGGACAACCAACATCCCTCCGCAGACAAAGCTGCTGGCTGTGCTGCATATGTTGGCCTCTGGGACCTTCCAACCAACAACCGCCAGAGTCGGAGGAGTCTCACAGCTAGCCCTACCAAAGTTCATCACAACTGTCTTGGATGCCATCATCAGCTTGGTACCCCAGTACCTTATACTCCCCCCACACTGCACAGGAACAGCTGGAGACCAAGCGAGGCATCTACGCCATAGCTGGCTTCCCGCACGTGTTAGTGTGTAATTGACTGCACACATGTCCTACTTGTGCCCCCTGGTGACACTGCACACAATTACCTCAACAGAAAGCACACGCATTCCATCAATGTGCAGGCAACAGTGGACCACCTGGGAATCGCCACCAACGTCTTTGCCAACTACCCAGGCAGTGTGCATGATTCCTACTTCAACCAACAGTCCATCATCAACCAGCGCTAACAGGATGGCACCCATGGAAATGCACTACTCATTGGCAAGTACCAAATAAACACACCACACCCCTCAACTCCACAATCATGCAGATCACAACTCTGGGAATTCACACGTCACAGACTCACATTCAACATGCCAAACAACATGCTCACCCACCAGACACAACAGCATAAGTTACTGCAGCAACCTGGGCTAGCCATGTACATGAGCCATCAACGGCATGGCACCTCAGCCACACAATGGTGGAATGTGGGGAGAGGTGGGAACCAGGCATGTGCGACAGAGGCAAGTGACCAATGAATGAGAATGTACACAATGCCAAGCGTGGCAGAGATGTGCTGGATAGACTGCAGTTTGCAGACCACAGACATATCCATGTAAACATGCACTGCTGGTGTATGGAGTGTAGTGGATGCAACCATGTCACCTCAGCCAGTGGGAAAGATCCCGGAAATGTAGTTTGTGACGTCCCCCCCGTAAGCATGTGCGGTGTTGCCTGCAAACCTGTGCACCTGCTGCACCCCGGGCCGCTGGTCCCCGACCTGTCATACCCGACCCTGCGCAGCCAGGCCTCACTGCTCACCTGCCGACACCGGCGTATGTCAAGGAGGGCCGACCATGTGCCGGCGCAAGCCCCAAGCCCGAGGCCCGCGAGCTTAGCAGCCTCCTCAGACCATCACGGCCCCCGCGACACAGGCCCGCAGTACTGCTTTCTCGTTGATATACTCCACCGGTCTACACAGCTGCCAGGTCGGTCACGCATTTGGAACTGAGTCTTGATTACGCAATGGCAGAGTACACACTTTATGGCAGAATTTATAACACTGTACTCCCCTCGATGTGGTGCCACCAACTCTGTGCATAGCATCCACACAACACCTGTCTGTGGTGCCTTTCTGACTACTGCCTTCGGCCTACACTGCAGTCGAGTAGGTCACACAGTTGGAACTGATTCTTGATTTGTGTATGGCAGAGTTCATATAATTGAACGCATGGAGAGGAGTAAGAGGAAGACGTGGTGCAGTCAGGAGGAAAAAAGGATCCCCATTATGGAGGTGATCGAATACTGCCAACAACTGTTCTTGTGTCACTAACTCTGTGCATCGCGAGCTAAAAACATGTGGCTATGGGCCCCTGCTGACCGCTGACTTGGGCCTACACTGCTGTCAAACAGGTCACACATTGCAAACTCAATCTTGTTTTATTTTATATCATTGTACTGGCCTCATCGCAGACTGCATACCCCTTCAGCTCTGGTGCCACTAAGTCTGTTTCTCGACAGCCATGGACACTTTCTTGTTGAACTTTGGTGGCGACTGAATCTATGGACTGGGGGCTGTTTTCATCATCATGTCGGAGATACTAATTTATTGGCGAAAACGAGGCTGTAGCATTCCACTCCTCAATTTGCCGCTTCTGGATGGCTTCTACCCTCTGCATCATGACCTGGAGGACACCTTCCACTGTCACCCGCAACCCTCTGCCACATTCACCTCGGACATTGATGAGGACCCGCTCAACTCACGTGGCCCAACTCACTGCACCGCAAGTCACTGTCCCGTGGCAGTGTGCCTGTTCCAGCTGCAGTGCATCCAGGGCCACTAACTCTGTGCAGCTCAAGTCAGGGACCCTGTCTGGTGAGATATTGGATGGCCTCTGAGACGATGGCCTTGGGGTCCTCAACCCCATGTGTCTGTGGCCCTGCACTGTTTGCTGCCTCCGGACTCAAATGCAGTCCACCAGGGCTCACACATCAAATCGGGTTCTGACCGGCCCGGACGTCGCATCACCGCAGGAGGCACATGCCACCACAGCCAGAACCACCTCCAAACGACAACTGCCAGAGTCGAAACAGCCGTACTGGCAGACTGATGGAGTTGCTCACACCTGTCATGTATGCCATCCTCTGCCTGATAACCTGCTCAGCACTCCAGTGCCACTAACTCAGTGCACCACGACTCATGGACCATTTCTGAATAAGTTGTGTGCTGTGGTGAGCTTTTGCAGCAATGTCACCTCAGGCAGTGTGGGAGACCTGGGACGATGATGAGGAAGATGATGCATGTGTAACACACCCCACTGCAGCTGCATCAGGAATAATGCGAAGAGACACAATCCTAGACTTTTTTTCACATGAGCACGCTCATCTCTAGTGCCCCACCCTCTGCAACTCACGAACACTTCTGTTTGCACATTGGCACATTGGGTGACCTCTGTACTTGCTTGAGCTACCACTATGATGCTCCGCAGTTGTCTCTGTAATGCTGGTGTTTTCTGTTTCCGTTTTAATGGTGTTCACTGTTCGAGTTGTTGCCAGCACCAACCACTCCATGCGGGCTGGTTTACACTCACCCCACACCCATCCAGCATAGGAGTCACTGTACATGTAACCCTGCCAATAAAGAGGCCTAGCGCACAAGCCTATAGCCAGTTCCTCAAACTATCTGCATGTGGCCGTGTGGTCATGATGTATGCATGAGGGCTCCGGGGCCCACAACATTACATTGTGCTGTGTACAGCGGACACAACCATGTCACAGCTGACAGCGGGTAAGACCTTGGACATGTAGCTTTGTCGTCACCCACTCAATGCGTAAGAGGAGTGGACTGGGCCGTCATACGGAGGTCCAGCATGGGGATGTGTATGATGATTTTGAGGCTCTGGGCATGGTTTATTGCAGGAAATGTGCACGTGCATGTGTATCTGTCGCACACTGGGTCTTCTTTGTGGGGTGTAGATGGTCCCTGATGGGACTTGAACACCCATGTATGTGATCTGATTCGGCTTCCCTGAGCTCTGACCCCAACCGCACCTGTTCAGCCACTTCCTTTTGACATTCTGACACCTGGCATTGGAATGCGATGTGTGCCTAGGTGAAGTGTTGGGAGACAGCCATGGTAGTGGGTGCTTCCTGCTGTGTGGTCTGTGCAGGGGCTGAGGTCTCCTCTGTGTAGCTTGGCTGCCCTGGTCCTGGGGGTGGGTTGCCTAAGATGTTCATGGGCTATTGTGGGGCATCGGTGTCGAAGGTGTGGTGGTCCTCTCCAACATCACTGATGAGTAGTCTGGTCTGCTCTGCAATGTGATGGGGAGATACATGTTGACATTGTGTTGGCATGTATGTTGGCGCATTGTTCTAGTTTACATGCAGACTGTATGACTATGTACATTGTGGCTGTTTGGGAGTTGCTGTATATTTGATGCGGGACAGTTGACATTTGGACTACATGAGGAATGTGTGGTTGTACACATGCATTTCCATCTTACAGTTTCCTGCTATGGTGAATGTGATTGGCCTGTTTCTGCGCATGAGCGGACCCAGTTGTGTCCTCTGTTCTACAGTGTCGGTGTTCCACTTTGTGCCACATTGTGGTCGGATGTGCTGTTATTGCTATGTGTGTGTGCTGCAGTGTGCCACGGGGATCAGGGACATGATCCAGGGTCATTGTGGGTGTGCAGTGTGCTACACATCTTTGTGCATGTGTGACATTGTGCCCATCTCCCCCCGTTCACCCAGGCCCTGGTCGTTACTCACCCTATTGATGTTGTGTCAGGTCCTATCGAGCTGTGACCGGACTCCCACCTCCTTGCGCCATCTCCACCCTGATGACTGTGGCATCCGTTTCCTCCAGCTCCTCCTGTGGCGCAGGACTCTCACCTCGTGTTGCCGTTGCTGCCTTCCTGTTGGCAGTGGGTTTGTGCTTGGTTTAGCTTTTCACATCATGCCAGCGCCTCTTGTCCTCCTTCATAGACCTCCTCGACACTCTGACTGCATTCGCATTTGTCATTTTGACGTTCAGTGGCTGGTAGTGTTTTGTCACCTCCGTGACGCTGATCTGTTTTTTTCTGCGGACTGCACCCTGTCTGCCTCTTCCTCTTCTCCTAGGCCTTCCCCGACCACGGGGTTTCTTGCTGGTGTGGGGCTTGTGGCGTTTGCGTTGGACTCTGCACTCGGTCTGGGTACATCCATGGTGCTACGCAGTTTTGTTTTTTCTCCCTTTTTTTCCCTCTGCTTTTATAGTGCATTTTCCCACATGATGCGTGGGAATTGCAGGCCTGTCACTAATTTTCGCAGATTTTTGTATCGCTTTTGGCCTCATCGCAGCTTTTTTTGCTTTAATTTTTTGCATATTTGCGGCGTCGCATTGACTTTATCGCGTACATTTTATGCTTTATCGTGAGCCTATCGCATCGTACCGCTGGCTTGAGAATACCACGTTACCACGTGTTAATTTCCCGCGATAGACTGCGATGTGAAGAGTTTTGTTAAGCTAATTTGCAATGAATATCACACATTCTTGCGAATATCCCCTACTGTTTTTACATTATTAAAAAACATTTGTTAATTTACAAATATTACAAAAAAGAAAAACAGACTGTCGACGCAGCGTTTCAGTGATAAAGTATTTTGTCACCTTCAGGACAATAGAGAAATTAAAAAATCTGAATAACACTAAAAACACTATGTTAGTTAGAAGTAAAGAACATTCCTTTTTTCTACAAATAATGAGAATATAATTTTTTTTAGCAACTTAGAAAAATAGTTCGAACTTTATCAATGCTATATCACAGTTATTTACAGTATCTGAGGGTTCTACTGGTTATTTTAAGATTTTATTATAAAAATAATGTATTTAAAAAAATATAGCAGCACCATACCGCTGCCTCACATGAACTATTTAGTATGAATATTAATATTAACGCGACATTCCTTTGGTCGCGACTCTGTAGCCTCTAGATTATCATATTTGGCTATTTGGGGGAATCAATTTCCCATGTGTCATCTTTAACGACATTGAGGACACTGTTACTGCTCCTGAAAGGGTATGATAACACCAAAATCATAACCTCTTCTCAGTCCGTTTTTTGCATAAAAGTTTTACAAGTGAACCCTGAATTTGTCCACCCACCTGTATACTCTGTATTTCTTTAAAAACCTGTGTTATTAAAATATGAGTCTCCTTTTCAGTGTATTACAATAAATAACTCTACAAAAAAATTGGTTACACATTAGTTGGTCACTTTTCTTAGTCTCTGGTTTCGCTAAAATATTAATGAAGCAAACCTCATGAAAAAGACATCTGCCCAACTGTATAATCCACTATTTCTTTGCAGACTTGGACTGTTGATGGTGCCCTTTATTTACAAAAAGAAAAGGTTCAGTTCACTGTAAAGCAAGAAAATAAGAGACCTTGGTTTATAAACTGCTCATTGTGGCCGTGTACCCTATCATTTCTAGTTTTCATTGCGATTTCTCACGTTATTCAATTTGTGAGATTCGTAGACTATATTAATTGGCAGAATCCAGGAAAGTGGATCTCTGGACAACCTTTTGCCTAGAAAAATAGACCCACTATTATTATTAGAACCGCCTCTTGAAACAAATATAATAAGTGTAGCAACAGCCCGATCAGTATTAAACTTACCTCACAGGCCAAGCGTTTTTAAACCCAAGCTTTTATATGTGGAGTCTGCAGTCCCCAAAGATTGCGATGACCCCAAATATCTACGATTGACACTAGTTAAAAAAAGGAATTATCACAAATTGTTTTAAACAAAATGTTACGAGTCTTTGTCTTACCGATATTATAATTACCAAAAAACTCATACAGATCATTGTTATCTAGATACCATTATCTATACTCATGCTAGATTAACAGTATTGGATGTTGTTAATCCCTTGCAAAACTACCCTGTCTTCAATTACCTTTGAGAAAGTATGTTATATTATACTCTCTAAACTCTATGTTCTGCTCATTTTAAATTATGTCAAGTGTTAAACTCAACAACACCAAAGTTAAATTTAAATTGGCTGTTAAAATCTGGATACATATTCCTAGGTTTATTCATATTTGTTATATCTTATGAAAGCTAAAAATCCCCCTTCCCCTTTACGCATTTGCAGGTCACTCACCTATGAATATAGAGTGGGAAACGACCGTCCGTGTAGCTATCATGCAGTCAAGTGATCAACATTAGAGTTGGGCCTGCCTCTTCTTTTATAGCTCTCGCACCTATTGTCGCAGGGTTATGACATCACGCTTAACTACTTACACCTGTAGCTACAGCCCTTCCCATCCTTTTTTAGGGAAGGAAGCGGCCATCTCAAAGTGTGTGAATGCTGGGCAGTTAACCTACTCTGCATATGTGAGCCTCAATTCTATTCTAAACGTTGTATTACATTTTGACCTCTTATTTGTCTTCACTTATACAGTTTCATGTTGCTATGTAGTATACGATTGTGCTATCTAACATTTTAAACCGGTCCACCATTTCCATATTATTCACAGTCAAAAAACCATGGAGGCTATTTTGGAGTGTGCGATCGATCGAGGTTAGATCTGCATCTAGATCTCTCTATTTAGTTTGTGCAGATTCATTGTTTATCTCGTTTGATCTGTTATTAATCATACATATTTCTTTCTTTGTCACCCTTTTTATACCATTTCCATGTGAAACATCTACAACATGTTTGGTCAGTATGATATGAGTGTAATGGGTTCTGTTACAGATCTATGTTCTTTGATATATTCCTCTCATACATCTACCCTATGATGCCACTAGGGCATAACTATATCACAGACATCTATAGAGAAATAAGGAAAATATATGATGTTCCTAAATAATTATTTCCCATTCCTCCCTACTGTTTTGTCCACCCTTAAAGGTGTTAAATTTATACATGTAGAACTGTTCCCTTTTCTTTCTCTTGGCTGTTAGGTCTCCAGCCTCTTATATTTGTTTGTATTACTTCAGTTATACACCACTTTAGATCCTCTATTTTATGATTCATTTCTATCCAGTACTTCACCAAGGGGGCATTTTTACGCTTAGTGTGAATGGCAGATTTGTGTTCATTTAATCTTATCCTCATTTCCCTTGCAGTTTCCCCAATGTAACCTTTGCCGCATGGGCACTTGATAAGATAAACAACATTTTTAGTACAGCAGTTCACCAGTCTTTTCTGATGATGAGTGATATTATTATACGTAACTGTGGTTCCCTTAACAATGTTACCACAAGGGACGGTCCCCTTTGGGCATGAGCCATCAATTGTCTGCAACTGTGTCTTTTCTTTACTGACCGGATAGGTGTGTACTAAACAATTTCTTATGGTCTTTTTTCTTCTAAATGAAAAAGGTGGTTTGGCAGTGGCGTTGAGTTATCCTCATTTAAATGCCAATTCCTGTTAATCAAATTTTTGTCATTGTTGCTTATGCTATTAAAATTAGTTACACAAGCAATTTGCTGATTTCTTTCGTTGTTCTTTGGCTTTGGTACAAATAGACTATCCCTCTTATAATATTTAGCTAGTTTATATGCTTTTTTATAATATATATTACTCAGGCCAGATCACCTGGCATGGCTACTTTAGTGAAGTCAGCTCTGTTATGGGGCAACAATGTTGCATGAACTCTTGACAAATCTGTGGCAGTACCTGCTGAGGCCTAAGAAGGCTCTCTTCTCTGTCTGGGTCTTGTGGGGTGCCCAAGCCAGAATGGTGTCAATCTTGGGTTGAAGGGGTGCCATCTGGCTGCTTCCCACCTGGTGTCCCAAGTACACCACAAACTCCTGCCCTATCTGGCACTTACTGGCCTTGATAGTGAGGCCTGCACTCTGCAGTACCCTCAACACCTCCTGGAGGTGGCAAAAGTGGTCCTCTGAGCTCGAACTGAAGAATGCGATGTCACCTAGGTAGGCGGCACTGAAGTCTTCCACCCGGCCAGAACCTGGTTGACCAGCCTCTGGAACGTGGCAGGGGCATTCTTCAACCCAAAGGACATAACACAGAACTGAAAATGCCACTCTGGCATTGAGAACGCAGACCGATACTTGGCTCCCTTGGTCAATTTAATCTGCTGGTACCCAGATGTTAATTAAAACGTACTGAAGAACTCGGCAGCTCCCAGCCAATCAATGACCTACTCAGCTCATGGATGGGATGCGCGTCAGTTTTGGTGATGGCATTGAGCCCACGGTAGCCCACTGGGTGGGACAGCCTTTGGAACCAAGATGCCAGGGCTAGACCAAGGACTGCGGAAGGGCTCAATCACCTCTAGGGTTAGTATCTTGGAAATAGGCCTGGGCAGAGTTCACAGAGATTTGCCACTCCACTTGAAGTTTGGAGTTGGCAAAAAAACTCCACCTACCTTTGGAGGAGCAGAGTTTACCGGCACGCATCACTCATTGCTCAGCTCACCCATATAGTTTCCATGCTTTCTACTGTAGATCATTGCTTTCATTTCATTAATTTATTTCATAATGTTTGTCATTTTGTGGGATTGGGTTTTGGCTTTTAATAAATGAACATCTTGTTGCGCTTCTTTTTGCAGCTGGAGCAGGAGCACGGAGTAGGAGTTGTACACTGTGCAGCAGCCTCGAGCCAGAGTAGTGAGATATTTTAATTCATCCCATAAATGTCTGTACATCCAGATTGCGTGGCAGACAACCGAATGGTCAAGCATATTGTGAGTGGCGCAAGTAATGTGCAAGGTCAAGTAGTATTGGAGCATAGTCAGACCTTCAGCCAATCTGAGTACGTTGGCCAGAATTCCGAAGCATTTATTGGCTGAGGAGTCGGCACATGCCTTTGATGGGTGCAAACACTGTCTGTGAGAAAATTGAGTTTAAAGTTGGTGGTGAGACCTGTGCATGAGACCAGCGCTGCCTCGGCTAGTCCTCCACTGGGCAAGAAGTCTTCCAACAACTTCTGCCAGACCAAGAGGAGGACAGGGCAGAAGCCAAACTGCAAACCTCTGAAAATGTAATTGCTTTGGGCAAGGTGCACCTGCTCGCAACCTGCAACGGGTCCAAAACCGAACACCAGGGTCGTTTCTACAATTAGGCAAGACTAGGCGGAACGCCTGGGGTGGCAAAAGGGAGAGGGCTGCAAAAAACAAGAGTTTTAGAATCCCCTTGAATGGCCTTCGACCTAAAAAGCGCATTGGGTAGCGCCTTCTACAATTCGACGTGATGTGACGACGCGTCACGTTCAGCGCCATGGGCGGGGGCCGTGCGCGCCGATATCTGACTTCCGATTTGCTCTTGACCCAATCTGAGTCGGACCTCTGTCTGTGCTCGCACGGTCACACCCTGTGCTGACCCCAAGGTGCCTACCCGCTTCTACGAGCATCTGTCCTTCTGAGAGGTAATGGGGAATATGGGTGTAAATGATGTAACTTATCATTAGGGGTGTAGCGACCAAAACAGACATTGTTTGTTCTATTTTTAGCAACCACCTCTTGAAGGACTACATGGACCAAAATGCATTGTGGCAAAATCATGTTCGCCATTGACCAGCACTGTATATAAGTTGATTCTGAATTGAATTTCATGTCGACAAAAGTTGAAGATTTCGTTAAAATATTTGAATATAGTAAATTTATATTTTGAATAAATCGGGCAATTAAACATTTGCTTAAATTTTCATGAACTAATGACCGTGTGGTTCACAAATTCATGAAGTCTGTATTGTCGGACACCACGAGACTACTCCAAGCATAGGGAGCAGACATCATTTTCTTGTTGTGTGTACATAGACAGAGCACATTCCCCGGTTGTACAGTACTAAAGTAAATTTCTAAGATTAACAGTTAATTTTAAAAGAGACTCGGAGTGTGCATTTGGAACAATATATGATTAAAACTTTGAAAAGTAGCACATTGGAGATTAATTTCAATAGGCAATGTCCATTAGTGCTTAATCCAGGACTACCATTTCTAGCTGTTTCATTGTGAGATATGGCCTGTTCCAGTCTGGCAATCCCAACCCCTTGACCTTGGGGTGACCCTACTGTTCCCAGCATTGGATCTAAGTGGATCACTGTGCTCACTCAGACATGCCTGCCTGGATCAGTTGGCCCTTCTTACGCATTGCACAAATTCCCACCTAGGATGGGGATGAATGGTGCAATTGAGCTATTGTTGGTCAGATTGAAGAAGAAGCAATGATAGAAGTCTAATAAACAAAAGCGGTTACCCTCATGTGCTCTACACCGGAGACAACATGTCCACCATGATCAGTAAAAATATAGACTGCCATAGATGAACACAGCTGATGGCCCATTTAGTTTATGGTGGCAACTACCATCTTTGAAGACAGGATGTCCAGTGATCTCCTGACAAGCAGCAGTCTTATAAAAAAGCAGTAGATCTACATCCAGTTTCTTTGCATCATGGTGGCAGGGCTGACCTGTCTCTCCTCATAAACTCACTTTTTCAAATACACCTTATCTTCCTGATGCTCCAGTGAACCTGTATGTGAGTGATACCAGCCAAAAACCTGTTTTGGGGCTCCCAAACACCATTCCTTATTTTCTGACGTTCAATTAAGTTTCTGTCCTGTTCGCTCTTCCTATGTAGCTGCATACTAGAAGAGACTGTTGGGAAATTGCTCATTCAGCTTGCCAAATTAAATACAATGTCTTGGTTGGTTGCATCACTACATAAGCCCTTACATTCTACCAGTCAGAGTCTGACAAAAGGTATATCGAATCTTAGGATGCATGGATGACTAGTTTGTTCTGCTGGTTGGTAAACAAATCCAAGTCTCTCTTTGGAAGGAGAATGGGTTAATTTGTTGGGAAGGGGACAGCGAGCGAGTGAAAAAGAAAGTGGGTGTGACTGTGTTGTGCCCATGGGGGGCAGTGCAGTTGCCAACTAGATGTGAAGTGGAATAAGACTCTTTGTTAGAAATAGATGGTTATGGCATAAATTCCTTAAGGCTTCGGGATTGAATGGGTTGTGGCTGCAGACTGTATTGGGGTTGAGAATTTAGAGACTGGGCAAACTTGTATGGATTCTCGAGGCACATCTTGAGGATGAAGAAGGAAGGTGACTTCAAGATCTGATGTGAATGGTTTTCTGGCAGTGTGCCACCATCCAGTCTTTCTTCTATCAGACTGTCATTGATGCTGCAGAAGCCTGCTGTGCATTTAGGATGATGAGTGAAGAACTGTAGGAATCCATTTTAAGAATTCTCTTTTATGAGAGATTACATTATCACTTTCCCACCTCATTGGGTTATGTCAAAGGTTCTAGTTTATGATGTGGCGACCCAAGGCATCACCTTAATGGGCGTATAGTAATTGCTACCCAGGTGGTGGATAATGATCCAGTCTTGTATGCCTCACCCGTGAGGGTGACATTTCAGACTGGTTCTGTCTTTTCTTTTTACCTGTGATGTTCTATTACTTGGCCAGGATGAACATTTATCATTGGTGGTGATGTCTGAAACCAGTCACAAGACACCCCATACTTAAAAAGATTGAAGTGCATCTAGTGATTATGTGTGTCATGTGTATGTCTTCAGGCAAAAAATTTGTATGGTCACTCTAGATTTCCACCCTCTGTCCCAGCTATACAGATCACCTAGTTGATAGTGGGCATTATGTGCTCTGCTTCATTAGTTAGCTGCGGGTACCTGGGTGTGAGGTATTGGTGTTGTATCTGTGAAATTTCAGGTCTTACCAAAGATCAGTTGGCCAATTGTCCGTTCAGTTCTTGAAACAGTTCATAGGTGGTCATAATTTTTTTCTGGCTTGGGAGTCATTTCATTGGCTGAGACTGGATGACGTATAATTAGTCTAGTTATCGATTAGTTCAAGGAGACTGCAGGAATTGGCACTGGTCGTTGCCCACCCGATGGTCGGGATGTGATCTGGTGGCACCTGCTATCCCTGGCAGCACTTCCTGGATCTAGTTCAAGAAGACTTCAGCAAAACTGGGGATGCAGAAACATTGGCATTTGGATAACGTGATTGCAAATTGAGTTGAGAATATTGTCATGTACCAAGAATCTAGATCAAGCAGAAGCTGGTGAGATCCAGAATTGAAGTAAATATTTGAGAACTATCTCTACCTGTCTCTACCTGTTGACTTTAGCCACAAGATCATCTACTGTGGAGGTGTCGCAGCACTCTTTTTTTGATTGCTTGGTTAGCGAGGTTTATATCTAATGCATTAATTCTTCTAGCCTGGATGACAGGGGGAGAGTGTGATGGTAGTAAAAGGGAGAGGGCAGCATTTTTCAATTCTCGCCAAGGGCGGCAAAACACCTAGAACGGCCCTGCCGAGCACCCAGACCCTGCAGAGGAATACGGCGAAGAAATACGTACAAAATGTGCAGAAAGATCTTTCAGCTCACCAGGGTAAGAAGAATTGGGCAGGGTCACCTCTGCACATCTATAGATTGGTAGTGTAGCATCCAGGTGAAGGGTAACTACTCATACAACATGCAGGGCAGCATTTTTCAATTCTCGCCTAGGGCGGCAAAACACCTAGAACGGCCCTGCCGAGCACCCAGACCCTGCAGAGGAATACGGCGAAGAAATACATACAAAATGTGCAGAAAGATCTTTCAGCTCACCAGGGTAAGACGAATTGGGCAGGGTCACCTCTGCACATCTATGGATTGGTAGTGTAGCATCCAGGTGAAGGGTAACTACTCATACAACATGCGGGTAAAGCTCAAATTCAAGCCACAAGTCGGAGAGTTTTGTTTCTAGCCTCAGAGGCTCTTCGTATTATCAGCTACTTGACATGACCGCCTTAGTAGTGATGAGATGAAGGTAAACATCAGTGCACAAAAAAGGTCTGTGCCTATGAATATATGGTTTGAGAACAAATCGAAATCATGCAAAAGTGGCTTCACACACAACCGGCACCTCGCTCCCATCCTCGCTTTACCATGAGTCTTCCCAGATCCATTGCAGGTACAGCTGACTCGTAGATCACTTTCAATTGCATTTCCCATGCACTGATGCTTAAACTTTGCACTGGCATATTAAAATGTAATTTGTTTAAGAGCAAACAGTTGGGAGCCAACGCCTCATGGAGCAGAGTGACAGATAATACGATGAGAGCGCAGGCTTGTGGGGCTAAAAATGTGGCAGCTAGATGTTTCAGTGGAGATAGCAGTGTGTTAGGATGGAGCTCATTCTTCTATCTCTCGGCTCAGTCACACCAGTTCTCTCAGCTCTGCTCCCATGACCTGCAGCCTGCACTCTTGCCCTCCAATTTCTGCAGCCTACATTCTCCAGCAACTGTGGCCTGTCACTTTACTGCCCACAGACTGTATCATTCAGCTTGTGCAGCTTCTTGACTCCTGCAGTCATCCTAACTTATTATGAAGCTCCCCCTGCTTTGACTCTTGGCACCGGTGCATCCACCATCGGCAGCAGCCTCAGCCACACCGCATATGAGGTGCTTTTTCTGACCAGGATGTGGGGCAAACACATCTTCGTGGTGCTGAGCTGTGGTGAAGCTATTTGACATCCAGTCACATAATGTGAAAGCACCGAGCTCCATCACAAAGCAGGGGAAATGGAGCCTGCCCTCCTCGTGCTGAGACCAGTGCGATGTTGGAATTACATTTGTGGACTATGTGTAAGGGTGGGAGGGAGAGGGGGTTGTCACATCTTTACGTTCACTATTTGGTTAGTTTATCAATCACCTTCCATGAACACAAATACTACCCACTCTCGCTCTCTCCTCTGAACCGAAATTAAAGTTTGGTGTGTTGCTGCATCTGCTGCAGGCGCATTTATACAACCTGCAGTTTACCCTTCAAATCCATACTGCACAGACTCAGTTTTTTTTATTGTGAAGGAGATAGAATGAGTAGGAACACGTTTGGGTAATCCTAATAATTTCTGCTATTTAAAGTGCAGTGAAGCCATCGGATTGTTACAATACATGCCTTTTTTTAAAGCAAATTATTCCTTTGTAATAGAACTGAGCGGCCTTCTTCAGAATTCCACAGAGTAGTACTCCGTTAGTTCTACCCAGGCCTACTTGGAAACATCTACTTTAATGCTAGTCTTTACTCTGTCAGCCTGTAAATCTTGTCTTTCACAGGTGAACTATCCCTAGTATCGATGTCATGAGTGCACCACTGGGTGACTGAAAACAGATTTGCAAACTGTCCCAGGAACTGGTGACAGTCACCCTGTTGTACCAGGGTCCTTTTAGGGGAGAGGATCACACCTCTCACTGACCCATCCTGCTCCTGGGCAGACAGGAGGTCGAAAAGAGTTTCACTCTCCTCTACCACCCCATCATCAGTAGCCAAGAGCATGGTCAACTCAGATCTCTCAAAGTGGGGATTGAGGCGGTTCACATGCAGTACACTAAAGGGGTTCCTAGGAGTCTGCAAGTCCACCTGGTAGGTGATGCTACTCTTGCGCTCCTTCAACTCAAATCAGCCAGGCCCTTTGTCTTGCAGAGGATGGGCTCTACTGGCTCCATCACCCAACCTTTTTAACCAGGCTAAAACTCAACCGGAGTGGTATTCTGATCATAGCAACATGTAATGTTGTTCTGGCTAGTTTCTAGGTTCTCTTGGCTTCTTAGGGCTTGCTCCCAGCCCTCCTGTACCAAACTGAGAGGCCCGCTCACAGGGTGCCCTACAGATATCACCTCCATGGGGAAACCTATGAGGGTAAAGATCCCCATCAGTGCGTGGGCCATGATAGGTGCTGTCACCGTCCTCAGAGGTTTATCTTCCAGGTACCGGGTAGTATGGTCCTGCATGAACCTGTTGTAAATGGCTTTCTAGGGATCCAGAGGACCCACAATGTCAATTCCTACCCACTCGAAAGGGGTACTCACTTCAGGGAATGGTTGCAGGGGAGCCTTACATTCCCCCTCCCACTCTTACCTCCCGCTTGGTAAGTCTGGCAGGACCTACAGAATGATTCTGAGTTTTTTCTCATTTTGGCTTGGTAAAAGTGGGTGACAAACCGGCCAAAGGTCTTGTGCTTTCCCAAATGACCTACATGAGGCACATCATGAACCAAACCCAGTAGGAAGGCTATGAAGCACTGGGAAAACCGCCAGCACATGGACTGTCCTAAGCTCAGCAACTTTAGGCACACTACTTAGGAGACAAATCTCCCAATAGGGAAGGTGATATCAAGACTCTTTGCCAGCTGCCTGATCCTCAGCCTACTGAAAGAGTAGGGCCCTCTTTCTGCACAGAATTCCTCACCGGTGAGACCCCTTCCTGCTGCCAATGGGCCAGCTCAGGCAGGTTCCCCAGTTCGGCCACTTCTTCCCCTGTAGGTTCCGGGGCATACCCCTCAGGCTCAGCCTCCTCCCTGACATGGGAATTTCTGGATTGGGTTTCCTGCGCATCTTGTCTTGCCTCAACTTGGCAGACTCCTGGGCCACTCTTTCAGGCTCCAGGTCCTTCTGATCCCCCTGGGCTGCCATGGACCATGTGGTCAGGCATGCCCACTCAGGCAATCCCAACATCTCTAAATGGGACCTGCATTCCCCCTCTCTGCAGACAGTGTGTTCTAGGTCATATCCCAGCAGATAATCCACAGGCATGGATGGGCTCACAGCTGCCCTCAAAGAACCTGAGCCCCCGCTGCTCAAAAAGAAGCTGCGCCACCTTCCAATGGCACTCACTTTTGGCTACTGCAACTACTTGTTGAAGCACTCCAGGGACCACTTGCTCTCCAGACATTAGGTGACACCTGACAGCAGTCACACTGGCTCCTGTGTCTCTCAGAGCCTCTACTTCATGTCCATTAATGGTCACCCACTGCCTGTATTACTTAGCATTATCAGGCAGGAGGTTTCTCTGGACCATGTCACTGTATCTTAGCGAGACAAGGGTCATCTCAGCTGGTTCCTTACACCCCCCTGGGACCAACTCCTCCCCAAGTTCTACACTGGCCATCCCCCATGACTGCCCACTGGTGGGTGGCTCTGCCAGCTTGGGAAACTTGGAGTCCCCCTTGACATGCTCAAAACACTTCAAGGGCCGCTTCCCTCTAGACTTCCCTGGTGGCAAATACATATTCTTTTCACTAGTGAGTTTGGAATCTTTACCCGGGGAACTGGTTTGGAGCCCTTTAGTGAACTCTCTATTTTTACCCTTGTCCCCCTCATTCTGCTTCTGGGGACCCTTCCCACCCTTGGCAGAGACCCCCCCATATCACAGCTTGTGGACTCTTGTACTCATTTTTCTTTCAAAACACATTTATATTAGGTCAGCAGGAAAGACTACTTTATTTTTTTACAAAATAGTTCCAGGTGACTATAGCCAGATACTCAGCAGCAAGTACGATGACTTTCAATGTAATAAAACAACATTTAAAATAACATAAGGAAATCATAATGAGCTATAAACATCGGCGCTGAACGGTATAACTTTCAGTGTCATGAACATACTAAAAATCCAGACATCACTTTCATCAAGTCTACCTAGACATAATGTAATCCATGTTGCCATCCTTAATATACATCTCTCATTATTACAATGTTTCTGCATCTATGGTTGGAGATGGGGAGGGTTCTAAAATGAGGCCTCTATAAGCAGCCCATTGTTTCCAGATTTTCGGGTGTTTCTGTGGGCAGCTCCGTGCCTTGAATATTGGTTACTCTTGGCTCATACACCTATCCCGGCCTGCCTTCCAGGCACCGAGCCTTGGCGAAGCCTGGGCCTTCCACGCCTCCGCTATGTCTCTCTTGGCCAAAGTAAGACCCAGGAACAGCAGATGTTTTTTGTATCGGTTTCCCCCTATGTCTTCAGTGATACGTAGTAAAGCAAGTTTAGGCTAGAGGGGTATATCCCAGCACAATACTTCAGACAAGCAGGTGATTCTGGTACTCTTCATGTGGTCTGCCTGCATCTTGAGCGAGCATCATGGGGTCAATAAGCTTGTTGTCAATCAAGTGCAGATGCAGCTCTGGAAAACACAGACTAGACAAGTGCTCTCACACAACCAAATTGCATGGCCCCTGGTAATCTGTTACCTCACTGTCCTTCACCCAACCATCCAGTGCTCTGCAAAAATTATCTACACATTCAAGCCATGTCTAGGAATCAGGTTTCTTGCTCTGCCTAAACTTGCCCCTTTACCTCTCTGGTGTAAGACCATGCCTGGTTACGAGGGCATCCTTCATGGTACTGTAGGTGAACTCATGACTGTCCCCCAGGTTAGCAATGTATCCCTCCCCTACCCTGTGAATTAGTTCCACAATCATGCCCCTGATTTCTCTCAGGGACCTCATTCATGTGGAGAGCTGCCTTAAAGCCTTAAACCACCTCTGAATATCATCTTCCTTGGTATACTCTTTCCCTAGATTCTTAGCAATGTGCACCTTTCTATCAGCCTGCACTGAAGAAACGCTGCCACCATCTGTGCTGGACTCACTGCTTTTGGCTTTCAGATCCAACTCCTTCAGACTAAGCTCATAAGTCAAAAGAACCTTCTTCTCCTCAAGGGCCAGTCTGTTTTCCTCCAAATAAAGCATTTCTCCTCGTTTCATCTGTTTAAGACCAGGATTTTCCTGGTCCTAATTTTGGTGCTGCCTCCTATTTATACTTGTGAATAGGGGGCAGCGTCAAAATCAACGGAACGCCCACCGCAGCACCCATTACCCTCCCCTTTCACGCTAAATACAGCGTGAAAAAGGTGCCTTATTCACAAGGCGGCGTTAAGCCCTGTTAAGTGGCTTAACACTGCCTTGTGAATAAGGCGAGGTGCCTATCGCCATCACAACGTCACTGAAAGTGGTGGCGATAGGGGCTTGTGAATATGCCCCTTGGAGTTGCAGCACTGTGTAGGTTTCCAGCTTCTCCTTCTCAAACACAAAGTCTACATGTACAACTGCTGTCTCCACAGACTGCGACATAATTGTGGCCAAGATTCAAGATTTTCAGGGGAAAAACCAGTATGTGGTTGCATAATGGTCTGCAATATGGAAGTGGTGTACACCAATCACTGTATGCAAAGTACATGCACAAGTCTTATCCTCACCTCTGCCCAACAATGTTAGAAATGGGGTCTCTAGTTGGCAGTGGTTTGCACCCTGTCCAAGTAGGGACCCTTGCTCTAGTCAGGGTAAGTTACACACCTAAGATAACCCCTGCTCACCCCCTTGGGAGCTTGGCACAGAGCAGTCAGGCTTATCTCAGAGGCATTGTCTAAAGTATTTGTACACTCACGCACAGTAACACGGTGAAAGCACTACAAAAGGAGCCCTTACCACTTAGGAATAACAGCCAATAGTTATTTGAATAAAACAAGACCATAACAGCAAAAATCCAGCATACACAATTCAAGATATCATGACCACGGATTTCACTGCGGTGAAAGCTGTGGTCAATGCATCGAGCGGAACCATTCTTCGGAGCAGGCAGTAGTGATGAGTCGATCTTTTTCAGTGTGCACTGATAAAACAGGCCCTGGGAGGCTATGCGTGGATTTTATCCTTAAGATCACCAGTTTACACTTCCAAGGGTCCAGGAAATGGATTTGACACCACTTGTCAAGTCAGGACACTCAGCAGAGGAGCCCAGGCACTGACAGGTGAAGTATCTAGTGGGCCTGAGACTTCTTAGCAAGAGGAAAGCTCAACTCAAACCCTTGGAAGCAGGATACAGAAGGCAAAGTCCAATCCTTTCACTCCCAGGACAGAAGCAGCAAAGCAGAAGGCTAACAAAGCACCGCAAACAGCAAAGTGATAGTCACTCCTAACAGCTTTTCTAGCTCTTCTTCCTTAAAAAATGTCCTCAGTCCTGAAGTGTTCTGATTTTGGGGTCCTCGAGGTCCAATACGTATACCCTTTTCTGCCTTCGAAGTAGGCAAGCATCAAAGAAAAGTCTTTGTGGTGGACAAGACCCTGCCTTTCCCTGACTTGGCTCCAGACACACAGCGGGTAGAGACAGCTTTGTGTGAGGACAGAAACAGCCCTATTCAGGTGTCAGTGACAACTAAGCCCGGGCATAAAACTCTACTCCATTTGCGAAATACAGCAACACCGAGTGCCACATTGAACGCTGAGTTACCGTTAAACTGTGAACTCTGCAGCAGAGCAGAGTTTTTGTTTGGTTAGCATGGTTGAAACATCCTTACACGCGTGTGGGAGTGACTTGCCAAGGCTCTTGCGATTGCCCATGAGAATTTCAGGGCTGTTTGCAGTCGCCACACGATTTGCTAGCCGGCCGCATGCTGCCGCAAGATTTTGTGGTTGCCAATACATCATTCGGGTATGCCAACGACTTATGGGGGATGTTTTCTGCTGTACAGAATCTACTGCGTCTGCAATCTGGGGAAGACTCTCCTCGAGAAGCATAAAAATCTTCCCAAAATGACAATTTGAAATAAAAAACCTCGAATTGACATTTGGCATTGGTTTTTTGTGTAAGGAGTCCTTTTTTCTACTTTTTTTCCAACTGGTGGAAGTGCCCCAGAGTTTTCAACTTCCTGTTCTTGTCCAGCAGGCTCCTTCCAGTGCTCTGTCCATCTCCTGGTTACTTTCATTTGCATTTCATTTTTCTTCTTTGTAAGGAAAAATGTTGTACAGTTTACTAAATGTTCTCCATGTTTGTTATTACATTTACAATATTGATTTAATTCACTATGTGGCCAAGTCTGCCAATTGTTCTTCCAGCCAGTAAGCCCAGTGTTAGTCATGGGTGCATGAAACAACTGTTTCTGTGGTGTCTGTTGAATTTGAAACAGTATTTAGGTCATGGATGGATTTGGATTAAAATACACAATTTTGTTTTTGTTGATATTTCACTTTTTCTCCTGCAAACAGTGTATTAGAGTTACTGCTAGGTGGGGTAATGCCTTTGAAGAATGTGTGTTGTTGTGTAGTCCTATTAATTTGCATTTTTGGCATTGCTGAATATAATGCTTTGTTCTCTGTTTTACCATACCTCCTTTATCTGGCCCCTTGTGTGTGTGTGTGTGTGTGTGTGTGTGTGTTTGCCATAGGCCACCATTTGCCTTTGTGTCAGATGCCATGTGGCCATTGGCCAGGGTCCATTTTGTATAGTCAGTGGGATGTCCATAGGCCTCCAGGTGCTCTTTGTTTTACAGGCCTCCTGCCTCTTGTTGTGAGTGAACACGTGGCTGTCGGCCATTTTGTAGACCCAGCCAGTGTGGTTTTGGCATAGGCCTGCATGTCTTCTCTTTGTTCCCAATGCTTTCCTGCTCAGTGTTGGTGATGTTGTTGATGACAATGTGGCCCTGGGTGGCAGCCATTTTTTGTGTCCAGACAGTGTGACCCTTTGCTGTATGGATGGTTGAACAATGAGATAGCAGTTTAATAATGTACTATTATATCTTTGAGGATAACTTCACTTATGTTAGATTTTTTTTTATGTTTTCACTTTTATTTAAAAAAAAAATTTATTGAATGTATTGATAAACTTGCTGATACCATTTGACAGTTACAGATCTTATTGTGTACATTTACATGGCAGCGTGTTAAAAGATACATAGTACAGATGTGGTTCAAATTCCCACCACTCATACATCGGTAAGTTCAGGTTCTGCCCCTAATACGCCCCTGTGGTCTCGTGGTGACTGGTGTAGACTAGCCACTTAGATCTGGGTCGGAATCTTCCGGTGGAGGGGAGCAAAGATTGCCTCGAAAGCGTTCCATTTGCCCAACACCCATGTCCACTTTCAGGAGCAACCTCTGTGGATGAATACTGCCCTCACTGCCACCATTGCCTTATCTAAATCATGGCACCAATGTTGGTTCAGGGGGGCAACCAGCGCTCCCCAGCGCTGTGCTATACTGCGCTTAGCAAGCATAATCCCTAGTGTCGCCCAAGATTTCTCCCCGTGATTGAGGTCCGTAGGCTCCCATATATTGAGAAGGCAGCACCGGGGCTCCAGGGAGACCTCCACTCCACCAACCCGGGTGATAGTCGCCATGACTGCCTTCCAGAATTGTACTATATTGGGACAGTCCCATATCATGTGAAGAAATGTGTCTAGTTGTCCACATCCCCGTAAACATATAGGTTTCGCAGCCCGCCCAATCTTGTGAAGCATTGTTCTGGTATAGTACATTCTGTGCAATATTTTCAATTGCACAAGCTGGAGACAGGATGGGTTTGCCACCTCTCGTGGGGATGCCAGGGCCTCCTGCCAGTCTTGGTCGTCCAGGTCCCCCAATTCTGTCTGCCATCTCACTCTCAGGGTGTGTGTGGGGCCTTTCTGATTGTTCACCAATTTACGGTATGTGAGGGAGATGGCTTTTTTGGAGAGGTGGTCTGTGAGAAGGTGGTCCTTGAGAGGCAAGGATTCGGGGAGGTCGTCCCCTTGGGATATGGCATTGGTAAGTGCGTGTTTGATTTGTAAATAGCGGAACTGTTCCGTGTCAGCCATTTGATATGTTGTGCGCAACTGGGCAAATGTCACCATCTCTCCCTGCTTCCACAAATCCCCAACCCTGGAGATTCCAATGAGGTCCCAACGATTGAAGCCTTTGCTGTTTCGGAGCATACCCAGACTAGGAGAGTCCCAGAGTGACATGTGTTGGGTGAGTATCCCCTCCCAACCGAGCGCGCGCTGTGACATGTACCAGGTGCCAACTGTGTGTGCAGTGGGGCCGAACAGGGTGCGTACCTTGACCTTGTTATAGAGCGCCCCTAGGAGTCCGTCCGTGCCAAGGGCATGTCGGTCAAGCCGCAGGGCTGGTTCTTCCTGTGGGGCGTGGAGCCACTGGTTCACTATTACAAGTTGAGAGGCCCAATAACACAATTGTACATTAGGCAGGACAATCCCGCCATCGTACCATCCCCTAGTGAGTTTGGTCATTGCTATGCGGGGAGGTCGTCCGTCCCAGAGGAGGAGGCTCACCTACGCTTCAATGGATTTAAAATACGAGGGAGGGACTGGGGTTGGCGTATTCTGGAGGGCATACAAGAACCTGGGGAGGGCCATCATCTTGAACAGGGCCGCTCGGCACAACAGTGGCAGGGGTAGTGAGTGCCAATATTTCACGTCAATTCTGAGTCTCCTGAGAGGAGGTAGGAGGTTACGCTCATAGAATTGAGTAGAATTTGGAATGATGTAAATGCCCAGGTATTTAAACCCGTCCTGTCTAATTTGAATTTTCACCCCTCTGGGGAGACGCGGGGATGACCGTCGAGAAAGTACATGATCGACTTCTCCTAATTGGTCGTGTACCCACAAAAACAGCCGTAGGATGCACAAATGTCTAGCAAGCAGTTGATTGAACGGCTGGGGGAAGCCATATATAGCAAAATATCATCCGCGTAGAGGGAAATGCGGTCTTCCCACCCCTCCGTCCACTTGAGACCTCGTATTACTGGGTCCCCTCTGATCCATGTTGCAAGCGGCTCTAGCACCAAGGCAAACAAAAGGGGGGAGAGGGGGCAGCCCTGTCTTTTCACGCGCCCCAAGGGGAAGTCATCGGACACCCGTCCGTTAACCACTATGTGCGCCAATGGCTGTGTGTAGAGGAGCCGGACCCAGGCAATGAAATTGGGGCCAAAGCCAAAGCGGTGTAGCACTGCAAACAGGAAGGGCCATTCCACTCGATCAAACGCCAAACTGGCATCCAATGACAGGATAACCGCCTCCTCCTGAATAGTCAGCATGCAAGCCATTACTCCATGGAATCGTCGTAGGCTCATTGCTGTGTTGCGGCCGGGCATGAAACCGGATTGGTCAGGGTGTATGAGGGAGGCCAGATGCGGCTGGAGCCTGGTTGCTTGCGCTTTACCTAATATTTTTACCTCTGCATTGAGGAGCGAGATGGGATGGTAGGAGGTACACTGCTCTGGGGGTTTATCCGGCTTCGGTATTGCCACTCGGGTTGCTATTCTCTGATCTCTGGGGAGTATTCCCTGTTCAAGGCTGTCCTCGTACATCCACAGTAAGTGGGGCCCCAGTATTTCCACTTCCCTTTTGAAAAGCTCCACTGGGATACCGTTCGGACCCAGCACCTTACCCGGTTGGAGCCCCTTGACGGCCGCCGTGATTTTGTCCACTGTGAGTGGCGCATCCAGCACTTGCATATCAGGGTCTGCCAATGTAGGCAGACGTATATCTTTAAGAAAGGCCAGGTTTTCTTGCACGGTGGCGGTCGTGGCGGATGTGTAAACTGTCATATAATGTTGTGCAAAGGCTGCAGTTATGTTTTGCGGGTCCGTGATGTCTACCCCGGATGGCAGGTGTAGCCGAGCCACCCAGCGACTTGCTCGCTCCTTTTTATCTAGCCAGGCTAGAAGCTTACCGGCCTTGTTCCCTACCTCATAGATAGTGTGCTGCGTTTTCTTGGCTCTGGCCTTAGCATCCTTCCACGCGTGGGTTCTGTAGGCTTGCCCAGCGAGGGATAGTTTGTGAGCAGTGTCCTCTGTAGGATCTCTCGTTTGTACATCTTCTGCGTGGCTCACCGCCCGTTCGATTTCTCGAACCTGTTCGGCCCCGTCCCGTTGATGTGAAGTGATCAAAGAAATGGCATTTCCCTGCAGGACAGTCTTGTATGCTTCCCAGAGAGTGGTGGGGGAGGACACGGAGTGCGCGTTTTCTTGAAAATAGTGCTTCGTCATTTTTTGTAGGTTTTTCCCTATGTCCGGGGCTTTCAGGTATCCTGGATAGATGGGGTATATGTGCCTCCTCCCTGTGAGGTGCGTCGTGTGCGCTACTAAAATTGGGGAATGGTCAGAAATCCCTCTGGGGAGGTGCGTGATCTCTAGGACATTTTCAATGCTCGTTGGGAAAGAGAATATGTAATCAATCCATGTTTTCACTTTTTTAATTATATTGACCCACATGCATCAAAGCACAAACCAGTCGCAAACGGGCAGATTCTCAGAATCTGCCCCTTTGCGACTGGGATTTTGGCATTTGGGATGCATCATCCCAAATGCAAAAATCGCAATTTAAGGAATCTCTAAATTGCGATTCCTTAATTTGCTATTGCATTTAAGGAATCCCAAATTGAAATTCCTTAAATGCAATGCATGAAAGTTGGGGCATGTGTGTGTGCAAGATGTATTCATATACGGATTTCAGGGGTGCAACAGGGTGTCTTTTTGACACCCTGGCACCGTTGGATTAGCATGAGCAATTTGCGATTCTCTAATTGAGATTAGCAAATTGAGAAAGTCTTCCCATTCATTCCTATGGGCCTCTAGGCCCATAGGAATCAATGGGGAGGTTTTCCTTTATTGCGACTCGCAATTTGCGAGTAGCAATTAAGGAATGTTTAGGAATCGCTATTTTGTAAGCGATTTCTACATGCATAGCCTTTTGCTATTCCTTATTAGCGAATCCTTATTTTTCGCTATTAAGGAATCGCAAATGGCATTGTTGATGCATGTGCCAGTTGGTAAATTATATTTTTTATTTTTTCAATATTTTTAATGTTTTTTTGTTTTATTCATACCATTTCTACTACATCTGGCATCAATCAACCTCATGTCTGCTATGGGTGCACAACAGCATTCATTGTTAGGGATCCTTCCTTCCATTGTCATTTGTTAGCTACACCTTCTTTATTTATTTGAGTTTTATATAGCGCTGGCTAGACCCGGAGGTATCAGAGCACTTTAAATAAGGATCCACAAAATTACATCAGTTACAAGTTACATCAGTTACAAGAAAACATTTCAAGAGTGTCAGAGGACGAAATAAATGGAGCTTAGAAGGGTAAGGGGGTGGGGTAAAGGTGTAGGAGGGAGAAAGGATGGAGATAGGATGGATGGAGAGACGACGGAGAGTCTGCCCAAAGTCTGGCTGGGTAGGTGACGGCCGAGGTGGAAGACAACAGCCCAACTCCTCTATAGCTATCAGGTAGCTCCACCGGGCATCAGTCAAGCGGCTAGGTTTTAATGAGAAAACAATTAGAGATCAAAGAGGAGGGATAAATGGAGCGTAAAGGAGAAAGAGGGTGGAGTAAAGGCGTAGGAGGGAGAGTACGACGGAGAGATGAAGGAAGGTCTGCCCAATATCCGGCCGGGTAGGTGACGGCCGAAGGGGTATTCCGCAGCCCATCTCCTCTGTAGCTATCAAGTAGCTCCACGGGCATTAGCCAAAAAGCTAGGTCCCCATGGCATTGTTCCTTCTAAGGTGCATACCTGGGCGGACGCACACACATCAATCGATCTCCCCGCAGGGGGCACACTGTAGCACGCATTTGAAAGAAGAGACCTTTAAGGTCTAAGTGGTGACATCCGACAGAACCTGATGGGTAATCATTTGTGTCTGTGTATGCGGTCATCTCCCTTGTGTTTAGCAGCATTAAAGTTTTATTGCCAACAGATCAGAACACAGATAAACGCTGCAAAACACGATGGACATCACCCATTCACAGATGCAAACAGATGCTTTTAAATATGTTCAGGTCTCAGCTCAGGCACGGACTATCCCCGTTAATTTGTAAGCTTGCCCACCTTTACAAAACCTTTACATTAATGCTATTTTTTGGAAAAGGTAGCCACAAGATTGCTTGTTGTTTGCTTAGAGAGGTCTGCCAAAAAATGCTGATTTCTTTCCATTTCACCGCCCGCTACAGTGAGATTTCCATTTACAAAAGATTTTTAAAAATGAGATGTGTTATTAAATCCCAAAGTTTTGTACGGGTTGGCAAACTAACAAATTAAAGGGGAGAGCTGTGCAAGAGCCAAACCCTGAAAAAATGTAACAGTTAAACTCTACACCAAACATCATGTACTTATGATAACATCTCTACAAAACTCAAAAAGTTTATTTCTTTAACATGTGGAAACTTTGTCATTAGTACATCACATTGTAGCACTTCATTGAGACGTACTTTAAACATGAACCATGAGTGAACTAAGAGGCAAGACAATTTTAATGTAAACCGTGTATGTGCCCCAGGTTATTATAAAGCAATATTGTAGTATATTAAATCAAACATAGGTTTTTTAACAACTGTTTTTCTGAACTCACATATTTGGTAGTGATTTCTTATAAAATAATGAAAAAAAAAGAGTTTTGCTAAAATAAAATATTTGCCTAAGATCACACAATTTAAGCGTGGAAGCCACAATTAATTCAGGTTTTCTGATGTCACTTTGTACAAATCAAGCAGTAAATGGGTGCCAATTTGATTTTCCTTATGTTACAGCTTTCCCCTTACCCCCTGGTGCACTTTACAGCAGTTTCTATATAGCAGGAACAAACCCGAAGGTATTGGAGTGATTTACCTGTGCACCAGTTACATTACACAAGGTCAACATTCATTGTTAATAGACATGGGTAGATTAAGGTGCTGATTAGGATGGGGGTCGGGTAAACAGGACCGCCTGACAGGCTGTCGGCTGTCCCGAGAGAGGCATTACGATGCAACCGCCACCATGGTGGTCGCAATGTCTATCTTTTGCATTTCATCGGGTGCTGCTGGCTGCAGCACACACCACAATGCAAAAAGGTGATACATTACATATTCCTGCACTACGTGGCAGGCACCAAGCAGTGCCTGACACATGGTGCAGGGATATGTACAACCCACAGTTTAGGGCAAGGGGGTAGTGGAGATGCTACGGGCCCCCAAAGTCCCTTTCCGACTGCCTTTTCATGGTGGGTTCCCCCCATTATAAGGCGGACAGAAAGGGACATCATAATCCCTACAGCGGTGCCTGGCAGGCAACACCAACATTGTAGGGAATTGGATGTTCCACCGACGCACTGGCGGGCTCAAGGAGCCTGTTGGATGTGTGGCGGTTGGTCTTTCCGACCGCCAACCATCCAGCTGCCATGGAAATATGGCGGGGGATTACATAGTTCTGATGGCGGTGGGACTCCTATCGTCACCGTAATCAGTCCCTAAGTGATTTTCCCAGAATCACAGAAGGTTGAGGCAGGCTCACTGGTTTTGTTTGCTGAAATTTGGACATTATCCATGCAAGCAGTGACAGTGGGATAAGTTGTCTGTCTCAGTAGGAGAAGTGGTCAGAGCACCCTAAAAAAAAGTGGCTATATATATATATTTAATACAAATTAAGCATGGCATCTAGGCTGGAGGTGGGAGCTTGGAGGTGCTGCCTACAGTACTCGGTGGTAGACGGTGTATGTAGTTATTCAGAGAAGAGCATGAGATGCTGAATCTGCACTCTGGGGAAGTCGACAGAAAGGAGCCTGAGTAGGGGATAAGCTACATTGAATTAGGAAAGGAGCATGTTAAAATTTAGAAAAGCATTTGCGCACACATCTCAGAATAGTGTGCACAAAGACATTGCCTTGCCGCTCGCCAAACAAAAAAAATAGAGGGAACATTGCTCCATGGCCAGAGGTAGGTTCACAGATTCAGTATCCTGTAGGGTAGTCCGGATGGGGGATGTGTTCGAGGTCTGGTCTAAGTCAGTTTTTTTGTCAGAGGAGTAGAACGATGTGGTAGGGAACACTGTGGCAGTTGGGATCAGCCAAGGAATTAACAGGTAGCAACAGGGAGGGCTTACACCTTCCTGGGTGCCAAATCACACGTGGGTGACGTCACATGATGTACATTAAGCAAGCAGTTTCATCTGTTTGTCTTTGTAATTTTTGCTCTCTCTTATCCTTCCAGAGTGTACAGTCAATCACCATGACTTTTATATCAAAAATAAGTATTCTTTATATAGACTTATCACAAGACCACAAAGAACAAAAATCGACAATACTGTACTTTAAAAATGGTAGAATTAGCTTTGTTCTCTTAAGATGGTAAATACAACACTTTAAGTTCAATGTACCTTTGGATGCGTAACGCTATGCAACAAAAGTGTTGCAGGGAAGGTGATGCGTCGGTTCCTTCCACACAAGAACGGTAATGCGTTGGGTCCGTACTGATCCATAGGGGATGCGTCGGTTCTTATCGGCGTGGGGAGGTGATGCATCGGTTTCTTACTGCGCTTCCGTGGCGATGCGGCCCACAATGCTGTGATGCGATGAAGATCTGGTGCAATGAAACAAAATGGCGTCTTCTTGATGCAACACGATGAATGCACGCCAGATGGCCGTGCAGCGACACAACGATTCTTCTGAGCTGCGACAGGCCCTGCGACACACTTTTCCGATGATGCGATGGCGTGTGATGCGATGGCGACACTCTTCCCCGGTGATGTAACGACAGCAGCTACGGCGGCGACACGCTTCTTCTTCGTGAGTCACGCTTTCAGCTCCTTGCAACACGCAGTCCCTCAGAAGGCCCAACACAACAGCAGGCACTTCAAAATAACTCTTGGGGAGGTGGTGGGTGAAGTCTGTTGTCCCTGAGACTTCAGCAGGAGGCAAGCTCTATCTCAAGCCCTTGGAGATCCTTCACAAGTTGATTTGAAAAAGTTTGAACCTTTTTGAAGGTTCCCCTGCTAATAGCTCTGACGATTTGACTCCTCGTGATATTTAGGTAATTTTCTATTCCATATATAGCTGTAGGGCTTTTTCTCTGTAGCGTTAAATTGGACATTTGTCTATTTTTAATGCCTTCGGTTGTTTGTTCTCATTCCTATATGGTTTATGAATTTTTCTTTGCTTTTCCTTATTTATTATTTTTTCTTTTGATTTGCATCTATATAGATCCTCTATTTTGATTAGAGCTATTTTCTTGCTCTTTGTGGAGCTTCATTTCGGAAGCACATGCCCTGAACAGTTTCTCTGTATGTATACAGGTCCCTCTTTTATTCATGCTGTCTGTTGCGTCCTGAAGAAGGTGGTACTCCCTATCAGGAGTTGTTTCACCGAAACGCGCGTTGACGCTTTGAACAGGGCCCCTCCCTCCCCTTTATTCGATTGAATTTTGGTCAAAACTGTTTTTCTTCAGAAACCCTGGATGCCATCTCTATATATCTATTTGAACATCTACAAGGGTTTTTTCTGAATTCCTGGTCGGTGGTGCCCGAATGTATTGTTAGTCTGTACCTTGATGCGTAGTGTGGATTTGTGATGTTGTATGAATGTGTTTTTGGGTATGAATGAGTGTATGTATTGACTAGCCTTTTCCTGATTGGGAACCTGTCGCTTTCTTCTCCTTTTTGTATTATATTTGTATATTGACATTTATTTTTCTGCTGTACATTAATTCCATTCATTTGATGTGTTTGTTCTTTTGGAAATGTTTTTCTGAATTTACTATATATATAAAAATGTGATCTATATATTTTTATTATGCCGGAAAAAGTCTAATAATGACAATAAAAATAAATCCTGAATGCGTATTGATATGTGTGTATATATATTTTTGCCTTTGATCCAGCCAGAGTGTCTTTAGCCTAAAGTTAATTATATGATACATTGTACATGTTTAAGTATAAAGGGTAGAGTATGGATTTTGTGTTCTATTTGATTTATCCATGACTCTCTACCTATATTAGTTTACTAGGGGTCCCCTTTGTTTATTGGTGTTGATGAAGGGGGTGAAAGACGGCTGAGCAGGGATCCAAATCTGATCCGATCACGATGGAAGATGAAGAAGAGGAACACATCTCTGTTGGGCAAAGCAGCCCTCTCCCTAGCAGTGCAGTAGTATCATCCACATCAGCAGCATGGAAAATAGTACAAGACTCAGGTGGAGGCACCAAGGCAACAGAGGACAGTGACTGCCCTGCTGAAAAGGACACTGAGCCTACCACCGCCTGCTATCAATAAGTCACCTGCATCAGTGGCATCAGAACAGAAAAAAAAACAGGCAACTTTTCCTGCCATGTTTAGTTCAGAGGGGCAGTATCAACGCAACCACCCATTGGCACATTTGTACAATGCAAAGCTGGCTAAAATGTTAGCGTTGGGCCCCCTCCCTTTTAAGGTTGAGCATTCAAGACCTCTTGTATATACTTTGGTATATACTTTAGTATATATTTATATGTGTATGTACTTTGTCTGCTTCCGCTTAGGGACTTTTTTTTCTGTTCAACTGCATCTATTTAACTGTCTTGATATAAAATGACCAGCAGAGGTCAGTAAAGTACCAGAATTGCTTTCTGCTGAGGGACTTTCTTTTTTTAAAAATTTCTGACAACGGCCTCTATTTAACTTTCTTGATAGAAAACGACTTGCAGAGGTCAATAAAATACCAGAATCGCTTTAGCATCTTTAGATTCCAATCCATAGAAATTGTCTTTCATGAGCACCCGTAAACAATAATATTTTTTCAAATCTTGTATTTTCAATGATATTACCACCGAAGGACCTACTTTTATATTAAAAACGCTGGGCCCGATTCACAGAACTAACTTAAGACAAAATCCTAAACTTACTACCATTTTGGTATTCACAGAAGACACTTACTCATTTTGGTATTCACAGAAGGCACTTACTCATTTCGGTATTCACAGAAGTTAGGAGTCCTAACTTTAGGACTCCTAAATGCCTTCTGTGAATACCGAAAGTCTTAAAATTAGGATTTTTCTCAGTTTAGTAGTAGTATAGTTAGGACTCCTAACTTTAGGACTCCTAAATGCCTTCTGTGAATACCGAAAGTCTGAAAATTAGGATTTTTCTCAATTTAGTAGTCCTAAGTTTAGGACTCCTAACTTTAGGACTCCTAAATGCCTTCTGTGAATACCGAAAGCCTTAAAATGAGGATTTTTCTCAGTTTAGTAGTAGTATAGTTAGGACTCCTAACTTTAGGACTCCTAAATGCCTTCTGTGAATACCGAAAGTCTTAAAATTAGGATTTTAATCAATTTAGTAGTCCTAAATTTAGACTTAGGACTACTAAATTGAGAAAAATCCTAATTTTAAGACTTTTGGTATTCACAGAAGGCATTTAGGAGCCCTAAAGTTAGGAGTCCTAACTATACTACTACTAAACTGAGAAAAATCCTAATTTTAAGACTTTCGGTATTCACAGAAGGCATTTAGGAGTCCTAAAGTTAGGACTCCTAACTTCTGTGAATACCGAAATGAGTAAGTGCCTTCTGTGAATACCAAAATGAGTAAGTGCCTTCTGTGAATACCAAAATGGTAGTAAGTTTAGAATTTTGTCTTAAGTTAGTTCTGTGAATCGGGCCCGGTGCTTTGTACTATACCATTTCCAGCTGAAAGGCAGTATTTCTCTCCATGTGTTCCCATACCTGGCGTGTTGGTGCTTACTTACCTTCCATGTTAAGGAACAGTAGATGTTTAAGCACCCAGGATAATGTGCTGCATAACTAAATACATATAGGGTCCCAAAGGTGAGACCGGTTGCATTGCAAATGCTTGTTCTTTTGTGGAAGCGGTGTGTTTTCTTGAATTTGTGGCAGCCATGTGCCCAAAATGGAATGTTCCCAGCCAGTCCTACTTTGCCAGAGTTGCCGTTACATCATGATGTGCTGGAATTGCTTGGAAAAGCTTTGCAGCAGAGTGCTGTTCACAGTATCCACCTGACAACAGACATGTGGAACAGTTGCCAAGCAACTAGTTATATGTGCATCACTGCACACTGGATCTCTTTTGAGGGGGCTAGAGAAAAAATATCTGCAGGTGTTAACACTACTAAGATTTTCAGTGCTGCTAGGAAGCATGCAACAGTAGCCATGTTCGCCATGGAGAAATCCCATACAGCTGCAAACATTTTGGAAGACTTTAACAATATGGTCTTTGAATTGCTGCGACCAAGAGGGCTTAGTATTGGAATAGTTACCACGGACAATGGCAGTAATATAGTTAAAGCCATGGCTGATGGTGGCTATTTCAGGGTCCTTTGTACTATCTGGCTTGTTGCTCGTGCCATTGTCAAAGTGAGAAGGACCAATGTCTCGACCCAAAATGTGGAGAGATTAACCATGATCAAAATGAATCAGCACTTTATTCTACCAGATTACTCCATACTTGAAGTACCACAGAAGGAAGATGAGGGAGCTTCAGTTCATGAAAGTAGTATGTTAGATGACCTCTTCTGGAGGAACCACCAGTGTTTGAGGAAGAGCTCTACTTTCCTGACTACTAGACCTGGGCCAACAACAACCATAGAACTTTCTCTCTCAGTCTCAACTCTATCGCTGATCTGCTTCCTTTCTTTCTTTGGCGCTAAAAACGATATAGCTACTAGGGAACATTATTATTTGTTTGTGTCTGGTTGACTAATTCATCCTCACGTCTTACTCTTAGACTCATTTTTTTGCTGGATTTGAGTTGCACCTGTGTGCAGTGAAGAAGTGCCTGTCCCTCCCCACACCCATATCCCTCAAGGGCATTGGATGGAGAATACAAACAAAGGTGTGCCTGCCTCCAACCCTGTGCTGTGCCTATCTATCCATTCCTACCCTTGAGGGACCGCCCCACATGGTACATTATAATTAGGCTATCCTATTTTCAGTTTCTATTTTTGGTAAATTCTGTGGAGGTTTTTTCAGTGTTTTCAAGTGATATCAATACCTTAAATACCAGTGGTTATCAGTGGTTACACATTTTTGCGCCATTAAAAACAACAGCAACAGTGTTTTTCTGGTGTTTATGGAACTTTTTGCTTTTATTATTGCTTGCTTTCTGCACTGATAGTGCATGGTATATAGACAGTGTGCGTGCAGTGTATATGAGATCCAAATACATTTTTACAAATCAAACTTATCATAGTACACCATACAATCCTTCTTTAGTGATTTTTTGTTAATGCACGCTCGCTCTTTCCTTCCCATGTAAACTTTTATCTGTGAAAAGGCCCTCTCAACATTGGCACTTGAGACAGGCAACTCCAAAATAGCCAGTACACGATTTGCTAACTCTGGCCACTGGCATAGCTTTCCATGCCAATACTGGTGCACCTAAAGATTGTCATTCTCTGCGACAGGTTATGCAACATATACGTTAAACTGGGTGCATAGTCCCTCAGAGTTATTGAGCGGTCAAAAATGAGGCAGCACTTTTGAAACTGCTGAGAAAATTTCCCTTTACGGAAGGGATCTATAACTTGTGCAGAGTACCACTGTGAGGCTTCATTGACTTCAGATTATGCCATGGTTGGTGATGGGCTATTTCTCATACATTGTAAAATGAAAGTTCCTGAATTGTTCCTCAACATTTCTTTGCTTACAAAGTGGCAAACACTTTAACATGGAACATGTTGCAATGCCAAAGTCACTAAAATTGTCTCCCAGCTTATTCTCAAGGAGATGTTTCACATCTACACAAATTATGCTGAACATTTGGTAGACAAGGGTATTTTCAGACTCTAGTTTTTTATTATGTCCACTACAGCAGTCATGCTTTCCTGTAAAAATCTAAGAAAGCAGTAGAGTGTACTTTTTTTCAAATCACTATCAGTATGTGACCAAAGATCCTCACATTTCTTGCCGTTTGCATCATCACTCAGCAAAAGATCTGTAAAAGGTTATCATATGGATAAAAAAGCATTCATGGCCTCTAGGACTGAGAACCACCAGCTAAGTGACACAGTTGGGATGACTCTTTCTTTAATGCCACACAAAGCACAAATTGAGAAATAGTTGCATTTTAGTTTCTGCGCATAAGAAAACAGTGCACCAGAATGGACTAAAAAGTCAATAGCATTCTTTATTAACTCTGAAGATTGTAAAGATGCTTTCAGCATACCATCTAACAAGTGGCAAGGATCTCTTACAGGGAAGCACTTCAGCTCAGGTATCGATTTTGACACGTCATCACACAACTTTTTCATATACGTAGCTGAATCACTGCAAATACAAACATTATCACTCTAATCTTTGTAGAACTTGGTAAGAACTTTTTGCAGCAGCATTCCAAGTGGCACGGCATTCCATGTTTCCCAAAAGTCTGGTGTCATGTTTTCACCAGTATCCCAGATGCTTTGTTACTGCACTCTTTACAGATACACCTGTCACTATACCTTGCATTGAATGTTTAAAGCCTGGGGTGTTTGGCAATTCCCCTACTATCAATAAGGACTCACTAGAAAAGGGGGCTGATCTATCAAGGGTTTTTTCCCATTCTCTGTGGGTAAATGTGATGGTACATATTGGGAAAGATTCCTATGAAACCTAAATTTTTCCTATCAGTGAAAGACTTCAACATAGCCCAAAAATCAAATATGATTTAGATATTTCCTGATTCTCTACAGTTTATGAAATAAATAAACAGCACCTAAAACATGCTTCTGACCCCTGTATCTTTAGACCAAAGACCAAAAAACTGAAAAAAGGAAGAAGAAACAATATTTTAGTGACATCCCTAAACAACAAAACTCAAACAGAATAATGTTAGCCCCATCTTTCTTTCTGCTACCTTATATACCAAAGTTACATTGTATTGGTCCATTCAGGAAGAAATAAAAATGACTCTTTCACTCTCCTTTTGCTTTCTTTGAATGGCATTTAGTTTGTGGTTGTGCAGTTTTTTTTCAGTGTTTATATGTTTACACTGGTGAGGGCTATTTCCCTTCCGGTGGGGTTTTATCAGTTATTATAGGTTTAAACCTAAAACCAGACAGCCTAATTATAATTCAATTTACGCTGGCCATTTTCTGCTTAGTGAAGAAATGGATCTACAATCTGCAATGTACCACAAATCGATCACGGTGAGCATGCCAGATGAACAGGTAAAATGCATGCATTGCATGCTTAGTTAGTGTTTTTTGTTGTGAACTTGTGATGTGTGTTGAGAGATGATTCATGTGGTGGGAGGCAGTGTGAAACTGGGGGTTTGTTTATCTGTAACTATTATGCTTAAAATATGCGTGCGATGATTTACAATGTTGGTGGCCTATCGACGGCTGATCAATTTTCCCCTGCAGGTTATTTTTTTCCTACCCCTTTGAGAGATAGCAAGATTACTTCACCGGGTCCACTCCACAGTCCACACTGCTTTGTTTTATTGTTTTCTGCTTTATACTCCACAGAGAGTCAGAACAGACCAGAACCTTACATAACGCAAACACAAATCAAGTCTGCACAAAAAAAGACTCAATCTTTCTCTTCTGGTTGTACAACAACAAAATTGTACTACAGGCTGATCTAATGCATTTGAGTCGGTAGTCGGGACACAGTTGGTAAGGAGTTGGACACTATACTCGGTCAGACTCAGGAGGATCAGAGATGATGGAATGACTCAGGGTGTGGGCATGACTGCTTCAAGAACTGCCACCAGAAGAAGATGGAAGTTTCCAAATTCACTGAAACCAACTGATTGGTGATGACTTTGAAGTAGCCCAAAGTTAAACAACAAACTTACACAACTCTGTGTAGTGGTGGCGAGTTGTGATTGACAGCGGTGCAATGATTTTACTTGATTGGGAAAATGCTCTGTTTCTCGGTGTGTATGTGCTCAGTGCTCTTTGGCTCAAATTCGAAGCTAAGTGGTGGTTGGATGGGGGTGCCTATTGTTGAAGGTAACTGGAAACAGACATTTAGCCATGATGCCTCTGAGTCTTCTCGGTGCACTCCTTATGCAGTTAAACTTTTTTCTCCTTGATTCTTCAATATCATTTTTGTTTCTCAATGTAAAGGCCCTCTTACCCTGCGCCATACTGAAAAAACAATATAACCTACTTACACTTACCTTATCGAACCAAACCGCATCTGCCAGGTGCCCAAGATTGATGGACAGTCCAAGAGGAATGCATATGCAACTCCCAATTTGGAAATACAGTATCATTTTACCTCTTTAATCATTACAACTGCGTGTGTTGTTTATGTTAACTTGACTTTCACAGACATTTTAATTTTATTTGCTATCTTTCAAAGCTCAGTACCACAGAACATAATGTAACTTCCCTTGTTCATCCTAGATGAGATTCTTTTTCTAACATGCACATCCTGACCAATGCAATGTCACACTTTTAAGTTGCACAATACTTATACCAGTTTTGATGGGATTAGGCCCCATTAAGATGAACCTTGAGCAACGAATACTTCTTATGGCAATGACTTTTACTCTGACTGAACTACAACCACGTGCTACAGAATTACTGTAGACCCTCTTATAGCAGTCCTATGCAAATTTCATCCTCAATTTCAAAACTTCATGTGTCTCTAACTATTTTCCTCCCTTTCCAATTTGGATCTAAATAACACCCGCCTAAACAACAACCTGCTGTCACAGATGGGCCATAATGCTTTTAGAATTGTCTAGTCCCCTAATCTATCAAAACACGCTGCTAAGATCTTCAAACATAACCTACTCAAATGAGGACTTTTATTCTGAATGAACTACAACCACTTGCTACACAATTACAGTAGGGCCTCTTATAGCAGTTCTATTCAAATGTTATCCTCAATTTCAAAACCTCATGCATCTCTTGCTATTTGCTTCCCTTTCCAATATGGCTCTAAATAACACCTGCCCCAACGAAAACCTGCTGTCACAGGTGGGCCTTAATGTTTTTTTAAATTGTCTACCTCCCTAATCTATCAAAAAACACTGCTAAGACCTTCAAACATAACCTACTCAAATAACATCTGAAAAGCTTATCTCTAATGAATACTTTTGCACTTCAAAAGGTATTGTTGCTAATGACCTAATCTTCTTCACTAACAGAAGAGCCCAATAGAGAAGAGTCTTAACCTCCTTGCTCCGATCCAAACCTATAACGAAAACTCCTCTCATTTTCTGAATAACTGTAACACCCTCACCAGACTTCAAGGCCAATCTCGCAATATCCCTCTACAGCAATGGAAACATCCTTATTCAAGCATCGGATCCTAGCCTTGATCTATTTGAGAAAATCTTTATGAGGTGCAGAAATAAATCAGATAACTTGGCTCATCTACACCACCTAACCGAAGCCCTGCCGCTGCATCAATACCTCACTCTACTTCTGCTGCCTCCTACTACTCCCCCTCACTAGAACTGTCTCAGCTTAACCAGTCACCAGGCAGCACCCATAATGAAGCTGATTCTAAGTCCTCTTTCACAACCAATGATTACATGACGACCAAAGCGATGGTCTCGCCCTCGACGCACAAGTCTCATTGCACATAATTGAAACACAATGATCTCCCCCCCAATTATCTTAATAACTCCAATAAGGGCAGCTCTAGATTCTCCAGTTGCACGTCCTATTCATCTTCACACCAGTGGACTCCTCACTTATCCACGGCCAGCCCTGACACATGGATCTCAACTACCCTAGTCCACAAGAAATTCACCACTAAGGACAATCGAACTCTCTCAACTACCCCCCCCCTTCTTATTTCCTCTACCGATTCTCCATACACTAACCTCCTCTCAATCCCTGTCACCCTGCCTACTTCTTAACGCCATACAGCAGAATATTGCATAACGCATACCGCCACTCCCTCCATCTAAAGGATTTCACTCACCTGCCACTCCTAGACAATAAAGCCTCCCTTTAAACCTCCATACAGTGAAGATAAACTGTCAGAACTCAAGCATGATCTCCTGCTAGTAAAAGAGGGCCTTCAGAACCTGTTACTTTTCTCTAGGAAGATGGAGCAGGGTAGGATACTGAATACCACCTTTACAGCTACATCCCAATCACCCATCCAGGCCACATACAATTTCTGACCATCTATCTAAGGCCAAGATACACTCCATTCTCATATCATACAACTCCACCCTTAATAACTCATCACAAACTTCATTCAAGATCCAGACTATTCCCTCCAACACGCTTAGAGAACCCAGTGTCAAACTTAAAACTGTAAACAAAGAAAATTGACTACCTATCTCCACTTTACATCTCGAAATCGTACTACCCAAATCCAACATCAAATCTTTGCTCCTTAACTGCAGATCAGCGGTAAAGCACACGTCCGATATTGCCCACCTCATACTTACACATAAATTGGACCTACTGATCCTAACCGAAACCTGGCTCAATGACCAATTTTGGACATCCTAGTGCCACCTGACTATAACATCATCAGAATGGATAGACTGGTTAAAGTGGGTGGTAGCATTGCATGCATCTTTCGCTCTGCTCTCACAAACTGCACCGATGTCCACCTGCGAACACTTGGGTTTTGAAATCTCGAGCAATGACAAAACAATCTGCACACACCACACAATTTATCACCCCTCAGGTGACAATCATCTTTTTATCGAACGAATAATGGAGACCATTTCATCTAACTCTGACCCTTGACTTTAAGACAATGTTAGACAACTAGATGACATATCACAATGTGACTGGTCAGACTGTTACCTTATCTACTTTCCTATCTTGGAAAGGGTGCTGATCGGGCAGGGTCAAACCTATAAAAACAAACAATGGGCAAGAGATCTGAGAAACATCAATGTTAATGATCTCATCCACACCAGCAATAACTCCCTTGGTCCCCCCCCTAACATGACTAACCTTGATGACCTTACCGAGCTTAACATCCACTCCATGAGAAATTTACTTGACAAGATCGCTTCAAAATAGCTCTAAAGGATCCCCAGCATGCAATCCAATGCCTGGTATAATTGCTCCATCAACAATGAACGACACAAACTAAGGTTGCACCAAGATCATGGAGAAACTCTCCCTCCATATCGAACCTCAAGCAGTTGAGGAAGAGGAGAGGAGTTGGCTAATGGCTAGGGCTGCCAACCTCAAATCTGGGGAACTGGGTTCGAGTCTCGACAATGATACTGAACATCCTGTGATTCTGGGCAAATCACTTAATCTCCCTGTGCCTAACAAAAATGAATATGACCTCATGTAATGCAACTGGTGCTATGTAAAGCGCTCTGATACCCGATTCGGGTCAAGTTTGTGCAATATAAAACACTGTAAAAAAAAAAGTGCGTATCACCAACACATGCGTTGCGCCAAAGCCAATCGCTTTAAATCACAACATGACAATGCCAAAAACAGACCAAAACACTCTTTGAAACCATCGAACAACAAGCAAACCACTCAACCAACCAGCTCTCTTCACCTAATAACTCACTCCCCAGAGTTTAGGAGTTCTCTACACACTTCCAAGACAAACTTAGAAAAAGCGAGCTTGAACTATAACTCACCTACCAAACATACATTTCCAAGCTCAACCGACTCCCTCTCTGTGTGATTTACAGAGGAGACCTTAGACCACGGGTACTCATAGTATGGCCTGCGGCCCGCCAGCGTCCCGGCAAGCCTTCCTTGGTGGCCCGCAGACCTTGCAGGCATCGCACTTGTGCTTTTTTAAAACAAAAAGAGTCAGCAAACACCGCCGGTTGCAGCAGCACGGAGCTATGGGGGCCGGGCGATTCCTTTAAAGACCATTAACTTGTTAATGAGGCTTTGTTGTATTTCACCTCTTCTTAGCGCCCCTGCATCTCCCCTCTGATTGAATGGAGATGCAGGGGCGCTAAGAAGAGGTGAAATACAACAAAGCCTCATTAACAAGTGAATGGTCTTTTAGAAACCTGTGAAGTACTCGGGTGCGACTGACTATGTGCCCAGGAAGCAGTCTCAGCCCGGGGTGACACACGTCGGATGAGGTGACAGAGGGTGATAAGGACAGCAGGGTGTGAGAGCAGCAGGCGAGGTGACGGAGGGCAGCAGGGAGTGAGAGCAGCGGGTGAGGTGACAGAGGGAGACAGACAGAGGGAGACAGATGGGGACAGGGAGAGGGAGATGTAGGGAGACAGAGGGAGGGAGACAGACAGACAGAAGGAGAGAGAGGGAGACCAAGGGAGGGAGACCGAGGGGGGGACACCGAGGGAGAGAGACCAAGGGAGGGAGAGGGAGGGAGACAGAGGGAGACTGACAGAGGGAGGAGGGAGACAGACAGAGGGAGACAGAGGGGGGAGGGAGATAGAGGGAGGGAGGGAGAGAGAGGGGGAGACAGAGAGGGAGGGAGACAGAGAGGGAGGGAGATAGAGAGGGAGAGAGACAGAGAGAGGGAGGGAGAGAGACAGAGAGGGAGGGAGACAGAGAGGGAGGGAGACAGGGAGAGGGGGGGAGACAGAGAGAGAGGGAGGGAGACAGAGACAGGGAGGGAGACAGAAAGAGTGAGGGCAACAGACAGAGGGAGGGCGACAGACAGAGGGAAAGAGACAGACAGAGGGAGGGCGACAGACAGAGGGAGGGTGACAGACAGAGAGAAGGAGACAGAGGGAGGGAGATGGAGGGAGGGATACGGAGGGAGGGAGGGAGACTGACGAGGGAGGGAGACTGACGGAGGGAGACAGAGGGAGGGAGATAGAGGGAGGGAGATAGACAGAGGGAGGGAGCGAGGGAGATAGACAGACGGAAGGAGGGAGGGAGGGAGATAGACAGACAGAAGGAGGGAGATAGACAGACGGAAGGAGGGAGATAGACAGACGGAGGGAGGGAGATAGACGTAGGGAGGGAGGGAGAGGGAGGGAGAGAGAGAAGGAGAGAGAGAGAGGAGGAGGGAGAGAGAGGAGGAGGGAGAGAGAGGAGGGAGAGATAGATAAATAGTGAGAGATGTGTGTATGCCGGGTCTGATGACTCAGTGGACGAAGGCGTCTGCTGCAGGGGCCTGTGTTCAACCTCATGGGCATAGTTTTTTTTTGCTCTAGCCCCGCCATCTCAGCCTACTGCCCCCGCCGGTGCGGCCCTCGGCCATAAACCACACTGTAAATTTGGCCCCCGAGAGAAAGTTTGTGAGTACCCATGCCTTAGATCTAAAAGACCGCACTTGTCATACCGTGGGAGTAGTATCTCAGTGGTGCTCTGATCGGGGGAAAAAGCCTCCTAATCCCCTTCAGTGGAGAATATCCACACAATTAGGAACAAGAAATTATCAGCACCCACTTTTTTTAGGAGTCCTAACTTTACTACTCCTAAACAGGGCCGGACTGGCCGTAGCAGGCACCGGGCAATCCCCCAGTGCGCCACACGGGTGGGGGCCAGTTTTTGGCCGCTGGGGGCCGTTTTCGTTACAGGGTCGTTTTTTGGCAAAATCGTCCCTGTAACAAAATCGGCCGAAAACCGGCCCTGGCAAAAAGCTCGGTGCCCCCCCTCCCCTCGTGGGGGAGGGGGTCCGGACGAGCACTTTTCTAGGGCCGGTTGGGGTACCCAGTCCAACCCTGCTCCTAAACTGAGAAAAATCCTAACTTTAAGACTTTCGGTATTCACAGAAGGCATTTCGGAGTCCTAAAGTTAGGAGTCCTAACTTTACTACTCATAAACTGAGAAAAATCCTGACTTAAAGACTTTCGGTATTCACAGAAGGCATTTAGGAGTCCTAAAGTTAGGACTCCTAACTTCTGTGAATACCGAAATGAGTAAGTGTCTTCTGTGAATACCAAATAGGAGTAAGTGGCTTCTGTGAATACCAAAATGGTAGTAAGTTTAGGATTTTGTCTTAAGTTAGTTCTGTGAATCGGGCCCAGAGTCATTTTTGTAGGTTATGTTATCCTTTATTCTTTACAACATTGATTCTCTAGAAGTAGCTAATTCGCTTCGTCCCTTCTTGGGACATCTGCAGGGCTCAGTTGAAATATGCTACTTTCATCATTTCACACAGATATTTCTTAGGGTCCAATAGAGGGTGGTGCTCTTTCTGCTGCAAATGTTAATCACCAGTCCTAATTTGCTGTCACGTTCTTCAAAGATTAATTCTGGCCCTTGTCACCCACCGAACCAAGTAAGTAAATTAGCAGATGTGCATGAAAAGGCTGCAAACACAGTCCCCTCATTCGGGATTTTTAAAAAAATGACTTCCTCTCCATGTTTACCCTTGGTAAGTTCCCCTTTTGTAGGATGCAAGGAGTATACTGTAAAAAATAATGCATTGTGGGACATCTTCTCACTACCAGATGATGACAAACTATTTTAGAAATTATAACCACCCTGAAACCTTCAAATCACTTTAATGATCCACTGCTCACCAAGTACCTCAAAAAGCTTAGATCTGCTGTGCTCCCACTCTGGCCTAAGTTCGTCCACGAATCTCTCATACAGGGTCTGATTCCTGACGGCCTCAAAATAGGACAAGTCACCCCATCCCAAACAAGCCTAAAGCAGCATTATCTGATCCTAACAACTTCCGGCCAACTTCTAATAGCATGACCTACCTTAACCAAGCTGCTTGAGAAATGCATTCACAAACAACTCTGTAATCACATAAAACAGTTTCAACTCCTAGACCTATTATATTGGGGTTTCAGATGGGAACATAGTACCAGAACTGCCCTAATACACATCCTTGACGATGCCTTGAGATTACTTGATCAGAACGAACTCTGCCTTCTCATACTACTCGATCTCTCATCGGCATTCAACACAGTCAAACATGATAACCTAATTCATCTCCTAGAAAAAAGGATGGGACTATCCAGACCAGTTTTTACTTAGTTTGCCTAATTCCTTCACAAAAAAAAGCAAAGAATCAAAATCAAACACTCTCTATCTAACAGTACGCCAGTAACAATCGGAGTGCCCAAATGATCTGCACTCGCACCCACGCTTTTTAACCTACTCATGGAACCCCTCACCAAAATTCCGAACTGCGCAAACATCCAATACCACATATACGGGGATGACGCTCAATTATGCCTAAAATCTCATCACCTGATGACATCAAAGCTCTTAACTCTGCACTGCTAAAAACCCAACATTGGCTAAATCAACTTTATGCTAAACCCCCTCAAGAACGATTTTCTCCTGATTGCTCCCAAAAAAGCCCCCCATTCAAGACTGGCTCAATCTACTAACGGCACTCAACTGCTCTCCTCACGTTGTGGATTCCACTAAATCATTAGGCAAAATGGATCACTGACACAACATCGACTACTATAACATCGAAGTACAAAATTATCGAGTCAACAATATTGTATACAAAAATATCGACACCCAATACACAAAACGAAAATAACACAAACATCGATTAAAACATATCATTTGAAAAAATCTCGATGGCAAAAATATCGACAACTAAAATAAAGAACACGAAATTATCGATAACAATACAATTAAATGAAACACAACCAAAACATTGATATAATTAATATCAATCACACAAACATTGATTAAAAAATGTAAACTATACAGAAAATAACATTTAAAAAATAAAATAAATAATGTTCAATAACATCATTAAAAAACATATTCCAAACAGTTTAAACATAGACTAAAACAAATTACATAATTATTAACATTAAATAAAACAAATACACTAAAGATACAAAAACAAATAAATAAACAAACAAAAAACATAACAAAAATATCAGAAGTCCCAAAAATAAACAAACATATATATATATCATATGTAAAAAATATATCACATTAAGCTACAAATATATTTAAATAAAAATAATGAACAAAATAAAATCAAACATTAAATAAACATAATAAATATTAAACAAATTAAAAGGTAACTGCTAAAAAATTCAAAAAAGGAATATCAACCAATACATATAAACTACAACAACACTAACCAATAGAAAACAGTAACTAATTAAATAAACACTATAGCACAGAATTTACAGTATAACGGACGAACATGGAGGAAGAATGAACTTTTACAAGACAGAAAACAGAACGCAAAAGTACTACACAAACAACTATTCTTAAAATCTCTCATTAAAGGTAAGAACAAAACTTTATGACTAAATAAATAAAATTTGCTTAAAAAAATGTAACTAAAACTATAACATCTTTTCCTTTATATTTAAAAGTTTAAACTTCACTAAAATCACACCTAGAAAATTCTACAAATAGATTTACATCCACAACACCAAAAAAAAAAACATTACTAAAAATATATACCAAAGTAAGAATATGACTTAACCAACAAATAAAGTAAAGAATTAAAAACTAAAACATTTATTAAAAAAGCAAAACCTATCTAACAAATACTTTTTTTAACAGCTTCTACAGAACTCAACAAAACCACAACATCAAAGAAAGAAACTCCATCGTCTAAAAAAAAGTATGTTTTTTTATAACAAAGTAAAAATAGACTCTAAATAATAGAAATAATAAAATGAACTAAAACTATAATGGTTTCTTTTCTATTTCACAGACTACACTTCACTAAAACTCCACCTAAAAAACTCAGAAGAAGGATTAACTTCGAAAACAAGGACAAAGTCAACATTAAACAAAAATATAACACTAAGTAAATATATTAATTAACCAAAAAATAGACCAAAATAATACAAAACAATAAATTAAATAAAAAGCAAAATATAACTAACAAATAATTTTCTCTTCACAGATTCTGCAAACTTCAACATACAACAACATCAACGAAATAAACTTCATCAACTAAAAATAGTAAGTATTTTTTTCTCTCATCTAAAAAAATAGAAAATAAATAAACTAAATAATAAAACTAACACTTTAATAAAAATAGCATGTTACTTTTAAACCAACGAAAAAAAGAAACCAGTGAATCAAACACGACCATCAATAAAATATCTAACAAGAAAATTAAACAAAGACAAATGTATGTTTTTTTCAAATAGAAGAATTATTCAAACATGTTTACTATTAAAGACCTTATAAATAATATATATATACATATATATGATTTTTTCCCAATTCAAAAGATCATAAGGATAATGAAATTGTCAGCCCATCCAGGGCTTAATGATGTGAATTATCAACACGTACATGATAATTGAGATTGATTATGTCATCCCCCCGATGTTATTTAATCGAGGTTCTGAATATAACACGTTCAGGAAACGAGATGATTTACCCGATTCAAACAAATTGTTGTTACTGAGGCATATATAATAAGAATTCAATTCGTTTTGAAAAATCATGCTGGTTTATACGAATCTATAATTTGGTGATTTTTATAGGACTATTATGAAGTGTCCAATATTTTGAATTTCATTATAATGAATTAGGATTGAAAATGTTTAATGATAAAAGAAACAAAAAGCCTTTTGTAAATACAATATAATTTGCACACTCTAAGATGGCGACTATAATCACATAAATCAGTCATTCGTCTATGTTTATGAAATGTTGTGTACATATGAACTTCCGCCTCTAAACGCAAGCCGACACTGACGAAAGCTACGGCTGAAACGCGTCTGTTTTTTCATTTGCACGAATAAAATCCGAATTGGGATTTAAACTAACCCGAGTGCTGGTCCTTCTGTTTTTCAAACATTGGAGCGTTACATATATATATATTATCTACTGGCGGTCGCCAGTAGATAGTTATAGTTAGGACCGTGTTTCCATAGGAAATCTGAAAATTCTATTTTGAATAACTTTGGCGCCGGTTGACGAATCCTTGTGAAATTTTCAAAATAGGTGGGGCGCTCCGCTCCGCTCCTACCCTGAAAGTCTCGGGGGGGATTCGTCAAGCGGGGGCTGAGAAAAAAGGGGGGTCCCAAAACACGTTTTCCCCATGCATTTTTCCATAGGGACCTTTAGTCCAAGGTACAGCCCGAACGGCTGAACAGAATTACTTGAAATTTGGCAAAGAGGTAGTCCTCAGGTCAGGGATGCGCCTTTTGCATATCTGGAGTCAATCTGTTCAGTAGTTCCTGAGAAAATTGCAGTTAAAAGTACATACATATCTATAGGGGCGCACCGTACGTGTACCGTACGCGTACCGTACGCGCACGGTGCCGTCAGCGAGCGTAATTCTGATTGGTGGTTACATGACAGTAAACATTCCAGTCGGTCGAAATCAGGAAGTGTCGGCCGCCATTTTGTGTGTCTCACACTGAAAAACAAAGGTAAAGAACGTGAAAAGGGGGCAAGGTAGAGAGTTGCAGACCCCCTAGCCTTTGTCAGGCGGTCCAAAAAGGACCCAGAAGTGTGAAAAATAATTTTTTATTTTTTTAAAAAAAAATCGCAACGTACGCGTATCATGCGCGTACGGTACGCGTACGGCGGTAAAAAAAAAAATTAAAAATAGAATTAAAAATCAAAATTAAATGTTTAAATGTTGGTTGTGTTTATTGAGTGTTTTTTTGGTACCTACAAGTAAGTACCGATGCAGAGTCTAAAGTTCAAGAGGAAGACTCTGTTCCCTTCATCATTGAAATGTACACCGTCTCCTCTATAAATGTCTTGCATGTTGTAACGCAAGTTGTTGTGGTATATAGAACCCATACCATAGTCTCTGAGGAAAGCAGAAACAGACTTATTGACGTGCTTTCTTGCTCTGTCAATCTGCGGACAAAATTGGTTGGACCAGTTCCACTTTTGCCTTTGGCATATATTAGAATATACAAAGGCAGTTTGTGGAAAAAGTGACATCAATTGCAAAAAGGTGTCCTTAACAAGCATTTCCAGACCTACCCCAGTTAAAGTGCCTAGGTCATTTCCACCACAGTGCACAATAATAAGGTTAGGCTGTGGGAGATGTAGAAAGGTTTTCACCAAAGGCATTAATTGGTGCCACTTTAACCCTCTCTGACCAATCCATTTAATGTCTACATTTGGCAAAGCAAGGTCTTTCACAATACCTCTTTTTTCTGCAAACTTTTCACTCCAGAAGACATAGCTGTGACCTACAATCCACACTGTGAACATCTTTCAAGGAGATCTGGATGCACTCAGAAGGTGTCTTTCAGTAGAATGGCTATATGAAAAGAAAGATAGTTGTAAAATGGAGGCTAACATACTTTTTTTTTTTTTAAAGAACTGATTGGCTGATTCAAACCATTTTACAGTTAAAACTAGGCTGTATGTTTAGATTTTTACAAGCATGTTTTGTATTGGCTCAAAAAAATGTGTACCTACAGAACATTACTTTGGATTTGCTGTTAGGTTTGAAAAGTCAAGCACTCTTGCTCTTTGGATTAGAAACATTGTGTGCTGAACTTCTGACCTCTCTGCTCACATCAGAGTTCCATGACCTGTTGCTATGGTAGCAGGCAGAAGTCATGTTGGGGGAAGGGATCATTTGGAAAGGGTTGAAATTTGCAACCAATAGAAATGCGTGTTTCCATTTGAAAAAAAATGTGGGAAGCACTGTGATTTGGAGTTAACATGTATATGTGTGTAAAAAGAGAGGGAAACATTGCCATTAACTGGTTCTGGTGAGAGGAGAGAGGTGTACAGCTCAGAGATTCTGGCTCTGATAATCTGCTGTTTCAGTGCCACATTTCTTTCTGAACTAACTACTTTTAAAGGTGAGTTATGAATTTGAGAGGGAATGTATGTGGTGCATTTTGATATAAATATTAGAAATGTGATTCTTTTTTTAAAGTTGTTTTTCACATTTTGTGTTTTGGGAGATATTTAACTGTCTTGAACTTGTAAGATATTATTGAAAATGTCTTCACCATAAGTTAAGGTGTACTGGTATCACCCAGGACTAATGTTTTCTGCCTAGAATCACACCATGAGTCTGTGTGCACACAGGAATTGTTATCAGAGATTTAATTCGTGTTGCTCTTGCTCTGTTAGCCTTGCACTCGCAGGAAAGGGGCAGTTTGTTTTCTTGAACTGTGATGGGTAGCATGTGCTTTTTTCTGTTTCTGAAAAATGTAATGAAAATGTGTCAGACTGTTACAGTAATTATCACTTGCTCTACCACAGTAGTAAGTGTGCTTTCAAATTGCAAATCAAATTTCGTTTTCTGCCTAGAATCACACCATGAGTCTGTGCGCACACAGGAATTGTTCTCAGAGATTCAATTCGTGTTACTCTGGTTCTTTCAGAATTGCATTCGTAGTAAAGGGGCAGCTTATTTTCTTGAACTGTGATGGCTACCATTGAGCCCAAATTAATATGTCACAAATGAGAGGGCAATGCATACACATTTGACATCAACATGGTAGATTTTCCTTCCACTCCTGCAATGGGTCATGTAGTTTGTACATGTTCAAAAGTCCAATTAACCCTTACCACCATGTAGTGTTACATACATGTCTCCAATGTTTATGCAGTTGCGCAAGCGTCCATGCAGATCTCTTTTGCACCTGACAGTAGACAGTCTCCAGAAGGACAGTCTTAGCAGAGAGCAAGCTGTTTCTCATGTACAGTCATGCTTACTATTCAGCGCTGTGTGGTGTTTCAGATAGCAGTGAGTAATGCTAATACATTCAACATCACCAAGGCTCATTTCCTTTAATAGAGTGTAGTACGTCATTCAGGTTGCACATGTTCATGGTCTCAAAAAGCAGTTTGGGCATGTGCTGTTTTTTGTTTCTGAAAATATAATGAAAATGTGTCAGACTGTTAGAGTAATTATAACTTGCTCTACTACAGTAGTAAGTGTGCTTTCAAATTGCAAATCAAATTTCGTTTTCTGCCTAGAATCACACCATGAGTCTGTGCGCACACAGGAATTGTTCTCAGAGATTCAATTCGCGTTACTCTGGTTCTTTCAGAATTACATTCGTAGGAAAGGAAAAGCTTGTTTTATTGAACTGTGATGGCTACCATTGAGCCCAAATTAATATGTTACAAATGAGAGGGCAATGCAAACACATTTGACATCAACATGGTAGATTTTTCTTCCACTGCTGCAATGGGTGATGTAGTTTGTACATGTTCAAAAGTCCAATTAACCCTTACCACCATGTAGTGTTACATACATGTCTCCAATGTTTATGCAGTTGCGCAAGGATCAATGCAGATCTCTCTTGCACTTGACAGTAGACAGTCTCCAGAAGCACACTCTTAGCAGAGAGCAAGCTGTTTCTCATGTACAGTCAAGCTTACTATTCAGCGCTGTGTGGTGTTTCAGATAGCAGTGAGTAACGCTAATACATTGAACATCACCAAGGCTCATTTCCTTTGCTAGAGTGTAGTACGTTATTCAGGTTGCACATGTTCATGGTCTCAAAAAGCAGTTTGGGCGTGTGCTCTTTTCTGTTTCTGAAACATATAATGAAAATGTGTCAGACTGTTACAGTAATTATCACTTGGTCTACCGGAGTAGTAAGTGTGCTTTCAAATTGCAAATCAAATTTTGTTTTCTGCCTAGAATCACACCATGAGTCTGTGCGCACACAGGAATTGTTGTCAGAGATTTAATTCGTGGTACTCTGGTTCTTTTAGAATTACATTCGTAGGAAAGGGGAAGCTTTAATTCGTGTTGGTTTTATTGTGTTTTTCACTTGTAGGAAAGGGGTAGATAGTATTATAAGATTTGAAAAGCACAAAAAAATATAGTAATAAATTTAAATTACATAAAGGTATTTTTTTTTTAGTTTCTTTCAGATATTGCTGACCAACAGTGAAATAAATTAAAGATGCCTATAAAATCAAGGAAGAGAAAAGAACAGAAAAAACATTTATATTTGAAGACAACTGGAGGACTCAAATTAGTTGAAGATGCTCATGTTGAAAAAAAGAATAAGTCTTCTGGTAAGCAAACTAAGGATTTTTAAAAAAATATCTTCAAAAAAAGAACAAATTTGAAAAATGTCCCCACTGCAAATAGAGTTTCAAGTAGAAAACAACAGGACAAAAGTGAGAATTTACAAAATGCTAATGTACAATTAGAAGCAATAAAGATTGACTTAAAAAGAAAAACAGCATTTAAAGACATTCGTAGAAAAATGTTTCAGAGAAGAGTGATGTCCAATTTGCTAAAGGATGTGAAAAAATATAAGAAGAAAGCGAAATTTTATAAGCGAAAAAAATATATTGAATCACTTGTAGCTAAGGCTTTAGATTTAAAAAGAAAACTATTCATTTTAATTTTGAACAGGATCCGTACATTAGATAAAATGGTCAATGTAATGAAGTCACAAAGCAAAACGAAAATAGTAGTGAAAAGAAATAACTTTTGTAAAGTGTTTTTAGGAGAATGGATGCATAGTTCAAGTACTGAACCATTTTTTAATGAAGAGAGTTATCTTCAAAGTAATAGTTTGCTGCATGCAGTTGACACCAGAGGTCGTGCTTATGAAGTGAAAGATGGTTGTATAATGGAAAAGGAGAAAATGGTTCCAAGAGATGAGGAAGAAGTGATAGCTGATGAGGTTATGCGGAGACGTCCTAAAGCCCCAGTGTACACTTGGAATTGTAGTAGTCTTTGTACTGTACGACAGGAATCTATTGATAAATTACGTGAGTTTCTAAGAGAATATAGTAAAAAAAAGTGTTAAACAGAAGATTAAGGTGCTTCAAAGACTAGATCCATGTAGAGTGAGAGAGAATACTGGTTTGCAAGGACATTCTCTGGCTTGTCTTTCTAGGAAAGTTTGCCAAAGTGTTTTTCACCATTTTAGGATGCTGGCAGTTCATCATACTGAAATGAGAAAGTTTGTGAGAAGATTGTATTTTGCTAAAAGTCCAGCACTAAAGTTAAATGAGTTGAATAGGGCTCTGTTCCGTGGATCTGTATCAGATGTAGAGAAGGTTACTGATGAAATTCAGTTTTGTTACTTTGGTCCGGAACAAGAAAGTGCAGGTATTGACACAGTTATTGAAGAAAATGTGGAAGAGAATGTAGAACTCACTGTTAGTAAAACATTTGAAGATCAAATTACAAAATTTACTATCATCTCTAATGAAAGACCAAATATTACTTGTATTTGTTGCCGGAGAAGCCATTATAAAACTCAAACAAGGTAAGTTGATCTCTATAAAAAGAGTGAAAAAGAAAATAATACTAAGTGGTTGGATTTTGCTACATATTTATTTCTGGAAAATTGTTTTGATTTGGGTGAATATCACCGTATTTGTAAATACTGTTATAACAAGTTAGAAGAAAATAAAATGCCAGCAAGAGCTGTACATAATAATTTAGAATTGGTTGAAATTCCTGCAGAACTTAGTGATTTAAATACGTATGAGTCTATACTCATTCAATGTGTCCATCCTTTTCAGACTATAGTTCGTATGGAGCCCAAAACAGGCAAACTACCTCCTTCGGATTTACAAAGAGGTTTAAAAGGTAGAGTTGTCTATTTGCCATTGGATTTGAAAAAATATGGAAACTATTGATGCAGATAGATTGGAAACTGAACCCTTAGTTATTCTGGTTAATGGAGTACCAACAAAGAATAAGAAAATTTGGCAGGAGCTGGTAGATGTACGAAAAGTACAAAGAGCAAATTTATATTTGAAAAGAAATAATAAATGGTATGAAACAATTTATATGGATGAAGATGAAGAAGTTTTACTACCAGACTCTGGAATACCAGCTGGGCAAATTGAAAAAGTGGATAAGTCAAAAGAAGAAGAAATTTATGAACATTTCAGCATACATCCTCTTCATTCAAAAGAAGTTATGGTAAACACTATTGATCTGTTTCAGATGAAAAAAGCACAAGGAACTCCCGTGAGTGTATGAGAGGAGAGCTTGGAAGCTCGTTGTTTTCCCCAGCTGTTTCCTACAGGAAAAGGTGGACGATATGATGAACGTCCAGTATCGGACTACAAGATTATATGCAGAAGATCCCAGATTTCGTCAACGTATTCCTTATTTGTTCCATCTTTTATTTGAAAGTGACTTGTCAGCACTTTCTTATGCAGTAAATCACATTTTGAAAACTGGAGTACATCTACGTAATGTGACTGCAAAGGATTTTATGAACAAAGTGCAACAGCGAGATGATCATTTGGAATCTCAATTGATTAATCTAATGGCTTGTCAGCGTGGGACAAATGAATATTGGTACCGACACCATGGAGAATTGAAGTGTATGTTACAGAATTTAGGAACTCCTACATGGTTTCTCACCCTAAGCTGTGCTGAGTACGCTTGGGATGATCTTCTGGATTTTCTTCGAGAGGCAAATTCAAATATTGAAAACATCCAATACAAGACAGCAGGAGAATGTGCTCATTGGATCCGGTTAATGTTTGCAGATATTTCAATCATAGATTTGAGGCTATGATGTCCTTCATCTGCAATAAAAAAAATCCACCTCTTGGAGAAGTTGTGGATTTCTTTTGGAGAAAAGAGTACCAAGCAAGAGGTGCTCCTCATATTCATATGCTGTTGTGGATCAAGGATGCCACAAAATTTGGAACAGATTCTGATGATGCAGTTTTAAGTTTCATCGAAGAATATGCAACATGTGCTATACCTAAAAGCACAGAAGAGAAAAACTTAAAAGAGCAAGTTTTACGTTTCCAAAGTCATCTGTGTGGAAAATACTGTTGACGAAAGTACAAGAGTAAAGACAAATTCTACACAAAATGTCGATTTGGATTTCCACGACCTGTTCTTTCAAAAGGAAGAGTCAACAGTTTTAAGTCAGCTGTACGACATACTATTACAAGAAAATTGCCTAAAAATACCTACAACCTAAGAAGAAAAGAAGAGTCAAAATATATAAATGACTACAACCCAGTAATTTTATCCATGTGGAATGCTAACATGGATATTCAGTATGTAGCTGACAATTCTATTGCTGTTGCTCGGTATGTCACATCTTACATCACTAAATCTGAGAAAACGGAATTGAAGGAAATGTGGGAAGAGATTTCTCACGAGAAGACTGTCTGTAAAAAGCTATACAGTTTCTGTTTAAAGATGTTATCGCATCGAGAAATTGGATCTTACGAATGCTCAGATAGGTTATCATCTGCAAGTCTGTACTCCAAATCCAGAAGAATAATTTGGGTAAGTTTAGGCCTTGCAGGAATGCGAAATCGGGTACTGAAATCTGTTGGAGAAATTGAATATTTGGCAGAGAATGACCCGGAAAGTACAGATATTTTGAAATCAAACATGTTGGACACATATTACCCAAAAAGAAGTCGTCATCTTGAGAACATGTGTCTCTATGAAGTGCTGCAGAACTATATTTTTACACGGAAAGCCACAGAAGACATCAACAATGGAAAATATAAAGTCATTGGGGAGGAAGGATGTTTGGTGAAGCAAACAAAAGGAAGCTTGATTAATCACAGGAAGCTGAGTTGCGACACTCCCGACAAAAAGGAATTTTACTACTTAGCACTTTTACAGCTGTTTAAACCATGGCGTTCAGAGGATGAATTACTTGGAGATTTTCGCAGCTATGAAGATTCCTTTAATGCATGTAAAGATACGATTGAATGCAGTACTTTCACAAATTATGTGCAAATGTTAAATGAAGAAATTGAACAGAAAGCTACAATTGCAGCTGAAGAAGCTAGAGACAGTTCTCAAGACAGCCAAAGTTCTGGAACACTCAGTCAAGATCCCTTAGGACAACCAATCGTAGAAAATGAAGCTGCAATAGCAATGACTGAAGTGGAAACAGCTATGAATCAAGCTCAGGAAGATTCAATAGACTTACCAAATTTGGAACAGCAACTGAACGAAGAACAAAAACAAATTTATGAAGAAGTCACAAAAAAAATTGATCATGGATTACTACTTGAAAAGAAAGAGTCCTCATGTGCATCATTTGAACCAATCAGGATGTATGTGAGTGGACAAGCTGGAACTGGGAAAAGTTTCTTAATTAAAGTCATCCGAAGCTACCTACAGCAAAAAACAGATTCAACTTTGTCTTGTGTTGTTACTGCTCCAACTGGGTTAGCAGCATATAACATAAAAGGAATTACCTTACATCGCTTGCTAATGTTACCAGTGGAGCATGAGAACAAAATAGAATATCACAAGCTAACAGGAGAAGCATGCTTCGAAGTTTCAAGAGTGTTGAAGAAGATGCAAGTTCTCATTATTGATGAGGTAAGCATGGTATCAAACTTAATGCTTGCCTTTGTGCATTTAAGAATGCAGCAAATTCTAAAGAGAGACTATGACGTGTTATTTGGAGGAAAACATGTTATAGTTTTTGGGGTTCTTCTGCAGCTCACTCCAGTTAAAGGACAACCAGTGTTTAATACTGTGACACATGAAGACACAAAGAAGTCATTAGGAAGTATTGGTAATGCGAATATTTGGTCATTCTTTGAGTACAAAGAACTCACTACCAATATGAGGCAAGCAAACAATGAAGATTATGCAAGTATTCTGAAAGGTATCAGAATTGGACTACTCACAGAAGTTGGCAGAGAAGCATTACAGAGTCGGTTGCTACATAATTTATTTCCAAATGAAGAAATAGTTGCAGAGAAAATATACCAGAACATTGCAGAAAAAAATACTGTAATCTGCTTAATGCCAAAACTACGTGAATGCTCGATATTCAATGAGGAACTTTTGAAATTGGAAAAGGAAGAGATTAAGAAAATGGAAGCAGTGGACAAAATTCAGCAAGAAGGAATTACTATTACATTAACACAAAAATTGAAAAATAAATTGTATTCTCTAGAGAAGAACATTTCGAAAACAGCTGGATTAGAAAAAAATCTTTATGTTTGTATGAACTGTCGAGTATTTTTAAGAAGAAATTTGGATGTAGAAAAAGGTTTAGTGAATGGAGCTATGGGTAAAGTTGTGGGTTTTGTGAAATACCAGAAAAAAGATGGAATTGAATTTTTAAAAATAAAATTGATTGAGGTTAAAGACATTTGTCGTTGTTCAGTTCGTTTCTTGCTTGTGAAATATGTACGTAGGAAGCAGTTTCCGTTTTCTCTAGCATATGCTGTAACTATTCACAAATCTCAAGGATTAACTGTAGATAGTGCTTTTGTAAACATTGGTTCTACTGTATTCAAAGAAGGTATGGCATATGTTGCTTTGTCACGAGTGAAAACATTATCTGGTCTATTCATGATAGACTTTGAAGACTCAAAAGTTAGTGCTGATGCAAATTGTGTAAAGGAGTATAATAGATTAAGAAGAACCTATGCTCCTCATTTAGGTCAGTATCCTGTGTTTGAAAAACGTGTTGTTTCACGGAAAAGGAGAATTGAGAATATCTGTAATGAGGATGTACAGAAGAGAAAACAAAAGGAGAGTGATGTGATTGCAAGCAAAAAGAAAAAGGACAGTGTTCAAGAGGTTGTTGGTTGTCATTTTGAAAATAGCTCTGGTGTCAACTGCTACGCTAATGTAGTGCTGAATGTTGTATTTTATCTTGAAAGTTTGCAAGAGCAGATAATACTAAATCATGAAAAAAGATTTTGTTCTCTGTTGAGTTTTCTTTTTGAGAAGCTGAATAATGATAAAACTAAAATAGAAAATAGAAAATAGAAAGTGCTTCTGATGTTAGAAAACCTTTAGATGTATGTTCAGGAAGTACACAGTTTACTCAAAATGTCCAGCAAGATGCACAGGAATTCTTGATGTATGTCCTTATGGCACTGGAAGAAGAAGGGGTAGAAATAGAAAATATGTTTGGTCTCTCTTATAAATGGGAACATAGTTGTGAAAACTGTTTCAACACATGCAGCTCTAATGTTGATTCAGAAAGGTTCATATATTTAACATTACCAGAGAGTCAATCAGTCACTTTTAGTAAATTAGTTAAAGATGCCAATCACAGCATGGAATGTTCTAAATGTAAATCAGACATGTTTTCAACGTTATTTTTAAAGAAATATGGACAGTATGTAATTTTAATGATGCAACGTTGTAGAGCTGATGGTTCAAAATTGGACACTTTAATAAAGAAATTTACAGGACATCAATTATCAATATCAGGAAAAACTTTTGTTGCAGTTGCAATAATTTTCTATGATGGACCTTCGATAACTTCTGGTCATTACACAGTTTATCTTAAATGTGAAAAAGGCTGGACACTGTGTAATGATTCTCAATTGATTTTCAAGCAACGTTTGCCTGCAGAATTACCAAATTCCTATTTAATTTTTCTAAAACCAAAATTTTAGATACAAATTGCAACATCTGAACAAATCATTTTTGCGATTTTATTGGATTACCATTGGATATTTCATCAAAAAAGAATTTAAAAATTACCATTTGGCCTCATGGAAAGGTAAAAATTTCTCTTGTGGACTTCTTTGACAGATATTATTTTGGTGTATGTGCTTAAGCAACAAGATTTACAGACTTAAACGCGTTGGCAAGAACAATTACAGTTGGAGCAGGGAGACGAACTGCATTTCAATGCCTGATGGTCAAACACTGTCGAGTGTCCTCTAAAACGCTTTAGGGCACTTTGGTTTGAAATATATATATATATATATATATATATATGTTCCAAATCTGCATTGAAAGAAATCCATCCAGGAAAAAACAACGCTTCACGGCACCCAGTGCTTTTAAGGCAGAATTTAATTAGGCCACACAAACTCGATATGTATATATATTATCTACTGGCGGTCGCCAGCAGATAGTTATAGTTAGGACCGTGTTTCCATAGGAAATCCGCAACATTCTATTTGGAATAACTTTGGCGCCGGTTGACGAATCCTCGCGAGGTTTTCAAAATAGGTGGGGTGCTCTGCTCCGCTCTTAACCTGAAAGCCTTGTGGGGATTCATCAAGCGGGGGCTGAGAAAAAAGGGGGGTCCCAAAACGCGTTTTCCCCATGCAATTTTCCATAGGGACCTTTAGTCCAAGGTACAGCCCGAACGGCTGAACAGAATTACTTGAAATTTGGCAAAGAGGGAGTCCTCAGGTCAGGCATGTGCCTTTTGTATATATGGTGTCAATCTATTCAGTAGTTCCTGAGAAAATCAAAAGTAAAATCATATACATATCTGGGCGGAGCCTAACCACACATCTCATCGTGAGATCTGATTGGCTGTCAGTACTTCATCCAAGAAGTGTTGGCAGCCATCTTGGGACCAATATACATGATAGCACCTCATTAAAAAGCATTGCAGTTAATAGAAGGTTTTAAGACTTTAGTTACATTATAAATCATTTGTTGATGGTACCATACTCATTTTAGGAATTGTGGTGTGTTCTAAGGTGATTTTACCATGTGAAAAAGCCTTCTGCTGTGATATCACGAACCATGTTTGAGAGAAAACTATTTTCTCATACTTTTCCCACAGAGGCAGGGGTGGGGGAATTATATCGCCCAACGTCCGAACCATGTTGTTTATATTGACGGGCAAGAAGATTTATTGTCTATTTATGTCCGAAGGACATGTAGACATTAATCACGTTTTAATCACGTTAAAACAACAGGCTGTGGGCACTCTGGGGCTCACAGCCAATCCGAAGCTTGCAGAGAGCCTTTGGCGGCATCTGATTGGCTAGCAGCCCATGACTGGGCTCTAGCTAGTGATTGGCTGGGGGAGTGAAACGTCACTCAGCCTCTGCAAGCAGTAGTCCGTGGCCGCCACGAGGCTTGCAATAAGCATTCAGGTAAAATAAGCAGTTTTGCCCGCTTGAATTATGTGATATTGTGACGGAGGTGCTGCGATTTTCTTTTATTTATATTTTTAGCAACCGTGCGTGGGTAGATTAATTAGTACAAAAGCCCAGGCCTGGCCCGCCTCGGCGCCTCAGATGAGGACGTCAAAAAAGCGTATCACAAGCAGGCACGCTGCGCTACCACCGCTTCATGGGGGAAACACCCATTACAACAAATTCAGATTCACGCGCTGCCATCGCAACGCAGGTTTAACATCGCGGGTCCGGAGCCTTCATACCGCAGATGGAAACAGATCTGCAGATTAATGCTTTCAAAAGTGACATCCGTTGGTGACTTGCAATTTATAACTTAAAGTCCTAACATAGAATAGTGAACTATTAACTTTCAGCCCAGAACTGCATAAACACACCGACAAATATACATTACAAAATTGATTAATGTTGCAAAGAGGGTACATTTGGCGAAAAAAACGATTCCTATTATTAAAGGAAGCTCCCAACTTTGCTGTTTCTTTTTCGACTCTGCGTTTGTGCTTCTCCACACCAAGCACTCTTAAACTACTGCCTACCAGTATGGTTGACATGTGACTCCTACACTTACACTCCTTTGGCTTATGGGCAAAAAAACATTGTCGCACACGGCGCAGCCAGCACTAAAAGCTTTCGAAGCACCTGCTGCAGCGTTTCTTTCCGCCGGCAATTACCAGGCCTCACAGAAATGTGTAGAAAACTCGTGTGATGAATTACCATCCTGGAAAGAGATCCGTGTTTTGTATAGTTGAGGTTGTGACCTCTGTGAAGTTAGTGCAGAGGGTTAATATGCCTGCTGCAAAGAACATGTACGAAGTCGATTACAGAGTGCATAGGATGGAAACAGATCTGCAGATTAATGCTTTCAAAAGAGACATCCGTTGGTGACTTGCAATATATAACTTAAAGTCCTAATATAGAATAGTGAGCTATTAACTTTCAGCCCAGAACTGCGTAAACACACTGACAAATATACATTACAAAATTGATTAATGTTGCAAAGAGGGTACATTTGGTGAAAAAACGATTCTTATTATTAAAGGAAGCTCCCAACTTTGCTGTTTCTTTTTCGACTCTGCGTTTGTGCTTCTCCACACCAAGCAATCTTAAACTACTGCCTACCAGTATGGGTGACATGTGACTCCTACACTTTCACTCCTTTGGCTTATGGGCAAAAAAACATTGTCGCACACGGCGCAGCCAGCACTAAAAGCTTTCGAAGCACCTGCTGCAGCGTTTCTTTCCGCCGGCAATTACCGGGCCTCACAGAAATGTGTAGGAAACTTGTGTGATGAATTACCATCCTGGAAAGAGATCCGTGTTTTGTATAGTTGAGGTTGTGACCTCGGTGAAGTTAGTGCAGAGGGTTAATATGCCTGCTGCAAAGAACATGTATGAAGTCGATTACAGAGTGCATAGGATGGAAACAGATCTGCAGATTAATGCTTTCAAAAGAGACATCCGTTGGTGACTTGCAATTTATAACTTAAAGTCCTAATATAGAATAGTGAACTATTAACTTTCAGCCAGAACTGCATAAACACACCGACAAATATACATTACAAAATTGATTAATGTTGCAAAGAGGGTACATTTGGCGAAAAGATCCGTGTTTTGTATAGTTGAGGTTGTGACCTCGGTGAAGTTAGTGCAGAGGGTTAATATGCCTGCTGCAAAGAACATGTACGAAGTCGATTACAGAATGCATAGGATGGGAACAGATCTGCAGATTAATGCTTTCAAAAGTGACATCCGTTGGTGACTTGCAATTTATAACTTAAAGTCCTAATATAGAATAGTGAGCTATTAACTTTCAGCCCATAACTGCGTAAACACACCAACAAATATACATTACACTATTGATTAATGTTGCAAAGAGGGTACATTTGGCAAAAAAACGATTCTTCTTATTAAAGGAAGCTCCCAACTTTGCTGTTTCTTTTTCGATACAACTTACCGATTCGCAAGGAACGTAGGGCTCACGTCTGGCCAGCTGCAAAAGTGAGGGGGAAATGGCAGGAGGCACGCTGGCTGACACCTTTTATATCCCACCCATATGTTTTTACAAGGGTGACGGTAAATTAGTACATTACGTATGGTTTGAAATGTACGTATTTTGTGGGAATAAATACACAGCCAAGGGTGACGGTAAATTAGTACATTACGTATGGTTTGAAATGTATGTATTTTGTGGGAATAAATACACAGCCCAAAAAAATGGAAAAAAAGGGGAATAGAAATAAAAGAATTGCCGTCAGGGTTAAGGGGAGGGGGCGCAGGGGGGCAGGGACGCGATAATATCGCTTGACAAGTTTTCCTTTAGCATTATTATTGCACAGCATTCAATGGTTTACTGATTTTAATAAAGCAAAAATATATTAATGCTTCTCTGTCAGCCGGAGCCCTTAGGTTTGATGTGGAACGGGGGTAGGTGGGACAAGTGGATTTTACAGGACATGTAGATCTCAGTGGCATTTTGTCCCTTGGACAACTAGATTATTTGGAAAATTCCACACCCCTGCAGAGGTTTGGAAGGTGATCTATAAGCTAAACTGAGAGCATATTTTCTGTAAATTCACATTATGTTTCTCAGTCATGTAAGAATGAAGTCTGACATTCTCAGTAAAACATGTACATCCAACAAGGGCAGAGACTGTCAGTTGATTCCTTTATGTTCTACTGCAGCTTCCCAGAGTGCTCTAAAGAACAACTAGAGCGCTAACAGTCTTACTTATGACAAAAGTATGGCACACCTGAAGCCATCTTGATTGGAATAAAGTGGTAACACTTAAAACATTTAATTTACAAAGGAACAAAATGAGGGGGTTCATTTTGCCATATAAATTATGATTAGTGCTGCAGAAAGAAAAACTAGGGCACATTTTGACTTCTGAAATCCTCTTTTATTTCATAAAAACATTCTGACATGCAGACTGAAACATGCACTTTGAATACCAGCAGCAGACTTGCCTGGTGAGCAGTAGCTTTACTACAGTGATCTAATGAGCAACTAGAGTGCTAACATTCAGAATTTATGGAAAATGTGTGACACATCTGAATGCCTTCTTGATGGAATCAAAGTAAAAAACTGAAAGTATTTCCTACTGAGGAGACTGCAGTAAATGAGGAAATTAGGAAACTTCATAACAAATAAATCTCCCAAGATGGCCACCAGAGACAAAAGAGCCCAAATGTAGCCCAAATATCACCCAGATGTAGCCCAAGTATAGCCCAATGACAGAATGTCCCAGAGTGTTCTTAAGAACAACTAGAGCGCTTACTGTCTTACTTATGACAAAAGTATGGCACACCTGAAGCCATTTTGATTGGAATAAACTGGTAACACTTAAAACATTTAATTTAAAAAGGAACACAATGAGGGGGTTCATTTTGCCATAGAAATTTTGATTAGTGCTGAAGAAAGAAAAATTAGGGCACATTTTGAGTGACTTCTCAGATCCTCTTCTATTTCATTGAAAAATTCTGATATGCAGACTGAAACATGCACTTCTAATACTAGCAGCAGACTTCCGTGGTGAGCAGTAGCTTTACTACAGTGATCTAATGAGCAACTAGAGTGCTAACATTCAGAATTTATGTGTGACATATCTGAATACCTTCTTGATGGAATCAAAGTAAAAAACTGAAAGCATTTCCTACTGAGGAGACTGCAGTAAATGAGGAAATTAGGAAACTTCATAACAAATAAATCTCCTAAAATGGCCACCAGAGACAAAAGAGCCCAAATGTAGCCCAAATATCACCCAGATGTAGCCCAAATGTAGCCCAATGACAGAAGTGTGCAAAACACTTATTTTTTGTGTATTTGCAGTTTTATATAGTGCAGACTTGTCAGGTATTGGAGTGCTTTACATGAACATTGGTTACATCACACAAGATCAAATTCATTTTGGTTGTAGACATGGGGAGATTAAGTGATTTGACCAGAATCACAGAATGTTGAGCTGAAGCAGAAACTCCAACCTGGTTCCCCAGTTGCAAAGTCTGCGGCTCTGGAAGTAACACCACACCCTCTCCCCTTGGATGCAACATTTAATCAAGTGGTCAACTGGATAAAAAAACTAAGATTACAAATAATTTAAAAGTTCTTTGTCGCTATTTGAAAACTCAGAAAATATGTCCTCATTTTAGTTTTTTAGAGCACTAACCATTAATTTTGATGCAAATAAGACCCTCTCATATATGTAATTTCTAAAGGAAATGCTCTAGGCATTACAGTTTTGATTACAACAAGATGACGTCAGGCATTCCACACTTTTGTAATAAATATAGAATGTTTGCAATCTAGTTGTTCATTGGGATACTGTTGAGAGGCAGAGGCCAGGGGCACGGACTCTGAAAATTGAAGGCAGGTAGGAGAGTACAGAGGCAACAATTTGACCACACTAGGCAGGCAGGAAGGGCAGTGGCAGCACAACAGACTATGGAGGGCAGTGGAAAGGGGGGCAGGGGCAACAAACCAACAATACAGGACTGGCAAGAGAGGCTGTGGCAATATAATAGACCATTGTGGGCAGAAGGAAGAGGCAGTGGTCATACAACCATACATGCCAACAGACCCGTTTCAGCATGGAAACGTCCAATGTTTTTAAGCTCAAATGGGCTTTTCTTGATCTGTTTCCTGTCTACAATCTTCTCTTTTTCAATGTAACTCAAAGTTTTATTTCAAAATCTCCCTCTTACCAAGTTCAAAATGTTCGCAAGTATGGTACATTGGATCATGGTAGGCAGGAGGAATTGGGGTAGGGACATGGACTCGGATAACAGAGGACAGGAGGGACATTGAGAGGTGCACCAAACTGACCCTACAGGGCAGGCATCAGGGTTTGCAGCAGCACAATACACCACACAGGGCATGCGGAACGGGAGTGCAGCACAACAATCCATAGAAAGCAATAGGGAGGGGACAGGACCATGCACATGGACAACAGACAACAGAGGGGAAAGAGGCAATGGTAGCTAGCTGACCATAATGGACAGACAGGAGAGAAAGCTGCAGCATAACAGACCATAAACGGCAGGAGGGACGGATCAGGGGCATTACAATGGAACCGACAAGCCAGGAGGGAGGGAATAGGGGTCTGCACATGGAAACAGAGGGATGGGGGCAAGGGGGCAGGGCAGGAACAGCAAGATGACCATGGAGGTCAGGCAGGATGGGCACTAGAAACAAGACATACCATGGAGAGCAACAGTGAGGCTATGATGGCATACACACAGACCATGGAGGGAAGGTGGGAGGGGGTCAGGAGCAGCTAGCTGACCACACAGGGAAGGTGGGAGGGGCCATGGCAGCACAGAAGACCATGCATGGCAAGCGGGAGGGTTAGTGGCAGCACAATGGCTATGATGGGCAAGAAGGAGGGTGCAGGGGCATGCACAAAGGACCATGGAGGATAGAAGGGAGGGTCAGGACCTGGGCACAGACAAGAGAGTTCAGGGGAAGGGGCCTCACAACAGACTGCGCGGGGCAGGCAGGAGAAGCAGTTGCAGCACAACAGACCGGGGAGGGCAGAAGGGTGTGGCAGTAAAATGGACCATGGAGGACAGGAGGAAGGGGATAGGGGCATGGCATGTGGACAGGCAGGGTGGAGGTGGCAGGGACAGGTTACAGTCATCTGACAATGCTAGGCAGGTGGTAGGGGAGTGGCAGCTCAACAGAACACTCAGAGTAGATAGGAGTGGCAGGTCCATGGAACATGGTGGTCAAAAAGGATGGAGCAGGGGCATGCACAAAGACATCGGAGGGCAGGGGGAAGGAGAATAGGGGCAGCAAGCAAAGCACAGAGGCTAAGCAGGAGGTCAATGATGGGCCATAGAATTGGGCAATGGAGGGCAGGATGAGTGGACTGGTACATCATGCTAAATGCAGGGCAGTGGCAGCACATCAGACCATGCATGGCAGGAGGGAGGAGGCTAGTCCATGGATTCAGACAACAGAGGATAGGGAGGAGGTGGATGGGGCAGCAAGCTAACTGTTCATAGAAGGTGGGTATTAGGAACTTTATTGTTTTTAAAATGTGTGTCTGTGCGAACTACTTAAAATATGAACAAGTATGCAGCATAATCTCACTTTTATTCACGAAGAAGAGGACGTTTGGGACTGTGACTCCGGGCTCACTTGGCAGAAACACCCCCTGACCCTCCACCCCCATCACAAAATGTAATGCCCGTGAAAAGGGTAGGTGGACGCAGTGTTATATAGAACATAGTCCTGAGAGCACGATTGAAAATGAAAACTAGATATAGTATATGGTATAAACTATGCATCAAAAAGTGTGATATAAGATGAACCGGGGCGTGAAATATAATATGCAATACATTGTGCGCAATGACAGATTCATTGGAGAGCGCGAGATAGCACAGGCACTAGCGCTTGCTATGTGATATGCGCCTTGGAGTGTAATATGCACAGGGCAGTGTTGTGTAACCTAAGTAGTCTCTAAAGTCGTAATATAAAATATGTGCTGGGTAGTGTAACATTGCATATGCACTGTGACAAAGATATGGATCCCAGATTGTAATATGTATGGCATAGCGCTGTGCTTTATAACATAGGCATCGAGGAAGGCACGTTAGATGGGGCAATATAGCCCGTGCGAAGGCAAGTGTGGCATGACATATTCACGGGGTGGTGTTACAGTGCACATGGGCTAGAGAGTGTCATAGCATACGCACTAGCTGGTGGAATACAACACAGAGGTGTGTGGCACTCGGCGGGCACTGGTGGGTGTAACACAGCATTGGGCTCAGCCAGGAGCACGCTGTGACTCTCAAGTGAGGTTTGTCTCCTTTCCAGAGAGTAAAATAAAAAGTATTACACATCCGGCGGTGGATGTGTGTTTTATTAACCGTGAGGGGTTTCTTGCATAGTTTGGTCAAATTTTTGTCGAATCCCCTTTGAATGGCTTGGTGTGCATGTTTATTAAATGTGCCCGTCAATAGCTACCCATGTTTGTATAAATAAACGACAAGGGTGTCTACTTGGAGAGTACCCACCAGCGGGGGCGCCGGGATTAGGCACGCTAGGGTGTCAGACATGTCAGAGCTTCACTAGCGGTGTGAATACATTCTACGTGGATTCATTGAATGCATAGTCGCCTTTTAATGAATATCACGCAAATCGTCATGGTGATAGGTACATACGGTTTGTCCAGCATGTCCTAGGTGTTTCTATAAATATATATATTTTTTTTTAAAATAAAAAACAAAGGCCGGCCCCGGGGGATGGGGTCCCCGGGGCCCTAAGTGGTCTGAGGAGGGGGGCAACACAGCCCCCCTCCTAAAGAATAAATTTTTTTTAAAAAAGGCCATGACCCGGGGGTTGGGGTCCCCGGGGCCGATTAAGGCCTTGGGAGGGCCAAATTAATTTTTTTCAACAAAAAAAATTAGGGTGCAGGCCCTGGGGAATGGTGGTCCCCATGGCTAATTAATTGGAAAAAGAAAGGGAGCCACACAACCCTCCTTCTTAAAAATAAATAAATAAAAGACCGGCATCGTGCCAGAGGCCACGCCCCCTCCTTGCAGCACTCTGCAAACACGCCCCCTGGCCAGTTGTAAGTTGAGGAATTAATTCCCCTTCAATACTGAGGGTCCCTGAGGGCCAACTAGCCCAACAGGTATCTCCAGTATGCGCCAGGGAGCTGCGTTGCAGACAGGTGTTCTGAGGCCATGCCCCTTTTTACACCTCCATGCAACGCAGCTCTGTGGCGCTTACTGGAGGTACCTAGTGGGCTAGTTTGACCCTAGGGACCCTTAGGATTTAAGGGGACTTAATCTCTCAACTCAGAACGCCCACAGGCCCTGTGGCGCATTTTTAAGTTGGGGAAATAATTCCCTTTCAATCCTGAGGGACCCTGGGGTCCAACTAGCCCACCAGGTGCTTCCAGTAAGCACCACTGCTCTGCGTTGCAGAGAGGTGGTGCAGGCCGTGCCACTTTTTACACCTCTCTGCAACGCAGCTCTGTGGCGCTTACTGGAGGTACCTAGTGGTCTAGTTGGACCCTAGGGACCCTCAGGATTCAAGGGGACTTAATCTCCCAACTTAAAACGGCTACAGGGCGTGTTCACACAGTGGGGAAGGGAGGGGACGGGGCATGAGGTGACGTGTTCAAACACGCCCTGTGGTGCGTTTTAACAGGTAGTTTTAATCCCCTGCCCTATTATATACTAGGGGCTTACAGAGGAGGTCATGCTAATCACAGGGGGACCCCAACACATAGTGTGCCCTAGTGTATGTAGGTGTTTTCACTGTATTCTGAGTGTCTTTTAACATAGCACTGGCTCTAGGACTGGTTAGTCAGACTCAGTTACCACCAGTATCCGTCTGAAAAAGTTGAGGGTACAGGATGATGTTGCAACAAGGCTTGTTTCTGCTCTTCTGTTTGTTCTTTCTGCACGTTATACTTCTTCCTGCACTTTTCTTCGTCTTTGAGGACTTCTGTTGCTTCTTTCTGCATTTCTTTTTTTTTCTTTCTGTGCGTTTTTCCTTCTTTCTTCACATGTCCTATCTCTGTAGGCATAGCTAGAAATTAGTATTTAAAAAACCTTTGAAATTCACTGAAAAAAACATAGGTTTCAGGCACGTTATAGCTAGGAATTACCATTTGAAAAACCTTAGAAATTCACTGAAAAAACCATAGGTTTCAGGGGCGTTATATTTAGCTGGACTTTTCACTCGTACAAAACCATAGAAATTCCCCCGTTATAGTTAGTTCAGCTAACTATAACTCGCGCGCCCGCAATGCACTGCTGTTGACGTCACATATTACATCACTCATTACATGGTCAGACATCACTCATGACATCACTGATGACATCATCCTTGTGATAGAGTGGCAGACCTCCTCTCCCCCTAATATAACCTTTGATACACACATTCAAAAATAGAAATTAAAATTTTCAAAACAATGGACATACCAATACCAGTTACAACAACCTATTCAGTAATTGTAAGATCCACATCCACTCATTCACCAACAGTCCTATACAGTCACTCATACATGTACTCACTCATCATATGTACTCATACACCTATACATCCTGTTACACAACGCTACTCATCCATAAAGTTACTCACACACATAGTCACTCATGCTAATAAAGAATCAAACATCCGTTTACCTGCATATATAGTTATACACACGCCACCACACTTACTTCTACAGAAACTTGCACATACTTAGTCTTTTTAACAATCACTTATAGAAACACATACTTATTCATACAGGAACTCTTTCAATCTCTCACTCTCACATATACTCACTTATATACACCAATAGTCACATATACTAGTTTAAAACATATGTAGTTACTCATAGAGACACTATTGAGACAGTCATTCACTCACTAACACACCCATGCACACACTCATCCACCCATACAGTCCTGCACACATGCTGTCTTCAACACATACAAACAGTGAGTCACTCATTCATGCACCTATGCACTATGTAATACACCCCACCGAACCATACAGACATCAGACACTTATACTGATACTCAAAAAACCAACTAATAACCTATATAGACACTCATGTAGCTACTCACCAACCCATGCAGCCACTTATACACAAAGTGAGAGACTGATACAGATATTTACATATTTAAACATTACTCACTGAGCCATGTATTCACTAAGATACACTTAATCAGTCAGTTATACAATCAATTTTTCAAAAACAAATCATCCATTTAGACACTTATATACCCATTTATTCTTCCATCAACCTTGTGATATACATATATAAAACATATGTAATTTTCAGAAAAACACACATTCACTGGATGATGTCATCAGTGATGTCATCAGTGATGTCATTTGAGATGTCATCAGTGATGTCATGAGTGATGTCACTGACCATGTCATGAGTGATGTAATATGTGACGTCATCAGCAGTGCATTGCGGGCGCGCGAGTTATAGTTAGCTGAACTAACTATAACGGGGGAATTTCTATGGTTTTGTACGAGTGAAAAGTCCAGCCAACTATAACGCCCCTGAAACCTATGGTTTTTTCAGTGAATTTCTAATATATATATATATATATTTATTACCTACTGGCGGTCGCCAGTAGGTAGTTATAGTTAGGACCTATTTTCGGTAGGAAATCCTCAACATTCTATTCCCAATAAGTCTAGCGCCGGTTGACGAGTCTTCACGAAATTTTCCAAACTTTTGGCCAGCTCTAGTCCACTCCTATCCTGAAAGTCTCGGGATGATTCATCAAGTGGGGGGCGAGATATAAGGGGGTCCCAAAACGCATTTTCCCCATGCATTTTCCCATAGGACCTTTAGCCGCAGCTACAGCCTGAACTGCTGAACGGAATTACACCAAATTTGGCAAAGAGGTAGTCCTCAGTTCAGACTCGTGCCTTTTGCTTAAATGGTGTTAATCTGTTGAGTAGTTCCTAAGAAAATTACAGTTAAAAGTACATATATATCTATGGCCTCGGAGGATCCGCGCACCCTGTGCGCACCCTGAGCGCACCCTGCACGCACCGTGCGCGCACCCTCCTGATCACGCGCTGATTGATAATTTGCTGTCAAGTGATTGTCAACATTCAAAGCCAGGAACTGTTGGCAGCCATTTTGTGCCTCGGTAGAAGCGAGGCTGAAGATGTAAGGGGAATAAGTGTGTAAAACATATAAAGGGGGCAGGGTAAAAATACTCTGACCCTTTAGACCTTTTTTAAATGGCAAAATGCGCGCTGGGTTCGCGGATCCGGCCGTAAAAAAAAAAAAAACGAAGCTCGGGCTTCCGCGGTTCCTTAATAATTAGCCCCCGGGGGGCCAAATCCCAGGGGCAAACACCGTAACATTTATTGGGGGGGTCCAGGAGGGCCCCTCAGCCCCGGGTACTGCTACCCCCGGGGCTAGAAAATAAATGGGTGGTTGGGCTGAACGGCCCCCCCATGCCCCGGGAGGGGGGCTACGTGGCCCCCTCCTTGAGCCCTCGAGGGCCATGGGGACCGCCAAACCCCAGTGCCGGCTCTGCAAGTGTCCTGGGGTGCCCATCCCCAGGACACTGTTTGCTATGGGAGGGCAGGAGTCTCCCACCCTCCCATAGCAAACTTCATTTGGATTTTGAAAGAGAAAGCAGTGAAACCTGCTCTCTCTTTCAAAATCCAATCCATATTGCTTTTCCACACGGGGAGCTGCATGTCAGCAGCTCCCCATGTGGAAAAGCAAGGTCGGCTGCCAAAGGACGCGGGGAGCTGGCTGGGACCTTGGGGGCATTGGGGCTCCCCCCACGGTCCCCAACGTTTTTATAAGCCCCGGGGATGGGGTCCCAGGGGATAATAAAAATTAGTGATAGGGCCATTTTTTTTTTACGGTAAGATTAGGAGTTGCGCATCCTAACGCGTTGGGTGCATGATTCCTCTTACGTTGGGTACATGACTCCAAGCAACAAAAAAATGAAATTGTTTTGATATAAACATCAAGCTTATGTGTTTTGTTATTGAGTGGCTCTATAGAGAGCTGTTGAGTTCATTGAGAGTTTTTGGTACTTATACGTAAGTACCTATACAGAGTCTAAAGTTTTTGAGGTAGACCCTGTTTCCTTCATCAGTAAAGTGTACGCCATCTCTCCTATAGGTGTCTTGCATGTGAAAACGCAGATTGTTATTGTAAATAGAACCCTTCTATAGTCTCGGAGAAAAGCAGAAACAGATTTATTCACATGTTTCCTAGCTTTCTCAATCTGTGGATAAAAATGATTGGACCAGTTCCATTTCTGCCTTTTGCATATGTTAGAATAGACAAAGGCAGTTTGCTGAAAAACTTAAATCAATTCTGCAAAGGTGTCCTTGATAAGCATTTTCAGACCTACCCCAGTCAAAGTGCCTAGGTCATTGCCACCACAGTGCACAATTATGAGGTCAGGGTGTTGGAGATGTAAAAAGGATTTTACCAATGGCATCAATTGGTTCCACTTTAACCCTCTCTGTCTAATCCATTTAATGTCTACATTTGGCAAACCTAGGTCTTTGTGAATGCCTTTGTTTTCTGCATACCTTTGGCTCCAGAAAATATAGCTGTGTCCCACAATCCACACTCTAAGCATCTTGAAGGGAGGTCTGGATGCACTCAGATGGTCTCTGTAAATGAAATGGCAGTTTGAAAAGTAAGATTTTTCTAAAATGGTGGATAACATGCAGTTTTGAAAAAAGAAAGGAAATGATTGGTTGTTTGACAACCTTCTACACTGAAAACTAGGGTGCATGTTTCTGTTTTTTAAACGCATGATTCTTATTGGTTAACGAAAACTGATTGAAAGGAACATTATATATGATAAGCTGATATGTAGAAAAGTCATGGACACTTGCTGTTTTGATTAGCAACATTGTGTGCTGAACTTGTGACCTGTGTGCTCAGTTAAGTGTTCCATGAACTGTTTCTATGGAAACAGGCAGAAGGCAGATTGGGGGTAGGGTTCAAATTTATGTCATTTGGAAAGGGTTGAAATGTTTAACCAATAGAAATGTGTGTTAGCTTTTGAATTAATGTGGGAAGGAATGTGATTTGGTGTTTACATGTATATGTGTGCAAAATGAGAGGGAAACTTTGCCGTTCTTTGGTTTTGCTGACAGGTGCACAGTGCAGAGATTATGTATAAGAAAATCTGGTGTGTGACTGTCATACTTCTTAATCTACAAAACAGCTTGAAAGGTGAGTTATTTAATTGTGAGGGGATGTATGTGGTCTATTTTGATTTTAATCAGACTAATGTGTTTCTCTCTACTAAAGTGCAGGGAGTACTTTTTTTGGTCTAGAATCTTATTGTCAGTGTGTTGCATTTAGAAACCATTCTGTGATAAGCATTTGTGTTTTTCATGTGTTTGCAGACAGATAATGTGCTGTTTTCATGTTTTGGTTGAATTAGAAACCAGTCATTGTTTATGTATTTGTAAAATGAGTCACGTTTCTACACTAAAATGCAGTCCTCCTTCTAGATTATAAAATGTGTTTTGGTACAGTGCAAGGGATAGTGTTGTTTGTCTAGAATCACACAGTGAGTCTGTGTGCATTCAGGAATAATTTTGAGAGAAACATTTTGGTACTTATGTGTAGTCGAAACTTTTCTGTAATGTGTGCAATCACCTTACATCTTGTAGACTAGTAAATGTATTTTGTACAAGGGATAGTTGTTTGTCTGCAATCACACTGTGAGTCTGTGTGCATTTGGGCAACTATTGTGAGAAAAGCATTTGGTAATATCATGTATTTGCTGGCAGATAACTGCTTTAAAACCTGTTTTGTTGTCAAGTTTTAGTAGCATTAGAGGCCAGTCATTGCTTATGCAAGTGCAAAATGAGTCAGGCTTTCACAGTTGTGTGCAGTACTGAAATACGTAGAATGTGTGCAGTCACCTCACCCCTTCTAGACTAGTGATTGTGTCTTGGTAAACTACAAGGAAGAGTGTTGCTTGTCTAGAATCACACTGTGAGTCTGTGTGCATTTGGGAACCACTGTGAGAGAAGCATTTGGGTACTTCATATCTTTGCATACACATAACTGCTTAAAAACCTTTCCTGTTCTCAAGTTTTGGTAGAATTAGAACCCAGTTATTGCTTATGTATTCGGAAAATGAGTCAAGCTTTGACACTAAAGTGCAGTACTGAAATATGTAGAGTGTGTGCAGTTACTTTACCTCTTCCAGAGTAGTGAATGTGTTTTGGTAAAGTACAGGGGATAGTGTTGCTTGTCTAGAATCACACTGTGAGTCTGTCTGTATTTGGGTAAGCATTGTGAGAGAAGCATTCGGAATCATCGTGTATTTACTCACAGATTCCTGTTTTAAAACCTGTCATGTTGTCAAGTTTTAGCAGCATTAGAAGCCAGTCATTGCTTATGCATTCATAAAATGAGTCAGACTTTAACACTAAAGTGTAGTACTGAAATATGTAGATTGTGTGTAGTCCCCTTACCCCTTCCAGAGTAGTGAATGTGTTTTGGTAAAGTCCAAGGGATAGTGTTGCTTGTCTAGAATAACACTGTGGGTCTGTGTGCATTTGGGCAACCATTGTGAGAGAAGCATTTGGTTATATCATGTATTTGCTGACAGATAACGGCTTAAAAACCTGTCATGTTGTCAAGTTTTAGTTGTATTAGAAGCCAGTCATTGCTTATGCATTCAGAAAATGAGTCAGGCTTTCATAGTAGTGTGCACTATGGAAATATGTAGAATCTCTGCAGTCACTTCAGCCCTTCCAAACTAGTGAATGTGTTTTGGTAAAATAGAAGGAATAGTGTTGTTTGTCTAGAATCACACTGTGAGTCTGTGTGCATTTCGGAACTAATGTGAGACAAGCATTTGGGGGTTTCATGTTTTTGCAGACACATAAGTGCTGAAAAATCTATCCTGTTCTTACATTTTGGTAGAAATAGAATCAATTTATTGTTTATGTGTTTGTAAAATAAGTCAGGTTTATACATTAATGAACAGTAGTAAAATATGTTGAATGTGTGCACTCACATTACCTCTTCAAGAATGGTAAATGTGTTTTTGTAAAAAGCAAGGGATATTGTTTGTTTTCTAGAATCACACTGTGAGTCTGTGTGCATTTAGAAACTGTACTAGGAGAAGGATTTGGGTATTTTATGTGTTTGCAGACACATAACTGGTGAAAACTTATCCTGTTCTCATACTTTGGTATAATAAGAAACCAGTCATTAGTTAGGTATTTGTAAAAGAGTAAAGATTCTACAATTATGTGCAGTAGTACAATATGTGGATTGTGTGTACTCTGTTTAACAATTCCGGAAAAGAAAATGTGATTTGGTAATATGCATGGGATAGTGTTTGTTGTCTAGAATCACACTGAGAGTTTGTATGCATTTAGGAACCATTTAGAGAGAAGGTTTTGGGTACTTTATGTCTTTGCACACATATAAGTGCTTAAAAAACTCTAATCATTTAGTCAGTAGCCAAGCACTCATACACTGATCCAGGCCTTAGCTCATGAACTGTTTCAAACGTCTATCCACTATGCATGCAGGCCTCTAACCAACTACACACTTGTCTTTCACACCTTCAATACCCAGTCAGTATTCATACAGTTCCTGCAAACACCCTGTCACTCCCCTTAAACTCCTTCAGTGACTCATTCAGCACCATGTAGTAATCCATTTACTGCTCCAAAACCCAAACACTTATTAATTCACCCAGGCACTCTCCTTGCAGTACTCTAATCATTCAGTCAGTACCCAAGTACTTATGCAGTGAGCCAGGCCTTAGCTCATGGACTGTTTCAATTGTGTATCTACTATGCATGCAGGCCTCTAACCACCTACACACTTGTCTTTCACACCTTCAATACCCCAGACAGTATTCATACATTTCCTGAAAACACCTGTCACTCCCCTTACACTATTCCACTGATTTATTCAGCACCATATACTAATCCATTTACTGCGCCAAAAAAACAAACACTTATAAATTCACCCAGGCACTCTCCTTGCAATACTCTAATCATTCAGTCAGTACCCAAGTACTAATGGAGTGACGCAGGCCTTAGCACATGGATTAGTTCAAACGCCTATCCACTATGCATGCAGGCCTCTACCCACCTACACAATTGTCTTTCACTCGTTCAATTGACTAGTCAGTATCTATATACTTCAATAAACACCCTGTCACTCACCTTGCACAACTCCAGTGACTCATCCAGTACCATGTACTAATGTATTCACTGCGCCAAACCCGAAAAACGTAAAAGTTTCACCCAGGCACTCTCCTAGCAGTACTCTAATGATTCAGACAGTACCCAGGTACTCATGCAGTGAACTATGCATTACCACACGGACTGCTTCAAATGTCTATCCACTATGCATGCAGGCCTCTAACCTACTACACACTTGTCTTTAACACCTTGAATTCCCCAGTCAGTATCCATACACTTTCAGCAAACACCCTGTCACTCCCCTTGCACTCTTCCAGCGATTTATTCAGCACCATGTACTAATTCATTTACTGTGCCAAAAAGAAACACTTATAAATTCACCCAGGCACTCTCCTTGTAATACTCAGTCAGTACCCAAGTACTCATGCAGTGAACAATGCATTACCACACGGACTGCTTCAAATTTCTATCCACTATGCATGCAGGCCTCTAACCACCTACACACTTGTCTTTCATACCTTCAATACCCCAGTCAGTATTCATACACTTTCAGCAAACACCCTGTCACTCCCCTTACACTCTTCCAGTGATTTATTCAGCACCATGTACTAATCCATTTACTGTGCCAAAAAGAAACACTTATAAATTCACCCAGGCACTCTCCTTGTAATACTCAGTCAGTACCCAAGTACTAATGGAGTGAGGCAGGCCTTAGCACATGGATTGATTCAAACGCCTATCCACTATGCATGGAGTCCTCTAACCACCTATACAATTGTCTTTCAGACCTTCAATTGCCCAGTCAGTATCTCTAAACTCCAACTAACACCCTGTCACTCCCCTTCCACACCTCCAGTGACTCATCCGGCACCATGTACTAATCTATTCACTGCGCCAAAACCCAAAAACTTAAAAAGATTCACCCAGGCACTCTCCTTGCAGTACTCTAATGATTCAGTCAGTACCCAGGTGGTCATGCAGTGACCCAGGCCTTAGCCCATGGACTGTTTCAAACGTCTATCCACTATGCATGCAGGCCTCTAACCACCTACACACTTGTTTTTCACACCTTCAATACCACAGACAGTATTCATACAGTTCCTGCAAACACCCTGTCACTCCCTTTACACTCCTTCAGTGACTCATTCAGCACCATGTAGTAATCCATTTACTGCACCAAAACCCAAACACTTATAAATTCACACAGGCACTCTCCTTGCAATACTCTAATCATTCAGTTAGTATCCAAGTACTAATGGAGTGAGGGAGGCCTTAGCACTTGGATTGATTCAAATGCCTATCCACTATGCATGCAGGCTTCTAACCACCTACACACTTGTCTTTCACACCTTCAATACCCCAGTTGGTATTCATACAGTTGAGGAAATTCGATTTTCGATCTCGCTTGTATTCAGTTGTGTTCCACTGCCATTTTGTGTTGCCCTCACTCAGGCAGCACAATGAACGAAGTTTTTCTGCTGATCTTACTGCGACGTGTCAAATAACCTTCTGCCTCTGTTTACGAGACTGATGTCAGGGACTGGCTGAGTCCACTAATCCTCGTCTGGTTTGACTAAACCCTGTCTCAACTGTCTGTCGGTTCACACCATTCTTTCCTGACTTTATCTTATCTTCTGGCCTTCGCTATTCTCTACTTGTATTCTCTCATTTTACAACCGTCCACCAAAGCATACAAATATGTTCTGCCACCTGCAAGTTGAGTTGTAGACACTACCACTGATAGACTTGTGGGGAGGGGTGACAAAAACAGTTGGAAGAGAGGTTTGTTTGGGTTACTTGATATCTTGTTTTCAAACTTTTCTCATTGGTTATATCTTGTTTTCAAACTCTTCTCATTGGATAACCATGTATGCATTGGGAGTGTTCTTGGTGAATCTATGTGCTATAAAAGATTGTGCGCCACGGAGTAAAGTGGCAGTCTCCTAAGAACATACTGAGTGTACTTCTGGGACAACTGTACTTAGCTGCAGCTAATAAACCTGATCTTCTATGCTCAACAGAATGTCCTGTGTCTCTGTTCAACAAAGCAGGTGAACTCAGGAGATTAAGGCGTGCCCTGCGCCACCAGGCCCATTAAGGCCCTCGTTCTTCAATTGGTGCCCTCTGTGAGGCGGCTTCAGAGGTAGCGATCTTCAGAGTTTGCCTGAGGGTCGTGAGGTACCCCGCAAGAAAATTCTGGAGGAATCGCGAACCACGTCAAGCGACCCCTGTATGTCGAAGTGGTCCAATGGTCTTTTCCAGCGCGGTTTCTCCTTCCTGACGGCTGCTGATGACTGCTGCCCTGACTGCCGCCTTGCTTTGGCCCCTTTTGGTGATGTATGGTATCGCGAGACGTTAGACGGGCCTCTGTTGGCGTAAGAAGACACTTAGTTAAGTATTGGTGGGTAGCTCCCACTTTGATTCGGCTATTGCAAAAGCCGAAGCCGAGGGGTGAGTACGTTTGTGCAATATTATTTGATTTAACCCCTTGATGTTTGTGAACAGTTCAGTGAAATAACGATGCCTGGTCTGAGTAAGTTTAGAAAGTTTTGTTGTTTTGGTTGTGATAGGGATTCCCGGCTGGAGGACTCTTGTCCAATTCCTCCGGTTGGAACTCCCACTTATGAGCTTTATTCTAAACATGGTGTTGGCCCCATTGCCTTTAATGAACGATGGTGTTCTACAGTGGCCACAGAATGGTAGCTTTGAGCCTGACATATTAGATAATTTGGAAGCAATTTTGTTTAAAAGAAAAGCCCGGCCGGCAATGTTTGACTCTTTCCGCCTCTGGCGTAAGGAAGCCAAACAGAGAGAAATTAAACAGGCAAAACGAGATAAGAAAACACAAAGTATGACGATTATACAGGCTGCCCAGCAGTTTAAAGAATATTAGATTAATCATGAAATGGAAATTTCAGAGAGACAGCATCGTATGGCGATAGATAAATGCTATCCGGTGTTGCCTATTTCCCTTTCTGATAAAAGTAAGGATCCGGAGGAAGACCCTTTAATATCTCACTTATTGAGATTGCCTCCTCCCTATGTACAAGGTGCTGATGCACCCCCATTGTTACAACCAGTTCAGCCATTAGTTGCACCTCCTCCTGCTGCGGCTCTTCCGCATTTGCCCCTTCTGGTAGTGCCATCCCCACCTCTTCCGCCACCGACTTCTTTGCCTCCGTTTCCTGAACATCAATCTCCTTTGCCTTCGGCTCCCCTTATAACTGTTAATTCTTCTGTTAGTTCACCTAATACCTTGTCCCCTGTTCTTATGTCTAATTCTCCTACTGTGCGCAAATGAATCACAGATACTGTCTCTGGGTTTCTGTCTCCTTTCTTTGAGACTTTGAATATGTCTCTGGCTTTTTCTCGAAGACAGTCTCATAGTCAACTCCCAGGTTCCGACAAACGGGTGGTATTGGACTCTCTCGCTCGCAAATGGATCGAGAAGGGTCCCCAGTATAGTGTGAAAGATATCATGACCACCTTTCATCAGTGGGAGGCGCCCATGCAGAGATATGTATTTAATGTTATGTATGACACTCTCGCTAAAGACTGGGAGGATATGGATTTGGGTTTACTTCCTCAGGGTTTGTTAGATGTTCAGGCTAATTTCGATAAGGGACTCATTGTGGGTTCTAAGGTTGAGGATGCCGTAAAGACACTTGTCACTTTTAGGTCCTTATTTTCCTCACAGAGTTTTTTTGATTCCGATCCTGCTGTTAGGCTGACATCCAAACATTATCCCGTGAGAGAGGTTCCTCCAGTGTGGAGAGAAGCGGTTGAACAAGCAGGTGCTAATCCAGCTGTTCCCGCGCACTTCCAGCGTATATGGGTACATGTCCCCTGGAAGAGATCTGAAGGTTTGGCTCTTAAACAGTCTCTACCGGATCCCCGTAAAAACCCTGCTGGCTATTATAAGGAGTTGTCCCAGACTGTTGATGCCTGTGTTATGAATTTAGCCGATATTGATATGTTGATGGGAAATGTAGTCCCACAAGCATTATGGGCTCGGATTCGTAGAGAGGATCACGCCCAAGCATTGGGTGGCGATTGGGCTGCTATAACTGCTGCGGATGCAGCCCAAGTGGGTGGTGCTAAGCCTGATGTTTTGATTTCAGAACTCCCTGGTAGGATTATTACTTTAATGAAAACGATGATGCCCGCCTTGCGAGTTAATTGGGATAAATTAGCTGCTTGTAAGCAGAAGAAAAATGAGAGTGTCTCTGATTTCTTCACTCGTTTTGAGGAGACGTTTATTGATCACAGTGGTCAGGATATGACTACGGAGGGTGGACAGCGATTATTTGTAGATACATTCGTATTTAATTTGCTTCCCGAACTGTCACATAAGTTGAAAGACTCCGAGAGTTCATGGGCTGTTTCGCCTTCTGCCCAGATATTGGCTACTGCTCAATATTATGAGAACAGGGATAAAGAGGAGAAAGATAAGCAAGGGAAGAAGACAAAAGAATTAAAAACTAAGGTTCTTCTGCAACAAGCTTATCCTCCTCGTTATACTCAGTGCCAGTTTCAACAGCCTCCACAGTTTCAGAGGGTGTATCAAAAGCCTGAGCCCTTTATTCCGCGGCCTTTATTAGGTCCTAACCAATGTGCCTATTGTAGAGAGGAAGGTCATTTTAAGAATAGCTGCCCGGTTTTATTGCAACGTAAGGGAGAACTATCTGCTCCACGAGGCCGTGGTGGTTTCCAGATAATATACAGGGGTAGAGGTCGAGGTGTGATGCCTCAAGAACAGCGTTCCTTACCCCCTCCAAATTCTACGAACTACTTCAATCAGCAGAATACTCAGTCTACACAGTATTACAATGATGATTATCATGTTGAAGGTGAAAATGAAAGCCTTCACGCTAACTAGGACAGCCATAGACAAAATGAGGGAGATGTATCGATCCCAGTAAATCAGGATGGGCCTTATGTCAATGTCACTACAATGGGTGTTTCAGAGCCATTTCTTTTAGATACTGGTGCGATGAGAAGTTCTATCATTCATTCTAAACTCGCTGGGGCCCCTTTGTCTGGCTTAACAAATGTATCGGTAGGATTTTCTGGCGCCCCAGTTCGTAACCCAGTCTCCTGTCCTTTGCCTATTTCAATTGGCCCTTATGATATGGAAGCCCCTCTTCTGTTAACGACTGGTTGCGGCGAGAATCTGTTGGGTTTGGATCTATTGAAAAGAATTCATGGAACGATATATTGTTCTCCTTCTGGTGTGCATCTTACTTTAGGGCAGAAATTGACTTCTCCAATGTATTTGTCTAAAGATCAATTCCCACCTGAATTGCTCTCTCTTCCTGCAACGCTCTGGGCTACGGGTCCAAATGATGTTGGTTGTCTTGAGATCCCACCTTATGTTGTTACTCTCAAGCCCAATGCTAAATTGCCACGCATTCCTCAATACAGAATTTCCAATGAAGGTGAAAGAGCGCTTTTGGATATCATTTATGATTTGGTTCAGAAGGGTGTGATCGAGGAAACGAGAGGAAATGTATGTAATAGTCCTATTCTTCCTGTTCTTAAACGCACTGATCCTTCTAAGCCTCCTGTTTATCGTTTTGTGATTGATCTTCGGGAGTTCAATAAAATTGTTGTACCACAGTTTCCTGTTGTTCCAGATATCACTGCCCTGTTAACTATGATTCCTGCCTCAGCGGCTTGGTTTTCTGTTATTGATCTGAAAAATGCTTTCTTTAGCATTCCCATTGCCAAAGAGAATAGTGATATTTTTGGTTTCTCTCTAGGAGGCCGAAGTTTCCAGTTCAAGCACGCACCCCAAGGCTATTGTGAAAGCCCCTCCATTTATATTCAAGCTCTGCAATGTCAGCTCGATGTTTTTCCTTTGCCCCCAGGTGCTACTCTTATTCAATATATGGATGATTTGTTGATTGCTGCTGATTCAGAGGATGTCTGCAAGAATGTGACTGTTGCACTGTTACGTCACTTGTCTGATCTTAATCATAAGGTTTCGCCTACTAAACTACAATATGTCCGTCGTGAGGTTACCTATTTGGGTCATCTCTTATCAAAGGAGGGAAGGCGATTAACCCCAGAACGAATTCAAGCAATTGCGCAAATGTCTGTGCCATCTACACAAAGGGAGATGCGTGCCTTTCTGGGCATCACTTCTTATTGTAGACAATGGATTCTGAATTTTTCTTTGTTGGCCAAACCTTTGTTAGCACTCACTTTGAAAGACACACCCCAACCCCTTCCTTGGAATGACGAATGTCAGAAGAGTTTTTCTGATTTACGTACTGCTCTGTCCTCTGCTCCTGTGTTGGGTACTCCAGATTACAGTAAGCCCTTCACGCTCTATGTCCATGAAAGAGAGGGTTGTGCGTTGTCAGTCTTAACACAACGATTTGGAAACAAACAGCGGCCATGTGCCTATTTTTCAGCTACGTTATACCCAGTAGCCAAGGCATTGCCTAGTTGTCTCAAAGCTACAGCAGCAGCAGCGATTTCTATTCGTCAGTCTGCTGGAGTGGTGCTAGATAATACTCTCATTGTTATGGTACCACATGCAGTGGATACCTGGCTAAATAGGACGAAAACACAACATCTTACAAGTGCTCGATTGTCTGGAAATGAGCTGACGCTCTTGGCTAGTCATGTGCACATCAAACGATGTAATATTTTAAATCCAGCCACACTGTTACCTCTTCCAGAAGAGAAAGGTATTCAGGAACAACATGATTGTTTTCTCCGAACTGAGGAGGAGACAAAAGGCAGGATTGATTTGAAAGATACGCTGTTAGTGGATCCAGATGGGATCCTATGGGTGGATGGGTCTTGTTTCAAACTCCCAAATGGTGAGACAACTTCAGCTTATGCTGTTACCACCTTGTCTACAATCGTGGAGACAGCACGCATCAGACATAATTCAGCTCAGGCAGCTGAACTGATAGCTCTGACCAGAGCGTGTGTGTTATCTAAAGGAAAGAGAGTGAATGTGTATACCGACAGCCAGTATGCGTTCGGTGTGGGGCATAGCTTCGGTCGTTTGTGGAAGGAAAGAGGATTCCTTACCTCCCACGGTACTAAAATACAGCATGGTCAATTGGTAACTGATCTTCTTGAGTCACTTGTTTTGCCTACCCAGATAGCAATTGTGAAATGTAGTGCGCATAAGAAGATTACTGATGATGTTGGTCGCGGAAATGCTTTTGCGGATGAGGTAGCAAAAACGACAGCCAGAGATGCTACAAGTCGCATGTATGTTGCGGGCCCTGCGAATTTGGTCAGGGAAAGAGGGATGTGTGAGGACACAATAGAAAGTGTGAGATCGATTCAGGGAGATGCTACAGAGAAAGAGTTGAGGAAGTGGAAAGAGAGTACAGGAATGTTAGATGCAACAGGATGTTGGATAGAATTGTCAGAACACCAGCGTTGGCTGTTACCAGACGCCTACGTACTGCCTGTAGTTACTATGGCGCATGGTCCAGCCCACATCAGTGCAAAAGGAATATGTAAACTTCTGACTCCAGTGTGGCTGAACGAAGGGATTCCAAAATGTGCAGATAATGTGGTGAAGCATTGTATCATTTGCTGGATGTACAATCCGGGAAAGGGAACCCCAACTCTGGCAGGTCATTTTGCTCCCCCAAGATATCCTTTTGAGGTGTTACAAATCGACTACATTCACATGGATCGATGTAACAATCTTAAATATATTCTGGTAGTGGTATGTGCCTTTTCCAGATGGATAGAGGCTTACCCCCTGAAAGACAACACTGCTTTGTCCACTGCCAAGGTTCTTCTAAAAGAGTTCTTCCCTAGGTTTGGTTTGCCGCGCATTGTCTGGAGTGACAATGGAAGTGAATTTGTAGGCCAAATTATGCAAAAGGTGTGTACCGTTCTTGGCAGAAGTTTCATGCGGCAAATCATCCTCAGTCCGCGGGTTTGGTAGAGTGCTATAACGGCACTCTCAAACTTAAGCTTGCAAAAGTACAAGCCAGCACAGGTCTTAATTGGCCCGATGCTTTACCTTTGGCTCTCCTGTCCACTAGAACAGCTGTACATTCTCGTTTGGGACTCAGCCCATACGAGATTTTTTTCGGGCGCCCAGCTAATGTATGGGGAGTCCCTCGCCCTAGAAAGTATTCTGATATACAGTATCCAATGCTGATTGACTATTTACATGACCTCACCACTAAATTACGTGTCCTTCACCAACAGGTTCAAAACGCTTTACCAGAAGCCTCCACAGACCCAGGTCATTCTATCCAACCTGGAGACTGGGTCTGTGTGAAAAATTTTCAGAGGACAAAGAATTTGGAACCTCGCTGGAAGGCGCCTCGACAAGTTCTCCTGACAACTCGCACAGCAGTAAAAGTCGAAGGGAAAAAGAACTGGATCCACGGCGTGCACCACAAGAAAGTGCCCTTGCCCTTGCCTTTTGATCAGTGGGTTCGTAAGGGTATAGGTGATTCTGAAGGAGAAAAAGTCCCTCGATTCATACCTTTCAGTAGTGCACACCTGGATGGAACTCGATCGGAGAAAGAAGATGACGAAATTCTACAAGAAGCCGTACCTTCCCATCTCCGATTAAACACTACAGAGCCACAGACCCTATTTCAAGACCAAACTGTACCAACAAGGACTAGATACAATTTAAGACCTAGATTGGTCAAGGACACCTGAGATTTCCATCTCTTCTGCTACATTTATCATCTGTCCAGGTTGCAGGGTCACGGTAGGAGTCTTGGTTTGTGACCTGTATAATGGCTAGGCCCCCAGGACTTGCAGTGTCATAGGACGGCTAATAATCACAGCCAAGTGAGTAAGGAAGATTGCCGTGAGCAACAATTTTAGAGGATGGATGTTAAATTAGGAAAGAAGGATAATAAGGAAGAGATGAGAAAGAAATATTGTTAAATATTGTACAGTCGATGTGGCGTAACATTGTGTGTTTCTATATTATTGTGTATCTTATTGGCTTGTGTAGGTTGGGTTATTCATGCTATGCAGCAAAAAGTTGTCCCAAATTCTATCTCCTTGCCTCTCCATTCTACTATCTCCCCACATCAATTATATACACTTCCCCAACATGAACTAATCAGGAGAACAGAATATTTTAATAATTCATTTATCCAATTGTTGCACCAACACCAATTGGTAGTCAACACAACCGACTGTTGGGTGTGTGGACTTATGCCTCATACCACAGATAAAGGGATGCCATATTTAGTCCTTCCATTTTCTTATGAAGTTTCCGCTTGGGCCTATTTTGTAATATTTTCAAATGCATATCAGAGACGATTTAGACGTCCAGTTGGTTCCTATGGTAGTAAGCCAGATTTATTCATAATTCTCTGATAAAGGGAATGGTGGCTATGACTAAAATTGTGGAGAATAATAAGGTTCCTGTTGACGAGAGACAAACATATACTACTTGGAACGTGACTCGTTACATTGCTAGCCTTACAGATAAAACTAAACAGGGAAAATCTCCACCAATTTGGACTGTCCCTCATCAAGGTAATTTCTGTTTACAAATGAATGGCCAGACTACTGACACTGGACAAAGAAAAAGCTTTTGTTCCCATACATACATCTACACGTCTCAGAATTCACCGCCGTTAGTGCCATCCCAGGGCACATATTTTGTCTGCCACGATAGAGCTTACACGTGGCTACCAACGGATTTTTCAGGAACATGCTATATAGCTTTTCTTCTCCCTCCTACATACACTGCTCCTTCAGGCCATCATAGAAACAGATATGGCAGAGGGATTATTGATTCTAAAAACACAGCAGGACAAGAGGGAAGTGATTTCCTCAAAGGATTTCTTCCTTTTTGGGGCCCAATGGCCAACAGCAGAAACATGAGACAGCTGGTTCGTGTTGTTGAGACTACCATAGATGTCACTGTGGGAGCCTTGAGTAATCTCACAGCCGGTGACCGATTCAGCACTATGTAATAATCCATTCACTGTGCCAAAACCCAATCAGTAATAAATTTACCCAGGCACTCTCCTTGAAGTACTCTAGTGATTGAGTCAGTACTGAGGTACTTATGTAGTGAACCCAGCTTTAGTACATGCACTGCTTCAAACGTCTATGCCCTATGTATGCAGGCCTCTAACCACCTATACACTTGTCTTTCAGACTTTCAATACCTCAGTCAGTAATCATACAGTTCCCGCAAACACCCTGTCAGTCCCCTTACACTCCTCCAGTGACCCATTCAACATCATGTACTAATCCATTAAGTACACCAAAACCCAACCACTTATAAATTTAGCGAGATACTCTCCTTGTAGTACTCTAATGATTCAGTCAGTACCCAGGTACTTATGAAGTGAACCCGGCCTTAGCACATGGAGTACTTCAAATGTCTATCCACTATGCATGGAGGCCTCTAACCACCTACACAATTGTCTTTCATACTTTCAATTGACCAGTAAGTATCTATAAACTCCAATAAACACCCAAACACTCCCCTTGCACACCTCCAGTGACTCATCCTGCATAATCTATTCACTGCGCAAAAACCCAAACCCTTAAAAGATTAATTCAGGCACTCTCCTTGCATTACTCTAATGTTCCAGTCAGTACCCAGGTACTCATGCAGTGAAGCATGCCTTTTCACAAGGACTGCTTGAAATAACTATCCACTATGCATGTAGTGGTCTAACCAGTTTCACACTTGTGCTTCAGGCCTACATTTCCACAGTCACTATGCATACACTCCAGCAAACACACTGTGACTGCTGTTGCAAACCCATAGTGAGTCTTTCAGTACCATGTAGTAATCTATTCAGTAAAGTAAAATTCAAACAACTGTGAATTCACCCAGTGTCTCTCCTTATAGTACTGTAATCATTCAGTCAGTAAGCATGTACCCTTTCAGTGAGGCAGGCTTTAGGGCATGAACTGCTTCAAAGTAGTATGCACTATGCATGTAGTGGTCTAACCACCGTCACACTTGTGCTTCAGGTCTATAATTTCTTAGTAAGTATTTATATAAAATGTGTTTGTATAGTAATAGAAAAGTATGATTTATAAAGACGCTCAAGACATGTCTGCCTCTCTGTCAATTCCAGACTCAGGGGAGGGGAGAATGCCTGTTTCCATCGTTCCCATCATTCCGGATGTTATAGATCCGCATTTCTCAGCTGTGGATTGTACTTCTGCCCCCTCCTCTGCTCCCTCTCCTGTCCCCTGTTCTGCCCCTTGCCCCCTCATAGGAGGCGACTCAGGGGCATTGCTTGCCTCTGTGAACCTCTCTCCTACGGGGGAGTTAGTTATATCTAGGGTCGATCCCTTGCCCGGAGGTATGCCTGTGCCGTTAACAAATGAATGTCAGGGAGGCGGAGCAGAGCTGGAGTCTGCTGACATAATTGGAGCAGGGTCGGGTGTTCCCCAACATTTTGCTCAACAACAAGCCTCCGCTTCTTACCATGAGATTGAGGGATCAGTTTCCGCTGCCTCCCTACTAGCAATGTTTTCTTCCCTCTCTCAAGATATCAAAAAGGGCTTTGAAGAATCCTCCGCTAACCAGATGGACATCCGTACCTATTGTGAGTCCCTGGATAAAAAGATCGATGGTTTAACTTCCAGGACTGGAGAGTTAGAAGACACAGCCACTGTGTTGTCCACGCACCTCGATAAGGCTGAGGAGGAAATTGTCAAGCTGCGGAAGGTCGACCAGACCCTATTAGACAGGATGGAAGTTTTAGAGAATAATGCCAGAAGATCTAATATCCGTATACTCAATGTACCAGAGGGCTCTGAGGGTTCGGATGTTAAAACTTATGTGGTACAGCTATTAAAGGAGTCGCTGGCTCTGGATCAGTCAGCAGAAGAACTGGCCGTTGACATTCAAAGGGTCCATAGGGACCCGTTTAGGCGCAACCAGCAAAGGGCTAAGCCTCGCAAAATCCTCGTCAACTTCCACACCTATGCCCTTAAAGAGCAAATCATTAACTTAGCCTTGAAGCAAAAATCTCTGCCTGGGAAGGGATTCACTTTCCTTATTAGGTCAGATTTATCCAGGGCCACGTTAGAAAAACAGTGGGAGTTTGGAAGGCGGCTTGAGGCTTTTAAAAAGTTGGGAGCTACTGCCCAGTTGGTTTTCCCTGCTGTCTTGAGGGTGATGTTTAACAACAAAATGTCTAATATAAGTACAGTGCAAGCAGCTGATGAGCTCCTCTTAGAGCTAGGCAATAAGACAACGGGTTAAGTTAGAGTTGAGGAAGGATTTGATTTTTTGAAGGCTAGGTTCACTCATTGAATGTTGATATTTGATAAGGGGAGTTAAATGATAAGGAAGGAAGGAAGGAAGGAAGGAAGGAAGGAAGGAAGGAAGGAAGGAAGGAAGGAAGGAAGGGAAAAAAAAAAAATATATACTGCAATAATTAAAAAAAAAAAAAGGATGAAAAAAATAACATTAAAAAAAAAAAAAAAAAAAAAGAGGGTTGAGAAGAAATTTCTTTGCGTATTCTCCCAACTACTTTCCTATCCACCTTCCGCTTATATAAACGGTTACTCCAAAATCTTTTCAAACTTTTTCTTCTTGATTGTAACTCAGTTCAGGGGTGGGTGTGAAACAAGGGAGCTTGAGTTGGGGGTGCCATCTGCTGGATTCAATCTGGTTAGATACACCACGGGTTCTCCATGGGGGGGTGGAGGGGGTGTGGGGTTGGGGGTTGGGAGGGTCACGGGGTAAAATGATTAAAAATTTACTCTTGTGCCATCTTACTGTTCTATTATCTCTTGCTTTGGATATGAAAATTTTAGATATGTTGTTGTCTGCCATAAAGTTAGCTCAGATAAATGTGGGCACCTACGCGAGGTTTTGTACTTTTAGGGTCAGCTATCTAACATCATGGCTTTGGCTAATTTAAAGATATTATCGTGGAATGTGAATGGTCTACGTACTAAACCCAGGGCTAGGAAACTATTGCAATATCTTAGAGACTCAGAGGCACAGGTCATTTTATTACAGGAGACGCACTTGACTCAGGATGAAATGGACGCAGTAGTCAAAAGTAATAAGTGGATCGACTTTGCAATTTCTACTTCCCAGTCTTTGACTTGTAGAGGAGTATCGATCATTTTTAAAAAGTATCTTAGAGCTAGGGTATTGGATTTCAAAGTCGATCCTGCAGGCAGGTGGGTAATTGCAGCACTCTCCATCTTGGGTACCCAGATAACTCTGGTGGGGTATTACGGTCCCAATCAGGACGACCCGTCTTCATTAGAGATAATTTTATCTCATCTTTTGACTTTTCCAGAACCAGTAGTTTTTGCGGGTGACTTTAATATTGTCCTGAACCCCTCCCTGGACAAATCTTGCAATAGTCGATCGCTAACTTCATCTAAATCAAGGTCTGTTTTGTTAAACGCTATGAAGCAGTTTGGATATGTAGATATTTGGAGGTTAAGGGCAGGGGAAAAACAGGGTGTCTCCTACAGAAATCACAAGTATAACCATCAATCTAGAATTGATTTCATACTAATTAGCCATTCTTTAGTAGATCTTGTTAAAGATATTAAATACCTTCCAATCCACCTGTCAGACCATTCGGCCATAGCTTTGGATCTTACATCACTATTGAGGGCGCCGGCGAGGAGTTGGTCCTTCGATCGCTCCTTACTCTCCCACTCAGAAGACGTTCTCTATTTAAGGTCTGAAGTGAGCCTCTTTTTAAGGGTAAATATTGACTCGGCAGACATTGGAATTGTATGGGACTCTCTGAAAGCATTTCTGAGAGGGCTTATTACAAATAAAGCGGCTTTCAGGAGGAAGGAATATAGGGAGGCCGTTATGTCAGCCGAAGCAAATATTGTTAAGATCCAGACCCAACTAGATGAAGGGAATAATTATAATACAGCAGCGGTCCGTTCTTCTCTGTCTGAGAGTTTACTCTCCTCAAAGGGCCACCTAGCTTCGATTTTAAATCAGAGGGTTCAAGAAAGGTGGGAGGCCAGCAAGCTTGCACACTTTCAATATGGAGAAGGAGCGGGGAAACTATTGGCCTGGAAAACCAAAACTGACCAAGTACGGAATAACATCGAGGCGATTAGAGTCAATGGTTCCCCGCTTTCCCGCGATGATGACATTAGATCTGCCTTTAGAGACTTTTTTCAAATTATTTATCATGAAGATAAAAATATTAGTTTAAATACCATCAATTCCTGGCTTAGCAAGATCACTCTTCCAGCACTTTCTGCTGAGCAGAGCGAAACATTAGAAGGTGAAATCTCGGAGGAGGAAGTCATCAAGGCCCTACATGATGCCAAAAAGGGGAAGGCGTCTGGTACAGATGGCCTCCCGGCCGAATTATATAAGGTGCTTGAGCGGGAACTTGCCTCTTTTTTGGTTCAACTATTTAATAACATCTTATTGGCTGGCGGGTCCCCCCCTAAGTCCTGGGACAGTGCGTCTATCACTGTAATTTTAAAACCGGGGAAACCATCAACGGCATGTAGCTCATATAGGCCTATTTCCATTCTGAATTCAGAGTACAAACTATTTGCTTCAATTTTGGCAAATAGGCTAGCTCTTGTTGCACCCAAAATATTACATCGCGATCAGAAAGGGTTTGTCAGGGGGCGCCAGTTATATGAACTGACATATGACCTAATTGGGGCAATAGATCTTGCAGTTCTGGAGCCGTCCCCCTTGGCGGTCCTCCCCCTGGATGCTGCCAAGGCCTTCGACAGAGTGAATTGGTCGTATCTGTCGGAGGCCCTGGCGAAGTTTGGAGTGGGACCAGTGTTTCGGCGGACAATTGCCCTTTTATATCGGAACCCAAGTGCTCGGGTATTGGTGAACGGTGGTTTGTCCGATCCCTTTAACATCTCGAGAGGCACTAGGCAGGGCTGCCCTCTCTCTCCGCTCCTATTTGACCTTTATATCGAACCGTTTGCACAAACTCTGAGGGATAATGTTAACATCAAGGAGTTTGCGTGTAGGGGCTGGGAGAGAAAAGTGGCCCTATATGCGGATGACATCATTATTTATACCTCCGATCCCCATATGGATCTTCCAGAAATACTCAAGCTAGCCTCAGCCTTTGGAGAAGTATCAGGATATGAGATCAATACCACCAAAACTGAGATGATGACTTGGGGTATGGATCAGTGCACGAGCATTGCCGGTATTCTGCCAGGAAAGAAGTTAAGATACCTGGGCCTTGACATTGTTGAGGATTTAGACCAGATTGTCAAGACCAACTTTTTAAAGATCGTCAAGGACTGTCGAAAGTTACTTCAGTCCTGGTCTTGTCTCCCTCTGTCGTTACTGGGGCGGTCAAATCTGGTCAAGATGACGGTTCTGCCAAAGCTCTCCTTTCTATTTAGTACTATTCCCCTGTACTTTGATCCAACTCCTATTAAAACATTCCAGGCCGAGATTAATACATTTATTTGGAATAAACATCTTCCAAGAATCTCGTGGAAAAAGATAAGGAGGCGTAGGGAAAAGGGGGGCTTTGCTGCTCCGGACATCCAGTTGTATGCATGGGCGTTCCAGCTTTCCCATGCCAGAATGTTGTTAAAAAAGCCATCAGAGTCTGGTGTAGGAATATTATATGCGACCCTGCTAGATGGAGAGGGGGTTAGTCAGTCTGGATTCCTCTTGAAATTTGGAGATCCGAAATACTTCAAAAAGATCAGGCTGAAGATCCTACTGGGGATGGCAAGGACTTGGGCCCAGGTCCTAAAAGCCACCAAAATAGGGTATTATAGCAGTAGGACTCCCTTATGGGATCTCCCCGATCCCCCGGCCTGGTTGTGTGATCTGCTTGCACTACCCATTAGAGAGGCAGGGTTGGAGTGTTGGGGAGACCTATTTGTTGAGGGTGAATTGCTTTCTTGGGATTGTCTGAGGGAGAAGATTGGTTCTGGCCTATCTAGGGACAACTTCACTTCTCACCCTCTGAGGCGGAAGCCGGAGGTCTCTCAACGCTATCCCTGAATTGCTTTTCCAACAGATTACTTGCTGTGTGATTAGCGCTCTTTTAGACTCGCTCCTCGAGTATTTGTTTTGTATTTTAACCACGCTGTATTTTTAAGCGTTTCTGCTCGCTGGCAACTTGCCTACCTTTCCTGATCTCCCTCTACCACCTGGGCCGCTCTCAGCTGAGTATTGACGCTGAGAGCCGGTCCCGGGGAGGCGAGGGATCACAGCGGCCATCTTGGGTGTGGGGGACGCACTCACGCGCTCTAGCTGCCCTTAAAAGAGGGCTTAGGTCAGCGTCTCCTGACAACTTCACTTCTCACCCTCTGAGGCGGAAGCCGGAGGTCTCTCAACGCTATCCCTGAATTGCTTTTCCAACAGATTACTTGCTGTGTGATTAGCGCTCTTTTAGACTCGCTCCTCGAGTATTTGTTTTGTATTTTAACCACGCTGTATTTTTAAGCGTTTCTGCTCGCTGGCAACTTGCCTACCTTTCCTGATCTCCCTCTACCACCTGGGCCGCTCTCAGCTGAGTATTGACGCTGAGAGCCGGTCCCGGGGAGGCGAGGGATCACAGCGGCCATCTTGGGTGTGGGGGACGCACTCACGCGCTCTAGCTGCCCTCAAAAGAGGGCTTAGGTCAGCGTCTCCTGACAACTTCACTTCTCACCCTCTGAGGCGGAAGCCGGAGGTCTCTCAACGCTATCCCTGAATTGCTTTTCCAACAGATTACTTGCTGTGTGATTAGCGCTCTTTTAGACTCGCTCCTCGAGTATTTGTTTTGTATTTTAACCACGCTGTATTTTTAAGCGTTTCTGCTCGCTGGCAACTTGCCTACCTTTCCTGATCTCCCTCTACCACCTGGGCCGCTCTCAGCTGAGTATTGACGCTGAGAGCCGGTCCCGGGGAGGCGAGGGATCACAGCGGCCATCTTGGGTGTGGGGGACGCACTCACGCGCTCTAGCTGCCCTTAAAAGAGGGCTTAGGTCAGCGTCTCCTGACAACTTCACTTCTCACCCTCTGAGGCGGAAGCCGGAGGTCTCTCAACGCTATCCCTGAATTGCTTTTCCAACAGATTACTTGCTGTGTGATTAGCGCTCTTTTAGACTCGCTCCTCGAGTATTTGTTTTGTATTTTAACCACGCTGTATTTTTAAGCGTTTCTGCTCGCTGGCAACTTGCCTACCTTTCCTGATCTCCCTCTACCACCTGGGCCGCTCTCAGCTGAGTATTGACGCTGAGAGCCGGTCCCGGGGAGGCGAGGGATCACAGCGGCCATCTTGGGTGTGGGGGACGCACTCACGCGCTCTAGCTGCCCTTAAAATACGGACAGGTCTCTCCGCGTAGCGGACGCGTTTGCGGACGCGCCGGATGCCCGCCGGAGTCACGCCAGAGTCCAGCCCGTCTGCGCCCGTCCGCGCTGAGGACGGGCTGCAGGTCGGGCTGGACCCATCTCTCACTCTTGCGAGTTGTGGCTCTTCCGGACGTTATTCCCATTCCGACCTCCTGGCCCTCCGTCCCGTGTCCCTGCCTTGCTCCCACCGTTTCTCCCCTGAGGGGATCTTGCATTCCCACAGGTGCTGGGCTTGCTCGGCCTCCCTCAAATTCTCGAAGGATGTCGCCCCCTCTGCACCCCTCCCGTGCATACAGCCTGTCCAACTGCGGAAATCTGGCTTTCTAATAAATGCTCGCTCTCTGATCAAGCATAATGTTGCATTTCACGACTTCGTCGACAGTCGACAACCAGACTGGGTATTCATTACGGAGACCTGGGCCTCTGACTCCTCCGGACATGATTTACTTATGGCTATACCTGACGGCTATGCCCTTCACAGGCAGGACAGACAACTATGCAGAGGGGGTGGCATCGCCATTCTTGTTAAAACTCCCTCTCTCTGTGTGATCAAACCTATACCTCTACCCCTATCTCGTGTGGAAGCACTCTATTTTTGCATCACCCCATCTCCCTCAATTTCTTTCTCTGGGATCCTTATTTACAGACCTCCTGGCACCAGGGCCAGCTTTCCTTCTGAACTTATGACCATTCTTGAACCGTATATCGGAAAAACAGCCTTTACCATCTTGGGTGATTTTAATTTTCACTTAGATGAGACCAACTCTAAAGACACTATCTCTCTCGTTGAAACCCTCAAAGCGTGTGACTTCATCCAGCACGTAAATAGTCCTACACATAAGGCAGGACATATTCTTGATGGTTTATTCTCCAACGACGACAGGCTTTCCACTGGCGCTCCTCTACAGGTGGCCTGGTCCGATCATTTTGCTGTACCATTTGATCTTGACATCCCCGGCACCTGTTCCTCCAATCACAATACCACTCCCTTTATTCTCAGGAGAAACTTAAGGAATATCTCAGATGACACTATTGCCCCTCTGATCTCCACTTCCGAACTTCTAGATGTCACGGATGCTTCAGAGGCAGCCCAGTCTCTGACTGACTCCATCTCCAAAGCAGTTGAAAATCTCGCCCCCTCATCCCTGTGCTATGTAGCACGCCTCAAACCTACTGCACCCTGGTTCTCTGACCAGCTCAGACTTATGAGACAGGGCTGCAGGAGTAGTGAAAGGAAGTGGAGGAAATCCTGGGACTTAAAAGATAGAGAGGCTCATAAATCCGCACTACGTGCCTACAAATACCAAGTGATAATCAAGAAACAGGAATATTTTTCAAATCTGACCAGCTCTCTCTCTTCTTCAAGAGATCTCTTCAAAATCGCTGACTCTTTATGTTCCCTGCAACTTCCCGATCCAGTAGTCAGCTCCCAACAACTCTGTAACGATATTTCAGACTTCTTTCACAACAAAATACATGACATTCACGTCTCTCTCGAATCCCACCGTCTTGCTCTTGACCATAACACTCCCCCTCTCATATCCAATCTTGATGCACTAGGCAAGGACCCTCCTCGCCTACTCACAACCTTTCCCTCCCTATCCCTTGAATCTCTGAATTCACTTCTTGACAAAATTAAATCGGCCTCCCCCCTTGATCCGATACCCCTTAAGAAACTGAAAGAGTGTAGAATCCACCTCTCTCCTCTTCTGCTTAACGTCTTAAATAAGGCCATCGCTCAAGGCTCTTTCCCTTCTATTTGGAAGAAGGCAATAGTCAAACCGCTACTTAAGAAGCCGACTTTGGACCCGGCCATGCTGAAAAATTTTCGGCCCATTTCGCTTCTTCCTGCACCCGCGAAGTTGCTTGAGTCGCATTTGAATTTCCATCTATCTGCCTTTCTCGAATCTTCTGAATACCTGGATAACACTCAGCACGGTTTCAGAAAACACCACAGCACAGAGTCCGCCCTTACCTATGTGGTCGATAACATCCGACGCAAGGTGGACTCTGGCCAAACCACGGTCCTAGTTCTGTTGGACCTCACGGCCGCTTTCGACACCCTCTCCCCCGCCATCTTGTCATCTCGGCTAAGGGAGACGGGTGTCACTGGATCGGCCTTGAGTCTCCTAAATTCCTTCCTGACCGAAAGGGAACAGAGAGTGATGCTTGGGAACCACCTCTCCCCTGCCAAGTCTCTGCAATGTGGGGTGCCACAAGGGTCGGCCTTAAGTCCGACCCTTTTTAACATCTATGTGGCCCCCCTTGCAAGACTTATTAAATCTCAGGGGATGGAGGTGGTATCCTATGCAGACGACACGCAGATTATGGTCTCTCTTGCTCACACCTCGGTTAGTACATCTGCCGCCAGCTTCAGGGTTTGCATGCAGTATGTGGCAGACTGGATGACTATAAATTCCCTGAAGCTGAATGGTGAAAAAACCGAGGTGTTGATATTTGGGAAGAACCAGAATCTGTGGTCGAGCGAGTGGTGGCCCTCTTCTCTTGGCATCTGCCCCACCCCCTCCCTATCTGCCAGAAATCTGGGAGTTATATTTGACACCTCACTCTCTATGTCCCTGCAAGTCAACAGGACCGTTGCTACCTGCTGTGGTGTGATCCGGGTACTCAACAAAATCCGTGGGTACCTTTCCCCCCAGGCGCGTAAACAGGTTGCAGTCGCCCTGGTGGGTTCGAGACTGGATTACTGCAACTCCCTTTATATGGAAGTCAACAAAGGGCTGATCCACCGTTTGCAGACTCTTCAGAACTCTGCAGCACGCTTTGTTTTGAATCTCCCCAAAGCCTCCTCTGCCACCTTAGCCAGGAAAGAGCTTCATTGGCTTCCGGTACAGCACAGAATCGCCTTCAAAATCCTCTGTCTCACCCACAGAGCATTGATGGATGGTCCTGCCAGTGCCATTGGCTCTCTTCTCTCGCGCTATGTCCCCTCAAGAAACCTGCGCTCTGCGGGACTCTGTCAACTAGCTGTCCCCCGCATCAAATTTGTCAGATGGGGAGCCAGAGCCTTTTCCGTCGTCGCTCCGCAATTGTGGAACTCCCTCCCCATGGAGATAAAAACTCTCCCTTCCATCGACTCTTTCAAAAAGGCTCTAAAAACGTATTTCTTTAAGAAGGCCTACTCATGATTAAATAGGACTAAGTAGGGTCTTAAGTTGCTGTATTTAATCTAGGCGCCTTGACGCCCACTGGGCTAAGTACGCGCGATACAAGAAACTCCTCATTCATTCAAATATCTGCAAATGGCCAGTTGGTATAGATCTTATATAAAACAGCCCTCTCAGAGAAGCAAGCCCCCATTAGGCGGCTATAGTACTTTCATAAATTTGTTGATCGACAAACCCCCGGCCAGGAAAGAGATCTCTTTATGGTACAATTTGATTTTGGAGGAGTTAGACGGGGAATTCCAGCTACCTGAGGAGCTTTGGGGGTCAGATATAAGCAATACCAGTCTGCAAGAGGTATGGGGGAAATCATGTAGAATGTTGTGGGATGTCGTGAAGCCGGCATGGTTGCGCAGGAACCACCTCTATACTATCCACAGAGCGTACTACTCTCCCCTTCGCCTGTCCAAATTTACTCAAGGGAACACGGTGAAGTGTGCTAGATGTGGTCTCCTGGCTGCCTCGGACATCCACATGTTCTACGAGTGTCCATCTTTGTTGCAGTTCTGGGAATCTATTTGTAAGATTCTGTCAATGTCTGTCGATTTCAACATAGTATTGGATTCTCAGTTAGTGATCTTTGGAATCCTAGAGGGGGTTTCCAATATGGCGAAAAAGCTTGTCTTCTATGCAATATTGCTTGCAAGAAGGGAGATATGTAAGAAGTGGAAGGACTGTTCACCTCCCTCAGTCATAGAATGGTTTGCTTCCACCCTGCAAGTCTCCAAGCTGGATTTGGTCAGAATAGGGAATCCTGAGAAAAGGTCTTTTTGGAACCTCCGAAGATGGGATCATTGAGAGTCTGGGGTTTTTTTTTTTTTTTTTTTTTTTCCCCAGGTCCAATGATTAAGCCATCTATACTCTGTCTGGGTATGTGCAATGCCTGGACAGTCTTGTTCAGCATTTTGGTGGATCTTCAAAATCCTCTATAAGGTTATGCTATGTCGATCGTGGGAATGTCAAGCTATACTGCTACGGGACGAGGCTCTCGCTTACCGTTTGGTCCCCTCCAGTCGCCGACTGAGCTAGCATTTTGTTTGCTAACCTACCGATCACGCATATAGAACCTTGGTGGCGCATGAGGACAAAAAAAAAAAAAAAAAAAAAAAAAAAGATATTAATATACATTTATTTATGATTAATTTTTACAGATACTGTTTATTACCATTAAAATAGAAAAATCATGCCGGACAAAGTAAGACAAAGAAAAGAGCAGAAAAAGGGCAGTTACTTGAAGAAAAATCAACCACAAGTATTGAATGAACAACATAATGTGGCTAAAAAGAAAAAATCTTCTGGTAAGATCACAAAGCAATTTATTAAAAATGTTTGTATGACCAGACAGAATATACAGAATGCTGAAACCTCTGAGAATGCTTCAACTAGAAAAAATATTCCAAATAATAGGAAAAGCAAAAAAGCAAATGAACAGTCAAAAGAAACAAAGTATGGTAAAAGAAGACAAAATCAGTATAAAGAAATACACAAAAAATTATTTTACAAGAGAGTAATACATAATTTGCTGAAAGATGTGAAGAAATATAAAAAGAGAGCTCTATTTTATAAAAAGAAGAAGCAGATTGAAACCATTGTTGAAAAGGCTTTTGAAGTAAAAAGGAAACTATTCATTTTAGTATTAAACAGAATTTGATCACTAGATAAACCAATCCATTTAATGAAGGCCAAAAGTAGGAGAAAAAGAGTCATTAACAGAACAAATTTTTATGATTTTTTTTGGGTGAATGGAAACACAGTTCAAGTTTAGAACCTTTCTTTAAAGAAGAGAGTTATTTACAGAGCAATAATTTATTGCATGCAGTTGACACCAGTGGTCGAGGTTATGAGGTTAGAAATGGTTGTCCAATTGATAAAGAGAAAATGGTTGAAAGAAATGCAGAAGAAGTGATAGCTGATGAAGTTCTAGGAAGACGTCCTAAAGACCATGTGTACACTTGGGATTGCAGTAGTATTTGTAGTGTACGACAAGAATCTATTGATAAATTATGCAGTTTCTTACGAGCATATAGTAAAAAAAGTGTTAAACAAAAGATTAAGGTGTTGCACGGACTAGACCCTTGCAGAGTGAGATAAAATACTGGTTTGCAAGGTCATTCTCTGGCTTGTCTTTCTAGGAAAGTTTGTCAAAGTGTTTTTCACCATTTCAGGATGTTGGCAGTACATCATACTCAAATGCAGAAGTTAGTGAGAAGATTGTATTATGCAAAAAGTCCAGCACTAAAGTTAAATAAGTTGAACAGTGCTCTTCTGTGTGGGTCAGTATCAGATGTGATGAAGATTTGTGATGATATTGAGTTTTGTTACTTTGGTCCTCAGCAAGAGAGTGTAGAAACTGACACATTAATTGAACAAAATGTTGAAGACAATGTAGAACTCATGATTACAAAATATTTTGAAGATCAAATCACGAAGTTTAAGGTAATTTCAGGTGAAAGACCAAATGTTTCTTGTATTTGTTGTCGGCAATCTCACTAATCAGACTAGGAGTATCAATCTGTATTTAAAAAGTGAAACAGAAAATAATGATAAGTGGAAGGAATTTGCAACTTATTTGTTGGTAGAGGATTGTTTTGATTTGGGATCTGAGCAGCGTATTTGCAAATATTGTTATAACAAATTAGATGAGAATAAAATGCCTGCTAGAGCTGTTCATAATAATCTAGAGTTGGTTGCTATTCCTCCAGTGCTGGTAGATTTAAATACCTATGAGTCTATTCTCATTCAATGTGTGCACCCGTTTCAGGCTATTGTTCGTATGGAGCCTAAAACAGGTAAATTGCTTCCATCAGACTTACAAAGAGGATTGAAAGGAAGAGTTGTGTATTTGCCGTTAGATTTAAAGAAAAACATTGAAACTATTGGTGTAGACCGTGCAGAAAATGAACCACTAGTCATTCTAGTTAATGGTGTTCCTACTAAGAATAAGAAAATCTGGCAAGAGTTAGTGGATGTTAGAAAAGTGCAAAAGGCAACATTGTATCTGATAAAAAATAATGAGTACTATAGAAATGTGTTGGTAGGAGAAGAAGAAATAGATTTAGCAGAAGATACTGAAACATTAAGTGGACAAATTGAAAAAGTGGACATGTCCAGATGTGAAGAAATCTATGAACATTGCAGTGTACATCCACTTCATTTCAAAGAAGTGATGGGGAATACAATTGAGTTGTTCCAAATGAAAAAAGCAAGAGGAAGTCCCATGAGTGTATGGGAAGAGAGCTTGGAAGCTCGTTGTTTCCCGCAGTTGTTTCCAACAGGAAAAGGTGGACGATATGATGAACGTCCTGTGCAGATTCCTGCATCTGAATATCGGACAACAAGATTATATGCAGAAGATCCAAGATTTCGACAATGTATCCCTTATATGTTTTATCTTCTGTTTGAAAGTGACGTGTCTGGACTTTCATATGCAGTAAATCACATTTTAAAAACTGGAATGCATCTGCAAAATGTAACTGCAAAGGATTTTAAGGATAAAGTGCATCAGAGAGATGATCATTTAGAATCTCAGTTGATTAATCTGATGGCATGTCAGCGTGGGACTAATGAATATTGGTACCGTCGTCATGGAGAACTGACATGTATGCTACGGAACTTAGGAACTCCTACATGGTTCCTTACACTAAGCTGTGCTGAGTACGCTTGGGATGATTTACTTGAATTTCTTCGAGAGGCAAATTCCAATATAAAAAATATAGAATACAAGACACCTGGAGAATTGTGCTCTTTGGATCCTGTTAATGTATGCAGATATTTTAATCATAGATTTGAAGCTATGATGTCTTTCATCTGCAATAAAAAGAATCCTCCTCTTGGAGAAGTTGTGGATTTCTTTTGGAGAAAGGAGTATCAAGCAAGAGGTGCTCCTTATATACATATGTTGTTATGGATCAAGGACGCCCCCAAATTTGGAACAGATTCAGATGATACTGTTTTGTCTTTCATTGAAGAATATGCCACATGTGCTGTACCCAATAGTCGACAAAAGTACAAGTCTAAGGATAAGTTCTATACCAAATGTCGTTTTGCATTTCCACGTCCTGTATTATCCAAAGGAAGAGTGAATAGTTTTATGTCAGCTATGCGACATACCATCACAAGAAAGTCTCTGAAAAATACCTACAACTTAAGAAGAAGCGAAGAGTCAAAATACATAAATGAATACAATCCAGTTATTTTATCCATGTGGAATGCTAACATGGATATTCGGTATGTTGCGGATAATTCCATTGCTGTTGCTCGATATGTAACATCCTACATTACTAAATCAGAAAAGACGGAATTGAAAGAAATGTGGGAAGAGATTTCTCACGAGAAGACTCTAAGTAAGAAATTATACAGTTTCAGTTTGAAGATGTTATCGCATCGAGAAATTGGAGCATATGAATGCTCAGATCGGTTATCATCTGCAAGTCTGTACTCCAGAAGTAGAAGAATCATTTGGGTAAGTCTCGGTCTTGCAGCAATGCGAAATCGGGTACTGAAATCTGTTCAAGAAATTGAATATTTAGCAGCCTTGGGCTTAGTGGGCGTAGTGGGGCTACGTGGAGCAGCGCGTAGTGTGACAAAATCTACGCACACTCGTGCGCTCCGCGTAGCCCCACTACGCGCCACCCGCCCTCATTTTAAAATACTTTAAAGAATAGAAAAAGTAAATAAAAGACCTTACCTGCAGTGCGGCGTCCCGGGGCTCCCTCTTCTTGCTTGCCGGTAACTTCTTCATACAAATGCGCATGCGCGGACGCCCGCGCATGCACATTTCTCGCGAGAAATGCGGATGCGCGGGCGTCAGCACATGCGCATTTTTGTGAAGAAGTTACCGGCAAGCAAGAAGAGGGAGCCCCGGGACGCCGCACTGCAGGTAAGGTCTTTTATTTACTTTTTCTATTCTTTAAAGTATTTTAAAATGAGGGCGGGCGGGTGGTGGGCAGCTTCACAGCGGCGTGGGCGTAGCGCTGCCTGCTACGCCTACTTCGTAAGCGGCAAAGCAGGCAGCGCTACGTGCACTCCGTGGGCGAAGCAGAGCACGACGCCCACCCTTAATATTTAGCAGAAAAAGAACAGAACAGAACAGATATTTTGAAAACAAATATGTTGGACACATATTACCCAAACAGAAGTCATCATCTTGAGAACGTGTCTCTATGAAGTGCTACAAAACTACACTTTTAAACGGAATACTACAGAGAACATCAATGATGGAAAATATGAAGTAATTGGTTCCGAAGGATGTTTGATGAAACAAAGGAAAGGAAACTTGATTAATCACAGGAAGCTGAGTTGCCACACTGCAGATAAAACGGAATTTTACTATTTAGCCCTTTTGCAAATGTTCAAACCGTGGTGTTCAGAACTGGAATTACTTGTAGATTTTCAGAGCTATGAAGATTCATTTAATGCTTGTAAAGACAGCATACAATGCAGTGCTTTTGCAAATTATGTGAAAATGTTGAATGTTGAAATTGATCAAGAAGCTACAATTGCGGCTGAGATTGCTAGAGACAGTTCTCAAGATAGTCAAAGTTCTGCTTCACTGAGCCAAGATCCACTAGGACAACCAATTGTTGAAAATGAAGCAGCAATTGCCATGAATGAGGTGGAAACAGCAATGCATCAAGCTCTAGAAGATGTAATGTAGTTAGGAAACTTGGAAGAACAACTTAGGGGCTGATTCCGATAGCCGGCCGGACAGCTTTCCGTAGCCTTACCGTGCGACAGACACGTACCCAGAGCCGGTCGGTCCTGTAGAGTAAGTACGATGCGCATAACTGCCAAAAACACGACCGACACGTAGGCTGTGATTCAAGCTCCATTCTCTGTCTGAGCCGTAACTCCTAACGCTGAACCGAGTCGCCCGGAAGCAGTATCCATAGCAGTTTCCGGTATGACAAGTACGATGCGTACTTCCTACGCGCCGGACGGGTCGTCACGTACGGCACGTCACAGCATCCGGAAAACAAGCATATCAGCTACGATTCGCGCCACAACTCAATACACGGCTACGAGACGGACCAGCTTGCAGCGAGTACGAGACGGAGCAACAAGCAGCGTGTACGACACGAACACATCATGAATCCCATCGCGCAGGTCATACCAGTACTCTACATTTATGACCAGATCAGGAACCGACACCGACTGTGCAGACGGTAAATCAGACACCTACCACATAAACAAACGACACGTACCCGCAAAATGAAACACACACACATAGGGGATCCACCTCCTGGCCACTAACAACAGCCCACCATAGGGGTTGCATGGCCAGCACCACTAACACCCCCACCCATAGGGCTCATGTTGCCCATCACTACAGCCACCCCCAGCCATAGGGCTTATGTTGCCCATCACCCCTGCCACCCCTACCCATAGGGCTTATGTTGCCCATCACTACTGCCACCCCCAGCCATAGGGCTTATGTTGCCCATCACTACAGCCACCTCCACCCATAGGGCTTATGTTGCCCATCACTACAGCCACCCCCAACAATAGGGCTTATGTTGCCCATCACCCCTGCCACCCCCACCCATAGGGCTCATGTTGCCCATCACTACTGCCACCCCCACCCATATGGCTGATGTTGTCCATCACCCCTGCCACCCCCACTCACAGGGGAGCAGTTGCCTATCACCCCTGCCACCCCCACCCATAGGGCTGATGTTGCCCATTACCCCTGCCACCCCCACTCACAGGGACCTGTTGCCCATCACTACTGCCACCCCCACCCATAGGGCTGATGTTGCCCATCACCCCTGCCACCCCCACTCACAGGGGACCTGTTGCCCATCACCCCTGCGACCCCCACCCATATGGCTGATGTTGCCCATCACCCCTGCCACCCCCACCCATACGATGGGTGGTGCGCAACACATCCAGCATACTCCAACATCAGGTATATCCGCAAAATACATCCCCCCTAACATCATGTCAACAGTGTGTAGTCTGTGACAAATGCCCACAACAGTGATTATGGCTATGAGCATACAATGTAAGTAACAGCACATGTGCGACCAACACATGAGTGTGACATACACAAGGCAAGCATCACCATAGCACTGTGGCAATGTAAAAAGAACACCCCCTCACTGTGTAGAACAGAAGTTAAGTGGGGGCTTCCAAAATGCAGCAGATGATGAGCATTGTGATGATGGGGACTAAACCCCCCTCATCACAGTGACCAAAAGGTAAGTGTCATCATGGTCAAAGCTGCAAATAACAAACAGCATGTATGATTCCTGCTCCTAACACATCAAACACTTCTGGGGCAAACTAGTGGTTGTATCCCAATCACACAGAGATGTGGTGAGGCCAACAGTGCTGTGAAAACATAACACACTCTCGGCCATGTGCAGACAAGCACCACACATGGGGGCTGACAATGCATACAGCGTATGACAATGACACAACAGCAGAAGTGACCATCACCAAGCATGCACACATCTCGAAAATAGACACACCAATCAAAACAACATGTGTAGACTGTAGGTGTCGGATCCCAAACTCACATTCCATGCCAGCAATGGCAACTAACAACCAGGATGAATGTGCACAATGATGTGATATGACTCACAGGGACAGCATGCAAAATCACAGAAACAGCATCCAGACAAAGGCCCACAACAGCAATACCAATGTAAACAGGCACACTCACACTGCACATCTGACACAGCATGTGTGTGTGTGTGTCACAGTATCCCCAGGAAACTACACAACACATGAGGCGGGCAGAACCACAGTGACACAGATGTGGACACAGTGCCATACAAAAGTAAACCATCATTGGGACACCCACAGTGGGCAATCAGGCATTGGGAGATGAGAGGGAGCACAACAGACACATGTGACACAGGCTGGAATGAACACCAACTAACACAGCAAGAGACTGACACACAACAGCACTACCCCCAGGGACCAGACATTGGGATGACACAAGCATGAATGACACCTCCACTGTGATGACCAAGGCAGATATCGTACAAACTGGGAAACCCAGACATGTGTCCTGTTCCACAAACGTGCATCACACATACACAAACACAAATCACTCAGCATGGCCCCTCATCTATGGACAAACGGGACCTAGGGGACCATCCATGCAAACATTTACATCAGTCCACCCTCAACACCACACACCCTGAACTGTAACAATGTGCATCTGTGAAGCCCACATGGACAGGTGACATTGCACATGCACCCATGACAAACACAGGAATGTTGGGAGGAACTAACATGCACAGACTCATCACACAAGGACAGTTTACAACCCTGGGGAATGACAGATATACTGCACAGTATGCGGTACATGAACATGACGTCAAAGCACACGTAACCTTCAGAATACCTGCCAAAGTCCCAGGACAATGCAGAAGCCAAGGAGAACCACAAGGCACACATGCTGACACCTGCCAACATTGCAGCCCTGAACCCGACAAGTGGGAGCAGTTACACACACATACGCATGTCTTAATCACTGAAAGGTACCACCTAGGGACAACTACATGATATTGCGAATAAACAAGTGCCTTGGGGAACCCTGACTGTGTCCCATCTGTGTCTAACAACATCATCACCACTCAGAACTGACAAATCCCAATGATGATACACCAATTAATAGTAGTGTGTCATGCACCCACACATCTGGTAGCTCATGGCAAAGTAGTGGGATGAACACAGTACCACTCAGCAAGCATCAACAACAGGAACATATCAAGGGAACACTGCCTGTGCATGAAAAGGGATGTGGACACACACACATGCTCATACAACACACACCATGGGCCCAGGCTATGTCACTGGACAACACACTTGAGGGGCCCCAACTCCTGTGGAAGCCCAGCTGTGCCAAACATATTCACAGCACGTCTCACTCATGTCAGCAGAACACTTGGTCATTTAGCCATCAGTTACCACACAATGAAGGCTCTGGTCACAACAGCCTGGGTATGTGAGTCTCCACTAAGTCATCTGCACATACTCAAAACATATGTCTAGCAAGTTGCACAGAGGACACAGTTGCTCCTATACCAATGATGCCCACACCTGTAGGTCCAGTGGTGGTGCGCACAAAGTCTGTGAAATTGACAAATTAGACAATGGGAAGCACATCATATGTGCATGGGTGCAAGCCACAGATGTGACCATGCAAATTAAATGTACACAGAGATGTCCACAAATAGTTGATCATAACACACAGGTAGCTGCAAAGGATGACATGGATACCCACCAGAATAGGATACATATCTCATGGACCACATGGAGTACCTCACATCAACACATCAGTATTCAACATTGCAAACCAAGCATTACAGGTGCAAGGGCATGTAAAACAACATCAACATAATGTACAGCTAAATCAAGTTCACAGGGATAAAGAAAAAAGCTTTATTCAGCATATTAAAAGTTAAACGTCTGTTCTAACAACAGGCCAATGGCCAGTCCATGTCCAAATGCCAAGGAGTGAACTAGAGTGACAAATTCCAGCATATTAACAGTTAAACGTCTGTTCAAACAAAAGGCCAATGGCCAGTCCATGTCCAAATGCCAATTACCTGCACTGCTAAGGACTGGGGTCATCCCCTCGGAGGGGCATACATGGGGCAGGCCAGGCACCGCAGGGACAGGATCAGGGCGCAGCAGAAGGAGGCAGTGAAGAGGTGGGGGATGCAGGCGAGACACTTGCAACTGCAGTGGAGCTGACTGAAGTGGTGGGTGCTGTCACAACTGTGGGGCACAAGTCAGCTGGTGGCGGTGCCGGCACAACTCCAGTGGGCAGGTCAGATGGAGTGGAGTGGCTCACCACTGCAGTGCCCAAGTCAGACGGGGTGGTCGTGGACTCCAAAGCAGTGCCTACATCCATGGGAGCGGAATGGGGGACAGGTGAAGTCTGCAGGGCAGGGGGGGACACAGTCTCCACATCAGTGGCACTAACTGTCTGACCAGGTGTGGAGGAGCAAGTGCTGGGGGGGTGGCCTTAGCATTTTGGGTATGGTGTATCTGTGGGTGGGGGAACCCGGGGCAGGGAGTGGTGGGGGAACCTCTGGAGTGGTGGCCTGGGGGATGGAGGACAGAGACTTTGCCTTGGAGCTGCATGGTGGTGGGGGGGTCTTTCTCTTCTGGCGCCAGGGGGACTTGCGGGTGGGGGTCTCTGTCTGACTGCACCTGGGGGAGGGTGTCCGGGTGTGAGGGGCACTCCCTTCTGTGTGTGGGGACTTCCTCTTCCCCTTGTAATCAGGATATGCAGGGTCGGTGGGGAAGAGGCCAAGGTCACAGAGGAAGAGCTTCTGGGGGGATGGGGTTGCAGGTGAGGCAAGGGCAGGGGGCTGGGAGGGAGAGGTCTCGGAGGACTGCGGTGTGGTTGTGGATGACTGTGTGTGTGTCTGCAAAGCAGCCCCTGTGAGTGTGGAATCAGTCCCCTGCACTTACTTGTGTTCACGTCTAGACCTTGGTTTGGGGGTTTCTGTGCTTGGGACAGGTAGAGTGAGGGAATCGTGGGTGGTGCAGGGGTAGGAGGGGTGCGGGACTGTTGGAGGAGGGACACTGCTGCCGTCAGGGAGGAGGCCACGGACTGATTGATCCTCTGTAGGGCAGACATGCCAGAGGAAATGCCCTACATGAATGACACCAGTTGTGTCAACAGACAAGTGTGGGCATGGAGGACCTTCAGCATCGACGTCTGCCATACATGGATCTGTCGCAGTAAGTCCACAGACTCCTCGCTCAGGGCAGCAGGGGACACAGGGGCAGGGGGTGTGGTGCCTGGCACAAAGGAGACATGCTCACGAACACGGGAGACCACAGGGACCTCTGGGATGGGAGCCAATGGGAGGGGGGTTGTGGTGGTGGCGGTGGTGGGGGCGGGGACAGCCTCACTAGCTGGGGTTTGGTGGCTGCTGATACCCGCCTCCACAAGGGAGTCATCCTCAGAGCTGCTGTGGCCCTCAGCTGGGGCAGATGGTGCTGACGACTCCTCTGTGTGGCTCCACTCGCCCTCCGTGCCATTAGGTCCACCCGACTCATCTCCTTCTATCCCTTTAAGACTCTGTGGCTCCTCCTGGTCCGTGGAGCTGTCCCTTCCTGTGGCCATGGATGTATCTGGATAGGAATAGGAAGTAAGAGAACAACATCAGTCACCTGCACCGACTGCACACACCACAGTGAGTACATCACATCACAGGGCAAGCCCTGGCAACATCAGCTGAACACAGCTCAAAGTGCCAACACTGTTTAGGATAAGACAGTTGTCCTTCTTAACATCAAACATGGCACACATATCCCCCCTTGACTTTCACACATATGTCCGTTGCATGTTGGATGCTAACACCCAAATGTGCAACATGCACCACCCACACATTAGTTGTACATGCAAGTGAACATGTAGGAGTATGTCACTATACACACAGCACATCTCTTGCTACTGACTGAGTACAGGTGTCCGGATGAAGGGATGGGCAGAGACTCATTTCACATGCTTGGGATGCATGCCAGCAACACACACTATGATGTACTCATGTCCTGATGGGCAATGCCACAATGGGGTGCATGGTGCACACTTGAACACAATGCAGGCTCACTCATAGCATGTTAAATGCCATGGCACTGGGATGCCCTGAAAGTCAGTCAATACTGTCTCCTGTCACAGGGGCAGGGCATCCAGACAACAAAAATATGCACTGACTCACAATCCTAGCTCAGGGGTAAAGCTAACTCTGCAGATGACCGGCGCACTTGCCCATCCCATGCAAACAACATATCCAGGACCCAGAAGACCCCACATCATGCAAATCATACATATGAGTCTTAGCAAACACAAATCCCTGTACATTAACACATCACAGTCTGCCATGCATGTAACCCAGCTGCATGAAGGACACAGTTGCATACACCATTGTGCGCTGTCAGATGATCACACACCTATATGTCACACAGGTCTTGTCTCTCACAGTCACATTGCAGATGTCATGCTGACCCACTGAATCATGGAAACCCCTGTTGTACGTAGCAACAAGCCACACCCTAATGACACAGAGGCAGACACCTGAAGGCACATGTCACTAAGCTCAACCTGCAATTTCATACACAGGAGGGGGATTACAGAGTGTTTCTAAATGCCCTTGAGGGGGCATGACTGGCCAGGACTAAGCGAAACAGTGTTTGGCCCTGGACAGTAGTCAGGTGGCTAAGCAAGAGTGACATACTTGATATACATACTCCTGAGGCCCAAAAATTGGAGTCCCCTGCTGCATGGGTTTGTTTGGAATACCCCAGCCACATGTTGCGAGTCAGACCAGCAATTGGTACACATCTCAAGGGCACACACAGATCACATGTCAGATCTCAGGCATTGTGTAAAAAATTGACCCACCCATGAAACACACATCAGATTCACGGGAACTGATGCTGACCGGTACCTGAAGCATAGCTGACTGCAGGGCCACAGTGCCCTAGTGTCACAAGCAACAGACTGGAGGGGCCACACCTGTGGAACAGATGAGGGTGCATCACACAATTGAGGGACCTGAGTTTTGGACTACAAGACCTACGTAATGAGGAAGTGTGACCAGGACAAAACACTGTTATTTGCATGTCAGACATAGTACACAGATCAGACATGGACTCACCCCCTTCCTGCTGCTGTCTGGCCTTCAGCTGACTATCCAGGTCCGGGAAGACGACTGCCAGGATACGGAGCATGTGGGCAGTCAGGGTCCGGTGTCCACCCCTCCTGCGTGGAGGTGACAGCTTCAGCTGGACTCTAACTATCTTCCGGGTTCAGCCCGAAGGTCCTGCCACCTCTTCTGGCAGTTGCGGATCTGGCGCTTGTAGACCCCCACAGAACGAACAGCCCGGGCGATGGTCAGCCAGATCTCCTGCTTCTGGTGGGCATCAACCTGTGAGGAGGACAAAGTGAAAAGTATATTAACACACATGCCCCAGATTTGTGCAGCACACATTTGGATATACATGTCATCATTACAAAGGGAAATACATTACACAGGTAGTGCAACCATGCGAAAGGAAAAATCACTGCTAGTACTGCTAGTCAGACAACATGCATAATTAGGAAGTTAGTGGACTGCACACTCACCTGCTCTCCTAGTTTCCAATAGATCTTTCTGTACTCTGGAAGGAGCCCGTCCAGCAGGGCCTGGTTCTCCTCCTCAGTGAAGGCTGGGGCCCTCTCCAGAGTACGTGCCATAGCAGGAGCCAGAGGATGCATAGACAGCAGCAGTGGTAGCAGGGATGTGGTCCAGTAGCATGTAGTGCAGGCAAGTGAGCTCACTGGGGGCCAGCCAGCCTTATATCTGTGCTGCAGAGGCAGACTCTGTGCCATGTGTCCCAAGTGATAGGTCCAACACAGTTGCATTCTATGAATCTGGCCAATCCATTCAAAAGTACGACTCGTACATGCCTTCCGCATCGTTCAAATTTTCACCTTTATGGAACACTTGAAATTGCAACATTGTTGTAGGCATCCAACTGAATTTCCAGTGCACAACTCGTACAAGTTTTTAATCCGCATCCATTTCCATGACAGTTCTGAGCCAATGGGTGCGCCCGGCTCATTCAACTGACTGTACAACGCGTATTTTGAATATACACATGCACCCGTCTCCATACGATTCAATGGCCAAGGCGTACTCCTGTCTCGGACCATGCCTGTCTGACGCGTATGCATGATAGTCACCCGCGTCGGACCTCATTACATTCAATGACAAAGCATACGCACGGCTCGGACATGACCCGTGCAATGCGTACGCAGTGCCACCCGCGTCGGACCTCATTGCAATCAATGACAAAGCGTACGCACGGCTCGGACATGACCCGTGCAATGCGTACGCAGTGTCACCCGCGTCGGACCTCATTGCATTCAATGAAAAAGCGTACGCACAGCTCGGACATGACCCGTGCAATGCGTACGCTGTGTCACCCGCGTCGGACTTCATTGCATTCAATGACAATACGTACGCACGGCTCGGACATGACCCATGCAATGCGTATGCATTGCCACCCACTTCGGACCTCATTGCATTCAATGACAAAGCGCAGGCACAGCTCGGACATGACCCGTGCAATGCGTACGCATTGTCACCCGCGTCGGACCTCATTAGTGTGACTATTATACGGATACAACACACAGATACTGGCCAGGGACACCTGTGCACACCTACCCACTACAGCATTGGCCACACAGTGTCCCATGGCATGTAAGGCTGCATTCCCTGGGTGTTTGGGGTGGCCACATCTGTTTTTTTGGCTGGCACTTTGTGCAGCCACTCCCAGGCTGTGCACGTGTACATGGGGGCAGAATCCTTTGTGTGTTGTGCACATTACCACTGTGATGTGCAATTGGACAGTAATGGGCATGAGTCAGGGACACAGTGTCAGGATGGATATGTTTAGGACAGGTCACATACACCCTGAGTCCTGGGGTGATGGCATGTATGTCACAGTGAGACCTGTAGCCACAATAGTGATGTGCACCCACAGTCTGTGTGCATGTTGTGTCTCAGATGTGTCTGATCAAATGTTACCAATGGGTGACAGTCTCCACATCCATGTGGTATAAGCATCAACCTTGATGGGGGTGTGTGTCTAAGAGACGTACATGTAGGGCCAGCAGGAACAACAGTGGCCACTACCTGTGGGACTTACACTTGCCTTGTGGTGTGTACATGATATGCCATGTCCATGCCAGTGTTGATGTGGCAATACAGGGACCCTGGGTATCTGCATGGCAAAGATCTGTGATGCCTGGGAGACATCAGGCCTCACTTGTCACTGTGGTGTGTGTTTGTAACGTTGCAGCGGCACATAGGTTGGGTGACACAGCCAGATGATTGGCCATTGCACTACATGGGACTCATGTGGACATGTGGAATTGAGATGTGAGGTGGTGGTCTTGTAGGTGACATATGTGTCCATGACTAACAGCACACACCTCAGTACAATGTGTAAAGTCATGAACTAGCATGTGATAGTGATCGTGGTCATGGCCACATGGGTGGATGAACTGACAATCTTCCTTTGTGCATCTCTGTACTGCAGGGCACCAGCTGTCCATCGTCCGTTCCCAGACCTTGCAACCATGCAGGAACGCGACTGCATCAGACGGTACCGCTTCACCAGGCCACTGATTGTGGAGTTGGTGGAGCAGTTGGCGCCACATCTGCTACCTGGCTGGACATACCCTACAGCACTGACCCCAGAGTTGAAGGTGATGGCAACCCTGCACTTCTTTGCTACTGGTATCTTCAAGTACACTGTGGCTACTGCTGGTGGGATGTCACAAACGATGTTTAGTCGGGTGCTACGCGATGTCTTGGAGGGGATGTTGCAATTCCTCGACCTGTATATCAAGTTCCCAAGCCCAGCTGAACTCCCTGAAATAAAGGATGCCTTTTATACACTGGGGAGGATGCTGAATGTCATCGGATCTATTGATGGGACACATGTTGCCCTGATACCACCAAAGGCACATGAGCAGGTATACCGGAACAGGAAGCACTACCATTCGATCAATGCTCTGGTGGTCTGTCTTGCTGACATGTCGATCACACATGTGTGTGCACGGTTCCCTGGGTTGCCTACATTATGAGGAGTAGTCGCATTGCAACGCTGATGTCACAGATGCCAGCTCAGCATGCCTGGCTTGTCGGTGTGTACTGACTGTTTCTCATTGTGTGTGTTTGTCAATGTTGTATTCCGCACTCTGACAAAACTCAGCTACTTGTTCATTTTTGTGTGTGTAGGTGACTCCAGATACCCCAACATGCCGTGGTTGCTGACACCCCTCGGGAACCCTGTGACACCAGCCGAGCTGCGCTACAATGAGGCACATGGTCGGAGCAGGAGGGTGATTGAGCGGGCATTCGGCCTCCTGAAAAGCTGCTTTCGCTGTCTGGACAAGACCGGAGGGGCCCTCCCATATGAGCCTGCAACGGTGTGCAAAATAATCCTTGTCTGCTGCATGCTACACAACATGGTGGTGCGGAAGGAGGTGCCTCTCATACAGGATGAGGATGACGACGACCAACATCCGGCACCTGTGGAGGATACCGGCCTGGGCCAAGATGCCAGTGATGATGAAGATGATGGTGACGTCCAGTCCCAGCTCATCAACAACTTCTTCACCTGAATGTGAGTTTCCAGGGTTGTTATGTGAATGAATGGAGGTAGCCTGGAATGTGTTGTGCCAGCTCAGTTGCTGTCTGAGTGTGTCTGTGTGCCACTTGACTGGATGCATGCTGTGATGTGTCCATTCAGGTGGTGTGTACTCCACAATAGGGTAGTACTGCTAACTAGTGTTTGTGTCGGTGTCTTGCAACATGTTTTGTGCATGTGTATTGCATTTCTCTCCTGTTCTTCTGTGCTTTTGACTGTATCTTGTCTGTCCTTCCCAGGGTACTTTGCCTGTTGTGTGGTCAACTCTGACCCCCAACACCCAGAAGCCAACACCAGTGTGGAAGTAGACAATTCCCATCAACTGATGTAACACACATCCCTGGACTTCCATTCTCCAACACATTGGTAGCATGTGTCCACTGTTACGTAGAATTACCGTGCAACTAGTGTGGAATAAACGTGTTGCTGATGTGTAATGAACCTGTTCTACGCTTTGTTATGTGCGTTGGCTGTCTTCCCACATCTGCGTGACATCTGCGTACCTCACCTGTGGACTTGTTACCACTGACTGGTCTTGGTGTTGTGTCTGTGCATGCCAATGTGTTTCAGGTCAACATCATTGTGTGTGATGAGTAACATGGCCATGGTGAGTATGTTTTGTGTTGCCATAGTGGTGTGTCTCCCTCACATGTGTCACATCCCCATGACTCACCTTATGCTGGTCACATTGTTGCAGTATTTGGCATGCACTGTGTTGTGTAGCAGATCGACATCTCCCTGAACATGACAAGTTGGAATCATAACAGAGGCAAGTATGGTGTACTGGTGAGTTTATTTACAAACATGTGTGAGGGAAGTGCACAGGATGGTGGGTGCTGTACAGTGGTTTGGGAACTCAAAGTTCACATTGGAGTTGGAAGTGCTGGTAGATGAAATGTCCAGAGTAAAGTCCACAGTCATCTGATACATTGGCCCAACATGAACCCTCCATGTCATGTGGGCGAGTTGTGTGCGATTGGACAAGGTGAACGGGTTGCGCACAAAGAACATTGTCCAGAACAGGTTTAGAGGCCCTGGGGATGTGCTGGGACATCTGCCTCTCACATGTCCTTCTTCGGACGACCCCTCTTCTTCCGGGGGGGGGGGGGGAATCCTCATGTGCAGGCCTCTGCGGTGCAGGGAACTCTCTGCCAGTGTCCTCCTCCCTCCCTGTGGCGCTGGCAGGTGGTGTTGCGACAGATGTTGTGGGCACACAGGGGGGGTGTGGACAGGTTTGTGTTGATCTGGCGGAGGCATTGTAGTATGTCCTGATGCACCGCAGTGATGGCATTCCACTTGGCCTCCATGCGGGCATGGTGGGCGGCCTGCTCATGTTGCATGTCTTTGAGGATCCCCACTACCTGGCCAAATCCTCCGGTGCTATCCTGGTACGCATCTAAGATGCGTGCCAGGTGGGGGTCATCATGCAGTCCAGACCCCTCTGCAAGGCGCGCCCTGTGCCCCCATCCCTCCCATCACCCCTCTCCACACGGGCAGGACAAGCGGCAGGATGCACAGGTGACACTGTGGCCCCTTGGGTGGTGTTGCTGGTGGTGTTGGCTGTAGCTTCCGGGGGGTCCTGTGTCCCTGTGCTGTGGGTGTTGATTGTCCTTGGTCTGTCCGTGTTGGCGGGGGTGGCCTGTCAGTGTCCAGATGCTGGAGGCGTAGGTACAGGGGGGGAAGATGTTGATGCTGCTGGTGCTGCATGATAGCTCACACCGGAGGGGCCAGGTTGATCGTCGTCATCCGAAGAGGACAGTGAGAGAGTCAGACCAGAGAGCTCAGTGTCCACCAGAGTCTGGGACTGGGTATCCTCATCATTTGGTGCTGGGTGCCCAGCACCACCTGTGTTTGGAAGAGACACACAATGTGATTTATGTTTCTACATGCATCGTTGGTTCACAAACATGACATTTTCTACTTTTCAAACAGATGCCTGCCTGTTCACTGCTTTTTCCCAGCTTGTCACGGACAGAGTTTGATATTGTTGTTGGCCATTTCCCAGCATGGCCTTGTGCTCCCCACAACAGAGCCCAGTGTCAGACATCTTGTCAGTCCCTTCCCACTCCCTGTGAGGCGAGTATGGTTCAGTTTGATCTTTCTGGGCCATGTGGGTGGGTGTAGGTTGTCTGTGACTGAGAGTCCCATCATAGTCTTGGCTACACCCCCCTTCCCAGCATGCCCATACTTCCTCCCTCTTGACTCTGCTGCCCTGTGAGGGGGTGTGACAGCAATGGCAAGATGGCTGACTGTGAAGTACTGATGTTTGTTGTTGGCCATTTACTAGCATGGCCTTGTGCTCCACACAACAGAGCCCAGTGTCAGACATCTTGTCAGTCCCTTCCCACTCCCTGTGAGGCGAGTATGGTTCAGTTTGATCTTTCTAGGCCATGTGGGTGGGTGTAGGTTATCTGTGACTGCGTGTCCCATCATACTCTTGGCTACAACCCCCTTCCCAGCATGCCCATACTTCCTCCCTCTTGACTCTGCTTCCCTGTGAGGGGGTGTGACAGCAATGGCAAGATGGCTGACTGTGAAGTCCTGATGTTTGTTGTTGGACATTTCCTAGCATGGCCTTGTGCTCCCCACAACAGAGCCCAGTGTCAGACATCTTGTCAGTCCCTACCCACTCCCTGTGAGGCAAGTATGGTTCAGTTTGATCTTGCTGGGCCATGTGGGTGGGTGTAGGTTGTCTGTGACTGCGAGTCCCATCATACTCTTGGCTCCACCCCCCCTTCCCAGCATGCCCATACTTGCTCCCTCATGACTCTGCTTCCCTGTGAGGGGGTGTGACAGCAATGGCAAGATGGTTGACTGTGAAATCCTGGTGTTTGTTAGGCTACAAGTCCCAAGTGAGCCCCTGTGCTTCACACAGCAGCACCCAGTACGGGGTATCTTTTGGTGATATTTCAATGAGGTGTGTGTCAATGCATTGTACCCGGTGAGTTGTGTGGAGTTTGTGTTGAGCGGGGGTGTCTCCCCATGCTGATTAGTATGGTCAGAGCTGTCAGTCCTCCTTCCCATCATGAAAAGTGCTTCCATTGTAGGGTGTGCAAGTTGTCTTTCAGGATGTCAGTCAGTGGTGTCCTGCTTCTGATTTCCACACAGCAGGACACAGTGTCAGCCATCTTGTCAGTCATTTTCCACTCCCTGTGGGCATGTTTCTGAGAGGTCTTGATGGGCCAATCAGGAGGGGGAGCATTATCTGTGACTACAGGCCCCATCATGCTTTTGTCTACACTCACTTCACCTGCATCCCCATTATTCCTTCCTGACAGTCAGCTGGCTGCACTGTGAGGTGGTGTGTTTGTGATGTCAAACTGTCTGGCAGGGTGTATTTGGCTTAGTGCCACTGGCTAGCTGTATTTGTTTGGAGGTTGGTGCATGTCATGGCACAGTTCCCAGTCACTATGAGATGGCAGGTGTTGTGTTTGTCTGACTGGCATACACATCTTGGGCTGATTATTATCTATTGGTTAGTATAGCTTTACTTGCAGTGCATGGTTTCACTGTCCCCTTGCCACACAATCTTGGGTATGTTGTTTGTGTGCTCACCGGGCTCTGAGATGTCTGTTCGGCCAAGGGCGCTCTCTGGTGGTAGGATGTCCCGCACCTTCTCCTCCCAGGTCCTGAAGTAGACTGGGCTGGCAGGAGGGCCACCGCCGGTGCACTGACTCAGGGCGTGATCTTTTTCGATGAGTTTCTTGACCCTCCTGCGCACGTCATACCACCTGTTTTGGATGTCGTCCTTTGTGCGCCTTGCTGGTGCTTGTGCGTTCACCTTGTCCACAATCCTCGCCCACATCTTGGTTTTCTCTTTTCTGTGAGATGTACCAAACAAATGTGGCTCTACTCTGATGATTATAAATCAGAGATCAAATCCACCCAAACACGCTTCTATGCGGATAAGATCAATGCCGCCGCCTCTGCCCCCAGGGAAATTGTTCAAAATTGCCAAATCCCTCTCAGCCGTTCCCACGGAACTTCTTAAAATCAAGGACCCCTCCCTCCACTGTAACAAGTTGGCAGAATATTTTAACCAAAAATTCAGATCATTCGTCAGTCATTCTCGCCCTATGTGCCCGACTCTTCAGACTCCAGTCCTAGTTTAAAATCGTCAAAATCCCTGGAGAATTTTCCCTTGCTTGACGCTAAAGCTCTGGACACTCTCTGCTCCAGTGTTACTTCTGGCTCCCCTATTGACCCTGCCCCCCCTCAGCAATTATCCCTGGTTCTACACATGGTTGGCCCGGTCATTTTGAATATACTGAACTCTTCTATCATTTCTGGTAGAGTCCCCCGGGCGTGGAAATGCGCCCAGGTCAGAGCGCTCATAAAAAAACCTAATTTGGATCCCTCAAACCTGGCCAATTATCGGCCCATTTCCCTTCTTCCTTGGCTGAGTAAATTGATCGAACGCCACATCAACTCCACTTTAGTTAACTACCTTGAATCTAATAACCTACTGCATATCTCCCAAACAGGCTTCCGTCCTCAGCTAGGTACTGAAACTGCACTACTGGCTGTTACGGAAGAAGCCAGGAAACTTCTTGACCAGGGCGGATCAGCAGCTATTATTCTGCTCGACCTCAGTGCCGCCTTCGACACTGTTAACCACAACATTCTGCTCGATAGGCTGTCCAATCTGGGGATCGGCAAAAATGCTCATACCTGGCTTCAATCCTTCTTAGAGGACCGCTGTTATCAGGTATTTGAGGGGACAACCACCTCCAAGCAATGGCCTCTTAATTGCGGGGTCCCCCAGGGCTCCTCTCTTAGTCCCACCCTTTTTAATTCTTATATGGCCCCCCTAGCTGAGGTAGTACTTCCCTTCGGCATCAAAATAATCACCTATGCCGATGATACCCAGCTAGTGGTGGCTCTTAACCATCCGGAGGGCTCATCGGACACTCTTGGCCTCTGCCTAGAGGCAGTCGCACATTGGATGCACCATTCGCACCTCAAATTAAATGGGGAAAAATCTGAACTCATGTTCCTGGGAAAGTCACCCTCGCCCTTTTCCCCCATCACCTGGCCTCCTTGCATGGGACCTCTGCCACCTCCAAAGCACCAAATCAAAAGTCTAGGCATTTGGCTCGATAATACTCTCAGTTTCAACTATCAGACCACGAAGCTCTCGGCCACATGTTTCGGTCTGTTACGTCTGATCAGAAAAATTCTCCCCTTACTTCCCTTTCAAGCCAGGAGAATCATGGTCCAAGCATTAATCTTATCCCGCCTAGACTACGGGAACGCACTCTATCTTGGCGCTCCCCAATCTACCTTAAATAAATTACAGGTGATCCAAAACTGTGCGGCACGTCACTTGGCACAGATCCCCCGTAGACAGTCAGCCAAACCCGCCCTGATGTCCTTACACTGGCTGGCCATCCGCGCTAGGATCCAGTTCAAGGCCATGTGTCTGGCACACAAAGCTTTCTGGAAACATGGCCCCCAAATTCTTCAATCTTTGATCGTACCTTACCAACCGACTAGGGCTCTCCGGTCCAGTAACACCTTCCTTACCGCGCCCCCAAAAGTCCGTAGAGCAAAATGGGGCGGACGGTCCTTCATTCTGAATGCCTCCAATCTGTGGAACACTCTCCCACTCACGCTCCATAGCGAACCCAATATTGCTCTCTTCCGCAAACACCTTAAAACCTACCTCTTTCCTTCAGCTTTCCAGTAACCCTTTCTTTTTCTGCTCCAATCGCCGTCTTTAAGCGCTAGGAGGCCTCCGGGTAGCTACGCGCTATATAAATATAATTTCAATTCAATTCAATTCAATTCATGATCTTGTCTACCAGCACTTCTAACTCACTATCTGTGAACTTTGGATTCTTCTTTGGAGGCATGGTGATGGGTGGTGGTGGTGAGGGATGTGTGTGTGAGGGTGCAAGTGATGGCGGGTTGGTGTTGGTTTTGCTGGGTGTATGTGTGTGTGCTTTTGTATGAGGTGCTGATGGTGTGTGAGTTGTGTGATGGGTGATTTGTGAGTGTGTCTGTGGTTGCTGTGTACTGGTGTTTGCTGCTGGCTGTGTCTCCTGTTTGCAAGGGATGATGGTATAGATTGTAGTCCTTTATATAGTTGGAGTGGTGGGTGTGTCTTTGTCCCATGTGTTTTGTTTTGGTATTTATTGGCTTTGTCATTGCTTGTTTGGTCCTTTTTTTGTCTTTTTTCCTTTGTGTTTTGTATGCATGAAGGAGACGTTCATGTGACGGAAACGGACGATGCTGTTGCCTCGTGCGGGCTTCTCCGCCTCGTTCACGCTGCCTGTCTTCTGTGTTTGGTACGCGTCATTCACGGCGGTCTCTATTGCTTGTGTGCCGGGTTGTCTGTGCGTGTCAGTCGTGCGGCTTGTTCTCCGTGCGAGTTGTTCTAGATTTGCACGCATTGCATCGTAATGCGCAAATTGTACATCGCGGGTACGGGTCGGTCGGCTTCATTCCGGGTTATTGTCGGTCGGTGATATTCGCAACGGTTTTCCGGCTGGATCACTATTTTCCCCACGGCTCAGTCGTACGGCTTGTATTCCGTACGTGTCTGTTGTAATTCACACGCGTTGCATCGTACTGCACAGGTCGTACAGTGCTGGTCCGTTTCGGCCGGTGTTGGGTCCGGATCCGTGTCGGTCGGTTCGTTTTGCGGACGGAATTGGAATCGGCCCCTAAATGTTGAACAGAAACAAATATATCAGCAAGTGAAAGAACAGATTGACCATGGATTACTTCATGAAAAGAAAGAGTGCTCATGTACATCATTTCAACCTATCGGAATGCATGTGAGTAGTCAAGCTGGAACAGGAAAAAGTTTCTTAATTAAAGTAATTACAAGTTATCTGCAGAAAAGAACTGAGTCGCATTTGTCTTGTGTTGTCACTGCTCCAACTGGGTTGGCAGCACATAACATTAAAGGAATTACTTAACATCGTTTACTAATGCTACCAGTAGAGCATGAGAACAGATTGGAATACCACAAGCTATCTGGAGAAGCTTGTTGTGAAGTTTCAAGAATCCTGAAGAAAATGAAACTTCTCATGATTGATGAGGTAAGCATGGTCTCAAACTTGATGCTTGCCTTTGTGCATTTAAGAATGCAGCAAATTGTTAAAACAGAGTATGACGTGTTATTTGGAGGAAAACACGTCATAGTTTTTGGAGATCTACTGCAACTGACTCCTGTAAAAGGACAACCAGTATTTAAAACTCTTGAGCATGAAGATACCAGAAAGTCTCTGGGTAGTGTTGGAAATGTGAACATTTGGACATATTTTGAATGCAAAGAACTGACGAAAAATATGCGACAGGCAAATGATGCTGAATATGGAAGTATTCTTTAAGGTATAAGAATTGGACTTCTGACAGAACTGGCAAACAAGCTTTGCAGATTACTTTCCAATTTGTTTCCAAAAGAAAATGTAGTTCCTGAGAAAATATGCATGAAAATTGCAGAACATAAATCAGTGATCTGCTTAATGCCAACACTGCGCGAGTGTTCTATATTCAACGAAGAACTATTGAAACTGGAAAATGAAGAAATTATAAAAATGGAAGCCATCGATAAAATAGAGCATGAAGGAATCACTATTATTTTGACGGGAACATTGAAAACAAAACTGGATTCTTTAGAAAAAAAGATATCTAAAACGGCTGGTTTAGAAAAGACACTATATGCATGTATAAACTGTCGGGTAATTTTAAGGCGTAATTTGGATGTAGAAAAAGGTTTCGTTAATGGAGCAATGGGTAAAGTTGTGGATTTTGTTAATTATCAGAAAAAAGATGGAATTGAATTTTTAAAAATTAAATTTGATCAGATTGAAGAAGTTAAAGAAATTGGTCGTTGTTCAGTTCGTTTTTTGCTTTTTTAAGATTTATATGTCCGTTGGAAACAATTTCCAATTTCTCTGGCATACGCAGTGACTATTCATAAATCTCAAGGATTAAGGGCCTCATGTAGGTACCTCAATACCGGTCGGTAACGGCCGAAAATCGGTAAATATACCGTTACCGACCGGTATTGAGGCACTTGAGATGTAGGTGGCTGATTTCTGGATTCGGTATTTACCGAATCGGAATTTTAAGAAATCGGTAAAATACCGATTCGGTAAATACCGAATCCAGAAATGCAATGTAGGGGGCACTCAAGTGAGTGCATTATTGGTGTCTGGATTCGTTATTTACCACCAGTTACAAGTTGATGGTAAATGACGAATACCTTACAAAAAGCATTTTTGTGCTATTTGTAAAGTGCCATGTGGCAGACATACATGCCCTTAGGGCATGTATGTGCGCCACATGTGCACACATGCACGAATCAGGGGTGCAACAGGGTGTCAATGTGACACCCTGCCACCCATGATAATGCCTCCCCTATTACCGATTCGGTATTTACCGAATCGGTAATAGTAACTGGCTTCCCATTCATTCCTATGGGCCTCCAGGCCCATAGGAATGAATGGGAAGGGATGCATTATTACCGATTCGGTAAATACCGATTCATAAATACCGATATTTACCGAATCGGTAATAATTACCGATTATTTACCTACATACTATTTACCGATTCATAAATACCGAATCAGTAAAATTCGGTATTTATGAATCGGTAAATGGTATGTTACCTACATATGGCCCTAAGTGTAGACAGTGCATTGGTGAATATTGGATCTAGTGTGTTTAAAGAGGGTATGGCATATGTTGCTTTGTCGCGAATCAGAACATTATCTGGGTTGTTTTTGATTGATTTTGATGACACAAAGGTTACTGCAGATGCAAACTGTGTAAAAGAGTATAATAGGTTAAGAAGAGCGTACGCTCCCAATTTAGGTCAATATCCTGTATTTGGAAAGCGTGTGGTTGGTCGAAAAAGAAGGTATGAGAATATCTGTACTGAAGGTGTAGAGAAGGGAAAAGAACAAGATAATGTTGTCCAGATGCTGGAGGCGTAGGTACAGGGGGGGAAGATGTTGATGCTGCTGGTGCTGCATGATGGCTCACACCGGAGGGGCCAGGTTGATCGTCGTCATCCGAAGAGGACAGTGAGAGAGTCAGACCAGAGAGCTCAGTGTCCACCAGAGTCTGGGACTGGGTATCCTCATCATTTGGTGCTGGGTGCCCAGCACCACCTGTGTTTGGAAGAGACACACAATGTGATTTATGTTTCTACATGCATCGTTGGTTCACAAACATGACATTTTCTACTTTTCAAACAGATGCCTGCCTGTACACTGCTTTTTCCCAGCTTGTCACGGACAGAGTTTGATATTGTTGTTGGCCATTTCCCAGCATGGCCTTGTGCTCCCCACAACAGAGCCCAGTGTCAGACATCTTGTCAGTCCCTTCCCACTCCCTGTGAGGCGAGTATGGTTCAGTTTGATCTTTCTGGGCCATGTGGGTGGGTGTAGGTTGTCTGTGACTGAGAGTCCCATCATAGTCTTGGCTACACCCCCCTTCCCAGCATGCCCATACTTCCTCCCTCTTGACTCTGCTGCCCTGTGAGGGGGTGTGACAGCAATGGCAAGATGGCTGACTGTGAAGTACTGATGTTTGTTGTTGGCCATTTACTAGCATGGCCTTGTGCTCCACACAACAGAGCCCAGTGTCAGACATCTTGTCAGTCCCTTCCCACTCCCTGTGAGGCGAGTATGGTTCAGTTTGATCTTTCTAGGCCATGTGGGTGGGTGTAGGTTATCTGTGACTGCGTGTCCCATCATACTCTTGGCTACAACCCCCTTCCCAGCATGCCCATACTTCCTCCCTCTTGACTCTGCTTCCCTGTGAGGGGGTGTGACAGCAATGGCAAGATGGCTGACTGTGAAGTCCTGATGTTTGTTGTTGGACATTTCCTAGCATGGCCTTGTGCTCCCCACAACAGAGCCCAGTGTCAGACATCTTGTCAGTCTCTACCCACTCCCTGTGAGGCAAGTATGGTTCAGTTTGATCTTGCTGGGCCATGTGGGTGGGTGTAGGTTGTCTGTGACTGCGAGTCCCATCATACTCTTGGCTCCACCCCCCCTTCCCAGCATGCCCATACTTGCTCCCTCATGACTCTGCTTCCCTGTGAGGGGGTGTGACAGCAATGGCAAGATGGTTGACTGTGAAATCCTGGTGTTTGTTAGGCTACAAGTCCCAAGTGAGCCCCTGTGCTTCACACAGCAGCACCCAGTACGGGGTATCTTTTGGTGATATTTCAATGAGGTGTGTGTCAATGCATTGTACCCGGTGAGTTGTGTGGAGTTTGTGTTGAGCGGGGGTGTCTCCCCATGCTGATTAGTATGGTCAGAGCTGTCAGTCCTCCTTCCCATCATGAAAAGTGCTTCCATTGTAGGGTGTGCAAGTTGTCTTTCAGGATGTCAGTCAGTGGTGTCCTGCTTCTGATTTCCACACAGCAGGACACAGTGTCAGCCATCTTGTCAGTCATTTTCCACTCCCTGTGGGCATGTTTCTGAGAGGTCTTGATGGGCCAATCAGGAGGGGGAGCATTATCTGTGACTACAGGCCCCATCATGCTTTTGTCTACACTCACTTCACCTGCATCCCCATTATTCCTTCCTGACAGTCAGCTGGCTGCACTGTGAGGTGGTGTGTTTGTGATGTCAAACTGTCTGGCAGGGTGTATTTGGCTTAGTGCCACTGGCTAGCTGTATTTGTTTGGAGGTTGGTGCATGTCATGGCACAGTTCCCAGTCACTATGAGATGGCAGGTGTTGTGTTTGTCTGACTGGCATACACATCTTGGGCTGATTATTATCTATTGGTTAGTATAGCTTTACTTGCAGTGCATGGTTTCACTGTCCCCTTGCCACACAATCTTGGGTATGTTGTTTGTGTGCTCACCGGGCTCTGAGATGTCTGTTCGGCCAAGGGCGCTCTCTGGTGGTAGGATGTCCCGCACCTTCTCCTCCCAGGTCCTGAAGTAGACTGGGCTGGCAGGAGGGCCACCGCCAGTGCACTGACTCAGGGCGTGATCTTTTTCGATGAGTTTCTTGACCCTCCTGCGCACGTCATACCACCTGTTTTGGATGTCGTCCTTTGTGCGCCTTGCTGGTGCTTGTGCGTTCACCTTGTCCACAATCCTCGCCCACATCTTGGTTTTCTCTTTTCTGTGAGATGTACCAAACAAATGTGGCTCTACTCTGATGATTATAAATCAGAGATCAAATCCACCCAAACACGCTTCTATGCGGATAAGATCAATGCCGCCGCCTCTGCCCCCAGGGAAATTGTTCAAAATTGCCAAATCCCTCTCAGCCGTTCCCACGGAACTTCTTAAAATCAAGGACCCCTCCCTCCACTGTAACAAGTTGGCAGAATATTTTAACCAAAAATTCAGATCATTCGTCAGTCATTCTCGCCCTATGTGCCCGACTCTTCAGACTCCAGTCCTAGTTTAAAATCGTCAAAATCCCTGGAGAATTTTCCCTTGCTTGACGCTAAAGCTCTGGACACTCTCTGCTCCAGTGTTACTTCTGGCTCCCCTATTGACCCTGCCCCCCCTCAGCAATTATCCCTGGTTCTACACATGGTTGGCCCGGTCATTTTGAATATACTGAACTCTTCTATCATTTCTGGTAGAGTCCCCCGGGCGTGGAAATGCGCCCAGGTCAGAGCGCTCATAAAAAAACCTAATTTGGATCCCTCAAACCTGGCCAATTATCGGCCCATTTCCCTTCTTCCTTGGCTGAGTAAATTGATCGAACGCCACATCAACTCCACTTTAGTTAACTACCTTGAATCTAATAACCTACTGCATATCTCCCAAACAGGCTTCCGTCCTCAGCTAGGTACTGAAACTGCACTACTGGCTGTTACGGAAGAAGCCAGGAAACTTCTTGACCAGGGCGGATCAGCAGCTATTATTCTGCTCGACCTCAGTGCCGCCTTCGACACTGTTAACCACAACATTCTGCTCGATAGGCTGTCCAATCTGGGGATCGGCAAAAATGCTCATACCTGGCTTCAATCCTTCTTAGAGGACCGCTGTTATCAGGTATTTGAGGGGACAACCACCTCCAAGCAATGGCCTCTTAATTGCGGGGTCCCCCAGGGCTCCTCTCTTAGTCCCACCCTTTTTAATTCTTATATGGCCCCCCTAGCTGAGGTAGTACTTCCCTTCGGCATCAAAATAATCACCTATGCCGATGATACCCAGCTAGTGGTGGCTCTTAACCATCCGGAGGGCTCATCGGACACTCTTGGCCTCTGCCTAGAGGCAGTCGCACATTGGATGCACCATTCGCACCTCAAATTAAATGGGGAAAAATCTGAACTCATGTTCCTGGGAAAGTCACCCTCGCCCTTTTCCCCCATCACCTGGCCTCCTTGCATGGGACCTCTGCCACCTCCAAAGCACCAAATCAAAAGTCTAGGCATTTGGCTCGATAATACTCTCAGTTTCAACTATCAGACCACGAAGCTCTCGGCCACATGTTTCGGTCTGTTACGTCTGATCAGAAAAATTCTCCCCTTACTTCCCTTTCAAGCCAGGAGAATCATGGTCCAAGCATTAATCTTATCCCGCCTAGACTACGGGAACGCACTCTATCTTGGCGCTCCCCAATCTACCTTAAATAAATTACAGGTGATCCAAAACTGTGCGGCACGTCACTTGGCACAGATCCCCCGTAGACAGTCAGCCAAACCCGCCCTGATGTCCTTACACTGGCTGGCCATCCGCGCTAGGATCCAGTTCAAGGCCATGTGTCTGGCACACAAAGCTTTCTGGAAACATGGCCCCCAAATTCTTCAATCTTTGATCGTACCTTACCAACCGACTAGGGCTCTCCGGTCCAGTAACACCTTCCTTACCGCGCCCCCAAAAGTCCGTAGAGCAAAATGGGGCGGACGGTCCTTCATTCTGAATGCCTCCAATCTGTGGAACACTCTCCCACTCACGCTCCATAGCGAACCCAATATTGCTCTCTTCCGCAAACACCTTAAAACCTACCTCTTTCCTTCAGCTTTCCAGTAACCCTTTCTTTTTCTGCTCCAATCGCCGTCTTTAAGCGCTAGGAGGCCTCCGGGTAGCTACGCGCTATATAAATATAATTTCAATTCAATTCAATTCAATTCATGATCTTGTCTACCAGCACTTCTAACTCACTATCTGTGAACTTTGGATTCTTCTTTGGAGGCATGGTGATGGGTGGTGGTGGTGAGGGATGTGTGTGTGAGGGTGCAAGTGATGGCGGGTTGGTGTTGGTTTTGCTGGGTGTATGTGTGTGTGCTTTTGTATGAGGTGCTGATGGTGTGTGAGTTGTGTGATGGGTGATTTGTGAGTGTGTCTGTGGTTGCTGTGTACTGGTGTTTGCTGCTGGCTGTGTCTCCTGTTTGCAAGGGATGATGGTATAGATTGTAGTCCTTTATATAGTTGGAGTGGTGGGTGTGTCTTTGTCCCATGTGTTTTGTTTTGGTATTTATTGGCTTTGTCATTGCTTGTTTGGTCCTTTTTTTGTCTTTTTTCCTTTGTGTTTTGTATGCATGAAGGAGACGTTCATGTGACGGAAACGGACGATGCTGTTGCCTCGTGCGGGCTTCTCCGCCTCGTTCACGCTGCCTGTCTTCTGTGTTTGGTACGCGTCATTCACGGCGGTCTCTATTGCTTGTGTGCCGGGTTGTCTGTGCGTGTCAGTCGTGCGGCTTGTTCTCCGTGCGAGTTGTTCTAGATTTGCACGCATTGCATCGTAATGCGCAAATTGTACATCGCGGGTACGGGTCGGTCGGCTTCATTCCGGGTTATTGTCGGTCGGTGATATTCGCAACGGTTTTCCGGCTGGATCACTATTTTCCCCACGGCTCAGTCGTACGGCTTGTATTCCGTACGTGTCTGTTGTAATTCACACGCGTTGCATCGTACTGCACAGGTCGTACAGTGCTGGTCCGTTTCGGCCGGTGTTGGGTCCGGATCCGTGTCGGTCGGTTCGTTTTGCGGACGGAATTGGAATCGGCCCCTAAATGTTGAACAGAAACAAATATATCAGCAAGTGAAAGAACAGATTGACCATGGATTACTTCATGAAAAGAAAGAGTGCTCATGTACATCATTTCAACCTATCGGAATGTATGTGAGTAGTCAAGCTGGAACAGGAAAAAGTTTCTTAATTAAAGTAATTACAAGGTATCTGCAGAAAAGAACTGAGTCGCATTTGTCTTGTGTTGTCACTGCTCCAACTGGGTTGGCAGCACATAACATTAAAGGAATTACTTAACATCGTTTACTAATGCTACCAGTAGAGCATGAGAACAGATTGGAATACCACAAGCTATCTGGAGAAGCTTGTTGTGAAGTTTCAAGAATCCTGAAGAAAATGAAACTTCTCATGATTGATGAGGTAAGCATGGTCTCAAACTTGATGCTTGCCTTTGTGCATTTAAGAATGCAGCAAATTGTTAAAACAGAGTATGACGTGTTATTTGGAGGAAAACACGTCATAGTTTTTGGAGATCTACTGCAACTGACTCCTGTAAAAGGACAACCAGTATTTAAAACTCTTGAGCATGAAGATACCAGAAAGTCTCTGGGTAGTGTTGGAAATGTGAACATTTGGACATATTTTGAATGCAAAGAACTGACGAAAAATATGCGACAGGCAAATGATGCTGAATATGGAAGTATTCTTTAAGGTATAAGAATTGGACTTCTGACAGAACTGGCAAACAAGCTTTGCAGATTACTTTCCAATTTGTTTCCAAAAGAAAATGTAGTTCCTGAGAAAATATGCATGAAAATTGCAGAACATAAATCAGTGATCTGCTTAATGCCAACACTGCGCGAGTGTTCTATATTCAACGAAGAACTATTGAAACTGGAAAATGAAGAAATTATAAAAATGGAAGCCATCGATAAAATAGAGCATGAAGGAATCACTATTATTTTGACGGGAACATTGAAAACAAAACTGGATTCTTTAGAAAAAAAGATATCTAAAACGGCTGGTTTAGAAAAGACACTATATGCATGTATAAACTGTCGGGTAATTTTAAGGCGTAATTTGGATGTAGAAAAAGGTTTCGTTAATGGAGCAATGGGTAAAGTTGTGGATTTTGTTAATTATCAGAAAAAAGATGGAATTGAATTTTTAAAAATTAAATTTGATCAGATTGAAGAAGTTAAAGAAATTGGTCGTTGTTCAGTTCGTTTTTTGCTTTTTTAAGATTTATATGTCCGTTGGAAACAATTTCCAATTTCTCTGGCATACGCAGTGACTATTCATAAATCTCAAGGATTAAGGGCCTCATGTAGGTACCTCAATACCGGTCGGTAACGGCCGAAAATCGGTAAATATACCGTTACCGACCGGTATTGAGGCACTTGAGATGTAGGTGGCTGATTTCTGGATTCGGTATTTACCGAATCGGAATTTTAAGAAATCGGTAAAATACCGATTCGGTAAATACCGAATCCAGAAATGCAATGTAGGGGGCACTCAAGTAAGTGCATTATTGGTGTCTGGATTCGTTATTTACCACCAGTTACAAGTTGATGGTAAATGACGAATACCTTACAAAAAGCATTTTTGTGCTATTTGTAAAGTGCCATGTGGCAGACATACATGCCCTTAGGGCATGTATGTGCGCCACATGTGCACACATGCACGAATCAGGGGTGCAACAGGGTGTCAATGTGACACCCTGCCACCCATGATAATGCCTCCCCTATTACCGATTCGGTATTTACCGAATCGGTAATAGTAACTGGCTTCCCATTCATTCCTATGGGCCTCCAGGCCGTACGTGTCTGTTGTAATTCACACGCGTTGCATCGTACTGCACAGGTCGTACAGTGCTGGTCCGTTTCGGCCGGTGTTGGGTCCGGATCCGTGTCGGTCGGTTCGTTTTGCGGACGGAATTGGAATCGGCCCCTAAATGTTGAACAGAAACAAATATATCAGCAAGTGAAAGAACAGATTGACCATGGATTACTTCATGAAAAGAAAGAGTGCTCATGTACATCATTTCAACCTATCGGAATGTATGTGAGTAGTCAAGCTGGAACAGGAAAAAGTTTCTTAATTAAAGTAATTACAAGTTATCTGCAGAAAAGAACTGAGTCGCATTTGTCTTGTGTTGTCACTGCTCCAACTGGGTTGGCAGCACATAACATTAAAGGAATTACTTAACATCGTTTACTAATGCTACCAGTAGAGCATGAGAACAGATTGGAATACCACAAGCTATCTGGAGAAGCTTGTTGTGAAGTTTCAAGAATCCTGAAGAAAATGAAACTTCTCATGATTGATGAGGTAAGCATGGTCTCAAACTTGATGCTTGCCTTTGTGCATTTAAGAATGCAGCAAATTGTTAAAACAGAGTATGACGTGTTATTTGGAGGAAAACACGTCATAGTTTTTGGAGATCTACTGCAACTGACTCCTGTAAAAGGACAACCAGTATTTAAAACTCTTGAGCATGAAGATACCAGAAAGTCTCTGGGTAGTGTTGGAAATGTGAACATTTGGACATATTTTGAATGCAAAGAACTGACGAAAAATATGCGACAGGCAAATGATGCTGAATATGGAAGTATTCTTTAAGGTATAAGAATTGGACTTCTGACAGAACTGGCAAACAAGCTTTGCAGATTACTTTCCAATTTGTTTCCAAAAGAAAATGTAGTTCCTGAGAAAATATGCATGAAAATTGCAGAACATAAATCAGTGATCTGCTTAATGCCAACACTGCGCGAGTGTTCTATATTCAACGAAGAACTATTGAAACTGGAAAATGAAGAAATTATAAAAATGGAAGCCATCGATAAAATAGAGCATGAAGGAATCACTATTATTTTGACGGGAACATTGAAAACAAAACTGGATTCTTTAGAAAAAAAGATATCTAAAACGGCTGGTTTAGAAAAGACACTATATGCATGTATAAACTGTCGGGTAATTTTAAGGCGTAATTTGGATGTAGAAAAAGGTTTCGTTAATGGAGCAATGGGTAAAGTTGTGGATTTTGTTAATTATCAGAAAAAAGATGGAATTGAATTTTTAAAAATTAAATTTGATCAGATTGAAGAAGTTAAAGAAATTGGTCGTTGTTCAGTTCGTTTTTTGCTTTTTTAAGATTTATATGTCCGTTGGAAACAATTTCCAATTTCTCTGGCATACGCAGTGACTATTCATAAATCTCAAGGATTAAGGGCCTCATGTAGGTACCTCAATACCGGTCGGTAACGGCCGAAAATCGGTAAATATACCGTTACCGACCGGTATTGAGGCACTTGAGATGTAGGTGGCTGATTTCTGGATTCGGTATTTACCGAATCGGAATTTTAAGAAATCGGTAAAATACCGATTCGGTAAATACCGAATCCAGAAATGCAATGTAGGGGGCACTCAAGTAAGTGCATTATTGGTGTCTGGATTCGTTATTTACCACCAGTTACAAGTTGATGGTAAATGACGAATACCTTACAAAAAGCATTTTTGTGCTATTTGTAAAGTGCCATGTGGCAGACATACATGCCCTTAGGGCATGTATGTGCGCCACATGTGCACACATGCACGAATCAGGGGTGCAACAGGGTGTCAATGTGACACCCTGCCACCCATGATAATGCCTCCCCTATTACCGATTCGGTATTTACCGAATCGGTAATAGTAACTGGCTTCCCATTCATTCCTATGGGCCTCCAGGCCCATAGGAATGAATGGGAAGGGATGCATTATTACCGATTCGGTAAATACCGATTCATAAATACCGATATTTACCGAATTGGTAATAATTACCGATTATTTACCTACATACTATTTACCGATTCATAAATACCGAATCAGTAAAATTCGGTATTTATGAATCGGTAAATGGTATGTTACCTACATATGGCCCTAAGTGTAGACAGTGCATTGGTGAATATTGGATCTAGTGTGTTTAAAGAGGGTATGGCATATGTTGCTTTGTCGCGAATCAGAACATTATCTGGGTTGTTTTTGATTGATTTTGATGACACAAAGGTTACTGCAGATGCAAACTGTGTAAAAGAGTATAATAGGTTAAGAAGAGCGTACGCTCCCAATTTAGGTCAATATCCTGTATTTGGAAAGCGTGTGGTTGGTCGAAAAAGAAGGTATGAGAATATCTGTACTGAAGGTGTAGAGAAGGGAAAAGAACAAGATAATGTTGTCATTGCAAGCAAAAAGAAAAAGGACACTGTTGAAGAGATTGTTGTTTATCAGTTTGAAAATAGTTCAGGTGTCAACTGCTATGCTAATGTAGTGGTCAATGTTGTTTTTTATCTTGAAGGTTTGCAACAACAAATTATGCAGAATCGGGAAAAAAGATTTTGTTCCTTGTTGCATTCTGTTTCTGAAAAATTGAGAACAGATACAAGTAAAAAAAAGATGTTCGTAATCTTTTGGATGTATGTTCTGATTCTACACAATTTACGCAAAATATCCAACAAGATGCTCAAGAATTTTTAATGTATATGCTTACTGTTTTTGAAAATGAAGGTGTAGAAATAGAAAATATTTTTGGCCTTTGTTACAAATGGGAACATCATTGTGAAAATTGTATGTATACATCTAGGGGGGGCTAGCGAGCCCGGAGCAAAATGGCCGCACTCTAGTGCAGCTCTGCTGGCCGAGATAATCATCCGTCAACTATCCGACTTATCTGGCGCCATCCATGGCTGAATTAGGGCAGCAACTGATTATATAGCACTGTGGACCGAGTTGGCGGCTTTCCTGGGGGCCCTGACTGCTTCTGTCGGGCGTCAGCTCACATCGATTTGCCGGCCTCGCCTGCGGTAAAATGGCTGCTCCCTGAACTCGGACTGATCTTCATATCACTGGCGGCTGCTGCGGAGTGACTACTGCGGCCCGGTGAAGGCCTGCGGGACCCCCGGGTGCTCGGTGTGGGCACCGCGGCCGCCCCCGCAGTTGGTGACATCGGCTGCAGCCCTGCAAACTCACAGGACGGAGGGGCGAGGGGATGGCGTCTGCCGGCCGGACTCTGCCTCGGACTGCGGCGGAAACAGCGGGAACTCGCATTGGGGACTTGCGAGCAACGAGCTGAGGCCCGAGGTGAGGCAGCGCGGAGTGCGGCGTGGGACGGTGCAGGGGCCCTGAAGAAAATTCTGTTGAACTCTGGAGACCCCGAGGGTCTGTTTGTGGCGGCTGGTGCGCGCGGACGTGGATGCTGGGTGAGGCCGCGTCTGGGTTCGTAGCACGTCGGCCGTTGGCTGGCTGGCAGCGGGGGACTCCCTTTATCTGCACTCTGGGCCATACGCGGCCGGGATGATAGTTCTCTCCTGGATATAGCCTGCTACTGCATCCGCCTTGCGCCTGGGATTGCGCTGTGACGGCTTGGCGGTAGAGGTTGCCTGCTTATGGTAGTCTTCAAACCTCTGCAGTGCCGGTGATCTCTCTGCTGTCGATTCTACGGCGCATGAGGTGCGCTGCTGCTGATGTCCTTAGAAGCACCCGGGGACGTTCCTCTGATGCCTGGCTGAACCCCTGCTTGCCTTAAAGGTACTGTCCATGGTTTCCAACTAGCACGTGGTGCTCTCATTTCTACAGTTGTGACCGTGCCCCCGGCTGGCGCAAAGGACAGCTCACCTCTCTGATTTCCATGCCTGGGACTGCGCCTGTCTTGTAGCCTCTGCATGGTGGTCACCTTTGCTACAGGCAATCTGCTGTGTAGTGTGCCTTGCCTTTACCACTGTCGGGCGGGATGGGGACTGTGTCACTCACCATTGGCTTCATCTTTGTGATGCTGTGGATCTCGGGAGCTGGATTATCTCTGTTTGAATTGCACTGGTTGCATCCTGCGGGGAGCTGATTTACTGTTCTTTAATACCTCGGGTGGCGCCTCAGTCCGCGGGATTGATAACTAGTAGCTGGTCAGAATGGGCAAGGTGGACAAACAGCAAACCAAGCTGCAGTTTGAGGCAAAAAAGCATACTAAAGCCACAACACCTGCCATCTCAGACTCTGAACCTGACCTGGAGGCTGGGGCAGCTACGAAACTGGAGCGTATGATGCTCAGTATGCAACAGAGTCTGCACACTATTGACGCCAAGATCGACCACATCAACATGCGCATGGACACCATGGCCTCGAAAATTCCGAAGCACGACTCGCAGATCGCGGAGGCTGAGCAGCGCATTTCTACAGCGGAGGACCGAGTGGAGGCGGTTAGTGCGACATGTGCTAGCATGGAAAAAATACTGGAGGTGATCAGGGCCAAGAATGAGGACATTGAAGCCCGCTCCCGCAGGAATAATATCCGCATAACTGGGGTTGCGGAGAGTACCAACACTGGCCCTATGGAAACGTATGTCGAAACAATGCTCACAACCCTGCTTGGAGCGGAGCACTTCTCGAAGGTGCTCATAGTTGAGCGAGCCCACCGCTCTATGGCTGCTCGGCCGGTCCCGGGTGCTCCTCCGTGCCCTATAATCGCCGAGAATTCCAAGCGGTTAAGAAAAAGCTGCAAACCCTCAAAATCCAGTATGCCATGCTCTCCCCAGCTCGTCTACGCATCCAGCACAACAGGAAGGCATGTATTTTCCTGGCACCAAAAGACGCACTTCAATATATTCAGCGCCTTGAACGGCAGGAGCCGCAGCGTGAGAGGGATGGGAACTCTGACACAGAAGACTGAGCCTGGGAGGCAATATTAGAGCTCAGTATTACTGTTCTACTAGTCCTCTGATGACAATCGTTTATGTATGAAGAGTTTGGTTTATCTATGTTTTTGGGATAAAGTATGCATTTAGTTGGATATCCATAGGATACTATCCTCTGCTGGAGGGAACCTGTTCATAGATCGGTGTTAGAGCAGCGGAGGTCCTGGTTCCGGGCAGTTAACCGCCACTGACAATTGAGGGAATGTTATGTATTGGTTAGCCTGATTCTACATATCCCGGCCCACCCTGGTTATGCGGGGGGCCGAAGGGCTACTTGCAACCCACAATATGGGAATACCCCAAAAGGTTCTGTTTGTTGATGGGGTTTCATTGGGCGACCTTACAGAGGCGCTGTTTTTCTTAATTTCTTGCCCACAGTGGGTTGTGAGAGGAAGATTGTTTTGTTTCTGTTATGCTTATGGGGGGGTTTGCTGGCAGTGTATATTTTCTGCTGCTGTGGGTGGATGGGGTGGTTGGGGATCCATATGGTATGGTATTGGCATTGGCTGGTCTAGTATAACGCACATGGGGTGGAGTGCCTCATGTTTTCTAGATTGCATGGTGAGCTATGTGAATGGGGAGTGTGCGCCTGACAGATATGCAGCAGTCTAATATTTCCTGGATTAGCTGGAATGTGCTGGGTCTTAATAATGCCAAAAAAGTGAGACAGGTGTTAGCTTATTTAGATCGGCATCGTATCTACATTGCCCTGTTGCAAGAGTCACATCTCACTAGTCGGACTGCCAGTAGATGGGCGGGGGTGCAGCTGGCCGCCTCGCACTCTTCGTATGCGCGGGGAGTGATGATCCTTGTTAAAAGGGGTGTTCCGTTTGTCACAACACATGTGGATGAGGATGCTGAGGGACGCTTTATAATAGTGCAGGGTATGCTATATGACACGAAACTGACCATTGTAAATTTGCACGGTCCTAATGTGGATGATCCCACTTTTTTTGATAAAATATGGTGTAAACTCTACCAATTACCGCCTGCGGCGGTTATCTGTGGGGGTGTCCTTAATGTGGTTTTAGATCCTGCATTGGATCGGAGGTCTGCGACGGCTCTGGCCCCCTGGCGTGCTGCTAGGGTTGTGCAGGATGGGATGAGGTCCCTGAATCTTACGGACATCTGGCGCCTTAGGCACCCGCATAATAGAGAGGGTACATGTCACTCATATGCACAACAGTCCTGGTCCCGCTTGGACTACTGGCTGGGTACGTCGGAGGTCTGCATCTGGACCACGCTGGTGAGGCATCTGCCTCAGACACTGTCAGATCACTCGCCGGTGGTACTGGACATGGCGTTGCCGTCTTGCACTCCTCCGCTCCTTCAGTGGAGTTTACAATCGACCTCATTGCTAGATCAGGTATTTAAGGAGGGGATCCGGGAGGCTATCTCTGATTATTTTGCACTCAATTCAGGGGCCGTTCCGACTATGGAATTGCTGTGGGAAGCATTTAAAGTAACCATACGGGGAACTGTATTAGTCTTCAGGCCGGGGTATTAAAGTCATTGCGCCGCTCCATGACTATGCTGGAAAAGGAACTCAGTGCTCTAGAACGCGAGTACGAGGATCAAGCAAACCCCAGAACGTTGGCGCTTATTAAGGGGAAAATAGTGGAATACAATGCAATAGCTGACCAAGAGATAAACCATCTGTCGCGTCGATGTAAAGCACGCTATTATGGGGAGGGGGGCCGGCCGGGCCGGGTGTTAGCTAGTCGTATACTGGAACCCCAGAAGAGAGCGCATATGGTTCAGTCGATCATCACTGATGCGGGCACATACTGTGATACGCTGAATATTTTACGTGCCTTTACGGACTATTATGCTGGAGTATATGCCCATAGGCCTGTAGCTGACGCGGCTGAGCTCGAGCACTATCTTGAGGATATTGCTCTGGTATGGCTGTCACGTAGGCAGCAAGACTTTCTAATGCACCCGCTTACATTGGATGAAGTGCGTGAGGCTATAGCAGCTTTGCCAAATGGAAAGGCTGCAGGCACTGACGGATTGCCGGCTGAATTTTATAAAGAATATGTAGACCAGTTGGTCCCATGTCTCCTGCAACTATATGATGAGGCGTGTGAGGCTCAGTGCTTGCCGCCCACCATGCGAGAGGCGCTGATGGTTTCACTCTTAAAACCGGGGAAGACTCTGGAGACCTGCGAGTCTTACCGCCCCTTATCTCTCATCAACACTGATGTTAAAATTCTGGCAAAAGTGTTAGCCACCCGACTGCAATTACTCTTTCCAGATATGGTCCTTCCGGATCAATCAGGTTTTGTTCCCACTCGTTCCACATCGCATAATTTACGGACGATTTTTGCAGTTATGCATGTTCTGGAACCCAAACTGCCGGCGGTGGCAGTTCTTCTAGACGCTGCGAAGGCGTTCGATTCAATATCCTGGTCATATATGATCACGGTCCTGCATCGCATGGGGGTTCCCTTTGCTTTCACGAATTGGATTAAATTATTATATACAAATCCGGTGGCCCGGGTTCGGATTAATGGGCAGTTATCTGAAGCAATCCCTATCCAGCGGGGTACACGACAGGGGTGCCCACTATCGCCACTGTTATTTGCCCTGGTGTTGGAGCTCCTGGCTTGTATCTTACGTCAGCGCCATGCCCAGACGGCTTTGCGATTTTTGCAGCATCCGCTTGCTGTCTCCATGTATGCGGATGACATGGTGTTGTATGTCCGGGAGCCGGTGAGGTTTCTCGCGCAGCTTATCCGTGAATATGTTCGATTTGAACGCTTCTCGGGCCTGGGCATTAACTGGTCCAAGTCAACAATACTGCCACTCAAGGAGAGCACGCGGCCATTTGATGTAGACTATCCCCTAACGTGGTGCTCGGATACTGTAAAATATTTATGAATTTGGCTATGTAGGGACCCGCAGGCCGTCATACGGGCTAACTTCGGCACGGCCGTCACGCGACTTGAGGACCAGGTGAACAGGTGGATTAAATTGCGCTCTCGTTTTCAGATCGGATAGCGCTGATGAAAATGGTGGTTCTCCCACGCTTTTTGTATCTTTTTCTGAATATCCCGGTGCACCTTCCGCGGCACTTTTTTGACAGGCTTCGTTCCATCACGATCACACTAGCCTGGGGAGGTAAAAAACCTCGTCTTTGGTGGGTGATTCTGACTCTTTCATATGATCAGGGTGGCTTCTCTGCACCTGACTTTCGCTTGTACTACCTTTGTGCACCGGCGCACTATGCCTATTATTGGCAACAAGATCCATCTTATATTCCGCATGTTGCATTAGAGGCTGGTGCGGTGTACCCGATACCTCTCAGGGCGATGTTGGTGAATAACTATACGGTATTCGAGAAGGGGGAAGTTGATACTGTGCAAATTACGACGAGGGCCTGGCACGAACTTGGTCAGCGAGCACATAAATTGCCATTATATGCACCTGGAATGCCGCTTCTTTATCACTCGGATCTTTCGGTCACTGGTGAGACTGGTATGAGGCGAACCCTTAAAGAAATGGGGTTGGCCGCAATGGCGGATGTGTTCCCAAGTGGCCGGTTCATCACATCGGCACACTAAGGTGCCCAAGGCAGCGTTTCCACTATGCATCTCTTTGCCTATGCTAGATTGCGCTCTGCGATGCAGGATCTTTATCCCACTTATCCTCTGGAGCCTCCGACTTTGGAGGCACTGCAATTGATTTACACCACTAAATCTAGAGCCAAGTTGGTCACCCGGCTTTATAATGCTTCTCAGAAGGATGTGCCCCTGGGTGAGGCAGCTGCGCTGGCCAGGTGGAATGCGGTGCTGCCGGAGCCCCTCTCTGAGAATGGTGGTTGGACTGCTGTCGTATGACTGGTCTCTTGACACCCAATGGGAATCTGCGATTAGTGCACTACAAATACTTGCATCAGCTCTACTACACGCCGTCACAGCTTCATCGTTACGGGCTGCAATCAGCTGACACTTGCAAGCGCTGTGACGCCCCGGGGGCTGACTTTTATCATCTAGCATGGACATGTCCCAAAATAACTGAATACTGGAGTTCAGTCACGAGATTTCTTGGTCTAATGGTTGATGAAGTGGTAGAATGGGGCCCTAAAGTGTGTGTGCTGGGTGTCGATGCTAAGGTGAAACTGTCCAATAAGAAATGTGTTTCTTTAGCGTTACTATTGGCTAAACGCAGGGTCTCAATGGTCTGGGGCAGTAGGGCAGTGCCCACCACCAAGCTATGGGTGCAGGATCTGACCTGTTGCCGGGATCAGCTCACGTGTTATGTGGAGGAGCTGCCCGCCCAGTCCAAGCCGCGGGATATTTGGGCACCACTCACGTCCTATCTGTTACGAATTACCGATTTTTGAGGCCCCTAAGCTGGTTGTATGCTTGCCTGCCTGCGTTCACTCTGCATTGTCTTCTATGAAGGTTCTGTCTGTAGCTCCACATGCACTGGTTGATGTACCATACCACACTATGAGTTACATAACATATGCATATGTCATGCGTATTCCATGCCAATGCCACATTTTGAGAGACTGTATAATGTTGTTGATGTTTTTCTTTCTGTATGGAAAATGACAAAAGCATAAATAAAATAAAAATAAATAAATAAAAAAAAAAAAAATGTATACATCTAGAACTAATGTAGACACTTAAAGATTTCTATATTTAACATTACCGGACTGTAAATCAGTGTCTTTCAATAAATTAGTTAAAGCTGCAAATCAAAACATGGAGTGTAGCCAATGTAAATCAGAAATGTTATCCACATTATTTAAAAAAAAAATATGGACAATAAATCATTTTAATGAAGCAACATCGTACAGCTGATTGAAGAAAATTGGACACTTTAATAAAGCAATTTGTAGCAACACAACTATCAATATCAGGAAGGACTTTTGGAGCAATTTTCCATGATGGTCCTTCCACAACATCTGGACATTACACTGCCTATCTAAAATGTGACAAAGGCTGGACACTTTTTAATGATGCCCAGTTGGTTTTCAAACAACGTTTGCCTAGTGAATTACCAAGTTCCTACCTAATTTTTTTAAAGCCAAAGTTTTAGGAAGATAATTCAATGTCTGAGGAATTTATTATTATAATATGTTAGGATTACCATTGGAAAATTTACATAAAAAACAGTGCAAAAATACAATTTGGACTCAAGGAAAGGTATATGTTTGAATTATGGACTTTTTCTTACACATTGGTGAATATTTTAAAGCGACAACATTTACTGTTTTAATAAATTAAAGTTATAAAATGTTGTTAGCAGTAAGCATTTTATATATATGTGATTTGTATTTTCTGGTATTTTACTGAGAATAGAATGTTGTTGTTTTTTAAACAATCTTTTTGATTGGTTTTTTTGCCCACTGTTATGTGATGAGTACGATTGAAATCACTATTTCTAGTGAAATTCAATTTATTCTGAGAACAGCAAAAAAGGCAAACAAATTACTCTGTTTAAATTATGCTGTGTTGTTAAAAATTTCTTATTACATGTTATAACTATTTTTTCTTTTCTTTCACAGATCCTAAGTTTAAAATAAGCAACTTACCACAATTTACATTACAAAAAATAACTGAAAAAAATGTGTACCATTTTTAATTTCTAATACTGTCAAGGTAAGTTTAAATAAGTATTAATATGCACAATGGGTAGATTTGCAAGAAGCTACAAAGTTGTGATACATTCTTCAAAACACCCTGTTTATACCTATGTAGTTTTGGAATGTCCCTATTATAGGATATCATATGACCTGGAAAAAAAACTGATTTGAGTAGTTCATAATATTTCCCATTGTACCTATTGAAGGACCGCAATCATTTCAATCATTCTTCTTTGAGCATCTTTGCAGACAAAACTCTGTGCTTACCTCCTATCATTCACAAGCAATTTTCCAAACAGAAATATGTTACTTTTTGTAACATAGTTATAGCGCAAGACACTCTTATATTTACAAATAGAGGAAAAGGCACTCTGTGTACCTTTTTTTGTCAATGTAAATACGACCTCATCATACACACCACTTTGCTTTGAAAGGGTGTTCTATAAGTGTTGCTGTGCGTGATTGCACAGAATACTGATAGAACAAGACCCATCTCCAGATTTATCAAAAATAATAAATCTGTACATGTGTGTGAATGCTGCACCATTCTCCAATTGGTGTAGCAAAGCACAACAATGAGAATTGTTTTCATTTCTCCTCATTTTTTAACCTTCAATATATGTTAAAATGCTCAGCATACACTGAAGGAGATAAATGCCTTTACTGATTGTTTTTGTGCAGGAAGGTGTGTCTTCCTGCACAAAAACAAACACCACATGACACAGATATTGTTGCACCATGGTGCAAGGGTGCCTGTGTCACCACATGGCTGCACTTTAAGCAGCCGTGCAGACAGAAGCATAGACTTGCAATATTTATGTACATATGTTGCATCCCTGTGCTTCGGAAATACCACAGCACACTGCAGTTAAAGAGGTTAATGTGTGATGCTGCAGCACTTCCTCATAGTTCTGCACTTATATATTCACCATACACTACTAATGCATTTGTTCAGTGTTAGAATTGGGAATCTCTGGTTGACACAGGTAGGGACTTGTGTCAAGCAGGGATCCTTTCTTTCAGTCAGGGTAAGGGGTTACACTCCAACAAAACCCCCTGTTCACCCTCTAGGTAGCTTGGCGCGGGCAGACAAGGCTTATCTCAGGGCGCAATGGTTAAGCAATTGTGACCACACACAATAATTCAATGATACCTCCACAAATGACTCCACACTGGTTTATCAAAAATAAATGTCTTTTATATAAGTAGACTTATCACAAGACCCAATAACGTTAAGCGGGCCCACAATAATCTGAGCAATAAGCAGTTTGTGATGTTTCAGCGTATTTCAGGAGTTCTGTGCGGTTCGGGCGAGTCGTACGATCTGTACGGGCTGGAAGATGCTTAGGAGCGGGGCTTACAAGTGCTGCAGGCGCTCCGGACGGAGCGTACACCCTGCGGTGCTCCCGAGTGGCTCACAAGCGTTGCAGGCGCTCTGGGCGGTGCGTATACCTTACGGGGCGTACGAGCGGGGCTCACACTGCTGCAGGCGCTCCAGAGCGGAGCGTACAGCTTACGGTGAGAGCGGACACTGTACCTTTCTTTTTAGAAGTTCATCACGGACGATGCGTTGAATCCCAGTGCGTTGTACGGTGCGATGTCCTCCTCTTGCGGTGCGAGCTACGGCTCGAAGGGGGCCTCAGTCACGATGCTCAAGGGGACGGTGTGAAAGTACGGTGCGCTGGCTCTTCGTTGCGGCGTACGAGCCGTACCTTGAGAGCGGCGCCTTTCTCAGCGCGGTACGAAGCAGGCAGTACACTCTGGAGGGGGAGCCACATACCAACCACTCTACGCACCGCAACCTGCCCACAACAGGGGTAGGGGGGCACGCTGAATAGTACGATGTGGAGAGGGGGCAAATAACCAGCGTCACGAAGTCCTTCCTTCAAGTTGCGAGCTACGGCTCGTAAGGGGCCTTAGTCGTGTTGTTTGGGCCGGGCAGCGGGGCACAGGCTTGCCAGTGTACATGCCGAGTTGGGAGGCGCACACTATTCTCGGCGTCAGCTTCACGGGGAGGACAGCGGTTCTCAAGGGGGGTGAAGTCCACTGGTCCTGGGACTTCGGTCAGGGGGCAAGCTCAAGCACAAGCCCTTGGAGACCTTAAACAGCACAAGTTGAAGCAAAGTTTATCAGCAATCTTTCTCCTCTCCTTCAGTAGCAAGGCAACCACTGCAGGCCAATCCCCCAGGTCAAGGACAGTACTCCTCCTACAGCTTTCCTGGTTCCTTCCCCTCAGGCAGAGGTTTGTCTTGTAGCAGGATCTGATTTCTTAGGAGCAGGGCTCCTATACTTATACTACATTTCTTTTGTTCTTGCAGGCCAGGGGGGCCCTTGCCTAGTTCGGTCCGGTTTCTGAGCACTTTGTTGACATGATGCAGGCTCCTGCTTTCAGTGTGCAGGGCAGAGTCATCAGACGCTCCACAGGGGGTGGAGGAAGCATTGTGGTGGCAGAGCACAGCCCTATTCAGAGTCCAGGTGTACTCCTCCCACCCATCTATATGTCAATCTCTCTATTCACCACCAGGCTACCTAGCCCTGCACCTCTGGGATTCCCCAGCCCTGTCACTCACACAAGCCAGACAGCAGATACACATCAGCGCAGAGGCGGGCTGAAATGGTTAGGCAAGCAAAGGCCATCTTTCTAAAAGTGGCGTTTGCAAACACAGAACATTAAAATAAACCGTGCTAACAGATGTATTTTATTATTCTGAGTTCAGCCATACTAAACTCGATTTTCTACCATGTTCCCTGGGTCTGTTAGGATCATAGTATGTAACAATTCTAACAGCCCATTCTGGCCTATGAGAACAGGGTAGCCTTACAATAGTGAAAAACGAAAATGGCTGTAATTCACTATTAGGGCATGCCACACACATCAGGACTTGTCCTACCTTATGCTTACAATGCACCCTGCCCTTGGGCCTACCATAGGGGTGACTAACATGAAGTTAAGGGAAGGTTTAGGGACTGGCAAGTGGGTGCACTTGCCAGTCAGCATGACCTGCACGCAGGTTCTGCAGTGGCAGACCTTAGACACATTTTACCAGGCCACTTCTGTGGGTGGCACAACCAGTGCTGCAAGCCCACCCGCAGCATTTGTATTTACAAGCCCTGGGCACTCCTGGTGCACTTTACTGGGGTCTGACAGTAAACCAAATAAGCCAATCATGGAATCCAAACAACATATACATTTTAAATAGGGAGCACTTGCACTGTGGCACTGGTTGGCAGTGGCACAGTGCTCTGAGCAGCTAACACCAGCAAAACACATGAGGCACAGCGACAAAAAGTGGAAGGGCGACTCACGCCAAGGTGCCAGGTCTAACACGTGTCCCCTCCAGCTGAAATGTGGGGAGAACTACCCTACCCCAGGGAGTTCCTCATCACTAAGGCGGAAAAATCTGGACAGACCGTCAGCATTGGTGTGATCTGTACCAGGGCGATGTTCCACCGTGAAATCCATACCCTGTAGGGAAATGGACCACCTCAACAGCTTTGGATTCTCACCCCTCATATGCATCAACCATCTGAGGGGCCTGTGGTCTGTCTGAACCTGGAAGTGAGACCCAAACAGGTATGGTCTTAGCTTCTTCAGTGCCCGGACCACAGCAAATGCCTCACGCTCAATAGCACTCCATCTATGTTCCCGTGGAAGTGACCTTCTGCTAAGGAAGGCTACAGGTTGATCTAGGCCCTCTTCATTCATCTGTGAAAGAACTGTCCCCACACCATGCTCTGAAGCGTCTCTCTGAATGATAAACTCTTTGGAGAAGTTGGGAGCCAAGAGCACGGTCGCCGTGCACATAGCAGCTTTCAGGGCCTCAAAAGCTTTCTGACAGGTGTCAGTCCAAATCACTTTCCTGGGCTGCTTCCTAGAAGTCAGCGCTGTCAAGGGGGCAACAATGTTGCCATACCCCTTGCCAAACCTCCTGTAGTACCCGGTAAGACCTAGGAAGGCTCTCACCTCCGTCTGGGTTTTGGGCGACTTCCAATTCAGGATGGTTTCTATCTTGGGTTGAAGGGGCGCCACCTGGCCGCTCCCAATCTGGTGCCCCAAGTACACCACGGAACCCTGCCCGATCTGGCACTTACTCGCCTTGATCGTAGCACCATAAACACTTCCCAGAGGTGGCGCAGGTGTTCTTCCCAAGTGGAGCTGAACACTGCGATGTCATCCAGGTAGGCTGCACTGAACGAATCCAGCCCAGCCAACACCTGGTTGACCAACCTCTGGAAGGTGGCAGGGGCATTTTTCCCAAAGGGCATAACCCGGAACTGGTAGTGCCCATCTGGGGTGGAAAATGCTGACCTCTCTTTGGCCCCATCGGTCAAGGTGATCTGCCAGTACCCAGACATTAAATCAAATGTGCTGAGGAAGTTGGCAGCCCCTAGCCGATCTATGATCTCATCAGCTCTGGGGATGGGGTGGGCGTCAGTCCTGGTGACTGAATTGAGTCCTCTGTAGTCTACACAGAACCGGAGTTCGGGTGTGGCACCTGGCGCTACAGCCTTTGGGACCAAGACCACTGGGCTGGCCCAAGGACTGCTGGAGGACTCAATGATCCCGTGTGCAAACATCTTGGAGACCTCCTCCTTGATGCAAGCCCTCACCCTGTCAGTCACCCTGTAGGCCTTGTGCCTCACAGGTGTACTATCCCCAGTGTCCACATTATGGACGCACCAATCAGTGACACCGGGAACCAGGGACAACAGATCAGAAAATTGTCCCAGCAGCTGGCGACAATCATTCTGTTGCTCAGGGGTCAGGGCGGAAGAGAGAATGACACCATCCACTGACCCATCTTGCTCCTGGGCTGACAGGAGGTCAGGAAGAGGCTCGGTCTCCTCTTCCATCCCAGCATCTGTTGCCAAGAGCATGCCCACTTGGGACCTCTCCAAGTGGGGCTTGAGGCGGTTGACATGAAGGACCCTTAAGGGGTTCCTTGGAGACCGCAAGTCCACCAAATAAGTAACAGGACTATTGCGCTCCACCACCTCAAAGAGACCGGTCCATTTATCCTGGAGCGCACAAGGCTCCACGGGGGCCAAGACCCACACCTTCTGTCCAGGCTGAAGCTCTACCAGAGTGGCATTCTGGTCGTACCATCGCTTCATCTCCTCCTGGCTGGCTTCCAGATTTGCCTCAGCAAGTTGTCTGAATTGCCTAGTCTGATTCCTGAAGGCCAGCATGTAGCTACATACATTCTGGGGAGGTTTCCTGGGAGATTGCTCCCAGCCTTCCTTGACCAGATTTAGAGGTCCTCTCATGGGGTGGCCATACAGGAGCTCACAGGGGCTGAACCCTAGAGACTTCTGTGGTACCTCACGGTATGCAAAGAGAAGGCATGGCAAGAGGACGTCCCACTTACATCTCATGGGTTCTTCCAGACCCATTATCATTCCTGAGGGTACGGTTGAATCTCTCAACCAACCCATTTCCTTGGGGGTGGTGAGGTGTGGTGAACTTGTAGGTTACACCACACTCTTGCCAAAGGGATTTCATATACTTGGATATGAAATTGGTACCTCGGTCAGACACCACCTCTAGAGGGAATCCCACTCTGTAGAAAATTACCATCAGTGCATGTCCCACCACAGGGGCCGTCACTGTCCTCAGAGGGATGGCTTCCGGGCACCAGGACCAGGATAAACCTGTTGCCCATGGCTGTCCTGGGGTCCAGTGGCCCCACAATGTCAATCCCCACTCGCTGGAATGGGGTACCGACCACAGGGAAGGGCTGGAGAGGAGCCTTCTGCTTCCTCCCACTCTTTCCACTTGACTGGCAAGTCTGACAGGTCCTGCAGTGAGTGTCTGAACTCCTGCGCATTTGAGGCCAATAAAATTGGGTGACAAGACTTTCAAAGGTCTTGTCCTGCCCCAAATGTCCTGCCAATGGCACATCGTGAGCCAGCACTGGAAGGAAGGCTCTGAAGTCCTGGGGTACCACCAGCACACAGGCTGACCCAGGCTCAGCAACCTTAGGCTCTGTATATAGGAGGTCGTTCTCCCAGTAAATGAAATGTGACCCAGACTGATCACCTGCGGCCTGGTCTGCAACCTGCTGCCACAGACCCACGAGAGAAAGGCATTCTTTCTGCACCTTACAAAAGTCCTGCCTGGACGGGCCTCCTTTTTGCTGCCAATGGGTCAGCTCAGGCAGGTCCCCCAGTTCAGCCATCTGTTCCCCGGTAGGCTCCAGGGCATCCGCCTCAAGGTCTGCTTCCTCCTGGGCCGTGGGAACTTCCTGGGCCGGTTTCCCGCGCCCCCTGCCTCTTTTCTCTAAGGCCGGTCCCTGGGCTTCCCTCTCAGGCTCCAGGACCTCTTGAGTACCTCTACTTGCTGCCATGGACCGTGTGGTGACACACGCCCAATCTGGCATACCCAACATCTCCAGGTGAGCACTCCGCTCCAACTTAGCCCATGGTGAGCTGTCCAAATCGTTCCCTAACAGACAGTCTACAGGCATGGCGGGCCTCATAGCTACCTGAAGAGTACCAGACCCCCCCCCACTCAAAGGGAACCTGAGCCACCTTGCAGTGACTCTCTGTGTTCTCAGCTGCAACAACTGGATAGAATGCTCCTGGGACAACCTGCTCTTGAGACCCCAGGTGACACTTGACAGCTGTCACACTGGCTACTTAATCTCTCAGAGCTTCCACCCTACGGCCATTGATGGTCACCCACTGCCTGTATTTCTTAGTGTTATCAGGCAGCTGGGTTTGGGGGACCATCTCACAGTCTCCTAATGAGACAAGGGACATCTCTGCGGGACCCCACCCACCTTGGACTGCCATCTCCTCCCCCAAGGCTACACTAGCCATCTGCCGGGGTGGAGCACCAGTGGGTGCTGGTTTACCATACAAAGGACACTTTAAATCAGAGGCAAAATGCCCCATGTTACCACACTTGTAACATTTTATGGGTCCCTTTTGAACAGGTGGACCTGTCGGGTCCCCGGTCGGCTCTGGGGTGGGGGAGGCTGAGAACCTTTCCCTTGGTTCCATTGGGGATTACTTTGGGGCCTTCTTGGGAACTCCCTCTGGTTACCCCTGTCCCCCCCACTCTTCTGCTGGGGACCCTGCCCACCTTTGGCGGAATCTCCCATTGGACCCTTGTGGACCCTGGTACAGACCCAGCGGTCCGCCTCCTCAGAAAGCTTTCTAGGGTTAGTCAGCCTACTATCAATCAGGTGCTGGCGTAGCTCAGGAAAACAATTACTGGACAAGTGCTCCCATGCCATTAAATCATCAACCTTGCTACCCTTCACCCAACCATCCAGTGCTCTTCAAAAAAAAGTTACATACTCAACATACGTACTGTTTGGAATCTTTGTGCAACCCCTGAACCTTTGCCTATACAACTCAGGGGTCAACCCATACCTAGTCATCAAAGCTGCTTTCATATGGGGATAAGAATTATAATCATCTGAGGGCAAATCTAGCAGTGTGTCCCGCCCCTCACTAAGGAACCGTCCCCACAACCCCGCTCCCCAATCCTTCTCAGGGAACCGGTGGGAAGACATGGCTACCTCATAGGCTTTGAACCACTGCCCTATGTCATAATTCTTAAAAAACTCTTTTACCACGTCCTTTGGTATGAACACCCTTGATTCTGTCTGCACTGACGGTGTGCTGCCACCAAAGGGAGTAGACTCTAAACTTTTTGCTTTTAGATCTAATTCCCTCAACTTCATTTCATGCTCCATTTGGATTCTTCTCTCTTCCAGAGCCAGCTTTTTGCTTTCCAGCTCCAGTTGCCCATTCAATTTAAGTTTTGCCATTTCCATCTCATGCATCCTGGTTTGTTTTCTGTCTGCCAACTCTTCTGGCGACAGGCCTCTGCCAAAACTATGGACGCTTTCTGCTGGTTCAACTACTACCCACTACTACCACATCTCCAGGCGACCTTGACTCAAACCAGGCACTCAGCGCCTTGAGTAGGTCTGCTTTGACTTTACATCCAACATGAGGAACTTTGAATTTCTTGCAGAAGCCCTTCAGCTGGGCCTTGGTGTAGCTTTCTAGTCTCTCTTCTTCCCATTCTACTTCTTCGCTTTCAGAGACTACAGATGGTGCCTTCTCAACAATGACTGAACCAGGCATGATTCCTCAAAAAATTGATATTTCTTGGCAAACAAAAATCCAAAAAGTATGTGGCTACATTATGGGTCTGAACTCACTAAGTGGTGTTCACAAATTCACTGTACATGAATCACAAATGCAAATCCAGAATCCTCACCGCTGACCACCAAAGATAGAATTGGGAATCTCTGGTTGACACCGGTAGGGACTTGTGTCAAGCAGGGATCCTTTCTTCCAGTCAGGGTAAGGGGTTACACTCCAACAATAACCCCTGCTCACCCTCTAGGTAGCTTGGCACGAGCAGACAAGGCTTATCTCAGGGCGCAATGGTTAAGCAATTGTGACCACACACAGTAATTCAATGATACCCCCACAAATGGACTCCACACTGGTTTATCAAAAATAAATATTATATAAGTAGACTTATCACAAGACCCAATAACGTTAAGCATGCCCACAATACTCTGAGCAATAAGCAGTTTGTGATGTTTCAGCATATTTCAGGAGTTCTGTGCGCTACGGGCGCTTCGTACGATCCGTACGGGCTGGAAGATGCTTAGAAGCGGGGCTTACAAGCGCTGCAGGCGCTCCGGACGGAGCATACACCCTGCGGTGCTCCCGAGCGGCTCACAAGCGTTGCAGGCGCTCTGGGCGGTGCGTATACCTTACGGGGCATACGAGCAGGGCTCACACTGCAGCAGGCACTCCAGAGCGGAGCGTACACCTTACGGTGCGAGCGGACACAGTACCTTTCTTTTCAAAAGTTCGTCCTCCTCTTGCGGTGCGAGCTACGGCTCAAAGGGGGCCTCAGTCATGATGCTTAAGGGGACGGTGCAAAAGTACGGTGCGCTGGCTCTTCATTGCGGCGTACGAGCCGTACCTTGAGAGCGGCGCCTTTCTCAGCGCGGTGCGAAGTAGGCAGTACGCTCCAGAGGGGGAGCCACGTACCAACCACTCTACGCGCCGCAACCTGCCGACAACAGGGGTAGGGGGGCACGCTGAATAGTACGATGCGGAGAGGGGGCAAATAACCAGCGTCACGAAGTCCTTCCTTCATGTTGCGAGCTACGACTCGTAAGGGGCCTTAGTCGCGTTATTTGGGCCGGGCAGCGGGGCACAGGCTTGCCAGTGTACGAGCTGAGTTGGGAGGCGCACACTGTTCTCGGCGTCAGCTTCACGGGGAGAACAGCGGTTCTCAAGGGGGGTGAAGTCCACTGGTCCTGGGACTTAGTTCAGGGGCAAGCTCAAGCACAAGCCCTTGGAGACCTTAAACAGCACAAGTTGAAGCAAAGTTTATCAGCAATCTTTCTCCTCTCCTTCAGTAGCAAGGCAACCACTGCTGGCCAATCCCCCAGGTCAGGGACAGTACTCCTCCTATAGCTTTCCCGGTTCCTTCCCCTCAGGCAGAGGTTCGTCTTGTAGCAGGATTTGATTTCTTAGGAGCAATCAATCAATCAATCAATCAATCAAAGCACTTGTATAGCGTTTTACTCACCCGGAGGGTCTCAAGGTGCTTGGGGAAGGGGGGTCCGCTACTGCTCAAACAGCCAGGTCTTGAGTTGCTTCCTGAAGGCGAGGTGGTCTTGGGTCAGGCGGAGGCGGGTGGGGAGGGAGTTCCACATCTTGGCGGCTAGGTAGGAGAAGGATCTTCCTCCCGTTGTGGCTCTTCGGGTGCGGGGGACGGCGGCGAGGGCGTGGCTGGTCGATCGAAGCTGGCGGGTGGGAGTGTAGAAGTTCAGGCGATCGTTGAGGTATCTAGGGCCTTGGTTGTGGAGAGCTTTGTGTGCGTGGGTGAGGAGTCGGAACGTGATTCTCTTGCTGACGGGGAGCCAGTGCAGGTTTCTCAGGTGTGCGGAGATGTGGCTGCGTCGGGGGATGTCCAGGATGAGTCATTCTGAGGTGTTCTGGATGCGCTGGAGTCTTTTTTGGAGTTTTGCAGTGGTTCCGGCGTAGAGGGAGTTGCCGTAGTCCAGTCGGCTGGTGACGAGGGCCTGGGTGACCGTCTTCCTGGTTTCGGTGGGGATCCACCGGAAGATCTTACATAGCATGCGTAGGATGCTGAAGCATGACGAGGAGACGGCGTTGACTTGTCTGGTCATGGAGAGGGAGGAGTCCAGGATGAAGCCCAGGTTGCGTGCGTGGTCTGTTGGTTTGGGTGCGCTGCCCAGGGCAGGGGGCCACCAGGAGTCGTCCCAGGCGGAGGGCGACGATCCCAGGATGAGGACTTCCGTCTTATCTGAGTTCAGTTTCAGGCGGCTGTTCTTCATCCACTCGGCTACGTCTTTCATCCCTTCGTGTAGGTTGGTTCTGGCGGTGGCGGGGTCGTTGGTGAGGGAGAGGATCAGCTGGGTGTCATCGGCGTAGGAGATGATGTTGAGGTTGTGTTGGCGTGCGATGGCCGCGAGGGGGCTCATGTAGATGTTGAACAGCGTGGGGCTGAGTGATGATCCTTGTGGTACGCCGCAGATGACTTCGGTGGCTTCTGATCTGAACGGGGGGAGGCGGACCCTCTGTGTCCTTCCGGCGAGGAAGGAGATGATCCATTCCAGTGCCTTCTCCTGGATTCCGATGTTGTTGAGGCGCTGCACTAGGGTGCGATGGCAGACCGTGTCGAACGCCGCGGAGAGGTCCAGGAGGATGAGGGCCGCTGTTTCCCCGTCGTCGAGCAGGGTTCGGATGTCGTCGGTGGCTGCGATGAGGGCGGTCTTGGTGCTGTGGTTGGCCCGGAAGCCAGACTGCGAGTAGTCGAGGGATCCATTCGTCTCGAGGAAGGCGGCCAGCTGTCTGTTGACGGTCTTCTCGATGACTTTGGTAGGAAACGGGAGGAGCGAGATGGGGCGGTAGTTTTTGAGGTCGGTGGGGTCCGCTGATGGTTTATTCAGTAGGGCGCTGAGTTCGGCGTGCTTCCAGCTCTCAGGGAAGGTTGCGGTGTCGAAGGAGGCGTTGATGATGTCCCGTAGATGGGGTGCGATGACGGAGTCGGCCTTGTTGAAGACGTGGTGAGGGCAGGGGTCGGTTGGTGATCCGGAGTGGATGGAGTTCATCGTGCGGATGGTGTCTTCGGTTTTGACCGGGGTCCAGTCGCGGAGGGTGGTGGTGGGGGGCGTTGGTGCGGTTGTAGGGTGCGTAGGCTGTGTGCTGAAGCTGTTGTGAATGTCTGCGATCTTGCTGTGGAAGAATGAGGCGAGCGAGTTGCAGAGGTCTTGCGATGGGGTGATGTCGTTGTTTCCGGTGCTGGGGTTGGAGAGCTCTTTGACGATGTTGAAGAGTTCCTTGCTGTTGTTGGCGTTGTTGTCCAGTCGTTCCTTGAATACAGTTTTCTTGGTGGCGTGGATCAGTTGGTGGTGTTTTCGAGTGGCAAGCTTGAGGGTGGTAATGTTGTTTGGTGTCGGGTCTCTGCGCCAGGCTTTCTCAAGGGCTCTGCAGTTCTTCTTGGAGCTCTTGAGTTCGTCAGTGAACCAGGATGCTTTCTTGCTGCCGGGTCTGCTGGGGGGGGTCTTCAGTGGAGCGAGGTCGTCTGCGCAGTTGTTGATCCACCTCGTGAGGTTGTTGGCGGCTTGGTTGGGGTTCGCTGAGCTGGCGGGAGGGTTCTGGCTCAGGGATGCGGCGAGCTGGTCGGCTGTGATCTTGTTCCAGCTTCTGCGGGGAACCTGTTGCTGGTGGTGGTGGAGCGTGGTCCTTCTGAAGCTGAAGTGGACGCAGCTGTGGTCCGTCCAGTGGAGTCCGGTGGCGTGGCTGAAGGAGATGTCCTTGCTGGAGGAGAAGACGGGGTCGAGCGTGTGGCCGGCGTAGTGGGTGGGGGTGGTCACCAGTTGCTTGAGTCCGAGGTTGGCGAGGTTGTCCAGCAGGGTGGTGGTGTTGCGGTCGTTGTTGTTCTCCAGGTGGAAGTTGAGGTCCCCGAGGAGGATGTAGTCAGCGGAGGGGAGGGCGTGCGGACTGATGAAGTCGGCGATGTCTTCGCTGAATTGTGTGCGTGGTCCCGGGGGTCTGTAGATGAGGGTGCCTCTGAGGGCGGTCTTTGGGTCGGTGTGGATCTGGAAGTGCAGGTGTTCGGCGGCTGTGAGGGTGTCATCGGAGTTGGTCGTGATGCGGATGCTGTTCTTGTGGACGATGGCGATGCCTCCTCTGGTCTGATTGACACTGTCTCCCCGGGTAATCTTGTATCCGTCCGGGATGGCGATAGCGATGTCGGGCCCTGAGGAGGCGTTCATCCAGGTTTCCGTGAGGAAGGGGACGTCTGGAGATGTGGTGTCGAGCAGGTTCCAGAGTTCCACGGCGTGCCTGTGGACGGATCGGGTGTTGAGCAGGATGCACTTCAGGTGGTTGCTGCTGGTGCTCGGCTTGGTGGGTGCGGTGCAGGTCCGGATGCAGGAGAAGTTGCAGGAGAGGCAGGTGAAGGGTCCGTGGGTGCGTCTTGGGGTGGCTCTGCAGCAGCTGGGGATCTGGCCGGTGTTGAGTGCGATGAGAGTGGCGGCGTCGTACGTCCGGCGGGTGGGCTGGTGTCTGCGGGGTCCAGGGGGTAGGGCGCTGGGCGCGGGCCAGGCGCGGACAGGCGCAGACAGGCTTGCCTTTGGCACGCCTTCAGCGCACAATCGGCGCGCCCGCTGCGCGTCAACGCTGCGCGTGGGAGTGGGCGTGGGCTCCTATACTTATACTACATTTCTTTTGTTCTTGCAGGCCAGGGGGGCCCTTGCCTAGTTCGGTCCGGTTTCTGAGCACTTTGTTGACATGATGCAGGCTCCTGCTTTCAGTGTGCAGGGCAGAGTCATCAGACACTCCACAGGAGGTGGAGCCAGCATTGTGGTGGCAGAGCACAGCCCTATTCAGAGTCCAAGTGTACTCCTCCCACCCATCTATATGTCAATCTCTCTATTCACCACCAGGCTACCTAGCCCTGCCCCTCTGGGATTCCCCAGCCCTGTCACTCACACAAGCCAGACAGCAGATACACATCAGCGCAGAGGCGGGCTGAAATGGTTAGGCAAGCAAAGGCCATCTTTCTAAAAGTGGCGTTTGCAAACACAGAACATTAAAATAAACCTTGCTAACAGATGTATTTTATTATTCTGAGTTCAGGAATACCAAACTCGATTTTCTACCATGTTCCCTGGGTCTGTTAGGATCATAGGATGTAACAATTCTAACAGCCCATTCTGGCCTATGAGAACAGGGTAGCCTTACAACAGTGAAAAACGAAAATGGCTGCAATTCACTATTAGGGCATGCCACACACATCAGGGCTTGTCCTACCTTATGCTTACAATGCACCCTGCCCTTGGGCCTACCATAGGGGTGACTAAGATAAAGTTAAGGGAAGGTTTAGGGACTGACAGGTGGGTGTGTTGTAAATTGAAACAACGATGTGATTAAGCATTTACTAAAGACATTAATTCCTCTGTTATAGATCGTGTTTTCTCTGTTATGTTGGCCGAAGCTTGGACTCCATTTTGTATTGTCATGCTTCCACGTGTTCCCCACGAGAAGAGTCCAACCTCTGTGTTAGTTGCTCTTGTAATCTGCCTAGTAACAGTCTATAAATAGCTCCTTTGTCCATCTGGCACATGCCCAGACTTGACCACATCTGTTATCAGTTAGCCTTGCTTGACCATGTTTTCGCGGGCTCAAGGAGTGCGTTAGCTCCGCCCACATATTGATTCAGTATCGAAAATGACCATAAATGGTAATGTTCTTCGTCTTCATGTTGTATCCACCCACTTATGAGCCCCTCTACTGTGTATAAAAGGGGACCATGTACGAAGGTTCTTTGTACTACTCTATGCAATACTGAAGAGTGTTGTGTGGATTGTAGGACCACCCTTAAGGGTTAATAAATGCTGTCTTTGTACTTTGCAGTTTCCGTGCCAACTTCCTTATAGATTCCATTACAGGAGAGCGAACCCTTGTGTCCTGCGGGCCTAGCTGGGGCCTGTATTCAACAATTGGCGCCCGTCACGTGGGGCTCATCGGCGACTCGGATGCTCGAAGGATTGGTCGCGACGAAGGTGAGGAATTGGGCCGGAGACGTGATCACTGCCAGCGGCGTCTTAGCCCTGGTATCCCAAGGTTTTTCTTCCTTCCCTTCCGAGCTGACCGTCTGGGTGGCGCCGGTCCTCGACTGAGACCTCTTCTGTCGGTCTTGCCGTGAAAGCCGTTTGGGCGATTGTGGAGCTTGGCAGTTGGAATCTGGACTCTTGATTGGTAAGAACCGGTGTACGGTACTTGCTCCGAGTTTTTGAAGCCTGATCTGGCTATTTGAGTTTGATTTGTGATGACTAGTCATATTTTGGATTTGTCTTTGTGAATATATATGCGTTGCAACACATATAGGCAGGTAATGTGGAGAGATTTCTCCAGAGCTGTGTAACTTTGAACGGCGCAACGATTAAGTGCCATTTTTTATATAATATTGCATATTTTGCATTATTTCTGAGCATGCCTGCTTTCAGCGCACTCCGTAAGTGGTGCTGCTGTTTCGGAAACCGGTTGAACCTCGAGGAATCTGCTCCAGCTCCCCCAGAGGGGACTCCTAATAGGGATATGTATGTGAAGCATGGTCTTTCTTCCATAATGTACAGCACAGTATGGAGGAAATATACTAAAAAAGATCCTGAGTTGCGATGGCCTTTGTATGGATCGTTTGATATACGTAAGATTGAGTATGTGGAACAGTGCATGTGTAAGCGGCGTGCTCGTCAGGATATGTTTGAGTGTGTGCGGTTGTGGGTGAAGGAGGTGCGTGAGCGAGAGAAGCGTGAGAGAGCGCTGTTTGATAAAGAACAACGGAAGAATGATCGTGTGCGAGCACAGGAAGCGAAGCGTCGGGAGGACAGAGAGCAGACGGACAGGCAAGAGAAGGAGCGTAGGCTACAAGTTTCGGGTCAATACGTTGTTCGGCAGCCACTTTATCCTGTCCTTAATAATCTCGATGATGATTTTTCTTTACTAGATCGCCCTCCGCCCCCATATGTCGGCGCATCTGCTCCGAGGCCGCAAGATTCTGTCCCGGGTACGGGTAAGGTAGATACGCGGTCCATGTTATCAGCCGACCAAATGGCTGAGCTCCGGCAAATTTCCTTCCGTGCACTTAACGGCAAAATATCTATAGAGGAATTATTTCATACTTGGGGGTCGTGGCAGGAGAGAGATAAATTGTATTTTCTGGGCCATTTCGCGGATGAAGTGATTGATGCTTTCCGGAAACGTTCTGGTGTTTTTGAGCCCGACGAAGTATCATCGGATGCTAAAGCATTGCGTAATGGTGTTTTCTCTTTTTCTAAGGCTCCAGATACGGTTCGGCGGCTGTTCGCCTTGCGGGACGAGGTGCTGGTCTATAAAGAGAAAGCGCGCCAGTGAGCAGGGAAGGAGAAGCAGTCGGATTCGTGCACATCAGAGGGCCACTCATCCACCTCCCAGTCAGATAAGGATGACATAGTGCATGTTAAACCAATGCGAGAGGCGGCGCCTTTGTATGTTCCTCCTAAAGGAGCGGGGACTAGCTCGGACATTACCTCCGCCGATGCTAAGGGATATTTCGTGTATAATTGGGTTTACACTCCATGGCATAGGGCTGATGTTATGGCTTTAAAGAATGCGCTGCCTGACCCCCGCAAGAATCCAGCGGCCTTCTACGAAGAAGTAGAGGGGGCCTTGAATTCTTGCGTCATGACTTTAGCAGATATAGATTTGTTCTTTGGGCTTATTCTACCACCAGACATGTGGCGATCTGTGCGGAAGGTGGATGATGCCGCCACTTTTAAGGCTCGATGGTCTGAACTGGAGGATGAGGATAGGGAGAGGAAGCCTGCGCAGAAACCGCCCCAGAATATTTTAGATCTCCCTGCTGCTATTGTGGCTAAGTTGAAGACAATTATCCCCCCTAAAAAAATTTACTGGAATATGTTAGCTGCATGTAAACAGAAAGTTGACGAGTCAGTTGCGGACTTCTTTACGCGCTTTGAGGAGACGTTTCATGATTTTAGTGGCCAGTCGCTTACTGACGATACGGGACGCCACCTTTTTGCGGATAAATATGTGGCTAATCTGCTGCCGGCAGTTGCGGCCCGTCTGAAAGCGAGTGAAAGTTCTTGGTCCTCCGCTACGCCGACGGCCCTCCTGACTATCGCCCAGTATTATGAGCGTCAGGAGCAAGAAGCAAAGGGCCAGGAGGAAAAGAAATCGAAAGATTTGAAAACAAAGGTGATGTTGGCGCAAGTCTATGGCCCGCCTCGACGGGGTAGTAATAGAGGTAGGGGAGGATCTTATGGTCCTCCCTCGGGCCGGTCTGATTTGAATAGGAATCAATGTGCGTATTGTAAGCAATCGGGTCATTGGGCTAGGGACTGCCCGGTGTTGCATGCGTCGCGCCAGGGGCATACCCACGGTGGCCCGCGAGGTAGAGGGGGTTTCTCGAACTTTCGAGGGAATTCTAACGAACAGGCTCGTCTTGAGTCTGCTGGACAGCACCGAGATAGATCAAATGTTTTCGATCGCCAGCATCAGTATCAAGCATCAGGAATTGACCGGTCGGGGTACCATGACTCTCAGCATGCATAGGATTGCGTTGGATGGGGGTTAGAATCAGTTGAGGTGCCGGTCGATCAGAAGGGCCCTTATGTATCGGCTGAGGTTTTGGGCTCTACTGATCAGTTCCTAGTGGATACTGGAGCGACACGTAGAGCTCTATCTAAGCAATTGGTTCCGGGGGCTCCCCCATCCGGCTTAATGGTCACATCGGTAGGGTTTGATGGTACACTCTCCCGAAGCCCTCTTTCACAGCCCCTCATGTTTAAGGTTGATTCTTTTTCTGCACCCTGTCCGTTTCTGCTTGCCCCGTACACACCGGATAATATTATGGGTCTTGATATGTTAAAGCACTTTAGGGCTACTATCCGCTGCTCCCCTGCTGGTGTGCGGGTAATATTGAATGACAATTACCCCCGATCTGAACGGATGTGTACGATGTCAGAGGATGCGCTGTTGGCTACCCTCCCTCATGCTTTGTGGGCAACTTCGGATACTGATGTGGGACAAATGGTGATTCCGCCGGTCCACATTAGCGTCCAGGAGGGGGCGGTGTTACCACGCCTCCCACAGTACCGTATTTCCCAGGAGGGCGAGGAGGCTCTCATACAGATAGTGCAGGATTTGATAACGGTTGGGGTAGTCGAGGAAGTCCCCTACAACATTTGTAACAGTCCGATTCTTCCCATACTGAAAAAGGATACGGATGCCAGAGTTTATCGGTTTATAATTGATTTGAGGGAAGTGAACAAGATCGTGATACCTCAATACCCAGTGGTTTCCGATATCACGACGTTGCTTACCTTGGTCCCGCCTACGGCGACCATGTTCTCAGTGATTGATTTGAAAAATGCCTTCTTTTCCATTCCCATTCACCCTGATAGCCGATATCTTTTTGGGTTTACATTGAATAATAGATCTTATCGTTTCTGTAGGATTCCCCAGGGCTATACAGAAAGCCCTAGCATTTACAGTCAGGCTTTGAAACGACAATTGGATTCCTTTGTCCTGCTCGAGGGTGTCGCCCTCATTCAATATGTCGATGATATCTTACTGGCGGCTGACACCCTGGAGTTATGTGAAAAAAGTACGTTGTCCTTACTTTCCTTTCTAGCGTCCCGCAATCATAAGGTATCTAGGAAGAAATTGCAATTCTGTAGACCAAAGGTGACTTATCTGGGTCACCTTTTGTCTAAGGAGGGACGTGCACTCACACCGGATCGTATCCAAGTAATTTTGGATACACCGAGACCATCCATGCAGAAGGATGTGCGTGCATTTTTGGGCCTTGTTTCTTTTTGTAGACAGTGGATATTGGGGTTCTCGCACATAGCTAAGCCATTGTTAGCCCTCTTGACAAAGGACACGCCTATCCCAATCCCTTGGTCAGATGAGTGTGATACTGCTTTTCAGCAACTACGACAGGCCCTTTGTTCAGCACCAGTGTTAGGAACCCCTGATTATGCAAAACCCTTTTCGTTGTATGTGCATGAGAAAGATGGATGTGCATTGTCAGTTTTAGTGCAGATGCACGGTGATAAGCAGCGCCCATGTGCATATTTTTCGGCTGTACTTGATCCTGTTGCCCGAGCATTACCAGGGTGTTTTCGCTCGGTTGCGGCGACAGCCGTGTCAATACGCCAAAGCGAGGGAATTGTGTTATCTCATAAGCTGTTGGTATTAGTCCCCCATGCTGTTGATGCCCTGCTTAATCAAACAAAGACGCAGCATTTGACCAGTGCCCGTTTAACGGGATATGAGTTGACGCTTTTGGCTCCTCATATTACGTTGAAAAGGTGCGTAACGCTAAACCCGGCAACATTGCTGCCATACCCCGAAACCCAGCCTGAGGCGCGGAAAGCGCATGATTGTATTCTCGTGACTGAGGAACAAACAAAGGGTCGTATTGATCTCCAGGATACGCCCTTTCCAGATGTAGATGGAGAACTGTGGGTGGATGGATCCTGTCTGAAGCTACCAGATGGTACGGCTTCAGCAGCATATGCAATTACCACATTACAAACGATAGTGGAGACAGCACGCATACCACAGAAATCAGCTCAAGCAGCGGAACTGATAGCATTAACACGAGCATGTGAGCTCAGTAGAGGATTATGTGTGAATGTTTATACAGATAGCCGCTATGCCTTCGGAGTAGCGCATGACTTCGGCCTACTCTGGAAGGAGAGAGGGTTTTTAACGTCACATGGAGTACAGATAATGCATGGAGAGTTAGTTCAGAATCTTTTAACTGCATTGACATACCCAAAGAAAATTGCCATTGTTAAGTGTAGCGCCCATAGGAAAGTGGTTGATAAAGTTGGAGAAGGGAATGCGTTAGCGGATCGAGTAGCACGGGAGACTGCGATGCAGCCCGGTACTACTGCCATGTATGTAGTGAAGTCACAAGTGGAGAGATGGCATGATGCGAAGGAGGAAGTGCGAGAAATGCAAAGGACCGCTTCTGACAAAGAGCGGGAACAATGGGCTAGCGAGGGAGAACTGGATGACGAGGGTTGCTGGAGAAATAAGCAGATGGATAGATGGAAATTACCCACGGCCTTTGTACAACCTATGGTTCAGATGGCACATGGGCTAGCACATGTTGGAGCTTCCGCAATTGTGAAAATGCTTACCCAAGTCTGGGAGCATCCAGAGATTGCTAGCACGGCAAAGAGAGTGGTGCAGACCTGTATGATCTGCCTGAGGTACAACCCAGGAAAGGGTACTCGAACTCCAGCAGGAGGATTTGTGACACCCACTGCACCCTTTGAGGTTTTGCAGATGGATTACATCCAGCTTGAGCGCTGTAATAATCTGAAGTATGTTCTAGTAGTGGTCTGCGCTTTCAGCAAATGGGTTGAAGCGTACCCTACGAAAGACAATACTGCAATGACTACTGCGAAGCTGCTGCTAAAGGAGTTTTTCCCCCGATATGGCGTTTGTAGACTTCTGTGGAGTGATAATGGCCCTCACTTTGTAGCGGATGTTATAAAGTATGTCTTGAAGGGTCTAGGCATCACTCAGAAGTTCCACGCCGTGTTTCATCCTCAGTCTGCAGGCCTAGTTGAGAAGTATAATGGTACACTGAAGCTTAAGATCGCCAAAATTCAAGCTTCGACGTCTTTGACTTGGCCAGACGCTCTGCCACTGGCGTTATTGTCAGTTAGATCCGTACCGCACTCTCGAACCGGCCTTACGCCATATGAGATCGTCTTTGGACGCCCAATGAATATTTGGGGTCCACCAAGACCTAAGGCTGTGTATGATGTACCTTGTGTAATGATGAGCGATTATCTGGCACAGTTAACGGATAACTTGGTTTCTATCCATCAACAGGTCCGAGAGGCGCTCCCTGATCGGTCTACCGGTGAAGGACATGGTCTCCGGCCTGGGGACCACGTGATGGTGAAAGTTTTCGACAGGACGAACAGCTTGGAACCGAGATGGGTGGGCCCTGAGCAGGTCCTCCTCGCAACGAGGACGGCTGTGCGAGTCTCCAACCGAAAGAATTGGATCCACTCTCTGCACTGTAGGAAGGTGCCGCCTGGATTGGTGGAACCTGCCGTGCTGACCGATCAACGAGAAATCTTGGCTGCAGAGACAGGCAGTGCTGCGGAGCCAAACGCCACTGAGGAGCTCTTTCCGGACCACGCGACTCCTGGAGGAAGGCGATATCATCTTCGACCAAGGAAGTGAGTTTTCCAGTAGCGGGACATACTGTCAGAACGGCCCTTGGGTTAGTGAAACGGAGAGCCGATGAGGCAAGGGGGGGGGATCAGCCCTGCATTAGTGTAGCGACACCCGTCTTGGCCCGCTGGTGAAGAAATCAACCGCTGCCCAAGGGGAAGAGTTCTGACAGACTTTTAGTTTCAGGAAGATATTGGGTTTTATTTTTACTTTGATATGGAGAAAAAGAAAATCCTTTGTGCATTAGGGTTCATGTTGACAGTAGCCATTGTTGGGATAACCACATGGTTCGTGGAGGATGTAACTCCCGCTCGGAAGATTCTTGTGTTGACAACTCCGGTGCCTGAGGAGCACTATTTTTATACATTACCGTATCAAGAGTTGAAGCATCGACAATCTTACCTGAATAACACTTTCATCCAGATGCTGCATCATACCCACGTTGCTACGAATGCTACGAACTGTGGGATATGTGGGATGATGCCAGCTCATCAGAAGAAAGGAGGAACGCCATTTATACCACTTCCTTTCTCTCATAATGGCTCTTGTAGAGCATGGTATACTTTGCTTTTTGCCACTCGGAAACCGACAGTGGGACGATTGCTTTTTAGACTTAATAAAGAATGCCATCAAGACAAGAATGGGTATCCACAAGCGAATGGGACAATTTGGGAGTGGGAAGAGTACCGACCAGACAATGAATCCATTCCCTACATCTTTACGAACACAAGAGACACTGTGGGAAGAGATAAATTTGTAATTCAAGTAGCACAAGCTCAAGCGGACCTGTGTGTCCAGAGTGTGGGTTTTATTCCTGTTGGTGTTAGTGATTGTATTACTGTTTTGAATATTGATGGGTTGAACAATAGTACCTTTTTAGCCTCCCATAATACGTACTTTGTGTGTGGAAATAAAGGTTATTACCGTCTGCCGGCTGGGTGGTCTGGGGTATGCTATGTATCATTTCTATTACCTCCTGTATTCTTAGCACCCGCATCTTATCATAAGGATTTGAAATTATTAAATAATGTGACTGTAAATAGGTATAAACGTACTCTATCAATTGATTATATAGATCAGACTGACACCAGTCTGCAACAGTATATTGATTTTAACTTAGGACTGTTTTTCTTTGTTGGAGCTGCCCTGAACAGTAGGAAGATCCGAAGATTAACAAGAGTGGTAGAAGCTGTGACAAATCAGACTGCTGCTGCTCTTGGGAATCTTACGGAGGAATTACAGATCACTAGAATTGTTGCATTGCAGAATCGTATGGTACTAGACGTTATGCTAGCTGACAGAGGAGGAGCATGTAAAATTATTGGAAGTAGCTGTTGTGTGTTTATCCCTGATCATACGCCATCAGTTTATAATGCCATCAATAAACTGCATAAAATTGCAGCTGAGATCCATACAGAAAACGGCACTTGGTCTTTTTCTGGATGGTTTTGGGCGTTAATTACCGCCTGGGGATGGAAGGTTCTAACTGGTCTCTGCATTATTGTAGCGGTTCTGTTTTCATGCTGTATTTGTATCCAATGTGGTCCCTTGCTCTGCTCATTATGTGTATCATTCTGTATCCCTGATAAGAAAGCTATTGCCGATGTTGCCCACCAAAAACGTTTAGCTAAAGAAGTTGAAGAAATGATGACAATTGATATATATGATGATTATCCTAACAAACCGGATGTCTTCAGTAAATGCTGAAAGGGTCGTCTGTTGTAAATTGAAACAACGATGTGATTAAGCATTTACTAAAGACATTAATTCCTCTGTTATAGATCGTGTTTTCTCTGTTATGTTGGCCGAAGCTTGGACTCCATTTTGTATTGTCATGCTTCCACGTGTTCCCCACGAGAAGAGTCCAACCTCTGTGTTAGTTGCTCTTGTAATCTGCCTAGTAACAGTCTATAAATAGCTCCTTTGTCCATCTGGCACATGCCCAGACTTGACCACATCTGTTATCAGTTAGCCTTGCTTGACCATGTTTTCGCGGGCTCAAGGAGTGCGTTAGCTCCGCCCACATATTGATTCAGTATCGAAAATGACCATAAATGGTAATGTTCTTCGTCTTCATGTTGTATCCACCCACTTATGAGCCCCTCTACTGTGTATAAAAGGGGACCATGTACGAAGGTTCTTTGTACTACTCTATGCAATACTGAAGAGTGTTGTGTGGATTGTAGGACCACCCTTAAGGGTTAATAAATGCTGTCTTTGTACTTTGCAGTTTCTGTGCCAACTTCCTTATAGATTCCATTACAGGAGAGCGAACCCTTGTGTCCTGCGGGCCTAGCTGGGGCCTGTATTCAACAGGTGCACTTGCCAGTCAGCATGACAGTACCAGACTGCACGCAGGTTCTGCAGTGGCAGACCTTAGACACACTTACCAGGCCGCTTATGTGGGTGGCACAACCAGTGCTGCAAGCCCACCAGCAGCATTTGTATTTACAAGCCCTGGGCACTCCTGGTGCACTTTACTGGGGTCTGATAGTAAACCAAAGAAGCCAATCATGGAATCCAACCAACATATACATTTTAAATAGGGAGCACTTGAACTGTGGCACTGGGTGGCAGTGGCACAGTGCTCTGAGCAGCTAACACCAGCAAAACACATGAGGCAAAGTGGAAGGGAGACTCACGCCAAGGTGCCAGGTCTAACATTCAGTCAATTACGCACTACACATACATTCATCTAAACTTTCACACACTAACATACAAATATAGCTCTTTTTTTAAACCAGGAAAGTTAGTTCTTACAAGAACTTTTTTTTTCTTCTTTTTTCTTTTATATTATTATTTTTTTGGTTTTCTGAACAGTTTTTTTACTGTTTTGGTTTTTGTGGAAAAAAGGAAAAAACAGAACTGGAGGAACAAAACAATGAACTTCAGAGAAAATTAAAAAATTTAAAAAAAACTAGCAAAGATGGTTTTCTGGCTTCCTGCAAATTAAGTCAATGGACTGCTCTCCGTAGCAAAGGACGGCATTGCATTTTAGGCAGAGGATTTTCAGTGTGGCAAACTGTGGATGGATGTCCAAGTGTTGGTCTGATGGATCCACGCGCGAAGTACTCGGCTGTGATGCCTGTGAAGGACCAGGAAGAACTCGCATTCTTCGGCACTCTTCACGTGCCAGGTTGACTGGATGCATGGTTTTGAGGTGTTTTTTCATGCTGGCTCTACCACATGAATACTTTTTAGTTGGATCGCCACGGGAGAGCACTCGTTGACATATCTTGCATGTCACTAAGGTGGCATTGGTTTTGGTTTGCCCCTCTGGAAAAGTTAAAAATGTCCAGACCACAGATGAATACCTTTCTGGGCGTGGTGGTTCAACCAGAAATTCATCTTCAGATGAATGTGCAGATGCTGGAGATGCCTGCTGCCCTGAAGCCATTGTTTGCAAAAAAAGTTTGATCCAAGTGTAAACTTAGTCAAAAAAAGTTCTTCTCAGCAGAGAGATGCTCCTCCAAAGAAGGTCTAAGGAGAATGATTGAAATGGGTGGGGTCTTTCAATAGTTAGAATAGGAAGTCTAATGAACCAATCAAATCTATTTTTTTCAGGTCACATGGGATCCGCGCACCGTGCGCATAGGCAGCACGCACCGAGCGCGGATTCATGAAATTGTATTTAAAAGCAATATAGGATGATTAAAAGTAAAAATATATTAATTTTATGAGTAGCTTAGATTATGTCCTCCCTTAATATTTACATGAAATACATATATATATATGTTTTTTGACATTTAAAATATTTCGCGGGATTCGCGCACCCACCGCGTCAACCACGCACATGACGTTTCATGGAAGTGCGCGAGCGTCGCGTAATGTATTTCGTACGTGTCGCTTATGCGCTTGGAGTCGCGTACATGAACCCTGTTTAATGTCTACATGGCCCCCCTTGAAGACATCGTGACCCCTTATGGGATAAAAATAGTAAACTACGCCGACGACACACAACTTGTCGTCTCTTTGTCACACCTAGATAAACACCCAGACAGCCTGCTGAACTGTCTCCAGGATATTCACTCCTGGATGTGCGATTCTTCCTTGAAACTGAACGGTGCAAAAACGGAAATCATGCTCTTGGGCAACAAATGGACCTCCATCCCACCATCAGTATGGCCGGATGCCTTTGGTGATATCCCCAAACCTAAAAAAGAGATTAAGACACTGGGGGTGTGGCTTGAACCTGATGTCACCATGAAGACCCAGGCAACCAAAACTGCTGGAACGTGTTTTGGCCTCTTGCGGTCAATTCGTAAGATTCTCCCCCTCCTTCCTCCTCTTTCCAGGAAATTATTGGTTCAAGGGCTCATCCTAGCCCGGCTGGACTACAGTAACGCCGTCTACCTCGGCGCACCCGAATTTACCCTGGCCAAACTCCAACGGATCCAAAACGCGGCGGCGCGGCTAATCATGAACCTTCCCCCCAGAGCCTCTGCCAAGCCGGCTCTCAAAGCTCTTCACTGGCTTCCTGTCCGCCAGCGTGTTGAGTTCACAGCCCTGTGCACCACCCATAAACTTATCAACGGTGTTGGTCCAGCAGTCCTGAAAGACATGATCACCCCCTACAGGGCTTCCAGACTCCTCCGCTCTGACGGCGAACATCTGGCCACAGTCCCTAGGTTTAAGAAGGCACGCACCGGTGGACGACGTTTCTCTGTCAAGGCCTCTGTAGGTTGGAACTCTCTTCCTCGCAACCTGCGTCTGGAACCCTGTCACGCTCTTTTCCGAAAAAAATTAAAAACCTTCCTGTTCCCCAAATAGTTCACTCGGTTTTCCTCTCTTGGTCACACAAAGCTATAGCGCGGGGATGCCTACGGGTCACCAGGCGCTTTATAAATCGCAAAATAAATAAATAATAAATAGCAATCGAGCACGAAAATACGTACCCAACGCACACCGTACGCGGATCCTACACTACAATCGTAAAATGGCAACTATGTTCCGCGCAGGGATCGAGAAAGGTGCGCATTGGGTGCACGAATCCAAAAAATAATTGAAAAAAAATAATAAAGTATTAAAAATATAGTTTACAAAATATTTTTAAAAATTATAAAACAATAGTTACAAAGAATTTACAAATATTTGTAAAAAAAATTTCATTAAAAACAAATAATATTTATTACTTTTTTAAAGAAATAAGTAAAAAAAAACTTACAAAAATGGTGAAAAACAATATAAAAAGCATAAATAAAGGAATTGATATACTGAAAAATAAAGATTTAGAAATCCTATGAAAATTATTAAAAATCATAGGTTAGAGATAAGTTATAGATAGGCATTAGCATTTAAAAAGCCTTTGAAATTCACTTAAAAAACCATAAGTTTCAGATATGTTATAGTTAGGAATTAGCATTTAAAAAAACCTTTGAAATTCACTGAAAAAAACATAGGCTTCAGGCACGTTATTGTTAGGAATTAGCATTTAAAAAACCTTAGAAATTCACTGAAAAAACCGTAGGTTTCAGGGGCGTTATAGTTAGCTGGACATTTCCCTCGTACAAAACCATTGAAATTCCCCCGTTATAGTTAGTTCAGCTAACTATAACTCGCGCCCCCGCAATGCACTGCTGATGACATCACATATTACATCACTCATGGCATGGTCAGTGACATCACTGATGACATCACTGATAACATCTCAAATGACATCACTGATGACATCATCCATGTGATCATCTGATGCATCTTCTCACAACCTAATATAACCTTTGATACACCCACTCTAAATGACATACTGCCATTCTCAAAACCATGGACACTCCAACACCAATAAGTACATACCCCATCACAGAGTCTTAGGTCTACACACCCATCCACTCACTCACCCGTACAGTCACTCATACTTATGGTCACTCAGTAGAGGACTATCATATGCACTCATGTACCTATATAGACACTCAAACACTGCTACTCATCCATAGAGGTACTCACACACGTACTCAGTCATGCAAATAATGAATCACACTGCCATTTACTCACCTATACAGTTATACACACACTAGCTCAATTACTCATACAAATACTGCTCTTATAGAATCAATGATACAAGCACACACTCAATCATACAGCCACTCACACGATCACACACTCTCACTTATAGTCATTTCTGTACTCCAACACACATATATACTGCCGTTCACATATGTACTAAATCACACATATACTAATGAAATATAGATTCACTCACTAACACAACCATACACTTACTCACCCACCCATACAGTCCATCACAGGCCTAGTCTTGAAACCATGCACCCAGTGAATCACCCACTCACATATCTATGCACAGAGTCACATACACCCCACCCACACAAACACTCAGGCACCCATACAGATACTCATACAACCAATCTATAACCCATATAGACAATCATGTAGCTATTTGAAACCTATACAGCCACTTACACACCAGTAGACAGACAGATACAGACAATCACACAGTTTACACCCTAACCCATGCATTCAGTAAGATACGTTTAATAACTCACTTATAGAGTCAGTCACGCACCAACAAAATCATCCATTCACACACTTATACACCCACTCATTCTTCAATATGCCTTTCCCTATATATAATAAACATATTTAAACTTTACAGAAACACACAGACACTGGATGATGTCATCAGTGATGTCATCAGTGATGTCATTTGAGATGTCATCAGTGATGTCACTGACCATGTCATGATTGGTGTAATATGTGATGTCATCAGCAGTGCATTGCGGGGCGCGAGTTATAGTTAGCTGAACTAACTATAAAGGGGGATTTTCAATGGCTTTGTGTGAGGGAAAAGTCCAGCTAACTATAACGCCCCTGAAACCTATGGTTTTTTCCAGTGAATTTCTAAGGTTTTTTAAATGCTAATTCCTAACTATAACATGCCTGAAACCTATGGTTTTTTCAGTGAATTTCAAAGGTTTTTGAAATGCTAATTCCTAACTATAACATACCTGAAACCTATGGTTTTTTAAGTGAATATATATATATATATACACACAAATATATTCACAGATGGACAAAACAAATAGCAGAAGGAGCAAAATTCATCCATCACAAAAGGGAAAACTACTTCCGTGCTACGTGGGCTACACTTATACGCAAGAAAAAATAACTGGAAACATATCCCATTGGAGATGTAGTAAACACTACTCCAATTCTTGCTATGGGAGAGCCACAACAGTAGAAACAAATGTAGTTAATATCAGGGAACACAACCATCCCTCCAACATCACAGAAATAGAGGTCAGAAATGCTCTAGAAACAATAGGATAGGCAAGCACCAGCTCCCAACAGACCAGTTGCCAAATACTAAAAAATGTATTAACTAGAGTCCCTGAACATGTCACAGGACAACTACTATCCATCCCCACTCTAAAAAGATTAATAGCCAGAACTAAAAGAGCTACCACCCATGCCCCAAACATTTGCTAAATAAAAATCTTAACAGAATACACGGTCACCCACAGAGAAGAGAGATACATTTTTCATGAAAATAACAGTCATAAAAAATGAATTATCATCTTTGCCACCAACAACAACATACAAAAACTAAAAAACAATGAAACGTGGATGATGGACGGCACATTCAAAGTTTGCCCCAAACCTTTTTACCAACTATATACCATCCACAGTGAATATGAAGACCCTAACATCCCCTTCACATACGCACTACTCCCTAAAAGCAAAAAGCACCTACATAGAGCTCCTTACAATAATAAAACAACACACAGACAACTACTTTCCACAAAAATAATCATTGACTTTGAACGAGCAATAATTCAGGCAATTTAAAAAATATACCCACACACTGCAATGCAAGGTTGCTATTATCACTTCAACCAAAGTATCTGGAGACATCTCCAAAAATCTTCTCTAAGTATAGATGAATCCACCAATAGCAACTTTGCCTATCAAATAAAAAAATTAATAGCCCAGGCCTATGTACCAACAACTGAAGTAGCCAACTATTGTAACATACTACTTGAAAGCCCTTTCTACCAAGCAAACAAAACCAAATTAACTCCCTTCCTAGAATATTTTGAAGACACTTGGGTGGGAAGACTACATAGGTCCGGGCACTGTAAAAAAACAAAGTTTCAAAATCCCTAGTGGAAAGTCTATGAAAGCACTCTAGCTCATAAAGCTAAAACTAACAACATGGTGGAAGGATGGCACAATGCCTTCCAAGCCACAATAGGAAGAGGACACACAACCTTACACAAACTAATAGAATCCATTAAAAAAGAACAAAGCTATCAAGAGCTAAGGCTAGAGCAATCCCTCACTAAAATAGGCCCTAAACTAAGTAAACAAACAAAAACAATGTATGAATACCTACAACATAAAACTCGACTATTTCCAAACACCAAAGGGCTAGAATAGCTAGACATGATTGCTAAATCGATACTATAAACAAAAAATAACCCTAAACATCATAAGTATTTTTAAATGACAAAACATTTCAACTATACAATTCTACTCTCTTTTAAACTAATAATTATAATTAATTTAAAAATTAAAAACGTACATATAAATATATGACATAATGTAATTATTAAAAGAAAAAACAAACACAAAAAACAAATATGACCAAAAACATTTCCCACCCATAATAATAAAAAATAACTTACAGTTACTTTGCAGTAGACGGTCCTTGAAAATGAATAAATCCATTGGAAAACAAAGCCCGCCAAAAAATGCAAAAATACAACTGTCCAAAAAAGGTTCCAACGACGCAATCCTCCCAATAAGGAAACACTCATAAACCAGATTTTTTTTTTACAAACACAAAAATAGAACTGTAGAAAAAAGGCTTCAACGACGTAATCCTCTCCATTACAAAACACTCAACGACCCAAAAAATAGCTTGGAAAAAAAACCGTCAACAAACTTGAAAAATAAAAGGAAATATAAAAAATTCACTTGTTTCAAAGAAACAAAATACATTTATCTTTTTAAAAAAATGCACGTCCACGAAACGTAAAACCTGCAAAGAAAAAAAAAGAACACCCTCTCACAATAACTTGTAAAAACTCACAGACATTAATATCAACATTAAATACAACATAACATAATTAAACAACACATAACTAACACTACATAACACTCTACTTCTATCTAACACTACGTCAAACACATAAAATACTAAACTACCAAAACAACACCTAACTACACCAAAATCAAACAATTAACGGCCGAACAAATCTAACTGCACTACTACTACCTCATCCCTACCCTAAAACTACCTAAATCAAACTTACACTAACCGATATAATGCAGCTCCCAACCGCGAGGTTCTGTCTTGGAAAATGACCTAAAAATGAAACAGATAGACAGAAATGTAAAAAGAAAAATGGCAACGTAATAAAAATGAAAAAAAGACTAACCACCCATAGGCAAGAATGGAGAATTAATAAGAAAATCTATTGGTGAAGGCGTGGTGGGGGCCCAGGTCAGATGGAGCCCCAGAGTGGATGGTCTTCATGGTAGCAACAATTTCTGTAGTGGTGATGGCAGGCCATGTGGTCAGTGTTCATTCATTGGCTGTGATGGGAAGTCGAGCTGAGATGGTGACAGGGTCTGGATGAAGGTAGAAGTAGCTTCTATGGAGGTAATTCTGTTACAGAAGAATTCCGAGAGCTTGTTGTGAAGGTCATGTGAGAGGACGATGTTGTTGGAGGTGGCAGGTGGTGCAGTGAAATCTTTGATGTTGGTGAATATTTCCTTCCTGTTGTTGGTGCTTTTGCTGAACTGCAAGAGATGTGTGCTTGTGTTCCATATCTGCTGGTGGTAGTGTCTTATGGCAGATTTAAAGATGTTTTATCTGCCTTTTGGAGCTTTTTGCCTTCTGAAGCCATTTTTGTGTCTAGGAAAGGTTCAGTTTTGCTGTGGTATGGCTTCATATGAAACCTGTTTTAGAGAGGTGTCATAAACCTAATTTTCCCAGTGAGTATTAAAACCGTATTAAAATCTCAAGGGATGTTTGATTTCTGGAATTGAGCTGGATCATTCTATCAGTAAAATTCGATATAACTGATCAGCAGTTTCATTATGTACGTTGAAGTCAACTTCTTGTTTGGGATAATGTGAGGTTTTTAGAACTCATTTGAAAGAAACTCTTCGTAGAAAATGTTCAAGGATAATGAAAGCAATTTACAGTTTGGCAGAGAGGGTTTGCCCATTTGATATGACATCAAAATGGGAATCTAATAGATACTTCCAGATTTCATGGCGTTTGAGTGGGGTATTGAGTCCCCCCACATTCCAGGACAATGTGACAATCATTCCTGGGAGCTAGTGTAAGGAGCTCTCGGACCTACCACTGTCTTGGCGCCCTCCTCTCCCTTCCCCACCTGCCAGCTACCCACTCGTACCCTTATTGTAGTCCATCTAGCATGCCTAAACATTCTTACCTCCTGATAGGCCTTGGTGGCATTCTCTGTGTTTACTGAGCAGAATATAAAAAATAAAAACCCTAACATCCCCTGAAAAAACTGTGGATCCTTCTGTTCCATACTCTCAGAACTAGATATCAACATTAACGTAGTATGAGGCGAAACGGTCAGGAACTGCCCCCAACTAGCAATAGCAATACTATAGTTTGGGCTGGGATTCCCTCATTCCGGCTGTACTGGTGTATCACTCATAGGTTATCTCTTTCCGACTAACCTAATTAAGTCCTCTGAGTAACCAAAGCTCTTCTGCCCCTGGTAGGCATCTATTGTTCAGCCTCGCAGATCCCTGGGAGAGCCAGGCACCTTCTCCTTGGGAGCCCAAAGGTTCCTGTATTTGAGAATCTTGGGACATTCCAGATTGCTGCCGCTCCTGAGTAAGGAGCCCCAGCACCTTCATTGCCACCAGTAGATTGGTCAGATGGTAGTTTTTATTCTGGTACTCGAAAGCCAAACCAAATGGAAATGTCAAATGATATCTAATGCGCTCCTTATTTCGTTTTTCCGTCACTGGTCAGAACATTTGGCATCGCACTAGAGTGGCCTGGGACAAATCTTGATATAAAGCACAGGTAGCCCCTTGAACGGACACCATGTCCCTTTTTCTTGCTGCTTGGAGTATGGCCTCCTTGACTTTAAAGGAGTGTTGTTTCACCAGGATATCCACCCTGTGCGCTCTTTCTACTTTGACCTTCATCGGCAATTCTCCTATTAGTTCTCCAACTAGACCCACGAAAAAGTCCTCCATGTCAGGGCCCTCTACCCCCTCTTCCAGGTCTTTAATTCTGATATTTTAACGTTGTGACCTGTTTTCCAAGTCTTCTTTTTTCAGGATGGTTGAGTGAAGTTGTGCCATGAGTCTTTGTACTTGTACCTCTGTTTGTCAAGTGAGTTGCGACAGATCCATTGTTTTTGTTTCAAGGTCTATTGTTCTTACCCCCACTGAGTCAACATCTTGCTGGGGTGTCATCAGAGGCCCATTTAGTTCTGATTTGAGCGCGTCCAGGGACGTTGTGAGTTTGGTCTTGAGCTCCTCTCGCAGATCAGGTTTAAAACCATGTAGGGACGCCAGCAGTTCTTCTTTTGTTAATATCATGAAGGAATGGGTTGCACACCTCATATTCAACCAATATTCTTTGTAAATTAGATGTCCAAATCCACATTATGCGTGCTTAACACTGGTGACGTGCTGAGCCCAAAAGCACGTGTGAACTAAACAACATCAACTTGGGGCTATCTTTTAGCCCCAAAACCAGTGGCACTGCCAATATTTCATTTGCAAATGTTTCTCTTTTCTTTATCAATTATGCTTCGTTTAATTCCATGTTTTCTCCTCTTTTACGCTGTAAACCGTTACAAATCCACATGCAAGGAAATGCAAATTTTCTAGGTTTCTCATGTTTAGGTGGGCCATCCGAACCTCTTCTCCAAAAACACGTACAAAAGCGAAGTTCATCAAAAGCAGTTTATTAAACCCAATGCATTTCGGGCCTCTGGGTGCCCTTTGAGAAACCTAGAAAATGTGCATTTCCTTGCATGTGGATTTGTAACGGTTTACAGCGTAAAAGAGGAGAAAACATGGAATTAAACGAAGCATAATTGATAAAGAAAAGAGAAACATTTGCAAATGCAATATTGGCAGTGCCACTGGTTTTGGGGCTAAAAGATAGCCCCAAGTTGGTGTTGCTTCTTTTGTTAATGCCATTCCTGTTGTCTTCTCTGGTTCCCATGTGAGCTCTTGTCTATCTGTCTTGGCAAAAAAACTAGAGACCATGTTAGGTTGTGGGTGGGATTTCTTTGGTGGCATCAAGATAAGTCCCCAGTCGCACAGGCCAGTTGGAAGCTGTTCCACACCACCTCGCCTTAGATTCACCCTGCTACTGGGAGACCCACCTACAATGTCCACTTTGGATGTGGTCTACACTCCACAAGCATCTTTCTCTACCCCTCCATCAATCCAGTCTCTGGTGCACTCCCCTCTCTTTTTCTTAATACATTAGCGCTTCTGGGAAATTCTCCTAGGGGCACTCTCTTTCCAACGTGTCCCATGCGGCGTCTCCTGGAAGCCACTATTGTTTTCCTGTTAGCAACTTTCTCTCCAGGTGGTCTCTTCCCCTCACTTTCTGCTGTGACTCCCATCGGCACACCGACATGCCGCCGTTTTGGAGACAGTGTTAATTACAAGTTGAGAGCTTGTGTTGAGCTGCGCACAATTCACCTGGTGTATCTACACCTCTGATTCAACAAATTCCTCAAGATTTATCATTTTATTCATGAAATGAAAATAAATTTACTGTTCCACTGGTACATATATTCAATTGCATTAACGCAAAACAATAATACAAAATGAAGGTTTTACATGCTAAATGAATTGGAATACATCATTCATTTATATGACATAGATGCATGTTTTGAGCAATTTATCTGACAAACACGGAAAAACATTCATAAATAGTCACGCCCAATGCATTTCGGAACCGGGCGGTGTCTTCCTCAGGGGAAATTCTGAAATAAGAATAAAAATAAACAATGCTCTGTCAATGTTTATGTGTTTGGAGGCTCAAACCATTATTTGAAAGTAGTGTTTTACTACTTACTTGAAAACTAGAAGTATTAAAGTTCGTACCTGTATTGTCAAAGATCAATTTTCCAGTACGGTGGGCACTAAAGAAAACCATACGTCAATAATATGTGTAATATCCCGTTATAGTTACTATAACTCGCAGATCATTGAGCTCTTTATGAAGTGTTATGGCGAAGCTTACCTCTCTACGATGTGTGATATTTGCTGTCTAAACGATAAGACACAAGAGTTTTGTAACGTAAGTATACTGCTGAAGAAAATACCGTTAATACATATGGGCGACATTCTTACCTCTAAGTTGTCTTACTCGTGTGATCTGAAAGGCGGAAAAATACGCATTGAGAATTACTAAACGCCGTCATGTTGAAAGTCCGAGATGTTAACAAAGAAAAAGCAGTATTCACAAGCTTCTTACCTATAAGGTAGTCATAGTAGGTAGATGATATTCACCATAAAGAAGATTGTTAAGATCTCCCTCAAGTTCCGCGTTTAAAACTAACTGACGGAAAGATGTTCAAGAACAAAGAAAACGGACTGTTACTTGCAGATCGGACTACGATCGCATAGTAGTTTGGGCGCCATCTTGATGAGGGTGCCGGCTTGATGTAGGCGAATGGTATATAATGATGATACACTTTAATAACAAAAAAAGGGTATATAATAATGTGCTAAGATATGTAGTATGATACTCCTCATCGGTCGATATTAATGAGACACAATTAAAATAGTGTGTCTGAAAATATTAATAAGATGACTATGTAGCTCTAAAAAAACAGAAATACGTCATAAATAAGGAGAGGTAAAAAAAACATTATACCGTTTTTTTCAATATCCCCTAATTGTGAAGCGTTTCAAAAGAAATTAGAGATATACCGAATGTCACAATGTCCTTTCTATGTACTGCGTTTAGAGACGTGATACATAATATTATAGTATATCTCTGAAGTACTAGAATTATTACTACTAAAATCCATAGTTCCAATGTTGCTCAATATACAGAGCGAATATAGGTTCAAAATGCTGAGAGTGTAATCACTGACTCATGAATGTCTGTGGATCTAATCAGTCTGTGTTTTTTGTGATACTGCATAAACAAAAGGATGTTATCATTACTCCAAATGTGAGTTTCTCCCAATGAATACCAGTTTTGAGTGAAATCTGTAGTGATGTTAGGATGTTCATGTATAAACCATCTGGTGATGTGATGCCATACCTTACATTATATGAAACAAGACATATCCGGTCTATCATTCATTCCCTTTGGAATTATTGTATCCAGATATTTTATCCAATATACTTCTCTTTGTAGTAATTTAAGGTGATTGTTAACTCCTGGTTGGATTTTGATTTGTTCAATTATCTGGAATCTGAGTTGGGAGATTGAATGGTTGGCCTCTATCCAATGAGTCACTAGTGCTGAATTTGGGCTTTTGGTTCTTATACGACTTTTATGTTCTGTTTTCCCGATATAGATTTTTCCACATGGGCATTTGATGCCATATATAACTTTATTGGTGTTGCAATTACTTGTATGTCTCAATGGTATTGCTTTGCCTGTTGAGGGGTGTATCAAAACATTTCCCAAGATGACATTATTACAATGTGAGCAGTTTAAGCATTTGAAAGTGCCTTTGGGTGTTGTTTGGATGACTTGGTTGTCTGTTTTGGCCAGTAGTTCAAGCAGGTTTTTCCCTCTGGTGTAGGCATGTAATGGGGGTTCTTGAAATATTTTGTTGAAATCTGGTTCATGAGCCAAAAGTTCCCATCTTGTGTTAATTATTCTCTTTATGGCTGGGGAACTTGTTGTGTATTTGGATACAAATTCTATGTTGTTTGTTTTCATTGTCGAAGTCGTGGTGAGAAGTTCCCTGCGGTTTTTCATGGCTGCTCTCTGTGCACATTCTTGTAAAGTCTTTTTCGGATAGCCTCTTTGTTGGTACCTTTGTTTATGTTCTTCTATTTTGTCATTACTCACTTGAGGATTCGAGCAGATACGTTTGATCCTTTTTATTTTTATGTTTTTTATTTTATTTTGATTTTAAATTTTACAATAATACGAAAAATGACAGGCATACTATATAAAACATAATAATATAAAGAAAAAAAACAAAGAAAAAAAAGAAACTACAAAAAATGTCCAACGTGAAACGTGAGATATGAAATAAATCACTATTTACCTAAGTAAATTCAGATCCTAAATACTAAACAAACATTGGCCTATTGAGACTTGTGCTATGAAAAAGGTCAAGAATAAACGGAACAAGCATGAGAGGCAGGGGGACGACATAGATAGACAACTGTGCAGACAAAACCTAAACCAAATCAATGAGACCCATCAGCCATCAGACCAGTCCTTGAAGGGGACCCAGATTCTAGCCCCAAACTCCCGCCTTTTCCTCCCCCTTAACAGAAATACAGAAGACTCGAGATTATATAATGCTAACATCCTGGCTCTCCAATTACAAAAAGTTGGAGCTTCAGTACTAATCCACTGGGATGTAATACATAGCTGAATCATTGCCATTGCTAGAAAAAGAAAGGCAGCCGTATATCTGGAGCCCCCATTAGACCCATTACCATCGTACCCCATTATCACAAGTTCAGGGGAAATTTTAAGACCACGTTGATAAAATGCTCAATCTCATGCATAAATACCCCCAACTTAGGACACACGTAAAACATGTGCACTGCATCCGCAGCCTGTAATCCACATCTGGCGCATCTATCGCCCTTCTGTCCCCCCCATTTTGAAATCTTAGCGGGTGTATAATATAGGTCGAACATCGCCATAAAGCTTTGAGACTGTAGGCTGCCTGAAACTGAAACCTGGCTTGCTAACTGTATCGTGAGCCTAGTATCAACCCCTGTCTTACCGAATTTCCCATCCCACTTTAAATCCTGCGAATCCAGATCATCTGGTAGACAGGATAAAAGATACTGATAGACCATGCCTATTCTTGCTTTCTTTCCAGCCATCTCAATTATAGTTCTATTTCCAAATTTAATAATCATCTCATTTCGGGATTTATCAAGAAAGCTTCTGATCTGAAGATATTTAAAAAAATCGTGGGTATGTAAATTGAACTTCTCCTTAAGAAAAGAAAAAGTAGATATTTCCCCCCCCCCCCGAGCACAGATCACCAATAACCTGCAATCCACGTAGCTGCCATCTTAAAATGACTTGATCCTGAAAAATTGGTGGCAACATATCAGCAGCGGAGAGGGGCGTATATATATTAATATGTGCAATGACACACCTGCGGCGAATCTTCCTCCAGATGACAAACGCCGCGTAAATCACTTTGAATCTTGTTTTTTTTAAATAACTTGGTTCTAATATCTTTACCAGAATGCCTTTAGCCGCATCTCCCAGGCCAATTTCATAAATAGTGGGCCTGTTTGCTAAAGGGACAGCTGCCCTATCCCCTACTAAAAGAATTCCAAAGTGTTGCAGCATAGCTGACCAATAATACAATAGCAAATTTGGGACCGCCCACCCCCCTCAAGCTCTTGGGAGGCACATCCATTTAGCTGCCCTCCGTGCTCGACGATACCCCCAGAGAAATCTCGAACCAGCCCTCTCAGCACTACTCAGCGAGGCTAAAGAAAATTCTAACGGAATAGTTCTGAACAGATATAATAATTTCGGCAAAACTAACATTTTAAGAATATTACAGCGGCCATATAAAGAGAGATGCAAATGATCTAGTCTTCCAAGTTTCGAATTAATAGATTTGACCACTGGGAGCATATTCATATCAGGGATATCAGACACAGAAGCAGAGATTTTAACCCCCAGATACGTTGCTTCCGTAGTTATAGGGATGTCTGAGGGACACATAAAAGCTGAGTGAAGAATCTGTGTCTTGTCGACATTCAGCTTATATCCTGACAATGATCCAAATTGGTGTGCCAAATGTATTATAGTTGTGAACGCCATGGAGACATCCCTTGTTAAAATAACAATGTCATCAGCGTATGCCAGCGTCTAATAATCTGTACCATTAACCGTAACCGGCAAGATTGTTGAATCTTCTTGAATTTTAGTAAGATACGGGTCAATGTACAAAGCAAAAAGCAACGGTGAGCATGGACAACCTTGTCTTGTACCCCTACCGATGTTAAATAAAGAAGTTTCCAGCCCAGAAATACGAATCGATGCATGTGGGGAAATTTACAATGCTTGCCCGCTTGTATAAATTCGGAGCAGAACCCCTTCCATCGGAGCACTGCCCAAAGAAACCCCCAGGAGACCCAATCGAACGCCTTCTCGGCGTCCAATAGGATCACCCCGAGGGGAGATTCAGTGGCCTGGGCCCAATCTAGCAAGGCAATAACCCGCCTTACATGGTCGGCTGTATCCCTACCAGGAATAAAGCCATGTTGCCGAAGAGACACTAAAGGGGTAATTACCACAGCGAGCCTAGTAGCTATAATCTTTGAATACATTTTACTGTCCGTATTAATTAATGAAATAGGACGATAGGATGACGGATTCTGGGCAGGTTTATCTTTCGTTTTTAAAAAGTACAATAGTTGTTTGCCTCCAAGATGCAGGTATAATGCCCCTCTGAGCTTCCCTAAAAACTACTGAAAGGTCCTGTTGAATTACTTGAGCAAAGGTCTTGTAAAATTCTAACGGAATAGCATCCGGTCCAGAGGCCTTGCCATTAGCCAACGATTTAATAGCCAATTCAACCTCCTCCCATGCAATAGGGGCTGAAAGGATTTCATTCTGCCTTGTTGTGATTCTGGAAGTATCCATGTCCTGCAAAAAACCTTCAGTCATGGAGTCAACAGAGGCCATGGCCTCATCTTCCTTGTATAACTGAGAATACAATTTTACAAAAACATCCAAGACCCCCTCCTGAGTAGCCTGCAACTGACCCTGCTGATCCAGAACACTAATAATTCTATTTGCAACACTTCTCTGTTGAAGCCGTTTGGCAAGAACTCTGCCACAATTTTCTCCAAATTCAAACATCGTCGCACGATATTGAATGTATTTTGCAGCAAGGTCCTTACCAAAAAATTCCAGTAACTTAGATTTGACCTTGGCCACCAACTGTTGACTTTGATCACAATTAAAACCTCCTTAATATTCTGTGTCAATGCCATCTCAGCACCTCATAACTGCTCTAAACGATCCTTTATCTGAGCCTGAGTGATCCTCCAGCGATAAGCTGCAAAACTCTTAGTCTCTCCGCGGACCGCGGCTTTGAATGTGTCCCATACTCTCCCTACCACTGCCGAATCCCGATTGAAACTAAAGAATTCTCCAATCCATTTGACCATATGGTCCCGATAGATCTGATCCAAAAAAAGATTTTTTTCAAAAGTCCATGGTCTTGGGGCTCTAATCCCTCTTACCCAAGGACACTCCATAATCACAGCATTGTGGTCGGATAAAGTTCTTGGATAAACCTCAACCAAAGCCTCCCCTACCAATTGGTCTGACATAAAAAGCTAATCTAATCGCACCATTTTATTATGAGGAGCAGAATAATATGTAAAACCATTTTCCGTTTTATTATGCCACTGCTAAGCATCAGCAAGCCCGTGTTCAGAGATCAACGCCTGAAGGGTATAGAAAACCCTTGGCTTCCTCCCCTGATACTTTTCATTACCCGCCAAATTCCAGTTGCCTGGCAAATGAATATTTAAATCGCCACAGAGAATCATTGGGTGCGGCCAGAATGCTAATTCAATATTTAAACATTTCATGATCGCAGGATCGTCTAAATTTGACCCATAGATAGAGCAGATCGTAATAGACTCGTTACAAATCGAGATTTCAGCTAATGCCCACCTTCCCACTCCATCCACTTTAGTCCTTCTACAGACACCAGCCCCTCGCCTTACCAATATGGCTACACCTCTAATCATTGAGGATTGTTTTGTACAAGCTACTAAATCAAATCCCGGAAATTTCAGACATTCCCGCTTACCCCGTGGCACGTGCGTCTCTTGTAGACAGAGAATATCAAGTTGCATAGGTTGTAAAACTTTAGATAAGAGCGCACGTTTCTTTCCAGCGTTCAGGCCACAGATATTCCATGTGGCTATACGCAGCCTACCCTGCATCATTTAAACAATGTAAATATTTCAAGCTCAATTTGTTCTTCTATACTGCTAAAGAAATACCGTCATTTTTATTCATGTTATCACCGTCACCCACAACCCTAACATTATGCTTGTCATGCCTGAAAGACACCAAAACCCAATCACCAAACACCCCCCCCACCACCCTCAAGACTGGATCCATCCCCCATCCAGTCCCCCCCACTCCCGCCCACAACCCTGAACAACACCCCCCCATAGGAGGCAACAGGACCTGAGTCCTTATGATGGTTATGAACCCACACTCCCCTGAACCCCACCAACTGACTTTGCCCATCTTAGCCCAAGGATCGAAATGACAAATGTAACATCAACATCATCCACTAGAGAAAGAGCCTCCAGCCCCTTGATATATCTACGGAAAAAAAAGATATTGACCCCTACAATAGGAAACTTAAGCAGACGTCATAGACCTACAGAGCATTCAAAAATTCCTTCGCCTGGACCTCAGATAGGAAGAATCTAGTCTGACCCTGATATATTATTTTCAATTTTGATGGAAAAAGCAAAAAGGCTTGTGCCCCTTTTGCTTGAAACCCCGCCATCAGCTGGCGGAGCTGCCACCTCCGCTCAACTGTTGCCTGACAAAAATCTGGTCTGACAAAGAACTCACAGTCCTTCCCAACCCTCTTCCTATCTGGTCTTGCAAGGTTATAGACACTTTCTCTAGCTATAAAATTATTTAGGCAAATCAGTATGGCCCGCGGCTTGTCCGTAGCTGACCCCGTCTTCTGAAGCTTGAAGGGGAAACGATGTGCCCTCTGAACCTCCCGCTGCCAGTCCCATTGCTTTAAGTCTCGAAATGCTTCTGCGAAAAGCTCTAAAACAAAGTGCCTAGGATCAAAACCCTCTTTCCCTTCTGGAATACCTAAGATTCTTAAGTTGTTCCTCCTGGCCCTATTTTCCAAATCTGTTAGCTTCCAGACCATATCGTCCCTTTGTGCCTTAACCAGGTCCGTGAGGCCCTTTTGCGTTGCCAGGTCATCCTCCAGGGCTGAGATCCTTTCTTCGGCCACTACCGTTCTTGAGACTATTTCTGAACATGTTTTGACAACTCTCCGGATTGAGTTCTGCATCTTTCGACATGCCCCCTGTGTTCGAGAGCTCTCCTGACGCGCCTCCTCTCTATGGGCCATCATAGTCTGGTAGATAGTTGATAGCGTTATTTCAACAGGAGGCCCTTGAACGCCATCATTTGGTTTAGAAACATCAATAGTGGGGCCGGACTGGGTAGAGAACGAATAGTCCCATGCCATTGATGCGGCTGATTCCGCTAACCCAGATGCCTTACTTACAGCCAACCCTCCTTGACCAGGTGATTTTAGCCTTGCGGGTTTTCGCACAGTGCCCTCGCCACCAGGTAGAGGATCGGATTTCCGTGTACCTTGCCAGTCTATTAAGTCACTATCATCATCCGTCCATTCTTTGTCGAGCTCTTCATCCTCTGAAGAGCCTGAACCTGAGTAGTCCGACATAGAATAAAATTTGTCTGCATCTTCCAGCTCTTTAATTAAGCCACTACCTTCATTAAGAACCTGCATACTAGTGTCTAAGCCATCCGCTACCATCATGTCAGAATGTTTGCTAGATGCTTCCATATTCATTTGACTCGAGCGAGGTCCCTTAGACACTGAAGAAGAAAGGTGAACTACATTTCCCATAATTCCACTGGTCGAAGCAGGTAACGCAATATGGAGTGGATTATACTCTTTAGATGCCGCCTCTAACAAATTACCACTGCTTTCACCCTGTGACTCATTACCACTTGGGGAGACCGATCGCTGAGCCACCGAATCACCCCCATCCTGCTGCGAACGAGGGGTGATATTAGACTCAAGGCTAACAGGTAAGGCTCTGTCAATTACTTTATCGACTACACTCTGCTCCTGCTTGCCGGGAGTTGATCTTCCAGCCTTCGCCACCTTACCTGCCTGCAGTTTAAACAATGAGGGAAGCGCCTGTTTTGCTTTACTGGCTCCAGCGCTGGCCGAGAGAGCAGAGCCCGAAGCCCCCGTCACCATCTTCTCTGGAGCACGGACAATCGGAAGATCTTTCTCACGAAGGGTTTTTCCGGGACTTGCTGAGTGGGCCGGTCTTGCACTACCGGCGCAAGTTTTCGGCATCTTTGACGGGACTTTCGGTGCCATTACAGCAGAGAAACAACGGGATGTGGGGAGTCCGCTAAACCGAGCTAAATACAGCTGATACCAGGAAATTTTACTCGCTAAAGCTCCGTGACATTTGAACAGCCGCCAGAGCATAGCCGACACCTTCAGTCCTCCAAACACAGCAGTCCGTTGTATGGTTGATCATCCAGGGGAGCTCACAGCCATTGCTCACACAGCCGAATGACCGGCCGCCATCTTTGCTCCCAAGTTTAGGCTCAGATACGTTTGATCCTAATGAATTGAGAATACGGAAGGTTTCTGATGAGACTTCTGGGATGAAAACTGGAGTGGTCTAAAGCATTGTTGCGGTCCGTGGGTTTTGTATATATTGAAGTTTCAAGTCGTTTGCCTTCAAGTGGTTTGAAGATTGTGACGTCAAGATATTCGATGGATTGTTCATGAATTTTGTAGGTAACTTGAATCCTAGGATCATATGAGTTGATAGTCATAATCATGTGTTCTAATTTTTCCCGTGTTTCCTTCCAAATTAAAAAAATGTCATCTATGAAACGACAGTATAGTTGAATGTTGGTCCACCAGGAGGGGTTGCTCATAATGTACCTATGTTCGAAAGATGCCATAAAAATATTGGCATACGCCGGAGCCCCCGAAAAACCCATGGAGGTTCCTGAGAGTTGGGCGTAATATGTTTCATCCCACTTGAAGTAGCTGTGATGTAAACAGAAATGCAGAAGTTGCAGAAGAAATATCTTTTCAACATCGAGTTCGTCTAGTTGTAACAATGCCCACTCGACTGCTTCCATTCCTGCCATATGTGGTATTGACGTATACAGGGCCACCATGTCGATTGTACAAAGTAACCAAGATGGTTGTATATCAGAGTGTATGCTTTCCAATTTGTTGAGGAAATCTGTGGTGTCTTTGACATATGATGTCCATTTTTGTACAAATTTTTGAAGGTAATGATCAAGATATCTGCCAATTGGATCAAACAGTGAGCAACATCCAGATACGATGGGTCTAAATGGTGGATTCATCAAATCTTTGTGAATCTTTGGTATCATGTACAGATGAGGTCTCCGTGGGTTTAAGGTGGTAAGAAATTGTTTAGTGGGTTCGTCAATCCAATCAGTGATTAATGCTTTTTGTAAGATGTTTTGCAGGATGCCTAATAATTCCATTGTTGGGTCAGTGGGTAAAGGTAAGTATTTATCGGGGTCCAATACATGCCGATTAACTTGTTGTTGATAAAATTGTGTGTCCATAATAACTTTAGCTCCCCCCTTGTCTGCTGGTTGGAGGGTGATTTCAGGATAATTAGCTATAGCTTTGATGATGGTTCTGTCCTGTTTAGTCAAATTCTGATGTTTATTTTTACTCAAGTCCAGAGCTTTTATGTCTTTTTTGACCATTATCTCAAAAGTGTCAAGCATTTTATGCGAGACTGGCGCCTGGAAAGTACTTTTAGGTTTGAATTTCACTGGTACTTCTGATGGTTGGAATGATTCTTTGTTGACAATGTTAGTGAAAAAATGCCTTAACCGTAATGTGCGCATAAATTTAAATAAAGTTATGTCAATTTCCATTCTATTTGTAGAGTTGGTGGGCACAAAAGAAAGACCTTTGTTCAAACGTTTTTTGGGTGAGACGTAAGATTTACAGAAGAGATGTTGACTATTAAGGTATGTTCTTCCCGCTGCGCAGCGATTTGCCTGCCCTTTCCTCTCCTGGTCGGTCGATTGTACTTGGTATCTCTTTTTGAGTTACTGGTGGTAAACCTTGATCTGGGGCCTGCGCTAAAAAAGACACCGCCCTGGTTGTTTGTATCTGTCCAATGGATTCTATGGTTCGTTGCGATGAGCTGGCAGTTTGTGTTCCTGGTTGAATTGGAGTTCTGCTGGTAGAGATGTCTTTGTCAGTCATAAGACTTTCATCAGAAGAGTGGGTCATGGGTTTGCGTTGTTCAAATCTTATTCGAGCATAAATTTCTGCCCACGTGTAGACTTCGTTTAATTTATAGTCTATTGTGTCCCTCTTATATTTCCTCAGTTTGCCCTCTTGGAGTTCTTTGCTATATTTGTCCAATTTTTGGTTTAATCCCTCTAAGTTAATTTTCCATGTGTCATGTTCCATTCTTAATTGAAGTTCTCCTTTTAGAGTTATGATTTCATCCTCCAGTTCTCGTATCGATTTTGATAGTTCCTCAATAATCAGTAGAATAAGATCCAATGAGCATTTATTTAAAATGGACTACCATTTGTCCATGAAAGCCGGATTTAAATGAAATCGAAATAGCATGGGTTTGATTGAGAGTCGAAGTCCTCTAGGTATACGCTTTGCCTTAGGATACTGCACCAAGGTTGATGCACGTAGTTGTTGATTTAATTGTCTCCTTGTTATATATTCCAGTTGTTTTAATTGCTGTGATATTGAGCCCCCATGAGTGTCCATAGTTTTAACTTCTTGGATTAGAGCGTATATTTCTGAGACAGGCATTCATCTGTAGATGCCATGGCAACGCGACTACTTCTTAGTCCTTGGCCTGGGTCAATGTAATGGGTTATTAATGGCAGCCCACCTTTGCTGGGAGGAGTCGTTCCACCCCCTCTTCCTGTATTAAATGGATTCACTTGCGGGCCTCTGTCTGTGTTGCTGCCATGGCAGGGTCAGGAAACCGTGCCTGCAGTCCCAGTGTCCACAAGTTCCACTCCCACTCCCCGAGCCACACCTCACCTCTCCTCCTTGACAGGCTGAAGCTCTCCTTTTCCATCAATTGCGGTAAGCTGGCCGTCGGAGGAGCATGACTGCTGTAGATGCTCGCGGGCCTCGTGTGGAGCCCTCCCACTGCTCCACCACATGCCTGCACCCGCTCCTCCACTACACGGCCAAGTGTGTTCCGGATGGGCTGTGCTCGCTCTCCCAGGACTCTGCACTTTCTCGCAGCACCGGTCACACTCAGCATCCCTGCTTCTCCATGATTCCAGGTCACCGTTAGGGTCCGGCCACATTCAGGTTGTCATGCTGCCCCAGGCCCCCCCCCCCCCGGCTATCCTCCTTCATCCGGTGAGTTTTTCATTTTTTGAGTTTTCCACCCCAGTCCTAGTTTATATATGATATCTCCTGCCCCCAGACACCAGAGGAAGAAGCTGATCACCGCCTCAGGCCCGGCTTTCGGTGTCATTGATTGTGGAGCCTCAGTGGATTACATCCACACTGCCATCTTGCCTGGTCACGCCCCCATCATTTTAGTTTTACAAGTCCGTAAAATTTGCAGAGGGAATCACCCTCCTTGCTCAACCTTTAAACATTGAGGAGGATTGTCGATCTGGGAATTCAGTACCCTGTTGTGTCCACTGCTAGAACATGTATTTAGCCATCAAGTCACAGGTTCAAATCATGATGTGTTCCCCCTGGCATTTATCCTTCCCTTGATAAAAGGAGCACCACTGAGATTGGTAACAGTATACATTTGACATCTGTCACCACTTCAGCAGTGATCATGCACATTTCGAAATAGATCATGATTTTCATGACAAACTTGTTAAGTTATCGGAGACTCCACCTATAACACAGTGGCTAGCCATTTATTTGTGCCCTTCCTGCTTTTTCCCCATCACACCAAAACTGTGAAAATGTGCAGCACCGCTCCTGCAATAAAGGCATCTGCACCTTCAGAGTGACAAGGGAAAAACTGACTATCACACAAGCACAGTTATTGATGTTTAGAGCATTGATGCCTCAGTGGTCTGCAAAAGACAAAAGGGGCAGAAAACATTTCATTCAACTTTCCACGATGCTGCAAAGCCAATGACAGGACTTGTGTCATAGTTTCAGTGTGACTAACAGTAGAGAACCTGTAACTACAATCAGTCATCATGTGGTTCAAGCTACATGGTGATAGGCTGCATCACTGGCACTGAGATGTCAGTCGACACAAGGTCTGCCAGGCAGCAGGAGATAAGTGAGGGATCGCAAATCAAATGGCAGCTGAAATTGGACTGGATAGTTGGGAAATTATATAAATAAGACTAAATACTGCTGTTATGTGTGTGCTGACAAGTACATATGTTTGTGTTTGCATGCATGAGGGAGATCATGTGAGGTTTCCACCTTTATTTGGCCTGTTGATGCCCACTCCTGCTATAATGTTGACCTTAACACAATTATAGTAATTCATGTCCTATTCTGAGCATCCATGACATGATGGTGTCTTCACTTTGTATATTGCAGCCATGGTAAACTGATGATAATTCTTTCCATACTATGGGCCCACAAGGATAGCAACCACAGGGCTAATACTGGACATGATATATTATGGGCATCCATTGCATGACACAGTGATAAATAGACGGGCAAGATAGAATATAGCCTTGTGTCATTGTACTATGTATGTGCATTTGATGAAAGTCACACACTGCTGTTGGGGCATCAAACGTGCATTTATTGAAAATGAAAAACCTGGTATTGAAGGAAGAAAATTCACTTTTTTCATGTACTGATAAACTTTTGTTTTGGTAAATTGAGTTCATTTTCCCAAAATGAAAAGCTTGCATGTGATTGCAAAATGTGTTAATTTGTATACATCATTAATTGAAAAGCTGATGTTTCAAGTAAAAATGTCTAAATATAAATATATGTCAACTGGAATGAAGACACGGATTGCTTATGCTCGTGAGTGTGTCTTTGTTTTTGAGAAGAGAAAGACAGAGTCAGAGTGTGTGTGTGTGTGTGTGTGTGTGTAGTTTAATATGCCATTTATTAGCACTATGAAGTATGGCAATAGCACTGACTCACGAGAGTTGAAGCCTCTAGTGGGTCATGATGCCCCTCCCTGCTCTCAACAATGGTAATAAATAGCATATCATAATCTGCATATCTGCATATATTGGTCTGTAGTGTACTGCTAAGTGCCATCCACCTTTGGAATAATAGCTATGGTTGCTGATGGACATTGGCATGGATTTGTGAAAATGTGTGGACACTGGCAAAGAATGGTCAGTGCAGGGATTTCACAGATCTATCTAGGGGTGCAGCTTCTATTGGTGCAGCAGGTGCAGTGGCATTATGCCCCCAGAGGTCCTGAGGTTGCACTGAGCCCTAGTTCATACTGTATTTAATAACTGAAAACGCAGTCAGAAGGGACAGTTCCTACCTTACAGCAAGGACCATGACACACTGGCTACGGTGCTGCGTCTATAAGTGGTTACTGATTAGGTCCGAAGCGATACCAAAGGGGATGATGGACGGAGCACTTGTGCAAATCAAACACTCACCCCCAGTCAACTGATCTGGGTTTAATCCATCATCATTCTTTAGCTCACTCCACCACCCCAGTTCAGACATGGCCATATGCAAATAAGTCTGACCCTGTGCCTCATGGGAACAGTCCAGCCCGAACTGCCAAGCTTTGTCTTCCCTGGACCGGAAACAAGCATTCTGGGACCGGTTTCGCGTTCATAACCCTCGTCAGCCAGGCTATCTTGAATCCAGTGGCAAAGTGAGCAAGGGACCCACGTCTGGGCATACCCTGCCAACTTAGGGCGAACAAAGCGATACCAAAGGGGATGATGGACGGAGCGCTTGTGCAAATCAAACACTCACCCCCAGTCAACTGATCTGGGTTTAATCCATCATCATTCTTTAGCTCACTCCACCACCCCAGTTCATACATGGCCATATGCAAATCAGTCTGACCCTGTGCCTCATGGGAACAGTCCAGCCCAAACTGCCAAGCCATGTCTTCCCTGGACCGGAAACAAGCATCCTGGGACCAGTTTCGGGTTCATAACCCTCGTCAGCCAGGCTATCTTGAATCCAGTGGCAAAGTGAGCAAGGGACCCACGTCTGGGCATACCCTGCCAACTTGGGGCAAACAAAGCGATACCAAAGGGAATGATGGACAGAGCGCTTGAGCAAATCAAACACTCACCCCCAGTCAACTGATCTAGGTTTAATCCATCATCATTCTTTAGATCACTCCACCACCCCAGTTCAGACATGGCCATATGCAAATCAGTCTGACCCTGTGCCTCATGGGAACAGTCCAGCCCGAACTGCCAAGCCATGTCTTCCCTGGACCGGAAACAAGCATCCTGGGACCGGTTTCGGGTTCATAACCCTCGTCAGCTAGGCTATCTTGAATCCAGTGGCAAAGTGAGCAAGGGTCCCACGTCTGGGCATACCCTGCCAACTTGGGGCGAACAAAGCAATACCAAAGGGGATGATGGACGGAGCGCTTGAGCAAATCAAACACTCACCCCCAGTCAACTGATCTGGGTTTAATCCATCATCATTCTTTAGCTCACTCCACCACCCCAGTTCAGACATGGCCATATGCAAATCAGTCTGACCCTGTGCCTCATGGGAACAGTCTAGCCCGAACTTTAAAGCCATGTCTTCCCTGGACCGGAAACAAGCATCCTGGGACCGGTTTTGGGTTCATAACCCTCGGCAGCCAGGCTATCTTGATTCCAGTGGCAAAGTGAGCAAGGGACCCACATCTGGGCATACCCTGCCAACTTGGGGCGAACAAAGCGATACCAAAGGGGATGATGGACGGAGCGCTTGAGCAAATCAAACACTCACCCCCAGTCAACGGATCTGGGTTTAATCCATCATCATTCTTTAGCCCACTCCACCACTCCAGTTCAGACATGGCCATAAGCAAATCAGTCTGACCCTGTGCCTCATGGGAACAGTCGAGCCCGAACTGCCAAGCCATGTCTTCCCTGGACCGGAAACAAGCATCCTAGGACCGGTTTCGGGTTCATAACCCTCGTCAGCCAGGCTATCTTGAATCCAGTGGCAAAGTGAGCAAGGGACCCACGTCTGGGCATACCCTGCCAACCTGGGGTGAACAAAGCGATACCAAAGGGGATGATGGACGGAGCGCTTGAGCAAATCAAACACTCACCCCCAGTCAACTGATCTGGGTTTAATCCATCATCATTCTTTAGCTCACTCCACCACCCCAGTTCAGACATGGCCATATGCAAATCAGTCTGACCCTGTGCCTCATGGGAACAGTCCAGCCCGAACTGCCAAGCCATGTCTTCCCTGGACCGGAAACAAGCATCCTGGGACCGGTTTCGGGTTCATAACCCTCGTCAGCCAGGCTATCTTGAATCTTGAGAAAGAGAGAGTCAGAGAGTGTGTGTGTGTGTGTGTGTGTAGTTTAATATGCCATTTATTAGCACTATGGAGTATGGCAATAGCACTGGTCTCACGAGAGTTGAAGCCTCTAGTGGGTCATGATGCCCCTCCCTGCTCTCAACAATGGTAATCAATAGCATATCATAATCTGCATATATTGGTCTGTAGTGTACTGATAAGTATCATCTTCCTTTGGAATAATAGCTATGGTTGCTGATGGACATTGGCATGGATTTGTGAAAATGTGTGGACACTGGCAAAGAATGGTCAGTGCAGGGATTTCACAGATCTATCTAGGGGTGCAGCTTCTATTGGTGCAGCAGGTGCAGTGGCATTATGCCCCCAGAGGTCCTGAGGTTGCACTGAGCCCTAGTTCATACTGTATTTAATAATTGAAAACGCAGTCAGAAGGGACATTTCCTACCTTACAGTAAGGCCCATGACACACTGGCTACGGTGCTGCGTCTATAAGTGGTTACTGATTAGGTCCTACCACGTACATTAGAGGCCTCAGCAGGGAGCTGGCTCTAATGTCTAGCAGTTCCAAACATTGGGGCATATTTATAAGGAGATAAAGGCACCAGAAAGTCACTTTTTGTGACTTCGGGTGGCACTATGCCCTGAACCATATTTACAAAGTGGCGTTAAGCCGCTTTTTGTGGCTTAACTCGCTTTGCAAATATAGTACCCTTTCATGCAGGTATCTGCGTGAAAGGGGCATGCAGTGGGTATTGCTGTGGGCTTTCCACCACAACACCGATTGCTTTTTGCGATGCCCCAGATTAACAAGGAGGTGTAAATCTGAGGCAGCGCCAAAAACTAATGCCATGCCATAGCAGGCATTAGAATGGCACAGCGAGGAGAAATACTTTTATTTCTCCTCGTTTTTGCTTTTGCTATGCGTGCTGCATTCTGCAGAATACATGAAAAGAGCAAAATGCCTTCAATTATTGTTTATGTGAAGGAAGGTGTCCCTTCATGCACACACCCAATCATTAAATAATGGCGATTTGCTGCTTCTATGTGTGATGCAGAATGCAGCACACAGAGAAGTAACACATCACCATTATTAATTGTTTATATGCCTGCTTTGGCGCTAGGCAGCTAGTTTAGCGCAAGCGCCAAGGAAATCACAGGAGAGGGCTATATTGTTGGAAATACGGAGCATCCCTGAGTTTTGGGCATATTGGAGCACTGCGCTGCCAATTTTGCCTCAGCTTCGTACTGCGACCTTTTTTTGTGTTTGTTAAGTTCATGCCCCCTTCGGAACCGATATTAAACCGTGGCTAGATGCACTGAGACATTTGGCCCAAAAATGCCTTACAACAAACCAAATGGCAAGTATTTAACTTTTGTACTCCTTGATGTGCTAACTCAAGTTCTGACCTATAAAGTTATCTTTTAATTTATCTAGCTTTCATCAAAGTTGTACCACATTTTAATTAACTTGAGTATTCCAATGTGGTTTCTAATGTTCCATATAGCCCGACAAAAAATGATGCACGCTCTGAAATCTGGCTTTATCTTGTTCAAGTTTACTGGCCCATCATGGTATATGCACAACATGGGACATTAATGTTTACATCTGTATTTAAGTTTAGTTCAATTTGTACTTACATGCTGTAAAACACACCCATTGTCACAGTTAGTGCAGCACTTCTTCCATAGCTACCACATCCAACCTGCCCCATCTCCCCTGACACTGCTGGGGGGCTGTGCCCCGCAATTTGTACACTGCTGGCTACGGCCATGCCTCTGAATGATGCAAATTGTTCAAATAAATGAGTATCACTGGACATGGTCAAATTGGAATCTTTAATAAAAAGAAAAGGAAACGCTACCACTAAACAAATTTAAGTGATAAAAGTAAGAAAAATTCAACTTGCCTTTGAGCCTACTATTTTCAGACAGTCTTCATCTAGGTGGTCCAGATATTAGTTTCTATCGGGAGCTGATGTATCAGAGAACTCTGAACATATTGCTAACCTTTTCTGACTGCTGATTTGTGGATATTCAAGGCTTAAAGGTACACCATGTTCTACAAAAGGGGTGTATACAGCAGAGATCTTGATTCACAAATTATTGCAGGGAAAATGTGGGTTAGTAAGAAATGGGTTGGGTAATACAAGCTGGCAGCAAGTGCATTTTTGAACATGAGGATGCAATCAGAGTGTTGTGTACAGGACAGCTGTATTTCTCAGTAGAAGCCATAACCTTCACAAATATCTATCTTCAAACTGAATGTGGCCAGCAAACTCTTTTCAAGAATTGGAAATTATGTAACATTTTGTCTGATTGCTCTATGAGCGCTAAACTCTGATTGATGAGCTTATATGGTTGGCAAGGTATACGGTTAAGAAGAGGATGCAATAAAAGTGTTTCCATTATCTATATTAGTACTTTATTGGTCAGGAGTTTGGAGAATGTAGCTATTATTTCACATATTTTTGCAGTTATTTTGAAAGACACCTTGACATCGACTTGGCAGTTTTTGATCTGCCTTTCTAGGTGGTAGCTGCTCCTGGCTGTAGTTCTTGCTAGGTGAGACTTGGTGACGTCAACATGGTACTTGAGTGGGGTTCTCTGTAGTTTTTGTTCAAAGACATTCAAAAGTCGGAAGGAGCCCTGATGATTAGAGCAGTGCACGGAGATTCAGGGGATGTCAAGGCAAGGTGTTGCCATTGATCTTGAAGAACTGTGGAACTCCTGCTGCAGACCTCAAACCTGCTAAGAAGCCCCTGAAGGTAAGTCTGTAATAAAGAGTATCAAACGAAGCATTGATGACGCATAAGGCCATAAGACCGCCAAACATGGATCCATGAGGAAGCATATCTTTGTTTTGTGTCTGGGCTTGAGATCAGACTCATTGTGGCAAAGACGACCTGGCAATGGTGGAGTATGCTGCACATTAAAAAAAAATAAGTAGCGCAATCACCCTATGGATGGAAAACTCATGGTCATACTATGGTGTTTGTCCGCGTGATTATATAAGGACATTCGGAGACATGGTAAACACAAAGAATGCTAAGAACAATTATTTAGGGAACACCACACATACGCAGGGTCCAAAAGTTTGTCCTATATTCTTTTTCTTGTTCAAAAAGTTTTTATTGGTATTATAATAAGAAGAAAACAATACAGAAGGAAACAGCGCGTGAGAAAGGCTAAATAAAGTACTGGACAATTGCATGTTGTATACATCAATGTTACACATGATTGCTATAGATAGATTCGTAGAAGGGCATTAGCTGTCGGCCATACCCAGAGAGTGTGGCGTCAGGGTGAAGAGTCTATGTATGGGGAAGGTGTTAGTCTTGAGAAAGGCACACAAAAATATATGTAAAATGTACATATCTCCACACGTGTGTCTGGTATCATATCTAAGGTGAAAGGGGTGGGGGATAGGAGAGAGCGAGAGGTGGAGTCATGTGATTCAGTGCAAGAGGATGCAAAAATCTAAGTAGTGCTGACGAGGGTAGAACCTATGGCCAGGGGGAGATTTGGAGCATATCCGTTTAGGGTGTATGTTGTCTTTCAGGCCCTGCCTCCATCCTGGGTTCCAGAGGACATTTAATCATACTTTCTCTTTGTCAACAGGGACAGTGGGAGTGGGACTACCCAGCCAAGGTCAAACATACATCATTTGCGGTAGGAGAACCCATACTGTGGGGAAAGCGTTTGAGAAACATGATGAGCTCCAGTCAACTTCCCAGCTTAAAGGCATTTTGGTCATGAGATGATACAGTCAACCTCACCAAAGAAATATGGCTCCCTACAAAACAAAATAGTCCGTTCTCACATACGAAACTCCCATTTCCCCACACACAACCAAATGTAGACAGTTCCTACATACAATGAGACGACAAGGGAGAGGTTTATATCACCTGCATCTATCTTTTTAAGAAGCAAAGAGCACTTTGATGTATTCTTTTGAGGGACACAAAATAACCGGCTAATGCCTGCCTCTGATTCTTTTATCGTAATTGTTTGAACAGTGAACATTATTCGTGGGGATTGGAGAGATAAGACAAAACCCTGATCTTAATGTAGCGAACACCCTGTGCCATGCCCATTCCCTTATTCTCTAACTGCCAGAGCAGGACAGTCTGGGTGCACGTGAAGGGCCAGCTTGGACGTTGCTCTTTTCTGCCCCTTTGAGGTGTAGTGTGCATTCAATGGATTAACAGATACATGACTCCCTTAAAGTCATAAAAGCAGTTATAGGCAGTGAGAAGAAATACTGCCGCAACTTTTCCGGAGCCGTTAGCCGTACTTTTCAGTACCCCCACCCCCAAGTTGTATCCCTTTCCAGTAGAAAGATCGGGACACGTGCCAAAGCTTCATAATTTGCTCCTGCGCAGGTCACATTTCCACTGGCTCTGGGCAATATTACTGTGATATTTGCATCGCCCCAAGTTTGAAAAAAAACTGCATTTTTTATATTTGTTAGTCAGTACAAATGACAATTGAAAAAAAGAGTGCCTGACCATTAAAGCACGTTTGATGATATGACCCCTTGTATCCTGTGTAACTCTTGTAACCCTGCTGGAGGAACCTAATCGAATACAAAATGTCCGACAATGTGTCCGTAGAGTGGCATTCTCGGAGGGAATCCCGCTCCACCCGATCTCGATAGTCTTGGGGTTGTCACACTCGGATTTTTAGGGTTCAGAAACGCTCGGACCCGTGCTACCAACTGGAAAATCCAGCCGGCAAAATAACGCGTGCATCAGGCTCCAAGATCATCCTGACCCCCTCCCAGCCCCCTTCCAGACTTGGGAAAGCCTCCCCCCCGCTATCTCATTCCATTTCAGTATTTGACACCGTCTGCTCCATCTCTCACATCCTCCATACACAGGCCCCCGCTTCCATCACTTGCTCTGGGCAGCTTTTAAATGGCACTGAACGTGTCCTCAAAATGGGGAATACACGTACTATTTTGAACAGGGTAATTCCAGGTGCACCGGTTGTTCCCCATTTCTGGGACAAAAACTCAGAAGAGGCAGGTTTAAGTACAGAGATACTGGCCACAATTGTTACTTCTGGTAAGAAAGTATCCTCTCACCTACATCTGGCCCACTCGTGATTGGGACCGAAATGTACATAATGTGCTCATTTAGGACTATCACTTGGAAGGTGAAGATGGGACCTGAGAGACCGAATTGTTTCAAATATTATTGTGCAATTTTAGCAGTCACGATCAATTCTATGATAAAGCACTTGGATGTGAATCCCCTCACTGTCTTACTCATGTATTTACCCGCCAGAGAGAGCGCTGAAGGTGAAAGTGCGCCTCCAGGGCAGACCTCGGAAAATATATAAATGACGCCAAGGCACCATCGGGCCTTGTTACAATATTCCTATTAGCAATCCTACCAGTGACGTTTAAATGTTATATTCTTTCTAAATACGTTTTAATTCACGTCGATCTTGGTTTACCTGAGTACTTGAATTTGAAATGTTAGCACGGATGATTCCTGCCAGAAATATATTTTTCTTTTAATCGGGTCCTGGTTGGAGTTGAAACTGAATAAAGACTATATACGTTTCTGAAAATTATGGATTTTAGTGGATGCTGTTTTAAATTAGGGATTTTTTTGTTGATAAAATTAACTGAACAATAAATAAAGATTGTTCATACTTGTATGTTGATCTTATGACTACCAAGTCTTATAACATTGCCAGCAAGTGAAGATATGTACAAATAATCCGACCCAGGTAAACTGTTTATGCTTGGTACCTTGTGACTGTTCGAAACTTTAAGACAGTTTGTGGTGGGATTTGAGATTGGTATTGTCTTGCCGTGTCACAGGCTGGTTTTTAAATGTTGAAACTATGACGCTGTGTTTTCTCTTCTTGCCTTCAGCACTATATGTAGACAAAACCAGGACTTGTGGTAAACGAGTTGGAGGTGCGGCTCAGTTTATGACTGCCGCATCCTGTTTCAGCTCCTGTTTTTAAAAGAATAATTTACATTTGTAAACATAGTTGCAACTGTAAAAAATATGTCTCAAACCGAACCTGGAGGGAAGAAGCAATGAAGATCTTAATGGACAAAATGACGGTTTCTTGGTGCCTTTTCCAATATTTGGTCTTCCCAATAAATTATTCATTGAATTAATTTTAATGAAATTTTATTTACATGATGAGGTTAGTTGCATACATGAAATACACAATTCACATTAGTGGTACTAACACATGACTACGGTAGTAGTAACTTGCCTTCGGTGTTTTCATAGGTGCATGGTGAAACAGTATATTTTTAGGCTACACAGCGGCTTTCTCGTGAGCAAATGTTACAGAAAATGGTTCAAGGGGATTTACGAGGAACTGTTCCCACGTAGAAAAAGGCCATATTTTACCATAATTATAATAATGGGGAGAGGATGTGGTCCCTCGGCTACGCTGCCGACTTTGGCGCTGGAAACCAGAGTTGGAGCCTCGAGGTCGCGTCCACGTCCTGTGATTCTGGGCAAATCACTTAATCTCCCCGTGCCTGAATGTGTAATGTAAATACGGTGCTATGCAAAGCGCTCCAATACATATGCAACAACAAAAAAATATATCAAACAAGAGAGTAACAGGGGCTATGATGCAGGAACTTAGAACTTGTTTGAAAAACAGACAAATACATTTTACACTATTTTGGTGTTTGGGTAAAACGGAAACAAGAAAACAGATTTTGCACCGCTTCAGAGTACAGAAAGAATTTTGCACCAGACCAAAATGGAAAAATGAATTGTCAGAACCATTGCCAAACATGCACAAAGAAGTTATTGGTTATAAATAAATACTTTGAAGTGTTAATAAAAAAAATTGCGTGGAAATCCTTATCTATAAAGGAAATCATACTCCACAAATAACATTTTTGAGAATACAGAACATATTGCGCTATTTTTCTACTTATGTTTGAAAACAGGTTTGTTCCAGGGTACGCAAAGTGGCATTTTGTGCTGCCCCCCAATTCCTCGTCCCCAGTCCCTCTCTTGGTTTATCCTTTGATAGTCAAGTGGGCAAGCATCAGTCAGAGAAACACATTTGCACCTGGTTTATAATTCCGTTTCAGGAACAAACTTTGTACCCAAAACTGAATTAGTGGTCATTTGTGATCAGGCCTTTAGTCTCTAGTTCTGTCACTGCTATTATCTAAGATAATTCTCCCTCCGATTTGAAAAACTGCTCATTACTACTCCTTGTGGGATGTAGGTTCACACTTCCTGTGACAGTCTCGAGCTCATGAAGCACCTCCCTTACCAGGGATTGAGTGACCACCTCATGTGAACAACACTGCTGCAGGAATCTGTGCCCAGAGCAGTAAGTGGAATGACTCAAGTATTAAGTGTGTGGAACATGGAAGAAAGGAGGTAAGTGATCAGCAACTGTGAATACCTTAGAGTAACAAACACAGCAGGAGCAGTGAGCACAGGCCTATGACTGCGTGGGCCTGGGACTTATGGCTGTGGGATACAATACATAAAGCGACTGCAAATAGGTATGATGCTTACTTTTATTGAAGCCAGAGAAATGGTAATCCTTTATGGGACTGGAACATGAATGGCATTAATTTTCTATATATCGAATATCTAAAAAAAAAATTAAAAACTGGCACCTCTGGGTGAAGGCAATTTACCATTTAGAATGAAGCCAAGGTGTGAACAGCCTGAATAGCAGTCGCTTTTTCAACTGAAATGTTTTTGGATTGGCTGGTGATCTGCTGATCGGTCAGGAAAACACAGCAGACCGGTCCCATATGAATTCATAGTGGACCGAACCCCACTTGACCACTCTTCATGGACACTAGGGCAGATCTATGTATCCATCGCATGCCTCCATTACAACATGTTACCTACATGATACCGCTTCCTAACTCCCTCGTAGAAGCTCAATCACGTAGAACTTCAGAACTGCAGAAATTCCTAACTCATTATCTATGCACATAACTTTAAATGTGAAATATACCTAAATGTCTTTGGAGATATCAGGTTTGGGACTAAAAATAAAATGTAAAAAATAAAGGTTATACCATTTGAATTTCTTTACTCCGGTGAAGGTGCAATGAATATAAATTACTAAAATAGAAATTGAAATAGGTTCATGCCTTAATTCAAGAGTGAATTATTCATGGCGAAAGAAGATTCGGTTACTTAATGAGCAACCATTGTTCAGTTTCATCCTCGAGCTGCTTTTAATTCTTGTGATTTTTCTTTATTTTTTGTTTCCTTTTTTCCCACCTGGCAGATTTCACGCAGCACTTAGGGTTTGGTGGCATTTTACACATTTGTATCAGAAGTCACTGCCATACAAGCAATGCGTTCTCAGCAGGAAATACACTTTTACATTAGTTCATGTACTATATGTAGCATAAATGGCATGGTGATGTGTTCTGCATCCAGTCTATACATTTTGCATCAGTGCTCGAGTACAACTAGCGAAAACAGACCCCAACGTTAAACAAACATGAGTCATTAGCAATGCATAGATTTTGCACCTAACCCTGCATTGAAGCACGCAATGTCATGGAATTATTGCAGAAATATAGCAAAGAAGGATTATATGCTATGACTAAAATAGTGTAAGTGTACTACTAATGGAAGAAATATATCAAGAAGAACGTAAAACATATCTTAAGCTCCACTTCGTGGAAGTATACATATACTATTGCTAGGCATATAAAATGCAAAACACGCTCAGCTGTTTTCACAACATTTCTACATATTTTGAAAAACCTCATGAAGATGGTTGCAAATCTATGATAATAGCTGCATGCTTGGATAGAACAAATGTAAGACCACGCATACAATATATGATCAAAAGTAATGAGGACGTGTTTAGTTTCAAAAAGTTTCACAGAGAAATTTCAAGATGGCAAGAAAAGCAGAAATACCCTTAGAGTCTGATTTCCACAGCTACGATACATGGTCCATTCTGTTGCTCAAAGAGAAAAAAATGAGAACTTTTGTTATGCCACACAAATGTGAAAAATACTTGGTCCCTCAGGCTTCCTGCAATCCCAACTTTGCTTCCTTCGATGGTTTGTTTGCAGACAAATGGGCCCTTCTGGAAATCAGGACACTTCCAAATTGACCAGCCTGTCTCTGCTAGTGACCGCAGACCTTGCAAGCTGTCCACATCACTGATAATACACTGTGACTAATATGTGTACAACAGGTCACCATAAGGAAGATCTGTCTGGAGACGGCTATCACTGAGCAGGCCTCATTTCTGAACATTTAAACTCCCCCTCTTGATCATAGCCTTAGCCTCTCCTTCAACAGATTCAATAACATATCTCCCCCCTGCTGTTTGTGCAGAAAGAGTTCTGCCAGTCAAGGTTTATCAACATGCACTTTGCCTCCAATGAATCAAAATGTTCTACCCAACACATGAAAAGTGATATAAGAATTCGAATAATACCATTGCAATCGTTTGACAACAATGGTATGGGAAATTCTTCCCCCAACTTGATACGCTGGGCAGTGTTCAAGGCCTGGTTTTGCAAAAGGCCGGTGGCGCTGTCCCCGTCTCTGTCCTTGCTGTCGCAGTCCAAGTCAACTTCCCATTGTTTTGGTGACAATGCAGTGCACTGAAGCTGTTTTCATGTATCCGCTGTTTGCTATGTGACAACACGTATGTTGCAGACATCTTTCCAGAGGTGATACACAAGGGAAAACATAAAAACAGGCCCAGATGCTCTTAAATACTCTACTATAACTGCATGGTGTGAAATATTTTGACCTCCCTTTTCAGATTCATTCATGATTTTGCCCTAAAATACCATACCATTTATTATAACCAACCTGACCTTAACTTTCGTAGGCCCCATACTTTAAGCAGACTCATTCTTCTGAGATGCAGAATGTCCCATGAATTACTGTGAAACCTCATTAAAGAATTAAAACAACAGGAAGCAAGTGCTTGCGATAATTTTCTAAAGGGCATCACCAAAAGCTGAATGTCAGTTTGTTTTGAGCATCATTGTAGTAAAACACAACGTGTAGAAGAAGTTAAAGAAACATGGAAATGTAATGTATGCTTTAAGAAAACCAAATGAGTTCAACTCAAAATCTGCATTTACGAAAAAGACATCACTGTGTAGTTAGGCAGTAAGGTTTATCTGGAGCACTGCTGTATTTGGGGTTTGCTCTTCATGCAGCTCTTCCTCATCTTCAGATTCTGCCTTAGGCTCAGGCTTGGACTCTCTCAAGTCAGATGTTTCTTGTGCCTCCTCAAATTCATCGTTGTCTTCAGTGATTGGGAGCTCATTGTTCTTGCTTGTTCCTTTATTTTCCTCTGTTTCTTTTTCCATTGCATCTACAAAAGCTTTGACCTCTTCCTTTTCGGTTGATGCCATTTCTGAGAGCAATTCATTCACTGATATTTTTTCATTCTCCTTGGAAAGTTGAACTTCTACTTCTGCTTTTTTGGGCTTCTCGTGTTCACTGGAATTCTCTCCTTCACGAACCTTCTTGACACTGAACGTGAGTGGTGGCACTTTGAAAGAAGAGGATGCTTTGTGGTGGGTATGGGTGAAAGACTTTTTAATTTTCTCCCTTCTTTCAGGAGACACAATCTTTGTGCCAATCTTATTCATCTTCTTTTCAATATTTTCACGGGAAAAAGCCTTTTTGAGGCTGTCCACCTTCTTGAGACTAGACCATTTGATTTTATCGGCTCTGGATTCTTCAAATTTGTCATCCATATCTTCTAGACCGTCAACATCATGGGTGATTTCTTCATCGGATGACAGTTCCACAGTATGCAATGTTTCTTCCACAGTTTTGTCCTCATTGTTCGGCTCTTCCTGCCCTTCGGTAATACTCGGAGTCGATGGTGGCTCCTTCACAAACACATTGGCAGGGATTTCATTTTCCTCCTGAAAGAAAAATTTAAAGTGTTGAGTGTTATACTTTTTATAAAATCCTAAAAGGACAGACAAAGAAAATGTTGCACATTCTTTTTTTATTATAAAGCACTAGAACAAAATTATAGCTTATTTTAATTTTTAAATGAATCTACACAATTAAAACCTTGAAAACCATTTCGAGACTTTTGAAAAATTCTCGGTAAGCTGCCACTGAAAACGATATGCTTAAGTGATTTACATGGTGTCTACTTGCCAAAGTCTTAAAGCAGACACAATATGACACATAATGAACACAAGCAAGCAGGACAAGGCAAGCACCTGAAAATCTTCTCAAACAACAGACCCCGTCCAACTATAAAAAGTCAGAAGACTTACAAGTAGAAAAAGGAAGTTTATACCACAATGATTGACTCATTATAGAAAATAGTGACTCCATTCCTATGTAGGGCTACCTTGAATGTTTTTTCAAGTATAAACATAAGTACACCGAGAACAAGCCGAAGCACAGAAAAACATTCTTCGGTTTGAGACTCAGATAAAGTATCCATCTTGGCTTCTTAAATTCCCCAGCTTGTTTGCTCTTTTGTCTCTGTGACATCCCTACGAGTATTGCTGATGGCATCAACATTTAAGCTCCAGACAGTTTTACAGCTTTCGTCATCCATTGGTCTGTTTTTATGTCATTTGCATTTTGCTTCTACCCACTACAGCATACAGCAGGGGGCAGGGGTCTGCCCACCTCATCTATTGGATAACTTCACTATGTGTGATTGCATTTGCTCTTGCACAAGGAGCACATCCATATACAAGCTGGTTTATTTGCCAATACTTTTGTTTCCTATTTATTACTTTGATGGTCCCTTTGTGTTTAGACTCTGATGTGATGGCAGGATGCTTTATACCGGTGAGCCAGGTCATGTCACCAGCCACATTCCACACTTTATAAGTTCCTGTCTCTAGTCAATGCTGTGTTCTATATGGAGTGTCCATCTGACTGCTGTTATATCCCAGCATAACAGATTGCCTCCATTTGAAACTGTTCTGTATTTAGTTGTTGAAAGCTACATTATTACACATGTGAATTCATAAGCAGATAATTCTTCAAACACAATTATTCTGGGCTCCATTTCACCAATGGTTCTTTAATAAACTTTGACCAGGAAGAAAACCAATGTTTATCGTGTTTAATCTGCAGCACTTGTAACACTTTTTGAAAAAAACGTTCTTTCTTACTTTCATTCTTTTTTCTTTCTGTCTTTCTTTCATTTTTTCATTCATTCTTTCATTCTCTATGGAAACGACTGGCACGACTGGCAACAGATCTAAATTACTAATATTGCATGCTTTAGAGAGCGTCTTCAAAAGGGCATTTTTATATATCTGATACACCTATCTACAGTTTTCCTGACACCCCCTTTAAATAGGTATATTTTATTATATAAAACAGTGCTTAACCCTCTGGTAGCTTGGCACAAAAGCAGGCAGGCTTAAGTTACAGTGCAATGTGTAAAGTTGTATGCAGCACTCAAGCAGTAATAGAGTGAAAACACAACATAGGAAAATCTAAACCAATTTAGAAAAACAGAGTACATTTTAATTTTAAAACATGACACTGAAATTACAAAAGTCCAATAAGTAAAACCGGAGTTATAACTTCTAGAGATTTAAGTAAAAATGGCAATGAGAAGCACAAAGCACCAATCTTGGCTATCTGATCGCCCTGGGCCAGGTCAAAGTCAAAAGTTCAGGCTGACTGTGATAAAGCGCGGGTCAGATACAAAGACCAGGTTTGCCTCGGTGGTAGTTAACCTTGTAACTCAATCCAGTTCCACCCAATGACCCTCAGTTGGAGCTTCGCATTGGCAGGGGACCGTGAGGAGATTGTTGTTGGCACGAAGAGCTTAGCGCCCGTCGGAGTTTCCCATCAGCAGGAACATGCAGATAGTTATTGCTGGCTCAAAGAGAACTGCGTGAGTGAAGTCTAGAGTCTCCTGCCGGCGAGGTTGCGCTGACAGTCAGATGCAAGTCCCATGTTAGTGTTGGTGAAGTCCACTGGTATTTGTGAGTAGACTAGGGACAGTTCTTTTTTGACAGAAAGAGACCAAAACCTGGAGTCCAGTTCTTGGTAAGTTTGCAGATTGGAGGAGTACACTGTGACACCAGCCAAGGGCCTTGATTCTGGGGAGGCAGCTCTCAGGATCAGGACTCCAGTAGCACAGTTCAAGCAGGTCCAATTGGTGCTGGTCATCTGGCCAGTTGCAGGGAAGGCCTCTGGAAGCTTGTTGTGCCACTGTAGCTAAAACAGGAGGTCACTGCTGGGATCAAGGACTCAAGGCAAGCAAGCTTCCTTCTTCATCCAACAGGCCAATCGTTCTTCTCATCTTCTCAAGTCTAGGGGTGATCTGATGAGAGGCTTTGAGGGTGCTACTTTTATACCCAGTGCCGGTCTGTGTGTGGGTTCACCCTCTTTCAGTGGCACAGCTAGCCCTCTGGCGGCACGTGGAGGTTCCTGATTTTGTTGCCCCGTGACGGCCGGAGTGAAGGGGGTGGGGGGGGGGGGGGGTAGGGGGGAGCTGGCGAGATCTCCAGTTCCTTTGCTGCCTGTGGTGGCCGCTTGAAGAGCGGAGAACGGGAGTGTCTGCCACGAGACTGCAGGTAAGATCAGTGGGAGGCAGTCGCCCTGAAACTCATGATGCTCGGGGCAGACCGTCCCTCTCTCACTAGCTACGCCACTGCACTCTTTGGCTTACCCTAAGCTGGTTGTGGTCAGTACTTCCCATTCCCTTGGGTTTGTCTCCACCATGTCTAGGGTAACAAAGGGCAGGCAGGCCATGGTGTGGGCTGCATTTGCAGGCATCTTCAGAAGTCATGTGGATGTAGGCACAGCCCCCAGGCTACCTTTTAACTATTGAAATTTGAAAGAAAGGTTTAGGTCTGGTAAAAGGTTTATTTTGTCACATCAAAATGGCAGTTTAAAATTGCATTACATGCTGCAGTTGCAGGCATGAGGCATATTTTACTGACCTACTGTAGTGGGGGGCACAAGGGGTGCTGCAGCCCATTAGTAGCGTTTACTTTAAAGGCCTTAGGTGCAGGTAGCATCATATACTAGGGACATATAAGTAAGTTAAATGGAATAATCCGGTGTTAACCAATTTTTCCAAGCTTAGAAGGGAATACACAAGTACCTCATCACTGGTTAGCAGGAGTAAATCATGAGTCCTAAAACCAATAAATAACAGGTTAAGTAAAAAAAGGCAAAAATCTGGGGTGACCCTGCAGAAAGGGCTAGGTCCAGCAGGGATCATATTGAAAAACTCTACTTTGACATATAGCAGACTACTACATTTTAGTAAAACATATATTTTACATTAGTACATCCTGATATTTTATTTTTTACTGTAAATACACAGGCTGTACATTTGAAGATTGTTAAACTATTTAATTTCGAATTGAAATTTTATATTGGTTTATTGTCAAATCCTTAAAATCTTGGGGGCAGATCTATATTGGAGATGCGCCACTTTTACGCCGCCGTCGCGTCACTTTTGTGACGCAGCGGCGGTGTAAACACTGCGCCACATTGCGCCATATTTACATCGTGACGCATCTATGGAGATGCGTCACGATGTAAAGCCCTGCGCCACGTAATACCTGCGTCAGGTTTCACGTGGGCGTGTCGACAGAGGGGGGGGCGTTCCGTCGCAGGAACGCCCCTGAAAAGTGACTCAGTCAAATCTATAAGATTTGACTGAGTCACTTTCCCAACGCTGATGCGCCAAAACCCTGCGCCTGCTTGAAGCAGGCGTAAGGCTTGACGCACCATGTTAGGGATAGGGTAGGTTGGAACAGTGCTGGAGTTGCGTCGCGCTTGCGACGCAACTGAAGCACTGCGCCAACCTTACGCCATCGGATGCGTCACGCATCTATTTATTCCTGCGCCATGATGCGCAGCATTGTAAATGCGGCGCATCATGTGTGGCGCAAGGGTAAACTTGCGTGACGCATCATTCCTGGCGCATCCTTGCTGATTTGCAGGGAAGCGCCAGGAAACATAAATCTGCCCCTTGGTGTTTGAGAAATGCTTCCATTTTACTTAATTTAATGTATCTGTGATTGCCTTTCAAAAAAGAATACTCAGTTTTCCGTGTGCTGTGGAGACGAAAATGTGTTTGTTTTAACTAATGCCATGTCAGCCCTGTTGTCTGTACTGATTAGTCAGAGGGTTAGGATACCAGCCCAGATCACAAAACGACACCTCCCTGCTTTACATCAGATTGTGCTTCTAGTGGGTTTGGGCACTAGCCCTGGCCAAGCTGCGGCAGCCATGTACCTGCATAGCATTGGGTCGCCATTATCGCAGTTTGTGCAGATTTCTGATACATTTACTCCTATTGAGGTCTCAACACTGACCCTGACTTTTTTATAAGCATGTAGCTTTTACCTGAGGGTAAAGTACAGAAGAGAGGGACCCGAGAGACCTTGGAGTAGGGAAATGGTGATTGAAAGGGGTGGAGACAGGACCTGTACCAATGACGCCTGATCGTTATGTGTAGGCTTTCCAACGTATCCATGACAGAGGAATGGGAGAAGTGGAAGAGATTAGGATGGGGTCTGGCTTCAAAAGATGGATGCCCAGTCAGGCTACGGCTGGTCATGAAGGGAGGTAGATGTTCGCTAGCAGCCTTCACTTCTCTTCTACAGAGAGATACAACACTGAAGGTTAATACCTACATTGCTGGACTGTAAACAGCCAGCAATGTAGGTACATTGTGCACATCGGTGAATGATTTGGGTATTGGAACTCGGACAACTTTATATTCAATTTATTAAAGTGTATGAGGAGAATTGTTAGTGACTCCAGGCTTTCTTATGCACGAGTGATCACCGTCCGTGCCTGAGAATGTATCCGATGAACTGGCACATGCTCAGCAGTATCCCTGCTCCTGTAAACTCTCACTCACTAAAAGGGATGCAAGTGAGGCTGAAGATTCCTCTCGGTATTAGATTGCACTAAGGTGCATCGTGTTCAGAGCCTTCCTAATGTTGGACGGAATTGCCATGTGTTGACTGATACGTGTCACCTGATATGTTTCATACCTGTCAAGCAATCCAAGTTTGTTTTTTTATCAGACTGAAGTTTGCCGTCTTTATATGTTAATTATTTTGATGATATCTCTAGGACCAACGCAGAAGGAGAGCGGTTACCTCAAGGATCTAGATACTTGGGCTATGTTTTTCCTTACCCTGTGAAAGTCTTAAAACGTTCTGATGAAAAGAAAGATAAACCTGACTACAATTTTAAGACAGTCAGATGAATAGACCACTTTAAGCCAGTCTTCAATCTACCCAAAGCCAGACAAAAATGTAGTAAATCAGACCCTAAGTGAAACGACAGCAAGAAATAAGTTAAAACGTGTACAATTGTAAGCAGTCTAATGTAGATACAAAATGTAAACATATAAATCTGTATGATAATGTGGCAATGACAGTAAAGTTCCTGTTTGACATTTTATAGCCCATGTCCTTGTATTACTATTTAAATGTGTATTACAGTGAACATGGATGAGCATTACCTATTTTTATTCTTGACATCACTTGAGGCCAGAAAGAACAAAGGCATTTAGTGGTTGCAAGCCCAGTGATGTGCTAAATCACTGGGTTTGCGACTGCTCAATGGCATATAAAAATATTCTAAACCCAATGCACTATGGATCACAGTTTGGCAGGGAAGAGATTAGGGCGTCCCTTCCACATTCCGGTTCACATACCTATTTTGGTCACAAACCATTGATAGGTACCGACGTCAAAGGAGGCGGTAGGTAGCCCATTCATATATGGGAAGGGGTGAGAATGAAAAAAAACTGTTTGGAAGTTGGCAGTAGTCCAATGGATCACTGGCAGCTCATAAGCAAACATTTTGAAATAGTACTCTGTTTTTCTAAAATGCAGACCTGTTTCCCTTAATGATAATGGGCTGCATTTAAAAAAAGAAATATATATATATATACCATCTCGGTAATAGCATCCTATCGGAGTGAGTCTCAATTTGCAACCTACCTCATGAATATTGATGCAGTAGGTCATTTTTCAACTGACTCCAAATGAGGTCTTTGCGAACTGGCCATTTAGTAATTAGGTTGAATCGCAAAATTCGTTTTCATTCGTAAACATTTAGTGCACAATTAGTACATCTGACCTAAAATGTTCCTGTACACAAACATATTAAGTTAACATTTTTCTACCCCATAGTACAATTCTCACCTCCAGTGTGCCAAACTATAGCTTATCTATTTTTATGACATAAAACGCTTTTTTGTTTAAATTAAAGTTGAATCAAATGGAATAGTGTCAATTTTCAAGTCTGAATATAGTCGTCAAAATGTAGTTACTTTCAATTGTTCGCAGTCGGCAGGCACCCTTGCTAGGTGAGAGCTACCTACTAATTGTGTGACAAAATGCAAGAGAAATAATCTGTACCTACGAAATATTACTATGAGCTCTATGTTACAATCAAGAAAACCAGATTGCCATTTTATTTCATTACACCAGCCAAGTTCAAGTTAGGACAGGCGAATATGATGTTTAAGAAAATTATGTTTTTATATTAATTAAAACATTAGCTTTGATATTGACATGAAAGGAATAATTTTCAAAACGGCGACATAGAGTTGGCTCGTGAATTTCATGGCCCAGGGGCCACGAGGTCTGTTTTGTGGACTAGCAATGAGGGAGGTGTGTTTAAATCACATGCAGGCAAAAGTCAAGAAACCTTGATTGGTACATATTCGGGGCCAGATTTACAAGAAAGTGACGCATCTGTAGAGAATCGTCACTTTCCCTGCGCCACCCTGAGAAACCCTTGCGCCATCATTCGGCGCATTATAGCGCAAGGATTGACAGATGAGTCAGCATCTACCAGAAATTCTGACGCATCTGTTGGAGCAATAGTCACTCATTGCTGGAGTGTCGTGTCACAAGCGCGATGCAACTCTAGCAATGCATTTTGAGGACTGTTCCCACTACACTGCATCACTCCTTATGCCTCCTTCAAGCAGGCGTAAGGTTTTGACACAGTGGGGTCCTAGAAGAGACGCAGTGAAATCTTGTAGATTTCACTGCGTCACTTTTACAAGGTTTTCCTGCGTGGGAACGCCCACACTGCATACATTATACCTGACGCAGGTATAATGTGACGCAGGGCTTTACAATGTAACGCATCTCCCTAGATGCTTAACGTTGTAAATTGGCCACATTTTTTTATGCCGCCGATGCATCACAAAAGTGTCGCAATGGCGGAGCACAAGTGTAGCTAGGGGCTTGTAAATTTGCCCCCATGTTTCTAATTTTCAAAAACCTGTGGACATCCAACTTTGCACATACTGCTGACTAGTAGCTACCACGTGTCAGCCCATGTTTAATCACTCATAAGCTTGGTAGATACAAGATCTAAGAGATAGGGAGATAAATGGCTTCACTACAGAAACAGCCTTGACCATCTTCCCGTGGTAGACTGTTAACAGGTGAGGACACCTGTTGAAGAAATCCCGCGAACAGGTCGATGTACAGACCGAACCTAATTGTAATGATGACCCACATTACCACTATGCGAAAATGGTGACTTGGCATTATATTCCTGCTGAGCATTGAACATACACTGTCCAAAATAAAGACGATCCTGCTGTCTTTTTTGGGACAGTGGAGAAAGGGGTACAATTGTTCTCTTTGTAGCCTGCTTGCAATTAATAACCCAAGGGAACGGTAAGCACCCTAGTAAAGAGGGCAAGAGATCACTTTTGCCCTTTGGGGCATGACACTTTTGGGCAGGAATCAAGTGGCCTTCAGGGCAGAAAAGGCAGGCAGGAAGGAAAACCTTACATTGGTACCTTTCCCAGTCATCTGGTAAAGACGGATTGCTTTCTGCAATCCCTCTCTACCCAACAATCCCCAATCCATGCAAAGGAAACCCTGTTCAGGCAGACATTACTTTTACTCTCAACGTGATTTGTGAGTGATTCCACTATTTGGTCAATATGTGCTCGACTCAAAGATCTCTTGTGTTTTGTGCAAGCCCATTTAACCCCTAGTCCACATCTCACTCCTAAAAGAGAATGCTACTTAGACCAAGATGTACTATTGTTCTGGTCATAAAAAGCAGCCACAATTTGCGGCCAATTGTTTTTGTGACCAGATCCCTATTTTAAGGACTGACTATACTAATAGGTCAGTTTGCATAATAAGGAATCACAGTGGGTCACAGTCCAAACAACCAGGTTAGTTGTAAATCAAAAGGATGGTGCCTTGCAAGGAATGATCATAAATAAAGTAAATTATTGTTTTTTTTAAAAAAAAAAAGCTTTTAAAGATTTCTTTACAGGAAAAGGGCTTTTAAAAATTGTTTAAAAGTTTCACCGAAATTGTCAGTGGCCCATGGATCGCTGCCTTGTCTCCCTAAAACGTTTACCTTAATTTGCATACATTTAGATTTGAACAGGGCTTCATCCCAGTGATTTCACTAGAGGGTGTGATAGTTGTGCCAGTTTCACAATACAGACAAGCTCAACAGGATGTCATGGATGGAGCCACCACCACCTACTGGCTGTGAGTTGTTCCAAGTAGTGATGTGGCTTAGTAGCAGCAGAAAGGGCTGAAGGGAGACCGGGTGGAGTCCATGATGGGGCTTTTTTTCTAGAGATTATTAAAGGCTGCTCTTGTGTCAAGGGCACAAGCTGGTCAGTTAGTGACATGGCTTCCTGTACTGGAGGTCCCGGAATGGTTTTTGCCTTCAGTATCTCGACCTTACCTTGAAACTAAAATCAGCATTTTTCCAAGACTGGCAAAAGTTCTCAGTTTTGAAAGCAGACTCAACCAAGAGCTTCTTAGGTTTTCTTGACAGGACAACTCTTTTCGAAAGCTTTTGTTTTTTGGAGCTCGTCGGCAAGGGCCATTCATGAAGGTTATTTTCCTTTGCCTTGTCTCATGCCCGTTGTCACTTTTCTGACACCTTTTAATTTTACTCTGCATTTTTTGCCTCTCAGAATAGCCTACACATTCCACATGCTTGCTTTTTCAACATTTCATGGTGGTTAATGGGTTACTAACTTATTTGATTGCAGTGACCTCAGTCACTGATTTCTTACCCTAATCTTTTTAATTAATTCAGAAAAGGTGACTTGCTGTACAGTATATTTCAAGGTTAGCTTTTCGCACATTAAATGTGCCCTTCCAATCTAATTTCCAGTCGTAGCAGCTTATTCACGCATCTTTTAATGTTCATTTGTCTAGTATGTTACATTCAAGTGTCTCTAACTATCCGTTTGGGTCAAAACATCATCAGTCTGAAAAAAGCATCGCACTGCTTTCCATTAAGGACTGGCACACCATGAACTGTAGTCCTTGTAACACTCTAAAAAATATTGCTGATAATGGCCAGATTGTTATTGTCAGGCTACATACACTATGGAACAGATTTACATGCAAGGTCACGCAAGCAACAAAAGCCCTTTTTAGTGGGATTTCTAAGCCACACAAAGCCCCCTTGCATGGTTCTGCATCGCTTAGTGAATCCAGAGTCGCACAAGGTAGCACAAATTGCTGCCGTGCATTGCTCTGCGCTGGGAAAGTGTTCCATGGGTGGAGAATAGGCGTTCCCGTGTGGCCACCTATGGCTTTTGACACAATCCCAGATTTACTAACATTAGTAAACCTAGGACTGCATCAAAATACTACGCCTTCCCAACAGAGGTGTAACAAAGAGAAACATCTTTATTTCTCCTTGTTATTTCCTCTTTTGTTCAAAGGATTGTTTTTGTGCAGAAAGGTGAGCCTTCCTACACAGAAACAATCCTGCCTGCAATTAAGGCTCCCTTGCACCATGGTGCAAGGGTGCCAGCATTGTGACTAGACAGCACACAGGGGCTAAATTATGAGAACCCTGCATCACTTTTGCACCACGTAAAGTGGTACATGAAAGATGCAGCACTCTCATAGAGATTTATGAAGCCTCGCAAAGCTTCCTTGTGTGGCTTTGAGTGGCCTCACAAATCATGAGTAAGGGGATGCATTGCAAATCACTGTGCCACCTTACTCTGCGCCGCCTTACTCTGCACCCAGGATGCGTTCCATGGGCATTGCAGTGCATCTCCCATGCAACATGCAGGGAATTTGATGCTGCCCCAGACAAAGTGATATAAACCTGGGGAAGCGCCAAGTCCATACACCTTCCGAGGTGAGGCATAACCAGGAGAAATATATTTATTTCCCTTCATTTTTTCCAATTTCCATATGTGCCGCAATCTGCGGCACACATAGAAACAGGAAAGATCCTCATTGGATTGTTTTTTTGCAGCAAGGTGCCCCTTCCTGCACAAAAACAATCCTGCCTGCAACAGAGGCACCTTTGTTACATGGTGCAGGGGTGACTACATTGGCGCTAAGCTGCCGAAACGGTGCCAGTGCAGGTAAAAAAGACAGGAATGCACCATATTGCCTAAATACAGTGCATTCCTGCCCTTTCACTTGGGCATAGGGCAGCACAGCAAGATGGCTCGCTGCACTGCCCTACACCAAAATGCCTTAAATGAGGCACTGAGTGTGCCAGCACAGGGAGAGAGCAGAGATGCATCATATCTTAGAAGACATGGCATATTTCTGCTCTTCCCCTGTCATGCAACACAGCATGACATGATAAATCTGCCCCTATGATTTTATTTCCTGTCATTGCATATTTGACTAACTGATCACTGCTGCTAATCAAAAAAAGGGTACAAAAAAATCAATGGATTTTACCCAGATCCGTGACTAGGGGTGAGTGTTTCATTTGTTCAGCATTCTGTCCATCACATGTTTTTTTTTACTTTTGTCACCCTGTGTGGGCAGGGTATGCCCAGATGTTGGTCCCGTGCTCACTGTGCCACTGGATTCAAGGTAGCCTGGCTGATGAGGGGCGATACACCGAAACCGGTCCCAGACTGCTTGATTCTGATACAGGGAGGACCTGGCCTGGCAATTCAGACTGGACAGTTCCCATAGGGAGCAGAGTCAAGACTGATTTGCATATGGCTGAGTCCAAGCTGTGGTGGCGTGCTGAGCAAAAAACAGATGGATGTGACCCAGATTTGTGACTGGGTGTGAGTGTTTGATTTGCTCAGCATTCCATCCATCACCTGTTCTTTTTAAAATTTACATAAATGTACGGCTTAAACCACAACTTACTTGGATTGTACGTTTTATAAGGCAGACGTTTGTTTCTTTATATACACATTCATGTGGTATTGAGTAGCAGGGTTGGTACCGGTAAGCTTACAACTGCTTTTGCAAGAATTTTTATTTACCCTTATATATATAGACAGAACCATTGTTTAGTTATTGCAAGGCAATCTCTGGCAGGCCCAAGAGTATGGTGCATTGCCCCAGAGGATGATTCAGCTCGGTTCGCAATAAACCTTCCCCTGCATATAAATAGTTCCAGACTGCAGAGGATGACCAGCCAATCAGGGACTTGCTAGTTTACAAACGTAAGGCTTCAGTGACTAGTGAGCAATAACTGCATGGAATACTGCATTCACTGGTGCTTTACGTGCCAGGGCATAGAACAAACTGTTTCCCAGACTGATTATTGTGGCCCTTGAATAATTTTAGTCATTTAATTGTATGAGTTTAGACACGCCGATTATAAAAGACATAAAAGTAGGACAACACCCCGAAAACGACGATAGAGATAGAAGGATTTACAATGAAAGCACCTTCCAATGTAGCATCTAGGCTAGACAGAAGAAAGACCAAAATGGCCCCTGTGTTTACAAAGTTGTTTGTTTAATCTCACCTGTTTTCACTAGCTCAGAGCCTTTATATAGCAGCACTCTATCCTGAGGGGAGTCAGTGTGCTTAATAATCAAACAAACTGAGCACCTTTGTCTCAAGAAACATTTTTAGCCAAAGAAAAGCAAACACGTAGGAAAGTAACGTTTGAAAGTATCAAAAACAAACATGCAGTGGAGTGAGCAGGTATAAAGAGGAGGATGGTGTAATGTTGTGACATGTGCTGGGCGCTAGGACCAGCACATGAGACTAAGAGATGGGGTGGAGACCTGGGTGGCAGAAGAGGAGGAGCGAGAGAGAGGGCAGGGCAGAGCAGTGATAGGAACGTAAGGGATGCAAGTGAATAAAGCTCCCTTGAGTAAAGATAGTGTCTGCGTCATTTGTGCTGACGCAGCAACACTACAACTGGTGACGACGGTGGTCGTAACCTGTGCATGCTGCCTACCTGTCTCCTGTCGTGCGTGCGCTCCGCTGCCTCGGAGCTGTACTGAGTCGCGGTCCGGGTGCCCACCCCGGTCACGTTGTGCCCACTGTGTTGCTGTTCGCTCCGCTGCCTCGGAGCTGAAAGGTCTGCTGCTGCGCCCTGCATCCCTGGAGAGGATTTGCCATTACCGCGACCCGGGAGCCCACCCTGGTCGCGTGTGCTGAGGAGGCGGCGCTGTGTCCTGATCACGATCCAGGAGATCACCCCGGTTGCGTGCTCTGGGTTGTAAGTGTCCGTGCCCAAGTGCCGCCTGGGGAGGAGTGCGGGGTCCAGTGCTGTGCCCGGTGTGTCTGAAGTCATCCGGGTTCGAATGTCCGTCTGTTCCCGCGTTGCTGCTCTCACCGGCTGAATTAAGCCCGAAATCTCGCGAGGAGCGAGATTTCACCTACGGCCATCTTGAAGTCAGGCACCTAACCCAATCCCCTGCAGGGAGTGCCCAGCGGCCATTTTGAGGTCAGGCGTCTGCTGCAAATTTGAACAAGCATTGGCAAAGGACTGTGTGAGGAGCTTTCAGGTGCCTTATGGTAAGTTACAAGGGCATATTAAGGGACTTATGGGACTGCCTCCTCATCTGGTCGCCTGCCCTTGATGTTTAGGGATACAAGTGGCAAAATATATATTTCAAGTAGCTGGTGGACTGCTCTTCTGTATAGGTGCCCTACTATTGACCCTGCACGATAGCGTAATTAAAGAGTGACGCTGACGGTAACATTTTGAACTGAGTGGCAGGCGCTGGGAAGCTTCCTGTGATTTGACCATCCTTCACAAAGCATTTGTTATACCATATTCATATGCGACGTCTGGATCGCCAACGTAAAGACAGAGTCATGCCTCTACCAGCACCAGCACCAGGCAGGAGTCACCTACGTCCACAGTGCAAATGGGTGGACACAGACTCGGCTTGATCGGAGTCCCTTTTCTATGCCCGCCGGAACCCTTGGTCCTCATATCGGGGGAGGTATGGGCCTTCGCTGGCAGGAGTGGCCAGAAGACTTTGAAGAGTTCATGAAAGGGTCTCAGGTGACCGAGGAGGAGCATCAACTGATTGCATTATGCAATTTAATCGGGAAAGATGTTGATCAGATTATAAAGGTGCTTCCGGTTGACGCTGCTTCGTCCTATGCCAATGTGCGTGTCGCACTAAACAGAAAATTTCTTCACAAACGGAACGTTGACTACGAAAGATATACATTCAGTCTGGCTTCTCAAGAAAAAGACGAGCCCATGAGTACTTTCATCACGCGACTTAGACATTTGGCCAGCTACTGTGAATTTGATTCTTTCTCGACGGAAGATGCCCTTCGCCTGCGAATCATAGAAGGATGCCAGTCTTACGCAGTTACGCAGATGTCTACCAAAGAAAAGCTACTCTCTGGATGAGATTGAAGAAATGACGCGAGTGCATGATCAGGCAGATGAACATGCCAAGAAAATGGAAGCTGGAAGAGGCGAAAAACGTAAACAAGCAGGTCCTCCCCTGCAAAGCAAAGATCATCCAGACCCAAAGTTCAGTCCCATTATACAAGTCATCGGCGTCGCAGTTCTAGCCGGACTGACAAATGACAGGAGAGTCCACTTAAATGCTATCGCTGTGGTTATGACTTACCTCACACAGAGACATGCCCTGCATTAGGCCAAAAATGCAGGAAGTGTGGTCGGGACAACCACTTTGAGAACGTCTGCGGAGCCCCTCGCAAAGACACTCACAGAGACAATTACAGACAATCCAGACAGTCTAACACTCGCCATCATGCCAAAGCAGTGTGGGGCTACAGTGATTCTTCCACTGGTTCTTCACAGTCCAGTCGTCAGTCTCATGGGTCATATCGATCCCGTCGATCACAATCTCGTGAGTCAAGGTCGCTGTCACCAATATCGCAAAACAGTGATGAGTACGTCTGCATGGTTGCGGACTCGGACCGGCTGAAGAAATACCCGCGACTAGATATTAAAATGGACACACACTGGGCCAAATTTGTTCTGGATAGTGGAGCATCTCTCAACTATATTTCAGTTGCAGAATACAAGAAAATGAGTCCACCACCACATTTGCATAAAGCCAACGTGCGGGTGTACACTTGGATGTCAAAGAAACCTCTTCCGTGTTTATGACAATTCCCGAATAATCTCACATACAAGGACAGAACCATTCCAGCCCACATTCAAGTAATTGATGGTCCTGAAGCTGATTGTCTTCTTAGCTTGCCCACGGCGGAACGACTTCGACTAGTAGACATTTTGTATAAAATCGATGATGAACCGGACATAGTTCACAAGTTTCCGAAATTATTCATCGGACTTGGAAAGATAGCTCACTGCCAAGTTCGATTGCACGTAAACGAACGAGTGACTCCTATAGCACAACATCACAGGAAAATTCCATTTCACATTCAACAGTCTGTAGAGGAGGAACTGCAGGATCTTCTCCAGGCTGACATCATTGAGAGAACATAAGGACCCACGCCCTGGGTCTCTCCAGTGGTTGTTGTGCCTAAGAAGGGCTCACCTGGCAAAGTGCGCCTCTGTGTAGATATGAGGGCACCCAACACCGCCATTGAAAGAGAAAGATACCTGGGGCCTCATATTAGCGACATGATTGCGTCACTCAATGGCGCACAAATATTTTCCAAACTAGACCTTAGCAAGGGTTATCACCAATTGGAACTTCACTAAAAATCAAGATATATTACCACATTCTCGACTCATCAAGGTTTGTTCAGATACAACAGACTCTGCTTTGGGGTCTCTTCTGCAACAGAGATTTTTCAGGAGGTCATCAGAAAGGTAATTCATCACATTCACAACACTCTAAACAACAGTGACGACATCCTGGTCTATGGAGCAACAATGCAAGAACACGACACAGCACTGGACCGAGTCTGTTATGCTCTATTGGAGGCCAATCTCACTTTAAATAAAGACAAATGTAAATTCCACAAATCCACATTAAAATTCTTATGACGCAACTTCTCAGGCGCAGGAATGAAACCAGATCCCGAAAAGATTGCCGCTCTGAATGACACCTCCAGGCCGAGAGACGCAGGAGATATACGTTCCTTCCTAGGCATGCCAACAATCTTGCAAATTTCAATCCGAGAAGAAAAACTGAAATCACAGTGGATGCGAGTCCCGTAGGACTGGGAGCGATACTAGCTCAATATGACAAAGAGAGTGATCAACGGTATATTGTAGCATATGCCAGTCGGAGCCTCACAGACACAGAGAGAGCCTACTCCCAGCCTGAAAAGGAAAGCCTGGCGGTAGTCTGGGCCTGTGAGCATTTTCACATCTTCATCTATGGGAAACACTTCACACTTATCACGGATCACCAGGCCCTGATAACTATCTTTGGAAATCCCCGAGCTAAAATGCCACCCAGAATAGAGCACTGGGGCATCCGCCTTCAAGAATACCCATATACTATCATCCACAAGCCGGGAAAAGCTGTGAATCCTGCTGAATATATGCCACGACATCCCAAGGCAACGTCCAAATCCAATCCATCATTAGCTGAGGAATACATCCATTTTGTAGAGGCTCAAGCCAAACCACCCGCAGTTCCCTTGGAGGCCATCCTTGACGCTACCAATGAAGATGTCACACTGCAAAATGTAAAACATCGCATTTGGACAAACAGTTGGAGGCATTTGGAAGAATCCGGACAGAGTGAACAGATTGACAATCAGGAACTATCCTCTTTCAGACATGTGAAGGAGGAACTGTCCATCACCTCAGATGGTCTTGTAGTAAGGGACAAGCGTATCATCATCCCGAAACAGTTGCGCCAAGGAGTCATCAACCAAGCACATGAAGGTCACAGAGGTATTGTAGCCACAATAGAGAGCACTGCGGAATGGGTCTGGTTCCCTATGCTGGATCAGATGGTGGAACTTACACTGAAAGATTGCCCACAGTGTCAGCTAGTAAGTCAAGAGGATCCCCCTGCGCCGCTTCAAATGTCTGAACTGCCGGATGGCGTTTGGCATCATGTCGCAGTGGACTTCTTTGGACCACTACAATCCGGAAAGTATGCACTGGTCATAATGGACGAATAATCACGCTTCCCTATTGCGCACCTCGTAACGTCAACCAAAGCCGCCACCGCCATACCGGTACTTCATGAGGTGTTCGCAGCATGGGGCATACCGAAGGTAGTGAAAACAGATAATGGCCCACCATTCAATGGACGAGACTTCGCTGAATTTGCCAAGCACCTCAATTTCAGGCACCGGAAAATCACTCCTTTGTGGCCCCAGGCCAATGGAATGGTGGAAAGATTTATGACCACTCTAAAGAAGACCATCTAGCAAGCCGAATTTTCAACGTGTGATGTGCAAGTGGCTCTAAATGAAGTATTACGCGCCTTTCGAACCACACCTCATACTACCACGGGCAAATGTCCAGCAACCTTAATGTTGGGTCGCACCGTGCACACCAGAATACCAACTTGGGAAGATGCAACTAGTGGTTTGTCTCAAGACTCTGAGCACGAAGAATTAGCAGCCACAGACAAACTGAAAAAGGAGAAAATGAAGGAATATGAAGACCAACGGAGAAAAGCTGCACAGCTATCCATCCATGAAGGGGACTGGGTATTGTTGCGACAAGAACAACAGAGAAAAGCAGACTGTTGATATCATGCATGCCCATTACTGGTGACAAATCAAAAAGGGACCATGATTACAGCTGAGTCGGAGAACAAGAGGGTCACAGGGAATGTGATGCATTTTCAAAAATGCACGCCCAATGTCCGAGAAGCATTGACTGCACCCCACAGTGTGGCAACAGGAGATGCATCAAAGTCAGTAAGTGATCATCGACCTTCCATATCTCCTAAAGAAAGGGAACAGGTGGCTCAAGAGGCCCATCTCCGGCCGCAACAAACTCATCGAAGACCAGTTCGCCTAATTGAAGAACTGTAACTATGTTGTTTTATATTATAGTTTAATCGGGCATGCACGGACACATCTAAAATAGTTAAAATTGTTTAAGAAGGGGGAAGATGTAATGTTGTGACATGTGCTGGGCGCTAGGAACAGCACTAGAGACTAAGAGATGGGGTGGAGAGCTGGGTGGCGGAAGAGGAGGAGCGTGAGAGAGGGCAGGGCAGAGCAGTGATAGGAACGTAAGGGACGCAAGTGAATAAAGCTCCCTTGAGTAAAGATAGTGTCTGCATCATTTGTGCTGGCGCAATAACACTACAGATGAATGAGAGGAAGGAAGGGAAGCCAAGTATCAGACAGAAGCAATGAGGTGTATGTTGGGAGTGTCAATCAAAAAGTGTATATGTCGTTTTAGAGGTTTAGTGGGTGTAGCCCCAAGTCAGGTACGAGCAGTATTACAGATTTCTTTTGTACTGTTTGCTCTGGTAGTTGAAGTTTTTTATTTAGTATTGTAAAATCAGGGCAACATACCCCAGCATGCACAGTTAAAATAAGGACTGAATGATCTATTGACCCCTGAGACCTCTACTAACTCAAGGAAAGAAAATAAATCATTGATGTTACATAGTTGACAATAGACTCCTCAATAGCGCGCATCCTGCTAGGTACTACATGATAGAACACTGATGGAGCCAAGCAGCACTGCCTGGAATGTCTCATGGCTACCTCAAAGGCATTCCGGTGACTTACAATAAGCTTAAAGAGGCAAACTAGAGTAAAATGCAAAGGCTACTTAATTGACTTGAGCAGCAGAAGGAAGCATTTTAGAACAAAGAATAATGAATTAATGTCTGGAAAACCACGTGTATCTGTAATATCCTATCGCTATTCTATCGCTTACTGCCAATTTTACTACATTGATTACTTTGTGTCATCCTAGTAGTTACATCATGAGTTGTGAGACAGACACCCAACTACTTATCTAAAGTTACTGAGACAGGGAGCTCTACTGTCACATAATGAAGGAGTGCAGTGATAGGTCAAAAAAAGTGAGAATTACTTGAATTCTGGAGGGAGAGTTGGACCCAACTTAATACTAGATCATTAATAAACATAAGAGTGGTAGAGGACTTTGAAGTGGATAAAGTAGAGGAGCAAGATAGAGTACAGAGACCCAGGTACAAGAAGCGAGACGGGGCCAATCCCCAACAGACCTAAGAACTAGATCCACAAAATGACCGGCTAGTCAAGAACTTTTGGTTGAAAGCCAATGATTAAAAGACTCTTTTGATCAAGCACAAGATCTTTTTACAGGATCTCTGCAGAGAAGCATGCAATATGGCAATCACGCAGTGATATATGCTACAAAGAGACGGTTCAGACTAGTGATCCCCCGTTTCAAACAGCTCCTTCGAATAAAAAAAGAGCAACAGCTGACAGAGATGAGGAGAGGTAGAGGAAGAGAGTGATGAATGAGGCAGTAAAAACAAATCTATATCATTTTACTGAAAGTGACAATAAATGATCAAATATCTAATAAAACTGATTAAACAGTAATGATTACACCTTGGTGTAAAATTAGAAAAAGATAGATGATATTGATATCAAAGAGACTAAGCCCTGTCCAGACATTTGTTCGTCTCTTCAAAACCTATTAAAAGTTTGGAATGGCAGGTGGGTATGAGTTGAAGTGAGAAAGAAATGAAAGGGGAACGCCTTGTCGATGGTGAACAGTTGAGCATATATTGGGACTCCAAGTAAGGCAAGAGATGAGAAAGGTGACACAAAAGACAAAAGCAGGTATAAGTGACTTATGACATTATCACTAACAACAAACAATGCTGCTCCAACAGTGTGATTGGGAACATCCTACACGTGTGAAAGTAATTCTGAAAAGGAGGCCTTTGATTGTAGTATTTGAAGTGTGCTTCGCGCACAGAAGGTGAACAGGGTTTTCTTCTGAGTGCTCGAACACTCCACAGCTGACAGGTTAGTACTAGTCATGGCTCTACAATAAAGTAACATTTAACTTCAGCTTTATCTCATCTTTAAATTGGTTGTGAATAGAGCCAACCTACAACCCAGAATACCAATTAGCAAGAACAGGCGACCACTCTCAGCCCATAGCATAGAGAACTGCTAGAAGAATTACATCAGGGAAAAAGGATGAACAGGCCTTTCTCTTAAAATTCAGAAACACAGGCACTGAGGCACCAGGGCATTGGGCACTGTGCTGGCAGGGGAACTATACAATTAATATGTATAAAACCACAACTCCCACGAGGTGGTGAATTGTTGTGGAATTCCAATTCTCTTGGTCCATGTAAGTGAAAGTTAAGGCAACTGTGTGCTATGGAACATATCTACAAAAAAAGTCATGCATCGCAGCACAGCAAGTCACCTTGCTGCGCTGCATGTCAGAGAAGGGCAGCAATGCAGTGTATTAGAAATAATATGATGCATTCCTGTCCTTTACCCTGCGCTGGCCCACAATGGGCTGCCTGGCGCCCACGCAGGCACCCTTGCACCATGGTGCAAGGGTGTCTGAGTTCAATGCAGGAGTGTTTTTGTGCAGGAAGGAACACCTTCTACAAAAATAATCCTGAGAGGCTTTTTCCTCTTTTTCTATGTGTGCTGCAGAATGCAAAGGAAAAATCGGAGAGAAATAAAGATATTTCTCCTAGTTATACCTCTCCTGGGGAGGCGTATCTTTTTGGCATATTCCCACCTGTTCTTGTAAATTTGGGAATGCCTCAAAATCCATGTATGTTGCATGTAAACACCCATGCAACACCCATGGAAATGCCTCCCTGACGCAGAGTAATGCAATGCAGGGATTTGTGCTGTGTTACATTGCTCAAGATTTATGTCGCTACGCAGGGCCGCACAAGGTGGTCTTGCTTGGCTTCATAAATCTGATTTTGGAGTTGCGTCACTCTTGCACCACGTTGCATGGTGAAAGAACGACACACTGGAGCTTGTAAATATGTCCCTATGTGTACTCATTCTACAAAGCACGCACACGAATCCCCATGAGCAACGCCCGTAATAACAGTGCCCAAGTCTCAGAGGAGTAAGGGGAGGCCTTGTGCTCTGTTTAATGATGATGGGGCATATCATCAAGGACCGGCGATAATTATCGCTAAGCGCACTTAGCGCTAGGATAATTATTGTCGGGTAAGGTGGAATTTTATCGCTGAGATAGAGAGCTATTAGCAACGCTTATCTCAAAAACGATAAAATTCCAAGCGCTAACTGCCAAATGTAAGATTATCGCTAGAAATCCAGCGATAATCTCACAAAGTTTGGCAATAGCTTGATGATAGGGCAAGGCATACTTAGCCATGATATCCACCTTACATAGGATATCATGGCTAAGTCAGTCTTGAAGCAGGCGTAAGGAAAGTAGCGATAACAGAGGTTATCGCTACTTTGCTTGTCACTCTGCAGGTTAGCGTGCCCATTGATAATTGGAGAAATGCCGCTTAGCGACATTTCTCCAGTTATGTCAGGGCAGGAACGCCCACTTTGCATCTCATTAGAGATGCAAATCTGGGCATTCAGAATACGGGGGCTAATGCAAGGTTTCACGCGATAGCGTGACCTTGCTGATTAGGCGATAAAATTATCGCCGCTTTTCGTCCGAAAACGGACGCAAAAGCGGCGATAATTTTTTATCCCCTCATTGAGGATATGCCCCGATGTGCTCCCATTAGGTGGAAGCAGTGAAATAAAAGATGGACATGGGAGGTATTGTTTATATTTAGATCTGATTGCACCATATCATTTATATCTGCACCATTACCAGATTTTGATACAAAAGTATGCTACAGCAGTCTTGAGCAAAAATAGATCCTTTATACTTAACCCACTATTCAATGATCGAAAAGTATTGTCTTCTTTCATATTTGAAGACTTGGCTTTTTACATTTCACAAAATATATAAACCTAAAAGTAAAAAGAACACTTCAAAACATTTTCTTTAAATCATTTTCTATTACACTAATGCAATTTTTGTGAGGGGTGATTTAGTAACAACATTTGATTAAATGGAGGTTGCTGGTGCACACAATAAAGACATCCTCCTTACCCATCTTAGGAACGAGCAGGTGGTCATAGATTGCACTCTTCCATTTTGGTTCAAAAGTGTACGCCCAGCCTTCCATACTTATTGGGCCAAGCCCCAGAAAGCTGGAGATGAAAGCTGCATGGCACACAGATGTGAAGTGTTCCTCTGGTGCTGCTTCTCCTCACCATGTGTCAGCAGGAAAAAAAGTACTGACAGGATGGCGCTCTGCACTGGAATGCACCTCAGACGCTGCTCCTCCGTCGAGAGTCATACCTGCCGCTATTACAAGTGATCCCCGTGTGTGCTGCTCCCTTCAACCTCCATTTCATAAGGCTGTTCATAGGGCACGCAATAGCTCAATGGGGACTAGTGTACTGGAGCCAGATCAGCACCTTTGACTCTCTACCTGCTAATGCATAAATAAAGTGATAAACGTGTGTGAGGAGTACTGCTGTGCCAATTGTCCGGTGGTGGATACTGTGATGGCAAACTGCGGGGGAGAAGGTGGAGGGGCAGCGCGGGGGAGAAAAATAGGGAAAATAAAATATTACTTACCGGCTGGCTGCAGCCTCGGTGGTCTTCTGCTTGTCTGCTCCTGTCGACTCCCTGCAGCCAGTTCACAGGCTCACAGGCAACGCATGGCCAATCCTGACACTGCTCCCATGCTGGTGATTCCATTACCAGCAGGAGAGCAGCACCAGGATTGGCCTGAGTGGCCTGGTTTGGCGCTCAGACAGGGACTGGGAGCCTGTGTCTCTTCGCCTGGCTGTACAACACAGCTCGGGTTGGAGAAAGGCAAAGTGAGCATGTCGGTTTGGCAGGGCTTAGACAGCCGGCCAACGCACATGCGCAAATAGTGCCTACCATTCCTCCTCCGTGTTGCTGACTCTCCATCAGGACGACCCCGCCCCCAATAAACGAGTCAGTGACAGCAAAAAATAAAAATAAAATAACGATAAACTTGTTTTATTATCATTTTATTTTTCCTGTGCGCACTGCTGAAAGAGCAGTGGGGCGCTGCTCCTCCGCCTTCAGCGAGCGGAGGAGCCACCACTGCAATGGTCCAATGGCTGTTCTGGAAAAGGACCCACAATATGACTGGTATTGCCAATTAAGCGGTGGTTGAAGGGCGCTAACCCTTCCTCCCACTCTGTCCTGTCAGAGCGCGAATAACAACACTCTGACAGAGCAATGGCTGAAGGACGAGGAGACAAGGACTCCTGCTGTATGTAACAGTGCTCAGAGCATGATGCATTCATTTTCATGATAACAGTAGGCTAGAGAGGAAGCACAACTCTTCCTGGGACAGACATAAGCCTGAAGTGCGCTGTACACTTTACAGCCAAGTGTACAACATGCAGCACTTGACCACACAATGACTTGACAGGATATGAATATTCCATCCTATGCCTGAATTCATGTAAGATACTAATCCCCTCGCTGTGCCAGCTGCATGCCAATAGAACCGTAGTAGAAACAAGGAGCTCCATTGTTTCAATCCTGGGCCAAGGTCCCCTCCACACTGTGTTTATTTTGAGCAGAGAAGATACATTCTCTAAGCGATGGGGGTTGAATAGATCCTTTGCTTGCATTGCCTTCAGAGGATAAGAAAAGTGCATAAGAGAGTCACTTCATAATTTGCTGCTCTGCAGGAACAGCATTGCAAGAGTGTAAGGACTAGCTATGCAGTGCAGCACAGGCTGTGCGTGGATTCCACTTTTAAAGAGCAGCTCTTCCGTAATGTCACACTTTTAACCATACGAGGGACATGGCCTGATAGCACAGAGCGCAAACTAATCGTTTTTATTTGTAGAATCTGATTTGGAAAAGTCTTAGCACATTCTCAAAACGTATGCTGTCAAAAATGGACGTGGAACACCAAACCTCCCCTGATGTGTTACAAACAGAAGAACGTGGAAGGCCTGAGGTTCATATAATAACATTAGAATAAAATGAAATGAAGTGTAGGTGCAGCAATGTTTTGCGATATATATATATATTATCTACTGGCGGTCGCCAGTAGATAGTTATAGTTAGGACCGAGTTCCCATAGGAAATTTGAAAATTCTATTTTGAATAACTTTGGCGCCGGTTGACTTATCTTCATGAAATTTTCAAAACTAATGGGGCGCTCCGCTCAGCTTCTACCCTGAAAGTCTCGGGGTGATTCGTCAAGCGGGGGCTGAGCAAAAAGGGGGGTCCCAAAACGCGTTTTCCCCATGCATTTTCCCATAGGACCTTTAGTCGAAGGTACAGCCCGAACGGCTGAACAGAATAACTTGAAATTTGGCAAAGAGGTAGTCCTCAGGTCAGGCATGTGCCTTTTGCATATATGGTGTCGATCTGTTCAGTAGTTCCTGAGAAAATCAAAAGTAAAATCACATATATATCTGGGCGGAGCCTAACTACACATCTCATCGTGAGATCTGATTAGCTGTCAGCACTTCATCCAAGAAGTGTTGGCAGCCATCTTGGGACCAATATACATGATAGCACCTCATTAAAAAGCATTGCAGTTAATAGAAGGTTTTAAGACTTTAGTTACATTATAAATCATTTGTTGATGGTACCATACTCATTTTAGGTATTGTGGTGTGTTCTAAGGTGATTTTACCATGTGAAAAAGCTTTCTGCTGTGATATCATGAATCATGTTTGAGAGAAAACTATTTTCTCATGCTTTTCCCAAAGAGGTTTGGAAGGTGATCATAAGCTAAACTGAGAGCATATTTTCTGTAAATTCACATTATCTTTCTCAGTCACGTGAGAATGAAGTCGGACATTCTCAATAAAACATGTACATCCAACAAGGGCAGAGACTGTCAGTTGATTCCTTTGTGTTCTACTGCAGCTTCCCAGAGTGTTCTAAAGGACAACTAGAGCGCTAACAGGCCTACTTATTACAAACGTATGGCACAACTGAAGCCATCTTGGTTGGAATAAAGTGGTAACTCTTACAACATTTAATTTAAAAAGGAACAAAATGAGGGGGTTCATTTTGCCATAGAAAGTATGATTTGCGCTGCAGAAAGAAAAATTAGGGCACATTTTGAGTGACTTCTCAAATCCTCTTCTATTTTATTAAAAGATTCTGACATGCAGACTGAAACATGCACTTTCAATACCAGCAGCAGACTTCCCTGGTGAGCAGTAGCTTTACTACAGTGATCTAATAAGCAACTAGTGTGCTAACATTCAGAATTTATGGCAAATGTGTGACACATCTGAATGCCTTCTTAATGGAATCAAAGTAAAAAACTGAAAGTTTTTCCTACTGAGGAGACTGTAGTTAATGAGGAAATTAGGAAACATCATAACAAATAAGTCTCCCAAAATGGCCACCAGAGACAAAAGAGCCCAAATGTAGCCCAAATATCACCAAGATGTAGCCCAAGTATAGCCCAATGACAGAATATCCCAGAGTGTTCTAACGAACAACTAGAGCGCTAACAGTCTTACTTATGACAAAAGTCTGGCACACCTGAAGCCATCTTGATTGGAATAAAGTGGTAACACTTAAAACATTTAATTTACAAAGGAACAAAATGAGGGGGTTCATTTTGCCATAGACATTATGATTAGTGCTGCAGAAAGAAAAATGAGGGCACATTTTGACTTCTCAAATCCTCTTCTATTTCATAAAAAAATTCTGACATGCGGACTGAAACATGCACTTTGAATACCAGCAGCAGACTTCCCTGGTGAGCAGTAGCTTTACTACAGTGATCTTATGAGCAACTAGAGTGCTAACATTCAGAATTTATGGCAAATGTGTGACACATCTGAATGCCTTCTTGATGGAACCAAAGTAAAAAACTGAACGTATTTCCTACTGAGGAGACTGCAGTAAATGAGGAAATTAGGAAACTTCATAACTAATAAATCTCCCAAGATGGCCACCAGAGACAAAAGAGCCCAAATGTAGCCCAAATATCACCCAGATGAAGCCCAAGTATAGCCCAATGACAGAATGTCCCAGAGTGTTATTAAGAACAACTAGAGCGCTTACTGTCTTACTTATGACAAAAGTATGGTGCACCTGAAGCCATCTTGATTGAAATAAACTGGTAACACTTAAAACTTCATAACAAATAAATCTCCCAAGATGGCCACCAGAGACAAAAGAGCTCAAATGCAGCACAAATATCACCCAGATGTAGCCCACATGTAGCCCAATGACAGAAGTGTGCAAAACACTTATTTTTTGTGTATTTGCAGTTTTATATAGTGCAGACTTGTCAGGTATTGTAGTGCTTTACATGAGCATTGGTTACATCACACAAGATCAAATTCATTTTGGTTGTAGACATGGGGAGATCAAGTGATTTGACCAGAATCACAGAATGTTGAGCTGAAGCAGAAACTCCAACCTGGTTCCCCAGTTGCAAAGTCTGCAGCTCTGGAAGTAACACCACATCCTCTCCCCTAGGTGCAACATTTAATCAAGTGGTCAACTGGATAAAAAAACATAAAGATTACAAATAATTTAAAAGTTCTTTGTCGCTATTTGAAAACTCAGAAAAAATGTCCTCATTTTAGTTTTTTAGAGCACTAACCATAATTTTGATGCAAATAGGACCCTCTCATATATGTAATTTCTAAAGGAAATACTCTAGGTATTACAGTTTTGATTACATCAAGATGACGTCAGGCGTTCCACACTTTTGTAATAAATATAGAATGTTAGCAATCTAGTTGTTCATTGGGATACTGTTGAGAGGCAGAGGCCAGGGGCAAGGACTCTGAAAATTGAAGGCAGGTAGGAGAGTGCATAGGCAACAATTTTACCACACTGGGCAGGCAGGAAGGGCAGTGGCAGCACAACAGACTATGGAGGGCAGTGGAAAGGGGGGCAGGGGCAACAAACCAACAATACAGGACTGGCAAGAGAGGCTGTGGCAATATAATAGACCATTGTGGGCAGAAGGAAGAGGCAGTGGTAGTACAACCATACATGCCAACAGACCCGTTTCAGCCAGGAAACGTCCAATGTTTTTAAGCTCAAATGAGCTTTATATGATCTGTCTCCTGTCTACAATCTCCTCTTTTTCAATGTAACTCAAAGGGGAAAATCAATACCCCAGTTTTATTTCAAAATCTCCCTCTTACCAAGTTCAAAATGTTCGCAAGTAATGTACATTGGATCATGGTAGGCAGGAGGAGTTGAGGTAGGGACATGGACTAGGATAACAGAGGACAAGAGGGACATGGAGAGGGGCACCAAACTGACCCTACAGGGCAGGCATCAGGGTTTGCAGTAGCACAATACACCACACAGCGCATGCGGGACGGGAGTGCAGCACAACAATCCATAGAAAGCAATAGGGAGGGGACAAGACCATGCACATGGACAACAGAGAACAGAGGATAAAGAGGCAATGGTAGCTAGCTGACCATAATGGACAGACAGGAGAGAAAGCTGCAGCATAACAGACCATAAATGGCGGAAGGACGGATCAGGGGCATTACAATGGAACAGACAAGCCAGGAGGGAGGGAATAGGGGTCTGCACATGGAAACAGAGGGAAGGGGGCAGGGCAGGAGCAGCAAGATGACCATGGAGGTCAGGCAGGATGGGCACTAGAAACAAGACACACCATGGAGAGCAACAATGAGACTATGATGGCATACACACAGACCATGGAGGGAAGGTGGGAGGGGGTCAGGGACAGCTAGCTGACCACACAGGGAAGGTGGGAGGGGCCATGGCAGCACAGAAGACCATGCATGGCAAGCGGGAGGGTTAGTGGCAGCACAATGGCTATGATGGGCAAGAAGGAGGGTGCTGGGGCATGCACAAAGGACCATGGAGGATAGAAGGGAGGGTCAGGACCTGGCACAGACAAGAGAGTTCAGGGGAAGGGGCTTCTCAACAGACCGCGCGGGGCAGGCAGGAGGAGCAGTTGCAGCACAACAGACCAGGGAGGGCAGAAGGGTGTGGCAGTAAAATGGACCTTGGAGGACAGGAGGAAGGTGATAGGGGCATGGCATGTGGACAGGCAGGGTGGAGGTGGCAGGGACGAGTTACAGTCATCTGACAATGCTAGGCAGGTGGGAGGGGAGTGGCAGCTCAACAGAACACTCAGAGTAGATAGGAGTGGCAGGTCCATGGTACATGGTGGGCAAAAAGGATGGAGCAGGAGCATGCACAAAGACATCGGAGGGCAGGGGGAAGGAGAATAGGGGTGGCAAGCTAAGCACAGAGGCTAAGCAGGAGGTCAATGATGGGTCATGCTAAATGGAGGGCAGTGGCAGCACATCAGACCATGCATGGCAGGAGGGAGGAGGCTAGTCCATGGATTCAGACAACAGAGGATAGGGAGGAGGTGGATGGGGCAGCAAGCTGACTGTTCAGAGAAGGTGGGTATTAGGAACTTTATTGTTTTTAAAATGTGTGTCTGTGCGAACTACTTAAAATATGAACAAGTATGCAGCATAATCTCACTTTTATTCAGGAAGAAGAGGACGTTTGTGACTGTGACTCCGGGCTCACTTGGCAGAAACAGCCCCAGACCCTCCACACCCCATCGCAAAATGTAATGCCCGTGAAAAGGGTAGGTGGACGCAGTGTTATATAGAACATAGTCCTGAGAGCACGATTGAAAATGAAAACTAGATATAGTATATGGTATAAACTATGCACCAAAAAGTGTGATATAAGATGAACCGGGGCTTGAAATATAATATGCAATACATTGTGCGCAATGACAGATTCATTGGATAGCACGAGATAGCACAGGCACTAGCGTGTGCTATGCAATATGCGCCTTGAAGTGTAATATGCACGGGGCAGTGTTGTGTAACCTAACTAGTCTCTAAAGTTGTAATATAAAATATGTGCTGGGGAGTGTAACGTTGCATATGCACTGTGACAAAGATATGGATCCCAGATTGTAATATGTATGGCATAGCACTGTGCGTTATAACATAGGCATCGAGGAAGGCACGTTAGATGGGGCAATATAACCTGTGCGAAGGCAAGTGTGGCATGACTTATCCACGGGGTGGTGTTACAGTACACATGGGCTAGAGAGTGTCATAGCATACGCACTAGCTGGCGGAATACAACACAGAGGTGTGAGGCACTCGGCGGGCACTGGTGGGTGTAACACAGCATTAGGCTTAGCCCGGAGCACGCTGGGACTCTCAAGTGAGATTCATCTCCTTTCCAGAGAGTAAAATAAAAAGTATTACACATCCGGTGGTGGATGTGTATTTTATTAACCGTGAGGGGGGTTTCTTGCATAGTTTGGTCGAATTTTTGTCGAATCCCCTTGGAATGGCTTGGTGTGCGTGTATATTAAATGTGCCATCAATAGATATCCATGTTTGTCTGAATAAACGACAAGGGTGTCTACTTGGAGAGTACCCACTGGCGGGGACGCCGGGATTAGGCACGGTGGGTCGTCAGACACGTCAGAGCTTCACTAGTGGTGTAAATACATTCCACGTGGATTCATTCTATGCATAGTCGCCTTTTAATGAATATCACGCAAATCGTCATGGTGATAGGTACATACGGTTTGTCCAGCATGTCCTAGGTGTTTCTATAAATATATATTTTTTTCAAATAATAAAAAACAAAGGCCGGCCCCGGGGGATGGGGTCCCCGGGGCCATAAGTGGCCTGAGGAGGGGGGCCACGCAGCCCCCTCCTAAAGAATTTTTTTTTAAAAAGGCCATGACCCGGGGGTTGGGATCCCCGGGGACGATTAAGACCTTGGGAGGGCCAAATTAATTTTTTTCAACAAAAAAATTAGGGTGCAGACCCTGGAGGATGGGGTCATCAGGGCCAGTAAATTAGAAAAAGAAGGGGGGCCACACAGCCCTCCTTCTTAAAAAATAAAATAAATAAAAGACCGGCATCGCACCGGAGGCCACGCCCCCTCCTTGCAGCACTCTGCAAACGCGCCCCCTGGCCAGTTGTAAGTTGGGGAATTAATTCCCCTTCAGTACTGAGGGTCCCTGAGGGCCAACTAGCCCAACAGGTATCTCCAGTATGCGCCAGGGAGCTGCGTTGCAGACAGGTGTTCTGAGGCCACGCCCCTTTTTACACCTCTATGCAACGCAGCTCTGTGGCGCTTACTGGAGGTACCTAGTGGGCTAGTTTGACCCTAGGGACCCTTAGGATTCAAGGGGACTTAATCTCTCAACTTAGAACGGCCACAGGGTGCATTTACACAGTGGTGAAAGGAGGGGACGGGGCCTGAGGTGAAGTGTGCAAACACGCCCTGTGGTGCGTTTTAAGTTGGGGAAATAATTCCCTTTCAATCCTGAGGGACCCTGGGGGCCAACTAGCCCACCAGGTGCTTTCAGTAAGCGCCACTGCGCTGCGTTGCAGAGAGGTGGTCTAGGCTGTGCCTCTTTTTACATCTCTCTGCAACGCAGCTCTGTGGCACTTACTGGCGGTACCTAGTGGTCTAGTTGGACCCTAGGGACCCTCAGGATTCAAGGGGACTTAATCTCCCAACTTAAAACAGCCACAGGTCGTGTTTACACAGTGGGGAAGTGAGGGGACGGGCCTGAGGTGACGTGTGCAAACACGCCCTGTGGCGCGTTTTAAGAGGTAGTTTTAATCCCCTACCCTATTATATACTAGGGGCTTACAGAGGAGGTCATGCTGATCACACGGTGATCCCAACGCATAGTGTTCCCTAGTGTATGTAGGTGGTTTCACTGTATTCTGAGTGTCTTTTAACATAGCACTGGCTCTAGGACTGGTTAGTCAGACTCAGTTACCACCAGTATCCGTCTGAAAAAGTTGAGGGTACAGGATGATTTTGCAACAAGGTTTCTTTCTGCTCCTCTGATTGTTCTTTCTGCACGTTATCCTTCTTCCTGCACTTTTCTTTGTCTTTGAGGACTTCTGTTGCTTCCTTCTGCATTTCTTTTTTTTCTTTCTGTGCGTTTTTTCTTCTTTCTTCACATGTCCTATCTCTGTAGGCATAGTTAGAAGTTAGCATTTAAAAAACCTTTGAAATTCACTGAAAAAACCATAGGTTTTAGGCACGTTATAGTTAGGAATTAGCATTTAAAAAACCTTAGAAATTCACTGAAAAAAACATAGGTTTCAGGGGCGTTATTGTTAGCTGGACTTTTCACTCATACAAAACCATTGAAATTCCCCCGTTATAGTTAATTCAGCTAACTATAACTCGCGCGCCTGCAATGCACTGCTGATGACGTCACATATTACATCACTCATGACATGGTCAGTGACATCACTCATGACATCACTCATGACATCTCAAATGACATCACTGATGACATCATCCTTGTGATAGTGTGGCAGACCTCCTCTCCCCCTAATATAACCTTTGATACACACATTCAAAAATAGAAACTAAAATTTTCAAAACAATTGACATACCAATATCAGTTACAACAACCTATTCAGTAATTCTGAGATCCACATACACATCCACTCATTCACCAACAGTCCTATACAGTCACTGATACATGTACTCACTCATCATATGTACTCATACACCTGTACATCCTGTTACACAATGCCACTCATCCATAAAGTTACTCACACACATAGTCACTCATGCTAATAAAGAATCAAACATCCATTTACTTGCATATACAGTTATACACACACCACCACACTTACTTCTACAGAAACTTACACATACTTAGTCTTTTAAACAATCACTTATAGAAACACATACTTATTCATACAGGAACTCTTTCAATATCTCACTCTCACATATACTCACTTATATACACCAATAGTCACATATATTAGTTTAAAACATATGTAGTTACTCATAAAGACACTACTGAGACAGTCATTCACTCACTAACACACCTATGCACACACTCATCCACCCATACAGTCCTGCACACGTTGTCTTCAACACATACAAACAGTGAGTCACTCATTCATACACCTATGCACTACGTAATACCCCCACCGAACCATACAGAAACTCAGACACTCATACTGATGCTCAAAAAACCAACTAATAACCTATATAGACACTCATGTAGCTACTCATCAACCCATGCAGCCACTTATACACAAAGTGAGAGACTGATACAGATATTTACATATTTAAACATTACTCACTAAGCCGTGTATTCACTAAGATACACTCAATCAGTCAGTTATACACTCAATTTTTCAAAAACAAATCATCCATTTAGACATTTATATACCCATTTATTCTTCCATCGACCTTGAGATATACATATATAAAACATATGTAATTTTCAGAAAAACACACATTCACTGGATGATGTCATCAGTGATGTCATTTGAGATGTCATCAGTGATGTCATGAGTGATGTCACTGACCATGTCATGAGTGATGTAATATGTGACGTCATCAGCAGTGCATAGCGGGCGCGTGAGTTATAGTTAGCTGAACTAACTATAACGGGGGAATTTCAATGGTTTTGTACGAGTGAAAAGTCCAGCTAACTATAACGCCCCTGAAACCTATGGTTTTTTCAGTGAATTTCTAAGGTTTTTTAAATGCTAATTCCTAACTATAACTTGCCTAAAACCTATGGTTTTTTCAGTGAATATATATATATATATATATATATATGTCCATGGTGTGGCTTTGTTGGCGTGCTTCCAAACCACTGGTGGTGCAGGTCGGAGGCGGATGACACGCATGCCTCACTAATATTAAATCCACTCCACTCCCAATCCAGAAGGAGCCTGCACTCAAATGTGAAAAAAATTATTTTATTTGGCAGCATATGCTTAAAATAACAGGAACGCGTTTCGCTGTCCTTGCAGCCTTTGTCAACCTGAAAGTGTACGATTACCACAACACATTTAAATACTGCCCACAGGTGTTGCTAGCCACGACATAGAAGAGTAAGTGCTGTTTTTCAATTTATCTTTAAAGGCACAATCCTCTTTACCAGCAATCACCTGTGAACTATATTACCTACTGGCGGTTGCCAGTAGTTAGTTATAGTTAGGACCTTGTTTCCATAGGAAAAGTGTTTTTTGATTTGCCAATATCTTTGGTGCCGTTTGACGAATCTTTGTGAAATTTTCAACGAAAGGGGCTCTCCGGTCAGCTCCTGGCTTGAAAGTTTCGGGGTGATTCGTCACGGGGGGGGGAGCTGAGAAAAAAGGGGGATCCCAAAACGCGTTTTCTCCATGTTAATTTCCATAGGAACTTCTGACGCGGCTACATCAAATTTGGCAGAGAGGTAGCTCTTGGTCCAGAGTGCACTCTTTGCTTTAAATGGTGTAAATCCATTCAGCAGCTTTTGAGAAATTTTAGTATAAAAAATATTGATATCTGGTGACCACTGTGGATCCGCGAACCCTCCCGATCACGAGCTTCATTTTGATTGGCTGCCAACACTCCAAACCAAGAAAAAAAGGGTTGAAAATGGTTAAAAACACAAAAGCGGGCAGGGTAGAAACACCCTGCTCCTCTAGGCCTGATCAGGGCGTCCTAAAAGCATTTTTTTCCCGGCTGGAATCCCATTGGGTTTCCGAATCCTGCAGAAAATGTTTTAAAAATGAAGCGCTGTCTCCCGTGCTTTGTTTTTTTAAGCCCCCGGGTGGGCCAGGTCCCGGGAGCACTGTTTTATTGTGGTGCAAGGGGCCGCGGGGCCCCTGCAGCCCCCGGGTCCGCCACCTCCCGGGGCTTTCCTATTAAAATGAGTGGGGGGGCTCCTTCACCCCCATGGTGCCCCAGCGACCGCCACCTTCACAGGGCTTGAAATTAAATAGGGTGGGGGCCTCGATAAATTAAAATGAAAGCCGGTTCAGGCCCCGGGGGATGGGGTCCCCCAGGGCTATAATTGTCCTCACTAGGGGGGCCACAAGGCCCCCCTCCAAATTTTAAAAAATAAATTAAGGCAGGCCAGGCTCCGGGGGATGGGGTCCCCGGGGCCAATCGAGGTCAAGGAAAGGGGGGTCACATTGGGTTTCCGAATCCAGCAGAAAATGTTTTAAAAATTAAGCGCTGTCTCCCGTGCTTTGTTTTTTTAAGCCCCTGGGTGGGCCAGGTCCCGGGAGCACTGTTTTATTGTGGTGCAGGGGGCCGCGGGGCCCCTGCAGCCCCGGGGACCGCCACATCCCCAGGGCATTTCTGATAATGTGCAGGGGCACGCGGCCCCGCCGCAGCCCCGGGGACCGCCACCTCCAGGGGCTTTCTTATTAAAATGAGTGGGGGGGCTCCTTCACCCCCATGCTGCCCCAGGGACCGAAACCTCCCCAGGGCTTGAAATTAAATAGGGTGGGGGCCTTGATAAATTAAAATCAAAGCCGGGTCAGGCCCCGGGGGATGGGGTCCCCCAGGGCTATAATTGTCCTCATTAGGGGGGCCACAAGGCCCCCCTCCAAATTTTTTAAAATAACTTAAGGCAGGCCAGGCTCCGTGGGATGGGGTCCCCGGGGCCAAGCGAGGTCAAGGAAAGGGGGGCCACGCGGCCCCCATTCCTAGAAATTAATATACATCTATTTTAAAAACAAGGCCTGGCCCCGGGGGGTGGGATCCCCAGGGCCGAAAGTGGCTCAGGGAAGGGAGGCCACACAGCCCTCCTCCTGTACAAATTCTTTAGAAAAAAAAAAGAAAACAAGGCCATGTCCTGGGGGATGGGGTCCCCAGGGCGAAAATCGGCCTCGGGAGGGGGGCCGCGTGGCCAACTTCCTGTTTTTTTTCTTTCAAGGAAAAAAATAAGTGTCAGGCCCTGGGGGATGGGGTCCCCAAGGCCCAAAAAATACTAAAAGAGGGCCACACAGACCTCCTTCTGAAAATACAAAAAGAAAAGAAAAGTCGGCATCTTGCCAGAGGCCCCGCCCCCTCCCTGCACCACTCTGCAAACGCGCCTCCTGGTGCGTTCTGGGTTGGGGGATTAAGTCCCCTTGAATCCTGTGGGTCCCTGGTGGCCAACTAGCCCACCAGGTACCTCCAGTAAGCCCCACACAGTGGGATTGCTGAGAGGTGGTCTAAGGCCACGCCCCTTTTTACACCACTCTGCAAACGCACCTCTTGGTACATTGCTGGTGGGCGATGAGGTCCTCTTGTGTCCTGAGGACCTCAGGATTAAAGTGGACTTCATCCCCCAAGCAGCAGTGCGCCAGGAGGTGCGTTTGCAAAGTGGTGTAAAATGGGGCCGTGGCCTCGGACCACTCTCAGCAATCCAGCTGTGTGGGGCTTACTGGAGGTACCTGGTGGGCTAGTTGGCCCCCAGGGACCCTCAGGATTCAAGGGGACGTAATCCCCAAACCCAGAATGCACCAGGAGGTGCGTTTGCAGATTCGTGGAGAAAGGGGGCATGGCCTGTGTCTACCTCTCAGCTATCCCACTATCTGGGGCATACTGGAGGTATCAGGTAGGGTAGTTGGCCCCTAAGGACCCCCAGCAGCGAAGGGGACTTTAATCCCCATCCAAGAGCTCGCCAGGAAGTGCGTTTGCAGAGTAGTGGGGAAAGGGGGCGTGGCCTGGTATGAGAACTTAGCAATCGTGCTGTGTGGGTCTTACTGGAGGTCATAGGAGGGGTAGTTGGCCTTGGGGGCTAACAACCCCTCCTGTTACCTCCAGTAAATCCTACACGGTGGGATTGCTAAGAGGTATTTGGAGGCCACGCTCACCTTTCTCTACCACTCTGCAAATATGCCTCCTGCCAGAGTACTGGTTGGGGGATGAAGTCCACTTTACTCCTGAAGGACTTTGGCAGTCAAGTAGCCCTCCTGGTACCTCTTGAAAGTCCTACGCAGTGGAATTCCTAAGCGCTGGTCGGAGGCCCAGACCCCTTTCTGCACCACTCTGCAAACGCGACTACTATGTTATAGTTAGAAATTAGCATTTAAAAAAACCTTAGAAATTCACTGAAAAAACCACAGGCTTCATTGACGGTATAGGTAGTTGGACATTTCACTCGTATAAAACCCGAGAAATTCAGCCGATATAGTTAGTAGAGCTAACTATACCTCGCGCCCCAGCAATACACTGCTGATGATGTCACATATTACATCACTCATGACATGGTCAGTGACATCACTGATGACATCTCAAATGACATCACTGATGACATCACTGATGATATCCCTGATGACATCATCCATTTAATATTTGATGCACCTCCTCACACCCTAATATAACGTTTCATACACCTACTATAAAATACAGACTAACATCCCCGAAACCAGACACACAAATACCATTTAGTACATACCCATTTCCTGATTCATAGGTCTACACACACATCCACTCACCCATACAGTCACTCATGCATGTAGTCACTGATCAATACAGCCACTGATATATGCACTCATACACCTATACAGATACTCACATACCGCCACTTACCCATAGAGTTACTCACACACCTAGTCAGTCACCCAAAGAAAAAATCACACTGCCGTTTACTCATTATACAGTTATACACACACCACCTCACTTATTCATACAGATACTACCACATACTTACTGTCTTATACAATCACTGACACAAGCGCACTCATCCATACAGCCACACTCACAATAACTCACTCTCAACATATAAGCACTTATATGCTCCAACACTCACATATACTGCCTTCCACATCTGCAGTTACTCATACATGTACCATTGAGACATTAATTCAATCACCAACACAGCCATACACACGCTCACCCTCCCATACAGCCCCTCACAGATGCACTCATGAACCCATACACCCAGTGAATCACCCACCCACACATCCATGAAGGGAGTCACACACCCCCACCCAACCACACAGAAACTCAGGCACCCATACAGGTACTCAGACAACCAAGCATTAACCCGTATAGACACTCATGTAGCTACTTACCAGCCTATGCAACCACCTACACAACAAATCGCAGACTGATACAGACATTCACTCACCCATGCATTCACTAAGACACGTTTAATCACCTACTTATACAGTCAGTCACACACCCACAAAGTCATCCATACAGACACCCATACACCTGCTCTTTTTGTTCAGTTCACCTTGGCGTGTATATAGATAACATTATTAAACTTTTCAGAAACACTCAGTCACTGGATAATGTCATCAGTGATGTCAACAGTGATGTCATTTGAGATGTCATCAGTGATGTCATCAGTGATGTCACTGACCATGTCATGAGTGATGTAATATGTGACGTCATCAGCAGTGCGTTGCGGGGGCCCGAGTTATAGTTAGCTCTACTAACTACAATGGCAGAATTTCTCTGGTTTTATATGAGTGAAGTGTCCAAGTAACTATAATGTACCTGAAACCTGTTGTTTGTTCAGTGAATTTCTAAGGTTTTTTAAATGCTAATTTCTAACTATAACATCCCTGAAACTTATGTTTTTTTCAGTGAATATATATGTGTGTGTGTGTATTATTCAAAACATATTATCTCACGTGAAAAGCAGAACTTTAAGGAATAGTTATGGCAAACCTTGTACTGCACTGTCAGTTATATTCTTTGCTGTCATGTGCTAGAAGAAAAGACTCTGCAGTTCTAATACCATTTTCTGTGAAACTATTGGATTCATTGTGGTTTATTTAAAATAATATTGTGGCAAGGAGGCACTTTCTATCACTAGCTCAACAATATTTACAGAACAACAACAGCATATTCTTTATAGGAACCCAGTAAGAAAAGAGCATCAAACAATAAACCCTTGTAGTAAAGCATCAAAATGTCACACCTAACACTTGGATGCATAAAGAGAGTGTTTTTCCCAGACACTTCAGCGGTAATGTTTGTGTGTTTCTTGAGAATATTCCTTCACACCTCTGAGAGATCTGCAGAGTGCCATGTGCTTGCTGGCTCACTTCCCAGGACTGTTGCAGCCTTGGGATATTGGTTGTAGGCCATCTTTCCTTCCCACTGCAAACTCCACTTTAAACAGTCATCTCATTCTGCAGACATGGTTCGCTGCTCTGCTCAGTTTATATATGGTATACAGCAACAGTTATTGGGTGAAAGTTTATATAGATGTGAAATGTAAGCAGACCTGGAAGGCATCTGTATAAAAAACTGTCAGTTTGCCGGATTTAGTAGATTCTAGCAAGCTGTAGCCTTTTATTCTGCTTATTGTATAGAAGATTGATTTTGCGTCTGCTTTTCTACATTTTAACCTTTGTTTAACTTAAATTATTTAGGAAGGAATCCCAGAAGCAAGTAGAGAAAGGGTAGAGTTATGTATTCATACAATCACATAGGTTTCGGCATAGAGAAGTGTAGATGGATTCTTTGACTAGAGATCAACAGGGGTGTTCCTAGAAGGAACGTGGGTGCCCCAGGGAGCAGGGTCCATGGGGGCGGGGGGCTCGTTCTGACTGATGGAACAGCTGGGAAATCGAGAACATCAAACAGCCAGTGCCCTTTGAAGGTCTTTATTATCAATGACAGGATAATTATTGTTTTGAACATGTCATCTTTCGTGCAAAGAACGTATCGTCCCTGCTTTTGCCTCAAAGCTGAAGTCACTCAGAGAAGAAACCGTTTCTTTGATCCTCTAGTTGATGCCAGTTACAGAGAGCATCCCTCTGCCTGCCAATCAGGGTCACAGCTTGAAGTGGCTACACAGAGAAGGATTTCTGTCAATGCAAAGCAATTATTGGTGGTAGCAGAACCAGGTAAGTGATTTCCCTTTAGGGTTTTCAGGGTAGGGTAATGGCGCTGTAGAATGGGTAAAGTGCCATTCAGCCTGAAAAAGACAGGGCACATATGTTTTATTTTGAGCCATATTCTTCCCTGGTTTTTTGTGGTTTCTATAACAACCCTGCTGAGCTTCCAATTCTTTCTTTGTAAATGTACATCAATATGTAATTAGTACTGATCCGGCAAGCCAGTCATATAGGCATTCCCCAGGGACGCTGGGCCTAGGGGGCGGTGTTCGTGGCTGCTCATTGAAGTCTGAATCACCCCAGCCTGCCTCTTCTATGAGCAGAGCCCATTGGTTGAGCTCACAGCCACTCACACTCTCCTTTCTGCCTGCCGGCACAGCTAAACTCTACAGCATGTAATTAGGTGCAGCTGTGGTACTTGGCACTGAAGTGTGGGAGCCACTGCTTCTAGATCCCAATGCCAAAGAACAATTCTCACCTTCAAAAAGGTGGGTCATGCTTGCTGCTTGCACTGCTCATGTCACAGCTCTATACCCTAGTACCCAAGCATGCAGCCTGCCTCTTCACAGACACTGCCCCAACACAGAACAAGATGGCAGGGTTTCCCCAAGGCCACTCTCTTTAGGCTACAAGGTGCCTGCTCTATACCCTTGGACCCAAGCATGCACCCTGCCTCTTCACAGACACTGCCCCAACACAGAACAAGATGGCAGGGTTTCCCCAAGGCCACTCTCTTTAGGCTACAAGGTGCCAGTCAGACGAGGAGGGTGGGAAACCTCCCTTTATCCGATCTCTATACCTTTGACTTTTCTCTGGCTCTTTCCTATGGCATTGTCATATTCCTTTCCCACTTGTGATAAGACATCCCCCAAGACCACTTTCCTTTAGGTGACCTACAGAACCTCACCCTCCATCTTATACTGCAACTCTCTTTTAATGTGAAAGTGCATGGCTTTGTACATCTCTCAGTTGAACCTAAGTCACTTGTGTCACTCACGCGCATGCCCGTCCATATCTGCACTGAACTGAGTCATCGTCTCCCGGGCGAATCTAACAGCTCTTCTATTTCCTGCCTCGCACATACTATTTCATTGTGGAAAGCAGCTTCCAGAAAGAAGTCTCCAGTCATCTCCACTGAGGCATTCTTTGCATTAGATACAATATGTAGATTGTGTTCACAGTCCAACAAAACAGTGCTAGGAATTTTCAGATGTGCTTAGGAATTAATTGGTGCTACTATGCCACTCTGGGCAGGATGCTTATATAATTTTCAGTTCATCTACAACTCATAATTGCATCTTGCCTTTAGTTGGACAAATCTCAGTGCACTTTAGTTATTGTGTTTCGTGATATGGCAGTTTACTCCTTTACACCTTGCTTTATGCAACTATTTACCGTCATTCTAATTATTGAAGAGGTAATACATTTCCTCACTTTTATATTCGGAGAAACTGCTGGTAGAGACATTGCTCTGTTTGAATGTCATCATAAGAAGATTTCAGTGCTGCTTTGTAAGCTGCTAATTTTTCACAGCATAGTGCATCAGTCCCTGTTCAGTCACAGCTGTGGCACAACCAGCACATGGGATGGAACAATTTAAATCCAAATTACAATGTGGGCACTTCAGCACACCAGCATAAACACATTTCAGGAGTGTGTCTTGGCTTTCGTGGCTATTCGGCAATCAATCAATCAGGGGGTTTATAAAGCAAGCTACTCACCCGTGAGGGTCCCAAGGCGCTGGGGGTGGGGTGGTGCAGCTCCGGTTCAGTCGAAGAGCCAGGTCTTGTGGTTCTTCCTGAAGGTGTGGAGGGTGGGGGAGCATCTGATGTTCACTGGGAGCTCATTCCAGGCTTTGGCTGTGAGGTAGGAGAAATCTCTTCCTTCTGCTCTGGTTCTGAGGATGGGGGGGGGGTCTCTGCGAGGTCGAGGTTCCTCTTGGGTACGTGGAAGGAGACTCTCTTGTTGAGGTATTTGGGTCCGATGTTGTGGAGGGATTTGTAGGCGTGGGTGAGCAGTTTGAAGGTCACTCTCTTCTCGACGGGGAGCCAGTGGAGGTTACGTAGGTGTTGGGTCATGTGTTCGTGCCGTGGGGTTCCGAGGAGGAGTCTGGCTGTGGCATTCTGGATGGTTTGTAGCCTGTGTAAGAGAGTTCTGTTGATTCTGGTGTAGAGGGCGTTGCCATAGTCCTATCTGCTGGTTATGAGTCCGTGGGTGACCGTTTTTCTGCATTCTGGGGGTATCCATTTGAAGGTCTCGTGGAGGATCCAAAGGCAGTTGAAGCTGGTAGATGCAGTGGGAAAGCAGATAAACAGCAAGGGAGGAAAGCCAAGAAACACACCTGGAAGCATTAATGTTGGTTTGCTGGAGTGCACCTACAGCAGGTCTTCTACTCTTTGCATCAAGTTCCCGCCTTCTACGTCCATTACAGCATAACCTCTGGGCGACTCATCTTCTGTGGGAAAAGCCTCATCTTCTACCTCGTACTGCGGCATTTGATTCAAGAGACAAAAGCCCATGCCTTTTAACAGGCCTGTGTTGAACCGAATTTCCCACCTCCTGGATCTCTGTTCCTGAATTCCAAGTTCATGCCTCACATATTCTACTTCATTTTGTAAGTTTTTAAATCATCTATGAAAAGGCAGTTTTCAAGTTAATAAGTATTAGTTTCCATAAAACATAAAACAGATTGTACATCTCGATCATATATAAAGTTTATTGAAACTAAACATTTTGGACTTTCGTATTGTACAAAAATACTGCCCACATTTGGAAGAATGTCATTCTTAAAAATGTTGCTTTACAAAATGTTTACGTTATTTCCAGTTAGCTCAAAAATAATATGATGCCATCTCCAGCCCCATGCCAGGCTGATTTCTCCCGCTGAATGCTAGTATACTCTATTTTCTTTATTCGGTAAGTTCTTTACAACTTCAAAAATATGCTTGATATTTCAAATTGCTTACTACAAGGTCCGCACAACGTGTGTTCTAGAGAAATATATCGGAAACAGTTGAACAATTGTATAGTTGGGAAATCATTCAAGCAAAACGTCATGAATATTGGGCTGCGCGCAAAACCTACAGACAATATTCTAAAAGGGAGCAATACTTTAAGGTACATGGGCGCCAACATTTTAAAATGCGATTTTATTTTACTATACAGTGAATTCTGATCATCATTACATGACCATTGCCAGATTGGCTTTTTTTTAAATAACAAAATTAGCTGTTTTAGTAGTGTGGCAATCGATCAAAATGTGCCCCTATGGCAGGCACCTGTACATTTTCCATAAAAAGCACACAAGTTCCACTCTGTCATTTTAATCTCTACCAGAAAAGCAACAGTAGACTGAAGAAATCCAGCTTTGAAGGGCAAAGGGCGGATTGACGCTGATCGCCTTGTAGTGAAATGGTAATCTTTTTCTGGGCCGAAGAAGACAGCACCAAACGTTACTAAAGAGGGAAACACTTTGGCGTTAGGTCCAAAACATTAATTGCGGCCCCCCGCCAGCAATCCAGCATTGATCACTGGCAGGGTTGCTTTGTGAGTTTAATAACCCTGCCTCACTTCCTGCTCTTCTGTTGCTCTGAGTATCTTCTCGATATACATCGCTCATCGGGTATATCTCAATTACATCCTGCCCTTGGGTTCCTCAGCCTAATTCTCTAGTCTCAGCGCATCTGTGTTGATGTAGTAATACGTGTGCTGACTTAGTGTGTGACAATTTTCTGCGATGAACTGCTGCTGCTGGTTTAATTTTTGACGAGGTAATGCAAGCGCTCAGTTGTAGCTTCGAAGCACCTCCGGGTGAATACAAACAAAAAGCTGTTTTAAAGCAGAAGGAAAAGTCCACAATTGTCCCCTACTTTCAAACTTTACTCACTGGACTTCAATAATAGCAAAATTGTTCTCCTGTCACGAACCTAGAGATTACTGCATCAGTAATTGTGTAGTACCAGCAACCTGAGGCGTCTGCTTCGGTCCCTGAGAACTGAGGACAAAGGGTCGCTGCTCAGCTTCTCTCGTCTGTAAATTATCCGACTGCCTGCCGTTGGTGATTGTAGTGTTTGTGCATCCTCTCTTATTTATGTCACACATATTTTGTTGCACCAGGAGGCACAATGGGGGATGGCTCTCTCCCATCTGCACTTCAGGCATCAGGACATGCTAACGTTTCCCAAACGCTTCCTGCTGTGTGTAGATCCATGCTAGAAAACATCTTTCTTCTGGAAAGCCACCCACAATCCGAGGTTAGTGGCTAAGGGCCGGATGCATGCGCCTCTGCAAAACTCCAGGAAATGGATCTGTTCTGACACTGTAGGTTTTGAATGTCTTTGTTATCATAAGAAGTCATCACGCTATAAGAGACATGGCTTGGCAGAGAACCCTCTCTTACCATAAGCAATATCATACTTAAAGAAAAGAAACAGTTCATCTACCATCTTGTTTAATTTCAATCACTAATGTAAACAACCTCATAGCCAATACCCATGACATGCCAACTTTTCATGTGTTAACATTAAAGTTCAAACTTCAACAAGCAACACCTGTTCCTCAATTCGCTCTCTCTTCTCAGCCTGGTGACCTGGCCATCTTTATTGATTTCTTTCTTTCTTTTTATTTATTTTATTATGTTTTGCGAAGTTTTTTATAGCGCTGGCTTGACCCGGAGGTATCAGAGCGCTTTACATGAGGATCAGAGCGTTACAGGTTACATAATTACATCAAGTTACATGCTTCATGTAAAGACATAGGAGAAAACAAAAACATGAGATGAGGGGGAGGGGGAGGGAAGGAAACACAACGAGGCGACGAGGAAAACAATGTCAAATGTCCGGCTGGGTATGTGTCGGCCGAGGGGGTGAACCAGAGCCGAAACTCCTCTATAGCTGCATAGGACAGCTCCACTGGGCATTGGCCAAGGTTGCTCGGGCTCCGAGGTAAGTACAAACAGTTAAGTTCCATCGAAAGGCACCGGTCGTGGTGTTACTGGGAAGCGCCTTCCGCTACATTCTCCAACTGGCCCCGGGACAAAAGTGGTGAGAGGAGAGGTGGAAGGGACAGATTCCAAGGTCGGCAGATTGTAGGACAACCCATTGTTCTTGCCTTCAAATCTCTTGGCAGGGGAGGAGCTGAAGAAGAGTTGTGCCTAGAGACCTGATTCTCATCAGATTTTAGTCTTCTATAGCCCCCCACAGCGACATTGCAAATTTGTTCTGGGCACCATTTTAGAGTTAGGCAAGTCCGGGCTGACCTATTCTTTGAATAAGCAGGACTCACTGTGCCCCAGTATATAGCGATGATCATAGGGAGCCCCTTGGAGTGACCCAGCCGACGTCTATTTTTTGTGGTGCTTTCGACCTGGATACCTGGTTGTGCACCTTCGGGCTTCTCTAGCGTGAGAGGGTGGTAGCTTCCCCCAGACAAATGTCCCCAGTGGCGGCCATCTTGGGGTCAGGTGCAAATTGAGGCTCTGGATTCTCCTCACATCCAATTCCCACGCTGCATCCTTTATGGACCTCGGGGACTCATGTTTATAACCTCCCCACCAACTGGCACCTCCTGCGCTACTTCAAAGGAGACCTACCCACTGGGGTGCTGCTCCAGCCATCTTGGAGTCAGGCGGCACGGCGGGTGTACCCCCGGTAGCCCCATTGTCACGCACCTTGTTGATGCTGTTCAGTCCCAGTTCAGTCCCAGGCAGCCCAGGGGCCCACCAGGCAACGTGCACAACAAGCCGGCTCTCCGGTTTTGGAATCCCACGTGCCGCGTCTGCACCTGTGTCTCCAGCACTCCGGATCTTCAGCAGGGCCCGGCGCTCGTCTTTGCCACACTCGACCCAGCCATATGAGTCCCTGCAGGATTCCGTAGACCTATTCATTATGGTCCTCTCTGATGGAAAACATGTCACCTCATGTTGGCTTACTCGAACCTCGGACATCCCTGCATGCTCTCTTTCATCCCAGGCGCCCCTTACTTCCGTGTCTGATTAGGGCTCATACTCGTACTGCAACTTAACGCCCACTGTGGGCGGTGGCCTGCACCTGCTGCAATCCATTGCAGACACACTCAGGTCTAGAATTCCATGCGGGCATGTGGGGATTTATTGCTGCTTTTCTGCTCTACCCGCCCCCTGGCAGTGCCTCCATGACAGCACATTCAACATCAATGCGCCAGGAAAGTGCTCCGTGCTCCCTCGATTACTTGACTCCTCCCCTTGACACTCAGCCTAACCCATATGTTTTTCTCTAAGGGTATTTCTGACGTCGTCCTGCCACTTGAAAATAACAGCTGCCCGTGTTATGCGGCCAGTTTCCTCCTGACTGTGCCCCTCGTGTGGGTGCTCCGCAGACCATCTCTGCCATCAAAGACTCAAACCGCTGGCTGCTGCTGAATGTTGAGCTGTTGCTTAGCTATTAACACCTCGGGCACCGCCTTGCTCTCTGGCTCTTGCAGTGTGGTTTTGAAATTTGCATTATTTTGTTTTGTCTTCATTTTATTTCTGTTCCTTTTCAGTATCAAGGACAGATTCGTTGACACGAGGGTGTTTTTCAATAAAATGATTGTAGGCTTACTCGATTTTAGGTTATTTTCTGACAAGCTGAAGGGGATTTCCAGCTTTAACAGTTTTTTTCTGGAATGTTAAGCACAGAAACATAATTTCTTTTGGACTGTACCTTATCTTGACCTTTTTTACATTCTCCTTCTCCATTGTAAAGCTGGCAATGCATAGTCCTGTTTTTATGATTTCAATCACTAATTAAATACATATCCACGACCTCTTCCCCCCAGCCGTATCACAGCATCACCACCATATGACCTGCCCAATTTCAGGTCCATTTGAGGAGACACTATTCAGTGCAATGCATATGGTTGTGAGTATTTGCTGTCTATGCACAGTTTTAGACAACTGGTCGACTTTCAGCTCGGACTAGTACCTAAAATATGTCCCATTTTTTATTGCTCGTTTGTGCACACAAGGCAACAAAAATACAATGTGTGATCCAGGATGACCCTGCGCAGGAAATTCTGGAACAGGAATGGGAAAGAGGAAATCGGTGGTGCTGCAGAAGCAGCAGCTGCTCTTCCTAGGCCAAGCTTCAAAATAAAATGGTAATAAACAATTTTATTATAATTGTATTCTTAGTCCTGCAGGCTGCAAGCCGAGCCCACCGAGAGTCAGAGCCAGTCTTTAGGGCGGGGCAGGGCCATCCATTCCGACGACAGCAGCTGCAGCAGGGAGGAGGCGTGGTGGGGAATGTAGGCATGTCGGTTTGTCCAGCTGTCTGAGGACGGCCAAACCGACATGCACACTTACATCTCTCCAACCCAAGCTGTGTTGCACCGCTGGGTGGAGAAGATGCACAGGCTCCCAGTCCCTTTCTGAGCGCAAAACCTGCCCGCTCTAACCAGTCTCGGCTCTTCACTCATGCAGGGAATAGTATTACCCGCATGAGAGCAGTGTCTGGATTGCCCTAGGGAAGTCTGGGAGCCTATCTGCAGTCCACCCCCATGGACTCTCTACCTCTCTCCATACTGCACACCCTGTTCTCTTCACTGGCGCAGTGTCATAAACTTGCCCACTATAAACGGTGGCCCCAGTCTTGTGAGAGTCAGTGGCTGGAATGTGAGCTGCTACGTTCTGTCCATGGTGGGAATCAGAGCCGGGATGTTTGATAACAGCATTTCAGGGGAGTGAGAACATAATCTCACAGTCCTTGCATCTCACAAGGTTTGTAATTGTCCAGTGTGCACACCGAGCAATTTCAACAAAATCATGTGGTCCTGGAAGTGGAGGTTCAAGGATCTTGTTTAATGCACCAATTTCTACCTGATCATGTTAACTTGGTAGGTTTGCAGTGCACATTCATTCATCCAATATACGACGTATTGTGCATAGGCCACCAGAATATATTGTTCCAGATCTGACACCATGGATCTTTCCTGCTTATATGGACCCATCTATCTACCCCAACCCACATGAGCCGTATTACCCACCACACTAATCTGAGGAGCAGGGCACTCAACGTCGCCAAAAAAGTGTTTACCGTGAGGAGGGGGAATGCTAACAAAAAGGTCTAGCAATTTCGGGATAATTAACATTTATATTAACAGAAGGCTGCCTGCCAGTGACAGTGGGAGAGCGGTCCAGATCCATGAAGCAAGAGGGTCCATAATTATCTTGCACCATCTGCTCCCAATCTCTATCACTAGTTGTCCCAGATACCATCCCGATCCCTCCGGCCAGACAAGCAGGAAGTCCATCACAAAGCCATGGGTCCCAATGGGCTGGTGAAACATGTCTGATTTTGCCCAACTGATTCATAGCCTGAATAGCATCCAAAGCGTACAACATCCTGTATGATGGTGGGTAAGGTAACACTGGGGACTTTGACGAACAACAGAACGTCGTTCAAATACACAGAAGTCATAGGTGGCTGAGTCAGGTAGCACCTGCATTAGAAGGTTCAATCTATCTACCCAAAGTCTTACTGCCCCCATTCAGCAGGGATCAAAACTATATGACTCCATTTCCTTAGGGTCCTTGCCGGGCTTTAGAATAACGGGTGTGACCTAGACTAACTCCCTTCTGGGCTTCTAGGCAGGTTCTACTGTTCTGAGGGCAGGAGAGGGGCTGTGATTCAATCAATCAATCAGGGTTGGTAAAGTGCAACTACTCACCCGTGAGGGTCTCAAAGCATTGGGTGGGGTTGGTGGCTCCGTTGAGTTCTGGTGTCATCCAAAGATCCAGATCTTGAGGTCGTTCCTGAACTGGGGCAATGTTGGAGACTGCCAGGAGTGAAGGAGGAGGGTTGTTCGGGCTTAGGCTGCGAGGTGGGAGAAAGACTTTCCTCCCGTTCTAGTCCTGATGATATGTGGGACGGTGGCCAGAGAAAGCTGAATTGATCGGAGGTGTCTTTTGGGTGCGTGGAAGGAGAGGTGGCTGTTAAGGTATGCGGGTCCGGTGTTGTGAACGGCCTTGAAATGCGTGGGTGAGGAGTTTAAGGGTTATTCTTCTTTTGACTGGAAGCCAGTGGAGATCACAGAGGTGTTGGGTGATGTTACTTTGATGAGGGATGTCGAGGATCAGTCTAGTTACGGCATTCTGAACATTCTGGAGTTTGCAAAAGAGTTTCTTGTGGATTCCAGTGTAGGGAGCATTGCCGTAGTACAGTTGTGCGTTACATTTTTTCTAGATTCAGTTGGGATCCATCTGAAAGTCTTTCAAAGCATGCAGAAGATGTTGAAGCAGGTCGAGGATATGGCGTTGATCTGGCGGTTCATTATGAGCGATAAGTCAAGTATGATGCAGAGGTTTTGTTCGTGGCCCGTCGGGCTGCGAGGATATCCGAAGGCAGAGGGCCACCAGGAGTCATCTCATGTAGAGGGGGTGGAGTCAAGGATGGGAACTTCTGTCTTTCATGAGTTGAGTTTCAGGCAGCTGTTCTTCATCCAATTGGCGATGGCTTTCATCCCTTCTTGTACGATGTGTTGGGTTCGTTGGTGAGGGAGAGGATCAGCTGTGTATCGTCAGCCTAAGAGACGATGTTGAGCCTGTGGTTCCTGATGAGGGTGGGGCTGAGGGAGGAGCCCTGGGGCCTCTACAGTTGGTCTCTGTCGGTTCCGAGAGGTAGGGAGGGAGTCTGACCCACTGAGTTTTGCCGGTGAGAAAGGAGCTTATCCATTCAAGGGCCTTGCCGCAGATGCTGGTGTCTTGGATGCAGGTCTCATGGAATCTGGTGGCTAATGGGAAGTGGGTGACGGTGTTGAATGCAGCAGAGAGGTCCAGGAGAATGTAGTTCTGCCGTGGTCTCGGAGGGAGCGGATGTCGTTGCTGGCGGCGATTATGGTGGTCTCAGTGCAGTGGTTGCTTCCGAATCCGGATTGGGAGTAGTCCAGGATGTTGCTAGCTTCAATGACGTTTGCTAGCTGGGTGTTGATGGCCTTTCGATGAGCTTGTCTGCGTATGGAAGCAGAGAGACAGGCCTGAAGACCTTGAGGTCCTTCGGGTCCGTGGAGGGCTCCTTCAGGAGGGGGTTGACTTTGGCGTGTTTCCCATTGTCTCGAAGGAGCAGTTGATCATCCGATGTAGTTCGGGTGCCATGGCAGAGGAGGCTCGTGGAAGACGTGGTGTGGGCAGGGGTCTGAGGGTGCTCCGAAGTGTATGCTTTTCATGGTCTTCAAGGTGTTTTCTGTAATTTTCACATTTCTGTTCAATTTTCACATTGTGGTTCACTTGTATGTCTCAAATTTTGTCTGTAAAATGAAGATAGTATATTTTGAATGCCCCGTTGAATATTGAAATGGTTGTATTACATGTCTTGAATAATACAAAGTAGTGAAGTAGGGTTCAGTGAATAGATGCACTGTTCCTCAGTCTGCTGTAATAAATAGCAGCCTACAAAATTGGTGGCCAGGTATCCTCTTTTTTCATAGGCTTTTGAGAAACAGCAGCCCTAGGCCAGCCATATAGGGTCTCTGATTAATATTCATATAGGATTGTGGCATGGAGTGCCAGGATTAGGGTTTGGGAACAAGGGGGTATGTGATCCTGCCACTGAGCAGCACTCCTTGAAGCACTGACGTCATGTGTGATACTGGCCGCACAAAGGAGGGCTGTTTCGGGCCTGCATAGAAAGAAGGTCCCTGATGGGATCTGTGCATTGAATTCAGTTTCAGGCCTCTACCTGCGAGTGTTTATTCCAGCAGGAGCTGAGCTCTGTAGTCTGCACTCAACTCTAGATGGGAGAAAGTATTGTCATCGGCTGCTCACCTTTGCACACATTTGCACAGAAAGAAATTAAACAGTAATCTTGTATTAGCTGTCATTGTGCCCTTTTAAATACCTCATACCAAAATGAAGTGGCAGTGGACGCATGCTTGTAACTAAATTAAGTATTAACATTAACATTCCTGCAAGACCTGGGAGAGAAAGTCTTTTCTATTCTATCAGCTTGGGAGTAGGAAAGATTGCAGTGGTATTTATAGCAAACGCTGCTGCTGCAGCCAGTCTGGATAGACATGTTACTGCGGTCGGCATACACTTTAAATGGGCTGAAGTTGTTGGACTGTACATTTTGTCCATTACAGTAAATGTTGAACCTAAAAATGCAATATGATATGGAGCAATTTTTAATGTGTTTAATATTTCAAGACTATGCGTTCCCAATGCTTTGTAAACCTTGCTTTCTCGCTAAATTAATTTCCTTTAAAATGCACCATTTGCCAATACTTTCCCATTTTATTCTTGGGTGAGGACCCACCTTGGACCTCACATTTGTCCATTAAGCTTGCTCGCTCACTACATAAAAGTCATCCCCAAAGTTTACGTGCACCATTTTCAAAGATCACCAGCTGACACTGAGCAGAAGACTAGTATTAAGTTGCGTGTGGAGCTGCTCAGCCATGGCAGTGCTGGGGTTAGTATGGTTTGGAGGACAGAACTCCTTGGGAAGGTGGCCAGGGATCATGGTTGGATGAGGTTGCAGGTGAATGGGCCGGCTGTGGCAGGGTCTGAGTGGACTGACGGATTCTTCTTGTATAAAATGTGTGCGTGGGACCGCACTCCTTCTGGGGATTCCAGGGCTTTCAACAGAGGAGGGGAAGGATGGCTGCCAAGTAGCACCTGTCTCTCTTTGCCTTGAGCTGACTCCAATTCTTTTTTTAACTGCCGGAGCTACAATCTTTGTGAAAGAATTACCAGAAATTGCAAGCTGTGAGTCTATACAACTTCACACGCCTATTCATTATGCAGGTTTTCTATTGTTTACAGAAATATATCAAACTAGCCTCTGGAAAGCCTTCATTGTCAGCAGGGAGTATGAAAAAACACACTGCCTTGCCTACAGAAACATTGCTCAAGTGTAAACGCCTGAAAAATACATACAAAATGATCTGCAGATATTGATCACAAAAGGAGCTCTGAGTAGTATAAGTTACCAGAAGCGGAGTAGAATCATACACACTAGAAGAAGGAAGGTAGGACAACAAGAAACTGGGAGTGGAACATCTTCCTTCCTCAATATAATTAAAACTCCTATCCCGTTTAACGCTTCATCTACAATGATAAATAGACCTAAATGTGCGCTTAGTTCTGTTGCTTTTGAACCATAATGCTTTTAACCCTGATTTTTTTAATCATATCAGTGATGAATATTTCTCCCATGAGCCTATACATTTTTTGCTTGGTGGTGTTGTCTCTCAGGGGATGGCCTTCAGTGTGTTAGCTTAAACAAAAGCATATAGACCAAGGGTATCCTGTGTTGGCGTAAGTGTTGGTCTTCAAAGTCTTTGTACAGTTTGTAAATCAAGCAAGCGGCATTGGAAACTGTTTTGTTTTACCCCTCCTGCTGCTCTGGGGCAGATGTCACTCTACTTTTGTAATACCAGGCATTAATTTTGCTTAATGCCTGGTGCACACAGTCCTGAATAATTTTCGCCTGGTAGTCTGTAGGCGTGTAAACTGAGATTCATTCCTCCATTGTAGAATTCCTACTTTTAAAATCTAGTTAGGTGCCACATGAGTTGGAGGTATTTTACTCCTACTTATTTCTCCTGAAATTAGTTAACAATTATCGCTTCTGGGCAACCCGATTGTCCCAATCATTTTCCTTTTTAGGTCGAGCCTAGCGCATCGCGCATGCACTGCTCTGCTCGACTTTTTATAAGGGCTTTTGAAATCTCACTACACGCTTGCACACGCTTGTGCGTGTGCTTTTTGTTTTGTCCCAGGCTATTGGGCTTTGCATGCGTCTTTTTAACAAAGACAGCATGCTATTGACCAAAGGCGGGGTTTGTGTCAGGCGCACCCATGCTAATGTTTTCCTGCTTACTGGTGCCCTGCGTAAGGTTCTAGGCCCAAGGCCTACTTAGTATATGCCTAAAGTGATGTATGCAAATATGTTATGCCTAATACTTTTATGCTGATTGCAATGTATGCGTAACGTATTCATGCCATGATGTTTTCCTTCCAGGCTTGCGCATAATGTGTTTATATGCTGACCTGACGTTTTCATTCTAGGCTCATGGTTAATGCCTCATACCCCGATATTTTTTATGCCTACCGAGAGGCAGAGATGTTTTTGTTTCATGCCTAATGCCAATTTGACAAAGGCCTAGAGCGATTTATGCTATGTGCAGGGGTTTGCCAGCAGCGACTGGTGGTTACATGTTCATTGATTGACTCCACATTTAATATTCTGTATCCTTTGTGTTGGTTCTAGCAGCGGCCCAATTGGCGCTGCTCTGTATATAGTCCCCCTGTGAATTATTACCCGGTGCCGGCTGGCACAGATTATCTGCACCTGTGATTCCCTTCTGATGTGTTTATTTTACAATACACATACTGTTTTTCACCTAAACTGGTGTGGTCTCTGTTTGTAGTGTGCCTCGTGTGTCGCCTGTGTGTGCTGCGTGGATGCTTTACACATTTTCTCCGGAATTTGGCCCACCGGCTCTGCACCACGCTACCCCGTGTCTAACATTGGTGTTCAGCGGTGGGATAGGACTTCTGTTTGCGCAGTACCACAGCGACAACGGGTTGCAATGCAAACTGAGCCTTAGAGTAATCTCAGGTTTTGGGGGATTATTGTTTTTCTGATTGTGCTTTCCTCCTGAAAGTGGTATTTGTGAATTGTGTTCCCCTGTTGCACTGTGGGTGGTGTGTCCCGGGTGTACCTCGCCATGATGGGCTTAACCTACAACGAGGATGACCTTGGGGAGTACACGGAGCAAGAAGTGATGTATTTCTGCAGAGAGAGAGGGATACCCCCAGTAGACAACACGTGCAGGAAGCTGTTTCTCTAGGAGGCCCTCAAGAGGGGGGAACCCTTAGAGCCCTGTGGGGACCTTTCCGATTACCCCTCCGCATATTTAAAGGGTGAATTTAGTGGAGACCCGGAGGAGGACCTCGAGTGTGAGGAGGACTCTGAGAGTGAGGGTGCCCACTCTATAACCCCGGAGGGTGGTGACACTGACGAGGAGGAAGAAGATGACCGGGTGGAGATGCCAGTATCGAGTGAGGACACCAGAGTTACAGAGTCCCATGCTGGGTCCAGCCCCGGGGGCACTGCCCCGTCCATTTCCCTGTCCCCAGAAGAGTGGGTAGATAGGAGGGAAGAAAGGGAGCATCAGCTGGCGCTGGAAGGACTCAGAGTGGAGCTAGCGTGGCTGAGTGTGGAGGAGAAGAGGCTAGAGACTGAGAAGGTCCTAGCGCAGGAAAGGATGGCTGAGGCAGAGAGGGCCTTTGCCAGGGAGAGACTAGCTCGGGAGGGTAGGTTGTCCCCTGAGAGTGGTTTCTGTGGTCTGGATTCACCAGTGAGGGTGGGATCCAGTGGTGGCAGCGAGAGTGGATCCAATGCAGGGAGTCCCACTCCCAGAGCCCGGGAGACGGTGTCTGATCCCCAGGAAGAGGGGGACAGGTTAGAGTTCAGGGGCAGAGGAAAACTGTCCCACCAGTCCTGGGGGGAGTTTGCGGAGGTGTGTTGGACTGCATTGGAGGATTGGGTGGTGAATAGAGCAGTGAATGATTGGGAAGGGCTGTGCCAGCTAGTTGTCAAGGAGCACATGCTAAGGAGTTGTTTCCCAAGGTTGCGTCACCACCTGTTACAGTGTGGGCTCTCCGACCCCAGGGAGCTTGCACGGGAGGCAGACCTCTGGGTGAGTGCCAGGGTGTCTGAGGAGGCATTGGGGAGTGACCCTGAAGGGAGTGGTGCAGGGATCTTCCAACCCAGCGAGGTGGAGAATAGCCCAGCTATGTCCCAGGGAAGTGAGAAGGTTGTAGGGCCTCACGTCCTTTGTACAGGGAGGAGTGAGACAAGAAGGTGTCCCGAGGTGTCCCAACCGCAGTCTCAGGGCCTGGAGAGTTCCATAAGGGAGCCCCAGGTTGGGAGCCTAGGCTGTCCTGATGTGCCGCCCAGTGGAGGGGATCCCCTAGTGTCAGGAGAACCCGTGGCGACTGTCATCAGAGCGCCTGAGGTTCTGGGGTCAGCCCAGTCGCAGGGTTTAGATAATGGGCTGGGATGCCAGGTTCAGGGGTTGCCAGACCTGGCGGAAGGGAGGTCTGTAAGCAGTGTCCCTACCAGTTTGACTTCTGGGGGTGCTTCTCCAGGTGGGAGGGTGCGGAACTCTGGAAGGGGGTGCAGAGGGAGGAAGGTCTCGCCTCTGGCACCAGCTCAGCCACAGGACTTAGATCCTGGGTTGGGAGGCCAGGGACAGGTGCTGCCTGACCTGGCGAGTGGGACATCTGTAAGGAGTGTCCGCCCAGAATTGTCTTCCAGGGGTACTACTCCAGTTGGGAGGGTGCAGAACTCTGGGAGGGGGTGCAGGGGGAGGGAGGACTCGCTCCTGGCACCGGCCCTAGCACCGGTTCAACCTAAGGGTTTAGACCCTAGGTTGGGGAATCAGTTGCAGGGTCAAGGCCCTGGACTGGGGAGAGAGTGGTGGTCTGAGGGTGCCTCGCATGGGAGGAGGGTGAGGAACCCCAGAAGGAGAGGTAGGGGGAGGTGAGCCTCGCCCCTGATGGCTGGTCAGCCTGAGGGTGCGGACCCCAGGTGGGAGGAGCAGTGGCAGTTTGGAACTGCAAGGAGGAGAAGGAGAGTGGTCAACGGGTACTACAGGCCTGGGGCTGCTGCCCCCCACTCTGTGAGACAGCAAGGGACAGAGACATCTGGATGGCCTAGGGGCTGGTCCTGGCCACAACCAGCTAGGAAGCCCCAGTGGGGTGGCTTAGTTGGTCAAGGGAGGTTTGAGAGAGGGAACCATCGGGTTCCAGAGTGGCGGAGAACCTGCGGGTGCTCCAGCAGTTGCGGGCCTGCGTCCACGTTTTCTCGCCCCAAGCAGGGAAGCCCATCAAGGCATTGATCGGTCAACCCTGGCTTTTGGCTGAGAGGGGGTTGTGTTGGACTTGGCCCTTGTTCCCTGAATTGTTTTGCTTTCCCCCCCTAGCCTTTCTACTGACAGGGGGTGGCTGAATGGAAAATTTTAAATACTGCGCAATGGCGTGCAGAGGGTTATTGGCGCTGTTTAAAAATGTCATGTTTAAAATGTCACCCTGTTTAGGGTGCTGTCTGCCTTACATAGGCTTATATTAGGAACTCCCCCCCCCTTAGGGCACATCTCCCCCATGGTAAGAAATGTAAATGCCATGTGTGGTGTGAGAGGAAAATAATAAATGCTGTGTAATGGCATACGCACCTTTATTTCCACCATTGTAGAAATGCACCTTTGTAAAATGTCAATTTTAAAAATGGACGCCATTTCTGTATGCTTGCACCGCCTGCCTGAGGTGGGTTGGTGGTCTAGTGTCTGAAGTGACAAGGTGCTCCAAACTTCCCCCACAGTGACAGTTGAGAACTGCCAGGAGCCTTCTGGAAGATTCTAGCCCTTGTTGGTAGGTGGGAGGAGGGGTAGATATGTAGAGGAGCTGTGCCTCCATGTGCTCAGACTGAGCGTGGACCTGAATGAGAGGCGACACTCTGCCAGGAGGTACCGCCGCATGGGCCTGTGTGCTGGCCCCTGTGCCCAACTGTACCCCTCTGCTGTCCACAGGGCTAGTGAGAGCCCTATTGCTGGAGTGAAGAATGCGATGTCAGGAGGAGTGCCACTTTATGGGAGATGACTGCTTCTAGGAGCTGCTGTCCTGTACTGATGAGTGCCCACTGTCTGCCGATCTTGCCCAGCCTGGCCTGCCTGTTCTGCTGCCCTAGCGCCTCGTGAGTGCTATACTTGGACTGCCTGTATTCCCAGGAGGTGAGGATTGTGGGCGCTATTCCCTTGGGTGGGACCCTGGGACTGTGAGCTGTCTAGCGCCTCATGAGCGCTGCCTCCAGCACCTGCCCAGGAGAAGAAGATGCGTGGGTCCTGCAGCGCTGTGCTGCCAGAGCGCTATATTCGCAGTGACTGTGCTCTGTCGGCTGTCTAGCGCCAAAGGCTCATCTGCAATGTTGGTGGGGTTCGCAATGCGCACAGCTTTCCCCTAATGTTGCTACGGCTTGTTCTGCATGTAAGGAACTGTTCTGCCAGCAGAGCCTAATCTTACAAGGATGAGAACTGTTTTTGTACGCCCCAATACTGCCCATCTGAGAGACAGCTACTTCCAGGGAGTGGTGGCAATCTTTGCAACGTGTGTGCATGTATGAGGTTCACCCTTCTGACTTGAGGTCTAATGCATTTCTACGCGCAGTGTCATCCTGCCATGATGTTCATGCTTTTATGCTAATGAGAAATGCCCTAATGATGCCTAATGTACCTGCAAAGGTTCATGCCTAAGGGGTTTATACCCCAGGATTGGTGCATAGGGTAGTTGAGGACGCCTAATGCTAAAATTATGCATAACGTGTTGTTACCCTAAGGTTGTTGCTTTCATGCCCAGGTGTATTTTGCGAAGTTTTGCGAAGTTTTTTATAGCGCTGGCTTGACCCGAAGTTGCTGAGGTTACACCTAATATGTCTTACAATCATGCTCCAATGCCTATTGTTGCGCCTAATACATCTATGCTGATGATTTACTGCCTGTGTTGCTCAGGCTTTGAGGCTAAGGAGGGTGCCCTGGGCCCACATGTTTATGCCCCATGCTCAGGTGTTCATGCACACTGTGACGTATGTGGATAGAAGGCATACTGTGTTCTATATCCAAGAGTTAGCCCTAGTGCTTCCATGCTTTGATGTTGATATGATGATGCAGGGATGTTTTCCTTCTAGGCCTCATGTGTAGGTCCCATGCTGAAGGTCTGCACGTTGTGTTTTCGCGCCCTAGGAGGTGCTGTGATCCTACCTAATATCTTTTTCCGAAAGGTTGGCGCAGCTGATCCCAGGCCTGAGTGGGGTTTGTGTCAGGCGCACCCATGCTAATATTTTCCTGCTTACTGATGCCCTGCATAAGGTTCTAGGCCCAAGGCCTACTTAGTATATGCCTAAAGTGATGTATGCAAATATGTTATGCCTAATACTTTTATGCTGATTGCAATGTATGCGTAACGTATTCATGCCATGATGTTTTCCTTCCAAGCTAGCGCATAATGGGCCCGATTCACAGAACTAACTTAAGACAAAATCCTAAACTTACTACCATTTTGATATTCACAGAAGGCACTTACTCATTTTGGTATTCACAGAAGGCACTTACTCATTTCGGTATTCACAGAAGTTAGGAGTCCTAACTTTAGGACTCCTAAATGCCTTCTGTGAATACCGAAAGCCTTAAAATTAGGATTTTTCTCAGTTTAGTAGTAGTATAGTTAGGACTCCTAACTTTAGGACTCCTAAATGCCTTCTGTGAATACCGAAAGTCTTAAAATAAGGATTTTTCTCAATTTAGTAGTAGTAAAGTTAGGACTCCTAACTTTAGGACTCCTAAATGCCTTCTGTGAATACCGAAAGCCTTAAAATTAGGATTTTTCTCAGTTTAGTAGTAGTAAAGTTAGGAGTCCTAACTTTAGGACTCCTAAACTGAGAAAATCCTAATTTTAAGATTTTCGGTATTCACAGAAGGCATTTAGGAGTCCTAAAGTTAGGACTCCTAACTTCTGTGAATTCCGAAGTGAGTAAGTGTCTTCTGTGAATACCAAAATGAGTAAGTGCCTTCTGTGAATACGAAAATGGTAGTAAGTTTAGGATTTTGTCTTAAATTAGTTCTGTGAATCGGGCCCAGTGTGTTTATATGCCGACCTGAGGTTTTCATTCTAGGCTCATGGTTAATGCCTCATACCCCGATATTTTTTATGCCTACGGAGAGGCAGAGATGTTTTCCTTTCATGCCTAATGCCAATTTGACATAGGCCTAAAGCGATTTATGCTACGTGCAGGGGTTTGCCAGCAGCGACTGGCGGTTACATGTTCATTGATTGACTCCACATTTACTATTCTGTATCCTTTGTGTTGGTTCTGGCAGCGGCCCAATTGGCGCTGCCCTGTATATAGTCCCCCTGTGAATTATTACCCGGTGCCGGCTGGCACAGTTTATCTGCACCTGTGATTCCCTTCTGATGTGTTTATTTTAAAATACACATACTGTTTTTCACCTAGACTGGTGTGGTCTCTTTTTGTAGTGCGCCTCGTGTGTCGTCTGTGTGTGCTGCGCGGATGCTTTACACATTTCCTCCGGAGTTTGGTCCACCCGCTCTGCACCACGCTACCCCGTGTCTAACAACGACATTTTAAATTAACGAGGAATGCCAGTCGTTGTAGTAGTAGTGTAGTAGTGGGCCCTGCAGCTGACCCTCTTCTTCAGATGTCTCTTGCGCGATCAATCTACTTAATTTAGGCTTTAAATGCTTAGAGTGAAACACAATTGCAAGCAGCCTATTCTGTTCCTTCTTGACGCCTGGTATCAAGCGGCATGCCGCAAGATACGCTTCTGCAATATTTATAGGTGTCCTTGTAACCCACCGGAGACAGATTAAAAAGAAAAACTGGAGATTCAACAACTGCTGTACTTCAACAAACGATAACACAATTGGAATGACAAAAGGTGCCAACTCATGTCCAGAAAAAACAAGGCGGCCAATGCTTAAAAAGACACATTAGATTGTATTTCTTGAAAAGTTGAGCACTTGGAGAATTCCACGAAGCCATAAACGGTACTAGACAGATAAGTGACAAGCCAGACATTGCTACACTTAGCGTGAACACAGTGTTTCTGCTACCCAGAGCTCAAGGATCGAGAAAGAAAAACCTTTTTATCGGTGCTCATTCTGCTTAATAGCATGTTTGTGAAGAACAGAACAGGATGGATTATGTTTCCAAGTGGCTAGAGATGACGCAGGCTGGAGGATAATAATATGTTGTTACGAATGGACACTCAGAAAGCGAGAAAACTTAAATGTGATCTTAGTACTAGAGGCAAGCGTGTTGTACTCTAACCATTCTCTGTACATGAGCGAAATGTAATGGAGCAGGCACAGAAAGATGTGCACAGAAAATGCCCTCATAAACCATTGGAAGGGTCAGTAAGTGTATGCATGAGGGTATCCTGCATCAAAGGAGATACATGTGAAAAGGTGGGGCGGGAAAAGGGAATCACCCAGTCTTAAATCCGCACAATTAAGCTAAGCCTTCCCATTCTAATTGAATGCAGTAAGCTGAAACTTGGTTAAGAGATCAGGGGAAGTGTTGGGCAAAGGTTTAATGATAAACAATATTAGAAAGTGAGTGTGTGACCCAAAGACACTTATCAAAGTCCAATAAAAACTGACAACCCACTCTACTGACCACACAACCCCACAGAACTGAATCAGACTATTTAGAAAGTCCCTCTTTGGACCTCTCAAAAGCACTGTGATGCCACATAATGGCAGAATGTGTGCTGTGTATGTGCTACTTGGCAATAGTATTACCTTCAATAAGTATATTGTAAAGTTGTATTGCATAGAATGCTGTTTTAATGTTTCAAGGCGCTTTGTTGGATACCAAAGACCAGCAGGTGTTTAACGCAAGTCTTGCCCTTTTTCCCTTTTTTCAGTGCTGGACTAGGCTACTTTACAATTATGATATTGGCACACAAACAATATTAGCCGTGGATGGGAGAATAATTCCTGGTAACTTGGAGAAGGAAATGATCTGCAGTTGGCAGAGATCGAATGGAATGAAAATTCATAAATGTGATGGGTGTTCCATTACTTGTGCAAAGGTCAGGTAGAAAGACTCACCTGTACAGATTGCATCTGCACCAGGTGCCTTCCAAGGGTTTGCATCTGATTTACAACTTAGTTAAAAATGAGCAATAATAAGTACAAACTCTACCTGCGCACAGTTTGTCGATTTTAAGGCAGTATATACTAGTTTTGCTCCCCTGCTTGAAGCTAGTGGCATTTTTGTTGTATAAAAGCTGAAGCAACTATTTGTGCCTTTTTTCAGCTTTAACAAGGTTAATATAATAAATAGAGAGCGTTTATAATTTTCATTTGGGTCACCTGAAATCAACTAGATAGCAATTGATGCAAGAGTATTTTTTTCTACAAATGGTAACAACTATGGTTTTGCATGTGTGAAATTGACATTACCAAAGCTTCTCCATACAGCTACCCTTCTTTGTATGATCATTTAACAAGTGGTCAATCACTTGAACCCTGAGCTTATAAATATGTCCACATTACGTTAAGTAAAGGTTTTATGATAGTCGAGAAGACTGTAGACGTCAAAAGGTTAAATAGATTTCAAAAGACATAAATGGGACATTTATTTTCCGAATTTCCTAAGGAGTCATTAAACACACTTTGAAAGAGTTTGTATACCATACACACAACTGATATCAAATAAAAGTTACATGTCTGCACATGACTGCAAATATTATTGCAAAAATCATGCTCTCTATCTATGTGGATTCGAGCTAGGTAAAAACCACAATTGTATTAGTGGCAACCACAAATCGTAACCCCCTGGAATGCTGCACCGAAGTATCCAGAGGAAAAAAACACAAGCATTGGCATAGCCAATAGGTCTCGCCTTTGAGACCTTATAAGTGTTCAGCCATGCAACAGTTGATGTTGTTGCACCAATAATATTGTGCTGCATAACTAAATATTTATAAGGTCCCAAAAGCGAGACCTATTGGCTATGCCAATGCTTTTTTTTTGTACAAAAGCACCAATTACAAACCATGCTGTAAGGGGGAACAGATGCACAAGAGCGAGGGATGTCGTCATGTGAGGGGGGCTAGAAGCACAGCGGTGCGGGTGCAGCGTGGAGGCTTCTAGCGAGTAGACATTAAAGGCGGTGGCAGGGCGACTTATGCACAAAGAACATTGCAGGCAGACGATGTTTGGTCTCTTAGAAGTGGGCGCTATTACACACCTGCCCCACATAGGCAAATGTCTTGAAATAGATGACCTAAGCACCCTTCCCCCACCCAAACACATGCACACATTTCACGGAAGTAGTAAAAGGTTCAGGGGTTTGGGATTTTTTAAAATGATAATTACAACCTTTCTATACGACCCTTGCAATGTTACAATAACATACATTGGGTTTGTACTTTCGTTACGTTGTTAATGGTGCATTAACATGGCACGTTTTAATGCTATTTAGTTGCAATGAGAAATTAATTTTTCCAGGCATTGTCCATAAACGATACCACATTTACAAACTATATTAAACCTGTTGTGTTATAACATTGTCAAAATATGCTGATCAATTAGGATGACAACAATGATATCACCTGAAAAACACAGCAATTCACTTGAAGAAGCAGAACTCGGAGTGTTTGGGAGGTAGGGGCAAATGGGGGTGATGTCTAAAGCTGATAAAGAAAACCTCTTCACTCACACGTTAGCCCAATGGCGTCTTGCACTCTATATACGTCTCTTTTTGGGCATGGCACACGCTGTTCAGTGATGGTGAAGCAGGAGAAAGTGTACGTTGGTTGGAGGGGTGATTTGAACATCCATGAGGCTGGCAAGACATTTCTTCGAGTTACTTTGAGTGGAGGAGCGGCAGCCTCCTATGTCCTAACGTAGGACACCAGCACCAAGCGGAGGAATCCACTGCCACAGAATCCTCCATCGCCACTACAATTTGACTGCATTAGAACAAGAGAGCCGAGGAGTCCAGACCTCAAACCCTCCCAGAGATTTGCAGAACACCAACAACAAAAGTAGTTTCACATTGCTGCAGTTGTTTTGTCCCCTTTTTCACAGCGTTTTACGACTCACAAATACATGTTATCAATAGCTCTTGTACATGTGTAAAGGAAAATCAGATCGAGCTGCTGAGATATAACAAGTAAATTAAGTGATTAAATCAGCTTGTCCCAGTCGGGTGAAAGGCAGTGGCTATCAGTGGTGGTATGTGGGGCCGGCGGCAGCAGAGGCCATTAAGCAGCTTTTATTGGAGGTCAGCTGCTCTAGCGGGCTCGCTTGTGTTACAGCCACAAAACCGAGTGCAGGAGTGAAAAGGCCAAGAGCAGGAACAGACCGAACAGCAAGCCTAGGATGTGGCCAAAGTGCACTTACGGTAAAGAAAGAAGCTGCCACATGCTGGTGACCTAGAACTGTTTAAAGCTAAATAAACAAGCTTGGTGCGCGCAGACTGGAATTTGAGGTATGCAGCTGGCACCCGGCGCGCTGCTGCTCACAGGAGAAAGGGAAACTAATCAAAAAAGGTATGAAAACCCAATTGCTTCCTGCAGACAGGTTGTCACCATTGCCATTAGAAGTTACCAGTGTTACGGCCAAATGGCTGACCCCAATTCCTGCTCACATTGGACATGCGGATTGCGCCGGAAAGCGTCTATGATTGGTACACACAGCTTCCACTGTAAAGTGTTCATAATGGGTAAACACGAATGGCTTCCAATGAAGTTGTGCAAGCAAGCTCAACTTCCGTGGATAATAACCATGTTTGGAAACACACTGATATCTATGTTGGGTCATCGTCAGCGCCTTTCATTCTGAGTTTACTTTCTGCATCATTAGCTGTGTGCGTTAAGCGTGCAGAAGTAAGGACCACCATAGCGAGCACAAAGGAGAACCTAAAATCCGCAGCCAAAGTTATTACATTAAAATAAACATGCAAAAAAAACTGACATCTAAAGCATGGCGCCAAAAACTACAAAGAAAATTTGGAGCTAATGATGAAATGTACTAAACCTCAAGGGCAACAAGCGCGCGCGCCTCGCACTAAAAGTAAAAAAAAAAAAGTGGCGGCAAAAGTGAATGCGTTTCCCTTGCGGGGGCGAGCAGCGCCAGGAGCGATAATTGCTAACAAATGGCGCCAAAGCTCGCTGCCGCAAGGGAATCGCCAAACGTGCACGGGTGGCCATTGAAAGCAATTCAACGCGTGCACATTATGGGGACAAAAGCGGATCGATTCCAAGAGGTCCCCCCTAAGCGGCGCATGCGGGCTGCGTAGGCGAGACCTAAAAACGTACATTTCTGCAGATCCCCTGCTCTAAGAAATCCAAGGAGGGATCACTTGTATTTGTTGTGCACATTTCTTGTACCGATAAAACCCTAAGATCCTTCTCATACGCACAGACAACTCTGTTTGAAATACATTTCAGTAGATTAAAAGCCCTACAATATAAAACGAAGGGCCAATAGCTTTTGTCAGGCACTTTTCCCCTCCCACAAACCACAAAAAGCTGCTGCATGCTGCAAAACACTATTTGTTTCAAAAGTGAGCTGTAAATGTCACTCCATCCCATACTTCCTCACCTCACAGAAACACAATATCGTTCCTAGAGCAGCTTTTGATAGGGTTATACTGTAACTGTAGCTTTTGGTAAAATGTGATGTTTCCTGGGATGATAATCCCTGCAGCCACAGAAAGCTGCCCACACCAGACGATATGGAAATGCAAGATTTTATCTGTGCATTTCTTCCAGCTTCTTACCCGGGGAACAATAGCTCATTTCTCAGAATACCACATGTTCTCCTCAAAGTAACCTGAAATACTGCTAGCACTGATTGCCCATTTGTGTAATGTTTCACAGGAAAAAAAAAACCTAGATGCGTTGCACTTAAAATAAAAATCCACACGGAACAGTATTACTTACTTTGCACCCATGGCAACCATACATCACACACGACAGGTGTATGATTGTGCCTGATTGCATAAGGGAAAAGAACTTAAAGCATCATGGAAAAATATTACTCTAATAAAAAATCACTCTGACTTTGAAAGAGGGGACAAAGAACTTCCATAAGGGGTGGCAGTTCCTTAATTCACTTTCAAATTGTCAGTTTTGGTAAAGAAAGCATACAACACATGACATAAGCAGCAGAAGTTTTCTCCATTGGGGGGGGGAGGAGCGTCACCTCCCCCTTCGCTGTGAGTGCAACAAATGTGAAAAAATAAAATGGCAATAAAATGAATTTATTACCATTTTATTTTTCACTGCAATCATCCTGAGTCTAGTTGGAGGGCTGGGCGGGGCCATTGCTGATGATTGGCAGTAGGGGTTAGTGGTGCCCACTCCAGTTCAAAGTGTGCATGCCATTTTTGTCTGGCTTGTCTTGGACCGTCAAGCCAACCCCCTCCAACCAATTATGATACTTCTCTCATGCTGCCTAACATAATAAGCAGCATGAGAGCAGTGTCTGGATTGGTACAGGAGAGCTGGCACTTGGGCTTGGACTGCAGAACAGAAGAACACAGAGGTTGTGTGGATAAGCAGTAAAAATCTTTACCCCTTTATGCAGCGACAGTCGGTGCAGGTAAGTGCAGTGGGGCGTTGGTGGGGCGATGGATGTCGACAGATGTTGAAACAGGATTTATTTATTTATTTAATTTTCCTATTCCATCGACTTCCACCCAACCCACCTGCCCCACTTTGCTTACCTGCACCGGCCACTGCTGCCTTAATGTTTACCTTTTTGACCCACTGATAGGCATTGCTTATATTCTTAAACTTAACTGGTGAATATCAGTGGTTTATTGCATTTGAGCCTCAAACATAACTCAGTTGTTCTATATTTTTGTGAATTTACTTTTCGATTTACTTACTGCGCACAGCCTATAATCGTGCACAGATTGGCCTGCTACCAGGCCCTGCTTCCGGCCAACATGACTGCCCAACCCACTCTGCACATGGCCTTTGGCTGTACAGTGAGGGTTGGCTGAAGGGCTATGCCCTATGTGCATCTCTCCATGGTCAGTCAACCCTCGCTGTGCACGACCTGCCATGTACTCATTCTGTGTTGTGCGGAGTCTTCAGCCAGACCCTTTACCCAACGACCTTTGGCTATAGCTAGCTGGGGTTGATTGTAGCACCTGTTTGGTTGTGCACTGGGCTGAATTTGCTAGTTGGCAAATTTCATGAAGATGAATTGTAGAGCGCCAAAGTTGTTAGTGAATAAAACTCTAATTGCCCTCTCATTTATCTTTGTACCCCCCAATGGATATTATAAAAACTGGACATAACAAACAGTAGGGCCACAAGGATGACCCCTGTAAACTTCCTCCATTAACTGGGACAGACCCCTCCCTCAGCACTATACTAGCCACCCCTGAAATGTTTCCTCCAGTGGGCGGTGGTGCTCTTTTTTGGAAATGTGGGATCCATTTTGCAGTTTCCATATTGGTAGCACTCATAGCACTTGATGGGTTTGGGCTGCTGACTTTGTCAGGGTACGTTTTCTTCTAGTGGCTAGTTTGAGATAGTGAGCCAGTCTCCTTCCCCTGTGAATTATTTTGGGGGCCTTTAGAGAACTACTTTTATCTGCCCCCAAATTTTTCTGGTGGGAGTCCCTCCCAGATAACTTTTTGGACACTCTGGTGCTAATTGAGAGGTCAGCCTTCTTAGTAAGCTTCCTGCCATCCATAAGCTTGATTTCAACCAAGGAATGTGCTCCTTCAAAAACAAGTTGTACAACCCTTCATAATCATTTACTATGCTGCCCCTCACCCAACCCTTCAGCGCCTTTCCATCATAGTCCAAGAAATCCACCCATGTTTGTGTAGTGAGATTGTGACTAACCCTCAACCATTGTCAGTACCTTACTGACTAAATTGGTCTTCATGGCAATGTTGATGATCTGGTCCCCTACCTCTAGTGCAAGGCATGTGCCCCTCCCCACCAGGGGCCGGTACCACCAAAGACTACCCCTCCTCCCATGGCTTCTCTGGGGCCTATTCACTTCAAAGCCACTTAATAGGCTGCCAACCATTTATCAATGTCATCATCCACATTGTATCTGGGCACCAAATCTTTTGGGATATGGAATCTGGACTCATGCGAAGACACTGCAGGTATGCTGCCACCCTTATTGTTTTTGCGGGCTCCCACTTGGAGGGCTTTGATATCCAGCTCTCTGCAGCTAAACTCATGGGCCATCTTCCTTTCCTTCATGGCCAGCCTCCTCTCTTCTAGAGCCTATTCTTTCTCCAATTTGGCATTTTCTAACTTTAGTTTTCTCCCCTCCCTCCTGTCCTCCAGCTCCTTTGGGGTCAGGCTCTTTGAAGACACACTGTTGCTTGCTCTAGAGTGGACAGCCAGTCCTTGGAAAAAAGTGTCGCCCTCTGTAGGCTGTATGTTAAAACCCTCTTAGGTCCTGCTCTGATCCTTCCTCAGACATAGACCCCTCCTCATCCACTTCTCCTTCTGGGTGTACTGCTGCCCATGCTCTCAAGGCTTTCTTAAGCTTTGCCTTCTTGGCACTTCCCTTGAGAAACACCCCTTTCTCCCTGCTTGAGCTGCGCCACTGTGTATGCTTCAAGGTCGGCCAGTTCGAATTCCAACTTGCCAGGTAGGACCACAGATGTTACAGCGAAAAATGGACCTTGGACAAAAGGACTTTGGAAAAATCAAAAGATGTTAGATCAGGAAGAATTCAAAAAGGCTCAAAGGGGTCTCAGTATGTAGTTGTAGTGAACAATGAGTTACTATATGGTAGTGCACAATCACAAGTCCTATCTTCACCGCTGATCACCAGTGTTATAAATGGGATTCATGATTGGTTGAGGTATGCACCCAGGCCAGGCAGGAACCACCACTCTAGTCAGGGTAACCTAGATACACACTAAAGGATGGGGTTGAGATACAGCAAACTGCACCTATCACTTCTAGTGACTTCTTAAAGGTCCATATATAGTCAGTGCAAGGATCAGGAAGATTCAACCCCTAACCTTACACAATGGAGTCAAACTCCGCACTATATAAAAAAAAGGATCAGCACGCCCCATCTCCTACGTACAAATGATATCCTCAGCGGTGTTGCTGGGATTCACATTAAATCTTCATTCAGACTTAATGGAACAATAGAAAACCATCTGGCTTACCATGCGTGTTTGAACAGGAATAGGTTTGAAGTCAGGCTGACTTTGAAACAACAATAGCAGGAGATTGATTTTCTGGACTTGAGACTTCTTTGTACATGAGGGCACCATTCATAGTGGCATCTCCAGGAAAGTCACTACATACAACAGTGTTTTGCATGCCATGAGTGCTCACCCCAGATCGACCATCAACGCCATACCATATGGCTAGATAGTTAGAGTTTGATGGAATTGTAGCCAGGATAGGGCTTTCCACAAGAGACTTATTAATATTAGAAGTGACTTCAAAGAACAAGGTTACAACGATGATTGTATCAACAAAGCTGAAGTGAAAGTTAAGAGACTGGATAGGAAACAGTTCCTCTCCACCAACAGGACACATAAGAGAAAGACGACTTGCCAAAATAAGGAAGTCATTTTCACCACACAGTACAACATGTATGGTAATCATATGTTTAACATCCTATGTAACAATTGGCCTATTATTCTTGACTATATCACAATGCCCAAGAACATTGTATCATCAAAACCCCAAATTGTATATCGGAAGGGTACCACCCTAAGGAAATTCCTTTGTCCCAGTTATGTGAAGGCTACTTAAACTGAATCCAGTTCAGTGACTTGGATGCCATGGACGCTAAACGGCTTCTTCACTTGGGGGGGCTGCTCTGTATGCCACTTGGGTAAAAACAGGGCACTCACATTTAGCTATAATACACAAATGGAACACAGGATACATTCTTTCATAAACTGTAATACCACCTTCATTGTTTACGTGGTTGGATGTGTTTGTGGTAAAATATATGTTGGGCGTTGTACACGACAACTAAAAATGTGCATCCAGGAACACATTAGGGCAATTAGACAATGAGATGGCAAGTATCCTGTGGTGATTCATATACATCAGGGCCATCCCACAGATACATTTATTTGGTTTCTTGCAATTGAACAAGTCATGAATAATGAAAGGGGAGGAGATAGGGATCTTCTCCTTAGAAAGACAGAAGCTAAGTGGATATGCTGCATCAGAGCTGCGCATGTGGGCCTCAGCTCCAATAATGAGTTCCGCTATTTTTTATAGAAACTGTATTGGAACAAATCCCGCCAATCTAGGCTCTACACACATTTGATACGCCATTTCAGCCTTCAGGATAGTGCAATTCTGACTATCCACAAAAAGATGTGGAAGTCATACGTAGTTTGTAATGGCATTGCTGTGGGGGGCTCTGAATCTAATTCCAATAGTAAATACATTTGATGCTATAGGATCAACATAGACTGTGTGTTTGATGGTTACTCATTCAATGGTCACCATTGAGGTGCCTTTGGATGTTTTTATTTCATAGGTTAAGTATGACTTGTGTTTGATCGGCGGCATGTAATACACCTAAGATGGTGGGACTAAAGTGCAGTTACGTACTATATGAAGCTATCGGGTGGAGTTGGAACATACCCACAGATGGGACTGATTGAGTGGATCTGCATAAATTAAATGGGAAAGTTTGAGGGCATATTGGCCACTCAAATGCATAGACACCGTTGATCGGAACACACCGCACATAGGTAAGACATGTTGAAAACTTGGGATTCTGTAACTTAATAGTGGGGACTCTATCAGCATCTGGGTGCCATGGCCATATCGAAAGATACTAATGCATTGCTGTCAATATGTGTTCCAATATCAGTGGCAAATTCTTCTTTTTTTTAACCCATTAGATTGTTTGTTATAATGTATTGTGGGTATAGCGACATGCATCACTAAATGCAAATCACGGTTTGGGTTTTGTACACAATGAAAGGTGAATTGACTGTTGGCTGAAATATATGGTTGATGTGGTCTTTTGTCACTGACCAGTAATAGTTTAAATCGACTGATGTTGGGAATAAGTGGCGCAGTGTGGTCTATTGATCTGAAAGAAACACGTTAGTTAGATTCCTCACCTTAGAATATCCCCAGGCGTCAGACTGGATCCGGAAGATTTTTGTAGCAATACCCCTTGCGCGTCGCTAGGCGTCGTCTGCGGCTCCGCGTACGTCGTTGGCGTCGTGCGCAGGAATGAAGTCGGAGTAGTACTTAGACGCCGCCCTCGCGCGCTGATGTCAGTTCTTCTTTTTTCCGCGCCAGTAAGCGCCGATCCGGGAGAGCTACCCCTTTAGTCAATTTTTGACTAACTTTTTCAACTCTTTTTGGTCACTTTCTCGACTCTGGTGCCGGTAGGATGCCTGGTTTCAAGGCCTGCGACGACTGTCACCGACTGATGTCGGTGACCGATCATCACCGCCGGTGACTGTACTGCTTGGGCCTCGACCACGACGCGGAGTCGTGCTCGGATTGTATGGCCCTGACCTCGAAAGCTAGGCGGGAGCGGTCCGGCAAGCTCCTCGAGCTTCGCCACTCGGCTCCGCGCCCCTCTGGATCCCGGTCCAGGAGGAGGTCCAAGGATCGGTCGCGGAGCCGCACTCGACATCGTCACTCGTCTGGCTCGAAGTCTTCGGGTAAGTCGAGGCGCTGTAAGAAGTCCAAGAGGCGACACCGCTTTTTGGACTCCCCTCGCCGGTCGCACGACTCGGCCGAGGGTCAGGGTGGTTCCACCCCCGCGGCTCCGCCGGAGCTGCAGGCGCCGCGCAAATCCCCATACCCGCCGGTCCCTGGGATTGACGCGACGCCGGCGGAGGTCAGTGCCTTCCTCTCGGCCATGAGGAGCCTGGCCCCGCCGTTGATGCCCGCTGACGTGCCTTCGGGCCCCGCGGACTCGACTGGGCGACCTTGCGTGCCGGCGGCTCTGGCCCCGGCGCCGTTGGAGGCTCCGGCCCCGACGCCGCAGGTCCCCGAGGGGCCCAAGACTGGGCCCCCGTCGACGCCGGTCGACCTAGTCACGCCTCCTCTGCCAGCGTCGACACCGGTACCACCTCCGACTCCGGTCGACTCCGGTCGACGTCGATCCCCGGTTTAGCCCCTGTCCGGTCCCGACGCCGATGCGGCGCCGCCCGACGCCGCATCCGACGCCGCTAGAGACACATTACGTCTATCGACCGGCTCCGATCATTCCTCCTGTTTACCAGGAATCGGATGACGGGGGCGACTGGGAGGGGTCTGAGGACCCTATGGCCCTTCAAGGGCAACTTTCACAGGACTGGGCAGATGAACTGGGGGAGGCCAGTGGGTTGGATACCTCACCAGACACTGGATTCATCTCTCCTCTGACTGTGGCTTCGGAGGAGGGTGCAGCTTTTTCTGTGGTGCTGCGCAAGGTGGCCGCGGCCCTTGGGCTTTAGCTGCCTGCCGTGGCTGTGAGGACTAACATCCTCACTGAGGTGCTTCAGTCTGCCGCATGCTCCACTGAGCCTCTGCTGCAATTCAATGAGGCCCTCACTGACGTTCTGCAGGGCACCTGGTCCAAGCCCTCCACAGTCCCTCCTGTGGATAGGAACGTTGCCAGGCGCCACCGCCCTGCTCCGGGCGACCCCAGTTTTCTGTCCCAACACCCCACCCCCGAGAGTCTGGTTATCCAGGCCTCTACCTCCCAATCCTCCTTCCCGTCCGCTCCTCCGGACCGGGATTCCAAGAGACTGGAACAGTTCGGTAAGAAGCTGTTCTCCTCGCTCAGTTTGGGCCTGCGGTCTTCAAACACTGCCTGTCTCTTGGACCGTTATTCCCACTCTCTGTGGGATACGGTGGAGGACGTGCTGCCACTGTGCCCGGAGGAGGCCCGGGCACGGCTTTCCTCGGCTCTGGCCGATGGGAGAGATGCAGCGCGCCATTCCATCCGATGTGGACTCGACACTACGGATTCGCTGGGTAGGGCGATTTCTACCACGGTGGCGCTTCGACGTCACGCCTGGCTGCGGTCCACGTCCTTTTCAGGGGATGTCCAGAGCACACTCATGGACATGCCTTTTGATGGCGCTCGCCTTTTTGGTGAGAAAGCGGACAGTGCGCTGGCTCGCTTCAAGGACTCCCGGGCTACGGCCAAGTCCTTGGGCCTCTCGGCCCCGCGACCACAATCTTCCGCTTTTCACTCCATTCGTGGCCAAGGAAGGGGCACCTCCTCACGTCCGCCTAGCCACCGGCCGCAGAACCAGCCTGCACGCGGTCGCGGACGTGGTTTCCCCCGAGGCGGTACTGGAGGACAACGCGGTCAGTCCACATCCACCCCGGCAGCATCCGCCTCAAAGCCTTCCTAGTCCGAGCTTTCAGGCCCATTCCTCGCCAGTGGGAGGCCGGGTTCGCCATCACCTGCTCCACTGGCCTACCATTACTTCGGACAGGTGGGTGCTGCAAATAGTCCGAAGGGGCTACTCCCTCCCCTTCGAGACGACCCCTCCAGCCATGCCACCGCAGCACCACCGTATCTCGGAGGATCATTTGAATCTTCTGCAAGAGGAAGTTTCGGCCCTCTTGGCCAAAGAGGCCGTCGAGCGCGTTCCGAGCCCAGAAGTAGGTCGTGGTTGTTATTCCCACTACTTTCTGGTTCCCAAGAAAGGCAAAGGAGGCCTACGCCCTATCTTGGACCTCAGGAACGTCAATACCTTCCTCCGGAAGGAACGGTTCAAAATGTTGACTTTGGCTCAGGTTCTAGCTGCCCTAGACCCTGGAGACTGGATGGTAGCGTTGGACTTGCAGGACGCATATTTCCATATCCCCTTCCTGCCGGCCCACCGGCGTTACCTGCGGTTCACGGTGGGTCAGGAACACTTTCAGTTCACCGTGCTCCCCTTCGGCCTTACCAGTGCCCCTCGGGTGTTCACGAAAGTGATGGCGGTGGTCGCAGCTCATCTGCGCAGATCAGGGGTTCCAGTCTTCCCCTATCTCGACGACTGGTTGTTGAAGGCGGGCTCGCCCCAGACAGTCGTCTCCCACCTCCAGACTACGGCGGATCTCCTGCATTTGCTGGGGTTTTCCATCAACGTGCCGAAGTCACACCTTAGCCCCTCTCAGAAGCTCCTCTTCATTGGAGCGGTTCTCGATTCGGCGCAGTTCCGGGTCCATCCACCGGAACAGCGGGTCCGGGATATACAGGCCCTGATTCCCATCTTTCGGCCTCTATCCTGGGTTTCGGTCAGGCTAGTGTTGCGGCTTCTGGGGCTGATGCCCTCCTGCATCCTACTAGTGCATCACGCCAGGCGGCGCATGCGGGCTCTGCAGTGGGACCTGAAGTTTCAGTGGGCCCAGCATCACGGCAACCTGTCCGACCATGTCTTGATCTCGGAGGGCACTGCACAGCAGTTGCAGTGGTGGCTCACGGACCGCGATTGGGTCACGGGCAAGAGCCTCTCCCTACCCCTACCGGAGCATGTCATAGTGACGGATGCGTCCCTCCTGGGATGGGGTGGCCATATGGGAGAGGCGGAGATCAGAGGTCTCTGGTCTCCGGCGGAGTCTCGCCTCCACATCAACTTGCACTGAAAGCCTTCCTTCCCTCTGTCCGGGGAAGTGTCGTGCAGGTGTTCACGGACAACACCACCGCCATGTGGTATTGCAACAAACAGGGCGGGGTGGGGTCGTGGACCCTTTGTCAGGAGGCTCTGCGCCTCTGGACATGGCTGGAACACCAGGGCATCACCCTGGTGGTTCAACATCTGGCGGGCTCTCTGAACGCCAGAGCAGACGAACTCAGCCGCCGGTGCATGATGGATCACGAATGGCGTCTGAACTCCGAGGTGGCGCAAGGTCTCTTTCAGCAGTGGGGAGAGCCTTGGTTAGATCTATTCGCCACCGACGAGAACGCGCAATGTCAGCAGTTCTGCGCGTTGGAATTTCCAAGGCGGCACTCGCTCGGCAACGCTTTTCGTCGCGAGTGGAGTTGCGGTCTGTTGTACGCCTTTACGCCTATACCACTTCTGCCCAGAGTGCTGAAGAAGATCAGGCGCGACCGGGCTCAAGTCATCTTGGTGGCTCCGGATTGGGCATGAAGGTACTGGTATCCCGAGCTACTCAGTATGTTGACCGATCCTCCGATACGTCTGCCCCTTCGGGAGGATCTTCTGTCGCAGCAGCAGGGGACGGTCCTCCACCCGAACCTGTCCAGCCTCCACCTACATGCGTGGAGATTGAGCGGCGGCAATTGATGCCATTTGACTTGCCTCCTGAAGTCTGTGATATCATTCTGGCAGCCAGGCGTCCCTCCACAAAGACGGTATATGCCTGCCGGTGGAACAAATTTGTGGCATGGTGCACAGCAAAGGCTGTGGATCCCCTTTCCGCCCCTCTTTCTGAGGTTCTCCTCTTTCTTCTTTCTTTGGCCCGGCAGGGCTCTGCCCTGGGCACCTTGAAAGGTTATCTTGCTGCCATCTCTGCCTTCTTACGGCTTCCTGATCAGCCCTCTCTTTTCAAGTCCCCTGTAGTGTCACGCTTTCTTAAAGGCATTACTCACACGTTCCCTCCTGTCCCTTTCGTAATGCCTCAGTGGGACTTGAATCTTGTCTTAACATTTCTGATGTGCGCTCCCTTTGAGCCTCTTCACAATTGTCCTCTTCGTCTTCTCACTCTTAAGACTGCTTTCCTGGTAGCCATCACCTCGGCTAGACGGGTGAGTGAGCTCCAGGCTCTATCGTCCAAGCCTCCTTTTCTATCTGTTCATCCGGACAAGGTTGTCCTTCGGCCTCGTCCTTCCTTTCTACCGAAAGTGGTGACCCCCTTTCATCTTGGGCAATCTGTCACCTTGCCCACCTTCTTTCCGCCTCCGCATCCTTCCAAAGAGGAAGAGCGGCTCCACCGTCTGGACCCAAAACGTGCGCTCTCCTTTTATTTGGACCGCACGGAACAGTTCCGGGTGGACGACCAGCTTTTCGTTAGCTACGTGGGTGCTAAGAAGGGAAAAGCTGTGCACAAACGGACCATCTCCCAGTGGGTCGTTTTGTGTATAAAACTCTGTTATTCCTTGGCAAAAAAGGACCCTCCTGTTGGGCTGCGAGCCCATTCTACTCGGGCCACGGCGGCTACTACTGCTTTGGGACGGGGAGTCCCTTTGCAGGACATCTGTCAGGCGGCGACGTGGGCTTCGCTGCACACGTTTGCCAGGCACTATTGCCTAGACAGCCAAGTCCGGAGGGATGGCTTCTTTGGCCGTTCTGTCCTCCAGGACTTTCTGGTGTGATCTTGGTTCGCAGACCCACCACCGGGGTTGGTATTGCTTGGGTATCTATTCTAAGGTGAGGAATCTAACTAACGTGTTTCTTTCAGATGAACATGTTACTTACCTTCGGTAACGATGTATCTGTAAGAAACATTAGTTAGTTAGATTCCTCACCGACCCACCCATCCTCCCCGTTCTGCGAACCGACATCTAGGGTTAAGGCTATCTTTTTCAGGCCCCTAGATTTTTTGGCACCAGTGTCGGTCTCTTGCATGGCTCTGGGTTCCTGGCGCGGAAAGCTATGTACAAGAACTGACATCAGCGTGCGAGGGTGGCGTCTAAGTACTCCGACGACGTCAATCCGGCGTACGACGCCAACGACGGATGCGGAGCCGCAGACGACGCCTAGCGACGCGCAAGGGGTATTGCTACAAAAATCTTCCGAATCCAGTCTGACGCCTGGGGATATTCTAAGGTGAGGAATCTAACTAACTAATGTTTCTTACAGATACATCCTTACCGAAGGTAAGTAACTTGTTCTTATTGACCAGTCATGTTTCATATTGACTATGTGATGGGCTGTAATGCACTGTGGTATACGTAGTCCTTAGAGAAAATCTTTCGCACTGACAGGAAGTCAACAACTCAATGTTGCCGACATAAGGTGAAACATGAATGGCATTTCTTTGGGTAATTGGAATAGGTAGCTTGCTGCAAAATATTGGTATATGGTATACCAACTGTGGGAAACTAAGGTTAGGAGTACGTGGAAATCACAAATTTGTACACATTAATGAGTCCGTTTTGGTTGTAGTAACAGAGGGAACCGGGAACCACATAATGGATAGAGAGCGTAAATAATTAGTAATATAACGAAGAGTCAAGTGTTATGCCAAGACTATTGTGGAAATGGACAAGCTATAAATGCTTGATAATCAAGATTTATGAGGGAACACAGGGCTCAACTAGGTAATGTTTGTGTTATAGACATGATTACCGAATCAGGACGGAAGATAGATTACATTTCATGGACCAGATGTACGAGTGAACACAGTGTTCAATCAAATAATGTTTGTGTTATAGATACAATTAATGAATCAAGGGGAAAGGCGGACGGTGTGTTGATCCATACCAGGGAGTCTAATCAATAAGGTACATTTTAATGTTACTGTAGAATAGATATTTGTATAGAGAATGAAATGCTATGAATATATTATGGTACGGATTATTAAACTGCGTATTAACTGCTTATGGATGATGTAAGATTGAATCGAACAGTCACACTATAGTCTATCCCGATCTGTAATGAGTTGTTTTTTATAACAAATATCAGATATATAGTGCACAGAGGATATATATTATAAAGTCTTATTGTAACATGTTATTTATTAGGCTCAATGGATTTATGACATAATACGCAGGAAGAAAAATATCTTGTGGCATAAATGTTTTTAATGTATATATATTGTCTGTATTTCTGTAGCCCTGAAGAAGTCTCATGTAGGAGGTGAAACGCTTTGGCTATTTTGGCTACTTCTGAAGAAACGTTTTTATCATAAGAAGAAAGAGAAGATGTGAATAAAAAGAAAATGTAAAGAAAAATAACATTGAGTCAGTGCCTTAAGTCTGAATAAAGATTTAATGTGAAACCTGGCAACACAGCTGAAGGTATTATTTGTACATATGAGTTGGGGTGTGGTGATCCTTTTTTTGACTTACTAAAAGATAATCTGTGCTCACCCTCTGATAGTTTGGCACAAAGCAGCCAGGCTCCTCTAAAGAGGCAATGTGTAAAGTATTTGTGTAACACACACACACACACACCATAACATAATTAATACACCACAAAAAGAGCCCACACAGGTTTAGAGAAATAGAGAATACTTATCTGAGCAAAATAAGACCAAAAAACACAACGTAAATCAGTAGAAGTTGAGATATTAATTTTTAAAGATTAAATGCTAAAATTGTGCTTAGAAGTCACAAGCAGTCACCTGAGGTTATGAGGAACTGACGCAAATTCGGGCCGACAGCAATCGATGGCAGACTGGCTACAGGACCCAGACAGGTCCCACTAAAGAAATACATTGGATGGATCTTTTGTTGACGTTGAGAGTTAACTGGGTAGTCGTCGAGCCACACAAAGCTGGTCCCGCATCATCATCAAGCTCCGTTGAAGGGAATTCAATGCGTCATCATTGAGCTGCTCAGCCTGTGGAACTGCTGTCATCGGTCAGCCTCTGCATTGGCATCGGACCACAATGCAGCAAACTTTCTCACACAGTTGATGCAATGCATCTGTTTTTGATGAAACCACTGCACAACCCGCTGCTGAGGCCAGAGCTTGGAGGGGGCACCTCAGACAAAGGTTGGATTCACAGAAGGCAGAGTCCAGCAGCACCAAGAGAATTGTAGGAAGCCTTTTGTGTCCCTGAGACTACAGAAAACAGGATGCAAGCCAGCAAGCCCTCGGAGATCACTTGGAGGGAAGGAAAAGTTCTTCCAGCAGAGTCAGGGAGCAGCAGGCAGTAGGTCAACAAACAGGAATTCAGTCCTTAGACAAAATCAGTCCAACTGAGTCCTTTAAGAAGCACAGCAGTCTATCTGACAGAGGTTTAATTCAAGATACATAATTGTCTGATTTGTAGAAGTTAAAAACTCTGTATTTATACCCCAAAATGCCTTTGATATAGTGGGTGAGTTCAAAGGAACTCTCTAAAATGAACAAGGATCCCTTTCAACCCAGTCCTGTCAGCCAGGCTACATGTGGTGGGTAATCACTACCTATTGAAGTGTAAGTGTCAGCCCCTCCGATTCCTCCCATCCCAGGAAGACCCATCAGAATGCAGATGAATGCAGATGAGTGCTCAGAATGCAGATGAGCCTCATCTTCCTGTGTTTGTGGCTATCTATATGGAACGCACAAAGTGTAGCTGTCACCAAACCCAGATGTGTATTGGAGACAGGCTGTCAGGCGCCAAGAGCAGTAAGTACAAAGAACTATCCACTTTCTAAAAGTGATATTTCTAAAACAGTAATATTAAATCCAACTTCACCAGCAAGGGGGATTGATAGTTACCATTCCAAACATATCAAACGTAAAAAAGCTACTCCTTTCCCATCAGGAATTACAGCTTAAAAGTGTATTAAGGATTTCCTAATGCTGGCCTATGAGAGGGGTAGGCCTCGCAGTAGTGAAAAACGAAATAGGCTGTTTGTCACCACAAGGACATGCAAAACATAAAGGTACATGTCCTAACTTTTACTTACATAACACCCTGCCCATAAGGTTGCTTAGGGCCTACCTTAGGTGTGACTTTTAAGTAATATAGGGGGAGTTTAAGGTTTGGCAAGCAGTTTTGAAAGCCAAGTCGAAGTGGTAGTAAACTACACACACAGGTCCTGCAGTGGCAGGCCTGAGACCGGTTTGAAAGGCTTATTTTGTGGGTGGCACAACCAGTGATGCAGCCCACTAGTTGCATTGAAGTACATGTCCTGGGTATATGGTATACCACTTTACAAGAAACTTACCAGTACAACAAATATGCCAATCAGGTATACACCAGTGTCATCATGTTTAGGGGAGAAGCACATGCACTTTAGCTCTGGGTAGCAGTGGTAAAGTGCTGAAAGACCTAAAGCAAAAAAAAAGAATCAACAAAAATGAGAGGCAAAAGGCAAAATGTTGGGGGAAAATACACCCTAAGGATGTCCGGTCTAACAGTAAGCTAAACCTGCTAAATTTTGTGTGGATTTATTTAACAGTCACACATTAATTAGCAGATGAACACTTCATTCACACCCTTCCCATTAAATCCTCTTTATGGAATCTGTATGATATAGAGAAGTCCATAAGTAGGGTAAGTGTCTGCCAAATGTTGTGCAAATTTATCTAACAGTATCAAAGTTGTTGGTAGAACAAAAAATGGTTCGACTCCTTTCTCCTCATCCCCAATTGAATGTGGTCAAAACCTTAAATACCTGCACTTGATGTAATTTGCTAACTGCTTGCCACATTTTATGAAGATTAATCAAACATTGCTAAAGTTATAAACAATTGAAACTGGTATTACCCCCATTTATCTTTGCCCCCCAAAATTGAATTGCCACACAACTTTTCATCATAAACAAAAAACAAACCTTCCAAGCTTCTGCCAAATGACATGCAGATTAATCACACACTGCCTATGCTATGCTATTAGCAAATTAAATACTTTGCCCACATTTTTTTTTTACTTGCCCTGCATAGGTGGATACTAAAAGAAGGTTAAATGTGCTAAGTTCCTGTCAAATTTCATTCATTGGATCTTTGTGAAACTTAATATACTTGCACTGGATGTCACTTGGTAACTACTTGCCCCAACTGACACAGATTGATTAAGCAGTGACAACGTTATAAGTTAATACAAAGTTTACTGATTTCTCCCTTTAAATATGAACCTATTTATAGTTTAACAGAAAACTTGACATTACAATAGAAACCTAATCCTTCCTACCTTCTGACAAATGTTGGCTAGATTAATCACACAGTACGAAACGTATTAGCATTTGAATACGTTTTTGCCCCTTATTTAACTGGCCCCTTTTCCAATATGGATATGCACAAAACCAAAAATATCAATAGCAATCTGAATATATTAAGTACCTGCCAAATTCAAAGGTTATGCATCAAACAATAGCAAAGTACAGAGATGGCCCTCAGAGCAGCAACAAACGACACCCGAATGATCCTTGACAAAGGAGAAACCGGCAGCCCTAATCCTACTTGACCTCTCTGTAGCTTTCAACACAGTCTTCCATCCCATCATGTTCAGATGACTTCACACAGCTGGCACTCAAGGGCCCGCCCTCCAATGGATATGCTCCTTTCTTACCGGAAAAAAACAAACAGTCAACTTGCCAGCTTACTACTCAGAAGCCCAGAAACGTATGTGCAGAGTCCCGCAGGGTTCCTCATTCAGGCTAAACTTTTTCAATATCGACATGATGCTGCTGGCTGACATAATCCGAGCACACAAAATCTACTTACTCGCCTGCACCAATAACACACAACTCATACTGTCTCTCTTGGACAAAAACACAACACCAGGAACAAATTCAACTTGTACACGACTGAAGTGCCCACCTGGATGAAGTCCAACTGCTTCAAACTTAACACAGACAAGACAGAAATGGTGATCTTCTGAAAAATGCCTTGCTGTGGCATTCCTCCTAGCGGCTTATTGACCTAGGACCTACACTCCCTCCAAGCACACAAGCAAGAAACCTCAAGATCATTATCAACAGTACGCTAAACATGAATGCCCAGGTCAAAGCCATCAACACAGCTGCTTCCATGCTAAAAGGATGCTGCAAAAGATATTCAAGCGGCTTCCGAGCAATATCAGGAATATCATCACTGAAACCGTCATCACTAGGAGACTGGACTACAGGAACACCCCCTCGGTAAGAATCACCATTAGACTTACAAAAAGGCTTCAGACCATCCAGAACGCAGCTGCCAGACTGGTCCCCAACTTCCATGCTGGTCTCACATCACACCACACCCAGTGCTCACAGATCAACTCCTCACCCACACATACAAAGCACTACACAATATGTAATAGCTGCGTACAGTTTCACAAACCCTATAGACAACTCTGCTAGGTCAGACTCATACTAGCACTCTTACTAGTACAGGTGCCATGCATATGCAAAAACAGAGCAGGAGGTTGTGCCTTCTCATGCGGCACTCCTAAAGCATGGAACAGCCTCACACACAGCATTAGAGCCGCCTAATTGTTTACGCATGAAGCTGAAGACCTGGCTCTTCAAGTGAGGTTCCTCGAGGCAAGTTCCACATACTAGCAAAGCATCTGCATGTCCTCACGGGTGATAAGCCACTATAAAAACCTACATAAAATAAGTTTAAGGCAAATTAACAAATGGCTTTTTAATTGACAAGCTATACAAAAGTGTTGCTATTTCAAACCCACATAGCACCTTTTTGAAATGCTTGTATCTCAAAACCTACTTAACGGATTTAAACCAAATCAAAATAATATGTGGTTTCTGAGTATAGTTCTACATTCAGATCACCAACTTGTTTAGCTGTTGCTTAATTGCCTTACAGGGGCCGCTACCAACCCCCTGCATCGGTTTTGCATGACCTTCAGCTTTGCACTGTAGAATTTGGCCGAGTAACCTGGCCTGCAGCTGAGCCCTGCACCTAACCTCTCCTGGAGTCCAACCACCGCTGCGCACAACCCCCCCACCTTTGGCTCTTCCCCATTGTCTGACACCCTGTCTTTATCACTTTTTTAACCCATTAATAAAGTCATGAATCATGTCTGATTCACAATTTTGTCACAAGAGGACAGACTATTCCACTTCTTGAAATGGTGGATCATGTATTATTGTTAATTTGCTAATCATGTGCTGCTTTCTATGGTTTTCTGGGTCTGTTACTCAAGTTTTGGGTACCCCACAGCACTCCCCTCGTGTCAGACACCACTCCAGCAGATGCCCACTGCTGTGGAATTATTTTTCCAGCTCTCGCACGTTGGAAGAATTGATGCATGATTTTGAAGATGGTGAAGAACATTCTACAGAGCCCTTCACTATGTACTCACATTTGACAAGGAATTCAAATGTGACAGAAGTCGAGAATCATTGAATCCCAACATTAAACAATAGGGATATGCAAATGTGTTAACCCTTTCAAGCCCATTAGTTCCTAATTTAAATGTTTATATATCAAAAACTACTGAATAGATTCACACCAAATCAATAAAAGCAGTATGTCTGAAAAATGTTCTACCTTCATTCCAGGTTTGCACTAATTTTGTTTTTTTTATTGTATGAATAAGAAAATAATCCTATGGCGGACAGAAATGGAAAAACACATGTCCTCCCCCCTTTTAACCCCCCCCCCCCCAACAAATGTAAACAAATTCTGTCATACTGAACCTTAACTGACTAAAGTTTTCGTTTGCCAAATTTCATGCAGATCCATCCACTGGGATAAAAGATATAGGCAGATCAAAAAAAGTGTTACCAATGGAAGGTTTGTCTAACCCATAATTACGTTGTGGCTACTGAAAAAAACAATGAACAAAGTGATGTTATAGCTAGGTATGGTGATAAGATCTTCCCTTCCGTTAAAACCTTTACTGCAGTTTCTTACAAGGAGGTTAAAACCTTTACTGCAGTTTCTTACAAGGAGGTTAAAACCTTAACAGCAGTTTCTTACAAGGAGCTTTAAACCTTAACAGCAGTTTCTTCCAAGTACATCTGTCTCTAATGATAAGAATGAAAACAGCCAGCTTAAGGAGTACTGAAAGACAGGCTTCCTGAGATTCCTCATGGAAACGGTGTATTGTGGAGGCTAAACTGGATGTATTTACAATGGTACAGTGAGGTGGCTGATAGTTAAACAGAAGCATGTCATGTTAATTCGCCTGCCATAAAGCCAGGGATGCTAGTGCTCAGAGCAGGGTTAGAAATTGACCTAACTGCATCATTTGAGGGTAAAATCATGAAGTGGGGACGAATATATGTCGTTACTATGCATTCCGTTGCAACGCATGCCTTTACCACGCATGCGTTACAACGGAATGTGTTTTCCACGCTTTGCCGTTACCTTGTTTTTACCTTTACTCCGCTTTTTCTTTTTTGGGGGGGAGACCCCCCCAAGCCCCCTTTCTTCTTTTTTTTTTCCTTTTTCCGCAGGTCTCCGCCGACACTGAAAACGGACTGATGCTTTTTTTCGGATTAGGATGACGTTGTTCCGTGATGACGTTGCTTGCGTGGTGAAGATGGTCGTTGAAGCATTACGCGTTGTGAAGACGTTTACGAGGTAAGTGTATCGTTGTAAACGTAATGCGTAGAAATTGCTTCGTGGTAAAGGCTGTTTCCCAGTGGGGACTAGAAGAACCCTGCTACCCTGCAACGTGCTGAGGGTTGAAGCCCTTACGAGCCTTTCTGGTTAATTGGCCACAACACATGCATAAAGTGCGAGCTGGTGGGACACGCTCTCCTCATGGCAGCATCACAGAATCCTGAATGAACCTGGCTATGTAGCGTCCAAAAGATTAGTGGGGGTTCAGCAGGGTCCCAAGAGAGCTCAGAAACATTACAACAACCAATAAACGCGCTATGAATTCAATATTTCTAGGTAGTTCACACTTCTCGTGCTGTATCCAGTGAAGTCTTGAAGGATCACAGGCTGTGGAAAAAGCCATAATGTACAAATGGCATGCCCCATGTAGCCTATTTACGTATCAGTTATTTATGGGATTTATAGAGTACAATCTTATAACAACCCACTGACTTTAGAACATCTTTACAGCTTTCACTTCCCACTGCATTCTGAATGAGCAGTACAGGCGCGTCTACCACTCTACCTCCAGACCGCTGTTTGAATGCCTACCGCTGTTCCCATTGGTGAGAGTGTTATACTAAAGAGGTGGTAGCTTACAATGTCTCCTGTTCTTCTGTTATGCTTTTCTTCAATAGAGTGCTTGAAATAGGAACAAAGTTTTTACCCAATGGAATAGTTCCTTCTCTCAATCATCTGTGATCTGTTTACAATCCCAAGCAGCACTCGTAAAACGTTTGTTTTAGCTAGACTGTAAGTCAGTGGCACATTTGGATAATATGACCTGGCTCTCAAAGATTTTGTGATTTTACATTTACATTCAGCTGAATTCCCAGGAGGAAACACACCCACCTACTCATGGAAGACAACTGTGGAACTCGGATCCGACATATTACTGTGGAGTCCACATACATTATGACTCTCAGACAAAAATCATGCTTTAAGTAAAACATGCACACCCTATTTCCGCTGTGCTTCGCTGTATATATTCACTCCCCACGCTGAACTGTAGAGCGAGTCACACATTGAAGCAGGGAGACAGAGTGCTGCCATGAAAGGCAATGCAAGCTGGCACAACAGAGCCCAGTGCAAAGCTCTGACTCAGGCATCCTGCTCATCCTGGCATTCAAACTATTGTGTGTGCAATTTCACACCGTCCTGTCAATTACATCAGCAGGCCTGGCTGTGCGAGCCCAGGTCAGACAAAACGATGCTGCCAGAGGATCTGTATATGTTACTTTGCTAAAAATTCTTGAACACAAATTAAACCAGGTTCTTGGAAACTCATAAATTATGTGTGTGTGACAGTGAACGCGGTGTGCGTATACGTAGGAGTGGTGTGAATCTGTGGTTTTTATGGTGCATATTTGTGTATCGTGTGGTGATCAGAGTCTATCGTGTACAGTGCTTGTGATATGGGCTGCACGTGCTGTACGTAATGTGTATGTTATGTATGATGGTTATCAGGGTCAGCCCGGCCTTTCATCCACCAAGATTTTCCTTGGTGGTCTCCAGTCCTCTTTCCCCATCTCCCTGAGGTTATTTACAGCAGGCATGGGGAGGCCTTCAGGGAGCGAGAAAGAGATCTAGGGAGGGGAATGTAGAAAGAAAGGAACCAGAGAGGTGGAGGAGACAGAGGGGAGGTGGATAGAAAGAGAATGGAAAGAAGGAAAGGACGAAAGGAAGAGAGAAAGGAAGGAAGAAAGAAAGAAACAAACAAACAAACAAACAAAGAAAGAGATAGTGCAAGGTGTCGAGGAGAGCGGGGCTGGTTTGAGCATTTTGGTCGGGGCAGCTTTTGTTTTTTCAGTGTTTTGCTGTGTTTTGTGTTCATTTGTGTGTATGCATGTCTATATGCTATTTTTCTGTCCAGTTATGGGTAGTGTGAACATGCATGGGGGCATGTGTCTGCGTGAAGTATGATACATAGAACATGGTGTGTAGTTATTGCGTGCAGCTGTTCATTTTAATGCACGCGTGTGTATGTAAACACATGGATGGTGTGGGAGTGAAGAAAAAACTGAATTGTTCGACTTTAGCTTGCTTTAGGGTTGTTTTTGAGACTATTTTCTAAATAAAATGTGTAATTTGATATTGTCTGAGAGATATCAAGTGTTGCCTATGGGATTACACAGGCGCCAAATGCAGGGTTTTGTGATGTTAAACCACACCCTTCTTGCTACAACTTCTGAAAAGCAAACTTGATTCAAATGCTAAAAGAGAAGGTAATGCACATTGATTCGTATGCTGCTATGTGATTGTTGGTACATCTGACTCCAGTAATCTAGTACATTTTTCAAATAATGGCATACCTTGTGTGAAGGAGTGCCGCTGTAGTGATAGAAGGAGCTCCTTTCTGTCACTTTTTACAAGGTTATTGTCCTGCATTGACACAACACAATGAGGTTCAAAGACGACCTGCAGCAGGATTGAGTCTCAGAAATGGAAAAGGGCCTGCAGCTTTCAGCTTTTGTCCGGCGAGGGACTCGGGTATCGGGTTGGTATTGAGCATTAAGATGCCAGTGTATCCGATTGCTCGTCATGTTACAATAACACTCCTGTTCTGTTGTGAACACAGCCCCTGGGCAGGACACAATCGGAAAAGGATCACAGGAGCAGGCATGCTAATGCAAAAGGCGTCAGCCAGCCAACCCTAGGGAGAGAGGGCGCCTCCCTGGGCCTTGTCCAGCATCTAACCGCAGAATGGCAGCGGTGATCGAGTTAGCGTGGGGATTCCCTGGTAAACCACTGGGCTTTCTACTGACCCCATCTTTGTTGGCATTTTTATGTATTTCTTCTCTCTGACTCAGAGATTTTGTTTAGTAGCTGAAAATTCAATTCCATTCTTAGGTGTGCTGGAATTTAAAAAAGGGAGGGTGGGGGGCACTGCTCTCTAAGTTGCCATCAATGGAAGTGCTTGGAGTGCACCATTTTACTTATCACCTTAGGTGCAGCCGAAGACATGGAGTCGTGCTGTACAAGATTTCTCACTCTGTGGGGTTTTTGGTCCATATTTTCCTTAAATATACCCTTCATAGATGTCCACTAAAGTAAACCTTTTAATGCCATCACACATACTGAGCTTTGAAATGCATGTCCTTTACTTGGTGTTGGGAAACATGTTTATTGAATTAAGATTAGAGGTACGCGTAGTTGCCAAGTTGGGAAACGCGTCTGCTTAAAAATGCACAAGCTTCGCAAAGTGTGATGCTTGTGAAGCATTAAATAAGGCCATCTTCCGCAGCCATTTGCAGCATCAGGAAGCTGTTCCTGCTGCTTCTGTGACGGCAAGTGGCAGCCAGCGGAATGTAGCAGCTTGGCACCTGTCCCCCATCATGGTCTCCATCACCATCATGTCCCCTGCTGCATCCCCATCCTTTACACAGCCCCCTGCTCTGTGAGTCTAGTCCTGCCACGGCAATAGCCCTTTCATTTTTGAGCCGCACCTCCACCCTGCACTGTTCCTGTTGGCTTCAGGTGATGGTTTCCCGACACAGAGTGTCCCAGCCTTAGTAACTGGGTCATCCTGTGGCTGGACATATGCCCAGAGAGCAGTTTGTCGGCAGAATGAGCTTAGGCTACTGCCGGGGTGCACACAATTATAAATTTGCTGGTGAAGTTTTGCAAACAAAAACAACTTTTGAACATGAAGTTGCGAAGTTTGTCTACTTCACCCAGCTTTGTCACTGGAGCCATTTTTTCTACAAAGATTTTTCTCCAAATAATAATAGTTTTTTTCAGCAAAAACTGCACTTCATCAAAACCTTTTACCCACTTTTGAGGAAAAAGGTTCACCAAGGGATATATTTCACACGTAGAAATAAGGTGGTCACACACTTCTGAAAAGATATAGGACCTGAGTTACAATCCTGAATTCCAGATTTGCGGCTTTTTTACACCTGTAGATCAAACTAACATTGTGGGTGTTTGGGGACGTTTGTAAATTCAATTCACACACTTCTGTGCACAGTTACATTACAAACGAAAGGCCCAAATGTACCTTTTGCGAGGGAGCACCAGGCATCCCAGTTTTCACAAGATAGGTTGAGGAAGAAAGGAAATGTTAGAGAAATATAGGGGCATATGTAAAAGGGGATTGCGCCACCAGAGCGCCACTTTTTACGATGCTCTGGTAGCGAAATGTCCTGCTCCATATTTACAATGCGGCTCTAAGCCACTTTGTGTGACTTAACACCGCATGGTAAATATCGTACCCTTTCATGCAGTTTTTAGTCTCAAGGGAGCGTGCAATTGGTTTTGCTGTGGGTGTTCCACCGCAAAACCAATTGCTTTATGACACTGCCCCAGAATTGCAAGGATCTGTAAATCTGAGGCAGCACCCAAAAATAATGCCAGTGAAAAGCAGGCATTAGACCGGCCCAACGAGGAGAAATACTTGTATTTCTCCTCGTTTTTGTGCTCTATCTACGTGTGTTGCATTCTGCAGCATACATAGAACGAGCAAATTGCCTTTAATGATTGTTTATGTTGAGGAATGTCCCTTACTGCACATAAACAATCATCCCTTCAACGCAGGCACCTTTGCACCATGGCGCAAGGGTGTCTGTGTTGGCGCTAAGTAGCTTTTTTAATGCTGGCACAAGCGAAAACACAGGGGTGCACAGTATCCTTGTGAATATGGTACAGCCCTATGACACAGCGCAGCGCTGATAATTTGCTTGCGGTGCCGCTCTGCGTAGTTTTTTTTTTTTTTTAAATATACCCCATAGTGAAATGAAATATGAAAAGGGTTCCAAAAGAGATAACATATTTGGTAACTTTTCCGTTACCTAAACTAGTGTTTTAGATGCAATGGGGCATATTTACAAGGGCATTGCGCCGCTAGATTGCCACTTTTTACGACACTTCGCTGGCACAATGCCCTAATCCATATTTATCCATATCTGATGCTCTGTCCATCACCACCCCTTTTTGTACCGTCTACTCCATATTTACACTGCAGGCCTAAGCCACTTTGTGTGGCTTATCTCTGCATTGTAAATATCAAACCCTTTCACGCAGTTTTCTGCATCAGAGGGGAGTGCACTGAGTGTGGCTGTGGGCGTTCCACCGCAAAACTCATTGCTTTTTGACACTGCCCCAGACTGACAAGAATCTGTAAATCTGAGGTAGCTGCAAAAACGAACGCCATTGAAAAGCAGGCGTTATTGTGGCGCAACAAGGAGAAATACTTGTATTTCTCCTCGTTTTTTGCTCTTTCTATGTGTGCTGCATTCTGCAGCACAAATAGAAGGAGCAAATCGCCTTTAATGATTGTTTGTTTGCAGGAAGGTGTCCCTTACTGCACATAATCAATCATCCCTTCAATGCAGGCACCCTTGCACCATGGCGCAAGGGTGTCTGTGTTGGCGCTAAGTAGCTTTTTTAATGCTGGCACAAGCGGAAAAACAGGGGTGCGCCGTTTTCTTTTTTGAATGACAGGGTGCTGCTAAATTGCTTCCAGCACCGCGCTGCGTCCTTTCTTTGTAAATATGGCCCTCAGTGTGAGATATGCACATTACGGCTTGGATAACAGGTGTGCCTCTTTAAATAAAACCTGTTTGGTAAAAGTATATCTTAAGACAGTCGTCCACTTGGGAGGGCAACTTTAGCAAGTACTCTCACAGAGTTCAGATCTGAACAGAAACAGATATATCCACAACCATCATAATGTATTAATATTTCAGTAAAACACCCTATTACTATTCGTGTACATTAACATACTTTCCATTGTGTTTGTTTAAGATGTCAGAGTGTCTACGCCTAGAAGACAAACCATGACAAGTAAACACATCTATTGCAAGTCAAATCATTTACATTTGAGCCCTTCATTTACTGAGAGTCCACAACTAAACTTCTTGGCGAGTTGAGCATTCGGATGCATGAAGGTTTCTTCCCTGTTGTTCTAAAGGCCGCGTTTTATGTCTCTTCCCTGCTGATCCACAAGCTCTGATAAGGGCACCAGCTAAATCCTGTCATGGAAACAATTCCGAGCTACCTTCCATTCAAGAGTTAATGACCTGCTTTATGAGACTTGTTCCCTGAGTTTCCACAGACGGCCTGTGCTCTGACAGAAGAGAATGTCAAAAGGATCTTTGCTTTCAGCAAACTGAAGAAGTGAATCTGCTTCAGCACAGACACATGTGCAGCATTCCCAGCACCAGGGATTTAAGCCCTACACCTGGAGTTTGGGGGGGAAATAGTGTCTGGAATTGACCCGGTATTTCCCCCTTCAAACTCCAGACATCTCATAAGCAGCCCCGGTGATGTATTTTGAGAGTTGACAACGAAAAAGTGGGTCTGTTTTATTTAATTTTCTTTAAATGACAACTTTAGTCAGGACGACCTGCGATAATATTTGTCTTAAACATTTACCAATTTGTTTCCATTCTTACCGTCTTTAAAAAGAATGATAGAAGAATAGCTTTGAATTTAGAAAGATGAGAATAACTCAACTATCCATGAAAATGAACTTGTCAGATTGTTTTTTTTTTTGTAATTGACGAAGGTGATAATAGATTTTAAAAAAATGTCCATGTATAGCTCTCAGTGACCACCTACCTGTTAAATGCTGAGGTATCACCTACAGATCTACGGCAAACAGCTCCATGGGCAAAATGAGCCAAGGACCCGGAGTGGGCGGGACAGACCATTGCCAATAGCAGAGCTTGAGACAGTCTCAGGTGAGACAATGGGATATTTTAGGGGTAAATGCTGCAGCTAATGAGCCCCACACATCTTTGTATAGTCCTGTCTGAGAGTACAACATAATCTTCTAGCATGGTGAGGTTAGAACTCATTAACTACCCACGCAGACTACTGTCTGACTTTGACTATTTTATTATTAGCTGCAAAGCGAGATCAAATATGTCTCCTGCATACACAATATGTGTTTAGAAGAGAGAAATGTGCTGTTTCACTTGAAATGTTTCAGTTACTTTTCTTTTACTTCCCCCACCAAAAAAGTCTGGCAACTTAGAAGTAGAAAATGATGTTGGCCTTTGGCATATATTAGGTGTGTTGCACTTTTAAAACATGTATAAGATGTAAACCCCGTTCAGATGCAACTCCAGCCTGCAAAGAGCTCTTAAACTGTTCTACTGCAGGGTTCTTATTTTCAGCTGGCCTTTTTCTTTTTGATATGACATGTTGTTATATTGCTCAGAGTCTGTCTATTACTTGGTCTCTTAGCACTTTAGAAAGTCTGTATTACGTCCACGGTTGTTATTTTTTGCAAAATAGAGTGGTAGTGAGGAAAGGTCCTCAAGTTATCCTTTAGCCCATGTGGGAGTCGCTGAAGTGGTTTGGAGGGTGAAGGTTGTTCCCAACATGATGCTGTGTGGTGGAGGGTAATCTAACCTAACCCGTGCCCTCATCACATACACACAGGTTGTCTCTGAGAGGTGTTAGACTGTGGGAATTCATATCTTAAATGGCCCCCTACCCAGAACTTTAGCTATAATGGTGACAAAAGTCAATTTTAGGGCCTTGGCCAGCCTAACTGTGGTGGACAGGCCAACAACAGTTTTTGATGGCGAAGCCAGCTGAGGCTCCACCGCTGGAAACCAAGCATTTTCTCCAACCTCTAAATGAGGCCCAACATGGCTTTGGCCCCATGTTCTGCACATGAATGACAGGGATCTGTCTAGCGTGTTCTATTTGGAAACCAAATTTATGGATGTAATTGGAAAGGTGTACAGCGGTGGATGTTGCAGGACAGAAATTCCAATTAGGTATCTAATAAAAGCTGATCTGATTACAACATTTCAGAGGTCTGCTATGCGTGTATGGTAAGGTCTTTCTACTGCGCACTGATTGGGTGCGTGTATGATGGGTGTGGGTAATCCTATTAGAATTTGTATCATAGCTTTAACACTGTTTAACTCCAGATACATTGCACGTGGAATGTATACAACAACTCTTCAGGGCAAAAATGATAATTGAAAGCACTTCAGGTGATATGCTGTGAACTTTATATGAAATTTGTATCTAAAAAGAAAGGTACAGAATTACGTTAATTGTGTATTTTCATTTAAAACTTATCAAAGATTGCGATGGGACATTTGGAATAATGCAGCACAGCAGGGGTTTGGTGAAGGCAGTGGGAGTTCACAATGACTTTGAAACTTTAAAGACCATTCATACCCAAACGCGAGGTGCCGAAGTGGTTTCGGTGACAGTTACACACGAAATGAAGATATTACGGAAGGCTCTGGGGAGTTTTCCGAGGAAAAGGAAGATGGCCTCCAATTGCTGGAGATAAAAATTGCATGAGGGAGATTAGGCGTTAGTTTTTTCAAGGCAACAGTTCTTTGAGAACATATGTTTACGTTTGTCTTTTCTTTTGTCTCCTCTGCTTCCCACTGCTAGCTTGAGCACACACCTTATTTGGATCCATAGCGCCCCTGCTGCTGCCTCTCAGCGCTGGCAGCCTTTCAACCTGACAGGGTGGCCGGCAGCGCACACCCAGTTCGAGAGCTTACCAAGAATTATTTTGGCTAACAATTTGTCGAATAAAACCATTTCATTTGAACTTAATGTGAAGGGCGCAGCAGCTCCCTTGGTGGCGATACCTTAGTACATCAGGGTAGGTGGGCATGTCCACATTTTGAGGTGGGAGGTGTGTGTAACTGAAGTGTCAATGACAGCATATATACCTGAGACCCTTAAAACACACCAACAAAGAAATAAACGCGCAGCTAAGAGGTAGAGCAAACACAAAATCTAAAGACGGGTATTTTATGGCTCGTGGTCTCACAGTAGCAGGAGGGTTACTTGAAAAGAATATCTTTCTTTACCTGGAATGTGATTCTTTCATCTTTTTCTCTTGAGGTGTGGAAGAGTTTTAGTCTAGGTGAGCAGTAAGGAGGCACCGGCACTGACATGACAGATGAGCATTGCGCACTTATCGCTTGTGGGAGAACAACATGGAGGCTTTGCATCTAGCACTGAAACAGGGGTTCGGCACAGCGCTGACCAAAACCCACTTAATATTATCCAAATGGGCAGCACATACAACCAGGAATCCATGCATTGGAGGTTCAAGACTGGCTTTGTCCCACCTGGGCAAGGGGTGTGTCACTGTTAAAAGGATGGGCTGAACTTCCGGCATTGCCATCCTGTGGATGAGAAGGAATGCTTGAATTGAAGGGGTCATTACACATCTGGAAGATGAAAAAACTGGAGCGGTAAGTAATGGACAGTCAGAGGATGACAACTGACCTAGTAGATTAGCACATTGAAGCTGTTCCTCCTCAGCAGGTGAGGTGTATCTGTTAAGGACCAGAGGGAAAGTGCTACTGGGAAGACAAACGCGTTATTTGAAAAGAGAGGACCATGGCCCGTGTGCTCTTTTGGAAGATGAGCTCTCTGAGGTTATTTTTACTGAACATGTTGGGTGTCTGTATTGGGCACCAGGAGTTTTGCTCTGTCCATGAAGAACAGACCATGAAGTTGGTCCTCCTGGGTAGGATGGGTGATTGTATGAAGGCCCACTGGCTTTGCACTGGCCTGGAATATGAGTACACTGCAGTTGTTCCTCCTCAGCAGGTGGGGCTGCTGGGTATTAAGGACACGGAATGAGCATTTTAGGAAGATGAACACCTTCCAGGACGGTGTCGGACCATGGGTCGAGTGTTGAGTGTATATATTAAGCACCAGGGGCCAGATTTCTCATAGTATTGCGCCGCCGCAGTATCACGTCTGGTGTCACAAGGGCAACAAAACACTAAAGTCAGATTTATTAAACAATGCAAGGCCAGCTCGCCTGGCCCTGCGTTGCTTGGTAAATCTGGAGTAATGCAAGGCAGACCGAGTCACTGCCTAGCGTTCCTCTGCCCTGAGAACATATTCTATCGGTGGAGCATGGGTGTTCCCACACATCATCCCAAGGAATTTGGCTCAGTCCCAGAGTTACCAAGACTGGTAAACCTAGGAATGTTGCAAAATGCCACGCCTTTCCAGGGGAGGTAGAGTGAGGAGAAAAATCTGTATTTGTCCTCATTGCATCCTCTTTCTAAGTGTGCTGCATGCAGCACACTTAGAAAGAGGAAATAGCCTCAGAGGATTGTTTTTGAGCAGGAAGGTGTGCCTTGCACAATAACAATCCTGCCTTCCATGCAGGCTCCCTTGCACTGTGGGGCAAGGGAGCCTGTGTTGATGCTAGGCAGCAGATTGTGCACCAGCACAAGCAGAGAGAGGAATGGGCCATAGATTGGTACATTTGACTTTCTGCGTTACATGTAAGATTGATACATCTGGCCCCAGGAGTTTAGCTCTATTTATGGAGATAAGACCATGAGCTTGTTCCTCCTGGGCAGGATGGGTGAAGGACCGTGAGCTTAACACTGACCTGGAAGATGAGCACCTTGAAGTTGTTCCTCCTCAGCAGCATACTGTGGTTGCTCTCCAGCTTCTTCACCTGGCTGTATTGCCGATCCATGCGTTCACGCACATCTCGCATGTTGGCACTCACTTTGCGTGACTTGTCAAGCATCTTGCTGACCGCGTTGCTGGTTGAGGTGTGGTTCTTGGTCAGTTTGGTCAGATCGCCCTGAATCCCCTTCACAGAGCCTTCCAGGTCTATCTGGCGCTTCTCCATCTTGAGCTGGTTCTCCTGCACAGAGTCCAGCATGACCAGCAGCTTATCAAGCAGGGTGAGCACAGTGATGGCGTTCACGTGTGTCCCATCCTGGATCGTGTCGGCTGCCCCTGGGCTGGGGCTGGACCGGGGAGACTCAGCCGGGCTGGGGACCTGCAGCTCCTGGCTCTCAGGCTCCGAGCTGTGGAGCTGCAGATTTCCACTACTCACCCTCTCTGCCTGCGTGGCCCCTTCCCCCATAATGACCTTCCCCAGCACCTGCTTAAGGCTGGCGCCGCAGACCTTCTAATACCTGTCACGGCACCTTCACAGGTGGCTCTCACAACAACCTGGAGTCTCTCGCTAAATCCTCGGCTGCCTTTCACTGCGCCCTCTAAAGCCTTTCACTGCGCCCTCTGAAGCCTTTCACTGCGTCCTCTGAAGCCTTTCACTGCGCCCTGCCTTTCACTGCGCCCTCTAAAGCCTTTCACTGCGCCCTCTAAAGCCTTTCACTGCGTCCTCTGAAGCCTTTCACTGCGCCCTCTGAAGCCTTTCACTGCGCCCTCTGAAGCCTTTCACTGCGCCCTCTGAAGCCTTTCACTGCGCCCTCTAAAGCCTTTCCCTACACCCTCTGATGCCTCTCGCTTTCTGCACCTTCTGAAGCGTCTAACTGGACTTTTTCCTAATCGAAGCTTTAGAAAGAAACTCCCTCAGCGCCTGCCCTGCTTTTCCACCCAATAGTTTCTATCTGTGCAGGTCCAACAACTTAGGGTTTTTCAAGGAAAACGAAGCCTCCCTCTGCCCGCTGTCAGGGGTCCCAGCTCCGCTCTGAAGTGACTCTCAAACTTTGCTTCGCACACGAGAAAAACCACGCCCAGCCTTTGGCACCGAGCAGCCGCCCACTTTCTAGTGGGCGGGCGGAGGGACGCTCCATAGCTCCCCTGCACGCGGCCTTGTGCTCAAGTCCCACCCACCGGGAGGAGTAGGGTGAGGGGAACTCCCAGGTCACATACCTCACCCACCCGTGGAAAGTGCAGCGCGGCCACTCCTGCATCCTCCCTCAAAGGGTCCTGCGAAGGTTATGTCTCTTTTGGCATGCCGTGTTTCCATCATGACTTCACTCAGGCCAGGGGGAAACAAAACACCCTCGGATTGGGCAGGCGCCAGGTTGGCCTTTGGCTGCGTAGAGTAAACCTTTCCCCTTGCTGCAGCCCTTCAATGGCAGCACCCGCACGCTCCCCCTGCTGATGTTTATTTCCAGGAGGAAGCATTGTAGTCTTTTGACTTCTCTTCAGATGCGTGATGTGTTTCGGCTTCACTCTGTCGCAGATGTGTAGGAGAACAATGGGTTCCAATTTCACAGCAATCAGTCATGCCAGCATGTGTTATGGAAATCACGGGCTATTAAAGAAACGCAGCGGTCGGCGCATAAATCCCCGGCTGCTTCTATCTAAAGCGTATTCCCAATAATATCATGTTTAAACCACGTTCACAATTCTTCGTCGTGCAGTCAGCAAGCTGTGTGTGTTCTTGCTTGATGCTTTGTGAGGCGTGAAGGGAGTCCAGGCACCTCCCTTTCACCTACAGAGGAATGTTATTTTGCGTTGCATGTTTCTTTGTTGTGCAGTGCACCGTACACAGATTCAAGCACGACTCTTATTTATATGAAAATTCTTGGTGGTCCGTTTGCAACACTGAGGATAAAAACACAAGACCTCTGATAGCATGATGAACAGTAACCATAATATTCCCTTCTGCACTACTCAGCGCCTTGAGACGCTCACAGGCGAGTAGTCGCGCTTTATAAGAAACCTGATTGATTGATTGACTCATCCAGCACACAGCATTACAGAGGAGATCATAAATGACACGATCTATGACATCACTTGTTTAGTAAAAACATTTTACATTGCCTGGATATGAAATGAAGCAGTCATTTCTCTCAGAAGAAATGAACTAGCATTTCAGAAGTTGTTGTGGGGTCCTGTTCAACCCAATCAAGCAGACCTTCCTTGAACGAGGACTTCTTTCAGAGTTTAATAAAAAGGTCCTGTGGGCAGGGCCACTGGAATTATGCGGCAGGGGAGGACCAAATTATGTGACAAGGGTTCACTAAATTATGCATATTTCCCGATAGCCTTATTTCATAATTTTGTCATTTGCCCACATGTTAACATTGCCTGGGTAAAAGCTTTACCTCATTAGTACCAACTTAACAATCAATTACAGTAATAAGCAACTGAAAGATGACCTGCTAACATTTGCATTGGGCCTTCCACTGCGCGGCAACACAGCTTGTTGCAATTTAGTAAACTTGATCTGTTTGATCTAGGAACGAATTTTAGCTAAAATCTGCAGATTATGCAGCAAATGATGGATTGTGTAACAAATGCAGCAAATCCATAACTGTGGAAAACTAGCTGCAATAGCTTGTAGCATCTGCTGAAGCCATTTTGTTTGTGGCAGCCATTTTAGTTGGCCATGTGCTCACCATGTGCTTTCTCCCTCTTCACTGTTGACTGCCCTTGTATTCTGCTGGTGTCATCTATTTTTGTTAACTCCTTCAGCACTGAGCCAGAGCATTGCACATGCTCAGCAGAGTCTGTAGCTGCTCATGCACCTGCCTTAGACTGTAACTGTCAGGCTGTTCTAACTGATGTCAGCAACTCATTATTCCTCCTACTTGTTGACTGTGCATTTTCTGTATGACCATCTATGTGTGTAACTCTTCTCATGTATACTTCTACCGCCTCCTTTTGAACCCCTGTGTGGGTATAAAAGGCCCCTGTTCTCTGCATTCCTTAGACTGTCTCCTACAGTGGCCTGAGGGTACTGTATGACGCAGTCTCCCTCATGTGAGGTTAATAAATACTTCTTTTTGATATTACAGCTTTTGTGCCAATCTCTACTTTATTGGGTTAAAGGACCAGGTGTATCAGTGAACCCCTAAAAAGGTTTTTATTTCTTCATAACTATGCGGATAAAATCGCAACTGCAGATTTGCAACATTCCAGTGGCCCTGCCTATAGGGAAAGAAAAAACATAACACTTCTAAAATCTGGTGCTCTGCAGGGGGATTACCCATGTTAGCTGCTCATCATTAATAATTCGTAAAATGTATAAATGAATATGGAGCTCAAGCGTGGATCCTGCAAAACAGTGCAAGGCCTGGGACAACAACCATTGGCAAAGCCAATAGCACTCTACTTTGTGATCTATTTGCTTACCCAATTTCTTTTAGTCATGTGCAGCATGGCTAAAGTAGAAAATAAAACATTTACACAGCCGACCGCACATGCACGTGCCAAAAAAGTAACACAGCCACTTTTATGTTGTTGTTAGCTACTGATTGAAGTTGGATCGGTCACTAAAAACAAAACAACAGGCAAAAGTGTATGTTTTCAAAACTTATTTTAAGCAGGCTGGCGGGAGTGGAAGCAATGGGGACAAAAGGAATTATGGTCTAAGCGATGTGGGAATTGAAAAGGAGTAGGGGTAACATGGAAGCAACATGGTGGAGGGTGGGTAAAAGCAAGCAACACGGTGGACAGCAAGAGACACAGGAGGAACACAGTGGAGGGGATGCCAGAGAATGCAACAGAGAGAAGCACACCGGCAAGCGCAATAGGGAAGGGGGCTAGGAGAAGCACACTGGAATAGGCAGCAGCACTAAGGGGGAGAAAAGTACACAAGGGAAATGGCCTGAAAAACACATGCACTCTCTGAGAGTGCTTACACAAAAAGAAAAAAGTAGTTCCCATATATCGAACACAGCCATCAGGCAAACAAACAAATGGTAAAGAGGCAATGCTCCATGGGAGGGGCAAGGTTGAAAAGCTTGGAAACAAGCAAATGAGAGTGCTACGGAAAGCCAACCAAAGGTAAGCAATGGACGGGCTCTAAGTCCTTCTTTGTTCATGGTAAGCATATGTCACATATGCCACACAACAGACAGCCCATGTGCTGTCTAGCATGCTCGACCTAAAATTTACCCCTTTGCCCTGCCTCTCCCCCGACAGGTTTGACAATCTATATATTGACAGGCGGTAAAGCCAGTTACAAGGCTGCAATACCACGTTCAACATCCAGGTGTCCTTGTTTGTGAGCTGTACAGAGGAAGGCTGCTGCAGTTGCACTCACAACATATCAATATGTTTACAGATTTCAAAAGCAGTGAATGGCTGCAATACCACTGTGAACATCTAGATGTCTTCAGATTCAGCGCATGCACAAGAAAGGTACTTGTAGCTGCTCACCCTACTCATCCTTACTGCGAAACATTTTAAAGGGGGCAGTATCATTGTTGACATTAGCTATTCCTGCTATATCTGCATTGATAATAATTTGGCTCCAGTTGTGCTCACAAGCAACAGTTATGAATAAACATTTCACTTGCAGTAGTAAGGCAGCAGAACTGATGTCAACATGTAAATGTCCCTGCATCATTTAATGGGCAGGACGAAGGTTGTATGCCTCTTCAACAAACATATATGAAAAAGTGCAACATGTGGCTTCTGTCATATCATAAATGTTACCCTTGATTAAGCTATATGTTGCATCACCATTGATGTTATTTGTTATGTACTTTATGATATCACAAATATTCTAAAAAGGGTGGCTCAGTGACTTAAATGATCGCTGCTCAATTATTCAGGGCGCAAGTTGATTGAATTCCATCAGCTTTGCGTTCTTCAGAGGTTGGAAAATTGAATAATTGAGTATCATTAATTGTAATAGTATCACCTTTTATTTACAGTGTTTAGAGATGGCAGACATGCAGTATGAAGTGCTAAACAAAAAGCAAGGTATTATTGTGAAAAACCCTAACCATAATAGATAGGCCCTGCAATTTATTACATAGTTTTGTTCGCTCTGCTCATTTTGCGCAAGTATTATAGGAGTACATTGTCCCTCCTAATATAAGTAAATACTAATGTATCACGTTGAGTCCAAATGTGTGATAACTGAGATCAAAACAGAATAATACATATTCAATAAGCATTTACTCTAACACCTTTGATATACGGAGGCGGATGCACCAGGGTTGCCCTCTAACTCCACTTCACATCCCTCTATAGATGGAGCCCCTTGCTAAGGCCATACCATGAACACACAGATTACAGGGATGACCCTGTATATGGATGATGTCTTTCTTATGCATACAAACCCACACACCACATTTTCCATCCCTTCTGCATGAGTTGGAGACTTTTAGCAGACTGTTAGGGCTGAAAGTCAATGCTCAAAATCTAATATACTTAGGATTACCACGCCCAAGGAGTGGTAGGGAACCTGATACTCAAATACTAATGTACTGGGTATTAACACCACCAAGGAGTGACAGGGAACCCAGCGGGAAACTTTCCCCTTTTCCTGGGCTCAACATTATATCAACTACCGAGACAAAAAAATCTGTCCCTCAATTGAGTGCATGGCTGCAAAAAATTACTCGGATCTCTTACGCGTGTTCCGCATAGACCTACACAGCTTATAGATTGGTGGGTTCTCTTATCTGGGATGTATAGCAGCCATTAAAATGATACTCTTCCTGAAAATAAAATTCACCATACAGGCCCTTCCTTTACAGCCTCCCCTGGGCATACTAAACACAATACCAAAACTCATCAATGGCTTTATCAGATCACCCAAACAGCACTCCTATACACCAACAGTAGAAGGATGAATCAGGATCCCCTACCTCATATATTATTATATTGCAGCCCAACTTCAAAGCTTGGTCGAATGGCACCGCAACGCCTCTGAGAAACACTGGTGCTTCGTGGACCCATTCAGCTGCCGGGGGCACATTTCAAAGTTCCTCTGGCTGGCCAGGATACACAAGCCATGGGGGTGCCTACAGCTCCCAGATGCTTCACACTACTGTGGCTGCCTGGGATGGTATGGCTTCTACCCTTGGTTAGACGTCCACGCCCTCCCCGATGCCCGCTATCATTGGCAATGTTATCTTCCACCGTCATACAGGGGCAACAAGTACATCACATGGCAACTAGTGAACTGTCAGGGAATTGGAACTTTTTTGATCAGGATGGAGTGCAGTTCTTTGAAAAACTGCAGGAGGTGTTTTGCATACTGGAGACAGAATAAATGCGAACACAACATTGGGTGATGCACCCAACCATTAAATGGCACTTGCATCGCCCTATGACACCTTTCGAAACATGGAATATCACCAAATCCAGCGACACACACCTAGTCTCAGATCTCTATAAAATTCTCCAGGAAGCCACTCCCTTAGCATGGACTGTGGCACAAAAGAGGTGGGAGGTGGAGTTGGAACACACATAAGAGTGGGTCTGCTGCTGTTTTTGGGTCGGAGGTGTTGTGCTGTCGTGTCGAGCTGGTCGGGGGCCGGGCTCCGCCCCCCACATTGAACTCCAAAAACACCCACCTGGGATCCCTCCATTACCTGCCTTCGACAGCCGGGCTTTGCTCTGCTGAACTTCATCCCCCAAGAGCCTCAGGGGCAGGACGCCTCACACCAACGCGCCAGGAGGCGCTTAAAGGCGGTCCCTGTGCTGAGCCCCTCTGTCTGCTGCTGTTTTTGGGTCGGAGGTGTTGTGCTGTCGTGTCGAGCTGGTCGGGGGCCGGGCTTGGCTCCGCCCCCCACATTGAACGCCAAAAACACCCACCTGGGATCCCTCCGTTACCTGCCTTCGACGGCCGGGCTTTGCTCCGCCGAACTTCATCCTCCAAGAGCCTCAGGGGCAGGACGCCTCACACCAACGCGCCAGGAGGCGCTTAAAGGCGGTCCCTGTGCTGAGCCCCTCAGTCTGCTGCTGTTTTTGGGTCGGAGGTGTTGTGCTGTCGTGTCGAGCTGGTCGGGGGCCGGGCTTGGCTCCGCCCCCCACATTGAACGCCAAAAACACCCACCTGGGATCCCTCCGTTACCTGCCTCACACCAACGCGCCAGGAGGCTCTTAAAGGCGGTCCCTGTCCCTCGCCCTGCGAGGACGCGCACGGGACGCGCCGGGAGAAGCCCGGGACAAGGGCGGGACCGTCTGTGGCCGTCCGGGGCTGACCAAGGCTGGGCTGGGCCACCCCCCTGATAAGTTATCTGTGGCTGTATGTCCAGTTAGCGACTATTTGGTTTGTTGTCTTTCTGTTAGGAAGTTCGTACTATAGGCTTATTCCACACATACTGTATAGAGGGATCAAGTTAATGTCTACCCGATCGGGCAAGAGTTTGAGAGGGAGTGGTGGGGGAGGCCCTGGTTGTGGACCAGTTTATTACCCACGTTGTCACAGTTATCGAGAAGGAAATCGCCATGACAGAGCGGCGTCTTTCTCGGGGACATCTTGCTGACAAACGGTCATCGCTGGGTCCGTTGGCTTTAGCGCCATCCCCAGTATGTCCACTTGATCCCTTGGTGGCTGCCTCACCCCCCTTAGATCACCCACGGGTAGCAGCTCTAAGGGCCAGTTTGGACAGGCTGGAGAATTTAACAGCCATAGTACAGCTTAATGATGATAATGCTGTACCAGTCCCACTTCTTAGTGAGTCCCTAGTTCCCATGCTCCCTCTTGTTACTCCTTCCAGCAATGGGGTCTCCCTTCCTCAGCCAGTATTGGCTACGCTGGCAGTAAACAATCCAGCCCTTAGCAAAAGAAAAAGAACTGCTAGCCCACGCAAAGGAAGCCATGCTAAATTTTATAAGAAGCTTAGGAGGTCAGGTGCTAGGGGGGGCGGGACCCAGAGAGTGTGGCAGGGCGTTAGTTGCCCCCAGGGGGAGAAGGGGGAGGTATCCCAAGGTATCATAGCAGAGAACACCTGTGTCGACCTGACGGCTGGTTCTGTTGAGGCTCCATCCTACGAATCTCTCTCCATTGCCAACTTAGAGAAAATGATGAAATCACTATTGATTCCGGTTCTGGAGAGTGTTAAGGGGCTCTCAGAGCTGCTGGATAGGTTTGAACAGGTAATCCTGGACAATTTTTACTCTATAAAATCCCTTATTAAATTACATTCAAGAACTAGGGAAGATGACCTAGAGAGGGAATTTGTACCCCGGGTGACACCTATATCCTTACAGGGCCCCACCACTGTAGCTGTATCAGCACCCGGTGTGGTCGTGGAAAATGTTCCCGTTGTACATCCTGTGGCTTCCTCCGGGGCCGCCTAGAAGTCAGGGTTGGACAAAACAGATGGCATAGTGCGACCCAAGACACCTAAGGCTAGTACCATCCCAACAAAAAGGACTGCTTGGACAAAGGATGCTGGTAGTAGTTGTCCAGCTAACTTAAAGAGTTCTGGAAATAGTAATGGCCCTGAGACGATTAACGCTAGTACAGACAATATGATGACAATCCCCACCCCACAGCCAGGAATGGATTCGGACGCAGGGCCGGTCCTTACTGTTAATTTACCCCCTGACTGCCAGCCTTATGTGGCAGTTCTTACCGGGGTGCCAGTCCTTAAACCAGGCAAATTTGAGACTTATGCCGAACTTAGGAACAAAACACTATTCTGGCTAAAGGAAAATAGACCTTTGCCTAGCGCAATGGGTGGACGGGTCATCCACGTAAGAAGGGTCAGCTGGATAGACACTAGGCCAAAAGATATAAGGGGGGACTGCATTATAATTAATTTTGATGACCCTAGGGTTGCCAGCTATGTGTGTAGTCTTTCGACCAGAGAGGGCAGCCTAATTGGAGGTAGTGGAGGTATTGGTATGTATGACCTTAGCTACTTTAATCCCCGAAAAACCCCTGTTAGGCCAGCCAGATTCCCTGTTTGGGAGGGATGGGTTGGTAGACAAGCCCACCAAAACCTGTCACAATTTAGCCTGTTTTGTAATGATCCATGTCCACCGCCCAACTGGTCATGCTATGGCTACTGACACGCTGTCTGCCAACCCACAGCGAAGCTATTTGCAGTGCTTGGGGAGGATGATTGCGGTAGTCTAGCCACAAGAATGGAAGTAGTGAGGCCACCTGCTTACCACCCTTCACCTTCTGTTATTAATGTCGGCCTTTCAGGATGGGAGTGTACTGAGCAACCTGAGCCTGCTACGCCCATCTTGGTGGTCCCAAGTGGGGAGGGCCTAGTTATAGGTGTGACATCTCATTCTGGCCCTAGGGATAGCTCTTTTTCAAATGGGTCTTCACCGGGGCAGGCTGTAGATGGCAACAGGACTTTGAAGGTTGTCAGCTGGAACATAGCTGGTCTGGCACGCAACATCGACATTCCCGAATGGAACTCATTTATTGAATCATTCGGGATAATTATGTTCCAGGAAACTTGGTGCTTGGAGCCCCGGCATAAAGTGGGCTATACTAGTTATTTTGTACCAGCTATCCCATCGCCCGGAGGGAGAAGTCGCCCTTCCGGCGGCCTACTAATCTGGGTAAACATCTCCTTGGGTTATTCTATTCGGTGCATAGATACTAAGTCCCTCGACCTACAGAGACTAATAGTTAGAGGGCCACGTGGGGGGAGGGCGCTTGAGATTCTTAACATTTATGTTAGAGGTTCTAGGGGTGGTATGTCGACATTGTCCCTTACGGGCGTCGATGACGAGCTTAGTTCTTGTGGTGCTGATTCGTTCGTCTTGCTTGCTGGGGACTTTAATTGTACTTTCGAACCCCTAGCAGCGGAAGATATACTGGGAATCCAGGAGGACGACGCTAGGAGAGGCATCCCCCATCTCTCAGTACCACCGATTAAGAGATGGACTCAAAGTGCCATTGATCTTAATGCTCTCTCCTTGGAACACGGTGTAAGGGCTGTAAATGGCAGGACAAAGTCAGATTCTTGTGGGGCACACACATTCAACAGGGTTGGCCAATCCTCCAGAATTGATTATATCCTGTTGAACTATAAACTTTGGGGTCACTTGATGGAAATGGTGGTTCTTCCTTCTACTGATAGCGACCACAATCCACTGTCCTTGTCTTTGTCCCCTTTGTGGACTGTAGGGTCTAATGAACAAACTCCACATGATTGGATGTCAACTCGTAAAGTATGTCCTTCAAATTGTGGGAGGCGGCTAAGATGGAGGAACATTGTTGGCAATGAGGATAAGATGCTGGAAGCAAGATCAATCATGGCAAATGTCTTGTCCAGCTTGGACCTTGCCACAATTAGTGCCCATGAGATGTCCACATTGTTTGTCCAAACCACTAAAGCCTTGGGCGACCTTTTTTTAGTTTGTAATGCAAGCACTAGGGCCAATAATAGATGTTGCCCAAAGGGCAATCCTGGCTGGTATTCGCCTGCTTAAGGACGGTGGTCTGATTTGCACTGCTAGGAAAAGTTATAGAGGTGCCATCTCTAGGGCAAAGCTAGAGTGGGAGAATCAGTTTTGGTGTGATCTGAAACTGGCAAGCTCCGCTAGGGACTCGAAGGGCTTTTGGGAACTGATTAGAGCCAGAGATAAACCTGTGGACTCGCTTATAACATGTAATATCCCTGAGGCCTCGTGGTTCGACTACTTCTCCCATTTATATAATGTAGTAACGGACAATGGGGAAGTTTTCATTGATGCCCCTCTATTAGACCTCCGTGAGCTGAGCTTAGACTCTATGTTTACGGCCAAGGAAGTGGTGGACGCAATTAAGTGTCTTGTCCCTAACAAAGCTGCGGGCCGGATGGCCTACCAGGGGACCTGTTACACATCAACCCGATAGAATGGGGGAAACTTATTGCCTCATTATTAAATGCTAGTTTTTCAGATGCAGCTTTCCCAGAATCCTGGAGGGGCGCTGAGGTCGTCCCGATCTTTAAGAAAGGATGTCGGGACGACCCAGCAAATTATCGCCCCATAAGCTTATTAGACTCCACGCAGAAGGTGGCAGGAAAGGTGGTCCTGGGGAGGGTTTTACAGTGGGCAGAGGAGAAGGGTATCCTGTCCGATTTCCAGGCAGGCTTTAGAACAGGTACTGGGACTATTGAGCAAACATTCCGGTTGTTGATGCTCTTCTGGAAAGTGGTTGTTCTGGGAAAAGGCAGTCTGTACCTGGCATTTATAGATCTGCGGACTGCCTTTGACCTGGTTCCTCGTAGCCATCTCTGGAGGGTGCTATCTGGGCTGGGTTTGCCTCCATATTTATTGTCCCTGTTAATTAAGATGCACGCTGAAAATTTTGAGCAGATCAGGTGGGGAAACCAGGGTCAAAAGACATCACGAATACCTGTAAACAGAGGTGTCCGTCAGGGATGCGTTCTAGCCCCCACTCTGTTTTCATTGTATGTTAACGGAGTGGTGGACCACCTTTTACAAATCCCTTCAGATGCCCCATCGTTGGCAGGCAGGAGGGTACCTACCCTTCTGTTTGCAGACGATACCCTACTGATTTCTAAGACCCCGGTAGGGCTACAGAACCTTTTAACTAGTTTCCAGTCTTTCTGTGATTTGAGGGGATTGGAAATTAATACTGGTAAGACAAAGTATCTGGTCTTGAATCCCCCAAAGAAGATTAGTAGGCCACCCACACTAAAATCAGTTTCCCTAGAAAGGGTCAAAGAATTTGACTATCTAGGAATTCGCCTCTGTGACACCATGAGATGGAATTGCCACCTCCACAAGATGTTGTTGAACCATCAGAGGGTGGTGGGGGCATTACTTAAAGAACAACGGGCCTCCTCCCTCAAGCCAATTACCCCGGTACTTGATATTTATAGGGCAAGAGGCGTGAGTGCGGCGCTCTATGGGGCGGAACTTTGGGGTGTGCAAAACGTGGATCAGCTGTTCTGCTCTGAAAATAAATTTCTCAAGGACCTAATGGGGCTCCCATACAGCACCCCAACCTTACCATTATTGCTTGACATGGGTAGTTGTCCCATTAGTGATCAGGCAAGGATGCGTCCTCTTCTTCTTTGGGCTCGCATTTGGAGAGTCCCCGAACTGGCCAGCTACGCAGACGGTTTAAAAGAGATCTTATTGATGCCTGGCTGGCCCAAAATTAGTTGGTTGAGGGAAGTTAAGCGACTACTGGTAGAATTGGGTCTAGAAGAAGCTTGGCAGTTAAGAACTGCTCCCCCTAAGTCTGTCTTGAAGAAACTGTATTGGAGATGGGTGTCAGACGGGTGAAACACTAATCCCAAGCAATGCAGGTCTACTGCTGAATTCCTATTAGTTAAGGAGATCCCATTCCGCGAGCCCTATCTCGATATTATATCAAAACCTAGAGATAGGGCATTGTATTTTAAATTTAGAGTAGGAATACTTCCTGTGGGTGAACTAACTGCTAGGTGGAAGGCCCCAGCCCAGACTACTCCTTTGTGTCCGCATTGTATGTCAAGGATAGAGTCAGTTCCCCACTTCCTATTCGAATGCCCTGCCAATGAAGCTCCACGTCGCAGGTGGTTGAAACCTCTTTGTAGAGAGTTAGGCACCAGACACCATAGGGAGGCCTTGCGAATTTTGAAAACGGACTCGTGGACCCTTTTTGCCTGTGGCCTGGCGAAGTTTCTAAGCTGGGCATGGTCGATTAGATCAAATAGGCTTTTGTATCTTGTTTAATCCTGGTTTTATAATGTATTCTTTTTATGTAATTTATTGGCGCCTTCGTATTATGAATTGTATGTATCTTTTGATACAAATTGGCTCCTTTTATCGTTTTTAAAAAATGTGTGTGCATATGTATTGCTTTTTAAGACATGCTTTTTGTCAAAATAAAGCCTTTCAAAATTGGATAAGAGTGGATAAATCCCGCTCATCTGCGACCAGCGTAGCGGGCAAGTAGGCGATTGTCTAACTACAGAGTATATTTGACTACACCACAGTTCCTATTCACTACTGGTCCCCTAATAAATACTCTGCATGCTGCAGGAGATGTAGACAGGAAGGTCGCTTAAACATCTTTTGTGGCATTGTACTAAGCTACAAAGATACCGGACAGATGCTCCCTCCTACAGCATCAATGAGATATTTTGCACTGACATCTATCCATTCCGGGCTTATATCCTTATGTTACTCCCAAACACAGTCACATACCAGCTACACTCTCCACAAGAGAACGCCATGATGCAAGCCCTGGATGCAGGCAAACAGACTATTACGGTACTGTGGGAAAAGGACACAGTCCCGGAGAATGGCTTCATAGACTGTGAAACCTTAGAAATGGAGAGGATGTTGTCTGTTACCTTGGAGGCAAGAGAAGTGGCATTTTAGAGCAGTTGGGGACGTTCATTACTTTTGTATAACAGGTGTTTAGGGAACTTTGCCCTAAGTATCTATGGGTGCTATGACCCACACAATCACTAACCACAGTCCGCCAGGTCGTGTGTACAACTTAGCCTCACTGCGTTGACATGAGACAGGGACACATGACACCTTCCCTTACAGATTATTCACTTGACCTATATGGAAGATTTCAATAGTGCTATGCTGGAGGAGGAAGAAGGAGGTGGCGGGGAGAATGTTGGAGAGAGGGGGGCTCCTTGGTTTTCACCGTTCAGAGAGTGTTCAAGCATTTGTCCACCGGCCTCTTTATTTACAAAAACAGTGGGTATGATCTGCCATAGGACTTCACTCTTTTAGGAATATTTATGTGCTGATTGTGAGCAAGGTAGACCTTTATTTTATTTTGCTATTTATATATTAAGAATATTATCAGTAAATCAACCAAATTGGGCTTGAACGAGAGGACCTTAGTGGTCCCATTACAAGTCAGCTGGTAAAATGGGGTAGGCACTGAGAAGGTGGGTGGAGAAATTCCGACTGGCGATGCCACACACAGTAACACCTGAAATCGTGCAGTGATTTCACCACTGAAAAGCATGGGGAAAAATAAAAGGTGGCAGGGATGTGGTGGGTCAGGTGAAAAAGATGAAAGAAGGTGGCAAGTAATAGATGTTGTGGGTAAAAGATGGATAGAGGCACAAGATGGATGAGTGACCTGAGATCCAGAAATAGAAAAGTTGCGCTCAGTGGCATATTGTTAGACTTGGGGGTCTCTAGTTGGCACAGGTATGCACTTGTGACAAATAGGGACCTCCTCCTCTAGTCATGGTAGGGGGGTACACTCCTAAAATAACCCCTGCTCACCCCCTTGGTAGCTTGGCACGAGCAGACAGGCTTATCTCAGAGGCAGTGTGTACATCATTTGTGAACACATACAGTAACCAAGTGACAACACTACAAATGGACACCACACAGGTTTTATATTAAAAATAAGTATTCTTTATATAGATTTACCACAAGACCATTAAACGACAAAAACACACAATACTGTTACTTTAGATGGTAGGATTTCGCTTAGTTCTCTTAAGTTCTTAAATGCGACACTTTAAGTCAATGTACCTTTTAGATGCTACACGCAGTGCAACAAAAGTGTTGCAACAATGTTGATGTGATGAAGTTTTTGGTGCAAAGAAATAAAGACGTGAAGATCTTCCAGATGCGGTACGCTTCTCCGATGTTGCGAGAAGACTCGAGTCGATGCTTCAGCTGCAGCGGCGACACACTTTACGAGATGTGACGACAGCAGCCTGGGCAGCGGCACTCTTCTCTGACGTTTGCGAGACGCTTCGGCTCGATGCGATGTTGCAGTGGTGACACCCCTTTACGCAATGCGACGACAGCAGCTCCGACGGCGGCACGCTTCTCTGTGGATGCGAGGCGCTTTTCTTGATGCGGTGCAATGCGACAACTAAAATGGCTGCAATGGCGACACGCTTCTTCCTCGATGCAAGACTCTTCTCTTGATGCGGTGCAATGCGTCAGCTACGATGGCTGCGATGGCGACACGCTTCTTTGGTGTTGCGAGACACTTCCTGGATGATGCGAGGTGCTGCCGCTCGATGCAATGCTGCAGCGGCGACACACTTTACGAGATGTGACGACAACAGCTCCGATGGCGGCACACTTCTCCTTCTTGAGTCACGCTTCCAGCTCCTTGCGACATGCAGTCCCTCAGAAGGCCCAACAACAGCAGCAGGCACTTCCAAAGAGCTCTGGGGAGCTGGGGGGTGAAGTCTGTTGTTCCTGAGACTTCAGCAGGAGGCAAGCTCTTTTCCAAGCCCTTGGAGATCCTTCACAAGTTGAGCAAAAGTAGACACAAAGTTCCTTTCTTCTCTCTTTGGCAGTAAGGCAACCACTGCAGGCCAATCCCCCAGGTTCAGGGATAGTTTCCGCCTCAGCTTCTTCTGGTTCCTCCCTCAGCAGAGGTTCTTCTTCTTTTCTCAAAGTGATCTAATTTCTTGGGATCAGGGTCCCAATATTTATACACAGAAATCCTTTGTCCTCTGAAGGCAGAGGGGCCTTTGCCCAGTCCAAGCCAGTTCCTGAGCACTCTGTTTACCAGACTTCTCCTTTCCTTTCACAGTGCAGGGCAGAAACATTAGACGCCCCATAGGAGGTGGAGCCAGCATTGTGGAAGGCAAGTACAGCCCTGGAGCACTTTGTTAACAGGATTCCTTCTCTTCAGTCACTGTGCAGGGCAGAGACATCAGCCGCTCCACAGGGGGTGGAGCCAGCATTGTGGAAGGCAGGCACAGCCCTAGTCAAGTCCCAGGTGCAACTCCTCCCACCCATCTAGATGCAGATCTCTCTATTCACCACTGGGGCACCTCACTCTGTCTATTGGAATTCCCCAGCCCTGTCACTCAAACTCCAGACAAAGGAATACACAGCCTAGAAGAGGCAGGTTTGAATGGTTAGACAAGAAAATGCCTCCTTTCTAAAAGTGGCATTTTCAAACACAGAATGTTAAAACCAACTTCACTAAAATATGTATTTTATCATCCTGAGTTCAGGCATACTAAATTCAAATTTCTACCATGTTCTCTGAGTCAGTTAGGATTATAAGATGTAATAACCAAACTGCCCATTCTGGCCTATGGAGAACACGTAGACTTGCAATAGTGAAAAATGAAAATGGCTGTAATTCACTATTAGAACATGCCACACACACCAGGGTATGTTCTACCTTATCCTTACAATGCACCCTGCCCTTGGGCCTACCATAGGGGTGTCTGATATGAAGAACAGGGAAGGTTTAGGGACTGGCAAGTGGGTGCACTTGCCCAGTCAGCATGACAGTACCAGACTGCACGCAGGCTCTGCAGTGGCAGACCTTAGACACATTTTTACAGGCTGCTTCTGTGGGTGGCACAACCAGTGCTGCAAGCCCACCAGCAGTATTTGGATTACAAGCCCTGGGCACTCCTGGTGACAGGTAAACCAAACCAGCCAGTCATGGAATCACAAATTGTACATTAATTTACATTAGGGAGCCCTTGCGCTGTGGCACTGGACAGCAGTGGCACAGTGCCCTGAGCAACTAACACCAGCAAAAATACATGAGGCAACAGCAAAAAATGGAAGGGAGACCCACGCCAATGTGCCAGGTCTAACACATATTGTTTACTATAATTTCGGAACTTTATTAGATTTTCCCAATGCAAAGCTGTTTAGCGTATTATTGTAAGATTTCTTTCTATTTTGTAGAGAGGACATTTGTCACAATTCCATAAGTGTTCACAATTTTAGGGTTGTAGCATGGTGTTCTCCCACATCTCTTGCCCTCAACCTCTGTGTGTATTAAATGGGGTTCTTTTGAGACCTTACAACTGACTGCTGTATCTGAATTCCGGAGCTCAATTTAAAACAACAATAGAATAACAACTACAATATACTGAGTGAAGGTTAGGTCATCTCCTCCAGCCATGTGCTTGTTTGGGTGGGCCATCTTCTTCTATTCCTTTTCTGATGTGTCCTTCACATATTGGTTCAACTATGGCATTTTGTGGATGTTAAACTTTTCTGATGTAGATTCTGCTTTGATAATAACTGTATTAAGTATTTGGGGGATGGGCACTATGCATGCAGCTATAGGAAATTACATCAATGCTTAGTTTTGTCTGGTACTGCACATACTCTTCTCTTTTTAACCTACAAGTACTGATGCAGCTTAATTACTTGCTGAATAGCTGCAAGAGACCCCTCAACCCAAGATTTGCTGTAACTTGTTGCTGTGAGTCCAGCACCATTACCACCCTAAAATGGTGCTCTACTTTGCCATGTGTGCTTTTCTGGCTGGAAAATCCATTAGGTTGTAAGGTAATGTACATATCTAAGGTGGATGTTCCATCACAATGTTGCAGCACAAACGTCTGAGGGGATTGCCACTTGAAGGCAAAGTTATGATGTCTTAAAGGTCATGGCAATGTAGAAGTAACGATGAGGAGCTCAAGACAGTAGCACAGCTTCTAAAACACAAAGCCAGTCGTAGATCTGTATGCCATGGAATGAAAATAACCTGGAATCTTCATTCTGGGGCACAGCACTAAAGAGCTCTCTATGTGCTCTATGTAATACCTTCAATGTGCTGACAAACCAAAATAGCATTTGTGCATGCATGTGCTAGCACCTTAAAGCAGATCTAGTGGCTTCGTTTTAGGATGTCTGCTTTTCCGATTTTTAAAACTTTGCTATATCTAGTACTCTGGACTCCCTAGGTCTCGATTTTCCCATTTATAAGAGGTGCAGGAAATAAAATCACTTTGTGGTCCTGCATTTAATCAAGCTTTCAAATGAGCCTTTCAGCTCCATTGTATCTATATGGGATTTCCTTGTATGCATGTATATGTTATTTCTATAGCGCACACCGCGACAATGAGCAGTGAAGCACTGTACACAGTCATAGACAAGTTAACAAGTAATAAGAGAGATAGCTGGGTTGTGGACGGCTAACGCATTGTGGTGGAGTAATCTTTAAAGAAGTGAGTCTTTACCTCATTCCCAAATTGGAGCAGCTTTGGGATACTCCTGATGGATATAAGGATGTAATTCTATATCCTGGGTGCTCAGATTGAAAGGGCTGCTGTCTTGTTTTTTTTGTACACTACTTAGTCTGCAGTCTGATGGCGTTCTGGCTGCCGGTGCGCCAAGAACCACAAGAGATGATGAGCATTTCTGCAAGGCAAATAGGGGTTACGGTCATGATAGCTTTGTAAAGGATTCAGCTGGTTTTGAAAATGGTGCGGGCTAAAAAGGGGTGCTAATGGACTTCCATCACATTTGGGGTGATGTGATTATATCTATTCAGGGCCCGGATGAGATGGGCTGTGGTTTGTAGCATTAGTTTGTCAGAGTAGAGTGTGGGAAGCCATTGAGTGGGGCATTAACACTATGCAGATGAGGAAATTGGAGGGCTTGATCAGCAGTTGTGAAGACGCTTTCTGGAAGAAGCAGCTTAACTTTCTTTAGAGAAGAGAGCTGGTACTGGGCTGTGTTTAATGTTTTTGGGCAATCTGTTCCTTTACGTTGTGGTTTGTGTGCAGGGTGAATCCAGACGGTTTGGCCTTAGGTGAAAGTTGTGATTCGAAGCCATCAAGGTTTATGATCATGAGCCAGGTTTGTATTGTATCTTGTTTGTTGATCTTGGCAAATAACAGGACTTTCTCTTGGGTTGGGTTGAGCTTCAGATAGGCACTGGACAAACAGGTCTGAATGATGTACAAGCAGTGTCTGAGATGTTAGCTGTCTGAAACAGAAGAGATTTTCAAGTAGAGATGTGGTCATTTCTCCAGGTGGGGTTGGGCCCATTGGAGACCAATTTTGTGTGTGTGTGTTTGAGCGAGAGAGAGAGAGATAGAGATAGAGAGAGAGAAAGATAGCGCCGGGAGAGAGAGCTAAAGAAAGAGAAAATGAGAATGAGAATAAAATGGAGAAGGGGTAGGGCTGTGTAAGAAATTAGGGTATTAGTTGAGGGTGGTGAGTAGTCGCCTCAAATTATAACCACAATCATATAACCTCTTGAAGTCACTAAATTAACAAGTTCAATCACCTGGTAGCTATTGCACAGAGAAGAAAGGTTTAACTTTAAGGCAATATGTAAAGTTGTTATGCAGCACTTAAATAGTAATAAAGCAAAACACAACTCAAGAAATTCCAAACCAATTTAGGACAATGGAAGAAATGTTAATAAAAAGAATGGTTTCACAACAACAAAAATCCAATAAGAGAAACTAGTGTTATACATTTTTTAAATTTAAACATGAAATGAGAAAATAGCGCCAAAAAGTATTAAGCCTCAATCAGCATCATAAGGTTGTGCTTGACAGGTACCGAGGTGAAACTTAAGGCCACCACGATGAAGCACGGGTTAGATACAGAAACCAGGGGAGTCTTATTAGCTTCAGCATCCTTCCTTGGCTCTCTGGATGAATTTTACTTCCCCACAAAATTTCTTAAGTAGGATACACAAAATGGCATCCACACGGAGGGGACTCCTTGTGCATTAGGGTCACTGTGTTTCTCTCTTAGCGAAACAAACTCGCGCTTTGGGAATTTACTGCAGAAAATAAAAAAGATTCAGGGTTCAGCCAAATAATGGTGCCCATTCTCCACTGCATTTAGTGCAGCCATCACACAGGTGTCAAATTGTGAAAATCTGTACCGTAAAATGTGTACATAAAATGAATGCCACATGATTGCCTCATGGCACCCACCTGCTGCTGAAAACAAACAATAACCAGGTCACACCTCTTAAGGCAAATTACAGAAGATGCAGGAGTGCAAATACAGGTACAGGTACTAGTAATGCCAAGAGCTGGAAGGCTGTAGTATTGTTAGTATTTCACGAGGATCAATAATAAATGGGGAATTATCACAGGAATTGGAAATACCACATCCAATTACCATGGTAATCCCCTATTTTCAGTACATTTTTACCAAGTAATTTGACCTGGTAAAATGTTTGGATGCAATAATAACAGGGTTTGTAGTATTCCTGCGTGCCATGAAAGTCCTAATGCAGCAAGAAACACTGGCTGTGGCCAAATGAGAAATTACCCTGCACCTATGATGAAAGTCTCAGAATAGTAACAGTATCGCAAACAAACGTTTCAAAAAGTGAATAACTAAGATGCAATATTGCCATATGACACAAAAACGATAAAAACATAAATAATTGTTGTGAATGCAATGTAGCCCGATCAAAAGGTCTAACTAGAATGTCAAGACCGGAATAGGATTATATCAACAGGAAAAGAAATATCTAGATAGTTAGGAAAAGGCCAAGACCACTTGACGCAAAGTGGACACATCTAATGAACTTCACCCCACTTTAACTTAATGAAAAAAGTTCAAGTCTTGTTTATATTCTGATTGGTATAGAGATGTCAGATCATATTTGTCGCATCATCAACACAAGACTGTGACCAATACTATGTGAGTAATAGCTGCCTCCATGTCAGTAGCTTAACTTCAAAAGAGTATGCTGCATCCGACCTTTCAGCATAGGTATTGGAGCCAGATGTTAATATATTAACAAGCTAGAGAATCATATTTTCAGAATATTGCAACAAAAAAAGAGGTGATGCAAGGAACGCTTGAATTAATCTCATCCACTGGCAATCACTTAGGGCTTCATCCCAGTCCATCTTTTATCACCCAATATGCCACTCCAGGCTGAGACCTGCTACGATAGGAACCGAAGAACAGACCAGGATGCATTTCCAGTCCAGGCAGGTTTTTATTCACTTAGTCTTCATCAGTGAGGAATAGTTTAAATCCTCCTCTGGTACAGTGAGCACAGGACCTATGCCTGGACATACGTCTTCTGCAGCAAAAAACAAGGAGTGGGAAGGAATGCTTTCCTTAATCACAGACACTGCCACTCTTTCAGCTTAGCCTTTTAGTCCATTTTCTTCACCCAATAGACCACTTCAGACAGATATGGGTCCTGTCCAGCCCAGCCAGAACTGCCAGAAGTCGTACCATCTAAAGAGGAACACAAGCAACTGGGGGATGGTTTTGGCCTCTTCAGTTAGGTATAGCTTGAATCCTGTGGCACATGGAGCATGGTACCCATATTTGTGCACGCCTATCACACTTAGAATGTTTACTGCCACTAAAAACCAAAGTAATGGAAGCAATGCTTGAATTAATCTTAGCCACTGACAAGCACTTGTTGCCACATTCTAGTTCATCGTTTTTCACCCAACATGTCATTCTAGACCGAGACCAGCCTTATGCAAATCCACCTTGGTCATCCTTCAATAGGAGCAGTCCAGTCCAAAGTACCAAAGTTTCCTCCAGACAGTAACACAAGCATCCTCAGACCAGCTGTAACCTCGAGTGAGGTATAGATTGAGTCCTGTGGCACTGTAAGGACGGTACTTGGCCTGACAATTTGGGCTGAACTGTATGTACTGGAGCAGACTAGGGCTGATTTGCATTGAGCTGGCTACTGTCTGAGGTGGTGTGGTGGGCAAAAAGATGATGGACTGGATTGTGGGCCAGAATAATTACCAGTGCTTGAGATTAATTCAAGCATACCACCAATCACTTTATTAGTCTGAGAATATGGCACATTCTTGTGAGGGGTCGAAATGCTACCTTTTATAGGGACAATGATCCAACAGTCAAAAAGTAATCAAGAAAAACTGGAGGCAAGGGAGTAAAAAGAATAATAAACAAAAGAAGTGATGTGATAGTCAGACATGGTATAGATCTAAGAATAATATGCCACCCCACCGGTCTCTGGATGAAAAGTGGAGTTATAGAAATATATTCAAACTTCCTTCAGCATGTGTTGATAAATTTAGAGCATGCACACCGCTCAAGTACTATTGCGAGTAGCTCATAATTAAATAAATACTCCCTAAACGAGGTTCACAACTTCACCTGTTCATTTGTGAAGTTATATTCTAGCACAACAAGCTCGTCATCCACATGTGCTCATTGTCTGTAGAGCCTATCACTCCATTGCCACAGTTGTAGGGAGATTCTGGATAGTAAAATCAGTAACTTCAGGTGTAAACTTATACAGAGAGTATTGATTGCAATTGAACGTTAGAAATACCTACACACTTTGCTTATTGTTTTGGATTGCAATTTTGCAGTGGAGCTCTGAGGAAGTTCCTAAATACTATATGGCTGTGGAGTAAAATACGTATTAACAGGAATATAGTCATTTTGGATTGCAAATTTGGCAACTTGAATAATAAATCAAGTGAAACTAAATTTGTAAACTTACATTTGGGAAAATTTAACTTGGACCTTATTTGCAGACTTTTAATTAGTACATTTTAAAGTCCATGCTCTAATATTAGTGGTACAGAGAGAACCTGTGTGCTCCTCAGTTGTATATTTTCGAGCAACTAAATATACACAATCTTGTCTTGCAGCCATTTTGTCTAATGGAACAAGTTAAATATAAATAGCTGTCAGAGGTGTGCGCTTTTGCCTCTTCTGTTGCAAATTTTTTTGATTTACCTCTTTTACTACTAAGTACCCCCAGCTTAAGGATCCCCAGTTTGGTGACTGATGTAGAACTCTCTTTTGAGCACCACAGTGACCCTGTGACCAACTAGTTTATTGAGTTTGATTTGTTCAGTATCTTGATATTTATTTGTACCTACTTGATGCGCAAGTGCTACGAAAGGTTGGATCTTGTGATTATGCTCACAAATGCATGTGTTCAGCATTGATACATGAATAACCATAGTGTATATTTCCAACTTTTGTGGGGCTAATGACATTCAGCACGCCAATCTTGGCGAATAAAAAATAATGCGCAAATGTGGGAGCTGCAGAAAAAGATGCACGGAGACACGGTAAAATAATCTGTGTGCTGTGTTTGCAATGTTAGCACTTTTAAGGTAGGCCTCCTGGCTTTGCCAGTGCTTGTTTAAAATGAACTCATTTTCTGTAAACATGAATTGAAGAGCAGTATGAAAGTAAATCTAGGCCACACTCTCTGTTAGGATACATTCAAGAGCAGTATGGCATCGGCTGGGTGTTTTCTAATTTAAATCTTTTTGATTCTGAGCCTGATTTATGTTGGTGGAGATGGCAATGGAGTTCCCTCTCCACCAACATAATGGTCCATCTGTCGAATTTAGGCAGGCAGATGATAGTCTGACGACGGCAGATACTACTGTGTCTCTGCCATGGCCAAACTTCTCCAATGACCTGACAGATTGAAGGCGGTCGTAGAGTTGGCTATATGTCCCCTGGCATAATTTGGGTGGGTGGACATATAACCATTTATTACTGTCCATCACTACCAGGCAAACTCTGGTGGTAAGGGGCAAAACAAGTAAAAAAAAATGCCTCACGTCTAATGGGAGATGACTCCCATGGTGAGGGGGACATTATTTTTATTCTCAAAAAAAGAATCCTGCTTCAGGATTTTTTAAAGATAAAAGAACATGACATTTTGGTGGACGGCTCTGTCAAATGACAATGCATTGACAGGAACCACTGTGGCAGTGGCTATAGCCAATACTAGAAATGTTCGCAAGCCTGAAGGACATTTTTAAATATGGTGGTCAGTATCTCAGTCAGCACGACAGAGTACTTTTCTACGTCACTGTTAGAAGTTGGGTCTCTAGTTGGCAGAGGCATGCACCTTGCTCAAGGAGTGACCACAATCCTAGTCAGGGTAAGCTGGATACACACGCTTACCCCTTGGAAGCTTGGCACAGAGCAGTCTGGCTTATTGCTGGAGCTGGCCCTTTTTGCAGGGTTATCCTCAAACCTTTTGCCTTCCTCTGCCCATTTTTCTGATATTCTTTTTGCTGGCTTTAGGACTCTGGGCACTTTAACAATGCTAACCAGTGCTAAAGTTCATGTGCTCTCTCCTTTATAACATCGTATGATTGGTTTACACCTGTTTGGCAAATGTGATTTACATGTAAGTCTCATGTATAGTAGTATACCATATACGCAGGGCTTGTAAATTCAATGTTACTAGTGGGCCTGCAGCACTGCTGTGCCACCCACTGAAGTAGTCTTTCAAACCTCTCTCAGGCCTGCCACTGCAGGGCCTGTGTGCATCATGTACTGCTACTTTGACATGGGATTTAAAACTACTTTAAAACTGCTTGCCAAGACTTAAACTACCCTTTTATTACACATAGGTCACTCCTAGGGAAGGCCCTATGTAGCCCTATGAGCAGGGTACTGTGTACGTAAAAGGTAGTGAGAAGCAGCCTATTTTGTTTTCACTGCTGTGAGGCCTATTCCTCTCATGGGATAGCATTGGGAATTCCCTTTTATATATATATTTATGTGGTAATTCCTGATCTAGTGCGGAAGGCCTAATCTGTACGTCGACGTTTTGACCCTTAATCAAAGACTACTATTGCAAGACATCACCCAGGGTTTTCTTCACGACTATGGGTATATTTCATAGCAACCTGTATGGTAAAAAACGGAGTATCAATGCAGTAGCTTCCCTAATTTGCTCATAAAGACAAAGGAGGGGGTCTCTCATGCACCTCTCATATGTATCCCGGGCCTTGTGGTTGCTACATTGGAGGAGGGGTTGTATTATGCTCAGAAGTCCTCTATATGTACCTATATTTGAGAAATAATATTGACCATATGTCAAATCATCTATAAATGTGAGCATATAAAGTACTCAGAAGTTTAGTGTCCCTACCTTAAGAATCAGGTTAAAGGGCCGGTAAGTACTTCCGTGAATAGCCACACGAAAGGGTAACTAAGGAACAAAGGAGTCGGGAACCCAGCATAAGAGGTACATATCAGGCACATCCTATGGTTGTGCAATGTGGCATATATTCATAGTCCTGAAGAAGACCCTGAGTGATGTCTTACAATAGCACTCTTTGATTAGGGGTCGAAACATCGACGTACAGATTAGGCATTCCGTATTAGTATTCCGCATATCGGTGCCAAAGAAAAAGGCTATATGTTGTATTGTACATGCTAAGTTTATACGGACGCACTATTAAGTTTTTTTCTATGTGTATTGTGAATGTTGAATATTTGGATTGTGTTCTATGTGATACACCCTGCATATGGCACATATTTATGTAAGTAATGATATATGTTGTTGAATAGTCTTGTGACTTTGCATAGTTGTATATGTATTGTTTTATACAATATGTGATTTTCAATATATCGCGCACGTTTTGAGTCTATAACGTGAGTCTTATTATTTTTTTGTGTGTATGGTATTCACTGTTGACTGTATACCATTGATTGGTTTTCCTAGATGTCAGAATAAATGCAAAGTGTTCTGAAGCAATTCTTCCTTTCTCGACAGAACCAATCATTAGTGTATACTGTTATAGTTCCCCAGGTTTCGTAACCCCATTAATATTTAATGGACTTTTAGAAAGTGGGCATTTCTCTGCGCTTATGACTCTTTGTGCTTTGCAGCCTGACTCCAATCCACGTCTAGGCCTGGGTGACAGCTTCACTTGGTACATACTTGACAGACAGCCACCACACAGGAAGGGCTGAGTGTGACAGGGATTGCATCTGCTTTTAGCTGCATGCTGACGATCTTCCTGGGGTGGGAGAGGGAATTCAGACTTTACATTTGTATAGGTTGTGTCCTGCCCTCACACAAAGGGCTGATTTACTCCCTACTGATGTCTGGAGCCAGGGTTGGGTTGAAAGTGATTGTTGCACTCTTCTAAAGATTCCCTTTGAAGTTCCCTCTTGAACAAAGACAATTTTGAGTATAAGTGCAGGGGCTCTGACCCAATGATTTTAGACACTGCGTGGGACTTGTAACCAGATGCTGCTGGCTGTACATGCTGTACCAGAGGACTGCTGTGCTGCCAGGAGGAACTTGCTGTCTACTGGGCTGCTGGAGGGACTTCCACTCTGCGATTAAACTTATGTGCTGACCTGCTGCCTGCCTGCCTGCCTGCTCCCTGTGTGCCCCTCAAGTGTTCTGCAAGGAAACAGCACATGGTGAGCTCTGTTTACTGCTCCCTGTGGTTTTCCTAGCACGTGTTGAGCGCTTTTGGTTCAGCTTGGCTCTGAGGTGCAGCTTAACTCTGAGTGCTTTGTTTTCTGTAACAGTGTGTGCAGAGCGCTTTTTGTGGAGAAGCTCAGGTAGAGCACTTTGTACTGCAGAGACCCATGAGTGATTCTCACACATTCCTGTCCCCTCAGTGCTGCCTCTCCAGTCAGAGAGAGACGCCACAGTGGCAAAGGAACCCCAGAGAGTTGCATCAAGGGAGCAGAGGAGCTACGCTTGTGACATGCTTTGGGCCGGGCCCAGAGAGGGAAGCCGCACCTGGTCTTTACTTCTTGAATGCTGAACTTCACTGACAGTTGACCAGTTAAGAAAGACGCATCCTGCCCCCTCTGGGAACCGAAACCCACATGGCATTACCATGGCTGTCGGCCCTAAAGATCCCAGTGGGAGGAGCCCAGCTGGGACGAAGGAATCTCTGGGTTGTTGGTGCTGTGAGTCCCAATGGGCGACCGAGTCTGCCCCAATGAATGACTGCCCCTCAGGAGGTACAGAAGGTCCTATTTTGGGACCCATAGTCCTGCGTGGTCCCCGTAGCCACTCGGCGAGTAGCAGGTGGCTGATGCTTTCTCTGGCTGAAGGGCATTCTGGAGTGCTAAACCTCACTTTCCCTGCGCTTCTTGTCTTTGCTGCCATCTTGGGCGCTCAACTAATCAGATTCATTTTCACCCACCTCATTAAAAGCCTGTAAAAAGACAAGATTAACAATGGGATAAATCACTCTGGGAAATGGTTCAACATTTCATTGTCATTTGTCATGCTTTTCATAATACCCTCTTGTTTCAGGTAACCTTTTTGTCTAGTACTATTGTTTGTATTAAACCACAGAGAATTACAATTGTCATCTGCACAGGACATGCCAATCTTTAACAAGGACATTTTCAAATGGTGGAGCGCCATTGTTTGATGTTTCTGTTATTTCTAAAAGTCTAAACTGTTCTCCAAATCCAGTTGTCCTGCACAACAAGCTGAATGAGAACGTATATCGTTTGAAAGCCCCCTCAGAAGTCAGATCTTGTGAAATTGTTTTCTAACAAATATATTACATTCTATTGTAGTTTTCATCTTGATTGCTAATAGCTCCACTCTCCGGTGCTCTCGGTCGACATTTATGTCATGAAATACATATTTTACATAGCACACAAATCAATGGTAGTAGTGATTCTGAAAAGACTGCACTGGTCAGTATTCACAATTTTCATACCTTGGTGCACACTCCCATGGTTTTGACCGCCAATAAAACGAATCAACTTGTAGAACTTATTTTCAAACCAGTTTTTCAATTTAGGATAGACCCAGCCAACGTGTTTTGTCCCAATGAAGGGACTTCACCAGGGCAGCGTTATCTCATATACAATTTTGTCAATTTGCATGTCCTCAATCCCAATACATTTATACTCATTCAGACTTCTTCATGTGATCGGCAAAGAGACCACCCCACTTCCTGTCCCTTCCAGTGGCGGCTCCTCTGCTATGGCGGAGCAGCGTCGCCCCACTGCTTCACTGCAGTGTCAACTTTGAAAACATAAAATGATAATAACTTTGTTATTATCATTTTATGGTTTGTGTTCCTCTGCGTTGTCGGCAGACGGGCAGGTGGGCGGGCAGTGCTGCTCTGCTCTGGGAGCAGGGGAGGAATGGTTTGCCCACTCCTAAGTGCGCAATGACTGTTAGGTCATGGGCACTGCCCTGTTCTCTATGCAGGCTGCACTTCAGCCTGTATGGAGAACATGCCCACCCATCCAGCCCCTGGCTGAGTGCTGTGTCACGGTGTCCAGACCAATCAAAACGCTGTATTGCAGCTCTGTGATTGGCTTGAGGGAGGGAGTCTGGCTGCCTGTTCCTGGAGTCAGAGACAAGAGAGCAGGAGCAGAGATGCGGGACCCGGCCTAAAGGTAAGTTTACGATTTTTTTAATTCCCCCCTCTGCCCCGCGTAACATCCAAGCGCAGACCCCCCCCTCGAGTCCCTGCACCCGCCCTCCCACCCGCAAGCCATGCCGACTGCCCCTGGTCCCTTCATTGGGACAAAATACATTGGCTGGGTATGTCTAGGGTAACAAAAAAAAATTTACAACAGAAATTGACTTTGGTTTATGTTCATCTGAATACAAGTTATTGTAGCTTGAACTCCATGGACGCTTTTGCAAACATTATATGATAAGCTCACCTACAGTTAGTCTTGTACACATATTTTACATAAATTAAACAGATGCGAGCACCCTTGGGGTCCTCACATGTTGATAACGCTGTTGTCCCATGTGTTAATATTGCTGTAAAGTGACAACCAAAAAAGATGAAGATTTATATTTGCCAGCTTTGTCAATTAAGCTTTTGAACTTCGTACGTAGTTTTCAAAACAAAGAGGTGACATAGTTTCCCTTTGCACTGAACAAGGAGTGTTAGGGATCTTTTTGCTGAGATTATGTTCCCTTTCCTGAGAGGAAATGTTCAGGGCGTGAGAATATAAAGTTTCCTGGAGATGCAAGTTCAAATAACAGGCAGCAACTGTAGTGCAGAAACAATCCATTACACTTCGCGTGTGACGGGGTCGGGTTTTCGTCACTGCGCTGGAATGCACTAGAACACAAACATTTAGGAACTGAAGTACAAAGAAACAATAACTGCTGTGCAGCAACTCCATACACCTGACCGAAACATGTTATTTTTTGGGGGGGGGCTTTGATATGGAGTGGGCCTATAAATCACCGCACAAATCTCTGTGTCTCCGGGATTGGTAATTATGATGCGGCAAACACCGCATCCCCATATTTTTACCAACGTAAACATTCAGCAGTGTAATCGCCAATGTAGGCGAAATTTGGTGTGAAACATACGAATTCTGCCTGTAAAGAGCTTTTTTTAGGGGGGAATTAGTCAATAAGGGATAAATACCATACAGTGGCTGTTTGTATTTAGTGTTGCCGTATAAACTGAAAGTTGTGTGAAGAATTAACATCAAGTAGTCTCGAAACTGGATATCACAAAATGTGTTACAGAATATATAAACATGCCTAACCACCAGAACTGCGCAGGAGTAAATAAAATAATGAATAAGTTAATTGAAAGAAACACCGAGTAGTACAAAAGGTCACAATTATATAATTAAACATGCTGTGGGGTACAGAATGAATGAACAGTATGTCTAACGGCCTGATAAATCTGCGCATGAATACATTAATTACGTACACGTAGACTGTGGGCCGAATAAGGGTCAGAGTCACGTATTATAAAATCGATTTAGAGTCATACTTTAATAAGAAAGGCTTTACATTGGCTGCAAGATTGCCACGGTGGTGAGCGCAGAGAGCAGGAAGGCTGTAACCAGGGCACATGGCATTGATCAAGACATCTCCATGAGCATCAGAGTGCCACCCTTCAGTATGGGGAGGGACACAAGGAAATGTACCATGGAAGCATGGGCCATGGGGTCAGGATAAGGCTGCAGAGGTATTCAGAGACTGTGTGTGGTGTGCAGGAGGAACGAGAACAGCAGGGCAGAGGGCAAGCAAAGGCAGACAGATGGGATACCTACCCCACTATGCATATATGGCACTGCATCTTTAACAGGGAGAGGTGGCACAGTATTATCAGGGAACGGTGGCACAGTATCTTTATTTCTGGTTGGTTGCACAGTCTCGCTCTCTCAAGAGAAGGTGCCACAGTCCACATGAAGGACATGTGCCACAGTCTGCACCACTGGTTCACAGTTTTCATAAGAATGACAAAGGGCTAAGAGACTGTATTAATTGTAGGTAATACAGGTAATATGGTACGTGGAGCCGGGATAACTACCATTTCACATCCTGTTAATTATTGAGTCTTACTATTGCCTAGATTAATGGAAATACATTTCTAAAGCTTGGAATAATGATTTGAACTTTCCAGGATTCGCACCTGCAGATTGGTTTAACCCTTTGAACCACATTATCAGAGTGCATGTCCTGTCCAACACATACAAAGTACACACACTGGCTTCACAGAAATGTTCCTGCCCGGACCAACATAAGCTTTCTTAATTGTGCCCCTGTTGCTTGAGTGAGTGATGCAATCAGGGCGTAGGAGCTACTGTCCTCTTGCAGGTGGCACCTTAGCAGTATCAGTAGATCGGGGATCCATTCAGCACGTCAGCACAGATGTGTTGTAATGCTCTGTGTCATCTTGGCATTTCTTCACAGCGTGACATAGCCATGGTGCGCAGTTTTTTTATATGTTTGTATCAGGACACCGGCAAGTGGATGATAGAACAATAGGCGTCTGCCTCCTGTCAGGAAAGGCAACGCATTGCTTGAAAGCCAACATGCCAAATGTTATGGACAAAAATTGTCGGTGATTGCAAGAATGACCATAAATGATACATGCTTTTTGCTGTTGCACGAGATCTCTAGAAGAAGCTATTGTGAAGCAATCAAGCCCGCACCAATCAGAGCTTACCTCCAGATGGTTCCAGTCAGCATCTAGCCTGAAGGAACTCCTCGCGCTAAGAGGCACCAGCACCCCCACGAGCCATGCTTCTCGGCATTCTAGGTCTCTCCTACGTCAAAGCAGTATGCCAGAGTGTTGAAAATGTTCAATGTTCTGGAGATGAGTTCTCATGAATGAAAGTATTTTATGAAAGACAAACACTGTTAACAGCCTCATGGATTGGGCTTAAGTCAGAATTCTCATGCGGTGATTTCTCAAAATTCTGAAAAGGATTGAAAGCTGAGAGATATATAAGAAACAAGAACGAGGTTGGGAGAAAGGGGTGTCCAGATCAAAGGGTTATACCAAGTTGGTAATTATTTCAGTGTTTTTAGTACATGGAGGTCACGCATGCTAAAGCAAGAATCAAAAAATAAAATTGTGTAATGAGCCTAATGCTTCGTGGATTATTATAAATGTTTGTTATTTGCTATCTGAGTCAAATTTCGCCCCTTAGGCTTGAACCCTCTCACCTTCAAAGCAAGAACGTGGTGACCATCGATATACATTTGGGGAGTTAAAACTTTTGAATCTCACATACTGGTATGCTTTTGTATTTCCTTGTTATCTTTAACTTCCCCTTTGTATTGCATTATACTCTGCCTTTCTGTTTCGAAATGGTTGTGAATAATCTAAACAATTCCATGTACAGTCCTTCCATTATGCAACTGTTTTGCATTGCACTACAGATATCTCACAAGCCCTACACACATAAAAAAAAACAAGTGCCATATTTATGACCCCACTTGCATCACGTTTGCACCACGCACAGTGGTACATGCGCGACGCAACTGAAAAGTGAGATTTATGAAGCCATGCAAGGCCCCTTTGATTGGCCCTGAATGGCTTCTTAAATGAAGCAGAGGTAGATTGACAAATTCATATCTACAGACCACAATGCTAATATATGAGGGATCATTATCATTTTCAAGAAATCGGTAAAGGTTCAAATTTTGGACTATAAAGAAGATCAAAGTGGTAGGTGGCTTTTAACTCGAATTTTGGTTTATGGGCGAGTGTATTCACTAGTGGGCTATTATCGGCCTATATAATAATCAAGTAAGGGGGAGAAAGAAGGGCTTGTGACCCACTCACCTTCTTTTTCTCAAATGTCAAAATATCAGGTAGAGAGTGGATCACTGGTCCTGAAAAAAACAGGGTTTGCAGAAACAGTGCGAGGCACCGTTTAAGAAACCCTCATTCACGTTTTTTAGCCGGTGGATTGAAGCGGTATGTTCGATTATCCGCTCTGTGCTTAGCAACGTGACAGCATCATCATTGGGTTACTGAATGCTTCCTCCACCTGGAGGTGTTTCCTCTGGTTGTTTCAGTAGGGATCGTGGAAAGGTGATAAGTGAAGTTGTTGTATTCCTTTAAAATGTGCATGGCTATGCAGCACCTAGCAACAAGGTTCTTCTGAGGCATCTAGATTGTAGAGACCTCAGAGGAAGCTTGGCTGAGGAGCTGAGACGACACGTCTGGGGGTCCGTACTTGATATCTCATTAAATATCTTCTTCAATTTATTTCTGGTGTCGGTATTCACAAAAATGGCGACAGAGGATGGCGGAGTTTAAGTACATTTAAAGACGTTTGCTGCCTTTAACTTTTGACGACTCTGCAGAATACCGAAAACGCGACTGTGGACCCCCAGAGCTGATTATTGCTTTACAGGTAAAGAGGCTTAGGAATATATCGGACATCGGACAAGGACGGCTATACCCTGAAGTAATTTAGATAAATCAGTTACGCTCACCTGAACGGTTGCTAGCGTTGTTCAAATCGGAACGCGTGCATGAGTGTGAGCTGGTGAGACTACGTTGAGTTGTGTCGCGTGCCACTTGGAGTGCTGCATGGAGCGGAGCTGTCTGACTTGCGGCTGCTCTGAGGAGTTGCTGGTTTTCGCTGACATAGCAGCGTGAAGACACACGGAGGCAGTGGGAAGTTCCTGTCGGTTTGGATCGGCGAACCAAGTGCACTGTGGGAAATCGTCCAGGACAGCAAAGATTGTCTCTAGAAAGAGACACAAATACTGAACAAAAACACAACGAGGTGAAGTGCATTATTTGAATGAACGTGGGAAAGGTACTGGAGAGCGAGGATTGTCTCTAGAAAGAGACACGAGAACTAAAAAGACACAACGAGGAGGAGAGCGATTGCTGTCACTTCACAAGCAACACAAGGAAGTAGAGAAGTCGCAACAAGAACTAGAACACGTATAATTCACATACAAAATATGGCAACACAGTCATCGATCCCCATTCCACCTACCTTTTTACAAGAACCTGGTCCTCCGTGTATGGAATGGGAGGATTGGAAAGAAGCTTTTACTACATATTTAGAAGCTATAGGGGGTGATATATTTGTACCAAAAAGGAAATTAGCCATATTAAAAGTATGTTTGGGGGTGGAAGGGAGAAATGTTATAAGCACTTTACCTAGTTTTCAATCTGATTCCACGAATGTTAATAATTCGTCTGACGAAGATGAGGATGTATATGAAATGGCATTGACAGCCTTGGCTGACAATTTTGCGAAAAAATTGAGCATTGTGGTTGAAAGGCATAAGTTTTTTTCACACTCCCAAAAACAAGGAGAAAAAATAGAGCAATATGTTGCTGCTTTAAGGAAATTGTCAATAACTTGTAAGTTTAAGGATTTAAGGGATGAAATAATTAGAGATCAACTTATAAACAGAACTAATAACAAACGAATACAAGAGAAATTACTTGATTTAAAAGACCCTTCGTTAGATAAATCCATAGAGATTGCCAGACGCTTAGAAAATACGTCGCAATATGTGAAGGAGTTAGCGGAAACTAATGTAAAGAGTGAAACAGATGCTGATAAAATATGTGCAGTGAATTTCAATGCAAAATTGTTTTAATCTAAAAATGTTAATGATGATAAGATGAATTTCAAAACAAAACAAGAGGTGAACAGTAGGAAATGTTGTTATAGGTGCGGAAGTTATAGACATAGTGCAGATGCTGTACACTGTCCTGCACTCAAAAGCCGTTGTTATAAATGCAAAAGGATTGGTCATTTTTCAAGGGCTTGTAAAACCAATGACCTTCCAAATTTTAAAAAAAACGATAAACACGATAGATAATGCATACATGACAAATAATATGGAAGGTAAAAGTGAGGATGAGGAAAGTGATGTTGAAGTCATGGTAATCGAACAAGTCAGTTCAGTCATTAATGATCAATCTACGCTATATGTTCCTCCTAAATGTTCGGTATTCATTAACAATACGGAGATACAAATGTGGGCCGATTCATGTTCTCCGTTCACCTTGATAGACAGAATCAAATGGGAAACACTAGGAATTGGCAAATTAATTCCTACTGATGTTGAACCCCTAGGATATTGTGGGAAGAAACTACCTGTGATAGGATATGCTAAGATTAATTTTAAAGATCGTGAAACTTTAGCAAAAATCTATGTCGTACAATCAGGCAGATGTCTTTTGGGGTGGATGGAACAAAAGGGTTTGGGTATAATACTAAACCCGAATCATCCTGCACAAGTGCTTTTAACAGATGTGAGCAAGGGGAACAAATGGGTCAATGATTTTCCCAAACTATTTAGTGATGACCTAGGATGTCTCAAAGGGTTTGAGCATAAAATTATTGTCAAGAGTGACGCAATTCCAAGGGTACACAAGGTACGTAATGTACCTATGACCTTAAGGGGGGAGTTAAAAAAGGAATTACAAAGATTGTGTAAGGAAAAAATTATCGAACCTATAGAAGCATCACAATGGTTAAGTCCAATTGTGATCGCACACAAGCCCATCGGAAAAATCTGCATGTGTGTGGATTTGAGAGATGTAAATGAGAGTATTTGGGTAGACAGATTTCCTTTACCCCGTATAAATGAGATGTTATCGAGTATTGAAGGGGGGAAATATTTCACGACCCTGGATCTATCAAGTGCTTACCATCAAGTACGCTTACAACCTGAGTCGAAACATTTAACATCATTTATCACGCCTGAAGGGGCGTTTCAATTCGTTAGGATGCCGTTTGGGTTGGCCTTGACATCGGCAGTGTTCCAGAGGTTCATGCAAAAAATATTGAAGGATGTTAATAATGCTATGGTATTCCAAGATGATGTACTGGTGTGGGGTAAGGATGAAGATCATCATGACAATGTTTTGAGGGAAGTACTATGCAAACTTGAAACTGCTGGTCTAACCATTAGCTTACAAAAGTGTAAATTCTGTTTACCTGAAGTAGAATATTTAGGACATACGTTATTCGCCAAGGGTATAAAACCAAAATTAAATTTGGTGGAAGATTTAGAAAAAGCCGAGTATTATGCGAAATTTGTACATCATTTTTCTGACATAGTACAACCATTACGTGATGTTATGAAAAAAGGCATCAGTTTCATATGGTCAAAGGAATGTCAAGAGTCTTTTGAGACAGTCAAAAGGGCGGTTGCAAGTGCCACCGCTCTGAAGTCTTTTAATCCGGCAAATAAGTCAATCATAGTGACTGATGCTAGTGGATATGGCTTAGGAGCAGTATTGATGCAAGAGTGTAATGGTAAGGAACATGTGATAGCGTTTGCGTCACGTACACTTAAGGGTGCAGAATTGTCATATTCCACTATTGAGAAGGAAGCATTGGCATGTTGGTGGGGTGTGCAACATTTCAGGGTGTATGTTTGGGGCACAAAGTTTGAACTGCGTACTGATCACAGACCTTTGTTAGATATATTCACAACTAAAGGTGCTAGTAGAGCAACTCCACGCATAGCCAAGTGGATTTACAGATTGCAAGAGTATATGTTTAACCTAAGATATGTGCCCGGCGTGAAAAACATTAATGCAGATTGCTTATCAAGATTACCTGTGGATAATAAGTTGGATGATAATAGTGACGATGAAGATCTGCTAATTGCTAACATTGATGATCTCCATCATTCTATAAGTGAACAAGAGTGGAAGGATGCCGTTATCTCTGATGACTCCTTGGTCAAAATAATTAAATGTTTGCCATCCATGAACAGGGTAAAGCTAGATTCAGACATAGCAATGTATAAGGATGTTTGGGAAGAACTATCTGTGGTTGACAGTGTAGTAAGGCGAGGGGACAAATTGGTAGTGCCTTCTGTTTTAAGATCCAAGTTGATGCATCTATTACATGAAGGTCATGGTGGGATGTCCGCTGTCAAAAGAAAGGCGAGAATGGATTTTTGGTGGCCTAATATGGATAGAGATATAGAAAGGTTTGTGAGGGAGTGTATTTCTTGCACGTGTAGTGACAAATCTCATGTAATGAGGGATTCCCCTATAACACCTATGAAGTTTCCGGAAAGAGCATGGGAAAGGTTGGCAATTGACATATGTGGGCCGTTCGATGGGCTAGGCTCGGTAGAAAAGTATGCCATAGTCATGATAGATTACTATTCGAAGTGGCCTGAAGTAGCACTTGTGACTGAAGTCAAGACCAGCAATGTTATCTCTTTTTGTGAAGAAGTGTTTAGGAGGGAAGGCTGTCCGGCAGAATTACTGTCGGATAATGGTCCACAATTTTCTTCACATGAATTTGATGAGTTCATGAAGGAATGGGGGGTCAAACATTTAAGAACACCAGTATATCATCCTAGGGGAAATGGTATGGTCGAGCGCTTCAACCGTGTTTTGGGGGAAAACATTCAATTGGCGGTATCCATGAACATGTGTTGGAAGACGCAAGTAAAAAAAATGTTGTGGGACTATAGGACTACTCCTAGTTCAGTAACGGGTGAAACACCTTTTTGTTTACTTAAAGGTAGGACTCCTTGTTCAGCTGCGGTGCCTTTCTGGATGGGGAGGAGTGGTAAGAAAACGATAGAAGATGGAAAAATCAGGGAAAAAGTGATGAAATATCAAGAAGGTTATCGGTCAAGATATAATGACAAAATTGTGAACAGTAAGAGAATTTTCTTAAAAGGTGACTATGTGAGAGTATGTCCTAACAATTTCGTAAGGAAAGGCTAGTCTAAATGATCCGATCCCAAGATGGTTGTGGAAGTCAATGGCAATGTGATTAAAACTTCAGATGGAAAATGGTGGAACACTTCTAGAGTTGCCAAATGTAATGATGTTGAAACAAAATATTGGTTGGACAACAGTACAAGAAAAATAGAAAATTCAGGGTGTGGCAATTCTGTTGATATGTCTAAAAGAGTTCCAAGCGAACGTCTGAAAATGAGACCTAAAAAATTGGATGACTATATGTGTTTTTAATTTTGTTGTCTTTATGTTTGCAAAGGATTTGCATATATATTTGTAATTGTATTTGTACAAGGAGGGATGTGTTGTATTCCTTTAAAATGTGCATGGCTATGCAGCACCTAGCAACAAGGTTCTTCTGAGGAATCTAGATTGTAGAGACCTCAGACGAAGCTTGGCTGAGGAGCTGAGACGACACGTCTGGGGGTCCGTACTTGATATCTCATTAAATATCTTCTTCAATTCATTTCTGGTGTTTCCTCTGGTTGTTTCAGTAGTGATCGTGGAATACATTCACTCGAAGTCCTCTTTCTTTGCGCATGCTCTTTTTCCTTTTTAAACCCAGCTAAGCAGCTCTCTGAACATTACCGGGTAAGAAGGAGCAGAGACAGCACATGTCGCGTACTTCCGCCGCAAAGGTACCAGCACACGAGGACGCCGTAACGGAATCGTAATGTATTAACTTCTTAAATATCTCTCATGCATCCTTTCCTTTTTTCTTGCATTTTCTCAACATTTCCAAAGAGCGGGAACGACCGCCCTCCTAACCCGATGTAGCCCACGACCTGTGGATACAAGGTACCCTCTCCTCCTTTTTTATGGTTTGCCGGTAGTGTGAGTTACCACTTTACGGGTAACATTACGTGCCGCCTTGTAACTACGATGAAGCTTTTCCCTTAACAAATGCGGTGTGTTTTAAACCAAATACGTCACTATATGCCCTTTGAATGCGGTATTTCTTAAAGGTTTTAGAAATTTGTAACAACATACGTCATTATTTGCCTAAACGGGTACCTTCATGTTCTCTACATAAATTACCATAACTGAGCTTCTTTCCTGCGCCAGGTAGATGCGTTTATTATGTTTTTGAGTAACTTTTACTCGATGTAACAGGCGGTCTCACAGACACGAGACGCTTAAAACTGATTCCAGTGCTGGTCTGGTGAGAACCACTGTTTACCAAGTCTGCATTGAGTTCAGTGCCTCTATGTTTTTTCATATTCTTAGATTGGTTCACTATTTTACTGGTAATCGATATAAGAATTGCTAATGATTCCAATAAATGGATTAATATGAGAATCGCTAATGATCTAAACTAATGTGCCCCCCTTTCACAATCTTCAGGATTACTTTTAGACATTTTCCTAGGCAATATATATACATTTAGGATGGCATCTTGACAAATATGGATGTTGTGTCAGGTCTTGCTTGTGTTCTTGCGCATATTACTATATAAAAAGAGGGTCGATTTTGCCATCATTGCATGCGAAAATGAGTGATATTTGTTATTCTGCCATCAACCATTGAAGTATTGCCATTTTTCACTTGCTACAACGAATGATGCTTTGAAGTTTTGAACATTTAGACAGCATATATACAAACCTAATACGGTTTGTTCTCTTTTCTTTTGTTTTATTTCCTTCCTCCCCCCTTTTTTTCCTCATAATATAGGTTCAAATTGACCAATTTTTGTGGAACAACTTTTCCATTTTTTCACTAGGAGACTTATCAAAATTAGGGTCCCCTTCACTCTACTAGGTCCTGATGAAAGCCCACCTGACCCTTAGGGGCATAAGATAGGGCTGAAACATGTCAACCTTTTTATGGACTTTTTTGTAGTGCACTAGACCGTAACCAGTCTAATTGGTGCACACACAACACTTTTAATTATCTCGAACCCAGTTTTATTAAAGGTATATACTGGTTTTACGAGTTTCTTAATATTTTCAATATATGTCACTTCACTTATCACCTTTCCACGATCACTACTGAAACAACCAGAGGAAACACCTCCAGGTGGAGGAAGCATTCAGTAACCCAATGATGATGCTGTCACGTTGCTAAGCACAGAGCGGATAATCGAACATACCGCTTCAATCCACCGGCTAAAAAACGGGAATGAGGGTTTCTTAAACGGTACCTCGCACTGTTTCTGCATACCCTGTTTTTTTCAGGACCAGTGATCCACCTCTACCTGATATTTTGGGCCTAACCAAGATGACCCTATTATCTGGATTGCATCAGAAATCATTTGGTTACATCCCAAGACCCTATAATATGGATGGGGGACTTCAATATTGTTATCAATACCAAATTGGATAAATCAATTAGTTCTAGAGCCCATGTTTTATCTAACTCTAGACAGACCTTGGTGTCAATTATGACGCAGCTGGGGTTAGCGGATATATGGAGAGAGAGATCGGGAAACAAACTGGGGGTCTCCTTTCAGAACTCCAAGTATACGCATAAATCTAGGATAGACTATGCATTATTCAGCTTCTCATTAAATAACTCGCTGATCTCAATAGATTATGTCCCACCTCACCTGTCTGATCATTCGGCCATCTCTTTGTCTTTAAGAGGTGATCAGCAGCCTAGGCATGCTATGTGGTCTTTTGACCGTACAATACTATTAGATGATGATGACATTATTTATCTGGCAGCAGAAATCAAGGCCTTTCTAGAGATAAATTTAGATTCTGCTGTTATAACTACGGTGTGGGAGACATGGAAAGCCTTTCTTAGAGGCATCATTACCAACAGAGCCTCTTATAGGCGGAAGCTTTATAGGGAGAAGATAACAGCTTTAGAATCTGAGATGAAGTTAGTCGAACAAAATCTTGGTCTCTCTATGGGCTCAGCTGTTGAGCAAGAGAGGCTCTTGGATCTAAAAAATCAGCTGGAATTTATCCTACAAGAGAGGGTTACAAGGAGGTGGGAGGCGAGTAAACTCGCTCAGTTTGAGTTTGGCGAAGCTGCAGGAAAGTTGTTGGCCTGGAAAGTTAAAGCAGATCAGGCTAAAAACTATATTAGAGAGATAAAAGTGGAAGGGGAGATCGGCCTTAGATCCTCTAATTTAGATATTGGCAACGCTTTCCTGGAATTTTTCAGGGATATTTATAATGAGGATATCGTTGAGGACCAAGCCATAAGAGATCTTTGGCTGGGGAAAATACTCTTGCCAACTCTTACTGAGACGCAACGTAAATACTTGGAGAAGGAAATCTCAGAGGTCGAAGTCATAAAAGCTATTGGTTTACTTAAAAAGGGGAAGGCAGCTGGTCCCGATGGCCTACCCGGTGAGATATTCCGGGTGTTGACACCAACTTTGGTCTCAACACTGACGACCCTCTTTAATGAGATTTTGATCAAGGGTAAGGTTCCTCCTAAGTCCTGGAAAGATGCAATCATTGTGTTGATCCTCAAGCCAGGGAAAAATCCCTCTGAGTGTGTTTCCTATCGGCCAATTTCGCTCCTTAACAGCGATTATAAAATCTTCGCAACTATTTTGTCAGCAAGATTGGGGAGTGTAATTGGCTCAATTGTACACCAGGATCAGAAGGGTTTCATTAAGGGGCGATAATTGGCTGATTTGACAAGGGAGTTGGTTGGTGCTATTGATATTGCTACTGCCTTCTCTCTCACTTTGGCAACCCTCACGTTGGATGCTACTAAAGCGTTCAACAGGGTCAATTGGAGCTATTTGGTTGCGGTCCTGAAGAAATTTAATTTTGGTGAATATTTTTGTCGTACTATCTCTTTGCTGTATGGAGCACCATCAGCTAGACTATTAATTAATGGGGCGCTGACAGAACCCTTTACAATGACGAGAGGAACTAGGCAGGGATGCCCTCTTTCTCCCTTACTCTTCGATCTATATATAGAACCCTTTGCGTAGGTTCTGAGAACTGACGCGAATATTCCATCTTTTAAATTGAGGAGTGGGAGAGGAGGGTCGCACTGTACGCAGACGACATCCTTATTTTAACATCTGACCCGGATCTAGCATTCCCTAATGTCATTAAAAGGGCAGAGGAATTTGGTTGCATCTCTGGCAACGAAATTAATCCAGGTAAAACAGAAATCATGGTATGGAATGTCGTCAGTGAACATCTGAAGACGGCTTCCTCCATGAGATACCTTGGGATTTGGGTAACACAAGATATTGAAAAAATCGCACAAAGCAATGCGGACCAGGTATTTAAGGAATGTCGGAGGCTCTTAAAATCATGGGCCTATCTCAATCTTACTATTATGGGGAGGGTCAGCCTCATTAAAATGTCTATCCTGCCCAAATATATATTTCTTTTTAATACTATCCCTTTGGTTTTTGACTGTAAAATCTTGAATAGATGTCAGAGAGAGATTAATTCCTTTATTTGGAACAACAGAGCTACTAGGCTTGCATGGAAAAAGCTGAGGAGGAGAAGAGAGAAGGGGGGGTGGCATTGCCTGACTTGGAAAATTATGCATGGGCTTTTACGTTGTCTCATTCAAGGATGCTTCTGAAGTCTCCATCCAATATACCAATGGGGTCAATGTACAGCGCAATGTTAGTAGGGGCGGGTCTACCATTAGATGGATTCATGTTTAAATACGGAGATCAAAAATTCTTTACAAAGGTGAAATTAAAAATCCTACAATCCTTGGCTAAAGTTTGGGCACTGATTAGGAAGAACCTGGGGCTCTCCTACTATTCCAATTATGCACCAATTTGGGATTCCCCAGGCCTACCGGCTTGTTTGAAAGATAGTCTGGCCACATCTTTGAGGGATGTAGGAATCGCAAGGTGGGGGGATCTTATCTTTGAAGGTGATATCGTGTCATGGGATGATTTGCGGGTTAAGGTTGGATCAGAACTGGCAAGATTTAAGTATATACAACTTGTAAGCTGGGTCAGGGCTCTTGGTAAAAAAGGTGTTCCTTTGGGGGTTACTAGTAACTTGGAACAACAGCTGGTAGAGCGGCGAAGGGGGGGTAAAGAGGTTACCCTGTGGTACTGGAGCTTGCTTGAAGATATTGATGGCGAGTTCACCCTCCCTGGTGACCTCTGGGGAGAAGAACTGGGCTCTCATTGCAAAGATGACTGGATTAAATCCTTCTCCCTACTCTACAAAATCGTGAAACCAGCATGGCTCAGACGGAACCGTCTATTTACAGTACACCGGGCCTACCTTTCCCCGCTAAAACTCTCAAAGTACCAGCAAAATAAAAAGTGCAATAAATGTAATCTTCCCAATGCATCGGATGTTCATATGTTCAAAGACTGCCCTTCCATCGGCCGGTTTTGGGAAGAAGTTATTACATCGTTGAATTCCATTCTAGATGGCAATTTGATTATAACTTTGCCATTAATTGTTTTAGGATTAGACCCTAATGTTACGGGCCAGGCCAGGTCATTTTTATTCTATGCAATGCTTTTGGCCACAAGACAGATTTGTAAAGTCTGTGTTGAACCATCTGTGCCTCAGCATGCTGGCTGGCTGACGTCCTTAATCGAGACATCTAAGGTGGACTTAGCCAGGCTGGGTAACAAACGTAATCAATCATTTTGGGACTTCTTGATTCATTGGAGATAGGGTGGCGGGTTTTTTTTTCCTGTTTTTTTTTCCCCGGGTCCTATGATTATGCCTAAATAACTCCAAGGATCTAGGGTCTTCGATCTCCGGTTTTTCCCACCAAGATCCTACAGGTTGCAACACACCTAGTTGGGGTGAGTGATTACTCTCTTTTTCTGGTTCATCATCATCTGCCAATATGATATCGTGCCTAGGCTTGGGAGAGAAATTAATCTTGTTCTCTAAATGGGGGCACGCTAGGTGGTCGGTGTATTCAGAGAATGAGGGATTTGGCAAATGAGGACAAAAAAAAAAAAAAAAAGAAACAAGAACGAGGTTGGGAGAAAGGGGTGCCCAGATCAAAGGGTTATACCAAGTTGGTAATTATTTCAGTGTTTTTAGTACATAGAGGTCACACATGCTAAAGCAAGAATCAAAAAATAAAATTGTGTAATGAGCCTAATGCTTCGTGGATTAATATAAATGTTTGTTATTTGCTATCTGAGTAAAATGTCGCCCCTTAGGCTTGAACCCTCTCACCTTCAAAGCAAGAACGTGGTGACCATCGATATACATTTGGGGAGTTAAAACTTTTGAATCTCACATACTGGTATGCTTTTGTATTTCCTTGTTCTCTTTAACCTCCCCTTTGTATTGCATTATACTCTGCCTTTCCGTTTCGAAATGGTTGTGAATAATCTAAACAATTCCATGTACAGTCCTTCCATTATGCAACTGTTTTGCATTGCACTACAGATATCTCACAAGCCCTACACACATAAAAAAAACAAGTGCCATATTTATGACCCCACTTGCATCACGTTTGCACCACGCACAGTGGTACATGCGCGACGCAACTGAAAAGTGAGATTTATGAAGCCATGCAAGGCCCCTTTGATTGGCCCTGAATGGCTTCTTAAATGTCAAGTAAAACAACACAGTTCAAATCGCTGCATTGCCTTACTCTGCATGAGGGAGGCAATCTATGGGCGTTGAGTGGGTGTTCCTATGCAACTCCCATGGTTTTTTACTAATTCCCAGATTTATCAGAACTGGTAAACCCGGGAATGCTTCAAAATGATACACCTTCCCAGTAGAGATGTAACAAGGAGAAATAGCTTTTTTTTCTCCACATTACTTCCTGCTTCTCTATTTGCTGCATTCTGGAGCACACATATATAGAGGAATATGCCTCTCAGGATTGTTCTCAGGATTGTTTTAATGCAAAAACAATCCTGCATGCAATGCAGGCACTTTTGCACCATTGTGAAAGGGGGTCTGCGTTGGCGCTTGGCTGGTAAAAGGGCGCCAGCTATGGGGAAAAGGCAGGAATGCACTGCATTCTTTTAAATACAGCACATTACTGACCTTTCCCTGTCATTCAGTGCAGCACAGCCAGGCGATACTGCACTGCACTGCCAGACTGTTCTCAGTAATATGCCCCCAAGGCTTCACCACAGCTGCAAATTCGGGTGAGGTGTGAGGTGACTTGAAAAAGTTTTTAACAAAAAATACTTCAATTGTAACTCTTTCTCTGCTTTCAGAATGTCAAATTTAAAGGCCTTACCGATCTTTAGCATGGCAATTAAGACCTCATATGTTGAAACTGTACATTAAGAATGAATAGCTACATCAACTATTCGCAGAGCATTTGGTGCAGCCACAGCTGCAGAACGCTGTAACCAGTGCTTTAAATGGGCAGGTACTGTCCGGTATGGTCCTTCTATTCTTTAATTTGAAAGGGAGAATACTTGCACCTTTCATTTAATAGGAGCATACTTAAATAGGTACTCTGATAGAAAGTGGCAATACTTCTGTATTTTCATTTAAAGCACTGGCTGCCTGTAATGAAAGGTCTCAGATCTCCCCTGGACCAAGGTATGTACCGTCAATTTCCCAGGGAGAGAATATCAGTTCCAAACTTATGGAATATAACATATACACAGCACTTCCTAAGGTGGGCAACCTTTCAACACTCCCCCAAAGGCAAGGCAAGAAAACAATATATACACAGCACTTCTCTAGAGCGAAATATACTTTGCACATCACTTGCCAGGAGTAGAACAACTTCCTATAACACAATTACCTGCTAGTAGGGAATTCACCCATCCTTCTACAACAGAATACTTGGCCAAGAAGAGTCCACACCTCCTGCAACAAGTAAAAGACGAAATGGTATATCTGGGATGTATTTATTAGTAAATTCTGGCGCATGCGCTTACTGCGCATGCGCCAGATGGGGACGGGCATTTAAGGCGAGTCCCCGCCTCCTTCCCCCCTGACAAGGAGCGTGTAGCAGGAGCTTTACGGCGTTGTTGCGCAAATTTTAAACATTTTACCTGTTTTTCTTTTAGGTTCTCGGTCTCGCGCTGCATCTCCCCCTCACACGCACAATAATTTGTGTCCCTCACCGCCGTTTGGCGGGCTGGTTCCGGGTTCCGGGGTGGCAGACATCTTGGGTTGGGGGCGAGGATCAGGCTCACAGCGCTTACTGCGCATGCGCCAGATGGGAACGGGCATTTAACGCTCCTCCCCTAGCGCAGCGGGATCGCGCAGCGGGCGTGTCCTCGCGTGGCCGGAGTCGTGCCAGAGTCCTGCCCGTCTGCGCCCGTCCGCGCTAAGGACGCGCAGGACGTCGCGGTACCTTGTGTCAGGACCATTACTCCATCTTGGGTCAGCCATGCTGACGTACACGCGGGATCGCCTGTTTGCCATCGGCCAGGTAAGTCGCTGTTGCACCCTTCCACCGGTACACCCATTGCGTGGCCCATATCATTGCCCCTGTAATGAGTGGGCTCTCGACTCTCCGCAACCTCTCCCAGGGTTTATCTCCTCGGAGACCCGCCGCACTACAGGCACTCTTACCACTCTGAAGATCTTGAATTTAAACGTCAGGTCTGCGCTGAAACACCATCAGCAGATTTATGACCTCATTGAGGAGGAAGCCCCAGACGTATTTGCCATGACGGAAACATGGCTACAGGACGCTGATACCGCTATTACTAATCTAGCCTGCCCACCCGGCTATTCTATGTACACTCTGAATAGGCTGTCTAGGGGTGGAGGTATCGCGTTAGTGGTAAAATCTATCTACCCGTGCGTCTGGGGTGCCCTAAACATCTCTGGGTGTGAAAGTGCCATGTTCAAGGTCTCTGTCAGCCCCGAGTTTACCCTGTCCGGGATGGTCGTTTATCGCCCACCCGGCAGTGATGTAGCGTTTAGAAGTGCTTTCCCCGACACTGTTGGCCCTTTGGTTGCTGACTGTGCCAACTTTTCTATCTTGGGTGATCTAAACCTACATTTTGATACTCTCTCTGGCCTGACAGTGCGTTCCATCTCTTCTGACCTTGAGGCCTTTCAACTTCCCCAGATGGTGTCCCAGCCTACTCATCCGGGGGGGCATATTTTGGATCCCCTGTTTTCCAATCTGGCGGGGATTCAAGTCATTTCTGTCTCTCCGGTGGAATGGACGGATCACTTCTTGGTGTCCGTCCTTTGCCCGGTTTCGGCCACTCCTTTCATCTCTACGGCCAGAAGGGTTCTGAAGAGGGCATGGAAAAAGCTTCGGTTAGAGGACTTACATCGTCTTCTATTAGAGGAGCCGCTGGGCCCTTTGACGGATGTGGAAAGGGGGTATGACCTCTTCTGTTCTTGGATAACTAGGGTCTTGGACTCTCTGGTACCTATTGTGTCAACTAAAATCAATTCCAGAGAGTCGAGTCCCTGGTACGATGGCACTCTCCGGGCCCTAAAGGGAGCCTGTAGACGAGCAGAGAGGGCTTGGAGGAAAACCTATGGGGCTGAGTTAAAAGCTGCATACGCCAAGTCCGTTAAGCTCTACCATCGAGCTATCTGCCGAGCCCGTGCGGCTTTTTATGCCATCGAATTCCGGAACAGCCCGAATCCGTCAAAAGCTATCTTTAAGGCCGTAAAAGATCTTACAGTAAAGCGGACTACCTCTACGACCGTAAGCTCCCTTTCCCATTGTGAATCCCTTGCATCTTACTTCTTGGGGAAGGTCCAAGCTATATATAGGACATTCCCTAGCATAGGGTCCACTGAGGAAAGTATAATCGGGGTCCATCACCAGACTACCCTGCTTGTCTTTCCCCCCCTTACCTCGGATGGTTTTGATAAACTTGCGTTGCAAGTCAAATCTGGGTCCCCATCTGATCCAGTAAGGCCTACTCTCTTTCGAGATCAAGCCTTTATGGGGCGTACAGCCGTATGCTCCTTGGTCAACCTGTCCTTGGAAACGGGAATTGTTCCATCTAAGTGGAAACAAGCTGTGGTGTCCCCGATTATTAAAAAGCCCACCCTGGACCCTTCTAAGCCTGAGAGCTATCGCCCCATCTCGTTGTTGCCCTGGCCAGCCAAGATCACGGAGGCCCATGTTAACCTGGCCCTGTCCGAACATTTGACTCGGACCAATGCCCTCGACCCCTCACAAAATGGATTCCGTGCTGGGCACAGTACGGAAACTGCGTTACTTGTGATGGTGGAACATCTCCGGGCAATGCTGGATGCTGGCCAAACGGCGGCGCTTATTTTGTTAGATCTTAGCGCCGCCTTTGATACGGTAGATCACAGCATCCTCCTACGTCGGCTCGAGGAGACTGGTATTGGCGGTCGGGTGTTGCAATGGTTCCGCTCCTTTTTAGATGACCGTTCCTTCTGTGTTGCCATCCCTCCCTTCAAGTCCAACTACCAACCACTGGCCATGGGGGTCCCGCAAGGGTCCTCGCTGAGTCCCACGTTGTTCAATCTTTACGTGAGACCGCTGGCGGATGTCGCTAGGCAGTGGGGCCTTACTTTAGTCTCATATGCTGACGACACTCAGCTGGCGGTTACTCTCAGTGGGGATGCGGAGATTGAGGCCCCCAGGTTTCAGTCCGGACTGAAGGCGGTGGCTAGTTGGCTGAGAGGCAACTGCCTTCAGCTTAACGCCACTAAAACAGAGGTGATGGTCGTCGGGAAGGGAGTGGAGCTGTGGGGTGACCGATGGTGGCCCTCAGAGTTGGGACCTACTCCGATCCCGGTATCGGAAGTGAAAAATCTGGGGGTGTGGCTGGATGCGGGCCTCTCCTTTGTCGGCCACACTAAAAAAACCGCGGCCTGTTGTTTCGGTCTTCTGAGGGGCTTGAGACCTGTTCTCAAGTTCTTTGACGCCCCGACCAGGCAACTGGTGATCCAGGCTACTATCATCTCTCGCCTGGATTACGCCAGTTCTCTCCTGGCTGGGGCCAATCAGTCTGAACTAGCCCGTTTACAACGGGTTCAGAATGCTGCGGCAAGGGCGATCGTGGGCCTGCCCAGATTCTGCTCGGTGACAGGTGTCCTCCGCTCCCTACACTGGCTTCCGGTTAGGAAGCGCATCCTCTTTAAGGTATTGTGTCTTGCTTTCAAAATCTTGCGAGATACAGGCCCGGAGATCTTGTCGAGTTGTCTATCGTTCTATGTTCCTGCCCGCAGCCTTCGCTCTCAGGGTCTGGCCCTTGCGGTGGTTCCCAGATTCAGGCTTAGCCGCATGGGAGGCCGCTCGTTCAGGGTTATGGCTGCGTCGGCATGGAACTCCCTGCCTGTCGAGATTCGCATGTTGGAGGACCTTTTGACCTTTCGGAAGGCTATAAAAACCTTCCTGTTTTAGCTCTCTTTTGGTGTCTGTTTTTAGCTTGTGGTATGTTACGTGCTACCTTGTCTCTGCGCCAGGACGCTCCTTGGCTGGAGTATCTGTGCGCACAATAAATAACCGTAACATAACATAACATAACAAATAGCACCACACGGTAAGCCAAATGCACCCATCATAGCAGACTCTAACATATCAATAGTATGATTGAAACACAATCAAGGCAAACATATATGTAGAAATATAAATGTATGGATATAAGAATCAGAAAATAAGAAGGAAAGGAAAGAATCAGTAAAGAATCAAGAGGCAGTTAGTAGCAGAGACACCTCACCTACTGCTCCATCATTTCACCCCACTTCGCTCACGGGGAGTCCATTGCTTGAACCGGGTGAAAGCGAGGAGGTGACACCAGCCTCCACTCTTCCGTGACAACACGTCTGCTCCACGGCATGAACTTCCACCAGGTCAGTGTATGCTCCCCTTTTTAATACAAATTCAAACACAACGAAGCTTCTAGCAAGCCTCGCCCCCTCGTTCTCATGAGAGCCCGTACCAGCCTGCTCCAAGGTCACTGCATCGGTTGATCAGGCCTTTGCTATGGCTCCGAGACAGACCATGTACATTCCTCTGATAAGAACCAGTTCTCTAAAGTCAGTAAAGTGCGAAAAACAGGAGAAGAGCAAAACATGCCCTCCCCTCCTTTGCAGCTTCGTGCAGGCACAGAAAATAGCTTCAGTCATAACAATGGAGTTAATTAAGCCATGCACACAAAGGCCCAAAGCAAGATGGAATCAGAAAAGCGAGGATAACATGAAACCATGTCAAAGGCAATAGTCAGCACTGCCATAAAGCAAGGTAAAGTCAGAAATCAGAATGACATGAAGCCATGTCAAAGGCAATAGTTCAACACATAATTCACATAACCCAAATAACACTATAGACTTTATCCCTCAGTATACAACATTGAGCACATGTGTGCACCACCACCCACAAGACTGCACCTCAACATCCCATACCTTCTATTCTTGGCAAGACTATTCTACTAAAAGACAGCAAGATTACAGGACAGAAGAGAAGCAGGCATATTAAACCTATCCTACATTAAGGCTAGGGTAACATAACACACTTAAGTCAGTACAAAATGGTGGTGGTTGAGGGTCATCATTGGGTGTCAGACCACAAAAGTGGCTCATTCACTACATTGCACCCCATGACCCTCGATCATCACCATTCACATATGTCAAAAACAAAATCTCTTAACTAAAGGCACAACTATGAATGAAGCACTGCATCTCTTAATTGAAAGCAAAACCATTTAAAACTACATTTCTAAATTAAAAGACACAACTACTAAAAAGCACATGTTGAAACAACAACTCACGTATTGAAGTGGCTACACAAAAATACATAATTCAAAACAAATCATTACTAAAAAGCAACCATGATCAAAATACTACATTGCAAAACTGAAAAACTCATCAAAAGTATATGATAATCACTTTAGAGCAAATAAAGACTGCATTCTCTAAATACATGTAAAAGCAATAACTCAGGTGCGTCTTGAAATAGCTCATAGATATCTGGATACATGTTGAATGGATACACAAAATAAATGAATCAATCTTTTGAATGCTCCTAATGCCTCTAATAGTTAAACTGAAAACTCTACTGCCAAACTCATATATTGTACAACAGGTGTTTCTCTTCAGTCTTTAACTCAGAAAATATATACCCTAATTGCAGTAAAGCATCTCTATTGGTCTCCATCCCTAAAAACAAAAACAGTGCTTCTGTGTGAAAAAGCACACAGCCTTCTCCCATCGCATCTGAAATACACGTTGATAAAACAGTTCACAGTTCTGGCAAAGCACATCCTGTAGTTCCCTCGGTTTTTTTTTCGTCACTTGTACACAAGCAGTTCCCTGTGTGAAAGACACACAGCCTTCATGCATGCAAAGTCAATCTCACGTGAAGGAAACAATTCTAATCGCAGCACACTCTGCTGATCCCTCTTAAGTCCCTCTTAAGTCGCTTTTCACAGTTGTAAGGCCTATCTCTTCCATAGACTAATGCTGGATTACCTTATTACACTTAATATGTGCTAATTTCAGTTTGGGACTAGATAGAGACTAAGGGCCTGATTCACAAGGGTAAACGTACACTTTTGTTTCCGTTTACACATTTTTACTCTTCACAAACTCTGAGTTAAGAATAACTTTACATATGCTGATACTTCACAGTTGGGAGCGGGGAACTCAGCACATAAAAAAGATAGGACAGGCCTATCTTTTGATTTAGGAAGTTCTCCACCCTGACTGCGGAGTCTCCACAACTGTAAACTTATTGTTAACTCTGAGTTTGTGAATAGCACTTTAATTAATTTAAATATTAGATACTCTTTAATACTAAAGTAGGATTTACATTTTTTAAGACTTTCACTTTTAGAAAGGTGAAATTTTTTCTGCCCAAGCCAACTGTGCCTTTATGTTAGTGTCCTGGGTCACACGACTATGAATAACTCTCCTATGGTGTTTTGGGTATTGATTCATGACACAGTTTCAAAGAGGTCTAGGTTTAGAGGAGAGGGTATTTCTGACTGGATGGCTGGGGAGGAGCTGTTCCCTGCCCTGATTACACTTCAAACACCTCTGCCAGCAGCACACAAAAGAAGCTAACACCAGGCCTGACCCTGCCTTTGTCACCATAGACAGTTTGGTGCCAAACCCAGGGGAAGAACTGACTTGAACCAGGTTGACTATCCACCAAGCTCCAATGGCTACTGGCTCTCCGTGCTACAGCAACGCTCGACCTACTCCTACATAAATACTTTACACATTGCTCCTCAGTTAAGCCTGCCTACTTTGTGCCAGGTTATTAGAAGGTTAAGTACAGGTTAGTTGGGGATTTAGTGACAGTAGAACCAGAGATATTGAATTTCAAAGTTTTAGATAGATATAGAGCATGAAAGCACAAAGCACAAAGCAGAGAAGGCCTTAAGGAGCAGGGAGAGCATTGCAAATGGTCGTCACTGTAGAATGAAGAACAGGCCTGGCGTCATGAATGGTCATTGCTGGAACTTTGTGTTGGAGGTCACCGCAGGCTGTTGTTGCTGTAGTACAAAGTGCAGATCTCACGTTGCCAGTCATCCCCGGTGGTTGCCCTCAGTGGTTGTAGCGCGATAAGTCAGTGTCACTGGAACTTTGCGTTGGTGGTCATCACGGGCAGCAGAGTCTCTGCGCGAATGGGCTCGTTCATGTTGACAAAGAGCCCAAAATGAACCATTTCTCCTTTCTTCACAGAAGAGTACACTTTGATGCCAGCCTTGGGTCCAGGACCTTGGAAGGTGTGTCTTGGGGTTCAGGGACTCACTGTAGCAGAGGCCAACAGGGCTCAGGTGGGTCCAGTCCTCCTTCTCAAGAAACAAGGTAGAATTCAAGAAGCAGGGCAGTCCTTTGGTAGCATCAGGGAAGTCCTCTGGGTAAGAAGGTAATCCTCAAGCAGCAGGGCAGTCCTCTGGGGAACAAGTAAGTAATTCCAATGTAGTGTCGATAGATCTAGGATAGTACGGAAGAGTGGTTCTCGAGGTCCAATATTTATACCTAGTGCCAGCCTTTGAAGTGGGGCTGACATCCTGGCTACCCCCACATCTGAGTCTGGAAAGTTCTTTCCTTCCCCTACCGAGGCTTCAAGTAGTCTGTGTTTTACATAGAGAAATTCAGATGCTGGACAGGTTCTCAAAGGGCTTCTCCAGCAGAGCTATATTATATCAACAATGGCAAAGAACATTTCTCAATATAAAAGATCCTTTGAGAAGGGGAAGCATTACATATTATGAGTTAAACACACTGTAGAAAAATGGGCTAGCGGTCTTTCAGTGTGATGCTTGCCTTGCCTTTTAAACAGACCCTCCTGCACTAAAGGCCCCATTGGCCATCTTATGGGTTCTGCGCACAACGTTTAATCACACCCGTGCCTCCTCCTCCTGGTTTTGGATTCCACAGAGTATGGCTATGCTCAGTGGAAAAAGGGCACAGGGCATTACATGGAGTACCCTCTGCCCCCAGAAGCCTACCACAGTACATACTTACTTCAATTATGCCTAGCAAGCACTGTATAGAGGGAACATAGAACAGGACATGGCATTTGGCAATGCACTAGAACCAGCCCCTGGGCTTTCAGATAAAGCTAAGCTAGACCTAAAGAATGCCCAGCAAGTATTTCTATCAGAATTTCATGAGTCCCAGGTCCCTACCCCCTGACTTACCTGGACCAGTCCTCCAACTGGTCAAGGCCCTCTCAGGCCGGCTCCAGGGCAGTGGGGCTCCCGCTTCCTTTCCTGTGCTCTCTCTTGTGCACTTGTGACATTTTTTGACATCTGCCTTTTGTCTTTCTTGCTCACCCATCTGTTGCCTTTTGCTCTTTTCTCACACTCTTTCTCCTCTTCGCATTTCTGCTAGCTTGCGCTCTTTCTCACCCTTCCGGTGCCATTTTTCTCTTTCTTATACTCTTCCTCTCTTTTCTTTTGCCTTTTACTCTTTTCCAACAATGTTTCTCCTGTCTTGAATTTTTGCTCTGGCTCTTTTTCACCCTTCTGTGACCCTTTTCCAGTACTCCTTCTCATCTCTCTGTTGCCTTTTTGCTCTTTTCTAATTTGTTCTCACCCTCTGCTGGCTTTTGTGCCTCTTTGCTATTTTTGTTGTTGTGTTTTCCCACTCTTCTGTTGCCTTTCTGTGCTGTTTTTCACCCTTATGGGCTTTTTTGCAATTTTGTACGGAGGGTACCTTTTTCTGCCACTGCGCACTGTTTTTCTGCCTCCCACCTCCTGGGACCCCTTCACCCCCCACTCCTTACCCATTCCTCCCATGCTATCGCTCCTTCGCCCACTCCAAATTAGCCCCACCCACTCACTACTACACTACTCACCCCCTCCCAGGACCTACTAAATGGCAGCTGAAGTGCGGACCAACTATTAAGCAGGTGCCCAGGCCCTGCCCCCTGATTGACCAGGATCGGTCCGATGAATGGTCAAGGGCCTCACTGACATGGCTCCAGTGCTTTGAGGCTCCCACCTCCTCTCCATCACATGCCCTCGCATGTACTGCTGCAGTCTCTCGCTCTCTCTGTCTTCACACTCCAGCCATTTTGTGACTTCTGACTTTTGCCATTCTTGCTCACCATTCTGTTCCACTTTTGCACTTTTCTCACCCTTCTATTGCCTTTTGCTTTTTTCTCACACACTTTCTCCTGTTTGCGTTTCTACCCACTTACACTCATGCTCACCTTTCTGTTGCCATTTTGCTCTTTCTTGCGCTTCTTCTCACTCTTCTCACACCTTTTTATTGTTTTCTTGTACTTTCACACCCTCTGCTGCCTTTTGTGCCTCTTTGCTCTTTTCTCATATTTTCTCAGCCTGCTGTTGCCTTTCTGTGCCATTTTCACACTTATAGGTCTTTTTGATTTTTTTCACCCTCCTGTTGCCTTTTTTTGCCCCCGCCAGCACTACCTTTTTATTTGGCTCCCTGGCACACTCCACCTCTTCGGCTCCTTACCTGTTCCTGCACTGCTGCTCCTTTTAGCAATTCAGGCTAGCCTCGCCCACTGCCCCCTGCACTCCTCCCCCTCACAGGGTCTACTTGATGCCAGCTGTAGCATGGGGGCATGCAGAGGGTGCTCTACTGGTTTGCCAGAGGCAAGCCCGACTGTGGCCATCTATGCCTGGACCATGCCCAGCTCCAAAAACCCTGGTCCTTCTACCCAGTATGCTACACCACAGATCTCCTCTGGTTTCCGAACCCACAGCGCCCTTCCACAGACTGCTGCCACACTGATCCATGCCAGACAGAAGGAGCATTTACCTGCACCAACTGCAACTGTACCCGCCACACAACACCCCCATGCTCATACTACCCACTTAAAGCACACCTTCTGAACCTACCTACAAGATCCACAAGACAAGCTATCATGCAAGCACCAAAACACCCACTCGCAGAGAAGCCATGAAAATTTGTCACATCCTACACAACGAAACCCTGGATCTCCTCATCCTTACGGAAACATGCCTGACCTCTAAGTTGGCACCCAACATCAACACAGCGATCGCAGCAGGATACTGACTCGCACATCAAGACTGCCAACACAGACCAGGAGGAGGAATCACAATTATATTCAAGGACTCCTTCACCTGCACCACAACCATAGAAGTTGTAACCCTCTCCACGGATCACCGGCACTTCAAACTGCAGACCTCAGTGACATACACTCTAAGCAGAACCCTCGTATATAGACCACGGGATCCTCCTAGAGCCATTTTGCCAGCAAAATCGATGACTTCATCTTTCCATTCACCATCAACTCCAGCTACTACATCCTACTAGGAGACTTCATCTTCCACTGAGAAGACAAGAGTGGCTCCAACACTACTGGCCTCCTCGAGAACCTAGCGAACTTGGCACTGACACAACATGTCACTGGACTCACACACTACACCACACACACCAGTGACCCTGGCTTCACCACTTTCAACAACCTTGAAATCACAGTAACCATTCCACTCACCTGGATTGGCCATGCTATCATCCAATTTGATATCAGCATCCCCATCTAATGATACGCTCCACCACAAACATGGGCAAACAAAGCTGGAGCAGCATCTACAACTCCAACTGGGTAGACACCTTCCGCCTGAATCCTCCACCAATGACCTAAACAGCAACATCAAAGACCTGGACAAATGGATCACAAAATGTGTCACCTCCATTACAACCCCTTAGACACAATGCACGGAGAAGAATACGGAAGCAGGTCAGCTGGCACACCGAGGAACTCTGTGCAACAAAACAGCTCTACAAACAACTAGAAAGAAAATAAGAATGAACCACATTGAAAATGACAAAAAGACATATAAGGAAGTCCATGGGATGTTAGTACTAACAAATCAAAGAAACAAAGAAGAAGGCCCTAGCAGAGCGCATACAAAACAACTCCAACAGGGTTAAAGAAATCTTTGTGATCATCGAAGACTTAACTCACCAGCCACCACCACTAACTACATCACCACATGCAAGAACTACGTGGCAACATCTCAGAAACCTTCAAACACAAATTCAAAGCCATATACAACAACTTCGACCCTCAAGCACACTACTGCACCCTCACTTTAAGTCTTTCCTTAACCACCCACAGAAAAATCCAGATGATCTGGGAAACACTCACCATGGAATAAACAGTCAATATCATGAGAACCATTCACTCTGGGGCACCTACTGACCCCTGCCACAACCACATCTACAACATAGAAGCTGCCTTTATCAGCGAAGTCCTCATCTGCATCATGTACACCCTCATTACTTCCTAGATGCTCTCAGATGCCTGGAAACATGCCATGGTAAACAAACTGCTACAGAAACGCTCACAGACCCCCCCCCCCACCTAACAAACTACCGTCCGATCTCCCTTCTATCCTATCTGGCCAAAGAAATGGGAAAAAAACATGACTAAACCACTCTATTACCACCTAAACGCACACCAGATCCTAGAAACTACACAATCCGGTTTCCGGCAAAACACAGCACAGAGTCCTCATGGCAGCAAACAGCAACATCATGATGATATTAGATCTTGGAGACACAGCTACACTATTACTGCTTGATCTTTCCGCAGTCTTCAAGACGGTTTCCCACTCCATCCTGATCAGAAGACTATTATAGACAGCCATAAAAGGACCTGTCCTCAACTGGATTTGTTCCTTCTTCACAGGAACAACACAAAGAGTCAACCTGCCACCCTACATATCAAAGGCTAAGAACCTCATATGTAGAGTCCCAGAAGAATCATCCCTCAGCTTAAAGGTATTTAACATGTATATGACTCCACTACCGGTCCTCATCCGGTCATACATAATCAACATACACTTCTTCACAGACAATACCCAGCTGATACTATCCATATCAGACAAGACCCCAGCACTAGAAAAAACAACTTCCCCACATGCATGACTGCTGTAACCTCATGGATGAAACCCAGCTGGCTCAAAATAAACACTGAAGCAGGGATCCATCGAAGGGAAGCCTTTGCCTGGATCTCCACCTGGTAGCCAAAAACCTCAGACCCTCTAACCTCCTACCCTCACCCACCTCCACCACCCGTGCAAGAAATCTTGGAATCATCCTAAACAGCAAGTTCGACATGTCTGCCCAAGTAAACACAGTGACCTCCACCTGCTTGCACATCCTCAGGATGATATGAAACGTCTTCAAATGGCTCAAAGCGAACACCAGGAAAATGACTACACAGGCCTTGATCATCAGCAGACACAAATACTGCAACAAAAGCTATGCAGGAATCACTAAGAAGATCTTGAACCAGCTTTAGACCATTCAAAATACAGCAGCAAAGCTCATACTCAACCTACCTCATCACACCCACTTCATTCCTCACTTCAAAAACTGCCCTGGCTCCTAATCCACAAACACACCCAATTCAAACTGCTCACACACATATACAAAGCACTACACAACACCAGCCCTGTATTCCTTAACAGCCGCACATACTTCTACACACCTCAGGGGCACTTCAACTCAGTCGAACTGTCACTGGCACACCAACTCCACATCTGCAAAGCCCCTACCGGTGGCAGTATCTTCTCATATCCCTCCCCCAAAGCATGCAACGACCTCCCTCACCATATGAGAGCCCCCTCATCACTTTTTGAGTTCTAGAAGAAGCTGAAGGCCTGGCTCTTTGATTTACCTCACCGGAAAACAGCTGCCTGCCTACCTGGAAAGTGCCTCGATACCCTCAATAGTGATTAGCACTGTAGGACTTGGCCCTTTTTGGCTATAGTTCCCTAAACGTTTTGCTTTCCCCCTAGACCTTTTTTCACACATGGTGTTGCCAACTTAGATGCTTTGGACACTTTGCCACTGCTAAACAGTGTCAAAGTGCAAGTTCTACCTGTATAAAGTGTAATGGTAGTTGGTTGTCCATGATTGGTATGTTTGCCTTACTTGTAAAGTCCCTAGTAAAGTGCACTATGTGTGCCAGGGCTGGTAATGCAAATGCTACTAGTGGGCCTGCAGCACTAATTGTGCCACCCACACAAGTAGCCTTAAAATGGGAACTCAGACCTGCCATTGCAGTGCCTGCGCGCACTTTGTTAAACTGCCATGTTGTTCTGACAAGTGCACCCACTTGCCAGATCTTACCCTTCCCTTTCTTTGCACATCAGACACCCCTATGGTAGGTCCAGGGTACCCCCTGTGCAGGGTGCAGTGAACATGGTAGGACATGTAATAAGGTGTGTACCATGTCCTGAGAGTGAAATAATCTCCTATTTCGTTTTTCACTGTTGAAAGGCCATCTTGCCCATAGAATAGAATGGGAAGGCTGTGTAGTATGTTTTCCAGCCTATCTTCCCAAAGGCTTAATATGGAGAGGTGAAGTTTAGTGTGCCTGAACTCACAATGTAATACATCTTTTTATGAAGGTGGTTTTTGAACTGTGTGTTTCAAAGCCACTCTTTTAGAAGTGGCTGGATCTTTGTGCTCTAACATTTCTGTGTGTCTCTGCCTGGTTGTGGATTGACTGTCTGGACTTGAAAGCAATAGGATCTGGGGAATGTCTTGACCCAGGGGAGGAGGTGAGACAGCAACAGGCTGACCTGCATCTAGAGTGTAGGGGGAGGAGTAGCCCCTAGAGGTGACGAGGCCTGGGTTGCTGCTATAAAACAAATCCCCCATCTCCTGCTGAGTGATTGAGAATCCAGACACCTACTAATCAAAGTAAGAAGGTGTCACTGGCAGGGAGGCACCCAGAACTGGTTTGAAAAGGTGTCAGTGCCCCCCTGAACATAAAGACTTCAAAGCCATTGAGGGGTATAACTATGAGAGCTGTAGCCCCTGAACATTGGAGAATGGCTTGATTAAGATTGAACAAGACTGGAGCTACTTCGTGGTCAAGAGGACCTTTGCCAAGGAAGAAACAACTGAAGAGACTGAAGGAAAGGACTGACCGTTGCTGTGTTGTCTGGGGCTGGCCTGCAGTTTGCTATTTTAACCAAGGAAAGGCAAAAGGGACTTTTCTGTGTGCTGTGTCCCCTACTTGAAAGGACTTTGCTGTGCTGTGTCCTGAAGTAACTTATCTCCAAGAGCCCGAAGTGAGCTGGCTCCCTGTTGCAGAAACTCAGGAACACAAAGGTTTCCAGGAGAGTCTCAGCGGCGCTGTGTGAGTGTGCTTGTTGCAGCCTGAGACCCTCGTAAGAAGTGCCTTGTGACCTTTTTTAACCTTCCAGCACGTAACCTTGCCCTCACAGTAGCATCAGATCACAACCCCCGCATTTCTTTTCCAGAACGCTCATTACAGCGGTTCTCAAATCACATGGATTCCATTTTCGCTTCCCCATTTTTTACTTCCCCAAGCTCACTGAATCTCCTCGCTTCCGATCCAGGTCAGTTTCATTCCGTGAGCACTCACTGCTTTCCTCCTTGCTTTTTCACTTTAGCAACCGCTCACCCGCCCCTTTTTTTAACGTATCCGTGGCTCTCGGGGCTTACCCGTAGTGACATCACATTAATAACAAGTGATTTGCTGATCCCCCGTCTCCAGATCCATCAGCACCATTAAAGTAATTTCCTTGCAATTTGTACAATGCCGCAAAAGTTTTTTGAAAATTGAACTACCACTCTCTCCTCACTACGACTTACCGCTCCTGTTTAAAATCAGCAAGCGCTTCCAAAATACACCCGCTTCAAGAGCCAGCACAGTTAACAGCATGAGTAATTCCTTGCATTTCATGCAAGGTCTTGTTTCACCACTCGGTTCTCACCTCGATTCACCGCGTCCACAACCTTGAAACGACGCATTATACCCACCCCAGCATGTCTGCTTGTAGGCACCTCGATTGTTGCCTTCACGCACTGGCTACAAACTAGATCTTTGACACTCAAATTCCACTACCGCTTGATTACTTGTGTCACCTATATCACAGTGTGATAATCAGCAGGAGGTCATTGTTCTCCCACCTTTTCCCTAAATACCTTAATTCTATGTCTCCTGCCTCCCTCCCCGTTCAAATTTCTCCACAGGCAGCGTATTACTTCAGGCCTGCAAATCTCCTTGTCCTGATGATGATCCAAGTATCTAGTGATGGATCGAAAAGTCATCGACTTTTTTAACTGATTTGTTAAAACTAGTACAACAGCTGTTGACTCAAAAAGCTTTCCCAGATTATTTGTATTGTTGAAAAGCTTTTCCTGTTTTGCCTGAAAAATGTGTGTTTATTTGTGAATATCTTCTGTTTGTTGTTGTACGATACAGGACTGTGTCCCACTCGATCACCTTGTGTTTGATCACTACGAATTACCTTGATTCATTAAATTAAGTGTCCGGCTGGACATCTTTAATACAATATAGTACTGATTCTGGTCTATATTTCTTGTTAATTGAATTGTAATGTTTGAAGGCCCAATTGTTTTTCATAACTAGTTGATACCCAGGGTCCTCCCTACCTTGCGGGTTCCCTTGTTCACACTAAACACCTGTGATCATGGGCACCTGGAGTCCAAGCAACGATCAGCGATGCTGTGTGCGTTTGCTTTTTGCAGCCTCAACCCTTTGTAAGCATTGTCCATTTATCGTGTGCACCGGAATCCAAGTGAATCTCATCGACGCTGTGTGCGTTTGCTTTGTGAAGTGTGAGACATTTGTGAGAATTGTCTTGTTATCGTGCACACCCGGAATCCAAGTGAGTCTCATCGACACTGTGTGCGTGTGCTTTGTGCAGCGTGAGACCTTTGTGAGGATTGCCTTGTTATCGTGCACCCGGAGTCCAAGTGAGTCTCATCGATGCTGTGTGCGTGTGCTTTGTGCAGTGTGAGACCTTTGTGAAGATTGCCTTGTTAACGTGCACCTGGAGTTAAAGGGAGTCTCAGCTACGCTGTGTGCGTGTTCTTCGTGCACCCTGAGACCGACGTGTGGAGTGCCTGGTGATCGGGCACCCGAAGCTCAAGGGAGCCTCAGCGATGCTGTGTGCGTGTGCCCTGTGGCAGCCTGAGATCTTCGTAGCAGGCGTGGCCTGGACTGGCAACCACGGAGGAGCTAAGCCACCTACCCAAGCACGCCATTGCCAATTTACAAAGATTGCATCGGAGGCCCAAGTCGCTGGACAAGGAGAGGAGAGTGAGTTCGTGCCCCCCAGGTAATGTGTGTCGACTCTTGGGGTGGGGTGCGGGCTTGGAGGGAGACGCTCTCGGCCTCTCTCTCATTCCGACAGCCTCTGCTTTGGCTCGTATGGCGGCCCATATTTCCAAGGGAATGGCAGTACCGGGGCCGGAGTGGGGAGCCATACCCGTGTTGGGGGCAACTGTTGACAGAGGCTGACTGCGAGTCAGAAGGAGTGGCGGAGAGACCGCCCAAGGTACTGTGATCGGTGCCGGAGTGTATTAAGCAATATCTTATTTCTGCATAACGGAGTCCCTGATTGTCGTATTACACATTACATCATTTCTACATAACGGAGTACCTGATTAGTGTATTACGCATTGCATTATTCCTGCATGATAAACTACCTGATTAGTGTATGACGCATGGCATCATTTCTGCATAATGAACTACCTGATTGTCGTATGACACATTGCATTGTTTCTAAATAACGAACTACCCGATTAGCATATTACGCATTGCATTATTCCTGCATAATGAACTGCCTCATTAGTGTATTACGCATTGCCTTATTTCCGCATAACGAAGTGCCTAGTGGTTTTATTATGCATTGCATTATTTTTACATTGCAAAGTGCCTGATTGTTGCGTTACACATTGCATTATTGTTACATTGCAAAAGTGCCTTGGTCTAGCATTACAAACTGCATAACATGGTATTAGGATTACAGTGGAATATTTAGAAGTGCTCATTAATATCATCAGAACATATAAGGGCTGGCTGGCCTAACAACCAGCCAGGAGAAATATTACACATACTCATATGTTGGATTTATATAGTGTGGTCTTATCGTATATCTTTTTATATAAAATGTATACTCATTTTTATAAAACTCGTGTGGAGTCTTTTTGTGGTGTCATCATTGGGTTGCTGTGAGCATGGTTGCAAATACTTTACACATTTACCTTGAAGATAAGCCTGGCTGCTTGTTCCCAGCTACCAAGGCGGTGAGCGGGGGCTATCTCAGAAGGTGACCTTCCTTTTCCTGACGTGGAAACGCGGGTCCCTATTTGGCCTAAGGTAACTACCTCAACCAACCAGGAATCCCGGGTCTAACAAGCACCTTATACAAATACACATAACATAACATAAACATAACATAACTGTAGAGAAAGAGCCCCTTTTGACATGGTTACCCCCCATATTTTACCTAGTACCTGGTGCAACTTTGTCTTAAAGTGTACTTGTTTCCTGCTAACCAGGTCCCCAGTACCAGTGTTCTTTCCCTAAGCTATATGATTGTTACACAATTGCCACCCTTTTGTTTTTTAAACATATTTTTATTGAGTTTTTTCATCCATATTATACACAGTACACTACATGTGTCATTATATAGCCCGCAATAATAAGCAGATCGCCATCAACACAATAATCTTCCGCCAACTAAGTGGTGGCCAAATAAATGCAAAAATATATAGTTTGCAGCTGTTGTATTGCCCATATCATAGGGAAGGAAATTAGTAAGAAAGGTAATATAAATTACAGATCTATTGCATGGGCGCTCAATCCAAAAATGTAAAAATAAAGAAAACTCAAGATTATCTAGTTATCTTCTGACGACATTTCTAAACCAAGAAAATAAAACAATAATTAACAACTACCCCCCGGTCCATTGGTCCATTAATTTATACAATTAAGTTGTGAAAAAGTGTACTCCCTAAGTCAAAACAGACAGTACCAAACAGGTACTATCATATATGTATTTATAGAGATGCCTGTCCACTTATTTATAAACCTAGATAGACCCCTGTACAGTCAACAAATTATGACATTATAATGATATACAGACATAGTCAGGTGAGTCAGTGGAAGTGTAGGAAAAGTGGGTGGGATAGGCCCATTCTGTGACGTCGGGGGAGTCAACGACTCCATGGCTTTAAAGGATTCTAACATTTGGTCCCATTCTAATGAAATAGGGATTTTACACAGGCCCCGGAATACTTCCTGTCTAATAATTGCACTCTCTGCAGTGCCCCATCTGATCATCTCTGTCTGCCAGGTAAGTGGTTTCGGAGGTGAAGTGGATTTCCACCTATGATGGCACGTTTAACTATAAGTACAGCCATGTCTGCGAATCTATATTGGACCTTCTGTTTCTTAGGGCATTTATGCAGGCCCAATAAGCAACTATCGAGTTTGGACCGCCCAGTCATGCCGGTGACCTTCTGCACAGTGTAACAGATTGCTTGCCAGAATACTCGTAGGCGCGGGCATCCCCATAGCATATGGAGGAGGTCTGCATCCTCTTCTCGACATCTGGGGCAAGAAAGCTGCGCGTTGGGGTAAATACTGTTAAGGCGGTGTGGTGTGAGATTTTCTCGATGTAGAATCATGTACTGTATATATTTGAATTTGACATTGCGGGAAACTTTCTTGGGAAATTCTAAAATCAGTGTGTAAGCCCCTAGACAGTGGTGCCCTCGGCACCTTGGGCATTGGAATAAAAGAGGGCCCCTAAGGGTTGCAGCATGAATTGTGCCACCCTAAGAAGCCCCTCACCTAGTTCATGCAAACTTTCCTTGCAGATTGCCTGTCTTGATGCAGAGGAAAATGAAGATTCAACATAACACACATCCCTGTGTGCCATGCCTACCCAGCATGGCCTGTGATATAAGTAAGTTACCCCTATGGTAGGCCTTACAGCCCTAAGGCAGGATGCAGTATACTCATGTGTGGGCATTTCATAGATATTATGAGTGCACAGGGAAGTAATGATGAGTACATGGACTGGACACTCGTGATTATGAGTTCCCCAGATACATGATGGCTTCACTGTACCCCAAGGTGTTTGGTCCCAACCACCTCATCTTGATAAACCCACACTGATTCCAGTGCTGGGTTTATCAATAAATGCACCCAGAGAGCACCTTAGAGATGCCCCCTGTAAACCTACCAACTACTAGTGTGTTAACTGACAGGTCTCGAACAGCCAGCCACTATACAAAGGTTTCTGATCTCCTGAGGTGAGAGCTTCTTCTTTTGGAGATCAGGAACAAAGCCTGCTCTGGGCAGAGTGGTCCACACCTCCTTCATGCAGGATGTGCAATCCAGGGCAGGAAGCATCAAGGGCCCTGTCGCCTTCATTATGTGACCCAGGCTTTTACAGATAGTTGAAATGCCCACCCCCCCCTGTCTTCACCCCACTTTTTGGTGGCAAGACACATGGGGAAATTTGTGAGATTAGGAGGTGTGCCCACATTCAGCCAGCACCACCCCTAGGGCGGGCCAGCTGATTTGGACCCCACTTTTCAAATTCCTCCATCTTGTTTTGGATGGAATTAGCAATCTAGGATCAGGGTTTTGCCAACGAATACAAGAAGTGGTCACATAGAGCGTGTCAACACCCTAAAGCAAGGCAGCCCATTGGCTACTACCTAATACTCCCCTTAAGCGCAACTAAGTTGAGTATTTAGGTGGCACCGTTGAACCCAAGAACTCAGATTCTATGAATCAAGAGAAGGACAAAGAAGAGCCACTGCCTGGTAAGAGCTGCAGCAGACCTGTGTACCTTCCCACAAAACCCTGCCAGTTCTCAGCCCTCTCTCAACAATCACTACAGAGTGACTTGTCCTGTTAGCTGGAGAACTACCAAAGCCTTGGGTAGCCTGCTAACACTTTGAAAATCCTGCAGAGTAGAGGAACTATGCCCCTGAAGTCCGCAAGCAGCGACAAGTAGACTCCGGTCCACTGCCTTGCAGCTCCCTAGCCTGAGCGATGCTGCAGATGACCAGGAGAAGGTAGTCATGCTCTGGAAGGTCAGATCTATCGCCCCACAGACTGTAAAGGCACCAGGACCAACAGGAGCCATGCAGTACCAACCCCTGAGGCAACAGACGCCCTGCGCCAAACACCAACAGTCAGAATCCAGTCCGGATCCTCACTGCACCAGGACCAAGCAGTTGTCGAGGGACATCAGCATTACCGAGACCCACTTTGTGAGTGGCCCAACAGCTTTGATTTCTCCTCTGCCAGCTGCTTGTCCCTGACCACGAGGTGAATCTTTGTGCACCCAGCCAAGCAGACCAAACCACTTTGTACCCAAGCCGCCCGGCCAGGGACCAGACTAACTGGCTTTGCTAGCTTGCAACCTAAGCGCCCATTTGGGAGCTCTCATACTTGTTTTCAATTCTCCCTGTGCATTCTGTTTTTGGGTGGTCCCCTTCTATGTAGCATGCCAGCTACTAGCTCACCAGCACCCTGCTCCCGGTAACACCCAGGTGGTTCCTTAAGAACTGCTGGTAGTACATTGGACCTTGGCCTACTACTTTTTGTACCCAGCCAAGCTGACCAAACCACTTTGCACCCAAGCCACCTGGCCCGGGTCCAGACTAACTAGCTGTGCCACCTTGCAACCTAAGCCCCCGTTTGGGAGCTCTCATACTTGGTCCCAAGTCTCCATGTGCATTCTGGTTTTGGGTGGCCCCCTTCATTGTAGCGTGCCATCTACCAGCTCACCAGCACCCTGCTCCGGTAACACCCAAGTGGTTCCTGAAGAACTGCTGGTAGTACATTGGACCTTGACCCACTACAAATCTGAAACCTGAGGGTGAACCCCTGAAACCGACTATACCAACCTTTATGCATCTTTGACTTTTCCTCCCATGGAATTGTATTGTGTGTAACAGTGCACAGGTTAGAACGCTTTGCTTACCTGTGAATATTGCTATCGAAAACAGTACTTACATTTGAATGAAGTTCTTGGTTTTAAAACATATGAAAATAAGTGTTATTTTTCAAATTTGATCTAAGTTTTATTCTGTGAGTGTTTGTCTCATTTATTGCCCCTGTGAGTACCACAAATGCTTAGCACTACCCTCTGATAAGCCTAATTGCTTGCCCACACTACCACAAAAGAGAGCGTCAGTATTATCTACTTTAGCCACTGTAAACCAATTGGGGATCCACTGATCTCTCTGCACAGTGTACTTCATTTTGGTACACTGTCTAGATAACCAGCTTCCTACAATAACATAACACAACATAATAATACATAACATTGCAACTTTTAAGAACCTTACTAACGTCCCGCTCTCTTATATCAACAGGGGTATTTTTTGGTCTTTATTCTCATTAATGGGGCATCTTAACACTAATGTCAGATAACTGATGTTTATTATTACCAAAATGAAAGGCTCCTGGCCTTTAAGGCTCCAAATATGTAACCTTTAGCAATGTCCAATTGACTGTGGCCATAGGATAGAATAAAATGTCAAACCCAGGGTTTAGTGCTGTTGCCTGTGACCTGCTGAGCATAGTCTGTGCCTGTGTTCAACTATGGGTGCATGTTGTAGCTTCCTGCTATAAAGTGATGAACCCCATATTCCATCAAACTTTTAGGACACATAATTTGGCATTTTATAAGGGTCTGACAGTGTAGGTGAAGGATGTAAGCCCTGCCCCTGTACTCAAACTCTGCTTGGCAAAACCTTTGTCCAGTTTCAGTATGATTTGTAGCAGGTTGCAGCTTTCAGTCATGCTCTGCACTAGGTTCCTCAACCCTCAGAGACAGAAGTTCACAGGCTTTGGCCATGCTGACATGGCTCTGGATGTAAGTTATGGCCTTTGACCATGGAATGCATTCAGTCCTCTGGTCATCACAGAATCCCCAAATTAATATTTTCTCACAGTAAAAAGGTTTCTATCCAAGACTGAGAATTGTAAACAATCAAACGTGTTAACATCTAAAAATGCATAGTATGCTTGTTATAGGGGTGTTGCAGGACGAGGAGAACACACCCCACTTCCACTGAGAGTGAGGACATAATCCTTCCAGAGTAGAAGTGCAAAATCCTGTTAGAAAGAATTTAACACTGTTGAGAGCTGCCAAAGTGAGGTGTAGGTAGTTTGATATTATTTTTAAGATACAAGAGGCCAGTACGTTAAGGGTGTGACCTGATCTTCTTGCCGTGCCATTTGGTTAAAAACCTTTTTGTTCATGTCTCCTATGAATCCCTGAAAGAACGAGTCTAATTGCTCTTCAGCCCATATTTTAGTTCCATCAATGGAAAGACTTATTTAGAGATGTGTAGATTTGGTTATTCATAATGTTGTTCGGTCACGCTCAACTAGTTCCAGAGTTATGGAATCCAGAGAGATGGCAGCTGGACATGGGCTGGCGGATGAGTCGAGATTAATGAAGGTACTTAGTTTATCTCCTACTTTGTGAGCCTGCTTCATTTCATTGGCTACTCGGGGACAGGATTAGATTGTTGCCACTTGAACATACAACTTCTGTGTAGGAGTATCTTGTATTCATCATAGTATCCTGTATTCATCATAGTAATCTCCTGGTTTGAAGTGTTTGACCAGTCCTGACTGTATTGGATAGCTTCAGGGCCTGTTGTTTCTATTCCTGTTGCTTCTAAGGCATTACTGAGGATCCTTAGCTTTGTCCAAAATAGAACTTCATTTTGAAGAAGGCGCCAAATGGTCATGCTTCTGCAATGTAGGGTGAGTGCCTGACATGGGATTTGGAGTAGCTGTTCAAGCCCTACTGGCTGTAGAAATCAATGCGTCATGTGTACTGGTCTGCCATCTTGTGTTTGGTATGGACAGCTCAAGGCCAACTCATCCAGGAAAATACACTAATTACATGCATGATAGCTATTTTGAATTGGTCTATATGGTGGAGAGAGAGAGTAAAAGGGGGATAAGAAAGTGTTGTTTCAAGGCGGCCATCTTAAAACATTATAAAGAGCAATATGTTTTTGTTTGCACTTATTGCATAGCAAATTATTTCCATGGATTTGGTGTTGCCAAAATTTGACTTTACTTTTATTCATCGTATTTCTGTATTCACTAACTTACTCTTTATTGCTGTGAAACTAAGTTGAAGGTTATACCACCACCGTTTTCCCTTATGCATCCTGGTGAACCTGCAGTCAAATGGGCTAAATGGAAAAAAAGGTTTTATCTATTGCACAAGAGTATGTGGTACCAGTTTGAGTGCAAGAAAACAATTATCACTTCTATTTGACACCTTCATGGTGGAGGGTGAGGAGATTTTAGAAAATGTACCTAATTGGCATGTGAGGAGGAAAACGGCTTGAATGAGTTTGAGGTGGCTATTAAAAAATTGGATATGCATTATATGGCACATACCAGTACACTCTTGGAAAGATACCATTTTGGACAGAGGGTTCAAAACGAGAATGAATGAATCGAAGACTTTGTTACCACACTCAGGAAGTTTGCGTTGGCATGCTAGTGTGGAGTCTTAACTGATAAGTGTATAAGGAATACTTTTTTATTGTAATGCTAAAAAGCAGGACCCAGGAGGAATTGTGGCTAAATGACGAGCCACCTTTACAGGATATTACTGCTACCACTAAAAGAGTAGAACACATGATAGATTGTGTGGGCAAGGATTGGCAACACAGCAATGAAGTACGTACAGTTAGCAAAAGTATAGGAACTAAGAGTACATATAAATTCACAGGTCAATGTTTTAGATGTGGTGTTATGGGGTATATGGCCAATCATAAAAAGTATCCAATCAAAGTTTAGGGAGTGAGGATATATTTTCAAGAGGTATACCTCAGTTCCCCTTGAATGAATACATTAAGCCAACAAGAGAGGTAACTTCTCAAACAAAAGATCTGATCTTCTGAGTGGAGAAACCCTATCCTATTTTAACAGACTCTCACCCATGTATTTCTACGCGACATGCTTCATCATCGAGTACTCGTATGGTAGACTAGACAATGTAGTGGGAGGGCTCAATCCCACTTTTGGGGGGAGCTCTTTAATTATCTGTGGAGATATCTTGCTGGGACCTGGAGAAATATGAGAGAATGAAATGCCTCTGGGTGTACCCTTTATCAGGCATTTTAATAATCAACACCCAGGGACAGATTTAAAATGCAAAACGTTGGATGTGTGAGGAAAGTTATTGCTTTCCACATCCATAGGTTAACATGTTTCAGCTGATAGTTAATGTCTAAAAAGGTCAGTAAGCTCTCATCAGGACCATCCAGTTCACGGATACTGTACTCAAATTGCCAAAACAGACCCCTGCATCCTCGCGGTGCGGGGGACCCCTGAGCTGCAGGGGACCCCCTCCGCACAGTACTTATGCCTGAGTGCTCCGGAATAAATCCCGAGCGGGGACCCCTCCGTGTATTTTGCAGGGGGGCACCTTGAACTTTCGTTACGCCACTGCCATGATCCTTACATGCATTCATTCATGCATCTACAGTGCCAGGTTCGTCTGTTGTTGCTGGGTATTTCCCTTAGGTAATGTTTCTAGAAAAAGAATGAAGAAACAGAGAAAAATTTATATTAGTTGACACAGTTTGAATATCCTCCAACTGTGCATGGAAAGTATTACACAAATATATGTAATCAAAATGTAAATAGGCCCGTGTTTGAGTCTTTGCACACCATACGTAGCGCAGGAAAAATAATGTAAAATAAATGTTTACATTACTAGTGCAGCAACATTGAAACAGTAAAAAAAAATATATACTTTAAAAATGCCCCAAACACAAATAACCCTAGAGACAAGTTACCCTATCGAAAGACTGTTAAATATTGTAGAAAATGCACATTAATCAACCATCTCACTCACAGAAAATGGACGGCAAGCACATGGTGGCTAAGAACAAAAAAACTTATTTGACTATATATGCCTGGAGTCACCCCTAACCCTAACCAATTTCAGGTAAGATTTCGAAACTCTATTAGTAATATTGCCACATGGATGCCACAAAACTGTCTGCAGCTTAATACAAGCAAGACGGAGATCGTTCTGTTTGGTAAGGCCCACTCGGTATGGCCGGATGACTGGTGGCCAAATAGTCTGGATGTAGTCTCAATTTCAAAGGTTGTGGCCAGAAATCTGGGTATCATTGTGGATGAGGATCCTTCCATGAAAGAGCATGTTAATGCAATCCCTAGTTCATGCTCTAGAATAATGCGCCCGCTCAGATTTTCTTTTTTTTTTTGTCTACCTCTCCAATCAAGAAAATCCCTAGTCCAAGCTCTGATAATTAGTCACCTTGACTATGGGAATGCACTAATGGCTTCTATGAATAAAAGATTGTTTACTCAACTTCTGGTGGTTCACAATGCAGCTGCATGGTAAGTTTGTCATCTTTCCCTCGCTTTCCATCTGAACCCATTCTTCGAAGTTTGCACTGGCTGCTCATGAGAAAGCGATCATTGTCAAACTTCTTTGTTTGGTACATAAATGTCTTTATGGCAATGCACCACAATATCTACAAAAAAGCTAAAATGTTAAGCCCTCAATAGGAGTCTTAGGTATAGTTGAAAAAGTTTGCTACATTCTTGCCGCATCCTTACTGCCAGATACGGGGGCAGATCCTTTTCATATTTGACTCCTTTGATCCGGAATCAGCCTCCCCTACACTTACGTATAAGAACTAATTTTAGACATTTTAAAAAAGATCTTAAAACATGGTTGTTATATCTTTGTATGTGTCTCACATTCTGCTGTTTTTAACCTGTTTAAAGGAGCAGCGCCAAGAGATCTTTTAGGGTGACTTGTTGTGCTTAATAAGAATCAAAACATACCATATAAAATATCAAACAAAAACATAACCTATATTGAGCATGAATTCAAAGCTATCAACAAGACTTTGTAAAAATAAAAATATCTCTAACAGTCAGAATGTAAAAAATCCATTAACAAATGCTTGCACGTCCTACATGATTGTAGGCTGCAAACAGTAAGCGCCATAGCGAAATGACAAACCTGGGTAAAATTCCGAAGCACAAAGGTAATGAGGAAATAACTATAATCGCAGGCCTCCACCATCCCAGAATGTTCATTGCTCTTACATTCTTTTCTTATCCCTTCATTTCACGAGTGCCTGCCTGCACTCTCACTCCAAACTCAGGCATATCCAGCAACTACAAACAAACAAACTGGAAAACAAATGTAGTGGTACCTGCCAGCAACATACATTTAGCAAAATACTGCACTGAACTTACCTGATTTTACCCAAAATAGTAAAATATTCAGGGGTAGATGATGGAGCAGAGATTGCTGACTAAGATAGAGTGACACTTGCCCTCAAAAATACACATCTAAAATGATCAACAGCTGAGCAAAGCAGAAGTGGGAGCCTTTAGTACAGAAAGAGAAAGTTAATATTCTCTGTACCACAGTCTTGTTCTCTATCGTGTTTCATTTATAAACAAAAAAGTGAAGAAAATACATATTGTGCTGAAGAACAATTACCCAAACGGTCCACTTACATAAGCAAATCACCTCAAAATTCATTTTTATTTAATTTAGCAGTGCCCACGTTAAAGAACTGCACCTATCGTATGTGTAAATCATATCGTTTCTGTGCTCCTTTGATAAATGTTTACCCAGAACAGCAATTTTGTTTATGCAAAATGGTGTAATGGCATATTCTTAGGCTTTTCATGTCGTTTACCCAACATCAATGCCAAAGATTGCATGAGATTATGTTGTGATCTTATGTATTGCTATTGGGTGATGTCTCTAAATGGTTGCCCAGCAGCTGTAGCCTGGCGACAGGTGTTCTACTACGTGACGCCAGTCTGTGGAGTCACGGAGACAGGACAGCTGTGTGTGAGGAAGCAGCTGTTGGGGGTTGCTGTTATCTATCTTCAATAAACCTCTTCCCAGTCCAATCGGTTCCCGTTTTCTCTTCAAAATTGGCGACGAGGATGGGATCGCGGCATCAAAGAAGAATGGGAGAGCAAGAATTTATTTAAGAAGGAGAAGAGGATGAAGATTTCTTGAAAGAATTACACAGCATTGTGATCTTGTATGTAAAAGGTCATTGGAGAACCCCAAGGCAAGGAAACATCTACGTGTGGAAGTGTCAATGAAGTAACCTTGGATTTGGGTTAAAAAGGTGTTTTAGTACTTCGGTGATTGCCTTGAAACTGTCTATTGAATTTAAATGAAGCTCGGTTTTCCAGCGAACATTTACCATAGTTACTGCTAAGGTTCACCTGTCAAGGAAAAAAAAGACCTTAAGGCTTTAAGAATACCTCTAAGAGCCAATGGAACATTCCTTACTTTATGTCCTCTAGGAATGGTACCCTCTTTCAGAATGATACGATGTTTGAATTTTTTCAAACATCCTAACTCTTTTTTAAATAAATTTGGAAATTTGGATTTCCAAAATTCGGAATCTGAAGATTCAGTCAACAAAACTTGGGCCGGATGGTTGGGATTTAGAATAATATCTAACTTTTTCTGCTCCCTCCACCCTAATAAGGATTTACCTTTCTCTACGACATATATCTTGGCTTCCGTTTCTCTGTCTTGAAATTTGATTTTGGCAGAAAAATACCCCAATACCGGTAACCTCTGACCACAATATCCTACCGGATTAACATCAGTAGGTGCTAGTGTTTTAGAACCCAATTTTTCCCAAACCTGCTTGTCAATTAAGGTAAAAGGGGAACATGAATCTGCCCATATAGGAATCATTGTGTTGTCTATAGTGAAGTTACACTTTGGTGGAATGTAACTGTCACCACCTTTTGCACCAACATCGTTAACATCATCTATTACATATATTTCTACCTCACTTTCTTCGGAACTTTCCACGGAAATATCTCTAATTACATTCACTTTTGTACTAGGTTGAATGATATTAGATGCTTTACATACTCTAGAAAAATGGCCTATTTTCCTACATTTATAACATCTAGTCTTCGCAGCCGGGCAATGAATAGCGTCTGCGGAATGTCTGTTGCTTCCACACCTATAACATACTTTGCTTGCATATAAAGGTTGTTTCTTTTTGTTCTCTATTGCTATTGTTAGATGTGAAGGCCATCTAACCTGAGCTTCAATTGGAATTCCATAGAGCATATTATCAAGTCCATTATCGCCGTTTTAGCAGCAGTTTTCTGCCGCTAAAGCGGCAATAATTTTAACGCCGTGCTTGATAATATGCGCCTGCATTTGGTCAATCCCAACGCGTGACCAAACCCTTAGCTACAGAAAGACTTTAAACATGAAGTCAGCCTGACGGTCCCTATCTCAGGCACCCCGTCTAGCTATCTGATTTATAGAAGACTGGGCACTGGGGAAGGAAAGACAGAGGACGTTCATGTTCAGAATTGGCAGTAGAAATATAAAAATATGGCTGCACAAGCAATAAGAAAGCATGTGAAGGAGAAATCATAAGGGATCAAAAGGGTGTGACAGAGCAGGATGCAAGAGGAAGCACAAATTAGAAAACATTTTATTGGTCTTTTGCTTGGAGAGTGAGGTAGAGAAGACAGTCAGGGATGCAACTGAGTCGAGGCGAGGAACGTATCACTCACTCATCTCTCTCTCTCTGTCTCTCTATTTTCGTCCTTCTCTCCTTCTCAAAGTCCCCCCTGTGCCTGGTACAATTAATTAACCCAGGGGAGCTGGGGAAAGAAACAGAGACACAAGTTTGCAGGCCAGGCCTTTAAAACCGGCCTCCAATGGCTCCCCGCTAGAAATGGCCGATAGAACAAAAAGGCCAGTGCTGTCCTGGAAGAAAAGTGCAGAGCCCGTGGTCATCTAAAAACACACTAAATGCTCAAACACAGGGCAGCATACACTAAAGGCAATCGGGTTCACAGAAATCACTTCTGAAGCCCACTTGGCACAGCGATACTCCAGTGCAGGGGCGTGGCTATCATTGGTGCAGCAGGTACTGTGGCGCAGGAGCCCAGATGTGTGGGGGGCCCTCTGCACACACAGGGCCATATTATCAATAATGGCAATAACATTATCGCTGCTTTAGCGGCAGGAAACTGCCGCTAAAGCCTTGATAAGGGGCTTGATAATATGCCCTTGTGAATTCCAATTGAAGCCCAGGTTTGTGGTCCTTCACACCAGAACCTAGGCTTCCATTGGAATTCTCCAGGGCATATTCTCAAGCCCCTTATCACCGCTTTAGCGGCAGTTTCCTGCCGCTGAAGCGGCCCTAATGTTATCGCCGTTCTTGATAATATGGCCCACACTGTGGCAGTTTTTCACATGGGCGCTGGGGAGGGGCAATTCCCTTTCTTGCTTTAGGGCTCATGGAGACCTTGGCATTCCACTGCTTCTTTATGGCATTACCCCTGGGACTGGTGCAAACAGCGTCCAGGTAGAGCCGAGTACCAGCGGTTACTAAACTCTCAAGGAATATGAGAAAGTGCACACATTGCTCCACCAGTTAATTACTAGCGTCAAGAGCAGATGGTGGGCATCAGCACGTACCTAACCTATCAAATGTGATGATTGGTAGGGTAAAGGGAGGGGTCATGTGAAGTATAACATCCAAACACTCTGGGGAGCTGGTGGGAAAGTTTCGAGGTTGATGTAATGGATTTCGTCTTCTGCTAAGCAGCGCAATGAAACATTGTACCCATAAAACTAGCACTGATTGTAATGGATACGACTACAATTGTATATCGGTTTACTAATATTAAATTATTGTATATTAAATATATATATAACATATACAACAAAAGCTCCTCATTTGAATCATCAAAATAAACATTTCGATATCTGTATGAAGAGAGAATTTTTTTTTGTTTCTGGGAAATAATCGTGACATCATTTGTATGTTTGATCTTTAGATTCGAATTTTGTGAGCAGAAATATGTTTTTTTCTCTCAGGAAGGACATCACGGTTTGGACTGGAAGTTCTGTTGCTTTGCATACCTATTCTAATATACAGCACTGCGGCATCTAAGGATTTTACATTAACGAATCGCAAATGTTTTTAAAAATAATTAATACGTGTCGAAATGCTGCCCTAGACGGAAGTCTTATTTTTCAGTCTGGTTTGAATAATTAATATTTTGTTTATTTAGGTGTCAGGGGATGAGCTTTCAAAGCAAACCTCTTTGTACAACAGGTCATGCTGCATGCTAGAGAACGTTTTGGAGCTTGTCTTCATTCATTCTTTCAGCAGTGACCTCTGTGAAACCCCTTCAAACTCTGTCCAGAAGAAAGGTAATTGTATAACGTCTATATTGTGCTCAAAAGCATAGACCAGAGCCCCGAGGAAGGAGCCAAATGTCCACTGCAGCCACACAATATTAATTGTTTCGGCATTCAACTCACCAGTATTCCTTCTTTCTTTCAAAAAATGTCACTGTTAATATCCTAACCAGCTTGCACTATTGCTGTTATATGTTTTCAGATGCTGAAGAACTTGGGATGGCTCTAGTGACTGACTTAAGTCTTACTTTTCACCATTCGAAGCTGGGAAATTGCTCACTGAGTTGCATCACAGTACTGTTATCAAATAAATCCATGTTGAGTGCATTCTCGTGCTGACGTCACGTGGGTAGCATCATGCTAACTTCACACCACAGCCCAGCTTTTCAGAGAGGCATAAGAGTATGGCAGGAATACAGGTTTGCAACACCTATGGCCAGTGGAAAGAAGAGGAAGTAAAGGGAATCTACAGAAAATAAAATTTTCAACATTCCAGCCAAGTTGCTTCTGTTGAAAGATTTGGAGAGGGTTAAGCAGCTGAAGCAATTTAAGATCCATAAAAGGCCGAACAGCTTCATTTTATGCATTTTCTTTGTTTCATCGTTTATATAAGGTTTTTCAATTTTTTCAGAATGAATAAATTATTAGTGTAATAATTCAAAAATATTTTATTAAAGACTGATTATTATAAATTAATGCTCAGTTTTGTTTGTTGGTGTAGTGGTTGAGTGTATATGATGGGAATATTTCACATTAATATATGTGCAATGAACTCCAGATAATGTAGTTCATGGCTGTTGGAAAGAGGAGACCTTTCCTGGCTAGCAATTGGTGACTTTTATTGGTGGTACACAGGCCAGGGACATTAGTTTCTTTATTTCATATTCAAACTGGGCATTTGTACTAATACAGAGGGGCTGATTACAATGTCAGTTGGAAAGGCTCCGAAGGGCATTCGGTTAGTCCGAATCCATGTCGGAAGCCTTGTTCCGATCGACTCGGAAACACTTCCCATCGACCGATTACAATGGTTGGGAACCATTCAGACTGTACAACTCGGTTCCGATTCACGTCCGAACGGCATTCAGAGACGCTGAGTCAGTCGGTGCCAACTCGTAGGTCTCTATGGACTGCGTTTCCGACCAAGCGATTACAATGTTGGATTCGGACAGCCTTTCCGAATCGGTCTGTCCAACACGGATCGACTGTCAGACTCCGAATTTGGGGGCCCGTAGCAGGACCTCATTCACCGGGAAGCCTCCAATTGATGCAGAGGGGGTACCCAAGAGACTCCCCTTTACAACCATGCACAGTGTGACAGGAAGCATGGAGTGCCTGCGACAGGGTGTAAGGTTTTTCGCAACCACCCATTTTTTCAATGGGAGCATGTCTTGTTGGTCGGAACACAGGCTCCCGTTGAAGTCAATGGGAGTCCAACCGAACGATATTTGTAAACATCGCAATCCATCGGTCAGACTCCCCGAACCCGAATCAGTCGGAAACCAATCGGAAACCGAGCCGTTCGAAATGCTTTCCGACCTACATCGTAATGAAGCCCAGAGTGTTGATCTTAAGCGATTTCACCACAATGCTTGATCAAAGTGATGGAAATAGCATTTGATTGCTGCCTTAGGATAGATATTTGTGGACCTTTTCACAAATTCAAATTTACAAGTGAGTACATCTACATGCCTAAATTGAAGGGTGGAGTCAACAAAAATTGTGATTTATGACCATAAAGTTATTACTACTACCTTTATGACAATTTTATGTTCCGCACACTTGAGGGAGGTATCCACAAATGGGACAGAAGCCTCTGCAACTGGGACTGTGACCTTCACATACAGGAGGGAGACCTGTGAATGGAGAATTATATACACCTGAAACAAATCATAAACACCTGACACTCGTTCCATCCCAACAACATTAATGCTGCCACACCACAGGATCTGTTTTTTTCCTTTTGGCTTTCAGGTCCTGCAGCCACCACATTCTGCCTGAACAATGAAGATCGCATAATCATAAGAAAATTACACTTCACTCAAGAGAAAACAGCCTTTGTAGTAATATTTGTTTAAAACATTACAAAAAACTGCATAGGTTGCCTTCATTCACCTTTGGTGGAATAAAGAAGGCAGCTATACAGCAAGAGGTGAGAGTCACTTTCAATGCTTTGGGGAGGATGTATGCACTGGGAAAAGTTATAAAATCTGGCAAGATGAGAGGAGGTGGGTGAAGGAGACATTCTCCAGGACTCAGCAAGCATAAGCTCTTCTTGGAGGGCTACATGGATCCTGTCTCACCCTCCTCATGCAGGCTGTCATCTATACAATACACCACTATCAGTTTTATTGTATGACTCTTTCCAACAGCACTAAGGTGGTGTCAAGTAAAATTCTAAACCATTCACTCTCCTCTCTGTCTTTCATTAAAAGCAAACCTACAGTTACTCACCCATATATATCCTTCATCCATACCCACATTGAAAGTCATGCATCATTTCCATAACCCTCAAAACACCCTCTAACACATACCAGAAAAATAACTAAACGTTTTGAATATATTTGCTTTATTTCTACTCTTTCTTTTCTTACAGCCACTCTTCCAAGTGGACTGATGCTTTAGCTGGGGCTAGAGCTATTTCAAATGTAGCAGGATAGCACACAGCACAGTTCTTGCAACATAATCCATCTACCCACACAGGTATTTCCTTAGGCTAAGAATGTCCCTCATACACTATAAAGAGTTGGTTTCACTTGGTTTGTTAAACTCTAACACTGTATGTGTATAATATTTTTAAAATATTTATTCTGGATGCAAAGATCCATAAAACACTATATTATAAAATGTGTTTAGTGATGGCTTATAACCATATTTACCTTTATATTGTTATACCATTATGTGTTCATGCATTTCTATTTCCCTTTTAAGGCCCTGTGTTGTTTTCTCATCCACCAGTTGCAACAGCATTGACTTCTGCTCTAAGCACTGCCCCAACACAGGGAGTGTCAGCATATAGATGGTAGAGACAGGTAAGAGAAATGTCTTCTCTTTTGGCTTTGTGTCTGACTTCTTTGTTTGTCAGTGACAGGGTAGTAGTATATCTTTTTTCAATCATTCCTACTTGCCCCCTTCTCAATTTGTAATGCAGCTCTTAATTAGATAAAATATTATCATAAATAATTTCCCTAAGGAGCAACAATGTAAGTGTAGTCTATAAAATATCTGTTAAAGCTTGTCTTCTCTTGCATGAGAGGAATCTTTGTGAGTCTCAAAATGATTATCTAAACCATCTAAATTGCAAAGTCTTGTATTATTTAGGATGACTTACTCTCCTATGTATGTGTCATGGTCCTGTCAGATTCTGTCATGCAATAGCCCCTGGTGTCCTCCTTGCAAACATTATCACCAATGACAGCAGGGGACATTCTGACAGCAGCCAAGAACTGCTCTACTATTAGTCGGTCGCGCAAGTCTGGGAGTCTCAGATCTTAACTCCCACATTTTATCATTAGTCCTTTTAAAACGTATTTATCTATATTTTATCATATAAACTGTTAGAAGTTGTGTTTACTGACTGTCTTCCTTCCTTGCACTTATTTTGATATGTCAGCATTCACGGATGATTACTTTTAAAAATTGACAATATACATTTCCCATAATTTTTATCTCTATAGGTGCTGATCATAAGATAACTGGGTAACACTAACGACAACAAGAAAGATTCAGCAAGTGACCTCATGGAGCTATTCAGAAATCGAATTTCCATGGCTCAACTAGGTGCGTTAACATTATTGAGATATAATTCCAGAAACTGATCAACCCTTAATTTCATGTTTCTTTATATTCACATTGTACTAAAGGCCAGGTGTATGGGAGTCTTTAGGCCTTGCACCAAGCGTTGCACTGCGCAGAGTCCTTTTGTCCGGTATTCAGAAATGGACCCTGGTATCGTACACGCTTGTGCGTGTGTTTTTTGTTTTGTCTTCTATTGTTGGACTTTTAGTGGCTGTATTTTTTAGACAGAGCACGCAATAGGCCAAAGGCGGGCGCATTGCTCCGCCCACGGCCAATTGGTGTCTGTTACGCGCACTAAAGCCTATCTGGTTTCAATTATAGTGCCCAGACACGGGCACGATAATTGAAAGCATATGGTTGTCTGTGGCGCGCGCGCACCATTGGCGGCTGTCTCTGCTTCCAAAAGTGATTGCTTTCGGTTTCGCGATCGCGTTACTTGTGGCTTTACTTTCAGTTTTGCGATCACTTTACTTGTGGCTTTGCGGCTGCAATACAGTTTGTTGCTTAATTGGGAGGAATGCATGGCTAATCTTTACGTGGTTACAAGGTAAAATAAATGAAGGCGGTTACAAGGCAAAGTAAATGAAAATGCGCGGCAAATATTTACTTTGTTACAAGGTAAAATAAATGAAGGCGGTTACAAGGTAAAAAAAATGAAAAATGCTGGGCAAATATTTACGCAGTTACAAGGTAAACAATGCGTGCCTAATAATTGCACTATACTTCTTTTTTTCTAATATCGCGTCAGGCTTACTGAAATAATTGACTGTATCTGTTTAGCTACAAAACAAGGACTCGTAGGGGCTAAGTCATACATTCTGACTGGACTGAAAATGTGTGATTTTGGATAGAGTTCTTTCTCTTTCCGTTACCCGATTCCCTTAAGTTGTGTGTGGTTGTGTGTGTGAGTGTGTGTGTGTGTGTGTGTGGTTGTGTGTGTGGTTGTGTGTGTGGTTGTGGTTGTGTGTGTGGTTGTGTATGTGTGCTTGTGGTTGTGTGCGTGGTTGTGTGTGTGATTGTGTGTGAGTGTGGTTGGGTGTGGTTGTGTGTGTGGTTGTGTGTGTGTTGTGTTTGTGTGTGGTTGTGTGTGTGCGTGTGGTTGTGTGTGTGGGTGTGTGGTTGTGTGGTTGTGTGTGGTTGTGTGTGTGTGGTTGTGTGTGTGTGTTTTTGTGTGTGGTTGTGTGTGTTTATGTGGTTGTGTGTGTGGTTGTATGTGTGGTTGTGTGTGTGTGGTTGTGTGTGTGTGTGGTTGTGTGGTTGGGTGTGGTTGTGGTTGTGTGTGTGGTTGTGGTTGTGTGTGTGGTGTGTGTGGTTGTGTTTGGTTGTGTGTGTGGTTGTGTGTGGTTGTATGTGTGTGGTTGTGTGTGTGGTTGTGTGTGTTGTGTTTGTGGTTTTGTGTGTGGTTGTGTGTGTGGTTGAGTGTGTGTGGTTGTGTGTGTGTGGTTGTGTGTGTGTGTGGTTGTGTGTGTGTGTGGTTGTGGTTGTGTGTGTGGTTGTGGTTGTGTGTGTTGTGGTGGTTATGTGTGTGGTTGTGGTGGTTGTGTGTGGTTGTGGTGGGTGTGTGTGTGGTTGTGTGTGTGGTTGTGTGTGTGGTTGTTTGTGTGGTTGTGGTTGTGTGTGTGGTTGTGGGTGTGTGTGTGTGTTGTGTTTGTGGTTGTGTGTGTGGTTGTGTGTTTGTGTGGTTGTGTGTGTGGTTGTGTGTGTGTGTGGTTGTATGTGTGGTTGTGGCTGTGTGCGTGTGGTTGGGTGTGGTTGTGTGATTACATGTCACATAATTACACTGTATTCAATACAACATAAATACACTCCACATACCACTCAGTACTACATAATTGCACGTCACATAATTACTCTCAACTTAATGCAAGATAAATGCACTCCACACAATACCACTCTGTGCCACATAATAACACAACACATAATTACACTGTACTCAATGCAACATAAATACACACCTTTCACTCAAGTTCGTGCTATATAAAAAAAACAAAAAAGAAACAATTGCAATCTTTGAGCTGCTATTGGTGTTGCATTATTATTAGCAATACCAACAGCTCAAACTTTGATAATGCGAGACCTATTGCATTGGAAATGCTTGTTAGAAGTTGCAAAGGGAAAAACGGGACTGGTGCGACCACTAAAACGTGTTGTAGTATGGACAAACCCTATTTTGCAAGTCGGTAACCTATTACCGACTAGCAAAAATAGGTTTTTGTGAGTCACTATTAGGAAGGGGAGTGCCAAGGGCGAGTCACACTGGTATGTATGATTGTTTTGCAACCCCAAATGTGTTTGCAAAACATACCCAGTTAACACTTACTTCAAGTAGGTAGTAAGTCATTCACAATCAGGAGGGGTTCCCAGTGGACCCCTTCCCCTTTCTGAATGTTTGGAAAAATACTTTTCTTAAAGCAGGCAGTGGTCCCCCAGACCAATGCCTGCCCTTAAAAAAATGAAAAGAAATGTTTTCATTTTTTTCTTTTAAACAAATCCCATTATCTTTTCAGAAAAACAGGCGCTTTATTTAAAAAGCAAACACAGAGAGCAGGCTACCATCCCTGTGTTCTTGCCCATTCCCAATGGGTTGAAAATTGTGACCTGCCTCATGAATATTGACGAGGCAGGTAATTTGCGACCCCATTGGGAATTGCTAAATGTGTCTAAGACACATTAGTACATTCCGTTTTGCGAGTCACAAATTGCGAGTTGCAAAAAATCACAATTTGCCACTCACAAAATGGAATGGTCGCACATCTGGCCCTAAGTGTGTTATTTTTTTGGGCACAACAATGTAAATGATATTAATGCCCTTTAAACACAAAATTGTATTTGATATATTTTAAAAGTTTACATCTTCTTCTTCCAGGTACTTGAGACATTGCACTGGATGATGATGCTTAACTAGCTACAAGAGGAGGACGGTAGGTAATGCAAGGAGAGAATCCAATCCTTCTCTAAGCTGCTATCTCAATGGCCATCTCTGCTCAAGTAGAAGAGGAGGAGGAGGAGGGAGAAGGTGGTGGTAGGGGAGGAGAATCTGTATGAGGACGTTGTTTCACTAAATAGGACATCACCAAGAAGGCCCCTACATGACCGGACAGCAGTCTTCCTTCAAAATTACTTCTGAGGATTGTCAGTCCCCAGCCATTTGTTAAGCAGCCACAGATCATTGTTCCACCTATACAATACTCACCTCCACAGAGTATTCAACTAATAGGTACCAATGTACAATCCCTTACGCACTCCTCCTGTGAAGGTACACCTCTGATCTTCTCTCATTCATCCGAGCAAGAGAACATCTCTGGTGAAGAACAGGTATTCCCATTTCAACATTCTCTCCCAGAACCCCCAGTTTGCACTCCTCTTCATGCTGGAAAACCTGCTAGCCATTTCAGAGAACCACATACTAGGAGCCTGTAAATGTTCTCTTGCTCGGAGGATAATTATTTTCACCAACATGTGCAGAAGAATATTCTTACAATGGGGGCTAATACACATAAAATCGCTGTCTTGCTTCACAGAATCCCTCAGATGATTGTCAGACAGATTGATGAAGAGAATGCAAGACAACATTCCTTGGCCACAAAGATGATAGAGGCAATAAGTAAAACATGCCAAGGTCACTCATCACGGCCAATGTATGCATAAGATTCTACAAGGGTACCTGAACCTAGGAGATAGACACCACCCTGGACCTCTGTCATGTCCACCTGTACAAACTCCATCTTCACCACTTCCTGCTCCACCTACACCACTACAAACTCTACACTATCAACATCACATCACATCAGCCACCTACCACCAGTATTGCAGAGGGGTCGATTCCGATCCCGGGTCAGACAGCTCTCCGAGAGCTGTCCGTAGCCTTACCGTGCGACCGACACATACCCGTAGCCGGTCCGTCCTGTAGAGGAAGTACGATGCGCATAGCTGCCAAAAACACGACCGACACGTAGGCTGTGGGTCAAGCTCCATTCTCCATCCGAGCCGTAACTCCTAACGCTGAACCGAGTCGCCCGGAAGCAGTATCCATAGCAGTTTCCGGCCTGACAAGTACGATGTGTACTTCCTACGCGCCGGACGGGTCGCCACTTATCAGCTACGATTTGCGCCACAACTCAATACATGGCTACGAGACGGACCAGCTTGCAGCGGGTATGAAACGGAGCAACAAGCAGCGTGTACGACACGAACACATCATGAATCCCATCACGCAGGTCATACTAGTACTCTACATCTATGACCGGATCAGGAACCGATGCCGACAGTGCAGGCGGTAAGTCACACACCTACCACACAACAAACGACACGTACCCGCAAAATGACACACACACACAGGAGATCCACATCCTGGCCACTAACAACAGCCCACCGTAGGGGTTGTATGGCCAGCACCACTACCACCCCCACCCATAGGACTTATGTTCCCCAGCACTACTGCCACCCCCACCCCCACCCATAGGGGATCTGTTGCCCATCACTACTGCCACCCCCACCCCTAGGGCTTATGTTGCCTATCACCCCTGCCACCCCCACCCATAGGGGACCTGTTGCCCATCACTACTGCCACCCTCACTCAAAGTGGACCTGGTGCCCATCACTACTGCCACCCCCAGCCATAGGGGACCTGGTGCCCATCACTACTGCCAACCCCCACTCATAGGGGACCTGGTGCCCATCACAACTGCCACCCCCAGCCATAGGGGACCTGTTGCCCATCACTACTGCCACCCCCACTCATAGTGGACCTGGTGCCCATCACTACTGCCACCCCCAGCCATAGGGGACCTGTTGCCCATCGCTACTGCCACCCCCACTCATAGGGCTTATGTTGCCTATCACCCCTGCCACCCCCACCCATAGGGGACCTGTTGCCCATCACTACTGCCACCCCCACTCATAGTGGACCTGGTGCCCATCACTACTGTCACCCCCAGCCATAGGGGACCTGGTGCCCATCACTACTGCCACCCCCACTCATAGGGGACCTGGTGCCCATCACTACTGCCACCCCCAGCCATAGGGGACCTGTTGCCCATCACTACTGTCACCCCCACTCATAGGGGACCTGGTGCCCATCACTACATCCACCCCCAGCCATAGGGGACCTGTTGCCCATCACTACTGCCACCTCCACTCATAGGGGACCTGGTGCCCATCACTACTGCCACCCCCAGCCATAGGGGACCTGTTGCCCATCACTACTGCCACCCCCACTCATAGGGGACCTGGTGTCCATCACTACTGCCACCTCCAGACACAGGGGACCTGTTGCCCATCGCTACTGCCACCCCCACTCATAGGGCTTATGTTGTCCATCACCCCTGCCACCCCCAGCCATAGGGGACCTGTTGCCCATCACTACTGTCACCCCCACTCATAGGGGACCTGGTGCCCATCACTACTGCCACCCCCAGCCATAGGGGACCTGTTGCCCATCACTACTGCCACCTCCACTCATAGGAGACCTGGTGCCCATCACTACTGCCACCCCCAGCCATAGGGGACCTGTTGCCCATCACCCCTGCCACCCCCAGCCATAGGGGACCTGTTGCCCATCACTACTGCCACCCCCACTCATAGGGGACCTGGTGTCCATCACTACTGCCACCTCCAGCCACAGGGGACCTGTTGCCCATCACTACTGCCACCCCCACTCATAGGGCTTATGTTGCCCATCACCCCTGCCACTCCCACCCATAGGAGACCTGTTGCCCATCACTACTGCCACCCCCATTCATAGGGGACCTGGTGCCCATCACTACTGCCACCCCCAGCCATAGGGGACCTGTTGCCCATCACTACTGCCACCCCCAGCCATAGGATGGGCGATGCCCCACACATCCATCACACTCCAATATTAGGTATGTCAGCAAAATACATCCCCCCTGCCATCATGACAACAGTGTGTAGGCTGTGACAAATGCCCACAACAGTGATTCTGACTTCGAACATACAATGTAACTAACAGCACATGTATGACCAACAAATGAGTGTGCCCTACACAAGGCAAGCATCACCATAGCAATGTTCCAATGTAAAAAGAACACCCCCTCACTGTGTAGAACAAAAGTTAAGTGTGGGCTTCCAAACTGCAGCAGATGTTGAGCATTGTGGTGATGGGGTCTAAACCCCCCTCATCACAGTGACCAAAAGGTAAGTGTCATCATGGTCAAAGCTGCAAATAACAAACAGCATGTATGATCCCTGCTCCCAACACATTTAACACTTCTGGGGCGAAGTGGTGGTTGTGTCCCATTCCCACAGAGATGTGGTGAGGCTAACAGTGCTGTGAAAACATAACACACTCTCGGCCATGCGCAGACAGGCACCACACATGGGGGCTGACAATGCATACAGTGTACAATGACACAAGAGCAGAAGTGACCATCACAAAGCATACACACATCTCAAAAATAGACACACTAATCAAAACAACCTGTGGAGACTGTAGGTGTCAGCTCACAGACTCCCATTCCATGCCAGCAATGGCACTTAACAACCAGGATGAATGTGCACAATGATGTGATATGACTCACTGGGACAGCAGGGAAAATCACAGAAACAGCATTCAGACAATGGCCCACGACAGCAATACCAATGCACTGATGCAGATGCACAATCACAAGCAGGCAACCTCACACTGCACATCTGACACAACATGTGTGTGTCTCAGTATCCCCAGGCAACTACACAACACATGAGGGAGGTTGAACCACAGTGACACAGATGTGGACACAGTGCCATACAAAAGTAAACCATCATTGGGACACCCTTAGTGGGCAATCAGGCATTGTGAGATGAGAGGGAGAACAACAGACACATGTGACACAAGCTGGAACGAACACCAACTAACACAGCAAGAGACTGACACACAACAGCACTACCCCTAGTGACTGGACATTGGGGTGACACAAGCATGCATGACACCTCCACTGTGATGACAAAGGCAGATGTCGTACAAACTGAGAAACCCAGACATGTGTCCTGTTCCACCAACGTACATCACACATACACAAACACAAATCACTCAGCATGGCCCCTCATCCATGGACAAACGGGAGCTAAGGGACCATCCATGCAAACATTTACATCAGTCCACCCTCAACACCACACACCCTGAACTGCAACAATGTGCATCTGTGAAGCCCACATGAACAGGTGACATTGCACATGCACCCATGACAAACACAGGAATTTTGGGAGGAACTAAGGTGCACAGACTCATCACACAAGGACATGCTGACACCTGCCAACATAGAAGCCCTGAAACCGACAAGTGGGAAAAGTCACACACACGTACACATGTCTCGATCACTTAAAGGTACCACCTAGGGACATCTACATGACATTGCAAATAAACAAGTGCCTTGGGGAACCCTGACTGTGTCCCATATGTGTCTGACAACATCATCACCACTCAGAACTGACAAATCCCATTGATGATACACCAATTAACAGTAGTGTGTCATGCACCCACACATCTGGTAGCCCAGGGCAAAGTAGTGGGATGAACCCAGTACCACTCAGCAAGCATCAACAACAGGAACATTTCAAGGGAACACTGCCTGTGTATGAAAAGGGATGTAGACATACACACATGCTCATTCAACACACACCATGTGCCCAGGCTATGTCACGGGACAACACTTACTTCAGGGGACCCAACTCCTGTGGAAGCCCAGCTGTGCCAAACATATTCACGTCTCACTCATGTCAGCAGAACACTTGGTCAGTCAGCCATCAGTTACCACACAATGAAGGCTCTGGTCACAACAGCCTGGGTACGTGAGTCTCCCCTAAGTCATCTGCACATACTCAATACATATGTACAACAAGTTGCACAGAGGACCCAGTTGCTCCTATACCAATGATGCCCACACCTGTAGATCCAGTGGTGATGCGTACAAAGTCAGGGAAATAGACAAATTGGACAATGGGAAGCACATCATATGTGCATGGGTGCAAGCCAGAGATGTGACCATGCAAATGAAATGTTCACAGAGATGTCCACAAATAGTTGCTCATGACACACCCAGGTAGCTGCAAAGGATGACATGGATACCCATCAGAATAGGATACATATCTCATGGATCGCTGCCGGGGTGGGGGTGGAGCACTGACCTCTTCTGGGTTCGCCCTGGGGAATGTACACAATGGGCGCTTCGCCTCCACCACGGATGTGACCCCTTGCACTGGATTGAGGAGATCGTGCCTGGGCATTGTGTATTTTTGGCTGTGTCGACTTCCTTTTTCCACAATTTGTGGGGGTATTGATGCTGCACTTTCAGATGGCATTGTGATTACAAATGTTATGCGAGGCTTTTGGGGGGTGCTTGCGGGGAGGGGCGGGGGGATAGCGTTATTTGTACATGTTGGTATAATGTTGAGCACAGCTGATGTCATGGTGATACTATTCATAGCATTTCCATGGTGCGATACTGTGGGGTCGCGTGGGGGTTCCCCTGCGGGGCCTGCGATACACAGGCTCACTGGGGATCTCAGAGGTCTTCGCCTTGATAGTGTAGTGGGGCACAGACTGCACCACCTCTGCATTGTGGGGGTGTGGTGTGCGTCGCGCGCGGCCCTTTGGGGTGGCTCGTTCCTGGGCCCTTCGCTAGTGCACTGCATGTTGTTCTTGACACACGCCTGGCTATGGGGGACACTGCATTAAACACGCTTACGTGGAACGTTAGAGGCCTGGGGGACCCTAGAAAATGGAGACAAGTTCTCTCATATCTGGACCGCCATGCTATACACATAGCCTTTCTCCAGGAGACACACATTCAGGCGCGGTCGAATCCTATCTTTGCCGGCCGATGGGCTCAATACACTGCTTTTTCCTCATTTTCCTCGTACTCTAGAGGAGTTGCAATACTGGTAAAAAAGGGGACCCCCTTCGTTATGGCTGGCAGTAAAAGCGACACCCAGGGCCGGTACTGCTTGATGTGGGGTAGACTTGGGCATTTGGCGGTTGCCCTGGTTTGCTGTTATGGCCCCAACATAGACGACCCGCACTTCTTCACGGACCTTGGTGCACTCATAATAGGTGTCGGGCCACAACATCTCATATGGGGTGGTGATTTCAACACCACGCTTGATCCGCCAATGGATAGGTCCCACCCGGCCCCGCACCACTATACCAGGTCTCGGAGGGCGCTCTTAGAGATACTTGAGGAACATCGCCTGATCGACGCATGGAGACACTTACACGCCGTAACGCGGGAAGGTACACATTTTACGGCACATGCACGCTCCTGGGCAAGGCTGGACTATGTCTTGCTAGCCCCGCGTTTTCACGCGGCGCTCGCTCAGGCCCACCATCTCCCGAGGACTTTTTCTGATCACTCGCCGGTCCGCGTTACCTTGAGGGCGGCCGACTTGGGCCCCCCCCTGACTGCCTGGTGCCTGCAGCCCTCGATGCTGCTAGATGCTGCTTTTCAGGAGGAGCTGCGAGACGAGTGCTTAGATTTCTTTCAGCGTAACAAAGATTCTGTGAGGGAGGTCAAGACTATCTGGGATGCTTTTAAAGTGACCTTACGGGGCGTCTGCATAGCCAAGGGGGCAGGTGTGCTGAAGAGCATACTTGCGCGGCTACGCTCTCTGGAAACTGAACTTACGACGCTTGAGACGTCACTGGCTGATGCCCCGGACGACGCTACCCTGGCGCGCATCCGCGACAAGGTCACCGAGTATACACACGAAGCCGCTCGGGAGTCGAAATTCAGAGGCAAATACTGGTGCGCCCGCCGGTATGGCGAAGGCGAGCGGCCGGGGAAAGCTCTGGCTGCAACGATGAGGTTGATACGTCCTGCGAATACTATTGTGGAGCTTGACGGTGGGGGCAGGCTGCTATATAGGGATACCGCGCAAATTCTCAATGCGTTCGTGACGCACTATCAGGAATTGTATACGTCGTCTAGGGTAGGGGAGCTGCAACTGCATCACTACTTGGAGGACGTTTCCCTGGGATGGCTCAGCGATGCGCAAAGAGAATTTCTGAGCTCCCCCTTTGAATTAGACAAGGTACAGGAGGCTATCATGCACATGCGATCGGGTAAGGCCGCCGGGCTCGATGGGATTCCGATCGAATTTTACAAGACCTACATTGATTTTATGGCGCCGGTCCTGAGGGAGGTGTATGAGGACGCTCTTGAGGTGGGGCATCTCCCCCCTTCGATGCACATGGCTCTCATCACGTCGCTCCTTAAACCCGGGAAAGCGGCGGACAAATGTGATTCCTATCGCCCCCTTTCGTTGCTCAACTGCGACGTGAAGATCCTGGCTAAATTGATAGCTACCCGTATCAATTTACTTCTCCCCAATTTAATATTACCCGACCAAGCTGGGTTTGTGCCCGGAAGGGCAACGTCCCACAACCTGCGCACGTTCTTTTCGATTCTAAATTCGGTGCACGATGACCAACCAATGGCCGCCGTTTTTCTCGATGCCACGAAGGCCTTCGACTCCCTTGAGTGGGATTATGTGTTCCAAGTGCTGGTACGCATGGGATTCCCGGGTATATTTATCTCCTGGATTAAGTTATTATACACCGCTCCTAGCGCCAAAGTATTGATCAATGGTCGTCTTTCGGCTGCGTTTCCCATTACCAGGGGCACCAGGCAGGGTTGCCCCCTGTCGCCCTTGCTGTTCGCTATAGCCATGGAACCCCTGGCCGCGAAGCTGCGGCAGCACCACAAAGAGAAAGCGCTGAGGTGTTTTCAGAGGCAGATATTAATATCTATGTATGCTGATGACATTACACTGTATATTCGGGACCCCAGCGAGAATCTTAACCCGATTCTCAGGGAGGTTATCCGTTTTGGCGTGCTTTCCGGGGTGCAGATCAACTGGAGCAAATCCTGTTTGTTCCCCCTAACCTCCTCCACTGTTCGGTTTGGGATGGACTTCCCCCTCGCCTGTTGTGAGGGGGACTTTAAATATGTGGGCATCCACGTTGAAAAAGACAGGGTTGAGCTCATGCGGGCCAATTATGGCACGGCGATGACCCGTATCTCGGACTGCGTGGCCCGCTGGATCACTCTGCCTCTGTCCATGGCTGGCAGAGCATCGCTGGTCAAAATGGTGATATTGCCACAGTTGCTGTATCTCTTTCTAAACATTCCCTTCTACCCGGGCACCTCCTTTTTTCGTCAGCTCCGCGCGGAGCTCATTCGGCTAGTGTGGGGCGGTAAGTCGCCTCGGCTCAAATGGGAGATCCTTATTAGGCCATACAGTCAGGGCGGATTTGGCATCCCTGATTTTGAGCTGTACTATCGGGCAGCCCAAGCGTATTACGCCTATTTCTGGATACGGCAACCCAGATACATGCCCCAGCTGGCGGCCGAGCATTGGCTGGCTCACCCGATCCCGATAGAGGGCGCACTGTATATTCCGGTGCAGGGAAGAGATAAAACACCCACAACGGTGATTAGCACGGTGACTGCATGGAACCAACTGACGGTCACGCTGGGGTTAGACCTCCTGTATGCGCCGCTCTTGCCCCTTGCCTACCACCCTAGTATGCCACTACTGCAGGAAGCGGGTTTTCAGAAACTGCTTCAAGCTATCCATGTTTCGACGTGGGGGGACTTGTATCATAATGGCGTGTTCCGTTCCATGGACCACCTATATGTGGGATTGCAGCCTTCTCCCCTAGATGTCTTTTACTACCTTAGGCTTCGACAGGGGATGAAGATGCTTACTCCCGACTTTCCGCAGGAGCCCCCACAGATGGCGCCGCTGCAGCGCATCCTCCATGACGATACCCCGGCCCGGTTGGTCTCTAAAATATACAAGGCGGTGCATTCATTATCTGCCTCGTCGCAGCTGGCGGCCAGGGCGCGGTGGGATCTGGAACTGCAGGCCCCGCTGACAGATAAGCAATGGGAGTTCTGCCTGTTACAAACGGAACGCATCTCCTCCAGTAGTCGATTTAGAATAATACACTATAAGTTCATCCACAGGTTGTATTATACTCCTGCCCGACTGTGCAGGTACCGGCTCCGTGACAATGACAGATGCGACAGGTGTCGGGCACGTGGGGCCGATTTCCTCCACCTGGCGTGGGGGTGCGAAGCGGTTCACCGTTTTTGGTGCGAGGTGTTTGCAGCACTCTCCAAAATGATTAACGTGGTGGTCGAGCCCTCCCCTCTCGTCGCTCTGCTGGGTTATGTGGAACCACTACAGGCGGCACACCGCAAATTCGTTGCGCTCGCTTGTTTGCTCGCCAAGAGAAAAGTTGCGTGTCGTTGGGGCAGGGGCAGGGCCCCAAAATTCAAGGAATGGATGCGAGATCTCACCTACTGCCAAGACCAAATAAGTGTATATTCCAAACTTTTGCCACTGGCCTCGCGACCTGCGGATATCTGGGCTCCATTACGTTGTTACCTCCTGGCAGGAGGGGCTCACGCGGATGCCGGGGAAGCCCCATAGCGACCCTCTTCGAGTGCCCTGGGGACCTGTTGAGCGGGGGGTGCCTGCTGCCATTTCCACTGGGTATTATTGAATAGTCGATTTGCACTAGGGACCCTTACACGCGGCTGGGATTTACAGTGCTGCTCTGTTGCAGGTATCTGCTGGGTGCGGGAGATGGGCCCTTTAAGGTGCGGCTTGACTACTGTGGACTCTATTGATTACCTACTGCTTGATGTATTGCACTGCTTTGATGTATATGTCCACCTCAACGCCGCCAATATGATCTTTCTATGTTTCCCTCCATGCTTATAATGTCCTCTATATGCTGGCTGTATGCACTCACTGACATACCTTTTTGTATCTTTTTCTGACTGATGCTGTATGTTCGCTCAAAAGTTCATAAATAAAGTTTAAAAAAAAAGAAAAATACATATCTCATGGCCCACATGGAGTACCTCACATCAACACATCAGTATTCTACATTGGAAACCAAGCATTACAGGTGCAAGGGCATGTTAAACATCATCAATATAATGTACAGCTAAATCAAGTTCACAGGGATAAAGAAAAAAGCTTTATTCACACAAATGCCAAGGAGTGAATTAGAGTGACAACTGTCACACCTTGCTTGCTTGCACTGCTAAGGACCGTGGTCATCCTCTCGGAGGGCCATACATGGGGCAGGCCAGGCACCGCAGGGACAGGATCAGGGCGCAGCAGAAGGAGGCAGTGAAGAGGTGGTGGATGCAGACACTTGCAACTGCAGTGGAGCTGACTGAAGTGGTGGGTGCAGTCACAACTGTGGGGCACAAGTCAGATGGGGTGGGTGCCGGCACAACTCCAGTGGGCAGGTCAGATGGAGTGGATTGGGTCCCCACTGCAGTGCCCAAGTCAGACGGGGTGGTCGTGGACTCCACTGCAGTGCCTACATCCATGGGAGCAGAATGGGGGGCAGGTGAGGTCGGCAGGACGAGGGGGACATGCTCCCCACATCAGTGGCACTAACCGTCTGACCAGGTGTGGAGGAGCAAGTGGTAGGGGGGAGGGCCTTAGCATTTTGGGGATGGTGTATCTGTGGGTGGGGGAACCCGGGGCAGGGAGTGGCGGGGGAACCTCTGGAGTGGTGGCCTGGGGGATGGAGGACGGAGACTTTGCCTTGGAGCTGCATGGTGGCAGGGGGTCTGGCTCTTCCTGCTCCGGGGAGGGTGTCCGGGTGTGAGGGGACTTCTCTTCCCCTTGTAATCATGATCTGCTTGGTCAGTGGAGAAGAGGCCAAGGTCACAGCGGAAGAGCTTCTGGGGAGATCGGGTTGCAGGTGAGGCAAGGGAAGGGGACTGGGAGGGAGAGGTTTCTGAGGACTGCAGAGTGGTTGTGGATGACTGTGTTTGTGTCTGCAAACCAGCCCTGTGAGTGTGGTATCAGTCCCCTGTGCTTGCTTGTATGCACGTCTAGACCTTGGTTTAGGTGTTTGTGTGCTTGGGAGAGGTAGGCTGCTAGGAATCGTGGGTGGTGCAGTGGTAGGAGGGGTGCGGAACTGTTGGAGGAGGGACACTGCTGCCGTCAGGGAGGAGGCCATGGACTGATTGGTCCTCTGTAGGGCAGACATGCCCGATGAAAGGCCCTCCATGAACGACACCAGTTGTGTCAACAGACTTGTGTGTGCATGGAGAACCTTCAGCATCGACATCTGCCCTACACGGATCTGTTTAACTAAGTCCACAGACTCCTCACTCAGGGCAGCAGGGGACATAAGGGGACACATGGGCAGGGGGTGCGGTGCCTGGCACAAAGGAGACATGCTCACGAACACGGGAGCCTACAGGGACCTCTGGGATGGGAGCCGATGGGAGGGTGGTGGTGGTGGTGGTGGCGGGGACAGCCTCACTAGCTGGGGTTTGGTGGCTGCTGACACCCACCTCTACAAGGGAGTCATCCTCAGAGCTGCTGTGGCCCTCAGCTGGGGGTGATGGTGCTGCTGACTCCTCTGTGTGGCTCCACACGCCCTCTGTGCCACTGGGTCCCCCCGACTCCTCTCCTTTTGTCCCTGTCAGGTTCTGTGGCTCCTCCTGGTCCGTGGAGCTGTCCCCTCCTGTGGCCGTGGATGTATCTGGATAGGAATAGGAAGTAAGTGAACAATATCAGTCACCTGGACCGACTGCACAAACCACAGTGAGTACATCACATCACAGGGCAAGCCCTGGCATCATCAGCTGAACACAGCTCAAAGTGCCAACACTGTTTAGAATAATCCAATTGTCATTCTCAACATCAACCATGGCACACATATCCCTCCTTGACTTGCACACATATGTCTGTTGCATGTTGGATGCTAATACCCCAATGTGCTGACATGCACCACCCACACCTCATTTGGACATGTAAGTGAATATGTAGGAGTATGTCACTATACACACAGCACATATCTTGCTACTGACTCAGTACAGGTGTCTGGATGAAGGGATGGGCAGAGACTCATTTCACATGCTTGTGATGCATGCCAGCAACACACACTATGATTTTCTCATGTCATGATAGTCAATGCCACAATGGGGTGCATGGCGCACACTTGAACACAATGCAGAATCACTCATAGCAAGTTAAATGCCATGGCACTGGCATGCCTGAAAAGTCAGTCAACACTGTCTCCTGTCACAGGGGCAGGGCATCCGGACAACAACAATATGCACTGACTCACAATCTTAGCTCAGGGGTAAAGCTAACTCTGCAGATGACCGGCGCACTTGCCCATCCCCTGCAAACAACAGGAACCAGAAGACCCCACATCATGCAAATCAGACATATGAGTCTCTGTAAACACAACTCCATGTACATTAACACATCACAGTCTGCCATGCATATAACCCAGCTGCATGAAGGACACAGTTGCATACACCATTGTGCACTGTCAGATGATCACACACCTATATGTCACACAGGTCTTGTCTCTCACAGTCACATCTCAGATATCCTGCTGACCCTCTGAATCATGGTCACCCCAGTTGTACGTAACAACAAGCCACACCCTAATGACACAGAGGCAGAGACCTGAGGGCACATGTCACTAAGCACAACCTGTAATTTCAGTCACAGGAGTGGGATTACAGAGTGTTTCTAAATGCCCTTGAGGAGGCATGACTGGCCAGGTCTACATGAAACAGTGTTTGGCCCTGGACAGTAGTCAGGTGGCTAAGCAAGTGTGACATACTTGATATACATACTCCTGAGGCCCCAAAATTGGAGTCTCCTGCTGCATGGGTTTGTTTGAAATACCCCAGCCACATGTGGCGAGTCAGACCAGCAATTGGAACACATCTCAAGGGCACACACAGATCACATGTCAGATCTCAGGCATTGGGCAAACAATTGACCCACCCATGAAATACACAACATAGTCACGGGAACAGATGCTGTCTGGTAGCTGAAGCATAGCTGACTGCAGGGACACAGTGCCCTAGTGACACAAGCAACAGACTGTAGGGGCCACACCTGTGGAACAGATGAGGAGGGTGCATCACATAATTGAGGGACCTGAGTATTGGACTACAAGACCTACGTAATGTAGAAGTGTGACCAGGCCAAAAGACTGCAATTAGCATGTCAGACATAGTACACAGATTAGGCATGGACTTACCCCCTTCCTGCTGCCGTCTGGCCTTCAGCTGCCTATCCAGGTCTGGGAAGACCACCGCCAGTATCCGGAGCATGTGGGGGGTCAGCTGAGATGCGCTACAATGAGTCTCATGGTCGGAGCTGGAGGTGATTGAGCGGACATTCAGCCTCCTGAAAAGCTGCTTTCGCTGCATGGAGAAGACCGGAGGGGCCCTCCCATATGAACCTGCAAAGGTGTGCAAAATAATCATTGTATGCTGCATGCTACACAACATGGCAGAGCGGAAGGAGGTGCCTCTCATCCAGGATGACAATGACGATCACCAACCTCCGGCACCTGTGGAGGATCCCGGCCTGGGCCAAGATGCCAGTGATGATGAGGATGAGGGTGACGTCCGCTCACAGCTCATCAACCACTTCTTCACCTGAATGTGAGTTTCCAGGGTTGTTATGTCAATGTATGGAGGTAGACTGGAATGTGTTGTGGCTGCTCTGTTGCTGTCTGAGTGTGTCTGTGTGCCACTTGACTGGATGCGTGCAGTGATGTGTCCATTCAGGTGGTGTGTACTCCACAATAGGGTAGTACTGCTAACTTGTTTTTGTGTAGGTGTCTTGCAACATGTTTTGTGCATGTGTATTACATTTCTCTCCTGTTCTGCTGTGCCTTTGACTGTGTTTTCTGTCTGTCCTTCCCAGGGTACTTTGCCTGTTGTTTGGTCAACACTGACCCCCAACACCCAGAATCCAACACCAGTGTGGAAGTTGTCAATTCCCATCAACTGATGTACCACACATCCCTGGACTTCAATTCTCCAACACTTTGTGAGCGTGTGTCCACTGTTACGTAGAATTACCTTGCAACTATTGTGGAATAAGCATGTTGCTGATGTGTAATGAACCTGTGCTACGCTTTGTTATGTACGTTGTCTGTCTTCCCACGTCTGACTGACATCTGCTTCCCTCACCTGTAGACTTGTTACCACTGACTGGGGTTGGTGTTGTGTCTGTGCATGCCAATATGTTTCAGGTAAACATCATTGTGTGGGATGAGTAACATGGCCATGGTGAGTATGTGTTGTAGTGCCATAGTGGTGTGTCTCCCTCACATGTGTCACATCACCATGACTCACGTTACATTGGTCACACTGTTGCAGTATTTGGCATGCACTGTGTTGTGTAGCAGATCGACATCTCTATGACACATGACAAGTTGGAATCACAACAGAGGCAAGTATGGTGTACTGGTGAGTTTATTTTCAAACATGTGTGATGAAAGTGCACAGGATGGTGGGTGCTGTACATTGGTTTTGGAATACAAAGTTCACATTAGAGTTGGATGTGCTGGTAGATGAAATGTCCAAAGTAAAGTCCACAGTCATCTGCCACATTGGCCCAACATGAACCCTCCAGGTCATGTGGGCGAGTTGTGTGCGATTGGACAAGGTGAACGGGTTTCACACAAGGAACATAGTCCAGAACAGGTTTACAGGCCCTGGGGGATGTGCTGGGACATCTGCCTCTCAAATGTCCAGACCCCTCTGCAAGGCACGCCCTCTGCCTCCCACCCCTCTCAGCACCCCTATCCACACGGGCAGGACCAGCGGCGGGATGCACAGGTGACACTGGGACCCCTTGGGTGGTGTTGCTGGTGGTGTTTGCTGTAGCTTCTGGGGGGTCCTGTGTCCCTGTGCTGTGGGTGTTCAGTGGCCTTGGTCTGTCCGTGTTGGCGGGGGTGCCCTGTCGGTTTCCGGATGCTGGAGGCATGGGTACAGGGGGTGCAGATGTTGATGCTGCTGGAGCTGCATGATGACTCATACCGGAGGGGCCAGGTTGGTCGTCGTCATCCGAAGAGGACAGAGACAGAGTCAAACCAGAGAGCTCAGTGTCCGCCAGAGTCTGGGCCGGGGAATCCTCTTCATTTGGTGCTGGGTGCCCAGCACCACCTGTGTTTGGAAGATACACACGATGTGAGTTATATTTCTACATGCATCGATGGTTCACAAAGATGACATTTTCTACTTTACGAGCAGATGCCTGCCTGTACACTGCTTTTTCCCAGCTTGTCACGGACAGAGTTTGATATTGTTGTTGCCCAGTTCCCAGCATGGCCTTGTGCTCCCCACAACAGAGCCCAGTGTCAGACATCCTGTCAGTCCATTCCCACTCCCTCTGAGGTGAGCATGGTTCAGTGTGAGCTTGCTGGGCCATGTGGGTGGGTGGGGAATGTCTGTGACTGCAACTCCCATCATGCTCCTGGCTACACCCACTTCCCAGCATGCCCATACTTCCTCTCTCTTGACTCTGCTTCCCTGTGAGGGGGGTGACAGCAATGGCAAGATGGCTGACTGTGAAGTCCTGGTGTTTGTTGTAGCCCAGTTCCCAGCAGGGCCTTGTGCTCCCCACAACAGAGCCCAGTGTCACACATCTTGTTAGTCCCTTCCCACTCCCTGTGAGGTGAGCATGGTTCAGTGTATGCTTGCTGGGCCATGTGGGTGGGTGTAGATTGTCTGTGACTGTGACTCCCATCATACTCTTGGCTACACCCCCCTTCCCAGCATGCCCATACTTCCTCCCTCTTGACTCTGCTTCCCTGTGAGGGAGGGTGACAGCAATGGCAAGATGGCTGACTGTGAAATCCTGGTGTTTGTTTGACTACAAGTCCAAAGAGAGCCCCTGTGCTTCACACAGCAGCACCCAGTACGGGGTATCTTTTGCTGATATTTCACTGAAGTGTGGGTCAATGCATTCTACCCGGTGAGTTGTGTGGCGTTTGTGTTGAGGGGGGTGTATCTCCACATGCTGGTAAGTATGGTCAGGGCTGTCAGTCCTCCTTCCCATCATGAAACTTTCTTCAATTGTAGGGCGTGCAAGTTGTCTTTCAGGATGTCAGTCAGTCGTGTCCTGCTTCTGATTTGCACACAACCCTTACCAGGGCCTTGTGCTCCCCACAGCAGGACCCAGTGTTAGCCATCTTGTCAGTCATTTTCCACTCCCTGTGATGTGGGCATGTTTCAGAGAGGTCTTGATGGGCCAATCAGGAGGGGGAGCATTATCTGTGACTACAAGCCCAATCATGCTTTTGGATACACTCACTTCACCTGCATCCCCACTATTCCTTCCTATCAGTCAGCTGCACTGTGAGGTAGTGTGTTTGTGGTGGCAAACTGTCTTGCAGTGTCTATTTAGCTTTGTGCCACTGGCTTGCTCTATTTGTTTGTAGTTTGGTGCATGTCATGACACAGTTCCAAGTCACCATGAGATGGCAGGTATTGTGCTTGTCTGACTAGCATACACATCTTGGGATGATTATCTATTGGTTACTGTAGCTTTGCTTGCAGTGCATGGTTTCACTGTCCCCTTGCCACACAATCTTGGGTATGTTGTTTGTGTACTCACCAGGCTCTGGTATGTCTGTTAGCCCATGGACGCTCTCTGGTGGTAGGATGTCCTGCACCTTCTCCTACCAGGTCCTGAAGTAGACTGGTTTGGCAGGAGGGCCACCACCGGTGCACTGACTCAGGGCGTGATCTTTTTAGATGAGTTTCTTGACCCTCCTGCGCACGTCATACCACCTGTTCTGGATATCATCCTTTGTGGGCCTTGCTGGTGCTTGAGCGTTCACCTTGTCCACAATCCTCACCCACATCTTTGTTTTCTGTGACATGGGGGCCCTTTGGACCAATGTACCAAACAAATGTGGCTCTACTCTGATGATCTCATCTACTAGCACTTCTAACTTACTGTCTGTGAACTTTGGATTCTTCTTTGGGAGTATGGTGATGGGTGGCGGTGGTGAGGGATGTGTGTGTGAGGGTGCAAGTGAGGGTGGGTTGGTGTTGGTTTTGCTGGCTGTATGTGTGTGCTTTTGGATGAGGTGCTGATGGTGTGTGGGTTGTGTGATGGGTGAGTTGTGAGTGTGTCTGTGGTTGCTGTTTAATGGTGTTTGCTGCTGGCTGTGTCACCTGTTTGCAAGGGATGATGGTAGTGATTGTAGTCCTTTATATATTTGGAGTTGTAGGTGTGTCTTTGTCCCATTTTTTTTGGGTGATATTTATTGGCTTTGTCATTGCTTGTTTGGTCCTTTTTTTGTCTTTTTTCCTTTGGGTTTTGTAGGCATGAAGGAGACGTTCATGTGACGGAAACGGACGCTGCTGTTGTCTCGTGCGAGCTTCTTCGCCTCGTTCACGCTGCCTATCTTCTGTGTTTCATACGCGTCGGTCGCGAAGGTCTCTATTGCTTGTGGGCCCGGTTGTCTGTGCGTGTCGGTCGTGCGGCTTGGTCTCCGTGCGAGTCGGTCTGGTTTTACATGCATTGCATCGTACTGCGCGGAACAGACATCGCGGGTACGGGTCGGTCGGGTTCGTGTCGGTCGTTGAAAATCACGTCGGTTTTCCGGCCGGATCACTATTTTCCCTACGGCTCAGTCGTACGGCTTGTATTCCGTACGTGTCAGTTGTAATTCACTTGCGTTGCATCGTACTGCACGGGTCGCACGGCGCTGGTGCGTGTCGGTCGGTATCCGTTCCGGGTGCGCGTAGGTTGGTTAGTTTTGCGGCCGGAATCGGAATCTGCCCCAGAGTAGCAGGATCGATATCCCAAAAATAACTAATCTTTGGTGTTCTTTTTAAACTCTATCTCTAATACACTCTGAAAGCCTTATGTAAACAGTAAATTTAGGATTCCTTTTTTCTAAATACATGTGTCTGTCTTTCATCTGAATGTTTATTGTTCAAGTTACTACATTGAAAATTGTTATTTATGCTCCGTGTATTTTTTACCTCCTAAATGTATAGTTATTAAAAATGCAAAAGAAACCCATCCCAGGATGCTTGTTTCCGGTCCAGGGAGGACTTGGCTTGGCAGTTAGGTCTGGACTGTTCCCATGAGGCACAGGGTCAAGACTGATTTGCATATGGCTGGTCCAAACTGGGGTGGCGAAGTGGGCAAAAGAACGATGGATTTAACCCAGATCTCTTGACTGGGGGAGAATGTTTGAATCATTCAGCATTCCGTCCATCATTTGTTGCAGTTACTAGTTATTAAAAATTTCATTATGACATTGGCAACATTTTCTAAGTAACCAAGCATTTATTTATCCTGACATACCATATATCATTCTGCAAATATTGCAATAATAAAGAAAGATATTCATGTTTAAAGTTTGACATTTTTTAAAATATTAGAAAAAAAAGTATTACGTAAAATATTATTTTGTACTTGGAAATGGGAAAATTGAAATCAAATAGAGTCTGAATGCAGAGTGGAGATCAAACATCGGAGGTGGGATGGGGTAAACAATGAAAGCAATTAGGAAAAAGCAAAGTGCAAATGGGAAACGTCTATAAACAATAGGGGTTAAATAAAAAAAGTCCTAAAAGAGTTACAAAAAATAACCTACCCATAGCATTAAACTATAATAAAGGCATGTGATAAACCCACGGATAGGTCTGAGTCATCTAATGGCTGTGAGTCTAACATTCTTAGCCTTCTTCATTCGAACTCTTCACCACAATAGGAACATCCTCAATTGACGCAGATGTTAAATGGCGGACCATGTCCCGATCAGACCCCCCTCTGGAAGAAGGAAACACTGGGGTGTCAGGGGAAACAAGGATCACAGACACACTGGGAGATAGAACAACAGTAGGTGGGGGGTTTGTGGAGACAGACACAATATTGGACTACCTCTGAAGGGAGTTGTGAGGCCACATAAAGTTCAGAGCTTCTCAGTTACCATATCCAGACCTCTCCAACTAAGTATTGGATATCCCCACAGATTGCTCCCTGAACATCTCCGATTGTCTTCAGGACCTTCTTGACAACTATTAAGGACCTACATTCTGGGGGAAGGGAGTGGGTTCACAAGAGGGCTGAAGGGTATATGGGGGACTGAAGTGTCCCTCAACTGCTTTTGTTGTTCTGGGAGGAGTAGATGCCAGTGCAGGGAGAACAGCCGGAGGACCCATTAATATGGAGGCCTCAGAAAAGAAGGAGGGAGTGGGTGCAGGTCTAGATAATAATGGGGCCTTCTCCTCAGGCACTAAAGAACGGTCTTACTCAAAGTCAAACTGAACCCCAATATATGTCTCCTACTATTTGGTGTTGTCCAGATTGCCAATGCCCTGTTTGGCTCTTAAGCCTACTCCCAGAATCGTTTGGTGGCATATCTCATTTGTCAATGAGTAGGTGCCCATCCTCTCCTTATGGGCACTCCCTCCTTCTTACTTTTTTCTGGTTCCTACTTTGAAACTGTGTAGTCTTTACCAAACATATAGAAAGCCAATTTATATCTAACATTATTTTTAAATCTTCCATAGAATAAGGAAGGGTCATTTCCTAAACATTTTTATAATCAGGCATTCAAAGGAGGAGAATGGTTTGGTTAAAAAGGGATTTTGTTTGCATAAGCCTGTGATTAAATTAATAGAAGATGTTTGGAAGTCTCTTCAACACATTGCCTATTTTAGATAAGATTATATATGTGCATGGCAACAAAGCAATCTAATGGATTATGTCTTATTGTAGTTTTTAGTGGATAATCTTTGCATATGTTTTAAAAAACTGTGTGAATGTAATTTACTTATAATGGCAATAAAAATGCTGCTTTTAAAATAAAGTACAGGTACACAGTATCAGCATCACATACACAAAGTTAGATTGGAGTTGGATGTGCTGGTAGATGAAATGTCCAAAGTAAAGTCCACAGTCATCTGCCACATTGGCCCAACATGAACCCTCCAGGTCATGTGGGCGAGTTGTGTGCGATTGGACAAGGTGAACGGGTTTCGCACAAGGAACATTGTCCAGAACAGGTTTAGAGGCCCTGGGGGATGTGCTGGGAAATCTGCCTCTCAAATGTCCAGACCCCTCTGCAAGGCACGCCCTCTGCCTCCCACCCCTCTCAGCACCCCTATCCACACGGACAGGACCAGCGGCGGGATGCACAGGTGACACTGGGACCCCTTGGGTGATGTTGCTGGTGGTGTTTGCTGTAGCTTCTGGGGGGTCCTGTGTCCCTGTGCTGTGGGTGTTCAGTGGCCTTGGTCTGTCCGTGTTGGCGGGGGTGCCCTGTCGGTTTCCGGATGCTGGAGGCATGGGTACAGGGGGTGCAGATGTTGATGCTGCTGGTGCTGCATGATGACTCATACCGGAGGGGCCAGGTTGGTCGTCGTCATCCTAAGAGGACAGAGACAGAGTCAAACCAGAGAGCTCAGTGTCCGTCAGACTCTGGGCCAGGGAATCCTCTTCATTTGGTGCTGGGTGCCCAGCACCACCTGTGTTTGGAAGAGACACACGATGTGAGTTATATTTCTACATGCATCTATGGTTCACAAAGATGACATTTTCTACTTTACGAGCAGATGCCTGCCTGTACACTGCTTTTTCCCAGCTTGTCACGGACAGAGTTTGATATTGTTGTTGCCCAGTTCCCAGCATGGCCGTGTGCTCCCCACAACAGAGCCCAGTGTCAGACATCCTGTCAGTCCATTCCCACTCCCTCTGAGGTGAGCATGGTTCAGTGTGAGCTTGCTGGGCCATGTGGGTGGGTGGGGAATGTCTGTGACTGCAACTCCCATCATGCTCCTGGCTACACCCACTTCCCAGCATGCCCATACTTCCTCTCTCTTGACTCTGCTTCCCTGTGAGGGGGGTGACAGCAATGGCAAGATGGCTGACTGTGAAGTCCTGGTGTTTGTTGTAGCCCAGTTCCCAGCAGGGCCTTGTGCTCCCCACAACAGAGCCCAGTGTCACACATCTTGTTAGTCCCTTCCCACTACCTGTGAGGCGAGCATGGTTCAGTGTATGCTTGCTGGGCCATGTGGGTGGGTGTAGATTGTCTGTGACTGCGACTCCCATCATACACTTGGCTACACCCCCCTTCCCAGCATGCCCATACTTCCTCCCTCTTGACTCTGCTTCCCTGTGAGGGGGGGTGACAGCAATGGCAAGATGGCTGACTGTGAAATCCTGGTGTTTGTTTGGCTACAAGTCCAAAGAGAGCCCCTGTGCTTCACACAGCAGCACCCAGTACGGGGTATCTTTTGCTGATATTTCACTAAGGTGTGGGTCAATGCATTCTACCCGGTGAGTTGTGTGGAGTTTGTGTTGAGGGGGGTGTATCTCCACATGCTGGTAAGTATGGTCAGGGCTGTCAGTCCTCCTTCCCATCATGAAACTTTCTTCAATTGTAGGGCGTGCAAGTTGTCTTTCAGGATGTCAGTCAGTCGTGTCCTGCTTCTGATTTGCACACAACCCTTACCAGGGCCTTGTGCTCCCCACAGCAGGACCCAGTGTCAGCCATCTTGTCAGTCATTTTCCACTCCCTGTGATGTGGGCATGTTTCAGAGAGGTCTTGATGGACCAATCAGGAGGGGGAGCATTATCTGTGACTACAGGCCCAATCATGCTTTTGGATACACTCACTTCACCTGCATCCCCACTATTCCTTCCTGTCAGTCAGCTGCACTGTGAGGTAGTGTGTTTGTGGTGGCAAACTGTCTTGCAGTGTCTATTTAGCTTTGTGCCACTGGCTTGCTTTATTTGTTTGTAGTTTGGTGCATGTCATGACACAGTTCCAAGTCACCATGAGATGGCAGGTATTGTGCTTGTCTGACTGGCATACACATCTTGGGATGATTATCTATTGGTTACTGTAGCTTTGCTTGCAGTGCATGGTTTCACTGTCCCCTTGCCACACAATCTTGGGTATGTTGTTTGTGTACTCACCAGGCTCTGGTATGTCTGTTAGCCCATGGACGCTCTCTGGTGGTAGGATGTTCCGCACCTTCTCCTCCCAGGTCCTGAAGTAGACTGGTTTGGCAGGAGGGCCACCGCCGGTGCACTGACTCAGGGCGTGATCTTTTTAGATGAGTTTCTTTACCCTCCTGCGCACGTCATACCACCTGTTCTGGATATCATCCTTTGTGGGCCTTGCTGGTGCTTGAGCGTTCACCTTGTCCACAATCCTCACCCACATCTTTGTTTTTTGTGACATGGGGGCCCTTTGGACCAATGTACCAAACAAATGTGGCTCTACTCTGATGATCTCATCTACTAGCGCATCTAACTTACTGTCTGTGAACTTTGGATTCTTCTTTGGGAGTATGGTGATGGGTGGCGGTGGTGAGGGATGTGTGTGTGAGGGTGCAAGTGAGGGTGGGTTGGTGTTGGTTTTGCTGGCTGTATGTGTGTGCTTTTGGATGAGGTGCTGATGGTGTGTGGGTTGTGTGATGGGTGAGTTGTGAGTGTGTCTGTGGTTGCTGTTTAATGGTGTTTGCTGCTGGCTGTGTCTCCTGTTTGCAAGGGATGATGGTAGTGATTGTAGTCCTTTATATATTGGGAGTTGTAGGTGTGTCTTTGTCCCATTTTTTTGGGGTTGATATTTATTGGCTTTGTCATTGCTTGTTTGATCCTTTTTTTGTCTTTTTTCCTTTGGGTTTTGTAGGCATGAAGGAGACGTTCATGTGACGGAAACGGACGCTGCTGTTGTCTCGTGCGAGCTTCTCCGCCTCGTTCACGCTGCCTATCTTCTGTGTTTCATACGCGTCGGTCGCGAAGGTATCTATTGCTTGTGGGCCCGGTTGTCTGTGCGTGTCGGTCGTGCGGCTTGGTCTCCGTGCGAGTCGGTCTGGTTTTACATGCACTGCATCGTACTGCGCGGAACAGACATCGCGGGTACGGGTCGGTCGGGTTTGTGTCGGTCGGTGAAAATCACGTCGGTTTTCCGGCCGGATCACTATTTTCCCTACGGCTCAGTCGTACGGCTTGTATTCCGTACGTGTCAGTTGTAATTCACTTGCGTTGCATCGTACTGCACGGGTCGCACGGCGCTGGTCCGTGTCGGTCGGTATCCGGTCCGGGTGCGCGTAGGTTGGTTAGTTTTGCGGCCGGAATCGGAATCTGCCCCAGAGTAGCAGGATCGATATCCCAAAAATAACTAATCTTTGGTGTTCTTTTTAAACTCTATCTCTAATACACTCTGAAAGCCTTATGTAAACAGTAAATTTAGGATTCCTTTTTTCTAAATACATGTGTCTGTCTTTCATCTGAATGTTTATTGTTCAAGTTACTACATTGAAAATTGTTATTTATGCTCCGTGTATTTTTTACCTCCTAAATGTATAGTTATTAAAAATGCAAAAGAAACCCATCCCAGGATGCTTGTTTCCGGTCCAGGGAGGACTTGGCTTGGCAGTTAGGTCTGGACTGTTCCCATGAGGCACAGGGTCAAGACTGATTTGCATATGGCTGGTCCAAACTGGGGTGGCGAAGTGGGCAAAAGAACGATGGATTTAACCCAGATCTCTTGACTGGGGGAGAATGTTTGAATCATTCAGCATTCCGTCCATCATTTGTTGCAGTTACTAGTTATTAAAAATTTCATTATGACATTGGCAACATTTTCTAAGTAACCAAGCATTTATTTATCCTGACATACCATACATCATTCTGCAAATATTGCAATAATAAAGAAAGATATTCATGTTTAAAGTTTGAAATTTTTTAAAATATTAGAAAAAAAAGTATTATGTAAAATATTATTTTGTACTTGGAAATGGGAAAATTGAAATCAAATAGAGTCTGAATGCAGAGGGGAGATCAAACATCGGAGGTGGGATGGGGTAAACAATGAAAGCAATTAGGAAAAAGCAAAGTGCAAATGGGAAACGTCTATAAACAATAGGGGTTAAATAAAAAAAGTCCTAAAAGAGTTACAAAAAATAACCTACCCATAGCATTAAACTATAATAAAGTCATGTGATAAACCCACGGATAGGTCTGAGTCATCTAATGGCTGTGAGTCTAACATTCTTAGCCTTCCTCATTCGAACTCTTCACCACAATAGGAACATCCTCAATTGACGCAGATGTTAAATGGCGGACCATGTCCCGATCAGACCCCCCTCTGGAAGAAGGAAGCACTGGGGTGTCAGGGGAAACAGAGATCACAGACACACTCGGAGATAGAACAACAGTAGGTGGGGGGTTTGTGGAGACAGACACAATATTAGACTACCTCTGAAGGGAGTTGTGAGGCCACATAAAGTTCAGAGCTTCTCAGTTACCATATCCAGACCTCTCCAACTAAGTATTGGATATCCCGACAGATTGCTCCCTGAACATCTCCGATTGTCTTCAGGACCTTCTTGACAACTATTAAGGACCTACATTCTGGGGGAAGGGAGTGGGTTCACAAGAGGGCTGAAGGGTATATGGGGGACTGAAGTGTCCCTCAACTGCTGTTGTTGTTCTGGGAGGAGTAGATGCCAGTGCAGGGAGAACAGCCGGAGGACCCATTAATATGGAGGCCTCAGAAAAGAAGGAGGGAGTGGGTGCAGGTCTAGATAATAAGGGGGCCTTCTCCTCAGGCACTAAAGAACGGTCTTACTCAAAGTCAAACTGAACCCCAATATATGTCTCCTACTATTTGGTGTTGTCCAGATTGCCAATGCCCTGTTTGGCTCTTAAGCCTACTCCCAGAATCGTTTCGTGGCATATCTCATTTGTCAATGAGTAGGTGCACATCCTCTCCTTATGGGCACTCCCTCCTTCTTACTTTTTTCTGGTTCCTACTTTGAACCTGTGTAGTCTTTACCAAACATATAGAAAGCCAATTTATATCTAACATTATTTTTAAATCTTCCATAGAATAAGGAAGGGTCATTTCCTAAACATTTTTATAATCAGGCATTCAAAGGAGGTGAATGGTTTGGTTAAAAAGGGATTTTGTTTGCATAAGCCTGTGATTAAATTAATAGAAGATGTTTGGAAGTCTCTTCAACACATTGCCTATTTTAGATAAGATTATATATGTGCATGGCAACAAAGCAATCTAATGGATTCTGTCTTATTGTAGTTTTTAGTGGATAATCTTTGCATATGTTTTAAAAAACTGTGTGAATGTAATTTTCTTATAATGGCAATAAAAATGCTGCTTTTAAAATAAAGTACAGGTACACAGTATCAGCATCACATACACAAAGTTAGATTGGAGTTGGATGTGCTGGTAGATGAAATGTCCAAAGTAAAGTCCACAGTCATCCCAGTTGGTTGGCCCAACATGAACCCTCCAGGTCATGTGGGCGAGTTGTGTGCGATTGGACAAGGTGAACGGGTTTCGCACAAGGAACATTGTCCAGAACAGGTTTAGAGGCCCTGGGGGATGTGCTGGGAAATCTGCCTCTCAAATGTCCAGACCCCTCTGCAAGGCACGCCCTCTGCCTCCCACCCCTATCCACACGGGCAGGACCAGCGGCGGGATGCACAGGTGACACTGGGACCCCTTGGGTGATGTTGCTGGTGGTGTTTGCTGTAGCTTCTGGGGGGTCCTGTGTCCCTGTGCTGTGGGTGTTCAGTGGCCTTGGTCTGTCCGTGTTGGCGGGGGTGCCCTGTCGGTTTCCGGATGCTGGAGGCATGGGTACAGGGGGTGCAGATGTTGATGCTGCTGGTGCTGCATGATGACTCATACCGGAGGGGCCAGGTTGGTCGTCGTCATCCGAAGAGGACAGAGACAGAGTCAAACCAGAGAGCTCAGTGTCCGCCAGAGTCTGGGCCGGGGAATCCTCTTCATTTGGTGCTGGGTGCCCAGCACCACCTGTGTTTGGAAGAGACACACGATGTGAGTTATATTTCTACATGCATCTATGGTTCACAAAGATGACATTTTCTACTTTACGAGCAGATGCCTGCCTGTACACTGCTTTTTCCCAGCTTGTCACGGACAGAGTTTGATATTGTTGTTGCCCAGTTCCCAGCATGGCCATGTGCTCCCCACAACAGAGCCCAGTGCCAGACATCCTGTCACTCCATTCCCACTCCCTCTGAGGTGAGCATGGTTCAGTGTGAGCTTGCTGGGCCATGTGGGTGGGTGGGGAATGTCTGTGACTGCAACTCCCATCATGCTCCTGGCTACACCCACTTCCCAGCATGCCCATACTTCCTCTCTCTTGACTCTGCTTCCCTGTGAGGGGGTGACAGCAATGGCAAGATGGCTGACTGTGAAGTCCTGGTGTTTGTTGTAGCCCAGTTCCCAGCAGGGCCTTGTGCTCCCCACAACAGAGCCCAGTGTCACACATCTTGTTAGTCCCTTCCCACTACCTGTGAGGCGAGCATGGTTCAGTGTATGCTTGCTGGGCCATGTGGGTGGGTGTAGATTGTCTGTGACTGCGACTCCCATCATACTCTTGGCTACACCCCCCTTCCCAGCATGCCCATACTTCCTCCCTCTTGACTCTGCTTCCCTGTAAGGGGGGTGACAGCACTGGCAAGATGGCTGACTGTGAAATCCTGGTGTTTGTTTGGCTACAAGTCCAAAGAGAGCCCCTGTGCTTCACACAGCAGCACCCAGTACGGGGTATCTTTTGCTGATATTTCACTAAGGTGTGGGTCAATGCATTCTACCCGGTGAGTTGTGTGGAGTTTGTGTTGAGGGGGGTGTATCTCCACATGCTGGTAAGTATGGTCAGGGCTGTCAGTCCTCCTTCCCATCATGAAACTTTCTTCAATTGTAGGGCGTGCAAGTTGTCTTTCAGGATGTCAGTCAGTCGTGTCCTGCTTCTGATTTGCACACAACCCTTACCAGGGCCTTGTGCTCCCCACAGCAGGACCCAGTGTCAGCCATCTTGTCAGTCATTTTCCACTCCCTGTGATGTGGGCATGTTTCAGAGAGGTCTTGATGGGCCAATCAGGAGGGGGAGCATTATCTGTGACTACAGGCCCAATCATGCTTTTGGATACACTCACTTCACCTGCATCCCCACTATTCCTCCCTGTCAGTCAGCTGCACTGTGAGGTAGTGTGTTTGTGGTGGCAAACTGTCTTGCAGTGTCTATTTAGCTTTGTGCCACTGGCTTGCTCTATTTGTTTGTAGTTTGGTGCATGTCATGACACAGTTCCAAGTCACCATGAGATGGCAGGTATTGTGCTTGTCTGACTGGCATACACATCTTGGGATGATTATCTATTGGTTACTGTAGCTTTGCTTGCAGTGCATGGTTTCACTGTCCCCTTGCCACACAATCTTGGGTATGTTGTTTGTGTACTCACCAGGCTCTGGTATGTCTGTTAGCCCATGGACGCTCTCTGGTGGTAGGATGTCCCGTACCTTCTCCTCCCAGGTCCTGAAGTAGACTGGTTTGGCAGGAGGGCCACCGCCGGTGCACTGACTCAGGGCGTGATCTTTTTAGATGAGTTTCTTGACCCTCCTGCACACGTCATACCACCTGTTCTGGATATCATCCTTTGTGGGCCTTGCTGGTGCTTGAGCGTTCACCTTGTCCACAATCCTCACCCACATCTTTGTTTTCTGTGACATGGGGGCCCTTTGGACCAATGTACCAAACAAATGTGGCTCTACTCTGATGATCTCATCTACCAGCACTTCTAACTTACTATCTGTGAACTTTGGATTCTTCTTTGGGAGCATGGTGATGGGTGGCGGTGGTGAGGGATGTGTGTGAGGGAGCAAGTGAGGGTGGGTTGGTGTTGGTTTTGCTGGCTGTATGTGTGTGCTTTTGGATGAGGTGCTGATGGTGTGTGGGTTGCGTGATGGGTGAGTTGTGAGTGTGTCTGTGGTTGCTGTTTAATGGTGTTTGCTGCTGGCTGTGTCTCCTGTTTGCAAGGGATGATGGTAGTGATTGTAATCCTTTATATATTTGGAGTTGTAGGTGTGTCTTTGTCCCATTTTTTTTTTGGGTGATATTTATTGGCTTTGTCATTGCTTGTTTGGTCCTTTTTTTGTCTTTTTTCCTTTGGGTTTTGTAGGCATGAAGGAGACGTTCATGTTACGGAAACGGACGCTGCTGTTGTCTCGTGCAAGCTTCTCCGCCTCGTTCACGCTGCCTATCTTCTGTGTTTCATACGCGTCGGTCGCGAAGGTCTCTATTGCTTGTGGGCCCGGTTGTCTGTGCGTGTCGGTCGTGCGGCTTGGTCTCTGTGCGAGTCGGTCTAGTTTGACATGCATTGCATCATACTGCGCGGATCAGACATCGCGGGTACGGGTCGGTCGGGTTCGTGTCGGTCGGTGAAAATCGCGTCGGTTTTCCGGCCGGATCACTATTTTCCCTACGGCTCAGTCGTACGGCTTGTATTCCGTACGTGTCAGTTGTAATTCACTTGCGTTGCATCATACTGCACGGGTCGCACGGCGCTGGTCCGTGTCGGTCGGTATCCGGTCCGGGTGCGCGTAGGTTGGTTAGTTTTGCGGCCGGAATCAGAATCTGCCCCAGAGTAGCAGGATCAATATCCCAAAAATAACTAATCTTTGGTGTTTTTTTTAAACTCTATCTCTAATACACTCACTGAAAGCCTTATGTAAACAGTAAATTTAGGATTCCTTTTTTCTAAATACATGTGTCTGTCTTTCATCTGAATGTTTATTGTTCAAGTTACTACATTGAAAATTGTTATTTATGCTCCGTGCATTTTTTACCTCCTAAATGTATAGTTATTAAAAATGCAAAAGAAACCCATCCCAGGATGCTTGTTTCCGGTCCAGGGAGGACTTGGCTTGGCAGTTAGGTCTGGACTGTTCCCATGAGGCACAGGGTCAAGACTGATTTGCATATGGCTGGTCCAAACTGGGGTCGCGAAGTGGGCAAAAGAACGATGGATTTAACCCAGATCTCTTGACTGGGGGAGAATGTTTGAATCATTCAGCATTCCGTCCATCATTTGTTGCAGTTACTAGTTATTAAAAATGTCATTATGACATTGGCAACATTTTCTAAGTAACCAAGCATTTATTTATCCTGACATACCATACATCATTCTGCAAATATTGCAATAATAAAGAAAGACATTCATGTTTAAAGTTTGAAATTTTTTAAAATATTAGAAAAAAAAGTATTATGTAAAATATTATTTTGTACTTGGAAGTGGGATGGGGTAAACAATGAAAGCAATTAGGAAAAAGCAAAGTGCAAATGGGAAACGTCTATAAACAATAGGGGTTAAATAAAAAAAGTCCTAAAAGAGTTACAAAAAATAACCTACCCATTGCATTAAACTATAATACAGTCATGTGATAAACCCATGTGGTTCCTACTTTGAAACTGTGTAGTCTTTACCAAACATATAGAAAGCCAATTTATATCTAACATTATTTTTAAATCTTCCATAGAATAAGGAAGGGTCATTTCCTAAACATTTTTATAATCAGGCATTCAAAGGAGGTGAATGGTTTGGTTAAAAAAGGGATTTTGTTTGCATAAGCCTGTGATTAAATTAATAGAAGATGTTTGGAAGTCTCTTCAACACATTGCCTATTTTAGATAAGATTATATATGTGCATGGCAACAAAGCAATCTAATGGATTCTGTCTTATTGTAGTTTTTAGTGGATAATCTTTGCATATGTTTTAAAAAACTGTGTGAATGTAATTTTCTTATAATTGCAATAAAAATGCTGCTTTTAAAATAAAGTACAGGTACACAGTATCAGCATCACATACACAAAGTTTGAATGGAATTGAAATAGTCCCTAATGTTGAAGTGATGATTTAACTATTATGTTGACTTTAAATATACTATTTGCAAAGCATTTCTCTTGTATCCAGATACGATGAATAGTAAATCAAAACAAAACTACAACTATACATGCATTTAAGTATTTCTCAACTTTCATAACTTTTAATGCATCTACAGATAACACAGGTTAATTATAACAGGGAATATTAGAACAAAGCTCAAACACACTGCCCACCACTGTCAAGACGCGTGGGGCAGCCAGGGTCCATGCAGGTAGCAGCGGTGGGGTGGTGGGCTTGGGTAAGTGGAGATTTTGAGTGATGATGCCGAGGACAAAATTAATTATTTATCTATTTTTCCCTCTGCATCGTCCCTCGAAATCCCCCCTCACCCAGCCCCACTGCTGTTACCGGCACGGACCGCGGCTGGCATAGGGGCATATTAACAAGGGGATATCACCACGAGAACTTCACTTTTAGTGACGTTCGGTTGGCGATATGCCCTTCTCTATATTCACAAAGCGGCGTTAAGCCACTTTTTGTAGCTTAACGCCACCTTGTAAATAAGGCCTCTTTACACTACACACATCACTTAGCATGAAAGGGATGTGCAATGGATGTTGCTCCTGGCGTTACTCTGCAAACCCATTGCTTTTGACACTGCTCCAGATTTACAAGGAGGTAAAATGTGGCATTAGGAGAAATGCTTTTATTTCTCCTCGTTTTTGCCTTTTCTCTGTGTCACACATAGAAATAGCAAATGCCATTAATGATTGTTTATGTGCAGGAAGGCTTCCCTTCCAGCACATAAACAATCATTAAATAAGGAAGATTTGCTGCTTCTAGGTGTGCTGCAGATTGCAGCACACCTAAAAGTAAGAAAGCACCATTAGTGATTGTTTATGTGCAGGAAGGGACACCATCCAGCTCATAAATAATCATTCCCTGCAACTCGGGCACTCTTGCACTATGGTGCAAGGGTGCCGGCATTGGCCCAAGGCAGCTAAATTTAGCTCAAACATTAGGAAAACACAGGGGTGTGCCGTATTCTGAAAACAGTGCATCCCTGCGTTTTGAAAATGTTGATCTGACATTTTCTTTGTAAATATGCCCCCTGATCTCTTAAGTGAATATACATATGAAACACTTACTAGCTGTCCTCTGCTCAGATTATTCCCATTTCTTCGCCTGTGAATAGTATGAATGGGGTGGCCCTCTCATCTTCTTCTTCAGACATGCTGTGGGAATTATAAAAGAAAGATGCAACAGGAATAAAGGATGGTGTTGGGGTGTTGAGATGATGGCTCAGAATGAGCTTAAAATGGCTGATTCCCTCTTCCTGTTTGTAATTTGTTTTATGTTGCAGTAGGTAGAGATCTCGATCCCACATGGGGAAGGTACCTATCCGCATACAGAAAAGAAATCTCTGCATATAGGAAAGAGACTCCAGCATGTAGGAAAAACCAAAAGCAGTTTATAGGTTCACAAAAGTAATAACAGTGATTGATTATACATGTAACATATGTGTTGAAAGTAAGGGTTATATTCCATTCATTCTAAAACACAAGAGTACTATGTGAGAGTTTGCAAAGTGTTTGAATGTTATTGCAAATGGAAAGTGTTATGCAATACACCAGCACCCCATCCCACCCCCCATATGATCCAGACATCTGAATTGTGACTTAAGGTTCCCAAACCTGTCTACAATAATGGCTTGTGTATGTATGTGAAGCAGAGGGTTGGACGTCTGTAGGGTGTGAGGAGACAAGGAGAGAACACATACTAGTCTTTGCCTTCAAGAAAGACATATATAATGTTAAAACATAGGCCACTATTTTAAATGTAATGTTAAATGCAATACATCATGCCTACATATATGTAGTCAGTGTCAGGGTAATGTCCATATTTTGGGTTGTATTGGTTAATGAGTATGTTTGAGATGTCACACCAGATGCATTTGTAGTCCTATTGTGAGGTGATATTACTTACCAATTAGACATACATCACTGAACCAGTAACCAAGTGGCCTGCAAGATTTGACTGACAGAAGATTTAGCTGTTGTGTGTGCTTCCAGGAGAGGGAATGTGTCCATCAGTGAAGCAGCCCTTTGCATTGCAGATAGATTGCATGTTGACAGAGTGCCACCTGTGTATTTTAAGAAAAAGGTGTGTTTTGTGGTGAGGTAGCTGAAGTGCTACATGGGCACAATCAATAGTATCTAGCACAAGAGGGAGGCCAAAAGCACTAAATTCCCTTCCCATCCTTTGCCTCTCCACTAGAGCATGGTTATAAATAGGTGCACTCTTCTTTTTGATGCATTTCAGTACCATATGCAAGCGCCAAGACATGCTTGCCTGTGAGATGCCTATGTTTTCAGAGCTGTTCCTCTGGAAGAATCGAGCAGCCATGAAATGGAGCTCAGAATGTATTTTTACATAGTTAGGGATAGTCTTGGTGCGGGCTGTAGGTGAATCAAGCTCCTGCTACCAGTCTACAAGCATGCCAAGAATAAAAGTAGGTGAAAAGCTGTATCTGGCAATGAGTACTGCCCAGGACAGCCCAACGTTCCTTTGCCTGCAAACACTCTCATCTCTCCTCAAATATTTTTTCTGCAAAATGAGAAGCAAAACACCAAACATGTTCACCAACAAAGGGAAGGCAGAAAAAGTTGTTTGGTGTGTGAGTTAATTTCTTAAATGGCCAACAGAGATGTGCTGGGTTGTTGTTGAAATGACTGATGGAGCTCATACAAATTACTACTTACTTTTTCAGGTGTGTTGTAAGTGTGGTAAGCCTGTTATAAAATTCAACAGGATTAACTTTAAAAAATACATTGAATCTTTAAAAAACACCTTGTAATATTATGACACAGGATTTACTTAAAAGTTTACAAAATTGTTAAATCTTAAAAACAGACTTTATTTTACTATATGACTTCTTTACTTTCTATGGAATAGTTTTATGGTACCAGTGGTTGGTCATGCGTCATGCTGGTCTTACTTCAAGGCTAAGATAGAGTACATTTCCTGCTTGTTAAAAATGGGTTTCCTGTTTGCCTGAGGTATGCACCCAGACCAGGCAGGAACCACCACTCTAGTAAAAGGTAAGAGATTCACAATAAGATAACCTGTGATAACCCTCTGGTAACTTGGCACAGAGCAGTCAGGCTTATCTACAATGTCAATGTGTAAAGTATTTGTGCAACACACACACCTTAACACAATGAATACACCACAAAAAGACTCCACATAGAGTTTGACAAATAGAGAATATTGATCTGAGCAAAATGAGACCAAAAATACAAAAATCCAATCAGTAGAATTTGAGATATAAATTTTTAAAGATTAAATCAAAAATAGTGCTCAGAAGTCACTAGTGGTTAAAAGGTTACTTGAGGTCATGAGGGACCAGTGCGAATCCAAATTCGATCAACGGCAGAACGGTTGCAAGACCCAGACACGTCCCGCTGAAGAATGACCTAGTATTTAGCTTTTGTTAACATTGAGAGTCTATTGCAGCGTCGTCAAACAGTACAAAGGTGGTTCCATCTTGTTGAAGTAAATGCAATGCGTCATCGTCAAGCTGCACTGAGTGTCGTCATTGAGCTGTACAGTCTGTGGATCTACTATCATTGAGCAGCCTCTGCATCGGCATCAAATGGTGATGCAGTAGAATTTCTCACGCAGTTGATGTAATGCAGCTGTATTTGGTGAAAACAACTGCAAAACCCACTTCTGAGGCCCAGAGCTTGACGAGGTCACCTAAAGCAATGGTAGGACTCACAGAAGGCAGAGGCAAGCAACACCAGAAGAATTGTAGGAAGTCTTTAGTGTCCTTGAGAGTTTCATCTGTGTGCCAAATTGCACTATAAGACAGAAATGCAGTCCTGCTATGCGGAACGTGCGTGTGCCACACCCAGGCAAAACCTGGGTCAAGGAGGGTCCATCTTTGACCGTAATTGCCAGGGACAGACAGGGCATGGCCTCACCCGTGACTCAGTCAACTAAAAGCATGAGTAGATAACATTTTTATCACGCATTGCTTTGGGAGTTGTTTTCCTCTAATGATTTATACGAGTGTGTAGATACATGCTGCTTTTCATTTCCCCTTGTTGCCCCAGTTTAGAGTGCCTGGTATTGTCCTAGGTTCTGGTGACTCAGACAACTGACGGCCTCGTAGAGGAGGGGCCACCTGTAAGATCTCGCTCTATCTGGGCAGCATGTACCAATTCTAGCGGATGATAGAGATCGGCCGAGGTAAATCTCTTTGTTTTTAGAAACTTTGGGTAATGTCTTGCTTCGCCTTTCAGATAATACAGAATCTCCCACATGGTGGCTCAAACATGGCAAAGCAAAATGTAAAACCCAACAATACCTAGAAAAGGGTTTTATTTTATAAAATGCAAAGACTCTCTTTTCAGAATAAGGCTTGAGGTTTATTGATGCAATGCTCTCTAACAGAAAGGCTTTCCCAGATGCCAAAATGAACAACATTGAAATATATATATATATATATATATATATATATATATATATATAAAAAAAAAAAAATATATATATATATATATATATATATATAAAACCTACTGGCGGTCGCCAGTAGGTAGTTATAGTTAGGACCTAGTTACCATAGGAAAATCGCAACATACTATTCCCAATTTCTTTGGCGCCGATTGACGAATCTTTGCAAAATTTTCAAAACTCCTGGGGCACTCCAGTCCACTCCTATCTTGTTTCGGGGTGATTCAGCAAGCGGTGGCTGAGAAAAAAGGGGGGTCCCAAGACGTGTTTTCCCCATGCAATTTTCCATAGGAACCTTTAGTCGTAGCTACAGTCCGAACTGCTGAACGGAATTACACCAAATTTGGCAAAAAGGTAGACTTTGGTTCAGATCGTGCCTTTTAGTTAAATGGTGTAAATCCGTTCAGTAGTTTTTACAATATTAATGGAAAAATAAATATATATATCTGGGCGGAGCCTAACCACACATCTCATCGTGAGATCTGATTGGCTGTCAGCACTTCATCCAAGAAGTGTTGGCAGCCATTTTCGGACCAATATACATGATAGCACCTCATTAAAAAGCATTGCAGTTAATAGAAGGTTTTAAGACTTTAGTTACATTATAAATCATTTGTTGATGGTACCATACTCATTTTAGGAATTGTGGTGTGTTCTAAGGTGATTTTACCAAGTGAAAAAGCCTTCTGCTGGGATATCATGAATCATGTTTGAGAGAAAACTATTTTCTCATGCTTTTCCCACAGAGGTTTGGAAGGTGAACTATAAGATAAACTGAGAGCATATTTTCTGTAAATTCACATTATCTTTCTCAGTCATGGGAGAATGAAGTCTGACATTCTCAGTAAAACATGTACATCCAACAAGGGCAGAGACTGTCAGTTGATTCCTTTGAGTTCTACTGCAGCTTCGCAGAGTGTTCTAGAGAACAACTAGAGCGTTAACAGTCCTACTTACGACAAACGTATTGCACACCTGAAGCCATCTTGATTGGAATAAAGTGGTAACTCTTAAAACATTTAATTTAAAAAAGGAACAAAATGAGGGGGTTCAATTTGCCATAGAAGGTATGATTAGTGCTGCAGAAAGAAAAATTAGGCCACATTTGTAGTGACTTCTCAAATCCTCTTCTATTTCATTAAAAAATCCTGACATGCAGACTGAAACATGCACTTTCAATACCAGCAGCAGACTTCCCTGTTGAGCAGTAGCTTTACTACAGTGATCTAATGAGCAACTAGAGTGCTAACATTCTGAATTTATGGCAAATGTGTGGCACATCTGAATGCCTTCTTGATGGAATCAAAGTAAAAAATTAAAGTATTTCCTACTGAGGAAACTGTAGTAAATGAGGAAATTAGGAAACGTCATTACAAATAAGTCTCCCAAGATGGCCACCAGAGACAAAAGAGCCCAAATGTAGCAAAAATATCACCCAGATGTAGCCCAAGTATAGCCCAATGGCAGAATGTCCCAGAGTGTTCTAAAGAACAACTAGAGCGCTAACCGTCTTACTTATGACAAAAGTATGGCACACCTGAAGCCATCTTGATTGGAATAAAGTGGTAACACTTAAAACGTTTAATTTGCAAAAGAACAAAATGAGGGGGTTCATTTTGCCATAGAAATTATGATTAGTGCAGCAGAAAGAAAAATTAGGGCACATTTTGACTTCTCAAATCCTCTTCTATTTCATTAATAAATTCTGACATGTAGACTGAAATATGCACTGTGAATACCACCAGCAGATTTCCCTGGTGGCCAGTAGCTTTACTACAGTGATCTAATGAGCAACTAGAGTGCTAACATTCAGAATTTATGGCAAATGTGTGACACATCTGAATGCCTTCTTGATGGAATCAAAGTAAAAAACTGAAAGTATTTCCTACTGAGGAGACTGCAGTAAATGAGGAAATTAGGAAACTTCATAACAAATAAATCTCCCAAGATGGCCACCAGCGACAAAAGAGTCCAAATGTAAGACAAATATCACCCAGATGTAGCCCACATGTAGCCCAATGACAGAAGTGTGCATAACACTTTTTATTTTTTGTGTTTTTGCAGTTTTATATAGTGCAGACTTGTCAGGTATTGGAGTGCTTTACATGAGCATTGGTTACATCACACAAGAACAAATTCATTTTGGTTGTAGACATGGGGAGATTAAGTGATTTGACCAGAATCACAGAATGTCGAGCTTAAGCAGAAACGTCAACCTGGTTCCCCAGTTGCAAAGTCTGCAGCTCTGGAATTAACACCACATCCTCTCCCCTAAGTGCAACATTTAATCAAGTGGTCAACTGGATTAAAAACATAAAGATAACATCATTTAAAAGTGCTTTGTGGGTATTTGAAAGCTCTGAAAATATGTCCTCATTTTTGTTTATTAGAGCACTAACCATAATTTTGATGCAAATAAGACCCTCTCATATATGTAATTTCTAAAGGAAATGCTCTAGGTATTACAATTTTGATTACATCAAGATGACATGAGGCGTTCCACACTTTTGTAATAAATATAGAATGTTAGCAATCTAGTTTTTCATTAGGACACTGTTAAGAGGCAGAGGCCAGGGGCACGGACTCTGAAAATTGAAGGCAGGTAGGAGGGTGCAGAGGCAACAATTTGACCACACTGGACAGGCAGGAAGGGCAGTGGCAGCACAACAGACTATGGAGGGCAGTGGAAAGGGGGGCAGGGGTAACAAACCAACAATACAGGACTGGCAAGAGAGGCTGTGGCAATATAATAGACCATTGTGGGCAGAAGGAAGAGGCAGTGGTAGTACAACCATACATGCCAACAGACCCGATTCAGCCAGGAAACGTCCAATGTTTTTAAGCCCAAATGGGCTTTATTTGATCTGTCTCCTGTCTACAATCTCCTCTTTTTCAATGTAAGTCAAAGGGGAAAATCAATACCCCAGTATTTTTTTCAAAATCTCCCTCTTACCAAGTTCAAAATGTTAGCAAGTATGGCACATTGGATCATGGAAGGCAGGAGGAATTGGGGTAGGGACATGAATTCGGATAACAGAGGACAGGAGGCACATGGAGAGGTACACCAAACTGACCCTACAGGGCAGGCATCAGGGTTTGTAGAAGCACAATACACCACACAGGGCATGCAGGACGGGAGTGCAGCACAACAACCCATAGAAAGCAATAGAGAGTGGACAGGACCATGTACATAAACAACAGAGAACAGAGGGGAAAGAAGCAATGGTAGCTAGCTGACCATAATGGACAGACAGGAGAGAAATCTGCAGCATAACAGACCATAAAGGGCAGGAGGGACAGATCAGGGGCATTACAATGGAACAGACAAGCCAGGAGGGAGGGAATAGGGGTCTGCACATGGAAACAGAGGGCTGGGGGTAAGGGGGCAGGGCAGGAGCACCAAGATGACCATGGAGGTCAGGCAGAATGGGCACTAGAAGCAAGACACACCATGGAGAGCAACAGTGAGACTATGATGGCTGTTAGAACCGACGGTCTCTAGTTGGCAGAGGTATACACTTCTGACAAATAGGGACCCACTAACTCTAGTCAGGGCAAGGGGATTACACACTCAGATAACCCCTGCTACCCCCTTGGTAGCTTGGCAGAGCAGACAGGCTTATCTCAGAGGCAGTGTGTTAAGCATTTATGACCACATACAGTAATAAAGTGAATACACTACAAATGGACACAACACAGGAGTTATTATAAAAATAGTATTTTTATGTAAGGCTTAGCACAAGACCAAATAACGACAAAAATATACCACAATCTTAATAAATACTCTTTGGAAGGAAAAATAATAGTTCAGGTAAAGTTTCTTCTTAGGAAATAGTTCTTTAGCAACAAAAGTAAGTATTCTTCTTAAAACACAGTTCTTGGCAACAATGTGACCCCCACAGGAGTCACATGACATCGAGTTTACAATATTCCCAAGGTTCGGCGTCGACCGCGAGGAGCACTACATCGAGCCTGGAGTTGCAACAGAACCCACAAACACAGTACCTTTGGAAATGAAGAAAACGATGATCCACGACGTCGAGATGTCGGCGTCGAGGTCGGCGTCGATCGTGCCTCGGATTCGGGTCGATCAGCAGCGGCGGCAGGAGGTGTCGAGCCGGAGCAGCGCTCATGGCGTCGAGAAGGGCGTCGAGTCGATGCGATCAGCAGCGGCGTCGAGACGGGGTCGCTTAGAGCTGGAGCCGATACTCACTACTCAGCGGCGTCGATACCGGCGTCAAGACGGGGTCACTTGGAGCTGGAGCCGATACTCACTACTCCTGGCGTCGCTACTGGCGTCGATCGGGCCCGGCGGCCGGCGTCGAAGGCTCGGAACACTGGAGCCGTTACTCACGATGTCGAGCTGGATTCGGCGGCGTCGGCGACGTCGAGACTGCAGATTTCCCCTGTGCACTGGAAATAACACTTTCCAGCAACCAGCAATTCAGTAGAGGGTGAAGTCCTTTGACCCTGTGACTTCAACAGGAGGCTGGCACTCTTCCAGCCCTTGGAGATTTTCTAGCAAGCTTTTGAGAGTACACACCAAGTTCCACTCTCCTTGTTCCCTGGCAAAAATAAAGAAGCAGCTTCAGGTTCCCCCCAGCAAACAGCACACTGGCAGAAGGGGGAGGCAAGTCCTTAGATCCGCAGGCTTCTTGTCCTTGGTAGAGGTTTCCTTGTCAGAAGTGATCTGAGTTCTTGGTTCAGGGGTCCTTCTCTTATACCCCTTTTCTGCTTTGTTCCCTTTGTCCAAGCAGGGAAATTACCCCATCCTGGGTTTGTTGTGGGTGTTGCCAGGCAGAGGCACCTGGCCTATTCACTGAGCAGGGCAGGGTCCTAAGCTGCCCAGCAGGAGGCGGAGCCAGTATTGTCACTGGCAGGAGCAGGGCTATCAGTCGCCCGGCAGGAGGTGGAGCCAGCATTGTGTCAGGCAGGGCAAGCTATCAGGGACTACTCTTCCCCCACTCTAAGTGTAGATGCCTCATTCACCCCACACTGACTCATTCAGACCTCTGGAGCCACCCACCCCCTGACACACACACCAAACCAGCAGAGACCGGTGGATAGTTGGACAAGAAAATAGCCACTTTCTAAAAGGGCTATTTTCAAACACAGAATTTAAAAACCATCCATCATAAAGGGTGTGTTAATTCTGAGTTCAGGGATACTAAAATCGACCTGCTACCATGCTCCCTGAGTCAGATAGATTATAATGGAGTTAATAATCAGTCTGCCCAGTCTGGCCTATTGGAGGCAGGTAGCCCTTCAATAGTGAAAAACGAAAATGGCTGTAATTCACTATTAGGTCATGCCACACACATCAGGGCATGACCTACCTTTTACCCACAATGCACCCAGCCCTAGGGCCTACCATAGAGGTGTCTGAAATGTGGCAAAGTAAAGGTTTTAGAGACTGGCAAGTAGGTTTCCTTGCCAAGTCGACAGGGCAGTCAGGGACTGCACACAGGCTCTGCGATGGCAGGCCTTAGACACATTTTACACGCTGCTTCTGTGGGTGGCACAACCAGTGCTGCAAGCCCACCAGCAGCAGTTAACTTACACGCCCTTGGCACACGCAGTGCACTAGACTAGGGTCTGAACAGTAAGTCAACCAAGCCAATCATGGTAACACCAATCAATGTAACAATTTGACATAGGGAGCACTTGCACTGTGGCACTGATCAGCAGTGGCGCAGTGCCCAAAGCAATATTCCAGCAAAAACATCGTAAACAGAGGAGGCAAACGGAAAAAAATGGAGGAGAGACTCATGCCAATGATGCCAGGTCTAACACGTGTCCCCTCCAGCTGAAATGTGGGGAGAACTACCCTTCACCCAGGGAGTCCTCATCACTACGGCGGAAAAATCTGGACAGACCATCAGCATTGGCGAGATCTGTACCAGGGCGGTGTTCCACCGTAAAGTCCAACCCCTGTAGGGAAATGGACCACCTCAACAGTTTGGGGTTTTCACCCCTCATCTGCATTAACCACCTGAGGGGCCTGTGGTCTGTCTGAACCTGGAAGTGAGTCCCAAACAGGTAGGGTCTTAGCTTCTTCAGCGCCCAGACCACAGCAAATGCCTCACGCTCTATCGCACTCCACCTCTGTTCCCTGGGAAGTAACCTCCGGCTGATGAAGGCTACAGGTAAGTCTCGGCCCTCTTCATTCATCTGTGCTAGAACAGCCCCCACACCATGCTCTGAAACTTCTGTCTCGACAATGAACTCTTTTGAAAAGTCGGGCGCCTGGAGGACCGGTGCTGTACACATTGCAGTATTCAGGGTGTCAAAGGCTTTCTGACAGGCGTCAGTCCAGATCACAAGTCTAGGCTGCTTCCTGGAAGTCAGCGAGGTCAAGAGGTGCACAATGTTGCCATACCCCTTGACAAACCTCCTGTAGTAACCCGTGAGACCCAAGAAGGCTCTCACCTGAGTCTGGGTTTTGGGCGGTTCCCAAGCCAGGATGGTATCTATCTTGGGTTGCAGGGGGGCCACCTTGCCGCTCCCTACTTGGTGCCCCAAGTACACCACTGAACCCTGCCCAATCTGGCACTTACTGGCCTTGATTGTGAGGCCTGCTCTGCGCAGGGCCAACAACACTTCCTGGAGGTGGCGCAAGTGTTCCTCCCAGCTGGCGCTGAACACTGCTATGTCGTCCAGGTAGGCGGCGCTGAAATCCTCCAGTCCAGCCAATACCTGGTTGACCAACCTCTGGAATGTGGCAGGGGCATTCTTCATCCCAAAGGGCATAACCCGGAACTGGTAGTGCCCATCTGGTGTGGAGAATGCAGACCTCTCTTTTGCCCCCTCGGTCAAGGCGATCTGCCAGTACCCAGACGTTAGATCAAACGTACTAAGGTACCGGGCAGCCCCTAACTGATCTATGAGCTCATCAGCTCTGGGGATGGGGTACGCGTCAGTCTTGGTGACCGAATTGAGTCCTCGGTAATCCACACAGAACCGAAGTTCTGGTGAAGCACCAGGCGCTGCAGCCTTTGGGACCAAGACCACAGGGCTGGCCCAAGGACTGCTAGAGGACTCAACCACCCCTAAGGCAAACATCTTGGAGACCTCCTGCTTGATGTATGCTCTGACCTTGTCAGTCACCCTGTAGGCCTTGTGCCTCACAGGAGTGCTGTCCCCAGTGTCCACATCGTGGACACACCACTGAGTGACACCAGGGATTAAGGAGAACAGATCAGGGAGTTGTCCCAGCAGATGGCGACAATCTTGCTGCTGCTCAAGGGTCAGTGTGTCAGAGAGGACAACACCATCCACTGACCCATCTTGCTCTTTTGCACACAGGAGGTCAGGAAGAGGCTCACTCTCCTCCTCCATTCCAGCATCTGTGGCTAGGAGCATGCCCACTTCGGACCTTTCTAAGTGGGGCTTTAACCGGTTGACATGCAGGACCCGCAAGGGGTTCCTGGGAGACTTCAAATCCACCAAGTAGGTGACATCGCTCTTTTTCTCCACAACCTCAAATGGTCCAGTCCACCTGTCCTTGAGCGCACAAGGTTCTACAGGGGCCATGACCCAAACTTTCTGACCAGGTTGGAGCTCAACCAGAGTGGCATTCTGGTCGTACCACCGCTTCATCTCTTCCTGGCTGGCCTCCAGATTTGCCTGAGCAAGATCTCTGAAGCGCCGAGTCTGGTTCCTAAAGGCCAGCATGTAACTGTATACATCCTGGGGAGGTTTCCTGGGAGATTGCTCCCAGCCTTCTTTGACCAGACTCAAAGGTCCTCTTACCGGGTGTCCATACAAAAGCTCAAAGGGACTGAACCCAGGAGACTTTTGTGGCACCTCACGGTAAGCAAACAGCAGGCATGGTAAGAGGACGTCCCATTTAAGCCTCATTGGTTCTTCAAGACCCATAATCATGCCTTTTAGGGTCCGGTTGAATCTCTCAACCAGCCCATTACCTTGAGGGTGGTAAGGAGTGGTAAACTTATAGGTTACCCCACACTCCTTCCACAGAGACTTCATATAATTAGAAATGAAGTTGGTGCCCCGGTCTGACACCACCTCTCTGGGGAACCCCATGCGGGAGAAAACACCCATCAGTGCCCGTCCCACCACGGGGGACGTCACTGTGCGGAGAGGGATGGCTTCCGGGTTCCGGGTGGCATGGTCCACCAAGACCAGGATAAACCTGTTGCCCATGGCTGTCTTGGGGTCCAGTGGCCCCACAATGTCAATCCCCACTCGCTCAAAGGGGGTACTGACTACGGGAAAAGGTTGGAGGGGAGACTTCTACTTCCGCCCACTTTTTCCACTTGCCTGGCAAGTTTGGCAGGTCCTACAATGGATGTCTGAATCCTTTCTCATCTGGGGCCAATAAAAATGGGTGACAAGCCTGTCATAGGTCTTGTCCTGCCCCAGATGTCCAGCTAACGGAACGTCATGAGCCAACCCCAGTAGGAAGGCTCTGAAGCGCTGGGGTACCACCAGCACACGGGCTGACCCAGGCTCAGCAGCCTTAGGCTCACTATACAGGAGGTCGTTCTCCCAGTAAATCCAATGTGATCCTGACTGATCACCTGTCGTTTGGGCTGAGGCCTGCTGCCTCATACCCACAAGAGAAGGGCACACTTTCTGTTCAGCACAAAATTCCTCCCTGGAGGGACCACCATCCTGCTGCCAATGGGTCAGCTCGGGCAGGTCTCCCAGTTCAGCCACTTGTTCCCCTGTAGGTTCCAGGGCATCTCCCTCAGGGGCTGCTCCCTCCTGAACCGTGGGAACGATGGGGGACGGTTTCCCGTGCCCCCTGCCTCTTCTCTTCACGGTTGGATCCTGGGCCATACTTTCAGGCTCCGGGCCCCCATCAACACCCTTACTAGCTGACATGGACCGGGTGGTCGCACACACCCACTCCGGCAGACCCAACATTTCCAGATGCGCTTTTTGCTCCACCTTAGCCCAAGGGGAGTCCTCCAAATCATTGCCCAGGAGACAATCAACAGGCATGGCGGGCCTCACAGCATCCTGAAGAGTACCTGAGACCCCCCCCCCCACTCAAAAGGAACTTGAGCTACCTCACACTTACTCTGTGAGTTGTCAGCAGCTACAACGGGGTAGAATGCATGAGGGACCACCTGCTCTCTGGACACCAAGTGACACTTGACAGCTGTCACACTCGCTCTGGTGTCTCTGAGAGCTTCCACCCTATGGCCATTAATGGTCACCCACTGCCTATATTTCTTAGTGTTACTAGGCAGCGGGGTTGGAGGGACCATTTCCACGTCTCCTAAAGAGACCAGGGACATTTCTGCGGGACCCCACCCACCGGGGGTACCCATCTCACTCCCTCCCAGGGCTACATTCACTACCTGACGGGGGGGTGCACGCGGCGGTGCATTCGAATCCTTCATGGGACACTGGGGATCATAATAACGGTGTCCCACCTGCTTACAAACGTAGCAGGTCATTGGACCCCTGGGAACAGGTTTACCTGTCGGGACCTCTGGCTTCTTTACAGGAGGAGGCTTGGAACCCTTCCCTTGGTTCCCTTGGGGATTACTTTGGGGCCCTTTCTGAAACTCCCTCTGTTTACCCCTGTCCCCCCCACTCTTCTGCTGGGGACCCTGCCCACCCTTGGCTGAGTCTCCCACTGGACCCTTGTGGACCCTGGTACTGACCCAGCGGTCCGCCTCCTCAGCAAGTTTTCTAGGGTTAGATATCTTGCTATCAATAAGGTGCTGGCGTAGCCCTGGAAAACAGTTATTAGACAAGTGCTCCCATGCAAACAAATCATAAAGAGCATCATAACTATCCACCTTGCTACCCTTTACCCAACCATCCATGGCTCTACAAAAGAAGGACACATATTCAACCCACGTAGTACCAGGCAACTTCTTACATTCTCTAAAGGTTTGTCGGTACTTTTCTGGAGTTAAGACATACCTCAACATTAAAGCATCTTTCATATGAGTATAAGACATCCTATTCTCAGCAGGTATGTCCAACAATGTATCTCTCCCTTCATTGACAAAGCGACCCCACAACCCCGCTCCCCAATCTTTCTCAGGGACCCGGTGGGCCAACAATGCTAACTCATATGCTTTAAACCATTGACCAATATCCTCATTTCTACTGTAATCTTTTATCACATCTTTGGGAAAATAAAACCTACTTTCTGCAGGCACAGATGGAGTGCTGCCACCAGAGGGATTCAACTCTAAACTCTTAGTTTTAAGCTCCATCTCCCTCAACATCTTCTCACGTTCAAACACTAATTTTTCTCTTTCAAAATCTAATATTTTGCTCTCCGTTTCAGCTTCCCTTTTGCTTCTTGCATTCTCTAATTCCATCTGCCCTCCTAATTTAAGTTTTGCCATCTCTAACTTGTATTCCCTCTCCTTCTCCCTGTCTTCCAACTCTTCAGGAGAAAGGCTCTTAGAGGACACACTGCTGCCGGGAGATGCCACGTGCCCATTCATGGGCTCTTCCACTTCCTCTTCCTCTTCCTCTTCCTCTTCGGGTACCACCCCCAGATTAGAGGGATTTCTGGCCTCTAACCAGGCCTTCAGTGCTTTGAGGAAATCGTCTCTCAATCTGAGACCTGTGGTAGGAACTTTAAACTGCTTGCAATATTGCTGTAGCTCCTTTAACTTGTACTTATTTATCAATTTCTTATCAAATTCCTCCACAACAATAAGAGAAGGGGTAGCAGCTCCGGCATCCTCCATGGTCAAAACTGGCAGTGTTTAAAAAATAAGCTCCAGGAAAGCAGAGAATAAAAATAGAATATCCTACCAAAACAGATTGTGGCTGCGCTATGGTCTGCTTTCACTATGTAGCGTACACTAATCACTGCACATGAGTCATAAATGCAAAGTTCAATCCTCACCGCTGACCACCACTGTTAGAACCGGCGGTCTCTAGTTGGCAGAGGTATACACTTCTGACAAATAGGGACCCACCAACTCTAGTCAGGGCAAGGGGATTACACACTCAGATAACCCCTGCTACCCCCTTGGTAGCTTGACAGAGCAGACAGGCTTATCTCAGAGGCAGTGTGTTAAGCATTTATGACCACATACAGTAATAAAGTGAATACACTACAAATGGACACAACACAGGAGTTATTATAAAAATAGTATTTTTATATAAGGCTTAGCACAAGACCAAATAACGACAAAAATGTACCACAATCTTAATAAATACTCTTTGGAAGGAAAAATAATAGTTCAGGTAAAGTTTCTTCTTAGGAAATAGTTCTTTAGCAACAAAAGTAAGTATTCTTCTTAAAACACAGTTCTTGGCAACAATGTGACCCCCACAGGAGTCACACGACGTCGAGTTTACGATATTCCCAAGGTTCTGCGTCGACAGCGAGGAGAGCTACGTAGATTCTGGAGTTGCAACAGAACACACAAACACAGTACCTTTGGAAATGAAGAAAACGATGATCCACGGCGTCGAGATGTCGGCGTCGAGGTCGGCGTCGATCGTGCCTCGGATTCGGGTCGATCCACAGCGGCGGCGGGAGGTGTCGGGCCGGAGCAGCGCTCACGGCGTCGAGAAGGGCGTCGAGTCGATGCGATCAGCAGCGGCGTCGAGACGGGGTCGCTTAGAGCTGGAGCCGATATTCACTACTCAGCGGCGTCGATACCGGCATCAAGACGGGGTCACTTGGAGCTGGAGCCGATACTCACTACTCCTGGCGTCGCTACTGGCGTCGATCGGGCCCGGCGGCCGGCGTCGAAGGCTCGGAACACTGGAGCCGTTACTCACGATGTCGAGCTGGATTCGGCGGCGACGTCGAGACTGCAGATTTCCCCTGTGCACTGGAAATAACACTTTCCAGCAACCAGCAATTCAGTAGAGGGTGAAGTCCTTTGACCCTGTGACTTCAACAGGAGGCTGGCACTCTTCCAGCCCTTGGAGATTTTCTAGCAAGCTTTTGAGAGTACACACCAAGTTCCTCTCTCCTTGTTCCTTGGCAAAAATAAAGAAGCAGCTTCAGGTTCCCCCCAGCAAACAGCACACTGGCAGAAGGGGGAGGCAAGTCCTTAGATCCGCAGGCTTCTTGTCCTTGGTAGAGGTTTCCTTGTCAGAAGTGATCTGAGTTCTTGGTTCAGGGGTCCTTCTCTTATACCCCTTTTCTGCTTTGTTCCCTTTGTCCAAGCAGGGAAATTCCCCCCATCCTGGGTTTGTTGTGGGTGTTGCCAGGCAGAGGCACCTGGCCTATTCACTGAGCAGGTCAGGGTCCTCAGCCGCCCAGCAGGAGGCGGAGCCAGTATTGTCACTGGCAGGAGCAGGGCTATCAGTCGCCCGGCAGGAGGTGGAGCCAGCATTGTGTCAGGCAGGGCAAGCTATCAGGGACTACTCTTCCCCCACTCTAAGTGTAGATGCCTCATTCACCCCACACTGACTCATTCAGACCTCTGGAGCCACCCAGCCCCTGACACACACACCAAACCAGCAGAGACCGGTGGATAGTTGGACAAGAAAATAGCCACTTTCTAAAAGGGCTATTTTCAAACACAGAATTTAAAAACCATCCATCCTAAAGGGTGTGTTATTAAATTCTGAGTTCAGGGATACGAAACTCGACCTGCTACCATGCTCCCTGAGTCAGATAGATTATAATGGAGTTAATAATCAGTCTGCCCAGTCTGGCCTATTGGAGGCAGGTAGCCCTTCAATAGTGAAAAACGAAAATGGCTGTAATTCACTATTAGGTCATGCCACACACATCAGGGCATGACCTACCTTTTACCCACAATGCACCCAGCCCTAGTGAATGTTTTACAGACTGGCAAGTAGGTTTCCTTGCCAAGTCGACATGGCAGTCAGGGACTGCACACAGGCTCTGCGATGGCAGGCCTGAGACACATTTTACACGCTGCTTCTGTGGGTGGCACAACCAGTGCTGCAAGCCCACCAGCAGCAGTTAACTTACACGCCCTTGGCACACACAGTGCACTAGACTAGGGTCTGAACAGTAAGTCAACCAAGCCAATCATGGTAACACCAATCAATGTAACAATTTGACATAGAGAGCACTTGCACTGTGGCACTGATCAGCAGTGGCGCAGTGCCCAAAGCAATATTCCAGCAAAAACATCGTAAACAGAGGAGGCAAACGGAAAAAAATGGAGGAGAGACTCATGCCAATGATGCCAGGTCTAACAATGGCATACACACAGACCATGGAGGCAAGGTGGGAGGGGGTCAGGGACAGCTAGCTGACCACACAGGGAAGGTGGGAGGGGCTGTGACAGCACAGAAGACCATTCATGGCATGCGGGAGGGTTAGTGGCAGCACAATGGCTATGATGGGCAAGAAGGAGGGTGCAGGGGCATGCACAAAGGACCATGGAGGATAGAAGGGAGGGTCAGGACCTGGGCACAGACAAGAGAGTTCAGGGGAAGGGGCCTCACAACAGACCACGCGGGGCAGGCAGGAGGAGCAGTTGCAGCACAACAGACCAGGGAGGGCAGAAGGGTGTGGCAGTAAAATGGACCATGGAGGACAGGAGGAAGGGGATAGGGGCATGGAATGTGGACAGGCTACAGTCATCTGACAATGCTAGGTAGGTGGGAGGGGAGTGGCAGCTCAACAGAACAGTAGATAGGAGTGGCAGGTCCATGGAACATGGTGGGCAAAAAGGATGGAGCATGGCATGCACAAAGACATCGGAGGGCAGGGGGAAGGAGAATAGGGGCAGCAAGCTAAGCACAGAAGCTAAGCAGGAGGACAATGATGGGGCATATAATTGGCAATGGAGGGCAGGAGGAGTGGACTGGTACATCATGCTAAATGGAGGGCAGTGGCAGCACATCAGACCATGCATGGCAGGAGGGAGAAGGCTAGTCCATGGATTCAGACAACAGAGGATAGGGAGGAGGTGGATGGGGCAGCAAGCTAACTGTTCAGAGAAGGCGGGAAGGCCAGTGGCAGAACAACGGCCACACAGGGCTGTAATAAGGGAGCAGGGACATGGACTTGGACAATGGATGGCTAGGAGGAGGGAAGGCAGGAGCAGAAAGCTTGGGTGGGGGCAGCACAATGCCAGGCCCTGCTTCCAACCCCCCACCATCCATTGTGATATGCATCTTACTTAACGTTTAAAAAAAAATAGAAATTTGCTAAAAAAAACAGATTACAGGGATGGTATATTTAGACTCAGATTTCACTCATACACAACCAGTGAAATTCAGCAGTTATAGTTGCCTGAGCTAACTATAACTTACGCCCCCGCAATGTACTGCTAATGACCTCAGACATTACATAATTCATGACATGGTCAGTTACGTCACTCATGACATCACTCATGACATCTCAAATGAGCTGTGAATGGAATGGAACTATAATCGCTAGAACTTTATTTAGGGATAGTGTGTGTATATTAACACCCCTTTTTTTCCATTTCTTTTGTGTAAAAACCATTATAATACACAACATGCCCAGATTAATATGGCTGATTGCCTTTCATTTAAAGTAATGTGTAGTCCATTGTTTATGTTGATGTTTGCAATTCTAAGTAAGTTTATTATGAATAAGTCACGTTGACGAACATACAGGTATGGCGGTCACGGGGCAAGATATGCTGAAATGACATTGTGTGCATATTAACACTTGTTTTCTTTTCTTTATTGTATCAATTCCAAATTTTCACATCGTGACCAGTCCAATATGGCCGCCAGCTTTTTGGATTAAAGTAATGCACTGCTGATGACGTCACATATTACATCACTATTGACATGGTCAGTGACATCACTGATGACATCACTGATGACATCTCAAATGACATCACTGATGACATCATGTTTGTGATCATCTGATGCACCTCCTCACACCCTAAAATACAGACTACCAATCTCGAAACCATAGACACACCAATACTAGTACAGCTACAATATTCTGTGCACTATGCATGCAGACCTCTAATCAGCTACATAGCTTTGATACAGTCTTTTAAAAACTCAGTTAGTACCTATGCAGTCTAGGAATCCTTCTGTCTGTCCCATGCACTTCTCCATTCAACCATCCAGCACTATCTACGTATCCTATCACGCTGCCAATACCTAAGCACTAATAAATTTAGCATGCACTCTCTTTGCAGCACTGAAATTACTCCAGTTATTAGTCATATACTTAAGGAATGGCCTAGCCACTAACACAAGTGCAGGTACAATATTTTGTACACTATGCATGCAGACCTCTAACCAGCTACATACTATTGATATGCTCTTCTAAATACCCAGTTAGTACCTATGCAGTCTAGGAATCCTCCTGTCTGTCCCATGCACTTCTCCATTCACCCATCCAGCACTATCTACATATCCTATCACTCCACCAATACCTAGTAAGCACTAATACATTCACTATACACTCTGTTTGTAATACTGTAATTATTCTAGTTACTAGCCATGAACTAGTGGTATTCTTATGAAATTACCTAGGCACCAACACAAGTACACATAAAATATTCTGTGCATAATCCCTACAAATCTCTAAGCAGATACATACTATTGGTCCACTCCATTAAATACTGAAGTAGTACCTATGCAGCGTAGGATACCTCCTGTCAGTCTCATGCAATTCTTCAATTACCCATCCAGCACTATGTTCTTATTGTATCAGTCTGCCAATAGCTAAGCACTTATGGGGCAGATTTACAAGCACCCTGCGCCACCAATACGTCACTTTTTGTAATGCAGTGATGGTGCCAGGCACTCCTTCATATTTACAAGGAGAGGAAAAGCCACCCTGCGTGGTTTTTCCTCTCCTTGTAAATACGACCCCTTCCTACACAGAACTTTGCGTTGAAGGGGCGTCCCATAGGTGTTGCTGTGGGTGTTCCCACGCAACACCCATAGAACAAGACACATCTCCAGATTTATGAGAAATCGTAAATCTGGAAATGTGTGTGAATGCTGCGCCATCCTAGAATTGGTATAGCAAGGCGCAACAAGGAGAATTGTTTTCATTTCTCCACATTTTTTCCTCTTTCAATGCATGCTGCATTCCACAGCATACATTGAAAGAGGAAAATGCCTTTACTGATTGTTTTTGTGCAGGAAGGTGTTCCTTCCTGCACAAAAACAATCTCCACACGATACAGACATCTTTGCACCATGGTGCAAGGGTGCCTGCGTCACCGCATGGCTGCAGTTTGTGCAGCAGTGCAGAGGGAAGCACAGAGTTTCTAGCATATTTATGTACACATGTCACATCCCTGTGCTTCGGAAGTGCCACAGTGCAGTGCAGCTTAAGAGCTTGCAGTGTCACACTGCAGTACTTCCTCATAAATCTTCACATATAAATTCCCATACACTACTAATGCATTCTTTCAGTCAATCATGCTGTATACAGATATTCAACCAAACTTTCACACATTACCTTGCATCTATAGTTCTGTCTTTAACCAGATAAGGTAGTTCTGATAAGAACTTTTTTTTTCTTCTTTTTTCTTTTATATTTGTTTTATTTTATTGAACAATTTTGTATTTTTTTGTGTGTTTTTTCAAAAAATGAACAAAAAAAGAACGAATAAAATAGGAACCATTTGGAATTACTTATCATTCCAAAAACAAAAAAACTAAAAAATGAACAACGATGGTTGCGTTGCGCAGCACAAACTGCATCCACCGACTGCTCACCGAAGCATATAAGTTTCTTACACTTCACGCAGTGTTGCTCTAGAAAGGCGAATTCTGGCCTAATGTCCATTGCAGGTGTTCCTGAGGACGCTCCAGATGTACTTGCCACAGCAGGTGAGGGGTTCAAAGCAGCTCGCCTCATTTCCTTCGAGCAAGATTGAGTGGAAGTGTGGTCCGGGGATGCTTGTACAAAGAAGCAGTGCCACAAAAACATTTTCCACTTCCTCTTGACAGGACTCGGTGTCAGGGTTCACAGGAGGTTTCCTCCTCGCAGCCCTGTTGTGTCCCTTACATCCATCCCTTCCCCACTACATCCCAACCCTAAGACTCATTGTGCCTGGAGTTGGCGAGTGTGCTGGCAACGGTGGACATCTAAGATGGCCTCCAGTGCACTCGCCGTTTAGCGGTCTAGTCTCGCCACCCTGTTTGAAGAGCTCAGGTGAGGTGTGCACCAACGCGCACTTCACCGAGAGCTTGACCCGGTTCGGACCTACCTTTTGTCGTCATGAACTAGTTAGTCAGGAGGCGTCTGGAGAGACGTTGGTTCTTCAGCGTCGGGTTACCTTGACCCAAGAAATCACCGGGTTAGTGTACTCTTCGGCGCATCCTCTTCAGAATCTTAGACGGCAGTGCGCAAGTCTAAAAGAGTAGTGGCTCAGGTAGAGTTTGATCGCTGAAATAATTAGCAAAGAAGCTTACGGAGCAGGAGCAGCTTAAAAGTAAACATAAAAAGAATTCCGCCGCGAGTTCCGTTAATTAAAATTTATTCTTAACACCAGAATATCCTCGCTGGGTACATTTCCATAGTAGCGGTCAGCGAATAGAAATATACGGAAGCTAGGGTCTAGCATTACATGACAGAGAAAGCTGATATAATTACTTTAAAAGAGAGAGTATTGAACAGAGCACTAAGCATAAGACTGCAGCGACAATAATATTGATGAGGAAGCAGTTGGCATAGTGTTTGAGGTTATCATTAAGAACCAGATAATTAACCTTCCTATGCACCTTACGTACCTGATATTATTCAAGAAGAAGATTTAAAACGAAGGCTAGATTTGAAAAAGTAAGACAATGAGAGGGAAACTAGCAAACCCTTAATAATAAGTCATCAAGAACATACACTTACCTTGTCTTTCCTTTTCTGTGAAGTAGTGGCAAGAAATCTGACATCACCTGAGAACAAAAGAAAAGAAGTAAAAATCAATAAATACATTCAACTAACACATTTCACAGAAGAGAGGCAAGCCCATTGAAGATTCCTTGTAAGACAAATATTCTATATATATTTGAATGTACTGGAGAAACACAAAAAGGGTAAAACAAAGGTATTATAGAAATGTGTTTACTTGCAGCTTAAAAGAAGAAAGAAGACAAGAGGCAGAGGCAGAGAATAAAAGAAGAATACGGGTAGTCTCTTCTTTATCCCATTCCCCTTTCCCCCCTTGGTACTTACCTGCAAAGGATAGTAGAAAACTAGCAGGGACGAGTTGAGAGGAGAGTTGGGAAAAGGCATCATTCTGCTCCTGTGTGGTTATGAGATTATCGAGTCCTGACACGCGGTCACTAATTTTGCTCGTCACCTTTCTCGCATTTACTTTCTTCTCTCCAGGTGGAAAAGTGAAGAATTTCCACACAATAGATTCCTGCCTCTGTGGATGTGGTGCCTCCTGCAAGAATTCTTCTTCAGAAGTTATTTCCTCCTGCTGCTGCTGCTGTCCAGATGCCATTTTGTTTGATATTTTTTTTAAAACACCAAAAACAACAAGCAAAAAGGGTTCTTGTAGGAAAAGAATAAGAATGATTAAAATGGGTGGGGTCCTTCAATAGTTAAAGTGGGAAATGTTATGACCCAATGAAATCTTTTTTTTTGAGGTCACATGTGATTCGCGCAGTCGAAGCACGCACCCGAAGCGACTTCGCGAAAATATATTTAAAAATAATATAAGTTTATTATAAGTACGAATATATTATTTTTATGTATATCTTAGATAGTCTCTTGCCCTAATATGTATATTAAACACACATACATATCATTTTAGAACATAAAAACATTTCGCAGGGGTCACGCACCCAGCGCGCCCCAGCACGTATATGACATAACGCAGGATCCACCACCGCGCAAGCATCGCGTACCGTAATGCACATGTGTCGCGAATGCGCAGGAGCAGGAGTCGTGGACTGGTCGCATACCAATCGCCCACATCACGTAATATTAAATGTATATGATGTAACTGAAAAACACGCAGCCGTCGCACACCGTATGCGGATCCTTCACAACGTTTCTAAAATGGCGGCTAGAATCCACGCACCCACCGTGATGTTTACGATTTGGGTGCGTGACTCCAAAATGTTTTGGGAAAAAGAAAAAGAAAAAGAAAAAAGAAAATAATATAAATATATTAAAATAAAAAGATAAAACAAAAAAATTCAACAATATTTCAGTTTGAATTTTTTTAGTTTTTTAGCAATTTTCAGAAAAATGTATAATGTTATTTAATGAATAAAATATTTATAAATAAACAGTTAAAAAACTGTAGAAAATCAGTACAAAAAATAGGTATAACTACTATTACACTTAAAAATTAGCATTTAAAAAACCTTTGAAATTCACTGAAAAAACCATAGGTGTATCAGATTGTCACATGGATGATGTCATCAGTGATGTCATTTGAGATGCCATCAGTGATGTCACTGGCCATGTCATGAATGATGTAATATGTGATATCATCAGCAGTGCATTGCGGGCGCGTGAGTTATAGTTAGTAGAACTAACTATAACGGAGGAATTTCTATGGTTTTTTACGACTGAAACGTCCAGCTAACTATAACACCCCTGAAACCTATGTTTTTTTCTGTGAATTTCTAAGGTTTTTTAAATGCTAATTTCTAACTATAACGTCTCTGAAACCTAAGGTTTTTTCAGTGAATATATATATATATATATATATATATATATATCTCCACCAAGGTCGCCTCCATGCAGAAACAACGAGGAACACAGCGGCTGATACTCAGGTAGGTTTATTAACGTTTTAAGGCATGACACGTTTCAGCGAATGCTTTCTTCAGATGCCAAACCATGTATGCTACAGGGCGCGGTCAACAGTTCCCAATTTAAATGCAATGCATCTCTCCCATTGGAGGAACTCCAGGAACTGCATGTACCAGCATCCTTCGGTGATGGATACTGGAAAACGGTGCCAGTCATTAAAAGTCCGATCACAAGGACCCCCACAAGCCCACCTTGAGTGCAGTCAACGTCTTCTGCGGACTCCAAAGGGGGCATGTTCAAGAGGCGCTGGAAATTCACAGGGACTCGCAATGAAGTCATGGCCCGACCGGCCAAACTACTGTCCTCCCGTGTCCGCAGCGGTCCAGAATGATTCAATACCTCGACAACTTCACCACATGCCACATACATTCTGGACCCCTCAGGTCGGGTTCCCCAGCGCGCTGTGGCCGCACGCAAAACATCCACCAATGTTGCCTCCATGCAGATACAATGAGGAACACAGTGGCTGATACTCAGGTAGGTTTATTAACGTTTTAAGGCATGACGTGTTTCAGCGAATGCTTTCTTCAGATGCCAAACGATATATGCTACTGGCGCGGTCAACAGTTCCCAATTTAAATGCAATGCATCTCTCCCATTGGAGGAACTCCAGGAACTGCATGTACCAGCATCCTTCGGTGATGGATACTGGAAAATGCTGCCAGTCATTTAAAGTCCGATCACAAGTACCCCCACAAGCCCACCTGAGTGCAGCCAACATCTTCTGCGGAATCCAGAAAGATATATACACTGAATCACTAAGAAAACACCTCAAATGATCAAAGCCACTGGCCACACATCACAATGGCAATAATCAAAACTCAAACACCTCAAATGACCACAGCCACTGGAACCCCATATCACAATGGCAATAATCTCAACACTTCACCTGGTGCAAACACTACATTTTAGCACACTCCTGCCGGGGGGATTAAAAAGCGGGGGATAAGAGCCTCAGCAACCAGGGTTCTGCTCTACCGAAGTAGACGCGTCCGTCCTCATTCGGATTCCAAAATCCCAGTTTCTAAGTCAACAACCCTCAGCTTTATAATCTCAAAACACACACTAGGTGTTCGAGAGTCGACCTCCCCGCCCCAAAGGAATCTTACTGGAACTGGCCAGCTTCCAGGCAAGCATTCCATGGCAGAAAGGAGATATTACCATGTGCCCTCTACATTCTTGCATGTTCAAGCCTTTATCTTGACGAAGCTCATGAAAGCCTTCCACGGTCCATTAAACAATCTCTCACAAAAACAATCCTTGAACGTGATTAACCCAAACAACTTGCAAGCGCGTCTGTGCGCGTAAAGCTCAAGCCAGGCAGAGTCAGAATTCAGGTTGACATAAGGCCATGTCAAAGCCAATTGTAAGAAATTAATAATAATTGTACAACACAGTGCACATTTGTGCACCACTGTTCATAACACTGCATTTCGAGAACAAAAACAAAGGGCCAGATGTATGACCATTGGATTTAGCGCCTTATAATTTGCGAGGCGCTAAATCCAATGTACAACAGTGAGTTTAATACTGTTTGCGATGCCCAATGGGGTCACAAATTGCCAGGCTCATGAATATTAATGAGCCTCTCACAATTTGCGAGCCCATTGGGAGTGGCAGACCCTCCCAGGTATGGTGGCCTGCTGGGCTCAGTAGACCACCATGTCTGGGACTGATTTTAAATATAGCAGTTTTTTTTAATGCAGCCCGTTTTCTTTAAAGGAAAACGGGATGCATTTAAAAAAAAAAATGAAACATTTTCGTTTCATTTTTTAAGGGCAGGTAGTGGTCCCTGGGACCACTGCCTGCCCTTAAAAAATATTTTCAGAGCCTCTCACAAAGGGGAAGGGATCCCCTTCCCATTTGCGACAGGGTGGTAATTTGTGAGTGTTTAAAAACATTCGTACATGGGTTAGAGAGTCGCTATTTGGAAGGGAACGCCCCTTCCATATAGCGAGTCTATAAACACTTTTTTGCGAGTCGCAATTCATTTGCGACTTGAAAAATTGTGTTAGTACATGGCCATTCCAATTTTAGCATGCCCAAATGGGTCGCTAAACCGTTTGCGCATGCTAAATTTGTTCGTATATCTGGCCCAAAGTTACTCACTGGATTTCGACTTTCTTTCCTAATATTAGTGTACTTTATCAAGAAATCATCATGATTAGAAGGGTAAATTGGGTTGTGCCCACATAGAAAATTTGTTATGGTCATTGTGTTATTGTTAACTTTCGACACCCTGCTGTGGTAAACTCCATCCTATATAACTTTCAGGTCAGACAACAACATCATATTGACACTGAGGAGAAGATAATGGCTTTTTCCCTTGGTTTCTTTTATAACCCTTAGTAATGATTCCTATATTGCAGGGCCCCCTGTGGATGCCACTACATGAACCCCTATAAAATGCGTACACCTATCCCTAGCACAACTCATTTTGCCCCCTTTCAAGTCTTAGTGAACAGGACTGACATATGGAAGGCAGGAGGGTGTAGGATTAATTTAGAGGCTTGAAAAATACAAATACTGCAGACAAGGAGCAAAGGCAGAAAATAAGAGAAATCCAACTAAATAATATGCTAAAAGTTAGAACCTGGAATGTTGCGGGGATGAAAAATAAAATCCACAATAAGTTTTGCAAAATTACATAAACTCAGCACGACTTTTGTGCTTGCAGGAAACTTTGCAGCTGCAAAACTTTACCATTGATGGTTCCGTTGCTATATTTACACCAGCAATACTATCATTACATGCGTGGGCTAAGGGAGGATTGGCCACTTTGATAGCTACTACAGCCCTGGTTACCTTAACAAAAGCATATTCTAAGTCCCCTTATTTACAATTTATCCTTCTGCAGATGGGCATGAAGCAACTTTTTGTATTGATAAACTATTATAATAATGTCTTCACTAATTTTAGGTACAGAGTTGTGGCGGATAGCGACTCACAAATCCCTAAATTTGTTAAGGGACGCAAGGCTGATAGTATTTACATCTGGGTGGGAGACTCTAACATTAGTAAATGAGGATATTCAGTGTTGGATATTTGCGGATATACCGATGCCCTGCAAGCGGTTAGCAATGAAGAGGTTACACGTGCCATCGAGAATTCTGCCAGTGGGAAAACCCCTGGTTCGATGGGTTCTCTGCGCATGCATTTAAAGCTAATGCTATCTTTTGGGCTCCAATATTGATACTTCTGTGCAATGCAGTGGCCCAAGGGTTTATTCCATCCACTTGGACAGATAGTATCATCGTCCCAATAATTAAAAAGAGGGACAGGGGAGATGCCAATACGTTATCTCCTTATATCTATCCAGGATTTTTCTACAAAGATAATGGAGAGCATTGGGATTGACACGCTAGATATTTGGATAGCAGATAGCCACGTGCTAACGGATTCCCAATATCATCAGAACTAGGAGCCCGATTACGATGGCGGTGAGACTACAACTGGCAGCCCATCTGTGGCGGTCTCACCACCATCGGTGACTGAATCACCGCCTGCCACATTACGATGGCAGGCAGTGTGTTGGCAGTCTGAAAGACCGACTGCCATGCATCCAACAAGCTACTTGAGCCAGCCAGCGCGGCGGAGGGGCTCGAGGTCCCTACAGTGCCTGGCAGTACCTACCAGGCACTGCCGTAGGGATTACGATGTCCCTTTCCGCCCGCCTGTTCATGGCAGTTAACATGCCATGAACAGGCAAGCAGAAAGGGACTTTGGGGGCCCTTAGCGGGTCCCCCTTCCCCCTGGCCCTAAGCTGTGGGCACTGGGAGGCCCCTATGGTGCTGCCTACATATCCCTGCACCATGTGGCAGGAACCATGTGGTGCAGGGATATGTAAAGTGTTCCATTTTTGCACTGCGTGGATGCTGCAGCTAGCAGCATCCGTCGCAATGCAAAAAATAGCCATTGCAACTGCTGTGGTGGTGGTCACATTCTAATGAGTAGTGTGGGACCGCCGACAGCCTGTTGGGTGGTGCAGTTTACGGTAGGCTGACGGGCGGATAAAAGTCCACCGGCCATCCTGATCGGGCTCTAGGTTCCATAGAAAAAATCCTATGAAACCAATATTTTATTCTTCGTTTCTTTTATGTATGTGCATATGAATTTTACTCAATATTCACACCAACATATATAATCAATTGCTGAATATTTTGTTAACATATGCTCTTTTGAACACTAATTTGCTTTATAGATGTTGTTGATGTATCTTTTTTTTAACATGATTACCATTATCCATCTATATCAGAGTGTTTGCAAATCTTGCACATTTGCCATTTTTCACAATAGCAGCTATTATAGATGTTGTATATGTATTATCTGGACCTCAAAATATAAATAGCTCTGCTCACGGGATACTGTGTATAATGGAATGTGTTGTATTTATTACAGAAAAGAATGCGTTTAAACATAATGTAAGTGTTTTTATGTGCTTTGTAGTTTTATGGATTCAAAAGAAATCCAAATAAAGTTTTATTGGATTTGATTTGAAAAGGCCCCTAAGTAAAGTTTGTATAATAGCGTTTTTAACAACTGTGATTAATTTGTGAAGGTAATAATGATTTGTTTTGCCTTTTAATGTTATTAATATTTCTTGGTATGTCGATCTTTCCTTATTTGGCAATGGTGCATATCTGAGGGATCTATTAGTGTTTTGATGCTACTCATGAGTTGTGCAAAATTATGTGAATGGGGGGACAACATTTAAAGGTGCATTCTATCAATAAAGCAGTGCTCTGAATGAGGTTAGATTGTGCTTTGCTGTTCAGCAAATTATTCTTCTATTCTCAGTGTTCTCATCATACAAAATGAAGTTTTGTTTAGAAGTGTTTAGGAATTTTTATTTCTTTAAAGATTTTTGGGTTCTTGTGACTTGCCAATAAAAAGGCTGTTTGCGATCATAAAATAGCCTTATGCAGTGCATGAAGCAAGAAAGCTGATTCAGAAACAAATCCGCAAAAAAGTTTGATTCCCTAAACACCGATTCAGAATTAGTGATTCTGCTATAGGTAATTGCAATTAAAGAATCGTAAAACCTATGCATGAAAAATCGCAAATAGAAAATCTACAAAAAATCGAAATTAGCATTTCTTTAATAAGAACAAATTCTATCAGGTGGTACCAATTTCAAATTGAACAAATCAGGTGCAAATCATCAGCAAACTACTTAAACAGTCACAGAAGGCATCAGAATGTTTCACAATGGCAGCGCTCCACGATATGGGGAGGAAGATGAGGCTAAGAGCAGCAGCACTGAGAAGAAGGAGGATCCAGGAGCGCATATTCAGACAACGCATTACTTTGCTAGGGCAGGCAGAGGAAGAGATTTATGATAAATATAGGCTGAATGCCGACGCAGTCTATGATCTCATAGCTGAATTGGATCCAATACTGCAGTGTCAGACTAGCAGGACACATGCCATCCCCACCCATGTGCAGGTCCTCTGTTCTCTGCACCTCCTAGCTTCAGTGAGCTTCCAGGGAGTAATTGCTGCTGCTGGAGGTGTTTCCCAAAGTGCCCTTTCAAGATTTTTCAATGCATTCCTTGATGCCATGTTGCAGAGGATACACCACTACATTCGGTTTCCCACAACACCACAGGAATTGCTGCATCTAAATTAGATTTTTATCATGTTGCCCATTTTCCACATGTCAAAGGTTGAATTAATGGGACGCATGTAGCCAATTGTCCCCCCTCAGGGAATGAGTATATTTACTGAAACCAGAAATCTTACCATTCATTGAACATTCAAGTAATCTGCAGTTCTAAAAACATAATCACAGACATTGTGGCTAGTTACCCTGGCAGTGCACATGACTCATATATCTTCAGACATAGTGGCATACACAGACGTCTACTTGTGGGTGAATTTGGAGAAGGATATTTGCTTGGTAAACAGATGTAATACTGACTTGCTCACCTGTCTGCCATGGTGGCACATTGCAGTAACTAATGTATTTTCTTTTTCACATCCTGTAGGTGATAGAGCATATGCTGTGCACTCATTCATCATAACTGCATATCTAAATTCTACTACACCAAGTGAGCAGCGATACAATGAGGCACACATCTCCACACGCAACGTGATTGAGAGGACATTTGGGTTACTAAAATCTCGCTTTCGCTTCCTCCACAAAACTGGGGGTGCATTACAGTATAGGCCGGAGACTTGATGCAAAATAGTCGCCACATGTACCATGTTGCACAACATAGCCACAAATAGAGGCATTCCCCTGGAAGACTCTGACAGCGAGCTAGAGGTAGACATCCAGCCAAGACAACCACCACTAGCAGTAGGTGGTCCAAATGCAGCAGAGGGGAAACGGAGACATGCAGAAATCACTCAACATTATTTCTAAGGTGGGTAATCATGAGACAACACAGTAGGTGCACAACAGTTTATTGTAACAATATTGTGGTAGTGTCAATGCACACATACCAGGTGCAGAAAAGTGTAGTGTGAATACAGACATTTAAATGGCATTGCCTTGGCACTTACAAGTCAGTATGAACAATGTACATGATGCTGGTTAACTCACCAGAATAGTACCTGTCCAGGTCACTACTTTTTCCTGCCAACGTACTCCGGTGGGCCTCTCAGTAGGCTCAGCCACATCCCCAATTGAGCCTTCGTGCCAGTGGAGTGGCTGGAGGCCTCCTCACTATCCCCCCCTGCAAGTACGTTGGTGCCACAAGCTGCAGCAGTCTGGAGTTGTTCCACTGCATTAGTGACCTGGATGAGGCCCCTGGCCACATCCCTACAGCAGTGGCTCATCTCCACTTGCATGCTGACAGCATGACGGCAAAGCTGAGCTGTAGTTGTGCTCAGCCTATTGATTACCCTGGTGTAATCGTCCAGGAGCGCCATCAAATTGTGATGCCTCCTACCATGGGAGGCATGTTCACCCTGGGTGACCCTGCACAAATCGTGCATAGCTGTTGCAACACTGGCTAGGTTTTCCATGTTTGCCCTGTGCCCTTCAACTACAGCTGTGGTATGCTCTCTCAGGCAGTCACGTATGTCCCCCATGTGTGTTGCCATTGTTCCCAGTTGGCCCTGCATAATCCTCATGTTCCTTCCTTGCATGTGCTGAACTCTCAGGATCTTGCCCTCCAGCCCACTCCAAGCAGCTCCCCATTGTCCTCTGCAGATGTCAGGATTGCCCTGGGCTGTCGCCTGCGGAAAGGGGTGGACATGCACCGCATTGGTACCTCTGTTGATGTTGGTGGTGTGTTGCCAACCTGCTGTGTAGGAGTTCCTGTGTGCTTCTCTTCATCACTGTCCGAAGCAGGCAGTGGTGGGACTATTCACCTGCGTCCAGTGGGAGCAGGTATGCGTGAGGATGCTGGCACTTCTGGTTCCTCCTCAGACTGTTCCTCTGGTTCCTCTGACTCATGGTCCGCAGCCACATCACTCTCCTGTGCTGCTGGATCTGTGATTGTAAACAATGCAAGTTCAGTTATTTTTGGTGCACATGTTTGTGACATAGCGCATGCAAATGTCTAATAAATCTATTTATGTTATGGACAAAGTCTACTTCAGTCACTTCCTTGCTGTACTCTGCTGCACTAAAGCTGTTTTGGTCCCTCCTTGCCTTGCCCTTACATTTGTCTGTATACAACTCCCACAATGCATTTGGGTGTTGCAAGTAAAAAGTGGACTGGATTGAGGTGTGCTACACTACACAGGGTATGCATTTGGGGCTATTTTAGTTACATTTAATATTGAAATATATTTAGTAGTGGTCTTACCTTGGGAGGTATCCGCCTGTTCACAGGTGTTAATCTGTGTTATCCCGACGACTGCCTCTGGCTGCAGTGTGGATTCCACCATGTCCTCCAGGGGTGTGTTTGGACGCTCGGAAGATGGTCCCCCTCCAGTTTGTTTTGCAGCTGCTAGCCTTTCAGCCACCCTCTCTTTAGTTTGGCTGGGCAGGTCGTACCAGCGCTTGCGCAGTTCTGAGATTGCATGCTGTGTTACCCCACAGCATTAACATTAGCTTGGATTGTCAGACAAATTTTTCATTTGACAGGATCTGCAACCTGCAAGGAGAGTTTATCAAAAAGCTTATCGTGGCTCAACACCACTTCTTCAATGAGGACTTCCAGTTCTTTATCACTGAATTTGAGCTTTCTTTTCCTGCCTTCTCCTTTCTTTTTCCCTTTTTCTGTGGCTATGCTGTTGTTTTCTCACTGCTTCTGCTCCAAACACAGCTTCCTCCTGCTCAGCTCCACCAGTCTGCCTTCTCCTCTGACTCTCTCTGTGAACAGGTGTGTGCAATTAATGATTCACTTCCTGGTTGGGATGTCATCCCAATGCAGCAATATGGGTAAATCGCTATTAGCGATTCTGTAATAGCGAATTCGCTATTACCGATTCGGTAATAGCGGGCACGCTATTGGAAATAGCGAATTTTACCTATTTGCTAAAATATAGTGAATTTTTTGATGCATTCACTTTTGCGATTCCATAATAGCGATTCCTTAATAATCGCTATTACAGAATCGCAAAATCCTTTTTTGATGCATGTGCCCCTTTGTGTTTTAACTATGAGACCTTGGTGATTAGAAATTAGGGGTAACTGTCCCTTTGCTGCTTCAGTTACATATTTCCTATAATATTGTTCCTATTGAGGCAGAGAAATTTGTGCTAGCTTCCCTTAGGTCTTATACTACACTTTGCATTTGCACTTCTGCTATGTTGGGAAGGAAGTTAAGTTTCTACTCTGTCATTAACAGTGGTTGCTCTCCAATAACAGCAGTTGGAATAATACATTGTGCTTTTCTAGTCGGTGTTTTCCTTTGTACTGCTATGTGGCCGATTTATACCATATCAGTATAGATTATCCATTGCAACAGCGTGTTTAGATGCTGACAGACCAGAGGTTTAATCATGGTGGACACTCATCCGTCTCCACCGTGATTAAACCCCTTCAACGGCCCTGAGGAGAAATAGCTATCAGAAGCTGACTCATAACTCCACCCACCTGATTCAGATGGGTGGAATTAGAGGTAATTTTTCTCTGCCCATCACCACCAGGAAAACAGTGGCCACAGAGAAAACTGCAAAATGCTGCCCTCACCAGTGGCGAGAGGAGCATTGCCTTTAAAAAAAAAAAAAAAAAAATCCCATTTCAGGATTCTCTTTTTCAAAATAAAAAGAGAACAGTCATGTTGATGGAACCTTGAACCAAACAGCAACATGAATTAACAGGAACCACTATAATGGCGGTTCAGGCAAATCATTATAAATGACCGTCAGCTTGGCAGTTACTCATAAATCTAGAGGGAAGTCCCTCCACCAGGGTTACAGAGTAATTGACTACGGCGCCCTGGTGTAACAATGGGCCATCCGTCCAGAATTAAATCGGATCCTATATGTGGTACCCATGTGACTTGACAGGGGTTTCCTTTTTTTGTGTTATTAACCTTGTTGTATCTGACATGTTAGAAATATATGTTATTGTATTTTAAGATAATTAGAGTCATTTATTTCAAATGTTATACTTACATCTTTTCTTATATTGTTTATTGTAGGTTTACTTTTTTCTAAGAATTGTTCTTTTTCATTTTCTCTTTAAAATCTGTTTTGAAAATATAACTAAAAGTGTGTTACCTAATATATCTGCTTGTGAATACTTCTCATGTTTATTTAGCGTTTTTATTTTTATATCTATTTGTCCGTATTTTTATGATTAAAGATTTTCAATTATAATTTGTTTACAATTTAATTGTAATACTTACATTGTATTTTTGGCCTATTATTTAGTTTTTTTATGCTATCTTTCAGACTTCTGTTTTTTTCAACAATACCAGTTTCACTTTTTCAGCTTTTTGAAATGTTTTAAGGATATATCATACAAAAAGATAATTACATTAGCTGGTTAGTTATTTTATTAATGTATGATTATTGCTGTATTAGATTTAAAAAAATATATTTGATGTTGTTTGTTGGAGTTTTGAAGTGTATTCCTCTTTTCTTTTGGTTAGGGAGTTGCTGGGGACATTTTACACAGGCAGAGTAAAAGTGTCCTGGGAAGGAGGCTTGAGGTGCAGCAGTTTAGTTCAATCTCTTTTACGCTATTTATACTTCTTTTTTAAATAGATTCTTTTTTCGATTTGTAATTGTTATGTTTTTAAATTTGATTGGTTAATGCTCATGTTAAGAGTTATGAAAACACTCATTTTGTTATTTGTCTTTAATTATATCCCATTCATTTTTGTGTGCATGTTCTATTCCATGTCATAAACGTTAATTAAATTATGTAATTGTTTTGACTGATTTGTTTTTCTATTGTTTAGTGTTGAATAACTTTGTCATCGATATTTTCTTCATATTTTTATTTTCTATATTATTGTATTCAGTATCTTTTGTTTATCAATATTTTTTATCAGAATTAATCAATCAATCAATCAATCAATCAGGCATTTGTTAAGCACGACTACTCACCCTTAAGGGTCTCAAGGAGCTGGGGGGGGGGGGGGTGTTAGCAGGCTCCACTCCATCAAGGGGGGGGGGGGGGGTCTGTCGAAGAACCAGGTTTTGTAGTTTCTTGCGAAGATGGGGAGCGATGTTGTCTGTCTGAGGTGGAGCGTCAGGGCTTTCAAGGCTCAGGCCCCGAGGAAGGAGAAGGAGCGGCCTCCCGATCTGGTCTTTCTGGTGCGTGGGACCACAGCATAGGAGAGCTGGGCAGATCATAGTGTCCTTTGGGATGCGTGGAATTTGAGTCGGCTGTTCAGGTATGCTGGTCCGGTATCGTGGTGGGCCTTGTAGGCGTGGGTGAGGATCTTGAAGGTGACTCTAGCTTTGATGGGGAGCCAGTGGAGTGTGCGCAGGTGCTGGGAGATGTGGCAGTGTCTTGGGAGGTCATTCTGGATGTTCTGTAGCTTGCGGGTGAGGTTTTTGTTTATTCCGGTGTAGACTCAGAGTGCGTTGACGTAGTCTAGTCTGCTGGTGACCAGGGCATGAGTGACGGTCTTTCTGTGTTCAAGGGGGATCCATTTGAAGGTCTTACGTAGGAGGCAGAGGGTGTTGAAGCAGGAGGACGAGATGGAGTTGATCTGGCAGTCCATTTTGTGCTCAGAGTCCAGGATGATTCCCAGGTTGCGTGCGTAGTCCATGGGGGTGGGCGGACTTCTGAGGACGGGGGGCCACCAGGTGTCGTTCCGTCCATCGGGGTTTGGGCCCATGATGAGTACTTCTGTTTTGTTGGTGTTTAGTTTTAGGCAGCTGTTTTTCATCCATTTGGCGACGGCTTCCATGCCTTCTCCAAAATTGTCTCTGGTGGTATTGGGTTCATTGGATAGGGAGAGGATGAGTTGGGTGTCGTCTGTGTATGACCCAATGTTGAGTCCGTAGGTTCTGATGATGGGGGCGAGCAGAGCCATGTAGACGTTGAAGAGTGTAGTGCTGAGAGAGGACCCCTGGGGGACTGCGCAAGTGGTAGGTGTGGGGTTGGAGAGGAAGGGGGAGTCTGACCCGCTGCGTTCTGCCGGAGAGGAAGGAGCAGATCCAGTTGAGGGCCTTGTCTTGGATCCCTGTGTCGTGGAGTCTGTGTATTAGGGTGCGGTGTGAGACTGTGTCGAACACCGCTGAGAGGTCGCGGAGGATGAGGGCTGCTGTTTCTCCTTTGTCCAGTAGGGTGCGGATGTCGTCTGTTGCAGCGAAGAGGGCGGTGTCCGTACTGTGGTTTTTTCTAAAGCCGGATTGGGAGGAGTCGAGGATGTTGTGCTCTTCGATGAATGTGGTGAGTTGGCTGTTGATGGCTTTCTCAATGACTTTTGCTGGGAACAGGAGCAGGGAGATGGGTCTGTAGTTATTTAGGTTAGTGGGGTCCGCCGAGGGTTTCTTCAGGAGGAGGTTGACCTCGGCGTGTTTCCAGTTGTCGGGGAAAGTGGCGGTTGCTAGGGAGCGGTTGATGGTGTGGCAGAGCATGGGTGCAATGGTGTCGGCGGCTCTGTTGAAAATGTGGTGGGGGCAGGGGTCTGTGAGGGTCCCGGAGTGGATTGACTTCATCGTCTTCAGTGTGTCTTCTGTGGTGAGGGCTGTCCAGTTGTCGATCGCTGGCTTCAGGGTGTCAGGGGTGTTTGGTGAGGGTTCATTGTGTTGGTTGTCTTCGTCAAAGTTGTCGTAGATGCTCTTGATTTTGTGATGGAAAAAGTTGCTGAGTTTGTCGCAGAGGTCTTGAGAGGGACAGATGTCAGTGGACTCGCTGGTGGGTTGGGCGAACTCCTTGATGATGTTGAAGAGTTCTTTGCTGTTGTGTGCATGAGTGGAGATTCTGTCTTCAATCGCTTTTTTCCTAGTTTTTCTGATGATTTGGTGGTGGGCGTTGGTGGCGGCTCTGAAGTTGTTGTAGGCTTCTGTGGATTTGGTGTTCCTTCAGTCCTTTTCGAGGTGGCGGCAAGTGCGTCTAGACTCTCGAAGTTCGGTGGTAAACCATCTGGCTTTCTTGTCGTGGTTGTCGTTGTTTTTCTTGAGGGGGGCTATGGTGTTGGTGCTGTCGGAGATCTATCCGTGCAGGGTTCAGGCTGCGGTGTTGGGGTCGTCATTTTCCGTGATGGTTGGGGTGGAGTTGCTGAGTGATGAGGTTAGCTGGTCGTCGGTGATTCTGGTCTAGTTTCTTTGTGGGAGCAAATGCTGGTGTCTGTGGGTGGTGGGTGTTCTGAGGGTGAAGTGGACGCATTGATGGTCAGTCCATGGGAGTTCGGTGGTGTGGCTGAAGGTGATGGAGTTACCTGTTGTGAAGAGGGGGTCGAGGCTGTGTCCTGCTGAGTGCGTGGGTTCGGTCACGATCTGGCGGAGTCCAATGTTGTGGAGGTTGTCCAGGAGGGATGTGGTGCTGGGGTCCAGTTGGTTGTCAAGGTGGAAATTGAGGTCTCCCAGTAAGGTGTAGTTGGTGGACCCGATGGCATGCGGGGAGATGATGTCCATGATGCAGTTGGCGAAAAGTCCGTGGGGTCCAGGGGGTCGGTAGATGAGGGTTCCTCGGAGGTTGGTGGTAGGGCTGGCCAGTATCTTAAAGTGAAGGTGTTCCATCAGGTCTGTGGGCTAGTCAGGGAGTGTGGTCAGGTGGAGATTGGATTTCTGGACGATGGCGATTCCTCCTCCCGGGTGGGTGGGGCGGTCCTTTCTGGAGATCGTGTATCCTTCGGGAATGGCGATGGCGATGTCCGGTCCCGAGGTGGGGTTGGTCCATGTTTCGGTGAAGGACGCTACGTCTGTGGTGGTGCTGTCGAGGAGGTCCCAGATTTCAGTGGCGTGTTTGTGGAGGGATCGGACATTGATGAGGATGCATTGCAGGGTCTTCGGTTGGGTTGTGGTCTTGCGGGCAGGTTGTGCCGGGTCCGTGGTCTTGGCGGTGCTGCAGGTGTGCCGGCAGCGGTGACAGCTGAAGGGTCCGTGGGTGTCGGCTGGTGATGCTAGCTTGCAGTTGTTGTTGCGTCCTGGGTTCAGAGCGTGGAGTGCCACTGGGTCGTAGCGTTGGCATTGAGGATGAAGTACTGGGTTTTTCAGAACCCAGCGGTGCCAGGGAACACACCCGAAGACTTCGAGTTCTTCCTGTCTCAGACCACAGAAACACAGAGTCTTCTAGGTGAAGTCAAAGATCGTTTATTGGCTGCAGACCAATCACAGGTATCCGAGAAGTACACCACAATGTATGTTCTCAGGAGACTGCTCCCGAACCAAAAACCAGTCTTCTCTTATATACAAAATATTACGCTCGGGGCAACACTGCCCCTCTTTTACAAGGGGTTATTCACATATTTTACTACAAACGAAAAGACAGAGTCATGATGACGATCCCACATTTCAGTTCGGCCAGCCCACAAATATTTACCCAGCGAGGCTTAGAACCCTCATCAGATAGCAGCAGACCCCAATAAAAACGGGCACCTCCTTCTCGTAAAACAAGCCATAAAGCAGGAAACAGAGTCAGGTGTGAAATTGATTAGTCAGGGTTTGTGTGGGATGAAAGACTTTATCATGTGTCAGGCCCTGATGCTAATCTCATATGGCCGTAGTAAAAGGAACTGGTGGGACCGGACTGACCTCGGGCAGCGGAGTCAGCTTGTACAGGTCACAAAGGAGTCACAGAAGGTGTACGTGTCCTTTAGGCCTAGGCATGGCCTTAGCACGCAGCCTATGTGAGGGCAACCAAAAAATGGCTACCGCTCTAAGATGGAACCCGAGGAGTCAGCATGTAGTATCATATACAAGGTGAATTCATCGATGAAACGTAATGAAAACACTCGTACATATCGCATTTGCCATTTGCGGTTTGTTGATACCAAAATCGGCATGATACCCCATGCCTCCAATGTGGTTCCGAAATTTACAGTACCACAGACCCTCCTTTTGCCCTTACATAGGCAATAACTATACTCATACTAATCTGAGTCCAGGTCTATATTCATAAGGCCATGGAGATGTTGCTGTAGCATCATCCTATTGCTTAGCTCGTCCCTTGATACAGGTTTCCTGACACATGATGCAACACAGAGGCTACACATTACAGGAGCACACTGTACACATAGACAGAACAGGAAAAGAATGGCTAAGATCATCCCAGTGGCTATTAGAATCTTCCATCCCCAAGCTGATATCAGTTCCCAGAACCACCCCATCATCGACCAATCTCCTTTATCCACATGAATAGATTCGGAAATCTTATGTAGTTTGGAAATGGCTTGATAGACGGTCGGAGCGTTATCTGGTATGAAAATACAACAGCTAGATTGGATAACCTTACATACCCCACCACGGTCTGCAAGAATGACATCTAGAACCATATGGTTCTGCAACGTCATGAGGCGATCCGCTTGGAGCTCAGCTGTCAAATTACCAAGGGCACCAGCCATCATATTAACAGTGGATTCAACTACACGAGTCAGTTGTCTCAGGTTCCTACTATTGACCATTGGTCCCCAAAACGGCAGGAACCCCAGGAAAAAATCTCCCGCTTCCTGACCGGCAGTATCCTCCTGACTAGCAATGCCTCTCGCAATTCTGGTCTTGTGATAATCAGAGGCGGCAGTAAATGTCGGCGGTAGCAAATTTGCAACATAACACGTGCCCGAGAAATCAGGGGGCAACCATGTATATGCTCGATCATTACAAACAAAGTATGTACCCTTGGCAGCCAAAAACGCAGGGGAAAACTGTGATGGGAAAATGTACGTTTCAGCACAGTCACTCTTCCCTAATTGAGCTCTTGGATTCTGACCATTACCTTGTAAACAGAACCGACCTATGTGGGGTACGACCCAAATTGGGGAGGAATTTTTACGCTGTTTTTCGCCCAGACTAATGCTATACCCCGTCGCGTTCCAACCTACATAAGCTCGCAACTCATCCTTGGGAATAGATGAATATGCATCGATATCTCTGCTCATATCAGCAACTCCTTTCATCAAGGCCTTATTGTTCGTGCTAGGTCTAATGGAACGCGGTGGTCGCGGGGAGTAGGTTTCTAGTGCAAAAAGAAACATAGTCTGGAATGCCCATGATGACCCATTATAGCTAAACGGCAGCACTAGGTATGGGATACCCTTATTAATGGTATGTGGCATCAAACCACACACCCAGCAATTTGTCGTATTCATAACTAGTTGGTGCTGGTGCAGGAGTTGAATAAACAAATTGTTTACGAACTCAGAACGTCTAGCTTGTTCGTGTTCAGGCAGAGGGTGGAAAGAGTGTAAGGAGACAGTAGGAGGAGGTATGGGCTGTATAGTGGGTGTAAATGGCACTTGAGAAGACAATAACACATATCCTACAGAAAACATCATCATACTAAATAGTACAAGCAGACATAATATTACAAAACGTTTGCTATTCATTACTTTACATATTCTACTCTTAAAATTTATTTCCTCAACGGGTCTCTCCATCTTGAAAAACTCCACCCTCTAATCATGCTGTTCGCGGCGGGTGAGTGTCTTCTGCTCAGGAGTACACCTCTCAGTCCAGGGAACGCCCTAGACTGACCAGAACCGTTGACCTAACGTCCCCGGCTTGTACCCCAAAGTCTTGGCACCGCGACTCTACAGCTGAACCCGGATGGTGGTTCGGAAAAACAAAAATCAAAAAGTTTTTCAGATGGGAGAGCTGCAGTGTCAAAAAATAGCAAAGGAAAATAATTTTTTATTTGTCCATAGTTCTCGGCCTCAGATTATAGCGGCTTCTCCCGGGTACTGTCTGGTCTTGAAACAAGAGTTCAGGTTCTGTAGTGTCCAATCGAATTGACGGTGGCACAGCTTCCTGCAAAATGTTATCGCTTTCCTGCTCAGAGCTTGTTCCTTTCACACGTGCATCTCTAAAAGGCACGAAACGAGGCACGGTCTCAGTCTCAGAATCAGCGATCCCCTCCTGGGCCCACTGATCATATGGCAGAGGCAAAGGGACCCTTTTGCAATGGACGCCGTGGATCCAGTTCTTTTTCCCTTTCACTCGAACAGCTGATCTCGTCGAGAGAAGGACGAGATGGGGGCCGGTCCAACGGGGCTCATCATTTTTCGTCCTTTTGAAATTTTTTACCAGCACCCACGATCCAGGATTGATAGGATGTCCTGGAGCTTCAGAGACCTGAGGCAGAGTATCATGCACCTGTTGGTGTAAAACACACAATTTAGCCGTCAATTCATACAAATAATCAAGCAGTACTGGATGTTCGATCTCACTGAATTTTGTAGGCCTTGGCACTCCCCATATATTGGCGGAACGGCCAAACACAATCTCATACGGACTAAGTCCCACTCGTGAGTGCACAATCATTCTTGTTGAAAGGAGTGCTAAGGGCAGCGCGTCAGGCCATTAAGACCAGAACTTGCTTGAATCTTGGCCAATTTAAGTTTCAAAGTGCCGTTGTAGCACTCTACTAGTCCAGCTGATTGGGGGTGATTTGCAGCGTGAAACTTTTGTTTAATGTCTAGTCCCTCACATACATCCTTCATCACTCGACCCACAAATTCGCTTCCATTATCACTCCATACCATTCTTGGCATTCCAAACCTAGGGAAAAATTCTTTGACAAGGGCTTTAGCTGTGGATAAGGCAGTATTGTCTTTCAGGGGATATGCTTCTATCCACCTTGAAAAAGCACAAACAACAACGAGTACATATTTCAAATTGTTGCACCTTTCCATGTGGATGAAATCTAGCTGCAAAACCTCGAACGGATACGTTGGAGGCGCAAAATGACCAGCTGGAGTTGGGGTTCCTCTACCAGGATTATATTTCAGACACACCATGCAATTCTTGACCACTTTTTCACATTTAGGGATCCCAGCATTTTGCCATACTGGAGCCAACAACTTACAAATCCCTTTCACACTAATATGGGCCATTCCATGAGCCATTGTCACCACTGCACACACATACGCATCGGGTAACAACCATCGCTGATGTTCTGACAAGTCAACCCAACAACCATTTTCATCCAATTTACCCTTGCTCTCTCTCCACTCATTCAACTCTTTCTCTGAAGCTTCAGCTTGACGGGACATCACACTTTCTATTGTATCTTCACACATTCCAACATCACCAACCCATCTTGCAGGGCCTGCAACATACATTCGGTTCGTCACATTCTTTGCTGTTTCTTTCGCGACTTCGTCAGCAAATGCATTTCCACGACCAATATCGTCGGTAACTTTCTTGTGTGCACTGCATTTCACAATCGCAACTTGTGACGGCAAGGTCAATGACTCAAGGAGATCATTCACCAACTGACCATTCTGAATTCTAGTTCCATGCGAAGTCAGGAACCCATGTTCTTTCCACAAGCGCCCAAAACTATGGGCCACGCCAAACGCATACTGGCTGTCAGTGTATATGTTCACTTTCATTCCTTTCGACAACACGCATGCTCTTGTAAGTGCAATTAATTCTGCTGCTTGAGCCGAATTATGTGGTATACGTGCAGTTTCAACAACCGTGTGCAAAGTCGTAATAGCATATGCAGCAGTCGTATCACCATTCGGAAGCTTGAAGCACGATCCATCCACCCATAGGGTACCATCACACTCAACCAAGGCAGTATCTTTAAGATCCACTCTCCCTTTTGTTTCTTCTTCTGTTCTGAACAGACAATCATGTTGTTCAATCTCATCTGTGTCTGCTGAAATGGGAAACAAAGTAGCTGGATTCAACGTGTTGCACCTCTTTATGTGTACATGACTCGCTAATAGTGTCAACTCATAACCTGACAATCGAGCACTAGTTAAGTGCTGTGTCTTGGTCCTGTTTAATAACGTGTCCACTGCATGTGGAACCATCACAATCAACGTATTGTTCATTACTAACCCAGCAGACTGTCGGATGGAAACAGCTGCGGCCGCTGTGACTCTCAAGCAACTGGGTAATGCCTTGGCTACCGGATCCAAAACTGACGAAAAATATGCGCATGGACGCTGTCTGTCTCCAAAAGACTGTGTCAACACTGACAATGCACAACCTTCTTTCTCCTGAACATACAACGTAAAGGGCTTGCTGTAGTCGGGGGTACCCAACAAAGGAGCTGAACACAATGCCTTACGCAATTCCGAAAAACTTTTCTGACACTCTTCAGACCATGGGACGGGATTCGGTGTATCTTTACATGTCAATGCTATTAAAGGTTTTGCCAGCAAAGAAAAACTCGGAATCCACTGCCTACAGTATGATGTAATACTCAAGAAAGCACGCACTTCTCTCTGTGTTCTTGGCACGCTCAATTGTGCAATGGCCTGAATTCTTTCTGGGGTCAGTTTCCTTCCCTTTTTCGACAAGAGATGACCTAAGTAGGTCACTTGTTGTCGACAATATTGCAGTTTTGAGAGAGACACTTTGTGATGAAAGGCAGACAAATGACGCAACAATGACAATGTAGCTTCTTTACAAATCTCCTCAGTATCCGCGGCGATTAGTAAATCGTCGACATACTGAATGAGGGTAGCACCACTAGGTAAAACAACTGTATCAAGCTGCGCTTTTAAAGCCTGACTGTACATTGATGGACTTTCACAGTAGCCCTGCGGAGCGCGTTAAAAGCGGAAGCTGCGACCTCCTAAACTAAAACCAAAAATATCCCTGCTTTCCTCTGCAATCGGAATGCTAAAGAAAGCATTCTTTAAATCGACCACTGAGAACCAAGCAGCGGAAGCTGGGATCATAGTTAACAAGGCAGTTATATCAGGGACAACTGGAAACTGTGGCACAACTATCTTATTGACCTCTCTAAGATCGATCACAAACCTGTAAACAGGTGGCTGAGAAGGGTCAGTACGTTTTAAAACAGGCAGAACGGGACTATTACAAACGTTGCCTCTTGTCTCTTCAATTACATCCTTTTCAATCAAATCGTAAATAATCGCTAACAACGTTTTCTCACCTTCATTAGAGATCTTGTACTGGGGAATGCGTGGCAATTTAACATTGGCTTTCAAAGTAACCACACATGGCGGTATTTCCAAGAGACCCACATCATTAAGGCCAGAAGCCCAGAGGACATCCGGAAGAGATGACAATTCAGCTGGTAGTTTATTCTTCGACAAATACCTTGGAGAAATCACTTCCCTACCCAGTGTAAATTGTACTCCCGAGGGGGAACAATATAATGTCGCATGTAATCTCTTTAACAAATCCAATCCTAACAGGTTTTCACCACAGCCTGTCGTTAGAATAAGGGGTGCTTTCAGCTCGCAAGGTCTAACAGAAAGGTGGATAGGACTAGAGATCGGGTTCCTAACCGGGGCGCCAGAAAAACCTACTGAAACATTCATCTCGCCAGACAAAGGCGCGCCAGGGAGTTTTGAATGCATAATTGAACTTTTTGCAGCACCAGTATCCAACAGAAAAGGCTCTGACACGCCCGCTGTAGTTACCTTGACATACGGTCCACTCTGGTCCACTGGCACTGAAACAACTCCCTCCCTTTGTCTACGGCTGTCCTAGTAATCATTACCTTCCGCATTTTCATCTTCTGCATAATAGTCATTGTTATAGTATTGAACTGTCCTACCAGATGCATTGGTCTGCTGATCAAAACTATTCAGTGTATTTTGAGATGGAAGGGGACGCGCGTTCTGGGGAACATTCCCGCGTCCTCTACCTCTAGGAGCTTGTTGACCACCTCTACCTCGGGTGCTAAAAACGCCATTAGCACGCTGTAACAAAATAGGACAACTATACTTGAAATGACCCTCTTCCTTACAATATGAACATTGATTAGGACCTATAGGAACGCGCGGTTGAGAAAACTCGTACCTTCGCACGTTTCTCTGAAGCTGTGGCTGTTGCTGATAATTACTCTGACCACCACGTGGCGGGTAAGCCTGCTATAAGAGAACCTTCGTCTTTAGTTCTTTCGTTTTCTTGTCTGCTCTATCTTTCTCATCTTTATCCCTATTCTCGTAATACTGTGCAGTAGCCAGTATTTGTGCTGAAGAGGAAACAGCCCAAGAACTCTCAGAATCTTTCAATTTCTTACACAACTCGGGAAGCAAATTATGCACAAATTTATCAACAAACAATCGTTGACCACCTTCCGTACTCATATCTTGTCCACTATGGTCGATAAAGGTTTCTTCAAACCTGGTGAAGAAATCGGACACTGACTCATCTTTCTTCTGCTTGCATGCTGATAATTTATCCCAATTCACACGCATCGCGGGCATTAAAGTTTTCATGTAAGTAATGATCCTAGCAGGGAGTTCTGCTACCAAAGGCTCAGGCTTGGTACCACCCACTTGTCTAGTGTCTGTAGCAATGATATTAGCTCATGTGTCACCTAGTTCTGCAGCATGGTCTGCATTACGAATCAATCTCCACAAAGGCTGCGGAACAACATTCCCGAACAACATATCTATGTCAGCTAAATTCATGACACACGATTCTGCAGTCTGTGACAACTCCTTATAATATCCTGCAGGGTTTTTACGAGGGTCGGGCAATGTCTGTTTAAGCGCTATTACTTCAGATCGTTTCCAAGGGACATGCACCCAAACGCGCTGGAAATGAGCTGGAGCAGCTACAATACCTCGACCGGCATCAGCCGCAACGGCTTCCTTCCATACCGGAGGGACTTCTCTCATAGGGTACTGTCGCACCTTTTTACCAGAAGAGTCATGCTCAAACAGTGGCTGGGAAAGATCCTCAGTTCTAAAAAACAACAATGTCGCAACTGCTTTTTTGACATCGGAACCCACAATCGTACCCTTTCCAAATTCAAACCGTAAGCGGCACAACTCCTGCGGATTTGCTTCCAAATCATTATCCTCCAATTCCTCACAAAGGAAAACACACATCTTTTCAAAAACGTATCTCTGTTTTGATGCTTCCCATTGACGGAAGACATCCATAATAGACTCCACATCATACCTTGATGGGTGAACAATCCATCTGTGTGCCATACGGTCAAGCATATCTTTCTCTCGAGAATCAGGCAGCTGACTACGCGTCTGCTTACGTTGTGCATTAGGGGTCATACTAGATAACCCAAAGAGAGGCAACATTAAACTAGTGACCACACTAGTTATTCGTTGTCGTGTAGAAGGGGAGGTTGAGGCAAGAACAGGGGGAAAGACAGAGGGAAGAAAAACGGGTGCAGATACAGGTACAGCGATAGTATCGGGAAGGGCGCCAAGAGAGGCAGTCGATGGAGCAGGCAAAGTCGCAGAAGGCAAAGGGGGGGGCAGGCAGCAAAGTCGGCGGCCCCTGAGGGGGCTGCGCCACAAGAGTAGGAGCCGGCTGAGGAGGAGCTGGCGGCTGCAGGAAAGCTTGCAGCAAATTAGCTGGAGGCTGTGCATTTAAGGGTTGCGGAGGTGCTGTAGGACTCTGCGCATAAGGGGGTGGCGAACTCAGCAAATGTGACATTAGGGGATCTTTCTCTTTTTCTTTTGACGCACCTTGCTGAAGGGGCGGCAAAACTGGATAACATTTATCGATCCCTAGTTTACGCTGCCTGTGCAACTGCTCATTCATTTGTTCTTCTTCATTATCTTTAAACTGCAAAGCTGCTTGCATTACCGACATACCTTTTTCTCTCTTATTTCTCTTTGCTAATTTAATTTCCTTCTGTTTGGCTTCCTTTCGCCATAGGCGGAAAGAGTCAAAAATCGCCGGCCGGGCTTTCTTTTTAAATAATTTAACTTCTAAGTTATCTAAGATGTCTGTGTCAAAACTACCATTTTGGGGCCATTTTAAGACACCATCCTTCCTTGTGTATCGGATCCATACTTCATTATACGTAATGGGGCCCACGCCATGTTTCACATAAAGCTCATAAGTTGAAGTTCCAATTGGAGGAACCGGACAGGAATCCTCTAATCGGGAGTCCCTATTACAACCCAAACAAAACAAATTTCCAAATATACTAGAACCAGGCATCCTTGCTCACTAGTCTAGTTTCAAACTTCAAAGGATTATCGAATACGATAGTCTCGTGAATACACGAGTCCCTCGGCTTTGGCACTTGCAAGTTCCAAATCAAAGCGATCCCGAAGGGATACCAAACCAAACTAAGAACTGGGAGACGCTCCACTTATACTTAACTGAGGTATCGATGACGTCACCAGAAGACTCGTTAAATCGTTTCGCTTCACCAAATCATGAAGGGTCCAAAACAGGGCGATAGTCAGGGCAGCAGTCCTTTGTAGCCGTCGGGATGCGGAGAACCTCGCAGTAAAGACTTTCGGACCACATCGACATGCAGGGGTCGATGAAGTGGCGGCCTTCCTCCAGAATTTTCACACGAAGCTCCTCATGAACCTCTGGCTTGGACCGGTACCGCTGAAATCGCCCCACGTTGGGTGCCAACTGAAGTACTGGGTTTTTCAGAACCCAGCGGTGCCAGGGAACACACACGAAGACTTCGAGTTCTTCCTGTCTCAGACCACAGAAACACAGAGTCTTCTAGGTGAAGTCAAAGATCGTTTATTGGCTGCAGACCAATCACAGGTATCCGAGAAGTACACCACAATGTATGTTCTCAGGAGACTGCTCCCGAACCAAAAACCAGTCTTCTCTTATATACAAAATATTACGCTCGGGGCAACACCGCCCCTCTTTTACAAGGGGTTATTCACATATTTTACTACAAACGAAAAGACAGAGTCATGATGACGATCCCACATTTCAGTTCGGCCAGCCCACAATTATTTACCCAGCGAGGCTCAGAACCCTCATCAGATAGCAGCAGACCCCAATAAAAACGGGCACCTCCTTCTCGTGAAACAAGCCATAAAGCAGGAAACAGAGTTAGGTGTGAAATTGATTAGTCAGGGTTTGTGTGGGATGAAAGACTTTATCATGTGTCAGGCCCTGATGCTAATCTCATATGGCCGTAGTAAAAGGAACTGGTGGGACCGGACTGACCTCGGGCAGCGGAGTCAGCTTGTACAGGTCACAAAGGAGTCACAGAAGGTGTACGTGTCCTTTAGGCCGAGGCATGGCCTTAGCGCGCAGCCTATGTGAGAGCAACCAAAAAATGGCTACCGCTCTAAGATGGAACCCGAGGAGTCAGCATGTAGTATCATATACAAGGTGAATTCATCGATGAAACGTAATGAAAACACTCGTACATATCGCATTTGCCATTTGCGGTTTGTTGATACCAAAATCGGCATGATACCCCATGCCTCCAACGTGGTTCCGAAATTTACAGTACCACAAGGAGGTCCAGGGTTCCTGGCGCTGGTCGTGGTCGGGTTGCGGACGGGCACAGATGGGCTTGCCTTTTGCATGCCCCCTGCCCGTAATTAAGTAGGTGTCGGGGCGGGCTGGACAGCTGAGAGGCGGGAGAGGGGAGGGGAGTTGGATTGGGCCGGTCCAGTTGGTCCTGTTGGGGGGGAGGGGCCACGGGTGCAGCAGCAGGGAAAAACAGGCAGAATAGGCAAAAAGAGAGGAAAGAGTGGAAATGAGGCAGTGAAAGGTGCAAGAAAAGTGGGGGAAATACACAGATGGAGAGTGAGAGGGGAAGATTACATCAGTGAAAAATGAGTGAAAACGGAGGAAAGACACAGAGGGGGAGTGAAAGGGGGAGATTGAAATCAGTGAAAAACGAGTGAAAATGGAGGAGAAACACAGAGGGGGAGTGAAAGGGGAGATTGAAATCAGTAAAAAAACGAGAGAAAATAGAGGAAAGACAAGGAAAGAGAGTAAAAGGGAGAGATTGATATCAGTGAAAAACAAGTGAAAACGGAGAGGGAGAGAGCGGAGCAAGAGAAAGGAGACAGAGGTCCACTGGACCACCGGGATGAGGCACAGGTAAAACCTGCGGGTGGAGGAGGGCCTCGAACACCAGCACTCGAGAGTGCAGGTTCTCAGGGAAAGGCCTCACTTGAAGGTGGAGCTGCGAGGGGGTAGAGCAATTTCACTGACAAGGAGTCAGTGGTCTTGCTCGCCTGTCCCCACAGCAGCTGCCATTAAGTAGGGGTCGGATAGGGCTGGACAGCTGGGAGGCGGGAGCAGGGAGGGGAGCTGGATTGGGCCGGTCGCGTTGGTCGTGCTGGGGGGGGTGGCCACAGGGGCAGCAGCGGCAGGGAAAAACAGGTAGAAAAGGCAAAAGGAGAGGAAAGAGTGGAAATGAGGCAGTGAAAGGTGCAAGAAAAGTGGGGGAAAGACACAGAAGGAGAGTGAGAGGGGAAGATTAAATCAGTGAAAAACGAGTGAAAACGGAGGAAAGACACAGAGGGGGAGTGAAAGGGGGAGATTGAAATCAGTAAAAAACGAGAGAAAACGGAGGAAAAACACAGAAGGAGAGTAAAAGGGGGAGATTGAAATCAGTTAAAAACAAGTGAAAACGGAGAGAGAGAGAGCGGAGCGAGAGAAAGGAGACAGAGGTCCGCTGGACAACCAGGGATGAGGCGCAGGTAAAACCTGCGGGTGGAGGAGGGCCTCGAACACCAGCACTCGAGAGTGCAGTGGCTCAGGGGAAGCCCTCACTTAAAGGTGGAGCTGCGATGGGGGGAGAGCAATTTCACTGACAAGGAGTCATTGGTCTTGCACAGAGAGAGACAATCTTGTGTATTTTAATGTTCTTTGCATTGGGTACAACATTGTGAGCATTACACACATAATTAAGGTATCTCAGATAACAGCAAAGCGAGCACCCAAAATTAAGAGAACTGCACCGGGGGCCATCAGGAAGCCATCTCGTAGACAAAAATGAGTCAGGAGTTGCAGTGATGACACCTACAAGGTGAAACAGACCACCAGACAGCCAACATGGACCAAATTAGAGTCCAAGAGGAAAAATTCAGTGAGCCTGATCTGGAGTGGTTTCCTGACAATATAATGAATAATGATGACAGGCTTATGGGATTTTTTTTTTTTAAATAGTCCCCAATATACATACTCACGCATGTAAGGAAATTACAGAGACAATTAACACTGTCAAGCTGTCTACATGAAGTGGAGGATGTAAAAAAGATATAGTAATTTAAAAAGGTGGGTCTGTGACATCATTTCTGAACACAAGAAGGAAAGTCCAGCAGCAAGGAATGGACCATCACCCAAAGTAGACCTAAATAAATGGGAGGAAATTGTTCTGAGCACACTGTACATTTCTTCAACAGAGGGCATCACAGGAAGACTTGAGGTTGGTGGTATAAAAGAGGAAGAACATTTTCCTATGAACACTCAAATAAGATAATAAAGTGAAATAAAAAAGTAACTGATTGCCACACTTCATAATAGAATGTATCATGGTCTTCAATGTGGCATTTGATTTCATGCAAAATCACATGGGTTAATATGCTACATTTGTGGCATGGACAAACTGTCCATAAAACACATCTCTATGGTTATCACCACTATGAAGGACATGTTCATGCGGTAACACATGAACAATGTTTACAAGACCTCTGTCAAACTCAATACCGCTACAAGGCCACAGCATAATGGTTGAAAAACACTATATGAAATCATAGACTCATGTTACTGTCTTCTAATAATGCTTGTAGTTCCCTTACTTTTCATCATGTCACACCGATGCATGTCCATACACCCACAAGAAAATACCTTTAAAAATAAAATCGACCAAATTTGAAAAATGCTGATGAATGTGCATCACCATACACAAAGATGACATACTCACTCCCATCAATCTCAAAGATGGGGAGGCAGATGGTAATGAGCCCACTTGTTCATCGCAGCTCTGAGATATATCTTAAGTAGACCATAAAATGAATGTATTTGACAGTGGTGGTATTTGTATAATACTCGGGAAATATGGATGCATACCGCTTCTTTTGACTATGTGAAGTGTGTAAAACTATCTGAATATGTTTAAGAAAAATATATTTTTTAAAGTAGACCATAAACATCTAACATACAAAAATAACAAGCAGCTCTACAGTTTCCGAGGCAACAGCATGTATTTTCCCTTCTCCATTAAGGCACCCTGAACCAAGCACTAGCAAGTCCCAACACACCTTGCAATCTGAGACCCCAATTACCAGCAAGTCACATCCTAATTTCACATCCAAGACCAGAATCAATAGCAAGTCACATCTCTCATATTCGAGGTCTGGAGTACCAGCACGTAACATCCTCTCTCCATTCCAATGCCCCAAATACTACCAAGTCACGTTCTTCTCTCATGCCAAAGGCCTTGAAGGACCTTACTGGTTTCAGGCCCATATAGAGCCAGGCTTTGCTATAAATTTGTTGATGTCCGAAGGGAATATTTGAGGTGGATCCCCTCACAAGAACAAAACAGGTTTAAGATTAATCTCCCTATGGGGACCTCTCTAAATGACAGATGCTCAAGGCTTGGCAGATGTGAAATGGGAAAGAATGCCAGAGTTGGGGTTGGAGGATGGAAGGAGCTCAGTCTCAAAGTGGGCCAGATTGAAATGAGTGATTGAATAACCCCAAAGTAGAATGACTGTTGACATCTAAGTTTCTAGAGGGTTTCTTGCCTGACAGACTCACTGCTCAGTCGTCGGTTAAAGATTTACTTACACAAAAAGTCTATAAGCAAATCTTATTTTGAGTACAAAACCATGCTTAGTGAATCAATTCTGTGTCTGTTGGTGTGATTTACACCTCATTTTGTCAACGTTTTTCCTACAATAAACACATTGGCAGCTAGGCCCTGTTAATTCCACATTCCAAATTTTCAAAGCATTTCGGTGCACACTCTATATAGCACCCGCTGCCAAGGGTACTTCCACTATGGGAAAATCACAAGCAATTTAGACATGGTGGTGCACTCAAAATCATAATAATTGACAGGAGTCAAATTACATTTAAAAGTTCTTGTCTTTTTTTTTCTTTACAAATCTTGTTTTTTTCCCGTATCAAATCAAAACACAGCCACTTTTAACACGTTTAGTTCAAATATGAACTTCTTAAGGGCATTTCCTTATTGTTCCTGTGTTAATCCAAAGAAAAGAAGCATTGTGTAATGATTACAGTCATCACAGTACTTTCTAAGTTTTGCTCATTTTTATTAGTTATTCACAGCAGTACATTATGTTCAGGACACATCAACCTCAATTTAATCCTCTCAGTTTGGTCAGGTCATACACCTTATTGTCACCTGGAACTGTGTTACAAGTTCAGACAGGCACCCGAAGTATAATGTATGCTGTTTGGTGCATGGTATTTGGCCTTGTAAGACATTTCATAGTCAAGATCCACTGTGATTGTAGATAGTTTGTGCATGACTGCCTTTCACCCTTCCCAAAGATGACTGTTCTCCAGAATCTTGTGAAGTTTTCCATCTTCATAAGGAGTAGCCCTAAGAGCAATTCTCCACATTATCAATACCTTGCTAACCCCGTGCACCTTCCCAGACAGCCCAAAAATTGGAAAGATACTATCCCTGTTGAATAAGTCGAACCTAGATCCAAATAGCCTTGCCAACTTCTGTCTGGTTCCCACCTTATACATGTTGAAAAAATCATTGAGAAGATAGTTGCCAACCAGCTACAGGAGCACATCAAGAAAAAATAACCGACTTCAAGATTATCAATTGAAGTTCAGACCACAGAAATAGCCACTTTCCAAGTAGTCGATGACTTTCTCTTCCTTACTGACATAAACAACCATTGCCACCTCATCCTCTTTGACATCTCCGCAGCATTTGAAAGCATCGCCAATCCAGCATTGATGCACAACCTAAAGTTATGAATGAACTTCACTGACACAATCATGCAATGGTGCATATCCTTTCTCACCAACCAACAGCTACTTGTTCTGAATGGAACAACAAGATCCCAAACTTTCCCTGTTGCCTGTGAAGTCCCCCCAGGCTCCGTCCTGTCACCCATGATTGTCATCCTTCACACAGAATGCCTGAGAGTCATCCATGCGGACAGCTACATCAAGATCCACCAGTATGCTGATGAAACCTAACTCTATTTTGAAATCTCCTCAACTAATAACATAGAATCTCAAATTCTTGCTTGAAAGCATGCAAAACTGAATGTGAACAAACTACCTAATGCTAATCACCCATGAAGATCATATTTCTCTTGTTTACCAAGACCTGCAAACATTCTCGGATTTAGCCATTGCTCTGCAAGTTAAATCTGACAGGCTTCTCACTCTAACTGAAGGAACATGCCAAACCCCTCGGATTCACCCTTGACTTCAACCTCTCATTCATTGAATACATTGCCAAAAACCTACAACAGCCTAGTTCCAACTCTCTATCCTAAAAAAGTGAAACTTCATAATGACCACTCAAGCACCATTCCGCTTCTGCCTGCCCGGTGGCAATGCTTTGCTCTTTGGCATCCCAGTGACCAAACCCGCTCCCCTGAAAGGCATACTTCATGCAGTAGCACAGCTCGGCAAGTGTCTGGAGAAAACTGACCACATCATTCTCATGCTAAAGTATCTACAGTGACTTCCCTGCAGGCCTGTACCCTCTACACTAAAACCCCTGTTTCCACGGATAACAAACAAACAAAATTAGGAGTTCCTCACCAGATGAGGACATCTCCAGATAAGGGACTATACTTTGCAGGAAGGAGAAAATAAGGAAGCCTGCCTTGTCAACCTATCCATCGAGGATATGGAACAACATCCCCTCCAGCATCAGAAGAGCACACACCCTCCTACAATTCAGAAAACATGAAAACTCATCTCTTCAAGGAACACTTGCTCAAATAGGGCCGATGTCTCACCTCTTCCATTAGCTCTGTCTCCTCCCTATGTTTCCTCCTCACTATCCCCACTGCAGTTTACTCCCTGTACAGTGCTCCATTGGTAGCCAGCTAAGTTTGTACTTTAGAAATAACAACACATATACAATTACATAAATACAGTGTCTTTACCGAGCTACCTTCCGAGCTGCTGCTTACTTGTTAGTGCTTATTCAGAACTGCTTCTTTACTGTTGCTGAATTTCAACTGGTCCTCCAGTTCCATCTGCTGCGGTACGTTTTGAAACAGCAGACATTTTCATCTTCAGTCATCTGTGTCTTTTCAGCTATTATTGTAATCCCATATGTATCCCAATGTCAGCTCTGTTGGCCTGCATGTTCAATGCCGCAAAACCAAGAGGTGCCACTCTTCTGGAAAAAACAACGGTATCATATTACTCCACAGGGTCAATCTCTGCACTCCTTTTAGCTCATCAGCTCCGTTCTTCCATATAGCAGGTAAACTAATAGATTTTTTTGCATTTGGTGGTACAGCTAATTTTAATTTGTATGAGGTATTATTTTGTCCTTTATTTTTTGTTTGTTATGTGATGCTAGTTTTAAAGGCCCGGTGTTGCCTTCTCTGGGACGGGTGTCAAGCCCAGATCTTAGCCCACTCTGCCTATTTGTTCTCTCTCAGGATTCTGTGCCAAAAAGAAAATGAACACTAACCTTCTCGATCGCACTTGAGGCGAAGACCCACACACCAGTGTTGCCCGAGTTTGAGCTGTGCGCTGCTCTTTTTACTGCTCCTCCTCTACGACGCTGACGCTGACCGGTGTATGTTTGCAGCGCCTCTTGGACGACCCTCCCTAGACAGCCGGGAGAGGCCAGGACGAGGCCTTGTGACTGTTAGAGCTGTCGGAGCGACCGGAGACCGGAGAGGTGGGAGGAGGCTCCGTGACTGCTGGAGCACCGCAGGCAGTCCCAGCAAGAAGCGGCCAGGTTGGCAGGTAACTCAGCGGTGAGGCCAGGTGGGGGTGGCTCCCCAGTGAGACGGGAGCACGGTGCAGCATTTCCCCACCACCCCTCTACATGCCCTTGTAGCCGGTCGCTGTGCTGCTGTGGTCGCCTGGTGTCCGGTCCGGTACCTTGCAGCAGGGGCTCTGTACTTGCGGGAAGAGAAGGCAGGGGAAAATTACCAGGAGGCAAGAGAAGGCAAGTGGGGCCTAACAGTGTCATAGCCACCCCAAATCATCCAGCCTCCAGGCCCCTCTTTCTGTCACCCCTGCCCCCTTTCCCCGGTCACACTTGCCCCACACGCCGCCTGGTGACACATTCTCTAGTCTAGTCCCAACTCAGCCCTGGCCACAGTGGCCCCAGCGGTCAGGAGAGCCCCGGGAGTGTGAACTGAGCCAGGGGAGCCCCCAGCAACTGCCTAATTGCCCAGGCTTGTCCTGTCCAGCCCAGGGCTCGCAACTCATCAGGGGCCAGCCGGAGCCAAGTGGAGAGGTTAATAAAGGGGATGCAGGACCAACAACCCCATGAGATTGTCCAGGCATGCCGAGTGAAACGAATTAAACAGCTTCCACTGCCCTGAGATAAACTGGATCTGGTTGGGAAAAACCAAACGAGCAACCAGGACACAGTGTTGCAAAATGACTAAAAAGTGGCCAGGGCGCAAAATATCCTCCAGCAGAACCTACAGCGGGAGACAGGGCATGGAAAGTCTGATGTCCTAGAAATATCATCAGCACTGGACTCGCTGAAGGGGAAAAACAAGTCAACACCCCGAAAGAGAGATAGCAGCCTCCACTACGATCTCTCCCCCCTCCAAAGTTTAACAGCAAGGAAGCCCTACAATTTAATCAAAGCCTCAATCAAAGTTCACCTTGTTTGGGTTTGGGTCTGGGAGACAACTCTCTCTCTGGGGATCAAACCGCCCATCACTTACTGGACGCAACAAAGCTCACAACCCACCCCGGGTGCCCTCTGCAAAATTCTCTTTTATTTTCAATAAATTCAACATTGTCGACCGCAGTCAATGCCCTCACATGGCAAACACAATACCTTGAAATCCAAATCGACACTATGCAGGCAATAGCAACAGCCATTACGAATATAGCAGCCAAAATTGATAATTTAGAGGGGAACCTGGAAATGTTGAAAAAGCAGCACTCTGGAAGGTGTTCCTGCCTTCCAATTTGTTGAGAAGCTCAGCTCTTTAACAGAAGTTTTCACATTGCTAGTAGCAGAACTTAAAGAAAGAAAAACAATGATTATAGCCCACCTGGACTACCGCACAGAGGAAAGGGATCCAACTCAAGCAAAAAACAACGCGACTAGAGAGATAGCTGGAGCAGATATTTTCACAAGCCCGTCACCCCTGACCACAATGAAGAGCCCAAAACACGCTTCTATGAATCAACGTGCTGAAGTTGGGCCCTTCACCAACCTCAAAAATCAAGTAAATAACCCCACTTTAGCCCTAGACACTCTTCCAACGTCTTCACAGCTGGCAGGAGCAATGAGCTGAAATAAAACTCAATACGACTCAACATCAACGAGTATAGCTGGGCCCCTTAGTCAAGAACCAACTGACAGCCCCAAAGGAAACAGAAAACTGCTAACCAGAAGGGCAAAAAAATGCCTCAAGAAACAAACAAAAAACATCAAACACTGGCGGGTTCAAAAGAGCTACACCTGCGCCTAGCAGCATTAGACGGCAACCCAGGCCACGAAATGGACCCAAAGACCAACCAAAAACTGAAATCGCTCAAGCCACACAAAACTTTATCCAATCTTCCAAAAGGCGAAGTCCATCACCAGCGTAGGGAATGCCGAGTTAACAACGGTAATGGCAGCACAACCACTCATAAATTCGCCCTCTGGTCCAGGCCGGGCCGACAAATGGCAAAAGAAAATCCCACAGGAGACCGCCCTTCCCCCACAAACAGACAGTAGAGGGTGCACCAGTAAAGCACAAAATTGAAACAGACAGGAGCAAGTCAAGCCCCCATCCAAAATGGATAACACAAGAACGCTTTACTCCACCAAACAGTACAGGGGCACGAGAAAACACAGCAGCTCAAATAGATAACAGAGCAAATATAACAAATAGCCCTAGCCTGGAAACAAACCCAGGAACCATAAGGCCAAGGGAACCTGTTCAAAGGGCATCAGAAAACACCATCATAGTGCTCACGCCCGAATCTACATCCGAGGAGGATCAGACATATTAAATAGGGCCAATATTATACAAATCCTTCATCACATTCCAGAGCTATCACATCTCACAACTGAAGACCTAACCCGAGTTCAATTCAAGGCCCTGAACACCAACACAACTATAGAATCGACAATAACAACATGGAAAATCAGCACGATAGTTCAAAAGATTATGACAGAGAAGCCTCAATTCACAAAATGGGGGATTAATGTACACAAATCCGAAGAGGAAAAATATTCACACATGCTAACGGGCAGATACAGCAGCAAGCAAATACAGCCTCAGTGAAAGTCCATTCTAAGAGGCACTTCTGAAGCCATATATCTTACATCATTCTCAGACTTGAGAATACACGTCTCATCTACTTCAGCTGCTACTGTGCTCGAAATCACTGAAAGTGGGAAAGCCATGACATACACTCACGATCAGAATGGAACAGCAATAACTCCACCATTGCAGCAACCAAACTGCTCCTAGCTGAAAAAGACTCGACAGGCTTGCAAGTGGACCAAATAAAACCATAAAAATAATCTCATGGAACGTGTTAGGGCTGAAAACTACACTGCAGAATAGGGACGCCTTTGAATTATTACAGAAGGGGGACCTGCTATGTCTCCAGGATTCATTGCTACTCGCCCCCTCTGATCATAGCAGGATTTGAGGAATTCCAACATCCAGCAAAAAAGTACAATGTATTCGGGAGCTCATCAGGGGGCCTATCCATATACGTAAACTTGGGTATTTCCATAACATCGGTTAAATCGCCATTAAGTACGGACATGGTCCCAGCATTATACTTGCAAGGGTTGAAACTTAATGGATCCCCAAAACGATCCTACTCTTGAACATTTACTTTAACTGCAAAGAAGGTCAGAGATATGGCAAGATGAGAGAACTGGTCAACACACTGGAAGCACTGCTCTGCAATTACCCAAAGTGTGGGATAATAATGGTTGACGACTACAATACACATAACCTGGGACTAGAAACAGATGCCTGTTGTACAAGGGCCCGCGCTGGCAATTTGCTCAATAGATTTCTCAACAACTTCAGTTTAAGATCAGCACAAGTTGCAAATCACACCATGCTCAGAGACCGCCAGGGAAAACCTACATCTACTATAGTCTATATTGTTTTGAGCATTGCCTCCACAAACAAGCGGTGGACCTTCAAAAGCCAGTACAACAAACCAGTGACCACCTTCCATTGTTCAGAGCTATATCACTGCAGTTACTTTCAGGCACACTTCACCTCTGTGTGCACCCAACGGGGAGGAAATCCACACAGTTCTTAGCCGACTGAAATGGAATAAAATCAACGTTTCCGGCCTGACAGCCTGGAAAAACAATTGGGCTGTACTCAATAGTGACTACACTGTAGATAATATACCAGTCAAATGGTCAAAACTGGTCCCAGAGCTGCAACTATCTATTGCTTGGCACAGAGCCAAAGAATCAGCCCAAATCCAATGAAAGGGTGTACTGCCAACCTAATCCACGTTGCAAAATAATCCAACAAAGTAAAAAGGCACTGAGGCAAGCTAATCGCAATTACTAGTGGGCAAGGGACGAAACCGCTCGTCAAACATGGCTGACAGCCAGGGACCTGCATAGGAATAACATATGGAATTTTAAAAGGCACCAAAAAGTCTCATAATGGCTGCACATCCTTAGCCTTCTAACTCCAAGCAGACAAGCAGAATTCTGGCTATACATCAACAGGCTGTCTGGACATGGTCATGATCGGTGAAACAGAGTTTCAGGGCACACATGGGTCAATCATGTGAAAACACTCCACAGTGACCCCTCTCACAACCTCCCTTTAGACCACCAACGACCATTTATGAACACCAGTCCGCATAAAGACACTGATAACAAGAATTGGGTAAAACAAACAAAGACGGAGTAAGCAAGTTAACCTCCGGATGTGTACAACCGCATGTTAAAAATACTAAATAACATGAGAAGCAACAGAGTCCCGGGGGCCCAATGACCTCCCGGGACAACTGTTCATCGTATTCTGGGCAACAATCCTCACCCCATTATATAAGTTTTGCATGATCAACTCAACAGACCCTGAAGCCTGGAAAGTGTCCCTGCTCCATCCAATACATAAAAAAGGCGAAACCAGAGATCCAACCAACTACAGGATGATAGCCCTCCTGGACATCGAGGCACAGGCATTTGCAAGCTTGCTTCTACAAGATCTACAAATCTGGGCTAATGAGGACGGAATTCTACCAGTCTACCAATCCGGCTTTAGGACAGGAGCGTCATCAATCAATCAATCAATCAATCAAGACATTTGTAAAGCGGGCTACTCACCCGTGAGGGTCTCTAGCCCTAGTCTATTTGGTAGATCAGTTCACTCGCAAAAACCAGCACCCCCTCTTTGCCTGCTTTGTTCAATAATCTGCGGCGTTTGACTGTGTCAACAGAAATTTACTTTGGCGAAAACTACATTATTGGGGGATTCCAAACAGTTTGCTGAACGCCATTATAGCTCTTTATGCCAGAACCTGGGTACACGTCAAACTCACCGGGAACAGAGCCACAAAGAAGATATACACGGACCGAGGGTTGAAACAAGGCTGCGGATTGGCACCACTACTCTTTAGCTGTAGACCTTGGCAAAACAATATCAAAAGCCAACCTGTTAGCCCTCAAAATTGGGTTGACCAGACTATTCCTGATGCAATATGCTGACAAAATGGTCTTAACGGACCACACAAAAACGGGCCTGCAAAGAGCACTGGATGCACTTAGCATTTACAATTAAGAAAATGGATTGACAGCAAATGCCATCAAAACAAAGGTAGTCATCTTTGGAAAACACCCCAGCAAACTTAAACATCCATGGAAAATGGGTAACCTGAAAATATTAACAACAACCAAATATAACTACCTTGGGGTATGGATCATGAGTAATGGCAAGCTGACAGCTCACATTGCTTATACGAAGCTAAGGCGGTGACGTACGTTCTTTGCAAACTCAATTCAAAAGTACGCAGTGCAACAAATGAGCCTATTCGAAAGTTCATAAGAGCCAAGCTAATTCCTTCAATCTCCTACGGGCAACTAGTATTCCCAGGGCCTTAATTAACATCATGGGGTCTGCCAAGCATTCAAACAGATTTTCCGGATACCGGCCAATGCCAGAAACTCGCTAGTAAGGCTGGAATTTGGATTAAGAAAACAATCTTATGAATATTGGGCCTTGGTCATCCGTTATTATCAAATGAAATGCGCCGCCCCCCCATACACAATGAAACTACCCTGAAAGAAATTTTTACGAAAGGGAAAAACCCATGGGCAGACGCTTCATCAACTGCCCTTACGGAGCTGCACCTTGATTTGTCTGACTGGGACTACTTTACTTATCAACAGAGCCCGCTTAAAACAATTTTAAGGACACAAGTTAGAATAATATTAAAGCAGGATGACATAGGGACTATAGAGTCTTCTAGTAGCAGTATTGGGATACTAGTTAGTTCTTAAAAGGACAAACTGAGGCAGCCTTACCATGATTCAGCTTTGAATAAACCAATACTAAAGCAAATCCTTTCGGTCACACTCATGGCCATGTCAATAAAAGTCATTAATAGTCGCTGGAAATTACTAGAGGTGGTTACCTCTTGCAGACTCTACCATCAGTCAGAGGAGTCCCTGGCCCACCTACTTTCATCTGCCCTGAACTGAGTCTCGCACGTTGCACTTTATTAAAACCCTTGTTTCTAAAATACGGCATCAGTACCTGTGTGGACGCAATGAAGCTTCTTTATAATTTAGAGATCACCATGGAACTGGCTAGACTAGCGAAATTTGCACGAAAACTTAAAGAACTCTTAAGTAAAGATTGAGCCTTGGCTCAATGTAAGACTCTAAGCCGAAAGCCGTGAGCACATATGAAGTACCTATGGACCTCTATTTCATGCTTTCCAAATCATTTTGAAATCTATAAAATGAACTGGAACAATATTGTTTTTATTAATGGTCAAAGAAGGACCTTGGAAGTACACACTAGGCATGGTCTTTTATAACAATGTAAATTAATTGAAACAATATAATCATTTTACACTATACACACATCTGAATTTATACTCCGGTACCCACACCTATTAACCCACCATAATTTAGAAGATCTCGCACTGCATAAACTCATCTTCACCTTTCAAACAACCAAAATATTTCCCATTGACTTCAATGGGATCACCTGCCCTGAAAACCACCCTCATGCCCTGAAACATATTTCATATTGAAGTGACAACACTATAGAATGGAAGTGAAGATACAACTCATTTATTCCATGCTCTGGCTCTCAGTGAAGCAAGAGCTCACCACATATCAGCATTCTAAACTGGAAGAATGTACCATCATATAGATGGGAGGGAACAAATGAGGAAAGGGTTTATGGTGGGCTACAGGAAAGGAGAAAAGGGGCAGTATGCCATTTAATTGCAGGCGTATGATGACAACACATCTCCTTTGATTTCAATGCACTCAGTATCCAGACCTATTCTGTTAGACCTGTCAGACTTAGGGTGGCCTTCCCCCAAACATTTTGCCTGCAACCTTACTTTTGTTGCTGATTCTTTTTGTTGGCCATAGGTCTCTGAGCACTCTACCACTGCTGATCAGTGCAAAGGTGCATGTGCTTCTCCCCAAAACATGGTAACATTGGCGTATACTCAATTGGCATATTTAATTTACTTGTACGTCCCTTGTGAAGTGGTATACCATATACTCAAGGCTTGTAAATTAAAAGCTACAAGTGGACCTGCAGCACTGATAGTGATACCCACTAAAGTAGCCCTTTAAACATCTAAGGCCTGCCACTGCAGAGCCTGTGGGTGCAGTTATACTGCCACTTCAACTTGACATTTAAAATCCTTGTTATTCACAAATAGGAGCTTAGGGGGTAGAAGAGAACAGGTCGCCCCCCCACTCATCAACTGTACCTCAACAATAGACCTGTTCCCACTATTTGTGTGAACAAATATCAATGTTCACCATATGTTTAAAAAGACAACACACAACTTTGTGTTATCAAAGCAGAAGAACCAAATCTTACTTCTGCCACCCTGTGACCAAAATCACTGCTTCCATCTGTGGTATATGCTGTCTACTTCTACATAGTCGCCCACCAATGTGCGGGTAAACAATAAGGAGAAACAAGGTTAAGAAAAAAATTACAAAAAAAGTGAGGGAAAAGTAGGCAGTGCCTCACGGGAGTAACACCAAGGGAGGTTACAGGCTGGTGCTCGCCTGTGTCCTCAGGTTCTCATCATTAGCATATGCCCACTGAAAAAATAATAGGATAGTGAGGAAAAAGAACCAAAGAATTATGGAAAAAAGAATGCTCTAAGTGACCCTTTGAGGAAGACCGGGATCTAGCTTAGAAACCCGGTATACCTTAATCTTAAAAACGAGCTAGGCACACTGGCTATATTGTTTTATTCCTTGCTGTGTGTCTGCTCAAATTAAAACCAACATGTTTCATTGCCTTACAGACTTTATGGCAATTTCGTCAGGGTTAGGGTCAACGTCCTCACTGCACCTCTTGTCTCCGTTTGTTGTATCTAAAAGAGACAGCACATCACATAACATCAGCACTCTCCACTTGCCACATCAAATAAAATAATCTCTCTGGGAAATCACAGATATCACATGTGATATTATTACCGTTCAGTTGCCCCACGTCGGCATACCTGCAACCTCGGTTTTTAAACTGTAATGCATTCACAGCTTCCGTGTCTATCACTGCAATAAGTCAGTCTGTATACAGGAGAATAGGGAAAATCTGAAAAGGTTAAAAAAAAAACATTCCCTCTGTAGATGTATTACAATCAGGCCTGTTCAAATGTGGTATGATGTCTGACTACATATCTCACTATGATCCCCATGGTTAGACTATTCGCTGCATATTTCCATTTAAATCTAAGGCATCCCTGGTATGTAATTCTGACTGTTTTCAAAGACGGGCTAACCTAAAATCTAAGTGCGGCCCCCTATGGGTTTTATGTGCAAAAGCCCCTGTCAGGCATGCCTCTCCTCATCCTAACTTTGATGAGAGTCACGCTGTCATTATTGCAATCAGCTAGTGCTGGGTTCGCAAACAGCGTAGTCGCTCGAAGAAAGCTATCCCGCTTCAAGCACACGTATGCTAGTGGCCATCTCTCCTACTTGTCAATGCGGCCTCAGTCTACAATAGGTTTGTCTCATTAAAGGCCCTTTCTTACCGGTATAATCGGGGTGTCCGGCCAGCGCTCAATCCCTAACGCACAACAGCCAGGTAAACTCTTTTATCACGGACATTACAGTGCAGCCGGCTCGTAGGACACGCCCTACTTCCGGTCATGCGTCTTGTATGTGGGCACCCATACTCCCATGGCGGCCATCTTAGAATGTCTAAAGTAATCTTTCATTTTCGTTTGAAAAGGTTTGCAAGAGTGTAATGTTGATGCTCTAGAGCCGAAAAGTGACAAGTGAACATGACAAAAAGACACAAAAAAACGCAACTGTCCTGTTAGATTGTTAGGTATGTACGGGCATACATTTCTTTTGTTAAAATGTATAATGTAAACAAATGATAATAAACTTCACAGGTATTGTGCTCATTGTATTTAATATATTCTGGCTGTTTTGAGCGCTGCTTGAAGCATTATTATTCCAAGAGCTTAAATTAAGATGTAAAGTATTTATAGGGGATGGATGGAACCCGGAGAGCAAAACTCTCAATGTCTCATTCTTAAATGGCTGGAGGTAGACGAGGGTACTGTGCAACAAATATAGTCTACCCATGTTTGCCTAGAATGGTACCACTTTATTCCACTCAATAAGGTCATTCAAACCCTGTTGGTCTGCCCCCTCTTGATAGATCCAACGGACTACTTTCGTGATAAGCCTGTTCTCCATATTGTGCTGGTCACCTAGTACCTTTTCTAGTACCACCCATCGTATAGCTCTGGGTTGATGTTTATGGGTGACAACATTTTGGACCAGTTTAGTTGTAAGTTTGCCTGATTTTAGGGTGCTCAGATGTTCCTGAATTCTAACCTTGATTTTGCGCGTCGTAAGACTAATATAGTGTAAGTCACATGGACATGTAATCCTGTAGATGACGTTTGTCGTGTTGCAATTACTGAACCTATTTAGGTGCCAGGTATTCCCATGTGTTAAAATCACACTTTTGGTGGTTACTGTGAGATCACAGACTGTACATCCACCATAAGGATAATACCCACGAGGTACATCCGATTCTTTGAGTTCCTGCGTTGGGTGAGTATGGAAAAGCCGGTCCCGAAGGTTGGTAGATCGTTTAAACGCAAACCTCGGTTGGGGCATTTTCATAGATGTAGTGCTGAGCAGATGCCAATGTCTTCTAATAATCTGTCTGATCTTCGTAGAGCTTGATCCAAACGTCATGGCCACTGGAATGCAGTCGTCATGGTTTTTTTCATTCCTTTCAAGAAGGGCAGTCCTTGGTGTATTAAGGGCTCTCTTCCTAGCTTGTTTTATGATCTTCTTTGGATAAGCCCTCTCCTCCAATTTTATGGACAATTCCTCTGTTTGTTCAACGTAGCTCTGGGTAGACGTGCAGTTTCTACGATAACGTAGAAATTGCCCCACCGGTAAATTATCTCGCAATGCCCTTGGAGGAAAAGATCTATAATGAAGCAGCAAGTTTTTATCGGTGGGTTTTTGGTGGACACGTGTCATCAATTTGTTATCCATGGCCTCAATATCTAAGTCTAGATATGTGGCTATGTTTCTGTTTATTGTCCATATGAACTTTAAACAACCATCCAGGGTATTCAACCATAGGAGAAACTTCTCAAGTTCTTCTTCTGTACCTGACCATATGCATAGGACATCATCGATATATCTCTTCCAGAGGACAATGTTCCTCTGGAAGAGATTGGTGGAATGATTGATGTAATTTGACTCAAACTGGCCTACATAAATGCAGGCCAGACTGGGGGCAAATGTAGCCCCCATTGAAGTCCCGGATACCTGGAGGTATAGCTGCTCTTTATATGCAAAAAAATTGGTGTGAGTGCAATCTCAATGCATTGAAGCACAAATGTCTGGGGTGTGTCATAAAACCATTCACACTCTCCCAGGGCGTGCGCTGCTGCCACCAGTGTCGCTTCCTGGGGGATACTGGTGTACAGTGATTCAATGTCGATAGACACTAAAAATTGGTGACTAGGGTCATACACCACGGTATTCAGATATCTTAAAATATCCGTGGTGTCTTGTATATAGGATGGTTGGGAAACAACACATTCTAGCAGGAAGAAATCTGAAAACTGAGACAAGTGTTCAAGTAGAGATTGAATACCAGAAACTATAGGGCGCCCAGGAGGAGGGCGCTGAGCCTTATGTATTTTGGGCACAATATAAAATGCTGGAACCCTCGGTTTGGTGTTAATCAAGAATTCAGCTTCTTAATATGTGAGCCATTTCTTTTCTCTGGCTTCAGATACCAATTTGATTATGGTGGTTTGTAATTCATTAGTTGGATCTCTGGACAAAGGTTTGTAGTGTTGTCGTACACCCAATAGTCTTGAAACTTCAGTTTCATAGTCTACGGTGTTCATCACCACCAACGTCCCGCCCTTATCGGCCTGTTTGATGGTGATGGAGATGTTACTTTGTAGGAATTTTACAGCTAACCAGTCTGCTTTACTCATATTACTATGAGTGGCAATGTCCATGCTACATTCCAAGTCTGTGATATCCCTAAGTACTTTTTGTTCGAAGAAGTGTACCTCAGGCCTATTAAGTTATTAGGGGGACAAAAACGTGACGGACGTTTCAAATTGGATGAAAAAACAGATGGATCTTCTTGTTCTTTACCATCAAAAAACTTTCTGAGCTTGATCTTCCTCATGAGTTCATTGAACTCTCCTCTGAATTTAAAACTGTCATGTTTAGGTGTTGGAACATAGCCAAGGCCCTTGTTCAGTACCCTATTTTCATCTCCTGTTAACACGTGGTCCGATAAATTGACCACTATGTTTTAATTAGGGTCTATAGGGGTGTTCTGCCCCGGCTGCGAGTTATCCTTGGTGAGAAGGTCTGCCATGTAGAATTCTGCCGAGCTCGACCCCTCCCCCTGCCTCTTTAATTGGTCCCTCTCTGTTCTGTTTCTAATTTTCCCTATTCTCCTGTATACCGACTGACTTATTGCAGTGATAGACACAGGAGCTGTGAATGCATTACAGTTTAAAAACCGAAGTTGCAGGTATGCAAGGTGGGGCAACTGAACGGTAATAATATCACATGTGATATCTGTGATTTCCCAGAGAGATTATTTTATTTGATGTGGCAAGTGGAGAGTGCTGATGTTATGTGGTGTGCTGTCTCTTTTAGATACAACAAACGGAGACAAGAGGTGCAGTGAGGACGTTGACCCTAACCCTGACGAAATTGCCATAAAGTCTGTAAGGCAATGAAACATGTTGGTTTTAATTTGAGCAGACACACAGCGAGGCTTAAAGCAATATAGCCAGTGTGCCTAGCTCGTTTTTCAGATCAAGGAATACCGGATTTCTAAGCTCGATCCCGGATTTCCTCAAAGGGTCACTTAGAGCATTCTTTTTTCCACAATTCTTTGTTTCTTTTTCCTATTATTTTTAAGTGGGCAGATGCTAATGATGAGAACCTGAGGACACAGGCGAGCACCATCCTGTAACCTCCGTTGGTGTTTCTCCCGTGAGGCACTGCCTACTTTTCCCTCACTTTTTAAATATTTCTTTTCTTAACCTTGTTTCTCCTTATTGTTTACCCGCACATTGGTGGGAGACTATGTAGAAGTAGACAGCATATACCACAGTTGGAGGCAGTAATTTAAACTCCTTGCCCAAACCCTAAACTCCCTTTTTATTACACATAAGTCAACTTTAAAGTAGGCGCTAGGTAGCCCATAGGGCAGGGTGCTGTGTATGTAAAAGGTAAGACATGTATTTTAAAGTTGTGCATGTTCTAGTAGTGTAACATGCGTAAAATCATTTTTCACTACTGTGAGGCCTACTTCTCTCATAGGTTAAAATTGGGAATTCCTTAATACACTTTTAAGCTGTAATTCCTGATTAGGAAGGAGTGGCTGTGTCATGTTTCATATATTTGGAATGGCAATGATAAATCCTCTTTGCTGGTAAAGTTGGATTTAACACTACTTTTTTAGAAATGCCACTTTTAGAAAGTGAAATAACTGGAATAGGGGATGGGTCTATGAACAGTCAGTAAGGCTAGGCCACGCAAAATGCAAACCACCTCTCAAATTTATAAATACTTTTGTTTTTATTCATGATCAGTAAACTTAATATCAATGATCACCATTTATTTTTTTTCTTCCATCAGTCATAGCAAAAAAATAATTTATGTGTTACACATAGCAGTACACAGAACATATTATCAACATATCATTAATATGTGTTAGAAATGGGGGACTCTAATTGGCAGAGTAATCCAGCTTTGCACAAGTAGGGTCCCTTACTTCTAATCAAGGTAAGTGAGTTACACACTTTAGATAACCCCTGCTCACCCTCTTGGTAGTTTGGCAGGAGCAGACAGGCTTATCCCAAAGGCAATGTGTAAAGTATTTGTACTCAAAACACACAGTAACACAGATACAACTCCACAAATGGACACCACATCAGTTTAGAAAAATTAAGTATCTTTATCTAAACCAAAAAAGACCAAATCAATATAAATTGCAACATCCATGTATCAAATTACAAGTTTAGAGCAATTATTTCAATAATAACTCATAGAAACAAATAGCTTCACCAGGGCTATTATGATATTGTGACAGGCAAAAATCCAAAGTACGGCACTGACCGCGAGGTGCGCAGCATCAGGCACAGAGTCACACAGACCCCTAAATAACAGTACCTTAGAAAACAAAGTCTATGGTTGATGCTTGGCATGATGAAGGTGAGGCATCGGTGCTGAGGCCGAGGCCGGTTCCGTGGTTTCCACACTTAAGGCAAAGCGTTGTTTCCTTGGGGAAGCGATGCGTCAAGTCCAGGACACGAGAAGTTAGTGTGGCGTCAGCAGTGAGGCATCGATTCTGGTGAGGCGAAGTGAAGTCGAAGAGTTTGTGAAGTCACCCTCTTTGTTTATTGGTTCCATGCTAATGGGACGCAGGCGCCAGCGGTGACGGTGTCGGTGCGAGCACTGGCATCGGGAAGGCCGATTACTGCAGGCATTGACAGGTGCCGAAGGGCATCAGAGCAGCGATGCAGGTGGGGCGGTGCATCGTGCACTTCATGAGTGGTGCCCCCCGCCTTGTTGCAGGTGGCAGCCTCACTGGCGGCAGCGCTGAGGGCATCGGAGTTGTTTTTCTTGCTTTGCAGCACCAACCGCATAATTCTCAGGGTCCAGGAACCGGAATTGGCACCCTTTTGAATGCAGGAGTTCATAGAGGAGTCCAGCTGCTGGTCAATGGGTTGCAGGTGAAGTCCTTGCATCCCTGAAACGTCAGAAGAGGAGGCCAGAACACACAGGCCCTTGGAGATTCTTCTTCAAGCAGGTTCACAGAAAAGTTCCAGTCTTTGTCCTCTCCTTGGCTGAAGCTGCAACTGCAGTCCAACCCAGCAAAGCACACATCAAAGGGGCAGTAGTCCTCCTTATAGCTCCCCAGCTCTTCTCCTTGGAAAAGGTTCCTCTTGAGTCTAGAAGTGATCTAACTCTCTGGGGTTTAAGGTCCAATACTTAAACCCCATTTTCTATGTTTGATAAGGATCTGTGAGCTCAGTCCAAAACACTTCTGCCCTCTCTGGTGCAGCATCTCTTCAGGAGGTGGAGACAGCATTGTGCAGAGGATACACTGCTTATTCAGCTGCTAGTGAAACTCCTCCCACCACCCTAAATGCAGCCAAAGTCTATTCAGCCCGACCATGAGTCACCCAGGAAAGGCAGGACAAACCTAAACCCACCCTTGTGGCTGTCTACTGTGAATGCACATCCCCAGCCCTAGCCCCAGTCACTCCAAAACCAGACAGTCAATACACAAAAAAGCAGAGGCACACAAAATGGTTAAATAAGAAAATGCCTACTTTCCAAAAGTGGCATTTTCAAACACACAATTTAAAAACCATCTTCCTAAAGAGATGTGTTATTAAATTCTGAGTTCAGGGAGCCTACACTCCACTTCTCCATCTTGTCCCAATGGAAAGTTATACTTGGCGGATGCTATAAAGCAACTCCCATGTTAGCTTATGGAAAGAGAGCATTTTAATAGTGAAAAACGAAATTGGCAGTAATTCACTATCAGGACATGTAAAACACACCAGTCATTGTCCTACCTTTTACATGCACTTCACCCTGCCCACGAGGGTACCTTCGGCCCACCTGAGGGGTGACTTACATGTAAGAAAAGGAAAGGTTAGGGCCTGGCAGGTATATGCACTTGCCAGGTCGACATGGCAGTTTAAAACTGTGCACAGACACTGCAGTGGCAAGTCTGAGATACATTTACAGGGCTACTCATGTGGGTGGTGCAAACAGTGCTGCAGGCCCACTAGCAGCATTTGATTTACAAGCCCTGGGCACACTCAGTGCACTTCACTAGGGATTTACCAGTGAATCAAATATGCCATTTACGTATAACCATTTACAGTAACACTTTACACAGGAAGAACTTTCACTATAACACTGATCAGCAGTGGCAAAGTTCCCTAAGCATCTAAGTCAGCCAAAACGAAATCCAGCATACTGTTAAAAATACCAAAAAGTCAGGGGAAATCACACGAAGGATGCCAAGTCTAACAATATTCATTAAAAACATATCTCCCACCCCACAAATACCAAAATCAATTACAAACAAAAACATTACAAACCATCATATACATTCTCACAGCCAAATGAGAAAGTTCTGATTATGAATGCCCAGGAGGAAACAAACTTATATTCTTCTCTTGACCAATCTCTGAACCCAGAGTGACTCCAAGGGCATGCTGTCTTTCCCCCTGTTCTGAATTCTCAGGGACATCAAAGACTTCCTCCAACCCTGCACCGGCATCTGTACACTGCCATTATTACCAAGTGATGCAAATTCAGACCTCGGCCCTTGGAAGAGAGGTTTTCTGTGCTGCAACTCTCAACATTGCCGTTGTCGCCCCAATCAGAACCGGTGCATTTCACCAGATGACGACGCTCAGCCCGCCTTCAGTGCTGGTCAGTGCCTATGCTTGCCCGAGTCCTCAGCTCGACGATGACGCATTGCCCATTTTGAGTGCTGCTAGATGACAAAGCCTTTCCCAAGCGTGCGGCTTGACGATGACGCATCACCTATGAATCCCTCAGATTGACAACAATGCACCGCTACCCTGCTCCTTGCATCTCGTCGTTGACGCAGTCCCCATCCAAAGGTACTATTTCAGTGGGCCAAGGGTGGTTCCTGTATCCAACCCACACTTGGGGCCCGATTCCGATCTAGGTGGGAAATCCCTATGGCCGACTCGGTCCCGTAGAGCTTTCTGAACGACTCATGCTCCTGGGTTCAGAGCGCCCGAGTATGATGCAAGTACGCGCTGACGGACTCCGGTCGCTCGGAGTCCCATTGACGTCTATGGGAGCCTGATGTACGTTGCTTACATAGGCTCCCATACAGAAAAAAGGTATGCCACGGAAAAGGGTGCCCCCTGTCGCTGGGATGCCTCGGTGCCCTCCGCCCCGTGCATGCATGTGTCGGGTGCCCTTGGGTCCCCCCCTGTGACTGACTCATAGGGCTATGGGTGAAGGGGGGCCCGCTATAGCCCCCCGAAGTCCGCTTCCCAAAACTTTTTTGAGTCGGAGGCTCCAATTCGATTCGGTTGCTCGACGTGTGCATTGTACTTGGTCACTTGGAAATCAGACCCATTGCAACGAGTCTGCCATGTTGTAGTCATCTGGAGGGCTTCGCTGACGGGTACAAGTTGCTCGGTGCGTGAGGCAATATACACATCATACTTGCTCACTCATACGGCGGGACAAGTAGGTCGGAAATCTCACACGCGACTGGTGCTCCTGACAAATGCCGTCAGGAGCCCTTTTGAGCGAGATCGGAATCGGGCCCTTCATCATGAATGGCCCGAAATTTCAGATTTAACCTGGTAAAGCAGGACCAGATGACCCCAGTTTATGCTTTATGATTCTAAGCACTATATTTTCATTAAATCTTTCAATATTCGCTTGGGCCTTGTTTTATTCATAAAATGTTTTCTATTTTTCTAAGTCGATATGGAGTCTTTTTGTGGTGCTTTCATTGTGTTACTGTGTGTGTGTTGCACAAATACTTTACACATTGCCTCCTTAGATAAGCCTGACTGCTCTGTGCCAATCTACCAGAGGGTGAGTGAAGATCATCTTTATGTGTGTATCTAGCTTACCCTGACTTGGATTGTGGTTTCTGCTTGGACAGGGTGCATACCTCTGCCAACTAGTAACCCAAATCTAACATATTTAATCTTGCCACCTTTGGAGAATCAAAAGATCGAGAGGGCTGTGTACTTTCAATCCTAAGAACTCAGGTCTCCTCACGATGAATTAAGCCATCTTAAGTAAGAGGTACTGCTGTTGAACTAAGGTTGAACACACACATTGTTTGAGCTTGGCTTGAATTCTCAGTGTCACAATTTATATGGCATTTGCTGCTGGTCTTTCGAATTAAAGATGGCTGTAGGCCAATTAAGTAACATTGAATATGTTCCCTCTTTTGAGCTAGCCTCTTATTTACATTTGTGTTTCATTATTAAAATTGGGGTAGGTCATAACATTGAGAAAATTAATTTTAGCCATGGTCTAACCCTCATTATTAAACAAGAAATGTCGAGATAAGAAGTCCCAAGGGGATCCTCTGGTTGTCAGCCAACCTTTTGGTGAACGACAAGTAGCACCCTCACGATCTGGGAGGGGTAAGTAAAGGGTCCCAGGAAGGATGCATTTATGGACAATTCCTCGTCCATCACAGGGCCCCTCTCAATGGAAATCTGAGGTGGCCAGAATTGCTGCATGCACTACCTGTCAAAGCAGCAAGATCCGTGCTGAAAGTAGCTTTACAAGGGCAGCCTAAAAGTAAGGTAGATCTTCACTCCAAGTCATGGTGGCCTGTAGACCACGCTAAATAATCTTGTGGCTAGAAGCACGCAGTCGCGATAGCTCCATCAGTGTTTAGTCTGCTTTCAGCTTCACATATGTGCAGTGTCTTTAACTACATGGTATGCCAGTATCTCGAGGTTCACAATATCCACCTTTAATAGCACATCTGCTACATCACCTACAACTACGTCATCAAGATAAGTATATATTTCCTATGCTTAACTCCACATCCTCTTACTAGACCTACCTTGCACCGCACTCAATACAGGGAGAGAGTACACTTTAAGGGCATGTGCAAGGAAACCAGGCCCCAGTTTGGGGTCGCAGCTGCTCATGCCTGTGCCCACACGCACATGCCAGGGCATACAACCCATTCATTGATGTGGGCCCATTAGTGTGGCAAACACCTGTGTTGTGCTTGTTCTCCTGCTCTGACGACGGCATTTTAGTTGCTGGGATCTGATGATGCAATGTGTATGACAGAAACACGTGTGCTAATCCACCCATCTCTCTGGTTCTTTTCAGTTCACAGAAGGGCCTGGGGGAGTGTCTTTGCACTGCCAAGCACCGCTATTCTCCGAGCTTTGCAGTATGCATTCTTCAAGTGTCGAAACGTCTTGCATGCCTGTGGCTTAACCCTCTTTGTGCCCCTCTCTAGGAATCTGTAAAGAGCGTAAGGAAACTACCTTTTGAAAGCATTCCACAGATATCAGGAAATACACTGCCACAAGTTCTGCGTTTCTTATGCCCATGAACGTGGCTCTTGCCCCCTCCCAGAGCCTCCAGCCTTCGCACCGGGTCGTGCCACAGTCTATGATTAACTTGCTTGTACTTTGCAAACTATGAATGAATTAAACACGCAGTGCCCTGAAGGCACGCATTATGGCTAAGGGCACTAAAACTCTTCTGAATTCAAATGAACCCTGGGCGAAAGTCTCCCTCGCCGACTTGAGCAGCAGAGAGGAAAGGACGGAGACGCGCGTTTTTTGAGATTACTCAATATTTTGTTCCATAGGGAAATGAATAAATATGGATGTGTTTACTTTCATGTGCATTTTTCCTGGGGAACGGATTATGACAACTGCTGAGCACCATGGTGTGAAAAGACTCAACCTTGGAAAGAATTTGACCTACGCAGCTTCGGTTAAAGAAAACGTCCAGCGGTGATAGATGAGTCACGCTGTTTATCTCTCGGCAGGTTCCTGCTCGGGAAAGATCTGATCCCTTGCTATAGATCACGTTTTCTTGTGTTTTACCCAGTGCCTTTGAAAAGAAATAACACTGAATAAGCAGGATCGCCTGAAAAAATATTGACCAACATTTTAGGACTTCACTATTTTACAATTTCACAAAAAAAGTCAACAGAGAGGAAGAGAAGTGGGGAAGATTAACAGTATGGAAGGCAGAAAGGAGCGAGTGTAGAAAGGAGAGATGCAAGAAATGCGAGGACAGAAGGGAGGGAAGTCGAGACTTTGGGAGGGATTGAGGGAAGGAAGGAGCGAAGAAGGGTGGGAATGTTGGAGGAGGATGGAAGGAAGGGAGAAAGGGCAAAGAAGGGTCGGAATGCTGGGAGGAAGGAAAGAAAGAAGGAAGAAAGAGCGAAGAAGGGTCAAAATGATGGAGGGGAAGGAAGGAAAGAAGGAAGAAAGAGCGAAGAGGGTCGAAATGATGGAGGGGGAAGGAAGGAAAGAAGGAAGAAAGAGCGAAGAACAGTCGGAATGTTGGAGGGAAAAGGAAAGAAGGAGCGAGAAAGGTAGCTAGATGGGGTATTCAGAATAAATATTGAGTTATAAATATCGAGTGACACTAATATTGAGTTTTTAATAGCATGTCGCAGAAATATTTTGATGCAGGAATATCGTTGACAAAAATATTGATTTTTAAGCAGCAGCGGACGGTGCAGGTAAGTGTGGTGGGGCGGGGCGCACTGGCGTAACGAACCTTGAGGGGGCCTCCCAGCAAGGCACCTGGGGGGCCCCCCTCCGGGCTCAATCAAGAACCCTGCAGCCAGAGTGCTGTCATGAGGGGGACCCCTGGAGCTTTGGGCCGGTGCGGGAGCCTGTGTTACGCCCCTGGCGGGGCGGTGGGATCGCGTCATATGACGGAATACGGCAAATTAAATAAGTGAATAAATCCTATTTTGTCAGCTGTCGACAGCCCCCCTCGCTCCGTCCCACGGCCTCACCGTGCTTACCTGCACTGGCTGCTGCTGTTTTTAAGGTCAGTGATTTGTTTTCAAGAATATTGTTGTTGTTAATATTGTTTACAATAACATTATTGTAAAAATATAGTTTTTTAATTATCTTTATGTATTTTAATACTATTGAAATTGTTTATGTTATATATTGTTTGTATACTTTTTGTTAATGTTATTAACTAGTATGCAATTTTAAGTTATTTATAATTTTAATATTTTTTTAATAGTAATTCTTAATGTCATAGTGGAATGTGAGGTTTATAGGGGTACAGGATGGGAAGTAAATTAAGTATACTTAATTAATAATTATTTTTTAATTAATAATTTAATTGATAATTAATTATGTAAATTGTGTAATCATTATTTTGGGTGGGTGGTTAGTTAAGTAATAATGTATTAATTAATAATTAACTAATATTTATGTAATTGATAATTACGTAAATTGTGTACTTTTTTAAAGTTATGTTTTAGTTGTGGGTTGTTGGGTTTGTACGATTGATAGTTAATTAAGTAATGATTGATTAATGATCAATTAAGTAATACTTGATTAAGATTAATTAATGTGTCACAGACCGCTAAAGGATTGGGTCCCGTCCAAGATTTTTGAACATGCGGAATCGGGCATTTTAAAGACTTTGACTCTTATCCTTATCATTGGATAAACCTCTGACCCGGTGCTATATACTAAAAAAGACGGGACCAGCGATTGCCATTTGTCTGACATAGACCTGTATTCTAATCGACATATTCTTTATTTTATGAATTGACGTTGAATGATGTTCTAGAAATTTCAAGAAAACAAACATATACAGATTTACTGTTTCTTACGCCCTGAAGAAGTCCCAAGTTGGACGAAACGCGTCGGCTGCTTTGGCTGTTCTTAAATGTCACTTTAACAAATGAATAATAAAGAAGATCGTTTGAAAAAGAAAACATATCATGTACATGGACTAATTTAATATTATTTACATTTGTGGAAGTGGTGCGCCTTTTGCTGTTTATGTCTCACTTTGCCCCAGTATCTGGGGAGGTATTGTGTCAGCGGGTACTACTCAAGAGCGCACACACAGGGTGAATTTGAATCTGTCACCAATTAATTCAATGGGTTAATTGATAATCCGGTGCTGTCCTAGAGGGATACCGCTGACTCTGTTCCTTCTGTCTTAAGATTAATTAATGATGAATTATTTAATTGATAATTAATTATATACATATTTTCAAAAGGTATGTTTTAGTTGTGCAAGTTGTGTTTGTAGGGGTGTAAAGTGGGAAGTTAAGTAATAGTTTATTAATTAATAATTACTTATTTAATTGATAAATAATTATGTACATTGTTTCATCAAGTCATTTTTTTTATAGAATTTTAGGTGCAGGTTATTGGGTTTGGAGGGGCATAAGGTGGAAAGTTAAAGAAGTAAATATTACATTTATTCAATTAATAATTTTAATTAAAATGTGTAATGTATTTATAATTATGTAAACCATTTAATAAATACATTTTTTGTGTTATATATTAGGTTTGTGTTGGGCTTTAAGGGGGATAGGGTGGGAAGTTGTTTAAGTTATAATTAACAATTAATTTTTCTTTTATTGTAAAATATTGTATTTATTTCTCAATATGTTGTGTTATAATTTTTAATGTTAATTATATTTTGAATTTGGGATGCTAGGTATGTGGGAGTAGAGTGTCGGGATTTAATTAAATAATCCATTAATGTATTTTTTTATTTTATATTAATTGTTAAATAATCTATAATTATGTATATTGTTTAATTGGTTTTAAAACGGATATATATCTATATATATATATATATATAATATTTTTATATTAACACTTTTCTATTTTTGTTCAATTAATAGATGTTTTAAAATATGTTATGTGTTTGAAGTGAGGTACTGCTGCACAGGCTGGAGTGGAAACAGTAACAACTTTTGCACTGACTGGAGTGGGAATAGTAAATGTTACCCCTCCACAATCCAACGCTTTCCCTACTGTTGCACAGACTGGAGTGAGAATACAAAATTTTACCTCTACAAAATCCAACGTTTTCCCTACTGTTGCACAGATTGGAGTGAGAATAGGAAATATTACCCATACCGAGTCCAGTGCTCTCCATACTGTTGCTCCGACTGTGAAGGTTCACTCGAGTCACTCACGACAACCTCTCTGCCTTCTACGAAATGAAGAGTCGGTCAGACAGTAGAGAATACAAACCAATAGCAGTTTATTCAAAGTTCGCTCAGAGCAGAGCCCTGTCTGCCCAGTCGCTAAGAGTGTTGCAGAGAGAGTCTGACATCAGCAAGTATAACGATACATTATGTGCATTTCAGAATAAATGAAAACACGCCCACTATGGAATTTTCAAGAGAGATGCAGCTGGACAGTAAATTACAAAGGTTTCAATTCCGAGACCGGGCACACATTGTCTCTCAAGGTTACTCTGCCTGTGCCCGCCACTAGACAAGTGGGAGAAGGCTTACATCTCAGAAGAAACGTATGCGTTAATAAGAACAGTGTATTCATCAGTGTGGCAGAACCCAGCTCTGAAGAAACATAACCTAGAGAAAGCCATTACTCAGAAATAGCAAGAATTAGTTTCGATCTAAATCTAAAATGGCGAATACACGCAAAATGGCGCCACGAATGCTAGCTTACGTAAAACAATATAAAAACATAATTTTTATTCTAACAGACCCTCCTTTTAGCATGAGCTAAGCAATTGTATAGCAAAATGAAAAGACAAATCATTCAATCAAACATGATAGATTGATTTAAGAACATTCCATATCTTTGGCTTCAGGGAGAGAAACAGTAAGGAGGGAAGAAATCTCAAAAATATTCTAGTCTATCTGCATAAGATTGTTCACTTCTTTCTGTACCATAATTGTTGCATTGGTATCACGGATTGATATTCTCTTAGGGGCGAGAAGGGTGGTGCAATAAGAGCAACATAAAGGGAGAGATTGTACCAGAACTGTTAGAAGTGGGATTTTTGGTAGGCTAGGGCGTGGGCCAAAGTCAGGTAAAAACCACCACTCTAGTCAGGATAAGGGAGTTACACCTCTAAAATAACCCCTACTCCCCCTTGGTAGCTTGGCACGAGCAGCCAGGCTTATCTTGGAGGCAGTGTGTAAAGCATTTGCACATAACCAACGGTAATACAGGGTACGCACTACAAAAGGACACCACACCAGTTTAGAAAAATATCCAATATTTTTATATTTGTATATAATTAAAACAAGACCAAAAATGATAAAAATCCACAATACTAAACTTAAAAGTTCACAGTTCAAAAATCCGCTGATTAAAAAGAGATCCTTGTGTGGATAGCTCTGTCTGGGCTACCGCAGCGTCGTGAACACACAAATCCAAAAACGGTTCTGGCTGACTGCGCGGTCGCAGGCCAGCTACGGTGTTGGGAATACCCGCAAACAGTACCTTTCAGAGATGCAGGGCTATGGGGCCCTTGAAGTCACTTGCGTTGCAGGTGAAGCTCCTTTCTGATGGGATCAGGAGCGCTGGGACCAACAGGCATTGGGTGCTGCGGTGCGAAGGGCAGCGGTGTGGCATGTGGTGCCCCCAGGTTGCCGTGCAAACAGCGGCACGGTGGCGGCATCAGATGACGTCGTTGGTGAGACCAGGGTCGCGGTGCGAGATGAAGGCAGTGCTCGTCACGGTGCTAGCAGGTCGCGGTGCAAGCAACGGTGTCGTCGTTGCTGAAACGCTGTTGTCGGCTGACGAACGGGAGTTGATGGTGCCGGCATCGGTGGGCCAAGGCTGCGGTGTGGGATGAGGGCGGTGCATCGTGTAACTTACGAGCGGTGCCCCTGAACCACAGTGCAAGAAGTGGCGTCGATCTCAGCAGGAAGTGGCGGTGTCAGGAAGGCAAAGGCGTCCTCGTGAAGCAAGGCGGTGCAGAGTGCGGTGCTCACAGGTCGCGGTGCAAGCAGCGGCTTGGTGGCGGCATCAACAGGCTTCATGGATGAGACCAGGGTCACGGTGCAGCCTGGCGGCGGTGCGCTCTATGGTGCCAAAGCTTTGGCATGAAGCAAGGCGGTGAAGAGTGCGGTCCCCACAGGTCGCAGTGCAAGCAGCGCCTCAGTGGCGGCGTCAACAGGCATCAACGGTGAGACCAGGGTCGCAGTGCAATGCAGCGGCGGTGCTCTCTGCGGTGCCAAAGCTTCGGCGTGAAGCGAGGCGGTGTGGAGTGCGGTGCCCAAAGGTCACGGTGCAATCAGTGGCAGCGCCAACTGGCGTCATCGGTGTTGAGGCGATGCCCTCTGCGGTGCCTTCAGGTCACGGAGTCGGCAGTGACGTTGTAGACGTCGTCTAGTTGGTGTTCTTTGGGTTGCAGCACAAAACACACAGTCCCCAATGCTGCGGGTCAAAGAACTTGAAGTCTTTGCTGTTCCTGACACTTCATCAACAGGGGGCAAGCTCTACCTCAAGCCCTTGGAGAGATTCACGAATTAGGTTGCAGAAAATCCAGTCCAGGCCTTTCAATTCCCAATACAGAAGCAGCCACTGCAGGTCAGCCCAGCAAAGCACCCAGCAAAGCAGTCATTCCTTTTCGCAGCTTCTCCGGCTCTTCTTCTTGGCAGTCTTCTTGTTTCAGATGAGTTCAAGGGTCTGGGACCCAGTATTTCTGTCCAAAAATCCTTTGATCTCTTAGGCAGAGAGGGCCTGTGCCCAGCAAGAACCAGTTCTGCCTTCTCTCCTGTAATTTCCTGGCAGGAGGTGGAGACGGTATTGTCCGAGGCGGACCTTTGAGGTGAGAGGAAATCTCCTTCCCCTTCCCCCATCACAGCCCAGGTCTATTTAGCCCTTTCCTGACCTACCTAGACCATCTGGAGCCCCTCCGGCCCCCCAGCCTTCTGTCATCCAAAACCCAGACAGGCAATCCACATTCCGGTAGAGGCCACCGGATGACTGAGCAAGAAAATACCCACTTTCAAAAAGTGGTATTTTCAAACACAGAATGTAAAAATCACCTTCACTAAAAGATGCATCTTTAGATTCTGAGTTCAGGCGTACTAAATTTTATTTTCTTACCGAATTCCCTGGGCCAGTTGTGTTTATTAAATGTTACAAACAAACTTCCCATTCTGTCCTATAGGTGAAAAAACGAAATTGGCTGTAATTCACTATTAGGACATGCCACACACACCAGGGCATGTCCTACCTTTCACATACACTGCACCCTGCCCACAGGGGTACCTTGGGCCTACCTTAGGGATGTCTGACATGTAAGAAAAGGGAAGGTTAGGGACCGGCCAGTGTGTGCACTGGCTAAGTCGACATGGCAGTTGCAAACTGTGCGTAGATTCTGCAATGGCAGGTCTAAGTTACCATTTTCAGGGCTACTCACGGGGGTGGCACAACCAGTGCTGCAGGACTCCGGGTAGCATTTGATTCACCGGCGCTGGCACACGCAGTGCACTTTACTAGGGGCTAACAGGTAAATCAAATATCCAATCATGGAAACACCAATCTATAACACAATTTACACGGAGAGCATATGCACTTTAGCACTGATTAGCAGTGCCCAGAGTCTTAAAACCAGCACAAAGAGGTCAGGGAAAAATAGGAGGAAAAAGCAAAAGGTTTGGGGATAACCCTGCAAAAAGGGCCATTTCCAACAAGAACGCAGCAAACAATCAGAATCACAATGAAATGGACCCTTTCAAGGGTCCAACCCCATCCACCAAAGGGGGACCAAGTCCCATTTCCACTCTCTATTTCTTTATCATTTTCCAAGATGTCAAAGATATGTTGGGTAATATTCTTTTCCATATTAGTGATCCCGACTACACACTGGTCTCCTACTACTGCGCACACACCATCGCTATTAGCTAGGATGAAGTCAAGAGCATATCTGATTGGCTCTGGATATATTTGCATACTTTCCAATTGGGTGGTGATGTCACGTAAAGCTGCTACTGTGGAATTAGACAGTATCAGCAGCTTACATCCAAAATAGTCCCTTGCCCCTTCACCCCTGGCCATAGCGGTACCACCAAAGGTAATAATGGAGGAAAGAATATACCCAAAGGTGATACCATTGCTATAGTTATTGACCTCAAAATCTGTTACTCCATTGCAAAATTCCTTCGTCAGTGTTCTTTTAACCCATCTTAAACTTGGCCTACTATAATTACAGGACACGCCAAGAGGAAGCACCATTCATAAAGCAACGTCCTCTGTATCATTATAAATGTTTGAGTAAGTGCTATTGGACAGAAAATAATACCCTGGGTGTGCATTAAGGGGACCTTGAAAATCTACAGGAGCACATCTGGTGTTAATTCCCACTATACTCGGATCCTTCTTTTTCATGAAAGACATTGTATTTTTTAACAATATTCTTCCTGAACAATTTACGTTTAAATAAGCATCAGTACTGTTTACTATCGGAAAACATGCAGAATACCAACCTGCCTTTCATGTAACTGTCAAATCATGATAATGCTAACCCATTAGGGTGATGTTCTGCTCCTCCATCTACAAATAGTTACAGTACATATTAGTGTCGCAACATGGATAGCCATTCCCTCGTGGCTTCCTATAATACAAACAAGGACCGGGATATCCCATCCCAAACTCACCTTTTAACTCTATTAATTGGGGTAGGCGAAAATTCGTATAATTAACCAATGACAATTGATAAGCAGTCCATAAACTTGTAACAGATTCAGTAGGGTAACAAGCTATACCTTCACCAAATAATTTCTGATGTGTATCTAAGAGCACATTGTTCAGGACTATCCTTTTTGTACGAACTTGCAAAACAATGTGACATTTAGTACATGATGGTGCATTCTGATCACACTCCAAAACCCAAGACACCCCGCCCAAAATCAACAACAGCAGTAACACGAGAATAACACAAAGTATTTTTTGCTTGGTAGATCAAAATTTTCGTATGTGAACAAGGTGAATTACTGGCTGCTCTCCATCAGTAACCATTCTACCAAAGGGGTGCATGGCAACTGGTAAAGCAAGGGGGGGGCAAATTGCCGGCAAAAGAAGTATACAAGTTCCCAGTGTCTGTCAGTGCCTCACTGGTACAGGCTCCTATTGTTCATCAAAACATTGGCGCTCTTGACATCGACGGTGGAGCTTACTCTGTCCTAAGCTCTTGATGTATCCCACTCCGATCAGGATAATGTACCCCCAACGGGATACGTTCAATATATCCTGTCCAATGTTCAAACAGTGCACAAATCTTACATCACCCTAAACTAACTCCGTAGGTACTATAGCAAAGTAAACCCTAACTTACACAGTCCACCCCTGACTAATCTGACTTCTCCTTTGGTGCACTATTCCTCAGCCGAGGACGCAGATTGTACCTGGTGACTCCAGGCACAGAGGGATCAGAGAAAAGAGGCTCCTGAATAGCCCTTATCTGTGGTGGGACAGCCTCGTTCAGGATGTCATCATTCTCCTCATCACTTTGTGTCCATGTGAGGACAGCGTCGTTGAATGGAAAAAAACGAGGAATCTGTTCACACTCCTGGTCAGCTGCCCCCTCCTTAACCCATTGGTCATAGGGTAATGGCAGGGGCACCCTCCTACAATGGGAGGCGTGAATCCAATTCTTTCGTCCAGAAACCTTAAAAGCAGTGCGGGTTGCCAGCAGGATCTGGAGTGGCCCCTCACAGCGCGGCTCCAAACTCTTCTTCCTCTGAAAATGTCAAACCAATATATAATCACCAGCCTGAATGTCGTGTCTGGGCCCCTCTGGCATAGCTGGTAGGGTGTTCCAGACCTGTTGGTGAATAGAACGCAAACTTTCAGTTAACTGGTATAAGTAATAAATCAACAAGGGGTAATCAATATTGGAAAACTGCCGAGGACGCAAGATGCCCCAGACATTTGCCAGGTGTCCAAACACGACCTCATACGGTGACAATCCTGTCCTAAAATGTGCTGTAGTTCTAGTTGACAAAAGTACTAACAGTAAGGCATCTGGCCACTGTAACCCTGTTGCCTCCTGATTCTTGGCCATTTTCAGTTTGAGAGTACCATTGTACTTCTCAACCAAACCTGCTGACTGCGGGTGGTTTGAGGCTTGAAACTTCTGTTTTATGTGCAAACCATCACAAACTAACTGAATAACATTGGCATTGAAATGACTTCTGTTATCACTCCAAATCAAACGGGGCAAGCCGAAATGAGGAAAGAATTCCTTCAGGAGTACCTTTGCAGTCGTATTGGCTGTATTGTCTTTAATAGGATAAGCTTCAACCCATTTACTTGAAAGCACAAACAACCACTAAAACATACTTCAAATTATTGCACAGTTCCAATTCTATAAAGTCCATCTGAAGGACTTCAAAAGGGAAAGTAGGTGGTGCAAAATTGTAGGAGTACCTTTACCAGGATTGTGCATCATGCACACCATGCAATACTTCACTAAATGTGCAGTGGTCTTCAAAATGTTATAATTCTGCCACACAGGATCTAAAAACTTGCAGATACCCTTAGCACAAATATGGGCTGGGTGTTGGGCCATCGTAACTACAGAGAGAACATATGCATCCGGTAACATCCATCTCTGCTTCCCTGACTTATGAATCCAACATCCCTCATCGTTTAATTGTGCTGTACTTTCTTGCCACACTGCTAACTCTTCTGTTGTGGCCTCGCTTTGTATCTCCTTGACATCCTCAAGTGTGTCTTTGAACATAGTAACCTCAGGCACCCACCTAGCGGGACCTGGTACAAACATTCTTTTCATTTTTGTCCCGGCAGTCACCTTAGCTGTCTGATCTGCAAAAGCATTTGCCCTGCCTACACTGTCAGTGACTTTCTGATGGGCACTACACTTCACTACAGCCAATTTCTTAGGGAGCGTCAAAGGAGACAAAAGCCTCAATATGAGGTGCCCATGCTGTATTTTGGTCCCATGTGAAGTAAGATACCCTCTCTAAGCCCAGAGTTGCCCAAAGTTGTGTGCGACTCCAAAGGCGTACTGGCTGTCAGCATAAATATTGACAAACAGTCCTTCACTCAGTTTTCAAACTCGTATCAAAGCAACAAGCTCCGCAGCTTGAGCCGACTGATAGTGAACTTGTGATGTCTCAACTACTGTACGCAGTTTGGTAATAGCATATGCGGCAGTTGTAGTGCCATCTGGTAATTTGAAACAAGAGCCATTGACATATAGTTCTCCTTGTGGGTCAGATAAGGGAACATCAGTCAAGTCTACCCGTCCTTTCGTATCTTCTTCCGTCCGGAAGATACAATCATGTTTATCAGTCTCATCATTCTCAGAACAGAGGGGCAGTAAGGTAGCTAGGTTCAGAGTGGCACATCTTTTGATCGTGATGTGTTTTGTAAACAATGTTAATTCATAACCTGTAAGACGTGCGCTGGTGAGGTGCTGTGTCTTTGTCTTATTCAAAAGTGTATCCACAGCATGGGGTACCATGACTGTAAGATCAGTATCAAGTACGATTCCAGCCGATTGTCTTATTGAAATGGCCATAACCGCCACTGCTCTTAGACAGCTCAGGAGGACTCGTGCAACAGGGTCAAGGACAGCAGAGAAATAAGCACACGGCTGTTGCTTATCTCCAGATTTTTGTGTTAAAACAGAAAGCACGTAACCAGCCATCTCACAGACATACAACACAAACGGTTTATTGTAGTCTGGGGTACCAAGTACTGGAGCCAAGCAAAATGCAGTTTTCAATTGCTCAAAAGACTGCTGACATTAGGGCGTCCAAGGCAGGGGCTCATGTACATCTTTTAATGTGAGAGCAAGCAAGGGTTTGATTAATAGCGAATAGCTAGGTTTCCACTGCTGACAGTAGGAAGTGATACCTATAAAAGCGCGCACATCTTTCTGAGTTTGTGGAACGGCCATTTAAACAATGGTACTGATGCGCTCTGGGGTCAATCTCCTACCCTCCTTTGACAGTAGGTGGCCTAGATAGGTGACCTCCTGTCGACAATATTGAAATTTAGAAAGAGACACCTTAAGGCCATGGTGGGCCAAATGCAACAACAATTTTACTGTACTATCTTTACAACATTGTACCGTGTCAGCAACATACTGCACCAATACATTACCTGCGGGAAGTGAAAGAGAATCCAATTGGCTCTTTAATGCTTGATTATAAATACTCATACTTTCTATATAGCCCTGAGGAGCTCGACAGAATCTGAAGCTTCTACCAGCTAGGGTAAAACCAAACAAATACCTGCTATCTGGAAGAATAGGAATGTTGAAGAATGCGTTTTTCAAATCAATGACAGAGAAAAATTTAGCAGTAGAAGGAATAATTGTCAAAAGAGCAGTAATGTCAGGGACCACTGGAAACTGAGGGATGACTATTTTATTAACTTTGCGCAAATCAATCACGAAACGATATTCATCTTCATGGTCATCAGGAGAACCTGAGGGTGTCCTTTTAAGAATAGGGCTATTGCAAATATCAGCAGTTGTCTCCTCAACCACTCCCTTTCTAATCAAATCCTGTATAATTTGCAATAAAGCTTGCTCTCCTGCCTGTGGTATTTTATACAGAGGGATACGAGGCAAAATAGCACCATCCATAACCTGTATCGATACCGGTGATATCTGCAACATTCCCACATCTGTGTCGCCTGTCGCACACAAAGTGGGTTGCACATCTTTAAACTCAACAGGAAGGGGTGCATCTTTGGGCAAACACTGCTTAGCGCGTTTTACATCTGGATCCATTGTCATATAGACACCTGCCGGAGAACAATAAATTGTGGCATGCAAACCCATCAAATTTTCCCCACAATTAGATGTCAACTAGAATGGCAAATCTACAGTGAAAGGACCAATAGTGAGCGCAAGAGGTTTTGAAATGGGGCTTACAACCGGTACACCAGAAAAACCACCCAACACATTATTATGGCCAGACAGAGCCACCCCAAGGACCATATTTTAAGAAACAGAACTTTTTGTTGCAACTGTGTCCACCAAAACTTCCTTTGTTGAACCTTGCAGTTCTGCTGTTACATAAGGACCATGCTGGTCCACAGGTATCGGAACTGGTCCCTCACTCTGCTCCTGGCTGTCCTAGCTGTAAGACATCCCCGTCACTTCTTCCATGTCGTAATCATCATGGTAATACTGTCCATCACGAGAGTCATCAAAGTAATTACTACCAGAACGACCCTGTTAGGCTACAGGATTCTGTGTTCTATCTGTCCCAGCAGCTCCCCGGGCACGTCCACGAGAACCTCGTCCTCTCGAGACCGCTACCTTCTGCAAAAGCACGGGACATTCGCAATGCCAATGTCCCTCCTCCTTACAGTACGCACACTGACTTGGACCCAAAGGCGGAGTTGGTGGCTGCCTACTAGTGCGTGGAAGATTTCGAGCAGGACCTTCATGTGCTCTCCCATTCCCTCTAAAAGCCTGTTGTAACAACAGGTTTGTCTTTAAATCCTTATCCCTCTTCTCTGACCTCTCCTTTTCCTCACTATCCCTATGCTCATAATACTGTGCCATATTCAAAATAGCAGTGAGAGAGGAGGTGGACCAAGTACTCTCGGAGGCTTGTAATCGAGTTGTAATTTCAGGAAGAACGTTAGAAAGAAACCTATTGACAAACAGCCAAACACCACCCTCAATGGACAAATCCTGTCCACTATAGTCCAAAAATATGTCTTCAAATCGAGTGAAAAAATCAGACACACTTTTATCTTTCTTCTGCAGACATGCCAACAATTGGCAGAATAAGAGAATGCATATACATAATTAAGCGACCTGGCAATGCTGAAACTTCCGCTCGAGGCTTATCACCAGGCTTCCTTTCCTGATCCCATGCCTTCATTTGATCCCAAGTACCACCCAACTCTGGAACATGATCTTGACACCGGACACCGGACAACAGGACCTCCTTCAAACTTGCCACCCGGAAACACCACCAGCTGATCCGCGCCGCCAAGAAAACAGCATTCAAAGACCGGTTGGACAACAACGCACACAACTGCAAGGAACTCTTCAACATCGTGAAAGAGCATTCCAACCCCAGCGCAGGAAACAATGACATCACCCCATCGCAAGACCTCTGCAACTCCCTCGCTTCATACTTCCACAACAAGATCGCGGACATACATAACAGCTTCAACAACCAACCAACGCACACCATGACCGAACAACCACCCCCCACCACCACCCTCCACGCCTGGACCCCGATCAGCACCGAAGACACCATCCGCACGATGAACTCCATCCACTCCGGATCACCGACCGACCCCTGCCCTCACCACGTCTTCAACAAGGCCGACGCTGTCATCGCACCCCACCTGCGAGACATCATCAACACTTCCTTCGACACCACCATCTTCCCTGAGAGCTGGAAGCACGCCGAACTCAGCGCCCTACTAAAGAAACCTACAGCGGACCCCACCGACCTCAAGAATTACCGCCCCATCTCGCTCCTCCCGTTTCCAGCCAAAGTCATCGAGAAGACCGTCAACAAGCAGATGGCCGCCTTCCTCGAGACGAACGGATCCCTCGACCCCTCACAGTCCGGCTTCCGAGCCAATCACAGCACCGAGACCGCCCTCATCGCCGCCACCGATGACATCCGAGCCCTGATGGACAATGGAGAAACAGCGGCCCTCATCCTCCTAGACCTCTCTGCGGCATTCGACACGGTCTGCCACCGCACCCTAGTACGGCGCCTCAGCAACATCGGAATCCAGGACAAGGCGCTGGACTGGATCATCTCCTTCCTCGACGGAAGAACACAGAGAGTCCGCCTACCACCGTACAAGTCAGAGGCCTCCGAAGTCACCTGCGGCGTCCCTCAAGGATCATCTCTGAGCCCCACCCTCTTCAACGTCTACATGAGCCCCCTCGCGGCCATCGTACGCAAACACAACCTCAGCATAATCTCCTACGCCGACGACACCCAACTGATCCTCTCCCTGACCAACGACCCCGCCGCCGCCAGATCCAACCTGCACGAAGGGATGAAAGAGGTAGCCGAGTGGATGACGACCAGCCGCCTGAAACTGAACTCGGACAAGACGGAGGTCCTCATCCTGGGCTCCTCACCCTCCGCCTGGGACGACTCCTGGTGGCCTCCCGCCCTGGGCACCGCACCCAAACCGACAGACCATGCACGCAACCTGGGCTTCCTCCTGGACTCCTCCCTCTCCATGACCAGGCAAGTCAACAACGTCTCCTCGGCGTGCTTCAACATCCTACGCATGCTACGGAAGATCTTCTGGTGGATCCCCACCGAGACCAGGAAGACCGTCACCCAGGCCCTCGTCACCAGCCGACTGGACTACGGCAACGCCCTCTATGCCGGTACCACCGCCAAGCTCCAGAAGAGACTCCAGCGGATCCAGAACGCCTCAGCCAGACTCATCCTCGACATCCCACGAACCAGCCACATCTCCGGACATCTGAGAGACCTTCACTGGCTCCCCGTCAACAAAAGAATCACCTTCCGCCTCCTTACCCACGCACACAAAGCCCTACACGACCAAGGCCCGAGCTACCTCAACAGCCGAGTCAACTTCTACGCTCCCAAACGCCACCTCCGATCAGCCAACCACGCCCTCGCCGCCGTCCCCCGCATCCGAAGAGCGACTACAGGAGGAAGGTCCTTCTCCTACCTGGCCGCCAAGACCTGGAACTCCCTCCCGACCGACCTGCGCCTGACCCAAGACCACCTCTCCTTCAGGAAGAAGCTGAAGACCTGGCTGTTCGAGCAGTAGCGGCACCCCCCCCCCCCAGCGCCTTGAGACCCTACGGGTATGTAGCGCGCTTTACAAGTGTCACTGATTGATTGATTGATTGAGTATGAACCTGCCTACAAATATCGACCGGAACAAGCAAACCAAAGAACATTTCAATATTGGCAAGAGTCATCACCGGGGAAGAAGCAGCTTCAGTCAGTTCTTAAAAATAAGCAGTGGGATTCTTCCCAGGATCAGGCAAATGAGTTTTAAGGGACAAAACTTCACTTCTTTTCCAACCCATTGCTCCTGAAACCTGGCCGTCACTGCTGCTCTAATAACATTACCACGGCCATTTGTTTACTCTGGTACCTCGGGGTGATAGATGGGATGAACCACTCTCATAGGAAACTGGGACACCATGGTGGGGCTGTTCTCAAGCAGCTTACCCCTGTAGGCAATCAATGTTGTAACGCTACCAAAAACTTGGCCAGGCTCCATATTACTAACATATACACGATCTTTAATATCATATAGAACCTGTGGCGCAGCATCCTTGAAACACTGCTCCCAAATACTAATAAGTGTAGCAGACATATGCTTAAGGGCATGCTGTTGTACAAAGGGCTCATAATCTTACATCACATTCCAGACATCTTCTACACTGTAAATGGGATCATGACCCCAATGCGCAGCCTAATTAGCCACTACCTTTTTCTCTTCATCTCCCACTGCAGACCGCACGTACGGACCCACGCGCTCTTTAAACTTTGTCCACATCTCCATAACTAAACCCGCGCACTGGTGTCCCGTTACCCAAAGAAACCGGAGGATGAAAGACCAGAGAAGGAGAAACATGCTTAAGGTTGCATCACAGGAGAAAGAGTTGGCGAGAGGGATGCTGAGGCAATAGGTGTAGCAGGGATACTAACAGTCACAGTTGCCACCGACAGCAAAGAAACAGTAGAGAGAGGAGGAGCTGAAGCCATAGCCATTGACATAACAACGGTGGACACAAGGACAGAGAAGGTAGATGCAACCGTAACGGTCCTGTGGGTACTGTGGGTACTGTGAGGGAGCCCGAACAGAAGGATATATTCTCTGTGGAGCTTATAAAGGCGGGTCGGGCATCCAACAATTCTTCCACAAAAGTATCATCTTCCTCCTGAACCACATATGTTTTTTCAATATGTAATTGAAACCTTCTATCTTCTTATTCAATACCCTTCTCCTGTTTTTCCCTTACATATGCTACAGCCTTCTGGGTCAACGTCTGCATTCTCCCCTTCCGGGCCTCTTTCTCTGCTTTCAATTGTCTCTGCTTAGCTGCCTTTTGCCACGTTCTGAGGGAATCAAACATAAACTGCCTACTTCTTTTCCTAAACAACTGTTCTTGCAAATACTCAATCTTTTGTTCATCGAAAATGCCCGTCAACAGCCACTGCAATTTCGCATTGTCCCTCTTATATTTGTACCATAATGTACTGAACATAATAGGCCAAGACCATGCTTCACATATACATCAAAATTCGGATTGCTTTCTGGAGGCACTGGCTGACTTTCTTCCAATCGAGCATCAGTAGAACAGCAATGATAGCACAAGGCAAGCAGTTTTTTTGTGATCAGTATTTTTAATGCAATATTTTAGTAGCACAATATTTATGGTTTCGATATTCTGCCAATCAACCAGATGGGCTTTTGCCTGGAAGAAATGGATGATAACATGATTAATAGGTGAAAAGCTCAAGTAATTTTAGAACAAAGCAATTCAATGAGTGAAAGATGAATAGATGGATTCGTGAGAGGTTTGACAATTAAAGAAATCATGAAACTAAACAGATGAAAAGAATGAAACTAGGAATTGCTAAAGCATAAGCAACAGTAGCCTCAAACCAACTATCTTCTGTCCGGTAGATATACTTTTGAGACAGAAAAGTCCTCCTCATGGTGATGGATGTGCACCTCTGCCCTAAGTGCCCCAGCTGTAATGATGTCTAGAGCCCGAATGTTGATTATTGTTTTCATAGACAAACACTAATCACACATGTGCGCCATGACATAGGCTTATCTCATGGATTGCAGTCTTGTTGGACCAGGAGGGCACCCCAAAGCACTACCCTCATGTGGTGAAAGTCTACTGCCTTTACCAGGAGCTTAGCAGTATGAGCATCATGGTGTCCGAATTGCATGTAGTGATCAGTAGATGTGAAACAGCCCTTTTTACCGGGGCCCTGGAGTGAGGCATACAGGCTCACTTATTCTAAGTTCCGCTGTTGTGTGCTTAATTCACCCTTGTCCTACATTGGTTTGTTGTATAGTGCTGAGCAGTGCATGTGTGGTGTACGTGTGGTTGGTGTATGTGTTCCTGTGAATGGTACGATACAGGGATAATGCAGCGTTGTGTAATCCATGTGTGTTACATGCCTGTACTGGGTGTCTGTGTACCTGTGAGTGGTAAAGTACATGAACAATATAATTCTGCACAGTGCAGTTTATGTTGTGTATGTGTGTTGGGTGTATGTGTGCCTGTGAATGGTATAGTACAGGGATAATGCAGTAATGTGCAGTGTGTGCATGTTATAACACATATCCATGTGTTGGCTGTTTTTGCACCTGTGAGTGGCACAAAAATTGAGGATGTAGTGCTGTGCAGTGTGGATATTTTATATGCATGTGCTGGGTGTATGTGTACCTGCAGGGATGTAAAATAAATGGCCAACTGGGTTCCATTATGGGGCATCCGGGACTGCATGGTGAAACATGAGAGGAAGAGGTGGAATTGGTTGGGCCACACCGGAGAGAAAGAGAACCAAGCTCCCCCAGAACCCTTCAAAAGGTGCTCATTGACTCATTGACGGATTACAAGGAAGGGGCCTGGGCACATCTCAGAAAGGAGACAGAGCTACTAAGAGAATCATGTGGAGTATGCCCTGGGCAACCTTTTGATACACATCCGGGTGTGAACTCTTAGTCACTCCCACTGCCTGTATTTTGGGGCTATCCACTTTTGCATCGCTCCTGCTGTGACAGACTGCTTTCTGGGAGAAGAGAGGGTAAAGGAATGGGCACTTCAAAAGACAGCAGATTCCAACATAAATTTCAAAGATTCAGGCTCTAAATCACATTTGGCGTACGGAAATTGACTATAAGAGAAGGGGAGCTTGAGACACAAAAAACTCAAATATCAAGCATCCAGTCAGGTTCTGCGAGAAGAAGCTCTGCAAGACTTCTGTCTGTGACCGGAACCGGGGGCCAAGAAATGCTAACCTCCAAACTAAGAAAGGGGACATCTCCCAGGGAATCCATAATCACCTGCCCTGGAGTTTAGAGCACCAGCATCAGGATCAGCGTCAGGACCATCACTCCTCTTCCCCCACCCATTGTAGGAAGGACCAAAGAACTTACCCAGCCAGGAGGAGCCATGAAGAACCTCGGATGGCTGCAGCTGCATGACCAGGTATGAGTAACTTGAGGTCTGCTGACTGCAGCCCACCTGGGCTGTGTGCAAAGAAGTTATTGCAGACAGATGCTGCAGCTTGAGCGTCTGCAGCGGGGATATGCTCAGGAAATCCGGTTGCTCCAATCTCTCAGGTGCGTGTAGGACTAATTTCAGACCAGTTGACTCTGAGTGAGCTTGAACTTTTTACTTTTATGTATACAGGGACTCCCAAGATTCAGACTGATTCACCTGAATGTCACCTATATTGAATGGGGAATAACTACTAGCACTAGGAGCAAATGGGACTCAGCGAACTGCCTAAGTAACACTAGAGCCTGGACCTCTGGAGACTGTAGATGCTATTTGTGAATGTTGTATTACCCTTTGTAGTAGTAATTGTAAAATAAATATTTTTTTCATAAAAGTAAGTATTTGATTGGACAATCATTTATTGCTGCTATTGTATGTACTTTGACATAGCAGCCTGTACCTACCTCCCCCCAGAAGCCTTAGATTGCTTGACCCATGCTACTTCTGCCAGTCAGGTGCTGAAGGGGTACTTGGCCAAGTTGCTCAGGACAAAAAGAGGCCTATTATGAGGTTGGCGGTTCGTGGACTGCCCTGGCAGCGGTGGCGTGGCAACAGCCCAGGTGTGGCGACGGCAGTTTAGCCGGCGGTTCCGACCACCCCATTACGAATTACAACCCAAGGCTTGCTGGGGACCGTTGTCGCTCCGCTGGCACCGCCAGCTATCGCAGACCGCCTGGCTGGTGATAAGAGACAATGAACCTCCAACCACCAATCCAACATCCTGCCCCATGACGAATTACATCCCAACCGGCAGAAGTAAGGCGGTCCTACCTCCAGACAAGAAGTGGCAGAAAGGGAGGCATATAAGGCTGAAACGTACCTGTATGCACATCCTGACATCCTGTCCCGACATAGAGGCTATCCTACCTGTTATGCCACTGCTATAACTCAATGATCACCTCCAAAGAAGTGCCCATCAAAGACGGCGTCGCTGGAGAGTGTCGTCATTCCATGCATACAATGTGACCCATGCGAAATGAATGCTTTGCCAGCGAACAAACAATGTAGTCTTCATTTACCTGTATTTAAAAAGGTCACAAATCCACATTTCACATATTAAAGATTGTGCTGTAAATTACGTAACATGCACTCAACACCACCAACATTAGCATAACACACTCACACAGTCTACAAAAGATCATGTGTCAGTACCACAAAAGTAAAACTAATGTCGTCATGTTTCGTGATACGCTATTGTAGGAAGCTGGCTCTGTAAATACTATACCAAAAAAGGTATAGTGTGCACAGAGTCCAGTAGAACCCCAAAGGTAGGCAGAGGTAAAAGTAGATAGCACCTTACTCTCTATTTGTGGTAGTGTGGGGCAGCAGTAAGGCTCTATTAGAGGGTAGTGTTAAGCATTTGTTGTACACACTCGATCAGCAAATGATTGCACACACTCAAAGACTGAACTTTAGACCAATTGGTTTTGTATAAAAATATTCTTTTAGGTATTTTATTTCCTAGAACCAAGCAAGGCTGGCACAGGTAAGTGATTTATACTTTGCAGTAATAATACAGTTTGGATTGCAGTTGTATATATTCTTTAGTTTGATTACAGGCAATCCAATACTTTGAAATATTGTACATATACTTTGTAATGACTTTTCAGTACGATGTCAAGTAAATTACTTTACAGATTACTTTTCTTACACAGTGTAGTATACCTGGGTACTGCACTGGGACATTTCATGTAAACAGGTAAGTAAAAGTGTTTGAGTTATTTGTATACATTTTTTGAGATTCTCAAATATTTTACAACTCCCCATTTAGAAACGTTCTCATAGAAAACGGTCAATGTTATCCTATGGGATGAAATAGTGCTATCGGTTCAGAGGTAAGTACTTTGTTGTAGGAGTTGGTATTCTAGGGTTAGAACCAGGGTTCCCCCAGGGTCAAGGATGCACCATCAGCGGCACTAGGGCGGCCGGTTGCAGAGTGCTTAGGCCCCATGTTATCCTCCGGTTGGTGGCTGCTTACGAGCAGGCCAAAAGGTTGTGGGAAGAAAGCTCCTCAACTTAAGCTCAGAGCAAATGGGGGTTCAAGATAGCACCAAAGGTACAGCACTAGAGCAGCCAGGTGCAGGGTGCTGGTTTGTCGTTGAGTGCCCTATTACTTTCAATGGGGATTCTCTGGTTTGCAAACACACTGCAGGATCGAGGACAAAGGTCTTCTGGGAGCAACCACCACTTTTAGAGGTAAGTTGGGATGCTGGGGGTTGGCTAGACACTGTTGGTTGGGCCACCCAAGGCTTTGTGGCATCGGGTGTGTCTTTTAGGGTCAGATCTTCTTACCAGCTCCTGGCTGCGATTGGGGGTACCTTCTGGATTGAGACTGCAGGCGTCGGATGGAGGCAGGTCACGGATTGCTAGATTTCGGGTCAGGATCACCGGGGAGACCTCCCCGTGGTGTTGGCCCACTCGAACTCGAGCTTTGGGCAATGGGTGCAGAGTGGTGCAGACTAGCAGATTTTGCCAGAGCTGGAGTCTGTGGGTAAGCAAATCCGGTGTTCATGGGAGACAAAGTCTTTTCCTTGGAAGGCAGGGCAGGTCCTCAAGGTTCTTGAGGTTGCTGGCTGCAGGACACACCGGAGTTTCACTTCTGCATGTTCGAGGTGGGGACAGCCCAGTAGGGCTGGGGGCAAGTCAGTGGGCGCCATCCTCTTCTTACCTTCGGCACAGCTGTTCGGTCCTTCTTCTTCTTTTCTTCTTGGTCGCTGCCTGTCCGAGTTGGCAAGGTTCAGGGGTGCCCCTAAATACTAGATTTAGGGGTGTTACAGGTAAGTAAAGGTTGGGAAGAATGGGTCACTTGCTTGGGGTGGGTACACCCCCTATTATGCCAAGCTCCAGTGGGAGGGGGCATATGCCTCAATCTGGTTGGCTGGGTCCCCCATCTGCAAGACAGCGGGGACTGAGAGATGTGCTTCACCTCGCCTCCCCCACCTGAGGGGTGGGGTTGGAAAAGGTGGCAACACCTACCTTCTTCACTCGGTTTTCCCGCTGGTTCACCCACACAAAGTGGGGATCAGGAATGGTGGGGATTAGTTGCTGGAAGCAGCACAAGGCCTGGTGAAGCTCACAAAGGCAACAAGCCTTAGAAGCTTCCCCTTCGTGGACCCTGTCCATCCAGGGGGAGGAGGCTTGGCACCTCGTCCCAGGATGTGAATTGTTTCTGACCCCCAAGAGCAGCAGGCTCTCAATCCAGGGGTCTACAAACATGTCTGGTGGTGGCAGCTGGGGAGCAGCCACTCAGCCTGGACACATGTGTTAGGTAATGTTTCAGGGGGCATCTCTAAGATGCCCTCTGTGGGCATTTTTCTTTAAATCCCACACTGGCATCAGTGTGGGTTTAATGTGCTGAGAAGTGTGATACCAAACTTCTCAGTTTTCAGTAAAGCCAATATGGTACTGTGGAGTTTGTAATGAAAAACTCCCAGCACCATATACTCTTAATGGCAGTACTGTACTTACAATGATTAATAATTGGCTTAGACACTGAAGGGGTACAGGGGTCATGAACCTGAACCCTCACCACTGGCAAAGTGCACCCAGCTAGAGGGGTGGCTATTCTGTGCCAGGGCAGTGGTTTGTAGGCATGGCACACAGGGATGTGTGCCATGTCGACTCTTTACATTGTTCGGCACCAAAACACACAGCCTGCAAAGGCAATGTGTGAGTGTAAAGGTACAGGGCCTCTAAGGGTGGCACAAAAAGTGGTGCATCCCTTAGAGGCCTTCCCTGGTCACAGTACCCTGGGTACCTCTGGTACCATTTATCAGGGACTGACCTGTGGGCAGAGAGTGCCAATTGAGTTTGGTCTTCAATGCAGTTTTAGGGAAAGAACATATGCTCTGGGTACATGATTGGCAGGAGCCCAGGGCACACTCAGTCAAAGTAAATCAGCAGTTCAGCAAAAAGTGGTACACCCATACAGAAAGAGGGCACTTTCTCACAGCTATACCACCAACTCTGAAAATAAACATCAATATAAATCACACAGAACGGTGAAACTAACCATCTTCGCAGACTCAATACCACCCTTTCCACTCCAGTCATCCACAGCAACATAACCAAAAGAATCCAACGTGTCTCCGTGAAATGACTACAACTACCATGAGGCATTGTTTAATCTAACTCTGAATAAGAGACGTTACTCAAAATAACCCTATTGCCATGCACACATCTAAACTCCCTTTGTAATATTAGGTAGCAATAACTCATCCAAGTCCCCAAAACGTTTTCTGTCACAATGTAGAATTAAACTCACACAAATAGCTCACATCAAAAGCCAAGTCATACAATGCCATAGCCTTCAAGCTGTGGGAAACATAACTTAAATGCATCAAAACTTAACCCACAGGATACTTACGACACTATCAGGGTAACACAACAATCCAAGCTAGTGGCCCAACAAAACAACGTCAACATGCATTAAATGTCACAGAAGCACTGGACCATATAAATCACAGGCTTTTTAGAAAGGTTACACAGAAAAAAACTGAACATGTGTAGGATTTGGAAAAAATGCAAAAAGCACACACTGTCCATTCCACATATGTACATGCAGACCCACACTAACCAATGCAAGGCTGATGTACTTCATGTCTGGAGGCACACATTGAGTACTCCAAATAACAAAACATAATCAATATATCTCAATGGGAGCAGAGCAAGCAAGTTCTTGCTGACTGTCAAAAAAAAAGAAATGCATACCTCACACAAACACACACACACTGCTAGGACACAATCAGTCGGTCTACAGGAAACTAGCTAAATCCATGAACATGTCCTACGAATCTGTGGAACTCTACAGCATGTACAACGGTCACATTACAAATTAACAATACCCATCAAAATTACATCCGTGGGATCCTGGGCAGGTGGGATGGCAAGGGGTGGGCTTTGGGAGGTTGAGGGACGGTATGTCACTGTTGTGGGTGTGCCTGTGGTTGGTGCAAGATTCTGGGCCTCTGATGTGTCTGGCTTGTGTCTGTTGGTGCATGCTAAGTCTGTATGTGTGGCCTGGCCCTAGTGAGAGTGGTGAGTGTCTGTTCGGTGGGTGCATGTATGTCAATATTTTGGCATTTGGGGGGTTGTAGTGTATGTTGAGGTTGGACTGCATGTCTGCTTATGTTTGCGTCTGAATTGGACAGGTATGGGACCAGGGTATTGGGTCTGGGAAAAGGCAGGAGGTGGTATGTAAGACATGGCTGAGGGGGAGAGGCCAGAGCCTGAACCAACCTCTGTAGTGCTGACATACTTCTGTGAATTCCCTCCAGGAACTACAGCTTCTGGGCCATAACAGTGGGATGCCCCTGAAGGGCCTTTATCAGTGCATCCTGCCAAACAGAGATGTATCTCAGGAGGTCAATAGCCTCCTCACTCTGGGCAGCTGGGGCCATGGGGGCAGGAGATGAAGTGTCTGGAACAAAGGAGACGTTCCACACCTTACAGTTGTGGAGCCAGACCAATTTGTGGGAACCAGCAGGGAGGGTGGACAAGGGAGTGGAGATGGTGGGCAAGGTTAACGTGGTCTCAAGTCCTGGGCTGTAAAAAAACCTCCAAAGAGCGGTCACTGGAGGTATAATCTGCTGAAGAGGTCTAAAGTTGCTCATCCTGGGCACACTCCTCACCCTCTGTGCCAGTGACTCTGTTGCAGTCAGTATCCTAACCAGAGCCACTCTGGCCAGCTTTATCCCCATCATCTCCGGCAACGACTCCTCTGCCTGCCTCTGTCAATGCTGAAAAGACAGTTCAAATAGGTGTAAGAACACTGAAGACCTTTGTTCACTACCATAACACAGCTGCAACATCCTCATAAGGCCACAGTGAACTACGTTAAAAATACAATAGTAACCATACCTGGACAGTAGCACAACATATTGACAGAACTACAAATGCCACCTACATCTAGGGACATACCCAATTTACAATGGCCTGGCTGTCAACACCAACCGTGCATTGTATATTTCAAAATAAAGTTGACAATGGATGCCTAGCTTGGCCAGCTTAGACCCATGTATCAAACATGAGGGGTCACCTGTGGTCATAAGTAGGTATAAAGCACACAAAACAATAGGAATCTGCTCAGCAGCAAAAATACAAGACCATCCTAAATACCTCAAGGTCTGAACACACAAAATGAGTCAAACAACACATATACTTCGCTCACACATGTAATCAGTCAGTGAGAGCAGAACCAACAGTAGAGCTATGAACTCCACAAATATTTCATGCATTTAAATGAAGGGCATTCAGGTCCAGTGTCTGAGACACAAAATTCACTACATCATCATTCTACAACATAGTTATGATATCATGATATTACCATGAAGGGAGATCTCCATGACTATGTATCGCCAAATTTCCAAGATATAGCAACACACTTTTCTTTGTGTGGAAATCAACATGTCCTCTCAAATGTAAATTGAACATTACACAAAGTACAAGATATTATCATTTGTAGTATTAAAATCATCCATTGTGAATGACTTAAACATGTTTTCAATAGCCTTTCTGTCTCCTGTACAACTAGACAATATACGCATGGATACATGTCTGCATATTTACATAAGATCATCTGTCCAATTACGTTTCGTACATGGATTCCTTTATGTAATGCATGCAATCTCACATGTAAGAAAGTTTCTGAGACAACATGCACAATATTGAGTGAGTAACATTCCAAAACATGAAAATATACATGGTCTGTGTGGGACATCTCATATATACATCCCATCACATATCTGTATGTAACATGACACATCATTCCTCCAGGTTCTACTACAGGTGCAAAAGAAGTCATTTAACTTCAATCATGTTTGTATCTTGTTCATAAGTATAGTAAACACAGTATGGTTGCAGCTTTACTACACATACATGCTTCAATACAAGTCATCCCCACACATATACACACCTACTTCGTCTGCAAGGAAAATGCTGCCTGTGACAGAAGGAAACAGTTTAAGCACACAGATAAACTCTGTACAAAATGTACCCTCTGTAGCTGCTGTTGGGCCTTCAACAACCCATCGAGCTCTGGGTAGGCTACTGCCATGATACGGCCCAAGAGGGAAATCAGTTTCCGGCATGCGCCTCAAGGACCTGGGGAGGACTGCCCCACCTGGACTTGGGTGATCTTATGGGTCCAGCGTGTAATGTCCTTCCACCTTTTCTTGTAGTGGGCGCTGCGCCGGTGATAGATTCCCAGTGACCGCACTTTTCGGGCAATAGCTTTTCATAATGCTTTCTTCTGATGGGTTGACCTGTACATACAGAAGATATGAAGCATAAGATTGTAACAACAAATTCAATGTACAAACTTCATAAAGGTCAAAAGGATGAAACTGTATGAACATGTATGTTGAATCTCACCACACAACATAGTTACTCAACACAATTCAAATGCCACCTCCAACTGTAGAACCAATTATAACAAAACAAGTTGCACAACACTTCACCCGTGTGGTGTAACACACTAGCTAACACAGCCCATCTAATGCATGAAATTCATGTCCTCCAGTTTTGTACCCTGTTCTGGTTTACCTGTGCAAATCACACAATAATGGGCTGTCATACAGGGGAGTACACTCGAACATGTTAGCATGCACACTCTACTCACTCAACATACACATGCCCCATAGTGCCTAACACTGGTTTATATACTGACTACTACCATGGGAAAACCCATTGAATGCATTTATTTGTGTCACGGTTACAGAGACTACTCAAACATGGCAATCATAATTTTGCCTATCATACATATCACATACCAACAGAAGCAGACATATTTCAGGTTGTGAATCACGTCATGTCACATACCCTCTGCCATAATAGGCACTGACACATGAAGGGCCCATAGAGAAATCCATAAATAGTTGGTACCTGATTAACCACAGACTGTTCTAGAGTCCAAAAAAGACCAACAAGTCAACTTGTGACACTTGCAGTGCACACTAATTTTCTGGGTACAATGTAATTGAATATGTAACCAATACCCACATCATTGACTGGGTAAGACGTATGTAACAAAGTCAGGTTATGGCAGACAATCATGTTGTGGAAACATACATTCATCTCCATCTCCATTGAAATCCACATCGCAAGATGTTTGATGGCAGGATTACACCTGCTGAACTTGCTAATAATATGTTGAATACAGTGAGTACAATGTAACACACAGAAGACGTTTTTCATAATACTCAGCCTCTCAGACAATGTCATTGGACATGGAAGTAAATATGCATCATCCATACACAATCCATGCTCAACTAAACACACTTACTTCAAATAAACCAACACATTTACACTATCACAATTGCACATGTGCATTCCGGGAACATGACACATGTGACACAACTAGGTGTGGGACTAGGAGGCAGACTTTGGAGATTCACAAACACCATACGTCCATGAATGCAAAAAAAGTTCTTGATATATGTAGTAATATTTATGTGATCAAACCTCATTTGATACTGGAGTGACCATAATATGACTAACATACACCATAGACTCTTGAATTCACATCATCTAACAAGTTTCCTCACCATTTCATTACCCAAGTATGTCCGTAACAAGATTCCCATCCACCTGTAGGATGTGTGCACTGGGTACTCATATACACTTTGCAATTGATAATACAGATATACAATCTACATATGCACGATATGTATGACTACTAGTCACTAGCCACATCCACGAAAAATCATGGAAGGGGCGTGGATGACAGGGTTCAGATCATGGCTTCCTATCTGACTCCCTTATGTACTCATGGGTGATTACTATGGTGTGACAACACATGTGCTCATTGCTGAGTGAAATTACAAAATGGTAATTTATGGATGCACTTGGGATGATAAGAGTATGGTAACCACTGTCACTGTGTATGCCAATTGTGCAGAGAGGTAAAACACTAAAAGATGATCTGGTCCATTGCGACTATCTTCATACGAAAACCACTACTGAAGGCACATGAATGATCATGGTATGGACTCACTCAGTTCTCACAGAATATACCACAAAGACTGTGTGCACTTGCACCATGGCACATAGGCGCCTATGTGTAAGAGGCAGAGTGTGTTAAAACAGACAGAATCTGCTTATGACTGCTATTCTCTCAGGCATGTCAATAATCGTTGGCCTGAGTGTCAGGAGGAGACTTGTCAAATCTATTTACATGTACAAGCATGTTCCAACATGGATACAGAGGGGTCCAGCATGTTAATAGGGGAGAAATGCTGGGTCTGCCTGAGGAAATATGAATTTTGTGATCAGTTATGTCCCCTATCGTAGACCCCAACGGCTCCATGTACATGCTATAAGTACATGTATGTTCCCTCCTGCTCCAGTTTTGAAGACGCAAATATATGTGCGTCCACCGTCAACATGTCCTCTTTCAGATCCGCCATGAATGGGTCAGATATTCCAGTCCTAAGTATGAAAGGCCACCGACTTTATGTGGTTCACTTTCCACATTTTACAGATTCAGGCGAGTAGGCCCCGAATTCTGTCATCAAGCCTTTTCCTGCCTTCTGCCTCTGAAAGCTCCAGTCTGAGCCTGCATCTGTATCCATGAACTTTGTCCTACTCCCTGCACGGCTAACGGTGCCTGATCCAGCCTATTGCCTGCCAAAAACTGTATTTCACCTTCGAGATTATCTCCTCCCTCCTCATCCGATGCATTCCTGTCTAGTAGTTTAGGTAAACATTCCTCCAGCTACCGTGCAAAGGGGCCAGGCATCACTGTCCTCATGCAAGTAATTCATAGCCCCGTTACCATGGAATATTCCTACCCCCTCGCATCTAGTGTAGACACTTAGACGCTTCTACACGCACTAACAGTCAGTATAGTCAGTATAGAATAAGATTCTATCCTAAGAGACCTCTCCTTTTGGATAACACAGTTCTTTAAACATAGGATATTAGATATGATTTGGGATTAGGTTGACATAACCCCAGACTTCTGTCTCCACATGTAGAGCTAAATGTCAAGTCCCCTTCACCCTCTAGTTGCACGTCAATCACACGTCATGCGGCTGCGCGCGCATCTCTGCCAAATATTTCTGCTGACATTGCAGGATTCTTTTATGGATCCACCCACTTGTGACATCATGTTTAATGACGTATTTTAGTTACACCCATGTTTACGCCTCTATTAGTTACGTATGTACAGTTTATCTGAATTATCAGCTGTTACGCCTCTTGCATCTGTTTCACTGTAATGTATTTTCTATAAAACTGCTTACCTGTCAATAATGTATGTCCCTTCCTTCCTGAACTTTCGTGGTGATGGAATAGAAGGCCCACAATTCGAATTGTCTTCCTTTGTATAGGAATAAAGCCTTTTAAAACCTCTAATACCACGGATTCTGCCTCTTATTTTTACTGAGTTATTCTCACTAAGACTTTACCGCATAAAAATAGTACCGGTAACGAAATATTTACCACATAAATTGGCGCCCGAACAGGGACACTTTCTCATCTCACGCGCCGGCGGTGCGTTGCAGGCCCGGTCTCCTGCCACAGCTGAACGGACAAAAATGCGTACCCGCAGGATTTCCTGTATCTCCCTCCGGCCAAGCGGGAGCGACTGAGGCTGCGATCAACACCCAGACGAGGCGGTGAGAAGTGCGAAGTATCCCGACCAGAGCCTAGCTGAGAGAGCAAGATCCGAGGTATACAGAGGCCCACCAGGTTCCGAAGTTTCGAGTCCAGTCGAGTCGAGTCCAGTCCGGTCCAGTTTCAGTTCCGTTCCGAGGCCTTCCGTTCCGAGCTACCCGGTGAGTACCATTACCGGGGAGGCATTTAACGTGCACATAGTCTGTGCCGGTCAAGACGGGTTTGGGTACACAAATCCGGTCTGCACTGTTTCAGCAGTGTATCTGTACTGTTTAGCAGTATATATAGTATGTCTTGCATATAAATAAGTATTATCTAGTGTCAGTATTATGTCAGTAACTAGTTTTCTATTAGTTGTTAAAATGTTTTAATACGTTCTATATATTGTGGTGTGAATGACTGTTCATTATTGTGTTCATCGTATAAAGTGTGTTCTAGAAACAAGATCTAAAAATGCCGCTCTTTTCGAAACTAAGACAGATCAAAACTAGAAAAGGTGTACTCGAAGAAGCTGTTCCCATTCCACCTAGGGATACTCCAGGATACTTTATGTATCATAAGCATGGTCTAGATGCCGTATTATTTCTTGATTTATGGGTGGACTACACAAAAGAATTACCAGAGAACCAGAGATGGCCCGCAGCAGGGACCTGGGATGCAGATTGCATCATGAGAGTAGAAGAAGAATTATGGAAAAAGAAAGCCAGACAGTCACAGAAAGATGCCATTGAATTATGGCGTAAAGAATCATACAGACGTACAGAAAAAGCACACAGACAGGAAGAGAAAGGTAGAGAGAATTCAAATAAAACTCGAGAAAATCTATTACTTGAGGAAGGTACCCGAGTAAACTCAGAACAAGTAGATAGACAAAGAAACACTCTTATGAATGGTATGTATCCTCTTCTGGCCGAAGGGTTACCTAAGGCTACCCCGGAAATACCAAAAGATTTAACTCCTCCATTGCTCCCGATAAAAGCACATCCCAAAACACATCCCAAAACAGCAAAGGACGTTTTCCTTTCCTCCTCTTTAGATGACGTAGCTCCCGAGTATGCTAATGCCATACCACACATACCGCTTGCCGATGGTGTTCAACACCAAGAGCATCCGTCTGTATCCCCGCAACTACAAACTCCTACACAAGTTCCCACAGGTCCGTCCGTTTCTACAGTTTTTCCCGCATCTACAATCTCTATCCTACGTCCAACGAATCCTTTCGTGCCTAGCACCTCAGACGGTGCTACAGGAGGTACGACAGACATGTTTGCCACCCCGCCGCGAAATAAACAGACCCTTAGAGATTTAGCACTCCAACGTACACCCCAATTAGCGACATCCGACATGTTTAAAGAACAACTTGTGGATTGTAGATACGACCCAGTACCAGGTAGACAGGATAAATTGCTCATATCATCACTACGTATAAGACGAGCTACATTATATTTAATGACGATACCAGGAATGGGTGAACACCTAGACGAAATATATCGCTTTGTCCAAACAGGGCGAGGTCCCGAAAGTATTAACGAAGCTATGGAATACCAGAAAGTGGATGTCCAAAGACAACTACTACGTTTTTTCATAAATTGTGTAATTAGGAATCAAGACAGGCCCGGGGCAGATCACGATACCATGCAAAGACTTGTCAAATGGGGTCAGAACATATCAGAAGAGAAACACGATAGACAGGCGTGTATAATCGCCATGAGTCGAAAGATCCGCAAGGAAGTAGAACGAATACATAAAGAAAGACGAGAAACAGACAGAGTAGAATCAGAGGAGGAGGAGGAGCAAGAATCAGAACAAGTCGAAACAATAGCTTATGTAGGTAGAGGAAGACCCCATAATAATACTAGAGACTTTAACGACCCGATACGTCCAATACGTCCGGAATATAATAGACATTTTCCAAACGCTATGTTAAATACAAAATCCCCCGAACACCTATTCCAAGCCGTTGATAAATTACTCCGAGATCGAAGAGGGTACCACATGCTCGATTCCATGGACGAACAAGAATTAGCCAGGTCAGCAGTACAATGGGCTGACAGTCCCGGCGAATACAATGATGATGTACTTACACACACGTTTCTGAATCTAGACCCATATGAACAGCGTTTAGCTAGTATATACATGATTCAACACCTCCTTATATTATATAAAAGCCAACACTCCGATCCAGGACCCTTACCTGACATATTGACAGAACTACTCACGAATATATGGAGAGGGTCAGGTACTGATTTGATTAAGGAAATTCTAGAATCCCGAAACCAATATTTAAATTTCGTATGCCCAGAACACGTTCCAGTTCCCATCATGGGAAGTAAAATGTATCACATAGATAGACAGAACCCGTTACGCGAAGTGCACCCAATTAGAGGTGCCGGTGATAATTTTACACGCGTATTTGTGTAAACACCTATAACTAAATTAGAATTATTAGAAATGAAGAAAGTAGTACCCAGCCATGACAAGGACCCAGCAGGTTTCCACCGTGAGATAAAAGACATGTTACTCATGGGAGAGTATACCTACCCCGACATTATGAAAATATTAAAAGTCCTATTACCCGCCGGTGTTTATGAAAAACTCAAAGAAAAAGAATGGGAGGTGGGAGACCAAAAGATAGATTGGACAGCATTAGAAAACGAAGAAAAGGCCCGAGCTGCAGGAGCAGGGCTTGGGGAAAAGACCACAGCACTAGCAGGATTACTAATACAGGTACTGCCACGTTTATTAACTACAAAAAAGGAAGACTGGGGTGCAATCTCAGCCTGTAAACAAAAGCCAGACGAAGACACTAGTGATTTCTATTCCCGATTTGAAAAATGTTTTGGTATAAATAGTGGCATAAAAGCCAGTAGTGAGTCATATCCACATCTGTTCGTGACAAAATTAGTTGAAAATTCTCTGCTACAAGTCAAGAATAGAGTATTGAAATTCGAAAGTACCTGGCAAGGTAATACCCCATCACAGATGTTACAGATGTTACAATATCATCACAATAGAATTAGAGAAGAACAAGAACACGAACAAAGACGTATGAAAGATACAAAAATGAAAATGCTTGTTGCTCAGTCAGTTCCAGCCGATGGTCATCATAAGGGTAATTCCGCAGGTCCTACGAAAGGGACATGCAACTATTGTAAACAACCAGGTCATTATATACACGATTGTCCAGTCCTGAAACATAATATTGCTATAGGTAAAACTCAGGAGAGACCACGTCCACCTAGACAGGATCAGAATCAACAACAAATCCCTCAGCATGCACAACCTAGGTTAGCTCCGCAACAACTAGCTCCGCAACAGGGAGCTCCACAACAGACCATAGCACCACCACAAGCGCAGCCTATTGCTGCAACACAAGCAACAACACAACAGATGTATCAGTATGCACAAGCAGATTATCCCGATTATCAGCGATACTCATGAGATAGCCTAGAGAGGGAAGTTGGCTTACCCCTTATTGAGGTTCCTGTAGACCAAGAGGGACCTTATGTACATAGTGAACTATTAGGGGAAGACAGAAAGTTTTTACTTGATACAGGGGCAAGCAGAACAACTATAAGACGCAGTGAAGTTCCAGGGGCACCCCTCTCAGGCTCACAGAATATTTCCCTTGGATTCTCAGGAAAACCTATAATAAATGACGTGACACAACCTCTTCCACTTACGATTAGTCCATTGACACGTACTACAGATTTATTGCTTACTAAATCATGTCCAGAAAACTTGTTAGGTATAAAAACATTGAAAGCTCTAGGAGCTATAATATGTTGTTCTCCGGAAGGAGTACGACTATTTTTACGTGACTTTAAAGGTCACTACGTGTCCAGAGACATGGATCACCGACTGCAGAATTTACCTACACATTTATGGGCACAAGGCCCCACTGATGTTGGTTGCATGAATATTACACCATATCGTGTCACACTAAAAACAGGAGTAATACTACCACGAATACGACAATACAAGTTACCACACGATGATGTTGTGGCTTTGCTGCAAATCATTGACGAGCTCATTGCGCAAGGAGTGGTTGTCGAAACAGACTCCAATGTATGTAATTCCCCGATAATTCCGATTCTTAAAAGAACGGATCCAAAAGCACCACCAGTATATCGATTAGTTATTGATCTGCGCGAATTAAATAAATGTATTGTACCACAATACCCCGTGGTCCCAGATATCTCTTCATTACTAACAACTATTGACTCAGAAGCAACGTTCTTCACTGTAATTGATCTCAAGAATGCTTTCTTTAGTGTCCCAATCGATCCGGAAAGTCAATATTTGTTCGGATTCAGTTTAAATGGACGAAGTTTTAAATTCACACGCGCACCTCAAGGATTTACAGAAAGCCCCAGCATCTATAGCCAAGCACTGAAACGAGAACTTGACAGTATCCACATGCCAGTTAACACTGCCTTGCTTCAATATGTCGATGATCTGCTGATCACCGCCCGAAGCGAACCTGAATGTGAAAAAGCGTCACTGACGGTTTTAAAATTTTTGGCTGACAAGGGGCACAAGGTGTCCCCTTCTAAGCTGCAATTCTGTGTCCAGCGAGTTGTTTACCTTGGGCACTCGCTGTCCAAGGAGGGAAGGCAGCTTACATCCGACCGCATCCAGTTAATCGCTAACATGCCACCACCCAAGACACAAAAGGAGGTACGGGCTTTTATAGGCCTCACTTCATACTGTAGGCAGTGGATCCCTCAATATGCATTTCTAGCAAAACCACTCATCCAGTTGACAACACAGGAGGCAGCCACATCGACTGTCCTCCCTTGGACTCAAGAACATACACACGCCTTTGAAAGCTTAAAGAAAGCTTTATGCCAAGCACCTGTTTTAGCAACACCATGTTACAGCAAACAGTTTACACTCTTTGTTACAGAACGCGAAGGTACTGCCTTGTCAGTACTCACTCAGGAACAAGCAGGATCACACAAACCATGTGCTTATTTCTCTAGTACATTAGATCCAGTAGCTCAGGCTCTTCCTGCGTGCCTGAAATCGGTGGCAGCAACAGCTTTAGTAATCAGACAAAGCGATGCCATAGTGTTAGGACATCAATTGACAGTACAAGTACCACATGCAGTAGAGGTTCTCTTGAACCGCACACAAACACAACACTTGACTATAGCGAGACTCACCGGTTACGAATTAACATTGTTTCAGCCACACATAGAAATCAGACGTTGCAATACGTTAAATCCTGCCACACTGTTACCAGTGGGCGGAACAGATCCATTGGCACATGATTGTGTCGAAATTATTACTATCACGACGAAACCCAGACAAGACTTGACAGATATCCCTTTGTCAGATCCAGACTTGACATTGTATGTAGATGGGTCATGTATGAGAACAAGTACAGGAGAGTTAGTGGCCGCTTACGCAGTCACAACAGACACTGAAGTCATTGAAACAAATCGTATCAACACTTTGTCAGCTCAAGCAGCAGAGCTCATCGCTCTGACACAAGCCTGTATTCAAGCCAAAAATAAGAAAGTCAATATATACACAGATTCACGTTATGCATTTGGAGTCGTCCATGACTTCGGCGTACTGTGGCGAGAGAGAGGTTACTTAACTTCTCACGGTGCCCACATCCAGCACGGACCCCTCATTCAAACCCTATTAGACGCGATTCATCTACCTACTGCAATATCGATTATGAAATGCAAAGCCCATACAAAAGTTACCGATATTATTTCTCAGGGTAATGACCTAGCTGACAGAACAGCTAAACAGACTGCTCAGAATCAGACTCACACAACTGACATGACAAAGACAATAGTTCCGACGTCAACACATTGCATGACAGTTAAGGATCCCGCCCTTGATGTAATTGACATACAGACACATGCTACACCAGAAGAAATAAAGAAATGGACTGAATTAGGAGGGATCCAAACGGATCAAGGATGGATGACGAAGGAAAAATCTATATGGTTTCTTCCCGACTCAATGGTTCAAGTTATCATTAACACAATACATAGTCCAGCACACCTAGGAGAGAAAGCTATGCTAGACAGCATTCAACACATTTGGTTCAACAAACACTTGCGAGCCGCAGCTAAACAAAAAGTTCGTACCTGTATGATATGTTGTCAGTTTAATCCAGGTAAAAGCATCCCCGTAGAGCAGGGTGGATTTCAAACTCCCGATCATGCTTTTGAAGTCCTCCAGATGGATTATATCCAGATGGAACGATGTCGAGGATTCAAATATGTTCTCGTAGTTGTCTGTGCTCTTTCCCGTTGGACAGAAGCATACCCGGTTTCAGATTACACTGCCCCGACTACTGCCAAACAGTTAGTTCGAGAATTCTTCCCACGGTACGGTTTACCACGTGTTGTCTACTCAGATAACGGCCAGCCGTTCTCATCCGAACTAATGAAACACGTTTCCCTTTTGTTAGGCTACCAATGGAAATTCCACTGTGTCCGGCATCCCAAGGCCGCAGGTCTTGTGGAACGCCATAATCAAACTCTGAAAATTAGATTGTCCAAAATATGTAGGGAAAAAGGTGTCGACTGGATAGTAGCCTTACCAGTTGCGCTCTTTTACATGAGAATGGTAGCACATTCTCGAACAGGGCTATCCCCGTATGAGGTGATCTTCGGTAGACCACCAAATATGTGGGGGACGCCTATACCGCGCAAAATAACTGATGTTGACTGTAATATGCTGACAGATTACCTGGCTTCCTTGATGTCTGCACTACAATCTTGTCGTTCACAGGTATCCGCAGCTTTTCCCGACAATACTGAGGTGAAGCCCCATGACGTGGTTCCTGGTGACCTGGTGCTGGTCAGGAATTTCGACCGGAAGACCCAACTGGATCCTAGGTGGAAGTCGCCTAAGTTGGTTCTACTGACTACAAGGACTGCCGTGAAGATTGAGGGTCGCAAAGGGTGGTTGCACTCGAGTCATATCAAAAACTTTTATGGACTACCAACCAGTGTGATTACTCAACCCTGTATTCCCTCACAGACAGACTCAAAGCTCCCCTTGGTTGAGCAATCGAACTCAGAAATTTATAAACTAAAATTGAGGTCTAGTAAGTCAGACAATTTGATTGTTTAAGTCCTCTCCAAGGTGAATCGGTTGAATTTGTCTCTGACATGTATCCTCTAGACCGGAATAGAGAAAGAAATCAGCGAATACAGTTGAAAAAGCATGCGTATTGTAAATCACTTCGTAGTCACTGTACAGTAACATTATTAATTTTGTTTTTTCTAAGTCTTCTGATCATTATTTTCAGCATACTATTGCATATGTATTACCCTATTCTTAAACATGCTTATAATATAACTGCAGAACATTCTTTTAGTGAATTTCCTCCGCATGAGTTGTCCTATAGATTTGCGCTGCGCAACAACACATTTATTAGTATGTTACATCATTCCCATCAAACCAGCAATGCCACAAATTGTTGGATATGTGGCCGACTCCCTCCCTATCAGAACTATAAGGGAGTTTTGCCCCTCTTTCCATATCCGTTCACACACAATGGCTCCTGTGGAGCATGGTTTAGTTTGATTAATACCCTAGATTCAAATTCCGCAGTTTATCAAGACAACTGGGTATGGGGAAACCTGAACCTAGTTTTGCTTAAAGTCTGCTACCCTAACAAGGAGGGACTCCCCAAAAGAACAGGAACTGATCTAGAAAATGAAGTATATGGATTAGGTAATTTTACACTTAACCTTATGATCCTGAACGTTGAATCTGAAGCTACACCAATCTTGCCCGCCATGTCAGTATTCCCAGTAAAAGGGGAATTATGTATAAGAAAGAATGGTTCCATACACATGGGCCATAGTAAATGCACCACTGTAATAAAATTCAGTGATCAAGGCAAGTCTACATTTAGAGCTTCCCATCATTCCTACTTCATATGTAGCCAGACCGCATATATATGTCTACCTCTAGATTGGGATGGTACTTGTTACATAGCATTCCTTCTGCCACCTGTTTTCCTAGCTCCTCCTGATTATCATAGAAATACCCATTTAGTACACAATAGACAGCAGAGAGATCTCCCAATTGTCGATTACACTGAAACAGCATGGGAGCAATACACAGATTTCAATAAAGGTTTCTTTCCCTATATAGGTACAGTCACTAATAGTAAGCTGATACGTAGATTAGCCAGAACCCTTGAAGCAGTAGTGAACGAAACTATTTCCGCCTTAGGCAATTTAACAGAAGAGCAGTCTGCTATGCGGATTGTTGTGCTTCAAAATCGTCTTGTCCTTGACGTCATCCTGGCCGATAGGGGCGGAGCTTGTAGGGTCATCGGATCAAGTTGTTGCATTTTCATACCAGAAAATTCGCCGTCAGTATATAAGGCCATAACTCGCCTTCATAAGATTGTAAGCCAGATACACCAGAGTCCAGGCACCTGGACTTGGTCCGGTTGGTTCTGGGGCGTGTTGTCAGCCTGGGGATGGAGAATCCTATCCTTCCTAGGTATTGGCTTTCTCATACTATTCAGTTGCTGCTTATGTCTACAATGTGGGCCAGCGATTTGTGGTCTGTGTGCCACCTCGTGTATCCCACATCCAAGTTTTCGCTCGAGATCCCGGAAGAAGAAAGAAGAACAAATGATGCTATATGAACAGATCGATGGATTGATGAAGATCGATATCTCCTGAGGGTCCGAAGGGGACAAGGAGGGAATGAGGAAATATGAATTTTGTGATCAGTTATGTCCCCTATCGTAGACCCCAACGGCTCCATGTACATGCTATAAGTACATGTATGTTCCCTCCTGCTCCAGTTTTGAAGACGCAAATATATGTGCGTCCACCGTCAACATGTCCTCTTTCAGATCCGCCATGAATGGGTCAGATATTCCAGTCCTAAGTATGAAAGGCCACCGACTTTATGTGGTTCACTTTCCACATTTTACAGATTCAGGCGAGTAGGCCCCGAATTCTGTCATCAAGCCTTTTCCTGCCTTCTGCCTCTGAAAGCTCCAGTCTGAGCCTGCATCTGTATCCATGAACTTTGTCCTACTCCCTGCGCGGCTAACGGTGCCTGATCCAGCCTATTGCCTGCCAAAAACTGTATTTCACCTTCGAGATTATCTCCTCCCTCCTCATCCGATGCATTCCTGTCTAGTAGTTTAGGTAAACATTCCTCCAGCTACCGTGCAAAGGGGCCAGGCATCACTGTCCTCATGCAAGTAATTCATAGCCCCGTTACCATGGAATATTCCTACCCCCTCGCATCTAGTGTAGACACTTAGACGCTTGTACACGCACTAACAGTCAGTATAGTCAGTATAGAATAAGATTCTATCCTAAGAGACCTCTCCTTTTGGATAACACAGTTCTTTAAACATAGGATATTAGATATGATTTGGGATTAGGTTGACATAACCCCAGACTTCTGTCTCCACATGTAGAGCTAAATGTCAAGTCCCCTTCACCCTCTAGTTGCACGTCAATCACACGTCATGCGGCTGCGCGCGCATCTCTGCCAAATATTTCTGCTGACATTGCAGGATTCTTTTATGGATCCACCCACTTGTGACATCATGTTTAATGACGTATTTTAGTTACACCCATGTTTACGCCTCTATTAGTTACGTATGTACAGTTTATCTGAATTATCAGCTGTTACGCCTCTTGCATCTGTTTCACTGTAATGTATTTTCTATAAAACTGCTTACCTGTCAATAATGTATGTCCCTTCCTTCCTGAACTTTCGTGGTGATGGAATAGAAGGCCCACAATTCGAATTGTCTTCCTTTGTATAGGAATAAAGCCTTTTAAAACCTCTAATACCACGGATTCTGCCTCTTATTTTTACTGAGTTATTCTCACTAAGACTTTACCGCATAAAAATAGTACCGGTAACGAAATATTTACCACAAAATACAAAATCTTACATGACATTTCATGTAAACCATCAGTAAACCATCAGTAGCTTGCATCATGGTTACCCTGCAGCTATTTATTTGAAAGGGGCCATAATGTGACACGTTGGTGTGTTTATACATTTGTGAGTCAGTATCCAATGTTCCACGTACAAATTCACTGAGGAAGAGTCAAATATTTCATAGGTGTCCCAATGCACAATTGTATGCTAAGATGTGAGTTTTATGGCAGAAAGCGTGCCTTACAAGTGGAGTATTTAAGCTCCGTATCTGTTACACAAGTCCCTGGATCTATATCAAGACAACTGTAATAGACACTTGTGCGAGCATTGCACAGTATGTAGAGGGTATCTAGTACTGTCCAGAATGTTGACACTACAGGGGAAGATGTGTCAAATATGACACTTAAGCGCAATAATAATGTAAGACATTGTTGCTTCCAATGAACATGTTTACAATTGGACCTGCATGTGGCTATGAGTCTGTTGCATATACTATTAACAAATAATGTGTACAGTTGCATTGTGCAGCCCAATCACATGATAAGAGTGCTACATTTTCCAATCTGACATGCAAGTCATGAAAATGTGGACAGTGGTCATGACTCATCATACCATGCAAATACTGAATCCGTGACACAGGAAGATCAGCCAGGTGAAAATAGTGTACATCTGTTTCCACATGTGGACTGTTGAACTCTCACCAACATGTGTAAGAACAATGTATTTAACACTTTTAACTGGGATCATTATCAACCACTAACATCTGCAAGTTATGACATCCAAACACATCATCCAGAGCAGCCTCATTCAATGTGTGCCAACATATAAATCCATGTGACTCAACTGTTTTCATTCACTGTTGCCGGTTACAGAATCAGTCCCTTATCTATGTTTTCTGAATCACGAACACACATTTACAAACCTGAGATGCACAAAAACATCACAGAGATCCAGACTCTCAAAAGTTATGAAGAATAACCAAGACATCACACTTGACTAGTTATACTAATGAAGATATGTTTATAATGACACAACTATATACAATAACACGTCAGGCATGACATTCTGACATGACAATGAGGCCTGGTGGCAGCTCAACAGGAGACATGCCACTTCACTTGCCAAACAAACACTGTGAACACACTTCCCTGGACGGGCATCATATGGGTTGGGCAAGCACCTCAGGGAAGAATAGTGACATGTGGGCCAGGATTTGGAGTGACTGGCCTTGGGCTTAGTAGGTTTGGATTTGGGGGGTGGACTTTGCCCTGGGAGTATGCTTTCTGTGGGTGAAATGGGTCATGCTCTGTTCCTGTGAGTGGATTTAGGATGGGCAGGGATGGAAAATGTGCTCCTGGGATGGTGGGGGGAGGCGGGAGTTATCCAACAGGGCAAATTGCCAGGGACCTCAGGAAATGGTCATGGTTAGAGGTTGAGGATAAATCAGAGCTTGGGTCAGTTTGGGAAGAAGAGGAAATTGAGGTGTCAACTGCTTGCATAGGTGATGTGGGTGGAGGAGTAGTGTCTTTGTTGATAGGTGGTGTTGCTGTCTGTCTGTCTGCAGGTGTGTTGTGTGTAGTAATTGCTGGGGATGTTGCTGGTTGTATGCTGCAGGTGTATGTTTGGGTGGGTGCATGCACAGGTCGGTGTGTGTTTGGGGCAGGCAGAGGTGTAACATTTGGAAATGGGATGGGATTGGATGGACAAGGCATTGGGGTCAGTATAAGGCTGGGATAGAGGTATAGCTGCCATTAATGAGGAGGCCAGAGCCTGAATTAACCCGTGTATGGCACACATCCCACTGTGAATTACACCCAGGTAAACAGCCATCTGCCCAGGAGCTGGATGGCATTCAACAGAGATCTTTTCTCAGGTGGTCAATAGCCTCCTCTCCAAGGGCAATTGAGGACAGAGGGGCAGGGGTAGAGGTGCAAGGGAACCCAGAAAGGGTGAAGGCCTGTGCACATGTTTGGGAAGCACCAGGGAGGGTAGAGATGTCAGAGGGGGTGGAGGACACTGTTGACACTGCACCAGGTTAGGTGGTGGCCACCACCACCAAGGGAGAGCCCCTGGAGTCTTATACGCTTGATGTTTCTGTCCAGTCTGGATCATCCATTGTGCTCCCCTCTCCCTTTTGGCCACTAGGTTCATCAGTGTCAGTGTCCCAACTGGAACCACTCATACCAACTGCTTCCCCAACATCCAGGCCCATGTTTCCTCTGCTTGGCTCTGTAGATGCTGAAATGGAACAATAGATATGTCATGCTAAACACTGTAGACTCACAGGAGGCACAGCTTAGCACTCTGAGCAACTAGCAATGTTCACATTAAAACACTCCAAATCTGTATGACGTTAGTGATACTGAAAAGTCTAGAGAGCATGCATGTCTACTACATGAGCTAGTAATCACTCCACACATGGTGGCATTGAACACAGGATCTGACGGTCGAATGCACTCTCTCCACCTCATCCATGTCTGAAGCAGGATCTGTTTTTACTCATTGTGAATGTGTCACGGAACATCAACTCTCCAGACATTGCTTACTTCAGTCACACCCATTCCTCACACAGACATGGTACAGTCACCAAACATGCATAATGAGCCAAAATCCATTACAAACTGTCTGTAAGTACTGGGATACTATCAAAGTTGTTCATCGAGGATACACATTGTCCAACAGAGTATTAAGTGTTTCCTATACTTGGCTAATTTGACTGAAATCCTGAGTAAATTTTAAAGGAAGTGATCAACATGTTACCTTGACCTATGAACACATACATCCATATCACCTGACAACACATACACATTTGCACATCTCCACTTCCTGTCTCAGATTGATTCCTGACCATTTCCATATGTGATTATTCAAGTGACAGCACCTGGTAATTGTGCAGTTTTAAAGGGAATCCTATGCCCATATGCCATACGCTACTCCTGTAGACCACTGGGAAGATACAACATAGCAACACAAACAGGACTTTTGTTGTGACCATAACATGCTACTCATCTGCAGTTAATGTCATGTTTGCAAAAGTAATCCATTTGTGTGTGCCATTTATCTTGAAAGAAAAATCAGATGCATGGGGTATGGTATTGTGAGTCCTCACACCAAGTATATCTGAGCCTCTACATAAGATTTATTTTGTCTCAAGACACTCATGTTGATAAGTAGGTGTGAAAAACCACCCATATCCTCATGACTGTAACTAATGAGAAGTATGATGCTGTCCCTAAACATTAAACCATCCTTGACATCTTTTCAGCCTTCTTCTATAATGTTGGGCACTGAGCCATGCCATACATTTTGTTGCATACTGCAGTGTTGAGGGTGGTCCAACACACATTGTGTGCCAAGCTTGACAACACTAAACAGGCATGTACCCTGTAATGTGACTTGGTACTGGTCACTATACAGAGAGATCCATTTAGGGGTACCTGTGACTTTACAAGTGTGCTTAGGTGTTGATTTGTGTGTCCAAGGCTATTCCCACCCCCTCCTAGCTGCTGTTGGGCCCTCAACTGCCCATCAAGCTCAGGATAGGCCACTGCCAGAACACCAGCCACAAGGGGAGTCAGGGTCCGGCATCTGTCCCTTCGAAGTGGGGAGGGCTTTTCCAGCTGGAATAGGGTGATCTTTCGGCTTTGTCTGATGTCCTCCCACCTCTTTCGGCAATGGACATGTGCTGGCGGAAAACTCCATGGGTCCACACCTTCCTGCCGATGGCTTTACAAATCCTTTGCTTCAATTAGGCGTTTTCCTGGAGCGATGAAAAAGATACTTAATGGACTGCACATGCATGACATATGACTTTTGCGACACAGATCAATAGATTTGTTGAGAAGTAACAGCGAAATGTCCATTGCTACAGGATAGAGGTCATTATAAAAAATTGTTGCGCATGTGCATATACATTTGATAACATCACACAAATATGTTTTAAATGCTTTCTTACATTTAGTTAGGTTCAGGAGTCATGCTGATTTCACATCCAAACAAAGGGCAGGGCCAACACACACAGTCTGTGTAATCAGTCAAGAGGTCAAACTAGACACCTTTGGCAGTACAGTAAAGGTGAGATGACAATGCCAGACTTTGCTATACTATGGCTCCATACATGGAACACACAATACATTTCTGACTACTGTGAGATGTTCAGATATGTTTTCACAAATTGATTTGCTCCCATGTGTGGTGACTCATTCTTACAGCATAAAACATGGTGTGCATCTGTTTGATTCTTAGAGTGCCACATGTCATGAACAAAGTTCCTGCACTTAACAACATATGTCATTGACATCTGTACAATGCTTTACATGTACGAGTGTGCCTAAGTGTTGATTGTTGTTGTAGGAGTTTTATGATGTTGCAAACTGAGTGCAATGATGTTCCACTACTCTCTCACGTAGGTACCCTGGGAGAGGATGTGGTAGTCATCCTCCAGTGTTCCATCCATTCCCTGACCTCCAGACCATGCAGGAGAGGTACAGCATACAGATTGGATTGTCTGGTCATCCTGGACCTGACTAGTCAGTTGGAGCGGGATCTCCGGCCAGAGATTGCATATCCCCACAGTGCCACCCCTCTTATAAAGGTTTTGTCTGTTTTGCACTGTTTGGTCAGTGGGTTTTTTCAGATTACTGTTGCCACTTCAGGTGGAATATCACAAGCGATGTTCAGTCGTGTTCAGGCATTGTTTAAAGACATCAGCTGCTACTTCCAGTTCCCTGGCCATGCTGATTTGGGCACAGTGAAGGCAGATTTCTATGGACTAGGTCATATTCCACATGTAATGGGTTCCATTGATTGTACACGCATTCCTATAGTGGCACCACATGACCATGAGCAAGTTTACAGGAACCGCAACCACTGCCACTCCATTAACGTGCAAGTTGTCTGTTTGGCAGCTCTGTACATTTCCAATGACTGTGTCTTGTTCCCAGGATCTGCCCATGATAGCTTCATCCTGCAGAACAATAACAGACCAAGGCTGGTGTCAGAGTTCCAACCAGCGAGGGCCTGGCTTGTGGGTAAGTGTGATGTGTGTTAGCTTGATTATGCATGGATGTCATGCAAATTGATATGAGTGTGTGAATTAATATTTTCAAACTCCATATTTCACATTTAGGAGACTCAGGATATCCCAACTGGCAATGGTTGTTGACGCCACTCAGAAATCCGACAATGCCTGCTGAGCAACGCTTCAGTGAAACAAAAGGAAGACCAAAGCGGCCGGTGGAGCAGACTTTTGGCCTACTGAAAGACGTGTTCCGCTGCCTGGACAAGACTGGTGGAGCCCTCCAATACTCACCAGGGAAGGTATGCCAGATAACCGTGGCATGCTGCATCATGCATGAGATTGCACTGAGATAGGAGATACCATATATACCAGAGGATGGGTAGCGTGGGAACTGAGCTGCAGGGTGCTGGGAAAATGCGTAGTGATGATGGTGATGAGAATGATGGTGCAGATGTGCATCAGAAACTCATCCGCAACTATTTCTCCTGAAGGTAAGTGTATCTTTGAGATGTGTTGTTCACAGTTGCACTAGGCCCTATAGTGAAGACAGAAGATTTTTTTGGGGTAACCATGTTGAGACAAGGGAAATTGCTGTAGTATGACCTATTCAATGTGATTATTGATGCCAATGTGTAATGTCATTGCTTCAAAAATGTTGAGCCTCTGAAAAAGCAGACATAGGGTATGTGTGTATATTTACTACAGAAATGATCACTGTATTGTTCACTTGTAGGTCTTGGCACCATATCGTCCTCATGTATTCATGATCAAGTTGTGACTTCAGCTGGTATGTGTTGCTGTTTCTGAGGAAACGGAGTGACCATGGATTGTTCCTGGGACTTTTTGTCAGAGATGATGGCTGTGACACATCTTCATAGGTACAGCTTGGACAACAATGGTTTGACAAGTACCTTGTTTTTCATGGTATTTTGTCATATGTTGTGTTGTTACCAAAGCAATATGTGTGCCATCCCTTGTTTTTGGATACATTTATTGTCCTTCACATGCAGTGCAGTGAGTTTGTGTCTACTTGGTATTCTGATATACAGTTGTGAAACTAGTGCTAGAACAGATTTTAGCTTTTGCAGCAAGTCCTCCTGATGGTGTATAGCTGACCTGACATCTAGTCGTCTCTGTATGTACAGATTCAGTGATGTAGATGATGAGACGATATGTGTCTATCCTTGTGTGAGCTACTACTGTACAGAGGGGATAGCACTGCTGTCCTGCAGACATAACTACATTTCCATAGGAGTAATCTATTATTTCTTTACAAACATACAATGTAATTTGACCATGGAGGATTCATCATATGAAACAATGTAAGAAAGAACACGCTGGACAGTATGATTATTACTGGATATCTAAATTTATTTGATTGAGAATACAATTCCCAAAAATATGAGTGATTGTGAGGATAAGAGTGATAGAAGTGTGGATGAAAACAAACATTTCACGTGGAGGATAGAATCGTGATGGATGCTGAAGTTGAGTCCCTAGTTTCATGGTACCAAAGTCAAATGGCTCCTCCCATCAGAGTGGAAAATATGGGGAGGTTGAGTCAACAACATGAATGTGCGGCACACACAGCAACGACATCAGTGGTGATGTGATTTTCTGCCAGTGGTTGTGGTCTTGCCACCCTTCCCTCCTGAAGTCTTACAAGGACATAAGGGGGGATCAGGAGCTGCTTAGCCTGGTGTGCCTGCGGGTGTAAACTCCTCTGTCAGGGCCTCCCTTCCTGTGGTAGCTGCAGAGGTTGTTGGATGCGATGAGGTTGGCACACAGGATGGGGGAGCTGCTGGGGGAAAGCCCTGCAGAGGGTGCTGTTGATATCCCTCAGTACCCCTACCATGGAGGCCACCTCAGAATGCTAGCTGACCACCTCGGTGAAGAACCCTGCCACCTCAGTGTGAAGGCCCACTAACTCATAGTTGAGGCAGGCCATATTGCCCCGCATGTCAGCTACCTCCATGTATGTGGACTGGTTCAACTCCTTCATTTCCATGACTTCGGTGACAACCTGGCCCAACACACTTTGTGATTCCTGGTGCAGAGCTTGGACCTGTGTTCTGGCAGCCTGGGTGCCCATCTCATCAGTGGACTCATGCTGGAGATCCACATTGGCCCTCCTCTGACATCTAGCCCCACTGCCCTATGCCCTAGATACAGACTGCACACTCCGACTGGGTCCTGGCTCCTGACTGACTAGGGTGGTGGTGGCTGTCTGAGTAGCCAGGGCTGGGGGGCTGGAGAGGGTACTCCCTGTGCTAAGCACAGTGGTTGTGGGGACAGATGTTGTCAGAGTTTTGGCAGCTGTGGTAGGAGGTGTGGTCCCAGAGTAGCCAACTGTGGAGGTCTGCCCAGACTGCCCAGATGTGCTAGGCTGGCAGTCAACATCCAATGCTTCAGGGGCGTGTTGGTCACTGAGGGATTCGTTGTCTTCTTAGTATTTGGAGGGACTCTGCTGACTTTCCTCCGTCTGCCCGGCAGCAGTTGCTGGGTCAGCTATGGATTCAAATGGAGATGAAAGTTAATGGCAGCATTAATGTGTGTACATCGAGGACATTTGTGTCCGGTACATTGCTGAGCAGAAAAACTGATATGTGTAAATAGTGACATAAATCTTCTTTAATATTAATGATGGTAATCTGCTAATATATCATATAATTTTTTAACAGGTGAAAATCTTGTTTTGTTGATGTTGCATTTTTCTCAGTGAGTCTTCCACAATTACCTACACTGACAGGGCAATAAGGCATATTTTTTTGCTAGGTTGCCAACAATGAACGTAGATGACTTACTTTGTCCTCAATTAAAATTTGGACTTGTGAGCATGGGCTGAGTTGGCATTGTAGATTACTTGTAAGGCACACACTTCTTAGTTGTTTATTTGGGTTGTTCTGTAGCTCAGGACATCATAGCTCTGGGTGTATGTGCATGACTACAATAACTCAATAAGGCTACATCAGCTTACATTTCTGTACATTTCTCAGTATAACAGATTTCATGTTGGATATTTGAGTAGCAAGATGGCTGCCAAGTTAGATGGGAGTCAAGGAGTGTAGCATGCCAGGTGGAGGTGAAGAGAGCAGGCCTCATGTTAGATGTGTTGGAGGGTATGCCCCTTTAGCTAGATTTGTGCTCCTTGAGTGGGGTTAGTTCAGTAGCATGATGGGTGCCAGGTGAGAAGAGGGTCAAAGAGTGATGCATGCTGAGTGGAGGTCAAAAGACAAGGCCTCATGGTACATGTAGTTAATCGTAACTTTCGTGGTGAGTATTGTACCATGGCTGTATATTATACAGATATTTGAATGAATACACATTGATGATCACACTTCCATTCTTGTATTATTTGATGCAGCACTTAGACACAGCATTGGAATATGAATATCTGTATTGTAATTTGCAACACTATTCTTTGTCACATACAAACCAACTTTTGAGATGTAATCTACGTGCCATGTTCAGTTAGTAGATTTGGACAGGAAACACCTATTTGATTTCAGACAGAACATTGTGATATTGTGTCAGTTCTTGTAGTATGGCTTACCAGAGTCCATTCCTCCCTGTATTCCTTCCAGGCCCTCAAGGTGTAGGAAGCCAAAACCTTCTCCTCTCAGGGCTTGAGTCATAATGGTACGCTGAGAGGACCACTGCCAGTCTTCCGTGCCTCCAGGAGGTGGTCGCTGTACTTCTTATGAACCTTCTTATGGAGGTCATTCCACCTCTTCTAGATGTCTGCCTGTGTGCACAGGATGTTTCCAACAGCAGTCACACTGTTGGGTGCCGAAAATATGGGGGTCAACTTTAATGATTTCATCCACCAAAGTTTTTAATTCCCTTTCACTGAAGGCAGTTTTTTTCGGGCCCATAGGGAGGACAGAAAGAAAACATGAGGGTGATGAGTTGAATAGAAAATGTAATAAGGGAATAACAGCTTAGGTTGTACAAGTTGACTTAAAGTGTGATGTTAGTAGTTAATGAGTAAAACTTTGGAAATGATTGATGGAAGAGTATTTATGGTTGTGATGAGAATGGAGGCTAGGTTTGGAATGGCAAAGGACGTAGGCTAAGTTAGGGTGTGTTTTATGTAGTTTGTTTTGCAGGCATGGCCACTTGTCACAAGAGTTCATAAGTGTGGTATATGGGTCCACTCAATGGCATATTTTCAAGATTTTTTTTCAAATGTTTTAGTCATTTGCACATTGTGTATGGACCGCCTTTGAGTTACCGCCATTGTATGTCTACCATGGTGAGACTGCCATAGTCACTTTGTACTCGTAATACACTCAGCAAAATTTAATAAGAGAATAACAGCTTAGGTTGTGCAAGTTGACTTAAAGTCTGATGGTCGTAGTTAATGAGTAAAACTTTGGAAAAGATTGATGGAAGAGTATTTATGGTTGTGATGAGAATTGCCGCTAGGTTTGGAATGGCGAAGGATGTAGGCTAAGTTAGGGGTGTGTTTTGTATAATTTGTTTTGCAGGCATGGCCACTTGTCACAAGATTTCATAGGTGTGATATATGGGTCCAGCCAATTGCATATTTTCAGGATTTATTTTTTAAATATTGTGGTCACTCGCATATTGTGTATAGACCTCCTTTGAGTTACCACAGTCACTGTCTACTGCTGTGAGACTGCCATAGTCACTTTGTACTCGTAATACACTCAGCAGTGGAATCACTATCCTGGTGGTGTACATCATCTCACCACAGACAAACCAGCATGCCACGACTCCACTACAGAAGTGCTGACAGGATCTCCAGAATGACGGTGTGTGCTTGGGACTGCTCAACTAGTAATATGAGGGGCAGTTGTACGCCAGTGCAGCGGCAGCGTGGAGTAGACGAATGTGTTCTCCGGCGTTCAGACCGCCCACCTCGTAATCAGGTCCATAGTAGGATGGGCCTGAGACAACAGGAGAAGGCAGTCTCAGCCCCTACAGCTGGATACAGTAGCTCCTGCTTGCCTCATTAACCTCTGAACGTGGTTCTGACATGAACCATCTCCCGAGTGATGTCCTGCCTCACAAAAGTGGACAGACCCCACTATTCACTATGATATGATGAGAACTTCTCCTAGCCAGAAATAAATAAAATGCGTGTGCTCTAATCCCACTGGACCTCATAGCAGAATTCAGCAAAAAAACAATATGTTCCCTCTGTAAGAAATTGGGTTGTTGGTTGACTGGGGTGTAAGCCTTGGTCAAGCAACAAACACAATCCTTGTCAGGGTAAGTTCCAAGCAAACTCCAAGTTAACCTGTGGTCACACCCTTCATAGCTTGCCGCAGAAGAGTCAGGCTTAACTCAGAGGCTATATGTAAAGTATTTGTGCAACACTTCAAACAGTAAAACAGTAACAACACACTACAAAAAGAGCCCACAACAGATGTAAAAACTAGAGTAGTTTTTAATAAATAAAACAAAACCACAACAGCAAAAATCTAATTAGTAGAACTGGAGATACTGAATTCTAAGGTTTGTAATGAAAATAGCACTAAAAAGCACAAAGGGCTACTTGAAATATCTAGTCACGCTAGACCCGGACAGAGTCAACTGCTCAGGCCTACTATGATGGAGTGCAGGCCGGATACGGGGACCCAGTTAGGCCCACTGAACATAGCACCTTATATTGTGGAGCGATGTGTGGATCCACTTCGAAGATTCACCCCGCAGCCAATGCTATGCGTCAGGCCTGAGATGTGGTGGGTGATGCGGGCCTTTGCAGCGGGTCCAATCCATGGAGCAGCGGTGATGCATTGGTTCTGCACGTGGATGCACCGCTCAGCTGAGGAGATGCATTGGTTCTGCTTTGGGATGCGTTGCTCAGCAGAGAAAATGCATCAGTTCCACTTGCAAGCACCTTAGGCCCACATTCAAGAATCCAGAACTGTGGTGGCACCAATTGGTAGGGTACACTTATAGATGGCAGAGTACAGGTGCAGGTGCACGCTGATTGGAAGCCTATTATGACACTGAGGTTTCTGATCAGGAGGCCTTGGAGTCAGGGTTCTGGGTTCAAGAGATGCAGGCCCAGCCCTTCTCACCCATGCAAGAGGACAGCAAGCCGCAGGTTAGTTTAGCAGAGCAGGAGTCCAGCAGAGTGCAGTCCAGCAGAGTTGGGGTGCTTCAGTAGCCAAGCAGTCCTTCTTCCTTCTTCCTGACAGAGTATACACAGGTCCAGAAGTGTACTGAAGTGGTGGTGTCTGAGGTCCTTCTTTTATACACAGTTGGGCCTTTGAAGTAGGGAGAAGCTTCTAGAGAAATGCCTTTTAGGTGCACAGATGCCCTGCCTTCCCTGCCCTGGCTCCAGATTAACTACACAGGGTTTGTAGCCCTTTGTGTGGAGGCAGGACACAGCCTATTCAGTAAGTGATGCTGGGCTCAGCTCCTCCCTCTCACCCTGTCAGTGGTGGTCAATTCAGTCACATCTAAGCTCCCATTATGTGTAGATGTCTAGAAGGAATACAGAATTCCAACTGCCAACTACACCCAGTCATGTGACCAGAGACAGGTTGCAGGTCCCTAATATCTAAGGCAAGATAATGCCTACTTTCTAAAAGACCCCCGTCAGACGGGGGTCCACCGGAGGAGCCTCGCCCCACTTTCTGCTCAATGGATGCGAGCGATATAACAAGCAAATCTTTGTGGATTGCTTTGGTCACAGTACCATAACTGGTTCGGACATATATCAAGCTTTTCATAGCTTTCATTCCGGAGTCAATGACCAGGATGATTTTAACCATGCGCTGACTTAGCCAGGATTAGGATTTCTATTTGGAATACATACATGGTCATACATCACTTTTAACTCACCGTCCTGAAGATGGTCTAAAGGATGCATACACCAAAAAGACCGAAATGTTGACAATCTCATCTATTTACCCCAGTGATTGATTTTCATAAGCAATTGATTTTTGTATTGACCAGACTCTTTTTCCGTTGATGTATTTGTTTGGAATAGATGCTCACACTAATGACCCTGAGGTATTTATCATTGTATATCATCTGTCAACCTCGGTCATTGTGTATTGTTCCAGTCTTTTGTACCCTTTCTTGTTTACATTAAAAAAGTTTGTATTTTGAAAAACTCACACACGTTTTAATAGTATCTCTGAAAGATTAATTGTGATACAAATGAACCAATTGATTTACTGATTGTTCAATTGTAAGTCTCCGGTGGGGACTTACCAACATTGCTGTGTGTTTTAAATTGTTGAACTAAGTACAGTTGAAGAAATCCCTTGCAGGCACAGTTACCTATCAATAGATACATTACCCAAGCCTCCAAGGGTCAGTTGGGTTCCCCACTTTTTCCTGTTGTATTTAAAAAAAAAAAATTAATATAGGTGCATTAAAGTGCACAGTCCTACTCAACTATATCATAATTCAGGTTTTAAAAAAAATATTTCAGCATTAATATTATTACAGTTCATGCAAAATCCTTAGGTCAAAAGCAGTCGCGGTGGAGGGAAAGTGGGGGGTAGCATGGGGTTTTGCGCAGGTGGGGGGTCACGCAGGGGGTTTAAAAAACATACAAAAAACGTACCTTACCGGATCCTGCGCCTCCGCTCCTGGCCGGGTCCCGCGTTCTGCAGTACCAGGAAGAATGCATCCTCCCTTCCCTCCCCTAAGCCAATCACAATGCCGCAATGGCAGCATTGTGATTGGTGCGGACAGCGCCCAGCCGGACGCCTGTAGGGAGGCCATTTTCTCTATGTAGGCTCCCTGCAGCCTTCATACAGAAAATGTAGAGTGTGTGTGACAGGTTTGGTCGACCCCAGGCGGCTGACCAAACAGTCAGGGCCCACAACAGTGGGCAAGCCACTCCTCCCAGACCCGAAACCAGGCATACCCCTCCCGGCTGCCCACAACCAGGCATACCCTGCCTTCTGCTTTCTCACAGCAGGAGTAGCAGAAACATAAAATGGTATTTAAAATAGCATTTTAGGTTTCTACTTATCGCAGTGCGAGAAAGCAGTGGGGCGACGCTCCTCTGCCCTAATGGAGGAGGATCTCCTGGTCAAAAGCATAAAATGATAACCATATGCAACATTGACCAGCTGGATCATTTGCATATCATTGCATAATCATTAATCATGAAGATTACATGCCCAGGTTGTCTCGAACCTACAGAGCACCCTCACCCGCTTAGCATATGCCTCCTCGAAGTCATAATTCCTATCCATCTTATTCAGCCACTGTCCTTTTGGCGGCAGAGGTGTAATCTAATTCTGCAAAATCAAAAACCTGACCACCGCTTTTGCTATAAAAATAAAATTGTCTTTGTATTTCTTTAACCGGTACACTTCATGCAAAGAACCAAATAGGACCAACATAGGCAATAGAAGAATGATAGTCAACATGCAATGGCAAATAATATTAAAAACATCCTCCCAAAATTGCTGTAGACAAGTGTGCATAAAAACGTGTGAACCCATCCACCCGCACCATTTATCTTACACCTAAAACATTGATCCAGAAGCCATGGGAACATGTTATGCAGTCTACATGGTGTAAAATATGCCATTAACCTGGATAAAAAGGCCATTGTTTTAAAATGTGCTGATCTTAATTCTCTAAATCCAATCTCACTCACTAACTGCCATTCTTTAATATTAAATCTACAACCAGTTTCTTGTAAAACTCTTGGAAGTTATTCATCCAGGAATTTCTTGTTGACACTCTGGTGTAGCAAGCAATACTAGTTTTCCACTTCACCCGTCTTATTTTCCTTGAGCCGCCCAGTTATCACTTGTGCGGACTCACTCATCATCACATAGTTGTTTTTAAGGAAGCTAGTAACCTGGCTAAAACTTAAACATAAAGCTGCATTTTGACTACCAATTTGCTGTACTATTGATTCCCATGTTTTCAAATTTGTATAATTATAAAAGTCTCCTAATTTTTCAAAGTCTCCATGACTGCAAGTCTCCCCGAGAAAGCTGTAGGCCCCAAATTTCACAATCTAGCATTGGAGTAAACACATGACATACAGGTATATTTCATGCTTTAAAAAAAATAGCTGAAAACACAATGTTAACGTCAGTATAACCTTATATCTAATTTTCTTAGGAAGCTTGACGACCACAGAAAAGCTGGTAATCTTATTGCACTTTCAATTCAATTCCTTTACATACTTACCTTCACAACTCTGAGTGACTCACCCCCCTTTGACTATTTGGCTTCAAGAATTAGGACCCCCTCCACCATACTCTAACCCTAGGGCTGCACCAGAGAGTTGAGGGTCCCAATTACTCAGCCATTGGATGGAATGGTTTTCAAATAACTTGCATCTGAAACTAACAAACATTCTTCTTTTGGTGTGGTCAGACCATAAGGCTGTGTTTTTCTCAATCACTTTGTCACAACCACAAAAATCAGCTGTAGCTGCACCTTCAAGTCCCCAAAAAATCAGAGCGTTGGTAAGAATTGACACAATAGACCTCGCGCAGACCCTTTAAAATACGTTACCTATAATTAGTGAAGATCCTAGGCAAGATGTTGAGACAGGTGCACAGAGGTACACAATATGGGTAAACAAGACTACGGACACTCTAGAACCCGAAAAAGTGAACAAACATTGTCACAGTACCCCCTCTGAACCCTGGCTTTTTGAGCGCTTGAGGACTCAGAAAAAGTTATGTAGAAAGCAGGAGCGAGTGTGGCGATCCATATATGATTTTCATGACAGACAGGTTTACAAAAGAACAATTTCCGAATATAAATAGCTCATACAAAAAGAAAAAGACAAAGTATTTCACAGATAAAATTCACCAAGTGGAAAACTCAGCTAAGGAAATTTTTAGCGCAGTAGAAAAACAAATCAAAGATGGTCACACAAATTGATAACATTGGTAAAAGTACTTTCTGTGACACTCTTACAAGCCTTTTTCAAAATAAAGTAAAAGAGGTCTTTGACTCCTTTACCTTAAATCATCAAGGAGGACTTAAATCCCAAATGAATAGCTCACCACCAGCAAACACAATCTTGGATAGGTCCACACCATTGAAAGAAGAGCAGATTCTGAAACTGTTGGAGTCGATCAAATCAGGATCCCCACTAGATCCTTGCCCTGTAAACATTGTACACTTAGCGCCTCGGATTTTTGGAGCCCAGTTGAAAAAAATCCTAAATAACGTTATTAGCACGGGATATATCCCCTGTGAATGGCAGTTTGCATCAATCCTTCCTCTGACGAAAAAAAGAATCTCAACCCTCAGGAACCTAGTAGCTAAAGGCATATATCCAGACTCCTCTTTCAGGCTAAATTGCTGGAAAAAGTTCTGAATAAAGAACTCATGTCATGCATCGACAGCAATAATGTACTGGATCCCTCCCAATATGGATTTAGGAAGGCACACAGCACAGAAAGGGCTCTGCTCACCGCATCAGAAGAACTCAAATGGGTCATGGATAATGGAGGCCAGGCCGTATTGATACTGCTTGACCTCTTCGCTGCCTTGATACGGTCAACCATACTATCTTGATTTACCAATTGGTGGAGCTGGGAATAAGTGGTGCAGCTCTGAAGCTACTAAAAGTCTTCCTAACAAACAGAGCAAACCATGTAGCAATGGGTGAATCTACTTCGAAGCAATTTTTCATGCCTTGTGGTGTACCTCAGGGCTTGTCAATGATACCCACCCTTTTCAACGAGTATGTTGCCCCTCTGGTCAAACTGATAAAGGCCTTGGGTTTTTGGTGGTGTCCTACGTCGACAATACCCAAATTGTTGAATCAATCTTTAAAGATCATGTGGAAGTTGCACATAGGTTCAACTCCTGCAAGACACAAATAGATCAATGGATGAGAGCAAACTGATTACAGCTAAATGCGGGGAAAACAGAGGTCTTAGTATTCGGGAAATATAAATCCCTCTGGTCATCATTTTGGTGGCCCACGCATATGGGACCTTTACCAACACCAGTGCAGAAAGGAAGGAATTTAGGAATCATCTTTGATGATGAACCCAAGTTTGAACATCAAGTTAATGCACTCACTTCTTCCGTGTTTTATACACTGAAAATAATGAGGAGGATCTGTCCCCCATGATCTTCAAAAAACAGTAGTCACCACTTTAGTTCTTGCTAAGATTGATTACGGAAATGCCCTTTTTATTGGCATCCAAACATTCGCTGCAAAAACTCCAAATGCTGCAAACCGCTGTGGCTCGACTCCTAACAGCAATCCCCAAACATAAGCTAGCGGCCCAGGCATTGTTTAAATTGCATTGGCTCACTATAGCCAGACGTTTGGATTTTAAAGCTCTTTGCATTACTTTTTAAGCACTGCACAAAATTGGACCGAGCTATTTTCACTCAAAATGTATCTGGTACTCTGCAAAGAGAAAGCTCAGATCTTCGGATGCGATGCTACTAACACTTCCAAAAACAAAGCAGGCAACATGAGGTGGCAGAAGCCTTTGCTAAGTGCCTCCAAGCCATGGAATGGCCTGCCGATTCATATAAGAACATTTTCAGATTTTCGGAAACTAATAAAGACCTGTCTATTCACACAATTGGAACTTTAGTCAATCACCCTCCCCTCTCCGTTTCTGAATTATAAGACATCAGCAGAGCCAAGACGCCTCCAGGTATTCGAGCGCTATACAAAATTAGAATCAAATCAATACTCAAATTAATTTTGTCATACCAAGGGTTCCTTCGAGGTTCAAAGTCAAAGACACAATTGCATTAGTACTGGGGATACCTTATGGCCAGTGGTTGGGTTGCGGGGCTAGTGGCTAAGGCCAGGATTGTTTACAGTGTGAGTCTCATATGATTTACCTGGTAGATTTTTCAGTCAGTAAACTTGGTTTTGCGGCTGCTTCCTGGAAATCTAAGCTCGGCGAACACCGGGCCTCATATAATTGAAGTGAGCTGAATCCCACTCAGGAATACCCAATCTGACCAACGTGCAAATGAGTCTTAATCTGACATAAAGCTTTTATCTGTACATGCATCCTTTCTTCCTTTGTCCCTCTATGTTTATGTTATTGAGTGCTGTCTGAGTGTATCTGGGATGTGTTGTACTTTATGTCTTCCTGTATGTTAGTTGTGTGTGTGCATTGGTTTGTAGATGTGGGTACCTATCACTTATTAGCTTGTGCTGGAACCTCCAAGATTCTACTATTCTTAACTCTCAACCAGGAATACATTCCTCGCTCATTTGACCCCAATTGAATTATAACTATGACTCTTGATTTGTATTGGGGGAAAGGAAGATGGCAGGTTAAAGCCGCCGCTGGGATGCTCGCACGCAGAGTTGTTCCCGTGCCTAGCACTGTGCATGGAAAGGATTTTTGAACAGCGGGAAATACGGAAGAACTAACGCAAAGATAGAGGAGACCAAGGAGTGCTGGATTAAAAGAGTAGAAGAGAAATCGAAAAGGAAAGGAAATAGCAGGAGCCTACCTGTATGATTCTGACAACTACTTGGACGCCACGGCGGCTTTTGCTTTGGCTTGATGGACTCTCAACGCTCATCGCTTCGCTGATTTTCCTGAGGCCATTTGTCCACTGACACACCTGACTCGACACAGCTGTGTGCATTGGGCCCGCTGAAAGTGAATACTCCGAGAGGCGGACTCGCTGGTTCGCGCTCTGCTGAAATGACTGCAGAAATGGCTGGTATATCCGGAGCCGGAGGGAGAGGCACACTCTTCTCTGATGACAGGTAATCCGCCTCGGTCCACTTCTAGAGTTGGCCGACCGATAATGAAAATACTGCAGTCGGTTAAAGCCTGCGAAGTTATCAATCGGGGGGAGGGGGAGAAGGCTGCTGCTTTTCCTCCGGAGACTGTAATGGTTGATGCACTGATGGGGGCTGCATTGCCAGGTGCTGGGGATAATGAACTTGTAAACGTTGAAATTAAAACTGCTATGGGAGTACCATCACCACTCTCCCAGTGTGAGTTTGATAACGCTGAGGATATGCCGCCACTAAACACCGTAACCTTGCTTGGGGACATGGCTGCTGGGGGTTATGAACTGACTGGAGGCCCGAAAGCGCAACTTACTAGCCTGATAATAGAGCAGCTGAATACCAGTCAAACTTTGCTTGACCAACAGGAAGAGGTGCAGCTTCAAGGTGATACTATCACGGCCAGCCTAGTAGGTTTGCGTATGGATACAGGTACCGAGCCTGTACAAGTTGGCAAGGTTGGAGTAGTAGTTTCTGCCCTACAGTTAGAATATCCACAGCCATAACACTCAATCAGTCCCTCTCCTCCTATGCTGGCTGATTCGAGAGCAGTCCTGGGGATGAGGGGGCGTACACATTGCTAACAGTAGTTGGGTTACCATACCTACAAGCAAGGAGGGGCCGCATGTTGAACCTGCTGAACTTGCTGACTTATCATCATGATATAATAAAGGCGGTGCTAAACCTAAAGCTAAGAGATTACATAAAAAGGGAGCCGATAAGCAAGGCAACGTCAGCTATTGCAAACTAGTTTCAGCTATCAGCCCTCTTCAGAAGTGGGTTATGACAAAGAGAGAAGTCACAAATTTTATATCGCGGCTTTCTGGCTATGGCTCAGAAACGGGATTTCAATTAAAACAAGAATCTCAAGGATTTCAGGCTACTGGGCAAGGAAAAGTAACCCCTGAATTGATGGATTCTAATACTAGTGGCAATCTAGCACATGCTATAGACCATTCTCCCTTGGCCTCTTCAGTCACCTCAATGGTTACAGAGGTACACGACTCAACTGGTTTATGGGCAGTACCTAATGCGGCTTTGCTTACAGAGATTTTCCAAGCGCTGCAAGCTCAGAGAGAAGAGGCCCAAGATTACTATGCCCAAGCTACGGCTGACAACTCATTAATTAAACAGTCTCAGAGGTAAAAAATGAAGTGGCCTCTCTTACATTGGATATTATGGAGTTACAGCAACGGGTAGCTGATACAGAAGACAACATAACTAAAGCAGCCAAAATTTCAGAGGCACAAGACACCCAGCTCAGAATTATGCAGGGGAATATTGAGGATCTGGAAATTCGCCAACGGCGAAATAATCTTTGACTGTTTGGGATCCCAGAATGAGCGGAGAGTACATACTCCCGACTTTATATTGTTTACCTCTTTCAAAAAATCTTCCTGGATTTGGCTGATTGGAACTGGGATAGCCAAATCCAACGCGCACAAAGATTGCCAATGGTTTCAAACAAACCTGCAGGATGCTTTCCCAGGCCTTGCCTCATTCATTTTGGTAATTTTTTACTAAGGCAAACGGTCTCAATCAAGTCTCGACCTACTTCTCCTATTCGGCTGCAATCCTTCTCTGTGTATGTTAGATCGGATTGCTGCAGAACCACAATGGACAGGCGATGGAAACTACGCCAGTTTATTGACCCTTTTAAATGCTGAGGGGGTACAGCATTTAAAGCTGGATGCTTAAAGATTATTAGAGAACGCCAAACGCAACTAGTGTATATGGAACAGGAGGCTCAGGAAGCTCTGAATAGATGGTGGCAGGGGACTTCCAAATACCTAGAGATGATAGCCTCTCTCTTTTTTCTTCTGTGCATATGCTTGTTTCCTGAAATGGCGGTCACCTTCTTTCTTTTTTTGGTCTGCAATGATCTTCTAATTACTGTATACTTTTTTTTTCTAGTTAACTAGGTTAGATGAACGGCTGGGTTAGAGTCTGTGTGCGACCTTCCTCCAAGGCTGTCTATTTTGACATCAATGAGGGGGGTAATTCCTTTCTGTAGACACAGGGTGGGTGTTGGGAGGGGGAGTGGAGGGATGGGGCATTATATTGATCTTTCTAGATTTTGAGGGAAGGATGCTAATTGGTGCTATTGTAGGAGAATTAATGGATCATGAGGTATTCTTAAATATGAAAAGAGTGCCCTCCACTCTGGGAAGAGCCAAATCTACTGCACTCCTGAGCGAACCTATCACTATTATGAACTTGTCAAACCAGTTTTTTAATTTTCAAAACCAATTTATTCAACTGATCGTCAACTCAAAAAGTATTAATTTTGTTGCTTCATAGTGATATTGTTCAAATCATTAGTACATCCTGGTACACTTTAAGGCATGTATATCACAACTGTTGCTTCACAGAAATTTTACATAGCCCCAATGCATTTCGGGACCAGCCCTTCATCAGGGGGATATCCCTGTAAGGTAAGCGGAAAGGGTGTAAGTCCAAGAACTGAACGAATGCGCAGGAAAACAGAGTGTAAAGAAAAAGAATAAAAGGGTACTGTAGATTTGGAAAGTGCGGGAGAAACAGGTGTTGCCAAACACCATGAGGCACAGAAAGGTAAATGTGAGGTTGCCTGAAATCCGTTAATCTATAGGTGCAGTGGCTCAGAAGCGTCCCATCAAATGTCATACAAAGCTGCAGCGTTCTCTAGAGAGCATAAAGTACCTGAGACAGGTGGTGACTAGATGGTGCAAAAGAAGCTAGTACGAGTGTAGCTATCCGAATAAGAAGTACACCTCGAGTAAAAGATAGTTAGAAAGCGCAAGTGAGGTTAAAAGTTACAGAAGTCGCTTGCGAGGTTTATTAAATGATAGCAGCAATCGGGTGCGCCGGTAACAAAGACCCAACTACACACAGTCAGGGGTCATAATATCAAAGTGCGGGTCTAATTATCTCATACCTGTGAAGCCGATGCATAGAAACGCCGTAGTATAGTAGCTTCGTGGATGCGGAACCTTAAGTGCCCCAAAACTAAATATGGTGGTATCTGGAAGTGAACCCGCGTGGTTGGTGGGCAGAGTAAAAGGACTACGGAACTTTGCCTTGCCATAGCAACCTGGGACGCAGGGGGCAAAAAATCAACTTCATACGGAGACAGAAAATCCATTGCAGTGTGAGTAGCAAAGCGGGGTTGAGAACATGCTAGAGTAAGGGTGCCAAACGGCGGGCTCTAAGTACGAGTGGTCCATGGATATTAAAGTGCAAGGGAAATCAAGAATAGATGAATGAATACAAAAAGTGTGAGTGGACAGTAGATGGATTACTACAATCCAAGCAATATAATGCAGCAGTGTTGTTTTCAAGTCCCTCAATTTCTACCTAAGTTACAAAAAACAGCTAAATTCCAGTCTTTCATTTAACCCTTTTGAGTGCAGCGAGTTCAGTTTGTGTATCCAATATATTTCTCGCTGGAGCAAGAATTTCTTGTTGTCTATTCCTTTGCGCTCTGTGACCTGGTCCAATATTGTATACCGTAGTTGACTGATATTGTGATTCATCTCGGAAAAGTGGTTTGCAACTGTTGATTTGAGGTTCTTTGTCCGTTTATTACTTTCGTACTCTGTCAGGGGAATTTAAAATTTCTGTTCAGTTTTGTCCACAAGGGCATTTCTTACCCAATACTCTTACACGCTATTATTATGATTGTTACAGAGCATCTTGAATTTGGGACACATTTCAAAATACAGCTGGGTAAGCGTCTAATTGATGTGACACTTGCATGAAATGCTGGACTTTTTTTTACACATGATTACTTTAAGGTCCGTTTTCCTTTTCTTCTTTCTTTTGGGTATCTTGGCCTGGACACACTGTATACTCATCATTCTCTTGCTGTTGCTTCCGTTACTGGACACGTGGTACTTTTATAGAGCACCGTAGTGGAGTTACATCTGGACTGTCGCATTCAGACTCCGGTTGCACTACAGGTTTATTTAGAGCTATTGTACAGCACAGTACCTTTACACGCTTAGAGTGCAAATCCTAAAAATATTACACCTGTATATACCTTACAGTCAATACTGATACATGATTCTTTCGTTGTAGTTTCCTGTGGAGGATTTCCACTAAAGTTCAAATCTCCTTTGATGACAACATACCCCTGAAGAAGGGTTATTAAAACCCGAAATGCATTGGGACTTTGTTTAAAACTTGAGACGATTTTTTGTTTGTACATCATCTCTTCAGCACATCATTGGGAGTACAGAATATATTGTATATTGAGAAATGATTCGTTAATTTTTCTGTTTGAAATTTATTGAATTAACTAAATTGTAAAATACATGCTATTTCTGTTTAATGAATACTGTCTTATTATGATTTTTGCATAACTTGCACATGAAATTAGAGTGAAGACCCATGGTCCATTGTTGTGCATCACATTGGTTGGGACATTCCCAACCTCTTTCTACACAGTTCACTCAAATTAGGAGCCAGAGCTCAGACTCCTTTACATGTGATAGCACACTAAAAGTCTTAACTATTTGATTACGTTTGTTTAATTTCAAGTACCGACTGATAATAACGGTGTGCAGGTCCAAACCTTTTCTTTATTTCTGCAGATATACCACATTGCTTGTGTCACATGTTTTGTTAACTTTTAATTTGATGGAAGTCCCTTGGGTCGGATATGTCACTGTGGTACACAAATACTGGTTGTTCTTCATTAGTGCTTATTGGTGTTTTGGGTTTCAATAATTATATTCTCTTCTTCAATGCAACTCTGATTTGTGCTTCCTGTAAATAGACATGGGGTATGCTTGTTATTTTGAATTTGGTTTTGATCTTCTCGCTGTTTAACTTGTATAATGTGTCAGATGTCGAGATACGTTTAGATCTGAGTAGTTGTGAATAAGGAAGGTGTTTTTTTAAACTCATTTGGTTAAATTAATGCATTGAGGCGAGAATACAATTATTGAAACCCAAAACACCCAGAAGCACTGATGAAGAACGACCAGTATTTGTGTCCAAATTCTCAACCAAGAGTACTAAAATTAAACACATCATTCTCAAGTACTGGCCATTGCTCCAAGCAGAAAGCGATTTCAAGGGAATATTCCAACCTCCGCCGATTTTTGCCTACCAACGAACAAAAAAGTTGAAGTAACTACTAAATGCGAGATCCAACACACCCAACCAAATATACAAGGGTACAGTTCCATGCCATAACTGCGGGAATTGCAACAGAATTATCAAATGTACCACACTGACACATCTAACCCAAGGGACTTCTATCAAATTAAAAGTTAACGCAATATGTGACACAAGCAATGTGGTATATCTGCTGAAGTGCCCGTGTGGGTTGGCCTATATGGGCAAAACTGAACAAAAAATTTAAAAATTCGCCTGACAGAGCAGAAACGTAATATACGGACAAAGAACCTCAAATCAACAGTGGCAAACCACTTTTCCGAGATGAATCACAATATCAGTCAACTACGGTATACGATATTGAAACAGGTCACAGAGTGCGAAGGAATAGACAACAAGAAATTCTTGCTCCAGCGAGAAATATATTGGATACACAAACTGAACTCGCTGCACCCAAAGGGGTTAAATGAAAGACTGGAATTTAGCTGTGTTTTGTAACTTAGGTAGAAATTGAGGGACTTGAAAACACCACTGCTGTATTATATTGCTTGGATTGTAGTAATCCATCTACTGTCCACTCACACTTTTTTTATTCATTCATCTATTCTTGATTTCCCTTGCACTTCAATATTCACGGACCACTCGTACTTAGAGCTCGCCCTTCGGCACCTTTACTCTAGCATGTTATCACCCCCGCTTTGCTACTCGCACTGCAACGGAGTTTCTGTCTCCGTACAAAGTTGGTTTTCCGCCCCCTGCGTCCCATGTTGCTATGGCAACATTCCATAGTCCTTTTTCTCTGCCCGCCAACCACGCGGGTTCACTACCAGGTACCACCATATTTAGTTCCGGTGGGAACTTAAGGTTCCGCATCCACGAAGCTACCGTACTATGCCGTTTCTCTGCATCGGCTTCACAGGTATGAGATAATTAGATCCGCACTTTGAGATTATGACCTCTGACTGTATGTAGTTGGGACTTTGTTACCGGCGCACCCGATTGGCATAGGCTCGTACTAGCTTTTTGTACACCGTCTAGTCACCACCTGTCTCAGGTAGTTTATGTTCTCTAGAGAACGCTGCACTTTGTATGACATTTAAGGAGACACTTCTGAGCCACTGCACCTTTAGATTAATGGATTTTGGGCTGCCTCACACTTACCTTTCTGCACCTCATGGTGTTTGGCAACACCCGTTTTTCCCGCACTTTCCCATTCTACAGTACCCTTTTCTTCTTTTTCTTTACACTCTCTTTTCCTGTGCATTTGTTCAGTTCTTGGACTTGCACTCTTTCCGTTTACCTTACAGGGATATTCCCCTGATGAAGGGCTGGTCCCGAAATACATTGGGGCTATGTAAAATTTCTGTGAAGCAACAGTTGTGATATACATGCCACTGATGACATCTCAAATGACATCACTGATGACATCACTGGTGACATCATCCAGTGAATGTGTGTTTTTCTGAAAATTACATATGTTTTATATATGTATATCTAAAGGTCGATGGAAGAATAAATGGGTATATAAGTGTCTAAATGGATGATTTGTTTTTGAAAAATTGATTGTATAACTGACTGATTAAGTGTATCTTAGTGAATACATGGCTTAGTGAGTAATGTTTAAATATGAAAATATCTGTATCAGTCTCTCACTTTGTGTATAAGTGGCTGCAGGGGTTGGTGAGTAGCTACATGAGTGTCTATATAGGTTATTAGTCGTTTTTTTGAGTATCAGTATGAGTGTCTGTATGGTTCGGTGGGGGGTATTGCATAGTGCATAGGTACATGAATGAGTGACTCACTGTTTGTATGTGTTGAAGACAGCATGTGTGCAGGACTGTATGGGTGGATGAGTGTGTGCATGGGTGTGTTAGTGAGTGAATGACTGTCTCAATGGTGTCTTTATGAGTAACTACATATGTTTTAAACTAGTATATGTGACTATTGGTGTATATAAGTGAGTATATGTGAGAGTGAGAGATTGGAATAGTTCCTGTATGAATAAGTATGTGTTTCTATAAGTGATTGTTTAAAAGACTAAGTATGTGTAAGTTTCTGTAGAAGTAAGTGTGGTGGGGTGTGTATAACTCTATATGCAAGTAAATGGATGTTTGAATCTTTATTAGCATGAGTGACTATGTGTGTGAGTAACTCTATGAATGAGTGGCGTTGTGTAACAGGATGTATAGGTGTATCAGTACATATGATGAGTGAGTACATGTATGAGTGACTGTATAGGACTGTTGGTAAATGAGAGGATGTTGATGTGGATCTTAGAATTACTGAATAGGTTGTTGTAACTGGTATAGGTATGTCCATTGTTTTGAACATTTTAGTTTCTATTTTTGAATGTGTGTATCAAAGTTTATATTAGGGGGAGAGGAGGGCTGCCACTCTATCACAAGCATGATGTCATCAGTGATGTCATCAGTGATGTCATTTGAGATGTCATCAGTGATGTCATGAGTGATGTCACTGACCATGTCATGAGTGATGTAATATGTGACGTCATCAGCAGTGCATAGCGGGGGCGCGCGTTCTAGTTAGCTGAACTAACTATAACGGGGGAATTTCAATAGTTTTGTACGAGTGAAAAGTCCAGCTAACTATAACACCCCTGAAACCTATGGTTTCTTCAGTGAATTTCTAAGGTTTTTTAAATGCTAATTCCTAACTATAACGTGCCTGAAACCAATGGTTTTTTCAGTGAATTTCAAAGGTTTTTTAAATGCTAATTTCTAACTATGCCTACAGAGATAGGACATGTGAAGAAAGAAGAAAAAATGCACAGAAAGAAAAAATAAGAAATGTAGAAAGAAGCAACAGAAGTCCTAAAAGACGAAGAAAAGTGCAGGAAGAAGGATAACGTGCAGAAAGAACAAACAGAAGAGCAGAAAGAAGCCTTGTTGCAAAATCATCCTGTACCCTCAACTTTTTCATACGGATACTGGTGGTAACTGAGTCTGACTAACCAGTCCTAGAGCCAGTGCTATTTTAAAAGACACTCAGAATACAGTGAAAACACCTACATACACTAGGGAACACTATGCGTTGGGGTCCCCCTGTGATTAGCATGACATCCTCTGTAAGCCCCTAATATATAATAGGGCAGGGGATTAAAACTACCGCTTAAAACGCGCCACTAGGCGTGTTTGCACACATCACCTCAGGCTCCGTCCCCTCCCTTCCCCACTGTGTAAACACGTCCTGTGGCCGTTTTAAGTTGGGAGATTAAGTCCCCTTGAATCCTGAGGGTCCCTAGGGGCAAAATAGCCCACTAGGTATGTCCAGTAAGCACCATTGCAGAGAGGTGTAAAAAGGGGCACGTCCTGCACCACCTCTCTGCAACGCAGAGCAGTGGCGCTTACTGGAAGCACCTGGTGGGCTAGTTGGCCCCCAGGGTCCCTCAGGATTGAAAGGGAATTATTTCCCCATCTTAAAAAGCGCCACAGGGCGTGTTTGCACACGTCACCTCAGGCCCCTTCCCCTCCCTTCACCACTGTGTAAACGCGCCCTGTGGCCGTTCTAAGTTGAGAGATTAAGTCCCCTTGAATCCTAAGGGCCCCTAGGGTCAAACTAGCCCACTACGTACCTCCAGTAAGTGCCACAGAGCTGCGTTGCATACAGGTGTAAAAAGGGGCATGGCCTCAGAACACCTGTCTACAACGCAGCTCCCCGGCGCATACTGGAGATATCTGTTGGGCTAGTTGGCTCTCAGGGACCCTCAGTATTGAAGGGGAATTAATTCCCCAACTTACAACTGGCCTGGGGGCGCGTTTGCAGAGTGCTGAAAGGAGGGGCCGTGGCCTCCGGCGCGATGCCGGTCTTTTATTTATTTTATTTTTTTAAGAAGGAGGGCTGTGTGGCCCCCCATCTTCTTCTAATTTATTGGCCCTGGGGACCCCATCCCCAAGGGCTTGCACCCTAATTTTTATTTTATTTTTTAAATTGATTTGGAAGGGGGCCGCGTGGCCCCCTTCCCAAGTCTTTAATCGGCCCCGGGGACCCCAACCCCCGGGTCATGGCCTTTTATTTTTGCTGCGCTGCCCCTCTCCTCAGGCCACTTATGGTCCCGGGGAGACCATCCCCCGGGGCCGGCCTTTGTTTTTTTGTTTTAAATATATTTATAGAAACACCTAGAACATGCTGGCCAAACCGTATGTACCTATCACCATGACGATTTGCTTGATATTCATTTAAAGGCGACTATGCATACAATGAATCCACGTGGAATGTATTTACACTGCTAGTGAAGCTCTGACGTGTCTGACGCCCTACCGTGCCTAATCCCGGCACCCCCGCCGTTGGGTACTCTCCAAGTAGACTCCCTTGTTGTTTATTTATACAAACATGGGTAGCTCTTGACGGGCACATTTAATACACACGCACACCAAGCCATTCAAAGGGGATTCAACAAAAATTTGACCAAACTATGCAAGAAACCTCCCTCACGGTTAATAAAACACACATCCACCGCCGGATGTGTAATACTTTTCATTTTACTCTCTGGAAAGGAGATGAACCTCACTTGAGAGTCACAGCGTGCTCCTGGATGAGCCCAATGCTGTGTTACACCCACCAGTGCCCGCCGAGTGCCACACACCTCTGTGTTGTATTCCACCAGCTAGTGCGTATGCTATAACACTCTCTAGCCCATGTGCACTGTAACACCACCCTGTGAATATGTCATGCCACACTTGCCTTCGCACGGTTTATATTGCCCCATCTAACGTGCCTTCCTCGATACCTATGTTATAACGCACAGCGCTATGCCATACATATTACAATCTGGGATCCATATCTTTGTCACAGTGCATATGCAACGTTACACTCCCCAGCACATATTTTATATTACAACTTTAGAGACTAGTTAGGTTACACAACACTGCCCTGTGCATATTACTCTCCAAGGCGCATATCGCATAGCACGCGCTAGTGCCTGTGCTATCTCGTGCTCTCCAATGAATCTGTCATTGCGCACAATGTATTGCATATTATATTTCATGCCCGGTTCATCTTATATCACACTTTTTGGTGCATAGTTTATACCATATAATATATCTGGTTTTAATTTTCAATCGTGCTCTCAGGACTTTATTCTATATAACACTGCGTCCACCTACCCTTTTCACGGGCATTACATTTTGCGATGGGGGTGGAGGGTCAGGGGGTGTTTCTGCCAAGTGAGCCCGGAGGCACAGTCACAAACGTCCTTTTCTTCCTGAATAAAAGTGAGATTATGCTGCATACTTGTTCATATTTTAAGTAGTTCGTGTAGACACACATTTTAAAAACAATAAAGTTCCTAATACCCACCTTCTCTGAACAGTTAGCTTGCTGCCCCATCCACCTCCTCCCTATCCTCTGTTGTCTGAATCCATGGACTAGCCTCCTCCCTCCTGCCATGCATGGTCTGATGTGCTGCCACTGCCCTCCCTTTAGCATGATGTACCAATCCACTCCTCCTGCCCTCCATTGCCCAATTCTATGGCCCATCATTGACCTCCTGCATAGCCTCTGTGCTTAGCTTGCTGCCCCTATTCTCATTTCCCCTGCCCTCCGATGTCTTTGTGCATGCCCCTGCTCCATCCTTTTTGCCCACCATGTTCCATGGACCTGCCACTCCTATCTACTCTGAGTGTTCTGTTGAGCTGCCACTCCCCTCCCACCTGCCTAGCATTGTCAGATGACTGTAACCTGTCCCTGCCACCTCCACCCTGCCTGTCCACATGCCATGCCCCTATCCCCTTCCTCCTGTCCTCCATTGTCCATTTTACTGCCACACCCTTCTGCCCTCCCTGGTCTGTTGTGCTGCAAGTGCTCCTTCTGCCTGCCCCGCGTGGTCTGTTGTGAGGCCCCTTGCCCTGAACTCTCTAGTCTGTGCCCAGGTCCTGACCCTCCCTTCTATCCTCCATGGTCCTTAGTGCATGCCCCTGCACCCTCCTTCTTGCCCATCATAGCCATTGTGCTGCCACTAACCCTCCTGCTTGCCATGCATGGTCGACTGTGCTGCCATGGCCCCTCCCACCTTCCCTGTGTGGTCAGCTAGCTGCCCCATACCCCCTCCCACCTTCCCTCTATGGTCTGTGTGTATGCCATCATAGTCCCACTGTTGCTCTCCATGGTGTGTCTTGTTTCTAGTGCCCATCCTGCCTGACCTCCATGGTCATCTTGCTGCTCCTGCCCTGCCCCCTTGCCCCCAGCCCTCTGTTTCCATGTGCAGACCCCTATTCCCTCCCTCCTGGCTTGTCTGTTCCATTGTAATGCCCCTGATCCGTCCCTCCTGCCCTTTATGGTCTGTTATGCTGCAGCTTTCTCTCCTGTCTGTCCATTATGGTCAGCTAGCTACCATTGCCTCTTTCCCCTCTGTTCTCTGTTGTCCATGTGCATGGTCCTGTCCCCTCCCTATTGCTTTCTATGGATTGTTGTGCTGCACTCCCGTCCCACATGCTCTGTGTGGTGTATTGTGCTGCTGAAAACCCTGATGCCTGCCCTGTAGGGTCAGTTTGGTGCACCTCTCCATGTCACTCCTGTCCTCTGTTATCCGAGTCCATGTCCCTACCCCAATTCCTCCTGCCTACCATGATCCAATGTACCATACTGGGGAACATTTTGAAGTTGATAAGAGGGAGATTTTGAAAAAGAAATGGGGTATTGATTTTCCCCTTTGAGTTACATTGAAAAAGAGGAGATTGTAGACAGGGGACAGATCAAATAAAGCCCATTTGAGCTTAAAAACATTGGACGTTTCCTTGCTGAAACGGGTCTGTTGGCATGTATGGTTGTACTACCACTGACTCTTCCTTCTCCCCACAATGGTCTATTATATTACCACAGCCTCTCTTGCCAGTCCTGTATTGTTGGTTTGTTGCCCCTGCCCCCTTTCCACTGCCCTCCATAGTCTGTTGTGCTGCCACTGCCCTTCCTGCCTGCCCAGTGTGGTCAAATTGTTGCCTCTGCACTCTCCTACCTGCCTTCAATTTTCAGAGTCCATGCCCCTGGCCTCTGCTTCTCAACAGTATCCCAATGAACAACTAGATTGCTAACATTCTATATTTATTACAAAAGTGTGGAACTCCTGACGTCATCTTGATGTAATCAAAACTGTAATACCTAGAGCATTTCCTTTAGAAATTACATATATGAGACGGTCTTATGTGCATCAAAATTAATGGTTAGTGCTCTAAAAAACTAAAATGAGGACATATTTTCAGAGTTTTCAAATAGCGACAAAGAACTTTTAAATTATTTGTAATCTTTATGTTTTTTTATCCAGTTGACCACTTGATTAAATGTTGCAATAAGGGGAGAGAATGTGGTGTTACTTCCAGAGCTGCAGACTTTGCAACTGGGGAACCAGGTTGGAGTTTCTGCTTCAGCTCAACATTCTGTGATTCTGGTCCAACCACTTAATCTCCCCATGTCTACAACCAAAATAAATTTGATCTTGTGTGATGTAACCAATGCTCATGTAAAGCACTCCAATACCTGACAAGTCTGCACTATATAAAACTGCAAATACACAAAAAATAAGTGTTTTGCACACTTCTGTCATTGGGCTACATGTGGGCTACATCTGGGTGATATTTGTGCTGCATTTGGGCTCTTTTGTCTCTGGTGGCCATCTTGGGAGATTTATTTGTTATGAAGTTTCCTAATTTCCTCATTTACTGCAGTCTCCTCAGTGGGAAATTCTTTCAGTTTTTTACTTTGATTCCATCAAGAAGGTATTCAGATATGTCACACATTAGCCATAAATTCTGAATGTTAGCACTCTAGTTGCTCATTAGATCACTGTAGTAAAGCTACTGCTCACCGCAGAAGTCTTCTGATGGTATTAAAAGTGCATGTTTCAGTCTGCATATCAGAATGTTTTAATGAAATAGAAGAGGATTTGATAAGTCACTCAAAATGTGCCCTAATTGTTCTTTCTTCAGCACTAATCATAATTTCTATGGCAAAATGAACCCCCTCATTGTGTTTCTTTTTAAATTAAATGTTTTAAGTGTTACCAGTTTATTCCAATCAAGATGGCGTCAGGTGTGCCATACTTTTGTCATAAGTAAGACAGTATGCGCTATAGTTGTTCTTAAGAACACTCTGGGACATTCTGTCATTGGGCTGTACTTGGGCTACATCTGGGTGATATTTGGGCTACATTTGGGCTCTTTTGTCTCTGGTGGCCATCTTGGGAGATTTATTTGTTATGAAGTTTCCTAATTTCCTCATTTACTGCAGTCTCCTCAGTAAGAAATACTTTCAGTTTTTTACTTTGGTTCCATCAAGAAGGCATTCGGATGTGTCACACATTTGCCATAAATTCTGAATGTTAGCACTCTAGTTGCTCATTAGATCACTGTAGTAAAGCTACTGCTCACCAGGGAAGTCTGCTGCTGGTATTCAAAGTGCATGTTTCAGTCTGCATGTCAGATTTATTTTATGAAATAGAAGAGGATTTGAGAAGTCACTCAAACTGTGCCCTAATTTTCTTTCTGCAACACTAATCATACTTTCTATGGAAAAATGAACCCCCTCATTTTGTTCCTTTTTAAATGAAATGTTTTAGGAGTTACCACTTTATTCCAATCAAGATGGCTTCAGGTGTGCAATACGTTTGTCATAAGTAGGACTGTTAGCGCTCTAGTTGTTCTTTAGAACATTCTGGGAAGCTGCAGTAGAACACAAAGGAATCAACTGACCGTCTCTGCCCTTGTTGGATGTACATGTTTTACTGAGAATGTCAGACTTCATTCTCACATGACTGAGAAAGATAATGTGAATTTACAGAAAATATGCTCTCAGTTTAGCTTATAGATCACCTTCCAAACCTCTGTGGGAAAAGCATGAGTACATTGTTTTCTCTCAAACATGATTCATGATATCACAGCAGAAGGCTTTTTCACATGGTAAAATCACCTTAGAACACACCACAATTCCTAAAATGAGTATGGTACCATCAACAAATGATTTATAATGGAACTAAAGTCTTAAAACCTTCTATTAACTGCAATACTTTTTAATGAGGTGCTATCATGTATATTGGTCCCAATATGGCTGCCAACACTTCTTGGATGAAGTACTGACAGCCAATCAGATCTCACGTAGAGATGTGTGGTTAGGCTCCGCCAAATATATCTATCTTTTTAACTCAAATTTTCTCAGGAACTACTGAACAGATTTACACCATTTAAGCAAAAGGCACGAGTCTGAACTGAGGACTACCTCTTTGCCAAGTTTGGTGTAATTCCGTTCAGCAGTTCGGGCTGTAGCTGCGTCAACAGGTCCAATGGGAAAATGAATGGAGAAAACGCATTTTGGGGCCCCCCTTTATTCTCGGCCCTCGCTTGATGAATTACTGTGAAATTTTCAGGATAGGAGCGGACCGAAGCTGGCCAAAAGTTTGGAAAATTTTGCGATGCTTCGTCAATCGCCGCCAACGTGATTCCAAATAAAATGTTGCGGATTTCCTATGGAAAATAGGTCCTAACTATAACTACCTACTGGCGATTGCCAGTAGGTAATATATATATATATATATATTCCATCAACCGTCACTCATTGCCAGTATACCTTACGGGGAATTCTTGAGGCTTCGTAGGATTTGCACGGAATATGAAGAATGGCTAAATCAGAGCAAACTAACAGCAAAGAGATTTGAGCTAAGAAAATATGACAAAGTATTGATTAAAAAATGTTGGAAACGAGCTGATGAGAAACCAAGAGAAGAATGTTTGAAATCAAAGCAAAAGACCAAATTGGATGGTGAACCCATAAGAATGATTACGGACTTTTCAAATGACAATAAACAAATCAGCAAGATTCTGAGAAAAAATTGGAAAATCTTACAAATGGATGAAACAGTAAAAAAACTTGTGGGCAACCATCCAATGATAACGTACCGCAGAGCACGTAACCTGAAAGATCGACTAGTAAACAGTCATTTTAAGGGAAAAAGGGACATACATTGGCTAAAAACTACAGGTTTCATAAAATGTCAGAAATGCAAAGTGTGTGATATTGCTAAACCTACAAAAGATTTTTGTTTAGCAAACGGTTCCAAATGGCAAATCAAACAACTCATCTCGTGCAAAAGTGAATTCACAATTTACATCATTGAATGCCCATGTAAAATGAAATATGTGGGCAGCACGACATGTGAACTGAAAAAACGTATTTTAGAACATACACGAGCAGTAACAAACAAAGATACATCTAATGCCGTGGCCAAACACATGGAACAATATCACACTAATAATTGGAAACTGCTTAAATTCTTTGGGATTGAATCAATACCATTGTCGATCAGAGGTGGCAACAGAGAAAAAATTCTACGCCAAAAAGAATCTCGTTACATTATCAAACTCAGAACACTAACACCGTATGGACTCAATCAAAGTGAGGAATTATACAGCCATCTCTGAAACAAACTGATTTTTATAGGTTCCTACTTCCAAACTTTTCAAATTTGTCAAAGTGTTTAAACTTTCAAACTTTCAATTTTTGCATGACTTTTGGGGTCCGAGTGCAGTTTCAAATAGCTTTGAACGTGAATCATGAATGAATTGTATTGTTGTCTTAAGAGGTATAGATTTGATCTGTTCATGGTTTCCTGAATTGTGGACCCGTTTGATTAACATGTATGCCAAATTGTTTTTCTAACCAGAGATTTAAATATGTTTGAAATTAATGAACGTCACACCCCACTGGAGGGGTTTCAGTTTATATAGCAATAATTGGCATCATGAATTTTGTTTAACAACTTTAGTTCAAGTGTACTTTTATATTGTGGCATGAAGGTTTGCAGATTTTGAATTACTTAGCGCATAGTTAACCACTATTTCTTTGTATACGAAGTCAAATGATGCTGAAATTGGCAAAAGTTGATGTTACTTGATATCGGGAACTACAATTCCGACAATGCACTTTTAATCACATGACAGGAAGTGCTTTTGAATATTTTTTTGAAAACGTTATGTAATGAGTGAGCAAACTGAGCCACAGTATCGTGATCAAGGTCTTGAGGCAAGACCGAAACGCGTCGATCTAATTTGGATTTATTGCTTGATACACTCTATGGGCTAAAATAAATGAATACAACCGAACTATTGAGGAGTGCGACCCTATTTTCTATTGTTTAAGAGAGTTGGATTAAATATATATATATATATATTCACTGAAAAAATCATAGGTTTCAGGGGTGTTATAGTTAGCTGGACTTTTCACTCGTACAAAACCATTGAAGTTCCCCCATTATAGTTAGTTCAGCTAACTATAACTCGCACGGCCGCGATGCACTGCTGATGACATCACATATTGCATCACTCATGACATAGTCAGTGACATCACTGATGACATCACTGATGACGTCTCAAATGACATCACAATGACACCACTGATGACATCATCCAGTGAATGTGTGTTTTTCTGAAAATTACATATGTTTTATATATGTATATCAAGATCGATGGAAGATTAAATGGGTATATAAGCGTCTAAATGGATGATTTGTTTTTAAAAAATTGATTGTATAACTGACTGATTAAGTGTATCTTAGTGAATACATGGCTTAGTGAGTAATGTTTAAATATGTAAATATCTATATCAGTCTCTCACTTTGTGTATAAGTGGCTGCATGGGTTGGTGAGTAGCTACATGAGTGTCTATATAGGTTATTAGTTGGTTTTTTGAGTATCAGTATGAGTGTCTGTATGGTTCGGTGGGGGTATTACATAGTGCATAGGTGCATGAATGAGTGACTCACTGTTTGTATGTGTTGAAGACAGCATGTGTGCAGGACTGTATGGGTGGATAAGTGTGTGCATGGGTGTGTTAGTGAGTGAAGGACTGTCTCAATAGGGTCTTTATGAGTAACTACATATGTTTTAATCTAGTATATGTGGCTATTGGTGTATATAAGTGAGTATATGTGAGAGTGAGAGATTGGAAGAGTTCCTGTATGAATAAGTATGTGTTTCTATAAGTGATTGTTTAAAAGACTAAATATGTGTAAGTTTCTGTAGAAGTAAGTGTGGTGGTGTGTGTATAACTGTATATGCAAGTAAATGGATGTTTGATTCTTTATTAGCATGAGTGACTATGTGTGTGAGTAACTCTATGGATGAGTGGTGTTGTGTAACAGGAGGTATAGGTGTATGAGTACATATGATGAGTGAGTACATGTATGAGTGACTGTATAGTACTGTTGGTGAATGAGTGGATGTGTATGTGGATCTTAGAATTACTGAATAGGTTGTTGTAACTGGTATTGGTATGTCCATTGTTTTGAAAATTTTAGTTTCTATTTTTGAATGTGTGTATCAAAGGTTATATTAGGGGGAGAGGAGGTCGCCACTCTATCACAAGGATGATGTCCTCAGTGATGTCATCAGTGATGTCATTTGAGATGTCATGAGTGATGTCATGAGTGATGTCACTGACCATGTCATTAGTGATGTAATATGTGACGTCATCAGCAGTGCATTGCGGGTGCGTGAGTTATAGTTAGCTGAACTAACAATAACGGGGGAATTTTAATGGTTTTGTACGAGTGAAAAGTACAGCTAACTATAACGTGCCTGAAACCTATGGTTTTTTCAGTGAATTTCAAAGGTTTTTTAAATGCTAATTTCTAACTATGCCTACAGAGATAGGACATGTGAATAAAGAAGAAAAAACGCACAGAAAGAAAAAAACAGAAATGCAGAAAGAAGCAACAGAAGTCCTCAAAGACGAAGAAAAGTGCAGGAAGAAGGATAACATGCAGAAAGAACAAACAGAAGAGCAGAAAGAAGCCTTGTTGCAAAATCATCCTGTACCCTCAACTTTTTCAGACGGATACTGGTGGTAACTGAGTCTGACTAACCAGTCCTAGAGCCAGTTCTATGTTAAAAGACACTCAGAATACAGTGAAAACACCTACATACACTAGGGAACACTATGCGTTGGGGTCCCCCTGTGATTAGCATGACCTCCTCTGTAAGCCCCTAGTATATATTAGGGCAGGGGATTAAAACTACCTCTTATAACATGCCACAGGGCGTGTTTGCCCACGTCACCTCAGGCCCCGTCCCCTCCATTCCCCACTGTGTACACACACCCTGTGGCCATTTTAAGTTGGGAGATTAAGTCCCCTTGAATCCTGAGGGTCCTTAGGGTCCAACTAGACCACTTTGTACCTCCAGTAAGCGTTGCAGAGAGATGTAAATAGGGGCACGGCCTAGACCACCTCTCTGCAATGCAGCGCAGTGGTGCTTACTGGAAGCACCTGGTGGGCTAGTTGGCCCTCAGGGTCCCTCAGGATTGAAGAGGAATTATTTCCCCAACTTAAAATGCGCCAAAAGGCGTGTTTGCACATGTTAACTCAGGCCCCGTCCCCTCCCTTCCCCACTGTGTAAACACACCCTGTGGCCGTTTTAAGTTAGTAGATTAAGTCCCCTTGAATCCTGAGGGTCCCTAGGAGCAAAATAGCCCACTAGGTACCTCCAGTAAGCGCCATTGCAGAGAGGTGTAAAAAGGGGCACGGCCTGCACCACCTCTCTGCAACGCAGAGCAGTGGTGCTTACTGGAAGCCCCTGGTGGGCTAGTTGGCCCCCAGGGTCCCTCAGGATTGAAAGCTAATTATTTCCCCAACTTAAAACGCGCCAAAGGGCGTGTTTGCACACGTCACCTCAGGCCCCTTCCCCTCCCTTCACAACTGTGTAAACGCACCCTGTGGCCGTTCTAAGTTGAGAGATTAAGTCACCTTGAATCTTAAGGGTCCCTAGGGTCAAACTAGCCCACTAGGTACCTCCAGTAAGCACAACAGAGCTGCGTTGCATAGAGGTGTAAAAGGGGCGTGGCCTCAGAACACCTGTCTGCAACGCAGCTCCCTGGCGCATACTGGAGATACCTGTTGGGCTAGTTGGCCCTCAGGGAATCTCAGTATTGAAGGAGAATGAATTCCAAAACTTACAACTGGCCAGGGGGCGCATTTGCAGAGTGCTGCAAGGATGGAGCGTGGCCTCTGGCGCGATGCCAGACTTTTGTTTATTTTATTTTTTTAAGAAGGAGGGCTGTGTGGCCCCCTTCTTTTTCTAATTTATTGGCCCTGGGGAACCCATCCTCCAGGGCCTGCACCCTCATTTTTTTTGTTGAAAAAAACTTAATTTGGATTTGCCCCCCTCCCAAGGCCTTAATCGGCCTCGGGGACCCCAACCCACGGGTCATGGCCTTTTATTTTGTTAATTCTTTAGGAGGGCGGATGCGTTGCCCCCCTCCTCAGGCCACTTATGGCCCCGGGGACCCCATCCCCCGGGGCCGGCCTTTGTTTTTTAATATTTAAAAAATATATATATTAATAGAAACACCTAGGACATGCTGGACATACCGTATGTACCTATCACCATGACAATTTGCTTGATATTCATTAAAAGGCGACTATGCATACAATGAATCCATGTGGAATGTATTTACACCGCTAGTGAAGCTCAGACATGTCTGACGCCCTACCGTGCCTAATCCCGGTTGTTTATTTATACAAACATGGGTAGCTATTGACGGGCACATTTAATACACACGCACACCAAGCCATTCAAAGGGGATTCGACAAAAATTCAACCAAACAATGCAAGAAACCCCCTTCACGGTTAATAAAACACACATCCACCGCCGGATGTGTAATACTTTTTATTTTACTCTCTGGAAAGGAGACGAACCTCACTTGAGAGTCACAGCGTGCTCCTGGCTGAGCCCAATGCTGTGTTACACCCACCAGTGCCGCTGAGTGCCACACACCTCCGTGTTGTATTCCACCAGCTAGTGCGTATGCTATGACACTCTCTAGCCCATGTGCACTGTAGCACCAACCCGTGAATATGTCATGCCACACTTGCCTTCGCACGGTTTATATTGTCCCATCTAACATGCCTTCCTCGATGCCTATGTTATAACGCACAGCGCTATGCCATACATATTACAATCTGGGATCCATATCTTTGTCACAGTGCATATGCAACGTTACACTCCCCAGCACATATTTTATATTACAACTTTAGAGACTAGTTAGGTTACACAACACTGCCCTGTGCATATTACACTCCAAGGTGCATATCGCATAGCACACGCTAGTGCCTGAGCTATCTCGCGCTCTCCAATGAATCTGTCATTGCGCACAATGTATTGCATATTATATTTCACGCCCCGGTTCATCTTATATCACACTTTTGTGGTGCATCATTTATACCATATACTATATCTAGTTTTTATTTTCAATCGGGCTCTCAGGACTATGTTCTATATAACAATGCGTCCACCTACCCTTTTCACGGGCATTACATTTTGCAATGGGGGGTGGAGGGTCAGGGGTTGTTTCTGCCAAGTGAGCCCGGAGTCACAGTCACAAACGTCCTCTTCTTCCTGAATAAAAGTGAGATTATGATGCATACTTGTTCATATTTTAAGTAGTTCGCACAGACACACATTTTTAAAACAATAAAGTTCCTAATACCCACCTTCTCTGAACAGTTAGCTTGCTGCCCCATCCACCTCCTCCCTATCCTCTGTTGTCTGAATCCATGGACTAGCCTCCTCCCTCCTGCCATACATGGTCTGATGTGCTGCCACTGCCCTTCATTTAGCATGATGTACCAGTTCACTCCTCCTGCCCTCCATTGCCCAATTCTATGGCCCATTTTTGACCTCCTGCTTAGCCTCTTTGCTTAGCTTGCTGCCCCTAATCTCCTTCCCCCTGCTCTCCGATGTCTTTGTGCATGCCCCTGCTCCATCCTTTTTGTTATGTTATGTTATGTTATGTTATGTTAGCCGGATTTATAGAGCGCACAGATGCCCACCATGTTCCATGGACCTGCCACTCCTATCTACTCTGAGTGTTCTGCTGATCTGCCACTCCACTCCCACCTGCCTAGCATTTTCAGATGACTGTAACCTGTCCCTGCCACCTCCACCCTGCCTGTCCACATGCCATGCCCCTATCCCCTTCCTCCTGTCCTCCATGGCCATTTTACTGCCACACCCTTCTGCCCTCCCTGGTCTGTTGTGACATATTTTCTGAGTTTTCAAATTGCGACAAAGAACTTTCAAATTATCTGTAATCTTTATGTTTTTTTATCCAGTTGACCACTTGATTGAATGTTGCACCTAGAGGAGAGGATGTGGTGTTACTTCCAGAGCTGCAGACTTTGCAACTGGGGAACCAGGTTGGAGTTTCTTCTTCAGCTCAACATTCTGTGATTCTGGTCAAATCACGTAATCTCCCCGGGGGCGATTCACAGAACTAACTGAAGACAAAATCCTAAATTTACTACTTTTGGTATTCACAGAAGTTAGGATTTTGTCTTAAGTTTGTCTTAAGACAAACTTAAGACAGACTTAAGACAGACTTAAGACAAACTTAAGACAAACTTAAGACAAACTTGAGACAGACTTAAGACAGACTTAAGACAAACTTAAGACAAAATCCTAACTTAAGTCTGTCTTAAGTCTGTCTTAAGTCTGTCTTAAGTTTGTCTTAAGTCTGTCTTAAGTCTGTCTGTCTTAAGTCTGTCTTAAGTTTGTCTTAAGACAAACTTAAGACAAAATCCTAACTTCTGTGAATACCAAAAGTAGTAAGTTTAGGATTTTGTCTTAAGTTAGTTCTGTGAATCGGGCCCCCCATGTCTACAACCAAAATGAATTTGATCTTGTGTGATGTAACCAATGCTCATGTAAAGCGCTCCAATACATGACAAGTATGCACTATATAAAACTGTAAATACACAAGAAATAAGTGTTTAGCACACTCCTGTCATTGGGCTACATGTGGGCTACATCTAGGTGATATTTGTGCTGCATATGGGCTCTTTTGTCTCTGGTGGCCATCTTGGGAGATTTATTTGTTATGAAGTTTCCTAATTTTCGCATTTACTGCAGTCTCCTCAGTAGGAAATGTTTTCAGTTTTTTACTTTGATTCCATCAAGAAGGTATTCAGATATGTCACACACTTGCCATAAATTCTGAATGTTAGCCTTCTAGTTGCTCATTAGATCACTGTAGTAAGCTACTGCTCACCACGGACGTCTGATGCTGGTATTAAAAGTGCATGTTTCAGTCTGCATGTCAGAATTGTTTAATGAAATAGAAGAGGATTTGAGAAGTCACTCAAAATGTGCCCTAATTGTTCTTTCTTCAGCACTAATCATAATTTCTATGGCAAAATGAACCCCCTCATTGTGTTTCTTTTTAAATTAAATGTTTTAAGTGTTACCAGTTTATTCCAATCAAGATGGCGTCAGGTGTGCCATACTTTTGTCATAAGTAAGACAGTATGCGCTATAGTTGTTCTTAAGAACACTCTGGGACATTCTGTCATTGGGCTGTACTTGGGCTCCATCTGGGTGATATTTGGGCTACATTTGGGCTCTTTTGTCTCTGGTGGCCATCTTGGAAGATTTATTTGTTATGAAGTTTCCTAATTTCCTCATTTACTGCAGTCTCCTCAGTAAGAAATACTTTCAGTTTTTTACTTTGGTTCCATCAAGAAGGCATTCGGATGTGTCACACATTTGCCATAAATTCTGAATGTTAGCACTCTAGTTGCTCATTAGATCACTGTAGTAAAGCAACTGCTCACCAGGGAAGTCTGCTGCTGGTATTCAAAGTGCATGTTTCAGTCTGCATGTCAGATTTATTTTATGAAATAGAAGAGGATTTGAGAAGTCACTCAAACTGTGCCCTAATTTTCTTTCTGCAACACTAATCATACTTTCTAAGGCAAAATGAACCCCCTCATTTTGTTCCTTTTTAAATGAAATGTTTTAGGAGTTACCACTTTATTCCAATCAAGATGGCTTCAGGTGTGCAATACGTTTGTCATAAGTAGGACTGTTAGCGCTCTAGTTGTTCTTTAGAACATTCTGGGAAGCTGCAGTAGAACACAAAGGAATCAACTGACCGTCTCTGCCCTTGTTGGATGTACATGTTTTACTGAGAATGTCAGACTTCATTCTCACATGACTGAGAAAGATAATGTGAATTTACAGAAAATATGCTCTCAGTTTAGCTTATAGATCACCTTCCAAACCTCTGTGGGAAAAGCATGAGAACATTGTTTTCTCTCAAACATGATTCATGATATCACAGCAGAAGGCTTTTTCACATGGTAAAATCACCTTAGAACACACCACAATTCCTAAAATGAGTATGGTACCATCAACAAATGATTTATAATGGAACTAAAGTCTTAAAACCTTCTATTAACTGCAATACTTTTTAATGAGGTGCTATCATGTATATTGGTCCCAAGATGGCTGCCAACACTTCTTGGATGAAGTACTGACAGCCAATCAGATCTCACGTAGAGATGTGTGGTTAGGCTCCGCCAAATATATCTATCTTTTTAACTCAAATTTTCTCAGGAACTACTGAACAGATTTACACCATTTAAGCAAAAGGCACGAGTCTGAACTGAGGACTACCTCTTTGCCAAGTTTGGTGTAATTCCGTTCAGCAGTTCGGGCTGTAGCTGCGTCAACAGGTCCAATGGGAAAATGAATGGAGAAAACGCATTTTGGGGCCCCCCTTTATTCTCGGCCCTCGCTTGATGAATCACTGTGAAATTTTCAGGATAGGAGCGGACCGAAGCTGGCCAAAAGTTTGGAAAATTTTGCGATGCTTCGTCAATCGCCGCCAACGTGATTCCAAATAAAATGTTGCGGATTTCCTATGGAAAATAGGTCCTAACTATAACTACCTACTGGCGATTGCCAGTAGGTAATATATATATATATATATATATATATATATATATATATATATTCACTGAAAAAATCATAGGCTTCAGGGGTGTTATAGTTAGCTGGACTTTTCACTCGTACAAAACCATTGAAGTTCCCCCGTTATAGTTAGTTCAGCTAACTATAACTCGCGCGGCCGCGATGCACTGCTGATGACGTCACATATTGCATCACTCATGACATAGTCAGTGACATCACTGATGACATCACTGATGACGTCTCAAATGACATCACAATGACATCACTGATGACATCATCCAGTGAATGTGTGTTTTTCTGAAAATTACATATGTTTTATATATGTATATCAAGATCGATGGAAGATTAAATGGGTATATAAGCGTCTAAATGGATGATTTGTTTTTGAAAAATTGATAGTATAACTGACTGATTAAGTGTATCTTAGCGAATACATGGCTTAGTGAGTACTGTTTAAATATGTAAATATCTATATCAATCTCTCACTTTGTGTATAAGTGGCTGCATGGGTTGGTGAGTAGCTACATGAGTGTCTATATAGGTTATTAGTTGGTTTTTGAGTATCAGTATGAGTGTCTGTATGGTTCGGTGGGGGTATTACATAGTGCATAGGTGCATGAATGAGTGACTCACTGTTTGTATGTGTTGAAGACAGCATGTGTGCAGGACTGTATGGGTGGATAAGTGTGTGCATGGGTGTGTTAGTGAGTGAAGGACTGTCTCAATAGGGTCTTTATGAGTAACTACATATGTTTTAATCTAGTATATGTGGCTATTGGTGTATATAAGTGAGTATATGTGAGAGTGAGAGATTGGAAGATTTCCTGTATGAATAAGTATGTGTTTCTATAAGTGATTGTTTAAAAGACTAAGTATGTGTAAGTTTCTGTAGAAGTAAGTGTGGTGGTGTGTGTATAACTGTATATGCAAGTAAATGGATGTTTGATTCTTTATTAGCATGAGTGACTATGTGTGTGAGTAACTCTATGGATGAGTGGTGTTGTGTAACAGGAGGTATAGGTGTATGAGTACATATGATGAGTGAGTACATGTATGAGTGACTGTATAGTACTGTTGGTGAATGAGTGGATGTGTATGTGGATCTTAGAATTACTGAATAGGTTGTTGTAACTGGTATTGGTATGTCCATTGTTTTGAAAATGTTAGTTTCTATTTTTGAATGTGTGTATCAAAGGTTATATTAGGGGGAGAGGAGGTCGCCACTCTATCACAAGGATGATGTCCTCAGTGATGTCATCAGTGATGTCATTTGAGATGTCATGAGTGATGTCATGAGTGATGTCACTGACCATATCATTAGTGATGTAATATGTGACGTCATCAGCAGTGCATTGCGGGCGCGTGAGTTATAGTTAGCTGAACTAACAATAACGGGGGAATTTCAATGGTTTTGTACGAGTGAAAAGTCCAGCTAACTATAACGCCCCTGAAACCTGTGGTTTTTTCAGTGAATTTTCAAGGTTTTTTAAATGCTAATTCCTAACTATAACGTGCCTGAAACCTATGGTTTTTTCAGTGAATTTCAAAGGTTTTTTAAATGCTAATTTCTAACTATGCCTACAGAGATAGGACATGTGAATAAAGAAGAAAAAATGCACAGAAAGAAAAAAAAGAAATGCAGAAAGAAGCAACAGAAGTCCTCAAAGACGAAGAAAAGTGCAGGAAGAAGGATAACATGCAGAAAGAACAAACAGAAGAGCAGAAAGAAGCCTTGTTGCAAAATCATCCTGTACCCTCAACTTTTTCAGACGGATACTGGTGGTAACTGAGTCTGACTAACCAGTCCTAGAGCCAGTTCTATGTTAAAAGACACTCAGAATACAGTGAAAACACCTACATACACTAGGGAACACTATGCGTTGGGGTCCCCCTGTGATTAGCATGACCTCCTCTGTAAGCCCCTAGTATATATTAGGGCAGGGGATTAAAACTACCTCTTATAACATGCCACAGGGCGTGTTTGCACACGTCACCTCAGGCCCCGTCCCCTCTCTTCCCCACTGTGTACACACACCCTGTGGCCATTTTATGTTGGGAGATTAAGTCCCCTTGAATCCTGAGGGTCCTTAGGGTCCAACTAGACCACTTTGTACCTCCAGTAAGCGCCACAGAGCTGCGTTGCAGAGAGATGTAAATAGGGGCACGGCCTAGACCACCTCTCTGCAATGCAGCGCAGTGGTGCTTACTGGAAGCACCTGGTGGGCTAGTTGGCCCTCAGGGTCCCTCAGGATTGAAGGGGAATTATTTCCCCAACTTAAAATGCGCCAAAAGGCGTGTTTGCACATGTTAACTCAGGCCCCGTCCCCTCCCTTCCCCACTGTGTAAACACACCCTGTGGCCGTTTTAAGTTAGTAGATTAAGTCCCCTTGAATCCTGAGGGTCCCTAGGAGCAAAATAGCCCACTAGGTACCTCCAGTAAGCGCCATTGCAGAGAGGTGTAAAAAGGGGCACGGCCTGCACCACCTCTCTGCAACGCAGAGCAGTGGTGCTTACTGGAAGCCCCTGGTGGGCTAGTTGGCCCCCAGGGTCCCTCAGGATTGAAAGCAAATTATTTCCCCAACTTAAAACGCGCCAAAGGGCGTGTTTGCACACGTCACCTCAGGCCCCTTCCCCTCCCTTCACAACTGTGTAAACGCACCCTGTGGCCATTCTAAGTTGAGAGATTAAGTCACCTTGAATCTTAAGGGTCCCTAGGGTCAAACTAGCCCACTAGGTACCTCCAGTAAGCACAACAGAGCTGCGTTGCATAGAGGTGTAAAAGGGGCGTGGCCTCAGAACACCTGTCTGCAACGCAGCTCCCTGGCGCATACTGGAGATACCTGTTGGGCTAGTTGGCCCTCGGGGAATCTCAGTATTGAAGGGGAATTAATTCCAAAACTTACAACTGGCCAGGGGGCACATTTGCAGAGTGCTGCAAGGAGGGAGCGTGGCCTCTGGCGCGATGCCAGACTTTTGTTTATTTTATTTTTTTAAGAAGGAGAGCTGTGTGGCCCCCTTCTTTTTCTAATTTATTGGCCCTGGTGAACCCATCCTCCAGGGCCTGCACCCTCATTTTTTTTGTTGAAAAAAACTTAATTTGGATTTGCCCCCCTCCCAAGGCCTTAATCGGCCTCGGGGACCCCAACCCACGGTGCATGGCCTTTTATTTTGTTAATTCTTTAGGAGGGCGGATGCGTTGCCCCCCTCCTCAGGCCACTTATGGCCCCGGGGATCCCATCCCCCGGGGCCGGTCTTTGTTTTTTAATATTTAAAAAATATATATATTAATAGAAACACCTAGGACATGCTGGACATACCGTATGTACCTATCACCATGACAATTTGCTTGATATTCATTAAAAGGCGACTATGCATACAATGAATCCATGTGGAATGTATTTACATCGCTAGTGAAGCTCAGACGTGTCTGACGCCCTACCGTGCCTAATCCCGGTGCCCCTGCCGGTGGGTACTCTCCAAGTAGACACCCTTGTTGTTTATTTATACAAACATGGGTAGCTATTGACGGGCACATTTAATACACACGCACACCAAGCCATTCAAAGGGGATTCGACAAAAATTCAACCAAACAATGCAAGAAACCCCCTTCACGGTTAATAAAACACACATCCACCGCCGGATGTGTAATACTTTTTATTTTACTCTCTGGAAAGGAGACGAACCTCACTTGAGAGTCACAGCGTGCTCCTGGCTGAGCCCAATGCTGTGTTACACCCACCAGTGCCGCTGAGTGCCACACACCTCTGTGTTGTATTCCACCAGCTAGTGCGTATGCTATGACACTCTCTAGCCCATGTGCACTGTAGCACCAACCCGTGAATAAGTCATGCCACACTTGCCTTCGCACGGTTTATATTGTCCCATCTAACGTGCCTTCCTCGATGCCTATGTTATAACGCACAGCGCTATGCCATACATATTACAATCTGGGATCCATATCTTTGTCACAGTGCATATGCAACGTTACACTCCCCAGCACATATTTTATATTACAACTTTAGAGACTAGTTAGGTTACACAACACTGCCCTGTGCATATTACATTCCAAGGAGCACATCGCATAGGACACGCTAGTGCCTGAGCTATCTCGCGCTCTCCAATGAATCTGTCATTGCGCACAATGTATTGCATATTATATTTCACGCCCCGGTTCATCTTATATCACACTTTTGTGGTGCATCATTTATACCATATACTATATCTAGTTTTTATTTTCAATCGTGCTCTCAGGACTATGTTCTATATAACAATGCGTCCACCTACCCTTGTCACGGGCGTTACATTTTGCGATGGGGGGTGGAGGGTCAGGGGTTGTTTCTGCCAAGTGAGCCCGGAGTCACAGTCACAAACGTCCTCTTCTTCCTGAATAAAAGTGAGATTATGATGCATACTTGTTCATATTTTAAGTAGTTCGCACAGACACACATTTTTAAAACAATAACGTTCCTAATACCCACCTTCTCTGAACAGTTAGCTTGCTGCCCCATCCACCTCCTCCCTATCCTCTGTTGTCTGAATCCATGGACTAGCCTCCTCCCTCCTGCCATACATGGTCTGATGTGCTGCCACTGCCCTCCATTTAGCATGATGTACCAGTTCACTCCTCCTGCCCTCCATTGCCCAATTCTATGGCCCATCTTTGACCTCCTGCTTAGCCTCTTTGCTTAGCTTGCTGCCCGTATTCTCCTTCTCCCTGCTCTCCGATGTCTTTGTGCATGCCCCTGCTCCATCCTTTTTGTTATGTTATGTTATGTTATGTTATGTTATGTTAGCCGGATTTATAGAGCGCACAGATGCCCACCATGTTCCATGGACCTGCCACTCCTATCTACTCTGAGTGTTCTGCTGATCTGCCACTCCACTCCCACCTGCCTAGCATTTTCAGATGACTGTAACCTGTCCCTGCCACCTCCACCCTGCCTGTCCACATGCCATGCCCCTATCCCTTTCCTCCTGTCCTCCATGGCCATTTTACTGCCACACCCTTCTGCCCTCCCTGGTCTGTTGTGACATATTTTCTGAGTTTTCAAATTGCGACAAAGAACTTTCAAATTATCTGTAATCTTTATGTTTTTTTATCCAGTTGACCACTTGATTGAATGTTGCACCTAGAGGAGAGGATGTGGTGTTACTTCCAGAGCTGCAGACTTTGCAACTGGGGAACCAGGTTGGAGTTTCTTCTTCAGCTCAACATTCTGTGATTCTGGTCAAATCACTAAATCTCCCCGGGGGCGATTCACAGAACTAACTTAAGACAAAATCCTAAATTTACTACTTTTGGTATTCACAGAAGTTAGGATTTTGTCTTAAGTTTGTCTTAAGACAAACTTAAGACAGACTTAAGACAGACTTAAGACAAACTTAAGACAAACTTAAGACAAACTTGAGACAGACTTAAGACAGACTTAAGACAAACTTAAGACAAAATCCTAACTTAAGTCTGTCTTAAGTCTGTCTTAAGTCTGTCTTAAGTTTGTCTTAAGTCTGTCTTAAGTCTGTCTGTCTTAAGTCTGTCTTAAGTTTGTCTTAAGACAAACTTAAGACAAAATCCTAACTTCTGTGAATACCAAAAGTAGTAAGTTTAGGATTTTGTCTTAAGTTAGTTCTGTGAATCGGGCCCCCCATGTCTACAACCAAAATGAATTTGATCTTGTGTGATGTAACCAATGCTCATGTAAAGCGCTCCAATACATGACAAGTATGCACTATATAAAACTGTAAATACACAAAAAATAAGTGTTTAGCAAACTCCTGTCATTGGGCTACATGTGGGCTACATCTAGGTGATATTTGTGCTGCATATGGGCTCTTTTATCTCTGGTGGCCATCTTGGGAGATTTATTTGTTATGAAGTTTCCTAATTTTCTCATTTACTGCAGTCTCATCAGTAGGAAATGTTTTCAGTTTTTTACTTTGATTCCATCAAGAAGGTATTCAGATATGTCACACATTTGCCATAAATTCTGAATGTTAGCATTCTAGTTGCTTATTAGATCACTGTAGTAAGCTACTGCTCACCACGGACGTCTGATGCTGGTATTAAAAGTGCATGTTTCAGTCTGCATGTCAGAATTGTTTAATGAAATAGAAGAGGATTTGAGAAGTCACTCAAAATGTGCCTTAATTTTTCTTTCTGCAGCACTAATCATATTTTCTATGGCAAAATGACCCCCTCATGTTGTTCCTTTTTAAATTACATTTTTTAAGAGTTACCACTTTATTCCAATCAAGATGGCTTCAGGTGTGCAATACATTTGTCATATGACTGTTAGCGCTCTAGTTGTTCTTTAGAACACTCTGGGAAGCTGCAGTAGAACACAAAGGAATCCACTGACAGTCTCTGCCCTTGTTGTATGTACATGTTTTACTGAGAATGTCAGACTTCATTCTCACATGACTGAGAAAGATAATGTGAATTTACAGAAAATATGCTCTCAGTTTAGCTTATAGATCACCTTCCAAACCTCTGTGGGAAAAGCATGAGAAAATAGTTTTCTCTCAAACATGATTCATGATATCACAGCAGAAGGCTTTTTCACATGGTAAAATCACCTTAGAACACACCACAATTTCTAAAATGAGTATGGTACCATCAACAAATGATTTATAATGTAACTAAAGTCTTAAAACCTTCTATTAACTGCAATGCTTTTTAATGAGTTGCTATCATGTATATTGGTCCCAAGATGGTTGCCAACACTTCTTGGACGAAGTACTGACAGCCAATCAGATCTCACGAGGAGATGTGTGGTTAGGCTCCGCCCAGATATATCTATCTTTTTAACTCTAATTTTCTCAAGAACTACTGAACGGATTTACACCATTCAAGAAAAAGGCACGAGTCTGAACTGAAGACTACTGCTTTGCCTAATTTGGTGTAATTCCGTTCAGCAGTTCGGGCTGTAGCTGCGTCAACAGGTCCTATGGGAATATGCATGGGAAAACGCGTTTTGGGACCCCCCTTTTTTCTCGGCCCCTGCTTGACGAATCACCGTGAAATTTTCAGGATAGGAGCGGACCGGAGCTGGCCAAAAGTTTGGAAAATTTTGTGAAGATTTGTCTATCGGCGCCAACATTATTCCAAATAGAATGTTGCGGATTTCCTATGGAAAATAGGTCCTAACTATAACTACCTACTGGCGACTTCCAGTAGGTAATATATATACATAGGAAATCCGCAACATTCTATTTGGAATAACGATGGTGCCGATTGACGAATCTTCACGAAATTTTCCAAACTTTTGGCCAGCTCCGGTCCACTCCTTTCCTGAAAATTTCACGGTGATTCATCAAGCGGGGTCCCAGAAAAAAGGGGAGTCCCAAAACACGTTTTCCCCATGTATTTTCCCATATTACCCGTTGACGCAGCTACTGCCCAAACTGCTGAACAGAATTACACCAAATTTGGCAAAGAAGTAGTCCTCAGTTCAGACTCGTGCCTTTTGCTTAAATGGTGTAAATCCGTTCAGTAGTTCCTGAGAAAATTTGAGTTAAATAGATACATATATCTGGGCAGAGCCTAATCACACATCTCATCGTGAGATCTGATTCGCTGTCAGCACTTCAACCAAGAAGTGTTGGCAGCCATCTTGGGACCAAAATACATGATAGCAACTCATTAAAAAGCATTGCACTTAATAGAAGGTTTTAAGACTTTAGTTACATTATAAATCATGTGTTGATGGTACCATACTCATTTTAGGTATTGTGGTGTGTTCTAAGGTGATTTTACCATGTGAAAAAGCCTTCTGCTGTGATATAATGAATCATGTTTGAGAGAAAACTATTTTCTCATGCTTTTCCCACAGAGGTTTGGAAGGTGATCTAAAAGCTAAACGGAGAGCATATTTTCTGTAAATTCACATTATCTTTCTCAGTCATGTGAGAATGAAGTCTGACATTCTCAGTAAAACATGTACATCCAACAAGGGCAGAGACTGTCAGTTGATTCCTTTGTGTTCTACTGCAGCTTCCCAGAGTGTTCTAAAGAACAACTAGAGTGCTAACAGTCCTATTTATGACAAACGGATTGCACAGCTGAAGCCATCTTGATTGGAATAAAGTGGTAACTTTTAAAACATTTAATTTAAAAAGGAATAAAATGAGAGGGATCATTTTGCCATAGAAAGTATGATTAGTGCTGCAGAAAGAAAAATTAGGGCACATTTTGAGTGATTTCTCAAATCCTCTTCTATTTCATTAAAAAATTCTGACATGCAGACTGAAACATGCACTTTCAATGCCAGCAGCAGACTTCCCTGGTGAACAGTAGCTTTACTACTGTGATCTAATAAGCAACTAGAGTGCTAACATTCTGAATTTATGGCAAATGTGTGACACATCTGAATGCCTTCTTGATGGAATCAAAGTAAAAAACTGAAAGTATTTCCTACTGAGGAGACTGTAGTAAATGAGGAAATTAGGAAACTTCATAACAAATAGGTCTACCAAAATGGCCACCAGAGACAAAAGAGCCCAAATGTAGCCTAAATATCACCCAGATGTAGCCCAAGTATAGCCCAATGACAGAATGTCCCAGAGTGTTCTAACGAACATCTAGAGCGCTAACAGTCTTACTTATGACAAACGTATGGCACACCTGAAGCCATCTTGATTGGAATAAAGTGGTAACACTTAAAACATTTAATTTGCAAAAGAAGAAAATGAGGGGGTTCATTTTGTCATAGAAATTATGATTAGTGCTGCAGAAAGAAGAATTAGGGCACATTTTGACTTCTCAAATCCTCTTCTATTTCATAAAAAAATTCTGACATGCAGACTGAAACATGCACTTTGAATACCAGCAGCAGACTTCCCTGGTGAGCAGTAGCTTTACTACAGTGATCTAATGAGCATCTAGAGTGCTAACATTCAGAATTTATGGCAAATGTGTGACACATCTGAATGCCTTCTTGATGGAACCAAAGTAAAAAACTGAAAGTATTTCCTACTGAGGAGACTGCAGTAAATGAGGAAATTAGGAAACTTCATAACAAATAAATCTCCCAAGATGGCCAGTAGAGACAAAAGAGCTCAAATGTAGCCCCAATATCACCCAGATGTAGCCCAAGTATAGCCCAATAACAGAATGTCCCAGAGTGTTCTTAAGAACAACTAGAGCGCTTACTGTCTTACTTATGACAAAAGTATGGCACACCTGAAGCCATTTTGATTGGAATAAACTGGTAACACTTAAAACATTTAATTTAAAAAGGAATACAATGGGGGTGTTCATTTTGCCATAGAAATCATGATTAGTGCTAAAGAAAGAAAAATTAGGGCACATTTTGAGTGACTTATAAAATCCTCTTCTATTTCATAAAAAAATTCTGACATGCAGACTGAAACATGCACTTTGAATACCAGCAGCAGACTTCCCTGGTGAGCAGTAGCTTTACTACAGTGATCTCATGAGCAACTAGAGTGCTAACATTCAGAATTTATGGCAAGTTTGTGACATATCTGAATACCTTTTTGATGGAATCAAAGTGAAAAACTGAAAGCATTTCCTACTGAGGAGACTGCAGTAAATGAGGAAATTAGGAAACTTCAAAACAAATAAATCTCCCAAGATGGCCACCAGAGACAAAAGAGCCCAAATGCAGCACAAATATCACCCAGATGTACCCACATGTAGCCCAATGACAGAAGTGTGCAAAACACTTATTTTTTGTGTATTTGCAGTTTTATATAGTGCATACTTGTCAGGTATTGGAGTGCTTTACATGAGCATTGGTTACTTCACATAAGATCAAATTCATTTTGGTTGTAGACATGGGGAGATTAAGTGATTTGACCAGAATCACAGAATGTTGAGCTGAAGCAGAAACTCCAACTTGGTTCCCCAGTTGCAAAGTCTGCAGCTCTGAAAGTAACACCATATCCTCTCCTCTAGGTGCAACATTTAATCAAGTGGTCAACTGGATAAAAAAACATAAATATTACAGATAATTTGTAGGGGTGGGCGGAATTTGCGAAATTAACTTTCGCAAATTATCGCGAAAATGTTTAAAATTATCGCAAACAAGCAGAAATATCGCAAAGATGCGGAAGTTTTTTTCCGGCATGTTCGCGAGATTTTCTGCATGGTTGCGGGTCGCCAACTTACCCATGTGGTTGCTTGCGGGCGCGGCCATCTTGTTTTTAGTTGTCTCGCGGTGCATGATCGCGAGAAGAAAGACGTGATCGCGCGACACATGACGTCACTGCGGGCGCGAACTGTTGCGAGACAGCTCAAATGGCTAAAAACAATACAACATCTCATGGAGAACGCGACCGGATCAAGAAAACTTGTTGGCGAACGCAGTGATTCAGGTAATGCGATCGCGCACGCGCGCGAGAATGTATTATTTTACAGCGCGAGCAAGAAACAAAGTATCGCCAAGCTGCGGAAACCGGAATTTTTGACATTTTCGCGCTCTCCGCGGAACGCGAAAATGTCAAATTATCGCAATTTCCGCGAGCGGAACGAAATTTTCGCCCAGGCCTAATAATTTGAAAGTTCTTTGTCGCTATTTGAAAACTCAGAAAATATGTCCTCATTTTAGTTTTTTAGAGCACTAACCATAATTTTGAAGCAAATAAGACCCTCTCATATATGTAATTTCTAAAGGAAATGCTCTAGTTATTACAGTTTTGATTACATCAAGATGACTTCAGGCGTTCCACACTTTTGTAATAAATATAGAATGTTAGCAATCTAATTGTTCATTGGGATACTGTTGAGAGGCAGAGGCCAGGGGCACGGACTCTGAAAATTGAAGGCAGGTAGGAGAGTGCAGAGGCAACAATTTGACCACACTGGGCAGGCAGGAAGGGCAGTGGCAGTACAACAGACGATAGAGGGCAGTGGAAAGGGGGGCAGGGGCAACAAACCAACAATACAGGACTGGCAAGAGAGGCTGTGGCAATATAATAGACCATTGTGGGCAGACGAAAGAGGCAGTGTTAGTACAACCATACATGCCAACAGACCCGTTTCAGCCAGGATACGTCCAATGTTTTTATGCTCAAATGGGCTTTAATTCTTCTGTCTCCTGTCTACAATCTCCTCTTTTTCAATGTAACTCAAAGGGGAAAATCAATACCTCACTTTTTTTTCAAAATCTCCCTCTTACCAAGTTCAAAATGTTCGCAAGTATGGTACATTGGATCATGGTAGGCAGGAGGAATTGGAGTAGGGACATAGACTCGGATAACAGAGGACAGGAGGGACATGGAGAGGTGCACCAAACTGACCCTACAGGGCAGGCATCAGGGTTTGCAGCAGCACAATACACCACACAGGTCATGCGGGATGGGAGTGCAGCACAACATTCCATAGAAAGCAATAGGGAGGGGACAGGACGATGCACATGGACAACAAAGAACAGAGGGGAAAGAGGCAATGGTAGCTAGCTGACCATAATGGACAGACAGGAGAGAAAGCTGCAGCATCACAGACCATAAAGGGCAGGAGAGAGAGATCAGGGGCATTACAACAGAACAGACAAGCCAGGAGGGAGGGAATAGGGGTCTGCACATGGAAACAGAGGGCTGGGGGCAAGGGGGCAGGGCAGGAGCAGCAAGATAACCATGGAGGTCAGGCAGGATGGGCACTAGAAACAAGACACACCATGGAGAGCAACAATGAGACTATGATGGCATACACACAGACCATGGAGGGAGGGTGGGAGGGGGTCAGGGGCAGCTAGCTGACCACACAGGGAAGGTGGGAGGGGCCATGGCAGCACAGAAGACCATGCATGGCAAGCGGGAGGGTTAGTGGCAGCACAATGGCTATGATGGGCAAGAAGGAGGGTGCAGGGGCATGCACAAAGGACCATGGAGGATAGAAGGGAGGGTCAGGACCTGGGCACAGACAAGAGAGTTCAGGGGAAGGGGCCTCACAACAGACCGCGCGGGGCAGGCAGGAGGAGCAGTTGCAGCACAACAGACCAGGGAGGGCAGAAGGGTGTGGCAGTAAAATGGACCATGGAGGACATGAGGAAGGGGATAGGGGCATGGCATGTGGACAGGCAGGGTGGAGGTGGCAGGGACAGGTTACAGTCATCTGACAATGCTAGGCAGGTGGGAGGGGAGTGGCAGCTCAACAGAACACTCAGAGTAGATAGGAGTGGCAGGTCCATGGAACATGGTGGGCAAAAAAGGATGGCGCAGGGGCATGCACAAAGACATCGGAGAGCAGGGGGAAGGAGAATAGGGGCAGCAAGCTAAGCACAGAGGCTAAGCAGGAGGTCAATGATGGGCCATAGAATTGGGCAATGGAGGGCAGGAGGAGTGGACTGGTACATCATGCTAAATGGAGGGCAGTGGCAGCACATCAGACCATGCATGGCAGGAGTGAGGAGGCTAGTCCATGGATTCAGACAACAGGATAGGGAGGAGGTGGATGGGGCAGCAAGCTAACTGTTCAGAGAAGGTGGGTATTAGGAACTTTATTGTTTTTAAAATGTGTGTCTGTGCGAACTACTTAAAATATGAACAAGCATGCAGCATAATCTCACTTTTATTCAGGAAGAAGAGGACGTTTGTGACTGTGACTCCGGGCTCACTTGGCAGAAACAGCCCCTGACCCTCCACCCCCATCGCAATATGTAATGCCCGTGAAAAGAGTAGGCGGACGCAGTGTTATAAGGAACATAGTCCCGAGAGCACGATTGAAAATTAAATAGATATAGTATATGGTATAAACTATGCACCAAAAAGTGTGATATAAGATGAACCGGGGCGTGAAATATAATATGCAATACATTGTGCGCAATGACAGATTCATTGGAGAGCGCGAGATAGCACAGGCACTAGCGCGTGATATGCGCTATGCGCCTTAGAGTGTAATATGCACAGGGCAGTGTTGTGTAACCTAACTAGTCTCTAAAGTTGTAATATAAAATATGTGCTGGGGAGTGTAAAGTTGCATATGCACTGTGACAAAGATATGGATCGCAGATTGTAATATGTATGGCATAGCGCTGTGCGTTATAACATAGGCATTGAGGAAGGCACGTTAGATGGGGCAATATAACCCATGTGAAGGCAAGTGTGGCATGACATATTCACAGGGTGGTGTTACAGTGCACATGGGCTAGAGAGTGTCATAGCATATGCACTAGCTGGTGGAATACAACACAGAGGTGTGTGGCACTCGACGGGCACTGGTGGGTGTAACACAGCATTGGGCTCAGCCAGGAGCGTGCTGTGACTCTCAAGTGAGGTTCGTCTCCTTTCCAGAGAGTAAAATAAAAAGTATTACACATCCAGCGGTGGATTTGTGTTTTATTAACCTTGAGGGGGGTTTCTTGCATAGTTTGGTCGAATTTTTGTCGAATCCCCTTTGAATGGCTTGGTGTGCGTGTGTATTAAATGTGCCCGTCAATAGCTACCTGTGTTCATATAAATGAACAACAAGGGTGTCTACTTGGAGAGTACCCACCGGCAGGGGCGCCGGGATTAGGCATGGTAGGGCATCAGACACGTCAGAGCTTCACTAGCGGTGTAAATACATTCCACGTGGATTCATTGTATGCATAGTCGCCATTTCATGAATTTCACGCAAATCATCATGGTGATAGGTACATACAGTTTGTCCAGCATGTCCTAGGTGTTTCTATAAATATATAAAAAAAAAAAAAAGAAAGGCAGGCCCCAGGGGATGGGGTCCCCGCGGCCATAAGTGGCCTGAGGAGAGGGGCAACGCAGTCCCCTCCTAAAGAATTTTTTTTTAAAAATGCCATGACCCGGGGGTTAGGGTCCCCGGAGCCGATTAAGGCCTTGGGAGGGCTAAATTTATTATTTTCAACAAAAAAAATTAGGGCGCAGGTCCTGGGGGATGGGGTCCCCAGGGCCAATAAATTAGAAAAAGAAGGGGGCCACACAGCCTTACTTCTTAAAAAAATTAAATAAATAAAAGACCGGCATCGCACCGGAGGCCACGCCCCCTCCTTGCAGCACTCTGCAAACACGCCCCCTGGCCAGTTGTAAGTTGGGGAATTAATTCCCCGTCAATACTGAGGGTCCCTGAGGGCCAACTAGCCCAACAGGTATCTCCAGTATGCACCAAGGAGCTGCATTGCAGACAGGTGTTCTGAGGCCACGCCCCTTTTTACACCTCTATGCAACGCAACTCTGTGGCGCTTACTGGAGGTACCTAGTGGGCTAGTTTGACCCTAGGGACCCTTAGGATTCAAGGGGACTTAATCTCTCAACTTAGAACGGCCACAGGGCGTGTTTACACAGTGGTGAAGGGAGGGGATGGGGCCTGAGGTGACATGTGCAAACACGCCCTGTGGCGCGTTTTAAGTTGGGGAAATAATTCCCTTTCAATCCTGAGGGACCCTGGGGCCAACTAGCCCACCAGGTGCTTCCAGTAAGCTCTACTGCTCTGCGTTGCAGAGAGGTGGTGCAGGCCGTGCCCCTATTTACACCTCTCTGCAATGGCGCTTACTGGACATACCTAGTGGGCTATTTTGCCCCTATGGACACTCAGGATTCAAGGGGTCTTAATCTCCCAACTTAAAAAATGGCCACACGGCGTGCTTACACAGTGGGGAAGGGAGGGGACGGGGCCTGAGGTGACGTGTGCAAACACACCCTATGGCGCGTTTTAAGTTGGGGAAATAATTCCCCTTTAATCCTGAGGGCATATGGGGGCTAACTAGCCCACCAGGTGCTTCCAGTAAGTGCCACTGAGCTGCGTTGCAGAGAGGTGGTCCAGGCCGTGCCACTTTTTACACCTCTCTGCAACGCAGCTCTGCGGCACTTACTGGAGGTACCTAGTGGGCTAGTTGGACCCTCAGGATTCAAATGAACTTAATCTCCCAACTAAAAACGGCCACAGGGCGTGTTTACACAGTGGTGAAGAGAGGGGACGGGGCCTGAGGTGACGTGTGCAAACACGCCCTGTGGCGCGTTTTAAGAGGTAGTTTTAATCCCCTGCCCTATTATATACTAGGGGCTTACAGAGGTGGTCATGCTAATCACAGGGGGACCCCAACGCATAGTGTTCCCTAGTGTATGTAGGTGTTTTCACTGTATTATGAGTGTCTTTTAACATAGCACTGGCTCTAGGACTGGTTACTCAGACTCGGTTACCACCAGTATCCGTCTGAAAAAGTTGAGGGTACAGGATGATTTTGCAACAAGGCTTCTTTCTGCTCTTCTGTTTGTTCTTTCTGCACGTTATCCTTCTTCCTGCACTCTTCTTCGTCTTTCGTTTCAGGCACGTTATAGTTAGGAATTACCATTTAAAAAACCTTAGACATTCACTGAAAAAAACATAGGTTTCAGGGGCGTTATAGTTAGCTGGACTTTTCACTCGTACAAAACTATTGAAATTCCCCCGTTATAGTTAGTTCAGCTAACTATAACTCACGCGCCCGCAATGCACTGCTGATGACTTCACATATTACATCACTCATGACATGGTCAGTGACATCACTCATGACATCACTCATGACATCTCAAATGACATCACTGATGACATCACTGATGACATCATCCTTGTGATAGAGTGGCAGACCTCCTCTCCCCCTAATATAACCTTTGATGCATACATTCAAAAATAGAAACAAAAATTGTCAAAACAATGGACATACCAATACCAGTTACAACAACCTATTCAGTAATTCTAAGATCCACATACACATCCACTCATTCACCAACAGTCCTATACAGTCACTCATACATATACTCACTCATCATATGTACTCATACACCTATACATCCTGTTACACAATGCCACTCATCCATAGAGTTACTCACACACATAGTCTCTCATGCTAATAAAGAACCAAACATCCATTTACTTGCGTATACAGTTATACACACACCACCACGCTTACTTCTACAGAAACTTACACATACTTAGTCTTTTAAACAATCACTTATAGAAACACATACTTATTCATACAGGAAATCTTCCAATCTCTCACTCTCACATATACTCACTTATATACACCAATAGCCACATATACTAGATTAAAACATATGTAGTTACTCATAAAGACCCTATTGAGACAGTCCTTCACTCACTAACACACCCATGCACACACTTATCCACCCATACAGTCCTGCACACATGCTGTCTTCAACACATACAAACAGTGAGTCACTCATTCATGCACCTATGCACTATGTAATACCCCCACCGAACCATACAGACACTCATACTGATACTCAAAAAACCAACTAATAACCTATATAGACACTCATGTAGCTACTCACCAGCCCATACAGCCACTTATACACAAAGTGAGAGACTGATACAGATACTTACATATTTAAACATTACTCACTAAGCCATGTATTCACTAAGATACACTTAATCAGTCAGTTATACAATCAATTTTTCAAAAACAAATCATCCATTTAGACACTTATATACCCATTTATTCTTCCATCGACCTTAAGATATACATATATAAAACATATGTAATTTTCAGAAAAACACACATTCACTGGATGATGTCATCAGTGATGTCATCAGTGATGTCATTTGAGATGTCATCAGTGATGTCATGAGTGATGTCACTGACCATGTCATGAATGATGTAATATGTGACGTCATCAGCAGTGCATCGCGGGCGCGCGAGTTATAGTTAGCTGAACTAACTATAACGGGGGAATTTCAATGGTTTTGTACGAGTGAAAAGTCCAGCTAACTATAACGCCCATGAAACCTATGGTTTTTTCAGTGAATATATATATATTATATATATTGACTTCCAATGTGAAGCATCAACTGCCATTGAAAGATTTCGATCGCGTGGCTACTGTCCTAACCTACTAATGAAAACTTTAAGTAAGGTTAACAAAATCTCTAGACAATCCCTATTAGACACAAACCGTGCTAATGCCAGAACAAAATCAGATATTTGCAGATTTATCACAACTTTCTCTAATGAGACAAATACCCTGAGAAAGATCCTTTGCCGGAATTGGCACATTCTGAAAACAGATGTAATAATAGGTGACATCTTACCACCCTATCCACAAATAACCTTCAGAAGATATAGATCCTTAAAAGACAAATTGGTGAACAGCCACTATGAACCTATTCCTTTTGTCCAACCTATCAGCAAAGTTTCCGGTTTCTTTCCCTGTCTGAAATGTAAGGCGTGTAAGAACAGTAAAAAGGTATCTTCATACAATGTCCCTGGTATGAAAAAACCGAGATTAATTAACAAACTGTTGACTTGTAATACGCCATTCTGCGTTTACTGTCTTACATGCCCTTGCCCAAAGCAGTATATTGGCAGCACGATCCACCCCACAAAAAAGCGCATCCTAGAACATGCCAGAGCAATTGAAAAGCAAGACTCCTCATACCCTGTAGCGAGACATTTCGCACAATATCACAATAGTGACAGAAATTTATTGTCGTTTTTCTGCCTTGATCATGTCCCAGTCAGTGACCGAATGGGAAATCGGGAATTGAGGTTGAGGAGATTAGAATCTCGCTTTATTATTGACCTCCATACCACTACACCTTATGGTTTGAATACAGAGGAGGAACTGTCATGTCATCTAGGTAAACGCTGAAATAATATATTTTTTTGATATTTGGGGTCCGAGATGGTAGAGTGTTTTTTCTGCTTCACTGTGATGAATACATTACTGTCACTTTATGCCCATACAGGGCTCAATTATGTTTAGAATGTTTGAAATGAATCATATGTAATTACTCACTTTTTGTTGGATGCAGAATTTTGAATTGTCAATCACTGAAGGCTGATTTGACTCATTTAGGGTAATAATTCGCCCAAAATTGACCGCCTATCGATGTATTTACTTTATTGGTTCCAAATTGCTTTTTTCACTTGTATTAATGAACTTCAGAACTATAATTAATTCACGATGCAATATATATATTATTTTCCTCAAGTGAACAAAAGTCCGATTTATAACTGCATTTACAGTCTTTTCACCATGTTTATGTTTAAGTGAACCGGAACTAGATTATGTGAACCGGATATAATACTGCTAACGTAAACTGCACGTTGTAACTCAGTCGAAAAAGGCGCGAACGCCGAAACGCGTCCTGCTGTTACTGCTGCTATCTCGAAATAATGCAATAAATTATCGCATCGAGAAACCTTGCTGAGTGCGGTCTCCTTCATTCTTCGAGTGGAGTTCTTGGAGCTTTATATATATATATATTCACTGAAAAAACCATAGGTTTCACACACGTTATAGTTAGGAATTAGCATTTAAAAAACCTTAGAAATTCAGTGAAAAAACCATAGGTTTCACACATGTTATAGTTAGCTGGACATTTTACTCGTAAAAAACCAATGAAATTGCCCCGTTATAGTTAGTTCAGCTAACTATAACTCGCGCGCCCGCAATGCACTGCTGATGACGTCACATATTACATCACTCATGACATGGTCAGTGACATCACTCATGACATCACTGATGACATCTCAAATGACATCACTGATGACATCACTGATGACATCATCCAGTGAATGTGTGTTTTTCAGAAAAATAAATATGTTTTATATATGTGTATCTCAAGGTCGATGGAAGAATAAATGGGTATATAAGTGTCTAAATGGATGATTTGTTTTTGAAAAATTGATTGTGTTACTGACTGATTAAGTGTATCTCTCACTTTGTGTATAAGTGGCTGCATGGGTTGGTGAGTAGCTACATGGGTGTCTATATAGGTTATTAGTTGTTTTTTTGAGTATCAGTCTGAGTGTCTGTATGGTACGGTGGGGGGTATTACGTAGTGCATAGATGCATGAATGAGTGACTCACTGTTTGTATGTGTTGAAGACAGCATGTGTGCAGGACTGTATGGGTGGATGAGTGTGTGTATGGGTGTGTTAGTGAGTGAATGACTGTCTCAATAGTGTCTTCAGGAGTAACTACATATGTTTTTAACTAGTATATGTGACTATTGGTGTATATATGTGAGTATATGTGAGAGGGAGAGATTGAAAGAGTTCCTGTATGAATAAGTATGTGTTTCTATAAGTGATTGTTTAAAAGACTAAGTATGTGTAAGTTTCCGTAGAAGTAAGTATGGTGGTGTGTGTATTACTGTATATGCAAGTAAATGTATGTTTTATTCTTTATTAGCATGAGTGACTATGTGTGTGAGTAACTCTATGGATGAGTGGCATTGTGTAACAGGATGTATAGATGTATGAGTACATATGATGAGTGAGTACATGTATGAGTGACTGTATAGGACTGTTGGTGAATGAGTGGATGTGTATGTGGATCTTAGAATTACTGAAGAGGTTGTTGTAACTGGTATTGGTATGTCCATTGTTTTGAAATTTTTAGTCTCTATTTTTGAATGTGTGTATCAAAGCTTATATTAAGGTGAGAGGAGGTCTGCCACTCTATCACAAGGATGATGTCATCAGTGATGTCATCAGTGATGTCATTTGAGATGTCATCAGTGATGTCATGAGTGATGTCACTGACCATGTCATGAGTGATGTAATATGTGACGTCATCAGCAGTGCATTGCGGGCGCGCGAGTTATAGTTAGCTGAACTAACTATAACGGGGCAATTTCATTGGTTTTTTACGAGTAAAATGTCCAGCTAACTATAACATGTGTGAAACCTATGGTTTTTTCACTGAATTTCTAAGGTTTTTTAAATGCTAATTCCTAACTATAACGTGTGTGAAACCTATGGTTTTTTCAGTGAATTTCTAAGGTTTTTTAAATGCTAATTCCTAACTATAACGTGTGTGAAACCCATGGTTTTTTCAGTGAATTTGCAAGGTTTTTTAAATGCTAATTCCTAAATATAACGTGTGTGAAACCCATGGTTTTTTCAGTGAATTTGCAAGGTTTTTTATATGCTATTTTTTTTTTTATTCTTCATTTTTTTCAAACATATTTTTAATTTAATTTTCTTATCTTTTATAAAGACTATGCTTAAATTTTTAAAATCCTTAAATATTTTTTTTATATATATTTTTTAAAATAAACATGTAAAATTTATTTCCAGTTTTTTTTTTTTTTTTATTATTTTTTTTTATAGTACGCGTACCGTAAGCTCACGGTAAGCGTACGGTTTACGCAACGCCCGTAATCTATCTACGCTGCTTGCGTATAGTTACGTACTTTGCGTAGCCGCGCGTACTGCGCGTGGGACGCGTGCGCGCTTACGCAACACGCGCACGTTACGCGGAAGTGCCGGGAAATGACTGTTATGCGCATGCGCGCAAGCGCGTGTCTTTTTTACGCGCACGCGTACTTTTTGCCGTAAGCGTACCGTAAGCGTACCGTAAGCGTACGGTAGGTGATGTGATCTTGAAACACAACTTTTGATTGGTTGAAACTACTTTCAGTTCTAGAACTCTCCTACACCACACCCATTCCCCTCATTTCTGCTTGTGATCCCTTGGGAGAAGGAGCTGGTTTGTCTTTGGGATACGATGGCAGAACAGCAGAGCTCTTCTGAGAGTGAGGCTAGCACCAGCAGCACTGTCTTGAGGCAGAGAGCGAGGAAAGTAAAGCCTTCTTACGTTTGGGAGTATTTTACTTTTCCAGAAGGCCAGCAAAAGGTGAATGCACCCTTAGTTACTTGCAAGCTGTGTAAGCGTGTACTTTCTAGAGGTAATCCTAACAGGAAGTATTCCTTTGGGAATCACACCATGAAGAGACACCTCCAGGAAGTACACAGAAGGACACATGGTCATCTTTTTGGAGGTAACTCTTCAGAAAGACGAGCCAGTACATCCACAGCAGCTCAGCCTGGACCATCATCTGCAGGGCAGACTCCTTCTTCTGCAGGTCAGGTGAGCCCTTCATCTGTGGGGGGAGAATCTCCTTTTGCTGGCCCTCTGGAAATTAACCCTCGGTTTGCGAGGGTTGAAGTACGGTGCGCCACTTGTCACGATCTAATTACTTATAGGGAGACCAGTGTTTCCCTGGTGAACAGTAAAATAGATCAGCACACTTGTCGTACCGTCTAATATTCCCAATCTTTCTTTCCTCTGTCCCTGCATGAACACAACGGTTCTTTTAAGAGCCAACCTTATCTTTCATCTTTTTTTGTCTTTTTTTTTAAAAACTTTTTTTTTTTTTTTTTAGCGTACGCGTACGGTAAGCGTACCTTTTTTTTATTTTTAAAAAAAAAACACTAAAAATCATTTATCTCATTACAAAGTCCTTGAGAGACTACAATTTTTATTTTTAACTTACCATACTCACTCAAAAAAATATTTATTCATTTGTTTTTTTTAAAAATAGTTTTTAAAATGGTTGTAGTTTCCGAAAATTTTCTATATCGATCTGAAAATAAAGAAAAAAGTATTAATATTTTTTATCCATTTTATAATACAATACACATATTTACATTTTTTTAAAAAAAATATTTTTGCCTTATTTTTGCTGTTTTCAGAATATATTGCAATTCACTATTAATTGTGAAAGCAATTGCATTCATCATTTTACAGCGGGCAAAAAAAATTAACAATCACAAAGATTGTATTAAAAAAGCCCAGAATGTCTTCTCACTTAAACTTATCATTACAGAAATGCATATTATTCTAAAAAAATATCATCTAAAAACAATACTTTTTTCTTTAAAATACCGTCTGATATGTTTGTTTCAGAAGTATAATCACAATATTATATCTCAAATAACTCCAAAATACATCTGATTTTATTTCCTTTAGGCCAAATAGTATTTTTTTTTTTTCCTGGAATAAATTTCCAAGGGAAAACCATTAAAATTCTAAAGTTTAATCTGTCCAGATCTCACCAATTCTCTGTAACATTTTGGTTCACGAAAATTTTTTGAATAATTTATTTAGTCCACAATAGAATTGCTTACTTTTCCACATGGCCAAATAGTAATTTTTTAAATCATTTTTGAAAAAATTTCCAATGGCAGTCCAATAGCATTCCATAAATTAAAATGTGCAGAAGTTACCGATTATCTCTAAATTATTGGTTTTTGAAAATTGCATTAAAATTTAAAAAAGTCCACATTACAATTGGTTATCTTTCCTTTAGGCCAAATGATAATTTTAAAAATCTTTTTTCTACAAAATTGCAATGGTAATCCAGTAAAATGGTAAAATTATTTTGTCCAGATCTTGCCAAATCTCTCTAAAATTTAGGTTTCAGGAAGATTAGATAGGAATTTGCTAAATCAAAAGGCAAACGTTGTTTGAAAATCAATTTGGAATCATTACACAGTGTCCAGCCTTTTTCACATTTTAGATAAACTGTGTAATGTCCAGAAGTAACAGTAGGTCCATCATGGAAAATTATTGCAACAGTTACAAAAGTTTTTCCTGAAATTGATAATTGCTGTCCTGTAAACTTCTTTATTAAAGTATCCAATTTTGATCCATCAGCTCTACATCGTTGCATCATTAAAATTACATACTGTCCGTATTCCCTTAAAATTAATGTTGAAAACATGTCAGAATTACACTCACCACATTTCATGCTATGATTAGCATCTTTAACTAATTTTGCAAAAGTGACTGTTTTACTCTCTGGCAATGTCAAATAAATAAACCTTTCATTATCAACAATAGAGCCACATATATTATAACAATTATCACAACTATGTTCCCATTTATAAGAGAGACCAAAAAAAATGTCAATGGGAACTCCTTCTTCTTCCACTACCTGAAGAAAATACATCAAAAATTCGTGTGCATCTTGCTGTTCATTTTGAGAAAACTGTGTTCGTCCTGAACATACATCTAAAAGTTTTCTAATTTCAGTAGCACTTTCTATTTGAGTTTTATCTTTACTCAGCTTTTGAAAAAGGAGACTGAGCTCTGAACAGAATCTTTTTCCCTGATTTACTATTATCTGCTCTTGCAAACTTTCCAGATAAAATGCAACATTCAGCACTACATTAGCGTAGCAGTTGACACCAGAGCTATTTTCAAAATGACATCCTACAACCTGTTCTTCATTTTCCTTATTCTTTTTGCTTGCAATTACATCACTCCTCTTTTTTTTCCTCTTCTCTACATCTTCATTACAGATATTCTCATTTCTCCTTTTACGAGAAACTACACGTTTCTCCAACACAGGATACTGACCTAAATGAGGAGCATAGCTTCTTCTTAATCTATTATACTCCTTTACACAGTTTGTATCAGCACTAACTTTTGAGTCATCAAAGTCTATCATGAATAAACCTGATAATGTTTTGACTCGTGACAAAGCTACATATGCCATACCTTCTTTGAACACAGTTGAACCAATGTTCACAAATGCACAATCTACAGTCAATCCTTGAGACTTGTGGATAGTTACAGCATATGCTAGTGAAAACGGAAACTGCTTCCTACGTACATATAAGTCTTTCACAAGCATGAAACGAACTGAACAACGACAAATGTCTTTAACTTCCTCTATCTGATCAAATTTTATCTGTAAACATTCAATTCCTTCTTTTTTCTGATAATTAATAAAACCCACAACTCTTCCCATCGCTCCATTCACTAAGCCTTTCTCAACATCCAAATTTCTCCTTAAAAACACTCTACAGTTCATGCAAACATAAAGATTTTTTTCTAATCCTGCTGTTTTGGAGATGTTCTTCTCTAGTGAGTCCAATTTATTTTTCAGTTTGCCTGTTACTGTGACTGTAATTCTTCCATCCTCAATTTTGTCCACTGCTTCCAATTTCCTGATGTCTTCCTTTTCCAATTTCAAAAGCTCCTCATTAAATATTGAGCATTCACGTAGAGTTGGCATTAAGCAGATGACACTTTTGTTTTCTGCAATATTCTTGTATATTTTCTCTGCAACTATTTCTTCCTTTGGAAATAAATTATGTAGCAGCCGACTCTGTAATGCTTTTTTCCCAACATCTGTGAGTAGTCCAATCCTGATATCTTTCAGAATACTTCCATATTCTTCATCGTTTGCTTGCCTCATATTAGTTGTAAGTTCCTTGTACTCAAAGAAGGACCAAATATTTGTATTTCCAATGCTTCCCAATGACTTCTTCGTGTCTTCATGTGTCACAGTATTAAACACTGGTTGTCCTTTAACTGGAGTAAGTTGCAAAAGATCCCCAAAAACTATGACGTGTTTTCCACCAAATAACACGTCATAGTCTGTCTTCAAAATTTGCTGCATTCTTAAATGCACAAAGGCAAGCATTAAGTTTGATACCATGCTCACCTCATCAATAATGAGAACTTGCATCTTCTTCAATACTCGTGAAACTTCCAAGGATGCTTCTCCAGTTAGCTTGTTGAATTGTATTTTGTTCTCATGCTCCACTGGTAACATTAGCAAACGATGTAAGGTGATTCCTTTTATGTTATATGCTGCTAACCCAGTTGGAGCAGTAACCACACAAGACAAAGTAGAATCCGTTTTTTGCTTTAGGTAGCTTCTGATGACTTTAATTAGGAAACTTTTTCCAGTGCCAGCTTGTCCGCTTACATACATCCTGATTGGATGAAATGATGTGCATGAGCACTCTTTTTTGATATGTAGAAATCCGTGATCAATTTTGTTTCTGATCTCTTCATAAATTTGTTGCTGCTCTTGATTCAGTTGTCTTTCCAAATTTTCTAAGTCTATAAATTCTTCTTGAGCTAGATTCATAGCCGTTTCCACTTCATTCATGGCTATTGATGCTTCATTTTCAACGATTGGTTGTCCTAGGGGATCTTGACTGTGTGTTCCTGAACTTTGGCTGTCCTGAGAACTGTCTCTAGCTATTTCTGCTGCAATTGTAGTTTCCTGTTCAATTTCTTCATTTAACATTTGCAGATAAGTTGAGAATGTACTGCATTGTATGCTGTCTTTGCAAGCATTAAAAGAATCTTCATAGCTCTGGAATTCTCCCAGTAGTTCATCCTCTGTACGCCATGGTTTAAACAACTGTAAAAGAGCCAAGTAGTAAAATTCTTTCTTGTCGGTAGTGTCGCAACTCAGCTTCCGGTGATTTATCAAACTTCCTTTGGTTTGCTTCACCAAACATCCTTCTTCACCAACAACTTTATATTTTCCACTGTTGATGTCTTCTGCAGCTTTCCGTGAATAAATGTAGTTCTGCAGCACTTCATAGAGACACATGTTCTCCAGATGATGACTTCTCTTGGGATAATATGTGTCCAACATGTTTGTTTTCAATATGTCTGTACTTTCTGGGTCATTCTCGGCCAAATATTCAATTTCTCCAACAGATTTCAGTACCCGATTTCTCATTGCTGCAAGGCCTAAACTTGCCCAAATTATTCTTCTTGACTTCGAGTAGAGACTTGCAGAAGATAACCTATCTGAACATTCGTAGGATCCAATTTCTCGATGCGATAACATCTTCAAACTAAAACTGTACAGCTTCTTACTGACAGTCTTCTCGTGAGAAATCTCTTCCCACATTTCCTTCAATTCTGTTTTTTCTGATTTCGTAATGTAAGACGTTACATATCGAGCAACAGCAATGGAATTGTCAGCAACATACTGTATATCCATGTTAGCGTTCCACATGGATAAAATGACTGGGTTGTAGTCATTTATATTTTTTGATTCTTCTTTTCTTTTAAGGTTGTAGGTATTCTTAGGTGATTTTCTTGTGATAGTATGTCTCACAGCTGACATAAAACTGTTGACTCTTCCATTTGTAAGAACAGGTCTAGGAAATCCAAATCGACATTTAGTGTAGTATTTTTCTTTGCTCTTGTATTTCCGTCGACAGTATTTTCCACACCGATGACTTTGGAAACGTAGAACTTGCTCCTTTAACTTGTTCTCTTCTGTGTTTTTAGGTATAGCACATGTTGCATATTCTTCAATGTAAGATAACACTGCTTCATCAGTATCTGTTCCAAACTTTGGGGCATCCTTGATCCACAGCAGCATATGAATATGAGGAGCACCTCTTGCCTGGTACTCTTTTCTCCAAAAGAAATCCACTACTTCTCCAAGGGGTGGATTTTTTTTATTGCAGATGAAGGACATCATAGCCTCAAATCTATGATTGAAATATCTGCAAACATTAACCGGATCCAATGAGCACAGTTCTCCTGCTGTCTTGTATTCGATGTTTTCAATGTTTGAATTGGCCTCTCGTAGAAAATCCAGTAAATCATCCCAAGCGTACTCGGCGCAGCTTAGGGTAAGGAACCATGTTGGTGTTCCTAAGTTGCGTAACATGCATTTTAGTTCACCATGGCGTCGGTACCAATATTCATTTGTCCCACGCTGACAAGCCATCAGATTGATCAGTTGTGTTTCCAAATGATCATCTCGGTGCTGCACTTTCTCCATAAAATCCTTAGCAGACACATTTTGTAAATGTACTCCACTTTTTAAAATGTGATTTACTGCATAAGACAGTGCAGACAAGTCGCTTTCAAATAAAAGATGGAACAAATAAGGGATACTTTGTCGAAATCTGGGATCTTCAGCATATAGTCTTGTAGTCCGATACTCAGAAGCTGGAATCTGTTCCGGACGTTCATCGTATCGTCCTCCTTTTCCTTTAGGAAACAGCTGGGGAAAACATCGAGCTTCCAAGCTCTCCTCCCATACACTCACAGGATTTCCTTTTGCTTTCTTCATCTGAAAGAGATCAATATTGTCTCCCATAACTTCTTTCGAATGGAGAGGATGTATGCTAAAATGTTCATAAATTTCTTCTTCCTTTGACTTGTCCACTTTTTCAATTTGTCCAGTTGGTGTTTCTGTGTCTCCTTGTAAATCTTCTTCTTCTTCTTCTTCTTCTATATAAATTGATTCATACCATTTGTTTTTTTTTTTCAAATACAAATTTGCTCTTTGTACTTTCCGCACATCTACCAGCTCCTGCCAAATCTTCTTATTCTTTGTAGGGACACCATTAACCAGAATAATTAATGGTTCAGTTTCCAAAGTATCTGCATCAATAGTTTCCATATTTTTTTTCAAATCCAAGGGCAAATACACCACTCTACCTTTTAAACCTCTCAGTAAATCTGAAGGAGGTAATTTACCAGTTTTGGGCTCCATACGTACTATGGTCTGGAACGGATGAACACATTGAATGAGTATAGACTCATATGTATTTAATTCAGAAAGTTCAGCAGGAATAGCATCCAATTCTAAATTATTATGTACAGCTCTGGTCGGCATTCTATTTTCCTCTAACTTGTTGTAGCAGTATTTGCAAATACGCTGATCTTCACCCAATTCAAAACAATTTTCAAGAAATATATATGTGGCAAAATCCATCCACTTATAATTATCTTCATTTTCACTCTTTCTGTAGAGATCAACATTCCTAGTTTGTTTTCTATAATGAGTTCTGCGGCAACAAATACAAGTAACATTTGGTCTTTCATTAGAGACTATTGCAAATTTTGTTATGTGATCATTAAATGTGTTACTTACAGAGGGTTCTACATTCTCTTCCACTTCTGCCTCATTTATTGTGTCCTTCTCTGCACTGTTTTGTTCAGGACCAAAGTAACAAAACTGAATTTCATCAACAACCTTCTCTACATCTGATACCGTTCCTCGGAACAGAGCCCTATTCAATTCATTTAACTTTATTGCTGGACTTTTGGCAAAATACAACCGTCTCACAAACTTTCTTATTTCAGTATGATGAACAGCCAGCATCCTAAAATGATGGAAAACACTATTGCACACTTTTCTAGATAGACAAGCAAGAGAATGACCCTGCAAACCAGTATTCTCTCTCACTCTGCATGGATCCAGACTTTGAAGCACCTTAATCTTTTGTTTTACACTTTTTTTACTATATTCTCTTAGAAACTCTCGAAATCTGTCAATAGATTCCTGACGCACAGTGCAAATACTACTACAATTCCAAGTGTACACTGGGGCTTTAGGACGTCTCCCCATTGCCTCATCTGCCATCACTTGTACCTCATCTCTTGGAACCATTATCTCCTTCTCCATTATGCAACCGTTTTTTACTTCGTATGAACGACCTCTGGTGTCAACTGCATGCAGCAAACTATTGCTTTGAAAATAGCTTTCTTCATTAAAAAAAGGTTCACTACTTGAACTATGCATCCACTTTCCTAAAAACACTTTACAAAAGTTTGTTCTGTTCACTACTCTTTTGCTTTTGCTTTGTGATTTCAGTACATTAACCATTTTATCTAATGTACGCATCCTATTCAAAATTAATATGAATAGTTTCCTTTTTAATTCTAATGCTTTTGCTGCAATGGCTTCAATTTCTTTTTTTCTCTTATAATATTTAGCCTTCTGCTTATATTTCTTTATATCCTTTATCAAATTGGACATAACTCTTCTCTGAAACATTTTTCTACGTATCTCTTTAAATGCTGTTTTTCTGTTTATGTTAAACTTTTCAATTGCAGAAGGTATATTTGCATTAACTAAATCCTCAATTTTTTGCTGTTCTGTAGGTTTTGTTACATTTTTCCGAGAACAGACATTTTGTACATTTTTGTTTGTTTTCAATATTTTGTTTAGGAATTGTCTTTTTTGCTTACCAGAAGATTTTTTCTTTTTCCCAACATCAGCATCTTCTACTAACTTTGGTCCTCCAGTTGTCCTCAAATATAGTTTTTTTTTTAGAGTTTTTTGAACTCGAGATTTTGTAGGCATCTTAAATTTTGTTCACTGTTCTTCAGCAATACCTGAAAAAAACTAAAAAAAAAATCCTTTATTGTATTTAAATATATTACTACATTTCTTTTCACAATAGTCACAAAACGAAATTTCTTTGCCATTTTCAATGCACACAAACTGCTCTTTTTTTAAAATTTATTTAAATGCACATGTCCAAGCTTTTTTTTTTTTTCAGATCACCACCGTGTGTATTCTCTGTGACTGCCTACACTCCAGCAGGGGCCACCAGCCTTAGTGATGCTGAATGTATTTGCATTACAGACTTAAACCTGAAAACCCCACTCGCTTCTAATTACTGTGCATGACTATACATGGCAAGCACATGGGTGTGTGCTAAGCCTCTGCTTCTTCCCCCAAAAATTCGCTCCTCTTTTCCATCTACTGCAACTGTGAAATCACCAGAGCAAGACGCAATAAATTTCTGCCTATAATTCTTCTATGCACACAGAGTCATGTTTTCACATTAGTGCCAAAACGAAATTTCTTTGCCAATTTGAAAGCACACTTACTGCTCTTTTTTTTTCGGGCCAAGTGAAAATCTCTTTTTACACTTTGAAATCACTTTTACAGACTGACACATTCTGAAACCTTTTTTTTAAATTTATTTAAATGCACATGTCCAAGCTGTTTTTTTTTCAGACCACCACCGTGTGTATTCTCTGTGACTGCCTACACTCCAGCAGGAGCAACCAGCCTTAGTGATGCTGAATGTATTTGCATTACAGACTTAAACCTGAAAACCCCACTCGCTTCTAATTACTGTGCATGACTATACATGGCAAGCACATGGGTGTGTGCTAAGCCTCTGCTTCTTCCCCCAAAAATTCGCTCCTCTTTTCCATCTACTGCAACTGTGAAATCACCAGAGCAAGACGCAATACATTTCTGCCTATAATTCTTCTATGCACACAGAGTCATGTTTTCACATAAGTGCCAAAACGAAATTTCTATGCCAATTTGAAAGCACACTTACTGCTCTTTTTTTTTTGGGCCAAGTGAAAATCTCTTTTTACACTTTGAAATCACTTTTACAGACTGACACATTCTGAAACCTTTTTTTTTAAATTTATTTAAATGCACATGTCCAAGCTGTTTTTTTTTCAGACCACCACCGTGTGTATTCTCTGTGACTGCCTACACTCCAGCAGGGGCAACCAGCCTTAGTGATGCTGAATGTATTTGCATTACAGACTTAAACCTGAAAACCCCACTCGCTTCTAATTACTGTGCATGACTATACATGGCAAGCACATGGGTGTGTGCTAAGCCTCTGCTTCTTCCCCCAAAAATTCGCTCCTCTTTTCCATCTACTGCAACTGTGAAATCACCAGAGCAAGACGCAATACATTTCTGCCTATAATTCTTCTATGCACACAGAGTCATGTTTTCACATAAGTGCCAAAACGAAATTTCTTTGCCAATTTGAAAGCACACTTACTGCTCCTTTTTTTTTCGGGCCAAGTGAAAATCTCTTTTTACACTTTGAAATCACTTTTACAGACTGACACATTCTGAAACCTTTTTTTTTAAATTTATTTAAATGCACATGTCGAAGCTGTTTTTTTTTCAGACCACCACCGTGTGTATTCTCTGTGACTGCCTACACTCCAGCAGGGGCAACCAGCCTTAGTGATGCTGAATGTATTTGCATTACAGACTTAAACCTGAAAACCCCACTCGCTTCTAATTACTGTGCATGACTATACATGGCAAGCACATGGGTGTGTGCTAAGCCTCTGCTTCTTCCCCCAAAAATTCGCTCCTCTTTTCCATCTACTGCAACTGTGAAATCACCAGAGCAAGACGCAATACATTTCTGCCTATAATTCTTCTATGCACACAGAGTCATGTTTTCACATTAGTGCCAAAACGAAATTTCTTTGCCAAATTGAAAGCACACTTACTGCTCTTTTTTTTTTGGGCCAAGTAAAAATCTCTTTTTACACTTTGAAATCACTTTTACAGACTGACACATTCTGAAACCTTTTTTTTTAAATTTATTTAAATGCACATGTCCAAGCTGTTTTTTTTTCAGACCACCACCGTGTGTATTCTCTGTGACTGCCTACACTCCAGCAGGAGCAACCAGCCTTAGTGATGCTGAATGTATTTGCATTACAGACTTAAACCTGAAAACCCCACTCGCTTCTAATTCCTGTGCATGACTATACATGGCAAGCACATGGGTGTGTGCTAAGCCTCTGCTTCTTCCCCCAAAAATTCGCTCCTCTTTTCCATCTACTGCAACTGTGAAATCACCAGAGCAAGACGCAATACATTTCTGCCTATAATTCTTCTATGGACACAGAGTCATGTTTTCACATTAGTGCCAAAACGAAATTTCTTTGCCAAATTGAAAGCACACTTACTGCTCCTTTTTTTTTCGGGCCAAGTGAAAATCTCTTTTTACACTTTGAAATCACTTTTACAGACTGACACATTCTGAAACCTTTTTTTTAAATTTATTTAAATGCACATGTCCAAGCTGTTTTTTTTTCAGACCACCACCGTGTGTATTCTCTGTGACTGCCTACACTCCAGCAGGGGCAACCAGCCTTAGTGATGCTGAATGTATTTGCATTACAGACTTAAACCTGAAAACCCCACTCGCTTCTAATTACTGTGCATGACTATACATGGCAAGCACATGGGTGTGTGCTAAGCCTCTGCTTCTTCCCCCAAAAATTCGCTCCTCTTTTCCATCTACTGCAACTGTGAAATCACCAGAGCAAGACGCAATAAATTTCTGCCTATAATTCTTCTATGCACACAGAGTCATGTTTTCACATAAGTGCCAAAACGAAATTTCTTTGCCAATTTGAAAGCACACTTACTGCTCCTTTTTTTTTCGGGCCAAGTGAAAATCTCTTTTTACACTTTGAAATCACTTTTACAGACTGACACATTCTGAAACCTTTTTTTTAAATTTATTTAAATGCACATGTCCAAGCTGTTTTTTTTTCAGACCACCACCGTGTGTATTCTCTGTGACTGCCTACACTCCAGCAGGGGCAACCAGCCTTAGTGATGCTGAATGTATTTGCATTACAGACTTAAACCTGAAAACCCCACCCGCTTCTAATTACTGTGCATGACTATACATGGCAAGCACATGGGTGTGTGCTAAGCCTCTGCTTCTTCCCCCAAAAATTCGCTCCTCTTTTCCATCTACTGCAACTGTGAAATCACCAGAGCAAGACGCAATAAATTTCTGCCTATAATTCTTCTATGCACACAGAGTCATGTTTTCACATAAGTGCCAAAACGAAATTTCTTTGCCAATTTGAAAGCACACTTACTGCTCCTTTTTTTTTCGGGCCAAGTGAAAATCTCTTTTTACACTTTGAAATCACTTTTACAGACTGACACATTCTGAAACCTTTTTTTTAAATTTATTTAAATGCACATGTCCAAGCTGTTTTTTTTTCAGACCACCACCGTGTGTATTCTCTGTGACTGCCTACACTCCAGCAGGGGCAACCAGCCTTAGTGATGCTGAATGTATTTGCATTACAGACTTAAACCTGAAAACCCCACCCGCTTCTAATTACTGTGCATGACTATACATGGCAAGCACATGGGTGTGTGCTAAGCCTCTGCTTCTTCCCCCAAAAATTCGCTCCTCTTTTCCATCTACTGCAACTGTGAAATCACCAGAGCAAGACGCAATACATTTCTGCCTATAATTCTTCTATGCACACAGAGTCATGTTTTCACATAAGTGCCAAAACGAAATTTCTTTGCCAATTTGAAAGCACACTTACTGCTCTTTTTTTTTCGGGCCAAGTGAAAATCTCTTTTACAGACTGACACATTATGAATCCACCATGTGTAACTACAACAAAAACAATTCCCATTTCTATTATTCATTTCTTAAGTTACCACATACATCCCCTCTCAAACTGTAAACTCACCTTTAAATTTAGTTAGTTGTGAAAGAAATGTGTCACTCAAACAGCAGATTATCAGAGCCAGGATCTCTGTTCTGTACACCTCTCTCCTCTCAGCAGAACCAGATAATGGCAAACTTTCCCTCTATTTTTCCACACATATACATGTAAGTTTCAAATCTCAGTGCTTCCCCCTTTTTTTCAAATGTAATGACACATTTCTATTGGTTGAAAACCAACCCTTTTCCAAAAGTACCCTGCCCCCAACTTGACTTCTGCCTAGTACCCTTCCCCCAACTTGACTTCTGCCTGCTACCATAGCAACAGCTCATGGAACACTGCTGTGTGCAGTTAGGTCAGAAGTTCGACACACAATGTTTCAATTCCACAGAGCAAGAGTGCTTGACTTTTCAAACCTAACTGCAAATCCATAGTACTGTTCTTTGGTTACACATTTTTTTGTACCAATACAAAACATGCTTCTATTAATTTTCACATACAGCCTATTTTTTATTCTAGAATGGTATGAAACAGCCAATCAGTTCTTTTTGTTTTGTAAAAAATATGTATGCCTCCATTTCCAAACTGTCTTTATTTTCATATTGCCATTCTACTGAAAGACACCTCCTGAGTGCATCCAGTTCTCCTTTGAAGATGTTCACAGTGTGGATTGTAGGGCACAGCTATGTCTTCTGGAGTGAAAAGTTTGCAGAGAAAACAGATATGGTGAGAGACCTTGCTTTGCCAAATGTAGACATTAAATGGATTGGTCAGAGAGGGTTAAAGTGGCACCAATTGATGCCATTGGTGAAATCCTTCATGCAAATCCAACACCCTGACCTCATAATAGTGCACTGTGGTGGCAATGACCTAGGCACTTTGACTGGGGTAGGTCTGGAAATGCTTATGAAGGACACCTTTGCACAACTGTTTACACTTTTCCCTAAAACTGCCTTTGTGTTTTCCAACATATGCCAAAGGCAAAAATGGAACTGGTCCAATCATTTCTGTCCACAGATTGACAAAGCAAGAAAGCACGTCAACAAATCTGTTTCTGCTTTCCTCCGTGACTATGGTATGGGTGCCATTTACCACAACAACTTGCGTTACGACATGCAAGACATTTATAGAGGAGATGGTGTGCACTTCAATGATGAAGGGAACAGAGTCTTCCTCTTGAACCTTAGACTCTGCATCGGTACTTACTTGTAAGTACCACTAAAAAAATGACTCCATAAACACAACAGCTCTTTTTAGAGGTCCCTAATTTCTAAACTCTTAAATCTGATTTTCATTTATTTATTTTTATTTTTTTTACCGTACGCTTACCGTGAGCTTACCGTACGCGTACCCCGTGATTTTTTTTAAAATCAATAAATGTTTTTTTTGTACTTTTCTGTCCTTCTTTGACCCCCTTACAATTGTTAGGGGGTCTGTAACTCTCCTCATTGCCCCCTTACTTTGTTTTCACTCTTTTTTTTCAGAGTGAAATACACAAAATGGCGGCCGCCGCTTCCTGGTTTCGGCCGATTCGAATGTTTACTAAGATCTAAGAGCCAATCAGAATCGCGCTCGCGCACGCCACCGTACGCTTACCGTAAGCGTACGGTAAGCGTACCGTAAGCGGGCTCAGATATATATATTGATTTAAAGGCTATTTTCTCAGAATCTACTGAACAGATTTACACCAAACCTACAAAAGGCACTTCCTTGACCTGAGGACTACCTCTCTGCCAAATTTTGAGTAATTCTGTTCAGCCGTTCGGGCTGTAGGTCGTTCTAAAGGTCCTATGGAAAAATGCATGGGAAAAACGCGTTTTGGGACCCCCCTTTTATCTCAGCCCCCGCTTGACGGATCCCCCCGAGACTTTCAGGGTAGGAGCGGAGCGTAGCGCCCCACCTATTTTGAGAAATTCGTGAGGATTCGTCGACCGGCGCCAAAGTTATTCAAAATAGAATGTTGAGGTTTTCCTATGGAAACGTGGTCCTAACTATAACTACCTACTGGCGACCGCCAGTAGGTAATATATATATATATATATACATATATTATCTACTGGCGGTCACCAGTAGATAGTTATAGTTATATAATGGATGATTTGTTTTTGAAAAATTGATTGTATAACTGACTGATTAAGTGTATCTTAGTGAATACATGGCTTAGTGAGTAATGTTTAAATATGTAAGTATCTGTATCAGTCTCTCACTTTGTGTATAAGTGGCTGTATGGGCTGGTGAGTAGCTACATGAGTGTCTATATAGGTTATTAGTTGGTTTTTTGAGTATCAGTCTGAGTGTCTGTATGGTACGGTGGGGGGTATTACGTAGTGCATAGATGCATGAATGAGTGACTCACTGTTTGTATGTGTTGAAGACAGCATGTGTGCAGGACTGTATGGGTGGATGAGTGTGTGTATGGGTGTGTTAGTGAGTGAATGACTGTCTCAATAGTGTCTTCAGGAGTAACTACATATGTTTTTAACTAGTATATGTGACTATTGGTGTATATATGTGAGTATATGTGAGAGGGAGAGATTGAAAGAGTTCCTGTATGAATAAGTATGTGTTTCTATAAGTGATTGTTTAAAAGACTAAGTATGTGTAAGTTTCCGTAGAAGTAAGTATGGTGGTGTGTGTATTACTGTATATGCAAGTAAATGTATGTTTTATTCTTTATTAGCATGAGTGACTATGTGTGTGAGTAACTCTATGGATGAGTGGCATTGTGTAACAGGATGTATAGATGTATGAGTACATATGATGAGTGAGTACATGTATGAGTGACTGTATAGGACTGTTGGTGAATGAGTGGATGTGTATGTGGATCTTAGAATTACTGAAGAGGTTGTTGTAACTGGTATTGGTATGTCCATTGTTTTGAAATTTTTAGTCTCTATTTTTGAATGTGTGTATCAAAGCTTATATTAAGGTGAGAGGAGGTCTGCCACTCTATCACAAGGATGATGTCATCAGTGATGTCATCAGTGATGTCATTTGAGATGTCATCAGTGATGTCATGAGTGATGTCACTGACCATGTCATGAGTGATGTAATATGTGACGTCATCAGCAGTGCATTGCGGGCGCGCGAGTTATAGTTAGCTGAACTAACTATAACGGGGCAATTTCATTGGTTTTTTACGAGTAAAATGTCCAGCTAACTATAACATGTGTGAAACCTATGGTTTTTTCACTGAATTTCTAAGGTTTTTTAAATGCTAATTCCTAACTATAACGTGTGTGAAACCTATAGTTTTTTCAGTGAATTTCTAAGGTTTTTTAAATGCTAATTCCTAACTATAACGTGTGTGAAACCCATGGTTTTTTCAGTGAATTTGCAAGGTTTTTTAAATGCTAATTCCTAAATATAACGTGTGTGAAACCCATGGTTTTTTCAGTGAATTTGCAAGGTTTTTTATATGCTATTTTTTTTTTTATTCTTCATTTTTTTCAAACATATTTTTAATTTAATTTTCTTATCTTTTATAAAGACTATGCTTAAATTTTTAAAATCCTTAAATATTTTTTTTATATATATTTTTTAAAATAAACATGTAAAATTTATTTCCAGTTTTTTTTTTTTTTTTATTATTTTTTTTTATAGTACGCGTACCGTAAGCTCACGGTAAGCGTACGGTTTACGCAACGCCCGTAATCTATCTACGCTGCTTGCGTATAGTTACGTACTTTGCGTAGCCGCGCGTACTGCGCGTGGGACGCGTGCGCGCTTACGCAACACGCGCACGTTACGCGGAAGTGCCGGGAAATGACTGTTATGCGCATGCGCGCAAGCGCGTGTCTTTTTTACGCGCACGCGTACTTTTTGCCGTAAGCGTACCGTAAGCGTACCGTAAGCGTACGGTAGGTGATGTGATCTTGAAACACAACTTTTGATTGGTTGAAACTACTTTCAGTTCTAGAACTCTCCTACACCACACCCATTCCCCTCATTTCTGCTTGTGATCCCTTGGGAGAAGGAGCTGGTTTGTCTTTGGGATACGATGGCAGAACAGCAGAGCTCTTCTGAGAGTGAGGCTAGCACCAGCAGCACTGTCTTGAGGCAGAGAGCGAGGAAAGTAAAGCCTTCTTACGTTTGGGAGTATTTTACTTTTCCAGAAGGCCAGCAAAAGGTGAATGCACCCTTAGTTACTTGCAAGCTGTGTAAGCGTGTACTTTCTAGAGGTAATCCTAACAGGAAGTATTCCTTTGGGAATCACACCATGAAGAGACACCTCCAGGAAGTACACAGAAGGACACATGGTCATCTTTTTGGAGGTAACTCTTCAGAAAGACGAGCCAGTACATCCACAGCAGCTCAGCCTGGACCATCATCTGCAGGGCAGACTCCTTCTTCTGCAGGTCAGGTGAGCCCTTCATCTGTGGGGGGAGAATCTCCTTTTGCTGGCCCTCTGGAAATTAACCCTCGGTTTGCGAGGGTTGAAGTACGGTGCGCCACTTGTCACGATCTAATTACTTATAGGTAGACCAGTGTTTCCCTGGTGAACAGTAAAATAGATCAGCACACTTGTCGTACCGTCTAATATTCCCAATCTTTCTTTCCTCTGTCCCTGCATGAACACAACGGTTCTTTTAAGAGCCAACCTTATCTTTCATCTTTTTTTTTCTTTTTTTTTAAAAACTTTTTTTTTTTTTTTTTACCGTACGCGTACGGTAAGCGTACCTTTTTTTTATTTTTTTAAAAAAAACACTAAAAATCATTTATCTCATTACAAAGTCCTTGAGAGACTACAATTTTTATTTTTAACTTACCATACTCACTCAAAAAAATATTTATTCATTTGTTTTTTTTAAAAATAGTTTTTAAAATGGTTGTAGTTTCCGAAAATTTTCTATATCGATCTGAAAATAAAGAAAAAAGTATTAATATTTTTTATCCATTTTATAATACAATACACATATTTACATTTTTAAAAAAAATATATTTTTGCCTTATTTTTGCTGTTTTCAGAATATATTGCATTTCACTATTAATTGTGAAAGCAATTGCATTCATCATTTTACAGCGGGCAAAAAAAATTAACAATCACAAAGATTGTATTAAAAAAGCCCAGAATGTCTTCTCACTTAAACTTATCATTACAGAAATGCATATTATTCTAAAAAAATATCATCTAAAAACAATACTTTTTTCTTTAAAATACCGTCTGATATGTTTGTTTCAGAAGTATAATCACAATATTATATCTCAAATAACTCCAAAATACATCTGATTTTATTTCCTTTAGGCCAAATAGTATTTTTTTTTTTTTCCTGGAATAAATTTCCAAGGGAAAACCATTAAAATTCTAAAGTTTAATCTGTCCAGATCTCACCAATTCTCTGTAACATTTTGGTTCACGAAAATTTTTTGAATAATTTATTTAGTCCACAATAGAATTGCTTACTTTTCCACATGGCCAAATAGTAATTTTTTAAATCATTTTTGAAAAAATTTCCAATGGCAGTCCAATAGCATTCCATAAATTAAAATGTGCAGAAGTTACCGATTATCTCTAAATTATTGGTTTTTGAAAATTGCATTAAAATTTAAAAAAGTCCACATTACAATTGGTTATCTTTCCTTTAGGCCAAATGATAATTTTAAAAATCTTTTTTCTACAAAATTGCAATGGTAATCCAGTAAAATGGTAAAATTATTTTGTCCAGATCTTGCCAAATCTCTCTAAAATTTAGGTTTCAGGAAGATTAGATAGGAATTTGCTAAATCAAAAGGCAAACGTTGTTTGAAAATCAATTTGGAATCATTACACAGTGTCCAGCCTTTTTCACATTTTAGATAAACTGTGTAATGTCCAGAAGTAACAGTAGGTCCATCATGGAAAATTATTGCAACAGTTACAAAAGTTTTTCCTGAAATTGATAATTGCTGTCCTGTAAACTTCTTTATTAAAGTATCCAATTTTGATCCATCAGCTCTACATCGTTGCATCATTAAAATTACATACTGTCCGTATTCCCTTAAAATTAATGTTGAAAACATGTCAGAATTACACTCACCACATTTCATGCTATGATTAGCATCTTTAACTAATTTTGCAAAAGTGACTGTTTTACTCTCTGGCAATGTCAAATAAATAAACCTTTCATTATCAACAATAGAGCCACATATATTATAACAATTATCACAACTATGTTCCCATTTATAAGAGAGACCAAAAAAAATGTCAATGGGAACTCCTTCTTCTTCCACTACCTGAAGAAAATACATCAAAAATTCGTGTGCATCTTGCTGTTCATTTTGAGAAAACTGTGTTCGTCCTGAACATACATCTAAAAGTTTTCTAATTTCAGTAGCACTTTCTATTTGAGTTTTATCTTTACTCAGCTTTTGAAAAAGGAGACTGAGCTCTGAACAGAATCTTTTTCCCTGATTTACTATTATCTGCTCTTGCAAACTTTCCAGATAAAATGCAACATTCAGCACTACATTAGCGTAGCAGTTGACACCAGAGCTATTTTCAAAATGACATCCTACAACCTGTTCTTCATTTTCCTTATTCTTTTTGCTTGCAATTACATCACTCCTCTTTTTTTTCCTCTTCTCTACATCTTCATTACAGATATTCTCATTTCTCCTTTTACGAGAAACTACACGTTTCTCCAACACAGGATACTGACCTAAATGAGGAGCATAGCTTCTTCTTAATCTATTATACTCCTTTACACAGTTTGTATCAGCACTAACTTTTGAGTCATCAAAGTCTATCATGAATAAACCTGATAATGTTTTGACTCGTGACAAAGCTACATATGCCATACCTTCTTTGAACACAGTTGAACCAATGTTCACAAATGCACAATCTACAGTCAATCCTTGAGACTTGTGGATAGTTACAGCATATGCTAGTGAAAACGGAAACTGCTTCCTACGTACATATAAGTCTTTCACAAGCATGAAACGAACTGAACAACGACAAATGTCTTTAACTTCCTCTATCTGATCAAATTTTATCTGTAAACATTCAATTCCTTCTTTTTTCTGATAATTAATAAAACCCACAACTCTTCCCATCGCTCCATTCACTAAGCCTTTCTCAACATCCAAATTTCTCCTTAAAAACACTCTACAGTTCATGCAAACATAAAGATTTTTTTCTAATCCTGCTGTTTTGGAGATGTTCTTCTCTAGTGAGTCCAATTTATTTTTCAGTTTGCCTGTTACTGTGACTGTAATTCTTCCATCCTCAATTTTGTCCACTGCTTCCAATTTCCTGATGTCTTCCTTTTCCAATTTCAAAAGCTCCTCATTAAATATTGAGCATTCACGTAGAGTTGGCATTAAGCAGATGACACTTTTGTTTTCTGCAATATTCTTGTATATTTTCTCTGCAACTATTTCTTCCTTTGGAAATAAATTATGTAGCAGCCGACTCTGTAATGCTTTTTTCCCAACATCTGTGAGTAGTCCAATCCTGATATCTTTCAGAATACTTCCATATTCTTCATCGTTTGCTTGCCTCATATTAGTTGTAAGTTCCTTGTACTCAAAGAAGGACCAAATATTTGTATTTCCAATGCTTCCCAATGACTTCTTCGTGTCTTCATGTGTCACAGTATTAAACACTGGTTGTCCTTTAACTGGAGTAAGTTGCAAAAGATCCCCAAAAACTATGACGTGTTTTCCACCAAATAACACGTCATAGTCTGTCTTCAAAATTTGCTGCATTCTTAAATGCACAAAGGCAAGCATTAAGTTTGATACCATGCTCACCTCATCAATAATGAGAACTTGCATCTTCTTCAATACTCGTGAAACTTCCAAGGATGCTTCTCCAGTTAGCTTGTTGAATTGTATTTTGTTCTCATGCTCCACTGGTAACATTAGCAAACGATGTAAGGTGATTCCTTTTATGTTATATGCTGCTAACCCAGTTGGAGCAGTAACCACACAAGACAAAGTAGAATCCGTTTTTTGCTTTAGGTAGCTTCTGATGACTTTAATTAGGAAACTTTTTCCAGTGCCAGCTTGTCCGCTTACATACATCCTGATTGGATGAAATGATGTGCATGAGCACTCTTTTTTGATATGTAGAAATCCGTGATCAATTTTGTTTCTGATCTCTTCATAAATTTGTTGCTGCTCTTGATTCAGTTGTCTTTCCAAATTTTCTAAGTCTATAAATTCTTCTTGAGCTAGATTCATAGCCGTTTCCACTTCATTCATGGCTATTGATGCTTCATTTTCAACGATTGGTTGTCCTAGGGGATCTTGACTGTGTGTTCCTGAACTTTGGCTGTCCTGAGAACTGTCTCTAGCTATTTCTGCTGCAATTGTAGTTTCCTGTTCAATTTCTTCATTTAACATTTGCAGATAAGTTGAGAATGTACTGCATTGTATGCTGTCTTTGCAAGCATTAAAAGAATCTTCATAGCTCTGGAATTCTCCCAGTAGTTCATCCTCTGTACGCCATGGTTTAAACAACTGTAAAAGAGCCAAGTAGTAAAATTCTTTCTTGTCGGTAGTGTCGCAACTCAGCTTCCGGTGATTTATCAAACTTCCTTTGGTTTGCTTCACCAAACATCCTTCTTCACCAACAACTTTATATTTTCCACTGTTGATGTCTTCTGCAGCTTTCCGTGAATAAATGTAGTTCTGCAGCACTTCATAGAGACACATGTTCTCCAGATGATGACTTCTCTTGGGATAATATGTGTCCAACATGTTTGTTTTCAATATGTCTGTACTTTCTGGGTCATTCTCGGCCAAATATTCAATTTCTCCAACAGATTTCAGTACCCGATTTCTCATTGCTGCAAGGCCTAAACTTGCCCAAATTATTCTTCTTGACTTCGAGTAGAGACTTGCAGAAGATAACCTATCTGAACATTCGTAGGATCCAATTTCTCGATGCGATAACATCTTCAAACTAAAACTGTACAGCTTCTTACTGACAGTCTTCTCGTGAGAAATCTCTTCCCACATTTCCTTCAATTCTGTTTTTTCTGATTTCGTAATGTAAGACGTTACATATCGAGCAACAGCAATGGAATTGTCAGCAACATACTGTATATCCATGTTAGCGTTCCACATGGATAAAATGACTGGGTTGTAGTCATTTATATTTTTTGATTCTTCTTTTCTTTTAAGGTTGTAGGTATTCTTAGGTGATTTTCTTGTGATAGTATGTCTCACAGCTGACATAAAACTGTTGACTCTTCCATTTGTAAGAACAGGTCTAGGAAATCCAAATCGACATTTAGTGTAGTATTTTTCTTTGCTCTTGTATTTCCGTCGACAGTATTTTCCACACCGATGACTTTGGAAACGTAGAACTTGCTCCTTTAACTTGTTCTCTTCTGTGTTTTTAGGTATAGCACATGTTGCATATTCTTCAATGTAAGATAACACTGCTTCATCAGTATCTGTTCCAAACTTTGGGGCATCCTTGATCCACAGCAGCATATGAATATGAGGAGCACCTCTTGCTCTACTCTTTTCTCCAAAAGAAATCCACTACTTCTCCAAGGGGTGGATTTTTTTTATTGCAGATGAAGGACATCATAGCCTCAAATCTATGATTGAAATATCTGCAAACATTAACCGGATCCAATGAGCACAGTTCTCCTGCTGTCTTGTATTCGATGTTTTCAATGTTTGAATTGGCCTCTCGTAGAAAATCCAGTAAATCATCCCAAGCGTACTCGGCGCAGCTTAGGGTAAGGAACCATGTTGGTGTTCCTAAGTTGCGTAACATGCATTTTAGTTCACCATGGCGTCGGTACCAATATTCATTTGTCCCACGCTGACAAGCCATCAGATTGATCAGTTGTGTTTCCAAATGATCATCTCGGTGCTGCACTTTCTCCATAAAATCCTTAGCAGACACATTTTGTAAATGTACTCCACTTTTTAAAATGTGATTTACTGCATAAGACAGTGCAGACAAGTCGCTTTCAAATAAAAGATGGAACAAATAAGGGATACTTTGTCGAAATCTGGGATCTTCAGCATATAGTCTTGTAGTCCGATACTCAGAAGCTGGAATCTGTTCCGGACGTTCATCGTATCGTCCTCCTTTTCCTTTAGGAAACAGCTGGGGAAAACATCGAGCTTCCAAGCTCTCCTCCCATACACTCACAGGATTTCCTTTTGCTTTCTTCATCTGAAAGAGATCAATATTGTCTCCCATAACTTCTTTCGAATGGAGAGGATGTATGCTAAAATGTTCATAAATTTCTTCTTCCTTTGACTTGTCCACTTTTTCAATTTGTCCAGTTGGTGTTTCTGTGTCTCCTTGTAAATCTTCTTCTTCTTCTTCTTCTTCTATATAAATTGATTCATACCATTTGTTATTTTTTTTCAAATACAAATTTGCTCTTTGTACTTTCCGCACATCTACCAGCTCCTGCCAAATCTTCTTATTCTTTGTAGGGACACCATTAACCAGAATAATTAATGGTTCAGTTTCCAAAGTATCTGCATCAATAGTTTCCATATTTTTTTTCAAATCCAAGGGCAAATACACCACTCTACCTTTTAAACCTCTCAGTAAATCTGAAGGAGGTAATTTACCAGTTTTGGGCTCCATACGTACTATGGTCTGGAACGGATGAACACATTGAATGAGTATAGACTCATATGTATTTAATTCAGAAAGTTCAGCAGGAATAGCATCCAATTCTAAATTATTATGTACAGCTCTGGTCGGCATTCTATTTTCCTCTAACTTGTTGTAGCAGTATTTGCAAATACGCTGATCTTCACCCAATTCAAAACAATTTTCAAGAAATATATATGTGGCAAAATCCATCCACTTATAATTATCTTCATTTTCACTCTTTCTGTAGAGATCAACATTCCTAGTTTGTTTTCTATAATGAGTTCTGCGGCAACAAATACAAGTAACATTTGGTCTTTCATTAGAGACTATTGCAAATTTTGTTATGTGATCATTAAATGTGTTACTTACAGAGGGTTCTACATTCTCTTCCACTTCTGCCTCATTTATTGTGTCCTTCTCTGCACTGTTTTGTTCAGGACCAAAGTAACAAAACTGAATTTCATCAACAACCTTCTCTACATCTGATACCGTTCCTCGGAACAGAGCCCTATTCAATTCATTTAACTTTATTGCTGGACTTTTGGCAAAATACAACCGTCTCACAAACTTTCTTATTTCAGTATGATGAACAGCCAGCATCCTAAAATGATGGAAAACACTATTGCACACTTTTCTAGATAGACAAGCAAGAGAATGACCCTGCAAACCAGTATTCTCTCTCACTCTGCATGGATCCAGACTTTGAAGCACCTTAATCTTTTGTTTTACACTTTTTTTACTATATTCTCTTAGAAACTCTCGAAATCTGTCAATAGATTCCTGACGCACAGTGCAAATACTACTACAATTCCAAGTGTACACTGGGGCTTTAGGACGTCTCCCCATTGCCTCATCTGCCATCACTTGTACCTCATCTCTTGGAACCATTATCTCCTTCTCCATTATGCAACCGTTTTTTACTTCGTATGAACGACCTCTGGTGTCAACTGCATGCAGCAAACTATTGCTTTGAAAATAGCTTTCTTCATTAAAAAAAGGTTCACTACTTGAACTATGCATCCACTTTCCTAAAAACACTTTACAAAAGTTTGTTCTGTTCACTACTCTTTTGCTTTTGCTTTGTGATTTCAGTACATTAACCATTTTATCTAATGTACGCATCCTATTCAAAATTAATATGAATAGTTTCCTTTTTAATTCTAATGCTTTTGCTGCAATGGCTTCAATTTCTTTTTTTCTCTTATAATATTTAGCCTTCTGCTTATATTTCTTTATATCCTTTATCAAATTGGACATAACTCTTCTCTGAAACATTTTTCTACGTATCTCTTTAAATGCTGTTTTTCTGTTTATGTTAAACTTTTCAATTGCAGAAGGTATATTTGCATTAACTAAATCCTCAATTTTTTGCTGTTCTGTAGGTTTTGTTACATTTTTCCGAGAACAGACATTTTGTACATTTTTGTTTGTTTTCAATATTTTGTTTAGGAATTGTCTTTTTTGCTTACCAGAAGATTTTTTCTTTTTCCCAACATCAGCATCTTCTACTAACTTTGGTCCTCCAGTTGTCCTCAAATATAGTTTTTTTTTTAGAGTTTTTTGAACTCGAGATTTTGTAGGCATCTTAAATTTTGTTCACTGTTCTTCAGCAATACCTGAAAAAAACTAAAAAAAAAATCCTTTATTGTATTTAAATATATTACTACATTTCTTTTCACAATAGTCACAAAACGAAATTTCTTTGCCATTTTCAATGCACACAAACTGCTCTTTTTTTAAAATTTATTTAAATGCACATGTCCAAGCTTTTTTTTTTTTTCAGATCACCACCGTGTGTATTCTCTGTGACTGCCTACACTCCAGCAGGGGCCACCAGCCTTAGTGATGCTGAATGTATTTGCATTACAGACTTAAACCTGAAAACCCCACTCGCTTCTAATTACTGTGCATGACTATACATGGCAAGCACATGGGTGTGTGCTAAGCCTCTGCTTCTTCCCCCAAAAATTCGCTCCTCTTTTCCATCTACTGCAACTGTGAAATCACCAGAGCAAGACGCAATAAATTTCTGCCTATAATTCTTCTATGCACACAGAGTCATGTTTTCACATTAGTGCCAAAACGAAATTTCTTTGCCAATTTGAAAGCACACTTACTGCTCTTTTTTTTTCGGGCCAAGTGAAAATCTCTTTTTACACTTTGAAATCACTTTTACAGACTGACACATTCTGAAACCTTTTTTTTAAATTTATTTAAATGCACATGTCCAAGCTGTTTTTTTTTCAGACCACCACCGTGTGTATTCTCTGTGACTGCCTACACTCCAGCAGGAGCAACCAGCCTTAGTGATGCTGAATGTATTTGCATTACAGACTTAAACCTGAAAACCCCACTCGCTTCTAATTACTGTGCATGACTATACATGGCAAGCACATGGGTGTGTGCTAAGCCTCTGCTTCTTCCCCCAAAAATTCGCTCCTCTTTTCCATCTACTGCAACTGTGAAATCACCAGAGCAAGACGCAATACATTTCTGCCTATAATTCTTCTATGCACACAGAGTCATGTTTTCACATAAGTGCCAAAACGAAATTTCTATGCCAATTTGAAAGCACACTTACTGCTCTTTTTTTTTTGGGCCAAGTGAAAATCTCTTTTTACACTTTGAAATCACTTTTACAGACTGACACATTCTGAAACCTTTTTTTTTAAATTTATTTAAATGCACATGTCCAAGCTGTTTTTTTTTCAGACCACCACCGTGTGTATTCTCTGTGACTGCCTACACTCCAGCAGGGGCAACCAGCCTTAGTGATGCTGAATGTATTTGCATTACAGACTTAAACCTGAAAACCCCACTCGCTTCTAATTACTGTGCATGACTATACATGGCAAGCACATGGGTGTGTGCTAAGCCTCTGCTTCTTCCCCCAAAAATTCGCTCCTCTTTTCCATCTACTGCAACTGTGAAATCACCAGAGCAAGACGCAATACATTTCTGCCTATAATTCTTCTATGCACACAGAGTCATGTTTTCACATAAGTGCCAAAACGAAATTTCTTTGCCAATTTGAAAGCACACTTACTGCTCCTTTTTTTTTCGGGCCAAGTGAAAATCTCTTTTTACACTTTGAAATCACTTTTACAGACTGACACATTCTGAAACCTTTTTTTTTAAATTTATTTAAATGCACATGTCGAAGCTGTTTTTTTTTCAGACCACCACCGTGTGTATTCTCTGTGACTGCCTACACTCCAGCAGGGGCAACCAGCCTTAGTGATGCTGAATGTATTTGCATTACAGACTTAAACCTGAAAACCCCACTCGCTTCTAATTACTGTGCATGACTATACATGGCAAGCACATGGGTGTGTGCTAAGCCTCTGCTTCTTCCCCCAAAAATTCGCTCCTCTTTTCCATCTACTGCAACTGTGAAATCACCAGAGCAAGACGCAATACATTTCTGCCTATAATTCTTCTATGCACACAGAGTCATGTTTTCACATTAGTGCCAAAACGAAATTTCTTTGCCAAATTGAAAGCACACTTACTGCTCTTTTTTTTTTGGGCCAAGTAAAAATCTCTTTTTACACTTTGAAATCACTTTTACAGACTGACACATTCTGAAACCTTTTTTTTTAAATTTATTTAAATGCACATGTCCAAGCTGTTTTTTTTTCAGACCACCACCGTGTGTATTCTCTGTGACTGCCTACACTCCAGCAGGAGCAACCAGCCTTAGTGATGCTGAATGTATTTGCATTACAGACTTAAACCTGAAAACCCCACTCGCTTCTAATTACTGTGCATGACTATACATGGCAAGCACATGGGTGTGTGCTAAGCCTCTGCTTCTTCCCCCAAAAATTCGCTCCTCTTTTCCATCTACTGCAACTGTGAAATCACCAGAGCAAGACGCAATACATTTCTGCCTATAATTCTTCTATGGACACAGAGTCATGTTTTCACATTAGTGCCAAAACGAAATTTCTTTGCCAAATTGAAAGCACACTTACTGCTCCTTTTTTTTTCGGGCCAAGTGAAAATCTCTTTTTACACTTTGAAATCACTTTTACAGACTGACACATTCTGAAACCTTTTTTTTAAATTTATTTAAATGCACATGTCCAAGCTGTTTTTTTTTCAGACCACCACCGTGTGTATTCTCTGTGACTGCCTACACTCCAGCAGGGGCAACCAGCCTTAGTGATGCTGAATGTATTTGCATTACAGACTTAAACCTGAAAACCCCACTCGCTTCTAATTACTGTGCATGACTATACATGGCAAGCACATGGGTGTGTGCTAAGCCTCTGCTTCTTCCCCCAAAAATTCGCTCCTCTTTTCCATCTACTGCAACTGTGAAATCACCAGAGCAAGACGCAATAAATTTCTGCCTATAATTCTTCTATGCACACAGAGTCATGTTTTCACATAAGTGCCAAAACGAAATTTCTTTGCCAATTTGAAAGCACACTTACTGCTCCTTTTTTTTTCGGGCCAAGTGAAAATCTCTTTTTACACTTTGAAATCACTTTTACAGACTGACACATTCTGAAACCTTTTTTTTAAATTTATTTAAATGCACATGTCCAAGCTGTTTTTTTTTCAGACCACCACCGTGTGTATTCTCTGTGACTGCCTACACTCCAGCAGGGGCAACCAGCCTTAGTGATGCTGAATGTATTTGCATTACAGACTTAAACCTGAAAACCCCACCCGCTTCTAATTACTGTGCATGACTATACATGGCAAGCACATGGGTGTGTGCTAAGCCTCTGCTTCTTCCCCCAAAAATTCGCTCCTCTTTTCCATCTACTGCAACTGTGAAATCACCAGAGCAAGACGCAATAAATTTCTGCCTATAATTCTTCTATGCACACAGAGTCATGTTTTCACATAAGTGCCAAAACGAAATTTCTTTGCCAATTTGAAAGCACACTTACTGCTCCTTTTTTTTTCGGGCCAAGTGAAAATCTCTTTTTACACTTTGAAATCACTTTTACAGACTGACACATTCTGAAACCTTTTTTTTAAATTTATTTAAATGCACATGTCCAAGCTGTTTTTTTTTCAGACCACCACCGTGTGTATTCTCTGTGACTGCCTACACTCCAGCAGGGGCAACCAGCCTTAGTGATGCTGAATGTATTTGCATTACAGACTTAAACCTGAAAACCCCACCCGCTTCTAATTACTGTGCATGACTATACATGGCAAGCACATGGGTGTGTGCTAAGCCTCTGCTTCTTCCCCCAAAAATTCGCTCCTCTTTTCCATCTACTGCAACTGTGAAATCACCAGAGCAAGACGCAATACATTTCTGCCTATAATTCTTCTATGCACACAGAGTCATGTTTTCACATAAGTGCCAAAACGAAATTTCTTTGCCAATTTGAAAGCACACTTACTGCTCTTTTTTTTTCGGGCCAAGTGAAAATCTCTTTTACAGACTGACACATTATGAATCCACCATGTGTAACTACAACAAAAACAATTCCCATTTCTATTATTCATTTCTTAAGTTACCACATACATCCCCTCTCAAACTGTAAACTCACCTTTAAATTTAGTTAGTTGTGAAAGAAATGTGTCACTCAAACAGCAGATTATCAGAGCCAGGATCTCTGTTCTGTACACCTCTCTCCTCTCAGCAGAACCAGATAATGGCAAACTTTCCCTCTATTTTTCCACACATATACATGTAAGTTTCAAATCTCAGTGCTTCCCCCTTTTTTTCAAATGTAATGACACATTTCTATTGGTTGAAAACCAACCCTTTTCCAAAAGTACCCTGCCCCCAACTTGACTTCTGCCTAGTACCCTTCCCCCAACTTGACTTCTGCCTGCTACCATAGCAACAGCTCATGGAACACTGCTGTGTGCAGTTAGGTCAGAAGTTCGACACACAATGTTTCAATTCCACAGAGCAAGAGTGCTTGACTTTTCAAACCTAACTGCAAATCCATAGTACTGTTCTTTGGTTACACATTTTTTTGTACCAATACAAAACATGCTTCTATTAATTTTCACATACAGCCTATTTTTTATTCTAGAATGGTATGAAACAGCCAATCAGTTCTTTTTGTTTTGTAAAAAATATGTATGCCTCCATTTCCAAACTGTCTTTATTTTCATATTGCCATTCTACTGAAAGACACCTCCTGAGTGCATCCAGTTCTCCTTTGAAGATGTTCACAGTGTGGATTGTAGGGCACAGCTATGTCTTCTGGAGTGAAAAGTTTGCAGAGAAAACAGATATGGTGAGAGACCTTGCTTTGCCAAATGTAGACATTAAATGGATTGGTCAGAGAGGGTTAAAGTGGCACCAATTGATGCCATTGGTGAAATCCTTCATGCAAATCCAACACCCTGACCTCATAATAGTGCACTGTGGTGGCAATGACCTAGGCACTTTGACTGGGGTAGGTCTGGAAATGCTTATGAAGGACACCTTTGCACAACTGTTTACACTTTTCCCTAAAACTGCCTTTGTGTTTTCCAACATATGCCAAAGGCAAAAATGGAACTGGTCCAATCATTTCTGTCCACAGATTGACAAAGCAAGAAAGCACGTCAACAAATCTGTTTCTGCTTTCCTCCGTGACTATGGTATGGGTGCCATTTACCACAACAACTTGCGTTACGACATGCAAGACATTTATAGAGGAGATGGTGTGCACTTCAATGATGAAGGGAACAGAGTCTTCCTCTTGAACCTTAGACTCTGCATCGGTACTTACTTGTAAGTACCACTAAAAAAATGACTCCATAAACACAACAGCTCTTTTTAGAGCTCCCTAATTTCTAAACTCTTAAATCTGATTTTCATTTATTTATTTTTATTTTTTTTACCGTACGCTTACCGTGAGCTTACCGTACGCGTACCCCGTGATTTTTTTTAAAATCAATAAATGTTTTTTTTGTACTTTTCTGTCCTTCTTTGACCCCCTTACAATTGTTAGGGGGTCTGTAACTCTCCTCATTGCCCCCTTACTTTGTTTTCACTCTTTTTTTTCAGAGTGAAATACACAAAATGGCGGCCGCCGCTTCCTGGTTTCGGCCGATTCGAATGTTTACTAAGATCTAAGAGCCAATCAGAATCGCGCTCGCGCACGCCACCGTACGCTTACCGTAAGCGTACGGTAAGCGTACCGTAAGCGGGCTCAGATATATATATTGATTTAAAGGCTATTTTCTCAGAATCTACTGAACAGATTTACACCAAACCTACAAAAGGCACTTCCTTGACCTGAGGACTACCTCTCTGCCAAATTTTGAGTAATTCTGTTCAGCCGTTCGGGCTGTAGGTCGTTCTAAAGGTCCTATGGAAAAATGCATGGGAAAAACGCGTTTTGGGACCCCCCTTTTATCTCAGCCCCCGCTTGACGGATCCCCCCGAGACTTTCAGGGTAGGAGCGGAGCGTAGCGCCCCACCTATTTTGAGAAATTCGCGAGGATTCGTCGACCGGCGCCAAAGTTATTCAAAATAGAATGTTGAGGTTTTCCTATGGAAACGTGGTCCTAACTATAACTACCTACTGGCGACCGCCAGTAGGTAATATATATATATATATATATATATAAACTGTGTATCATCCACCTTGCACTCCTTTTCAACAGGAACAGATGATGCAGACCCAGGATATGGTGCAAATCATTTATTTAGTGCCCTGCACCGCCGCCATAATGCGTTTCAGTCCTCATGGGGCCTTTATCACATGACACGCTGGTGGAGTGACTTCAACATTTTAAAGTGACAGTGCTCAATAACGTGACCTCAGACATTCATGGACATAGAAGAGTTATGGTTGAGTTATGGTCTAACTCTCAACTACAACATTGATATCATGATGTAAGAAATTGGAAAAATGTACATGAAACAGTGCTTGATATACATATCAATAAATATGTTTAAATAAATACACAACTGTCATTTACAAAGATACCAAAAATTGGATACAAGATTGGAAAAAACCATCATGCTGGATACAATATATATATTAGGCCTGGGCAAAGCACTACGCTACGCTCGCGAAGTTTGCGAAGTTCGCGCTACTTCGCACTACGCGAATTGCACGTAGCACAGTGCGAACACGCGTAGCGTAGTCTTGCGTAGTGCTGCGGTCATATTTTGCTTGCTCGCGGTCCTCAACGTCAAGTTGGCGACCGCGAGCAAGCAAAATGACATCCCGGCGAGACTTTTTCCTTGTTCGCGATCAGCAACATCAAGTTGGCGATCGCGAACAAGGAAAATAAACCTCCCGGCGAGATTCCCAACGCGAGGAGGTCAGGTTTCTCATTGCGAGGGGTTGCGTATGCTCGCGACCGCTCGCGATGAGAAACTACCAGTTCGCGTTGAGAAAGCTGCCGCTCGAGTAAAAATCTCCTCGAGCAGCAGAAAACTACAGCTCGCACTGTGCAAGATGCCATTTTCAATGATTGCACAGTGCCGGTTGCTTGTCCGCACTGTGCAATCATTGAAAACAACATCTTGCACAGTGCGAACATGTTACTACGCAGTTCGCGAAGTGCTACGCGAAGCTCGCGTAGTGCGAACTGCACTTTGCGTAGCTTCGCGAAGTGCTACTTCGCGAACTACGCCCACCCTTAATATATATCTATATCTATATTACCTACTGGTGGTCGCCAGTAGGTAGTTATAGTTAGGACCTATTATCCATAAGAAATTCGTAACATTCTATTTCCAATAACTTTGGTGCTGGATGATGAATCTTCACGAAATTTTCAAAACTGGTGGGGCACTCTAGTCTGCTCCTATCCTGAAAGGGGATGATTCATCAAGCGGAGGCCAAGAAAAAAAGGGGGGTCCCAAAATGCGTTTTCTCCATGTTATTTGCCATAGGAAATTTGGAACAGGCTACAGCGCGAACTGCTTAACGGAATAACACCAAATTTTGCAAAAAGGTAGCCCTTGGCTCAGAGAGAGACCTTTTTTTCAAATGGTATCAATCCGTTAAGTAGTTCCTGGGAAAATCAAAAAATAGAGGTCAAAAAAATCAATTTCCCTTAGAAAACTTTAGACACAGTTATACCAAAAACTGCTGGACGGAATTACTCTAAATTTGGCAAAAAGGTACTGCTTGGCTCAGAAAGCAACCTTTTTAAAAATGGTGTAAATCCGTTCTGTAATTGATGAGAAAATCAAAAAATAAAGATAGTGATATCTGGGCGGAGCCTAACCCCCCCAGCATGAGCTTGGCACTAATTGGCTGCCAACACTTCAAACCAGGAAGTGTTGGCAGCCATCTTGTGCCTCAAATTGAGTGAAAAACAATGTAACTGCCACCAACAGCAGCAGTTGGTGACAGTAATTATCTGAGTTGGCAGTAATTATCCGTATTTGTCAGAGAATTTCTCCCACACCAACTGCCATCCGACTGTCCCAGGACCCCCCTTTGAACAGCAGAGCGTGCCCATTGTGATAAGGAAGCACGGGCTGAGAGTTGAGAGCGGAGGACGGGGTATTGTGTGTGAGCTTGAGAGACCGCCATAACAGCCGCTGCCACCTTCTAGGGAAAGCCGTGACCGCACTTGGAGCAGAGAGGGCAGGAGAGGAGGGAAAACAGGGCTGAGTGCTCACAGTGATGGTCGGCACCGCTAATTATTACGTATAGCCGGCATGCCTGAGCCACCGTGTGACCCTGTCATGGGTCGGACCTCTGAGAGCATCACTTGAAATGCGGCTCGTTTATTCTAAAAATGATTAACGATGCACTGAGAATATAGCTGGCGTATGTGAAATGTACACAACCAGACAGGGTCAGGCCGTTATTCGCAAATACCAGCTATCAACTTCACACGCATCACCTGAACCAAGTGCAGAGCTGTGTAGTCACAGCAGTGTAGTATAAAACCACCGATATACACAGGAGTTGTACAAGTTCCCACAGAGCGACTCAGCACAAGGGGTCTGTGCCCTGTGAGCCAGAGGAAAGTAAATACATTGTAAAATATCAGTTGGCAAATGTATATAGAGGTACAGATAATGCAATGTCTATAAAATTACAAAATGTTAAAATGTTTGTAATATAATTAGTATTTTTACGTGTTTAGTTACACTTGAATTACTTAGTCCCCTGATTGGGAATTAGTCGAACCTCACAGTCACAGACACATCAAGTCGATGTGAAAGAAATTTAATTCTGGTAAGCTCAAGAGTACAGGGCTCGCCGAGCGGCAGAGGACTGTGGGGCCGAGAAGCCTTCCGTCTCGTATCTATGTGTATTTTTGAATTATGGGCAGATACACATAACTAGTCGGAGTATTCAAAAAACCTTAGGGGGTTTCTCAGAACAATGGGGGCGGGGGAGAGGGTGGGGTGGGGGGACGGTGCTGCAGTCAACAGTCACCGTGAGTCACGCACCCCCTACCTTAAATTCATATTTGCCAGGTTGTCCCTCAAAAATTGCTCAAGGTGATACCAGGAATATTATATTCTTTATATGGAAGTTAATTACAACTGATTCCAAAGTAAATACTCATTCAGATAAAAGCAACCATGATAATACATGAATAATAAAATACATATTGGCAAATAAAATTGATTAGCATGAAATGTACGCATTCTGTATACTAATGTACTTTAGGAAAAATTAACCGAAAACATTTCTCTACCATAAAAAATGTGGTCAATGTCTCAAGGAAGGTGAGATTACTGTCTGCACAGTTGGCTCCTGGAACATCACATTGCAGACCACAATTTGGTTGTCATGCTGTTTAGTCATTGCTTTCACCATAATGTTATGTTACTCCGAATTTGTGTAGCGCACATACAATAGATAGGTTTCTTGGCGCTAAGGTAATAAGTAGGCAAGACGCTGTTAGGGCAATTTGCCACGTTTTTGTTTAAATAGAAAGGTTTTTAGGATTTTCCAAAACCTCGCATAGTTGGGAGCGAATCTGATGTTAGGGTGAAGAGAGTTCCATGTGTGGGGTGCAGTCGCCGAAAATGTTGCCATAAACTTTACAGATCTGCTTGTTAGCCTGCATTGGAAGCAGTGCAGTGTGTAATTTGAGTAGGTCTTTAAGTTCGCTTCACGGAACGGTTGTCCTAAAAATTTCTTTCTCTCCCAAAGAAAAGCTGGACACACTCAAAGCAGACGCGCAAATGATTCCTCAACACATGGGTGAGGGTTGCAGGCTGCATCGGCTCCACCAGACCAAAACGCAGACTGAAACATTTGAGTTTGGTTTCCCAGCATAGTGGAAGCCCTAAGTCTCTCTTCGGTGCAAGTTTCTCGTAGGTATAGACTGTAAAAGGCTTATGTTGTTTTGCTTGCAAAGACTGTAGATCAATAGTTCTGGATTTTGCTTTTTATTGCTTTATTAAGGAGAAATTTAAATTATTCATAGGAAATTTCAATAAGAAAAGTTCAATGGCAGAATCATCTCTACATCAAGGAGTGTTGTCTGAATGGTAAGACCCCGAAGACTGCATTTGGAGAGAACAACCTCCTGGTCAGGACGTTACTTAAATGTTCCTTTTTTAGCTTTCATTGATTTAAACCAAAGTTTTAGTAGAGCAGCATTTTGTGCCAGTCATCGGTCTAAGAAGCCAAACTCCGGACAAAGTTGAACTTCAGTCGCTGAGTCTGGTAACCTGAAAATGGATTTGTACAGCTTTGACTTTGACTGTGCCTGGTTGAACCATTGACTGAATTTGCCACGAAAAGCTTCAAGGCCAAAGTTTGCGATGACAGGTCATGTATAGCAAAGCGGTACAAAAGGAGGTGGTGATGGACGGAGCATCAGAACAAATCAGACACTCACACCCAGTCAACAGATCTGGGTTTGATCCATCACCGTTCTTTGTACTGGTCTCTGTACTGGGGTGAATGTATGACATTGTTCTGCATTCTGTCCATCAACTGTTGTTTTTGCAGGTCATGTATAGCAGGCATGCCTGAGCCATTGCCTGACAATCATCCCACGCTTAGGAGGGAATGCTGCGAGGCAGGAAGGTACTGCCTTGTGGCAGTGCATGGCGCTGGGGGGGGGGGGTGTCGGGCAGGATGTGGGGTTGCCCCTCTGGACTTGGGGCGTCGAGTTTCCCCCTGGCCCTAACAGATATGCTGGGATGTGTGCATTTTACAGTGCGGGGGAAGGGGGGGACTTGGCGAGTTATCCCGCGTTCCGATCAACTCTGGGGCTGTTCCCCAGGAGCCACTGCCAGCTCTGGGAGACATTCAGCCATAGTGTACACTGGGCCTCGAGGTGGGTGCACCCCTTTGCCCGGGCCCCAGAGGGCCCCACCACTTCGGAGACGTGTGCACAGCAGACCAGCTGTGTGACCTTGCAACGCGCATGGCTCTCAGTGCTCTTTGAGCACCTGGTGTCTGTTTTTTTCCGTCCGGGAGGAGTGAGGCATCGGAGTCTCTGAAGAATTTGGGGACATTTTGTTGGCTGGGGCAGGCCCGGGGAGGGAGCTCGGCACTTCCTTCCAGTGCTTGGCTTGATGACTGATGGGGGCGAGGCCCAACATTTTCTTGATAAGCGGGGTGGCCAGACGGCATTGCTGAATGGGCCGGTGCTAGTAAGGGCACAGTTCGGACGAGGAGGGAAGGTGGTCAGTCCTCCGCCATCGAGGGACAGCCGGGCTGGATCCAACTGGCATTAGGGGAGGACTTAAAGAGCCGCTAGTATCCTTGGAGGGCGCTTTGAGCCCCAGTCTAGATTTACTCAGCCTTTCATCCTTCCGATGTCCTTTAGATGAGTTACAATTCCTTGTGAAAAACGGCGGTGCCTACGGTGGCACTCAGGAGACCTTGTCTGGGAAGGGATGAAGGGGAGCTATGCAGGGAGAAATGCTGGGGAGTGCGGAGGGCAGCCCGCAGGGAGATACTCAGGTGGGTGTGGAGCAGACGGTCACCTTTGGGAAATGCGGAGGGCCCTGGGGGCAGGTGGTATTAAGGGCACACTGGGATGATGATGTAGTCCCGGGAGGCTAGGAGCCAAATGGACAGCACAGGAACGTGGGCGGGGTACGGGTACAGTTGGGTGGAAAAAGGATCGACAACTATGCTGGGCAGGAGGTGTGGCTGCACCCGACACATGGCCCCGCACTTCCGACTTTCAAATGTGAAAACACATTTTATTTCGTGGGTATGATGGGCGCACTCCTTCCTTGATTAGTAGAAAGGAAAATAACCCACAGGAGGGGTGGCTGTTCCTCACTCGATTTTTCAGTTCTCACCCAAAAAAAAAAAAAAAAAAGAGAATATGAACAAAGCATTGTTACCGCAGGGAGAGAGTAGCGGACAATTGCACATTTCTAGGCACTATTAGTCACGCTGAAGGACCTGCAAAGTTGCAAATATGCATCTTTTAGGCAGAAGTATTTTACCTTAGTACACCAGATGATATCTGTGTGTTAAGCAGTAGGCATTGACATGTATCCAGTAGGTGGTGCCCTGCACGTCTCTATACCAGTAGCTGTAGTTTGTGGACCAATGTGGGCATGTAGCCACAGCCCTACTTGTGAGCGGTGTCTTCAGCAGAAATATTAAAGTCCGTAATAAAAGGACTGGGGGCGTGACAATCTAGGCAGACCCACATCAGAGATTGGGCTGGAGCACGGCAAGTCAGAGCAAAATTAGCTAAACAGATGGTAAAGCCAGGGCCTGTTAGAGGCGGGCGGCATACCGGAATAATGATGTCTCCGTATTTTGGACATACCATCAGAACAACAATTTGCTGTTGAAACATCAGGGTCTGGGGTATACTCCAGCCACTTTGCAATTAAGGGTAGGGCATAATAGTAAATCGAGGGACCCTCTACAGCACTTTCCAGTGGAAGGTACGGGCCAAATACACAAGAGATCAACCCGGTTACACAGGTCGTGCGTAAGTGAGTGCAGGGGACTAAGGCAGGGCTGGACGTTTGAGTAAACCTGGGCCCAGTCAGTGTTTGGATATGCGCAGACTGGCCTGTCCTTGGTGCGCAGCCTGGCATTTCCTGCAGTGCACATCAGCTGCATCGTTATGCTGCATTAAATATGCGAGGTATGCGCTGGTGGAACAGTATGTAGGTAAACAGGCAAAGGGTAGGTGAGAAGCATGCTGCAGCCTGCAGGTGGTTTGCGCCTGGGCCGTCAGTATTAAGGGGCACGCAGGGATGTGGTGAGGGGTTTGTGGGGTGAAGAGTTGTCTACAACTACAATGGTCGATAGGGTGCGGCTGCACCCAAGGCTTAGCCCAGGTAACACCTTGCGGGCCCAGAAGCAGCGCGCATTGAGGACTGCATTGCCGCGCTCAAAGTTCATATGCCAGCAGGAGTGAAACAATGTGCAGGAGATTAGGTTAATGAAGTGCGATGATGGTGGGGCTGAAGTGTTGCTTCTGAGGCTGGCTTAATATTGGTTAGAAAATTGCAACTAGTGACATGCTGGGCTCGGAGGGCGGACAGGATTACAGGAGATCAGTGTGGGGAAGAGGGCACCCAGGGGTTAGGGGTGGAGAACAAGAGTTGTGGTGCTTCCCACAAGCTTAGAGGTTGGGGGCATACAAGGGGTTCGGTCTAGGCACGGTGAGGATGATTCCAGAGGGTAGGTGCGAGCGGGTTGCTGTAAAGTGTGGTATATTTGTCGTTGGCAAGGCAAAGCAGGTGCACAGACACCTAGGGATTGCACAGTGGGGATTCAAGCCTCATTTAGAGGTGATGGATGGTTACGAGAGATATGAGGTGCAGGCAGAAGGGATGAGGAGCAATACAGGGAGGCTAAAGGCCCACGGAGAGCAGGGGGGTGTAGCAACGTCTGGGGGCATATTATCACGAACGGCGTTAAAATTATCACCGCTTTAGCAGCAGGAAACTGCCGCTTAAGCGGCGATAATGGGCTTGATAATATGCCCTTGAGAATTCCAATAGAAATCCATGTTCTGGTGTGAACATGGGCTTCTATTGGAGTTCTCAAGGGCATATTATCAGGCCCATTAAGCGACGATAATTTTAATGCCGTTCTTGATAATATGCCCCTTGGTTGGGTAAATGATCTGTACTTCATGCAACCGGGGCAGAAAGGCTTTATGGCAGGTGTAATGCTCGTGAGGGAGGACGCTGCCTCCGGATGCTGGATGATGTTTAGGAGTTGAGTGTAAGTCAATGGGGCCCGCTAGACAACAGTAGGCAACAGCGGGGACTAAGGGGGAAGCAATGTGGCCCTATGCCCAGAGCTGCCGACTTGGGAGCGGTTCAACATCCTGTGATCCTGCACAGATGATTTACTCCTCTTAGAGTACCACAAACCAGGTATTTGGCCTGGGGTGGCGCATGTAGGACCAGGAAAAAGGTTTCAATGCGGAATCGGGTTAGAATATTGGAGTCGAGTTGAAGGGTAGACTGAAGCGCTCAAGGGGGACATGGCTGCGGGAGCCTCAGCCTGTGTATTTAGTAATTGGATGCAGGAGTACAAGGTGGTTAGGCAAGACAATAGCAGTAAATGGTGGGGTATGAGGGTGGAAGCAAGGGGGCACTAGGCCCAGACCTGCCTAATTTGGAGCGGGTGAGTGAAGTTTTAATCTCGGTGTGCCTCAATATCCTGTGATCCTGGGCCAATAATTAATCTCCCAGAGTACTTACAAAGAGGAATTTGGCCTGGGGTGAAGCAACGGGGGGAGCATAAAATGTCAGAGGTGGGTTAGAGGGAGACAGAGCATGTGAGTAAGAGCAGCGAGAAGGGAGGGGCATAGGGGCCCTCATTTCGGTGGCTTAAGAAAGGGCAGCAAATGGTCTAATTACAAGGTTAAGGCTGGGAACCATCGCTGAAACTTAACCCAGTTCCCCGGATCCCATAGTGGAGATCGCTACCCTAGCCCCTAGGCCACCTCCTGTTCGTGCATCTTCATTCCCCTTCCTCCCTGCATCTTCCTGTATAACTATAACCTGCCCTCTCTCACCTTTTTATGGCAGTTTGTGCCCTTTTGGGGTTCCTGTATCTCCCTCCCAATCTGCTGTGGCTGTGTGTCTGCCGGATGATAACTTTTATTAAAACCCCTGAACTCCCCAGAAAGCCGCACCTCCTACATCTATGCCTGAACCAACCCTCCCCTAAGCCTGGAGCAAAGTAACCCCCCCTATCCCTGGAGCAAAGCTCCCCCCCCCAAATTGAGAGGAGCGCCCATATCGTGTTCTGGCGTGGGTTCCTCGTTGTAACCGACGTAGCCAAACACTGCCTGGGCAAGAAAGCGCTACACCGAGCCCCAATTCATTATGGCGACACTTTATTTGTTTGGAAGCGCTACATTGTTAGGTCGAAAGCGCTTTATCTGAGTACCCCACATTAACGCCCACCACAATCGCAGGCACGTGGGGGTGTGTTCTGCACAGCATGACGGATGGCCAATCTTCCCGTAGGTCCGCCCCGGTTTATGGAGCATTTAAGATTAAATTCTTCTGCCCCTGCCATTATCCCTGCCGATTACTGCTCACCGTAATGTCTGTGGTAGAGCCCTAATGTCCTGTGACTGATTAGAATGTGTTATTGTGGAATCTGCCCTAACTGCCGGTATCACTGTAAGAGTACCCCCAGGATGGTGCAGTGTAAAGCCAGGTACCAGGCGTCATCCCTTCCACTCCAAATTTTCTCTGCCGTAATGTCACTCAGCCAAATGGTTGCACACTCTGCCACCTGTGTGTGCCCACGAGCGTGCCACCCAGTGTTTCCCCACATTGCCTGACTGGTGCCTCCATGCCCTACGCCCCTGTGTATAAATGAATTTTGTCCTTGTAAGAATTGGCGCCAACCCATGAATCATGGTTGTTGCATCCTTAGGTGCCTGGCACCGCAATTCCCCTGCTCCCCTCATCCCCCAGCCAAATTCCTTTGCTTAAATTTATGGCTGGGATGAACCCTGTATCCTAATCTGCTGCCCAGTAACTTCCCTGTCTGTGCTCCCCTTAACCCCGCCCTTTCCAGCCCGGCTTCTGCTCCTGGGGGTAGCCTCCACCAAGGTCCCCGGCCCAGCCACATTTCCCTCCCTCTGAGGGGTGCGAACCAAGGGGCATAGTTAACGCCCTCCACGAATACTGCAGATTCAGTTACCTCAGACAGACATCTATTTCCCCCATTTCCTCCATTACTTGTTTGCTACTCACTGCAATCCCTTCATCGTGAAAGTCATAGGTGACATTTCACCCTACCCCAATAGCGTCCACTCGATTGGACAATCACAATCGTGTCACTTTGCTTCTTCTTGTTAAATCAATGTTAAAGGGTGCCTTCCTAGCTTTTATCTGAAACAATGTAAGCACATGCATTGGTTATTATCAGGAGCTAAAGCCAGGGAGGAGGTTACAGTCGGCCCGTGTATCAGATCATTGTGACAAAGACACTAGGAGATTAAGCAACTTGCCCAGACAGAATCACAGAATGTTGCTCCGATGCTGTGACTCAGTTAAAAATATGCTAAAGGGGGGGCGTGGCCAAGAAGGCGCGGTGAGCGGACGACTTCTCTGCCGACTCCTGCTCCCTTGAGCCCCTAGATCTGGTCTAAACGCTGCATCTCCCTCTGATTAGCGGGGAATCAGCGGCGGAAGCGTCGGAGTGCTGGTGGGGGCTGCTCGGTAGCCCGGAGCGCCCAGGAGACACCTGCAACGCTCGGCGGATCGCCTGAAGGCTGACGCCGAGAGGGGGCGGAGCACTAGGCCGACTCGGGCTGCAACGCTCCCGACTGCCTGATTACGCGAGTGCCCGGCCTCGAGGGGGCGACCCGCCGGAACACAGAGGCGTGACCCAAACTATGGCCGATGGGATCAGCGGCAACCCCTGAGGGGTGAACATCGGACAGGCGGCCTGCAGTGGTTGAACTCGGTTCCGGCGGTCACGAGCAGTGGAAGCACATGGAGCTCGGGCCCGGTGGTGACACCTCAGCACCGTAGAGGCAAGCAGGGTGCGGTTGGATAACTGGCACCGAGGGCTGATTGTGGCGGCGGCATCATGGACAGAACCGGGTTGATCGCAGCCCCTGGCGAGAACCATGGGCCCTCCAGCACACAAGAGGTGAGGCGGACCGGCGGTGGCGGCACAGCGCAAGGGGTACCAGCGGGCCTATCAGGGCAAGGCTGATGAGATGGGAGTCGCTGAGGAAAGTGGTGGCGGACAGAGGCTCACACAGCGTGGACGGGCTGGCCGTTAGAAGGGGGGCCCGCATTGCAGGGTCCCAGTGCTGGTCTGGACACACGCGCCCACCTGTGACACGGCCTGCAGGCCGCTCCGGGGAGGTAGAGCGGAACGGGGCAAACTTCCGTATCGCAAGGGAGACGACTATCAAGGCCCCCCTTTCCCCCCCGCCCCCAGAATCGGCTTGGCGGATTGACAGGCACCGTTGGATGCGGGGAACGACTGGAGGCCAACGACTTGCAACCTCGGGTGGCCGGGGACGTAGGGGACGGAAGGAGACCTGCGCACTCCCCAAAGCAGAGCACGAGAGCTGGCAGGAGCGGACTCGAGAGCGCTGGCGGTGGACAGGCCGGGAGCGGCAAGTGACCGGCTCGGGACGGGAATCGCAGCACCCGGCCGCGACGGCTACACTGATAGCGCGGAGGCGAGTGGACGAGGCCCGGAGCGGACCCACCTGCCGGACCCGTGGAGCATTTAAGCGGGGGCAGGGAGCACCGCAGAGAGAGGACACCGTGGAGGACAGCCGAGGGACCCGGAGACGACGGAGCAGGGCGGGGGCCCTCACAGGGGGCTCGAGGCATTGACGACTCGGTCTGAGCTGTGTCCCAGTGAACATGGCGGGCAGCAAGGGAGGACGGAAGGGGGAGCGCACTCTCCCCAAACTACTGGGCAGGCACCAACAGCGAGTGGAACGGGGGCAGCGGACCCCCGGCCCTTCCGGAGGAGTGCCGGACACCGACAGCGGGGAACCTCCGATCACCAGATCCTTTATGGAGTCCCTCTTCGGCTCCCTCAGGGAGGATTTCCAAGCCTTGAAAAAGGAGGTGGCCAGTGAGGTGCGGGAGATACGTCGGGAAGTGGATGGCCTGGGAGAACGGGTGGCCACGATGGAGGACACCGGACGGAGTAGAGATGACGAGTTAGAACAACTGCAACAAGAGGTGTTGCGTCTCAGGGATCAACAGATTGACCTCCAGGCGCATGCCGAAGACCTTGAAAATAGATCTCGGTGCAACAACGTCAGGGTTCGAGGGATTCCAACCACGGAAGAAGGGACGGACACGGCAAGCTATTTACGGGATCAGTTTCGAGAGGTCCTGGGTGAGTCGGAAGAATTCCCCATCCGAATCGACAGAGCGCATAGAGTGGGACCACAGCGCCGGGCGTCGCTGCCACCTCCGGACATCCTGGCTTTTATTCCGGACTTCCCGCTCAAAGAACGCATCCTGGCAGAGGCCCGGAAGAAGCAGCCCTTAACTTTCCGGGGCCACCCCGTCGCCTTATACCAGGACTTGTCTGCCATCACGCTTCAGAAACGGACAGTGTTCAAAATCGCCACTGACTTCCTGAGGGCGCAAGGAACACCACACACCTGGGGCCACCCGTTTAGACTTATATTCCGATGAAATGGCACTGTGCATCAATTACGCTCCCTGCAGGAGACATGTGGGGTCCTGGGCATCTCTGCGATGGAAGAAGACACAGCCCCGCGGCAGCGGGGGCGCTCTGGAAGGGACGGATGGCAGCGGGTGTCCAGGCAGCGCCCCCCTGCACGACTTTTGAGGCTGGACTCACCCACCATCAGAGGCTGCATGGCAGAGGCAGTACTTGAGGTGGCTGGGAACACTGGCCCAAGCGACACAGCGCCGACAGCATAGGACTGCTCCGGGGGGAGATCATCACAGCCTACTTCATTTTGCAGGTTTGGGGGCCGGGGTAGGGTGGGAGCGGGTGGAATGGGATCGGTGGCTGGACGTCCACTGGAGTACTCTACCAAAGACTTGTTCCTTGGGGAACTGGACTTGGACAATGTTGATTCGGATGGTGGGGAGAGGGAGGGGGGTGTTGACCGGGGGGGTTCCAGAGGTGTTGGCACGTTGCCAAGGGGTGGGCGGGTGGGTGGTTGGGGTGTTTTCTGCAGGAACTCGGGAAGGGAGGGGGAGGGGAGAGGGCTAAGGGAGAGGGGCCACCCCGTCACCTTATACCAGGACTTGTCTGCCATCACGCTTCAGAAACGGAAAGTGTTCAAAATCGCCACTGACTTCCTGAGGGCGCAAGGAACACCACACGCCTGGGGCCACCCGTTTAGACTTATATTCCGATGGAATGGCACTGTGCATCAATTACGCTCCCTGCAGGAGACATGTGAGGTCCTGGGCATCTCTGCGACGGAAGAAGACACAGCCCCGCGGCAGCGGGGGCGCTCTGGAAGGGACGGATGGCAGCGGGTGTCCAGGCAGCGCCCCCCTGCACGACTTTTGATGCCAGACTCACCCACCATCAGAGGCAGCATGGCAGAGGCAGTACTTGAGGTGGCTGTGAACACTGGCCCAAGCGACACGGCGCCGACAGCATAGAACTGCTCCAGGGGGAGATCATCACAGCCTACTTCATTTTGCAGGTTTGGGGGCCGGGGTAGGGTGGGAGCGGGTGGAATGGGATCGGTGGCTGGACGTCCACTGGAGTACTCTACCAAAGACTTGTTCCTTGGGGAACTGGACTTGGACAATGTTGATTTGGATGGTGGGGAGAGGGAGGGGGGTGTTGACCGGGGGGGTTCCAGAGGTGTTGGCACGTTGCCAAGGGGTGGGCGGGTGGGTGGTTGGGGTGTTTTCTGCAGGAACTCGGGAAGGGAGGGGGAGGGTGAGAGGGCTAAGGGAGAGGGGAGAGGGAGGGGGGAAAGCAGGGAGGGAGGGGGGATTCCAGTGCGTGCGCGGAGATACGACTGCGGCAGCGGCATCCATACTCTGGTCCATGGGTTCCTGCGGGGGTCCTGCAGTCATTCCTGCCCCTCCAAATGACACCCACGGCACTTAAAATAGTTACGCTGAACGTCAGGGGCCTCAACAATCCGATTAAATGGCGAGCCATCCTGTCCCTCTTAGATGGTACCCGGGCCGATATTTGTCTTCTCCAGGAGACACACCTCCTACCCCGAGACTGTACTAGATTGCGCTCATCCGCATTCCCTATCCAGTTCTTTACGTCCTGCAACACTAAAACGGCGGGGGTGACGATACTGGTTGCCCGGCACTTTCAGGGAGAAGCACACAAGCAGACGGAACAGAAAGGCAGGCTTTTGGCGTATAGATTCAGGGTGGCCGGCCTCCCCTTCACAATTGGGTCCCTTTATAGCCCGAACGAACGTCAGGAACGCTTCCTTAGCTCGGCGCTGGGTGCGGTCACAGCCACGCTGGACAGACACATTATTATAGGAGGAGACTTCAACATGGTCTTTGACTCTACTCTCGACAGGTCCGCTCTTCGTTCGCCGCAGACTGGGGAGTTTTCGGCAGGGTGCAAGGCCCAGCTGGCTGCGATGGATCTCAAGGACCTCTGGCGTCACCTACACCCGGCTGAAAGGGACTATTCTTATTATTCGCACGCACACAAAACTTATGCACGACTGGACCACTTTCTGGTCACTGGGCCTGTCTGCGCGCTGGCCACGGCGGCAGACATAGGGGTGGTCTCCATGTCAGATCACGCCCCTGTGACGGCTACCTTCAGCTTGCCGCCGATCTCTCCACCCCTCCGAATCTGGCGTTTACGGGACGCATTACTCCACAGTCGAGAAGTAGTCCAGCAAGTAACGGCGGCGATTCGGGACTACTTGTCCCACAATGAGACCTCCGACACATCTCGAGCGACTCAGTGGGCGGCGTTAAAAGCGGTGCTCCGGGGGGAGTTTATTGCGATCTCCTCGGCGGATAACGCAAACCGGCGGCAGAAACGTGAGGAGCTCACGCAGCAGGTCCGTGAACTGAAACAAATACACAGGCGGATGGGCGCTCCGCGAATTTGGCGGCAGCTCAAGGGGGCGAGAAAGCTCCTGGCGGCTCTAGACATGGATCGCGCGGAGTACGCGGCACTGCGCCTCAGGCACGCCTATTATACAGGGGGGGACAAATGCGGCCGGCTATTGGCGAGTAAGCTCAGAGTGGCGCGACAGACACAGACGGTGAAGGCGATCTCTGACCCCACAGGGCCGACGGCCATGGAGGATGCCCATATCGCAGAGCTCTTTCGCAGGTATTATGCCGACCTGTACGTGGGGGATCCTCCGGATGCACCCGCCACGATGGAATATTTGGAGTCGGTCTCTCTGCCGTCCCTGACACCTTTACAGGCGGAGGCGCTGGACAAGGAGATCCGGGCCGAGGAGGTCAGCTCGGCCAATGCCAAGCTTAAACACGGTAAATCCCCAGGCCCGGACGGTTATACGTCCCTCTTCTATAAGACGTTTTGCACGTCGCTAGCACCGATCCTCACGCGTCTCTTCAACACCTTCGCGACGCCGGGAGCTATACCGCCGGACCTATTGCGAGCGTCCCTAGCAGTCATCCCCAAACCCGGGAAGGACCGGACACTATGCGGCTCCTATAGGCCTATATCGCTATTAAACATAGACCTCAAGCTCTATACCAGGATCCTGGCGGCTCAGTTGGCCCCCCTTTTGCCGGGACTTATAGACCCGGACAAGGCGGGCTTCGTCCCAGGACGACAAACAGTGGACAACACCAAAAGAATCACGCACCTCATAAAAAAGCATTGCGGATCCCGGGAGAGAGAATGTTGCTGTCGGTGGACGCCGAAAAGGCGTTTGACCGAGTTCACTGGCCGTACCTGGAACAGGTCTTAGCAAAGGTGGGGATAGGGGAGAAATTCCGCTGCATGATTTTCAACTGCTACAGATCCCCGACAGCAGTGGTGAGAGTGAATGGGTACTGCCCCAAGAGTTTTGATATCGAAAGAGGCACGAGGCAGGGATGCCCGCTGTCACCTTTACTTTTCGCCATATACAATGAGCCTTTTGCGCAGCGGGTCCGGGACAACCCGGCGGTGAGAGGGGTGAAGTTTGGAGGCTTTAGTCATGCCGTCAGCCTATATGCCGATGAAGTGACATTCTCCATTGATGACCCGCTCTCTGCCTTACCGGCTTGTATAGAGGAGCTCACCTCCTTTGCGGCGGTTTCGGGATTCAGGATGAATATGGGGAAGTCGGTAGCTTTGGATCTCTCCTTGGCGCCGGTGACTAGAACCCTACTACAACAACGGATTCCGATAATCTGGTCTTCGGACTCGGTGTCCTACTTGGGAATCCAGCTGGCTCCTACCCTGCCTGCAATGGTAATAGCAAACTACACCGCCCTGGGTAAGAAGGTTCGGGGAGAATTAGCCCGGTGGGACCGCAACACCCTCTCATTACTGGGAAGAGTGGCGGCTGTAAAAATGACAATCCTACCTCAGATTCTGTATTTGTTCTGGGCACTTCCGCTGCAGCCGCCGGTGGATTGGCTCTGGAGGATGCAGTCCTTCCTGGGGCGCGTCATCTGGCAGGGCAGGAAACCCAGAATGAGGAGGGCGCTCTCGATGCTGACGCCGGAGGCCGGAGGACTCGGTATCCCGGATCTCCGTAAATACTTTTACGCGTCGCAGTTGCGTTATCTCGTAGAATGGAGCCGATGGGAGTCTGACAAACACTGGCTCTTCCAAGATCAAGCGGTGGCAGGGCGGCCTCTGAAGGAAGTGCCATTCTTGCGCAGAACTCACCGCCCCGCAAATCTTTATGCCTCCTTTATCACCAGAGTGCCCCTAAGGGTCTGGGATGCCACAAATCTTGCGCACGGCTTGACCACATTCCCCTCCCCGCTGACACCCCTGGTGGATAACCCAGACTTCCCTCCAGGAACGGAAAGAGGTGCGCTTGCAGACTGGCGACTGGCGGGATGCAGGGCTTTGTGCCATCTGTACAGCCCAGAGGGGATCCTTCCATTCACGTGCTTCAGGCAGGAGTATGCATTTCCGGAATCCGAAAGATTACGATACCTGCAGGTTCGCCACTGGGCGCTACACCCTCAGGTGCGGGAGACGGCTGACAGGCGACTCCTCCCTTATGAACGCTGGCTCCTGTCACGCACGTCCGAAGCCAAGCTCATACGTGACCTGTACAAATTCCTCCAAACGCCCGCTTCGCACTTCTACAATCCGGGCAGGGAGCGCTGGGAAAGGGAGTTGGATAGGTCCCTGAGTCATGCCGAATGGGAACAGGTAGCTTACAGAGCTAGGCACTCGGCCTATCACGCAGGCCTCACAGAAACCTTCACCAAAGTCTCCACATATTGGTACTATACCCCGGACCGCATACACGAAATGGACTGTAGTAAAGAGGCCACCTGCTGGAGGGGCTGCGGGCAGGTAGGAACGTTGACGCACGTCCTATGGGAATGCCCCCTTCTCGCAGACTACTGGAAGGAGGTGATAGACAATGTAGACTCCCATTTTGACACCGAACTACCGCGCCTCCCAGCCTATATCCTACTGGGTCTCCCAAATGGGCTGATGTATCCCTTAAAATCCCGCAGAGGCAGACAGATAGCCATAGCGCTGAGGTCGGCCGTTCAGACTATTCTAGTGCATTGGCGTTCGCCCACAATCCCCACAGTCACAGGATGGTTACATAGATTGTGGCATGTGCTAGGTATGGAGAAAATGTCGTTGGCAGTGGCAGGTGACACGGAGCAGTTTAATGACCTTTGGCAGCCGTTACGGTCCCTACTGGTGACAGAATTCAGAGAACTGACCTGCCCGAGATACCTTCGACTCCTGCGGCTTACCACACAGGAGGACGTAGCCTCTTGAAGGGCCTGACAAGGGGCTTCAGAGAGAGGACCATGGGGACAAGCAGGATTCACCGGATGCACGCACTGGACAGGGGGGGAAGAGGGGGAGTTGGGGGGGAGGGGACATCAGGAGTTGGGAAGGGCAGTGTGGGAGGGAAAGGGGGGTTGTTGGGGGCAGGGATTTGGTTTTCTTTCTAAGTATCGGAACGGATTGCCGTCTATCCCAAGGGCTCGCGCAATAGAGGTAGTCCATACCGGGTTCCACCTTTAAGGTCAGTCTTACAACACTAGCCCGCTGGGGGAGAGGGACTTTTTGTTTCTGTTTGAGTATGAGACGCGGCCGGCCCGAGGGGTTGTAGGCGGCATGCTGTGTATAACAATGACTTAATTTTATGGGCCCTTGGGGATTTGAGACATGCTGGTTTTCATGTGCGGTAACGCGCCGGCCCCTAGGGTTGTAGGCGATAGTTGCTGATGCCGTTGACGATACTTGGTTGAGATCAATAAAAAAAGATTTAAACTTAAAAATATGCTAATGCTAGGAAGATTGAAGACTTCCTCTCCTGCATGCAAGCATGCTTCTACTTGGTCACTAAATGATAGAGTTTCAATGCAATATATAAGTGACCAGGCTTAAATTTACAGTTAGACAACAAACAGAGCTGAAAGCCCATAGAAGCACTACACATCACTCACACAGCTCACACAAAGAATAGTGTGACTGACAAAACGAAGGTCTGAATCACCTTCACTAGAATGAAAGGCCAAATCAGTGCAGCAGATTTCCAACTTCCTCTAGCAGGTTGTATATGTATTTTATCCACGGAACCCTCCAACTCCCAAAAAATTCCGGAATTCACTGTAGATTCATCTGCACTGTCACATTTTGCTGTGCTGATATTTTTCACTCTCTTCAATGTTTGCCCTGGGTAAGTAGTGTACTAAAAAATTGAAGCTGTTTATTAATTATTTAGCGTACCAGCCAAGTTAATATGAAAACCATATACAGTGGAAAAGTATAAGAAGAGTTGACCTCCTGGCCCCAAGGAAATGGTTCCAGTTAAGTAAGTTGAAGTTGCACACCATTTACTAAATCGTTTTAATTGGGCCGCACCGGTTCAGGCAAATCCTGAGTTCCCAAAACTGAACTGAAATCCATGGACCACAACAGTCAAAGATGCATATCCAATACTGTCAGTTGCAGTTCAGTTGATACTAAACTAACGGAGCTGTGTGAGCATGTTTTAATAAAATGGAGGTAGTGCATCAGTGTAAAGGTTGACGTGATTTGCAGTGCTTCTGGTCAGTGGTGACGGACCCGACTGGTCAACAGTCAGTCTCACATAACACAGGGGGAGCCGGCTGAGTTCGTTCAAGATTCACATTGGTACATCCAAGAAAGCAGCACATTCTACGAAGTGCGCTTGAAACAGGCACGCCAAGAATATTGTAGTATATACAATATTATATATAAAGTGTGCCGTTTTTTAAAGTTTTCTCATTACCGGCCTATATAAACTGCTATTCATATATACCCAGACAAATCACGTAAATCACGTTTTTGGCCAAACAAGCAAACAAATGTCGACGACCTTACCGAGCACCAATCTCCAGCCTCACACGGCCAAGTTCTGAATCGACCAAATGGTCTCTGCACGGCGAACACTTAGCATGTGCAGTGTAGCAGGGGCTAAGTAAAGACAGTTCTCTAGCGAACACCAGAAGGAATCTCAGTCGAGGACCGGCACCACCTGGAGGGTCAAATCGGGAAAAGTGGAAAGGCACCTTAGCTGCCAAGACATGGGTCTCCTCAAGCAGTGATCATCCGCAGCGAGATTCCAATCCTCTGTCAAGACCACTCCATCGGGCATCCGACTCACCGATGAGCCCCACGGGTTGGGTGCCAATTTGGGGAAGTAGAACTCAGCAAGGCCTACCGTTGCTAGGGGCTCGCTCTTCTACGCGCACCAGTCCTCAGACCAATAGGTAGAGATTGGCACGGAAGCCGGAATATCAAGAAAACAGTTTATTAAACCTCATGAGTGAAACTACATCTATACAAAACCCTCAGGCAGTGTATGAGGTAGCACAAGGAGTAGAAGAACTGTATGTCTTTTATACCCACACAGGAGCTCAAAAAGAGGTGGTACAAGTACACATAGGAACAGTTACACACATAGATGGTCATACATAGAATGCACAGTCAACAAAAGAGAGGAGCAATGAGTTGCTGACATCAGTAAAAATAGCCTGACAGTTACAAACTACAGCAGGTGCATGGGCAGCTACAGACTTCTTCTGAGCATGTGCAGTGTAGCAGGGGCTAAGTATAGACAGTTCTCTAGCAAAGCACAAAGGTAGGCAACAGCGAAGACCGAAGGAGCACATGGCGAGCACATGGTCAGTCAAGATGGCTGCCAAGAAACAATATGGCTTCAGCTCATACTAACATTGATCTCGGTCAATTTACAACAACCGACCCTTTTAGCATTAGCTGAAGACATCTATAATCTGGAAGAGTCTAGGTATACATCATGTACATCGATTCTCATAATTTCATCAATCTCTTTGTTTAGTTCACGTTGGGCGTTCATTTGTTTAACATCATGTCTGGCAGGTGTACAAGCAGTGAAACAGAAGGAGCAAAGCATCGGTCCACATTATATGCATAAACAGGAGGTCATCAGAATCACAAACAATCTACATAATATCGTCAACAACTTCCAGCCCCAGGTGGTAAACAGTGTCCATAGCCAACCGGCTAAAGTCCATGTGCCAGTATCAGGGTGGATCTCAGCAGCTATTTTGTGTAGCTTGGATATTGCGTCAAAAACCGAAGGGGCATGATCAGGGATGAAGACACAACAACTACTCCCGATGATGTGACATGCACCACCTTGATAAGCTAGAACAACGTTCAGAACCATACGATTTTGGAGGGCCACAATCCTCGCAATTTGCGATTCTTCAGTGATGTGCCCAAGTGCCATAGCTGTCTGATTGGTCACAGCTTCTAAGACACATGTCAAACGCCTGATCTTTCTGCTGTTCAAGGCAGCACCAACAAAGAAGAACAGCCCCAAATTGAAATCAACATATTGCTGTAGCATAGTATCAGTCTGATCCATTTCAACATGATTTATAGTCCTCTTAAATCTGTTTTTGGAAATGTCATTGAACAATTTAAAGTCTTTATGATATGATGCACGTGCCAGAAACACAGGTGGTAATAAAAAGGACACAGAACATGTCCCTGACCAGCCAACAGGTAAGTTATAGTATCCCTTGTTAAAATATGTATTATGTGATGATGTAAAGCTGCTGTTATTCACTCCAGTAATATTTAAAACCAAAGTACAATCGCTTTTTCCTACAGGAATTCTACCAACACTGTTCGCACATAAATCTGCACGGGCCCTGGTGACAGCTATAACAAATGGTCCATTACCCATAGCAGTTCGAGTGTTCGGAAAAACATAGTGCATAGAGGAATTTCCTCTGTGATACTCGTCCATCTCCCATACAGTTCCTTTGGCCTGCGGATCTCCTTCATCATCAGGATAACATACTTTATTCAGCTGATAGTTCAATCTTCCCACGTCATATGTAGTGAAATTAGCGACATGGGTGGGCCAAAGTAGTGCAAACCAGGCCCTACAAGAACCATTGTGTGTGAATGGCAGAGGAATGAAAGGTGTTCCTCTCTTTTTCTGATGAGCAGGCATCATCTCACACACCCAACAGTTGGTAATGTTCATAGCATTATGTGTGTGGTGTAACATCTGGATGAACGTATTATTCAGATAGGATTGTCGATGTTTCTGCTCATGATATGGAAGAGTAAAGTAGTGATGCTCAGTGGGTGCTGGAGTAGTGGCAGTCAGAATTCGTCGAGCAGGAGCCACTTCCTCTACAACCCAAGTAATTACTACCATAATGATCACACTGACAGTAAGCCCAACAATGCACATAATTTTCTTATCACAAATTCTCGCAGCAGTCGAGGTCTCTTTCACAGGCATAGTCTCTTGATGCTAAAACAACGAAGCAGATGGAGCTTCAAAGACCTGGGCAGCCATTGGTTTCTTCACTGAGAGTTAGACAGGTGTCACTAAGCAAAAGAATCCCCCCACACCATTTCAGTCTATCACTAACCCAGGACGGTTGCTCAACCAGTCTCTTTCAGCAATGCAGTTTCTCTCCAGGGTCGCAGCTGATATCGGGATGTACCAGGGATCTTGTGGTCCAGGAAGACTCCCTCAGGTCCTTCAGGTGATGTAGCTTGGCCTCTCTCTGTGTCCAGGAGCTGTTGATGATCGGCGAGCACAGCAGGTTCCACTAAGGCAGATGGCACCCGTTTGCAGTGCGTGGAGTGCACCCAGTTCCTCCTATTCGTCACTCGGACTGCAGTTCTCGTTGCCAGCAGAACCTGTTCTGGGCCACACCACCTAGGCTCCAAGCTGCTCGACCTCTGGAAGTCTCGGACCATCACATGGTCAGCGGGCCACAGCTCATGGCCTTCACCATCCGACCTGTCAAGAAGAGCTTCTCAAACCTGTTGATGAATAGAAAGGAAGCTGTCAGTCAACTGTGATAGATAATCACTCATCAAGACACAAGGTACATCATGTATGGGGCGTGGCTTAGGAATCCCCCAAATATTCATAGGCCTCCCGAATACCAACTCATACGGTGTAAGACCAGATCGTGAATGCGGCACTGATCTAATGGACAGCAATGCCAAGGGTAGTGCGTCAGGCCATTTCAAAGATGTAGAAGCCTGAATCTTAGCTAGCTTAAGCTTGAGGGTAAAGTTGTCCCGTTCCACTAGCCCTGCTGATTGTGGATGGAAAGCAGCATGAAACTTCTGCTTAATCCCTAATCCTTTCAGGACATACTCAACAACTTGCCCAATGAAATGGGGTCCGTTGTCACTCCACAAAAGTTTGCAAACACCAAATCTGGGGAAGAATTCTTTGAGAAGCACCTTTGCTGTAGTGAGAGCTGTATTGTCTTTTGTGGGGTATGCCTCTATCCACTTACTGAAGGCACATACCACCACTAGAACATATTTCAAATTGTTACAACGTTCAAGCTGGATATAATCCATTTGCAGAACTTCAAAAGATGCAGGTGGTGTAGCAGACCCTCCTGTAGGAGTTTGTGTCCCATTTCCAGGATTGTACTGAAGACAAATCAAGCAGGACTGCACAATCTTTTTAGCCTTGCCGGCAATCTCTGTATGCTCCCGAACTTGCGTAAGCAACTTCGTTATCGAGGAGGCTCCAACATGTGCCGGCCCATGTGTCATATGAATCATAGGATGTAAGTAGGCAATCGCCACTTAGTCATGCCTTTATTTCTCCAACAGCCCTCGTCATCTAATGTTCCCTCCTTGGAACATTGTTCAAGCTGTTCTGTAGAGGCAGATCATTGCATATCTCGCACTGCCTGCCTGGCATCATGCCAATGTTCAGCCTGTGACTTCACCATGCACATGGATGTGGTGCTTCGCTGCTTTGTAGTTTCGCGGGCTATGAGATCTGTGAAAGCATCGCCTTCCCCTATTTTATCAGTCACTTTCTTGTGTGCACCACACTTAACAATCGCTATCTTCTTCGGATATTAAGGCAGTCAAGAGATTATGCACTAATTCTCCATGCACTATTTGTGTCCCATGTGAAGTAAGAAAACCTCTCTCCTTCCAAAGTAACCCAAAGTCATGGGCCACTCCAAAGGCATAGCGGCTATCGGTGTAGATGTTAACAGACAAGTCAGTACTAAGTTCACACGCTCTCGTCAGGGCTATCAGCTCAGCTGCCTGAGCTGACTTCTGTGGAATACGAGCTGTCTCAACTACCGTCTGAAGTGACGTGATTGCATATGCAGCTGATGTCGTGTCATCTGGTAACTTCAAACAGGACCCATCTACCCCTAATTCTCCATCAACATTCAAAAGGGGTGTATCTTGTAGGTCAACATGACCCTTTCTCTGTTCCTCAGTAAGGAATATACAATCATGGGACTCATGTGACTGAGATTGGGTAGCTGGATACGGCAACAAAGTAGCCAGGTTCAGAGTTGAACATCTTTTCAGAGTGATATGAGGGGCCAAAAGTGTCAGTTCATATCCTGTCAAAGGAGCACTAGTTAAATGCTGCGTTTTAGTCTGGTTCAAAAGGGCATCAACTGCATGGGGTACTAACACAAGCAATCTATGTGACAAGACTATCCCTTCACTCTGACATATGGACACAGCTGGCGCTGCAAGAGAGCGAAAACACCCAGGCAACGCGGAGGCGACTGGATCAAGGACAGCTGATAAATATGCACAAGGATCCTGTTTGTCACCGTGTGTCTGTACTAAAACTGAGAGTGCACAACCATCCCCCCGTGTACATAGAGTGTACAAGTCTTAGTTTAGTCTGGAGTGCCTAATACTGGTGCAGAACAGAGCACTTGACGCAATTGATGAAAAGCATTCTGACATTCGGCAGTCCATGGAAGGGGCATTGGAGTGGTTTTGGTCAAGAGGGCCAATAAAGGTTTAACAATATGTGAGAAACTAGGGATCCATTGCCTACAAAAAGAAGTAAGACCAATGAATGCACGAACATCTTTCTGAGTAAGGGGCACAGGTGTGTCTAAAATAGCTTGAATGCGGTCAGGTGTAAGTGCACGTCCCTCCTCAGACAGGAGGTGACCCAAATAGGTAACCTGCTGTCTACAATATTGCAATTACTGCAGAGAAACTTTGTGATGGTGTGATGCAAGAAATGAAAGCAATGACCATGTTCCTTCTTCACACTTCTCAGGTGTATCAGCTGCCAACAAGATGTCATTGACATATTGTATGAGATCCACCCCTGTTGGCACAGGGAAAGAATCAAGCTGTCTTTTTAACGCTTGGCTGTAAATACTAGGACTCTCTGTATACCCCTGTGGAACTCTACAAAATCTGAAAGATCTATTATCCAAAGTGAAGCTGAACAAATATCGGCTATCAGGATGAATAGGGATTGAAAAGAAAGCATTCTTCAGATCTATCACTGAAAATGTAGTAGCAGGCGGAGGAACCATGGTAAGGAGTGTCGTGACTACAGGGTATTGGGGCACTACAATCTTATTAACCTCTCGCAAGTCAATGATGAATCTGTATACTTTAGTATCAGTGTCTTTCTTTAAGATAGGAAGGATAGGGCTATTGCAAATATTGTAAGGGACCTCTTCCACAACCCCCACTTCAATCAAATCCTGAACAATTTGTATTAGTGCCTCCTCGAGAAATTTTGTATTGAGGTAACCGAGGCAATGAAGCACCTTCCCTCACTTGGATATGAAATGGTGGGATAACCATTTGTCCTACATCTGTGTCTGACGTAACCCACAAAGTACTAGGGAGTGAAGCCAGTGCAATATCTTCTGTAACAAGACAAGATTTCGCAACCAAGGGATAGTTGTCATTCAAAATAATATGCACACCTTCCTGAGAACAGCGTATCGTAGCCCTGACTTGCTTGAGCATGTCAAGACCCACAATATTGTCTGGCGTGTTAGGGGAAAGCAAAAATGGACATGGAGCAGAAAATGTATCAACATGAAATGCAAGTGTTTGTGACAGTGGGCTATGGGAAGGTGTCCCATCGAAACCTATCGATGTAATGGTTAAGGCAAACAGGGAAGCCCTTGGAATCAATTGTTTAGACAGGGCGCTACGATTAGCTCCTGTATCAACCAAAAACCGATCAGTGGAACCAAAAATATGTGCATTAACATAAGGACCCTTCTGATCTACTGGGACTTCAACTGATTCCGTACCCCTTCCTAGGCATTCCTATGCATAAGCAGAATCCTTCAAATCAGTGATCGGATAATCAGACATTTGATATTGATTTCGCCTGTCAAAAGTATTAGAAGAATTCTGAGTATGCTCAACAGCCTCAATCCTGCTGCGATAGTTCATAGCTCCCCTATATCCTAAATTCCCAGGGCGGCTTCTCATTTGCCCTCAGCCACGCTGGTATCGCTGGGCACACAATTGCAAACAGTGAACAGCCCAATGTCCAATCTCCTTACAATAAGCACACTGATCAGGACACAAAGTAGTTCGGGTGAAAGAGGTTGCGCAAGGACGATACATCGCACGTCTGCCCCTGCTGTCACCTCTATAAGATGGACCATAATCCTGAGCTAGCATAACCTTCATTTTTAGATCTTTACCCTTTTTATCCTCATTGCCCTTAGCTTCCAATTCCTGTCGTTCATAATACTGAGCCATAGTCAAGAGGGAGACTGGTGAAGACGTAGTCCATGAACTCTCGCTGGCCTTTAGGCGACTAGCTATATCTGGCAACATGTTCGCGGCAGATGCCTGCCCGTGTCATCTGTCAATGACTGGCCACTAAAGTCGTGGAATGTCTCCTCAAAGCGTGTAAAGAAGTCAGAGACCGATTCATCTGCCTTTTGCTTACAGAATGATAACATAGTCCAGTCTATCTTTTTAGGAGGAATAAGAGTTTTCAATTTAACTATAATAGCCTTTGGAAGGTCTAAAATCTCTTGTTGCGGTTTCTGTGCTGGTTCCCTTTCTGCATCTATCTTCTCTAGTATCTTCCAAGTATCTCCAAACACTGCATTATTATCAACTTTACGAATAGACCTCAACATATCAGGGGGTAGAAAAAGCCCAAAAAACATATCAATATCAGGCAAAGTCAGTACAAGAACTAATAGCTCCTTCAACCTCTTCATAAATAGCAGCCGGATTCTTCCACGGATCTAGCAAAGCGGCTTTAAGAGCCATAACATCTGTCTACTCCAAGGAGTATACACCCAATTATAGATAAAATATCCCTTCACATCAGTGGAAGTTTTATCGCCATCCGTTCCCGCACCCTAAGGAGGGACATGCAAAGGTGCGGCTTCACGCATTGGTTTCCCATGAACCACAATAGCCTTATCTGTCCCTGGATCGTCATCCTGCAACACGGAGATCCAAATTGTTTGTTCAGCTGCAGCAGCTGCCTTTTTCTCCAAACGGAATGCATCGGCTCGCAGTTTAACCACGCGTCTCATTAAGTCAGCCACCTGAGAAGGGAGAAAAAGACCGTCACTCAACTGTTTATGTTCATTTTTTATATCAACAGGCTCTAATTCAGTGGAATGTTTTCTAATTTTTTCAATTACTTCTCCAGTAAACGTCTCTGCAAAATATAATTGCTCTTTCTCCGGCCATTGCTGAATCTCTGCTAGAAGATCTGGAGCAGAAATATCATCACGGGCCGCTTTCCGAGCAAAAGATCTAAGAGTGGCGGCACGGTCAGCTGTCAGAAAAGAGCGAGTCTGTCGTTCAGTACCTGATCCTGTTTTATCCTGATCTGAGAAAGAGATGTTATCATCAGAGTCAACCTTAGGGGCAGAAGGAAAAGTATAAGGAGGCCGGGAACGATCTAAGAGAAGTGAATCGTCCTGTGGTTTATTACGTAGAGGGTAAAGGGGACTCCGGACAGGGTATTGGCTATTTACCTATAAGCGGTGCTCCCTAGCCTCCCTCTTTTTGGTTTCCTTCTCATCTTTAAGTTTCATTTCCAGTGCTTTCACATTGATATTTTTTCTCTGTTCTTTTTCTGCTAAAGTTTGTTCTCGTCTCACACGTTCTTGCGCTTCTTTCTCCCACATTCACATACACAGTCAAACATATCTTGTCTACTTTTGCGCTTAAACATACATTGTTCCACATACTGAATTTTTCTAAGATCGAATGACCCATTTATAGGCCAGCGCAACTCAGGATCCTTGCTAGTATATATATATATATATATTTTTTTTTATTAAACTTTATTTGTGACTTTAGAAAGTTACATAGTAAATCAACATCACATTGTCAGCAAGTTTAGTAAAGCATTTGCAATAAATGACATGCAGTCTACATTAAATATCTCTTTAGTGACATCTCATGTTCAGTAATATTGTCCAGTCGATGTCTAGGGCGCAGGAAAGCAAAGAATAAAATTTAAACCTTATACAAGCAGCGCGGGAAGGCCGCATAAACATAAGAGCACCATTGATATTCTCGGGTCGTGCGGCACACAAGGAGCCCCCATTAGGCTAGTATTCATGCTATACCTATCTGGTAAAAGAGAAAAATCTTATGTAATGAGAGAGAGACTCACTGTTGGTTCTACGCCCCCTTCAACTTCAGTCTGGCATGACGTAGTAGCATTCCCCTCGGCACTATGCATTAGGAGGTATCTGACCATTGGCCCCCATATATCCTTGGGCTGAGAGGTCCGTGGCAGTAATTCAGCATACGTGTTACTCTGTTCTTGGCAGTATACCAGATCCGCCAACCATTCCTTGAATTTCGGGGCCCAGCCTCTACCCCATCTGCAGGCCACTTTCCGCTTTGCCAGCAATAGAGAGATGGCAACATAATTTCTGTGTTTTGTGGGTATATGCGCCGTGTGCCCTAGGAGCGCAAGTATCGGATCTCTGGATAGGCGATTATCAACCATATCCTCTAATGCTGTGAACACTTGTTCCCAATATTCCCGTACCCTTTCACACTCCCAGGCTAAATGCAGAAACCCTGCGCCTGGCCGTCCACATCTCCCACAGCAATCCTTGCTAGTATATTTATTCCATAGTGTACTATACATTATAGAAAAAATACCGTTTTTTATGTACATTTCCCTATTTGGTGTCCCCTCGGTGGGAGCTGGCTGATTACGTTCAAGATTCACATTGGTATGTCCAAGAAAGCAGCACATTCTACGAAGTGCGCTTGAAACAGGCATGCCAAGAATATTGTAGCATATACATTATTATATATAAAGTGGCACTTAACTCAAAGTGTGCCGTTCAAGTTTTCACAGTTTAGAGAAAAATCTCCTCATTACCTGCCTATATAAATTGCAATTCACATATATCCAGACAAATCACATAAATCACATTTTTGGCCAAACAAGCAAACAAATGTCGACGACCTTACCAAGCACAAATCTCCAGCCTCCCACTGCCAAGTTCTGAATTGACCAAATGGTCTCTGCACGGCGAACACCAGAAGGAATCTCAGTCGAGGACCGGCACCACCTGGAGGCTCAAATCGGGAGAAGTGGATAAGCACCTTGGCTGCCAAGACACGGGTCTCCTCAGGCAGTGATCCTCCGCAGCAAGATTCCAATCCTCCGTCAAGACCACTCCGTCGGGTATCCGAGTCGCCGATGAGCCCCACGGGTTGGGTGCCAATTCGTGGAAGTAGACCTCAGCAAGGCCTACTGGTGCTAGGGGTTCGCCCTTATATGCGCACTAGTCATTAGACCAATAAGTAGAGATTGGCACGGAAGCTGGAATATCAAGAGAATAGTTTATTAAACCTCATGAGGTGGAACTACATCAATACAGAACCCTTTGGCAGTGTATGAGGTAGTACAAGAAGTAGAAGAACGGTGGGTCTTTTATACCCACAGAGGAGCTCAAAAAGAGGCGGTACACATAGGGAGAGTTACACACATAGATGGTCATACAGAGAATGCACAGTCAACAAAAGGGAGGAGCAATGAGTTGCTGACATCAGTAAAAACAGCCTGATAGTTACAAACTACAGCAGGTTCATGGGTAGCCACAGACTTCTTCTGAGCATGTGCAGTGTAGCAGGGGCTAAGTATAGAGAGTTCTCTAGCACAGCACAAGGGTAGGCAACAACGAAGACAGAAGGAGCACATGGCGAGCACATGGTCAGTCAAGATGGCTGCCAAAAAACAATATGGCTTCAGCTCATGCTAACAGTGATCTCAATCAATTTACAACACAGTGACGGAAGTTGCTTAGAACCATGCACCTCGCACATTCACACCTAAGTGCCATTCCATTTGTGGTGCTTTACAGCAATTTTAAGATCTTCTTAGAGTTTCTCATTCCTCAAATGGGTGCAATTTTTGAGATATATGTTTCCCTCATCTTCATTGCTTGATTTTGCTCGCGAGAAGGTGTCACTCATAGTTGTTGAAATGTCACTCATAATTGCACTGAAATTGTGCAAATGTCACACATAGCAATCTGAAACATTGGCAGCTATATGTTATGCCGCACACGGCACCTGACCCAGTGCACTTGAAGACCTATCAGCCGAATGGGCGTTGCGCGCAAAGGATTCTGTTTGGTCTTGCTGGCCTCACCTCCCCTCACCCCACCCCTTTGTGTGCCACCGCCCGGATAGCTGCAGGTTCAGTAGACAGGCACACAGGATTCTTACGTTGCCACGGACTAGAGTGGGCTGAAGCTGAGGCCTGACAGTCAGCCCCATTCAGAGTGTTTTCTGAAACCATTTAAGGATTGAAGTGGCTTTGTTTTTCTCTCACATTCTAGGCCCCTGCAATCCCCACTCTCCCCCTCCTTATCAGTCCAGTTGCACTGTCATAAAGATGAGCAAGCAAACAGGTTACCAGGGAGAGCCAAGCGAGCTAAGGATCTGGCTTTGCCCTATACCCGTATGCACGAGGCGAGCTCTGAAAGGCGAGCTCTGAAAATATTTAGCAAGTAAATCACGCAACAGATATCTACAACTATACAATTTGGAAGGGATATTCTGTTCATGCAGGCTAGAGCCTTAGCCCCAACGGACGGCTCTGTCTTATATACTTTAAGTTTCTGTACCGGGTGTACCACTTAAACTGCTTGCTTGGGGGCTGTGGACGGATTCCATGTAGTGGTAGTAAATGGCTATGCCCTCCCATAGCAAATTACTGGAATAAAATGTTCCAGGATCTATCTGAGATGATTGGCCTGGAAGCAAAACCACCCCCCAAACTAGCCCTAATGCGATGCACAATAAATATACAACGGACGGCATGCAGGTATGCGTTTTTTGCGCCATTGATGGCAAAGAGGAAGGTTGCCTGCAAATAGGGGAAGAAACAGCATCCACTGTGAAAACGTGGCTCTGCGGCCTATCACACTGTATTGAACAACCAGAAGCTTATTACGTCCTGCTTCCACTTGCGAGCAGGCCATAAGACATATGGAATATCCTGCGTGAATACCTACTGGCACTACACTTGTGCTCTGCGATCATTAGCAGAAGCAGGGTCCAGACTGAACTTCAATGCCGCAGCCGAGGTCAATAGGTGCCCGGACAGTATTTCGGTGCCAGACTTACATTAATGTGCTATTGTGTCTACCAGGGTACTGTGGCGTTGGTCTGCTTGGCTGTGACTTTTTCAGACTGCTATTATCTGCTTCGCCAACCTCATCAGCTGCTTATATTCTCTACTGGATTCTTTCTCTACTATAGTGCAATGCATTGTCCTGGGATATGTTTAATGTTTTGTTACATTAAATGTTGAAATCACTAAATGAAACATTAAAAAAATATGTTCAGATATGAATGCTAAAGTGTCTCCAAAATTCAAAAACAGTGTATTTCTTTAACGTGCAAAAGTGTTTCACCTTAGTACATTGTATTTATTAAAAGTTATGAACTATGAAACATTCATGCCACCCTCCTCTTGATAATAATGCCACAAGTAAACTATGAGGCAAGTCAATTGTCACGTGTACCCTATATTCCTTGATTTATATTATTTTGTCCAGAGCATATTCTAAACTCAGACACTTGAAGGTGCTCTCATATGTAATAATGAAGAAAAAGAAGGCTCTGTAAAGTAAAATATTTTCCTATGATCTCACAATTTGGAGTAGAAGGGAAGTCAAGATTGATCCCAGGTTTCTGGTTTCATTCAGCTACTAGATGGGTATTGCCTATGTTTTACATTAAACATCATTACTGTGTCTTTAATTCTTTGTCAAACATAAAAGTGAAATCAAGCATACACAAGGTGATGGAAGGAATGCTTGCAATTTGTTTAACTACTGGCAGTCGCTCGAGGTAGCATCCTAACCCATTGTTCTTTTGCTGACCAGCCACCTCAGTTTGGAGCCAACCATATGCAAATCAGTCCCGACCATGCTCCTCATGGGAACAGGCCAATCCGAACTGCCAGGCCAGGTCCTCCCTGAACTGGTGCACAAGCAACCCAGGACCGGTTTCCCCTAGTTATGGGCTCATCAGCTGGGTATAGTTTGGTTCCAGTGACACATTGAGCATGGGACCCACATCTGGGCAGAACCATCCCACTTAGGGCGGTACATAAAACACACAAAAGGTGATGGAAGGAATGCTTACAAATTGCAATCGCTCGGGGTAGCACTCCAACCCATCATTCTTTTGCTCACCATGCCACCTCCGTTTGGACCCAGCCACGTGCAAATCACCTCATTACACAATAAGTTAGAGCGTGGCTGTAGGCAGAAGCCACAATAAATCTTAGAAGCCACATTAAATCTCAAATTGTTTTGGGGCCAAGGGTCTAAGAGGGCCTTAAATTGAGCTAGAGCCAGGTATCCTGCTGGAGCCTGGCTCGAGCAGAATTGTAACAATACTCCCCGCAGGCCCAAGTGCATGGAGGGCCCGAGCTCCAGGGGGTCTACCCCAGCACGGTGAATGGACCTATGAGCTCCTTACTGGGTCCGTAGCGTGGGGGCCCCCTCCATGCACTTTGCAGGGGGGCCCCCACAAGTTTCATTACGCCACTGTGAACACGCGCCTCCTCACGGGAATTAAAGAGACATCTATTGATAGCAGGTAGCTCAGCATCACATATGCACTCCTGGCAGCACTGTAAGATTCACTGAGAACCACACTGCAGCAAGGCCCTATCATATAACAGGCAAGCATGTGTAGTGAACGTCCCAAGAGGCTGCACATCGCACCACATACCGGAGACTGGGCTGCAAAAGGCTGCGCATATAATCCCCACACTGCTGTAAAGCCCTGCACAAGACGTTGCCACCCTCTATGCTCCCCGCGTGATTCCTGACAACTTGGGATAAAGCAGTGAGTTCCTTGTTTTCCGCCCTCTCGTTTCCCGGGACCAAGATTTACTTCCTCCCCATTGGTGTTTTACTCGAACTTTACCCACGAGCCACAGCCCCAAATGGAATATACAAGCTGACCGCTTGTGGAATCTCTTTCCGCCAAAGGCGTCCCCGGTGTAAGTTACTAAGTTTTATTTAATATGTTGTGTATCTGGTGGGTTATATGTTACGATATTGTTTCTAAGCAGCGTTCACAAGTGGGGGTGTGGGTGGGAGAATTTGGGGCGTTGCTGTTCTCATTCAGCGCCCACTCTCATTCCATACAACACTATAGGGAGGGAAACTTTCCTATGAGAACTATTTCACGTCAGTTCTTGCTGAAATGTATATGTGCCCTATGCTAATATCCAGAAGAGCTGCACAAGGCTGTTGGGGAGTGAGGGGGTGCAGCCTGCAGGGTCTGTGCCTCTGTACAGTCCGAAATATCAGGCTTTTGACAGGCTCGTTGTTCAAGGAAGGCAAGGTGTGCTTTGTTCAACGCAGCCCCTCGCGTGGCACAGCATGTAAGATCTGCACGTTGAACCCACTTTTGAGTTCATATGCCAGTACAGCCGATTTATTTTACATTAAAACTAGTTTATTTTAAAGTATTTTGGTTGAAGCTCTTTTTGGAAGGAGCACTGCCCACTTCGACCTCGAGCAATCCCTCCCACCACGGCCTCTTTTTTTAAATGTATTTCTTTCACCATAAACCCCTAACAGACTTGACAAACACGCACCACACACAAAAACACAGAAGTGCCACATTGCACACGCGAACAATCCTACACAAACATACTGTCTCCAAGATGTACACACAACCCTTCTCACACAAATCTCCCGTACACACAACCCTCACCCACGTGCATGCACATATGCACGCAAGCAGCCTTCCACGCATACAAGCACGCTTACACACATTACCTCGCTATATACAATCTCAGGCAGACATACACAAGCTCCCTATATAGACACCCAAACTCACAAACACGAGCTCCCTATCTAGACACACACATTCAAACACACACACAAACTCCCTATGCACATCCAAATACACACGACTCCCCACAAAGACACATAAGCAAACCACACGCACACAACCTTTCTGTACACACCTAAGCACACATTCACGCACACACACCCACAAATGCGCACGCTCACCCCCACCCACACACAAACTCTTTTCCAGACACCGAAGCCCACACATGCGCACACACAATCACTATGAGCGGTTATGATTTACTTCTGGCTGCGCTGGCTCTCTCTTCATTAAGCCCTTCCTTATACAGTAGAGGAGCCCGGAGGAACCTGCCTGCTGAAGGGTTTCTCTGCTGTAACCTTCCTGCCTCACCGCCCCAGTCACAGCTGATCCACAGATGAGAATTCCACACACAAAAAAAGTTCACATGTACCATTTAGCAGACAGTTAGGAATCCCGAAATTTGCCCTAATCTTGGCATTAGCATTCTTTTTTAAACATTTTTATTTTAACAATGAACTTTAAGCAAATTTCAAATTCCATTTGATTTTGTTACAAAGTCTATAGAAAGTCTGAGGAAGAAGCCTGGTGAGTAGCTGTAAATACAGCAGCAGGCACGGTGAGTAAGAAGCTCATTGCTTTCGAATTAGTTGTTGTTTTGCTTCAAAGCCGGAGGGTGTGGGCCCGTTTTCTTTGCTTTCACAAGACAATGCCATACCCTAGCCATGCAAATATCCAATTGCTGCAAAGGGAAATACAAATAAAATGCACATGTACCGAGAGAGCGTGCTTGCTTTTTGTCACGCTGCTCTGAAGCATACACACACTGTAGTTACTGTTCCAATGCATCTTGTAATTGGTATTTCAGGTTTAGGCTGCTCAGGCACGGAAAGGGCCTTGTTCCTCATTGGCAGTGCTTTATTGTGAACTGGACGTTCTCGTGCAAGTTCAATTTCACCTTCCCTCCTGTATTCTTCTCTTTACTTCCACACCACAGCGGATTTTGACACCATGCATCATTTTTTGGCCTATACAGCTCTATTCGCACACTGATTGCTTATGTGATATTACAACTCTACTACCTACAGACGCATTCTTGATTTAGGCATTTTGTCGGCTTCACCAATTGTCACATAATTAAACATTTTCCGCATTTGCCAAATATTCCATCATCTGCTGCATAATCTGCAGATTTGAACAAAAAAAGCCTTGTTTCTAGCTCAAACGGCTCAAATGTTCACCACCTAGACCTCTTCCATTTGTCCATTGCCAAACAACTCCTTAGTATTGACTGATTCAATGGAACTGTATCTCGCCTCCAAATTGAGTGCCAAAGGAGAAGTGAGGCTACCTAGATATAATCTGAAATAAAAGATATGTCCATTTCCAAGTGTAAGATACCATTTGGAAAGGAGGAGGGTAAACCCACTACAGATTTAAATAATGCATTTTCAATAGTTTGTAGTGGTGTCGTTGCTGCCATACCCCACACCCCAGCTCCATAGGTCGCTGCTGCTTTGACTTTAGCCTGATATATATTTTCTATTGGTGTTAGTGGTGTAGCCCCCAATTTTCTAGCAAAACCTTTTAAGGCAACGATAGCCCTCTCCATCACCATATTTCTACCTTCCATTAATTTTGCCCACAGCAAATCTTTGTCAAAAAGGAAACCCAGATAGGGATACGAGTTGACTATCTCGATTTTTTGCGCCCCTGAACAGAAGTGCAGTACCTTTTCTTTCTTTGTGGCACCTGCTATTAGTACAAACAACTTGGATTGGTTCACTTTTAGCTTAAGTGAATCTATAAAGGAGACATATGCAGTAATCAGCCTTTGTAGCCCAACCCCTGTTCTGGCGATTAAAACCGCATCATCTGCATAGTCCAATAGAGGTAGCATTTGATTATCGAAAAGCGGAACGTCCCTAGTAGTCACTGTCATTGCCTTCTCTACTCCATTTGTATATAAGGAAAAAAGAAAAGGGGCCAATACACACCCCTGTCTTACACTCCGGGAGATTCTGAAAGAACGCGTGCAATCTCCATTTTTGGTGTAACGCACTGAGGCCATTGCGTTTGCATATGATTGCCTAATAAAATTTAATATGGCAGGTTCAACCCCCATCGTCTCCATTATGAACCATAGCTTATCATTGACCATGCAATCAAATGCTGCGCTAAGGTCCATGGAGGCCATGTACAATTTGCCATCCTTCATTCTGGTGTACTTTTCTATTGTCAATGCTAAATTTAGACACTGATCTACAGTCCCCCTTCCCTGCTGGAAGCCGTACTGGGCCTGTATCAAGATCTTATTTTCTCTTCCCCAGTCCTCTAAACAAGAAAGGAGAAGGCAGCCCATAAGCTTTGATATTGTATCCAGCAGGGAGATAGGTCTGTAGTTTTTTGGGTCTGCCCTATGCCCTTTTTTGTAAATGGGTACTATCACCCCTGTGGACCACGAAGGGGTGGGGCTCCCAGTGCTATACTATTTAAAATGTTTGTTAGTAGTGGAATCCATAAATCCGGGTTGTCCTGAAAGAGGTCTATTGGGACTCCATCGGGTCCTGGGGCCTTTCCCGAACTACATGAGTCCAGCCCTGCTTTAACTTCAGTAAGTGTAAAAGATAAAGAAACTTGGCTTAACTCCTGCATTGGTGCGTGACAATTTGGTGTGCCTGGGTGTGAGGTAAAAATATTTTCAAAATGTAGTACCCATGCCTCCTCCTCAATGTGTATGTCTAGAGATGGATCATTGGGGGTCTTAAAATAAGGCGCATTTACCAGCTTCCAGAACTCAAATCTGTTTCCAGATTTAGCTGCTTCATCCAGATTTTCCCATAGGTCCACTGTGATTTCCATTTCTCTTTTTTTCCTTGCTAATTTATATGCGGCCTGCAATGTTCTTATTTCTTCATAGTTCCTCGGCTTAGCTTTTAGAACATATAGCAGAGCCTTCCTAGTTTTTGTACAAACAGGGTCAAACCAGCTCCCACCTTTGCCTCTAAGTAGCGCTTTTGTTTTTGTTAAGGCTGATTTTATGTTTCCCAAAATATTACAGAAAGCTTGTACAACTTCCTCTGCTTGAGCATCTGGGTCTAAATATAGATAGATATCTTCTTTGTTATTTTCTATAAATTTTGGGACCAGCTTGGTTTTATCAATGTATGCCCATTTGAGCTGTACCCCATTTTTCCTAGCTACAATAGGTGTATCCACATTACTTCTCTGTTGTCTCTCAGGTATTAGTACATTCAATTCCATTGAAACTATGTCATGGTCGCTAAAAGTTGTGAAGATAGTATCGACCCTTGCAACCCTTGCAATGTGCGGAGCCGTCAAAAGTATATAATCAATCGTTGAACCTACCCCATTTCTTTGGAAAGTTTCCGGGAGTGCATCTAAACTAAAATCTGGATCCCGCATTATTTCCATATTTAAAGAAGCTAATAGCTTATTAGGACCATTACCATAATCACTGTGGACAAAATGTTGTATGGGATGACCCCACATATCCTCAAGTCCACAAACATGGGCTGTATCATGGTTACAGGGATGTATGTTAAAATCACCTAACCATAAAATGTTTGTGTTCTGGGACTTATTCCTGTGTGCGATGTCAGATATGGCTTTGTCTAGTTCACCCACAATCGTATGCATTGTTGGGCCAAATAGGTTATTATAAAAATTTACTAAGACCCATATCCCTTCCTGCTGTATTTCCAATACCAAAATGTGAAAATTTTCGTTTGGTTGTAAAATTGTTTTTACTTTTACCACTAGGTCGTTCCTAATTAAGGTTAGAATGCCACCCTTTGCCCTCCCAGAAGTAGATGGAATTGCTTTACTCTGATAGGATCTAAAACCGTTAATGAAGATCGGGTCCAGGGCCCAAGTTTCCTGGAAGCATACTATTTCCTGATCGTTCCATGACTGTAGCCAATTTGTATCAGTCAACTTGCGGGTGATACCTACCACATTCCATGAGGATATTTTCCATACATTTCTATGTTTTTCCTGTTGTGTGGAAAGTGAATGTGGACTAGGTACCTGTAGAGTAAGTGGTTGTGAGCTCTCTATATTTACGAAAATTTGGGGGGATTGCCTTTTTCGAATCTTCTGTGTGCTTGTGTGATCTGACTGTAGTCAGTCACAAGCATCAAGGTCAGTGAGGGGCGCATATCTGTTCTCAAACCTCCAATCCATAGTCCCACTATTTCCCCAGGGTTGGCTCTCTAATGATCTTTCCTTGATTTGTAAATGACCCGGAGATCTAAATAGTGTGGGTGGTCTATAGAAAAATCCTAGTGGTAAAGCAATGTTGTGTGAATTTCTCATATAAACATTACCCAGGTGCTCCAGGATAAAGCCAACAGGAAATTTGCTGTTAAAAGTTTAAACCACACAGTCTCCAGTCAAATGTTTCCTAGCTGGGCCCACCCATGATACCCTTCTTGCCATGATTATCTGGTTTCCAATATTTCTGCCTTTAGCCCCCACCATATACAGGTTTTGGTTTAACCAGTGGAGAGATTTCGACATTAGTTGTGTTGTTGATTCTGTTTGTCCTTCCTATAATGGTGGGACATTCCCCAACACTAAGGCCAAGGGAGCCGCTGCTGGTGGTAAATGTAGAGTCTGTGCCTTATTTACCTGTTTAGTCATGACAGAGGTTCTTTCTATCGACAGACTATCCTCCCCCCCCCCCCCCGGCAGTGTACCATTCTGGCCTATAGGATATATATTAGAATTTGCCACTACCTGGCTTGTTGTATCAGCCACTTCTATAGCATTTCTTGCACTGGGAGGCTTTGTGTTACAGGGCGCCAAACGGCTGATTATCAGTGGAGCTGCAGTAGAAGTTATTACCTCTCGATTTTCGTTTGCCTGTTGAGCCCTGTTTGCTAAACCAAGAGATGTGTTTAACATCATTGTGCTACAGCCAGATCCCGTTCCAGGCTTATCCTGGGGGGGCGATCTTTCTGTCACTTGTGCGCACATTTTTAGAACTACCTCTAGTGCATGGAAGTTTTCTTTGGTATGAAATTCTAAGGCAGTTAACTTTTCTTCTATCTTATTTATTTTAGTGAGATAGGGTTTAATATTGTATAAACCAATGTTTCTAATCTCTGCCACATAGGTTCAGTCATAAGGGAGCAGGAAGCCAAGTCTCCTGTTTCTCCGTCAGTTAGTTCCTGCTGGGCTGTTCCCAATATTACGTCCCCCTCCCGCTTATTAAGTCTCGGGGCTTTTGATGGTTTGGGTTTTTGCAAGCCCCCTGCCCTTTTTAGGTCGAGGACTACCGGTCTGCCGAAGGCAGAACCGGAAGTCGGAGATTTAATGTTTTCTAGAGTGGCTATTTAGCCCGCCTCTCTTTTAGCTTCTCCTCCATTGGCTGGCTTCCTAAACGGAGGCCAGCCGTTGGAGGAGAGAGCCGTCCCTCCAAATAGGCTCCGTCTTTTTCAGATTCGGGGGCGTGTTCCTTGCTGTTCTTTCCACTTTTTAGCCACGCCCTTTTGAACAGCAGGAACACGCCCCCGAATCCGAAAAAGTTTCGAAGCTTCCATCCGCCATTTTTGAGCAATCACGCGAAGCTCCGAGTGCGTTGCGGCGGCGCCGGGCTCGGGAATCCTGTGCACAGCTCCCAGGTGCAGCCTGCTCCATGCCCGGCTGCCCTGTGCACATCACAGACCGACAGCCTCCTCCCGAGGATCCCGGTGGCTGCGCTCCACCCTCAGCCCGGCCGCTATCTTCCAGTGCCGTCCGCGCCGCGGCACACTAAGCACCTTAGTAAACATCAATTGGCTGCTAATGGCTTAGGGGGAAGACAAGGAAGGAGTGGACATTACTGAAAGGAACCAGGGGACGTGGGGTAGCAGCCTCCGTCAGTGCGATATGAACATTGGTCTGCATGAACAGAAACCACAGCAGCGAATGCTACGTAAAACCGTAGACTGGAAGCAATCGATATAGGGAGCGGAATGGAGTGTAAAAGTCGCTTCAAATGCTATGTTTACCGCTTGGGATGCGCGGGGGAAGGGCAGAGGTAGTTGTCTGTCATACTATGTATTTAGTGCTGGTTTCCGTGTCTTCTTTAAGTTTATAACACCGGCATTACCAAATGACGTAAAACAATAATTTTAGAGCTATTAAAAGCTTTTTGGGGAGTAATCTGCAGTTCGTTTAATCCGCAGGCGCGTTCACAGGAAAATCGCAACTAAATGAAAGCGGTCCCAGGAGACTGAAACCCGGAGTTTGCTTTGCCAGAATTGAAATCCGCGACACCCAGTCTCTAGAGTGAATAAACGCGTCGCTGAGTTTCCTCACTCGCTAGATGCAAGGATGTGAGGGCGGGAGTTATCGCCCCTTCACTTAATAAATGGAAATGTGACACTTCCTTGCTCGGTGTGTGTGTGTGTGTGTTCTGTTCTGTTTCTAAGAGCTGCTGACTTTGGCATATAATTGACACGAGAAACGGGGATGAGGTGCCCAAGAGCACACAGTTTGGTCAGTATGATGGGGAAGTAGAGATTTGGGTCCAGGTCTCGTGTTTGTGTGGTTTGCCCTAGCCTGTGCCCTTCTCAGCGGTGTTCACCTGTCGAGTCTGCGATCTGATAAAGTGAGCTCTTATGAGCGCCAGGGACACCCCGCCATTACACACACTAGACACGGAAGGTCACAAGCGATCCGTACTTGCCATGTGTGTTTGAGTACCCGCATAACACACTTGCAAGCCCCAGAAACTTAGCAAAGGCCCACGCAGGATGTGCAACCAAAGTCAGTCGTGTGCTCTCGTTTCACAAATCACTGTTAACAGATCACTTTGACCAGCTGCTTTTAGTGAAGTAACGGAATACTACAAGTCCCAGAATGCACTGATTAATGACATGAAAGCCGATGTCTCAAGGCATGGTGTCAAGTTGGCAACTCTTCCAAACCTCAGAAAACAGCATACATGGCTCCCAAGAGCTGCTGCTGGCAGCGTTGAGAGGGGGAGGGCTTCCTTGCAGTCACACCTTCATGACAATGGGGAGGGGGTGGAAATGGGAAGGGGTGTTTAACAATGACCTGTCACAGGCAGGAGCCGCGGGATTAGCTTGAAGTCCCGTGAAGAGGCCTGGCTGCTGAGGCCCCGGGAGGCAGGATGACAGATGGGGGAGGTGTGTGCCCACAGGCCGAGGCATGCCCCCCCCCCCCCTTCCAGGGAAAGGTAATGCAAAAGGCTCTCTTCACCCCCAAGGCCCTCCCAAGGATGGGTCGTATAGCCAAGCGCCGCAGCTTTCTACTCGGCACCCCATTTATTTCACCACAACTTGAGCAAAGCGAGATAAAGTAGAAAATATATATATATATATATATTGTTTGCATGTATCCGGAGAAGCCTCCCCAGCCGAACGGGCTGATGGGCTCAGCGGACACTGGGACTGTGTGTGACCCCATTGTCACAGCAGGGCCGCTCGGGCTTTCATCCTCCTGAGGCTGATCAAATGAATACGTTTGAGGTGTAATAAACATCTGTTATACTGTGCCAAGAAACCCTCAGGCGCACGTTAGAAAAACACTCTATGTGAGACCCCACGTCAACCCCGGAAGAATGCACTCACGGGGAGGGGGTGCGCAGGCCCGTGTCCAGCGCCTCCAGTCCTTGCTTTCAAGCACCCTTCTCGCCGCATGCTGTGCCAAGCTAAAAACTAGAATTAAAGGCCTCTGTGCGAGGCTGCAGATAAGGTTTTGAAAGGGGAGGATTTAATTCCTTACTTTTGGAAACTGACAGTAAAATGTTTTCTTAAGGATTAAATACCTCAAACCTCATTCCAAAGGGGAGCTTTTTTAAATGAGTAACGTTGACAAATGTGTGTTTAATTGATCAACCATGACTCTCCATTTCATGTAATCCATACTTCTTAGCTGGCACTTCAAGTAAATGAAAGAATTCATTTTTCACGTATAAAAAAAATAACCTTGTGATCGGACACGCAATAATAGCGTGTTTTTATGTTTTTGCAGCTGCCCGCGGCTTACGCCTCCATCTTCTCTGCTTTGGTCACTACGGCAGTGCTGGTGGTGAATTGAGAAGAACTCTCTGTATCTCCTTCACTCACATTTCTTTTCTTTTTGTGTTCATTTGTTAGACCTGGGCATTATTGGATGTACCCACAGTAGTGCTTTAAATTGGCGCACCTATTGAAATGCTGTCCATTTTAAACACAGACCATTACTGTTTCAAAAACACAGGGCCTGACGCCAGGGTTCTCAGTCACAAAACTGTCAGTGGGCATGAAGGTACCCATTATATATTGTAATTGTAAATATCCAGTTTTGGACAAACGGCAACCAAGCATTTAGTCTAATTCTAAGCGCTCACAATCGTTAAAGGCCCAAGATCACACAACCTGATCTCCCGTATACATGTCCACACACACACTGCATCTCTTGCCTGTTTGTGCTGCTGCCTTTTGGTTGGATGTGTTACCTGTTACCTGTTACCTGTTATTGTGTTACGTTCATATATATTTTTTGTACATAGTTTTATATAGCGCAAACTTGACCCGAATCGGGTTTCAGAGCGCTTTACATAGCACCAGTTGCATTACATGAGGACACATTCATTTTTGTCTCTGGGAGATTAAGTGATTTGCCCAGAATCACAGGATGTTCTGCGTCATTGCCAAGACTCGAACCCAGATTCGAGGTCGGACGCCCTAGCCAACGCTTTATAGGGCGCTACAAGCAGCACTAGTGCCATTTCTAAGCACTGTAAATGAAAGATGTCACTATTCTGTATTGCAATACATTTAAAGTTGAAAGGATGAGTCTGCCTTCCCAGATTCGAACTCTTGATCTTCAGAACACCGCATTTGTCAGCAGGGAGCGCTCAGCTCACCGAGCCTTCCTGCAGGCTTTTTTGCAAAGATGTTGTGTATTGTGGTGATGTTATGATGGTCCAGATTTGTCACGAGATATCGTGCTATTTGTGTATTTGAGTTAAAAAAAAAATCTTTGACAGTTGGTGTGGCACTGGCACGCGGTGAAACCATTGAGAGCATATGAGTCCTTCAGTTTGTGAGCGTTCCATATATAGGAGGCGCGTGGCTTCTAGACTCCTACACAGCCGTACTGCAGACCGTGAGCATTGTATCGCAGTGTGTGATCTGCAATATTTGCCACACACACATGCAGTGGATCACACATGCGGTGGAAGCTCTTTTGATCCTATTGGAATATAGGATGCACAACCCAGGGTGTCAAGCGCAGGCCCGATCCACTGTATAGTTTCTGGATAATGTAATATGCAGGAGTTCAATATAGATTGTATATTATACGTTAGTGCTAGGTTTCCAGAGCCTGTGTTGACGGTGTTATATAGTCATTCTAGAAAATAATTCGGGAATGTGCGTTTCATCTTCACGTGAAACACCGTTCTGGGTGCCAGTGGGCTGGGGCTGTACTCCAGGGGTGCCCTTTTACAGGTGACCATCAAGGGACGCTGACGAGCCCACCCTTTGGACTCAATTGGCTGTTGCGGAAATCCATTATAACGGTGGAATGTTCACATAAACAAATAGATGGATGCCACGCCGTGCCAACTGTGCCCACCCCAGCAGTGTGGATGACTCCACGTCCGTGGCATTCAGTTTGTGAAGTGTGTTTGTATAGCGGGCCGATCTTGCAGGCACCCAGCATTGGCACCGGATTCGCCAGGATAGGATTTCACGTACCAGTTTATCCTTTGGGGAAAAAAAGCTTTTAAACTATCACCCTGCAGACACAACATCGGCAGTCAGCACAGCTTCCCTCTGGTGTTTAATCATTCATTCATTCAAATGAGGGGAAGATGCCCAGGATACAATACGCCCCTAACCTGCGCATGCCCTGCTAAATCTGGAAGGCAGGAGTAAATCAAGTGCGCGCCCGTCTCACCCCCTCAGAGAGGAGTAAGTGCACGTCTGCCTAACCCCCACCCCCTTGAAGAGGAGTGCATGCCCGTCTCATCCCCCCTCAGAGAGAAGTAAGGGTAAGTGTACGCCCGTTTTACCCCCTCAGATAGGAGTAAGTACACTCCTGGTACATTTGATCCCCTCAGCAAAGAGTAACTGCACGTCTGCCTCACCCCCTCGAAGTCTCATTCCCCCAGACAGGAGTAAGTGCAGCCTGCTGCTGCGCTCCCGTCTCACCAGAACACTCAGATAAGCATGTCGGTGCTTGGGTGCGGCGTGGGATATGCTGGGCGAATGGGAGTGAGGTGGAGCTACAATAACAAAGGACGTCACAACGCAATCTGACAGGGAAAGGTTAGTGGGAGGGGGTGAGAACTGATTATTTGGAAGGGTGGCAAATTATACTGTTAGCACGCTGCTTTTTGTTTCCCACAGCTATTCTCTTTGTATTGGTTTTATTTTTCAATGCACTGAAAAAGAGGCAGCACAACTGATGGGAGAGGTTTGTGTATTTCCAAAACCCCGTGTTATCTATCGTTCTGTTTTACATATGACCACAGTTGCCTTATTTCACTAGAACACTTTTATTAAATAGCGATATGACCGCACTGTACAGTATGAAAAGGTACACGTAATACATTTCAAAAGTATGCGTACTGGGGTTGCAGCAATGGCTACAAAGCACAGCATCCAGGTGTACGCATATTATGCACGGGCAGCCAGTACACCCTGTCTGCTGAGCCTCATCGCTCCAGATGTACTCATGAACTGATATTAAAATCTGTGGGCTTCATACTACACTCAAGTCATTCTGAAAGATAAGATGAGCAATTAGTAGCTGGCATATATTCATAGTGAATAATAGGTTAGTTGTAAAATGTAATATCCAACGTGAAATAGGATTGAGTCCAATCACAAGAAAGGCCAGTCACAACATCACTCTATGCTTATATATCACTACCTCACAACATCCCTCTCCCTCACTACCTCACTCTTTCACTACCTCACTCTCTCTATCTCACTACCTCACTCTCTATCTACCTCACTCTCTATCTCACTACCTCACTCTCTATCTACCTCACTCTCCCTCAATACCTCACTCTTTCACTACCTCACTCTCTCTATCTCACTACCTCACTCTCTATCTACCTCACTCTCCATCACTACCTCACTCTTTCACCACCTCACTCTCTCTATCTCACTACCTCACTCTCTATCTACCTCACTCTCTATCTCACTACCTCACTCTCTAGCAACCTCACTCTCTCTTACTACCTCACTCTCTATTTCAATACCTCTCTCTCTCTCTCTCTCTATCTCACTACCTCACTCTCTCTCTCTGCTAATGCAATAGGTATCACATATGCAAAAAAAAAGCTAATGCCAATAGAAATGACAATGCCATTTATTTAGGGATACAATAATGATAAAAAAATTATGAGCAATACCAATAGCTCTACCTATAATATTGCCGAGACCATTGCATTGTAAATGCTTGTTCTCTTTACAGCAGTGTCAATGCTACTCTTTGGGAGTCGTTTCATTGCAGCCACCCTTGACGAAACTCTTTGCGAGATAACAGTCAAGTCCATGTCCTGAGGTGTAGGTTCTATGCTGGTGGCTTCTTCCGTGACCGAGTCTCTTAGCAGTGGCTCAATTAGGTTATGCTTTGGCAATGTCCCCCCCAAAGATAACCTTTTCTGATTTGGGGGTTCCAGCGATAATCGGTGTTCTGTTATCTCAATTTCATGTTCCAGGACTGATGTAGCCCTTGTTAAGAAAGAGTCAAGTGTCCCCACTATACTTGTGCCCCCACGGGGACTTTGGCCCTCTTGTTTGCTCATTGTAGCTCTGCTTTTTAATGTAATCCGAGGGGCAGTAAGTCGAGCAATCAAGGAATAGTGATGTCTGTCTCAGGTAGCACTCACATAAAAACAATTAAAGCGCTTTTACCTTTGGTCTTCTCTGGACTTTCCTGTAGTTGTTAGAGGGGGGCCCCAGCCCAGCCTCCTCCGGGCTCCTCCGGGCGGGGATGGGCCCGCCCTTGGCCCGGGCTCGTCCCCGTGCGTGTCCCTCGTCGCGGGTGAGCGCCGTGATTTTAAGCGAAAACTACGCGCTGGGGCTGCTGGACGTTGCAGTCCTCTTCTGGGTGTGGGCTCCTCCAGGCGGGCGGGCGGAAAACAAATAGGCGGGCTGCTACAATGCGCCATGGGTGAGCACCGTGATTTTAAGCGTGACCTTCGCGCTGGGGCTGCTGGACGTTGCAGTCCTCCTCCGTGTGTCGGCTCCTCCAGGCGGGCGGGCGGGCGGAAAACAAATGGGCTGGCGGCTACCATTCAATTATACAGTCAGTCACACACCTACTAAATCATCCATCCAGACACTTATACACCCACTCATTCTTCAATACACCTTGGCATATATATAAAACATATTTAAACTTTATAGAAACACACAGTCACTGGATGATGTCATCAATTATGTCATTTGAGATGTCATTAGTGATGTCATCAGTGATGCCACTGACCATGTCATGAATGATGTAATATGTGACGTCATCAGCAGTGCATTGCGGGGGCGTGAGTTATAGTTAGCTGAACTAACTATTACGGCAGAATTTCTCTGGTTTTGTATGAGTCAAATGTCCAACTAACTATAACGTCCCTGAAACCTGTGGTTTTTTCAGTGAATATATATATATATATATATATATGTTTTTTGTTTTTTAAAGCATAAAAATAGTATAAAACAGTTATTTTCAGATAGAACTTTGACATAATTAAGAGACACTTCACTGATCGGGCCAACTCCACTTTCCAGACGGGGTGATGACAACATTGCTGACTGAGCTCTACTCCGTATTGACCACAACTGGTCCAAGAATTTAGCTGTTGCACAGGCAAAGACAGGTCTAGCTTCTGATTTTAATATTCATAGAGCTTCTTGGGAGCTTTGTGTGCCTAATTGCCTGCAGACAGGTATTAACCATTTTCTCCTGGGTTTAACTTAGGCTGGACAGGCAAAAATAACATGGCCTATAGTTTCCTGTGGGCTTGGGCAGGAGGGACACCACATAGGTATGGTTTTAATATTCAGCCAAGAGTTGGTGAAGGAATTAATAGGTAGAGTGCTGTATCTAAATTGTGTATATTGTTTTCTATCTCCTGGCACTGTAATGATGATTGATATCACTCATCAATGCTGACGCTAAAATATACGCTAACATTTTGGCTAATTGCCTTGCTCCGTTAATAGCACGTCTATATAACGGGTCGAGATACTTCAGCACATACCAATACTGCTATAATGGCATTTGATCTAGCTAAACAATCTGGTGTTAATCTGGGTACGATACTATTAGATGCAGGTAAAGCCTCTGACCGTGTGACATGGGGCTGTCTCTGGCTTCCTCTTACTGTATTTGGAATGACTGGCTGATTATTAGTGGGGTAAAAGCACTTTATCGTACACCACAGGCTAAACTAAGCTATGCTGGCTCGCAGTCTAGGCTTTTCTGTATAAATAGGGGTGCGCACCAGGGATGCCCTCTTTCCTTAATACTGTTTGCTTTATACCTCTAACGTTTCATTCAGGTTCTACTTGCCAACATAAATATTTTACCACTATCTCCAGGAATTAAAAGTTAATGCTTACGCATATGATATTGCTGTTTTTACGAAGGACCGAGGCTAATCTTTAGAACTAATTATTCAAGAAGCAGGAAAATGTGGGTCTTTTTCTGGATATAACCTGAATACCAACAAAACTCGGGTGCTATTGAATTTTATACCAGATAATCCTGTCATGGGAACAATGCCTGAAGCTACTTATTTAGGCATTCGCATTACGTCCCTGATTGAAGCATAATCAAATTAAATGATGACGCTTTACTCTATAACATCATTAAAAAACTTAAGAACTGGCACAAATAACCTATCAGTATAACAGGTAGTTGTAATAGTATAAAAATGATGATTCTTCTGAAATTTTTATACTTATTTCGCTCAATCCCTTTAAGAGTTTCTAATGTCTTTTTTTCAGAAAGTAGATGGGGCAGTGAGCAGCTTCATATGGGGTATAAACGTACTCATTGAGAAATTAAATTTGTAAAGTTTCCATATAACCAAGGTGGCCTTTTGCTCCCTGATTTCAAATGATACTATTGGGTTTCTTTTACGGATAGCCTATATAGTCTTCTTTCCAATAGGGGCCAAGATTTCAATCATAAACTTTTGCTAGGCCAGGATAGCTGTAGATTTCTTTACCGAATCCCCGACCCAAACTATTTTAAGAGAGGACACTCTATGACTCTTAGGGGGTCTAATTTTTATATGGCGAGAAATTGTGTCTAGATATTCTCTACCGGTATATTTTAATAAGTTCCCTCTGTGGGATAATCCACTCCTCCCAGACATTTTTCATGATGGGGTAGCAAAACAGTGGGCTAAATGTGGTCTGGATAAGTTGGAAGCTCTTTATGACTGTGATGGTTTTCGTACTTTTCAAAATTTGCAAGATACTTTTCTGGTACCACGACAACACTATTATAAATACTTACAACTTAGAGATTTCTTTCTGAGATCACAGTGTCTTAAATCGGTAGAGACTCAGGATCTATTGATATTCTTACACAAACCTCCTCAGAAGAAGGCAATATGTGCGACATATCAGCTTCTTTGCCAGGACAGACTTGACCCTTGTTTACAGTTAGCTTCAAAATGGAGCTCAAACCTTGCATCTGAAATTACTCCTATAATGGTGGATGAGGCACTTACAACTCTAAAAGATGCTGTTTGGTCTACTAATCTGAGACTAAAACAATTCAAGACCGTATGTATGCTGTACCATACTTCTGATAAAATAGCTGGGTGGGGGCAATCAAGAACTCAATACTCAAGTAACAAGATGAACTGTCCTAAATGTGGAGAATATGGGGCTAATATTGTTCATATGTTTGCCACATGCCCACAGTTAAGGGCTTTTTGGCAGGGAGTTATACTGGTCTGTAAAAATCACCTTAGATTAGATTTGACTTTTTCTAATGAGGAGATCATGTTGTGTTACAAGGGGAATGTTATTAAGGCACGCCATGCATTATTAGCTATAATTTTAGTTACTGCTAGACTAGCCATTTCTAGAGCCTGGTTTCCCCTAGACCTTGTAATGCAGTAGAGTGGCGGGCCATTGTTATGGAGGTCTTTGATAGGGAGAAGGCCTCAGTTAAAGTCAGAGGCTTAAATTCAATGTGGAGATTTAATACCGTGTGGGATGGAATAAGCCAAGATGGATATCCTGTTATGTATTTTAGCTTTATTCCCCCGGTAAAATGACTTGTATTTGTACTGAAAACAGAATATGATGATGTATATGTGTTTGGTTTGCTTTCCATGCAAAAAAAAAAAAGAAATTTGTATTCTTTCTCCTGCAACTTATTTTCAAACGTCTTTCCCCTCCTTGGCAACGAGACATCTAAGGTTGGCTACCAACTTCTCCTCATTAAAGAGGTGTCATTCCATTCAGAAGGCTTGACCTCGTTTCCTCTCTCTGGTCCATTCCATTCCTTTTCAGTCTTCTGTCACATCTAGCAGTTTGAGGGGGTATAACAACAGCGTAAAAAACGCCATATTCAATTGATCCAACATAGTACATGTTGCCCAGTATAAGTGCATGAGTGACTGCATGTCAGGTGGCCTAGACTGTTAAAGGCTTTATGAGTGATGAGCCTTTGTCCTTGGTACCTCAGATTAATAAGTTATCTAGTATGTGTTTCATTTGCCTATCGGCGCTTATAAAAACTGCTTCCCATGCTCCCATTTTCTTATAACGTTGCAGTACTTTATTCCACTATATGGTATCAGCTGGAGTACTGTAATGCACTTTACCTCAGCCAACCTTTTATTTAACCAATAGACTTCACGTGATCCAAAATGTAACTGCATATCTTATCCTGTGTCTATCTCAGTGATCTTCCATCTCCAATCACCTAACAGTAGCTCCTAGTTACTAAGATATCATTATGCAAAAGTCTTTGTCAGGTATAGAGCTGTAAACAACAAGTGTCCTACCTTCAGCAGCTGGTCTTTCACTATGTGCTAACCATAATGCTTCCTTAAGCTTCTGCAAATGTTCCTGTGGATCCTAAGATTCGGAAATCCCAGCAGGGAAGACTCATCTTTTTCTTACTAGGGTGACAAATACTGCAACGCTTCAACAGCAATCTCACCAACTAGGCCTCTTTGAACAATTGAAAACCTGGCTTTCTCATTCTAAATTTAGATTTTTGTGTTTTGTTGTTACTGTCTTAGCGCAAGGGCACAACAACTTCATAAATGTGTAAAATATAAAATAAAAGAAACACGTTTTGTCATGGCCAACAGGTCTCATGTTTGCTACTGGTCACTGACCTGTTGCCATTGCCAGTCTTTTATTTTTCCCCTCCACATGCAGCTTGCGTGTGCATGCATGCAACGTGCCCATCTTGTAATGCATGCTTATGGAATGGTTTGACCTTGCCAATGCTTGTGAAGCAATTTAACAAGCTGTGGCAAAGCCAAAAGTATGAGTGAGATCATAAATGGGATCATGGGCGGTGGATGGCAGAGGACACATCCTGCACTTCGCAGTGGGTGATTCGGGAGTGTGCAACAGAAAGATCAGGGAGCGGACAGAATAGTGGAGAATTTACCACAGGGGGCTACTAAAAGCTCTGTGGAAATGTTCATCAAACAGCATGTCTCTAAGCACAGTCCATCCAGACGAAGGCCACCAAATGTCAAAAGCCAATGGCTGTAGGTAACTAAACAAAAACCTGACCTCCTGTAATATATGTATGTATGTTTCTATATCTGTGTATGTATGTCTCCAGCAGACTGGTAAAATTGTCCTCACACCAAGCAATCAAACATGTCAGGCAGTTTTTCTTGGGCACATGCACCAGTGTACATGTGCCAGGTATGTTCTTGACTTTTCTGTAGCATATGGGCTGACATGGTGCCAGCCTGTGCCTTCAATACTGGGGGACCGCGGACTGGTCAATAATGATCGAATGCAGTATCATATTTTTGAAGCACCCCTGGGTGTATACAGTATCAGCCCTGTACTTCCAAGGGCTGCTTGTCAATTATTTCAAGCTGCCTCTCAAGGCATAGGGTGAGAAGTTTGCGAAGGGAGGGGTTACAGTCTTTTCAAGAGCGCTCACAGCCTTGAGAGGCCTGATGTCACAGAGTCATAAGTCTCAACTAATTGCTCTGTGAGGCTGGCCATGTGCTGCATGCTCTAAACAGATACACTGTGCATGCTTCTGCTCCATGGGTACTCTGTTTATAGCATTTCATCCAGAGAGCTTTAGCAGCTGCCAGCCCGAGAAAAAGAAGTGGAATACTGGTGTGCTACCAGTCCATTGCAATTTCTGTTCTTTCTCTTCTCTCTCTCACTTCAGTAGTTGAGGATGGAGTCAGTGCAAGTTTCTCATGTGCCTGTCAGTGGGTCAGGGAGGTGTTCAGAATACAGTGCCATCCTATCCATGGCCTCTCTGCAGAGCACAGAGCAATGGTCATGTATGCTAATTTTAATTGTGATTCTGTACAAATACGTGTGAGGCGGTACACAGTTGTCAACTTTTTGACAAAGCAAAAATATGTGAAGATGCAGTGCTTGCAGGTGAGTGGGTGCATGGTATTTTTTGGGAGAGAAATGAGAGAGATGTAAGGAAGTGCATTCATGAGATGCAGAGAGAAAATGAGCACGAACAATTGCACCAAAATAAAAAAAAATAAAAAATCTCAGGGGAAGAAACCCTCCCTGATTAATGTTCAGCTCTGTTAATTTGATCACTGGTGCCCAAAAACAATGAATTGCTCTTACGTCACACCACTTTCAAATTCCACCAGCTGCCACTGGTATATGACGTACAAAAAATGTATGAGAACCTGATACAAGATATTGATATGCTAATTTTTGTAAAACACAACAATAAAGAATGACTTGGTAAACAAGCAACGGCATAGTCAATAAGTCTTACCTATGGGTGAGCTATTGTCTTTGGCAAACGGGTTGGGCGGGCGAACGGGAAGTCGGGTGGAGGTGGTGAATGGGAGGGCAGGTTGGGCTGGTGAATGGGAGGACAGATTTATTGATAAGTGTGTGCATGCTTAATGGAACATTCTCAAAAGAATATATTTTCATTCCAGTGCTCGGATGTTAAAGTCATTTTCAGAAGCGATGCATACAACCTATAACCTCCTAACATTATGCATAGGCATGCATTTAGGAAAGCTTACATGCAACCAGTTGGTACAGTTTCAAAACATGTAACATTTTTAATATTAAAAGCAAGCAAAGCAGCAAGACACTGGCAGGATATTAATATCATTTTCAGAAGTGACGCATACAACCTTTAACCTCCTAACAGTACTCAGAGGTGTGCATTTAGGCAAGCGCACTTGTGACCAATTGGCACACTTTCAAAACATGTAACATATTTAACATTACAAAAAAGGAACAGGAACAAGGAAAAAAGTGCAAATGCTAATGCAATACAACACCATATAAGAGATGATGCAGAACGTTTTTTAAACAACGTATGTTACATTTAAAACGTTTGGTGTGATGAAAGCCCCTGACATCACACATGTAATTGCACCAGGGCAGATGGTCAAATTATAGTCAAAAGATAGCAGGTGCACTTGCGGAAATGGCCTCTGACATTTGATCTCGGTCTTTAAATGAACAGCAAATGTGACGCGATAGAGACCAAGATTAACAGCTCTGTAACATAAAAGCTACTAGCTGCTCAAGACATGAATGCTTGTGTGAAGTGCTGTCTATGAATTTAAAAAAAAGTTATTGAGGCAGTATTTAACTTAAGACAAGTGGAAGGAAATAAGTAAGGGGCGCTGCTCTGTGGGGGTGACCAACTGACGAAAAGGAGGGACAAACAGGAAAGATTATCCAATTGGAAGCAAGGATTTTTAAAGGGCACTGAAAGAAACAAATGAAAAGCACTGGGTGGACTGTAAGCCCACAAAGTATATAAACACTGTCTAGGCTCGACCGAAAAAGGAAGAAAATACAAGTGTCAACTGTAGCCATGTTTGGCACTTTTCAGTTTTAGTCTGCCTGTTCTCCGAAAGATTTATCATGATCAATTTGTTGACATTTATTGTTTTTGTATTATGCCATTCACTACATATAGGGAACATTAGTTAATTTAGGAACTTGCCATTAATTTATATATTATATAGAACTTTTTGTTGGCTAGATTAAAAGAATACACTTACGCCATTCTCCGGATTTAAAAAGAACTACATTTTGTAGCTGTTCATACACTGAAGGAGCATCGCAGCTCGCTGTTCACCTTTTTTGAACCTACACACTCTTCTGTAATGCAAACCTGACTCCCGATGACTTCTACTTGAGTTGAAATGACGGCTGAAAGTCGACAAAGTCGTCCTCACGATCAAACATTTGCAGATTTAAGCTATCTCCTGAACACCTAACACGTTCTTTCTCATAATGAGAGCACATTGAGTTCTTATGCGTACGTTCTGCTCTCTCAGTTTCAGAACAGTTTTTATCAAGTTAAAATGCACAGCTGAACTGTCTAGATGTTTCCAATCAGCTTCATGCTTTGTGCTTCTAACATTAGACATTGTTCTCTTTATAATAACAGTTATTAAAGTGTCATAGCCATTAACAAAGGTGCAACAAGGTGAACATCTTTACCATGTTATCAGGTTTAAACTAGCACATTTTCAGTCATAATTTTTCTATATTTGGCGGCACATTTTGCATCTTAGTATTAGACTGATTTGTGAGTTGTTAAAAGAACAGTAAACGTGCCCCATGTTGACCGTGTAGCACTTCGATTCATGGCATCTTCAAGCTTTAGAGCACATGCAGGGGTATTCATTAACTCCTTGTGACTGAGCTATTTTAATTGTGTGACTGTCAGAAAAGCCTATTTTATACACAATCAGTAAATATATTGGAGCTATTAACACCCACACAATAGTCCTTTAGAGTTCAAAGGACACGTATTTAAAACACAGCCTTATCAGTCCACCGTAGGCTACCTGAGCCTTTGAGCAGTCTTGGTATATATGGATGCAAAGCATGTCCTTTCACGCGCAAAGGTTATTCCAAAAGGTATATTGGAACGAATCAATTCTATTGGTAGAAATGTCGGGAGGAAGTTATACTTGTGGAGTTCCCATCAAGCTTTAAACCCTTACTTTACTGTCAATGTCATGGAGAGGTTTCTTTAAAGAGAGATCCTCACATAAAATGCAATGTCATTTCCAGTGCTTAATTTGTACAATATCGGTGCCAGATAACAGTTTTCACACCAATCAGGGTCGAGACCAATAGTCCTTCTTATATTTCCAATGTTGTTAGTGGAAATAGAAAAAGGTTTGGTATTACACGGAATGGTGAAGTATCATTATTGACTGCCCTTTACTTTTTATTTCTTCACGTGGAACTAAAAGAATGACTAATTTGCTGTACTGTTGGTTTAGAAAGCTGCAGACCAGACCAGGACTGAACAGTGAGACAGGTGGTGAAGAATCCCTGTTCCAAAAAACGTGCCAGTGGTGAACATCAGCACCTGCCATTGCTAATCCAATAACTGGAATTCTATAGGCTACAAACAGAAGCCAATCAAAGGCATGTTTGAGGAAATCTGGATAAGAAGATTGTTTTTTAATTTGAGGAGGCACGGGATACATAAATAGCGGGATCAACAAGCAGTCTGTCCTGGGACCACCGTCAATATGCATATACATTAACCAAAATGGCAGAGATAGTGAAGAGAAATCACACACAATGACATTGCGAATTAAACTTTTTACTGCACACTTAAACCCCAACAGTCATCTGCTCAAAGGACAGAGGAACATGTCATAATCATGAAGTGAAAACTATAGAAAACAAGCAGAGGGTGCAAAAAGAGTTTGATTTAGGATTAACAGTAGGCTGTAACCTAAGGCTACCGCAGACTGTCAGCATCTTGCTAACCGTATATCTAACTCGGCTCTAAACTGGTGACCGTGTTATAAAGCTAACTCCAATCATATGAACAGGAGACTGTCTGACAAGGATGCAGTGGTCCGATCAACCCATTTTGATGCAACCGCCGGGCTGGTGGTCATAGAGATGTTGGAACCATGGGGGTGCCATGCCACGGCCCAGGTAAACGGCCACAGCAAATGCCACCACAGTGCATCACATAGGCAGTCTGCATCATCCACAGAGTCATCTAAAGAAAAGGGCGGATATACCTACAAGTACAATTCCAACAATAATTCTAGAAGAGGACACTACACTTAAGACTGGCACCTTGACTCATCAATTGCTATAATAAAAAGCAAATTGTGGAAGAGTATTCTCAGTATAGGCAGTAAGCCATGAGAACTCATTGTATGAATATACAAGAACACATCAATCAATCAATCAATCAATCAATCAATCAATCAATCAATCAATCAATCAAAAGTCATTTGTAAACCGCAGGGTTGTTTCAGCAAAAGCATCCTGGTGCTCAAAACTCAAAAAGACTGATATCCGGCGGTAGCTCATAGTTAGGGTAATCTGAGCCAAACTAAAAGGTTTTGGGTGTCTTTTGAAAATGGAGACAGACGGTGCCCTGCAGAGGTTAACAAAAGGGCATTCCACAGTTTGGCCACTATGACTGTAAAGGAAACGGCCTCCATGTCTAATTTAAAAAAATGCAGAGACCTGCATGAGGGGTAGGATATTCCACCTAAGTGATCTGTGTAGCTTGTATGGACGTAGTCTGTCTCTCAGATAGGAAGATGCAAAAAGAACAATTGATGGACAGAATGCAGAACAATGTCATACATTCACCCCAGTACAGAGATCTGGGCCTAAATCCATCGTTTTTTTGCTCACCATGCTATTCCAGTTTGAACCCACCCATATGCAAATTAGTCTTGACCCTGTGCCTCATAGGAACAGTCCAGCCCGAACTGCCAAGCCAGGTCCTCCGTGGACTGGAACCAAGCATCCTAAGACCGGTTTCAGAGTTTCACCCCTCTTCAGCCAGGATAGCTTGATTCCAGTGGCATGGAGAGCACGGGACTCACGTCTGAGCATACCCGTCCCACTCGGGGTGACAAATGCAAAAACAACAGTTGATGGACAGAATGCAGAACAATGTCATACATCCACCCCAGTACAGAGATCTGGGCCTAAATCCAACCTTTTTTTGCTCACCATGCCATTCCAGTTTAAACCCAGCCATATGCTAATCAGTCTTGATCCTGTGCCTCATGGGAACAGTCCAGTCCGAACTCCCAAGCCAGGTCCTCCCTGGACTGGAACCAAGCATCCTAGGACCGGTTTCGGGGTTTCACCCCTCTTCAGCCAGGATAGCTTTATTTCAATTGGCATGGAGAGCACAGGACTCACATCTGAGCATACTCGTCCCACTCGGGGTGACAAATGCAAAAACAAGAGTTAATGGACAGAATGCAGAACAAAGTCATACATTCACACCAGTACAGAGCTCTGGGCCTAAAACCATCGTTTTTTTGCTCTCCATGCTATTCCAGTTTAAACCCACCCATATGCAAATCAGTCTTGACCCGGTGCCTCATAGGAACAGTCCAACCCGAACTGCAAAGCCAGGTCCTCCCTGGACTGGAACCAAGCATCCTAGGACCGGTTTCAGAGTTTCACCCCTCTTCAGCCAGGATAGCTTGATTCCAGTGGCATGGAGAGCACGGGACTCACGTCTGAGCATACCCGTCCCACTAGGGGTGACAAATGGAAAAACAACAGTTGATGGACAGAATGCAGAACAATGTCATACATTCACCCCAGTAAAGAGATCTGGGCCTAAATCCATCGTTTTTTTGCTCACCATGACATTCCAGTTTGAACGCAGCCATATCCTTTATATGGATTCAAGTAAGCCTGGCTGAAGACGGCTGAAATGCCAGAAACTGGTCCTAGGAAGCTTGTTTCCGGTCCAGGGAAGGCATGGCTTGGCAGTTCGGGCTGTACTGTTCCCATGAGGCACAGGGTCAGACTGATTTGCATATGGCCATGTCTGAACTGGGGTGGCAGAGTGGGCTAAAGAGCGGTGATGGATCAAACCCAGATCTGTTGACTGGGTGTGAGTGTTTGATTGGTTCTGATGCTCTGTCCATCACCACCCCCTTTTGTACCGCTTTGTTCGCCATAAGTTGGCAGGGTATGCTCAGACGTGAGTCCCTTGCTCACTTTGCCACTGGATTCAAGTAAGCCTGGCTGAAGACGGCTGAAATGCCAGAAACTAGTCCTAGGAAGCTTGTTTCCGGTCCAGGGAAGGCATGGCTTGGCAGTTCGGGCTGCACTGTTCCCATGAGGCACAGGGTCAGACTGATTTGCATATGGCTTTGTCTGAACTGGGGTGGCAGAGTGGGCTAAAGAACGTGATGGATCAAACCCAGATCTTTTGACTGGGTGTGAGTGTTTGATGCCCTGTCCATCACCACCCCCTTTTGTACCGCTCTCAGATAGGAAGAACCATCCCCTGCTAGTGCTCTGCTTGCTAGCGTATGGGCCTTCAATGTAAAGCGCTTTGCAACAGGAAGCAGTGCAACAGCTGCAAATGGGGGGGGGATATGCTGTCAAAAAGGAACTGAACAAATAAGTTGCACAGCTGCGTTTTGAATGATCTGGAGTCTATGAAGCAAAGAAGCAGGGAAGGCCCGATATTGGCTGTTAGCATATTCCAGACGGGAGGTTATCATTGTATGGACCACTGTTTTTCAAGTGTCTTCAGGAACAAGATGCAGGAAACTCCTTAAGGCTTTCAGTTTGAGGAAACATGAAGTTTAGAAAGAAATAAAGCATTGCTCCCATAGGTAAAGATGAAGACCAAATCTGGTATATTCGCATCAAAACCGGGAGCTTTATAAAACCCTTATTGGGTTAGAACATGGCATGGAGTCCTTAAAAATGTTGAGTGTGTCACAGACATTGGGTTATGGCTTAATTCATTTTTTTGTGGTGTGCTTTTATATTTTTATGTTTTGTTTGAAAACCAGAACTATTACGCACCAATAGGTGAGACTCAAACCTAAAATGTGACAGATAATATTTCAAGTTAAGTTTCTTATGCCATTTGGCGTATATGTCACAGATACCTACTTTTCGAACCTATGGAACAAAAAAGTGAGTTTGCATAATAGCTTTGAGTGGTGTGCATGGGAATGCATATATGTATATATGTAAATGTGACCTGCAGCTCACACCCAGTTGATTATTTGGAGAAACTGATAGGCACTAGCTATGGAAAACGATATTGTGTGAGGCAGGTATCCTGGTCCTGAAGATAGTCAGAGACCTAGTACGAAGCTTATAGACACTGTTAAAACATGTTGACCAGAGGGATAGAGGGTCACTTATCATCCTTTAATATCCCTGTCGAGACGTTATTAATATTAACATGGTTTACCATAATAAGCTCTTTTTTGTGATCTATAGACAGTTTTAGCTGTTTTATGTGGTTCCACCCACCTATTTAGAGTGCAATAAAGGTAAACAACATTTATCACAAAACTTGTTCCCCGCAGGGAATTACAACGCAGTTGTTACAACGACTGCGTTTTCATTCCGCATACCATTACTACGCAAGTCAGAACAATGACTTGCGGAGGGGGGAGAAGTTGTTGGATGTAAAATCCAACACCTTCCCTAATGTCCGCGCAGACTGGAGTTGGAATAGTAAATTAGACTATTCCAACATCCAGTGCCCCCCTCCGCAAGTCGTTGTTACGACTTGCGGGGTAATGGTATGCGGAATTACAACGCAGTCGTTGTAACGACCGCGTTGTAATTCCCTGTGGGGAAAAAGACTGCAGGATAACGGGGCATATTCACAATAAAAGATCTCTATTAAAAAAATGTCCAAGGGCAATGGAGTTCATCAATGCCACCAGCAATGGGGTCAGATTAAGGAGCAACCCAATGATGAGCATGCCACCTCAGCTAGTGGGGGGGGGGGTATGCTTTAAAAAAATAATTATTAACAAACATACTTGTTTAATGTAGTTTGCCTGTCCCATTTGAAGCAAATACACTTATGGGACCAGGTTTTAAGTCCGAAAAGTATTTGATTGTTTGATACATTTTTGGGACACCGAAATCGTTTCCTTTCCGCACTTGATTACTGCATTGAAAAGTAGAACAGCCTTCACGGTCAGGACAAGCTCCGCCCAGAGCCCCTCAAACGTCGGAGGAACGCCACAGTCACCTTACATGTGCAGCTGTAATCAGTCCATGGGTGAACGACACTAGTTGTGGAGGAGCCAGATTAAACATACTATCCTGTCTGGCTGTTAACAGAACAGACCAAATGTTTTGGTCTCTAACAGAGACCTGGTTTGGGGCACCGAATGCAGATGTGCCACATCCAGCAGGCATCCTGGATGCTTCCATATATTTCTTTTCCTCCTGGCCACCTCTCTTGTCCCTCACCATGCTCATAATTAGACACCATAAGGCAATGCAAATTATTTTAGACACGAATCAGCTCACATGATGAATGACTGGAATGAATAACATCCTGGTAGATCTCTGTCCTCTCTCCTCTCCATACTCAAGGTTTACAGAGTGGATGCAGTGCCTTCGCCCGGTGGCAGAAGCCAGGGCCGTTGCCTTACATCTCACTGTAGAGTGTCTTGCACTTTCCCCACTAACTTAATTTGCATATAAAAAAGGCATAGCCTGGTTTTTGAGAGATATAAATAATGAAGCACATAATGTAATTTAATTTGCCACTACCTGCAGGGCCGGACTGGGAACTGAAAGCAGCCCTGGCAAATTTTGCCAGACCAGCCCCCGTCTGGCGCGCTGCGTGCAAGCGTAGCGGGCACGCCCGACCACTACTAGGAGGGTTTTGGGAGGGTTCTCCCACCAAGAAAATTTTGGAAAAAGACAGACCAAAATGGTGAATTTTACAGCACATTTTACATTACATATTCAATTGTATCAACTTTCAAAGCACAGTAAATAGTGGATGATGACCTTACAGAGTACCAGGCTAACCACCCAGGCATATGTACCCATAGACATTCTTTCAGAGAGCACCAAAAATAGACACAAGTAGTGAATCAGAGAGAACAAAGTAAAAGTGAGACCAGCCCCCACATGGTGTGTAGCGAGCAAGAGCAGTGAACAACCACTACTAGGGGGGAGTTTGGGGGGTTGTCCCCCCAAGAAAATTTTGGAGACAGAAAGGCCAAAACAAAGCATTTTTGTCAAGACATTTTTCATTACATATTAGATTGTATTAACACACCAACGTCATAATATAAGGAGGCACTGGGTTCAACGTGTCCTGTGTGTGCTGCTCAGAACACTGCAATAAATACAGTCATTAGTGAAAGAGGCCCATTTGAAGACTGCTCAACAAAATACCCTCAAACTGGAACACGCCGCTCTGTCCCACTCTGCCCAGTACCAGATCTCTGTGCAAACAAACAACTGCGTTAATTGAGTACAAACATAGCAGCATCACCGGGTCCCACTCCCAGAGCTCTTATCAGTGTGAAAAGGCATATGCCACTGGGTCCTTCTTGCTAGAATCTGCACCACCACCAGAAGGACAACTTTGATATAAAGGAATCACGCCAACACACCAACACCAGTCATTGAGTACCAGCTACTAAATAAGTCATGAAAGATTCAGTGTAGAACATTAAAAGATTTCTCGAAACTTCATCCTTTTATTAGACGTTACTAGCTTGTGTCCAAACAACACACTGGCCACTGCAGGATAATCTACTGATTTGTAAAGTGCACACTTCTGTCTGTGCTGCCAACATATTTATTGGTACAGTGAGTCCTGCCATCGACAATACTGCACAGTCCTTGGGACAAAAATTCAGGCCAAGGCGCAACTCGAGTCCTAAAAGAAATAGCGGAGAATAGGAAGTGTGCAATGACGTCAAGTGGAGTGACGTCAAGGAAAGCAATATAACCGCCTTACAGCTCACTTTTCAAGAAAGTAGATATATCTTACATTTAAGGCTAAGAAACAGGGTGGCCAAGTAGGATCGTTTAATGTAAATGTACGCATACAGAGTACTTGCTAGTTACGTTTAAAAACAACAGTTTCGTAGAGTAAACAAAATAAAAAAGTGCACAGTGTATTTTTAGAGATGTTTGGTGTTCTTGTATTTCTTTTCCTGCAGTTGTGTTTAATCAACATAAAAGCACAGATACGTCACCTTTTTACATTATTAAGCAACACATTTGTAAATAGTGGGCGGTTAGCAGCTTAAAACAACTTTCTAGGCCAGGCTTCTGACTAAGAAGGACGCTGTCTGGGGGTTAAATGTGCCTGGCGAGGCCATGTTGCAAGCCAGTGCTATAACCAGAGACACTGACTGGAATCATGCGATTTTGAGGCTGCTGCGTTTTGCGCGTTAATTATGGATTTGCTGCATTTTACAAATTACCCATCAACTGCAGATTTTAAAAACAACAAAAACAATGTTTTTCCCACGGAACTAAAGTTACTAAAAATGCAGAAACGCATTGCAGCACAGTGGAGGGTCCTTCCTAAAGTTTGACTGGTCCCCTTTATGTTCCTATTTCTGTATTTGGAGTGTTAAACTGGTAATAATGAGATACAGCATTTAAAAAAAAGTGTTTACATGTGTTAAAACGCAAAAATAATACGTTTATGCTAACACAACATGTGCGTTATTACCCTTTTGCTGCCACATAATTTAGTCCCACCCAGGTCCTCCCGCACTTGTACTCTGATCCAGGCAATGCCAGCATGTAAGTCAACGAAGACTTACTACACGTCCCACGATTTCAAGATTTGTAAACTTAATAACAGTGAACGGGGTAAAAGCAATAACTACTACTGAAAACACTAAGAAAGAGAAAAATGTGGTAGGAAGCACTATGTAAAACAAGCATTGGCATAGCCAATAGGTCTTGCCTTTGGGACCTTATAAGTGTTTTAGCCATGCAACACCTAATGTTGTTCCACCAAGGATATTGTGTTGCATAACTAAATACTTATAAGGTCCCAAAAGCGAGACCTATTGGCTATGCCAATGCTTGTTGTTAAGTAGTATTTTGGGGGAAGTGAGGGGGGTTGGATGGGCTGCTCTCTGAACTTGCCGCAAAACCAGCCATGTCCCTACCTCTTGTTGTCAACAAGCCATGAAGTCAGCCCGCCTCCCTGTTTGTGTGTGTCTGTTTACGCGCTCCAGGGAGAGCGTTGTTTGGCACATGGCTGCCAAGTGCCAACTCGCTAGCCAAGTGGAACTGATTGGGGCCCTTTCTGTTTCCTCACGTCACAGCAAAACAGCAGGCCCTAGCAGGAGGCGTCTTTCAAAAAAAGACACTAGCAGGCGCCACCACCACCCGCACTGAACACACAAGTGCGCATTTTAACAGCGCAAACAGCTTTCCTGTGAAATCCAGAGTGAAATATATTTCGGATAATTTAAAAAAAAGAAAGGTGACGAACTAGTCTGAGCCTGTGTCAACTTGTCTGCTTAAAATTTATTTTTCAGCGCAAGCCTCAAATTGGGGCTTGTGCTGAAAAACATATTTTAAGCAGACTTGATGACCCCAACCTTCGCCCCAGTTATTACAACAGCCCCCAAGAGTCAAGCAGCACAGCGCCACCAAAGGGAGCACCACCAAAGAGAGCCTGCCTGCTGCTGGCTCAGAACATTACAACAGCTGGCCCTGCTCGGACGGAGTCGGACACACACACACGCGAACAACAGAAACACCTCCTGACCCTGACAAAAAGAAAACCTTTTTTTTAGAGAATCTGACCTGAGCTCATGTTTGAGGTCAGTCACAGTGCTGGCCCGTGGCAGGAGGAACCTGGGCTGCCTGCAAAAGGGGTAGGAGGACTAGGACTCAGAGTGGATTCTCCCTGTGCTTAATCCCTGTGCTCGTCTCTGAGTCGTGACTGACTCGTCTCCCCAGTGTCAGTGTGTGTGTCTGTCTCAGCTCGGGGAGTCAGGGCCGGCCCGCAGGCACAGAGGCCTGAGCCGAGACGGAGCGCAACTCAACTCAAGCCAGGTAGGCAGGCAGCACCACAGGCACCCACCTCGCTCCGGCAGCCGGCTCGGCCTCCGCTGGGTTGACTCGTCCGCCCTGGCCCATGCTCACCAACAGCAGGCCTGCCCTGCTCACAGTCACAAATAAATCCACAGTGACACTCGGGCCAGGCGCTAGCCTAGTGCGCTGCTTAAACAAAGGTATAGGCCAAGGCACTGGACCGGAAGGGGTGGGGGGGAGGGCCTATACCTTTGTTTAATCCCGGCCCGGGCCACCACTGTGCCATGATGATAAATCTGATTGCAAAAATAGCCAGGCACTAGTGAGTGACTCACCGGCAGCAGCGAGTGGGACAGGCAGACGCAGGGGCTAAAAATAATTACATTGTGGGGTGCTTCTCTGCTGGATAACTTCTGGAATGCTCCTCGACCTGGCCTCACCACCGGTCACTAGACTTTTACTGCCCGAGCCCAAATGCGCATGATCACCAGCCCCACCCTAAGGTGGGTGAACTGAAGAGACCGCGGCCGCGCAGACGCGGCGGCGGAGACATCTGCGCGCGACCCACCCTATTAAATGGTGCACAGCAATTGGATGCCATTATTTATGCAGATGGCAGAATCCAGATTCAGAGATTGATAGAGTTGTGCCTGCTTGTTTTCCCCACACGGAGCGCGGAGCGAGGAGGAGAGAGAAACACATGCAGAGAGTGAGTGACGTGAACTTCTCTGATTTATTTTTTCGGACTAACGCCGCTGGCCGGACCAAAAATCGGCCCCAGCCCCAAAACCGGCCCCCTGCCAACAAAACGGCCACCACCCCATCCAGCCTACCGGGGGATTGCCCGGTGCCCGGCCTTGCCAGTCCGGCCCTGACTACCTGACATGATCTACTGGGCCTGCCGCAAAATGTACGTCGGAGCGTTGTCTTTATTTTAAACAAAGTGCTCATTCACCAATGACGGGGCCCATATGAGGGTAGTCGTCCAGGCCCCAAGAAAGCCTCTAGCAGGCCAGAGTGGTTTGTGGTGTCTTGCTATGTCTTCTGGAATCTAGAACACTTAGCTGTTCGGGATTCCGGGTGAGCATACATGTTATGTAGTTACTGTGCTATTCTTTTAAAGTGTTTATTTCTGTTCTTTGTGTTCCTAAAGGAGGGGAATGTGTGGTGTCTTGCTGTGTCTTCTGGAATCTAGAACACTTAGAGTGTTCGGTATTCCGGGAGAGACGGTGTTGTGGTAACGGAGCCACCCGGCCCGTTCCAGCACGCTGGTCACGCACCCACGCACCCGGAGGGCGGGCACGCCCGAAGGTATAAATAAACGGGCGCGAGACCGCTCGTGGTCTTCGGCCCACCACAGTGACCCTGGCTGTTGTGTCCTCCTTTAGTAAACCAGTTCCCCATGCCCCTAGGCCTCTCCTGTCCCAGTGCTCCCCCAAACACTACATTGGCGACGAGGGCGGAGCCTACCCGCGCCTCGCCCCTCCGGCGCACTGCTGACTTGCCTGGTGGTGCCCGGCGCTCTCCGCGGAGGCGGAACGAAGCGGACCTCGCCGAGCGCGTCCTCGCGCTGTGGGTCCTGAGACGGGCGCTCTGCAGGTGAGCTCTAATCGGAGGGGGGAGTCGGCCCTCGTGAGCTTCGTGAGCGGCTGAACAGACAGAGCTGGCCTTGGCTCTGCCGGTGAAGGCCCCGAGGGAGCTTGTAGCAGGGGGCGTCCTCAGCGGTGCCTGCTGGGGTGAGTGGGACAATAAAGCATCAAAATCAGAAGAAAAAAAAACGAGGGCAAAAGGGAAGAAGAGCAGGTCTCGCCCACGCGCAGCACCAGCAGAAGAGCAGGTCTCGCCCACGCGCAGCACCAGCCAGGCTGTTTGTCCACGTCACGCAACACAGCGATTGGTCTCGCCTGCGCGCAGCGACAGGCAGGTGGCCTGCATCGGCCCGAACAAGGGAGGAAGTGCAACGGTGGTCTCGCCTGGACACCAGCCAAGCAGCCACGGTCTGGGAGGTGAGCAGTGAGAAGGGACGAGTATGACCACCCCTGCCCCCAGCGGAAGTGGCACGGCGCAGCAGCCTCAGCCGGTGGCCGCCGCGCAGCCCGCGGCCGCCGCGCCTGGGCACAGCGCGGTGGCCCCGTTGCCGCCGTTCAGCGAATTGTCGGACCCCTCCACGGCGGCGGTGCGGTGGCGCTCATGGATCGGACGGCTGGAGCATTACTTTGTCGGGGTGCGGGAGACGGACAACACGGTCAAGAGGTCTCTCCTCATGTGCTACGGTGGTGAAGAACTGTACGACCTCTTCGAAACTCTACCGGACAGGGGGAACGACAACGACTATGCGGGCGCCATAAGGGCCCTGAACCGCCATTTTGATCCCCAAACCAACCCCGATTTTGAGTGGTTTAAGCTCCGCCAGGCGCGACAAGAAGAAACAGAAAGCATCGACGTCTTCTATGCCCGCCTCCGGAAACTCTCGCTGTCCTGCGAGCTGCCAGACCAGCGGGCAGAGATCCGGGCTCAGCTCATACAAGGGTGCAGGTCGGTCCCGTTGCGGCGTCTCATCCTACGGGAGCCAGGCATCTCCCTAGATAACATCCTGGTCCTGGGCCGGTCTCACGAGCTATCCAATGCTCGGGCGGATGCGATGGAGGCGGCCCTCAATCGGCCAACGACGGCCCCGAAAACGCCGGCAATCAAGGAAGAGAGAGTAGACGCGCTGCAGAAGTGGCCGAACCAGCAGCGAGGAGCCGCGAGGGCTCCACAGGGCAGCACTTGTGGCAACTGCGGCCTAGGTCACCCACCTGGCGGCCGGTGCGTCGCAATAGGACAAACATGTCTGAAGTGCGGTCGGGCGAACCATTTTGCGAAGGTCTGCAGAGGTGGCCGAAGGGGGCGCGGAGGTGCTTCCGGCCCGCGTGGGGCTGCGGCGCGCGTGCACCAACTGACAGTGGAGGAATCCGCCGCCCTGCGCGAAAACTCCAAGCCAGAGTTCGAGGAAGGGGTGGAAGAAGAGGAAGTATTCTTCGTTTCGTTCGTGGGCCGGGAAGGCACGAGGAGAAGACCGCCGCCCATGTGCGACATCATGGTGGCCGGGTCCCCGGTGAGCGCTCTCATCGACACGGGGGCGTCGGTGAACGTCATGGACAGCTGCCAGTATGAGAGGCTGTCGCCACGACCACCCCTGAGACCCTCCAAAGCCCAAATCTTCACATATGACAGTGACCGGCCACTGTCCCTGCGAGGGGTGATTGACGTCGAAGTCGTCAGCGATGGCAGGAAGCTGGCCACGACATTCCACGTAGCGGAAGGCAAGAGGGGCACCCTGCTGAGCTGCCACACCGCCGAAGATCTGGCGCTGGTATTCTTCGCGAATCAGGTGCACGACCTGCATGCAAGGGAGATATTGAAGGACTTTCCGATGCTGTTTCAAGGTCTAGGGTGCCTACGCGGGAAACAGTTCAAACTGCACGTGGACCCGACGGTCCGGCCCATGGCGCTGCGTCACCGGAGAATACCATTCCTCCTGCGACCATGGGTAGAGGAGGAGTTGCAGAAATTGGAAGACTTGGGGGTGATTGAGAAGGTATCGGGTCCGACCCCGTGGGTGTCCCCCCTGGTCGTGGCGCCCAAACCCAAGCAGCCCGGCGCCATCCGGTTGTGTGTGGATATGCGCCTCCCAAACAAGGCAGTCAAGCGTGAAAGGCACCTCACGCCCACCATGGACGATATTGTGGCCGACCTTAACGGCGCGCAGTGGTTCACGAAACTGGATCTCAACGCGGGGTACCACCAGCTTGAACTCCACCCCGATAGCCGCAACATAACCACCTTCTCCACCCACGTGGGCCTGCGGAGATACAAGCGGTTGAGTTTCGGAATCTCGTCAGCGGCCGAAGTGTTCCAAAATGCCATACGGGAGACTCTCTCGGGTCTCCAGGGAGTCATCAATTTGAGTGACGACATTCTGGTGTTCTCACGAACTCTGGAAGAACACCATCGGCATCTGCGAGACACGCTGCAGCGGCTAGCGGATAGCGGCCTCACCCTGCACGAGGCCAAGTGCTCCTTCTACCAGGAGTCGGTCGAGTTCTTCGGCTACATCTTCTCGAGGGAAGGCCTGAGAGTGGATCCGAAGAAAGCGGAGGCGATCCGCGCTGCCCCGAGGCCCACATCCGCCACCGAGGTCAGGAGCTTTCTAGGGATGGCAACCTACTGTGGGAGGTTTATTCCCAATCTGGCGTCCCTGTCGGAGCCGCTCCGGCTTCTCACGAAGAGTGGTCAACCCTGGACCTGGGCGGCTAAGGAAGATCTGGCGTTCCGTACGGTCAAGGACGCGCTGATCGACGACAAGGTCATGGCGTACTTCAGACCACACCGGCGGACAGAGGTGGTGGTAGACGCGAGCCCCGTGGGGCTGGGCGCGGTCCTGATGCAGGAGACGGAGGCGAAAGAATGGGTCCCGACCGCGTATGCCAGCAGGGCTCTGACGGCCACGGAGATGAGGTACGCGCAGATTGAGCGGGAGGCGCTGGCTATCAAGTGGGCCTGTCAACATTTTCATCTCTACCTTTATGGTCACGACTTCCGGGTGGTCACCGACCACAAGCCCCTTGTTCCGCTCTTCGCCGGCACGGAGAGGCTAGGGCCCCCGAGGATCGAGAGATGGGCGGCCCAATTACAAGCGTACCGATTTGAGGTCCTGTTCCGACCCGGGGCCAGCAACCCAGCAGACTTCCTGTCCCGACACCCGGAGCCGGTGCACCCTGATCAGTCGGACGAGCGGGGAACGGAGGAGTTCGTCCGCTTGGTGTCGCAAGCTGCATGCCCGGTGGCACTCACATTGGAAGACATCGGTAAGGCCACGGAGCTGGACGATTGCCTCGTGAAAGTGAAGCACACGCTGGCAACCCACCACTGGCGGAACTTCCTGGATGGGGTGCAAGCCCTCACTGAAGAGGAGAGAGTTTATCGGCAGCAAATGTGGAACGCGCGGAGTGAACTCAGCGAGGGGCCGCATGGCGTGGTCTTGCGAGGAGCAACACTTGTCATTCCGAGGAGTCTCCAAGGAGAGGTGGTTAGGTTGGCGCATCAAGGGCATCAAGGCGTCTCCAAGACCAAGGCAAGGCTGCGGAGCAAGGTGTGGTTCCCTCGGATGGACGGTTTGGTTGAGGAAGCCATCCGCAACTGTCACTCGTGTAACATCACCGGGGGGGAGCCGACACCTCACCCAGTGATTACGGAGGACCCATGTCTGGAACCCTGGTCCAAGTTGAGTGTAGACTTTGGTTCTTTCCCGGATGGGCGACACACCTTAGTGGTGGTAGATTCACACTCCAAGTTCCCGGTGGTGGAAGTGGTTTCATCCACGGCATTCAACCAGGTGCGAGCGGCGCTGGACCGCATATTTGCCATGATGGGCCTACCTGAAGAAGTCCGGTCGGACAACGGGCCACCGTTCCAAGGGCGAGAGTTCCAGGACTACTTAGCGGCTCGAGGGGTCAGGCACAGGAAGATCACCCCGCAGTGGCCCCAGGCGAATGGCGAGGTGGAGCGATTTATGCGAACGATGAACCGGGCGCTGAGAATCGGAGTTGAGCAAGGAGAAGACGCGGATCAATGCCTCTCGCAGTTCCTAAGTGCTTACCGCCGGACACCCCACTGTACGACTCGGTGTGCGCCAGCGCACCTTCTGTTCAAGAAGGCACCCAGGGACAATATCCCGGCGAGTCATGTGTGGCAGCCTCGGCCGCTAGACCAAGAGGCGGCGCAAGGGAGAAGGCGAACCTCCAACGAGAAGGCCAGTCTGAAGAGGAGAGCCCGGGCGAGGAGTCTCCAGGTGGGAGACGGGGTCATCCCGAAAGACCGGTACCCGAACTGGAAGTATCGCACCCCGTTTGAACCGGAAGTGTGGGAAGTGACCGGGGTGCAGGGCACCATGGTGTCCGCCAGGAGAGGAACGCGGACGGTGACTCGGAATGCATCTTGGTTCAAACGAATAACATCCGTCTCCCCTGAGACTGACCCGCAGGAGGAAGAGCTTGAGGCCCCGGAAGGGTGCGGATCACCGGGAGGGCAGGCGAGCACATCGCGGAGTGACCCCCCATCGCCCGGGGCGGGCGATCGAGAGGATGGGCCCTCTGCGGAGGCCGAGGCGCCCAGTGGCAGAGGTGCAGGAGGAACCGGACGAGGAGATGTGCCACGGAGCCAGCCGTATGGCCTTCGGCCAAACCCAGCCCCGAGTAAGAGACTCAGAGACTTTGCGTGGTGTGCGCAAGAACCGAACTGTTTCGTGATAAATGATCTCTGTATCTGAAAGATTGGAGGGATGTGGTAACGGAGCCACCCGGCCCGTTCCAGCACGCTGGTCACGCACCCACGCACCCGGAGGGCGGGCACGCACGAAGGTATAAATAAACGGGCGCGAGACCGCTCGTGGTCTTCGGCCCACCACAGTGACCCTGGCTGTTGTGTCCTCCTTTAGTAAACCAGTTCCCCATGCCCCTAGGCTTCTCCTGTCCCAGTGCTCCCCCAAACACTACAGGTGTGACCCAGGCTTACCTGTAAGACATAATTGATTATGCTCTGCATAAATAAATCTGCTTACCTTGATTGAAGCGTGCTGTGAAGACCTATTATTACACTGGCGACGATCGGAAAATATTGGTGATTCAAGCCTGGAGTCCTGTGCCAAGCAGATCAAACAACCGTCACCCTCCGTTTTCTTGTGCTTTTTCAGAGTCCCGATATTAACTCTGCATCACGCAAGGTAGTCCATGAAAATCCGGATTTCCCAGTCCGGTGAGACTTTTCTATATTTTAAACGAATTCGTCAATGTCAGCGCTTAGGTCAAAATTGTTTCTCATGTTACTTTGAAGCGTGCTGTGAAGACCTATTATTACATGGTTCCCTCATTGCTCTATCCAACAGAGGTGCTGGACTGAAGGTGTTTGGTAATCACCATTAACTAAACATGGGACCTGCAGAGTCACTCTAGCAGTCAGCCAACGTAACCTCAAACATAACACCAAAATACTTATCACGTAGGCCCACAACAAATATAATATTTTATTTATTTATTTTATTCATAATGTTTTGTATAGCGCGAATAAAGAGAAAACCAAGCAAAGACCCATGGTGCAGCATACGCCCACCAGATGACCCACTGTGGCACCTCATGATTGTGTATGAAATGCTACACAAATGAAAGTGCAATTACAATTTGTGAATGACCCTGTGTCCAAGTTTTTCTTCTCCATAGGTAGGTTCAATTGACTCAAGCAACATCCAGTGCAAGGGAAGCAAACCCCAAAGCACCTTGCTGTGAAGCCATGGGCTTTCGGGCAAACAGGAAGGTTTGCCAACCTTGGACAGAGTAACCAGGTTTTCTCAGGTGGATTGCAGTCCTACCTTTTACAGAGGGCTCCTCACAGTCAGGCTTTCATTGTGAACATTACATTATCGTAAGCATTATACACAGCCTTGGTACAGTAACTGCATTGTGTTGCTTATGCGATTTTCTTTTTTCGGAAGGGTTGATGTTTGCGATTATGAACAGTACATAAGTCCTGGTTTATTAGTGCATTATCATTGTATCAGTGATTTATTATGCTTTGATTTGTGTGCATTTAGCTCTTAGACATTTTTTTACAGTACATATATTTCGAGAGTGTGTTATTTGCCGAAGAAGCCGACAGCTCTGGCTGTACATTCATATCTTTAGCTCAACTGTGAAAACTGTGTTGCCCATATAGAATCAGAGTTTACTGCACCAATGAGTTAATTTAAGGCATTTTCCTAAACATTTTTGCTGGCGAAATTCATCAGGGGAGCATTGAGCGGGTGCAGACAACTGCACAGCTTGGAATTGAGATCCCTGCTTTCCTGTAATCATGGCTTACCTGATAATAAACGAAATGTGAGTAAATTTACATTTTTATGCGCTGGCCAAGGCGGGTTAAAGACTATCTATCATGCGTCTAGGGATGCCTTCTTGAGCTGTATGTGTTTGGTGCTGAAACTTGAGACAAGTGGCACAAGTTTCAATCCTTGCAAGACCGAATGCCCCTTTCCAAAATGCTTCAAAATGTAGTAATTGGGCAATAGTAAGAAACAGCTTAGAACTGGCAGAAGTGCATTTCAGAGTTACCTATAAAATACAAGCATTGCCAGAGAAATATGTCTGGAGTCGGCCGCCTGCTTTTTGGCTTTGTCAATGCTTGTTCTGTTTTGTCATGGTTTTTGGAAATTTTTATCACTGGATATCTGACAGGCCCTCATCAATCCAAATAGAATATCGGCCAAAAGCCATACTAGTCACAGTAGTCACTGATGGGAACTCTTTTGTGAAATGGTAGCATGTGGTCACTCAGTAAAATTAATGGAAGGCTGAAGTGGCTGACCCAATGCCCCACTGCCCCATGCTCTAGTGGGTGGAAGAAAAATGTGAATGACACAGCAATACACCAATGGATGATGTTGGCCGGCTGAAATACCCCTACAAGTATCTTATGCATATCATTTTGGTAAAATCAAAGATCTTCGCTAACACCAGACCTAATAAATTAAAATTGTTAATTCATCATAAAACTAAAGTCTTTACGGATGGTGACCCAAACCAAACTAAAGCTGAGCACTGTAACAAACTGATTGCTGTATCAATGCTCAGAATTTAAAGCATCAGAAAATGGAAACGTGAGAAAGCGAGGTCCAGAAGAAAATACGAGAAACTACACTTGTTTTTCAAAAATAATAATCCATTCACTTTAGAGTATTACGTTTTTTCTCATTCATGGAAAGCAATGATTGTTCTCGACAGGTAAAAATAAACCATTTAAAGCATTTCACATTGTCAGTAGATGGCAGAAGATACCAACATAAAAGCTTTTTCTGTCCTGGGATAAAGAGAAAATATGTGCTTTTGCTTTAATTTAAGATGTTGTGGAATATGGGGGCTGTGTACAGTTGACACAATGTGTTACAATGGCATTACTATTTGTGGTCGAAATTGTAATTGCGTGCATGTCTAAGTAATATGAGGCTAGAGTACATAAACTGATTGGCGGTGCTAATTTGCACACAATTCAATAAATGGTGAAAGTGGTTGTCCTTAGCACCATTTCGTAATGGCGAGTTGGGATGCTCTATTTGTTTTTGAGCCTCTCAAAGCTGGTAGGCACCTGTAAATATCCATTTTGAAATGTACTACATATCAGAGAGAGGATTCATAAAGAGTTAGTGTGCAATTTGGTCCTATTTGGCTGTCAAGGAGATCTGGTGAAATGATGATGACATAAAATATCATCTGTAGAAGTTGTGCTCAATATCATATATTTCATTGTTTTATCAGTTTTATTTTTGTCAAACAATTTAAAAAAATATCTTACAAAAAACAAATTTCAGGTAATTTTAACCAATAAAACAGGCACATGTTTTACTTATAGCCAGCCATTCCACTTACATTGGTACTCATCGAGCCTATAGTCCTGGCGGTGCTAACCGACATTGAAATGCCACCCTTCTCACTCTTCCTAAATTCTTCAAACATAGCCTTGGCAGATCATGTTTGCTATTTTGGACCAATTCTATGGATCATTACTTTTGTGAGATTCGTATGCAGCAGTGTGAAGAGGAAAGATGTGGGAGGTGAAAATCCAAATTGTAATGTATGAAATTACTCTGTGAAAATGATAGTTTTCCAGTGAATTGTATGGCAAACGGGGCAACATAGAGTCGCCCCCCACCCACTCCCTTCCTGGCTATTTACAATGATCTATATGATCTGGCTCCACCCCACAGCTGTCGCCAGACACTCATCTCATGTAGCATCAATAGAGAGGGTCGTTGGCTTTGTCCACATGTTGGGAACCAGGAGAACGAGTTTTGATTGGTCAGAAGTTGTGTGCTTACCCAAAACAATGGTTGCCCTCCAAGTAGCTGTGATCATTTCCTTTATTTATCTTGCTGCCTACCATTGGATTTTCAGGGGCACTCACATGACATTGGAATGCCTTAGATAACTAGATAATTTATGTTTTCTCAGCACAGCACAGATGGGAGGAGGGTAATCGTTAACCTACATGGATATTTAGGTTATTTGCTTCCACGCACATACATATCTATCATGCTATTTACTTGCAGTGCCTCATATAACCGTACAGTATTTAACACCAGCCTAATGGCATTGCCAGTGCTTGTTTTGTTACCATAACTGCAGCTGTAAAGCACTGATAGTCAAAAGAAGGCCATTGGCAATCAGTAAACATTCATGAAGTGGAGGCTGTCATGATGGGCAGCTTTGGAAATCAGCGGAAGAAGGCATCGGGCCCACTGCTTTTGTGCCATTTCAAAATCGCGCCCTTTTAGGTATTGCAATATCTGTCTCTTGTTCGGACAGTAAGTGTAACACACGCACAAAGCACGTGTGGATAGAGAGCTGGCAGTCTGCTGTCCCTTAGAGCTCCAGTGTCTTCATTTTCAGGCCTTCTAAAGCACTCTTTTAATGCCTCCTGCCACAGTAATGCTCTTGAGGCAGGATTTCTGTGACTCCTTGCAAATGGCTCCTTTGCACTTTGCCAGATTAGAACATCTGGAGGGTGCAAATATTTGGTGTGGATCTATTGCACGTGCACTAATAAAACATCTGACGTGCACTCTGGTTCAACGCATCTTTTGAATGAAGTCGTTGTTTCATGTACTCCCACCTGTGACCAAACTCTTGTCCATCCTGTGTTGCTCACTTGTCCTTACGCTTCCCGTTCGACCTGTGTTTGCGTGTCTGTGTTCTGGAAATGGACCTTAAGGATGGGGACAGGGTGCTGAGCCATATGGAAATGATAGCAGAGGAGCACTGCACACAGCATGCAGAAAAGGGTCACTCTTCAGGGAAGGTAGACGTCACATATACTGGAAACAGGTCAGCACCGGGGGATTTACCTTATTCTTCAAAAACGTTTTGTAATGGGTAAAGAGAAACCAGGGTGATGGAGGTTTGAAGGGGATCCCACATGCCATGTTTGTAATGCAGTTTTTCAAGCACAGACAGAGAGGTAGTTTTCGAAGACTGTGGCGTAATTCGGGTACCGAATATTTAGACCCTTGTAGTATAGGAGAACCACGAAATCCAATAAAAACCATTCCACAGAAGTTAAGTTGAAGTTTTAATAAGAGTAAGGACCCACGACCTTCTTCTCCACTTTCCAAGTCGGTTCTGCTCACCGTCAAACACAAACATTCCTACAATAACATTCCAACACTAGCATTCCTTATAGCTACATCCCTGAAATTTACGTTCTACATTTTTAAAACATTTCATGAAATAAATAATACATTTCCACATATTACAACCCTACATAAATTAAAAAACTAAAAGTAATTCTTAAAAATCACAGTTTTAACATTAGAAACAAATATATAGTTAATTCGAGATATTTCTCTCCGTTCGTTTTTATTAAACTATTTCAAACTTATACAAATAAACTTGGCAATATGTGCTGTACTCTGTGAAGTTGCTTTATATATTTATTTAGCTGCAGTGATTTTCGTTCTCCTTGTAGCTATCAGGTTGCAAATGTAAAATGCTGCTTGCCCACAAAATGGTAGACACCTTACGCTGCCAATTGATTCAGCACATTAAGGATGCAGATAAACTGACGGTCTTTCAAAGTCCAGGAATACCTCATTTTGCAAAAGCCTGGATGTCTTTTAGGCAGGTGTTAATTAAAACAAAAACCAAGGTAACAAGTCTTCTCCAACCATGCACCCAGAATTTGGAACCACATCCCTATAATCATTAGGACTGCACAAGAACTTCTGCAACGTAGAGAAGAGCTGAAAGCTCACCTCGTTAGAAACCCCACATCATGATGAAGTGCAGTTGACTTTCACTCTTAGAAAGCAGCGTCCTCCAATCGCACTGTAATGCTCTCACATAGTGGGCCTTTGCCTTTGGCTTGACTTGTGCTCTATACCTACACCATGCTTTCATGCTTATATACAGTGTAACAGATATATGCTTACGCATGCCAAAGATTCAACTCTCCTCTGTGGCATGGCATGCCTTCTGTAGGAATGTGACTGGGACTAGCCTACTTTCTGCATCCTGCAAGATTTGTTAAGTACCCTGGCTATGGTCGACCATCAGTTGCTATCGAGCTTCCTGATGAGCTGGTATTTGTGTAGGGTCCCCCTAAATGTTTGAAGTAATCCGTTTTCACCAAACACTCTCATCAACAAGACAACCACAACTTCTATCTCACCGATCCACATTCGAATAGAGAATTTGGGAGAGGGGTGGCACAGGGGCCAGAGCGCCTGACTCTGTAGCACGATGCTCACGGTCCCTGGCAGCAGCTCAGCTCAGCACCATGTTACATTTTTCAAATCGGGATTATTTATTATTATCATTTCTCCTGCTTTGTTCCTTCCTAATTTCTACATGGTCTTTTTTAGAGTTTGAGAAATTATTGCTTTCAAAGTGAATGCTAACAATTCTAAAACAGCTTCTCCCTTGAGTAAGCATTAAGCAAATTTAGAATGGAACTCTAAACTCATTAGCATAATATTGACCTACATCAAAGCCCTTCAACTACAATAAACAAGAATGCTTGCATTAATCTCAGCCACAATGTCACTGTAGACAAGGCCTTCCTTATTCAAATCAGTACTGATCCTGCTCCTGGTGGGAACAGTTCATTCAAAACCGCCTGTGAAGCTTCATTTAGAGGGGAACATAGGCAACCCAGACCTGTCTTTTCCTATTTGAGCCTCATCAGGATGCACCCTGAGTCATATCGCGCAGTGAGCATGGTACCCTCTTCCCGGCATACCCCATGAATGATGCCCAGGGTCTTTAGTAAAGACAAATATCAAGTAGGGTGGGATCTGCCATGTTATCAATGGATGGAAGCTCCAGGAATCCTCCATCTTGAAACAGGACACTTATCTTTTCAAGGCCTAGGTGTCAAAGCTGTGTAGTTACTTTCTGATTTTACTGCAAGGTAGTGTTCTGTTGTGCTATTAGTCCCATGCTAACTAGATACATGCTAGAGTCTGCAGTATATTTTCTATGGCTACATGTGGCATGAAAGGGGGATTCAGCCAATAGTTTGCAGATTGTGTCTGTGCACTGCTAAGTAAAGTTCAAAATCCAGCACAACAAAGCCCCCCTGATTGCACACTAGGATAAATGTCTCCCATTTGACTCTAGAATGAGTGCAGCCCACACTAGTGACACCATGCATGATCTTAACCCCTTAAAGAAACATTGGTTTAGGTTGATTTGGATATTGCATTAAAGGTACAGTTGTTTAGTGATAATAACCATTTATATTAGGGCCAGTCTGCCAGCCATGGACAGTAGTATTGGGATCCAGTGTTTAGCTTGTTTTTCTTAGATTTTTATTAAAGCTATGCCATTATTTTCAAACACTAGTGTCTTTGTTGCAGCTGAACCAAATGCACAGGTATTTTACAGATTATGTGCTAGAGAGAGAAAAAGTCTAGAGTATATCTTTGTGTAAGTTGGAAAATCAATGATTCAGTCCAGTTTATAGATAGCCCTAACAAGCCCTCCAATGTGAAGGATTTTAGAATGATGGGGCTGATGTTAAAGATTGGGTTTTAAAGAACTAGTAAGATTTTATCAGTGTATATTGAAATGTGAAGTTAAGACCTCATTTGATGTGAAGTTGTCTAATTATACAATCTAGAAGTTTAAGGGTTATAGCAGATAGAACTGGTGAGGTGGGCAGCCGCGGTCCGTGCTGGTAACAGTGGTGGGGCAGTGGGGCCGGGTGGGGGGGGATTTTGAGGGATGATGCAGAGGGAAAAATATATAAATAATACATTTTCCCTCGTCATCGTCCGTTGAAATCCCCCTCCACCCGGCCCCACCGACCCACCACAGTTTCCTGCACGGACAGCTGCTGGAGGTGGGCAGCCCTGTCTGGTACCCCCCATGATTGAAATGAAATGGGAGAGGAGACCATTAAGGGCCCGATTCCTAGCGTGCTAGGAAAGCCCTCCATACGACTCGGATCCAGAGGGCTTTCCGAGCGAGACGTGCTCCGCCAGTTCAAACAAGCGGGTACAATGCTGCTGTATGCTTACGGACTCAGTTCGCTGGACTCCCATTGAACTCTATGGGTGCCCATGTACAGAAGCGTACACAGTCTCCCATAGTAGAAAAGGGGTGGGTGGGGAAAGGCGTACACTCTGTGGTGGGCACCCCATGGTGCCCGCCACAATGTGCATGCCTGGATCAGAGTGTTATATTCCATATAGGTACCCTATATAGGCGCAGGTAACATTATAACCTTTCACCTATATCCTTCCCTTCATTAAATACATAATGGCTCTTGGGGAATGACCCAGATATGACACTGCATTCAGAACGTGGGTTTTTCCTAGTTCGATTCTCATACATTATGCATGAGGCATCTTGGAAGCACAGCAGGACTAACAGCAGGATTACCATCTCCTGTATAATATCTCTGTATAAAGTTCAGGCCCGATGTCATCCTTTAGGCTGACACAGTAACACAGCAAGGTAGGACCCCTGGGTAGACCTATGGGTTTAAATACATCATGTCGTGCTTAGGAAGATAGAGGAGACTGTGACTTCCCGTCTGACACACTGACCTGAGACGCTGAGGTTCCTGCATGCAGACGCTCTAGCTAGCAGGGGTCTAACATCCCTCGCGGGGTGTCCAACTCGAGACCAGGACGGGGTCCCATATTCTCTAATTCTCAGGTAATGGGGTGGACTAAATCCTAGAGGGATTCTTCGCATAACACCTACACAGATGCTAGGTTATGTTATGTTAGTTAATTTGTGTATAGCGCTAAATCACCAACAGGTCTCTAAGCCCTTCTAGAGAGGGAAAAGCCAGGCCCGTAGGCTGTCATGTCAGTGGTAGCGGAAGGAAAGAATAGTTAAATGGTATTCAAGGCCTCCTTAAAGAGGAGGGTACATGGGTACATGTAAATACAACTAGTTAGGGAGACATCATAGGAGTATGCACTTTTTATCATGTGTTTTATATACCCGTATGTATTCGTGATTATTGCAAGATGGTAGCTATACCATCCATTTATTCTCTTAGTGCTTCTAATCATATATCTCTGCTAGTGTCTTATGGTTTTTACAGCTCATATATTCTACTCTAGAATAACAACTGTTCAATAAATCCTTATTAAAACGCCCAGCCTGTTTAATCTGTGTATCTCTGAGACCAACAAAGTGAGCAGGAGTGACTGAGCGAAAAGTAGTATATTGTTTCCACGATCCTGGGGGATCAGGGTAGTCATGTTCTGAGGATACCAAAAACTATTCGCTCCCAGAAAAGTGGAGATTCTAGTGGCACTGTGAGCTATCTGATACAGACAGGCTAACGTATCTGGTGGGGGTGCACAGAATCAGTCTGCCACCAAACCCACAGTTTATGTTATCCAAACGCGCATATCCTGTTTAGGTGATATAGGAACTACACGTCATGGCACCACCAACATTGGTTGGGTACTTATTTAACAGTAGAATATGAGTAGTTCAGTCGTGGTATTCTCAGAGACCCCGACTCACAAATCACCAGAGACGTCTAGAGTGGGTGGGCACAAACTCCGCCACAGCTGAGTAGGCTAGAAATCAATTTATTGGCTGTTGCTTAATCAAGCTTGAAGGACACAGTGTTCCTAAAATTGTACATAAACACTGTATCTTGGTTCCCTTGAAAAGTTATTTAGTGTACTAAAAACAATGACTAACCTGGAGTGAGACCCAATGCAGGAAGCACTGCCCCTCACTGAGGAGGAAGATGCAGACGCAATAAAAATTGCAAGAAATTTAGAAATACAGAACCATGAAAAAGCTAAAGCATGGTTTATCATCTTGAGGTTACATAGTAGTTTTCGTGATTGAGGCACACAAATCAAACAAAACAGAGGTATTTTATTTGTGGGTTACATTCCCAGCAGCAAATGCGAGAACAAAAACATTTCACTCTTACACAGAAGGAGATGCACCAGGGGAATATTGTCTGTTCGAGGACATAGAGGTTCCGCTCACGTACCAGGAACACTTCTACTGGTTTAGAGGTGCCCTACCCCACATAAAAACAAGATTAAGACTCGGCACACTCAGAGGAGAAAGGGCAAGATGGCAGGTATTAGCGGCCTACACACCACATCCTGACATTGACAAAATGCCACCAGGAGACTTACTCATACAACACAAAGATTTAATGAAAATCTATGGAAACTTGACACAATTCGTCATGAGGACATTTACAGTTCAGCCAGCAATAGTTGCAACAAATGGAACTCAAGTTCAGGGTACAGCAACTAAAAATCACACCACAAAAATTACATGCGGTAATGGGTAAAATGCCCTCTAAACGTGAACAAATACCATTCTGGGTAGCTCAGAAAATAACTCCGCTCGAGGCAGTAATCCCGAATACTACCCCATATGAAAAACACAGAATACTAACAATCTGCTTGCCCATGGGGATAACACCACAAGTAGAGGATTGTACCACTTGGGGAACAGTCTTTACTGCCATTTATACCAGAACTCATGGTATTCCTTCATTAGCAATGATACCAGACGTATTGCGACAAATACAGAATGAGTATGGTGCAGAGACTGCCCTGAACTTAAGGATGAAGGGGCATATTATCAAGCCAGGCGATAAAATTATCGCCGCTTTAGCGGCAGAAAATTGCTGCTAAAACGGCGATAATGGGCTTGATAATATGCTCTATGGAATTCCAATTGAAGCCCATGTTAGATGTCCTTTTATCGCCTGGCTTGATAATATGCCCCGAAGTTACTAGGTAACTATGCATAGGTATCAGTCATAATATTACCTAATATTAAAGGGGAAGCAGCTTCAGTGGCTATCCGCCAACGTCTAAGGGTGTTCAGTCCTTTGTAACAACAACACAAACTACCCAAAATAATTGAAACTGCGTATGCTGAATTAGGCAGGGACAGTTTGGATGGGAAAGCTTTAAAACCACAACTGATGGGTAGTCCTGAAAAGAACACTTCCAAGCAGACACCTGCTTCAGTTAAAAGAAGTGGGACAATAAAAAAACAACAAAACTTTAAAAGAAACAAATCTCAATCCTGAGGTAGATCTCCTCCACAGGAGCCCTCCGAAAAGAGGTATAACCTTAGGAATAGAGGTCACATTAGGAAACCTGACAGGTATCAGGATACTGATACACGTTCCTCTCTTTCCTTTCAGGGTTCATCGAAAAACTCCAAGAGGGAAGGACGGTCAGAAAACAAGAAGAATGTACAAAGTCCAGAGACAAGTAGCACGCTCTAAAAAGAAAGAAATGCCAAAGCAAAAGCCACAGTTCAAAAAGAAGAAGGTTGCAGGTCTAAAGATGAGACATGCCCAGAATTCTGAGGACTCAATTACTGAACTGGGAATGGTCTCTGACGATGCTAGACAGTGCGGCAGAAGTAACAATAGCTCGCCGGAACTTTCTGGTGACAGCGGACGGGAATGATTATATCACAGTGGAAACACCTGATACTAGAGTGAGTGTTCCACATAAAGTATATGAAATAATACTCCAGATGGAGGGGGATAAATGTAGAAAATGGGAGGTCTGTTTTGGGAGAACCTAATGTTTGGCTATGGCATTCTGTCAGCTGAACAAGATTGCCCGCCAGCATTCGTCTTGCATTGCCCTAGAGGAGAAACAGTAATTTTACTAGCATTCTCTGATCATATTCCCAGGCTCCGGCATTAAACAAGAACCATGTTGGATGGGATGAGGATTCAACTCACCACATAATTCCTTTAAAAAATACTCCAACTGCACAGAGGCAGTATCCAATAAAGCAAGAAGCTAAAAAACAGGTCAGGGAGATCTTAAATCAACTTGAATACCAAGGGGTGATTGAAACTTGTGCTGGAGTGGGGTTTTCTTTAAAAATTATATACCCTCTCCATTTTTGCATGTTTTCTTTAACAAGAATAATTAATTAATAGTAATTGTACTAATTGTTTGCTGTGTGAATTGACCAACATTACTAATATAAGAAATACACGTGGGTATTGCATTTGCATGGCCTAATTAATAATGTAAACTAATTTTGTATGCATATTAATAATAGACAATTAGAAATTGCATGAATATTTGTTGCTTTCGTGATGTATTCGTGATTTGTGCTTTATTAATGTGAATATAACCTGCATTAAGCTTCTGCTAGATAAATACACACACATATGGGTATTAGTAAGGGGATAACATTTTATTAGTCATTTCCATGTATTAATTACATTTTTGTGTTTCTTTGCTTAAGGTTAACCATTTGGTGGCCACAAAATGGCCGACATCCCTATCAGACGAATTGACTTCATTCGTGAACGTCTCTGGGTGAAGTGCGCATGCGTCACCATCAGCTGCAGTAGCCTTTGGACGACCCTAACTCAACTGTGCCACCCAAGGACACACCGGGCTACCAGCCAGCTGCTCTGAAAGAAACAATAAAAGATACATCTCCAAGGGAAAAACGAACTATATCTAAAGACACATTATCCGTATGGGAAAGCTGTGGAACCATTTTAAACGGACCAATTAGAAACGTTCAAAATATCATTCGTTACTTTGTGGAATGTAATTTTACTATAAAAATGGTAGAATAGAGAGGTTGTTATAGCGAGACCCTTCAGAAGATTTTCGATTTCCTGACGTTATGCTGACGGAGAGGACGGTGACACCGCAGGACAGCTGTTTCCTAAGACTCTGATAGTATGAACTGATGACCAAGATTTTGACTTAGAGGACAACTTTTAGCCAGAATAGGTAAATATGATGGTCTATTGCTTGATTAAACCAGAGACTCAAATCTGATTATTTAGATAAAAATTTAAGATTCATTACAGGAACTGTGTTGGGTCGTTATTATGAGAAAAATGTATTTATGTAAATAAGGTTATAGATTTTGTTATCACTCCAACCTGCAGCTAGCTGATCCATGGCCTATTCATGGGAGGAGTACTAAAAGGTGAAGTTTAGGCCTTTATAAATAGGGATGTATGAGTACTTCCTTCCATTACAGCGAGTGGAACAATCGCCTCCTTGGAAACAGGTTATTAGAAGGATGAATGGTGGTGTTATGGGCCCTACCAGGAAATGTAGTGATTGAGTGTGATCTATGATCTGTGACGGAGGGAGGGATTTTGCGTTCCGCGCTGCATCAGTTTTTCTTGGTAGCAGAGATATGGTTAGCTACTGTTTTGGTTTTAGTGATTGCTTGTAAATAGCTTATTGATTATTGATTGGTATTGATTTATGTACTAACACTAAATGTTGAGTTACGTTGAGTTATATGTTGTTAGCACGGCTTCTGGGATGTAGGAAGTCGGAAGTTTGTAACAGTTCCGTAGCAGAGCAGAGGTAAGCGCTGCTCTCGGGAAAGACAGAATTGTTGTTGCCCTGTAGGTACACAGGGGAAACGTGTGACAAGTGAAGTTGCAAGGCGCATTGTCTGGGTTCGATTCGGCAGCATCGTCGTGTGTTGCCATTAGAAATATTCTCTGTGTGAGGGAAGTGTGTATGATAGCAAAGCTTACCTGTGAAGTTTTTTGTGTGAAAGAGTGTGAATGTAAAGGCATTCCGCTTTATTGCGAAACTCTAGGTTTATTTCTCAGGAGCATTGGGTCTCCAACTATGTGTCTTAAATGCTAGAGAAACAATTAGCTAATGCTTGTTAGAAGGGTGAAGTAGAGGGATGTGCTACTTTATCAACGGAAGTAACGATTCCGTAGTAGGGCAGAGGTAAGCGCTGCTCTCGGGAAAGTCGGAATTCTCGTGAGAAAGGTCTATTGCTGTTCTTTGGTTAGCGAAGCGGACAATGGAGATGTTTTAGTGTTGTTACTAATGGAATTGTAAAAGTTGCAATAAGAGTTCACGGAGTGGACTTGTAAAGGAGGGGTAGACAGGAGCAGAGCTGCCGCAGCGGCTGCTGACGTCAAAACGACTGCGCTGGGATTGGACAGTCGGTCAGAAGTGTAAAATTCTCTGGATTGGTGCGTTAGTGTAAAGCCGCGCTAGGATTGGAGAAGTACAGGGTGACGTAAACGCTTCCCATTGGTGCGTTAGTGTAAGTCGCGCTGGGATTAGAGGACTGTGACAGTGACGTAGACGCTCTTGATTGGTGCGTTAGCGTAAAGTCGCACTGTGAGTGGACAGAATAGCGGTACAGTTGTAAAAAACTAGCGATACACAGAAATCAAGAAAATGTATTATCAGCCATCAGATAGGGAAAAGAAATCCTGGTTTGGTAAAGTTAAAAAATGGTTCATGAAAGATAAACAGGTCAAAACTAGGGAAGGACAGTTCATTCCTCCACCGAAAACTCCCGCAGCTTTAATGATTGCGAAATATGGATATCATACTTGTATTTGGGTAGATAATTGGGTAAAATATACCAAGGACGGTGGAGTCCTGGCATTTCCAGAACATGGTTCCTTTAATTTAGCTGTTTTAAGGAATTTGCGCAAGAAGATGATGTACTTAGAACCAAGACCTAGACCGACGCAGTTTGAGGCATTGACAGAGTGGGAAGACGAAGTGCATGAGCGAGAAAAGCAAAGAAATGGTAGAAGTTACAGATATTTGATTGGCAGGTCATATGGACATGAAACGCATGATGATCGAATGAAAAGATGGAGGAATGCAAGTATGACTGAGGGTATGTTTCCTGTAATAGCGGTAGGAGAGAATGAAGGAAGAAAATGTGTAGAAAAAAGGAATAATGTGGAATCAAGAGGTTACGGAGGAAATGAATCAGATGATGATGTATTGGATGATGTGTTTTATAAAAATCCACCACCGTACCGACCAGAACCAGAAATGTTGACACCAAATGCCCCAATGAGAGAAACATTACGAATTATCAAGACTGAGACTATGTCACCAGATTTAGATAAGAGAAACTCCATCAGAGAGGTAGAAAAGAAATCGGAGAATAGAATAGATAGCAAAAATTCAGCGGAATTGGCCAACACAACTCCAGAATTAACAGAGAAAATAAGAGAATTAACTAAGAATCTAGAAGCTGCAACAGTTCCAGTGACTATAGGTCCAGTAATGCCCATTTTTGAGAAGCAAAAGGATAGTGAACACTGCTTGACGGTACCATACCGGAACAATAATTTGGTTGAGTCCAGAACGGTGTCAAATTGAGAATCCATGGGGACTGACAATAAATATGTTTGAACCAAATGTTTCAAATAATCCCTTTATAAATCAGAATTATGCAGAAAGGAGCAGAACGACAGTAGAAACTTTGTTGGAACCCCATCGAAATCCAGAGTAGCGTAGAAAATCCGGTAGGACCTTCTGTGGAAGAACTGAGTGAATGGTTAAGAGGTTTACAGAGACAAGATAAAGAATCCCAGTCAATAGATGTGGCAAAATTACGGATGGTATTGGAAGAATTAATTGTAGGGACTATTCCCGTAGAAAAATTGAAAATTTATCAGGATGAGGAGCAGTTATTCCTATGCAAAAGTGTGACATGGAGAGCGAAAAATCTGCATGAAAGACTAGGAGAAGTTGCAAATGAAATGGGTATAGATTTTGATAAGGTAAAAGCCTTACAGAAACCCTATCGAGGTGATTTTACTGAAAAAGACATGGAAAATCTGAACACCACAGGACAGATAGGTCAGATTAAGGACATAATCATTTTATTGAGAAAATGGGGAGACGTGGATAAATGGAGAAGTAAATGGTATAGAAAACGTAATGATGCCTCAGAAAGGACAGTTTTGGCATTTCCTGTTAGAGAGAAAGAGAAGGTAGTGACTGAATATCCCATGAGGGAGATCCCAGGAGGAGGATATGTACACATCCCATGGACAAGACAGGACATTTTGTAATTCACAAATGATTTTCCTCGACTACGTGAAAAGCCCGTCGAGTGGTACAGGCAGGTAGACAGATTTGTAAAATTGTCAAAGGTCCTGTGGATAGATTTGAATAGTCGGTTCGATATAATAATACCGGCAGATTTGTGGACAGAGTGGAAGCTGATGATCAACTGGCCGACTCAGGAGTACCCTAGGGATCCTAAGACAGGAGCTTCAGACCCTGAGGCAATGAAGAAGTATGAACAGGTTATGGTATTTCTGAAAAACAAAGTGCCCCCTAAAGAGACAGATTGGGTAAAAATTGATCGAACACATCAGGAAGGTAAAGAATCAGTACATGCATACTATGAGAGACTAATTCAAGCTTTTAAGCAGTTCAGTGGTGATGAGAACCTGAGTGATAAGGATTTGAGTCATTTTGTATACAGATTTGTATATGAAATTGGTGACATGATAAAACAGCATACAGTTGATTGGCAGAATAAGAAAATAGATGAAGTCTTGAGACATTCTGAACATTTCAGTGACGAAATTGAGGCCAAACAGCGAAAATTAAAAGAAAAGGCAATGTGGGCACAAGTAAAGGTAGCTGAAAGGCAGGAAGCTCAATTGGTCGAACAAGCAAATAACCCAGGAACTAGACCGAGATTTGGCCCAGGAAAAGGGAAAGGTAATATAGAAGAAGCTAAAAAGAAGTTCCCATGCCAAAATTGCGGTAGGTTAGGGCATTGGAAATCCGAGTGTAAATACCCTCCAAGTACTAATAATGAAAATGCATCATTGAATCCGCAGGTGCAGAATGAGGTGAGTGGTCAACTGCAGCAACAGCAGCAGGTGGTTACTTCACAGAATCAGGTGCCAAAACCACCTTTCCTGCAAAGCAGAAACACTCAGAAGTATAGTAACGAATCGGAATTCTACAATGAAGAACAGGTAAATAAACCGCCACGCGCTCGCGCTGTTTCACAGTATTGGCTGCAACGCGATGAGAGTGACTCAGAGGAAAGCTATTGACGGTGCCGAAAGGAGGAAGAAGAGTGCGTATTTGGCGCAACTCTAGAAGTAGACCAGACAGGACCATTTGTAGATGGGAAGGTTAATGATGAAAATATTACTTTCCTAGTGGATACTGGTGCTACTCGATCAACTGTTAGATCAGCTGATGTTAAGAATCTTCCTCTTTCGGATGAAACAATCCAAGTGGTTGGTGTGTCCAACAGACAGATAAAGACATTCCTGACAGAACCAGTGAAAGTTAGTATAGGGAAATTTTCAGAGATGCTCCGCTTTGTCGTGTGCGACACCAGTCCTGTGAATCTATTAGGTAGGGACCTGTTGTGCAAGATGAATTGCACTATTTTCTGTACTCCAGATGGAATAGCTTTTGAAACACCAGATGAGGATGTGCTATATAAAATGACTATAGCTAACAGAGAAAATGAGGTAACTGAGACTTATGCAATATTCAATCCTTTTTTTTTTTTTTTTTTGAGTTCAAATTAGGTTTATTGAAATAGAAGAACACAGTAAAGCAATAAATACAATGTTAATAGAAGTAAAGATATTACAAACAATGTAATAATGCATTCCTGATAAAACATAGATAGTGTACATGTAAGTCCAATAGCATAAAATAGTCAAATATCGACAACACATTAAAATCGGTGTAAACAAAAGAAGAAAAAGGATAATTATGCTTAGCGCTAATACAGCAATCATAAATTGTGTATAACTATACTATATATTATTAACATGAAGGAAGTCATGGAGGTTTAGACACTTCCTGCTGGAAAGGAGTCAGAGACAGAGATCGTCGGGCACTAGTATCAATAAAGAGTGTGACAGGCATCCATAAATCTAAGCGCTTGGATGCCATGTGCATCGGGTACACATATGTTGTATCTAATCTATGGTTGTGGCAAACAGCATACCACCATGCTCGGTATGATATTTTGGTAAAATCTTTCCAATTCTTAGTTATTTGTTGAAAAGCAACAGCTAGCAATAAATCTATTATCTTTACGTTAGAGTTGCAGCTTTCCCAAATAGGAGACAAACTTCCCAAGAAAACATGTGAAATGGAAAAGGGATGGGAAGACTTAAAAATCAAATTAATTTGAGACCATACTTTTTCCCAGAAATCGTGAACAAACTTACATGCGAAGAGCAGATGATGTAGATCCGCATGCAATGAGGAACAAGTCCAACATTCATCCGAAAGGCCAGCGTGTCTTGTGCTGAGAATAAGTGGAGAGAGCAGGAGCCTATTATATATAAAAAAAAGTGATTGTAGAGTGCTTGCAGCCCTAGACGATTTCCTAAGCTTAAGCCAAATTTTGTCCCAAAATTTCACAGGCCAAGAGAGTTTGAGATCTTTTTCCCAGGCTACTTCTACTTTGGTTTTCTGTCTTGGAATGGATGAGCTATGTAAAAATTTGTATATAGCAGAGGCTCTGGAGCTATGAAGAAGAAGAGACCGTATTTTATTTGCATGGACAAGCGCAGAAGGAGTAGAGGTGCGGGAAGCCGTGCATTGCATGCGAGCAGTTTGAATAGCCGTAGTCAGGAGGGAATATTTGGCGCAGAAAGATGCAGGCAGGTCAAAGGAGCTACTCGCAAGTGCAAAGGGTATGATCGTATCATGGAGATATAATTGATGCACCCAAATCAAATTCCGTTGTCTCCAAGATTTCCAAAATATAGGTTTGTTATTGATTAAAATATAGACGTTATGCCATATGGTAAGGTTGAGAAAGGAAGGCCAATCAGGAGGGGCCAAGGAAGTGAGAGATGGTAAAATCTTAGATGTATGTTTAATTATAGGAGTAGACACAGATTGGGGTTTATGCGTGAAAGATAGAACTTCTTGGAACGAGAATGGGGAAATGAACGACTGCTCAAGCGTGACCCAGAGAGGGCAATTGATACAAGACTTAGAAAACCATCTCGAAGCCTGATGTAATAAGAAGGATTTGTGATAAATAGGAAAATCAGGGAAGTTCACACCTCCCTCTGATTTGGGGCAAATCAACTTTGACAAAGACATACGAGATTTTTTATTATTCCGTAAAAAGGAGGACAGAATAGAGTTAAACTTTTTAAAATATTTTAAAGGGATAGAGAGTGGAATGTTGGAAATTGTATATAAAACTATGGGCGAGAACATCATCTTTATAGTGTCTAAGCGGCCCCACCAAGACAAGTATAGCGGGTGCCACTTCGTTGTTAAGAGAAGTAACCTTTGTATGCAATTATCCATGCAACGTGATATGGTGCCAGATATGGACGAAGTAAAATGTAAACCTAAATACTTAATTTATTGGGGACTCCATGTGAAACCAGAAGTAACAAAGTCAGCCTTAAAGGTATATTTGGTGAGAGGTAAGATTTCACATTTATCCTTATTTAGCCTGTACCCAGAAACACATGCAAAGGAATCCACTTCTTCTAAAAAGGCGGGAAGGGAGAGCTGGGGTTGCGAAAGGAACAAAAGGACATCATCGGCGTAAGCTGCCATTTTGACTTGGGTGTCTTTGAAGGTGAAACCATGAATGTTGTCATTTTGACGAATCCTCAATAGAAAAGGTTCTAGGGCAAGATTAAAAAGAAATGGAGAAAGTGGGCAACCCTGTCGGACACCTCTTCTAAGTTGAAAATAAGAGGAGACACCACCATTTGCGCAAACAGCCGCCCTCGGATTAGAATACAGAATAGATATTAGAGCAATAATTTTGGGACCGAAACCAAACCATTTAAGCGTTTGGAAAAGATATGACCATTCAACTCTGTCAAATGCTTTTTCTGCATCTAAGGCTATTGCTGCTAAGGAATGAGGAATCTGAGAGACTTTGGAAAGGACATCGAAGAATAGGCGAGTATTATCCGTAAGGAGCCGACCCTTAACAAAACCAGATTGTTCTGCGCCTAATAGGTCAGGCAAATGGGATTCCAAACGTGACGCTAGAGCTTTGGAGAAAATCTTGTAATCTATATTGACAAGGGAAATAGGACGGTAATTTTTGCAATGTTGTGGATCTTTGCCATCCTTAGGGATCAGGCATATAAGGGTGTCCGAGAAAGAACCAGACGATCCTCCTGTCTGCAAAAAGATGGTGATGAGAGTATGTAATTTAGGGATAAGTAAGTGTGCAAAGTGAGTAAAGAATTCCACAGTGAACCCATCCGGGCCGGGAGCTTTATCCTTTTTGAGTGATTTTAAGGCACTGAGGAGCTCCTTCTGCGTAAGGGGAGTTTCTAGAGATGAAAGATCTGGGCGCGTGACGGGTGCATGTTGGACTTTAGAAAGAAATTGAGAAATGGAGTGGTCTGAAGAAGGAGTTTCAGATGTATATAATTGTTGGAAAACCACACTCCCACTCTGAAAGGGTGGTGGTGGTCTTCCGGAACACACTGTGGTAGCTTGGCTCGAGTGGTCAGGAATCAGGCTCCGTGCTAAGCATACGACATACCCAAACAATAACCATGCGTGCATCCGTTCCAAAAACGACTCTACACCGTAAAAATTATGAAAATATCTTTCTTTATCTTCTTTTTCTCTTAGTTGCTGATTGGATAAATAAATAACAATCACAATATACAAACTTTTTAGATAGTGCAGGTCAAATAAATACTGGCTTAATGATTCAATAAATAGGGGTGATCATAAATAATGAAGGCATAAATATAAGTGCAATACATATAGGCAATTAAATATTCTGAGGCAATAAATACTGTAAACCAATAAATATTGTGCATCAATAAATACTGTGGACCAATAAATACAGTGAAGCAATAAATAGGTTAAATACAATAAATACAGTGCCCCTAATAAATACTTAAAAGCTGACAGTGACACTCATAGAATCAGATCACTTTTGAATTCCTAAGGGCTGATTTGGCCCAGGCACAGCTTGTGGGGATGTGGAAGGCTTGGGGGTGTCTACTCCCTGGCTTGGACAAGGCTGAGGCCTAAACTGAGGTAGATCAAGGGGGGAATACCAGAGACCTGGCTCTCTCCCTCCACACAACTTCTCTAGATTAGTCCCAGCTCACCCCTGGCACAGTCAGGTTGGTTCCAGCACCTCCCTAGCCCCTTAGAGCAGTCTCTCAGGTCTCCACAGGGCCTTAGGCGCCCTCTACTCCACTTACTGCCCTTTTTCTGATGCTCCGACGCCGCTGGAGTCGTGTCGACGCCGTGAGGCGGTTCCAGTTCGATGTCGGCGGCCTCGGCACAATGTCAGTTCTTTGACGACGCCGGTAGGCGGCTCCGGTCTCGATGTCAGCGGCCTCGGTTCGATCTCGACCTCCGATTCGATAGCGTCGGGCAGTCTTTACTCGATGTCGACCTCGGGCGGCTCCGGACCGATGGCGACCTCAACTTCGATGACGTCGGCCGGCCTTGACTCGATGTCGACTTCCGGCGGCTCCGGAGTGCGATCCTCACTCCCGACCTCCGGTGCTCCTCTCCTTAGGTTTCCGGCGACTCCGGAGTGCGACCTCCACTCCCGACCTCCGGCACGATTCTCACAGGTTCCGGCGACTCCGGAGTGCGATCCTCACTCCCGACCTCCGGTACACCTCACCTCGGTCTCCGACGACTCCGGAGGGCGGACTTCACTCCTCCGATGACGCCGCTCACTCGACCTCGGGTGACTTCCTCCTCGACCTCTGGTACTCCTCACGACCTCTGACGGCGCCCTCTCTCGACCTCTGGCGGCTCCGGGCACGACGTCCGCTTTCCAGTCGGCGCCGCTTCTCCACCTCGGGCTCCGGGTCTCAGGCTACTCGACGTCGGACTCCAGGGAAACCAGTTTCCAGGTCAGGATCTTGCTGTTCTCTGTTTCTAAGGCCTGTTCCTGCTGTCCAGGTCCTTAGGATGGTTTTTCTTGCTTCTTCCCACACAGGGCTCCAGGCTGGGCTCAGTCAGTAGGGACTAGTATCAAGGGTGGGTTTATGGACCCCACTCCAGGCACAAGTTTCCACCCCTGCTGCTTCACTCCTTCCTCCTTCAAGTTTCTGCTGCTCACTCTTCACCAGTCAGGTGCCAACCGCCAGCTCCAACTGCCAACTCTCTGTCTTAGCTTCCCAACATTCTAAACCGCCTCCAACTGTCACAGGGTTCTGGAATGTTCTGAAAGGTGCTAGCAGGTTCCAGTGGATGCTGGTGATGTCACAGGTGGCTACCATTTTGTGCTCCAGGCCCTCAGACAGAAGTTTCAGGGGTAGATAAAATGGCTCCCTGAATCTGCAGCAACACTAAAAAGTCTGGTGGTTCCCAAAAAGGAAAAATTCAAACAGGGTTTGAGGCAAAAGTGGGACAAAATAAATAATGATGAGGAGGGACCACCCAAAGGGCTGACAGGTCTAACACGCGTCCCCCCCAGCTGAAAGTGGGGAGAGCTACCCAACCCCTTGGGAGTTCTCATCACTAAGGCGGAAATACCTTGAGAGACCGTCTGCATTGGCGTGGTCCACTCCAGGCCGATGTTCCACCTGAAAGTCCATTCCCTGTAGGGAAATAGACCACCTCAACAACTTGGGATTCTCCCCCTTCATTTGCATCAGCCAACGAAGGGGTCTGTGGTCGGTCTGAACCAGGAAGTGCGAGCCAAACAGGTATGGCCGCAACTTCTTCAGAGCCCATACCACTGCAAAGGCTTCACGCTCTATTGCACTCCACTTCTGTTCCCTGGGAAGTAGTCTCCGGGATAGGAAGACCACGGGTTGATCCAGACCCTCTTCGTTGAGTTGCGATAACACTGCCCCAATGCCATGTTCTGATGCATCTGTCTGGACAATGAACTCCTTGGAAAAGTCTGGGGCCCTTAAGACCGGGGCCTCGCACATGGCTTTCTTCAATTTCTCAAAGGCTTGCTGACAAGCCTCCGTCCAGACTACCCGTCGAGGTTGTTTCTTGGACGTGAGCTCCATGAGGGGGGCTACGATGGTTCCGTACCCCTTCACGAAGCGGCGGTAGTATCCCGTGAGGCCCAAAAATGCTCGGACCTCAGTCTGTGTCTTGGGGGGTTCCCAGGCCATGATGGCCTCGATCTTCGCCTGGAGGGGTTGCACCGCTCCCCTACCCACCAAGTGTCCAAGGTACACTACCGACCCCTGCCCGATCTGGCACTTGCTGGCCTTGATCGTCAATCCAGCTTGTCTCAGGGCCTGGAGAACAGCTTGCAGGTGACGCAAGTGATCCTCCCAGCTGTTACTGAAGACGGCTATGTCATCCAGATAAGCAGCAGAGAAACTCTCCATTCCGGTGAGGATCTGGTTTACCAGGCGCTGAAACGTGGCAGGTGAGTTCTTGAGCCCAAAGGGCATCACACAGAACTGGTAGTGGCCATTGGGCGTGGAGAAGGCTGACTTTTCCCTTGCTCCATCAGTCAAAGAGATCTGCCAGTACCCAGAAGTAAGGTCAAAGGTACTTAGATATTGGGCAGCTCCCAGCCGGTCAATCAATTCATCCGCCCTAGGGATCGGATGAGCATCAGTTTTGGTCACTGAATTCAGTCCCCGATAGTCCACACAGAACCTCAGTTCTGGTTGGGCACCCGGTGGTGCAGCTTTTGGTACTAACACCACCGGACTGGACCAGGGGCTGCTAGAAGGTTCGATCACTCCTAGCTCCAGCATCTTAGTGACTTCACTATGAATGCTGGCCTTCACCTTGTCTGACATCCGGTAGATCTTGGACTTCACAGGTGGGCTGTCTCCTGTGTCCACGTCATGGACGCACAGGTGAGTCCTACCCGGGACAAGGGAGAACAACGAGGAGTACTGCCCCAGGACCTGGCGACAGTCCTCCTGCTGTTCAGGAGTTAGAGATGGGGAGAGAATCACTCCCTCCACCGACCCATCCTTCTCTTGAGACGCAAACAGATCAGGGAGAGGCTCGCTTTCCACGTCCTCTCCTCCGTCAGTCACCATCATCAAGATGACTTCGGGCCTCTCGTGGTGGGGTTTGAGGCGGTTGGCATGCAGCACCCGCAGGGGCTGACGAGGGGTCTTCAGGTCCACCAAGTAGGTAGCCTTACCCTTCTTCTCCAACACCTCAAAGGGTCCTGACCAGCGATCCTGGAGGGCACTAAGCTCTCCTGGTTCGATCACCCACACCTTCTGGCCAGGCTCCAACTCCACCGGGTGAGCATTGTGGTCATACCACGCCTTCATCACTGCTTGGCTGGCTTCCAAGTTGTCAGAAGCTTGCTTCCACAACTTAGCCATTTGGCTCCGGAAGGCCAGCATGTAGCTCACCACATCCTGGGGAAGCTTTCTGGGAGTTCTTTCCCATCCGTCTCTCACCAGGTTGAGAGGTCCACGTACAGGGTGCCCATACAGAAGCTCGAAGGGGCTGAAGCCCACTCCCTTCTGTGGCACTTCCCTGTAGGAAAAAAGTAAACAGGGTAGGAGGACGTCCCATTTCCTCCGCAGGCTTTCAGGCAGACTTCTGATCATGCCCTTCAAGGTTTTGTTAAACCTCTCCACCAGACCATTTGTCTGGGGGTGGTAAGGAGTGGTGAACCGGTATGTCACTCCACACTCCTTCCACATGGCCCGCATGTACGCTGACATGAAGTTGGTCCCCCTGTCGGACACAACTTCCTTGGGAAAACCCACTCGGGTAAAGATTCCCATCAGGGCCCTAGCCACAACAGGTGCTGTTATGGTCCTCAGAGGTATTGCCTCTGGGTACCGTGTGGCATGATCCACCAGAACCAGGATAAACCTGTGACCAGCTGTAGTCGGTGGATCTAACGGACCCACAATGTCGATGCCCACCCTTTCAAAGGGGGTGCTAACGACAGGAAGTGGTTCCAGGGGAGCTTTCAGCTTCACCCCTGTTTTCCCACTGGCTTGGCAAGACACACATGTCCGACAGTAGGTATCGGACGACACTTTCATTTGAGGCCAATAAAAGTGTGGGACAAGACGGGCGAAGGTCTTGTCTTGCCCCAAGTGTCCTGCCAATGGGATCTCGTGAGCCAACTCCAGAAGGAAGGCTCGATAACGTTGAGGGACTACCAAGGCTCGTGACGATCCGTGTAGGGGTGCCTTGGGTTCACTGTAGAGGAGGCCATCCTCCCAGTAAACACTGTAGTTCCCTTCAACGTTCCCTGCTGCCTGGGCTTCGGCCTGTCGCCTCAGCCCCTCAAGGGTAGGGCACTCCCTCTGGCCCTGGCAGAATTCCTCCCTGGACGGGCCTCCCTCCACGTGCCACTCGGCCGGGATGGGTAGGTCCTCCAGTTTGGTAACGTCCCCCACCGCAGACTCCTGGTCCACCACCTCCGGTGGCCTATCCGTCCTACGGGGTGGGGACGCCGAGGCAGGCTCCTCCTGTCCTCGGTTCTTCCCTTGACTGGCAGCTGGCTGGGCCTTTGTTCCAGGCTCCAGCCGAAATGAACTCCCTCTTCGGGTAGTCGCGGACCTTGTGCTAACACAGGCCCACTCAGGTGTACCCAGCATCTCGGTGTGAGTCCGGTATTCCACCTCCTTCCAAGCGTTGTGCTCCATGTCATTCCCCAGCAGACAATCAACTGGCACGGCAGGGCTTACGGCAACTCGAAGTGAACCTGCAACCCCCCCCCATTCAAAGGGAACCTCGGCCACGGGATAGTGGCCTGTTCTGCCGTCAGCCATCGCGGCTGGGTGGAGTACATCGGGAATTACCTGCTCTGGAGACACCAGTTGGCTACGCACCATAGTCATACTGGCTCCTGTGTCTCTCAGAGCCTCCCCTCTTTGGCCGTTGATGGTGACCCACTGCCCATACTTTGCGGTATTTGCGGGCACCTGAATCTTGGGAACCATCTCCCGTTCTCCCAGGGACACTAAAGTGACACCCGCCCACTCCCTTCCCTTAATTAAAGGCATCTCCTCCCCGAGCACTACACTAGCTACTCCGGGGGTCTTTCCTCCAGTGGGAGGGGGTGGTCGTTTCAAGCACTTCGGATCTCCTTTATAGTGTCCAACGCCACCGCACTCATAGCAATGGACAACCCTTGGCTGCTGACTCTGGCCAGGATTAGGGTTTCTGGGTGGGTTAGCCCTAGGGGTGAATCCTGTTCCCTTTCCTTGGAAATTATTTTGGGGGCCTTTGGAGAACTCCTTTTTCTTTTCCCCTCCCTCTTTCTTCTGGGGGGCGCCCTGTCCGGCCTTTTGAGTATCCCCTCCAGTCCCCCTTGTGGACACCCGGGTACTAGCCCAAATGTCCGCCTCCTCAGCAAGCTTCCGGGGACTGGTCAGCTTGCTATCCACCAGGTGTTGCCGCAGTTCAGGGAAACATTTCTCGAGCAGGTGTTCCTTCAGTACTAGGTCAAACAACCCCTCGTAGTTCCTCACTTCACTGCCCTGAATCCAACCTTCCAGTGCCTTCTTTGCATAGTCCAGGAAGTCCACCCAATTCTGTGTGCCCAGTTTGTGACTACCCCTGAACTTCTGTCTGTACTTTTCGGGTGTTAGTCCAAACTTCCTTATGAGCGCCAGTTTCATGGTGGGGTAGTGGGTCTGCTCATCCTCTTCGAGGGCCAATAAAGCATCCCTACCAGCTGGAGGCATGTACTTGTACAATCCCCCTCCCCAGTACTTCTCTGGAACCCCATGGGCCCTCAACGAGACCTCATAGGCCGCTAGCCACTTGGCGATATCGTCGCCCACTCCATAGCTAGCTACTATGTCCTTTGGCAGGTATGGTTTAGGTTCCCTGGTGATCTCTTGGGTTTGGCTGCCACCATTAGGAACAGGTTGGGCCCCGATTCTCAGGATCTGAAGATCTATTTCTTTCAGTCGTAATTCATGGGCCATCCTCTGCTCCTCCTTCTCCTTCTCCAGCCTTGCTAAGTCCCATGTGAGCTGTCTTTTCTCCCTCCGGTCTGTTAACTCCACTTCAGACAAGCCACCGCTAGAGGCACTGCTGCCCTTCCTAGAAATGGTTCTGGGCCCCGCTGACAGGTTCCCCACCTCAGGTTGGTACATCTCAGCCCCCTCGGTGTCAGGCTCTCTATCCCTGTCCTCCTCCTCAGCCTTGCTTTCTCGGCGTGCCTCCCCCCAAGCCCTTAAGCTGGTTTGGAGTGCACCCTTCTTTGCTCCTGGGGGACAGTACACCCCCTCCCGCTGGCAAAACTCCCTGAGTTGGGCCACAGTGTACGTTTCTAGATTTTCTAGTACAAACTCCATCTCGCCCACTCAGGTTAGAGGACAGGTTTTGTGCAGTAACTATGCAGGGGGGTACCTTTAATAATACCTCCTCCCACCACCAGAGTAAATTTGGAAAAAAAACAAAAACCCACAATTAGGAAGGCCGCTTTGAGAAAACTCCCGGTGTAGGCCTATGGACTACCCACAGTTATTGTTGAGTATACGTAGGCACAGCTCTATCCCACCACTGAACACCAATTTATGTTGGAAAACCACACTCCCACTCTGAAAGGGTGGTGGTGGTCTTCCGGAACACACTGTGGTAGCTTGGCTCGAGTGGTCAGGAATCAGGCTCCGTGCTAAGCATACGACATACCCAAACAATAACCATGCGTGCATCCGTTCCAAAAACGACTCTACACCGTAAAAATTATGAAAATATCTTTCTTTATCTTCTTTTTCTCTTAGTTGCTGATTGGATAAATAAATAACAATCACAATATACAAACTTTTTAGATAGTGCAGGTCAAATAAATACTGGCTTAATGATTCAAAAAATAGGGGTGATCATAAATAATGAAGGCATAAATATAAGTGCAATACATACAGGCAATTAAATATTCTGAGGCAATAAATACTGTAAACCAATAAATATTGTGCATCAATAAATACTGTGGACCAATAAATACAGTGAAGCAATAAATAGGTTAAATACAATAAATACAGTGCCCCTAATAAATACTTAAAAGCTGACAGTGACACTTATAGAATCAGATCACTTTTGAATTCCTAAGGGCTGATTTGGCCCAGGCACAGCTTGTGGGGATGTGGAAGGCTTGGGGGTGTCCACTCCCTGGCTTGGACAAGGCTGAGGCCTAAACTGAGGTAGATCAAGGGGGGAATACCAGAGACCTGGCTCTCTCCCTCCACACAACTTCTCTAGATTAGTCCCAGCTCACCCCTGGCACAGTCAGGTTGGTTCCAGCACCTCCCTAGCCCCTTAGAGCAGTCTCTCAGGTCTCCACAGGGCCTTAGGCGCCCTCTACTCCACTTACTGCCCTTTTTCTGATGCTCCGACGCCGCTGGAGTCGTGTCGACGCTGTGAGGCGGTTCCAGTTCGATGTCGGCGGCCTCGGCACAATGTCAGTTCTTTGACGACGCCGGTAGGCGGCTCCGGTCTCGATGTCAGCGGCCTCGGTTCGATCTCGACCTCCGATTCGATGGCGTCGGGCAGTCTTTACTCGATGTCGACCTCGGGCGGCTCCGGACCGATGGCGACCTCAACTTCGATGACGTCGGCCGGCCTTGACTCGATGTCGACTTCCGGCAGCTCCGGAGTGCGATCCTCACTCCCGACCTCCGGTGCTCCTCTCCTTAGGTTTCCGGCGACTCCGGAGTGCGACCTCCACTCCCGACCTCCGGCACGATTCTCACAGGTTCCGGCGACTCCGGAGTGCGATCCTCACTCCCGACCTCCGGTACACCTCACCTCGGTCTCCGACGACTCCGGAGGGCGGACTTCACTCCTCCGATGATGCTGCTCACTCGACCTCGGGTGACTTCCTCCTCGACCTCTGGTACTCCTCACGACCTCTGACGGCGCCCTCTCTCGACCTCTGGCGGCTCCGGGCACGACGTCCGCTTTCCAGTCGGCGCCGCTTCTCCACCTCGGGCTCCGGGTCTCAGGCTACTCGACGTCGGACTCCAGGGAAACCAGTTTCCAGGTCAGGATCTTGCTGTTCTCTGTTTCTAAGGCCTGTTCCTGCTGTCCAGGTCCTTAGGATGGTTTTTCTTGCTTCTTCCCACACAGGGCTCCAGGCTGGGCTCAGTCAGTAGGGACTAGTATCAAGGGTGGGTTTATGGACCCCACTCCAGGCACAAGTTTCCACCCCTGCTGCTTCACTCCTTCCTCCTTCAAGTTTCTGCTGCTCACTCTTCACCAGTCAGGTGCCAACCGCCAGCTCCAACTGCCAACTCTCTGTCTTAGCTTCCCAACATTCTAAACCGCCTCCAACTGTCACAGGGTTCTGGAATGTTCTGGAAGGTGCTAGCAGGTTCCAGTGGATGCTGGTGATGTCACAGGTGGCCACCATTTTGTGCTCCAGGCCCTCAGACAGAAGTTTCAGGGGTAGATAAAATGGCTCCCTGAATCTGCAGCAACACTAAAAAGTCTGGTGGTTCCCAAAAAGGAAAAATTCAAACAGGGTTTGAGGCAAAAGTGGGACAAAATAAATAATGATGAGGAGGGACCACCCAAAGGGCTGACAGGTCTAACAATAATGTTTTATAGAACTGGAGAAATTCATTGAGGATGTCATCATCTTTAAACTTCAATGTATGGTGTCTATCAAAAATAGATTCAATAGTAAGTTTGTTATGCTTGACCTTTAAATAATTAGCAAGCAGTTTCCCAGCTTTATTTTGGCCACCGTAAAATTTTGCACTGGACCGCAATAGATAATTAGAGGCATTATTAGTCGTGTCTTGATTAAATTGAAATTTGGCTTTCATGAGCTCTGATAAACACGTTTTTGATTTAGAAGAATAATAAGACTGTTCCAATCTCTTTATTTGAGATAATAAGGTATTAGTAATTCGCTGTGCTTTTTTTCGTTTAGCTGAGACAAACCTAATAACAAAATCTCTGGCTGATGCTTTAAATGCGTCCCACACCACATGAAAAGGTATAGTGTCTGATTGGTTGATAAGGAAATATTCGTTAAAAAAAGAAACAAATGAGGACGTAAATGCTGAGTCCAAAAGTAGGGCGTTGTTAAAACGCCACTTCCGAGGGAAGGTAGGTTTCAACAAAACATCAAGATGAATAGTGACAGGAGCATGATCGGAAATCAAGATAGAACCTATGTCTGCTGTCACCAATGATTGGGATATATTATGTGATACAAAAAAATAATCTAATCGTGACTGAGTGTGGTGTGTCGGGGAGTAATAGGAATATTCTCTCAATGTAGGATTACAAAGTCTCCAAGCATCAATGAGCTTATGTTGCTTAATTGTTTGTGTAAAAAGTTTATGGGATTTGTGTGGGACAAAGGGGATTGACGAGCTCCGATCAAGAAATGGATCAAATACTTCATTACAATCTCCTGCAAGTATAAAATTGTCATCTAGATGTTGTGTAATTTGCTGAGCTATGGAGGTCCAGAAGGAAGAGTCGGCTACTGTGGGCGCATAAACATTTAACAAAGAGATTGGAGCATCATCCACCACAAATTTAACAAAAATCCACCTACCAACTTCATCTATGAATTGCGACAGTATTTTAAAGGAAAGGGATTTACGAAAGAGAATGATGACTCCATTACGCTTACCATCGCCTGGAGAGAAAAGGACCTCCCCTACCCATCCTCTTTTAAGTTTTGCAGATTCTTCAGCCTTCAAATGAGATTCTTGTAAACATGCAATATCAGTTCCCAACTTAGCTAAATGGGTCAATACTCTCTGTCGCTTAATAGGTGAATGCAAACCTCTGACATTCCATGAAACACATTTTAAGGGCATAAACTAAGACTGTAAACAAGCAGTATACACCGAAAAAAATAAAACCTTAATTCATTAATGATGTGCCGAACAACAAACCTACTGTATACGAAATATTTCAACTGAGATAGAAGAGAGGAAAGAAAGAGAAAATTACAGTGTAAAGGTAGTGTTTGAAATATAGAGAATAAAAGTTAAACAAAAAGAAATGTTAGCATGAAAACAAAGTAAGGCAGACCATTCAGAATGATGTGAAGACTGAAGAGAAAAAACATAGTGGGGAAGAAGAGAAAAGTGTATAAGATCTGGGACTTACATAGAATCCAGAACACACGAAGGGTGAAGGGATGTAAGGCCACACGGATCAATGACGTGTCTCAAGCCTACACGGTAAGACGGACAGGATAACAGAACCAACGGACGCTGGAACATATGGGGAGGAATAACATGACATATCTGTGAGGAGAAAAGGGAAAACGATCAGTTAAATGGAAAAGGCAAATTAATATAGAAGAAAACTTCAGCTTACTAAATATCAACCTGCAAGCAAAACAACATTAGAAATAAAACTGACAATTAGTATAAGGCCATTGGAAAAAACAGAAAACGCTTATTTGGCTTTTGATGAAGAAGTGTCCATAGAGTCAGCGTGGTAAGAATAAAGAAAACTCTTCAGCTTCAGTGGATCCTCATAGGTATTAGTTTTGTTATTAATGGTGACTTTGAATAAGCAAGGATGGAAGAGGCCATAGCGTGCACCTATGGAGCGAAGTTGCGGTCTTAATGCTAGAAACTCCTTACGGCGATCGGCAGTTGACTTGGCATAATCTTGAGAAAAAAACAAGGAGGCCCCTGACCAGGTAATACGATTCATTGCCCTGGCCGCAGAGATGATTTTGAGCAGGTCAGTGTATTGTAGGAAATATAAGATCACTCCTCTTGGTCTTCTTCCAGAAGCAGAGGCCATCGAGGATGGTGGTGCCGGTCCCAACCGATGGGCCCTCTGAATGTTAAGAAGAGTGCCTTCCGGTAACTTGAGAAGCTTTGGAATGAAAGTTGCGAAGAAAGTGATGGGGTCTGCACCTTCCGTTCCTTCAGGCAGACCATAAATACGAAGATTGTTTCTTCTGCTCCTGTTTTCCAAACTTTCAATTTGCTTGTGTAACATTGACGTCTGGGAGCATAAGGATTCAACCTTGGAAGCAGAAGAATTTAAGGAGTCAACATTATGTTCCAACGCAACAACACGCTCTTCCATATTCGACCACCTATCTGAGAGAAGCTGTAGCTTAGAGTTAGTTAGTTTCAACAAAGGGACGCAAGGCCCTGATTTCTTCAAGTAGGAGATCCATTGTGACTGAAGTAGACTCTTTAGGGGGCGACGGAGGATCCTTCTTCAATCGTTTGCTCGATGCTTTAGTAGCAACTGGAGTTGAAGAGGTAGTGGATGTTGATGCACGTTTAGGCGAGGTGGTAGTTGAGTCATCCATAGATAAGCAGTTGTAGCGTGAGCTGGTGCGAATTAAAAATGTCCGTGTAGAAGGCTTGGATTGAGAGAGACCTTTAGTTAGTCTACCCATAAATTAGGGTAGAGTTTTCTTTGAAACATTAACAAGAACAATAATAACGCACCCTGCAACAATCCAAAGCTCAGTTCGCTAAAGATACATAGAAAATACACAAAAATGTAAAAATACATATGATCAGGTGCAGAACCATAAAGTAATCACAACAGCCTGAGTGTACATGAAGCAACAAAGGTGGCAAAAGAAGTAAAATAAATAAGATATAAATAAGGCTATTACATGTCACAAAAATGTGTCAATAGAGGCATGTCAAGGATATAAGCCTTGTAGAAAGACATAGGTATTTATAGAAAATACAATGCCCGCATGAGAAGGCAGTCACACTGTAGGTATAGCTGAGAGGAATAGATGAATGTCGGTCCATGAAGTAGTAGATAGAGGAGGACACATTGTCCATAAAGTTGAATAAAATGACGGCCTTGGATTTGAGCTGAATAGAGATTATATAATCAAATGTCTCGCCAAGAGGGCAAACAAAATGCTGCCAATGGTGCACGTGGTTGTCAGAGCTCCGCGCTCAATGTACTAGAGGAAAAAGAAGGACTCCATCTATGAGCATACCCAAAATGGCGAATGGGGGTGTACAGCAGCCTTAGAAAAGAGAAATCATCAACAGAACCCCAAGTAATGATATATGTAGTTCCCTTTGTGCTTCAGGAAGTTAAAGAAACAATGCACTGAAATTGAGGAGCACGCCTGCAGATGATGGTGCTGTAGAGGAGCATAACCACTTAGAAAAATAGTTAAATAAATAAATAAAAGATAGAATACAAGTCTACATCCAAGGGCAGCCACATTTAGCAAAATTTGGGTGCAGTCCAAATTAAATCCTACACAGAGGAAGTATTGTGGAGTCAAGTGTCACTTTAAGAGGGCAGGCAGAGTGTTTCCGACATGTTAAGAGAGCAGGCAGAGTATTTCCGATGTTGTATGCGGCTGACAGAACGCCGCGTTTAACGCGCTGAGGAGATGAAAGTCTCCGTCCGCAAGAGCAACCAAAATGGCGGACGCGAACGTATCACAGCCGCACCTCCACTCACTTGACGAGAAGAAACGCCAGCAGGTCACCAGAAAGTATGGAAAACAGCTCCCTCGGTGCCTCAAGGAATCAGAAAAGCATTTCTCCCGGTTAGAGGCTCATGTCAGCAGAAAACATCGCGTCCGTGCCGTTACCGCTCCCGTCAGTACCGGAGAGCTACGGACCAGCCGCCATCATCGTTGGGCGCTAGCCACGCCCCCCCTGCAATATTCAATCCTGATGAATTACCTAAAGAACTAAAACAGTCAGTGAAGGCAGAAGTGTGGGATTTTACTGGATAGGATGTAGGGTTAATGAGAAACGTAGATCCAGTCAAAATACCTGTGAAGGAAGGAATAAGCTATCCAAATGTTCCTCAGTACAGACTGACACCGGAGATAATTGAAGGGGTTACTCCAATAATTGAGAAAATGATCAAGCAAGGAATTTTAAGAGAAATTATGAGTAGTCCATGTAATTCACCGATAATGGGACTGAAAAAGCCTAATGGGAAATTCAGGATAGTGTAGGATTTGAGAAAGGTAAACAAAATTGTGGTATCATGCTGTCCCATTGTGCCAAACCCATCAGTAATTCTGTACCAGATTCCCCATGATGCGGAATGGTATACAGTAATTGATCTATGCCATGCTTTCTTTTCTATCCCATTGCATCATGACAGTCAGCAAATTTTTGCATTTCGTTTTGGAGAGCGGATTTTGGCATGGTGCCGAATCCCACAGGGGTATACAGAGAGCCCCTCAATATTCAATCAATTGTTGAAGAAATCTTTGGAAAGTCTGCAAATGCCTGAAAGTTCAGTACTAGTGCAATATATCGATGATCTTTTGGTGGCGACGAAAACACGTGAAGCTTGCGAGGTAGACACAATAGCACTACTGAATCATTTTGCAGACGGAGGATTGAAAGTGTCACCAGCAAAATTACAGTATTGTAAGAAAGAAGTACAGTATTTGGGACATAAAATTGAGAAAGGTCTGAGAAAAATAACGATAGACAGAATCAGAATTATAAAAGGAATGAGAGCCCCCATGACCCAAAGAGAGGGGAGAATGTTTCTGGGAATGGTAGGGTACTGCCGTCAGTGGATTAGCAATTTTTCCCTGATTGCAAAACCCTTGGTACGACTAACAAGGAGTGATGTAAAAGATCCCCTTGAATTGAACAAGGAAGAATTGGCAGCATTTAAACGATTGAAAGAGGGTTTATGTGAAGCACCAGCACTGGGCATGCCTGATTATGAGAAAGAGTTTGAGTTGTATTGCAGTGAGAGAAATGGATGTGCTCTCTCTGTGTTAATCCAGAAGCATGGAAGGTTGAGGAGTCCAATTGCATATTTTTCATCAATGCTTGACCCAGTGGCTGCAGTTTTACCTGGGTGTCTGAAAGCAGTGGCTGCAACATGTCGAAGTTTGGAGCAGAGTGAAGGTATTGTGATGGGATATCCGTTGAAAGTGTTTGTACCTCATGATGTGGCGATTCTTTTGACAAGGAGTCATACTCAGTATATGACACACAGTCGGCTGACTAAGTATGAGAAGGTCATATTAGGTGCAAAAAATGTGAGCCTTGCGAGATGTGTGAGTGTGAATCCGGCAAGTTTGTTACCTGATGCTGAGAATGTGGAAGTGAGAGATGAAGCAGATCATGATTGTTTGGATGTGCTTGAGTACTGCACAAAGCCACAACCAGATATAAAAGATGTACCTTTGCCAGAAAGTGATTTTGTGTTGTTTGTTGATGGGTCACGTTTGAGAACAGATGAAGGAGTGCTAAGTGCAGCATATGCAGTATGCACGGTTGCAGCAGTGATGGAAGCATCTTATTTGAAAGGAGTGAGGTCAGCCCAAGTAGCTGAGCTTGTTGCTTTGACCAAAGCATGCAAAATTGGCAAAAGTGTGAGAGTGACTGTGATAACTGACAGCCAGTATGGCTTCGGGGTTGTCCATGATTTCGGCCAGCTTTGGCTACAAAGAGGTTTCCTGCCCTCAAGTGGAACCCCTATAAAGAATGCTGAAGTGGTTGGAAAGTTGATTGAGGCGATACAGCTGCCTAAACAATTGGCTGTGGTAAAATGTGCTGCCCATAGTCAAGGTAGTGATTACATCACTACTGGAAACAGGTCTGCGAATGATATGGCACAGTATTGTGCACAGAACCAGAATTCGGTCAATCGGGCCAAGGAGAGAGAAATGTCTTCTTGCTCAGTAATGTTTACTAACACAGTAGGAACTTTGGAAGAAGTGAGACAATTGCCGGAAGAGTCAGGAGATGAGGAAATGAAACAGTGGATAAAAGCAGGGTGTGCACCAAGAGAGAAGGATCGTGTGTGGGTCTATCGAGATGGAAGACCAGTGATGCCTGATAGCATGATGTCTACCATGGCACGGATGTATCATGGCCAGGGAGATATAGGGAGAGACACCATGATAGGGTCTTTTAAGCAGACCTGGTACAATCCAAAATTCAGACTTGTAGCAGAAAGCCTATGTCAGAGATGCCTAATATGTCAGCAATACAATCCTGGGAGAAAGACAGTGGTAAGTCTAGGAACCATAGGCCGAGAGGGTGGACCTTTTACCAGAATGCAGGTTGACTTCATTGAAATGCCTCCATGTAATAGACTGAGGTATGTCCTGGTTGTAGTTTGCCTGTTTTCTAGGTGGGTGGAAGCATTCCCAACAAGAAGAAATGATGGGATGACAGTGGCAAAGCTACTTTTGAGAGAATTCATCCGCAGGTTTGGGTTCCCAGTGACTCTTGAATCAGACAGAGGAGGACATTTTCATAACGAAATTGTAAAATTGATTTGTGAAGCATTGAATGTACAACAGAAACGACATTGTGCCTACCGACCAGAGGCTTCTGGTGTGGTTGAACAGATGAATGGTACAATCAAAAACAGAATTGGGAAAATGTGTTTAGCCACTGGTATGAAATGGCCTGATGTCTTGCCTCTTGTTTTAATGACAATTAGAGCAACACCAGACAGAACCACAGGGTTAAGTCCTCATAAAATAGTTATGGGATGAGCAATGAAGCATGTGTACATTCCAGTCAACAAGCTGATGACAATAACTGATGACATGGTGTTGGAATACTCTAAAGGCCTGGCTGACGCAGTTCATTCTGTGTTTCATCAGGTTGGAGCGGATGCCACCACTCTTGAAAGGAAGCCAGCCCATGATCTGAGCCCAGGAGACTGGGTAATGATAAAAGTCCACAGAAGAAGAAATTGTTTGGTTCCAAGGTGGGGAAAACCAAGACAAGTCATTCTGACCACAACAACAGCTGTGAAGTGTGCTGGAGTGAAAAACTGGATCCATGCCAGCCATACTTTGAGGATACCAAATCCAGTTGACAACAAAGGAAAAGAGTACTATGACGAATCAGAGTCAAGTACTGAATCAGATAACGAAGAGTCAAAAACACAAGAAAATCCTGAAACGGGGGAAAAAGAACTTGATCAAATATTAGTCCCCAGAAGTATCTCTCTGAGAAGACGATTGCAGATTTCTGATATCAGTTCAGATTCTGAAGACGAACAAGGGAGGCAAGGTCCCAGAAAAGAACACAGAAAGAAAAAAGGAAAAGACAATGAAGAAGCAGTAAAAGAATTCCAAGAGAAGGAAGTTTCAGATGAAAGACCAAGAGAAATTCCACCTGAAATAATAGATCAAAGTGAAAAAGGGACAGGTACAGAGAGAGAGGGACAGATTGCGGAAGACCCCCGAGGAGGTGTAGGGAACTGCAACATCTAGCTAGGTGAAGGGATAAGTAGCCAGCAGGAAGATTGCGTGTCGGAGACCCGAGGAGGGACAGAAGTAGGGAAAACAGTGGTGGAAAAAGAAGTTGTCGAAAAGAAAAAGCAAGTTGAGACAGAATCTGAAGAGAGTGAAAATGAGATACCAGAAGGACGAGTTCTAAGAAAAAGGGCTTGGAGAGAAGAAAAGAATAATAAAGAAAGTAAACAGAAAAGAGTCAAAAAGGACGAAGTGTGGCCAAACAAAATAAAGAGATTGAGATATCGGCTGACACGAGTGAAATCACCAAGAGCAGATCAGGTGAATGAAGTGACAAGCCAAGAAAAATCAAAAGAAGAAGAAACTACTCAAGACAAGGAAGAAGGAAAAAGAACAAGGAAACCTAACCAGAAGTATAAGTCACCGGAATGGACGTACGTGGCACTGCCTGAAACGGAAGAAGAGGCAGATAGTCAAGGAAATCCAGAGGAGGATGTACTGAAAGTGGTTGAAGAAGATGAAGAAGCAGGAATCCTAAGAGTTATCTTATTCGACATCGGAGAAGAAGAAATGGAAGATCAGGAAATTTTGTATTTGGATGAACAGAAAGAAGTGAAAAACAATGAAATGCCAAACTGAGAAAATATAGAAAACTACTGATGAAGAAATAACAATTGAATCAAACAATAGATACTGGTAGAACTAAGTAGGGCCTTAGAGGCCTAAGATTAGAAAACTAGTTGCGAAATAAAGAGGCTAAGTCAAAAGACACAGTCCAAATTAACAAAGATGGCTAACATAGATAATAGCAAAAGTAGATGTACATTCATGAAGAGATGGTGTAAAATGTGTTGTTGTACAGGATTATTAATGCTTCTATGGAGCATACTTGCTCTGTTGATTTCTTTTAAGGTCACTATAGATACACTAGAAGGACACACTGAAAACATTACTAACATAGAGAAGATTCCAAAAGTAGTTCCGACTAGAATAGATAATAATTATTTACATAAATATAGGTCTATTAATGATTTTTCAAATAATGTGTTTTCAAAGTTATTGTATGAATATTAACCCTGGGCGTAGTTCGCGAAGTAGCACTTCACGAAGCTACGCAAAGTGCACTTCGCACTACGCGAGCTACACGTAGCACTTCGCGAACTGCGTAGTACCTTGTTCGCACTGTGCCAGATGTCGTTTTCAATGATTGCACAGTGCGGACAAGCAACCGGCACTGTGCAATCATTGAAAATGGCATCTTGCACAGTGCGAGCTGTAGTTTTCTGCTGCTCGAGTAGATTTTTACTCGAGCGGCAGCTTTCTCAACGCGAACTGGTAGTTTCTCATCGCGAGCGGTCGCGAGCATACGCGACCACTCGCAATGAGAAACTCGACCTCCTTGCGTTGGGAATCTCGCCGGGAGGTTTATTTTCCATGCTCGCGATCGCCAACTTGATGTTGCTGATCGCGAACAAGGAAAAAGTCTCACCGGGATGTCATTTTGCTTGCTCGCGGTCGCCAACTTGAAGTTGAGGACCGCGAGCAAGCAAAAAATGACTGCAGCACTACGCAACACTACGCTACGCGTGTTCGCACTGTGCTACGTGCAATTCGCATAGTGCGAAGTAGCGCGAACTTCGCAAACTACGCGAGCGTAGCGTAGTGATTTGCCCAGGCTTAATGAATATGTATAGACCATGGACGTAAGGGACTGCTACGTATGCATGCAGTTACCTGCATCTGTGTCAGAGGGAGTGACTTATCACCTTCCAGCAACGTATGGAATAGCATGTAGTGTGATAGCAAGCTTATTTTACGAGACAGGTAAATTAGAATATTATTTTTCAGATGTAGATAACATTTTTGCGCAAGTACCTGCTAATAACAAACTAAACAAAGTAAGACCTGCTAAGGTATTAGGCAAATTTTTCTTACTAACTAAGGAGGTAACATTAGAGTATATATTTAAAGGAAAGGAGATTGAAAATGCGAAGAAAGGCATCTGAAGGAAAAGGGGAGAAAACAGTCTGGGATGTAGAAATGGAAAAACATATGAAGGGAGAGTCTAATCCAACTTTGGCTCTAGATTGGCCTCAGAAAGGAAAACTGTGTATAAGAAGAAATCAAACGGCGTACGATAATCATTTTGTAGGGAATAGTGAGTGCCATGATACATACCGAATCATAGGTGGATGGGGATTTAAAGGTGGAAGAGATCCAGTTTTCCCTGGACTTTATTTTATCTGTGGGAACAGGGCATATTATCGCTTGCCAGACCATTGGCATGGCACATGTTACGTAGGCCTGGTTTTTCCCAAAATCTTTCACATGGAAAGAGGTAAAGATGGTGTACATATGTTAGGTTATCAATTAACACGTAGTAAAAAAGAATCTTGGGCAGAAATCGTAGGTGACCTTTTTGGAGCATTGATACCAGCAGTGGGAATATCTATGAATGCGAACAATATTAGAAGATTATCAACAGTAGTGGATCGCTTGTCAACAAGCACCGCTGGAGGATTCTTATTGGTTAATACTGAAATGCTTGCCATGCGTGCTATGGTAATGCAAAATCGACTTGCCCTTGATATTTTATTGGCAAAGGAGGGTGGAGTCTGTGGAATGCTGAAAGTTCAACATTGTTGCACTTACATTCCAGACGAAAGCAAAGATCTGAAAGTTTACATTAAAAATATTACTGAATTGCATGACGAAATTGTACCACTGGAGGTTGAAGGTGTTTGGGAAAAGATTGGGAAGAAAATTGCTGCTATTAAAAATTTGGAAATAGGTAGTACAGTTATAGGTAAAATATTATTCCCATTAACATGTGTGATTTTCGTGTTATTGATATTAAGATTAGGATGTATGTGTTGTAAAAACAAGAAAACAAAGAATAAAATAAAAAGAGAAAAACTAAAAAGCAAAAAGGATCCAGAAGGAGACTTAACAGAGATAACTTTATAAGAGTGGAAAGAAAGTTTGTATAAAAAGGCAAAAAGAGATGAAGAAGAAACTGAATTATAAATAAGAGCAAGAATACATTAACATTTTCCTTAAAAGGGTGAATACATTTAGTGATGTGGTGGTGATAAAATCACCAAAGGGGGGATTGCTGGAGTGGGGTTTTCTTTAAAAATTATATACCCTCTCCATTTTTGCATGTTTTCATTAACAAGAATAATTAATTAATAGTAATTGTACTAATTGTTTGCTGTGTGAATTGACCAACATTACTAATATAAGAAATACACGTGGGAATTGCATTTGCATGGCCTAATTAATAACGTAAACAAATTTCGTATGCATATTAATAATAGACAATTAGAAATTGCATGAATATTTGTTGCTTTCGTGATGTATTCGTGATTTGTGCTTTATTAATGTGAATATAACCTGCATTAAGTGTTGCTTCTGCTAGATAAATACACACACATATGGGTATTAGTAAGGGGATAGCATTTTATTAGTCATTTCCATGTATTAATTACATGTTAAGTAGACCATTTGGTGGCCACAAAATGGCCGACATCCCTATCAGACGAATTGACTTCATTCGTGAACATCTCTGGGTGAAGTGCGCATGCGTCACCATCAGCTGCAGTAGCCTTTGGACGACCCTAACTCAACTGTGCCACCCAAGGACACACCGGGCTACCAGCCAGCTGCTCTGAAAGAAACAATAAAAGATACATCTCCGAAGGGAAAAACGAACTATATCTAAAGACACATTATCCGTATGGGAAAGCTGTGGAACCATTTTAAACGGACCAATTAGAAACGTTCAAAATTTCATTTGTTACTTTGTGGAATGTAATGTTACTATAAAAGTGGTAGAATAGAGAGGTTGTTATAGCGAGACCCTTCAGAAGATTTTCGATTTCCTGACGTTATGCTGACGGAGAGGATGGTGACACTGCAGGACAGCTGTTTCCTAAGACTCTGATAGTATTAACTGATGACCAAGATTTTGACTTAGAGGACGATATTTAGCCCACATTGGTAATTATGATGGTCAATTGCTTGATTAAACCAGAGACTCAAATCTGATTATTTAGATAAAAATTTAAGATTCATTACAGGAACTGTGTGGGGTCGTTATTATGAGAAAAATGTATTTATGTAAATAAGGTTATAGATTTTGTTATCACTCCAACCTGCAGCTTGCTGATCCATGGCCTATTCATGGGAGGAGTACTAAAAGGTGAAGTTTAGGCCTTTATAAATAGGGCTATATGAGTACTTCCTTCCATTACAGCGTGTGGAACAATCGCCTCCTTGGAAACATGTTATTAGAAGGATGAATGTTGGTGTTATGGGCCCCACCAGCAAATGTAGTGATTGAGTGTGATCTATGATCTGTGACGGAGGGAGGGATTTTGCATTCCGCGCTGCATCACTTGCACCTCTCAAATGAACAATCCTTTGTTTCCAGTTATGGAACCTGACAACACATATTGTCTATTTTAGATTAAAGACATATACACACTTGCACTAAGACATTTGCAGTTCAAAATGCACACAGTGCCGCATTAATGAATAACATTGTGCTGAAAAAATATAAAACAACATTAGATTTCTGCCAAAATATAGCACCTGGAAGCAGGTATTTGACAGCCTTCTCAGCATTAAGGACTCATCGTCAATTTAGTCGACTCCCACAGGGGTATGAGAGCAGCCCAGGGTTGTTTTCGGCCAGAGTAACTAAGTTACTTCAAAATGTGGATGAAAAGGCCCATGGGCCCCAACATGACAGATTCAGAGGAACCCGGATGGAGAGGAGCCTGCTACGGCCACCCTGAAGTATACTTCCAACAGTCGTTTTGTCTCACTGAGTCCGAGGCAAAGCGGCTGTCTGAATCGTGCATCGTACTCCCTTGGTAGGAATTCGGCTCCATAGCGTGGCATGATTCGGTTACGAACGGGTCGTATGGACAGGTTCGGGTCCCAGAAACGATTCGGTCGGCGTGTACGCGATCTTCGCATCGTACTTGGTCGTTCGGACCTGTGAACGATTCACTCGAAAAGAAGGGCTACTAATCGGATCCGGAAAAGCCAAATCCGATTCAAAGGCCTTCCGAATCACATCGAAATCAGGCCCTAAGTCGGATCATCACAGATGGGCTGGAATACAGAAGCTGGAACCAGCGGAGGAAACTCATTGGCATCCCTATCCTGGTTAGACTAGCAAACAGAAACTCCCATTCTAATGGGTCAAGTGCCCTAGTGTAATTGAGAAAATCTGCTGTTGCATCTAGTTGTGGGTCTAACTGATGAATAAGGGCAAAGAGGGTATGCAGGTTGTGGATCTGTCAGGGATAAACCTTGATTAGTCAGGGAATGTCAATTAATAATTGGAGTAATCTATTTTCAAGGACTTTTACAAAACTTTTGTTGTCTTGTTGATGAGTAAAAGTGGTTGATTCTTGTGGCTTCCCAGGTTTCAGAAAAGTAATAAGGAGGGCCTCTCACAGCAATTGGTGTAGGGACCAGTGTATTGCACCTCCTCATGCACCACCAGGAGTCTGGAGGTAAGGGTATGAGAGCATTCCTTATAGAACTCGCTAGAGTGCCCATAATGTCCCGGTGCTTTGCTAGCAGGCATGGTGGATACCACTGTTGTAAGCTCTACAAAAGTACTGGTATGATCTAAGAATTGCCTGGGTCATCTAACCAGGCTTATATTATATGCGTTCAAAGAAGCAAGAGAAGTAAGCGGAAGCCAAAAACATTTTGGAGGAATAAACAGTGGTATAATACAGAGTGAATTCATTTAGAATATGTTCTGCCTCATAGACCATGTGTGCACTACCTGCTACAATTCATACAACACCTTTTGCTCCCAATGGAGAATGGAGATGCCCTTGCATGTTTACCACAGTGTCTGGATGTTGCATATTTTTGGAAATTACTATATTTTGCATGGTATTCCTCCAGATTTATGCCTTTACTACCCTATTTTGGTGAACCCATTTTTTTGCCATTGGAACTGTATGCACCTTATTTCTGTTAACCATTGTAAAGTGCTTGTGCTCTCCCTCCAAATATGATAACATTGTTATGCACCTAAGAGCCACATTTAAGTTACTTATAAGTCTCTAATAAAATATACTATACGTATCCAGAGTCTGTAAATTAAATGTTACAAGTGGGCTGCAGGAATCATTGTACCAACCAATAAAATAGCACTGGAAAACATATCTAAGGCCTATCACTGTAGCATATAGTGCAGTTTTAAACTGCCATTTCGAGCTGACAAAATAAACCTTGTGAAGTTGCTTTCCCAGCCACTGGTAAACACAGCCCACAGCTGGGCCTGCTTGCCCTTTGTTACCCTAGACTGATTGGGGCCTGACCCAGGGGAAGGGGAAGAACTAACATGAACCAGTTAGGGTTAAACAATGGGGGTGACCCAAACACACAGGCTGGCACTATGTTTAATAGTGGCCCCTCAGAACCTCTCAAAGAGAGCACTCCCAAACCTGTGAAAGCTTCAGAAGAAGGCCTTCCCTGCTGTCTAAAGAAGGAAGATTCAGCCTGTTTGCCTTGAACCCAGGACCCCAGAAGTGGCTCCAACTTTCCAGCACCAACTGGACCTGCCTGGGCCCTGCTACAGGCTTCTTCTAGAGTGAGTCTTGATCCCCTAGAGGTGTCACCCCAGGTCCTAGACATTTGGCTCATATCAGAGTGTTCTTCTCCATCCTACAAACTGCAAGAACTAAACCCATGGTGAAAACCCAAATGTTCTGGGCTCTTTACATCGAAAAAGAACTGTCCCTGGTCTCCTTACAAACACCAGCGGACTTCACCGAAACCAAAGCAGCAGCACAGGTAAACTTTCCATCAGGATTGATCTAGTCCCTGTATCCAACCTGTACTCCATTGTAGTCATCTTGAACTTTTCACTTTGACCCAGTCCAGCTCAACCAGATAACTGCGATTGACACTTTGTGCTTCTTGGAACTTTTTTTGCTTAAACATGCAAAATATTATTAACTCTGGTTCTACTTATTGGATTTGTTTAGTTTTGGTGTAATTTTAGTTATGAGATATAACTCTAATTGTCTACCTTGGTCCTGGATTTTTCTTTGTTGTGTTTTCACTTTATTACTGTTTGAGTGCTGCATAAATACTTTACACATTGCTTCTAAGTCTGGCACAAAGGCTTTTGTGCCAAGCTACCAAAGGGTTAAGCACAGGTTTATTTAGTAACTTTGTGGCTTATCCTGACAAGGACTGTGCTTGTTATAATGATTAGGGCTCTTACACCTCTCAACTAATAACCCAGTATTCTACATATCTACCAGTACTAAATTAATATTACTCCCTCATAATATGACAACAAAGTGATGCATTATTCTCAAATCTATTGTATAAATACTGGTTAATCTGTGTTTGAGCCGAGGACTTTGACAAGGGTAATGTACTTTCCGTCCAGTATTCCCTGGACAATGTTGTATCTAGCTGAGTGTCTTTAATTGTGTGTCCTTGTTTCATGAGAATTGCCGTGCCTCTGTCGTACTCAAAATAAGGTTATAAGTATGTATACCTGCTCCATTTCAATGTAAATCTTGCCTCTGTCTGCTTAGATAGATACTTCTTCTGGAGAAATACCACATCTATTTTCTAGCGGTCTAAATATGCCAGACTTTACCTGTGTTCTTTAATCCCCTAACAATCTATGTAAGACAACAATAGGTGACTTTAACATTAGTTTGTGTATTGTGTGAAACTATCTGGCTTGTCAGTTTAGGCTGTACTGTTTCTAATAGAGCAAGGTTAAGACTTAGCAGTGTATGACTGAGTCCAAACTGAGGTGGAATGGTGGGCAAAAGAACGATGGTCTGGAATCCCACCCAAGGAATTGCCAGTACTTAGCTTTATTGCAAGCATCGTCCTATCAATTTATGTGTGTTTCATGTAACGCCTTAAGTGGCCAAACCTATGCTATGTTCATACATGGGCCCTGTGCTCACTGTACAATGAGAATCAAGTTATATCCGACTGAAGAGCCAGCCCCAATGAGATTGAAACCGGTCCAGGATTTGCTATGTTTACAGTTCAGGTAGGACCTAGCCTGGCAATTTAGGTTGGACTGTTCCTATTGGAGCAGGATCAAGACTGATTTGCATACGGCTGGGTACAAACTGAGGTGCCATGGTAAAGGCAACTCTACACCTACTTATAGATGGGCTTGCTGGGGATGTTTATTGGTATGAACTATTTGGATTATCTAGCATCTGCCATAATCTTTGACTCAAGCACCGCCATTTTCCAAATTGTGTTCTTACAGCCAGAGCAGCAATTTGATAATCAAACCAAAAAGCTAGCTTATAATGAGGAATCAGATATAAATCACATCTTAGTAACATTTTAAATAATAGTGTACTCTGCACCCACTGAGTCCACCCTGCGGGCTTTAATGTTGGCCCCAGAAATCCAGGGCAAGGCTTGATTAACTGCAGTTGACTAGGCATCTTCAGTAATAGCCCATCCAAGTTGAGGAATCTAGGAATATACTTAGACCGAGTAAAATACGAGGGTCTAATATCACAGGCATCACAAACCTGCCCTGCTTTACAGAGGACTTCGGGTTCTCTGCATGCGCTGCCAAACCCAATTCAGTGCGGATAAAACTTTAATGGTTACCTAACATTGCTCAGCTGCTTTTGTTTATTTGGTGCCTTGGCTTGTTTATGCAGTTTTTAGGAGCTTTTCAGCAAATGAAGCAGTGCTCTGTTGATTGGAGAAGATGTGAGTTTTGTTTTGGTAAATTATTTTTAAGCATGCCAGGTATGGCAAATGAGATACCCGATTGCTGGAGCTTATGTTTGATAGGGAGAAATTTGCGACTTGCTAACAGCACTACAATGGTGAAGTCCGAGCAAATTGAGATCGTATTAAATTCATGTAAGGTGTTGTGTTTTCCCTTGCCAGTCTGAGTACTATGTCCCAGTCTATAACATTTAAAAGGCAGGCAATGATAGAATGATGTGCAGCTTCAGACGAGGATCTAGGGCCTAACCAGTGATGTTCTTGTTCGACAACAAGAATGCAGGAGAATATATCACTGCCAAAGTGAGAAGAGAGGAGGCTCTAGATGCAGTCCTCCAGTTTACCTCTTGGTTTATTTGTGGCTTCAGGGATTTTCCAGTGGAACCAAAGTTTTAAGTCTTAATTGTTTGCTTTAATGATGCAGAGAATTGTCTCCATGTTTACAGCATTGAATAGTATAGATTTGCATCTTCGCCGTTTCCATATTCCCGCCCTTGACTATCCAGTTTGGATTTCGTCTGGTCGACCCTTTATGTCGATGAGTCTATTTTGCTGGCTATATATGTGAGGCCCTTTTGCATAGTTAGTAGAGAAGCTTTTATGGTAACACCTTCAAGCTCCACTGAATCCTCCGGGGGCCCCATCATACTGTAGCGCCATTGTGATCACTGTCACTAGAATCTTGGTTAGTACCAAATTTTGTCTCAGCTTGCTTGGCAACGTTTTTGCCATCTTAGTCATCATGAATAAGGAACACACATTTATTGGCCTGTCTGGTAGCAAAGGAGACAAGAGTTAGTGTCTCACAAGTAAATGTTTCGAATAATAAGGTTTCGCTCATCGTGATGGGTGGATACAGGATCACCACAGCTGGGTTTGTCAAATTGATGTAAGAGCAATGATGCTACAGCATGGTGGACAACTGGACAGAATTGGTTGCATGCTATGTAGATGCAGAGGTAATAATGTGTTGCACATGGAGGTTTGAGATGGAGGCAATATTCCTCTGAATCACGCAACTGAATAGGTCACTAGTGTCGTAAATAAATTATTACGAATTTCAGAATTTCTAGATATCAATACAATTATACATGAAGCAAAAGGCTGAGTCCGTGGTATCAGGTTCAAAAGGGCTTTATTCAAATAACTCGAGTTATAGGGAGAATAGTGCCATCACCACAAGGGATCAGGACCAGGGTTCTCAAAAAGGTATTCTCAAACTTTATTCACAGAGTACAGTATATATATGTTTGTAATAATATACGTAAGCAAGAGCGCTTCAGGCGGAGCAAGAGAGAATGAGATAAGAGCATGTGGGCGTGTAAGTAGGCGTGAAGGTGGGCGTCCACTTGATGATAATAGGTGAGTGTCATAGGTGGGTGGATGCCTAGAGGGGGTTGCGTGATCAGCTGGAACTTTACTGGAACTTTGCCTTACTTGTGCTCAACTCGAGCATGACGTGTAACTGACGTGTAAAAGGGTTGCTATGCAACCGGGGAGTCTGTAGTCTAGAAGTGAGGCCTTCAGTGTCAGGGTGACCAGCACATCTCGTATTATCTGATATCTAAAGTTTGGAGCAGGGACTGATTCGTGACATAGGTTGCCCATCACCAAGGGCCAATGTGGCATTTATTTCTTCGTTTACTGCTGAAGTCTTGCACGGGGGCTATGGGCTTTTCACTGACGTGAGCTTTGTAATCACACAAAAAGAGACAGAAAGGCTAGGCCTCCTCCTTTGCAGATGGGTCATGTTTATCCCTCCTTCTCCAGGCAGGAATGTGGTTTCGGTAGGAGTAAGCAGATAACCGTGCTCAATACTGTCTCGGACAGGGCCCCTTTGGCTGAGGCCCAAGTGTGCAAGGCCAAGGATACGCAGCTACAGCTCTCAGAGCGTCCTGAGGCCTGAAGCCTCTTTTCGGCTCTGGCTGGGCCACAAAAATGGAAATGCGGGAAAACATGATGCAAAACGTGTAGGCCTCAGAGCAGATTTGTCGTTTCTCTCATGGGAGACTGGATTATGGCAGGCCACGTTATAGCATAAGCATCATGATAGACAGGCCATGGAGGGGAAATACATAGGTGACATGTATGTGCACATGAGTGTGGGGGAACACACGGGGACACATAGGCCTCATGATATTTTATTTTCCTCATTCCCTCCTTGTCCCCTAGTGGACCCTTACGTCATATCTATTCTCATTGGCAGTCAATCTGTTCTTGCAGCATTATTTTTCCATTTTCAATGCTTTGTAAATGGGGATGTGGGACACATGCAGTAGCACACAGGCCGCAAATGGCCGGGCCACACTGCAGACATAGGCAACAACTGAATATCATCAGTAGTATTAGTCCACAGACCGTCAACACTTTCCATCCCCATGCTGATAATATTTCCCAGAGCCAACTGGACCAAGTCCACGTGCCTGGGTCTTGGTGTATGCTTTGGGCAATCTTATGGAGTCTTGTTATTGCTTTGTATACAGACGGTGCGTTATTAGGTATGAAAACGCAGCAGCTGGAGCCGATGACCCTACAGGCCCCGCCCCTATCCGCTAGGATGACGTCAAGAACAAGACGATTCTGAAGAACAACCATTCTCATAGCAGACTGTTCCTGGGTCAAGTTCCCCAGGGCTGATGCAGTCTCATTAGCAACTGTTTCTAGAATCCTTGTTAGTCTGCGGATAAGTTTACTATTCTGGACGGGACCTATGAAGAAAAAGAATCCTTTGTTGAAATCTGTTTATTGCTCCCAAGCTGTTTCAGTCTGGTCAATGCCAGAGGCATCGAGCCCTCGTCTGTGCCTGATAAGTGCTAGTTGAAGATTTTGATGATAGTTCGATGGGGCCAAGAAAACGGGTGGTAGGAGAAATGATATATAGCACGTCCCACCCCAGTCTAAGGGCAGTTGTACATAGGCTGTCTGGCCACAAATAAAGTAGGTGTGTCGTGATGCTCTGAAGTAAGACTTTCCTTTGTCTTTGAACACTAGTATAGTGTTACACTCGCTGTGCCCCAACTGTATAGAGCCTTCTTTTCTGACACACAAGTTCCCTTTTACTGGCAGGACTGTGATTGAGGATGGACCTAAATTGTGTAGGGGCTTGACATTCAACACTATAAAGTCAAGGGTCGCATTTCCTTGCAGATACTCTTCATTTTCTAGATTGGTACCTTTCCTTTGGGGAAGACCTTCTTCATCTGGGAAACATGCTTTATTCATGACTTTGTTCAAGTCACCCCATACCCAGTCGCCCCTACATTCCTTATCTTGACATTCTTTGGCATCACCGTTGATGGATGTCATTAAGGCAAACCATGCTCCGCAAGAACCTTTATGGGAGAATGGAAAAGGGAAAAGAGGCAACACTCCCTTCACCTTCTGATACGGGGGAAGTCGGCCACAGACCCAGCAGTCTGTAGCATTGCTAGTCTGATGTGAATGGTGCAGCATCTGGATAAAAGTATTGTTGCGTAAGGCAAGTCGATACGATAGCTCATGGGATGGCAGATCACTAAATGTGTGCTTTATGGTATCATTGGTAGAGTGTAAGAGTGAGGCAATAGGAGGAAAAATAGCAGGTAGTATTAAGCTGATACATATCATCGTGATGCACAGAAGAAATAAAAATATCAGAGTCACTATACATCTACCACGTAATATTTTACAGTATTTGGTTTTCATCTTGCTCTTTTTCTCATCTGCGGTATCTAAGATCTTATGCGAGCCAGAATACATGTTCAACCGCTTCACCACCTAGTGGACTTAATTGATCAAACGGGTTCTGACTTGTTAGATCTCTGTTTGGTTTTGTAATTCTGCTGGGGAGTCTCCTCTAATAAAGGGGGCTCAAAGTCTGAAGTCTTTATGTCTCTTTTAAATGAATCGTTATTCCCAAAGTAGCGTTTACAATGATGTAGATGAACCCATCCTTTTCGTCCTTCGACTTTAACAGCGGTCCTCGTAGTTAATAATATTAGTTTAGGCGTCTTCCACCTTGGCTCAAGAGGGCTCGTTCTGTCAAAGTTCCTTGTGAGAACAAAGTCCCCAGGAGCGAGGGAATGTTCCTTGACCTGAGTGTTGTCAGGGAAGGCGGCAGCAACCTGCGAACGACAAGAGAGTAGTGCAGACATCAAGGAAGCCAGGTAATCTGTCAGCATGTTACTATCAACATCAGTGATCTTTTTAGGCATTGGAGTGCCCCACATATTTGGTGGTCTACCAAAGACCACTTCATAGGGAGATAAGCCTGTTCTAGAATGGGCTACCATTCGCATGTAAAAGAGGGCAACCGGCAGGGCTACCATCCAATCTACACCTTTGTCTGCGCAAATCTTTGCTAGTTTTATTTTTAAGGTCTGATTATGTCTTTCTACAAGGCCTGCTGCCTCAGGATGTCGTACACAATGGAACTTCCAGGTATACCCTAACAGAAGGGACACTTGTTTCATGAGTTCAGAAGAGAAAGGCTGACCGTTGTCGGAATATACGACATACGGTAATCCATAACGTGGGAAAAACTCTCGCACCAGTTGTCTGGCGGTAGTTACAGCAGTATAATCAGGGACTGGATAGGCCTCTGTCCATCTTGATAGGGAACATACTACTACTAGGACATATTTGTAACCTCTGCATCTGTCCATTTGGATATAATCCATTTGAAGGACTTCAAAAGGATGGTCAGGTGGATGGAAACCACCTTGTTCCATCGGAATGCCTTTACCTGGATTGAATTGGCAACAGATCATACATGTTCTGACTTTTTGTTTCGCTGCTGCACGCAGGTGCTTGTTGAACCATATATTCTGTAAGCTGTCTAGCATTGCTCTCTCTCCTAAGTGTGCAGGACTATGTGCGGTATTTATGATCACTTGTACCATTGAATCAGGAAGAAACCATGTTTCTTTGCCCTTAGTCATCCAACCCTGATCAGTCAGCACCCCTCCTTGTTCCGACCATTTCTTTAATTCGTCTAGAGTAGCATGTGTCTGTATGTCTTGTACATCCTTGGAAGGATCCCTAACTGTCATGGCTTTGGACCTTAATGGTACCTGTGATTTCGTCATGTCTAGTGGGGTCTGAGCTGTCTGTTTAGCTGTTCGGTCTGCCAGATCATTGCCTTGAGAAATGGTATCTGTGGCTTTAGTATGTGCTTTGCATTTCAGGATAGCTATGGCTGTTGGTAAATGTATCGCTTCCAGAAGGGCATGAATAAGGGGGCCATGCTGTATCTTGGCCCCGTGAGAAGTCAAGAAACCTCTTTCCCTCCATAGGACGCCGAAGTCATGCACTACCCCATATGCGTATTGTGAATCAGTGTAAATATTTACTCTCAGGTGCTTAGCTCTTATGCACGCTTGAGTCAGAGCGATGAGCTCTGCTGCTTGTGCAGACAGTATGTCTATTCTTTTAGTCTCTATGATTTCAGTAGCGGTGGTCACTGCATATGCTGCCACTAATTCTCCCGCCCCCATCCTCATGCATGAGCCGTCAACATAGAGTGTTAGGTCAGGGTCTGGGAGAGCTACATCTGTCAAGTCTTGTCTTGGTTTAGTCACGGTATGTATTACTTCAACACAGTCATGTGGGGAAACGTTTTCTGTACTGGAGGGCAAAAGAGTGGCAGGAGTCAATATGTTGCATCGTCTGATCTCTATGTGTGGTTGAAATAGCGTCAGCTCATAACCTGTCAGTCTCGCTACAGTCAGGTGTTGTGTTTGTGTTCGGTTCAAGAGAACCTCTACTGCGTGTGGTACTTGTACTGTCAGGGGGTGGCCCAGCACTATCGAGTCACTTTGTCTTATGGCTAAGGCTGTTGCTGCAACAGATTTTAGGCACGCAGGCAAAGCCTGTGCTACTGGGTCCAATGTACTAGAGAAATAAGCGCAGGGCTTGTGTTTTCCTGCATGATCTTGTGTGAGGACAGATAGTGCTGTTCCATCCCGCTCTGTCACAAAAAGCATAAAAGATTTGTTGTAATCAGGGATTGCTAAAACTGGTGCTCTGGTTGTAGAAGGGAATAGTAGGGCGTCCTTTCCATAGAAACAGAAAAAAGACAACAAGGACACGTACCCCGACGAATTCATTCTAACAGTAGAGTCAAGGATACCTTGTTTGCCTGGACTTCGCCGTGGGCTGTTCCCTGCACCTGTGGTGTTTTTCTTCTGCCGCAGCTCCTCGCCGGACCCGCTCCGCGGGTCCTGCTTCGCGGTGTGGAGAGAGGCGCCTTGAGCATAGAGGGGCTCTGATCTTGGACACCGGACTCTGGGCTTTGGCAGGCAAGTACAGGGCTGCGAGCGGACCCGCAGGGACTCCAACTCCCAGGAGCCCCTGCGTGAGGTCAACCCACAACACCTGGGTCGCTCTCCCTGACTGCCACGCCCCCGCCCTAGCACTTGAAAGCAGCCCCCTTCTTGATCGACGTGGGATACCTTGTTTGCCTGGACTTCGCCGTGGGCTGTTCCCTGCACCTGTGGTGTTTTTCTTCTGCCGCAGCTCCTCGCCGGACCCGCTCCGTGGGTCCCGCTTCGCGGTGTGTAGAGAGGCGCCTTGAGCATAGAGGGGCTCTGATCTTGGACACCGGACTCTGGGCTTTGGCAGGCAAGTACAGGGCTGCGAGCGGACCCGCAGGGACTCCAACTCCCAGGAGCCCCTGCGTGAGGTCAACCCACAACACCTGGGTCGCTCTCCCTGACTGCCACGCCCCCGCCCTAGCACTTGAAAGCAGCCCCCTTCCTGATCGACGTGGGATACCTTGTTTGCCTGGACTTCGCCGTGGGCTGTTCCCTGCACCTGTGGTGTTTTTCTTCTGCCGCAGCTCCTCGCCGGACCCGCTCCGCGGGTCCCGCTTCGCGGTGTGGAGAGAGGCGCCTTGAGCATAGAGGGGCTCTGATCTTGGACACCGGACTCTGGGCTTTGGCAGGCAAGTACAGGGCTGCGAGCGGACCCGCAGGGACTCCAACTCCCAGGAGCCCCTGCGTGAGGTCAACCCACAACACCTGGGTCGCTCTCCCTGACTGCCACGCCCCCCGCCCCACCTCCTTCTCTTTTATTTTTGCACTAGGATCCCGCTGCGCGGGAGCGCGCGGGAGGGCGCCGGGAGAAGCCCGGGACAAGGGCGGGGCCGTCTGTGGCCGTCATAGGCCGGAGTAGGCCGGGCTGGGCCTCCCTCTTGGTTCTGCCGTTTGCCATCAAGTCCCTAGCACTACAAGCTGATAAATTGCCACATAGCTATCATCACACTCTAAGATACCATGCCGTCCCCGGTAAAGGAAAGTACCCCCATAAGGCAGGCAGGAACAAAAAATATGACCTTAGAGAATTACTTTCCTCGGGCGGGGGGAGATGGGGACAAGGAGAACACATTAAGCCGGCTCAGAGCTGAGCGGAGACGCTCTATAGATAATTTGAAAGGTAGACCTCTAGGAGACTATCCTCCCACACCTAGCGAAGACTTGACACTAAATGAAGATGTTCCGATCCTGCTTAGGGATGTTACAAAAACGCCCCCAGTGGTACTTATGAGCTCAACCCCAGTGAGTAGCACAAGCCCAAGTAGGGGGACGATTGACTTAATTTCTCAACCGCCCCCAGCATCAAAGTCTAGGAAAGCCAAACCTAAAATAGCTGTAGCACAAGGGGTTTTTGGGCCCCCACCAAACAAACGTAGGAGGAAGTCGAGGGGTGCCCAGGCTAAAAACAAACCAAAGATCCCTCATTCTGATTTTGGGAAGTCATCCAAACCCTCCATATCAACTGTGACAACGGTGGCTGACTTACATTCTAAACCCGCTGCACAGGATGGTGTGGCTCCCGTCCTGACTAAAGAGACGGCTAGCGACATTGTTAATGCCCCCCTCTCTGTTGCTCCGCTGGGTAATTTGGAATTCCTGCTTAGGTCACTTTTGTTACCAATTAGTGAAAGCATCAAAAAAGTGGAAATCAGACTAACCATTCTTGAGGCTACACTAAGCAGTATGAAAAATCCGGCCAATTCTCATGAGAGGGCTCCTAAACCTATTGCCACCCCAACAGCTCCAAAAAGTGTTATGCATCTTGCTCCCTCACAGGTTGCAACTGCGGCCGCCCCACCACAAACCCAGAGGAATAACCCTGCCCCAAATAAGCCACCTAACCCCATAGGACCTATACCCCCTGCAAATGCTGTTCCCCCGGTACAGCCCCCAGATAGTGTTGCACCTACTCCACTAATGAAGCTTCCCCCCAGGCCACGTAGACCCAATTTACCACCAGAGGCGAATGACTTTACAGTAGTCATGGCGGGCGTCCCACCACTAGAGGCAGGTGAAGCCGAGGATTTCTGTGCTCTGAAAAGTAGGGTGATTAAGTGGCTAAATTTGAATAGACCCTTACCCGTACACTTAAGCAATGAGATCATAATGGTCAGAAGGGTGCCTTGGATAGGGAGAACACGCAAATCCATCATAGGGGATTGCATATTGGTGAGCTTCAGGGATGCTGGAACAGTTGCTCACATATGCCAGGGAAAGAATAGATCACAGGTAACAACAATTCAAACACTTCATGTGTCTTTCTTCTTTCCCCCCACCCCAGCCCCTGTACACGTGACCCGTTCATATGACAACTGGGAAAGGGTGGGTCGAAGGGGTGTTCATCACGAGTTCAATCCCAGGCCATTATTTAGCCGCCCAGAGCTACCCTTCCACACATTCAATCGGTTCCACTGCCTGGATGGTCTTGAGGGGGTAGATTGACAAAGAGATAATGGTATATGGGGTATAGGGGGTAGAGGGGTTCCAAATGCTGAGTGGGAGAAGCACAGCCCCGAGGCAAAACAAAAGTCATCAAGTTGCGCCCGGAGTTATGTGCTGGATGAACCTAGGGTTGTAGATATTGCATGTATAGGTGACGCACAGGGACCGGAATTGGGAAAACAAGTGCGAGAATCACCTGGTGGGTCACAGGGAGGAGGGGTCCAGGGGGGTGAGGCACTAAAAATCATCTCATGGAATATAGCTGGCCTGGCTGGGAAATTTAATAACAAAGAGTGGCTTGACTATATCAGAAAATTCCATGTAATTTGTCTGCAGGAGACCTGGGCCCAGGAGAATAATTTCCATCTGCAAGGGTATAAGTGTTTTTTTGTTCCTGCTCAAAAATCAAGATCAGGGAGAGCCATGGGAGGTTTAGCTATTTATATAGATCTGAGCCTTCCGGGAAGTTACACTTGCCTTGATTGGAATTCCCACAGGATTCAGGCAGTCAGGTTCACTGGGAAAGGTCTTAGATTTGTTGCAGTAAACCTTTATAACAACGAGATAGCGGGATCTAACATCTCTCTTGTTACTGAATTAGATAATAGGTTGGGCCAGGTCATAACAGGCCAAAAAAATGGGCAGCCACATGGGTTGGTGGTTATGGGAGATTATAATTGCCACTTGTGCCCGGTACTGGTCCAAATAAGCACAGATTGGTCCCGATGCCCTATGGAGAAGGGACCGCATTTCTCTCATACGCCGTTGGGCTCAGCTTTCAGAATCTTACGGTTTAAATATGACCTTGAACACACCATTAATATGGTAGGGATGCAGGAGGATGGCACACTCCCCCCCACATTTAAGGGTAGAGGATGCTCTTCCTTCATAGATTACATTCTGGTCTCAAGGTCCTTAATTAATAAGACAACTAGTGTAGGGATCGAATGGAGTGGCTTTAGTGACCATAACCCTCTTGTTTTGGAGCTGCAGTATATGGTGGGTCTAAGTATTAGAGTTCAACGCACCTTCACTGAGAGAGCAACAGACCAAGGCAGGAGACTAAAATGGGCTAAAATAGACGGGGAAAAGTTCTACAAGGGCCTGGTGGACGCAGGCATACTTGCTATTAATGATTGTTTGGACACAGAAGTCCGCGGACCGAGGATAATGGAAGCTTTCGACCAGATCGCTAATCTGGTCGATGGTTTGCTAAAGACTAGTGTCCCATTTAAGAACCACGGGAATCCCCGATGGTTCGACAAAGACTGCTCTAAAGCTTTGAGGGAGCTGAAAAGCTGCCTTAAAACTAAACCAAGGGTCCCCCACAAAGTTAAGGTGTGCAGAGAAATTTATAAAAAGGAAATTAAGAGGAGGAAACTTGCCTTGCAGGCGGAAGCATGGGCAGATTTACGAGAAGCGGGGGAAAGAAAGGACCTAGCAGGCTTTTGGAAAATAATTAATAACCCAACTTTCCAGGAAAAAGATACCCCGGATATAGGGGCCAATATTCTCCCAGAGCAGTGGGTCAACCACTATAGGGGCCTGTACAATCATGAGCCTGGTTCTACTGTAGACCTACCGGCCATTCCAACTGAGGCTCCACTGGTAGAATTCTCCATTAAGGAGATCATTGCAGGGATTGAGGGCCTGACCAAAAATAAAGCTCAGGGGCCTGATGGAATCCCCCCTGATCTTTTTTTGAGTAACATCGAACTCTGGGCTCCCCTAATGACAAGGGTTATTAATACTGCTATCATCTGTGGCCTGCCCCCGTCTTGGTCCACGGCAGTAATTGTGCCGATTTTCAAAAAGGGCAACAGGGATGACCCAAAGTGCTACCGCCCGATCTCCCTGATTGATGTGTCAGCAAAACTTTTGGGGAGGGCAATTCTTAATAGACTGTCCGAGTGGACCGAGGAAAAAAACATCTTCTCGGACACTCAATACGGATTTAGGGCAGGGAGGTCCACTAGTGACCAGTGCCTGAACCTTTATTTGCTGACTGCCAAGTATACCATGGCTAGTGATGAATCCATTTACATGGGTTTCATGGATCTGGCAGCAGCATTCGATCACGTCAATAGGGAAAAATTGTGGGGCATGATGCTTAGTATGGGGATAGAGAGTGGTCTAATTAATATATTGAGGGAACTGCACAGTGACACCACCGCCAAAGTCCGCTTTAATAGGGAGGGGGGGCTGACTAGTTCTTTTCCCTGTAAGAGTGGAGTCCGACAAGGCTGCATTCTTGCTCCCTTTTTGTTTTCCCTTTATATTAATAATTTGGAGCAGTTTCTGTTGGGTCTGAAGGCAGATTGCCCAAGGGTTGGGTCGCGTCATATTCCTGTTCTGCTTTATGCAGATGACGCGGTACTGATCGCACGGACACCAAGGAGCCTACAAATCCTGATTGATGGTTTTGTTAGGTTCATGAGTGCCCTGGACCTTTCTGTAAATCTGAGTAAATCCTATGTGCTCCTGGCGGGGAAAAAAACCACCTCTAAATTTACATACAAAATAGGGAGCCACATTGTGGAAGAGGTCAAAACGTTTCCATACCTTGGTGTAACATTCGATGGTGCCCTGCGGTTTGATACCCTGGTGGAGGAACGTTGTGGTAAAATGATTGCATCTAACGGGGCAATTGCTAGCTATGGCAGGAGGCTAGGAAGATGGTCCCCGGAACAGGTGATAAATCTGTACAGCTCAGTATCATGCTCCAAGGTAATTTACGGGGCAGAAGTATGGGGCTTTGTCAATACCACTAGTATCCAACGTGAAGAAAATAAATATCTGAAATCACTCTTGAGGGTACCACAAAGTACTGCTGGTTTGATTGCCCATAGGGAGCTAGGGAGACCATATATAGAAGATTTGATAAAATTGAGGCCTATTATCGCTTGGTTAAAAATCTGGTACAATCCTGATGCGACACTTAGTAGAGAAATCTTATCGGACTGCCTAAAAAGGGACAAGTGTATGCGCATCCCCTGGCTCCTTTATGTGAAGAATACCCTGGAGGAGCTATGTTTTGGGAACCTCTTTACTCATCCTGTAACTATTGTAGCCCAGAATAAACTGCATGTAGGGAGAATTTTTCTAGAGCGGAAAAACCTACGCAGAGATGAGGCTGAAGGGTGCAAAAAGACAGTGAGGGCCCATCACCTAGTGAAGAGCGTGGAAGGTATGGAGCCATACTTGTTCCTCATGTACAATGCACAGGATAGGTTCCTGATGTGCCGTTTCAGATTGAACCTTCTCCCATTTATGTTGGCATCACCAGCGGGGTTTGCTACATCAATAGAACAGAAGGGGCCCTGCGGCTGCGACAACAGGTCTCCGCAAGACTCCCTTCATTTTGTTCTACTCTGCCCCTTTTACTCAATGCCCAGACGCAGATACCTTGTAAATATTTTGAAAAATGCTAATTTGGTCCTCGCTAGGGAGGCACTTGTATTCTTACAGAAAGCTGAGGAACCCCTAACACTGTGTAGTATTATGAACTTTATCAAGGTAGCACTTCGTTTAAGGCTTACTAGAGGAGAAGACTGAAATGTTTTTACTTTAACTTTTAAGTGTTAAATATGGCTATATTGTTGTATTTATGTTTTGTTAATTCACTGTACAAAGAACCCTGAAATGTTTAATGACTTTTTAACATGTAAATATGAGTGTGCTTTTATGGTGTTTTTTAATCACCGAATAAAGATTCTTTGACTTGACTTGGTGCTCTTTTTAATTCTTCAAATGCCACAGTGTGTTCTTGTGTCCAAGGGAGGACTTTAGTAGAAGCTACCTCCTGTGTCGTCAACTGTATTAGGGGCTTGGCTATGTGAGCATACTGGGGAATCCACTGCCTGCAATATGAAGTGAGGCCAATGAATGCACGTACCTCCTTTTGTGTCTTGGGCTGTGAAAGGCCAGAAATCAATTGAATACGTTCTGGTGTCAGTCGCCTGCCCTCCTTGGATAGCAAGTGCCCAAGGTACGCCACTTGCTGTTCACAGAATTGTAACTTCGAAGGGGACACCTTGTGCTCCTTGTCAGCCAGGAAATGTAAAACAGTGAGTGATGCATTTTCACAGTCAGTTTCCGATCGTGCAGTAATGAGAATGTCATCTACATACTGTATCAGCGCTGTAGTGGTAGGCATATGAATACTGTCTAGTTGTCTTTTGAGCGCCTGACTGTAGATGCTAGGACTTTCCGTGAAGCCCTGTGGTGCTCTTGTGAATCTGAAGCTGTGACCTCTTAAACTGAAACCGAAAAGATATTGGCTGTCCGGATGTATTGGGATACTGAAAAAGGCGTTCTTTAGATCAATAACTGTAAAGAACGTAGCCTTCGCATCAATGGCAGTCAATAATGAAGAAATATCCGGGACCACAGGGTACTGTGGCACCACACATTTGTTTAATTCTCGCAGGTCCACAACTAATCTATAGACAGGTGATGCATTGGGATCAGCTCTTTTAAGAATAGGAAGAACAGGTGAATTGCATATGTTTGACTCTGTCTCTATCACCACCCCTTGTGCAATGAGTTCATCGATAATTTTCAGCAACCCTACTTCAGCTTCAGGTGGAATTTTATATTGTCGAATCCGTGGCAGCACCACTCCTTCCTTGAGGGTGACCTGGTATGGTGTAATGTTCATGAAACCTACGTCAGTCGGGCCTTGTGCCCATAGGTGCTGCGGTACATTTTGAAGCCTGATGTCAACATCTTTCATAACAAAATGTCCCTTGAAATCACGTAAATACAGTCGCACTCCTTCTGGCGAGCAACAGATAACCGCTCCCAGTTCCTTTAATGTTTTTATGCCAAGTAAGTTTTCTGGACATGATTTAGTAAGCAGTAAGTCTGTTGTATGTATTAGTGGACCGACTCCTAAAGAGACTGGTTCTGAAACCTCATTGATAATAGGCCTTCCTGAAAAGCCCAGGGATATACTCTTTGAGCCCGAGAGGGGTGCCCCTGGAACCTCAGAATGACTGATGGTGGTTCTACTTGCCCCGGTGTCAATCAAAAACTTTTTATTCTGTCCTAGTAAACGTGCATGCACATAGGGACCCGCTTGGTCCACAGGAACTGGAATAAGGGGCAAGTCGAATTCCCTCTCTGGGCTTTTTCACGAATATGCTTGATATTCTGGATAGTTAGTCTGAGCGTGTTCATACATTTGTGCTGTGGCGTGGGCTGGTAAAGGTGCATGGACAGGCGGCGGCGGTGGTGGAAAGGTGTCTGATGTCTGATGTGTGTTATTTTCTTTGGGAGGATAAGATCGTGGCTTTGTTTTACCTATCGCTATATTGTGTTTCAGGACCGCACATTCATTTACGAAGTGACCTGGCTTCTTGCAATAATTACAGGTCCCAGTATTTTGTTTCGTGCTATTCTTGTTCGTGTTTGTGTTTGCCGGTGTTGATTGGGCTCCAGCATCTTCATCTTTGTGTCTCTCATGCGTCTCTTATCCTGTTCGTGTTCCTCCCTAATTCTGTTCTGGTGGTATTGTAACATCTGTAACATTTGTGAAGGGCTGTTTGCTTGCCAAGTACTCTCAACCTTTAGTACCCTATACTTCACTTCTGGTAGGGAATTTTCTACTAGTTTGCTCACGAAAAGATGGGGATATGAATCACTACCGGGCTTAAGACCACTATTGATAGTGAAACATTTCTCGAACCTAGAGTAAAAATCGCTAGTGTCTTCGTCTGGTTTCTGTTTACAGGCCGAAATAGCATCCCAGTCTTCCTTCTTGGTGATTAGTAATCTGGGCAAAACTTGTACAAGGAGTTCAGGTAGGTCTTTAGCTCGAGGACCCAGACCAACCCCCGGGCCTCTTCCTACCTCCTCTCTTTCCAGTATATCCCAACTGAGTCTTTTGTCTCCCACCTCCCAGTCCTGTCCTTTCAATTTCTCGTAAATACCAGCGGGCAATAGTACTTTTAATAACTTTAGAATGTCAGCATATGTATATTCTCCTAAGCGAAGAATGTCCTTTAGTTCTCGGTGAAAACCCCCCGGGTCTTTATCATGGGATGGTAACATTTTCTTCATTTCCAGTATCTCTAATTTTGACAAGGGGGTGTAGACATACACCCGTTGCAGGTCATTGTTTGCATCCTTTACAGGATGAACCTCTCGTAGGGGGTTCAGCTTGTCGTACGACTGTTCCTTAACCTGAGGTGGAGCGGGAAGCAGGGATCTAGTCACGTATACTATATACTTGTGTCGCTGATCCAGAATGACATTAATCAGTTCAGTACCCATGTTCATCCACCTGTCTAGTATTATGTCGTCCAGCAACTTATACAACAGACCAGTACCAGAATATTGACTCTCATATAGCGTGATCAAATGTTGGACCATGTAAACACCAGCTATGCACTGTTCGTTTGGTGGGAGGCTCAAGAACGTTTGGGCTATGATATCATTATTATATGTATCATATTGGGATATCCACAGGATGGCTGATAGTGCTAATTCATTTTCGGTCGGGGTGAGGGGCTGATCGTTACCCAGCCATTTATTCACCGCTTTTTCGGTGATCTGGAACAAACTTTCTAGGGAATTATCTTTCCTTTATGGCAGTTCCCTGTTTACGGTGATTGAGGCCCTTGGGCCTTTCGAATTGCCGGGCACGGCCCACATAATGTATTCTGTATTTGTCCCCTGCTTCGTCATCAGATGATAACTCAGCTGTTTCGTTCGGGCTTCCTTCATGTGATGCTATTATTGCCTTCCGGATTTTGGTCAACATGTTGTCTGTTTGGCCTGATTTATCATGCTGACCGGCATCTATGCGATCACTCCAACCAGTATAACAACGGTCTACATCACCATCACCTTCGTCTTTTTCTCTGATCAGACAATTAATTAGGAAGCGAAGGATATAGTTCTTAATAATTACCTTTCTATTTTGTACGGCTTCTGCTATACACTCAGGACCTTCCCCTGTTCTTATGAATGTGTAAATTTTCTTTAGATGTTTATCCATATCTGGTAATTTTTCCAAATCTGCGACTGCTCTTCTAAGCCGTAATGAAAACACGAGCATTCTGCCCTTTCCTGGATCTGGGTCATATATACATTCGGAGATTGCTACTTTTACTGTCGGCCCCCCTCCTAATGTTGCCCCGGATCCTCCCTCCCCGCCGTCCTCGAGCTCCTGGAGCTGTTCTTGCGTTGGGGGTGCAGGAAAAATTCCGTCCACGTATGATGGTGGGGGTTCCTCTAGGTAGTTGTTAATGAACGTGTCGGATGCTGTTTGTTTTATTTTTCGGGGTACTGGCGGTGGCACTCTAACTAATTTTTCTACTGGGGCCACTTTTGCTAGTTCCTCTGAAAGGATGGGATAAATACCAGCAACGGCAGTATTTCTTTCTCTTTCAGCCTGCTCTCTTTTTACCCGCTCCCCTTCTTCCTGTAATTTTTCTTCTTTTGCTTTTTCGGACTCCTGTCTACTTCTCTCTGCTTTGTGGAACTCTTTCTCTGTTCTTCTATGAGATTCCTTGCGCCATAACTCAATGGCATCCTTCTGAGCAGGTCTAGATTTTCTCTTCCGTATCTCTTCCTCTACCTTCATGATGCATTCCGCATCCCATGTTCCCGTAATGGGCCATTTATACTTTGTCTCTAAATCCTTCGTGTAATCCACCCAAAGTTCTAAAAACAACACGGCATCTAAACCATGCTTACAGTACATGAAATGTCCAGGTGTGTCTCTAGGCGGAATGTTAACTGGTTCCTCTAGTACACCTTTCCTGGTACCTATCTTACGCAGTTTCGAAAATAACGGCATGTTGGAATGTAACCGAAAACAAAAAATCACAATGAACAAAAAAAAAACCAAAAATCACAATGCAACGAACTTACACACAAACCTGACACATTCAAACCTAACTGAACCTAACTTAAGACGATAACATTCATACAGCTATATCGGTGCACCTGAAAACTTGGCCTCTAAATCTTGAAACATTAATTCTTGAATGCATGCTCTTGAACATACCGGTCTCAGAAGTGAGACACGTCTTTACCGTGTTCATTAAATGAACCCGTCATGATTGCAACCCCCATGAGAAACTCACCGGGAAGCAGAACTTGAAGGCCTCGGACACTTGACGCTGCGCAGGGAATGGCGTATCTTAGGTGGATCTCTTGAAACCTCGGACACAGCTCTCTCGCAGGTGGGCTCTGGGTCGGGACGATCCGCAATCCTCACCGCCTCGTATGGATGCCTGGTCGCAGTCCATCTCCTTCGTTGGCCTGAGGGAGTTGGCGGGAAAACCCGCGTCGTGTACACTCGAAGTCCGTCACGGCTGTGGAAGGGGGCAAAACTGGACCTTCATCTCCGGCGCATGGGGAAGGAGATTCGTACCTGTTCGGGCGCCATTATGTCGTAAATAAATTATTACGAGTTTCAGAATTTCTAGATATCAATACAATTATACATGAAGCAAAAGGCTGAGTCCGTGGTATCAGGTTCAAAAGGGCTTTATTCAAATAACTCGAGTTATAGGGAGAATAGTTCCATCACCACAAGGGATCAGGACCAGGGTTCTCAAAAAGGTATTCTCAAACTTTATTCACAGAGTACAGTATATATATGTTTGTAATAATATACGTAAGCAAGAGCGCTTCAGGCGCAGCAAGAGAGAATGAGATAAGAGCATGTGGGCGTGTAAGTAGGCGTGAAGGTGGGCGTCCACTTGATGATAATAGGTGAGTGTCATAGGTGGGTGGATGCCTAGAGGGGGTTGCGTGATCAGCTGGAACTTTACTGGAACTTTGCCTTACTTGTGCTCAACTCGAGCATGACGTGTAACTGACGTGTAAAAGGGTTGCTATGCAACCGGGGAGTCTGTAGTCTAGAAGTGAGGCCTTCAGTGTCAGGGTGACCAGCACATCTCGTATTATCTGATATCTAAAGTTTGGAGCAGGGACTGATTCGTGACATAGGTTGCCCATCACCAAGGGCCAATGTGGCATTTATTTCTTCGTTTACTGCTGAAGTCTTGCACGGGGGCTATGGGCTTTTAACTGACGTGAGCTTTGTAATCACACAAAAAGAGACAGAAAGGCTAGGCCTCCTCCTTTGCAGATGGGTCATGTTTATCCCTCCTTCTCCAGGCAGGAATGTGGTTTCGGTAGGAGTAAGCAGATAACCGTGCTCAATACTGTCTCGGACAGGGCCCCTTTGGCTGAGGCCCAAGTGTGCAAGGCCAAGGATACGCAGCTACAGCTCTCAGAGCGTCCTGAGGCCTGAAGCCTCTTTTCGGCTCTGGCTGGGCCACAAAAATGGAAATGCGGGAAAACATGATGCAAAACGTGTAGGCCTCAGAGCAGATTTGTCGTTTCTCTCATGGGAGACTGGATTATGGCAGGCCACGTTATAGCATAAGCATCATGATAGACAGGCCATGGAGGGGAAATACATAGGTGACATGTATGTGCACATGAGTGTGGGGGAACACACGGGGACACATAGGCCTCATGATATTTTATTTTCCTCACTAGAACGCTATATCTGAGTTTGGAACATATGTTTCTATTGATCAATAATGCAGCTCATTGTCTTGAGTGAATAGGAGAAGTGCCTAGCTAGAGGAGGGTTAATCTGCATGATGGGTGTACTGAGGTGGGGTTCACTGACAAAATATTGAAGCCACAAATATCGTTCAACATAAATATTGTGTCAAAAATATCAAGCCCAAAAATATCATTATCCTATACTTAAAATGTAAATAACAAAAATATAAAAAAATCTAATACAAAAAAATGTTTTTAATAAATGTTAAACATATATCAACATTAAACAGTAATATAATGTAAATTAAATATATTTAAATAATTTAAAATTATATATAAAATATATACTAATTTTTAAAAAGCCTCACATTTATATAAAAATATATTTATTTCCAATGTAAAAGTCTCAGGAAGGAGAAATCATGGGAACTCGCTGGCATGTTCTTGATTCATAATCTATCATTTATTCAGCGACAACAAGACGCATTTCGGCTCATGCCTTTACCTATTGCTGCAACACAAAACAAACATGGTCGGATATCATGCTTTTATATCTATCCAATGATGTTCCTATTGGAGGGCAACAGGGGGAAATGAGAGGACTGCGTCACCCCGGTACAATGCCATTTCTTGCCCACCATCTTAGGTGTATAGCACATATATATTCAACATATCTCTATAATGGCTGCTTTATAGATGTAAATCCACTATATGTTACAAACAATATTCGACCTATGATAGACAATTAAAAGCAAGGCAGTGTAATGTCATTCATTTCACCACCTACTTGCCCAATATTTGAGTCCCCTTAAAACATCTATATATATATGTTTATTTAAACATATATAATTAAAATCTAAAATTAAAATAATTAATAAATTAAATAATTAAAATAATAATTTAAATTTATATTACAATTTTCAAATGTTTAGTAAACTTTAGCACCATAAATATATATGTGTGTGTATCTATCTATCTATCTATCTATCTATCTATCTATCTATCTATCTATCTATCTATCTATCTATCTATCTATCTATCTATCTATCTATCTATCTATCTATCTATCTATCTATCTATCTATCTATCTATCTATCTATCTATCTATCTATCTATCTATCTATCTATCTATCTGTCTATCTGTCTGTCTATCTATCTATCTATCTATCTATCTATCTATATATCTATCTATATATATATATATTCACTGAAAAAACCATAGGTTTCACACATGTTATAGTTAGCGGAAATTTTACTGATAAAAAACCAATGAAATTCCCCCGTTATAGTTAGTGCAGGCAACTATAACTCACGCGACCGCAATCCTCTGCTGATGCTAATACTGTATTTAGACACTTATTTGCCCATGTCTTCTTCCATAAATTTTTAGCTATACATATATTACAAATATTTTTTTTTCATAAAGACACATATGTCATCAGCAGAAGATTGCGGTCGCGTGAGTTATAGTTGCCTGCACTAACTATAACGGGGGAATTTCATTGGTTTTTTATCAGTAAAATTTCCGCTAACTATAACATGTGTGAAACCTATGGTTTTTTCAGTGAATTTGCAAGGTTTTTTAAATGCTAATTCATAACTATAACGTGTGTGAAACCTATGGTTTTTTCAGTGAATTTGTACGGTTTTTTAAATGCTAAGTTACTTTACGCCATTCGTGGCATGCGCGCCCACTTAACGCAGTTCGTTCCGTGCGCGCACGGTGCGCTTCGCACACCGTGCGCGCACAGTGAGCACGCGGTGCGCTTTGCACATCGCGCGCCCACTTTACGCAGTTAGTGCCGTGCACGCACGGTGGGCACGCGGTGTGCTACGTGCACCGCGTGCCCACGTTACGCTAGATGGGCCATGTACGCACGATGCGCTTCGCGCACCGTGCGCACATGGAGGACATATGATGCACTTCGTTTTGAAAGGTAATATTTAAATTTTTCACACCTCTTATAAGCCATGCACAAATGGTGCCCTTAGGGCACCATTTGCACACGGGGTGGGGAGAGTGTGGATAATTTTTTTTTTTTAATATTTTTTTACCGTACACGTACGGTAAGCGTAATCGGCGAAATTAGCGAAAAAATAAAAATTCCGTTTTTGGCCTTGGGGGATCTTTGGGGACTCCCTCAACATGGCTAGGTGTTTTGGAGCTGTCCAAACAGCCCCTTTACATGTTTTTGTGCTTTGTATTTTAATCCACACTCTCAGTGCGAGAGAGAAAATGGCGGCCGCCGCTTCCTGGTTTCGGCCGATTCGAATGTTTACTAAGATCTAAGAGCCAATCAGAATCGCGCTCGCGCACGCCACCGTACGCGTACGGTAAGCGTACCGTAAGCGCACCGTAAGCTGGCTCAGGTATATACATATTGATTTAAAGGCTATTTTCTCAGAATCTACTGAACAGATTTACACCAAACCTACAAAAGGCACTTCCTTGACCTGAGGACTACCTCTCTGCCAAATTTCTAGTAATTCTGTTCAGCCGTTCGGGCTGTAGCTGTGTCTAAAGGTCCTATGGAAAAATGCATGGGAAAAATGCGTTTTGGGACCCCCCTTTTATCTCAGCCCCCGCTTGACGAATCCCCCCGAGACTTTCAGGGTAGGAGCGGAGCGTAGCACCCCACCTATTTTGAAAAATTCGCGAGGATTCATCGACCGGCGCCAAAGTTATTCAAAATAGAATGTTGCGGATTTCCTATGGAAACGTGGTCCTAACTATAACTACCTACTGGCGACCGCCAGTAGGTAATATATATATGTGTATATATATATATATATATATATATATATATATATATATATCCTTGCAACTTACTCCAAAGGAGTTTTTCTTGCAGTGATCCATAAATTAATTCACTCCACTTCAGCGTGCTTTTGCATACGGTGTTATTTATTGAACCATACCAGCGAACCTTGGTTTGCTGGTTTTCTTCAATAAATAACACTGAATGCAAAAACACGCTGAAGTGGAATGAATTAATTTACGGATCACTGTGAGTGCGAGAAACAACCCTTTGGAGTAAGTTGCAAGGATAATAACGGCGAGGCTCTGCCGTATTTCAAACGCACCGACGGAGAGCGCCCGCATGACCGGAACAGTGGGCCGCATACGGAAGGAATATATATATATATATATTCACTGAAACAACCATAGGTTTCAGGCACGTTATAGTTAGAAATTAGCATTTAAAAAACCTTTGAAATACACTGAAAAAACCATAGGTTTCAGGCACGTTATAGTTAGAAATTAGCATTTAAAAAACCTTAGAAATTCACTGTAAAAACCATAGGTTTCAGGGACGTTATAACTATTTGGACATTTGACTCATATAAAACCAGAGAAATTCGCCCGTTATAGTTAGTTCAGCTAGCTATAACTCACGTGCCCGCAATGCACTTGTGATGACGTCACATATTACATCACTCATGACATCACTGATGACATCTCAAATGACATCACTGATGACATCACTGATGACATCATCCAGTGAATGTGTGTCTCTGTAAAGTTTAAATATTTTTCATATATATCTATGCCAAGGTTTATTGAAGAATGAGTGGATGTAGAAGTGCCTGAATGGATTATTTAGTAGATGCATGACTGACAGTATAAGTCACTGATTGAACGTATGTTACTGAATGCATGGGTTAGTGACTAAACTGGGTGAATGTCTATATTAGTCTCTCAGTTGGTGTGTAATCCAGTGCATGGGTTGGTGAGTAGCTACATCAGTGTATATATAGGTTATTGATTCATTGTATGAGTATCTGTATGGGTGTCTGAGTGTCTATGTGGGTGGGTGGGGGGTGTCTGACTCTGTGCATACATGTCTGAATGGCTGATTTACTGGTTGTATAGATTCAAAACTGCATCTCGGAAGGGCTGTGTGGGTAGCTGAAGGTGTGTACAGGTGTGTTGATTAGTGAATTTATGTCTCAGTTGTATATATGTGAGTAACTATATATGTTTTTAGACAGTATATGTGAGTGTTGGGGTGTATAATTGACTATACGTGAGAGACAGTGATTGCAAGAGTGTCTACATACATGAATGTGTACTTGTATTAGTGATTGTATAAGAGAGTAAGTATGTGTTAGTATCTATATAAATAAGGGAGGTGGTGTGTGTATAAATAAGTCAGGTGGTGTATATATATCTGTATAGGTGAGTCCATGGGTGTATGATTGATTTTTGGCATGACTGAGTAGATGTGTGAGTAACTCTATGGATCAGTAGCAGTGTGTGAATGTATATATAGGTGTATGAGTGGATATTATACTGATGTAATGATGAATGACAGCATGTATGAGTGTATGTCTAACTCACAATAATATCGATAGGAATCAGTGTATGGGTATCTAGTATCTGCTATTGGTGTGTCTATGGTTTCGAAAATGGTAGTCTGTATTTTAGAGTACGTGTTTCAAAGGTTATATTAGAGTGTGAGGAGGTGTGTCAGACTATCACATGGATGATGTCATGGGTGATGTCATTTGAGATGTCATCAGTGATGTCATGAGTGATGTCACTGACCATGTCATGAGTGATATAATATGTGATGTCATCACCAGTGCATTGCGGGCGCGCGAGTTATAGTTAGCACAACTATCTATAACGGGTGAATTTCTCTGGTTTTATATGAGTCAAATGTCCAAATAACTATAACGTCCCTGAAACCTATGGTTTTTTCAGTGAATTTCTAAGGTTTTTTAAATGCTAATTTCTAACTATAATGTGCCTGAAACCTATGGTTTTTTCAGTGAATTTCAAATGTTTTTTAAATGCTAATAAATTTAAGAGCAACCACTTAGTTTTAAAAAGCCTCACATTTATATAAAAATATATCTATTTCCAATGTAAAAGTCTCAGGAAGGAGAAATCATGGGAACTCGCTGGCATGTTCTTGATTCATAATCTATCATTTATTCAGCGACAACAAGATGCATTTCGGGTCATGCCTTTACCTATTGCTGCAACACAAAACAAACATGGTCAGATATCATGCTTTCATATCTATCCAATGACGTTCCTATTGGAGGGCAACAGGGGGAAATGAGAGGACTGCGTCATCCCGGTACAATACCATTTCTTGCCCACCATCTTAGGTGTATAGCACATATATATTCAACATATCTCTATAATGGCTGCTTTATAGATGTAAATCCACTATATGTTACAAACAATATTCGACCTATGATAGACAATTAAAAGCAAGGCAGTGTAATGTCATTCATTTCACCACCTACTTGCCCAATATTTGAGTCCCCTTAAAAAATCTATATATGTATGTTTATTTAAACATATATAATTAAAATCTATATTTAAAATAATAATTTAAATTTATATTACAAAATTTCAAATGTTCAGTAAACGTTAGCAACATAAATATATATGTGTGTGTATCTATCTATCTATCTATCTATCTATCTATCTATCTATCTATCTATCTATCTATCTATCTATCTATCTATCTATCTATCTATCTATCTATCTATCTATCTATCTATCTATCTATCTATCTATCTATCTATCTATCTATCTATCTATCTATCTATCTATCTATATCCCAACCAGTATTCCTTTTACAGAATTATTCCACACGCACTCACTGGTATCGCAGTGTTGTAAATCCAATTTTAATTACGGCAACAGCATTTTGCAAACAGGTTCATAACCCAACGCGTTTCAGTCTGCCCACAAACCTTGTTCACGGCCCGGACCACGCATCATCGCAGGGTGTGCACACGCTGAGTGCTTCAGGTGCCACTAACTCACTGCACCACAAGTCATCACCACATGGACTTATTCAGGCAGAATTCAACGCAAGCCGCAACACATGGTGCCACCAACCCTGTTCAACACAAGCCGGTGAGATGTGGTGCCACTAACCCTGTTCAACACAAGCCGAACGATCCCACATGTGGAGCTGTGTCCTGAATCCTGAATGGCAGTGACCCCAAGTCCATGGTAGCCACCACAGCACCAGACTCCCTCTGATTAGTTAGGCATATTTCCATATGCAAGGCCGGTGACGCGTGGTGCCACTAACCCTGTACAACACTAGGCGCGACACGTGGTGCCACTAACCCTGTTCAACACAAGCCAATCCCACAAGTGTAACTGTGTCCTGAGTCCTGAATAGCAGTGACCCCAAGTCCGTGGCAGCAACCACAGCAGCATACTCCCTTTAATCAGTTAGGCATATTTCCAAATGCAAGGCCGGCAACACGTGGTGTCACTAACCCTGTTCAACACAAGCCGATCCCACATGTGCAACTGTGTCCTGAGACCTGAATGGCAGTGACCCCAACTCCATTGCAGCGACCACCAACCTATGCATGTGGCTGTGGGCCCTTGCTCACCGCTACCTCTGGCCTACACTGCGGTCAGCAGGACTCACAATTCAGATACAGTCGCGATTGCAGATGACGCAGTAGGCAAGAGACATAGCTCCCACTGCGGCCCATCCGCACCAAGCAGCATCACAGGCTCATACAATTCAACAGTGTATTCTATACATATTTCATCTTTTCATGATATGCCTACACTGCGGTCTGTAGGGCTCACAATTAAAATTAAATCTTGATTCATTAATTACAGAGTCCACTAGGCAAGTAACTATCACAGGCCTAAAACCTACATAATATCCTTTTAGTATCCTTGCTTCAAGAACTTTTTTTATATCAGTTATAGCTTTAGTACAATCAACAAATTCATCTTCAAGTGCAAACAAACACTCAATAACAGTCTACACTGTGGGCAACAGTGCTCGCAATTTGAATTTTTGACACGTGGTGCAACTAACCCTGTTCAACACAAGCCGCGACATGTGGTGCCACTAACCATGTTCAACACAAGCCAATCCCACATGTGCAACTGTGTCCAGAGTCCTGAATGGCAGTGACCCCAACTTCGTAGCAGCGACTACAGCACCAGACTCCCTTTGATCAGTCAGGCATATTTCCATATGCAAGGCCGGTGACACGTGGTGCCACTAACCCTGTACAACACAAGGCGCGACACGTGGTGCCACTAACCCTGTTCAATACAAGCCGATCCCACATGTGGAACTGTGTCCTGAGTCCTGAATGACAGTAACCCCAACTTCGTGGCAGCGACCACAGCACCAGACTCCCTTCAGTTTTGTTTGTTGTTGTTTTGTTTAAATAAAATGTTTTATATGTAAATCTATACATGACTAAGATTCTTCTTTGTCCAACCACACAGGGACAATTCTGGGCCCAAGAAGGTTGTTGGGGGTATGTTGGTAATGTTTGAAGAGGGTGCGTTACCTGCTGATGTGGGGAGAGGCAGCATGAAAGGGGTATCTCTCACAGAAAGAACTTCGGTATGTTTTCAGAAATGCCTCAGACAGATGCCAGCTGACGGACTGAATCACAAAATGGCTTTTCAATGCTTATGTAGTGTGACTTATGAACAGTTCGCAACCAGGCTCGCAGAGGGACAACTGCGGCCCATCCAGTCGACTCAAAGACGCAGTACTACGAGCCGTCTGCTCCCAAAGGAACAGCAGAGTAGTAGCTTGCAGAGGTACAGGCACAGCAGCGTACTAGCTCGCAAAGGTAGAGATCTGCGAGCCGACGGACTGGCTTCTAACACTATAGCTGTGATGTGGTGATGTTGGGATGAGGGAGCGTGAAAGGGTTAACTCACACAGACAGAGCTCCGTTATATTAAATTGCCCACGGGACATTTCTATTATATTTTCACTCGATGCAAGAAAGCGTGCTTTCTGGACCATGACCTTTCTCCCTACCAAATTTAGCATAATTCCGTTCAGCAGTTTGATCTGTAGCGTTGTCTAAAGATTCCTATGGAAAATCCATTGAGAAAAAACACATTTTCTCACCCCCCATAGCTACCTGACACAGGCTTACTCGCTGTTGGTGTGCAGGTCAGTGCTCTAGTTGTCAACATGTAACGGCCACTCCCTGAGGGCAGGTTTGCACAAACACCACACCCATCCGGCACATGCGTCACAGGCCATGTGACCACGCAAATATAATACATCAACACGTCAGATCCTTTATTGCCGGTGGTGACTTGATGGTGGACGCTCCACAGGTCTGAATCATAAAGAGCCCATGAAGAGTTGCGCAGAGGGTTAGTCGCACCCTGAGCTGTATGGCCATCAGGGGCCTACTACCATGTGGCGCGGACTTGACTTGCACAGGGATAGTGCCACCCAAAGCTGATGTGGCCGTCAGGGGCCTACCACCACATGGTGCCGACTTGAGTTGCACAGGGTTAGTCGCACACTAAGTTGTATGACCATCAGCGGCCTACCACCACGTGGCGCTGACTTGTATTTCAGAGGGTTAGCGGCACTAAAAACTGTTTTGGTCTCCGCCATTGATGACTCAGGATTCAGCGACATGTGTGAGACCTGCCGGGCCACAGAGAAGCTGATGTGGTCTCGGCCATTCATGACTCAGGACTCAGCGACATCTGTGAGATCTGCCAGGCCGCAGAGGTTTGACGGGCACGTGGCGTGCCTACTGGTAGACACTCCGGGGGCAGCAGGTAATTATTTGGTCATGGATGCGCAGGGGCTGCAGTCTCTCTCTCTCTCTCTCTCTCTCTCCCTCTCTCTCTCTCTCTCTCTCTCTCTCTCTCTCTCTCTCACTTCCCTCTCTTCAATCTCTCTCTCACTCTCTTCCTTCCTTTCCTTCTCTTTCTCTATCACCCTTCTCCCTTTATCACTCACTTTCTTTCCTTCCCTCTCTTTTTCTCTCTAGCTTTTTTTTCCTTCTCTGTGTCTCGCTCCTTTGATATGTGCATCCTTATTTTGTGCTTTATTTTCCAGGCTGTGGCGTCGACATTCATGGTCCCGACAGGAGTCTTCCGCCTTGTTGTTTTGTGTTCATTTTGTTATATATACGTTTACGAAAAAATAAAGTTTGAAAAAAAAAATCAATAAAGTTTTTGCTTGTTACTTAAGTGCTGTGTGACTCTTTCTCGTTCTTATTACTGTTATTTGGTGGTGTCCACCATGGTGTTAAATTTTGGGGCAGTTATCGCAGGAATACTGCTGGTGTCTGCAGTGTGCACCAGCTTCTGAATAGTGTGTTAGATTTATCTCAACTGTAGTTGCATTAAAGTGGCTGATAATGAGATGCAGAGTAGGCATTCCCATGCAAAAACACATAAGGTGCACCTTTACGATTTATTCTAAATACTAAAATCCTGTATTGAATTGCACTGCGGAAGTGGGTGCATTTACAGTGTACACACAAAATCAATGAAGAAATCTCATTGTATTTATATTGATTGGGAATAGTGGGTCAGGTGCTGGATATTGACGGGATACACTGCCCACTTCATTTATTTTTTTGTACACGAAAAAACCACATCACAACTTTCACAACGAAAGGCAAAAACTGCGATGCAAAACAAATTCCGGTGATAAGCTGCGTTAGCACCAGAGATTTTACACATGCTTTCTGCTGGTGTTAAGCAGGACGACTACCTTCAGCATGAAAAGGAACACAGCCAAGAACCACACCTGAACAACCACAGGTGCCATAGAGTCAATGAGCATGATACACGGATACAAATGAGGACCATAACACTCATCGCAACAACCCCAGGACCGCCAACGCCCCCCGAACCCGCATCTGAGCAAGTATGTCCGTGTGGTCATTGTGTTAGCATGATAGGCACGGCCCCTGCAACATCACAGTGTGCTGCCTTCCGCGGACATTACAATGTCACCTCAGCGTTGACAGGGAGCCTGTAGATGTAGCTACGTATGCATCCTCTTGCATGCACAAGCGGCAAAGGGAACGGGGTGTCTCACACTTGTCCGTGTGCAAGAAGTGCAGTAAGTGTGTCTCTGTGTTCTGCTGTGGCCGCTACAAGAGCCGCAGCAGTCGATGTTGTAAAGTGGCAGTGTCACAGTGTGATTAGATTGCCGCAGGACATGCGTGAATAGGCATTACAAAGGTGTGCCATAGGAGTGCACGGTATACAACAGCGCCGCGCATAAAACTGTGGGGGTTCGAGGGAGGGAGGAGCAGCTGTTTGGCAACGTCACACACAGTGAACCCGCCCATGTGCCATGTGCTGGGCATCTCATCCATGATGACCAGGGTCCCAGACATCTCACAAAACCCACGACTGGCCTTTGTACACATCCTGTATGAATGCACCTTGAGAAGTTACTGTAAGGATGAAAGGTTCTTTGTCTGAGCTATCTTGCGCTAACGCATCTGCTGCTCCAAGAAGGAATGTGCAAGTGGCCAGTCCCCCTGACAGATACGATAATATTTGCATCTGTCTCCCACACTACCCACTGCCCGATTTGAGAACAACGAGGGGACATCCCACACTCAAAAGTTCTTCGTCGTAGTTACTGTGCGTAATATCAGCTCCTATGTTGAAAGTTTGGGGGTGATTCGTAAAGGGGGCCCGCGAAAAAAGGTGGGTCCCAAAACGTGTTTTCTCCATGTTAATTTCCATAGGAAACTTTAGACAAGGCTACAGGTTGAATGGGTGAACGGAATTACCCCAAATTTGGCAGGGAGAAGGGTCTTGGTCTAGAAAGCACGCTTTTGTTTATTTGGTGTAAATCTGTTCAGTAGCTTTTGCGAAATATCGAAATTTACAGATATCGATATTTGGGAATTCTGCCATCTGATTGGCTGAGGCATTACGAGCACGAGCTTGCTGCTTATTGGTTGAGAGCGCTTAAAGCGGTTGCAACTAGGAAGTGTTGGCCGCCATTTTGTGATTCCGTCGAAGCGACTAAGGGGAAAAAAGGGCAAAAAAAGTGGGAAAGAGGAGGGTAGGAGCACTGTAACCTCTGTGTGGTGTTTAGGGTGTGCTATAGATGGGGTGTGAAGCAAAGTATTCACCCCTAGCGGTGTGAAAGTACAGGGCTATGGAAATTAAGTGAGGTATTGCCTTGAGTCTGATGCTGCTAAAGTGATCTGCTGCGGGAGTCGGGGATTAAAGCGTGAGCCCAAATTGTGTGTCTTATGCTGTTAAGTCATGTGCTGTGGCCGCTGCACTAAACCTGTGGAAGTAGTGTCAGCATGTGTTTATACCAACTAGGACGAACTACTGACCCGTACTGGTCTGAAAGTCCTGGGGTGTACATTTTCATGATACTAGGCTGAGCTGCTGCCAGACTCGGGGATGAAAGCGTGAGTCCACACAGTGTGTCATATACCTACTCGGAGGAACTTTTGTTTCGAACATTGTAACTTGTGTATGGTGCTTAGGGGGTGTTATACAGGGAGTGAGAAGGTAAATTCGCGCGTATCAAATCAATTTGGTATTTGTCAAGTGCAAACTACTGGCGCTGGTGGCGTAGGCTGAGCTGCTGACGGACTCGGGGTAAAGCCGGTGAACTACTGACCCCTACTGGTCTGAAAGTGCTGGGTACGGAAATTAAGTGAGGTATTGCCTAGAGTGTCATGCTGCTAAATTGAGCTGCTGCTGGACTCGGGTATGAAACTGCGAGCCTGTGTTTGCTTTTGGTGGACTTGGCCCTTTTGGCAGGTTCACCCCCTGAACTTTTTGCCTTGAGCTCTGACATAGTGGTAGTGATTTTTGGCCTCTGCGCACGTTAGCACTGTGGCCCAGTGTAAAGTGCGTGTGCTCTCTTGAGTGCGTGTGGTGAGATGGGCCTGCCCTCCCATAGGAATGCATGGGGGATATGTGTGTCCGTGGTAGTTCCTGGTGTGAGAGGAGAGCAGGGTCGAGTTTGGTATGTGCGAACTCGTGAGAATAAATGCTGCGCAATGGTGTGCGCAGATTTATGGTGAATGGTGGAGAAGTGCCACTTCTAGAAGTTGGCATTTCTGTGTACTGTGTGTCTGCCTGTCTGATGTGGAGTGCATGTCTGGCTTGTGATTGACAGGAGCTGAGAGGGCTGGGGAATTCCAGGAGCCAGGGTGAGTCTGCCTGGTGGTGAATTGATGAGATCTGCATGTAGATGGGGGGGAGGAGTTGCACCTTATATTGGGAGTACTAAATTGGCTGCCCACAAGCGAATATTACAAAATATACGGGCGAAAACCAATAAAGATCAAAATTACCCAGTTGCTAGACATTTTCAAGCAACACATGACAGCAATTCCAGGCATCTCAAATATTATGTGATTGAGGCCATTCCGGTCACCAAAAGAGGAGGTGACAGGGAAGTGAAGCTAAGACGCCTAGAAACTAATTATATATTGGAGTTCGACTCCAAATATCCAAGCGGTCTTAACACAACAGAAGATCTTCATACATTCTTATAATCATCATAAACTTTCCTGTCAATAACTATATCACCACCAGTCACCATCAGTAGATTAATGAATTTAGATATTATTGCTTTCTATGCCTTTTTAAACAGCTAAGCTAATTCTTATTATCTTTTATGGATTTTATGAATATTTATATAGGCTCTGTTCTTTAAAGATTGATTTTAGACATATGGGTGTCGATTCCGATCCTGGAAAAACCGGGTACGAATCGTCGGACGGAGCGTTTTCTCCGTCCGACCCGTACCCGGGAAAAACACCTTAAAACCCGCAAGTACAATTCGTACAGAAACACCATTTCCGTACGAATTGTAAAAAACACCGACCGGCAAAAAAAAACATACAAATCGGATCCGGGACACCGCGGACGTGACGTCCGGACGGAGTCAGGCAGCGTTTCACGAACCAGCAAGTACGATCCGCACGGATTATATTTTACGGCAGCAAAAAACTGCCGGGAAATCAGGACGACGCGCAGAAGGAGCACCTGTACGCGTCGGACAGCCATGGACCCCAACCTACGTGTCATCCCAGCCCTCATAGCAGTCCACCTGGTGTACAGGAACCGACGCAGATGCCGCAGAAGGTCAGAACACCCGGGGGCAAAGGGGGGGCAGGGGCAGGAAACATACCCCCCCAAGTTAAAAATCATACATTCCCTGTACATACCTGACCCCAAGGGCATGGTCACTTCGGGGGCGGGGGCGTCTCCACCCAGGCCTGCGTCCACCACAACGGAAGTCGACATGGACGCGAACCGGCAACACAACAATTGTGGTACGCACCGTACCCACGCCTTAAGAGCGTGGGTACGGGTCGTACCACGCCCACCCCTACGTCACCCCAACAATGGTGGTACGGCCCGTACCCACTGTCAAAGGCATGGGTACGGGTCGTACCACGCCCACCCCTACGTCACCCCAACAATGGCGGTACGGCCCGTACCCACGTCCCAAAGGCATGGGTACGGGTCGTACCACGCCCACCCCTACGTAACCCCAACAATGGCGGTACGGCCCGTACCCATGCCTGTGGGACGTGGGTACGGGCCGTACCGCCATTGTTGGGGTGCCGTCGGGGTGGACGTGGTACGACCCTACCCACCCACACAGACAGAGCTCCGTTATATTAAATTGCCCACGGGACATTTCTATTATATTTTCACTCGATGCAAGAAAGCGTGCTTTCTGGACCATGACCTTTCTCCCTACCAAATTTAGCATAATTCCGTTCAGCAGTTTGATCTGTAGCGTTGTCTAAAGATTCCTATGGAAAATCCATTGAGAAAAAACACATTTTCTCACCCCCTATAGCTACCTGACACAGGCTTACTCGCTGTTGGTGTGCAGGTCAGTGCTCTAGTTGTCAACATGTAACGGCCACTCCCTGAGGGCAGGTTTGCACAAACACCACACCCATCCGGCACATGCGTCACAGGCCATGTGACCACGCAAATATAATACATCAACACGTCAGATCCTTTATTGCCGGTGGTGACTTGATGGTGGACGCTCCACAGGTCTGAATCATAAAGAGCCCATGAAGAGTTGCGCAGAGGGTTAGTCGCACCCTGAGCTGTATGGCCATCAGGGGCCTACTACCATGTGGCGCGGACTTGACTTGCACAGGGATAGTGCCACCCAAAGCTGATGTGGCCGTCAGGGGCCTACCACCACATGGTGCCGACTTGAGTTGCACAGGGTTAGTCGCACACTAAGTTGTATGACCATCAGCGGCCTACCACCACGTGGCTCTGACTTGTATTTCAGAGGGTTAGCGGCACTAAAAACTGTTTTGGTCTCCGCCATTGATGACTCAGGATTCAGCGACATGTGTGAGACCTGCCGGGCCACAGAGAAGCTGATGTGGTCTCGGCCATTCATGACTCAGGACTCAGCGACATCTGTGAGATCTGCCAGGCCGCAGAGGTTTGACGGGCACGTGGTGTGCCTACTGGTAGACACTCCGGGGGCAGCAGGTAATTATTTGGTCATGGATGCGCAGGGGCTGCAGTCTCTCTCTCTCTCTCTCTCTCTCCCTCTCTCTCTCTCTCTCTCTCTCTCTCACTTCCCTCTCTTCAATCTCTCTCTCACTCTCTTCCTTCCTTTCCTTCTCTTTCTCTATCACCCTTCTCCCTTTATCACTCACTTTCTTTCCTTCCCTCTCTTTTTCTCTCTAGCTTTTTTTTCCTTCTCTGTGTCTCGCTCCTTTGATATGTGCATCCTTATTTTGTGCTTTATTTTCCAGGCTGTGGCGTCGACATTCATGGTCCCGATAGGAGTCTTCCGCCTTGTTGTTTTGTGTTCATTTTGTTATATATACGTTTACGAAAAAATAAAGTTTGAAAAAAAAAATCAATAAAGTTTTTGCTTGTTACTTAAGTGCTGTGTGACTCTTTCTCGTTCTTATTACTGTTATTTGGTGGTGTCCACCATGGTGTTAAATTTTGGGGCAGTTATCGCAGGAATACTGCTGGTGTCTGCAGTGTGCACCAGCTTCTGAATAGTGTGTTAGATTTATCTCAACTGTAGTTGCATTAAAGTGGCTGATAATGAGATGCAGAGTAGGCGTTCCCATGCAAAAACACATAAGGTGCACCTTTACGATTTATTCTAAATACTAATATCCTGTATTGAATTGCACTGCAGAAGTGGGTGCATTTACAGTGTACACACAAAATCAATGAAGAAATCTCATTGTATTTATATTGATTGGGAATAGTGGGTCAGGTGCTGGATATTGACGGGATACACTGCCCACTTCATTTATTTTTTTGTACACGAAAAAACCACATCACAACTTTCACAACGAAAGGCAAAAACTGCGATGCAAAACAAATTCCGGTGATAAGCTGCGTTAGCACCAGAGATTTTACACATGCTTTCTGCTGGTGTTAAGCAGGACGACTACCTTCAGCATGAAAAGGAACACAGCCAAGAACCACACCTGAACAACCACAGGTGCCATAGAGTCAATGAGCATGATACACGGATACAAATGAGGACCATAACACTCATCGCAACAACCCCAGGACCGCCAACGCCCCCGAACCCGCATCTGAGCAAGTATGTCCGTGTGGTCATTGTGTTAGCATGATAGGCACGGCCCCTGCAACATCACAGTGTGCTGCCTTCCGCGGACATTACAATGTCACCTCAGCGTTGACAGGGAGCCTGTAGATGTAGCTACGTATGCATCCTCTTGCATGCACAAGCGGCAAAGGGAACGGGGTGTCTCACACTTGTCCGTGTGCAAGAAGTGCAGTAAGTGTGTCTCTGTGTTCTGCTGTGGCCGCTACAAGAGCCGCAGCAGTCGATGTTGTAAAGTGGCAGTGTCACAGTGTGATTAGATTGCCGCAGGACATGCGTGAATAGGCATTACAAAGGTGTGCCATAGGAGTGCATGGGATACAACAGCGCAGCGCATAAAAGTGTGGGGGTTCGAGGGAGGGAGGAGCAGCTGTTTGGCAACGTCACACACAGTGAACCCGCCCATGTGCCATGTGCTGGGCATCTCATCCATGATGACCAGGGTCCCAGACATCTCACAAAACCCACGACTGGCCTTTGTACACATCCTGTATGAATGCACCTTGAGAAGTTACTGTAAGGATGAAAGGTTCTTTGTCTGAGCTATCTTGCGCTAACGCATCTGCTGCTCCAAGAAGGAATGTGCAAGTGGCCAGTCCCCCTGACAGATACGATAATATTTGCATCTGTCTCCCACACTACCCACTGCCCGATTTGAGAACAACGAGGGGACATCCCACACTCAAAAGTTCTTCGTCGTAGTTACCGTGCGTAATATCAGCTCCTATGTTGAAAGTTTGGGGGTGATTCGTAAAGGGGGCCCGCGAAAAAAGGTGGGTCCCAAAACGTGTTTTCTCCATGTTAATTTCCATAGGAAACTTTAGACAAGGCTACAGGTTGAATGGGTGAACGGAATTACCCCAAATTTGGCAGGGAGAAGGGTCTTGGTCTAGAAAGCACGCTTTTGTTTATTTGGTGTAAATCTGTTCAGTAGCTTTTGCGAAATATCGAAATTTACAGATATCGATATTTGGGAATTCTGCCATCTGATTGGCTGAGGCATTACGAGCACGAGCTTGCTGCTTATTGGTTGAGAGCGCTGCAAGCGGTTGCAACTAGGAAGTGTTGGCCGCCATTTTGTGATTCCGTCGAAGCGACTAAGGGGAAAAAAGGGCAAAAAAAGTGGGAAAGAGGAGGGTAGGAGCACTGTAACCTCTGTGTGGTGTTTAGGGTGTGCTATAGATGGGGTGTGAAGCGAAGTATTCATCCCTAGCGGTGTGAAAGTACAGGGCTATGGAAATTAAGTGAGGTATTGCCTTGAGTCTGATGCTGCTAAAGTAATCTGCTGCGGGAGTCGGGGATTAAAGCGTGAGCCCAAATTGTGTGTCTTATGCTGTTAAGTCATGTGCTGTGGCCGCTGCACTAAACCTGTGGAAGTAGTGTCAGCATGTGTTTATACCGGGGAACAACCTTTACAACGCAACTTTTACAACGCACTACACTTACAACGCATTTTTTACAACGCACAATCCATTACAACGCATGACATTACAACGCATGACACTACAACGCATTTTTAAAAACTACCTTTACAACGCATTCCATTACAACGCATACTACCATTACAATGCATACCATTACAATGCATAATATAGTAATTTTTACCCCTATACTATCCAACACTTACCCTACTGTTGCACCCCCTGGAGTTAGAATAGTAATTTTACCCCTATACTATCCAACACTTACCCTACTGTTGCACCCCCTGGAGTTAGAATAGTAATTTTTACCCCTATACTATCCAACACTTACTCTACTGTTGCACCCCCTGGAGTTAGAATAGTAATTTTTACCCCTATACTATCCAACACTTACCCTACTGTTGCACCCCCTGGAGTTAGAATAGTAATTTTTACCCCTATACTATCCAACACTTACCCTACTGTTGCACCCCCTGGAGTTAGAATAGTAATTTTTACCCCTATACTATCCAACACTTACCCTACTGTTGCACCCCCTGGAGTTAGAATAGTAATTTTTACCCCTACACTATCCAACATTTACCCTACTGTTGCACCCCCTGGAGTTAGAATAGTAATTTTTACCCCTATACTATCCAACACTTACCCTACTGTTGCACCCCCTGGAGTTAGAATAGTAATTTTTACCCCTATACTATCTAATACTTACCTTAAATGCAATTTAATATTATGCGTTGTAATGGTATGCGTTGTAAAGGTAGTATGCGTTGTAATGGAAATGCGTTGTAAAGGTAGTTTTTAAAAATGCGTTGTAGTGTCCTGCGTTGTAATGTCATGCGTTGTAATGGATTGTGCGTTGTAAAAAATGCGTTGTAAGTGCATGCGTTGTAAAAGTGTGCGTTGTAACGACATACATCCGTTTATACCAACTAGGACGAACTACTGACCCGTACTGGTCTGAAAGTCCTGGGGTTTACATTTTCATGATACTAGGCTGAGCTGCTGCCAGACTCGGGGATGAAAGTCCACACAGTGTGTCATATACCTACTCGGAGGAACTTTTGTTTCGAACATTGTAACTTGTGTATGGTGCTTAGGGGGTGTTATACAGGGAGTGAGAAGGTAAATTCGCGCGTATCAAATCAATTTGGTATTTGTCAAGTGCAAACTACTGGCGCTGGTGGCGTAGGCTGAGCTGCTGACGGACTCGGGGTAAAGCCGGTGAACTACTGACCCCTACTGGTCTGAAAGTGCTGGGTACGGAAATTAAGTGAGGTATTGCCTAGAGTGTCATGCTGCTAAATTGAGCTGCTGCTGGACTCGGGTATGAAACTGCGAGCCTGTGTTTGCTTTTGGTGGACTTGGCCCTTTTGGCAGGTTCACCCCCTGAACTTTTTGCCTTGAGCTCTGACATAGTGGTAGTGATTTTTGGCCTCTGCGCACGTTAGCACTGTGGCCCAGTGTAAAGTGCGTGTGCTCTCTTGAGTGCGTGTGGTGAGATGGGCCTGCCCTCCCATAGGAATGCATGGGGGATATGTGTGTCCGTGGTAGTTCCTGGTGTGAGAGGAGAGCAGGGTCGAGTTTGGTATGTGCGAACTCGTGAGAATAAATGCTGCGCAATGGTGTGCGCAGATTTATGGTGAATGGTGGAGAAGTGCCACTTCTAGAAGTTGGCATTTCTGTGTACTGTGTGTCTGCCTGTCTGATGTGGAGTGGATGTCTGGATTGTGATTGACAGGAGCTGAGAGGGCTGGGGAATTCCAGGAGCCAGGGTGAGTCTGCCTGGTGGTGAATTGATGAGATCTGCATGTAGATGGGGGGGAGGAGTTGCACCTTATATTGGGAGTACTAAATTGGCTGCCCACAAGCGAATATTACAAAATATTCGGGCGAAAACCAATAAAGATCAAAATTACCCAGTTGCTAGACATTTTCAAGCAACACATGACAGCAATTCCAGGCATCTCAAATATTATGTGATTGAGGCCATTCCGGTCACCAAAAGAGGAGGTGACAGGGAAGTGAAGCTAAGACGCCTAGAAACTAATTATATATTGGAGTTCGACTCCAAATATCCAAGCGGTCTTAACACAACAGAAGATCTTCATACATTCTTATAATCATCATAAACTTTCCTGTCAATAACTATATCACCACCAGTCACCATCAGTAGATTAATGAATTTAGATATTATTGCTTTCTATGCCTTTTTAAACAGCTAAGCTAATTCTTATTATCTTTTATGGATTTTATGAATATTTATATAGGCTCTGTTCTTTAAAGATTGATTTTAGACATATGGGTGTCGATTCCGATCCTGGAAAAACCGGGTACGAATCGTCGGACGGAGCGTTTTCTCCGTCCGACCCGTACCCGGGAAAAACACCTTAAAACCCGCAAGTACGATTCGTACAGAAACACCATTTCCGTACGAATTGCAAAAAACACCGACCGGCAAAAAAAAAACATACAAATCGGATCCGGGACACCGCGGACGTGACGTCCGGACGGAGTCAGGCAGCGTTTCACGAACCAGCAAGTACGATCCGTGCCCACGTCACTCCGCACGGATTATATTTTACGGCAGCCAAAAACTGCCGGGAAATCAGGACGACGCGCAGAAGGAGCACCTGTACGCGTCGGACAGCCATGGACCCCAACCTACGTGTCATCCCGGCCCTCATAGCAGTCCACCTGGTGTACAGGAACCGACGCAGATGCCGCAGAAGGTCAGAACACCCAGGGGCAAAGGGGGGGCAGGGGCAGGAAACATACCCCCCCAAGTTAAAAATCATACATTCCCTGTACATACCTGACCCCAAGGGCATGGTCACTTCGGAGGGCGGGGGCGTCTCCACCTAGGCCTGCGTCCGCCACAACGGAAGTCGACATGGACGCGAACCGGCAACACAACAATTGTGGTACGCACCGTACCCACGCCTTAAGAGCGTGGGTACGGGTCGTACCACGCCCACCCCTACGTCACCCCAACAATGGTGGTACGGCCCGTACCCACTGTCAAAGGCATGGGTACGGGTCATACCACGCCCACCCCTACGTCACCCCAACAATGGTGGTACGGCCCGTACCCACGTCCCAAAGGCATGGGTACGGGTCGTACCACGCCCACCCCTACGAAACCCCAACAATGGTGGTACGGCCCGTACCCATGCCTGTGGGACGTGGGTACGGGCCGTACCGCCATTGTTGGGGTGCCGTCGGGGTGGACGTGGTACGACCCTACCCACGCTCTTGAGGGAGGGTACGGGCCGTACCCCTACGGCAGCCCAACAATGGCGGTACGGCCCGTACCCACGTCCCGAAGGCATGGGTACGGGTCGTACCACGCCCACCCCTACGTCACCCCAACAATGGTGGTACGGCCCGTACCCATGCCTGTGGGACGTGGGTACAGGCCGTACCGCCATTGTTGGGGTGCCGTAGGGGTGGGCTTGGTACGACCCGTACCCACGCTCTTAAGGCGTGGGTACGGGCCGTACCCCTATAGCACCCCAACAGTGGCGGTACGGCCCGTACCCACATCCCAAAGGCATGGGTACGGGTCGTACCACGCCCACCCCTACGTCACCCCAACAATGGCAGTACGGCCCGTACCCATGCCTGTGGGTCGTGGGTACGGGCCGTACCGCTATTGTTGGGTTGCCGAAGGGGTACGGCCCGTACCCATGCCTTAAGAGCGTGGGTACGGGTCATACCACGCCAGTGGACAGAAACATAGGGGTGTGTGGCCAGCAGCCCCAGCAGTGTCCAGACACAGGAGGGGTGGGTGCAGAGTCCACCCAGCAGTGCCCAGACACAGGAGGGGTGGGTGCAGAGTCCTCCCAGCAGTGCCCAGACATAGGAGGGGTGGGTGCAGAGTCCTCCCAGCAGTGCCCAGACACAGGAGGGGTGGGTGCAGAGTCCTCCCAGCAGTGCCCAGACATAGGAGGGGTGGGTGCAGAGTCCTCCCAGCAGTGCCCAGACATAGGAGGGGTGGGTGCCTATCACTCCCAGCAGTGCCCAGACACAGGAGGGGTGGGTGCAGAGTCCAACCAGCAGTGCCCAGACATAGGAGGGGTGGGTGCAGAGTCCTCCCAGCAGTGCCCAGACATAGGAGGGGTGGGTGCCTATCACTCCCAGCAGTGCCCAGACACAGGAGGGGTGGGTGCCGAGTCCTCCCAGCAGTGCCCAGACATAGGAGGGGTGGGTGCCTATCACTCCCAGCAGTGCCCAGACACAGGAGGGGTGGGTGCAGAGTCCTTCCAGCAGTGCCCAGATACAGGAGGGGTGGGTGCAGAGTCCTCCCAGCAGTGCCCAGACACAGGAGGGGTGGGTGCAGAGTCCTCCCAGCAGTGCCCAGACACAGGAGGGGTGGGTGCAGAGTCCTCCCAGCAGTGCCCAGACATAGGAGGGGTGGGTGCAGAGTCCTCCCAGCAGTGCCCAGACACAGGAGGGGTGGCTGCAGAGTCCTCCCAGCAGTGCCCAGACACAGGAGGGGTGGGTGCTGAGTCCTCCCAGCAGTGCCCAGACATAGGAGGGGTGGGTGCAGAGTCCTCCCAGCAGTGCCCAGACACACGAGGGGTGGGTGCAGAGTCCTCCCAGCAGTGCCCAGACATAGGAGGGGTGGGTGCAGAGTCCTCCCAGCAGTGCCCAGACACAGGAGGGGTGGCTGCAGAGTCCTCCCAGCAGTGCCCAGACACAGGAGGGGTGGCTGCAGAGTCCTCCCAGCAGTGCCCAGACATAGGAGGGGTGGGTGCAGAGTCCTCCCAGCAGTGCCCAGACACAGGAGGGGTGGGTGCAGAGTCCTCCCAGCAGTGCCCAGACATAGGAGGGGTGGGTGCAGAGTCCTCCCAGCAGTGCCCAGACATAGGAGGGGTGGGTGCCTATCACTCCCAGCAGTGCCCAGACACAGGAGGGGCGGGTGCAGAGTCCTCCCAGCAGTGCCCAGACATAGGAGGGGTGGGTGCAGAGTCCTCCCAGCAGTGCCCAGACATAGGAGGGGTGGGTGCCTATCACTCCCAGCAGTGCCCAGACACAGGAGGGGTGGGTGCAGAGTCCTCCCAGCAGTGCCCAGACATAGGAGGGGGGTGCCTATCACTCCCAGCAGTACCCAGAGACAGGAGGGGTGGGTGCAGAGTCCTCCCAGCAGTGCCCAGACATAGGAGGGGTGGGCGCAGAGTCCTCCCAGCAGTGCCCAGACATAGGAGGGGTGGGTGCCTATCACTCCCAGCAGTGCCCAGACGCAGGAGGGGTGGGTGCAGAGTCCTCCCAGCAGTGCCCAGACACAGGAGGGGTGGCTGCAGAGTCCTCCCAGCAGTGCCCAGACATAGGAGGGGTGGGTGCAGAGTCCTCCCAGCAGTGCCCAGACACAGGAGGGGTGGGTGCAGAGTCCTCCCAGCAGTGCCCAGACACAGGAGGGGTGGGTGCAGAGTCCTCCCAGCAGTGCCCAGACATAGGAGGGCTGGGTGCAGAGTCCTCCTAGCAGTGCCAAGACAAAGGAGGGGTGGTGAAAGAGTCCTCCCAGCAGTGCCCAGACATAGGAGGGGTGGGTGCCTATCCCTCCCAGCAGTGCCCAGACATAGGAGGGGTGGGTGCCTATCACTCCCAGCAGTGCCCAGACACAGGAGGGGTGGGTGCAGAGTCCAACCAGCAGTGCCCAGACATAGGAGGGGTGGGTGCAGAGTCCTCCCAGCAGTGCCCAGACATAGGAGGGGTGGGTGCCTATCACTCCCAGCAGTGCCCAGACACAGGAGGGGTGGGTGCCGAGTCCTCCCAGCAGTGCCCAGACATAGGAGGGGTGGGTGCCTATCACTCCCAGCAGTGCCCAGACACAGGAGGGGTGGGTGCAGAGTCCTTCCAGCAGTGCCCAGATACAGGAGGGGTGGGTGCAGAGTCCTCCCAGCAGTGCCCAGACACAGGAGGGGTGGGTGCAGAGTCCTCCCAGCAGTGCCCAGACACAGGAGGGGTGGGTGCAGAGTCCTCCCAGCAGTGCCCAGACATAGGAGGGGTGGGTGCAGAGTCCTCCCAGCAGTGCCCAGACACAGGAGGGGTGGCTGCAGAGTCCTCCCAGCAGTGCCCAGACACAGGAGGGGTGGGTGCTGAGTCCTCCCAGCAGTGCCCAGACAAAGGAGGGGTGGGTGCAGAGTCCTCCCAGCAGTGCCCAGACACACGAGGGGTGGGTGCAGAGTCCTCCCAGCAGTGCCCAGACATAGGAGGGGTGGGTGCAGAGTCCTCCCAGCAGTGCCCAGACACAGGAGGGGTGGCTGCAGAGTCCTCCCAGCAGTGCCCAGACACAGGAGGGGTGGCTGCAGAGTCCTCCCAGCAGTGCCCAGACATAGGAGGGGTGGGTGCAGAGTCCTCCCAGCAGTGCCCAGACACAGGAGGGGTGGGTGCAGAGTCCTCCCAGCAGTGCCCAGACATAGGAGGGGTGGGTGCAGAGTCCTCCCAGCAGTGCCCAGACATAGGAGGGGTGGGTGCCTATCACTCCCAGCAGTGCCCAGACACAGGAGGGGCGGGTGCAGAGTCCTCCCAGCAGTGCCCAGACATAGGAGGGGTGGGTGCAGAGTCCTCCCAGCAGTGCCCAGACATAGGAGGGGTGGGTGCCTATCACTCCCAGCAGTGCCCAGACACAGGAGGGGTGGGTGCAGAGTCCTCCCAGCAGTGCCCAGACATAGGAGGGGGGTGCCTATCACTCCCAGCAGTACCCAGAGACAGGAGGGGTGGGTGTAGAGTCCTCCCAGCAGTGCCCAGACATAGGAGGGGTGGGCGCAGAGTCCTCCCAGCAGTGCCCAGACATAGGAGGGGTGGGTGCCTATCACTCCCAGCAGTTCCCAGACGCAGGAGGGGTGGGTGCAGAGTCCTCCCAGCAGTGCCCAGACACAGGAGGGGTGGCTGCAGAGTCCTCCCAGCAGTGCCCAGACATAGGAGGGGTGGGTGCAGAGTCCTCCCAGCAGTGCCCAGACACAGGAGGGGTGGGTGCAGAGTCCTCCCAGCAGTGCCCAGACACAGGAGGGATGGGTGCAGAGTCCTCCCAGCAGTGCCCAGACATAGGAGGGCTGGGTGCAGAGTCCTCCTAGCAGTGCCAAGACAAAGGAAGGGTGGTGAAAGAGTCCTCCCAGCAGTGCCCAGACATAGGAGGGGTGGGTGCCTATCCCTCGCAGTAGTGCCCAGACACAGGAGGGGTGGGTGCAGAGTACACCCAGCAGTGCCCAGACACAGGAGGGGTGGCTGCAGAGTCCTCTCAGCAGTGCCCAGACATAGGAGGGGTTGGTGCAGACTCCTCCCAGCAGTGCCCAGACACAGGAGGGGTGGGTGCAGTGTCCTCCCAGCAGTGCCCAGACACAGGAGGGGTGGGTGCAGAGTCCTCCCAGCAGTGCACAGACACAGGAGGGGTGGGTGCAGAGTCCTCCCAGCAGTGCCCAGACACAGGAGGGGTGGGTGCAGAGTCCTCCCAGCAGTGCCCAGACATAGGAGGGTTGGGTGCAGAGTCCTCCCAGCAGTGCCCAGACACAGGAGGGGTGGGTGCAGAGTCCTCCTAGCAGTGCCCAGACACAGGAGGGGTGGGTGCAGACTCCTCCCAGCAGTGCCCAGACACAGGAGGGATGGGTGGAGTGTCCTCCCAGCAGTGCCCAGACACAGGAGGGGTGGCTGCAGAGTCCTCCCAGCAGTGCCCAGACACAGGAGGGGTGGGTGCAGAGTCCTCTCAGCAGTGCCCAGACATAGGAGGGGTGGGTGCAGAGTCCTCCCAGCAGTGCCCAGACACAGTAGGGGTGGCTGCAGAGTCCTCCAGCAGTGCCCAGACACAGGAGGGGTGGGTGCAGAGTCCTCCCAGCAGTGCCCACACATAGGAGGGGTGGGTGCCTATCACTCCCAGCAGTGCCCAGACACAGGAGGGGTGGGTGCAGAGTCCTCCCAGCAGTGCCCAGACACAGGAGGGATGGGTGCAGAGTCCTCTCAGCAGTGCCCAGACGTAGGAGGGGTGGGTGCAGAGTCCTCCCAGTAGTGCCCAGACATAGGAGGGGTGGGTGCCTATCACTCCCAGCAGTGCCCAGAGACAGGAGGGGTGGGTGCAGAGCCCTCCCATCAGTGCCCAGACATAGGAGGGGTGGGTGCCTATCACTCCCAGCAGTGCCCAGACACAGGAGGGGTGGGTGCAGAGTCCTCCCAGCAGTGGACAGAGACATGGTGGTGTGTACAAGGTGTGTACAAGTAGCAAAACTCCATGGGTGCATGAAGGCATACACAAAGTGCGACTATATTGAGAGTGGCATGCCAACACATCACTGACAGCAGTGTCCTACTCCCATGAGGGTGGATGTCCATCCCCCACTGCATGACACACCACATGTGGGTGTGATGACAAATGACACATGCTTACCCACCCCTGGCGCTGGCACCACAATACACACACTGAGAGCATGCAACAAGACTGTATATTCATGTGCCACCCTACTAAACTAAGAGACCCAAAGGGAACACACACTGTCACGCACATGCCAGGACTGATAGGAATGTACAGGTGCTGGGGCAGCCAACAAGTTGGTGCCTCCCATGGAAGGAAAAGGGTGCAGTACCCACAGATACAATGCCCACAATTGTCAGACAGGTGCCCAAAGACCCTGCAGAATACGTAACACATGTGTGCGAGGCTGGGAGTACACACATGCATAGTGCGTAAAAGGGAACATGTCCACATGAAGTCATGTCAATATACTCCATACACAAGTACAGTGACCACCAAGGATGCCACAAATGATGCAGGTGGAGATATTGCTGAGCATGCATGGCCAAAGTTGAAGGGATCCGTCACACACCCAGGAAATGTAGACAGAGCTCAGCACAACAATTGGGAAACACCCTGCAGGGAAGATGTCAGGGTCCACAGAGGAAGGAACACACCTTGGGTCAATGTCACCATACAGTAAGAGCTTACATGACCAAAGATTATTTGCAGATACCTTGTGATGGCACACAGATACCAGGGTCCACCCCATGAGCAGCACACTACAACATTTCCCAGACACCTAACACATTATCACCATCCCAAATCATGGAGCAGCACCACCAACAGCAAGACCAGAAAAGCATTTGTGTGCAAATGAAAACCAAAATGCTTTATTCAGCATAAAAAATTATAGCAAAAGAAATGTCCACTATATACAGGGCCCATAGGCCAGGCCATGTGCGAAGTCCTGGTGGGGGACACTTGGGGACGTGTCTCCCCTAGCTTGCCTGCACAGTTCACTCTTCCATATCATCCACAGAAGGGGGGGCATCATGTGGGGGGGAAGGACCAGGCACCGCAGGGACAGGAGGGGCAAGGGTAGGTGTTGTGGGTGCAGGGACGGATGACTCCACCACAGGGGGTGGGGCAGCGCCAAAGGTGGTGGTTAGCAGGGCGCTGCACATGGTTGCAAGCTCTTCCAGCATCTCCCCTGCACCCGAATGAACCACAGGCCCCAAGGAGGGGGGGGTCAGAGGGATGGGTTGCAGCGCTACTGGGGGAGGATGTGGACAGGGGGGGACTCAACTACCCTGGCCGGGCACTGCCTCCACCGCTTGCGGGGTGGTGCCACACTGGGGCTGAGGGACACACTGGCAGTGAATGACTCTTTGTCCGACTGTTGGGCAGGAGAGCTAAGGGGAGTGGTTTTGGAGGAAGTGGGTCGTGAGGACTGCGGACTCCCACTGTGGCTGCGTGTCTGCCGTTTGCCCCCGACCCAGTGGGTGTGCCTACTTCCCCCTGTGTGTGTGTGACAGGAGGTGTGCGCTTGCCCTTCCCTGGTGGTGTGCTGCCTGTGTCTGGTGGGGTGCGTGCATGGGGACGTCTGGGTGTGCTTGGGACAGGCATGGGAGTGGGAAGTGTGGATGGTGCAGGGGTAGGGGGGGACAGAACGCTGCAGGAGACCCACTGCTGCAGTCAGCGACAAGTCTATGGACCTCAGCAACCACCGTTGGTCAGACATCGCTGCTGACATGCCCTCCATGTACGACACCATCTGTGTCAGCAGTCTGGTGTGGCCATGGAGGACATTAAGCTGCGATGTCTGACCAACCTGCAACTGCCGCAGAATGTCCACAGACTCAGCATTGACGGCAGCAGGGGAGACAGGGGCAGGGGGTGCGGTGCTTGGCAGGAAGGAGACATGTTGGCACCTAGCACGAACGGAAGGGACTCGAGCAAGTGGGAGGCCGGTGATGGGAATGGAGAGGGCGGCGAGAGATGGAGTGCTGCTTTCAGCTCTGGGAGCAGCCTCCGCCCCCTCTGGGAGCTCAGCCTCGGACCCGTCAGCGTCATAGTCGGTGGTGGGACTGGGCAGGTCCTCCGCATCACTCCCCTCGGCCTCCGTGCCACTCGCTGCGCCAGACTCGCCAGCACTGGTGGCACCGGTGCTGGATCCCTCCTCAAGGTCCATGCCAGTGTCTCCCTCGGTTTCCCCCGACGATGCTGTGGGCAAGGTGAAGAGACAGGAATAATTAGACACCTGTATACATATGACACATGATTCAAAACTACATAGGTCACAGTGCATAGCATGAAAAACAACATGAGTAACATCTACAATACTACGCACATATATAGGCCCTACACCACACTCCTATGTCGGGACTAAGCAGCAGTGCCAACTAACATGGACCCCACAATGACTGAATGGCCAGGGCACAGGCAAGCTCACAACACATGTAACACACCACCCCCACACATGATGTTGCAAGCATTGGGCACTTGGATTAACTGCCAGCCTAGATAACCTTGTGCAAGAGGGACTACCCACTGACCCGGGAACACATGTCAAGGAGAGGAAGGGAGGAGAACAGCATGGGTTGACTTTGTGGAACAGGATATGCACTGCACATATAAACCCTGGCAGTGTATCCATGCGACTGCGCACTTCCAAAAGCTGGTGACACACAACAAACACACATGTACCTACCCCCTTCCTGCTGCTGCTTCTCCAGTAAGCGCCTATCCAAGTCAGGGAAGACCACCGCCAGCACACGCTTCATGATGTGGGTCAGGCGTCGGCGCCCACGGTTCTTCTTCCCTTCTGGTGAGTCCCCCAGCAGGACCCGGGAGATCCTCCGGGTCCAGCACCGAATATCCTGCCAGCGTTTCCTCACCTGGGCCAGGCTCCACTTCCGACCCTCCACCAACCTCATGGCCCTGACGGCCACCTTCCAGATCTCCCCCTTGGCATAGGTGCCTACCTGTGAGGATGACAAAGTGAGACAACATCAATACACCTGCTACATGTCACAAAGACACACATTTTAACAATTTGGCAGGTGTGAACAGGGCATAGTATGCAGCCAACTCATTGCACCTTTGTCATAGGGACATTATCCTCTGGGGAAGGCAAAATGCACTACGTGGCATTGAAAGTACACCGGTGGAATGAGGGGTGCGACACAATCAATGATCATGGCTCACACTGTGCATCACAAGCTACACCAGAATCATGTACAGCACCTCACAGCAGTCACATGCCCCCGGCCACTGACGAAACCTCAGCAGAGTACACAGACACACACAGGCACAGGACAATCACCTGCCATTGGCAACTGCGGGTACAAACCTCACTCTGCACATCTGCCACTTGACTGGGGGGTGTCACAGGTGTTGGGCTAGCCCAGCACGTCAGACACACAGCACTGCTCCCTGCTCACATCAGATGGGTAGGGTATATGCATCCCTCATGCATCTGGGCTGCAACACTCCACATAGACACTCACCCACATGACAGGGGACTTACACACACACCAATGTCCAGGGGACGATACATCATTTGGACACTCTCACCACAGGTACACTCAACTCACACACATCTGTGGGTACAGTCACCTGTCACACTGGGGGGAACACAGAATCACATCAGGGCTGTAGAAAACAACATTCCCAAGTGGATTAGCCAGGCTGAATGTGGCATGCACCATGCAGTGATTGTCACAGTAAGCACTATGCAAGTGAGGAGTGCAGACATGCACCACAGCATGCTCTGCATGGGAGACATGAGACATTCCCCCCGGGACCCACTCTAAACAACATTGCATGTCTGTCACACCTGGACACAATGCCAGAAGTGACAGTCACACTCACCTGCTCCACTGGTCTCCCATACAGGCTGGGGTACTGTGGGAGGATGACATCCAGCAATAGCACATTCTCCTCCAGGGTGAATGGCTGGGTCCTCTCCACAGACCTGGACATGGTGCCAGAGGAATCACGAGCAGCAGCAGTGGTGTGGAATGAAAGGTTGTGCAGGCAAGTGCTCTCTCATGGGACCTGGCTGCCTTATATTTGCCTTGCTGGCCTGTTTCATTTACAGGAGTACAGAGTGATTGGTCAATCTCATTTGCATCCTACGTTTCCTCCAATCCCTTTAAACCTACCCCAGTGAGGGGCTTTGCATGGTTTAAAAATTGAGCATGATGTCAAATCAACAACCACTTGGCAACATAGTATATTGTCTCCAACCGACTCTTGCTGGCCACCTGATGAAAAAATTTGAACTTGAAACTCGGTCTCCATGACAACCAGCATGCATTTAGGCCCTTATACTTGTCCCTCATGTGTCCTCTATGTAATTTCACTATACACACACAGGTACAGTGCGTTCCATGCCCCTAGGGCACCACTACTCCAGTGATACGGTCCGTACATGCGTGTGTAGGGTCCGTATCACTATGGTTGTGTTGCCATAGGCGTACCCCATAGGGATACGGTCCGTACACGTGTGTGTAGGGTCCGTATCACTATGGTTGTGTTGCCATAGGCGTACGCCATAGGGATACGGTCCGTACACGCGTGTGTAGGGTCCGTATCGCTATGGCGTACGCCTACCGCAACACAACCATCAATATTGGGCAACCTGTAACTGCTACCACAGCCACCTACCGCTGACTCCGACCGCTGTGTACCGCCCCTTCTCGCCGGACCCGCTTCGCGGGTCCCGCTTCGCGGTAACACAGCGGCTGCAATACTCCAAAGGGCTTCTTCCAACCGGCAGGGCTGCGAGGGTAGAGCGGAGGACTCCACGGACCAGGAGTCCCCGCGCGCCCGTTACCAGCTGGGCTCCTCTCCCTGCCGGCCCCGCCCCCAATCGCCGGTAAAGTTAAAAGGCAGTCGAGCCTCACATCAGGTGGATTTCTCCTATCAATATTGGGCAACCTGTAACTGCTACCACAGCCACCTACCGCTGACTCCGACCGCTGTGTACCGCCCCTTCTCGCCGGACCCGCTTCGCGGGTCCCGCTTCGCGGTAACACAGCGGCTGCAATACTCCAAAGGGCTTCTTCCAACCGGCAGGGCTGCGAGGGTAGAGCGGAGGACTCCACGGACCAGGAGTCCCCGCGCGCCCGTTACCAGCTGGGCTCCTCTCCCTGCCGGCCCCGCCCCCAATCGCCGGTAAAGTTAAAAGGCAGTCGAGCCTCACATCAGGTGGATTTCTCCTATCAATATTGGGCAACCTGTAACTGCTACCACAGCCACCTACCGCTGACTCCGACCGCTGTGTACCGCCCCTTCTCGCCGGACCCGCTTCGCGGGTCCCGCTTCGCGGTAACACAGCGGCTGCAATACTCCAAAGGGCTTCTTCCAACCGGCAGGGCTGCGAGGGTAGAGCGGAGGACTCCACGGACCAGGAGTCCCCGCGCGCCCGTTACCAGCTGGGCTCCTCTCCCTGCCGGCCCCGCCCCCTTGGGGTCCTTAGATCTCCCATAAAGGAAAGGTAACAATTCCGCTGCGCGGGAGCGCGCGGGAGGGCGCCGGGAGAAGCCCGGGACAAGGGCGGGACCGTCTGTGGCCGTCCGGGGTCGGACGAGGTTGGGTTGGGCCTAGAGTCTTGGTTCTTTGTACATTCACCGTCTCGTTACACCGCATACTACATTTTGCGTTATATTGTGGCACCTTTATTAATTTTCAACTATGGCCCTAAGATCGGGTAAACAGCGCCTAGTGCATATTCAAACCTCTAAGGGTGTTGTCTCAGGCCCCCTTGACGCTTTTTTCACCCGAGCCACAGGGATACTAGAAAAAGAAATAGAACTAGCCGAGCATAGATTGTCCCTGGACTTAGTTACTGGGAAACGCTCATCTATTGGTGCCCTGGCCCGTGTTAAAAGCCCTTTAACTAATGCTGCATTTAATTGTATCTCTACTTCAGAGATTGAAGCGATAGCTCATGTAGATGGGGACGGAGATCCAACATCCATGTCTAATGATAACTTTGAACCAAAATCTGATAATAACCTGACCTGTTTAGAAGAGGATAGCCAAAATACGAAGGACGACGAGAGTAGCCTGTCCAGAACCCCCCAACTTTACCCTCTAACCTTACCCAGCATGCCTGCTTTGCCTCCAGTACTTACCAATCAGGTTCCACGGAAAAGAAAGCACGCCCCAAGCTCAACGGGAGAAATTGTACAAAAACAACCTAAAATAGATCATGTTAATAGCTCCTCTCATTCCCAGACCATACAAGAACCCCCAATAGTGTACTGTCCTTCATTGGTCCATTCAGGGTCTTCTAATCCATGCCCAACATGTTATAGCAGTGACGATGTCCTGTTGGTAAAAATAGAAGCAATGATTAAAACCTTATTGCATCCGATCTTAGAAAATACCAGGATATTGTCCGCTAAAATAGATGTCCTGGAAGCAGCGGTCAATATTAACATGGACCTCTTGCAAAACTTAACGACTACTAGTTTTAAGGCAAGGGGCCCTAAAGGGGGTGCTAACCAAGAAGGGGGGTCAACCACAACTATCCCCGTAGGGACACCTTCTACTATTATTATTAAAAAACCACTAACAGGAGCAAAAACCACAGCTACTACATCGACTATTGTTTGCAGAGCCCTTACTAAAGAAACACCAAAGGCTAAATGCCCAGTGGCAACTAACAACACGCAGGGGAAAAAACCTCCAGCAAATGGCGCAGTAAATCTACCTAATAACACCCCAGCACAGACTTCCATAACGGGTAGGGAGAGGAAATCCACTCTCCAAGATAGGAATCCGAGGACAGACAACAGAAACTCACGACAGCCACCCAGAGTAAATCTACCTCCCGAAACGTCACAATACACCATCGTTCTAACCGGAGTGGCCCCCCTAAGAGAAGGTATTAAAGAATCACAAGGGGATCTGCGGAATAAGGTCATCTTCTGGCTAAACAAACATCGCCCTTTGCCCCCGTCATCTCCCACCGAAATCCTCTTTGTAAGGAGAGTAGAATGGGTAGGCAAGGGCGAAAAAGATCTGGAAGGGGACTGTATTTTAGTTTCATTTAGAGACCCGTGGGTGGTGGAAAGAATCCAAAGGAAAGCTAGATTTGCCCATTTGGGTGATGTACAGACCTTACACCTTGGTTACTTCTACCCACATATGTACCCAATTAATCAAATGGGCCCCAATCATTGGAAACTTAAAGGGGGAATGTCCCGGGAGCCCATAATCCATCACCCACAATACTACCCTCCCCTTTTCAATCATTTCGAGGCACTGTCAGATCTAGAATGGGTTGACTGACTATGTACACCGACCCAGTTACCGAACACAGCTATAGGGAAGGGGGAGGGAGCGCATATCCCATTTAACCCCACTTCGGAACTAGCAAAGGAGCAACAGTCCCTTTTCCATAACAACACTAGTATGCTGAGGGGGCAAAGTGAGGAAGAGGCTTCCACCTCCAATATAGTTGTGACTAGTCTAACAAATGACAGCTTACCGAGCTCCCATTCCCCCCCCAATGTTAGCAATAACCATGTAGAGGTAAACTCTTTAATTTCACATATGGTATCTTGGAATGTTGCTGGAGTTAAGACCCGTATGATTTCTGAGGATTGGTTGGCCTTTATAGGTAAACATGAGGTTGTCCTCCTGCAAGAAACATGGGCCACATCTCCGTCTTATATGGCTGGATACATAAATTTTTTTAAACCAGCTATAAAAGGTATTAAAGGGCGGGCGTCAGGGGGTCTGATCACCTGGGTAAAGCAGGCCTGGTGTTTTTCAGTTTCTGAACTGTATGTGGATAATCCCGACATATTGGCTATAAGGCTGAGGGAAGTTGGGGGGCAGGAAATGCTTATTATTAACATATACTCTAGAGGCCTCCCTGGCGGCCGTGGCCCCAAGCTGATAGGCGCCCTAGACACATTATTAATGGGTTGGAATAAAGGCTCATTTATTATAATAGCGGGTGATATTAATTGCACAATTGAACCACTGTACCTGCCGGAAGATAACTGGGGGTTTGAAGAAGATGCGACCTGGAAAATCCCCGAACTTTCCAATAAACAGCCAGTCAAAGCAACGGAGGCTGCCCTGAATTGGACTGCTTTCTGCCTTACTTGGGGACTAAGGGCCGCAAACGGACGCACCAAATCGGACATTGGAGCCAATCCAACTTTTGACAATGGTGCGAGGAAAAGTCGTATTGACTACATCCTCATAAAAATGGAATATTGGAGTCTAATTGTCGATATGGAAATTGTATTGCGTCCGGAAAGCGACCACAACCCACTGTCCCTGAAAGTTAAAACGTATGGCATGAAAAGACTAGTGGAACCAGATCCAAGGGGGCAAGGGGTTGTAACCGTATCAAATGACCGCAGGAGACTGAAATGGTCAATCATATCAAATGATGCAATGATACAGGCCAACATTGAAAATGTGGTGACTAATTCTTTAAATAAAGTGAGGTTTGCTGTTGTTGAGAGGGGTCAGGGTGATTTAGACAAGATTATGGGTATACATGACAAATGCTTCTCTGAGCTTAAAACTATTCTCTCAAAACCTTGTAAGCCTAGCAACGGGCACCAGAATGCTCCAAGAGCAAAATGGTATAATAGAGAGTGTAGAGAGGCGCATAGTCACCTAATAGAGAAAGTTAAATCCAGAGACTCAAGTGCAATAAAAGAGGCCAGACAAAGGTACAAAAGAGTCCAATGGGAGGCAATGAGGGAATGGGAAGACGACTTTTGGGCAGACCTTTTGGACGCTAGTAAATCTAACAACCAGACCAAATTCTGGGATATCGTTAAATGTGGAAAAGACGGTGAATTCCGTATCCCGTCTAACAACGTATCTCCGGAAGTCTGGATAAATTATTACTCCTCACAATTTTGTACAGTAGTTGTTGACCCTACGTCTGCATCTAATCTGCTACCGGCAATACCCCCTGGCAACGTGACTATGTCCTTTACAGAAGCGGAAACGGAGCATGCAATAGGCCTAATCAAGAGAGGGAAAGCTCCTGGGTTAGATCAAATCCCAGTAGACCTATTTAAGCAAAACCTAGGCCTTTGGGTTCCCTATTTAACCAGTATATCTAACACTATAGCGAGAGGTGCCCATATACCCAGAACTTGGAAGGGGGCGGAGATCCTCCCTATACACAAAAAGGGTGATAGATCGAACCCAGGGAACTATCGCCCTATCAGCCTAATCGACTGCTTTCAGAAAGTTTTTGCCCGTATGATTCTGGCGAGGGTCCAAGGGTGGATTGAACTAGAAGGAATACTGTCCCCGCTACAGGCGGGCTTTAGATCTGGTATAAGTACCATTGACCAGGTTCTGAGGTTCTGCATGATTTTCTGGAAGGTCGTTATACTGGGGGGCGGCACCATCTTTGCTGCTTTCATAGATTTGAAATCAGCTTTTGATTTGGTGCCGAGGGGAAAATTATGGCAGGTACTAAGGGACCTAGGAATGCCGGGAGAACTGGTGGAGATGATTATCAGACTACACGAAGATAACTTTGCCAGGGTAAGATGGGGGTTACAAGGACAATATACTGACTCATTTCCGGTTTCACGGGGAGTCCGTCAGGGGTGCGTTCTCGCCCCCACCCTCTTCTTACTCTTTATAGATCAGGTAGTGAAATTCTTCGGTCCTATTAATACTGACGCACCGTCCTTGGCGGGGACTAAATTCCCAATGTTGATCTTTGCGGACGACACCCTTCTCCTTTCTAAGACTAGGGGAGGTTTGCAGTCGGCTTTAAATCACTTTGAGGAATATTGTAAACAGAACGACCTTCAGATAAATGTGGGGAAAACCAAGTTTATGGTTTTCTCCAGGAAAAAACCAATACGTAGTAGTGTACAACTTAACAGGGTTAACCTGGAACAAGTTGATACGATGACGTACCTGGGGGTCACTCTGGATTGCCGACTGTCTTGGAAACAACAAATAGTGACCCAACAGCTAAAACTTGCCCAATTGACTGGTTGTCTTTTGCGTGAGCAAAAGAAATCAATCACTAAAAGGGTTGTCCCCGCCCTTCAAATCTATGATGTTAAAATTAATGCTGCGACACTTTATGGGGCAGAGTTATGGGGTTTTATGGACCTCTCGAGTTTGTATAGGATACAGTGTAGGTTTCTTCGTAATCTGGTAGGGCTGCCCCAATCAACCCCACAGATTCCACTTTGCCACGACATGGGCTGCCTCCCAATATCGGACATGGCAAGATACAGAGTAGTGTCCACTTGGAGGCGCATATGGACTTCGGAGGATTTGGCCCTTTTTGCAAAAGAGCTAACCGAGGTAAAGGCCATGTGGGGATCGGAGCGAATCCCATGGCTTCGCTCGGTGAAAAGGAGCCTGCATGATATGGGCTTGAGCCATTTGTGGGTCTCGCCAGGTACGAACAACTTTCCACCGAAAAAGGAATTTAAGGGTTTATTTTGGGCCTCAACTCGCCTTCCCTTGGCACATGCCTCCAGTTCTGACAATTTGACGGGGCGTTTTTTAAGTTTTAAAATGGATCCAGCCCGGGAGGCATACTGGGACCTTATCCCCAGGTCAATGGATAAAAAACTATACCACCAATTCCGAGTGGGCTCACTACCCCTAAACTCCTTTACCTCATCTTGGGGCAATAGCTCCACCAACTCTTGTAGTCGCTGCCCCGGATGTAAGGAAACCGAGGGTCACTTTTTGTTTGCCTGTCCTCAATACAGAGAACCCCGCTTAAAATGGCTAAAACCCATTTTTAAACGTATGACATGTAAAAAATCCTCGGATGCTATTTGGGCTCTAAAAACAAACACCTCTGATTTTATTGTGATATGCTTGGCTAAGTACTTAGGCTGGGCATGGGTAATCAGAGCTAGGAGGAACTTAATTGTCTCTGGATCATAAAGTACAATGTGTATAGTGTTTATCTGTATATGTTTAAATCAATCTTTATGATCAGCTATATCCAATATCTTGTCCCAATAATGGTTTAATAATTTTTTTAATTGTATTTTTTTAGACTGATTGTATACTTGATAAACAAATTGATTTTTTATTCTTCCAGCATGAATTTGTATAATGTGGAGATTTTGACACTATTTTTAAATACTTGTTTAAATTGTCTTTTATGATTTTATCATCGAAATAAAGACATTAAAACCTGAAACCTGAGTGTGCAACTCCAACTGCCTACACAGCGCTGGCACGCCTTCCAGGCCCTGTCACACCAACCATGTCATGTCCCTCCTACTCCCCACGGGCTCTGTACCCCAACAAAGCCATGGGAGTGGTATTCCAGGCCTCTGCATGTAGTATGGTGTCGTTGTGCGACACATGGCACGGGTATCATGTCTCAGCGTGTCAGTCTACAATGTGTCCAGGATCCCCCTCTACACCATGACATGCACACTGCATCTCATCATCGTCTGGTGTCCCATTGCCAGCCAGGTGCTCCTCACCCTCCCCAAAGACGCAGTCCTTGCCAGTTCTCATATTGAATAATGCATGGTATCCATTGGCAGATGGCTGAACATCGGCCACCTGATGCTGGACTTGTACACGACTGAGGAGTTCATCTGTGGATTGTCCCCTTACAGCTGGGTCAACTGCTTGTGTCCCACCCGCAAGGGCCCTGCACAGGCACACAGTGTCCACGCACACGAGCTGGTGTGCATCATGGATTGCTTGCTCACATGTGCTATGCTGATCACCAGCATCTGTACCTCAGGCTTCAGCACACTCTGCATTATGCACAAGATCCACAGTTCGATCCACCTCAAGGCAAGACAGACCATCCCCCAGGTCAACTACAACATCCGTGTCTAATCCTACCCTGCACTCTACGGAGAAGTACGTTACAACTCCCATGATACTTGTCCACATCCAGGGTGCATCTGCACAGCTCTGCTTCAACATCCGGCAACTGAGCCACATCACCGTCCAACAGAGATAGCTGCAATGGATCGCTGTCAGCTGCAGGATGACCTTCACAATCCACGCCCACACTCAGGATGCAGCCCACGACCACGACCCCAACACAACCTTGTGGCACTGTCATCCAAGACCCCATTGTGCCATCTCCATGCATCCAACCTTGGCCTGGCCAACATTCTCCACATCCACCTGACTCCAGCATGCAGGACATAGTTCTCCCACCTGGCTACACATACCTGGGACTCCCACCCCAGGACACTCCACATGATCCCTGATCTCTGCGCATGACTGTTGCTCTTCGAAATAGGTCTGTCCGCACAGTTGTGCAGGCACCCCCTCAGCTGGTTGGGCCCATCACGGGTGAGTATGGTGCTCCATGTCTGTATTGGATGATACATTGTGACCCATGTGTGTCCTGTGCCAGACTCAGACCCCAGGGTATGCATGGTTGGAGTTACTTCAAAACTCAGGCATGGTTTGACTTTCCAACACACACATGTTATGGAATAATGCAAAATGACGGCATCATCTCGTGATTTTTATTAGTGGTGGGGTACATGTTTGGGGGATGTAAAGAGGTGCTCGCCGGGTGTCTGTAATCCAAAGTTCACAGGGGGAGTTGAGATCCTTGCCGTTGGAAGTCATCAGAGTCCATGCCACAGTCTTTGTCAACATTGGTCAGAGAGTGACCAGCAAGTTCATGTGGCAGAGAATTTCATTGGATGAGGTGCTGCTGTTGCGCCAGAGGGCCAGGTGCCAGGCCAGGTGGCCTGGGAGATGGTGATGGTCCGCTGACTCTCACGGTCTTTTGCGTGGACGACCCACCTTCCTCGGGGGACCCTCAGAAGCAGGCCGTGACGATGTCTGTGATGCTCCGTCGGACGAATCCTCCTCCTCCTGATCCCTCCCTGTGGCTGGTGTTGATCTTCGCCTGGTGGCACAGGGAGGGTTGCCCATGTTTTTGGCAATCTGATGGAGTGAACGGCTCATGTCCGTTAGCACCGCCGCAAGCTCAGCCTGTCTTGCCTCCATCCGTCCTTGGTGTTGCTGTTGACTGGCATATTGCTCGGCCTGCATGTTCTTAATCTCATTGAGGGTCTCCACTACCTGGCCGATGCCCCTGGTGTCACGCTGGTATGTGTCCAGGATGTTTCGGACGTGTGACATAACGGGTTCCTCAGCTGTCTGGTCAGGTTCGCGCCTCCGCCGTCCTCCACTCCCACCACCCCTGCCCACTTGAGCCTGGCCTGCCGTTGTGGGCACATCGGGTCTCCGGGACCCCTGAGGGATGGCATTTGCGGGGTCGCCTGCCTCCTCCTGGGTGCCCAGGGTACCTTGTCCCTCCTGGTCAGACTGGCTGCGTTGTTGTGTGCGAGCAGGGCTCCTGTGTGTATCCTGGGATGTGGCAGGAATGGGGGTGGTGGTTGGCACAGTTGTACCTGACCCAGGTGCTGCAGGTGCTTGGGCACCAGAGGGGCCTGGTTGGTCGGGGTCATCCACGGTGTGGTGAGAGTCGTTGCTGCCGGTGGGATCATCGTCACGCCGAGCCTGGTCCTGTGATTCTTCCCCCCCAGTGTTGGGGGGAGATCGACGACATTGCCCTGTGTGTGAGAGAGAGACAATGTTAATGGTGTTTCATGCGTCATCCATGTTTCATACATATTCAAGTTGGCACAGTTCCTCTGGGTAGTTGGATATGTCTAGCATTCCTCTCACAGTGCACTTGTGGATGGATATGTTGCGGGGGACAGATTGATATGTACTCCTGGTTATTTGGCCTGTCTAATGAGTGTTGGGATGCTTATTTGGCTATGGATTGGTCTTGTTGTGTCACATATCCATTGTGGGAGTGCCAATTTGCATTGGCTGCCCTGGGGGTGTGTGCTTGTGTAAGGGGGGGGTTGTGTGTGACCGGGCATGCTGTTGGGTGTGGTATGATTTGTCATTGGGTCTACCAGGTGATGTGTCTATCCCCTCATGGTGCATGCTGGCATGACAGTGAATGTGAGTTCCTGTGATAGGTAGGTGGCATGTGGAGTTGGTGTTTGAGTGTACAGTGGTCACATGATTGCCTTGTGCTGTCTACAGCAGGGCCAAGTGTCATCTACCTTGTCTGTACTTGGCAAGTCCCTGTGCATTGTGCATGGTGCATGGGTATGTCCCTTGCCACAGCTTTCAACACTTTTCCTATGTGTGACACACTCTTTGTTGTTGCATCATTTTTTAATGCAGTGAGCAGTGTAGCGAGCGTGTGTAGCGAGCGCTGCAGAACCGGCTTACGTGTTGCACTGTACGTGGCCAAATGGTGCTTTTTCATATCTATTGGAGAATGCAGGTAGGTAACTTATGCATTTGTGACTGGGTTCTAACAAACACAGTGAGTGGGTATACTGGGTGTAAGGTTAGGTTTGTGCCTGCAGCAAGGATCTACTCGTGCACAGTTTGACACATGGCCCAGTGATTTCCAAACGAAAAAGGGGTGTTTCACGCACTGCCAGACCTTGTCAACATGCACACAGTCCACCTGCTGATGAGCGGACATGCCCACACCACCCAAGGGTGATTTTGTCTCCCTCTGTCTCCCTCTCTCCCTCCCTCTGTCACCCTCCTTCCTCTGTCTGTCTCCCTCTGTCGCCCTCTCTCTCCCTCCCTCTCTCTCCCTCTCCCTCCCTCTGTCTGTCTCACTCTGTCACCTCAGCCCAGCTTCCTGGGCACACACACTTTGCAGGTCTTTCAAAGGCCATTGGCTTGTTCATGTGGCTTTGTTTAGAATCTCCCGGCCCCCATTGGGCAGAGTGTCTCTGAGTCTGCGCTGCTGCGGCGGTGTGTGCTGACACTCTTTCACAGTGATGCCTCTTCATTAGCTGCTGTTATATGCAAATTGGGCCTTCATACCCATGTCATCCTGCAACGCGGCCGCCATTTGCAGGCAACACAGTACAGTGTCGGGACACACTGTTTGTATAGCTCTGCCCTAGGCCATATGGGCTGAGGGCATTGGTGTCTGCTTCTGAGTTGCACAATGTGATTTTTGAGGCCCACCCTCCCGGCATCACGGACATCCTGTCTTGTATTGGTGTTTTGTGTGGCCTGTGACTTGGCATGGCCTTGCTTGGTGCATGGGGCATGGAGCCGCTAGTGGCATGTGCGCGTTTTTGGAGTGTGGTTGTGTCCGGTGATGGCTTTGGGGTAGTTGCATGCATTATGGTGAGTTGGGTTGTTGATGCGGTTCCCCCCATGTGGGGTGCGTTGTTTGTGTACTCACCAGGCTCGGCAACTCCTTCTACTCCGTGTACTCCCACCGGCGGCAGCGTGCGCATCACCTTCTCCTCCCAGGGATGGTAGTGTACTGGTCTGCGGGGCGGGCCACCTCCAGTGATGTTCCCCTGGTTATATTAAGTCTGTCATTTTGCGGCGGACCGTCCTCCGCAGATCGTACCACCTGGCTTGGCATTCATTCCTGGTCCTTCTGATGGGCGCAACAGCATTCACCCTCTCGATGATCCTCTGCCACATGGCTGATTTTGCTGCTACGCTGGTCTGTCTGACCAATGTTCCAAAAAGCTGTGGCTCGACTCTGATGATTTCGTTGACAAGGATCTCCAGCTCCGCTGTTGTGAACTTTGGATTCCTGTCTGTGGGCATGGTGTGGGGTGTGGGTGTGGATGGTTGTGGGTGTGTGTGTGGTTGTGAAGGTGTGTGTGTGAATGTGATGAGGGGGTGTTTGTGAAGGTGGTTGTGTGAAGGTGTGCAAGTGTAAGGTGTAGTCAAGGTTCAAGTATGGTGCTGTGGGTTGTCTGTGGGGTCTGGCAGCAGTGGGTCTGTTGCAAAGGCTCATGAATTGTGTGTGTGGGCCCTTTTTATTGGTCCATTTGTGGGTGTGGCTGTGTTTGAACTTTGGGTGGGTGTGTTATAAGGAGTGGTTGTGTTTTGGGCCTCTGTTTACCTGTTTGGCTGTTGCAGGTCAGTGTATTGGATGTATTTGGGCTTGTTGGACGTGTTTTGTGGTGTTGTGCGATTCAAATTGACTCTCTTTGTGGTGTTTTGCAGTGTCCTGGTTCAGTACGTGTGTTTTTCGCATCTGTGAGGTGCGTACATCGGCCATGTTGTTGTACAGTGCTCACATTTGCTATGGCTTGGTACGACTCGTACATGCGCAAGGCTGGGTGAGGGTGCTGGTGTAGGGGCCTGGGGTAGGGTGCGTACAGGCACGGGCAGGGTGTAGGGGCCTGGGGGTACATGCCGTACATACGTGAACCGAGGGTATGGCGCGTACATACGGGGGGGCTGGGGGTACGGCGCGTACATACGGGGTGCTGGGGGTACGGTGTGTACCCCAACCCCCGTATGGACGGGGGGGTATGCTCCGTATCTACGGGGTGGGGGTACACTCCGTACCTACGGGGTGGTGGTACGCTCCATACCTATGGGGGTAGGGTGGGGGTACGCTTCGTACCTATGGGGTGGGGGTACGCTCCGTACCTACGGGGATGGTGGTACGCTCCATACCTACGGGGGTGGGGTGGGGATGCGCTCCGTACCTACGGGGGTGGTGGTATGCTCCGCACCTACGGGGGTGGGGGTACGCTCCGCACCTACGGGGTGGGGTGGGGGTACTGTGCGGACATGGGGGGGTGCTGGGGTACGGCGCGTATGTGGGGGGGTGGGCTGGGGGGGTGTTCGGCGCGTATGCAGGCACATGTTTGGACGTCTCCATGGTTGCCATGGGAGTTCGCTGCAGACGGTGTTTTTTCCATACGGTTGTGCATTCGGATGGACGGGACGGATCGTACTTGCGCGCTCGGACTTCAGTTTACCGAATCGTACATAAAACTGTTCGGGGACGTGTCGGACACTGTTTCCGACCCGAGGACATGTCAGGGAATTTTCCCAATGCGATTCGTATGGATTTTTTAACATACGAATCGTACTTGCCAGTTTGTACGGGACTTGTACGATTCGTACGTAAAAAAATCCGGATACGATTCGTTCGGGGAATATTTTTAACGGATCGGAATCGGCACCATGGTTTTTTAATTGTGTGTTTTTATTATTGGTCTGATGGAATGGAGTTTTATGATATTTATGCGGCTGTTTAAATATTAAATATTATATATATATATATGTTTTCAATTTGATAAAACATATAATCTCTTCTAAAATTCAGATCCCTCTCGTAACATTAGCTCTAACAGTATTTGCAGCATTTTTTGTACAGGCCCTTTCATTATTTACACTATATTGTACCCAACTGACCTTTGGGCACATTTATAGCATTTAAGCACTTCAATAGCACGTACTGTAGCATATGGTCACTAGTGTTTAATGACATTAGGATTGGAGGGGTGATAACATGACGCTGGGTGAATGGGATGATTTCACTCGAGCATTTTAGGAAGTATCATATACTTGGAACTAATCGGATTATTTAAAATCCATGCATGTATACTTCTTCTGGACACCAAAGAGTAAACAGAAAAGATAAAAAAAAACAATATAACAATAAGGTCATTTGGAAATCCTCAGTGGCATAATGCACATTTGCACTATGTTGTAAATATGTACATTTTCTTAATTTTCATTTTCACTTAAGGTAGTGGGCACTATTCATACATATATAACATGTGTTTACACATTTATTGATGTTTTTCATGGACTTGATATCAGGAAATTGGTTGGCCATTCGAGCATTATGCTTGTATTTTCTTGTTTTGAACATTTGTTGTGACATCTTACAATTATAGGTGCTACAGTGATATTAGGATATGTTATTGAGAATTAAGGTATTTACCGTTATCAATTCTATGTTTAAGCAAATGTTCTAAATCAAATAGGCATTTTGCATATAGTGAATGAAAAGCATTTTTTGATTTGCTAATAACTTTGGCGTCGTTTGACGAATCTTTGCGAAATTCTCCCCAAAAAAACACTATCCAGGTCCGCTCCTATCCTGAAAAGTTTGGGGGTGATTTGTCAAGGGGGGGCTGAGAAAAAAGGGGTTCCCAAAACGCGTTTTCCCCATGTTAATTTCCATAGGAAATTTTGCTACGAGCTACAGCCCGGACTGCTGAATGGAATTACCCCAAATTTTGCAGAAAGTTAAAGCTTGGTTCAGAAAGCTACCTTTTTTTAAATTGTGTAAATCCATTCAGTAATTTTTGAGAAATTCAAAAAATAAGAGTCAAAAAATCAATTTCCCATAGGAAACTTTGTGCAAGGCTACAGCTGAAACTACTGAATGGAATTACCCCAAATTTGGCACAAAGGTAGTGCGTGGGTCAGAAAGTGACCTTTTTATTAAATGGTGTAAATCTGTTCAGTTGTTGCTGAGAAATTAGAAAAATTTAAGTTTCGATATCTGGGTGGAGCCTAAGTCCCGTGCACTAGCTTCACTGTGATTGGTTGCCAACACTTCAAACCAGGAAGTGTTGGCAGCCATCTTGTGGCTCGGTAGAATCGAGTCAGTAGAAAACAGAGAAACAAATGTAGAAACAAAAGAGGGGGGCAGAGTAGAAACACCCTGACCCCCTAGGCCTGGTTAGGGGGTCCCTGAAGGATCCCCAGGGCCCCAATTTTATTATAACTATTTTTTTTTAATCAGCATAATTCGCGCTGGGGTCGCGGGTTCCCGTGTTTTATTTTAATGAGACCCCGGGGTGGGTAGTTCCCGGGGGCATTTCTTAAAAAATAATAGAGGGGGCTCGCTGGGGCTGCAGGTGCCTGCTGAGATCCCCGTATTCTCGGGGCTTCACTCATGTTGGGAGGGGGGTTGCGCGGCCCCCCTTCTGGAGCTCTCCATCTGCTTATAACTTTGGCGTCGTTTGACGACTCTTTATGAAATTTTCCAAAAAAGTTTCTCTTTTTTTGATCAGCTCCTATCCTGAATGTTTAGGGGTGATTGGTCAAGGGGGGCTGAGAAAAAAGGGGGGGTGAAAACGTGTTTTATCAATGGATTTTCCATAGGAAACGTTAGACAAGGCTACAGGTCAAACTGCTGAACGGAATTATGTCAAATTTGGCAGGGAGAAAGGTCTTGGTCCAGAAAGTGCAGTTTTGTTGAAATGGTGTAAATCCGTTCAGTAGTTTTTGAGATATTTAAGGGAAAAAATATATATATATCTGGTCGTTGCCTTACTCCTGAGCACGAGCTTGCCTCTAATTGGCTGCTAACTCTTCAAAGCAGGAAGTGTCCTCTGATTGGCTGCTAACACTGGAAACCAGGAAGTATTAGCAGCCATCTTGTGCCTCGCATCGAGGGAAAATATAAAAGAAAGATTACGGGGCAATTTAATATAGCGGAGCTCTGTGTAATGATGATTTGGACGCAGTGAAGGTTTAAGATTTATTAACAATAAAGGAGAAATAGGTGAGCGCCAGGCAGCACGACTTCCACTCCAGTACACTAGTAGTAAGATAACCCTTTTACGCTCCCTGTGCCCAATATCACCACTTCGAGTGGACAGGCCGCAGTTGTCCCTCTGCGAGCCTGGGTACGAACTGTTCATAAGTCTTCCTATATGAGCATTGAAAAGCCATTTTGTGATTCAGTCCGTCAGCTGGCATCTGTCCGAGGCATTTCTGAAAACATACCAGAGCACTGTTTGTGAGAGATACCCATTTCACGCTGCCTCTCCCCATATCAGCAGGTAATGCACCCTCTTCCCAAATCACTAGCATACCGTCAACAACATTCTTGGGCCCGCAAGTCTCCCTCTGCGAACCACTGGTGGGCTCACAGCTCTTCTCGGCCCCGCACTTTTACGAGCCATGCCGCCGGTTTGCAGGTCTCTGAGAAGAGATGCAATGGAGGCAACGATGATGCAGGTCAGACACCCAACAGTACTCCGACATCCCCCAGCAGCAGCTGCTTGTCCCCGTTCACTCCCCACAAACAAATGTGACAGGAACGTTTTTAAATGTGGAGCCCAACAAATCAGCTGGTGTTGCAGTTTTAATAAAAAAGATGCTTGTGAGGTTGGACAAATAAGAATCTTAGTCATGTATGGATTTACATATAAAACATTTTATTAAAACAAAACAACAACAAAACTATGTGTGTAAAATATATTATTAAAAGAAAACAACAACAAATAAAACTATGTACAGCCATGGCGTGTCATCCCTCGACAATTTGTGAATCACAGCCTGCAAGACAAAAAGAAAAATAAGATGGTGCGTTATGCGTCCAGAAAATGAGAGAGAAAGATAGGGAGAGTGAGATACAAGGAAGATAGAGAGAAACAGTGTTAGAGAAAGGAAGAGAGAGATAGAGTAAGAGAGGGTGGAAGAGAGAGAACAAAAGAGAACGAGAGTATGGAAGACAGAAAGAAAGAGTAAGACAGAGAGGAAGACAGAGAAAGAGAGAAAGAGTGAGAGAGAGAAAGAGAGAGAGAGAGATACAAGGAAGAGAGAAACAGTGTGAGAGAGAAGAGAGAGAGAGAGAAAGAGAGAGAGAGAGGAAGACAGAGAGAGAAAGAGAGAAGAGAGAGAAAGAGTGAGAGAGAGGAAGAGAGAAATAGTGAAAAAGTGTGAGAGAGAGGAAGAGAGAGAGAGAGGAAGAGAGAGGGAGAAAGAGTGAGAGAGAGGAAGAGAAAGAGAGATAAAGAGTGAGAGAGAGGAAGAATGAGAGATGGAGAAGAGACAGAGAAAGAGAGAAAGTGTGAGAGAGAGTGAAAGGAAGAGATGGCGAGGGAGTGTTGAAACTAGAGAAAATATTCGCAGCTCACCTTTGTGTCACCGGTGTGTCTCCAAACACGTGCCGGGACATACTGCACCCTCAAGTTTAGTTATCTGAAAGATGGTATAGAATTAGTAATTGCAGACTATATACAACTGCACACGCGTAATTCTCTGTTTTGGCTCTGTGCACCCAGGCTGCTGCATCCCATCCACTTCCACTGCCAAGAGGTGTCTAACAGCCGCTGCACACCCAGGGCTATATTATCAAGACCGGCGATAACATTATCACCGCTTTAGCGTCATCTGCAATCGCCATTCCATCTGAATTGTGATCCCTGCTGTCAGCAGTGTAGAACGAAGGCAGTAGTCTGTGCCGCTGTTTTCGCAAGGGGGCCTGTGTCGAGGAGGCTCGTGGTCATGGCGGCTGCCACGTGGCAGGGTGAGGGCCGCTGCTCAGGCAGACGTATTGGCCTTCACACAAGTGAACCACACCTAGAGTCCCGGCCTATTTATTCACACTTCTACGCTGGAGTGGCGTATGTTGGCGCAGCCCACTGCGCATCTGTTTACAGGGGATGACGATATAGGTACATGACCGAGATCTTCCCCAGTGCCTGAGGTAACATGGTTGCATCCACTGTCCACAACACTACAAGCACCAGCAGTATATGTACACATGGAGAGGTTTGTGCTCTGCATAGTGAGGTCTGTCCAGCACATCACCGCTACACTTGGTATTGTGGGCATTATTATTGGTGGGTGACTTGCGCCCTTCACACATGTTTGGTTGCCACATCTCGCAACATTCAGCTATTGTGTGGCTGAGGGGCTATGCCGTTTCTGGAAGGTCCACTGTCCTGTTGTGCGCTGCCAAGGTGGTAGAAGGGGGGACGGTCCAGGGGGGGAGGTCCTGTGGGTGGTGGCAGTGGGTTTTGTGGCCTTCTTGGGTGTTGGAGGCTCCGTCAGGAGTGACAGGTGCGCTATATAAACCTTCCTTTTCATTTCATTTCATGATCAGTAGCTTTATGACAAGTGTTAGTCTTCAGATGTGATTCTGGGCTGAGCTCCCTTTCACACCATAGATAGTCGTCCTACTTTACACCAGTAAAAGGCAGATGGAACCTTCCTACTGCTAACGCAGCTTATCGCCAGTTTTTGGATTTCACCGCAGAGTTGGCTGCTCGTTGAAAATATTGGGAAGTGGTGTTTTCATGTTATTTTTGTACAGGAATGCCTACTCTGCATATTATTTGCGATACTTGTTGCTCTCATTTGTGGCAATTTTTTTTTGCGGAAGCTATTGCTGGAAAACTGGCGATATCGCCTATTTTCACCAGGTTGAAAATGGAATGATAATTTAAAATCACTGAAAAACCATAGGTTTAATGAACATTATAATTAGAAATTAGCATTTAAAAAACCTTTGAAATTCACTAAAAAAACTATAGGTTTCAGGGACGTTATAGTTACAAATTATCCTTTTAAAAACCTTTGAAATTCACTAAAAAAAACATTGTTTTCAGGGACGTTATAGTTACAAATTAGCATTTAGAAAACCTTTGAAATTCACTGAAAAAACCATATGTTTCAGGACGTTATAGTTAGTTGCACATTTCACTCGTAAAATACCATAGAAATTCGGCCGTTATAGTTAGTAGCGCTAACTATAACTCCCGCCCCCAATGCACTGCTGATGATGTCACATATTACATCACTCATGACATGGTTAGTGACATCACTGATGACATCTCAAATGACATCATCCACATGATAATTTGATGCACCTCTTCACACCCTAAGATAACCTTTGATACACCCACTCTAAAATACTGACTACCATTTTCTAAACCATAGACAAATCAATAGCAGTTACTATATACCCACTGACTATGCTCAGAAATGAGTTCCTTGCTCACTTTGCCACTGCATTCAAGCAAGCCTGGCTGAAGACGGCTGAAATGCCAGAAACCGGTCCTAGGAAGCTTGTTTCCGGTCCAGGGAAGACATGGCTTGGCAGTTCGGGCTGGACTGTTCCCATGAGGCACAGGGTCAGACTGATTTGCATATGGCCATGTCTGAACTGGGGTGGCAGAGTGGGCTAAAGAACGGTGATGGATTAAACCCAGATCAGTTGACTGGGGGTGAGTGCTTGCAATGTTCAACACTCCGTCCATCATTTCCTTTGGGTTTTACTTCCTAGTTATACACACACATTAATTCATTCACCCATACAGTAACTCATACATGCAGTCACTCATCAATATCGCACTATTTTATGTACTCATACACGTATACACACACTCATACACCGTCACTCATCCATAGAGTTATTAACACACGTAGCTAGTCATGTAAAGAATCTATAACACTGACATATACTCACCTGTGCAGTTATACATTCAGTATCTAACCTATTCATACAAATAGTAACATATACTGACTCTCTTATACAATCACTGACACAAGCACACACTCATTTATACAGCCACTCTCACAATTACTCACTATCACATAGTCATTTATATACTCCAACACTCACATATACTGCCTTTCACATATGTAGTTACTTACACATATACCAGTGAGATATACATTCACTCTCCAACACAGTGATACACACACTCACCTAAACAGCTATTTCCACATGCACTATTGAACCCATACACCTAGTAAATTAGCCACTCACGCATGTTGGCAGAAAGTTACACACCACCCACCCACCTACACACACAAACATTGAGCCACCCATACTAATACTTATGCTACCAATAAGTAAGCCATATAGACAGTCAGGTACCTAATCATCAACCCATGCAGCAGCGTATACAACAACTGAGAGACTGATACAGACATTCACACAGTTTAGTCACTAACCCATGCATTTAGTAAGAGACATTTAATCGCTAACTCATACAGTCAGTCACACACCTATTAAATCCTCCACCCAGACATTTATACACCAACTCATTTTTAAATACACCTTGGCATTAACATATATAAAATATATTTAAAGTTTACAAAAACACACATTCGCTGGATGATGTCATCAGTGATGTCACCAGTGATGTCACTGACCATGTCATGAGTGATGTAATATGTGACGTCATCAGCAGTGCATTGCGGGGCGCGAGTTATAGTTAGCTCTACTAACTATAACGGCCGAATTTCTATGGTTTTGTACGAGTGAAATGTGCAGCTAACTATAACGTCCCTAAAACGTATGGTATTATCAGTGATTTTCAAAGGTTTTTTAAATGCTAATTTGTAACTATAACGTCCCTGAAACCTGGTTTTTTCAGTGAATATATATATATATATATATATATATATATATATATATATATACATGTACCCTTTTTTTAAAATAAAAAAATGCATTTTTATTGCTATGTTCAATAATTTTTTTAAACAAATAATAATAACATGATTAAAATACCACACTATATTTCCACAATCATATCAAACAATAAATATGATGTAATTTACAAATAAAAGGCATAACACAATTCTGACACAACATAATAACTAACACAATTTTTAAACAATAAATAACCATTTTTATGTTTATTATTACTTCAAAAACTTCCTACTCTATACCGCTACAAAGTAAACAATACACACCTAAAATATATCTTAAAATAAAATAATTACACATTCTACATAATTAATGATCAATAAAACAATTAATAGTAATAAACTGATAAAAAAATAATTATATTTAGTTAACTTCACACCCTTATCCGTACAAACCCAACAACCCAACAATGCGCTCCTAGTATATAATTTAAAATATCTTAATTACATAATTAATTATCAATTAAACAAACACATAAATAACAATTAACTAGTAATAAATAATTATATTTAATTAACTTCCCACCCTATACCCTTCAAATATACCAACTAGCACCAGCTATATAACTTAAATCATTTTTTAATTACAAAATTTACAATTAAAGATTTTTTGATAATTAACATTAATTATTAATGATTATTATTAATTTACTTCACACCCTTTACCTCTACGAAAACCACAACCCACTCCTAAAACATAACGTAATAAAAAAATAATAATGCAATTAGCATAATTAATTATCAATTAAAAAGTTAATATTAAAGAAGAAATAATTATTAATTATAATGAATTGACTTCCCACCCTGTACCCCTATAAACAGCACAACCTGCTACAGCATTAAAAATACAAATAAACTATTACATTAAATTTAAAAAGAACTGCAAATTTACAAACTATATAAAAATATTAAAAATAATTATCCAAACAATTTATAACATATATATTCAAAATAAATACTAAAATACATTAAAAAATTATATTAACAACAATATTTTTGTAAACGATATTACCAACATAAGTAGTTTGATAACAGATATTTTTAACATCAATATTACTTACCTAAGATAGATATTCTTGACCACTATATTTTTGCACATGATATTTCTGCATCATGTTATTTAAAACTCGATATTTCTGTTCCTCGATATATGTTTTTTAAAATATTTTGCCTGAATACCTATACCATATGGTGACAGTCCTTTGCTCTCATAAATTTAACACGCGTACAGTTGTACCCTTCTATGTACTGCAAATGATGGGTAATGGTCATGCAAAAATTCAATAAAACCATTTTTAAAACAACAATGGAGATAGTCCGGATATCAAACACTGTTGGTGGCCCAGAGATCAAGTAGGGATGCACACGGAGAAAACTGCTGAGACTTATTACCATGCTTCTAGGCATGCTGCTATGGCACAGTGCCTGCGGTTTTGAGTCAAATCAGTATTAGTTACCCTGCTCAGGCACAGTGATAGGAGGAGGAGGTAAGCATAATCTGGACACACTGTGGCATCTTCCAGGAATGCCCTCATCCCACCATTGTTTTAGAGATGCATTGAGACCCCAACGTCTGATAGAAAGTAACTAGCCTTGGCCCACTCGCCCCTGACATAGAAGGGATGCATGGAGTCACTATCATCGTTGGCTGACCTTGGGTAATAATGTGTGCCCCATGCAAGGCTGTTAATCCCAGCAGGCAAGGGGGAGAGGCGGGAGCTCTAAGCCACAAAGGATGGTTAAATCAATGTCCCCAGCCTCAGTCCCCAAAAAGGGATCAAGCACAGATCAAGGTCGCAGCTCCAGCCTGGAGCCCCTTCCGTAACGCTGTACAGTCTAGCCCTGGGCAGAGCATGCCCACCTTGAGCTCCCATGCAGAAGTCGGGCACTAGTTTGGAACGACGAAATGAAAGTGGCAGGGCAGGGGCATCATTGGTGCTGTAAGGGCCCTCATCCAAGAGGTAGGATGACCCCTTGGCATTTCAGATTCACTGTACTCTGACCTTGGCTATGGTGACAATGTTGGTAGACAGCTTTGGTAGGCCTCAGTGTTTAGGCTTTACAAAAGAATCAAAAGGCAGTTATGTTGTTGCATCTCACAGAAAGATTGAGCTTAGAAAAGAATACCTTGGCCCTTTCATTTTCTTGTCTTCCCCAACTGAATATTGGTAATGTGTTTATTTACAGCATCTTAGTGATTGCCGTTTGACTCCTGTCCTAACATTATTTTGTTTGCTGTCTAAGTCCTCTTACAGAAAATAGCCTTTGTTTGATATACATAATTGCTTTGATTATTATAGAATCATTTGATGGTTGCAGCAAACAAATGTCATATGAGGCGAGGTACTTACTGGTGAATGAGAACGCCAACAATGAGATGTACTTAGACCTAAAGTACTTGGATACAATATGGTCTGTTGAAAGTGACTCATCAAAATACAAAAGAGATTATGTTAGATTAGAGAAGCGAATGGCTTTCCTTTTCAATAGTCAGTGTCCGAGTGTCTTCTAACCACTTTTTATGATTCAGGTTTGTATTTAGTCTTGAACCTGTTTCGTTGTCTTATGTTAACCCCTTCTAGACAAGTGAAGCTTTGCTAATATAGATTACCTTTGGCTATCATTGCAGCAATAACAATGGTTTTTAATGTCAATTTATCTCCCTCTTATTCTATCTACGTTTTTTATAGATTGCATCCCTGCATTTACCTCAACCCCAACTAGTTATATACCTGTTATGTATGGCTCCCCTAGAGAACCTCTATAATTTATTTCACTTTCTAAATGCCATAACTCACTGCTATGAAACAGCAACAGTTGATGAAGAAATTGGTTACCCACTGGTGTGATGTCATAAGGGGCTTTTAGTCCAGGCTGACAGGATTCTCTGAAAGCCTGTCAATGCGGCGCTGATGGTGACTGAAAGCCGAAAGCACAGCTACTGGAGGAGGGAGGAAGGCAACGAAGGTTGCGGGGGCCGGCTAAAGACATCAGGTAAGGATTTTGTTTTTTAACCTTTGGGACAGCGATACATAACTGAAGGCATGTTATGTATGGCTCTGTTGTGTTGCACCACAATACACTCTTCCCCTTTAGCTTGTCCCCCCTAGACTTCAATCCCTCTCCTTGAGCAAAATCCCTTTGCACTGTCATTTTGAGGTCATCAGCTGGCATTCTAGAATGCCAGCTGATATTGTACCGTTGTGTTTTGACAGTTGGCAGTTGACTTGCACCCTGACCTGCAGCTGATACAGAACCTCCGGTCAAGCTGGTGTGTTGTTACTTACTTTACAATAAAAGTGAATCTTCTACTCCATCTTTCCAGTGGAGTCTTCTTAGCATTTATGGTGACGAAGATGGGATTCATTTTTGACACCTTTAAAAATCTCGTGCATAAGTCTTTGGAATGATGCCGCAGCTGATGCCAGCCCAAAAGGTACTCTCTTAAACCTGTAACACCCGAATGGTGAAATGAAGGTGGTGAGGCACCTGCTGTCAGGGTATAAAGGAACCTGGTGGTACCCTGCTGTCAAGTCAATTGTGGAGAATACCTTCATGTCTTTGGTGAGGGAAAGCATTTCATTTATCTTAGGGGGAGGGTACTGGTCCACCAGGATACTTTTGTTGAGGTCGCGTAAGTCTATACATAACCTCAACTTGCCATTGGGCTTGCGTGCTACGACTAAGGGTGCTACCCACTTGGAGGATTCCGTGGGTTCAATGATGTCTGCATCGAGCAGGGCACCTAGTTGTGCCTTAACCTCCTCTCTTAGGGTGAACAGAATGTGTTGCACCTTGTGTATGCTGGGTACTGCATTTTCCTTTAGCTTAATTTTATGTTGAAACCTTTTCAACTTACCAATGGTGCCATTGAAGACTTTGGGGAACCTGCTTGAGATGGTAGACCCAAACCCCTCGTCCTGTTGCATCGATAGCACAGGTTCCAAACTGTTGGGATTAAGTGTTATTCCCAATTTTCCTTGATCCTTCCATCCCAACACAGAGGGACCCTTGGCAGACATATATAGTTTACTTGGGGTTTGTCTGTCTTTAAATTCAAATTTGAGATCCCTGTAACCCACTAGTTCTATAGGTTCCCCTGTAAATGTTTTTAGTCTGATATCGGGGGGTTCTATGTTTCGTCCTAGTGCGTTCTGGAATTTCTCTCTCCATACATCTCTGTTGATAATGGTACAGGTGTATAATCCTAACAAAGGTCCAAACACCAATTAACATAAGATACTATATTCACAAAAATTTACATTTATAAAATGTAATAAATTTTTCTAAATATTTATTTTTGAAATTATTACAGTATATGGGTCCTTCGCCTTCCTTTTTCTTTTCTCATTTGCATTTTTCATTCTTTGACCCTGACATTAAGGTGTTGATTAATGAATTGCTCCTTTTCAAAACTGTAAATTTTTGTGCATTTTGTATTTTTATGTTAATTGGTGCTTGGACCTTTGTTAGGATTATACACTGACTGCCCCTGGTTCAGGTGTTCTGGGCTGCCCCTGTAGCTGCTAATGATAATGGTACAGGATGAGCCTGAATCTGCGACAATTTCAATGCTCACTCCTCCTATTGCAACAGAGCACATGGATTTCTTCTTGTTGCCTTTCTCGTTAGCCTTACTCTCAGATGCCTCTATTACATTAAGCACACACAAGTTGTACTCAGATTCATCAGATGAATCCTGCTCATGTTCAGTGTTCCCCTCCACCAACTTGACTCTTGCACTCATTTTTCTCCGACATGCTTTATGGAAATACCCCATAATGCCACATTTAGTACATTTACTGTTTCGCGCTGGACATTTCCAGTCATTGGCTAAATGTCTGTTGCTGCCACAGCGATAACACTTCCACTGAGTAAATCCTTTAATATCCCCTTTGTGATCACTCTCTCCACTGTCTTTGCTTTTACTCTTACTTTCAACTTGGTGCCTCATTTTCTTTCCACTTATTTTTGCCACTACATTGGGATCTTCTGGTTTGGTTTTACTCTCATTTATTACTGCTTTGACACATCTTCCTGTCATTTCTGCGCGTTTCACTATATCAATTACACCATTGAGGGGTTTTTCGCCTTTGGCCCACAACGTATCCTGAATGTTTGGGTTAGATGCACGTATGACAATTTGGTCTCTTATTAATTTGTCATGCAGGTTCCCAAATTTGCATGTAATTGCTAAATTTTTAAGTGCAGAAACGTAATCCTCAATACTCTCCTCTTTCCCTTGTTTACGGTGGTAAAATTTATATCGGTTCACAGCAACACAGATGTTAGGCTTGTAATAAATGTCTAAGTCTTCCAAGAGTTCATAGAAAGAAACAGTATAACTCACAAGACAACTTCTGTGTATCATCCCGCAGGTAATGGGGCTGTGAAACGATTTAACAGGGTTGTTAAAGGCACTATACAACTAGCCAACAACAATGGACTATGTTGGAAGAAGGAAGTGAACAAAACGATTTGGGCATACAGAATAACACCAGGTGAGAGTACTTGCTTCAGCCCATTTTAATTGATGAGAGGTAGGACACACTTATCTAAAGAAAATGTTGGGTTGCTCAAGACAGCAAAGAAAGCGGAGTGGTCTGTGGAGGGGGTGAGGAACAATGTCCAGAAGGCACAAAGTGCATGCAAGAAGCGATTTGACATAAAACATAAGTGTAAACCACTCCAGCTCAAAGAGGGAGACATGGTGAGGGTAAAAAGAAGCGGACTTGTTGAGAAAGGTCAGAATAGGTTTTCACAACCGTTGGTTGTAGAAATAATCTTTCGTAATTCTGCCCTGCTCAGCGATGGCAGAGTGTGGCATGCTTCTACTCTTTCTACCTGTGTGGGAACAACTGATGTGAATAGGAGCGGAAGAGTTGCCAATCATGATGCTGCCAGACAAGTGCAGAACAACGTGTCTATTGTTGCTGGGAAACAGGATAACTTTGACTGGTTGCTTGAGGAAGAGTCTGTTAAGGATGGAGAAGAGAGGAGAACAGCTGCGTGATCCCAAACCACAGGAGCCAACGTCCGCCCCAACCAGGAACGAATGGAATCAATAGGAGAAAATCTAGACATTAGCAGTAGTGGTTCTGTTGATTCTTCTAGTGCTGGGAATATCAGCCAGTCTGAGGAAGAACAGGATCCCGCGGATGATTCAGTGATAGAAGAAAGAAGTACAAGCAACAGCACCCTGGTATAGTCAGGAGCTAAAAACAATAAAAATGAAATGTGGAAGGACAGAACGGACCTGGAGGACAGACTATAGTACGGAGCATAAGCTAGCTTATAATCAATGTCTCAATGAATGTAAGCAAGCTATTATTAAAGCTAAAAGGGCATACTTCACTACTAAAATAGGACATGCAACACACTCCTCAAAGGAACTTTTTAAAACTGTGTACACACTTGAAAAACCCCAACATACAGCCAAGTTTAGACCAGACCAAGCTTTCTGCAATGTGATGGCCACATTTTTCCAAAGCAAAGTACAAGTGATCTATGATGACCTTCTAAACTCGACCACTATTATGCCAGTTACTGCCCATACATTTATATTTAATGGGGTATTCCCCATTAAATATAAATGTATGGGCAGTAACTGGCAGACTTGCACGCTTCAGAGCACTTACTGTGGAAGAGGTCCATGACCTCCTGACATCCACAAAATCTGGCTCACCAAATGATCCGTGTCCCCCAGCAGTTCTCCACTTGGTACCTAAGACCATTAGTACACATCTTACCCCTCTCTTGAACCAAGTCCTCGAAACGGGCAAATATCCCAATGCCTGGAAAAAGGCTTGCATAAAGTCAATTCTTAAAAAGCCAGCTGTTAGAACCATAAAACTAACGGCCAATTTCCCGACTACCTCTACCAGCTAAAATACTGGAAAGAGCCATAAACAGAGAGCTAATACATTACCTAGAAGACAATCTTCTGCTGGACCCCACACAACATGGCTTCAGGCCCTGTCATTAATTTTAATTTTAAATTTAATTTTATTTTGACCCTTCTGAATGCTTCTCTTAGTAAGGCAACTGTTCCCAGTGTCTGGAAGCATGCTATGGTTGTTCCACTCCTGAAAAAAGCTAATGCTGACCCTAGCAACCCAGCAAATTTTCGACCTATCTCCTTACTTCCTTGCCTCTCCAAAGTATTGGAGAAACATGTTAATCGTCACTTAACTACTCACATAGAATCAGCAAATATATTGCACCCTTCCCAATCAGGCTTTCGGGCGGGCTTTTCTACTGAGTCCACCCTTCTGGGTGGCACGGAGACAGTAAGACGTCGGGTTGATGGTGGGGAGACGGTGGCACTCATCCTTCTGGATTTGAGTGCTGCTTTCGACACCGTCTACCATACCATACTTCTGTCTGCCTTAAGGTCCGTCGGGATATGTGGTTCCGCACTTGCTTGGATTTCCAATTTTCTTTCTGATCGCACTTTTCAGGTCTTCTCCTCTTCTTCGGTGTCCACTGTTCATAACGCTCCTTTTGGTGTCCCCCAGGGTTCTATTCTCAGTCCGCTGTTCTTTAATCTTTACGTCAGACCTCTTTCTTTCCTTGCTGAACAATTTGGACTGTCTATTTTTTCATACGCAGATGATACTCAAATCATCTTCTCTCTTTCCTCTAATCAGCATTCTTCCTCCTCCTCTCTGCGCTCTGGCCTTACTGCTATCGCCAATTGGATGCTAACTCACAAATTGAAGCTTAATGGCGATAAAACGGAGCTGCTTCTGTTCGGGCCAGACTCCTCTCTCTGGGGCCCAAAACATTGGCCTCAGCAAATGGGTCCTTTGCCGGTCCCAGCAACTACTGTACGTAATCTCGGGATCCTCCTTGATAACCAGCTATCTTTGAGGCAACATGTGGTGAAAGTCGCAGCCACCTGTACTACCATCATCAGGTGGCTGAAGAAGATCACATGGATGCTTCCTCTCGACACCCAGAAATCAGTGGTCCACGCCTTAGTGACCTCACGGCTGGACTACGGAAATGTTCTACTTCTGGGTGCCGACAAGGTGGTTTCCCGCAAACTTCAAGTGGTTCAGAACATGGCCGCCCGCTTACTTTGTAATTTGCCTAGAACCATGTCTGTTTCCTCCTCTCTTCGCAGCCTGCATTGGCTACGCATAGAATCGAGGTCCAAATTCAAAGCTTTATGCTTCATGCATCGTATTAAAGCTGGCAAATCCCCTCATTATTTATCCACCTTAGTCCATCAGTACTGTCCTTCCCGTACTCTTAGATCCTCCTCCCAGTGTAGATTCTCAGTTCCCCGTTTCAAGCGTACTAGAGTTGGTGGGCGTTCCTTTGCCTATTTGGCGCCCACGCTTTGGAACTCGCTTCCCATCCCTTTGCGTTCTGAAACTTGCTATCTTAAATTCCGCAAAGGAGTTAAAACCTGGTTGTTTTCCGTGTAACCTGCTTTGGCATTGTTGCTGGCCCGTGTCATTTTTTGTGCCTCCAGCGCCGGGAAACCTACGGGTAGCTGTGTGCTTAATAAGTCTATATATAATAATAATATAATAATAATTCGACAGAAACAGCGTTAGTGCTAGCCACGGGGGGATTCGGAGGATAGTGGGCAGGGGTGGCAGAGCGATCCTGGTCCTACTAGATCTCTCAGCGGCATTCAACACCATACACCACAAGGTGTTGGTGCAGTGTTTGAGAGATGTGGGGGTGGAGGATACTGCACTAACTCTCCTCTCCTCCTTCCTAGAAAACAGAGAACACAACATACATTGGGAGAACATACAGTCTGGAACTTTTCAACTCCAATGTGGTGTTCTACAAGGATCTGCTCTGTCACCAACTCTTTTCAACATCTATGTGTCCTCACTGGCTAACTTAGTCAGGAAACGTGGCTTTTCTTTGATTATGTATGCCGATGACTCGCAGCTCACCATTTCGGTTTCAAAACCATCAGAGCCAGTAGCCACCAGCTTTCATGCATGTCTGAAAGATATCATGAGCTGGATAAGCTTAAATTTTCTGAAAATAAATACAGACAAAACTGAGGTCTTAGAATTTGGTAAAGGACCGTCGTTATGGAACACTAACTGGCGGCCCATAGAGGCGGGAGTCTACCGCGGTTACCAAAGTAAAAAACTTGGGGGTGATCCTTGACAAACAGCTCAATCTGTCTGCCCACATCAACCAACTAACTTCCTCCTGCTTTTTCCTCTTAAAAACCTTGAGGAAAATCTTCCCGTTCATCGCATATGAACTCCAAAAGACAGTTGTAGTTGCACTCTCTTTATCCAAATTAGATTACTGCAACGCACTCTTTATGGGAATTGATAAGACACAGGAGAGGAAGCTACAATCATTGCAAAATGCGGCTGCCAGATTGCTTATGAACATACCTAAGGGTCGCCCCACCTCAGAGGCCATTAGAGCACTACAATGGCTCCCTGTCCACCAAAGAGCCAACTTTAAGTCTCTTTGTTTAGTGCATACGGCCCTCTATGGAGGAATCTCCGGGGTGGGTACGGACACTTTTCACCAGGTATTCTCCTGCAAGAACTCTCAGATCCTCTACAGAGGGCCTTGTCTGTGTTCCAAAAACACGCAAGGTAAGATGTGGGGCCACACACTGTCTTTCTGTGCGGCAAAACTCTGGAATCAGATGCCATCCACCTTACGTCTTCAACCAAATCGGATGAGGTTTAGGAACGAACTAAAAACTTGGCTGTTTGCTAAAACGTAAGTATCTAGAGTCAGGTTGCCCCAAGCACCTATGTATCACAGTTAGTGCCAAGATGCCTCGGCATTCGCTGCACTCTATAAATAACAATTCAAATTCAAATTCAAAATTCAAGCAGATTTGGACGCACTGTTGTTAAACCTAGCAAGTACAATGACTATGTTTGTGAATAGTGATATGTTGCCTTGTTGTGCACCTATGCAACTCCTGTTCACGAGTTCTCTTACCCCTTCTCCTCCCTTAGGGAAGGAGATGTGTTGTGTTGCACCATAATAGACTCTTCCCCTTTACCTTGTCCCACCTAGGCTCCCATCCCTCTCCTCGCGCAACCCCTACCCTCGCGCTGGCATTGTGATGTCATCAGCTGGCATTCTAGAATGACAGCTGTTATTGTACCGTTGTGTTTTGACAGTTGACAGTTGACTTGCGCCCTGACCTGCAGCTGATACGGACCCTCCGGTCAGGCTGGTGTGTTGTTACTTACTTTACAATAAAAGTGAATTTTCTACTCCATCTTTCCTGTGGAGTCTTCATAACAGGCCCCCCCATTACTCTTCTGCCACTGTGTAACAGTTTAAAGCAGGGGCAGATGATTTTGGAAGCTATACATAACATAAAATTGTAGATGGGTAAAAAGTGAATTACTGGGATGTTTTTCACCTCGGGTTCTCAGTGACATCATAGACATATGGAGCTTCGCATGCTGGGTCTGGTGGCTTAGTGGACTAATGCGTCCACTATAGGGACCTGTGTTAGACCTCACGGTCACAGGTTCAAATCTCATTAAGTCTACTCAGCCTTCTGAGGTTGATAAAATGAGTACTATTGGGTAACAATAAACATCTGTTAATCAGTGCCAAGAAACCTTTCTGGGTGAATGTGAACTTTACAACTGCACAGGTTATGTTATGTTGTCTATTTGATGTCACTCAAATCCCTCAGTGAAAAACATCCTCGTAATTCACTGTTACACCCATCAATAATTCTAGATTTTCATTAAGTTTAATAAACTTCCTCAAACATTTCAGGTTTATGTTCTTCAATCAGTCTAGATTCATAGACAGCAGTAAGCTCAATGAATTACAAAAGGAGATAGTATTTAATTTAATTCCTTAATGCATTCATTTTTCAGTCTAGTATAGTGGAAAAAACTTAATAAAACTACTACTACACTAATAATAATATTAATAATAATAATAATATTAATAATAATAATAATAATAATAATAATAATTAAAATAATATTAATAATAATTGAGAGAAATTGGGTTGTTGGTTGAGTGGTGTGTGAGCTCTGGTCAAGCAACAGCCACAATCTCTTTCAGGGTGAACCACAAATAAACCATCTAATTAATCTGTGCTTAACTCTGCTTAACTCTGGGTAGCCTGGCATGTAACGCAGCAAAGTTTATCTTAGAGGCAATGTCTAAAGTGTTTAAAGTATTTATGCAGCACACAAATAGTAATAAAGTGACAACACAACAAAATAAAACCAATTTAGAAAAAGTAAATGTTGATAAATTATTTGATACTAAAATGACAAAAATCCAATCTCTAGAACTAGAGTTATGAATTTTAACTTTTTTTGTGTGAAAACTAGCACCTACAATAATCAAAGCTCCAACCGTGGTCAAATAGGGCCCTGTTACGATATAAGTCTGACTTACACTGTTGGTTTCAAATCCGACCGCTTTATTACAATCAAGGCTGTCTGATTTGAAACCGGCCGGTCCAACCGACTGGCTCCCGATGGGCTCAAGCAGCCTGTCAGCCAGTCAGAGGCCACTCATAATCCCCTATGTACAGCGCTTACGCCGTGGGGATTATGATGTCGGTTTCCGACAAGCTTTTCATGCCATGCTTTCCGACATGAAAAGTCTGTCGGAAAGTGACTTTGGGGGCCCCAAGCAGAGCCCCTTTGCCACAGCAGCCTCTGATTGGAGGCCTTGGGGGCACCTATGGTCTAAGGCCGCGATATGCTGGTGGTGCTGCTGCAGCACCACTAAGCATATTACTAGTTTCCTCACCACCACAGTTTTCGTGTCTCTGAGCCCGCCCTGAATAGTGTGATCATGAGGAAATTAAGGGGGCCTACAGGGCCCCTTGTTGCCTCTAGGCCATGAGATGCATGTAGGGGACACATGGCATGCCCCCTGTCTGCATGCACCCCCAGTTCCTGCATAGCATGGACTTCACAGTCCATTCCTTGCAGGAACGTGATTTGTCGTTCCCATTGTGGAGCCTTTCCAAAAGACACCATTGTGGGACTGCCAAAGACCTGCTCACCAGACCACAAATGAACTCGTAATCCGGCAGGTGGTGTGTGGACAAGTTTGGCAGTGTGGGAGCTGGGTGCTGGTATGGTGGCGTGCTCTCACACAGCTGAACTTGTATTCAGGCCCTAAGTCACAGAAATGGAAGTAAAAAAAACCTCCAGCAGGACGAAACAGAAGGCTGTAGCCGAAGACAGTTCCACAAGGTCAGGTAACCCTTTGGCGAAGGACTACTTAAAGGGATTTGCTACTGTGGAGACAAATGTGGCGGGTGAAGCTACAAAGTCAATCCGACCGGTGATGAACCATGGGCGGATAGGCAGGCAGGTTCTTCCCGGTCTACTCCTGGTTCTCATAGCAATTTTTGTTCTATTTTTCTCTAAGTCCTCAGTGTTGAAAACTGCCAGTTTGGGCACCTTTAGCACCACAACCAAGGGTTCAGGACTGGTGGGACACCGCTTGGGGGGGTCAGTGCACACTCAGATTGGGTTCAGTTATGAGTTCAGAATGGTGGGAGCCTTTTATGTTCCTGTGGCTCTGAACGGGAGGCTAGAAAAAGCACCCTTGGAGTCATTTATGGCAATCCTGGATGCAGATGCATGGCTCAACAGCAGAACTGGCACCTGAGAGTTCAATGCAGGCTCAGGCAGAAAATCAGTTATTTTAGGTAAAGCAGACGTCTGGCAGAGTGCACAGTAGGTCACAGCAGCAGGCAGTCCTCTGGGAGCCTTTACACAGGTCCAACAGTGAACAGAAGAGTGGTTCTGAAGGTCCAATTTTTATGTGCTGCTTCCCTTCTTCTGGGAGTTGGGAGAAGCCTCTGGAAAGGTTCTTTGAAGAGCATGTAATTTCTTGACTCACTTGCACTGGCTTCAAGTTGGCTGCATTGACATTACAGGGTTGTTAGGCCGTTTTGGGGAAGGCAATGAACAGGCTATTGAGGTGTAAGTGGGGCTGTACTCAGCTCTGACCCCCATCCTGCCAGCATTTGTCCTATTGAACCACAACTAATCCCTCTATTGTGTCACTGTCTGAGAGGAAGCCACAACGTCTAACGGTCAGCTACACCCAGTCATGTGATCCAAGTGGCTGCAGGTACAAAAGACCTGAGAGCAAAATAATGCTAGCCTTCTAAAAGTGGAATTTGCTAAATTGTAATTAAAAATCTGACTTGACCATTAAAGAGGGTTTATCATTACAATTCCATAGTACCAAGCATGAGATATCAAGCTGCTCCCAATTAGGAATTATAGCATATTAAATGGAGTAAGGAATCCCCAATGTTATCTTATGAGAGGAGTAGGCTTCACAGTATTGATAACAAATATGGGAGTTTCACTTCCAGGACATTTAAAACATACAAGTTTATGTCCAGCCCTTCAATTACACAGCATCCTCCCTTATGGGCTACCTAGGGCCTACCTTAGGGGTCCCTTGTATGTAATAAAAGGGAGGATTAAGACTTGGCAAGGGGCTTTAAATGCCAATTCGATATGATAGTTTAAAACTGCATCCAGCCTGCAGTGGCAGACTTGGGACAGGTTTTAAGGTGCTACATGAGTGGGTGGTACGATAAGTGCTGAAGGCCCACAGGCAGCATTTCATTTACAGGCCCTGGGTACATTTTAGAAGGGACACACAGGTAAATTAAATATGCCAATTGGGTATAAGCCAATTTAGCCATATCTTAGGGAGTGAGAACAAGCATTTTAGCACTGGTTAGAAATGGTAAAGGACATCAAGAACAAATTCAGCAAAAAGTGGAGGGAAAAAGACAAGATGATCCTGCAGAAAGGGCTAAGTCCAACAGTCACTAGCCTTCTCTTGATTGTTTGCTCCAAAGAAAAAATGTGAGTTAAGAATATGAATTGCCTAGAATCACACTTAACTGATATTAACTGGATTGAATAGCTGCTTTATTGGATCAGATTGAAATACCAACAACAAATGTCATCAAACTTTATCTCACAAGAGTATACCATCTGAAAGAATGACAAAAAAAATAATAATAACACCAATATTAATAATAATAATTATTATTATAATTATTATTAATAATAATAATCATCATAATAATATTAATAGAAATGACATTTTTGTCAACCTCCACTAGCCATTGCTTACTAAAAGTATCATTCATATGCTGGTTCAGTCCGCAGCTTGAGTGGGACAATGGCTCAGGCCACAAAACCATTAGCTTTGTTACCAATGTCATTCTAAATTTGCATCAGTTCACAAGACAGCCATTTGATGTTTCCGGTCTCAGGCAGTATGTGTGAAAATATTTTCCCTCTTTGTATTGACATAATGTTCGAATGGATTAATCTTTAATATTGTGTGCTCTCCTAAAGAGCGCCTCCATTGCATACTTCTGAGACATCAGCAGCTTGTTTTCAGGTTTATTCACCAAAGGCGTTGCAATGTATTGCTTCAATGGTTGTTGAAGCCTTATGAAGTTTTTTAAAAACATTTTTTTTGCTAAAGATGCTCCTAGCTGGGGGGCGTGGCTCAGCCGGCTGCAAAATGACCGCACTTTGAATGGGCTGGTGAAGCTACAAAGTCAATCCGACCGGTGATGAACCATGGGCGGATAGGCAAGCAGGTTCTTCCCGGTCCATTCCTGGTTCTCATAGCAATTTTTGTTCTATTTTTCTCCAAGTCCTCAATGTTGGAAACTGCCAACTGCCGGCCGCCATAATCCTGCAGACTAGCGTGGGTTTAACAACCCACGCTGGTGATCCTGATTCCTGGCATCAAGAGGCGCAGAGTGATACCTCCGGGGCCTCACGCTCCCGCCACAGGGTGAAGAAATCCTTCAGTGAGCCCAGCCACGCGCGCGCCTACTTGGCCCCATCAGCGGGTTGCGGTCCGAGGTGGTGCCGGGCCGTGGCGGAGCCTGATCATTGCTGCCTGAGTCCTCCGCCGCTGAGAACCTGCTGGGATGCCTCCTCCTTCACATAGTGAGTGGGAACTGTGTGAAGGGCATTGGCGTTGGCGTTGGCGTTGGCGTGGGGCATGCAAGCTGCACCACGAGGGCCCGGGGGTGTGCGTTATGCCCGCACTCTTCTTCCCAGTGAGCCTACTTCCGTTTTCCCCAGGCCCCGCGACGGGGGCGGCGTGCCCCTCTGATTCCCCGCTGTTTCTGGCCCTCTGCTATGGCGTGCCATCCAAGGCCCACACTTCAGGACCCATCGAAGTGGCGGCCCACGGCAGCGGCCTGGCCCCTCAGCTTAGATCTGCCAGTTTTCTGATGCACCCAGACTTACCGGTAGGTTGTGGCGACCTCCGACCAACATCTATGGACTCTGCCACCAGACCTGCCACTATAGTGCGCGTGATCCCCTGCAACTCTCTGTCTCTGGTGCCATCCGCTGAAGTGACCGGCTGCCCTCTCCTCCTCTCTGTTGCACCAGCTGCATAGGGGCACTGCTTCCCCGTGGTCTGCCATTATTCCACTCCAGTGGGCCCCAGAGGCCCGGGTGGCTAAATCAACTCTGCCCTTTCTCTGGGGCACCCTTGGCCATCGGACTGCGGGGCTGAGCTGCACACCAGTTGCCTAGAGGTGCAGGCAACTCCCGGAGACCGCCTCCCCGGTGGCCCCAGCGGTCCCCGGCGGCCTATAACCTTACATCTGCGGGCCCCCCCTCTTCTTTGTCTCCTGGCAGTTTGTGCAGGCCCAATCAGCCGTGAAGGCCTCCTCATGGGGAAGACAGACCCTAAGCTGGTGTTTGAACAATGCAGACAGACTCGCAAGGATGGTGCCGCCCTAGAGACAGGTGAACTGGCTACCCAGACAGAGTCTGGCACAGCGAGGGACGATGACCTGAAAGCCATCATGCTGGACGTCAAGGCCACAGTCTCCGGTATTGCAACCCAGCTGGATAAGCTATCTTCCCGATTGGACACTGTGAAGGCCAGGGTGGACCCCCACGATTCCCGTATCGCATGCGTCAAGGCGAGAGTCTTGTACGCTGAGGACTCGATGGCCGGAGACCGCCACATACTGCTGCAAATGGATGAGGTGCTGGAACTCATCAAGAACAAAAATGACTATTTGGATGCGTGCTCCCGCAGGAGCAAACTCAGCATCATGGAAGTGTCCGAATCTTCCAACATAACAAAGATGGAGGACTACGTGAACCAACTTCTGCGAGACCTGTTTGGTGACGTTCTTTCCCCTGTCTTCATCGTGGAGAGGGCCCATCACTCTTTGGGGCTGCGGCCTCCTCCGGGAGCCCCTGCCCGTCCAATAATCGCCAGCTGTTGAACTTTTGTGACTGAGATGCAATATTTCAAGCCGCCCGCGAGTGAGAAGAGGTCCATCATCATGGCTCCTCTCTCGCCTTCTATCCGGACTTCACGATGGCGGTGCAGGCCGCCTGACATGAGTTCCTAACGGCTTAATGGCTGCTCCAGAAGCATGATGTGTCCTACTCCCTGGTCTACCCGGCCAAGCTGCATATCAATGATGGTTCCAAAACACACCTCTTCACTGAGCCCTCAGCCGTGCTGGCCTTTGCAAAGAAGTTAGACAAGAGACAATGCTTGCCCTCGCCCAGCTCACAACAAGTTAATGGGGGCGACAGTAGTGACAAAGACTAATTTGGGCTCCCGCAACATTGTCCTGGCCACTCAGCTTTTTGCTTCTGACGCTCTCTTGGGCTCCTGCCAGTTTACATTACATTCATACAGCTGGGCCTCTCTCTGTTTTCGTCTGCTGATTCCTCGACTCCGGGGGTGCGGGCTGTTTGCATGGCGTAAAGCTGCCCTTGAAGTCAGAGGCAGTATCCATCCTTGCACAAGGATCTCCTGAATTCACTGCACGGTCCTGCCCTGGCGGAAGTGTATACTCGACCATGACAATATCTTGGTGTCACTCTGCAATGTGGAAATGTTGTCTGTACTACTTTATGGCTTGGCCACCCTGTCCTCGTGATGGGGGTGTATGTCAGGCGGAGCCATGCCTCCTCGGAATAACTCCCTTCTCCATTTCCTCTGGTCCCCTTCCAAGTTTGTTTCCCCAGGGCATGGTGGGGTGGCATACTCAACCTAATTGGGGGGTTGGATGGGTGAGGGGTGAGGGGGTACGGTACTGCTGGGGTTGTTGCCTCTTCTCAGAGGCTTGTTTTGTTCTGTATCTTGTATTGTTCTTATTTCCATGTTGCTTGATTCGCTATCCTACACCACGTCACCGACACTCACCATTCACCTTGCGCATCGGTCTCTCTGAATAGAGGTATGCACAAGGCTGGTATTTACCTGAGGGATTTAAACGGTATGAATGAGCGCGGGGAAGCGTACATCCAGGAATGAATCCGAACGGGGTGGAATTCTAAAAGAATTAAAAGGGTGGTTAACCAGGAGGTACTTCACTTTGTCACTTGTGTCGCTGTTCTTCGTGTCACGTACACGTCCCAGCACCAAGTACAATTTTGGGTTGGTTGTTGCTAATTGATCCTGCTTACAGTGCTGATATAACTGTATCTTTCTTCCTTTGAAGATTGGTTCAAACCTTTAACCCTCTCCTTTTTATATGAATTGTATTTAATACATGACTGTTTTTGCTTAAAAACGTTTACTGTATGAGAGTCTTCCTTTCTTTGCTTGCAATGTTATATACATGCATGTATAATTGCCTCTGAATGAGACTTACTTATAGTATGTAATGCAACATGTGGTTTAAATTTCAATAAAGGTTTCAAAAGCAAAGAAAACAGATGCTCCTAGCTGCATGCACATAGAAATCAAGAGAGTTGGAAGTGAGAGAGAAATCCAAAGAGGTGACTAAGAGCACAACATTACTTTAGTGTATTTGCATTGAGTAACTTTCACTCTGTTTTTTAAAGCATTGGCCAACGTTTAAACGGGTGTTTTAATATTTGGGAAATGTATTCCCATCAGATAAGGAGAAAGGGTCTTATTTAGGCTTTGGTAGACAGCCTGCCAGATCAAAGGAGGCCCTGGCCTCTGATCTCCTGGGGAAGGACTAACCACCATAAGTATAATTCCTTATCTTCCTCATGGGGTTCTCTTTAACTGATTGCTATGTGGTGGCACAGCAACTGTATTTTACCTACTCTTGAGACTTCAGAGTTGTTGCAGCCCACATGGCATTCTCTTTTGCTTTCCAGCAAAAAAACCCTAAAGAGGTGATGCTGTAAAGCAAAGCAAACAAAACATGTCCCGGATGGAAAGGGTGTTTCCCCTTGGATCTGGGAGATTTAAATATTTTCTTCATGGGATCATCATACCTGGCATGGTGGTCACAGGAAGGAAAAAGCAGTGATAATTATCCTGCCTTATATTGGGTGGGGGGGGAGGTGGTCACTGTGATTTGACAGCCTAATGTCAGACTGACTACTGGGGCAATCTTTTTGCTTGTTCTGCTGGTTAAAGCTGTGTTGACTCTGGCTCCGCTGAAGAAACCCAACAGTCCCCACACCTTTACATGGGCCAAAGAAAGTAGAAGTTGGTGGGGTGGAGGCACTGCTAATTTATGACGGAGCATCCTCTTCATCAAACTCTTAATGACTTGTAAAGTCACTGAAAATAGCTAAATGGTGGAAGCAACGGAGACAATGCTAGTTTGTAATGAAAATGGAAAGCTGACTGTATTCTGAAAATACTTTGATCCTTATCCTAAGTTTGGCAAAAAGGATAAAGTCCCACAAATTGGAAGTTTATGTGCCCCTTCATATTCAAGAACAGTTTGGGAAAACAGTAAAGTTTCTACCAGAGAAGCTTTAGATGGTCCTGCCAGTGGGAAACCCTTGACCTTTTTTAGCATACACACCACCTGGCCACCAAAGTATAATGATGGGCACATTGCTCTATCAAGAACAGGAAGACTATCATTGGATTCCTCTGCCCAGTCCCATAAGTCAGGGAAATTGCTCAATGTCACCTACACGAAGGGAGAAATCTCCCAGCATCTCTGGGGCTATGCTTTTTTATTTTTCTGGAACAAGCTCCCACTTTGGGAGTTTATTCTTCAGAAACAGAGTGGGTGCAACAAAAGTGCCACCCTTTTGGCACCCTCTTTAGCAGTAAGAGCAACAACTACAGCTATAGTTGTTCTGAAGCCTTAGAGATCTCCACCAGGAAGGCAGTGATTTGTAAATCTCAGAACTAACTCCCTTGACAGGAGATTGTCAACTGTCAAACTGTCCGATCTCTGGGTGGGATATGTCTCAAACCTTTTAGAGAACAAGCAGGTAACTACAGGAATGTATTTAAGGCCGTTCTAAACTGTCATTTCAATAACACTCTGCTTGATGTCTTGTAAATGGGCCCTCTGATTTGCCAATATGGTTCATAGGTACACTAGTCCTTTTGCCTTGATTATTTTTCTGACATTCTAAACTATGGTTACACGGATCTTCTGCAATATTTCTGAATTTAATCTCTCCCTACATGTGACTGATTATGGAAATATCTAACCATGCAATTTAGCACAGTTTTTTTTAATTTTATTCTTATTTGAAAAGTTTTATTTAGCGCAAATGTGACCCTCGCTGGTATCAGAGCGCTTTAGAAGTGAATGAAATCACAAACTTATATACATCAGTCAAACATGGTCTGTATGCATATGTGATAAGAGAAAGGATTACTCAAAAAGGTAAAATTATTAAATCTATTCTAGAAATGTGTTCATAAATATAAATTCGGGTTCTTTCTTGAAAGATGTACTTGAAGGGATCATTCTTATTTTGGGGAGAGAGAGTTCCAAATAGGAGGGACAATGCCAGAGAAGGGTCTATTGCAGGTTTTCTTCCTGAAGAATCTCTGTGGTTTTAGCAGTAAAGTGCTGGAGCTTCTAGAGGATCTTCAGCCACCTGAAAGTTCAAGCTTCTTAACGAGATAGCTTGGGGTATTGAAGTGTAAAGCTTTGTGAGTCATACATGCAATTTTCAGTTGAATTCTTGCTTTAGAGTGATTTCAGGTCGGGAGAGATGTGATTGTTGCTTTTTCATCCAATGATGAGTCTTACAGCTGAGTTAAGGGAGGCCCTTAATGGAGCTGTTCTGGATGTTGGTAGTCCAGAGAAGGTTGTGCTTCCATACTGCAATCTGGGAATCATAAGGGTTTGTATGGAAGACTTGAGGTCTTTTTGGGAGAGGAAGGGTTTTAGTTTCTTAATATGTTTATTTGGAGGTTTGCTCCTTTAGTAGTGGCACTAATGTGCTTCTGCATATTGAGGTATATGTCAAGAGTAATTCCTAGTGATCTAGCTGAATCAATATTTTGTGGTGTGCAATTGAATGCAGCTAGTGGCTTCATCCATTCAATGACAGTGTGTAGCTGATGCAGAGGGTCGATTAAGAGGAATTCAGTTTTTTGAGTTTTAAGTTTGAGATCGTTGTATGACAGCCAATTTTCGGTATTCGGAAGAATAGGATTACGGTATTGGAAGGCTTCAGAGGAGGAGACTTTCAGATAAAGCTGGATATCATCAGCATACAAATGATAGTGGTTGTTGGATGCGCTTAGGATTTCTGTTAGTGGCACCATGAATAGGTTAAAGAGGGTGGGTGAGAGGGAGGAGCCTTGTGGCTCCCTGATTGTGACCGAAGCAATCTTAGCGAGGGACTGATTTACCTTCACTTTCTTGTGTTCTATTTTGTTGAAAAGAGGTGAACCAGTTTAGGACGAATCATTGAGATACCCATCCTGTGTTCAAGTAGGTTGAGTAGATAATCATGCTTAACCATATCAAATGCTGAGGAAAGGTACAGGAGGATTAAGAGTCTTGATTAATTTTGATCAACCGTTTTTAAAGCATCATCCATTATATGTGTCAGGGTGAATTCCATGCAATGCCTAGAGCAGAGGCTAGATTAGAATCAGTTGAAAAGATTAAATTACTCAATGTAGTTACAAAGTTGGATGTGAATACATTTTTAATAAGCTTCACCGGTGTTGGAAAGTTGGAAATGTGGCGGACATTGTTGAGGTTGGTCGTTTGGACTTCCTTCCAACCTCCACCTCTCTAAAAAGTTAGCATTGTTTAATTATGGGGAAAACAGCATTTGGTTTAACATTTATCCTAACAGGCTTTGCACTTTTAATTACTCCTATCTCTTTACAAAAAATCCCACACCTCTTCTTTGACAGTATGTTTTATTTCCGGGGGCAAATCAACTTTAGTCAGAACTGGGAACACCTGAACTCTTGAGTAATTTGATTTAAATTTGAGCATATAATCTTAACCGCGGGTTTCAATTGCAACACCATCTAGTGTACAATATATCACACGATTCATTTTACAAAGCAGATATTTGTCAAACAAGTTTACAGGACTCAAATCATACTGAATGAAATATTGATTATTTTCCATTTACCCTATTTTAACAGAGCCATCTGCTGTAACCTAATTAACAATCTGTTCTGTTCCTTACTGATGCCTACAACTTGGAATTCTTTCCCCAGCTGGGTACGTTTGGAAACTCCGCAGAATGAACTGTGGAGCGGATAGCCCCTCTATCTATCAAGAAAGAAATGTGGTGGCCATGTATGGGCTACTCTGGCCTGCTTTCAGGACTGTTCCAAGTAAGCAATCCTTCTCCCCCTCAAGCACCATCATTTGGAAATTTTTCATGAAGAAAACTGAGGAAAATCATTGGTCATATTAAATGGATTTTGTTGGTGTCCAGATTTATATGGCATTTTGTTTTTTATATTCTGCAGTTGCATTGTGGCTATTCACATATTCATGCAGAATTGCCTCTGATCTTGCATATTCCACACAGGAGCTGGTTGAGCTGGGGCTATTGCTGTGTCTGTAGCTGACTCAAATTTCACTTCTTCTGGGGAACAAAATCATTATATCTATATTTTATCAACATTTCCTTTTCCAGTGCCCATTTTTACTACAAAAATGATAAGCGCTGCTCTACGTTAGTATGTCAATATTTGCATTAATTCTAGAGTTGTTCACTACTCCTTTTCTACAACTTTGAATCTGCACCATCCTATTCTCCATTTTCGCACCTTTCATTGAGGACAAAACATTCATTCCAGCATTGTCAGATAGCATATAAACCAATTCAAAACCACCCATCTATGAATTCCTTCCTTCCCTCTCAATCTGCTTCGTCTGGGTAACCATCAGCTTCTTTCTGATCCTTTTCCGCCTCGCATCAAACCGCTCACTACTGTACTTGGCAAATTTTAAAATTTCGCCTATACTCTTTGTCTGCCAGCATATCCCACTTTCCTAAATATAAGAACTGTGCACAGGGTGCAAACCCATAACAAAAGCAGAAACAATACATTAGCACCATCTTTCTCTGGATCTTTGACTACACGATGCTTCTGAAAAATCTGCATGAGTCTCTCATAATAGTTGTGCACTGACTCTCTGGGCTCTTTTGTTGATCTCAAAATCTGTGCCCTGTTAATATGACACCTTCTTTTTCTAATTCTTTATCCCTTCCTTGTATACGTCTGAAGGAGCATTATTAGGTGCAACCCTAGTTGGTTCCTCAATTGGCCAAGCAACAACAACCTTACAGTAGGATCGCAAGTCACTTCAGACCACAATCTCAAACAGCAAATGCAAGTCGCTCCAAGCATTTTCTAAATCATTTCCATTTCATGAACCTCTTTGAACAATTTCTCAGGTTCCTCTTGCAAATTTAGAGAAATTGTTGTAAAAGCAAAAAGATAACCTCTTGTCTAAGGCACATGCACAGTGTTCCCTCCATTTGCATGTCTTAGGGAACACTATAAAAGTATCCCTATTCCTGAAACACTAGTTGACCCCTTTGCCTTCCTCACTGTCTCTAAAGCTTTAATTTTATTAGTAACCCATTTTTTCCATCTTTCTTTATATTTCTTTGAATCACTTCATTCCTTTGACTATGCAACTAGATCCTTGATGTGGGTTCTTAGGGTTATTAACAAATTTTTTTAAATTTTATTATTTGTCAGACCCATTTAGTAATTTCTCCTCATATTTGTCCTTTCATTGATGTAGCCTCACACTTATCAACCAATTCATCGAGTTTTTCATGTGCTTCATTTGCACATCTTGTTGCTTCTTTCATCTACATTGTATGACAATAATATATTCAGGTCAATTGTCCCTTCTAAAATTCCACAAATTCAAAATTTAAAAGCCAACATTGATAACTCTCTCTTGAGGAGTTTGTTCAATAGCAGCGATAGTAACAAACATGCAATTTGAAACCTGAGAAACAATTGTTGTATCTCTGCTATAATTCAGCAACACTGTCTTTGCAGTCCTAGATGGTGCACTCACTATTGTACTTGCAACCGCAGGTGGGATTGATCTCTATGATTGTACAGCTGTTCTATATCCTATTAAACCCATAAAGGTATTACAGGATCAGTCCACCTCTCCAACTGTATACAGAGGAGGTTTGGAATTCAAGAAATGATTTAAAAATGTATCCTCATAATCTGAATCTTGATTTTGAGTCTCTCTATCCCCTCATTAGTTTTCTTTTTGTTAGTCATTTCTTTGACTATTACCGGGAAACTCCTACTCCCTCCAACATGACCTCCCTTCCGTACCTCTCCTGTGGATCCCACTTGCCTTCAAACCATTGTCTAAATAAACCCTTCGCCTTCTTTGACATTTACTTTCTCTCCTTCTCTGTAGCCATCAGAACATATTTATTCAATGCCTCAAACTGTGCAGATCTAGTTAACGCTTTCTATCTTTCATAGATTCTTTCAAGAAATCTAACTTTCTAATGCTAAAGGTATTCTCTAAAGGAAACTGCATGTCCTTGCCTGAAGTGATCTATTCATGCCATTAACAAAATCAAGTACATGTATAGAACCTGGTAGATTTGTCAGCCTCAGGGTGGTCTTCCCCCAAACCTTTGCCTTCACCTCTTTTATTGTTGCTGAATTCAATTTTGTTGGCCTTAGGACTATGTGCACTTTACTACTGCTAACAAGTGCTGAAGTGCTTGTGCTCTTTCCCTTAAACATGGTAGAAGTGGCTTACGTCCAATTGGAATATTTAATTTCATTATAAATCCCTAGTAAAGTGGTACTACATGTACCAAGGGACTGTAAAGTAAATTCTACTAGTGGGCATGCAGCACTTATTTTGCCACCCACCAAAGTAGCCCTTTAAACATGTCTCAGGTATGCCATTAAAGCTTGTGTGGGCAGTTTAATCATCCATTTGGACCTGGCCAGATATACCTCTTCCTAGGCTCAAATCTCCCTTTTTAATACTCATATGTCACCCCTAGGGTAGGCCCTACATATCTCAGTGGGCAGGGTCCAGGGTATTTAAAAAGTTGGACATGCACTTCTAAGTTTTACATGACCTGGGAGTCAAAAACACCTACATTTGGTTTTCACTAGTGTGAGTCCTACCTCTCCTATAGGATATAATTGGGTTACCTTATTACATTTCATAAGTGATAACTTTGAATTGGGATCAGATAGGAATGTCATGTTCTTGTCTGAGAATGTAAAATAAAAAAATCCCCTTTTATGAGATAGGTAGATTTAAAGCTACAATTTTGAAAATACTACTTTTAGAAAAAATGGAATTTTCTTGCCTTAACTATTTGGTGCCTGCAGCCTGTTCCTGGGTGAAATGGCTGGGTCTGTTTTGCAGTTGGACTATGTTTATTCCTCCCAGACTTCACAATAGAGAGATTAGGTGTGCCTGGACGGGCCACCAGATGGCAGGATGTCAGGGTGGAGCTAGGCACAGCCCCACTAGAAAGGGATTTTGCTATGCTCTGTCTTCACACAAATTACTTGTCATCACTGTGTTGCTCATGTAGCCAGCTTGGAGCCTGGACAGGGGAGGTAGAAAACTTCAAGAGCTTAAAAGGTAATTCTATAGAAATATCTCCTACATCAAATTGGGCACCAGGCAAAAATAGTGGACCCTCAGACCCATCTCTTGAGTACACATCTGGTGCTGTGGAAGACTCCGAAGAAGGACTGCTGTGCTAATTTTCTGCATGAAATACTGCCACTCTTCTGCCCTGCTGCTGCCCTCCTGCTGAGTGAGAAGGTCTGGACCCAGTACCACCAGAGTGACTTCAAGGGCTATGTGACTAGCCACCTGATCAGAGCCTGAGGTACAGGATAGGTTCCAATAGCCTGGAAACCAGCACCTGGACTCTGATAGCTGTGAGTCTTGCTCCTAAGTAGTGCCATTCCAGTCATGGACCCTTAGAAGTGGATCTGGAGGTGCTCTGCTGGCACGACTGGGGTCCCAGCATTACCAATGCAGTGCAAAGCATTGCCTCGCAGAAATCCACATTGGAACTGTTGGGCTATCCATTCCCAAGCAAGAATTTGCATTGCAGCCCTGCAGTTAATTGGTACCACCGCTGCACAACGCAACTCCTCCACGGGGCCTCGTATCACTTCTGCTGTGCACTGCATCTTTGATGCAGGACTTCGCATCGCTCCACAACCAGGATGTATGGTACTCTATTCAGCAGTCCTTACCTGGTCCCTGTAGCCAGCCGGTATCCATCATGGCCCACCTGACATGGGACTTTGTCTTAGTCCAACACAACCAGATAACCACAGTTGGCGCTTTGTCCTTTTTTGCTCTATTTTTACCCAAACCTTAAAAATGGCATATCTCTGGTTCTACTGATTGGAGTTTTGTTATTTTGGACTTAAACTATTTATCACATTTTACTCGATTTTCCAAAATTGGTGTGGGTTGTTTTTTGTATTGTGTTTTCATGTTATTACTGTTTGCAGTACTGCATACATACACATTGCCTTTCAGTTAAGCCTGACTGCCATGCTCCCAGGGGGGTCAGTACAGGCCAATATGGGGTTGCTTGTGACTTTATCATAACAGAGAGTTGTGGTTGCTGATTGAGTAGGGTGTCATCCTCCTAAACCAGTGACCCAATTTCTTACAGAATTCAATGTTCTTCCTCATTTTATATGCGGACATTCCCTCAGCAGATAATTTATGACCCTCTGTAGCAGGTATTCTAGGGTTTCAGTCTTTTTTCAACACTGCACGCATTATTTTTGATCAAAGTAATTAAAAAAACCACACTGAATAAGCTAACAAAAAAAACACAACCCCAGCGTGGCTATACCGAAGACCAACCAATCACAGCACGGTTATGCTGACAATCAACCGATGACAGTGCAACTCTGTGATGATATATCACCAATCGCAACATGGCTTCCTCGTTGACTGACCAATCACAGAGCAATTTCTCAGTGAATGAGGAATATAATTGCACGTCTTTTCTCAATGAACGCATACTAAATAAACCTGTTATGTTATGTTATGTTAAATTAGATTTGTAAAGCGCACTGACACCGTGGGTTTCCTGGCGCTAAATTAACTTTCTGCGCTCTGCTTCGCACTGCCGAAATAGGAGAAAATCTGCAAGTTAGAAGAAAACAAATCTCATCAACAATAAAACAAGAGCAGTACGTTTGTGGTACTGGTCTAATGCAATTCACACTAACCAGAACCAGTGCTGAGGCAGTCCTCCTTCAGATATTAGATTTTCCTCCGCTGTACCTAGGAGCACGAAACACCAACCCAGATTAGACACACAAAATCCTAGGAAGGAAAACGTGTTAATTCAGAACACCTTATCTGTGTGCATGAGGAGCCTTGCAGTGCACACTACCTTTTGCAGAGCAAAAAATATCTAGAGATCTTTGATTTCGACAAATCCATTAACAAAAACAACCGCTAATAGTAAAAAGGTTTTCACCACAAATCACAAATGAGAATTGTTAGACCTGGCATCCTTGGCATGGTTCTCCCCAAATTTGTTGCCTTCACATCTACTGTTTTTGCTCACTTGTGTTCCTTTCCTATAACATGGTAACATTGATTTATATGCAATTGGTAACTGTGATGCACTTATAAGTCCCTAGTAGAGTGTCAGTAACTGTGCCCAGGGCATGGAAGTTAAATGATATTGATCTAAACATGTCTCAGGCCTGCCACTGCAGAGCCTGTGTATGGAGTTTAGCTGTCTTTTCAACCTGGGAAAGTAAGCCCGTTGGCAGGCTTTAACATTCATATTTGATACACATAAGTCACCCCCTATGGAAGGGTGTTTTACATGTCCTGGTAGTGGAAAACGCTTAAAGTCATTTTTCACAACTGCAAGGCCTACAACTACTATAGGATAACATTGGAATTACCTTATTACATTCTACAAGTGTAATTCCCAAACAGGAACAGGTAACTCCATCATGTCTGATGGCTCTGGAATCGCTATTTAAAATCCTAATATATGGTGAAGTCGGATTTTAACTTGCAATTCTGAGAATGCAACTTTTAGAAAGTTTAGCATTTTCTTTGCTTAGCCATTTAGTGCCTGAAGACTGTCTCTGGGTCACATGACTATGTGTGGGTGACAGTTGTACTTTGTGAGTTCCGCCTAGACAGCCACACACAATGGGGAGCTTAGGTGTGATTGGATGGGAAATACCGGCAGGAGGGGAAGTAGGAGCTGTGCCCAGCCCCACTTTCACTTGGATAGGCTGTGTTCTGTCATCACACAAAGGGCTGCATACTCCCTGTAGTTAGTCTGGAGCTATGGCCAGGACTTTAGGGCACCTGAGATCTTCAAAGGCATGCCTCTAAAAAATGTTCCCCACTTCAACTGCATCTGGAAAGGCGTTGGAGAAAATCTAATGCTTAGGAAGAGACGTTTAAGTATAGAGTAGCATTGAAAGATTGCCACACTGTATTTTATTACATTAAAATCACTGCTTCACAGAACTGACCAAAAACTCTCTTTATAGATGTTAAGAGTGTTAAAAGTTCTCCAACCCTAGAAATCTATCTCCCCCACTTTGGCTCTCAAGGTCACAATGTGATAAACGAGCATACTTATTTGTAAAAGAGGTGTCAGGTATCCAACTTTCGCTCTCTAATGCTCCTACGGTGAGTCTATCCTGGGCAGAGAGGAAAAATACCATCTGCTGTGCTGCTGAAAGGACTGCCACTCTGCTGGGCTACTAATCTTAAGGAACTGCTGCCCTGCTGTGCTGAAATGCTGCCTACTCCTTCTTGCCTGGGTGAGAAGGACTAGGCTGAAATCTCATGAACCCACAACCCAGCGTGACTGCAAGTGCTTGTTGGCTGACCTTCTGATCAGTAGCCTCAGGGACACAACCGGCTTCAAACAGCCTTGCATTTGCACCTGGACTCTGCCATCTGTGGTCTTACCTTTCCAAGTGCTACCACCCCAATCTTGGATCCTTGGAAGGGATCCAGCAGAACTGACAACTCTCCTCTGCTGTGTGGTGCAAACCTGAGCAGAACAGGTGCATAGTCACTGTTGCGTGGATTGCAGCCATTGCAAAGTCCAGCATTGCATTGCAGCTCTGCAGAACCGGCACATCGCCCAAGAATGCAATGCCTCCTCAGAGCTGGCCCTCGCGTCTTTTATCAATGGCAGCTTCGTTGATGATGCCGGACACGGAATCACAGCCACGCACCTCTTTTGAACCAACGCATCACCGCGACTGCCTGTCACATTTTCAACTCCAGACTTCACATTGCAAGCCCCATCCAAGGGATCCTTGATGATGATGCAGGCCCTTGCATTGCAGCCTCCCGCATCTTGAACCCTATACATCACTTTGGCTGTGCAAAACATCTTTGACGTGGATCCTTGCAATGCTGCGCAAACCAGGATTTAAAGTACTTTGTTCAGTCGGCCAAACTGGGTCTATGTAGCTGGCCTATGCTCCATAACAATTTATAGAACTTGTGATTTTATGCAGGTCCAATGTGACCACATATCCACAGTTGGCGCTTTGTGCTTTTTGGCTCTATCGTCACTATTTATAACTGAATATCTCCAGTTCTACCAATTAGAGTTTTGTTATTTTGGTCCTGTTTTAAATAAAAGAAAGCTCTATTTTGTAGCTTGTGTTGGATTCTTTTTGTGTATTGTTTTTCACTTTGTCACTGTTTGAAGTGTTGCACAAATACTTTACACATTGCCTTTAAGGTACACCTGGCTGCTCTGTGTCAAGCTACTAGTGGGTTGACCACAGGCTAATTTAGGGTTGGCTTGGTTGCTGCCTGACCAGGGCTCACAGCCCAGTTAATCAACAACCCAATATCAAACCACCAATTAAACCTAAAACCATCATCACATAAACAAAATCCTCACATAAAAGATACCAATCAATCACTCAGAACAATACTGAACACTTCAGTATCACACAAAAACACTTCCACTCACCAGAATCATTCACCCCTTTTCATTCTTATAATCCCAATCTTTCAGGAACAGCATTGCAAAACGGGTTCTTGGCAAAATCTGGCAGCAAAATCCATACCCAAAAACTCCAGTAACATTAAGGACTGGGCAGAAAGGGGAATTTTAAAAGCAGAAAGGATGTGCTCTTTGACATGTAAGCATCCTCTACTTACAAAATGTGTGGGTGCAAAGTATCCTGAAAATTCTAGACACCCCAAAATCTCTCCACAACCAGAATGTCAATATTTACTGGATCAGAAACTGTGCTAAACCTTAATTTTTATGAGGCAATGTGTCCTAGCGTTAAGACACCTCCCAATGCATCAAACTATTAGGAAATAATTGTTGGTCCTTTTTGCAGGGTCATCCCAGAACATTTTGCCTTCTCCTGTATTTTCTCTGACCTGTTTTTGTTGGTTTATGACTCTGGGCACTTAACCACTGTTGTTCAGTGCTAAAGTGCATGTGATCTCTCTGGTAAACTTGGTAAGATTTGTCTACACCTGTGTGCCATAGTTAATTTACCTGCACGTCAACTGTACAGTGGTATCCCATATACCCAGGGCCTGTAAATTAAATGCTACTAGTGGGTTTGCAGGGCTGCTTGTGCTACCCACCGATATAGCCTTTCAAACCTGTCTCAAGCCTCTGCCGCTGCAGGGCATGCGCGTGCAGTTTACTGCCGCACTGACATGGCATGTGAAGTGGTTGCCACGTCTGAAACTCCTCTTTACTACATCTAAGTCACCTCTAAAGCAGGCCTCAGCTAGCCCTATGGGTAGGGTGCTGTGTAGGTAAATGGTAGGACATGTGCCTTAAATTTGTGGCATGTCCTGGTAGTGACAAACAGCCTATTTGGTTTCTCACTGCTGTGAGTCTGTCCTCTCATAGGTTTGCATTGGGGATTCTCTGATATGTGCTTCAGTGGTAATTTCTTATATGAGAGAGTAGTGTGGCCATGGTTGGTATGTTTGAAATTGTAGTGATAAATCCTGCTTATTGGTGAAAGCGTATTTGTCATGACTATTTTAGAAATGCCACTTTTAGAAGTGGGAATTTCTGTGTGCTTATGAGTCTTTGTGCCCTGCCTGGATGTGTATTGACCGTCTGGGTTTGACTAGCAGGAGACAGAGGATGTGCATTCACTCTAGACAGTCACAAGGGAAGTTGAGGTGTGTCCTGCGTTTCCTGGGTGACTGAGTGCTAGGTTGAATTGACATTGGCTGCATTTAGAGTAGGGGAGGAGTTTCCCTTGCAGCTGAATAGGCCTGGCCTGCATTTAGAGTGGTAGGAGGAGTTGTGCCTACACCTGAATAGGGCTGAGCCTGTCTTCTCCAATGCTGTCTCTGCCCCACTGCAGTATGCCTGGGGATAGGGCTTAAGATGGGAATAGGGGTGTTGTGCACCTCTAAACACTATTTGAAGTACCCCCCAGAATAAAGACTTTGGAATTACAAATACAGGGGCTGTGAAACAAGTAGACACAATGTGGACTTGTAACCACAAGGCTGCTGGACTGCCATAAGGAACCACCGTGGGACTGGATTACCCTATAGTATTGATGTGCTGCTCTGAGATAAAGACTGCCACTCTGCTCTATGCTGGCCTGTCTGTTGCCCAGTGCTGGTGTGCAGAGTGCTTTTCAAACCCTAGCGCCTGGTGAGCACTTTTAAATACTGGTGCCCGAGGCATGGGCTCACCTAGCAACCTTATCAGACAGGAGCGCGTTTGGCGGCCCTGCAGCACGGGCAGCACTGAATGCCCCCGTGGTTCTTGAGCCAAAGGAGGGGAGAGCTCCAACAGAGAAAGCACTCTACCTCTCTTGTTCCTGCATTTGTTTTGTGGTAATCTGCAGCCAGGGCTCTGCTATGTGGCACTGGGCTGGCAAGCAGTAAGGTGCAGCGGCAGTGAGGAACCCCCAGCCTGGAGTTCCTCTGCGTTGTTGGAGCAACGCTGACGCTAGAGGGAGGCGGGGCCCAACCGGAGCCTCGCGGTCTCCAATCCCCCGCACCCAACGGTTGTACCTTCGCGCCCCGCCGCCACCCTCCAGACATGGACCGAGGTGACCCCCGAAGACACGTCACGCATGATGAACACCATCCACTCCGGATCTCCGACCGACCCGTGCCCCCATCATGTCTTCAACAAGGCAGCCTCTACCATCGCACCCCACCTCCGAGACATCATCAACACCTCCTTCAACACAGCAACCTTCCCGGAGAGCTGGAAGCACGCCGAACTCAGCGCTCTGCTGAAGAAACCAACAGCGGACCCGACCGACCTCAAGAACTACCGCCCCATCTCGCTCCTTCCTTTCCCGGCCAAAGTCATCGAGAAGGTCGTCAACAAGCAACTGGCAGCCTTCCTCGAGACGAACGGATCCCTCGACCCATCACAGTCCGGATTCAGAGCCAACCACAGCACCGAGACCGCCCTCATCGCAGCCACCGACGACATCCGAGCCCTGCTCGACAACGGCGAAACAGCGGCACTCATCCTCCTAGACCTCTCCGCAGCATTTGACACTGTCTGCCACCGCACACTAGCCCAACGCCTCAACGACACCGGCATCCAAGGGAAGGCTCTGGAATGGATCATCTCATACCTCTCCGGCAGAACACAGAGAGTACGCCTCCCTCCGTTCCGCTCCGAGGCCACCGAAGTCATCTGCGGTGTCCCGCAAGGATCGTCGCTCAGCCCTACTCTCTTCAACATCTACATGAAACCCCTCGCTGCCATCGCACGCCAACACAACCTCAACATCATTTCCTACGCCGATGACACCCAGCTGATTCTCTCCCTCTCCAGAGACCCCGGCACCGCCAAAGCCAGCCTGCACGAAGGGATGACAGACGTCGCTGAATGGATGAACATCAGCCGCCTGAAACTGAACACGGACAAGACAGAAGTCCTCATTCTGGGACCATCACCCTCCGCATGGGACGACTCCTGGTGGCCCCCGGCACTAGGCACCGCACCTGAACCGACGGACCACGCACGCAACTTGGGCGTCATACTGGATTCCTCCCTATCGATGACCAGACAAGTCAACGCCGTCTCCTCAGCTTGCTTCCACAACCTCCGCTTGCTCCGAAAGATCTTCCGATGGATCCCGACCGAGACCAGGAAGACGGTCACCCACGCTCTCGTCACCAGCAGACTAGACTACGGAAACACCCTCTACGCCGGTACTACAGCCAAGCTTCAGAAAAGACTTCAGCGTATCCAGAACGCCTCCGCCCGACTCATCCTGGACGTCCCCCGACGCAGCCACATCTCGTGCCACCTGAGAGACCTGCACTGGCTCCCTGTCAACAAGAGGATCACGTTCAGACTCCTCACCCACGCACACAAGTCCCTCCACGACCTAGGCCCAGGGTACCTCAACAGCCGCCTCACCTTCTACACGCCCACCCGCCGGCTACGTTCCGCTAACCTCGCCCTCGCCGTCGTCCCTCGCATCCAGAGAGCCACCGCTGGAGGAAGGTCATTCTCCTACCTGGCAGCTAAGACTTGGAACTCCCTACCCGTCCACCTGCGGATGACCCAGGACCACCTGGCCTTCAGGAAACAGCTCAAGACCTGGCTGTTCGAGCAGTAGCAGACCCCCTTCCCCAAGCGCCTTGAGACCCTTACGGGTGAGTAGTGCGCGATATAAGTTCCATGATTGATTGATTGATTGAATCAGCATCCTCCCACCTGAAAAGAGGCAGTTTCAGGAAATGGCCAGCATGAACCCCCCTCTTGGTCCCCCTGCCCAAAGGAAGCTGTGATGAAGCCCTGGCGCTGGGCTCTGTGCACTGTACTGTGATCACCGCGGCTTAGGGCTGTGTCAAGAAAGCGGCCCATGGGAACCCCTCCAGTGGGGTCCCCCATCTCTAAGGAAGGCCGGAGAGAGGAGATCTGCCCCAGCAGAGACTTTGCTCCAAAGCAATCCAGCCGGGGAGGTTCCTTCTGGTGTCTGGAGGGGCCTTGGGCATTGATCCAGCTTTTCACGTTGCCCGAAGGGCTCCGGATGTGCTGCAATGCCATCAGTCCTAGTGAGTGGCAGGAGCTCTTGGATGGACCCAAGCAGTCCCGCATTTTCCTCGATCCCAGCGGACCAGCTGGACCCATTGACCCGCCCTGTCCTCTGGTGCATTTAACATCAGGGCATTAGTTTTGTGACTGGGTTGGCTAGCAGTTGCCCCTGCTGACCACTTGTTCAACAGGAAAATGGGGTTTCCCCGCATGGTTGTCAGTGTATGGGCGCCGCCCCCACCCATGTTTGTACATATTTAGGAGGGGCGCCGATGGGCCACTCTTAAAACTGGCCCACGTGCTGTCTCAACACACCGGACTACCATAATTCCCATAAAAGGCACGATTGAGGTCCAGTGTCCTAGGGGGCATTTTCGCAAGGACTTATCTCCAAGTTAGTGCCACTTTATCGCCGCCAAAGGGGTGATAACTTCATCGCACCATTCACAAGCTAGTGCTAACAGTCGATATCACCAGTTTTCTGGCGATAGCAGCCGCAAAAAACATCGCCACAGATGACAGCAGCAACTAACGCGAATGAGATGCAGAGTAGGCTTTCCCGTGCAAAAAGTAGTGACAACACCACTTCTCAAAATTCTCAATGACCAACCAGATCGGCGATAAGTTCACGAAGGTGCGTTAGCAGCAGGGATTTAACACCTGCTCTAACCTGGTGTTAAGTCAGACGACACCCTGCACCATAAAAGGGAGCCCGGCCCAGAGCCACACCTGCAGAACGACAGATGCCATGGAGCCACTGATAATGCAGCTCGGAGCCCCAAGAGAGCCACAACACCCACCACCACCACCCCCAGGATCCCCCCCGGGCACCCCCACGGACAAAGAGATATCACACCAACTGTACGAAATCCGTAACAAAACAATTTTCCTGATGTCGCACAATCATAACAATCAACAATCATGTGTGCTCAGAAAAAGGAGAATCAGTCACACATCTTTGAATTTCAAAACAAAACAATTTTTTCAAATTAAACCAAATACAACTATGTGGAAGAGTCATGGCGTGCCTTCTCTGGACAATCTGTAAGTCACAGTCTGCAAGACCAAATTTCAAGATAAGAAGGTGTGTCCTGCGCTCATCCAAGGACAGAGAGAGAGAGAAAGAGAAAGAGCATGAAAGGGAGAGAGAGAGAGTGAAAGGAAAAGAGAGAGAGAGAAAGAGAGAAAGAGAGAGAAAGAGAGAGAGAGAGAAAGAGCAAGAAAGAGAGAGAAAGAGGAGAGTGAGAAAGAGAGAGAAAGAGAAGGAGAGCCAGAAAGAGAGAGAAAGAGAAAGAGAAGGAGAGCGAGAAAGAGAGAGAAAGAGAAGGAGAGCGAGAAAGAGAGAAAGAAATAGAGCGAGAAAGAGAGAACAAGAGAAAGAGAAGGAGAGAGAGAACGAGAGAGAGAAAGAGAGAGAAAGAGCGAGAAAGAGCAAGACAGCGAAAGGGAAAGAGGGAGAGAGTGTGCCGACACTGCGGACCCAGGCCTCACTGCTCACCTGCTGCCACCGGTGTGTCTCCAACCATGTGCCGGTACACACTGCAGTCCACCAGGTCCCTTATCTGAAGCAGATTACCAAAACATGGCGGAAAGAGGGAGAGAGTGTGCCGACACTGCGGACCCAGGCCTCACTGCTCACCTGCTGCCACCGGTGTGTCTCCAACCATGTGCCGGTACACACTGCAGTCCACCAGGTCCCTTATCTGAAGCAGATTACCAAAACATGGCGGACCCTACATTATTGCACACGCCATCAGCAGACCCGCTGCCCAGCCGTGATTGGCCGCCCCTGCGCAACCAGGCCTCACTGCTCACCCTTCCGCAACGGCATGTCTCCAAGAAAACCCACCACGAGCCGGTGCAAGCCCCAAGCCCGGGTCCCGCGACCTTGGGAGCCTCCACATCATACAGCCCTGCACCGCGTGCCGCAAGTTCACACACCTGATTCTGGGTCTTGATTAAACAATGGCAGAGATACCATCAGCGCACAGGGCATCATCGCAGGCTGTACACCCGCCCAGCTCTTTAGGTGCCACTAACTCTGTGAACTGCGAGGCAACGCCACGTGGTGGTCGGCCTGCACTGCCCCCTGGCTCAGGCCTACACTGTGGTCGAGCAGGGCTCACACAAATCCCTACCAGTCTGGACCAACAGGACGGCGCATCATCGCAGGCTGCACACCCGCTCAGCACTAACCCTATCTCAGTGCACTGAAAGTCACCGTCCCGTGGCGGTAGGCCAGTGCCGGCCACAGTGCATCCGATGCCACCAACTCAGTGCAACGCAAGTCATGGAGCCTCTATGATTGAGTTCCGGACGCAGCCATGTCACCTTCGGTAGTGGGGAAGAACTGGAACACGTAGCGACGTCCCCCCCCCCTTTATACGTAAGCCGAGTGGGCTGGGTCGGAATACGCCAGGCCAGCGTAGGGGTGTGAATAATTATCTCTGGGCTCTGGGCGTGGTTCATTTCTTGGCTTTACTGGAAACCAACTGATGCGTGTGTCTCTGTCGCACCACACAGCCCGCAATCGACAATGTAGCAATTTTGCATGCACCTGGAAGGTGGCTGCGCACAAAGGGATTGTACAAGCAGCGCAAGACCCCTCGGGCTTCTGGATCATACATGCCAACTGTTGTGTGTGTTTCGCCAGTGGTGTACCATAAGCCTAAGGCCTGGCCTCATTTCCAGCACGAAAGCAACATCACGTTTCCAGAATGCAAGCAGTTGTCGGACTAACATTGGGGATGAAAGCACCTTTGTTTCAATACATAATGCGGAAGGGCATCTGCACCTCCGACCTTGGTCTTGCATGCTGCTGGCACCCCCTGAGAGAGATACCATAGCAGATGATGTCGACTCCCACACTATGCACAGCGCAAATGAAAGAGCAACGTATCCACACCACAGACACAGAAGTCCTGGCTCGAGGTACTCTTGCATGGAATGCCCTTGACCCTTACATACACAACTACCCATGCATCCAAACATTGCACACACATACGACTCATTGCTCCGAGCTGTGGCATGTGATCCACATTACAGCTGCATGTCAGAAGAGTGTCAGTACTACGAGAGCCACCAACGCAATGGCAGGACATCCCGGGCACATGCACAACAGCTGTCACATGGAACTGTACCGTGATTGAATGCTACCTGTTAGTGTCTGATGCATTGGACTGCTTGCTGTGGCCCTTGTCCTGCCTGTCCTGACACTCACATGCAAAATAAGTCTACACAACTTCACTAGTGTTCAATTGTGATGTGTTGATTAGAATGACAAATCGTGTGCCTCAATGAGCATTGTCCATACACAGTGAGGGACTGACTGATGCATTTCACTAAGGGGTGAGTCCCTATTGCCAGCTCCACCTCTGTGAGCCACACATTGTGGTTGGCATAGTTGCTGATAGACCTGTGCTCTTACATGTCTTCAGCAATGTGAGAATGGTGTCCAACTTCTTGCCATGTGTATCAATGTGATCCATCACTATAGGCTGTGTCCACCTATTTGAGTGTGAGCAGGTATGCGAAGAGATGTTGTGTTTTCAAATGTGAGGGGGGACACTACTTTAGGCCTGCCAACGACTTAGACATTACATACAATGCCCTATTCCTAACATTGCGTGGGGCCAAGTTGTGAAAGTGCGTGAGTGTTGTTTCTGTGCATTGAGGCCACAGCTAGTGATCACATTCCCAGTCATCTCACTGCCTATGTGTGTCACGGTCACACATGCTCATTGCTTTCATTTCCCAGGGTGTACCTTTTTGTTCAATCAATGTCCTTACATTCATCCATACTTTCAAACTTGATCGATTATGGACATGACACATCTGTGTCATTTTAAATGTTTTATTCACATTCATTGGGGTTGTCAGAGCTGGAGCGGTACACGGTTATGCAAACACCACAATACATTGTAGACCAGGGTTTGGCCAGCCAGAGTCATTTAGGGATTGACTCGGAAGAGGTAGAGGACAGTCTACAGTGTGATTGCCGTGTCATTGTTGAGCAAACAAAATATCGCCATCCATGTCAAGGTCCAAGGTGAGGGTCGCGGAGTGTTTTGGGGGACAGTGGGAGGTGTTGTTACAGGGCAAGATGCAGAGGGCAGCAGCAAGAGGAAACAGGGAATATGGCGGAGAGGATTGCTACTGTCTCCTTCTTACTACTACACAGGTGGAATCAGCCACATCTTCGTCCTCTATGTCATCTGTCTGACATGTGGGTACTGATGTTTGGTCTGCAGCACTGTGTGCCACTGACACATCAGGAGCCGGAGATGTGTATGTGGAAGTACCAGGTGCATTCATCTGCAACTGCCTTAGTGGCAGCAGTGCCATGATGAGGATCTGCAAGGCATGGAAGATACCAACAACTTTTTGCTGGTGTGCATCCGTGGCAGCTATTTTTTCTGCATGCATATGCTCCATGTTCTCCATTATCCTCATCATCTGTACCAACTCTCGGCTGACATCACTCAGGCCACTCTGAGTAGGCAGTTGTTCTCCTCTCAGAGGTATGACTCCAGCAGTGTCGAGCATGGATTGTTGGACATCATGGTGCAAACTGTGGGTGTCCGTCAGTGAGTGTAAGTGGTCCCTGATGTGACTCAGACACCCATGTATGTCATCCAGTTTGGCTGCCATGTTGGTGAACCCCACCCGCACATGTTCAGCCACCTCCTTCTGTTAGTCTAACACCTGGTCTGTGTTCTTGGGTGAGGTGCTGGGAGCAAGCCATGGTGGTGGGTGCTTCCCGCTGTGTGGTCTGTGTAGGGGGTGGGGTCACCTTGATGCAGCTGGCCTGCACTGCTCCTGGGGGTGGGGTGCGGAGGCTGTCCACGAGACATTGGAGAGTGTCGGGGCAAATGTCCAGGGAGTCCTCTTCATCATCACTAAAGAGATATCTACTCTGCTCTGCAGGAGGTGTTGATTGTCCCTCTGCAATGTAAAGGGGAGATGCTGGTTGACAGTGTGTCCATTTATGTTGAAACATTGTAGATATTTACATACGGACTGCATGACAATGTGCATTTTGACTGGGAATAGCTGACTATTTCATGCTGGACAGTGGACATTTGAACTACATCAGGGATGTGAGGTTGTACACGTACATTATTATCTCACAGTTTCCTGCTCTGCCAGATGTGATTGACCTGTTTCTATGCACCAGTTTCTACGCACAAGCGGAACCAGTTGTGCCGTCTGTTCTGCAGTGAAAGTGTTGCACTTCGTACCACATTGTCGTCAATGTTGACGTGCTGTTATTGCTATGTGTGTGTGCTGCATTGTGGGTGAGTAGCCCCTGCAGCTGTGATTTTGCTGCCCCTTATCCCTTTGGGGTGGTGTGCCTTTGACTTCCGTGCTCCTACAGTGCTGAGACGTTGCAGACTTGGCTGATTTGGGCTCTTGGACATGGTTTATCCGCAGATGTGTTGTTGCCATCAGGGGTTGTGTGTGCACATGGATGTGTCAGGGTGTGACCTGATCCTTTCCGGATGTGTTCCACACTCAGCCACATCAGTGTCATAACGTGCAGCATGTCATGATAATTGGACTGCAGGCATGCTATTCGTCATGCAGTGTCATTTGCATTGTCAGTGTGGCTCACAGACACACAGATTTGCTGGTTATCACATGTGTGCATGGGTTGGTTGTGGGATTGGTGGTGTGTGGGGGGGACCTTTATGCCCATAGTGGACGTGGGCCTACTTACTGTTTGTATGTGTGCTGCAGTGTGCCAAGTGGATCAGGAGCATGCTCTAGAGTCATTGTGGGTGTGTAGTGCATTCTACTTAATTGTGTATGTGTGCCATTGTACCCATCTACCCCATCCCCCAGTCCCTGTTCGGTACTCACCCTGGTGCTGTTGTGGCAGGTCATGTTGAGCAGTGTCCAGACCCCCAAGTCTTGTCACCGTCTCCCCACTAATGACGGTGGACGCCATTTCCTCCATCTCATTCAGCTCCTGATGTTCCGCTGGACTCCCACCTCCAGTCTACATTGCTGCCTGATGGTTTCTTCTTGGTTTTGTGCTTCACATCATTCCAGCGCCTTTTGACCTTTCCAATTGGCCTCTTCCTCACTCCAACTGCATTCACCTTGTCCAGGATGTCCTGCAATATTGCATTTTTATTTGCCAATGGCACGTTGGGGGTGACGAACAGTTGTTGGTGGTGTTTGATCACCTCCGTGATGATGATCCTGTTTTCCTGCGGACTGAGCCTCATCTTACTCTTCTTCTTCTCCTTGCCCTTCCATGATCCCGAGGTCCCAGGCATGTCCTACTCGGAGCTTGTGGGGTTCTGGTCGTCCTCTGTATTTGCTCCGGCTTCCTCCATGGTGCTACGCATTTTGTATTATTTTGTTTGTGTTTTTGGGGTTTTTTATAGTGCATTTTCCCACCTGACGGATGAGAATTTCAGGCCTTGTGCTGGTTATCGCTGATTTTTGTAACGCGATTAGCCACATCGCAACTTTTTTCGCGCTCGTATTTCACGTTTTTTCGACCTCGCGTTCATTTTAACGCATTCATTTGACGAGTTATTGTAAGACTATCGCATGGTGCCGCCGGGTTAAGAATACAACGTTAACAAGGTGTTATTTTCCCGCGATAGACTGCGATGTGCAAAGTTGCGTTAAGCAAATGGTGCGATAGTTATCACACATTCTTGAGAATATCCCCTACGTGTTTAGTGGGAGTGACCATGCAAAGTTGTGCAGGAGTGCAGGGATACTTCACCCTATGTAGTCATGATGATATTGGGAGGATATGATTCCCTAATATGATGTTGTCACTGTATTTCATGCCATAATTATGATTTAGTTATGACTTAGACTACATGTTATGAAGTTATGAACTTGTGCATAATTGGATGCATTTTATAAAGTGTTATGTGCAGGAGCTGCAGGATAATACCCAGTGATGGTGGATTAATAATGGGTGCACTCTACAAGTATTTACTTTAGTTCCCTACTGGTGTTGTTATGACAATTGCCCTATTGGCAAAGTGATTGTGTAATCTATGTGAAGTCATGATATGTGCCTAGTGGTACAGTAATTTATGTGATTGTGGTCTAAATTGTATTATGAACAATACAAAGAATATTTTTATATGGCCTTGTGTGGAGCCTCTTTTTGTGGTGTATCTAGTGTGTTATTGGTGTGTGTATGTGTGTGTTGCGCAAACGCTTTACACATTCCCTCTGGGCTAAGCCTGACTGCTCTGCCAAGCTACAAAGGGGGTGCACAGGGGTTATCTTGGGTGTGTAACTCTCTTGCCCTGACTACAGTAGTGGGTTCTGCGTGGCTTAGGCGCATACCCTAGCCAACCAGAAACACCATTTCTAACAATAATAACTTTAGTAAATGGGCCCACACAATAATTGAGTTCCAGACCAATAGAAAGTTAAAGGGTCTTATTACAAATTTCAAAAGTAAAACGGTACAGAGTCAATTCCATGAAAACTCCCAATGAGTATGGCTATACTGACAAATGCAAAATCAGAAATTATTCAAAGTCCCAAGGAGGCAGCAAAATCGGGAGAGTAATGGATAGCATCTCTGGTAAGCCTTCTCTCTCACTCCTAAAAATCGAAGGTTTTTATCCATTATTTTCACGTTAAATTGACAGAACTAAAAACTCACTGCGGTGTGAGCAAATGTATCATTTCATCAGCAAAGCAGAGAACATTAAAATAAAGACATATTGTCTTCAAACCTTAGCACTATCCCACTACATGATTAATTATTCAATCCTCTCTATACTAATGCCACCCATAGACAGTAGAACAAACTAGATATATGAACAACAAAGTGTTGTATGACTGAATAGGGTGCAGTGAACGAGCAGAAGGACCTTGGTGTTATTGTTGCGGTTTGGGACCTGGCCGAGGAGGTACATTTATTTAGAGCTGCGTAAATATGATATTGGAAATACACCACTTCATCTCAGTTTGTCTGCAAGCTGCAGAAATTGCAAGGATAAACGTGCAGGGAGGAAGACATGAGTGACTGGGGTGACCACCATCTTGGAAAAGATTGCGTTTATACCTAAATTGAGGCTTAGTTAACAGATAGCTGAGGAATGCATTTCTACACATCAATCAATCAATCAATCAATCAGAGCATTTATAGAGCGCGCTACTCACCCGTGCGGGTCTCAAGGCGCTGAGGGGGTGAGGGGGGGAGCCGCTATTGCCTGAAGAGCCAGGTCTTGAGGTGTTTCCTGAAGGTGAGATGGTCCTGGGTCATTCGTAGGTGTGCGGGGAGGGATTTCCATGTCTTGGCTGCCAGGTAGGAGAACGATCTTCCTCCGGCGGTGGTTCTGTGAATCCGTGGGACGGTGGCGAGGGCGAGGCTGGCGGAGCGGAGCTGGCTGGTGGGAGTGTAGAGCGAGAGGCGGCTGTTGAGGTATTCGGGGCCCATGTCGTGGAGCGCTTTGTGTGCGTGCGTGAGGAGCCTGAACGTGATCCTCTTGCTGACGGGGAGCCAGTGCAGGCTTCTCAGGTGGGCGGATATGTGGCTGTGGCGAGGGATGTCAAGGATGAGTCGTGCGGAGGCGTTCTGTATGCGTTGTAGTCGTTTTTTAAGTTTGGCAGTGGTTCCCGCGTAGAGGGCATTTCCGTAGTCCAGTCGGCTGGTGACGAGGGCCTGGGTGACCGTCTTCCTGGTTTTGGTGGGGATCCACCTAAAGATTTTCCAGAGCATGCACAGGGTGTTGAAGCACGAGGACGAGACGGCGTTGACTTGCTTGGTCATCGTGAGGGCGGAGTCCAGGACGAATCCCAGGTTGTGTGCGTGGTCCGATGGTGTTGGCGCGGGGCCCAGTGCTGAGGGCCACCAGAGTCGTCCCAGGCGGATGGGGATTGTCCGAGGATGAGGACCTCCGTTTTGTCTGAGTTCAGCTTCAGGCGGCTGAGCTTCATCCATTCTGCGACGTCGTTCATTCCTTCTTGGAGGTTGGTTTTGGCGGCGGCTGGGTCTTTGGTGAGGGAGAGTATCAGCTGGGTATCGTCGGCGTAGGAGATGATGTTGATGTTGTGTTTGCGTGCGATGGCGGCGAGGGGGCTCATGTAGATGTTGAAGAGGGTAGGGCTGAGCGAGGAGCCGTGGGGTACGCCGCAGATCATCTCGGAGCCTCTGAGCGGAAGGGAGGGAGGCGGACTCTCTGTGTTCTTTCGGAGAGAAACGAGGTGATCCAGTCCAGGGTCTTTCCTTGGATCCCAGTGTTGAAGAGGCGAGTTATTAGGGTGCGGTGGCATACGGTATCGAAGGCTGCTGAGAGGTCCAGGAGGATGAGGGCGGTTGTTTCTCTGTTGTCCATCAGGGTCCTGATTTCGTCGGTGGCTGCGATGAGGGCGGTCTCGGTGCTGTGGTTGGCTCGAAATCCGGACTGGGATGGGTCGAGCGAGTTGTTTGCTTCGAGGAAAGCAGTCAGCTGTTTGTTGACAGTCTTCTCGATGACTTTGGCCGGGAAGGGCAGGAGAGAGATGGGGCGGAAGTTCTTGAGGTCTTTGGGGTCTGCTGTAGGTTTCTTCAGAAGGGCTTTCATTTCTGCGTGCTTCCAGCTCTTCGGGAAGGTGGCTGATGTGAAGGAACTGGTTATGATGTTCCGGAGATGGGGTGCGATGATTGCGTCGGCTTTGTTGAAGATATGATGGGGGCATGGGTCCGAGGGGGAGCCGGAGTGGATGGAGTTCATGATGTTGGTGGTGTCTTCAGTGCTGATGGGGGTCCAGGAGCTGAGGGTGGTGGTGGGGGTCGCTGGTTCGGAGGTTGGAGGTGGAGTCTGAGGTCCGAAACTTTCGTGTATGTCTGCGATTTTTCGGTGGAAGAACGTGGCGAGGGAGTTGCAGCGTTCTTGTGAGGGTGTGATGTCGTTGTTGCTAGCGTTGGGGTTGGAGAACTCCTTGACGATGTTGAAGAATTCCTTGCTGTTATGGGTGTTGTTGTCTAGTCGTTCTTTGAATGATGTCCTTTTGGTGGTGCGGATCAGTTGGTGGTGTTTGCGGGAGGCGTTCTTGAGGGCTGTCATGTTTTCTGTAGTTTGGTCACGGCGCCAGGTTTTTTCGAGGGATCGGCAGGTTTTCTTTGATTCTTTGAGGGCGTCTGTGAACCATGAAGTTTTCCAGTTGCTGGTCATGCCTGGGGGGCGCAGTTGGTGATCCACTGTGTGAGGTTGTGGGCCGCGTCGTTGGTGTCGGTGGTGTTGGCTGGCGGGTTCTGGCTCAGTGATGAGAGGAGCTGGTCTCATCCTAGAGAATTCGTTTAAAAAACAATAGTACCATATCAGCATATACATATGTAATCAAGTGTGAAAATGCATTCTGCACGTTATTATGATGCACAAAAATATAAACACATAACAAATCTCCATCACTAGCCCTTCTGACTCTTTCAGATTGTCCTATGCGCCAATTCGGCATTGATGTAACCACAGCTCTGTATTACCAACATCACCTCCCACGCATTGTAACTGCCATTTATTCTGTTTTAGAGTGTATTTTGGATTTTTTGAATTACAGAATAAATCACAACTGTTTGTGCTCAGCTACTGCTGTCGCCCCAATGTGTGTGCAATAGTTAGCACCGATGCAGTGCAAGGGTTCATTAGCTCATGTGTAAATAACTAAACCAGTATGCCTATATTACTTTTATTGAAGATTGCTAAGGGCAAAGCACCAGTGGAGAGGCCCTAAATATGAAGCTTTATTGGTAATAGAAAGAAGAAGGAATTCTGAACGAAAACTGAGGTTTAAATACCGCGAAGTTTGACCCAGGCACGGTCAGCTATAGGATCTACGCATCGGTCCCCATAAAAATTGATGACCTGTTTTTGAAGCCACTGACACTTCTGACCAGGGACATAAAACACTGGACACACGCTCAAGTGCTATGACACGTGACGATTTATTTATGCTTTGTCGGTGGGGAAGTATACTTAGCTGCATGCCTTTCAGCATTTATCATCTCCCACTCCAGCCACATAAATGTCACTCATTATTGATGATGCGGTGCTGACCGTGCATTTCATCTTGCTGCCAAGAGTCCTTTGAAAACAAGGCTCTGCCCTGCATAATTGCACTTTTTCAGCCAGCCTCTTATTTTAATAAAATTACTGATGTCCATTGAATTGTTCCTCAGGTAGCCGCTTCCCTAAATTCTAAAAATGGCTGGTCAGTCACGGAGCTGTTTCCTCTCATAAATGATATTTAACTTGCTGATGTGTCTTTGAAATGAAGCTGCAGACACAAACAGCATCTGTCTGTCCCCGTTACTTGCCAAACGTATCCATCTTCACGTATCATATATTTCACTGTGGCCACAAAATCAGATAATAGGTATTGTGGATTCTACAGGGGCTGAACAGTATTATGTACTATGAAGTGTGACACTGATACCTTGTCGTTCTTATCCCATTTCAGAAGCACTGGGAGTCACTATGAAATCCCACAGTTTTATCTAAACAGTCTCACACCACAGGCGGTTGAAAGTATTTGTCGTCGACTTTTCTGAACTTATATTCCTGTATTTACCACTGCTGTTCCTTTCCAAAGCCCAGTGCGTTCATAATTTTGGACAGACCTAAGTCTTCAAATCCTCACATATGGCTAAGGAAGTGGTTAGGTTGAATGTTGGAATTTAGGTTAATGGATGAGGGGATGAAACCCTACTCAGGCATCAGCCACAATCTCTGTAAGGAGATAGAACAGGCAAACTGCAAATTAACCTGTGCTTTATATTCTGGTAGCTTGGTACAATAACAGACAGACTAAACTTAGAGGTAATGTGTAAAGTACTTTTTCAGCACTTCAAACTATAATAAAGTGAAAACACAGCACAAGAAACACCCCACACAAAATTAGAAAAATTCAGTCAGTAGAACCAGACATTTGAAGTTTTAAAGATTTAAGTGAAAATAGCGCCAAAAAGCACAAAGTGCAAACTGTTGTTATCTGGTCGCACCAGACCAGGACAAAGCAACATGCTCAGGCCAACCACAATGGATTGTGGGATGGCTATAGGGACCAAGTTTGGAGCGCTGAACAAAGTACCTTAAATCCTGGTTGCGGAGCGTTGTGAAGCCTCGTGTTGAGGATGGGTCACATGAAAGAGGCGATGTGAGGTCCTCAAGAGGATATGCATTGTGCAGCAGTGCCTGTTCCGATGGGCTGCTGGGTTGCAATGTGACGTCTTGAGTATGGGATTCATTGCACAACAGTTCTGATGCAGAGTTTGGCAAGACAATGCGTTGCACTGCGTTGGTTCTGCTGGGACCACTGATGGGCTGACAGAGCACCTTCAGGCTCCCTTCCAAGGGTCCAGGACTGGGGTGGCACTACTCAGGGGCAAGAGTCACAGCTGGCAGAGTGCAGGTGCTGGGTTGAAGCCTGTTCTGTCTGTCCCTGAAGCTCTAATCTAGAGGTCTGCCAACTAGCCCTTGGAGTAAAATGTAATAAATGATTTGACACTAAGATGACCAATCAGTAGAAGCAGAGAGATGCAGTTTTAAGATCTTGGTAAAAATATTGCCTAAAACACAAAGCCCCAGAACAAAATCACAAGCTCAGGCCAACTGCAATGGAGCGAGTAGCCAGATACAGGAACCCAGCTAGGCCCACTAAATAATGTACCTCAAATCCTGGTTTGAGGAGCATTGTGAGATCCCATGTTGAGATTGTGTCACACAGCCGCGGTTCCGAGGGAGCTACAGAGCTTTGATGGTAAGTCTGTCATCGGGGATGTATTGCGCCGCAGGGGTACTTTTTCAGCTGCAAGGATATGCACCACACTCATCAGTTCTGCTTAAATGACCACTGCTGGGCTGGCAGAGCACTTTCTGGCCCACTTTCAAGGATCCAGGAATGGGGTGGCACCAGTTTAGGGGCACAACCCTAATTGGCAGAGCTTTTCTGTCACCGAGACTCTAATCAGGAGGCCGGCCAGCTAGCCCTTGGAGTCACTCTGGTGGTCCTGGGATCAAGATGCAAGTCCAGTCCCTCTCACTCGGTCAGCAAGGCAGCAGGGCCGAAGGGTAGGACGGTAACAGAGTAGCAGCCCTTCTTTCAGAGCAGCACAACAGATGTTCTGAGTCTTTCACAGGTTCAGAGGTTTACTGAGGAGTGGGGTCTGAGGGTCCAACATTTATACTTGGGGCCATTTGTGAAGTAATAGAATGTTTTGGAGATGTTCACCCCCAGAGGTGTTGGGAATTTCCTGGCTAACTGCTCTGGCCCCAGTTTGTCTGGGGTCAAAAAAGTGCTCAAGCAGAGCCTTTGTGATGTGCGAATGTGGAGGGTGACAGCACCTTGACCTCATAAAGTCAGAGATGTCCCATCCTGCCAGCACCTATTGTCCTTTCTTGCACTGTCTGGAAGCCATTCACAGAGGCTAACTTCCAGTTACACCTAGACCAGGGATACCGGCTTCAGACACCAAATGCTTAGGGCAAGAAAATGCCAACTTTCTCAAAGTGCCACTTTCAGAATGGTGACTTAAAATCCAACTTTACCATTAAAGAGGGTTTTAAATTACAATTCCATTAACACCAAACTTGAAATTCCTACCTGCTCACTATTAAAGTTACCACTTAGCAAAAGTAACAAGGGAAGCCAATTTTATCCTATGAGATAGTTAAGCTTCACAGTAGTGAAAAAATAATTTTGGATTTTTTCTCTACCAGACCAAATAAAACTTAAAAGTACATGTCCAACTTTCAAAACACACAACACCCTGCCCTCTGGGCTGTTTTGTGGCCTACCTAGGGGTGACTTAAATGTATTAAAAAGGAAGGTTAGGCCAGTCAAAGGGTTTATTTTTCCAGGTTGAAATGGCAATTTAAATCATCACACACAGGTTGCAATGGCAGGCATGAGACACGTTTAAAGGCTGTTAGAAATGGGGGTCTCTAGTTGGCAATGGCTGGCCACTGTCCAAGTAGGGACCCTTCTTCCTAAGTCAGAGTAAGGAGACTACACCCTTTGATAACCCCTGCTCAACCCTGTGGTAACGTAGCACGAGCAGCTAGGCTTATCTCAGAGGCAGTGTGTGAAGCATTTATGACCATACACAGTAACACAGTGAAGAACACTACAAAGGGACGCCACACAAGTAGTTATAAAAAAAGAAGTATCTTTAAATATAGACTTAAAACAAGACCAGTAACAATAAAAATCCACAATACTAGAAAAGAGGGTTACTCTTAAAATGCTGCAAAAATAGTTCAAGGTGTGCAAAGAGGAGTTCAGTTCAAGGCAGTGATCTCTGTGACCCTTTTACTCACAAGATACCTGGATTCTGTAGCAAAGCAACAAACATTTCGCTAAGAAGTTGTAGCGATGATTTTACTTACGCTAACCAGCGATGCGTTTAATCCTTGCCGCAAGGGAGGATGATGCGTTGGTTTGTGGGCAGGACAAAGCAACAAACTTCTGCACGCTAAGCCGGCGATGCGATAAAATCCTTGCCGCGAAGGGAGGATGATGCACTGAGCCTGTTGCGTGTGCGATCTTGTTGCGATGAAAGTAAATGGTGCTCCGCGAGGGAGCGATGATCCTGATGCGATGCGATGAAAATGGCAAACGCTCGGCGTCTGCTCTGCGATGACATGAAGCGATGAACTCGATGCGATGATCTTTGGTTAACGAGCGTTTTGAGGCCCGCCAACAGGCAATGCGATAATCTTCGGGTTAGCGAGCGTTTTGAGGCCCTCCAACAGGTGATGCGATAATCTTCGGGTTAGTGAGTGTTTGGCAGCCCTCCAACAGGTGATGCGATGATCTCCGGTAGCGAGCACTCGGCGGCAGCAAAGCAACAATTTTCCTCACGCTCTTCAGCTGCAGCGGCTCGCTAACGGGCGTTAGCGACCTTTTTCAGCACTCTCTTCTCCACAGTAGAACTAGAGGCCCTGGAACTCACAAGAGCCTCACCTGCAGATAGAAATCCTCGCTGGGAGGAAACAGGAGGCTGGTGGTGGAGTCTGATGTGCCTGAGACTCCTGCAGGAGGTTAGCTCTCTTCTAGCCATTGGGTGATTTCTGTAGCAAAAATAAAAGTTCCTTCAAAGACCTTTTCCTCTTCTGCCAAGTCCAGTAGTAACCACTGCAGGCCAGTCCAAGAAACAGCACACAAGCACAAGGACAGTCCTTCTCCTGCAGATTCCTTAAGTTACACGGACAGAGGTTCTTCTTGTTGTCCAGGAGCAATACAAATTGTAGGGGTTTCAGCACAGATATTTATACCCCAAAAGTCTTTGTTCTCAGAAGCTACAAGTCACTGAACCCAGCCAGAACGAGTTCTGCTCAGTCCTGGAGCACTTTGTTTACCTGACTCCTTCTTTCCTTTCAGAGTGCAGGGCAGAGACATCAGACGCACCACAGGAGGTGGAGCCAGCATTGTGGAGGGAAGGCACAGCCCTCTTCAGGTCGCAGGTGCAACTCCTCCCACCCATCTAGATGCAGATCTCTCAATTCACCACTGGGACACCTCACCCTGTCTCCTGGAATTCCCCAGCCCTGTCATTCCAAAACCAGACAGCCAATACACATAACAGCAGAGCACACTGGAAGGCTTAGGCAAGAAAATAACTACTTTCTAAAAGTGGTATTTTCAAACACAGAATATAAAAATAAACTTCACTAAAAGATGTATTTTAATTAAGCCTGGGCGAAGCACTACGCTATGCTCGCGTAGTTTGCGAAGTTCGCGCTACTTCGCACTACGCGAACTGCACGTAGCACAGTGCGAACACGCGTAGCGTAGTGTTGCGTAGTGCTGCGGTCATTTTTTGCTTGCTCGCGGTCCTCAACGTCAAGTTGGCGACCGCGAGCAAGCAAAATGACATCCCGGCGAGACTTTTTCCTTGTTCGCGATCAGCAACATCAAGTTGGCGATCGCGAGCATGGAAAATAAACCTCCTGGTGAGATTCCCAACGCGAGGAGGTCAGGTTTCTCATTGCGAGGGGTCGCGTATGCTCGCGACCGCTCGCGATGAGAAACTACCAGTTCGCGTTGAGAAAGCTGTCGCTCGAGTAAAAATCTACTCGAGCAGCAGAAAACTACAGCTCGCACTGTGCAAGATGCCATTTTCAATGACTGCACAGTGCCGGTTGCTTGTCCGCACTGTGCAATCATTGAAAACAACATCTTGCACAGTGCGAACATGTTACTACGCAGTTCGCGAAGTGCTACGCGTAGCTCGCGTAGTGCGAACTTCACTTTGCGTAGCTTCGCGAAGTGCTACTTCGCGAACTACGCCCACCCTTAATTTTAATATTGTGAGCTCAGGCATACTAAATTCGTTTTTCTACAATGTTCCCAGGGTCAGTTAGGACTATATAATGTAATAGTCAAACTGCCCATTCTGGCCTATGGAGAACAGGTAGCCTTACAGTAGAGAAAAACGAAATTGGGTGTAATTCACTACCAGGACATGCTACACACTTCAGAGCATGTCCTACCTTACACATACAATGCACCCTACCATAGGGGTGGCTTACATGATGCCAAGGGAAGGTTCAGGGGCTGGGAAGTGGGTGCACTTCACAGCCAAGATGGCAGTTCTGGACTGCACACAGACACTGCAGTGGCAGGTCTGAGACACACTTTACAAGCTGCTTCTGTGGGTGGCACAAACCAGCGCTGCAGGCCCACCAGCAGCATTTGGTTTACCAGCCCTGGGCACACACTGGCCATGCTACTAGGGATTAACAGGTAAACCAAATAAGCCAATCATGGATATACCAATTCACATATCATATTTACACAGGGAGAGCATATGCACTTTAGCACTGATAAGCAGTGGTAAAGTGCCCAGAGTCATAAAGCCAACAAAAACAGGTTAGAACAAATCCAGGAGGAAGGCAAAAAGCTTAGAGATGACCCTGCAAAAAGGGCCATTTCCAACAAAGGCTACTTAAGTGGGTGGCACAATAAGTGCTGCAGGCCCACTAGTAGCATTTAAATTACAAGCCCTGGATACATGTACTACCACATTACTAGGGACTTACAATAAATTAAATGCGCCAATCTGGTGTAAGCCGATTTTACCTTGTTTAGAGGAGAGAACACACATGTTGATTAACAGTGGTGAAATATACAAAGTCCTAAGTCTAACAAAAATGAGATCAGCAAACATGAAAGAGAAAGGCATTTGGAGAAAGAGGATCCTATGGCAGTCAGGTCTAATATGTGTCCCCCTCAGCTGAAAGTAGAGAGACTTATCCAACCTCCTGGGAGTTCTCCTCACTAAGGCAGAAGAACTTGGAGAGACCATTAGCATTGGCATGGTCTGATCCATTCCCTGAAGAGATATTGACCACTTCAGTAGGTTGGGATTCTCAAACCTTATTTGCATGAGCCATCTGTGGGGTCCATGGTCTGTCTGAACCTGGAAGTGAGTCTCAAACAGCTATGGTCTCTGCCCAGACTACAGCAAAGGCATTCTTTTTAATAACACTCACTCTTTGTTCTCGATAAGTAACCTCCTGCTGATGAAAGCTATAGGTTAGCTAGGCCCTCCTCATTTAACTCTTCTAAGGTGGCCACTACACCATGCTCTGATACATCTGGAGGCACAATGAACTCCATGTAGAAGTCGGGAGGCTTGACTACAAGTGCTGTACACATGGCCTCTATGAGGGTGTCAGAGACTTTCTTGCAAGTCTCTGTATGGAACAACTTCTTATGCTGCTTCTTAGAAGCCTGCAGACTTTAGGGGGCCACAATGGTGCCATATCCTTTAAAAAACCTCCTGTAGTAACCTGAGAGACCAAGGAAGGCCCTCACCTCAGTCTGTGTTTTAGGGAGTTGCGAGGCCAGGATAGTCTTGATCTTGGTCACGAGGGCCTGCACCTTTTTCCCACCCACCATGTGGCATGTGGCCTAGATACACTCCCATTTCCTGCCCTATTTGGCACTTACAGGCCTGATAGTCATACTTGCCTGCTGGAGATGGTACAGGTGCTCTTCCCTGCTGGAGCTGAAGACAGCTGTGTCATGTAGGTTGGCGGCACAGAATTGCTCATTCCCAGCCAGGACACTGTTTACCAACCTCTGAAACGTGGCAGGGGCATTCAGTAAGCCAAAGGTCATCTTCTTGAATTGGAAGTGGCCCTCTCAGGTCGAGAATGGAAACCTCTCTTTTGACCCCTTAGTCATAACAATCTGCTAGTACCCTGAGGTGTCTTCAAAGGTGGAGAAGAATTGAGCTGTCCAGCCTGTCTATGAGCTCATCAGCTCTGGGGATGCGGTGAGCGTCAGTCTTGGCGACTGAACTGAGTCTCTAGTTGTCCACACAGAACCTAACTTCTGGAGTGATGCCTGGTGGGGCAGCCTTAGGTACCAGCACCACACGGCTGGACCAGGGACTGTAATGGGCCTCAATCACCCCTAATGACAGCATCTTGGGGACCTCCTTCTTGATGCTGGCCCTCACCTTGTCTGACAACCTCTAAATTCTGTTCTTCATGGGCATACTGTAACAGTATCTATGTCCTGGGTACACAAAGTGTGAACCATGGGTGAGGAAGAATAGGGAAGAAAACTGCCCCAACAACTGTCAACAGTCACTATACTGCTTTGAAGTCAGAGTAGGAGAGAGGGTAACACTTTCTAACAACCCATCATGCTCCTGGATAGACAGGACGTCAGGGAGAGGTTCACTTTCTTCTTCCACTCCATGATCTGTCACCAAGAGCATTGTGACTTCAGGCCTCTCAAAGTGGGGATTGAGTCAGTTTATGTGGAGCATTATTATGGGGTTGCTATGGGCCTTGAGAACCACCAGGTTGGTAACATCCTCTTTCTTCTCCTTCATCACATTTGGGCGTGTCCAGCTGTCTTGGAGAGCTCTGGGGTCTACAGGCTTCATGACCCACACCCAAACCTCTACCAAAGTCACCTTCGGATCATAAGAGAGTTTCATCACTTCTTGCCTGGCCTCGAGATTGTCTTTAACCTCTGTCCAGAAGCACTATATCTGGTTACAGACAGCCAGAATGTAGCTGACCACATTCTGAGGAGATGTCCTGGGAATTTGTTCCCACCCCTCTGTTGCAAAATATATGTGAATATCCATATACATTCACATGTATGCACTTACTAATATGAGGCCCAGAGTTCCAAAGGGCTTCCTATCTGACCTTGCCTGGACAAGCTTCCAGCAGCTATTCTGAATCAGCCTTAGAGGTCACTTTCCTTGTCCTGACGTCATCATAAGTTTCCTTATCTGGTTGTGCAAGTTGCTTACACAGTGCTGAGCCAGCCTTTCTGGTCTGCCCATATCTGGCTGTTTATTATGGTGCAGACATTGCACATCCATGTTAGCCATATTTGGCTTGGTACCTTATTCTAGTTCCGCTGACATGGCATTACTCAATGTATATAGCACCTAGAAACGTGTCACTCTGGGAAGAAGCAGTCTGAGAGCCCCTAAGGTGGCAGATCTGACTTCTTCCTTGCTAATTAGCAATGATGTTTGTTTTTGGTACCAATAAATAAATTTCACTCTGTTTCTGAGCAAACGTGCGATGTCTGGTGAGTTTCATTCACTAAAATTGTTTCAGGACATTCAGCTCCTGCTCACCAAGAAAGGAATGATGTCCTTCCTGGGGATAATGAACTGCTACCACCAATGGGTCCATGAATGCAGATGCTATGACTAATGAACTTACAAACTGTTTCAAGAAATTGAAAGAGACATTGTGAACTGCGCCATCATGGGGACTACCTGACTACAAACTGCCTTTCCATCTCTGTTTCAGAGCAAAATAACATTGCAAATGAAGTGGTGCTGCCAATGGTGTGCTAAATGCAAAAACAACAGTTTGAACCCAGCCATATGCAAATCAGTCTTGACCCTGTGCCTCATGGGAGCAGTCCAGCCCGAACTGTCAAGCCAGGTCCTCCCTGGACTGGAAACAAGCATCCTAGGACCGGTTTCGGGGTTTCATCCCTCTTCAGCCAGGATAGCTTGATTCCAGTGGCATGGAGAGCACGGGACTCACGTCTGAGCATACCCGTCCCACTCGGGGTGACAAATGCAAAAACAACAGTTGATGGACAGAATGCAGAACAATGTCATACATTCACCCCAGTGAATGTATGACATTGTTATACCCAGATCAGTTGACTGGGGCGAGTGTTTGATTTGCTCAAGCGCTCCGTCAATAATCCCCTTTGGTATCTCTTTGTTCGCCCTAAGTTGGCAGGGTATGCCCAGACGTGGGTCCCTTGCTCACTTTGCCACTGGATTCAAGATAGCCTGGCTGATGAGAGTTATGAATCCGAAACCGGTCCCAGGATGCTTGTTTTCGGTCCAGGGAAGACATGGCTTGGCAGTTCGGGCTGGAATGTTCCCATGAGGCACAGGGTCAGACTGATTTGCATATGGCCATGTCTAAACTGGGGTGGTGGAGTGAGCTAAAGAATGATGATGGATTAAACCCAGATCAGTTGACTGGGGGTGAGTGTTTGATTTGCTCAAATGCTGCGTCCATCATCCCCTTTGGTATCGCTTTGTTCGCCCTAAGTTGGCAGGGTATGCCCAGACATGGGTCCCTTGCTCACTTTGCCACTGGATTCAAGATAACCTGGCTGATGAGGGTTATGAACCCGAAACTGGTCACAGGATGCTTGTTTCCGGTCCAGGGAAGACATGGCGTGGCAGTTTGGGCTGGACTGTTCCCATGAGGCACAGGGTCAGACTGATTTGCATATGGCCATGTCTGAACTGGGGTGGTGGAGTGAGCTAAAGAATGATGATGGATTAAACTCAGATCAGTTGACTGGGGGTGAGTGTTTGATTTGCTCAAACGCTCCGTCCATCATCTCCTTTGGTATCGCTTTGTTCGACCTAAGTTGACAGGATATGCCCAGACATGGGTCCCTTGCTCACTTTGCCACTGGATTCAAGATATCCTGGCTGATGAGGGTAATGAACCCAAAACCGGTCCCAGGATGCTTGTTTCTGGTCCAGGGAAGACATGGCTTGGCAGTTCGGGCTGGTCTGTTACCATGATGCACAGGGTCAGACTGATTTGCAGATGGCCATGTCTGAACTGGGGTCGTGGAGTGAGCTAAAGAATGAGGATGGATAAAACCCAGATCAGTTGACTGGGGGTGAGTGTTTGATTTGCTCAAATGCTCCATCCATCATCCCCTTTGGTATCGCCAATGGTGTGCTGGCACAGCTGGAAAAGAAAGGCCTGTGGGACACAACTATGTGACTTTGCTTTCTAAAGTGATTAGGGGTCAGCAGCTGTGATGATGGAGAGGACAACTCTCATTGTGTTGGACTATACTTGTATTGTCTAGGTGCCACATTTGGTGCGGATGAATTTGGTACGGTTGTTGTTATCTGGATCGACACAACATTTTCTGCTGACAGGTACATAGGTTATAATGGCACCATGTTGTCTAATTGTAATGTCATAAAGATGCCCACCTGTTAATTTGGCAAAAGTATTACCTGCAATAGGTTATCCTGATGAGATCCATTCTTTTAGAAACAAATGAGACCCCTAAGTAAGTTGGTGTTGAGATTGTAGAAATCAGCACCACGCCAAGATCAGGCACCATTAGAAAAGGCAGACTATAGGAGTGGTACACTGATGGTTCCTCCAGCAGACTGATAGACACTGATTACAGAGCAGGGTATGCTATAGCAATAGCTGAAGTGCAGCTTTGCCACTTGAAACATGTACCCAGTAAGATAAGCTGTATGCTGTAACAAAAGCATGAATACTAGTCAAGGGTAAAACTGTTAACCTTTACACTAACTCACATTATGCTTTGCAGTTCATATTTGTGGCCAGCTGTGGAAGTATCACAGATTCATGAGAGAAACAGGGTACCTTATTAAAAATGGTCCTTAAATAAGGATGTTGTTAAAAGCAATACTATTATACACCAGGATAGCGGTAATAAAATGTGAAGCCTACACAGGAGCTAATACTAAGTTAGCCAAAGGTGATGCCATCGCTAAGACAGCATTAAATGAAAACATGTTACAGCCAGTGCAGATGGGACTAATGAACAAAGCATTCCAAAAATAGAGCTCATTCAGAGACAATTGTTGCTAGCTAATGTAAATGAAGCACAATGGTCTGTAACACCAGATGAACATAGAGGGAGGATTGATGATGGATGTGTGCCGACTAATGAAGAGAGTATGGGCCTACCAGGATGAGATGCCTGTGTTCCCACACAGTATGTTCCTTTCCCTTACAAGACTGGAGCAGGGACCCTCTGATATTGCACAAGGGAGGATGAATGCGCAGATGCATGTTGCTTCCCAGTGAATGGATTTAAATATTTGCTGCTGTGGGTGGATATGTTTTCAAAATGAATGGAGGTGTATCCAACAGGGAAGAATAATGCAGCAACTGGAGCACAGTACTTCAGGAAAGCCATCTCTCCAAGGCTAGGCCAGGGCATAAATAGCGATAGAAGGAGATCACAGATGTTGTTTTTGGGAATAAAGTATAACATGCATACCCCATACCACCCTGCAACTTGAGGCCAGGAGGAGTAAATGAACCCCAAAATAATAAAAAATAAAATATAAAAGATTATTAGTAAAAGCAACTGATGGAACAGGCCTGAAATGGCCTGATGCTCTGACTTTAGTACTGCCTGCAATGTGGCAAAGACTTCTATAGCGATTATGGAGACATGGCCAAGGTGAGAAAAATAAAAGCTGTTTCTTTTAGTTCTAGGTAGACTGAACCACAGACCGTTAACCAAAGGCATAAATTGATTGAGGAGACACGATGCAGGGCTGCACCCCAACGCCTGAGGACACGGTACAAGATATTGATGACCATCTGTCACCAGAGGACCTGAGCAACACAACAGTCAAGAAGAGGACAGACCAGACCATCTCTACGATCCATGGGGGCCCAGCAGTAATCTGAATGGATAGATGAAACTCTCCCCTAAAGACTCATATTTGCCGACTGGAAAATATTTCAAGCAAGATGTAAAATGAAATATTGAAGTTGTTAATTAGATCACCCCGTGTATGCTGATGGTGTCTCAGCTACTGTGAAAGGCAACTTTTCTAATTTCTTGAAGCTTAACATTGTATAGGCTCAATGTCAGGTAACAGTGCCAACAAGGGGCTTTTATCAATCTAGTGAGTCTCAAGTAGTCTTTCAAAAAATGAATTGCTTAGAGCCCTTTTCATTGGCTTATACATGGATTTCAAAATTAATTAATTACATTATTAATTATTTAACTTTAAAGAGAATGTATCATAGCAATAATGCACAGAAGATAAACAATATAAAGTGGGTGTATACTTTTCAAAATACAAACTTATGAAGAAAAATGTGTTATTCCAAAGGCTACAGAATACAATTCACATACAGACAAGAGCGATAGAAATTCCTCACAGTAATTATTTAGTCTCAAGGGCACTTTTGCCATAACCCATTTCAAACATTAAAACACAGGAAAATCATAATTGATGATATAATGAATAATTCCTGAAACAATGGTTACAATGAAAATGGGTTTAGTTGTCGACGTTTCCGTCTTTGCTGTGAAGACATCTATATGACCATCTTCAGGACAGATTGTTCCTATATGGACATAGAGACCCTGAAAGACTCAGAACTATGCCTGGGTGGAAAACTACGCTCTGCCAGTGTAGTTTTCGTAGTTTTGCCTACTCCACGTTCAGTTGCGAACGCAGAGTTTAGGAAAAACTACGACTCAGTGGCAGAGAGTAGTTAGCCGGCCCCTCCACCCTCCACCCTCCCAAAATAATTAAAAGTAATTAAATAGGCTATTACCTGCAGCTGCCTTCTCCTCAACATGGCTGATCTCCTGCCCCCTCCGCGCTGTCCTTCTTCACTGACTACTTGAGACGCTCTACATTGAAAAAAATCCCTTGTTGGCACTGTTACTCGACGTTGAATTTATGTTACCCAAGCTTCCAAGTGTCTATTGGGTTGGCCAATTTCTTGTTTAACATTGTATAGGCAGCATCTTTCTTAGCAATGTATTGTTGCTTGTGTGTTAAATTAAAAGGTAATAACAATTCATTGGTGTTCAGACATTTTCATGGCATGCGGTGACATTCTAAACCTGTAGCTTTCAGCTCAACTGCATAATCATCCTAAACTGACTTTCCCTATGGTATAATGAAGACATGTGATTCTGTATAATGTTATTCAAACTGTAAATTTGAGTTGACAATTAATTTGTTTCATTATAGACTACAGTAACAGCTATTTTTTAAATTAGCCTCATCTCGTTGCCTTAAACGTGTAGCTGCGTCCATGTGTGATAGTTTCCAAATTTCATTAGAGGCAGTTTAAATCTACACTTTAAATAAATCAATCAATCAACCATTTAGAACATGGAGACCTAGAATCTAAAAAGAAATCTTTCAAATCCATGTCATCCAAGAGGAGAGAAAGATATTATTTTACTGGAGACAAAGTGGAATGTCGCAACCATTGCTGACATAACGTCCCAATGCTATAGGTAATGATACCCCTAAGTGTTGCGAATGACTATAACAAGGCTCTGATCTGCTAGCTTTAAAACTCTTTGCTGAGTTCAAAAAGTGCATGACAACCATTTGTGTCCACAGGCCACAATAACCGCTCATTAGGACCCGAGGTGTGTACCATTTTGCACCTAATTATTGAGCTGTTCGTCAGTGTACTTTAGCAAGTGTTGCCAATTATCAACACAGGCAATTGAAGGAATTCTTGGCCAATTAACTTCTTTAATTTTGGCTGGATCCAAGCAAGCACGCCGAAGGAGCTACAAAGGCAAGCCAGTCTGGACCCATCCGCGACCCGCCAGCGACCAGTGCCAGAAACCCTGGCTCTCCTAACATCCACCGCTACGACTCATACACCCTCATCGCACTCAACCCCAGGAGGAACAACAACTGCCAGCTATCCACGCTGAGCACCACCCATCGACAGTTCTCCTGCTGCCCTTGCCAACAGATCTTCAACACAATCACGGCCACCACCCCCACACCGAACACCAACACCTCCGAAACCCTGAGGTGCATCCCCCTCAACATGCGCTCCCTGCACAGACACGCCATTGAGATCTGAGACCTCCTTGACACCCTCTCACCAGGCGTCACCTTCTTCACAGAAACCTTGACCAACTACTCCTCCGCACCTGACATTACCATAGCAATCGCCACCCCCGACGTATACAAAATCCAGAGAAAAGACTTCCAACCTCCCAGGGGAAGAACTCGCCATCGCACACAAGAGCTCTCTCCGACTCTCTACCTCCACCATGAATGACTCCCTCTCCACCACCGCACACCTTCACTTCCAGATCCAGACCAGCCCTAGAAACACCCTGTGAGGCACCCTCACTTACAGACCCTCTGGACCTCGAGCCACCTTCGCCACAGCTATCGCCGAACTTATCGCACCACACGCCTACCCCGCCATGGACCACATACTCATCAGAGACCTGAACTTGCACCTCAAGAACCCCAGTGACCCTAACTCTAAGACCCTCCTGGACAACCTCACCAACATCAACCTGAAACAGCTTGTCACCACACCCACCAACATGGCAGGGCACACCCTCAACCCCATCTTCGCAGGAGGCAACAGCATCCACTTCAGCCACACCACACAACCCCCCTGGACAGACCACCACTGCATACACTTCAACATCAACAAACCCACCAACCCCAAACCTGCAACACGCCCTCCAAGAACAAACTGGATCAAAATCACTGAGGAGAAGCTCAACTCTGCCCTCAACTATGACGCTCCCACCACATCAACCGACGGCAACCTCACAGCCAAAGAACTCCACAGATGGATCTCCAACTGCGCAGACGAGCTTGCGCCCCTGCACAACTCTGAGAGACAGTGCCCAAGAAAGGCCACTTGGTTCACCACCGACCTCCAAGAATCCAGACGCTCCTGCAGATATCTCGAGAAGAACTGGAGAAACAGCAAAATGCCAGAAGATTGCACCACCTACAAAACACCATGATGGAATACCACCAAAGAATCAGATCCACCAAGAGGACCTTCATATAAAACAAGATCCTCACCAACACCAGCAACTCCAAGAAACTCTTCAGCATCATCCAGGAATTCACTAAACCCCCCAGGGAAACCACAGACATCATCCCTTCCCAGGACCTCTGCGATAAGCTTGGATCCTACTTGCATCGGAAAATCAAGGGCCTATACAACCTCTTCAATGACCAGACACCTGACTCCAAAACCACCTCCCTCTCCAGCAACGCCAGCCAGCCTACCGTCTCTTCCTGGGCCACAGTCACCACCAAAGACACCACCTCAACCATGAAAGGCATCCATTCAGGGGCCCCCAAGGACACCTGCCCACGGCACACCTGCCCCACAGCTGCCATCGCCATCCTCCAGAACTGCAACACACCATCAACACCACCCTCATGACCGTCACCATTCCCGATGACTGGAAACATGCTGAAGTCAGACCCCTGCTCAAGAAACCCGCAGGAGACCCCTTGGACCTCAAGAACTACTGACCCATCTCTCTCCTTTGCGGCCAAAGTAACCGAAAAGATCGTCAATGCACAGCTAACAAAATTTATCAAAGAAAACGCCATCCTTGACCCCTCCAAATTCAGATTCCGCAGCAACCACAGCACCAAGACTGCTCTACTCGCCGTCACAGATGACATCTGCACCCTCCTTGACCAAGGACACACAGCAGCCCTGATCCTACTCGACCTGTCCGCAGCATTCAACACCATCTCCCACTGCACACTCACCACCAGAATCCACGACGCCGGCATATAGGGAACCACCCTCAACTGGATCCGCTCCTTTCTCACTGGCAGAACCCAAAGGATCAGACTGCCACCCTTCCTCTCCGAACCCACGGAAATCAACTGTGGAGTACCCCAAGGATCGTCGCTCATCCCCACGCTCTTCAACATCTACATGGCCCCCCTCACTGCCATCGTCAGAGAGCACAGACTCAGCATAGTATCCTACGCTGATGACACGCAGCTCATCCTCTCCCTCACCAAGGACCCTGTCACCACCAGACTCAACTTCCAGGAAGGAATGAAGAATGTCGCAACCTGGATGAGCAGCAGCTGCCTGAAACTTAACTCGGAAAAGACAGAGGTCCTCATCCTCGGACCCTCCCCCTCTGCATGGGACAACACCTGGTGGCCCACTGCCTTTTGCAGCCCTCCTACCCCCACGGACAATGCCCGAAACCTCAGCATCATACCCGACTGCTCCCTCTCCATGACCCGACAAGTCAACGCAGTCACCTCCACCTTCTTCAACACCCTCCGTATCCTCCGAAAGACCTTCAAATGGATACCCCCGAACCACAGACGACCATCACCCACGCACTCATAACCAGCAGACTGGTCTACAGAAACACCCTCTATGCCGAAATCAACAAGTCCCTGCTCCACAAACTCCAGCCCATCCAGAACACCAGACTGGTCCTCAGAATCCCACGACATGAACACATCACCAAGCACCTGCACAACCTCCACTGGCTCCCCGTCGAGAAGAAAGTCACGTTCAAGATACACACCCATGCCTACAAATGCCTCCACAACACCGGGCCGCAATACCTCAACAAAAGAATCTCCTTCCATGTACCCAAGAGAAACCTCCGATCCTCTGACCTTGCCCTCACTGAAACCCCACACATCCACAGAGCCAGAACAGGTAAAAGAGCCTTCTCCTACATCGCGGCCCAGACCTGGAACGACCTCCTGATCGACATCAGACGCGCCCCCTCCCTGAACATCTTCAAGAAGACTCTCAAAATCTGTCTCTTTGACGGAACGGAGCTGCTTACACCCCCCAGCACTTTGGGGCCCTCACAGGCAAGTAGCGAGCTTACAATTTCCCTCATTGATTGATTGAGGCACTGGTAAAACTGTTCACAAGGGACAGGTCTCTTCGCATTTTGAGTGAAGACGAATGAGGTTCCAACACCTTGACTAACAGTTCTGCAATAGAATGTTCTAGGAGATAATATCCATTTATTAGCAAGAAAAAAACCATCCACAATGGCAACTCAAATATAAAACTATTGAGGGATCAGAGAAGTGCATTTCAGCCAGAGAAGAAAATCACATACACCATGTAGTGAAGTATGAGAAGAATCAGAAGAAACGTCATAAACATCAACAAAGTAACCAGAAGCAGTCTTTGGAAACACATGGGCCTCAATTGGCAGAAGAGAACTGGTAGACACCTTCAAAGGTTCTGTTGTTCGGAGGAGCAGTACAAAGCTGTATACTCACATCAGATGTATGGCTAGTGGTAGCGAAAATAACAATAGTTAATTCTCTGCCCTCCCTTGGTGTTACTTAATACGTGTGAAGGTATTTTCTGTAGGGTAGTGAGAGGAGTCAGGGAAGTACCCAGGAATCCTTGTGGCCTACTGTGTAGAATTGACCGCATGATGCATTTTTACTTGATCAATTGTCAAAATCACAGTTCTTGAACCCTGAATGCTGAGGAATGGCACCGGTGCACAGTATGATGGGCCAAACTCCCTCTTTACTGCAATCTTCTCTTACACTAGATCTACAACTTTTGGAATCCAGCCGGAAAGTGCTCGTTGCTTCTTCACTCCATCAGTGGCAGGATGTTTAGGAAGTTTGCAATACTTGTAATACAGCAAAACGTTTATTTATGTCAAAAGGAGTATCTGCTGCCACTGCTCCAGAACTGTTGAAATCTGTAATATACATCTGAACTCCAAACCGGACCTGTGGGGGTATGGCCACCCAAAGGTCCTCTAGACAGATTATTTAATACTCTCTGGGCACTATACAAGTGATGGATCTAACTAGGACCTGAACCTAATACTCTAGCTGTTAAGGTTAATCTTTTCCACAATCACATTTCCCTCAAGATGATATGGAGAGGAATAATGCACAGCAATCCCAGGGTTCCCATAGCATTGCTGCAAGCCCTAAAGGCAAAAGCTGGGTCCTGGTCTGAGTGGATTGCAGCACTGCATATGTCCCGATGAAGACTTGTAAATTTTTAATAACAGTGCAAGCATCAGCCAATCGTTGGGGTCACACCCATAGGAATCTGGAGCAAGATTCTTCAGCAAGTAGAATGAATTTAAAGCCACCGTTCAGATTTAAAGGACTGAAATGATCAAGATACATCCATTGGAGAATTTATTTGAAATTAAGAAGGGTGTCTGCGATGGGTATTGAATAGTGGAGCTTTTAATTTGTTGGCAAATGTTACAGCTAAGGACATACTATTTTTTCTGCTTGTACAGACCATTCCACCAATAGCATTTCTGTAGCAAAGAAACTGTGTCCGCCACACCAGTATGGGCAGATGCTACACCCTCATGGGCAGCCATTATTCATTCTAGCCTGCAGTTTTCGTTGGAATCACACAATCGCACACCTCAGGGATGGTAGCAAAGGAATATTTTGGGCACTTAACTGGTAGGAATATTTTTTTCTGGATATTTTGTGGGTAAAGGGGGGCCGTTGCGTGAAGCAATGATTGTAGCCATTATACCTTCATCCACCCTCTTATGAGAATGAGTAATCACAGTTACTATAGCAGTCTTAACTGCAGATTTGGCAGTGTCATTATCCAATGAATTCCATACAGCATGTATATGAACATGCTGACGACAAACTGTCTTTACGTTGTGCCACCTTTCCCTAAAGCAGCTTATGCTTTATAGTCTTCCCTTTTGAATCTCTGAATCCATTCAGTTACCAGCAATATAAGTTTTCAATAAAAGAACGGACATAATGATACGAATCACACACTATGGGTCTGATTACGATTTCGTCCGGAAAGCCTTCCGAACGAATCGATTCCGGAATGCCTTCCGACGACTCGACCGCAAGCTTTCTGAATGACAGATTACGATGCATTGCATGTTAAACTACAACCGAGTTGTTCGGAACGCAATCCGTCTGACCGAACCGTTCGGAAACAAGCTTGATGTAATCAACTCGTTTGAAACTCTCTAGAATAGCATTCCGTTTACGAATTGGACCCGGTTTAACCCATGACCAGATGACAATGCATCTGATGCGGTTTGTGTAACAATTGCCAAGTGGAAAATGTCAAAAACAGTCAAAACAAGCATTGGCAACAGCAAATTAAAAATATAAAATCAAAAATTAGCAACACCCACCAATCAACCTATATAATGGTCCAAAAACATGACCATGATACTTTGCTACATCACCATTGATGCTAGCACAGAGGATTTGCCACACATTCTCTGTTCTCAACCCCCTACACTCACAGTCACCCACCACACAACTTGCACAGTTTTATTTGGTTAAAACAATTCTCACAAACACAAACTCTTTTTCTTATTCACATTCACCCTCAACTTCACCTTCACACCCACCCTCACCATGGTCCCAAGGGAGCAGCCATGTTTTACAGAGAAGGAGATGGAAGTGCTTTTAGATGGAGAGTAGAGCCACCGTTATTTGGGAACCTAGTCCAACAGACCCCTTGTCCCAAAGAAATAGGATGAGGGACAGGATAGTCAACAAGGTGAACGCTGAAGCACCTTGCCTGCGCACAATGGATGATATCAGGAACAGGTACTATGATGTGCAAAGGAGGGTCAACAATCTGCTGGCCAGATAACATGCTCAAAGCCAGCAGACTGGCAGTGGCCCTCCTGCACAACCTGTGCACTTCACTTCCTGGGAGGAGAAGGTGCATGCCATCTTTCCGCCGGAGAGCATCCATGGACTCACAGAAGCACCAGAGACTGGTAAGTAAGTACCTAATCCAAATTCCAATAAAGTTACCAATTACACCCCTTGAGACATCACTGTGAAGGATACAGGTAAACAAATGACTGTTTTAACATATAAAAAAACTAGAGTCACAGAGCATGTGATGTGTATGTCATATTGATAACAAACATACCTGCAATGAAAATGAAAATGCACCAAACTATTACTATGTACATACTTCTCACAAACTCAGAGCAAGGCTTTGTGCTCCAAACACCAGTCACCAGCGTCAGCCATCTTGCCAGCACATTTCCACTCACTCTGAGGAAAGCTGAGTCAAAGGTAGGCTGTTTGGGATGGCTGGGATGGTGGGTGAGCGCACAGGCTTGATGGGAGTTGTAGTCACAGCAAACACACCAGGCCACCTGGGATTATGATGTGTGGAAATGTACATTGCAAGATGGCTGACACTGAGGACTGATGTGAGGAACATAAGGCCACAACGGGAGTTGTGGTCCACCTTGACACCAGGCACAAGTGTCACACATCTTGCCAGTACACTTCCCCTCATTGTCAGGACACCACTCTTCCTGGTGGCCTGGTTGGGCTGGGTGGGAAGGTGTGTGTAGGACAGAGCCTGATGGGAGATGTAGTGACATCAAGCACTCCTCCTCCCAACCAGCACAAACAGCTCATCTGGGCCAATGGCTACCTGACAGTCAATGGAAGTGTACCAACAAGATGGCTGACACAGTTGCATGATGTTTGGTACACAGGGCCTTGATGGGAGTTGGCCCCAAGTTCCACACCTTGTAGCTGAATCTTGTAAGTACACTTCCCCAGACTGTAATATACCCATAGTCCCAGATGAGCTATTTGGGATGGGAGAGAGGAGGAGTGTTTGCTGTCACTACAACAACCATCAGGCCTGGGCCCACACACACCTTCCCACACAGCTCAAACAGCACACCAGATAGAGTGGTGATCAGACAATGAGGGGTAGTGTACTATCAAGATGTCTGACACTGGTGCCTCATGTCAGAGTTGACTACTAATCACATCTCGGCCGTGTGCGCCAAACACCAGTTGCCAGTGTGAGCCATCTTGCCAGTACATCAGGGACAGCATAGTCCCAGGTCTGCTGTCTGTGCTGGCTGGGAAGGTGTGTGGAGGATAGGGCATGAAGGGAGTTGGAGTCAGACCAAACACTCCTCCTCACACCCAGACCAACAAGCCCACATAGAACTGAGCTTCCCTGACACTCAATGAGAATGTACAGGCGAGATGACTGAGACTGCGGACTGCTGTTTGGAGCTCAAGGCACTGTTGGTGAGTTGTGGACAAATCAGACACTAGTGTCAGACATCTCGGCATACACATTGTCACTCACTGTCAAGAAAGCAGAGTCTCAGGTAAGATATTTTGTATGGGTAGGTAAGTGTGTGGAGGACAGAGCCTGATGGGAGATCTAGTCAGGGAAATCACTCCTCCTCCCAACCAGCACAAACAGCCCACCAGGAACCATGCTTACCTGATAGTGAGTGGAAATGTACTGACAAAATGGCTGACACTGGGGACTGGTATCTGGACAACTACACCCTGCTGGGAGTTGTGGATAAATAGGCACCAGCCATCAGTGTCAGACATCTTGCAAGTACCTTCCCATTCACTGTTAGGGAAGCTGAATTTCAGGTAGGCTTTTACTGCTGGGTGGGAAGGTGTGTTTGGGACAAGGCCTGATATGACTTGTAGCCGTTGCAAATACTCATCCTCACACCCAGCCCTGCTAACTCCTCTGGGCCTATGCTCATCTCTCAGTGAGGGGAAGTGTACTGGCAAGGTGGCTGACACTGCTCCATGTCTTGAAGCCAACTCCCATTAAGGCCCTGTGCACCAAACATCATGCAACTGTGTCAGTCATCTTTTTAGTACACTTCCATTTACTGTCAGGTAGCCATTGGCCCAGATGAGCTGTTTGGCTGGTTGGGAGGAGGAGTGTTTGCCCTAACTACATCTCCCATCAGGCTCTGGCCTCCATACTCCTTCCTAACCATCTCAAATAGCTGGGACTCTGCTTACCTTATAGTGAGTAGCAATGTGCTGCCAAGATGGCTGACACTGCTCAATGGTTTCTGGAGCAGACAGCCTTGAAGTGTGTTGCAGTGAACAACATGCGCCAGTGTCAGACATCCTGCTGGTACATTTTGCACTACTGTGAGGTAAGCATAGTACATGATGGGCTGTTTGAGCTGGGTGGGAAGGTGTAAGTAGGACAGGGCCTGATGTGAGTTGTAGCCATTGTTAGAATCGAAAAATATGCTTTTGCATTTTCTGTAAGGTTAGCATTTCCGGCACCATTTTGTGTATGGCCGCCATTTTGAATTGTAATTAAAACTAATCCTTTGCCATTTCCGAGAAACGTCCTTCTCTAGGTTATGTTTCTTGGGAGCAGAGTTTTGCTACACTAATGAATGCACTTTTCTTATTAGTGCATACCTATCCTCTAGACCTAGGCCTTCTCCAACTTGTCTCCTGGTGGGTACAGGCAGAGTGACCTTGAAGAGTAGATAATGTGTGCCCGGCCTCAGTATCAGAAATGTACTCCTTAGTAATTTATTGTCCAGCAGCATCTTCTTGGAAAATTCCATGGTGGGCGTGCTTCCATTGGTTTTGAAGTGTACATATTGTATCTTTATGCTTGCTGATGCCAGTCCCTCTACAGCACTCCTAGCGACTGGGCAGACAGGTCTCTACCTTGATGGTACTATAAATAAACTGTTATTGGTTTGTATTCTCTACTGTCTGACCAACTCTTCATTTGGTATGGAAGGCTGAGAGTTGGTCATGAGTGACCCGCGTGACCTTAATCGGGCCACTTCTTTCACTCTTGCAAATACGTCTCCTCCTCCCATCCAGCCAAGGTAACTCCTCTGGGCCTATTCCAACCTCACAGTGAGGGGAAGTGGACTAGCAAGATGTCTGACACTGCTGCATGGTGTCTGGAGCAGAAGGCCTTGTTTAGTGTTGCAATCGAGTCAAACAACAGGCCCCAGTGTCATCCATTTTGTAAGTACATTTCCACTCACTGTCAAGTAAGCATGGTTCCTCATGGGCTGTTTAGGATGGGTAGGAGGACTACATCGACCAGCAGGCCCTGTTCTACAAACACTCTATCCACCCAGCACAAACAGCCCACCTGGAACTAAGCTTACCTGACAGTGCGTAGATATGTACTGGTGAGATAGATGATGCTGGGGACTGCTGTGTGGACCACAAGGCTCTGTTGGGATGTGTGTCCAAATCAGACACCAGGCACAAGTGTCACATGTCTTGATAATACATTTCCAATCACTGTCAGAAAACCATACTGCCATGTGGTCAGTTGTCTCTGGGTGGGAAGAGTGTGTGAAGGACAGAGTCTGGTGGGATTTGGAGTAATGGCAAACACTCCAAACCCACCTAGCACAGCCACTTCATCTGGGCCGATGGCTACCTGACAGTGAATAGTGGTTCACTAGCAAGATGCCTTACACTGGTGCATGGTGTTTGGGGAATAGGGCCTTGTTAGGATTTGGATTCAAGTTTAACAACATGCACCAGTGTCAGCATCCTTGCAAGTACACTTTTCCTCACTGCCAGTTAGCCATAGTCTTAGAGGAGTTAGCTGGGCTGGGTGAGAGGAGGAGTATTTGGAAAGGCTACAACTTACATCAGGCACTGTCCAACATATACTTTCCCACCCATCACAAACAGACTAACAGGAACTAAGCTTACCCACAGTATTTCGGAATTTACTAGCAGGATGCATGACACTGGGCACTGGTGTCTGACGTTTCCACAAATACCAACAGGGACTTGTGCTCAAAGCACCAGGCACCAGTGTCAGCTATCTTTGTTAGTACATATCCACACACTCGCAGGAAAAAGTATAGTTCGAGGGGTGCTGTTTTTGCATGATGGAAAGAGTGTGTGTAGACAGGGCCTGATGGTCGATCTGGTCATTGCAAACACTTCTCCCCCCACCCAGCCCTACAAGACCACTATGAACCATGATTGCCTGACAGTGGGTGGAAATGTAACAACAATATGGCAGAGACTGGGGACTGGTGTTTGGAGCATAAGGCCATGAGGGGAGTTGTTTTAAAGTCAGCCACTAGTGCCCTGTGTCAGACAGACACCAGAGACATTCTGACACACTGTGAGGTAAGCTTATGTCCTGTTGGCTTGTTTGTGCTGGGCAGGAAGGTGTATGTATGACTAGACCTGATGGGAGTCTGAAGAACACCAAACACTCCTACACACACAGCACATCCACTTCATCAGGGCTATGTCTACCTCACAGTGAGATCATGTTTACTAGCAAGATGGCAGACACTGAGGACTGCTGTCTGAACCTATCACAACAGCCACATTTGCCTATGTGCTACAAAAACCAGCCACCAGTGACAATTATCATGCAAGTATACTTACCAACATTGTTAAGACAATACTCTTCCTGGTGGCCTGGTGGGGCTGGGTGGGAGGAGGGGTGTAAGTTTCACAATTAGAGCACAGGCACTCAAAGCTCAGTTTATCATAGTTCTTTGCCACAAAATGGCAGAACGCAGAGTTTGTGTACTCATCTGACCATGGAGTCAATTAACAAAATATATGATCTGTGAAGGCACAAAGCTAAGCAGTCACACATTTTGCTACTCAAAGCCGTTCACGTGTGTATAAAGAGATGAGAACAAGAAGCACCTCACTCACTCCATTCCCACATGTTTCTGGGTAAATTAACAGACTGTGAGTTTGTTGGCAGCCATACCAATGTGACTGCTAAAGACATGCACTAAGAACAGTACACAGGCCAAAATAAATACCTACAAAGGGAGATAAAGCGTATGAATTTCACTGTGAAAGTAAAGATGTGGACAACTCCAACCCACCTGTGTCATTCACAGGGAGTCGGAAACCAGCCAATGTCTTTAGACATGTAATGTGAACTAAGCACAACATGCCCATTTATGCACATAGCTGGACATGTCCATCAATCCCCATCTTGTCTGAAATACATCGTTCTCCAAAACAATAGGCCAGCATCATAGATGAAGCAGGCCAATCTATCTACATTAACTCATCATTAGGTTCAGTAGCCTATGTAATGTTTATGATTTGAGGTGCATAGGACATTCACAGCAGTCGTGTTATATCTGTACCCACAGCTGGGAACACCACTGGAACCATCCAGGACAGCCATTCCCAGACTCTGGTTGACCATGAGTTCTCTGGCGTCGATGTCTCCCATCCATCTTCGGATGATGAGGACCGACCTGGCCCATCAGGTTTTGGTCATCTCACAGCACCAGCAGCGGCGATATCAGGATCCTCTGCAACCACTCCTGCCCCAGCTGACAACACCCACCTGACCCCTACCCTCATGGGCACAGCATCCCAGGAGACCACCGACAGCACAGCAACAAGGGGCACTCCGGAGTTGCCAGAAAACATCACCCGTGTAAACGATAAAGTAGGTTCAGTGTTGACTGTGCCAGCACCATCTGGACCTGCTTGGATGGGTAGGGGTGGTAGTGGGGGGCATGGGGACCTACGCCATCATGCAGCTGGTGCTGCTGATAAGAAGAACCAAAACCTCACCAGAATCCTCAAAGCATATGATGATTCCCAAGGAGATTTTGGCCAGGTCATTGGGATCCTCAGGAACATTGAACATCAGCAGGCATCTCAGAACCAATGACTGGACATGTTCATGTCCAAAATGGATGTCATGATGGTGGTGCACAGGGACATTGTCATCTGTCTCTGCCAGATTGCCACCAACATGTCCGCACGTTCCTGTGTGCCCACAACATCCGGTGCATCAACAGCTGCACCAGGCACAGGAAGGGATGTGGAGTCTGGCGAAGAGGCCCCTGTACCGCCGCTGCCTGAAGTGTCCCCCCACAAAACATGGGAAGGGTCATCCGAAGAAGAATCCTTGAGAGACAGATGGCTACACATCACCCCTAGGAAGTGATAACCTGATCCTGATATCCTCCATTGTGTGCCAATCGTTCACTTTGATGACTTTTCCTTGAACTGTCCCATATTGGCTGTAGGATCTAAGTTGGACTATGGACTTAAATAATTGTGGATCTACTTTGGCATATTTCATCTACAAACACTAACAACTCCTAGCTGCACTTTGTTTTGTAGTTTTTTGTTGAGCACTCCACCTTGGTGTGGAATGATTTCATCATGTCATGCACTAAAATAAATCACATTGCACAAAATACTTGCTCATGTTGTGACTTTGAATCCCAAATGTACAAATTGAAATGATGCATAAAATCACAAAGAAGAAAGTTTCAACAACATTGGTAACAAATCACTTAAAAAATGTTAACTACTGGCTTAAGAGTAAATGTACCTTGTCACAGCATGATAGTTAGACACAACCAGTTCAATTCAAAAGTTCTTTATTTCGGCCTCTATGGCCATAAAAGCACATAAAAAAAGTATTACAGCATAATTTGTACACATGATTCTTGCAAAGGTAAAGTGCGCGTGCAGTGCAACATTAAGAGAAAGCGGAGTAGTTCTAAATATAAAAAGGAGCTAGTTCGGAATTAATATTTTTAAAGCATTTAAAAAAATAACTAAAAAGTGTTAATACATTTTGTTTGTTTTGAAAAACTAAAATTATCCAATAGACCCAGCTGTTAAAATAGATGACCGTACACACCACATAGAAAATAAGTAATGAGTAACTGAGTACACTATGGGCAGACTGGTGTCATATTTTAGGATCCTAAAGGCCGCCGCGCAATACTTTGTCCATGGTTATCACACAACCCGTAGGACATGGTACAGATGCAATGGAAGTCTATTGCCTAAAAAACTAGCTCCATTTGCAAGCACAATCAAAAATCATTGTCAGCAAACCAGATCATCATAGAACATGTTTTGTTTCAGAATAATCTTTGGATGTGTGAAAACAGACAAGGCACACCTCATTGTGGAGCACATGTTTATTCTCCTGATACAACCTGGCGCCTTAACCCAATATCAAATAATATCACACAGTAACAAAATGCTCACAAGAAAATATAAATGACCATCAGTTCAAAAGGAAGTGCGTGTCAGGTATTTCCACGTTTATAAAGGACAAGGGAACCCAATATATTTGGTCAGGGACCTTGGGTGGTTATGAGTTTTAAACACAGTGATCTCTAAATAAGGGCAATAGAGTTTGAAAAATAAATATAGAACCAGAATCTGCACTATACTTGAAGCTGTCCAGCCGGACAGATATACTTGTAATTCGTAAAATAGACACACGAAACAATAAAGTGGGACACAAGCCTGCATCTTACTAGGTGTACATACAGTATATACATAAAACAGAAAAACAAACAGGAAAGCTCAGGCAGAGCGACTTGCTTGCATGTTATACATTTGATTAATGCAAGCAGAGATATGGTGAGACCACGTTACACATGAGATATGTACAATGAGAAAGTGTTTACAGTGTACATGTGGTCGACGACCTCAGGATTGCAGGCTGTGATCATGCTCCTGCTATTCAATTCTTCGTGCCACCGGGTTAACTGCAACCGCCGTTTCGGGCGTTTAACCGCATATGAGGTCCTTACCATCGCAGGGTTAAGGTTCACCGCAACCACGGCATCTGGCGTTTATACCACATTCCAGCCTCACCCTACAGGATTATGGTCTACGGATATACTAGATCCTTCGCTGTTCTCAATTTAGCAGTGTAACCTTGGTCGCGGTATACAACATTTCCAGCCACTCTCTACTGGAAACCGGCATCTTTTACTCAGACATGTAAATACTATGTCCTGATGATGATCCCAATATTGTCTAAAAGGGATCTAAATGTAATCGACCACATGTACTCCATAAACACTTTCTCATTGTACATTAATCATGTGTAACGGTGTCTCACCTTATATCTGCTTGCACTAATCAAATGTATAACATGCAAACAAGTAGCTCTGCCTGAGCTTTCCTGTTTGTTTTTCTGTTTTACGTATATACTGTATGTACACCGAGTAGGAGGCTAGGTATTTCCACAACAGTTAAATGTTGGCGTATGTCAAAGCATCATGGGTCTGATGAGGCCACATTTCGGCAGTTGACATGCAAAGTACCCTGGTAAGGAGAAAGATAGAACAGGGTCAGGAAGCCACGACTAAGCCAGTTCAATTTTGCAAACAATGTCATCTGAAGCACAAGATTTACAGTGTGGACACTAGCTAGGATTCACGGTAAAACTGTACATGTTCACTTGTCCATTTCAAAAACACATCTCACAAAAAACATCAGGACAATTTTCAGACCCTCACAAGCATACATACACATGGTCCACCAGAAACACAACAACAAACAATTGAGGGTAGGCACCGCCTCTCATTGCATACTTACACTCATGTCAAAAAGTTGTGGATAAGCTTTTGTCTCAAATCCATGCCATCATCATCATCACCGCTGTCATCATGTCTCAGTCCAGGATCCTTCATTGCTGGTGGCTGCTGGTCTCCGACATCCTGTATGAGCGGTATTTCCTTCCGTATACCAGGTTGTGGAGCATCGCAGCAAGCTGCAATGATCTTGCACACCTTCAATGGGGCATATTGGAGGGTTCCTCCTATCCCATCCAGACAGCGGAATCTTGTCTTCAGGAGGACAAAAGTTCACTCAACACTTCTGCAGGGGTAACTGGGTTATGAGTGGTGTCAGTAACCAAGGCTGGTTGGGGTACTTAGAGTCTCCTACATTGAACACAGAAAAAACATTCAGTTTTCAAATAACAGAGCACTATTTGAAATACAAACAACACACACCACAACATACACATGCCACATAACCTACCAACAAGCCAGGCACGGTCAGGTTGAGGCTGAGACATTCAATGGGGGATGACGCTGTTCCTCATGATATGTGTCACGTTCCAATCCTGGGAAACGTGCACTGACGTGGGGGATGGACATGCCAGCCAAACATACCACCTAGACATTGATGGAGTGGTAATGTTTGCAGTTGCAATACGTCACCTCATTTGCCTGTGGTGGGACCAATGCAACGTGGGTGCCATGAATAGAGCCAATGACAGGGGGTATCCGTCCCAAGGCCTAGAATTCCCCCTTGATGTCTGACAACTCTTCAGGTGTTGGGAACTTTATGTACTGGCCCAAGTAATGGAGCAATGCCTCCAAAACCTCACAAAGGACATGGCTGAACATGATTTGTGACATTCCACCAGATGTTGCCACTGTGTATTAGAAAGAACCGGTGGCAAAGAAATCTAATGCTGCCATAACCTTCACTTTGTGCGTCAGTGCAGTTGGATATGTGCGACGAGGCTGCAGATGAGGTGACAACTGCCTGGTGAATAGGTTTTTCCTGATGGTGTCATGTTCTACCATGGTCTGTAGGCCTGGAAAAGACCTGTACACTGGAGGTTATCTGCGTCACCCATGTATAGAGTGTAAACACAGATGGTGTCAGGTCACAATGTACAACGCAACATGCATTGACAGAAACAGAACATGAAATGTGAACACAACTGAAGCTATTGAACATTTGAAATTCAAATTTCAATTAAAAAGGCTGACTTTAGATACATATCACAGCATCAGGACCCTTCCCAGACAGGTTACTAAGGTATGGTGAAACAGAAATCAGAGTGCTGTAGTATAAAAATCTACATATGATCAAACATCACACACTCCACAACTCCCCACAAAAAAATCAACATTCATGTTTGTGAGAACAATTACATGGTTAAAAGTTTCACATATTAGGATCATGTAATGCCAGAGATGTGTGACACCTGATATCCACAGCGTCTCACAATGTTAATCATACCCACCACTGTCACAGGGTGAACACTGTCATGTTGCCAATTATACATTATACATACAATCGCATACACAAATATCATCCTCCTAAGTCTGGGACAGATAGACTAGTGATTCACATTGCAAACATAAGCTGATGTGGCTGAATAATGTCACTGTCTACTCATCCAAAGGTAAAAGCTTTATCCATCTTTTACACTCAAAACATGTACTGTCTGAAATCACACCAATTCCACAATGGGTCACATAGTCCGCAAATGCAGTGAATATGTCAGTGCACTTGTACTTGTACATCCCCAAAAAGTAATTGGCACTGTGACCAAGCCTAGGAGTGTAAATGGAGTACTTTTGCATCATGCTGGTATTAGTCACTAAACAGTGTGTCATGTGCCCGTCAAGGTTAGCTCCTCATGGGAGTATGTCCTATTCATTTAAAGGTCCACTAAATTCATAACAATTTGCACCCACACATGTAACGGATAAAAATACAACTCTAACAGAAGTGTCTGTGCTTCCGACCGATTACTGAAAGGACTCAGTAACCAGATCCGAACCAAGTCGGACACAGCCATTGGCTGCAAGTTGTTATGGGGATAGACGCAGGTGGGTATTTAAAGGACACAGACGCGTTGACATCCTGTGGCAGATCTCAGTGGGGCAGACAGAAGTGCTGAATGTCCTCCGGGTGCATACCAATCATTTAACACAAATGGTATCATTCCTGGAGGGCATTCACTTGGACATGTCTGCCCTACACTGATCCAATCAGGCTCTGGCCTTCACAGTGACGGCAGCAGTGTCCCAGCTCCAGAAGTTCTTCGCCCTCCTGCCTCTTCCCCATCCACAGTCCAAACTACCCTCCCTAACCCAAGCACACGCAAACATACACATGCACACTCCTCAACAGTCACACGTAGCACACAAACACACAGACACAGGAACCCCCCACACACTCAGGAGACAGACAGCACACCCACAACCAGGGACATACCAGCAGATGACACAGATGCATCCACAGACACTCTGCAGACCTCATAACCCTCTGTCTCCACAACTCCTACCCCTTGCACACCTGTTCCCCACTCAGCCCAGGCACTCTACCTTTGTTACCAGGGCCTCTTCCCTACCGACACCTCCAGACCGCCTCCCAAGAAGAGGCAATCCACTCCACAGCCCTGACATCTAAACCTGCAGCCCACCCTACCCCATGGAAAAGAAAAGCCAAAAACAAACTCTCCCCAAAAAAACACCGGTCTCCCCAGCCCAAACCCCCTACACCAACCCATACTACCCCAGCCCAGCCCAGTACCTCCCACAACAAAAAAACAACTCCCAAAAAGTCTGACTCCCTTCCTATACCTGCCTACACCATAATGTATTACACCATCTCCAAAAACGTTTAACCCTCCATCCAAACCTCACACTACAGCTGTCTCCCCTCAGTCTGAGCCCAACACTGCAGTGGACCCACAGCCCCCTCAATCTGAACCAGCCACTGCAGTGGACCATACACCCCTCAATCTGAACCAACCACTGCAGTGGACCCACATACCCCTCCTGATCCCATACCTCCCAAAACAAAACCCAGTCCTCCCTAATGTTGTTCCTTTGGTGCCTGGCTTGCCCCCTAGATGCCCCTCCCAGGGGAGGTGACCCCTTGCAGCAATAGTGCAGGCAAGAGTCAATGGGCAAATTGTTTTGGCCCATTGGGGATATGAACATTTATGCACCTGCCATTGGCCTTCTGTTATCTTACGTTTCAACCTTTTCATGTAGAATAAAGCCTGTTTCAAGTTTTTCATAGTTGATCTCTGTGTCCCACAAATAGTTTTTAATTTATCTGCAAATCATGTACAATTAGTAGTGTGAGTATACAATGATATTAGTAGGGTATCTATTGCATATGGTCCATGGAGTATGTGTCCTTTGACAGTATGTATTCAAGATTTGTTGTCTACATTTGCTGAATCGTCCACATCAGTTTTAGCTATGAGAGCGACATGAAGTCAAAAACCTTTACTTTTTGCCATCACAATTGCACATAGGTAATGCTTTCATATGTCAACAAAGTGCAAGTGTTTCAAAGTTCAACAGTTCAGGAGGAGCACGTTGCATATGTTTGGGATGTACAGGAAGACAACTGTCTCTTTGATACACACTGTACATATTGATTTTGACTACATGGTAATGACTTTGGACACACCCATGCACATAAAGTAATGATACAATACTTGCATGTGACTTGATGGTGGTGGACCCATGACTGTGTCTTCTACATATCTGGTAGACTAGTGGCAATGACAACCTTGCCACAGGTGGAATGCCACTGTAGGTAAATTCCCTTCATGGCTGTGTACTCATCTGATACATTTCCTTAGCCCATGGTGAGTGCAAGGTGAGCAGTATTCTCACAGTCTTCTGACCCTGTTGCCTCCAAGGACTACACTTTCTGCAGATATTCCTGTTCTTTGGTCTTTAATGGTCCAGTGCTTTCTCATTCATTGATGAGTCATGCCATCCTGCTTTTGTTTGGGTACATCATGTTGATGTTGTCTTTTGTCTGTCCAAGCTTGAATTTCATTTTTACAACCACACATCTGTTGTAGTTGAGCATATGATTTTTGTGGAGGTTGTCATTTGTGGATGACTGACAATGGTGTCCTTTTGATCTATGCTTGATGCTGTTCCAGATCACACAGAGCTGAACTAGAAGTGCTGTTATATTTTGGATTGGATTGGATTGGATCCCCAGTGCTACATATGGTAAGCCGAGATGACAGTGAGTGCACATACGTTTTGTGGGTCTGTCTTTTGTGCAAATGCTAATGGAGCCAGTGTCACATCCATGCTCTTAATTGCCACAAAGGGGAGAATATGAAGTTTTGAATGTGAGGCCTAGGTGCAGGTGTGTTTTGCAAGCTTAATGTTGCATGTGCTAAGCTAGCTAAAACAAGGGTAGAGTTGAGAAAGAGTAGGGTTTACAATGTTTAAATGGAGTGGATAATCCTACATAATGGGGGCTGAACAAATTTGCAGGTTGACAGAGAGTGTAAGGTATGAGTTAAACTAATAGGCAGTTCTCGTGTAAGAGACATAGAGTATTCAACCAATCAACCAATCAATCAAATTCTTTATTCTGATATGATATATCCATAAAAGCACAAGTCGAATCAAGATGGCAACATAAAAAAACTATTTCTAAATGGGAACTTATGAGTTGTATGTGGTTTCTACCATAAAAAATAAAATAGATTACTTCAATAGGCAGGGATCCGAATGTTAAGACAATTATCATAAATACAATATTAATATATAATCAATAAAAAGCCTTAATGTGGTACACATAGAGTATTCATGTTGTCCCTATGTGAGTGGTTTTACATGTGGGTGTGTGATTCAGAGTATGCAAACTTGTAAGACTGGTTAAATCCTGTGCACGGTAAGGTAGGAATAGGAAGATGTGATAGGGGTATAACTAGCTAGACCAAGTTTGATTATGGCAGGAGATGAGAGTTATAGTCTTTGGCACTATTGTGAGGGATGACTGTATAAGGGCAGTTTCAGTGTATGAGGATAGTTGTTAATGTGCTTAAGTCAATGGGGGTATAGAGCATGGAATTCATATGTGGATGTGACAGGGCCACACGGATACAAGGGTAAACTTGTCACTTGTAACAAAGTAGATATGTGTATGTAAAGGGTATACACCAGTTGTGTTATTTAGGGTGCTGAACTGTGAAATGTGAAGTGTTGTATATTTGATGTATGTTGTGTTTGAATCTGTGTGTGCATATGTTTTAGAAATGACAATCTGTAGGACTTAAGCACAGTAGGGTGGGTGTGCGTTTACATGTGAATGACTGAGGACATATTTATTGAGCATTGTAATTGTGTTGTTTTGAGATGTGATGAAGTGTAAAGTGAGCATGTCAGAGTAGGCTGTGATGCTGGACAATTGTGATATGAGTATAGTGCAAGACATTACTGAGGGTGCAACTGGTGATGAGAGTGGTCGATTTGACATGTTACATTTGACATCTGCTGAGGAGGTAATGAGAACATTGTGTGCATGTTATGTATGTGAGGGGTGTGTACATATAGATGAAGAATGGTGCTGTGCATGTAGGTGTGGATGTGAGAAGGGCAGCGCCAGTGTGAGATTGTTTAAGAATCAGGTTTGAACAGTTTGAGTACAAGGCTGTAGCTTGTAGGGCAGACATGCTTTTAAGGCTAGCTGCACCAGAGTGGGCTTATGATGTGCTTGTGTGTATGATAGTTCTGAAAGATGAGCATGTACTTTGAAGTAGATGTGAGAGGGGTCCTACATGCACAAGTAGAGTTCATGCAGGCCATGAGGTAATGTTAATAGTTAATATGTACATATGTGTAGGTTAGGTATATGTAAGTAGTCAAAACAGTTGTCAGAGTAAATATGAAGATGTGGAATGTGTTTGCTGCAGCTTGCTTTCTGCCAGTGGATGTTCATGACTGATTGTTTTAATGTCCAATTACAGTACAATGCCATATGCACGACCTACTAGCATCACAGGACAAGTTGTCTCCACCTACCCTTGCCTTGTCTGAGTTGTGTGTGGACATATATGGCGAGTTACCCTTTGTAGGTAGTTGTAGTCAGTTATTGGTCATTCTTGCCCTTGGATACTCCCCGGGGATGGAGGTGGTGATTGCTAATATTGCAATGTCATGATTCCGGAACATTGGATGGCAGTCCATTCCTTAGAGGGCTATAGCCCCCTCAATTGAAAAGTCAAGGATGTGTGGTACTGTGCCACCTGGGGTCAGACTACTCCAAATACTCATCCTCACACTTCCCAGTGGACTACACATGCATAGGTATTGGTGGCATTCTGACTATGTCCGAGGTATGGGGACACCAAGGGAGATGGATTCATTGTGATGTTATCTCTGGTTGTGCTGAGGAAGACACATTGCACTGTAAGCAAACACACTTGTGAAAATGGAACAGTACACCCAGTTCCATAAGTGTTTGTATTGTGAACATTTTAGAACCTCTAATCTGGTTTGGCAAGGCTAGCCCTTGTGTGTGTTCATGAGGGCTTCCATTGTACCCATTAAATACTGACCTAGGGCCTGATGGCAAGATGTCTTGGTTGAAGGTCTCCTTGACGTTTTTATAGATTTTGAGACAGTGTTTCAGTGCCAAATGTGGACAAAGCAGACTTAATCCTGCACATATCATTCATCCTCACAAGATGTACACATATCCCCAGGTATGATGATTGCTATGTCAATTGTGTTGGAAAGTCACAGATTGAGGCAACCCCCCTCAGCATCCTCACCCATGCTGGCAGCCCATCTTACACAATGGGCTGTGCACTAGACCCACCAACTCTGTTGGTGGATCCTACCTCCTGAGACTCATGCATACTCTGCAGGAGAGAATCTGCACATTAAAATGGGATTATTATTTTGCGGCACACACTACTGCCTGAGAAGCTAGATGTTGAATTTCTGCGAATTATATTCTCTGAAGACGGCCATGTTGAGTGGGAATTGTGTGCAGTGCCCCCAGTCCACACATGGTGACTGTATCCTACCTAGTTGTTGGCAGATGCTTCTTTAGAATACAAGATAGACTTATGTCTATGAATATTTCCAGACAACTGTGACACAACTACTTCTGTGTTGTTACAGTTGGAGGCACTGAAATCAGTACTGAGAGGCTGGGTCTGTGAACTAGTGTGTTGTCTTGGCCAATATCCTTTGGACTTTACTGTACACAGACGCATCACAAAGTCATACTATTGTGAGTTCATTGTAGTTCTGTTGCCCTGCTATGTTTCAGTATGTGTTGTGTTGGGCTCATGATTTAACTTTGTCATACATATATATGTGTGGTTATGGCATTCCTGTTCCAACGTCAAATGTGTGTTTGTCCTAGTATTTAGGGTGCTAAGTGTACGTACTTGATGATGACATTTCCTCATTGGACATACATGACATACTATGGACCCATGTTCGGCTTGGGATCACAACGATGCTCAGGCACTGTGAAACTAATTGGCACACAATCCGTGATCATCTCTTTTATTGTGGCCTCTGTTCTTTTACCTGTCAAGAGGGTTTTAAAAAAGGCACACCGCTGCTGATCAACGGGGTGGTGTGTAGGTTGAACTGTCCAAATGAGACTTGCCTCCCTGCAAAGCCCCTACATACAAACCACACTCCCTGCACCTGCCCTGACATGAACGTGATGGTTGTGTGGGGGAGATGACACTGCCTCTGTCAAGGCACATACGGCTGTGTGCCAAGGTGAGAATGCTCCAAAGGCTGTCCCAAGCTGCAATTTACAGCAAAACTGGTAAGCGGACAAGATACTGGCACCACATTCCAGTGGCCTGGTGTGTACTGTGCAAGTCAGTCAGTATCTTGGTGTGGTTTACAAGGACCCCAAAACCATGGACCACAGGTGACCCTGGTGCACCAGCACATCGACAAATGCCCAATTGCCCGCATAGCCAATACATGCCTATGTAGAACACTTTCTGTTCATACTCAATGCCCATAGGGCTCTATGGGCTTCAGCCACCCCTTCATGTGTGTCAGCCCAGGCTGAGATAGCTTCTCCAAACACACAAACACTACCTCAGCTGGTGGCTGGTCTGTCATGTTTGCGCATTAGCACTTGAGTATTTCACAGGTTTTTAAGGGACCATTCACTAGATGATGAGGCTTTTTTGTTTTTCAACGGTCCTTAGGGCACCAGTGTCTCCACTCTGCCCATTCCTCCAAGTTGCGAGTTACTTTTGCTGCAACAGTGAGTGAATGCATTTCCAGAAAAATGATCTTTGTGATTTTTTTTAGACATTCCTGCAGCATGTACTCCACCTGTAGATATTGAGGCACTTTGCGTGAGCACCAGCTACATTGTTTAAGTACACATTGATGGAGGTATTAGCCCCCAACCCCAGATTTGCCTCTACATTGCTGGGGATATTTACCCAATCCCCAGATTTGCCTATACGATGCTGGGGGTATTAGCCCCCAACCCCAGATTTGCCTATACTTTGTTGGGGGTACTAGCCCCACCAACCCAAGATTTGCCTATACATTGCTGAGGGTATTAGCCCCCAAACCCCAGATTTTCCTATACTTTGCTAGGGGTATTAGCCCCCCAACCCAATATTTGCTTATACATTGCTGAGGGTATTAGCCCCCAAACCCTAGATTTGCCTCTACATTGCTGGGGTATTAGCCCCCAACCCCAGATTTGACTCTGCATTGCTGGGGGTATTAGTCCCCAACCCCAGATTTGCCTTCACCTTGCTTGGGGTATTAGCCTCCTAACCCCAGATTTGCCTATACATTGTTGGGGTTATTAGCCCCCAACCCCAGAATTGCCTCTACATTGTTGGGAGTGTTAGACCTCCACCTCCCAATTTTGTCTAGATATTGCTGGGAGTTTTAGCCCCCCAGACCTCCCTCTGGGTCTGAATTGCCGGAAGTATTAGCACCCCCAAAAATTGTCTCTACATTGATACAAGAATTCCCCCTACCCCAAATGTAACTTTAGTGGTACCCCTGCTTTCTCTTGTATTGTCTTTCGCGGGGTAGTAATGTTATTGAGTAGGGGTAGGTGTCTGACTTACCGTCTGTGACAACCACGTCGGTTGGGGGTGCAGTATTGATCATAGATGTAGAGTACATAGCTGCAGAGTCTTGATCACTTGATCACAGGAATCGTGTTCAGAGTTGAAATACTCCCCTTTGGGATGCTCTGACGTGTTGGTTGTGGCGACCGATTCGGCGTATAGGAAGTACGTATCTTACTTGGGCGTTTGGAATCAGACTGAGAAATGCCTCCGGGGAACTCCATTCTGCATTTCTGGAGGCTTCTCGTTCGGAAAATGAAGATGGATTAAAAGTGACCGAGTTGTTCAGTAAGTAAAGGGTTTTACTGCGTCGTTTGGTAGAACTGGATCCTACTGTGAGTCGGTTGGAAGGTCTGACTCAGGATGACTCTGGGATGGCATTCTGAATGGGATCGTAATCAACCCCTATGACTGAAGGGAATTCTGGATCCGTATTTTCTAATGCCAGAATCAAGGCTTTCAATTATGCCAGTTGTGTAGTACAATCCCCTAGGAATTGCTTAAACTTTTTTGAGGATGGAATTTTCTGTCCATCATGACACCATGAACTGCGGCCCAGATCCCCGAGTATTGGTGTTTGGTGTCTTTGGCAGCCTGGGCTGAACCAACAGTATATATTATGTGTAAAAGAATCAATATATTAAATGGCATAGGGTATTCTTGAACTACCAAAAAAGGACACTGCTTGATCCTGACGAAGCGCCAATGACCCTAGTGGCAATAGGGGCGCGAAACATGTTGGTCTACTACAGGCATATTTATGCCTTTCGGGGTAACCTCGTACCCGAGGGGTTCTAATTCCATTTTATATGGGCATAATTCCCGCCCTGGTCTCTGGTTTAGTAACCCTGGATTGAATTTTATTCTACCTTGCACGCACTTCTTTACCCTTGTTCAGGGACTCATACCCCACACACCCACAGGCACCATCCAGCATTTCCCCCAAAAGATCTCCGCCAAAGTGACCCTTCCGGGGACCCGTAGGGCATTGCAGCGCCGGGCCCGACGAGGAGCAAATGCCTGATGATGAAGCATGACACCCTTGGGGGTGTGTGAGGGCAACAGGAGACAAGACTTGTTCTTTCTCCTTCATGGGGGTCCCCATCCATACCTAGGTCTTTCCCTTTCTTCTCTTTTGTCTCCTGGTGTGGTTACGGGGTATTCCTCGTCACACTACCTTTGGAACAGTGTCCTTTTTTGGTAGTTCAAGTAATGCTAGAGGAGCATGGACACTGGACCATAACTCGCTCCTCGGCCCCCCTCTCTCTTTTGTTGGCTCAGCCATAGGGTATTCTTGTTCATACTGGAGAAATTGTTGAGTTTGTAAAGTAGGGTCAAAGACATAGTCTACATCAGTAGTTATCAGGGAAGTGGCCTATTACATCCATTTAGGATGTAAGGATTTTGAGTTAGGAATGCTGGCCTTTGTAACAGCCTCTAAGGCTGGGAAGGGAGTAACAACAATTATGTGTTTCCCTTGATCCAAAGGTCTTTCCCTTATGACATCCATCTGAACTACAGTCAGTTTTTTTTCAGTGGGTGTAAAATGTATTTCTACAGTTTCACCCTAATTGAATAGGACATATTTGAAACCAATGGCACACACAATTATACGGATTAACAAGTTTGTTTTGTTGACACGTGTATGTAAGTGTCTTGATGGAAACATGTCTGTCTGTAGTGATCTGAGTATTTGTGTATGCCTTGGTGTCCAATGTGCACTGTAAAAAATCAGGGTGAATTAAAACATATAATGGTTTTTTGCTTTGTACATAATCTGGTACATATGTTCTGTCAAAATTGAGGAATCCTAAAAGGATTACTATTTTTCAATGATGTTTGCAGGTTGTAAAAGAACACATTTCTTTTAGGAAATGTGATGCCAGGCTCGTGCCCCTATTTGATAACTCTTATCCTAAAATTAGAACACTAAGAAAGACAATTTCATTTTTATTTTAAATTGAATTTGTAGTCCTGTTCAGCAATTCCCAAAGCAATTTGATCTACTCTGGCAAATGTGTGGTTATGTCATCGTCTGTGAGAAATATCATCAACATAGTACAATGCTTCTGGGTCAATATCATGTAGAACTGAGGTTACTCAAGCAGTAAACAATCCAGGACTGTATTTACACCCCTGAGAGACCCGACAAAATGGCATCGTGAGCCTAGCACAAATAACGTTATTAGATGTCTGCTTTCAGACACTATATTTTGGCAGGAAAAACCATTGGAAATATCCAATGTTTGTTTTTTAATGGACAATGTTGTTTGTTAAACCCATAATGTGTGCATTTTTAATTGCAAATGTGCATGTGTAACTTTTCAAATGTCTGTAGTCTAAGACTATGCAGTAGGAATGATCTGATGAAGCTTCTGGAAATGAGGAATTATTCATAGGAGATAATCAGGGTTCAACTATTCCCTGGTACTCTAGTTGTGAGAGAATTTCTCTCACAGGAGCTTTTACGTCAAGTGTATTTGGGCATTGTGGTTGCGTTTGCAGGTTGGACCTTAAGGGTATAATGTGATAAAGTGAATCCCCATCTCAGTCAACATCATTGTGGTATAATGCTGGATCATGTGCAAAAGCCAATTTTACAACTTGTTTAACCTCTTCAGGGAAAAGCGCAGAGAAAGAAGGTAAAATTGCCTCCTCTCCTCTTGGGACTGTTCTTACAAACGTTAGTGGCCAATCGACCTCTGCCAAGAGAATGTCATAGCTATGTGTTAAATGTCACCAGAATATTACTCTAATGATCTGCATTATGTCACCGTTTATCTGAATGGTTAATTTATAAAGTCTGTCTGGAGGGATGACGCATGTATCTGGGGTTTCAACTTCAATGAAGTACTTAGTTGCTTTTGCATCCAGAAACTCTTGAAGGTTTTGGTGAACTATCATGACCTCTGCTGCACTGTCCAGCAGAATCACTGCCCTCATCTTGTTCTGAAGGAGAGTTCTCAATTGTAATTCTAATCGTAAATGTAATTGTAAAGGGATTTATTGAGCGCCAGAATCACTCCCGAAGGGGTATTTCTGCGCTGCAGAATCGACAAAGTACAGGTTTAGCTCAAATTAGTCCCGGAACAGTTCAGTCTTGAGGAGTTTTCTGAATCGGAGAAGACTGGGACAATTGTGCAGTACCTCGGGCAGAGTATTCCAATATTTTGGAGCAAGATAAGCAAAGGTCTTACCTCCTGTTCGTAGTTTGCTATAGTGGGGACCACAAGCAGTCCTTTCCCTACAGATCTAGGAAAGCCTAATCGGATGGTAGGATTTAATTTTGTCTGTCAAATAGCTGGGACATCGGCCATAGAGTGAGTTATGTACTAGGCAGCAGGGTTTACATTTAATTCTCTGTCGAATCGGTAGCCAGTGAAGCTATCTCAGCAGAGGCCTAGAAGAGGTACCCAGTGGTATTTTGAGAGCCAGACATGCGGCTACATTCTGGACAATCTGCCTTCAAAAGTGATTCATTTGCAGATGCTAGACAAGCATTGCAATAATCAAGACAGCCCATAAGCAAAGCTTGAATCAGAGTACGGTGAATTGATAAGGACAACCACTGAAACACTCTGCGCAAGAGACTCAGAGTGTGGTTGCAAGTCCCTGTTGTAGTCATTACTTGATCTTTCATGGACAGAGAGTTATCCAAACGGACCCCTAAATTTTTTGCCGTAAGAGATGGAGTAGGAGCGGGGCCCAAGATCGTGGGCCACCAATCAGGGAACCAAATGGATTGAGCAGAACCAAATAAGCGAATCTCCGTCTTAAAAGCATTAAGCTGAAGGACATTTTCAGTCATCCAGTCAGATATGGCCACCATGCCCTCCGCAAAGCGTTGATCAACTAATTCGAAAAGGATGTATATCAGTGTACTGATACCTATCAGGCTGTTTTACTGTATCACGGTTATCAAAAGTAGAATGTTTATCAGAGGTTTCTGGTTGCGGAGATCCACCCTGTGATTTAACGTTTTCTTTATTTTTCTGTTTGGTCCAGCGTGTTTTAGAAAACTCAGATGCCCCGTATGGTATTGTCCTTGGCAGAACTACCTTTATGCTGTGGCTTATTTGGTCTGGCCCCCAAATTATCTGGGACCAATAGATGCAAAGGTGTCTTCAATACCTTTTGGTAACCCACGCTCCTGTGTTACTACTTCAAATTGCATGAGGCGTTGGCCGATCACCACTGCTGCTGCTTCCCCTTTAGTATTGCCTAATATAATTGAGGATACTGTAGCAAAATTGCCAATTATATTCATTTGCAAACCCAGGGCAGGGGCAGCACCGTATTCACTTTAAATCTGTTTTAGCACTTCAGACAAAACAGCAAGTGACGGTGTACCATGAGTTGTGTTATGGATTGCAGCAAAGGCTGTACCCCCAAGTTGCACAGTTTGCGCAATCCAGAATGGAATTTCCTCCTGTCTTGTAGGAATCTTGCCCATAATAGCATTGATAGTTACATAACTAACTGCATGCACTGATTACTGTGGCTGAACAAACTTTAACAGCCCTCACTGGGGCAGTTGTTATTGTGCACATAACAAACTGTGTGAAACATCTGCATATCATTGCAAGATTATTGCATAAAGAATGGAGTTTGATAGCAGTCAATCCTGCTACATTGAGATATGGTGTGTAACCGGCTAAGAATGACCATGTTTTTTGTAATCTATGTGATAGGGCCCCTGGTAACCAATTTTGAGTCTCCTAATACGTTAATGCTATTTCTAAGTCATTATAAGCTCTGTATTGGCCTGGTAAGGCAACTTCAGTCTATGTGTAGAATGTTTGTGTATTCGCATCTATTGCTGGTAAAGTGACCCTGTAAAATACTTCAGTTCTATAAGCTTTGTGAGCCTCAACCAAGAAGGCAACATCTCCACCCCCTTTGGATAGTCCTTGTAATGTTAAATGTGCTGCAACAGCATGTCTGCAAATCACAGGAGTATTAATAACATTTGCCATTGTAGTGAATTGAATTAAAAAAAGAAATTACTATAGTGGGTTACTCTTTCACCTGTTCAAGCTGCAGCCAAAAATAGGTGCTTCCTATAATGCTGAGGAGGAATAATCTCTAACACCACAGGCATCTCCACTGTGGGGGGGTCGTGTCCAAGATGGTGCTTGAATAAATGCATCTTCATGGAGCTCCCCCACCCATTTGTGTAAAATAGCGGGTGCGGCACAATCTAGGCCACTGTAGCAATCCTACAGGTGGGGGACCGTACATGGTAAACAATGTGAGGCAGCGTTGCCCCTGGAGTATCATGGCAGAGCCTGCAGACATGATTCCCAGCCCACAGGGTGGTGTGTTGAACCTGCAGAAATAGTGGCTGCTGCGGACCCTTGATCTATATGGCCAGAGCGGGTCACATTGTCTCATTCCTGCCCCTGGCACACATAAAGAGGGCCTCAGGTTTGCTGATGTTGCAGGACCTGGTAGAACCCGGCCTTGTTTTGAGGCTCCAACATCATTAGCATTGCAGATGTGGCTTTGCCCTGCAGTGATTCCTGAGACGTTTCTGGCCCTCCTGAGACCAACAGAGGCAGAGAAGATATACACCGGTTGACCGTGGGACTGTGTTACGGAGCTGTAGAGGCTGAGGCAGTTTGTGATGGCACGGGAGACAATTTGCAGACCATTCTGGGAGCCATATAGAGAAGACCATGAGGAGATTGATGTGCGCTCTCTTGGAACTGAACCCAGTGAGGGGTTTAGTGCTGTGTGTGTTGCAACTCTGGTAGCACAAGTACACAGCCAGGCACGAAAGCCTCCCGCATGATAATCTCGGTCCCTGCCAGCAGGGGGGGTGGGCTCCCATGATATAAGTCACCCTGTGGGCTCTGTCCATTCCTGAACTTAACAATAATAGGACCTTGGCTGCACTACATCCACCTTGCACCTGGTGGATATTTCAGAGAGTGATCCCTTGTGCAAACAGATTCCTGGGTCCATAGCTGATGGGGGCACCACCTAGGGGGACACTAGCTCTTTGGTGGGGTGAGGACCGCCCACCCCCATCTACCTCACTCCCTGGGGGGGATTCTGCAGCAGCAGAACTCCTCTTTGCACAGGAGCATGCCCAGACACCCCATGAAGCAGTAACCCGTGTTCATCATCCACTGGCTTTCAGCTCATCGATCCTAGTTGTACTGCTCAGGGGTCAAGATGGCCAGCCATCTAAGCACCCAAAAAGACATTAACATTAAGGACATGTTCAGAAAACCCGCCACCAAAAAAGCGGAACAGCAGTGAGATTCCTCACCTACCACTCCCCCTCCAGCAAATGTGCACTCCTCAGACTCCCAAGCTTTTTTGGAGAACCTCCTTGGCACCCTGAGGGACGACATTGCTGCCCTCAATCAAGGAATGTACAAACTATACAGGGTTGGGCTCATAGTCAGTAATGCTAGGCCACTCAAAACTCTAACACCAGAATTGCCAATACTAACACACAGTCGCACACTCACATTTTCATGAACGCCCAACTGAATCACTGTGAGCACCATTTAATTGAACAATTTTGAAGATTTTTTAGAGTCCGCTTCACACAATCAAGAATGATTTCACATGTTTTTACATATACAGCACAAACATAGTGAAAAAAATTCTAAAAGTGAATAGTCACTACAATTCATTCAAAAGTAAATAGCATCAAATATGTACAAAACAACATAATATAACACTCAAGAAGTTGTTGAGTTCTGACTTTTTTTGTTGCCCTTTTGGAGCTTGATATATTTTTGTCTTGTATCACCATTAGTAGCTCCTAACTAAATGGGCATTAACCAATCAGTGCCTATACAGGACTCAGAGAGAATTTTCTGTTCCTATAGCGTTATGCATACTAGCACCACTAAGCTCCAGTACTAATTATTTAGAATATACTTGTTTGATGAAACTACTGCTGATGTGTTTCGGAATCTTTTCCTTTTTATTGATTCTCCTCAGGATTCATAACTTTTGAGCACTCTTATAATTTGATTCATTCACATGCCAACATCATGGCAGGTCCAACATCCCTTTGGGTACCCAAACGACCAAAGGTGACCCAGGAATGCTCTTCATTCAATGGAATATTTTACTTACTTAAAAAGCAACGAGGGAAGAGGGATGGCTCTTAATGTCCTTTTCATCACCTTTTGAAATCTCTCATTAACCTTTCTCTCGAAAAACTCACAATGGTCCTGTTGTTCCATGCAGCTCTCCTGCAGATGTCAAAAACATCAAGAGGGAGCTGTGAGAAATGGGCCAGAGAGTGAATACCCTTGAACAGGCCAGTGACTCATGCGAAGATGCCCACTGGCGTGAAATACTATAACTGCATGACAAAAATGAAGAACTGCAATACCATGTGGGAGACCTTGTAAATGGATCAAAGCGCTCTAATATATGAATCAAAGCTTGTACACCACTAGGCCTGCAGAGACTAGTCACGAGTTTTGTGTTGTATATGTCTAATTTAGACCTAAATGTAAATATCGTCAAAACTTTTACAATGAAATGCACTAAGCCTTCTACCAAGTGCCGTGATATTTTTATTGGTAATAACAGGTTGGAATTTGCCAAGTCCATCTCTTATTTGGGTATTGTGTTTGAAAATAGGGGTTCATGGGCTCCAGCTATCAATTCCAGAAAATTGCTCTTTGCTAAAGCCGTGGGAGCTCTTTTAAATTTTGCTAGGAAGCTAGGCAAGCATCCCATTAAAGATCTACTGACAATTTACAAGGCCAAATGCATTTCAACTGCACTGTATGGAGCTGGCATTTGGGGCTATGCAAGTGTAGAGTCTATTCAGAAAATCGAGAACAGTTTTTTAAAATGTCTTTTAGCTGTCCCAGCCAGCACCGCTACGTATGTTTGTCACGCCAAACTGGGACTACCATATGTGTCCGACTTAATAAAAATACAGCCAATATTATTGTGGCATAAAGTCTGGAATGGTATTTCCACCAGTCTCAACCGGGATGTGATAAACGACTGTCTGAATTTACAAAGGGTTTTACTTATTCCCTGGTTGGTGTATGTCAAAAAAAGCCTGTATGACATGGGTCATCCAGAGTTTTTTTATAAACCTGACCGTTTGACTTCAATTACGAGGAAGGAGTTAAAGTCCCTATGTTTTAGTCATATGGAGATGCTTAGATTTTCCTCTAACATTATGAAATCAAGGGTCAGTGCTAATCAACTGATCCAGACCGAACCAGGGTTACAACCTTATTTGTCTTTTAATTTGAGTATATACGCTAGGATGCTTTTGACGCGTTTGCGTCTCGGCAATTTTCATAATATGGTTTCATTCCCCCAATTTAATGATGGGTCACATCTTTTGTGCCCATGCCCGTGCGATGACATCTCCCCACAGTCGACAATATCCCGACGCGGCAGGGTCGTGGACCAGTGTCAAAAACGGACTCGATAATTCTCGCCTCGGTACCTACTCTAACCAGGAACACACTCGGCAACTCTGGGCATTAGCTTGCCTCATCTCCACAACGGCCCCCCACATTCGCCAGGGATGCCTGGTTTCACCTTGGAGATACCCTGGAGGGACCATCTCACAGGGATAGCCAGGATGGGTTCCCCAGCGGTCTACAGCGCCAGGACGCCTCAGGGCAGCAGTGCGCTTTACAAGACACATACATTTACATTTACATTTACATTTACATGTCATATTTTTCTGTAAGTTTTACATCATAATCAGGAAGAGATGGATCATACCCATTTTAAAATCACATGGTCTGAGACAGTGTCGACCTGCATTCATTAAACTGCAATATTTGGATGATGAAATCAGTACTGGCCATATAGCTATATTTTTAAAAGGGGTGGTTAAATCTAGAAACTCGATGTAATCAGCGCCCAGCGTAACTGATTCTCGATTTTATTCACGTTAGGGATGTTTAAAGAAATCTGTATTGTATTTTTGATGTTCTTACATGGATTGATACATCATTTTTTAAGTCTTTGTTTTTATGATGTGCTTTTATGATTTAATTGTTTTTAAATCGAATAAAGCGTATTTTTGATTTGATTTGATTTGAATCAAAGGGGTTACTCTTCAAGCGGACTCCAGAAAACTGGAGGACAATATAATGCGTTGTTCCGCCATGTGGCACCCGACCATGTCAAAAAGGACATAGTGCGGGATCACACTCACAAAGCGGGCTATCCGGCTAAGGCCCTAGGCATGCCACAGGACATTTTAACTTACTTGCACTACTACCTCCAGAAGGAAGCAATCATGTCCACAGAGTGAGACCGAAATGCTATCACCTTTGAGGTTGCGAAGGTATGGCTGTTCCAAAATCTATACCTAATAACGCTGCAGTGCCACAACGGGAGAAGCGTAGCCGTATAAGTCGGGCCACTGCTTCATCTTCATCCGTAACAACTAGACTCACTTGGTTTGCACCCTGGGTGAGGTTCGATCTGAGCTGGGCATGGAGACATCACAAGAAGAGGCGAGTGCTCAATTGAAGCCATGAAGCCCACCACGCTCATCCACCAGATCAAGACAGCCCTCCTATTCAGTGAACAAATTGCTTAAGTGAGCCTATGGAGAGCTGTAAAGAGCGTACAGCCCTACTGATCCAGCTACAGGATAGCGTCTCAGAACCTGACAATGACTAATGGCAGGATGGTGTGCTCGCTATCAGCATTCTGGTTAACAGGCACAGTTTTTGAAGTCCTTAGTGCACCTCTGAGTTTGACTGAAGAGGCCCCAGCAGCCTAACACCCTTCCAGTTGACTCTTCAACTGCTATGTAGCAGAGCTCCGCTCACCCCATCGCTCAATCAGATTCAATCGGATACAATTGGTTGCTGAAGACATGGATCCCTACTGCTATGTTCATCATGTCCCCTAGAGGGGAATACATCAGTTGTACTGTTCTGAGTTACCCGCCCCCTTTTGCTATACTCGACAGCTCAACTATTGCCACTTGAAATCCAGGTGCTGGCAGCTAGACAGGCTCAATAAAGGGACAGTGCTACTGTCTTGTCTGTCCTCAACAGCTTGGCTCATCCCCAGGAACTTGTAAATGGCTGAAATACTTATCTTAAATATTCTAGACCTTAATGCTCCAACAAAATGCCTGCCACTCCTTTCACTACTTAGAGATTCTAGGTGTGATAGCTGGCTTAAACAAATACCCATCTACTCAAAGTGGACTGCAAATGCACTGGTTTCATCATCAGTATTTCTCTCCTGGTCCAGGAAAACAGTGAGGGTGGCGATCCTGTTAGCCACGCACTTCCTGTGGAGGGTTATTCAAACACAAGCAGAACTGTCAGGTAGACTCTCTCCTTGCACATATAGAAAAAGGAGTACACATTCAAAATTGCTAATGTATGTGTACCAAATGACCACCAGGAAGACTTCCTTCTAGATGCTGTGGGCTGGGTGAGAGCCATCCTAGATGCAGACACTCTTATAGGGGGAGGATTTAATCTAGTCCCAGATGCAGTCTTGGATAGATCGGTACAGAGGACGGGTCAGGCGGGGGCACTCACACTGATAAGCCTCCAGTGGCTGGGAGACATGGGGCTGGTAGATGTGTGGCGATTGTGGCACCCAGCAGTAAAAGACTACACTTACTTCTCTGCAGCTTACCAATCATATGCCAAGATAGACTTCTTTCTTGCCTTGCCACACTTCGCAGAAGCCATCGCATTCGCAGACTGTGGCATGGCTGCTCTTTCTCGCCATTCCCCCATCTCCATCACACTACACATCCCTGATGCCACTCTACAACCCTGTACTTGGCTCCTCAATTCATGAGCTATGAACATGTGGTTCCACTGTATCCAAAATCAATGAAACCACCTTTTTCAGTACCAATGACACACCTGAGATGCCCATCGTCTGAATATGGAACACACTGGTACGGGGCAGCTTTATAGCCATCGCGGCACTTCTTAATGGGGATAGAAAGGATAAGTGATCTCTCTGGAAGGGGCAGATCAAGAATTTAGAGGCAGCCCATAAGCAATCTGGTTGAGCGGCTACCATTAAAGGTGCTCTCCAACACCCTTATGCATCAAGCCAAAATCCAGTCGGTAAAATACCGATTCGGTAATAGCTCCCGGTAATGTGTGAAAAATACCCAATCCCAATGCATCAACCCAAAACCCGAGCAAATAACGAATCGCTAAATAAATAACCTCGAACATACCGAATCGCTAATACCCAAAATGCTAATTTACCGAATCGCTAAATACCGAATTCGCAATTACCGAAATCACTATTAGCTCCCGGAAATTGCCAATAGCAAATAACGAATCGCACCCCAATGCAACAAAACTCGCTAATAACGAAAATTCCAAAAATCGCTATTTTGCCAGAGCTAAATAAGGGGAATCAAAACCTGGAGGTAAAGTCACAAAAAAAAAATAAAAAAATAAAAAAAAAAAAAAAAATTCCTACATGTGCAAATGATTGAGGCAATCACTAAACCCTTAAATTTGGCCCAGGAGACCCTGTTGACTCCCACAAAATGGCTGCCCTCTACGTGCTTGCAAGGAGGATGCGGATAAATGCAGCAGGACAGCGCAGGAGAAGGGTCCAGGAGCGAGTGTTCAGACTGCGCATAACCCTGCTCGGCCAGAATGAGGACGAGGTGTACCAGAAATATCGCCTCAATCGCGCTATGATCATGCGCCTGATTGCAGACCTGGAACCATTACTGCAGCACCAGACACACCGGACCAATGCAATCCCTGCGCACGTTCAGGTCCTATGCAGCCTGCACCTACTGGCCTCAGGGAGTTTCCAGGGGGTAATTGCGGTTGCCGGAGGTGTGTCGCAAAGCGCACTGTCACGCTTCTTCAAAAAATTTCTAGATGCCATGCTGACAATGCTACACACACACATCAGCTTCCCCACAACCCCACAGCAGTTGGACCGCACCAAACAGGCTTTCTACCAGGTGGCACAATTCCCACATGTGATTGGATGCATCGACTGCACGCATATCGCCATATGCCCTCCGTCAGCAAATGAGTACCTTTTCAGGAACCGCAAGTCATACCACTCGATCAACGTGCAGGTTGTGTGCGATGCCAACAACATCATAACGGACCTAGTGGCACAATTCCCAGGGAGCACACACGACTCATACATCTTCCGCAACAGTGGAATGCACAGGCGACTACTCAATGGCGAATTTGGAGAGGGACTCCTGTTAGGTAAGTAGAACTACGCTTCCCCACACCAACACCACACATGTATGTACATCACCAATGCTAAGTCTATGCTTCTATCTTCTAGGTGACAGTGCTTACGCCCTGCGGGAATACATACTAACCCCATACCTAAATCCAGCAACCCCGCAGGAACATCGCTACAACGCTGCACACATCAGCACGAGGAATGTGATAGAGCGGACTTTTGGGATTCTCAAGAGCCGCTTCCGTATCCTCCACAAGACTGGCGGCGCAATGCTATACCAACCAGACACATGCTGTCGAATAATTGCTGTATGTGCAATGCTGCACAACATTGCCACCAGAAGGGGGATACCCATGGAGGTGGACAGGGATGACGACCCCCAGGCTGACCAACCACCCGCCCAACGACGACCGGCACACATCCCAAACACAGCAGAGGGCCATAGGAGGCGGACAGACATAACGCAAAATCATTTTTGACCCTGGGTAAAATGAGACATTACAAGTTGGTGTTGGGTGCAACTGTTTAATGCACAGTAGCACTGAGAATTGTGCAACAGAACTAGCATTGTGAATCATGCTCCGATTGCATAAATGTAAATAAAAGGTTCCTTAAAGTCAGGCCTGTGCAAACAGAATAATTGGATGGCCATGGTTGCTCCACCATGGACCTGCAGCATGTCCAAATTTCTAGTGGCGCTTGCCACGTACACCAAGCCTCCGCTCAGGTGCATCCAAACCCTCACCACGGCCTGTCCCCGTGGAGGCACGCGAACTTCGGCGCCTGGTGCTGGCCTCTGCCAGTGACACGCTGCTGACACTGGAGGCAGCCTCACTGGTGTCATCCCCTCCCAATGCTGCAGCACTGCATGTGCTGCTCTGAAGTTGTTCCACAGCAGTGGTGATGTGTCCCAGTGACTTGGCAACATCACCGCAGAAGTGCCCAAGGTCCACCTGCAGGGAGACTGTGCGGCGTGCCAACACAGCGGTGCAGTTGCTGTGCCGTTGTATGGCCTTGGTAGCGGCGGCAGAACGCAACATTAGCTGCCGGTTACTCCTCCTCTGGGACTCATGGCCCTCCCTGATGGCACGGGTGAGCTCACGTACCTCCTCCCTGAGCTGAGCATTGCCATCAGCAACCGCAGTGGTCTGGTCCCTGACCGCCGTGCCCATGTCCCTGACCGCGGAGCCCATGTCGGTGACTGCTGCAGTCATGGCGCGCATCTCCCTCGCTAGGCGCACGATGTTGCAGCTGATGCTAGCCACATGTCTTCCCTGCAGGTTCTGTGTGCGCAGCATCCTCTCCTCAATTGCAGAGGTTGTTGGGACATCCTGGTCAGCTGAGGAGACGGAACTGCGACGGGCCCTGTGACGCCGTGCGTGTCTTGAGCCTCCATGTGGTGCAGCAGGTGGTGTGGATGTGCGCTGCGTGGGTGCCAATTGCGGGGGGGGGTTGACATCTCCTGCAAGGGCGCAACTTGGTGCCTGTGCCTCTGCGGTATTGTGGCTGTACTGGCTGCAGGCTGGCTTGCTGGTGCCGTTGCTTGTGGCGCAGGTGGTGGTGCCTTGGCTTGTGGCGCAGGTGCCTTGGCTTGTGGCACAGGTGCTGGTGCCGTTGATTGTGGCGCTGGTGGAGGTGGTGCTGGTGGGGTGGCAGGTGTTGGCGGTGCGTGCGCATCCTGCGCAGTCTCCTGGTCTGACTCCACGGGTGTCTCAGATATGATCAGCTGGTCGCTGTCGTCAGAGTCCCCAGGTGATGCATCTGTGTGTGAAACAGTGCATGATTAGTGGGATGATTACACCTACATAGTGTTGTACCCATCAATGTCCCTCTGTGGTCCAACAAATGAACAGTCTACAGCCATGTACAAAATATGTGTTGTGTGAGGATTTACGCCTGTACCTGCACTCTGGGCTGACTAGACTACAACTCCCAAGATGCAGTAGTGTCATGTGTGGAACTGTCTGTGCCAGAGCTGCAGACACAGTGAGATTGGGCTGGGGGCATGGGTATGGATTTACGCTATGCTGGGTGTGGCACAGGCATGCATCTTACCTTGGGCACTTGTGGCTGCGCCGGACGTGTCCATCTGGATCACCCCCACGACGGCTTCCCGCTCTATCGTCCCTTCCACAAGGTCCTCCAGGGCTGTGTTGGATGGTGCAGTGCTTGTTCCGCCTCCAGTCCTTCTTGCCTCCCGGAGCCTCTCAGCAATCCTCTCTTTTGCGCGCTTCCGGAGGTCATACCACCTTTTTTTAAGGTCGTCGATGCTGCGGCTAGTGACGCCAACCGCATTGACCCTCTCACGGATGCGCTGCCAGATGCGCCGCTTCTCGGTCTCTGGCACCTTGAGGGACAGCTTGCCAAAGAGGCGGTCGTGTTTGCTGGACACTCCCTCGATGAGGTACTCCAGCTCCCTGTCTGAGAACTTCTTCTTGCGCTTGCGTGCAGATTCAGCGCTGGATGGCACTTCCTGCGACATGATGGATGTGTGCTGTGAATGGCAGAATCTGTGTGGCCTCACTCTGCACAGCCTGTCCTTCTTTCCAGCTCCTGTCTGCTCCTCTGTCGAGGCTATGTGGGTGGGGCAGCAGTATTTCCTGGTTGGTGATGTCATCAGCCTGTTCCCGGAGCGACGCGGCAATTTGCGATTTCGCTATTACCGATTCGGTAATTGCTAATTCGGTATTACCGAACTCGCTATTTGCCAAATCGGTATTACCGAACTCGCTATTTGCTAGTGGGGCCGTTTGCGTGCCCCGCTATTAAGGAATCGGTAAATTTAGCGATTTTTAAGGAATCGCTAAATTTCACCGAATCTGTTGATGCATGCCAATTACCGATTCCTTAATGGCAATTCCTTATTTTTCGCTATTAAGGAATCGGTATTAGTTTGGTTGATGCATATGCCCCCAAGTTCTTTACTCTTCCTACCACCCCATATCACTACTAATTGTCAACGCTAAGATCCTCATCAGTTTACTGACAGCCAGCCTTACCCCTTATATATGCAGAGCCTGGTAAATCCCAACCAGGCTGGGTTTATTCCCGAAAGGTGTTAAGGCGATAATAACTTCAGTTGGTGCCGGCAAAAGCCGGTCTTGGTGACTGATTCTGATGCTTGATATGCGGCCGTTACGCTAACCCCACCACCACAGCCAGAGTCAATGGGCTCATGTCGTACCCTTTCAATGTAGCCCACAGGACTCAGCAGGGATTTCCCTTGTCACCACTCCTTTTCACCCTCTATATGGTGCAGTTCGCAGAATGAGTGGAAAGACATTCACACATAGCGGGCATCACCATGGGGGACATGTAACATAAACTCACCTTATACACAGACAATGTTATGTTAGCCTCACTCAACCCTTCACCTCCCTTCCCCCATTGATACAGGAACTCAAAGCATTTGGAAGAGCCTCTGACTTTAAAGTAAATCTACAGAGATACCTAGAGCCCAAGCTCCTATTCTTACCATCCCAGAAGCTGATCAACTCCAACTTCAGTGTCTCTTCCCCTTTCCGTGAGCTACCCATGGGGTCATATACCTAGGCCTACAAATATATCCAATGCCAGAACGTACAGTGGATCACAATTACACCATGTTGCTCTCCTCTGCAGGATCAGATTTACAATCCTGGAAGGGAAGCATTCTAACTTGGCTTGGAAGGCTTGCAGCAATTAAGATGAGCTTATTGCCCAAGATACTTTATTTAATGTAGACCCTACTGCTACAGCCCCCCCCCACACATCATAGGTAAGCTGCAACACATTATTAGAACCTACATATGGGTTGGAAGAAAGGCACACATGGCAAAGAAACAGGCATCCCTTGCCCTGCAAGAGAGTGGCTTAGGCACTCCCCATTTGGTGCGGTACTGTCAGGCTGCACAGTGTAGATATTTGGTGGAGTGGTCTGAGCCTCACACTGTGAACCACTGGTGCTTCATGGACCAGGTGGTGACAAGGATCGATATTTGGAAGGTACTGTGGCTCCCCAGATCACACCGCCCCTTGGGGCTTTATATCTCTCCCATAGACAGGGGAATGGTATGTACCAGTGATAAGATGCAAGTGACTCAATATCTCTCCACCCACACCCGCACCTCACCATGACTTTCCCCCAGCTCCAGAGGGGACCGCATTCTCACAGTGGCAGGAAGCAAAATGGGTGGGGGACCTATTCGACCAAGATAATCTCATGGACTTTGCCCAGTTTCAGTCTAATTAGAGAATTCCTCCTGGTGCTCACTGGCAGTATGTTGCTGTTTGATACTGGGTTACATAACCAAACATATGTCTGCATGCTAGCTGACCCATTAACCCATTTAAGAGATGGCTATTGTTCTGACAAGAGCCTCCTCGACAAAAGCTATGCATTCCTAAATGCCCCTGTGGCCACTACCAAATATCCTGCACAGTGGTGATGAGAAACGGAATGTGACCACACCTTTAACCCTAGGGAATGGTCTGACATTTTACAAAGAACCTGCACGTCTACCTGCAGCACCTCTGGTAAAGAGACCTTACTGAAAATTATGCATTACTGGTATTAAACCCCAGCTAGAACAACTAAATGGTAGCAGGGTGGTGTTGATAGCTGCTGGAGGCAAAGCAGCTAGTCAGGCACATTAACACACATTCTCTGGCATTGCCCCAAACTACAACAATGCAGGAAGGATATCTTGGCAGACATTAATGAGATCTACCTCAATTCCCCAGTTACACATTGTTGGGCCTCCCAATTGCACTAACCTACCTGCTACGGTCACTGATGGGCTGAGCCCCCGCCCTCGCTGTCTGTGTGGCCAAACTGTCCAGCATGTGACTGGATTGGCAGCAAAACCTCTGGGAACTCCTTGGTCTGGAAAAACAGACAGCGTTGGTGGATCGGACACTGCCACAATTATATAGAGTGTGGGGGCCCTGTATACAGTTTCTGTCCGATTAATTTAGGGAACTACGCTATCCAGCTTACATGCAGGTACTCTGTCTCACACATATGGACCATAGCGATACCCAAGGTGTTGAAATGACGCCCTCCTATATATCCTTCATCCCAGGGCCAGCATACCTTCTATGTCCTATTAGAAGTAATTGTTGAATAGATCCCTATCCCCCTTCCCCTGACATTTCTCTCTACCTTGCCTCCTCTTCCTGCCTGCTATCCTACCTACCCAATTTCTCTCCCTACCGATTAAACTGAAGTCTCCTTTGTTGCACCTCTTGTGCCAGTGAATGTAGATGTGGGGATTGTTTGTTCCATTGTCTTCTAAAATTCAATAAAATAGATTTAAACCTAAAGGTAACAAGTGTACTTTGGACACACTCAAGAACTACTCAGGAGAACAGTTAAATAAGTACCTGACTTATAAACACTGGTGGTGCAATGTTATACAGTTCCCACTAAAATGGTAGGACTGTGTATTAGGACAGCAGAACTTGAGAATGCAGAGACTGAGTCCATCTACACCATCAGAGAATTTCCGCTCAATTCCTAACTAGCTTACAGTGTGTCACCCAAACCCCTTACCTCCCAGGGGTACGCGAATTGCGTAGTGCACTGTGCAAAATGCTGTTTGCACTGATTGCACAGTGCCGGATGCATGTCCGCACTGTGCATTCATTACAAACCGCATCTTGCACAGTGCAAGCAGTCGTTTTCTGCCGCTCAAGTAGATTTGTACTCGAGCGGCAGTTTTCTCAACGCTGACTGGTAGTTTCTCATCGCGAGCGGTCGCGAGCATACGCGACCACTCGCAATGAGAAACCTGACTTCCTCCCATTGAGAATCTCACCGGAAGGTTTATTTATTTTCCACGCTCGCGATCAGCAACTTGATGTTGCTGATCGCGAAAAATGAAAAAGTCTCGCTGGGATGTTATTTTGCTTGCTCGCGGTCGCCAACTTGAAGTTGAGGACCGCGAGCATGCAAAAAATGCCCGCCACGCTACGCTACGCGTTTTTGCACTGTGCCATGTGCAATTCGCTTAGGGCGTAGTTGCGCAAACTACGCAAACTACGCAAGCGTAGTGTAGTCCTACGCCCAGGGTTAATCAGGATATGTTGGCCTCCATACTGGCTAGCTCACATTGCCATCTGTACCCCTAACTTAGCAAGGTAACAGATAGTATGTGCAATCTCAGAACATGATCAGACTGACTCTCCAAGGAACTTGTGGAAACAGATTTAAAGCCTTTTTGTTTGGAAACTCATACATGTCCAAAGTGAGTTTCCCAAATTGGCATTTCAAATATTTATTGAAGCAATAAGATTCTTGTGTAAAATATGCGCGCTGCAATTACCAAAGGAAGGAAACAAAACAGAGTAATCAGTATGACAAGAATGGTAAAGAAAATAGACAGTTCAACCATTGGGCTGTTACATAGAATACATGCTTGCATATAAGTATCATTATAGCTATATCATTATATGCTCCTACCTAGTGTGCCCTATCCTACTGTGCCTACGGTGGGTGAATCTGCCTGAATCACTGCGGGTAGTCTAACTCCCCAATTAGCTGTGGGTATGTTTCATCTTTGAGCAGTCTTGGTGTAGAGCTAGGCACCATCCTTTTCAGGATATAAAAAGAATACAGTTGTGATGGAATTCTGGCTTGGGGCTACCTCGAAAGGAGTCAGCGAAATGCTCCTCCGCTGAACATAGGAATTGAGGATGTTTATTTAATAAACTTCACCCATGTTGTCATGCCAAAGCCCTGGTCAGGTTGTCATTATTGATTCTATACTAACAAAGCTATAGCTGAGCAAACAATAACAAACAACATTTTGCGCAGTGAACTTCACCTTCATACAGAATGTTCAAAGCTCTGATACTATGCCTACGAAGAAGTGTAAATGTAAGCAAAAGTCATTCCAGAGAACGTTAGGCACATAAGCAAATTTGTTAAATGTCAACATTCAAGAAAAGATGCTAACTGTAAACTTGAGCATGTAAAATGGTGGTATTCTTGCCCGGGCCTAATGTGACCACATAACACTCATTCTTTGGGCGTGAGTTGACAAAAAGTTCCCTAAAAACAATGCTAAAAATTTAGATTCAATTACATATTAAAGCTAAATTCATAAAAGCATTGCGCTTCTTTAATAATATAAAAAAACAGTTGATGGACAGAATGCAGAACATAAAGAAATAAAAATGATTTTTGAATAACCTACAGCTCCATGAACATTGACTGTTGTGGAACCGTCTTTTTGACGATATGGTTGTTGGAAACATATTTAAAACATATAAGGATTATAGTAACGCTTGCATGATGTGCTCCAGTGTCTTTGTCATTAGTATATAATTGGAATACAATTTGTATATCCAGGAGTCAACACTTTAGGTGGATGAGTGTTTGGACACTGAGGCTGCACCCAAAACTGGAGATAATATAAACAATCATTTTTGTTGGTTAACATTATAATGGAGACATTTTTGATGTGCAGATCAAAGATAGCAAATCCACCGTATTGTTTGAACATGACAGAATGCAGAACAATGTCATACATGACATACATTCACCCCAGTACAGAGATCTGGGCCTAAATGCATCCTTTAATAATATAAGCATAGAGAAAGCCAATTAGTATAAAAAGTCAATAAGAAAAGGTAAATAATAAAAAACCTTTAATTTAAAATCAATATACAGAGTAAAAGATAGCTGAATTAAAAAAATCATCCCTGCTTGAAATTGTCTGATTGTTCAAATGTTCCACGGAGTAGACGAAGCTTTGCTGTTAACAGATACTGCAGATTACATTTTTTTTTTTTTATTGAGCGTGAATAGCAGACATGATGAACAAGGTACTTGAAAGAGGCAAACTTGCATAATACCCAATCAAATACCCATTTAAAAATAGGCAATAAATAAATATGATAAGTGAGGTACATAAAAAAGTTTAAACCTGCATAATATCCCGTCTCATATTTTTTAACAAAGCGCAAATTCATATTCTATTTTACATGATATACAAAACCAGCATCCTAAATAGCACCTCCACAATAACATGTAGCACTTAACTTCGAGGCCCTAAAGGATTCCAGGCATCAACTTTGAAGAAGGAGGCCTCATATTTACTCTGATTCTGCACCCTAAACTCTCTCCTACGGACTAACCACCTTTCAACACGTTAAGAAACATGCAGATTTATGAAATAATAACCACTGACTTTGGATTTATGCATGAGACCACCTGAGTTACATAATATCGTTTGCACGCGTGGTAAAAACAAAGCCCTGCCAGGGCAGCCCAAATCTCCTCAACGCCCCTATCCTCTTCGCATAGGCCTCCTCAAATAAATAGGCACGGTCAGGCTTAAGTAGCCAATGACCCAACGTTGGGACTTTCTGTGATCTCCAGTTTTGCAATACTAAAGATCTGGCTACCGCTATGGCAGTAAAAACAAAACATTGCCTATGTGACTGACTGCATATGAAAAGCCAAATAAGGCGGACGATGTACATTGTAGGATGGCTATTGACATGCAATCACTAATTAACCTAAACACCTCCTCCCAGAAGTGTTGTAATCTCGGACATGCAAAAAATATATGTGTCCAGTCACCCGCCTCCGGCAAATTACATCTAAAACAGTCATTCGGGATTGAAGGAAACCATTTATATAAACTGGAGGGACTGTAATAAACCATCCACCTTGCAAGAAAAGTCATCCTTTTAAAATCGGCCACCCTCAGAGCCCTATGGCCAAGCTCGCAGACTTGTTGCCATTCCTGGGTGTTAAAGCAGCAGTTAGTTTCCTGAGCGATTTTAGGGAGCAATGTTTCGACAAGACTCTTATTCATGTCTTGTCGCAATAGCCTATACCAACTTCCAATACCATTTAAATTTAACTCAAAGGCTGCTTTTAAAATTATTCTAGCTCTCTCATTGATTCCTCCAGAGTTCGTCAAGAGAAAGCATGTAACCTGCCTGAAGCTTAACCAGAGATCACGGTTCTGAGGTTCAAATTCAGCTACAAAAGCATCCCACGTTATCAAATTAATGCCGTTATAAAAGTCACCTAACTTACGAAAGCCTAGCATATTATTTGACTGGATCCCCCTAAGCGAGAGCTTAAGACCCTATATCTCACAGTCATGAAGAGAGGAATATGCATGGCATTTTGGGACATTTATTTAACCGCTGTATACGGCGTAGAAGTATGTTCACGACCTTAAATCTTGTCTTTTTTGGTAACTTTGCAGTGCGTAGGAATGCTGGTAGTTTAATTGTACTATCTGTTAGCACAAGACTAAATAGAAAATTACCAAAATTCGAGAGAGGGGTCACTAACTGAGATATTAAACTAAGTAGAGCAGCTTGGTAGTAGGTAGTTAAATGAGGTAATGCAAGCCCCCCCATGCTTTACATCCAATTGTAAGATGGATAACTTAATCCAAGGTTTTTTCTTTGCCCATACAAACTCCCGGATCACCTTATCTACTTCATTAAAATATGAGATTGGTATTTTTAAAGGAAGATTTAAAATCAGAAATATCAACAAGGGAAGTATCAACATCTTTACCAAAGAGACCCAACCTATTATAGTTAAAGGTAGAAGCGACCATCTGTCTAGCAGGTTTTTTATTTTATCAAGTGTTTTAACATAGTTCAGATGACAAAGTTGAAGGAAGTCAGCTGTAACGTAAAGGGCCAAATATCTAATAGGTTTAAAAGGCAACAATTTTATCCCATCTGGAAGATCAGTTCCCAATGTATTCAATAAAAGAGGCTCCGTTTTGGACTGATATACCCTATAACCCCCAGCTCTGTAAACGCCTGGATTTCTCCCAGTGCCCACTGGATATTCGACTTGTCCAGGTTCAAGTATAGGATCAAATCATTGGCAAACAACTTAATTGTTGCCATTCCTACTAGGGGAGCTTGAATTAATACATTTGAGTGAATTTGTATCGCTAATGGCTCAATAAAAATTGGGAATAACAAGGGGGAAAGAGGGCATCCCTGCCTAGTACCCCGCCTTATCGACACTTCTCCCGCCTCATTAGACTTGATAATTATTTTTGGGATAGCTCCCTTATAAATTCTTTCTAGCATCTCGATCAGGCGGCATGGAAAGCCAAACTTCCCTAAGATAAAGAAAAGGGCCTGCCAATCCACCAGATCTAATGCCTTTTCTGCGTCCATCATTAAAATGGCCGCACTATCCTTTCAGCAGAAAACAAATCGATGGCCGGGATCAGATAAAAGGTATTTGCATTCATCGATCTTCTAGGCAGGAACCCGGTTTGGTTCGGGATATATCAACTGTTGTGCACAGTCCTAGGTACTATTTGCCCAAATTTTCATAGAAAGCTTATAGTCTACATTTAGTAGACATATTGGGTGGTAGGAACTCTGGTCTGATTCCTTAAATTTATCTGAGACCAATAATCTATTCATAATTTGATTGTACAAGGAAATCAAAAATGGGGAAAGTTCGTCTGAAAACAATTTATAAACTTCAATAGGGATCCCATCATTACCATTTGCTTTAGCACTCACCATTTTTTTTTTAATTCGCCTAATTCTGTTGTTGTAATCGATTCATTCAACATCATACAGTCCTCCTCTAGGCAGCTGAACTGCCATAAAATAATCCACCAGAGCCTGAGGGCTAACTAGCTGCACTTCCGCATAAATCTAACTAAAATGGGACACAAAACTTTCATCAATTTCATCTTTATCATTAACCAGACCTGCAGTACTGGGGTCTCTCATTTGTGGTATTGATTCCCTGCTCTGATGCGTTTTTGTAGACCAGGCTAAAAATTTACCGATGTGTTGGCTGTCTTCATAGACTTTTTGTTGGGAAGCTTTACTCCCAGCAATCTCTTCAAGAATTAAAAAACAACAATACCTCTTTCACCCTAGTAATTCCTGCCAGAGAACATCTTGCTCCGAATCCCCGGGGGGCCTAGACAAAAGTTCTCTCCTAGCCCGATCCACAGCCTCCTGAAATGCTGCAATCTTGTATTTCCTTAGTTTGTAGAGATTTGCCCTGTATGCAACCACCTGTTCCCTAAAAGTAGCATTAAAAGCTTACCAAACCATGAATCCTGATGGTGTGTTCACATTTTCCTTAAAAAACCATTGTATAAAATCACGAGTTACGGCAACCCATTTTTGATCCTAGAGCAATGTTTTGTCAAAGTACCACCTGTAATTATTTTTTCCTTTGGGGACGGGTAAGTGTACTATCAAAGAGACCAGAGAGTGATCTGAAAATGGGTTAGAAAGGAATAGGTATTCCCCTCTTGCAAGATGATTGCTTATCAGAAACAAATCTAATCAAGATGCTGTTTTAAATCTCACTGAGCAGCACGTAAACTCAGTGCAGCTTGGGTTATCTATCCTCCATGGGTCTAATAGGGTGAAGTCCTCTTTCATAATTTTTAATAATCTGTCTTTGGTTTTAATTGCTTTTTACCCTTGTTGGAAGTATCCAGGCCTAAATCTTGGATTAGGTTGAAGTCTTCACCCATAATTATAAACCCATGAACATCTGCCAGCAAATCATAAATCTTTTTCAGAGCCTTAATGTCATCAAAAATTGGCCCGTAATAATTAAGCAGGACAAATGCTATCCCATTAGCTGAGACTTCAATCCAGATCCACCTTGCTCCCTCTTCACGAATCACCTTAGCCACCTCCCAGTCTAGCTCTGAAGAAAAAAGGATACCCACTCCACGCACCGTCACATTAGCCGAAGCAAAGTATGCTTGAGCATACTGCTTAGGGAGTGTTCGGTTAGGGGAATTGGACTTAAAATGTGTCTCCTGTATAAAAAATCACCTGTGGGGAAAAGGATCATAGCCATTTTAACATTGCTCCTCTTTTTTGTACATTCAAAAAACCATTCACATTACATGTAATTACGTTCAACGATTGTAACAATCTTCAAAATAAACCATGCCACTTTAAGAAAAACCTGCTATAATTTCTCCTATGGCGTACTTTGAATTGTACCATCTCAACTTTTAAGGTTTCATATGATCCCTTGATGACATAAAAACTGCAGTATGCCCCTTGGCCTCTGGATTTGAACATGTTACCATTTTGCCTATTATCCCAGGCTTGATGACATTTTCGTTTGCACGCCTCTCTTTGACTCTAAGGAGATTGGAAACTCCAATCTCCTCAGCAGCCACTGAAGGTAATGTATCCGCAGAGGATGAGCCAGGATCCAAAATACCAGAAGCTGAAGCATCCCAGCAAGGCTCATAGTATGCATTTTGAAGCAACTGCAATCGTTCAGTCATCTATGTAGGTCAGCTTTTAATGGACCCACCAGTAGCTCTATGTACACCGATTGGACCAGTTGCATTCCCAAGCTTATATCCAGGGCACATTCGAAAGTGCACAGCTGACAGCGGAACACGGGCTGCAAGAAGTGTAGCCAGACAGTTTGAAAGGACAAGAAACAATTCTCATTTAGTTCTTGAAGAAAGGGTCTGCCAAAAGACTGCATAATTCTCTCGTGACACAGTAGCACATGTGGTAGTGCCATCTCCATTTGCCAATGTGATGGTACATGCATTGCGGAGTAAAGAAAATAAAACCAGTGTCCTGGCAACCAGGTATAGGACAAGCGGAAAGCCTCCAAAAATGCTTCCCAGTGCAGAGTGTATGAAAGATGGAGTAACTTCAAAAACATCTGTAAGGTACTAACCATAACGCAGCGAATTGTTTTTTAAAAGAGCGCTACCCCTGAGCTATTTGGGATGTTATAAATGCGGTGCAATAACCCCCCAAAATGGTGTGGGAGATTGGTGTGAAGTAGTGACCAAATCTCAGAGTAAGTCCTTGCAACTTGAAAATCAAACATCTCTCATGCAGATGTTCAGGCTGCTTCCTTCTGAAACAATAAGAATTTCAATCTGCACAATGTACCAAAGTTCACATTCGCAATTGTAATCGAAAGCTAAACTTTTGCATCCCTAAGTGTGCGGGCAGGTGGAAAAAGCACTTGTGTACAACAGGCACAACCGCGTAAACCATCACCAGTTATGATATTCTTGGCTTCATACCGCTGCAACCTTGATCATTCAACATCAAATAGCTCCAATTGGAAAGCAATCTGAATGCTGGATGAATCACAGTAGCTGGGAAACCTTTCTAACATGACAGGTTTGCCTTGGACGTACTGCATGCGCTGTGGAGTGTAACCTCCCAGCAAACTAGAGAATGTCCTAAAGTATTCTCACAGTCTGTACAGCCAAGAAAAAGCTCAGTTGCACCATTCCTACAATGATAAGTGAAAGGGAGGATCCATGCCTCACGTACACACCCTTCTCCTAGTGCTTCATATCTGCCTACTTGATGGTGTTGCAAGCAGTATTTGAAGTGAAAAGTTTAAATCGGCAGAGAAATTAACCCGTATATTGTCCAATCTGCTGATGGTACCTCTGCAACACTAAATGGTAATTGTTCTAACTTTTCTATGTGTGATATAGTGTATGTCGTGCCTTTTATAGCCATGGTGGTCTGTTGTTTTGTTAGATTGCATGGCAAAAACAAACTAGTGGAATTTTATGTGCTTCCATGGAATCTGACCAGTGCCTAAAGTCTGTATAGTCTAACTTAGTAGCATGATAGACCTAAGCTGAGATTGCCCATGTTGCAAAAAGGACATGTAACTCTGTATGATGTCACTAACAGATGACACAATGTTACCCAGAGAATATATCCTATTGGATAAATTAGTTTTACCATTGTCAACAACTACTAGAGCCTTTTCTAAATTTGCTATGTCAATTTCACAAATTCTCTCAGCATTATCCTGGCATGAAACTTTCCACACATCATTGTATACAGAAAGAGCTTTTGATGTGGCTTTCCAGGACCAAACAAAAAATCCTGTAGAATCATGTCATCCGAAAGAAGAGACAAGTGTGGTTTCACCTCAGATAACTTGGAATGTTTTAGTCATTCTGACCACAACTTTCCAATGCTGTACTTTGTGACCACTCCTACGTTTTGTGTCTGCATGTAATATGGGTCTGGCCTATTTATCCCTAACCATTTTGTATTGATAAAAAAATATCCCTGACATGCGTTAGTATTCAACAGCCACAGTAACTATCCCTATGGATTGGAATGTGGAGAATTGTATGTTCCCTTTTTAGGCATATTGTCAAACGTGTCCTCCGTGTAATTTGCGAATTGCTGTAAATTTGCAAAGTGTGCAAAAGTGGTGATTTTGTTGTATTTAGATCTTTTATTATGGCCAAGCTGAGACAGGATGTCTGCTGCACAGTTTTATTCAGGCAAATTAATTGTTTTGGTATGAGGCGTGCTCTCAATAAAGCCCTATTCCCCTGAACCTGCAAATTTCTAGTTAACCATATAGATTTTGAAAGAATAATGTCTCTCAAAAAGTTAAGCCCTCGTGTCGACAACTGGGAAATGAAAGACACAGAATAAGTCAACTTTGTGCCAGTGAGCATATTTTTATTTGACTGGGAAAGTACACGTTTATAATAATAGGACTTTGGGTCTGCTGCATTGAGACCAAACAAAATATGCAAAATTTTGTGCAAATGTCTTTGAGCTAAATTTGTGATAGGGTTGGGCAGTGTTCTCGTTGGGTGTAATTAAATACTGCATTTGGAGTACTCTTCTGGGTCTACAGGTGGAACAGGATTCCTTCGCCGCTTGCTGTAAAAACAGCGGCCTAAAAATTAAGCCACCTAAAACAAGATTTATGGGAATAAATCCACACAGGTCCTTTAGAGGTAGAATGAGGGTTGGAGGTACCCCAAGAGAACAGGTCAAACACTTTGACTATTCAGGCATAAGACTGACAGACACTTTGACCTGAGGGATGCAAATGGGGGAAGAGTAAAACAGCACTTAAACAGAGAGCACTTCTAAACAGAAGGTAAAATAAGGCAACTGCCAGTCGTGCGGTGTCACCAGCTCCTAAAATTGACAGAGCTACAGCGGTGTGGCTGCTAGCTGTGGGGCAGAGATATAGGGATATGTCAATGCATCTCCCCTCAAACTACTAGAGAATACATTCATTAGCGGTCTTCTCAATCAACCACAGAGTACTCCCCTTATTCCTCTGAGATTGAATCTAGCACTTAACTGCATTCACATGGTGTACTTCCTAAAGCCACTGAAATACTGAGTGCAGCTATGGAAAACCCCGGAGTTAACTCTTTACAGACAATCTTTAACAAATCTAATCTCCTGCAATAGACAAGTTCACAACCCATGGCTGAAACATGTCAAGAAGCAGTGTGAATTGCTGAAAATGAACACTATGGAGTACCCTAGCAGAAGCTGCTAAAGGTGCCAATCAGAATTGAAAAAGAACGTACTAGGAAAATGTTATGCTACAGATTTGGCCTGATCATAAAGATGGGAGCCCACCGGGGCAGTTTTTCAGCCATACATATTCATCCGGTTTTGAAATGTATATAGACAGAATCTATCCCCCATACCTAAACATCTGTATGTACAGTTTAAAAGCAGCACATCACCCCTAAGATCATTCACCTCTAATTGGGACAAATCAGGTTGCTCTGCAGTGCATTGTCCCTACTGCTCACAGAAAAAAGAAATGGAAGACCACTTTCTCCTATTTTGCCCTAGATACACTCTGCCCCGTGAGAAATGGATAATTGCAGTGTGTAAGCTAGAGAGCATAAGCCACTTCTGGGAGGTAGTAAGAATTTTAAAAACGGATCTGAAGGAAACAATGGTCTTTATAGTGGCTCATTAATTACAGTGGGCCAGGGATATTAGATTGAAAGGCTATCTGCAGGGAATCTGTAACCTTCCATGATTAGAGAAAGTTTAAATTCCACAAGGGCGCACGATAAAATCCTCTTGACCCCGCGGTAATTTTCGGCCGCTCTGGATTGACTCCTGTTCTGCTGTTGATCGCCAATTGACTGCGCGACCAGAGTCCTGATTGCTGCTCCATCTAGAATTGGATAAGCTTCTAAAGGTCCTTGTTCGTTCTCAGCCCTACCTCCGTTGTACAGCCGGTAACTTCCTGCTCCCCCCCCCTTCTTTTCCAGGCTGCATACCGGTCCTCCCCCTGCATCGGTTGCCCTTCCTGCGAAGTTCCTTAATCCTTACTTCGGTGAGTCGCTGTTAGCCTTGCTGCCTCCCTTTCCTTGTTATTTTTCCACTTCCACCTCCTTATTCTCTCGTATCCCTCGTTTTCCACAGATCTCCGAGGGAGACATTTCTCCCCTTGCTCTTTCTAGCAATTACCCATTGCTGAACACCCTTCCCCCCATGCACAAGGTAGGCTGCCAGTCATTGCCTGTTCCACTTCTACCCTCTCCCTGCTCTTTTCTCCCCCTTTTTCCTTTTTCCCGTCCCGCCATCCTTTCCCCCCCCCTTCTTTCCCTTCCTTCTTTCCAGCCACTCCGCCCCACCCATCCTCTTTGTTCTCACCCCCACTATCAACCCCCCCTACTCTTCCTTTTTGTCTTTCCCCTTCTTTCCTTCTCATCTTCCCCATCTTCCCTTTGTCTTTTTGTTTTCCATTTCACCTGCCCCATCCCTCCTGTCGTTTTCCTGCCCCAGCTCTCCTTTCTCCTTTCCTCCTGACCGCCGCTCTGATCCGGTAATTGTTTTTTACAGAGCACTCCCAATTTAGGCGACCCAGGTCCTGATGATGATCCTTAACTGACAGGATCGAAACGCCGTCGACCATTATCCACCAGCCTAAATGTTCTTGGCGCACACAAACCTGGTTCATTGAAACTAAGAAAAATACCAATTATACTATCGAGTAAATTGTTATATGGACCTTGTATTGTATATATTGCCTTCTTGCGCCGTCTGTTGTGGTTTTTCACGTTGTCACTAGCGCCGTTGTTTCACTAGCACGAGCACTTTGTACACTTTCACTAGGGTTGCCAGAGTATTTATACCCTGTTGTGCTCTTATTACTGCAAAAAACTTTTTTGATCTGCCAAATATATGACGCCTATGGGCGCTTTGAAAGAACAACTTTAAGTTTCCTCTCTTGTGTTCCTTGTAATGTCTTGTACATACCTTTCTAAATGATTCAGTACATCCTGCTGAGATACTGTCGCTTTTACCGATAAAATCTCTTGGCACCAGTGGGATAGATGGAAGATTGTAGTGTATGCCACCCCAGATTTTATCATAAATAATAACTAACCAGGAGATAACATTCTAGCATGTATCCTATTGCTGCTATGTGTATGTTCTGAAAATAGGGTGCCACTAGGCTCTACTTGACAAGTGTAGATTAGCCTGGAACAGCTTATGTTTTATAGTGGTCATTTTGGTTTCATTCCAGATATCTACCGTGTCATTTGATGTTTTGTTGGTATTTTATTTGGTTTTAACAAATTGATCAAGGATCATGTGACACCAGTATGACTACTAGGGTCCCGAAAAACTCCTATGGCTTGGACTTTCCAGACAACATGATAGACCCTTTTTAGACCACTTTTAAGACTTTCAGAGGTTTTTTGTCTAAGCAGGAGGATGCTGCATTATTTAGGACCACATCTGTCCTCTCTATATGTGTCATGTTTCATTGTATATAACTATATTTGTAGTTTTAATATGTGTTTTATTTGTACTTTGCAATTTTGTGGTCATCGGACTGAAATTAAGTTATAGATATATTTAGTGCACTTCCGTTCGAAGGCAACCTTTTCTTATATAGATATATTTTAATGCAAAGTGGCCTAAAAGTGGCACGCACTCCTGCCGGTTCAGTTTTGGAGGTATAAAGCCACAAACCCCCTTACGAATAAATTCACAAATGGAGACGCTGTCCTGCCCAAGGTTCACATTAGTAGCATGCATTTATTTAAAACAGCATTTCTCAGGCAAAACACCACAATGTGTCTTTTTTAAGTGGTGTTAATTGATAATTCCATTTGCCATGCCTTTATACACAATTGCATTGTGGGAAGTATAGTTCCATAGTCTGCTCTCATTTATAAATACCAATCAAAGCCAACAAATCGGTGTTGTAATAACACTCAGACACACATACAGGTACTCAGACAACCAATCAGTCACCCATACATCCACTCATGTACCCACTCACCAACCCATACAGCCACTTAGACACCAAATGACAGACTGAACCAGATATTTACACAACCTAGTCACTCATCCATACATTCCATTCACTGAAACACCTAATCACTCACATACAGTTAGTCACACACACTGAATCATCCATACAGGCACTCATACACCCACTAATTCACCAATATACCACGGTATATATATATTTAACATTTATAAACTTTTTAAAAACTCTCACAGTCACTAGATGATGTCATTAGTGATATCATTTGAGATGTCATCAGTGATGTCACTGACCATGTCATGAGTGATTTAATATGTGAGGTCGTAAGCATTGCATTGTGGGGACACAAATTTCTCTGGTTTTGTGCGAGTGGAACCTGAGTCTAGCTATAACCATTCTTATTTCAGTGAAATATATATATATTATATACAAAAAGCAAGTATTCCACGTGCAAAATATATATATATAAATGTACAGATATTTATATAGCGCAAATCACCAACCGGTCTCTAAGTGCTTGCTTAGGGAACCCGTCCTGGTAATCCCCTGTGAGATAACCTGGCAGGGCATCCACAAGGTGAAAGCAAGGCATCCCGCCACGAGGGGCCATTGTGGAGATTAAGCAAGCTATTGCCCAGAGTCGCAGATTGTGAACCCATGAATCGAGTATGCACTGGAGCGAGAATTATTGGGTCCATGGACAATTTTATGGACTCAAGACCCAGCCGAGCCAGGAATTGAACCCTGGTCCCGGGCTGACCTCTGCTTCCAGGTCTGCCTACTCTAACCAGTGAGCCACACTTCTCCACAAGAATATATTCTGCACGTGGAATACATGCTTTTTGTATATAATGAAGACCATAATGGTGAATAAAGAGCAGTTTGTCATAATTAGATGTACCAGCATAAATACAGTGTAATGCTGTAAATCAGCAAGCATTCATTGTACTGTGTTAATGTCCCAATCATCAGAGATACCAGGAGTGATGATTTCACTTAAGGATATACAAAATACATAGGGGACTTGTAAAGTCTCTGTTGCTCCAAATATATCAAAGGGGACCTTAGCCAAAAGAATTCCATAAGGCACTGGCACAGCTGAAATGCTCACCAGGGAGAGGTCTCTTCGCACTTTGTGTGGTGACGAATGGGGTTTCAAAACCTCGTTTATCAGTTCACCAGCCAAGTGTTCTGGGAGATAGTGTAAGTTCAGAAGCAAGACAAAGACAGTCACAAAACCAATCCCAAGGAACAGGAAAAGTAATTAAATTGTAAACCAAATATATATCTATGGAGGAATAAGATATGTCTTTTTGAGCCAAATGAAAAGTTCACATGGTCCTCCCTGTGGAGGTGGATTGGTCGAATCCGAAAAAAAGCATCAAAGGCAAAAATATGGGCAGAGGATGTTTGTACAAATGTGAGAGATTCCTGAAGCTGTGTAGAACTGGTAAACCATGGAATGTTGTAAACACCATCATTGTCTGCTTGCAGAATGGAAATCTGTGCAGTTGTACATAACAATTGTATGGTATTTGCTAATGTAACTGGAAGTTGCGACACTTCAGTGTTAGCTGTCCCCAGCTGGGGTTAAGAAACGTTATTGTTGGTCAAAGATTGTAACAGGACTTCCTGTAAGGTAGTGAGAGGAGGCAGGTACCTACCCAAGTGCCCTCGAGGCCTGCTATGTAGAACCATCCACATGATGTGGTTTCAATTGACAGAAATCTCTTGTGTTTGCCACTTGCAAGAGGTGGTAAAAGTAGAGTTCTGGTACCTTCAACAGCCATGACAGCAACAAGATGGCCCAAATTTCTTCTTGTTGAATATTTTCTCCCGTACTAGATCCCCGATCTTTGGCAGCCAAACAGGAGTTGCCATTAATTCCATCACTTAACCATTGGCTGAACGTTTCAGTTGGACATTGCTCTGAGCATCTCTTAAGTTGTTCAGTCCTATAAAACATCCAAATGTTTACTGATATCAAAAAGTGTTTCCACCGTCGCTGTACTGAGACTGTCAAGATCTGGAACCCTTTTTTAACTCCAAACAGGACTTCATAGGGAGATCGAACACCCAAGGATCATTTAGGCAGATTGTTTAAGGCTCTCTGTACCCCATAATGGTGGTGAACCCAATTGAGACCTGAACCTAATACTCTAGCTGTCAAAGACTGCTTTTAGGCATGGTTCTACTCTCTACTACTGTGTTGCCTTCGGGATGGTAGGGGAGGAGCAATGCACAGCCACACCCAATTTCCCCATATTGTCTCTGTTCGCCCTCAAGGCAAAATCTATACCCTGGTCTGAATGGAATATGGCTACTATATATGTGCTGATAAAGACTTGCAAGTCCTTTATAACAGTTCAAGTCTCAGCTGATCGCTGTGGCCATACCCATTGATAGAAGAGCAGGAATCCATGATTTATTCATTAGAGCCATCTGAGTGTAAAGGTCCACAATGGTCAATGTAGACACAAACCAGGTGCTTGTTTGAGATTAAAAGAGGTGTCTGTGGTGGAGGGGCTGTGGTGGAAACTTTTATCTGCCGCAAATGTAACATTTAAGGACCCAGTCTTTAGACTGTTTGTAAAGACCTGCACACCAATTGTGTTGCTGCAATAGTGAAATTGTAGAGGCCACCACTGTGTGAGCAGATGCTAGACCCTCATTTGCTGCTTTGATTAGTCCTAACCTGCGAACTGAATGAGGTATTACTTGTAGGAAGCTGGGTTTGTGTTGCAGTAACTCCTCCACTTTTTGCCAGACTACTGATACACTTGGACTTGATGTGCCCTGGGTCCCTGACAATCAGGTTCCCAGGGCCAGTGTTCTTTCCCAAAACTGTACCTTGTACCCCCAATTGGCACATCTCTGGCCACATATCAGTCCCTTGAAAAAGATACCATGGGTACCAAGGACACTGTGGCCAAGCAAGGTCTCCAAGGGCTGCAGCACTTATTGTGCCACCCTTAGAGGCCCTGTATCTTTACACACACACACTGCCATTGCAGAACAGAGTGAAGAGTCGACATGGTACACATCCCTGTGTGCCACACCTAAAACCCACTGCCCTGGCATAGGTCGGCTACCCCTCTAGCTGGGTGCAAAATACCAGTGGTGCGGGTACGGGTGCTTGAGCCCTTTACCCCTACAGTGTCTAGGCCAATTCGTAGACATTGTAAGTGCAGTAATGTCATTAAGAGTATATGGTGCTGGGAGTTTGTCGTTACGAACTCCACAGCACCATAATGGCTTTACTGAAAACTGGGAAGTTTGGTATCAAACTTCTCAGCACATCAAACCCACACTGATGCCAATATGGGATTTAATGAAAAATGCACTCAGAGGGCATCTTAGAGATACCCCCTGAAAAACGACCAGCCTCTGGTGGGTTCCCTGACAGGTAAACACCAGCCTGCCACCACAAGATATGTTTCTGGACCCTTGGGGTGAGAGACTTCGCTCTCTGAGCCCAAAAACAAAGCCTTTCCTGGGCAGAGGTGGTCACACCTCCCCGGAAGAGCCTTCTGTGGCAGGAGAGCTTCAAAGGCATTGCCGCCTTTGTAATGTGACCCCCAGCCTCTCCTGCTATCAGGAGCAGGCCCCCTTCCTGTCTCCCCTTCTTTTCGCTGGGAAGACAGGTGGGAATAATTAGAGCAGCCCAGAAGGTGTGTTCACCTCAGCCAACCCCACCCTCAGGTGGGGGAGGAGAGGTGAAGCCCACTCTTCAGTGCCCCCATCTTGCAAATGGCATGCACTCTACAATCAGGATCAGGGATTGTGCCCACTACCTCATGTGGGGTGAGCACACCAAAGGTGTAGTCACCCATTGGCTACTGACCTTGAGACCCCTAAAACACCCCTAAATACAGTATTTAGGGAGCAGCCCTGAATTAAGAAGGCATATTCCCGCAGCCTAAGATGAAGGAGGACGAAAGAAGATACCCAGCAGAGGAGACTGCAGAGGAGAACTGACTGGGCCCCAGCCTTACCACCCGTCTGCAGTTTCCAGAGATCCTGCGCCAAATTTCACTTTGTCCTGCAGCCAGTGAACTCCAGAACCCCTGGGAGGACTGACCATCTTCAACAAAGACTGCAACTCCTGTAAACATCAGTGCTGGTCAAAAGAAACATCCAAGGATAGGCTTCGAGCTTGCAGAGGTCAAAGAAACCTGAAGCCTGGAACCACCCCTGCACCAACGCCTATGGCCTGAATCTGGGTGGTCCACTGGTCCCAGAGAGGTCCCCCGCTCTCCGGAGTCTGAGTCTACTATGGATTGACCCCAAGAGGATTCCCCAACACCACCTGCAGCCTCAGCACGGAGACCCCCTAACCGCAAGTGGCCCAGTAAGGTGAAATCTGACCTCAAAAGAAACTCTTGCATCCGGCCGCCCTGCGCCCTGGAGAAGGGAATCCGCGGTGCACCTAGATCCCCTATCCCTCCATCCTACTTGCCCAGCTTTTGGTTCCTTCTGGAAGTCTTCCTGGACCAAGCATGCAGCCAAAATTCAAAATCTGCAACTCCCTTTGAAAACAACAGGGCACCCGACGCCAAAGCTGCACTCTGCACCCAACCACCCCAGAGCCACTGTGGGTGCACCATGTGTGCTAACTCTTATCTCCTTTTGCCCTGAGCTAAACCCTAGGAGCTTTGCTCCCACAACATTTTGCCCTGCTTGTGAGCAGCCACCAACCAGAGGTCCCCTATCCCCGTTGGATAAAATTGGGCCTTAGCACTCTGCACCCCGCCAACCTAGGACCGCTGTGGGTGTTCTGAGTGCATTCTCGACTCTGGGGGAATGCTGGTTCTAACCCCAGAATACCAACTCCCACATATAAGTATTTACCTGAAAACTGTTAACTTAATTAATCAACTGTTTTTCCTTGAAAATTCTTCTAAGAGTGGAGTTGGTTTGCATGAAACATTGAAAAACTGCAAATGTACTAAAGGTGAATTACTTACCATTTGTCTAGTAAATGTATCAGTGTGATATCTATGCATATCATACTGATTAGCAAAAGTAACTTAAAAAGTAATCCAGGAAGTAATGTGCACAGTAATCTACAAAGTAACTGAAAAGTAATTCAGATTATTGACCGACCTGTAAATCAGCCAACAGCATTTGAACCTGCACTCAACTGTAATTTATTGCATAAGTTTTGCAAAGTATTCTTTCACTTACCTTACCTGCACCAGGCCTGGCTTGGTTCTAGAAACTAAAATAACAAAATAATACTTTTAAACAAACAAATTGGTCTGAGTTCAGTCTTTGAGTGTGTGATATCATTTCTTGCCTGAGTTGGTACAACAATTGCTTAACACTACCCTCTGATAAAGCCTTGCTACTCGCCCACAACACCACAGAGAGTAAGGTGCTATCTACGTTTACCTCTGTCTTCCTCTGAGAATCCACTGGACTCTGTGCACTCTATATGTCATTTTGGTATAGTATATACAGAGCTAGCTTCTTACATTACTCTATCCTCACTCTGGCAATATGAGAAAATTGAATGGTTTTCACACTTAACTGGTAGGAGTATTTTATTGGAAAACCTTTTGGTGAGAGGGTGTCATTGCATGAAGCATTGACAGACGCCATCATTTCTCCATCTATTCTCCTACTGGAACAAGTTACTGCAGTGCTCATCAGTTTGCACTGTTTCTTTTGCGGCTTTATCATCTATTGATTTCCATGCAAAGTGCATTCCTACATGTTGGTGGCTCAGTGTGTCTATGAAATGAGCCCGTGGCAAACTTGCTTAGCCACTTGTCCCCAAAGCATCTCATGGTTGATTGTGTACCCTTTAGAGTCTCTGAATCGACTCAGGCTCCAGCAGAATTAGAGCTTTAATTTCAGCCAGCAGTGCAGTGCAATCACCAAGTGCCTGCGTGTATGTTTTATGAGGTTGGAATTCCCCACCCCTCATTTTACTCTCTACCGCTATACAAGCAGAAGAATATAGGTGTTTGGTCCCTACTGCAGGCTGGGTACAACCATCAGTGTAGATAATAAAATCATACTAATTTAGAGGCATTATTTCATTGGGTAGCAGATGTTCGTTTTCACATTGAAGTTACGTCTGTGTTTATAGTGTAGAGTCAAAGACATCATCTACATCAGTTGCTGTGAGTGAGTAGGCCCATTATATCCATCTTAGATGTAAATCTTTCACTTTGGGGATGCTGGCCTTTGTAACAGCATCTAAGGCTGGAATTGAGGGTCACAACAATTATTAGTTTTCCCTGAACCAATAATCTTTCTTTCACTACAGCTGTCTGTACTGCCATCAGGATCCTTTCTGACAGTGCACACCACATTTCTGCATTTGTATATAAATGTGATTTATATGCAATTGGTACAGTGTCTCCATTGAATGTGACATGTGTATCCTGATGTCCACGCATTTATGTGGATCACCAAATTTGTGGTGTTTTCACCTGTGTGTTTTGAAGCTAACATGTCAGCTTGTACTGAACGTAAAATCTGTGTGTGCTCAGATGTCCATAGTGTGCTTGAAAAGTCTCAGCAAATCAAGTCATATAAGATGTTTTATCCATTGTGCATAATTTGGTATGTAAGTTCTGACGATATTTAAAAAACCCAATATTGATTGGAGTCTTTTCATAGTATTTGGAGGTTGTAAATGAACACACTTCTCTAAGAACTATGTTACAAGGCTTTTCCCTACACTTGACAGCTCGTATCTCAAGAACAGGACACTGAGATAGGCAATCTTTGACTTTTTTAAGGTACATTTGTAGTCCATATAAACATATCCTAAAATCATGCAATCTACTCTGGTCAAGTCTGTTGTTAAGTCATCATCCATTAGGTATGTGTCATCCACATAGGACAATGCTTTTCATCAAATTCTTGCAACAGTTCTGTTATGCTAGCTGTAAACAGCCCGAGGCTATTCTCATACCCTTGGGACAATCAACAGAATTGCTTTTAAGAGACTAAAGTTCTAAATGCAGGCAAGTACCAGCTTGCAGGCACTATGTTTTGGCAGAAAAACCCATTTGAAATATCTAATGTGGTTTTGTATTTTTTGGGCACTATATTGTTCATTAGTGCTGCACCATGCATGTTTTGTACATCAAATGTGAATGTAGCAGTGTTCAGGTGTCTGTAATCTAAGACTAATAATATGAATGACATGGTATCATTACTGGAAACAAGGGATTATTTATTGGTGAGGTGCAATTTTGGATTACACCTTGATATTCAAGTTCTGTGAGTATCTCTCTGTGGGCTAGATCTCACAGGTACGATGTGGTAAGGAGAAACTACATCCCAACCCATGTGGTTGCAGTATAATAGCGGAGTTTGTGCTAAGGCAAATGTGTGTTTTATGGGTTCTGAAAAGTGGCAGGAGAAAACTGGTAAAATTATTGTTTCTCTCTAACGAACTGAGGTGGCCAACCCTTTTCAGCTACGAGAATGTCATAGCCTAATGACAAGTTCTCCCAAAAGGGAACATTGACAGTACATTGTGTACTGACAATTTTAATAATAAACTGCATGATTACTTACAGTACATTGTGTATCCCTCCCTATCTGGAGTTGCAATTCTTATAATTGACTTGAGACACTTAGTCTCTGGTCCAGTGTTTCCACCTAGACATAGTCACTTGTTGCTACTGCTGCCAGACACTCCATAAGATTCTGGCAAACTATCATGACTTCTGCCACTCTTTACAGCATGTTCAGAGCACACTCCTTATTGAGAAGCAGAGTCCTCAATATCTGTGGCATGTGTGGCTCTAATCCTTGCCACTTTCTTCTTTTTAAATTGAGGCTTTGACTAGGTAGGTTTTAATTACTGTTTCTGCATCTATGTTCACTTGTGATCCCATGTTTTCACTTACGTGTTGTATTGTCTTCCCCCTCCCTATTGCTCTACCTCCAGCGTTGGTCTGCACGGAGGTGTGTTAGCAGCCCTATGATGAAGCATGACACAGTTCGCTGTGTGTGAGGGCAGTTTTAAACCCCTTGAGTGTTCCCCAACTTTTGATCACAGCAATCATCAGTACATAGTCCCCCTTCTATTTTGTGTGTAAATTGTTGTTGCAGGAGGTCAAAATGAGATGTTTTTTCCTCCTACCCCTTACTTTTTGTGTGAGTATAGTTAAGCTCCAACCTAGTGCTCCCTATCCAAGTGTACCTAGGATGGCTGAATCTGCCAGAATCCCTGTGGGTAATCTAACTCCCCAGTTACATGTGGGTATGTTTCATCTGGGAGTCCGTCTTGGTGTAGAGCTGGGCACCATCCATCTCAGATGGAAACAGGATTCAGCTGGGCTGGAATTCCGACAGGGGTTGACATTGACAATATCAGCAAAATGCTCCTCTGCTAAACAATGGAGTGATGTCGTTTATATATAAACTTCAACAACTTTGTAATGTAGAAGCCCCAGTCAGGCTGTGATTACTGATTCTACCCTGACTAAGCTGTCACCGAGCGAACAATAACAAACAACATTTTGGCAGTGAAGTTAAGCTTTTGTACAGAATGTTCAAGGGTCTGACAATATGCCTATGTAGAAGTGTAAATCTAAGCAAAAGTCATCTCAGAGAACATTATTCCATGTAGTCATGCAAGTAAATGTGTGTCAAGTGTCGACGTTTAAGAAAAGAAGTCAACTGTAAATGTAAGCACTGATAATAGTGGTATTTTCTATCAACTAGTTGCTGGCACAGCTCTGTAAATCCGTTATTGAACATGTGCTCTTTTAGTTTCAGATTAGACAACCCAGTAAGATCATTAAGGTTTCTGCCCCATACACAACCATTCAGTGCCTTGCTGGCACAATCAAGTAAATCGATCCAAGACTGGTTCTGCAACTTTTGACTAACCCTGAACCTGATGCGGTCCTTCTCTTGGTGAGCCCAAATTTGATGATAAGAATGGTTGTCCTTGGGATGTACTTCACCTGGTCCCCCACCTTCAGTGGAAGCAAGGTATCCCTCCCCACTGTAGACACGTGTTTCCAGAGTGATGCCTCCCAAAACTCTTGTACAGTTTAGGGATTACCTCATAAGCAGAATACCACTTATCTGTGTCATAATCTACCACGTAGCTGGACAACATATCTTTAGGTACGTGAACCTTTTTGTCCCCTTCAGACACTGCGTATGAGCTGCCACCATTTTTACTGGACTATATTTGCCTAACTATTATGTACAGCTTGCTGAGGCTCCTTTCATGGGCCATTTTCCTCTCCTCTGCCTCCAATACCAGTTTCTTCTCCTCTGTCTTGGGTTTGGCCATTTGCAACTCAAACTTCCTCACTGCCTTCCTGTACACCTGCTCTTCCGGGGACAGGCCATGCAAAGATACAGTGCTTCACACTCTGGGAGGGAGTTTCAACACACGAGATGAGTCATCCCCCTCCCCTGAGTGTTGCATCTTAGGGCCGGTATCGAGGCCCTGCCCCTGCTCATCTATATCATCCTTTTCATTCCCATCCTCTGTTGCAGTCAGTAACTGTGGACCTTTGTCCAGGTCCTCATAGCTTTCTGAAGCTCAAATTTCTTGGTTCCTTGCTTTGTTTGCAATTCCCTTTCCTTTCAGAACTGTTTGAGCTTAACTACAGTGTAACTTTCCAGGTTGGCCAGCTAAAATTGTATTATTGCAGGTATGGTCACGGACAGTCAGGTAGCAATCAGAGTAGATTTGGAAGAAGCAAAAGACCCAATCAAGGGAAATTTAAAAAGCTTAAATTGGAATTAAATACTTTATGTGGGATTTTTGCGTACCACAAAACCACTGTATAGCACTGCATAAACACAAGCCCTAATCTCATTGTTGAATACCAATGTTGGAAACTGATTTACTGGTAAGAGGGGGTACCATAAGACCATACTCAAGCAATAACCACAAACTCTGTCAGGGTGAAATACAAGTAAAACCATAATCTTTCCATGCTTACCCCTATGGCAGTTTGGCATAAAGGTCAGGTTTAACTTAGAGGTAATGTGTAAAGTATTAATGCAGCAGTTCAAATAATAATCAAGTGAAAACATAACACAAAAAAGTAGAAACATTTTGTAAATTGTAATAAATTATTTAGCACTTAAATTACAAGAATCTAATAGGTATATTAGCACAAAGTGCCAATGCTGTTATCTGGTCGCGTCAGACAGGGACAGAGTCACAAATTCACACTCACCACGATGAAGCGCAGGCTGGATACAGGGACCCAGTTACACCTGTTGAACAAAGTACCTTGAATCCTGGTTTGCAGAGCTTTGTGAAATCCTGCATCATGGGTGTATAATGTGGCTGCAGTTCCGAGAGACTTGCAGAGCTGTGATGCGAAGAACGGAGTCAGAGATACACCATGATGCAATGGTTCTGATGCAGCTAGATGTAGTTGTGACAAGCCAAATCAGTTTTGCTTACAGGACCACAGCTGGGCTGGCAGAGCACGTTCAGGCCCACTTCCAATGGTCCAGGACTGTGGTGGCACCACTTGTGGGGCAAGATTCACAACTGTCCAGGTGCTGGGTTTAAGATGCTTGGAGCCTTTTCTGTCTCTGAGCCTTAGATACACTTTGGTAGTTGTGGGATCAAGATGTAGGACAAGTTCTTCGCACTAAAACAGCAGGGCAGCAGGGCAGCAGGGCAGCAGGGCAGCAGGGCAGCAGGGCAGCAGGGCAGCAGGGTAGCAGGGTAGCAGGGTAGCAGTCCTTTTTGCAGAGCAACACAGCAGTCCTTCAGAGTCTTCCACAGGTCCGGAGGTTTACTAAAGAGTTGAGTGTGAGGGTCCAATATTTATACCTGGTGCCAGCTTTGAAATAGAAGAATGTTCTATAAATATAAAAACATTTTTAATAGATGTTCTTGTTAGAAATAAAAATACACATCATGTTTATTAATTAAAATTATTAATTAAAATATTTATTAAAATAGATTGTAAAAAATTTAATATTTTCATGAATGGTAAAAAAATATAACTTATTTGAAAAGAATAAAATGTCTGTTTTAAATAGTCCATAAATAAATTTTTTTAATAATTTTGAAAACTTTTCCCCACAGTGTCCCATTGACTTCAATGGGAAAAATTGTTTTTTTTATCTTTCTACTTTGTGACATAACGTAAACAGTTTTGCATCTGTTTTTAAAATTGGTGGACTGTTGCAGTCGAGATTGGATGGGCGGAAGAGCTGTAATCAGGTAAGAAAAATCACCTTTTCTATTTTAGATGTATTGGTAACTAAGATTATTTGAAAGAAAGATGGAGGAAGGTAAATGGATGGTGTATATTAAAGAAATGTATTTCATTGCTGTTTTCACCACATTTTCATTCCCATGCAGGCTGTGTTCGCAAACGCTCATCGGTACGTTTTTTTTTTTCAGCTTACGTTTAAAAAAGTTGCAAAAAAATAATGGATACAACTTTTTTAAACCTATGTGAAATAAAAGAAACATTTTAATTGTTTTGCTTCGTGGGGTTTAATCGTTTTTCGACTATATAAGACAAAGACCACGGGATACTTTTTTACAGTTTTGAAACAACTGGATTTTTTCCGTAAATTTCTCTTTGGGATTTATTTTCGCTTTTCTGTGTAATACTGACTAATTGGACGTAGAAGAAGGTTGGTTTTTTTTTTTAAATGAAACATTTGTACGCCTTCAGTGAGATTTGGATTTTACGCCTTGGATTATTGGATTACTGGATTACTTAGGACTCTTGGTGACAGGTTTAATGAAATAGCACCAACAGTCAACGAAAGAAGACAACTACAGGTAGGAACATAAACTAATTGTGAATTATTTTTTCCAAAATGCCAATTTAGTTTGAGAATGTTTTTGAAACAGGCGAGTAATTGTAGAGGGTATTAGTCAATGTTAGTAGTGTATGATGCAATATTGTCTCTGTAGTCCGCAAATCCCATCATTGGAAATTTTCCAAAATACAAGTATTCAGACTACCTCACAAAGATTGCCCCATTTTCATTTCCTGGAAACTTCGTTCCTACTTCAAAATTTCCAGAAAATAATAAAGGTTATTATGAGATATTCTGATAGATTTGTTGAACAAATTATACCATCCCTCTATGGCACTGTTTGTTTTTGGACCTCCCTCTAAGCAGGTCAAGTAACAGTTCCACCAGTCAATGGGAGACCTTGGTTTCTCCTGTGACCCGATCTGCTTAGATGACCAATCCAAGTGTCTTAGAAATAATTTATGATTAGAGGCAATTGTTCTTCACATTGAGTAAAATATTCTGATTGTATAATTGAAGTGTAGTAGTCATCCACACACCTGGGAGGTACAAAACACAAAGCTGTTAGTTTTTTTTTCATTATTCATATTGCAGTTTATTATTTAACATATAATCCTCAGCTAAGGAAGTTTTGTTGAACTTTTAGCCAATATGCCTGGGAAAAGTGAAAAAAAATCATTGAATTCGGGTGTCAGGGTAACTTTTAGTAATTGTATTAATCGTTTGCAATTCACAGTCAATTGTTATTTTCCTTTTACTTTTATTAACTGTTTTAGATTTAAGTGCTGAAAGACATTCAGTGCAAGTTGAGGATTGCTTACCAGGTGGTAAGCTGTACACTAATGGGACTGCAGTGTTGTTTATGTTGGTATGAATAGTTTCAATTTCAGTGAATCAATGGGATGTTGAGTTAAAAGTTCCAACCATCATCCAAATTTCGGTATACTATGTTATTTCAATTGTCATACAGTAATGGATTCATTAGTTAAAGAGAGTTTAGGGGGTATGTTAATGTCAGTGTAGGATTAAGGTGTCATTCTTTGGGGATTAGTCACCTGTTTTTGCCTCTGCACCATTCTCCTTTAATTCGGTATTGTGGGCATACTATTAGCAACGTGTGTGGAGATGTTTTGGGCTACTTCCCTCAAAATTGAGCCACAGGGTTCATTGGAATTGGCTGCTAGTAATGTTATTTGTTGGATGTTTTCCCCAACTTCTATCTCTATTGCAGAGGCAGAGTGGTTATACTCAGTTGTCCTTTCCACAGTGTCACCCAGAATAACTGATCTGCATTTGCAATGGGATGAAGATACCTCCAATGACCCTGAGCTCAGATAATGTCCCCTTACAATAAATGTAGCCTTCATACTTCAACACCCTGTTCCAACGTCTTGAATGCATGTAGTTTGCTTGGTTTGAATTCTCCGTTTTTCACTAAGCCATTGAAAAAAAGAACACAAAATATTTTTAGTGCAATATACTAAAAGTGTGATTTATTTTCGTCAAGGAAATTCTGTCTGTTAAGGAAAAATTCTTGGAAGGTAAATTTGATACAGTCTGTTGAGGGGAAAAGGTTAAAATTCCTGTAGAAGAAGCGAGAAAATTAGGTGCTAGGGTTGTATTCTGTGGAAAGAAATTTGTTAGATTTGGCCATTTATCTTTTGCAAAAAAAGTTGTACGTGGTGAGTTTTTTTCTCTGTCAATATGTGGTCTCAAAAATTCTGAATTTTCCCACCTAGTTGCTGTACAGCACTGCTGAGGTAAGTACTCAGCGGAGTTAGAATAGTAATTGTGCCTCCTAGTCACTGTCCAGCACCTTACCTGAGGTAACCACTCAGAGGAGTTGGAATAGTAATTTTGCCCCCATCCTTGAGGTAAGTACTTAGTTGATCAAGAATATAAATTTTGCCCCCAAGTCGCTGCCCAGCACCTTCCCTGAGGGGAGTACTCAGCAAAGTTAGAATAACAATTTTGCCCCCATGCACTGCCCAGCACCTTCCCTGAGATAAGTACTCAGCAGAGTTAGAATATTAATTTTGACCCCCCCCCCCCAGTTGCTTTCCAGCACCTTCCCTGAGGTAAGCATCTTTGCAGAGTAGTTTAAAGGTTTTAATTAAATTATACTCATGAAACCATTTTTTCAGAAAAAAGGTCAAATGTCGACTTACATGGCTGAAACAGTAGTGAATGTAGCCAAACTGTGGTTAGAAAATAACTTTGATAATGTCTGAAGATTAAAGATAATTCTGTATTATAATTGATCTGGTTATATCGCTAGTTTTTTAACTTGTGATTAGTGTTAAGGTTATACTTTCTTGTGTAGATAGATGGCAGTATTTGAAAAAGAGTGTGCTCTACTCTTCTGGTCTCCGTGGTGCATGTGGTCAAGTAAGCAAGCAGTGTACCACTGAATACAAAATGGTGGAGGGCTGCTTTTATTTGTTTTATTGAGACAGTCAATAATTAATAATAAAATAAGCATTGGGAAGTTTTTTCTTCCTGATTTTTATCGTGATTAAATGTATATTTGTTTAGATTTTGAAAAACGAAACAAGTATTTGTCCTTCTTCACAGTATGCAACAGCCATCTTGGTTGCATTCAAGAGTCATCACCTATACTGAATTGAAATAAAGACAAATGTATTCATGTTAAAATTGTACTACTGCTGTAAAAAATGTTTCTACCATGTTGCGATGTGTTTTTTAAATTTTGATTAATTTCTGGGAAATGTGGAAAGGGTTGTCATATTTTGTCTTCTGTTGCATCGATTTATAATGATGGTTTCAAAACTTGTGTTGTGTTGAGTTTTTTTAAATTGGTTTTTTGACTTAAATCTTTAAACTTAATATTTGCCTAGGGCTGCGATGCATTGCGTGGTTTTGCGCTATACTGCGTTGTGTTGTGTCACATGGATACGTGAAGATGTGCCACCCACTATCGTTTTATTTATACAAATGTTTGAGGATGTATTATATTAAATTACAATTATACTGTTAGGTATACTTTTTTTATTTTTTTATATGTAGATGTATTACATCATTTACATCTATTAGCGTATTCTAAAATATATTTATTATCATATTCCTATAGTAAAATACATTTGCGTTGTATAGCTTTGCATGTTGATAGTATGGGTGGTAATGGTTTTGCGTAATGATGGTACTTGTAATGGATACCTATGAATGGTAACGGCATGCGTGGTAAAGACGTGCATGGTAATGGTATTTGTCTGATAAAGACTATGTGGTAAAATTAAGTGTGGTAAAGACAGGCGTTGTTTCATCATAAATCCATTACTATAAATCGGCTTTTAAATATGTTGCCCAGTTAGTGTAAACCTCCCCATTTAATAGATTGAATGGCAGCTTTTTCTGCATTCAAATACAAATCATTTAAGCACATCAATACATTTACAGCAGGGATGAAAGAACACGTTATTCTTTAACATGAAAAGTTTTCGTTTCATTATTCACATAAACTCACGTTCACCATAGAAGTTTTGTTCTTAAAAACAGCAGTTATTTCAATAGGCATTCATACTTTAGAAGAATCAGAAATGTGCTCAGTTTTTATGAGCTGACTTCTTTGTGAAACGTACTTAATAAAAAGGAATTATGCAATACTGATCAGCAACATATATTTGTTTTAATGTGTCTGCGTTTAAGAATGATTCTTCCCACCTACCGTTGCGTAATTTCACCCAGAGTGATAATTCCAGATCGAATTATGAAATTATTCGGTCCAGAAACTCTGGACACGATATTCGTGGGCCCGGAGACAGTGGAGATACCTTCACAGATGCAGGAATCAAATGTTACAATAATAGGATGTCCCTGTCTTCCTCGGACTATGATTATGAACAATATTGATTCTTTGGGACCCATTTTCAAAGATAGGTTTGTGCAGATTTGGGGGAGAGGCCTAGCTAAAGCTACTCTTCTTTACAAACACTGAAAATAAGACACACACATCATTGAGGATTGTTCACTTTGAGTGAAACACATATTGTATCGAACAACAAATATAGAAATGGCGAACAAGCTGTTCCACACATTTTTAAAGCAGTGCAGTGGTGCAGTGCTCATGAGAGGTGAAGAGGTAATATACACATAACCAAGAGCGGATGGTAAACGTCTGGTAAAGACAAATTGGTTAATGGTTCTTAAAAGTATTGCCAGTCTCATCATGCAACATCCAACCATTAAACATGACAAGTGTCGATGTTTGGACCCGTTACATTTTAATTATGTGGGGACTGGGACAAGAGCAGTGGATACACCCAGTGTAGTAAAGGAAACTAAAGTAAAGCATGTGCACAATTATGTGTATGAATGCATAACTCATACGAGTGCATAGTTGATAACTAACAGCAAAACACACAAGATAATGGACGGAATGTTGCACATTGGCAAAACATTCACCCCCAGTCACAGATCTGGGTTTAATCCATCGTTATTTTGCTCACCGCGCCACCCCAGTTCAGACATGGCCATATGTAAATCAGTCTTGACCCTGTGTCTCATGGGAACAGTCCAGCCCGAACTGGCAAGCCATGTCTTCCCTGGACCGGAATCAAGCCTCCTAGGACCGGTTTCGGGGTTTCACCCCTCTTCAGCCAGGATAGCTTGACTCCAGTGACGTAGTGAGCACGGGACCCACGTCTGGGTATACCCTTCCCACATAGCGCGAACAGCAAAACACACAAGATGATGGATGGAATGTTGCACATTGGCAAAACATTCACCCCCAGTCACAGATCTAGGTTTAATCCGGTCCCAGGATGCTTGTTTCCGGTCCAGGGAAGACATGGATTGGCAGTTCAGGCTGGACTGTTCCCATGAGGCACAGGGTCAGACTGATTTGTATATGGCCATGTCTGAACTGGGGTAGTGGAGTGAGCTAAAGAATGATGATGGATTAAACCCAGATCAGTTGAATGGGGGTGAGTGTTTGATTTGCTCAAACGCTCCGTCCATCATCCCCTTTGGTATCGCTTAGTTGATAACTAACGTCATGAAGCAAACTCATTGAGGCCCGTAGGGCAAAAGAATTGCGAAAGTACAATAGGGGGTGACGTCGTCAAGGCCTACACTGAATGAAGAGAGATATAGCGGTTACTTATGCGACGTCTAGTTTAATAAAGGTGGTGATGTGCTCTACTCACCAGGAAAAATCAGGCTTGAAAACTGCTTATCTTGCTATAAAATTCAAAGCAATTGAGGGTATAGATAAGTACCCATACATTTTTCATATAGTTAAATTAATGGGTAACCTAACAAAAATGCCTACTCACCAACTATGTGGGAAACTATCTGGGTATTATGCTCCATAATAGTCTGTGAAGGTAAAAACAATAATTAAGAAGATAAAAAGATGTAGGTTCACTGTGCAGTGGATTTGGGATATTAAAACAAGCACTGAATCAAGTGTGAACCTTAATCTTCACTGCTTTGGATCTGAATGAAGAGCTGCAGGTAGGGCCTCTGATAATCTGAGCATTGATGCAGGGTTACTTGCCAGAAAATGCCATTTGTACCACCTGGTAGCCATGTACCAAATTCCAGCAAACTTTCAATAAGGGCCTAAGTATAATGTTGTTTATGTTTTATACAACCTATTCTATGGTAGGTGGTAGAAAGGATTGTGTAAACACAGTATTTCTTTGTTTCCATGCAGGACAAAATAATTAATTGATGTTAAGTAAAATTGTGACTAGGATAGGATGAATGTGCATATATTTCCTCATTAGAAAAGTATGAATTATTATTCTACTGGAGCCCTTTGTGAAATCACGGTGTTAAAAAGTCAAAATAACTAGATAATAATATAACTGGATGTTCTTTTAATTGCATAATCTACAGTATAGTTTGTATTTCAATGCCACAGAATTTGCCTTTCCGTGTCAAATTTTCTAGTAAAGCTGCCACATAATTTGGTCTATGCTGCCACATCATTCTAATTGTTTGAATGGAGGTGTATCTAGTAGATAATGGCTTGCACCCTTCTTTATCTAACCCAAACAAGACTAAAACGACAAAAATCCAACATACACAACTCAAAATATGACTTTTTAAAGGTTTCAAGCAATTCTGTCCATATAACTCTGTCGATGAGGTGATTTTACATAAAGTACCTCAGATGCGTCAAAATCCACAACACAAAACAGCCGTAGAGGAGGGAAGCATTGGAAAACACATTGATGCGTCGATTCCTGTGCCCACGTGAGGCAATGCGCCAGTTCTGCTGCACGCAGGAGAAGTGTTGCGTTGAATCTTGACTTTAGGGGAAAGCATTGCATCGAATCTAAGACGGTTCAGGTCTGCGGGTGATGTGTTGGAAAAACTTGCCACACAGGTGTGATGAGTGGAAATCCGGATGCGCTGGAGGTCTATGCAGTGGCAGCAAAGAGGTGCTGCGTTGATTTCTTCAGGCACAATCCCACGATGTGTTGATTCTTTTAGCCGCATAGCAGGGCTTGCGTAGGAGTAAGTGCGGGGGGTTTGGAATTCTGAGACACTGTGCACTGAACTCGGGATGCATCGGTTTCTTCAGCCACTGACAGGTGCTGAGTCGATTATTTCAGACGCACGGCAGTGGTGTATAGAAATTTCTCCTGCACATTGGTGCTGCTTTAAAAAACAGGCGCTGAAAAGGTAATGCTTAAGGGACCAGGAAACACCGCTACTACAAGAATGGAAGAGGGATATGGAATGGTGCATGGTGACAGAAAAGACAATATATGAATCCAGAGTATGCCCCAAGTAGTGGTTACAGATTTGGGAGAAATTGAATGATTATAGAGGAGGAATCTGTGAGACCCTACAGATGGGGCTAGAGATGGACCAAGGATAACTCACGATCAAATAGGCCGACCCCGGAATCGGCAAAGAGTGTGAATGCTTTGGGGCGTGTGTTACAGCGTGGCAAAAAGACTGTATCCCTGAACATTAATGTTTGTTCAGTAGTTAAAATGTGTAAACCTGCCATCAATAAAAAGATTTGCCCCAAAAAAAGGTAATGCGTCGATTTTGAAGGGTTTAATCAGGTTTTTGTAGCAAGAAAAACCTCCAAGGCTCAGAACTGGAGTTGGCACTAAAAGGCAGGTCAGAACTCCCAGCAGTGGAGTTCAGGGATGCTGCAGGTGAAGTCTTTGATGGCCCTGAGACTTCGAACAGGAATCAAGCACACACAAGCCCTTGGAGAAACTTGGAAAAGCAGGATACCAAATAAAGTCCACTTCCCACATACAGAAGAAGCAACAGCAGTCCAACCCAGCAAAACCTCACACATAGCCAAGTGGCAGTAATCCTCCTGACAGCTTTTCAGCTCTTCTTCTTGGCAGAGACCTCAGTTCCAGAAGTGCTCTCAAAGTCTGGGGTTTTAGGTCCAATACTTATACCCCTTCCTGCGTTTGAAATAGGCATCCTTCAAAGGGTTGTCTTTCTAGTGCAAAGTTCTTACCAGTAAATCAAAAGATGCCAATCATGGATAATCAATCAGAATTACAGTTTACATAGAAAGCATAAGCACTTTAGGAATGATTAGCAAAGGTAAAGTGCCCAGAATCCTAAAGCCAACAAAAACAGGTCAGAAAAATAGGAGGCAAAAGGTAAAGAGTTTAGGGAGAAACCTGCAAAAAGTGCCAAGTCCAAAGCTAATAATACCATTCCTAAGTTATTGGTGAAAAATTGTATATGAATTCGGTACCACTTCAGTCATCTTTCTTCTCACATTTTTAAAATTATGGCGTTGTGTCATATTCAGAAAATAGGCACCTGCTTGGTACCTTGAATTTTAGCCCTATCCCTGTCTCCAAGGACATAATCATCTCACTTCTCATGCGGAAGTCCTAGATTTACACCGTTACTGCAACACAGTAATTCATCTAAAACACCAAGACAGGCATATGTCTACTTGTGACCCTGCAGTATATCACCACCATAACTATTTGTAAGTCAATTAAGCTACCCCCCACCCGGAGTCCTAAAATCCGGCCTGCAGCCCTGATAAGTATCCCAACACCAACCCTGCCAAAAAAAGTATTCACCAAGCCACAGGCAGGAAGAAAGCAGGAAGTCCGGACAGGAGGTATCCAACACCTCCCAAACTATGCCCATTTGCTCAAAGTCTAGAGCACTGACCCCCTTTACCACAATGGAAATCATTGTAAAAGCATGCATGGCAAAGGATTATGCGTGGTAAAGGCAAGCATGGTAATGCGTGGTTTCGACTGTGGGCCTGATACCGATCTCATTCGGAAAGCCTACCGACTGAATCAGTTCCAGAATGCTCTCCATGCAACTTGGAACAGGGGAGTCTGACCGACCGAGTACGATGCATCCGTATTCATCAGGATACAATTCGTTCAGACTCCCATTGACTTCAAAGGGAGCCTGTATTCTGAACGTGAACACAGGCTACCATTGAAGAAAGGGTTGGTTGGGGTAAAACCTTGCACCCCGTGGTACCTGCCACACTATGCATGGTTGGGAAGTGGGGACCCATGGGTACCCCCACAGGCCCAATTTGGGGGGCCCCTGGAGAAGGGGTGTCTGCTACTGGCCCCCAAAAACCGATTCTGGAAGCCATTTCGTTCCAGGCAAACCAAATCAGAAAGGCTGTCCGAATCAGTCATCGTACTCGCTCGTTCGGAAACCCAGTCCATAGAGCTGTACGAATTGGCTCTGGAAAGGCTCGATCTGTCTGAATGCCTTTTGGAACCGATTCGATCAGCCCTAATGGTTTCCAGGCATTGTACTTGGTCATTCGGAACTGGGAACGAGTCGGTTGGACACAAGGGCTCCGGATCGGATTCGAGTTTGCCGAATCTGATTCGGAGCCCTTCCGACTGACATCGGAATCGATCCCTGTGGTGTAAATGGAGTGTCACATAAGGGTTGCCAGTTCATAGGTACTGCTTGATTCAAGTCACAGGTGAATGAAAGTAGCGACCAGCCACACACATGGGGTGTCGTAACAGGGTTAAATGTGTTTAAAGCATCCCCATTTATGGTGCCACACCCTGTCGCTTCCCTTAGCCCCCAAAGGTGTGTGCATGGCAAAGGACCCCATAGGAAAATGGCGAAGAGACATGTATGGGCTTTGCCTATAGGAATTCCATGGTGTAAGGAATCTGATAGACCTGCTGACAAGGTTGTTTTAAGGTTCAGCAGAACACATGTTCTCATCAGCTCCACAGATATAGTCCTAAATCCTTAAAGGACGACAGCTAGGGATTTTTTCCCTAATCCTCTCCTTTCTCCACTTGAGACATGCCAGATTTTATATTTAGTTCAGGAGGTTAGCTAAGGAGGTATCTTCAAATTACCAATCTAATGTAAATCATGCACATTGTGAGTTTATAGAATGTTGACAAGCTTTTCATTCATATAGCAGCACCAAACCTGTAGCTAACAGTATGGACATTCATTACTTACCAGGCTTCTTTGATCAGTTAGAACCAGCATAGGTCCACATCAGAGAGTAACAGAACATGTATTAGCTTAGCCCCTTCATGGTACCACAAGACAAAGAACATGGCATTCTGATACTAGCTTGCAATAACAGAGCACTTTTTTAAATGTTTGGGTGGCATGGCTTGCCAGACTCAAAGATGGCTGCAGCCTGAAGGAGCTCCGGCCGCCGGCCAAAAGGTCCTGCATTTATTCACGCCACCTGGTCAGCTGATGGCATAGTGGATGACGTGACACAGGTGGCGGATCTGTGGCAGTCCGGTGGTGCTCCTAGGCTCGGCATCAGAGTTGTGCCGTGTGACGCAGCAGTGATATTGTGGAGGCCTGCGGTGTCCACTTTGTACCATCAGCCGTGTTGCGGGGCCTCCTGCCCTGACTCTGGGTCTCATGGCTTGGAAACATGCAGCAGCGGATCCTGGCTGGCCCAACATGGTGGCGGGTTTCACTGCGGATTGAGAGAGACATTGAAAGAGACGAGGCTCCGGTAAGGCCATGCGTGTGCTGCAGAGTGTGGGGGCCTGCCTGCTAGAGTGTTTTCAGCTGCCGTGCTCTGAGTGCGCGGCCCACCTGACTCATCTCGCGCTGGTCTGGCCCACAGGGGAGTCGCTTCTGTGTCCCCCCTTGATACAGACCTTTCCTGGCGCACATATGCGCTTAACCTACTGTGGGACTGCAGAGGACAGAGATCTTCCCCTGCAACTTCCCCAGAGATCTTCCCCTGCAACTTCTCCACACGGCCCTAGACATGGTGCTGACACTAGAAGCCTATTGCTGATCCATTTGGTGACCCGGGCAGCTGTGGATCGGGCGTTTGTCTTGGAGGTCCTGGCACATAGGATTCCACTACGACATGTGCATTAAACCCTGTGGATCACGGCAGACAAAACTACTGCATCTGGTCTATTCTGGGTTACAGACAGGGAGTATTTTCTGCCCCTCTTCCTCCCAGCGCTGAGCGGGTTAGTCACCGGCATGCGCCCCCTCCTTTTCTGGCTGGTGCTGCGTAACAGGGCCTGTAGTTAGTGGCAACTCCTCCATGCCTCAAGCACTGCCGGGGAGATAATCTTTTGGAGCTCCGACTGGGCCTCAAAGAGTGGCCAATATTGTGCGCTTATTCAGACCTAATTTATTGACAGCTGCTGGGGCATACAGACCTGATTCTCATTCAATTTGTGTCTACCTAAGGCAGGAGACACAGGTAAAGGCGATAAAACGCAGTCGAACAGTGCAAATCATCCAGGTACAGAGACGAGGATCCTAACTAGACCTGGGGTGTAAATTCTGTTCCGCTCACAGAATTTGGGTAATTTCGTGTTCCGCAGAGAACGCAGAATTCCCCAAAATTCTGCGTTCTGCGTCTTCACGGAATTTTTTGTTTGTTCGCGTTCTCAAAATGAGTCTCACCAGGGAATATTTCCCCCCGAGCACGCACACAGCGTTTGCGAAACAGGAATAAAGCATCGCGAACAAGCATTTCTGCTTCGGAGAATTTGTACCGTTTTGCGGAGCTTTGCGTAGCGCGACTACGCAAATTCCGGCCACCCCTAATCCTAACTCCACAATGGCGGAGCAGGACGAGGACCTTGTGACACCCGATGGGGACATATGGCAAAAACTGGGAGCGATGCAGCAAAGCCTGTCGTCCATAGATGGCAAGATAGACTCTTTAGCTAACTGCATGGATCGAATGTCTGAGGGGGTTGACAAACATGCCAAAAGGCGACTTATTGCGGAGCGCGGGATCTCAGAAGCCGAAGACGCCCAAACTGAAATGGGCTCAGCACAAAAACAAATGGAGAAGTTATTGGCAGCAATGAGGGACAAGGCCGAAGACCTCGAAGCTCGCTCTCGGCGCAACAACATGCACATACTAGGACTGGCAGAGACCTCAGCTACTGGTAATATGGAAACATTTGTGGAGCAACTGCTGGTGCAACTACTTGGCCGTGAAACCTTCTCTGAGGTCTTCGTTGTCGAATGGGCACACCGCAGATAGGGCGCCAGACCTCCAGCGAGCGCGGCGCCTCGCCCCCATATTGCCAGAATATTGAACTACAGGGATAGGGATGCTGCACTGAGGCATGCAAGAGATTTGAAAGTGCTCAAATATGAAGGTTCAGAATTGGCCCTTTTCCTGGACTTCACACCGCATGTTCAAGAGGCAAATAAGAAGTTTGGGCCTGCGAAGCACAAATTGAGGGAACTTCAACTGGACTATGCAATGCTTTATCCGGCTTGGGTCCAGGGAAATTTCGAAGGCAAATCCAAAATATATGCGGATCCCAGCCAGCTGCAGCAGGACCTCAAAAAGTATGGCGCAGAAAAATCAAGAAAGTCTACACGGACACCATCAGCAGAGAGAGATGTTCCATCAGGGGACACTGAACAAGAAAGTCTACCGGGGTCGAGTACACCGGCTTTGTAAGTGTATCAGGGACCCTGGACTATGCTAAACATATCTTGGACACACTATACTCAGTATCGCCCATGTCGTAGATTTCATGTTGTATTCACATTGTAATGTACAGTTTGTGGCACAACCACTACATAGTTGTGCAGTATAAGTATTCAGATGCCTAAATGGCAACATTGTGGGTGGGTAGCTGTAGGCTATCTAATAACACCACAGCTCTGGCTGCCAGCGCCTTCGTGTGTATTACACCTGGGTAACCTTTGTAGGGGATTTGTTTTACAGGGGGTGGGGAGACTTTAGGGTGGGTGGGAGGTTTGTTGGGGGTTCTACTACTGCCATGTATTTTTCTTTTGATATGGCGTGGGTGGGAGTTGGAGAGTTATTTCTACACAGCACTCTGCTTACTCTGTTTGTGTCAGCAGGAAAAATACACTATGAAACGCTATGTTGCATGTACATGGTATTTTATGTCAGTTTGGATAAGTAAGATCATATATGTCGCAACCCCTTAAGAACCATGCTACTATTAGATTTCAGTCCTGGAATGTCAGAGGTCTCAACGACCAGAGAAAAATATGGAAAGTGGTGGCATATTTGTATAGACACAGTATAGTTGTTGCTATTCTGCAAGAAACACACCTTACCACAAACACTGGGTTGTTATCTCAAAGAAGAATGAAGGAAACATGCATTTCCTCTGGGTTTACTTCACATGCTAGGGGGGTGCTCATCTGGGTTTGCAGAATCTCAGGCATACAGATACAGGCTGTGGAGGCTGATGCAGGGGGCAGGTATGTTTTAGCCAAGTGTCGCAAAGAGAACATTGCTCTGCAGGGGAGGTTTATGGGGCCAACTATGATAACCCTCAATTTTATTACATCTTGCAATATAAGATGATGAGGTACACCCATATGTCTATAATTTGGGGTGTCGACTCAATTGCCTACAGAACCCTGAATTGAATAGGTCAAAAGTACCCCCAAGTCATCCATTGCGTGCTGCTAGAGCTATAGCCAGTATTACCAAGACTGAGGGGCTGTGGGATGTTTGACGTCATCAGGCCCCTCTAGGTAGGGAGTACACGCACTACTCATCAGTTCATGATATCCATATCAGGATAGACTATTGGTGCACTTACAGTACATTACTGTCCTCAATACAAGACTGCTCACACATGGCACATACCCTGATGGACCATTCCCCTGTACACTTACAGATAGGGCTGAATGACTCGCACATTAACAAGCAAGCTTGGCGTTTTCCTCAATACTCTTTTTTTAGACACAGTTTTCCGCACATAGCTTGGCACGGCGATTTATAACTTCTTCATTGCAAATCTGGGCAGCGTCTCGACTATGGGTTCCATATGGGAAGCTTTTAAACTCTATATAAGGGGAATTACGATATCTAAACATGCAAGGGTTCTCAAATCCATACGCACCCAATTACGAAAAGCTGAAAATACGCTTAAGATACTTGAAGGTAAACTTTGCAAATATTCCCCTTAGTCTGCCCCAGTCCTTTTTCCGCAGTTTGCGTACACTGTTGACACGCCTTGTTTGGGTTTGTGGGCAGCCTCGTGTGAAGTGGGATACCCTAATAAAGCCATACTTGCAAGGTGTGTTAAACGCCCCGATATGGAAAGATATTACAGAGCTGCTCAGACTGTGCATGCACATGGCTGGATACATGGCCCTAATAATTTGCCGCATCACCGCATAGAGTATAATATGGTTTCCCCCGTCCCACTGCCAAAGCTCTTGACCGGTGCTTCGCGGAATACGCCGTACATGATAGCCCCTGTGAATTGCACTGGATACCAGTTATCTAAGATAGCTAGCAAGCAACAACTAAGACTAATATACTCTCCCAAGTTGCCTGTGCGATGGTGTGATTGGTTTCATCTCAGTGATGACGGAGAAAAGATGCAAACTCTAACTAAACTGGACATAACACACATGGGAGACAAGTTTCACGAAGGAATTGTAAAAACATGGGAGCAAGTAACCTCACAGCTGGGGGGGTCACTGCCCTGGATGTGTTTCAATATTACAGGGTCCGAAGGACACTGCGTGCCCTGTTGGGTCTAGCTATGCAAGAACTTCAAGAAATAAAACCACTTACATACTTGCTGCAAGCTAACTCTCCATAAAATGGTATTACAATACTTCAAACACTTTTCAAAGAGCTGGATGTGCAGGTTATACTGAAATCTCAACTGGAATGGGAGGAAGAACTTGGGATAGAAATAACAGTGCTTCAGTAACAATAAATCGATCTCACGGAATGGTCGGCACAGACTGCTTCATTTTGAATACCTTCTGTTAGAAAGTGGATTATTGGTACGGGCCAATGTAGGTCTGCCACTGGCAATAAGGCCACTAACACATGGTAGGACTCAGCATAGGTCTTAGAAAATTATTCCCATGCTCAACCCTTGGTTGCTTGGCTGCGAGCAGGCAGGCTTAACTTCAAAGACAGGTATGTAGAGCATCTAAAAACAGCATTTCAGCAAATAATTAAGACACAACACATAATAAAAATCCAACACCAATTTATAAAAACATGAAATATTTTTATCTTTAAAATTACACTAAATCGACCAAAATCCAATGTAGGGAAGTGGAGATATGAATTTTCAAAGACTTAACAAAATATAGCCCTTCGAAGATTATAGCACCATATTCTGATACCTGCTCGCGACAGACCGGGTCAAAGTCAAAGTTTCATACCGACCACGATGGAGCCCTGGGCGGCTACAGTTTCGTGGCAGGTCCCGGTCTCAGTTTCTACCTTCACACTTAGAAACTTTTTCTGTAGGTTTTCTTCCCGATGTCCCTCGAAGCTCCCAGCCAGTCCGGATTCGGTGAGGGTTTGCCGGATTGCCTCTAGACGATCTCCCGGTCAACTTCCCCGGACTTAGAAAATGTTCCTTTAACGCTTCAGCGAGGCAACCCAGGAATCCAGGCTGACATGCAATGGAAGGCAGGCGGCTTGGCGTTCGCAGTTGCTCCCTGTCACCTTTTCTACGAGCGGACTTAGAAACTTTTCTGGAGCTTTTTCTAACGAGGTCTTTCGATGCTCTTCATGTAGCCGGATCCGGTGCGGGTTCGCCGGCTTCAGTTTTCTTCTAGTCCCGGTCAAACTCTGGAAGCTGGACCAATGGAGCTTTTAGCGGAACAAACCTGGATGGGTAGGCCGGCTCGCGGTTGAAGGCAGGTGGCCTGGCTGGCCAGGTTGACTTGGTCCCTCTATGGAGCTTTTTTTCCAAGTTGCTCTGAAGTTCTACAAACTTCTTGAACTTCTTCCTGAAGTTCCTCAAGGGGTCCCAAAGTGTCTCAAACTCACTCCAAGGGTCTGGAAGATCCAAGATGGTCCTTGAAAGATGAGGACTTCATTTCCCACAATCCACTGGTACAAAACCCTTACAAATCCACTGGGGGTTCTCCAAGGTGCAGATTTATTTGGTGAAGTTCCAGATGAGCTCTTTTAACCTGTAGCTTTCAGGGAGTCCTCTATTTAGTTCTCTTTCAGCAAGATAATCCACAGGGCTGTAGTTTCAGATAGTGCAGTCTTCAGAGGTCAGGCCTTAGAAATCTTTGCACGGCAAAACTTCTCAACAGGGCACTTTTTGCTTCAGTAAGTTTCAAGCAGCAGATCTGAGAGGCTCTGCCCCTCTCAGATACCTATTCAAAGTTCTCCGGGTCATGCAAGAGTTCACTCCTGACCAATGGGAGCAGGGTAACTCCTCAAAGATATGACCACATCCTGTAGAGTGCAGCATTATTTTGTCCCAGAGTGCATCAAATCTTCTAAAGCCATAATGGCTGATTTTCAAGCAAGGAGGTAAGAGCTGGCTAAAAACACCCCTAGGATGGCTAATTTACTTAGACTCTCCCCCCTACATCTGCTCATACATTCCTTAATACTACCATATGCCTAAGGTGGAAAGTTCAGAGTTGTAAATGACACTGTTCTCTGCTCTGCTCTTTGAAGAACATATTTTACGACTCCTCCACCTGGCCTGGCATTCCTATGGAACAGCACACTGCCCTGCCAGCAGAGATGGTTAAACCCAGGGGCTCTTTATCACCTCTTCAAGGCAGCCTGGCTAATCCACTTGACTCTGACCAATCAGGACAGACCACTGGAAGGCTGACTTTGGACTTACAGACAAGAAAGTCTTATAACTTCTTGTATGTACACTTTAGAAGAAATTCAACAATATGATATTGTTGGATTTATTGATACCATTCTGGGAAGTCTTTGAATGGCACTTCTAGCCCTCTCCTATCAAGAGTTTTTAATCAATAACTTCCTACCATATTAACCTATATATCAGGGGATTTGCAATGCGAAACATTACTTGGCCGTTTTTCCAGCACCAGAACTTACAAAAGCATATTTTATAAGTACTTGCCTCATATGTACAGGACCCCCACCCAACGTGCAACTAAGGGAGACTTTAGGGGTTCTGAATCTGTAGAAATATTGCAAATCCTCCCTCCACAGTGCTCCTAGCATCAAAGTCGGATTGAGCATCACTTTACCATAATGTGGAGAGTGAAATGTGAAATTCCACTTAACCCAGGGCATATAAAACTCATTTTATAAGGGTGTACCTTATACATATCTGACCGCCCACTCCTGGGACACCTAGGGGAGACCCTGGGGGTTCCTAATATGCCAAAACATTGTAGGTTATCCATTTTTAAGTGCCCCAAACCCCAAAGTCAAGTTTGGGCACAATTTACTTTTTAAAAGCAGCCCTGGCACTGACCTCAGGCTTCAGCAGTGCACACATGTAAGTGCAAAAAGAGCTGCTGGCCTCTAAACTGCCATGCCCCAGGGTACTAGGGACTTCTAGGTAGTTTCAATCCACCTGCCCTATTATATACTAGGGGTTTATAGGGTAGGTCACGCCAATCACAGGGGTACCCCACCATACCATTGTGTACCCTAGTGTATAACTGTATTCTAATGTGTCCCTTTCAGTATAGCACTGGTCCTGGGCCTGGTTAGGCAGAGCCCAGGGTCAGTCAGAGTCAGTTGCCACCAGTAACAGTCAGCAAACAGTTGGGGGGTGCCCAGGGCACAGGATGACTTTGCAACATAGCCTCCCCCCAAATGAAAGGTGATGGGTTACTAACCTAGACCCTGGTAGTCCTCATAAGCTAAGTAGAAAAACCTGGAAAGTCCATCTGCATTTGCATGGGCAACCCCAAGTCTGTCTTCCACTGTAAAGTCCATTCCTTGTAGGGAAATGGACCACCTTAACTGCTTGGGATTCTTCCCTCTCATCTGCATGAGCCATCTGAGAGGTCTGTGGTCAGTTTAACATGAAAGTGAGTCCCAAACAAATATGGTCTCAACTTTGTCAGGAACCACACCACAGCAAAGCCTCTCTCTCAATGGCACTCCACCTCTGCTCTCCGGGAAGAAGCCTCCTACTAATACAGGCAACTGGCTGATCAAGGCCCCCTTTATTTAGCTGTGACAACACTGCCCCAATCCCTTGCTCAGAAGCATCTGTCTGAACCACACATTCCTTTGAGTACTCAGGGGCTAGTAGCACTGGTGCTGAACCCATGGCAGCTTTCAGAGTGTCAAAAGCCTTCTGACACTCTGGGGTCTAAATCACTTTCTTGGGCCTCTTTTTAGAAGTGAGTTCTGTTAGGGCCCCCACAATGGTCCCATACTTTTGAACAAACTTTCTATAGTGCCCTGTCAGTCCAAGGAATGCCCTGACCTGAGTCTGGGTAACAGGAGCTGTCCAATCCAAATAGTTTGGATTTTAGTTTAGAGAGGCTGTACATGGCCCCCACCTATCAGGTGGCCCAGGTACACCATATCACTCTGCCGTATTTGGCACTTGCTTGCCTTAATAGTCAGGCCTGCTTGCTGCATGGCCTGAAGCACTTCCCTTAGGTGGTTTAAGTGATCCCCACAGGTAGAGCTGTATACAGCTATATCATCTAGGTAAGCTGCACTGAACTGTTCCAACCCAGACAAGACCCTGTTCACCAACCTTTGGAAGGTGGCAGTTGCATTCTTTAATCCAAAGGGCATTACCTTGAACTGATAATGTCCCTCTGGTGTGGCGAATGCTGACCTCTCCTTTCCCCCATCAGTGAGGGCAATCTGCCAGTAACCTGAAGTCAAATCAAAAGTACTCAGGTACTTAGCAGCCCCTAACCTATCAATGAGCTCATCAGCTCTAGGTATAGGGTGAGCATCAGTCTTTGTGACTGCATTCAATCCTCTGTAGTCCACACAGAACCTTAACTCCTTGGGTCCCCCCTGAGGATTAGGTTTAGGTACCAGCACCACTGGACTGGCCCATGGACTCTTAGATGGTTCAATCACTCCCAGTTCCAGCATCTTAGCAATCTCAGCTTTAATGCTGGATCTGTCATGATCAGACAACCTGTACAGTTTATTCTTGACAGGTAGGCTGTCACCAGTGTCAATGTGGTGCACCCACCACTCGATGATGCCTGGGGTCAAAGAGAACAGACCAGCAAACTGCTCCATCACTTGCTTACAGTCTCTGTGCTGCTGGTCTGTCAACTTGGGAGAGAGCACAACTCCCTCCACTGACCCATCTTGCACATTAGTGGAGAGGAGGTTAGGTACAGGCTCAGTTTCCTCCTCCAAACCCTCATCAGTGACCAGTAACATGGTCATGTCTGCCCTGTCATGGTGGGGTTTCAATCTATTCACTAAGAGGGTTCCTGGGGGTGCCAAGGTCAACCAAATAGGTAACCTCACCGTTCTTTTCTAAGATTGGATAGGACCCACTCCACTTGTCATGGAGGGCCCTGGGAGCCACAGGCTCCAACACCCACACCAATTGTCCTGGAGTATACTCAGGCATAGTAGCCTTTTGATCATACCAGTGCTGTTTGCCTTGTACATGTAGTCTGCCATGCTAGATCGCAGGCCTAGCACATAGTCAGTCACATTGTCCTTTGCTTCTTTAAAAGGCTTCTCCAAAGACTCTCTCAGCAGGCTCAATGGCCCCCTCACAGGGTGTCCAAACAACAGCTCAAAGGGACTGAAACCAACCCCTTTCTGTGGCACCTTCCTGTAGGCAAACAGTAAGCATGGGAGGAGAACATCCCATCTCCTCCTGAGTTTCTCTGACAACCCATTTATCATGCCCTTCAGGGTTTTGTTGAATCTTTCAACAAGACCATTTACTTGTGGGTGATAGGGGTGATGATCTTGTAGCTGACACCACACTCATCTCACATAGCAGTCATATAGCTGGACAGGACGTTCTTGCCCCTATATGACACCACCTCTTTTGGAAAACCCACTCTGGTGAACACACCAAGCAGTGCTCTAGCCACCGCAGGAGCATCAATGGTTCTATGAGGTATGGCTTCAGGGTACCTAGTGGCATGGTCAACTACCACTAAGATATACCTATTCCCTGATGCAGTAGGTGGGTCCAGGGGACCAACAATGTCCACCCCCACCCTTTCAAAAGGAACCCCAACCACTAACAGTGGTATTAGAGGAGCCTTTGCCTTTCCCCCTACCTCGCCACTGGCCTGACAGGTGACGCAGGAGCTGCAAAACACTTTACCTTTTCAGACATATGGGGCCAGTAGAAATGGTTCACCACCCGATTCTATGTCTTTGTCTGTCCCAAATGTTCTGTCAAGGGGATATCATGACCCAAAGTCAGGATGAACTCGCTGTACTTCTGGGGCACCACCAACCTCCTGGATTTGCAATGGGAAAATGACTTGGGCCATTTTCCCAGCACTAGGACTTACAAAAACATATGTTATAAGTACTTGCCTTATATGTACAGGACCCCCATCCCATGTGCTACTAGGGGAGACTTTAGGGGCTTTGAATCTGTAGACATATTACAGATCCTCCCTCCACAGTGCTCCTAGCATCAAAGTCGAATTTGAGCATCACTTTACCATAATGTGGAGCGTGAAATGTGAAATTACACTTAACCCAGGGTATATAAAACTCATTTTATAAGGGTGTACCTTATACATATCTGACCCCCCACCCCTGGGACACCTAAGGGAGACCATGGCGGTTCCTAATATGCCAAAACAGTGTAGGTTATCCATTTGTAAGTGCCCCAAATCTCAAAGTCGAGTTTGGGCACAATTTACTTTTTAAAAGCAGTCCTGGTACCATTGGCTGCTTTTAAACTGACCTCAGGCTTCAGCAGTGCACACATGCAAGTGCAAGAAGAGCTGCTGGCCTCCTACCTGTCATGCCCCAGGGTACTAGGGACTTCTAGGTAGTTTCAATCCCCCTGCCCTATTATATACGATGGGTTTATAGGGTAGGTCATGCCAATCAGAGGGGTACCCCACCATACCATTGTGTACCATAGTGTATGTAGGTGTTTTAACTGTATTCTAATGTGTCTCTTTCAGCAAAGCACTGGCCCTGGGCCTGGTTAGGCAGAGCCCAGGGTCAGTCAGAGTCAGTTACCACCAGTATCAGTCAGCAAAATGTTGGGGAGTTCTCAGGGCACAGGATGACTTTGCAACACCTTCATATAACTTATTATATGCCTGCGCGGCAATTTAGATACGGGCTGAAGGAGGATGATAGGTGCGTGAGATGTGCTGACATAGATGGTCACTTTACACACTTAGCATGGGAGTGTCCCGGAATACGTGCATTTTGGGGTGAGGTATTCACTGTCCTGTCTAAAATGCTAGATCATATACTGCCAGAATCCCCCTGGTTGCTCTAATGGGGTTTGATAAAAGAATATATCCAAAGATGTGACTACACTAGCCGCCATTGTTTTACTGCTGGCCAAGCGCAGGGTTGCAATGAGATGGATGCGGGGTCCTTTGCCTACTATAAAGTAATGGCACACTGATTTAATATACTGTTCCACACAATCTGTTCCACGCAATCTGAAAACTACAATGTGTTGATGACTGTTAAATGTAAACCTAAAGATATTTGGGGACCATATCGGCAATACATACTGGAAAAAGCTGTAGAGGATGGAGCCCAAGCATAATATGCTCGTACTGGAGTGGGTTGAGCAATGTACCGTTGTAGGGAACGCACTTGAAATTGGTTGTCAATACTTCAACAGATTATTCACGCATTTAATATTATATTGAAGCTTCAGGGTAGCATAGTAATTCCTTTTGTCGTTATGCTGATCGTTTGCAGACTATGTGTGACAAATGACATGCTGATACTATTCTATTGTCGCACTGTTTACTGATCTTGATATAGCAATGGTACGGTGTATATTCCGAAATTGCTGTAGTAGTGTTGTTCTTGTTCTTTATCTTTCTGAAAAATCATAAATAAAGTTAAAAAAACAATTATATATATATTTTAAGTGTATGTCATGTCATTTTTTTTGTGTAAGTATTTTTATGTTTTTTAATATATGTGTTAAATTTCTAGCAGTTATTACATTTAATTTAATTAAATTTTGCGTCTTTTAGGGGTTCATTATGATGGCGGAAGGAGCCACCGCCGGGCCGGCGGTGGCGGTCCTTTTGCCATCATACAGGAAATTCCCACCGCCAAATTATGATGGCGGTGGGAGTCACAATAGTTCTGTGGCAGACGAAAGGCCGCCTACCATGGTTCCGCATGGCAGTCCTTTTCCGGCCGCCTTGCGGAACCCTGAACCAGGGTAACATTGCAGCAGTGCCGTGCAGGCACCGCTGTTGGGATTACGGGATCCCTTTCCCCCTGTCTTTTTGCGGCAGATATCCCGTCGCAAAAAGACAGGCGGAGACTGGCTTTGGAGCCCATTGTGGGCCTCCTCTGTGTGTGGGGGGGTACACTGGGGGGTGCCCATAGTACCCCCCTGCAGTTCCATTCACCAAGTGGCCTGCACCACGTGATGCAGGGAAATGCGGTGCAAGCACCTTTCACATTGCGGACGGTGCTACAGCTAGCAGCTCTGTCTGCAATGTTAAAGGCCCAAGATGCGCCCGCCAGTATGGCGGGCGCATCTTAATAGCAGTGGTGGGACCGCCGCATGTCTGGTGGGCGGTCCCAAACATGGGGGCAGGCGAACCAAGTCTGCCCACCATCATAATGAGCCCCTTAGTTTCGTAGCGGGTTGTGGGTTTATAGCAGAATAGGGTGGGAAGTAATTTAATTATAATAATTTAATGATTATTTTTTATTTATTTATATTTATTTAATTGATAATTAATAGTGTTAATTGAGCTTTTATTTTTTGGTGGTAAATTTTATGTGTGGGTTGTGGGGTTTATAGGGGTAAAAGGTGGAGTGTCATTTATTTTGAATTAATGAATAATTAGTTGTTAATTACTATTACTCAATTAATTGATAATTAATTATGGTGATTCTGTAATTTTTTAGGCGCAGGTTGTGGGGCTAATAGGGTTAAAGGGTAAGAAGCAGGGCTTAATTTGTGCCGGTGCTTTCCGGTGCTTGGCACTGGCACTTATCTATCAGGGCCGGGTCTACACCACACGTCTGCACTTCCATGACAAACTAAATTTAATCACTTCATTCACTGCAGGCGCACCTGGCGCAGACTGTATTCACTGCTGGCTCAGGCAGGGCTAGCTACAATTTTTCTTCACTCACCACGCCAAGTCACTGACGTCACATGACGTCGAGACTGGGTCTCATGATTTAATTTCTTCAATCAACAGTCGGGAGACTGGTGCACTGAACTAGGGCCCGGGCGTGGCAAGCTTTGAATTCTTCTTGAATTTTGTTTTTAAAAACAATTTTTATTAATAACAAAAAGCATTGGTTCAGGCATTACACAGAAATCAGTGGCAAGGCAGGACAAAATCAATATAATGCTTCGCAACTTATGCAGAGTCAAAGGATACATAGTACTTCTTTCCCTGGATACCATAGCAGCTATTACAGTGATTACATCTTTACATGGTCAATAAACATTTGAAAACAGATGTGTGGTACATGTACTGAGTCGTACTGGTGGTGACTGCCCGGTGAGAGGGTCCCCCCATCCGGTGTGTCCATCAATATTCGCCTCTCCCTCCTTAATTCCATCGTGGGAGAAATGCAAATATCACCCCTATATTTATTCCACTTTCCCCATTTGTGGTCCCACTTTTTGGGGAAGCCTCGCCCCTTGAACACCATTTTTTCGGCCACCATGGCTTCGTCCATTTCGGTTGCCCAATCCCTTACCCGTGGCAGCACGTCAGCACCCCACTTCTGGGCAATGTTGCATTTGGCTATGGTCCACCCCATGGTCGCCCATGATTGTTCCGTCTGTGTAAGATCTGTTGCCTCCCAAATATTAAGGAGGCATAGTTTGGGGAAAGGTTGAATGGGTTTGCCACAAGCCCCGGTGAGTTGCCGGGTGGCATCCGTCCAATATTTTTGGATGTGGGGGCAGTCCCAGATTAGGTTCGTGAATGTACCAGTCTGGTTGCATTGTCGTAGACAGAGCGGGTGGCACGCTTTGAATTGTGTTTGATTCTGACGTGTGCGGCCGCTGTGGTGATGTGTGCAGCCTGGCCAGCCGCCCTGCACTGCAGTCCCCTCACTTCTGGTGCAGTAGTGAATGCAGTCTGAGTCCTGGACTGCGGCCGCAGCGCTGCTCAGATCGGACAGTGCCGGGATTTCTTGCAGCTGGCTGAGTAAGTGTCTCTATTAGCGGTTTGCAAAGTAGGCAGTGCCGCCAGTCTCCGCTTTTCCAGGCCATCTGTAATGCAACTAGTGCTCGTGTAAAGCGCTCCGAAACCTTCTGGTCACGTTTGCGCTATACACTGCAAAAGAAATGAATAGAAGAAGATTGCCTAACAGATCCCAACCAACTATATAAACAGGAAGGGAAACCAACTAATGTAATAAATCATTGTCGAGTTTCACCAACTGCTGAGTATTGGCATAACATGAAACCCCGGTTTCGCACAGTGTTGTTGATAACACTTTTGGCTGGTAATCTGCAGATCCGTGACATTACCCTTCCACCAATATTCGTGGTTTTATTTTCCAATGATGCTTTCCAGTGCAGTATCTTGAAGTGCCCGTGTAATTCTTCTGAAAGCCAGTATAATCCCCAGTAGCACAAAGTTGCACATTTGCATTCCGTGGCCGAGTGTTGCCGCGCGTTAAAAGAGCTGTTCCAGGAGGCTGTTTCCCCACAGCCTCCTAGAGTAAGAAAATCGCGACGTTCTGCTTTGCCTAAAAAAACTGCATGATGTTTGGTTGACCAAGCTGAGGTAGTTCGGGAGAGTAGGCAGCCAGATTACTAGACAAAACAAACAGTATGAGGCACTGTGGCCCGTGGTTAAGGTCTCTGACTCTTGCTCCAAAGGTTATGTGTTGGAATCCTGGTGTATCAATGTTTGAGGTTACTAGGTAAAATGACAGACCCCTGTTCTTTCTCTGATAAAGGTTGGAAAATATTTTAAGGTGTCTTCACAAGTTCTCTATTTATTGAAAAACGCGGGGCTCGTTTGTAGTCCCCTTACTGAGGAGCACAGAATCGAAATATTCTCTTTTGGCTGCTCATTGATGTGTCCCTCTGCAGTAAATTACCTTCTAAAAGCTATTTTCTTAAATGGGTGTGAAGCTCGCCCTTAATGGGATGTCGAAGGCACCCTCAGTTCGATATTTTGATCTCTCAAGAAAGCAGGCTTCACTTACAGTTCCGATAACAGGCTTCTGTTTTTCTGTGTTTGAAATGCTTTATTTGAAGAGAAAACATAGCGAACGACAAATACAAGTCATATAAAGAGCATTGTCATACAAAATCAAAAAGAGAGAAAAATAATAAAGGGTCATTATGCGCTAAACCTAAGGGACCTGAGGAAAAAATACAAAAAGCATTTTATAAAATTTTAAAGGGAACCAAAAGGAAAAGGGGGGAAGAGGAGAGAAAGGGGAGGAGAAAGGAAAGAAGGGAAAAAGAAAGAGAAAGGGAGATATGAGGCGTTTAAGAGAAGAGTAAGTGATATAGTCAGAAAGAAAATAGATAGAATAGAAAGAGCAAATAAGCCAAGGGTAGGGAATAGTTGAAAGGCAGGGAATGAAAATGTAAATGTGAATAAGATAAAAGGAATAGAGAGGAAGAAAGGAAGAGGAAGGGTAGAGCCGAAGTCTCTCATGGGGGTTTGAAATTCTCAGAGGATAAAGGAGAAACAGATTTCGATTTCAGAGCCATGGAATCAAGATAAGTTGTGAGAGGCAGCCAGAATAGATCTCTATTGAGAGTAGGAGTGGAGGCAGCAGCGAAGCGAACATCAAGTCTGTGATAGTGACAGAGGGAGTTCCACCAACATTGTATCGAGAGCTTAGAAAGATCCTTCCAGTTAGAAGAAATGTGTTGGAAAGCTAGAGCCAACATGAGATCTAATAGACCTGAGGAGCGAGAAGGAATGTCAAGAGCGTCAGAGATACTACCTAAAAAAAGAAGAGGGATAGAGTACGGAATAGAGATAGAAAATAGGCGAGAGACATAAGGCCACACCTGATCCCAAAGTGCTAGAGCAGAAGGACACAGAAAAAGTAAATGATACAGATCAACATTAGGGGCAGAGCAGGTCCAAGAGGTAGAGTCCTTATCAGGAGAGAAGCGAGAAATAGAAAGGGGAGAGAGATAAAGTCTATGATATAGAAAGAACATAGATTGAGTTAGTGAGGCAGAACGGGAGATTTTTAAGGATCTGACCCAGACTTTGTCCCAAACAACTATAGACCATTCACAGCCCAAATCAAGCTCCCAAGCAAGTTCCAATTTAGATTTCGGACGAGTCGGATTGGGGGAGGAGAAAAACTTATAAATAAGAGAGGCTTTGGGGAGAGCAGAGAGAATCTGAAGAAGCGAGGACTGGGAAACAGAAGAGGATGACAAGGGGAGAGAGTAGTAGACCTCAAGTATAATGGCCATTAGGACAGTGAATCTATGGAAGAAAGACTGGGGACAGTGAAACAGAAGTCGGAATCGAGGAAAAGAACATGGGAGAAAACCATCAAAAAGCTGGTTAACCCATATCAGCCCCTTAGATCTCCACGCAGTCCAGCAAATAGGACGATTATGGAGGAGAATAAGTGAATTGTACCAAATAGGGGAAGCCAAAAAGGATTCACGGGAGATCGGGTCAGGACGGACCAGAGCATGTAGAAGAGAAGTAGTATGCTTAAACAGGGGTAGAGGGGTGGTTAAATTCTTAGCGGTGAAATGTACAGTTTCAGATAGGGAAAAAGGAGAGAGGAGTGAGCGTTCAATAGAGAGCCAAAGAGGAGCTAGAGGAGAAGGTGTAAGGACAAGCCAATTAGAAGCCTGACGGAGAGAAAAAGATTTATGATAAAGGCGAAAATCCGGAAAGTTGACTCCGCCATTGGCCTTTGGTTTACGAAGGGCAACAAGCACAACTCTCGATTTTTTATTATTCCAGAGGAACTTAGAAAGACAGGAATCAATGCGTTTGAAATAGACATCAGGGATATGAATGGGGAGCATGGAAAAGATGTATATAAGAATGGGAGAAATCATCATTTTGATCGAGTCCAGCCGACCCCACCATGAGAGAAAAAGAGGATTCCAAGAAGAGAACAACTTATCCATGCGGGATAGTACAGCGGACATGTTCAACCGAATAGATGAAGAAATGGAGTTAGAGAACCAGATTCCAAGGTATTTAATTTTAGAGGGATTCCATGCAAAGCCGGTGGCCGAAAACTGATGAGGGAGACAAAATTTAGTAAGAGGGAGGATCTCAGTTTTATCAGAGTTGATCTTGTAACCAGAAACTTGGGAAAAAGAGTTAAACTCAAGTAGTAAGGCCGGAATGGATTGGTCAGGATCGGAAATAAACAAAAGAATGTCATCTGCATACGCAGAGAGTTTCAAATGAGTTTTGTCATAAGGGAAGCCAGAAATAGAAATGTTGTTTCTAATGGACGAGAGAAACGGCTCTAAAGCTAGGACAAAAAGTAAAGGGGATAGAGGACAGCCCTGGCGGACGCCACGCTGCAAAGGAAAGTAAGAGGATATCCGGCCATTAACTAACACAGACGCTTTAGGAGAGGAATAAAGTAAAGAAACAAGAGAGATAAAATTAGGACCAAAGCCGTGCCAACGGAGGGAGGCGAACATAAAGGACCAATCTACTCTATCAAAAGCCTTCTCGGCATCAACTGATATAGCAGCTAGAGAGAAGTTGAGAGAAGGTACCTTATTGAGAACATTGAGAAAAAGACGGGAATTATCTGAGGTAAGTCTACCCTTTACGAAACCGCATTGTTCCTTACCGATAAGGTGTGGGAGGAAAGAATCTAAGCGCCGGGCAAGAAGTTTAGCAAATAATTTATAGTCTACATTAACAAGGGATATTGGGCGATAGTTCTTACAAAATTGCGGGTCACGACCATCTTTGGGTATTAAGCAGATCGTAGCCTCGTGAAAGGTACCAGTAGCCGCGCCGGAGGTGAAGAAGGATTGAAAGAGGGAGAGAAGTTTGGGAAGCAAAAGATCTGAAAAATGTAGATAAAATTCCACAGAGAAACCGTCCGGACCCGGAGATTTACCCTTGGTTAGAGATGTTAAGGCGCTATCCAGTTCGGTGACAGAAAGGTCAAGCTCAAGATCAGGGAAATTAAGATGAGAGGTGGAGGGGGCAGGAATTTTGTCCAAGTAGGATTGAATGAGAGTAGCCGAAGGGGGGGATTCAGGGGTATAAAGAGATTGGTAGAACTGTTGGAATTGGGCGAGTATATCCTCCTCCTTGTGGAGGAGACGGTTATCGTTGGAATATATTGAATCAATCAGGTTACGCTCCTTGCGGGACTTAAGATAGTTGGCCAGAAGCTTACCTGACTTGTTACGACCTCCGTAGTAGCGGGCGCTGCTGCGGAGAAGTAATGAGGATGCATTGTCAGTAGAAATTTTGTTAAACTCGAGTTTGGCGCGTATAAGGTCTGGTACAACAGTTGGAGTAGAAGAGGTGTAGAATTTATGTTCCAGGGATTTGATATGAGAGAGAAGGTCTTTTTGTTTCTTAAGATAAGATTTCTTTTTCTTTGAGACAAAGTCAATCACAAAGCCGCGAGCCGTAGCCTTGAAAGAGTCCCAAATAACATGAGGGGGTAACGAGGGATCAGAATTGAGTAGGAAAAATTCCGTGGCAAAGGAAAGAAAAGAAGAAGAAAAGAGGGGATCTAGGAGGAGAGAATTATTAAAGCGCCAGCGGGAGGATTTGGGATGAGGGGGAAGAAGATCAAAAACGGTGACAATAGGAGCATGGTCTGAGATAACTATCGGCTCTATAGATGAGGAAAGAAGATTTTGAGAGAGAGACTGAGAAAGGAATATATAGTCAATCCGGGAGAAGGAGGCATGAGGGGGTGAGAAGAACGAATAGTCCAAAGAGTCAGGATGGGACAGTCTCCATGAATCAAGAAGGTGAGATTTGGAGATAGTGTCAAGGAATTGTGTATGTGATTTGTGGGGGGTGAAACGGGCAGAGGATTTGCGATCAAGAAACGGGTCAACAATTTGATTACAATCCCCCCCCAGAATGAACAGAGAATCACTGTATTGGAAACACTTAGAAGTTATTAGAGGCCAAAAGTTACAATCAGGGTGAGTGGGGCCATATACATTAAAAACAGTCAAGGAAACAGAATTGATTAACAGCTTAGCTAAGACCCAACGACCCTCAGTATCGTTTTCTTGAGAAAGAACTTTACATTTTAACTTCTTGTGACACAAAATGGCCACACCGTTCTTTTTGTTAGAAGTAGGAGAAAATAAAACCGTTCCCACCCAACCTCTTTTTAACTTAAGAGACTCCGCCTCAGAGAGATGAGTCTCTTGCAAAAGAACTAAGTCAGGAGTGTAAGAGGCTAGATGGGAAAGGACTCTCTGACGCTTAATAGGGCTAACAAAACCTTTCACATTCCATGAAATAACTTTAAATTAAATCACAATAAAGTGTGCCAGGAACAGAGAAAAGGGATGAAACCAAAAACGCCACAAAGGAGAATAACGAGCGGGGGAAAGACAAGAGCAGGACAAAAGAAAGTCGAAGGACATGGTGAAAAAAGAGCAAGGAAAGAGGAAAGGAAGGAAAGGGGAGAAAAAGAGGAGAAGAAGAAGAGACAGTACATATCCAAAACGGACGACTGAAGAAAACATACCTGAAGGGGGAAGGGAGATAACAAGATGACGACGATGGGGTGTGGGAGGATTCGACAAGAACAGCCCTCCGAACCGGAGAGCAACAACCACCGCAACAGGACGGACTATGAGGAAGACGGATCAAATGGTACGAAGAGGACTACAAGAGGGTTGGTCGAACAGAAAATCTAGGGGAAGGAAAGAGAAACATGTTATGCAGGAGTCATGGGGAGATAAACAATGCACAAAGAAACCAATGTATGCAAAAACAGAAACCTAGACAACAGCCATTATACAATCATATCAGGCAGAAGAAGAGTCAACCGAGTAGGGAAAAAATTCCAGCAAGAACCTGTAAGGAGAAAAAACCAAACAAGTAAATAGTCAACCAGTAGGAGGATTAGATGTATCCATGCCAGCGATAGTCTGAGTGTGGATGAATTTCTTGAGCTCAGCCGGGTCTTGAAAAGTCCAAGTATTATTTTGATGAGTTACCTTGAAGGTACAAGGGTGAAAAAGGCCATATCTAGCTCCCATAGAACGTAGGGGAGCACGAAGAGACAGAAATTCTTTTCTTCTGGCAGCAGTGGCACCAGAGACATCCTGAGAGAGATAAACTCTCTGACCCATCCAAGATACTTGGCGTTTCGCTCGAGCTGTGGAGAGGATCAGGAGGAGGTCCGTAAATTTAAGAAAGAGGATAATGACCCCCCGCGGCTTGGTGGAGGAGGAGGAACGAGGACCAAGTCTATGGGCTCGTTGGATACTAAGAGAGGTGGTAGCAGGAAGGTCTAACAATTTCAGGAGGAAAGAAGAGAAGAACGTGACAGGATCATCACCCTCCAAGGATTCCGGCAGGCCATAAACGCGCAGGTTATTCCTCCTGTTCCTGTTTTCCAAATCCTCAGTATGCTGTTGAAGGGTAAGAAGAGACTTCTCCAGAGAGGAAATGCGATGGGAATTTGACTGAATTTCTGGAACCTGCTGCTCCACAGAAGAAACACGGGCCTCCATAGTTGACCATTTGGCCTCAAAAAGCTGCATCTTAGTGTTAGTCTCCTCCACGAACGGGCGCAAAGCGCGAATCTCCTCAAGTATTAACTCCATAGAGATAGGGGGTGGAGATGACTCAGGTGGAGGAGGAGAGGAGTCCGGCTTCAAGCGCTTAGGTAAGGAGGCAGGAGGAGAAGACTTACTGGAAGAAGGTTGTGATGAAGAAGAGCGGGAGGGACCTGCTGTCGCCATTTGCTCTGTGGAAGGAGGATGAGGAGAATGGCCTGATGGTGAGGAGGAGGCAGAGGAAGGCGGAGCCTTCGAGGGCACAAAGACAAACTTCGGATTGCGAAGCTTGCCCATAGAAGCTTAAAACGTGCCAGTGATAGTGAGCAAAAGTCAAATAAGCAAGCCAACACAACAATCTGGGCTCAGAGGCAGGGAATGTCAATATGTCAACATGTCCGGTCTAAATAGCCCAGCGGATATCAGAAGTAATAGAGGACACTTGGAGAAGTCATGAAGACACCCCGGGCCTGGAAGTGATGTCAGCAGATATTAGGAGATGTTTCCACACATAGTAAGTGTTTAAATAACGTTGCCCAATAACACGTTTAGTACCACATAAGGTTTGGTAGAAGTATCCTTAAGAGTGTATAAAAGTCACAGAAAAAGAGCCCCTGGTGCAAAAACCATCTCCATGCGCCTCCATAGCGTAGAAAACAAATTAAATCATTTCTCTGAAGGGTTAAAGCAGGTGTGTAATCCTCAGGGTGCAGCACAAAACCACAGAGATATTCACCTACCAGGGAAGTTGTAATGAGTCCTTCATGCAGCTGTCCCTTGGAAAAGCGCTTATCGAATAGAAATTATTCCACATTGTCATGAAGAGCAGAGCGCGTCTGAGGGCATGAGGAGAACTTGCTGCTCCAGGTGCGCGCGCCGGTTCCAGACGAGCAGCGCTGAGGTGACAAAATGGCGGGCGTTCTGAGGAGCGCATTCAGCGCGATGAAAACAGCGAATTCCGGGCGCGAAAGGGTTCACCTTTGGCTCACCAGGCGCACATCACGATCCGCTAGCTGGAACATCTCAGGAAGCTTGACGAAAGAGCGTGAGGACTGCTGTAATTAATACGGGTCCGTCCCGGTGCGGCGGAGCTCCGGAGCTAAGCGGCCATCTTGATCAGCGTCCAAGCCACGCCCCGAGGCTTCTGTTTTTCTAGCTGCAGGCTTTGCAGGATTAGAAGTGTGCACCCTCTTCTCATGCACAAGTACCATAGTCAGTAATTTTTGCAACCAGTCCGGTGGCACTGGCCACCAGCTGGGATTAGTGGAGCCGGCGTCGTCAATGTTGTGCTGGTTTGAGCCTGTGGTCGGTTTTCTCGCCTTTATTGCAATGTCCATGTTAGTTAAGTTAAGGTCTCTGACTCTTACTCTAAAGGTCATGAGTTCAAAGCATTTTATGAACATTTCAAACTAAATGGTCACTTATCAAAGAAAACGACTTCCTCTCTTAAGAGTAATTTAGGAGATTACAGAAATCCCAAAATTGTTTCTACAACTACTACTGAAACTTAAATTGCAAGCCTGTGGAATTTTCAGAACAAAGGATTCGCTTGTTGAGGTGTTTTTGTAACGTAGAATACCCTAGACTGTTTTTAAGTCTGTAGAAACTACTTGTTTTTAGGAAAATAAGTAGGAATAAGATTTTTATTTTGCGAGACAACCTTTGAAGGCAGGCTGTCCACCATGAATATCTCAGGAAAAAAATGGAAAACCTTGGTTTGCCACACCACTTATAGGTGTCAGGACATTTTTAGAACAGAAACAAATATTTCTTTATCTTGGAAAATGCAGAGTCGATTGAGGCCTGGGGGTTATTAAACAACTATGAGACCATATAGTTGATACCATTTAGAGTGTTTTATGGTTAACTCCTTTACATAACAGCTCAGCAACTATTCAATGTAATTTCTTACCACTAAGAAAATCCTGCTCCACTGTCAGTCTATCAGCATTGCATATTTACACATAAAGGATCTTAGCTTTATGTGTTGTCAGTTAATTTTTGAATACAGCGGTGGTCGAAACTTGCACTGCATGAGTCAAAGACATTTGTGAGGCGTTTTGTCATGGTCAGGTCACTGGAACTATACAATGCAGCACCTATTTTCTTATAACCATGGATTTGCCACATAATCCATCATCTCCGGGATAATCTGCAGATTTAAGTAACTCAGGAAATAGTTGTTTCTAGCTCAAACAGGTCAAAAGTTACTAAATATGCAATGACATGGATTCACGTGCAGTGGGAGGCCCTTTGCAAAGGTTTACTGGTCATGTTTTTGTTCCCTTTCCCAGTATTTATTTTGTTGTTAAACAGGTGCTAAGGAGGGGAAATCTTTGCCCAGTGTTTCCATGCGGAAAAGTACAAAATGACGAAGTAATAGTATCCCAAATTTTGCAACATTATGCAGCATAATGTGCTTTTCTTGCTGCATAGTTTAGTCAGTGCTGCCGCATAATTTGGCGCCCCCCTACCACATAATTATAGGGGCCCTGGACATAACATAGCAGATAGTTTATAACTAGGATTAGAGTCAAACATTATTTGCCATATACCTTGTACCACTACTGGGCTTAAACAGCCGCTCCCTCAAATAAACGAACTCTCAGAGGAATGGGCCACACAGTGCAAAGAGTTATATGGGCATCACACACGGCAAGAAGTTGGATACTTAGAGGAGCTATAGCACAATGGTATGTCTTTTGCCTCTGGTGGCACAAGCTTTCACAGGACAAGGATTTGAATCCTGCCAATCCTGTCAAAGTAACCTATGGCGGTAATTTCCCATAAATCAGTATAAGATCGGGTGTGCAATTTCATGTTAACATAAGAATGTTCATTTACTTACCAATTATCACATGCTTATGTTTAATTTTTAGGACTAAACATTGTAAATCACTGAACATATTCTAATTTGGAACATCATTGGTAAGTGCTGACAACTCCAACTGATGAGAAGTCTCTAAGCCATTTGTATTTATTAGTGCTATCTGGTGAGGAGTGATGATCACATTTGGCCCATACACCAACTCCGTGCGATACGGGGTAAGTTTTCAAAACTAAGCAGTCGACATACAATGGTCAACCTGCTGACCTCTGCACCCAATGCTGTCTTGCAAAAAGTGGCAAAGGTATTTAAGCAGAATTTGGGGGCTATCAGAGGGGGAATCAACATAGCCTGAGTTCATCCAAAGCCGAGTTCCTTTCCATGACATGGGATAAAAATCTCTGGGATTATTCGATTAGCGCTTTATTATAGACACTAAAGTCACTCCGTGCATTCGGCCCTCTCACTCTTAACTCAATCCCTTAAGGAAGGTCGAGATTCACTACTGCCAGATAATCAAATTATTGTTGCCTGAGCGGTTATACTTACTAGTCCTCAAAAGAAGGGGGTAAGACACTTTTCTGTGGTGGCCAGCTAATTGTGGACCTCCAGAACAGATAATTTTGTAATATCCAATGGGTCATGATTGTTTAAAACTTTAAATATGCATTTAGTTGTGGACCTCTCTCTGGCGGTGGTAGAGCGGGTGGGTAGTCAATGGAGTATACAGCTTTCTATAATAATGGGTTCTTAGACATAATTCACATATATATATATATATATATATATATATATATATATATATATATATATGTTGTAACAAGCATTATTAGGAGAAGGGTATTTTCTAATGCCAGGTTGCATCAGAGTTCAGATTCATTGGGTCACGTCAGAGCCCTTGCTCAATCTGCTGTCCTACAGGGACACTTATAAGTGTCAATTCCAGAAATCTGCTCAGATCTCTCCTATCCAGAGAGCTCTTAACTTGAGGTCTATCGAGCACTGGGGGAGAGCGATGCTTAGTCAGCGGGGTCCACAACGCTACTTTCTAAATAGCAATGCAACCTCCTTTAGTGTGGTATAGCGACACCCCACATAGGCAATAAAAAGGATAAGAAGGTGATGAGAAGAGGCTTGCAGCAGTGTTGCATGTGGCTTAACGTGAAGTAGATACAGCGGATGCACATTACTAATGACATGTATTCTATCCCCTATCAGGTTTCCATTACATCACATAGTTTACGCCTGTGCATGGATCCTCAGTCATTTTATTTTTGTGTGGTGTGCAAGGTCAACTTGCCCAGAACCAGCTTAGCAGACAGGCAACAAAAGCGAGTCTTCAGTTTCGCTGGGGGGGCAAGAGGCAATCACAGTTTGGGTGATCTACGCCAATACATCAAGAAGGTTGCAGGCAAGGGGCTACAGCCACTTGCAGTCATCATTCATCACATTGCTGCAACGATTGGCAATGTTGAAAGGAGAATATTATTTAAGAACTTTAGGAGGGAAATGTCATGATTGGCTAAAAGATGTCCGGGCTTGGCCATTGTGGGGTCCCATGTCCTCCTAGGGCATAGTCAGGAGACCATTTGGTCTCAATGAACTAAATTAGTCAGGCATCTTAAACAAGGAAAAGGTGCTTAACATCATACAGCCAAAGACAATTCCTTGTGTTTGCTCCCAGGTGAGTTGTTCTTCGCATAGATAGGGTTCATTTGTCAATCTATGGCAACAAATGGTCTGTGAAGAATTTGGTGGCATTTAATTTATGGCAACAGAATTTGGGGGGAGACTGGGTTGGTCGAGAAACCTTAATTAGTAGGTCAGGTGCCTCAATGGCCGGATGAAGCAGCTTCCTAGTACTCCACGGTTAAAAACGATCCCCCATGGGTGTATCAGGGGGGACACATTGTTCCACCAGGATGAAGACCATCCCTCAGGCAGCAGCCACGTTCTTTGTGGAGAATCTTGTGGCATTTCTTTATCCCAACACTGATACACTGGTCTTGAGAGGGGGGGGGTGGAGGAGGCCTGGCTGGTTGGGGAACCACCCAGGCCTGTGGCGGCGAAGGAGTCATGTTTGGTCACAAAACAGGTGGACAACCTTGGCATCAGTAATTGAAGTGCAGGCGAATTCTGAATTTGGAAGCCTTTGGCTTATAACCAGGGCTGGGGTTGCCGTGGAGGTGAAGGGAAGGGGATGGAACTCTTGCTACAGCGATTGACCCTAGCTTCTCTCTGTACTCCATTACATGGCCTCTGGAGTATGTCGGGGGATGCCATCTGCACCAGGGGACCAAGGTATGGCCCGATTGCCCAGGCCCATCCCAATGGGTGTCAGGGGGGATCCCATCTTGGGTTGGCTCTGGCATGCTTTGATGGGGGTCCAGTTTTCATGCTGGCCCACTCTCCCTCTATTTTGAGGGTGCCGGGGAGTTTGCCTTGTGATATGAATTTTGCGGTATGGGGACCACAGTCCCGAATCATTCGAAATAGTCAATGCCATGGTGCCTGGAGGGTGGCCAGCCATGACTCCTTTTGAAGATCTGTTGCTAGGAGATGATATGTATTAGTTCCTCTAATCAAAGGATTCTTAATGTAAATATTGTAATTGTCATGTGAAAGTTTGGATATTTGAATAATTCTGTTGATATAAATGTAGTGTTTATGTTGATTGTAATAAATAGGGCCTGAGAATAGTATATTCTCTAACGCAGTGATGGTGTCTGCGAGTCTCTGTCTCCCTTAAGGTAATCCCCATTTGGGGGTAGGGATGATTTGGGTAGTTTTCGGGCCAGTCCCCCACCTGTGCTTTCCGGTGCTGAGCACCAGCACTTAATTGTCAACACCACACTTACGGCACTCTGCCACAAGGTGGCTCTGCTCATGGAATTTAAAGATGAGCAGTATAACAATTCTTTAGTGAAACAATATATATAAAAAATTGCTCATACCTGCCTCCCCAGCAATTCCTTTAGCTTTGGGGACCTGGAATAATCTGAACTGTCACATTTACACGCGAGAGAGATGGTTAGTAGTTGTTTTGGCAGCGATGACAGGGGCGATGGGTGGTGCAAGCTGCAGTGGCGTCCTGGCCAGAGCCCCGGCACTTAATATTTTACAAATTAGGCACTGTTAAGAAGTAATTTATTTTTAATTAATTAATAATTCATTGATAATTAATATTGATTGTTTAATTACATTGCTTTGGGTGTGGGTTTGGGTTTATAGGGGTAAAGCGTGGGGAGTAAATTAATTTTACTTATGATTAGTTGTTCAATAAAATGTAAATTAATTTTAATTGTGTAATGTTTTTAAAGATTAATTTTAGGTGTGGATTGTGGGGATTGTAGGGGTAGAGGGTGGGAAGTTAATTCATTTGAATGAATTATAATTTGTTTTTTAATTAATAACCCCCAAGCACCGATCCGGGAAGGAGCGGCAAGAGCCCAGGAACAGGCCAAGGGGCAAAGGGCAAGGACCCTCACCAGAACACTGGGGAATCACAAACACAGCTCCTGGAATGCCGCCCCAGCAGGCCCCAAGAGCCAAAAGGCAGCAGCCCAACAGCTAAAAGGAAAACCAGGCCCCAAAGATGGAAAGACCACCCAGGAGGACCAGACAGCCAGGCCCCAAAACCAACCGAACCCAAAAGGGCAGGGAAGGGGCCAGGAACCAGAAACACAGGAGGACAAACACCCCCCACAGAACAAGGCCCAAAACCGAACCAGGACCAGACTGGGAATGAACAGACCAGCAAAGAAAAGGGACCAACAAAACTGAACCCGCAGAGGACCGAAAGGGGGAGGGTGGATCATGGCGAACAGCAACAACTCCGAAACCCCAGCCACCGGATGGAGGGGGGAAAAAAATACACCCAAGCCACAGAGGCAACAGACGCCAGAGAGGAATCCAAGCAAACCGCACAGACAAGCAAACGCCCCAGACCACACCAAAGGAGGGCCAGAACCGGGGAAACCCTCAGAGCAAAACGAAGGCAAGAGAAGGCAAACCAGCCGGGAAGCGAGGACCGAAGCCAAGCAATCCACCCAAACAGAAGGAGCCGGCAGCCCAAACCACAACCAGGGAAGGCCCAAAACAGAGTCCAGGGAAAGGCCAGGAAGGGCAGCAGAGACCCCTGACACAAAACCACCGGACCACATAAGACCGAAACTCAAACAAGGCAAAAGCCCAGCGGGAGACACAGGAAAAAAGGAGCCGGCGGCACCAAGGAGGCACTGCCAGAGGCCAAGCAGCCCCAGGCTGGAAACCACACAAGGGGCAGAGAAAGAAGAATACCCACAGCGGAGCAGGTGGCACCAGAGAACCAGGCAAAGGAAGAGCCAATGACCCCAACAGCAGGAGGACAGCGCCCCAGAACAACAAGCCAAGGCAGCTACGAGGGCCCACAAGTCACCGCACAAAGCCCCAGAGCCCACCCAGAGGAGAGGGAAACGGAGTACCAGACCCAGGATGAGAAGGAAGCAACCGCACAGGGCAACGATGCACAGCAGGGGAAACCCCCAGCGCAGAGGAAAAACAAACCCGCAGCCACCCACAGAACAGGAGGCAAGGGAAGGGGTGGCGCACCACAAAGAAAGCAATGCAGAAGCAGGCCAGCATGGGAAGTGCAGCATGCCAGAGCAGAAAACTGGAAGCGCCACCACAGAGAACAGAACCAGAGCACCGAACACAGCTGGAAAGAACAAGTGGATCCAGAAAGCACACGGGAACCACTAAAGGGGCATCCCGGTGCAGAAAAACAGACGCTTATAGGCTCCCAAAGCAATGGAACACACCCCATCAGCCACAGAAAACCCACACAGGCCCCTGCAGTGGACAAACAAAAACAAACAGAAACAAAGCGCGGCAAAAGGAGCCCATGGAAGCACCACCACCTGAACCAGGGATCAAAAACGCGGGGGAGAAGCACCAGCAGGGGACCGGGAGACAGGAAGAAGGCACCCCCCACAGCCAGCCCAAGGCGAACCACCATAATCCACGCCAAGGCAGGAGCCAAAGAAACAAAACACGGTCAAAGGCAAAGCACATGGGTACCCAAGGGCACCAAAGCGCTGAAGAACAGACGGTGAGAGGCAAGCAAAGCAACAGCACACACACAACACCGACCTCAGAAGGATGAAAGGCTGAGTGAACTCGCCAGGAAAAGAGCGTGGAACTAGGATGCCAAACACAGGCCCTCACAGTGGACGCAAATGCACACAAAGCCATCAGACCGAGCCATTCGCAAACTGAAGTGGGGTCCCGCAAACAGTATGAAACCCACCGAACCACAAGGCGCTGAACAACAGAAAAGCACAGTGACCGTACATAGCAGTTTGCATGAATGGACCCAGGGAGGGCAAAATGCTCAGAAACCCGCCAGGAAGCAAACTGGAGACCATGGAACAAGAGGGAAACCCTGCAAGCAGAGCACCCACAACAACAAGCAGTCCCAGGCAGTCCCCCAACGAGGGACGCACCAGGCCTGACATAAAGCACACAGCTCCTAAAATTCGCAGTCGGTCACCCACCCAGGTATGCCCAACCACAGAAATCAGAACGCCCACAAGGCAGTGGAAGCTGCAGCAACCACCGAGCCACAAGCATAAAGCCTCCCGGCAGCAACTGAAGCCGCAGGCACCAGGCACCCCAGGCAGGGTCCGAATCAGGTCAACTGACGTAAGCGCCGTGGGGTAAATTACAAGTGGCACTGGCCCACGGGGGCTGTATAACAGATGCACATGTGCAAACGTGTAGAATCCTCCTCACTCCGCATGCTGTCTGTGCCCCAGAGCTCAGGTGTGCAGCCCTATACAGTCTGTGATCGTCCTGATCTGGCAGAGATAGAGTCGCTCCGCTCGAGAGAAGCGGCCGCTCCCTGCGCCAGAACGCTACACCAGTAACAGGGCTCCCTCGGTCACTGAACCGCTGCTTGCCAACCAGGCCGGATATCGGGAAACAGCCGAGACCAGACGAGAGCAGGCGGGAACATGGAAGGAAGGCCGTAGGGTCCCACAGACCGCCCAACAGGCTGGAAGCATAAAAGACTGCAAAGCAGCACACACCAGAAGGCAGGGGGGCCGGGAGACAGCAACAAGTCCCCCCTCCACCCTCCAAGGGGCAGACAGGCGTACCCCCAGGAACCATGCCATGACACGGAGGGAAACAGCACAAGAGCAGCAAATGAGCAGGACTGCCCAAGGCGCCCGACCAGCAACCTCGCCAGGGTAAGAGAATCAGGAAACAGCGCGTGTTTCACCCGGCCAGGCTACAGGAAGATGCGCTCAGGAACCCAGAAGGAACCGGGAGACTGGCGCACCAGCTGCAAAGGGCCAGCTGGCAAGAAAGAGCAGGCCAGGAACAACCCAGCCACCCAGCAAGCCCTGCAGGCCAGGAGGCAAACTAGCAGACTCCCCCCCTGCACATCCAGGCAGCTGGACAGGGAGTGGAAGAAGAAAACGCCACTGCAGCCCAGCAGGAGCAGCACCAGCACCTCGTCTCAATTCTGTTGACAGACAGAACAAAAGAACTGGTGGAATGCTGGGTAAGTACTCCTTATGTACTCCCAGTGGGAGGGGCTAGGGTTTGGAGATGATTATCTCCACTTTGTTAATGAATGGGACGAGGACATAAGGGACCTGGTGATAATAATAAATTTTACCCTTCCGCAATCCAATGCTTTCCACTACTGTTGCACTAACTGGTGTGGGAATAGTTCATTTTACCCCTCTGCAATCCAGAGCTTTCCCTACTGTTGCACTCATTGGAGTGGGAATAATAATTTTTACCCCTCTGTAATCCAACACTTTCCCTACTGTTGCAGTGACTGGATTGGGAATTGCTTTTTTTTTGTTCGTTATAAAAAAATTTGTGTGAAATGTGTGGTGGGAATTGTAAATTGTAGTATTTTGTAATTGTATATTTTATGTAATTTAACATTTATTGAAGTTAGAATAGTAAATATTATTTTTGAATGGTGTAAAATATTTTGGTACTGTTGTATTGTTTTAGGTGGGGTAATTATGTTTATATTTATTTAGTAGAAAAATATTTTTTTAATGTGGTTGGTATATCTATTTATTTTAATTTGCAATATTTTATTTCATGTTGCAATTTATATAGTTATGTGTTTGATTTATTTTTATAATGATACTATAATTTGCAATATTTTTTGTTTGCAACTTATTTTAATTAAATCGTAAAATACGTGTGTTTTTTAAAAGTTTTATTTTAAATTAGATTGATTCTCTTTTTTATTATTTCATGTTTTTGGCATATTTAAATATGTTTACACATATTTTGACAACATTATGCTTTTTAATATTTTCTAAATTATATTATTAGTTAAAATATTAGTTTATATTTTTTAGATATGTATAATTGTGTACAACAACAGCACGATACCCTTTACATATGCACTATTTGAATTTCACGATAAGGTTTTGATTTGATTTATAGTCGATCATGTCTCAGTTCAATTATTACTGGATTAGCCTCAGGCAGCAACCCTCATACAATGCAGCAGGCTCTGAGGAGCCTGTGTACTGCTATAATCGGTTTTGTTTAGTTAATGTATAGGATTGGCTGTTTTTATCTGAGTTATCCTTTGGCGGGGCATGTATCATTCTAGGAATTAATTATCACGTCCAGTATTTATGATAATCCTTTGCATCAACACTGCTTTCTTATGAGTTTTAACTGACCTAATTTGCTTGTAATGCTTTCCTGATTCTTATCCTTTTTGGACTTATTGATTTGTAATTATTTTAAGTTATCGTACAAATAAAGCTTTATTCTCTCTTCTCTCCAAGCTCAGAAGACCTCATCAAGGTTTGTATATCATCATAATCTTAGAAGCCTAGTGACATTTTATTCTGGGTTCCTTGCAACAAAAATCGCTGAACTAAAGTTGTTTTCCTTTACTGCTTGAATTCCAAAGTAGCCTTCAGAGGCAGAAAGCTGGCTAGAGTATCTGGCTGCTGGAAATGAAAAAGTATTTTAGCAATCACTGTATGCATGTTTGTGTCTTTAAATGCAGTCGCGACCCATCCCCTGCCAACGTGGCGGGGTGGGCCGGGCTGGGGAAGAGAGGTGAAGAGGAGGTGGAGTAGTTCGGGGGACAATTTAAAAAAAATAATAACTTACTTTACAAAGCGACTGCTGCCGTCTCCCGCCGCACTCAGCTCTTCCTGCATCTGGGCACAGGATCCCAGAATGCACTGCGGCCAATCCTGACACTGCATGAAAGCAGCTTCAGGATTGGCCTGAGCACCGGCAATTTGCGCTTCCAGTCAGACTGGGAGCCTGTGCCTGCATTCTCCAGCCCAAGCAATGCAGATGAGGCTGGAAAGAGCTTCACTGCGCATGAGGGTTTAGCCAACCTGATACGGCCAGCCAAACCCTCATGCGCAGTGAAGGAAGTGCCCACCGTTCCCCCACCAGCACTGTCATCCATTGGACCCGCCCCCAAGAGTCCTGGGGGTGGGTCCAGGTTATGAAAATACAACGATAATAAAATGGGTTTAAAACCCGTTTTATTATGGGGTTATTTGAAGGTGGCAGCTGGTGGGGTGCTCCTCCACTCTAACGGAGCAGCCACCTCTGTCAGAATTTTTCTCATATTTTTGTGTTTTTACATAATCACTCATTAGATGCTTTAGATCTGACTACAGACCATTTTAGCGGTCTCATAAACCTCATGTCACCACCAGATACGTAAGACACACACAGCATATATCAAACACATATATCAAACACAAAGTACACAACACATCACGTACAGAAATGGGCATTTTGGTCACCCCTCTTCAGTTACTTGCTAGTTTAGTGAGCTCCCTTTAGGTATGGACTGTATGTTTTGCATCTTCCCGCACTATATCGCATCAAGCAATTAGTCACTGTCTTTGCTGCTGGGTGCTCATTCAGATCAGAGTGTCTGACTGATCCCTCTCTGGCTATCCACTCTTTTGCCATTTCTATACATCATCCCTTCCTACACTAATCACAGATCTTTTACTCACTGCCCACCCGATCTGATGTTTTGCCTCGCAACATCTAGTGGCAGCAATGAACAAATTAACCGTGAGCCCCCCACCTACGCCTATGTAGCCACTGTCCCATGCCGCCTACATCACTCCCCATTCCTCTTCCCCTACTTGCATCATCGTCCCGACTGAACTTTCTTTTTAAGATGCATACTTTTGATCAACAGGTTATAAGCAATTCTCCAATAAAATTCTGAGATGTTTTATGAGCTTTTGTTTTGTTTATGCTCCTGTGACCTGCAAATTACTCACAGATGTCTACAGTCAACACACTAAACCCCTCACATATCTTACCAGTGCTAGATTCTGGAACACATTGGCTAAACACACACAGATCTGTGTATGCACGTTTAACCAACTGAGCTAGATGTCTAGTGGCAGTGTTAGACCTTAGTGGACCAATGCGGGAACAGGAAAATCTTATTTTGGAAAAAGGTATGACGGGATGGCACAATGAAGATAGGGACAGTTAATCTGTGGGTTATCAGCATATCTGAGGTATTTGTGCAATCTCCTCTCCTAAAGAAATTGACCAGAAAACAAAATGCGATAGTAAAGATACTCCACCTGAAGTAATTTCTAACAAATTGACTCCATTGTTGATAGTTTAGGGGTTAAGGAACCTGCCGCTGACACCTATATGAATCCGGCAAGTCTCATGCTATAATCCTGCTAAGGTAGCTCAGGTGTCACTTCACTTGTTAGAGAAATCACTGTCTACTCCCAGGTAACAGATCTGATTTATGCAAAAAGCTTAGAGGGTGATGTGCCTGAAACAAAGTATCACCTGTAGGTTTTAGATTTGGGTTATATGTAAAACAGCTTAATTGGTTAATGCAGTTGTCGGGGAGTTCCTAGTTGGATCAACTGGTCACAAGTTACATTCCTGGTAAAGTAGTTCAGTGAGTTATGCACCCGCAACATATAATATGCAAGGCAACTCAATCTTTCTCATCAAAGGAGGTTGGTAAAATGAGTTATTTTGTGTAATATTATCACATATTATCAAGAGTAAAAGAGCAGTTAAGCTGCTAGAGTTGTTCAGTCCTGAAACAGGATGTAATCTGCAGGTCGCAAGCTTGAAACTGAGCTCCAAAAGGAGATGAGTACAATTGATAGGTAAACGATGGGATTACTACTACCTCACTGAAACGGGTCATAGTGGCACTTGTTTAGTATGCTGCTTAGAAAGGGCAGTGTGATCTGGAGTGCTGTATTAAAACAGTAGTGTGCTTTGCAGATTGTTATTATTACGTTACATTCACACAAAACCAGAAATACCTGACATTACTGCACAATAGTTTAAATAAATATGGTGTTTGAGAAAGTCTAAAGGCACTTCCAGATTTTTAATGTATGCCTTAGTTATTTGTGACGTGACAAGCTTGGACTTCATTCCCCTGTTGAGACGATGCTTCTGAAGATGAGGTATGAGAATCCAGCTGTACTCTCTTTGACCTCAAAAACCTAGTGCAGGTCCAGGAACTCCTCGGACAAAAGGAACTACTGATAGCAATTATGGTTGAGGGAAAGGATAGGCTATGTGCCTCCCGCAGGATGCTCTTAGCAACAACACAAAACCACTGAATGTGCAAGCAACACTACATGCATCCTGATTTTGGTACACTGCAAGTGAAACTCAGACAGGACCAATTGACCAATTACACGGGGTGGAATACTATAGCCTTATAGCCCGCCGTAGCGGGCTATTCCAGCTGTTAAAGGCCCGCTGCAGCGTTAAAGGCCCAAGCCGAAGGCGAGGGACTTTAACAAAGCAGAGGGACTTTAAAAGCCAGTATAGCCCTGCTACGAAGGGCTATAAGGCTATTAGAACATTCTGCCACTAGAGGGCAGAATGTTCTAACAAAACAAAGCCTTCAGGGAGCGCGAGGGGATTGAAATCCCCTCAGGCTCCCTGAAGTCTTTGTTCACAGCCAGAGGTGTGAACAAAGACACATTGGAATGTTGGTGCTCCGGGCTTATACCAACCATTATAAGCCCGGAGCACTCCATTGTTTTCAATGGAGCTCCCAACATTCCAATGTTCTAATATATGGTAATAGCTACTGGAATCGGAATTTGCCTGGTTCAACTAAATGGCGGTAATACAGTGTAATCAAATTCATTATGTGGTTATCTGTGAGTAGATTTAGGTTTGCTGGTTTGAATTTTATTGTGGCCAGCTACACATTTTCATGCTTCTTTAGTCAATAAAATGAGTACTGTTGAGTTAAGGTTTTTGGTGAGTGTTATTGCACACTTATATGTGTGTTGTTGTGTGTGTAAAAGGAACAGTAAGTACGTTTTCCACATAGGGACTTAAATCTCCATTTGTAGACTTCTTAAAGAAGACCATAATGATGACTAGATTAGAGGTTAAACAAATGAAAGAGAAAGAGTGCGAGAGAGAGAGAAAGAGAAACAGAGGCAGAAAAATAGAGAAGTGAATATAAGGAGAGGGAGAAAAAGTGAAAACCAGGAGAAACATCTGTGCACCAACATTTTATTACTCTGGCAAAGTGATGGAGGTAGAGTCTGTGTATGGAAATGTAATGCGTATCTCAAACATAGTGCCGTAGAAGTCCCCCTTCTCCATGCATGCACAGTGTGGAGGGCACCATGGGGTGCCCTCCACAGGGTGCACGCTTTTCCACACCCACCCCTTTTTGCAATAGGAGCCTGTGTACACTTTCGGTACATAGGCTCCAATTGAGTTCAATGGGAGTCTGACCAAACCAAGTCCGTCACTATACGGACACATCACTCGCGGAGTCGTTTAGAGAGCTCTCCGGATCCCAGGCATCTGGAGGGTTTTCCAAACTAAATCCGAATTCGTCCTTAAGTGTTACAAACCATGTAGGAGTACCTATGTTTCTTAACATGCATTTAAGTTGAATATATGAAGTTACTCTGCTAACAATTACTCCGCATACCATCACCACAAAATGTTTTACCACGCAAATTCAATCATCCCGCAATTTATTACAATGCAAACTTTTACCACGACTATACTTTTACCACGCATGCCATTTAACGCAAAGGCATACGTGGTAAAGGTATACTCCTAGTAAATGTTTTAAAGGTAAGTGAGAGTACCCTGCAAAACACACTAACCTACACTACACAAACACTACCCTAAACCCTAAAACACTACCCTACACTACACAAGCACTAGCCTACACTACACAAACACTACCCTAAACCCGAAAACACCACCCTATTACACTACCCCACACTACACAAACACTACCCTACACTACACAAACACTACCCTAAACCCTAAAACACTACCCTACACTACACAAACACTACCCTACACTTCACCAACACCACAACACTACCCTAAACCCTAAAATATTACCCTACACTACACATACACTACCCTACACTACACTAACACTACCCTAAACCCTAAAGCACTAACCTACACTACACAAACACTGCCCTACAATACACAAACACTGCCCTAATCCCTTAAAAATTAATGCCCACCCCAGGCCCATTCTACCTTACCTATCTCTCCTTGTGGTTTCTCTCTCCTTCTGCTTCCTGCATCACGTCGTCTTTCTGTGAGGGGCGGTGCATGTCGATGTGAGGAAACGGAAAAGCCTGTTTCCTCACAACGATGTGGATGGATCTTTTTTTTACAACGTATGTGCATTTACCATACATACCTTTACAACGATTTTCGTTGTAAAGGCATGCATGATAATTGCATATGCAGTGTAAAAAAATGTGCATTAATGGTATGCGGTGTAGGTGCACTATGCAGAGAAAAGGTATGCGGGGTCAAAGTCCACGTTGTAAAAAATTTGTTGTAAACGATATTTACCGTTTAAGTTCTCCATGACAACAATACCAATACTCATTGCTACCACTTTGGCATGCCATCAAATTAATTAACTGAGATTCTAACATTTCATCTCTTTTTTTTCAACTTTTCCATGAACTGTTTTGCAGAAACATGTTGAAGATGTACTCCTGTTTTTAATATGTGGTTTATTGCATATGAAAGTGAAGACAAATAGCTTTCAAAGAGTAGATGAAATATATATGGAATGCATTGTCAAAATCTTGGGTCTTCAAAATATAATCTTGTTGATCAGTGTTCTGAAGCTGGAATCTGTACAGCTCGGTCATCATATTGTCCACATTCTCCAGTGGGGAATAGCTGTGGAAAACAACGAGGTTCTAAACTTCTTTCCCATATGCTCATGGGAGTTCCCTCTGCTTCTTTCATCAGAAATAGTTCAATACTGTTTCCTATTATTTATTTTGTATGTAGAGGATGTATTGCATAATGTTCATAAATCACTTCAGTCCTGCACTTGTCCACTTTTTTCAATTTGGACACTTGAAATGATTGTTTCATCTGTAAGCATATTACCTCTTCATCAACATTTACATTCTTTTAATAAATATTATTCTGTACCAGGTGTAATGTAGCCTTTTGAAGTTTATTAACATCTACAAACTCTTGCCAGATTGTTCAACTCTTTGTTGGTACACCATTTACTAGAATAACTACTGGCTCATTTTCTTCTTTGTCTACATTAACAGTTTCAATGTTTTTTTTAAAATCTAAAGGTAAGTACACAACTCTTCCTTTGAGACCTTTTTGTAAATCTGTTGGTGGCAGCTTACCTGTTTTAGTCTCCATTTGAACTATGGCCTGAAATGGATGGACAGATTGAATAAGAATAGGCTTATATATATTTAAATCTGCCAATTCCTAAGTAATAAGTACTAACTCTAAGTTGTTATGTACCGCTCTAGCTGGCATTTTGTTTTCTTCTAATTTGTTGTGACAGTAGTTACAAATAACTTGATCACTACCCAATTCAAACTGACCTTCTGCCAACAAATTAACACCAAATTGCTGCTACTTATCACTGTTTTCCTTTTCACTTTTTAAATATAAATTAAAATTCCTAATTTGACTTCTATAGTGTGTACATCAACAACAAACCAAATATAGTTTGGTTTTTCAGATGAAATTGTGTTAAACTTTGTAATTTCTTCTGAAAACTCATTAATACTAATCTCTTTCATGTGCTCTTCAACACCTACACTTATAAAATTCTCAGTTTCTCTACACTCATCTTCTGATCCAAAAAAACGAAACTGTATATCATCACACACTTTCTCTATGTCAGATTCAGAACCGTGCAAAAGAGCTGAGTTCATATGACTTAAACATAATGCAGGACTTTTTACATAGTAGAGTCTCCTTACCAACTTCCACATTTCAGTTTGGTGTACAGCTAACATTCTTAAATGATGAAAAGTACTTTGGCACACTTTTCTTGAAAGACAAGCAAGAGAATGACCTTGCAACTTAGTATATTTTACATGGATCTAGTCCTTGTAACATCTTAATCTTTTGTATGACACTTTTTTTGGCATATCCTCATGGAAAAAATTGTAATATGTCAATAGATTCCTGTTGAATACTGTAACTACTGCTACAATCCCACTTATATACAGGAGCTTGTGAACACCTCCCTTGAACTTCTTCAGCTATTACGTCTTCCACATTGCTAACCATTTTTCCTTTGGAATCAGAGAACCATGGTGCATCTCATAGCATTGACCACTAGTATCAACTGCATGTATCTAATGTGTTCTGCTGAAAATAACTTTTTTCATTAAAGAAAGGCTCAGTACTGGAAGTGTGCTTCCATTCACCACTGAAAGTATTACAGAAGTTACTTCTATTAACCAGTGTTTCTCTTTTACGTTTCTCCTTCATAAACACCATTGTTTGTCCAATGTTCTCATTCTCTTTTATATTAATATAAATAATTTTCGTTTGATCTCAAAAGCCTTATTTACTACATTTCCTGTTGCTTTTTCTTATAAGCTACTCACTGAGATACCGAGCCTAAGGGAAACACTAACCCCTAGACCCAGAGTGACATATAGGAGGGGCAAGAACCTGAGAAATATATTGTGCTCCAGTTACATCACCACACCAAGGACTGCCACCTGATTATCTGATACAATCAAGGGCTTCTACACCTTTAAAAATGTTAACATTTGCAGATTGGGAAAAGATAAATCTAAATCCTTTAACTTCTTTACTGGTCAAGTATATGACATCAATTATTTCATCAATTACAATACAAAATATGTCACCAATGTCCTGGGTTGCCCATGTAACAAAATCTACTTGGGCAGCACCATAAGATCTCTGAAAATGAGAATCCAGGAACATTTGCGAGCAGTACGCAATGGTGATAATAAATATCCTATGACCTTCCACATGCAAGAAAACCATGCTCTTGATAATGATTTATGGTTTATGGACATGGATCATGTACCGGTACACCCAAGAGGTGGGGACAGGGAACTATACCTTAGGAAGAACGAAGGAGGGTGGATTTGTAAACTTCGTAGGGTGGAACTAGGGCACAACAGTGATGAAGAGATGCATTATTTTCTTTAAAAATATGGAGGGACTACCTTTATCTCCATATCATCCCAATCGAGGTACTATGCCTTGATTTAATGTATGTGATTCTCTTTCTGAGTAGCCTATATTTTTTGAACATGGTCTTACTGGGTATATATGATTATATATCCATCATCATGGCTCTCTGGGTTCTTAATCTTAACCATATTTGTTCTAGTCCCTACTAAGTCTCTGTAAACTAAAATTATCTTATCCACCTGGAGAGGCAATGCAACTGTAATTCTAATTTGACTCTACCTGCCTTCACCTCTTCCCTATCCCTTCTTACTCCCTCCCTTTTCTTTGTCCAGTGGCAAAGGAGAGGCAATGCAACTGTAATTTTATTTTGACTGTACCTGCTTTCACCTCTTCCCTATCCTTCCTCACTCCCTCTCTTTTTTTTGTCCAGTGTGTATGGTATGTTTTTTATGAATACTTGAACACACAGATTGTGTTTTCTGGTGTGGATTTACTCGTGAATATTCACAACCTAATTTCCATTTACTATGTTTCATTTACCTTGCAATCTGCACTGGTTTATTACCGAGTATGTATACCCCATTGATCAATCCGTAAGCTTTATGATATGCTCCCCCTGCTCTGCTTACTTGCTGAGGAGGGAGGCTGTGGCAGTGTAAACTAGCCACATATGGGGCGCAATACACTTAGAGCCCACATATACCTAGACTGCCCCTTGAGGTATGGCCAGTTTACATATTACTAAAGCAGCCAGGTATCGGGTCTGCTAGATTGGTGACATTTTTGATACACATCAATAATAACTCACCCTCCTAAGATGGCGGCCGTTTTTGAAACTCTTATTAAAATATTATGACATGGATTGACACACACTTCAGTTTGCCTTATGATCGGTAATATATTATTTTTTCTTTCTCTGTTTCTTCTCTAATTCTAAAGGGCCTGCCCGCTCTCTCCCATTCTGTCGTTAATTTATCGTTGTTAAATGAGAATGTACCGCTTTGTTTTAACAGTACATAATTGTTCATGAATTGTAGTTGTTTCATTTAATTTAATGTTCTTTCTCTGAAATCTTCTATCATTTAACGATGTAGGCAAAAATAGTACGTAGAGACTGAAGGTTATGACTCTAGAACCTACTTTTACGACTCCAAGATGGCGATCCAATTCATTCCTTTCGCCTGTAATACGACTACACTCCCGGTTCCTGAAACTCGCCGCTCTCAGCTGTACCGTATCTCGGGACTCCTGCAGGCTATTTAAATAAGGTAGAGATTCAATGTGCTCTCTACCGTCGTCACGCCGCAGGAGCGTTCCCGGGTCGGATCTGCGCCATATTCAGGTGAGGAAGGATTACGCGATAGAGATCAGGGACTGCAGGCTACAGGCAGCCTTCGTTTGTAGATCCTCCATAATAGGTGGTTCTTTGGGCAGGGTCGGGGCATCTCTTAAATTGGACTATGGTGGTGGCATCCCGCACTGGGGGCTGACAATTCTACTATTACATAAATTGATTTAAAACAAACTTTTTAATTATAATGGTACAAGGAACCCCTATGTAGATAAGAAAGGGGGGTTGTACATAGTGTTATTGTCATAAGTGTCAACCTGATCTAAACATGTATCTGGGCATATGTTGACATTGGTATTTTTGTTCCCAGGCAGGATCAGGTGATTGTCCATTTGTACCTCCACCGCCCTTCATTATGATGAGATAGCTGGACAAATCCTTGCTAGGATTATTATGAGGCTGGCTGTCTTTGCCCCAATATAAGGAATACACATACTGCCGTTCTTAAGAAGTGAGTATTCCAAATAGTGTCAACCTTATTAGATCTAGTCGCATAAGTATTGACCATGGCTGTTGGATCTTTATAGCCTGATTATATTTATTTTCCCCTTGTATAGCTCCAGTGGATTTGCATTTGCTGCTATTGTGCTTGAAGTTATAACTTATCGTGGATACCCTGACGTTGACATCCCTCAGGAGTGCCCCTAATTATTTTTACGGTGGGTTTATCCTTTATGCTCCTCATTCGGTATCCCATATAACCTTTAGACATTGGATTATAGTATCTATCTACTATAGTAAGGATACAATGGTCATACTTATTCCTCTGCTGTATGTGGTGATATGTATCGCTTTCAACATCCCCTTTATTTCTGTGTCTCACAAGCACACTTCATCTTTTTGTTCTTGTGACTTCAATTCTTCCCTTCTAATCTTTACACTTTCTCTCTCAGGTCTTTCTCTTTAACTAGGCGTGTTTATCAGTTGTGCGTTTTTCTCTTTGATTAAACTTCTTGTGCTCACATATGGTTTTCCTTCCTGTTTTTAGCTTCTCTCACATGTATATATTTAGAATTGGCACACATCAATGTAGTTTGCTAAAAGTGTCAAAAAGTTGGGTCCAGTCTTGATTGTAATGTGTATAATGGATGTAATGTCTTGGTATTGTATTGGTCCTTCTGCCCTTCTTTTGACTCTTTTTGGTTATATATGATTATGTAAATAGCAGTCTTTTCTTCATTACATGTATTAATTTTTTGTAGTCTATGTTTGTATTTTGTATTGAGCGTTGTATATTTATATATGTATATATATATATGTGTTAATTTTACAGCCCTGAAGAAGTCCACCTGTCTGGACGAAACGCATCAGCTGTTTTTTTCTAATTACGAGTGAATTTTATACACTTTAGATAAAAGAAGAATATTTGAAGAATACCAAAAATACGGACCTGATAATTTATAATGTGCCTGGTCTGTTTTGCTAAGTGGTACACCTTTGCAGTTTTGTAAAACTATTAAAATCCTGTATTGGATTGCACCATGGCAGTGATGCATTAACAGTGTGCACACTCATTCAGTGGGGGACTACCACTATATGTATATTAATTTCGGAATATCGGGTCAGGTGCTAGCCTTTTGCAGGGTTCACTGTCTAAGCATGCTTCATACAACTTGAGAGCTTTATTTGGATCTCACCATGGGTGGAAAACTAGAGTGCTGAAGGCCAGAAATTGGAGTATATTGGTAAATCTTCTTCAAAATCCTATCAATAGCTTTGCGTAGCATGTTGCTGGTTAGCATGTAGGAGAGCTATCAGAGATGGGAACCTATCCAGTCGTTGAAAAGCAGAGTGGGCTGCACCAGGCTGCAGTTAAAGAATGACGCAAAAGTTGGTTTTGTAGGGAAGTAGACCCAGGGTGATGTTTGATCTGAGCACACAAATTGATTGTGTCGAAATGTCAACAATTAATATACGTGTTCCATAATGCAGTTGAGCATATCCCACATCTAAATATTAAGGATGTATGCTTGATTCTATATGAACCATGTTTGGACACCCCTTTGAGTAATTTTTAGGTCGAGCATTCAAGACCTCTTCTATATACTTTAGGATAGACATATATGTGTATGTACTTTGTGGTCTCTGGAGATCAGCCCAAGGACTTTTCTGCTTCCACTTAGGGATTTTTTTTCTGTTCAACTGCCTTTATTTAACTTTCTTGATAGAAAAGGACCAGCAGATGTCAGTAAAATACCAGAATCACTATAGCATTCTCTAGATTCCAGTGCATAGAAATTGTGTTTCACGAGCACCCGTAGACTATAATATTTTTTTTATATCTTGTAATCTTCAGTAAGGAACCGACGCATCACCTCCCCGGGTGGCAGTAAAGAACCGAAGCATCACCTCCGGTAGAGCAAGGAACAGAAGCATGACCTTCCCTGTGCATCAGGAACCCACACATCACCTTCCCTGCGTCTGTCTTTGCATACGATTTTGACTCATTCTATGTACTTTGTGTTAAAAGTGTTGCATCTATAGCTTGCTATGGACAGAACTGTTTTACCTTTTAAAAGTCACATCTTGATAACTGTATGTTGGATTTTTGTTTTGGCCTTGTTTGGTTTAGATGGAGATGACCTATTTTTCTAAACTGGTGTGGTGTCCATTTGTAGTGTTTTCACTGTATTACTGTATGTGTGTACAAATGCTTTACAATCTGTCTCTGAGATAAGCTGTCTGCTCGTGCCAAGCAACCAAGGGGGTGAGCAGGGATTGTCTAAGGGCCTAACTCCCTTACCCTGACTAGAAGCAAGGGTCCCTACTTGGGCAAAGGTACAAACCATTGCCAATGAGAGACCCCTCATTTTTAACACCTATGTAATGTCTGGCGTATTTAAATGTTTTGCAGTTGTGATTCACTGTGTCCATTTTGTATTTATTAGTTGTTCATTTTTGTACATGTTAAGTAATAGTCCTGTTGTAATTCTCCACTGTATGTGACTGTTCACATACTACGTCTTACTTCACAAATCTTTGTTGTCAATGATTTATTCCTCGATTACTAACCTCATGGTTTATGTCATTGATGTGGCCATTCCAAGTTAAACTGGAAGAAAAGAGGTTTATAGAAGTAATATTGCACTTCCCTACAGAACCAACTCTTGCTCCATACTACTAGTCTTCACGGATTTTGCAGGATACTGGGCTACCCCATTAACCATAACTGCAGTTCAAGAATGAGACATAGTGCAAGAGCTCTACATGGATTTGGGTGCTGCTATAGAAAAAGTACAATAGCAATGCTGGACTGGTCAGGAATAAGGTGCAACCTCAAAGTTTCATCTCCCTATAGTTTATATTTGTAAAAACACTGTAAATTGCAGGGATGCAATTATCATTAACAGTTCAGTCTTATTGTAATTTAGTATTTCCTCCTTATCTCTGAATTTCAAAGTGCCTGGTAGTGCTAGCAAAATTTTCAGTCAAATGAAATTTCCACAATGTGATGAGTGTTTTTTATTATAACGTGCTAGGGCATTACCAGCAGTCATACAAAGACGCCCACTCTCTAACATTGTCTTTCTCTACAGCGGAAAAAGCAAAAACTAGGAGAAATAAAGCATTTCTCCTCATTTCGCCACCTTAAGACCAGGTTTTTTCTAGTCTTAAGTTTGGGGCTACCTTCTATATTAACGCTGCCCTTGTAAATGGGAGGTAGCGTCAAACTCAATGGGTGTTGCGGTGGACGCCACTTTCATGCTCATTCACAAAACAGTGTGAAGGGGGCCCTATTTACTAGACAGCGTTAAGACGCGTTAATCCACTTAACTAGGGTTAACCCTGCCTTGTGAATAGGGCTAAGCCCCTATCGCCACCACAACATCACTGAAAGTGACGGTGGGGTGACGATAGGGGCTTGAGAATATGCCCATGCTTTTTTTTTTAAAGAATGGTGCTAAAATCAGTGAAAGAGACTAATGATAGTGTCTAAAAGAAACAGGGAATGAAAGGGAAACTGCTGAGTTTCATTGTGATCTTGGGCATATTTCTTTGTAGAGCTATGTTATACTTAATCAATCATGAAATGGAGGAGTGTAGCCTAAAAGACAGCACTTCTGTTTGAGGCTTTAGTCTTAAAATTCTATCACTTGAGGGATAGCGATTGCTCAGCTATCAAAACTCTGAACCCCTAACAACTGTGTAGCCTGAGACATGGGCCTGTTTTTTTTCAAACCCTTCAATCCTCAGCCAGTCAAGAGAACGCGCTGCTGTTTAAATCAAATGCCTGTAGCAGTAGTCTATTATTTTAGATTACATCATGAACATATAATAAAAGTATGATATTTATTGTAGTTGCCCTGCAAGTGCCAGATGCTAAGGTTTTATAGGGTCAAATTACACAAACATTATTTTGCCTTTAGAGACCAATTGCATAGTCAAGAAGTTTCTGGCAACTTGGGCAAGTATGTATTCTCTCCGTGAAGGGCATAGGCTAGGCTCTTCTGGCCAGAAAAATAAGGACGAAAAATTATATTGATACAATATGTTGACACAATTTATGTTCTAATCATAACATCATTGCAACAGAGCCTTGATTATCGATTAGGAGTTTGTCCAAAATATAGATTCTCCTACAAAAAACGCAGTGGGTAGTGATATCAGTGATTTAAGTGTTCAGGTGCTATTTCCAATATTTTCAGTCCAGTGGATGATATTCAAACCAATTTTAATAACAAGACAAAAAATTTAGAGTATTTAAAATTTAAAAATTTAAAAAATATTTCTAAAGCGCAGCGTACACCTTGCGGTTTCTTGGCGCTAGGGGGATTGGCAACTGAGGGAGAGAGACCAGAAGAAAAGATAAGAGGAGATATTAAAAGAGTTTAAGAGGGGAAGGCCTGGCTGAAGAGAAACGTTTTCAGATCTCTACGAAAGGGGAGGTACTGAGTGGCAGAGCGGAGATGGTCAGGGAGTGAGTTCCAGAAAGTTGGAGCCAGGGTGGAAAAGCTGGCCCCGCCCCACTTTTTGCGTGTGAAACGAGGGGTCTGAAGAAGGGACTTAGAGGAAGACCAAAGTACTCTTGCAGGTACATACGGATTGATTAATGAAGAGATAAAAGCGGGGGCAGTGCCCTGACGGGCCTGGAAGGCCATGCAGCCGATCTTAAAAAGGGAGCGTTCTTTTACAGGGAGCCAGTGAAGCTCCCTGAGAAGGGGGGTGGAATTGTGATAACGAGGAAGGCCATACACCAGCCGAGCTGCCTGGTTCTGGATAATCTGGAGTCTACGCAAGCTGTACGCGGGGATACCGTGGTAGAGAGCGTTTGCGTAGTCCAGTCGCGATATCACTAGTGCGGCCATGATGATCTTAAGTGCCTGGGGGGAAAAAAAACGGGAAACAGTGCGGATAGTGCGGAGAGTGAGGAAACAAGAGGATACCACGGAACTAATTTGTGAATGAAGAGTGAGCTGGTTGTTTATTTTGACACCGAGTGTTTTGACCGTGGTGGAAGGGGTAGGTGCGGGGCCAAGAGAGGGGGGCCAAAAGAAAGAGTTCCAGGGGCTGGATGAACCACCAGTGAGAACCAGCTCGGTTTTATCCGGGTTCAGCTTAAGGTGGTTGTGGTTCATCCAGTCCCTGATGAATGTCATAGTTGACTGGAAGTTAGAGACAGAGAGAGGAGAGGGAGATAGATCAAAGATAAGCTGGAGGTCGTCCGCGTAATTATAAACGGTGACCTCCAGCTGTTGGAGTGCGAAAATGAGAGGAAAGATATAGAGATTGAAAAGCAGAGGGGAGAGAGAGGAACCCTGGGGAACACCGCAGGTGACAGGGAGAGGGGTGGCCGTGAAGTCGCCTAGCCGAACCGCCTGAGTGCGGTCCCTCAGAAAGGAGGAGAGCCAGACCAGAGCTGATCCCCCGATACCAGCCGCCTTGACACGGGTAAGTAAGATGGTATGGTCCACCGTGTCAAAGGCGGCGGAGAGATCAAGGAGGACCAGTGCCTGGTGTTTGTTCTCATCCATGCCCCTTCTGAGTTTGTCTAAGACTGCGACCACGACTGATTCGGTCGAATGCCTGGGGCGGAACCCGGCTTGGCGGGATGCCAGTCCTCCATTTGCCTCAACATGGGCGCTAAGTGCCGCGGTGACGTGGCGTTCCATCACCTTGGCCAGAAAGGGTAGCAGGGAGATGGGGTGGTAATTGGCCGAGATGGAAGGATCCGCGCCAGGTTTTTTCAGGATGGCACTATTGTAGCTGCCTTTAGCACAGAGGGCACTACGCCCTGTGCCAGAGAACTGTTGAGGAAGGCGATGGGGGGGTCAGGGCAGCCGAAGTAAATTTGCTGCAGGACTCGTGCCGGGCAGACGTCCGCAGGAGACCCCGACTTCACTTTGGGAAGTATCTCTAAAAAAGAGTCCTGAGTGAGAGGGGGGATGGAGGTAAAAGGGCATAGGACGAAAGGGGGGGAGGGATCGACGAAGGCAGACGAGGGTGGTGGGATGTTGGTCTTGATGGTAGCAATTTTCTCTAAGAAGTAGGTATTAAGTTGGTCGCAGAGAGACTGGGAAGGAGGAACTTGGGACGAGGTTCGGTCTGAGAATGCCAGGTCATTCACTATGCCGAAGATTTCCCTGGGTTTGTTTTTTGCAGAAGTTATTTTTGAAGAAAAGTAGGAGGTTTTTGCGGCCAGGATTGCTGTTTTGTATTTAGCCAGTGCTGATAAGAAGTGGGTTTTTGATAAGGGGCTGTAATTTTTCCTCCATTGCCTCTCCGCCCGTCGGGCGCTCAGTTTGAGATCTTTTAGGTGGTCATTGAACCATCTATTGGAGTCCTTAGGTCGACGGATGGAAATGCGGCGTAAGGGAGTATCATGTGCACATTGTCCTCACCAATATCAGTCCACTAGTAATGGTGTTAACTCGTCGACCCTAATTCAATGAATACAGGGTTATTATCAGGACCAAAGTGGTAGCAACCTACAAGGAGATGAGCCAAAGTAAATTCAAATGATTCCATTTAAAAATTGCTTAGTATAAGCAAGCCTGTCACGCAAAAATGAGAACATAGCTAATGCACAATGGCTGGGTTAAGAACTGAAGAAGTACCAGAAGTTGAGTACAACAAAATAATCTATGAAAGAATCACAGTATAAGAATATCACCAAAGGCAGGGCCACTTGGTTGTATGATGGTACAACGCAGGTAAATACATTACATGCCTTTGTCACTGATTTTTTATCATGCATGTTTTTGCCGCGAATATACCTTTACAACTCATGCAAAATACCAAGCATTGTTTTTAGATTTAAAAACAAATTATTTGTGGAAGGAGACCCCCCAGCCCCCTCCAATTTACCTTAAATGTGTGGTATTGGCATGCATTGTAAACGCATATTCCCGGTAACAATATGCGTTCTAACAAATGCGTGGTGAAGGTACAACGAGGTAAAAACCTCATTTTAAAGGGTGTTTGCCAGGCCACTTGAACTGTGATTGTGCGGCAGCAGCGTTTTTTGATTAATTATAGATTTGCTGCATTAACTACATAATCCATAATCTGCAACAAAATCTTCAGATTTGAACAAAACTATTTGTTTCTAGCTCAAGCGCTTTCTACACAGCGGAAGGCCCTTTGCAAAGGTTGCCTGGTCACCTTTCAGATGTTTATTCTTATAAGCTACTCACTGAGATACCGAGCCTAAGGGAAACACTAACCCCTAGACCCAGAGTGACATATAGGAGGGGCAAGAACCTGAGAAATATATTGTGCCCCAGTTACATCACCACACCAAGGACTGCCACCTGATTATCTGATACAAACAAGGGCTTCTACACCTTTAAAAATGTTAACATTTGCAGATTTGGAAAAGATAAATCTAAATCCTTTAACTTCATTACTGGTCAAGTCTATGACATCAATTATGTCATCAACTACAATACAAAATATGTCACCTATGTCCTGGGTTGCCCATGTAACAAAATCTACTTGGGCAGCACCATAAAAGACCTCTGAAAATGAGAATCCAGGAACATTTGCGTGCAGTACGCAATGGTGATAATAAATATCCTATGACCTTCCACATGCAAGAAAACCATGCTCGTGATAATGATTTATGGTTTATGGGCATGGATAATGTACTGGTACACCCAAGAGGTGGGGACAGGGAACTATCCCTTAGGAAGAACGAAGGAGGGTGGATTTGTAAACTTCGTATTGTGGAACTAGGGCACAACAGTGATGAAGAGATGCATTATTTTCTTTAAAAATATGGAGGGACTACCTTTATCTCCATATCATCCCAATCGAGGTACTATGCCTTGATTTAATGTATGTGATTCTCTTTCTGAGTAGCCTATATTTTTTTAACATGGTCTTACTGGGTATATATGATTATATATCCATCATCATGGCTCTCTGGGTTCTTAATCTTAACCATATTTGTTCTAGTCCCTACTAAGTCTCTGTAAACTAAAATTATCTTATCCACCTGGAGAGGCAATGCAACTGTAATTCTAATCTGACTCTACCTGCCTTCACCTCTTCCCTATCCCTTCTTACTCTCTCCCTTTTCTTTGTCCAATGGCAAAGGAGAGGCAATGCAACTGTAATTTTATTTTGACTGTACCTGCTTTCACCTCTTCCCTATCCTTCCTCACTCCCTCTCTTTTTTTTGTCCAGTGTGTGTGGTATGTTGTTTATGAATACTTGAACACACAGATTGTGTTTTCTGGTGTGGATTTACTCGTGAATATTCACAACCTAATTTCCATTTACTATGTTTCATTTACCTTGCAATCTGCACTGGTTTATTACCGAGTATGTATACCCCATTGATCAATCCGTAAGCTTTATGATATGCTCCCCCTGCTCTGCTTACTTGCTGAGGAGGGAGGCTGTGGCAGTGTAAACTAGCCACATATGGGGCGCAACACACTTAGAGCCCACATATACCTAGACTGCCCCTTGAGGTATGGCCAGTTTACATATTACTAAAGCAGCCAGGTATCGGGTCTGCTAGATTGGTGACATTTTTGATACACATCAATAATAACTCACCCTCTTAAGATGGCGGCCGTTTTTGAAACTCTTATTACAATATTATGACATGGATTGACACACACTTTAGTTTGCCTTATGATCAGTAATATATTATTTTTTCTTTCTCTGTTTCTTCTCTAATTCTAAAGGGCCTGCCCGCTCTCTCCCATTCTGTCGTTAACTTATCGTTGTTAAATGAGAATGTACCGCTTCGTTTTAACAGTACATAATTGTTCATGAATTGTAGTTGTTTCATTTAATTTAATGTTCTTTCTCTGGAATCTTCTATCATTTAACGATGTAGGCAAAAATAGTAAGTAGAGCCTGAAGGTTGTGACTCTAGAACCTTCTTTTACGACTCCAAGATGGCGATCCAATTCATTCCTTTCGCCAGTAATACGACTACACTTCCGGTTCCTGAAACTCGCCGCTCTCAGCTGTACTGTAGTTCAGGATTCCTGCAGGCTATTTAAATGAGGTAGAGATTCAATGCGCTCTCTACCATCGTCACGCTGCAGGAGAGTTCCCGGGTTGGATTTGCACCATATTCAGGTGAGGAAGGATTACGCGATAGAGATCAGGGACTGCAGGCTACAGGCAGCCTTCGTTTGTAGATCCTCCATAATAGGTGGTTCTTTGGACAGGGTCAGGGCATCTCTTTAATTGGGCTATGGTGGTGGCATCCCGCACTGGGGGCTGACCATAATAGGTGGTTGTTTGGGCAGGGTCGGGGCATCTCTTAAATTGGACTATGGTGGTGGCATCCCGCACTGGGGGCTGACAATTCTACTATTACATAAATTGATTTAAAACAAACTTTTTAATTATAATGGTACAAGGAACCCCTTTGTAGATAAGAAAGGGGGGTTGCACATAGTGTTATTGTCATAAGTGTGAACCTGATCTAAACATGTATCTGGGCATATGTTGACATTGGTATTTTTGTTCCCAGGCAGGATCAGGTGATTGTCCATTTGTACCGCCAGCGCCCTTCATTATGATGAGATAGCTGGACAAATCGTTGCTAGGATTATTATGAGGCTGGCTGTCTTTGCCCCAATTTAAGGAATACACATACTGCCATTCTTAAGAAGTGAGTATTCCAAATACTGTCAACCTTATTAGATCTAGTCGCATAAGTCTTGACCATGGCTGTTGGATCTTTATAGCCTGATTATATTTATTTCCCCCTTGTATAGCTCCAGTGGATTTACATTTGCTGCTATTGTGCTTGAAGTTATAACTTATCGTGGATACCCTGACGTTGACATCCCTCAGGAGTGCTATGGTCGTTTAGCAGCTGGCCATTTGAGGTGGGCAATATCTTATTACACTTATGTGATATGTCCAGGCTGTGCAGCTCTCTATATCCTTGCTGCCAGTTCTTCTATTTCAAACCAAATCCCTCAGGAGTGCCCCTAATTATTTTTACGGTGGGTTTATCCTTTATGCTCCTCATTCAGTATCCCATATAACCTTTAGACATTGGATTATATTATCTATCTACTATAGTAAGGATACTATGGTCATAGTTATTCCTCTGCTGTGTGTGGTGATATGGATCGCTTTCAACATCCCCTTTTTTCTGTGTCTCACGAGCATACTTCATCTTTTATTTCTTTTGACTTCAATTCTTCCCTTCTAATCTTTACACTTTCTCTCACAAGTCTTTCTCCTTAACTAGGCGTGTTCATCAGTTTTGCGTTTTTCTCTCTGATTAAACTTCTCGTGCTCACATATGTTTTTCCTTCCTGTTTTTAGCTTCTCTCACATGTATATATTTAGAATTGGCACACATCAATGTTGTTTGCTAAAAGTGTCAAAAAGTTGGGTCCAATCTTGATTGTAATGTGTATAACGGATGTAATGTCTTGGTATTGTATTGGTCCTTCTGCCCTTCTTTTGACTCTTTTTGGTCATATATGATTTATGTAAATAGCAGTCTTGTCTTCATTACATGTATGTTCTTGTATTGATTTTTTGAAGTCTATGTTTGTATTTTGTATTGAGCGTTGTATATTTATATATGTATATATATATATATATGTTAATTTTACAGCCCTGAAGAAGTCCACCTGTCTGGACGAAACGCGTCAGCTGTTTTTTTCTAATTACAAGTGAATTTTATACACTTTAAATAAAAGAAGAATATTTGAAGAATACTAACAATACGGGCCTGATAATTTATAATGTGCCTGGTCTGTTTTGCTAAGTGGTACACCTTTGCAGTTTTGTAAAACTGTTAAAATCCTGTATTGGATTGCACCATGGCAGTGGTTGCATTAACAGTGTGCACACTCATTCAGTGGGGGACTACCTCTATATTTATATTAATTAGGAATATCAGGTCAGGTTGAGGAAATATGAATTTTTATGGTCAGTTGTGTCCCCTATCTAGACCCCAACGGCTCCATGTACATGCTACAAGTACATGTATGTTCCCTCCACTTCAAGCTATGAAGACGCAAATACAATTGTGTCCAACGTTAATATGTACTCTTTCATATCTGCCATGAATGGGCTAGATATTCCGTTCCTAAGTATGCCTTGCCACCGTCTTTATATGGTATACTTTTCACGTTTCCCAGCTCTGGCAAGGTAGGCCCTGAATTCTGCCATCGAGCTTTTCCTGCTTCTGCCTCTGAATGCTCCAGCCTGGACCTGCATATGTATTCATGAACTTTGTCTTACTTCCTGCGCGGCTAACGGTGCCTAGCCCGGCCTGTTGCCTGCCAAAACTGTATTCAGCCTTCAAGTTATCTGTTCCGCTCCTCAAGAAATGCATTCCTGTCTAAATAGCTTAGGTAAACATCCCTCTAGCTGCAGAGCAAAGGGCCCGGCCTTACTGTCTCCGTGCAAGTAATTCATGACTCTCGTTACCATGGTAGGCCCATGCCCCCCTCGCATCTCATATAGACACTTAGACGCCTGTACACGCACTAGCAGTCAGTATAGAATAGGATCTGTCCGAGAAGACCTTTCCTTCTAGATAATATAGTTCTTTAAACACAAGATATTAGATATGATTTAGGACTAGGTTGTCCTGACACCCCAGACTTCTGTCTCCTCATGTAGGGCTAAATGTCAAGTTCCCTTCACCCTCTAGTTACACGTCAATCACACGTCATGCGGCTGCGCGCGCATCTCTGCCATGTATTTCCGCTGACTTTGCAGGATTCTCTTATGGATCCACCCACTTGTGTCATCATCATAATGACGTTTTTAGTATACGCCTCTATGCACGCTTATTGTAACGCCTTTTCTATTACGTATGTGTATTCTTATCAGTTGTTACGCCTCCTGCATCTGTCTTTACTGTAATGCACTTCAATATAAATATGACAACTTGTCAATAATGTATTGCTGATCCCTTCCTGAACCTTCGTGGTGACGGAACTCGATTGCCTGGTTCGAACCATCATTCCTTTGTAAGGAATAAATACCCTATTATACCCTCGAATACCACGGATTCTGCCTCTTATTTTTACTGAGTTATTCATATTGTATTTTACCGCATAAATTAAGTCTAGGTAATTAAAATTTACCACATAATTGGCGCCCGAATAGGGACACCTCTCACACCCCACGCGCCGGAGGTGCGTTGCAGACCCGGTCTCCGGCCACAGCCGGACGGACAATTACGCGTACCCGCAGGATTTCCTGTATCTCCCTCAGGCCAACGGGGGCGACTGAGGCTGCGATCAACACCCAGACGAGGCGGTGAGGAGTGCGGAGAATCCCGACCAGAGCCTAGCTGAGAGAGCAAGATCCGAGGTATACAGAGGCCCGCCAGATTCCGAAGTTCCGAAGTATCTAAGTCACGAGTCGAGTCCAGTCCAGTTTGGTCTAGTCCAGTCCAGACTTCCGAGGCCTTCCGTTCCGTGCTTCCCGGTGAGTACCGTTGCTGGGGACGCATCTAGACGTGCACATTAGTTTGTGCCGGTCAAGACGGGTCTGGGTACACAGACCTGGTCTGCACTGTTTTAGCAGTGTATCTGTACTGTTTAGCAGTACATACAGTATATTTAGTATTATGCAGTTAACTAGTTTTATTCTAATTGTTATTGTTCGTTCTAAAAAGTTTTGATATGTTTTAATGTCGTGGTATGAGTGATTGTTCGATCTTCATTATTGTGTTTATTGTATAAATTGTGTTCAGGTCCGAGTGAAAGTAAGAATTAAGTAACAAGATTCAAGATGCCGTTATTTTCAAAATTAAGACAGATAAAAACTAGAAAAGGGATACTCGAGGAAGCTGTTCCTATCCCACCTAGGGACACTCCAGGGTACTTTATGTACCATAAACATGGCCTAGATGCCGTATTATATCTTGATCTATGGGTGGACTACACCAAGGATTTGGCAGAGAGTCAGAGATGGCCCGCTGCTGGAACATGGGATGCAGATTGCATCATGAGAATAGAAGAAGCGTTATGGAAAAAGAAAGCCAGACAGTCACAGAAAGATGCCATTGAACTATGGCGTAAAGAATCGCATAGGCGCACAGAGAAAGCGCTCAGAAAGGAAGAGAAAAGTAGGGAAGATTTAGAAAAGGCCCGGGAAAACATATTAATTGACGAAGGTACCCGAATAAAAACAGAACAAGTGGACAGACAACGAAACACTCTTATGAATGGTATGTATCCTCTTCTGGCCGAGGGTTTGCCTAAGGCCACTTTGGAGGTACCAGAAGACCTGCCACCTCCGTTACTCCCGATTAAAGTACATCCCAAGACCGCAAAAGACATTTTCCTTTCTTCCTATTTAGACGATGCGGCCCCCGAATATGCTAATGGTGTGCAGCCACGCACACCACCCGTTAACGACACTGAACCCCAAAACCAGCTGCACTCACCTTCACAGCAACAAACTCCTACTCAAGTTCTAACAATTCCATCTGTTTCTACAGTCCTTCCTGCACCGACACTCTCTACCCTGCACCCAACAAACCCTTTTGGACTTGGCACCTCAGGGGGTGCGACAGGAGGTTTTTCCACGCCACCGCCAACAACTAGATTAACTTATAGAGATTTAGCATATCGACGTACACCCCAAAGAATATCAGACAATATATTAAACGAGCCTCTTTCCGATTGTAGATATGATCCAGTACCAGGAAAACACGACAGAATGTTGCTGTCTTCAGTACGTTTGCGACGAGCTGCAAACTATTTAATGACGTTACCAGGAATGGTTGAACATCTAGACAAAATATACCGCTTTATCCAATCAGGGCAAGGTCCTGAAAGTATTGCCGAAGCCATGGAATACCAGAAAGTAGACATACAAAAATTACTGTTACGGTTTTTTATAAACTGTTTGATCAGAAATAGAGATAGGCCAGAGGTAGATTCGGAGGAAATGCAAGCACTTACCAGATAGGGTCAGAATATAACAGACGGGAGACATGATAAACTGAAGTGTATAGAAGCAATGTGCCGAAGGATCAGAAAAGAAGTAGAACGAATACATGAAAACAGAGTAGAAGCAGATAAAACTGAATCAGAGGAAGAGGAGGAGGAACAGTCAGAAATGAACACAGGACAATTTGAATTACCAGCTAGACAAACGATAGCATATGTAGGAAAAGGAAGATCCTTTAATAAAACAATACGTCCGATACGTCCAGAATGTAACAGAATTTTTCAAACAGTTATTACAAATCCAAGGACCCCTGCACACTTATTCCAGGCTACCGATAAATTACTTCGAGAACGAAGGGGGTACCATGTGCTCGATTCTATGGATGAACAAGAATTAGCCAGGTCAGCAGTACAATGGGCTGACAGCCCTGAAAAATATAGTGATGATGCGCTAGCACACACGTTTCTGAATCTCGCCCCAGACGAACAACGTTTGGCTAGTATATACATGATACAACATCTCCTTATAATATATAAAGGCCAACACTCCGATCCTGGTCCCCTACCTGATATATTGATAGAACTACTCACGAATAAATGGAGAGGTCTAGGTACCGATCTAATTAAAGTAATTCTAGAATACCGACATAGATATAGTGCCTTTTTGGGCCCAGAACATGATCCAGCCCCTTCCATGGAGAGAAACCAGTATTACATAGACAGACAGAATCCCTTATGCGAAGTACACCCAGTCAGGAATGATGACAATACGTTTAGACGCGTGTTTGTGTACACGCCCATAACCAAAATAGAACTATTGGAAATGAAAAAATTAGTGCCCAGTCATGACAAAGATCCAGCAGGTTTCCACCGTGAACTAAAGGACATGTTACTCATGGGTGATTATACCTATCCTGACATTATGAAAATATTGAAAGTATTATTGCCTGCCGGTATTTATGAGAAACTCAAGGAAAAAGAATGGGAGGTGGGAGACCAAAAGATTGATTGGACCGCATTAGAAACTGAAGAAAATAACCGAACTGCAGGCGTAGGGCTTGGGGACAAAACAAAAGCATTGCCAGGTCTATTAGTACAAGTATTGCCACGTTTATTAACTACGAAAAAGGAAGATTGGGGAGCAATCTCAGCCTGTAAACAGAAACCCGAGGAAGACACCAGTGATTTTTATTCCCGATTTGAAAAATGTTTTGGTATTAATAGCGGCCTGAAAGCAAATAGTGAGTCATATCCACACCTTTTTGTAACAAAACTAGTCGAGAATTCTCTGCCGCAGGTTAAAAACAGAGTATTGAAAGTTGAGAGCACTTGGCAAGCTAACACCCCTTCACAAATGTTACAAATGTTACAGTATCACCCGAATAGAATTAGAGAAGAACAAGAACACGAAACAAGGCGTATGAAGGACACGAAAATGAAAATGCTCGTCGCTCAGTCAGTTCCAGCTGACGGTCATAAAAAGGGTGCAACACAGTCCAGTAATTCAGCGGTTCCCGTTAAAGGGACATGCAACTATTGTAAACAGCCAGGTCATTATATAAACGATTGTGCAGTTCTGAAACATAATATCTCTACGGGTAAAACTAAGGAAAGACCGCGTCCGCCTAGACAGGATCAGATCCAACAACAAGTAGCTCAGAATGTACAGCCTATGCAAGCTGCACAACAGACCGTACCACAACAACAGCCACAGCCTATTGCTGCAACACAGAACACGACACAACAGATGTACCAGTATGCACAAAATGACTATCCAGAGTATCAGCGATACACATGAAATAGCCTAGAGAGGGAAGTTGGCTTACCCCTTATTGAGGTTCCTGTAGATCAAGAAGGTCCCTATGTGCAGAGTCAAGTATTAGGGAAAGACAGAAAATTTCTACTTGATACAGGGGCAAGCAGAACAACTATAAGTCACAATGAAGTCCCAGGGGCACCCCTCTCAGGCTCACAAAATATTTCCCTTGGTTTTTCAGGAAAGCCCACTATTAACGAAGTATCACAACCACTTGCACTTACAGTTGGTCCATTAACACGGACTACAGATCTATTGCTTACGAAATCATGTCCAGAAAACTTGTTAGGTATAAAAACATTGAAAGCTCTAGGAGCTATAATATGTTGTTCTCCGGACGGAGTACGACTCCTTTTGCGTGACTTTAAAGGTCACTACGTGTCCAGAGACATGGATCACCGGTTACAGAATCTACCTGCACAGTTATGGGCACAAGGCCCCACTGATGTAGGTTGTATGCACATTACACCATATCGAGTCACACTCAAAGCAGGAGTGGGATTACCACGAATGCGACAATACAAATTACCTCCAGATGCTGTAGTAGCTTTACTGCAAATCATTGATGAGCTCTTCTCACAAGGAGTGGTTGTAGAAACAGACTCCAATATATGTAATTCTCCGATTATTCCGATTCTTAAACGAACCGACCCAAAAGCACCCCCAGTATATCGATTAGTTATTGATCTACGCGAATTAAATAAATGCATTGTACCACAATATCCCGTGGTCCCGGATATTTCTTCATTACTGACAGCTATTGATTCAGAGGCAACGTTCTTTACCGTAATTGACCTCAAGAACGCCTTCTTCAGCGTCCCAATCGATCCGGAAAGCCAATATTTGTTCGGATTCAGTTTAAATGGACGAAGTTTTAAATTCGCACGCGCACCTCAAGGATTTACAGAAAGTCCTAGCATCTACAGCCAAGCACTGAAAAGACAACTTGACAGTATCCACATGCCTGTTAACACTGCACTACTTCAGTATGTCGATGATCTGCTGATCACCGCCCGAAGCGAACCCGAATGTGAAAAAGCATCACTGACGGTTTTACATTTCTTAACCGACAAGGGGCACAAGGTGTCCCCTTCAAAGCTGCAATTTTGTGCCCAGCAAGTTGTGTACCTAGGGCACTTGCTGTCCAAATGGGGGAGACAGCTCACACCTGATCGCATCCAGTTAAGTGTAAACATGCCACCACCCAAGACACAAAAGGAGGTACGGGCCTTCATAGGCCTCACTTCGTACTGCAGGCAGTGGATTCCCCAATATGCATTTTTAGCAAAACCACTCATTCAGTTGACAACACAGGAGGCAGCGACATCGACTATCCTCCCTTGGACTCCAGAACATACACAAGCTTTTGAAGACTTAAAGAAAGCGTTATGTCAAGCACCTGTTTTAGCGACACCATGTTACAGTAAGCCTTTTACACTCTTTGTTACAGAACGTGAAAGTACTGCCTTGTCAGTATTCACGCAGGAACAAGCAGGATCACACAAGCCATGTGCTTACTTTTCTAGCACATTAGATCCCGTAGCTCAGGCTCTTCCTGCGTGTCTGAAATCAGTTGCAGCGACAGCTCTAGCGATCAGACAAAGCGATTCCATAGTATTAGGACATCAATTGACAGTACAAGTACCACACGCAGTAGAGGTTCTCTTGAACCGGACACAGACACAACACTTGACTATAGCACGACTGACAGGTTACGAACTCACATTGTTCCAGCCACACATAGAAATCAGACGTTGTAGTACATTAAATCCTGCCACACTTTTGCCATTAAGTGGAACAGACCCACTGGCACATGATTGTATTGAAGTCATTACTATTACGACGAAACCCAGACAAGATTTGACAGATGTCCCATTACCAGATCCAGACCTGACACTTTATGTAGATGGTTCATGTATGAGAACAAGTACAGGAAAGTTAGTGGCCGCCTATGCAGTCACGACAGACACCGAAGTCATTGAAACAAATTGTATCGACACATTATCAGCTCAAGCAGCAGAACTTATTGCTCTGACACAAGCCTGTATTCAAGCCAAGAATAAAAAAGTTAACATATACACAGATTCACGTTATGCTTTCGGAGTCGTACACGACTTCGGAGTCCTTTGGCGAGAGAGAGGTTATTTGACTTCTCACGGTGCCAACATTCAACACGGTCCCCTCATTCAAGCTCTATTAGATGCAATACATCTACCTATTTCAATATCTATCATGAAGTGTAAAGCTCATACAAAAATCACCGATATCATTTCCCAGGGTAACGACCTAGCAGACCGAACAGCTAAGCAAACAGCACAGAATCAGACTCATGCAACTGACTTGACAAAAACAATAGTTCCGACGCCGACACACTGCATGACAGTTAAGGATCCCGCTCTTGATGTAATTGACATACAGACACATGCTACACCAGAGGAAATAAAGAAATGGACTGAATTAGGAGGGATCCAAACCGATCAGGGATGGATGACGAAGGGAAAATCTATATGTTTTCTCCCCGACTCCTTGGTTCAAGTTATCATTAACACAATACATAGTCCAGCACATCTAGGAGAAAAAGCTATGCTAGACAGTATTCAACACATTTGGTTCAACAAAAACTTACGAGCTGCAGCCAAGCAGAAAGTCCGAACTTGTATGATTTGTTGTCAGTTCAACCCAGGTAAAGGTGTACCTGTAGAGCAGGGTGGATTTCAACCTCCCTGTTAGAGTCGGGGATCTCTGGTTGGCGCAAGGTTGCCCTTGTGTCAAGCAGGAACCCTCCCCTCCACGTCAGGGCGCAGGATAACCCCTCGCGAATGACCCTTGCTCACCCTCTAGGTGCGTGGCGTGAGCAGCCAAGGCGATTCCTCAGGCGTTGTTGGTTAAGCACTTACAATCGTACACACAGTAAATACATCAATCCCCCCAGAAACGGACACCAGACTTGGATATATATAAAAATACGATCCTTTATGTAAAAATAAGGTATATATATCTCAGCAGACTTATCACAAGACCAATAACGTTTTCGCTATGCCACCAGGTTATACAGCAGGCAAATGTTCTTGGTTCGTAGTTTCAAATGGATAGTTCGTAGGTTCTTTACGTGTCGTTCCAGTACTCACAGAGATCGGTTCCTGCGAACGGGGAAATAAGGCGTTGCGGGCCCCGAGCCCGATACTGGAACTTCTTTCGTGATGTGGAGAGTCGGCACAGGTCGGTGCGACTCTCAGCTTGGGAAGTGTTCTTGGGTCCTCAATCAGCAGGTGTGGGCACGTAGGCAGGCGCGGCCCGCGACCCTTTAGCACGGCGGTGCAGGAGGGTCTCCACAGCGGGGGCGGCGCGGCCTGAGACGTCCGGGGATAGCGAAGCGGGGTCGCAGGGCACGGTCAGTGCAGCTGGATGACCCGGCGTAGATCACAGTCGTCGGACGGCTTCCGGCAGGAGGGGTGATAGCACGTTCAGCGCACTCCAATGGCAGGCGGTGACAGGGATGCAGGCGGCCTGGCCCGGGAACAGAGAGCGGCTCCGGACGGAGCGGGGCTCTCACGGGTTGGAGGCAGGCGAGCTTCTGAGTGTCACGGCCCTAGGAGGGGCGATGAGGGGCGCAGTCTCTTTTCCAGCGGGATGCACACACGGCTCGAATTGGAGGACGAGCAAGAAGCACAGAGAACCCACTGTTCCTGGGGTTCAGTTCAGGGGGCAAGCTCAGATCAAGCCCTTGGAGAATGTTCAAGCACAAAGTAGCAAAGTCTTTTCAGTAAGTCTCTTCCTCTCCTCTCTCAGCAAGGCAAGCAGCAGGCCAGCTCCTCCGGCGTCTTCTTCTCCTTCTAGTCGGGCAGAGGTCCTTTGTGGTAAACAGGATTCTGATTTCTTAGGAGCCAGGCTCCTACCTTTATACCATGATTCTTTTGTTCTTTAGCGCCAGGGGGCCTAGGCCTGGCTCAGTCCAGTTCTGGAGCACTTTGTTATGGTGACTCTGCTCTTTCCTTTCAGCAGCAGGGCAGAGACATCAGCCGCCCCACAGGGGGTGGCGCCGGCTTTGTGGTGGCAGAGCACAGGTCTATTCAAGAGTCAAGGTGTACTCCTCCCACCCATCCAGGTGTAATCTCTCTACCCACCACCTGGCAGCCAACCTGTCTCTGGGGATTCCCCAACCCTGCTCTTTACTGTTGCTGGGCAGAACACACACACATACAGCAGAGGCGGACTGAGATGGTCAGGTCAGTAAATACTAACTTTCTAAAAGTAGTATTTACAAACCCAGGATATTAAAACAAACTTGACTACAAGAAGTATTTTATCATCCTGAGCTCAGGCATACTAAACTTGACACTTCTACCATGCTCTCTGGGTCCACTGGGGTCACAGCGTTGGCGTGATCCCGGCAGCCCATTCTGGCCTATGGAGAGCAGGTAGCCTTCAATAGTGAAAAACGACAAGGGCTGTAATTCACTACTAAGACATGCCACACACACAGGGCATGTCCTACCTTATGCCTACAATGCACCCTGCCCTTGGGCCTACCAGAGGGGTGGCTAATATGTAGGTAAGGGAAGGTTTAGGGACTGGCAAGTGGGGGCACTTGCGCAGTCAGCGCGACGGTCCCGGACCGCGCACAGGGTCTGCGGTGGCAGACCCTAGACACACTTTACACGGCCGCTTCCGTGGGTGGCGCAACCAGCGCTGCAAGCCCACCAGCAGCATTGGCATTCACAAGCCCTGGCACCCCTGGTGCACTTTACTGGGGACTGACAGTGAATCCAATAAACCAATCATGGATATCAATTACAGGTACACTTTACTTTGGGAGCACTTGCACTGAGGCACGGATTAGCCGTGGCGCAGTGCCCTGAGCGGACAACACCAGCAAAACAGTCGAGGCTCACCATCAAAAAGTGGAAGGGAAACTCACGCCAAGGTGCCAGGTCTAACACGTGTCCCCTCCAGCTGAAATGTGGGGAGAACTACCCTTGCCCAGGGGGTTCCTCGTCACTAAGGCGGAAATACCTGGACAGACCGTCAGCGTTGGCGTGATCTGTACCAGGACGGTGTTCCACCGTAAAGTCCATCCCCTGTAGGGAGATGGACCACCTCAACAGCTTCGGGTTCTCACCCCTCATTTGCATCAACCATCTGAGGGGCCTGTGGTCCGTCTGAACCCGGAAGTGAGACCCAAACAAGTAGGGTCTTAGCTTCTTCAGCGCCCAGACCACAGCAAATGCTTCTCGCTCAATTGCACTCCACCTACTTTCCCGTGGAAGTAACCTCCTACTGATGAAGGCTACGGGTTGGTCCCAGCCCTCCTCAGTCATCTGTGAGAGAACAGCCCCTACACCATGCTCTGAAGCGTCTGTCTGTACTAGGAATTCCTTGGAGAAGTCAGGGGCCAAGAGCACGGGCGCCGTGCACATGGCAGTCTTCAGGGTGTCGAAAGCTTTCTGACAGGTGTCAGTCCAAATCACGTTCCTGGGCTGCTTCTTCGAAGTCAGCTCTGTCAAGGGGGCAACGATCGTTCCATAGCCCTTGACAAACCTCCTGTAGTACCCAGTGAGCCCCAGGAAGGCCCTCACTGCGGTCTGCGTCTTGGGGGGTTCCCAAGCCAGGATGGTTTCAATTTTGGGTTGCAAGGGTGCCACCTTGCCGCTCCCCACTTGGTGTCCCAAGTACACCACGGAACCCTGCCCGATCTGGCACTTGCTTGCCTTGATCGTGAGGCCTGCTCGGCGCAGCGCCATCAACACTTCCCAGAGGTGGCGCAGGTGTTCAGGCCAGGTGGCACTGAACACTGCGATGTCATCCAGGTAGGCGGCACTGAACGCATCCAGCCCAACCAGTACCTGGTTGACCAACCTCTGAAAGGTGGCAGGGGCATTCTTCATCCCAAATGGCATGACTCGGAACTGGAAGTGCCCATCTGGTGTAGAGAATGCTGACCTCTCTTTGGCCCCATCGGTCAAGGCGATCTGCCAGTACCCAGACGTTAAATCAAACGTACTGAGGAACCGGGCAGCCCCCAGCCGATCAATGAGCTCATCAGCTCTGGGGATGGGGTGCGCGTCAGTCTTCGTGACTGAATTGAGTCCTCTGTAGTCCACACAGAACCGGAGTTCAGGTGTGGCTCCCGGCGCAGCAGCCTTTGGGACCAAGACCACGGGGCTGGACCAAGGACTGCTGGAGGATTCAACCACCCCTAGCGCAAGCATCTTGGAGACCTCCTCCTTAATGCAAGCTCTGACCCTGTCAGTTACCCTGTAAGCCTTGTGCTTCACAGGTAAGCTGTCTCCTGTGTCCACATCATGGACGCACCAATCTGTGACACCAGGAACCAGGGAGAATCGGTCGGAAAATTGTCCCAGCAAGTGGCGGCAGTCTTCCTGTTGTTCGGGCGTCAGGGTGGGTGAGAGGTTAACTCCATCCACTGACCCATCTTTCTCAGAGGCCACTAAGAGGTCAGGAAGAGGCTCGGTCTCCTCTTCCATTCCATCATCAGTGGCCAGCAGCATGCCCACTTCGGTCCTCTCTAAGTGGGGCTTAAGGCGGTTAACATGTAGGACCCTCAAAGGGTTCCTGGGAGTCTGCATGTCCACCAAGTAGGTGATAGGACTTTTGCGCTCCACAACCTCAAATGGACCGGTCCACTTATCCTGAAGTGCACACGGCTCCACTGGGGCTACGACCCACACCTTTTGTCCAGGTTGAAGCTCTACCAGAGTGGCATTCCGGTCGTACCACCGCTTCATCTCCTCCTGGCTGGCTTCCAGATTTGCCTCAGCAAGTTGCCTGAAACGCCGAGTCTGGTTTCGGAAGGCCAGCATGTAACTATATACATTCTGGGGAGGTTTCCTGGGAGATTGCTCCCAGCCTTCCTTTACCAAACTCAGAGGTCCTCTTACCGGGTGACCATACAGAAGCTCAAAGGGGCTGAACCCTAGAGACTTCAGCGGCACCTCTCGGTAAGCGAAGAGCAGGCATGGCAAGAGGACGTCCCACTTACGCCTCATTGGACCGTCCAGGCCCATGATCATGCCTTTGAGGGTTCGGTTGAATCTCTCAACCAACCCATTTCCTTGGGGGTGGTAAGGAGTGGTGAACTTGTAAGTTACCCCACACTCCTTCCACAGGGATTTCATATATGTGGATATGAAATTGGTCCCCCTGTCGCTCACCACCTCTAGAGGGAATCCCACTCGGGAGAAAATTCCCATCAGTGCCCGTCCCACCACGGGGGCCGTCACTGTCCTCAGAGGGATGGCTTCAGGGTACCGGGTGGCATGGTCCACCAAGACCAGGATGAACCTGTTGCCCAGGGCTGTCTTGGGGTCCAGAGGCCCCACAATATCAATACCCACTCGTTGGAATGGCGTACCGACCACAGGGAAAGGTTGCAGAGGAGCCTTGTGCTTCCCTCCGCTCTTACCACTTGCCTGGCAAGTCTGACAGGTTCGGCAGTAGGAATCTGAATTCTTATGCATTTGGGGCCAGTAAAAGTGGGTGACAAGCCTGTCATAGGTCTTGTCCATCCCCAAATGTCCTGCTAAAGGCACATCGTGAGCCAGCCCCAGTAGGAAGGTTCTGAACTTCTGGGGTACCACCAGCACACGGGCTGACCCAGGTTCAGCAGCCTTAGGCTCGGAATACAGGAGGTCACTCTCCCAGTACACGTAGTGTGTTTTGGCCTGAACACCATTGGCCTGGTCTGCAGCCTGTTGCCGCATACCTACGAGAGAAGGGCATTCTTTCTGCTCCCTGCAGAATTCCTCCCTGGAGGGACCTCCTTCTTGCTGCCAATGGGTCAGCTCAGGCAGATCTCCCAGTTCGGCAATCTGTTCCCCGGTAGGCTCCAGAGTATCCCCCTCAGGGTCTACTTCCTCCTGGGCCGTGGGAACTTTGGGGGCCGGTTTCCCGCGCCTCCTGCACCTTCTCCCTAAGGCCGGTTCCTGGACCTCTCCCTCAGGCTCCAGGACCCTCTCAACACCCCTACTGGCTGCCATGGACCGGGTGGTCACGCACACCCAGTCGGGTAGACCCACCATCCTCAGATGCGTGGTCTTCTCCACCTTTTCCCAAGGGGAACTCTCCAGGTCGTTCCCTAGCAGACAATCTACAGGCATGTCAGTTCTCACAGCGACTTGTAGAGTACCAGAGACCTCCCCCCACTCAAAGGGAACTTGAGCCATTGGACAACGACTCTCTACGTTGTCAGCATTGACAACCCTACAGTAGGCATTGGGTACAATTTGCTCTTGAGACACCAGGTGTTGCCTCACCGAGGTCACGCTGGCTCCTGTATCTCTAAGAGCCTCCACCTTCCTTCCATTGATGGTCACCACTTGCCCATATTTCTTAGTGTTAGAGGGCAGGTAGGTTACAGGGACCATCTCACTGTCTCCTAGCGAGACTAGGGTCATCTGCCCGGGACCCCCACCCTCCTGGACTGCTACTTCCTCCCCAAAGTTAACACTAGCTACTTGCCGGGGTGGAGCACCAGTGGGTGCGGTCTTACCAAACAGGCGACACTTAGGATCAGAGGCAATGTGACCCGGGTCACCACACTTATAACAATTGAAGGGCCCCTTTGGAACAGGTCTACCTGTCGGGGCCCCGTTCTGCTGCGGGGGTGGGGGAGGCTGAGAACCCTTCTGCTGGTTCCCTTGGGAATTACTTTGGGGGCCTTTTTGGAACCCCTTCTGTTTACCCTTGTCCCCCCCACTCTTCTGCTGGGGACCCTGCCCACCTTTGGCGGAGTCTCCCACTTGACCCTTGTGGACCCTGGTGCTGAGCCAGCGGTCCGCCTCCTCAGCAAGCTTCCTTGGGTTGGACAGCTTGCTATCGATCAGGTGCTGGCGTAGCTCAGGAAAACATTGACTGGACAAGTGCTCCCATGCAATTAAATCAAGCAGCCCTTGATAATCATCCGCTTTGCTACCCTTCACCCAACCATCCAGCGCTCTGCAGAAAAAGGTCACATATTCCACATACGTACTCTCAGGGATCTTCTTGGTCTCCCTGAACCTCTGTCTATATAGCTCAGGAGTTAACCCATACCTGGTCATTAAAGCTTCCTTCATATGGGGGTATGAGGTTTGGAGATCTAAGGGTAAATCTAACAGTGTGCCACGCCCTTCAGCAAGGAACCTTCCCCACAACCCCGCTCCCCAGTCTTTCTCAGGGACCCGGTGTGAGGACATGGCCACCTCGTAGGCCCTAAACCACTGCCCTATGTCATCCTTTCTGAAATACTCCTTTACTACATCTTTGGGGATGTACACCTTGGACTCTACCTGCGCTGGTGGAGTGCTGCCACCAGAAGGAGCGGTGTCCAAACTTTTCGCCTTCAGCTCCAACTCCTTCAATCTTATGTCATGATCCATTTGGCGTTGTTGTGCCTCCAGGGCCAACTTCTGCTTTTCCATTTCCATCTGTCCTGCCAACTTTGCCATCTCCATTGCATGCGCCCTGTCTGCTGCCCTGTCTGCCAGCTCCTCTGGCGACCGGACTCTGCTGGGCTCCTCAAGGTTGTCGGGTGGAACGATGTCCCCCGCATTCCGTGGGTCTCGTGACTCCTTCCAGGCTCTCAGCGCCTTGGCGTACTGGGTTCTCCTCTTGAATCCAGCATGGGGGACTCGGAATTTTACACTGTAGCCTTTCAATTGCTCCATCGAGTAGCCTTCCAGTCTCTCCCAATCCACCTCATCTATTCCAGAAATCACAGAGAGTGCTCTCCCAGCGGAGTGTGAGCCAGGCATGGTTGCAGTAATGGCAGATGTCTCAACAAAGTTCAACAATTACAAACCTGTGGCTGCATTATTTGGTCTGCTCTCACTGTCTGGTGAATAATAATTCACTGTATGCAAATTACAAGTGCAAATCCGAAATCCCAACCGCTGCCAACAATGTTAGAGTCGGGGATCTCTGGTTGGCGCAAGGTTGCCCTTGTGTCAAGCAGGAACCCTCCCCTCCACGTCAGGGCGCAGGATAACCCCTCGCGAATGACCCTTGCTCACCCTCTAGGTGCGTGGCGTGAGCAGCCAAGGCGATTCCTCAGGCGTTGTTGGTTAAGCACTTACAATCGTACACACAGTAAATACATCAATCCCCCCAGAAACGGACACCAGACTTGGATATATATAAAAATACGATCCTTTATGTAAAAATAAGGTATATATATCTCAGCAGACTTATCACAAGACCAATAACGTTTTCGCTATGCCACCAGGTTATACAGCAGGCAAATGTTCTTGGTTCGTAGTTTCAAATGGATAGTTCGTAGGTTCTTTACGTGTCGTTCCAGTACTCACAGAGATCGGTTCCTGCGAACGGGGAAATAAGGCGTTGCGGGCCCCGAGCCCGATACTGGAACTTCTTTCGTGATGTGGAGAGTCGGCACAGGTCGGTGCGACTCTCAGCTTGGGAAGTGTTCTTGGGTCCTCAATCAGCAGGTGTGGGCACGTAGGCAGGCGCGGCCCGCGACCCTTTAGCACGGCGGTGCAGGAGGGTCTCCACAGCGGGGGCGGCGTGGCCTGAGACGTCCGGGGATAGCGAAGCGGGGTCGCAGGGCACGGTCAGTGCAGCTGGATGACCCGGCGTAGATCACAGTCGTCGGACGGCTTCCGGCAGGAGGGGTGATAGCACGTTCAGCGCACTCCAATGGCAGGCGGTGACAGGGATGCAGGCGGCCTGGCCCGGGAACAGAGAGCGGCTCCGGACGGAGCGGGGCTCTCACGGGTTGGAGGCAGGCGAGCTTCTGAGTGTCACGGCCCTAGGAGGGGCGATGAGGGGCGCAGTCTCTTTTCCAGCGGGATGCACACACGGCTCGAATTGGAGGACGAGCAAGAAGCACAGAGAACCCACTGTTCCTGGGGTTCAGTTCAGGGGGCAAGCTCAGATCAAGCCCTTGGAGAATGTTCAAGCACAAAGTAGCAAAGTCTTTTCAGTAAGTCTCTTCCTCTCCTCTCTCAGCAAGGCAAGCAGCAGGCCAGCTCCTCCGGCGTCTTCTTCTCCTTCTAGTCGGGCAGAGGTCCTTTGTGGTAAACAGGATTCTGATTTCTTAGGAGCCAGGCTCCTACCTTTATACCATGATTCTTTTGTTCTTTAGCGCCAGGGGGCCTAGGCCTGGCTCAGTCCAGTTCTGGAGCACTTTGTTATGGTGACTCTGCTCTTTCCTTTCAGCAGCAGGGCAGAGACATCAGCCGCCCCACAGGGGGTGGCGCCGGCTTTGTGGTGGCAGAGCACAGGTCTATTCAAGAGTCAAGGTGTACTCCTCCCACCCATCCAGGTGTAATCTCTCTACCCACCACCTGGCAGCCAACCTGTCTCTGGGGATTCCCCAACCCTGCTCTTTACTGTTGCTGGGCAGAACACACACACATACAGCAGAGGCGGACTGAGATGGTCAGGTCAGTAAATACTAACTTTCTAAAAGTAGTATTTACAAACCCAGGATATTAAAACAAACTTGACTACAAGAAGTATTTTATCATCCTGAGCTCAGGCATACTAAACTTGACACTTCTACCATGCTCTCTGCGTCCACTGGGGTCACAGCGTTGGCGTGATCCCGGCAGCCCATTCTGGCCTATGGAGAGCAGGTAGCCTTCAATAGTGAAAAACGACAAGGGCTGTAATTCACTACTAAGACATGCCACACACACAGGGCATGTCCTACCTTATGCCTACAATGCACCCTGCCCTTGGGCCTACCAGAGGGGTGGCTAATATGTAGGTAAGGGAAGGTTTAGGGACTGGCAAGTGGGGGCACTTGCGCAGTCAGCGCGACGGTCCCGGACCGCGCACAGGGTCTGCGGTGGCAGACCCTAGACACACTTTACACGGCCGCTTCCGTGGGTGGCGCAACCAGCGCTGCAAGCCCACCAGCAGCATTGGCATTCACAAGCCCTGGCACCCCTGGTGCACTTTACTGGGGACTGACAGTGAATCCAATAAACCAATCATGGATATCAATTACAGGTACACTTTACTTTGGGAGCACTTGCACTGAGGCACGGATTAGCCGTGGCGCAGTGCCCTGAGCGGACAACACCAGCAAAACAGTCGAGGCACACCATCAAAAAGTGGAAGGGAAACTCACGCCAAGGTGCCAGGTCTAACACTCCCGATCACCCTTTTGAAGTCCTCCAGATGGATTATATCCAGATGGAACGATGTCGAGGATTCAAATATGTCCTCGTAGTTGTATGCGCTCTTTCCCGTTGGACAGAGGCGTATCCCGTTTCAGATTACACTGCCCCGACTACTGCCAAACAATTAGTTCGTGAATTCTTCCCACGGTATGGTTTGCCTCGTATCGTGTACTCAGATAATGGCCAGCCGTTCTCATCCGAGCTAATGAAACACATTTCACTCTTGTTAGGCTATCAATGGAAATTCCACTGTGTCCGACATCCCGAGGCAGCAGGTCTCGTGGAACGCCATAATCAGACCCTGAAAATACGACTCTCCAAAATCTGTAGAGAAAAAGGTGTCGACTGGATAGTAGCCTTACCGGGTGCACTATTTTTCATGAGAATGGTAGCACATTCTCGCACAGGGCTATCCCCGTCCGAGGTGGTCTTCGGTAGGCCACCAAATATGTGGGGGATGCCTATACCTCGTAAAATAACTGATGTTGATTGTAATATGCTGACAGATTACCTTGCTTCCTTGATGTCTGCACTACAATCTTGCCGTTCACAGGTAGCTGCAGCTTTTCCCGATAACACTGAGGTGAAGCCCCATGACGTGGTTCCTGGAGACCTAGTGCTTGTAAGAAACTTCGACAGGAGGAGCCCGCTGGAGCCTCGTTGGCAGTCACCCAAGCTCGTTCTTCTCACCACAAGGACAGCCGTGAAGATTGAGGGTCGCAAGGGGTGGTTACACTCGAGTCATATCAAGAAATTTCATGGACTACCATCGGATTTAAACGTTCAGCCCTGCATTCCCTCACCGACTGACTCAAAACTCCCCCTGGTTGAAAAGTCAGAAAAAGAGAACTATAAACTGAAACTAAGGTCTAGCAAGTCAGACAATTCGATTGTTTAAGTCCTCTCCAAGGTGAATCGGTTGAATTAAGTCTTTGACATGTATCCTCTAGACCGAATGAGAGAGAAAAATAGACAGAAGCAGCTCAAGAAACATGCATACTGCAAATCCCTTCATAGTCACTGTATAGTGACATTGTTGATTATGTTTTTTCTAAGTCTTTTTATTATTGCTGCAAGTATACTGTTACACATGTACTATCCTATTTTCAAGCGTGCTTACAATGTTACTGCCGAACATTCTTTTAGTGAACTACCTCCACATGAGTTGTCTTATAGATTTGCGCTGCGCAACAACACATTCATTAGTATGTTACATCATTCCCATCAGACCAGCAATGCTACAAATTGTTGGATATGTGGCCGACTCCCTCCCTATCAGAAATACAAGGGAGTTCTGCCTCTCTTTCCATATCCGTTCACACACAATGGTTCCTGTGGAGCATGGCTTAGTTTGATTAACTCTCGAGATTAAAACACTGTAGTATACCAGAGCAACTGGGTATGGGGAAACCTGAACTTAGTTTTGCTTAAAGCCTGTTATCCTAACCAGGAGGGACTTCCCAAAAGAACAGGAACTGATCTAGAAAATGAAGTATATGGATTAGGTAATTTTACACTTAACCTCATGATTCTAAATGTTGAATCTGAAGCTACACTAGTCTTGCCTGCTATGTCAGTATTACCAGTCAAAGGTGAATTCTGTGTAAGAAAGAATGGTTCAGTACACCTGGGTCATAGTAAATGTACTACTGTGATCGATTCAGTGATAAAGGCAAGTCTACATTTAGAGCTTCCCGTCATTCCTACTTCATATGTGGTCATACCGCATATATACGTCTACCTCCAGACTGGGATGGTACCTGTTACATTGCATTCCTTTTGCCACCTGTTTTCCTAGCCCCTCCTGATTATCATAGAAATACCAATCTAGTACACCATAGGCCCCAGAGAGATATCCCGATTGTTGACTACACCGAAACAGCATGGGAACAATATACAGACTTCAATAAAGGTCTCTTTCCTTACACAGGTGTTGTCTCAAATAGTAAACTGATACGAAGATTAACCAGAACCCTCGAAGCAGTAGTGAATGAAACTACCTCTGCCCTAGGCAACTTAACAGAGGAGCAGTCTGCGATGCGGATTGTTGTTCTTCAAAATCGTCTTGTCCTTGACGTCATCCTAGCAGATAGGGGCGGAGCTTGTAGGGTCATCGGATCAAGTTGCTGTGTTTTCATCCCAGAAAACGCGCCATCCGTATATAAAGCCATAACTCGTCTTCACAAGATTGCAAATCAGATACATCAGAATGCAGGCACCTGGACATGGTCCGGTTGGTTCTGGAGCGTGTTGTCAGCCTGGGGATGGAAAGTCTTATCCTTCCTAGGTATTGGCCTTCTCGTAGTATTCAATTGCTGCCTATGTCTACAATGTGGACCAGCGATTTGTGGCCTGTGTGCCACATCGTGTATTCCACGTTCAAGTTTTCATTCAAGATCCCGGAAGAAGAAAGAAGAGCAAATGATGTTACATGAACAGATTGATGGATTCCTGAGGATCGATATTTCCGTAGGCCGTAGGGGACAAGGAGGGAATGAGGAAATATGAATTTTTATGGTCAGTTGTGTCCCCTATCTAGACCCCAACGGCTCCATGTACATGCTACAAGTACATGTATGTTCCCTCCACTTCAAGCTATGAAGACGCAAATACAATTGTGTCCAACGTTAATATGTACTCTTTCATATCTGCCATGAATGGGCTAGATATTCCGTTCCTAAGTATGCCTTGCCACCGTCTTTATATGGTATACTTTTCACGTTTCCCAGCTCTGGCAAGGTAGGCCCTGAATTCTGCCATCGAGCATTTCCTGCTTCTGCCTCTGAATGCTCCAGCCTGGACCTGCATATGTATTCATGAACTTTGTCTTATTTCCTGCGCGGCTAACGGTGCCTAGCCCGGCCTGTTGCCTGCCAAAACTGTATTCAGCCTTCAAGTTATCTGTTCCGCTCCTCAAGAAATGCATTCCTGTCTAAATAGCTTAGGTAAACATCCCTCTAGCTGCAGAGCAAAGGGCCCGGCCTTACTGTCTCCGTGCAAGTAATTCATGACTCTCGTTACCATGGTAGGCCCATGCCCCCCTCGCATCTCATATAGACACTTAGACGCCTGTACACGCACTAGCAGTCAGTATAGAATAGGATATGTCCGAGAAGACCTTTCCTTCTAGATAATATAGTTCTTTAAACACAAGATATTAGATATGATTTAGGACTAGGTTGTCCTGACACCCCAGACTTCTGTCTCCTCATGTAGGGCTAAATGTCAAGTTCCCTTCACCCTCTAGTTACACGTCAATCACACGTCATGCGGCTGCGAGCGCATCTCTGCCATGTATTTCCGCTGACTTTGCAGGATTCTCTTATGGATCCACCCATTTGTGTCATCATCATAATGACGTTTTTAGTATACGCCTCTATGCACGCTTATTGTAACGCCTTTTCTATTACGTATGTGTATTCTTATCAGTTGTTACGCCTCCTGCATCTGTCTTTACTGTAATGCACTTCAATATAAATATGACAACTTGTCAATAATGTATTGCTGATCCCTTCCTGAACCTTCGTGGTGACGGAACTCGATTGCCTGGTTCGAACCATCATTCCTTTGTAAGGAATAAATACCCTATTATACCCTCGAATACCACGGATTCTGCCTCTTATTTTTACTGAGTTATTCATATTGTATTTTACCGCATAAATTAAGTCTAGGTAATTAAAATTTACCACAAGGTGCTAGCCTTTTGCAGGGTTCACTGTCTAAACATGCTTCATACATCTTGAGAGCTTTATTTGGATCTCACCATGGGTGGCAAACTAGAGTGCTGATGGCCAGAAATTGGAGTATATTGGTAAATCTTCTTCAAAATCCTATCAATAGCTTTGCGTAGCATGTTGCTGGTTAGCATGTAGGAGCGCTATCAGAGATGGGAACCTATCCAGTCGTTGAAAAGCAGAGGGGGCTGCACCAGGCTGCAGTTAAAGAATGACGCAAAAGTTGGTTTTGTAGGGAAGTAGACCCAGGGTGATGTTTGATCTGAGCACACAAATTGATTGTGTTGAAATGTCAACAATTACTATACGTGTTCCATAATGCAGTTGAGCATATCCCACATCTAAATAATAAGGATGTATGCTTGAATCTATATGAACCATGTTTGGACACCCCTTTGAGTAAATTTTAGGTTGAGCATTCAAGACCTCTTCTATATACTTTAGGATAGACATATATGTGTATGTACTTTGTAGTCTCTGGAGATCAGGCCAAGGACTTGTCTGCTTCCGCTTAGGGATTTTTTTTCTGTTCTACTGCCTTTATTTAACTTTCTTGATAGAAAAGGACCAGCAGAAGTCAGTAAAATATCAGAATCACTTTAGCATTCTCTAGATTCCAGTGCATAGAAATTGTGTTTCACGAGCACCCGTAGACTATAATATTTTTTTTATATCTTGTAATCTTCAGTAAGGAACCGGCGCATCACCTCCCCGGGTGGCAGTAAAGAACCGAAGCATCACCTCCGGTAGAGCAAGGAACAGAAGCATGACCTTCCCTGTGCATCAGGAACCCACACATCACCTTCCATGCATCTGTTTTTGCATACGATTTTGACTCATTCTATGTACTTTGTGTTAAAAGTGTTGCATCTATAGCTTGATATCGACAGAACTGTTTTTACCTTTTAAAAGTCACATCTTGATAACTGTATGTTGGATTTTTGTTTTGGCCTTGTTTGGTTTAGATGAAGATGACCTATTTTTCTAAACTGGTGTGGTGTCCATTTGTAGTGTTTTCACTGTATTACTGTATGTGTGTACACATTCTTTACAATCTGTCTCTGAGATAAGCTGTCTGCTCGTGCCAAGCAACCAAGGGGGTGAGCAGGGATTGTCTAAGGGCCTAACTTCCTTACCGTGACTAGAAGCAAGGGTCCCTACTTGGGCAAAGGTACAAACCATTGCCAATGGGAGAACCCTCATTTTTAACACCTATGTAATGTCTGGTGTATTTAAATGTTTTGCAGTTGTGATTCACTGTGTCCATTTTGTATTTATTAGTTGTTCATTTTTGTACATGTTAAGTACACTTCCCTACAGAATCAACTCTTGCTCCATACTACTAGTCTTCATGGATTTTGCAGGATACTGGGCTACCCCATTAACCATAACTGCAGTTCAAGAATGAGACATAGTGCAAGAGCTCTACATGGATTTGGGTGCTGCTATAGAAAAAGTACAATAGCAATGCTGGACTGGTCAGGAATAAGGTGCAACCTCAAAGTTTCATCTCCCTATAGTTTATATTTGTAAAAACACTGTAAATTGCAGGGATCTAGATGCAATTATCATTAACAGTTCAGTCTTATTGTAATTTAGTATTTCCTCCTTATCTCTGAATTTCAAAGTGCCTGGTAGTGCTAGCAAAATTTTCAGTCAAATGAAATTTCCACAATGTGATGAGTGTTTTTTATTATAACGTGCTAGGGCATTACCAGCAGTCATACAGAGACGCCCACTCTCTAACGTTGTCTTTCTCTACAGCATACATGGAAAAAGCAAAAACTAGGAGAAATAAAGCATTTCTCCTAATTTCGCCACCTTAAAACCAGGTTTTTCCTAGTCTTAAGTTTGGGGCTACCTTCTATAGTAACGCTGCCCTTGTAAATGGGAGGTAGCGTCAAACTCAATGGGTGTTGCGGTGGACGCCCCTTTCACGCTCATTCACAAAACAGTGTGAAGGGGGCCCTATTCACTAGACAGCGTTAAGACGCGTTAATCCACTTAACTAGGGTTAACCCTGCCTTGTGAATAGGGCTAAGCCCCTATCACCACCACAACATCACTGAAAGTGACGGTGGGGTGACGATAGCGGCTTGAGCATATGCCCATGCTTTTTTTTTAAAAGCATGGTGCTAAAATCAGTGAAAGAGACTAATGATAGTGTCTAAAAGAAACAGGGAATGAAAGGGAAACTGCTGGGTTTCATTGTGATCTTGGGCATATTTCTTTGTAGAGCTATGTTATATTTAATCAATCATGAAATGGAGGAGTGTAGCCTAAAAGACAGCACTTCTGTTTGAGGCTTTAGTCTTAAAATTCTATCACTTGAGGGATAGCGATTGCTCAGCTTTCAAAACTCTGAACCCCTAACAACTGTGTAGCCTGAGACATGGACCTGTTTGTTTTCAAGCCCTTCAATCCTCAGCCAGACAAGAGAACGCGCTGCTGTTTAAATCAAATGCCTGTAGCAGTAGTTTATTATTTTAGATTACATCATGAACATATAATAAAAGTATGATATTTATTGTAGTTGCCCTGCAAGTGCCAGATGCTAAGGTTTTATAGGGTGAAATTACACAATCATTATTTTGCCTTTAGAGACCAATTGCATAGTCAAGAAGTTTCTGGCAACCTGGGCAAGTATGTAATCTCTCCGTGAAGGGCATAGGCTAGGCTCTTCTGGCAAGAAAAATAAGGACGAAAAATTATATTGATACAATATGTTGACACAATTTATGTTCTAATCATAACATCATTGCAACAGAGCCTTGATTATTGATTAGGAGTTTGTCCAAAATATAGATTCTTCTACAAAAAAACGCAGTGGGTAGTGATATCAGTGATTTAAGCGTTCAGGTGCTATTTCCAATATTTTCAGTCCAGTGGATGATATTCAAACCAATTTTAATAACAAGACAAAAAATTTAGAGTATCATGTGCACATTGTCCTCACCAATATCAGTCCACTAGTAATGGTGTTAACTCGTCGACCCTAATTCATTGAATACAGGGTTATCATCAGGACCAAAGTGGTAGCAACCTACAAGGAGATAAGCCAAAGTAAATTCAAATGATTCCATTTAAAAATTGCTTAGTATAAGCAAGCCTGTCACGCAAAAATGAGAACATAGCTAATGCACAATGGCTGGGTTAAGAACTGAAGAAGTACCAGAAGTTGAGCACAACAAAATAATCTATGAAAGAATCACAGTATAAGAATATCACCAAAGGCAGGGCCACTTGGTTGTATGATGGTACAACGCAGGTAAATACATTACATGCCTTTGTCACGGATTTTTTATCATGCATGTTTTTGCCGCGAATATACCTTTACAACTCATGCCAATACCAAGCATTGTTTTTAGATTTAAAAACAAATTATTTGTGGAAGGAGACCCCCAGCCCCCTCCAATTTACCTTAAATGTGTGGTATTGGCATGCATTGTAAACGCATATTACCGGTAACAATATGCGTTCTAAAAAATGCGTGGTGAAGGTACAACGAGGTAAAAACCTCATTTTAAAGGGTGTTTGCCAGGCCACTTGAACTGTGATTGTGCGGCAGCAGCGTTTTTTGATTCATTATAGATTTGCTGCATTAACTACATGATCCATAATCTGCAACAAAATCTTCAGATTTGAACAAAACTATTTGTTTCTGGCTCAAGCGCTTTCTACACAGCGGAAGGCCCTTTGCAAAGGTTGCCTGGTCACCTTTCAGTTGTTTATTCTTATAAGCTACCCACTGAGATACCGAGCCTAAGGGAAACACTAACCCCTAGACCCAGAGTGACATATAGGAGGGGCAAGAACCTGAGAAATATATTGTGCCCCAGTTACATCACCACACCAAGGACTGCCACCTGATTATCTGATACAATCAAGGGCTTCTACACCTTTAAAAATGTTAACATTTGCAGATTTGGAAAAGATAAATCTAAATCCTTTAACTTCATTACTGGTCAAGTCTATGACATCAATTATGTCATCAATTACAGTACAAAATATGTCACCTATGTCCTGGGTTGCCCATGTAACAAAATCTACTTGGGCAGCACCATAAAAGACCTCTGAAAATGAGAATCCAGGAACATTTGCGTGCAGTACGCAATGGTGATAATAAATATCCTATGACCTTCCACATGCAAGAAAACCATGCTCTTGATAATGATTTATGGTTTATGGGCATGGATAATGTACTGGTACACCCAAGAGGTGGGGACAGGGAACTATCCCTTAGGAAGAACGAAGGAGGGTGGATTTGTAAACTTCGTATTGTGGAACTAGGGCACAACAGTGATGAAGAGATGCATTATTTTCTTTAAAAATATGGAGGGACTACCTTTATCTCCATATCATCCCAATCGAGGTACTATGCCTTGATTTAATGTATGTGATTCTCTTTCTGAGTAGCCTATATTTTTTTAACATGGTCTTACTGGGTATATATGATTATATATCCATCATCATGGCTCTCTGGGTTCTTAATCTTAACCATATTTGTTCTAGTCCCTACTAAGTCTCTGTAAACTAAAATTATCTTATCCACCTGGAGAGGCAATGCAACTGTAATTCTAATCTGACTCTACCTGCCTTCACCTCTTCCCTATCCCTTCTTACTCTCTCCCTTTTCTTTGTCCAATGGCAAAGGAGAGGCAATGCAACTGTAATTTTATTTTGACTGTACCTGCTTTCACCTCTTCCCTATCCTTCCTCACTCCCTCTCTTTTTTTTGTCCAGTGTGTGTGGTTTGTTTTTTATGAATACTTGAACACACAGATTGTGTTTTCTGGTGTGGATTTACTCGTGAATATTCACAACCTAATTTCCATTTACTATGTTTTATTTACCTTGCAATCTGCACTGGTTTATTACCGAGTATGTATACCCCATTGATCAATCCGTAAGCTTTATGATGTGCTCCCCCTGCTCTGCTTACTTGCTTAGGAGGGATGCTATGGCAGTGTAAACTAGCCACATATGGGGCGCAACACACTTAGAGCCCACATATACCTAGACTGCCCATTGAGGTATGGCCAGTTTACATATTACTAAAGCAGCCAGGTATCGGGTCTGCTAGATTGGTGACATTTTTGATACACATCAATAATAACTCACCCTCTTAAGATGGCTGCCGTTTTTGAAACTCTTATTACAATATTATGACATGGATTGACACACACTTTAGTTTGCCTTATGATCAGTAATATATTATTTTTTATTTCTCTGTTTCTTCTCTAATTCTAAAGGGCCTGCCCGCTCTCTCCCATTCTGTCGTTAACTTATCGTTGTTAAATGAGAATGTACCGCTTCGTTTTAACAGTACATAATCGTTCATGAATTGTAGTTGTTTCATTTAATTTAATTTTCTTTCTCTGAAATCTTCTATCATTTAACGATGTAGGCAAAAATAGTAAGTAGAGCCTGAAGGTTATGACTCTAGAACCTTCTTTTACGACTCCAAGATGGCGATCCAATTCATTCCTTTCGCCAGTAATACGACTACACTTCCGGTTCCTGAAACTCGCCGCTCTCAGCTGTACCGTAGTTCAGGATTCCTGCGGGCTATTTAAATGAGGTAGAGATTCAATGCGCTCTCTACCATCGTCATGCTGCAGGAGAGTTCCCGGGTCAGATTTGCGCCATATTCAGGTGAGGAAGGATTACGCGATAGAGATCAGGGACTGCAGGCTACAGGCAGCCTTCGTTTGTAGATCCTCCATAATAGGTGGTTCTTTGGACAGGGTCGGGGCATCTCTTTAATTGGGCTATGGTGGTGGCATCCCGCACTGGGGGCTGACCATAATAGGTGGTTGTTTGGGCAGGGTCAGCGCATCTCTTAAATTGGACTATGGGGGTGGCATCCCGCACTGGGGGCTGACCATTCTACTATTACATAAATTGATTTAAAACAAACTTTTTAATTATAATGGTACAAGGAACCCCTTTGTAGATAAGAAAGGGGGGTTGCACATAGTGTTATTGTCATAAGTGTCAACCTGATCTAAACATGTATCTGGGCATATGTTGACATTGGTATTTTTGTTCCCAGGCAGGATCAGGTGATTGTCCATTTGTACCGCCAGCGCCCTTCATTATGATGAGATAGCTGGACAAATCGTTGCTAGGATTATTATGAGGCTGGCTGTCTTTGCCCCAATTTAAGGAATACACATACTGCCGTTATTAAGAAGTGAGTATTCCAAATACTGTCAACCTTATTAGATCTAGTCGCATAAGTATTGACCATGGCTGTTGGATCTTTATAGCCTGACTATATTTATTTTCCCCTTGTATAGCTCCAGTGGATTTACATTTGCTGCTATTGTGCTTGAAGTTATAACTTATCGTGGATACCCTGACGTTGACATCCCTCAGGAGTGCTATGGTCATTTAGCAGCTGGCCATTTGAGGTGGGCAATATCTTATTACACTTATGTGACATGTCCAGGCTGTGCAACTCTCTATAACCTTGCTGCTAGTTCTTCTATTTCAAACCAAATCCCTCAGGAGTGCCCCTAATTATTTTTACGGTGGGTTTATCCTTTATGCTCCTCATTCAGTATCCCATATAACCTTTAGACATTGGATTATATTATCTATCTACTATAGTAAGGATACTATCGTCATACTTATTCCTCTGCTGTATGTGGTGATATGTATCGCTTTCAACATCCCCTTTTTTCTGTGTCTCACGAGCATACTTCATCTTTTATTTCTTTTGACTTCAATTCTTCCCTTCTAATCTTTACACTTTCTCTCACAAGTCTTTCTCCTTAACTAGGCGTGTTCATCAGTTTTGCGTTTTTCTCTTTGATTAAACTTCTCGTGCTCACATATGTTTTTCCTTCCTGTTTTTAGCTTCTCTCACATGTATATATTTAGAATTGGCACACATCAATGTTGTTTGCTAAAAGTGTCAAAAAGTTGGGTCCAATCTTGATTGTAATGTGTATAACGGATGTAATGTCTTGGTATTGTATTGGTCCTTCTGCCCTTCTTTTGACTCTTTTTGGTTATATATGATTTATGTAAATAGCAGTCTTGTCTTCATTACATGTATGTTCTTGTATTAATTTTTTGAAGTCTATGTTTGTATTTTGTATTGAGCGTTGTATATGTATATATGTATATATATATATATATGTTAATTTTACAGCCCTGAAGAAGTCCACCTGTCTGGACGAAACGCGTCAGCTGTTTTTTTCTAATTACGAGTGAATTTTATACTCTTTAAATAAAAGAAGAATATTTGAAGAATACTAAAAATACGGGCCTGATAATTTATAATGTGCCTGGTCTGTTTTGCTAAGTGGTACACCTTTGCAGTTTTGTAAAACTGTTAAAATCCTGTATTGGATTGCACCATGGCAGTGGTTGCATTAACAGTGTGCACACTCATTCAGTGGGGGACTGCCACTATATTTATATCAATTAGGAATATCAGGTCAGGTGCTAGCCTTTTGCAGGATTCACTGTCTAACCATGCTTCATACATCTTGAGAGCTTTCTTTGGATCTCACCATGGGTGGCAATCTAGAGTGCTGATGGCCAGAAATTGGAGTATATTGGTAAATCTTCTTCAAAATCCTATCAATAGCTTTGCATAGCATGTTGCTGGTTAGCATGTAGGAGCGCTATCAGAGATGGGAACCTATCCAGTCGTTGAAAAGCAGAGGGGGCTGCACCAGGCTGCAGTTAAAGAATGACGCAAAAGTTGGTTTTGTAGGGAAGTAGACCCAGGGTGATGTTTGATCTGAGCACACAAATTGATTGTGTTGAAATGTCAACAATTACTATAAGTGTTCCATAATGCAGTTGAGCATATCCCACATCTAAATAATAAGGATGTATGCTTGAATCTATATGAACCATGTTTGGACACCCCTTTGAGTACATTTTAGGTCGAGCATTCAAGACCTCTTCTATATACTTTAGGATAGACATATATGTGTATGTACTTTGTAGTCTCTGGAGATCAGGCCAAGGACTTGTCTGCTTCCGCTTAGGGATTTTTTTCTGTTCTACTGCCTTTATTTAACTTTCTTGATAGAAAAGGACCAGCAGAAGTCAGTAAAATATCAGAATCACTTTAGCATTCTCTAGATTCCAGTGCATAGAAATTGTGTTTCACGAGCACCCGTAGACTATAATATTTTTTTTATATCTTGTAATCTTCAGTAAGGAACCGACGCATCACCTCCCCGGGTGGCAGTAAAGAACCGAAGCATCACCTCCGGTAGAGCAAGGAACAGAAGCATGACCTTCCCTGTGCATCAGGAACCCACTCATCACCTTCCATGCGTCTGTTTTTGCATACGATTTTGACTCATTCTATGTACTTTGTGTTAAAAGTGTTGCATCTATAGCTTGCTATCGACAGAACTGTTTTTACCTTTTAAAAGTCACATCTTGATAACTGTATGTTGGATTTTTGTTTTGGCCTTGTTTGGTTTAGATGAAGATGACCTATTTTTCTAAACTGGTGTGGTGTCCATTTGTAGTGTTTTCACTGTATTACTGTATGTGTGTACAAATTCTTTACAATCTGTCTCTGAGATAAGCTGTCTGCTCGTGCCAAGCAACCTAGGGGGTGAGCAGGGATTGTCTAAGGGCCTAACTCCCTTACCGTGACTAGAAGCAAGGGTCCCTACTTGGGCAAAGGTACAAACCATTGCCAATGGGAGAACCCTCATTTGTAACACCTATGTAATGTCTGGTGTATTTAAATGTTTTGCAGTTGTGATTCACTGTGTCCATTTTGTATTTATTAGTTGTTCATTTTTGTACATGTTAAGTACACTTCCTTACAGAATCAACTCTTGCTCCATACTACTAGTCTTCATGGATTTTGCAGGATACTGGGCTACCCCATTAACCATAACTGCAGTTCAAGAATGAGACATAGTGCAAGAGCTCTACATGGATTTGGGTGCTGCTATAGAAAAAGTACAATAGCAATGCTGGACTGGTCAGGAATAAGGTGCAACCTCAAAGTTTCATCTCCCTATAGTTTATATTTGTAAAAACACTGTAAATTGCAGGGATCTAGATGCAATTATCATTAACAGTTCAGTCTTATTGTAATTTAGTATTTCCTCCTTATCTCTGAATTTCAAAGTGCCTGGTAGTGCTAGCAAAATTTTCAGTCAAATGAAATTTCCACAATGTGATGAGTGTTTTTTATTATAACGTGCTAGGGCATTACCAGCAGTCATACAGAGACGCCCACTCTCTAACATTGTCTTTCTCTACAGCATACATGGAAAAAGCAAAAACTAGGAGAAATAAAGCATTTCTCCTAATTTCGCCACCTTAAGACCAGGTTTTTCCTAGTCTTAAGTTTGGGGCTACCTTCTATATTAACGCTGCCCTTGTAAATGGGAGGTAGCGTCAAACTCAATGGGTGTTGCGGTGGACGCCCCTTTCACGCTCATTCACAAAACAGTGTGAAGGGGGCCCTATTCACTAGACAGCGTTAAGACGCGTTAAACCACTTAACTAGGGTTAACCCTGCCTTGTGAATAGGGCTAAGCCCCTATTGCCACCACAACGTCACTGAAAGTGACGTTGCGGTGATGATAGGGGCTTGAGAATATGCCCATGCTTTTTTTTTAAAGCATGTTGCTAAAATCAGTGAAAGAGACTAATGATAGTGTCTAAAAGAAACAGGGAATGAAAGGGAAACTGCTGGGTTTCATTGTGATCTTGGGCATATTTCTTTGTAGAGCTATGTTATATTTAATCAATCATGAAATGGAGGAGTGTAGCCTAAAAGACAGCACTTCTGTTTGAGGCCTTAGACTTAAAATTCTATCACTTGAGGGATAGCGATTGCTCAGCTTTCAAAACTCTGAACCCCTAACAACTGTGTAGCCTGAGACATGGGCCTGTTTGTTTTCAAACCCTTCAATCCTCAGCCAATCAAGAGAACGCGCTACTGTTTATATCAAATGCCTGTAGCAGTAGTCTATTTTTTTAGATTACATCATGAACATATAATAAAAGTATGATATTTGTTGTAGTTGCCCTGCAAGTGCCAGATGCCAAGGTTTTATAGGGTGAAATTAAACAAACAGTATTTTGCCTTTTGAGACCAATTGCATAGTCAAGAAGTTTCTGGCAACCTGGGCAAGTATGTATTCTCTCCATGAAGGGTATAGGCTAGGCTCTTCTGGCAAGAAAAATAAGGACATAAAATTATATTGATACAATATGTTGACACAATGTATGGTCTAATCATAACATCATTGCAACAGAGCCTTGATTATTGATTAGGACTTTGTCCAAAATATAGATTATCCTACAAAAAATGCAGTGGGTAGTGATATCAGTGATTTAAGCGTTCAGGTGCTATTTCCAATATTTTCAGTCCAGTGGAAGATATTCAAACCAATTTTAATAACAAGACAAAACATTTAGAGTATAATGTGTACATTGTCCTCACCAATATCAGTCCACTAGTAATGGTGTTATCTCGTCGACCCTAATTCAATGAATACAGGGTTATCATCAGGACCAAAGTGGTAGCAACCTACAAGGAGATGAACGAAAGTAAATTCAAATGATTCCATTTAAAAATTGCTTAGTATAAGCAAGCCTGTCATGCAAAAATGTGAACATAGCTAATGCACAATGGCTGGGTTATGAACTGAAGAAGTACCAGAAGTTGAGTACAACAAAATAATCTATGAAAGAATCACAGTATAAGAATATCACCAAAGGCAGGGCCACTTGGTTGTATGATGGTACAACGCAGGTAAATACATTACATGCCTTTGTCACGGATTTTTTATCATGCATGTCTGTGCCGCGAATATACATTTACAACTCATGCCAATACCAAGCATTGTTTTTAGATTTAAAAACAAATTATTTGTGGAAGGAGACTCCCCAGCCCCCTCCAATTTACCTTAAATGTGTGGTATTGGCATGCATTGTAAACGCATATTCCCGGTAACAATATGCGTTCTAAAAAATGCGTGGTGAAGGTACAACGAGGTAAAAACCTAATTTTAAAGGGTGTTTGCCAGGCCACTTGAACTGTGATTGTGTGGCAGCAGCGTTTTTTGATTAATTATAGATTTGCTGCATTAACTACATAATCCATAATCTGCTACAAAATATTCAGATTTGAACAAAACTATTTGTTTCTAGCTCAAGCACTTTCTACACAGCGGAAGGCCCTTTGCAAAGGTTGCCTGGTCACCTTTCAGTTGTTTATTGCTATATTTTGATGTTTAACTGCCACTAATAAGGTGCAACCAATTCCTAGACAGTGTCAATAAGTGCAAAAATGTCAAAAAACTGAAGTAATACTAGCACAAAATGTGCTGAAGTTTGCCGCATAAGTTGACTTTTCTTGCCGCATAATTTACTCAACCCTGATGAATAATTTGGCCCTACCTTGCCACATAATTCCACAATCCCTAAAGAGTTAAAAAAGTAATTAAACACATTTTTTTAATGAGCCTCAATACATTGTAGCTACTACTATTGGCAGATAAAATCTCGAAGCTACAGCATAATGGTGTAAATAAGTCAAAAAGATGTGAGGGCTGACCAATTAATCAAGTGTAAAACACAGCATCAAGGTATCTATGGGGAAAAGGCCTATTATTATATATAAGGTAAACAGTGGCGGCTGGTGACATTTTAAATTGGTAGGGCATAAAAACCTGCCTGACTTTTCACAAACCACATTAGGGAAGCAAGGGAGCCCACGTCCTGTAAGAAGAAATCAAGGGCGTTCTCCCCCTGCAAAATTCTTTTTTACATTTTTGGATAAAATTTTATAATTTATACCACATTTTGCCAAATATACTGGCATGTCACTGGTGAAAGGGGAACTCTGTCAGGTGCTCCAAGGTATCATGCAGCTTTCTGCATTGTATTTTGTACTGGAACTAGAGACAAGTGCTTTTGGGTTGGGAATGTTCTCAGTGTGGAGGGTTGTTGTGGAAATATACTTTTAAAATTGAGACCATAGTTGCAGTTATTTGCCACCTGATCTCAGTAGATGGAAAATATATGCAAGGACATCTGTGTTTAGTTGGGTTGAGTGGACAGGGAAGGAATGAGAAAATTGTACAGAGCGGAATTCCACACAGAAATTCTGCTTCACACCTTAGTAGAGAGCTGTGGTGTCATTGCCAGTAAAAGCAGGAATGATCTAAACTGTCTACAGGGATAGAATTGCCTCGAGTAGACCCACCTATTACAAATCACTACAATAGTGTACATCAGTGTGTATAAAGAAAGACAGGCCTTCGGCCTCCAGAACAGTCCAACAGATGCAAGGTCAGTCTGCAGGGGGCTTTTTGAGCACACACACACCCAATAACGTCCTGCTTTACACCGGGCTGCAAGTGGAAGGCTGCAGCCCAACCGTGATCGCAGCATCCGGTGCACCCCCTCCCTGTGCCCATGCACAGTGCCAGAGTGTGTCACACAGGCAGGTGGTGGGGTCACAGGTGCCAGTGGTTGCTTCCCTGATGCAGTCACCAGCCAAAATTTCAAGCATTCAATTGAGCCGAGCAGAAGGTTTTAATGGCAGCTCAGAGGCCATGAACACAACGAGTTAAAAACCTTAGCCAACCTAAAACACCGTGATGCCATAAACATAATAAAACAAATTTACTCCTGGACATCCCCAACAAGTTCCATCTAGTTGTAACCACCTGTTTTTATTATGTTCAAGTGTATTTATTGAATCCCTGCTTACCATTTTCCATTGAGCGCCGTGTTGCAATAATAGTGGCACGTGCAGATCAAAGGAGACCACAATAGGAGCCTGCACCGGATATTGCAATAAAACAGAAGGTACAATGTAAGGCAACACACATGTTTTTCATGACGTGTGATCTCCTGCCGAGGGCGTGATGTGTCCCTCTTGAGACCATCTTAGTGCAGCCTGCTGTTTGATCCTCGGCAGAAACACTGCTTCTTATGGTAGTGCCTGGCAGCTACATATCACCAAACTACCCACAAAAGCAGCAAGGCGTTCAGTGAATGCACCCCAAAGCGGGGTAATCAGAGATGTTCCACGAATCTTGATGACAGCATTGGTGGAATCAAGGACCTTGCTTAAAGAGTGTAAAAAAGCCAAACGGGGGAAATAACAGTTCCCGCAGCAATGAAAATGTATAAGATGACACGGTAACCTCTTACTTGCAGTCACTGCCTTCAGTCTCTGATCTGGGCTCATTGCAGCATAAATAAACAATGTGCCCAGATCAGCTGCGGCCGGCAAGCTTGCAGGAGGGAGGGGGGAGTTTGGGGGCACAAAAAATTAAAAATGAAACGTACCTTACTGCCGGTTACTGAGCCGCTCCTGGCTGGCCGGTCGGGTCACAGTGTAATGCTGCAGCTAGCTAGGTCCCACTCCCGCGTGTTCCTGCTGCAGGAACAGGAAGCAGCCACCAGGCAGCTTCCCTCCCCTACGCAAGCCAATGACAATGCTGCAATAGCAGCGATGTGATTGTGAGGAGCAGCAAAAGAGCGCCCCAGCTGGGCCATTTTCTCTGCATAGAGAAAAAGGGAGAGTGGGGGGTCCTGCTCGAAGGCAGAGGGGGAGTGGTTTACACACTGTTGTGGGTACTGACTGTTTGGTCAGCTCCAGGGCTGACCAAACAGTCAGTACCCACAACAGTGGGCAAGCCACTCCCCCCCTGCCCTCGAGCAGGACAGCCCATCTGCCCGCCCCCATCCAGGCACTTCTGCTTTCTCGCAGTGCGAGAAGCAGAAACATAAAATGGTAGTTTTACCATTTTATGTTTCTTCTTCTCGCACTGCGAGAAAGCAGTGGGGCGATGCCCAAACGCCCCTATAGAGGAGCCGCCACTGAAGGTAAAAAAATCTTGGCACGTATTAACTGCCTGTAAAGCCAGTATATACAAAGGAGATGAAACATGGCTTCCTTCCGCCATCCGGTCGAAATTCAAAAGGAATTTACAGAACTCTGTGGCCCAACGCCATCAGTGCAAGTAGCGGTGGAACCGCATGTGCACTGACATTCTAGAAATAGGTGTAGTGAACTTGGTAGGGTGCACGTGTTTCAGTGTATAATTTATTGCACAGTTAATTAAAACCAATGCGATACAATAACACATAATAAAATTCTTTAAAATCTACAGCATAGATAATTCATCTGTGTAAGTTAGATCAAATGTCCTGTTTTGCTGAGTTAATCATGGGTCAATTTTTGGTAGTTTGTTTTCTACTACTTTTAAAAATTTCACAAATCTACAGCTCAGCTGAGAGTCCTGTGCTGAGAAGCAGGTTAGCACTGCATTCCTTCGTGTGCGTACCCCCTGTAGAATGAAATGGCGTTTCAGCAGGAGCTTCCTTTCTTCATCCAGTTCCTCACACGAGCATAGCAGATGCAACATGTCTTCTGCCCCTTTGCCGCATAACCTGCATAATGTACCTGCTTTCGATCTCAGCCAGTGAGGAAGATGTAAGATGCATGGTAACAAGCCCAATCTATATCTTAAAAAGCACAGTTTGATTTTGTCAGGTATGTATGGTGCACGTGGAAGAGGTGTGGCGCAGCGGCCAGGGTGCCTGACTCCGGACCATGTGGTTCACAGGTTGATCGCCAGCAGCAGATTAGCCCAGCACCATGCGACTCTGGTCAATAGCTTGCTTAATCTTCCCAACGGCCCCCAGCGCCGGGACACCTCTCTGGCGATAGCTGTGTGCTTTACAAATGCTGGTATTTCATATTTATTATTTATTTCACGCCTCCCAAATTGGGAAAGATTATTACAGGAACTCGAAAATTCCGATTCATGTTATTCAGGGAGAGTGACTTCCAGAATGTCTTTAATAGGAGTATCTGGATATTGGATGAATATATACCAGTAGTTTACAACATTAACACAAAACTACTAAAGAAACAGAAGAAAGTTTGACATGATAGAACAACTTAGTAAAAAGACTTGGTAAAAAACAGCAATGGAGAAAATCTCTGATTCCTGGCGGTTGCGGTGGTCTCAGGGTGGCCCGAATGCCCTGGTAATTATAGGGCAGTTGGAACACCGCTACCATTGTACCGCATGAGTCTGGCGGTCCATGGACAGACAGGCTTGTAATAAGCCCCTTAGATTGAGAAAGGAACAAGTTAACTTACTGATTCAGCACGAACAGTGTGAGCTCCCCTCCATTCATGTACACAACCGGCCCATCTTCATTGCCCCACACCCACTCCTGATATGAGCAGGCCCCAAACTTAACCTGACGCTGGCTGGGTCGTTTAAGGACTCAAAAAGTTAAAATACAGCCTCACAAATTGAAACATTAATATTTTCCTTTTCTTTTGCAAAGCAGTGCTAGTTTGGCTGTCTCTCTGCAAAACACAGCTAGCTTCAGCCTCCTGCGAGTTGTTATTTCGTAGTCCTCATAAGTGCGGAGGGAATCCCCAAGATAGGGAAGCCGCACCCCCAACCCACACTGTCTCTTAAGACCCTGCTTATTCAGTGTCAAAGTAATGACCCTTTCATGACTGGTGTCACCGCTGTGTCTATCCCGCCATACGAATGTGTCAACACTATCCCGTGCACCCTCCAAGCATCACCAGAAATGTTCAAACTGAGATTTGCTTCATAAAGGACAAACAGGAAACAGGGATAGGGTAGTGGTGGTTCCTCAAGGGAGTGCTGCAGGGCTGTAGGGCGGAGTGGGGGAGGGGAAGGGGTTAGTAAACTACAGCATACGCGTGCAATGTAATTCATTTTATGTATTTATTTAGTTACTTAACTCTGTACGGCTTATGCCGTAGTTTCCCTCCCCCACCCTGCCCCTCCTCAACACCGCCCTTCCACCCCTCAGCACTCCCTCGAGGAGCCGCCACTGGGCTAGGGCTGAAAGTCCATTGTGAACTATGAGGACTTGTGACAGTGCCCCTTTCAGATGGTAACAGGGCAATCAGGAGTTACTGGGTCCAACCCTGGTGGTAGAGGCCTTTTACTTTTGATGTCCTGAGGACCTACTTACCATGTGTCCTGAGTGACAAGGCAAAGTAGCCCTTCAGCACTTGACTCTCAATGGTAGGGGGAGTTGAGCAGTCTAAGTGTTCTTGGGGTAAGGTAGATGCAAGGTGAACAAAGACTCAAGACTCAAAATACTTTCAGCAACCCCAATAAATGCATATCCAGCCTGATTCTAGTTTTTATGACAAAAGTAGTATTTATATAAGAGCACAAAGTGAACTACAGTATACACACACAATATACACAGTCCTCCTAAAGTCGGCACTCTAGCTTTGTTCAGGGGCCTGAGTCTCACTTTTCTATTTACAGGTAGTGGTTAATCCTCATATACAATATATAACCTTCAGATTAGGCTCTGCAACCACTCACACGTTCCTATTAGCTTTCTAGCAGTCACGAGTTTGAGTACTGTAGAGCTATGAAGCTGCTCCACACCTCTTGTGGCCATCTTTCCCTCCAGGCACTCTCCACCTCCTCACAGGGTCCTCCGGTCTTGGCAGGCAGACAGATGCTTGTGGTCTTAATTTCCCTGATTATTGTTCCTTCAAATGCTGGGAGATGGGTAGGCGTTGATCCCCAGTCCTTATCACACAAGGTGGAAGCCTTGCTGAGTTTCTCCACTCAAAGTACACCGGTGGATGACTAATTGACAGTTGACAATAAGAGAGACTGAACTTCCTGTCTTTTATTTATGATTGAGTTCCTCATGCTTTCAAGTTTCTGTTATGGGGGTGCATCCTTTAATGTCCCCACTCCTCTGTCTCGACTTTTGGCCAGGAAGAAGTGTGTCACAGCAGGTGCAAGTCCAACCCAGATAGCCCCACAACACTGGCCATGGGAGTTACTTGTTGATCACACCTTTGGCCTCCACTACTGGTCTAACAAGAAGCAATCAGTGACACAGGCCTAGATTATGGCACACATGCATGTTCCGTGTTCGCCCATGATAAGATATCAGCACCAGAGATCCAGATATCATTGTACCTGGGGAAGTCAGGGCAAACAGGGCAGGGCTGTATGTCTGTCACTTTGAGAGGGAATTTTCCTCACAACACCAAGTTTTCAATAGCAGATGTTACTGGGGGGAGGGGGGGGGCAGTTCCAAGGGCCATGTGGACAGGACGTGACTCGCATAGCTCTCTAATCCCCAATTCCTTATATCCGATAATAATCTACCCAGAAAGAGCCATGACCCATCAATTTTTCAAATGCATCAACCAGCATTATAACAGGGATATTTCAAGTTCTTACTGAATTAGCACTGTGAGTTGCTGTTAAATGCCTCAAAATGGCTTTGGAAATGTGTGCCAATCTGAAACCTCCGAACCTCAAGAAGGCCACTGCTACTGAATTAGAAACTCTGATATACCATCCAATTCACCCCAGCAGCAGCAGTGACATGCACAAGACGACTTAACGAAACACTCCACAAAAGATGAGGTGGAGGTGGTAGTGCCTGGGGAGTGGTCTCTGCACCCAGAGACCACAGCTGAAGGTGGAGGCCATGCAGAGTGCCCACGGGCCTGGTGTCTACTGATATGAGGTCCTCGCCATCATTTTCTGTGGCAAGACCTGTGCCCTGAAATCTGGTGTGGGTGCTCCTCAATAGTAGGTGTTGGGTGGAATCCCTGAAAAACCACCGCCAGGCTCAGGGAGCCAAAGGAGACGACATGACCAAATGCAGAGTTCAAATATATCCTCCAGCTGAAGCTGATAGGGATGGCTCATGCTCTGAGGATTTCTGAGTACCCCACAGAAGATGAGATGAAAATGGGTGTGCACAGACACACAGCTGTTGCTGCATCCCGAGGCTGTTGTGAAGGTGGGGTCCATGCGGAAAGCCCTGGGGCCTGGAATACACCACTATCGAATGATGAAGGCCAGCCCTAGGGGCTGAAAAGGACAACACAATCCATGCTGAATGCCCTGGGGCCAGAACATCATGGCAGCCGGGGCTCTGCTGAACCCTAATAATTAAGGAGAGCAGGGAGTCCAGGAGAGAAGAGCAGGGGAAGGCCACCCACTAACAAGTGGACCCTAGATATTTTGGCTACTCGGGGACAGCACGGTGGGTTCAGCATTAAGTGTAGCAATTTGGAGCCCCTTAGTCAACAAAGCAAGACATAGGGGCCGATTCACAGAACTAATCTGTGACAAAATCCTAAACGTACTACTTTTGGTATTCACAGAAGGCATTTAGTAGTAGTAAAGTTAGGATTTTGTCTTAAGTTTGACTTAAGACAGACTTAAGATAGACTTAAGACAGACTTAAGACAGACTTAAGATAGACTTAAGACAGACTTAAGACGGACTTAAGACGGACTTAAGACAAAATCATAACTTTACTACTACTAAATGCCTTCTGTGAATACCAAAAGTAGTAAGTTTAGGATGTTGTCTCAGATTATTTCTGTGAATCGGGCCCATAGCCATTCCAACCTATTGGACCACAATGCAAAACACTAACTGCTTGGCTCAATAGTGGAGGTAACAATGTGTAGAATTGTGAATAAACTTTCTCTTCATTCATTCATCTTCAACAATGGTGAAGTATATCCTTTCTACATATTGGTCTAATATTTAAAGTGCAATAATGAGCTAGAAATGGAAGATGCCTTGCTCAACATTAGAGTTGCTTCTTATGAGACAGAAATCTGAGATCAAAGATAGACTTTTGCTTGATGACGCAATCATGACAGCAAATTAACATAGTCCTTCTTAACAGGAACTGAGCACTCACAGTGATGGCTCTTGATAACAACTAAAGTGGCACACTATAGCACAATAACGAATAATAAATAGATAACTGTAAGCACATGCACCATTATTTTCATGCAATGGCAAAATATAAATCATAGAAATCACTATAGACCTGGGACTCATCAGAGTTAACTTCCATAACGTAATAGATAAACTGCCACAGGTGGATGCCCACCTGACAGAAACAAGGCACACAATGACAAGGACTTGTAGCACAAACTAGATGAACTTGCGTGCTAGAACAAAGTACTTGAAGCCTGAGCTGCAGACACAAAAGGATGATTGTATCAGAACAACGGCTGCCTGAGGGATGGATTAACCCTGGGATTGAAACCTAGTTTTCAATTGAGCATGCTCTCTGGTTCCCAGCACAACCCCTGCCACCATAAACGCTTCCCTGGACAATCATTTTGAAAATGCTCAGTTACAGGGACACTGAGGTACTGCTGCAAAGAAGCACAGAAGAAAGTAGATCCACATAAAAAGATGCAGAAATAATGTTGTTGCCTGATGAAAGATCCTGCTGGATAACAGATCTTGGGTCCTGAATATGATGGCAGTTGGAAGAGCGTCCGACCGTCATCCTGTCAGCGATGGGACTGGCCGACCGATAGGGAGTCGGCAGTCCCGCCATGCCAATTACAATCCGACAGCTGTGGAGGTGGTTGGAAACATGCCTCATAGCATTGAGGCTTGTGCTGTGGCCCGGAAAAGGTCTACAGCACAAGCCTCAATCCTACGAGTCATGTTTGTAAACATTCCTGCACTATGTGATAGGCACCATGCGGTGCCAGCTACATGGTGCATGAATGTATAAGGGGGCACCATAGGTGCTCTCCAGGGTCCATTGCAGAGGGCTAGGGGGACAGGGGGCCTGCTAGGGGCCCTCAAAGTCACCTTCCACCAGCCTTTCCATGGAAGTATAACTGCCATGAAACGGCTGACAGGAAGGGACATTGTAATCCCTACGGCGTTGCCTGAGCAGTCACAGCCACTGTTGTATGGATTCCAGCCCCACTGATGGTCTGACAGGCTCCTTTCAGCCCACTCTGGCAAATCCCCTTGCTGCTCTCATAGCATGAGAGCAACTCAGGAATTGGATAGGAGTCTGTCCCAGGTGCTGGTTTGATCAGAAAAGGGCAGGAGGCGCAACGTGACTTAGGAGGGGGCCGGCGGCTTCAGATAAATTCCCCCTCCTGTGTTTGATCCTCCCGCCCCACCACTGCTTCACTGTAGGACAGCCACCACATAAAGCACTAGAACAAGAAGCGTGATCATATCAGGATCCCCAGACTGTTCTTTTGACCATTGATTATGCAGCTAGTAGTTTAACCTTGTGGCATCCAAGTGTGCTAACAATCAGGGGTGGAAAATGACCCCTGTGGTTGAAACGCATTGCCGTTTGAACTAATACATTTTAACTTTATGACTACGATCCTGGAGTGCGAGTCTTCTTTGTATTCTGATGTTTGAATACAGAAGTTTCCTGTGATTAATAAACGGGTCCTGGCACACGAATCTCGCACGGGCTCCGCTTGGTGAAAGTGATCAGCAGTGTTGGAAGTACAGAAAGAGGCAAGAGAGGTACAGAAAGAGGCAAAAGAAGTTCAGTAAGAAGCAAGAGAGGTGCAGAAAGAGGCAAGAGATGTGCAGTAAGAGGCAACACAAGTGCAGAACGAGACAATACAGGTGTAGAAAGAAGCAAGAGAAGAACAGAAAGAGGATGAAAGTCGCAGAAACCGGCAAGCGAGGTGCAAAAAGAGGCAAGAGAGGTGTAGAAAGAACCAACAGAGGTGCAGAAAGAGGCAAGAGGTTTACAGAGAGAGGTAAGAGAAGTGCAGAAAGAAGCAACAGAAATGTAGAAAGAGGGAAGAGAAGCGCAGTAAGAAGCAACAGAAATGCAGAAAGTGGCAAGAGAGGTGTAGAACGAGTAAGAAAGGTACAGAGAGAAGCAAGAGAAGTACAGAACGAGGCAAGAAAGGTACAGAAAGAGGCAATAGAAGTACAGAAAGAAGCAACAGAGGTACAGAAAGATACAAGAGGGGTACATAAAGAGGCAGTGGAAATTCCGAAAGACACAACAGAGGTGCTGAAAGAGGCAGGAAAGTGCAGAAAGAGGCAAGAGAGGTGCAGAAAGAGGCAAGAGAGTTGTAAAAAGAACCAACAGAGGTGCAGAAAGAGACAAGAGGTTTACAGAAAGAGGCAAGAAAAGTGCAGCAAGAAGCAATAGAAATGTAGAAAGAGGCAAGAGAAGTGTAGAAAGAAGCAACAGAAATGCAGAAAGAGGCAAGAGAGGTACAGAAAGAGGTGCTAGAGGTGTAGAAAGAGGCAAGAGGGATGCAGCGAGAAGCCAGAGGGATGCAGAAAGAAGCAAAGGAAGTGCAGAAAGAAGCAACAGAGGTGTCGAAAGAAGGCTGGAAAGTGCAGAAAGAGGCAATAGAGGTGTACAAACAGGCACAAGAGTTGCAGAATGAGGCAAGAGGGGCACAGAAAGAAGCAGAGAGGTGCAGAAAGAGGCAAGAGAGGTATAGATAGATGCAAGTGAGGTACAGAAAGAAACAAAAGAGGTGCAGATAAAGGCAAGAGGGTTGCGGAAAAAGACAAGAGAAGTGCAGAAAGTCGCAGCAGAAATGCAAAAAGAGGCAAGAGAGGTACAGAAAGAGGCAAGTGAGGTGCGAAAGAGGCAAAAGAGGCACAGAAAGAGGCAACAGAGATACAGAAAGAGGGAAGAGAGGTGCAGAAAGAGGCAAAGAGGTGCAGAAAGAGGAAGAATGTTATAGAAAGAAGCAAGAGAAGTACAGAAAGAGGCAAGAAAGGTACAGAAAGAGGTAAGAGAAGTATAGAAAGAAGCAACAGAAATGTAGCAACAGGCAGGAGAAGTACAGAACGAGGCAAGAGAGGTACAGAAAGAAGCAAGAGAAGTACACAAAGAGGCAAGAGAGGTGCAGAAAAAGCACAAGAGATGCAGAAAGAGGAATAAAGGTGAAGAGAGAGGCAATTGAGGTACAGAAAGGGGGAAGAGAAGTACAGAAAGAGGAAGGAGAGGTACAAAAAGAGGCAAAAGAGGTGCAGAAAGAGGCAAGAGAGGTGCCAAAAGAGGCAAGAGAGGTTCAGAAAGAGGAAAGAGAGGTACAGTAAGAGGCAACACAAGTGCAGAATGAGACAAGAGAGGTATAGAAAGAGGCAAGAGAAGTGCAGAAAGAAGATGTAAGGCGCCGAAATGGGCAAGTGAGGTACAGAAAGAGGCACGAGAGGTACAGAAAGAGGCAAGAGAGATGTAGAAAGTACCAACAGAGGTGCAGAAAGTGGCAAGAGGTTTACAGAAAGAGGCAAGAGAAGTGCAGAAAGAAGCAACAAGAAATGTAGAAAGAGGCAAGAAAAGTGCAGAAAGAAGCAACAGAAATGCTGGAAGAGGCAGGAGAGGTACAGAAAGAGGCAAGAGAGCTGTAGTAAGAGTAAAAAAGGTACAGAAAGAAGCAAGAGAAGTACAGAAAGAAGCAACAGAAACTGTAGAAAGATGCAAGAGAAGTACAGATAGAAGCAACAGAGGTGCAGAAAGAGGTAAGAGGGGTACAGAAGGAGGCAGGAGAAGTACAGAAAGAAGCAACAGAGGTGCCGAAAGAGGCAGGAAGGTGCAGAATGAGGCAATAGAGGTACATAAAGAGGCAAGAGGGGTGCATAAAGAAACAACAGAGGTGCAGAAAGAGGCAAGAGGGTTGCAGAACAAGGCAAGAGAAGTACAGAAAGATGCACAAGATGTGCAGAAAGAGGAAGAAAGGTTCAGAAAGAGGCAATTGAGGTACAGAAAGAGGGAAGAGAAGTACAGAAAGAGGAAGGAGAGGTACAGAAAGAGGAAAAGGAGTTGCAGAAATAGGCAAGAGAGGTGCCAAAAGAGGCAAGAGAGGTTGCGAAAGAGGCAAGAGAGGTGCAGTAAGAGGCAACACAAGTGCAGAACGAGACAAGAGAGGTATAGAAAGAGGCAAGAGAAGTACAGAAAGAAGCAACAGAGATGCAGAAAGAGGTAAGAGGGTTGCAAAAAGAGGCAAGAGAAGTGGAGAAAAAATCAACAGAAATGTAGAAAGAGGCAAGAGAAGTGCAGAAAGAGGAAGGAGAGGTTCAGAAAAAGGAAACTAGGTCCTAACTATAACCACCTACTGACGACTGCCAGTAGGTGATATATATATATATATATATATATATATATATTACCTACTGGCGGTCGCCAGTAGGTAGTTATAGTTAGGACCACGTTTCCATAGGAAAACCTCAACATTCTATTTTGAATAACTTTGGCGCCGGTCGACGAATCCTCGCGAATTTCTCAAAATAGGTGGGGCGCTACGCTCCGCTCCTACCCTGAAAGTCTCGGGGGGATTCGTCAAGCGGGGGCTGAGATAAAAGGGGGGTCCCAAAACGCGTTTTTCCCATGCATTTTTCCATAGGACCTTTAGAACGAGCTACAGCCCGAACGGCTGAACAGAATTACTAGAAATTTGGCAGAGAGGTAGTCCCTAGGTCAAGGAAGTGCCTTTTGTAGGTTTGGTGTAAATCTGTTCAGTAGATTCTGAGAAAATAGCCTTTAAATCAATATATATATCTGAGCCCGCTTACGGTACGCTTACCGTACGCTTACCGTACGCTTACCGTAAGCTTACGGTGGCGTGCGCGAGCGCGATTCTGATTGGCTCTTAGATCTTAGTAAACATTCGAATCGGCCGAAACCAGGAAGCGGCGTCCGCCATTTTGTCTCTCGCACTGAGTGTTGTTTATCAAACATGATGGCCAAAAACATGTTACGGGGCTGTTTTGACAACTCCCTCCCACATAGTCATGTTGAGGGAGTCCCCAAACATCCCCCAAGAGCAAAAACGGTTTTATTTTTTTTTCGGCAATTTCGCGGGGTACGCTTACCGTACGCTTACCGTACGCTTACCGTAAGCTTACCGTACGCTTACGGTAAAAAAATAAAAATAAAAAAAACACTATCCACACTTACCCCACCCCCTGTGCTTTTGGTGGCCGCAGGCCACCAAATGTGCAGGGCTTATTAATAGAGAAAAAAAACGTAATTTTGGCAACATGAAATTATAAAATCGAAATAAAAAAAACACTATCCACATTGACCTCACCCCCTGTGCTTTTGGTGGCCGAAGGCCACCAAATGTACAGGGCTTATTAAAGTTGATAAAAACCGTGCACGGAACGAACTGCGTTAAGTGGGCGCGCACGCCACAAATGGCGTAAAGTAACTTAGCATTTAAAAAACCGTACAAATTCACTGAAAAAACCATAGGTTTCACACACGTTATAGTTAGGAAATAGCATTTAAAAAACCTTGCTAATTCACTGAAAAAACCATAGGTTTCACACATGTTATAGTTAGCTGGACATTTTACTGATAAAAAACCAATGAAATTCCCCCGTTATAGTTACTGTAGGCAACTATAACTCACGCGACCGTAATCCTCTGCTGATGACATATGTGTCTTTATGAAAAAAAAATATTTGTAATATATGTATAGCTAAAATTTAATGGAAGAAGATATGGGCAAATAAGTGTCTAAATACAGTATTAGCATCAGCAGAGGATTGCGGTCGCGTGAGTTATAGTTGCCTACAGTAACTATAACGGGGGAATTTCATTGGTTTTTTATCAGTAAAATGTCCAGCTAACTATAACATGTGTGAAACCTATGGTTTTTTCAGTGAATATATATATATATATATATATTCACTGAAAAAACCATGGGTTTCACACTCGTTATAGTTAGGAATTAGCATTTAAAAAACCTTAGAAATTCACTGAAAAAACCATAGGTTTCACACACGTTATAGTTAGGAATTAGCATTTAAAAAACCTTAGAAATTCAGTGAAAATACCATAGGTTTCACACATGTTATAGTTAGCTGGACATTTTACTCGTAAAAAACCAATGAAATTGCCCCGTTATAGTTAGTTCAGCTAACTATAACTCGCGCGCCCGCAATGCACTGCTGATGACGTCACATATTACATCACTCATGACATGGTCAGTGACATCACTCATGACATCACTGATGACATCTCAAATGACATCACTGATGACATCACTGATGACATCATCCAGTGAATGTGTGTTTTTCTGAAAATTAAATATGTTTTATATATGTGTATCTCAAGGTCGATGGAAGAATAAATGGGTATATAAGTGTCTAAATGGATGATTTGTTTTTGAAAAATTGATTGTGTTACTGACTGATTAAGTGTATCTCTCACTTTGTGTATAAGTGGCTGCATGGGTTGGTGAGTAGCTACATGGGTGTCTATATAGGTTATTAGTTGTTTTTTTGAGTATCAGTCTGAGTGTCTGTATGGTACGGTGGGGGGTATTACGTAGTGCATAGGTGTATGAATGAGTGACTCACTGTTTGTATGTGTTGAAGACAGCATGTGTGCAGGACTGTATGTGTGGATGAGTGTGTGTATGGGTGTGTTATTGAGTGAATGACTGTCTCAATAGTGTCTTCAGGAGTAACTACATATGTTTTTAACTAGTATATGTGACTATTGGTGTATATATGTGAGTATATGTGAGATGGAGAGATTGAAAGAGTTCCTGTATGAATAAGTATGTGTTTCTATAAGTGATTGTTTAAAAGACTAAGTATGTGTAAGTTTCCGTAGAAGTAAGTATGGTGGTGTGTGTATTACTGTATATGCAAGTAAATGTATGTTTTATTCTTTATTAGCATGAGTGACTATGTGTGTGAGTAACTCTATGGATGAGTGGCATTGTGTAACAGGATGTATAGATGTATGAGTACATATGATGAGTGAGTACATGTATGAGTGACTGTATAGGACTGTTGGTGAATGAGTGGATGTGTATGTGGATCTTAGAATTACTGAAGAGGTTGTTGTAACTGGTATTGGTATGTCCATTGTTTTGAAATTTTTAGTCTCTATTTTTGAATGTGTGTATCAAAGCTTATATTAAGGTGAGAGGAGGTCTGCCACTCTATCACAAGGATGATGTCATCAGTGATGTCATCAGTGATGTCATTTGAGATGTCATCAGTGATGTCATGAGTGATGTCACTGACCATGTCATGAGTGATGTAATATGTGACGTCATCAGCAGTGCATTGCGGGCGCGCGAGTTATAGTTAGCTGAACTAACTATAACGGGGCAATTTCATTGGTTTTTTACGAGTAAAATGTCCAGCTAACTATAACATGTGTGAAACCTATGGTTTTTTCACTGAATTTCTAAGGTTTTTTAAATGCTAATTCCTAACTATAACGTGTGTGAAACCTATGGTTTTTTCAGTGAATTTCTAAGGTTTTTTAAATGCTAATTCCTAACTATAACGAGTGTGAAACCCATGGTTTTTTCAGTGAATTTTCAAGGTTTTTTAAATGCTAATTCCTAACTATAACGTGTGTGAAACCCATGGTTTTTTCAGTGAATTTGCAAGGTTTTTTAAATGCTATTTTTTTCTTTTATTCTTCATTTTTTTCAAACATATTTTTAATTTAATTTTCTTATCTTTTATAAAGACTATCCTTAAATTTTTAAAATCCTTAAATATTTTTTTTATATATATTTTTTAAAATAAACATGTAAAATGTATTTCCAGATTTTTTTTTTTTTTTTTATTTTTTTTTTATAGTACGCGTACCGTAAGCTCACGGTAAGCGTACGGTTTACGCAACGTCCGTAATCTATCTACGCTGCTTGCGCATAGTTACGTACTTTGCGTAGCCGCGCGTACTGCGCGTGGGACGCGTGCGCGCTTACGCAACACGCGCACGTTACGCGGAAGTGCCGGGAAATGACTGTTATGCGCATGCGCGCAAGCGCGTGTCTTTTTTACGCGCACGCGTACTTTTTGCCGTAAGCGTACCGTAAGCGTACCGTAAGCGTACGGTAGGTCATGTGATCTTGAAACACAACTTTTGATTGGTTGAAACTACTTTCAGTTCTAGAACTCTCCTACACCACACCCATTCCCCTCATTTCTGCTTGTGATCCCTTGGGAGAAGGAGCTGGTTTGTCTTTGGGATACGATGGCAGAACAGCAGAGCTCTTCTGAGAGTGAGGCTAGCACCAGCAGCACTGTCTTGAGGCAGAGAGCGAGGAAAGTAAAGCCTTCTTACGTTTGGGAGTATTTTACTTTTCCAGAAGGCCAGCAAAAGGTGAATGCACCCTTAGTTACTTGCAAGCTGTGTAAGCGTGTACTTTCTAGAGGTAATCCTAACAGGAAGTATTCCTTTGGGAATCACACCATGAAGAGACACCTCCAGGAAGTACACAGAAGGACACATGGTCATCTTTTTGGAGGTAACTCTTCAGAAAGACGAGCCAGTACATCCACAGCAGCTCAGCCTGGACCATCATCTGCAGGGCAGACTCCTTCTTCTGCAGGTCAGGTGAGCCCTTCATCTGTGGGGGGAGAATCTCCTTTTGCTGGCCCTCTGGAAATTAACCCTCGGTTTGCGAGGGTTGAAGTACGGTGCGCCACTTGTCACGATCTAATTACTTATAGGGAGACCAGTGTTTCCCTGGTGAACAGTAAAATAGATCAGCACACTTGTCGTACCGTCTAATATTCCCAATCTTTCTTTCCTCTGTCCCTGCATGAACACAACGGTTCTTTTAAGAGCCAACCTTATCTTTCATCTTTTTTTTTCTTTTTTTTTAAAAACTTTTTTTTTTTTTTTTTTACCGTACGCGTACGGTAAGCGTACCTTTTTTTTATTTTTTAAAAAAAAACACTAAAAATCATTTATCTCATTACAAAGTCCTTGAGAGACTACAATTTTTATTTTTAACTTACCATACTCACTAAAAAAAATATTTATTCATTTGTTTTTTTAAAAAATAGTTTTTAAAATGGTTGTAGTTTCCGAAAATTTTCTATATCGATCTGAAAATAAAGAAAAAAGTATTAATATTTTTTATCCATTTTATAATACAATACACATATTTACATTTTTTACAAAAAAATATTTTTGCCTTATTTTTGCTGTTTTCAGAATATATTGCATTTCACTATTAATTGTGAAAGCAATTGCATTCATCATTTTACAGCGGGCAAAAAAAATTAACAATCACAAAGATTGTATTAAAAAAGCCCAGAATGTCTTCTCACTTAAACTTATCATTACAGAAATGCATATTATTCTAAAAAAATATCATCTAAAAACAATACTTTTTTCTTTAAAATACCGTCTGATATGTTTGTTTCAGAAGTATAATCACAATATTATATCTCAAATAACTCCAAAATACATCTGATTTTATTTCCTTTAGGCCAAATAGTATTTTTTTTTTTTTCCTGGAATAAATTTCCAAGGGAAAACCATTAAAATTCTAAAGTTTAATCTGTCCAGATCTCACCAATTCTCTGTAACATTTTGGTTCACGAAAATTTTTTGAATAATTTATTTAGTCCACAATAGAATTGCTTACTTTTCCACATGGCCAAATAGTAATTTTTTAAATCATTTTTGAAAAAATTTCCAATGGCAGTCCAATAGCATTCCATAATTTAAAATGTGCAGAAGTTACCGATTATCTCTAAATTATTGGTTTTTGAAAATTGCAATAAAATTAAAAAAAGTCCACATTACAATTGGTTATCTTTCCTTTAGGCCAAATGATAATTTTAAAAATCTTTTTTCTACAAAATTGCAATGGTAATCCAGTAAAATGGTAAAATTATTTTGTCCAGATCTTGCCAAATCTCTCTAAAATTTAGGTTTCAGGAAGATTAGATAGGAATTTGCTAAATCAAAAGGCAAACGTTGTTTGAAAATCAATTGGGAATCATTACACAGTGTCCAGCCTTTTTCACATTTTAGATAAACTGTGTAATGTCCAGAAGTAACAGTAGGTCCATCATGGAAAATTATTGCAACAGTTACAAAAGTTTTTCCTGAAATTGATAATTGCTGTCCTGTAAACTTCTTTATTAAAGTATCCAATTTTGATCCATCAGCTCTACATCGTTGCATCATTAAAATTACATACTGTCCGTATTCCCTTAAAATTAATGTTGAAAACATGTCAGAATTACACTCACCACATTTCATGCTATGATTAGCATCTTTAACTAATTTTGCAAAAGTGACTGTTTTACTCTCTGGCAATGTCAAATAAATAAACCTTTCATTATCAACAATAGAGCCACATATATTATAACAATTATCACAACTATGTTCCCATTTATAAGAGAGACCAAAAAAAATGTCAATGGGAACTCCTTCTTCTTCCACTACCTGAAGAAAATACATCAAAAATTCGTGTGCATCTTGCTGTTCATTTTGAGAAAACTGTGTTCGTCCTGAACATACATCTAAAAGTTTTCTAATTTCAGTAGCACTTTCTATTTGAGTTTTATCTTTACTCAGCTTTTCAAAAAGGAGACTGAGCTCTGAACAGAATCTTTTTCCCTGATTTACTATTATCTGCTCTTGCAAACTTTCCAGATAAAATGCAACATTCAGCACTACATTAGCGTAGCAGTTGACACCAGAGCTATTTTCAAAATGACATCCTACAACCTGTTCTTCATTTTCCTTATTCTTTTTGCTTGCAATTACATCACTCCTCTTTTTTTTCCTCTTCTCTACATCTTCATTACAGATATTCTCATTTCTCCTTTTACGAGAAACTACACGTTTCTCCAACACAGGATACTGACCTAAATGAGGAGCATAGCTTCTTCTTAATCTATTATACTCCTTTACACAGTTTGTATCAGCACTAACTTTTGAGTCATCAAAGTCTATCATGAATAAACCTGATAATGTTTTGACTCGTGACAAAGCTACATATGCCATACCTTCTTTGAACACAGTTGAACCAATGTTCACAAATGCACAATCTACAGTCAATCCTTGAGACTTGTGGATAGTTACAGCATATGCTAGTGAAAACGGAAACTGCTTCCTACGTACATATAAGTCTTTCACAAGCATGAAACGAACTGAACGACAAATGTCTTTAACTTCCTCTATCTGATCAAATTTTATCTGTAAACATTCAATTCCTTCTTTTTTCTGATAATTAATAAAACCCACAACTCTTCCCATCGCTCCATTCACTAAGCCTTTCTCAACATCCAAATTTCTCCTTAAAAACACTCTACAGTTCATGCAAACATAAAGATTTTTTTCTAATCCTGCTGTTTTGGAGATGTTCTTCTCTAGTGAGTCCAATTTATTTTTCAGTTTGCCTGTTACTGTGACTGTAATTCTTCCATCCTCAATTTTGTCCACTGCTTCCAATTTCCTGATGTCTTCCTTTTCCAATTTCAAAAGCTCCTCATTAAATATTGAGCATTCACGTAGAGTTGGCATTAAGCAGATGACACTTTTGTTTTCTGCAATATTCTTGTATATTTTCTCTGCAACTATTTCTTCCTTTGGAAATAAATTATGTAGCAGCCGACTCTGTAATGCTTTTTTCCCAACATCTGTGAGTAGTCCAATCCTGATATCTTTCAGAATACTTCCATATTCTTCATCGTTTGCTTGCCTCATATTAGTTGTAAGTTCCTTGTACTCAAAGAAGGACCAAATATTTGTATTTCCAATGCTTCCCAATGACTTCTTTGTGTCTTCATGTGTCACAGTATTAAACACTGGTTGTCCTTTAACTGGAGTAAGTTGCAAAAGATCCCCAAAAACTATGACGTGTTTTCCACCAAATAACACGTCATAGTCTGTCTTCAAAATTTGCTGCATTCTTAAATGCACAAAGGCAAGCATTAAGTTTGATACCATGCTCACCTCATCAATAATGAGAACTTGCATCTTCTTCAATACTCTTGACACTTCTAAGGATGCTTCTCCAGTTAGCTTGTTGAATTGTATTTTGTTCTCATGCTCCACTGGTAACATTAGCAAACGATGTAAGGTGATTCCTTTTATGTTATATGCTGCTAACCCAGTTGGAGCAGTAACCACACAAGACAAAGTAGAATCCGTTTTTTGCTTTAGGTAGCTTCTGATGACTTTAATTAGGAAACTTTTTCCAGTGCCAGCTTGTCCGCTTACATACATCCTGATTGGATGAAATGATGTGCATGAGCACTCTTTTTTGATATGTAGAAATCCGTGATCAATTTTGTTTTTGATCTCTTCATAAATTTGTTGCTGCTCTTGATTCAGTTGTCTTTCCAAATTTTCTAAGTCTATAAATTCTTCTTGAGCTTGATTCATAGCCGTTTCCACTTCATTCATGGCTATTGATGCTTCATTTTCAACGATTGGTTGTCCTAGGGGATCTTGACTGTATGTTCCTGAACTTTGGCTGTCCTGAGAACTGTCTCTAGCTATTTCTGCTGCAATTGTAGTTTCCTGTTCAATTTCTTCATTTAACATTTGCAGATAAGTTGAGAATGTACTGCATTGTATGCTGTCTTTGCAAGCATTAAAAGAATCTTCATAGCTCTGGAATTCTCCCAGTAGTTCATCCTCTGTACGCCATGGTTTAAACAACTGTAAAAGAGCCAAGTAGTAAAATTCTTTCTTGTCGGTAGTGTCGCAACTCAGCTTCCGGTGATTTATCAAACTTCCTTTGGTTTGCTTCACCAAACATCCTTCTTCACCAACAACTTTATATTTTCCACTGTTGATGTCTTCTGCAGCTTTCCGTGAATAAATGTAGTTCTGCAGCACTTCATAGAGACACATGTTCTCCAGATGATGACTTCTCTTGGGATAATATGTGTCCAACATGTTTGTTTTCAATATGTCTGTACTTTCTGGGTCATTCTCAGCCAAATATTCAATTTCTCCAACAGATTTCAGTACCCGATTTCTCATTGCTGCAAGGCCTAAACTTGCCCAAATTATTCTTCTTGACTTCGAGTAGAGACTTGCAGAAGATAACCTATCTGAACATTCGTAGGATCCAATTTCTCGATGCGATAACATCTTCAAACTGAAACTGTACAGCTTCTTACTGACAGTCTTCTCGTGAGAAATCTCTTCCCACATTTCCTTCAATTCTGTTTTTTCTGATTTCGTAATGTAAGACGTTACATATCGAGCAACAGCAATGGAATTGTCAGCAACATACTGTATATCCATGTTAGCGTTCCACATGGATAAAATGACTGGGTTGTAGTCATTTATATTTTTTGATTCTTCTTTTCTTTTAAGGTTGTAGGTATTCTTAGGTGATTTTCTTGTGATAGTATGTCTCACAGCTGACATAAAACTGTTGACTCTTCCATTTGTAAGAACAGGTCTAGGAAATCCAAATCGACATTTAGTGTAGTATTTTTCTTTGCTCTTGTATTTCCGTCGACAGTATTTTCCACACCGATCACTTTGGAAACGTAGAACTTGCTCCTTTAACTTGTTCTCTTCTGTGCTTTTAGGTATAGCACATGTTGCATATTCTTCAATGTAAGATAACACTGCTTCATCAGTATCTGTTCCAAACTTTGGGGCATCCTTGATCCACAGCAGCATATGAATATGAGGAGCACCTCTTGCCTGGTACTCTTTTCTCCAAAAGAAATCCACTACTTCTCCAAGGGGTGGATTTTTTTTATTGCAGATGAAGGACATCATAGCCTCAAATCTATGATTGAAATATCTGCAAACATTAACCGGATCCAATGAGCACAGTTCTCCTGCTGTCTTGTATTCGATGTTTTCAATGTTTGAATTGGCCTCTCGTAGAAAATCCAGTAAATCATCCCAAGCGTACTCGGCGCAGCTTAAGGTAAGGAACCATGTTGGTGTTCCTAAGTTGCGTAACATGCATTTTAGTTCACCATGGCGTCGGTACCAATATTCATTTGTCCCACGCTGACAAGCCATCAGATTGATCAGTTGTGTTTCCAAATGATCATCTCGGTGCTGCACTTTCTCCATAAAATCCTTAGCAGACACATTTTGTAAATGTACTCCACTTTTTAAAATGTGATTTACTGCATAAGACAGTGCAGACAAGTCGCTTTCAAATAAAAGATGGAACAAATAAGGGATACTTTGTCGAAATCTGGGATCTTCAGCATATAGTCTTGTAGTCCGATACTCAGAAGCTGGAATCTGTTCTGGACGTTCATCGTATCGTCCTCCTTTTCCTGTAGGAAACAGCTGGGGAAAACATCGAGCTTCCAAGCTCTCCTCCCATACACTCACGGGATTTCCTTTTGCTTTCTTCATCTGAAAGAGATCAATATTGTCTCCCATAACTTCTTTCGAATGGAGAGGATGTATGCTAAAATGTTCATAAATTTCTTCTTCCTTTGACTTGTCCACTTTTTCAATTTGTCCAGTTGGTGTTTCTGTGTCTCCTTGTAAATCTTCTTCTTCTTCTTCTTCTTCTTGTATATAAATTGATTCATACCATTTGTTATTTTTTTTCAAATACAAATTTGCTCTTTGTACTTTCCGCACATCTACCAGCTCCTGCCAAATCTTCTTATTCTTTGTAGGGACACCATTAACCAGAATAATTAATGGATCAGTTTCCAAAGTATCTGCATCAATAGTTTCCATATTTTTTTTCAAATCCAAGGGCAAATACACCACTCTACCTTTTAAACCTCTCAGTAAATCTGAAGGAGGTAATTTACCAGTTTTGGGCTCCATACGTACTATGGTCTGGAACGGATGAACACATTGAATGAGTATAGACTCATATGTATTTAATTCAGAAAGTTCAGCAGGAATAGCATCCAATTCTAAATTATTATGTACAGCTCTGGTCGGCATTCTATTTTCCTCTAACTTGTTGTAGCAGTATTTACAAATACGCTGATCTTCACCCAATTCAAAACAATTTTCAAGAAATATATATGTGGCAAAATCCATCCACTTATAATTATCTTCATTTTCACTCTTTCTGTAGAGATCAACATTCCTAGTTTGTTTTCTATAATGAGTTCTGCGGCAACAAATACAAGTAACATTTGGTCTTTCATTAGAGACTATTGCAAATTTTGTTATGTGATCATTAAATGTGTTACTTACAGAGGGTTCTACATTCTCTTCCACTTCTGCCTCATTTACTGTGTCCTTCTCTGCACTGTTTTCTTCAGGACCAAAGTAACAAAACTGAATTTCATCAACAACCTTCTCTACATCTGATACCGTTCCTCGGAACAGAGCCCTATTCAATTCATTTAACTTTATTGCTGGACTTTTGGCAAAATACAACCGTCTCACAAACTTTCTCATTTCAGTATGATGAACAGCCAGCATCCTAAAATGATGGAAAACACTATTGCACACTTTTCTAGATAGACAAGCAAGAGAATGACCCTGCAAACCAGTATTCTCTCTCACTCTGCATGGATCCAGACTTTGAAGCACCTTAATCTTTTGTTTTACACTTTTTTTACTATATTCTCTTAGAAACTCTCGAAATCTGTCAATAGATTCCTGACGCACAGTGCAAATACTACTACAATTCCAAGTGTACACTGGGGCTTTAGGACGTCTCCCCATTGCCTCATCTGCCATCACTTGTACCTCATCTCTTGGAACCATTATCTCCTTCTCCATTATGCAACCATTTTTTACTTCGTATGAACGACCTCTGGTGTCAACTGCATGCAGCAAACTATTACTTTGAAAATAGCTTTCTTCATTAAAAAAAGGTTCACTACTTGAACTATGCATCCACTTTCCTAAAAACACTTTACAAAAGTTTGTTCTGTTCACTACTCTTTTGCTTTTGCTTTGTGATTTCAGTACATTAACCATTTTATCTAATGTACGCATCCTATTCAAAATTAATATGAATAGTTTCCTTTTTAATTCTAATGCTTTTGCTGCAATGGCTTCAATTTCTTTTTTTCTCTTATAATATTTAGCCTTTTGCTTATATTTCTTTATATCCTTTATCAAATTGGACATAACTCTTCTCTGAAACATTTTTCTACGTATCTCTTTAAATGCTGTTTTTCTGTTTATGTTAAACTTTTCAATTGCAGAAGGTATATTTGCATTAACTAAATCCTCAATTTTTTGCTGTTCTGTAGGTTTTGTTACATTTTTCCGAGAACAGACATTTTGTACATTTTTGTTTGTTTTCAATATTTTGTTTAGGAAATGTTTTTTTTGCTTACCAGAAGATTTTTTCTTTTTCCCAACATCAGCATCTTCTACTAACTTTGGTCCTCCAGTTGTCCTCAAATATAGTTTTTTTTTTAGCGTTTTTTGAACTCGAGATTTTGTAGGCATCTTAAATTTTGTTCACTGTTCTTTAGCAGTACCTGAAAAAAACTAAAAAAAAAAATCCTTTATTGTATTTAAATATATTACTACATTTCTTTTCACAACAGTCACAAAACGAAATTTCTTTGCCATTTTGAATGCACACAAACTGCTCTTTTTTTAAAATTTATTTAAATGCACATGTCCAAGCTTTTTTTTTTTTTCAGATCACCACCGTGTGCATTCTCTGTGACTGCCTACACTCCAGCAGGGGCAACCAGCCTTAGTGATGCTGAATATATTTGCATTACAGACTTAAACCTGAAAACCCCACTCGCTTCTAATTACTGTGCATGACTATACATGGCAAGCACATGGGTGTGTGCTAAGCCTCTGCTTTTTCCCCCAAAAATTCGCTCCTCTTTTCCATCTACTGCAACTGTGAAATCACCAGAGGAAGACGCAATAAATTTCTGCCTATAATTCTTCTATGCACACAGAGTCATGTTATCACATTAGTGCCAAAACGAAATTTCTTTGCCAATTTGAAAGCACACTTACTGCACTTTTTTTTTCGGGCCAAGTGAAAATCTCTTTTTACACTTTGAAATCACTTTTACAGACTGACACATTCTGAAACCTTTTTTTTAAATTTATTTAAATGCACATGGCCAACCTGTTTTTTTTTTTCATTCCACCACCGTGTGTATTCTCTGTGACTGCCTACACTCCAGCAGGGGCAACCAGCCTTAGTGATGCTGAATATATTTGCATTACAGACTTAAACCTGAAAACCCCACTCGCTTCTAATTACTGTGCATGACTATACATGGCAAGCACATGGGTGTGTGCTAAGCCTCTGCTTCTTCCCCCAAAAATTCGCTCCTCTTTTCCATCTACTGTAACTGTGAAATCACCAGAGCAAAACGCAATAAATTTCTGCCTATAATTCTTCTATGGACACAGAGTCATGTTTTCACATTAGTGCCAAAACGAAATTTCATTGCCAATTTGAAAGCACACTTACTGCTCTTTTTTTTTCGGGCCAAGTGATAATCTCTTTTTACACTTTGAAATCACTTTTACAGACTGACACATTCTGAAACCTTTTTTTTAAATTTATTTAAATGCACATGTCCAAGCTGTTTTTTTTTCAGACCACCACCGTGTGTATTCTCTGTGACTGCCTACACTCCAGCAGGGGCAACCAGCCTTAGTGATGCTGAATGTATTTGCATTACAGACTTAAACCTGAAAACCCCACTCGCTTCTAATTACTGTGCATGACTATACATGGCAAGCACATGGGTGTGTGCTAAGCCTCTGCTTCTTCCCCCAAAAATTCGCTCCTCTTTTCCATCTACTGCAACTGTGAAATCACCAGAGCAAAACGCAATAAATTTCTGCCTATAATTCTTCTATGCACACAGAGTCATGTTTTCACATTAGTGCCAAAACGAAATTTCTTTGCCAATTTGAAAGCACACTTACTGCTCTTTTTTTTTCGGGCCAAGTGAAAATCTCTTTTTACACTTTGAAATCACTTTTACAGACTGACACATTCTGAAACCTTTTTTTTAAATTTATTTAAATGCACATGTCCAAGCTGTTTTTTTTTCAGACCACCACCGTGTGTATTCTCTGTGACTGCCTACACTCCAGCAGGGGCAACCAGCCTTAGTGATGCTGAATGTATTTGCATTACAGACTTAAACCTGAAAACCCCACTCGCTTCTAATTACTGTGCATGACTATACATGGCAAGCACATGGGTGTGTGCTAAGCCTCTGCTTCTTCCCCCAAAAATTCGCTCCTCTTTTCCATCTACTGCAACTGTGAAATCACCAGAGCAAGACGCAATAAATTTCTGCCTATAATTCTTCTATGCACACAGAGTCATGTTTTCACATTAGTGCCAAAACGAAATTTCTTTGCCAATTTGAAAGCACACTTACTGCTCTTTTTTTTTCGGGCCAAGTGAAAATCTCTTTTTACACTTTGAAATCACTTTTACAGACTGACACATTCTGAAACCTTTTTTTTAAATTTATTTAAATGCACATGTCCAAGCTGTTTTTTTTTCAGACCACCACCGTGTGTATTCTCTGTGACTGCCTACACTCCAGCAGGGGCAACCAGCCTTAGTGATGCAGAATGTATTTGCATTACAGACTTAAACCTGAAAACCCCACTCGCTTCTAATTACTGTGCATGACTATACATGGCAATCACATGGGTGTGTGCTAAGCCTCTGCTTCTTCCCCCAAAAATTCGCTCCTCTTTTCCATCTACTGCAACTGTGAAATCACCAGAGCAAGACGCAATAAATTTCTGCCTATAATTCTTCTATGCACACAGAGTCATGTTTTCACATTAGTGCCAAAACGAAATTTCTTTGCCAATTTGAAAGCACACTTACTGCTCTTTTTTTTTCGGGCCAAGTGAAAATCTCTTTTTACACTTTGAAATCACTTTTACAGACTGACACATTCTGAAACCTTTTTTTTAAATTTATTTAAATGCACATGTCCAAGCTGTTTTTTTTTCAGACCACCACCGTGTGTATTCTCTGTGACTGCCTACACTCCAGCAGGGGCAACCAGCCTTAGTGATGCTGAATGTATTTGCATTACAGACTTAAACCTGAAAACCCCACTCGCTTCTAATTACTGTGCATGACTATACATGGCAAGCACATGGGTGTGTGCTAAGCCTCTGCTTCTTCCCCCAAAAATTCGCTCCTCTTTTCCATCTACTGCAACTGTGAAATCACCAGAGCAAGACGCAATAAATTTCTGCCTATAATTCTTCTATGCACACAGAGTCATGTTTTCACATTAGTGCCAAAACGAAATTTCATTGCCAATTTGAAAGCACACTTACTGCTCTTTTTTTTTCGGGCCAAGTGAAAATCTCTTTTTACACTTTGAAATCACTTTTACAGACTGACACATTCTGAAACCTTTTTTTTAAATTTATTTAAATGCACATGTCCAAGCTGTTTTTTTTTCAGACCACCACCGTGTGTATTCTCTGTGACTGCCTACACTCCAGCAGGGGCAACCAGCCTTAGTGATGCTGAATGTATTTGCATTACAGACTTAAACCTGAAAACCCCACTCGCTTCTAATTACTGTGCATGACTATACATGGCAAGCACATGGGTGTGTGCTAACCCTCTGCTTCTTCCCCCAAAAATTCGCTCCTCTTTTCCATCTACTGCAACTGTGAAATCACCAGAGCAAGACGCAATAAATTTCTGCCTATAATTCTTCTATGGACACAGAGTCATGTTTTCACATTAGTGCCAAAACGAAATTTCATTGCCAATTTGAAAGCACACTTACTGCTCTTTTTTTTTTGGGCCAAGTGAAAATCTCTTTTTACACTTTGAAATCACTTTTACAGACTGACACATTCTGAAACCTTTTTTTTAAATTTATTTAAATGCACATGTCCAAGCTGTTTTTTTTTCAGACCACCACCGTGTGTATTCTCTGTGACTGCCTACACTCCAGCAGGGGCAACCAGCCTTAGTGATGCTGAATGTATTTGCATTACAGACTTAAACCTGAAAACCCCACTCGCTTCTAATTACTGTGCATGACTATACATGGCAAGCACATGGGTGTGTGCTAAGCCTCTGCTTCTTCCCCCAAAAATTCGCTCCTCTTTTCCATCTACTGCAACTGTGAAATCACCAGAGCAAGACGCAATACATTTCTGCCTATAATTCTTCTATGCACACAGAGTCATGTTTTCACATTAGTGCCAAAACGAAATTTCTTTGCCAATTTGAAAGCACACTTACTGCTCTTTTTTTTTTGGGCCAAGTGAAAATCTCTTTTTACACTTTGAAATCACTTTTACAGACTGACACATTCTGAAACCTTTTTTTAAAATTTATTTAAATGCACATGTCCAAGCTGTTTTTTTTTCAGACCACCACCGTGTGTATTCTCTGTGACTGCCTACACTCCAGCAGGGGCAACCAGCCTTAGTGATGCTGAATGTATTTGCATTACAGACTTAAACCTGAAAACCCCACTCGCTTCTAATTACTGTGCATGACTATACATGGCAAGCACATGGGTGTGTGCTAAGCCTCTGCTTCTTCCCCCAAAAATTCGCTCCTCTTTTCCATCTACTGCAACTGTGAAATCACCAGAGCAAGACGCAATAAATTTCTGCCTATAATTCTTCTATGGACACAGAGTCATGTTTTCACATTAGTGCCAAAACGAAATTTCTTTGCCAATTTGAAAGCACACTTACTGCTCTTTTTTTTTTGGGCCAAGTGAAAATCTCTTTTTACACTTTGAAATCACTTTTACAGACTGACACATTCTGAAACCTTTTTTTTAAATTTATTTAAATGCACATGTCCAAGCTGTTTTTTTTTCAGACCACCACCGTGTGTATTCTCTGTGACTGCCTACACTCCAGCAGGGGCAACCAGCCTTAGTGATGCTGAATGTATTTGCATTACAGACTTAAACCTGAAAACCCCACTCGCTTCTAATTACTGTGCATGACTATACATGGCAAGCACATGGGTGTGTGCTAAGCCTCTGCTTCTTCCCCCAAAAATTCGCTCCTCTTTTCCATCTACTGCAACTGTGAAATCACCAGAGCAAGACGCAATAAATTTCTGCCTATAATTCTTCTATGGACACAGAGTCATGTTTTCACATTAGTGCCAAAACGAAATTTCTTTGCCAATTTGAAAGCACACTTACTGCTCTTTTTTTTTCGGGCCAAGTGAAAATCTCTTTTACAGACTGACACATTATGAATCCACCATGTGTAACTACAACAAAAACAATTCCCATTTCTATTATTCATTTCTTAAGTTACCACATACATCCCCTCTCAAACTGTAAACTCACCTTTAAAATTAGTTAGTTGTGAAAGAAATGTGTCACTCAAACAGCAGATTATCAGAGCCAGGATCTCTGTTCTGTACACCTCTCTCCTCTCAGCAGAACCAGATAATGGCAAACTTTCCCTCTATTTTTCCACACATATACATGTAAGTTTCAAATCTCAGTGCTTCCCCCTTTTTTTCAAATGTAATGACACATTTCTATTGGTTGAAAACCAACCCTTTTCCAAAAGTACCCTGCCCCCAACTTGACTTCTGCCTAGTACCCTTCCCCCAACTTGACTTCTGCCTGCTACCATAGCAACAGCTCATGGAACACTGCTGTGTGCAGTTAGGTCAGAAGTTCGACACACAATGTTTCAATTCCACAGAGCAAGAGTGCTTGACTTTTCAATCCTAACTGCAAATCCATAGTACTGTTCTTTGGTTACACATTTTTTTGTACCAATACAAAACATGCTTCTATTAATTTTCACATACAGCCTAGTTTTTTTTCTAGAATGGTATGAAACAGCCAATCAGTTCTTTTTGTTTTGTAAAAAATATGTATGCCTCCATTTCCAAACTGTCTTTCTTTTCATATTGCCATTCTACTGAAAGACACCTCCTGAGTGCATCCAGTTCTCCTTTGAAGATGTTCACAGTGTGGATTGTAGGGCACAGCTATGTCTTCTGGAGTGAAAAGTTTGCAGAGAAAACAGATATGGTGAGAGACCTTGCTTTGCCAAATGTAGACATTAAATGGATTGGTCAGAGAGGGTTAAAGTGGCACCAATTGATGCCATTGGTGAAATCCTTCATTCAAATCCAACACCCTGACCTCATAATAGTGCACTGTGGTGGCAATGACCTAGGCACTTTGACTGGGGTAGGTCTGGAAATGCTTATGAAGGACACCTTTGCACAACTGTTTACACTTTTCCCTAAAACTGCCTTTGTGTTTTCCAACATATGCCAAAGGCAAAAATGGAACTGGTCCAATCATTTCTGTCCACAGATTGACAAAGCAAGAAAGCACGTCAACAAATCTGTTTCTGCTTTCCTCCGTGACTATGGTATGGGTGTCATTTACCACAACAACTTGCGTTACGACATGCAAGACATTTATAGAGGAGATGGTGTGCACTTCAATGATGAAGGGAACAGAGTCTTCCTCTTGAACCTTAGACTCTGCATCGGTACTTACTTGTAGGTACCACTAAAAAAATGACTCCATAAACACAACAGCTCTTTTTAGAGCTCCCTAATTTCTAAACTCTTAAATCTAATTTTCATTTATTTATTTTTATTTTTTTTACCGTACGCTTACCGTGAGCTTACCGTACGCGTACCCCGTGATTTTTTTTAAAATCAATAAATGTTTTTTTTGTACTTTTCTGTCCTTCTTTGACCCCCTTACAATTGTTAGGGGGTCTGTAACTCTCCTCATTGCCCCCTTTCCTTGTTTTCACTCTTTTTTTTCAGAGTGAAATACACAAAATGGCGGCCGCCGCTTCCTGGTTTCGGCCGATTCGAATGTTTACTAAGATCTAAGAGCCAATCAGAATCGCGCTCGCGCACGCCACCGTACGCTTACCGTAAGCGTACGGTAAGCGTACCGTAAGCTGGCTCAGATATATATATTGATTTAAAGGCTATTTTCTCAAAATCTACTGAACTGATTTACACCAAACCTACAAAAGGCACTTCCTTGACCTACGGACTACCTCTCTGCCAAATTTCTAGTAATTCTGTTCAGCCGTTCGGGCTGTAGGTCGTTCTAAAGGTCCTATGGAAAAATGCATGGGAAAAACGCGTTTTGGGACCCCCCTTTTATCTCAGCCCCCGCTTGACGGTTCCCCCCGAGACTTTCAGGGTAGGAGCGGACCGTAGCGCCCCACCTATTTTGAGAAATTCGCGAGGATTCGTCGACCGGCGCCAAAGTTATTCAAAATAGAATGTTGAGGTTTTCCTATGGAAACGTGGTCCTAACTATAACTACCTACTGGCGACCGCCAGTAGGTAATATATATATATAGGTGATATATATATATATATAGGTGATATATATATATATATATATATATATATATATATAGATAGATATATATATATATATATATTATCTACTGGCGGTCGCCAGTAGATAGTTATAGTTAGGACCCTGTTTCCATAGGAAATCCGCAACATTCTATTTGGAATAACTTTGGCGCCGGTCGACGAATCCTCGCGAAATTTTCAAAACTAATGGGGCGGTACGCTCCGCTCCTACCCTGAAAGTCTCGGGGGGATTCGTCAAGCGGGGGCTGAGAAAAAAGGGGGGTCCCAAAACGCGTTTTCCCCATGCATTTTTCCATAGGACCTTTAGACACAGCTACAGCCCGAACGGCTGAACAGAATTACTTGAAATTTGGCAGAGAGGTAGTCCTCAGGTCAAGGATGTGCCTTTTGTAGGTCTGGTGTAAATCTGTTCAGTAGGTCCTGAGAAAATAGCATTTAAATCAATATATATATCTGTAAGCGCGCTCCGTGCGCTTACCGTAAGCTTACCGTACGCGTACGGTGCCGTGCGCGAGCTCAATTCTGATTGGTGTTTACATGACTGTAAACATTCGAATCGTTCGAAATCAGGAAGTGTCGGCCGCCATTTTCTGTCTCTCGCACTGAGAAAGAAAGGTGGGGAACGTGAAACGGGGGCAACGAAGAGAGTTGCAGACCCCCTAGTGTATGTCAGGGGGTCCAAGAAGGACCCAAAAGTATGAAAAATAAATTTAAAATTTTTTAAAAACAATCGCGGGGTACGCTTACGGTAAGCTTACCGTACGCGCACGGCAAAAAAAAAAAAAAAAAAAAAATAAAGAAGTAACAATCACATTTATTAAATAAATTAAAGTACCCACAAGGGAGAAAAAAACAAATGTTACTGCGTAAAAAAAGGCGAGGCACGCAGGGTGTGCGCATAGTGAAAAACCAGAAAAAAAATAAAAAATAAATACATAAATTAGCATTTAAAAAACCGTACAAATTCACTGAAAAATCCATAGGTTTCACACACGTTATAGTTAGGAATTATCATTTACAAAACCTTGCAAATTCACTTAAAAAACCATAGGTTTCACACATGTTATAGTTAGCTGTACATTTCACTCGTAAAAAACCAATGAAATTCCACGTTAGAGTTAGATCAGGTAACTATAACTTGCGCGACCGCAATCCACAATGTGTAATTTCAGATGTCATCATTGATGTCATGAGTGATGTCACTGACCATGTCATGAGTGATGTACTATGTGACGTCATCAGCAGTTTATTGTGGGCGCGCAAGTTATAGTTACCTGATCTAACTATAACGTGGAATTTCATTGGTTTTTTACGAGTGAAATGTACAGCTAACTATAACATGTGTGAAACCTATGGTTTTTTAAGTGAATTTGCAAGGTTTTGTAAATGATAATTCCTAACTATAACGTGTGTGAAACCTATGGTTTTTTCAGTGAATATATATATATATATATATATATAAATTACCTACTGGCGGTCGCCAGTAGGTAGTTATAGTTAGGACCACGTTTCCATAGGAAATCCGCAACATTCTATTTTGAATAACTTTGGCGCCGATTGACGAATCCTCGCAAATTTTTCAAAATAGGTGGGGCACTACGCTCCGCTCCTACCCTGAAAGTCTCGGGGGGATTCGTCAAGCGGGGGCTGAGATAAAAGGGGGATCCCAAAACACGTTTTTCCCATGCATTTTTCCATAGGACCTTTAGACACAGCTACAGCCCGAACGGCTGAACAGAATTACTTGAAATTTGGCAGAGAGGTAGTCCTCAGGTCAAGGAAGTGCCTTTTGTAGGTTTGGTGTAAATCTCTTCAGTAGATTCTGAGAAAATAGCCTTTAAATCAATATATATATCTGAGCCAGCTTACGGTGCGCTTACGGTGCGCTTACCGTACGCGTACGGTGGCGTGCGCGAGCGCGATTCTGATTGGCCCTTAGATCTTAGTAAACATTCGAATCGGTCGAAACCAGGAAGCGGCGGCCGCCATTTTCTCTCTCGCACTCTGACAGGGGGTTGAAAAACCAAGTGCAAAAACATGAAAAGGGGCTGTTTACACAGCTCCCAAGCACCTAGCCATGTCGAGGGAGTCCCCAACGATCCCCCAAGTGAAAAAAGGCAATTTTAACTTTTTCGAAAATTTCGCCGATTACGCTTACCATACGCGTACGGTAAGAAATAATAATTAAAAAAAAAATATCCACATTCTCCCCACCCCGTGTGCAAAAGGTGCCCGAAGGGCACCTTTTGTACATGGCTTATTAGAGCTAAACAAAACATATATTTTACCTGTCACAACGATGCTCATCATATGTCCTCCATGTGCGCACGGTGCGCGAAGCGCATCGTGCGTTCATGGTTCGCGCACCGCGTGCTCACTGTGCGCGCACGGTGCGCAAAGCGCACCGTGCGCGCACGGAACGAACTGCGTTAAGTGGGCGCGCACGCCACAAATGGCGTAAAGTAACTTAGCATTTAAAAAACCGTACAAATTCACTGAAAAAACCATAGGTTTCACACACGTTATAGTTAGGAATTAGCATTTAAAAAACCTTGCAAATTCACTGAAAAAACCATAGGTTTCACACATGTTATAGTTAGCTGGACATTTTACTGATAAAAAACCAATGAAATTCCCCCGTTATGGTTACTGTAGGCAACTATAACTCACGCGACCGTAATCCTCTGCTGATGACATATGTGTCTTTATGAAAAAAAAATATTTGTAATATATGTATAGCTAAAATTTAATGGAAGAAGACATGGGCAAATAAGTGTCTAAATACAGTATTAGCATCAGCAGAGGATTACGGTCGCGTGAGTTATAGTTGCCTACAGTAACTATAACGGGGGAATTTCATTGGTTTTTTATCAGTAAAATGTCCAGCTAACTATAACATGTGTGAAACCTATGGTTTTTTCAGTGAATATATATATATATACATATATATATATCAACAACGCCGGTCCCGATAATGATGAAGGCTGTCTGTAGGGCGGTCCGTGTCGGGGTAATCGGAAACCCCAATTATGCAACTCGATACACTTCTTCTCCAGAAAGTATACACGGACACCAGGGAGATTTGCAGTTTCAAATCGGTTTTAATGAACTGCACTCGCTACGCGTTTCAGCTTTCGCCTTGTTCACGCTGAAGCAGTATTTTTTTGAATAAAGTTATATAAAGTTCATAAACGCAAAAATAGACAACAGACTTTTCACATCAACAGAATGTAATGCAGAGACTTGGTAATTTAGGCGGCCATCTTAGCCTAGTACAAAATTCATTCTACAGGTATATATCCTTCTATATATCTCGTAGCATATACATAAAATAACTGTACGTTCAAATAATTATTGGAAATAAGTGCATATTATATCACATTATCGTGTTTTCAAATAATATAAACACAATACCACACCCTGTACAGTATGCATAAATTATATACAATATGTACACTATATACACACATGTTATGCCCCAGTGGGCAGATTTACAGAGTTATTCCAACAACCATTGGCAATATGTATCTCAACCAGATGGTAATCTTGTTCATGTACATGCGCAATCTTATCGCCCCAGTGGGCATACAGCAAGAATACATAATACTGCAAATGCAACTTGAAGTTCCTGAGAGGCCACAGCATGATTCAGTACCAATCTCTAAAAAACGGAAATAAGATAAGTTTTAGTATATCATAGATCAAGCCCTAATATGATGACAAATCTTACTTATGCAAATGTACAGATAGCTCTTCGCTAGAATTCAACCATTTCGGGACCATTGTGTCAAAATCTACAATATATCTAGATTCTAATTGTCTCAGGAGAAGTAGTTTATTCCCTCCACGTGCAGTATCCATGACAGCATCAATCACCACCATTTTCAACAATTTTTCATTTTGAGCATGTTCTTCAAAGAAATGTCGTGCAACAGGATATTGTTTGTTGTTATGGCGTAATGAAACTGCAAATCTCCCTGGTGTCCGTGTATACTTTCTGGAGAAGAAGTGTATCGAGTTACATATATATATATATATATATTCACTGAAAAAACCATAGGTTTCAGGGGCGTTAGAGCTAGCTGGACTTTTCACATGAACAAAACCATTGAAATTCCCCCGTTATAGTTAGTTCAGCTAACTATAACTCGTGCGCCCTCAATGCACTGCTGATGACGTCACATATTACATCACTCATGACATGGACAGTGACATCACTGATGACATCTCAAATTATATCAATGATGACATCATCCAGTGAATGTGTGTTTTTCTGAAAATTAAATATGTTTTATATATGGATATCTCAAGGTCGATGGAAGAATAAATGGGTACATAAGTGTGTAAATGGATGATTTGTTTTTGAAAATTTGATTGTATAACTAACTGATTAAGTGTATCTTAGTGAATACATGGCTTAGTGAGTAATGTTTAAATATGTAAATATCTGTATCAGTCTCTCACTTTGTGTATAAGTGGCTTCATGGGTTGGAGAGTAGCTACATGAGTGTCTATATAGGTTATTAGTTGTTTTTTTGAGTATCAGTATGAGTGTCTGAGTGTCTGTATGGTTCGGTGGGGGGTATTACATAGTGCATAGGTGCATTAATGAGTGACTCACTGTTTGTATGTGTTGAAGACAGCATGTGTGCAGGACTGTATGGGTGAATGAGTGTGTGCATGGGTGTGTTAGTGAGTGAATGACTGTCTCAATAGTGTCTTTATGAGTAACTACATATGTTTTAAACTAGTATATGTGACTATTGGTGTATATAAGTGAGTATATGTGAGAGTGAGAGATTGGAAGAGTACCTTTATGAATAAGTATGTGTTTCTATAAGTGATTGTTTAAAAGACTAAGTATGTGTAAGTTTCTGTACAAGTAAGTGTGGCGGTGTGTGTATAACTGTATATGCAAGTAAATGGATGTTTGATTCTTTATTAGCATGAGTGACTCTGTTTGTGAGTAACTCTATGGATGAGTGGCGTTGTGTAATAGGATGTATAGGTGTATGAGTAGATATGATGAGTGAGTACATGTATGAGTGACTGTATAGGACTGTTGGTGAATGAGTGGATGTGTATGTGGATCTTAGAAATACTGAATAGGTTGTTGTAACTGGTATTGGTATGTCCATTGTTTTGAAAATAGTAGTTTCTATTTTTGAATGTGTGTATCACAGGTTATATTGGGGTGAGAGGAGGTCTGCCACTCTATCACAAGGATGATGTCATCAGTGATGTCATCAGTGATGTCATTTGAGATGTCATCAGTGATGTCATCAGTGATGTCACTGCCATGTCATGAGTGATGTAATATATGACGTCCTCAGCAGTGCATTGCGGGCGTGCGACTTATAGTTAGGTGAACTAACTATAACAGGGGAATTTCCATGGTTTTGTACAAGTCCAGCTAACTATAACGCCCCTGAAACCTATGGGGCCCGATTCACAGAACAAACTTAAGACAAAATCCTAAACTTAGTACCATTTTGGTATTCACAGAATGCACTTACTACTTCTGGTATTCACAGAATGAACTTACTACTTTTGCGATTCACAGAATAAACGTACTACTTTTGCTATTCACAGAATGGATTTACGACTACTAACTTTACGTCCGCACTCGGGCCGGAAATTCCGGCCCGGAGGTGGAGCTTCCGGCCCAGAGGCGGAGCTTCCGGGCCAGAGGCGGGGCTTCCGGGCCGGAGGCGGATCTTCCGGGCCTGAGGCGGAGCTTCCGGCCCAGAGGTGTAGATTTTGGCCATGGCTAAATCTCCGCCACTGGGCGGAATCCCCACCTCTGGGCCGGAAGCTCCGCCTCCGGCCCGGAAGCCCCGCCTCCGGGCCGGAAGCTCCACCTCCGGGCCGGAAGCTCCGCCTCCGGGCCGGAATTTCCGGCCCGAGTGCGGACGTAAAGTTAGTAGTCGTAAATCCATTCTGTGAATAGCAAAAGTAGTAAGTTTATTCTGTGAATCGCAAAAGTAGTAAGTTCATTCTGTGAATACCAGAAGTAGTAAGTGCATTCTGTGAATACCAAAATGGTACTAAGTTTAGGATTTTGTCTTAAGTTTGTTCTGTGAATCGGGCCCATGGTTTTTTCAGTGAATTTCTAATGCTAATTCCTAACTATAACGTTCCGGAAACCTATGGTTTTTTCAGTGAATTTCAAAGGTTTTTTAAATGCTAATTTCTCACTATGCCTACAGAGATAGGACATGTGAAGAAAGAAGAAAAAACGCACAGAAAGAAAAAAAAGAAATGCAGAAAGAAGCAACAGAAGTCCTCAAAGATGAAGAAAAGTGCAGGAAGAAGGATAATGTGCAGAAAGAACAAACAGAAGAGCAGAAAGAAGCCTTGTTGCAAAATCATCCTGTACCCTTAACTTTTTCAGACGGATATTGGTGGTAACTGAGTCTGACTAACCAGTCCTAGAGCCAGTGCTATGTTAAAAGACACTCAGAATACAGTGAAAACACCTACATACACTAGGGAACACTATACATTGGGGTCCCCTTGTGATTAGCATGACCTCCTCTGTAAACCCCTAGTATATAATAGGGCAGGGGATTAAAACTACCTCTTAAGACGCGCCACAGGGCGTGTTTGCACATGTCACCTCAGGCCCCGTCCCATCCCTTCCCCACTGTGTGAACACGCCCTGTGGCAGTTTTAAGTTGGGAGATTAAGTCCCCTTGAATCCTGAGGGTCCCTAGGGTCCAACTAGACCACTAGGTACCTCCAGTAAGTGCCACAGAGCTGCGTTGCAGAGAGATGTAAAAAGGGGCACGACCTAGACCACCTTTCTGCAACGCAGTGCAGTGGGGCTTACTGGAAGCACCTGGTGGGCTAGTTGGCCCCCAGGGTCCCTCAGGATTGAAGGGAAATTATTTCCCCAACTTAAAACGCGCCACAGGGCTTGTTTGCACACGGTAACTCAGGCCCCGTCCCCTCCCTTCACCACTGTGTAAACGCGCCATGTGGCCGTTCTAAGTTGAGAGATTAAGTCCCCTTGCATCCTAAGGGTCCCTAGTGTCAAACTAACCCACTAGGTACCTCCAGTAAGCGCCACAGAGCTGCGTTGCATAGAGGTGTAAAAATGGGCGTGGCCTCAGAACACCTGTCTGCAACGCAGCTCCCTGGCGCATACTGGAGATACCTGTTGGGCTAGTTGGCCCTCAGGGACCTTCAGTATTGAAGGGGAATTAATTTCCCAACTTACAACTGGCCAGGGGGCGCATTTGCAGAGTGCTGCAAGGAGGGGGCGTGGCCTCTGGCACGATGCCGGTTGTTTATTTATTTAATTTTTTTAAGAAGGAGGGCTGTGTGGCCCCCCTTCTTTTTCTAATTTATTGGCCCTGGGGACCCCATCCCCCAGGGCCTGCACCCTAATTTTTTTTGTTGAAAAAAATAAATTTGGCCCTCCCAAGGCCTTAATCGGCCCGGGGACCCCAACCCCCGGGTCATGGCCTTTTTAAAAAAAATTCTTTTGGTGGGGGGCTGCGTTGCCCCCCTACTCAGGCCACTTATGGCCTGAGGACCCCATCCCCCGGGGCCGGCCTTTGTTTTTTAATATTTTTTAAAAATATATATTTATAGAAACACCTAGGACATGCTGGACAAACCGTATGTACCTATCACCATGACGATTTGTGTGATATTCATTAAAAGGCGACTATGCATACAATGAATCCTGTGGCCGTTTTTTAAGTTGGGAGATTAAGTCCCCTTGAATCCTGAGGGCCCCTAGGGGCAAAATAGCTCACTGGGTACATCCAGTAAGCGCCATTGCAGAGAGGTGTAAAAAGGGGCACGACCTGCACCACCTCCCTGTAACGCAGAGCAGTGGCGCTTACTGGAAGCACCTGGTGGGCTAGTTGGCCCCCAGGGTCCCTCAGGATTGAAAGGGAATTATTTCCCCAACTTAAAACGCGCCACAGGGTGTGTTTGCACACGTCACCTCAGGCCCCGTCCCCTCCCTTCACCACTGTGTAAACGCGCCCTGTGGCCGTTCTAAGTTGAGAGATTAAGTCCCCTTGAATCCTAAGGGTCCCTAGGGTCAAACTAACCCACTGGGTACCTCCAGTAAGCGCCACAGAGCTGCTTTGCATAGAGGTGTAAAAAGGGGCATGGCCTCAGAACACCTGTCTGCAAGGCAGCTCCCTGGCGCATACTAGAGATACCTGTTGGGCTAGTTGGCCCTCAGGGACCCTCAGTATTGAAGGGGAATTAATTCCCCAACTTACAACTGGCCAGGGGGCGCGTTTGCAGAGTGCTGCAAGGAGCGGGCGTGGCCTCCGGCACGATGCCGGTCTTTTATTTATTTAACTTTTTTAAGAAGGAGGGCTGTGTGGCCCCCCTTCTTTTTCTAATTTATTGGCCCTGGGGACCCCATCCCCCAGGGCCTGCACCCTAATTGTTTTTGTTGAAAAAAATAAATGTGGCCCTCCCAAGGCCTTAATCGGCCCCGGGGACCCCAACCCCTGGGTCATGGCCTTTTTTTTTTTAATCTTAAGGAGGGTGGCTGCGTTGCCCCCCTCCTCAGGCCACTTATGGCCCCAAGGACCCCAACCCCCGGGGCCGGCCTTTGTTTTTTATTATTTAAAAAAAATATATATTCATAGAAACACCTAGGACATGCTGGACAAACCGTATGTACCTATCACCATGACGATTTGCGTGATATTCATTAAAAGGCGACTATGCATACAATGAATCCACATGGAATGTATTCACACCGCTAGTGAAGCTCTGACGTGTCTGACACCCTACCGTGCCTAATCCCGGCACCCCCGCCGGTGGGTACTCTCCAAGTAGACACCCTTGTCGTTTATTTATACAAACATGGGTAGCTATTGATGGGCACATTTAATACACACACACACACCAAGCCATTCAAAGGGGATTCAACAAAAATTCGACCAAACTATGCAAGAAACCTCACTCACGGTTAATAAAACACACATCCACCGCCGGATGTGTAATACTTTTTATTTTACTCTCTGGAAAGGAGACAAACCTCACTTGAGAGTCACAGCATGCTCCTGGCTGAGCACAATTCTGTGTTACACCCACCAGTGCCTGCCGAGTGCCACACACTTCTGTGTTGTATTCCACCAGCTAGTGCGTATGCTATGACACTCTCTAGCCCATGTGCACTGTAACACCACCCCAGGAATATGTCATGCCACACTTGCCTTCGCACTGGTTATATTGCCCCATCTAACATGCTTTCCTCGATGCCTATGTTATAACGCACAGTGCTATGCCATACATATTATAATCTGGGATCCATATCTTTGTCACATGCCATGCCCCTATCCCCTTCCTCCTGTCCTCCATGGTCCATTTTACTGCCACACCCTTCTGCCCTCCCTGGTCAGTTTTGCTGGAACTGCTCCTCCTGCCTTCCCCGTGTGGTCTGTTGTGAGGCCCCTTCCCCTGAACTCTCTTGTCTGTGCCCAGGTCCTGACCCTCCCTACTATCCTCCATGGTCCTTTTTGCATGCCCCTGCACCCTCCTTCTTGCCCATCATAGCCATTGTGCTGCCACTAACCCTCCCACTTGCCATGCATGGTCTTCTGTGCTGCCATGGCCCCTCCCACCTTCCCTGTGTGGTCAGCTTGCTGCCCCTGACCCCCTCCCACCTTCCCTCCATGGTCTGTGTGTATGCATCATAGTCTCATTGTTGCTCTCCATGGTGTGTCTTGTTTCTAGTGCCCATCCTGCCTGACCTCCATGGTTATCTTGCTGCTCCTGCCCTGCCCCCTTGCCCCCAGCCCTCTGTTTCCATGTGCAGACCCCTATTCCCTCCCTCCTGGCTTGTCTGTTCCATTGTAATGCCCCTGATCCATCCCTCCTGCCCTTTATGGTCTGTTCTGCTGTAGCTTTCTCTCCTGTCTGTCCATTATGGTCAGCTAGCTACCATTGCCTCTTTCCCCTCTGTTCTCTGTTGTCCATGTGCATGGTCCTGTCCCCTCCCTATTGCTTTCTATGGATTGTTGTGCTGCACTCCTGTTCCACATGCCCTGTGTGGTGTATTGTGCTGCTGCAAACCCTGATGCCTGCCCTGTAGGGTCAGTTTGGTACACCTCTCCATGTCCCTCCTGTCCTTTGTTATCCGAGTCCATGTCCCTACCCCAATTCCTCCTGCCTACCATGATCCAATGTACTATACTTGTGAACATTTTGAACTTGGTAAGAGAGAGATTTTGAAAAAAAACTGGGGTATTGATTTTCCCCTTTGAGGTACATTGAAAAAGAGGAGATTGTAGACAGGAGACAGATCAAATAAAGCCCATTTGAGCTTAAAAACATTGGACGTTTCCTGGCTGAAACGGGTCTGTTGGCATGTATGGTTGTACTACCACTGCCTCTTCCTTCTGCCCACAATGGTCTATTATATTGCCACAGCCTCTCTTGCCAGTCCTGTATTGTTGGTCTGTTGCCCCTGCCCCCCTTTCCACTGCCCTCCATAGTCTGTTGTGCTACCACTGCCCTTCCTGGTCAAATTGTTGCCTCTGCACTCTCCTACCTGCTTTCAATTTTCAGGGTCCATGCCCCTGGCCTCTGCCTCTCAACAGTATCCCAATAAACAACTAGATTGCTAACATTCTATATTTATTACAAAAGTGTGGAACGCCTGACGTCATCTTGATGTAATCAAAACTGTAATACCTAGAGCATTTCCTTTAGAAATTACATATATGAGAGGGTCTTATTTGCATCAAAATTATGGTTAGTGCTCTAAAAAACTAAAATGAGGACATATTTTCTGAGTTTTCAAATAGCGACAAAGAACTTTTAAATTATTTGTAATCTTTATGTTTTTTTATCCAATTGACCACCTGATTAAATGTTGCAACTAGGGGAGAGGATGTGGTGTTACTTCCAGAGCTGCAGACTTTGCAACTGGGGAACCAGGTTGGAGTTTCTGCTTCAGCCCAACATTCTGTGATTCTGGTCAAATCCCTTAATCTCCCCATGTCTACAACCAAAATGAATTTGATCTTGTGTGATGTAACCAATGCTCATGTAAAGCACTCCAATACCTGACAAGTCTGCACTATATAAAACTGCAAATACACAAAAAATAAGTGTTTTGCACACTTCTGTCATTGGGCTACATGTGGGCTACATCTGGGTGATATTTGTGCTGCATTTGGGCTCTTTTGTCCCTGGTGGCCATCTTGGGAGATTTATTTGTTATGAAGTTTCCTAATTTCCTCATTTACTGCAGTCACCTCAGTAGGAAATGCTTTCAGTTTTTTACTTTGATTCCATCAAGAAGGTATTCAGATATGTCACACATTTGCCATAAATTCTGAATGTTAGCGCTCTAGTTGCTCATTAGATAACTGTAGTAAAGCTACTGCTCACCACGGAAGTCTGCTGCTGGTATTAAAAGTGCATGTTTCAGTCTGCATATCAGAATTTTTTTTATGAAATAGAATAGGATTTGAGAAGTCACTCAAAATGTGCCCTAATTTTTCTTTCTTCAGCACTAATCATAATTTCTATGGCAAAATGAACCCCCTCATTGTATTCCTTTTTAAATTAAATGTTTTAAGTGTTACCACTTTGTTCCACTCAAGATGGCTTCAGATGTGCCATACTTTTGTCATAAGTAAGACAGTAAGCACTCTAGTTTATCTTAAGAACACTCTGGGACATTCTGTCATTGGGCTATACTTGGGCTACATCTGGGTGATATTTGGGCTACATTTGGGCTCTTTTGTCTCTGGTGGCCATCTTGGGAGATTTATTTGTTATGAAGTTTCCTAATTTCCTCATTTACTGCAGTCTCCTCAGTAGGAAATACTTTCAGTTTTTTACTTTGGTTCCATCAAGAAAGCATTCAGATGTGTCACACATTTGCCATAAATTCTGAATGTTAGCACTCTAGTTGCTCATTAGATCACTGTAGTAAAGCTACTGCTCATCAGGGAAGTCTGCTGCTGGTATTCTAAGTGCATGTTTCAGTCTGCATGTCAGAATTTGTCTATGAAATAGAACAGGATTTGAGAAGTCAAAATGTGCCCTTATTTTTCTTTCTGCAGCACTAATCATAATTTCTATGGCGAAATGAACCCCCTCATTTTGTTCTTTTGTAAATTAAATGTTTTAAGTGTTATCACTTTATTCCAATCAAAATGGCTTCAGGTGTGCCATACTTTTGTCATAAGTAAGACTTTTAGCGCTCTAGTTGTTCGTCAGAACACTCTGGGACATTCTGTCATTGGGCTATACTTGGGCTACATCTGGGTGATATTTGGGCTACATTTCGGATCTTTTGTCTCTGGTGGCCATTTTGGGAGACTTATTTGTTATGAAGTTTCCTAATTTCCTCATTTACTACAGTCTCCTCAGTAGGAAATACTTTCAGTTTTTCACTTTGATTCCATCAAGAAGGCATTCAGATGTGTCACACATTTGCCATAAATTCAGAATGTTAGCACTCTAGTTGCTTATTAGATCACTGGAGTAAAGCTACTGCTCACCAGGGAAGTCTGCTGCTGGTATTGAAAGTGCATGTTTCAGTATGCATGTCAGAATTTTTTTATGAAATAGAAGAGGATTTGAGAAGTCACTCAAAATGTGCCCTAATTTTTCTTTCTGCAGCACTAATCATACTTTCTATGGCAAAATGAACCCCCTCATTTTGTTCCCTTTTAAATTAAATGTTTTAAGAGTTACCACTTTATTCCAATCAAGATGGCTTCAGGTGTGCAATACGTTTGTCATAAGTAGGACTGTTAGCACGCTAGTTGTTCTTTAGAACACTCTGGGAAGCTGCAGTAGAACACAAAGGAATCAACTGACAGTCTCTGCCCTTGTTGGATTTACATGTTCTACTGAGAATGTCAGACTTCATTCTCACATGACTGAGAAAGATAATGTGAATTTACAGAAAATATGCTCTCAGTTTAGCTTATAGATCACCTTCCAAACCTCTGTGGGAAAAGCATGAGCAAATAGTTTTCTCTCAAACATGATTCACGATATCACAGCAGAAGGCTTTTTCACATGGTAAAATCACCTTATAAGACACCACAATTCCTAAAATGAGTATGGTACCATCAACAAATGATTTATAATGTAACTCAAGTCTTAAAACCTTCTATTAACTGCAATGCTTTTTAATGAGTTGCTATCATGTATATTGGTCCCAAGATGGCTGCCAACACTTCTTAGATGAAGTACTGACAGCCAATCAGATCTCACGATGAAATGTGTGGTTAGGCTCCGCCCAGATATATCTATCTTTTTAACTCTAATTTTCTCAGGAACTACTGAACAGATTTACACCATTTAAGCAAAAGGCATGAGTCTGAACTGAGGACTACCTCTTTGCCAAATTTGGTGTAATTCCGTTCAGCAGTTCGGGCTGTAGATGCGTCAACAGGTCCTATGGGAAAATGCATGGGGAAAACGCGTTTTGGGATCCCCCTTTTTTCTCGGCCCCTGCTTGATGAATCACCGTGAAATTTTCTGGATAGGAGCGGACCGGAGCTGGGCAAAAGTTTGGAAAATTTCATGAAGATAAGTTAATCGGCGCCAACGTTATTCCAAATAGAATGTTGCGGATTTCCTATGGAAAATAGGTCCTAACTATAACTACCTACTGGCGACTGCCAGTAGGTAATATATATATATATATATTACCTACTGGCGGTCGCCAGTAGGTAGTTATAGTTAGGACCCTGTTTCCATAGGAAATCCGCAACATTCTATTTGGAATAACTTTGGCGCCGGTCGACGAATCCTCGCGAAATTTTCAAAATAGGTGGGGCGCTACGCTCCGCTCCTACCCTGAAAGTCTCGGGGGGATTCGTCAAGCAGGGGCCGAGAAAAAAGGGGGGTCCCAAAACGCTTTTTCCCCATGCATTTTTCCATAGGACCTTTAGACACAGCTACAGCCCGAACGGCTGAACAGAATTACTTGAAATTTGGCAGAGAGGTAGCCATAAGGTCAAGGAAGTGCCTTTTGCAGGTCTGGTGTAAATCTGTTCAGTATTTCCTGAGAAAATAGCATTTAAAAGCATATATATATGTGGGCGGAGCCTAACCACACATCTCATCCTGAGATCTGATTGGCTGTCAGCACTTCATCCAAGAAGTGTTGGCAGCCATCTTGGGACCAATATACATGATAGCACCTCATTAAAAAGCATTGCAGTTAATAGAAGGTTTTAAGACTTTAGTTACATTATAAATCATTTGTTGATGGTACCATACTCATTTTAGGAATTGTGGTATGTTCTAAGGTGATTTCACCATGTGAAAAAGCCTTCTGCTGGGATATCATGATTGAGAGAAAAATATTTTCTCATGCTTTTACCACAGAGGTTTGGAAGGTGATCTATAGGCTAAACTGAGAGCTTATTTTCTGTAAATTCACATTATCTTTCTCAGTCATGTGAGAATGAAGTCTGACATTCTCAGTAAAACATGTACATCCAACAAGGGCAGAGACTGTCAGTTGATTCCTTTGTGTTCTACTGCAGCTTCCCAGAGTGTTCCAAAGAACTACTAGAGCGCTAACAGTCCTACTTATGATAAACGTATGGCACACCTGAAGCCATCTTGCTTGGATTAAAGTGGTAACTCTTAAAACATTTAATTTAAAAAGGAACAAAATGAGGGGGTTCATTTTTCCATAAAAAGTATGATTAGTGCTGCAGAAAGAAAAATTAGGGCACATTTTGAGTGACTTCTCAAATCCTCTTCTATTTCATTAAAAAATTCTGACATGCAGACTGAAACATGCACTTTCAATACCAGCAGCAGTTTTCCCTGGTGAGCAGTAGCTTTACTACAGTGATCTAATGAGCAAAAAGAGTGCTAACATTCTGAATTTATGGCAAATGTGTGACACATCTGAATGCCTTCTTGATGGAATCAAAGTAAAAAACTGAAAGTATTTCCTACTGAGGAGACTGCAGTAAATGAGGAAATTAGGAAACTTCATAACAAATAAGTCTCCCAAGATGGACACCAGAGACAAAAGAGCCCAAATGTAGCCCAAATATCACCCAGATGTAGCCCAAGTATAGCCCAATGACAGAATGTCCCAGAATGTTCTTAAAAACAACTAGAGCGCTTACTGTCTTCATTATGACAAAAGTATGGCACACCTGAAGCCATCTTGATTGGAATAAACTGGTAACACTTAAAACATTTAATTTAAAAAGGAACACAATGAGGAGGTTCATTTTGCCATAGAAATTATGATTAATGCTGAAGAAAGAAAATGAGGGCACATTTTGAGTGACTTCTCAAATCCTCTTCTATTTCATTAAAAAATTCTGACATGCAGACTGAAACATGCACTTTTAATACCAGGAGCAGACTTCCATGGTGCAGTAGTTTTACTACAGTGATCTAATGAGCAACTAGAGTGCTAACATTCAGAATTTATGGCAAATGTGTGACATATCTGAATACCTTCATGATGGAATCAAAGTAAAAAACTGAAAGCATTTCCTACTGAGGAGACTGCAGTACATGAGGAAATTAGGAAACTTCATAACAAATAAATCTCCCAAGATGGCCACCGGAGACAAAAGAGCCCAAATGTAGCCCAAAATCACCCAGATGTAGCCCAAATATAGCCCAATGACAGAAGTGTGCAAAACACTTATTATTTTGTGTTTTTGCAGTGTTATATAGTGCAGACTTGTCAGGTATTGGAGTGCTTTACATGAGCATTGGTTACATCACACAAGAACAAATTCATTTTGGTTGTAGACATGGGGAGACTAAGTGATTTGACCAGATTCACAGAATGTCGAGCTGAAGCAGAAACTTCAACCTGGTTCCCCAGTTGCAAAGTCTGCAGTTCTGGAAGTAACACCACATCCTCTCCCCTAAGTGCAACATTTAATCAAGTGATCAACTGGATAAAAAAACATAAAGATAACAAATAATTTAAAAGTGCTTTGTCGCTATTTGAAAACTCAGAAAATATGTCCTTATTTTAGTCTTTTAGAGCACTAACCATAATTTTGATGCCAATAAGACCCTCTCATATATGTAATTTCTAAAGGAAATGCTCTAGGTATTACAGTTTTGATTACATCAAGATGATGTCAGGCGTTCCACACTTTTTTAATAAATATAGAATGTTAGCAATCTAGTTGTTCATTAGGATACTGTTGAGAGGCAGAGGCCAGGGGCACGGACTCTGAAAATTGAAGGCAGGTAGGAGGGTGCAAAGGCAACAATTTAACCACACTGAGCAGGCAGGAAGGGCCGTGGAAGCACAACAGACTATGGAGGGCAGTGGAAAGGGGGGCAGGGGCAACAAACCAACAATACAGGACTTGCAAGAGAGGCTGTTGGAGGGAAGATCTATTACGGGTCAAGGAAGCTAGGGGCGGTCCCCAGATCCCCGGGAGCCACCACAGAACTGAGCAGGAGAGTGAGTCAGGGACAAAAGGGGCACCTTAATTTGAGCCGGGGATGCCTAGGAACGCTTGCTCCAAAAATGAAGAAAACAGACATATGAGACATGGAATTGGAGGCAGAATACAATGGCAGTTTAATGAGAAGATGCAACTTCAAAGAAACCGCAGAATAGAGACATAAAGTACAAAATACAGAATCCAGATAATCATACAGCTGTCATAATATTCTCTGTATCTCAATTAATGTACTGACAGAGAGAGAGAGAAAACACATCTATAAATGCATCATGGGAAACAAGTTACACCAAGGAAAATGTTACCTAGGAACACTCACGTTTACTCTTAGAGCAAGCATTCCTGCAATTACAATACAAAATCTTTTAAATGCAAAAGTAAAGAGAACAATGGTTAAACATAACATGACATTTCATATAGGTAAAATAGAATAAGATACTTCAAGCAAAGCAGAGCAAGACATTTTAAGCAAAGGAAGACAAGAGCTCCCAGCTCTTGGGGAAAACCTGCACTGCCTGTTAACCTACATACAGACGGCGAGGTAGTCCGTCGATATCTGTGGGTGCTCCCTTTTTATATCATTTTGTGGGCTCCTTTGCACGCTACATCTACCTACGTATGCTACCCAAAAGCTTCGTCTGCAGATTTTACCAGACATTTCGTCATTTACCCACTTAATGCTGACAATGGACTGGGTGAAAAGGTCAGTCTCTCAGGCCAATCGCTTATCGTAAGTTCCATAGAGCAAGCAGAAAATAATGGGTATTGTACGGGAATTCAATATATTAATGTATAAAATCTCCTCAGTTCTCCTAACTTGACGCTCTGCGGTTGCCACTTCCTTAAAAGCGGGAAACCTGCCCAGGAAGCAAGAATCAGTCCAGGATGCAGCCTACTGTATGTCAACAGCTTCAGGGGGATGTTGAACTTTGATACCGAGCACGGAGCACACGGGTAGTGATGAATACAGGCCCCAGCTAGGCCCGCAAGGCACAAGGGTTCGCTCTCCTGTAACGGAATCTATAAGGAAGTTGGCACGGAAACTGCAAAGTACAAAAACAAGGTTTATTAACCCTTAAGGGTGGTCCTACAATCCATACAATACCCTTCAGCATTGCATAGAGTAGCACACAGAACTTGCGTACACAGTCCCCTTTTATACACAACAGAGGGGCTCATAAGTGGGTGGATACAACATGAGGCCGAAGAACATTACCATTTATGGTCATTCTTGATACTGAATCAATACATGGGCGGAGCCAACACACTCCTTGAGCCCGCGAAACACATGGTCAAGCAAAGCTAATTATAACAGATGTGGTCAAGTCTGGGCATGCGCCAGATGGACTAGAGAGAGCTATTTATAAACTGTTACTAGGCAGATTACAAGAGCAACTAACACAAAGGTCGGACTCTCCTCGTGGCGAACACGTGGCACATGATAATACAAAATAGATTCCGAACTTCGGTCAACATAACGGAGAAAACATGATCTAAAGGGAAAGCATTAATGTCTTCAGTAAATGCTTAATCACATTGCTGTTTTAATTTACAACAGACGACCCTTTCAGCATTTACTGAAGACATCCGGTTTCCAAAAATCATCATATATGTCAATTATCATCATTCCTTTAACCTCTTTAGCTAGACGCTTCTGATGAGCAACATCGGCTATAGCTTTCTTATCCGGAATGCAGAATGAAATGCATACAGAACAGAACAATGGTCCACATTGAACACACATACAGAAAAAGAACAGAATTGCTATAATAATACAGAGACCAGTTAAGACCTTCCATCCCCAGGCAGTAACCAATGCCCAAAACCATCCAGAAAAGGACCAAGTGCCGTTTTCTGTGTGGATTTCAGCTGCTATTTTATGCAGCTTGTTAATGGCGTTATAAACGGATGGCGTATGATCAGGGATGAACACACAGCAACTACTTCCAATAATTTTACAGGCTCCACCTCGATCAGCTAGCATTACATCTAATACCATACGATTCTGCAATGCAACAATCCTAGTTATTTGTAACTCTTCCGTAAGATTCCCAAGAGCAGCAGCAGTCTGATTTGTCACAGCTTCTACCACTCTTGTTAATCTTCGGATCTTCCTACTATTCAAAGCGGCTCCAACAAAGAAAAACAGTCCTAAGTTAAAATCAATGTACTGCTGCAAGCTGGTATCAGTTTGATCCACATCATCAATCGATAAAGTACGTTTATACCTATTTACAGTCACATTATTCAACAATTTCAAGTCCTTATGGTAAGATGCTGGTGCTAGGAATACAGGAGGTAATAGGAAGGATACATAACATACCCCAGACCACCCAGCCGGCAAACGATAATAACCTTTATTTCCGCATACAAAATAGGTATTATGGGACGCTAGGAAGGTACTGTTGTTCAACCCATCAATGTTCAAGACAGTTAGGCAATCACTGACACCAACAGGGATAAAACCCACACTCTGGACACACAGGTCCGCTTGAGCCTGTGCCACTTGGATCACGAATTTGCCCTTCCCCACAGTGTCTCTGGTGTTCGTGAAGATGTAGGGAATGGATTCACTGTCTGGTCGGTACTCTTCCCACTCCCAAATTGTCCCATTCGCTTGTGGATACCCATTCTTGTCTTGATGGCATTCTTTATTAAGTCTAAAAAGCAATCGTCCCACTGTCGGTTTCCGAGTGGCAAACAGTAAGGTGTACCATGCTCTACAAGAGCCATTATGAGAGAAAGGAAGTGGTATGAATGGCGTACCTCCTTTCTTCTGATGGGCCGGCATCATCCCACATATCCAACAGTTCGTAGCGTTCGTAGCAACGTGGGTATGATGCAGCATCTGAATGAAAGTGTTATTCAAATAAGACTGTCGATGCTTCAACTCTTGATACGGCAATGTATAGAAGTAGTGCTCCGCAGGCACCGGAGTCGTCAACACAAGTGTTTTCCGAGCAGGAGTTACCTCCTCTACAAACCATGTTGTTATTCCAACAATAGCTACTGTTAGCATGAACCCCAACGCACAAAGGATTTTCTTCTTCTCCATGTCAAAGGAAACAATACCCTGATATTTTCCTGAAACTAAAAAGTCTGTCAGAACTCTTCCCCTTGGGCAGCGGTTGATTTCTTCACCAGCGGGCCAAGACGGGTGTCACTACACTAATGCAGGGCTGATCCCCCCCCCTTGCCTCATTGGCTCTCCGTTTCACTAACCCAAGGGCCGTTCTGACAGTATGTCCCGGTACTGGAAACTCACTTTCTTGGTCGAAGATGATATCGCCTCCCTCCAGGAGTCGCGTGGTCCGGAAAGAGCTCCTCAGTGTCACTTGGCTCTGCAGCACGGCCTGTCTCTGCTGCCAGGATTTCTCGTTGATCGGTCAGCACGGCAGACTCCACCAATCCGGGCGGTACCTTTCGACAATGCAAGGAATGGATCCAATTCTTCCTGTTCGAAACTCGCACAGCCGTCCTCGTTGCAAGGAGGACCTGCTCAGGGCCCACCCATCTCGGTTCCAAGCTGTTCGTTCTGTCAAAGACTTTCACCATCACATGGTCACCAGGCCGGAGACCATGTCCTTCACCGGTAGACCGATCAGGGAGCGCTTCTCGGACCTGTTGATGAATAGAAACCAAGTTATCCGTTAACTGTGCCAGATAATCGCTCATCATTATACAAGGTACATCATACACAGCCTTAGGCCTTGGTGGACCCCAAATGTTCATTGGGCGTCCAAATACAATTTCGTATGGCGTAAGGCCAGTTCGAGAGTGTGGCACTGATCTAATTGACAATAACGCCAGTGGTAGGGCATCTGGCCAAGTCAACGACGTTGAAGCTTGAATTTTGGCGATCTTAAGCTTCAGTGTACCATTATACTTCTCGACTAGTCCTGCAGACTGAGGGTGGAACACGGCGTGGAACTTCTGAGTGATGCCTAGGCCCTTCAAGACATACTTTATAACATCCGCTACAAAGTGAGGCCCATTATCACTCCACAGAAGCCTACAGACGCCGTATCGAGGGAAAAACTCTTTCAGCAGTAGCTTCGCTGTAGTCATTGCAGTATTGTCTTTCGTAGGGTACGCCTCAACCCATTTGCTGAAAGCGCAAACCACTACTAGGACGTACTTCAAATTATTACAGCGCTCGAGCTGGATGTAATCCATCTGCAGAACCTCAAAGGGTGCAGTAGGTGTCGCAAATCCTCCTACTGGAGTTCGAGTACCCTTTCCTGGGTTATACTTCAGACAGATCATACAAGTCTGCACCACCCTCTTTGCCGTGCTAGCAATCTCTGGATGCTCCCAAACTTGAGTAAGCAATTTCACTATTGCGGAAGCTCCAACATGTGCTAGCCCATGTGCCATCTGAACCATAGGTTGTACAAAGGCCGTGGGTAATTTCCATCTATCCATTTGCTTATTTCTCCAGCAACCCTCGTCATCCAACTCTCCCTCGCTAGCCCATTGCTCCCGCTCTTTATCAGAAGCGGTCCTTTGCATTTCTCGCACCTCCTCCTTCGCATCACGCCATCTTTCCACCTGTGACTTTACTACATACATGGCAGTAGCACCGGGCTGCATCGCAGTCTCCCGTGCTACTCGGTCTGCTAACGCATTCCCTTCTCCAACTTTATGAACCACTTTCCTATGGGCGCTACACTTAACGATGGCAATTTTCTTTGGGTACGTCAATGCGGTTAAAAGATTGTGAACTAACTCTCCATGCATTATCTGTGCCCCATGTGACGTTAAAAACCCTCTCTCCTTCCAGAGTAGGCCGAAGTCATGCGCTACTCCGAAGGCATAGCGGCTATCTGTATAAACATTCACACATAGTCCTGTACTGAGCTCACATGCTCGTGTTAATGCTATCAGTTCCGCTGCTTGAGCTGATTTCTGTGGTATGCGTGCTGTCTCCACTATCGTTTGTAATGTGGTAATTGCATATGCTGCTGAAGTCGTACCATCTGGTAGCTTCAGGCAGGATCCATCCACCCACAGTTCTCCATCTACATCTGGAAAGGGCGTATCCTGGAGATCAATACGACCCTTTGTTTGTTCCTCAGTCACAAGAATACAATCATGCGCTTTCCGCGCCTCAGGCTGAGTTTCGGGGTATGGCAACAATGTTGCCGGGTTTAGTGTTACGCACCTTTTCAATGTAATATGAGGAGCCAAAAGCGTCAACTCATATCCCGTCAAACGGGCACTGGTCAAGTGCTGCGTCTTTGTTTGATTAAGCAGGGCATCAACAGCATGGGGTGTTGTAAATTAAGGCAGAATGTGATTAAGCATTTACTGAAAACATTAATGCTTTCCCTTGCGATCATGTTTTCTTCGTTATGTTGACCGAAGTCCGGACTCCATTTTGTATTGACATGCTGCCATGTGTTCGTCACGAGGAGAGTCCGACCTCTATGTTAGTTGCTCTTGTAATCTGCCTAGCAACAGTTTATAAATAGCTCCCTCTTGTCCATCTGGCACATGCCCAGACTTGACCACATCTGTTATAATTAGCTTTGCTTGACCATGTGTTTTCGCGGGCCCAAAGAGTATGTTAGCTCCGCCCATGTATTGATTCAGTATCGAGAATGACCATAAATGGTAATGTTCTTCGGCCTTACGTTGTATCCACCCACTATGAGCCCCTCTGTTGTGTATAAAAGGGGACTGTGTACGAATGTTCTTTGTGCTACTCCAGGCAATACTGAAGAGTGTTGTGTGGATTGTAGGACCACCCTTAAGGGTTAATAAACGTTGTCTTTGTACTTTGCAGTTTCCGTGCCAACTTCCTTATAGATTCCGTTACAGGAGAGCGAACCCTTGTTCTTGCGGGCCTAGCTGGGGCCTGTATTCATCAATTGGCGCCCGTCACGTGGGGCTCATCGGTGACTCGGATGCTCGAAGGACTGGTCGCGACGAAGGTGAGGAGTTTGGCCGGGGACGTGATCACTGCCAGCGGCGTCTTAGCCCTGGCATCCCGAGGTTTTTCTTCCTTCCCTTCCGAGCTGACCGTCTGGGTGGCGCCGGTCATCGACTGAGACCTCTTCTGTCGGTCCTGCCGTGAGAGCCGTTTGGGCGATTGTGGAGCTTGGCAGTTGGAACCTGGACTCTTGATTGGTAAGAACCGTTGTACGGTACTTGCTCCGAGTTTTTGAAGCCTGGGATGGCTATTTGAGTTTGATTGATGATGACTAGTCATATTTTGAATTTGTCTTTGTGAAAATATATGCGTTGCAACACATATAGGCAGGTAATGTGGAGAAATTTCTCCAGGAGCTGTGTAAACTCTGAACGGCGCAACGATTAAGTGCCATTTTCTTTATAATATTGCATATTTTGCATTATTCCTAGCATGCCTGCTTTTAGCGCACTCCGTAAGTGGTGCTGCTGTTTTGGAAACCGGTTGAACCTCGAGGAATCTGCTCCAGCTCCCCCAGAGGGGACTCCTAATAGGGATATGTATGTGAAGCATGGTCTTTCTTCCATAATGTACAGCACGCTATGGAGGAAATACACGAGGAAGGATCCTGAGTTGCGATGGCCTTTGTATGGATCGTTTGATATACGTAAGATTGAGTATGTGGAACAGTGTATGTGTAAGCGGCGTGCTCGTCAGGATATGTTTGAATGTGTGCGATTATGGGTGAAGGAAGTGCGTGAGCGAGAGAAGCGTGAGAAAGCGCTGTTTGATAAAGAACAACGGAAGAATGATCATGTGCGAGCGCAGGAAGCGAAGCGTCGGGAGGACAAAGAGCACACGGACAGACAAGAGAAAGAGCGTAGGCTACAGGTTTCGGGTCAATATGTTGTTCGTCAGCCACTTTATCCTGTCCTTAATAATTCTGATGATGATTTTTATTTGCTAGATCGCTCTCCGCCCCCTTATGTTGGCGCATCTGCTCCACGGCCGCAAGATTCTGACCCGGTTTCGGGTAAGGTAGACACACGGTCCATGCTGTCGGCCGAGCAAATGGCTGAGCTTCGGACACTTTCCTTCCGTGCGCTTAAAGGCAAGGTATCCATGGAGGACTTATTTCAGACTTGGGGGCAGTGGCAGGAGAGAGATAAAGTGTATTTTCTGGGTCATTTCGCGGAGGAAGTGATTACTGCTTTCCGAAAATATTCTCATGTTCTTGAGCCTGACGAAGTGTCTTCGGACGCTAGAGCAATACGTAACGGTGCTTTTTCTCCCTCTAAGGCTCCTGAGGCGGCTCGGCGGCTGTTCGCCTTGCGGGACGAGGTGCTGGCCCTTCGAGAGAAAGCACGTCAACAAACGGAGGAGGAGAAGCAGTCGGATTCGTCTGCAGCAGGGGGCCACCCATCCGCCTCCCAGTCAGATAAGGATGACATAGTGCATGCTAAACCAATGCGAGAGGCGGCGCCTTTGTATGTTCCTCCTAAGGGAGCAGGGACTAGCTCGGATATTAACTCCGCCGATGCAAGGGGATATTTCGTATATAATTGGGTTTACACTCCATGGCATAGGGCCGATGTTATGGCACTAAAGAATGCGTTGCCTGACCCCCGCAAGAATCCAGCGGCCTTCTATGAAGAAGTCGAGGGGGCCTTGAATTCTTGCATTATGACCTTAGCGGATATAGACCTGTTCTTTGGCCTTATCCTACCGCCGGATACGTGGCGCTCTGTCCGAAAGGTAGATGATGCGGTTGCCTTCAAGGCCCGGTGGTCTGACCTTGAGGATGAGGATAGGGAACGGAAGCCCGCACAGAAACCACCCCAGAATATTTTAGATCTCCCTGCGGCTATTGTGGCTAAGTTGAAGACGATTATCCCCCCTAAAAAGATTGACTGGAATATGTTAACTGCATGTAAGCAGAAAGTTGACGAGTCAGTTGCGGACTTCTTTACGCGCTTTGAGGAGACGTTTCATGATTTTAGTGGCCAGTCGCTTACTGACGACACGGGCCGCCACCTTTTCGCGGACAAATATGTGGCTAATCTGCTACCGGCAGTTGCGGCCCGGTTAAAAGCGAGTGAAAGTTCTTGGTCCTCCGCGACACCGACGGCCCTTCTGACTATCGCTCAGTATTATGAGCGTCAGGAGCACGAGGCGAAGGGCCAGGAGGAGAAGAAATCGAAAGATCTCAAAACCAAGGTGATGTTAGCACAAGTATATGGCCCGCCCCGACGGGGTAATAATAATAGAGGAAGGGGCGGATCTTATGGTCCCCCTTCGGGCCGATCTGATTTGAATAGGAACCAGTGTGCGTACTGCAAGCAGTTGGGCCATTGGGCCAGGGATTGCCCAGCGTTGCGTGCTTCGCGTCGGGGGCAAACTCCGGGTGGCCCGAGAGGTAGAGGGGGCTTCTCGAACTTTAGAGGGAATTCTAACGATAATGTCCGTTTCAATACTGCCGGGCGGCACCGAGATGGCTCAAATGTTTTTGATCGCCAGCACCAGTATCATGTATCGGCCATCGATCAATCGGGATATCATGATTCTCAGCATGCATAGGAATGCGTTGGATGGGGGTTCGAATCAGTTGAGGTGCCGGTCGATCAGACGGGTCCTTATGTATCGGCTGAGGTTTTAGGTTCTACTGATCAGTTCCTAGTGGATACAGGAGCGACACGTAGTGCATTGTCTAGGTACTTGGTTCCCGGGGCTCCCCCATCCGGCTCAATAGTTACATCGGTAGGGTTTCACGGTACACTCTCCCGAAGCCCTCTTTCACAGCCCCTTACATTTAAGGTTGATTCTTTTTCTGCGCCCTGTCCGTTTTTGCTTGCTCCGTATACACCGGATAACATTATGGGCCTTGATATGTTAAAGTATTTTTGGGCTACAATCCGCTGCTCCCCTGAGGGTGTGAGGGTGATCTTAAATGACAACTATCCCAGGTCTGGGCGGATGTGTACGATATCAGAGGATGCGTTGTTGGCTACCCTCCCCCGAGCTTTATGGGCGACTTCGGACACAGATGTGGGACAAATGGTGATTCCTCCGGTCCACATTAGTGTCCAGGAGGGGGCGGTGCTACCACGCCTCCCGCAGTATCGTATTTCCCAGGAGGGCGAGGAGGCTCTCATACAGATTGTGCAAGACTTGATAGCAGTAGGGGTAGTGGAAGAAGTTCCCTATAATATCTGTAACAGTCCGATTCTCCCAATTTTGAAAAAGGACACGGATGCGAAGGTCTATCGGTTCATAATTGATTTGAGGGAGGTAAACAAGATCGTGATACCTCAGTACCCGGTGGTTTCTGATATCACGACGTTGCTTACCTTGGTCCCGCCTACGGCGACCATGTTTTCAGTGATTGATTTGAAGAATGCCTTCTTTTCCATTCCCATTCACCCTGATAGCCGATTTCTTTTTGGGTTCACATTAAATATTAGATCTTATCGTTTTTGTAGAATTCCCCAAGGCTACACAGAAAGCCCTAGTATTTACAGTCAGGCTTTGAAACGACAGTTGGATTCCTTTGTTTTACTCGAGGGGGTCGCCCTCATTCAATATGTCGATGACATCCTGTTGGCGGCTGACACCCTGGAGTTGTGTGAGAAAAGCACGTTATCCTTACTTTCCTTTTTAGCATCCCACAATCACAAGGTCTCTAGGAAGAAATTGCAATTCTGTAGACCAAAGGTGACTTATTTAGGTGACCTTTTGTCTAAGGAGGGGCGTGCACTCACACCAGATCGTATCCAAGTAATTTTGGACACACCGAGACCATCCACGCAGAAGGATGTGCGTGCATTTTTGGGTCTTGTTTCTTTTTGTAGACAGTGGATATTGGGGTTTTCACACATAGCTAAGCCATTACTAGCTCTTTTGACAAAAGACACGCCTATCCCAATCCCTTGGTCAGATGAGTGTGATGCTGCTTTTCAGCAACTGCGACAGGCCCTTTGTTCAGCACCAGTGTTAGGGACCCCTGATTATACAAAACCCTTTTCGTTGTATGTGCATGAGAAAGATGGATGTGCATTGTCAGTTTTAGTACAGATGCACGGCGACAAGCAGCGCCCTTGTGCATACTTTTCGGCTGTGCTTGATCCTGTCGCCCGAGCATTACCAGGGTGTTTTCGCTCGGTAGCGGCGACAGCTGTGTCAATACGCCAAAGTGAAGGAATTGTGTTGTCCCATAAATTGTTGGTGTTAGTTCCCCATGCTGTGGATGCCCTGCTTAATCAAACAAAGACGCAGCATTTGACCAGTGCCCGTTTAACGGGATATGAGCTGACGCTTTTGGCTCCTCATATTACGTTGAAAAGGTGCGTGACATTAAACCCGGCCACATTGTTGCCATACCCCGAGACCCAGCCTGAGGCGCAGAAAGCGCATGATTGTATTCTTGTGACTGAGGAACAAACAAAGGGTCGTATTGATCTCCAGGATACGCCCTTTTCAGAGGTAGATGGAGAGTTGTGGGTAGACGGATCATGCCTGAAGCTACCAGATGGTACGACTTCAGCAGCGTATGCAATTACCACATTACACACGATAGTGGAGACAGCACGCATACCACAGAAATCAGCTCAAGCAGCGGAACTGATAGCCTTAACACGAGCATGTGAGCTTAGTACAGGATTGTGTGTGAATGTTTACACAGATAGCCGCTATGCCTTCGGAGTAGCGCACGATTTCGGCCTACTCTGGAAGGAGAGAGGGTTCTTAACGTCACATGGGGTACAGATAATGCATGGGGAGTTAGTCCACAACCTCTTAACCGCATTGACATACCCGAAGAAAATTGCCATTGTTAAGTGTAGTGCCCATAGGAAAGTAGTTGATAAAGTTGGAGAAGGGAATGCGTTAGCGGATCGAGTAGCACGGGAGACCGCGATGCAGCCTGGCGCTACTGCCATGTATGTAGTAAAGTCACAGGTGGAAAGATGGCGAGATGCGAAGGAAGAAGTGCGAGAAATACAGAGGACCGCTTCTGACAAAGAGCGGGAACGATGGGCTAGCGAAGGGGAACTGGATGATGAGGGCTGTTGGAGAAATAAGCAGATGGATAGATGGAAATTACCCACGGCCTTTGTACAACCTATGGTTCAGATGGCACATGGGCTAGCACATGTTGGAGCTTCCGCAATTGTGAAATTGCTTACCCAAGTCTGGGAGCATCCAGAGATTGCTAGCACAGCAAAGAGGGTGGTGCAGACCTGTATGATCTGCCTGAGGTATAACCCAGGGAAAGGCACTCGAACTCCAGCAGGAGGATTTGCGACGCCCACTGCACCCTTTGAGGTTCTGCAGATGGACTACATTCAGCTTGAGCGTTGTAACAATTTGAGGTATGTTCTAGTAGTGGTCTGCGCCTTCAGTAAATGGGTTGAGGCGTACCCTACGAAAGACAATACTGCAATGACTACAGCGAAGCTATTGCTGAAAGAGTTTTTCCCTCGATACGGCGTCTGTAGACTTCTGTGGAGTGATAATGGCCCTCACTTTGTAGCGGATGTTATAAAATATGTCTTGAAGGGCCTAGGCATCACCCAGAAGTTCCACGCCGTATTCCACCCCCAGTCTGCAGGACTAGTCGAGAAGTATAATGGTACACTGAAGCTTAAGATCGCCAAAATCCAAGCCTCAACATCTTTGACTTGGCCAGACGCCCTGCCACTGGCGTTATTGTCAATTAGGTCGGTGCCACACTCTCGAACTGGCCTTACGCCATATGAAGTTGTATTTGGACGCCCAATGAATATTTGGGGTCCACCAAGGCCTAAGGCTGTGTATGATGTACCTTGTGTAATGATGAGCGATTATCTGGCACAGTTAACGGATAACTTGGTTTCTATTCATCAACAGGTCCGAGAGGCGCTCCCTGATCGGTCTACCGGCGAAGGACATGGTCTCCGGCCTGGGGATCATGTCATGGTGAAGGTCTTCGACAGAACGAACAGTTTGGAGCCGAGATGGGTCGGACCTGAGCAAGTTCTCCTTGCAACAAGGACGGCAGTGCGAGTCTCGAACAGGAAGAATTGGATCCATTCCTTACACTGTCGAAAGGTACCGCCCGGATTGGTAGAGTCTGCCGTGCTGACCGATCAACGAGAAATCCTAGCAGCAGAGACAGGCCGTGCTGCGGAGCCAAACGACACTGAGGAGCTCTTTCCGGACCACGCGACTTCTGGAGGAAGGCGATATCATCTGCGACCAAGGAAGTGAGGTTTCCAGTACCGGGACATACTGTCAGAACGGCCCTTGGGTTAGTGAAACGGAGAGCCGATGAGGCAAGGGGGGGGGATCAGCCCTGCATTAGTGTAGCGACACCCGTCTTGGCCCGCTGGTGAAGAAATCAACCGCTGCCCAAGGGGAAGAGTTCTGACAGACTTTTTAGTTTCAGGAAGATATCAGGGTATTGTTTCTTTTGACATGGAGAAGAAGAAAATCCTTTGTGCGTTGGGGTTCATGCTAACAGTAGCTATCGTTGGTATAACCACATGGTTTGTGGAGGAGGCAACTCCTGCTCGAAAGACGCTTGTGTTGACGACTCCAGTGCCTGCGGAGCACTACTTTTATACATTGCCATATCAAGAGTTGAAGCATCGACAATCCTATTTGAATAACACTTTCATTCAGATGCTGCATCACACCCACGTTGCTACGAACGCTACGAACTGTTGGATATGTGGGATGATGCCAGCCCATCAGAAGAAAGGAGGTACGCCATTCATACCACTTCCTTTCTCTCATAATGGCTCTTGTAGAGCATGGTACACTTTGCTGTTTGCCACTCGGAAACCGACAGTGGGACGATTGCTTTTCAGACTCAATAAAGAATGTCATCAAGATAAAAATGGATATCCACAAGCAAATGGGACAATTTGGGAATGGGAAGAGTACCGACCGGACAATGAATCCATTCCCTATATCTTCACGAACACAAGAGACACTGTGGGGAAGGACAAATTCGTAATCCAAGTAGCACAAGCTCAAGCGGACCTGTGTGTCCAGAGTGTGGGTTTTATCCCTGTTGGTGTCAGTGATTGCATAACCGTATTAAACATCGACGGGTTAAATAACAGTACCTTCCTAGCGTCCCATAATACCTATTTTGTATGTGGAAATAAAGGTTATTACCGTTTGCCGGCTGGGTGGTCTGGGGTATGCTATGTATCATTCCTATTACCTCCTGTATTCTTAGCACCCGCGTCATATCATAAGGATTTAAAACTGTTGAATAATGTGACTGTAAATAGATATAAACGTACTCTATCAATTGATGATGTGGATCAAACCGATACCAGCTTGCAACAGTATATTGATTTTAACTTAGGACTGTTTTTCTTTGTTGGAGCTGCTTTGAATAGTAGGAAGATCCGAAGATTGACAAGAGTGCTAGAAGCTGTGACAAATCAGACTGCTGCCGCTCTTGGGAATCTTACGGAAGAGTTACAAATAACTAGGATTGTTGCGTTGCAGAATCGTATGGTATTAGATGTAATGCTAGCTGATCGAGGAGGAGCTTGTAAAATTATTGGAAGTAGCTGCTGTGTGTTCATCCCTGATCATACGCCATCCGTCTATAATGCCATTAACAAGCTGCATAAAATAGCAGCTGAAATCCACACAGAAAACGGCACTTGGTCCTTTTCCGGATGGTTTTGGGCGTTGGTTACTGCCTGGGGATGGAAGGTCTTAACTGGTCTCTGCATTATTATAGCAGTTCTGTTCCTTTTCTGTATGTGTATTCAATGTGGACCATTGTGCTGTTCCGTATGCATTTCATTCTGCATTCCAGATAAGAAAGCTATTGCCGATGTTGCTCGCCAGAAGGGTCTAGCTAAAGAGGTTAAGGGAATGATGATAATTGATATATATGATGATTATTCTTGGAAACCGGATGTCTTCAGTAAATGCTGAAAGGGTCGTCTGTTGTAAATTAAGGCAGAATGTGATTAAGCATTTACTGAAAACATTAATGCTTTCCCTTGCGATCATGTTTTCTTCGTTATGTTGACCGAAGTCCGGACTCCATTTTGTATTGACATGCTGCCATGTGTTCGTCACGAGGAGAGTCCGACCTCTATGTTAGTTGCTCTTGTAATCTGCCTAGCAACAGTTTATAAATAGCTCCCTCTTGTCCATCTGGCGCATGCCCAGACTTGACCACATCTGTTATAATTAGCTTTGCTTGACCATGTGTTTTCGCGGGCCCAAAGAGTATGTTAGCTCCGCCCATGTATTGATTCAGTATCGAGAATGACCATAAATGGTAATGTTCTTCGGCCTTACGTTGTATCCACCCACTATGAGCCCCTCTGTTGTGTATAAAAGGGGACTGTGTACGAATGTTCTTTGTGCTACTCCAGGCAATACTGAAGAGTGTTGTGTGGATTGTAGGACCACCCTTAAGGGTTAATAAACGTTGTCTTTGTACTTTGCAGTTTCCGTGCCAACTTCCTTATAGATTCCGTTACAGGAGAGCGAACCCTTGTTCTTGCGGGCCTAGCTGGGGCCTGTATTCATCATGGGGGACTAATACCAACAGCTTGTGAGATAACACAATTCCCTCGCTTTGGCGTATTGACACAGCTGTCGCCGCAACCGAGCGGAAACAACCAGGCAATGCTCGGGCGACAGGATCAAGTACAGCCGAGAAATATGCACAAGGGCGCTGCTTGTCGCCGTGCATCTGTACTAAAACTGACAATGCACATCCATCTTTCTCATGCACATACAACGAAAAGGGTTTTGCATAATCAGGGGTCCCTAACACTGGTGCTGAACAAAGGGCCTGTCGCAGTTGCTGAAAAGCAGCATCACACTCATCTGACCAAGGGATTGGGATAGGTGTATCCTTTGTCAGAAGGGCTAACAATGGCTTAGCTATGTGTGAAAACCCCAATATCCACTGTCTACAAAAAGAAACGAGGCCCAAAAATGCACGGACATCCTTCTGTGTGGATGGTCTCGGTGTATCCAAAATTACTTGGATACGATCCGGTGTGAGTGCCCGTCCCTCCTTAGACAAAAGGTGACCCAAATAAGTCACCTTTGGTCTACAGAATTGCAATTTCTTCCGAGATACCTTATGATTGTGGGAGGCTAAAAAGGAAAGTAAGGATAGCGTGCTTTTCGCACACAGCTCCAGGGTGTCAGCCGCCAACAAGATGTCATCGACATATTGAATGAGGGCGACCCCCTTGAGTAAAACAAAGGAATCCAACTGTCGTTTCAAAGCCTGACTGTAAATGCTAGGGCTTTCTGTATAGCCCTGGGGAATCCTACAGAAACGATAAGATCTATTATTTAATGTAAACCCAAAAAGATATCGGCTATCAGGGTGAATGGGAATGGAAAAGAAGGCATTTTTCAAATCAATCACTGAAAACGTGGTCGCCATAGGCGGGACCAAGGTAAGCAATGTCGTGATATCGGAAACCACCGGGTACTGGGGTATCACGATCTTGTTTACCTCTCTCAAATCAATTATGAACCGATAGATCTTTGCATCCGTGTCCTTTTTCAGAATAGGGAGAATCGGACTGTTACAGATATTATAGGGAACTTCTTCCACTACACCTACTGCGATCAAGTCTTGCACAATCTGTATGAGAGCCTCCTCGCCCTCCTGCGAAATACGATACTGCGGGAGGCGTGGTAACACCGCCCCCTCCTGGACACTAATGTGGACCGGAGGAATCACCATTTGTCCCACATCTGTGTCCGAAGTCGCCCATAAAGCTCGAGGGAGGGTGGCCAACAACGCATCCTCTGATATCGTACACATCCGCCCTGACCGGGGGTAGTTGTCATTTAAGATCACCCTCACACCCTCAGGGGAGCAGCGGATCGTAGCCCTAAAGTGCTTTAACATATCAAGGCCCATAATGTTATCCGGTGTATACGGAGCAAGCAGAAACGGACAGGGCGCAGAAAAAGAATCAACCTTAAATGTAAGGGGCTGTGAAAGAGGGCTTCGGGAGAGTGTACCGTCAAACCCTACCGATGTAACCACTGAGCCGGATGGGGGAGCCCCCTGAACCAAGTACCTAGACAATGCACTACGTGTCGCTCCTGTATCTACTAGGAACTGATCAGTAGAACCTAAAACCTCAGCCGATACATAAGGACCCGTCTGATCGACCGGCACCTCAACTGATTCAGACCCCCACCCAACGCATTCCTATGCATGCTGCGAATCATGATATCCCGACCGATCGATCTCCGATACGTGATACTGGTGCTGGCGATCGAAAACATTTGAGCTATCCCGGTGCTGCCCAGCGGGATCGAAATGAACATGATCGTTAGAATTCCCTTTAAAGCTCGAGGAACCCCCTCTACCTCTCGGGCCACCCGGAGTATGCCCCTGACGCGAAGCACGCAACACTGGGCAATCCCTGGCCCAATGGCCCAATTGCTTACAATACGCACACTGGTTCCTATTCAAATCAGATCGGCCCGAAGGGGGACCATAAGATCCTCCCCTTCCTCTATTATTACCCCGTCGGGGCGGGCCATAAACTTGTGCCAACATTACCTTAGTCTTAAGATCTTTCGATTTCTTTTCCTCCTGGCCCTTCGCCTCGTGCTCCTGACGCTCATAATACTGAGCGATAGTCAGAAGGGCCGTCGGCGTCGCGGAGGACCAGGAACTCTCGCTCGCTTTTAAACGGGCCGCAACTGCCGGTAACAGATTAGCCACATATTTGTCCGCGAAAAGGTGGCGGCCAGTGTCGTCAGTAAGCGACTGGCCACTAAAATCATGAAACGTTTCGTCAAAGCGCGTGATGAAATCTGCAACTGACTCGTCAACTTTCTGTTTACATGCGGCTAACATATTCCAGTCAATCTTTTTAGGGGGGATAATCGTCTTCAGCTTAGTCACAATAGCAGCAGGGAGATCTAAAATACTCTGCGGCGGTTTCTGCGCGGGCTTCCTCTCCCTGTCTTCATCCTCAAGCTCAGACCATCGAGCCTTAAAGGCAACCACATCATCTACCTTTCGGACAGATTGCCACGTGTCCGGTGGCAGAATAAGGCCAAAGAACAGATCTATATCCGCTAAGGTCATAACGCAAGAATTCAAGGCCCCCTCGACTTCCTCATAGAAGGCCGCTGGATTCTTGCGGGGGTCAGGCAATGCATTCTTTAACGCCATAACATCGGCCCTATGCCATGGAGTATAAACCCAATTATACACAAAATATCCCCTAGCATCGGCGGAGTTAATATCCGAGCTAGTCCCCGCTCCTTTAGGAGGAACATACAAAGGCGCCGCCTCTCGCATTGGTTTAGCATGCACTACGTCATCCTTATCTGACTGGGAGGTGGATGAGTGGCCCCCTGCTGCAAACAAATCCGACTGCTTCTCCTCCTCCGTTTGTTGGCGTGCTTTCTCTCTAAGGGCCAGCACCTCGTCCCGCAAAGCGAACAACCGCCGAGCCGCCTCAGGAGCCTTAGGGGGAGAAAAAACACCATTACGTAATGCTCCGGCATCCGAAGACACTTCGTCAGGCTCAAGAACACTAGAATATTTTCGGAAAGCAGTAATTACTTCATCCGCGAAATGAGACAGAAAATACACCCTCTCTCTATCTTGCCACGACCCCCAAGTATGGAACAACTCCTCCTTAGACATCTTGCCCTTAAGTGCACGGAGGGAAAGTTTCCGAAGCTCAGCCATATGCTCGTCCGATAACATGGACCGTGTGTCTACCTTACCCGAGGCCGGGCCAGAATCTTGCGGCCGCGGAGCAGATGCGCCAACATAAGGGGGCGGAGAGCGATCTAACAAATAAAAATCATCATCAGGATTATTAAGGACAGGATAAAGTGGCTGGCGAACAACATATTGACCCGAAACTTGGAGCCTACGCTCTTTCTCTTGTCTGTCCGCCTGCTCTTTGTCCTCCCGACGCTTCGCTTCCTGTGCTCGCACATGATCATTCTTTCGTTGGTCTTTATCATACAGCGCTTTCTCACGCTTCTCTCGCTCACGCACTTCCTTCACCCATAATCGCACACACTCAAACATATCCTGACGAGCACGTCGCTTACACATACACTGTTCCACATACTCAATCTTACGTATATCAAACGATCCATACAAAGGCCATCGCAACTCAGGATCCTTCTTTGTGTATTTCCTCCATACTGTGCTGTACATTATGGAAGAAAGACCATGCTTCACATACATATCCCTATTAGGCGTCCCCTCTGGGGGAGCCGGAGCAGATTCCTCGAGGTTCAACCGGTTTCTGAAACAGCAGCACCACTTACGGAGTGCGCTGAAAGCAGGCATGCTCAGAAATAATGCAAAATATGCAATATTATAAAAAATGGCACTTAATCGTTGCGCCGTTCAAAGTTACACAACTCTGGAGAAATCTCTCCACATTACCTGCCTATATGTGTTGCAACGCATATATATTCACAAAGACAAATCCAAAATATGACTAGTCATCATCAATCAAACTCAAATAGCCAACCCAGGCTTCAAAAACTCGGAGCAAGTACCGTACAACGGTTCTTACCAATCAAGAGTCCAGATTCCAACTGCCAAGCTCCACAATCGCCCAAACGGCTCTCACGGCAGGACCGACAGAAGAGGTCTCAGTCGATGACCGGCGCCACCCAGACGGTCAGCTCGGAAGGGAAGGAAGAAAAACCTCGGGATGCCAGGGCTAAAACGCCGCTGGCAGTGATCACGTCCCCGGCCAAACTCCTCACCTTCGTCGCGACCAGTCCTTCGAGCATCCGAGTCGCCGATGAGCCCCACGTTGGGCGCCAATTGATGAATACAGGCCCCAGCTAGGCCCGCAAGGCACAAGGGTTCGCTCTCCTGTAACGGAATCTATAAGGAAGTTGGCACGGAAACTGCAAAGTACAAAAACAAGGTTTATTAACCCTTAAGGGTGGTCCTACAATCCATACAATACCCTTCAGCATTGCATAGAGTAGCACACAGAACTTGCGTACACAGTCCCCTTTTATACACAACAGAGGGGCTCATAAGTGGGTGGATACAACATGAGGCCGAAGAACATTACCATTTATGGTCATTCTTGATACTGAATCAATACATGGGCGGAGCCAACACACTCCTTGAGCCCGCGAAACACATGTTCAAGCAAAGCTAATTATAACAGATGTGGTCAAGTCTGGGCATGCGCCAGATGGACAAGAGAGAGCTATTTATAAACTGTTACTAGGCAGATTACAAGAGCAACTAACACAAAGGTCGGACTCTCCTCGTGGCGAACACGTGGCACATGATAATACAAAATGGATTCCGAACTTCGGTCAACATAACGGAGAAAACATGATCTAAAGGGAAAGCATTAATGTCTTCAGTAAATGCTTAATCACATTGCTGTTTTAATTTACAACAGTAGGGTGGGGGCTACTAGTTTGGATCAGAAGGCCTCGCAGACCTGCCTTCAGACTGCTATACACTAAAATTGCAGAGCTATGGTCAATTTAACAAAGAGGCCTACATATTGAACAGAAGGGCCTACACAGGGGTTTTATGCTGGCTGAGTGGTAAGGATGTCTCAGGATAATTATATAGCAACACAGGACCCGCTGGTCAATTTAATACGGCCTACAAATGCAGCTGGCAGGGCAAGGACAAGGGTCTCATACTTCAGGTGTGGACAGAACGGGCCAGGGGCCCCCTGTGATACAAAATCTACCCTCCTTCAAGGCTGTGGCAATGTAATAGACCATTGTGGGCAGAAGGAAGAGGCAATGGTAGTACAACCATACATGCCAACAGACCCGATTCAGCCAGGAAACGTCCAATGTTTTTAAGCTCAAATGGGCTTTATTTGATCTGTCTCCTGTCTACAATATCCTCTTTTTCAATGTAACTCAAAGGGGAAAATCAATACCCCAGTTTTTTTTCAAAATCTCCCTCTTACCAAGTTCAAAATGTTCGCAAGTATGGTACATTGGATCATGGAAGGAAATGGGATAGGGACATGGACTTGAATAACAGAGGACAGGAGGGACATGGAGAGGTGCACCAAACTGACCTTGCAGGGCAGGCATCAGGGTTTGCAGCAGCACAATACACCACACAGGGCATGCAGGACGGGAGTGCAGCACAACAATCCATAGAAAGCAAGAGGGAGGGGACAGGACTATGCACATGGACAACAGAGAACAGAGGGGCAAGAGGCAATGGTAGCTAGCTGACCATAATGGACAGACAGGAGAGAAAGCTGCAGCATAACAGACCATAAAGGGCAGGAGGGACGGATCAGGGGCATTACAATGGAACAGACAAGCCAGGAGGGAGGGAGTAGGGCTGGGGGCAAGGGGGCAGGGCAGGAGCAGCAAGATAGCCATGGAGGTCAGGCAGGACGGGCACTAGAAGCAAGACACACCATGAAGAGCAACAGTGAGACTGAGATGGCATACACACAGACCATGGAGGGAAGGTGGGAGGGGGTCAGGGGCAGCTAACTGACCACACAGGGAAGGTGGGAGGGGCCATGGCAGCACAGAAGACCATGCATGGCAAGTGGGAGGGTTAGTGGCAGCACAATGGCTATGATGGGCAAGAAGGAGGGTGGAGGGGCATGCACAAAGGACGATGGAGGATAGAAGGGAGGGTCAGGACCTGTGCACAGACAAGAAAGTTCAGGGGAAGGGACCTCACAACAGACCACACGGGGCAGGCAGGAGGAGCAGTTGCAGCACAACAGACCAGGGAGGGCAGAAGGGTGTGGCAGTACAATGGACCATGTAGGACAGGAGGAAGAGGATAGGGGCATGGCATGTGGACAGGCAGGGTGGAGGTGGCAGGGACAGGTTACAGTCATCTGACAATGCTAGGCAGGTGGGAGGGGAGTGGCAGCTCAACAGAACACTCAGAGTAGATAGGAGTGGCAGGTCCATGGGACATGGTGGGCAAAAAGGATGGAGCAGGGGCATGCACAAAGACATCGGAGGGCAGGGGGAAGGAGAATAGGGGCAGCAAGCTAAGCACAGAGTTTAAGCAGGAGGTCAATGATGGGGCATAGAATTGGGCAATGGAGGGCAGGAGGAGTGGACTGGTACATCATACTAAATTGAGGGCAGTGGCAGCACATCAGACCATGCATGGCAGGAGGGAGGAGGCTAGTCCATGGATTCACACAACAGAGGATAGGGAGGAAGGGGATGGGGCAGCAAGCTAACTGTTCAGAGAAGGCGGGTATTAGGAACTTTATTGTTTTTAAAACATTGTGTCTGTGCGAACTACTTAAAATATGAACAAGTATGCAGCATAATCTCACTTTTATTCAGGAAGAAGAGGACGTTTGTGACTGTGACTCCGGGCTCACTTGGCACTTGGCAGAAACACCCCCTGACCCTCCACCCCCTATCGCAAAATGTAATGCCCGTGAAAAGGGTAGGTGAACACAGTGTTATATAGAACATAGTCCTGAGAGCACGATTGAAAATAAAAACTAGATATAGTGTATGGTATAAACTATGCACCAAAAAGTGTGATATAAGATGAACCGGGCGTGAAATATAATATGCAATACATTGTGCGCAATGACAGATTCATTGGAGAGCGCGAGATAGCACAGGCACTAGCGCGTGCTATGCGATATGCGCCTTGGAGTGTAATATGCACAGGGCAGTGTTGTGTAACCTAACTAGTCTCTAAAGTTGTAATATAAAATATGTGCTGGGGAGTGTAACGTTGCATATGCACTGTGACAAAGATATGGATCCCAGATTGTAATATGTATGGCATAGCACTGTGCGTTATAACATAGGCATCGAGAAAGGCACGTTAGATGGGGCAATATAACCTGAGCGAAGACAAGTGTGGCATGACATATTCACGGGGTGGTGTTACAGTGCACATGGGCTAGAGAGTGTCATAGCATATGCACTAGCTAGTGGAATACAACACAGAGGTGTGTGGCACTCGGCAGGCAATGGTGGGTGTAACACAGCATTGGGCTCTGTCAGGAGCACGCTGTGACTCTCAAGTGACGTTCTTTCCAGAGAGTAAAATAAAAAGTATTACACATCCGGCAGTGGATGTGTGTTTTATTAACCGTGAGGGGGGTTTCTTGCATAGTTTTGGTCGAATTTTTGTCGAATCCCCTTTGAATGGCTTGGTGTGCATGTGTATTAAATGTGCCCGTCAATAGCTACCCATGTTTGTATAAATAAACGACAAGGGTGTCTACCAGGATTAGGCATGGTAGGGCATCAGACATGTCAGAGCTTCACTAGTGGTGTAAATACATAATAATAATAATAATATGAAATTTGTAATGCGCTCAGCTTACCCAGGGGCGTCCCGGCGCAACAGACCAGAAGGGGAGACTCAGCTAGTCACTACTGTGGAAACAGGTAGGTCTTAAGAAGTTTCCTAAATGGTAGGATCTTGGGCTCTGAGCGAATCCTGATGGGCAGAGAGTTCCAAAGAGAAGCCACCTGCACCGAGAAACGCCTACCCCCAGAACGAGCTTTTCTTACTCTGGCTGACTGCAGAAGGTGTTTTTGGTCCGAGCGCAGCAGACGTGGAGGTTTTACATTCCACGTGGATTCATTGCATGCATAGTCGCCTTTTAATGAATATCACGCAAATCGTCATGGTGATAGGTACGTACGGTTTGTCCAGCATGTCCTAGGTGTGTCTATAAATATATATTTTTTAAAAATAATAAAAAACAGTGGCCGGCTCTGGGGATTGGGGTCAAAAAAATATAATTAGGAGACTGGCCCTGGGAGATGGGGTCATCAGGGCCAATAAATTAGAATAAGAAGGGGAACCAAACAGCCCCCCTTCTTAAAAAACTAAAATAAATAAAAGACTGGCATCGTGCCGGAGGCCATGCCCCCTCCGTGCAGCACTCTGCAAACGCGCCCCCAACAGGCATCTCCAGTATGCGCCAGGGAGCTGCGCTGCAGCCAGGTGTTCTGAGGCCAAGCCCCTTTTTACACCTCTCTGCAACGCAGCTCTGTGGCGCTTATTGGAGGTACCTAGTGATCTAGTTTGACCCTAGGGACCCTTAGGATTCAAGGGGACTTAATCTCTCAACTTAGAACAGCCACAGGGCGCGTTTACACAGTGGTGAAGGGAGGGGACGGGGCCTGAGGTGACGTGTGCAAACACGCACTATGGCACGTTTTAAATTGGGGATATAATTTCCCTTCAATACTGAGGGCCCCTGGGGGCTAACTAGCCCACCAAGTGATTCCAGTAAGCGCCACTGAGCTGCATTGCAGAGAGGTGGTCCAGGCCGTGCCACTTTTTACACCTCTCTGCAACGCAGCTCTGTGGCACTTACTGGAGGTACCTAGTGGGCTAGTTGGACCCTAGGGACCCTCAGGATTCAAATGAACTTAATCTCCCAACTAAAAATGGACACAGGGCGTGTTTACAGAGTGGTGAATGGAGGGGACGGGGCCTGAGTTAACGTGTGCAAAAACGCCCTGTGGCCTGTTTTAAGAGGTAGTTTTAATCTCCATGCCCTATTATATACTAGGGGCTTACAGAGGAGGTCATGCTAATCACAGGGGGACCCCAACGCATAATGTTCCCTAGTGTATGTAGGTGTTTTCACTGTATTCTAAGTGTCTTTTAACATAGCACTGGCTCTAGGACTGGTTAGTCAGACTCAGTTACCACCAGTATCCGTCTGAAAAAGTTGAGGGTACAGGATGATTTTGCAACAAGGCTTCTTTCTGCTCTTCTTTTTGTTCTTTCTGCACGTGATCCTTCTTCCTGCACTTATCTTCGTATTTGAGGACTTCTGTTGCTTCTTTCTGCACTTCTTTTGTTTCTTTCTGTGCATTTTTTCTTCTTTCTTCACATGTCCTATCTCTGTAGGCATAGTTAGAAATTAGCATTTAAAAAACCTTTGAAATTCACAGAAAAAACCATAGTATTCAGGCACGTTATAGTTAGGAATTAGCATTTAAAAAACCTCAGAAATTCACTGAAAAAACCATAGGTTTCAGGGGTGTTATAGTTAGCTGGACTTTTCACTTGTACAAAACCATTGAAATTCCCCCGTTATAGATAGTTCAGCTACATAACTCGCGCGCCCGCAATGCACTGCTGATGACGTCACATATTACATCACTCATGACATGGTCAGTGACATCACTCATGACATCACTGATGACATCTAAAATGACATCACTGATGACATCACTGATGACATCATCCTTGTGATAGAGTGGCAGACCTCCTCTCACCCTAATATAACCTTTGATACACACATTCAAAAATAGAGACTAAAATTTTCAAAACAATGGACATACCAATACCAGTTACAACAACCTCTTCAGTAATTCTAAGATCCACATACACATCCACTCATTCACCAACAGTCCTATACAGTCACTCATACATGTACTCACTCATCATATGTACTCATACACCTATACATCCTGTTACACAATGCCACTCATCCATAGAGTTACTCACACACATAGTCACTCATGCTAATAAAGAATCAAACATACATTTACTTGCATATACAGTTATACACACACCGCCATACTTACTTCTACGGAAACTTACACATACTTAGTCTTTTAAACAATCACTTATAGAAACACATACTTATTCATACAGGAACTCTTTCAATCTCTCAGTCTCACATATACTCACATATATACACCAATAGTCACATATACTAGTTTAAAACATATGTAGTTACTCATAAAGACACTATTGAGACAGTCATTCACTCACTAACACACCCATACACACACTCATCCACCCATACAGTCCTGCACACATGCTGTGTTCAACACATACAAACAGTGAGTCACTCATTCATGCACCTATGCACTACGTAATACCCCCCACCGAACCATGCAGACACTCAGACTGATACTCAAAAAACCAACTAATAACCTATATAGACACCCATGTAGCTACTCACCAACCCATGCAGCCACTTATACACAAAGTGAGAGACTGATACAGATATTTACATATTTAAACATTACTCACTAAGCCATGTATTCACTATGATACACTTAATCAGTCAGTTACACAATCAATTTTTCAAAAACAAATCATCCATTTAGACACTTATATACCCATTTATTCTTCCATCGACCTTGAGATATACATATATAAAACATATTTAATTTTCAGAAAAACACACATTCACTGGATGATGTCATCAGTGATGTCATTTGAGATGTCATCAGTGATGTCATGAGTGATGTCACTGACCATGTCATGAGTGATGTAATATGTGACGTCATCAGCAGTGCATTGCGGGCGCGCGAGTTATAGTTAGCTGAACTAACTATAACGGGGGAATTTCAATGGTTTTGTACAAGTGAAAAGTCCAGCTAACTATAACACCCCTGAAACCTATGGTTTTTTCAGTGAATATATATATATATATCTATATATACATATATATATATATATATATATATATATATATATATATATATATATATATCCGCCAGTAGATAATATATATATATATATATTATCTACTGGCGGTCGCCAGTAGATAGTTATAGTTAGGACCGTGTTTCCATAGGAAATCTGCAACATTCTATTTTGAATAACTTTGGCGCCGATTGAGGAATCCTCGGGAAATTTTCAAAATAGGTGGCGCGCTCCGCTCCGCTCCTTCCCTGAAAGTCTCGGGGGGATTCGTCAAGCGGGGGCTGAGAAAAAGGGGGGTCCCAAAACGCGTTTTCCCCATGCATTTTTCCATAGGACCTTTAGTCCAAGCTGCAGCCCGAACGGCTGAACAGAATTACTTGAAATTTGGCAGAGAGGTAGTCCTCAGGTCAGGGATGTGCCTTTTGCAGGTCTGGTGTAAATCTGTTCAGTATTTGCTGAGAAAATAGCATTTAAATCAATATATATATCTATAGGCGCGCTGCGAGCGCGTACCGTAAGCTTACCGTACGCGCACGCTGCCGTGCGCGAGCGCGATTCTGATTGGTTGTTAGATCTTAGTAAACATTCGAATCAGTCGAAACCAGGAAGTGTCGGCCGCCATTTTGTCTCTCGCAGTCTGAGGGGGTGAAAAACAAAGGTGGATAACGTGAAAAGGGGGCAGGCTGGACAGTTCCTGACCCCCTAACCTTGGTCAGGGGGTCCCAGAAGGACCCCCAAGGGCAAAAATGTATTTTAATTTTTTTACGAAAAATCGCTGAGTGCGCGTAGCGTACACGCACGGTAGAAACGGAAAAATTCCGCGAACTACGTAACGTGGGCACGGTGCGCAAAGCGCACCGTGCGCGCACGGTATGCGCACGGTGAAAAAACTTAAAATAAATAAATAAATACATAAATTATCATTTAAAAAACCGTACAAATTCACTGAAAAAACCATAGGTTTCACACACGTTATAGTTAGGAATTAGCATTTAAAAAACCTTGTAAATTCACTTAAAAAACCATAGGTTTCACACATGTTATAGTTAGGTGGACATTTCACTCGTGAAAAACCAATGAAATTCCCCCGTTATAGTTAGTTCAGATAACTATAACTCGCGCGCCCGCAATCCACTGCTCATGACGTCACATATTACATCACTCATGACATGGTCAGTGGCATCACTCATGACATCACTGATGACATCATCCTTTTGATAGAGTGGCGGTCGCGCGAGTTATAGTTATCTGAACTAACTATAACGGGGGAATTTCATTGGTTTTTCACGAGTGAAATGTCCACCTAACTATAACATGTGTGAAACCTATGGTTTTTTAAGTGAATTTACAAGGTTTTTTAAATGCTAATTCCTAACTATAACGTGTGTGAAACCTATGGTTTTTTCAGTGAATATATATATATATATATATAGATATAGATAGATATAGATATAGATATAGATATAGATAGATATAGATAGATATAGGTAGATATAGATAGATATGTACATGTATACACACACACACACATTAATTTAGCCAATAATTTAAATATAAAATATTTAAGCTTCACAAATCACATTTACTGAAAATATTGTAGACATTAAAAAAATAAAAATATTTAAAATATGAAAAAATAATAATATAATAAAAAGATGATATTATAATAATTTAAAAAAGTATTGGAGTCTGGGAATATTAGATATACTATATATCGGAGAGGTTACATTTACTATCCCTACTCGAGTCAGCGCAACAGTAGAGAAATCATTGGACATTGGAGGGGTGAGATTTAACATTCCTACTTTAGTCTATGCAAAATCAGTAGAAAAAGTGGTTAAAGTTACTATCTCAACTCCAGTCTAAGCAAAAGTAGGAGAAGCGTTAAATATCGGAGAGGTTAGATTTACTATTTCAATACCAGTCAGCGCAGCAGTAGGAAGAGTGCTGGACAATAGTAGGGATAATGTTAGACTTCTGTAGGGTGAGATGTACTATTCCCACTCCAGTCTAATCAACAGTTGAGACTGAGTTAGACTTCGGAGGAGCTAGATTTACCCTTGCAACTCAGGTCCTCACTACAATAGTAGGGAAAGTGTTTGACTTTTTAGGAGATAAATTTACCATCCCAACTCCAAACAGTGACGCAGTGACGCAGTAGGAAAAGTGTTGGACTTTTGAGGGGTTAGATTCAGCTTACCTACTCTAGTCAGCACAACAGTAGGGCAACAGTTGAACTTCAGAGGGATTAGATTTACCATCCCCACTCCACACAGTCCAACAGTAAGGAAAGTGTTGGAATTTAGAGGGGTTAAATGTACTAGTCCTACTTCAGCCTAAGAAATAGTAGAGAAATTGTTGAACTTTGGAACAGTGGTACTTACTATTCCTACTCCAGTCTCAGAAACAGTTGAGAAAGTGCTTCACTTCCAACACATTACATATATGAATAAGGCTATTAATGTTGAAAGAATATTCAACTTCAAATATAACCCATTATTAGTTAACATTAAAAAAAATCCCTACATTTGTACTGAAAAAAATAAGTTAACTGTGTAAATTAAATAGAAAGAAAGGGAAAATTCGAATTATCTAACTACCAAAAAGAAGTTAAAATCATTAGAAATAAATTAAGTTTCAATCAATACATAAAAATCAATTCAAATACCATAGCACATGCATACTTTCACAAACAATTAAAAATGGTAACAAATATATAAATTGTTACTTGTACAATACACATATAAATATTAAAATCTCTAAAAAAAATAAACCAAACAGTAGAAAATTTGCACAATTATTAATACCAATTATTTTACATAGTAATCACATAACAAATAATGTAAAAATATTAAGATGAATTACACTTATTTTATGTAACTTCGTACCGTATACTCCAGTAGCCATGCTTACATTCCAACTGAAATCAACCAGTATCAAGGATTTTGCATAATTAATAATCAATTAATAATTAATTTAAAATTAATAAATAATTATACCTTAATTGTTACTCAGTTAACTTTCAACTCTATTGCATTACAAACCCAGCAGCCAGCAAATTACATATAATTAAAATAAATCAGTATTAAACCATTTTCATAATTATATATAATCAATTAAATAATGAATTAACACAAAATAATTCACTGTTGTACTACTTAACTTCCCACCTTAAACCCTTAATGAACCCAGCAGAACCCACCTAAAATATCACTATTTTAACAATGTGCACAGATAAATATCAGTTAATATTTAAATGAATAATTAACTGTTCATTAAATATTACTGAATTAACGTTTCCACCCATTATTCCTACAACCCCAGCAGCTGCACCTAAAATTTCAATAAAATAATTCAGTATTAAACTATTTACATAATTAATAATCAAATGAAAAATTAATTAACAATCAATAATTATTTTTGTGATTAAATAATACTTAGTTAACTTCCCACCTTATCCCCCTTAACACCTAACAACTACTACGACACTGTAAATTACTATGAACAATAAATAAAACATTCTGAATCTAATATTCTAAAATTGCAAAATATATTTTAAAAAATATTAACAATTATACAAACAATAATAATGTATACAATTATTATATTAACTAAATAACATTAAAATAATTACAAAAAGAACGTTTTTTTGCAACTATATTAGCAAAAACAACAATATTCTTGAAAAGAATATTATATGGCAAAAAACAATATTCTTGACAACAATATTTTTGCATCCTGACATTTTTTCATCTATATATTTTTTTCTGATATTTTTATCTCCCGATATTTTGTACTCAGCATTTACTCTGTCTTACATTTCTCCCAACGTCACCTATTCTTCTACACCATCTCCTTCTTTTCCATTCTTATCCCTCCACTCAACCTCTCTTGCTACTTTTCTGTCCTTCTTCTGTTTCATACTGAATCCCTTTTCTCTATCTCCGCAAGCTACAGGTTCTTGCCTAGCCAGAAAAGCATATACATAGAAGAAGGAGAGAATAAACAAGGTAAGTGAAAATAATTCAGTAGAAATCCATCTAGTTCCACCAGAAAAATAGTGAATATCTGCCTTTCTTCTTATCTCTATCTTTTGGTTATACAACAAAACTGGTTACTCATGAAGCACTGTTACTTTTGTGATTGAAAAGACCACTCCATCCCTTTTATTTCAAGTAAATACTGATTTTCTCACACTCATTCTCTGACTTATCCTCAGACTGTTGGATTTACAATGTCTCTCTCTGCAACGTTTTCTCTGGGTCTCTCTTTCTTGACTTCTGGGGATTACTTTCTGTCTTACTGTCTGTTTAGGCCTCACTCTATCTCTGACTTTCTCTTGGTTTCCCATTCAACCTATGGCAGCCCATGATCAGCAGCAGGATGGAAAACAATGGTTAATTTATATGTGAACTTAAGAAGAAATATTTAGGTGCTTATTACGAGTTTGTCAGTCTTTTGCTGGGACTACCAACTCCGCGGTCCCAGGAAGACCGATGAGTCCATGGAGGAGCCGCCAACCGGATTGCAAGTTCAATCCAGGGCAGGTGGGCGGTGCTGCAGCGGTCTCATATCGGCAGTATGTTAGGCTTATAGGAGAGCCTAACAAGCATACCACTTCTGTGAGAGAGTTTGCAGCACTTTCCCACATGGTGTGGATTGCACAATGATGTGCATGCCACACCGTGCAGGAACGAATGTGTAATTCCAGGGGGGCACAACAAATGCCCCCCGCACGTGCCCCCATGGCCAGATTCGGACAGGGGCCCTACCCTTCCCTGAATTTCCACCACCCTTTTCATGGTGGTATCTCCGTAAATAAATGGGCGGTGAAAATGCAGGTTGTAAAAAGCTTGGTGGTGTGGGCTTCGGCACCACTAGCATATTAATATCCTTTGAAGACCACTGCAGCAGCTGGATTCTTGATCCCGGTGGAAGCGGTAGTCTCACCGCCATACTTGTAATAGGACATGCGGGTGGTGATGGTCAAACTGCCACCGCAAGTACGGCATTTCCAGGACGGCTGTTCTCGTAATAAGACCCTTATTTTCCAACAAACTCATTTGCTTCCAATCCCTCTTTCTTTATTCCCCCGTCTCAGACAGAAGTTTTATCATCCGCTTGTCCTACACCACAATCTTGCCTTGTCGGCACGACATCCTTTTTTATGTCTCACTTCTGCTCTTCATCTTACACCCACATAGAGATTCCTCACCCTCATTTGTCTCTATCAGCCATTCCACCCAGTGTTTTTCTGCTTTCCAGTCTTTCCTTCCTGATCTACTACCACATAAGCCTTATTCACCCTCACTCGTTTTGACATCATCTACCTCCTCCACTCTATTCTTCCTTCTGCCTTCAACTGTCCACCCTTACTTTCCTCATTTCACATCTTGTTCTAGTCATCCTTCTCCCATCCTCTAAAGCATTGCCTTACATGACTGTCCTGTCACAGTATATACCTTCTCATCTTCACAAAGAACCAGGATGTACATGAACTTGGGAGGTCTGGGTAATTTCTAATTTATTTCTCCTAATTGTCCTTGGGAAAGCAGATCTTTCCAGTGAACTAATATTAATACCCACCTCAATAGTACTCATCTCATCAACCTTGGAAGGGTGAAAGGCTGAGTGAGCCCACCAGAATTTGAACTTCTGACTATGACCTCTGCAGGGGAAATATTAGCTCTTGAATAAACGAGAACCAGCAGTTTTTGTCTCTATCTTTTGAATTTTTCTTTTTGTTATTATCACAATTATATAATATATTGTGTGTTCTGCAGCACTTACATTCAGCACTGCTAAAGACACGTGTTAGTAGTTACCTCTTTTATTCCCATCTTATGGCTTTGGGATGAATGAAAGGCTAGGATGTTCATACGGAGATTCAGAATCATGCCTTGCTAGGTACACATAGATGACTGCAGAAGGTACATTATGGGTCCAAATAGACTTATGCATTAATTCGACTGAAAAGATGACAGAATACAAAATCTCACGCAACTTGTTATAAATGGCATCAACGCACTATGAAAACAAAACAATCCACAATTAGCATGCTTGCCATGTCACAAATTTGATTTACCTTGAAAGGCAACATATTTCTCAGATTGCACCTGTCTCTTTGTTTTATTGCTCTCTTATTTGCATCCAAATGAGAACTTGTATGTGTTGGTCTTTTAGTGCTGGTGGCTCCTGCTGTGTATTTGTCTTTCATCCTTGCTATCTGCTCCTTATTTATGGTTTCATTGCAAGAGGACCAATAAACCAGAAAGAGTGACCGGCACGGGAAACAGAAACCAATGCAAAAGTAATCTTAGCATCTTAAGCAGTATATGGCCTTGTGAGGGACAGGTGGATAATCTGTAGCCCAGATCCTCGTCTCCAGTGTAGTCATTGAATCTGCATTGCGAGTGGGAGGAAGTAAAGTCCACAGATCCCAATATGTATCTCCCCCGTACTCAGTGCACGCATCATAGTATGTCAGCTCAGCCCACCGTGGCCCTATGAAAAGAAGAAGAACAAGGTGGCAGTGGTGTTTACAAGTTGTCAGCACATCCGTTAATTCTAGTAGTCAGCTAACAGTCACAATAGTTATGGTGTGCTCCGATGGAGCTTGGCCTTATGTCATTCTGTGCAAGACCAGGGGCCTACCAGCCTGTGTGAAGCACACATTAACAAGTCTGCAGTAGCATTTTAACATCTTTATTTTTTAAGTTTTCAGTTTCAACCTGGTTCGACACAAACACTAATGCAGGCCTGGGAAAATGACAGCAATAATAACAAGATTCAATTGCAGCTAATCAGAAAAAAGCTTAGTAATACAGCTTATTTTTAATGCACATTGTAGGGTAGTAGATTATTATGTGATGTGATTGTGGGACCTCACCATGCAATAATGTCACAATATGTATCAGAGCCAGATATTTATTTTTTATGAAAACCGTCAGCTCAGCCCTGAATGTCTGTGGCACAGAGCACTCAGGTTTAATTAAAGGAAAAGGTGTAAAGCATTTAGAAGTACCAAAAAACAGGTAAGTAAGAAACACAACACAATGAGCATGTAATACCAGTTATTAAAAATAGAGTGCATTTTTAACTTTAAAGAAATTAAAATGACAAAAATCTATTGAGGGGAATCGGAGATTTGATTTTTCTAGGTACATAAAATACTTTAATTTTAGTATTTATGTACAATTAATTGTTGAAAGCAGTTTGTAGCCAATGTACTTAAACGTCTGTAAGTATCCTCATTGACTACCCACAATTGGTTGGACGATAGACATTGGAATCACTCAGGTCCTGGTGGGCAGTTTATGTGGAATCTTGTAGACCTCAATTCACTTTTCTCCTTTAAACAGTTCAACCAAGAAGTGGTCCTGATGCTGGCGAAGAGGGATGATGAAGATGCAGAGCTGCTGAAGATGCCGAAAATTCTGTAGAGATGCTGTGGCTTTTCCTGGGGCCAAAGAGAGGTCCATAAATGACTGGGATCATCTTCAGCCTGAGGACTCAACATCTTACGATGCAGCAAGGAAGTTTAGTGCAGGTCTAGGCACCACTGGTCTACCGGTCTCTTAGCTCAGCGTTTGCTTACAGGTCTTTTGGGAGACCAAAGTCCACTTTGACTTTGGGTATGGGTCTCGCGGGCTTGAGAACCCCCCTCGGGGAGGTCGAATCTCAGTCTCCCAGCAGGCACTTTGTTATAAAATGGCAAGCAGGCATTCCTAGCATCTTGTCTTACATTGAGTGCAGGCTTCTTTAGATTTTGGTGGGCTTGTGGCTTAGCAAGAGGATAGCCATCTAGTCCTTGGAGTCACATCTAATGTTTCTACTGTCCTGGCACAAGTGGTGCACTTTTCCATGGGTGACTACAGCAGCCACAGTCCTCGTTGCAGATCCCTTGAGTGCAGCAGAAACAGTCCTGCCTTTGGAGCAGCCTCTCTTTGCTGGGTACTAGGAGCAGTGGGGCAGTCCTTTTTCTGTCTTTTTTCCAGTCCATTAGTGATCTGATGACTATAAATATGGGGTAAACAACAAGGGGGACAATGAGGGCTTGATAAAGGTCCACCGTACTTGCCCTGGGTAGAACTAGAAGACAAAAGAGGTACGGTGTTCCTGGGTGGCAAGTTGGCCACCTGGTGAGTACTCAGAGTGGTGGGGAGGTGGGAAATACCTCCTTTCGGAATTAGGACCCTCACACACCCAGCAAGCTAGGTGTCATGCTTCATTATAAGTGTATGCTCCTCGTCGAGCTGGCACTGCAATGCCCGACGGGCACCCATAAAGGGGCTCTTTATCGGAGATCTTTTGTTCATTGCCGTATAGGTGCCGTGGGTGTGAGGGACCTGGTAAGATGTAGATGTGGTGTGTGGGTTAAAACAGGTAAGGGAATCCTCTATAATTATTTTTATTCTGGAAAGGTCACAACCTGATTAAAAAGTAAAAAGAAGAAGGAGGGCGACTATTTTGTTTTAATCTGACAAAAATTACGCTCTACCCCTTAGTGGTCAACATGTTTCTCGCCTATAAAATGTCTCTAATAGATCAGTTGGCGATTCCTCAGGACCTAGTGACTAAATGAAAACTATCTACAGTGTGTGGTGTGGTTCTACATACCACTTCTTCTCTCAGTAGGATGTTCCCCCGGAGAAAAGCAGCCAACCTAGATTACAAACATAAAGGATCAAAAAAACAAATGTAGATATCGGTACATTGTCCTATTAATTTTAGTGGGTGTATTTCACCGTACACAACCTCTTTGAATCTATACAAGTGATAAAAACAACATGATTTCATGCATATCACATTCTAAGTGTGCCTTCATTTGTATTTAAAATATAAAAACCTCTGTGTAACCAGTTAGAGTCATTTAAGATCATGGTGAGTGTGTATCAGCTCACCTCTTAAGGATTCAAGTGCGGCTTCATCAGACCGTAGCGGAGTATATGGACACTCAACGTACTGTTGCTGTTTATTAAAAGGAAAAAACAAACAACAAGTATGTTGGGTGTGGGCTTGTAGGCACAACGTTTAGTTGCTAAGGCCATGACTCTAGAGCATTAAAAGTGAAAGTGGGCATGGTTCAGGTTAAAGTAAGCCCATAGTCGTGAAATTGGTATTATTGACAAGGTTATTCAACAGACCCAAAAGTGCCCCAGACCTGCCTGCGTAGCTGCTGGCGCCTTCACCATGCGTTCCAACATTATGCGAATCGTGCGGTGTGTTAGGAGCACCTACAGCGCCCAAGCTATGTCTTAGTGCAGAGCTCTACAGAACATCAGAGTCAGCGTACCCTTCCCAAAGACCATCGGTAACTTGTCAGCAATTCCCAGCACCTCTTACCTCTCTTAAAAGCTTGTGACCAGGCATAGTCTCAACGCGTAATCCATACTCACCTGCTCCCGCTCAGAACAGTCCGGCTCACCTACCCGCTCCGCTGCATCAGGAAGGAAAAAGCAGGTTGCCGGTTCCTGTCTTAAATAGGTCTTTTTGGAGACCAAAGTCCACTTTGACTTTGGGTATGGGTCCCACGGGCTTGAGAACCCCCCTCGGGGAGGTCAAATCTCAGTCTCCCAGCAGGCACTTTGTTATAAAATGTCAAGCAGGCATTCCTAGCAGCTTGTCTTACATTGGGTGCAGGCTTCTTTAGATTTTGGTGGCCTTGTAACTTAGCAAGAGGATAGCCATCTAGTCCTTGGAGTCACATCTAATGTTTCTACTGTCCTGGCAAAAGTGGTGCTTTTTTCCATGGGTGACTACAGCAGCCACAGTCCTTGTTGCAGATCCCTTGAGTGCAGCAGAAACAGTCCTGCCTTTGGAGCAGCCTCTCTTTGCTGAGTACTGGGAGCAGTGGGGCAGTCCTTTTTCTGTCTTTTTTCCAGTCCATTAGTGATCTGATGACTATAAATATGGGGTGCCATCTTCTCAGTTGTGGGAGGGGAGATCTCTCTAGCCGATGGGGCAATAGTTTGCATGAGGTAACCCTTTACACTTTACATCACTTCCTGGGGGGTTAACCACAAAATAATCCCAGGATACCACTCTCCATCCTAAGCATGATAGTGCAAGCATTATTCCCCTGTGAGGAACCCTGGGAACCCCCTTGGGGTGTACCCAGCCTAATGAGCTACTCCTCCTGTAAAACTGTTTCGGCAATGGGGTTTCCTTTTCTGGATGGGATTTCCCCCTCTACCTACAAAATGATGTGGGCAGGTGAAGGTGTGATAGCCATTTGTTTTCACTGAGGGGGTTGCCTTTTTGAAGCAGAGCATCCAGAAGCTCCAACACCTTTCTTCTGAAACCTCAGAGATTCCACCAGAAGAAAACCTACAACCGTGCATGCTCTGGATTTTTGCCCCAAGAATCCGGAACTTGTTACCTACTAAAATCAGAACAATTAAATCCCTCTGTCATATCATTCTAGAAAGAAATCAAAGAATTCCTTAGGATCAAATTTCTTCCCTAAGTTACGTGACTCATATCTCCACACGTGATTATCTCTGGCTGCCTAACGCGCTCTGCTGTGGAGTACCAACTTTACCCCCCTGCTTCTCAACTCCTGCACTATGACAATTTGTTTCTATTAATGAAGAGTCTATGTTATTTGATTGTTAGTGAATTTGCAGTTAATGTGATATTAGTGTTTCCGCTAATTCGCACGCTGTGTGATTCTATAAAGCGCTCAGATATCCGAAAGTTCGCGCTATAAAAAATGATTAAAATAAGTAATATTTGTGTCACCAAAGTGAACTGATAATGACATCCATTGCCAATACCAAACACTTTGGCATCTTAGGTACAATGTGAGGAGTATATTCACCTATCTAGAGCTTGTTCTATGCCAGAAGTATTGACATACCATATGTGTACCAAGTGCAAAGCACATTTATGAGGCTCATATGGCTGTAAAAGGTGACCACATAGACATGATGCATGTCCCTATGAGTCCCCATCCTAATTCCCTGTTATATGAAGCCACTTGACCTCCTGTTGTGGCTGTCACAATGCAAATGTCACTAGACTGATCCACTCAACCACAACCCAGAAAAGTCCTAAAGCTTGTGTATGTGCAACTGTTTGCAGGTGACACTTCCTACCCGGACATATACACAGACTCCACATCACTTGACACATAAACACTACTTGACAACCGTGGCTCACACCTTACAATAAACATGACCCTTTGATAACACATACATCCCCATGGAACTGGAAACCATGGTAAAGTATAGGGTATTTCATCCCTGAGGGGAAGATCTATTGTGGGGCAACAAGACAGAATGTAAACCCACATCATATTAGCATGATGTCCCCTATGTTGAGTTTGCTGATAATGTCCATGCACAGAATCACTTACTCTAACTGTGAGTTAAGCCTAGAAGCTGATGCACGTTTGTGTGCAATGAATAGTAATTCAAGACTATCACACCATAATTGAACTAGCTATCAACTCCTGTGACACCCATTCCTGTACCATAAGCTATGTCCTTTTTAACACATACATCTGTAGGGAATTTCAAAATAGACAAACACGTTTTAATTTACTAAGCACTGTATTGGACCCACAGATATCACCCATATGAAATATGTAAATAAAGTACAACTATCCAAGTGTTATAACATCAGGATGCCACAGTGCATGGACACCTTGCATAAAATGGTTCCTAAAATTAAGGGGAGTCCTGGAAGTCTACACGGCCCTGACACAGTCTGATTTGTAACTACCTACCAGTCTCCATCTGGACTGGACAGTTAGAATCAGTCTTATCTGGTACTAATGGGTATTGACACAAAGTGGCATCCACACGTGGCAACTGTGTCATTAGTTCATAACAATGGCCACAGAAGAAACAGCAATTTGTCCATTACTAGTAAGATATATTTTGCAACACACACATTGCTTTTTGTACATGTGTGTCTAAAGTGTCTATCATGTATGAATGGACAAAACGCCTCTAAGTCTAACTTTGAGCACATTAAATACATATGCAGCATACATCTCATTGACTTCTTTCCACTGACACACTTGCACACTGGCCAAAGAAAGCTGCAAAAAGCATGAATGCATATAATATCCAATGCAAGGTTTGGTCAAACACCCGACACCCCTACAGGTGCATCACGTGGACATTGACACACAGTCACGGTAGGTACATAATTCCACACTAGATCCCAATAGACTTACATACTCTCTGAACCATATTCTATCATTGTTAAAGAAACAGAACTCTAGTCACACAAACCAAATTACACAGGAATAACAGTTGACATCAATAGCAATGGGTGGACACAGGAATACCAAAAACAAGTAAGCGCATTATTCAGCTTCAATATCTGAACTGTAAAAAACAAATGCCAATAGCCAGTCCAAAAGTCCATGTTGTGGACCAGCAAACTGTTGCTCATCAAAACTTTCTTTCAGATATAATGCAAAGGTATACCTCCCCCGAAAGGGTCCTTTAGGGGGCAGGCCAGTACATAACTAGGGTGAGCTGGGTTACTCCTTGGAACAGCTGGGCCCAGGATTGGCAGGATTGGCTGGGTCAGTGGGAGGGCAGGTTTCAGTTGGGTGGGGGCTGAGTTGTAACGTCTTAGAAATATTTTTAACCATGAAGGCGGTGAAGGGAATAGGGAGGGGGAAAAATATTTGCCTTACTTTTCTTCCCCTTGGAATAACTAGGGGGAATGGGGAAGATGATGTTTGGGTTTCAGGAGGTGGTGGGGCATTGGCAGGACAGGGAGCTTTCCTTTTGCGGGTTCCTTCGGGTATACGTTGGGTTTTAGTAGGGGGCTTGGTTTGCTTTTTGGGGGTTGATGTGGAAGGGTATGGTAGAGGTGGTAGGGTCTTCATTATTTTAGGTTTGGAAGTGGGTTAGCTAGTTTGGGAAGGAAAGAGTTCAAGGGCAATCAGTCAGAGTTTTTGGGCAGACTGGGTACAAGGAGAGTCAAGGGTAGGTTTTGTAGAGGTAGAGGGTTGTGATGAATGTGATATGTCTGTGTCTTCTGGTTTGGTGTCTGTAGTGGCTGTGTCTGCTGGTGTTGTGTCTGTGTGTGATTGCTGTGGTGTCTGCCTGTTTGTTGGTATATGCGCTATGTGGTGCAGTGGGTATTGAATCTGCCTGCATGTCAGTGGATGTTCTAGTGAGGGGTCTTGTGTCTGCTGAGTGTGTGTGTCTGTCTTTTGCCTTATGTCTGTGTGTTTGTATGCTGTGTGTGGATGTTGAGGTGGATGAATGGCCATGGTTGTGTGTGCTTTGGGTGGGTGTGGAATAGAGACAGTGGATGGGGAAGAGGCAGGTGGGTGGGTAAAATTTAGAATTGTGTGAAGGCTACCGTGAGTGTGGAGGCTAGAGCCTGAATGGATCTCTGTAGGGAAGACATGTCAGAGTGAATACTCTCCAGGAACAATAGCATTTGCATCTGCTGATTGGTATGCACCTGGAGGACATTCAGCACTGCTTTCTGACCCACAGAGATCTGCCTCCGGATGTCAATGGCCTCCACATTCAGAGCTGAAGGCAAGACAGATGCAGGGGTGAGGTGTCTGGCGCGAGGGAGACTCCTCCCCGTTTAGGGGAGCAGCCATGGACAGCTGGCTTGGGAGCAGCTGTGAGGGTGTAAATGATAGGGTGCTGGTGGACTGAGATGGAGAGGACACAGGTTCAGGTGGATCCACCACCACCTGTGAAGGCTCACTGGAGCTAGAGTCAGATGGAGATGACACAGCTGTTACATCAGTCAGCTCCTCCGTGGCGCTCCCACCACCCTCTGTGCCACTGGTTCTCCCTTGCTTACTGCCAGCATGTGAACCACTGTGGCCAGCTGCTTCCCCAACTTTCGTGGCACTATCTGTTTAACTTCCCTGTTGGGATGCTGAAAAATATATTTAATTACAATATATTTAAATTAGTGATATATACTGGCTGCATAGGTGTAAAAACAACTCTAAGCAGACAGGCATTTTTTGCAGTTTGTACTTGGATGACTACATTATTTCATTGTTAGACCTTGTATCTTTTGGCATGTTTACCCTTTCTTTTTGCTTTCTGGCCTCCTATTTTTAATGTTACATTGGACTTCGTTTTTCTAGTTTATTGCCTCTGCACACTTTCTCACTGCTGTTCAGTCTTAAAGTGCAAGTGTTCCTACTGTAAATTGTGTTTATGAATTGGTGTTTCCATGTTTGGCTTATTTGATTTACTACTAAGTCCCTAGTATAGAGCACTGTGTGTGCCCAGGGCCTGTAAATAAAATGTGGCTTGTCGGCCTGCAACACTGATTGTGCCACCCACACAAGCAGCCTTTCAAAGGTATCTCAGACCTGTCACTGCAGTGGGCACAGTTTTTACTGCCTTGTCAGCCTGGCAAGTGCCCCCACTTAACAGACCCTCGCCTTCCCTTTTCTTACATGTAAGGCACCCCGCAGGTAGGCCCAAGGTACCCCGACGGACAGGGTGCAGTGTATGTGAAAGACAGGAAATGTCCTGGTGTGTGTGACATGTCCTAATAATTAAATACTGCCAATTTTGTTTTTCACTATTGAAAGGCGATCTACCCCATTGACTAACATGGAAGCTGCTTTGTAACATCTTACAAGTATAACTTTTCATTGGGATAAGAAAGAGAAATGGAGTTTAGGCTCTTTGAACTCAGAATTTAATAACACATCTTTTAGAGAGATGTTTTTTAAATTGTCCTTGACAATGTCCCTTATAGAAAGTAGGTATTTTCTTTTTCAACCATTCTGTGTGCCTCTGCTGGTTTGTGTATTGACTGTATGGTTTTGGAGTTACAGGTGCTGGGAATGTGCATTCACTGTAGACAGCCTGAAGTGGGGTTGAGGGGTGTCCTGCCTTTCCTGGGTGACTCATAGTTGGGCTGAATAGACGTGGTCTGCATTTAGAGTGGTAGGAGGAGTTTTCACTAGCATCTAAATTGCCAGTGTTTCCTCTGCACAATGCTCTCTTCACTTCCTGTAGTGAAACTGGGCCATAGAGGGCAGAACTGGTTTGTACTGGGTTCAGTGACCTATGCCACAATGAGAATAAAGAGAAAATATAGTAAAAATATTGTGACTCTTTTGGATCAAGGAACCTGCCAAGAAGAAGAGGTGGAGAAGATGCAAGTACTACCACTTTGCTGTGTTGGCCTGCAGTAGTTGCTTCTGTCTTGCGCAGAGAGAGGACTGGACTGAACTTTCTGAAATCTTCTTTGAGTGTCTCCAAGGGCTTGAAGTAGCACTTACCCCCTGCTCAGCTAGTCTCAGGAACAGCAAAGAGTTCACCTTCCTTTGGGTACCATCTCTGGGACCCCCTGTTTCAGTTGCAACAGAGGGAAACGACAACCCCACGCCGTCACCAAGACCGCCGGTGGTTCCATAACCTGAAGGCACCACAGACGGCACTGCCGCACTTCACACTGCAACCCTAGTCTCATCATCAGAAAAATCCTAATTTTAAAACTTTCGGTATTCACAGAAGGCATTTAGGAGTCCTAAAGTTAGGACTCCTAACTTCTGTGAATACCGAAGTGACTAAGTGTCTTCTGTGAATACCAAAATGAGTAAGTGCCTTCTGTGAATACGAAAATGGTAGTAAGTTTAGGATTTTGTCTTAAGTTAGTTCTGTGAATCGGGCCCCTAGTTTGTCAAAAAAAACTCAACACTGTAAATATTAGTGCATGTGAAACCAGCTTATTACACTGCAAATGTCAATGATTGTAGATTACTTGGTGGACATGTGGCTCACAATACCTCCAGGGAATGTAGAATCCTTAATTGTGCCCAAAATAGGAGTGGAAATCATTTAACTAAATACCTATTGGCAACACTGCTTTCAAGCCTGTGAATACTACTGATGTCCACATCTTACCATGACAAGTCAGCTTATTCCTCCCCAATAAATATGATCATGCACATATTGACCCTTATAGATGCAAATGTGGTCTTAACCTGAACATATCAGCCCTTCTCACAGGTATGTTAAGACACAATTCCAGAGAGGTCATTTATGGTTTCAAACTATGGATATTTTTCCCTCAACATGTTGATCCCCCTTGTGGCACCCATCAATGCCATTGGGAATGTGTTACAAAGTTCATCGAGGCCCATACTTACCCTCCCCTTGCTGCTGTTGGCACAGCGAGGTTGGGATAGGGTACCACCAGTATGCGGGTCATCAGTTGGGACAGGGCCCGGCGAGCGCCCCTATTGCCTGGAGGTGACAGGCCCAGCGTGACTTCAGCTATTTTATTACTCCAGCCTTGCAAGTCCTCCACTGTTTTCGACAGTGGACAGTTTACCAGCGTTTGACCCCCAGGGACCGCACCTTCAGGGCGATGGAACCCCACAGGAAAACCTTCTGATGGGTGTTGACCTGTAAGGATTACATGGTATCAGACACTTAGTAGACATGCAAGATGTACATCTATAGTTAGTTTGTCACAGAGGTCATAAACAGCTAGGTTAAACATTTAACAAGTTAGCAGACTACATAGTTTCACATTGCACATGCATCAAACACTGAACATCTTACCATTTAAAACACATGTTCTGTTCCCGTTGGCACCACCTTCCATCCTGACCTTGCCCTAAGTGAGTACGCCACACCCCTTACTACACTGTGGATGGTACCACACCACAGGTAGTATGAAATATTTTACCAGCTAACCTGCCACACCATTGTGTCCTCCGGAAGGGACCAGTAGCACTTCAGCCCTAGACATACCCCTAACTAGCATGGACAATTTACAAGAATCACACTGTCTAAAATAACACTGAAATCTAGACATTTTGTTCAGTACATGTTGTTGGGAGAAAATGTAGGGTAGTATGAGCGTATAACTTGATGATCACAATCAGTGTAATAATGGAAATGTGTCTGACACAATAGGACAACACATCACGAATGTATGCCATATGTGCCAGTGTGAAGGAGACAACATCAACATACCATTAATCAACGATTATTGCCACACTACAACAGTGCATGTGAGGCACTTATGATGTGCACTGCAGTTGTCCCAACATATCTGCAGTTGACATGTTTGCAAATGTGCGCATACATCTTGGCATCACTCCTGACAGTCTGACTGCGAACTGGTATAGTAAAGTGTTTTATTTTCAAGCAAATGTACTGGATGACAAACTGTGTATATGACCTGGTCAACTGGGTCTGTGCCTCACAACATGTACTTGAACATATATTGCTACACTAAGAGGATAATTGCCAAACCATATTCCATTGAGAGACTGAGGAACCCAAAACAGAGGCTATGTAAATCAACAGATGGGACACTCTTTACAACAGTAACATTGGCCATATAACTGTGCTCCGGCTTGGGTAATTGTCCACACAGAGCTTACAACCTTGCCTGTGTATCAGCTCAGAGTTATTGCACTATTGTTAAACATGATCATCATATATCCTGACTGCACATAATAACCTATACACCTGGTGGTGTTCTACATCTCACATGACCTTTGTTGAGCACTGTGAATTGCAATGTGAGGTGTAGTAATATGGCTGACGTAACATTAAAAATGCCACATGTGTGTTGAGTTGTTGTTGTGACTGTACATATCAACAACATATCCACATATGCAACTTTCAGTTTACAATCACCATTTGAGTTTGAAGAGCTATGAGTCCATAAGCGATTCTCTGTTAATAATTAACAGAAAACAAAATTAACATTGTGTAAAAGTAATGTGTACATGGATAACTATAACACCATATGATGTATGTGGTCTATGATTAGATATGCACATGCAATATTGATTTAATTTCCAGATTAGTACTGTCACACATACAGCAGTGAACCATACAATTGGAATCCTTGCCAGTTATGTGTCTCATTGCCACAATCTGCCCTATGTGTATGGTTACATCACATGTAGGTAAGTTTTTCTGTCTGAATCGTACTCACCTGCTCCTCTGGGGTGCCATACAGCTGCTTATACAGGAGAAGGACTGGGTCTGCCAGGATTTTCAGCTCCTCCAGTGTGAAGACAGGGGCCCGGCTCCCTGTATAGTGGGTCATCGTAGCTCCCAGAGGATGAGAACAGCAGCAGAGAGATGGGGAGGTCTATAAAAGTGCCTTGATGCACAATATTGTGTGCTTAAGGGGCATCTCAATCAATTGCCCACAATCCCTTCACAAAGTCAACTTGAGCCTGTAGCCCTAAATACTTATTGGCAGGCTACACGAGCATGAAAGCACAAATGACAGTTTCATATTTACCTCTTTTTCTTAGTCAGTATGTGTCCCATCTCCATTCATAGGAGTAAATACACTAAAGGACATTGTTGAAACTCACTGTCACCCACTGTGCTATCTCTGTGATGTTCAGGTGGAGAGGTTGTGTCTATTCGATGATTTACAGAATCCAAAATTCACAGAAGGCTGGAACCATAAAATTTCAAGCACCCTACTCATGCATTACAATTCATTGGAACATTGTAAGTGATCCATGTGTTCCGTACATAAGTACACATCTGCAGATTACCGCAAATGTACATTGTAAATTGGTAGTGTATGTCATTGTAGGTGCAATTTATAATTCACAACATGACAGTGTCCACCATGCCACATTTGTGTGACTGAAGTGCTGAGTGCAAGTACAGATGTATGTGGTGTACAGGAAGGTATGCATAACATGATCCTACTTTGTTTATGTCATGTGTTGTCTGCTTATAAGATATGGACTTTCTACTGCTTGAATTGGTCTCTACCAAATCTGTCACTAGTGAAATATGAGGTTACTGTCCTTTCACTCCTGCATTTTCAGAAATGTGCCACATATTCAGAAATGGTGTATGCTGGTGTATGCTTTGTACAAAATATTTTGTAAAAGCTGGTTTGCACTAACATAGACCGTTATGGGTGGTTATGTGTGTTTGTCTAAGTACATGTTACTGAGGACATTGTAATGTAACACCTGCTGTGTATACACTCCACACATAGGTACCGTGAAGGAGCAGAAAACAGCCTCCCATCTACAGGCTCTTTCCAGACCTACAAACCATGGAAGAGAGAGAAGTGATCAACAAATATCATCTCAATAAGGCAACCATCAATGATTTCTGTCAGCAGTTAGAACCTTCATCACTTCCACATCGAAACTATCCAACATATCTGACAGCAAAAGTTAAGGAAATGGCAGTACTATATTACTTGGCCACAGGTTGCTTTCAGTTCACTGTGGCAAATCTGGCAGAATGTCCCAGCCTATGCTCAGCAATGTACCTCGTGATGTACAGCAGGCATTGACGAGACACATGGACAGCTACATTACGTTTCCCAAACATGAAGAAGTGGCCAATATTTAAGTTGAATTTTATGATTTTGTTCGAATTCCACATGTGATTGGAGCTATTGATGGGACACATAATGCTTTAATCCCACTACTGACCAATGAACAGGGGTATAGGAACCGGAAGCACTTCCACACAATTGATGTACAGGAGGTTTGTTTGGTAGATTTGTACATCTCACATGTCTTTGCCAAATTTCCAGTTTCAGCCCATTACTCCTACATAATACAGAACAGCATTATACCCCATTTGATGACAAAACTACTTATAGAAAGGGCCTGGATTGTTGGTAAGTAAGCATTTTTATGATGTTTGTTGTCAGTGGTTTTGTGTGTATGTTTGGTAAATGTCTGCTTGAACATTGAACTCCTGTCAATCTTCCTTGTAGGAGTCTCAGGATACCCCAACCAGCAGTGGTTACTGACACCATTGAGGAATCCTGTCACCCCAGGAGTAGTCCGCTTCAAAGAGGCCCATGGTAAAACAGAGAGGTCAACGGAGTGGGCTTTTGGGATCCTGAAGGCCAGATTTCATTGTCTGAACACAACTGGAGGAGTCCTAAAATACTTATCTGGGAGGGTGTCAGATCACCGTCGCCTGCTGCATGCTCCAGAACCTGGCAGCATGGAAGATATCCATCTCATTGAAGAAGATGGAGACCAGCAGGTGCCACCGGCTCAGGATCCTGGACTGGGTAATGATGACAGTGATGATGAGGGGGGATGCAACTTGCAACAACAGCTTATCAACAACTTCTTTTCATGAATATAATTATGCACTGAGATGTATTTCCAATGTTACAGTGTTTGTTGTTGTGGAGCTGTGAGGACTCTGGTGCCGATCACAATCCGGTAAAAAATTCCCCCGTGCGACTCGTATCGGGTCTTTTTACCGTACGAATCGTACAAGTGCCGTACGAACTGGCAATCACGAATCGCATGGTAAAAAGTCCATACGAACCGCACTGGGAATCATTCCCCACACGTCCTCGGGTCGGAAAATGTGTCCGACACGTCCTCGGACGATTTACCTTACAAACGTGAAAAGCCAAGTCCGACCGAGGAATCACGATCCATCCCGTGCGTCCGAGCGTACAACCGTATGGAAAAAACACCGTCCGCACCGAACACCCATAGCAACCATGGAGACATGTGCCCGCATACGCGCCCAACACTCCCCCCAGCCCCCGTACGTCCGACACGTACCCCCCGTGTATGTATACCCCCACCCGTCTAGGTACACCCCAGTACGTTCCAGTCGAACCCCCACCCCAGTACGTGTCATACCCCCGTCAATGTACACCCCCCCACCCCTGTACGTGTCGTACCCCCGTGTACCCCCACCCCAGTACGTTCCAGTCGTACCCCCACCCCTGGACGTGTCGTACCCCCCGTGTACCTACACCCCAGTACGTTCCAGTCGTACCCCCACCCCAGTACGTGTCGTACCACCGTCAATGTACACCCCCCCACCCCTGTACGTGTCGTACCCCCGTGTACCCCCACCCCAGTACGTTCCAGTCGTACCCCCACCCCTGGACGTGTCGTACCCCCCGTGTACCTACACCCAAGTACGTTCCAGTCGTACCCCCACCCCAGGACGTGTCGTACCACCGTCAATGTACACCCCCCCACCCCTGTACGTGTCGTACCACCGTCTATGTACACCCCAGTACATTCCAGTCGTACCCCCACCCCAGTACGTGTCATACCCCCCGTGTACCTACACCCCAGTACGTTCCAGTCGTACCCCCACCCCAGTACGTGTCGTACCACCGTCAATGTACACCCCCCACCCCTGTACGTGTCGTACCCCCCGTGTACCTACACCCCAGTACGTTCCAGTCGTACCCCCACCCCAGTACGTGTCGTACCACCGTCAATGTACACCCCCCCACCCCTGTACGTGTCGTACCCCCGTGTACCCCCACCCCTGTACGTTCCAGTCGTACCCCCACCCCTGGACGTGTCGTACCCCCCGTGTACCTACACCCAAGTACGTTCCAGTCGTACCCCCACCCCAGTACGTGTCGTACCACCGTCAATGTACACCCCCCCACCCCTGTACATGTCGTACCCCCGTGTACCCCCACCCCAGTACGTTCCAGTCGTACCCCCACCCCTGGACGTGTCGTACCCCCCGTGTACCTACACCCAAGTACGTTCCAGTCGTACCCCCACCCCTGGACGTGTCGTACCCCCCGTGTACCTACACCCAAGTACGTTCCAGTCGTACCCCCACCCCAGTACGTTCCTGGCGCACCCCCAACACAACCTCCTAAGTACGGAGCGCACCCCATGCCCCAACATCACAACCGCATGTACGAGTCTTACAAAGCCACACACAAGGACAAAATCGTACAACCAAATGGCCCATGTACACACCGTACACACGCTCAAAACGCACGTACACAACCAGGACAAAATAAAACAACACAAGAATACACCAGTCGAAAGGCACACAGCCACTAAACATGGCCAACAACCACTTAAATAACACAATCACTGACCTGCAACTGCCAAAAACAAACAGAGGCCCAATACACCACCACTCCTTATAACACACCCACCCAAAATTCAAAAACTGCCACACCCACCCATGGACCAATAAAAAGGGCCCACACACACAAACCATGAGCCTTTCCAACAGACTCACTGCTGCCAGACACCACAGAACCAGACTACAAGCTACACCACACCTTACACTTGCACACCTTCAAACGACCACCCTCACAAACACCCTCTCATCACATTCACACACACACACAACCATCCACACCCCCCCCAACATCCACACCCCCCCCCACACCCACACCATCCCCACCCACACCCCTCACCATGCCCACTACCAAGAATCCAAAGTTCAGTCACCGAGAGTTGGAGGTCCTTGTTGATCAAATCCTCAGAGTCGAGCCACAGATCTTTGGAACATTGGTCAGAAGCACCAGCCAGGCAGCCAAAACAGCCATGTGGCAGACCATCGTCGATGCTGTGAATGCTGTTGCGGACACCAGGAGGACCAAGCAGGATTGCCAGAACAGGTGGTACGATCTGCGGAGGAGGGTCAGAGCCAAGAGGCAGGAGGAACACGACCAGGCCAACGCCACCGGAGGAGGGCCCTCCCGCAGAGCCGTACAGTACCATCCCTGGGAGGAGAGGGTGATGGCCATGCTGCCGGTGGAGGCAGTTGAAGGAGTAGAAGGACTCCGAGACCCGGGTGAGTACACAAACAACGCACCTCACATGGGGGGAACTGCAACCACAACCAAAATCAATAACAGGCACGCAACCACCACAAGCCATCGCATTACTCAACCACACTCCATGAGCAGGCACATGCCACTGCTGCCACCATGCCCCATGCACCCAGCTGGACAATGTCAAGTCACAGGCCACAGAAGACAACAACACATGACACGGTAACCCGGATGGCGGGAGGCTGGGCACCAAGAATCACATAGTGCGACTCCAAAGCAGACAACAATGCCCTCTGCCCATATGGCCTAGGTCACAGCCAGACAAACACTGTGTCCCAACACAGGAATGACTTGCCAGCAAATGGCGGACGCCTTGCATCAACACATGGGGGTGAAGGCACTGTTTTGCACATGCCAGCAGCTAATGAACAGCCAACAGTGTGAAAGAGTGGCAGCACACACCACCACAGCAGCAGCGCACAGACACACAGCAGACAAAATGGGTGCCTGGAGATCAGAAACAAACTCACATCAACAGGCCAAGGGCCACTCAAAGATCTGCTAACAGTGTGTGCCCAGGAAGCTGGGCCAAGGTGACAGAGGGTGACACACGGAGGGAGGGAGAGGGGGACACAGAGGGAGGGAGAGGGGGACAGAGAGGGAGGGAGAGGGGGACTGAGAGGGAGGGAGATGGACAGAGGGAGGAGGCTGACACACGGAGGGAGGGAGAGGGGGACACAGAGGGTGGGAGAGGGGGACAGAGAGGGAGGGAGAGGGGGACTGAGAGGGAGGGAGAGGGGGACAGAGGGAGGAGGCTGACACACGGAGGGAGGGAGAGGGGGACACAGAGGGAGGGAGAGGGGGACAGAGAGGGAGGGAGAGGGGGACTGAGAGGGAGGGAGACGGACAGAGGGAGGAGGCTGACACACGGAGGGAGGGAGAGGGGGACACAGAGGGAGGGAGAGGGGGACAGAGAGGGAGGGAGAGGGGGACAGAGAGGGAGGGAGAGGGGGACAGAGAGGGAGGGAGACGGACAGAGGGAGGAGGCTGACACACGGAGGGAGGGAGAGGGGGACAGAGAGGGAGGGAGAGGGGGACAGAGAAGGAGGGAGACACAGGGAGAGCAAATCAGTCCTTTGGTGTGTGGGAATGTCTGCTCGTCAGCAGGTGGACTGCGTGCATGTAGACAAGGGTGCCCAGTGCCAGAACCCCCCCTCTTCATCATGGCAAAACGCAGGGCCATGTTACAACCTGTACACGAGCACAAGGACAGCCACCTGCATCATATGAGTGTGTGGATCCACTCCATGTGCACATGTACAGTGCTACAAGGAAGGCGCAAACGCATAGCTCGGCACACATGCACACTCCACTGCTGACTGCAGTCACACTTGACGCAGCAAGTAAGACTGTGCCACACATAGTTAAAGGGGCCAAATTGGTGCCCAAGGGACACACACATGCACAAGTGCACTGTGAGTGGAATGCAAGACAGATCCTAATTCCAAGAGGAAATGTGCCAACTTTGTAACGGATGAAACATGGATGTTGCATGGATCAAAATTAACATTGTCTCTCTCACACACAGGTCAACGTCGTGCTGCACCCCCCAACACTGGGGGGGAACACTCACAGGACCCGGATCTGCAGGAGACCGATCTTACCGGCAGCGACCACTCTCACCACTCTGCGGACGACCCCGACCGACCTGGCCCCTCTGGTGTCCAACCACCTGCAGCACCTGCGTCAGGTACAACCGTGCCAACCACCACCCCCACTCCTGCCACATCCCAGGAGACACCCAGGATCCCTGCCCCAATACCACAATGCAGCCAGGCTCGCCAGGAGGGACACGGTGTCCCGGGCACCCAGGAGGAGGCAGGCGACAACGCCAATGCCACCCCTCAGGGGTCCCGGAGACCCCATGTGCCCACAAGTGCAGGCCAGATGCAAGTGGGCAGGGGTGGTGGGAGTGGAGAGCGGCGGAGGCGCGAGCCTGACCAGTTGGCTGGGGATCCGGTATTTTCCCATGTCCGTAACATCCTGGACTCATACCGGCAGGACACCACGGGCATGGCCCAGGTTGTGTCCGTCCTCGAGGGGATCAAGGTCCAGCAGGCCCAGCAACATGCGGAGCTAATAGCCTGTCTACAGCTACACCAACGGAGGATGGAGGACAGACAGGCTCAGCAAGTGACGGCGTCCCAGGGGATTCACGCTGAACTCCGTCGGATGGCCGACACCATGGCCGACCCTCCCTGTGCCAGAAGGCGGAGAACATCACCACCCACAGGGAGGGATCATGAGGAGGAGGAGGAAACATCCGACGGAGCATCCCAGACGTCGTCACGGCCTGCTGCTGAGGTTCCCCGCAGGAAGCCGGGTCGTCCACGGAAAGGACCGTGAGGGTGGCTGCTACATCACCATCTCCCAGGACACCTGGCCTGGCACCTGGCCCACTGGAGCAACAGCATCACAGCATCAAGAGACATTCTCTGCCACATGGCCCTGCTGGTCACTGGCTGACCAATGTTGACAAAGACTGTGGCATGGACTCTGAGGATTTCCAATGGCAAGGACACCAACTCCCCTACTGAACTTTGGATTCCCTAATCCCGGAAAGGCCCTCACTTGGCCCCCCCCCCCCCAATAATAAATCACACTATTAAGAGTAGATGCCTGCTGGTAGCATTATTACCTAACATGTGTCTTGTACAGTCTAAACATGCCTGAGTCATCTGTTCACTTCAACCATCCACACCCTGGGGCCTGAGTCTGGCACAGGACACATGGGTCACAGTTTTCTAGGCAAGACAGACATGGAGCACCATACACACCCGTGATGGTCAGAACCAGCTGAGGGGGTGGCCGAACAACCGTGCTGACAGACACATTGAGTACAGCAACAGTCATGCGCAGAGGTCAGGGATCCTGGCCCGTGTCCTGGGGGGCACCCAGGTACGTGTAGACAGGTGGCAGAACCATGTCCTGCAAGCTTGAGTCCGGTGGATGCAGAGAATGGGGTCATGGACAACGTTGGATGCATGGGGATGGCACATGTCACAATACCCACACAGTCATGGACATCATGCCCATTACACAGTCTCAGCACACACACACAGCTTGCATCTTGCCACTCGACACATTGACACATAGCCACAATCAGGGAATACCATGCCAGACATGCAGGATGCACCGTGCCAACACACCAGCATTGACTGAGAAGAGGCACCTTGGAGGCATAGGGACACCTTTAATAGTCATGTGTTTGGGATTGCAGAGGCAACTTGAAGTACACATGAACACATCATGTGGAGTAACATGTGGCTCCAACACTGGCACCCCCCTTCTGCAGCACAAATGCGTGATAGCCATGGAACTGGCACACAAGTGTCGGATAATAGCTAAATACCCACAGCTGCTCACGGAGAGCCTGCCATACACCATACATCCGCTGATGTGGAAGTCCCACGCCATGTCAAGACAATGTTAACCGTATGTGTCCGAGGGCAGTGTCACACACATTGATGCCTTCATCACAATCCACCATCCCATCACTGATGACTGACAACCAGGCAGCCCATCTATTCAGGTGTACCCAGCTGCATGTCGTGTCCCATGGGGATGCCACATGTCTGCAGAGGACCCAAACCCCGACCGGGGCAGTGTGCACACATCGTGAACAACTGCCACACCCAATACACCCCAGATGCATCCCTTACCCCATGGAGACTTCCAAACGTGTCCGTGCCTGTAACGCTGAGTCAGCCCACGATGCCATGTCCTTGAGGAATAGCAGTGCCACAACAATGCAACCAGCAAACGGCATGCGCAGGTACCTGGGGAAGAGAGACACACAAGAAGTCAGCCACAAGAAGCACAGCCACTTGCATGTGCATTTACTCGACACATGTATGTATGACAACATGCTAGGTCACAATTATGCCTGGGGAAATACTACCATCACTGCCACCATCACTCCAGTGACACACCCACACACACCTCTGACCCACGTGCCATACATGCAGGTGGAGACACACATCACAACGCATGCCACACGGGGACCAATGCGTGCACACTCAGACCCTGGTACTCACCACTAAGCAAAGAAGTCGCGTATGAGCCGAGTCCGGATGTCCTCTTGCGGCTCCACATCCTCCACATCACTAGCCCCATTGCCAAGCCCTTCGTCCTCCACGGGTGGATGGTCCTCGTCATCTTGATCCAGGATGAGGGGCACAGCTCTTTCAACTGCCATGTTGTGCAGCATGCAGCAGACCATGAAGATCTTGCAGACCTTCGCCGGGGCATATGGGAGTGCGCCGCCGGTCTTGTGGAGGCACCGGAATCGGCTCTTCAGCATGCCAAACGTCCTCTCTATCACTCGCCTTGTCCGGCCATGGGCGGTGTTGTAGCGGAGCTGGGCCGGCGTGATGGGGTTGCGGAGAGGTGTCAGCAGCCAAGGCATGTTGGGATAGCCAGCGTCCCCTAAATGGAAAGCACATGGATATCGTTAGAACTGGCGAAGCGGTAGTGCTGCTCGGCCAAACACAATACAGGACAGACAGACTGTACCCACCAACAACACATGCACGTTCGTTGCGCAGCTGCATCATCATATCAGGCATCCCGCTACGCCTCATGATGTAGGCATCGTGTGCTGATCCTGGAAAACGAGCACAGACATGTGAAATCACCATGTTGGACAGACACACCACAAGGGCATTCATGGAGTGGTAGTGCTTCCGATTGCGGTACGCCACCTCCCGTGCGTGTGGTGGTACCAAACCTACATGTGTCCCATCTATGGACCCAATGACATGGGGCATCCCTCCCAGGGCATAGAAACCACGCTTGACCTCAGTCATCTGTTCAGGGGTTGGGAACTTGATGAAGTCATCCAGGTGAATCAACATGGCCTCCAAGAAATCATGCAGCACACCGCTGAACATGCTCTGGGACATGCCACCAACATGAGCTATGGTATATTGGAAGGTACCCGTGGCAAGGAAATGTAGGGCAGCCATTACCTTCAGCTGGGGTGTCAGTGCCGTAGGATACCTGTGCTGCGGTTGCAGGTGTGGTGCCAGTCTCGCCGTCAGCTCCAGAATCAACGGTTGGGTGAAGCGGTAGAGCCGGATCCTGTCATTCTCCTGCATGGTGGCCAAGTCTGGAATTCTTCGGGCAACAGGAGGCGCTCTGCAGTAATTTGGAAGTGACAAGGAAGAGTGAGTGCACTACGAGAACAACTCATGTCTACTGAGCACATGTAAATCTGCCAATACACACATGCCACATAGGGAGTCAGGCATGTGCTACATGCCCAGGACACGTATGGATGCAAGGTGACACTCCTTCCAAGACCCAGCTGCACACGGTGATTGAGAACCTCCCCATGCCACGCCATGGGAATAGCTGTGTCCCAGTGCAAGTGCACTGCCCGACGCAAGACAGGAGTGACATACACCCACACATCAGCAGAAGTGTGATGCTGATTGCAGAGACTGGCAGCGGAACACTTGAGCCACAGGTCACATGACATTACACTAGTCCAGCCCACACACCTTGCCATGAAGGTGCACATGTCATGACTCCCCACACATTCCTTGTGAGTTTGCTGACATGGCCTTGTCACGCTACTCCGTGTCCCTTGCATACATGTGCACCTCACATCCGGTAACACATGTGGCATGGTGTTGGGAACAGTGTGCAATGACAATCTACACACAGCCACATGTTGGTTGCTGCAACGGCTGCAGCTTTTGAGGGTGCAACAACATCAACCCGATGTAAATCCCGGACACATATATGGCATAGTCACATTGTGCACTGTGGGTAGTGATGAGTCATGTGTCATGACCCCTGTACCGGGCATCATGGGACACTTCCGTGTGTTGGTGTCCGTGCCATGCCAGTGACGCTCACCCCAAGTGCGCAGTCCCACATGCACACATGTCAAAGGAGTCAAGGGCATGCCTGGCACACATTGCACCCTCACACAGTACACATGTACACATCTCATCATACATCTGGTGCCTTCTCCACTCAGGAGGCATGTTCCACATCACAGCCTGTGACACCTGTGCCCAACACATGTGGTAATGCACAGACGATGCCTTGGTGTCCATTCCTGGACAAGTATGTCCATCCATGGACAAGTATGTCCGCCCTATTCCGACATGTGTGTCGCCTATCACCACAGTGATGTGTAAAATCCGCCGTACTGCTGCTGAGAGGGCCTGTGCATGTTCCCAAATCACTGTGGGAGTGCTGCCGTATGTGTACCCATCGTGATGGCGAGCGTAGATGCGAGTGTACGGTCCGTACCACTACGGGTACGCATACGCGTGCAGACCCATAGTGATAGTGAGCGTAGATGCGAGTGTACGGTCCGTACCACTACGGGTACGCATACGCGTGCAGACCCATAGTGATAGTGAGCGTAGATGCGAGTGTACGGTCCGTACCACTATGGGTCTGCACGCGTATGCGTACCCGTAGTGGTACGGACCGTACACTCGCATCTACGCTCACTATCACTATGGGTCTGCACGCGTATGCGTACCCGTAGTGGTACGGACCGTACACTCGCATCTACGCTCACTATCACTATGGGTCTGCACGCGTATGCGTACCCGTAGTGGTACGGACCGTACACTCGCATCTACGCTCACTATCACTATGGGTCTGCACGCGTATGCGTACCCGTAGTGGTACGGACCGTACACTCGCATCTACGCTCACTATCACTATGGGTCTGCACGCGTATGCGTACCCGTAGTGGTACGGACCGTACACTCGCATCTACGCTCACTATCACTATGGGTCTGCACGCGTATGCGTACCCGTAGTGATAGTGAGCGTAGATGCGAGTGTTCGGTCCGTACCACTACGAGTACGCATACGCGTGCAGACCAAAAGTGATGGAGAGCGAGGCATGCATGTACGGGCCGTTGCCATGCATTTGGGGTGCCCTAGGGCCCCCACACGCACCGTACCTGTGTGTGATGCTCCAAATTGCATGGGGGACAAGTATTAAGGCCTACATGCATGCTGGTTGTCATGGAGACCAAGTTCAAAATTGGAAATTGTTCTGGAAGGTGCACAGCAGAAGTCAGTTGGGATTTGTCTACTTTGTTGCAATGTGTTTGTGGGGCTGACATCATGCAGGAGAATGAAACCGATAGAGAACCCACAGACTGCTAGGTTTGAAGGGATTGGTGGAAACATAGGATGCAAATGTGAGTGACCAATCTCTCTGTACTCCTGTGCATGAGACTGGGCAGAAGGGCACATATAAGGCAGCCAGGTCCCATGAGGGAGCACTTGCCTGCACATCTTTGCATTCGTCGACCCAGCTGCTGCTACTGATTCCCTGGAACCATGTCAAGGGCTGTGGAGAGGACACAGCCATTCACCCTGGAGGAGAACATGGCTCTGCTGGATGTGATCCTCCCACAGTACTCCATGCTGTATGGGCGACCAGGTTATCAGGTGAGTGCATAGGCCACTGCCACAGACTGTCCCTATGTGGTGACTGTGACTTCTGCCATTGCGTCCAGGTGTAACACACATGCCATGTACTGTCGGGGGGGTCCCGGGGGGGGGGTGCCTGATGTCTCCCAGCAGTGCCCTGAGACAGGAGGGGTGGGGGCCTATCACTCACAGCAGTGCCCTGAGACAGGAGGGGTGTGTGCAGAGTCCTCCCAGCAGTGCCCTGAGACAGGAGGGGTGGGTGCAGAGTCCTCCCAGCAGTGCCCTGAGACAGGAGGGGTGGGTGTGGAGTCCTCACAGCAGTGCCCTGAGACAGGAGGGGTGGGTGTGGAGTCCTCACAGCAGTGCCCTGAGACAGGAGGGGTGGGGGCCTATCACTCACAGCAGTGCCCTGAGACAGGAGGGGTGTGTGCAGAGTCCTCCCAGCAGTGCCCTGAGACAGGAGGGGTGGGTGCAGAGTCCTCCCAGCAGTGCCCTGAGACAGGAGGGGTGGGTGTGGAGTCCTCACAGCAGTGCCCTGAGCCAGGAGGGGTGGGTGTGATGCACAGTGTGAGCCTAGATCATTGATTGTGACATTGCCATCATTCCACCTGTGTACCCACTGTGGCACGTACTGCTTTTTCCCTCACCAGGGGATGATGTCCCTATGACAAAGGTGCAATGCGTTGGCTGCATGACATGCCTTGTTGTTACCAGCTAATTTGTACCCATATGTCTCTCTGTGACATGTGGCTGGTGTATTGATGTGGTGTCACTTGTTCCTCCTCACAGGTAGGCGCCACTGCCAAGGAGCAGATCTGGCTGACCGCCGTCAGTGCCGTGAGGGGTGTGGATGGTCGGAGGCGGCGCCTGGCCCAGGTGAGGAAACGCTGGCAGGATATCCGGTGCTGGACGCGGAGGATTGCACGGCTCCTGCTGGGGGACTCACCTGAGAGCCACAAGAACCGCGGCCGCCGCCGTCTGAGCCACCTCCACAGGCGTGTGCTGCCGGTGGTCTTTCCAGACCTGGAGAGGCGCTTACAGGCGATGCAGCAGCCGGAAGGGGGTAGGTACATGTGTGTTTGTTGTGTGTCACCGGCATTTGTAAGGGCACAGTAGCATGAATCCACTGGCAGGGTTTAAAGGTGCTGTGCAGATCCTGTTTGGCCCAGTATAGCGCTGTGCCCCTGCCACCCTTCCCCTCCTTGCAATGTGTTCCCTGGTCTGTGTGTATTCACTCCTTCCCAGGGTAATGTAGGCTGGCGCTTTGTCCACGGGAACAATGTCTGTAGCATCATGTGTGGGGGTGGTGTGTAACAGGTTGTGGGACCTTGCCTGTGCACTGTCAAGTTCACTGCATGTGGGTTCCATGTCAGTTGGCACTGATGCTGACTCCAGACATGGGAGTTGGTCTCTCATGTGTCATGCCTTACAGCGCGCATGTCCTATGTAGTGGCCTGTGACATGATGTGCATGACTGTGCGATACACATAGTGCAGGGATGGTGACGTGTGTTGCTGTCATTACCATTCAGTAGCATGTAGTTGCGTGCCCACTACTGTCCCCTGGGGCACCTTTTCCTCAGTGGTGTATGTGTCATCATGAACGTGGCCACTGTCAGTGTCTACAGCGTAAGTTGTGCTCTGTGCCATTGTCCCCTGTCACCATGTATATAGACGTGCTAATTTGTACAGGTGTCCACTGTGCAGCCTGACCTGATTGTCCTTCTTCATACTCACAGTTGCCAGTGCCTGTGTGTCTTGTTATACTCATCTGAGGATGGGCACTGGTACCTCATTATTTGTACAGGCGCACCTTGGCTGTTTGGCGTCCAATCTTGCTTTTTGCCTGCCCCTGTGTGTATCACCCAGACCATGAGATGTTGGTGCCACCTGTGCCTCCACAATTTGCCTCGTGTAGGGTCTTGTTGGGGCGGGCAATGCCTATGTGTTAAATCCTGATTACCACTTGCTGGGTCTGGGCAGTGTGTGATGTGCCTGGACACACACGCAATGTGCAGTGACCGAGTCATGTTGTGCATGTTTTCAGCATTACCTATGCAGCATGTGTCTCAAGTTCATGGATATGGTCCCTGGTCATCGGTATTTTCGCAAACGCTGTGTGGTGCAGATGCAGTGCTGGATTGTCCCCAGGACCTGGGTGCTATGTCAGACTCCTTTTCCTGTGTTTAGCTATTGTCTCATGCTCTCCATGGTATTTCAGTGGCATGGTGGCTCAACCAACTGGGTGTTGCATGCCCTACATCGGTACCCTGTTCAGTAGATGTTAGGGATCTTCCTTTTCAGGCCATGCAATGTTACCTATGTAGATTGGACTCATGTGACAGATGTGTACAGGTGTCTGAATAATTTCTGTCTCTCCACCCTGCCCACAGCATCGTCGGGGGACACAGAGGGAGACATGGACACAGACCAGGCGGAGGGACCGAGCACCAGTGCCAGCCGTGACATCGGGGCTGGCACATCGAGTGGGACAGAGGCGGAGGAGAGTGTGGCCGAGGACCTGTCGACTGGCACATCAGACTACGAAGCTGACAGGTCCGGGGACGATGTCTCCGAGTGGGCGGAGGCTGCACCAGCAGCTGACAGCGGAACAACACCTCGCACCGCCCCCTCAGTTTCCACCAGCCGCCTCCCACTTGCTCGTGTCCCTTCCCAGCGTGCCCGGTCACAGCATGTCTCCTTCCTGCCAGGCACCGCGCCCCCTGCCCCTGTCTCCACTGCTGCCGCCAATGCAGAGTCTGTGGACATCCAGCGGCAACTGCAGGTTGGTCAGGCTGCGATCCTTAATGTCCTCCATGCCCACGGCAAAACCCTCACCAACATCGAGGCTTTCTTGGAGGGCATTCATTCATCGCAGGCTGACCAACGCAACTTGCTGAGGTCCATCGACTCCACACTGACTGCAGCAGTGGGTCTCCTGCAGCGCGACCTCCCCCCACCTACCCCTGCCCCATCCACACTTCCCACTCCCATGCCTGTCACACGTACACCCAGACGTCGGCATGCACCCACATCAACGGACACGGGCACCACACCAGCAGGGAAGGTCCACCGCACTCCTCCTGACACGCACACACAGGGTGAGGTAGGCACACCCACTGGGTCGGGGGGCAAACGTGTGACACGCAGCCATAGTGGGAGTCCGCATTCCACCCAGTCCACTCCCTCCAAATCCCCTCCCCTCAGCTCTCCTGGCCACATCTCCCCCAAGGACTCCTTCATGGCCGCTCTGTCCCTGAGCCCCACAGTTACACCACCACGCAAGCGGTCACGGAGGTCCCCGGTCAGGGTGGTTGAGTCTCCCCCCCTGTCTCCACCCTCCCCCGGTGGCGCTGCGACCCATCCCTCTGACCCCCCCCCCTCCTTGGGGCCTGAGGTCCCTTCGGGTGCAGGGGACTCCCTGGATGACCTTGCAAAGGTGTGTAGTGCCATCCTGGCCTCCGCCTTTGGCACTGACCCACCCCCTGTGGTGGACTCCTCCATCCCTGCACCCACAACGCCGCCCCTTTGCCCTGATGTCCCTGCGGTGCCTGTTGCTCCCCCCCCCCCTGATGCCCTCACCAGTGTGGAAGACGATGCCATTTGACTGTGCAGGCAAGGTAGGGGACACGCATCCCACTGTGTCCCCCATCCAGCTGAGAATCATTGACTGCCCTATGGGCTTTGTGAAGATTGAACTGCCTGCGATCCACGGACATTGTGCTCCTGCAGAATAAAGCTTAATTTTGTTTTCATTATCACACTACTGCTATGCTGGTATTGGTGTTGGTGGGGCTGCTACATGGTTTTGGGTGGTGTGTAAGGGTTTGGGTGTGTGGGATATGTAGTAGTGTACTGCTCATTGGTGGGACCCTGTGATCTGTGTGCCATCACAAGGTGTTGGCTAACTTTCTTTGTTCATGTAGGCAGTTACTGCATGGTGCACTTGTCCAAGGGTGTATTCCTTCCTCTGTGTACCCAGCTTTCTTCCCTGCAGGGTGTTCCCAATGTTTAGCGCAGAGCTGTGTCTACATGAGCTGTGTGTGTGACGGAGCCCTTCTACTTTGGCCATGCATGCAGGGCCATGTCTCCACCTGCGACAATCGTGGCATCCTTGGTGATCACTGTACTTGTGTGTGGAGTCTGTTGACATGAGTTCATGGGGACATGTTCCCTTGTAGCCAGTATGCATGTGGATAATTCTGGCCTCACACACATGTGTTACACCCCTCCAGTCTCAGGGCACTGCTGGGAGGACTCTGCACCCACCCCTCCTGTCTCAGGGCACTGCTGGGAGGACTCTGCACCCACCCCTCCTGTGTCAGGGCACTGCTGGGAGGACTCCACACCCACCCCTCCTGTCTCAGGGCACTGCTGGGAGGACTCCACACCCACCCCTCCTGTGTCAGGGCACTGCTGGGAGGACTCTGCACACACCCCTCCTGTCTCTGGGCACTGCTGGGAGGACTCTGCACACACCCCTCCTGTCTCTGGGCACTGCTGGGAGTGATGGGCACCCACCCCTCCTGTCTCAGGGCACTGCTGGGAGGACTCTGCACCCACCCCTCCTGTCTCAGGGCACTGCTGGGAGGACTCTGCACACACCCCTCCTGTCTCTGGGCACTGCTGGGAGTGATGGGCACCCACCCCTCCTGTCTCAGGGCACTGCTGGGAGGACTCCACACCCACCCCTCCTGTGTCAGGGCACTGCTGGGAGGACTCTGCACCCACCCCTCCTGTGTCAGGGCACTGCTGGGAGGACTCCACACCCACCCCTCCTGTCTCAGGGCACTGCTGGGAGGACTCCACACCCACCCCTCCTGTGTCTGGGCACTGCTGGGAGGACTCTGCACCCACCCCTCCTGTGTCAGGGCACTGCTGGGAGGACTCTGCACCCACCCCTCCTGTGTCAGGGCACTGCTGGGAGGACTCTGCACCCACCCCTCCTGTGTCAGGGCACTGCTGGGAGGACTCTGCACCCACCCCTCCTGTGTCAGGGCACTGCTGGGAGGACTCTGCACCCACCCCTCCTGTGTCAGGGCACTGCTGGGAGGACTCCACACCCACCCCTCCTGTCTCAGGGCACTGCTGGGAGGACTCCACACCCACCCCTCCTGTGTCAGGGCACTGCTGGGAGGACTCTGCACACACCCCTCCTGTCTCTGGGCACTGCTGGGAGGACTCTGCACACACCCCTCCTGTCTCTGGGCACTGCTGGGAGTGATGGGCACCCACCCCTCCTGTCTCAGGGCACTGCTGGGAGGACTCTGCACCCACCCCTCCTGTCTCAGGGCACTGCTGGGAGGACTCTGCACACACCCCTCCTGTCTCTGGGCACTGCTGGGAGTGATGGGCACCCACCCCTCCTGTCTCAGGGCACTGCTGGGAGGACTCCACACCCACCACTCCTGTCTCAGGGCACTGCTGGGTGGACTCTGCACACACACCTCCAATTTCTGGATATGTGCGCTTGGCACATACACGGTGGGGTTACGCACACTGCATTAGAGGTGAGGGTACGAGTCTACTGACACTGGTGTGGTGGGGGTATGCTCCGTACGTCCGCGGGTGTGGGTACGGGTCGTACTTACACTGTTGGGCAGGGGGGTACGCTCCTTGCATTCGCCGGTGGGGGTACGGGTCGTACTTACACTGTTGGGCAGGGGGGTACGCTCCTTGCATTCGCGGGTGGGGGTACGGGTCGTACTTACACTGTTGGGCTGGGGGTACGCTCCGTACGTCCGCGGGTGGGGGTACGGGTCGTACTTACACTGTTGGGCTGGGGGTACGCTCCGTACGTCCGCGGGTGGGGGTACGGGTCGTACTTACACTGTTGGGCTGGGGGTACGCTCCGTACGTCCGCGGGTGTGGGTACGGGTCGTACTTACACTGTTGGGCAGGGGGGTACGCTCCTTGCATTCGCGGGTGGGGGTACGGGTCGTACTTACACTGTTGGGGTGGGGGGTACGCTCCTTGCATTCGTGGGTGGGGGTACGGGTCGTACTTACACTGTTGGGCTGGGGGGTACGCTCCTTGCATTCGTGGGTGGGGGTTCGAGTCGTACTTACACTGTTGGCATGGGGGGTACGCTCCATGCATTCGTGGGTGGGGGTACGGGTCGTACTTACACTGTTGGGCAGGGGGGTACGCTCCTTGCATACGCGGGTGGGGGTACGGGTCGTACTTTCACTGTTGGGGTGGGGGGTACGCTCCTTGCATACGGGGTGGGGGTAGGGTCCGTACATATCCGTCCCCACGCTATGTGATGTTTGTGCGGCCCGTACCCAGGCCTTTGCCACGTGGGTGCGATCCGTCCCGCCATTGTTGGGGTGACGTGTGTGGGCGTGGTCCGACTCGTACCCACGCTCTTCAGGCGTGGGTACGGGATGTACCTGTCTGGTTGTGTTGCCGGTTCGCGTGGTGACGGACTTCCGTTGTGGCGGTCGCTGGATTATCAGGACACGCCCCCACCCCCTCGTGGTGACCAGGGCATGGGAGTCAGGTATGTCCAGGCCATGTGTAGTGTGTCACTCATGTGGTTGTTTTGTGGCCTGCCCTGGTAGTGCCACCCCCACCCCACCCCACTTTCCCCCCTCCCTTAGTTATTCTGACCTTCTGCGGCGTCTGCGTCGTAACCTGTAGAGGAGGTGGACTGCTATGAGGGCAGGGATGACTCGTAGGTTCGGGTCCATGTCTGTCCGTCACGTACTGGTCCTCCTTGTTCGCGTCGTCGTCTGTCCGTCGCGTACTGGTGGTCCTTGTTCGCGTCGTCCTGATTTCCCGGCAGTTTTTGGCTGCCGCAAAATATTCACCGTGCGGGGTGACGTCGGTGCGAATCGTGATTCCTGGGTCGTGAATGGCTGGCTGCGTGCGTCCCGACGTCAGGTCGGCGCTTTCCCGGATCGCATTGGTAGGTGTTTTTTGTTCGGTCGGTCTTTTTTACGATTCGTACGGTAATGGTGTACCCGTGCGAATCGTAATTCCATGTTTGTATATTTTGACGACCGGGTACGCGTCGGACGGAGAATATGCTCCGTCCGACGGTTCGTACCCGGTTTTTACCGGATTGTGATCGGCACCTCTGTGTATGTACACTTTAGAGTTTAAGATAAGTGTGCTAAAGTCTTTGCAAAACAGGTTTTGAAAATAGTTAATGTCACGTGCACTCTGTAATATATAAGCTTTACTAGTGAGAAAATTAATATTGTTCTGGCTGAAATTTAAGTTGACTCCTATTTGTGAGGCATAATATTTCCCAGCTAATCTTAATTCATATTTTGGTTGCAGTGAACTTTGCCATGTCATCAACTGACAGGATTTTCCGAGTTGTGCTATCACCAGGCATATGATGCTGTATCTGAGTCCAACCTGGACATGGAATTATCCTGGGAATGTCTGTCATAGACTTTAAGCATATAGATCTGTTTTGATGCCAGCTTCCACATTGAAGGGATCGAAGTTGCTACAACGCCAATGGGCTTCTTTCCTATGTTATGGTATTTGTTTTGCAATATGTGTAGCATCATGTGCTCCAAGACAATGTAGTTGTGGGGACAAACATGCTATTTTTAATTCACATTAGCTATATCATCCATGTGGGAAATCTGGATGTAGCTGTATATGTGTGTCATCATTGTATGACACCATGCAGGTGCAACACCACTGGCATAAGCTTGTAACCTCCCAACAGATGCTGCAAAACTTGTTTGGGTGGGACCTGCGCTTACCGATCAGTAGTACTGCCCTGTTTACTTTTCTTTTATATAAAGATTATGTATGCCATTTATGATGTATGGGATCTGGTAGCAGGTGGTAATGCAAAAAAATATAGTGTTTCATTTTGCATTGTCAGATGTGACTCCTCCCACAATGTTGTTTTGAAAATTGTACAAGACAAATTAGGTTAGTGGCACAGTCTTTTGAGTGGGATAACAACTTGTGATGATTGTTTGTACAGCGGATGATCTGTTATTAGGTACTGTTGAAAGAAATTTGTAAGATACAGTACATCTGCAAGTCTATCTTATGGTGCCATGGTTGAGTGCCTTTGTTGCACTTAAGTTACAATTTACATGTACTTGTTGACCTAAGTTGATTACACTTTCATGTGAGGGATCACATGGTAATTACAACATATTTCAATAGATGTCAAAGGCACCAGATGAACTAGTATTATTGTGTTAGGTGGTTTTATTTTTCAGACTTGGTGATTAGGTGAAATAAAACAATGTGGATCAAACCTAAAATAACACAATGGAGTGAAGTTGTCGGTGTTGGTGGTTGAAATCATACAGATCATAGTCACAGTTACTCGAGTCCAAAGTCCTACAGTAATTACATCTGGGGTGGAACGTGTGCGATGAATAGTCAACAAAGTGAACAGTAAGCGCATAAAGAAGGATATCAAGGGCATCGCTTCCTACTGGCTGGGGCTTGTGCACTGCCATCCAACCCTCCTGCATTTATCCTTGAAAGTCTCACCCCACATCGGGTGGGGATCCACAACTGCAGGCTCCGGGGTTACTGAGGATTCTCCGCTTGGCTCACCGTCCCTCCCTGTGGCTTGTGCAGATGTTGAGGGGATGGATGTAATTGTCCCACAGGGAGGGGTAGTTGTGTGTGCAAATGCCTGGTGGAGGTTGGTACTGATGTCCCTCATCACCCTTAAGACCTCATCCTTTTAGTCATTGTGTCTTTCCAGACTGTGATCTAGGGACACCTGCAGCTGTTTAATATCCCAGAGTTCTTGAAATACCTGTCCCATTGCTCCTTGGTACCCCTCATAGGTATCCATTACAAAGTAAAGGTTGGCCTGGATATCCGTGGCACCAGGTTATTAGATGATGTGGGCACACATGTCCCCATCCACCACTCCTACCCCCACGGGCTGTCAAACTTTGTGCCTGAACAGTTCAACCAGCTCCGCCATACTCATTTAGTGGGTTCCTCAACTCCGGAATAGACTGTCATGCACTGGAGATGATGTGGCCTGTACTGGATTTTATGTCTATAGCTGTAGGGGTCAGCTGTGAGTTGGAAGCTGAGGTGGGAAATGTTGCAGTGGACCCTGCTGGACATTCTGGTGCCATCTGCCCAGCCCAGCCTGAAGGGCCAGGTTGGTCCTCCATGTCCAAGTGTTAAGGAGAGTCATCATTGTTGCAGAGAGTTCATTCAGGATTGGAATCTGAGGCTGGCTGGTTTTCTCATTCAGCCTGGAAGTGTTACCATATCGCCCTGTTGGTACAGATATCACAGTCAAATATGTGATTATACATTGTACCTCAACAGGTACACATTGAGTAAATGCCTGGAACAAAAAACAGATTTAGATGGAGGATTTGGCACCTATCCCCATTGTGTTAGCATTTATTATATGTAAATAATGTGACTTTTTCACAATGTGTTATATGGTCTTGCTCCACGTCTGTGCTGGCATGGTCATTGTCACAATTTGGATTGTGACATGGCTACTGACAATGACTTGAACCTGACACTCTGTAGATGACTCGTGAGAATCAGTGAGTTCAAATTCAGATTTACTGGCAGGGCATACTTACACATCAATTGGTAATATTTAGTTGTGATTATTCATGTGTGCTTCAAAATCCAATAGAACTTAATGTTAAATTGATATTTTTTTTAAATTGTTACAAATATAAATAAACCTAATTTAATGGTAAAAACATATCTAAAAATAAAACATATTTATTATTGAATAAAAATGATTTAACAACTTTCTTGACTATATAAATTATTGTGGCATCGTGTAAGAAAAAGGATTTCTTTATTCTGTACATCACTTTTAATAATTATTAATGGAGAGTAAAATAATATTTTATTTACTTCAGGTTGAAATAACTTTTTAATGTACACTTCAGAAAAATAAATGTTATTTAATTAAATATATTTCAATTAATTGTGCTGTAGCATTATTAAAATATTGCTCTACATCTAAAATAAATATTGTAAAATTAATTTATATTATTTTTAACATACAAATATTTTTTAAAAAATAAATTACCCTTATTTTACTTTCTCCTATACTATAGGGAGACTTTGCAGTCAGGGTGGAGATTTCCCTATGGTAAAGTATAGGCCCCTGCAATGCGCTGATGATGATGTCACATATTACATCACGCAGGACATGGTCAGTAACATCACTGATGGCATCTCGAATGACATCGCTAATGACATCATCTAGTGACTGAGTGTTTCTAAAAAGTTTAAGAATGTTATATATATATATATATATGCAAAGGTGTATTGAAGAATGAGTGGGTGTATGAGTGTCTGTATGGATGATTTAATGGGTGTGTTAGTAACTGTATAAGTGAGTAATTAAATGTGTCTTAGTGAACGTATGGGTGATTGACTAATCTGTGTGAATGTGTGTATCAGTCTGCCAGTTGGTGTGCAAGAAGCTGCATGGGTTGCTGAGTAGGTACATGAGTGTCTATATGGGTTATATGGATTATTGAGTACCTGTATGGGTGCCTGACTATCTGTGTGGGTGTGTGAGAGTTTGTGTGAATCCCTGCATGGATGTATGAGTGAGTGAATCCCTGGTGTATGGGTTCATGAGTGCATCTGTGAGGGACTGTATGGGCGAGTGAGTGTACGTATGGCTGTGTCGGTGAGTGTATGGATGTCTCAGAGGTATATGGGTGAGTAACTGCATATGTGAAAGTCAATATTTGTGAGTTTTTGGGTATATTTAAGGGACTGTATGTGGGAGTGGGTGTATGGGTGAGTGCATGCATGTGTCATTGAATGTATGGAGAGTAAGTATTTGTTGGTATCTGTATGAGTAGTGAGTGTTTTTCTGTATTAGTGAATAAGTGGCTGTGTGATTAAGTGTTTGGGTGAGTGAGTAATTGTGTGAGTAGCTCTATGGGTGACTGAGGTATATGAGTGGTTGTATGGGATTATGAGTGGGTATCTCTGCGGCTATAGTGGTGAGTGACTGGCTGTATGAGTGCCTTAATGGGTAAGTGAGTGGATGTGTATGTAGACCTATGAATCAGTGAGTGGGTATATACATACTGGTATTTGTGTGTCAATGATTTCAAGAATGGTAGTCTGAAATTTGGAGTGGGTGTATGATAGGTTATATTGGGGTGTGAGTAGTTGCATCAGAGATTATGTTGATGATGTCAGCAGTATTTACAGGGAATTTCTATATGCTTTTTCTATGCTAATTTCTAACTGTAACATTCCTGAAACCTGTGGATTTTGCAGTAAATTTGTAAGGTTTTGTAAATGCTAATTTCTAACTATAACGTCCCTGAAGCCTGTGGGTTGTTCAGTGGATTTTTAAGGTTTGTTTAAATGGCAATTCTACACTGTAACGTCCGTGAAACATTTAAAAAAAAAGTAAATATATATATATATATATCTATATTCACTGAAAAAACTATAGGTTTCAGGAACATTATAGTTAGGAATTAGGATTTAAAAAACCTTAGAAATTCACTCAAAAACCATAGGTTTCAGAGATGTTATAGTTAGTTGGATATTTGACTCATATAAAACCGCACGCCCGCAATGCACTGGTGATGACGTCACATTACATCACTCATGACATGGTTAGTGACATCACAGATGACATCACTGATGACATCTCAAATGACATCACTAGTGACATCACTGATGACATCATCCAGTGAATGTGTGTTTCTGTAAAGTTTAAATATTTGTCTGAATGTATTATTTAGAAGGTGGGTGACTGACTGTATAAGTAAGTGATTGAACGTATCTTACTGAATGCATGGGTTAGTGACTAAACTGTGTGAAAGTCTGTATTAGTCCCTCAGTTGGTGTGTAAGCGGCTGCATGGGTTGGTGAGTAGCTACATGAGTGTCTATATGGGTTATTGATTTGTTGTCTAAGTATCTGTGTGAGTGCCTGAGTGTCTGTGCGGGTGGGTGGGCATGTGTGACACTGTGCATAGATGTCTGAGTGGGTGATTCACTGGGTGTATGGATTCAAAAGTGCATCTGGGAAGGGCTGTATGGGTGAGTTAGTGTGTGTATGGGTGTGTTGGTGAGTGAAAGAATGTCTCAGTGGTATATGTGTGAGTAACTACATATGTTCTAAGGCAGTATATGTGAGTGTTGGAGAATATAAATGACTATACGTGAAAGTAAGTTATTTGAAGAGTGGGTGCATAAATGAGTGTCTGCTTGTATCAGTGATTGTATAAGACAGTAAGTATGTGTTAGTATCTGCATAAATAAGTGATGTGGTGTGTGTATAAATAATGCAGTTGGTGTGTATAACTGTATGCATGAGTAAATGGGTATGTGATTGCATGACTGACTAGGTGTGTGAGTAACTCTATGGATGAGTGGCAGAGTGTGACTGTATGTATAAGTATATGAGTGCATATTATAGTACTGTATTGATGAGTAACTGCATGTATAAGCGACTGGATGTGAGTGTAGACCTAGGAAATAGTAGGTGTAGTATGTAGTATCTGGCATTGTTGTGTGCATGTTTCAAAAATAGTAGTCTGTATTTTAGAGTGCGTGTATCAAAGTTTATATTAGGCCATCAGTATGTGAATCATATTATCACATGGATGATGTCATCAGTGATGTCATTTGAGATGTCATCAGTGATGTCACTGACCATGTCATGAGTGATGCAATATGTGATGTCATCACCAGTGCATTGCGGGCACGTGAGTTATAGTTAGCTCAACTAACTATAACAGGCTAATTTCTCTGGTTTTATATGAGTCAAATATCCAACTAACTATAACGTCTCTGAAACCTATTTTTTTTTCTGTGAATTTCTAAGGTTTTTTAAATGCTAATTCCTAACTATAACGTCTGTAAAAGCTGTGTTTTTTTCAGAGAATTTCAAAGGTTTTTTAAATATCTAACTACTATTGTGCTATTTGTGATTAATACTGTTTTTTCTAACTTTTCAACTACATAAAATAAACTGCAAAACTGCTATGTAATATATTTCACAAAATACAGTGAGTTTTTAAATAATACAAAATAATTTAACATTCACAAAACAATTTTTCTCCCTTTTTATGCTGTCATCAGCTTCTACTTAACTTCACTATTCACAGTGATGTCAGTGTAGTTTCATCATAAACAGCAGGGAAAAAAACAATCAACTAGATTGTTAAAAAAAAACAAATCCCTAATTCTCACAAATATAATACGAAATCAACACAAATAACACATCCAATACTATTTCCAATCTTCAAATCTTACCTTTACTTTGTAGTTTCTGTTCACATTTTGCAATATGCCAAATAATGTATCAAAAATTTCCATTGAATTCATCCAGTATGAATTCCTTAAAGTATCTTTACACCTTCCCACTAGGCCGAATGATGTATCTAAAATCTTTGTTTCAGAAATATCAAGTATGAGTTGGGTAATTCATAAGGCAATCTCGGTTTCATTTCCAAGTGTGTATCGTTGCAGTGACTCCAACCATTATTACACTTTAAATAAACTGTATAATGTCCACTTGTGGTATTACTTCCAGCATGGAAAACAATAGCAACTGCTGCAAAAGTTCTTACAGAAATAGATACTTGACTAGCAACAACATTTTTAATTTTGGTTTCCACTTTTCTTCCATTTGTTCTACAGCTTTGCAGCATTATAATCAAATATTTTCCATATCTTTGTAGGCATAATGTAGATAGCATTGTTGATTTACAACGAGATCTGGTCATCTCGTGATCAGCTTCTTTTACTAATTTGGAAAATGGTACAGATTTGCAGTCAGGTATTGTCAAATATAGAAATCGTTCTCTGTCAACTATAGTGCTTGAAGTTAATGAACACTGTTCACATTTATGTTCCCATTTGTAACTGAGTCCAAATAAACTCTCAATCTGAATTCCTTCATCTTCTAGTACTCCAAGCATAACCATCAGAAATTCTTGTGCATCTTGTTGTATATTAGCACTGAATTTTAAAGATCCAGTACATATATCCAGCAGTTGGCGAATACCAGAAGCAGAATGGATCTTACTTCTATCAGTTTTCAATTCTTGAAATAAAGTGTAAAGTGCTGAACATAATCTTTTTTCCTGACTTTCCATAATTTCACCATAAACATCTTCAAGATAAAATATAACGTTTAGAATAACATTACCATAGCAGTTGACACCAGAAGCATTTTCTAATTGGTATCCGACAACATCATCACTTGTTTGTATTTTCTGTTTCTTTACATCTTTTTTTTCTCTTGATTTTGTTTGTGCTTTCCAACCATAGTTGATTCTTCAACATGTTTGTGTTTTGAACACATAACACGTTTCTCATAAATAGGATATTCACCTAAACTTGGAGCATAAAGTCTTCTCAATCGATTATATTTTCTTACATAATTAACATCAGCACTAACCTTGTTCTCACCAAAATCAATTGAATACAAACCAGACAACGATCTATCTCGAGATAATGCAACATATACCATTCCCTCTTTAAACACAGTTCTTCCTACATTTACCAAAGCATTATCTTAAACCTTGAGATTTATGAATAGTTCTAGCATATGCTAAACAGATGGGAAACTGTTTTCTATGAGAATACAAGTCTTTTACAAGCAAACAACGCGCAATCTGCCTTACCTCTGTAATCTGATCAAATTTAACTTTCAAGAATTCAATTCCATTTCTATTTTGATATTTCACAAAATCAACAACTTTCCCCATTGCTCCATTCATAAACCTTCTTCTACATTCAGATTACGTCTCAAAATTACCCGACAGTTTAAACATACATCTAAAACATTTTCTAAGCCAGCAGTTTTTGATACAGACGTTTCCAGAGAATCCAATTTAGTCTGTAGTTTTTCTGAAAGAAGAATTGTTATTCCTTGATGCTCGATTTTATCAATGGCTTCAATGTGAGCTATTTCTTGATTTTCTAATTTCATAAGCTCTCTATTGAATGTATAATACTCTTCCACTGTAGGCATTAAGCAAACTACAGACTTTTTTTCTTTCATTTTCTTGTACATTACTTCTGCTGGTGTGTTTTCATTTGTAAACAAGTTCTTTAGTAGACGACTTTGAAAAGCTTCTTTACCATGTTTGCTTAGATTACCAATTCTTACATCTTTTAGAATATTTGCATAATCTTCATCTCTTGCTTGTCGCATATTCTGAGTGAGTTCTTTTTATTCCAAATTTAACCATGGATTCACATTGCCAATACTTCCCAGAGATTTCTTTGTGTTTTCATGTAGAAGAGTTTTAAACACTGGTTCTCCTTTTACAGGGGTTAGTTGTAGCAGATCTCCAAATACAATTAAATGTTTTCCTCCAAGGAGAACATCGTAATCTGTTTTTAATACCTGTTGCAATCTTAAGTGTACAAAAGCAAGCATTAAGTTTGAGACCATGCGCACCTCAACAATAATTAATAGTTTCATTTTCTTCAGCACTCTTGACAATTCATGAGAAACTTCTCCAGACAACTTCTGATATTGTAATTTATTATTATGCTCACATGGGAACATCAGTAATCTATGCAAAGTAACTCCTTTAACATTGTGTGCAGCTAATCCAGTTGGAGCTGTTACCACATAACATATATATGAACCAGTAGTTTTTGGAAGATAACTGGTCAAAACGTTAATTGAAAAACTTTTACCTGTCCCAGCTTGACCACTGATATACATCAGAAGAGGTTTAAAAGATGAACACACACATTCTTTTTTTCATGCAACAAACCATGTTCTATCTGTTCTCTCACTTGTACATATATTTCTTTCTGTTCAACATTTAGTTGTTCTTCTAACTTTTCCAATGTAATAGTCTCCTCGTGGGCTTGTTGCATTGCAATTTCAACTTCATGCATAGCAATCACTACTTCAGTTTCCAGTATTGGTTGTCCAAGAGGATCTTGACTACATTGACCACTACTTTTACTATCTTGAGAACTTAGCTATTTCAGCTGTAATAGTCTTTTCCAGTTCAACTTCATCATTCAATATTTTTAAATATGTAGGGAAAATTGTACATGCAATACTATATTTACATGCATTAAAAGAATCTTCGTAGCAGTCAAAGTCTCCAAGTAATTCACTTTCGCTACGCCATGGTTTAAAGAGTTGGAGAAGTGCTAAATGGTAAAATTCGCACTTATCTGGAGTTTCACAACTGAGTTTCTTGTGGTTTATAAGATTACCCTTTGCATATTTTACTAAACAACCATGACATCCAACTACTGCATATTTTCCTTCTTTTAAATTCTGTTTAACATTTCTTTTGAAGCTGTAATGTTGAAGTACTTCATACAGACATAGCTGTTCCAGATGTCGACTCCTTTTCGGATAGTATGTGTCCAATATATTATTTTTAAGAATGTCTGTACTGTCTGGTACATTTGCTGCTAAGTATTCAATTTCTTCTAATGATTTCAACACTCTATTCCATGAGAAGGCAAGACCTAAACTTACCCAAATGATTCCTTGTGACTTTGAATATAAACTTGAAGGGCACAAGCGGTCTGAATATTTATAGGATCCAATTTCTCGGTGATAAAGCATTTTCAAAGTAAAGCTGTGCAATTTTTTGCTAAGGCTTTTCTCTTGTGCAATTTCTTCCCACATTTGTTTCATCTCTGTTTTTTCAGATTTTGTTATGTACGATGTAACATAACATGCAACAGCAATTGAGTTATCTGCAACATACTAGATGTCTATGTTCGCATTCCACATTTTTTAAATGACCGGATTGTAGTCATTCATATACTTTGACACTTCTGTTCTTTTTAAGTTGTAGGTATTCTTTGGAGATTTCCGAGTTATTGTGTGCCTTACAGAAGACAAAAAAGAATTTACTCTTCCTTTACAAATGACTGGACGTGGAAAACCAAACCGACATTTGGTGTAAAATGTTCCATTAGACTTATATTTTCTTTTGCAGTACTTTCCACAACGATGACTTTGGAAACGTAAAACTTGCTGTCTCAAGCTTCTATCTCCTTCTTCTCTCGGAATCTCACATATCACATACTGTTCGATGAAAGACAATACTGTTTAATCAGAATCAGTTCCAAATTTAGGTGCATCCTTGACCCCTAGTAGCATATGTATATGAGGTGCACCTCTTGCTTGGTACTCCTTTCTCCAAAATAAATCGGTAACTTCTCCAAGAGGTGGATTCTTTTTATTGCGGATAAAAGACATCATAGCTTGAAACCTATGATTAAAATATCTGCACACATTTACAGGAACCAATGACCACAGTTCACCAGGAGTCTTAATTTCAACATTTTTTATATTGGAATTCACTTCTCTTAGAAATTCAAGCAAATCATCCCATGCATACTCTGCACAGCTAAGTGTGACAAACCATGTTGGTGTACATAAGTTCCGTAACATACACTTGAGTTCTCCATGACGACGATACCAATACTCATTTATTCCACATTGACATGCCATCAAATTGATTAACTCTGCTTCTAAATTTTCATCTGTTTCTTGAACTTTGTCCACAAATTCTTTCGCAGAAAGAAGTGATTGATGAACTCCAGTTTTAAGTATGTGGTTCACTGCATACGACAGAGAAGATAGATCACTTTCAAACAAAAGGTGAAATATGCATGGAATGCACTGTCGAAATCTAGGATCTTCAGAATATAATCTTGTTGACCAATATTCTGAAGCTGGAATACATACAGGTCGGTCATCATATCGTCCACCTTCTCCAGTAGGAAACAGCTGTAGAAAACAACGAGCTTCCAAGCTCTTCTCCCACACACTCATTGAAGTTCCCTGTGTTTTTTTCATTTGAAATAACTCAATGCTTCTTCCTATTAATTCTTTTGAATGCAAAGGACATATTGTGTAATGTTCATTAATCTCTTCAGTCCTTGACTTGTCCACTTTCTCTATTTGACCCCTTGACATTTCACATTTATCTTTTAAACTTATCAACTGTTCATCCACATTTACAGTTTTGTAATAAATATTGTTCTCTATAAGATATAAGGTAGCCTTTTCAACTTTATTAACATCCATATTTTCCGACTCTTTGTTGGTACACCATTTACTAGAATGACTACTGCCTCATTTTCCTCTTTCTCTCCAGCAATAGTTTCAATATTTTTCTTAAAATCCAAAGGTAAGTACACCACTCTTCCTTTCAGCCCTCTTTGCAAGTCTGATGGTCGCAGTTTACCTGTTTTAGGCGCCATCCGAATAATAGTTTGAAAAGGATGAACAGATTGAATTAGAACCGACTCATATGTATTCAATTCTGTCAGTTCCTCCGGAATAGCTACTAATTCTAAGGTATTATGTACTGCTCTAGCAGGCATTTTCTTGTCTTCTAAATTGTTGTAACAATATTTACATATACGTTGATCACTACCTAACTCAAATCGACCTTCCACCAACAAGTAAGTTGCAAATTTTTCCCACTAACTATTGTTCTCCTTTTCACTTTTCAAATACAAATCCACATTCCTAGTTTGACTTTTATAATGAGTACGTTGACAACAAACACACACATAGTTTGGTATTTCAGAGCACACTACATTAACCTTTCCAATTTCTTCTTCAAACTGATCAGTGCTAATCACTTTTCCATCTCCTTCAACATCTGTAATTGTCAAATTTTCACTTTCTATGGACTGCTCTTCTGAACCAAAATATCGCTTTTCAATATCATCACACTTTTTTTGAACATCTGATAAAGAACCATGTAAAAGACCTGTATTCAGTTCACTTAAACTTAATGCAGGACTTTTTACATAGTACAGTTTCCTTACAAACTTCCGCATTTCTGAATGGTGTACTGCTAACTTCCTCAAGTGATGAAAAACACTTTTACACACTTTTCTTGAAATACAAGCCAGAGAATGCCCATGATTCTCAGTATATTTTCTTACATTACATGGATCTAGCCCTTGCACCAACTTCTGTTAAAAACCTTTCTGTGTATATTCTCGTAGTAAATTTTGCTTTATATCAATAGATTCCTGTTGAATACTGCACATACTGCTACAACCCCACTTATACACAGGAGCTTGTGTACGTTTCCCTTGCACTTCTTCAGCTATTAACTCTTCTGCACTTTTACCAACCAATTCCTCTTTTGGAAGGGCACAACCATCCTGAACTTCGTAGCAACGACCTCCAGTATCAACTGCAAATGGTAAACTATTATCCTGGAAGTAACTTTTGTCATTAAAAAAAGGCTCACTAGTAGAAGTATGTTTCCAATGTCCACTAAAGATTTGGGAAAAGTTGGTTCTGTTCACAAGTCTTTTTCTTCTACTTTTCTCTTTCAACACTTTGATTATTTTATCCAACACTTTGATCCTCTTCAAATTCACAATGAATAACTTCTGTTTTAAAGTGAAAGCACTATCCACTATACTTTCAATTCGCTGCTTCTGTTTGAATTGCAACACTTTCTTTTCATATTTGCAGCATGTTTTCCTTAAATTCTGTATCACTCTAGTTCGAAAAATTATCTGACGAATTTCTTAAAATTGTTTTTGTCTCCGGGTAACAGATACTGTTTCTTTATAATGTTTTCTTTTCCTGGTATTTGAAATTGAAGTCTCCTTCTCATTCCTTGAAACATTCTTCTTTTTCCTTTGTGTGATGTTATTTTCATTAAATGTTCATAATGTTTTTTTCAGAAATTGTCTAGTCTTTTTACCAGAAGAAACTGTTTGTGTAGTACTCTCATTTTTTTTCTAATTGAAAATCTTTCCTTTTGTTCACATATATATATATTTTTTTTATTTTCTTTTTTTTCAGTTCTTCTAGGCATTTTCAAATTTGAATCCAAACGAAATCATTTTCTGAAAAAAACAAATAGATTCAATTATTTTTTACATCTGTTCAATATATTAAAATAATAACATACAATTACATAAGTTCTGCTGACGGCTTCCAGAGGCAGTGCTGCAACGTGATGGAGCAGGGCAGGGGAGCAGTAGGATGACGGGTAGTGCCATAGAACATACAGCAAGTATTTATTTAATTATTTACATACACCTTTACAATTTACATGTAACTGCACTACCTCATACTTTTCACCTCTGCACCGCACCCCACCACCCCACAGCACTCCCTCTGCAACCCACCGCAGACAACTTTATAGATAGTATTTTTAAAAATTGTAATCTATGTACTTAGGATGATATTATCAACCAAACGGCACACAGAAAAATTACCATTATTAGCCTAACAATTTTATCTACAACTTCGCAAACATAACACTGCACCCAAAGCTTTAAGTGGGGGGGGGGTCTGTGGGGGTCTGAGCACCAGCAGTTTGTTTTTGGGGGCCTCAAAATGGATCTCTATGGAGCTCTATTTTCAGGCCTCGCAAAGGCAGTCCGTTGTTTTTTTTTATTTTATTGAACTGCAGTGAGACAGTGAGAGCATGCACATTGCTTACTACTGAAAAGTGGAGACATCATGCCAGGTGAGTCGCGTTGTAAGAGTAAAGAAATCCTTTAAAGAGAGCCATTTTCTCTCAGGATTTCCCTTCTCTTTTTCCAGCGCAGGAGCAACATCATCGTGGCGTGATTAGCAGAGAGACCACCAGGCGCGCGATGCCCATTGCCCCGGATCCATGAGACAACTTCCTAATCGTACACACAGAGCCGTACCCGAGTACTTCACCGGTCTTCAAAAGACCATATGCTTGTAAATGATGCTCTGTTCTTTTTCACCCCTTTTTAGAGCTCCACATCCCCACTCTGCCTATTGCTGAAAGAATTAGCCTGCCCCGAAATTTTGCTCTGGTTGTGCCTTTGGAGATGACCACATGCAGCCAACTCCAGCACAACCCTGCTCTCACCTTTCACAGTGTCTTGTTTTAGTGCTACAAAAACACACGCTTTGCCTGGCTCACTTAGGGGCTTATAATCAAGAACGTTGTTAAAATTATCGCCGCTTTGTCGGCAGGAAACTGCCACTAAAGCGGCGATAATGAGCTTGATAATATGCCCTTGTGAATTCCCATAAAAGCCCAGCTTCACACCAGAACCTGGGCTGCTATGGGAATTCACAAGGGCATATTATCAAGCCCATTATCGCCGCTTTAGCGGCAGTTTCCTGCAGCTAAAGCAGAGATAATTTTAACGCCGTTCTTGATAATATGCCCTGTTATGTTTCTAAATTAATGTCTTACACTAAAAAGCTGCTTTACATTTCTTTCGCTGGATCAACTTTTGTTTAAAACACCACCAGAGAAGGGTGGTGAACTATGGTCCACAAAGAGCAACTCAAATCTTTCTTATTCTTTATCAGAAACATCAGCCTATCAATGCTTATCGCCAGCCTTTTCAGCCCCTTAAGAGACTCGGTGCATGAGTATAATACGCAGTATTTAGGATCGGGGCAGAGGGTGCACGGAAATGGGGACAGATAGTTGAATAAAGTGCAAGTGGATGGATGGCCAGATGGATGAATGGATAGCTAGATGGATGGATGTATGGATGTATGAATGGATGGAAAGATGAATGGATGCATGGTCCATTACTTAGGAGAGATGGATGGGCTGATAGATGCTTAGGATTGGTTCTGGAACAGATGTATGTATGGATATATGGGCGTATGACTGGATGGATGGCACAGTGCTTACCATAGGCGAGTGGGCTGATAGATACTTAGGATAAGTACAGGGACAAATGTATGTATGTATTTAGGTAGGAATGTATGGATGAATTGAAAGATGGTTGGATGGCGCAGTGCTTAGGATGGATGGATGCAGGGCTTTAAGTGGGTCGGCTCTGAGCACCAGCAATTATTTTCAGAAGGCCTCGAAACGGGTCTCTATTGGGCTCTATTTTCGGCCCTCGAAAGGGTAGTCATTTTTCTTTTTTTTTCTTGGACTGCAGTGAGAGCATGCACATCAATGTGCGCATGCTCACACTGCTCACTACTGAGAAGTGGAGACATCATGCTGGGTGAGCCACGTTGTAGGAGGAAGGGAAATCCTTTAAAGAGTGTGTTTTCCGAACGTAGGATAATTGGACGGGATTTTCTTCAGCACACAATGCTAGTTATCTTGATTTAGACCACGCCCCTATTCGGATAGCCCACACCCCTTTAAGAGGTTTGCCCCACCCCTTTTAGAGCACCCCCAGATTTTTTTCCCACTTAAAGCCCTGACTGCACCATAGTAACAAAGAAATGGGCCAAGCTTCCATTTAAATGTACAATGGCACCAAGTTTCATAATTTGCCATCAACGCTGGCAGCCATCTACCACAGTGCAAGAGTGTCTATCAGCACGAAGATTTGTTATCCACAGAAATGTTGTGTGATTTGCGTAGCTGTCTGCTGAAACACTCATCACCAAAAGGTATTAAAACATGCAAATTTGCGAGTAAAACATATACCATACCAAAAAGCGGTTCATAAATGGGCCCAGTGCCACTACACCACCCTCATCCCCATCCTTGCCTAACCTTACGAATTCAAAGAAAGAGCCCCAGCAAACCTGGTAGAGCCACTATAGCAATCCAGGGACTTAATTTCAACAAGTGTCTGCCGGAACGCTCAGCAACAAAAAGTATTAAAACATGCAAATTTCCAGATAAAACATATACCATGCCAAAGAGCACTTTATAAATGGACCCAGTGGCACTACATCACCTTTACTAGCTACACATTTGTATGTTACAAATGTCTGTGTTATGATCAGCAACATACCCACCTCTCCCACCCCCACCCCTGCCCTTGCTTAACCTTACGAAATCAAACAACGAGCCCTAGCACTCCTGTAAGCTCCACTATAGCCATATATAGACTTAATTTCAACAGGTGCCTGCCGGAACGCTACTCAGCAAAAGGTATTGAAACCTGCAGTTTTGCAAGGAAAACATACACCATACCATAAGGCGGTTTATAAATAGTGTAACCAATAAGAAGGGGGACATAGGGGGCTTTTTCCACTTATACAAGAGAGGAAGGTCCAGCATAAGCGAGTGCCCGGAAGAATGTTTTTCAATATGAAAGTTATGCCGTTACTAAAAGAAGTACAGAGTCAGGAAAGACAGGAATCCCAGGTGCCCCAAAGAATTGGGTCAGTGTGGGAAATCCATAAATCGGATAGTAATGCCCTCACACACCCTTGCAGGTATCATGCTTCATCATCTGGGCTGCTCCACATCGTGTTGGCGGTGCAATACCCGACGGGCTCCCTGTAATATGGGCTCTTTGCCAGAGATCTTTTTATGCGAATGCCGTATGGTGAAGTGCGGGTGTGGGGGCAGATGAAGTGAAGTGAGTTAAAATAGGGTTGGGAGTGCCGAAGTGAACCAATATTTATTCTGGAGGTCTCCTTCCCTAAGTACCACTACACCACCTCCACACCTGCCCTTGCTTAACTTTAGGCAATAAAACAAATAGCCCAAGCAAACCTGGAAGCGCCACTATAGCCATACAGAGGCTTAATTTCAAATGATGTCTCACCAAACGCTTATCAGCAAAACATATTAAAACATGCAAATTTGCGGGTAAAACATATACCATGCCATAGGGTTCTTTATAAATGGTCCCAGTGGTACTACATCACCTTTAGTAGCTAGACATCTGCACGTTGCTAACGTCTGTGTTTTAATCACCAACATACCCACCTCCCCCACCCCCACCCCGCCCTTGCTTAACCGTATGAAATCAAACAGAAACCCCCACCATTCCTAGTAGCGCCACTATACCTATACACGGGCTTAATTTTAACAGGTGTCTTCCCGAACGCTTACCAGCAAACAGTATACAAACATGCAAATTGGCGGGTAAAACATAAACCATCCCATAGCACGGTTCATAAATGGGCCCAGTGGCACTACACCACCTTTACTAACTAGACATCTGTATGTTAATAAAGTTGTTTAAACACTCTGTAGATTGTATAGCAGAGGATGGGGAGAGTATAAAATCTTTTGATATACCATCCCTTTAATGTATGTATATTAAGGACATTAAATGGAAAGAAAAAATTAACGGGTGTCTCAAAAGGGATAGTGAAGCTGAGCACTGGTAAAACCCGGACCACTTAAACACCTACGCATATTCAGCACAGGGACACAGCCTGACAATTAGTATCACTTATAATCACATGTAGTTTACTAATGTCAAGAAAGTCATACAGAAAATATACCGAACATTTTCATTTCTTTTTTAGCTCTCACACATTTATAAAACATCTCTTCTAGAGAAACACTCCCCAACCACTTCTATTTCATAAGAACAGACAATCATTAATACGTTTACTACCATATATTTTAGGATATCTATCTTTTTATTATTCACTAGTCAGAAACTACTAAAACTAATAACTATACCCAAATGCAAACCAGAAACCATGTTCATATTATATCTCAACCTGTGTTCAAATGATTCAAACTATGTGTACATATAAAAGGAACGTATCACTTTTACTATCTCAATCTCCTCTCCATGTAATCTCCAAACACTGTAGACAGCCTCACAGTACAACAACCTACCTAGACGTATATTCAAATCTACCTCTCACTGTCAAAAATGAGACCACAACCTGTCCACATAACATTTCTGGGTTTGGTTTTATCGCTTTTAACTTAATAACACATACATCTCCTACCCCCTCTCCCTTCCCCATTCCTTCCACAAAAGGTATAATTTGCAAATGTGGGACATTTTGTTTATCTCCCCTGAATACATCAGCAAAACCAAATTAACGCTGTACCTCATTTTCGAAACCATACAGTCCTTTAAAGATGACAAACTACTTTTCTTCTTTGTGAAAATTCCTAAACATATATAAAGTACTTATTTAACAACAGGTCAAACTTTATGCATATTTTATAACCAATATGCAACACCACACTTTACTAACAGTATATTATTTTGAAATAAAAAATACTTTCAAACTTAAAAATATCACCTCAAATACTTAATCACTACTACAGGACACAAAATACACCTTGTTCCATTCTACCTCACCTTTGTAGGTATGCAGATTTCAAATGTCACACATGCATGCAATTCTTTGTTTGTCGCACAGTACATGTAATGCACCGCTTTCATCAAGAATGGAACCAGTAATGGCACAATTTCTCTGTCGCTCCACATATAAATACATGTAAAGAACAAATCAGAATACTTCTTTCCTTCATCGACATTCCAAAACTTAGCTCCATTGGTTATTTTTGAATTTTCCATCTGAAGAGCTACTTAATATTCCACGCCACATACAGGTCAGAAGTTCAACCTATTTTATCACCACACTTTCTGGAACATTCTACAACACCTGCAGGTTAAAAGTTCATGATTCATTTAAACGTAGCGTTTTTTTCAGCATATTCTCGAACATTTAACAACACCTGCGGGTTAAAAGTTCACCATTGTTTTGAGTTCCAAATGTACCTTCCAAATGCAAGTAGTACGTCTGGTTGAGCTGAGCACATTTCATCCTATCGTATGGACTCCATGTTTAGACTGCTCTTTATTAACCAATGACAAACAAGCTTTTTCACACAACTAATATGCACCCTAGTTTTTAGTACCCAATGCTTCTTATCTTCCAATCAATTATCGTTTTCTGTGAAAAAAAAAAAGTTTTTATCCCCATCTTTAAACATATCTCTTACTCTACGAAGGAACAGCATGAGCTAATGACATCTTTCCATACCTTCCAGCCATACCTTCAAAATGCTAGTGTAGATCATAGGACATAGCTATGTTTTCTGGTGCAAGAGGTATGCAGAACAGAGACGTATTGACTTAGACCTAGGTTTACAAAATGTGGACATTAAATGTTTTGCACAGAGAGGATTGAAGTGGCACCAATTGTTGCCTTTGGTTAAAACCTGTTTGCATCTCCAACACCCTGACCTCATGATTGTGCATTGTGGTGGAAACGACCTAGGCACATTGACTGGGGTAGGTTTGGAAATGCTAATGAAGGACACCTTTCGACAACTGATGTTACTTTTGCCTCCAACTGTCTTTGTATATTCCAATATATGCCAAAGACAGAAGTGGAAATGGTCAAACAAATTTTGTCCTCAGATTGAAAAATCTATACCTCAGAGACCATAGAATGGGGTCGATCTATAACAACAACATATGTTTTGATATGGCTGATATCTACAGAAGTGATGGAGTACACTTCACAGATCAGGGAAATCGAGTTTTTCTGAATAACCTGAGGCTGTGCATCCGCACTTATATGTAGCTCCAACTAATAAACACAAGGGCTCTTTTTAGAGCTGCCTTATAACTGACAACTTAGGCCCACTATTTTAGGGCCAGGCAACGGCAACTCCCGCACCATCGCCAAAATGTATTCTCCACACAGCTGTGGCGCAGCGGCCACACCATCTGACTTTGGAGCACAGAGCTCTCACTTTGATCACTGACTCCAGCGACAGCTCAGGATAGCACCATGTGACTCTGAGCAATAGCTCACTTAATTTCCACGCCGGCCCCCGGCGCCTGCAGACCCATACGTGTGAGTAGTTTGCACTTTACAAATACTGGATTGATTGGAAACGGCAGAATTGAACTTCACACTCCCTCTGTAGCATCCCCAATCACCCTGCAGATGTCACACTGTTTAAAACAAAACTTCCTCCTTGTACGTATGCACACATGCTGACACTACTTAGACAAGTGTGCCACAGCAGCCAGAAAACATGAGTTCAAAGCACAGGGCTCACGGTTTAATCCCCTGCTCCGGCAGCAGCTCAGCTCAGCACCATGTGACTCCGGGCAATAGATCACTTAATAACTCACATAATTTCCACGCCAGCCGCCAGGGACTTCAGACCCATAGCGGTGAGTAGTTTGTGCTTTACAAATACCGTATTGATTTACCTTCCCACTTCCTGTATAACACCACCTAAGCACCATATACAAATTACCATGTTCCAAACAAAACGTCCTGCTACTACGTATAAAATATTACTGATACTACTTGGACAGGTGTGGCACAGCACCCAGAGCACATGACTTCACAGCATAGGACACACAGTTTGGGCTTACGGTTTCATCCCGAGTCCAGCAGCAGCTCAATTTAGCAGCATAACACTCTAGGCAATACCTCACTTAATTTCCGTACCCCGCACTTTCAGACCGCTAGGGCAGAGCATATGACTTCCCATATATGACACACGGTTTGGACTGACGCTTTCATCCCCGAGTCCAGCTGCAGCTCAGCTTAGCAGCATGAGACTCTAGACAATACCTCACATATTTTCCGTAACCCCAGCCTTTCAGACCAGTAGGGGTCAGTAGTTCATCCTAGTAGGTATAAACACATGCTGACACTACTTCCACAGGTGTGGTGCAACGGAGAGGGTACCTGACTTCACAACATAAGACACACAGTTTGAGCTCATGCTTTAATCCCCGAGTCCCACAGCAGCTCACCTTAGCATTATCAGACTCTAGGCAATACCTCACTTAATTTCCGTAGCCCAGCACTTTCAGCCTAGTAGGGATGAGTAGTTCGCTTCGCACCCCTGTATAGCACACCCTAAACACCCCACAGAGGTTACAGTGCTCCTACCCTCCTCTTTCCTTCTTTTTTTGCATACCTCAGAGACCATAGAATGGGGTCGATCTACAACAACATACGTTTTGATATGGCTGATATCTACAGAAGTGATGGAGCACACTCCACAAATGAGGGAAATCGAGTTTTTCAGAATAACCTGACGCTGTGCATCCGCACTTATATGAAGATCCAACTAATAAACACAAGGGCTCTTTTTAGAGCCGCCTTATAACTGACAACTTAGGGCCGCTATTTTAGGGCCAGGTAATGGCAACTCCTGCACCCTCGCCAAAATGTATTCTCCACACAGCTGTGGCACAGCGGCCACACCATCTGACTTTGGAGCACAGAGCTCTCACTTTGATCACTGACTCTAGCGACAGCTCAGGATAGCACCATGTGACTCTGAACAATAGCTCACTTAATTTCCACGCCTGCCCCCAGCGCCTGCTGACCCATACGAGTGAGTAGTTTGCACTTTACAAATACCGGATTGATTGGAAACGGTAGAATTGTACGTCACACCCCCTCTGTAGCACCCCCCAATCACCCTGCAGACATCACACTGTTTAAAACAAAACTTCCTCCTAGTACGTATGCGCACATGCTGACACTACTTAGACAGGTGTGCCGCAGCAGCCAGAAAACATGAGTTCAAAGCACAGGGCTTACGGTATAATCCCCTGCTCTGGCAGCAGCTCAGCTCAGCACCATGTGACTCTGGGCAATAGATCACTTAATAACTCACATAATTTCCACGCCAGCCTCCATGGCCTTCAGATCCATAGCGGTGAGTAGTTTGCGCTTTGCAAATACCGAATTTATTTACCTTCGCACTCCCTGTATAACACCACCTAAGCACCATATACAAATTACCGTGTTCCAAACAAAACATCCTCCTACTACGTATAAAATATTACTGACACTACTTGGACAGGTGTGGCACAGCGCCCAGAGCACATGACTTCACAGCATAGGACACACAGTTTGGGCTCACGGTTTCATCCCCGAGTCCAGCAGCAGCTCAATTTAGCAGCATAACACTCTAGGCAATACTTCACTTAATTTCCATACCTCGCACTTTCAGACTGGTAGGGGTCAGTAGTTCAGCACCTTTATCCCCGAGTCCGGCAGCAGCTCAGCTTATGCCCCCAGCGCCATCAGACCCATACGAGTGAGTAGTTTCCACTTTCCAAATACCGAATTGATTTGATACGTGCTAATTTACCTTCGCACTCACTGTATAACACCCCCAAAACACCATACACAACTTACAATATTCAAAACAAAAGTTCCTCTGAGTAGGTATAACTACATGCTGACACTACTTGCATAAATTTGACACAGTGGCCAGAACACATGACTTCCCAGCATATGACACACAGTTTGGACTGACGCTTTCATCCCGAGTCTGGCAGCAACTCAGCTTAGCAGCATAAGACTCTAGACAATACCTCACATATTTTCCGTACCCCAGCACATTCAGACCAGTAGGGGTCAGTAGTTCATCCTGCTGACACTACTTCCACAGGTGTGGTGCAATGGAGAGGGCACCTGACTACACAACATAAGACACACAGTTTGAGCTCACGCTTTAATCCCCGAGTCCGGCAGCAGCTCACCATAGCATTATCAGACTCTAGGCAATACCTCACTTAATTTCCGTAGCCCAGCACTTTCAGCCCAGTAGGGATGAGTAGTTCGATTCGCACCCCTGTATAGCACACCCTAAACACCCCACAGAGGTTACAGTGCTCCTACCCTCCTCTTTCCTACTTTTTTCGCCCTTTTTTCCTCTTACTCACTTCAACAGAATCACAAAATGGCTGCCAATATTTCCTAGTTGCAACTGCTCGCACCGCTCGCAGCCAATAAGCAGCAGGCTCGTGCTCGTAAAGCCTCAGCCAATCAGATGACAGAATTCCTAAATATCAATATCTGTAAATTTTTATATTTCTCCAAAACTACTGCACGGATTTACACCAAACAAAAGCGTGCTTTCTAGAGCAAGACCCTTCTCCCTGCCAAATTTGGGGTAATTCCGTTCACCCGTTCGACCTGTAGCATTGTCTAAAGTTTCCTATGGAAATGAACAGGGAGAAAACACGTTTTGGGACCCCCCTTTTTTCTCGGCCGCCCCTTGACGATTCACCCCCAAACTTTCAACATAGGAGCTGATATGAGCAAAGAATTAGTTTGGAAAATTTCATGAAAATTCATCAAACGACACCAAAGTTATAAGCAAAATAAAAAATGTTCTTCCTTTGGAAACTTGGTCCTAACTATAACTACCTACTGGCGACTGCATGCGCCTACTTGGGAAAGATGTATGGACTTCCAGTCCCATAATGCTTGCCATAGGCTCACCTCAGCGTGCTTGTAAATGGAAATAAAAGAAGGATGCTGGAACTCCGTCTCGCTGGTGGTTTGTAGAGTTGAACCCCTTGATGAAGAGCGTCTGCTCGAAACGTGTCGGGGACGCAGTGGACTCTGCCCACTCTCCCTGAATCTACGCTTACCTCCCGTGTGTGCGGCTTACCTGGGGGCACCCTTTTCTTCAATAATAATGCGGCTAGCCCGGTCGCGAGCTGCACTGCCGCTGATGTGAGCGGATCCATCGCTGGTGAATTGCCAGTGAATACGGAGCGGGAGTTGTGTGGTGGCATTAGGGGGAGCACCTGGCAGAGTAACCGCAATAAACAAACTACACTGCAACCCGCCATGCGGCCCACTTGGGAAAGATAATTGGACTGCCAGTCCCATAATGCTTGCCATAGGCTAACATGAGCGTGCTTGTAAATGGAAATAAAAGAAGGCTGCTGGAACTCCGTCTCGCTGGTGGTTTGTAGAGTTGAACCCCTTGATGAAGAGCGTCTGCTCGAAACGCGTCAGGGACGCGATGGACTCTGCCTACTCTCCCTGAATCTACGCTTACCTCCCGTGTGTGCGGCTTACCTGGGGGCACCCTTTTCTTCAAATATATATATATATATATATATATATATATATATATATATATATATATATATATATATTGCAAAACCTTTGGTACTCCCATGAGCAGCACTCGAAGGACACAAATGGGACCGCTCCAATGAGAAAGTGGATATGCATTGTGGGAGTCGTAGTGCATTTATTCCATCAATATTTCAACGCACTCATTACTGTACAAATGAGACCATCATTGGGCCCCCGCCAACCAATTCTGTCCTCAATTCTGTTGTGCCCCTCCGCATCGAGGTAGGTGAATCCAGTCCTCGCGCCCCCCTTTCACTTTATCCGGGGTGGTGCTTCCTCGCGACCGGGAAGCCGCCTATTGATTCCAAAACCGTTGCTACTCCCATGAGCAGCACTCGAAGGACACAAGGGTTACCAGCCTTAATCTTAGGTATGGATAGAGTTCCAGTCGCAGGTACAAATATCACAGCCTTGTGTTCGCCTGACGCATTTCGAAATAATCTTTTTCAAAGGCGTTACACCAGGAACTTGCTCGCACTCACTCCCATCCACAATTTAAATCATGCCACGCCCTAAATGGGACCGCTCCATTTATGGAATAAATGCACTACGACTCCCACAATGCATATCCACTGTCTCATTGGAGCGGTCCCATTTAGGGCGTGGCATGATTTAAATTGTGGATGGGAGTGAGTGCGAGCACGTTCCTGGTGTAACGCCTTTGAAAAAGATTATTTCGAAACGCGTCAGGCGAACACAAGGCTGTGATATTTGTACCTGCGACTGGAACTTCAATTTCATTTTAGCAATCATAGCTATGCCCAACGTGTTTTGGTTCGCCGCTCGAACCTTGATCACAGGTAGATTACAACAACCGGGCAAAACCAGACATTAATTATTTCTACTACCACTCCTATTTCCTGTTTGTGTGGTTGCAAGGCATTCTGGTCTTTGTAGTGCACAAACTTTTTTTACGTGTCTTTCATGTTTTTTAAAAAGTCCATGTGAATTTTCATGAAAGTGCTAAATATAAAAGTGCTACTTACAAAACATGTGCGAGACACAGTGCTCAGTGATTCGATTGTTAAAAACAATGACATTTGTTGTTACAGTTGAGCCAAACAAGTGTTTTGATTACTTGCATTTGAATCATTCCAGTATTATCTTCCCTCCAGTGGGTATTTATACTTAAATCAGTATTTGCGCATATAATTTTAAAACCAATAAGTCAATGATACAACATTTTTTTATACAAAAGTTTGCAAAATAATAGTGGCATCTGTCTAGTCAGAGGTGCAACTTATAGTCTTCAATGTTATCACTGATTCAGTCATGACTGATATATTGGTTTACCCTGTCTAATCAGTAAATCTGCTTTTGACGAAATTCGGTTTGTGTCCAAGTAAAATGTCAGTTCTGAATTTTAGGGATGTACAAATAATTCTTCGTCCTGATTTAGCCCTTGGGGAGTCAAAGTCCTGAATGACACAATGTGCTTAGATTCCTTCTGTCTTAGATGTTTCTCACGATTCCCTCCTCGTTCTGGGTTCGACACTTGTTCTATGGCATAGAATCTCCGCAATTCCCAGTTACTCTCATGCATTTTTTCCATGTGCTTTGTGATGGCATTTAAACGGTCCTTGTTCACAGTAGGTCTTATATGTTCAAGGATGCATTTTTTGATCTCACAAATGGTACTGCCTATGTATTTCAATTTACATGGGCATTCCACTATGTATAAAACGTATTTGCTTTTACAAGTGATGTGTTGTTTTATTTTCCACTTCATCCTTTTTGATTTCCACCTCTTTCTTAGGGATTGCTATTTTACACGCTTTGCAATTTTTGCATGGCCAGAAACCCTGTATCTCAGTCCATGGTTTCTGTTGTTTCAACTTAAAGTGGCTATGGGTCAATTTGTCACCCAAATTCGGAGCTCTCCTATAGGGGACATTAGGATGATCCCCTATGAATTCAGCAAGCGTCATATCTAGTTTCAAGATGCCCCAATGATTTTTAAGTATACAAGTCAAATCACTTGTTTCAATTGTGTAGGTTGTGATTAATCTTATTTTTGTGAGGTTCTCTTTGTTTGATTTCTCTTGTTTCTTCAGCATTTCAGTTCGATTTTTTAATTTCGCCTTATGTAAGCTTTTCTTGACCACTTTACTGGGGTAGTTTCTCTTTTCAAACCTGGTTTGCATTGCTTTGCTTGAGTTTCAAATTCACAGAGCAATTTCTACGTACCCTTAGAAACTCTTCATAGGGTATATTCCATTTTTGGTTGATGGGGTGGAAACTGTTTGCATGAAGAACTGCACGGGTGGCTGTTTTTTTCCATGAGAGTGTAATTTGCAGGGTATTGTCTTCCACATATATTTCAATGTCCACAAATGATATTTTATTTGAACTAATCTCATATGTGAATTGCAGTTTGGCCTCATTGTTGTTTAGAACTTGGAAATATTCGGCAAATTCCTCTTCTGATCCATCCCGTATGATGAATAAGTCATCGATGAACCGCCGCCATGCAACGATTTTCTGCACATGTTTGTCATTTTCAGAGTTCCAGGCTATTTTTTGTTTGTACCAGCCCATCAGAAGATTTGCAAAGTTTGGAGAGAAAGAAAAGTCCATGGCGGTACCTTTTATATGTCTGTAATGTTTTTTGTTGAAGGTAAAGATATTATTGTATAAACAAAGTGAGATAATTTCTAGCAACATGATGATATGTTGTTTGTATTGAATGTTTCTTTTGCCTAGGAAAAAACTGCATGCTTTTAATCCTATTTGATGCTCTATATTCGTATACAGCGAGACAACATCCATTGATATCAATTTGTATCTTTGGTGCCACGGTATACCTTCTAGTTTTTGTAGTAGGTCTGTTGTGTCTCGCAAGTAAGAGGTGAGATCCTTTACCATCGGTGCTAGGAACTGATCAATATAATTTGATATTGGTTCCATTATTGAGCCATTTGCAGATATAATGGGTCTGCCAGGTGGTTTGTATAGACGTTTGTGGACTTTCGGTAGGCAGTAGATTGTGGCCTCTACTGGATTTGCAACTGTTAGGTATTTCTTCTCATCCTCGTCTAACCGACCTTTTTCAAGCCGTTTGTTTAGATGTTTGTTTATGGTTGTCTCTATTTCTTTAGTTGGGTTGTAATCCATTACTTTGTAGCATGACTCATCCTGTAACTGGTTGTTTTCTTCCCATATGTAGTCTTGTTTATTTAGAATTACTACGTTCCCCCATTTGTCCACGGATTTTATTTCAATTGATGGGTCCTGCTGCAGGTTTTTAAGTGCCATTCTCTCCTGGACTGATAGATTGTCCTTCCCTTTTCTTTGGTTGAGTTGATATAAGTAATGTATTACCGCTTCGTGGAACACATCAATCTTATTTTCTGGTAACAGAGTTGGGTAGAAATATGATTTTGTTTTTTTCCACTTGCCCCTGCTCCCAGTGGAGGCAGTAATCCCTTCAAGCTGTCTGTGTGGTCTTCAGGTTCCACATCACTCATTGTTAGTAGGGTTGCCAAGGCTTGTTAATCTTCTACCAATAGTTCGCTATTCAAGGTTGTTTCAGATTTACACTTTGATGACACAGTTTTTTCTGCAAAGATGTTGTCCAATTTTATTTTGCGGATGTACTTGTAGAGATTTATGCATGTTTTGTGCGATGTCCAAATGTATGTTGGGGCAAAAATGAAGACCTTTTTTTTAGTAATTGTTCTTCTGAATCTGTTAGTTGTCTGTCTGAGAGGTTGATGACATTAAGTTCTTGAGTGTCATTGCTATTTACCTCTTCTTTATGGTCTGTCATTTCTTGTTCTGGTTTGACCTGCTTCGGGTCTCCATTGCTAAGTTGCCTCCTTCCTTGCCCTCTTTGGCCTCTCCTTGTTTTCCTGAGCCTCCTCTTTCCTTCCACTTCCCCTTCCCCTTCCTCTTCCTCGGCCCACTGGTTTTATCTTTTCCCAGTGCTGTTGTTGCAGGGCCAAGCTCATTTCCGTTAAAAAATGAATTTTCTTGTTAATAGTTAGGGGTTGTGGTGCACTAGCGCCTTCATTTTCACTTGCGTCAGTGCTTGTCAAGGATTAATAGCTGGAAAACTGTCCACTGGTTCTTTCCAGCTGTTCTTTACTCCTTTGTTGCTCAAATTAACTCGCAAAAGTAAAGATGCGCCCTTCTTCAAAATCTAACTTATCCCTCTGGACCTTAAATTGCTTGCATTGTTTAACACGTTCCTCATGCTTTTCCAGATTTTTTATCATTTCCTCTTTAAGTTTTTGATGTTCTTCAGATCAGGTAAATTTGTCCAGGGACTCCTCAAGCTCACTTAATTCCTTTTGAATATCCATGATAGATTTTTCTGTGTGTTTCAAAACTGTTCTAATGGCACTACCTAATCTTGTTTTAAAAAAGACAAGGTATATGTCGTATCTATCGATGAGTCAATGCATAATGTCTATGTCATTGGATGAATGCGTATGTAGAGTCTGAGTGACTGGATGAGTGCAAGGGTAGCGGCTGGATGAATGGGTGAGTGCAAGAGTGGTGTCTGTGTGATTCCATGAGTGCATTGATAGTACCTGGGTCAATGAATGAGTGCATGGGTAGTGCCTGTGTGATTTGATGAGTGCATGAGTAGTGTCTGGGTGATTGGATGTGTGCATGGGTAGTGCATTAGTGATTTCATAAGTGCATGGGTAGTGCCTGAGTAAATGGATTTGTGTAAGAGTAGTGCCTGGCTCATTGGTGAGTGCATGGCTAGTGTCTGTGTGTTTGCATGAATGCATGGGGACTGTCTCGATCACTGCATGACTGCATGGGCAGTGCCTGAGTGAATCATTGAGTGCATTGGTAGTGGCTGGATGCATGGGTGGGTACAAGAGGAGTGTCTGAATGATTCCATGAGTGCATGGATAGTAAGGGTGGGTGGAAATCTCGTTACGCAAATCTTTGCGAAAATGCTAAAAATCTCCACGAACACGCGAAAATATCGCGAAGGCGAGGAAGTTTTTGTCCCTCCTGTTTGCGATGTTTTTTGCATGCTCACGTTGGAAATGTGTCGCCAACTTGCCCAAGCAGTCGCTAATGGGCGCAGCCATCTTGTTTTCACTTGTCCTGCCTGCTCGCGATGCTATTTCCTGTTCTGGGTCGCACAATGCATGCTCGCGCCCGTTCGCGATAGGTATTTCCTATTCGGGAACGCGTATTGCGTGTTCACGATGCTTTTTGCGTGCTCGGGGGGAAAATATCTCGCGAACTTGCCCATGCGGTCGCAATGGGCGCAGCCATCTTGTTTTTCACTCTATGCTATGGTTCTGGGGCCTGCTTTTCAATCCTCCCTCTATCTTTTCAATCCTTTGTTTCTAAAAACTTTTTTTCATCTTTTTTATCTATTATCTCTCTCTCTATTTTCCTGATTCTATATTTTTTGATTTTGGCTACTTTTTGTGTGATTTTTAACTACTTTTTCAGCTTTTTCTATTACCTGCTTTTTTCATTTCTTTCACTTACTTTTTTAATTTTTACCTTTTCTTTTCCGCCCCCTGCCTACCCCAGAACCATGGCAAAGGGCCACAGGGCGCATCGCAACCTGAGCCGCGACTGCCTTCCTTGCCTTTTTTGTGCAGCGCCACCTCCCCTTAACCCTGGCAACAGGTGGCAGGCCTGGGTCCGGGTACGGGCTCCGGGAGCGTCGGCAGCGGTGGGGCAAGGTGTGCCGGGCACTGTTTCGCTGCTCTGGTGTCCGGCGCAGCCAGAACCAGCTGACGCATCGGTGGTCCGATATCCTGGACCGGGAGAAGGACCTGCTGGACCTCCTAGGAGTGGAGGTCCCGAGTCTTGGTGAGTAGCTATTTAATTATTACTACTTTGTGTCTGTTCTTCTGCCCTGTGATATATATTGCGAATATATATTTTTTCCGACCAGCTAGAATGCTGCTGCTTACATTACAGGTAATTTACGTTTAAAAGTCTTCTGTGATTGTTATGACACAGGTGCTCTGCGCTACTAATCTTGTTATTTGCAACTTTGCGTTTGCGCTCATTTTGCGTGATTATGTAAGAGTTTATTTTAGAAAACTTAAGTTAGGTAATGCTAGAGTGACTCTAGCCCTTCCTTTGTCCTGTCACTAAGAGATAGGGGTGGATTGATACTTAGGTTTAGTTACTTATTATAAGTTTGTAAGTTTTTTAGTGGTCTTCGATCTGTGACACCCCCTCTGTTATGTCACGTGCTGTTGAGTGCTGCTAGTGCTTACCCCAGTCCTTAGTAGAACCTTTTGTAGTTTGTTCAGTGAGTGGTAATAGGCTTAGCACTAACAGAACATCTGAATCAACCAACCAACAATTTTGTGTATGCAAAAATGCAAGCATATGTCCTCCATTTATGCATTTTTAAGGCCTAAAAGAAGTGGAAATGCTTACTTAATGTACAATTGACACGCCTGGAATAGGTGGGCTAGGTCAGGTGGTACGTACTATTTAGGCTTAGTTAGTATTCTGGAATCAGAATGGAACACTGGATTAGTGTAGATAAATAATAACTAATCGGTCCGCGAATCCCCAGATTCTACTTGTCGACCAGATTAGATAGGTCAATTTTATTGCAATTGTTGTTTACACAAATGTTTTTTTGACAGTCTTATAAAAATATTTTATTTGTTTCACACCAATCATCAATGTTTGTCTCTTTCTTTCTTATATCTTTCATGATCAGCATCCAGGGGCAAAATGACGGGGGCAGAGTCGGCGGGAGCAGTTCTGGTCGGACAGGAGGACCAGAACGAGGGCTCTTCTGCTGGCCCCAGTAAGTATTCCTGTTTTTAATATTAATAATTCTTGTTCACTAACTTCTACTGCACCATATTTTTTTTCCAGAACTATTGTTTCCATTTCCTAATGCTACTTTTTACCAACAATTATCCTTCGATCTAGGCTATCTATTTCTAAATTCTTGTTATGCCTGCCTCTAACTGCCTCTGCTATGACTCTCTGTACTACTACTATTAGTCTGTCTGTAGCTAAGCATGCCCAGTTGGCCACTCTTTATTTAAAGGGTTTTAAATAAAACTCAGATTCACCAGTAGCTCTAGCCATTGAGTCCAGTCCTTTGGGTTGTCCTCTTGTACTCCTTCTATTCTTCTTAATCTTTGAGGCTTTATTAATCTTGATGTTTTTCGACAATTCCCACCAACAAAATGCCCAACCAGATTTTACTATTTTGATAGGATAGGACATACTACTACTGTTGTAGGGATTTTCCACATACAGAACTTTGCACAAGAAAATAGGATGTTGGTGAAGGGAGGATGGACCTTCCTCACTCCTCAATCAAAACAGAACCCACCATAATCCCCTGCCCGACTAGTTATAATAGTGTTTCATTACTATTAGCTCTCCGAACCCCCCCCCCCCAAGATACCCAATGAGTAGACAACCCAGAACATAACACTCCCGACCTCTCAGTCATGGAAGTAATGCACATGCACAGTTTGCACACCCTTCCTTTCGCTCGCTCACTCGTGTAAGTCCCTCCACACCAAATACCACCGAATCTATGTAAGTTCAAAAATGTTATTTGGAACTGACAAGCTCTGTTCATTGTTCTATAATGCAGCACCAGCAGCAAAATGCATAAGATTAAAACTACAAACATTGTTACACTTACAACAACTACAAGTCCGTAGAACGAAGAAAAAAAAATGCGAAATCATGATTGCTAACTGAACAGTGGTGGAAGCACCACCATCCCTTTTGTAGGAATATAGTTAATATAAAATTATAAATTAAAATCTCTGAGCAAATTCTGTGGACACCTCACCTTAGAAGAAGCTAGTACTGGTTACATCATAAGCTCTGCAAAGCTCTGGTTCGTAGAAGGGAATCTTCTGTCTGTTAGGAGAAAAATGGTGTGCGTTAGTATATTCCAAGCATTTCTCAGTCGTGGCAAAATGTGTAGCATTTTGGATAAGCAATATGGACTAACACCAGAACTCCATAACAAAGTGGCTTGTTTTGTTTGACCTTGTAAGCAGCGCTCAGACAGTAGCAGTATGAGCTCATGTTGGCACAAAAGCGTCACTATTTATACAACAAGCTGCGAGGTAACGATGCGTGTGCTAAAATAAAAGACACAAAGTTAAAATGGTAGCATGGCTCGGGATAACTAAGCAAAGACTAGAATGACCCTAGGGACCATATAACTACTAGTGTCTACTCTACTACTACCTGATTTGTACTAGTGATGTATGTTGTATATGTATGTATTACTATTAACTAATTTTTCAATCTTGCTAGTCTGGTAACCGCCCGCCGCTGCCCCTCCATCAGTGCTGCCCCCCCCGTGGATGCAACTGCCGCGCATTGAAGCGCCATGTTGCCCGCCTGGAGGAGCAAGCCCGCCAAACTTAGACCCTGTTTATTGCCCCTTTTTTAATTATTCTTTGGGTGGGTGGAAATCGGGCGTTGGGTTTTCTCTTTTGGACAATTGGACATTTTCTTTACGGACATTGGTTGGGGTTAGGGAGAGGGGTGGGTCAGGTGTGGGATTTTTTTACATAGTTTACTTTTGTTAGGGTATTAAATAATATATTTCTACTTTACACACAATGTTGGTAATGTTTTCTAGTTGGGTTTACTGTTTTACATCACACTCCATCCTTCTTTCCTTCCTGGTGCAGGGTCACCCACAGCCAGTGTTTGATTTTAATAATTGAATGACTTTGTAAGACAGAAACAGATTGATGCGGCACCCCTCACTGAGTGACTTGTCCTACTATTACTGTCAGTCTCTTCTACTCTAGGCACTGTGCAACTGGGATCAAATGGGTGTGTGAAATTGAATTAATGAAAACATGTCCATTATTAATTATGCCTCCCCCAAACTTCTCTTACCTTTGCTTGATGTTTAACTTAGGCACAGCGATGGCTGCATGGTGATGATGGTTTTCTTTCCAAACATGCCATGGTTGTGATGGTGGTAGTAGTAGTAGTAGACACTGGCAGCAGCATTTTCAAAAAAAGAAAATGAGACAGTCAGTAGCCTGAGAGAGACTCTTCGAGGAGTAGTAGAATGAAGTACAGTACAGATACAACAAAACATAATGGTGGTGGGGATAGCCTAGTCGTACACAGAGTTATAAACTCTAGTTGTGTCGAGTCACTTGACTAGGCCTACAGTACACTGGACACAAGCGTAACTGTTAGTGCTGTGTGGGAGGATGACAACAAATGAAATCCATTAATCCAATCAATACCGGTAATTAATGCTGATGTATTAGGTTCCTTTGGTAAACAAATTACCTCACAAATATACTGCTCATGGGTGGGCAAGCAGAAGAAGATCCCCACCCTGCCTCGAAATTGAAGTACTGTTGCTTTTTCCACATCCGCCCCAGCATGCGTGTGATAAATTATTGGTGTACATTTAATGTAGTCATACCTCAGTAAGTCACACAGCCCGGGGGAAGAAGGTTAGGGTTTGTTGAATGGTTGGAAAGGGGGGTTTGGGGAAAGGTTTGAGAAAGAAAAACAGTACGCATGGACAAACTTCAAACAACAGAATATTTGTAGACTACCATATCCATATCAATATGTTAAGGGAGAAAAAGGAAATGCATGCATGATGATGATAAGGAGACCCAAATTACATACAGTTTGTGTTCAGTGTTACCTGGCTTACTTTTACAGATAGCAAAGAAAATTGTATAATATCTGTAGGGATGAATTATAGACAGAGAGCAAATCTAATGATAATAATAGTAATAACAACAAGAACACACTGTTGTAATGATTTTAGACAAAAAAATCAATCGAAGTATTTAAAAGATGATGAAAGTTGATACTGTTACTGTGTTATCCTGGTGAAATGGAGAGTTGAATCTCGGCATTGCTCTTGGTCCTCCCTTCCATGGATGCTCCATCCATCAATCTTGGGTGATGCCACTGCCTGCCTGGCAGATGTAGATTCATTGGTAAGGTAAGTGTGCATTGTTTTCCCAAGTATAGCACAGGGTAAGGCCCGGCCTGTAATTGTAGATGCAAAAACAAAAGGGATATTGAGAAACCAAGTTGAAAAAAATGCACAAGTTATGGTGTAGTGCAACAAGAACACTTTCCGAGGCGGCATAGATGCATCATCTCTACTCTAGTCTGTTTCCAGCATTAACCTACAGCACCAACAGGACAGAGCAGGCCCACAGTGACGGCACCCTTTGCATATCCTCCATTTAGCGTACATTTTTTGAAAGAGTTGGACAAAGCATATATCCAGCAACATAGCATTTTACAATTTAAGTGATTAAATCAATGCACCACAGTCATACCACCGCTACACTTGACTCTACCGCTACACAGACATTTAGGTCTGCTGTGGTTGTTGTTTACTTGTTTACCTTTTATGCCACTCATTAAATGCCCTGACTTATTCCATCAATCATCTCCGATCCGTGTACTGAGTGACTGTGAAGATACTATGTCACTGTGGTCATCATGATGGTGTTGTTCAACTCAGTCTGCGTGTACCGAGTGAGTCCCCTTCCTATATTCAAAATTTAATGTATCAGCCTGCAGTAGAAGTACAAATTTGTTATTAAAAATACAAGAAGGGAAAAGGGACTTGAGTTACTTTTAGTGTGTAGATTATTACATAAAGTACACAAGTACACAACAAACAACAACAAAATCACTCAGTCAGCGTCCAATGCATGTCATCATGCATTACCTGTTCCTTCTTATCTTCAGTTAATGGGCAGTCTCTCTGGATCAGAAAGGAGGATAGCTATTGTAGTCATCATCAATCATGTTCCACTTCTTTTGGAGGGACTAGGAAATATTTTATTTTTTCTTCTATTTTGCATCATCCAATCATCATCTGTCTTCTTGAGGGCAATGGATTTAGGGAGATTCAGGAGGATGGAGGAGCAGGATTCGGAGGAGTGTACTGTGATAAGCAGACAGACAAAACTTGTATATGGCAATAAAACAATTAGAAGACGGTGTTGATGGATTTGTTGTGATTCAAAGTTTCTAACCAGAAAGACAGACACACAAATAAAAGAAAATAAGGGAGGAAGACAGTAAGAACTGGAAGTGCAAGCCTAATTGCCACGGAAGTATAGCTCATCCTCAAACTCTGGGGGTTCAACCAGAAGTAGGTAATCATCATCTAACACACCACATCTGTCACCTGAGCCGCCGTCTTCATCTTCCTTCCTTGATTCATGTATTGTGTAATTCGGTTGTATAAAGTGCTGATTCATTTTGATCATTGTTAACCTCTCCACGTTTTTGGGCGAGAGACTGGTCCTTCTCACTGTTACAATGGAACCAGCAGCACTGAAAACACGTTCCGAAGAGACACTTGCGACAGGGCAAGCAAGATAGTTTATCGCCAGCCTGGTGAGCACTGGCCAATGGCCCCTTTTCCCATACCAATACCTCGATGGGTTTTGATCAATGCACACCTCTGTTGGGTCGTCCAGATAGGCCTGGACCATCCGCTCAATGTTCAGGAGCGCAAAACTTTTTTCGGGCTCTTTTCTCGTTGCATCAGCACTGGACTTACCAATGCCTTGCTCTAAATACCAATCCTGTAACGATTTTACTGGGCCTGAAGATCCAGTTCTTGCTGTTGTCGATAGTGTTGGTGAGTGTTCTGAGCCAAATGCACTGCCCTCAGGCTCCAAAGTTGAACTTGACGTCAGATGCCCTGCTGCAGTACTGCAGAATTGTGGCACAAATGTAATGTTTTTGCGACAAAATCTTACTTTGCACCCATGTATTGTCAGCTAAGCGACGGGCTAAGCTCTCCACCAACTCATATGCTTCTTTTTTTTCCTCTACATCTTTGCATGCTTCAGACACCTCCTTCAGCTGAGGCTCTAGCATTTGCAACAATGGGATAGCTTGGCCCATAGTACAGTCCTCCTTGCTGACTTCACGTGTGAAGACCTCGAAAGGAAGAAGCATCTCAGTCAGGCATTTAACTAGGCACCATTGGTCCATCTGAAGGGTCCTGCCTTTCACAGTAGCATCCCCTCTTCGCATGACATATTCATTGATTGGCCTGTACTGCTCAAACAGACGGTCAAGCATGTAATAAGTTGAGTTGCAACGTGTTGCCACCTCCTGACGAGTGCTTTGACTGGCATTCTATAGTCACGTTGAATGATCCTCAGCTGCTTCCGAGCTTTAAAAGAATGGCTGAAATGAGTGCATATTCTTCGGCAGGTGGTCAGTAAGTTGCTGACTATGGCTTCTTTTTTCAGAAAGTCTTTAACAATAATGTTAATGCAGTGAGCCAAACACGGAACCCTGAAATAGGAACCGAGCTCCATGACCTTAAGTACATTACTGCCATTATCTGTGGGAACAAAACCAATCTTAAGCCCTCTTGGGTGCAGCCATTCAAAACCTCTGCTGTGAAACTCTTCCAATATGTTTACAGCAGTATGAGATTTCTCCATGGCGAACATGGATACAGTTGCATGTTTCTGAGTAGCTTTAAAAATCTCAGCTGTGTCAACAGCACCTACTTCAGAGAGCTTATGTCTAACCCCCACAGATGAGACCCAGTGTGAAGTGATGCACATGTAATCAGTGGCTTGGCAACTGGTCCACATGTTTGTTGTTCAGTGGATATTGTGAACAGCACTCTGCTGCAAAGCTTGTCCAACCAATTCCAGCACATCATGATTTAGTGCTGGAACAGCAACTCCTGCGAAATAGAACCGACTGGCAACCTTCCATTTAGGGCAGATGGTTGACACAAATTCAAGGAAACCCACCCATTCCACAAATGAAAAAGGGAGAAGGTCCAGCGCTAACATTGTAGCCAATTTAGCATTGTACAAACGTGTCATTGGGTGGTTGCGTTGGTACTGCCCCTCCAACCTAAGCACGCTGTCAATGATAGGCTGGATTATTTTCCTTTGTGGTGCAGTTGTTTTCTTTAACCCAGTTAGGCTACATGACGCACTTTGTTTAATAATCATTGCAGTACTACTCGGCCTCCTTGGTGTCTCAGCCTGACTCAGACTCTTACTGCAGTGCCACTGAGATGTTGCTGAGGAGGATGTGGGAGGTACTACTACATTACTGGGGACAGGGCTAGACATGTCTCCCTCTTGTTCACCTTTCACCGCAATAATATCATCCCCTGATTCTTCATGGCCAACAACAATGGGTTGAGTTTTACTATGTTCTAAGCCAAGTAGGTGAGCCTCCCACACGATAGTGTGGTGTATTTTGAGATGACTTGTTTGGCCTCCGCTACCATAGTTTGTACCAAGCTTACCCCGCCTAACAGAATGTCGACAAATTGAGCATATAGAAATGTTCTCCTCCTTACTGCTAACCGAAAAGAAGTCCCAAACTGGGGAGGAGAACTTTCTGGTGCTGCTGGATGTGCCACTTTTAATACCAGATGAAGTGGAGGGTGTGCTGTGAATGTGACTCTGTGCAGCTACACTGCGACTTCTACCACTACCTGCTGAGGTGGTGGTTGAGCAGGATGTAGGTCCCTGCCTTTCCTTTGCAAATGAAAATATGGAAGCTGGAGGTAGTGGTGGTGTTACCTGTGTTGGTGGTATCCGTGCTACATCCCTTGCAGCCATTTTGGATAGGGTAATAATGTTGGTCTCCATATCCTTTGGGCCGGGAGTGATGTACGTGATGATTGGCTCGTCATCATCATCATCATCCCCCTCTTGTACATCTACCTCCATAACTCTAAGCCTTTCTGGAACCTTCCTTTTCACTAGCCTTGTCTTGTGGCGTGCATCACTCTCAGACTGAGCTGGTGGCTTCCAAGTGGCATCAAGATCATCACAAGCAGGGCTTGAAGAAGAAGATGATAGACCAACCCTCCTTTTCCTTGCTGGGGGTCTGGGAGACAATGGATCTTCTGAAACAGTGTCTTGCCCCTCTTTGTCTGCAGGAAGCTCGATTTCCTGAAATGTCCCTACTTCAGGAGGAATAACTACTATTGTGGGCTGTGGTTGTGGCTGTTCTTGCGGCTGCGGCTGCTCTTGCGGCTGCTGCTGTTCTTGCAGCTGCGGCTGTGCTTGCGGCTGCTGCTGTTCCTGCGGCTGCTGCTGTTCTTGCGGCTGCACCTGCTGCTGCTGTTGTTGCGGCTGCTGCTGTTGTTGCGGCTGCGCCTGCTGCTGCTGTTCTTGCGTCTGTGCCTGCTGCTGCAGACTTATCTGCTGAGTTTCCGCCTGCATTGATTGTGTACTACTTTGCGATAATGACATTTCAACATCGCTGCTCATTAGTAGACTGGCTACCTCTGCAACACTCATGGGCTTGGGCCTAGGTTGGTGGGGTTGGCCCGCTGGTGCAGATGTGCTGCTCCCAGCTTGGTTTCCGCCGGACAACGCTGCATGTGTTTTTTGGTCCCAAAAACCACACTTGCCGGCACACCAGTCATGGTTAGTGCCTCTTGCTTTTTCTGTTCCTTCTTCATCTCACCGGCAACTTTCTTGGTACTGGAGGACCTGGTACCTTTCTTTGGGCCCATTTTCTTCAGAGGTCAGACAGGATGCAGGTGCACAAGTTGCAGAGATGTCTGTGGTCACAGTTGGACGTGATGTGGTGCGCAGCAGGACTTCTGTCTGGCAGTACAACGGATGATGTTGATAGTTACCTCCTCCTCTGTCTTTTTGTGCACCTAAAAGCAAATAAGCCAGGAGAAGAACATCAGTGAAATGGTACATTTGTTGTTGTTGTTCAATTACTACTAGTACAAACAAAAAATAGAAGATATAGGGCCATATGTAGGTAACATACTATTTACCGATTCATAAATACCGAATTTTACCGATTCGGTATTTAAGAATCGGTAAATAGTATGTAGGTAAAAAATCGGTAAATTGTACCGATTCGGAAAGATTCGGTATTACTGATTCGGTATTTACCGAATCGGTAATGAGGCATACCTTCCCATTGATTCCTATGGGCCTGGAGGCCCATAGGAATCAATGGGAAGCCATTCACCATTACCGATTCGGTAAATACCGAATCGGTAATAGGGGGAGCATATTCAAGGGTGACAGGGTGTCACATTGACACCCTGTTGCACCCCTGAATCGTGCATGTGTGCACATGTGGCGCACATACATGCCCTAAGGGCCTGCATGTCTGCCACATGGCACTGTCAAAACAGCAATAAATAGATTTTTGAAAAGTATTCGATATTTATCACCAACCTGTATTTGGTGGTAAATACCGAATCCTAAATACAATAAAACACTCACTTGAGTGCTCCCTACATATGATTTAAGGATTCGGTAATTTACCGAATCTGTATTTTACCAATTCGGTATTTTACCGATCCATTACCGATTCGGTAAATTACCGAATCCTTAAATCATGCCTCCTACATCTCAAATGCCTAAATACCGGTCGGTAACGGGATATTTACCGAATTTCGGCCATTACCGACCGGTATTTAGCTACCTACATATGGCCCATAGTGTAGCCATTTGTGAGACTTTGGCAACAAGGGCTATGGTATACTACTTACTGTGTACAGTGTACACACACTACACTCTCAGGAAGGATAGGAAAGAATAAGAACAACAACCAACATACAAATGTAATGGAAGGGAGCTGCTGCTGGCAAAGGGGATGGATGAAAGCAGTAAGCCAATAGGAAAACCATGCAGGCCCATATTAACTCCCACCAGAAAGGGCCACCAGCCACATGGACACTCACAAGCAACAAGCAGGAGGCCTGGGAAACAATGAACTGCCAAAAGGCCTATAAAAGAAGCCAGGCAAAAGATGCATGCTAAACCACACTGCTGTGCCTTTTTAATGCAATAAAATGCAAAACCAAAATCCACAGGGCAAAACAAGGTCTGCAGGGTGTACACCAACACACCAGGCACAAACAGCAAAGGCATTTCTTTAACACAAACCCTAAAACAGAAGTGCCCCCCAAAAACACAGTTTCCAACTCAATCTAATGGCATCCATGCCCTAAATGATGTTTGAAAAACATTCAACACACACCAAAGGAACAGTTGCTTCATCATGCACCCACCCATGACTAGCTCTGGGCCTACTGGCTATACCAACAATTTAAAAAAAAGAATGATAAGTACCAAAATTGTATTTGCAGCAACTGCAATGCCCCCCAATCAAACAGACACAACACCAACTTACTTGTAAAATATCAAATTCAAAAGTCCTCAAATCCAATGATAATAATGCAGCAGACACAAAGAGTGATCCTTCCAGCTGAAATCCAAAGGCAGAATGAACAGGAGATAGACAAAGCACTGGGAGGAGCCTGATGGACCGGAACAGGAAGTTGGAGACTCTGTGGCACTTCCTCCCTCTCCCCCCCAAAAAAGGACTCCTTGCACAAAAAAGGACAGCCAAATGTCAATCAGAGGAGTTTTTTCCATCCAAATCATCATTTAGAGAAGGTTTTATGCAGCTAGAGGTATTATTCTTCTCCAAATCGAAAATTTGGCGTGTTCGCGATCGCGACCTTCACCACACTTCCGCCGGATGTCGATGGCGCGTCCAAAATGACGTGTTCGCGATCTCATGCTCTTTGTTGCGGTGGAGATTGACTCTTGCAGTGTCTGATGGCGAGGAGAATGACGTGATCGCGATCGCGACCGGCTATCAACATCTCATGGAGCACGCAAACGATTTGGAAAACTCGTTGGGGAATGCAGGGATCCCGGTAAGGCGATCCGGCGCGCCAGAATGCATTTTCAAAGCGCGAACATGAAAAAAATCTAGCGGAAATGTTGGCATTTTCGAGCTCTCCGCGTAATGCAAAAATGTCAAAATATCGCAAATTCCGCAAGCGGAACGGAATTTGACACCCACCCTTAATGGATAGTACCTGTGTGAATGAATGAGTGCATGGGTAGTGCCAGGGTGATTGCATAAGTGCATGGGTAGTGCCTGAGTAAATGGATTAGTGTAAGGGTAGTGCGTGGCTCCTTGGTGAGTGCATTGAAAGTGTCTGTGTGATTGCATGAATGCATGGGGACTGTCTTGATCATGGCATGACTGCATGGGCAGTGCCTGAGTGAATCAATGAGTCCATGGTTAGTGGCTGGATGTATGGGTGAGTACAAGAAGAGTGTTTGAATGATTCCATGAGTGCATGGATAGTACCTGGGTGAATGAATGAGTGCATGGGTTGTGCCTGGGTGATTCGATGAATGCATGTATAGTGCCTGGAAGATTGGATGTGTGCATGGGTGGTGTCTGGGTGATTGCATAAGTGCATGAGTAGTGCCTGAGTAAATGGATTCGTGTAAAGGGAGTGCCTGGCTCATTGGGTGAGTGCATGGGTAGTGTCAGCGTAATTGGATGAATTCAAGGGACTGCCTCATTGATTGCATGACTGCATGGATAGTACCTGGGAGAATTAATGAGTATATAGGTAGTGCCTGGGTGATTGGATGAGTATATGCATAGTGGCTGTTTGGTTGTATAAGTGCATGTGTAGTCCCTGAGTAATTCCATGAGTGCATAGGTAGTGCATGGGTGAATAGAGGACTGCATTGGTAGTGTCTGGGTCATTGCATGGGTGTATGCATAGTGCCTGAGTGAATGAACGAGTGCAAGGATGGTGTTTGAATGATTGGATGAGTGCATGGATTGTGCCGTATACAGTAAATTCTATCCTTTAAATTTTAGGCCTATTAGCTCTATAATTTATCTTTAAATACTTCTTCAAATGAGAAGATACTTCATACTTCAAAACTGAAAAATGTTCTAATACAATAAAAAGCACTTTCGATAGCCACCTGTCCTGTATAAAGAGGAGAAACGAATGCATACATCTTCTTGTATGCTAATGTAAAAAGCATGAGGTGTGAAACAGACGTATTCCAGTATACGTAGGCTTCTACATGTATTCTGACACTTGTTCTGCATCTGATGACTCGAACTTCAAAACTATGTAGTTTATAATATAGGTGCACACATCTTATCAGTTTTACTAGAGTATTGAGTCACAGAAGCAGACAACTCTTATCTGTGTGTGCATATGAGAAGTTCTTGGATAGAGAGTACGCATTTCCTGTATAATGAGGAGTAAATCACTTGCAATAAAAGCACCATTATTAGTCTATGCACCTTTGTAAAAAGTAAGTGTGATATTGCGCCACAGAAAAATGATCATACTTTTCAAGTGGTAACTTAGATACATCATTCAATAAAACTATTTTAGAGTAGAATTATATTAAACAACTCTAAAACTGTTTTCAAAATTCAAAAGTACCTACTATAAAGAAGAAAAAGAAAAACTGTTATTTAATGATAATAGATATTACAGAAATGTTATCAGATTTTTGAGAACACGTCATCATTTCAGAATGACATAATATTCTCAGTTTCCCTTTTTTGCTGTTCTCATATTCCACGTTAGTTCACCATATACAGTGATTTCAATGTAGCATCATCATTGAACAGAGGGAAAAAAAGCATAGAACATCATTATCAATATGTGTAGCTATGCATTTTCCTATCTACTCTTTGTTAATTACTTCATGTTATTTGACAAAATGTACACTCTAATTTACATCTGGTTCAATATATTCAACAAATATATAAACTATTTGCTTTTAAACACAATTTTCCAAATGTAATATCAATTAGCACAAATAATACTCAAACCACTAATGGTAAATTGTAATTGTTTGCAGTGCTGTCTACTTTCTGTTGACATCTTCCCCATATCTGATCTACAATGTGAACATGTCATATACCGATTTACTGTTTTTAACAACTTGGTAAAAGGTATAGATTTATAGTCTGGTATTGTTAAGTAAAGGAAACATTCTGTTTGTATATGAGTGGTAAAAGTAAATGAACATGCTACACACTTATGATCCCATCTGTAACTTAGTCCAAATAAGTTATCAATGTCTATCCCTTCATCTTCTAATACTCCAAGCATGACCATTAGAAATTCTTGTGCATCTTGTTCTATGTTTAGAGTGATTGTCATTGAACCAGTATATATTTCTAAAAGATGTTGAAAGCCAGAAGCAGTATGTATTTTTGTTGAAATAGATGGTATATGGAAGTATTCCGTGCATTTTACGAGGAGTTTTATACTGAAACCAACCTTGATAGCCGAACGGGGAAGGGGCTGGAACTAAGCCTAAATACTGCAGTGCTAGATCTGGAAGAACAGAGATTATTGAATACCCTCATCACGGTGGAGGAGCTAGAAGAGACAATCCAATTTAGCTAGTAGAAAGGCTGCGGGCCCAGATAAACTACCGCTTGAAGTTTACAAAACCTTTTTCCAGAAGCAAAAAATCTGATATGTTGGCTACCCTACAAGAGGGGCACCGTAGCAAGAGCGAGCACAAGTCGTGCTTTGCAGCAATACAAGGCAAATATGCCTGCTGGCACCACACGGAGTCCTTAGTAAGGGACCACAAGGTACTTTCTGACCTTCACACTTACCTAGGCTGTGACAATACACAACCTACACTTCTTTAGGTCCTGAAGAAGGCCCCCTGACCTGTAAGGGAAATTCTATGGGGCTGAAACATGTCGACCGCTTATATGGACATACCAGTGCATTAGATAGGGGTAGGCGGAATTTGCATAGTCACGCTATGCAAAGCTCTGCAAAACAGTAAATCACACAGAATTGCTTGTTCGCGAAGCTTTTTTCCTGTTCGTGAACGCTGTTTGCGTGCTCGGGGGAAATATCTTGCAAACACGCATTTTGAGAATGCGAATAAGCAAAAAAAGCCGCAGAATGCAGAATTTTGGGCAATTCCGCGTTCTCCGCGGAACACGAAATTACCCAAATTCCGCAAATTCCGTGAGCAGAACGGAATTTACTGCCCAGGCCTTGCATTAGACTGATAACTCATCTTCCCACACACATCACTGTCTTTACTTGCCTCCATTACCAAACTGAATAAAGGTACAGTTCAGGTAGTGTGAGGCTATTATTAACTCACCCCAACTGAGCACTCTCACCTTTTCATCACTGATCACTACTGCACTAACAAGTGGTTTCTCTTCCTGGTGGAGGTAGCATACAAAAAAAACAAAGATGATGCTGTCACATTTTTAATAAGGCAGAGAACCAAGATATACCGCGTCAAGCCTGTGTACGTAAATGACGGTATGTGCACTGAACCCTGATGCTCAGGTACAAGTGATCCATTCCCCTTTGATATTTTGTACCCTACAAGAGGCACAGTGTGGAAATGCCCCACCCCCTTGGAATGAGGCAAACATTATTGTTTAAAAAAACAAAAGATAAACCCCCGGCTTTACCGAGCTCCCATAGACCGATATCCCTACTAAATTGCGATGGGAAAATTGATGCCAAAATCCTGGCAACAAGATTGGCAGGTGTTATCACTTCTTTTGTATCGATCTATCTATCAACATGGCTTTATCCCAGACAGGGTCACAGTCAACCATATCAAGAGGGTTGTTACCCTGCTGGATCTTGCAAAGTTACAACATTCTACTTTGGGTCTATTATTGTTAGATCCTGAAAAGGCATTTGACCATGTCTCCTGGGGATTTTTATGGGTGGTATTATGCAGGTCGGGATTCGGGCCTTGTTTTCTTAAGGCTATTCAAATCATGTATAAATCTCATACTGCCATGATATGTATAATGAGTAAGGAGTCCAAACCTGAATGTATTATGAGGGGGACAAGGCAGGCATGTCCTTGCTCCCCGCTTTTGTTCGCCTTGTATATTAATCCTTTTATAACCATGCTGGAAAGTAGCAACAAGATCAGCTCTGTAATCTGCGGGCAGTACCAGTTCCGGGTGTTGGCTTACGGGACGACATAGCATGGTGACCTCAGATCCAGCTGTCCCTGACATAGAATGGCTTGGTAATAAATTCCGTACCGTGTCAGTGTACAAACTTAATCGGACTAAAACTCAGATCCTCTGTACTAGCAAGGACCATCATGGGGACCCAAGGGTACCTGATAAGGTTACACACTTGGGGGTTAAAATCAGGGTGTGTCTGAAGGAACTGCTTGAGACCAATTGGGCCTCTTTACTTGATGGAACCAAGCAACAATTAGAATGTTTGAAAGGTCTGCATCTGTCACTGGTGGGGAGGTGTAACGTTATAAAAATGAAGGTGCTACCCAAAATCTTGTATTTCTTTAGAGCAGTTCTGCTTGAAGTAAGACTGGTACAGTTGCAAAGTTCACACTCTATTAGTGCCAAATTTATTTTGGGACAGGGCAAATCCTGCAGAGCAGTCAAATTCATGACACTACCTCGCAGTGGGGGGGGGAGGGCAGTCCCTAATTTTACATTTTATTATTTTGCGTGTATTTTCCAAAATATGCATATCCTGTTAACAGGGAAGGAGGTGGGCAACGAGGCTGAAGCACTGTCAATAATCAGATGCTACTCGGGGCAACAGCTAAGAACTGCTTATTAACGTTTTGGGAACCAAGTTACTATTAAAAAAAACAGATTTAAAGTCCTGATAGCAGCATTTAAATTTTGGAAGGTGGTCCGGTGTAGCTTTCACATCAAGGGGATATGTTTTTATACACCTACGCATGCTTCAGCTTTATTACCAGCTATCTTATTGGGACCCGATAATGGATAGATGGAGATCCAAGGGAATAAAGCTAATTGTTCACTTTTATGACAATGGGGGCCTCTCCTCTTTTTCTTATCTGACTGAAAAACATGTATTGGAAAGAACTTACTTTTTTAAATATCGACAGGTCAGGGACTTTCTATATAGGGGGTAGAAGCCGCCAATCCCTTGGTTGAGGCTATAAGTGGTCTGGCCAAGATAGGTGTACTATAAAATTGCTTGTTAGATACACAGCAGTATAATTTAACGGATCAGGATCTTAAATGGAGCTATTGGTTGGGTTGGCACTGCGTATTTATGGAGCCTGCTATAGATATGGTGGAAAGGATTTTGGTTTCTGCCAAGCTAAGGGCACAACATTACAAGACGATATTCGGTCTGTATCATACCCCATCAAAAATGTTAAAATGGGGTGGTACTAATGTCAGGAAATGTGTTCAATGTGGGGCAGAGGAGGCTGATATAGTTCATATATGTTATGCATGTACCTACCTAGCACAACTGTTGAGACACATTGATGGGTTTATGACTGTGATCATGGAGATTGGTATTAATATTCCATCTGAAGAAATGCTATTAGGGGATGGAGACGCCTCGTCACAGGGGCAGGGGGTCCGAACATTTTGGTATTTCATTTTTATGGCCACAGAAGTGGCAAGGTTATGTATTGCTTCCGTTTGGTTACAGAGAGACGCCCCTATGTTTGAAATGTGGAGGGCTAAATTTTATGCGGTGTAAAATTTAGAGTATAGCCTCTTGTTACACAGATTTGGGGCTCCATGATTGAGCATATAAATTTGTAAAATCAAACGTATTTGCCTAGAATTATTATATTTTTTTTTGCTGTTATGGGCAATATTGCTTATTTAACTGCTGGCTATCATTAGTACTGTACATGTTTTGTTCCTTACTTGTCTAAAGTATTGATGCGCATGGTATGATGATTCATGTTATGGATTGAATTAAAATAAACAAATCACAATCTTCATCACTCGCTTGTCGCATATTCTTAGCAAGTTCATCATATTCAAAGTTTAACCAAATATTTACATTTCCAATCCTTCCCAAAGATTTCCTTGTGTCATCATGGAGAAGTGTTTTACAAACAGGTTGTCCTTTAATGGAAGAAAGTTGTAGTAGGTCTCCAAATACAATTAGATGCTTTGCTGCAAACAGAACATCGTAATCTGTTTTTAAAATCTGTTGCATTCTCAAGTGTATAAATGCAAGCATTAAGTTTGAGACCATGCTCACCTCATCAATGATTAAAAGTTTCATTCTCTTTAGTACTCTTGATACTTCATAACAAGCTTCTCCAGATAGCTTCTGATATTTTAATTTATTATCGTGTTCAACAGGTAGCATAAATAATCAATGTAAAGTAATACCTTTAATGTTGTGTGCTACTAATCCAGTTGGAGCTGTTATGACACAAGATAAATGTGATTCTGTAGTTTTGTGTTGATAACTGGTCAAAACTTTAATTAAAAAATGTTTTCCTGTTCCAGCTTGACCACTGATGTACAATAGAATAGGTTTAAATGATGAACATTCGTATTCTAATTTTTCATGCAGCAAACCATGTTGTACCTGTTAGATATATTTATTTTTGTTCAATGTTTAGTTGTTCTTTTAACTTTTCCAACTGAAAAAGAATCTGTTCTGCTTGTTGCATTTCAGTTTCTACCTCATTTATGGCTATTGCTGCTTTATTTTCAATAATTGGTTGTCTTAGTGGATCTTGACTCAGTGGACCAGAACTTAGACTGCCTTGTGAACTTTCTCTAGCTATTTCAGCTGCAATAGTACTTTCTTGTTCAATCTCATCATTTAACATTTGTAGACAAGTTGGAAAAATTGTGCACTGAATGCTGTCTTTCGTTGCAATAAAAGAATCTTCATAGCAGTCGAAATCTCCAAGTAATTATTTTTTCCACGGCTTGAACAGTTGCAGAAGTGCTAAATAGAAAAATTCTCACTTATCTGGATTTTCGCAACTGAGTTTCCTGTGGTTAATAAGATTTCTTTTGGCATGTTTGACTAATCATCCGTCACATCCAATTACTGTATATTTTTCTTCTTTTATATTTTCTAAAGCATTCTTTTTTAAACCTGTAATGTTGAAGTATGTCATAAAGATATAGGTTTCCAAGATGTGGACATCTTTTTAGATAGTATACATCCAACATATTAGTTTTGACAATATCAGTACTTTCCGGTTTATGCTGTGCTAAGTTTTTAATTTCTTGTAAAGATTTCAATACTCTATTCCGTGTGGAGGCAAGACCTAGACTTACCCAAATGATTCATCTTGACTTTGAATATAAACTAGCTGAGCTCAACTGAACATTCATAGGATCCAATCTCTCAATGTGAAAGCATTTTCAAGCTGAAGCTGTACAATTTATTGCTAAGACTCTTCTCTGATGAAATTTCTTTCCACATCTCTTTCATCTCAGTTTTTTCAATATATGATGTAATATAACGAGCAACAACAATTGAATTATCTGCAACACACTGAATATCCATGTTTGCATTCCACATTTTCAAAATAACTGGATTGTAGTCATTAATGTATTTTGAAGCTTCTTTTTAAGTTGTATGTATTCTTCTGAGATTTCTGAGCTATTTTATGTCTTACTGCGGAAAGAAAACTATTTACTCTTCCTTTAGAAATTGTAGGATGTTGGAATCTAAAATAACATTTTTGTAAAAAATTTCCCTTTACATTTGTATCTCCATCTGCAGTATTACCCACATCGATGACTTTGAAAGCGTTAAACTTGTTGTCTCAAGCTCTTGTCTCCCCCATCTCTTGGAATGGCACATGTAACATACTGTTCCATGAGAGACAAAACAGTTTCATCACTATCTGTTCCAAATTTCAGTGCATTCTTTATCCATAATAGCATGTGTATATGAAGAGCACCTCTGGCTTTGTACTCCTTTCGCCAAAAGAAGTATGTTACCGCTCCAAGAGGTGGAATGTTTTTTTGCAGATAAATAACATCATACTTTGAAACCTATGGTTAAAATACCTGCACACATTTACAGGATCTAAGGAACAGAGTTCTCCAGCTGTCTTCAATTCAATGTTTTTAACATTGAATGTGTTTCTCATAGAAATTCAAGTAAATCTTCCCACACATATTCAGCACAACTAAGGGCCCAATTCCAAACTCATTCAGAAGGGCTCCAAACAGAATTCGGAAGAAGCGAATCTGATTCGGAGCATATTTTCCAGTCTGAATCATCTCCCATTCCGAACGACCAAGTATGATTTGAGGAAGCCGTCCGCGCTGCCCGAATCATTTCCGACCTGAATCAGTCAGTCCGAGTTTTTCGGAGCTAAGTCGTGCAGCTCAATGGGAACGGCTTTGGAATGAGAAAGTATGATGAACAATCCTGACAGCCATACCGACTTGGTTTTGCCAGGACGAAACAGCTGCGGGAATCGGACTCCAGGGGGCCGTGGAAGTCCCCCTTCACCCGGGGTCCTACAAATCAGTTGTAGGGGGGTACTCATGGGTCCCCCTTCTCCATGCATGCACAGTGTGGTGGGCATCATGGGGTGCCCTCCACAGGGTGCACGCTTTTTCCCACCCACCCCTTTTTGCAATGGGAGCCTGTATACACTTTCGGTACATAGGCTCCAATTGAGTTCAATGGGAGTCCGACCGAACCAAGTCCTTCACTATACGGACACATCACTCGCGGCGTCATTTAGAAAGCTCTCTGGATCCCAGGCATCCGGAGGGCTTTCCAAACTAGATCTGAATTGGGCCTTAAGTGTTACAAGCCATGTAGGAGTACCTATGTTTCTTAGCATGCATTTAAGTTCGCCATGGCAACAATACCAATACTCATTGGTACCACGTTGACATGCCATCAAATTAATTAACTGAGATTCTAACTTTTCATCTCTTTTTTCAACTTTGTCCATGAACTGTTTTGTAGAAACATGTTGAAGATGTACTCCTGTTTTTAATATGTGGTTTACTGCATATGAAAGTGGAGCCAAATAGCTTTCAAAGAGGAGATGAAATATATATGGAATGCAGTGTCAAAATCTTGGATCTTCAAAATATGTTCTTGTTGATCAGTTTTCTGAAGCTGGTCATCATATTTTCCACATTCTCCAGTGAGGAATAGCTGTGGAAAACAACGTGCTTCTAAACATCTTTCCAATACGCTCATGGGAGTTCCCTCTGCTTCTTTCATCTGAAATAGTTCAATACTGTTTCCTATTATTTCTTTTGAATGCAGAGGATGTATTGTATACTGTTAATAAATCTCTTCAGTCCTGCACTTGTCCACTTTTTCAATTTGGACACTTGAAATTATTGCCTCATCTGTAAGCATATTACCTCTTCATCAATATTTAATTTTTTTAATACATATTATTCTGTACCAGGTGTAATGTAGCCTTTTGAAGTTTATTAACATCTACAAACTCTTGCCAGATTGTTCAACTCTGTTGGTACACCATTTACTAGAATAACTACTGGCTCATTTTCTTCTTTGTCTACATTAACAGTTTCAATGTTTTTCTGAAAATCTAAAGGTAAGCACACAACTCTTCCTTTGATACCTTTTTGTAAATCTGTTGGTGGCAGCTTCCCTGTTTTAGTCTCCATTTGAACTATGGCCTGAAATGGATGGACAGATTGAATAAGAATACACTTATATGTAATTAAATCTGCCAATTCCTAATAGGTACTAACTCTAAGTTGTTATGTACTGCTCTAGCTGGCATTTTGTTTTCTTCTAATTTGTTGTAACAGTATTTATAAATAACTTGATCACTACCCAATTCAAACTGACTTTCTACCAACAAATTAACACCAATTTGCTGCTACTTATCATTGTTTTCCTTTTCACTTTTTAAATATAAATTAACATTTCTAATTTGACTTCTATAGTGAGTACATCAACAACAAATCAAATATAGTTTGGTTTTTCAGATGAAACTGTGTTAAACTTTGTAATTTCTTCTGAAAACTCATCAACACTAATCTCTTTCTTGTGCTCTTCAACACCTACACTTGTAAAATTCTCAGTTTCTCTACACTCATCTTCTGATCCAAAAAAAGAAACTGTATATCATCACACACTTTCTCTATATCAGATACAGAACCGTGCAAAAGAGCTGAGTTCACATGACTTAAACATAATGCAGGACTTTTTACATAGTAAAGTCTCCTTACCAACTTCCGTATTTCAGTTTGGTGTACAGCTAACATTCTGAAATGATGAAAAGTACTTTGGCACACTTTTCTTGAAAGACAAATAAGAGAATGACCTTGCAACTTCATTGTCAGTGAAATTGCTCTCTCCCCCTCGCAGCTCCACCATCAAGTGAGGCCTTCCCCCGAGCCCCTGCACTCTCAAGTGCTGGTGTTCCAGGCCCTCCTCCACCCACAGGTTTTACCTGCGCCTGATCCTCCTCAACCTCTCAGCGGCGTTCAACACAGTCTCTCACCTCACCCTAATATGCAGACTCCACGATGCAGGGATCCAAGACAAGTCCCTCAACTGGATCTGCTCCTTCCTCTCCGGCAGAATGCAGCGGATCAGACTCCCCCCTTTCCTTTCCTCTCTGACCCTACAGCTACCACCTGGGGAGTACCCCAGGGGTCCTCCCTCAACTCTACACTCTTCAACTTCTACATGGCTCCGCTCGCCCCCATCGTCAGAACCTACGGACTCAACATTGTGTCATACGAAGATGACACCCAGGTCATTCTCTCCCAATCCCACGAACCCAATTCCGCGAGACACAATCTTCAAGATGGTATGGATGCCGAAGTAAAATGGATGAAAAACAGCTGCCTACAACTAAATATCATTTTTAAGAAACAAGGTCCCATTCAATTTAAAGATAGGTATAATCTCACAATTTTCCAATCAAAAATTGGATTATATGTTTTATTCAAAAAATGATTCAGATATAATACAATTGCTACGAACCAAAATACATGTGGTGAAATAAGTGAGCAGCCCGTGAGTTGTAAAAGGAAATCAGCCGATTTCCTAGCCGCAGGCAAGTGACTTAAAATGTGACTTTTTGTGTTTGTGAGAATAAAGGTTATTGAAAGTCACAATTGAACAACATCTCGTACTCAAATAAAATTTACAATGTATTATTAGGAGATTAGAGATGTGTGTCGACGACGTTTCGATCCCCAAAGTAGTGGTGGGATCTCTTCAGGACTAACCGATTGATGAAATGCCTGGGAAAGTATGCCTGGGTAGGTAGGGAAGGAAGGGGGGGAAAAAGGGGGTAGAAGAAAAAAGAGAAGAGGGAAAGGGTTATTAAAAATAGAAAGGAAAAGGTAATATCAAAATGAAGCATACCAGGGTAAGGATGCACTGGAGAGGGAGAGCAATGTGCATGCTAGGGATATATACGCAGGAAGGGTGAGAAGGATTGGGGTGGAAGGAAAAATAGAATGTGAGGGAGCAGCAAGGGGAGGAATGATACCAGAATTGGGGTGTGAGTGTAAGAGAGAACGGAGGGAGGAATGGGCAGAGAAAGTGAAGGTGGAGTGGGATAGTGCCTTGGGAAGGGTGGAGGGAAGGGGAAAAGGGAAAAGAACTTACTGTGCAATATACCGCTGGAGAGCGAGAGTTACAGCAGGTGAATGAGCTAAAAGGATCTCCTGTGCCACAAGGGAATTTCTGTGGGCGAAACAAGGGGGGGAGAGAATGAAGGGGATGAAGTGTCAAGGAGCCGCAAGGGGACCGGAGGAAGTGGAGGGTAATAATTACCTGGAATTAGCGTAATAGGACTATAGGAACCGTCAAGATTGAGGATGGTGGAGAGTTAAGTCTACGAGCACTCATTCCGTGTGGCCGGACAGCGGAAATCCAGTCTTAGGTAGTGGAGCAGTGGAATTCCTGGAGGCAGGAGAAATTAATTAGGGGGGGTTGGTGTGGTGAATGGAGTGCCGGTGAGCGGCGTAATGAGTTGTAGCAGGCCAGCGCGGTAGCCGTTAATGGGGTGGGATAACAATTACCTGGGAATTAAGCCAGGAACTGGATAGGTCCTGGTACGGGAAAAACGGCAGAAAATTCGCCGCGAGTAAAGAATCCTTCGTGCTGGAAAACGGAGAGCCAAGACTGTTCACGCCAATGGTGGGTAATCTGTGGGCGGGAAAGGGGGAGTAAGTGCTGGTAGTACGGAGAAGGCCGAGGGTTAGTGGGGGGCCGATGATCGTTAGAGGGGCGATCACAGTACCTGAAGGGTCAGCTGGTTCTCCGTAGCGAGACTGGGCTCGAGTAGAAGTTCCCGGGTCTGCAGCGAGTGTCGGACCGGAAGGGGCAGGTCATATGAATTCTCCTACGTAGGAGAGGGTGTGTGACGAGGGGGGCGTGTCCCGAGTAGTAAGTGCGATAGAAAGGGAGAAGAGACACGGGACGGGGAGAGACGGACGGCGTTGTGAGGTTAAGAATGAAGAAGAAGGAGTAAATACATACGAATAGGAAGGCAAGGAGGGGAATACATGTGGAGAGAGGGAGAGGGGGCCCGGAGCAGGGAAGCAATGATAATGAGAAATGAAGTAGATTCGGGAAAGAACAAGGTAGGGTAATAATAGGGAGGAGTACATTAAGAGTAAGAAAGGCAAGAGTTAGCCGATCGTGCTACAAAGAGTGAGGGGTGGAAGGAGGTACAGGGGGTCCCAGGCGGGGGTGGGGGGGGGGGGTGGGCAATTGGAAATCAGGCACTGTTGGCGAGGGGAGGTGTAAGGTTGAAGAGTGAAGGTGTAGAGAATTGGATATATCGAGAAAGGGTAAAAGGAATAAAAGAGATAAAAAGAGGGGGGGGGGGGCAAGACAGTCACAGTGTATGGACAACATATTCATACAATGATAGCTTATTACAGAAGATTGGACCAGTCCTCCTGACGATTAAGCCCGGTGTGCAAACTGTCAGTACGAATTATCCATTTTAATTCCTCTTTGTCCAAGAAAGCAGCAATGTTAGTGTTCCTTGGGGGTTGTTGGACCACGTTAATGACTTGCCATCTGATGTCGTCCTCAGTGTGGTTCAGGTTGGTGAAATGATCCACAAGAGGCGCATTAGGTGTTTTGCAGCGTATACGGCTTCTGTGTTGGCAAATCCGGATCCTGATCTTTTGTGTCGTTTGTCCAACATAAATCAAATCACAGGGGCAGGTAATAGCATATATCACATTGATAGTGTTACAATTTGAGAAATGTGAGAGAGTGACATCAATGTTACCATGCACAAATTTTTTCGTGTCTTTAGTGAAATTGCACACACTGCAATTACCGCACTTGAAATGGCCTAGCAGTGGTGGTAAACCCCATGCACCTCTAAGGGATTGGTCCTTTGTCTTGTTGGAAAGTGCTGCCCTTACAAGGTGGTCTTTTATGTTTTTGCTTTTTTTGAAAGCAAAAAGAGGGCGTTCAAAATTCAAAATGCCGGCGTTAATTGTTGGCCAGTGTTTTAGAATGCATTTCCTAACTGTGTTTGAGATGGGTGAAAAGGTGGTCACGCAAACTATCTTGTCGTCCCTTCTTTTCTCTTTGGGGCTAAGTAGAGTCTCCCTTGGGCAATACCATGCTCTTTTAAGGGCTTTTTTCACTAGTTTGCGTGGGTAGCCTCTGTTGGTCAATTTTTTGGAAAGGATGGAGGCCTCCGCAAAATAATCTTTTTTAAGATAACAATTGCGGCGTATCCTAAGAAATTGTGAGTAGGGAAGGGAGTCTCGCAAGGCTCTGGGGTGATGGCTGTTGTAAGATAGTAGAGTGTTCTTTTCTGTGGGTTTGCGATAAAGCGTAGTATAAAGACCGCCATTGTGAGCTTTGATAGTTAGGTCAAGAAAGGCAATTTCGTCTCTACTATTGTTAACAGTGAATTTGAGGCCATTGCAGTGTGAGTTGAGCCAGTCTTTGAATTCAGTGAGGTTCTCCTCACTGTTGTTCCAGATCAGGAAAATGTCGTCAATGTACCGCTTCCATTCCAGAATAGAGTTTCTGAAAGGGTTCATGGGAGATAGTATGCGGTATGTCTCCAGCCAATCCATATAAAGTATGGCAAAATTTGGAGCAAAAACGGCACCCATACTGGTACCCTTCACTTGTTGATAGTAGTTGCCATCAAAAAGAAAGAAATTCTTAGTCAGACAAATTTTGAGGAGCTTTATGATGAAAGAAGTAGGGACAGTGTGGGGTTGAGGTCTAGAGTTAAGGGTAATACCAATTATGTGAATGCCTTCCTCTTGAGGGATATTCGTGTATAAAGATTCCACATCAAGGGTACAAAGTAGATTGTTAAGAGGGTCAAAGGGGAGTTCTTCTACAAGATTGACCATGGCCATGGTGTCCTTAATGTAACAAGGGGTTTCGGGTACAAATTCCCTGATAAAAAAGTCAATGTAATTCCCTAGGGGTTCAAGTATAGAGCCGCAACCGGAGACGATAGGTCTTCCAGGGGGGGTAGTAACATTTTTGTGAATCTTCGGTAGGGTGTAAATAACCGGTGTGCGTGGAGACTTTGTGTTAAGGTACAAAAATTCTTTTTTACTCAGGAAGCCTTGTTGAACGCCCTCCTCTGTTGCATCAAGGATTAGTTTTTGTATCTCATTGGTGGGGTCACAGGGAAGTCTTAGATAGTGTTCAGGTATAGATAGTTGTCTTAAAATCTCTTGCTTGTATATATCTATGTCTTGGAGAACAATACCACCACCCTTATCAGCAGGCTTGATAATCAACTTGTCCATATGTTTAAGTTCTTGTAACGCAGACTTCTCTTGAATTGTGAGGTTATATGGGATAAATCTACGTGTGTGTTCAAGCCCTGAGATTTCCTTAAGAATATACACTTATTATACATATTACAACTAAATATCAACAAAACAGAAGTACTCATCATCGGCCCAAACCCCGACGCATGGAACAACACCTGGTGGCAGACTCGACTATGCCAACACACTCTACGCCGGAATTAACAAAAACCTCACCCGCAAGCTACAGAACATCCAGAACACCGCCGCAAGACTGGTCTTCGACCTGCCAAGACACTGCCACATCTCCCAGCACCTATGCACACTCCACTGGCTCCCCATCGAAGCTAGAACCACCTTCAAGATGCTTTCCCACGCCCACAAGGCCCTCCACGACTCCGGACCAGCATACCTGAACAGCCTACTCAAATTCCACGCACCCCAGTGGACAGTACGATCTGCCCAGCTCTCCTACACTGTTGTCCCCCGCACTATAAGACCAGATTGGGAGGCCGCTCCTTCTCCTTCCTCGCAGTATGAGCCTGGAACGCCTTGCCGCTCCACCTCAGACAGACATCGCTCCCCATGTTCGCAAGAAACCTCAAAACCTGGCTCTTCAACAGACCCCCCCTTGATGGACTGGAGCCTGCTAACCCCACCCCCCCCAGTGCCTTGAGACCCTTATGAGTGAGTAGTCGCGCTTAACAAATGCCTGATTGATTTAACGATTGAACTTAGTATATTTTACATGGATCTAGTCCTTGTAACATCTTAATCTTCTGTATAACACTTTTTTGGCATATCCTTGTGGAAACAATTGTAATATGTGAATAGATTCCTGTTGAAAACTGTAAATACTGCTACAATCCCACTTACATACAGGAGCTTGTGAACACCTCCCTTGAACTTCTTCAGCTATTACTACTTCCACATTGCTAAAAACCATTTTTCCTTTGGAATCGGAGAACCATGATTCATCTCATAGCATCAACCACTAGTATCAACTGCATGTACTAATGTGTTCTGCTGAAAATAACTTTCTTCATTAAAGAAAGGCTCAGTACAGGAAGTGTGCTTCCATTCACCACTGAAAGTTTTACAGAAGTTACTTCTATTAACCAGTGTTTTTCTTTTACTTTTCTTCTTCATAAACTCCATTGTTTTGTCCAATGTTCTCATTCTCTTTAATATTAATATACATAATTTAAATTTTTATCTCAAAAGCCTTATTTACTACACTTCTGTTGCTTTTTCTTATAAGCTGCTTATCTTTTTTCATTTTTTTTTACAATATTTCAATAAATTGCGTACTACTCTACTTCTGAACATTCTTTTTCTTATGTCCCTATATTCTTTTAGCCCTCTTGTTGTATTCATTGTTTTTCCATAAAATGATTTTGTTTAAACATCTGCATTCTCATTTTGCTTCTCAAATGTTGTAAACCTTTTCTTTTTCATTTCAACATTATCAAGATTACTGTTTTAAGAAACTGTTTCATTCTCTTACCAGAAGTCTTTTTTTCACTTTTCCTGAAGTAGTTCTTTTTTTTTCTTGCCTTCTCTTTGGATCTTTTCTTGCCATCCTTAATTTTTTTTCCCAATAAAACTAAATATTTAAAAAACAAAGATTTGTTATAATAGTTTGTTAAATCATCTCATATTTTAGAAATAATTATATGTTATTTTTCATAATAATGACTAAACAGTTGCTTTAAATTACATTGGAAATCTCTCCATAACAACTAAATATTTAGGATATTGTACTTTACACATTAGCAAACCTGTCACAAGAGTACTTAAACCTTTAAACAGTGACATGGGAAGGATTGTCTATTTTAAATTTACCTAGGTCTAACATTCTCAGGAGTCTGTGAAAACTAAACCTGCAAATATTTTTGTATGTCTGTACTTCTACATGCATTCTCCCATGTGTTATATAACTGAAAATGCTAGACGTTTGAAACACAGGTATACAAAGTAGCCTACTCCCTCTACCAACCTGTTTTAAACCTCACTTTTCTCTTGAAGCTTCAATATTCACCAACTGCTCAGAATGTGGGGCTTAGCCAAACATAAAACAGCAACCCTTCCCATGAAGAAAATATGTCAACCAGTAGCAAAAGCTACCATCTTCAGATGTATAGCACATGGGAGAATACATGTACAAATGGACACATACCTCAGTCACGAGAGCATGCAGACCTTTAAAGTTGACAAACTGCTCCTCCCATTTCAAGGAGACACCTAAATTTATAAAGGCGACTTCAAGGGTACATTTCCACAGACACATATGAAGTAGCCTAATCCCTAATCCCACTGCCAACATGTCTTAACGCTCACTTTTCTCTTGCAGGTTCAGTTTTCACCAACATTTCAAGCAGACACCTAAATTTATCTGGCCTACTTCGAGTGTACCTTCTCACAGACTCATACAAAAAACCCTTATCACTAATCCCTCCTTCAACATGTCTTAAAACTCAGTTTTCTTTTGCAACTTCAGTTTTCACCGACTCCTGAGAATGTTGGACCTAGCTAAATTTAAGATAGCAATCCTTCTCATGTCACTGTTGTAAGTCTCACCATATTCCTGAAAACATGCAAGTATGTGTCTGTGCCTCTTGCTAGTGGTTTGATAAATAAAATGAAACATACAAATAGTTGTATACCTTTGTTTAAGATATCTAGCATCTTCAGATGCATAACACATGTGAGAATGCATGTACAAGTACACACATATGTCAGTCACAAAAGCATGCAGACCTTTAATAGACTTGACAGACTGCACTTTCCATTTCAAGCAGACACATAACTTTATAAGGCCTACTTCAAGTGTACATTTCCACAGACTCATCACTAGTCCCTCTGCCAACATGTCTTAAAGCTCACTTTTCTCTCACAGCTTCAGTTTTCACCAACTGCTCAGAATGTTGGGCCTAGCCAAATTTAAAACAGCAACCCTCCCAAGTCACTGTTGTACTCTCACCATGTCTCTGAAGGCATGCATGTGCCTGTCTGTGCCTTTTGCTAGTGGCATGAGACATAAATAGAAGCATACAAATAGTTGAATACCTGTGTTTCACTGCGCATGCTCTCTAAATTTGTGTAGAAGAAAGTGTCTGCATTCCTTTATGCTCATAAAACAGGATATCTGGATATTCAACAGTCTATTTGAGAAGCTCTATAACATCTACATAAATAACACATGATTGCCTGTGTGACCGAATGACAGAGCAGAACTGACAAGATTTGTATGTATTCCTTTCTCTTGATAATACCGGGCACATGAGTACCAAGTTATATAGACTGGGATGCAGTTTAATACATCTGCCAACATGTTTTAGACCTCAGTTGTCTTTACTTCATTCCTTAGAGACTAATGAAGCACACATATTATTTCAGTACAATAAAACAAACAACAATACACGTTTCTACATTTCATAACATATTTCAAACATCACATTTCTCTAATGTTTTGCAAGCTTTATAAATAACGCTTTACAAACTTACAAATATCATTACAAACAATGAAGCACTCCTACACAATATATAACACACCTTACACATTTGTAACTCACCTCAGAAATACTTTTGCAAAATATGAAAATGTCTCAAACTCCGAAAAGTTTTTCTTTCCAACACAGTAAATGTTGTGCACTACTCTCAACAAGGAAAAAACAGTAATGGCAAACTGTCCCTCTCTTTTCCACACAAATGAATGTAACAAATCGAAAAGCTCCCTTCATTTGTTCAAATTATAAAACCCTCTTCTATTGGATGCACATTTTAACCCTTTATTATTCTAAGAATGCCCAATCTGCTTCTCTAACTTACTGGAGTCGTGGCTCCATTGCAGTGCCATAGTGTAGGCTCGCGTACAAAACGCAAATCATGACGGGAGTTCAAAAACTTATTTCCAAAAATACTAGTATTACTTTTTAAGAACATACCACTTCTAAACATAGTACTGATTTGGGAAAACTTACTTTGAAAGCATATCGCTTATATATAAGTAACCATTTCATATTTTAAAACCATAGTTAAATTGCAACCCTTCCCCTATTCTGCTTAAGCCTAGTTTCTATGCTAACAGTTTTTTGCAACATTCAACTGTACTGGCAGGTCACAGGTTCACCATATTTTCAACTTCAGCACACTACCTTACAAATGCAAATAGCAGGTGTGATTGAGTCTTCTAAATACTAGCTTATCCTTTCTACTGTACCTTTCAAAGTTTTTTCTATAACCAATAAGAAAGATCCTTTTTCTACAAAGTAACATGCAATCTATTTTTGAATACACAATGTTATGAACAGCCAATCAGTTATCTGCATTTTCAAAAACAGCATCTAAACCAACATTTTAGATACATATCACTCTACCAACTGACTAACTCAACTACAGATTTTTTCTGATGCCTTGCACTCATCCCTTAAAAATGTTAACAGTATGGATTGTAGGATACAGCTATTTTTTCTGGGGCAAAAGGTATACTGAACACAGAGGTACATACCTAGGTTTGCAAGATGTGGATATTAAATAGTTTGCACAGAGAGGATTAAAGTGGCACTAATTGCTGCCTTTGATTAAAACCTTCTATCATCTCCAGCCCCCTGACCTCATGATTGTGCACTGTAGTAACAATGACCTAGGCACATTGACTGGGGTAGGGATGGAAATCCTAATTAAGGATACCTTTGCACAAATTATGTCGCTTTTCCCTCACACTATCTTTGTATACTCTAAGATATGGAAGTAGTCAAATCAATTCTGTCCACAGATTGAGAAGGCTAGGAAGAATGTCAATAAAGCTGTTTCTGCTTACCTCACGGACCATAACATGGGCACTATCTATAACAGCTATATACTTTTTGACATGCATAACATCTACAGAAGTGATGGAGTTCACTTTACAGATGAAGGGAACAGAGTCTTTCTCAAAAACCTCAAGCTGTGTATCTCGCACTTACATGTAGCTGCAACAAAGTCATAATAAACACAACAGCTCTTCTTAAAGCCACCCTATAACCCAACATTGAAAGATATATATTTTTTAACGTATATACACTCTTTTAAAATATTTTCTGGATTCGCGAACCCGTTGTGAATCTGCAAAACAAAAGCACAAATTCAATGTACTACAACACATTTCACTTTTCAAGTTTAACCTGTAATTTATATTTTTTTATATTATTTCTAACTCTACCAATTTTAATTTGATTATTAACTTCAATCTCCCTAGCTCTATGAAAAAGTTCACAACTGCAACACTACCTCCGGAATTCTATGCTATATAACTATTTATTTATGGTGGATCTGCAAACCCAGCACGCCGTTACACGGGGGGCTGAGCTGAGAGCCACGATAGGGTTGCGACTCCTACCACGAGAGAAAGAAAAAATAATACCCCTAGTTCCATATGGCCATTTTTGCCCCGGGGACCCCATCCCCTGGGTCCACACAATTTCCTTATTAAAAATTATATTTATGGAGGGGTGCCGCGCATCCCTCTCTCAAGGCCGATTATGGCCTCGGGGACCCCATACCCCAAGGCTCGACCATTCTGTTTTTGAAAAAAAAGCAGAAAAAGGGAGAGGGGCCGAGTGGCCACCCTCCCTGACATTGTCTGTCCCGGGGACCCCATTCCCCGGGGCATGGCTATATTTAAAGGGACCTCGAGGGGGAGCCTGAAGGCCCCCACGGTCTTGGCTGGCTCCCGCCTCCTGCTAGAGCCATCTTTGCTTTTTACCCCCAAGAGAGCTGCTGACAAGCAGCTCCATGTAGGCAAAAAGCAAAGTACCCCACTGTGAACCATTGAGAGCAAAATGCTCTCACTTGTTCACAGTGAACCACTAGTTTGCTATGGTATGGTGGGACCATTGTTCCTATTAAAGCCCTGGGGAGGTGGTCCCCAGTGCCGGGGGTCTTTAACAGACCCCCTTTTTTTATTAATCTGTGCCCCAGGGAGGTGGTGGTACCTGGGGTAGTGTGAGGGGGCCTGAGCCCCCAAACACTATATTTTTTAACTTAGCCCCGGGGAGGTGGTGGTCTCCAAGGCTGCAGGGGGGCCACATGGCCCCCTGCTTTTAATGTAAATAGCCCCGGGGATGTGGTGGTCCCTGGGGATGCATAGGGAGGGGGTAGGACCCCCATGCTTTTTTAGAAATTAAAAGCCCCAGGGGGGTGGCAGACTCCAGGGCTGTGAGGGGGCCTTGTGCCATCCACTTCATATTATCACATTGCCCTGAGAACCTGGCCCACCTAGGAGCTTAAAAAAAACAAATGCTTTTTTTGGCCCTTGGGGTCCCTGTGGGACCCCCTGAGTAGGCCTAGGGGGTCAGGATGTTTCTACCCTGCACCCTTTTCTTGTTTTGTAATGTTTTTTTCTGGGGACTTGTTTCAACTGGGTCACAAGATGTCTGCCAACACTTCCTGGTTGGAAGTGTTGGCTGCCAATCAGATTGCAGGCTTGTGCTCTGGAGGGTTTGCAGATCCTTCATGGTGAAATATGGATCTCTGTCAAAATTTTAATTTCTCTGTATCTACTGAGTGGATTTACACCATTTAACAAAAAGAACACTTTCTGGACCAAGAGCTACCATTTACCAAATTTGGTGTAATTCCTTTCAGCAGTTCAGGCAGTAGCCTTGCCTAAAATTTCCCACAGAAATTAACATAGAGAAAACGAGTTTTGGATCCTCGTTTGATGAATCACCCCGAAACTTTCAACACAGAAGCTGAAGTGAGCAGTCAATTAGTTTTAAAACATTCGTGAAGATTTGTCAAACGACGCCAAAGAAATTGGCAAATCAAAAAATGCTTTTCCTATGGAAACTAGGTCTTAACTATAACTACCAACTGGCAACCGCTAGTAGGTATTATATATATATAGATATATATTTACTGAAAAAACTATAGGTTTCTGGCATGTTATAGTTAGTTGGACATTTCAGAGAAATTCGAACGTTATAGTTAGTAGAGCTAACTATAACTTGCACCACTGCGATGCACTGCTGATGACGTCACATATTACATCACTCATGACATGGTCAGTGACATCACTGATGACATCACTGATGACAACTCAAATGATATCAGTGATGACATGTCATGAATGATGTAATGTGTGACGTCTTCAGCAGTGCATTGCGGGGGCGTGAGCTCTACTAACTATAACGTTCAAATTTCTCTGGTTTTGTACGAGTGAAATGTCCAACTAACTATAACGTACCTGAAACCTATGGTATTTTCAGTGAATTTCCAAGGTTTTTTAAATGCTAATTTCTAACTATAACGTCCCTGAAACCTATGTTTTTTTCAGTGAATTTCAAAGGGTTTTTAAATCTCCATCTCTTCCTTTCTGTCACTCATACTCTTTATCTCTCTCACTCTCTATCTCTTCCTTTCTCTCTCTCACACTCTTTCTCTGTCTCTTCCTCTCTCTCTCATTCCTTCTTTCTCTCTCTCTTCCTCTCTCTCTCACTCTTTCTCTCTCTCTCTTCCTCTCGCTCACACTGTTTCTCTCTTTCTCTCTCTCTTCCTTGTATCTCACTCTTTCTCTGTCTTCCTCTCTCACTCTTTCTTTCTTTCTCTCTCTTCCTCTCTTTCACTCTTTCTCTCTTTCTCTCTCCTTTGCTGGACGCATAATGCATCATCTTGTTTTTCTTTTTGTCTCGCAAGCTGTGATTCACAAATTGTCGAGGAATGACACGCCATGGCATGTACAATTTTTTACACACATAGTTTTATTTGTTGTTGTTTTGTTTTAATAAAATGTTTTATATGTAAATCCATACATGACTAAGATTCTTATTTGTCCTACCTCACAAGCATCTTTTTTATTAAAACTGCAACACCAGCCAATTTGTTAGGCTCCACATTTAAAAATGTTCCTGTCACATTTGTTTGTGGAAGGTGAGCGGGGATGGCGGACAAGGAGCTGCTGCTGGTGGATGTTGGAGTAGTGTTGGGTGTCCGACCTGCATCATCGTTGCCTCCATTGCATCTCTTCTCAGAGACCTGCAAGCCGGCAGGCTGGCTCGTAAAAGTGCGGGCCCGAGAAGTCACACCGGAAGAGCTGCGAGCCCACCAGTGGTTCACAGAGGGAGACTTGCAGGCCCAATAAGGTTGTTGGGGGTATGCTGGTGATGTAGGAAGAGGGTGCGTTACCTGCTGATGTGGGGAGAGGCAGCGTGAAAGGGTATCTCACACAGACAGAGATCCTGGTTTGTTTTCAGAGTTGCCTTGGACAGATGCAAGCTGACAGACTCAATCACAAAATGGCTTTTCAATGCTCATTTAGTGTGACTTATCAACAGTTCGTACCCAGTCTCGCAGAGGAACAGCTGCGGCCCCACAGCAGCGTACTAGCTCGCAAAGGTAGAGAGGTGGGAGCCGACAGACAGGCTTCTAAAGCCATAGCCACGACCTGATGACATGAGGAGAGGCAGTGTGAAAGGCATATCTCACACAGACACAGATGCCAGTGTTGCCTCGCACGGGTAAAACTGCGGACCAGATGGCTTCTACACGGAGAGATGCGAGCTGACGGAGTAAATCACAAAATGCCTGCCAACACTTCCTGGTTTCAACAGTTCACAGCCAATGAGCCGCAAGCTCCTGCTCTTAACCCCTCAGCCAATCACATGTCAGAATTCTCAAATATTGATATTGTAAAATGTGATATTTCTCCAAAACTACTGAACAGATTTACACCATTTAAACAAAAGCATGCTTTCTGGACCATCACCTTTCTCCCTGCCAAATTTGGCATAATTCCGTTCAGCAGTTTCACCTGTAGTCTTCTGTAAAGTTTCATATCGAAATTGCAAGGAGAAAACATGTTTTGGAACCTCCTTTTTTCTCAGCCCCTCCTACACCATTCATCCCCAAACTTTCAATATAGGAGCTAATCAAAAAAAGAGAAACTTTTTGTAAAAGTTCATAACGATTCGTCAAACTACGCCAAAGTTATAAGCACATACAGGGCTCCAGGAGGGGGGCCGCGCAACCCTCCTCCCAACATGAGTGATTGCGCTTTTTTTTTCTTTTATAGTTTTTTGGGCTTGAGCAGGCCCAGTGGGTCAGGGTCTTTCTACCCTGCCCCCTTCTCTTTTTTTAATCCTTTGTTTCTCTGTTTTTGGGTGACTCGCTTCTACCGAGCCACAAGATGGCTTCCAACACTTCCTGGTTTAGAGCACTGGCAGCCAATCACAGTGAAGTTCACGCACTGAATTTAGGCTCCGCCCAGATATCGAAAGTTTTATTTTTCTAATTTCTCAGCAACTACTGAACGGATTTACACCATTTAAAAAAAAAAGGTCGCTTTCTGATCCAAGCACTCCCTTTCTTCCAAATTTGGACTAATTCTGTTCAGCAGTTTCAGCTCTAGCCTTGCACAAAGTTTCCTATGGTAAATTGATTTTTTGACTCTTATTTTATGAATTGCTCAAAAACTACTCAACGGATTTACACCATTTAAAAAAAGGTCACTTTCTGAACCAAGCTCTACCTTTTTGCCAAATTTGGGGTAATTCTGTTCAGCAGTTAGGACTGTAGCTCGTCGCAAAATTTCCTATGAAAATTAACATGGATAAAACGCGTTTTGGGACCCCCCTTTTTTCTCAGCCCCCGCTTGACGAATCACCCTCATACTGTCAGTATAGAAGCTGACCTGGAAAGCCTTTTTTGGAGGAGAATTTCAGGAAGATTCATCAAACAACGCCAACGTTATAAGCAAATCAAAAAATGCCTTTCCTATGGAAACTAGGTTCTAACTATAACTACCTACTGGCTAGATAGATAGATATAGATATATAGATATATATTTTCTCCAACTTTTCCGGCAGAGGCAGTCATCCAGTCAGACTCCAACAACGCCGTTTCAGTTTCAGTTTCAAAATATGCTTTAATTGGGCAAATATCAAGGCTGCAACGCGTTTCTGCAGGATCCCCTGCCTTATTCACACAGCAAGCTGATTCTTTGTGGTGACTAATAAAGTGAATCAAACAAGGAACAATTGGTCAGATGGTCTAATGGACATAAAGAAAATACTGCCATGGTATGTTGACAAACAAATCGGATTACATTTTTTTCTTAGTTAATGTTGGATTTGTTGTATACATTTTGTATAGCCATGACAAATACAAATTATAAATACCATGCATTTTATCATCTGCAATCATACTTTTTGAATTTCACATGTTTGTTTCCATTTTTTTATATATAAATTCTTTCTCGTTTTATCTTATCATGTTTATATATTCATGTGTTTTTGTGGTGCATTGGTATAACCAAAGTGTAATCCAAAAACAAAAACAAAAAATGCCTATCCACATGTGTTCAAACATGTCTCCTATGTATAAACTAATCACTGGTTCTCATGGTTTTATACCCAAACATTATAAATACAAAGTGACTGGCCACAAGTCATTAATAACAATTTGCCAATCGTTAATTCCAATGGAAATTTTTACAATACCATTGTTGGCTAATACTTGTATCAAAACTATGTATTGCACATGCTAAGCCAGTCATTCTCCCCCACGCAATTGAGGGCTCATTTGTTGTAGAAAAACAGTGTTAATGCAAATTCAACAATGGATTTATTATTGGCCTTTATAATTATAATTTCATATATAATATAATATAATATAATTATATAAATTATATAATTTAAATATAATTTAATAATAATATAATATATAATATATAAAATATAATATAATTTAATAATAAATATAATTTAAATTATATAAATTATATAAATATATATATAATATAATTTATATATATATATATATTATCTACTGGCGGTTGCCAGTAGATAGTTATAGTTACATCCTAGTTTCCATAGGAAATCTCAAAATTCTATTTTGAATAACTTTGGCGCCGGTTGACGAATCCTCGCGAAATTTTCAAAACAAATGGGGCTCTCCGTTCAGCTCCTACCCTGAAAGTCTCGGGGTGATTCGTCAAGCGGGGGCCGAGAAAAAGGGGGAGTCCCAAAACGCGTTTTCTCCATGCATTTTTCCATAGGACCTTTAGTCGCTGCTACAGCCCGAACGGCTGAACAGAATTACGTGAAATTTGGCAGAGAGGTAGCCATAAGGTCAAGGAAGTGCCTTTTGCAGGTCTGGTGTAAATCTGTTCAGTATTTCCTGAGAAAATAGCATATAAAAGCATATCAATATCTATACGCGCGCACTGTGTGCGCACCCTGCCGTGCGCGAGCGCAATTCTGATTGGTTGTTAGATGTCGGTAAACATTCGAATCGGTCGAAACCAGGAAGTGTCGGCCGCCATTTTGTCTCTCGCAGTCTGAGGGGGTAAAAAAAAAAGGTGGAGAACGTGAAAAGGGGGCAGAGTGGACAGTTCCTGACCCCCTAGCCTTGGTCAGGGGGTCACAGAAGGACCCCCAAGGGAGAAAAAAACATAATTTTTTTTTTTTAAATCGCGAGGAGCGCGCACCGCGTGCGCACAGCACGCACTGCGAACCGTGGGCGCTCGGTGCGCAAAGAGCACCGTGCGCCCACAGCGAGCGCACGGTGCGCACACGGTGAAAAACCTGAAAAAAAAAAAATTATAAATACATAACTTAGCATTTAAAAAACCGTACAAATTCACTGAAAAAACCATAGGTTTCACACACGTTATAGTTATGAATTAGCATTTAAAAAACCTTGCAAATTCCACACATGTTATAGTTAGCTGGACATTTCACTCGTAAAAAACCAATGAAATTCCCCCGTTATAGTTAGTGCAGGCAACTATAACTCACGCGACCGCAATCCTCGGCTGATGACGTCAGATATTACATCACTGATGACATATGTGTCTTTATGAAAAATAAATATTTGTAATATATGTATAGCTAAAGATTAATGGAAGAAGACATGGGTAACTAAGTGTCTAAATACAGTCATGTAATATCTGACTTCATCAGCAAAGGATGGCGGTGGCCAGTAGATCGTGTTTCCATAGGAAATCTGAAAATTCTATTTTGAATAACTTTGGCGCCGGTTGACGAATCCTCGTGAAATTTTCAAAACTAAAGGGGCGCTCCGCTCAGCTCCTACCATGAAAGTCTGATTTGTCAAGCGGGGGCTGAGAAAAAAAGGGGGGGCCCAAAACGCATTTTCCCCATGCATTTTCCATAGGCCCTTTAGTCGAAGGTACAGCCCGAACGGCTGAACAGAATTACTTTAAATTTGGCAAAGAGGTAGTCCTCAGGTCAGGGATGTATATATGGAGTCAATCTGTTCAGTAGTTCCTGAGAAAATTGCAGTTAAAAGTACATAAATATCTATAGGCGCGCACGGTGCGCGCACCGTGCCGTGCGCGAGCGTAATTCTGATTGGTGGTTTCATGTCAGTCAACGTTCGAATCGGTCGAAATCAGGAAGTGTCGGCCGCCAATTTGTGTGTTTTGTGTGTGACAGTGAAAAAGAAAGGTGGAGAACGTGAAAAGGGGGCAGGGTAGAAAGTTCCTGCCCCCTAGCCTTTGTCAGGGGGTCCCTGAAGTACCCGAAGGGTGAAAAAAACATTTTATTTCTTTTTCAAAAAATCGCGGGGTGCGCGTTGCGCGCATGGTGAAAAACCTTAACATTTTTTTTACAAATATATAAAAAATATAATAAAACATACATAACTTAGCATTTAAAAAACCTTACAAATTCACTTAAAAACCATAGGTTTCACATCCGATATAGTTAGGAATTAGCATTTAAAAAACCTTGCAAATTCACTTAAAAAACCCTAGGTTTCACACATGTTATAGTTAGCTGGACATTTCACTCGTAAAAAACAATTGAATTTCCCCCGTTATAGTTAGTTCAGATAACTATAACTCGCGCGACCGCCACTCTATCACAAGGATGATGTCATCAGTGATGTCATGAGTGATGCCACTGACCATGTCATGAGTGATGTAATATGTGACGTCATGAGCAGTGGATTGCGGGCGCGCGAGTTATAGTTATCTGAACTAACTATAACGGGGGAATTTCAATGGTTTTTTACGAGTGAAATGTCCAGCTAACTATAACATGTGTGAAACCTATGGTTTTTTAAGTTAATATATATATATATATATATATATTATCTACTGGCGGTCGCCAGTAGATAGTTATAGTTACAACCTAGTTTCCATAGGAAATCTCAAAATTCTATTTTGAATAACTTTGGCGCCGGTTGACGAATCCTCGCGAACTTTTCAAAACTAATGGGGCGCTCCGTTCAGCACCTACCCTGAAAGTCTCGGGGTGATTCGTCAAGCAGGGGCCGAGAAAAAAGGGGGGTCCCAAAACACATTTTCCCTATGCATTTTTCCATAGGACATTTAGACACAGCTACAGCCCGAACGGCTGAACAGAATTACTTGAAATTTGGCAGAGAGGTAGCCATAAGGTCAAGGAAGTGCCTTTTGCAGGTCTGGTGTAAATCTGTTCAGTATTTCCTGAGAAAATCTCATTTAAAAGCATATATATATGTGGGCGGAGCCTAACCACACATCTCATCCTGAGATCTGATTGGCTGTCAGCACTTCATCCAAGAAGTGTTGACAGCCATCTTGGGACCAATATACTTGATAGCACCTCATTAAAAAGCATTGCAGTTAATAGAAGGTTTTAAGACTTTAGTTACATTATAAATCATTTGTTGATGGTACCATACTCATTTTAGGAATTGTGGTATGTTCTAAGGTGATTTCACCATGTGAAAAAGCCTTCTGCTGGGATATCATGATTGAGAGAAAAATATTTTCTCATGCTTTTACCACAGAGGTTTGGAAGGTGATCTATAAGCTAAACTGAGAGCTTATTTTCTGTAAATTCACATTATCTTTCTCAGTCATGTGACATTCTCAGTAAAACATGTACATCCAACAAGGGCAGAGACTGTCAGTTGATTCCTTTGTGTTCTACTGCAGCTTCCCAGAGTGTTCCAAAGAACTACTAGAGCGCTAACAGTCCTACTCATGATAAACGTATGGCACACCTGAAGCCATCTTGCTTGGATTAAAGTGGTAACTCTTAAAACATTTAATTTGAAAAGGAACAAAATGAGGGGGTTCATTTTTCCATAAAAAGTATGATTAGTGCTGCAGAAAGAAAAATTAGGGCACATTTTGAGTGACTTCTCAAATCCTCTTCTATTTCATTAAAAAATTCGGACATGCAGACTGAAACATGCACTTTCAATACCAGCAGCAGTTTTCCCTGGTGAGCAGTAGCTTTAGTACAGTGATCTAATGAGCAAAAAGAGTGCTAACATTCTGAATTTATGGCAAATGTGTGACACATCTGAATGCCTTCTTGATGGAATCAAAGTAAAAAACTGAAAGTATTTCCTACTGAGGAGACTGCAGTAAATGAGGAAATTAGGAAACTTCATAACAAATAAGTCTCCCAAGATGGCCACCAGAGACAAAAGAGCCCAAATGTAGCCCAAATATCACCCAGATGTAGCCCAAGTATAGCCCAATGACAGAATGTCCCAGAATGTTCTTAAAAACAACTAGAGCGCTTACTGTCTTCATTATGACAAAAGTATGGCACACCTGAAGCCATCTTGATTGGAATAAACTGTTAACACTTAAAACATTTAATTTAAAAAGGAACACAATGAGGGGGTTCATTTTGCCATAGAAATTATGATTAATGCTGAAGAAAGAAAATGAGGGCACATTTTGAGTGACTTCTCAAATCCTTTTCTATTTCATTAAAAAATTCTGGCATGCAGACTGAAACATGCACTTTTAATACCAGGAGCAGACTTCCATGGTGAACAGTAGTTTTGCTACAGTGATATAATGAGCAACTAGAGTGCTAACATTCAGAATTTATGGCAAATGTGTGACATATCTGAATACCTAACATGATGGAATCAAAGTAAAAAACTGAAAGCATTTCCTACTGAGGAGAATGCAGTACATGAGGAAATTGGGAAACTTCATAACAAATAAATCTCCCAAGATGGCCACCGGAGACAAAAGAGCCCAAATTTAGCCCAAAATCACCCAGATGTAGCCCAAATATAGCCCAATGACAGAAGTGTGCAAAACACTTATTATTTTGTGTTTTTGCAGTGTTATATAGTGCAGACTTGTCAGGTATTGGAGTGCTTTACATGAGCAATGGTTACATCACACAAGAACAAATTCATTTTGGTTGTAGACATGGGGAGACTAAGTGATTTGACCAGAATCACAGAATGTCGAGCTGAAGCAGAAACTTCAACCTGGTTCCCCAGTTGCAAAGTCTGCAGTTCTGGAAGTAACACCACATCCTCTCCCCTAAGTGCAACATTTAATCAAGTGGTCAACTGGATAAAAAAACATAAAGATAACAAATAATTTAAAAGTGCTTTGTCGCTATTTGAAAACTCAGAAAATATGTCCATATTTTAGTCTTTTAGAGCACTAACCATAATTTTGATGCCAATAAGACCCTCTCATATATGTAATTTCTAAAGGAAATGCTCTAGGTATTGCAGTTTTGATTACATCAAGATGATGTCAGGCGTTCCACACTTTTGTAATAAATATAGAATGTTAGCAATCTAGTTGTTCATTAGGATACTGTTGAGAGGCAGAGGCCAGGGGCACGGACTCTGAAAATTGAAGGCAGGTAGGAGGGTGCAAAGGCAACAATTTAACTACACTGAGCAGGCAGGAAGGGCCGTGGAAGCACAACAGACTATGGAGGGCAGTGGAAAGGGGGGCAGGGGCAACACACCAACAATACAGGACTTGCAAGAGAGGCTGTGGCAATGTAATAGACCATTGTGGGCAGAAGGAAGAGGCAATGGTAGTACAACCATACATACCAACAGACCCGATTCAGCCAGGAAACGTCCAATGTGTTTAAGCTCAAATGGGCTTTATTTGATCTGTCTCCTGTCTACAATGGATGTATGACGTTACAACGCATGCTATTACAACGCCTACCGTTACAACGCATTTTTTACAACGCAAACACTACTACAACGCTATCCTTTACAATGAATACTTTTACAACGCTAAACTTATTAAAGTACTTAAAAGTGCTGTTACAACGAAAACCATTACAACGCATACCATTACAACGCGAAAAAAATATTTTTTTAATAAAAAGTACAATAAAATCTGGCACGGGATGCAGGGAAATTAGGGGTTTTAGGGTGGGGAAGTGTATTAAAATGTGGAGAAAAACTGTACGTAAATTGACTGAAATGCATTACAAAATTAATACTCGAGTATTAAAATTAATACTCCAATTTCCCCCAAAAATCCGTTTTCACACATTTCAAAGTTTAACACAAATAACGAAAAATTTAACAACAGTTCATACACATTTTTATCATGAATATATCGGAAAATAAGTAAACAGAGTAAAACAGAAGACACATACACATAGGCGCCATTTTATCCATCTCACTTGTAAAACTTGTCCTACAACACTTTCTATGAAAACAATAGTAAAAGACATGTTCCAAAATGGATGCCAAAACGGAGCAAATGAATGAAAACAATACATCTTTTAATGCTTTTTTAAATTATCATTTTCCACAGAAAAATAAAGTATAATAAAAAACACAACGAACGCAGTTTTTAAAAAAATTAATAGTGACACTGACTAAAACTTATAAATACCAGGAAGACACCATTTTGCAATCAGTTGATTATCAACTACAAGAGAGACCAGACGTCAAAACCTGACCCTCTGACACCTCCACTGTGACCTCCACTGAGAGAGCACTGCATTCGTTTGGAAAAGCATTGTTAGTTTGCTACTACTAGTAAGTCACTAATATATTTTAACACCTTGTTTTATCGTTAATCATGTTTTATTTCCATACAAAATATGTTTAAAAATTATTTATATTAACTTATAAAATTTACTGTTTCTAATTTTTTTTCACTGAAAAAACTGTAATATATACCCACTTAAATCATCTATTTTTTTTTCCAAAAACAGAAACTTGTTATTCTTTCAAAAACAAGAAATCTTGTCCCTAATTTTCCATCACCTCAACGTAATCGACTCACCTTTACTATTGTGAAGGTAAATGTTATTAAAATGTAATTATTTTACTTTAAAAATATATTTTTAGCATCGTCAAAAGTGTTGTATGGTAAAGGGGATTATATTAATTTTTTACACATTCACACTGCTTCATAAACGAAATTATGCGATGGTGCAGGTGTAACAATTAATAATATGACTGCAGTTAGGTACTGCATTTGAGAAAGCGTTTCATGGTACTGGGGTAACTATTACTATTCGAAGTCCCAGAATGTTCAGCAGTAGAGTAATTGAGTGATGGTGTAGGGGTATCCATTATTACTCTTATTTCATAATGCATTGAAAGTGTATTATGTTTTGCTGTACCAATTGTTACTCATACTCATGTGTGATGCAGCACCATGAAAAGTATGATATGTGATGTAGTTAGAGTGAAATAAAATATCAGATTTACAATCAATTGGTCTCTTTTTTTTTCAACCAACGTAGTCAAAGTAGCATTAATTATTTAATTTTTTTTTCATTTTCACAGTCAATCGGTTGCAACTTTGTGGATTAAATCACTAAAATAAATAGCTTAATCCTGCAGCCAGCACTACCAAGAAACCACGAAAACAATCAGCTAAAGAAAAAGGTATTTTAAATTTACACTGTTATAAATTCCACAATGTAATAGTCATACATTTTGCTATTGTTACTCCAGGAAAGTGCATAAGTAGGGAAAGTGTTGGATGGTGTAGGGGTAAAATTTACTATTCTAACTCCAGGAAGGTGCAGCAGTAGGGAAAGTGTTGGATGGTGTAGGGGTAAAATTTACTATTCTAACTCCAGGAAGGTGCAGCAGTAGGGAAAGTGTTGGATGGTGTAGGGGTGCAATTTACTATTCTAACTCCAGGAAGGTGCAGCAGTAGGGAAAGTGTTGGATGGTGTAGGGGTAAAATTTACTATTCTAACTCCAGGAAGGTGCAGCAGTAGGGAAAGTGTTATGTACTAATAGTTAAATTCAATGTCATAATTTCAAAATGTTAATCAAAATTTGCATTTGTCACCAACGTTCAGTTTTTTCATTTTTTCATTTTTCATTTTTCCAGACAATTGTTTTCATCTTTGTTTTACGATTCAGTCCAAAACATAAGTGAAAACTCCAGCCAGCAGGCCAATACCACTTCAGAAGCCTCACCAAGGAAAGGAATCCCAAAAAAAAGGTATTTAAAAACAACATTGTTTTAAAACCATCAATATGTTAGGCAAACCATTTACTTAATAATGTTAATAAAATCCCAAAATATATAAAATTAGGCTTGCAGTTGGAAGAAGTTATTTTTCTAACTTCAGGAAGGTGCAGCAGTAGGGAAAGTGTTGGATAGTGTAGGGGTGCAATTTACTATTCTAACTCCAGGTAGGTGCAGCAGTAGGGAAAGTGTTGGATGGTGTAGGGGTACAATTTACTATTCTAACTCCAGGAAGGTGCCGCAGTAGGGAAAGTGTTGGATGGTGTAGGGGTACAAATTACTATTCTAACTCCAGGAAGGTGCAGCAGTAGGGAAATTGTTGGATGGTGTAGGGGTGCAATTTACTTTTCTAACTCCAGGAAGGTGCAGCAGTAGGGAAAGTGTTGGATGGTGTAGTGGTACAAATTACTATTCTAACTCCAGGAAGGTGCAGCAGTAGGGAAAGTGTTGGATGGTGTAGGGGTGCAATTTACTATTCTAACTCCAGGTAGGTGCAGCAGTAGGGAAAGTGTTGGATGGTGTAGGGGTGCAAATTACTATTCTTTCCCCAGGAAGGTGCAGCAGTAGGGAAAGTGTTGGATGGTGTAGGGGTGCAATTTACTATTCTAACTCCAGGTAGGTGCAGCAGTAGGGAAAGTGTTGGATGGTGTAGGGGTACAATTTACTATTCTAACTCCAGGTAGGTGCAGCAGTAGGGAAAGTGTTGGATGGTGTAGGGGTACAATTTACTATTCTAACTCCAGGAAGGTGCAGCAGTAGGGAAAGTGTTGGATGGTGTAGGGGTAAAATTTTCTATTCTAACTCCAGGAAGGTGCAGCAGTAGGGAAAGTGTTGGATGGTGTAGGGGTAAAATTTTCTATTCTAACTCCAGGAAGGTGCAGCAGTAGGGAAAGTGTTATGTACTAATAGTTAAATTAAATGTCATAATTTCAAAATGTTAATCAAAATTTGCATTTGTCACCAACGTTCAGTTTTTTCATTTTTTCATTTTTCATTTTTCCAGACAATTGTTTTCATCTTTGTTTTACGATTCAGTCCAACACATAAGTGAAAACTCCAGCCAGCAGGCCAATACCACTTCAGAAGCCTCACCAAGGAAAGGAATCCCAAAAAAAAGGTATTTAAAAACAACATTGTTTAAAAACCATCAATATGTTAGGCAAACCATTTACTTATTAATGTAAATAAAATCCCAAAATATATAAAATTAGGCTTGCAGTTGGAAGAAGTTATTTTTCTAACTTCAGGAAGGTGCAGCAGTAGGGAAAGTGTTGGATAGTGTAGGGGTGCAATTTACTATTCTAACTCCAGTAAGGTGCAGCAGTAGGGAAAGTGTTGGATGGTGTAGGGGTGCAATTTACTATTCTAACTCCAGGAAGGTGCAGCAGTAGGGAAAGTGTTGGATGGTGTAGGGGTACAATTTACTATTCAAAATCCTAGTAGGTGCAGCAGTAGGGAAAGTGTTTGATGGTGTAGGGGTATAAATTACTATTCTAACTCCAGGTAGGTGCAGCAGTAGGGAAAGTGTTGGATGGTGTAGGTGTTCAATTTACTATTCTAACTCCAGGAATGTGCAGCAGTAGGGAAAGTGTTGGATGGTGTAGGGGTAACATTTGAGGTATAGTATTTACTTTTACATCCTAATTTGTTTTTCTTCTCTTCTCTTTTCAGATAATGTCTAGTCTTGAAGCAGCGAAATACATTAAATCCAAGAAAGGAAAAAATGTATTAAACCATGGAGGATACATATATAGTAAGGAAAAGTTTTCCTAGAAATCATTGGAGGTGTGTGCAATACTACACTACCCATTGCAGTGGCAGAGCGGTTACTCTTGATAATTTAGTTGTGAAAACAACAGAACATAACCACTCTGCCTCTGCAATGGAGGTAGAAATAAGAGAAACAGTTAACGAAATGAAAGCTATTTCAAGCACCTCCAATGATTCTACAGGATCCATTTTAAGAGAGGTTGCACAGCATGTCCCCAGTCATGTTGCTAGTAACATGCCTATAATTCCTAATTTGAGAAGAATTATTCAAAGACAAAAGCAGGCAAGTAACATTCAATTATCTACACCACATTCTTTCTCTGACATTAGAATTCCACATGATCTTTCTATTTCTTTTTCTGATGAACCTTTCCTTTTGCATGACAACCAAAACCCTCAAAAACGAATTCTCATTTTTAGTACCCCACGTAACCTTGCAAAGTTAGAAAATAGTGAAATTTGGATGATGGATGGGACGTTTAAAAGTACACCCCATCCTTTCACTCAAATTTACACTATACATGCAAAAATTAACAATAATGTAATTCCCTTAGTGTATAGTTTGCTACCTGATAAGACTTCTGCAACATACTCTGAACTTTTATCAGTTATTAAAAGTAAAACATCTCAAAGTCCTAGGAAAATAATAATTGATTTTGAATTGAGCATGATCAATGTGATCAATAAAACGTACACGGATACCCAAATTCAGGGATGTTTTTTCCATTTTTCCCAGGCTTTTTGGCGTAAATTACAAAAAACATCCCTAGTTGCAGAATATTCTCGTGATAGCAAACTACAATTTGAACTAAAAAAATTAACAGAACTTTGTTTTGTTCCTCCCGATAGTGTGGACGAGTACTACACTGCAATTATAGAATCTGTTTATTATACAAGTAATGAAGAGAAATTGGCTCCCATCCTAAATTATTTCGAGGACACATGGATTGGGCACCTAAGCAGATCGGGTCGCAGGAGGAAGCCACGATTCCATGTGGAGTGGTGGAACTGCTACACGAGCTGTTTAGAGGGAGAAGTAAAAACAAACAATGCCATTGAGGGATGGCATAACTCCTTCAACCACACAATTGGCAAACCTCATCCAAACTTCTACTCTTTTTTGGAAACTTTGAAGAAGGAGCAAAGTTTTCAAGAAATGAGACTAGCCCAAACACTTGCAGGTAGTCTAAACCCACGAATAACTGTCAAAACAAAGGAAATGTCTGAGAGACTATTGGCTATATTACAACAATTTTCGTTGTGTGTGGCTATAGACTACCTGGAAAATCTTTCTAACATTCTTTCTTTCTAAAATTAGTTTTGTACTTACTTTCTTGCTTTGCTACAAATTTAATTAAAATTTAATTACAATTGGCATACAATTTTTTTCCAAATATTTTTTCAAAATTAAAAGTCGGGTCTCCTTATATTTTTTTTTTTTTCAAATCTTCATTTTTTGCAAAACTACCAATGTGACCAAATCTACTGTTCCATAGTATTCGACCAATTTTTCTTAAACCAAATGTCAGTAGATAAATATCTGAAAACTTCATTATTATCTACCACCCTAAAAAAGCACCAAAAATCCAACTACAAAAAATTTCAGAAGTCAAGCAATTATCCAAAATGCACATTGCTGCATAAACACCAAATTTTTAACAATCACTTTTTTCCATAATTTACGAATACGCCATTTTTTTTTTTCTTTGAAATGAAGATATAAATCATTATTATTGGTTCCGAAGTTATGAAATAAACTTTGTGAGCAGTAACTTAAATTAATTTTACAGTTACTTACATTTTTTAAATGAACCAATACATTTGCGCGACCCGACATAGGCATAAATTAATGACATAAATGTGGACATGATTTAAAACATTTTCTACATCAATTAGTTATTCCACAACCTCTCCTTATTCTTTTCTTACTATATATGTATCTTTATTAAAGGTTTAATCTACAAATAAAAGTGAAAATGTTTCCTACCTGGACGCAGATCAGCTTCCTGCTGCTTCCTCCTCCGATGCTCTTCAAAATGGCGCCTTACGTCTACGTTCACGTCATGACGTCATCGCGCGCATCAATGTTTAAAATGGACTATTTTATTTACTTTATCTGTAAATAAATGTTTATAAATGTAAATAAATTATGTATATTTTTTCTACAAAATGTACATTATGTTAAAAAAATCAATAAAACTTAATAGTATTTTCTATGTTTGTTCCAATAAAGAAATATTTATTAAACCTTATTTGTTTACTGTTATTACTTTTTTAAATTGTAATTTAAACATGTAAAATGTTATTTTTTATTCGTAAATTTACAAAATGTGTTCCTTACCTCGACTCTATTTTCTTTTTCCTTCCATACTTGCTCTTTCTTCTCTTTCTGCTCCTTCTTTTCTTGTACCGCGGGTTATATATTCTGAAGCTGCCAAAATAAATGAAGGACAAATAAGCTCATAGACTTCAATGCAAAAGCGTGGGAATTTTTTTTAAAGTAAGTTCTATTATCTTTGCTCTTTTTTCTTTTGGTATAATTTCATGTTAAATACATTTCTAATTACTTTATTAATAATTTATATATTTTTTTTATTGTATTTTTTTTCTTTAACATTTCTCATATTTTATATTAAAATACTCAAAAAGTACTTTTTTTTAAAATTTAAATATTTCATTCATTACATTTTAAATAAGAAGGTTAAAAATACTCAAGTATTAATCTTTCATAATACTAATATTTTAATATTTTTTTTTAAATACTCTAGTATCAATATTTTATAATACTTCTCATATTTTACATTTTTACATATTTTTTAAATTTATTATACACAATATATAATCTTTTATATTTTTTTAAATATAATACTTAAAATAATTATTAAACTTTTACTTAATTATTTTTTAATACTTCTCATATTTAATATTTTTACATATTTATTAAATAACTTTTACACAATATTTATTCTTTCATATTTTAAAAAATATAGTATTTTATATAAATAATAAAATATTACTTAATTATTTTTAATATACTCCAACAGTACTTTCTTTTTTAAATCTTTTATATTATTTATTACATGTTTTTTTTGGAAAAAAAATACTCAAGTATTATTTTCTCATAATACAAATCATTTATTTTAAAATTTATATTTTTTTATTTTAACTTAAAAAATACTCTTTGATATTTGATTAATACTCAAGTATTAATCGTTTATTAAACTACTCACATTTTTTAATTATTCTAAAATATTAAATAATTTATACTCAATAATTACTCTTTCATATTTTTCAAATATAGTATTTAATATAAATAATTAAATATTAATTAAATTTTTATCAAAAAACATTTTTCATAAAAATAAACAAAAACAAAAAAATGCGTTGTAATGGTATATGCGTTGTAAAAGTACTTACCATATAACAGCATGCGTTGTAAATGCATGCATTGTAAAAGCTTTTGCGTTGTAAAAAATGCGTTGTAATAGCATTGCGTTGTAAAAGTTGCGTTGTAAAGGTTGTTTCCCGTCTACAATATCCTCTTTTTCAATGTAACTCAAAGGGGAAAATCAATACCCCAGTTTTTTTTCAAAATCTCCCTCTTACCAAGTTCAAAATATTCACAAGTATGGTACATTGGATCATGGAAGGAAATGGGATAGGGACATGGACTTGGATAACAGAGGACAGGAGGGACATGGAGAGGTGCACCAAACTGACCCTGCAGGGCATGCATCAGAGTTTGCAGCAGCACAATACACCACACAGGGCATGCAGGACGGGAGTGCAGCACAACAATCCATAGAAAGCAAGAGGGAGGGGACAGGACCATGCACATGGACAACAGAGGACAGAGGGGCAAGTGGCAATGGTAGCTAGCTGACCATAATGGACAGACAGGAGAGAAAGCTGCAGCATAACAGACCATAAAGGGCAGGAGGGACGGATCAGGGGCATTACAATGGAACAGACAAGCCAGGAGGGAGGGAGTAGGGGTCTGCACATGTAAATAGAGGGCTGGGGGCAAGGGGGCAGGGCAGGAGCAGCAAGATAGCCATGGAGGTCAGGCAGGATGGGCACTAGAAGCAAGACACACCATGAAGAGCAACATTGAGACTGTGATGGCATACACAAGGTGGGAGGGGGTCAGGGGCAGCTAACTGACCACACAGGGAAGGTGGGAGGGGCCATGGCAGCACAGAAGACCATGCATGGCAAGTGGGAGGGTTAGTGGCAGCACAATGGCTATGATGGGCAAGAAGGAGGGTGCAGGGGCATGCACAAAGGACGATGGAGGATAGAAGGGAGCATCAGGACCTGTGCACAGACAAGAAAGTTCAGGGGAAGGGGCCTCACAACAGACCACACGGGGCAGGCAGGAGGAGCAGTTGCAGCACAACAGACCAGGGAGGGCAGAAGGGTGTGGCAGTACAATGGACCATGTAGGACAGGAGGAAGAGGATAGGGGCATGGCATGTGGACAGGCAGGGTGGAGGTGGCAGGGACAGGTTACAGTCATCTGACAATGCTAGGCAGGTGGGAGGGGAGTGGCAGCTCAACAGAACACTCAGAGTAGATAGGAGTGGCAGGTCCATGGGACATGGTGGGCAAAAAGGATGGAGCAGGGGCATGCACAAAGACATCGGAGGGCAGGGGGAAGGAGAATAGGGGCAGCAAGCTAAGCACAGAGTTTAAGCAGGAGTTCAATGATGGGGCATAGAATTGGGCAATGGAGGGCAGGAGGAGTGGACTGGTACATCATAATAAATTGAGGGCAGTGGCAGCACATCAGACCATGCATGGCAGGAGGGAGGAGGCTAGTCCATGGATTCACACAACAGAGGATAGGGAGGAGGGGGATGGGGCAGCAAGCTAACTGTTCAGAGAAGGCGGGTATTAGGAACTTTATTGTTTTTAAAACATTGTGTCTGTGCGAACTACTTAAAATTTGAACAAGTATGCAGCATAATCTCACTTTTATTCAGGAAGAAGAGGACGTTTGTGACTGTGACTTCGGGCTCACTTGGCAGAAACACCCCCTGACCCTCCACCCCCTATCGCAAAATGTAATGCCCGTGAAAAGGGTAGGTGAACACAGTGTTATATAGAACATAGTCCTGAGAGCACGATTGAAAATGAAAACTAGATATAGTGTATGGTATAAACTATGCACCAAACAGTGTGATATAAGATGAATCGAGCGTGAAATATAATATGCAATACATTGTGCGCAATGACAGATTCATTGGAGAGCGCGAGATAGCACAGGCACTAGCGCGTGCTATGCGATATGCGCCTTGGAGTGTAATATGCACAGGGCAGTGTTGTGTAACCTAACTAGTCTCTAAAGTTGTAATATAAAATATGTGCTGGGGAGTGTAACCTTGCATATGCACTGCGACAAAGATATGGATCCCAGATTGTAATATGTATGGCATAGCACTGTGCGTTATAACATAGGCATCGAGGAAGGCACGTTAGATGGGGCAATATAACCCGTGCGAAGACAAGTGTGGCATGACATATTCACGGGGTGGTGTTACAGTGCACATGGGCTAGAGAGTGTCATAGCATATGCACTAGCTAGTGGAATACAACACAGAGGTGTGTGGCACTCGGCAGGCAATGGTGGGTGTAACACAGCATTGGGCTCTGTCAGGAGCGCGCTGTGACTCTCAAGTGATGTTCGTCCCCTTTCCAGAGAGTAAAATAAAAAGTATTACACATCCAGCAGTGGATGTGTGTTTTATTAACCGTGAGGGGGGTTTCTTGCATAGTTTTGGTCGAATTTTTGTCAAATCCCCTTTGAATGTCTTGGTGTGCATGTGTATTAAATGTGCCCGTCAATAGCTACCCATGTTTGTATAAATAAACGACAAGGGTGTCTACCGGGATTAGGCACAGTAGGGCATCAGACATGTCAGAGCTTCACTAGTGGTGTAAATACATTCCACGTGGATTCATTGCATGCATAGTCGCCTTTTAATGAATATCACGCAAATCGTCATGGTGATAGGTACGTACGGTTTGTCCAGCATGTCCTAGGTGTGTCTATAAATATATATTTTTTAAAAATAATAAAAAACAGTGGCCGGCCCTGGGGATTGGGGTCAAAAAAACATAAATAGGAGACAGGCCCTGGGGGATGGGGTCATCAGGGCCAATAAATTAGAATAAGAAGGGGAACCACACAGCCCCCCTTCTTAAAAAATTAAAATAAATAAAAGACTGGCATCGTGCCGGAGGCCATGCCCCCTCCGTGCAGCACTCTGCAAACGCACCCCCAACAGGCATCTCCAGTATGCGCCAGGGAGCTGCGCTGCAGACAGGTGTTCTGAGGCCAAGCCCCTTTTTACACCTCACTGCAACGCAGCTCTGTGGCGCTTACTGGAGGTACCTAGTGGTCTAGTTTGACCCTAGGGACCCTTAGTATTCAAGGGAACTTAATCTCTCAACTTAGAACAGCCACAGGGCACGTTTACACAGTGGTGAAGGGAGGGGACGGGGCCTGAGGTGACGTGTGCAAACACGCACTATGGCACGTTTTAAATTGGGGATATAATTTCCCTTCAATACTGAGGGCCCCTGGGGGCTAACTAGCCCACCAAGTGCTTCCAGTAAGCGCCACTGCGCTGCATTGCAGAGAGGTGGTCCAGGCCGTGCCACTTTTTACGCCTCTCTGCAACGCAGCTCTGTGGCACTTACTGGAGGTACCTAGTGGGCTAGTTGGACCCTAGGGACCCTCAGGATTCAAATGAACTTAATCTCCCAACTAAAAACGGACACAGGGCGTGTTTGCACAGTGGTGAAGGGAGGCGACGGGGCCTGAGTTAACGTGTGCAAAAACGCCCTGTGGCCTGTTTTAAGAGGTAGTTTTAATCCCCATGCCCTATTATATACTAGGGGCTTATAGAGGAGGTCATGCTAATCACAGGGGGACCCCAACGCATAATGTTCCCTAGTGTATGTAGGTGTTTTCACTGTATTCTAAGTGTCTTTTAACATAGCACTGGCTCTAGGACTGGTTAGTCAGACTCAGTTACCACCAGTATCCGTCTGAAGAAGTTGAGGGTACAGGATGATTTTGCAACAAGGCTTCTTTCTGCTCTTCTTTTTGTTCTTTCTGCACGTTATCCTTCTTCCTGCACTTATCTTCGTATTTGAGGACTTCTGTTGCTTCTTTCTGCACTTCTTTTGTTTCTTTCTGTGCATTTTTTCTTCTTTCTTCACATGTCCTATCTCTGTAGGCATAGTTAGAAATTAGCATTTAAAAAACCTTTGAAATTCACAGAAAAAACCATAGGTTTCAGGCACGTTATAGTTAGGAATTAGCATTTAAAAAACCTCAGAAATTCACTGAAAAAACCATAGGTTTCAGGGGTGTTATAGTTAGCTGGACTTTTCACTTGTACAAAACCATTGAAATTCCCCCGTTATAGATAGTTCAGCTAACTATAACTCGCGCGCCCGCAATGCACTGCTGATGACGTCACATATTACATCACTCATGACATGGTCAGTGACATCACTCATGACATCACTCATGACATCTCAAATGACATCACTGATGACATCATCCTGTGATAGAGTGGCAGACTAACCTTTGATACACACATTCAAAAATAGAGACTAAAATTTTCAAAACAATGGACATGCCAATACTAGTTACAACAACCTCTTCAGTAATTCTAAGATCCACACACACATCCACTCATTCACCAACAGTCCTATGCAGTCACTCATACATGTACTCACTCATCATATGTACTCATACACCTATACATCCTGTTACACAATGCCACTCATCCATAGAGTTACTCACACACATAGTCACTCATGCTAATAAAGAATCAAACATACATGTACTTGCATATACAGTTATACACACACCACCACACTTACTTCTACGGAAACTTACACATACTTAGTCTTTTAAACAATCACTTATAGAAACACATACTTATTCATACAGGAACTCTTTCAATCTCTCATCTACAGACCCCCTGGACAACGCACACAATTCAGCGAAGACATCGCCGACTTCATCAGCCCGCACGCCCTCTGCTCCGCTGACTACATCCTCCTTGGGGACCTCAACTTCCACCTGGAGAACAACAACGACCGCAACACCACCACCCTGCTGGACATCCTCGCCAACCTGGGACTCAAGCAGCTGGTGACCACCCCCACCCACTACGCCGGACACACACTCGACCCCGTCTTCTCATCCAGCAAGGACATCGCCTTCAGCCACGCCACCGGACTCCACTGGACGGACCACAGCTGCGTCCACTTCAGCTTCGCAAGGACCACGATCCACCACCACCAGCAACAGGCTGCACGCAGGAACTGGAACAAGATCACAGCCGACCAGCTCGCTTCCTCCCTGAGCACGAACCCCCCCACCAGCACAACGAACCCTAGCCAGGTGGCCACCAACCTCACGAAGTGGATCAGCGACTGCGCAGACGAGCTCGCCCCCCTGAGGACCCCGCCCAGCAGAAAGCCCCATGGTTCACCGACGAACTCAAGAGCTCCAAGAAGAACTGCCGAGCCCACGAGAGAACCTGGCACAGAGACCCAACACCGGACAACATGACTGCCCTCAAGCTCGCCACCCGGAAACACCACCAACTCATCCGCGCCACCAAGAAAACTGCATTCAAGGAACGACTGAACAACAACGCACACAACAGCAAAGAACTCTTCAACATCGTCAAAGAGCTCTCCAACCCCAACGCTGGAAACAACGACATCACCCCTTCGCAAGACCTCTGTAACTCCCTCGCCTCCTACTTCCACAACAAGATCGCGGACATACACAACAGCTTCAGCACTCAACCGACGAGCACCACGACCGAACCACCACCCCCCACCACCACCCTCCGCTCCTGGACTCCGATCAGCACCGAAGACACCGTCCGCACGATGAACTCCATCCACTCCGGATCTCCAACCGACCCCTGCCCTCACCACGTCTTCAACAAGGCCGACGCTATCATCGCACCCCACCTGCGGGACATCATCAACACCTCCTTCGACACCGCTACCTTCCCGGAGAGCTGGAAACACGCCTAACTCAGCGCTCTACTCAAGAAGCTATTGGCTGACCCCACCGACCTCAAGAACTACCGCCCCATCTCGCTGCTCCCGTTTCCTGCAAAAGTCATCGAGAAGACCGTCAACAAGCAGCTGGCCGCCTTCCTCGAGACGAACGGCTCCCTCGACCCCTCGCAGTCTGGCTTCCGGGCCAACCACAGCACCGAGACCGCCCTGATCGCAGTCACCGATGACATCCGAGCGCTGCTCGACAACAGAGAAACAGCGGCCCTCATCCTCCTCGACCTCTCCGCGGCCTTCGACACTGTCTGCCACCGCACCCTAGTACAACGCCTCAGCAACGTCGGAGTCCAGGAGAAGGCACTGGAGTGGATCATCTCCTTCCTCGCTGGAAGGACACAGAGAGTCCGCCTCCCCCCGTTCAGATCCGAAACCACCGAAGTCATCTGCGGCGTCCCTCAAGGCTCCTCACTCAGTCCAACCCTCTTCAACATCTACATGAGCCCTCTCGCAGACATCGCACGCCAGCACAACCTCAACATCATCTCCTACGCCGAAGACACCCAGCTGATCCTCTCCCTTACCAACGACCCCGCCACCGCCAGAGCCAGCCTTCACGAAGGGATGAAAGAGGTAGCCAAATGGATGAAGAACAGCCGCCTGAAACTGAACTCGGACAAGACGGAAGTCCTCATCCTGGGATCCTCACCCTCCGCCTGGGACGACTCCTGGTGGCCCCCCGCCCTAGGCAGCACACCCAAACCAACAGACCACGCACGCAACCTGGGCTTCATCCTGGACTCCTCCCTCTCCATGAACAGACAAGTCAACGCCGTCTCCTCGTCGTGCTTCAATATCCTGCGCATGCTACGTAAGATCTTCCGGTGGATCCCCACCGAGACCAGGAAGACGGTCACCCAGGCCCTCGTCACCAGCCGTCTGGACTACGGCAACACCCTCTACACCGGAACCACCGCCAAACTCCAGAAGAGACTCCAGCGGATCCAGAACGCCTCAGCACGACTCATCCTGGACATCCCCCGTCGCAGCCACATCTCCGGACACCTGAGAGATCTGCATTGGCTCCCGGTCAACAAGAGAATCACCTTCCGTCTCCTCACCCACGCACACAAACATACAAACAGTGAGTCACTCATTCATGCACCTATGCACTACGTAATACCCCCCACCGAACCATGCAGACACTCAGACTGATACTCAAAAAACCAACTAATAACCTATATAGACACCCATGTAGCTACTCACCAACCCATGCAGCCACTTATACACAAAGTGAGAGACTGATACAGATATTTACATATTTAAACATTACTCACTAAGCCATGTATTCACTATGATACACTTAATCAGTCAGTTACACAATCAATTTTTCAAAAACAAATCATCCATTTAGACACTTATATACCCATTTATTCTTCCATCGACCTTGAGATATACATATATAAAACATATTTAATTTTCAGAAAAACACACATTCACTGGATGATGTCATCAGTGATGTCATCAGTGATGTCATTTGAGATGTCATCAGTGATGTCATGAGTGATGTCACTGACCATGTCATGAGTGATGTATTATGTGACGTCATCAGCAGTGCATTGCGGGCGCGCGAGGTATAGTTAGCTGAACTAACTATAACGGGGGAATTTCAATGGTTTTGTACAAGTGAAAAGTCCAGCTAACTATAACACCCCTGAAACCTATGGTTTTTTCAGTGAATTATATATAGATATATATATATATGCAACAATGTATCCCAACTTGTGAACAAAGGATACTGACAAACTCCAGGGCAACGTGTTCAGCAAATGCTTTATTTTAGAGCATGCAGAGTGACAGTTTAAGTATTTTAACTGCTCACAGTGACCTTGATCATGACAGTGAGCACCATTTTTTAAATCTATATTTAACATTAATTCATATGTGATTTTTTTTCATATAATTGTAAATAATGTAATTTAATTTAATTGCACATTATTACCTTTATGGTTATATGTTATGTCCCTGCCTTTAAATATTTTCTATCAGACGGTGTTGCACTATAATGGTAGGCCATGTGTGGTGGTGAATTCACTATTATTTTTTTTTGGCAGTTGTAGTTTACACCCATAAATTTTGCTCCACCCAGAATGTGGAGAACCGTAACTGTAAACTTTTCATTAACTTTGCCCTAGTATTTTATGAATAGCCAAAAGTAGTAAAGTTACTCAAATGTGTAAATTACACATGTATGTTACTTGCAAATACATGGTATCTTTGAAAGTAAGTGATAAAAACAGCAGAAAGAGCTGAAAAACTATTTTTGTTCTAGTGCTAACTAATTTTGTACTGGAAAGTAGCCTTTAAAGATTCACAAATAGCTCTTTGCTCACCATTAGTTTGCAGCAAGGAAGCATTGCATGGGTGGCACTACAACCAAAGATTTTCCACCAAAAATAACTTTAGGCAGGCACTAACATGGAATATGTGTTAATGGGTCATTAGTTGATATTATTGTCACACTGCATGTGAGCTGCACTGTACAGCACACTTACAATGAGGGATACGTTTTAAGTTAAGGATAGTATTTTGTACTGGAAAGGTACCCTTTTGAGTACTAATCCTCAGCTTGACATCATTCAGACTATTTGCACTATGGTGCAAAAGTCTCTTCATAGCTCTTGGCAGCCAAGTTATGCGTCAGAGCAGGAAATGACAGCTCAAGTGCTATACTTTGTAGATATGGCTCTTCTCTTTCTTTTCCCCATTGCTTAATGGAACTTAGAAATGTGGATGCAGTGTTGGTCTGCATTTTTTTTATAAATCTGCCCCCAAGTGAGCCACCATCTCTGCCACATTTTTAGGCTCAGTGTTGTTTTCAACAGTTGAAGTGCAGGAAAAGCTCAGTTGTAACACCCTGAAGAGTAGTAAATGATTGTCTCACAGAAACTTTAATTGCAGGTACTATTTTTGATTGGAAATGTACCAATATTTGTTGGTATATCTAAAGTAAACAAGAGAGCATATCACAATAGCATACACAAAGTGGCATAAAAATGTAATCGCACCTAAGCGCACAACACAAGAAAACAGGAAAGTAGAATGCAACACCACAAACACTTTAGAACTTAGGGCCTGCTTATGATGTCGGGCGGAAAGCCTCCGACCAGTGGTCAGAGGCTTTCTGCCCGACATCGGAGGTTTCTTTCTGACTGCCATATAAGGATGGTGGCAGTCGGTATGAAACCAGCAGGGGGATTCCAACGCGGTTCCATAGGGCTCTAGCAACCAGTCGGAGCGTCGGAAGCAAGCTTAATCCCCTAATGATTGCGGAGCCGTCAGCATTATGATGGCACTTTCCGACAGCCATTTCATGTCAACCTTTCCTACAGGAAAAGGTTGCCTGAAAGTGTCTTTGGGGTCCCTAGCAGGGCCCCGTCGCTCCTGGTCCTCCGCATTTGGGTCTGGGGGGCACTTTCGGTGCCCCCTTATAATCCCTGCAACATGTGGCAGGCATCGCAAGGTGCCTGCCACAGGGTGCAGGGATGTTTAAAAACATCCATTCTACAATGGAAGCTCGGCTGCGGGCCTATTACACCCTCTGCATAAGCTTCCATTGTAGAATGGATGTTTGTGGACGTTCGCATCCAAATCAGGCAGTCGAAACCGCTGACCTACGGTTGGGTGGTTGCAGAGCGATATGGTGTTGGGCGGACACAAGTCCTCTCGACATCATAATCAGGCCATTGTGTTGTAATAATGTAGCAACAAGCATGGCAGCACAAAAGCAAAGAGAACACTTCAAGACTTCATCAAATATTCCTCTAACAAATAACTGCCTCCAGAATTCTTCTTCCATATATGTAGAAAAAGGTTTCTGCACCATGCACTGTCTTAACTTACTACCAATGTCATGGAATAGTTCCAATCAAAATATTTTGTGATCCGGCTCCACATCTGAAAGATTTTTTCTAACTGATCAAAGTCTATATTTAACAATGTAAAATTAGTGGTTCATTAGCACTAACACAGTAATGCCCAGCAGTGGAAAACAAATCAAATAATCAATATACAGAGCATGATTTAAATCCAAGAGCTTTACAAGCTGTTTCACAAATTATCATAAGGTTTGAGGTTCAAACGACACACCTCTTATTAATTTCCTGAAATATCTTTGGTCTCGCTTGCAGTCTTTTCTGCCAGAGAAGACATTCAGAAATGACCATTGGAAACAATGCTTCTGCCATTTATTCTCCAATTTCTCAAATACCGTTTAAAATAAAAATACTAAAGAGAGCCTATTAATATTTGGCGGAATGAAAGAACTGCATCACGCTGTTTGCTTCACTGTAGCAATATTTAAAATGTATTGAGCTCTAATCACAAAGCTATGTTCGGTGGCAAACATATGTTGATAAATGAGACTACCTCCTTTATGCCTACGAGGAATTCGCAAAAGGATTCCTGGGAAATGTAATTACATTCAATACTATCAATTTCTCTGCAACAAGTCCGGCAAAATCCTCAGTGGTAAATGCCATGCAAGAGGTGCAATGTGGATACAACAAGGCATAGTTAGCCTTATAAGTTCCAACTTACGGTAATAATCTCCTGATAGTTGCACCACATTTATTTCTTTTCACCATAATCTGAACCGTCAACATTAAAGTCTAAAGGCAAGGATTCTCAGAAGTATTTTTAACTTAACGAATTTCACTTCACATCACACATCTGCACAACACCAGCAGCGCTGTAATCAGGTGTCGTAGCACAACCGGGGGGCACTCGGCAGACCGGTTGGGCCCCTAATGATGAACCATGACACCAACCAGGTTGGTGTGTGAGGAAGAAACCTAATGGGTCCATGTTCTTACCACACATGGTGATTGCAATGCATTGTAATATACACACATAGTGGGTCCGTCCACATTGTTTAAGTCTAGTATTCTTTTTCGGGGCCAGGATGTACCCCCTTTTCTATCCCTCACTCTCCACTTGTCTTTCTAGTAATTTTGCAGTGCACATCTGTGAAAGCTGATGTTTTTATAAAGGTAGACTGCATAGAGACAAGTCATCATGGCAGGGAGCCAAGGCTTGGGTTTCACTCTGGACGATGTCAATAATATCTTAGCAAGCCCACCACTAATGGTAGATTTCAACGTAGCGACATCCATTGCCCAAACCGCTGATTGGGAAAGCCTTAATGAGAAGAAACGTAACCGCATTAGAACAATCCTCCATGGGGTTATCCTCACCAAATACCTGAGAAACATCACTGCCCCAAGAGGATTCATAGTCACGAATGCTCCCCACATCTTCCTGGATGACGAGACATTCCGCAAGGATTGGACCCAGATTACGTGGCGATGCACACGCGATTGGATCATCCTCATCATTCATACAGCTAAGCGCCTCTCTGAGGCAACCCTCATTGAAATCCAGAGGCACACTTCAAAGCTACCTTAACATCTTTCAAAAAAAGATTGGATTAGACTAATACGGAGATCAATGAATACAAAGAAAGCCTGACACAGAGCAAAATCGACAAATTTCAGAAGGACCTTAAAAGATTCTCCTACGTGAAAACATACCCCTACGCTGACACTGAATACAAAACTCCTAAGAGGTCAGACGCATCAGGGGGATCTTCAGACGAAGACTAATCAGGGAGCAGCAACTCCACCTCCAGCAGCTATAGAAAAAGACAGCAAGGAAGGGGAAGAAACATCGGTTGGCAACAACCATGGGCACCAGGACCGAATATGCACTACCCGGTTCCATACCACCAGATGCATCCACAATACGGTTATGGCTGGAACACGCCCTTTGGACCACCACCTCCTTGTATGAATCAGAACCAACGATTTCCATTTTTAGGAGGAGGCCAACGAGGCTGTGGAAGAAGACGATGAGGGAACCAAGTCCATTGGGGAGACGACCAGTACAAAGGAACGCAAACGAGGAGCAAAACCAAGGACCTACAACCAGGACCCAGCACAAGATGAGTCTAGTCACCAATATCTCGTTTCAAACATTGACACTCACTGAACTTGCAGTCCTGGAAAAAGGACTCTGGTTCGTACCAACGGCTAGACTTGATACATTTCAGCTACATTGCGAGCTAGCTGAGTTCTTTCGAAAACTTAGACTAAAAGCATTTTTTGAACTTTCACCAACTCAACCTGCCACCGAACAACAAGGAGACACTCACTTCAGAGTAAAATCTACCTTTATTCCCCCTCCCAGTGCCATACCTCCAGAAGTTGCAGTCTATGAACAGGCTGTTTTCAAGGAAATTGAAGCGCTCAATGAGGATCACACCTTCCAGAACACCAGCAAAGCAGAACGCCTAGCCATACAATCACTGAGATCAAACCACGCCATTGTTATTAAACCTGCTGATAAGGGTGGAGGCACTGTTATCCTAAACAAAGAGGATTATCGACTGGAATGCAAAAGACTACTCAGTGACACCAAGAACTATGGTAAACTTACCCAGGACCCGAGCGAAAATCTGAGCTCACGTATCAACACACTGGTTGAGGAAGCAGAAACGACAGGACAAATCACGCCCAGTGAAGCCAAATTTGTAACCACCACCGCGGGTAAAATACCATACTTTTACACATTGCCCAAGATACACAAAAATAAGTCACCCCCACCAGGATGCCCCATTGTATCAGGCATATGTTCTCTACTTGAACTACTATCCAGATACTGCAACGTCTTCCTCCAACCCATGGTCCAGTCCACAAGCACCTATCTCCAAGACACCAAGGACCTTCTACGACTACTCAATAACTTGACCTACAACCCGGAAACCTCTTTTATGGTGAGTCTCGATGTAGAGAGCCCCTACACCAGTCTCCCGCAAGATGACACCCTAAGAGTATTGGAAACAGCTCTAGATGATACGGAATAGCAATACCAGACCTCAAAAAGATTTATCTTGGAATGCGCCAAGTTAGCGCTAAAAGAGAACTTCTTTGCGTTTGGGGGCCAACTCTACCTACAGAAGTACGGCACCTCCATGGGGAGCGTTTTCGCTCCTAGTGTGGTTGGCATCTATGTATATGATTTTGAGACCAAGTACATATTCAACAACAACTTGTCACAAATCCCCGAAATAAAATTCTCTAAACGATACATAGATGACATATTCCTCATCTGGGAAGGAGATACTGAGTCACTCACAACATTTTGCCAATGGCTCAACACCTGCGACTCAAGCCTCAGATTCACGCATAGCTTTGACCACCGCAAGACCACATTTCTAGATCTGGACATCGAAGCCGACGGTGGTTACCTAAAGAGCAAAACCCACTTTAAACCAACGCCCAGAAACTCACTTCTACACTTCTCCAGCTTTCGCCCCAGGTCTCTACGAGAAAATCTCTCCTACGGCCAGTACCTACGGCTGCGGAGAAACTATAGTAATGTAGCAGACTACAAAGACCAAGCAAAGGACTTGAGAAACAAATTAATTAACCCTGGGTACCCAAAACACATCACAGAGAAAGCCAAGAAATGAGAGCGGAACCAAAACCGCGAGGGGCTCATTGAAAGACAGTCACAGGAAGCCACTCCAACACCATTGACATGTGTCACCACTTTCAACACGGTTTCCAACAAGGTCTCCCATATCATAAAGAAACATTGGCAAATCCTCAAGACTGGGAACTTCAACTGGGACCCCCCACTACTATATGATAAAAAGGCAAAATCAATTAAAGAGACCCTAGTATCGACACGACCGGTACAACAACAAAAGCCTGGGAACACAGTCCTTAAAGCGTGGGGGCTTCCAAAAGTCGTCGGGCACTTTCTGTGTGGCAATTGCAGTGTATTCCACATCACTGAAACTACCAAGAATCTACATCTAGAACCAGGCAAGACCTGCCTATTACCACAACACACCAACTGCAACACGGCGCATGTAATATATCGCATCATGTGCCCCTGCAACCTCACCTACATTGGGATGACAAACAGAAAAGTAAAGACCAGAATCTGTGAACATCGCAGCACCATAAAATTCAGAAAAAACACCCCAAAAAGGACCAAGCACTTCCTCGAAGCAGGCCACACGACAAACAACATGCGCTGGGTCATCATTGAGGCACTGGATCCAAATTTGCCAAACATACAACACCAACTACTAGAGAAAGAACAAAGAAGGATTTATTATATATCCAGCCATAAGACAGGCCTGAATGACAATATTCCATGGAAGAGCCTCAGCAGGCCTTAACAGTAAGAACTCCCTCTTACTCAGACACTACCCCAGGTCACTCTTGACACTGACGGGTTCATGTCCATTATACGACTCCCTACAACAAGCTACATCAACATGTATTCAGACACCACCCCAGATCACAGACTGCCGTGTTTATGTCTGATCTATGTCTAATGTCAGATTTATGACTCCTTTTATGCTCCCAACAGCGCAATTAGTGCACACATGAACAATTCGGGCAGGAGACCCCATTAGACCTATCATGCTAATCAGCCTACCCCATAGGCCTCAGTGACCAACCGGTCCAGACCCACCCCATAGCGTCCAATGTGGGATACACGCCAGCTAGGGCACCTGGCGCACCACTCATTCCTTTTAGGTGGCATGAGGATACAGCCCACAACCGCGTTCCCCATTCCACCGCACCAGGACTTAGCACGCACACGAGATGTCAACAATAGCTCTGAGAACATATAGTACCATGACGACGTTCAGTCATCACTCATAGCCACTATCCTGGTTCCTACCAGGAGCCTCAGTAGAGATCCGAGCCTGATTCCGCTCTAAGATGTCTGCTGAGTTGGATACCCAAAGTTGGGCACCCGGACGACTTCACCAGCACACAACACGCATGCGCGCACATGTGCGCTGCACACATGCTGAGTCACTAACACACATCTGTGCTGCCCGACATGTACCAGACGATGCTACTTCACTACAGAAGCTCAGTCCCTCGCGGCTTCCCACACCAGCCGGGACTATGGGGAACCAATGCAGGTTTGAATCTGGACACTCACCGAGACCAAGTAAGACAGTGCGCGCCCCATCTTTTTCAGTCTTTTGAGCCCACACGGACTCCCTTACTCATTATACCAACCTTGAATTCTAGATTGGGACATCGGAAGAGAAACCCCCTGAGCCTTGATAATCTGCCTAATACCCTAAAATAGTGTAATTATGACCGGTTGGCTACATGCATGTTCCTACCCTTTCTTCCTTTTTTAACTATAAACAATATTTATTAGTCACGCGCTCGCATGCTATTTTTACAAATGTAACATCCTGTTTGCACAGTGCGACTTGGACCATTGGGTACAGGTCCCAGCTGGCCCACACTCACTGCACGGTGCCACAACAAGCACAGCCTACGGGTTACACAGGGCGTGATCATTGGCACAGACACACATTATGTTACACCTACTTGACCGCTCATGACCACGCTGTAACTACCCCCCTAGGCGTATGCACGCATGCACACACCATGGCGGCACAGGAAGCCAGTGCCCTTGTTGTTAGCAGGTACAGCATGCTAAGAGTCAATGCACGTCTATGGAAGCATGTGCCACATTCCAGTACGGCAATCACTGTGGTAGTCACCAAGACAATGACTACTGCATGTTTCAAGATTGCATTTTATGTTGCTACAAACTATATGTCTTGCCTTGTCCTTTCTCTCCCTCAACAGGTTGCTTTTACAAGTGTCAGTGAGTACGCCGACACTTATACCACACACCTTAGTGCGTGTGTAGGTAATTCACAGGTTTCACGTGGCATTTTACACCTTTGCCACTCACCTTTTTTACTCACCTGGTCCTGAAGAAAGCCCTTGCAATTTTTGGAACGGGCTGAAACAGGTAGACCGCATCACATAGCCAACTTACGGTGATAATCTCCTGATCGTTGCACCAAATTTATTTCTTTGAACCATATCCTGAGCCGCCAACATTAAAGTCTAAAGGCAAGGATTCTCAGAGGTATTTTTAACTTAACTAATTTCACTTCACATCACACATCTGCACAACACCAATTCCGCAGTAATCAGGCTTTGTAGCACAACCGGGGGGCACTCGGCCGCCCGGTTGGGACCCCAATGATGAAGCATGACACCAACCAGGTTGGTGTGTGAGGGGTCTTTTAAAAACACGTAGTGGGTCCATGTTCTTACCACACATAGTGATTGCAATACATTGTAATATACACACTTAGGGGCATATGCATCAACATAAGCATTTGCGATTCCTTATTAGCGAAAAATAAGGATTCGCTAATAAGGAATAGCAAAAGGCTATGCATGTAGGAATCGCTATTCAAATAGCGATTCCTTAACTTTCCTTAATTGCTACTTGCAAATAGCGAGTAGCAATTAAGGAATGCCGTCCCAATCATTCCTATGGGCCTCCAGGCCCATAGGAATGAATCGGAGATTGCATGAGCAAATAGCGAGTACCAGTAGGTTCTCGCTAATTGCTCATGCAATTTCAAGGGTGCAAGGGTGTCAAAATGACACCCTATAGCACCCCTGAAAATGATATGTGCACATATGTTGCACACACACATGCTCTAAGGGCATGTGTGTGCGCAACATGAAACTTTGAAAAATGCACAAAAGTGCATTTTTCAAAGTTTTTGCAAATTACCATGCAGTTCATCTTCATGGTAATTTGCTCCCCCTATTAGCGAAATCGCTAATTTTTTAACTTTGATGCATTGCATTTAAGGAATCTCACTTTGGGATTCCTTAAATGCAATCGCTATTTAAGGAATCGGTATTTAAGGAATCCCTATTTAAGGAATCGGTATTTAAGGAATCCCTATTTAAAGAATCGCTATTTAAGGATTCCTTAAATAGCGATTTCTGCTTTTGGGTTGATGCATTGGGATTGGGTATTTTTAACTTAATACCGGGAGCTATTAGCGAATCGGTATTTTACCGACTGGATTTTGGGTTGATGCATGAGGCTGATTGTCGGTCCGTCCACATTGTTTAAGTCTTGTATTCTTTTTTGGGGACCAGGACATACCCCCTGTTCTATCCCTCGCTCTCCCCTCATTTTTCCAATCCATTACCAGAAATACACCTGGATAACCATGACTGGTGCATCTTTGCAGGCATAGTGTTACAAAAATATGTAACAAGATGGGTGATGTTGTTCATCTGCTTCTGAATGTATTTTTGCATTTTTTTCTATTCACAGTCATTCCCAGTAGTGCACCTCACTCACAGCTTACCAGGCATAGAACTGGGAATGTAATGAGATGCCTACTTTTCAAGGGTGTCCCTGCATGCACCACAATTTCTGTGTGATTTGGCCGCTGATATTTGAATTGAGTGTCAACGAAAATAGTTTTGCTTTCAGTATGAATTAGTCAAAGCAAAATATGCTTTACTCTCAAAGTATATAGTAGCATTTTATTTAGTTAACAAATCCACATAGTCGTAATTGAGTAAAGGTTTGTTGATTCACACTAAAACTACTTTTCTTTTTTAGCAACATGCATCTTCAAGCTAAATCCTTAGTGTATTTGACATATTTTACGTAGTCCAATACATTTTGGTCCCCCTGTGGTTCTTTTTCAGCTAGAATAAACATTAATGCATTATGTTCATAAATTCTGAAAGAACAAAAGAAATTCAACAAAGAAAATCATCATAAGCTGACCATAAGTGTATTGTAAAGCAGGAGGATGTGTGCATACAGGTAATACTAAGATAATTAATAAGGCATAAATCGAAGTGTTTTGACTGAACAAGTATTTGCACAAGTCGGCATCCCAAATCAATGTCATTTTGAACAACACTCACTTAAGTAGAAATAATTGAAGTCCTTATATTTAGAAGAGTGACTAAGGAGTCTTGTGAAGTTTTTGCAAATGTAGGAAAATACGAAGTCCTAAGTTTGAATGTATGTATGTATTTGGTATTTCTATAAACCTAATCTAGTCAAAAGTAGCAAAGTGTACAGGGTCAAAAACTAGCATAAAGTCAGGAAATGATAGTAGAGGTTGCTGGTTAGTGGACTGTTAATGCATTATGATGTAGTGTTCCTTAAAAAGGTGCTTCTTCATCTGCTCCCTAATTTGGTGCAATGTTGGAGCAGTCCTGATGGAGACAGAGATGTTGTTCAAGATCCTGGGTGCATCAACCGAAAAGGCATGCTGCCTTTTTTCTTTTTTATGATTCTTTGTCAGTAGTCTGATGGTGTCCAGGCTATGGGTGTATTAATATCCACCAGGGATGGTGATAATCTTTGCTACATAAGAGGGGGTGCCAAATTAAGCAGCTAATAAGGTGTGGACCGGTGAGTCAAGCCAATGGAGTTTCCTGAGTAAGGAGGTTATATGATCAAATTTATTCAGGCCCTGCATGAGAGTGTAGGGTGTCCTTAAGCGGTGCCAGTGTGAGGTCCAACAGACCATAAAGCAGGGTGTTCTGCAGTCCAATTGTAAGAGTATGAAGACTAGAATAGAAGTTCTGATGCCAAATGTTTTTTCTTAGTTAGAAAAATGGATGACACATCCTTGACCCAGGACCACCCAATGTTCCGTAACCATGGTTTAAGGTACTCTCAATCAGTAGACCTAACTGGGTCCCTGTATCTGGCCTGCACTTGTGACTTTGTCCCGGTACGCACGACCAGATAACCACAATTGACACTTTGGGGTCGATTCCGATCTTGCGCGGAAGGCCCTCCACTAGCCGTCCCGAGCGCTACCTTCTGACCGACTCATTCCTGTGAGCCGGTCCATCCAAACGAGGAAGTACGATGCGCAAAAGTCTCCCATTTCCGATCGACACGTACACTCCGATTCCAGCACCATTTTCCGTACGACCCGGCTCTGTAAACGCTGAATGGAGTCGTCCTGAGCCATTTCCGAAGCAGTTTCCGGCCGGCCAAGTACGATGCGAACAAGTCGCCACCTCCAGCAGGTCACAGCATCTGGAAGATCTGTATTTCATTACAGATTCAAACCACAACACGATCACTGTGTTCGAGATGAGGCAGCCATGTATCCGATCGAGCATGTCATCCCTATACTCTATGCTTACGGTCGAATAAACAGCCATAACCGAAGCATTCATCGCAGACGGTAAGTCAGACACCTACCAGACACAAAAACTTCATGATCCCGCGAAAGGTAACACACCTATAGGGGGTGGATGCCTATCACTACTAATATTGCCCATTGCCCACCACATAGGGGGTGGATGCCTAACACTACCAGGGGTTGATGCCTAACACTTCCAGCATTGCCCACCCCATAGGGGGTGGATGCCTATTACTACCAGCATAAAACACCCCATAGGGAGTGGATTTCTAACACTACTAGCATTGCCCACCCCATAGGGGGTGGATGCCTATCACCACCAGCATTGCCCACCCCATAGGGGGTGGATGCCTAACACTATCAGCATTGCCCACCCCACCGGGGTGGATGCCTATCACTACCAGCATTGCCCACCCCATAGGGGGGTGGATGCTTATCCCTACCAGCATTGCCCACCCCAAAGGGGGTGAATGCCTATCACTACGAGCATTGCCCACCCCACAGGGGGGGATGCAGAACACTCCTCCAGTGCTGTCATGCCTAAATTGTGTTTAGTCTGTACACTGCTTGCAAAATTGCCACATAAAGAGATATATTGGACAAACAACCCATATCTGTAGTGACAGAAATGTGAGTGTGGTGCTCAATCCCCCAGCATCTTCAAGCACGTAGGGGTTATGGGGTATACCCCCTCATCACTCTAGTGACAAAAAGGTGAGTGTGGGTTTCAATTCCCCTGCATTGTTTAGCACATAGGGGTTATAGGGTATAACCCCCATCACTGTAGTGACAAAAAGGTGAGTGTGGGATTCATTCTCCCAGCACCTTCAAGAACATAGGGATTATGGGGTATAACCCCCCCCCATTACTGTATTGACAAAAAGGTAAGTATGGGGTTCAGTACCCCAGCATTTTCAAGCACATAGGGGTGATGGGGGATAACCCCCTTCACTGTAGTGACAAAAAAGGTGATTGTATGTCTTACACCCCCAGCATTTCCGACCAATCATATTTTTTTGGACCTAAAAACACAAGCAATGTAGTGATAAAGTAGTGGTTGTGTGCCAAACAACTGAACTGTTGAGGCCAACACTGTTGTGTGTGTCAGATACACTCAACCATGTGCGGCCAATCAGTGCTCTTGGGGGTTGACACTGCCAGCAATGTTCAATTGGACAATGTAACATGTGACCAACAAAATGCATAAACAGATTTTTGCATCAAACAGACAGAAATACACAAATGATCCAATCTAAAACTGCAATTTTGATGAGATCCAGTAGCACACTGTGGCAGCAATGGCAATTCCAAAACATACATAATATGCAGAGTGAAGCTGTAGGTGGCCCAGGCCCACTAGAGAAAAAAACTCTACAAAACATCCACTCAATGCCCATCAAAGACAGTTGAAATACATGGGTGAAGATGCACAAAGACAAACAACCAGTCACACGCTGCACAACAAACATAACGTATGTGTGTGTGTGTGTGGAAGTGTCCCTAGGCTGGGCCAACACACATGATGGGGGGCTGAACTCCACTGAGACATATGCGTGTACAATCTGGAACGGTTTCATAAATTTGGATTGTGAATGTAGGCAATCAGGCATTGTTTGATGAGCGGGTGCACAAGAGTCACATGTGGAACAAGCTGGTGGAACACCAAACAATACATCAAGAGACTGACTCTCTTCCGCAGAACCCTCAAGGCCACATCAATGTGGTGACAGTACCATGTCTGCTGACCCTCTGTGATGCTAAATTAGGATGTGTGTCATACTTTTGATCACAATCGCACTGTGTCACGTTCCTTGCAAAATCCACTGTCATCTCACATACCAAAACATCACTCCCACGGCATGGCCCGTAATGTAAGGCCACATTATAGGTAAGGGCCTTGCCAAGAGACAAGCCACATTTGGCCAATCTAAACACCACACACCTTGATCAGTAGCAATGTGCCTCATCTAAGCCTACATTGACTGGTGACATTGCACAGGCACTCATGACAGAGTGGATCACTGGCTGCATGATGAGGAACACATTATTGACCACACATCATTGTGATCAAAATACAAACATGGGTTCATGTACTGTTGTGTATGACCAATGTGTCACTCTCTTTATCAGCAGGGTACACCAAGCATGCCACATACTAGGACACACACATTTGATGGTTGAACAAGAGGTGCCAGACACACCTATGTATGTGACACAAATTCACAGCATCTGTCCACAACAACACATACTCAAACCCTGCAGGGCAACAGGAGTAAACACACTCACAGAAAAATGACATTTTGATGAGTTAGTGTACAATGAAGCACACAGGAGACAGCCCACGACAAAACATAACTCCACAAACATTCAAAATACATTCATGAGCCTTCCACTGCAACAAACATGAAGTGGTTGTGTCACGGCTGTCAGCGCTACATGTGTAGACCAGATTTCCACTTGATGTGTAGCAAAGCATGGAACAACAAGAACGTATAAGACAGCAAATATGTGTTGACTATGTGCGTTTCACACAACTCAAGACCACACCATTTACAATGATAACTTGTTGGCATGTTTATCACATCAACTCTGCATCTAACTATAAATCCTGCATCATGTGCAGATCATCACTATTGGGAAAATGAATATGCTGACTGTTTACTGTAGAAGACTTGGAAGATACATGTCTCACCAGATAGGGAACACAACAACTGTGTCAGTAGGCTCCAATGCACAGGTAAATGTGTAAGCTAATCTCCCTGCCCTGTTGAGAACCACATGGGTGGTGGTGGGATTTGCATTTAACAAACACAATACACATAGCTAGGCATTACACATGTTGAAATTTGTAAATCCATTTAGGATGGAGTACATGTGCAGAACGTGATATGTATCAGACACATTTGGAACTTTTAGTTAGTCTCAGAATAAGGAAACACTCAAGCAGACCTACAAAAAAGAAATGTTGCCATCAGGCTACAGGGAAGGGTAGAAACTGCAGAGTGTGAGCAGTCATAAACACATACAAGTGCAAAACTTGTAGAAACAGATGACAGATTAAAAACACGCTGATGTTGCTAGCACAAATGTAACTCAGGGAATTAAAAATGTGTCACATGTGTTTGCCCACAGTGCAGACCCTTGTCTCAACCCAACCAGGGATGTCACCATCATGACTCCTTTCTACTGGTGCACCCTCATCTCGGACACTCAAAGTCCAATAGGTTGAGAAAGCACTGGACTACTCAGCACACAGAAAGCTTCTCAAACAGGAACATCTGCAGGGACTAAAATCTTGGCAGGAAATGGGGTTTGCAGACAGAGATTAATGCTCACATGACACACACCCTGGGCTCAGGATTAGGCCTGGGCGGTGACCTACACTCAGTTTGTGAAGTTTGCGGAGTTTTCTGCACTCCGTGGAGCTCGTGGAGTGCAGAAAACTCCGCTTTGCGAAGTTCAGCAGAGTTTTTTCCCCGCTCACGATCGCAAACAGTAAGTTCTCAATCGCGAATGATAAGTTTGTGAGCGCAAGCTGCCGCTCGGGTAGATTTTCTACCTGAGCGGCAGGAATGCCAGCACAAACTACAGTTTGCATTGCACTCCGCCACTCATGGAAATTTGCAGAGGTTTTTTGTAACTTTGCAGAGCTCCGCGTAGTGAAACTCCGCGAGCTACGCCCAGGCCTGCTCAGGATATGTCTCAGATTTACATACGGCCATGAGGTGATGTCACTACTGTGTAAGGTCAGCTGTGTCAAGCTTGGTCTTGGCAGGGTTCTACCATGTCCCAATGAAACTCGGACATAGCTCCAACAATTACAGCACACAGAATACTTTGTTTCCATCAGCCTGCGTATGTGTGTGTCTCCAAAGTCACCTGGACGTAGTCAAACTCCATGTTTAACATGTTGCACTGATGAGCCAGATGATGTTTTCATCATCAATGCTCTATTCTGCATGTCCATCATAGATGCTTGTACCGTTGTAAAATTGTACAATTTGTACAAATGTCAGCACAACCTATGTGCAAAAGTGTAAGTCAAAGATGGAATGTTGTCAAAATCAGGTCACACTCTGTGTTCAAAAAATTGTAGATCATGACAACCTGCAATTGCAGTCAATGATGACTCCAATACATTCTGTAATAGTAAACATATACCATGGACCACATGCAGTCCCTCATATCACTAAAACATTATTTTCACTAAACAGGATTTAACAGCACTTGCATTGGTCATTAACAAAATTAGGTACACAAAATGCAAATCTACAAAAGAAACAAAAATACTTTATTCAGCCTTTAAAACAAATTTTATGAACATGAAAAACAATATGGCCAATGGCCAGTCCATTTTAATTGAGTCATTTAGGGGGGGAAACCTAATGATTCAGACTCCCTCATTTGCCTGCACTGCTACAACAAGGGGACATCACCCCTTGGAGGGGCATCTTTAGGGGCATGCCAGACACCGCAGGGACAGGACTAGGGTGTACCAGTATGGGTTTTGGGAGGGATGGGGGCTACTGGAGTGTCGGCATCCACTGCAGGGGACAGGTATGATTGAGGGGGGGGTGATCCACTGCAGTGGGCAGGTCTGATTAAGGGGGCAGGTGATCCACTGCAGTGGACAGGTCTGATTGAAGGGGTGGGTGATCAACTGCAGTGGACAGGTCTGATTGAGGGGGCGGGGGCTCCATTGCAGTGGACAGGTCTGATTGAGGGGGTGGGGGGTGTCACTTCCAGACCTTCTGTCTGGAAGTGACAGAAGGTGTGGTGTTGTGGACGGGGAAGTGCTTGTGGTGGGGGGAGGGCCTTATCATCTTGGGGATGGTGTAATGGTGTGTAGGTGAAACTGTGATGGGTTATAAACTTTGGGAGGGGTCTGGGCTCGGAAGGAAGTTGGTTTTGTGGTGGAAGTGTGGGATGGTGGTGGGGTTTTGGATTTCTTTGTTCTGGGGGATGTACCGGTGGGAGCCTCAGTCTTCCTACTCTTAGGGGAAGGTGTGCGTGTAGGGGTGGATCACCTCTTTGTGCTGGGGGATTTTCTCCTCCCCTTGCGAGTCTGGTCTGATGTATCAGTGGGGAAGAGGACAAGGTCACAGAGGAAGACCCACTGGGAAGGGGGGGTTGCAGGAGAGTCAAGGGTAAGGTTTTGCATGGACCTGTGTGAGTGTGCTTTGGTCAGGTAGGTTAGTGGGGCCTGTGGAAGGGGCAGAGATAGGAGGGGTGAGGGACTCTTGTAGGAGAGACACTGCTGCCATCTGTGAGGAGGACATGGATTGACTTGTCTGCTATAGGGCAGCTATGTTTGATGGCATGCCCTTCATGTATGACACCAATTGTATTAAAAGACTGGTATGTGCATGGAGGACACTCAGCATGGATGTCTGCCCCACATGTATCTGTTTGAGCAAATCCACAGACACCACACTCAGGGCAGCAGGGGTGAAAGATGCAGGGGGTGAGGTGTCTGGCCTGAAGGAGACATGCTCCCTAACACGGGAGGGTTCACGGACATTTGGAATGGGAGCAGCTGTGAAGGTGGAGATGGTGGTGGTGGCGGGGGTAGACTCTGATGTTGTGGCCTCTGCTCTGGTAACACCCACCTCCACAAGGTAATTATCACTGGAGCATTATTGGTCCTCTGCAGATGTCAATGTTTCAGACTGACTCTCAGTGTGGCTCCCCTCACCCTCCATGCCACTGGGTCCCTCCTCCTCCTCCTCCCATGTGGACCCAGTCTGGCTAGCCACTTCCACTTGCTCTGTGGAACTGTCTCCTCCAGTAACCATAGATGATGCTGTGAACAAGGATGAGAAACAGATTCACATCAGTCATCAGCATTGACTTGACACATGAGATTAAGCACAACACATCACAGAGCAAGCCTTTGCATTACGTTAATTTCACTTTTTATATTCATTGCACATGTGTGAACATGGCACTTCTCAGTCTGCCAGGGAACCATGGCTCCCATACACTTGATGGCAATGGAACCATCAGTTAGATGTATTTCAAAGACCAATAAACACATGTCCAACAACGCACTAATTTGCCTGTTGTCTGATCTGTAATGCTCCTTAGTGTCATGTGTCATTACAAACATGTCTCATCTCATGCAAGGGAGTCTGGAAGTGACAGAGCAAATGGGATGGACAATTTGATAAATTGACATGTTGAACATAATTTCAACCCCAGTCATCATGATGGGCTTATGTCTTGAACGTCAGTGCTATAATGGTCTGCATGCAGGACAACAGACAAGCACAAATACTGTATCCTCACACATTTTCATGTGGCATACTATGCCACTGGCCTATCTGGCTAAACAGTCTGTACTGACTCTTGTTACAGGGGCAATGAATCACAACGTGAAGGTCAGCACTGTGTCACAATCATGTAACCCCTTTCAAAGCAACATCTGTAGTGGTTAAGTATACATGTCCCCTTCGTGCTACACCCAATTTAAAGACTCTGATAAGCTCACGTTGTTCTACTTAGACATTGGAGTATATGAATTAACACATCCGTCTACATGAACTTTCTAATAGCTCTCAGGAAGAAAGTTATGCAGCATACACATATATATTGAAGCCACCATTATGCAGAGTCAGGGGATGACACACACATGTTCTGTCCTGTGTATCTGAGCCACATTCCAGACATTAGATGTCTGACAACATTACATATATTTACTACATGTGTATTATAAAAGTTCTGCCTGTACACACTGACACAGAGTCAGACACATGATTATCAATAGAATAGTGGTATGTTATGATAGGGACGGCGCTCTGGGATAATTTCACTAGGTTAATATGTCGTTAAATCATTTGTCTGGTGCTATAAGGAAGAAGAGAACCACTAAACTCCCCTGAGATTACTGTAGTACAACTACAGTGTAAACATAAATACAAAATCCTTAGCACACAGAAGTCATATCATTACAGTGTTAACAGTGTGATCCAACACAAAATTATTGTATATAATGATAAAAAGCTTGAGTCTTTAGTGTTTCTTTGGTCCAAACATTTATTCTCACGAACTGTGATTCGGTTGAGAGCCAGATGCCAACACGTGTTTCGTCGCCTTCAAGTATTACACTTGTGACTTTTTCAAGGCTAATAAAAAGTAAATCACAGTCACTAATGTAAGGATTAACCCATAGTTACAATTGGTGGACATATCACCCCAATACCTCCACCGTGTAAAGAGAATTATTTGCATCAGTGAAGAGTGAACAAATTTAACATGAGCCAAAATATGAATAGGCTACGCATTAAACACGTATAAAGCTTAGAAAAGCTAAACGTTTGTGTGTGTATATTGTATCTATTGGGACTATTCACCGCTTATCCAAAATCCAGTGGGTCACATAGCTGCCCAAGTAACCAATACAAACTCAGAGAATTGATAAAGTTTCTCAAAAATAGAAAGTCAAACTGACCTTGAAAGGCTTAAATCTGTGTTTACTGTAAATAAAATAAAGTAAAAAAGGTATGAGGGTCTACATCCCTGACAGGTCGCACAAAACAACTCCGTAAAAACATATCAAAGTCTCTATTACATACTTATCGTGTGGTGTTAATTCCGACCCACACGGTCCTCCGTCGCGGGTAAGATAATCCTAGTAAGTAGGTGATTTCAGTCTTCAGTCATTCAGCACGATATTAGTGGTGAACTGCAAAACACACGTATACAATCTGCCGTGAGCACTGCAACATGCCAACAAAGTTACTGTAAAGCATGTACAGCAAAAACAGAATTTAACAAACTGGTTTTATTACAACTATTCCATACTATGACTGGCCCAAGTACATCATTTTCATAATCTCGTAAGCTATTGTAATACTGAAAAGTATAGTGCCCACTAAATAACAGTCAATCCAAACTATCACAATCTGTTACAGCAGACCAATAAGAGTAATCAGTGTCCCACATAAAGCATAAAAGTACATCCTTAGAGCTATCGTCATCACCAAAAAGGATGCGCAATGTAACACGTACCACAACTAAGTATATCACTCCATATATCTTCTGACAAAATATATTATCCTAAATCATCCAATCCCGTCTGATGGGAGACCACTAGAATATGCCGTTATATAACGTCGTAACTCCTACACAATAGCTGGTCCGTAAACTCCGAGTTATCAAAATTCATTATCAAAATAAACCAAAAGTTGCCTCGTGGCCATTCAGCTCAACAACCTCCGCATTGAGAAAACTGCACAATTCATCGTTGCAAAGTCACTTACCAAGTCCATGTATCCACAGACGTGGCGTCTTTCTCCCGCCGGAATCTCGAGTACGAGAGCGCGTCCCCCGTAGCCGAGCAAAAAAATGCCCACGTAAAAGTCACATGGTCCAGAAATGACCAATCATGTTGCTACTAATGCTAATGTTGCTATAAGAGCGTAACGCTACCATGAGCACCATCTTGGAACAGGATATGTTCACTATATAAGTCAATAATATGCTTGTAAATATTAATCCAAATTGACTCTACATTCTCCACAATTGCTATATTAATAAGGCAGATAAAACGACGTGTAGCAGCACTGCCGATGTGTCAATTAACCATTATATAATACACCAAACCAAACAAAAGTACAACTAAATATAAGAAAAAACGTCAATTACCCTCTATCCACCCAGGCCCAGAGTCATTATAAACCAATCTTAAATTTCACCTTTATTTGGTGAATTCAATTTCCCTCAACGCCATCCAGACTAAGTATTAAGGCCAATGTTTCCACTACATAGTGGAAAAGGGTGAGTGTAGTATGTGATCATGATCTATCCTTATTCAGAAAATTCTAGATGTAAAAACTATAAGTATAGTAAATATTAGTTAAAGTCAAATACTTGAGTTGGTTACAATAAATAATGAACATCACAATGAGCATGAAAATCAGTTGTGTAGTACCTAGACCCTATAACAGCCTGGAAAATATATATATATATATCACATAATTGTTCATGTTAATATAGTTACTACGCACTTCATATATAGGAGAAGCATCATATCAGTCATGTTAGACAACCTACATATCAATAGTACAACTCTCAAGTAACATCGTTAGGAGTTTGGATTTTGTTCAATATAGTTATTGATGCCTGCTATGTTTCCTCATGTCGTATATTATTATTCGGAAAACACCGGTGAATTAGAGCTACATAGCTCATATCCACCAGTAACTATTTAGTACCCAGAAAGTAATGAAGCTCTTGGTCAATGTTAAGACCCAGTTCAGTAGTACGCAATCTCAGAATCCACCTAGCCTCATTTTGCCGTAACTGTAGTTCACGGTTACCACCCTTAAGATGTCTCCGTGTTTGTTCAATACCGTAGAATCCAAAATCCTTGTTTCTACCCTGTGCCACACAATGGTTGATATGTGCTGATATGGGATATCTCATATCACATTGTTTCACAGCTCTTATGTGTCCACCCATTCTTTCTCTTAGGGTGTGAATGGTGCTGCCCACATATTTTCTGCCACACCTGCACTCAATTACATAGACTACTTAGTTAGTGGCACAATTGATATTGCTGAGAATCTTGTATTTTTTGTCTCCTGGTCCCATAAGTTCCTTAGTGCAACTACTAGCCCATTTACATGCAATACAATGTCCACATTTGTAAAAGCCTATACTCTCAATAGTGAGCCAATCTTTTTTTGAAGAAGTGATGCGGAAGCTAGTGCTGAGTATATTCTTAAGGTTGATATGTTTTTACGGAGTTGTTTTGTGCGACCTGTCAGGGATGTAGACCCTCATACCTTTTTAATAGTAAACACAGATTTAAGCCTTTTATCATTATATACAATAATTTTTTGTTGGATCACACTGTTAACACTATAATGATATGACTTCTGTGTGCTAAGGATTTTGTATTTACACATGATTATCAAATTCACAATGGTGAAAGTGTTGCCTAGCACACCAAAATCTGATGTGACAGTGCCTCAGATGGCCTGAGTTGGCACACCTGTCCTTGGTCCATGTGAAACATGTGATAACACAGAACACTATGCAGGTGACTACACATTTTGAACACTTATCCATTTCATTTGTCTGAGGCATCACTGTTGATCTCACCTGCTACACAGGTGTGTAGCCTATTTCTCACAAACTCATGTTTACCTAGAGCACCATTTAGAACATATATGTATGTTCCACACAGAGTACAGGTCACATTTCAGCCAATGTGCTGACACATGTCAGACAATTACATCACTCATGATGGACAACTCAATGCACCTGTTGTATATGGTGATGATCAATTTAACCTTGGACTACAGCAAATACACAGGACCTAAGTGACACATGTCACAGACCAAAAGGGACACACCTGGACATCAGATAATAATGGGGCATCATTACATTTAGCCACAGAAGTCGTGTCTCAGCAGACAGACAACCTGGCTGAGGGATTGCAACATTCATGTCAAACATAGTTCAGCAACATGGCACGTACTCACCCCTTCCTTGCTGCTGTCTGGCCTTCAACTGCCCATCCAGGTCAGGGAAGAACACCGTCAGTACCCGGAGCATGTGGGGGGTCAAGGGTCCGTCCTCCACCCTTTTTGCGAGGAGGTGACAGCTTCAGCTGGACTCTTGCAATCCTCCGGGTCCAGCCACAGAGGTCCTGCCACCTCTTCTGGTAGTGGGGGATGCGGCGTTTGAAGACTCCCACAGATCTTACAGCCTGGACGATGGTCTGCCAAGTTTCATGCTTCTGATGGGCGTCGACCTGTAAGGATGACATGGTGACACACCATTACTACACATGCTATAAGTTGATTAATCACACACTGCATGCAGAGACAGCAGCAGTGGTAGGTTGAGATGTTATAAAGTAGCATGTAGTGCAGGCAAGTGAAGTCTCTTGGGAACAGACAGACGTATGTCTGTGCACCAGAGGCGGATTCTGTTACATGCGTCCAAAGTTATAGGTCCTAGTCGTTCGCATTATCGGAATTTGGCCAATCCATAACATTGCACGCATCTGACATGCCTACCGCATCGTTCAAATATTCCGCATCATAACACTATTGAGTTTGATACATTATAGTTGTAAACCAACAGAATAGGTTTACACGCAATTCGTACATGACGCGGAACCACATCTGTCCCCATGACGACCAATAGCCAATGCGTGCGTCCGCCTCTGTTTGGATGTGTAGAACGCAACATTTGAATACTCACCCGCGTCTGTCCCCATGACGACCAATAGCCAAGACATGCTTCAGCCTCTATTTGGATGTGTAGAACGGGTCTTTTGAATACTCACCCGTGTTTGTCCCCATGACGACCAATAGCCAATGTGTGCGTCTGCCTCTGTTCAGATGTGTAGAATGCGTCATTTGATAACTCACCCGCGTCTGTCACCATTACAGTCAACAGCCAAATGCCAACCACATGTTTTGGTTGAGGCTCAGGTGCCCTAAACTAATCAATCAGCATGTCAGACAGTATATCAAATCATCATGTTCTGCTTTATTACATGTGTGGGTACAGTGATTCGCATGTTATATTGGACACAGCACTTTATAGCTCACTTCACAGATCACCCTCCTAGGCCTGGACACAGTACCAGGGGACCATTGTGTTATCACAGGTTGCATACACCAAAAATAACTGCTTCATTAGACAGTGTGTTAGAAAGTGCATTGTGTGAAGTTATTTTGAGTGAATCCCCAGTAGCTGAGTCTTGTACAATGCACACACTCCATTGTTGAGGTTGTTGATGATATTTACTTGAGACATCAACTTGTATTTGGCATATGAGTTGCTGTTGTGTCTTTGTGTCACAGACATCCCTGTATGTTTGTCAAACAAAATGTGATGCACATCATGAGGGTTTTATGTATGTGATGGGACATGTATGTCAGACATTACATCATGACAGTGTCCAGGTGACATTACATGATCCCTGTGTGTGTACCTTTCCCCCACATGTTAGTTGTTACAAACATCTATCTTTGATAATTAGGTGTGTGTTTAGTATGTAATGTTTGATTAAATGGACTATGGCAGACACCATTGATTAGTCACAGCACTGCCTTTCAATTATGGATAAACCATTATAAATTGGAATGTTGTGTGAGGGTCACATAGCTGGCCTTTGTGTCAATGCTCAACATTACACACCTGACTTCATTGAGTCTTGCTTTGATGTAGCATATGATATTTTGCATGTTACTTACCACATTGGAAAGTGAATTGATCAAGTTTTTATTTGTTACCTATGTGCCGCAGGAGACCAGCTGTCCAAAGACCCTTCTCTGACCTGGAGATCATGGTAGAACGTGACAGCATCAGACGTTACAGCTTCACCAAACCACTCATTGAGGAGTTGGCAGAGCAGTTGTCCCCACATTGGCTACCTGGACGCCCATATCCATATGCGCTGACCCCCCAGGTGAAGGTGATGGCAGCCCTACCTTTCATTGCCATGGGAACCTTCCAGTACACTGTGGCTACTGCTGGTGGGATGTCACAAACAATGTTTAGTCATGTGCTTCGTGATTTTTTGGAGGCAATGTTAAATTTTCTGAACCGGTACATCAAATTCCCAACACCACGACAGTTTGCTGACATCAAGAGTGACTTTTATGCTTTGGGCAGAATGCCACATGTCATTGGCTCCATGATGGTACACTTGTGGCTTTGGTCCAACTACAGGCCAATGAACAAGTACACAGTAATCGTAAGCATTACCACTCCATTAATGCCCTGGTGGTATATCTGCCTGCCATGACAATCTCACGTCTGTGCGCGTTTCCCAGGATGCCTACATTATGAAAAACAGTAGGATGCCACAGATGATGTCTCAGATGCCAAATTAGCGTGCCTGGCTTGTTGGTGGGTAATGTTGTCTGTTTATGTAGTGTGTTGCTTCTATGTCAGGTTGTACCCTGTTTTCAGACACATTAAGTATTTTCTGTTTAAATTTAGGAGACTCTGGATACCCCAACATGCCGTGGCTGCTTATCCTACTCAGGAACCATCACCCCTGCTGAGTTTAGTTTTAATGAGGAACATAGGCAGACCAGGCGAGTGATTGAGCGGACATTTGTGCTGCTGAAAACAACATTACCGTACAGGAGGAGCCCTTCAATATGCACCAGCAAATGTGTGTAAGATCATCATCGTGTGTTGCATGCCACACAACTTGGGAGTGTGGAATGAACAACCTCTCATCCAAGATGATGGGGACCAGCAGCCTCCAAGAGGGGAGGATCCAGGCCTGGGGCATATTGCCAGTGATGAGGAGGAGGATGTTCGGAAACAACTCATCCACAACTTATTCTCATGATTGTAAGTATGCAATGATGAGTTGACAAAGCACTTTCTTTGCATGATATGTGTCTTTTGTACAATATCTCTATATACGTGTGGGTGCATGCTACTTAACATGGTCCTTGGAGTCATTTGGTGTCCATTGAGTTAGTATGTCCACCAGTACAGTATTGACATGACTCCTAGCTAGTGTTCGTAAAATAAACGTTTTAAAGTATGAAATGTCTATTGGAGATGTGTATGCAGAAAATGTTGTATTTCAAGACTGTTCTATGTCTCTCCTTCACAGGTTTTTTTGTCTGTTGTGGAGAGACATGTCACCTCCCAGAAACACAATGCAGTTACAGTTTGTGACTTTTCTTGGGATCAGGAATCTGTGCAACACACTCAATTCACACATTTTTCAAATGTCTTGTTTAATTTGTGCTTTTTGTCACAGTGTGATTTGATTTTATTTGTTGTGGGGGCAGCATGTTGGGCCTGTGTAATAAACCTGTGCTCCACATTGAGGTGTGCCTCTTCTGTATACATCCATCCAACAATCATTTACATACTGTATATGTGCCCTAATGTTCAGTTTGTCTAACAAGGATTAGTGTTTATGCATTGAAATGTGATTTCAGTTTCCAACAGAGGAAGCAATGAGGATGTACGCCGTGTGCTATTTGTGTTGTGTTGATCTGGTTGTGTGTATCTCTTATATGTGTCATGTTACATTTACTCACACAACAGTAGTTATATTTCTGTACTTCTTTTTCAGCTGAAGCATTTTTTTACAGGACATCATCTCTATATCACAAACAGTGTTTAATTCATGACAGAGAAACAATGAACAGGAGTACACCCGTTTTCCCAGCAGAGACCGGGCAATAGTTTTAACAAAACAACAACGTCTCAACTGGATGTCATTTTAGAAAGAACAAGTTTTTGCACAGTGATATAAATCACAAAGGGAGGGGAGTTCTTTGCTGGGGATTGTCGACCAGGTTGAAACGCCGTCGACAATCCCCAGCAAAGAACTTTGGCTTGTCTGTGGTCACTAAAAAAGTTTTTTTGTTCATAGCAGATTGTATATAATTTTTCTTGACCACATTGTTATTGTATTAATTTGCGCCGTTGACGCTGTCTTTCACCCGTTGTGTCACTGCGCCGTTCACTATCACTAGCAAGCACGCCCAGTGCTCACCTGTGTGTGTTTTTTGGTCATTTGTACTTTTATTGTACTGTAGTGCTGTAACAACTACCTAAAATATATACTTCTTTCCTAATTCTCTTGTGGTCTCCCTTTTCTCCCCCCTCCCTTTGTGATTTATATCACTGTGCAAAAACTTGTTCTTTCTAAAATGACATCCAGTTAATTCATGACAGAAGCATGTATTGTATGAATAAAGATTTATTGCAGTGCATGTGTTAAATTTAACAAGAAAGAGATAGGGCTGTACCAATTTTTGAAATCCAAAGTTCACAGAGGAGTTGTTGGTGGTAGTAGATGACATTTTCAGAGGCAAGTTCACAGTCATTTGAGTCATTGATCCAACTTAGACCCTCTACCCCATGTGGGGGAGTTCAGTGGCCGTCCACAAAGTGAACGCTAAGCACACAATGGAGGATATCAAGAGCAGGTTGTCACTTCCTGGGGGGATGCATAGCCATCTGTCTCTCATTTGTCCTTCTTCGGATGACCCCTCTTACGTTTGTCTGGAGGACCCTCAGGTGCAGAGTCCTCATCCCTCCCTGTGGCAGTTACAGATGTAGTAGCAACAGATGTGGTGGGCACACATGGAGGTGGGGTCATGTTGTCAGCAATCTGGCAGAGGCAGGTAAGTATGTCCCTGTGCACCGCAGTCTGGTCATCAATTTGATCCATTTTGGACTCCAATCTGGACATGTGTGAGTCCATTTTGGCATAATGGGCAGCCTGCTGCTGTTGCATGTCCTTGATGATCCCAACTACCTGGCCAAAGTCTCCGGTGAATTCTTAATATGCATATAGAATGCATGCCAGCTGTGGGTCTGCTTGATCAGCAGCACCAGCTGCCTCACGGGACCTCTCTCTATGGCCCCTCCCACCACCCCTACCCACACGAGCAGGACCTGTGTTTGCAGGCACAGACAACACTGAGCATCCTTCATCAACTTGTGTTGTTGTCCGCCAATTCCAGAGTGCCTTGTGTTGATGTGTTCTCGATGTTTGCTTGCCTTGGTGTGTCCGTGTTGGTAGAGGTAATCTGGGGGTTTACAGATGTTGCGGGAATGGTCACAGGAGGTGCTGGTGTTCGAGCTGCTGGTGCTACATGCTGACCCACACCAGGGGTGCCAGGTAGTTCCTTGTCATCCGTTGAGAAAAGTCCACACTGGAGAACTCAGGGTCAACCAGAGTCAGGGACTGGGATTCCTGTTCTGTTCCTGCAGTGTCCCCAGCAGGCCCTTTGGTAAGATGAGAGACACAATGTTTGTTGTGTTTTTGCACAGTTCATCGTATCATGTACATTACATTAGCTATTGTACAATATGATGAGTGTAGGTACATTAAATAGTCCTGTATCGTCACAGACCCAGGCCTATTTTTTCAGCAAACATTGTGTTTTTAACAAAAAGTGTTTTCCCGAGCAATTCCAGCTCTTTGCATGAATGTGCATGTTTTGTTGATTTGACTGTACATAGGCATTGACTGGCAAGTAACACCCCGTGCATGACACAGGTGTGTTGGGATTTCCCACATCTGTGCTTTTCCAATGATAAATGTACTTGTAGTAATTACATAAATCCAAAAGTGTAATTCAGATTTGTTTTTCTGAATAGGTATCCTCAGCACAGCAGTCCAGCTCACAGCGCTGCCTAACAGTAATGAGTCATACATAGAACTCTATGAATAAAGAATCTAAATCCTGTCTGGACATTCCAGCGCACATGCTAGCTAATATGAAAGGCCCTATTTAACTTCACTTAACTCTACATATCTCCCCCCTTATAAAACATGAAAATAAATTGTACAATGAAATAAGATAAACGAGAAAAAGATTTGAAGAATATAACATAGGAAATCTCCTGGTAATACATGACATAAAATGATGATTACTTCATTACATTAGGCACGTTGCAAACATTTCCAACACTCCATACAGTCCCATTTTCTAGTACTACCACATTGCGTCTTACTTCATCTACTCTTATGGGAACAGAGAATTTACTATCCCCTTTAATGACCACGCCACCTTTCCTAGTTACAACCCAATCTCCAACCACAATACTTGGCATTTTCACCCCTTTTCTCATATTGTAGTAATCTTCAGCAAGTTTTTGTCTTTGTGTGACATTAGCTTTGACAGCATGGTGGTCTATCCATAAACGATCCTTGACAACCAACCAAGAGTGATTATCTTTCCTACCTGGTTCTCTCCCTTTAAGAGATATAAAGGGAGAAATACCCATAACAGCATGAGGAGTAGCCCTATGTGCCCAGACTAGGTTCTTTAACTCTTCGTTCCAAGATAAATTATTTGCTAATGATAATTGGATATTGTCCATTATTAGACGATTAATCCTCTCTACCATTCCATTGGCTTGAGGTCTATATAAAGCTACTCTCTTATGAGTAACTCCCCATTTTTCCATAAACTCCTTCATTTCACTTGATATAAATTTTACACCATTATCAGATACAATGGTTTTTGGTACACCTTCTTCCATGAAAACCTCCTCTAAAAATTCCATCACAGTTTTAGTGTTGATGACATTTGTTGTTTTGTACACAAACCATTTTGTGTGATAACCAGCGAGTACAAAAATAAACCTGTTTGCACTACCCAATTTGTTTATAGGACCCAAGAAATCCATTGCTAATTTTTCCCATGGCCTAGCAGGTAACTCAACACACTTAAGTGGCGGTTCTCTCAATGTCTTTATTTTGTCGCTGTTAGCACATGCATAACAATGCTTAATCACTTCCTCAACCATGCTATCTAACTTTGGCCACCAATAAGTTTGTCTAATTCTTCTCTTCGCCATGCTCCTTCCAGGGTGCCCTTCATGAGCTAGTTCAATAATTTGACTCCAAAGACTTATAGGAGGTACAATACGATCCCTTCTCATAATCTTGTCATCAATTATACTCAACTCATCCTTAATATTCCAATATTATCTTATGTGTTCATCACAACTTACACTAGTTTCCCAACCATTCCTGATGTACTCTTTTATTCTTACTAACACTGGATCATTGTCCATAGCAACATACCACACTTCTTTTCTCAATGCCACACATTCATGAATCTTACTTTCCTTATTTACTTCAGTTCCAAGATCATTAACTTCTGTAACCTCATTCTTCGTAGGTAGTCGTGATAAGCAATCTGCTACTACATTCTTAAGACCTTCCAAATATTCCATTTCAAAATTATACTCCAAAACAGACAGCATCCATATAGAAATCCTAGGAGTGACTCCACCTTCTAAACCTCTTCCCCCTTTAAATAAATATATCAGTGGTTTGTGGTCTGTCCTAACCTTAAATGGTAAACCCCAAAGAAAGTATTTAAAATGCTTGATGCACCAACAGGATGCGAGGGCTTCTCTTTCTATTGTAGAATAACCTTTTTCATCCTCGTCGCTATAAAATGTAGTAATTACATAAATCCAAAAGTGTAATTCAGATTTGTTTATTCTGAATAGGTATCCTCAGCACAGCAGTCCAGCTCACAGCGCTGCCTAACAGTAATGAGTCATACATAGAACTCTATGAATAAAGAATCTAAATCCTGTCTGGACATTCCAGCTCACATGCTAGTAAATATGAAAGGCCCTATTTAACTTCACTTAACTCTACAGTACTCTTCCTCCTACGATCTGTTTTAAGATTTGGACATGTGTGCTGGCGTTTGTGCATGTCGTTTGCAGTCAAATTGGTGTGGCTTCCTACACACTCACAGTACAGAATGTATGTGGCGTTTGGATTATGGTATTTTGATGAATGTGTTCCTAGTTCTTATCGCATTGCACACATGTGAATAGCTGTCAGCAGCAAATGGTTTGGCAGCTTTGCTTTGTGCCTGATCACATCATGTGTATTGTCTTTGCCGTCCATAAACAGATGCGTTAAACAAGGCTGCGTTCCTGCTTTTTCAGGCTCAGAGCTGTGAGGTACAGAGGTTTTTGTGCTTGTATTATGCTGCTGTAAGTTGTACCCCTCCTCCCACCAAGTCCAGCTTACTTTTTGTGACAAAGTGTCAATGACAGTGAGGGGAGTTTAGTGGCAGGGATGCTGACAATGCTTCAAGGTGTAGGAGTTGAATACTGTGGAAATATGGATTTTTATGGTCAGTTATGTCCCCTATCTTGGACCCCAACGGTTTCATGTATAAGTCACAAGTACATGTATGTTCCCTCCAGTTCCAGTTATGAAGACGCAAACACATGTGCGTCCACCGTCAACATGTCCTCTCTCAGATCCGCCATGAATGGGCCGGATATTCTATTCCCAAGTATGAAAGGCCAACGGCTTTATATGGTTCACTTTCCACATTTTACAGTCCAGGCGAGTAGGCCCTGATTCTGCCATTAAGCCTTTTCCTGCCTTCTGCCTCTGAAAGCTCCAGTCTGAGCTCGCATCTGTATCCATGAACTTTGTCCTACTCCCTGCGCGGCTAACGGTGCCTGACTCGGCCTGTCTGCTTGCCAAAAACTGTATTTCACCTTCGAGATTATCTGCTCCGCTCCCCATCCAATGCATTCCTGTCTAGTAGTTTAAGTAAACATTCTTCCAGCTACCGAGCAAAGGGCCCGGCTTCTCTGTCTTTATGCAAGTAATTCATAGCCCTGTTACTATGGAAGATTTCTGCCCTTGCATCTCATGTAGACACTTAGACGCTTGTACACGCACTCACAGTCAGTATAGAATAGATTTTGTTCGAGAGACCTTTCCTTTTGGATAACATAGTTCTTTAAACATAGGATGTTAGATATGATTTGGGATTAGGTTGACTTGACCCCCCAGACTTTTGTCTCCACATGTAGAGCTAAATGTCAAGTCCCCTTCACCCCCTAGTTGCACGTCAATCACACGTCATGCTGCTGCGCGCGCATCTCTGCCAAGTATTTTCGCTGACATTGCGAAATTCTTTCATGGGACCACCCATTTGTGACATCATACCTAATGACGTTCTTTAGTTACGCCTAGTTACACCCATTTTAGTTACGCATGTATGTCTTTATCTCTGTTATCAACTGTTACGCCTCCTGCATCTGTTTCACTGTAATGCCTGTTCTATAAAAATGATTACCTGTCAATAAAGTATGGTCCTTCACTTCCTGAACCTTCGTGGTGATGGAATATGAAGCCACAATTCGAATTGTTGTTGGAATAAAGCCCGTTCCGAACCTCTAATACCACGGATTCTGCCTCTTATTTTACTGAGCTATTCTTATTAATTTTCCGCATCAAATTAAGTACCGGTAATTAAATTATTTACCACATATATGGCGCCAGAACAGGGACACTTTCTCATCTCACGCGCCGGAGGTGCGTTGCAGGCCCGGTCTCCTGTCACAGCTGGGCGGACAGCAACGCGTACCCACAGGATTTCCTGTATCTCCCTCCTGCCGAGCGGGGGTAACTGAGGCTGCGATCAACACCCAGACGAGGCGGTGAGAAGTGCGAAGTATCCCGACCAGAGCCTAGTTGAGAGAGCAAGATCCGAGGTATACAGAGGCCCACCAGGTTCCGAAGTTTCCGAAGTTTCGAGTCGAGTCCAGTCCGGTTCAAGTCCAGTTCAGTTCAGTTCCGAGGCCTTCCGTTCCGAGCTACCCGGTGAGTACCATTGTCGGGGAGGCGTTCTGACGTGCACATAGGTTGTGCCGGTCAAGACGGGTTTGGGTACACAAATCCGGTCTGCACTGTTTCAGCAGTGTATCTGTACTGTTCAGCAGTATATCTAGTATGTCTAGTATATAATTCAGAATTACCTAGTTAGTGCCGAGTATTATGCTTAGTGACTAGTTCCCTAAATGGCCATCATTGTTGTTCATTAAATGTTAAATGTTAAATGTTTTAAATACGTTCTGCATATTGTGGTGTGAATGACTGTTCATTATTGTGTTTTGTTGTATTAAACGTGTTCAAAATTAGGTATCAGATCAGTTCTCAATATGCCGCTCTTTTCGAAATTAAGACAGATCAAAACTAGAAAAGGGGTACTCGAAGAAGCTGTTCCCATTCCTCCTAGGGACACTCCAGGGTACTTCATGTATCATAAACATGGCCTAGACGCCATATTATTTCTTGATTTATGGGTAGACTACACCAAGGAATTACCAGAAAGTCAGAGGTGGCCCGCAGCTGGGACCTGGGATGCAGATTGCATCATGAAAGTAGAGGAAGAATTATGGAAAAAGAAAGCCAGACAGTCACAGAAAGATGCCATTGAATTATGGCGTAAAGAATCATATAGACGTACAGAAAAAGCACTCAGACAGGAAGAGAAAAGTAAGGAGAATTCAAATAAAGTCCGAGAAAATCTATTAATTGAAGAAGGTACCCGAGTAAAATCAGAACAAGTAGACAGACAAAGAAATGCCCTTATGAATGGTATGTATCCTCTTCTGGCCGAAGGGTTACCTAAGGCTACTCCGGAGATACCAAAAGACTTGCCACCTCCATTGTTTCCGATAAAAGCACATCCCAAAGGGCATCCCAGAACCGCAGAAGATGTTTTTCTTTCCTCTTATTTAGACGACGCAGATCCCGAGTATGCTAATACTGCACCACATAGACCGCCTGCCGAGGGGGTTCAACGCCAAGACCCTTCGTCTGTACCTCCGCAACAACAAACTCCGACACAAGTTCCGGCAAGCACATCTGTTTCTACAGCTGTATCCACACCTATGGTTGCTATATCACGTTCAACGAATCCTTTCACATCCAGCACCCCAGGTGGTGCTACAGGAGGTACATCAAACATTTTTTCCACGCCACCCAGAGTAAATAAACTTTCTTTTCAAGAATTAGCTCACCAACGTACGCCCAAACTAGTAACTCCCGACATGCTTAAAGAACTTCTAGTAGATTGTAGATATGACCCTGTGCCCGGCAAAGAGGACGAAATGCTGCTGGCATCATTACGTATCCGACGAGCTGCAATATATTTAGGGAGGCTACCAGGAATGACTACACATTTAGAAAATATATATCACTTTGTCCAGTCAGGGCGAGATTCTGAGAGTATTAATAGAGCCATGGAGTACCAGAAAGTGGAGATACAGGGGGAACTGTTACGTTTCCTCATAAATTGTGTGATCAGAAATCAAGACCGACCAGGGGTAAATCCGGAAGAAATGCGAATTCTTACCACATGGAGTCGGAATATATCAGAGGGGAGACATGAAAAACGATTAAGTATAGTAGCTATGTGCCGAAAGATCCGCAAAGAAGTAGAACGAATACACGAAGAAAGATTAGCGGTAGACCAGCTTGAACAAAACGAGGAGGAGGAAGAATTAGAACTGCCCACAGGACAGTTAGAAACCATGGCCTATGTAGGTAGAGGAAGATCTTGTAATAGTACTAGATGCTTTACTGATCCGATACGTCCGATACGTCCAGATAATAACAGAAATTTCCAAACCCCTATAATAAATATCAGGTCACCCGAACATTCGTTCCAAGCCGCTGACAAATTACTCCGAGAACGAAGGGGTTATCATATACTCGATTCTATGGACGAACAAGAATTAGCCAGGTCAGCCGTTCACTGGGTTGACAGTCCCGGAAAATATAGTGATGATACACTAGCGCACACGTTTTTGAACCTCACCCCAGATGAACAGCGTTTAGCTGGTATCTACATGATTCAACAACTCCTTATATTGTATAAAGGCCAACACTCTGATCCTGGTCCCTTACCTGATATATTGACTGAATTACTCACGAATAAATGGAGAGGTTCAGGTACTGAGTTAATTAGAGAAATACTAGAATCCAGAAAGCAGTACATTCTTTTTGTATGCCCCGAACATGTCTCACTGCCCATCAAGGAAAGAACGACGTATTATATGGATAGACAGAATCCCTTACGCGAAGTACACCCGATAAAAGGTGATGACAATCAGTTTAAACGTGTGTTTGTATACACACCCATATCTAAAATAGAACTATTAGAAATGAAGAAAGTGGTACCCAGTCATGACAAAGACCCAGCGGGTTTCCACCGTGAAATTAAAGACATGTTGCTCATGGGAGAGTATACCTATCCCGACATTATGAAAATATTAAAGGTATTAATGCCTGCGGGCATTTACGAAAAACTCAAGGAAAAGGATTGGGAGGTGGGAGACCAAAAGATAGATTGGACAGCATTGGAAAACGAAGAAACAGCTCGAGGTCCAGGTTTAGGGCTTGGGGAAAGGACCAAAACACTACCAGGTTTACTAGTACAGGTACTGCAGCGTTTATTAACTACGAAAAAGGAAAACTGGGGTGCAATCTCAGCCTGTAAACAAAAGCAAGATGAAGACACTAGTGATTTCTATGCCCGATTCGAAAAATGTTTTGGTATAAATAGTGGAATAAAAGCAAGTAGCGAATCGTATCCACATCTGTTTGTGACAAAATTAGTCGAAAATTCCTTGCCCCAAGTTAAGAATAGAGTATTGAAATTCGAGAGTACCTGGCAAGGTAACACTCCGTCACAAATGTTACAAATGCTACAGTACCATCACAATAGAATTAGAGAGGAACAAGAACATGAACAAAGACGCATGAAAGACACGAAAATGAAAATGCTAGTTTCCCAGACAGTTCCAGCTGACGGTCATAAAAAGGGTATGACACAGTCCAGTGTCTCAGCAGGTCCTGTAAAAGGGACATGCAACTATTGTAAACAGCCAGGTCATTATGTACACGATTGTCCAGTTTTAAAACATAATATCGCCATAGGTAATACAAAAGAAAGACCACGGCCACTTAGACAGGATCAGAACCAACAAGGAGCCCCGCAGCATGCACAGTCCATGCCAGCTCCGCAACAGTCTATGCCAGCTCCACCACCGCAGCCTATTGCTGCCACACAAACAACGACACAACAGATGTACCAGACCGCACAGTATGACTATCCTGATTATCAACGATACTCATGAAACAGCCTAGAGAGGGAAGTTGGCTTACCCCTTATCGAGGTCCCTGTAGATCAAGAAGGACCTTATGTACACAGTGAACTATTAGGCCAAGATAGAAAATTTTTACTTGATACAGGGGCAAGCCGAACAACCATAAAACGTAGTGAAGTTCCAGGGGCACCCCTCTCAGGCTCACAGAATATTTCCCTTGGTTTTTCAGGAAAACCTATCATTAACGAAGTATCACAGCCTCTTCCACTTACGATTGGTCCCTTGACACGAACTACAGATTTATTGCTTACTAAATCATGTCCAGAAAACCTGTTAGGTATAAAAACATTGAAAGCTCTAGGAGCTATAATATGTTGTTCTCCAGAAGGAGTAAGATTGTTTTTACGTGATTTCAAAGGGCACTATGTGTCCCGAGACATGGATCACCGACTGCAGACTTTACCCACACATTTATGGGCACAAGGCCCTACAGATGTTGGTTGCATGAACATTACACCATATCGAGTCACATTAAAGACAGGAGTGGTACTACCACGAATGCGACAATACAAGTTACCCCCAGATGCTGTAGTGGCTTTACTGCAAATCATTGACGAGCTTATTACCCAAGGAGTGGTTGTGGAAACCGACTCCAATGTATGTAATTCCCCGATAATTCCGATTCTTAAACGAACTGATCCAAAAGCCCCGCCAGTATATCGATTGGTTATTGACCTGCGCGAATTAAATAAATGCATTGTACCACAATACCCCGTAGTCCCAGACATTTCTTCATTACTGACAGCCATTGATTCCGAAGCAACATTCTTTACTGGAATTGATCTCAAGAATGCCTTTTTCAGCGTCCCAATAGATCCGGAAAGCCAATACTTGTTCGGATTTAGTTTAAATGGACGAAGCTTTAAATTCACACGCGCACCTCAAGGATTCACAGAAAGCCCCAGCATCTATAGCCAAGCACTGAAACGAGAACTTGACAGTATCCACATGCCAGTCAACACTGCCCTGCTTCAATATGTCGATGATCTGCTGATCACCGCTAGAAGCGAACCTGAATGTGAAAAAGCCTCACTGACGGTTTTACAATTTTTGGCCGAAAAGGGGCACAAGGTGTCCCCTTCTAAGCTGCAATTCTGTGTCCAGCGAGTTGTTTACCTTGGGCACTCGCTGTCCAAGGAGGGAAGGCAGCTTACACCAGATCGCATCCAGTTAATTGCTAACATGCCAATACCCAAGACACAAAAGGAGGTACGGGCTTTTATAGGCCTCACTTCATATTGTAGGCAGTGGATCCCTCAGTATGCATTTCTAGCAAAACCACTCATTCAGTTGACAACACAGGAGGCGGCCACATCGACTGTCCTCCCTTGGACTCAGGAACATACACAAGCTTTTGAAAGCCTAAAGAAAGCTTTATGTCAAGCACCTGTTTTAGCAACACCATGTTACAATAAACATTTTACGCTCTTTGTTACAGAACGCGAAGGTACTGCCTTGTCAGTACTCACACAGGAACAAGCAGGATCACACAAACCATGTGCTTATTTTTCTAGTACATTAGATCCCGTAGCTCAGGCTCTGCCTGCGTGCCTGAAATCAGTGGCAGCGACAGCTTTAGCAATCAGACAAAGCGATGCCATAGTGTTAGGACATCCATTGACAGTACAAGTACCACACGCAGTAGAGGTTCTCTTGAACCGAACGCAAACACAACACTTGACTATAGCAAGACTTACCGGTTACGAATTAACATTGTTTCAGCCACACATAGAAATCAGACGTTGTAATACATTGAATCCTGCCACACTTTTGCCAGTAAATGGAATAGACCCACTAGCACATGATTGTATTGAAGTTATTACTATCACGACGAAACCCAGACAAGACTTGACAGACGTCCCATTGTCAGATCCAGAACTGACGTTGTATGTAGATGGTTCATGTATGAGAACAAGTACAGGAGAGCTAGTGGCCGCGTATGCAGTCACAACAGACACTGAAGTCATTGAAACAAATTGCATAAATACCTTGTCAGCTCAAGCAGCAGAGCTCATCGCTCTGACACAAGCCTGTATTCAAGCCACAAATAAGAAAGTCAACATATACACTGATTCACGTTATGCATTCGGAGTTGTACATGACTTCGGCGTGCTGTGGCGAGAGAGAGGTTATTTAACTTCTCACGGTGCCCACATTCAGCACGGACCCCTCATTCATGCCTTATTAGATGCAATACATCTACCCACTGCAATATCAATTATGAAATGTAAAGCTCATACGAAAGTTACTGATATCATTTCCCAAGGCAATGATCTAGCTGACAGAACAGCTAAACAGACTGCTCAAACTCACACATCTGACATGACAAAGACAATAGTTCCGACACCAACACATTGCATGACGGTTAAGGATCCCGCTCTTGACGTAATTGACATACAGACACATGCTACACCAGATGAAATAAAGAAATGGACTGAGTCAGGAGGGATCCAAACGGATCAAGGATGGATGACGAAGGAAAAATCTGTATGGTTCCTTCCTGACTCTATGGTTCAAGTTATCATTAATACAATACATAGTCCAGCGCACCTAGGAGAAAAAGCTATGCTAGACAGCATTCAACACATTTGGTTCAACAAACATTTACGAGCAGCAGCTAAACAAAAAGTTCGTACCTGTATGATCTGTTGCCAGTTTAACCCAGGTAAAAGCATTCCCGTAGAACAGGGTGGATTTCAGCCTCCTGATCACCCTTTTGAAGTCCTCCAGATGGATTATATCCAGATGGAACGATGTCGAGGATTCAAATATGTTCTTGTAGTTGTCTGTGCTCTTTCCCGTTGGACAGAAGCATACCCGGTTTCAGATTACACTGCCCCGACTACTGCCAAACAGTTGGTTCGAGAATTCTTCCCACGGTACGGTTTACCACGTGTTGTCTACTCAGATAACGGCCAGCCGTTCTCATCCGAACTAATGAAACACGTTTCACTTTTGTTAGGCTATCAATGGAAGTTTCACTGTGTCCGACACCCCGAGGCAGCAGGTCTCGTGGAACGACATAATCAAACTCTGAAAATTAGATTGTCCAAAATATGTAGGGAGAAAGGTGTCGATTGGGTAGTAGCCTTACCAGTTGCACTCTTTTACATGAGAATGGTAGCACACTCTCGAACAGGGCTATCCCCTTATGAGGTGATCTTTGGTAGACCACCAAATATGTGGGGGACGCCTATACCACGTAAAATAACTGATGTTGACTGTAATATGCTGACAGATTACCTGGCTTCCTTGATGTCTGCACTACAATCTTGTCGTTCACAGGTAGCTGCAGCCTTTCCCGACAACACCGAGGTGAAACCCCATGACGTAGTTCCCGGGGACCTGGTGTTAGTGAGGAACTTTGACCGGAAGACTCAGCTGGATCCTAGGTGGAAATCGCCTCAACTTGTACTACTCACCACGAGGACAGCCGTGAAGATCGAAGGTCGCAAAGGTTGGATACATTCAAGTCATATCAAGAAATTTCATGGACTACCGTCTGATGTAAACGTTACACCTCGCGTGTCTTCACCGATTGACTCAAAGCTTCCTCTGGTTGAACAGAGTGATAAGGAACTATACAAACTAAAATTACGGTCTAATAAGTCAGACAATTTGATTGTTTAAGTCCTCTCCAAGGTGAATCGGTCGAATTTGTCTCTGACATGTATCCCCTAGACCTGAATAGAGAAAGAAACCGAAAGATGCAGTTGAAAAAACATGCGTACTGTAAATCACTGCGTAGTCATTGCACTGTGACGTTATTAATTTTGTTTTTCTTAAGTCTTTTAATAATCGCTGCAAGTATATTGTTGCACATATATTATCCTATTTCTAAACATGTTTACAATGTTACTGCTGAACATTCTTTTAGTGAATTACCCCCGCATGAGTTATCCTATAGATTTGCGCTGCGCAATAACACTTTTATTAGTATGTTACATCATTCTCATCAGACTAGCAATGCTACAAATTGTTGGATATGTGGCCGACTCCCTCCCTATCAGAACTATAAGGGAATTCTGCCTCTCTTTCCATATCCGTTCACACACAATGGCTCCTGTGGAGCATGGTTTAGTTTAATTAATTCCTTAGATTCAAACTCAGTAACTTATCAAGACAATTGGGTATGGGGAAACCTGAACCTAGTTTTACTCAAAGTCTGCTACCCTGACAAGGAGGGACTTCCCAAAAGAACAGGAACTGATCTAGAAAATGAAGTATATGGATTAGGGAATTTCACGCTTAATCTCATGATCCTGAATGTTGAATCCGAAGCTGCACCAATTTTGCCCGCTATGTCAGTATTTCCAGTTAAAGGTGAATTGTGTGTAAGAAAGAATGGTTCCATACATATGGGCCATAGTAGATGCACCACTGTAATAGAATTCAGTGATCAAGGCAAGTCTACATTTAGAGCTTCTCGCCATTCCTACTTCGTATGTGGTCAGACTGCATATATACGTTTGCCTCTGGATTGGGATGGTACCTGTTACATCGGATTCCTTTTGCCACCTGTTTTCCTAGCTCCTCCTGATTATCACAGAAATACTCATTTAGTACACAATAGAGAATGGAGAGATCTCCCAATTGTCGATTACACTGAGACGGCATGGGAAAAGTATACAGATTTCAATAAAGGTTTCTTCCCCTATATAGGTACAGTTACCAATAGTAAGCTGATACGTAGATTAACCAGAACCCTTGAAGCAGTAGTGAACGAAACTATTTCCGCCTTAGGCAATTTAACAGAAGAGCAGTCTGCTATGCGGATTGTTGTGCTTCAAAATCGTCTTGTCCTTGACGTCATCCTGGCCGATAGGGGCGGAGCTTGTAGGGTCATCGGATCAAGTTGTTGCATTTTCATCCCAGAAAATTCGCCATCTGTATATAAAGCCATAACTCGCCTTCATAAGATTGTAAGCCAGATACACCAGAATCCAGGCACCTGGACTTGGTCCGGTTGGTTTTGGAGTGTATTGTCAGCCTGGGGATGGAGAATGCTCTCCTTCCTAGGTATTGGCTTTCTCATATTATTCAGTTGCTGCTTATGCCTACAATGTGGACCAGCGATTTGTGGTCTGTGTGCCACATCGTGTATTCCACCACCAAGATTTCATTCATCCCGGAAGAAGAAAGAAGAACAAATGATGTTATATGAACAGATCGACGGATTGATGAAGATTGATATCTCTTAAGGGCAAGTAGGGGACAAGGAGGGAATGTGGAAATATGGATTTTTATGGTCAGTTATGTCCCCTATCTTGGACCCCAACGGTTTCATGTATAAGTCACAAGTACATGTATGTTCCCTCCAGTTCCAGTTATGAAGACGCAAACACATGTGCGTCCACCGTCAACATGTCCTCTCTCAGATCCGCCATGAATGGGCCGGATATTCTATTCCCAAGTATGAAAGGCCAACGGCTTTATATGGTTCACTTTCCACATTTTACAGTCCAGGCGAGTAGGCCCTGATTCTGCCATTAAGCCTTTTCCTGCCTTCTGCCTCTGAAAGCTCCAGTCTGAGCTCGCATCTGTATCCATGAACTTTGTCCTACTCCCTGCGCGGCTAACGGTGCCTGACTCGGCCTGTCTGCTTGCCAAAAACTGTATTTCACCTTCGAGATTATCTGCTCCGCTCCCCATCCAATGCATTCCTGTCTAGTAGTTTAAGTAAACATTCTTCCAGCTACCGAGCAAAGGGCCCGGCTTCTCTGTCTTTATGCAAGTAATTCATAGCCCTGTTACTATGGAAGATTTCTGCCCTTGCATTTCATGTAGACACTTAGACGCTTGTACACGCACTCACAGTCAGTATAGAATAGATTTTGTTCGAGAGACCTTTCCTTTTGGATAACATAGTTCTTTAAACATAGGATGTTAGATATGATTTGGGATTAGGTTGACTTGACCCCCCAGACTGTTGTCTCCACATGTAGAGCTAAATGTCAAGTCCCCTTCACCCCCTAGTTGCACGTCAATCACACGTCATGCTGCTGCGCGCGCATCTCTGCCAAGTATTTTCGCTGACATTGCGAAATTCTTTCATGGGACCACCCATTTGTGACATCATACCTAATGACGTTCTTTAGTTACGACTAGTTACACCCATTTTAGTTACGCATGTATGTCTTTATCTCTGTTATCAACTGTTACGCCTCCTGCATCTGTTTCACTGTAATGCCTGTTCTATAAAAATGATTACCTGTCAATAAAGTATGGTCCTTCACTTCCTGAACCTTCGTGGTGATGGAATATGAAGCCACAATTCGAATTGTTGTTGGAATAAAGCCCGTTCCGAACCTCTAATACCACGGATTCTGCCTCTTATTTTACTGAGCTATTCTTATTAATTTTCCGCATCAAATTAAGTACCGGTAATTAAATTATTTACAACAGTGCTTTGTGTGCATGGCATGTGTGGGTAGTAATGAGTGCTATGACTGCAACTCGCACCATGTCCCGTACTCCACACACCTACCCAGCCAGCCCAGGGAGCACACCTAGGACAATATATGCCCAGGCAGTGAGTAGAAATGTACAATGAAGATGGCTGAGAGTGAGAACTGGTGTGAGAGGCCCAGGGCCTAGTTGTGACTTGTAGCCAATTCATACATAAGGCTCACGTGTCAGCCATCTTGCCGGTACATTTCCACTCCCTGTGAGGTGGGCATGGTTCAAGGTGGGATTGTTGGGCCATGTGGGAGTAGGTCTGTTGACTGTGCCTATGACTCCCATCATGCTTTCAGCTACACCCACCTTCCTTTTGGTGACTCAGCTTCCCTGTGAGTGAGTGAAACAGTGCTGGCAAGATGGCTGACAGTGGTGCTTGCTGTTTTGAGCCCGAAGCCTTGCTATGTTTTTTTAGTAAGTTGTTAGATATCATGAAATAGTTACATATTACTCTGAGATTGTAGGTATTTTGTTTGCCAAACTGGCATACACATCACAGACTCATTTTCTTAATATTGTTATGGCTTTGCTGACAGTGATTTTTATCGCTGTGTCCTTGACAGTGATGTCTGTGGCTGCGTATTTGCTATCAATATTGGCTATTTGGGTCTGTACTCACCAGGCTCTGGTACTTCTGATATTCCATGTACGCCTTCCGGTGGAAGGATGGCCTGCACCTTCTACTCCCAGGTAGTGAAGTGCACAGGTGTTGCAGGAGGGCCACCGCAAGTCCACTGACTCAGTTTGTGCGCTTTGTTGATGAGCTTCTCGACCCTCCTTCGCACATCATAGTACCTGTTCCTGATATTGTCCGTTGTGCGCAGGCAAGGTGCTTGAGCGTTCACCTTGTTGACAATCCTCTCCCACATCTTGGTTTTCTGTGACAGGGGGTCTATTGGTGCCAAATGACTGTGGCTCTACTATGAGAATTTCATCTACCATGACTTCCAAATCACTGTCTGTGAACTCTGGATTCTTCTTTGTGGGCATGGTGATGTGTGTGGTGGAGATGGATGTGTGGGTGAGTGAGTATGAGTAAAGCTGTGTGTTTGTGAGTGTGGTATTTGACAGGTGCTGTGGTGGTTTTGTTTTGAGTGTATGTATCAGTGCAGTGTAGTGGTGGTATCTGCTAACAGCTCTGTTAAATTTGCAAGGGATCATGGTAAGGATTTTGGCCATTTATGTAGGAGGAGTTGTGGGGGTATCTTTTTGTTTGCCTTTGACAATGCTTGTTTGGACATTTTCCGTCAGTTTCTGTTGTATTTTGTTGAGCATGACCGAAATGTTTTGTTGACCGCAACGGATGCTTTTTTATGTATTGACGGGGTAGTCCGAGTCTGTCCCATTAACGCTACGCTATGTTGCAGCATTCGCATATGAGTCGGTCGTGTCGGGCTCTTTACCGGAGATTTTGCTTGGACGGATTGATTCCTTTCCATGTCGGTCGTCTGTATTATGCTTGTGCAAGTCGTTTGTATTTGACACATGTTGTATCGTACTACGTTGGTCGGACAGCTCGCGTACGTGTAGGTTGGAAGCCATTCCGATTCGTGTCGGTCAAAAGGGTTTCCGAGCGGGATCGAAATCGGGCCCTTTGTGCTTTAAGGCACTATTTTCACTTAAATCTTCAAAATTGCATGTCTCCGGTTTGACTGATTGGATTTTGTTGTGTTGGTCTTAAATTATTTATAAAATATTATTCTATGTTTCTATATTGGTAAGGTATTTTTCTTGTGTTGTGTTTCACTTTATTACTTTTTGAAGCGCTGCATACATGCTTTACACATTGCCTCTGACTTAAACCTGACTGCTTGTGTGTCAATCTACAAGAGGGTTGATCACAGGTTAATTTAGGGTTTGCTTGTGACAACACCATAACATGAATTCTGATTGCTGCTTGGATAGTGATTCACCTCCCCCTTAACCAATACCCCAGTTTCTTACATTGGTGGTAGTAGTGGGATTAGGAGTTGTGTTTGTGCAGTGCCATACAGGGATTTTGTATTACATTGAAAATCCCAGATAAGTGATTTGTGTTCAATCTGAGCTTTTTTCAATTCGCCCTAGTTTTCTGATTGGCTGTTATCCTTTTTTTAAATTGAAGTTCCCTACTTCTTCGTCTTATATCACGGAGGTGGAGATGCTCAATGTGGACTGCCTCAGAAGGGCTGAGCTGTAGAGCTGCAGAAACTCAAAAAGGAATGGGTCTGATTGTTGAAAAGAAGGCCACAAACCTGTATGTTCAGATAGCCCTATGAGGAACCCTATGAGGAGTTCACAAGGATGCATTCCATTCCTCAGAAGTCAGTGAGAGGAATATCTTAATGAGGATGATCCTGATGAGGGGAAACTTGATTTGGGAGCAGAGGAGGCCCTGGCTGTGGGCCCTGAGTGGGAGCTCCCAGTGGCGGGAGAACATCTACCCACTTAAAGAGAGCCCAGTGTGAGGGCAGGGATTAGCATGTCTTCAAGGAACTTGTTACCAGAGGATCTGGCAACCAGGAAGACAGAACCTCTGGTAACCCCAGAGAGCTTGCCAAGGAGACAGGCCGCTGGCTCAGCACCAGGATCTACAAAAATGAATCTGGGGGATCACTACAAGGATGTACTAGGTCCCCACTAGAAGGAGGGGGAGGCAAACATAAAAAGGGGGCATATTTACAAGCCCATTTCACCACCGGTGTGTCACGTTTTCAGGCACACCGGCGTCACAGTGTGCCTGACCATATTTACAAGGCCATGTAAAGCCACCCTGCGTGGCTTTTCACAGCCTTGTAAATAAGACTCCATTTCACAAATTACTCTACATAAAAGAGGCGTTCCATGTCACCTGACACATTCCCAAATGCACAAGATTTTGTAAATCTGGAAATGCGTCAGATTTCTATGCCTCCCCAGGTGGACACAACAAGGAAAAATACCTTTATTTTGCCTTGTTTTCTGCATTCTGCAGCATATATAGAAAGAGGTAGACACCTCTTGTGATTGTTTTGTGCAGGAAGGTCTCCCTTTCTGGCCAAAAACAATCACCCCTATAACGCAGGGAGGGCTTCTCTAAGGTGCAATGAGTGCCAACAGATTAGGTGCCACAAGGGGGATGCCTAGTGTCCCAAGCATGCACAGCCCCCCACCAATGGGCAAACATCAGGCGCTGCTAAGTATAGCGCTTGGAGAGAAGACAGCCCCAGTGGAGGTAGTGCAGAGTTTACCCTAGTGTCTCCGGGTGGTGGAGAGAAGGGGTCAAAAGCTCATATGACTAGCAAAACGGCAACATATAGGCAGTGTGTCATCATTAATGGGCAAAGGCGGGAGGCTCTGAGAGACACAGAAGCCACCATGACAAGCGTTGGGTTCCATCTGGTGTCCTCAGAGCAGGCAGTCCCAAATATAGTCCACCAGGTAGTAGTACCTGCCATCCATCAAAGTTGCTTCTAGTGGCTCTTGTTCCCTTTGAATGGGGGTCTCAGGTTTTTTGGAGTAGCTGTGAGTCCATCCATATCTGTGGATTTACCTATAGCACACCATACAGAAGAAGATGGGGCTCTAGTTCTACCTGGAGATGTTGGGATTACCTGAATGGGTGTGCCTCACCACATGGTTTACGGCAGGTTGAGAGGGTAGTCAGGAGGGCCTGGCACCTGGAAGAAGGGCCCAGGTGCCTGCCAAAAAGAGGCAGGACAAGGGGTGTGAGGAAACCCTCTCTTGAAAATGCCATGGTCCAGAAGCAGGCTGAGCCTGTGAGTTACTCCCCTGAACCTAGAGAAGAAGACATTGCTGCCCTGAGAAACCTGCCCAAGCTGACCAATTGGTAGAAGGAATGAGGTCCCACCAGCGAGGAATTCTTCTGAGCGCAGAAGGACTGACATACTCGGGAGGGCCTATAGTGGCAGATCGAAGCTCAGGAAGCTGACGACTCCTCAGGTGATCTCTTGATGTACTGGGAGAATGGTCTCCTCTATGGAGAGCTTAGGTTCCTGAGGCTGGTGCAACCCATATGTTGGTGGTCTCCCTACGCTATATAGCCTTCCTTCTGGAAATGGCTCATGATGTTCCCTGGCAGGTCATCTGAGGCAAAAAGAGTAAGTCTCCAAAACGCTGGACCTAGGTGCAACTGAGCCCTCAAGCAGCCCTTGGTCCAGCCCAGTGGTGCGGGCCCCTATGGCTGCCCCTCCCAGTACCACCCCTGGACTTAGGCTCTGCATGGGTTACTGAGGACTCAATTCAGTCACCAAGACTGATGCCCACCCCATCCCCCTAGCTGGCAAGCTCATTGATTGATTAGGGGCTAGTAAGTTCCTCAGCACATTTGATTTAATGTCTAAGTCATGGCAGATTGCCTTAACTGAGGGGGGGGTCTGAAGTCTCTACCTCAGAAGGCCATTTCCAGTTCCCAGTGATGCCCTTCAGATTGACGAATGACCTTGCCACCTTACAGAGGCTGGTCCAGGTCCTGGCTGGTTAGGAGAATGTTTGTGCCTCCTATTTAGTTGACATTGTGGTCTTTAGTTCTAGCTGGGAGGACCACCTGTGCCACCTCAGAGAAGTGCTTCAGGCTCTGCAGAGAACAGGTCTGACTATCAAGGTAAGTAAGCTCCAGATAGGGCAGGGTTCAGTGGTCTAGATGGATCACCTGGTGGGAGTGGGCAAGGTGCAGTGCTTCCAAGCCAAGATACAGACTATTCTGGCTTGTTATCCTCCCAGGACCTACACAGACTTGAGGGGCTGCCTGGGCCTCACCGGATACTATAAGAGCTTTGTCAAGGGATATGGCACTGTTGTTGCTCCCTTGACAGAGCTGACATCTAAGAAGCAGCCCAGACAGGTGATCTGGATTAAGGTGTGCCAGATTGCTTTTGACACCCTGAAGAAGGCCATTTACATGGCACTTGTTCTCAAGACCCCTACAAGCAGATGCCTCAGAGAATGGCATAGGGGTCAGGCTCTCACAGCTAAATAAAGACGGTCAGCCTATAGCCTTCATTAGAAGGAGGTTACTTCTCAGGGAACAGAGATGGAATGCAAAAGAAGGGGGAGCTTTTCAGTGGTCTAGGCACTGAAGAGGTTGAGGCCATACCTTTTTGGTGTTCAATTCCAGGTTCAGACAGACCACAGATCCCTCAGATGGCTGTTATAGATGAGTGGTAATCCTAAACTGTTCAGGTGGCCCATCTTCCAACAGAGACCGTACATTACGGTGGAACATCACCCTGGAACTAACCACGCTATTGCAGATAGTCTGTCCAGAATCTTCGACCTTAGTGCTGAGAACTTCTCTTAGAGGGGCAGTTCCCCCGTGCTTTTTGCTGGGGGGGAAACATGCTGACCCTGACATACTAGGCGTGGCTTTTCCCCAACTTTTCTGGGTTTTGCTTACTTTGTTTTTGCTGGCTATAGGACTCTACACACTTTATTACTGTTAACCAGTGCAAAAGTGCTTGTGTTCTCCCCTTTCAACATGCTAAAATTGGCATACACCCATTTGGCCTCTTTAATTTACTTGTAAGTCCCTAGTAAAGTGATACTATATGTACCAAAGGCCTGTAAATGAAATGCTGCTAGTTGTCTACGCCACCAGATTCAAGCTAGCCTGGCTGATGAGGAGTAATACCCCAAAAAACGGTTTCCAGGATGCTTTTTCTGGTCCAGGGAAGCCATGGCCTGCCACTTCGGACTGGACTGTTCCCAATGAGAGCACTGTCAAGACTGATTTGCATATGGCTTGGTCTAAACTGAAATGGTATGGCATGCAAAAAAAGATGGATATAACTCGGATCTGTGACTGGTGGTGAGTGTTTGATTTCTTCAGCATTCCATCCATCATCTGTTCTTTTTGCACTAGTGAGTCTGCAGCACTGATTGTGCCATTCACTTAAATAGCCCTTTAATCTTGGTCAGGCCTGCCATTGCAGCCTGTATGTTCAATTTTAAACTGCCATTTCAAACTGGCATAAATAGCGCGCGCCAAAAGCTGGGCGCTGCACTAACAATGGACTCCTGAGGCGGAAAGCCGGGAGATAGACTCTGCGTTTTTTAAAAAACTTGCTGTGATATTGTGTTTTTACTTCTTTGCTCACCTACCTATGTCCTGTTGACATCCTCGAAACAGCGCTCCACGCTGCAACGACCCCCTCCTTCTGGCCGCCATTCACGAGGGCGAGGCGCGCCTCGAGACACGCCCCCTCGGTTGGCCACGCCCCCTCACCACGCATAAATAGCGCGCGCCAAAAGCTGGGCGCTGCACTAACAATGGACTCCTGAGGCGGAAAGCCGGGAGATAGACTCTGCGTTATTTTAAAAAACTTGCTGTGATATTGTGTTTTTACTTCTTTGCTCACCTACCTATCTCCTGTTGACATCCTCGAAACAGCGCTCCACGCTGCAACGACCCCCTCCTTCTGGCCGCCATTCACGAGGGCGAGGCGCGCCTCGAGACACGCCCCCTCGGTTGGCCACGCCCCCTCACCACGCATAAATAGCGCGCGCCAAAAGCTGGGCGCTGCACTAACAATGGACTCCTGAGGCGGAAAGCCGGGAGATAGACTCTGCGTTATTTTAAAAAACTTGCTGTGATATTGTGTTTTTACTTCTTTGCTCACCTACCTATCTCCTGTTGACATCCTCGAAACAGCGCTCCACGCTGCAACGACCCCCTCCTTCTGGCCGCCATTCACGAGGGCGAGGCGCGCCTCGAGACACGCCCCCTCGGTTGGCCACACCCCCTCCAATTTCCTGTTCTTTCACCATAAATCATGTGCCTTGGCAGGAAGCGCAGCGGACGAGCGCAGCGGGCGCGACGATTGCGCGCCGAAGGCGCGCCTAAGGCAAGCCCGTCTGCGCCCGTCCGCGACTGGCCGGGAGTAGGGGCTCGTCACTCTGCTCCGCCTATCACCTATACCCCGGACCAACTTCGCTGCTGCTAGGGCCCCTGGCCTGTCCCGGCCTCTATCTGCTCTCGCATCTCCTCCCTTGGTCTCTCTCCTGCTACTCCCTTCCTCTGTCCTTTCCCCACAGTTGACACCCCTCCCGTGTCTTGTAGCACCGCTCCCTCATCAACCCCCAAAGCCTTCACAGCCTATTATCTCAACACCCGGTCTGCTGTTGCCCATGCACATGAACTTTCAGTCTTATTGGATCTCCATGCTCCCGACCTTCTTTTTTTAACCGAGACATGGCTCTGCGATGACTCCCTCCCTGCCCTACTATCCACCCTACTGGCCACCTACTATGCCCTCAGGGCGGACCGCCCTTCTGGCAGGGCCGGGGGTGGCGTGGCGGTCATCGCACGCACCAACCTCCCCTTCCAAATTTTATCTTTACCTGACATTGCGACCACTGAATTTCTGGTGATCCGCACAGTCTCCACCTCTCCCCCCCTGACCTGCTTCCTTACCTACCGTCCCCCTCAGTCCCCCTCACAGTTTCTCCCCGACTTTTTGGAGGTCTTGGCCACCATCACAGTCAACAACTCCTCCATTCTGCTCCTTGGCGATTTTAATTTCTGGCCCTCCGACTCCGCTGAGTGCCCATCCTCCAAGGAATTCTCCGAAACCCTTCACTCCCTCAACTTCACTTCCCATGTCCATTCCCCCACCCACATCAAAGGTCATATACTTGATCCGATCTGGTCCCTGAACTGCCCTGTGGATTCACTCTCTATTATCCCTTGCTCCTGGTCTGATCACCACTTGATCTCTTTCCTTCTTCCCATCCCCCCTCCAGCCAAGCCCCCCCGGCCTAAAAACACCTGGGTCCGATCATGGGGTCGTGTCAACCTGGAGAATCTCTCTTCCCATCTTACCTCATCCCTCCCCCCCCTTCAGGGTCTTCCCACACTTTCCCAGGTTGATGCCATAGATCAGTGGCTCTCCCACGGACGCGACGCTTTTGCCCCACTCAAGCGCATTACCTCCAAACGCGACAAGGACGCTAATCGGTGGTTCACCGAAGAGCTTAAGACCACCAAATTAACAGTACGCCGCGCGGAGCGGGCATGGAGAAGAAATTACTGCCCCACTCTAAAACTGGATTATACTAACATCCTAAGCCAGTATAAAAAAGACATCTTGGAGGCAAAAACATCTTACTTCTCCTCCAAAATTTTAGCCGCGGAAAACCAGTCCAAGGAGATATTCACCATCATCCACAACCTAGCGTTCTCGGACAGAACTACTCTTAAGCCAGCCCCGTCCGAGGAACTCTGTTCTTCTCTCAACAACTATTTCATTCACAAAATCATCACCATCAAGGCTAAAATCCCGCCACCCTCCCCCTCTTTTGTCGACCCCCAATGTCCCCCCCCCAAGGGCGTGCTTACCTCACTTCCCCCTATCACTCGGGAGAGCCTGATCACCTTGGTTCCCCTGGTCAAATCCGGCTCTCCTCTAGACCCCTGTCCCGCTCACATTCTCCGCCATATCTTTGTTTCCTGCCCTGACCCTCCCCTTCACTTTCTTAACAGCTCTCTTGCCCAAGGCATCGTTCCTAAACCCTTGAAATCGGCGGTAATTGTGCCCATCCTAAAAAAACCCGGGGCAGACCCTTCTGTCCCCGCCAATTTCCGTCCTATTTCCCTCCTACCATTCCTAGCCAAGGTGCTCGAGCGCCACGTCACCTGTGCTCTGAGCTCTTTTGTGGAGAATCATGGTGCTCTTGCCCCCCGTCAAGCCGGTTTCCGCCCTGCACACTCTACGGAGTCCGTTGTCCTGTCGGTCTTGGACACCCTCAGGGAGGGCATGGACACTAATCAGCACCAGGCCCTTGTACTCCTCGATCTCTCAGCCGCCTTCGATACGGTGGATCACACCATCCTCCTCTCCCGTATCGGAGCGGCGGGGATCGGGGGGACTGCCCTGGTCTGGTTGTCCTCCTTCCTGAGTGACCGCACCCAGGCTGTTCGCCTGGGTGACTTCACGGCGGACGTCCGGAAAGTTCAGTGCGGGGTTCCCCAGGGTTCCTCTCTTTCTCCCCTCTTGTTTAATCTGTATATTGCTCCCCTAATCTTCTCGCTTCAACAGAGGGAGGTCGGCGTATTTAATTATGCGGACGACCTCCAGCTTGTCTTCAATCTATCTTCTCCTTCCTCTGTTCTAAACTTTCAATCTGTTATGCTTCACATCAGGGACTGGATGAACCACAATCACCTTAAACTCAACCCCGACAAAACCGAGTTGGTGTTGACGGGTGGTTCATCCAGCCCCTGGTCCCCTCTTTTCTGGCCCCCTTCTCTTGGCCCCCCTCCTGCCCCCGCTTCCTCAGTCAAAACACTTGGTATAAAACTTAATTCTCAACTCACTCTTCACTCCCAGGTTAGCTCTGTGGTGTCTTCTTCTTTTCTTTCACTGCGCACTATACGCAGGGTGTCCCGTTTCTTCACTTTCTCTGCTCTCAAGCTCATCATCTTGGCCATGGTGGTATCCCGCCTGGATTATGGCAACGCCCTGTATGCCGGCATCCCCGCCTACAGTTTGCGTCGCCTACAACAGATCCAAAACCAGGCGGCCCGCCTGGTTTTCAAACTCCCCAAATTTCACCACTCTACCCCGCTCCTAAAATCACTTCACTGGCTCCCTGTGGGAGCCAGAATTCAATTCAAGCTTGCTTCCATCACTTTCCGGGCCCGACACGGACTCGCACCTGCGTTCATCTCCTCCGAGATTGTTTCCTATGTTCCCACCAGGGAACTTCGCTCATCCTCCCAGTCCCTCCTCACCATCCCACGCTTCCGGAGAAAGAAGTGGGGAGGCTCCAAATTTGCTATTCTCGCCCCTACCCTCTGGAACTCCCTTCCCCTTGAACTCCGTACCATTTCTCTCTACCCACAATTCCGTAACCAACTTAAAACCTACCTGTTCACAAAATATTTCGAATAATAACTTTCCTGTCCCCCCAGCTTTTTAATTTAGGATCCGGTTAGTAACAGCGCCAAGAAACCGCTGGTATACGTGCGCTTTATAAGAAATTTTAAATTCAAATTCAAATTCAAACCTGTTGCCATGCTCAAGCCTTCCTTTTTAATGCATATATGCCCCACCTAGGTTATGCCCTGAACAGCACAGAGTGCAGGGTGCAGTGTATTTAAAAAGTTAGATGTGTCCTTTTAAGTTTTATATGTTCTCCTAATGAAAAACACCTACATTTGTTATTCATTATTGCAAGGCCTACCTACCTAACGTTCAATTTGGAGCAAGTAGACAGTTCGATGTTGGTGTCTAAAGAATTGTAATTAAAAGGCCTCTTTGATCTTTAGTCATAATTCTGAAATTGCCACTTTTAGAAAGTTGTACAAAAGGGGGTGGTGATGGACAGAGCATCAGAACCAATCAAACACTCACACCCAGTCAACAGATCTGGGTTTAATCCATCACCGTTCTTTAGCCCACTCTGCCACCCCAGTTCAGACATGGCCATATGCAAATCAGTCTGACCCTGTGCCTCATGGGAACAGTCCAGCCCGAACTGCCAAGCCATGCCTTCCCTGGACCGGAAACAAGCCTCCTAGGACCGGTTTCTGGCATTTCAGCCGTCTTCAGCCAGGCTTGCTTGAATCCAGTGGCAAAGTGAGCAAGGGACTCACGTCTGAGCATACCCAGCCAACTTATGGCGAACAAAGCGGTACAAAAGGGGGTGGTGATGGACAGAGCATCAGAACCAATCAAACACTCACACCCAGTCCACAGATCTGGGTTTAATCCATCACCGTTCTTTAGCCCACTCTGCCACCCCAGTTCAGACATGGCCATATGCAAATCAGTCTGACCCTGTGCCTCAAGGGAACAGTCCAGCCCGAACTGCCAAGCCATGCCTCCCCTGGACCGGAAACATGCTTCCTAGGACCGGTTTCTGGCATGGCTTGGCAGTTCGGGCTGGACTGTTCCCATGAGGCAAAGGGTCAGACTGATTTGCATATGGCCATGTCTGAACTGGGGTGGCAGAGTGGGCTAAAGAATGGTGATGGATCAAACCCAGATCTGTTGACTGGGTGTGAGTGTTTGATTGGTTCTGATGCTCCGTCCATCACCACCCCCTTTTGTACCACTTTTAGAAAGTTGGCATTTTCATGTCTTAAACATTTGGTGCCTGCATTCATGTTCCTGGGTCACATAACTAAGTGTAGCAGTCAGCTGGTGTTTGTGTATTGCTCCCATACAGTGAGACAAAGGGAAGAAAGGTGTTGGCAAGATGGGACACTCTGAGTTGATGAGGGGGAGGAGCTGTCACCTACCACACATGCAGATCAACAAGGCTCTGCCTGAGCACTCTCACAAAGGGCTTGGACACTGGTCTTTTGTGACTCCAGACAAACTGGAGCCATGGCAGGGTGGAAGGGGATGCCTGACACATCAGGGGGCAGAAACCCCCAGAGTTTTTGTCTACTTGAAAGTGGGCAGAAAGTATAAATATTGGACCCGATGAGCTCCAACCACCTTGAGCCGAGCACCATGATTCTGCCAGCTATATGTCCTGCCCTCCCAAGTAATGCCCCCATTCTAGACCCTTGGAGGTGGGCTTCAAGGGTGCTCTGCAAGCCCTCCTGTGGTTCTAGCAGAATTGACAAAGGGCAAGGCATTGCTTCCAGAAACTCCGCATCGGAGCCAGAGTGTGATGCATAGTCTCTCAGAACTCTGCATCTGAACAGCTGTGCAGCACATCCCTGGCTCAGGACTCTGTATCACCACTCGCACCTTTATCTGAACCACTGCTGTGAGATGCATCCTCAACTCAAGTCCTCTCATCGCAAGCCCCTCGTCAACAGCATCCTCGATGAAAACGCAGCAATCTGCATTGCAAGCTACTCAGCATCTTCTGAAGCAGAGCAGTTGGTGTGTGATGCATCTCCACCCCTTGACTTTGCATTGCCTCGACTGTGCAATACTTCCTCTATGCGGGACCTTGAAGCAATCCCCAACCAGGATTTCAGGAACTCTTGTTCAGCAGGCCTAAATAGGTCCCTTTACCTGGCCCAGACTCCATCCCGATTGACCTGAACTGGTGTCTTTGTCCTGGTCCAGAGCGACCAGATAACTACAGTTGGCAATTTGCACTTTTAGGCTCTATTTCACTTAAATCTTTAAAACTGCACATCTACTGTGCTACTGATTGGATTGTTGTAATGTTGGTTTAAATTATTTATTGACTTTTATGCTATTTTTTAAAAATTGGTGTTGGATTTTTCCTGTGTTCTCTTTCACTTTGTTACTGTTTGAAGTGCTTGGAAAAATTACTTTACATATTGCATCTAAGTTACTCCAGACTGCTTTTGTACTAAGCTACCTGAGGGTTGAGCACAATTTAATTTAGGGTTTGCTTGTGACTTCACCCTAACAGGAATTGTGGTTGCTGCTTGGGTAGAGTTTCACCTCTCTCAACCAGTAACGTAATTTTTACAATGGTATTTTATGGAGTTGAACCCTTCATTTGTTTGACTTGAACCCTTTATATCGTAATTGATTAGTAGAGAGCAATCAGAGTTTATAAAGGAGACAGTATCATCTGACAACACAAAGCAAATATATGCAACAATTCCTTTAGCTACAGTCAATATGGATGCAGAAAAGACTCTTGATAGATAGGTTTGGATTTTGTTAGAGACTCTAATGGTATTGATTTGGCCCTCACTTAATTCCATGATTTCTATACTTTATAGCTCTCTGAGGGCTTGCATTTGTATCAATGGGTTGACATCACATTATTTTTCTTTAAATGGAGAAGATCTCCATTATTATGTATTTTGGCACTAGAGCCTATCCTTGAAAATGTAAGAGAGTCCAGATATTTCAGGATTCAAATATGGTACTAAACAGTTAAAATCGACTGCTTATGCAAATGGTGTTCTTTTTGTATCCCAACCCAAGTGTTCTTTACCTCATCTCTAAAAAGAAATCAGTTCCTTTTTGGATTTCTTGGTGTATACAATTAATGCTAATAGGATGGACGTTCCCCTTTAAGCAAATTTTGAACCAAACAGATGGTTAACTTCATTTGAGTTTGTAGGGCCCTTTCTAAATTAAAATATAATTGTATATATGGTTTACCAATTCTATTAGTATGATGCTATCTCCCCCTATTATTTATTTTATGTCCATGATATTGCTTAATATCCCCTTCATTCATTTTTGTGAAAATTGTCTCTCCTCTATTACATTTTTTATGGAATATGAGAAGTCAAGGTTAGCTTTCACTAATCTTAAGAAAGACTTTATGGTGATGTTCAATTCCCGAAATTATCCTTATAGTTATGTACTTTTGTTTAAGACAAAGCTCATGTTGACCATCTCATAATACTGCTTTCCCCTTGTTGTTTGATGTGGAAAGATCTTGTATTCCCCCTTTGTACTTTAAAGAATTTCTTTTTTTTTACTTTTCGTCCTCCTAGGTCTTGTACTCCAATTTTTAAATTCACCTGAAAGCTCCTCGATCCCAATTTAAGTTATGATCAATCTGTTAAAGAAAAAATTGTTCAATCTTTGGTTTGTTACAATAAAAATATTACGTTTAATAGTAAATCTATAGTTTTTGGAATACCTGAAGAAGTAAAGATATACTTTGGGTCCATAATTTTTTTTTAGGGAATCTGATGTTTTAAGCCTTTTGGATTTTAAGTCACAATTCAGATGCCTTCCTTACTTTAAGAGTTAATTCGACTCTCTCTCCAAGGTAATGGTGGATAAAGTTTTAACAGTGAATTTGTATACACCAATATGTCCAGTGAGCATAAATCTCTTGCCTATTCTGAGACCTAATCTGATCTCTAATCCTAAAGCTTCTGTTATATATAAATGCCTGACACCGAGAAAACCCTTCGGACTTAAATATGACGTAGAATTGCTCTAGGAGGAAAATATTAATGTATGCTGGTCTGGTAAGTTTTTGAACAAAATTTTGCTCAAGATGGAAAAAATATCAAGAGCAGTAAATATTACTCAAGCATTATAGTTTATTTATAATTATTTGCTTGTCACTCCATTCAATTCTACAAAGTTAATGATTCTAAATGCTGCTCCTGTAATAATAGCTGTGTAATTTAATGCACATGTTGTTTTTTAATTAAATGTGAAAATATTTTGGAAGCAGATGTGGAGACAGATTTCAGGGCACACCGGTCTTGGCAAGTAGGCAGGCACTGGTGCTCCAGGCTTCAGAGGTAGGTGGTCTTGGACGTTCCTGGGTTATGTATTGTGTTTCTTGTATGGCACATTATAGTTTTCCCGAAGTTAGCCTAATTATGCATGCTGTAGGCCGCTTTTGTTTTGAACACATTACTAAATATCATGCTTACTTTTGTGCCATATTATATATTCACACAGAACCAGCACATGTTTTAGCATTTTATTCTTTTCCTGGGATTTAATCTGAACAGCCTAGGTAAGGTCAAACACCATTGCCCCTTTTTATTCTCTCTTGCCAAACACTAGCACCTAGACATAATTAAAGAATGCATCTGCTGTTTTGAACACACACATCTTATACTTGAGGGCAGAGGTTCTGACAAAACACACACAGAGTGGATGTCCTAAGACAAGAGTGCTGCATCAGCTGAGATGAAGAATATCCACCTATGTCTGCTAAGTTTTGGGATGCACCACTAAATCAGAGATCTATAATTTATAACCACTTAGTTTAAGCAGTAAGGGAGGGTTTAGGTAGATAAAATGACCAGACTCTTTATTATATATGGTTTATTACCCATGCTGATGACATTGTGGACATGTATTATTTTCTAATTGTGGCACAATTATTACATATTAGAGCATTGTAAACTTCCTTTGTGTCTCTTTTCTATTCTATTGTAGACAAGAACGAGTGAGAGAACGAAAGGGTGCATCATTTTACCATTATTCCTGAGAGGGTCAGGAGTGTTCTAGGGTTCTAAATCACTTGTCTCTCTGGAAAGGTTAGGAGGGCAAGTGAGGCACTATAGCTAGTCGGATTGGAAGTCATAAATACTGATGTGGTATGACGACTCAGTCCCCTACATACTAATGTTCTATGTACCCAAGCATAGCTCTATTCATGAGCAGAATCCCTGCAACACCCTCACCCAGCTGGGAGACTGCCAGACCTTAGCCTTCAGTCTTTATTGGAAGTAGAAGTCTTGCAGAGCTCCTGCTTCTCGCATAGTACAACTGGCTGCTCGATAGTTGACAATTTATGGTGCCTAAAACTCACCTTCTTATTGTCCATTTACAACCACCCAATGTGATTTAGGGTCTGCGACGTTGAAGTTTATGTTGTGGGTGTGTTTCCCTTTGAAGGGCTCTCTCTTCCGCCCTGCACTTGCTCCAGAAAACAGTCTGTCACAGTAGGGGTACCTCCAAATAAGATAGCTTGGAAAATACTTTGAGCACTCAGAGAGTAACAGTTCACAAAAAATAGTCCCATTTTTTGACCTTGAAGAGAACATTATATCAATACAAGTAGATTCCGGGAGTACTCTCCGTGGGGTCATATAGAAAACGCATGTCCATTAAACGAATTATTGTGAATACATTCTAGATTTGATTTTCACTGAATATTTGTGGTGCATCTGAGCCCTGATAAACTCGGAAGCATAACACCAGTATGATGAAAGACATATTGGCTAGAGGCTTTAAGATTTTAAATAAAGGATCCTCATAATGGACAAAAGATTGGACTTTTTTTGTGGACTGTTACTGTCTCAGTGCACAAAAGCTATTTTGAATTATAGAGTTTTCTATTGTTAACCCCTTCGCTGCCAGGCCTGTTCCCCTCCTGTGCCACGCCCTTTTTTGGCTATTTGGGGTAGTGCGCGCTTACTGTAACTTTTTGACCACATAAGGTATCCACGCCAAATTTGCGTCCTTTTCTTCCAACATCATGGGGATTCTAAAGGTACTCAGGGTTTGTGGATTCTCCTAGAGGGGTCACAGAAATGAGCCAAAATACAGCTAAATTTTGGGGTTTTTCGGAAAAATTGGAAAAACGGGCTGCAAATGAAAGCATCTGGGTTTTTTCCCTGCAAATGTTATCAAAAAAGGGTTTGTGGGGTTGAAATCACCATTTTCCCAGCTTTTCGGGGATACCAGACTTTTGTCAGAAACCCAACATTTTTTACACAGTTTTGGCATTTTTCTAGGACATAGCCTAATTTTGCTATTTTTTGTGCTTTTGACCTCCTTCCAGTTAATGGCGGAAATGGGTAAAAAAGCAATAATGGATCCTAGAAAGCTATACATTTTCGAGAAGAAGACAAAATTCTGAATTCAGCAAGGGGTCATTTGTGTAGATCCATCAAGGTTTTTTTTATAGAAACTAACAGTTAAATATAGGATAAATTGAAAATTAGTTGAAAAAAAAAGCCTTTTGTGTCAACGTTTTCACCTGCAACTTCTTCTAATTATGACAGCTCTTTGAAAGCATTATACCATTACATCCGCTGGACATTACTGGTTGTGGGGATATATAGGACTTGTAGGTTCACCAAGAACCCGACGAACCCAGAGCCAAAAACTGAGCAGCAACTTGCAATGGTTTTTTATTATGTACCGGGTATATAGTAATTATTCTGTAAAAATGTGTACATGGAGAAATCGGTATGAAAGACACCTATGTATTTCTGAAATGGGAACAAAATATAGAGTTTAGAAACAGTAGATATTTGCACATTTCTGAAATTGGGAATACTCATACTAGCATGAGAATTATCAGTCATTTTTTAGACTGACTTCTTTTTTACACAATATCTTTCATTTGGAAGGCAGAAATGCATCGAAAGTCAATAGATAATAACAGTTACTTTACAAAACTGAATTACCCTAAGTCTCCCAATAAAAATGGTACTTCACTTGTGTGGGTAGGCATAGTACCCGCAACAGAAAACGGTGCAAAACGCAACGTGGTCACAACTCAATATCGCAGTGAAAATGTACCCTTTTTTGGCAAAGTGCCTAGCTCTAGTTTTTGAACCCTAGCTCTGCGGGCACCTTGGGAAACCTAGCAAACCTATACATTTTTTAAAACTAGACACCCAGGGGAATCCAGGATGGGGTGACTTGACTGCCTCCCACCAGGGTCTGTTACCCAGAATCCCTTGCAAACCTAAAAAATTGTCAAAACAAACACATTTTCCCCACATTTCTGTGGTGGAAAGTTCCGGAATCTGCGTGGATCCACAAATTTCTACCCATCTTGCGTTCCCCAAAGTCTTACGAGAAAAACAATATCTCACTTGTGTGGGTCGGCCTAGTGCCCGCGACAGGAAACGGCGGAAAACGCAACGTGGTCACAACTCAATATCGCAGTGAAAATTTACCCTTTTTTGGCAAAGTGCCTAGCTCTAGATTTTGAACCCTAGCTCTGCGGGCACCTTGGGAAACCTAGCAAACCTATACATTTTTGAAAACTAGACACCCAGGGGAATCCAGGATGGGGTGACTTGACTGCCTCCCACCAGGGTCTGTTACCCAGAATCCCTTGCAAACCTAAAAAATTGTCAAAACAAACACATTTTCCCCACATTTCTGTGGTGGAAAGTTCCGGAATCTGCATGGATCCACAAATTTCCACCTACCCCGCGTTCCGCAAAGTCTTACGAGAAAAACAGTACCTCACTTGTGTGGGTCGGCCTAGTGCCCGCGACAGGAAATGGCGCAAAACGCAACGTGGTCACACCTCAATTTCGCAGTGAAAAATGACCCTTTTTTGGCAAAATGTCTAGCTGTAGTTTTTGAACCCTAGCTCTGCGGGCACCTTGGGAAACCTAGCAAACCTATACATTTTTGAAAACTAGACACCCAGGGGAATCCAGGATGGGGTGACTTGACTGCCTCCCACCAGGGTCTGTTACCCAGAATCCCTTGCAAACCTAATAAATTGTCAAAACAAACACATTTTCCCCACATTTCTGTGGTGGAAAGTTCCGGAATCTGCATGGATCCACAAAGTTCCACCCACCCCGCGTTCCGCAAAGTCTTACGAGAAAAACAGTACCTCACTTGTGTGGGTCGGCCTAGTGCCCGTGACAGGAAACGGCGCAAAACGCAACGTGGTCACACCTCAATTTCGCAGTGAAAAATGACCCTTTTTTGGCAAAATGTCTAGCTGTAGTTTTTGAACCCTAGCTCTACGGGCACCTTAGGAAACCTAGCAAACCTATACATTTTTGAAAACTAGACACCCGGGGGATTCCAGGGAGGCATGGCTTGTGTGGATCCCCCAACGTTTCCTTACCGAGAATGCCCTGCAAACCTCAAATGTAGCTGAAAACTTCACCTTTTTCACACATTTTTGTGTGGGAAGGTTGAGGCATCACCGGGCTGACACAAATTTCCTACCACCCAGCGTTCCCCTGGGTCTCCCGATAAAAACGGTGCCTCACTCGTGTGGGAGGCCCAAGTACCCGCGACAGGCAAGGCCCCAAAACGTATTGAGGCGACATGAAAATTGCCTACCTCAAAACAACCTGGTTTTGCAAGGGGGGTCACCTGGGTTTTTGGCCCTGTGCTCAGCGGCCACCTGGGGGATCAAAACAAACTTGGCTCATTTCAGTTTCACTTTCACTGTAATGACGTCGGCGCGACGTGCGTGCCGATCGTCATTACAGTGAAAGGGGGGGGGGGGGGGGCCTCAGTTGCTGGGGAAGCTCTTCCCCAGCTCCCGAGGGTATTTTTGCAGAAAGGGAATCCCTCTGGTGCCCGCACCAGAGGGATTCCCTAGGGTATGCCTCATGACGAGCTGGACTCTTCATGGGCACAGCGCGACTGTGCTCCATGACGAATCCAGCTCATCATGGGCATACAAGGGGTTAAAGGCTGTTTGGTGGCCACCTTTCCTTTTAGAGCACCATTGGAGTGAAGTGATATATAAATAATGTTTTCTTATTAGTATGTGTACACCTGCACCACTACCATCACCTGGAGACATGTAACTTCCAAATCTGATAGCCACTCAAACCAGGCTATGGGAGTGACTAGTGATTCACACCTGGCTCTTAGCCACATTTATACATGCATCAAAGAGCTCCCTCTGTGATGTACTGAAGAGCCTGGCTTTTCCTCCTCCAGTGTGTCCCACCAAGCTCAAAGGAACGTAGTGATCCACAAATCTGTCTAGGGGTATTCTCTTACCTCCCCATGTTCCACCAGTTAGCCCTGTGTCTCCCAAAATGGAATCCAGAATCTTACATGTATTGTGCCATGCACAGGGACACATACACCTAGAACATGCAGACAACACCCATGAGCTGCAGAGCATTACTTACTAACTTGATGTAGGACAAGGATGAGTTAAGCACATAGAAGCAGAACTTTACATGCGTGAGCATGTAGGTCTTACTGCAGTGACACAGGTTAAGAAGACTGTTCACAGCTACTGATCACAACACAGTATGCTGCCACCACCACGCTTGTGCTACTTAACTATCATGAGGTCAGCACTTTGGGAAACCCTACAGGTCCAACAAGACCACAATCTATTAGACAGGTCTATGTTATGGTGCACATCCATGACTCAGATACCATCGTAGCTGGGGCACTCACGGAGGGCTGTGTGTGTAATACTGTTCAAGGGACCTTTTTGTCCCAACTTATGCTTCTGATACAGTTATTCATTTGCTAATTCCAGTATGTGTATGATTATTATTGTCTTGCATTGTTATTATATTTTTGCAATCTAATTGTAGATTACTTTGTCATGAAGCTATTAAATACATGATGTTTATCAAATAAAGCTTTCAAACTTAAAAAAGGAGCTGGACTACCAATGTTGTCCTTAGTATAAGGCATCACTTCTAGAACTAAATTGTGTATCATTGTGAACCATTTTTCATCAAGTATAATATGTGTACAATAACTGCTTATAGCTTACCCATCATGTTAAAAGGTTGCATGGTAATTGCATACCATTACCCAGATAATGATCAATTGTTCACTTTTCATTGATATAGGTTGGTGCTGAGCCTTAGACTGTTGAATTGTGTGTCGTTCTATTCTATAGAAATGGTGGCTGCTTCAGTCACATCAAACTGTGTTACATTGATGCATCTGTGACATTTGTTTTGAATAAGGTATTATAAGGTAGGAGGAATAATTGTCTTTGGAGTTGATCACAAGGCTGTGGTAGACATTTGAAATCTTATGGGCGGCTATATTCACTGATACGATTTTGGCTTCAATGGGGTTGTTGTCCAAAACCTCAGTGAGGGTAGATATTTATGGATGTAGTGCGTGCTATAGTTGTAAGTATTGAAAGAATTAGTTCTAGTGCATGTCATATTCATCTTAAGGATCTGCGAATGACATAGGTGTAGTGCCCCCCATAACATCCCCAACCTAGAAATGCTAATGTAGTCTCACCGGTGGAAGTCTTGCAGGGCTGACACGCTTCTCAGTGAAGTTGCATGCCAAAGGGGGGTCTCCCTGGTCGGCCATACCAACCATCCCAGGGTGCTGAAAGTGGCTAGCCACACCTGAAGCACTACCTTGGTGGCTGGTGGAAGCATCTTCACCTCAGGTTTGACTTATAGTAGGGGCAGAAGAAGAGTATTCCCCAGCACTCAGAGGCAAGAGTAGGGTCCTCTGCAACTCCAAACCCCCATCCATTTATGATGATCCATAATAGGAGGCTATGTCTGGGTGGGGTAGATATGCCGCCATCGTAGATCAACTTATAATATTTAGAGAAGGTAATTGGTGGAGCTCCTCGTTCCACAAAAGCTCCGTAGTGCAGCCTCCATCATTTTAAAGAAAGTTTTGAGAAGGGGGAATGGGTACGGCTGTAGTAGTAGGGTAGACACAGCATGGCTATCGTCTTAAATATGGAAGAGTGATCCATGATGGATAACAGAAGCCTGGACCAGTACGCAGGGCTTGATTCACAAAGGTGAACATAAGCATTTGTGTAAGTTTACAATTGTTTGCTATTCACAAAGGAATTTATGAGTAGTAACTTTAAGAGTGTGGAGTCTCCACACATAAAAATAAAAGACTGTCCTATGTGTTTTGAGACAACTGTGTTATTTGTAGTTGGATGTTCTTTTCCTTCACCCTGTGTTAGTCGTCATATAAATCCAAAGATATTTGAAGTCCTCTGTCTGAATTTGATTGTTGTAGACCCACTCTAGCTCTAAATCTGGACAGTTCATCAGGTACATTAGGGATTTTGTTTTGTTTAAAATAAGCCCTGCAAATGTTCCAAAGACATGAGGTATCTGGAGGACTCATGGCGGAAACTCAAGGCTCTGCCATAAATATGAGAACATCATCTGCATATAATGCTAGTCGATCAGAAACTACTAGCATCCTGTTCAAACCCTGGCCCAGAGCATCCACCCTCACCCACCAGGTCAAAGGATTAATCGCTGGAGCAAAGAGTAGTGATGATTAAGGGCATCCCTGATGCATGTCCCTGAATATACGGAACATGTCAGAGGCAGTGTCTACCACCCATACGCGAGCCGACATGTTAGTATACAACAGTTTTACTTTACTAATAAACTTAGGGCCAAAGTTCAATCTAGTCAAAAGGATGAACAGATAATCCCTTTGTACCGAGGTAAAAGCTTTACAGAACGTGGCTAGCAAGAGTGCATGAGGTTCCGAGTGGTCTTCAGCCAGGACCATGGCATTGTGGACACAGTAGATGTTGTAAAGTATGGCCCTGTTGCAGGGATTCTGCTCATGCACAGACCTATGCGCCGGAAACCAGGACCTGAATTGCGGTGTACCAAAAACCTCAGAACCCAGAACGCCTATCCGACCAGCATCAGTGTCCCATTCGTTATCCGTATTTATCTCGGCGGTCCCAATGTATAGACAACCCAGAACAAGCGACTTAGAGTATTCTCAGGAATGGTGGGAATCAGAAATACCTGTTTGTTATTATTTTCATATCAGTTCACAACAAGAGTAAACAGAGACACGGTAAAGTTTAAAGAGTTTATTTTATAAACCTCGTGTCCTAAGATGCAGTACTTTGGCTAACATAAGCAGACAAATGATTAAAATAAAAACCATCAGCATTGTTACAATACCATAAAAAATGAAAGGAGAGATCATCTTACAAATGACAGTGGAATACAGCCACCTTCCTTTCGCTAGTAAACTAATATTATTATATTAATAAAAGGTCTCTAGGCTTGAATGGGGAACCCCATACCGTAAAGATCAGCTTAGTTGAATCACATCATAGGATCAGGTGTGCGCTGCTCCTGTGAAAGCTCTTCTTGAGAATGTGTGTGTTAAGCATGCAGCCTGCAATATTAAAAGCGCTCGACTCTCAGGTATTTGCAGCTGTGTGTGTGTTATGGCTAAATAGTGGGCCGATCAACCTGAACTCAAAAACATGCATTGTCTAGCGACCCAGACTGTTTCTTTACACAATGTTCAGACCAAGGTCGCTGCTCACGGCTAGGGATGTGAACAATAGACAGTTCTCATGTGAAGAAAAGGCGAGCAGGCATTGTTCAAATAATAACATGTAACTGCAGTCTCGTGTGCAAAAGCAGCAAAAGTGGCAAGATGGCTTTCTAACATCTAACGCGGTTATGCTAACTTAGCAATGTATGTATATAAATTGCAGCCCTCACTACAGCCCGATGACGTTATAAACAAAGGGTAAACCCAAGTAAGTCACTGGGACCTGGGAATATAACAGTAGATTGAGAAGTGGTCCCAGTGCGCCAGTTCTTAGGAACACACAAAGATTTAAGCATATTTAGACACAATAACACTAGTATAACTATAGATCACTTGCTCAATGTTATTTAATCACATTGAACGTTGGAATGCTTGTCAATCAGCACATAATTAGGAAAGCGATACACAGCAAGTGCCCCACAACAGTGGGAGAAAGGAGAGGGAAGGTTATGTGCATCAAGTGAGGGTTGTAAAGGTGCAAAGGAAAGATAGTGACATCATATTCATCACAAAATTAATTACAATAGAGATGGCTCGTCTAAGTTGCAAACTAGGATGGTAGTTTGATTACATTTCCATGGTTAGAAATACATTATCACAGTTACAAATCACTGTTGATAGAAAACTGGCATGGGACAGTAACACAGTCGACGTTTTGACCCCCAATAGAAGGTAGGCTACTTGGATCCTTACTGCGGGGTCTTCCTCAGGACTAAAAAAGTGCTTAGTATTACATATGTGGTTCTGAGTTCAAAAATAGGGATGGGTAGAAGTGAAATTTAGAAATTACCATAAACCACCCTTGACTGGAAGTGGTAAAGATTAAGTTGGGCCCGTAGGTTTCAAGGGGCATAGAACGGATGGTTGCCACCTGTAAAACAAGTTGAGGGCCATCAGGATATATCCCAAAGTACCATCAGGACATAAATAGCATAATCAATCCAACTTACTGTGCAAAAATGTAAATACTTTGCAAACAAAATGTGATAGAATTCTATTTAAATGACCATGGACTGCAAGGTTCTAATACTATTGTTGAATAAATCTAAGAACAGCCGAAAAGAAATAGAGGACCCATTATAAAGACATCGATATAATTCTAACAGGGAGACCTGTATTATCAGAATAGATTAATGCATACCAAAAGTAATCTTGCAAAGTCACCTCTTCAAAATGCCAACTTGTGCTCACAGTCAGAAAATACAAAAAAGGAAACTAGTCTTAGCCACCATAACGAAAATGAAAAAGGGGCTCACATGTCCAAAAGGAGATAACTATAAGATGGAGAGAAACACACTCTCCAAACGCAGGGCGTTTGGACTCTTACCTATGTTGTGCCAAGTCTGTCCGTCTCCGTGAAGGGAGCTCGGAAACTGCTGTCTCTATTTAAATAACATAGGGCACTTCATCGCCGTGCACGTGCTTACTGCGTAGCCGCAGACGCTCGATGTTTGTCAAAAAAGGACAAGACATCGCGTCGTAGTCAAGGAAGAAAGACTACCTGTCAAAACCTTAGTGTTAATGTAAATAATCTTAAAAAACACACAACGGTTACATAGAGTGAAATATCTAAATGCCATAGTGAATGTTCATGGTAGATATAACTGATTCCACAGGGGAAGGTGGGAAGTATTTGAAATAATAGCCTGTGCTTGTGCAACATTGTGAGGAAGGTCTAGCAAGACACCCATTGGGTATGGAAGGTTGAGAGTCTTAAAGGACATTACGTTCACATTTATGGAGCTTATTCATGGAGCAAGGGCATAACCGATATTCATGCTCATATGTGGTCGCAGGGTAAAAACAATGTAGCATCGTATTAAAGGAAAGAAAAAATGTAACTAAGCTTCTTCTGTTACATAATCTAAAGTCATGTGCACATCAGAAGAGAACAATAAATGGTTGTATATACAAGGTGGTATGCATGTTATATCAACCTAAGGAGGGTATGCTTGATACATATGGAGCATAGATAACAGACATCATCAATAAGGCAATCAATCAATGCATTTGTAGAGCGCACTACTCACCCGTGAGGGTCTCAAGGCGCTAAGGGGGGGTGAGGGGGAGGTGCTGCTACTGCTCGAACTGCCAGGTCTTGAGAAGTCTTCTGAAGGTCAGCAGGTCCTGGGTCTGTCGCAGGTGGATGGGGAGGGTGTTCCATGTCTTGGCGGTGAGGTGGGAGAATGATATGCCGCCGGTGGTCGTCCAATGGATGCGTAGAACGAGGGTGAGGTCAGCTGAGCAAAGTTGGCGGTTCAGGGGGGTAGAAGGTGAGTCGTTTGTTGAGGTATGCTTGTCCGGCGTTTTGGAGTGCTTTGTGATCGTGGGTGAGGAGCTTGAAGGTGATCCTCTTGTTGACTGGTAGCCAGTGCAGGTCTCTCTGGTGGACAGTGATGTGGCTGTGGCGGGGTATTTTGAGGATGAGGCGTGCTGAGGCGTTCTGTATGTGTTGAAGCCTTTTCTGGGGTTTGGCCGTGGTTCCCACGTAGTCCAGTCTGCTGCTGACGAGGGCCTGGGTGACCGTCCTACTGGTTCTGGTGGGAATTCATCTGTAGATCTTGTGAAGCATGCGGAGGATGTTGAAGCAGGAGGAGGAGACGGCGTTGACTTGCTGGGTCATAGATAGTGATGAGTCCAGGATGAAACCCAGGTTGCGAGCGTGGTCAGTGGGTGTCGGTGCAGCTCCCAGTGCGTCCGGCCACCAGGATTCGTCCCAGATGGAGGTAGTGGAGCCGAGGATGAGGACCTCTGTCTTGTCTGAGTTCAGTTTCAGGCGACTGTTCTATATCCATTTGGTATATAACAGTGACACTGAGAACCAGGAAATTAACAATTGTAAAGTGAATTATTTCTCCTGGACACAGTAGTCTTGTTCTGTTAGGGGTGCACTGTCCATGAATAAGAGCTTATGAATTGAGTGTAATATAATGCATATTCTATTGATGTTCAGATCTTGTTTTGCACAATGAAAAAATCAGAACTGATTCATTAGTGTACATACTTTTTGTTTTGTTCATTGTTGTGCATATTTGTTTATGTATGTTTTGTTTGTATCCATTGTAGTGTATTAATTTATGTAGGTGGGAGAGAAGAACATTGATGATTTGTTTTGCATTGGTCCTTTGTGTGTGACAAAAAAAACAAAGTATTCTTCTGATGGTGAAAAAATAAATGATGATCACTTTTTATTGAATATAGGTCATGAATGAACTGAGGTGGTAAAGGTGCAATCAATGTTGGCACTGTTAGAAAGTGGACATTTGTCTGTACTTACTCCTCTTTGTGCCTGACAGCCTGTTCCCAATATATGTCTGAGTTGGGTGACAGTTAAGCTTTGTGCATTTCCTCTAGACAACCAAAAACACTAGAAGATGAGGCTCATCTGCATTCTGAGCACTCATGTGCGTTCATCTGCATTCTGATCGGTCCAGTGGGCCGGGAAGGAATGGGAGAGACTGACACACTTCACTAGGTAGTCTTCTGCCCATGTACAAAACACTGATTTACCCCCCCAGGGTTAGACTGACTGACAGGACAGGGTTTGAAGGGATCCTTGTGAACTTCAGAGAGTCCCTTTGAATTCACCCCCTACACCGAAGGCACTTTTGGGTATAATTATTGGGTCTCTGACCCCCTAAAATCAGACGGTATTAGATCTTGAACCAAGACTCTGCCAGAAGAACTGCTGTGCTGCCTAAAGGACTCAACTGGACTGCTTTTCTTTTTGTTGCCCTTCTGCCTGCCGCTCTCTGATTCTGCTGAAGAGGAGATAGACTCTGCCTTCTGCCAAAGTTTTATCAAAGGTCTAGTTTGCTTGCCCCCGGTTAAGTCTCAGGATCATAATAGACTTCAACTGAATACTGCCATGGAACTCTGCAACTCGTGAGTTTGACAGACTGAACTTGGCAAAGATCAGTCATGACTGATCGCTAACTCACTATTGCCAAAATACCAGCGCTTCCCTTTGCTAAAGGATCAAGTTCCCCCCCGGCTGTGTGTACCAAGCGGAATCATCGCCTTCTCCCTCCGACGCCACTGCAGCACATCTCAGTTGCGTCCTGGCAATGCGCTGCTCAGGTAACCAAGGGTGGGCCAGAAACACAAGGCTCAACACCCCATCTCTGCCCAGAGGATCAGCGTGATGTGCTCCCTGTCCACAGCTCCCTTGCAAAGAAGTTAGGAAGCACGATGATGCCAACACCCCATCAGCACAGTACCAATGTTCCAGATTCCTGCATCTGGAGTCCTGCCCCTGAGATTATCAGCACCACCAGCTCACCTGCACCCTGCTGCCTCGACAAAGAGAAAAAGGTACTGTGACTGAGGGTCGGACCTGCAAGGTCCCAGTAGCCGAACAGCATGCTCTTGGGCAGCAGCAAAATTAGTTTGTGACCAAGGGATCTGTGCAGAGCTTCCCTCTGGTGCCTCTGTGGGTACTAGTCTGGCCCCTGCACAGCGAGTACATAACATTTGACAATCATTTACCTGACCTGGGTTGCTTTTCTCAGTTGAGCATGGCCAAAAGTATGGAGATAATCGTGAGTGTTGCTAAAACACTGTTATTGTACACATTCTTTGAAAATTCATAACTTGAAAAGCATACATTGGATTGTTGTCGTTTAGGCCCTAATGTGTTTATGATACAATAACCTATTTATATAAACATATGTGGAGTCTTTTTGTGGTGTATTCACTGTGTTACTGTATGTGTGTGTTGCTCAAACTATGTACACATTGCCTCTTTAGTTTAGCCTGACTGTTCTGTGGCAAGCTACCAGAGGGTGAGCACAGGTTATCTTATAGTGTGTATCTAGCTTGAATATATGACGTTACAACACAAACAATTACAACGCATGCTTTTGCAATGAGGTTTTTACATCACAACTACCATTAAATTGCATGTTTTTACAACATGTTTTTATAAACTACCATTACAACGCATTTCATTACAACTCATACCTCTACAACACATAGCATTACAATGCATAACACTTTTAGAACAACAGTAGGAGAAGTTTTGGATAGTGTAGGGGTAAAAATTACTATTACCACTCCAGTGAGTGTAACAGTAGGGTAAGTGTTGGATAGTGTAGGGGTAAATCTCTATTACCTACCTTAAAATGCGTTGTACTGGCATGTGTTGTAATGGTATGCATTGTAATAGCATGCGTTGTAGTGACATGCGTTGCGTTGTAATGCATCCGTTGTAATGGCATGCAATGTAAATGCAGTTGCGTTGTAACAGTTGCATTGTAAAAGAAGTTCGATGTAATGACTGCATTGTAATGTATGTTTCCCATCTAGCTTACCTTGACTAGAGTGGTAGTTCCTGCTTGGCCTGGGGGCATACCTTAACCAACCAGGCACACCATTTCCTTTACCTTTATTTTGCATTTTAACAAGTTAACATGACACATGGTCTGGCTCCGGTGAAAACATTGTGTACAGTGCAAAAAGGGTAACAAAGTTCACATACATTTAGGAAATACATTTCTAACAGTCTGTATGACCACAAGGGCCAGGGCTGCCCGGTAATGGAGCAAAGGACCTCTGGAGCCTGAAATCATGAACCAGACAGCTGCCAAGAAGGAGAGGAGCAAGGGGCAAGGGAAACAAGCCCCTGCAGTTCCCATGGTCAATGTTGACGGGGTACTTGAGGAGGTTGCCCCGAGCAAACTGGAGAGAACATTGTCAACCTGGGAGACCTGCCTGAGCTTGCTGGTTGGCAAATTGAGGGAGGACTCACCAGGGAGATATTCGGCAAAGCACAGAAAGAATGCCCCACTCTAGCGGGCTTTGAGGCTGCAGGCTGTGGCTCATGCTGCAGGTGACACCTTCAGAGATCACCTGATCTATTGGAAGAATGACCTTCAATGTAGGGAGCCCAAAGAACCTGGCTCTGGGGCAGCTTGTGTGCCAGTGCTTAGTGTTACAGGACCTTACTACTGGGTTTGGCTTATGACATACCCCCAAAAGGACATCTGGGGCAAGCCAAGACCTTTCAAAGTCTTGTTGCCCACTTCTACTGGCCCCCAGTTGAAGACAGCCTCAGACGTATTCTGTAGGTCCTGTTCTACCTTTGTGGCCAGTGGTAAGTCAGGCAAAAATGTCAAGGCTCCCCTGACCCCATGAACTGTTGTTGGCACTCCTTTTGAGAGGGTAGGCATCAACATTATTGGACCCTTGGGCCCCAAGATAGTCTTAGGTAAAAGGATAATCCTTGTCTGGGTGGACCACACCATCCTCTACCCAGAGGCCACCTCTCTGAGGTCAGTGACTGCACCTACGTTGGCCAGGCCCTGATGGGGATTTTTACCCTTGTGGGTTCCTCAAAGAGGTTGTGTCAGACAGAGGCACTAACTTCATGTCAGCATGCATGAAGTCCATGTGGGATGAGTGTGGAGTAACCTATAAGTTCTCCACACCCTAAAACCACCAAACCAACAGTCTTGTGGAGAGATTCTACAAAACCATGAAAGGCATGATAATGGGCCTACCTGATCCCCTGAGGCATTAGTGATATGTCCTCCTTAACATGCCTTTTCTTTGCCTACAGGCAGGTGCCACAGAAGGGAGTAGGGGTGAGCCCCTTTGAACTCCTCTATGACCATCATGTTAGGGGCCCTTTTAGCCTTGCGAGAGAAGGGTGGGAGCAAGCTCCTAGAAAACCTCTTCAGGATGTGGTCAGCTACATACTGGCCCTCCGCAACTATATGCATCGCTTCTGGAAGAAGGCAAAAAGTAATCTTGACGCCACTCAAGAGGTTATGAAGCTCTAGTATGACCAGAAAGTCCCTCTGGTAGAGATGCAAACTGGCCAGAAGGTGTGGGTTTTGAAACCTGTGGAGCCCAGAACTCTCTGGGATCACTGGACAGGCCCATATGAAATGAAGGAGCAGAAGGGGGAGTCCACCTACCTCTAGGACCTCTAGGAGCCCCTTGAGGGTTCTCCATGTGAACCACCTCAAACTGCACTTTGAAAGGTTTGAAGTAAACATGCTCCTTGTGACCAAGGAAGGAATTGAAGAGGAAAGGAGCTTCTCCCTGACCTCCTGTCTGCTCAGGAACACCGTGGGTCTGTGGAATGTGTCGACTTCTCCCATACTCTGACCCCAGAACAGCAGAGTGACTGTCGCCAGTTACTGGGGATGTTCGCTTCCCTGTTCTCCCTCATCCCTGGACTCACACACCTGTGTATCGATGACATTGACACTGGAGACAGTCTACCTGTTAAAAATAAAATTTACAGGTAGTCAGACAAGGTGAGGGCTAGTATAAAGGTGGAGGTCTCAAAGATGCTGGTGTTTGGAGTTATTGAGCTTTTCAACATTCCCTTGTTCAGCCCTGTGGGACTGATACCTAAGGCTGCCACACCGGGTGCCACTCCAGAGCTTAGGTTATGCCTGGATGACTGGGGTCTCAATTTCATCACAAAGACTGACACACACCCCATACCAGCTGATGAGCTCCTAGACAGGCTGGGTGCTGCCACATTTCTCAGTACGTTTGATTTGACATCAGGGTATTGGCAAGCCACTCTGACTGAGGGGGCAAAGGAGGCTGGTCAACAGAGTCCTAGCTGAAAAGGAGGAATTCTGTGCTGCCTACCTGGATGACATCAGTGTCTATAGCTACAGCTGGGAGGAGCACCCGTACCAACTCCAGGAGATGCTTCAGGATCTGCAGCAGGCGGGTCTGACTGTCAAGGTCAGGGAGTGCCAGATAGGGAAGGGGTCTGTGGTTTATCTAGGCCACATTGTGGGCGGGGCAAGGTACACCCCCTCCAGGCCAAGATTGAGACCATCCTAGCATAGCAACCCCCTAAAACACGGGCAGAAGTGAGTGCATTATCTGGCCTCACTAGATACTATAGGAGGATTGTTAAGGAATATGGCCTCCTTGTTGGTGCTTTTACAGGCGATCTTAGCACAGTTAAATGAGAAGGGCCTAGACCAACTGGCAGCTTTTATTAGCAAGTAGTTACTTCCATGGGAACAGAGGTGGAGTGCGATTGAAAAGGAGGTTTTTACTGTGGTCTGGATACTAAAGAAGCTGAGACCATACCTGTTTGGGACCCACTTCCAGGTCCAAATAGACCAAATGCCCCTCAGATGGATCATACAAATAAGGGGTGAAATTCCCAAACTGTTGAGGTGGTCCATCTTCCTACAGGGAATGGACATAAGGTGGAACACAATCCTGGGTCAGACCACACCAATGCTGATGGTCTATTAAGGTTCTTCCACCTTAGTGAAGAGAATTCCCAAGGGGTTGGCTAGTTCTCCCTACTTTCACCTAGGGGACATACATGTTAGACCTGTCAGGCTTATGGTGATATTGGCAGTTGTGGTTTGTGTATTCCTCCTAGACAGCCACACACAATGGGAGCTTAGGTGTGGCTGGATGAGAGATCACTGGCAGGATGGGAGGGAGAAGCTGGACATCCTGAATAGGCTGTGTCCTGTCGAGACATACCAAACCCTGCTTTATCCCACAAGCCACCTTGGAGCCAGGACAGAGGAGGCAGGGAATGCCTTCCACTTCAAAACCTGTCTAGAAGTTTCTCCCACCTTCCTGAATCAGGGCATCAGGGTATAAAAGATGGACCTCAGACACCACCACTTCAGTGCACTTCTGGACCTGTGGGTACTCTGCCAGGAAGAAGGGCTGCTGTGCTGCTGAACATCTGCCACTCTGCTGGGCTCCTGGTCTGCTGTGTTGACCTGCTGTCCTCTTCCCTGGGCGAGAAAGACTGGACCTGCATCTCTTAAGCTCTGAGTGACTCCAAATGCTAGTTTGCTGACCTTGTGATTTGAAGCCTCAGCGACATAACAGGGACATAACAGTCTTGCATTGCACCTGGACTCTGACATCAGTGAGACTTCCCTGCCCTATGGTGCTACCCCAGTCCTGGATCCTTGGAAGTGGGCCTAAGGTGCTCTGCCAGCCTGTGTATCCAGTAGAACCGACGCATCTCCTTTGCTGTGCAACGCAAACCTGAGCACAACCAATGCATCACCGCTGCTGTGTAGATTGAACCAGCCGAAAAGACTCACTTTACTACCACAGCCCAAATCACCTTCAGAACTGCCACTGTATTATGCATCCTTTGGGCAGGCCTCTGCATCTCTCGTTAACGGTAGTCTCGACGATGACACCAGACACCACATTGCAACCCCAGAGCATTGCCTCGACTGCGCGTTGCATCCCCAACACAGGACTTTGCATCACAAGCCCTATCAACAGGATTCTCGATGCTTCAACGCAGCAGGACCTCACTCTGCAGTCGCACCACATTTTAGAACTGATGTATAGTTTTAGCTGCCCGATGCATCTTTGACATAGATCCACACAACGCTCCGCAAACCAGGATTTAAGTTACTCTGTTCAGCTGTCCTAACTGGGTCCCTGTAGCCGGCCCATGCTCCATTGTGGTCAGCCCGAACTTGTGACTTTGTCCCAGTCGGGCACTACCAGATATTCATCGTTTCCAATTAACACCTTTGGGTGTAATTGTTCCCTAAAAAGTTCAAAACTCAACACCCCTAGTTCTACTAATTGGATTTTTGTTGTTTTGGTCTTCTTTTATTTATTTAAAAATACTCTATTTTGCTAACTATGTTGTGGGTTCCTTTTGTGGTACGTTGTTACTGGGTTACTGTTTGAAGTGTTGCACAAATACTTTACACAATGCCTCTAAGTTAAGCCTGACTGTTCTGTGGCATGCTACCAGGGGGTTGCACACAGATTTATTTTGGGTTTGCTTGTGCCTTACCCTGACAAGGATTGGGTTGCTGCTTGACCAGGGTTCACACCCTAGTTAATCAACAACCTAATTTCTAACAATAAATATTAAAAATGAAAGTTTATGCCTGGCAAAAGCTTTATTTTGCCAGGTTAAAATGGCACATTAAAACTGCACACACAGGCTGAAGAGTCATGTTTTATGAGTCATGTTTTATATTTCTGCTTTAGTAAGTGGCACAATGAGTTCTGCTGCCCACTATTAGCATTTGATTTATAGGTCCAGACTACTGCTGGTAACATTTACTAAGGACTTACAAGTAAATTAAATGTGTTAATTAAAGGTAGTCCCACTTTACTGTTTTTGAAGGAGGGAGCACAAGTATATTAGCACTGGTTAGCAGTAGTGAAGTGCACAGACTCCTAACGCCAACAAAAATGAGCACAGCAAAAAAGAGAAGGGCAAAAGGTTTGGGGGAATACCATGCCAAGGATGTCAGGTGTAACACCTAATTTTGCATTGCCACACTGCATTGTGGACCCAATGCAGTCCTTCATCAGGAGGATAAATATTAATGCATCACGTTAATAAGTTCTGAAAGAACAAAACAAAATAACTCCAACCTAACCAAAATAGGAAGCTACGCCACAGAAGTCAAGCTATCCTGGCTGAAGAGGGGTGAAACCCCGAAACCGGTCCTAGTCCACAGAGGACCTGGCTTGGCAGTTCGGGCTGGACTGTTCCCATGAGGCACAGGGTCAAGACAGATTTGCATATGGCTGGGTTCAAACTGGAATGGCATGGTGAGAAAAAAACGAATGGATTTAGGCCCAGATCTCTGTACTGGGGTGAATGTATGACATTGTTCTGCATTCTGTCCATCAATTGTTGATTTTGCACTTGTCCCCCCGAGTGGGACGGGTATGCTCAGACGTGAGTCCCGTGCTCTCCATGCCACTGGAATCTAGCTATCCTGGCTGAAGAGGGGTGAAACCCCGAAATCGGTCCTAGTCCAGGGAGGACCTGGCTTGGCAGTTCGGGCTGGACTGTTCCCATGAGGCACAGGGTCAAGACTGATTTGCATATGGCTGAGTTCAAACTGGAATGGCATGGTGAGCAAAAAAATGATGGATTTAGGCCCATATCTCTGTACTGGGGTGAATGTATGACATTGTTCTGCATTCTGTCCATTAATTGTTGATTTTGCATTTGTCACCCCGAGTGGGACGGGTATGCTCAGCCATGAGTCCCGTGCTCTCCATGCCACTGGAATCTAGCTATCCTGGCTGAAGAGGGGTGAATCCCCAAAACCGGTCCTAGGATGCTTGGTTCCAGTGGAGGGAGGGCCTGGCTTGGCAGTTCGGGCTGGACTGTTCCCATGAGGCACAGGGTCAAGACTGATTTGCATATGTCTGGGTTCAAACTGGAATGGCATGGTGAGCAAATAAATGATGGATTTAGGCCCAGATCTCTGTACTGGGGTGAATGTATGACATTGTTCTGCTTTCTGTCCATCAATTGTTGATTTTTCATTTGTCACCCCGAGTGGGACGGGTATGCTCAGACGTGAGTCCCGTGCTCTCCATGCCACTGGAATCTAGCTATCCTGGCTGTTGAGGGGTGAAACCCCAAAATCGGTCCTAGTCCAGGGAGGACCTGGCTTGGCAGTTCGGGCTGGACTGTTCCCATGAGGCACAGGGTCAAGACTGAATTGCATATGGCTGGGTTCAAACTGGAATGGCATGGTGAGCAAAAAAGTGATGGATTTAGGCCCATATCTCTATACTGGGATGAATGTATGACATTGTTCTGCATTCTGTCCATTAATTGCTGATTTTGCATTTGTCACCCCGAGTGGGACGGGTATGCTCAGCCATGAGTCCCGTGCTCTCCATGCCACTGGAATCTAGCTATCCTGGCTATTGAAGGGTGAAACCCCGAAACCGGTCCGAGGATGCTTGATTCCAGTCCAGGGAGGACCTGGCTTGGCAGTTCGGGCTGGACTGTTCCCATGAAGCACAGGGTCAAGACTGATTTGCATATGGCTGGGTTCAAACTGGAATGGCATCAATTGTTGATTTTGCAAACTGATAACCTTATCAATATAATTAAGATAAGCTAAATCAAAACAAACATACGGAAAAAGATACTAAATTAGAAGTCTACTGATGAATACTTATGGTGCATTTATAAAAAAAAAAAGTCCCTGGTTTAGCATCCTAAAAATGGGTGCTATTGTTGCAGGGATTCTGCCCATACACCGAACTATGCACAGGAAAATAGAACCACAGTGAATAGGGGTGTACCAATCTACCACATTAGTACCCAAAATTTCAAACTGATTAGCTATCGTGTCCCATTCGTTCTCCTCCAAAACTCATGGAACTATAAATGATTAGACAACCAAGAACACAACACTCCCGACTCTCTCAGGAATTGCGGGAGCAAGACGTACTATTTCGCTCACTCACTCGTACTTGTCCACAATGAGAATAGGCAGAGTCACTGAAATAGTTCATAATGTTTCTTTTAACTATTGTGCTCTAGAATACAGTATACGTGCCACTATAGCAGCATAGTGCATAAACTCAGCACAGTTAGCATTGTTACAATTCCATAAAATACAAAGGGAGAAGTCATTTTATATAAAGACTGTGGAAATAAGGGCCTTTATGACTGACCACCCACCCCTTGACTAGAAAAAGTTTATTTTATAAAAAGGACGATCTCTGGGCTTTGGCAGCAGACCCCATACCTCAAGGCCTGGAGGTAAGGTTTACATCATAGGAACAGCGGGGCTCTTCTCCATGGAACGGCTTTCTCCAAGTGTGTTAAAACAACATGCAACAACATAATATCAAAGCACGAGTCTTCAGTACTTCAGCTGTGTGTAGCATGTTATGTCTAGGTGCTAGGGACTGACCAGAACAGAATAACAAGGGCCATTGTTTATCGACCTTGCACATAGTGTTCAGACTGAACTCCAGGAAAGGCAGAGAACGCGAAAGCAGCCTATTCTCATGTGAAAGGCACAAACAGAGTTTTGCAAAAACAAAGTCATGTAGTAACGTGTGCAAAAGCAGCTTCATGGCAGCAAAGCTCATGCACTGTTGACAATGTCCCTAAGGGCCATATAACCCCCTTAGAACTATATAACACCATAGTGAGAGTGCCTAAAGGTGATCTTGGGAATTCCCACAAGACTAAAGAGGCCTGTAAAATAAGTAACTTACAATTGTGTAATAAATTGATATGCCTAATTAAATATTTAAAAAACATATGTTTGGGGGCTCGTCCATGGTCTATGATTAAAAGTGGAAATATCAATGCGAGAGATAACATTTTAAAGTAACTGAGTTTGTATTTATCCATCCATGTCGTCAATGTTATTCAGGACATTAATGTGGGAAATTTGTAGTGCCGTGTGGTAGCCAATTCATTGATACTTGTTCACTCTTAAGTCAATATACTAGGAGCCAAAGTTGAGCAAAATATATTAAATCTCAAGACGTTGATGGCAATACTTGTTTATACAAAGAGCCAGATGCACAACCATTTTAATTTGCAAGTAGCTAATTGCGATTTTTGTAACTCGCAATAAGATAATCGCAAAAGGAAGGGCCAGGTGTATGACCATTCCATTTTGCAAGTTTAAAATTGCGACATTTTGCAACTCGCAATTTGAAATCAGTCTCAGACACTGTTTGCGATTCCTAATGGGGTCACAAATGACCTGCCTCATCTATATTCATGAGGCAGGTAGCAATTTGCGACCCATTGTGAATGGTCAGCACTCGCAGGGATGGTGGCCAGCTGAGGTCAGCAGACCACCATGTTTGTGACTGCGTTTTCAATAAAGCAGGTTTTTCTTTTTTTAAAGAAAAATTAAATATTTCTATTTCATTTTTTAAGAGTAGGCCGTGGTCCGTGGAACCACTTCCTGCTCTTAAAAAATATTTTTGCATCCATTCACAAAGTGGAAGAGGTCCCTGGGGACCCCTTCCTGTTTGCGAGTGGCTTACCACCCACTTGAAGTAGGTGGTAAACTGCAAGCGTTTTTTGACTGCAAATGCAGTTGCAAAACAATGGTACATACCATTTGGACTCTATATTAGTAAGGGACACCCGTGGCAAGTGCCTTCCTAATAGCAACTCGCAAACACTATTTTGTGAATCAACGACTCGCAAAATAGTGTTTGTACATACCAACACCCTCATTTGCAGTCGCAAATGGGATGATTTCCCATTTGCGACCGCTAAAAATGGTTGTACATCTGGGCCGAAATATACTAATATGTCTCGGACACATTTAGCGATTCCCATTGGGGTCACAAAGGATCAATATTCATGAGGCAGGTCACAATTTGCAACCCGTTGGGAATGGCCTACACTCACAGGAATGGGGATCTGCTGGGGTCAGCAGACCACCGTGTTTGTGATTGCTTTTTAAATGATTTACAACAAACAAATGATGGACGGAATGCTGACAATGCAGACATTCTCCCCCAGTCAAGAGATCTGGGTTAAATCCATCGTTATTTTGCCCACTACGCCACCCCAGTTTAAACATGGCCATATGCAAATCAGTCTTGACCCTGTGCCTCATGGGAACAGTCCAGCCCGAACTGCCAAGCCATGTCTTCACTGGACCGGAATCAAGCATCCTAGGACCGGTTTCTGGCTATCAGCCGTCATCAGCCAGGATAGCTTGACTCCAGTGGCGTAGTGAGCACGGGTCCCACGTCTGGGAATACCCATCCCACTTAGGGCGAAAAGCGTTACAACAAACAAATGATGGACGGAATGCTGACAATGCAGACATTCTCCCCCAGTCAAGAGATCTGGGTTAAATCCATCGTTCTTTTGCCCACTACGCCACCCCAGTTTAAACATGGCCATATGCAAATCAGTCTTGACCCTGTGCCTCATGGGAACAGTCCAGTCCAAACTGCCAAGCCATGTCTTCCCTGGACCGGAATCAAGCATCCTAGGACCGGTTTCTGGCTATCAGCCGTCATCAGCCAGGATAGCTTGACTCCAGTGGCGTAGTGAGCACGGGTCCCACGTCTGGGAATACCCATCCCACTTAGGGCGAAAAGCGTTACAACAAACAAATGATGGACGGAATGCTGACAATGCAGACATTCTCCCCCAGTCAAGAGATCTGGGTTAAATCCATCGTTCTTTTGCCCACTACGCCACCCCAGTTTAAACATGGCCATATGCAAATCAGTCTTGACCCTGTGCCTCATGGGAACAGTCCAGCCCGAACTGCCAAGCCATGTCTTCCCTGGACCGGAATCAAGCATCCTAGGACCGGTTTCTGGCTATCAGCCGTCATCAGCCAGGATAGCTTGACTCCAGTGGCGTAGTGAGCACGGGTCCCACGTCTGGGAATACCCATCCCACTTAGGGCGAAAAGCGTTACAACAAACAAATGATGGACGGAATGCTGACAATGCAGACATTCTCCCCCAGTCAAGAGATCTGGGTTAAATCCATCGTTCTTTTGCCCACTACGCCACCCCAGTTTAAACATGGCCATGTGCAAATCAGTCTTGACCCTGTGCCTCATGGGAACAGTCCAGCCCGAACTGCCAAGCCATGTCTTCCCTGGACCGGAATCAAGCATCCTAGGACCGGTTTCTGGCTATCAGCCGTCATCAGCCAGGATAGCTTGACTCTAGTGGCGTAGTGAGCACGGGTCCCACGTCTGGGAATACCCATCCCACTTAGGGCGAAAAGCGTTAAAACAAACAAATGATGGACGGAATGCTGACAATGCAGACATTCTCCCCCAGTCAAGAGATCTGGGTTAAATCCATCGTTCTTTTGCCCACTACGCCACCCCAGTTTAAACATGGCCATATGCAAATCAGTCTTGACCCTGTGCCTCATGGGAACAGTCCAGCCCGAACTGCCAAGCCATGTCTTCCCTGGACCAGAATCAAGCATCCTAGGACTGGTTTCTGGCTATCAGCCGTCATCAGCCAGGATAGCTTGACTCCAGTGGCGTAGTGAGCATGGGTCCCACGTCTGGGAATACCCATCCCACTTAGGGCGCAAAGCGTTACAACAAACAAATGATGGACGGAATGCTGACAATGCAGACATTCTCCCCCAGTCAAGAGATCTGGGTTAAATCCATCGTTCTTTTGCCCACTACGCCACCCCAGTTTAAACATGGCCATATGCAAATCAGTCTTGACCCTGTGCCTCATGGGAACAGTCCAGCCCGAACTGCCAAGCCATGTCTTCCCTGGACCGGAATCAAGCATCCTAGGACCGGTTTCTGGCTATCAGCCGTCATCAGCCAGGATAGCTTGACTCCAGTGGCGTAGTGAGCACGGGTCCCACGTCTGGGAATACCCATCCCACTTAGGGCGAAAAGCGTTACAACAAACAAATGATGGACGGAATGCTGACAATGCAGACATTCTCCCCCAGTCAAGAGATCTGGGTTAAATCCATCGTTCTTTTGCCCACTACGCCACCCCAGTTTAAACATGGCCATATGCAAATCAGTCTTGACCCTGTGCCTCATGGGAACAGTCCAGCCCGAACTGCCAAGCCATGTCTTCCCTGGACCGGAATCAAGCATCCTAGGACCGGTTTCTGGCTATCAGCCGTCATCAGCCAGGATAGCTTGACTCCAGTGGCGTAGTGAGCATGGGTCCCACGTCTGGGAATACCCATCCCACTTAGGGCGAAAAGCGTTACAACAAACAAATGATGGACGGAATGCTGACAATGCAGACATTCTCCCCCAGTCAAGAGATCTGGGTTAAATCCATCGTTCTTTTGCCCACTACGCCACCCCAGTTTAAACATGGCCATATGCAAATCAGTCTTGACCCTGTGCCTCATGGGAACAGTCCAGCCCGAACTGCCAAGCCATGTCTTCCCTGGACCGGAATCAAGCATCCTAGGACCGGTTTCTGGCTATCAGCCGTCATCAGCCAGGATAGCTTGAGTCCAGTGGCGTAGTGAGCACGGGTCCCACGTCTGGGAATACCCAACCCACTTAGGGCGAAAAGCGTTACAACAAACAAATGATGGACGGAATGCTGAAAATGCAGACATTCTCCCCCAGTCAAGAGATCTGGGTTAAATCCATCGTTCTTTTGCCCACTACGCCACCCCAGTTTAAACATGGCCATATGCAAATCAGTCTTGACCCTGTGCCTCATTACGCCACTGGAGTCAAGCTATCCTGGCTGATGACGGCTGATAGCCATAAACCGGTCCTCGGATGCTTGATTCCGGTCCAGTGAAGACATGGCTTGGCAGTTCGGGCTGGACCGTTCCCATGAGGCACAGGGTCAAGACTGATTTGCATATAGCCATGTCTAAACTGGGGTGGTGTAGTGGGCAAAAGAACGATGGATTTAACCCAGATCTCTTGACTGGGGGAGAATGTGTGCATCGTCAGCATTCCGTCCATCATTTGTTTGTTGTAACGCTTTTCGCCCTAAGTGGGATGGGTATTCCCAGACGTGGGACCCGTGCTCACTATGCCACTGGAGTCAAGCTATCCTGGCTGATGACGGCTGATAGCCAGAAACCGGTCCTAGGATGCTTGATTCCGGTCCAGTGAAGACATGGCTTGGCAGTTCGGGCTGGACTGTTCCCATGAGGCACAGGGTCAAGACTGATTTGCATATGGCCATGTCTAAACTGGGGTGGTGTAGTGGGCAAAAGAACGATGGATTTAACCCAGATCTCTTGACTGGGGGAGAATGTCTGCATTGTCAGCATTCCGTCCATCATTTGTTTGTTGTAATGCTTTTTAAATGAAGCATTTTTTGTGAAATGCTGCTCATTGTCCTTTAAGGAAAACAGGATGCATTTCAGAAAAAAAATATATTTTCTTACATTTTTTAATAGTGGGCAATGGTCCATGGGACCACTGCCTGCTCTTAAAAAATATTGGCTCCCATATTCATAAAGGGGAAGGAGTCTGTTGGGGATCTCTTCGGGTTCGCGAATGGGTTACCACCTCCTTCATAGAGTCGGCAAAATATAAATGTGTTGCAACCACAATCTGGTCTCAAAAACATTCACATATGCCACTGAAACTCAATATTAGGAAAGGACAACTTGAAACGCCCCTTTCTGATAGCGGCTCGCAACTACTATTTGCGAGTCAGTGATAGGTTACCGACTGGCAAAATAGACTTAGTTCATGCTGACAGGCGTTTTAGTGGTCGCAAATGGTCTTATTCTCCATTTGCAACCACTAAAAACGGTCGGACATCTGGCCGAAAATCCTTAGAGTATATATAAAATTGACTGTTGGTATGGTAATTAGGCCCTAAGTCATGAGCCTTAAATTATTAGACAACTTCAAGCTACATGTTCTTAATGAAATCAAGAAATTGATTTATAGGAAAAATAACATGTATTAAAAATTAATCAAAAAGGAGTAAGGGACTTTATGAAACACAGTAAACAAAATACGACCACAATAAAAATGGCAGATAAAGGAGGAGGGCCTTTGGTCATGGACACATAATTGTACAAAAGAAGTATAACTCTGCATGATGCGGATGAGAAAATATATATGAAACTCCAATGAGATCCTTTTACCAAGGCATTGTAGAATGATTGGATTAGCAATAAAATCAAAGCTTTTATACAATGCTTGTGACCCAAAATGGACTCTGCTCACCCCAAAACTCTACCGCCTGAAATAACTGACAACTTGAGGCACCACTCTTCATGCCATAACTGACCGTCCACGACCACCAGCAATATGATACCTGCACTTTGCACTACAGTAATGATAGCCTGTGGAGTCCGCCAATACGAAGCTCTAGCGATGGCTGGATCTTCGAACTACAGCGACTGTCCACAGCACTCAACCCTCTCTTCATGCCGAAAGCTTCCTCCAATGATAACAGAACTCTTCGCGCCAGACTTGAGGAATTAACTTTTCAGCGTGCCTGACCTGGTCCCAGTATCTAACCCATGTTCCATCGCAGTCAGCCTGAACTTCTGACTTTATCCCCGTCTAGCATGACTAGATGACTGCTTTTAGTTATTTTAACAAAATAATTTTACAATTTAATATCTCCGGTTCTATCGATTGAATTTCTGTCATTCTGGTATCATTTTATTCATTTTTCTTTTGGTGTCAAATAATGTATGACATTTTACTTTACTTTTCTAAATTTGAACGGGATTTTCCTGGTGCCGTGATTTTACATTATTGTTGTTTGTGTGTTGCATACATATTTTACATATTGCCTCATAGTAAAGCCTAACTGCATCTTGTGCCAAGCTACCAGAGGATTAAGCACAGGTTAATTGAGTGACTTTTGTAGTTCACCCTAACAAAAATTGTGGATGTTTCTTGTGTGATGAATAAGGCTTAACAAGTCTTTTAGACAATTATGAACTTATTCATTTATTAAATAAATACTATATTGCTGAATACCATGAGAGTAAAACATACTTTAAATAGAATAATTGGTACTTGAAGCAACAATGTTTAATAACAGAAGTTTGAAATAAAAGAAATCTAATCACCCCGATATGGTGGTTCATGCAGGGGCTCCATTCAAAAGAAGTCAACTCATCACATGCAACTTTGCATTCAGGGACAGTGGACACTCCTTTGGAACACACCCAGATTTAGTATAAAGGTCAAAATACGTACTTCATAAATAGATTGCATTTATTTTGTAAGGATATTTTTATAACTGCACATATGTCATGTGACATTTCCTATGGGGTCCTATTTCCCCAGTGCGGAATCCTAGATAGTGCAAGATTCCACACAGGTAAAATAGAGCCTCCAGTGGACAAATGTAAATTATTTTTCTCTGTGAGTAAATCTTGTTTTCCCTAGAGGAAACCCATTCCCTACTCCTCCAGTAAGTTTGTGGGTTATCTGTTCCCCTTCCAATTCTGCTAACACCCAGTCCTCAGCTGACCGTTTCTAGGATGAAAAGGGTCAAATCAGAATTTAGGAATGTCCACAATTTTGGCACTTTCCCAACCTTACAGGGTGAACCACACCTTGGAACGCCCCCTTCTCACTCTTGAGAGGGATTTATGGCTGAAGATTTCCCACTACTTAAAGCAGAGAAATCCTCAGTATCACAACGGTAAATACCAACAGGAATCCCTTTGAAATGTCTGGTGATGGTAGAAGAAGTATATTTTGCTGTAAACATACATTTACAGCCTAAAACACCTTTGGGAATAGGGTCTAATATGTGTAATAACTGATTACATGGACAAACAAATGAAAGAATTAGACAAAGGCAAAATGTGAACATTTACAAGAGACAGGTTAATATTTCAAAGACAAAGGGAGAGATTCACTACTTTTTCACACAGCGCAGTGCAGCAGCTGTAAATGCTGTGTTGCGCTACGTGGAAAGGAGAAACGAGGAGAGCGTCAAATTTACTAAAAAAAGGCACTCTCCTCCCCTCTCCCTAGCACCGGCACTGAATCAGCTGTCGTGCTCCACGGAGTCACCTTTGCGCCATGGGACAAGGGTGTCTCTGTGAGTCTAGCATAGGTTTTGTACTTGAAGGCTATCCTTCCAGTACAAAATACTATGCTGAGACTCACTTCAAACCTTTTCCCTCTTTGTATGCCTGCTGTACAGTGCCACACACATGCAAAGTCAGAAAAGGAATGCGAAGTTAAAGCATTTCTTCTTCCTTGCACCTACTTTTTTTATGTTTGAAAAGCTTTATTTGAAAAATAGTAAGAGATACAGAAGACCAGCAACAGAATAAACAATAAAATATAACATAACACAAGAATTGGCTAGTGGAGGGATAAAACATGAAAGCTGTTTAAAGATTTTTTAAGGTATAAGAAAGGGAAGATGGGAGGAGGGGAAAAAGGGGGGAATGGGATAGGAAGAAAAAACTTACACATTTGTATAATGAGATAATGCATATTTACACAGGAATGTGAATAAAATCTTGATTAATAAATAGTTACAATAAGCCAACAAAGGTAATAAGCGAAGAACATAGAAGATAAACATTCAAGGAGGTTTAACATTTTCAGAATTTAATCGGGATTTATCTGCTAAAACTAGATTGTCTAAATAAGTAGTAAGAGGCAACCAAAAAAGATCTCTATTAGCCATTGGCTTACCGGAGGAGGCGAAAGCAATGTCAAGTCGATGAGAATGGCATAGACTATTCCGCCAGTGTTGGACAGAGAGTTTGTAAGAGTTTTCCAGTTGAGAGAAATGTGTTGGAAAGCTAGGGCAATCATTAGGTCAAAGAGACCATGATTATGGGAGGAAAGATCTAAGGAATCAGAGAGACTTCCAGAGAAAAGAAGAGGAATGGAATAGGGAATAGAAAGATTAACCAGCGAGAAATATAGGACCAGACTTTCTCCTAAAAGGTAGAACCCGAGGGACAAAGAAAGAAAAGATGTATGAGGTCAACACCAGAAGAACCACAGTTCCAACAGTTGGAGACAGTGGAGTGGGAAAATCTAGCATGGAAATAGGGGTGAAATCAAGTTTATGGTAAAGAAAAAACATAGATTGAGTATGAGAGGCAGATCGAGAGATTTTGAGAGAACGGGACCAGAGTTTTTCCCAAAAGGGAATGGCCCATTCGCATCCCAGGTCAGATTCCCAAAAAAGTTCCAGTTAGTTTTTTGCACATTCTAAATTAGGAGCTAAGAAGTATTGATAGATAAGAGAAGTTTTGGGTAAAGAAAGAAGTATCTTAAGAAGAGAATTTTGAACTACAGGAAGAGATGAAGAGGGAAGAGAGTAGTAAGTATCTAGAATGACCGTCATAAGAATAGTGAATTTCTGTAAGAAGGATCGAGGACAATGAAATAAGGCTTGGAATTGGGGAAAGGAGCATGGAGATAGCCCATCAAAAGGACTTTAACCCAAATTATACATTTTAATCTCCAAGTTTTCCAAAAAATTGTTCTGTTGTTAATGAGAATAAGGGAATTGTGCCATATTGGAGATTCTAAGAAAGATTCTCTAGAGATGGGATTAGATTGCATCAAGGGTTTCAAAAGGGAGCAAGTGTGCTTAAACAAGGGAAGAGAAGTAAAAGGAGCTTTGGCCGAAAAAAACATAACTTTCTTTAGAGAGAATAGTAATAGTAAAGTTTGTTCAATGGACAGCCAGAGGGGAGTGAAGGGGGAAGGTTCGGAAAGGAGTCACTTCGAAGCCTGACGGAGGGAGAATGACTTATGATATAGACGAAAGTCAGGAAAGTTCACACCTCCATTAGACTTTGGTGTGCAAAGAGAAGATAAGGAGATCCTAGCTTTTTTGTTCTTCCAACGAACCTTATGTAATATGGACGGGAGCATGGAGAGAGCATAGATCATCATTTTGATTGAGTCTAATCGACCCCACCAAGAGAGAAAAAGGGGGTTCCAAGAGGAGAGTAATTTGTCAATTCGAGATATAATGGCAGACATATTTAATTTAACAGAAGTAGCGACAGAATTGGAGAACCACATACCTAAATATTTGATTTTTGAACTATTCCATGCGAAACCAGTGGAAGATAAAGATGGCAATCTTGGTGGACTCCGTGTTGAAGAGGAAAATAAGATGAGATACAACCATTAACTAATACCGAGGCTCTAGGGGAGGAATATAGTAATGAGATAAGAGAGATTAATTTGGGACCAAAACCATGCCACTTCAAAGATGCAAAAAAAAGGGACCAATCAACTCTGTCAAAAGCTTTTTCAGCATCGACAGAAATGGCTGCTAAAGAATCGGAAAGGCAGGGGATTTTATTAAAGAAATTAAGGAAAAGATGAGAATTGTCTGAAGTCAATCTACCCCTAACAAAGCCACACTGCTCCTTACCAATCAAATGGGGCATGAAGGGGTCTAGGCGTAAAGCAAGTGTTTTGGCAAATAATTTATACTCAACATTGACCAATGAAATCGGGCAATAGTTTTTACAATACATAGGAGCTCGACCTTCTTTATGTTTAATGCAAATTGTGGCTTCCTGAAAAGTACCTTCCGTCTTACTAGCTAGAAAAAAAGAATGGAAAAGATTAAAGAGCTTAGGAAGTAATAAGTTGGAAAAGTGGAGGTGAAATTCAACAGAGAAACCATCTGGGCCAGGAGTCTTACCTTTCTTTAAAGTAGGTAAGGCAGTGGATAACTCGTTATGGGATAAATCTGTTTCAAGGTCAGAAAGATTAAGGTAAGAATTGGACAGAGTTGGAAGTTTATTAAGGTATGTTTGGATAAGGGAAGATGAGGGAGGAGACTCTGGGGGATAAAGGTCCTTATAGAAGAGTTCATTAAGAATATCCTGGTCTTTGTGTATGAGAGAACCATCTGAAGAGTGAATCGATTGAATTAAAGTCTGCTCTATGCGTGTTTTAAGGTAATTCGCTAAAAGTTTACCTGTTTTATTAGGACCGCCGTAGTAGCGTGCGCTACTATGAAGAATTATTGAGGATGCATTATCGGTCGTAGCCTTATTGAATGCTAATTTGGCACGTATCAAGTCTGTTGGGATCGTGTCCATCGAAGAAGTATAACATTTATGTTTTAAATTCTTATTATGAGCCAAGGTGGCTTTTGTTGTTGAAGGAAACTTTTCTTTTTGTTTTAAACAAAATCAATAAAAAGGCCTCTCGCAGTGGCTTTAAAAGAATCCCATAATATATGGCTAAAGTATTTGGATCACAGTTAAGGTAAAAAAATTCATTGGCAGAGGAAGAAAAAAGGGGGTCAGAAAGAAGAGATTGATTAAAACGCCAGCGGGAGGACCTAGGACGCGGAGGGAGCAAATCGAGATTTGTCACAATTGGGGCATGATCAGAGATGCCAATAGGTTCAATACAGGAGGATATCAGATATTGAGATAAAGATTGAGAAAGAAAAATATAGTCTACTGGGGAGAGAGAATTATGAGGAGGAGAGAAGGAAGAAAGTACAAAGTACTAGGATGGGAGAGCCTCCAAGAGTCAATGAGGTGTATCTGAGAGATAGTGTTAAGAAAATAATTTTGAGTTTTGTGGGAGATGAAGCGGACTTGAGACTGGCGATCAAGAAAGGGGTCGACAATTTGATTGCAGTCGCCTCCTAGTATAAAAAGGTCATCTCTAAACTGTATACATTTCTGTGTAATCAGAGGCCAAAAATTACATTCAGGCTGTGTAGGGCCATATATATTAAAAACAATTAAAGAAACATCATTGATTAACAATTTAGGCAATACCCATCTACCCTCTGTATCTATCTCTTGTGATATAACTTTACAATTCAATTTCTTATGGCATAATATTATAACACTGTTTTCTTATTAGTAGTAGGTGAGAATAGAACTGAGCCCACCCATGCCCTTTTAAAGTTTAATGCCTCAGAGTCTGTAAGATTAGTTTCCTGTAAGAGAACTAAATCAGGGTTATAAGAGGCAAGATGAGAGAGTATTTTCTGTCTTTTAATTAGGTTAACAAAACCTTTCACATTCCAAGAGATAACTCTGAATGTAAAAACATTGAAAAAGCTAAAAGTACAAAATATGCATCTCAAAAGAAATGAAAAATGAGAGGGGAAGGAAGCAAAGTATACAGTAGGAAAAGGAGGAAGTTAAGACCAATGAAGGAGAAAAAGAATTAGAAACAATAAGAAGGAAAGAGAGGAAGGGAAGAGAGAGTAAGAATAAATGGAGACAGTAAATGTCAAAACGACGACTGTAATACGTACCTTCAGGGAACAAGGGACAAGAATGAGAGGCGGCAGGGGACAACGGAAACAGCACACCCAACAGGGGGCAACACATCACACTAGGACATCTACATGATAAACACGATCAGGAGCGGGAATATAGAACATGGGTAAACTCTAGAGAATTACTTTGAACCTGTAAAAGTGAATACAGAAAAATATAATAAAAGGGAAATAAATAATGAAATCCGATAACATAATTTAGGTTATTACAAACCAGAAGTAGAGTATGGCGAAGAAGAAATAGTTTTATTCAGGAAGGTGATGAGACAAATAAAAGATGAGGTACTGACGGACAAAGAGAAGAATAGCACGAACAACAAGGAGGCAAACATTACAGCAGGGTGTCCAGGAAAATAACAGAAATAGGAGTGTAGAACATGAAGAAGAATAAGATAAAGCCAACAATATGCCTACAAAGGAAACAAGGGATTATGTATAATGGAATTAGGAAAAAACCGATAGAGCTTAAAAATCAAAAGTTAGAATAAACACTTCAATACAATAGTAAAATAAAGAAGTACAAGAGTCAAGTTCCCGAAGAGGAAAGAGCAGTTTCCATTGATGTAGAATAATGGGACTGGATAAATCTGTGAAGGTCAGCTGGATCTTCAAAGGTGGAAGTTTTGTTGAGAAAGGTGACTTTAAAGTGACAGGGAGGAAACAATCTGTATCGTGCACTTAAGGAGCGAAGAGCAGGACGAAGATCCATAAACTCCTTTCGTCGTTTGGCAGTCATTTAAGAAACATTCTGGGAAATAAATACTTTGGTGCCATGCCAGGAAACATTCTTTTTGGCTTTGGCGGCATTGAGTACCAACAGAATGTCAGTGAATTGTAGAAATAAGATAATTATTCCGCGAGGGTTGGAAGGCGCAGATAAAGAAGAAAGACGAAGACCCAGTATATGAGCTTGTTGTGTGTTAAATTTAGCTGTAGAGGGGAGGCCCAAAAACGGTGGTAGGAAATATGCAATGTACATGACGGGGTCGTCACCTTCAAGGCCTTTAGGAAGACCATAGATGCGTAAATTATTGCGACGGTTTTATTTTCCAAATCTTCAGTCGCTTTCTTCAGATGTAAGATTTCCTTCTCCAACAAGGATATTTTAGAAGATGAGGCTTGCACGTCAGTAAGATGATGTTCCATCACAGTAATACGGGACCATTTATCATCTAACAATTGTAAACAATGAAGAGCGCGTAACTCCTCCCAAACCATGTCCAAGGAGACCGGAGAAGAAGACTTAGGTGGAGATGGAGGATCTTGCTTAACTCTCTTGCCGATGGTTGAAGATAACGACAATTTAGACTCTGTGAGAGTGGAGGAGTTCTCTTGTGGCGAAAGTCCAGAAAAACACGAAAATTTGTTAAAAGTAGAGACGTCGGCTCCAAAAGTGTCAGGGTCATACACTTCCACTGATTTGGCATGATGAAATAAGCATCTACTCCTACCCATGAAGTGTGGCAAAGAGAGCGTAGAAAAATGGTGGCGCCACACAGGAAAGACAGCAAAGAACCTCAGAAGAAATGCCCAAAATGATAAAAGTGAAAGTCTACCCCTGGATAATGACATAAAACCTGCAGGAAATGTAAAAAAAAATTGCTCGAAGGACGTCGCGCAGAGAAATGTGAGGAGAAATCCAACAGAGAGAAGAAACAAAATGGCGTCCGTCAGCAACATGAAACAGTCACCTGCATAAATTCATCCCTGCAGTTTGACAGCGACCTCTGGAAGCGCCAGCCTTCCATTTTAGGAATCTGCCAGCATGTTAAGAAAACGAGCAGTAAAACCGCTCTGAAAATGCGCTCGAAGTCCGGCGCGATACGGAGCTCCGACGCTAGGAGCCCATTTTAGGTCGTGGTGCGCACGACTACCCCATCGTGGTGCGCGCGACTCCCCCCTTGCACCTACTTTAAAAGGGTGTAGTTTTCTGACGCTAAACCCAGTCTACTTTGTTTAGCAAATTTGGGTTTAGTGTCAGAAACTCTGGTGGTTGCACGGAAATGCCCATTCTCCACCCATGGTACGCCCCCTTGGCACTAAGTAATGCAAAGCAGAGCGATGCGCTGCTTTGCATTACTTTCAGGTTATAAAAAGCAAATAGTGAAAAAATGATTTTGGGCTGATGTACGTCACTTTTGTGACGCAAACACAGCATAAAATCTTAGTAAATCTTCCCTAAAGTTTATAGGCTGGCTATAAAATATCAGAACAAAAAGACCAAACAGAAAAGTTTAAGAACAGACATGCACAAGAAATAGTTCACTAGTAGATTGTTCAAACTTTTTCAGAGATGAATCAACCCTCCAGAGATAGTAAACTATATCTGGACACACAAGAGAAAGTACTGTGGAGAGGTGTGGTGAAGCAGCCAGGGCAGCTGACTTCGGAGCACAGGGTTCAGCCTTCGATCCCCGGCTCCGGTGACAGCCTCGCTCAGCACTAGGTGACTCTGGGCAAAAGCTCACTTAATTTCCACGACGGCCCCCAGCGCCTTAAGACCCGTAAGGGCGAGAAGTTCGCGCTTTACAAATAAGGGTTTACATTTACATATTTTACATTTTACTGTATCTATTTGGGCGAATGACTTCCAAATAAATTCAGAAGGGGATAGAGGTACAAAAATAACAGTTGTGATAAAAAATACTAAAACAGCACAACAATTTGTGTTGACAAAACGAATATGTTTTACACTTACACATTTTTAAAATTGGAAGAAGTTGAATGATTTTTGTTTGATAGAACAATGTGGTCTGGTCTATGTATAACTGCTGTCACTTGAAGGTTATCTAGAAGGGAACGAAGACTACATGCTGTTTTTTGAAATTATGTGCTATGTCAGGAAAATTATACAATACATGTTGGAAATTATGTGAAATGCACTTTGGCATATCTGGAATGAATGTGAGAACTTACTTCTGAGGATTAAATGTCTCTCAGAATTCATTTTCGGGTTTAATCTGTCTCTCACAAGATATTTTCTTCTGGAACCAGTTCTCCACAGCACCAAATTGAGCGAAATTACACAGTGGGCAAAACTCTGACATTGCATTTAATTGAAATACTGCACAGAATTGTGTAATCACACAAAAAATATTAAATTGTGCAAGGGTCTAACGTGAACCGTAAATTATTAAATCCTAAATCAACATTTTACTCACTGTTTTCAAATAAAACCATTTAGCTTTTCAAGAAAATGTTTCCAATGAGTTTGATGAAAGTCAAATATGAAACAACTAGTAAAAACGGAACACTTCACTAAAAGAGAGTAGCTTTAAAAAAACACATTATGATAAAACAAATATCTAAGTAGGGAATTCCTGCTGCCATGGATATGATGATGTCTACGAAAAAAGTACCAGAACCCTTACATAATCAGACACATATTTAAATCCCGAACACAGATTCCGAAAGAGATTCCAAAAAGATTTCCAAAGATTTAGGTAGAAACAAATCTGAACAAGGGATAATTATGGAACGCAACCAAAGGTCTTTAATAATAGAGCATCTATTAGTTGATATTCTAAGTATGATACATAAAATGCATTAGGGCCCCACTTCCCCACCATTCAAAGCAATGTCTCATGAGTTAATTCCATATTCCAGCTGCGGGCAATGTATATTGATTATTTCCCACAGCCACTTGTCAAACAGATGACTAATAAAAACAGGATAGTACATGTATTAATGCAATAGAAAGAGTTTAATTTTGACCTACTGGTATCATGCTTATTAGTAGCGTAATATGTTCTGAGGCTTTACACCCACATCCTACACAAGAATACATTAGAATACATTGAAGAACTTACTTTGCATAACAACGAGAACAAAATAAAAAAGATGAGTTTGATGCAGCTACTTTACATCTTATTAATATATAATTATTTTTACCTTCATGGGTTTAAATGTAACATTCTGTGGCAAATATCTATGGTTTGAAATACGAATGAGCATAAACTGTTACAGAATGAATGGAAAACTGTAGTTATAATGTGCGAGCCTGATTTTGAGTCTGTTATATTGGATACTCCATCATGCAATTTTCCATTTTGCATGTGCCGTAGGATATATTGCACTTGTAATAAGGTGAATGGGAATTCTGTCCTATTGTGATGGAATAACCTGTCTGCCAAACTTTATATCAGTCCCAATGTTTTTGCTGTAGTTAGGGTAAAGGAAAATTCGAACAAAGCAAACTAATAAAGTTTCAAGAATGAGACCAATAAAATAAAAATGTATTTTCTTGATGTACAAATTACAGCAAAAAATGATGGATGGTGAACCAAAATATTAAGAAAAATACTGAGTGGTATAACATATGGCATCACTTACCATACAGTCAAATGATTAGAATGAAGCAAATAATTTCTGAGCAAGATGAACTTAAGTACAAAGTGGAGACATTTGAAAAGCAATTAAAAGAAAGAAGGTTTATGGATTACATATTAATGAAAACATGAAATACCATATTATTGAATTATAAGTATAAAACTTCAAAGTCTGCAGTGTATGTATATATTTAGGTATGTGGTATTCTGGTATTTTTGTATATTGAATGTAGCCATGAGACAGTGGAATGCTGTACCCGGTCAAAGTCAAACATAAAGTCGGCCAGTAATAGGAGAGGTAGCTGAGTGGTGGACTGTTAATTGTGTTGCATTGTTCTTTAAAAAGGTGAGTCTTCAACTCTTTCCTAAAGTGGAGCAGTGTTGGGGCAGTCATAATGGATATGAGGATACTGTGCCAGATACTGGAGACAAAGATGGGAAGGGCCTGTTGTCATGTTTTTTCTTTTTTACACTTCTTAGTCTGCAGTCTGGTGGTGTCCTGTCCTGGAGAACCACCGGAGATTGTGATGATTTTGACTGCAAGATAAACAGGGCTTCTGGCTGTGATGGCTTTATAAATTATGCAGCTGGTTTTGAAAATGGCGAGGGCTGGCAAAGAGAGCTAATTGAGTTCCATTAGGTTGGGAGAAATGTGATCATGGTTCTTCAGGCCTTGGTTTATGTTGAAAAATATTCTAAACAGCGTTTACAATGAAAATAAAATAAAACAGGAGATTAAATAATAGAATTAGCAATCATCAAAAATTTCAGGCAGATATCAAGTGTGCTTTTGACATGGATGTGAATATTGCCACCACATTAACCGGAACAATGATTTGAAAATTGGATGAACAGCCAAAAGAAAAAAGTGACATAGCTATATTGTCTATGCCTTAACACTAGTTTTGTTTAGAAAGGTGATGCAGGCACACATCTATACAGTAGAAAGAATATCAAATTAAAACAATGTGCAACATGTCACACAAGTTATTTTGTGTATTTTCAATATGTTCTACATGTGAGCTATAATATGAGGTAATGGCTGAGCAAAATGTTTAACTGAGGTAGAACAAGCATTGGTCACATATCTTTCAACAAGCATTGTTCAGACATGAATGAAGAACTGAAAATCAACAGATACGGTGTGTTTCATAATTCATCAACATAAAGCTAGTCATAGTAAATTTCAGATTTTGCAAACTTGACCAAAATGATAAATAATGGTCATCGATGAAAAAAGTTGCTATGAAGGAACTGCAATAAGACTATTGCCATTGCCATTCAAAAAAGGTAGCTCACATGAGTTGCAAATTGAAAAACTCACAGGCACATTGTACATTGCACAAAGGTTTGAGAGGAAAGGAGAGATTTGTTTATAAGAAAAATGTTGTCAAACTATTAATAACGAAAGCTATTTCTTTTATATGACCAAGGCATAACATTACTATCCTTGTGGAAGTTCCAAAGTGGCACCAAATTTATTGGAAAAGAAAATGTAGGGCCTCATTACGACTGTGGCGGAGTGGGATTTGACTGCCATGCTGCTGCCCCACTCCTGCACCACCAAAGCTGACAGCTGGCCATCGGCCTGAGTACAAGTATTTTTGTAGTCTGACAGGCAGTCCTTTGGTGTTCCCATGGCGGTGCCTTTCAAACAAGCACTGCAATGGAAACATCAAGGGCAAATCCTGCAGGGTATGGACTGTTAAGTTCATGCTGTGCAGGAACAGATGGTGCATGCACACAGGGGGGCACACCTTGTGCCCCACGCATGGTTCCCCAGGCCCAGAGGGAAAAAGCGGCCCTGTAGGAGAAAATTGAGGCGGGTGGGAAACTAGTAACATGCTTGGTGGTGCTTGAGCAGCACTGTTAAGCATATTGCAGCCTCAGTACTGCAGTGCCACCACCGGGCATCACAGATACTCAGCGGTCCTCTCGTGGTCCGACCGCCGCACGCATAATATATCGGTTGGATCACTTGTGCTGCCATCCAGGATATAAAGGAAATATAAGACTGTTAAATATACTTCTCCAACTTTCAAAATATAAAATTTAAGTTAAGAATCACGCAATTAGATTAAAGGGGAGTTTCCTTCTAGTTACAAAGTGTGATGCTTCCCTTTAAAGCTTAAATTGAGTTTTTAGAAAATCCACAACCTCCACCAGAGACTGCCACAGAAACTAAACATACAAAAGACAACAGAAGAAACTTGAAAACCACCTGTGACAGCTGGAAACCTGTCACACCGATCAGAATGAGGAGAGCAATACTGACATGTTTCTCCCATCAGAGACAGCTGAAAGCATGAGTGAAAAGTCTATTGAACATAAAGCCATGGTATCCTATGTATACCACTACTAGCCTGCAATAGTGGACCCAAAGCCGAAAGCAGAAACCCAGCGACTCACTGCTGTTAGAAATGGGGTTTCTGGTTGGCTAGGGTATACACCTAAGCTAGGCAGAACCCACCACTTTAGCCAGGGTGAGGGAGTTAAATACCCAAGATAACCCCTGCTCACCCCCTAGATAGCTTGGCAGATCAGTCAGGTTTTTCCCAGAGGCAATTTGTATAGTGGTTGAGCAACACACACACACACACCAGTGACACACTAGGCACACCACAAAAGAGACCCCACACAGGTTATATAAAAATATCCTTTGTATGTTACACTTAAACACATTAGACCATATTCACATACATCACTATTACTCTGCCACCTAAGCAATTGTCAGATAACCACATTTAGTGTAATAAAGTGAAGACTTAAGTTGCACAGATCGTAAATCACTTTGCCATAAGGCAGCGGCTATACACATGACAGTAAGGGCAGTAGGTAAATACCTGTTAGTTGCGCTATTACAAAACATCATGAAAACATTAGGCATAACACCACCTTATACCATCATTGTACAGCTTATGCAGTTTCTAAAAATAACTGTACTGGTGATCCTGACCACACAGGACACCACAGTAGGGCCTAGACTACAGTAGTTATATGCTCACATCACTCAGCAGTTTATACTTTCAATAGGCGGCTGCAGTGCCCCTGCGTAGCTTCCACCGAGTGTAAAGCAGTTTCTAAACGGTAACTTGAGCAGGACCGGGACCTCCGTTGAGGGTGCCCTCTCATCGAGCAGCTGATTTCCAATCTCTCAAGGCCCCCGCGGTGTGTAGATACCACACGCAATTTGGTAACAAACGTAAATGGACTTGCCATATGCAGAGCTTACCACAGGCTTCCTTGGGTATTCCCTGGAAATGGCCACGTGGTGATAATCCAGCTCGGCACAAGGACTGGAATAAAATACTGCTCTCACCACTTTGGGTGGCCCATAAAAGCGCAACGCATGCTTTACATTTAAAATAACTTAAGTGAATAACACAGCGCTCGGATTTGCAGCAGTAGTAAAAGCGCTCACCAGTCACTGGACTGCTACAAAGTTGCTCTTCTTGTGCTTTCACTTCAGCATGCAGGGGAAGAACCATCCAGTCTTTCTTCTGCAGGAACAGCAACTGCATGCCAACCCACCTGTTTTGAACCCTAATGTACCTCAATATAGGCCTAGGTAGTTAGGCGACATTTTACCTACATCTGTCTTACCATTGCTCTAAGTAACAGGTTTGGCACTGACCTTTTACTTAGTTAGGTGCTACATGACCGTCCTGTGGTTTTCTCCGAAAACTAGCCTTATGTATTATGCATGAGGATTCTCAGTATCACAGCAGGTTTACCATCTTTTGCATGATAACTCTGTATAAGGGTCACCTCTTTCATCATCCTTGCCCGACATTTCCATGGTACACTTCTAGGTAGAACCCCTGAGAGTACCTTTTGGTTATATAAGCACTACACCTTCGCTGGGCAAAACCCTATGTTGCCTTACCAATGACACTAAGTCCTACTGGTTTTACCTGAATCACTTTGTTTCTTCCTTTTTATAATATATTTAATGAGCACTTGTAGATTTTGTTGCTAATAATTTTAAAGTATGTTGCCATTAGGTTTCTAACCCTACAGAACATGTGTGTTTGTAAAGAGCATGTTCACCGCAAAAGGTATCTTGGCGCTGAATAACAGTTGTTTCTTGTTACCCAACTCAATGGAACTCATTTTATCAAACTCAGAAGGAGGAACGGCTAAGTGGACTTGCCGGGATTTGAACCCCTGTGACCATAAGGACAAACACAGTCCTCCTACAGTGGATGCATTACTCCACTAAGCCACCAGACCCAGCTGGTGCATTTTGTGATCCTGAGTCTCTACACTAATCCACTCCTCATCTATGTAAAAATTTAGCTGATCTCTGGCAATACCTTTCCAATTTTATAAGGATGTTTTATGATTCTTATGTATGTTGTGCTTTTATGATCCTGAAGTTCGGAATAAAGTTATTATGACGATGATGTTATATTGAAAGCATATCGTATTGTGAAAGAATGCCAGACATATTTAGTAGCATTTGAACACTAATCAGAACATCAGAACAGCATTAAATGCCACAGGCAGACTTATCTGCCAGTGTCAGGAATGGACATCATTAAAATCACAGATAGTGATTGACTTCTGTTTTCAAAGCTCAAAGCTTTTCATCATGGTAGCAAAGGTGTGTTGGGTCTTGAAGTTTAAACCATCTCTTTCGTCCAAGAAAGCCTGCAAGTCTTTATGATCAGCAAAAATATGGGGGCATATTCACAAGCCCCTATCGCCACCACGACATCACTTTCAGTGACATTGTGGTGGCGATAGGGGCCTTGCCTTATTCACAAGGCAGCGTTAAGCCACCTAACGTGGCTTAACGCTGCCTTGTGAATAGGTTCCCTTTTAAGCTGTGTTTAGCGTGAAAGGGGCGTGCCGTGAGTGTTGTGATGGGCGTTCCACCACAACACCCATTGATATTTACGCTGCCCCCTATTCACAAGGCTAGCATAAATAGGAGCTAACGCCAAACTTAAGACCGGGAAAACTCTGGTCTTAAGTTGGCGATACGAGGAGAAATGCTTTATTTCTCCTCGTTTTTGCATTTTCCATGAGTGCTGCCTTGTGCAGCACACATGGAAAATGCAAAATGCCATTGTTTATTTATGTACAGGAAGGTGTCCCTTCCTGTACATAAACAAACCTTTTTTAAAAAATGCTGTTTTGTAACTTACATGTGTGCTACATGAAGCAGCACACATGTAAGTTACAAACTGGCATTTTAGGTTTGTTTATGTTCATTAAGGACACCTTTCTGTACATAAACAAACCTCCCTGCTTGCAGACACCCTTGTTGGTGCAAGGGTGCCTCTATTGGCGCTACGTTGTGAAACTTAGCGCCATCGCAGGGGTAAAAGCAAGGCTGCACCATGTCCTTGTGAATATGGTGCAGCCTTGCTTTTCTGAAGTGGCGGAGAGAGGCGTTAAGCCAAGAAGGCTAACGTCTCTCTCCGACACTTCCTTGTGAATATCCCCCTTGATGTTTCCCATCAGGATAAACCTTACATTTTGCAGGGCCAGAGACAAGGAGAACTGAATGTTGAAGTTCCTGAGTCTAAGTCGAAGTGCCAGAAAACCTTACCTGGCATCAACAGTTGATTTCGAGTAGGTCTGAGATATGTATATTTCATGGCCATTCCACAAAATGTGAGTATTCTTACACATGTAGTTCAAGATCATCTCAGTATGTTGATATCATGGGGGCCTACATATAATCTGTTTCTTGTTAGATGTGTTTGATGGTTTAAATGATGGGACTCGATGTGCCCTTTCTAATTCAAAATCTTTAATGGCGGACATTCCAGTTGCTTGCAGGAACCAATTTTCCAGAAAGAAGATACAAGAATACGCTGATTCCTCTTTTTTTCAAGGGATGCTGAAAATCTGTATGTTTCCTCTTTGGTGTCTGCCTTCCAATTCCACCGTGTCCCTGTGGAGGGATTTGGAGGTTTATTGTAACCTCACAAGGTCTTTGTTTGATTTTGCTGCCATGTCCTTGACTGTGCTTAGCCGATTCTCTGCTTCATCTATTTTTTGTGTGTATTTATTTTTATGGTGCACAATTTCAGCTGCATCATACCCGTGTTGGCCTTCGGTGATTTAGCAAAGTCATGGATTTCAGCTAGTTTCTTTAAAATCATGTCCATACTACTGTTTATGTCAGTTTTCCCCTTAATTGGAGTGTCTGTGAATGGTGGTTCGAACTTGAAGCATTTAAGGCTCGTTTTGCTGTCTTTTTTGGCCATGGTCAGACCTCCAGAGATATGTTTAAAAACTATCTCTGACCTTGGGAAGGGTAGAGCTCTGTAGAGCTCTGTACCGGGACCTTAGCTCCATTATCAGTTATAGTTGGTTTAAGAGGGAGTTGAAGGCAAATGCTTGTCACCCATAATGATGTCTTCCAAATGGGAGCTTATATCTCACTTACTCACAAAATGCTGCTGCAGCCAGTGATTGTAAGGCCTTCTGTTCACATGACAGTGCATCCAGGTGGATTGAGGGACCTGTTAAGCAAGTTGAGTACTTGCAGGAGTACAGAGAGAAGGCCACTGTGCGCTGCTATTCCCTTTGATTGTGCTTGAGAGTTCAAATCAGCCTTTTAGATACCCCCATGGCACAGCAGACAGTAAACTGCGCCTTCAGAAAGTCATCGGTTCAGAGATAGTGCTTATGTATACAGCGGTGTCATATGATCACTGCAATGTGCCACACAGAAAATACATGTAAAGCAAGAGATTCAAGGATGCTGATCATTTTGGTAAGATTGCAGTATATATGCATCTCAGCGTAGGAAAACCTCCAGAGATTACACCATGCGGTCTGCTGCCATTTTAGAGTCAAGCAAGGCTGGCTGAGATGAAATTAGTAACAGGTTCTGGTTTAGGCGAATTGCAACTTCTTGTCAAGCATTACAGGGAAGGTTTAGACAAACATGTCCCAAGAAACAGACCATCAGCCCCCCTGATGGCAGGATGCAAGCACATGCTGTACGGCTCCTATTTTCACCTCCATCGTGCCAGGTCACGCATTGTCATTGTGGACATTTCAAAGTTTAAAATGTTCCTTTTTATGTTGAGCCCATAGTCAGCACGCATGCACTGTTCTGAGAGACTTGTTGTAGTGGAGTATAGCATGGAAGCCCCACCCACTCTCCGCCCATATTTGTCATTGGCTTGTGTCATTGTCCTTTGTAAAGGCTGGCTTCTGATTCGTAAAGATGATTGTTAGGCCCTCCTTAGTACCGCCTTGTCTTCATTTGTATTCTATACAACAAGAGAAGGGGACTGTGGGCTATTAGAGAGGTCCAGCATACATGCCCAGGCTTAACATAATAAGAACGTGTATGCAGTTCCTGATATAGGAGGGATGAGGGGGAAGGATAGTGGACTAGAAAGGTCCCTAACTACACACTGGTAGTGTTAGTGAGAAAGGGGAGGGTCTGGGAAGTCCTGCCTTTCGGAATGAGTGCCCTCACACACCCAGCAGTATCATGCTTCATCATCGAGCATGCTCCTCGTTGGGTCGGCGCTGCAATACCCGACGGGCATCCTAAGCAGGGGCTTTTTGGCGGAGATCTTTTATTCCTTGCCGTATGGTGCAGTGGGTGTAAGGGGCCTTGGAAGTGTAGGAGTGCAAAAAGTGTAAATTAAAACAGGGAAATGGAAGAGTCAGGTAAATTAGACTTTAATAGTCCTGCCTCAATCAATCAATCAGTGACACTTATAAAGCGCGCTACATACCCGTAGGGTCTCAAGGCGCTGGGGGGGGGGGGTGCCGCTACTGCTCGAACAGCCAGGTCTTCAGCTTCTTTCTGAAGGAGAGGTGGTCTTGGGTCAGGCGCAGGTCGGACGGGAGGGAGTTCCAGGTGTTGGCGGCCAGGTAGGAGAAGGACCTTCCTCCTGAAGTCGCTCTTCGGATGCGGGGGACGGCGGCGAGGGCGTGGTTGGCTGATCGGAGGTGGCGTCTGGGAGCGTAGAAGTTGACTCGGCTGTTGAGGTAGCTCGGGCCTTGGTCGTGCAGGGCTTTGTGTGCGTGGGTGAGGAGGCGGAAGGTGATTCTCTTGTTGACGGGGAGCCAGTGAAGGTCTCTCAGATGTCCGGAGATGTGGCTGGATCGTGGGATGTCGAGGATGAGTCTGGCTGAGGCGTTTTGGATCCGCTGGAGTCTCTTCTGGAGCTTGGCGGTGGTACCGGCGTAGAGGGCGTTACCGTAGTCCAGTCGGCTGGTGACGAGGGCCTGGGTGACGGTCTTCCTGGTCTCTGTGGGGATCCACCAGAAGATCTTCCGTAGCATGCGTAGGATGTTGAAGCACGCCGAGGAGACGGTGTTGACTTGCCTGGTCATGGAGAGGGAGGAGTCCAGGATGAAGCCCAGGTTTCGTGCATGGTCTGTCGGTTTGGGTGCGGTGCCCAGGGCGGGAGGCCACCAGGAGTCGTCCCAGGCGGAGGGTGAGGAGCCCAGGATGAGGACCTCCGTCTTGTCCGAGTTCAGTTTCAGGCGGCTGGTCGTCATCCACTCAGCTACCTCTTTCATCCCTTCGTGCAGGTTGGCTCTGGCGGCGGTGGGGTCGTTGGTCAGGGAGAGGATCAGCTGGGTGTCGTCGGCGTAGGAGATTATGCTGAGGTGGTGTTTGCGTACGATGGCCGCGAGGGGGCTCATGTAGACGTTGAAGAGGGTGGGGCTCAGGGATGATCCTTGGGGGACGCCGCAGATGACTTCGGAGGCCTCTGACTTGTATGGTGGTAGGCGGACTCTCTGTGTTCTTCCGTAGAGGAAGGAGATGAACCATTCCAGCGCCTTGTCCTGGATTCCGATGTTGCTGAGGCGCCGTATTAGGGTGCGGTGGCAGACCGTGTCGAAAGCCGCGGAGAGGTCTAGGAGGATGAGGGCCGCTGTTTCTCCATTGTCCATCAGGGCTCGGATGTCATCGGTGGCGGCGGTGAGGGCGGTCTTGGTGCTGTGTTTGGCTCGGAAGCCGGACTGTGAGGGGTCGAGGGATCCGTTCGTCTCGAGGAAGGCGGCCATCTGCTTGTTGACGGTCTTCTCGATGACTTTGGCTGGAAACGGGAGAAGCGAGATGGGGCGGTAATTCTTGAGGTCGGTGGGGTCCGCTGTTGGTTTCTTGAGTAGAGCGCTGAGTTCGGCGTGTTTCCAGCTCTCAGGGAAGATGGCGGTGTCGAAGGAGGTGTTGATGATGTCTTGCAGGTGGGGTGCGATGACAGCGTCGGCCCTGTTGAAGACGTGGTGAGGGCAGGGGTCGGTCGGTGATCCGGAGTGGATGGAGTTCATCGTGCGGATGGTGTCTTCGGTGCTGATCGGGGTCCAGGCGTGGAGGGTGGTGGTGGGGGGGGGTGGTTGGTCGGTCATGGTGTGCGTTGGTTGGTTGTTGAAACTGCTGTGTATGTCCGTGATCTTGTTGTGGAAGTATGAGGCGAGGGAGTTGCAGAGGTCTTGCGATGGGGTGATGTCGTTGTTTCCTGCGCTGGGGTTGGAAAGCTCTTTCACGATGTTGAAGAGTTCCTTGCAGTTGTGTGCGTTGTTGTCCAACCGGTCCTTGAATGCTGTTTTCTTGGCGGCGCGGATCAGCTGGTGGTGTTTCCGGGTGGCAAGTTTGTAGGAGGTCCTGTTGTCCGGTGTCGGTTCCCTTTTCCAGACTTTCTCGAGGGCTCGGCAGTTCTTCTTGGAGCTCTTGAGTTCGTCGGTGAACCATGGGGCCTTCTTGCTGCCGGGTCTGCTAGGCGGGGTCCTCAGCGGGGCGAGTTCGTCCGCGCAGTTGCTGATCCACTTCGTGAGGTTGTCGGCGGCCTGGCTGGGGTTCGCTGAGCTGGCAGGAGGGTGCTGGCTCAGGGAGGTGGCGAGCTGGTCTGCTGTGATCTTGTTCCAGCTTCTGCGGGTGGTCTGTTGCTGGTGATGGTGGGACGTCGTTCTCTTGAAGGTGAAGTGGACGCAGCTGTGGTCCGTCCATTGAAGCTCTGTGGCGTGGCTGAAGTCGATGTCTGTGCTGGATGAGAAGACGGCGTCGAGTGTGTGTCCGGCGAGGTGGGTGGGGGTGGACACCAGTTGCTTGAGTCCCAGGTTGGCGAGGTTGTCGAGCAGGGTGCTGGTGTTGTGGTCGTTGTTGTTCTCCAGATGGAAGTTGAGGTCTCCCAGGAGGATGTAGTCGGCGGAGGGGAGGGCATGCGGGCTGATAAAGTCGGCGATGTCCTCGCTGAATTGCGTGCGTGGTCCAGGGGGTCGGTAGATCAGGGTGCCTCTGAGGGTGGTGTTCAGGTTGGTGTGGATCTGGAAATGTAGGTGTTCGGCGCTGGTCAGGGTGTTGTCGGTGCTGGTCGTGAGACGGATGGTGCTCCTGTGGATGATGGCGATGCCTCCTCCCATCTGGTTGGCGTTTCGGTCCCTCCGGACGATCTTGTAGCCCTCTGGGATGGCGATGGCGATGTCGGGAGCTGAAGAGGCGTTCATCCAGGTCTCCGTGAGGAAGGCAACGTCTGGAGCTGTGGTGTCAAGGAGGTTCCAGAGTTCGATGGCATGTCTGTGGACGGAGCGGGTGTTGATCAGGATGCACTTGAGGTGGGTGCTGCTGGTGTTCGGCTTGGCGGGCGCTGGTGCGAGGCAGGTCCGGATGCAGGTGAACTTGCAGGCGTGGCAGCTGAAGGGTCCGTGGGTGCGTCTTGGGGTGGCTTGGTGGCATTCTGGGAGTCGGCCGGTGTTGAGAGCGAAGAGGGTGGCGGCAGAGTACGTCAGGCGGGTAGGTCGGGGTCTTCGAGGTCGAGGTCCAGGGGTCCTGGCGCTGGGCGCGGTTCGGTCGCGGACGGGCGCAGACGGGCTTACCTTTGGCGCGCCTTCGGCGCACAATCGGCGCGCCCGCTGCGCGTTACCGCTGCGCGTTCGCACGGTCGCCATTTAAGGCGAAGTGCGCGGGTGGGCGGGGCAGCTGGGAGGCGGGAGCGGGGAGGGTTACAGAAGTCAAAAAGGGGCGGGGACAAGCGGCGGTGGCGGGAAGGGAGGGCGGGGGGCGACGAGGTAGGCGGACAACAAGGAAGGAGAGCAAACACGGAGAATACAATAAAACAGGCACAAATAAACGTTACAACAGGGGAAAAAAGAAGGTTAAACTAAGCAAGCACAATATACCGTCAAAACAAGGCAAAAAACACTCGCAGCGGCGGCAGCCGGCAAACGAGGCAGCAGCGAGGCAGAGGGCAGGCAGGGGGCACACGCAGCAGCTGGTGGCCGTGCGGCGCGGGGGTGTCCCACAAGTGGGTCACACTCACCTGCGTCGCACGGTCGCCATTTAAGGCCTTTCACCTGATTAAAAATGGAGTTGGCGACTCACTGCAATAATGCTGCAGGGTGTTGCGCTCAGTCTCGTGTGGTTCACACGAGACTGACGCAACACCCTGCGTGTAATTAGGAACCTTTCCAGTCCCCTATCCTTCCCCCTCATTGCTCCTATATCAGGACCTGCATACTCTTTCTCATTTCATTTGTAACCTCCCATGGCAACTGGCCCTTTTACTTTGGTTGTTACACGGCACGTGTTCTGAAGTCTGTAAGCACTATTTTCTTTATTGAGTTTCTCTTCCAGCAGGCACGCCATGCTTTGCCTACATTCAGCGTGCCATGCGCGCTTTCTCTTTTCAAGCAGCCTGAATAATGGCAGTCACCTCTTTCCAATGGCATTGGTCTGGCTTGCATTTAAATGCACGACCTATTGCATTGCAAATATTTTTAAACACACTCGCAGTGCTCACTCTTATTTTTTTAACTTTAAGACTAAGTGTGACGCCAGCTTCAGGGTAACTGTGCTCTGTCTTTTTTTTATTAAACTGTAATAGTGAGCGCGGCTCCCACTTAACAGACACCGCGTATTGCAATTGGTATCGCTTTTGCAAAACGTTTGAACTATTGGTACTGTAAATGACAATGCCTTATAATATTATAAAAGGCATTGCCATTTACAATGCCAATAGCTCAAAATCTCGCAATTGCGAGATGTATCGCATTACAAATGCTTGTTTGGAGTGCGGGCTTGCTTTCTTTCCACACCGCAGGCTCGTTGCTTGCCCACAATGTTCTACTAGTTGCTCGTGTTGCATTTGGTGATGTAGAGACCACCACACCACACGTCTATTTCATGCTCCACGCCCAATAAAAAGGCCAATTCACATATTTTTCAGGTGAAATTTGAATAGTGATTTGTTTAATAGAACCCTTTCAGGTGGGCTGTGCAGTGATTTACACAGGCACATGTGGAAAGGAACCATGCTGGCAGAATGACCTGGAAGATATACCTGCAACAAAAGTGCATAGTAGTACAGTATGCAGCAATATCCTCTGCGTTGCAAAATTTAAATGGCCATAAAATTTAATTTAGGCTTTTACTGGTGCAGTTATTCTTTGTGTGCAAGAGTTGAGCTGCTACCTCTACTCTCAGTGCTGAACCACACACAAAGCTTCCTGGGTGAAGGACATGCTGGGTGCCATAGCTTTGAAGTAGTTGGGCTCCTTTGCCTGTGCCTGTGTGCAGTTTCCAGATGCAGACTCAGACATTAAGGGCGAAAAATGCCTGTGTGTATTACTTTTGGCATTTTTTATGCGTTATTTAGAAAATGTACGGAGAAGCAGCAACAGCTACCTACATCCAGACCTAAATTGGTTTCCTGAGCTATACTACTTATAAAAATATTAATGTGCAGCTATTGGATTTATTTGTGTACATATACACCTTGCATAACTTTTCAAATTTGGTAAACCTTTCTGTGGAGTGCTCATACAGAGACAATATATTCTAATGACCTTTTCAATTTTAAACAAGAAACTGATATTCGCCTAACAGAATGTTGTACGTTAATTCACATGTAGCCTTGTACACAAAAGCAAATGGGCATATTTACGTATGTTGATAGTCTAACGAGAATACTTTTTAGGTCAGAAGTAGTCACAAAGGGAGGATGATTCCCTCCATCCTTGGTCAAAGGATCTCTCGCGTTTTGGTACTGTGGGATTCCCCTGCATCTCCAGACCTTTATGTTTTGAGCATATTTATGAGAGCCTTGCCTCTCGTCGGCACCACGCAAAGTGGTACATGTGTGACACAAGACTCTGAGTCAGAATAATGAAGCCACGCAAAGCCACTTTACTTGGCCTTCTGTGGCCTCATGAATTTTGAGTAATGTTGCATTACCTTATCCTGCGCAAGGAAGGTGTTCCACAGGCGCTGTGGTGGGTGTTCACAGACAACTACCATGGGTTTTGACGCATTCCCAGATTTACCTGGGAATGCATCAAAATCTTGTGCTCCCCAGGGCAGGCATATCGAGGAGAATTGTCTTTAATTTCCCTAATTTTTTTGTCTTTCTATGTGTGCTGCATTTTATAGCACATATAAAACGAGGAAAACGTCTCTATGGATTGTTTCTGCTGAAAACACAGGCACCCTTGCAACATGGTGCAAATGTGCTTGTGTTGGCGCTAGGCTGCCGAAACTGCGCCAACGAAGGGGGAGAGGACAGGAAAGCACTGTGTTGGATAAATGCGGTGCAATCCTGGCCTTTCACTTTGAGGTAAGGCAGAACAGAAAGGTGACTTGCTACGCTGCCATACATCAAATCTCCATAAATGAGGACCATAGTGTTGATAACTGCATGTACGGAATTGAGGCCAGCAACATATATTTCTCGGACTGGGACGAAACTCGATGACGTGATCTTAAAAACGCCAGCCTAGTAAGGGACACTAACCTTTTTTGGTCACTTGTTAGACAGGCAACCAAGGGAGAGGCAGACCAAATCCCCAACCATATTTTACCCCAGAACTGGTATGACCACTTTTGTGACCTATACTCTGGGTCTAATAACATAATTCTGGAAGGACAATATGGTTTCCCTCCATCAAGTCCTGGGAAGGGCAGCGACGATTTATTTACTTTAAAAGAAGTCGAGTCGGCTATAAGGAAGATAGTGCCCGCCAAAGCCCCGGGACCTGATGGCCTCCCACGTGACTTGTTCCTAGCTGATCGGGACAATTGGGCCGAGTATATCCTTCTTATTAATTCCATTTCAAGAGGTTGGCCAATCCCTGATTCATGGAAGGGAGAGGAGTTAGTCCCAATTTACAAAAAGGGGGACAGGGAGGACCCTTCTAACTACCGGCCAATTAGCCTCATAGATGCAATGCAGAAGATAGTTGGCAGGGTCATATTACAGAGAATCGTGGACTGAGGAGCAGGACATTCTTTCCCAGTATCAGGAGGGTTTCCGCTCCAACATAGGAACGGTTGATCAGGTCTTCAGACTTTCTCTGATTTATTGGAAGGTGGTGACAATTGGCAAAGGCAGTCTTTACCTCGCCTTTATTGATTTAAAGACTGATTTTGACCTGGTCCCTAGGGCCAGGTTATGGCAAACTCTGCAAGATCTGGGTATTCCTCCAATTATCTTAAATCTCTTAGTAAGGCTGCACAAGGACAACTATGTTTAGTTAAGATGGGGGTCCCAGGGACAACTCACTGATAAGATTCCAGTAAACAGGGGAGTACGCCAGGGCTGTGTGATGGCACCCACCCTGTTCTCGTTATACGTGAACGGAGTGGTCAAATTCTTGCAAGAAGTACCAGCTAACGCCCCGGCCCTGGCAGGTAATAAGGTACCAACTCTCCTGTTTGCTGATGACCCACTGCTGATTTAAAAAACTCCGGCAGGTCTCCAAAAGCTTTTGAATATGTTTCTACTCTTTTGTAACACCCAGGGACTAATCATACACACATCTAAAACAAAATGTATGACTTTTAACCCCCATAAATCATTTAAGAACAACATCACTCTAGATAGTATCCATCTTGAGAGAGTCTCTACTTTTGATTATCTTGGCATACGCCTCTCAGAAAAAGCACAGTGGAAGTTCCATCTTGATAAAATGCACCTGATTCACAAATGAGTGGCCGGGGCACTGAGCAAAGAACATCGTTTATCGTTTAGCAGACCTATTGCCCTGGCACTCATTGTCTATGGAGTTAAGGCAGTTATCTCGGCCCTTTATGGTGCCGAGCTGTGGGGTTTTGATAACCTCAATGAGCTCAGCATATCAGAAAACAAGTTTTTTAGGGACCTGATTATGTTACCGCAGGGCACACCCTTAACCCCTCTGATATACGATCTGGGTAGGCGCCACATTAAAGACCTGGCTAAACTGTGCCCCTTGTTGTATTGGGCGCGCCTAAGGCGGACTCCTGAACTCACCAAATATGCTGAAGCTTTTACCGAAATAATGGGGCTGGACACTGGTAAAAAAATAAAATGGATCTCTAATGTTAAGGCGTTGATGATGACTCTGGGACTCAAGGAGTCATGGGATAACCAATCACCACCAAGTAAAGCTGAGCTCAAACGCATCTATTGGGACTGGATATATTTTAGAGATCTTAGCAATCCAAACCTAGGAAGGCTCATGGAAGAGTTTTTTCAACATAAGCCATCTAGAGGCCTTGAACCCTACCTGGATGTAATCCAGACTCCATCAGTTTAGATTTGGCTCGCTTCCAGTCCAAGAATTTACCGTAAAGTGGTGCCCCTCTGATCAGATTGTCACGGAATGCCCATCCTGCGGGACCGCCAAAGAGAGTATTGTACACCTTATGTTTGCCTGCCCTGCTTATGATAGTGCTAGATCTTGCTGGCTTGTGCCAATCTGTAATCACTTAGGTACTCTAGACCATCGAATCGCCCTACGTATATTAAGAACTGACCCAAGAACCCTGTATGTTTGCGGAGTCGCGAAGTTCTTGGGCCGAGCATGGCTACTCAGGCTCAGGGCTATGCGAAGGGCGTCCCAAAATCAACAAGGATTACCATAGGGCACGAATAAAGGATCATTGAAATTTGTAATGTCATGTCTCGCCCTTGATAATGAATATTAATTATCTTAAATTTTATTATTTTAAATTGTATGAATTAATACGGTTTTCTTAAGCACTAAATAGCTTTAGTTTTAACATCTGGGGGAAATATTTTATTGTTACACTTTTTATATTATGATGTGACGAATCATATTTTTATTCTAAAACTGTTTGTATTGTGATGCTTTTATATCGAAATAAAGCTATTGACTGACTGACTGACATTTCTCAGTTAAACACTATTCGCCAGCTGGACGTTCTCTTGCCACCAGTAACATGACAGGCGATTGAAGTGCAGTCCATATAACACAGCAATTATATTTTCAGTTGTATCATGCAAACGCAGAAAGCTCCACTGTTTAAAGAAAATGGTATGCTTTGCTCATATCCTTCCCTGCTGTGACTAAGAATTGTTTCACGTACTGCGGTGCTTAAAATCATCCGCAGTTCTAAGAACTCCACAACATGACGGCACAACGGGGTGCACTTAGCAGCGGCTGCAGGCCCGGCTCCTAAATCTGAGACAGTGGTCAATTCAAATTACCGTTTCTATTTTCATATTATAGCTGCGTGTGCCTCTGCAGGGTGGGCCTGCGTGCTCTGCATGCACAGCGTGCTTCGCGGCGCGCGCCTTCCCTTGTTTGTCTACCTGAGAGCTGTGTCTTCAGCGACAAGCCGAGTGTCACGAGCTCCCCGCAATGATGGCTTCTACATCCTGCACCTGTGATGAACAGCGACCCGGACGCCTCGCATATGCGCTACCAAATTTAAGAAACAGATAAATATTATTTTAAAGTGAAGTCAAGTCAACTCTTCAATTATTCATGTATTTAAATGGGATTCTTATCTTTCTCCCCTTGATCTTGTCTAGTCTCCTCTCCTTGGCTTGTTTATCGATTTTTTACTGTCTTATTTGGCAACCCTCAGCACGAAAGGGAAGATCAAACACCTTGAACGCTGTTCAAAAAATCATGGCAAAGTTTTACGGCCTCTCGCTCGTGTGGTACTAAACACTCCATGCAGGCTGTCTCCTCTGATGGATCGTCGTTTTCCGCTATAGAGCGCGTGATAGGGCTTTAGAGGTATTTGATGATTTAATAGTTTTTTTTTGGTTTTTTTTAGAAATGTGCAATGTTTACCTGCAAACACAGCCATACTGTCATGCAAAATATCTACTCAACATTTCAGTCACTACGCAGCTGTCTGTGATTTATTAAAATGTGTTTTGCGCGAGAATTTAACAAAGTAATGTTTTAGTTCAAATATAAAATGTAAGTTTAACTCTTAGAGTATGGCCTATGCTATCCTTGTGCTTATGACAGTTATTTTTTGGGGTTTTAACATAACTAAGACAGGATCACCCTAAATAGGATTATCTGTGATGTTTTCATATCAGTATGGGTTCCATGAAATTGTAATATAGCTTTACCTTTATTACAAATGTAATTGTATTTGCAGAGACTGCAACAGAAAGGAAACAATTGTGCTTACACGCTTGAACAGGAAAGATCTCCTGCAAATTGCAATGGCATCTTAACTATGCTAAGTTAAATATTAGCAAGGCTAATCCCACTGTACTCAAGGGGTATTTGCATATTTTGCGATTGCGCATAGTGTTGCAGCCACGGCGCAATAGTCCCTATCCAGAAAGGGGAAGGCACAGGGGATGGATGGCTACATCACGAGTTCTATCATGTAAACCATTACTTCTTTTGAATCAACTGTAGCAAGAATGCTCCCTGAATCAGTGCATAAAGCGCCAGAAGTACCAAAAGATAGGCCACATGTACGACCATTTCGTTTGAGACTCGCAAATTGTGAGTTGTAAAATGAAATGTACTGTTGTGTCTCAGACACATTTAGCGATTCTTAATGGGGTCAAAAAGAAAGATGTAACGTTTCTGCTTCATTTTTTAAGGACAGGCAGTGGTTCGTAGGACCACTATTTACTCTTAAAAACGTTTTCACTACCATTCACAAAGGGGAATGGCTTACCACCTACTTAAAGTAGGTGATAAACTGTGATTTTTTTGCGACTGCATTCCGGTTGCAAAATTATTGTACATGCCCTTGTGACTCGCCATTAGGGTGGTATGCTGTTGACATGCCCCTGCCTAATAGCAACTCGCAAACCTTATTTTGCGAGTCAGTAACAGGTTACCGACAAGCAAAATAGGGTTGGTACATGACAAACAGCATTTTAGCAGTCACTAACGACCTGATTCCCTGTTAGCGGACGCTAGAAACTATCATACATGTGCCCCAAAGTCACTGGGTTTCTGACAGCAAAATCTCTGTGTCTTACATACAAAACCCATTTTGGGTGACATAAAGTTTTTGCGACTCATAAAATGCATTTTGCGACCAGTACCGAATCACAATTTGGAAGGGAAGTTAAAGTAGCGTTGCTTCCATATGTTTTCATCTATTTATTAATACTGCCCGAATTCAATTGCATTAAAAAACCACAGACCAGTAACTGACTCCTGGGCTCACCTGCCTGCTTTTTCTGGAGTTTTCCCAAATGAGAAACTCTTTTTTAAAGCAGCTCCAGTTCCTTAAAGGAGCTGCTTAAAAAAACAGTTGTATCCTGTTTGGGAGTGCATGCACTTGGATGGCGGCCACCAGCCCACTGTTTGCAGCCAAATAAATAGGGTGCAAATTATAACCTGTCTAATGAATGTTCATTAGATAGGTCCAGGGCCGGACTGGAAACCGAAAGCAGCCCTATCAATTTTCTCGGACCAGCCCCTGTGGAAGCAGTGCCTGGCTCCAGGAGGCTGGAAACACTGGCTTGATGCTTTTGTTACTGGGGGCCGATATTGCAGCACCGCTGCAAAATCAGCCCTGAGTAACAAAACTGGCCCCCACCGCTGCAAAACCGGACCCCACCCTTCCAGCCTCCTGGGAGAACGCCCAATGCCCTGCGCAAGTTGTTCTGTCACCCCCACTGCAATAGTGAGTTTGCAAATTGAGTTAACTTTACATGGGTCAATTATCAAAAGCAGATTCCATTTGCAATAAGTTGGTGCATCTTTGGTTGGAGAACACTTTCAGTGAATGGAATCATAGTGAAACAGACACAAATAGGAACCGTAGCACATAGGGTGGATCGCCACCGTCGGGCCGGTGATGGCCACTGCTGCCCGGCGGTGGCAATCCATCCGCCAAATGCCCCAGTTGTACCCCCTCCATATTAGTATAGCGAGGGGCACCGCGGTGGACGGAAAGACCGTCTGCCGCTTTTCCGCTGGTCGGATTGCCGGCAGAAAAGGCATTCAATATGGTGGTGGTGCCTTGCAGGCACCGGCATCCATATTACTATGCCGGCGGTGGGATGCCTTTCCATGGCGGAGACTCCGCCATGGAAAGGCATGCGGTGATCAGTTTGGGGGCCTGTTGCGGGACCCCAGGGGGGCTGCACTTGGGGGTACCTATGGTACCTACCTACATTGGCATGCACAAGGTGACAGGCACAGCGCGGTGCCTGTCATGTTGTGCATGCCAATGCACAACATGCATCTTTTGTATTGCAGTGGGTACTGCTTACAGCACGCCTGCCGCAATGTAATATGCGGGATGCGACCGCCAGGGTGGCGGTCGCATCCTAATGGGCCTGGCGGGACCACCGCACCTCTGGAGGTCGGTCCCGTTCACAGTTACTGTTGCCCGCCATCGTAATGGAGCCCATAGTTCCTATTTCCCCCAGGAGTGTCACAAAGCTCTTTTGTAGGCTAAGATTGGATATTTTTATGGTGTTCCCAGGTTCTGATAACGTACATTCCTTTCTTGTGTGTCAAAATATTGCTAAAACCCATTCATACCAAAATGTACTCAATGTGAACATTCTCTGCATTTCACTGTACATTTCTGGTACAATGGCTAGATAGAAGGGAAGTCTGTTCCTCTTCACAATCGTTAGTCACATTGTTTCTTTTTTGGAATTGCTCTTATCCAAATCAGCATAGTATCTAACACTACGAAATGTAAGTGACATAATAAAGAAAGTTCGCATGAGCTAAAAGTTCACCCCCTATCATCTGCCTTACCTGTTCGCCTCTGACGACACCTTTGTTCTCTTTGGCATCTGATGGAATGCTTCCAAACTCAAAGTGCTGTATCTTCAGACAGAAGTAACACAGGGAGGCACAAGAATTACATTTCTACTTGACCCAGTAAGCTAACAGATGCCCACTGCCCCTTTTTGTTCTGGATGCCTCAGCCTGTAACATCTGGACCCCTCACTCTGTCAGCACACTGAATCAAAATTAGGACATAATTATGTTCATGGTCCTGTGTCTTGAATAGCTACACAAGTAATTCAGGCCAGCGTTTATGGCATGATGAACTTGGCGTCAGGCTGGGCCATTCGCAAATTCTTTCTTTGGTTCCACAGACTCAGCACTGGGTTTGCAAACTCAACAGTGGGTCCAACAAAGGTCAACGAGACTCTAAGGGTGTTTTAAACACATATTTGGGCTCATGAATTCCCTCAAGATCAAATGAAAAAAATGCAAAAAGTATTGTAATAAAGGGTGCCAGACCCCCACTTGGCCACTCAACGCCTAGGTGCAGTAGGGGTTGACTGCTAGCGTTTGGGTGGGAGCAGTGCCTGGAATGAACAGTCTCTGTTGAGCATGTGTTGACTGCATCCAGGGTATTATGTGCATGCCCCTGCTTGCAGCCACGTCCTGAGCCCAACACCAATTGTGTCCAGCCTCCTGCCAGAGCAACAGAGAAGAAGACAACTTCAAAAAGATAAGTGTAGAATATCAGCAAAAAGCTCCAGTGTTTAGAAAACAAAGCCTAAAACCATTAATGATTAGCTCTACAAGCCATAACTTGTACAACAGCCTTGCAAATCATATTTCTCACTTCAAATGCAATTCTCGTGACCTTATCCTTGATATGACAGATATATTGTGTTATTATTATGTATCACATTATAAATATAATATAATATAATATAATATAATATAATATAATATAATATATTACAGATTTTATTAGAGGTCTGTTTGGCAACCCTGGGACATGCCAGGTCTGCAGTTCCAAAAGACTGACAACAGATCTGACAGTGAGAAGTTTGCGTTTCATATGGTAGATGGGAAAAGAACTGCATTGAGCAAAACCTATTCGTGTCAAGAATCGGAACCTTGATGTGACACAGTATACTTTTGGGTAGAATAGATGTTTCAGGTTATTTAATTATGATATTAGTAAATGAACGTATCAGGAGAGCTTTTTATAGAGGTAAGATGCCAAGTACTATCTTGAAGAGCCAGGTGGAATTTTAGCAGTGCCCTGTGATTGGCAGAGAACCTTATGAAAACTAGGCCAGGGCATCATTTTTATTATGTCTGCATAATTTGGTGTAATCTTGGTAATTTTGTGTTGGAAAAATTACACATAATATCCGAGATGATGCCATTACATATTCTTGAATAAACAAGATATCCTTTCAGAGAAAAAAACTGTCATGGGAGCACAAAAACAAAGTACTTGACACACGTCAACAATGGAATTGACTCAAAAGGGAGCAGGATTTCCTTTACACATGCACATTTGAAATATAACTCAAAAAGCCATTTCATTTCAACTTTTTTTTTTACCCAAGTGGCCCATTTGGTTGCATTTTGAGTGTGAAATGTATCTTTTTTATTTAACCTTTTTTTGGGCTTACACAGGGGAAGTGTCATGGCGAGTGAGCTACTGTACACACAGATTCAACTTCCTCTTCCTGTCCTGATGATTCCTCCCTGTGTTTTTTCCAGATTTTGGCCATTTTGGATTCGGATTTTGGAGGGAAACCATCACTCTACCTTTGTCTGCAATCTGTTGCTGCATTATTGACTACTGAAAGTTGAAATCTGTACATTTTTTAGAAGAACAGTTCTTTGCAAAAGATTTATTTTGCAAGGCGCCACATTTTTGTTCCTTTTTTGTTCATTTCGTTTCGTTTGTTTTTTGTTGATGGCTTGAAGTTTAAGTTAGGTGGAGTGCAGGCAGGCTGATGTGATATTAAGGAATAAATGGGGCATATTATCAAGGATGGCGTTAAAATTATCGCCAGTTTAGCAGCAGAAAACTGCAGCTAAAGCAGCGATAATGGGCTTGATAATATGCCCTGGAGAATTCCAATAGAAGCCCATGTTCACACCAGAACCGCTTTAGCGGCAGTTTTCTGCCGCTAAACCGGCGATAATTTTTAACGCCGTCCTTGATAATATGCCCCAAATTACATTTCTAAATGGTGGGAACCTGGATTTAACAATATTTCCGAATGTCCCTTGTGTTTTTGTTACCTTTGCTCAGATTTGACTTCATACTGTGTTTTATGTTTTGGAGCTTAATCTGCTGCAGGAATTGGATGTATTTTTTATGTATTTTTCACATTCTCTCTACTTGTCTGCTAAATATTCTTTTAAATGACCTTGTCTTAATGGCAAATGTAGGTTCTTTTTTTGTCTGCAGGTTCCTATTGTTGGCTAGGGTAGGGGTTGCTCTAGACATCCAGGCCAATGTAGCCAGGCTCTTTGCTCTTCACCCTGTGGCTGCTCAGCATTTTTGTTTGTGTATGTGTGAGATGGTTGATTAATTGTCTTTTTATTTTATTTTAGAGAAATTGTTACTGTTTGCACTTGAGGCATTTCTAAAGTTTCTTTATTTTAATTTAAATTATTTCACACTGTTTCCATTTTGGAGTGCTGTTGAATTAATTGCTGCTTCTTTACTGGTTGTGTACTAAGGCTTACATTGTGGGTATATATTTTTCCAAGCCTTTACCTGCATTTTAAAAGTTTTAGTTGGTGGAGGGGGAGATAGGGGATCCAGCCAGAGTAGCTCATTCATGTTTTCTTCATTTTCCATATGGGTGAAAGCCATTTTGCCGACCCAGTGTATGTGTGTTTGTGCGTGTGAGTTAGAATAGTAAATTCACACTTCTTTACGATCAATGGCCGGTCCTCTTAATAATAGGTATATTATGTTGTGCGTGTGTGTTCGCCCATGATAAGTGGCAATTTTTGTCTGTGTTTTATGAGCTTTTTTCTTGACTGGCCATGTGGCGATGGCCATTTTGTGACATCAGTGTGTGTGTCTGTGTATATCATTGACAGCCATTTTATTTTTTTCTCCATACCTCCTTCCTTGCTGGCCAATCAATGCCATGTGGTGAGCAACCACTTATATGTGGAGCCAGTGGCTGTTTCTCATTATGAATCATTTGAATCTGCCCTTTAAAGCCTTTTTTAGGTGTATTGGTATAAAAATAGCCTATTTAATTTTTGTTCATTTTGTGTGATTTTCTGATATATGTTCCTGATAATTCTATTTGTGCAGTAGATTGTATTAATCTGGAGTAAACAGTTGTTGATTTTAATGAATTTATTCATGTTTTCACTGCCTCTCATGTGCCCTGGAGGGCTAACAGGTATTATTTGAATTCATTCATTACATTTTTCCTGCCTTCCCTTTCTCTCATATTGTCCCCAATGGACCTGGAGAGACACCAGGTATTTGTATATTAATGTATTCTATTCGTGCCAGCCTCATCTGCCTCCCCTATGGGTCTTGGAGGGACACCAAATATATTTTTATATTTATTTATTTAGTTTTTCACCTACCACCCTGCCTTCCTTCCATATGGGCCCCATGGGCACTGGAGGGATACCAAGGTGGACATCACATTTTTATTAAATACATTATTTGATTTTTACCTGCTACTCAACCTCCTATGAAAGCTCTAAATGTCATGTAGGGTTGCAAGATATTTTTAGAGTAATTTAATCAATTTTGCTAATATTGACATGATGACGATGATGGTGGCTATTACATGTATTGCACTGGCAAGAATTGCCATGTCCAACCCTCTTTCATCATTGTTGCCTGCATGTGCAGAAAAGGGTCATTTCTGAATGAGATGGAAGAGAAGTCTATGAATTAGCTGATAACGAAATCCAGAGACCTCTCTGCTAAGTATGTCCGCATGTCTGTTGACCAGTAGCGGCTCGTGGAGGGAGTTCGGTGGGGCAGTGAGGCGGGGCGGGGGAGGGGCAGGGTGGGGAAATGTAAACACCGGAATATGGATGAACGGGGGTAAGTACACATTTAAATTAATAAAACAAATTCCTTTGCGCGCGCTGCATCACATTTTGCGATGCAGCACGCTCAACAAAATTCGTTTAATTAATTTAAATGTGTACTTACCTCCGTTCATCCATATTCCGGTGTTTACATTTCCCCACCCTACCCCTCCCCCGCCCCAACTCACTGCCCCACCGTACTCCCTCCACGAGCCGCTACTGCTGTTGACTAGAAGTAAAGGAGATCACCCTAAGAAAGGAGGTTCCTTTCAAGAAAGTGGTTAATGAGGAGAAGAAGTGTATTACCAGTGCCACTGCTGACATCAAGCCCTCGACCATTTTCCAGGAATGCAGTGTACCTGTTGTAACCTCTACTGGGCATGAAGAAGCTTGGAAGAGGATCACCCCTGGATCAACAATAGCGACCCAGTTACCACCAAAACTGAAGCAGATGTCTCTCAGCATTGCAGTGACTGCAGTCATGGCAGAGACCAGTCAATCAGAAATCATACTGTCCAAGCAGCAACTGGAATCTTCATAGAAAACTCAGTAGCATCCACAGTCTGATACACCTGATCTTCCAGAGCCAGGAGCAGAACAGCAGGTTTAGCTTGCTGTTAAGCAAGATGTCATTGTGGCTGCTCTTCCATTGGATAAGCCAGCTTCAGGCTCCCCTATGAGGCAATGAGAGAGAGCATTCCCTCAGCTTCTCTAATTCTCATTTCTGATGATCTTAACATGGACTAGACCCTGATCATGGCCCACTAAAAGAGACAAGGGAGAAGTAAAGTTTCTGAAAACCGTGGAAGTGAGAAAAATGATGTATCAATGATTGTTTGTGTGGAGAGTGGCACAGAAGAAGAGGAGATCACATCTATTCAACCTGCTCTAAGTCAACGCCTCCAACACTACCTATATCCATCTTTCAAGAAGTAAAAAACCTGTAGCAATCACTACCACTACTACTGCAGTCACAGTCTGCCCCAGAGAATTTCAAACACAGCTGCCTAGCTCCACTTTGACAAATCCATGAGTCATTGGCTTAAGGCTTAATTAAAAATCTTTCCTGCACAATTTTAGATCGTACACTTAGGGCCTGATTAGGATGTGGACGGAAATGGCTCTGACCATCGGTCGGAGCCATTCCGACCACATCCTAATCAGGCAGTTGGATTCCTTTCTGACTGACCTATTAGGATGCAGTTGGTTCGAAAGAAATGCAACCGGACATTCCGTTTGGCTTCCAACAGGCTCAGAGAACCCATCTGCCAGTCGGTATGCTTTCAGTAATCCCAAGGGCGGCTCTTTCGGCCCGAGGGATTACGATGGCTGATTCCCACAGCCTTTCTGTACTGGCCTTTCCGACACAGAAAGGCTGTGGGAATCCCACTTTGGGGGCCCCAAGTAAGGCTCCCATGGATGCATTGCCTCTGGATGGTGGCCTAGGGGGCACCTATGGTACCCCCGGTTGATCCCTGCCCCTGGTGGCAGGCACCTTGAGGTGCCCGCCACATGGTGCAAGGATGAACTGCACTTCTGCTCTTTGCAATGAGAGCATGCATTCCATTCGGAATGCATGCTCCCATTGTAAAGAATAGGATTGCGACTGAACAGTGTCCAGTTACATCCCTATTGCTGGTCTGGGGACGCCAGCAGGACGTGGGTTGGTCCCACTTCCAGAACGATATCCGACATTGTAATCAGGCCCTTAGGCTGCATCAGAAGCACATCTCATAATGTTCACTGTGTCGCAAATAAGTGTCGCAAATAAGTGTTTTGTGGAAAGCAAGGTGAATATTAGGTGTAGGTGTAACTCACGCATAAATACCCCAACATTCTGCGTTTATTGCTATTTCCTTACTGCAAAAATGTCCCCCACATCCATATTGGATTTGAGGATGCATTCTGTGCTAAGCAATAGTATTAAATGCAAAAGAACCTGAATAGCAAGCAGTGGCTCTCTAAACATGCCCTTGAGTAGGTGTTGCAAAGTCATCCTGTGCCCTGGGCACCCCACAACTTTTTGCTGACTGGAACTGGTGGTAACTGACTCTGACTGACCCTGGGCTCTGTTTAACCAGGCCCAGGGCCAGTGCCAAGCTAAAAGGAACACATTAGAATACAGTTAAGACACCCAACATACACTAGGGTACACTATGGTACGGTGTGGTACCCCTGTAATTGGCATGACCTATCCCATAAGCCCCTAGTATATAATAGGGCAGGGGAATGAAACTACCTAGAAGTCCCCAGGGGCATGGCAGTTTAGAGGCCAACAGATTTTCTGCACCAGCACGTGTGCAGTGCTGAAGCCTGAGGTCAGTTTAAAAGCAGCACTGGTTGTCAGGACTGCTTTTAAACCTTACATTGTGCCCAAACTCGACTTTGGGGGTAGGGGCACTTAAAAATAAAAAGCCTACAATGTTTTTGCATATTAGGGACCCCCAGGGTCACCCCTCGGTATCCCAGGGTTGGGGGGTCAGTTATCTATAAGGTACGCCCTTATAAAATGAGTTTTTATATGCCTGGGTAAAGTGAAATTTTACATTTCACTCCCCACATTGTATTAAAGAGCTGCTCAAATTCGACTTTGATGATAGAAGAACTGGGTAAGGAGGATCTGCATTATTTCTTCAGATTCAGAACCCCTAAAGTCTCCCTTAGTTGCACAGGGGGTGGGGGTCCTGTAGAGAGTAGGGAAATACTTATAAAATATGTTTTTATAAGCCCTGGTGCTAGAAAACTGGCCCAAGTCATTTTCCACATTGCAAACCCCATGGCCCATAGGTTAACATGGTAGGGAGTTATTGATTAATAAATATTGATAGGAGAGGACTAGCTGGACCATTCAAAGACTTTCCAGAATGGTAGTAGTAAATCCAACAATATTATATTGTTGAATTTCTCCTAAAGTGTACATACAAGAAGTTATAAGACTTTCTTGTTTGTAAGTCCAAATTCAGCCTTCCAGTGGTCTGCCCTGATTGGTCAGAGTTCAGTGGATTAGCCAGGCTGCTTTGAAGAGGTGATAAAGAACCACTCTGCTGGGAGGGCAGTGTGCTGGTCTATATGAATTTAAGGCCAGGAGGTGGAGTCGTAAACCATGCTCTTCAAAGGCAGGCCTGCATTTCAGTTTCACTCTGACACTCTTGACCCAGAGTCAGGGCTAGGCTTAAGGAAGGTATGTGCAGATGGTAGGGGGAGAGTCCATGGAAATAAGCCATCCCAGGGGGTGTGTTTAGCCAGCTCTTACCTCCTTGCTGGAAAATCAGCCATTATGGATTTGGAAGAATGATGCACTCTGGCACAAAATAATGCCACACTCTACAGGATGTGGTCATAACTATGAGGAGTTGTCCTGCTCTCATTGGTCAGAAGTGACCTGGTGCTTGACCCAGAGAATTTTGAATAAGTATCCGAGAGGGGCAGAGCCCCCCAGATCTGCTGCTTGAAACTGAATGAAGCAAGAAGTGCCCTGCTGAAAAGATTTTGCTGTGCAAGGGACTCTAAGGCCTGACCTCTGAAGACTGCACCAAGTGAAACTGCAGCCCTGTGGATTACCTTGCTGCCAAAGGACTCAAGAGTGGAACTCCCTGCAAGCTACAGGTTAACAGAGCTCAACTGGACAGCCCCACAAAGAATTCCCGGCCTGGAGTACCAGTGGATTTGTAAGGGTTTTGTTCAAGTGGATTGCAGAATTGAAGTTTCACCCTTTCAAGGACCCTCTTGGAGATTCCAGAACCTTGGAATGTTTGTTGGATACTTTGGGACCCGCAAGCAGAACTTCAGGAATGAGTTGTAACTGGACCTGCCTGCTGGAGAAGGCGGCACAACACAATGGTAAGATATTCTCCAGAACAGTTTCTAAAGGTGTGTCCCTGTCAGAGAAAACAAAAAGACTAAAAGGGGCACTGTTGGTTTCTAAGCCCTAGAAAGTGACTAATCTTTAAAAATTCATATCTCTGGTTCCCTAGAGTGGATCTTTTCCGTTTTGGTGTCATTTAAAAGATAAAGATATTACCGATTTTTATAAATTGATGTTGGATTTTTATTTTGTGTTGTGTCTTAATTATTTACTGAAATTGGTGTTTTTAAATGCTTTACATACCTGTCTTTGAAGTTAAGCCTGTCTGCTCGCAGCCACGTTACCAAGGGTTGAGCATAGGAATAATTTTCTAAGACGTATGCTGGGTCTTATCATGTGTCAGTGGCCTTATTGCCAGTGGCAGACCTACATTTGCCCCAACCAATAACCCACTTTCCAACAGTAGGATTTCACCTCAACATACTTCCAGCATTAAGCGCTATTTTCTTAGTGCAAAATGCACCCTTAAGTCCAAAACAGACCCAAGGGTACATTTTGCAGTGAAAACAGCTCTAAATGGAACAGAACATGAATAGCAAGCATGAGCAACCACTCACGCTCACTAAACGTGCTCTTGTGTGAGGCTTTTCCCCCCCAAAATGCTCATAAATATGCGAGTGGGTGGGATTGTGTTATTAGCGGTCATTCCACATCAAACAGTAACACAGAATTCCTAAAATTCTCCAATCAGTCGGGCATAATTGAAATTCTGCCCAGGCCTTGAGAACATTCGACGCATCTGAAAAATGTAAATGTAATTGTGTTGGAGGAGCATTTCAAAATGATAGCTGCTGAAGAGAGAGGAGAAGAAGCTGTACTGTGATTGTTGTTCATAGTGTGCATTCATCTTCTATTGCAACCAAGGTGTTGAACAAGGAAAATAGTGATACAGTCACCCTAAAACATCCAAGCAGTATACCTACTTCCCGTAGGTCACTTGTGGTGGATCCGTACAAAGAAAACCGTCACACAAACCCACTAGCAAGTTGGTGTTTATCAAGGAGACGCTGTACCACTAAACCCATAAATATGTCCATTTACACAAGGGGAAGGTGGCCAAAATGTTGATTATTAATCTCCTGCCATTTAACTTGGTGGAAGGAGAATGGTGTCTGGAATTTGTGGAGACCCTCTATCTAAAATGAAAGGTTCAAAGACTGACCTGTTTTTCCACTGTTGCTGTACTAGTGCTGCATCGTCAACTGCTTTGCACAAAGCCTTGTTCACAATGCCATTTTGAAATTCATTGAAATACACCCAGAGTGCCAAATGTCATCATAAACAAAGAAAATGTACTTCCTTAAAATCATCCAAAATACATACATAATCTCAAATTAATCACAAGGCCAAGACATTTGTCATAATTACTAAAAATGTATTCTCAACACATACACTTATCAAAACGTACATTAAAATCACTTTTTGTGTTCATTTCCATCATGTTGTCTCCACTCCTCTTCAAAATGTAATCACAGAAACGCATCAATCCATGTATTCCTCTTTTTCAGGACTGTGTGACCACTAAAGTGAATGTATGTTTATTACAACACTATCACTCCCTGAAAACTCTGCACCGTGTTACAATCCTGACTTTGTGGACTATTCTCAGTTCTATCATGGTAACATTCAACAGTGCTTGTGCCTCTTCTGTGTACTCATAGGCCTTCAGATATGAAATGAAATTAAATTAAAAAGGGATTTGTAAAGTGTGGCTACTTCCCAAGGGTGTCTAGGTGTTAGTCTCAGAGATGTAAACTGCATAGAAGAAAGGGATTGAGACTAGAAATAAATAGCCAAGTTTTAAGTCCTTTCCTGAAAGCTAGCAGATTGGTAATCCCTTTCAGATCGCGAGGAAGATAATTCTACAGTCTGGTAGTGCCCACCACAAATCCTCTGCCGTCCCATTTGGCTTCCCTGAATTTTGGTACTAAAAGATTGTGTTCTGATGCAGACCAAAGCGGTCTGGATGGAACATACCATTTGGAGCAATTCCTAAGATGTACAGAGCCATTACCATGAAGAGATTTAAAAGTAATGCACAATGCTTTCAAATCTAAACACTTAAATGAGAGCCAGTGTAGATGCCTGAGTGCAGAACAAGAGGATTTATATTTTGGGACACCTATGTGAGAAGGCGTGCAGCTGCATTCTGCACAGTTAGAATTTTGGTCAGGGATTTCTTCCTTAATTAGACAAACGGAGCATTGCAGTGGTCAACCCTCAAAAGTACTAAGGCAGATGTCACTGTTTTTTAAAGCTCGGGAGGGATAAAGGGAAATATTTTCCTAAGAAGTTTTAAGGTGAAAACGGAAGCCAAGGTGACAGCAATAACATGCCCCTCAAAAAATAAGTTACTATCAAAAGCTACTCCAAGATTCTTTACTTTGTCAACTGGAGTGGGTAGAGATCCCAGTTCTTGTGGCCACTGGGATGGGGACCAAAAGGTGATGTTTCTCCCAAAGAGTTTGACCTCGGTTTTGCTGTAAGTGAGCTTTAAGCAGTTTTAGGCCATCCATTTTCCCACCTGGAGTAGGCAATCCTAAAAGCGAATGGTCGTTTCATCAGGAATGCTGGCTACCGATATCACAATTTTGGTGTCATCGGCATAGGAAACCAATTTAGCCAGCGGGGCAACATAAATATTAAAAAGAGTGGGACTTAGTGATGACCCCTGTGGTACGCCCCATGATAAGAAAACATTTGAAGGCAGAAATCTTCCAAAGCCACAAACGTCTCCTGATTGTCAAGAAAGGATTTGAATAGAGATAGTGCAAAACCTTTTATCCCAATAGCTGCGAGACAGTCCAAAAGTGTGCTGTGATTGACCTATCGGATGTGACAGATAAGTCCAATAGGACTAATGCCGCACTGTCACCCGCATAGTCGGTTTGTTTCACTTGTTCTGAAGCTGTTATCAAGGCAAGTTTGGTACTGTGTTGGCTTCTGCAGCCAAACTGCATAGGGTCAAGAAATACATGAATTTCGATAAAAGCTGAAATATCTGCATACAATGCCCTCTCAACAATTTTAGTTGGAAAGGGAAGTCTAGATATAAGTCAGTAGCTGTTTGGATCCGACTGTTCCAAGCTAGGCTTTTTCAGGAGGGGGAGAACAGATGCCAATTTTCATTTAGTAGGAATTGTGCCTGTGGTAAACATTTGGTCAAAAATAGCCACCAGGGGGCGTGGTCTCGCGCCACGAGAAGATGGCGGCGGACTTCTGAGCTCCGCTCGACCGCAGAGGTCTTTTGCAATTTTCAGCCTCTTTCTCCGCTTATGGACACCTTTTGCGGCTGGCGTGTGGGCGATGAAGGGTCGGTGCGGTGATTTTGCCCGTTCCGACCATGTATTCTCCTTTCGCGGACCCGGTGGGTGTGGTGGTATTATCTCCTCAGCGCTGGGAGTGTAGCGGCCGCCATTTTGAGATGGCACTTCGCAGAGTTGCTGAACAATGTGAGGTAATCCGGCGCTTTATAACTTAAGCGCGCGGCAATGTTTTTTCATCTTTTTTTTTCTTCCTCTGCACTCTATTTATTTTATTTTTTGGACACACTGCCTCATGAACTGTTTATCAGTTTGCTACCATGTTCTGCCATGGACATATTCTATGCTCCTCTCTTAATTACCGCAGGCCACACACGCAGCATATTATTTCCAGTCTTCATTTTTGAATTGCCGTGGATGGCGGTGTCAGTTGTACTCATCTCCTCGCTGTCACATTTCCTAGCTTCTTGGTGACTTATCTGGCTTAATTGCGAGACTGTTTTGCCCATAAGTGTTAATTGCCTCTAGAGTGCTGACGGAAGGTGACGTCTTCTTCTTGGTGTATCTTTCTGACGGATGGGCAGGCAGAAGTCTTTGTTGAAGATCACCTCTCGTCCGCCTTATCGTCTCATGATGGCCAGTGAGGCTTCTACTTCGGCTAGAGCAGTTTCTTCAGGTACCAAGCCCAAAAGAGCCAAAAATGACCCTCCATCTCCCATTCTTTCCTCTCAACATCCTGTCCTGGATACTATTTTAGATGAGGTGAGGGGTCTTAAATCTTTTATGGCCACTTCTAATGAGAAGCTACAACTAATTGAGGACAGGTGGATTTCTATGGAAGCTAAGATGTTTGATATGGAGCAACGTATTAGTGATATGCAGGATATCTCTACTAAAATTCCAAGTTTGGAAAAAGACATCCAACGTCTTAAGCTTCACACCGAGGACCTTGAAAATCGTAATCGGCGTAACAACCTACGCCTTTATGGCTTGCCAGAAAATTTGGAAGGTCCTGATTTACTTCTCTTCCTGAGGAAATTTCTGACTGAACTTTTAAATATTTCCCCGGAGCCCGCTTTGAATATTCAACGTGCACATAGACTTGGTCGGTTTCAACCTACTGCTTCTAAGCCTAGAGGCATCATCATGCTGCTTTTGGAATTCATGGACCTAATGCGTGTTCTCTCAGCTGCCAGATTGAAGCGTCATCTCACTTGGTCCGGTAATAACATCTTTATTTCACAAGACGTATCTAATGCTACCAATGCGAGAAGGAAGGAATTTCTGGCACTTCGTCCTCTCATGAGACAATTGAATATTCGTTATGGCATTCTTCATCCTTGTCTGTGTAAAATCACTCATGATGGCTCCACTCGGTCTTTTGATGACCCTCTTAAACTGAAGTATTTTCTTCAAAACCTGTCTTCACGTTCTGCATCTGGCTCTTCATCTTCTACTTAATGCCTTTGTGTCCCTTTGTTCTACCTTTTAATGCGGCTGTTTCTTGGTGTTATATTCTTGTCTTTTTCTCTGTCACTCCGTCTCTTGTTGGTGCTGTTATGCCCCATGCATCTGTCTTTATCGTTGTTTTTCTTTAGATCTGGATATCTTTCCTTGATCTATCTTCTTATTCTTCTTTTTCTATCCCCTACTTTTTTCTTTGCCTTTCTATTCTTTCCATCAGTATGTCCTATTATTATGTTGACAATGTTTTATTTATTGCGTATGTTTTTTGGAACTGTGTACTATCCTATTGTATATTTTTGTTCCCAATCTTATTTTGGTCCATTTTGGTGTCTCTTGTTTCTTAGATGTCTCCCTGAAGTGTATCATCTCATTCCGTATTGTTCCCCTCCGATCCCTCTCTATGTGTAATTTTGTTACTTGGAATGTTCGTGGTCTGGGCAACCCCGTCAAAAGGCAAAAGGTACTTTCCCATTTTTCTAAGTTAAATTCTCAGGTATCTTTCATTCAAGAAACACATTGTAATGAAGCGGAATCACTTAAGCTAAAATGACAATGGGTAGGTCAAGTTGTGTATTCCCCTGCTTCCAGTAAAAAAGGGGGTGTTGCTATACTGTTTCATAAATCTTTATCTGTGCAAATTGTTTCTACGCAAAATGATGATGAGGGACGATGGGTAATGGCCAGGACGGTTATACAAGGCAAGGATTTGATTTTATTGAATATTTATGGCCCGGTCAAGCCTGACCCCAAATTCTGGCAAGACATCAAGGTTCTACTCTCTTCCATTGATTGCCCCAATATTGTTATTGCTGGTGATTTTAACCAATGGTTAGACCCATTTTCAGATAGACAATTTCAATCTAAGTTTCATCCTGACAGATCCCATAAAGCCTTTCAATCGGCCATTGCCTCTCGTCCTCTATTTGATGTTTGGAAGACATGTAACCCAGATTCTCTTGAATTTACGTTTTTTTCCAATGTTCGCCATACACGTTCTAGGATTGATTATATTTTGGTCAGTAAATCCATGCTCCCATCTCTTCAATCTGCGGAGATTGGGTCAATTTTTATTTCAGATCATGCACCAGTCCTTTCTGTTTTAGATCTGTCATTAACCTCCCAAAAGTTTTGTCGTTGGAAATGTAATAATGTTTTAGTATCGGATTCTACTTTCATAAAAGAAGCTAATTCCTTTGCTAAAGAATTCTTTATGTTTAATGACCCCCTAGCAACCTCTGTTTCCAATAATTGGGATGCGTTTAAGGCTTCATTGCGGGCATTTACTATTTCTTATGTCTCCAAGAAAAAGAAAATTGCTCGTAATAAATACTTAGCTTTGCTACAGCAGCTTAAGATACTGGAGCATAACTAGTTCACCTCTAAATCGCCTTTGTTACTTCGTGACCTCATTAAGGCCAAGTCTGAGCTTAATAAACTTGCGACAGTGGAAGCATGTAATATTCTCCTCAAAATTAAATCCAAATACCATGGTGGCCAAAATAAAGCTGGTAAGATGTTAGCTACTTATTTAAAAATCAAATCTGAACGTAAAAATATTGGCCCTATTTTAAATGAATCCACTAAACGCCTAGTGTCCTCATGAGGCCCTTTACTCTGATGATACGAACCCCTCCAATCAAAATTTTGATATCTTTTTTTCGGGCCTTCCTTCTCCTCCATCTTTGCCATATGAATTCGAAGCCTTGGAGGGTGATATTACCGCTCAAGAAATTAATACTGCCATTAATTCCCTAAAAAAATCAAAGGCTCCAGGACCGGATGGCTTTTGAGTCTAATTTTACTCCGCCTTTGCATCGATTTGTGTCCCTAAACTTCTGATACTGTTTAATTCCTTTATTAATGAGGCTAAGGCTTCTGGATCCTTTATGGATGCCTTAATAATCATTATCCCAAACCTGATAAGGATCATTCACTGTGTAAAAATTACCGCCCTATTTCATTGATTAATTATGACTGTAAGATATTCGCAAAGATTCTTGCTACCCGTCTTGAGAGTCTTCTCCCACTATTGGTTAAGACTGATCAGGTTGGTTTTATTAAGGGTAGATTAGCAGCAGATAATGCTCGAATGTTTGCGAATATTATTTTGCATGCACAGAAATTTAAATCTCCTCTTGCAGCGTTATCTTTAGATGCCGAAAAGGCCTTTGACCGTATTAATTGGCAATTTATGTTTGGAACCCTTGAGTGGTTTGGTTTTGGTCCAACTTTTATTTCTTATATTAAATTATTATACTCCTGTCCCCGGGCCAGTATTTTTGTAAATAACCATTTTTCTAAGTTCTTTCCTTTATCTCGTGGGACTCGTCAAGGCTGCCCCCTCCCCCCTTTGTTATTTGTTCTTTGTCTTGAACCCTTTCTTGAGCGTGTTCGGGTTAATGCTCACGTTTCTGGATTTACATACAACTCGGTAGAAATTAAATTATCAGCTTATGCTGATGATATATTGATCTATATGTCCAATCCTCTCACATCCCTTCCTCCCTTCATGGATGAGGTTCGACTATACTCCAGCATTTCTGGTTATAAGCTAAACCTCTCTAAAACAGAAGTTCTACCCCTGAACTCGTTATGCTCTCATTATATGTTTCATGATACTGATTTCACCTGGTGCCCAACAAAAATTAAATACCTTGGTATTTGGTTCTCTGCGTCCATACCTGACACAATAAAGTTTACATTTGCAGCATTAATTACAAAAATTCAGTCGCTGTTACTTTCATGGTCCCCGTTGTTTCTTTCTTGGTGGGGCAGGTTAGATACTATAAAAATGATGATCGTCCCTCATGTCCTCTATATATTGTCTATGTTGCCCATTCGCATTCCTCTTAGGTATTTTTCGCAAGTCAATTCTATTTGTGTAAAATTTTTATGGAATAAGAAACATCCACGTTTTGCCCTTACAAAACTCCAACGCCCGAAATCCGAAGGTGGAGTACGTTTTCCTGATTTTAAGGCCTACCACTCAGCCTTTCTCATGAAACAATCCTTTGCTTTATCCTTTGATTTTGCAAATACTCCTATCCCGAGATGGATTGCTCTTGAACGATCCTCTCTAAAGGATTTTTCTTTTCAAAATGTGATTTACATGTCCAATTGCACTTTTATTTCTAACAACCCGATTATAAAATATTCCCAAAATGTACTATACAATACGTTTACTAAAGGTTTAACTCCATTTCAGTGTTTTCTTTCTTCCACGATATGGTATAATAAATTTCTTCGATACAAGGGCAAATGATTCTATTACAAACATTGGAAGGAGAAGGGTATTATTTTCGTACACCAATTAATCCTTCAGCATTCTATTATTCCCTTCCTTGATTTGCAAATGCGATTTCAGTTACCTGACACATACCGTGCTGAATATCTTTTAATTTCAGCCGCTTTACAATCACAATTATCTTCCTTTGACGTACCTATATCAATACCTTCCCTTACGCCTCCCACACCCCTATATAGTATATTCTCTTTACATATACATAAAGCTGCCCTGGTCTATAAATTGTTGTTATCACATTCAACCGAGAGACCTAAATCACCCAATGAACTTGCTTGGGAATTAGATTTATCCCTTTCATTTACTATCGATGTATGGGACAAACTATGGTCTAAGTTATTTAAAGTCTCTGCTGCTGCTCGTATTACTCAATCCCTGTACTTCATTTACAATAGAGCTGTTATTACTCCTGTTTGTATATCCAAGTTTTGCCCCACCTCGTCTCCACTATGCTGGTCTTGTTCTAATTATACCGGCACTTTGAGACATCTTCTTTATGATTGTTCCAATGTTATGAAGTTTTGGAAGTTGGTTTGGGCAAAATGCATGAGCATCTTTAATTGTAATTTGAGTTTATCATTTCATAATGTTTTGCTTGGTTCCTCATCACCTGAATTGGATGATTCCACTCCTATTTCTTTATTGTTTGATCTTTTTATTGCTTTGGCATTCAAAGTTATTTTATCTTCATGGAAGGATAATTCGAAAATTTCGTTATTAACGTGGTGGAATTTCATATGTGATGAACATCGAATTGCCTCTGTCTCCTCTTCTCTCCTCTCACAAAAAATCTAATCTGATCTTCTCTGGTTACCATTTACTTCTTATCTTTCTTCATGCATTCATTTTCTCTAACTTTGATCTTTCTTCTTCTATCTGGTTGCATACTTAGTCTTAGGACATTTCTATTCTTTCCTATTCCTTAATTTCGCTCTTAATTTCTTTCCTCCTTTCCTTTTCCTCTTTTTTCTTTTCTTGTCTTTTCTTTTTTCTTTCTTTACTGTTTGAACTTTTGCTCCTAATACTTGATTTTTATACTATGTAGGTATAATTTTGAAATCCTGATTGATTGTATTATTATGTATTTTTGTGTTTTGTTTCTTTCTGAAAACTTAATAAAAATTCTTAAACAAAAAAAAATAGCCACCAGACAAGTGCCGATAGGGTCTGGAGCTAAGTGTAGCACTTTTGTGGGGCAGGGGTCTAGTGTCGACCGCAACTTGATTTGATGGATTAAGTTTACAACTTCTACCACGTAAGTGGTGGGAAGAATGGACAGACGGGGCACATGGTAACTCACTTTCATGGCCGAGCATAAAACCAGAAGGAAAGGCGATAGGGCTCAAGTCAGAGTTACTCAATGGAACATCAGCAGGCGTTGCGTCATCTGTCGTATTCTGTGAGAGATTATTGTAAACTGTTTTTATTTTGTCCTGAAAAAAAACTGCAATGGAATCACTGAAGGCTTGGCTCACATTTGTATATTTATTTTCAGGCAGCTTGACGACTTTTTACTATTGCAAATAAAACATTTGTTGAACTTTTTGAGGCTCCAATTCTATTAGTAAAGAAATGATCTTTCTCAGTTCGAATTAATGCCTTATACATTGCTAGGGATTGTTTATACAAATCCTTATCGGTAAAGCTATAATTAGTCCTTCGCTTTCTTTCCATCCTATGACAGGACTGTTTCGGTAGTCTAAGATCCTCTGTGAATGATGGTTGCGAGGGCATGGTTCTAGAGTTTTTTTTAAAATTATTTTTTACCGGAGCAATGTGACTCAAAGAGGAAGTAAAACATAGGTCGAAAGAAAAAGCGGCCTCATTGGGGTCTTTAAAAGGGGAGGGACAATTCAATTTTAACCATAAGCTGAAGGCTTCAGGTGTAACAGTGTACCAGTAATGAAAGCTTTTGGTTGTCTTGGGTTTTGAAGCTATTGATGTCGCAATGCAGAAGATTTCATTTTTAAGTATAAACATAACAGCATAATGGTCTGACCAGACCAAAGGGAGCGAAGGTGACGTAAGAAGGACTTTTTGTCTAACTAGCAGACTTCCAATCCACATAGTGGGGCATATTATCAAGCCAGGCGATAAAATTATCGCCGCTTTAGCGACAGAAAACTGCCGCTAAAATGGCGATAATGGGCTTGATAATATGCTCTATGGAATTCCAATTGATGCCCAGGTTAGATTTCTTTCACATCTAACATGGGATTCGATTGGAATTCCATAGAGCATATTATCAAGCCCATTATCGCCGTTTTAGCGGCAGTTTTCTGCCGCTAAAGCGGCGATAGTTTTATCTTCTGGCTTGATAATATGCCCCTTAGTTTTTTTCTGATCAACCCCATGATTCCGGTGGAAATGTCCGGCTGAGAAATTTGGATCATTATTTGCCCATCTGCCGAAGCTCTTCTGGTGCTGCAAGCTGAGCTGGCTTCTGCTGAGTGAGGCTCGGATCCTGTTTTACAGGGATGGAGTTGTTTTCCCTCACTTTAGCAAGTGTTAGCAGGAGGGGTGTCGGATGATATTGTTCTGCCATCCTGTGGTCAAGTGGCGTTTATTTTCAATAAATGTAAGACTACTGCATGTTTCCAACTGGACGGACCCATAGCCATCGTGATAGAAATATGGAGAAGTTCGGAAAAATGGGAAAAAGGACTGGCCTTTCCATTTTAGGCATCCTAGGCATTGCTTGATTTCACAGTAAGTAAAACACCTTCAAAAATCTATAAATTAATTAAATTAAAAGCCAGCGGGTATGGCACCATGTATGTTTCCTGGCATGGCTGACCCGGAGCTATTCTGAGATCTTCTTCAGAGAAATTGGCATAAACATCAGCCACTTTTTTTAATGAAGAATTAGTCGGCTAGCATGTTGCAGAAATCTTCAGAAACGTCAGGACCATCAGTTGTATCAGTCGCATTAGGCCATGACTACACAATGGAGGAAGTCTCCTCGGCTGAATTCTGAGCATCCTCGATCCTACCAGCAATTGGTACGTGCCTATTTGACCACCCTATGATAGTTTTTAATTGCTGTTGTATATGTCTTTTTAGCTGTACAATTATATGATTTCCTCCAAACACGTTCTAGGACTTCAAAATCCTTTTTTTCCCACTCCACTGGGATCTTAGTTCCCTTATGTGCAACTATATTAAAATGTAAAGTGTCTACTTCCTAGGCCCCTCAGACTCCTTTTTGCCATCCCCATATGACGTTTGCAATAGACCCTGTTACACATTCTTCCTCCACGACAAATTTAGAAATAAAATTAATCTTCCGTATGTGCCTGGATTTCTTTAGAATCTGAGTATCTGCAACTGCTACTTTCAGCTTTGTAATATCAGGAAATAGGACAAAACCATCCCATCCGGGCTGCCAAGCCTTTTATAGGTACACATTTCACGAGCGAGTTCAACTACTGTAAACCTTTACAGGCAGAAATCTCTCGACATGCATTTTATAACTATGATTTAAAAAAAAAATCAATTGTGCCAAAAAGGAACCTATTTCATTCAATGTATTGGACTCCATTGGGTACAAAAATCCATAAAACTACAATTAACTTTACAATAAAATGCAAGCATTCTTCAAAGTACTAAAAACATATCTTTGTACAAATTCCAAGAGCTACAAAATAGGCACTTCGTAAGTTGTCATCATTGCAACCAAGATACACTCAAAACCCACAAACTCTTTTGTATTTTCTCAAACATTAGACACATTGCAAGTTATTAACCCTAATGTTAAATGCAATCAATGATGCTACACAACTCTGCTTTCCTGAACAAACAGCATGCCTCATCCTGCCTCGTTCTCTAAACTCGGCACGCTTTCATTTCCTTGCAAGAAAGACTTAAAGATTACTTTGACCTCTCAAGGTTCTGATCCTTTTAATTACAGGGCCTTTTCATCTAGAAGCTCCTCCAAAATGAAACCACGCCCATCTCTTCCATTCCAGAGCTCCAATGAGACTTCATATTTCAGTTTGCAATTAAATGTCCTTTTTCACAGAAGTTCTACTGTGATCATTACAGCCGTGTTTAAATATAAATGAAATAAATATTACTGGGAAAATCTGTGACATCTGTCTATATTTGTGAATCACTATCCAGTCATCAGAGGTTGTTTATTCGTAGAGTATATTTGTGTGCCGGACCATGAATTTTAGATAAATACGCATATAATTGCTGAAAAACATAAGAACAAAGCTGGTTTCTCTAGGCCTTTATAACCCGAAGAAAGTACTCCTTACTTAGGGGGCAAAGTGAAAATTCCCTATGTTTTGGGTTCATTTTTTGATGTTTAAAGAAACAAATTCCTCCTGTGGTAGTTATGTTAACTCCCAATAAAGAAAGTTTGCTTTAAATTTGCCGCCCGCTCTGCAAAACTGAATGTGCTGTGAGCAAGAAGTACACTGAGGGACACAAAAAAGGTTATGGGTGTAATGCTTGAATTAATCTCAGTCACTGGTAATTACTCTGTGCTGTATTACTTTGCCCATCATACCACCCTAAAGATGAATCAGCCATATAAAAATCAATCTTGATCCTGCTCCAATAGATACAGTTCAGCCCAAACTGCCGGGCCAGGCTCTCTCTGAACAGTCTGAAGTAACCCAAGACCACTGTCGGACTATTTGAGCTTCTTTAATTGAGAGTAGCTGGAGTCTTGTGTCACAGTGAGCATGAGACCCACCTTTGGGCATAACCCTCACATATATATAGGGTGCTCAACTGAGCTACATAAAAAAGTGCTTGGTCGAATGCTCGAATTAAACTCAGCCACTGGTAATTATTCTGAGCCACTGTTAGAAATTGGATTTTTGGTCGGCTAGGGCATGTGCCAAATTCGGGCAGAAACCACCACTCTAGTCAGGATAAGGGAGTTACACTCCTAAAATAACCCCTGCTCAACCCCTTGGTAGCTTGGCACAAGCAGTCAGGTTTATCTTAGAGGCTCTGTGTAAAGCATTTGCACATAACCAACAGTAATACAGTGTAAGCACTACGAAAGGATACCACGCCAGTTTAGAAAAATATCCAATATTTTTATATACTTAAGACAAGACCAAAAACGATAAATATCCACAATACAGTACTTAAAAATCCACAGTTATCAAAATACGCCTTAAAAACAGTTTCTTTATGTCGATAGCTCTGTCTGGGGCTACCACGGCGTCATGAGCAAACAAATCCAAACAGTTCTGGCTGACCGCGGCGTCGCAGGACAGCCACGATGTCGGGAAGACCCACAAATAGTACCTTTTAGAAATGCAACGCACCGGCGACCTCTTCGTTGAGTTTCCCAGAACAGGGCGTCCGCAGGCTTTAGTTCTGGAGGTCTGTGCAGGAGTCATCGGGGCCCTCAAAGTCACACGTGTTGCAGGTCGATCTACTCTCTGTTGGGATCAGGATCGCTGGCGTCGGCAGGCGTCTGGTGCTGCGATGCGAAGTGCAGTGATGCTGTGTGCAGTGCCCTCAGGTCGCGGTCCGAGCAGCGGCTCGCTGGCGGCATCAGATGGCGTCGTTGGTGAGACCAGGGGCATGGTGCGAGATGAAGGCGGGGCTCGTCATGGTGCTAGCAGGTCACGGTGCAAGCAGCGACGTCTTCATTGCTGAAGCGCTGTAGTCGGCTGACAAACTGGAGTCAATGGCGCCGGCGTCAGTAGGCCAAGGCTGCAGTGCGGGATTAGGGCGGTGCGTTGTGTAACTTTACGAGCGGTACCCTCGAACCATGGTGCAAGTAGCGGCGTCGATTTTGGCATGTAGCTGCGTCTTTTGGGATACCAAGGTGTCCTCGTGAAGCGAGGCAGTGCGGAGTGCAGTGCCCACAGGTCACGGTGCGAGCAGCGGCTCGGTGGCGGCATTAGCAGGCGTCGTTGGTAAGACCAAGGTCGCGGTGCAGCATTGCGGAGGAGCCCTCTGTGGTGCCGCCAGGAGACGGAGACGGCAGCGGCGTAGTTGCTTTTCCTCTGTTGCAACACAAAACACATAGTCCCCAGTGCTGTGGGCAGAAGTGTTTGAAGTTTTTGTTGTTCCTGAGACTTTGTGAACTGGGGGCAAGCTCTGCCTCAAGCCCTTGGAGGAACTCAAAAATTAGATTGCAGAAAGTTCAGTCCAGTCCTTTCACTGCCCAAGACAGAAGCAGCCAATGCAGGCCAACACAGCGAAGCACACAGCAAAGTGGTAGTTCCTCCTTACAGCTTCTCCAGCTCTTCTTGATGCAAAGAGTTCTAAAGTTCAGGGGTCTGGGCCCCAATATTTATATCCAATAATCCTTTGATCTCTTAGGCAGAGAGTGTCGGTGCCCAGCCAGAACCAGTTCTGCTTTCTCTGGTGTGATTTCCTGGCAGGAGGTGGAGACGGCATTGTCAGAGGCAGACCAGGCCCTTTGAGGTGGGAGGAAATCTCCTTCCCCTTCCCCCATCGCAGCCCAGGTCTATTCAACCCTTTCCTGACCCACCTAGACTATCTGGAACCACTCCTGCTCACCCAACCTGCTGTCATCCAAAACCCAGACAGGCAATCCACATTCCAGCAGAGGCACACGGGATGACTGAGCAAGAAAATACCTACTTTCTAAAAGTGGTATTTTCAAACACAGAATGTAAAAATCACCTTCACTAAAAGATGCATCTTTAGATTCTGAGTTCAGGCATACAAAATTTTATTTTCCCACCTAGTTCCTCGGGCCAGTTATGTTTATGAGATGTTATAAACAAACTTCCCATTCTGCCCAATGGGGAACAGGTAGCCTTACAATAGTGAAAACCGAAATGGGCTGTAATTCTCTATCAGGACATGTCATTCACACCAGGGCATTTCCTACCTTTCACATACAGTGCACCCTGCCCACAGGGGTACCTTGGGCTTTCCTTAGGGGTGCCTGACATGTAAGAAAAGGGAAGGTTAGGGACTGGCAAGTGTGTGGACGGCCAAGTCGACATGGCAGTTACCAACTGCGCTTAGACTCTGCAGTGGCAGGTCTGACTTACCTTTTTAAGGCTACTCACGTGGGTGGCAGAATCAGTGCTGCAGGCCCACTAGAAGCATTTGATTTACAGGCCCTGGCACACTCAGTGCACTTTACTAGGGACTAACAAGCAAATAAATATCCAATCATGGAAACACCAATCCATAACACAATTTACACAGAGAGCATATGCACTTTAGCACTGATTAGCAGTGGTAAAGTGCCCAGTGTCCTAAAACCAACACAAGCAGGTCAGGAAAAAATAGGAGGAAGAAGTAAAAAGTTTGGAGATAACCCTGCAAAAAGGGCCATTTCCAACAGCCACATTCCAGTCAATCATTCTTTTGCCCACCATGACACCTTAGACCGGAACCAACCATATGCAAATCATCCTCAACCTTGCCCCAATATGAACAGCCAAGCCCAAACAGCCAGGCCAGAATCCCTTTAAATGGAAACACAAGTAACCCTATTTGGGCCTATTCACTTGAGCTTGAGTCCTATGGCACAGTGAGCACTGGACCTATGTCTGGGCATTCGCATTGCATGTAGGGTGTCATCCTGAGGTCCAAAAAAAAGTGATAGGTCAAATGCTTCAATTAATCTCAGCCACTGATAATGACCCAGGGCTGCATTCCTGTCCATCAATCTCTTGTACTCATCATGACATCGCAGACAGGAGCCAGTCATATAAAAATTGGTGCTGCTCCAATAGGAACAGCCCATTTTGAATTCCCATGCTCCGCTCCCTCTGAATGGGAATACAAATACCCCAGACCACTTTTTGTTTATCTCAGTATGATGCCCTACGCGTAATGGCCATGCCCAGACATCCGTACTGTGCCTTCTGTGCCACTGGAATCAAGCTGCATGTTTTGGGTTGCTTGTGTTCTTCTTCAGAACGGATCTGCCTAGGCAGTTCGGACTGAGCTGTTCCTATTGGGAGAAGACCAAGTCTGATTGGCATATGGCTGGGTGTAATCTGAAGCGGCATGGTGGGAAAAATAAATATAGACTGGCATGTGCCAGAGTAATTTGCAGTGGCTGAAATTAATTCAAGTGGCCCAACCAGACAGATGCACATCTATAAATAGGGGGGAAAGCCTACCACCAGGATAGCTGCTGGCCCGATTACTCAAAAGGTTATAAGAGGCCCAGGCCTCTGCTCCTGTAGCGGCGGACTGTTCACTACTATCATGAACTCTCCAATTGCTTGGCAAGGATCCACATGCCATCTGTGCATCTGCAGATATGGTGGCTGCTCAAACGTCAAATATGTTTGCAGAGTAGGTATCATGTAGGTTTTGCCCTACTCAGCAAATGTTTTTGTTTTTCAGAAACCAACACCCAAAGTAGAGGTTTGTTTCTGAAAAATAAAAACCAAGTGCTCATGATGCAGAGGACGCTTTCTTACAGTCTGTAGATATCATTTGTGTTAAATCCTGTTCAGAACTACCAGGACTTTACTGGGGGTCAAAGATAGGAATAATGTATGTCTGAAGGACCACCCTAAATACAGTGGTCCTTTGAACCTATATTTACTGATGGTTCTGATGCCAATAAGCTATTGGTCAAAGGTTTCCGACTGAGTTTCTATCACAAAAAATTGGTACTTCACTGCCCTCTAAATAGGGAGGGTGATCCACAGCTTTGGTGGGACGGTAGCCTTGCCAGTTTATGGTTGGTGTCCTTCTTTACTAAACGTTAAATGGGTTCCTAAGTGGGCAATCTGCTTTTCTGCATATAAACCTATTTAAGAAACAGTTCCTGTTCCGTAATAGGCACTCACTTTTAACATATAATATTTAGGTTATTCTTCAGGGCTTTTGTGTTTATAGTAACCTTATATATGGATAACAACGAAACCAGGCACCGATCAACTGCACCTAGTTAATATTGCAAACTATGGAAATGATTGTCAAGCTACATTACAATTATTGGCCCAAATATACATTGTGAGAGAGATGTTTTGGGTCAGGTGTCTCCAACCAGTTTTTTTAAAGTAAAAAAAATAAGTGAGTTTATTGAGGAAAAATAAGGTAGTAATACAAAGGATATTATAACAATGAAAAATCAGATGCAGTAAAGCAATCTAAAACTGAGAAATAAAGAAAATAAATGTGTAAGTCAGTTTAGCATAGCATACAAAGGGAAAAAACTGTGATATGCAAAATGATCGGTGAATATAGGAGAGTTACATTTTATGTCGAGATCGTACTACAGAATGGAATATGACCGTATAATTCAATATTAACATGAGGGACATCATGGAGGTTTAGACACTTCTTACTGCATGGGATTCAAAGACAGGGAGCATCGGGCACTAACATCAATAAACAACATAACAGGTAACCATAAATTTGAACGTTTTGATGCCATATGAATAGGATATACAAACGTTGTGTCCAACCAATGATTATAACAAACAGCATACCACCATGCTTGATAAGACAGTTTGGTACAGTCTTTCCAATTCTTGGTTATCTGTTGAAAGGCAACTGCTAGCAACAAGTCTACTAGCTTTATGTTAGAATCACAGTCTGCCCAAACAGGGGATAAACTTCCTAAATAGACATGAGAAGCAGAAAAAGGGCAGCTGGAATCAACAATTGAGTAAATTTGAGACCATATATAATTTTCCAAAAGTTATGAACAGGTGTGCATGTAAATAGTAAGTGATGTAGATCTGCATGTGGCGAGGAGCATGTCCAGCAAAGGTCTGAGAGGTCAGCATGTCTTGCATTTAGAGCAATTGGGTATAATAGGAGTCTATTATATATAAAGAAGAGTGTCTGTGTGTTGTGTGCTGCTCTAGAGGACTTCCTGATTTTAATCCATTTGTTGTTCCATAATTCTGTTAACCAACAAACCTCTAAATATTTTTCCCAAGAGAGCTCTACTTTAGTCTTCTCTCTTGAAATGGGTGAACTATGTAAATAGTCATAAATGACAGAGGCCCTAGGATTATTACTTATAAGAGTATGTAATATGCTAACAGGAGAAACCACAGGGTCAGTGGAAGGGTGTGAGATCGTGTAATGGGTGCGGGCGTTCTGAATGGCTTGTGTTGAGAGGGTATAGTTAGACTGGAAAGATGTAGGCAGGTCAAAAGAACTACTAGCTTGCCAGAAATACATAATCTCATCGTGTACATATAACTGATGTACCCAAATTAAACCTCGTTGTCTCCAGGTACAAAGGTTTATTGCGTATCAATATCCTAATGTTATGCCATATGGTGGAGTTGAGAAAAGAACTCCACTCCATAGGGTCTGATATTGAAACAGGTGGCATGATCTTGGAAGTATGTTTAATAATAGGAGTGGATATAGATTGTGGCTTACGTGAGAAGGATAAGTATTCTTGAAATGAGAAAGGAGAAATGAAAGACTGTTCAGGTCTAGCCCAAAGAGGACAGTCCACAAGAGACTCAGAGAGCCATCTCGATGCTTGGCGAAGTAAAAAAGACTTATGGTAAGTAGGAAAGTCAGAGAAATTAACACCACCCATTGATTTTGGACGGATCAATTCTGATAAGGACATATGTGATTTTTTATTACTCCATAAAAAAGAGGATAAGTTGCAATAAAATTTCCAATTTTTTTTTAAGGGAATAGAGAGTGGAATATTGGAGAATGTATAGAGAATTATAGGGGATAACATCATCTTAATGGTGTCTAAACGACCCACCAAGATAGGTATAGAGGGTGCCACTTAGTGGTTAGAGAGGACAATCTCTGTGTACAGTTTTCCATACAGATTGAAATTGTACCTGGAATAGAGGGAGCAAACTGTAAGCCTAATACTTAATACGTTTGGGACTCCATGCGAAACCTGAGATAATAAAGTCAGCTTTGAAGGTACATTTTGTTAAAGGTAACATTTCGCACTTGTCTTTATTCAATTTATATCCAGAGATAGCTGCAAAGGAATCAACCTCTCGCAGGAAGGTGGGGAGGGAGGATTGAGGTTGTGAGAGAAATAATAAAACATCATCTGCAAAGGCTGCCATTTTGATTTGGGTCTCATTAAAATCAAAACCATCGATGTCCTCATTTAGACGTATTCTTAACAAAAAAGGCTCTAAGGCTAAGTTGAAAAGAAACTGAGATAGTGGATAGCCTTCTCGGACACCCCTACCTAAATTGAAATAAGAAGATGTACCACCATTTGCACACACTGCCGCTCGTGGATTAGAATACAAAAGAGATATTAAAGAAATAATTTTTGGTCCAAAACCAAACTACCTAAGTGTGTGAAAAAGGTAGGGCAATTCCACTCTATCAAATGCTTTTTCTGCGTCTAAAGCTATTGCTGCTAAGGAATATGGGACGTGGGAGGATTTGGATAGGTATCAAAAAATAAATGGGTGTTATCTGTGATGAGGGGTCCTTTGACAAATCCAGATTGTTCCTTTCCTAATAAGTCAGGCAAATGAGAGTCCAAACTCAAAGCCAGGGCTTTTGAAAAAATGTTGCAGTCAATATTGACTAGAGAAATAGGTCGATAAATTTTACAATATTTCGGATCTTTACCAACTTTAGGAATAAGACAAATTAGGGCATCAGAATAGGAGCCAAAAGTTTCACGTGATTGTAAAAAGGTATATAAGAGAGTATGCAGTTTGGGAAGTAGTAAATGTGTGAAGTGAGTGAAAAACTCCACAATGAAATCGTCTGGACCTGGAGCTTTATCTTTCTTGAGTGTTTGTAAAGTGGTAAGGAGCTCTTGTTGTGATAAATCAGATTCTAAGAGTGTAAGGTCTGGTTGTGTATCAGAAGGTTGTTGAATTTTGGATAGAAACTGAGAAATATAATGGTCTGAGAGAGGAATTTCTGACGTATATAATGTTTTATAAAATTGGAAAAAATCATTTAAAATATCATTGTCTTTAAATTTCAGTGTATGATGTTCAACCATAATAGACTCTATAATAAGTTTATAATGCTTAACCTTCAAATAATTAGCTAGTACTTTCCCAGTTTTATTCGGCCTACCATAAAATTTTGCGCTAGATTTTAATAAATAAGTAGAAGCGCTGTTAGTCGTTTCCTTATTAAACTGAAATTTTGCATCTATAAGTTCCGACAAGCAAGCTTTCGACTTGGAAGAGTAATAAGAATGCTCCAATCTCTTTATCCTGGCCAGGAGGGTTCTAGTGAGCTCCTGTGAATTTTTACGTTTTTTGGAAATATATCCAATAACAAAATCTCTAGCTGTTGTTTTGAACGCATCCCAAACCACATGAAAGGGCAAAGTATCAGATTGGTTCAGGAGAAAATATTCATGGATTAAAGAAACAAAGGAGGATGTAAATGTTGAATCTCAAAGCAGAGTATTATTGAAACGCCATTTCCGAGATTTATTGGGTTTCTGTCAAATGTCCAATTGAATAGTAGTAGGAGCATGATCGGATATTAGAATAAATACAATTTCTGGCGCCATCAATGACTGAGATTTGTTAAGTGATATAAAAAAATAATCTAGTCGTAACTGGGTATGATGTGCCAGAAATAATAAGTATATTCCCTTAATGTGGGATTACAGAGTCTCCAAGCATCTATAAGCTTATGTTGTTTAATAGTTTGTGTGAAAAGTTTATGAGTTTTGTGGCGGACAAAGGAGATTGCTGAGTTACGATCTAAAAAAGGGTCGAAGACTTGATTGCAATCGCCTGTGAGGATAAAGTTATCATCAAAACAATGTGTAATTTGTTGAGCCAAGGATGTCCAAAAAGAGGAGTCCCCAGCGGTGGGTGCATCTACAACCATCTACAATCTTTATCAGCTCATTGTGATAGCAATTTAACAGGAAGTGATTTACGGCAAAGAGTGAGAACTCCATTACGTTTGCCATCACCTGGAGAAAAAAAGACCTCCCTCACCCAACCTCTCTTTAATGTTATTGACTCTTCAGCCATCAAATGAGATTCTTGTAGACAAGCTATATCTGCCCCAATTTAGCTAGATGTGTCAGAACTCTCTGTCTTTTAGTAAGCGAATGCAAACCTCTGACATTCCATGAAACAAGTTTTAAGGACATAAGACGAAAATGAAGATAAATAATGGACAGCAATAAAAGCAAATCATTGGACAACATAGAGTGCACCAAAGAACAAACCGACTATATGTAATTTGAAACAAGTAAACTGGGAGAGAAAGGAAAGAAAAATAAAGGTTCAAGTGTGTAAGCAACATTTGAGATACGAAAAAACAGCAAAAAAGAAGAATGAGGATTTGAATGAGAAAAGAGTAAGAGAAAGATATAAGGAAGGAAAATAGAGAAAAGAAGAAAAGAAGATAAGAAAAATGCAAAGGTAAAGAAAAAGGAACATACCTAGAGAGTTACAAGTAATCCAAGACATATGAAAGGTGGGGTGAGGTGAGGCCACACGGAACAATGACGTGTCCAGACCCCATGCAGATGGGCAGGAAGGAGAGCAGAACCGACTTGCAGTGAAACACAAGGGAGGAGTAACATGGAGACATAACCTTTAGGGGAGAAAAAAGGAGGTTAATTCTAGAATCAAAATTATTGAGAAAAAAAAACAGTGTCATCGACTATTTGCAAATGAAGAAAGTTATTAACGACTTAAAGCATGTAGCAAAAACGAAGACATGTCAAACCCTGAGACATCTATCTGGTATGCGATGAAGAAGTATCCATAAAATCAGCGTGATGAGAATTGAAGAAGCTTTTCAGTTTCACAGGGTCTTCATATTTGGCAGTCTTATTGTTGATGGTCACCTTAAACAGGTAAGGGAGAAAGAGGCCGTATCGTTCACCTATTTAACGAAGCTGCGGTCTCATTGCTAGGAACACTTTATGTCTATCCATGGTGGGATTGGAGTAATCTTGAGAGAAGACTAAGGAGTTGCCTGACCATGTGATGCGGTTGATTGCTCTGGCAGCTGATAAAATCTTGAACAAGTCAGTGTATTCCAAAAAATATAGGATCACTCCTCTCTGTTTCCTCACTGTGAGGAAGACACTGAAGATGCCGGACCCAGTCGATGAGCCCTCTGAATATTGAAATGAGTATCTTCTGGTAATTCAAGGACTTTTAGAATAAAGAAATTAAAGAAAGTAATTGGATCCGCTCCCTCCAGTCCCTCGGGTAATCCATATATGCAGATATTGTTTATTCTATTTTCCAAATTTTCAACCTGCTTTTGTAACGCTGACACTTGAGAGTGTAAGGATTCCATTTTGGTGGTAGAGCAATTTAGAGAATCAATATTTTGTTCCAAAGTGATGACTCTGTCTTCCAATCTTGACCATCTATCAGTTAGGAGTTGTAACTTAGAGTTAGTTTCCTCAACAAATGGGCTCAAAGCCCTAATTTCTTCTAGCAATAAGTCCAGCGAGACTGAGGATGGTTTGTTAAGGAGAGAAGGAGGGTTCTTCTCTCAAACGTTTGCTCGGCGCCTTGTTAACACCAGAGGATATTGTGGTGACAGATGTTGAGTAGCCCTTAAGCGAAACATTTGTTGAGTCTTCCATGGAGATACAGCTAAAACGAGAATTGGAGCGAGTTGAGAACTTGTGTGCCAAGGACTTTGAGTGAGAGGAATCCTTGGTTAATTTGCACCTGAGCAGAATTGTATTGACAAGACTAGGAGCACCAGCAAATATAAAAATTCTATATATGACGTGTTCTCCCCGTTTGCCAAAAATACCCCCTCAACACTATATATATGAGTATATACTTGAAGAAAATGTATCACTTCAGATGTGTCAAGGGAGGCTGAAAAAATTTCACACCATGAAAGACAACTTCCTACTTGTGTAGTCTCTTACATTCCTTAATACATCACAAAATAACAAGGAAGAAAGGTTTTGAATTACAGACTTTATTGAGGCATATGAGGAATGCTGGTGTAAGCTGTGCAAGGCAAGCTCCTTCATTCAAAAGAAAGCAGGTCAAAATATGGCATGCATGATGATTTGTCCCTCCTAAGAATCAAAATGGCAGTGAGAAATTCATTTTGAAGGTACCAAGCAAACACTGCTTATTGACGGAAGAACATGGCTGTGAAGTCAGTGTCAGCGATACAGTTCAGCCCCAGGTGAAACAAAGCTGAGGAATGCGTGTCTCCTAAGCTGGTGTGCATGAAATTCTCCTCAGACGAGAACCAAAATGGCAGCCGTTCAACAAACAAAGCCACTCCGCAACGTGGTAAAAGGAAAATGCTGCTTATGGGTCACCGCAAAAATGATGTGATGCCATGTAGTTTCCGATGCTCAGACCTCCATTCTGGCGTCGGTGTGCACGCTAGTTGCTGTGTCAGGACCGTCGCCATCCTGGGAGAGTCAGGGACCAGCCACCATCTTCTTCAGGCACTAGCCATGCCCCCCAGGTGTCTCCAATCAGTTGATCGTGAGCTTCCAGTAGCTCACAGACACCTTTAGAGTAGCTCTCAGCGTTGGGCTCTTAAAGAAGCATGGGGTCACATTTTCCTTTTAAAGTTAAGGGAGGGCTGTGTTTATTTTTCATTATTTAACTCTTATATAAAAGTCCTTGTCACAAGCGTCTGTATTTGAAACCATGAGCTATCACAGTTGTCCCTAACATTTCGGAAAGGACTGTTACTTTTATAATTGAGCTTTCTGGAACTAATTTCTATAGAGAAAGCAATTGAAATATCAGCAAGACTTTCTCAGGGATGATAGGCTATCACAATTTCAAACAGAGGAGGGACTGAGGGGCTAGTTTAATGAGGTCCAGCATACATGCCCCGGCAAGGCTGTGTACAAAGAGAGTACGGAGTTCCTCAGGGGATGGATGCGGGTATGGACAAGTGAGTCACTGAGGACCACTGTTGTGTATGAAAAGGAGAGGGAGTTCTCCTTGTCGGAACTAGGGCTGTCACACACCCAGCAAGCTAGGTGTCACGCTTCCTCATTTGAGCCTGCCCTTCGTCAGGTCGGCGCTGCAATACCTGACGGGCACCCAAACCGGGGCTCTTTATCTGGGATCTTTTGTTCCTGCTGGTGGGTGCAGTGGGGGTGATGGGCCTAGTGTGTATAGATGTGGGAAGACATGTGTGTTAAAATAGGTCAGTTAATCCTAGCCAACAGTTTATTAAGAAGGCAAACTGCCTAAAGTAATAGAGTGAGAGGGGCAAAGGACTAGTCGTAATGTGTCTAATGGTGTATGTCCTACTCCCAGGTGATCGACATGTTCAGTGCCTCAAATGTCATCAATATCAGGACAATTCCTCAGGATCAAAGGATCGCTATCTACACTAAAAAGGTAAGTGGATTTTACATACCCAGTTCTCTGGTTGTTGACCTGTAAGTTGGACAAAAATAAGTGGGGATAACATGTTTTACTTTAGGCACTTTACCTTCTTAATAAACTGTTGGCTAGGACTAACTGACAGAGAACCAGGTCAGCAAAGCCCTCTCATTGGAACCTTTCTTGCATGCTCTCCAGCTACAAACCCAAATCGCTCCTTTTAGGTCAGGCACTCAAATATTAAAAATAACCGCATATGCCGACGATATTGCGGTTTACTCACAAGACATTGCGGGGGCACTCCAAGGCATAGCTTCTGAGGCCGAAAAATTCGGGATTGTTTCCGGGTATAAGCTTAACCTACAGAAGACCCAAATCATAGCCAATTATACTCCCGCCGTCACAGTTCCTGAGATTTGCAAAAGTGCCACCTATCTAGGAGTCAAGCTAACGGCCAAAATCCAAGAAATCAACAACATAAATTACAACGAACTAATTAAATCCACTATCTCACTATTAAAAAAATGGCACAGACTACCACTGAACATTATTGGTAGAATTAACTTAATTAAGATGAAGGTGCTACCTAAATTTGTGTATTTATTCCGCTCCAATTCCGTTGGCTTTAAATAACACGTTTTTCAAACAGTTAGACGGTGCATTTAGTAGCTTTATATGGGGCTATAAAAAAGCGGAGAGGTCACTGAACTCTTTGAAAAACAGTACAAATCTGGGAGGGCTTAACTTTCCCGATTTTAAACTATATTTTTGGTCTGCTTTTGTTTTGCGTATTCGCTCTTTATTAAATCAGGGCGGAGCATTTTTTTTCCATTCTTTTATGCTAAAACATGATTCCAATATGTTCCTACTACAAGTCAATGACCCCAACTACTTTAAAAGAGTAACATTCAAGACCGCAAGAGACATAGTAAAGATCTGGGATAACATACTAACTTTTTGCAAAACCACTTTTTTTCACGCTAAACTACCGCTGTGGGGCAACCCGGGCCTTCCGGGAATCTTTAACGAACATAATTCCTATAGCTGGGCAAGATGGGGTATTAGGCAACTAGGGGACTTATACGGCACGCAAGGGCCTTTAGATTTTAACACACTCAAATTGCTTTATGACCTCCCCGAGTCTATGAGATTCAAACATCGACAGATACATGACTATCTGGTGAACAAAAAACAACTATATGAGATTACTGATTGCGACATCTGGACTCACTTTTATTCCTCAACAACTAAATCGGTAATAAGTAACACTTACAGCCTTCTAATCAACTTTAAATCAAATGATTGTTCCAAACTAGCTGACAAATGGGGTAGGTTATTAGGCACAAACATTACATCGAAAGATATAGAACGTTCCCTATTAAATATTAACAACTGCGTCCATTCTTCTAGTCTAAGGCTACAGCAATTTAGAACGACTTGCATGCTATATTATACACCGGAAATCATCTCAAGATGGTCTCTTAATAACTCTGCTAATGATCACACGAAATGCCCCAAATGCTCTGCCCATGCAGCTGACTTGGTACACATGCTGTTTTCTTGCCCCACCCTTAAGGATTACTGGCTAGACATCCGCAAGGTTCTTGAAATCCGGTCAATTCAGCTCCCTTTATTCTCTGCCTCCTTTGTTCTATTAGATATCCACCCCACCCCTTTTCCTCAGGCTGCTCTGGCTTCAATTCTTATGTCTTGTGCTAAACTTACATTGGCCAGAGCTTGGATTCGCTCGGTGTGGGATTGGTGGACATTGGTAACTGAGATTTACTCAATGGAGTTTGCATTAGCGAATCTTAGGGGGACTCGGTCTTTGACGAAACATGAAAAGAACTGGGGATCATTTATGGAATAGTGCTGCTCCTCCTTTTGGTTCAATTTTGCCTATTGGGGTTTTTTCCTTTTTTTTTTTTTCTTCTTTTTTTCTTTTTCTCCTCTCTTGTAAATACATGTATTAATGTATGTCTCACTCACCAGCCTGTTCTCAAATAAAAATAATTAAAAAAAAAAAAGGATCAAAGGATCGCTATCTACACTAAAAAGGTAAGTGGATTTTACATACCCAGTTCTCTGGTTGTTGACCTGTAAGTTGGACAAAAATAAGTGGGGATAACATGTTTTACTTTAGGCACTTTACCTTCTTAATAAACTGTTGGCTAGGACTAACTGACAGAGAACCAGGTCAGCAAAGCTGTTGTAGAGCCAGAGAACCAGTTCAGCAGAGCCGTTCTAGAGCCAGAGAACCAGGTCAGCAGAGCTGCTTTAGAACCAGAGAACCAGGTCAGCAGAGCCGCTGTAGAGCCAGAGAACCAGGTCAGCAGAGCTGCTTTACAGCCGGAGAACCAGGTCAGCAGAGCTGCTCTAGATCCTAAGAACCAGGTCAGCAGAGCCGTTGCAGAGCCAGAGAACCAGGTCAGCAGAGCTGTTGTAGAGCCAGAGAACCAGGCAGCAGAGCTGCTGTAGAGCCAGAGAACCAAGTCAGCAGAGCTGCTGTCTAGCCAGAGAACCAGGTCAGCATCGCTGCTGTCTAGCCAGAGAACCAGGTCAGCATCGCTGCTGTAGAGCCAGAGAACCAGGTCAGCAGAGCTGCTTTGGAGCCAGAGAACCAGATCAGCTGAGCTGCTGTAGATCCAGAGAACCAGGTCAGCAGAGCCACTGTCAAGCCAGAGAACCAGGTCAGCAGAGCTGCTATAGAGCCAGAGAACCCTGGTTGTAATTAAGTACTAGATGCCGTATATACATTCACACTGGAGTGTTTTTCTTTTCTTTTCTTTACTTCTCTTTCTTTTTTTTTCTTTTTTCTCAGCCTTTCATAAACTTAGATGTCGTATCACTGGCAGTTAGCATGAATTAAGTTGAATTTATGCAGTATTGTGGTGCGGTCTGGATGTTTAAGATCACTTTTTCCAACTGTGTATATGTCTTGATTGTGTCTCTTTTCGGCTACATTCTGATGAGGCTCTGAGGGTTATTTATACACCTTGGCTTTAAACTGTTTGCCAACAACGTATGTGCCCTGACTGAGGGATTTCCACTGCCACAGGACATTAAGGCCCAGGAGGATTTTTTTAATCATGAATTAAATTCCTGGCTAACACCAGATGTTTCTGGCTGTAGGTCCAGGTGTCTCGCGGATTCAGCTGCTCCTGGTTTCACAACCGTTTTTCAGTTGGAAGTATTCAAGCTTCACTGGAAAACAAAAGGTGGCAACACTGCTTAAGAGCAGGATTTTCTCTGGGATATATGTGTGCGCATAGAGTGAACAGCAATCGACTGGCATCTTTAAAGCATTCTGCCAATGGCATTACAAGCTCCTAGCGCCGCCACTGAGTCACTTTTTCCCACACAAAAAGTGAAGCACCGGCAGTGCAAGGGACTTGTAAATAAGCCCCATTGTGCCCATTTGAACGCAATGAAACAGTTACGTAACCTTCACACCACGGAAAAGGTGAAATAAAGCACCAGTTTCTAAAGTTATTGCTCTTTCCACAGTTACTGGTAACTCAAGTCTCCTGCCTGAGGTCCACTACATTTATTGTAATTTAAAACTTCAGGTATCAAAATACAAAGTTGTGTAAGCTATTAGTCTTACACTGGCTGAACAACTGCCTCCTACCATTGGACTGTTACGAGTGTCTACAAATCTAAGATTCTATTTTGGGAAGTAGATGATGCACCTCATGCCTTCAACATACAACAAGCATTTGCAATTCAATAGGGCTGGCATTACTATAGGTTTGAGCTATTGGCGTTGCAAATGATAATGTTTGTTAGTTTTTGTTAAAAAATATTCCAGAAGTAGCATAAGTAATGAAATAAAATCCACGTAGACCACCAGTACCACCACCACGAACACCACTAGTACCACCACCACCAGTACCAATACCACCACCACTACCACTACCGCTACAACCACCACAAGTGCCATAACCACCACTACAATTATTACTATTACTACTCTGTGGTGATATTAATAATAATAGTGTTATTTATGGTACTGATGGAAAATTACTATTATAAATTACAATACCTGTTAATTTTTCAAAAGGCATTGCCATTTATAATACCAATAGCTCTAAAACTCGCAGTTGCGAGACCTTTTGCATTGTAAATGCTTGTTTTCTATCTCTTAGTGTGCACTTTCTAAGGGTTAAAAAGACAAAGATATCAACGTGTCTACTCCTGTAACCTCATGGAAACTCTGGGTGGGACCAGTTACTTTGCTCATCATACCATGGTTCACCAATTTATGTAGGCTTTGGCACCGCCATGGATACCAATCTGATTCTGCATCTTATTTCAATTGATTCTTGCTTTTTCTGTCATGAATATTCGTATTCATATCACGTTTTATGTTTTAGTTGCAAGCCTACCACCCACGATGGATTGATTCTAAATTCCATATCAATTGCCCTTCTTATTCTGCTTTTGAATTCCATTTAATTTCCACTATTAAGCATTTTCCATTCTCTCTTCTAATAGTTTATCAACCACCTGGCCATTTTTACTCTTTCTTTGATGAGCTTCCTCTGTTCTTTGCTGCATGCATTCATAAGCCAGTCCCTTCTCTATACAGTGGCCGGATCCCAACGTCATCCGATTTGCCTCTCTGATCATGCACCATTTCAGCTGGTTCTTGACTGGCCTGCCCCGTGCTCCAAACTTGCCAGGTGGTATTTTCCCAATTTCCTGCGTAGAGACAGACTCCTCAGGGATGAGCTAAGAAAAGCAATTACAGAGTTTTTCTACCTCAACGACCCGGAGCAAACCTCCCTAGCCAATGATTGGGACGCCTTCAAGGCAGTTATTAGGGGGAAGTGTATTGAGCTAGAGGCCACGCTTAAGATGCAATGTAAGGGAGAATGCCTTCTTCTCAAGGGTTAGCTTCGCACTGCCGAGAATGACCATAAGTCTAATCCTTCGGTCCAATCCCTCCGTAAGGTTACTCAGGTCAAAGGGAAACTTCAAGCTATCTACACTAATGGGGCTGAAAAGACCCTCCTGCGACTTCAGGAGTGCAGTTATGAGGGAGGGAACAAGGTGGGTTCGCTATTGGCACATCAGCTACGAGTGCCGCAGGAGAAGGACTACATAAAATACATAGCCGTTGGGAGAGGGAGTGTCCCACCAGAGTGAGATGGGGAAAGCCAAAGCTTTTGGGGACTTTTATCACTCCCTGTATACTGCAGACCAAATAGACATGTGAGTCCAAGATCAATACTTAGAGGCTCTTATCCTGTCCTTACCCTGTCCCAGGTTGCCACCTCTACCAGTGAGGAGTTAAGTAGCCCCATTTCCGCAGAAGAGGTCCAAAAGGCGGTCGATTCGCTTAATTCCAAAAAGGGCCCGGCCCTGACGGCCTTAATGCCCACTTCTATTGTACATTTGCTCCGGAAATAGTCCCCCGCCTGGTGACGCTCTTCAATGATATTGCGGCCACACACAAGGTGATCCCTTCGATGGGGGAGGCGCTGATCTCCGTCATCCCCAAATAAGGGAAAGACCCCTCCAACTGCACTTTTTACAGACCTGTAGTGCTCCTAAATCTGGATGCCAAGCTATATTCTAAAATTTTGTCTGCCCCCCTGGAAAACATCATGCCGTTCCTCGTGCAGCCAGACCAAGTGGGCTTTATCAAGGGGAGGCAGACCCATGATAACTTCCGGAGAGTAGTTCATATCATTGAGAAAGCACAGAGGAAGGCCATACCTGCGGTCCTTCTCTCACTCGATGTGGAGAAGGCATTTGACTTGGTTGACTGGGCCTTTATGACTCGTATCCTGCAACAGTTTGGCTTCACTGAGACCTTCATTGGAATGGTTCGGGCGAATTATTGTGCACCGCGTTCCCGGGTCATGGTAAATGGGGTCGCCTCAGAACCTTTTAACCTCTCGAGGGGCACCCAACAGGGGTGCCCTTTATCCTCCCTACTATTTACGCTCAGCATAGAACCTTTCGTGGAACATATTCGATCCAAACCGGACATGAGGGGGGGTCCCATTTGGCATGGACGGACACAAGATATCCCTCTTTGCGGATGATGTGCTTCTTCCAGTCACGAGGCCGCAATCTTCTCTCCCAGCGATCCAAACTGAACTCACCTCCTACGAAAAGGCCTCGGGCTTCAAGGTGAACCTCTCGAAATCCTTCCTCCTTAAACTCACGGTGCCAAAGGAGTCCATGCGGGCTATTGAAGGTGCGACACCTTTCCTGAGTGCGGACAAAGACATCACTTATCTTGGCATCAAACTCTTGCTAGATGGCGGACGGCATACCTCTACTGGATAGGGCGGGTCAATGCCATAAAAATGAAAGTTTTTCCGTGTTTACTAAATCTCCTTCAGGGCCTTCCGATCTCCGTGGATCGGGCGCTTTTTTCTGAACTGAAAACAATGATTACCAAGTTTATTTGGCAGGGGCAGAGAGCACGGCTCTCCAACCGAGGAAAGAGGGAGGATTGACCTTGCCTGACTTCTTGGGATACTATAGGGCAGCTGAACTTAGGGTGATTATGGAATGGTCCCTCCGAGAGTCGGAAACACTCTGACTCTATATGGATTGACAGATAACAGGGAGAATGATCTGGGATCTCTAGTGGAAACACAAACACCATCGTCCACGCAATGCCTATATCAGCACTCCTACAGCGACCACCTTAGGTTTCAATCCCGATTTTCCTACGGCGTTACGGGAAGGGCCATTTGAGGCTTGGCGGGAGGGTGGCTGTCTCATACTCTCTCATCTGTTTGAGGGGTGGAAGCTGTTAACCTTCCCGGAATGCGTTCAAGCCTTTCACCTCCAACCAGCTGAGGAATTCCACTATGTGCAGCTTAAGAATTGGGTCCTTCAACTGCAGATAAGGCAGGCCACCACTAGGGATTTACTTCCCATGGAGTAATTTGCCCAGTCCAGGGCCTCTTCAAGGGGGACCAGCTCCTTCCTTTACTCACTCATACGACCGTTGGGTTCCCATCACACCCCTAGACACCAAAGGTTTTGGGATACACTTTTAGACACCCCATTGCAGAAGAAACAATGGTCCTCACTATATAGGGATATTACCAAGTTTAATTGCGTCATGTTTTTAAGGGATGCTCATTACAAAATTATGTTCGAATAGTACCTACACCCCCAGAAGCTTCACACCATCTTCCCTAATTCCTTGGATAGGTGCTGGAGGGGCTGTGGGCTGCTGGGTGACTTTAGGCACATCTGGTGGGACTGTCCTCACATCAAGCCCTTCTGGAAGGAGGTACTTGCCCAAATCAAACTGATTTTGGGCTATCCGATTCCGGACACACTAGAACACACACTCTTGGGGATCCGGGATCCCAACTTGAAGCACCAAATGCATGGGGACCGGTCTGTAATGTGCCTGTGCCTTGGGGCTGCTAAGCTGGCTGTAGCAGCTGCGTGGAAGAAAATAGAGGCCCCCTCCCTCACTCAATGGCACGCCAGGTTGTGGCGAGCACTGGCGAAGGAGAGAATGGCAGACATCATAGAGGACTCTCACAAGGGATTTGACTATGTGTGGGCCCCCCTGGTCGAGTATCTATCTGAAGGGTTGCCTCTGTTTGCCTGTGGTCCGAGGCTGTGAGCTCTCCATCTCTTTCATATCTAGAGCTTCCATTGACTCCCTCGATTCGCTGAGGGGGCTCCTGGGATGGAGGGATCCCCTTCCCCCTGGGGCCCAGCCTTTACCTGCAACTACATTTGATTTTCACTGACTGTGACACCTTAGTTTGAATTTTTGTGTTTTCTTGTTATGAGTTGGGGGGAGGGGGAAGGGGAAGGTAGATCGCCATGGTCTTTGCGGCTCTCCCACGGGATCAAGATGATGTCTGCAATTGCGGGATCCAGGGAAAACCTGGGAGACGTACGCTGAGCATATTTAAAGTTTGCCGATTCCTAGTCCACAAATTGTATATGATACTTTAGCACACTGTAACTGTCGGCATATTTCGATGCATAGGGGTCTCCTTCCCTTGTATGATGTTTTTTTCTGTGTACTGTTATATCTTTGAAACCAATAAAAAGATATTTGACAAGAATTGGCTTGACCATTACTGTTTTTCCACCGGTCAGCAATCGTTACGATTGCCGGCCGGGCAGAGCTGGAGCATGATATGGTGCACCGTCATCCATATCATGATGCCGGGTTGTCAAGGCCTGTCCGCCATGGAAAGGCTGGCAGGAATTGCTTTGGGGCCCATTGCGGGTCCCCGGGGGTGTGGGAGGATGGAGGCTGCACTTGGGGGAACCTATTGTACCCCCTAAATTATCATGCACAAGGTGGCAGACACCGCGTGGTGCCTGCCACGTTGTGCATGGCAATGTCAAGATAGCGGATTGCGACCGCCAGGGTGGCGGTCGCATCCTAATCAGTGGTGCGGGACCGCCGCATGTCTGGCAGCCAGTCCCAGCACCGCTAGGGTGGCGGGCAGACGAAAGTACGCCCGACATCCTAATGGGGCCCTTAGTTCTTTTGGTCAAAAGTGCTATAGTAAATTAAGTAAATAAATCATAAATAAATAATATAATGCGCCTAAACATATCGTACATGTGTCATTCTAAAATTCTAAGATGCATAAAGTCCTCCTGAGACCTTATCATGATATGTTTTGCTGGTAGAGTGCAGATCCAAGCTCCTGTTGTATGCGTCTGTAATGCAGTGAATGAATTTCACCCAATATTTATCTTTGTTAGTGTTTTAAGAAACGACAGCTCTGAAAGAGAAAGAGGTAAACCCTGCCCCCTGTTTTCAAGCTCTACTATCTGAAAATAAAGCACTAAATCATATAAATATTGGGTTAAATAAATTCAATTCATGCCCTGCAGGCATATAAAAGAGGTGCTCAGCTCTGCTCTGCCTCAGCAGTATGATAAGGCCCTTGGACCTTGGGTATTTATGAAATATTCCTGCTCTAGAGTGGTTAATATTGAACTGCCTTGTGAATTAACTCACTACATAAACTGCTCAACCCATTGCAATATGTTTTTCCTCAACTTCATCATAATGAGACAGCTCTCACACATTTATTTCCTTTCCTCTCACCACCACAATCCATTTATCTCTCCTCTCAAGCTCCTTAATCTGTGCACAACGTTCAAAACTGTTGATCAGCATTTTATGTTTATGCCTTCATCCAATGATTCTTCTCCCTTCCAATCCATCGCTCTCCATGGGGTGTCTATTCATGATGGATCTCTCCACATCACCCTTGTCTTTTCCTATTTCACCTTTTTCTTCTTTGACTTCTACTTTGATAGATCTACTCATGAAACACACTTTTATTTATTTTCCCGCTCTCACACTACACCTCCGAACGCAGATATCAGACCTCCTCACAGCCATCAGAAGCTAATTGTTCCCTCATGTTCAGTAAGTTCAACAATTAAGATGATTCCATTTCCAGTCATCCTTGCTTCTAAAAACATCTTTCGACCATACCCTTTAACCGATTCCCTGTTAGGCAGCAACCTTTGCATACAGCTCTATTCTACCACTGAAATGTATTCTTTTATGTCCTTTATTGCCTCTGTTTAAGTTTACTCAATGTTGGACCTGGTATCCTTGGTGTGATTTCCCCTGTCTTTTTGCCTCTACCTCCTGTACTTTTGACTGTGTACTGGATTTCGTATTTTACTGGTTTAGGTACCCTGGGCAATTTGCCACTACTGATCAGTGCTGAAGTGCAAGGGCTCCCTAAGTAAAATGTAATTATGGTTGGTTATCCATGCTTGGCATATTTGATTTACTGGTGAGTCCCTAGTTGAGTGCACTGCGTGTGCCTAGGGCCTATACATCAAATGCTAATAGTGGGTCTGCAGCACTGATTGTGCCACCAACACCAGCAGCCTTTCAAATGTGTCCCAGACCTGCCACTGCAGTGTCTGTGCTCACTATGTTTAACTGCAATATCGACCTGGCAAGTGCACTCACATGTCAGGGCCTAACCTTCCCTTTTCTGACATGTACGTCAACCCTAAGTTAGGTTCAAGGTTCCCTCATGGGCAGGGTGCACGTATGTTAAAATTAGGACATGTACTTGTAGTTTTCAGGGTTGGACTAGCTACCGGGCATTTCTAAGTAAACAATGCAATTGTTTAGCTTTCTTTGCTTAGAAGTACATGCAGGTCCCCATCAACAAAATCAGCCCCTAACGCAGTGAAATCGGACCCCAGCTTGGCAGCCCATCAAAACGCACGGTAGCCAGTCTGGCCTTGTCTGTTTTACATGTCCTGATAGTGAAATACTGTGTATTTTGCCTTTTCACTGTAGCAAGGACTAGCTCTCCCATTGGCTATCATTGAAGCTGCCTTGTAACATGTTACACGTGTAACTTTCAATTGAGAACAGCTAGAAATTTGGAGTTTTGATTCTCTGTAATAAAGAAAGTGGTAATTTGCTTGCTTAACCATCCTGTGTGCCTCTGCCTGCTTGTGGATTCACCGTCTGGTTTTAGACTGACAGGGGCTTGTTTGTGCATTCACTCCAGACACTCACAGAAAGGGAGCTGAGGTATGCCCTGCATATGCTGATGGGCCATTCTGGGCTAGAGTAGTGGGAGGAGTAGCCACTGACACCTGAATAGGCTGTGGCTGCTCTGACCAATGCTGTCCCCACCTCCTGTAGTGAACTGAACCAGAGAGGACAGTACATGTTTAAATGAGCAAGAGAGACTTTCTGAACAAAGACTCCAAAGGAAAAAAGGGGTATAAGTAATAGAACTACAACCTCAGAACTTTAGATTACTTCTGAAATCAAGAGGACCCTCTGACAAGGAAGAAGAGCTGTGAGGCCGAGTTGACCTGCAGTTGCTGCTTCTGCTAAGGAGAAGGCAAAGACTGGATTTTGCTGTGACACTTGCTTGTGAAGATTCTTTAAGGGGTTGTGGTTGCTCGCCTTCTTTTCTGAAGTCGCAGGGACACAAAGACTTTGCCTGTAGCATCCTTGGACTCCACTGCTGGGAGTTCTGACCTTCCCTAGGGCCAAATCCAGTTTTTGGCCCTTGGAGGCTGTTCCTGCTGCAAAGAACTATCAAGAACTAGATGCCAAAACCGGATCCGAGTACTCTCTGTTGCGCTGCTCGAGATTAAGGATATTGATTGCCTTTATGAAGATTGGAGATAGATTGAAGCTTAACTTTTACGTATTTTATAAAGGAAGTGCCACAATTGGAGCTTATCTACTGGTCAGTTGAACCCAAAGAAGGTTGAGCGTGGTGGATATTTATCACACCACATGTAGATTCTCAGTCCATGCCCTGACGAAGTCTTTGGTTATTACCAATAAGACGAAACACATGTTGGCAAAAACTGTGACTGTCGGTAGCTTTGATGAAGAACTGAAGCACAAGCAAATATTACAAGATATGGAATAAAGACCAAGGATGAACACTTGCAGAAGATTATTGTGTGTTTCAATTATTGTCACGTACTATATGACTGTGGCTCAGGAAATTGATTTTGTTTTTAACTATCAAGAACTGAAGAAATCTTTCAAATCAACACTTCACCCTTCTTGCGGCTGAAATTTCCAAAGCAGCAACGACAAGCAGGAGAAAATCCTGACACAAAGACCCATGTGGCCGAAGAAACCGACGCAGGCCCTGCTGTGCATGGGATCATAGTCAAAGAGCTCAATGCAGTGCCTGTTTGCCGCCAGTGGATCGACCTCCAGCGCATCCCTGATTTCCATGCATTGTGTCTATGCACCATGCATTGCCGACGCAGCACCCGCAGACAAGAACCATCTTGGAATCTATGCATTACTTCGCCCTACAGTCCGGATTTAATGCATCACTTCTTCTGCGTGCAGCAGAACAGTTGCATGACCTACCCGAGGACTCAGGAATTGATGTGTCACTGTGTTTTACAACGCTTTCCTCCTCTGCAGCTGTTTTGCCTTCTGGACTGTGATGCATTTGAGGTACTTTGTGTAAAAATCAAGCATACATAGATTTCTATGGACAGAATTGCTTTAATCTTTTTAAAAGTCACATTTTTAGTTGTCTATGTTGGATTTTTGCTGTTTTGGTCTTGTTTGGTTCAGATAAAGAGCCTTCCTTTTTCTAAACTGGTGTGGGGTCCATTTGTAGTGTCTTCACCGTGCTAATGTGTGTGTTCAGTACAAATACTTTACACACTGCCTGAGATTAGCCTGACTGCTTGTGCCAAGCTACCCAGGGGATGAACAAGGGCTATTTTAGGTGTGTAATCCCCTTACCCCTGCTGGAAGGAAGGCTCCCTCCTTGATAAGGGTGCAAGCCAAGGCAAAGAACTCTTATTTCTAACACATCTGGTAGATCCATAACCCAGTCTACTAAAAGAGTACCATGTAATCAAGTTTCTCTTGAGTTTTTGGAATTATGATTATGCTGTACATGCCTTTAGTTCCCCCCATGACAAAATCTTCAATTTCCTTTGAAGGACAATACTCAACTTTTCCATACAAACACCTACTTCTCTTTACAGATATCAAGCAAGCTAGCTTTCATTCGGGCGCAAGTCTACAAGGCACAACACTCTCATACCTTTACCAGTCCCCACCTCACAGTTTGTCTAACATTTTGTGCTTTGCTAACCAAAACATTATCCTGCTCTAATGCCACCTCATCCTATGCTTCATTGATATTTCAAGCTGCTCCTCTGGGGCGGTACTACAATGGTCGTTTCTGGTGCGGTGCATTATGATTATGCTGTACATGCCTTTAGATCCCCCCATGACAAAATCATCAATTTCCTTTGAAGGACAATACTCAACTTTTCCATACAAACACCTACTTCTCTTTACAGATATCAAGCAAGCTAGCTTTCATTCGGGCGCAAGTCTACAAGGCACAACACTCTCATACCTCTACCAGTCCCCACCTCACAGTTTGTCTAAAATTTTTGTGCTTTGCTAACCAAAACATTATCCTGCTCTAATGCCACCTCATCCTATAGAGATAACTTGGACCCTCCTGAGGCGCAGCCGGGAGTAGAAGGAGACAGAACTATTCACTGTTTTTAAAACTTAAAATACTGTATTTTTGTCACTTAGATTTTAACTCACTCACCCCTCCTGGGACACATCCTCTGTGTGCAGGCACCTTTCCACGCTGAAAACGAGCGCTGGGAAGGGCGAAATCGCCGCATTTCCCGCCTAATTATCTCCCCTCGCCCTGATTGGGCACGCCCACTAGAGGCCACGCCCCCTAAGTCCTAGCTATAAAAACGCGCTGAACTACAAGCGAGTCAGATAACTTGGACCCTCCTGAGGCGCAGCCGGGAGTAGAAGGAGACAGAACTATTCACTGTTTTTAAAACTTAAAATACTGTATTTTTGTCACTTGGATTTTAACTCACTCACCCCTCCTGGGACACATCCTCTGTGTGCAGGCACCCTTCCACGCTGAAAACGAGCGCTGGGAAGGGCGAAATCGCCGCATTTCCCACCTAATTATCTCCCCTCGCCCTGATTGGGCACGCCCACTAGAGGCCACGCCTTCACCTATCCCCTTCTTCAAAACATGTGCATGTACCGGAAGCGCAGCGGACGAGCGCAGCGGGCGCGACGATTGCGCGCCAAAGGCGCGCATAAGGCAAGCTCGTCTGTGCTCGTCCGTGCCGAGACCGGGCCTAGGGCCACCTCCCCTATATCCCCGACTATAAAACTCAGACATTACAACTCGGAAACTCTCATGGGATTAAGACCCACCGGCAGAGATTGCCTTCAGTCCCAGTTTCATGCTGGACCCTGTGTTCAGCAATTGCGCAGATCTTACATCTAGCCTACCAATCCCCCTTCCATGGACTGACCATTTACTAGTCCCCTTCACCTGGACCACACTCAAACCCCCAACCATTAAACCCACAGTACGAATAGCCAGAGCTGGTCCCGCCTTCCAGTCGACAAATGGATGAGCAAACTCACTAGCAACCCTCCTCTCCATAATAAGGATCCACGCCTAGCTGACCAGACCTATGAAGACTGGATCACCCAATCCCTTGACAACATTCTCCCCAAAAGAAAAACCACTCTAAAACGTTCCCACAAATCGGCACCATGGTATTCAGAGGCCCTTAGGGCAAAGAAACGCCTATGCAGGAAAGCTGAAAGGAAATGGCGTCTGGACTTCTCTCCAATAGGAAAAACCCAATACCGAACGCTACTTAAAGAGTACAAAGAAGATATCAAAGCCACTCAAGCGGCATATTTTTCTAACAAAATCATGTCAGCCAAATCAAAACCTGGGGAGATTTTCCTAATAGTAAAAAATCTCTCCAAGCTACCACCCAGCCTACCTGTAACCACATCCACAGAGCATTGCAACAATGTGGCAGCCTTTTTCCACCCAAAAATTGACAAAATCTACGCCTCCCTTCCCCCCCTGGCCACCTCCGTTCCAGCCTCGACTAACACAGTCTTGGCACACCCTACCTTACAAACTCCCACTACACTAGCTCACTTCCCCCCCCTAGATCTGGCATCTCTGGAAACTGTAGCCCGGAAAGTCAAATCTGGCTCCCCCAACGACCCAGCCCCACCAGACATTATAATGTCGGCATCTCAGGTCACCCTACCCATCATAATGGACCTCCTGAATGCCTCTATCTCCTCCGGCACGGTCCCTCCTGGATGGAAACGGGCCATGTTTAAAGCACTGCTGAAGAAACCCAGTCTGGACCCATTAGACTTCAGCAACTATCGGCCAATCTCCCTGCTTCCCTGGCTGAGCAAGGTGTTGGAGAAATACATCAACAGCCTTCTGGTCACCTTGCTAGAAACCAACCAACTGCTAGACCCCACCCAGACAGGCTTCCGACCCAAGCACGGAACCGAGACCGCCCTCCTCAAGGTCACCGAGGAATCCAGAAAAATCTTGGACCAAGGAGGATCAGTGGCAGTGATCCTCCTTGACCTCAGCGCGGCCTTTGACACGGTCAGCCATGACATCCTGCTGAACCGACTGTCTAATGTTGGCGTCAAGCACCAGGCTTGGCTATGGTCCGAGTCCTTCCTGAAAGACAGATCCTTTCAGGTATTCGACGGTGAATCAGTATCTACCAGCAGACCTTTAAGGTGCGGGGTCCCACAAGGCTCCTCTTTAAGCCCGGCGCTATTTAACATTTATATGAGGCCACTGGCTAAGGTTGTTCGTCCGTATGGAGTTAAGATCATCTCCTATGTGGACGACACCCAGCTGGTGGTCTCACTGGCACATGAGGCTAACATTCCCATGAGCGGGGGACTCTGTAAATGCCTTGAGGAAGTAAAGAGCTGGATGTCTTCCTCATCACTCAAGATAAACGGGGACAAGACGGAGCTGATGCTTCTGGGTCCCGCGAATCCTAGCTCCTTCAATTCCCTGTGGCCACCCTGTCTGGGCACCATCCCAACACCCAAGGACAACATCAGGAGTCTTGGGGTGTGGCTCGATAAATCCCTGTCATTCGACACACAAGCTACCAAACTTTCCGCCACCTGTTTTGGCCTTCTTAAAATGCTCAAAAAAATTCTTCATCTTTTACCCATGGAGGCAAAGCAAGTGGCCATCCAGGGTCTGATCCAGTCCCGCCTGGACTTCAATAACGTCCTATACCTCGCTGCACCAGACTACACACTGCGGAGACTTCAAACAGTACAGAACTGTGCAGCTCGGACACTGCTCCAGCTCCCACGCCGACAATCCGTCAGAGCTAGTCTGACCAGTCTACACTGGCTGCCAGTCCGCCAAAGAATCCACTTCAAAGCCTTGTGTATTGCCCACCTGGCTTTCTGGGACAAAGGCCCAATCATCACCCGCGACCTAATCTCTCACTACCATCCAAGCAGAAACCTACGGTCAAACCAGACTTTTCTGGACACCGCACCCAGAATAAAAAGAGCCAGAGCAGGCGGTAGGACCTTCACCCATAACGCTTCCAAGCTATGGAACGCCCTCCCTCTTCATCTGAGAGCCAATTCTAATCTTACCTCATTCCGGAAACAGCTCAAGACTCTCCTTTTCAACTCCCCACAATAATTCTGGTAACTATCCCCGCCTCTGCCTATACATCTGTCGGTCCCTCAGCGCTTGGACGCCCCCGAGCATCAATCGCGCTTAATAAATCCACATACAAATACAAATACAAATCCTATGCTTCATCGATATTTCAAGCTGCTCCTCTGGGGCGGTACTACAATGGTCGTTTCTGGTGCGGTGCACAACCGAGCACCTGTTTTATGAGCCTATAGTGTGCTAAGAAAATTCATTTAACCTGATATTTCTCTGAGTTAGTGCATTATTTTCGGGTAGTAAAGCTCAGAAACAAAAGACAAGATTTGCCTCTTCTGTTTCTAAGCTGTGCTGTCAGAAATTAAAGCACTAACTTAGAGAAATATTGGGTTAAATAATTCACTTTATACCCTGCAGGCACATAAAACATGCCCTTGGACTTGGGCTGTGCCAGCAAAACCCAATATGATACTGCCCCTGGAATACATTCCCTAGCCAGGATCAAACCACATCTTTCTTGTCGCATTCACATATGCTCCCAAAACCTACCTTACAAATCTCAAACATTGTATCAGCTAATTACCATTTTCCATTCTCCCTAAGAGTTCTTGGGCATTTTCACCACCCCGTGCCTGCCTTTCTAAGCATGTAAATCGTGTATCTGTTCTCCAAATGCATGTCACTTTCTTGTTAAATGACCTACCACTCTGTGCCCCTCCAGATTGAATGTGTTTGACTGCCCCACCCATAGTAGTTGTTATCATGCGTTTGCTACTATGTAAATATAAATATCATGTACCACATTTTAACTTTCAAATTAAATAAAACATTTCCAATTTAGGAAAAAATGTCACTTAGGTAAAACAATACGTTAATAATGGCATGTGCATTATCCTTGCGTTTCAAAAACACCCCCAAATTGGGTACTCTTTTTATATGCAGGGCTTAGAAACCCCAGAAAATGCTTACATTAGTTACCGTTAATGGCTTTACTCTGAGTCCAGCTGCTTTGCTTGAAGCCATAGTCCCATCCGCCCTCCCTATGTGTACAACTGATTACAGAACGGGGTTGGTTTGAACTTGTTTACTGACAGGAAGAGCGGGGTGAGGGGTTTTTATTCTGCAGTATGGCGTGAAATTGGTGTTCTGGGGGAGTCGGGAAAGCAGTTGTGGATTCAAACGAAGGAAGGACGAAAGGGCAGTGGATATGAGGTGCCCTGTAAAAAAAACTTGCCACTGAACAAGGACAAACTGATTCTGTTAGAAGTTAAACTTACCAAAATAACTTCTTTAGATTTGAATATGTTCCTACTCAAATCTTTCATGGGGAAATATGAGGAATATTTAATTTTGATCTATAACACTTTGAAGCTCCTAATTAGTTTCTCCAACAGGTACAAATTTACATATTCAAGATATACTTTGCAGAAGCTGGAAGCCAGTGGCAAGCAATTGCTTGGATTCTTAGACATACTGAATAATTTTTATTATTCGGAAAAGTCGACAGCCTTTCAGCATAGAAACTGTCAACATTAAGATGTCAAAATTGATGCAATAAATATGGCACTGTCGATAGAAATCTTTAGAACTGCACAGATCACAGTCATCTGTTGCTAAAAAGCCGTTTCAAAACACAACGTTCTTCGAGTAACCGGGTACTTTGTAAAAGAAAAGAAGATAATCTCTTTATGACAGGGTATCAAAATGCATTCAATGGGGTGAGGAAGTTTGGGAAAAAAACTGCAATCTAACACAGGGAAAAGCAGAGACATTACCTCCACAACATTACATTACTAAGGCCCAGAATGCAAGTTATGCGTAATAGGGTAGGATATAGTCCACACCTGAGAATTTCCATTATCCCAAGGTGAGGTATTTCCTTGGTGTTATAAATACCACCTGTTCCATGTTTTGGATTCGGAAATGAAACATAACAGACAGAATGGGAAACGCCTGAACAATGCCGGTAGACCGGTAGAGCCACACATGCCTTCCAACACAAGCACAACCAAGCTTGCTTTATCCATGTATATGCCTTAATCACGCTTATGTGTGGTTAAGGCAGTGGTCGGTCTAGATGTTGGAATGTGCGGGCCCAGGAACAGAAAAGATTGGGAAAGGATGCGATGAGGTAAGTGAGGGTGGGGACAGGTATTGAGGATGATGGGGGGTAGATATTAGGGGTTGGGGTAGTTTTTAGGGCTTGGGGGGTTGTGGTAGTTTTTAGACCTCAAGGTGGCATTGGAGTACTTTGTAGGGCTCATCGGGGGGGGGTGGGCAGGGTAGTTTTACGGGTCGGGGGGTCTGGGTAGTTTTAAGGGTTTGGGGGGTCGGGTTAGTTTTAAGGGCTTAGGTGGTGGTTGGGTTAGTTTTTAGGGCTCGGTGTGGTCAGATAGTTTTGAGGTCTTAGGGGGAGTTAGGGTAGTTTTAGGGCTCATGGGGTGTCGGGGTAGTTTTTTGAGTTCAGTGGGCAGGTCAGGGTAGTTTTTTGGGCTCAGGATACATTTATGGGCTCGGAGGTCAGGGTAATTGTTAGGGCTTGGGGGCGTCGAGTTGTCTTTAGGGCTAAGGAGAGGGTCGGAGACGTTTTTAAGTCTCTGGGGGTCAGGTTAGTTTTAAGGGCTCAGGATGGGGTTGGCGTACTTTTTAGGGCTCGGGTGGGGGGTCGGGGTAGTTGTTAGGGCTAATGGCAAACGGTATAGGGTGTGATCTTTACCACGTATCCCTATACCAGTCATACCTTTAGCACAAACATGCCTCCTAAAGTCATGTGTGGTAAAGGAATACGTTGTTCAGAGGCATTCGTGGTTTAGAAAGTGTGGTGGAGGCATGCGTTCCTCTGTCATACAATCAGAATGGTTAAGGCAATGCGCAGTCTAGATGCTGGAATAAGCAGGGCTAGGAACAAGAAGGATTGGAAGAGGACACAGTGAGGTAAATGGGGCTGGGATTGGGGTCGTTTTTAAGGGTTGGGGTAGTTTTTAGGGGTTGGGTAGTTTTTAGGGCTCAGGGGGGTCGGGTAGTTTTTAGGGCTTATGGCATGGGTGACTCCTCCACGTGGACGGAGGAGCGTCGCCCCACTGCTTTCTCACTGTGCGAGAAGCAGAAGCATAAAATGGTATGCATACCATTTTATGTTTCTGCTTCCCACACTGCGAGAAAGCAGAAGAAGGGTTTGGTTGGGGGCGGGCATGTGGGTGGGTCCAGGAAGAGTGGCTAGCCCATTGTAGTGGGCGCTGACTGCAGCATGCATGGGGAAAATGGCCTTCCCATTTACGCCTGTGCGGTCGGTGTCCAAGCCGAATCACAATACTGCCATTGTAGCATTGTGATTGCCTTACAGGAGGAGAGGGAGGCTGCCTGCTTCTGCATCCTGTGATCAAAGAGAGGAGACGCGATGCGGGACCGGAGGCGAAGGTAAGTTTTTTGCTTAAAAAACCTCCCTCTTCCCCCTCCACGCGTGACTGCCCACCCCCGCAACCCCACCCCACTAGTCATGCCAGCCGCGACTGGTTTAGGGTGGGCTTAGGGTAGTTTTTGGGCTCTGGGAGGTCGGGGTAGTTTTTAGGGCTGGGTGGGGTCAGGGTAGTTTTTAGGGCTTGGAGGGGTGGGATTAGTTTTAAGGGCTCAGGGTGGGGTCGAGGTAGTTTTTAGGGCTGGGGGTAGTTGTTAGGGTTAAGGGCAGGTGGCATAGGGTGTGATCTTTACCAGACATTCCTATACCAGTCATGCCTTTACCATGAAATTGCATGGTAAAGTCATGCGTGGCAAAGGAATGCATTGTTCCGACTCATTCGTAGTTTTGGCAGCTTAGTAGAGGCATGCTTGTGTCATACAGATATGAAGAATCATTATTTTACATACCAAATTATACAGGTTCGGAATACTTTCCGGGCCTCTTCCTCCAATTAATTTCAACAGATTTGAACTGTCTGGATCTATCCAAGAAAAGGTGTAAAGGTGTAGGTATAATAACTATCACACAACTCCTTATTCCGATCTCTTTGCAAACTTCTATTTCAGCCACAGTCTTAGTAATAAGGGTCAAAGCTACTTTTCTGCAGATTTCGCAAAAGAGATATAAAAAGGCATTTGAACACTGACTCAAGCTAGTCAGCCATAACGAGATATGCGCTCTATTTTAAAATCATCTTTACTTACCTCTTTGAAATCAAAGGAAGTGGTGATATATTATGTGTACGTGAGAGAATAATCAAAGGAGAAATGGATACAAAAAAGGCCACAGATGTCATAAAGGCAGAATTGGAATAAATGCGATTGTAAGCGTATTTACTGTTGTATTGCTGCCAGCAGCCTCAGAAGAGGATCCTGGGGCCTTGGCATAAGACCTGCCAACGTGGTCATACCTCTGTGAATTCCAGTAGTTAATGGCTGGCAGCATGTTAATAGGGTCCGTTCTGATTTTCAAAAATGTTTCTATTTGATGTGCCTCTAGTCACATCTAATCAGTGTAAACACCCTGGGAGACAAAGTCCGGGGTCACCAGTGTTTTCCTCTCAATTAGAGTAGCGGATGGACTGTGGGGGGAAAATGACTAGGAGTCATGGACATCAATGTGGTAATTCAAACATCTTCATGTTGATGTCTCCTTTCTATTTGACTGCCTTGTAGGTCTTTATGCGCAAAAAGAACAGATGATGGACGGAATGCTGAACAAATGAAACATTCACCCAAAGTCATAGATCTAGGTTTAATCCATTGTTTTTTTGCTCACCACACCACCCCAGTTTGAACCCAGCCATATGCAAAGCAGTCTTGACCCTGCTACTGAACCCGGGCACATGGTGCTTGTTTCTGGTCCAGAGGGGACTTGGCCTGTCAGTTAGGGCTGGACTGCTCCCAGGGTCAAGACTGATTTGCATATGGCTGGATCCAAACTGGAATGGCATGGTGTTAGAAACGGGGATTCCCGGTTGGCTAGAGCATGTGCCAAAGCCAGGCAGAAGCTCCCGTTCTAGTCAGGGCAAGGGAGTTACACGCGGAAAATAACCCCTGCTCACCCCCTTGGTAGCTTGGCACGAGCAGTCAGGCTTATCTCAGAGGCAATGTGTAAAGCGTTTGAGCAATACACACACACAGCGGCGACACACTGGGCACACTACAAAAGAGACTCCACACAAGGTTATAAAAATAGCCTTTGTATTATGTAAAACACATTAGAGTCACCATCACAGATATATATAATGTGCCAACTGGCACCAGGTCATAATTTAAAGGGTACTATGTACAAGGCAGCGCCAATCAGGTCGCTGCCAGAACCATCACAAAAGTACAAATAATCAATATAAAACAACCAGTACCTACTGGTAAAATGATGAGGTTAGCAATATTGCAGTAAGAATCAACCACATTAGCTCGGGCATAAAATGCAAGCATCGTAGCATGACATTAGGTAAAATCACATGTGCATGAGGCATAACCACAGAACCTAATAACCTGACGTTAGGCATCCTGATAAGCATAAATGCGACATCATTAGGCATCAAAATATATTATGCAACAATCATGGGGCATAAATCACATTTGGCAATCATCAGCCTAAATAAATTATGCACACTCCTATTAGAATGGGGCATAAACTATAATCAGCACTGCACTCAGATTACCCCCATTCTATTGTAGGGCCCACATTGGTATGCAACAAAAAACATGCCCCTCGTTGGTGCTGCATGTGCTCTCGTGGTGCAGTTTTGGGCACAAACACAAGAGGCACTTAGCATAAACACATCATTTTGCAAAGCCTAATCTGCAACATCGCACCGTAGTGAACACTGGTCACAGGGTACACCTCATGAGCAATTCTTAGGCATTAGGCATAACACAATACAGTACCGCCTATAATGCATACAAACTTTAGCGCAGTGCATTCTTTCTACACCTCATTAGTAGTGTGCACACCTTATAACCACCTCTCCACTGGGCCTTACTCTCAGGCACCGTAGTGGACCTTAGTCACAGTACACATATAAATCACAGGCCGGGTCAGCGGTTACACAATATCCGTGGTACAGACCTCTGAGCTATTGCTCGTTTACCCCGATTCCCCTCCTGGTAGGTTCTTTGGGCCACGTGTCCACCTCACCATGAAGGGCGGTAATCTCCTGGGGCCCCGTCCTGGCCTCGTCCCGACCCAATCACCATAAGCAAGGGGGTGGGGCCGGAGGTATAACACACCCTCGTCTCTGAAAATAGAGAGTGCCCCCAATATCACAAAAAGTGTGCAGCTGCCAATTAACTAGCCGGGGCAGCTGGTATTATGGCAAGTCGTGGGCCACAGCTGAAAATAACCCGCCGAGTTGGTAGCAAGTGTGGGACTGCTCCTGTCTTTCAGGAGCTCCCGCCACTCACCCACCTTCAGGGAAATGGCCTCCTGGCACGTCTGGGGTCCTCTGAGCCTCTTGCAGCCCCCGGATATCCTTGACCGGAAGATGCTGCTTCCTCCTTCGTTTTGCTGCCTGGACTCAGCAACACGCGGGGCTCTCTCGTCACCACGGGAGCCCTGCACACCTCCAGGCAGTGGGTTGCCTTACTTCCTGGGAAGGCCTCGTCCGGCCCTTGGCTTCTGCGCTTGCCTCGTGGCCCCGCCAACCACCAGGCAGGCTGCCTGACTTCCTGTTTCACCGCTCGCAGACGCGGCGGCTCACTCTCTTCTCTGCAGTGCCATGCGGGGTGGGCACCCACTTTAAAGAACAGCTCCGGTGCGGGGTTGGCACCCGCCTTTTAACCCCTTCGCTGCTAGGCCTCCCCCCGTGCTAATGCTTTTTTAGGCTATTTGGGGTACTGCGCGCTTAGGCCCCAGTAACATTTTGACCACACAAGGTATCCACGCCAAATTTGCATCCTTTTCTTCCAACATCATGGGGATTTTAAAGGTACCCAGGGTTCGTTGATTCACCTGGAGGGGTCCCAGAAATTAGACAAAATACAGCTAAATTCTGTTTTTTGGGGGAATAATGGGAAAAAAGTGCTGCAAATGAAAGCTTTTAGGGAATGACAGACTTTTGTCAGAAAACCAACATTTTTTTACACAGTTTTAGCATTTTTCTCGGTCATATCCTATTTTTGCTATTATTTGTGCTTTCAACCTCCTTCCAGTTAATGGTAGAAATGAGTACGAAAGCAATAATGGATCCTGGAAAGCTATACATTTTAGAAAAGTAGACAAAACGATGAATTCAGCAAGGGGTCATTTGTGTAAATCCATCAAGGTTTCTTTATAGAAACTAACAGTTAAATATAGGAAACATAGAAAATTTGTTGAAAAAACAGCCTTTTGGGTCAACGTTTTCACTTGTAACTTCTTCTAATTATGACAGCTCTTTGAAAGCAATATACTGTTACATCTGCTGGATCTTACTGGTTGTGGGGATATAGGACTTGTAGGTTCACCAAGAACCAAACAAACCCAGAGACAAAAAATGAGCAGTGTCTTGCAATGGTTTTTTATTATGTACCGGGTATATAGCAATTATTCTGGGAAAATGAATACATGGAAAATTCATTATGAAAGACTCCTATGTATTTCGGAAATGGGAACAAAATATAGAGTTTAGAAACCGTTTATATTTGCAAATTTCCGAAATTGGGAATACTCATACTAGCATGAGAATTATCGGTCATTTTTCAAAATGACTTCTTTTTTACACATTGTCTTTCATTTGGAAGGCAGAAATGCATCGCAAGTCAATAGGTAATAGTTACTTTGCAAATCTGAATTACGCTAAGTCTCCCGATAAAAATGGTACCTCACTTGTGTAGGTAGGCATAGTGCCCACGACAGGACACGGCTCAAAACTTAACGTGAACACACCACATTTTCACAATGAAAATGTACCCTTTTTATGCAAAGTGCCTAGCTGTAGTTTTTGAACCCTAGCTCTGCCGGCACCTAGGGAAACCTAGCAAACCTATACATTTTTTAAAACTAGACACCCAGGTGAATCCAGGATGGGGTGACTTGACTGGCTCTCACCAGGTTCTGTTACTCAGAATCCCTTGCAAACCTAAAGCATTGTCAAAAAACCCATATTTTCCTCACACTTCTGTGGTGGAAAGTTCTGGAATTTGCGTGGATCCACAAATTTCCACTCACCCCGCGTTCCCCAAAGTGTTACGAGAAAAATGGTACCTCACTTGTGTGGATAGGCCTGGTGCCCGCGACAGGAAACCGCGCAAAATGCAACGTGGACACACCCCAGTTTCAGAGTGAAAAATGCCCCTTTTTTGGCAAAGTGCCTAGCTGTGGTTTTTTAACCCTAGCTCTGCCGGCACCTAGGGAAACCTAGGAAACCTATACATTTTTTAAAACTAGACACCCAGGGGAATCCAGGATGGGGTGACTTGACTGCCTCTCACCAGGTTCTTTTACCCAGAATCCCTTGCAAACCTAACAAATTGTCCCAAAAAACATACTTTCCTCACATTTCTGTGGTGGAAAGTTCTGGAATTTGCGTGGATCCACAAATTTCCACCTATCCCGCATTTCCTAAAGTCTTCCGAGAAAAATGGTACCTCACTTGTGTGGGTAGGCCTAGTGCCCGTGACAGGAAATGGCGCAAAAAGCAACGTGGACACACTTCACTTTCACTGTGAAAAATGACCCTTTTTTGGCAAAGTGCCTAGCTGTAGTTTTTTAACCCTAGCTCTGCCGGCACCTAGGGAAACCTAGCAAACCTATAGATATTTGAAAACTAGACACCCAGGGAAATCCAGGATAGGGTGACTTGACTGCCTCTCTCCAGGTTCTATTACCCAGAATCCCTTGCAAACCTAACAAATTGTAAAAAAAAAACACATTTTCCTCACATTTCTGTGGTGGAAAGTTCTGGAATTTGTGTGGATCCACAAATTTCCACCCACCCCGCATTCCCCAAAGTCTTCAGAGAAAAACGATACCTCACTTGTGTGGGTCGGCCTAGTGCCCGAAACAGGAAACAGCGCAAAACGCAACGTGGACACATCTCAATTTCGCAGTGAAAAATGACCCTTTTTTGGTAAAGTGCCTAGCTATAGTTGTTGAACCCTAGCTCTGCCGGCACCTAGGGAAACCTAGCAAACCTATACATTTTTAAAAACTAGACACCCAGGGGAATCCAGGATGGGGTGACTTGACCGCCTCTCACCAGGTTCTGTTACCCAGACTCCCTTGCAAACCTAACAAATTGTCAAACAAAACACATTTTCCTCACATTTCTGTGGTGGAAAGTTCTGGAATCTGCGTGGATCCACAAATTTCCACTCGCCCCGTGTTCCCCAAAGTCTTCCAAGAAAAATGGTACCTCACTTGTGTGGGTCGGCCTAGTGCCCGCAACAGGAAACGGTGCAAAATGTAACATGGACACACCTCAATTTCGCAGTGAAAAATGACCCTTTTTTGGCAAAGTGCCTAGCTGTAGTTTTTTAACCCTAGCTCTACCGGCACGTAGGGAAACCTAGAAAACCTATACATTTTTTAAAACTACACACCCCGGGGAATCCAGGATGTGGTGAGTTGACTGCCGCTCTCCAGGTTCTGTTACCCAGAATCCCTTGCAAACCTACAAAATTATCTAAAAAAACACATTTTCCTCACATTTCTGTGGTGGAAAGTTCTGGAATCTGCGTGGATCCACAAATTTACAACCACCCCGCATTCCCCAAAGTCTTCGGGGAACAATGGCACCTCACTTGTGTGGGTAGACATAGTGCCCGCGACAGGAAACGGTGCAAAACACAACATGGACACACCACAATTTTGCAGCGAAAAATTACCCTTTTTTGGCAAAGTGCCTAGCTGTAGTTTTTTAACCATAGCTCTGCCGGCACATAGGGAAACCTAGCAAACCTATACATTTTGGAAAACTAGACACCCTGGGGAATCCAGGATGGGGTGACTTGACTGCCTCTCACTAGGGACTGTTACCCAAAATCCCTTGCAAACCTAAACAATTGTCCAAAAAACCCACATTTTCTGCACATTTCTGTGGTGCAAAGTTCTGGAATCTGCGTGGATCCACAAATTTCCATCCACCCTGCGTTCCCCAAAGTCTTCCAAGAAAAATGGCACCTCACTTGTGTGGGTAGGTATAGTGCCCGCAACAGTAAACGGTGCAAAACGCAACATGGACACACCTCAATTTCGCAGTGAAAAATGTAGGCCTGGGCGAAAATTCAGTTCAGGTCGCGGAAATTGCAATAATTTAACATTTTCGCATTCCGCGGAGAGCGCGAAAATGTCAAAATTTCCGCAATCCGCATCTTACCGGAAATTTTTTTCTTGCTCACGCTGTAAAAAAATACATTCTCGCGTGCGCGCGATCGCCTTACCTGAATCCCCGCGTTCGCCGACAAGTTTTCCCGATCCGGTCGCGTTCTCCACGAGATGTTGGATTGTTGGTAGCCATTTGCCTGTCTCGCGACAGTTCGCGCCCGCATTAACGTCATTTGTCGCGCGATCATGTTCTCACGATAGTGCACCGCGAGAGTATGAGATGATTGAGATCTCGATCACGTAATTCTCCACCGCGAGCGAGAGCGTGAGGACGCGGGCACGTCATATCGAATGTGACCGGGCGGGACAAGTGAAAACAAGATGGCCGCGCCTGTGAGCAACTGCATGGGTAAGTTGGTGAGCCGCGATCAGGCAGGAAATACCGCTAACGGGCGGGAAAAAAACTTCTGCGTCTTTAACATTTTCGCGACACTTTGCTAAAAAGGGTCATTTTTAACTGTGAAACTGTGGTGTGTCCATGTTGCGTTTTGCGCCATTTCCTGTTGCAGGCACTATGCCTACCCACTCAAGTGAGGTACCATTTTTCCAGGGAGGTACGGCTTGCGTGGATCCCCCAACATTTCCTTACCCAGAATCCCCGTGTGAGAAGCCCAATTACCGGCGACAGGCAGGGGCCCAAGACATATTGAGGCGACATCAAAATTGCCTAACACCAAACAACCTGGTTTTGCAAGGGGGGTCACCTGGGTTTTTGGCCCCGTGCTCAGCGGCCATCTAGAGAAACCTACCAAACCCACACATTTCTGAAAACTAGACACCCCAGGTATTCCATAGAGGTATGGCTTGCGTGGATCCCCCAACGTTTCCTTACCCAGAATCCCCTGCAAACCTCAAATTTAGCTGAAAAAATCACTTTTTCCACACATTTTTGTGTGGGAAAGTTGTGGCATCACCAAGCTGACACAAATTTCCTACCACCCAGCGTTCCCCCAGGTCTCTCGAGAACAATGGTGCCTCACTCGTGTGGGAGGCCCAAGTACCCGCGACAGGCAAGGGCCCAAAACGCATTGAGGTGACATCAAAATTGCCTATCACCAAACAACCTGGTTTTGCAAGGGGGGGTCACCTGGGTTTTTGGCCCTGTGCTCGGCAGCCATCTAGGAAAACCTACCAAACCCACATATTTCTGAAAACTAGACACCCAGGGGATTCCAGGGAGGTATGGATTGCGTGGATCCCCAATGTTTCCTTACCCAGAATCCCCTGCAAACCTCAATTTCAGCTGAAAAAATCATCACTTTTTCACACATTTGTGTGTGGGAAAGTTGTGGAATCACCGGGTCTCCCAATAAAAATGGTGCCTCACTCGTGTGGGAGGCCCAAGTACCCGCGACAGGCAAGGGCCCAAAACATAGGTTAAACCCAAGAAATTTGTGGGAGTCCACTGGGTAGCTCTAGAGTGGGTCTTAAGGCTGGCACTGTTGTCCCTCAAAAACTGTTCAGCATACAAATTAGTCTGCTCAACAATCTCTGCCAAAAATACATCGTCCATAAACAACTGAAAAAAATATATCGGCAAAAGGTTTTCAGTATTCACTCTACACCCTTGAACACCAGTAAAGTCTGGCAATGCCGGCTGCACCATGCCTGGGGCAGCCCAGACGTCAGCACTTTCAACGGAAAGCCTTGCAGCCCCAGGCTGCAGCCCAGATGCCTCTTGCCGCACTATACCAACGGGAAGCCTTTCAGCCCCAGGCTGCAGCCCAGATGCCTCTTGCCGCACTGTCGGCACATCAATGTCCTCCTCTAACATAGGCACTTCATCCGCACTAAGAGTAGCTTCATCCACACTGAGAGTAGCTTCATCATCCGATGATGCCATGGGGAGAGAAAACTCACTGCCTGAAACTTCCCCTCCCACCTCTGCCTCAGAATCAGAGTCAGTCTCTGGACCATGGTCGGAGGAAGACTCAAAAAGCATACCAACAACCTGCTGAGCAGTAATCCTATGGCTAGCCATTACCCTTACTAAGAAAGGAGACTGCACAAACAAGTCAACAACAACCAACTCTGTGGGGGCACGATCGATACCCCAGGGGGGGAGCGCCAGCGAATCCCCCAGGGGCTGTGCTCATGATGGAGCGGTTCCATCATAACCATAGCCCAACCGATGCTCATGACGAAACCACTCTGTCATGAGCATCGAAGGGGCTAAAATTGGCATTAAGCGGAGTAGGGTCCCGTTTAGTGAGCACAAATACACGGGTGGGCACCCGCACTTTAAAAGTGCAGACACGCGGGCTGCGCACCCACCTTCAAAATAGGCACAAAGCAGGGTGGGCTCCTGTTTAGGGAGCACAAATACGCTGGGTGGGCTCCCGCTCTCCTTGGGCCGCACAGGGGGAAATCCCACACGCCAGGATTCCCTCAAATCTGCAGGATCCACGCTCATTCTTCCTGGCAATTTAAATGTAGCGCTCACGAGGCGCTAGGTAGCAGGCAGGAAAGTCCTTGGGGCTGGAATAAAGTTGAGGATGACAATTGAGAGGCAAGGCTGGGCAAGGTCAGCAGACCAGGGGACAGCACACTATGCAGAGCAGCAATTTCGAAGAACAGTCAGGCACAACAAAGAGGCAATCTTTCCAGTGCAGCAGCCTTTACTCCTGCAGAGTCTCTTCCTGGGTCCAGCAGATGCAAAAGTCCTTGGTTCAGTCAGGCAGGCCAACACGCAGGGACCCTCAGGAGCAGCAGCTAGGTCCCACGTCGGTTCCTCCTGGCAAAGTGTCCCCTCCAAGTCAGCACAAGCACAACCTCATGGGGTCAAAGCCCCTGTATTTATACACCCTTCTACCCTGCTACTAGAAAGGGGCAGAAGCTTCTGGAAGGGTCTATGGGGAAACCAGTTCCAACTGGTTTTGGGGGAGTGTAGAGCACTTTGTTTACCAGGCTTCCCTCCTTCCTTTGTGAACTGGGGTTTGGCAATCAGGGGGCGGAGCCAGCATTGTACAGGGCATGCACAGACCGATTCAGGGACACCAAACTTCTCCTCCCACTGCTTCAATTGAAGATCTCCTATTCAGCCTGACACTGACTGACCCTGCCCTCCCTGGAGCCACCCACACCTCACCAGCCCCGGTCACTTCTAGAACCAGACATGCAATGCACATCAGGCAGGCGGCACACAGCACACAGGAATGCCAACTTCTAAAAGTGGCATTCCTAAAGTAGTGAAAATAAATCTGCGCACAACATTGCGCAGCATTTATTATTTCCATTCCAATCATACCAAACATGACATATTTATTTTGTTTCATTTAGGAGTTATCCTATATGGGGGGTTCCCAATGTTAGCCTATAGAGGGCAGAGAGCACATGCACTTTGCACGACTCACCAGTGCTAAAGTGACCAGAGTCCTAAAACCACCAACACCATGTTAGAAAAAAGGCTAGGAGGAAGGCAAAAAGTTGAGAGATGACCCTGCAAAAAGGGGCAAGTCCAACACATGGTAAGCAAGAAGAAAAGTAACTTAGGCCCAGATCTATGTACTGGGTTGAATGTTTGACATTATTCAGTATTCCGTCCATCAATTGTTCTTTTTGCATTTTTAGTTTTTCACGGCTGAACTTGGAGCTGTCCGACACTCCAAGGCCTTGGGAACCTGTGGGACTGCCCAGACATTGCACCTCAGAATTACTTATATGTGGTGTGCAGGCCCCTATATAAAGGGGCCTCCATTGAATTTATTTTTTGCCAGATGTTGTGTATGCTCCACAGAGAGGTTAAATCCAGGGTAAACCAAACAGCCTTAGGGGTGATGGTCTTGTGTCAAATGCTTTCCCAAGCCTCTGGCAGTTCACAAAATGTTGTTTTATATAGTTCGTTTTATTAAACTGCTGCATCATGCACCATCACAACAATACATACATATATCTTAATCTGGCGATAGAACAATACAATTCCAATCAGCAACTGTGTGACCTTAATGATTCCCAAGCCCTCTATGTATAAGCATCCCCTGTGTTGACTCTCCCCCTCTAACCCTAACCCCCTAAGTTCTGTATTTCTCACAAGCACACCAAATCTTCTCCCATTTCATTGGCCATCCCCTGCTCTGGTAAACTACTTTCTCCACTTGCTGGCACCAATCTAAACCTTCTTTATAGTCTTTGATCTTTGGGGTATCTGTGCCCCCACCAGGCCGTAGCAAGGCTCCTCTTTGCCACCCCAGCTGCTAACATTAGCCAGACCTCAGTGTGTTTAGGCCATGTTGTCTTCCCAGTTGCTCCCAACAGGTGCCACCTTGCTTCTGCTGGGACCTTAAGACTTACTACAGTAGTCATTATCTGGACCACAGTCCAGTATCTTTGAATTTTGGGGCATTTCCAGATAATATGAAAAAAGGAGCCCATTTCTTCACAACCCCTAGCACACTGGCCCTATTTTGTGTTGGAGCATCCGAGAAGTGCATGATCTGTGTAGGATTCTGAGTTGGATCAATCGGAACTGAGTTCATATAGCACTTTCCCTAGGGCTCTGTAGGGCATCAGACCAATCATCGTCCTCGAATAGACTAACATCTGTTTCCCATGCTTCCCTCAGAGGGCCCAAAGGATCCGGCAAATTATTCATTATTTTACAATAAGTTAACGAGATGTCCTTGTCTGCTAACGGATCAAGTAGTAATCTATCGTCTAGCTGGGACCAATCAGTCAAAGTTCTCCCTCCGTTATATGGAATCGTTAGGCATGTTTCAACTACAGATAACGGAATCGTTCTCTGTCGGTCATCTGAAGTTCTGCATTGTTAGATCTGGGGGTCTCTGGTTGGCAGGGTAGGTACTACTGTCCAAGTAGGGACCCTTGCTTCTAGTCAGGGAAAGGGGGATACACTGTTAAGATAACCCCTGCTCACCATCTAGGTAGCTTGGCCTGAGCAGTCTAGGCTATCAAAGGCACTGTGTAAAGTATTTGTACCAACACTCACAGTAACACAGTGAAAACACTACAGATTTACTCCACACCAGTTTTAGAAAAATAAGGTATCTTTACTAAAAACTTCACAAGACCAAATACTACAGAAAAACCAACATACAATTAAAAAGGTTACTTTAAAGATAGTTCAAGAGTTTGTAGAAAGTACTCCAGGATGTAAAAATCAGTGTCCTGCACAATGCGACTTTCAATGCACAAAATGCGACACTCTCGTGCCCAACAGTACCTGTAGTTGCGCTAAGGTTCCCAAAAGCTATAACAATGAAGATGGCAAAGGTGATGCGATACTCCTGAGACCTTGGGGAGGCTTTGCAGCAGCCCTGCTTCACGCAGCTGAGGTGGATGCGCCGGCTCCGATCTGTAGGGGGAGGATGCAATTACTTTGGCTTTCGTTGCGTCGGTTTCTTAGGGGGAAGCTTCACGCACAGGTACGGTGTGACGCTCTTCGATGGGGTGAGATGCGCGGCATTTACTTCTGGCGCCGCAACCCTCGATGCGCCACGGGACGGGACTCTGCGTCGACGCACGCAGCGACTGGATACTTTCACGCAGTGGTGCGGCCCGCAAACTGGTTCTGCGACGACCTTCGCAGTGTCAGGAATCTTCACACACCGGGACGATGCTTGACTCACTCGACAATGCGGGGACTCCGGGTGCTGCGATGACGCCGCAATGAAATTCTTCTTGCACTCTCGATCTTGCGACTCGCAACCGGACGAAGCGACCCTCAAACGGATGATGCGATGTGTACCAGTTACTCTTGTTCACGCTTTCTGCTTTCCAGCTCCCAAACACAGCAAAATGACCTCCTCAGTCCCCAAGACTAGGCAAGCACTCCAAGACAGGTCAGAACTCCCTCAGTAGAGTTCCAGGGGAGCTGGTGGTGAAGTCCTTTTGTTTCTGGGACTTCTTAACAGGGAGCCAGCTCTTCTCAGGCCCTTGGAGATCAGACTCAAAAGAAGGGGACACAGCAGAGTCCTTCCCCTCTCCTTGGCAGCAAAGCAAAACAGCAAGCAGGCAGTTTTCTCCTCATCAGTTCCTTCCAGCTTTCTCCTTGGCAGAGGTTCCTTCCTAGTCCCACAGTGATCTAAAGTTTAGGTGTCTGAGGTCCTCTTCTTATACCCCTTCAAGTCTTTGTCTCTCTTTGTTTCAGTGGGGGGATTCCCCTGCTCAAACCGGTTCCTGGGTATGCTCTGCCCTGGAGCACCTGGTTCCTTTCAGAATGAGGGGCAAGGTCGTTAGACGCTCAGCAGGAGGTGGAGCCTTCTTTGTGCTGGCAGAGGCAGAGTCCTCAGCCGGGCCAGCAGGGGGTGGAGCCGGCATTGTGCTGGCAGAGGCATCCCTACTCAAACCCAGGGGCTACTCCTCCCACCCATTTAGAGCAGGTCTCCCTATTCACCCTGCTGCTGACTCATCCAGACTCCTGGAGCCACCTAGCCCATCACATGACACCAGTCAGCCAATCTCAACACAGGCACACAGGAAGGTTAAACAGGAGAATAGCTACTTTCTAAAAAGAGCTATTCTCACACAGTGAATTTAAAAACCATCTTGCTAAAAAGATGTATAATTAAATTCTGAACACAAAGATACCAAACTTGGATTTTCTATCTTGCCTTTAGGGGAAGATAGGCATGTAAACAGCCTCCCCCATTCTGTCCTATGGGCAAGATAGCCTCGCAGCAGTGAAAAACGAAAATGGCTGTAATTTACTACCAGGACATGTTACACACCTCAGTACATGCCCTACCTTTCAGATACACTGCACCCAGCCCAGGGGGTACCTAGGGCCACCATGGGGATGCCTGACATGTACAGAAAGGGAAGAATAAGGCCTGGTCAGTGGTTGCACTGGCCGGGTCGACATGGCAGTCCTGGACTGCACATAGTCACTGCAAGCAGGCCTAAGACATTATTTTAGGGCTACTCATGTGGGTGGCACAATCAGTGCTGCAGGCCCACTAGTAGCATTTGAATCACCAGCCCTGGCACACTTAGTGCACTTTACTAGGGGCTGACAGGTGAAACAAATATACCAATCATGGATAACCAATCAATATAACAATTTATACAGGAGCATATGCACTTTAGCACTGATCAGCAGTGGTAAAGTGCCCAGAGTCCTATTGCCAACAACCACGGGTCAGAAAAAATAAAGGAGGAAGAAGCAAAAAGTTTGGGGATAACCCTGCAAAAAGGGCCATTTCCAGCATGCATGCATTTCTTCGGATTTAACCATTGTTACCTTTCGCCAAACCTCTCCTAAGCTGTCTATCCCAATGAGGCCCCACTTACGAAAGCCCCGCAGCCTCCTCACTTCGTCCAACCGATCACAGATCACAGTCCCAGAGTGGGGTTTGTTCTGTCAGTTTGGCCTCCCATCCTACTAGTTTTGTAGCCACTTGCCATGCCTGTGATACTGGCATTTTATGTATAGGAAGAGTTCTCTCATGGTCTTTACGATACAGTGCAGCCTGGTACCCTCCGTTTCCCACAGCATGGCGGTCCAGCCGGTAGGCAGGTTTTGCATTGGGTGTAAAGACCAAATCATTGATAATTATGAGCTGGGACACAAGCTAATAGCTCCTGACATCTGGGACTGCTATTCCCCCTTCCTATGCTTCTCGCTGTAGCTTGTGCAACGCAATTCATGGGTTTCCCCCATACCATAATAGAGTGTGCAACTCCCCTTCAAATGCTCGAAGGAACATACTCGGGTGTGGGGTGTTCTGAAATGCATATAGAAGGCACAGGAGGGCCATCATCTTGAACAGAATGGCTCAACCCATGAGGGTAACCGGGAGCTGTCTCCAGTGACTCACATTTCCTCGTAGCTCTGGGAGTTTTCGTTCAGGACCAGGAATTCCCTTTCCGACTTGGTTATCCAAATCCCTAAGTATTTGAATTTGTCTTTTTGGGTCAGGGCTCCACTGGCTGATGTGAGAGGTGGGATCTCTCCGGCCTGGGGAAAAATTAGCAACTTGTCCCAATGTATCTGGTAGCCCAAGTACCTGCCACAAGTTTGAAAAATATGTATGAGTCAGTGGAATGTCTGGCGAGGTTTGTGTGTATACCGCAGAATATCATCCACATAAAAGGAGATTTGTTCCTCCCAGCCTCGCCCAAAGTCTATACAGTGTACAAGAGGGTCTCTATGCACCCACGCTGCGAGCAGCTTGAGTGCCTTTGCAAAAATCATAGGGGAAAGTGGGCAGCCATGACGTGTGCCCCTATGTAGTGTAAAGGGCCTGGACCCCATCCCGTTCACATCAACTATTGACAGCGGATCAGAATACAGCTGGTGTACCCTGGCACAGAACTTTTAACCAAAACTGAGTCTTGATAATACCGCTAACAGGTATGGCCATTTGATGCTATAGAACGCCATACTTGCATTCAATGTATGTATGTATTATATTCTTATTGAGCGCAACTGCCACCCCAAGGGTATCCTGGCGCTTGACCTTCAATAGTTCATCAGATCTAGTACACTACATTGCTCTAGGAAAGAGAAAGGTCTTTCAACTCTTTTTTAAAGGAATTACTATCTTGCTTGCACCTTAGCGACAGCGGAAGGGTATTACACCACTTAGCTGCTGCAAAGCCAAAAGCGCGGCCACCCATCCTCACTCTGACAAATTTAGGAACATTTATCAGGAACGTCGAAGAGGATCTTAGGGGTCTAGCAGCCTGATACCAGGAAAAAACATTTTGGAGTGGCAGAGGTCCCATTCCATGCAATGCTCTAAAAACAATGCATGCGGCCTTGAAAAGAATACGCTGCTGAACAGGCAGCCAATGAAGGTCAAATAATGCTGCTGAGGATGATGCGGAGCGTGGTCGGGCTAGGGCCAGTTTGGCTGCCATGTTTTGAACCCTCTGCAGCCTAGCTACCAAAAACTTAGGAGCCCCTAGAAGCAGTGCGTTGCAGTAGTCTAATCTACTGAGTATCGTACTACGCACCACCTCTGCTCGAGCTCCCCAAGGGAGCAATGGCAGGATTTTACGTAGGGCTCGAAGTAGGCCCATACAAGTTGCTGTGGTCTTATTTACAGAGATGTCAAGCTGCAGACTAGGTTCAAACATGACCCCCAAATTGCGGGCCGACTCAGCAGCTGTCACAGTGCCTAAAATAGAAGGTGGCCAGAAATCCCCAGGCAACGGGCGAGAGGGCCGGTCCAAGGAGCAGTGAAGCACCTCGGTTTTTGCCCCATTAAATTGGAGCGAATTAAACCGAAGCCATTCTGCAGTTTCCGACATACACTGATGAAAAGTGTCCCTCGAGACTGCCCCCTTACCCTCAAAAGTAAAAATCAGTTGCGTATCATCGGCGTAGTTTATAACTGAAATGCCGAAAGATTTTATCAAACTGATTAGGGGTCGAAGGTACAGATTAAAAAGGATCGGGCTGATCGGGGATCCCTGTGGCACACCCTGCTTCACCTGACGTATAGCTGAACGAAAAGGTGGTAATGCAACCGCTTGTTGCCTATTATCAAGATAGCACTGTGCTGGCTTCAGCCGGTCAGGACTCAGTTATGGACATAACTCCATATAGGCGTCAGAGATTTAGCCTGGAACTCCTAAGTGGCATGAACCCGGATGGGTCTGGATGAATTATTGTGAAAATAATGGGATGCAACCGATTAGCCAGCACCTTAGCTAGTACCTTTGCCTCGAAGTTCAGGAGGGAGATGGGTCTGTATGAACTATATAACTCAGGGGGTCTACCTTTCTTTGGAATAACCATTATGGTGACCATTCTTAAATCCTCTGACAGCCGTCCCTCCTCCTTTGCCGCCTGGAACATAATTAGCATTGGTTGGGCTATTGTGTCTGCTACACATTTATATAATACGGAGGGAAGTCCATTTGGACCCGGTGCCTTCCCAGATTGAAGGTCTTTAATGACCTCTACATTATCTTCTCTTGTTTGGTTGCAGTCAATCGCTTCCCTATCTTTTACCAAGAGCTCCAACAGAGAGATATCTTTAAGTAAATCAGCACAGTCTTCAACCGTCTTATCAGTGGCGGACTGATATAGTTCCTCATAATTTGCTGTGAAGCCCTCAGCTATTTGTATTCTGGACCGGCATGTGCCGCTGTCTGATGCCTGGAGCTCCAGCACCCAACTTCGGTCCTTGTCCCTCCTCTCTAACCATGCTATTAATGTATTAGCTTTATCGCCTAGGACATATAGGCGCCTCTGTGTAGCAACCATGTGCATCCGGGCTGCTTCTTCCCCAAAGTCTCTGAGTTCCCTCTGTTTGAGGTGTAGCTTATGTCCCTGTTCGGGGTCCAGTGTGCCCTCCCCCCATCTGCAACTCCAAGGTGGTAATTTATTGTTCTAGTTCAGTGCAGCGGGAAAAGCGTTCCTTTCTCTTACCCCCAATCACTGCCTGGTCGTAGCCCTGTGCCACAGCTTTATTTGCCTCTAACAGTGTGCAGTGAGATCTTACCAAGCCAGAGTTTTTTTCAAAGTACAGTTTCGATCACTTCCTGAACTTTTCTTGGAACTCTTGGTTCTTAAAATACCAGGGGTCAATGCATGGAGGGAGAGTATAATCTCGGAAGGGGCCTTGCAGACTTACCTCCACGGGGAAGTCGTCCGATATGCTCCTTGCTTTATGTCATGCATCGCGGAAGTGACCCTTGTGCATGCACAGTGTGAAAAAATAATCCAATCTAGACCCACTGCTGTGTGTGGCTGAAACATTTAGTTCCCTGGAATTTTAGTGTATTTTCAAACAGGTTGTGAACAGTCCCCAAAGCCAGCCTCATGTAGGCGAATAATTGGGTGGAAGACATGTCACAGTAAGCAGAACCCAACACCACTGCAGTACCACCATCAATTCTTGACATGTGAGCATGACAGAATATGATAGCAAGTATCGCCCTGCCCATTCTAACATGGCATCTGTTAAACTGGCTGTTGGTGGATTCACATCATCTGATTGACAGTATTTTTGTCTCAGCCCCAATCTAATAATGGGCAACTTACAGGCAGTTTGCACAATCCTCCTCTGCCAAGGTATACAAAGGCTAAACAGACTTAGGGCGATCAGGATATTCCTTGAATTAGCTTGATCGTTGTATATTTTACAATAGGTTCTTCTTAAAGTGTGAAGGAGCAGAATAAGAACCGCCTTAGACAAGACTTCATCTTCGTGAATTTGCGGATGGCATGGCAAGTATGCACAGTGAGTTCTAATATGTATTCAATTTCTTAATAAGTAAACTGAAGCCATTTATCCAGTATAGAATTAAAGAATGAGGGCCATATGTAGAAAATTTCTATTTACCGATTCATAAATACCGAATTTTACCGATTCGGTATTTATGAATCGGTAAATAGAATGTAGGTAAACATTCGGTAATTATTACCGAATCGGTAATATTCGGTATTACCGATTCGGTATTTACCGAATCGGTAATAATGCATCCCTTCCCATTCATTCCTATGGGCCTGAAGGCCCATAGGAATGAATGGGAAGCCATTCACTATTACCGATTCGGTAAATACCGAATCGGTGATAGGGGGAGCATATTCATGGGTGGCAGGGTGTCACATTGACACCCTGTTGCACCCCTGAATCGTGCATGTGTACACATGTGACACACATACATGCCCTAAGGGCATGTATGTCTGCCACATGGCACTTTTAAACAAGCATTGGCATAGCCAATAGGTCTCGCCTTTGGGACCTTATAAGTGTTTAGCCATGCAACAGTTGATGTTGTTGCACCAAGGATATTGTGCTGCATAACTAAATACTTCTAAGGTCCCAAAAGCGGACCTATTAGCTATGCCAATGCTTGTTATATTTTGTAGAGCGCAGCGGTCACCATAATAGGGTTTCTTGGTGCTGGTGTCGGCTTTTTAACATTTTACGAAATGACGTCAGGTTATCTAGACTAAGAGAGGACAGAAAATGGCAGAATATTCCAGTGCCTGGTTGCAGCCACAGTAAAGACCCAGTCAGTCATGAGGTGGGCCTTTGGTAAACCTGATTTATGGCATTAAAATTGTGGATTGCATTATAACCCACCTAGGAGGCACCTTGACTAACCACTGGGAAGTCTAAGCTGAAATTACAACCTGTTGACTGAATATCACGATGAGGACTAGGGAGGTATGACTGACATAAGGATGTCTGGGGTGCCATAGCTAGAAAGCAAGTTTACAAACCGTCACAAAGCTCACCCCTGTGTTGTCTAATTTTAACTGTTCATGTCCTGCAGAATGCCTCAAGGAAGGTCTTGTCGTCTGCACTGCCTCCAGCTCCTAATTCCCTGCATGTGTACCGGTAGGTCCCAACCCCCAGCTCGTCGCCATGGAAATGAACACAGTAACCACCAGATGACATGGAGTTGTACTAATGACATGTAATTGATAAATTAGCAGTCCGTAAATTTAAGCAGAACCTCTAAGGTAGAATCATAGGCAGCTGTTTAAATCCGCCTCTGGGGTTCTAATGTCTCAGGAAGTCGCTGAACGTCGTGAATCAATCAGGATGAAGATTAATAACGTCTTATTAACTTTAAAAACAGAACAGAAGAAATGAAATAGTCGTGAGGTCCTTGGGACAGAGACAGCGAGAATAAGGGACACTGGCAGCTTAGCTACAAGGATTTCGGGTAGAAGCACAGAAAAATACAGTTGCGCTTACAGGACAGAAAGAATTGGAAAACGTGAAAAGTTCCACTGCACTCCTGAATTAGGCTCCCTGACCTCCTAAATCGCCCCATGTACGTCCATGATTAATACATCTTAAACAGCTGAAACACAAAGGAGAGGGCATATCGCCTTACAGCATATGAAGTATCGCCTACTTATTTATCCACAATTGGTTACCTTATCAAGTAGCTAACTTAAAAATCTCACAACACTAGACAGCTATGGGGGCGAATACATTTATCACCATGCTACTGCTGTTACACAAAACGGGGTCATAGTTTTGTAATATTTCTGTGGCTAGCAGGTACAATGGAAGGAAGGTGGGCGTGCAACTTGCTCTGATATGTTCAGCTGAATGAATATTCCCCTCAATGTATTCAGATTACTAGCATTTTAACATGGGCTGTGATGTGGATAAAATGCGTTTTGAGGTGCATTTATTCGGTCTCCAGGATAGCCGCCAACACACCTCACTTAAAAACAAGTATTGACAAGGTCAATCGATCTGGTATTGGTTGTAAGCCTCTTTACTTTGTCAATGCTTGTTTTGTCACGCAGTCCAATTGAAAGACTGATCTTTCACTTGGAGTGCACGACAACACAAGCATTGACATTCACTTACAGTGAAGGTAGCCAATAGCATTTTCCTTTAACCCCTAGTGCTCCACGTTATAAAAGGAAAATACATAGCCAACAGATTTTAATTCCCAATGTTACGTAGGACCATAGAATGTCCTCCGTGCTTTTGGTGTAGATTTAAGAGGTTTAAGAAATGTAACATTATTTGGAAGTAGGGCAAATGTGCGTTTTATTATGGGCGTGCGAATACGTGTTTATTTTAAGATTTGCTATGATGTATGACTAAGGCTGGGGATCTTCCCAAACTAGTATACACGTACATCCCAAGCTCGGAAAATAGTTTTTGAAAGTTTTGTAAGATTGAGCCTCATAATGGGTTTGGTTGCAGCACAGCCCTGCTGTAGTAAATACACAAGCAGGTAAAGCAGCTCAGACAGGAATGCTAAAAAGACCACCCCTCCATCACACTATTCTAACTCTGCATGACCAAGCAAGGAAGACGCGTCAACCCGGGGCTTTTTATCCCCTCACGAACAATGCATTTCACATATCACAGCTACCTTCACCATAGGTGACTGTATTTTGGTCTTTCACTTTGCCTAAAAAAAAAAAAGGACTGACAACGCAGAGAGGCTGACAGCAAAGCCAGATGGGCTGGCTTTGCCAATGCTTGTTTTTAAGGTGAGGTGCGCGAGCTGATGTCTTGGAGTTTTAAGTCCACATGACAGCCACAGCCAATGTTAAACTACCAGTACTTAGCATCGCATTTTTAAGGGATAATATGCCATGGGACCAAGTTCTACTGCACGCAGCGCAATTCAAGGACGAGACAGTCCAACAGCTTCTCCCCACTAAAGTATAGTTCCAAATATTTGGTAGGCTCTATCCATTTAGATTAAACCAACAATTCAGATAGCGAAATAAGGCGAAACATGAATGAGTCAAATACAGTACCTTAATATTTCCTCTTTTATTATATAAATATCAGTGTATCCTTTACCGTAAGAATATAAAATGTTTTAAGAGGATCTTTTTTGTACAAATTCACAAACAAGTACAATTCGCCTGTAGGGATTTGATGTGGGGAAACTTTCAAGGGTTTGTGCCGTTACGGTTTACAAACACAAGTGGTGCGCACGCAGCAGCGCTCCAAGTGAAAGTAATCAGAAAGCTGGCAGCTGTGGACGTTCACGCACGCGTGAACTCAAGCATTAGGCCAGCAAAAGACGGTGGGAAGCACTTTTAAAATCCCACTTACAAAAGATCGAGCAACAGCGCATGCGCTGCTGTAGGCTCGACCTAAAAAGCACCAAATTGCTTTTTAAAAGGTTTTCGTTATTTACCATCAACTTGTAGTTGATGGTAAATAACGAATCCAGAAACCACAAATGCACTCACTTGAGTGCCCCCTACATAGGATTTCAGGATTCGGTAATTTACCGAACCGGTATTTCACCGATTTCTTAAAATTCCGATTCGGTAAATTACCGAATCCTGAAATCCAGCCACCTACATCTCAATTGCCTAAATACCGGTCGGTAACGGGATATTTACCGATTTTCAGCCGTTACCGACCGGTATTTAGGTACCTACATATGGCCCTATGTGTTTTAATCTAATTATTTTATAGTTTGTTCACAGAATTATAACAATACAAACCATGCATAGATGTGTAGATGAAACTGTGGTCTAGTGGCTAAGTTGCTGTCCTTTGAAACAGAAGACTTTGTTTTTTGTCCTAGATTTGACTGTTCACCAAAAAATGTGTGATTGGGGCATATCACATAACATCCTTGCGCCTATATTTGTGAATGTGGGTTATTTAGATATGTGTAATGCAAATAATTAAAGCCACGCCAAATGTGCACAATATGGAACTGTTGCTCACTGATGCTCAGTGCTCCATCACTTTCCAGCTAGGGTTATGCCATATGAATGTATATAATAATAAGAAGATGAAGAACAACTTTATTGTTGGTTAATTAAAACCCTTACAATATAAAAAACACTAGCATCATTTTCTTAAAAGAGACATTAATTAGAATTGTTGAAGTTACTATTTAAATTTTGGTTAAAACTCTGCTTGGCTTCGCAGCTGCTATTGTACGACTCGAGGACCGGATTCTAGTCAACAGTTTATTGATGGTCGACAAGCTGTTACTGTGACCAATAATGGAATATCGCGCTGCTGTCATGGGGCATGGTTAGCAGCTCCGATGACTTCCAGCAGGTTTAATGCCTTGATAACAAATTTTGTTAACCCGATATTCAACTTTGTGTTGTCCGGGTTGAAGGCTGCTATTATGGCTTGATAGCATGATCTAATTCCGTGCCTTATCCATTCTTCTCGCAGTAAGAAACGTCTAAAAGTAATCATTGCGGGGCATAGGCAAACTATATATTCCATTCCTTCAGTGCGGTAGCCGCACAACCTACATTGGGTGTGATTGTCTTTGCGGCGCCATTCTGGAAGATTCTTTAGAAAAGGCCATTCACCCAACCTCAGCACCAGGAACTTTCATTTCATATAAAGTGCAAACGTGCTTGATAAATGAAGGGGTACGACTCCTGGGTTAAAATTGGTGATCACTGCCCATGCGTGTTTCCTTTTTGACAGTATTGCCCTATCTGAGTGAAAGGACCACAAACTAACACTCTACTTGGTAACTACTTTTAATGCCCACTGGGAAGGATTTGTTCCCCAGAATTCCTTAATACCAAGTAGTTGTGAACTATGGTCCAGATGGAGCCGATATTTATATAATAATAACAATAGTTATAAGACAAAACACATTTTGTTCCCTATAGAATGCATAACACGTGTAGTCCTTTTAAAAGGTGCAATATTTTGCAGGTCCATGGACAGCAATTTAAATTTTGTTCAGGAAGAAGCTCAAACAGTGCTTCTCTTAAACAAAAGACAAGATGAGGTCATTAGGTTAATTTGGTTTAAGTGTGACAATTCCTAAAGTGAGGTAAATGGGGAACCTTTCATTGGAATGGTTACAGTGAGACTATATATCTAAGCTCTGGATGTTTCAGAAGTTTAGTTTGAATTTAGTCTCAATAATAACCTGAACAAGGAGCTTACAGGTCAACTGCTGATGAGGCAAGCTGGTGAGATATTGGCATGTACACTCAAGTATGACAACAGCAGAGAGAGAAGAACTCCTTTTTGAAAGGTCTCTGACAGCACTGGGTCAGAATCATTAGGCCATCTATGTTCCTCCTGCCCAACCTCACTGGGCATGAACCATGAAAGATTAGGACAAGAGAGAAGACTACATACACAATGACTTCTGCTAAGGAAGTAAATGTGATTTGCTGCAGGTCTTTATTGCTTGGGCTACCAATGCCAATGGGTGAGTTAGGGCATATGCTCAATAGAAGCAAATGTGCAAAATGATCTGAAAAGAGCAGAATATAAAGTGCTTTAGCTAAAGAAATTTAAATTCTGCTCATTTCAGATCATTTTGCACATTTGCTCCTTTATTGCCAAAACGTATTTTAAATCATAGCGTTACTTTAAAACCTGCCTTGATTGCAGATTGCAGGCTCACTTTAACTTACTTGCCACTGTTGACTTATTTTAACTTGCTATCAGTCTTGCTAGACACGTACATAATTTATAAGCTCTGCCTGAGTGCACATTTTTTTTCACGTGCAAAGCATTTGTTACTTATTCTTAATGACTCAGCTATTTGATTATGTCTTTTTTAATCTGGCTTGTGTATTGTTTCCTTAGAAAATTGTATGCGCTATGTGCATACAATTGTTTTATGTTTTTTACTATTTTTGCTGGCTACATTTACTGCTGTAATTTCAATTATAATCAGTGAATAGATCTAATGGTGAAGTGAGAGGCTTTTAGTAAATTATTTATGAAACTTTTTTTAATCCACTTTGATTATACCTGACCCAAAGAATCAACCAACTTTGACACTGATAAGCATGTAGAGGCACCATGGACCTCATTTAGACTTTGGTGAAGAGAATAAACTGTTGCAACAGTGACGGAGTACACTTTCCTCTAAAGTGAAGTTCCACCTGTCTCATTTAGAGTCGGGTGGATCTTCAGTATGTAGATGGCAGAGACTACTCTACCTCTGCCTCCTACATGTACCTCTGATGGCCCGACAGAGCTCGGGCCATCAGAGGTTTGGTCATGTGTTCGCCCACGCTATTTTGAGTGGGCGAGCGCAAAGTCAGTTTTTATTGTTCGTCCCCAGCAGGTATCATTGGCGGTAATGGGCAATAAAAACTGCAAAATGACTCCCACGCTGTCGGAGAAAACTCCAATGGCAAGAGGGTCATTGTTTAATTTTATATAACAAAAAATCCTGCTTTGGGATTTCTAAAATAAAAAATGTTAAATGTTTGACGTATGGCTTCATTGTGGTGATCGTGCTGTCTGTCAAACTTTCAATGTTTATGCAGGAACCGCTGTGATGGTCATTCTTGCAACTGCAAGAGGTGTCCGCTTGGCCAGCCGACATCTCTTAATTAGCCTGTCCCCTTGCCATGGCCACAGTGTTAATCCATCAAGCTATAAATTAGGCCCTCTGTATTGATGCTGACTGTGTAAGATGTATCTTAGTGCAGACACTTCACACATTGGTATCTGCTCAAGCAGAGATTAACATAATACCAACACAAGACACTAAAATAAGTGGAAGGTTTGTCAATGTCATAAACTAGAATAATCTTGGCTGTCTTCAAAATATTTCTTTGGTATATCATTTTTATAACTACTTCAGTTTATACTAAAAAAGTATGAAACAAATGTTTTGTAACATGATTAAAAAAAACAAGGAACACATAAAGGTGTTGGGTGGAGTGCTTAAAATAATTTTAGCCACTAATAATGTTAAATTCCATTCTGTCGTTTCCTTGCAGTGTGTGATTTGCATATGCCTGATCTCTGTCTAACCTGGAATTGTGGGTAAAAAACAATGGACTAGTATGAGACTCTGTGTAGTTACCAGTGTCTGAGATTAGCCTGAGACGGATTCAAGCATTCCAAGCTTCACTTATTGTTTTTCCATATGATTAAACATGCACAGTACTATGTAAATATATGGGGTGCACATTTCTCATCTTTCCCTTAGGGTGCACCAAAATAACTTTTTGAGAGGAATATTTTATTGGGCTGCTAAAAATAATTCCAAAGTGATGTTGTTCGCACATATATTCTGTTGTTTGGTACATCAGTGTTTCTCTATATGCATCTCCCTAGAACAATGCATAAATCACTAAGGGCCTTATTATGAGTTTGGCAGTCCATAGCACCACCAAACCCGTGGTGGCAGTCCAACCACAGTCCGACCACAGCCACACTGCACGACCGCCCGCATTATTTGGACTGCGGAGGTCAAACCATCACAAGACCATCCGCACCGCCGGGATCAAGGATCCCGCAAGGCCGTCATTTCCCCATCATTTTCATGGTGGTGAACTACAAGTGCCCCCTTGATTTGCACCCCCATTTCCACACCGTGCACGAAATTGCAGTTGGTGCTCTGGCAGCGGCAGTCTGCAAGTGAGGCTCTCTGTGAGACTCACAGACCGCCGCTGTCAGACTGTCACAGGACCACCTGCCAGACCAGGATTGAAGTCCTAATCTGGCGAATGGCAGCATAACACCTCTGACAGTCCTACAGCTGACGGCGCATTGCACCATCCGCTGTAGGACTGCCAAAGTTTATTAACGTCCTTAATCAATTCTGAGACTACTGTGTATATATAACATGCACATTTTATTATCTGTCTAAAAGCACGCAAATATTTTGCAGGCTACAATAATATTTGCAATCTGACACTTATGCATCGTGTCTACCGGATATGCCTTTGAACCCTGTCCTCCATCCCTATTCAAAACATGAATACACCACTTTAAATTTGATATTTAATAGTTTTCTTCTTGGCACTTTTTTTGCTTTTTAATAATTCATTTACATACATTTTTTATTTTGAAGCGTGTCATTGTAGATCAGAAACACTAAAAGCACCCATTAGTGACTAGCACAAAAGCTCATGTATCTTTCCAAAGGACCAAGTTTCTTCAATTTGAAAGTAAATATCATTTGATAGTTTTATATTTTTTTTAAAAATCATAACTAAACATAAATTATGCAACATGATAGAATATAGAGTTTAGCACAGCTGCAATATCAAGCTGTTGTCTAATATTTGATTTTTACCAGTGGTTGCAAGCGATGAGAATTGGCATTCCTTTTCAGGGCTCTAGACTTATTTTTCAGCAGACTATGACATAGAGCAAGAGAGTGAAAGCAGGAATGGGAGAGAGGATGTAGTGGAAGACAGAAATACAGTGCCAAAATGGGAAAGCTGGGATGAATAAGAACCCACAACAGTGGAATAAAGATGATAGAAGAAAGAAGCATGAAGATATAAATTGAAACTATCTGAAACGTGGCTTGCCTTTTTTAAGAATGCTTACTCAAAATAATAAACTACATAATGCCATTGTGTTGAAATCTTAACAAGAATAGGAAGCAGGCAGCACTATATTGGTCAGCTGGACTTTTTTTGGGTGGGATGCTTATTAGGAGGCGTCTTCCAAGGCCTGATGAACTGCCTTAATCAGTTCTTGAAAGGATGGGTGGACCAAATGTAAACACAGTCACCTTTCAGGGCACACACCTGAAAAGATGCCTACTTGTTCTGCTGACTCACATCCACTCCTTTTATGAACAATGTTCAAACTACCCTTTGCTCACAGTTTAAATCAGCTCAATTTTTGTCTCTTAGTTTCTTTACTCTTTCTTTCTAATCTCGTCCGCTCATTATTTATCACTTTTTCTCTCTTTCTGTTTCTTGCTGGGCCTACTGCCATAAACCTCAGGTAATTGGAGACAGTTTCCAGCTCCCCAAAGAAATGGTTGATTAAATAAATTGTCATTTGGGCTTCAATAACAAGTGACCAGAAAAAGCACAGAAGGTTTAATTCATGTTTGGCTAAGCAGACGTGGATGGCCTGCTCCACCCCTGACAGGAGAAATATTTAAGTATTGTAGAGGAAAAGGGAAGGTCAAACTACCATTTTGCTCTATAGGAGAAAATATAACAACAGGCACTTAGTCTGGTCATGGATAGACAGCCTCTACCTCTGCATCTCCAAAGTGATGGAGCCTCAGCCTAGTAACCCCTGGTATATTTTGCATCCCAGATGCTTGTAAACGTTAGTATGTTAATCTCGCCTGGATTATGCTAAAGCCTTGTATCTTCGCCTTCTGGGAATATGCCATCCATAGACTTCAAGTGGTGCAAAACGCTGTGATTCGACTGTTACTGAATCTGCCAAAGAGAGCAACGTTCTCGAGTCAACTCTCCTCCTTGCACTGGCTCCCAGTAAGGAAAAGAATATTGTTAAAAACCTTGGTGCTGATTTGTCATGCTCGCCAACACATTGGCGCGTGTTATCTTGCTTCTCACACTCTTTTCTACAATCCTGCGAGGATCCTCCGGTCTTCACATCTGGCTTTGGATAGAGTGCGGATAGTGAGATTGTCAAGGATTGGTGGACGCTCTTTTTCCTTTTTAGGGCTGTCTGCATGGAATTCTCTTACAGTGCACCTCAGGCAGGAAACCTCGGAAACTGTCTTCAGGAAGGGATTAAAAACCTGGCTATTCACTTTGTAACTTTGCTTGTGGATGGATTAGCGCAGTGACGCTCCTGGGGGCATCTGGGCGCTTTACAAATCTGTTTTCATCATCATCATCAAATACTATGCTTCTTACCATGTAGGCTGAAATGCTTTTATAGGGTTGACTTACACATTTTTTAAAGGGAGGTTTTTGCCTGTAAAAATGTTATTTTAACACATTGCACTGCATGTTTTACACTGCAGCAATCGGGCCATATTTATAAGTCATATTTTACTTTTCACACTAGGTCAAAATAAGTGCATCATTGACATTTAACTTTCCATGCCATGCCCGTATTTTCACACCATACACCATGGCCTTATAGAAAAGGTAAATAGGCCAATCACGGATTAGCCAATTTGTAAACTTTAGGTATCAGAGGACATACACTGGGAAGTGGAACACAATGCCCCAGTGTGCAGAGCCTAAACAACAGCAATAAATTCAGCAAAATTTCGGGGTGCTAACGCAAAAGGAGGAGTTTTCTCATACTAATGCATAAAGAAAATAGCATTCATTTCATAAATATCAAATGGCCTATTAAAACTAAACAGGAGATCTTTAAAACAGTTTAAAACAAGGCTATGAAATAACCAAACATTGACATTAGATACAATTTTTAAATGGGAACTTCTTACAAAGATTTAGATGTAAGGCAACTGCTATTGAATTCTGTTTTGTATTTAATTAGATTAAAACGTTAAAAGCTGCGGCAACTGTTCAAAGTTATGCTCAATAAATACAAATGTTAAATACTCAACTCTCATCGTTTTGAGAGGAGGGCATATTAGCGTGTACCAAAGCTTCAGGAGTCTGAGGGCAGCAGTGATACTTTGACAAGAATCTCATCCGAGCCTCAACAGGTTGAGTTTATAGAACTCTTTTTGTCAGAGCAGGAGATCACAACATAGTTTTCAACCGCACACAAATAAAAGTATGCTGAAATGAAAGGTGTTTGAGAGTCTTTTTAGCATGAATGTATGATAAAACTGCGTTAGAACCAAAATCGTTTGCTTTCAATTTTAGATGAACCTTTGAAACTATTATTGGATTCCCCTCTTCTCATGCTTAAATGAAACTCCAAACTTGGAACTGAATGTAGTTAATCTATTACTTGTCTTCTGTGCAAAGAATAACGTGCTTAAGCAAAGTTAAAAAAGCAGTCATTAGAGTGTGCTGGCATGTTATGTTCTAAAAAGAAGATGCAAGTTTAATTGTAACTTCTACTTGCAGATAAAAACTCTTTCCGAATTCACAGTGCAGAAGTAATTATACTTGTGTTATTTAAAGTTAACTTATGTTATGTAAACCCATAAGTTGTTTCTAAACACAGTGCCCCCTCAAGATCAGAGCCAGGTGTGGCTGCACTGTCCGCACGGCCCTATTTCTGGACCTGAGTGCATAATATCCTATTGCAATTATAACAGCGCGGACAGGATATTCGTCATGTTGGTGACAGCATGCCCATCCGCCAAACTCTAAATCAGGATCTTAATGTTTCAATGTTCAGGTTGACAGTGGTGCTGGCATTGACTTGTGCTTCCATTTTGGTAATGTTGTTTTACCTTCAGAATACAAACACTGCTCTGGCAATGTTTACTTTGATTACTTGAACAGGCTTTTTGAGCATCATTTAACTACACTCTAGCATAACTGAGTGTCCCCCAGGTTAGACTGTAATATTTAACATCACATTAGCAAATATTTTTGTGAACCCTTACCCGTCACAGGCAAAGTGATGTATATAATGCAACAGGTCTTTAAAGTTAGCATTATTTGTCCTGGTATAGGATTTTGTAAGGGTGAGAAATTGAGGCTGTTGGTTGACTGGAGTGTGGGCCTTGGTCAAGAAGCAACCACAATTCTTGTCAGGGTGAGTCACAAGCCAACCCTAAATTAACCTGTGGTCAAACCTCTGGTAGATTGACACATAGCAGTCATGCCCAACATAGAGGCAAAGAGTAAAGTTGTTGCACGATACTTCAAACAGTAATGACGTTAGAAAAATAGAGTTATTTTAATAAAACAAGATCAACATGACAAACATCCAATCAGTAAAATCAGAGATATGCACATTTAAATATTGCTGTGAAAATAGTGCTAAAAAAGCACAAAGCACCAACTGCGGATATCTGGTCACGCTGTACTGGGAAAAAGTCACAAGTTTAGCCAGCTGCAATGGTTCACGGGCTGGTGACAGGGACCCAGTTATGCCTGCTGAGCAAGGTAACTAAAATATTGGTTTGAGGATTGTTGCAGGGATTTGCATCAAAGATGTGTCATGCAGCCAAAGCGAGCATAGGATTTGATTTGTTGCAAGGCTGTGAGGTCCTCTGTCATCATCGGCAATCATGGCAATGAGGATTTGCTATGAGAAGTCCAGAGTTGAGGAAGTATCGTGCAGTCGGGGTGATGTGTCGGTTCCAGGAGCTGAAAGGCTGAGATGTGTTGTCCAGTGTCTTCATCAAGGCTGCCGTCGACGAGGAATGCAAAGACCTGAGCCGAGGATGCATGCCACAGAGTTGGTCCTGATGAGGCTGTGGGCAGAGGAGGAGATGTGCTTCTTTGTGATGGGTTAAATCCACGCAGCAGTGATGATGCGTTGGCTCTGCTAAGGATTGCACCAGGAAGCAGAGAAGATGCGTTGGTTATGCTGGATCATCAGAAGCTGGCAGAGCATCTTAGGTCCACTTCCAATGTTATAAGACTGGTGTGGCACCACGTGGCAGGGTAGACATCTTTGAAGTGGATAGGTGCCCTACCTTCATGGCCCTGGCTCCAAACTAAATACAGGGGTATGCAGCTCTTTGTGTGGAGACAGGACTCAGCCTATTCAAGTGTCAGTGGGTTTAAGCGCAGCTCTTCCCTTCCATCCAGTCAGTTAAGGCCCATCTAGGCACACCTACACTACCTATTGTGTGTGGTGTTCTAAAAGAAATACACAAAGCCCACTAACAACTACACACAGTCATGTGACCCAGACACAGGGTGCAGGCACCAAATGGGATGGGTAAAGCAGGAAAATTTCAACTTTCAAGTGATATTTTCAAAATTGCAATTTAAAATCCGAATTTGCTATATGTTAGGATTTTTTCATTACAATTCCAATCGGCAGTTCGGGCTGGAGTATTCCCAATGCAAAAGAGGGTCAAGACTGATTTGCACATGGCTGGGGAGAAATAAAACGACAAATGTAGACCCAGATCTCTGTACTGGTGTGAATGTTTTAAATTGTGCAGCATTCTGTTAATCAATTGTTCTTTTTGCATTTGTCACCCCGAGTGGAACAGGTATGTCCAGACGTGGGGCTCGTGCTCTCCATGCCACTCGAGTCCAGCTAGCTTGGCTGATGAGGGATGATGCCCTGAATATTGTCCCAGGATGCTTGTTTCCAGTCCAGATATGACCTGGCCTGGCAGTTTGGGCTGGACTGTTCCCATTGGGAAACAGGGTCAAGACTGATTTGTGTATGGCTGGGTCTGAACTGTAATAGCATGGGGAGCAAAAAAACTACAGATTTAGACCCAGTACTGGGGTGAATGTTTGACATTGTGCAGCATTCTGTTCATCAATTGTTCTTTTTACAATTGTCACCCCGAGTGGGAAGGGTATGCCCTGATGTGAGTCCTGTGCTCTCCATGCCACTGGAGTCAAGCTAGCTTGGCTGATGAGGGGTGATGCCCCGAAAAAGGTCCCATGATGCTTGTTTCCTGTCCAGGGATGACCTGGCCTGGCTGTTCGGTCTAGACTGTACTCAATGGAAAACAGGGTCAAGGCTGATTTGCAGATTGCTGGGTCTAAACTGGAATGGCATGGGGAGCACACAAAAGGACGGATTTGGGCCTAGATCTCTGTACTGAGGTGAATGTTTGACATTGTGCACCATTCTGTTCATCAATTGTTCTTTTTGCATTTGTCACCCCAAGTGGGACGGGTATGCCCAGTCGGGGGCCCGTGCTCTCCATGCCACTGTAGTTAAGCTAGCCTGGCTGATGAGGGGTGATGCCCTGAAACCAGTCCCAGGATGCCTGTTTCCTGTCCAGGAAGGACCTGGCCTGGCAGTTTGGGCTGGACTGTTCTCATTGGGAAACAGGGTCAAGACTGATTTGTGTATGTCTGGGTCTGAACTGGAATGGAATGGGAGCAAAAAACAATAGATTTAGGCCCAGATGTTTGTACTGAGGTGAATGTTTGACTTGGTAAGAGTATTCTGCATCATTCAGAAACTCTGTCTATCACCACCCCCTTTTTCCCAAATCGATTTTATCCACACTCAGTGTGGGAGGGTATGCTCAGACGTGAGTCCCTTGCTCATTGCACCATCAGGATTCAGGCAAGCCGGGCCGACGAAGGCTGTGATGCCAGAAACCGGTCCCCGGAAGCTTGTTTCCTTCCCAGTATAAGAATTGGCTTGGTAGTTTGGTTTGCCCTGTTCCCATCATGCACTGGGACAGGTACAGACTAATTTGCATGTAGCCAGGTTCTGAGCTGGGATGGTGCAGTGAGCTAAAAAACGGTGATGGATTAAAACCATGATCTCTTGACTTGGTAAGAGTATTCTGCATCATTCAGAAACTCTGTCCAACACCACCCCCTTTTTCCCAAATCGATTTTATCCACACTCAGTGTGGGAGGGTATGCTCAGACGTGAGTCCCTTGCTCATTGCACCATCAGGATTCAGGCAAGCCGGGCCGACGAAGGCTGTGATGCCAGAAACCGGTCCCCGGAAGCTTGTTTCCTTCCCAGTATAAGAATTGGCTTGGTAGTTTGGTTTGCCCTGTTCCCATCATGCACTGGGACAGGTACAGACTAATTTGCATGTAGCCAGGTTCTGAGCTGGGATGGTGCAGTGAGCTAAAAAACGGTGATGGATTAAAACCATGATCTCTTGACTTGGTAAGAGTATTCTGCATCATTCAGAAACTCTGTCCATCACCACCCCCTTTTTCCCAAATCGATTTTATCCACACTCAGTGTGGGAGGGTATGCTCAGACGTGAGTCCCTTGCTCATTGCACCATCAGGATTCAGGCAAGCCGGGCCGACGAAGGCTGTGATGCCAGAAACCGGTCCCCGGAAGCTTGTTTCCTTCCCAGTATAAGAATTGGCTTGGTAGTTTGGTTTGCCCTGTTCCCATCATGTACTGGGACAGGTACAGACTAATTTGCATGTAGCCAGGTTCTGAGCTGGGATGGTGCAGTGAGCTAAAAAACGGTGATGGATTAAAACCATGATCTCTTGACTTGGTAAGAGTATTCTGCATCATTCAGAAACTCTGTCCATCACCACCCCCTTTTTCCCAAATCGATTTTATCCACACTCAGTGTGGGAGGGTATGCTCAGACGTGAGTCCCTTGCTCATTGCACCATCAGGATTCAGGCAAGCCGGGCCGACGAAGGCTGTGATGCCAGAAACCGGTCCCCGGAAGCTTGTTTCCTTCCCAGTATAAGAATTGGCTTGGTAGTTTGGTTTGCTCTGTTCCCATCATGCACTGGGACAGGTACAGACTAATTTGCATGTAGCCAGGTTCTGAGCTGGGATGGTGCAGTGAGCTAAAAAACGGTGATGGATTAAAACCATGATCTCTTGACTTGGTAAGAGTATTCTGCATCATTCAGAAACTCTGTCCATCACCACCCCCTTTTTCCCAAATCGATTTTATCCACACTCAGTGTGGGAGGGTATGCTCAGACGGGAGTCCCTTGCTCATTGCACCATCAGGATTCAGGTAAGCCGGGCCGACGAAGGCTGTGATGCCAGAAACCGGTCCCCGGAAGCTTGTTTCCTTCCCAGTATAAGAATTGGCTTGGTAGTTTGGTTTGCCCTGTTCCCATCATGCACTGGGACAGGTACAGACTAATTTGCATGTAGCCAGGTTCTGAGCTGGGATGGTGCAGTGAGCTAAGAAACGGTGATGGATTAAAACCATGATCTCTTGACTTGGTAAGAGTATTCTGCATCATTCAGAAACTCTGTCCATCACCACCCCCTTTTTCCCAAATCTGTTCTCATTGGGATACAGGGTCAAGAATGATTTGGATATGGCTGGGTCCGAACTGGAATGGCATGGGGAGAAGAAAACGATTGATTTAGGCCCAAAGCTCTGCACTGGGGTGAATGTTTGACATTGTGCAGTATTCTGTTTATCAATTCTTCTTTTTGCATTTGTCACCGTGTGTGGGAGAGAATGCCCAGACATAGGTCTCGTGCTCTCCATGACACTGAAGTCAACCTAGCCTGGCTGATGCCGGGTGATGCCCCGAAACCAATCCTAGGATGCTTGTTTCCAGTCCAGGGAGGACCTGGCCTGGCAGTTTGGGCTGGACTGTTCCCATTGGGAAACAGGGTCAAGACTGATTTGTGTATGTCTGGGTCTGAACTGGAATGGAATGGGAGCAAAAAACAATAGATTTAGGCCCAGATGTTTGTACTGAGGTGAATGTTTGACATTGTACAGAATTCTGTTAATCAATTGTTCTTTTTGCATTTGTCACCCCGAGTGGGAGGGGTATGCCCATACGTGGGCCCCTTTCACTCTATGCCACTGGAGTCAAGCTAGCCTGGCTGATTTGGGGTGATGGCCCGAAAGCAGTCCCAGAATGGTTGTTTCCAGTCCAGGGAAGAGCTAGTCTGGCATTTCGGACTGGACAGTTCCCATTGCAAAACAGGGTCAAGACTGATTTGCATATGGCTGGGTCTTAACTGGAATGGAATTGGGAGCAAAAAAACGCTGGATTTAGGCCCAGATCTCTGTACTGGGTTAAATGTTTGACCTTGTGCAGCATTCTGTTCATCAATTGTTCTTTTTGCATTTGTCACCCCGAGTGGGATGGGTATGCCCTGACGTGGGTCCCTTGATCTCTATGCCACTTGAGTCAAGTTAGCCTGGCTGATGAGGGGGATACCCCGAAACCAGTCCCAGGAGGCTTGTTTCCAGTCAAGGAGGAGCTGGTCTGGCGGTTTGGGCTGGACTGTTCCCACTGGGAAACAGGGTTAAGACTGATTTGCATATGGCTGGGTCTGAACTGGAATGGCATGGTGAGCAAAAAAACGCTGGATTTAGGCCCAGATCTCTGTACTTGGCTTAATGTTTGACATTGTGCAGCGTTCTGTTCATCAATTGTTCTTTTTGCATTAGAAGTTCAGGAGATCCTTCAAAACATCAAACAGTTCAAAATGTGTGCATACAAGTTTTTCTTCAGTGCTCGAAATTTCTAGAAAAGTTTAAAAAAACGAAATATGCAAATATGAAGCCACGCCCACTGCTCACACCAACTCTATCCGACCAACTTTCAGTATAGAAAGGTATATTGTTCTGCAGTGTTATATTTTGATGATTGTATCCAAAGTACTCTGAAACAGGTCTCAGCCTTCATGAGCTCTATGGAAATAAATAAACAAGTATCGTTGTGTGCTGCTTTTCCCCTGTTTGTGTGAAAACTAGCATGAATTTATGCATGACAAGGAGTTTGATCAGGAAAAAAGTGGCAATACTTTATTTGAATTGTACATTAAGGCATAATGGAATTCCTAATGAAGTGGAGTGAGCACATTAATACCGAACAAATTAATGCAGATATATACTGCAGAAGTGCGAGCGCCTCTTCGGGCAGTTCTAGCTCCCAGCGTATGCATCTGATCTACAGCCGCGAATATCTAATTACAGCCGTTCGGCTCGGCTTGCATCATTGTCTTAGAAGTAAAAAGATCATTTTAAGATTTACGCTTTGGTTTCTTCCGTAAATAGCTTTTTATAGCGATTCATGAGCCTTTTAAAAATGACTCAGGGGATTCTGAAGGCATAAACCAGAAGGGCTTTTATACACAACTGATTTGGGCATAAAGTCAATTTTCATGTTCTGTGAGTTACACATAATCAGTACCTGTCGGCGAGGATTGCTTGCTGTGCCGTGTAATGCCGTCGCGTCGCGCCGCCCCACTTGCCGCCACTCTCCCATAATCAGAGCGCGAAGTCCGCCGACCCCCGTCGCTTCCCTCCAGTAACCGCGCGCGCCTGTCATCTGAAAAGTTCCCCTGGTAGCTGTTACCCTACGGCGAGGCAGTGTGCAGCGGGATCCGAAAGCGAGACTGCGGAATATTTCCTGCCCGTTAGCTTTCAATTGTAGGTTTATATTCTGACCGAACTTTTATACCACTCTAATAGGTAATTAATATTACCGAAAATAAGTCAATATTAGATTAATGAATCTCTGTTTTGGTTCCATGCGCTCTACAGCGCAAAGTTGAATTGCACCAGGTTTGGATTGGTAATGCCTGTTCATTTACACGTAGCCTTTGATTCCTTTTGGGTTAATGACTGTTTCACTTTTGCAATGTTGCAGTCGTTTTTAATGCTAAACACACAAAGGCAGCACAGTTCGCGGTTTTGTCCCCATACACACTTCTAATAGCAATTTGACTCGGGTGTCAAGAAGTCGGAAGCTTTTTTGCGTATGTAACAGCTGCAGCCCGTGCAGGTAAGAGCTGTTTGGTGGTGGGGCCAGGGAGTGCATTGCATAAAGGTTCAATTGGCAGAATCAGACTGAATTGGGTTCTCACAAATGACCCTTAATTATGCGTTAGCGCGCGAGAAACAATCCAGCATTTATTGCTATTTTCTTGCATTCACATGTGGTTTGAGGGTGCATTTTGTGCTACGGAAATAGCACTAAATATTACAGGACATGAACTGGAGTATTCAGCACTGCAGCGCTTGCTCTCTCTTAGGGGCATATCATCAAGAGCAATATCGCTGCTTTAGCGGCACTTTTTGCCGCTAAAGCGGCCATATTTTTATCGCCCTATCAGCAAGCTGTCGCTAACAGCTGTTAGCGACAGTTTTCTGACAAAAGCGCCCGATTAATTGCCGCTTTGCATGTCAGCTATATTTATCGCTAATGGCATGCAAAGTAGGCATTCTCCACTAAAATGTAATGAATAGTGCCGCTGACACACCATCGCTCTATTATCAATGCAGAGCCATATCCGTGAAGCGATGAATAAAGGTTCTGAAGCACCGTTCATCGCAACTATTTAACGCCTGAAAAATTGTTTACTTAACCACCTCTAACATGGGAGGTGGATTGTTATGTTAAGTCCACGCTTACCTATTAGCAACCTTTTCAGTATCGCACTCGCATTATCGCAGGATTTCTCCCGCTAATCCCCGCTATCGCTGGATTTCACATCGCATCTTAGCAAAGCGTTGATAATACGCCGCTAAGAGTGCGATGTGATCCAGTGATAGACGGCGATAAAATAAAACGCACTAAGCGCATTTTACGATATTTATCCCATTTGCTTGCTAATATGGCCCTCAGTTTGATGTTCCTGAGCTCCTGCAGGAGAATTTTTGCTCCAAATTACTCTCAATTACTCAAGGTGGCGTAATTGCGTACATTTGTTTATTTTGTATCACAAGAGTAAAGAGTAATTACTGAAATTACTCCAATGACTTCAGCGTAATAAAAAACTCTTGCAGGCCTATTCCAAATACTGATTCAGAATGGGATTTGTAACCGAAACGTGGACCCAATACAATGATACTTATCTACTACATAAATATATTGCTAAGCTATTCGCAAATGGGAAGGGGTACCCATGGAATTACTTTCCCTTACAGAATATTGAAAAATTATTTTTAAGAATAGGCAGGGATTCCTATAAACACTTCCTACTCTTGGTAGCAGTTTTCATTTGTTTTTAAATGCATCCTCTTTTCCTTTAGGGAAAAATGGCTTGAATAAAAAAAATGCTTTATTTAAAAGTAATCACAAACACAGTGGTCTGCTGACCTCCACAGGCCGCTGTATCTGTGATGGCTGTGATATATAGTGGATCTCAATTTGCAAACCTCTTTAATACTCATGAGCTAGGTCGAATAGTGATCCACTTTGAATCAGGTTTTGGCAAAGCAAAATATAAGCACGTATCAGTTTGCAAACACAGAATGGACTCAATAAAAGTCAGTGCAAAATTTGAGACCCCTTTTCCGGAATCCATTCTTAATAATTCCGGTCCGGTATTTAACTTTTCATTTATTTTGTATTTTCTGTAGCTCTACTCAAGACTCCACAACTCGTGTGCCCGCTGACGCTTCAGGCCTTAGCTGGTACCCTTGTTCTGTTACATTTTGTGAGCAAAACTTGAGGATGCACAGAAACAAGCATTGCTAAAGCTACTAGGTTTCGTTTTTTGGGCAAGCTTTTCGCTTTGTCAGTCTGGTGGGGGGAGATTGAATGGAAAGTCAGTTGGGGGTTGTGAATGGATGGGTTGGTAAATTAGTAGAACACAGGCCGGTAAGAAAAAAGCACTATGAACTTGCAGAAATCCGCCTCCTCTGCCACAGCCAGGACCTCGGGCAGGGGTTGTTTCTGAACTGCTCACCAACTATGGGGCCTATAACAAGAAGTTGCGATATTTATCGCAAAACGCGCTTAGCGCGTTTATTGTTATCGCTGCCTATCGCTGGATATTTTAGTGGCGAAACCATGCAATTATCAACGTTTTTCTCCATTGTGCAAAAATATCCAGCGATAGTGACGAAATGCGTGAATATCGCTGGAAATCAAGCGATATTCACGCATTAACGCCAATGGGGCTTAACCTGAAGATCCTCCTCCCATTGGATAAACAGGTAAGTCATGTTTTTAGCAGGCGTTAGGTTATAGCGATAATCGCGCTTAGCGCGATTTTTTTATCGCTACACCTGCCTTGCTAATAGCAGATAGCTGTGTTAGCGACTGCTTTCAGTCGCTAACAGTTTGGGTACGCCCAGTTTGCATGTCATTAGCGATAAATATCGCTGACATGCAAAGCGGGCTCCAAACCAGTCGCTATCGCCTAAAAGCTGTCGCTAACTGCTGTTAGCGACAGCTTGCTAATAGGGCGATAGAAATATCGCTGCTTTAGTGGCAAAAAGTGACGCTAAAGCGGCGATATTGCCCTTGCTAATATGCCCCTATATGCCTTACACATACATCTTGCTTACTGAACAAAAAATGATACTCATTTATGGTACTGTTTACTAAATGACGAGTGAGCTAAGAAGCTTATATTTTCTTTTTGCACTTGTGAATATACTGATAGTCGGGTCATGGTCTGTGCTGTGAAAGATAAGAAGGAAAAGAGTGCCACCACCTGCCATGAATAGAGCATATCAAACCAGCTTCGAGAATAATGGAGGTAAAACAGCTGCACTCATCAGGATGGCTCAGTGAGAAAATAACCACACACAGCAGAATGGGTAAGTGAGCTGTTCACCATAACTGAAGTACGCAGTTTAAGGCGGTTGTGAGTTTGAGTCCCAAAAAGAAAGATTCACCCTTCCACCCACATGCAGCCCTTGCAGGGCAGCACTGCTGCAAAAAATAGTACCTGAATCCCAGCGCGAAGAATGAACAGACACTAATAAACATGATTCAATCTATGCGTGGTCCATGCGCCACAGAAAGAAAAGGAAGTCATGCCTGGCAAGAGCTGCCCAATTAGAAGGCAGCAAAGAAGCGTCCTAGAGATGCCAATGAATGGCAAGCAATGTGCAGGCTCCATACCCATAATTCAACACGGAAGTCTTGCTAGCGAGAGAGCATGGGCTAGTGCATGCTCACGCAGGCGAAAACTAACAAGTGAGAGTGCATGTGCTATAGCATACTCACATAGGCGAAAACAACATCTACAGTTTTTAAACACCAAGTCTTTGGTCTGCCAAAGGTTTAGAATTATTATAGCAGGAGCATGTGCCTTCTCTGTGTTTGCTTCCACACTGTGGAACTCTTTTCCTAAAACTTTGTGATTCTTGAGGATGACATGGTCATTCCAAAAGCAGTTTACCGCCATGTTATTGCTGTAACTTCACAATCTCTATGGCAAATGATTACAAGTAGCTCATCAACCTGGAAGCCACTTGCTGCAAACCAGCTGTTTATGGAGGATATAACATAACAAAACATTGCATAGTCAGACATAACTGTGGTAAGTCAAGCTCTGCCAAGTATTTCCTGCTATACAGGAAGTAAGAATGCACTGAGGCCAGAGTGCTACCTTTGCTAACTTCACTTGACAACAGCTAAGGAATAGGTCTCCCGAAGATGCAGAATCTTTCTGGTCTAACTTGAAAGATTTCTTAGGAATAAATGACACTATTGGGTGTTCTTTAGCAATAGTTGGACAGGATCATAAATGAAAAATCTGAATCATCTTGTTTAGAAGAAAGTTATGGTTGTCTCCTTTATAAAAATATGTTTGGCAAAGGTTGAGATTATTGTAAGATTTATATCATTCTAGAATAGAGGAGTCCAATAGGGTAGAAGAAGTGAGGTTTATTCCAGATTCAAAGGTCCCATCCATCCGCATAGGCTTCCCTGCATCAACTGCTCCAAGCCCCCACCGTTCAGCCCAAGGGTCCAACACCATGGTATCACCCATGCATAAACAACAGCTCGAGGTGAATAACACAATACCACACACCTTTCCCCTTTATAAACGGAAATAAACATACATCTGAGATAACAATCAAAACAATAAAAACATGAGAGAGAACTACCACAGGTATGCAACTACAATGGTGATTAAGTAAGTTCCCTACTCTTCTTATTTTTTCTTCTGCTCCAAGATGAAGTCCTTAAAATGTGACGGTTGTTTTACATTTCTGTTGGGCCTCTATAGAAGCGAGTCTGTAGGAGAAGAATTACACACATTGTCCTTCACCAGCTCTTTCTTGAGAACAGCCACTCTGTTAAGATTCCAAATGCGGGAATCCTCTGTTTTAACAGCATTAGTCAAAACTTTGATCACTTTCTGTGGCTTGTGATAAATACTTGAAGCCTTTCTCCCACAGGGAGCCCTAGTCATTACCCAATCACCAACTTTCACTGAAGTAACTTTAACAGATTTCCTACAATCATAGTTAATTTTGCGAGCTCTAATTTTCTCAGCTTCTCTCTCTTTCCAATGCCCATTAGACAAAAGCATTCATTCTCTCGATCCTGCATCATTCACCCAAGGAGGTGCAACTAAGTTGTTGGGATACCTTCCTCTAAACAGCTCAAACGGTGTCCAACCCATGATTAAACCACGAAGGAGCCAACATTGGCTCCAACAAGCTGCACAGCCACATCATAGCCTGAATATAGGAATGCGACATGCGTGCTTCGGCACGTTAATACAATAGAGAGATTAAGTCATGGTTTTTTTAAATCGAATTTGTTTATTTTGAAATGGTTTCCTCATGTTTAGGATGTAACAGCATGTCATGATTCCCCTGACTAAGGGAAGTTTATTCCCGAAATGCATTGGGATTGTGAAAATAAATCATGACATGAAATCCATCTTATGCTCCCGAGCTTTTTTGAACATTGACGTAAAACATGGATTGAATAAAATGAATTGAACGCAAAAGAGAAGGATTAAAATTAATGGTGAAAAAAGGAAAAAAGTTGAAGAAATTATACAAACTTAATTCATTGGATTCAGGCTATGATGTGGTTGTGCAGCTTGTTGGAGCCAATGCTGGCTCCTTCGTGGTTTAGTTATGTTGCAGCGCAATGGGACAAAGCGTGGAGTAAGTTTTGCACACCATAAATGTTTGAATAGAATAAATTGGTTCAATATGGTTCTAAAATGGATCGCAAAATAGGTGTGCATCTCATCCCTATTGAACTTCTTGTCCTATCCGTGATGTCATGTGGTGAAACCGTATAAACCTCCACTTTCTTACTTATTTATTCCTTCCAATCCAGGTTATTTTGTTTGGCCATGGTAATGGTTTCTTTTAACACACTGTTGAAGCATTCTACCATGTCGGTCATCTCTGGATGATATGAGGAACACCTCTTATGTTTAATGGCACATTTCTCCAAAAAGCCTTGCATCACTTTTAAAATTAGTTGTACCCCATTGTCGCTTAACAAGACACAGGGTTTGCCCTCGCTCTAAAACACCTCCATCAGAAAGGATACAACATATCTAGTCTCAATGCTTCTAGATATTTTCAATTCTGGCCACGTTGAATACATATCGATGAGGACCAGAACATAGACCTCACACCCATTTCCTTGTACAGGTCCTATTATGTCTAGGCTACTTCTTCCCATGATTTGTTTTGACGATCCCTGACCACCAAGGGCTGTACTTTGAGTTTCACACTTTTCTCACTCATAACACATGGAATGCATTCCCTCACCAACTGGTCTACTTGCACATCCATACCAGGCCACCAGTAGGTCAACCTGAGTCTCTCTTTGGCTTTGGACATGCTCTGGTGACCTGCCTGAGCCAAAACCAAAAGCTCCTGGAGAAGAGAAACAGGGGGAATAAGTCTGCTACCTCTAAACAAAAGCCCATTACTCACAGAGAGCTCATTTCCAACATTCCAATACTTTTCACCATCACCCTTTACATTGGCATGCCAACCTTCCCTCAGTAAACGCATAACTTCTTGTACTTCCTTGTCCATGACACATGCATCACACCACCTCTCCTCCTTGAGACCATCACATTCAATCTTGCATACCCATTTAACCTCCTCACTATTGTCAAGACACTCTGATCCTTCTGTACTTTCCACTAATCTTGAGAGTGTATCAGCCACCTTATTCTTTACACCAGGTAAGTATTTTATCTGAAAGGTATATTCCTGCAATGCAAACACCCATTTGGATACTCTACCAGACACAGCATTAATACCCTTTAAAAAATATATTTCACATAGAGGTTTGTGGTCTGCGCGAACCTCAAACTTAGTCCCCCACAGTAGATTCTTGAGCTTTTTAACAGCCCAGTGGACTGCCAGAGCCTCCCTCTTAATGATCGAGTAGCATAGTGCTGCCCCACGAAGACTGCAAGAGAGGAACAGAATTCAGAACCCTTACACTCTTGTTGTAATACCGCACCTAACACTTTCATGCTTACATCAGTGATGAAGACCGAATTTCCAGAAGGGTCAACATTTCTTAATTTGGGAGTCTTCCACAACATTTCCTTAATTTCTTTAAATTCAGTTTCACATGTTTCAGTGCATGTAAATTCAACACCTTTGTATAGCAAAGCCCTCATATTAACACATCTCTCCGCAAACCCTTTGACCATTTTACTGTAGTATTCTGCCCTACCAAGAAAGTTTATAAGTTCCTCCTTATTGGTAGGGGAGGCTAGTTTCTGTATAGCATTAACCAAATCATTCTTAGGCGTTACTCCTTCACCAGTTATTGTGTGGCCTAAGTAATCTATTGAAGACTTCTTAAATGTGCACTTGTCCAGTCTAACAGTAAGATTAAATTGATCTAGACTTTTGCAAAACCTGTCTTACTCTAACACCGTGTTCTTCTCCCTCCGTGCCAAAAATCAATACATCCTCTTGATAAATCTTTACACCTTCCTGTCCCTTCAAGACCTTCTAAGGGCTCTTTGAAACACAGAGGCTGCAGACACCAACCAAAATGGTAATCTAACAAACCTGTAGGAGCCAAAAGGTGTTATAAAAGAGGTAAAGTCTCTAGATATGTCATCAACTCTAATTTGATGGTAGGCAGATTTAAGATCTACAGTAGAAAAGACCTTGGCACCCTTTAGCAGCATGAGTATGTCAGAGATCTTGGGAAGGGGGTATTTATCAACTACTACTTGTTTATTTAACTCTCTTAAGTCCACACATAGGCCCAGACTACCATTCGCATTCCTAGCAGCCACTACAGGAGCCAACCACTGTGTTGCCTCTAATCCCTCAATGATTCCATCAGCTTTAAATTTTTCTAATTCCAACTTCATCTCCTCCGTTACAGCAAATGGCACACCACATGCCTTTCCAGAGACCGGTTTGGCCCCATTGTCCAATCGTATACTGTGAATGTAGTCACAAACCCCTGGGTAGGCACTCCAATGGGTAATCAAACTAAGTTGATTCATGCAAAAGTGAATCCTTTTAAGATGCGTGTTTTTTAAATGCTTTTATTCAGCAAATTAGTTCAATTCGATATTGTTTGGCATATCAAATGTTCATTTGTAATCCATACTAGCAGATCTATGAATCTTGATCTCCTATGCATTTCGGGCTGGGACGCCCTTGGTCACGGAGCACTGTTGAGGAAGGGAGGGAGGGATGAGTCAGTGAGGGTATACCGCCTGGATTTACACGTGATTATAAGCTTGATGAGGTTTACTCCTGGGCCGACGTGTACGCCCAAAGGCGACGCAACAAACCCTTTAATGCTCAAACTGACACATCATCCTCTAACTCCGACACCACTAGCCGCACTTCAAGAAAATCCACCACTGGCCCAAGACCAGCACCAAGTTCTGAAAGAGCTAGCACCTCAACCACTAGTCATGAGCAAACATCGATGAGTCATTTTTTAGAGGTGGACACCACCGAACTCGAAGACTCAGGCGCAGCCAGGCCAAAAGACAAAGAAAAAAGCCCACCCAACACCCGAAGCATGGTAGCCAAAAAGGACTTGAAACCAAAAAAGACAGTCTAGTGATTAACATCTCTGACATACAAATCACGAGCCATGAAATGAACCTGCTTGAACGAGGTACCTCGTTCATTCCAACCACTGTGACTAATTTGCTTGAACTAGAGGTCAGTACCTTTAAGTTCACAAGGAAATTAAGACTTAGACATTTCTTTGACAATGTCTTACCAGTAACAAACACCACAACTAGCACAAGAGAGGATGAGCTCAAAGGCTTAAGACCCCCCAGCACCTACCAGGCTCCATGTAGTCATAAATGTATTGATTTATTTGAATTACTAGTACGCAACGATCTACAGACGATCAATTACAAAGCACCAAGGAGAGCATTCAACCTTACCAACAAGGATCGTGACACACTTAAAGCACTGGCCAACAACCCCAAAATAAAATGTACCAAAGCTGACAAGGGAGGTGCATTAGTAATTATGAACTCAAGTATGTACACACAAAAACTATGGGAACATATACAAGATACGGAGACCTATCAGGCACTGGACAATAATCCCACCATTGAGTTCCAGAATCTACTTAAAGAAATCATTAATCGAGCCCATGAAGCTGGTACAATTGAAGACCGAACTAAAAATTACTTGATAACAGAACATCCAAGAAGTCCAACGATCCACATGTGTCCCAAAATACACAAGAATCTTACAGACCCACCCTGTAGACCAATAGTGTCAACAAAAGGATCCATACATGAGAATACAGGCAAATTTCTCGACAAGTACCTCCAACCTCTCATTGTTAACACAGCTAGTTATATCAAAGACACTACAGACTTCCTTGTGAAACTATCATCCATCCAAGTCAACAATATGCCACCACTGATCTTATGCACTGCAGACGTGAGTTCTCTCTATACATCTATACCTCACCTTGGAGGCATTGAAGCCATCGAACAAATTTTGCTTAACAGTGAGATAAAGACATACATGCAGGCCTTCCTCATGGAACTGATGATATTTATTCTCTATCACAGTTACTTCAAGCTAGACAATCAATGTTTTTTACAGCTATCCGGAATGGCGATGGGAAATTGTGCTGCCCCAACGTATGCAAATGTGTACATGGAGAACTTTGAAAAACAGTACATATATACCAACTCTAAGTTCAAAGATCATGCCAAAATGTACGTCAGATATATAGATGACCTGTTTTTCATGTGGTCCAACACCAAAGAGTCTCTTCAGGATCTGTTAACAGAAATCAACAGCAAAGATCCAAGAATAAAACTAACATGGCACATAAGTGACACAGATATCTCCTTCCTTGACGTCAATATCAAGATCACACCAGAGGGATTCATTACCGACTTACACAGAAAAAACACAGACAGAAACAATACCTTACATTTTTCCAGCTTCCACCAAGGGTCCCTGAAGCAACACCTGCCATATTCGCAAATGTTGCGTGTTAAACGCATCGTTTCAGACGAACAGACATACATCATGCGCATTAATGAGATGCGTGAACGATTCCGTGCTAGAGGATATCCTGAACATACTCTGAATGAAGCACAATCTAGAGTTGCTCTCATCACCAGAGAAGATAGCCTTTTAAAAAGCAATAGAGTGCAAGAACAACGTATGGTGATAGTATCCAAATACTCCACAGCCAGCCCTAAATACAAGAAGATCATACGGAAGCACTGGCCCATCTTACAAAGTGAACCCGACTTCAAGGGCATTTTTGAGAAACCACCAATTTTTGCACACACAAGAAGCAGAAATTTCCAGGAAATTTTGTCTAAACCCATTGAAACCCACACACAACACCGTGGCACCATACCTTGCTTCAATTGCAATCACTGCAATAGTGTCATCAAAGGCAACAGTATTCAGCACCCAATGAAAGGTCACAACATTAAACTTCAAGTTGATGCTACCTGTGACTCGATGAATTTGATATATGCTTTGAAATGTCCCTGTGGAAAGCTGTACATCGGTAAAACCGAACGGAAAATTAAAACTCGCCTCAACGAGCATAAATCTAACATCAGGCTGAAAGTTGAGAAATCCAACATCGCCATGCATTTTGCTGAGGCTCGGCATTCCATCGCCCAATTAAAATTCATAGTACTTGAAACCCTCACCAAACGAGAAGGGATTGACAATCATAAACTCTTGTTAAAAAGAGAACTTGAATGGATTTATCTGTTACAGACTCTGAAGCCGCATGGTCTTAATGACCGTATTGAGTATAGTTGTTACCTGTAATACTAATATGATGCATTGCTTATTATGTTACTGTTTATTCATGTAATACTACTTCTGTTTTTTGACATTGTCTCTCTGCATTCTCCCCAGTTTGCATTACCTGTACTCTATCTCCCCACATTCTAAGATGGCCGCCACCGTGCATACTTCCGAGTAGTCCTTTGTTTATGTTTACGTTTCTTCACGTCACATCACCGAGTGTTTAAACATAACGAGCACCCGCCCGCACCACACGCAGACCCAGCGACTAAGCGATGGACGGCACGCTTTGCCACCGGTATCTACGAAGTAAGTGTTCTTCGCCCACAGCGCTACAGAACCCAGCATGTCATTGCGCAGCGCGCATTCAACCGACACACGCAGTAATTTCCATTGCACTACCCAGTACCTTCACTCAGTCACTAAAACGTTAGCAAACACACCCGTTTTAGTTATTGTTGCACTTAGTCACATTAAGCACGTGTAAATCCAGGCGGTATACCCTCACTGACTCATCCCTCCCTCCCTTCCTCAACAGTGCTCCGTGACCAAGGGCGTCCCAGCCCGAAATGCATAGGAGATCAAGATTCATAGATCTGCTAGTATGGATTACAAATGAACATTTGATATGCCAAACAATATCGAATTGAACTAATTTGCTGAATAAAAGCATTTAAAAACACGCATCTTAAAAGGATTCACTTTTGCATGAATCAACTTAGTTTGATTACCCATTGGAGTGCCTACCCAGGGGATGTACTTGCAGATCTCTGCAAGACACTACTCAGCTGTTCATTGATGGTGTTAGGACGGATAATACCACCCTGATTGCGCACCCAGACCTTATTGAACGAAAATACCTTTCACCTAGCTTATGCAGTGCACCACCCACGCCTCTTTCTGTAATGTAGTCACAAAGACACCCAAGTTCATTCCTAAACACCCTTGAAAACTGAACTCCTTTTTTACCATTTGAGCATAAATGTTATCTGAATCTTTTTGTATATTCACCTCTTTTATTTGAAAATCCTCTTTCAAAATGATGGTGGGATCACTATTGGGATCAAAGATCACACCGAGATCTCCCTGGTGAAACCAGCTCAGAATGCTGTCACCCGTATGAGATACGTAGCAGAGGTATATCTTCCTTTATAATCGAATAAACCCCCAAAATAGCAGAAATGTTTTATAGGTTCTCCACCATAAGCGCATGGCCTAATGTCAGTCTTTAAAATTTGATTTTGTTTTTGAGGTTGTGTAGATAAAATTATTTAGAGAAAATGGTAATTTTTGCCCCTGAATCAAACAACACTTTTGCTTTACTCCCTTCCACCATTACCTCACCCAAAGGACCTTTCTTATCATTAGCTGTCACCTGTGAAACAATTTGACCACAATCAAAATTAGAACACTCGGCACTGTCACTGTTATATTGAATTTTGACTTCATTAACCTTTCCCCTGTAGGTTTTAGCTTTACAAACTGCAGCAAAAAGCGCCATTTTTTTACGATTTGAGTATGTAGATTTAAGTACAGGGCACTTCTTGTCATTGGCAAGATGACCAAATTTCTCACATCTGTAGCATCTGGGTAAATAAGTATTATTCTTTTCAACCTTATGATTAGTTTCTTTCTTTTTCTTTTTGTCTTTTGAGGAACTTTTCACTAAGTGAACTACATTGCCCTTAGATTCGTCTTTCGTGATAACCTCTTCACATTTCAAGGAGTGCTCAATCTGTTTTGCCGTTATTAGTACCTCTTCTAATGAGGGATCATCTCTTTGCCACAAATCATCTCTGCCCTTTTCCATGTTACATTCAAGCATGAATTTGTCTCTTATCCTTTCTTCAATTAAAGCACCAGACTTGCATGAAGATGCCAACTTTCTTAAAGAATTGACATAATATTCTACCGATTCGCCATCACTTTGTGCCCTGCTACCAAAATAATAGAGCTCTAGAACGGTGCTTACTTTAGGTAGGTAATGTCTATCAAGTTTCAAAATAGATATTTCATATTCATTAAGATCTTCTCCCACAATCTTCGATAGATGATCAAACACTTCATGACTTTCTGAACCAAGACAATGTAGAAGAAGAGCTGTTTTCCTCTCTGCACTCAGAGAGGCACCACAAACTTTTGCATATCTTTCAAACATTTTTCTCCATTTTTGCCACTTAATGTATGGATCTCCTGGTGACATTAAGGAAAACGGAGGTACTGTCACGTTTTGCATAGTGAATGAAAATAGAGTAAAAACAAGATACTCAAGTACACTGTTAAAATGAACAAATACACGTTATAGCCAGAGATGCAGTAAAGCTCCAACTAAGTATTATGGACTGAAGTGCAAAAATATTAAGTAATTAAACCTTCAATAATTGGGGTATCTCACCCTTGAATAAGATGTTGAGCATATATAGGGATTTAAAATAATATGAAACACTGTACATCAAAGAGTATCTCAAAGATTAACAAGAGTACCTCAATGGTTAAAAAACAGCCATGAGTGAAATGAGTGTGCGCATCCAACATGAGTGTGCGCATCACTGAGCTTGAACTAGATGCAGGATCAGCACTCACCAGGAAATCAGCAAGTTAGTAAACAAGCATGCGCATAGTGGGTAAGCGTGTGCATCATTGAGGTTCGACTGGGTGTAATTGCACAGTGACTAGAAGGAAATCATTGAAATGCGTGTGCCATCAGTGAAATAGAAGAAGTTGAGGATAACAATGGGACTTTACGATATAGGTGCCAGAGTGCAACTTTCTTTGAGGTGATCTCTCTTTAAAATATTGTTGATAAACAAATGAGGATGTCTACATTTGTTTTTAGGAAGAATCAAACAGTCGGATAGGCCACAGGAGAGATCACCTAGAAGAAACTCATACTCCAGCTCATATATTGTAAAGTCGCATTGGTGAAGAAACGTATGTCGGCTGATGATCCTGTACTTGGTTGGAAGTGTGTAAACACAATAAAGATGACAAAAATATAACACATGACATTGGACTTATGGACTGACTTTTCTGGTTATTTTTCCTCAAACTGTATTACTTAAAAAACTTGTTCGAAGACTCCAGTATATTGTTTTATGATTTAATAGTTTGTAATTGTTTGAAGTAACACCATTATATTAGGCTGGGAGGAAACTCAACTCGTGGAGTTTGTGGAATTTGGGCAGTCTGTGCTCTGTAGAGAAGTGCAGAGTTCCTGAATTCTGCCTTCTGGGTGAAAAGCAGAGGTTTTGTTTCAGTATGCATGCTAAAGATTTGATTTTCCGCTCGATCGTGAGTGGCACTATGCTCTCTGGTCACTAGCGAGTGCACCAAAAACTTTGCGCTTGATCGCATGACTTTCAGCCGCAATGAAACCAATGTAGTGACGATCGCGGTTTCAGATGCACCATTTGAGCAGTCTTGTGCTCGAGTATCTGCTAAAGTTGTATTTCGACGAACCGTTGGAGTTGTTTTCTTGTGTGAGTAGCCTTTTCTTTTTCACTTGTTTTTACAGGAGGAAGGAATCCCCCAGAAATTCACTCTCTTTGTCTGCTTCATGTATACCATTGGATTTAAGGACTTTGTATTTAGGATTTCACAAGTAAGTTAAAAAACTATTGTATAAGGGTGTTGCTTGTTTGATAGAGGGCATGTACCAGTATTTATTTGTACTGTTAGTCTTGCAGTGGGTGGCCTGCATTTTCAGGAGGGGCCTAGTTCTGCATTTAATTTTTCTTCTTTTGTAAAGGAACAATGTTGCACAGTTCAGTACATTTTCTCCATGTTTGTTAAATTTGCAATATTTATTTATTTATTTATAAGGAAAAGTAAAACTAATACTCCACCCTTAAGGTGGCCGGAACTTAGCATCCCATCCTGCAGTTCTGGGGTCCCTCCTCCAACTTCCAGAGAGATCAGTCTTGTCTCACAGCAGCCAACAACACTATCAGCCAGAACACTGGCTGGCAAGGAAGTGGCTGAGCTGGCTAAGATGGCGGATGTGAGTCCCTGAATCTCCATCTGTTAGCCCGCACATCGTCTTCCATCCTGGCCTGGGGGCTGTGCAGCAGCTGTTGAGGGATGTTCGTGATTACTAGGGAACCCTGCCATTGACTGTGGCCCCTGCTACTGGTTCATCGTGGCCCACGGAGGCAACGCGGCTGCCTCTGAGAGTGACAAGGCCCATCTACCACCTGCCTGCTTGGGCCGAGACCGAGTCTCTGAGTGCAGAGCCCACAGAAGACTGATTCCCCGCTCCTGCACATAACACCCACAGAAACCTTTCCCAAGGGTGGCGAGCTCAAATCACCCTGATGCAACCACACTCCTGAGGTGCTGATGGCAGACCAATTGTGGGAGACTCCTGGGGTCCAAGCTGAGGCCTGCAGGCCAACAGGTGAGCTGCGGCGATGGTGTCCTCCGGGTGCCATGTCCACGCTGATCTCCTTCTCTCCCTGGGCCTCCCCTGCCTCTCTGCACCACCTCTGTAGGCCTACCTTATTGCTCCTCACATTGGCATGTCCTCTCACAAGGGGGAGGCCTGCGTTCCCCATGCAGACTATGGCCGTTGGCCCAGGAGGATTTACTGCAGACCATTTTCATGCCAACCCAGCCCATGCTGAGCCTGCCTCTTCTGATCTCTACTGGCAACCCCGTCCTTCCACCTGTGGAGGTGAGCCCTCCTGTGCCCAGCCCGGCATTCATTTCAGTATGCATGCAGGACAGGAGGCTTCCTACTACCTGAGTAGGGGCTGCCCTGGTCTAGAGACATCCCTATATGTCTGTCGCATTGCCTCACCCTGGCGGCCACCTCTTTCTTTATCCGAAAGATGTGAGCTGGCCCGTACATCGACATCATCACAGAGAAGAGTTGCAGGACCTGGGAGCCCTCTAACTCCTTCAGGCCCTGGCTCTGACCTCTACACAGCAGGGTAACAGCCTGTATTAGATCTGGGGGTCTCTAGTTAGCAGGGTAGGTACCACTGTCCAAGTAGGGACCCTTGCTTCTAGTCAGGGAAAGGGGGATACACTGTTAAGATAACCCCTGCTCACCCTCTAGGTAGCTTGGCCTGAGCAGTCTAGGCTATCAAAGGCAATGTGTTAAGTATTTGCACCAACACTCACAGTAACACAGTGAAAACAGTAAACACCACAGATTTCCTCTACACCAGTTTTAGAAAAATAAGGTATCTTTACTAAAAACTTCACAAGACCAAATACTACAGAAAAACCAACATACAATTAAAAAGGTTACTTTAAAGATAGTTCAAGAGTTTGTAGAAAGTACTCCAGGATGTAAAAATCACTGTCCTGCACAATGCGACTTTTAATGCACAAAATGCGACACTCTCGTGCCCAACAGTACCTGTAGTTGCACTAAGGTTCCCAAAGCTATAACAATGAAGATGGCAAAGGCGATGCGATACTCCTGAGACCTTGGGGAGGCTTTGCAGCAGCCCTGCTTCATGCAGCAGAGGTGGATGCGCCGGCTCCGATCTGTAGGGGGAGGATGCGATGACTTTGGCTTTCGTTGCATAGGTTTCTTAGGGGGAAGCTTCACGCACAGGTACGGTGCGACTCTCTTCGATGGGGCGCAATGCGCGGCGCAGCGTTGACTTCTGGCGCCGCAACCCTCGATGCGCCACTGGACGGGACTCTGCGTTGACGCACGCAGCGACTGGATACTTTCACGCACCGGCAGTGGTGCGGCCCGCAAACTGGTTCTGCGACGACCCTCGCAGTGTCAGGAATCTTCACGCACCACGACGATGCTCGACGCACTCGGCGATGCGGGGACTCCGGGTGCTGCGATGACGCCGCGATGAACTTCTTCTCGCACTCTCGATCTTGCGACTCGCAACCGGATGATGCGACCCTCTCTGGAGGGACCACCCTCTTGCTGCAAATGGGTCAGATCAGGTATGTCTCCCAGCTCAGCAACCTGTTCCCCTGTAGGCTCCAGGGCATCCCCCTCAGGGTCTGCTCCTTCCTGGACCGTGGGAACAGCGGGGGTGGACGAACCGCGCCCCTTGCCCTTCCTCTTTCTGGCAGGGACCCGGGCCACTGTTTCAGGCTCCAGGTCTGCTTCACAACCCTGTCTGGCTGCCATGGACCGAGTGGTCACACAGACCCACTCAGGCAAACCCAACATCTCCAAATGAGCCTGGCATTCCACCTCCTTCCATGGGGAACTCTCCAGGTCATTACCTAGCAGACAGTCTACTGGCATGGATTGACTCACAACAACTCTGAGAGGCCCTGAGACCCAACCCTTCCCACTCAAAGGGAACATGTGCCACCTTGCAAAGGCGCACGGAGTTGTCAGCTGACACTACAGGGTGAAGTACATCGGGAATGATCAGCTCCTCAGGGACCCACTGACACCTGACCGAAGTCACACTGGCTCCAGTGTACCTGAGAGCCTCCACCCTCTTCCCATTGATGGTCACCCACTGCCTGTACATCTTAGTGTTATCAGGGACAGGGGTTTCCTGGACCATCTCTGTGTCTCCTAAAGAGACAAGGGACATAACTGCTAATCCCTCCAAATCACTAGAAATTAAATCCCCACCAAAAGCTACACTAGCTATACCCGGTGTTGGAGCACCAGAGGGTGCCTGGGATTTCTTGGGACACACAGAGGCTTTGTAACCCAATTCCTGAAAGTGATAACACTTAATGGGACCCCTGTTATCCGACCTGCCCTTAGGGGGCCAGGTTGGTTTGGGTTTTGACTTGGGGGGATGGGACTGGTTACCCGGGGAACTGTTTTGGGGCCCTTGGGAGAACTCCTTTTGGTTACGCTTGTCCCCCACACTCTTCTGCTGGGGACCCTGCCCACCTTTGGCTGTGGTACCCACAAAACCCCTATGGACCCTGGTACTGACCCAGCGGTCCGCCTCCTGTGCAAGCTCAAGGGGATCAGTAAGCTTGCGGTCTAAATGATGCTGGCGCAGCTCTGGAACACATATACTACTCAAGTGCTCCCAAATGATCAAATTCAACAACCCCTTATAATCATTCACCTTGGTGCCCTTTATCCAACCTTCCAGTGCACGTGAGAACAGATTTACACATTCCACCCAAGTCTGCCACCCCTCCCTCCTGGAGTTCCTGAACTGTAGCCTGTACTGTTCTGGGGTTAACCCAAACCTGAGGCATAAGGCCTCCTTCATATGGGAATAGGTCAGGTTACCGGCTGCTTCCAAGGGCTCTAGAGCACTCCTCCCTGAGGCCTCAAAATGCTTCCACAGACCTGCACCCCAATCTTCTTCAGGCACTCCATGCATCTTACAAGAAATCTCATAGGCAGAAAACCACCCATAGATATCATCACTCACTCTGTAACACTGAACCACATCCTTGGGGATATACACCTTACCCCCTTTCACTGGCTGTTTCCTGCCACCATTTGAGCCGGTCTCCACCTCTCTGGCTTTGATCTCCAGCTCCTTCATGCTCAACTCATGAGCCAAAAGCAATTTTCTTTCCTCAAAAGCAAGGGCATTCTTCTTCTCCTCCTTTGCCATTTCCATTTTCATTTTCATTAATTTCAGCTCATGTTCTCTGATTCTTTGATTCTCTTGTAACTCCTCTGCTTGGGAGAGACCCCTGCTGGACTGGTAGCTCCCCGCTCCGCTGGTGGGGTTGCCCACTGGCAAATCATTTGCCCCAAACCCATTCCCTTCATTATTATCATCTGCTCCCTCAGCCTCTTTAGCCTCACACCAGGTTTTCAGAACCTTCTGCAACTCTTCCTTTGTGAAGTTGCTTTTTATGGGACAACCAAAATCCTTGCAGAACCGCTTGAGCTCCTCCACCTTGTATGAATACAAATCCTCAATGGTGATCTCTAGCTCTCCTTCTACACTGGCTGCTTTCTCACTTGGAGCCATGATAATTCAAGAGTTACCTCAAAAATAGAACCAAAAATCAACAATCAGCAGTATGTGGCTGTGTAATGGTCTGCGCTCCTAGTGACGTACACCAATTACTGTGGGTCAAGTACAAATACAACTTCAATCCCACCGCTGCCACCAATGTTAGATCTGGGGGTCTCTAGTTGGCAGGGTAGGTACCACTGTCCAAGTAGAGACCTGTGCTTCTTGTCAGGGAAAGGGGGATACACTGTTAAGATAACCCCTGCTCACCCTCTAGGTAGCTTGGCCTGAGCAGTCTAGGCTATCAAAGGCAATGTGTAAAGTATTTGTACCAACACTCACAGTAACACAGTGAAAACACCACAGATTTACTCTACACCAGTTTTAGAAAAATAAGGTATCTTTACTAAAAACTTCACAAGACCAAATACTACTGAAAAACCAACATACAATTAAAAAGGTTACTTTAAAGATAGTTCAAGAGTTTGTAGAAAGTACTCCAGGATGTAAAAATCAGTGTCCTGCACAATGCGACTCTCAATGCACAAAATGCGACACTCTCATGCCCAACAGTACCTGTAGTTGCGCTAAGGTTCCCAAAAGCTATAACAATGAAGATGGCAAAGGCGATGCGATACTCCTGAGACCTTGGGGAGGCTTTGCAGCAGCCCTGCTTCACGCAGCAGAGGTGGATGCGCCGGCTCCGATCTGTAGGGGGAGGATGCGATGACTTTGGCTTTCGTTGCGTAGGTTTCTTAGGGGGAAGCTTCACACACAGGTACGGTGCGACGCTCTTCGATGGGGCGCGATGCGCGGCGTGGCGTTGACTTCTGGTGCCGCAACCCTCGATGCGCCACGGGACAGGACTCTGCGTCGACGCACGCAGCGACTGGATACTTTCACGCACCGGCAGTGGTGCGGCCCACAAACTGGTTCTGCGACGACCCTCGCAGTGTCAGGAATCTTCACGCACCGGGATGATACTCGACGCACTCGGCGATGCGGGGACTCCGGGTGCTGCGATGATGCCGCAATTAAATTCTTCTCGCACTCTTGATCTTGCGACTCGCAACCGGATGATGCAACCCTCAAACAGATGATGCGATGGGTACCAGTTACTCTTGTTCACGCTTTCTGCTTTCCAGCTCCCAAACACAGCAAAGCGACCTCCTGAGGCCCCAAGACTAGGCAAGCACTCCAAGGCAGGTCAGAACTCCCTCAGCAGAGTTCAGGGGAGCTGGTGGTGAAGTCCTTTTGTTCCTAGGACTTCTTAACAGGGAGCCAGCTCTCCTCAGGCCCTTGGAGATCAGAATTTAAAGAAGGGGACACAGCAAAGTCCTTCCCCTCTCCTTGGCAGCAAAGCAAAACAGCAAGCAGGCAGTCTTCTCCTCTTCAGTTCCTTCCAACTTTCTCCTTGGCAGAGGTTCCTTCTTGGTTCCACAGTGATCTGAGATTTAGGTGTCTGGGGTCCTCTTCATATACCCCTCCAAGTCTTTGTCTCTCTTTGTTTCAGTGGGGGGATTCCCCTGCTCAAACCGGTTCCTGGGTGTGCTCTGCCCTGGAGCACCTGGTTCCTTTCAGAGTGAGGGGCAGGGTCGTTGGACGCTCAGCAGGAGGTGGAGCCTTCTTTGTGCTGGCAGAGGCAGAGTCCTCAGCCTGGCCAGCAGGGGGTGGAGCCGGCATTGTTCTGGCAGAGGCAGCCCTACTCAAACCCAGGGGCTACTTCTCCCACCCATCTAGAGCAGATCTCTCTATTCACCCTGCTGCTGACTCATCCAGACTCCTGGAGCCACCTAGCCCATCACATGACACCAGTCAGCCAATCTGCACTCAGGCACACAGGAAGGTTAAACAGGAGAATAGCTACTTTCTAAAAAGTGCTATTCTCACACAGTGAATTTAAAAACCATCTTTCTAAAAAGATGTATAATTAAAATCTGAACACGAAGATACCAAACTTGGATTTTCTATCTTGCCTTTAGGGGAAGATAGGCATGTAGACAGCCTCCCCCATTCTGTCCTATGGGCAAGATAGCCTCTCAGCAGTGAAAAACGACAATGGCTGTAATTCACTACCAGGGCATGTTACACACCTCAGTACATGCCCTAACTTTCAGATACACTGCACCCAGCCCAGGGGGGTACCTAGGGCCACCATAGGGATGCCTTATATGTACAGAAAGGGAAGGATAAGGCCTGGTCAGTGGTTGCACTGGCCAGGTCGACATGACAGTCCTGGACTGCACATAGGCACTGCAACCAGGCCTAAGACATCATTTTAGCACTACTCCTGTGGGTGGCACAATCAGTGCTGCAGCTCACTAGTAGCATTTGTACTACCAGCCCTGGCACTCTCAGTGCACTTTACTAGGACCTTGCAGGTAGAACAAATATGCCAAACATGTATAACCAATTACATCACAATTTCCCTAGGGAGCACTTGCACTTTGACACTGATCAGCAGTGGCAAAGTGCACAAAGCATCTATACCAGTAAAAACGACATCCAGCATAGCATCAAAAATACAGGAGGTAGAGGCAAAAAAAGTCAGGGGTAACCACGCCAAAAGATGCCAGGTCTAACAGCCCGCTATAGTTCCAGTGGGGGGCCCCTGGACTTCAGGCACCGGTGGGGCAGGGAGGGCCTCTCCTCTCAACTTCTTGCTAGCAGTGCTCTACTCAGGTGTTTGACTGCCCAGCATGAGTGAACTGCTGCATTAGGCCCTCTTGGCCCCCAGGGTCAGCAAGAACCCCACTGACCCACCTTTACAAATTCCACTGCCAACAGTGTGGCCATCCCCACTTTGGCGTTCATATTGGGGAGCAGGGTGTGGGTGCCTTGCACTCTTCTGCACCCTGACATTGGCTACGGTCTGGCACTCCTTGCCACAGTCCCTCAGAGCTGCAGTCTCCATGACCAATCTGTGGCACTTAGCTACTCCACTGACCCTAAGCTGTGAGGACTGGGCATTCACCCTGTGGTAGGGCACCCACCAATCCCTTGCTTACAGCATCAGTACCAGTGCTGCTGTGAACCCGGGGGAGAACCCATTTAAACCCTCACTGTAGGCTTGCTCCCTGGGGCCCTTGAGAAGCAACCCTGAGGCCTTCCCCTGACTACCCACAAATAGGGGGTATCTTATGTTCCCAATACTGTATGCTGCAGTCAAGGGGCACTACTTGGTGGCTACGCAACAAAACAGTTTTAGGGGCCTGCATCGCCATCAACTCCCCCCTTGCTTCAGGGCTACATCTGTGGCTCCAGATCCCTCTGTCACTACTCTAAAAAGACTTTATCACCCCCCATTGTCCCTACCCATTTTGGAGTGTTGCATTCAACATCTCTCACAATACAGCATACATTGCATTGGAGAGCTTGGGGATGCCTTCAATACAGTAATTGTGCTACCATCTGAACCCTGCTCACAGTTCATGTGGGTAGGGCTCAGAGGCCCGCTCACACAACTTGAACTTGTGCCATTGGAGGCACACCCTGCCTACTTGTCAGCTCCCATGCCCCTGAAACAAACTTCCCCGAAATTGCACAGCATGGGCAGGCTCCGATCAGCAACAGCTGCGCACTGACCTGGACCCAGACTATGAAGCCTCCACCCAGCACTATCCAGGACTATCTTCTCAAGGTCCCTGCTCTATTGGCACCCATAGCGGATTTAGTGTTCGATGCCATAGAGAATTTGTGTGTCACAATGGAGACACATTTCAATGCACTAGCCTTAGACTTCAGTTTCCTGCATGATGACCACTGCAAATTCACTGACAAGGCAACAAATGGGGAGATACAGCTGGCCACCCTGCATCCGATCATTATGGACACTAAACAAACATTCTGGGAGCTGCAGAACCATATCCACCAACTGGAGAACAGAACCGATAACCTTGAAGGTAGATCCTGTGGAAGCAACGTGCACATCATAGGCGTGCCAGATGGAGTTGAGGGCCGTGACCCAGTCCAGTACCTAGAGACTTGGTTCGTATCCTTCACCCCAGGCTCAGCGCTCACTGCATTTTTCACACTAGGGAGAGTGCATTGGGTGCCTACTCACTGCCCCCTCCCAGGCTTTTTGCCTATGCCCATTCTGGCGAAACTCCTCCACTTCAAAGACCAAAATGCCATCCTTAGCATATCATGCTGCACAGGACCACTCAAGGTCCTGATTATACCAGAGCAGTTCAGCAGCAAAGATCGTTCTTCCTGGGGGGTTAAGTGCCGGCTGCACAAACAAGTGATCCTGTACACCCTGCTATTTCTGGCTTGCCTGAAGATCATCCGAAACTGCACTGCTCATTTATTTACTGATCCGAAGGAAGCATGGGACTGGGTGGAACAACAATATGGTCCTGCAACAGCTGATTCCAATGGCCTGCCCCAATCCATACCTAAGTTGAGGGAATGGATGCACCAGAGTTCCTGCACATGGTGGATTCAGCAGCCCTTAACAGCAACAACCCACATATAGAGCACCTCACCAGTGAAGTGCCCTGAGGGCAGCTGCAGACATTTTACCTAGCAGTGCTACCACGGACGACGAGAAAGGACCTTACCTCTTTACCTCCTCTCTGGTGATTCAGAATGGGCTCTCCAAACCGTTCAATGATACCTCCGACAGATGCTCATACATGATTGAGACAGACAGTTTCTTCCTGCTATGTGGTTGATAATGGCTCTTACTGTCTTCCATTCATGACAATGTTATTTTGTATTCCCTTACCTGCATTTTTCACCTTACTCATGGTCTTCCGTGCACTTCACTGCCAGGGCTAGACCCACTGCACCACACCTCTATCCTTCTTCCTTTGCTCTCTGGGCAATGACCTGTTTCAATCCTCTTGGGTAGGTCTTGTGAGGCTCCACAATGTAAAAAACGTCCCCCTACCTAGACTGCTTATGCTTTTACTGCTCAATCTCTGCATACACGCTTTCTCCCCCCAAGGGTTGTGATGACTTCAGTGGGCCCTCATACTTTGTTCAATATGGAAAATACTGCTTAGTCTCCCACCACCATAGCTGCTCTACCACCCCCACACTCTTTGAGTTACAAACATGATAATGTTTGGGCATAATGTAGTTGCAGTAGCCCCCCCTTCTGTAACTCACCTAGTTACATATGATTCTCTCACTTACTCTTCCCCAGCACTGAATGCGCAGTGTGGTAGATCCCCAGTTTCAACCTCACTTAAATACAGAGAATGGGACACAGTAAGGATAAAAAAAGAGATGGTCCCCCCTTCCCTTTACTCCCACATACCATTTCCACCAAGCAGTCTTCTCCTGACTCTCTTTGCCTACTCACACTGAAAGTGATACGCATGCACACACCCAGGAAGAGGTATGAGATGCACTCCTAAGTCAAATGGCAGAATTCACAAGTGGTACACCTACAGGAGACCCCCACAACACAAATGGAAGTGGCCCTCCTGCACAAACGCTGGAGAGGGCTCATTTATGCCACTACTTAATCAGCCTATGCATACAGTGCCCTAATTTGGATTAGGCTCGGAGACCCATCCCAAGTATTAGACACTACCAATGACCCCGAAGGCAGCCATGAACTCATAGAAGGATGCTGTCTACTCATTGGCATGTTCAAAGAAACAAGGACCACCCTACTCACACGGAACCAGGGTATTTAATCTATAACAAGGATACAGTGGTTCCTGCAGACAATGTATATCATATATAATGATAGTTCTACTCTACAAAGCATTTTTAAATTATAAATGTTTATGTAAGAATTTGAGTGCAATGGAAAAAGTTGGTCAAAAAAAGTGCTCGGTGATTGGGGGCCCCATCTTTTGAGGAGTGCTATCTTGAGACATACTATCTTGCGGCATAATTGCAGTGGGTATTGCATTGGACTGATGGGAGATACATTTGAGAGAGCTGCAGCACAGACGGAGTGATGACATCCTCCTCTATCAATCACTTCCTACTTCCTAGAACACTAACCCCAGCCTCACCACTCACACAGGTGACTTGGGCTCACGCCTGCTTGGTGTGTATGCACTGCATGTCCCCCAAATCTCAGGCTTATGCCCCAGCCCTACCCCTGATTGGGCTCCCCAAATGTCCTGGGTTCAAAACATGGCTTGACCTGGCCCCTTGGACAGAATGCTTTCTCCACACAGCCGTAGCCCTTTACCATGAAGGTCAATTTCTCCCATTCAATCAGTTAGTAATCAAGCATGGTTTATCACAAGGGCAGTTTCTCTTACATCACCAACTCACTCACACAACACCCTATTGAATGCAATCATGACCAAACCTGTGACCCACCCTGCCCTGAAGATGATATTAACTATGGGATCTGGTTGTCATATAATCACTTGGCTCTATAAAGCCATATGTGAGCTGACCATGCTTTCCCTCAACACACTCCGACATAAATGGGAGGAGGAATTTGGACATCCGTTACATGAGATGGAGTGGGAAATAGCCTTACACCCCCAGCATCAGGTAACTCACAAATTCTGCTTCAAGAATCTACAACTTTATATGTTACACTGCGCCCAAATAAACCACTTTTTCCACCGGCAGATTCTGGCTGGCTCAGGCCCCTGGTGCAGATCTACAACATATTCTTTGGTCCTACCCAACCCTATACCAATACTGGTAGATGGAACACAACATCCTCTGTCAAGTCAGGGAGCTCCCTGATATCTGCATGTGAGAGGCATGCTCACTGGGTATTTTCAAGCATCTCAATTAAGCCTGGGCAAAGTACCACGCTACCTTTGCGTAGTTTGCAAAGTTTGCGCTACTTCGCACTAAACGAATTGCACGTAGCACAGTGCAAACATGCGTAGCGTAGTGCAGCGTAGTGCAGCGGTCATTTTTTGCTTGCTCACGGTCCTCAACGTCAAGTTGGCGACCGCAAGCAAGCAAAATGACATCCCGGCGAAACTTTTTCATCGTTCGCGATCAGCAACATCAAGTTGCCGATCGCGAGTGTGGAAAATAAACCTCCTGGCGAGATTCTCAATGCCGGGAGGTCAGGTTTCTTATTGCGAGTGGTCGCGTATGCTCGCGACCGCTCGCGATGAGAAACTACCAGTCCGAGTTGAGAAAGCTGCCGCTCGAGAAAAAATCTGCTTGAGCGGCAGAAAACTACAGCTCGCACTGTGCAAGATGCCGTTTTCAATGATTGCACAGTGCCGGATGCTTGTCCGCACAGTGCAATCATTGAAAATGGCATCTTGCACAATGCGAACAGGGTACTATGCAGTTCGCGAAGTGCTACGCGTAGCTCGCGTAGTGCGACGTGCACTTTGCATAGCTACGCCTATCTACGCCCAGGGTTAATCTCAATCCCCACAAAGAACACACGTGCTTTACATCCCTGACACTGCTCCTCACCAAGTGTACCCTTACCGTATATTGGTGATCCCCAACTGCCCCCGCCAATGTAGGCCTGGTTTGGAGTGGTCTGTAGATGGGATGCAGCGCAGGAAGACACTCTTTATTTTAGGAAGTGCGAGGCTGGCGCAAAAGGCCCATCTACCCCAATGGCCTACTCTTTTCTGAAAGTTTGAATAACATACTAGTAATGACAACTTCCCCCTATAGTGACTCAACATAAGCCGCTACACGCAGTTCTAGTCTTACCTCCCCCACCCTACAAACAGATTTTCTCTGCTGCACAGTTTCCTCTTAAAAAAGTGGATCCCCATGCTACTCTCCTCTTTCTCTTACCATTGATATTGCAGATGGAATGAACCCTCTGTACCCCCTTGGAAAAGCCCTTTCCCTCCACTTTTCCCACTTACAACCCATAATTTCCACCGTCTAGCAATGGCATACATAACTGTGAGAGTACTTAACTTAAGTATGTTTTTCCACATTCTATTTGCATGCCAGACATCCATATTATGTATTTCTTGACATGTGTCTCATTGACTCTGTATGGAAAAGTTCATAAGAGTCCCTTCAAACTGTCAGCTATATCTATTGTTATTGTGTGTCTTTTAAACCAATAAAACAGATTTGAATAAAAACAGAACACAACAGCAACAGACGGACCGGACCCAACATCTGCATTGTGTTGGTATCAATTGGCAGGGCTTGAGTCCAGTGCAAAGGTGATGACTAAAGAGGTCGAGCAAGTGGCAACACCAAAGACCATCCAGAGGATGTTCCAAGAGTATCTGAATAATCCAAAAGATGTCTATAGGGATCAAAATCCATTTATGTATTAATATGGGAAGATGCACCAATGGCCAGATCTCATCAGGCTGGCAATAAAGTACCAGGCGTATCCTGTAGCCAGTGTGTCTGCTGAATATGTGTTCAGTGTAGCTGCTGCAGTTGTTGCTGTGAGAAGGTCCATTCTCTGCCTCAAAACATGGAGAGATTGACTGTGATCAATATTACCAAAAGTTCATACCACACAATTACACCATTCCTGAACAGCACAGGAGGAGAAGGATAAATAACCCGGTACTTGGAAAGTGCAAACTAATCATTCCTAAGGGTCTCAAGGTGCTGGTAGTTATATGGAAGATTGAGTCAGCTATTGCCCAGAGTCACATTGTGCTGGGTTGAGCTGCTGCACGCACCAGGGATCAAACCGTCAGCCACGTGCTCTGCCACCCTGGCCGCTGCGCCAGGATGAAGATTGGTCAGAATCAAGTGTGTTAGCTGACCAACTTCTGGGTGAACCACCTGAGTTTGAGGATGAACTCTACTTCCCAGACTGAGTATGCCAGTGCCAACATAGAACTTTTTAACTTTTTCTCATTAAACTTCTTTCTTTCTAAAAAAGCAGCTTGTGGAACATTATGCTTGTGTCAGATTTTTGCTGCCCCACCAATTTTCAGTCACATATGTTGTCGGATTGCAGTTGGACCAGTGTGCAGTGAATAAACCTCTAAAATTTCTACAATTCCTTCTTGACATTAGAGACACTGCCTGCCTCCCTCACATGCGTGTCTTTTTTTTTGCATCACTTAGCCGTGCTGCCCCAGAAGATTGTTGATTTCTAAGAGTGCCAATACCAAATTCCATGTGTTGCCTGCATCAAAGACACAATTGTGCACCTACTACCTAATCTAACTGTGCTTGGATAGGAAGAGGTAAGTACAACTATTGCAGCAGTGAGTGAGTGATTGTGAGAGATGATTGGTGATTCATGTGGTAGTAGACTGTAATTTCACCTCGAAGGGCTGCTCCAGAAAGTCTTTTGATTTACAAGACTGGCAAATTCTAATCTGTTGCTTGCACCAAAGAGTGGATACAATTGGGTGCCTACCGCTGTGCTTGGATTGGAACAGGTAACCAGTGCACAAATAAGTGATATTTTAGTGAGTGATTGTGAGTGATGATTGCTGATTCATGTGGCAGATAGTGAGGGAGGGTGTTCAACAGTAATTTGGGAACATGATTGAGACAATTTGCAATGTTTGAGGGCTGAATAATGGGTAGTAATTTTTCCTGGAGATGATTGACCTTTAGAAGCTTACTTAGCGAAAATAAAACTGTGTGGTCCACTCCTATTCTTTTTTTTCATCACCTGGAAGGGCTGCCTCAGAAGATCATTTGATTTACAACAATGCCAAATTACAATCTGGTGCTTGCATCACAGAGGAGAAAGAATTGTGTGCCTACCACTGTGCTTGGATTGGAACAGGTAACCATTGCACCAGTGACTGATATATTATTGAGTGATTGTGAGTGATGATTAATGATTGATATGGTAACAGACAGTAAGGGGGGTGTGTTCCACTGCAATTTGGGAACTTGATCTAGCTGATTTGCAAGGCTTGGGACCTGAATGATGGGTGGTAATGTTTTTCTGAAGGTGATTGGCCATTTTACTCTTCGCCATATTTACTTGGGAGGATTCACTCCTTTTATCTGGTTCTTCAAAGACCAGACCAGTCACTTAAGTTAACAAACAAAAACCAATGATAAATACTGCAAATCTGTTTCTCTACTTGTTCTTAAACAGCAGTGAACTACACGTCTATCTTGCTTGGGTCGTGACTGGGTAGGAGTTACTCAGAGTCAGTAGGAGGATGGAAGAACTCAGGACGGGACTACCTCATCAACATCTAGAAGAAAGAAGTTATTGACTTCAAAGAGAAACAATGACTTTAAGGCCTAGTTCTTAGCTATGTGGAATAGAGAGAGGTGTGTTGATTGGTGACATGCTGCTGAGTGTGTGTGTTGCACTGGTGGCAAAAGTGAAACTCTGAGTCCTCTTGCTTTTTGCTTTGCCTCTGAGTCTTCTTGTCATACTCTTCATGAAGCTTGCCTTCCTTCTGTCCTTCTTGACTCTACAACACAGTTTCTGTTCTACAATCCACAGGACTTCTCCTCTCCTGCACGAACAAAAAGTGAAAACTGAACTCAATACTCCTGCTTACCTACAGGACCGACCCAGACAGCCACCCAAGAGTGATGGACATTTCCGAGGATAATGTAGATGACCCACTAAATTTTGCAATATAGTATCATTTTTCTTTTAACAATCATATTTTTACAACTGGATGGGTTCACTCCTCCATAATTTGATATTTTTTAAACCTAATATATTTTGATATCGGATACTTTGGGTCTCTGGGGCAGAAGGACTGTTTGCAATGCATTTAACTGTATTGAGCCATACTCTTTCCTTTGTTTCCTTTCACAACAGATTGATCACTATGATGTGCTTCTCATCACACAGAGGAATACTGTCCTTATATAGTGTTTGTCTTTGTCATACCTTTACCCAAATACCCTTTTCCATCTATTCATCAAACCCCTAACCCTCTGTCCCCCCGGCTGTGTAAATTATTGAGGCATTACTTAATTTATTCCATTCATGGATTACAGACTTTACGGGGTGGATGTGGTGAAAGTGTCACCAATTCACTGCAGGATCTTCTTTTACCTGAGCTATAACCCACACTGGCCCCATTTACCCACCCACACATTAAAGTTATCCATATTTTAGATATAAAAGAACATCAGTAGTCAGCATCCTCATTCCAGCTTAACCTTGTCCTCCCCAGACTTTGAGCCCACTTTTCATGACTTGAGGCTTTTGTAACTTTATATTTAATTAACTATTAGCTCCTCATTGTTAAGAAGTTACTCTTGCTATTTTTTATTTTATAACTACCAGTTAGTCTTTGTTGTGTCATTTAATAGTCTTGTTTCAATTCTTTGTAAAGCTACAATATTATTTATAACCCACTAACTGTGTTTTATTTCCATTTATTTGTTGTGATAGATAATCCTTCCGATTAATCCTACAGTTAGGGCTCACCTGTGTGGCCGTGGGAACTCTCTTGTGAAGTTGTGATTAGGCCTGGGTGAAAATTTCGTTCCGTTCGCGGAAATTGCGATAATTTGACATTTTCGTGTTCCGCGGAGAGCGCGAAAATGTCAAAATTTCCGCTTTCCGCAGATTGGCGATAATTTGTTTCTTGCTCGCGCTGTAAAATAATACATTCTCGCGCGCGCGCAATCGCCTTACCTGAATCCCTGCGTTCGCCGACAAGTTTTCTTGATCCGGTCGCGTTCTCCATGAGATGTTGGATTGTTTTTAGCCATTTGCGCTGTCTCGCGCCAGTTCGCGCCCGCAGTGACGTCATGCGTCGCGCGATCACTTCTTTCTTCTCGCGATCATGCACCGCGAGACAACTCAAAACAAGGTGGCCACGTCCGCGAGCAACCACATGGTTAAGTTGGCGACCCGCGACCATGCAGAAAATCTCGCGAACATGCGGGAAAAAAAATTCCGCATCTTCGCGATATTTTCGCTTGTTTGCGATAATTTTAAAAATTTTCGCGATAATTTGCGAAAGTGGATTTCGCTAATTCCGCCCACCCCTAGTTGTGATGCCTTCCCTGTTATGGATTCATCTATATTCAGGTAAGAGAACAATGGAGTGAAGTGCACTAGTTAAGTTAGTAAGTAAGCAAGTCAACTGCTACTGCATGAGAAATCATTTATCTAGGTTGTTGTAGGCAAATAGGTCATGACAGCATCACCCAATGATCAAGATAGTTACAGAGGTATATAACTAACTATAACTAATGGGTATACATTTGTATAAGCAAATTAGAAAAAAAACAGGCTACGTAGCTAAAAAGGCAGCAGTGCATACATTCTGAAGAAATACAATTTCCACTTTATTTCTTACAAAAAAACAACAACAGGCCAGAACTCTCCCCAAACAAATTGACCCATCCCCATTCCGCAACCAGTGTCCAAATGTCCAACAAATAACAAAGCCCGGTCCAAACTCCCTTCCCACCCTCTCCACTTTCCCTTTCACCAAAACAAAAAATGTGAAAAAGGGCTAAAATAGAACATTGTCCGTTTTGGTCTGGAGCTGGTACAGACTTCGCTCTATCCTATCCAGTCAACTCTCCAAATGCCTTTCCATGTGGTCCAGCCACTGCAGGATGGGCTGCAGCAATGTCCTGTAAGAGCGGGAGGGGGAGCAGCAGTTACAGTGAGGACTGCCGACAGCTGGTGGCATCGATGCCACTAGCGATGAAATGACTGGGAGGCTGCGGCTGACTGGCTGCACTGGGACCCAGCTGAGAGGCAGCTATTTCAGACTCTTTTTCTTCACCCTCCTTTGCCACTAGCCTCCAATATTGCAGCTGGATAGTGTCCAGCCTCTGCCTCCACAGCTGGGATGCTATCTCCTGCCTGTTGGTTGCTGTGGGTGGACCAACAGGAGTAGCTATATTAAGAAAATCAAAAAGAAAAGTTGTAAAGAATGCTCTGTTTAAACAATTGTTCACAATTAGTGGGTGGCACAGTAACAGTACACTGCTGATCCCCTAGTGCCATTGGAATGTAATGTGATTATGATTAGTAGAGTCACAAGGCCAATTTTATGTTTTGCCTACACATGCCTCGCCTAAAAAGCACTGACAGTCTGGCAGAAAAATATTAAGGCAGAATAACACCGGATTAAAAAACAGTGATTTAATTTTTTTTATTTTAAAGGCTTTTCTAGTAACTAAAGAGACACTTTAGTTGGAAAATAAAAACAAATGACCTCTCATTAGTGAGTAATGCATTATGCACTATGTAGTAAGCCTGGGCAGTGAATTCCGCTCCGCTTGCGGAGTTTTTTTCCTTGGTTGCGTTAGTCAACATCATGTTGGCGAGCGCAAGCGAGAAAAATCCACCTCCCGGCGAGATTTTTCCTCGTTCGTGATCGTCAACATCAAGTTGGCGAGCGCGAGCGTGGGAAATAAACCTCCCGGGGAGATTTCTCAACGCGGGGGATCAGACTTCTCATTGCGAGTGTTAGCGTATACTTGCGACCGCTTGCTTTGAGAAACTGCCCGTTCACGTTGGGAAAGATGCCGCTCGAGTAAAAATCTACTCGAGTGGCAGAAAGGAAAGCAGCGCCCACTGTGCATGGTGCCGTTCGCGATGAATGCACAGTGCGAACAAGCACCCGGCACTGGAAATCACAGCAAACAGCATTTTTCTATCGCACTCCGCAGCTTGCAGAGCTCTGAGTACAAGTTTTATTGTTCGCAATTAATGGAGGCATGCTAACCAGTGCGTCAGTTACTTTGCTACTGTTTGGAGCTGGGGCAGCTGTAGTTGACAATTATCTATCTTCAGTTTCAATGGGCCTGCTCTTCTCCAAATACCTTTCACATTCTACCCTGGCTTCAAAGAAGCAGATGAATATTAAATAATATACTACATCACACGCCTCATGTATAAAATGCAGATGTTATCCTGCCGGCGGTAAGTAAATGTTGGGTTAAACAGTGCACTGCACTACAGTGAAAGGAACAGGATATAGCAGTTGTTTTAGGCACAGAGTGTCCATATGCCAAGTTTGAAATCAAATCAGGCCCTTAGTCCCACTTCACTCGCTGGACTCATCCAACACTCCAAACTATTTCCAACAAATGCATTTGCTGGGCAATAAGGAAAAGAAACTTCACTTACTCTACTGCAGGGTAAGGTAAAGAGATTAGGTGGGTAGGTAGAGCTTTCGATATAGAATAGAGGAGTTGCACTGATCATCAATTTGTCATGTGACTATTAAGCTTCACTGTAATTGACAAAAGTTGAAAGGAGAAATCTGAACAGGTGTAAAATAACTATGGTATGGGAAACCATGAAGTATACTTTGGAATCACTTTGCATGGCCATAAAATGTGGCACATGCCCAAAATAGACTTTTCAATTTTTTGGTAGCCTGGGACGGAAGAATTTAGGATGAATAAAGGAGTAAATTACTAAGATGTGACTGAGTGGGCAAGAACCAGAATGTCCAGCACCTAACTGAAGTTCAGCCCAACCAAGCCATAATACCTGATATTTGACAAGAAAAAAAACAAGATACAGTTAAAACCTGGCTCAATGACATCAACCTTGATGGCTTGGAGCCCCAACTTTCACCGAATGCCAAGTCACTTGGATTCATGCTGGACCAAACTCACCCTCCAGAAACACATTGCCAAAAACAAGGACAGCCTTGTAGCAGCGACCTCTTCTTAAGAAAGTGAAATGGATTCTTCCAGAAGTGACTTCACCAGTGCTGTTCAATCCCTTGCACTCTTACATCTGGATGGTGATAATGCTCTAATCCATGGCCTGCCAGATTCAAAACTGGCACACCTTAAGGGCATCCTACCCACGTCAAAATGCCTTATCGAGATCATGTAGAGCTATAATCACATTATCTCCATCGTTATGAAACTTCATTGGCTCTCCATGCATGCCCACACCATCTTTAATTCTAGCTGCACCATTTACTAAGCTCTCATGACCAGCACCCCGTCTATATTACAGACAAGCTCTCCATCTCTGGTGGACCTTGGCACACCCACTGCCAGTACAACATCAAACATCTGACTAAGAAGTGTAAAAAAGAAAAAACAAAACAGCAGGCCTTTTCTATCTATGCACCCAGGATCTAGAACAACATCCTCTATCCATCAGGACCACCACAACCAGTCGCGGCCGGCATCGCTCGAGGGTGGGAGGGAGCACGGGGAGTTGGGGTCATGCGGGGAGGTAGCCCAGGGGGGCGTTAATTTAATAATAATGAAAAACAAATTAAACGTACCTTTCCTCCGGCTGGGTCCCGCGACTTCTTTGATCCTGCTCTCCTGCCTCCAGCAGGAATAGGAAGTAGGAATAGGCTGCAAGCAGCATTGTGATTGGTCACCCAGCCAAGGGCTTATGGGGAGGCCTGCATGGAGAAGGACAGAGTGCGCATGACTGGTTTGGGCGGCCCCCAGAGGGCCAACCAAACAGTCTTTGCGCACTCATGAGTGGGCACACAACTTCTCCCCTGCTCGCAGAACAGCTCCGCCTTCCCGCCCGCCCACAACCAAGCATAAAATGGTAATAACTGAAAGTTATTACCATTAAATGTTTCTGCTTCTCACACTGCGAGAAAGCAGTAGGGCAACGCTCTTACGCCCTAGTGAAGGAGCTGCCCCTGACCACAACACTGCTCTGCTTCAGGAAAGAATTGAAGATTCACCTTTCTAAAGAAAACAACATCATGATGCATTAACTATCTTCAACTCAGCTTCCTCTCTTCTTACTCACTGACTTTATTCTTGTCTTTGACCATAAAAAACATTCAGCTGCATTTTGGATAGGTCTGTGATATAGAAATTCAATGTACATATATACATACATACATAGATGTGGATTACTGGGACCTCAGAATGAACTTTCAGCACTGGAAACAGAATATGTTCTAGCAGTTCGCACAGTAAACCCAAGGTGAGCGCTGCTATTTTGGTTAATGGAATCTAAGAATGTGTATCTACATCTTGTTAGTGGAGACTCTTAACAGTCTTACTTTTACAGTCTTTGGTCACCTTTCCAACTGAGCACACCAGAGTAAAGTTCAAACAAAGAAATTGCTGGCTGCTGTCAACATTCAGGATTCCCTGAACAGGAGATGATTTGATGTCATTGTGGAGAATTAGTACATTTCCAATCAGGGTTGTTGTTGCTACTGACTACTCATAAGAAATCTGTGGTTGGAAAAACCTAGGTCTTTGTCAATAATTATCTACAGAAGGTAATGTGTTTGATATCTTCTCAAACAAGGATCCAAGCGGCAAATAACACAACATAATGACAATTTAGGGAGGAAAATCCTGTACTAAAATGAAGCCTCTCTAAAGTAACTAGCTAAACAGCAATGGACTGTAAAATATAGAAAAAAGAGACTGATTGGTTCTTCCTGACCTGAAATATGAATATGAAACTATTGCATAAAACACAGCACTGAGAGAAGCCAACAAATTGTTTTATCAAATATTCACACATTTGAACTGTGCTAAAATGCAACAAGATGCATTCTGAATTATACTGCATTATTAACCACATTTGCTACGTCTTGCCTTTTGGAAGATGAAATCTTTAATAACTTCTGAAATGACTCGTCACAGGAAAGATTGGAGCTCAAATTGCCATGTCATTTAGGTTAGCTAATGATGAAGAAAAGTCATTACAGGTGGACATTTCTTCTTCTTGAAAGTTCAGATAGATGCTAACAGTAGATAGCAAAGGCCTCATCCACATGAATGTTATTTAAGCTTCATCATGAGCTTTAGGCTACAGGCATTCAAATCCACAAAACAAACAACCTTAGTGAATCACTCTCAAAGCATTACCAGCACATGTACGTCTGTAGACAATCAAATAAACACATTTGAAATAATAACCAATAAAGCAATCCCAGTAAGTTTCTGAGAATGTTTTCAATGCAAATCCTGTTTTCAGCATACTGCTTCTCTTATGTCACAAATTGAATGTTGAAGGGCCATCTTTTCACATATACAAAGCAACCCAGGGACGAGCAATTGTGACATCTCTTGTATGACCCAGAGGGCAAAATATGATTGTTGCTCTGTAATGCTGAGCTGGAGTACAAAGGCCAGGCCCTTCTGCTGTGGGTCAGGGTCCAGGAGAGACTGCCATTGGCTACAGCAACCTTCTTGAGGCTTCTCCCTCTCCTCTCATTCTACTCCGCATCGGCTGCCCAGCTTCTGAAAGTAATACCAAAGGGTGACAGTCGCTAATCTCTTTGGGTTGTACTGAACAGTACTGCTAATGGGCAGCTTCTGGCTCTCTGACAGTGGCATCTTTTGTGAGTCCCTGAGGGCGTGGAATATGATCATCATTGCTGCCCAGGTGGAACATGTGGAATCTCAACAGCTCACCATCAGGCTTGCTCCAACTGCAGCATTGGCAGTGTGTAATGCCCGACACACTGCAGCACTATTGGTAGAGGCCCAGTGGAGGGAAGTGACGGTAGTGTGTCTGCTTGTGATGCTGCGGCAAGAATCTCTGCTGGATCCTCTACTGCAACAGTGTGTACACCTCTAATGGACACATCAGAGATAGCAAATCCCAAGATGTGCCACTGACCAAAAGGTAGACATCTGCACTGCACCCTGACATCGAATCGGTGCAAATGCAGTCTTCCAATCAAAAGGACACACAATTCTGCAACCCCTTCACCATAAATTCATCCTGAGTTGTATCAGGAGTGGTGCTACAGCCCAGGGCTGCCCATGCGGGTGTGGGCACCTGTTAACCTGCTGCCCGAAACCTGTACCTCAAACCTCTTCTATCTGACATTGATACCATCCAATATCACAGAGTGCTTCCCAGCCTCCTTTGGGGCAGTGTAAGAGTACTGCGGGGCAAGATTAACTTCCTGCCTGGTCCAAAAGGGCAGGAATCAGATTGCCTCCAGCCCACCAAGTCCTAAGGCAGCGCAGCACACTGTAAAAGCAGCACTGTCTCTTTCTCATGCCCTTCAGGCAGCAACATTTCCAGCCCAAACCTAACCCCTACAGACTTACCAGCAGCAGCACCCATCTTCCAGGTGGAGCACCTCCTAGCCCTGTCACCCATTAGAGTCTTTGATAGAGATCTGTATTTTCTTGAGAAAGAATAGAAATGAAAACGAGTTGTGCCTTATTTTTTAGTGCTTCGATTTTAAGATTTGTCAGGTTTTGGACAGTAACTCTTTGAGTTGACATACATAAAGGTAAAACAAAATTGCAATATTGCAAGTGCATGAATGAATAGAAAATGGGATCATTTCTGTTAAAAATTTGAAATGGACAGTTTCATTCCTAAACTTTATGATCATTCGACTTTGAAACATGTAAGGTTGTATGATTTAATCTGGTTCCACCTAGCCTGTCCTCCTCTTATGTTGGGAGGTTTTGAGTTTATAGGTCTTCTGGTATCTTCAGGGAAGGAGAAGGCCTCAATATTATCTAATCAGTTCTGTGTGAGAAAATTATCTGTACTGTATGGGTTGTGCAAATTGCAGGGTTCCCAAAGGAAAAAGGAAGAAACATGGAGCCTATGACACTGAGTTTGGAGGGAAATCTAGTTTTTTATTTATTTATCTCAGCTATGCCATGAGGTAATTCTTATAGGTAAATATAATGGAATGGTGGCATACAGTAAATGCACAACATAGAAATTCAGTGACGGATATGTGAAAAGTGGGGAGTGAAGAAGGAAACCAAAAAGGTAAAACACTCATAATCCTGCTTAAGGAATCCTAGCTTACGTGATCTGAAGTTAGACCAGTGACTCAAAGGCCATTAAAACCGTTTTTTTCTGTTGGAGGTGGGCCGTAATTAAATCTCCAACACTCAGCCCGCTGAGCAAAACACGTGAACTGAAGCTGGCCCAGGGACTAAAAAACCCATAAAACCTTGTCATGTCCCTGGAGGTGAGGCTTCCATTAGATCTTTGACACTCAGCCCGTGGCACAGGAGGTCTGAGCTGAAGCTGGGCCAGGAAATCAAAGGCCCATAAAACCATGTTGCGCCCCTGGAAGTGAAGCTGCCATTGCTGTACAAATTCGGTGCTTAAATCATTGACACTCGACTGGCAGTGCGGGATGTATGCAGGTGAAGACGACCTGGCCAAGTGTGGACCCATCTGTGCCTCTCTGAACCTGCACGAAGCTGGTCTGGCCCTATACTCTTGGCTCTCAGCTAAGGTACAGAATCTGATAGACTTTGTGCCAAGGTGAGTCTAATTTTTCTTATTGTTGCAGAGATGGGCAATTGGAAAGTACCACCACTTCCTGAGAGAAAGGGATATCCGGGCCATGCAAACCAATCAATTACCAACTACTTTACTTCGGTGATGAGAACTATTAGCTCAGAGCTCAGTCAGGGTAAAGACAGGATAGATGCAGTCAGAAGACAGTCAGTTTTCCTGAAGGCTGATTCTGCAAATCTAACTCTATGTAAAGAAGGTATAGGCCCCCCAGTAGCCATTTATAACGTCACTACGGTTAGTCCAGCAGGGCGTCCGACAGCTGCACAGCCATGACAAATTGAAAATTCACATGTTACTTTGGATCCTGATTTGAACTCTGCAACTTTAATTTTTACATTATCTAGTTCATGTCCTGCTGAAAGGAAGAGAGAAGACCACAATGCTACAACTGTGAATTAAGTGGTAGCAAAGACCTACCCTTGGTTCCAGTAAGGAGGCCACCATATATGATCGCCGGAAACAAGCCATTATGTGTGGGAAAGCTGGTTTGAGGGATTTATAGGATTCATCTGTACTAGAGGCAAACAAAGATCTGCTGCAAACAAAAGCTTGTATATGCTAGAGGAACTGGTTGAAGACTTTAGCTTAGTGGTATTAGAGAAGTTTGTTGACTTGGCTTACTAATTAAATGAATCATGTTTAATCTGATACTCTCTACAGAGACACCCTCAAACATTTTTCTTTCAACCTCTACCTTTTTGATGAATCTTCCACATCTAAACATGGTAACATTGGCTTATATCCAATTGGCATATTTAATTTACTTATAAGTCCCTAGTAAAGTTGCTCTGCATGTGACCAGGGCCTGTTAATTAAATGCTACTAGTTGGCCTGCAGCAGTGATTTTGGCATAGACTTAAGTAGCCCTTTAAACATGTCTCAAGCCTGCCATTGCAGAGTCTGTGTGTGCAGTTTAAACTGCCATTTTGATCTGGTAAAGTTAACCTTTTGCCAGGCTCAAACCCTCCTTCTTGATACATGTAATGAACCCTTAAGGAAGGCCCTGGCAGCCCATGGACATGTACTTTTAAGTTTTACATGTCCTGTTAATAAAACACACTTACATTAGGTTCTCACTACTGCAAGGCCTATCTTTCCCATGGGATAACATTAGAGTTGCCTTCTTAATTTTAATAAGTGTAACTTCTGAATGGGAAGAGATAAATGGGACATGCTTGATGACTCTGGATTCCTAATTTAAACTCCTACCTTATGATGTAGTCAGATTTCATATCACAATTCTGCCACTTTTAGGAAGTTGGATTTTTTACATTAGTCATTTGATGCCTGCAGCCTGCCTGGGCCACATGACTGGGTGTAGCTGACAGTTGGGCTTTGTGTATTCTTCCTAGACAGTCACACACAATTGGAGCGTAGGTGTGACTAGATGGGCCATCTCTGTCAGGAAGGGAGGGAGGAGATGGGCACTGCCCAACTTATACTTGAATAGGCTGTGTCCTGTCTTCACACAAAGGGCCTAACAACCCTGCATTGTCACTTCAGCCAGCTTGGACATAGGACAGGGGAGGTTGGAATTTCCATGCACTTCAAAGATACTGTTAAGTAGCTTCTCACACCCTTCAAATTCATGGCACCATTGTATAAAAGAAGGACCCCAGACACCAGCTTTTTAGTACACTTCTGGATCTGTGCATACTCTGCCAGGAAGAAGAACTGCTGTGATGCTGAAGGACTGACACTCTGCTGGCCTGAACCCTGCTGAACTCCTGCTTTGCTGTTCTGACCTACTGTCAGCTGTCCTCTTGCGAAGGACCGTACCTGCATCTCTTGAAATCAGAACCAAGAGTACCTTTAAGGGCTAGTTGGCTGGCCTCCTGGTCTGAAGACTCAGGTACATTTCAGGCTTGCAAAAACCTTGCATCTGCTTCTGGACTTTGTCATCTGTGAGTCTGCACTGCCAAGTGGTGCCAGCCGAATTCTGGACCCTTGGAAGTGGGTTTAAGGTGCTTTACCAGCCTCTTTGGATCCTGCAGAACTGATACATCACCTCTGCTATGAGGTCCAACCCCAAGCAGAACTGATGCATCTCTGCTGCTGCGTGGATTGGACCCATTGCAAAAGTTGGCATCACTGCCGTGATCCGCAGCACCTTCAAAAGCGCCACTGCCTGCCACATTCTCTGCACAGGCCCTTGCATCCCTCATTGACAGCAGCCTCAACGATGACACCGGATTCCGCATCACAACTTCACAGCTGTTCAAAACCAATGATTCACCACAACTGCATTCTGCATTCTTGACGCCAGACTTCGCATCTCAAGCCCCATAGATGGGACCTTTGATGAGGACACAGACACTCGCATTGCAGCCTCTCTGCATCTCAGAACGGATGTATCGCTTTGTCAGCATGATGCATCTTCGACGCTGATCCTAGCAATGCTGCGCAAACTATGATTTCGGTACTCTGTTCTAACTGGGTCCCTGTAGCCAGGCCATGCACCATCATGGTCGGCCTGAATTTGTGGCTTTATCCTGGTCCAGTGCGAGCAGCTATTCATAGTTAGCACTTTTTGCTTTTTAGCATTAATTTCTCTAAAAGCTTTAAAACGTAATATCTCTTGTATTGCTTATTGGATTCTTCATGTTTTGGTCTTATTTTATTTATTAAATTTTGCTCTAACTTGGTGTGGGTTCACCTCATAGCTCCCTGATACCCTCACAGGTGAAAATGCTGCGCTCTAAAAATCCCAGTTGATTGATTGATTGAATCTTTTTGTGTGGTGTTTTCACTGTTTTACTGTTTGAAGTGTTGCGCAAAAACTTAAAACGCTGCCTTTAAGTTAAGCTTGACTGCTCTATGCCAAGCTACCAAAGGGTTGAGCACAGGGTTTATTTGGGGTTTGCGTGTGCCTTACCCTGACTAGGATTGTGGTTATTGCTTGACCAGGGCTCACACTCCAGTCAAACAATTTCTAATAAACTATCGGCTTCTTTCCACCATGCCAGTACCTGTCAAACTGCCATACTTAGTAGATCACCACAGGCAACCACCCAGGCTATCCTAGCACAGCCTCCAAGAGGGTTGTCTCAAGAGCCCTCCAGCCTCATAAGGCCTCCTCAGTGGGAAAACTTGGCCGCAACCAGTGGAGCTCAATTCACATCCGCTCACTGGTGTGACCATCACCTTGCGCCAAATAGGGTGGCGTATATCCTTCTAAATTCAAACAACATATATCCCCAACTTCCCCCTGACTGTTCACCATACGTAATCGTTCTGTAGGATGTTGAAAAGCTATCACCTAAAAAGAAGGAGGACCATTTTGCTCTAAAAAATACAGCAATTTCTTGCTTAAATTGAATTCTAATTGGGCAAAGAACTTAGCGGCTGAAATTATTTCAGTCCGAGGATCACCTTGGATTGGTAGCCCTGCAAAGGAGTCGCCAGAGGCCTGAGTGATTATAAATTTCAAGAACCCACATGTCATGAAACTTCATCTTCAATGTCTTTAACCCTTGACCCTTTCATCTGGCTCCATAAGAGCACTAAAACTGGGCTAAATCTATAGACCTATTATAAGTTACCAGATGGTTCCACATTGGCAGCTACTGTGAAAAGATCAAATGGTCAAACCATCTACAATGTTGATGATTCAAAGCCCTAGCTACAATGGGAAACCCAGACTTACTTATTGCAGATGTAATCTCTAAGGCCCCACAGTCGAGAGTTCCCCAGGCCGCCCTGGTCAGAGTTATTTCTGACGTGCATAATTCCTGCAAGGATAGTATCCATGAATTTTTATACAATTGGGGCCATATGTAGAGAATTTCTATTTACCGATTCATAAATACCGAATTTTACAGATTCGGTATTTATGAATCGGTAAATAGAATGTAGGTAAACGTTCAGTAATTATTACTGAATCGGTAATATTCGGTATTACTGATTCGGTATTTACTGATTCGGTAATAATGCATCCCTTCCCATTCATTCCTATGGGCCTGTAGGCCCATAGGAATGAATGGGAAGCCATTCACTATTACCGATTCGGTAAATACCGAATCGGTAATAGGGGGAGCATATTCATGGTTGGCAGGGTGTCACATTGACCCCCTGTTGCACCCCTGAATCGTGCATATGTGCACATGTGGCGCACATACATGCCCTAAGGACATGTATGTCTGCCACATGGCACTTTTAAAAAAGCACCAAATAGCTTTTTAAAAGGTATTCGTTATTTACCATCACCTTGTAGTTGGTGGTAAATAACAAATCCAGAAACCGCAAATGCACTCACTTGAGTGCCCCCTACATAGGATTTCAGGATTCGGTAATTTACCGAACCGGTATTTTACCGATTTCTTAAAATTCCGATTCGGTAAATTACCGAATCCTGAAATCCAGCCACCTACATCTCAATTGCCTAAATACCGGTCGGTAACGGGATATTTACAGATTTTCGGCCGTTACTGACTGGTATTTAGGTACCTACATATGGCCCTTGGTCACCAAGTTAAAGTGATCTCATGGAATGTGGAATGGATGCGCTCAAGGTGAAATAATCTGGACTGGTTATCATTTAAAAAAAAATTTTTTTATACATACTTTATTGGTGACCGTGACAATATATCCAGTGCAATGAATACCATAGAAAGTACCATAGATACTTAAAACAGATACAGCATATACATTGCATGAATCTACCATACCCTATTCATATTAGTTGGTAGGAAATGAAAGGCAAAAAGTCCAGATGACAACATAAGTTCCGTATCCTTGCTACTGTGTCACTAAAGTTACAGTATAAAGCATATACATTTCCAATTAATAAAAACAACAATCCCAACCATAGCCCTTCCCTCCCTAACCCTCCCACCCCCCACTCCTGGTCGTTCTGTGTCTAGGAATCATAGTAATCGGAGGAAGATGCTGGTAGTTTAATTCTGTGGGGTCTGCGACGCCCATAGGTCGTAGTGTATAGGTCCTAGTCTCCCAACCTAATGTTAGATAGTCGTAAAGCGGCTTTGTAGGTTACGGGGGTGGAGTACCCCATTCTCCATATAGTATTAGAGATGTACCAAATTATGTTGTGATGGTTCACTGCGTTGTGGGGCCCATGTGGTCTTTATGTAATGGGATACAGCAGCGTGTAGTCGGAATAAGGGTGGGCGTAGTGGGCATAGTGGGGCTACGTGAAGCAGCACGTAGTGTGCCCAAATCTACGCACACTACGCGCATCGCGTAGCCCCACTACGCACCACCCGCCTCCCGCCCGCCCTCCTTTTAAAAGATAACATTAATTTATAATAAAGAAAATTAAAAGGCACTTACCTGAAGCGCGGCACCTCCGGGGATCCCTCTTCCTGGTTTCCAACTTTTCTACCAAAGGCGCATGCGCATTTCTCGCAAGAAATGCGCATGCGCGGGCGTCCGCGCATGCGCATTTGTCAGAAAAGTTGGAAACCAGGAAGAGATAGCCCCGGAGACGCCGCGCTTCAGGTAAGTGCCTTTTAATTTGCTTTATTATAAATTAATGTTATCTTTTAAAAGGAGGGCGGGCGGGAGGCGGGTGGTGGGCGGCAGGCAGCTACGCTTCGCCCTGGCGTGTGCGTAGGCGCTGCCTGCTTCGCCTACTTCGAAAACTGCGAAGCAGGCAGCGCTACGTACACTACATGGGCGAAGCGTAGTTGTCAGCCCAGGGTTAAGTAGGAATAGGCGTGTTGGTGCTCCCGTAGCCTGAATAAAGGATTCATGATTGTGCAAGCTGCCATTCCCAAAGAACGCTCCGACGTCTTCTACCCCTATCTCTGCCCAATCATGTATTCTGGCCCTCGTAAGCTTACCCTGTGGTTTAGGAATGCCCAAAAGGGGGATGTTTGTCGAGTAGGGAGCCGTCGAAGAGGTATACGACAGCGCTCTTCTCCAGCAGTGTAGAGCCGTCCTCAATAGGGGAGGGCTGTTCACGGGGAGTTTTGCCTTAGGTAAGAGCAGGGAGTGTAGTGCGCCCGGTCCAAGTCCCTGGGTGTATAAGCAATTTCCTGTAAATTCCTCCCGGCTGTTCAGTAAGATAACAACTGGAGCTGACTAGCCTAGTAGTAGGCCTTGAAGTCAGGGACTCCCAGGCCGCCACTCTGGGTCTCTAGTTGAAATTTTCGTAAGCTCACCCTTCTGCGGCCCGTACCCCATATGAGGTCCACCAGCATTGTGTTCAATGTGTTTAAAATAGACTGTGGGACTATGACAGGTAAGTTCACAAAGTAGTATAATAGGAGGGGGAGCATCACCATCTTTGAGATGGCAATCTGCCTGATCACTGACAACGGCAGAGAGAACCAAAAGGTCACACTGGCATTGAGGGCCGCTATAGCCCGTAGTATATTACCCTTGATTTGATCCACCTGTGTTCTGTAAACTTGGATGCCTAAGTATTTAAAGGTGGTGGCAGCCACTTGTAGGGCGTATTCGCCAAACCGTAGAGTGGTTGGGTGTGGCGTGTCCTGAAAAATGTAAGCCACAGACTTTCCCAGGTTTATGGCCAGACCTGCGAGACGTTCAAAAGTAGCAAAAGTATCGGGAAGGAGAGTATTCTTGGCTGTCAGATCACGTAAGTACAATAGGATGTCATCTGCGTAAATGGAGATTAGGTGGGCCGCGCCATCAATATGTATGCCGAGATGATCTGCTGATCGTCGAAGCGCTATCACCAACGGTTCCAGCGCAAGGACGAACAGCAGGGGAGATAACGGACATCCTTGTCTTGTACCCCTGTGGACTGTATATTGTTCTGAGATGTATTGGCCTGTACGGGCTCGGGCAGTGGGGGAGGTATATAACAGGCACACCCATTTAAGATTTGTGTCCGGGAACCCAAAGCATTGTAGAGTCACAAACATAAACTCCCAGGAGAGAGAATCAAAGGCCTGGCGAAGGTCTAGTACTAGGCATCCCACGTACCGGTAAGCTGGGGCGGTGGCCTGCATAACATAGTGCAGCCGCCTCGTGTTGAGAGACGTGCTACGGTTCGGTAAGAATCCGCATTGATCATTATGTATGAGTGTATTAAGGTAGGGCTGTATGCAATTGGCGAGAGCCTTACTTAAATTATATTCGGTCGCTAGCAGGGAAAGAGGTCTGTAATTGGACAAATCCAGGCTATCAATGCCTGTTTTTGGCAATGATGTGACCAGCACTTGCATGGTGGAATGTGGTAGGTGGCCAGCCTTGAAGGCAGCCTTGTACGTCGACTCCAGCATGGGAACTAGAGCCTCTGAGTACGTATGGTAGAATTCAATAGGCAGCCCGTCTATCCCAGGCACTTTGTTACGATTCAGACCTTTTATTGCAGCTCTAATTTCTTGTTGGGTTATGGGGCCATCTATCCCTTTTTGAATCTCCACTGAGAGTACCGGAAGGGGAAGATCTTGCAAGAATTCTATAGTAGAGTGCTTCTCCTCAGGTGTGGGCGCGGCGTTGAGCGTACTAAGATGTTCATAAAAGGTCATGTTTATCTCTAGTTGTGTTTGGACTATATGTCCATTAGGGGTGCTGATTTGAGTTATGATCGGCAGATCTGGCCTATAACGAACTATACGTGCAAGTAGTGCCCCAGACCTGTCCGCCTCTGAGTGTTTGCGCTGTAGGAATGCTCTGTGATCAATTGTCCGTAGTGTCTCTAGTGTTTCCGCATGATCAATGCGGGCAGTCTGCAGTTCCTCTCCTTTATCGGGGTCAGTGTCACTGCCTCCTGTTCCAGCACGGCCATCTGTTTTTCGACTCTGAGCAAGCGTTGGTGTGTCTCCTGTCGTACCCCCACTAGCTGTCCTATCAATGCCCTCAAACCACAACTTTTAGTGCATCCCATTTGATTAAATTAGATGAGGCCGTGTTCCAATTTTCAGCTAAGTAATTAGTTATGGTGTTGGAAAGGGCTATTCGAAATGAGGTATCCTCCAGTAATTGTGGGTGTAATTTCCAGGTGGGTACTGGAGTTGGTACATTACCAAGCTCTAGGGGGTTGTGGTCCGAGAAGGTTTTGGCTAGGTATGTGGACTGGCAGACCTGTGTGGTGATGGAATTGGAGCAGAGGAATCTATCTATTCTGGTATGGAGACCATGCCCCGGGGAATAAAATGAATATTCCTTATGAGGAGGATGTAGACATCGCCATACATCTGAAAGTGCCCATCCGTCAGCCCAGGTAGCAAACAGGTCCGCTAGTTTACTGGCGTTTGTGCCGTGAAGGAGGGGGGTGAGATCTGTCCAGGTTGGTGTTTAAAACCGCATTCCAGTCGCCTCCCAGCACCCAGGGGATACCATCCCAGTCAGCCAGCGCCGCCCCCAGTCGATGCAGGAAACGGTCTTGGTCAAAGTTAGGGGCATAAACACTGCCTAGGATCACTAGGGATCCGTCCAGCGTGCCTTTCAACAGAATGTACCTTCCCTGGTCATCACCCGGCGCTCTAGCTCGGTGAATTGGACCCTGTGGCGTACCCAAATGGTTGCTTCCCTAGCAAATGTCAAATAATTTGTGGAATATATCTGTCCCCTCCATTTTTTGCGTGTTTTTTGCGTTTCCAAGTCGGTTAAGTGGGATTCTTATAGGAAAACTATGTGGGCTTTACGCCTGAGGAGATATGCATGTACCCGGTGTCTCTTCTGAATGGCCCTCAACCCGCATACATTCCAAGTGGTTAGGTTGTACGATCCTAAAGCAGTAGCTGTACTGGGCATGCAATTGTATGTAGGGTGTAGCTCCAAGTTACACAGAGCCAATATACCGAGATCGACCAGGAGTCCCTTATCCCATGAACACTAACAAAACATGGCTCAGCACCCGAACTATGCTGGGCCCAACAACAGGTTAAAATAATCATAGAACATATAGCGGTGCGTACGCTTATAGGGGGGTTGCTGCCATCAGCCATGGTCATGTTAACTAAAAGGTCGGGTTCCCGGTGGCTCAACGGGACCCCGCAGGGGGGAGTTATAATTAGACATGTCAAAGACAGTAGTTCCGCAGTAAATATTCTCATGTAAGGTTTAATCAGAGGCCTTGCGAAACAGTGTCCGAGTCAGTTGAAGATATAGGCCATCCATGTATATATTCCCAACAACCATCTATACCTTACATAATCACACATAGATTATGACAAAATGACAATGTTCAAATGTTAAGGTGTGAGAAAAGAAAAAGGATACAGAAGGCGCCAGGGGTTGGAGCCCTTCCAGTCTGCAGATGCGTTCATAGCGTAGCAGACCTAGTATAGGCCAATGTTCCTCGAGTAGCCTTCATAGCTTTCAATTATCAATTATGTCGTCTGCTGCTCGGGGTGTAATGGTAGGGAATAGAGTTATACTATGCTCAGAATCTGAATTCAGGGTGCTGTCCTCCGAGTCCGTGGGGATTTTGTTGGAGTCTTCTCAAAAAGCCTCGGCCATGGCAAGGGCTCCTTCCTGGTCATGTCATTGTTGTTCGCATGATGGACCCTTGCCTCGGTTGGATGCCTGGGACCGGCGAGAGCTCGGTTTCGGAGTTTATCAGAACTCTGCGAAGATAGGTCCGAGTGGCTGAACTGGCTAGAGCCAAAGCACATAACTTCAAGCCATTCCTCGGCATCAGCTGGGCTCTCAAAGAAGTCAGTTTTTTTGTCGTAAATGACTTTCAGCCTAGCAGGGTATAAAAGTGCGTATTTGAGTTGTGCTTTCTGTAGTTTCTTTTTTACAGATTGGTAGGACGACCTCTGCTTTTGAACTATAACAGTGTAGTCGGACACAACGAGATGCGGTGGTTTTCGAACTGGATCAGAGTTTTTTTCTCTTGCTTTCTGTAGCAAGACATCGCTGTCCCTATAATTCAAGATTTTCACTATAAGTGGACGAGGTGGTGTCCCTGGTCTGGGCAGTCCGGTCGGTATTCTGTGAGCCCGTTCGACACAGAAGTACGGTGAGAGCCCCTCCTGCATGACAAGGTCCCTGAACCAGGATTCCATAAATTCAGCTGCCTTCGCACCCTCACTGCGTTCCAGCAGGCCAATAACGCGTATGTTGTGTCTATTCCTGCCCTCTGCATCTTCCACTCTTTCTAGGAGGCCTGCCATCTGTTGTTGTAGCTGTTGTACGATTGAGGAATTTTCTGCAACTCGAGGCTCCATATCTTCGAGGGATTAGTAAAAGAGGTCCTGTGCACACGTTTCCGGATAATAATTGCATTAAAAAATGATAGAGGAATGAAAAAGGCTCAAAGTTTGTAGGATTTCGAAATAACGAAGGTCGACATCAGAAGTCTTAGTGCAAAGTATTTTTATATATGTCGATTTCAGACCAATACATAATACACAACAAATCAGCCGACACGTGTTTCGTCACACCGTGTAGAGATGTGACTCTTCAGGGCTAAGAAGGACATAAAGCAAAAAAATCAAATGGGTGAGAAATGTAAACACCAAACAAATATACAACAATATGCTGGTCCGAAAAGTGGAAAGTGATCACATTGTAAAGTGAGACAAACGTACACCAGAGTGAGTCGAAACGGAAGACATGGAAAACAGAAGTCATATAGACCAGGAAAACACCCTATTGTAACTAGAGTATCCTAGGAATAGTCCAAAAGTGAAGAAAAGAGAATCGGATTGTAGGGAGGAAAAAATGATAAGAGACCCGTTATGAGATGTGTGTCACTAAAGGGACACGAGTTGTATTTCAAAAGTACCAAACAAGTAGGCATATAGAAGACAATAATCAGCATATTGCAAATAATAGTAAGCCAGGAAAGCACATGGAAGACATCAAAGAAAGACAGAAAATGTAGAAGGATCAAGAACAAGCAGAAAGCAAAGAACATGACAGCATTAATAAGAGTATGAGAAAGAACTGATCAAAAAACAGAAGCATGATGCATTCTAGAAGTATATGAAAGAGATAACAAGAGCATGTGAAAGCACTGATCAGAAAACAAAAACATGATGCAATTTAAACATTAACAAGGGGTAGGTAAGGCCATGTGATGAGTACAAAAGGAGTAAAAGCAAGAACATAGTAACCAAAGCAAAATGATTTCTAAAGTAAATGGTGTAGGTAAAGCCACGTGATGATTACAATATGGAAATGCAAGAACATGGTATCCAATAATTAGGTAGTGAAACGAGCAATAACGTAATGACTGTTGACACCAAAACCCCGGCATAACATAATCTTTGTAACATTCGAAGTGATGGATAAATAGTAATGCAATGGTACAAATTCACGAGATCAAATTGAGAAATCGACAAGCAGAAGGATAACAAAATAAGGGAGCATATGTTCGAAGAAAGACAAAGTGATAGCAGCGATCATACGATAAAGAAGACAAAATTATAAAACAACAAGAGAGCCGTTCAATGAATATCAGAGGGGATAGGGGGAGCAGGCCCGCGCTCTCAGTGAATTGTAGCAGCGAGAAAGGGTGGTGTGTGCCACGCGGAGAAAAAAGGAGTAAATGGAACAAGTACCTGGTTGCGCAGATGAGTATGTGTATGGAGACCGATCTTGAGCACGAGAAGCAAAGGGTGCGGTGCGTACGGATCGACCTCAAAACGCGGTGAAGTGGGGGGCGAAGTGTACCAACCACACACACATGGGTAAATGGCTGTACAATCTACGGAAGAGTAAATGCAGGGTCAGCCTAGTGTTTGTCTAGTAAGTGGGAATGGGTCTAACAGGGAGGAGGCTTACCGAGTGTGTAGAAGATCGCGGGTACAGGATCCACCGTTCTCCAACCACATGGGTAAATGGCTGTACAGTCTACGGAAGAGCAAATGTAGAGTCAGCCTAGTGCTTGTCTAGTAAGTGGGAATGGGTCTAACACGGAGGAGGCTTACCGAGTGTGTAGGGGATCGCGAGTACAGGATCCACCGTTCTCCAGGATGTGGAAACAGCATGGTAAGGGAACCTGAAGTTTAAATAGGAGGTGCGCGTATGCCGGAAAAAACAACTATAACGTGTAGTAACACGGAATAATGGCATAGTGGAAGTGAGGACGTGAGTGACCATGTGGTATTAGTAACGCGTGAGTGGGTCAGAAATGGCTCGTGGTGGTGAGCGCACAAATGAGACAACAATAATAGAAACACAAACGCCCAAAATTGAGGTCTGCATACAACAAACAGTCTGTAGTTAGACAAATGAGTACCAGGAAGAGAAAACTGTGAAAAACACATACAAATAAATGAGAGAATAGAGCTCAGCTACATAGAAAAGAGCCAGAAGGGAGGCAGGCGCGCTGTCGGTCGGTTGAGCCAGCAGTGAGGTGCAGCAAGCACAACGTGTCTAAGCAAATATGAGAGCGAAAATAGAATATATGCAGTTTACAAGTAACTGACTGGTAACAGTTGCTCTACAGTGAAATAAATATGAGAGAAAGCAGTGTAATAAAGACATAATGCAGACAGCTGACACAAGGAATGTTACTCCCATAGCGGTACACAGATGTGATACCTGAGTAGCGAACAAACATGTATGATAACAAGGAATTGGTGAACGAGTATGCAGAAAAGGGATCTAAGTAAACAAAGGTCAAAGATGTAGTTCTTAGGTTCCTAGAAAGTAATGCAGTTCATGGTCGATGTTAAGACCGTGTTTAACCGACTGTAGACGCATGATCCAAGACGCCTCTTGTCTCCTTAGTCTTAGTTCACGATTTCCAACTCTGACATTGCTCTTGGTGATGTCTATTCCAAAAAAGGAGAGGCTTTTGCGCGGGCCCTGAGTTTTACACGTTGCCATGTGAGAAGCCATCGGGTATTTAGCATCTTCATTGTGCATGGCACGGACATGCTCGCTGATGCGTTCCTTCAGAGACCTGATCGTGCTCCCAACGTCCTGCAAATTACACGTGCATTGTAGGATATAGACCACAAAGGAAGAGTTACAGTTGATGTTACAGGTTATTCTGTGTTTCTTGCCATTCCAGCTGCTGAATTCTTTGGTGCCATTCATGGCCCATTTGCAGATGCCACAACAGCCACATTTGAAGAAGCCAATGGTGTGAGGTTTGAGCCAAGTTGAGGAGACAGATGCAGGGTGTGAAATTGTCGGACAGAGCCTGTTTCTAAGTGTTCTCCCTTTTCTGAATGTTATTTGAGGTCGATCAGTAATGTTCTCTTTGAGAGCTTGGTTAGCCCGTAAGATGCCCCAGTGTTTGTTGAAGCTTTTACGTATTGTAGCACTGATGGCATTGTACTCCGTGATGAGTCTGACAGTTTGTTTGTCTGTGTTTTTACAGGTCTTGATTTGCAGTGTCGTTTCTCTTTTGATGTTGTTTATTCTGTTTGTGGCTTTCTTAAGGGACTGTGGTTTGTATCCACGTTTGACAAGTCTGTGCTTTTTCTATGTAGCTGAGCTCTATTCTCTCATTTATTTGTATGTGTTTTTCACAGTTTTCTCTTCCTGGTACTCATTTGTCTAACTACAGACTGTTTGTTGTATGCAGACCTCAATTTTGGGCGTTTGTGTTTCTATTATTGTTGTCTCATTTGTGCGCTCACCACCACAAGCCATTTCTGACCCACTCACGCGTTACTAATACCACATGGTCACTCACGTCCTCACTTCCGCTATGCCATTATTCCATGTTACTACACGTTATAGTTGTTTTTTCCGGCATACGCGCACCTCCTATTTAAACTTCAGGTTCCCTTACCATGCTGTTCCCACACCCTGGAGAACGGTGGATCCTGTACTCGCGATCCCCTACACACTCGGTAAGCCTCCTCCGTGTTAGACCCATTCCCACTTACTAGACAAGCACTAGGCTGACTCTACATTTGCTCTTCCGTAGACTGTACAGCCATTTACCCATGTGGTTGGAGAACGGTGGATCCTGTACCCCGCGATCTTCTACACACTCGGTAAGCCTCCTCCCTGTTAGACCCATTCCCACTTACTAGACAAACACTAGGCTGACCCTGCATTTACTCTTCCGTAGATTGTACAGCCATTTACCCATGTGTGTGTGGTTGGTACACTTCGCCCCCCACTTCACCACGTTGTGAGGTCGATCCCTACGCACCGCACCCTTTGCTTCTCGTGCTCAAGATCCCGCGCTCAGCCACATACCTTTTACGACCCATGGGACCGTGGCGCTGGGGAGTTTGAAGTTCGGGCCTGCTCACTGTTGCGGCCAGACAGAGGCCGGGACCTGCAGTGAGACGCGGGCTCGTGCACGGCACAGGCTTCCCAGCGTGCCACTGTGCCAGACCGGCTCATAGACTGCAACATCAGTAGTGGTGCGGATCCTGGCCTGGCATCCTAACTGCCATAGGCTTCCTGAAACTGCTCTACTCCATATGCCCAGTGTGGCACGCGCTGAGGCAGCGACGGGCCCCGAGTGAGCTGGCACGCCGCGCGGCAGTTCCCACGAGGAGGTAGTGGCTGGCTGCGCGGCTCAAGACGGGTGCCACCCCCAAGGTTTGGCGGTGGGGGAGCGACGGAGGAGCACCTGGTGGACCCCCGAGCCAAACCTTGGGGGTCCACCAGGACTGGGGGACCCCCTCGGACTGGTTATCATTAATAACTTATTATTATATAGTCTGCTGCCAAGAGACATGGGTGGTGAATGATTTTAATATAAATGGTTATTGTTCACTGTATGGCTCAGCCAGCCCTTCAAATTCATGCAGAACAAAAGGAGGGCTTGCCACTGTCATTTCTGTACCATTGACTAAATTGGATGTAAATGAAACTCATCAGACCCCTTTCTATCAATTATTGTTACTTAAAGTATTGGAATCTTTTGGTTTATTTTTGATAAAAGTTTATTGTAATAATTTTGATATTAGTAACACTAAAGTGATAATTGAACTTGAAGAAAACATTACCGCCTCTTTAGATGGCTCTAAAAATAGGCTCTTAGTTTTATGGGTAGGAGACTCAAACACCTGAAAATGTCTTTTAAATCACACTGCAGCTTGTGGTCTAGTAGACACAGAAAGGTCACTGATAAAATGTTTTAGGCATGATGCTAATGGTGATATCCTTAACAGGATTCTAGTTTTGAGAAACTTAGTTTTCCTTAGCTATTATAGGGCCCCCAATATTATAGTCGCTGCAACCTTCAAGAGAAGGGAGAGCTGCAGGATCATTAATCATATGGTCATGTCTGTTGATCCGATACTGTTGCTCATAGGGGAAACAGCCTTTATTATGAGGTTTTTACCACGTTGCCTCTTTACTATACATTTTTTACCACACGTTTTTAGAATGCATATGTTTTTAAAATGTATGCCTTTACCACTCATTTAAGTTTGGGGGTGTGGGGTTCTCCCCCGACAAATACATTGTTTATGTATATAAAAATATATATAAACAATGCGTGGTAAAACCAAGTGTTGTAAAACATATGCATTCTAAAAAATGTGGGGTAAAAAATGCATGGTAAAGGCATGCAGAACATTTGCCTGCATTGTTCCGTCATACAACCGCTCATGGACAGTAATTTCCTAGCCAGTTACATCAATGATCATAACCCGCTCATCACCTCTTTTAATCTAAATCTTACAAATGCAAGTGCCCATATGGAGAGTTAGGAAAAAACATACTCAACAAATAAAGGGATTAGAATTAAATGGGGGAACATCCTTAGACACCAATTTTGGCATTAGATTATAGACTGTAACCAGTCAGCCATCTCTGTAATTGCCACCTTTGATGAGGAGCCCAATAACATTCTAGATGTGTTTAACTCACTGTGCATTTCCACCACTTCAAAATTGTCTGTATCCATATTGACCAAAAATAAACCTCCACAGTGCTGGTTTAATTTTGCCTGTAAAGTAGCCCATAATCACCTTCAGCAGGGCCGGCTTTAGCACTGGTGGCGCCCAGTGCAACAATGATTTTTGGTGCCCCCATACCCCATGACCACATTCTCGGATTCGCTCACTACCACCGGGCAAAAGTGTCCCTCATCTCTCCAAACATTATTGTTAAACACAGCGCCCCCTTCTGAGGTCAGCGCCCCCTCCAGAGGACAGCGCCCAGTGCGGCCGCACCGGTCGCACTGCCCTAAAGCCGGCCCTGACCTTAGGATAGCTCTTAGTAAACATCCACACATAAAGGGAGAATTTCAGGCTGTTTAGGAGGGGCTATGAAGACATCTTAGAGAAAGAAAGGGCAGACTTAGGCAACAAGACTAGAACATCTAGAAACAGCTGGGAAATTAAAAGATACTATGGCCTTTTGGAAAGTTGTGAACCATTCATCTTCTCGGAATATCAAAAACCAATGTTAAATTTTTTATATCAGTTCAGAGTTGGTTGAAACATTTTCCAAACATTTTTGATACAGATAGTATCGATATAGATCTGGTAAACTGTGAAGAAGCTTCATATGACCAAGCAGCTGCTGTAGCCCTCAGTCAGTCGATTTATGTTAAGGATGTCACAAGTGATTTCACTTTGAGGCATGCTGGGAAAGCCATGGGCTCTGACGATGCCCTTATGGACCTATTCAAAATTAATGGTTTATTTTGGGCTTCTTTATTAACTAAGGTAATCAAAGCTTCAATAATGGACCCTTTAGTACCCTCTTGGAAGGAAAGAGTTGTGGTCTCAATTTTTAAGAAAGGGGACAAAAACCATCCATGATGTTACTACACAATCTCACTATTAGGGGGCCGATTACGATGGCGGGCGGACCTGAGTCTGCCCGCCATCGTTGCGGTGCTTGGGACATTCCTGCTAAGCTCATTATGAAGTGCCTGACGCTATGGCGGGTGCCTCCAGGGCCCTTAACATTGGGGAAAATGCTGCTGGCTGCAGCACCGTTCGCAATGCAAAAATTACACATAGTGCATTTCCCTGCACTACGTGCCAGGCACCACGCAGTGCCTGCCACTTTGTGCAGGGAAATGCAGGGGGGTACCATGGGTACCCCCCCCGTGCACCACCACCCTTCCCCCACACAGAGGGGGCCCACAAATCCATTCTCCGGCTGCCTTTCCATGGCAGTTTCACCGCCATGGAAAGTCTGGCTGAGGCCAGCATTGTGATCTGGCGGAAGGTGTCTGCCAAGCACTGCCACCATTCACCTCTATCTGTCCGCTCTGCCAGGCAATCATACCGATTGCCTGTGGCGGAAGCGTGGTGGGCGGTCTTTGCACCCGGTACGCTTGGGGAATGATTCCCTCCGCCATCGTAATGTGGTGGGGGGAATTGCCAGTCAGATGGCGGAGGGCCCGTCACCGCACGACTGGCGGTGGCGGGCCTTCCGCCATCATAATGAGCCCCTTAGATAGCACTTTTTAAAATACTTTGTAGGGTTGTAGCTGAAAAACTGGAGAATTGGGTGGAGGAAAACTAGGTCCTGTCTAAGGTGCAGTATGGCTTTCGTCTTGGATTGGGCACAGTTGAGCAATGTCTCAACTCTGAGCTCATAATAGGAAAGTATGTCAAGGCCAGGAGAGGGGCTATTCATTTAGCACCTACGAATCTCTTATGTGCTTGTGAGTTATTGCATCGTTAAAAACTCTGGGCAATTATGGCGGGCATGGGCTTTGACAGAGCTCTGATGCACCTGTTGTGTCAAATGCACAGTGACACTGTGGATAAAGTTCGATATAGACCTAATGGCGAACTCTCTCCTAAAATCAGAACAACTTTGGGTGTCTGCCAGGGGTGTTATGGCCCGTATGCTCTTTATAATCTATATAAATGGCCTGGAACATTACCTGTGTTTGGCAGGGAAAGATATGCCATAGAACGGAATCTGTCTGGTCCCAAATCTGCTATATGTGAATGACAGAGTTCTTTAATCCAGAAGTGCAATTGGCCTCCAAATTTTGCTAGATGCTGTTAGCAATTTTTGGAACGATTTGGAACTAAAAGCTCATCAAACTAAATCATTTATTGGAAATTTGGGGCCATCTTGGAGGGGCCAAGTTTATTAAAATACATCACTTTCGATAATTATGCATCCCTTTTGCTGTTAACAACGAACTGAAACTATTTCATCCAGAGTGCTTGAATTTTAAAGATCAATTGAGTCTGTTTTCAACTTTGGAAGTAACTTGGGTCATAGGCCAGTGAGGGAGATTTTCAGCTTTTAAAATAGCAAGTGCATAGCATCACTTGAGTAGAAGAGTTGTAAAATGGAGAGAATATAGGGGCACATTATCAAGCTCGGCGTTAAAATTATTGCCGCTTTAGCAGCAGAAAACTGCCGCTAAAGCGGCGATAATGGGCTTGATAATATGCCGTAGAGAATTCCAATAGAAGCCCATGTTGACACCAGAACATGGGGGCATATTATCAAGCACATCATTGAAATTATCGCCGCTTTAGCGGCAGAAAACTGCCACAAAAGCGGCGATAATGGCCTTGATAATATGCCGTAGAGCATTCCAATAGAAGTCCATGTTGACACCAGAACATGGACTTCTATTGGAATTCTCAAAGGCATATTATCAAGCCCATTATCGCCGCTTTAGCGGCAGTTTTCTGCCTTTAAAGCGGCGATAATTTAATGCCGTTTCTTGATAATATGCCTCGTATTTTTATGAAGGCTGCTGGTGGTACCAAAATCTTCCTATACTTCGATGTGTCATAGAGGCAGTGCTGGGTTACGTGTAAGACAAACATAAACTCAGCCCACTGCTTCCATGGCTCAGGGTTTGGGGCGCTGAAGAAGCTAGTTTCTTTATTTTTGCTTGAAAATGCTTCCACTATTCCATAATTAGCATGTGTTAAAAACATTTTTAATACCTTGGGAATCCCAGACATTTTCTATAAACCAGAAAGTATTGCAGCAGGTTCCAGATGCAGGGTCAAAAATGTATTTTGTAACCATCGACTTAAACTCCGTGCAAGGAAGAGAGTTTCAGAATATGCAATCATGCCTTATGAATCTGTCAACATGTCCAGGGTTTTTCTGACTTCTAGGGTCTGATTACAACTTTGGCGCAGTTGCGCCAGTTCTCCGCCACCACAGCTGCGCCAACACCGAGCAAGGACAACAAGCCTTCTTTACAGTTGAACTTGTTTAAGGTGGATGGTCCTTTGCCTTTCCCATGGCGTGCCTGGAAAACAGGCCCCACAATAGGAACGGCAAATACAGTTCCAGCATGGCACGTACGTTGACTTCCATGCTGTGCTGGAATTTTGGGGGTATACAGACGAAGGGGCACATGTTGTGCCCTCCTGAATGTATCCCTATAGAGGAAGGCATGAGGGCCCTGTAGGCCCCCCTTTGTTCCTCCACCATCAGCCTTTTCATGGCGGGTCACCCGGCATGAAATGGCTAGCGGTGGCAGAACTCCTATTATGCTCAGCAGGACTATGCCAGTCCCGCTGAGCCTGTCACATTGTGGCACAGCTCCGCCACCGCCAGAGAATACTGGGGCATATTTATAATAACTGACGCATCCTTGCATATCAGCAGGGATGCGCCAGTTATTTTGCGCCCCAGCTCCGCCATCATGGATGTGCCGCATTTAGAATGCGGCGCACCATGGGGCAAAAACGGCACAGATGCGTCACGCATCTGTGCCGTAAAAGTGGCGCATTGCTGGAGTTGCGTCGCAAGCACGACGCAGCTCCAGCAATGCTCTGGGGGGCCCTATCTGCACAATGCTGCGTCAATCCTTACGCCTGCTTCAAGCAGGCGCAGGGTTTTGACGCAGCATGGGCTCAAAAGTGACTGAGTGAAATCTTGTAGATTTCACTCAGTCACTTTTAGGAGGCGTTCCTGCGCCGGAACGCCCCCACCTGCCCTGAAACGCCTACATGTGGCGCAGGGCTTTACAACGTGACGCATCTCCCAGATGCGTCACGTTGTAAATACCCCGCACCATGGCGCAGGATTTGCGCCGCTGCTGCGTCACAAAAGTGACGCAACGGCGGCGTAAATGAGTCGCAAGTCAAACATAAATCTGCCCCACTGTTTGCTGGTACAGCTGATGGTCCTCTGCTGCAATGATTTTAAAAGGAGTAAAGCGTGGGATGGACAACCGCCAGCACAAGTGCGGCAGTCGGAAGAACACGCACTTATAATCAGGCCCTTAGTTTTCAAATCTATCAGTTTGTCCCTACGATAATGTTTCACAACAATGCACAGCGCACTTTGGGGCAGATTTACAAGCCCCTTGGATCACTTTTGTGCCATCGTTGCGTCACTTTTGTGACGCAGCAGCAGAATAAAAGTTGCAGCTCATTTTCAACATGACGCATCTAGGGAGATGCGTCACGTTGTAAAGCCCTGCGTGACATTATACCTGCGTCAGGTATAATGTATGCAGGGAGGGCGTTCCTACGCAGGAAAGCCTCGTAAAAGTGACGTAGTGAAATCTACAAGATTTCACTGTGTGACTTTTAGGACGCCCTGCTTGAAGCAGGCGTTAGGAGTGACGCAGTGTATTGGGAATAGGGCACAGCACGCATTGCTGGAGTTGCGTCGGCGTGACTCCAGCAATGCGTGACTTTTCCATCAACAGATGCGTCAGAATTTCTGATGCATCTGTCAATCCTAGCACCATGGTGCGCCGTATTGTAAATATGGCGCATCCATGGTGACGCAAGGGTTTTGCATGGTGGCGCAGGGAAAGTGACGCATCTCTACAGATGCGTCACTTTCTTGTAAATCTGCCCTTTTATGTTTATTTGCACGCTATATAAGTTTCATCGGAAACGCTTCCTGGTCCCAATTTTGCATGATGCAAACATCAGACAGCATAAGATTGCCCTTGTTTTCTTACAACAATTAGTTTGCCTATGCACATGACATGCTGTATTAAACTACATTTGATGCTCCCTGTCAATAAGGAAAAGATATTGGACAACTAACTGTATGCCTAAATACAGCTGAAGGTCCGTACAAGACCAATACCGTGGCAGCATCTTGTTAAGATCGATGTATCTTATCATTTGTCAGTAATGCATTTTCATCATTCCTTGCATTTTAAAGTTTATATATTTGAGATCAACCCTTGATTTAAGATTGGTAAATTAGTTTCCTTTTCGCCAAGCACAGTTTATGTTTGATTCAGGATCATTTAATTATCTTAACGTTGTGGAATTGGCTGCGATTTAGGAAGATTTTTAATAGAAAGCTGTACTGTATGATTCTACTCCAATTGTCATGCACTTTAAGGTCATGTACACGTCTCATGAATCTGGTTTTAGTATCTTACCAACGAGTAATTCTGTAGATTATTTTTTTTTTGTATGGATTCCTGAATTTTAAATTGATGTCTTGAACTTTTGATTTCAAAAGATTGATGTCTTGAACTTTTAAGGCTGTACTTCAAGCCCAATAAAGCTGATTGATTAATTGATTGAATCTTAAGCTAGTACACCCGCTTGCATAAAGAACGAATTTGATTTTTGTTGAGTGAGGGCCGATTACGTTTGATGTGTGCATATTTTGAGGACATCTTTCCAAAATGTGCGCAGTAGCACCAACATATATTTTTTTCAAACATTAGAAAAGTGTGTAAGGAAAGTGAAGCTTTCAAAATAGCCAGTATGATGCAATGGAGTTAGCCCAGACACTTCAGCTCAATGTGACACAACAGAAACCAATTGAACAATACATGCTGAAACGGGAATGTTACACACATTCATTGGCAATATTTCCTTAACGTTCACACTCTATAGACTATAACTTTTTCCCATTTTTAATGACTAGCAGAAATAAACTTACAATCTACACTGGAACTATTGCTGCAAAAGTCGAGAAATGTTTCACTGCTGATATCTTTCATCACAATATGAATTGGAAGCCATCGTGAGGAGACGGAAAGCGGGTACACGTCAGTGCGACGAGATGACAGGGCACGTGAGCTGTACATCATACCGTGTGCGGTCCAGCATTGTGCAGCGTTGGTTTGATCGATTTTAGATACTGATAACCAGGTGATTTCTCCTGATAATACGAAAATCGAAAGATGGATCACTGCGAATAAAGGACTGCAACCGAAACTAGAGAGATATTGGAGGTTGGTAATAACAAACATCACAAATGGCATTTAACAAAAGAGATAGTTCAATAGGTAATAATATAATAATCTATGCACACTTTGTTTGAATATATGTCGTTACTATGCATTCCGTTGCAACGCATGCCTTTACCACGCATGCGTTACAACGGAATGTGTTTTCCACGCTTTGCCGTTACCTCGATTTTACCTTTACTCCGCTTTTTCTTTTTTGGGGGGAGACCCCCCCAAGCCCCCTTTCTTCTTTTTTTTTCCTTTTTCCGCAGGTCTCCGCCGACACTAAAAACGGACTGATGCTTTTTTTCGGATTTTGATGACGTTGTTCCGTGATGACGTTGCTTGCGTGGTGAAGATGGTCGTTGAAGCATTACGCGTTGTGAAGACGTTTACGAGGTAAGTGTATCGTTGTAAACGTAATGCGTAGAAAATGCTTCGTGGTAAAGGCTGTTTCCCACTTTGTTTGTGAGTTTCCGAAAGAACAAGGCCGAGTACTCATATTTCACAAATGAAATGCCTATACATCACTAGTGAGTCCAGGGCAAATAGGTATATAGGGAATAGAAAAAAGAAGAACAGTGCATTATGTGAAAACTCTCAAATGAAATTGTTGTTTGATCCTTCTGTATGCCAGATCTTAAGAGCAGATAAGAGCTAGACAAAAGCAAACACGTCTGCATGTAAATATGACATACAGAGCATCAGAGGAGTTTAGTGCTTAGCAGCAAACAGTATGCTGAAAGGGCAACAATGAGAGGTGTTGTTAATTGGTCGTTTAACCAGTAATACATTGTCATTCATCAATAAAGTTTAACCAGCACACCCTTTTCATTAATTGAAAAATAGTTGTGCTTAGTAGTGTTTGAAGACATGGTTCTATAAGGCCCTAAACTAGCTGGCAATGAGACCTTTGGGCGCTCTCTGGGCTCATTGGTCTGCTGATTTGGGGAGGGATATGACAGATGCTGAATGGGGGACGGCACTTGCGTATCCAAAGGAGGTTTCTCTCAATACACGTCTTAAATACATTTAATTTAATTATGTCCTTAGGACTTGACATATCTTACTTCTCACAGGATCCATTCAATATATGGTGGGAAGTCAAGGGGTTGTCCTCGCTGCGCAACTTTAGGAGCAGAATTGAAACGCATGACCTGGGGGTGTCCTGAACTTATAGAGTTCTGGGGGAAGGTAATTTTGCGTCTTAATAAGAACCTGTCTAGATTACTCACTGATACACCTGCTGTTTGCTTACTTGTATATTTGGTCTCTTCTGTAGGCCAGGCCCCAAGAAGGTGGGGAATAGATTTGTGGACTTGGTCCTGGCTTTGGCCAGGCGTTGTGTAGTCATGGCCTGAAAATCACCCAGGGGACCTAGTGTGTTGACATGGGTGTCTGATGTTAGTCCCTGGCAAGGGCTGATGAAAGGACACTTTAGAGGATGGAAGCTAGCGGCCTACATCGCAGACCTATTGCTCTTCTCTGGAGGGAAGTGGTTGATTAATGGGAGTCCCTAGGGATGAGGGAAGAATTGACAATGAGGAGGGTTAGACTGTGGAATGAAGTCCTGGTGGGTGGCGCGTAGCTGCAGCTGTAGATAGAATAGATTGTCTGCCCCTGCCCTCCATCCTTTGCTCCCCTGGCTCCGTAGCAATTGATGTTGTCCTGACATCCTATTTTAACCCTTAAACTTGCATGAATACAGCTAATGTTTATATTTTATTATGCATATTTTTTTTAAGTTCAAAAGGAAACTTCATTGGTAAAAGACAAAGGTGTCAATATATTGTTCTCAGTTTTCAGGTTAAATCAACGCAATATAATATATTACAATAGAAAGAAAAAAAAAAGCAACAACAAAAAAGAAAAAAAAACAAATGAATTGGATTAACAATTGCAAGCATGGAAAGCATAACGCAATACATGGAGCAGCGTAAAAAAGAAGACATGTAATAGCAAATAAGCTAGGAACGCATAAGGGGATCAGGGGGGTTTAAGGACTTCTTGGTGGGATGGTTTCAGATGGGAATGACGTCTGGAACATTCATCTAAATACAATGTAACAGGAGACCATAATTCCAAACGTTTCGGTGCCAAACTTAAAGGATAAACAAAAGAGGTATCTAATCTGTGATTAAGGCAAACAGCGTACCACCATGCTTTATAAGAGATTTTTGTGAAGTCTTTCCAGTTAACCGTAATTTGCTGGAAAGCCACTGCAAGCAATAAATCAATAATTTTGACATTAAATGAAACTTTCTCCCAACATAATGAAAGACTACCTAAGAAAACATGGATAATAGAGAAAGAAATATCAGTTTCAAAAATTAAATTAATTTGGGACCATACCTGCTTCCAAAAATGATGTACAGCTGGGCAGAGGAAAAACATATGTAACAAGTCTGCGTTTGGAGAAGAACACGTCCAATAAGTATCAGGTGTATTCGTAAATCTTTTGCCTAAGACATTTGGAGTGATTAACAGTCTATTATAAACAAAGAATAACGTTTGTACTGTGGTAGCTGCTCTAGAGGATTTACGTATCTTAATCCATATTTTATTCCATAAAGAAACTGGCCAGGACTGTACTAAATCTTTTTCCCAAGCCTCTTCTGTTTTGGATTTCTGCCTGGGGCTGCCTATATTTCGCAAGTAACTGTAAATGACGGAGGCTTTAGGAATGGTTTTTAGCAAAGCGTGAAGATGTAAGGAAGGTTCAGATGTGGTGGAAACAGTAAGAGTGGCAGAGATCTGTGTATATTTGTCCATCACTACTTTTTTAAGTAAATTATATTTATGAATGAACGTATGCGGTAGACTAGACTAAACGATTGTCTGAGTGAAGGAAAGGACAAGAAATCTGAGTTAGAAAATAGCTGATGAATCCATATTAAGCCCTTCTGTCGCCAACTTTTCCAATAGAATGGCCTATTATGAATAGTCAGAGATTTGTTATGCCAAATTGTCGAATTAAGGAAGGAATGAATGGTATTAGGTGTGGAAGCAAGTGTAGTTTCCAGGAGTTTGGAGGTCAGTTTGATTATGGGAGTGGATACAACCTGCGGCTTGCGTGAGAAAGAAAGGTATTCAGAAAAAGAGAAGGGGGATAGAAAAAGGCGCTCGATTGTAGTCCATAGAGGACAATCATCAGTGGGATTTAGCAACCAAAGTGAGGCCTGACGTAAAATAAATGCTTTGTGATATGACTGGAAATCAGGAAAATTGACCCCCCCTTCTACTTTAGGTCGTGCCAATTTAAGTAGTGACATTCGGGATTTCTTTTTATTCCATAAGAAAGAAGAGAGGGTGAAGTTAATCTTCTTAAAGAATTTGATGGGGATAGATACTGGGAGATTAGAGATAGTATAAAGTATTATGGGTGACAGCATCATTTTTATAGTGTCAAGGCGGCCCCACCATGATAGATAGAGAGGATGCCATTTAGTAGTTAGATCCGAAAGTTGTTGCATGCATTTATTTATACATAAAGCTACTGGGCCCGATTCACAGAACTAACTTAAGACAAAATCCTAAACTTACTACCATTTTCGTATTCACAGAAGGCACTTACTCATTTTGGTATTCACAGAAGACACTTACTCACTTCGGTATTCACAGAAGTTAGGAGTCCTAACTTTAGGACTCCTAAATGCCTTCTGTGAATACCGAAAGTCTTAAAATTAGGATTTTTCTCAGTTTAGGAGTCTTAAAGCTAGGACTCCTGACTCTACTACTACTAAACTGAGAAAAATCCTAATTTTAAGGCTTTCTGTATTCACAGAAGGCATTTAGGAGTCCTAAAGTTAGGAGTCCTAACTTTACTACTACTAAATTTAGAAAAATCCTAATTTTAAGACTTTTGGTATTCACAGAAGGCATTTAGGAGTCCTAAAGTTAGGAGTCCTAACTATACTACTTTTAAACTGAGAAAAATCCTAATTTTAAGGCTTTCGGTATTCACGGAAGGCATTTAGGAGTCCTAAAGTTAGGAGTCCTAACTTTACTACTACTAAATTTAGAAAAATCCTAATTTTAAGACTTTCGGTATTCACAGAAGGCATTTAGGAGTCCTAAAGTTAGGAGTCCTAACTATACTACTACTAACCTGAGAAAAATCCTAATTTTAAGACTTTCGGTATTCACAGAAGGCATTTAGGAGTCCTAAAGTTAGGACTCCTTAATTCTGTGAATACCGAAATGAGTAAGTGCCTTCTGTGGATACCAAAATGAGTAAGTGCCTTCTGTGAATACCAAAATGGTAGTAAGTTTAGGATTTTGTCTTAAGTTAGTTCTGTGAATAGGGCCCACTGTGTCCGAAATTGAAGAAGTGACATGAAGACCTAAGTATTTAATATGATTAGGGCTCCAGGTAAAGTTAGAAGCACTAAAATCCGATTTAAACGTGAATTTATTTAAGGGTAGGATTTCACATTTGTCTTCGTTCAATTTGTATCCAGAAATAAGAGAATAAGCGTGTACCTCCGCCAAAAAGGCAGGAATTGAGTCGCTAGGTTTTGACATAAAAAGCAGAATGTCGTCGGCATAAGCCGCAAGTTTGACGTGGGAATTGGATTTGTAAAGCCGTGTAAATTTAGGTTCTGACGTAATTTCGAAAGGAAAGGCTCCAGTGCCAGGTTAGAAAGGAAAGGGGAAAGAGGACAACCTTGGCGCACACCTCTTTGTAAATCGAAAAATGTGGAGACTAAGCCATTGGCGTAGACCGCCACCCGGGGATTAGAATAGAGGAGAGAGATTAGGGATATAAATTTAGTACCAAAGCCAAACCAATGTAGCGTGTGGAACAAGTAAGTCCACTCAACTCTATCAAACGCCTTTTCGGCATCTAATGCTATCACCGTTAGAGAGTAATTTAGACGAGGGGACTTAGATAGTACATTAAAAAGGAGCCTTGTATTATCAGTAATAAATCTACCCTTAACAAATCCAGATTGCTCTTTTCCTAATAGATCAGGTAAGTAGGAGTCTAATCGAATGGCCAGCGCTTTAGCGAGAACTTTATAGTCAATATTGACCAAGGATATGGGCCTATAGTTCTTACAATATTTGGAGTCTCTACCCGGTTTAGAGATGAGGCATATATGTGCTTCAGAGAAGGAGCCAAAGGAGCTACCCAACGTGGTGAAAGAAGTAAGTAGGGAGTGTAGTATAGGCATTAAAAGTTTAGAGAAATGTTGGTAACATTCTACAGTAAAACCGTCTGGTCCCGGGGCTTTGTCTTTTTTGAGACGCTGCAAAGCTGTTAGTAATTCTTGATGAGTTAAATCAAGCTCTAAGGAGGAAAGATCAGGTGTGCTAAGTGAGGGTTTCTATATGTTGGAGGAAAAATTAGAAAGGGAAGCCAGAGAAGGTTGTGATTCAGAAGTATATAATGATTTGTAAAAAAAGAGAAAACTCATTCAGAATTTCGGCATCCTTGAATTTTAAGACTGATTGACCATCGTAAATAGAGTCGATATTTAATTTATTGTGTTTAACTTTTAAATAGTTGGCTAGTATTTTCCCAGCTTTATTCTTACCCCTATAAATTTTTGCACTGGATTTTAACAAATATAAAGAGGCATCTTCCATTGACTTTTTATTGAATTGTAATTTGGCACTTATGAGGGCTGTAAGACAATCTTTCGAAGGTGAGGTATAATAAGTATGTTCCAAACGCTTAATGTCCTGAAGGAGATCTTTAGTGAACTTACGGGAGATTTTCCGTTTCGAGGCCACAAAACTAATTATGAAATCCCTTGCTGAGGCCTTAAATGCATCCCATATTGTGGCTTGTGGCATAGAAGGGGTTTGGTTTAATTCAAAGAACTCATTAGAAAATGTAGTAAAGGAGGCAGTAAATTTCGGATCTAAGAGAAGGGCATTGTTAAAACGCCACCTTCTAGGACCAGTAATCCGAGGAAGAATGTCTAGGCTAATTGAAACTGGGGCGTGATCCGATAATAAAATAGGGCCAATTTCAGCATGTGTAAGAGTTTGAGAGATATTGTGTGAGACGAATATATAGTCAATTCTTGATTGAGTGTGGTGGGAAGAGGAATAAAAAGTGTACTCTCTGGTAGTCAGATTACACAAACGCCAGGCATCCAGAAGTTTATGTTGAGAGATAGCCTGCACAAAAGACTTGTGTGATTTGTTAGGTACGAAGGAGATTTTTGAGTTCCTATCAAAAAACGGATCAAAAATTTGATTGCAATCACCAGCTAAAATAAAATTATCTTGCATACATTGCGTAATTTGTTTAGCCAAGGTGGGCCAAAAGGAGGGAATACCGACTGTAGGGGCATAAATATTTAAAAGAGAGACAGGAACTCCCCTCAAGGATAATTTGACATTCACCCATCTACTATCCGTATCAGACTCTTGGGATATAAGTGAAAGCGGGAGTGATTTATGACATAGTATTATTTCTCCATTTCGTCTCCCGTCCCCTGGGGAAGAGAAAGTCTCCCCTACCCATCCTCTTTTTAACTTTAATGACTCTGGGGCCGTAAGATAAGTTTCCTGTAAAAAAACAATATCAGCGTTCAATTTAGCCAAGTGAGTCAAAACTCTCTGCCTCTTCATAGGAGAGTGTAAACCCTTAATGTTCCATGAAATCAACTTTAATGACATTAGTAATATAGAAAGTGAACTAAAATTGTCAAATGCAAATCCAACTCATGTAGATGACTATGAAAAATATGAGAAAAGAAAGTGAGAAAAATAGATGTGATAAAGAAGTGAAATAAAGTAAAGATGTCAGGAGATCCGAAAAGAGAACAAGACAGAAAGGTGGATAAAAAGAAAGGAAAAAAACAAGTAGATAGGCAATAAGAGACCATAAAATTAAGAGAGATATCAAATATGATGACCATAATATCAACAAGAGTAAAGAAATAAAATGGAAAGGAGAAATCAAAGACACCATTAGAGGCAAAAATGTAAATCCATATAGGAAAACAAAAACATAAAAGACTACAACCAACAAATCGACGATAAGACAAAAAGGTAACCAAAAATACATGAGAGAGGGGGATGAAACCACTTGGAGAGGACCACAAGTCCGGGAGCAGCCAAACGGAGGATCACGAAGACACCACTATAATGGAATGCAAAATCTGTGAAGGCGACCAATAAAAGAATTCAAGTTAAATGAGAAAAAAAAAAGATTTAAACAGACAATTAATCAAATATTTAACAAAGACAATATCGGGGAAGCTGAACAAATTTAGGCGAAAAACAGAACTCTATAAAAGCAACAAGTATGATGAAAGAAAGATCTATGTAGAATCTAGTCTCAAAGATCAGAAAATCAGGAGAGAAACAACAGAGACTGATGAACCTGTGAAAATAAAATTGTTATCATGTGATAGAGGAGGTCGAGGGTCCGGAGAGGTCCATATCAGTCATTCTGCAAGAGTTAATGAAGCTTTGTAGCCTTGCCGGGGCTTCATAGGTCATAGTTCTATTATTATACGTAACCTTAAAAAGGCAAGGATGAAAAAGGCCGTAACGAGCTCCCATTGAACGCAAATCAGCTCTCATGCCCAGGAAGGCTTTGCGTCTGCTGGCAGTAGCTTTAGCGTAGTCCTGCGCAAAGAATAGAGCTGAACCTGACCATGTAAGTCTTGGGGAAGCTTTAGCCGCAGAAAGAACCTTCAGCAAATCAGTGTACTACAAAAAATATAGAATGACTCCTCTTGGTCTTTGTGAAGGAGAAACATGAGATGGAGGGCATCCCAACCTATGAGCTCTTTGGATGTTGGGGACAGTTCCATCAGGCAAATGAAGAAGCTTGGGAAGAAAAGATGTGAAAAAGGCGATTGGGTCCGATCCTTCAAGACCCTCTCCCAGGCCGTAAATGCGTAGGTTATTCCGTCTATTACGGTTTTCAAGATCCTCAACCTGCTTCTGAAGCGCACATACCTGGGAATTAAGTTGAGAGACTGTGGTGCAAGATTCTTTTTAGGATGCAACAGTGTTCTCTACCGCGGAGACCCTCATGTCCATTTGAGACCAATTATCTGTGAGAGTTTGCAACTTATTGTTAATTTCTTCCATGAAGGGTCGGAGGGCTCTTATCTCTTCAAGTAAAAGCTCCATAGAAACCGGTGATGTTGATTTAGGCGGTGAGGGAGGATCTTTTTTAAGGCGTTTAGAGATAGATTTCCCAGGAGCGCCGGAGGGAGGATCCATAGTTTTCTCAGGGCTCTGAAATGTAGATTGTACAGAGTTTTCAAACTTGGCAAATTCTGTAAAAATTTTAGAATTATTTATGAAGACATGCTGCGTGGAAGAGGGAGGACGGGTCGTTTTTATTCTGCCCATAAAAGAAAATAAGTAAATAGATGAATTTCCTCCAAAGAACTTCCATGAGGTGTAAAAAGGTGCTCTCTGGGGAAAGGTGGTGTAAATCACAAAATGGCCGCTCAAACACAAGAATCACGTAGTCATCAACAGTAGTATCAGCAACACTGAATTATCTTGGAGTGCCTAAAATTCCAAACTGTGCCACAGTTCTGTGTGATAACCAATGCAGGGAGCTATTGACATAGGGAACAAAGTCCTAGTCCGCCCTTTATCGAATAAAACGATGTAGTTACTGAGAGACCTGAGTAAACCACTCAAAATGTCTGCCAAACCTCATCACTTCAGAGCATACAGAAAATATAGAGAATCGTTGTGCAGCATTGAACTCAGTTCAATAATGAGAAAGTAGACATAGAACATGAGTAAAATAGTAAAATAGTCCTGGGAGCAATAGGAGACATATAATGAAGCAAACAGGTGCCATTTGAGGAAAAAACGCGATCGCGGTAAATTTCAAAATGGTGGCAGCGATAAACGTGACTGACGAGAGACAGAGTTATTCAACCAAAAAAAATTACTTGCTGCAATTTTTGAAATGCGGCGTAAATAACTTCATTTTCAGCCGGTGTTCATTAATACAATTCCGTCATTATATCGCCGCAAGTCGGTTTAGAAGCGTGGCGGCTCCGGAATCCGCCGGAGAGCTTCACTCGCGGACCTCCGACTCCATGGGCGTCAAGCCACGCCCCCCTATTATGCATATTTAAAATGTGTAATATTATTATCGTTTGGCATTAAGAGTTCCTGAAATAACCCAATCCCTGGCAGGTGTTTGTTTGCCTCTGCTGGTAGAGTGTGGACCTATATTTGTAGATTTAAAAAAACTGATTCAGTACTTATTTTGAACTGTATTACAAATAGCTGTAATCCCAGAAATTTGACTCAGAGTTTATTCTGTACTACATTGTAATATTTTCTGAAAATGTCAATAAACAAGAGTGTTAAATAAAGTAGTGTTTGAAGACGATGTGTCAATGCTCAAGTCCCAAAGCAAAACACTACTCTGCATAGGTCCTTAAAGACAGATTGATAATAATTTATGAATCTTTAATATTTTTTTACTATTGTAATTTAAACAATCGATTTTATATATTCTGTGTACAAGCCACATATATTAATTGTTTCAGTTATTGTGGGACTAGAGTCCAGCAAAACTGGGGGATGAGGGTTTTCAATATCTCAATCTTTGGATCTAGTCAGTAAATAAACCCCGCTACTGGTTGTATGGACCTTTGTTCATTAACAAGGAGAAGTAAGGAGCAGCCATCTACATAGAAATAAATAATAGTGCAGTCAATAAAGAGAATTAGTGGCCGATTACAATGTCAGGCAGATGCACAATTTAGTAAACGGGACCAACCGACCTCCGGTCAGCGGTCCCCACCGCTGGGTTAGGATGCCACCGACCAACATTTCCCTATGGAAGCATGTGTTACTCCCGTAAACCGGCCATAGTACATGCTCCCATAGGGAAATGGGAGATGGTGTTAATCCCTGCACCCGTGGCAGGCACCTACAAATGCCTGCCACGGATTGCAGGGACTAACAGGGGGGCACCATAGGTGCCCACTCAACCACTGACCAAAGGCCGCACACAAAAGGGGGCCCTGCTAAGGGTCCCCAAACATGGTTTTTTACAAGGATTCCATGTTGGAAAGGCCGGCATGGAAACCCTCCAGGAAACCGTGCATCATAATCCCAAGGGTGGAAAGGCCGCCCTTTGTGATTACGGGCCGGCCTCCAACCGGAGCCTGTCAGAGGCTAGCCGGAATGACTGGCCGGTTTCAATTCTGACTGGTTGGTTCATAATCAGCCCGCGGGAATTGAAACCGGTGATGTTGGTCGGAAGGCCTCCGACCATAGGTATAAGCCCCTATGTGTGAGTTTAAAAGTTTTATTTTCAATTTCTCAGATATCTCAATTTTAGTGAATAAGAATAACACTTTTACGCATTAGCAATAGAAATGAACATAACCCAGTAATTGATATTTCAACATAGGGTATAATAATACATCAACAGAAGAGTGCAGCCAACACAAAAAAGAAGAAACTTTATAAATATGGCGAAAAAGAATCACTCTTGTGAGTTAAAAGAACCTCAGTCACCAACCTAGTAGGTGACATGCTCCATCATTGGGTTCCCACCAGAGAGTCCAAGTGTCTCCCTAGTGAGCTACGATGCCTGGTTACAGCGGAGCGGGTTTTTGTGTAATCCAAGTGTGATTAAGTGAAAAGTGGTTTAAAAAGTGACCAGTTCAACCATAAACAAACTTTATTCGCCGTGAGCTGAGCACTACTAACAACAGTGTGGTGGATGTTATAGAGACTGGCTAGATTGACCAGATACATTCATGGTACAGAGAACCCGTGGGGTCCTGAGGTAGGGAGAATGCAGGTCTACCACGGGTGATGAACTTTGGAGAAAGTGTGACTACAAGCTCGCACCCCCCACCAGGACCCATGGGGTACATGTAGCAGATGTTTTAAATAAACATGGCTTTCACTAATGTTGAAGGCTCGACTACAAACCGTAAGTTTTACTGGTTTTTGACACCACAGGTTAGGGTGCGTCTTAGCGAGCGCATACCGCCGTGGTTTTTCTTGATTTTTGGTCCTGATGAAAACCTCGCAAACAGCGAATGGAGGCAGAAACATGTTGACCACGCTTTCTTTTTCTCTGCACCATGGATGTATTGGGTTAATCTAGCCATAACATCTACCACACTGTTTTTAGTAGTGCTCAGCTCACCGTGAAAAAAAGTTTACTTATGGTTGAACTGGTCACTTTTTAAACCACTTTTCACTTAATCACACTTGGATTACACAAAAACCTGCTCCGCTGTAACCAGACGTCGTAGCACACCAGGGAGGCACTCGGCCTCTCTGGTGGGAACCCAATGATGAAGCATGTCACCAACTAGGTTGCTGAGTGAAGGTTCTTTTAACTCACAAGAATGATTCTTTTTCGGCGTTTTTTTAAAGTTTATTTTTAGTTTCTTTCTTTTTGTGTTTTGTCCGCACTCTTCTGTTGTTTAATTAACATTATAAGTAGGGGGTCTAAGAGTGACACAGTATCATTTTCCCTCTCTCTCCCATTGATTACATCAGTCAGAATAATAGTAATTATTGTTATAATGCAGTCAGCGTGTTCCATAAAGTAAATTCCCCAATCTAAATTAAGTTAGAATAATAAGAGAAAAGCTGTCAGTTCAGATACCAAATTAGGGCCTGATTTAGATCTTGGCGGACTGGTTACTCAGTCAAAATGGCAACAGATATCCAACCTGCTGAAATATAAATCCCACAGGATGTAATGGGATTTATATTTCAGTGGATGGTATATCCGTCTCCGCTGTGACAGAGTAACCCATCCCCCAGATCTAAATCAGGTCCTAAGAGTTCTGATTAGAGAATCAATACACAAGCTTAAAACCTTTTAATTTTAGACTGGAAAATGTTCACAGTCATAAATCAACAGACATCAAAGAAATAGGCAAAATAATCTCTCATATAGAGATGAACCTCCAGCCAGAGAGTCATGAAGGGAATCCTACTCAACTCTAGGAACACACAATAATATAAACACATTCTATGTTGCAACATTTATTTTTTTACTTAGACATCCTCCAATAGAATTTAAGTAATCTTTTGGAAATAGGTAAACTCCCAATTATTCCAGAGAGGTACAATAGATTTCAGACATTTAGACCTTGAAAAGTTACATTGTTTGGTAGTCTGTGATCCAGACTCGTTCTTCCTATTGCCTCCTCTACTCCCAGTGGTAATCTTACTACCAGTTGTCTAATACAAAACAAATGTCTAGTCCCTAGCTAACAGAAGGCTTCTGGAAATTTACATCTGCAACAAGAGAAAACCTTTTTGTGCAAACAACTATTCAATGTGAAAAAAGAAACACAGACATTTAAGTGTTAATACTTTATTTTTTTAGTTAACATGGAATTCACAGCTAGGCTAACTTAAATCCGCAATTGTATTTCCTTGCAGGCATATAACATTTAAGTATGAATACTTACTACAAATTTGTATTTATTATAGATTATACTTAAATGTAAGCTTGGCACCTTACTTATAAAATCATTTTGTTAGAGAATAAATGCAATAGAGTAACCAGTATTTCAAACTGCACAATGACAATACAAGAAAACCAAAGTAAGAAATACTGTTTCTTCAGCTTTCTAATGTAAATGGTGGGGCAGTTTGTGTGATAAGGGATGCTATCATCAAAGTCTGCTCATTTGCAGGTGTGTTTGTTAGGCCATCTGCTGAATGATGCAACTATATGTCTCAGAACCCAGGAAGACATCATCAAACAAAGAGATATTCTAGGATGTTCATAGCTGGTGATCATTACTTATGCAGGACTAAGTAATGAGAACTTTCTATATTGGACCTGGTGGTGATGTCACACTCTATCAAAACTTAAGTATTCTAGAGTATCTATTGTTAGCTATTGCTTCTAAATTTACAGAAGTGTTCTTTTGTCTTAACTGGATGACTATGTTAACAATTTTAACTGGGAAATGTTGGGCCCGATTCACAGAACTAACTTAAGACTAAATCCTAAACTTACTACTTTTAGTATTCACAGAAGTTAGGATTTTGTCTGAAGTCTGTCTTAAGTCTGTCTTAAGTCTGGCTTAAGTTTGTCTTAAGTTTGTCTTAAGTCTGTCTTAAGTTTGTCTTAAGTTTGTCTTAAGTCGGTCTTAAGTCTGTCTTAAGTCTGTCTTAAGTTTGTCTTAAGACAAACTTAAGATAAAATCCTAACTTCTGTGAATACCAAAAGTAGTAAGTTTAGGATTTTGTCTTAAGTTAGTTCTGTGAATCAGCCCCCTCGACTTTAGCACAGCAGTAGTAAGATATGTAGTGGCCTCTGTTAAAATCGTTCCTTTTTTATGAGAAGTGAGGTACTATTCTTCCAGACATTCTTTCCACATAATCACAAGTTACTACCTCAATCACCACTACATTAACCTACCATTGCAAAGCAAACCCTACATCTACTACCACTAAAATCATCAAAGTAACGAAAGGGCATAATTACAAGTCCTCAGTGCCACGGTGGCACAGATTCATTTTCCATATTTACAAGGTGGCTCTAAACCACTTTGTGTGGCTTAATGCCACCTTGTAAATATGCCTGTTTCCGCAGCAGTCATCTGTGTCAAAGGGGTGTGCAATGGGTGTTGCTGTGGGTGTTCCACCGCAACACCCATTGCTTTTTGATGCTGCCCCAGATTTACAAGGTTGAGGCAGTGCCAAAAAAGAATGCCATGGAATACCAGGCATTAGAGTGTCGCAAATAGAAGAAATTATTAATTTCTCCTTATTTTTTACTCTTTGCCAGTGTGCTGCATTATGCAGCACATATAGAAGGTGCAAATCGCCATTATTGAGTGTTTATGTGCAGGAAGGCATTCATTCCTGCACATAAACAATTGTCCCTGTGGCGCAGGCACCCTTGATACACGGCAAGGTGCCTGCACTGGTGTTAGACAGCTTTTTTTGTGCCAGCGCTAGGGGTAACACAGAGGGTGCACCATATTCTTGTGAATTTGACACATCCCTGCATCTTGAAAATGTCGGAGTGCGGCGCTGCCAAATTTGGCGCAGCTCTGTGCTCCAACATTTTCTTGTGAATATGCCCCTAGGTATTACATGTAAATTAACACTAATGAAGAAAATCTGCAATTAAGAACTCTTGTACTCGATTTCATCCGATCTAACCGTGAGTCTATTGCTGGTGTGCCTGTATTTGTATGCGCGTGCCCTGACTCACCGTTTGTCAGCGGAGGGATCCTTCTTTGATGCAGGCATTTTTAGACTGATGACGTTGTCGAACTTCCATGTGTCCCAGCGTAGTATCAACGCGTCATTGTCACTCAGCGTCTTTGTGTTCCTTCATTCTCTAACTCTGGGAGGACTTTGAAGACGTCATTGCGTAAGTTTGCACAGCGTCAAGCAGCCATTTTGTGGTGGTGTTCCCATGGTTACGGGAACACAACCGAGCGCTAGAAATACGTTCTTTGAGGTCTGCTTTACACAACGGAGAGCAAGTAAAACGTTCATAGGAGGTCTGCTTTTTATTTAAGCCGCTGCGCGTGCAGTTCTACCTTATGGCATCCAGTGCAGTGTTTCCTTGTGACGTCTCCCCTCCGTGGGATCGTCTTCTCGACAGTGAGGTTCTGACTGCTCAGTGACAGTGAGTTCCGACGCGCCGTCAGCCACCCGGCGGGATGCAAATAGCGTGCCGCCATTTTGAAGTTCTTCATGGTGTCCATTTCTTTTGCCAACCACACTACTTTGTCAATCACTATCTATGCGCTTGCACGGATGTGCAATGTGAGGCGTTTAGAACGCAGAACAGGTTTTGTCAACGGGACGACGTTGTAGACTCTACAAGGTTCATCGATGAAGGTGGCTAGAGTGGACTGTGGGTACCAGTTCGTGTTCCATTGGTAAGTGGCGTTTTGTCTGCCTTTGGACATTATAGAAACATTCCTTCATTTCAGGTGTTCCAATGACTCAAAAGGTGCACACTCTGCATATTTCTGTTGCCTACGAGGGAGTCAGTGTCATCAAGTTTGATTTGTGTGATATACATTTCGACAAACATTACTATACTATTATTGTATTTTACCTTGTTTTATTTCATCTAGTGTCCACAAGTTTCGGTGATGGAAATTTCAATTTATCTCTATGATAGTTGTTTGAACCTGGTTATGGGGTTATGCCCTTTCAAAAATTTCAATTTTCAATTTCAATTTCAAATTTCTATCTACTTGCATGTACACTGTGATATTTAAACGCACGGTTTTACATCTTTCTGTTTTACAGGTTGCATGTTTTCAAAATTCAATTATTCAAACTTCTTCTATTTTTCAATTTGTTGCATGGAAAGTTACCTTTGCATAGTTTGCATTGTTGACATATACATGCGTGCAGTATTCTCTGCAGGAATTGCACATATCGATTTGTTTTTCGATTATATCAATGTACATGCATGCGTGCAGGTTCCTTGCTAGGGAATGTGTACCTCGATTCTCTTATCAAGTTGCATGTATGCTTGTTGTATTTCCTAGTTGGAAGTACACTTGTGTCACTCATTAATTCGATTTTTCAATGTTTTTAAATTTGTGACTTTTGTGAGGTGGTCAATTTGTGTTGCTACTTCTCAACTATTCAATGCTTTTCAAAGTTTACCTTTCAGGTTGTCGATTTGGGGTTTATCCCTCTCAATGTTTCAATGGAATTCTATCGAGCCGCACTTCTCTATTTTCAATGTGTAGCATTTTTTACCAGGTTGTCTCTCTATGGGTTTTATTCCTCTCAAATGTTCAATAATTTTCATTTTTTTTTAACCTTTTAGGTTGTTGATATGGGAGTTTATCTCTCTATTTTTCGATGTCTACATTGGGGTTTACTCCTCTCAATTTTTTCTATTTAACTTATTAATGCTGTTTTACAGGGTGGTATGAAGGATCTTTTGTTTATTCCTCTACCTCTCTGTTTGATGTCTTTCTATTCTCTTTTTCGTTGTTTTATGAAGAAGGGAAAAAGAGTATTTATTTGTGTTCGTACCTTTCGGTGGTTTCTCCCAGTCTAACTACTGTGTTTTTTTTATGTGTTGGTTGGATGAGGGAAGAATAGTACCTATTTATGTGTTTGTATTTTCTGCTACTTCTCAAGTCTTATTGTTTTTCTGCATTTTGTATTTGCATTGTGTTCTCAGAGGAGGAATGTGTCTTATTTTCTTCTTTATTCCTTTCTGTATTTTCTGCTTGCTGTGCATTGCCTTCTGTCTCATCTGTCTGGCCAGTGGGTGTGATACAGGGTAATGATTGGTACGCTTTCTCTTTCAGGTGTTTCAATGCTTCTATGTTTAGTTTTATGTTGTGGAAGAAAAGGAGGTATGTTGTATTCTGTCTAGTGCATATTTCTATGTTTGCCTTTATCCACTCATTGCCCTTCTAGTGGAATGCTTCTGTACTGTGATGTACTACGGAATGTTGGGTGCTGGTTGAAGATAAGCCACAGTTATGATGGGGCTGAGCTGCCTTCTGGCTGCTCCTGGTGGGGCTTATTCCAGGCTACTTAACCTCTTACAATAAATCCTCTTGAAATACCTCAACCTGTCTGGACTACATTACTACACATTTTCTTGTGAATATGCCCCTAGGTATTACATGTACATTAACACTACATTGATCCCTGAATACACAACCAGCTGTAAATCTACATCCACCTTTTTAAATGTATTCTTTGTAACCCAGAAATATGTCAAGTAATTTACAACTTAATTTAACTACTTGAACAAAAGGTTTCATTGTATTATATTAATTCATATATAATTTTACTGAATGCATTTAGCCAAACCTTAATACATGTGTAATTCATTCATAATTATGAATAAATGAATTTAGAAATAATGTAATTGACTTACATGCCTGGACTTTAACAATATGTCTTAATATGTAGTACATTTAGTAAACTATTTTGCAATGTATATATAGCTAATTTACTTATATTCTTATAAATATTTACCATATTCGTTTCTGAACATTTGTTTTATGTTTGTTTCAATTTATCAACCTACCTACACACAGCTAGTAAAGTAAAGTTATTAGTAGTCTAAAAAAGTGGAACAAAAAGATCACTGGCCTTTTCCATCTATGCAACCAGGATTTGGAATAACATCCAATCTAGGTGAGTTAAAGACTCACCTCTGTAAAGAACACTGAATCATAATGCATTTATCGACCACAACCAGGATTCCTCTCCTATTATTTGTTGAATTGAAGCTTGTCTTTGACCATGTACAGTGCTCTGCTGCTTTTCGGCTAGCTTTGCGCTAAAAACATATCTTAGACATGCAAATGACAGAATTTTTGCTCCTCCTTATTTATCTATTAAAGAATAATGTCCAAGAAATAAGCTACGCTTTTTATACAGCTTCTTATTGACATTTTTCGCAACATGAATTTCACTATGGGTGGTTCAGAGTATGAAAAGGGATACAGAACTCACCACCCAGGCCATGACTAGTAAAAATTACTAATAGTTAAACAAATAACTAAAGGGCCCATTCACAAAATGAAGCTACTTGCGAGTCAATGTGCAAGTGTAAATTTGCTCCTGCACTTTGTACTAAATGTACTACTTCAGGGTATTCACCATTTCCGAGTGTCATTTGCTACATAGCGTAGACTTATAGGTGTCTGCCCCCTGAAGCAGGGGCTGGAGCTAAGTTATTACAATTGCAATAATGACTAAAGACAAACAGGACCCAGGAGTAAGTCTAGCACCACAACTACTAGCACTGCAAAACCCTCCCATAGAAAATAATGGAGTCAGGTACTTCAAATATAAAATAATAGAAAATAATGCTGAAATGAATTTGTTTATTTTGACTTTTTCAAAAACATAAATGCATTTATGTAATGTCAAACATTATATAAAAAGAAATAGTATTTTATGATAATTTATTATATCATACATTTGAAAAAAATTGTTAAGCATGTTATCGAAATATTTTACCATACAATAATATATTGATGCCTTATTTATAGTATTGAAGTGGTCAGAAAATTCGGACAAGGATTTTATCAGCAAAATCAATGACAACATTTTAAATTTGCATTTTACTATTTCTATTTGTGCACTGGAAGTACATTTTTGGACTTGACAGTATATGTTAACAATGGCAGGGTGAACCCCAAAGCATATAGAAATCCCACTGCAGGAAACACCATGTTCATGCCAAAGGTTTTCACCATAATAACTTTAAGTCTAGCATCCTTTACGCAGAAAATGTACGACTCAGATGCAACTCTGTTGATGATAAGGATTTACACAAACCACAAAATGAATCAGCAAATTGATTTTCCCCAAGTGCCTATAGACAGGAGATTCGTTAGGCTGCCCGGTATAGGGCTAATGGAGGAAAACTAGAGGATTTATTGTTTTCCAGAATATATAAACAGCAACGTCCAGAACATGAGATCATGATCACATAATTTTGCTTAGAATATGGGGCAATCAGGAAAATACTCACTAAGCATTGGCACCTTATCAAAAGTGCTCCTACAATAGGGAATAAAGTCTATAATGGGCCACAAATTACCTTTAGCCGAATTGGTTAGAAGTAGCCCTGAGATTAGGAGTCAGAATACATGGCTATCAGGTAGCAGAGGCTTTAGAAAATGCCATTAATGTGAAGCTTCTAAACATGCATGAATACAACTGAGGTACATCACCTTTAACCAACTCCCCACTTACTATTTGTGGAGCATTCAACTGTAAAAGTGAATATGTGGCATGTATTTTTTCATGCCTCTGTCCTAAGCTGTATGTGGGCTGCACAATTTTGCAGATGCAGAACAGAATTTTACAGCAGGTGCGAGCCATTGAGAACAAACATTAGAGTTACCCTGTTGTTAGGCATTTTGTTGAAATGCATAACAGCAATATTCAAGATCTAATATATTTTGTAGTGGATTCTGTGCCTATGGTATAAGAGGTGGCAACAGGGAAAAGAGAGTGTGAACATTGGAACTTTGTTACATATTATAATTAAATGCCAAAGTACCAGAGGGTCTGCACACAGAAGTGGAATTATACACACATCTGTAGCCCCGCCCCACCTTCAACCTGAGAGCGCAATAAGTGTTATTTTTAGCTGCTAATTTTTCGATACTTTCATTTTCATATTTGCTTGTTCACACACATTAATTTGTCATATTTTCCAATGAATAATTTATATGATATTGTAATATTTTTTCTTATTGGTTTTCACCTGGATTATATAGGTGGATTTTGCCTAGTCCACATGGGTACAATTTTGGGTAATTCATATTGTTTAATTTAATTTTTATTTTTTAATGCAATTGAGATATAGATTTGTTGTTTTAGGTCCATTGATTAAATGACTTTTCTGGTTAGCAGGATGGGGGGAAAACGTTCTTTTAACATGGTAAAGAGCTGACCAGTTGGTATGTGTTGCAATATTGCTTATTAATTATGAGGATATGCCAATGAGTTGTATATGTTTTAGTGCAGAATTAACGTCAACAGAGTATTGTTTTTCAGTACGCTGTGATTACATGTTTACAAGAGAGATTGAAAGTATTTTTTCTCTGTCGTGTACGTATGAGTGTGTATATAAACAATACTTATACAACAAAAAAGGTACACAGTTCCTCTGGTCGGAGAGAGAAGGAAGAGTTAGATTATCATGTGTAAGGGGAGGGGGGAGGGGGAAGACCCTTAGTTGGAACTAGGGCTCTCACACACCCAGCAAGCTAGGTGTCATGCTTCATCATTTGAGCCTGCCTGTCGTCAGGTTGGCGCTGCAATTCCTGACGGGCTCCCACGAATGGGGCTCTTTGGCGGGGATCTTTTGTTCCTGCCGTAGGGTGCTGTGGGGGTAAGGGGCCCTAGAAAATGTAGATGTGAAAAAAATGTGTAAAATAGGTACTGTTGGTCCACAGATAAGGTTTATTTACGTGGTGAACAGCCTAATTAAAACCAAAATAAATTGAGGTGGGTATAAGCACTAGTGATTATGCAACTAGTTATGTATGCCCTACACTCACAAAGATCAACATGTTTCGTGCCTTGGTAGCCAAAACAATGGTCATGGCACTTCTTCAGGATCAAGAAATAGAACTATCTACAACAAAGGTTAGTGTAAATATCACATACCTAACAGGTGCTTGAAAGTAACCTATGAAAAGGGAAGGAAAAAAGAAAAGAAAACACATGACAATATACAATACAATGGAGTGCACTCACAAGATGAAATCGACTCAGATCATGAAGAGGCAGCCAGTATCGTTCACTCGAGTGGGTGGACGAAGATCATGCATAATGGGAGTTAAAATGGCGGTGATGTAGTCAAAGGAACGAAATAAAAAAGTGAAAAAGTGGAAGACTCACCTATCCTGCTAACAAGAGATTCTTGCAGCAGTGACCGGCGGAGAAAAGGACTCCAATATGGGTCCTAAGAATAAAAAAATGATTTGAGTGTCAAGGACCGCGTAACTGAAGCTAGTGCGGTGCGAAAAATATGAGGTCAAACCATGTACCCGTAGGGGTGAGAGGAGCCAAGGAAAGTCAGGGCAAAACAACACCTCGCAATACTACCATGGGCGGTAAAGTGTGCAGCCAAGGTGACCATCACAGCCAGGGGTTCACTGGCGTCGCCACCCAGGCCAAGGGGGGGGGAGGTACTGACAACCCAATGGATTCCTCCTGGTGAATACGGCAGGAGCTGAAGCCCCTGGCAGCCAGCGGGTCAGTGCGAGGACGGTGGCACCCATGGTGTAACAACAGTGGAATTGGCGCCGAGACCGCTCCAAGGGGGGAAGCCTCACCTCGGTAGGTGTCTGGATGCCGGTATAATCAAGGTCTACTCACCCGCGTCGGTGGACGCAAATGCTGATGAACCTACCCCTTCCGCCGGACCTGGGATGGGTAGGGAAGCTAGCCGGAGTTCGCCTAATAAGGAGACCAGGTGGAGAGGGGGAGCGTCATGTGACCATAGGAGCGGATCCCCATTGGTGGAGGGAATGCGGTCCGCATGGCCATCTTAGAGCAGGGTAAGCGTTGGTACGGTGGCCTACGGGAGACACAGGGGTCGCCATCCAACCCGGAAGTGCCTAGTGAGGCAACAAGGATGAAGGTGGCGGACATGGCGGCAATCTTGGACAGGGAAAGCGGTGCAAAGCATGTTAGTAAGTTAAGGGGACCAAAACCAGGGTGCCATGGATAACGTGGAAAAAAGTAAAATTAAGAATGGGCTAGTCTGTACAAATTAAAAACAATATTAAATGCCGAATGAGCACAAAGCGGCACGGGTGGCCACAAGGGTGTGCTCATTCGGCATTTAATATTGTCCAAGATGGCCGCCATGTCCGCCACCTTCATCCTTGTTGCCTCACTAGGCACTTCCGGGTTGGATGGCGACCCCCGTATCTCCCGTAGGCCACCGTACCTACGCTTACCCTGCTCTAAGATGGCCATGCGGACCGCATTCCCTCCACCAATGGGGATCCGCTCCTATGGTCACATGACGCTCCCCCTCTCCGCCTGGTCTCCTTATTAGGCGAACTCCGGCTAGCTTCCCTACCCATCCCAGGTCCGGCGGAAGGGGTAGGTTCATCAGCATTTGCGTCCACCGACGCGGGTGAGTAGACCTTGATTATACCGGCATCCAGACACCTACCGAGGTGAGGCTTCCCCCCTTGGAGCGGTCTCGGCACCAATTCCACTGTTGTTACACCATGGGCGCCACCGTCCTCGCACTGACCCGCTGGCTGCCAGGGGCTTCAGCTCCCGCCGTATTCACCAGGAGGAATCCATTGGGTTGTCAGTACCTCCCCCCCCCTTGGCCTGGGCGGCGACGCCAGTGAACCCCTGGCTGTGATGGTCACCTTGGCTGCACACTTTACCGCCCATGGTAGTATTGCGAGGTGTTGTTTTGCCCTGACTTTCCTTGGCTCCTCTCACCCCTACGGGTACATGGTTTGACCTCATATTTTTCGAACCGCACTAGCTTCAGTTACGCGGTCCTTGACACTCAAATCATTTTTTTATTCTTAGGACCCATATTGGAGTCCTTTTCTCCGCCGGTCACTGCTGCAAGAATCTCTTGTTAGCAGGATAGGTGAGTCTTCCACTTTTTCACTTTTTTATTTCGTTCCTTTGACTACATCACCGCCATTTTAACTCCCATTATGCATGATCTTCGTCCACCCACTCGAGTGAACAATACTGGCTGCCTCTTCATGATCTGAGTCGATTTCATCTTGTGAGTGCACTCCATTGTATTGTATATTGTCATGTGTTTTCTTTTCTTTTTTCCTTCCCTTTTCATAGGTTACTTTCAAGCACCTGTTAGGTATGTGATATTTACACTAACCTTTGTTGTAGATAGTTCTATTTCTTGATCCTGAAGAAGTGCCATGACCATTGTTTTGGCTACCAAGGCACGAAACATGTTGATCTTTGTGAGTGTAGGGCATACATAACTAGTTGCATAATCACTAGTGCTTATACCCACCTCAATTTATTTTGGTTTTAATTAGGCTGTTCACCACGTAAATAAACCTTATCTGTGGACCAACAGTACCTATTTTACACATTTTTTTCACATCTACATTTTCTAGGGCCCCTTACCCCCACAGCACCCTACGGCAGGAACAAAAGATCCCCGCCAAAGAGCCCCATTCGTGGGAGCCCGTCAGGAATTGCAGCGCCAACCTGACGAGGGGCAGGCTCAAATGATGAAGCATGACACCTAGCTTGCTGGGTGTGTGAGAGCCCTAGTTCCAACTAAGGGTCTTCCCCCTCCCCCCTCCCCTTACACATGATAATCTAACTCTTCCTTCTCTCTCCGACCAGAGGAACTGTGTACCTTTTTTGTTGTACTAGTTGATAGGGTATGTACACTGGACCTCATTAATCCTACCCTCTTGTCCCCTTTTTTGCTGACATATATAAACAATACGTCATAATATGGAACTCTGAAGCAGGTCCAATGACCAAAATGCATTATGGTGTTGATAGCTGCATTGGAGTCCTTCCTTCTGGATTCGGGATTCAAGTCAAGTAAGGACGTTATTCGGCCAAATTTCCACAAAAGAAAACGTAGCATAAACTACATACAGAATCCACTTAAATATACACTATAAAATGTTTGGAAACAAAAGGACTCCTGATAAACACAGCATAGCATCACATTACTTTCCTGATCTTAATGGCGACACAAATATGACTGCCAACATCATGGCAGACAAAAACAAAAGAAAAACACTGTAAAGATGTTAAACTCTGCATGGCGAAACGACAATTAAAAGAATGTAAAATTGGATGTAACAATATTTTCCTGGGAACCGCATAAAAACTACACAAAAACATAAAAGTGCCGATTCTGATCCTGGAAAAAAATTCCCCGTACGAATCGTATCCGGTATTTTTACCGTACAATTCGTCCAAGTAGCGTACAAACTGCCAAGTACGATTCGTATGGGAAAAAGTCCATACGAATCGCATTGGGAAAATTTACCCACACGTCCTCGGGTCGGAAAATGTGTCCGACACATCCCCGGACGATTTACCGTACGAATCGGAAAAATGAAGTCCGACCGCGCAAGTAAGATCCGTCCCGTCCATCCGATTTTACAACCGTATGGAGAAAACACCGTACAGACCGAACTCCTATAGCAACCATCGAGACATGTGCCCGCATACGCGCCGAACACCACACCTCAGACCCCGTATGTATGCGCAGAACACCCCCCCAGCCCTCGTATGTACGCGCCGAACACCCCCCCAGCCCCTGTATGTACGCGCCAAATACCCCCCCCCCCCGGCCGCGGATGTACACGCCGAACCCCCACCAGTGTATGTACGGAGTGTACCCCCACCCGTGTATGTATGGAGCGTACCCACACCCGTGTATGTACGGAGCATACCAACACCCCACCCGTGTATGTACAGCGCGTACCCCCACCCGTGTATGCATGGAGCATACCCCCACCCATGTATGAATGGAGCATACCAACAGCCCACCCGTGTATGTACGGCGCGTACCAACACCCCACCAGTGCATGTACGCGCAGAACCCCCACCTGTGTATGTACGGAGCATACCCCCACCCATGTATGCATGGAGCGTACCCCCACCCGTGTATGAATGGAGCGTACCAACACCCCACCCGTGTATGTACGTCGCGTACCAACACCCCACCAGTGCATGTACGCGCCGAACCCCCACCTGTGTATGTACGGAGCGGACCCCCACCCGTGTATGCATGGAGTGTACCCCCACCCGTGTATGAATGGAGCATACCAACACCCCACCAGTGTATGTACGGCGCGTACCAACACCACACCAGTGCATGTATGCGCCGAACCCCCACCCGTGTATGTACGGAGCATACCCCCACCCTTGTATGCATGGAGCATACCCCCACCCGTGTATGAATGGAGCGTACCAGCACCCCACCAGTGTATGTACGGCGCGTACCAACACCTCACCAGTGCATGTATGGAGCGTACCCCCACCCGTGTATGCATGGAGCGTACCCCCACCCATGTATGAATGGAGCGTACCAACACCCCACCCGTGTATGTACGGCACGTACCAATACCCCACCAGTGCATGTACGGAGCGTACCCCCACCCGTGTATGAATGGAGCGTACCAACACCCCACCAGTGTATGTACGGCACGTACCAACACCCCACAAGTGCATGTACGCACCGTACAGATGCCAAAAACACACGTACTGAACCAGGACAAGCCAAAACAACACAAGGAGAGTCAATTCGATTCACACAACACCACAAAACATGTCCAACAAGCCCAAATACACCCCATACACTGACCTGCAACTGCCAAACAGCTAAACAGAGGCCCAAAACACAACCACTCCTTATAACACACCCACCCAAAGTTCAAACACAGCCACACCCACAAATGGACCAATAAAAAGGCCCAACACACACAAACCATGATCCTTTGCAACAGATCCACTACTGCCAGACCACAGAGACAACGCACTGCACCATACTACAGCCATCAATACACCTTACACTTGCACTCCTTCACACAACCACCATCACAAACACCCCCTCATCACATTCACACACACACCTTCACAACCACACTCACACACCCACAACCATCCACACCCACACCCCCACAACCATCCACACCCACACCCCACATCATGCCCACTAACAAGAATCCAAAGTTCACAAAGGATGAGCTGGAGGTCCTTGTCGACAAAATCATCAGAGTCGAGCCACAGCTCTTTGGAACATTGGTCAGACGGACCAGCATATCCGAAAAATCTGCCATGTGGCAGAGGATTGTCAATTCTGTGAATGCTGTTGGGGCCACCAGAAGGACCAGGCATGAGTGCCAAGCCAGGTGGTACGATCTGCGGAGGACGGTCCGCCGCAAAATGACGGACGATCACAACCAGGGGAACATCACTGGAGGAGGGCCGCCCCGCAGACTGGTACAGTACCATCCCTGGGAGGAGAAGGTGATGGCCACGCTGCCGCCGGTGGGAGTAGACGGAGTACAAGGAGTCCCAGACCCTGGTGAGTACACAAACAACTCACCTCACATGGGGGGAACGCCATACACAATCAAAATCCCAATCATGCACGCAACCCCCCCAAAGCCAGCACCGGACACAACCACACTCCAAAAACACACACATGCCACAAGCGCCTCCATGCCCCATGCACCAAGCAAGGCCATGCCAAGTCACAGGCCACACAAAACACCAACACAAGACAGGATGTCCCCGATGCCGGGAGGGTGGGCCCCAAAACTAACACATAGCAACTCTGAAGCACACAACAATGCCCTCAGCCCATATGGCCTACGGCACAGCCATACAAACAGTGTGTCCCCACACAGTACTGTGTTGCCTGCAAATGGTGGCCGCGTTGCAGGATGACATGGGTATGAAGGCATAATTTGCACATAACAGCAGCTAATGAAGACGCATCACTCTGGAAGAGTGTCAGTACACACCGCCACAGCAGCAGCGCAGACTCAGACACTCCGCCCAATGGGAGCCCGGAGATTAGAAACAAACCCACATGAACAAGCCAATGGCCTTTGAAAGACCTGCAAACTGTGTGTGCCCAGGAAGCTGGGCTGAGGTGACAGAAGGTGACACACAGAGGGAGGGAGGAGGCTGACAGAGGGAGGGAGAAAGGGAGACAGAGGGAGACGGACAGAGGGAGGAGGCTGACAGAGGGAGACGGACAGAGGGAGGAGGTTGACAGAGGGAGACGGACAGAGGGAGGAGGGTGACAGAGGGAGGGAGAAAGGGAGACAGAGGGAGACGGACAGAGGGAGGAGGCTGACAGAGGGAGACGGACAGAGGGAGGAGGTTGACAGAGGGAGACGGACAGAGGGAGGAGGGTGACAGAGGGAGGGAGAAAGGGAGACAGAGGGAGATGGACAGAGGGAGGAGGCTGACAGAGGGAGGGAGAAAGGGAGACAGAGGGAGACGGACAGAGAGAGGAGGTTGACAGAGGGAGATGGACAGAGGGAGGAGGTTGACAGAGGGAGAAGGACAGAGGGAGAAGGTTGACAGAGGGAGACGGACAGAGGGAGGAGGGTGACAGAGGGAGGGAGAAAGGGAGACAGAGGGAGACGGACAGAGGGAGGAGGCTGACAGAGGGATACAGACAGAGGGAGGAGGGTGACAGAGGGAGACGGACAGAATGAGGAGGGTGACAGAGGGAGGGAGAAAGGGAGACAGAGGGAGACCAAATCACCCTTGGGGGGTGTGACCATGTCCGCTCATCAGCAGGTGGACTGTGTGCATGTAGACAAGGTTTGGCAGTGCCTGAACCCCCCCTTTTCCTTTGATAAACACTGGGCCATGTGTCAATCTATGCACGAGTACATCCGTGCTGCAGGCACAAACCTAACCTTACACCCAGTAAACCCACCCACTGTGTTTGTTAGAACCCTGTCACAAATGCTTAAGTTACCTACCTGCATTCTCAAATAGCATGGAAAAAACACCATTTGCCCACGTACAGTGCAACACGTAAGGCGGCTCTGCATGGCTTGCTACGCCCGCTCACTACACTGCTAACTGCGTTCCAAAAAGATGCATCAACTAAGATTGTGTCACACATAGGTAGGTAAAGTGTCGAAAGATGTGGCCAAGGGACATACCCATGCACAAGTGCACTGCGAGAGGAATGCAAGCCATATCCAACCACCCAGAGGAACTGTGCCAACTCAAAAATGAATGAAACATGGATGTCGCATGTAACACAATTAACATTGTCTCTCCCACACACAGGTCAACGTCGTCGATCTCCCCCCAACACTGGGGGGGAAGACTCACAGGACCAGGCTCTGCGTGAAGAGGACCCCACCGGCAGCGATGACTCTCACCACTCCGTGGATGACCCAGATCAACCTGGCCCCTCTGGTGTCCAACCACCTGCAGCACCTGCGTCAGGTACAACTGTGCCAACCACCACCCCCATTCCTGCCACATCCCAGGAGACACCCAGGAGCCCTGCCCGCACACAACAACACAGCCTGTCTGTCCAGGAGGGACAAGGTTCTCTGGGCACCCAGGAGGAGGCAGGCGACACCGCAAATGCCATCCCTCAGGGGTCCCGGAGACCCAATGTGCCCACAACGGCAGGCCAGGTGCAAGTGGGCAGGGGTGGTGGGAGAGGAGGACGGCGGAGGCGCGAACCTGACCAGTTGGCTCAGGAACCAGTAATGTCACACGTCAGCAACATCCTGGACACATACCGGCGTGACGCCAGGGGCCTCAGCCAGGTAGTGGAGACCCTCAATGAGATCAAGAACATGCAGGCCGAGCAATATGCCAGTCAACAGCGACACCAAGGACGGATGGAGGCAAGACAGGCTGACCTCGTGGCGGTGCAAACGGAAATGACTCGTGTACTCCGTCGGATTGCCGACAACATGCGCAACCCTCCCTATGCCACCAGGCGAAGAACATCACCACCCACAGGGAGGGATCAGGAGGAGGAGGATTCATCCGACGGAGCATCCCAAGCATCGTCACGGCCTGCTTCTGAGGGTACCCGCAGGAAGGTGGGTCATCCACGCAAAAGACCGTGAGAGTCAGCGGAACATCACCATCTCCCAGGTCACCTGGCCTGGCACCTGGCCCTCTGGCCCAACAGCAGCACATCAGCAAATGACATTCTCTGCCACATGGACTTGCTGGTCACTGTCTGACCAATGTTGACAAAGACTGTGGCAAAGACTATGATGACTTCCAATGGCAACTCCACCAGTGAACTTTGGATTCTACACTCCCGCCAAGCACCTCTTGTCATGCCCCAAACACGTACCCCACTACAAATAAATATCTTCACAATCACGAGATGATGCCGTCATTTTGCATTATTCCACTACATGTGTGTGTTGTAAAGTCAAACCATGCCTGAATTCTGAAGTAACTCCAACCATCCATACCCTGGGGTCTGAGTCTGGCACAGGACACACATGGGTCACAATGTATCATCCAATACAGACATGGAGCACCATACTCACCCGTGATAGGCCCAACCAGCTGAGGGGGGTGCCCGCACAACTGTGCCCACAGACCTATTTAGAAGAGCAACAGTCATGCGCAGAGGTCAGGGATCATGTGGAGTGTCCTGGGGTGCTACTCCCAGGTATGTGTAGACAGGTGGCAGAACCATGGCCTGCATGCTTGAGTCAGGTGGATGTGGAGAATGGTGGGCCGGCCAAGGTTGGATGCATGGAGATGGCACAATGGGGTCTTGGATCACAGTGCCACAAGGTTGTGTTGTGGTTGTGGGCTGCATCCTGAGTGTGTGCGAGGATTGAGAAGGTCATCCTGCAGCTGGAAGTGATCCATTCCCCCCATCTCTGTTGGACGTTGATGTGGCCTGCCCGTCGGATGTAGAAGCAGAGCTGTGCAGATGCACCCTGGATGTGGACAAGTATCATGGGAGTTGTAACGCACATGTCCGTAGAGTGCAGGGTAGGATTAGACACGGATGTCGTAGTTGACCTGGGGGATGGTCTCTCTTGCCTTGAGGTGGATGGAACTGGGGATCTTGTGCATAATGCAGAGTGTGCTGCAGCATGAGGCACAGATGCTGCTGATCAGCATAGCACATGTCAGTAAGCAATCCATGATGAACACCAGCTTGTTTCCGTTGACACTGGGTGCCCTTGCTGCAGGGCCTGCAGCAGCATGCGCCATGTCAAGAAAATAATGCCCCAAGTTGCACACAAAGACAAGGATCTCAAGAAGGAAATATGCAAAAGGTGTATGTCAAGGAAGGAATGTCTAGTTCAACATGCCACACACACACACAATGGATGCACATGCAGCACAGTGGCCGTCGTGGAGACTGACATACCACAATACCTATACAGCCATGGACATCATGCACAATACAGATTCTAATCCCTGACAAACAGCTTGCATCTTGTTACTCTACACATAGACTCATATGCACCATCTCTGATAACTATGCCAGACATGCCGCATGCACAGTGGCAACAGACCACCATTGACAGAGATGAGGCACCTTGGAGGCAGAGGGACACCTTTATTAGTCATGTGTGTCGGAATGCTAATGCAACTCTGTCAACACATACACAGGTCATGTGGATGAACATGTGGGACCGACACTGGCACCCCCCTGTGCACCACATATGCTGGAAATACATAGAACTGGCACACTAGTGACGGGTTACAGCTAAACACCCCCTGCTGCTCACGGAGAGGCTACCATACACCATTGAGCCTCCAATGGGGAATTCACACACCATGTCAACCCGGTGCAACCCGTATGTTTCCGAGGGCAGTGTTACACACATTGATGGCTTCATCACAATCCACAATCCCATTACAGATGACTGTCACCAAGTCTGACCATCAATTCTGGTGAATTCAGCTCCATGTCATGTGCCCCATGGTAATTCTACATGTATGCTACGTATCCAAACATGAACAGGAGCAGTGCGCACACAATCAAAACAAATACCACACCCAAAAAGCCGTGCTGCATCCCTTACCCTAAGGAGATATTCAAACTTGTCCGTGCATGTAACGCTGATTCAGCACATGTTGCTGTGTTCATGAGGAATAGCAGGAGCACAACAATGCCACCAGCAGACAGCATGCGCAAATACCTGTGGATGAGAGATACACCAGAAGTCAGCCAAAAGAAGCACATCCGTATGCATGTGCATGTACTCGACACGTATAAGGTTGTCAACATGCTAGGTGACAATGATGACTCTGGAAAAACATTTGTCTATTGCACCATCACTCGAGTGACACATCCAAACACACCTCTGACTCACCTGGCAGACATGCAGATGGACACACACATTGCAACACATGCCACACACGGCCCAATGCGTGCACACTCAGACACTGGAACTCACCACTAAGCAAAGAAGTTGCGTATGAGCCGACTCCGGATGTCCTCTACTGCCTCCTCCTCCTCCACATCACTTGCCTCGTGACCAAGCCCTTTATCCTCCACGGGTGGATGGTCCTGCTCATCTGGATCCAGGATGAGTGGCACAGCTTTCTCCGCTGCCATGTTGTGCAGCATGCAGCACACGAGGAAGATCTTGCAGACCTTCACCGGTGCATATGGGAGTGCGCCACCGGTCTTGTGGAGGCAACGGAATCGGCTCTTCAGGAAGCCAAACGTCCTCTCTATCACTCGCCTGGTCCGCCCATGGGAGTTGTTGTAGCGGTGCTGGGCAGCCGTGCTGGGGTTGCGGAGAGGCGTGATCAGCCATGGCATGTTGGGATAGCCAGCGTCCCCTACATGGAAACATCATGGATAAAAGTGGGTCAGGAGAAGCAGTAAGACAGGAAGATGATGCTGAATACAGGGCTGACAGAGAGTATACCCACTAACAATACATGCTCGTTCGTTGCGCAGCTGCAGCATCATTTCAGGCACCCTGCTACGCCTCATGATGTAGGCATCGTGTGCTGATCCTGGAAAACGAGCACAGACATGTGAAATCACCATGTTGGCAAGGCACACCACAAGGGCATTAATGGAGTGGTAATGCTTGCGGTTCCTATACGCTACCTCCTGTGCCTGTGGTGGTACCAAAGCCACATGTGTTCCATCTATGGACCCAATGACATGGGGCATCCCTCCCAGGGCATAGAACTCACGCTTGACACCTGTCAACTGCTCAGGAGTTGGGAATTTAATGAACTCATCCAGGTGATCCAACATGGCCTCTAAAAAATCATGCAGAACACGGCTGAACATGGTTTGGGACATGACACCAACGTCAGTAATGGTATGTTGAAAGGTACCCGTGGCAAAGAAAAGTAGGGCTGCCATCACCTTCATCTTGGGTGTCAGTGCAGTAAGATACCTGTGTAGCGGTTGGAGGTGTGGTGCCAGCCGTGTCGTCAAGTCCTCAATCAACTGTTGGGGGAAGCGGTAGCGGCGTATACAGTCATGTTCCCTCAGGTCAGCCAAGTCCGGAATTGGTCGAGGGAGAGGCGGAGCCCTGCAGTGAATTTGAAGGGACAACGAAGAGTGAGTACAGTACTCCACCAATGTCAATGTACTGAGCACATGTTCAACAGGCAATACACATATGCTACATACAGAGTCAGGTCTGTGCAATATGCCCTGGACACGTATGCCAGGCAGGTGACACTCCTACCAAGAGCCAGCTACAAACGTCGATTCTCAACCTCAGTATGCCATGCCATGAAACTAGCTGTGGGCCAGTGTAAGTGAACAGGCAGACGCATTACAGGAGTTACAGACATCCACATATGTGCAGGAGAAGGATGTTTATTGTACAGACAGGTTGCGGAACACTAGATGCACAGGTCACATGTCATTGAAAAAGGAGAGACCACACACCTTGCCATGAAGGAGTACATGTCAAGACTGATCACACATACATTGAAAGTATGCAGATATGTCCTTGTTATGAATCTCCTTGTCCATGCATACATACACACCTTATGTCGGATTACACATGTGGGCTGGTGTGTGTAACAGTGTGCCATGCCCATCTACACACAGACACATGTTGGTTGCAGCAACTGCAGATGCTTTTGACCAAACACCTACAGCAAACCTATGGGAACACATGACACACACATGACATAGTTACAGCGTGCAACGCGGGCATTCACATCTCAGGGTAATATTCCATGTACCTGGCATCAGGGGATAGTTGCGGGTGTCGGTGACTGTGCCATGCCAGTGACGCATGGCTCAACAAGTCTGTACTACATGCACACATGTCAAAGGAGTGAAGGGGATGTGTGGCACATAGTGCACCATCACACATGACATGTGTACACAGCCCATCATACTTTTATTAGCTTCACACCTCAGGAGTAATGTGCCACATCACAGCCTGACACACCTGTGCCCGACACATATAGTACTACACAGACAATGCCTTGATGTCCAGCCTTGGCCAAGTATGACAGCTCTATTCCTGTCTGTGTGCCGCCTGTCACCACTGTCAGGTGTGAAACGCACCGTACATACGCTCTGAGGGCGTGTGTAGGGTCCGTATCACTATGGGAGTGCTGGCGTATGCGTAAGCCATAGTGATACAGACCGTACAGGCGTGTGTACGGTCCGTATCACTATGGGAGTGCTGGCGTATGCGTGCGCCATAGTGATACGGACGGTACAGGCGTGTGTACGGTCCGTATCACTATGGGAGTGCTGGCGTATGCGTACGCCATAGTGGTACGGACCGTACAGGCATGTGTACGGTCCGTATCACTATGGGAGTGCTGGCGTATGCGTACGCCATAGTGGTACGAACCGTACAGGCGTGTGTACGGTCCGTATCTCTATGGGAGTGCTCGCGTATGCGTACGCCATAGTGATACAGACCGTACAGGTGTGTGTAGGGTCCGTATCACTATGGGAGTGCTCGCGTATGCGTACGCCATAGTGATATGGACCGTACACGCATGTGTACGGTCCGTATTACTATGGCGTACGCATACGCCAGCATTCCCATAGTGATACGGACCCTACACACGCCTGTACGGTCCATATCACTATGGCGTACGCATACGCCAGCACTCCCATAGTGATAGGGACCCTACACACGCCTGTACGGTCCGTATCACTATGGCGTACGCATACGCCAGCACTCCCATAGTGATAGGGACCCTACACACGCGTGTACGGTCCGTATCACTGCATTTGGGGTGCCCTAGGGCCGTGGAACGCACCGTACCTGTGTGCAAATTTTGAAATACCATAGGGGACACATGAGGGACAAGCATAAGGGCCTAAATGCATGCTGGATGTCATGGAGACCGAGTTTACAGTTTGAATTTTTGCATCAGGTGGCCAGCAGAAATCGGTTGGAAACAATATACTTTGTTGCAAAGTTGTTGTTGACTTGACATCATGCTCAATTTTTAAACCATACAAAGCCACTCACTGGGGTAGGTTTAAAGGGATTGGAGGAAACGTAGGATGCTAATGTGACTGACCAATCTCTCTGTACTCCTGTAAATGAAACAGGCCAGCAAGGCAGATATAAGGCAGCCAGGTCCCATGAGAGAGCACTCGCCTGCACATCCTTTCATTCCACAACACTGCTGCTGCTCGTGATTCCTCTGGCACCATGTCCAGGTCTGTGGAGAGGGCCCAGCCATTCACCATGGAGGAGAATATGGCGTTGGTGGATGTGATCCTCCCACAGTACACCATGCTGTATGGTCGACCAGGGGAGCAGGTGAGGGCTGACTCCACTAGCTTAGACTGTGCCCCTTTTTTGTGACTGTGACTTCTGGCATTGTGTCCCTGTGTGACAGACATGCAATGTTGTTTAGAGTGGGTCCCAGGGTGGGGAAGGCCTCATGTCTCCCATGCAGAGCATGCTGTAGTTCCTGTGTGCACTCCTCACTTGCATAGTGCTTACTGTGACAATCAATGCATGGTGCATGCCACATTCTGCCTGGCTACTCCTCCTGGGAATGTTGTTGCTACAGTCCTGAAGTGATTCTGTGGTCCCCCCAGTGTGACAGGTGACAGTACCCATTGATGTGTGTTTGTTTAGTGTACCTGTGCTGTGAGTGTCCAAATGATGTGTTCGTCCCCTGGACATTGGTGTGTGTGTGTAAGCCCCCTGTCATGTGGGTGAGTGCATATGGGTAGTGTTGCACACCAGCTGCATGAGGGATGGATATACCCTGCCCATGTGATGTGAGCAGGGAGCAGTGCTGTGTGACTGCCGTGATGAGCCAGCCCCACACCTTTGACACCCCCCAGTCCAGTGGCACATGGGCAGAGTGAGGTTTGTACCCGCAGTTGGCAATGGCAGGTGATTGTCCTGTGCCTGTGTGTGTCTGTGTACTCTGCTGAGGTTGCGTCAGTGGGCTGGGGCATGTGACTGCTTTGAGGTGCTGTCCATAATCCTGGTGTAACTTGTGATGCACAGTGTGATCCAGGATCATTGATTGTGTGGCACCCCTCATGCCACCTGTGTACTTTCAATGCCACGTAGTGCATTTTGCCTTCCCCAGAGGATAATGTCCCTATGACAAAGGTGCAATGAGTTGCCTGCATACCATGGCCTGTTCAAACAAGACAAATTATTAATATGTGTCTCTCTGTGTCATTGCTCAGGTGTCTTAAAGTATTCTCACTTTTGCATCCTCACAGGTAGGCGTCCATGCCAAGGGGGAGATATGGAAGCAAGCTGTCAGTGCCGTGAGGAAGACGGAGGATCGGAAGCGGCGCCTAGCCCAGGTGAGGAAACGCTGGCAGGATATCCGGTGCTGGACGAGGAGGATTGCGCGGGTCCTGCTGGGGGACTCACCTGAGAGCCACAAGAACCGTGGGCGCCGGCGTCTGACCCACATCCATAAGCGTGTGCTGGCGGTGGTCTTCCCCGACTTGGACAGGCGCTTACAGGAAAAGCAGCAGCAGGAAGGGGGTAGGTACATGTGTGTTTGTTGTGTGTCACCAGCTTTTGGAAGTGCGCAGTTGCATGGATACACTGCCAGGGTTTAAATGTGCAGTGCATAACCAGTTCCCCAAAGTAAACCGGTGCTGTTCTTCCTCCCTTCCCCTCCTTGCCATGTGATCCCTGGTCTGTGTGTAGTCACTCTTGCACAAGGTAATCTAGGCTGGCAGTTAATCCAAGTGCCCAATGCTTGCAGCATCATGCGTGGGGGTGGTGTGTAACACGTTTTGGGACCTTGCCTGTGCCCTGGCCAGTTCTGTCATTGTGGGGTCCATGTCAGTTGGCACTGATGCTGAGTCCCGACATAGGAGTGTGTCTTTAAAGTGTACTGCCTTACAGCATGCATGTCCAATGTTGTGCCCTCTGACACGATGTGCATGAGTGGGAGTAATGCATAGTGCAGGGACGGTTGCTTCAGTTGCAGTAATATCATCATAGGCTTTATTTCGATATAAGAAATATCTTAAAAAGCAGTACATTTAGCATAGAACAATAAAACAGTAAAAGGAGCCAGTGCATTGTCATACAATTCATATTACAAATGACCCCAATAAATTAAGTAAAATCATTTAAAAAAACAGATTAAACAAGATACAAAAGCCTAGTTGATCGAATGCGCCAGGCCCAACCCAGGAACTTGGCTATACCACAGGCAAAAAGTGGGCGTGGGTCATTTTTTAAAATACGTAAGGCCTCCTTAAAATGCCTTGTCCCAAGTTCTTTGCAGAGTGGTTTTAACCACCTACTGCGGGGAAGTACATAGGCCGGACATTCAAAAAACAGGTGCGGGATTGACTCTGTCCTGTACTCACAAAATGGGCACAAAGGAATGGTTTGGGCCGAGGCCTTCCACCTAGAGGTAAGTTCCCCGACAGGAAGTAGGCCTATCCTAAATTGGAAATACAATGCCCTATCCCAACGCTTTGTGACGATGTCCAGGTATGGTTCACAAAGGGGCATATCTTTTACTAATAGAAAATCCAAGGAAGTCCTACACAGTTTGGAATTACTAGATCTGCCATCAGCTACCCAATTCCAATATAATTTCTTTAACACAGATTTTGGGGGGGCAGTTCTGTTGACCCAGGCGTTGCCGAGACCTATGTTGAAGAGAAGGCGCTTGACTTCCCTCAGCCATTGAATCTTGGACCAGCCCGGCGACTCCAGCACGTCAGTTAGGCCAACCGCAAAGCAAGACAACTCTGGGACTCTCCAGATTCTCGCCCATAAAAGGAGAGGGCGGAGCCTAGCCTGGTCACTAATTGATCTTATCCCCATGTCTAATAACAGTCGGAGGGTTGGAGTGCTATAGGGAAGCCCCATTAGATCTTTAAAAACCTTGCTTTCAGAGCGAGATAACTGATCTACCTTTTGTACCCCCCAGAGTTCGGCCCCATATAATGCTGCATTAACACCCCTTGCCCTATAAATATCAAGAATTGGTGCAATGGGTTTTAGGGTTGAGGCACGTTGTTCCTTAAGAAGGACACCCAGTACCCTTTTATGAGTCAACAACATCTTGTGGAGATGACATTTCCAACTCATCGAGTCACAGAGGCGGATGCCGAGATAATCAAACTCAGTAACCCTCTCTAGGGAAACCGAATCTAGAGTTGGTGGTTTGACTGTCTTTTTCGGAGGGTTAAGAACTAGATACTTGGTTTTCCCAGTATTAATAACTAGCCCCCTTACATCACAAAAGGATTTGAAGCTAGATAACAGGCTCTGCAGGCCTACCGGGGTTTTAGAGATCAGGAGGGTGTCATCTGCAAATAGAAGAGTAGGTATTCTTCTACCGGCCAGGGATGGTGCATCTGATGGAACTTCCGATAGGTGTTCCACCACTCCATTTACATACAGAGAAAACAGAGTGGGGGCTAAAACACACCCCTGGCGTACTCCTCTATTTACAAGTATTCGATTTGTTTTTTGACCCTGATTACCCCACCTGATATGCGCAAAGTTGTCAGCATGCAACTTTACCAGTAAACTTAGAAGGTATGGAGGGATGCCCAGATCATTCAGCACACTCCAGAGTTGGTTGCGCGGAACCAGGTCAAAGGCAGTCCGCAAATCTATAAAAGCAAGATACAGACTGCCTTTGCCCAGTACAACTACTTTCCAATAGAGCATCAAAAGCCGGAAAGATTGCTCTATCGTCCCCATACCTGATCTAAAACCGGCCTGAAAATCAGAAAGAATGCCTTTTTCCTCAACCCATTGTAATATCCTGCCTAGGACTACTTTACCTGCCACTTTCTGGGAGGAGTCCAAGAGACTTATGGGGCGATAATTGGCGGGGTCGGTCCGACTCCCTTTTTTGAAGATGGGAACAACTTCGGCACCCTTCCATGAACTCAGGAAAGCTGCCCCACTGAAGCTAGCATTCAGTAGGGCAGCGATGAGTTTCCCCCACTCCACTGGGTTGATACGTAACAAGTCCCCTGGCAAGCCATCAGGGCCTGCAGCGTTATTGGGGACAAGGCATGTAATCGCCCCCAGCACTTCCTTGGCTGTGAACAGTTGCTCCTCAATGAGTTCACAGGATACTATAGGGTGCCATTCTGTCAGACATGTCTCCACACCCGGGGCCACAGTGTAGAGCTGGGAGAAGTGGTCAAACCACGCGTCCTTTGGTATGTTGCATGCTATTAATGAGTCCACGGGCTTATCCCTTGCTCTTAGTAGGTCCCAGAAACCCTTGGAGTCCTTCCTTGAGCTAGCAGCCTTTAGATCATGCCAAAACTGATTCTCCCATGCTATTTTAGCCTCATTTATAACTCTCCTTTGATTGCCCCTCGCAGCGCTAATCAAGGCTCTATTCTTGGATTTAACCGCCTTAATTAATTCCCTTTTGGCATCTCGGCAGACAGGGGTAAACCACCCAACATTGCCCTTTGTGGCGCCTCTTTTATTAGGTCTTTTTCCCACATTGTGGACTAAGAATAATTCACCTAGTGCGTGCGTGGTTTGGTCAAACAATAATGAGATCTTCTGTGCACTAGTAGAGGGAGAGTCTAAGCGTGGAGGGATGTTTGTCATTATTGATTTTACCTCCTGAATCTTACACTCCTTGGCAACAAAATTGTTCCATTTTAGGCGCCTGCCACAATTTGCAGGGCATACTTCATGTGTAGCTCTCCACATGTGTGGGATTCGGAGTGAGGAGTGGCCCAACCAAAAGGGGGACAGGGATAAGGACAACGGATTATGGTCGCTGTCAGTGGACGGCAAAACCGCCATATCCAACAAGTAAGGCCACAAACAATAGTTCAGCAGAATGTAGTCAATCCGTGAAGAATGCCCTACTCTGTTGAACGTGTGGGCCCCCATTTGGTCTGAGTTGGATCTACCATTAGTGGCTCTAAGGTCATACTCCATACAGAGTGCATTGAAATCGATAGCGCCTTGATTCCATCTCCTGATTGGCGGAATTTGCAATGATGGGATGCCTCTCCTGATGTCGTCTTCTCTATTACCCAGCACATCGTCCACAGCAAGGGGTTCATACGTACAGTTAAAATCCCCAGCTAGCATGATAAAGGCATCAGTTTTAATGTTTCTGAGTTCCTCATCAATGCCAGTTGAGGATAACGTAGATGAACCCCCCCGTGCTCCTCTAACATAAATGTTGAGAATTTCGAGTACTTTCCCTCCACAGGGACCTCTGACTGTTAGCCTTTGGAGATCAGGTGACTTCGTAGTTATAAATTTGATAGAATATCGCAGGGAGATATTCACCCAGATTGTCAGCCCTCCCGAGGGACGACCTTTCCCTCCCTTTGGACGTAAAGCAGGGACAAAATAGGTGGTGTAGCCCATCTTGTGTTGAGGTTCCAGGGACCAAGTCTCCTGGAACAAACAAATCCCAAATGATTCTATCATAGCATTCCAATCTGGTATACCTATATTTCGTCCGAGTCCTGCTATATTCCAACTAACAACCTTCAATGGGACACTGCCACCCCCATGCCACCCTGGTTCCAAATTACTAACAAGGGGGGCACTAGCGGTAGTTGCAGTCGGCTCGGTGGACGGCAACGACGTGGTCTCCTTAAATACAATGACCTCCTTCAGTGCAGCCCTAATTGGGAGAGACGGGACAAGAATTTTAGGACATGACAAAGGTGATTGCAATTGCTCCCTAGAGGAATTTAGATTGGATGGAATACAAGTGGGAGACCTCACCAATCCCGCACCAGTCATTAGACTATTGCTTGATAACTCCTCTGTTACCTCAATGTGCGTCTCCCATGTTGGACAGGCAATATGTCAATAATGTTGCAAAAGCCAATCTCGTGGCAGGTATGGAGGCTTATCAGAGAAGCTAGGGTGGAGGAGGGGTCCACAGAACTGTCTGCCACCTCTCTCCTCCCACCCAGAGGAACCGACTGTCTTCCCAGGCAAGTTTGGGGGATTGAAGTAGCTAAGGTCATGGATGCCAATTTGACCCCCACTGGCGGTTGGGCTATACTCCCTCTGGGGCCCACTACATACATAACTAGCCACCCTTGGGTCAACAAAATTTACAATAATACAATCCCCATTTATGGTTTTTTGTTTAGAACCGATCCAGCCAACTCTCCTAACGTGGATGATCCGTCCCTCCAAGGGTTTAGGCAAAGGCCTATTTTCTTTAAGCCAAAAAAGAGTCTTGTTGTACAAATCCTCAAAGGTCTCCCGCTTGCCCGGACTAAGCACAGGCACCCCAGTCAAGACAGCTACGTAGGGCTGACAAGCAGGGGGGAGGTTGACATTATTCGCCCTTCCCTCTCTTAATCCCTCGCCTGTATGGTGTGTATAAGCCTTTAGAGGCTTAAATACTTCAGGATTTGGGATCACGGATAGGCTTGGATCCACAGGCTTAGTAGCTGGGGTAATAGAATTTTCTTTGGCAGGGATGCCAGAAGCTATGGGACAAATCTTCTTTTTACATGATGTAATATTGGCGGTTTTAGTGGGCTTTATTTTGTCTGCAAATTTAGTTACTAACGGATTAGGCTTCCTCCCCGACCCTGCAACAATAACAGTAGGCTGTTGGGCACATTCAGGCGCCTCCGGTGCAAGTGGTAAAGTGTCTGCTGCAGAGGCTGAACTTTGAGGCACTGTATGTGGCTCCCTACTGTCAACCCCCCTCCCTTGGCCATCCTCCCTATTTCTCAACTGTAATTTAATAAATGATTTTAGGGAGAAAAAATTGTCCAGGGTTACCTGTTCCATTTTGTCCACCCGCTGTGAGAGCCCCCCAATTTTATCTAGCACTGGGAGAAGTAGAGCTTTCATCATTTTCTCTAAATTTGCGGAGAGTAAGGAATCCAAGGATGGTTGTGTTGGGAGACCTCCAAGCGATACTTCACGACTAGTAACCGCTGTCCCTCCCGATATGCCCTCCTCTATATCTCCCTGCGGCGGGCAAGAGTCTCGCCCCACTTTCTTGTGAGAACCGCCCGACCTGGCACCAACCCGCCTGGGCCTCTTATAGTCTTTAGCCGGGTTACCTTTCTGCGGGGTGGGCAGCCTTTTCCTTTTAGTAGGGACAGGGTGTATTTCCGCCTGTACCACTAGGGCCGGAACAGCAGGTGTTTTTACAAAATTAAGAAAACTGGCCGAGGGAGAAAGCATAGTGTCCGCCTCATTGGTCACAGAATCTGTGGCCATATTGTTTTCAACTTGAAGTACTCAGGCTGTCAGCATTTCAAGATCATCTATATTAGCTCTCAGGGCTGCCACCCTGGGATGGTCCATGGGAAAAGGGACAGGGAAAGGGGGCTCCTGGCTGCGTTCTGGTGAAGGTACCAAAGCTATCGGTCCCAACGAAGAACGTCGAGTACCAAGGGCCCCTCGCGACAATCGGCGCTCGGCCATGCCAATTTCCTTATCAATCACATTGGCCACGCGGGTGATAAAACGGTCCATGGTGCCAATCATACTCCCCCATCTCCCTCCCCTCCCCCTCCGCCCCCCCCTCAAGTTTTTACCAGAGCGCGTTGATATTACAAGAATGAGCTCAGTCCAGATCGGGTACCAATACACGCAGCACAGTCCCACAACAGCAGAAAATTAATGGTGATAGTACAGTCTACTTATCTAATGGCACAGAGCTAGGTGTACGGGGGGTGGCCCAACCCAACTTTGCACGACCTCGGACGGCCACAGACGGTCCCGCCCTTGTCCCGGGCTTCTCCCGGCGCCGACCCGCGTGCGGTCCCGCGATGCGGTGTCACAGGTGATATTTATGCGCCTCCAGGCGCGAAAGATCGTCAGCCCGCTTCCGGGTCCGCCGCCGCTAGGGCTGATGGGAAACGTAGTCCTCAGCTGCTCCGCTCGGCAGACTCGCCAATACCAGGGCAGCAAAGCGCCAGGAACCACACCGCACACCAACTTGGAAGCACCACCTCAGTGTTAAGAATGATTCGCCCGCTCTGCCGGTGTCACAGGTGATATTTATGCGCCTCCAGGCGCGAAAGATCGTCAGCCCGCTTCCGGGTCCACCCCCGCTAGGGCTGATGGGAAACATAGTCCTCAGCTGGTCTGCTCGGCAGACTCGCCAATACCAGGGCAGCAAAGCGCCAGGAACCACACCGCACACCAACTTGGAAGCACCACCTCAGTGTTAAGAATGATTCGCAGTCATATCCATCCAGGACCATGGAGGAGTGTGGCCACTACGGTGCCCTGGGGCACCTTTTCCTAGGTATCATGTGTGTCATCCAACAATGTGGACATTCTCTGCGTCTTCGGCATAGGTTGGGCTCTGTGGCATTGTACCCTGGCCTCATCTGTAGTTACGTAAACTGTGCTACATGTGTCCACTGTACAGTGTGACACAATTTTGCTTGTGCATACTCACAGTGGGCAGGGCCTGTGTGTCTTGGTACGACAATCTGATGATGGTTGGTTGTCAATGATGTATGTGGACAGGCGCAACAGGGATGCTTTGTGTACAATCAGGATTTAGTGCAGCCCATGTGTTTTCATCCCAGAGTAAGAGGTGTAAGTACTTCCTTTGTCTCAATCACATTGTCTCAGGTAGGGGGTGGTTTGTGCGGGCAAGGCCTACATGTCAAAATCTGAAGTCTCCTTGCTAGGTCTGGCCTGTGTGTGATGTTTGTCTGGACATACACTCAAGGTGCAGTGACCCAGTCATGTTGGGCATGTTTTAATGCGTTAGCTTTGCAGCATGTGCAAAAAGTCAATAGACATGGTTCCTGCTCATCCCTTTTTTGGCAACGCTGTGTGGTACAGATTCTGTGCACAATTGTCCCCAGAGCCTGGCTCCTCTGTCCAATTTGATATCAAGTAATTTGCTGTTGGGTCATGCTCTCCATTGTTTCTCAGTGGCATGGTGGGTCAACCAGCTGTGTGTTGCAGGGCCTTCATATGTACCTTGTATTGTAGATGTTACTCATGTTGCTTTTCAGGCTATGCACTGTGACCTATGTAGATTTGACTCATGTGACATATGTATACAGGTGTCTGATTATTTCCTGTCTCTTCACCTTGCCCACAGCATCGTCGGGGGACTCAGAGGGAGACACTGGCACGGACCGTGAGGAGGGAGCAAGCACCAGTGGCAGCAGGTCTGTCTTGTCCGGCGCATCGAGTGGCACAGAGGCCGAGGGGAGTGAGGCGGAGGACCTGTCCAGTCTCACCACTGACTATGATGCTGACGGGTCCGAGGCTGAGCTCCCAGAGGGGGCGGAGGCTTCTCCCACAGCTGAAAGCAGCACTCGATCTCTACCCGCCCCCTCCGTTCCCATCACCGGCCTCCCACTTGCTCTGGTCCCTTCCCGCCATACTAGGTCACCACGTGTCTCCTTCTTGCCAGGCACCACGCCCCCTGCCCCTGTCTCCACTGCTGCCACGAATGCCGAGTCTGTGGACATCCTGCGCCAGTTGCAGGTTGGTCAGACTGCGATGCTGAATGTCCTCCATGGCCACACACGAGTGCTCACCCAGATGGAGGCATACATGGAGGGCATCTCAGCTGCGCAGTCTGACCAACGCCAGTTGCTGAGGTCCATAGACTCGACACGGACTGCAGCAGTGGGTCTCCTGCAGCGCTACGTCCCCCCCACTACCCCTGCCCCATCCACACTTCCCACTCCCATGCCTGTCCCAAGCACACCCAGACGTACCCATGCACGCACCCCACCAGACACAGGCACCACACCACCAGGGAAGGCCAAGCGCACACCTCCTGTCACGCACACACAGGGTGAAGTAGGCACACCCACTGGGTCGGGGGGCAAACGTAAGACACGCAGCCACAGTGGGAGTCCACATTCATCACAACCCCCTGCCTCCAAATCCACTCCCCTCAGCTCTCCTTGCCAAGATTCCACCAAAGAATCCTTCCTGGCCACTCTGTCCCTGAGCCCCAGTGTGACACCACCCCGCAAGCGGCCAAAGGAGTCCCCGGTCAGGGTAGTTGAGTCCACCCCCCTGTCTACACCCTCCCCCAGTGGCGCTGCGACCCATCCCTCCGACCCCCCCCTCCTTGGGGCCTGTGGTTCCTTCGGGTGCAGGGGAGACGCTGGAGGACCTTGCAACCGTGTGCAGCGCCATTCTCACCTCCACCTTTGGCGCTGCCCCACCCCCTGTGGTGGAGTCCTCCGTCCCTGCACCCACAACACCTACCCTTGCCCCTCCTGTCCCTGCGGTGCCTGGTCCTTCCCCCCCACATGATGCCCCCCCCCCGTGGAAGACAAGGAACTATAAACTGTGCAGGCAAGCCAGGGGACACGTGTCCCAATGTGTCCCCCACCAGGGATGGAAATATGGACTGCCCTATGGGGCTTGTTAATAGTGTACAAATGACAACCTCTTTGATTTTCATGCTGAATAAAGCATTTTTTTTTTCATTTGAACACTAATGCTTTTGTGGTATTGCTGTTGGTGGTGCTGCTCCATGATTTGGTGTGGGGATAATGTGTTAGGTGTCTGGGAAATGTAGTAGTGTGCTGCTCATGGGGTGGACCCTGGTATCTGTGTGCCATCACAAGGTATTTGCAAAATAACTTTGTTCATGTAAGCTCTTACCGCATGGTGACATTGTCCCAAGGTGTGTTCCTTCCTCTGTGGACCCTGACATCTTCCCTGCAGGGTGTTCCCTTAATGTTGTGCTGAGCTGTGTCTACATATCCTTGGTGTGTGACGGATCCTTTCAACTTTGCCCATGCATGCTGGGCAATGTCTCCACCTGCATCATTAGTGGCATCCTTGGTGGTCACTGTACTTGAGTATCGAGTATATTGACGTGACTTCATGTGGACATGTTCCCTTTTACACACTATGCTTGTGTGTACTCCCAGCCTCGCACACATGTGTTACGTGTTCTGCAGGGTCTTTGAGCACCTGACTGACAATTGTGGGCATTGTATCTGTGGGTACTGCACCCTTTTCTTTCCATGGGCACTGCTGGGAGGACTCTGCACCCACCCCTCCTGTGTCTGGGCACTGCTGGGAGGACTCTGCACCCACCCCTCCTGTGTCTGGGCACTGCTGGGAGGACTCTGCACCCACCCCTCCTGTGTCTGGGCACTGCTGGGAGGACTCTGCACCCACCCCTCCTGTGTCTGGGCACTTCTGGGAGGACTCTGCACCCACCCCTCCTGTGTCTGGGCACTGCTGGGAGGACTCTGCACCCACCCCTCCTGTGTCTGGGCACTGCTGGGAGGACTCTGCACCCACCCCTCCTATGTCTGGGCACTGCTGGGAGTGATAGGCACCCACCCCTCCTGTGTCTGGGCACTGCTAGGAGGACTCTGCACCCACCCGTCCTGTGTCTGGGCACTGCTGGGAGTGATAGGCACCCACCCCTCCTGTGTCTGGGCACTGCTGGGAGTGATAGGCACCCACCCCTCCTATGTCTGGGCACTGCTGGGAGGGCACTGCTGGGAGTGATAGGCACACACCCCTCCTATGTCTGGACATGTATGCTCGGGACATACACGGGTGGGGGTACGCTCCATGCATACACGGGTGGGGGTACGCTCCGAACATACACTGGTGGGGGTACGCTCCATGCATACACGGGTGGGGGTATGCTCCGAACATACACTGGTGGGGTGTGGGTACGCTCCATACATACACGGGTGGGGGTATGCTCCGTACATACACGGGTGGGGGTACGCTCCATGCATACACGGGTGGGGGTACACTCCGTACATACACAGGTGGGGGTATGCTCCATGCATACACGGGTAGGGGTACGCTCCGAACGTACACTGGTGGGGTGTGGATACGCTCCATACATACACGGGTGGGGGTACGCTCCGTACATACCCATACCCACGCTCTGCAGGCCTGGGTTCGGCCCGTACCCAGGCCTTTAGAATGTGGGTACGGGCCGTACCGCCATTGTTGGGGTGACGTAGGGGTACGGGTGGTACAACCCGTACCCACGCTCTGAAGGCCGGGGTACGGTGCGGACCCCCAATGGGGTGTCGTAGGGGTCCGCACCGTACCCAGGCCTTCAGGGCGTGGGTACGGGTCGTACCACGCGTACCCCTACATCACCCCAACAATGCTGGTACGGGCCGTACCCAGGCCTTTAGAACGTGGGTACGGGCTGTACCGCCATTGTTGGGGTGTCGTAGGGGTGGGCGTGGTACGACCCATACCCACGCTCTTAAGGCGTGGGTACGGTACATACCGGAATTGTTGTGTTGCCGGTTCGCGTCCACATCCACTTCCGTTGTGGCAGACGCATGCGTTGCTGGACACGCCCCCACCCCCTCGAAGTGACCAGGCCCTGAAGGTCAGGTATGTCCAGGGCATGTATGATTTGTGACTTGGGTGGGGGTCATGTGTCCTGCCCCTGCCCCCCCTTTTGCCCCTGGGTGTTGTTCTGACCTTCTGCGGCATCTGCGTCAGTTCCTGTAGAGCAGGTGGACTGCTATGAGGGCTGGGATGACACGTAGGTTCGGGTCCATGGCTGTCCATCGCGTACAGGTGCTCCTTGTGCGCGTCGTCCTGATTTCCCAGCAGTTTTTGGCAGTCGGAAGATATAATCCGTGCGGGGTGACGTCGGTACGGATCGTACTTCCTGGTTCGTGAAACGCAGCCTGGATGCGTCTCGACGTCACGTCGGCGCTTTCCCGGATCACATTTGTATGTATATTTCGTCGGTCGGTGTTTTGTACGATTCGTACGGAAATAGTGTTTCCATACGAATCGTACTTGCATTTTTGTAATGTTTTTTGACCGGGTACGAGTCGGACGGAGAAAACGCTCCGACCGACGGTTCGTACCCGGTTTTTCCAGGATCCGAATCGGCACCTATATGTATGCACGATAGACAGCTAGTACCATTGGTAGGACAACAGGGTAAAGAAGAAAAACAGCTGCCTTGGGAGGGATGGGCTTCCTAAAAAATAAACAATGGTTAACAGTAAATGCGTCAACTAACAACGGTGATCGAGTTTAGATATCCAGTCCAAATATGATCCAGAACCATCTGGGAGAGCGATTTCCATATGGTAACTCACCGTTGCAATATCTGAACTTTTTTGGGAATGATTCAGAGAGCTTTTGTCAAGAAAACGAGTTTGAATCAGTGCTTTTGAATTTATATCGAACACATATGGTGAGTAAAATAAATGCGCTACACCCAGTTCTTTAAAAGATTTTCTAACATAAGAAAAGGCAGGGGATATTTTGTCCATGATCTAGAGTGAGACAATCGGAAAGGACAAAATGGGAAAACGTGTATGGAGTGAACTCTAGATTTTGGCCCAAAGTAAAAGTGGGGTTAATTTAACTTTGTCCTCAAAATATGGCATATTTACTCTGCGTGAGTGACGTCTTTAGAGGTATATAGAGAAACTGCTACTAATCTAGAGAGGTTTTTTTCTACTTTTTGTAAATGAGTAGAATTTGTGCACCCCCAGACACCTGCCCCACAAGTACCCAAGGAGCTCTGTACAAAGAGATTAAATCCCTTATTGTTTTTTGTTTGAGCTTTCTACAAAACTTAAAAATTGCATCAACCACATTTCCCATTTTAAGCTACGTTTGGATCAATAACAAGTCCCAATTAAAATTAACGTCCATAAACATCTCCAGGTAATTACACTTTGAAACTTCTACAATGAGACCATCATCCATTTTAAATCTAGTATAGTTGCAACTGGTTTTCAGTTCGAGGCAATAGCACAGCCTCGTCCGTGTACATTAGCTCTGGCACTAGCCTCTCTCTTATTTTAGACAAATTTTGGCATTTGATTGAAAAAACCCTTCCAAGGAATTTAAGTAATAAATAAATAAAAAAGGAGCCAGAGTTGACCCCCATCTGACCCCCTTGGAGACCTTAAAATTAGAAGTGAAACCAGCAGACTGGTTATACCGGACCTGTGCCAAGGTGTCCAAGTGCAGGCGCTTTAAAAGTTCAATTATGTATGTGTCACCACCGGCATCGGTCATCAGAGTCAACAACCTGCTCCTGTCCACAAGGTCAAAAGCGCTAGACAAGTCCATAAAGGCCAGTTGCAGAACATTGCACCTGTCCCTTACATACTTCCCCGTGATCAGAAGCAGGTTGAGTGACAGTTCGACATGGCCCACCCCTTGATGGAAACCTTATTGAACCCCAGACAGGAACACTCTGTCATCCGCCCAGTCCTCTAAATTCTGGAGAATTACCCTGCCTAAGAACTTGACCGAAGAATCCAAAAGGGCAATCGGGCAGTAACAAGCGGGATTTCCCATGAATTTGGGAGTCCTGCAAGGGGACTGGCCTGGAACAAATTTGTCAATAGTGGGGCCCAAAATAGTATATTGGGTTTAAAAACATCTATAGTCACCCTGTCTGGGTCCAGGTCCTTCCTAAATATACTGTTTACAATAGCAACAGATACCTCTGATACTTCAATATGCAGCATATTAAAAACAGCAGCCATCCCACTATTAACAGTATGGTCTACATCAGTAAAATAATTAGTTATGGTTATGGAGCACGGATCAGCAGGGCCAAAATCAAGTAAAAATGAAGCACCCCCTCCTCAGTTGCAATGTGGCAGGATATTTTAGGATTTCCATCAGCTGAGAAGTGAGGGTGATTGATAATGTCCCAGAACGCTGAAGATCCTCCCAACCTATCTCTCTGACTTTCATTCTTTTTGCCTCGAAGACTAGCCTATATATGGCTGCCTTGCAGACCTGATAGCTTATAGATCTCTAGGAGTGACATGAATAACTTGCTTCAACTCTCGTAGAGCAAAGGTACAGGCCCTGTTAAACCATCTATATGAGGGAGCTTCTATAGAATTAACATAAAATTAGGAAGTGAGGTACAAAGGTCATTAAAACTTCCCAATACAGTTTGAGGGTCAGCTTCTTCAGAAAGACAACACATTACGCACTCTTCATTAGTATTGGCTATATCTGCAAAATGTTTATCCATACTAATATTTCTCCACTTTAACAGAGTATGTGTGATTTTACACTGCTGCTTCGACCTTGCAAGCTAGACCTCTTTCCATGCCTAAACCGTCCCTTTTTATACATGTAAGTCACCCATAAGGCAGGCCCTGTATGATGCATGGGGCAGGATGCAATTTAATTAAAAAGCAGGACATGTACCTGTTAAGTTTTACATGTGTTGGTAGTGAAAGACTCCCAATCTTGTTTTTTTTCTTTACTGCAAGGCCTATCTCTCCCATAGGATAACATTAGGACTACCTTATTGCATCTTTTAGGTGTAATTATCCATGGTGAAGCGAGAGACGTTTAAAATTTGGAGTCACATAGTTTAGCAAATGCCACTTTTAGGAAAGTGCCATTTACTATTTTTAGCCATTTCGTGCTTGCTGCCTGGGTCTGTTCAATCTGGGTTGGGTGGCAGCTTGGCTTTTCTGTAGGCCCTCTAGACAGCCACACATAAAAGGAGCTGAGGTATGCCTTGTAGATGGGAAGAAGAAGCTGGGCATAGCCTCACACATACATCTTAATAGGCTGTGTCCTGCTCACACACAAGGGGCTGAAAACCCACTGTTGTGAGTCTGGAGCCAGGGAAGAAAAAGGATGGCCTCTGAGCACTTCAAAGCTTTATCTGAAATCTTCCCCACTTCAAAGGCACAACTGGGTATAAGTACTGGATCTCTGACACCATGCCTTCAGTGTAGTTCTGAACCAGTGACAGCTCTGCCAGAAAGAAGAGGAACTGCTGTACTGCTCAAAGACTGCCACTCTGCTGGACTGCTGTTTGCTGAACTACTGCCTTGCTGTATTGACCTGCTGCCTGATGCTCTCGCTACCTGGGTGTGAAGGACTGAACCTGTATCACTTGAACCCAGAGTGACTCCAAGGGCTTGCTGGCTTGCCTCCTGTTTTTGAATCTCAGGGATACAAAAGACTTGCAACTGTCCTGCTTCAACACTTGGACACTACTGCTTGTGAGTCTGTCCTGCCAAGTGGTACCACCCCACTTCTGAACCCTTGGAAGTGGACCGAGGTGTTTTGCTCCAGCGGAATAGTGCTCTGAGAGCAGAACTGACGCATCACTTCTATCCCAGGATAGGCGCATCACTTTTTGAACCACCGCATCATCTCCAGAACCACCACTTCAAGACCAATGCATCACTGCCACTGACCAGAGAAGATCGACGCATTGCCTCTACAGCATGGGGAAATCTTGTTTCTGTCCCAGTCGGGTGCCACCATTTAACTCTTTAGGCGAATATTGCTTCTAAGTGCTATTTTTGCATTTATTCTTTAAAAATTCATATCTCGACTTCTACACATTAGATTTTAGTCATTTTTGTCTTGTTTTATTTATACAATCAGTCTTTATTTGCAAATGTGTGCAAGAATTGTCATCCCCTACCCCTGATTTTCAGGCTCTAGAATGGCACCCAGTGAAATTTTGGCAACGGGTGTGGTTGTGGACGCAACTGTTCATGGTGAGAAAGCTATTGCTCAAGTAGAAAATCTCCTTGAGTGCTATCAAAGAAGCACCACCATCTGAAGTGTCACATCGTGCCATTTGCACTGATTTTGCAGTGTGGAACAAGCTGCTGGCACAAAAATCATCACAAGCAACATGACATACCAAATCCCTGCCCACTCCCTGAACTCAGGGCAAGAAAGCAAAAGACACACAATTGATGGACGGAATGCAGAACCAATAAAAACATTCACCCCCAGTCAAGAGATCTGGGTTAAATCCATCATTCTTTTGCTCACCATGCCGCCCCAGTTTAGACCTGGCTATATGCAAATAAGTCTTGACCCTGTGCCTCATGGGAACAGTCCAGCCCGAACTGCCAAGCCAGGTCCTCCCTGGACCGGAAACAAGCATCCTAGGACTGGTTTCGGGGTTTCACCCCTCTTCAGCCAGGATAGCTTGATTCCAGTGGCCCAGTGAGCCCAGGACTCACGTCTGAGCATACCTGGCGCACTTAGGGCGAGAAAGCAAAAGACACTCAATTGATGGACGGAATGCAGAACAAATCAAAACATTCACCCCCAGTCAAGAGATCTGGGTTAAATCCATCATTCTTTTGCTCACCATGCCACTCCCTGAACTCAGCAGAATCTCACTGAGTTTTTATGAAACTCCGTGGAATTCTGCAGGGTGAAACTCCACAAGTTCCACCCACCCCTAGTTCTATCTTCCTTGTTCTGTCTGTAATACATGCTCTCATAATATCTCATGGATCGCCAGTTCTCCTCATGATGTTTCGTATAGTGCTTGGCTATTGCATATGAGTGATCATTATTCTCAACTGCCCTAAAATGTTTTAAATTCCTCTTTTTTAGAGGGCAGGTAGTATTCCCAACACAGTCTCAACCACAAGCACATTCCAAAATGTTCCAAAATGTACACTACAAATGATGTTTCATGTGATTTCTTTGGTTGATTTTGATCCATTTCTGTCCACAATTCCTTTAACGTTCTTTCCGATTTTACAAGCTTTACATCCTAGACACTTTCTAAAACCCTTTCTAGATTGCTCTAACCCTTTGTTTCATGATTATTCTCAAAATTACTCTTAATCAAGTTATCCTTTAAGTAGGGAGTTCTTCTGCATTTGGCCAATATTGTTGTACTCATTCTGCTCCCTGTATGAGGATCCTAAATAATTAGAGACCAATATTTTTGAAAAATTCTTTTGATCCCCTTACTTTCTTTGCAGTGCAATAAAATCAATTGGATGTCTCTTTTGTCTCCATCATTCTCACTACCTCGATCTCTCTTTATGATCAGAGTATCCATCCTAGTTTTCAATGTGGATCTCTCATATACCTTTTGATTAATTATTCCTATATCCTTTTTGTTTAAAACAATGCTTTGTGAGGAACTGTTCCATTGTTCTACTCCAAATTATGAATAGATCATCTATAAATTTTGTCCATAGCATTATTTTTCCTTATGCTATTCACGTCTCTCACCCCATGCTTCTTCTTTCTTCCACCTTCCCATGATGCTATTCACATAGCTGTGGTAAAAGGATATTCCTACTGCACTTTCACATTTTTGTTTGCACATTTGAAGTTCAATAAGAATATGTTATTATTGAGACATACATTGATAATTTCCAACCTCACTTTCGAGTGTTCATAATCACCAACCATCCCAGGAAATACTCATAGGCTCAAAGTCCAACCTCATGTCTGATTGATGTATATATAACAACATCTACATCTATTTTTATTAATTTATAATCTTGCTGCCATTTTGTGCCTGATAAAATTCATAACAGATCAACAGTATCTAAAATAAAGAAGCTGGCAAGAAGAGACAATTGGTCTCCCCGGTGTATCTGAGAGAATCTTATGTATTTTCAAAAGAAATATATTGTTGGTGAAATGGGATTTTCAAGCTTTAAAAATTTCTGTACTTCACAACTGAGTAGCATTTTCATGTGCCCTTCCCTGAGTTGTTTGTCCAGCACATGCAATGAACTCACCACTGGTCACCAAAAGCATGCCAAAAGAAAAGCTGTCAGCGCCCATCTGCTCTTGGACCATTCCCATTGCCAGGAACTCTGGTTCTCCTCCTACCCACCAAAACCCTGGTGTGCTCCTATCCACTCTTAACCCCAGCTGCCTCTTGCCACACTACTGCCACACCACACCACACCACACCTCACAACACAGGAGCATTCACATGCACCTTCTGCAAGTTATCATGCACTCTCCCACATCCCACACCCACCACTCCCACACCAGCAGCACCACTCATTTACACATACCAGCATCCTGCTTACACAGACCAAACACCACCCAAACAGTACACCACACTTGCCTTCATGCTCCTCAACACCTGCTCACTCACCAAGCATGCCACAGAGATCACATCCACTGCATGAGATGCCCCAGATCTGCTTTTTCTCACAGTAACATGGCTAAACCCAACCTCGACACCAGACATTGCTACAGTGATTCCAGAAGTCTAAAAGATTGTGCAGAAAGACCAGCAGCACATGGCCAGAGGTGGAATCACAATCATGTTTGAAGATACCATCAGCTGCACCAGCAACTCAGATACATCTACCAACTACACAGAACATCTCACAATCAAGATACACACCGAAGCCAATTTTTCCCTGGGCAGAATGCTTTTATACAGACCACCAGAACCCTGTACCAATTTTGCCAACAACATCATGGACTTTGTTGCATCTCTCATTATCATCTCCAGCACCTTCATCCTCTTCAGAGAACATACATTTCACCTATAAGTTCACACCAACTCAAATTCTACAGCGCTTCTAGAAAACCTCAAAAACCTTGGTTTCAAGTACATATCCAAATCGACCTATGCTGGCAGACACCTATTGGACTATATTTTCTCCTCGATCAGCAACATCATAGCTGACAAGCCAATAACTATGGCAAGGACAGACCACATCCTTGTAAGTATCCGCATACCCATCTCACACAATCACAGACCTACCAGCACCAAAACCTCCCATCGCAGCTGGAAAAGCATCCTACACGAAGAGTGGGCTTCTGCCCTCTTTCAGCACCAGTCAGAGCACACCAGCAATTTGCTGAAAGCCATCAAAACCTCAACAGGTGGATCACAACATTTGCAACAGCAAGAACGCGACTACAGGTTAGCTGGTATACAGAGGCACCCTTGTCTGCCCACTGGCTTCGCTGCTGAGAACCTGGACAAGCTGCATTTGCCCCATGCAGCCTTAAAGTTGGGAGCTACCTGGGTACCTGCGGCAGGGCAGAGAAAAGCAGTAGGCTGGAGAATCAAATGAGGCTAACACTGCCGAGTGGACAGTGGACCTAAGGGTGCCCAGATGGAGGCAGATCATGATTGCATGAGGTGCCATGGGCCTGACAGTGCTGCTCAATGGAACAGCCTCCAGTGCAGAGAATGAGGAGAGGTGATACCTGCTGTGGTTGGAGTCTGCCAGCCGCTGCATGACTTGGACTGAGAATCACCTGATGCCACCTGATGGACACCGCTGAGCCCATAAGAGACCATGTGCTAACACCGGTGTGGGGGTTGTGCCCTCACACTAACTACAAAGCGGGGTGAGGCTTGGTCGGCTGAGCAATCACACCACTATCAGCCCCAAGGAGAATATTACACTGCTGTGCCACTCCCATCATTGAGAGAATTATGCGGGGTTGCAGCAGTGGGGGTCCCTGCTTCAGTACCATTACCAACTCTAAGGAAGGAAGGCACCACTACACAGTTTCCACCCCTGATAGCGCCTCACAGGTTTGCTGCATTGAGAAGCCTCCACACCAGTATCATGGTGGGCTTCCATGTCTCTTCGACTCTACTCACATCCTCCTCTGAGACCCTTGCCTGCCCAAGACTTGAAGATGAGCACCCCTTAGGCACTGCTCAGAGGGATGAAGAAACAGGAAAATTACTCCACCTAGACCAGCACCCATCACAGACATGACAATAAAGTAGAGATTGAACTCTGAATCCCCCTCGTATCCCCCAAGGTATTGATGAACATGGGCTGGAATCGTCTGACAAAGGAAAGGACCAGCAGCCATAGATCAGGGGCAGACAGCACCCTCTGCATGTCAATGAGTCTGGGATGCTGGGGGAGACCGGAATAAGGGTGTGCAACAAACACCTTTGGACTTCAAACTTCACCAAATCCTAGAGGTATTAACGCCACTAAAGACAGCTTGGAGATAAGGTCTCAGTAGACCACAGATTACTCTGCAACAAACACAGGATGTTGTCTGACAAGGGAAAGAGACATGAAGTTGCCCTGGAAGAAATAACTCCCAGCATTGGTCACTTTGCAAAACTAGATGGAGACACTAATGCACAGGGTGGATAACTTGGATAAGAGAGCCAAAGATGCAGAGGGCCGCAACAGGAGGAACAATATCAGGATTGTTGGCCTGCCTGAGAGGACAGAGGGGGCTTATATGATTGATTACCTGGAGAATTTGTTTTTTTAGAAGGGTCTTGGCTGACTGTGTCAGCCCCCACTTGCAGACTCTGTTCCACCATGATCAAAATGGGTTCATCATTACACGAAACATGTTCATCAGTATTGGAAGAGTGGTTGAAGTGGATCCAGAACACTACCCTGATTCCACTGTCTTGTTCATCGACTTGGTTGCATTTCAGACTTCTTCAGCGTACAGGGAGGGACGAACAGGTGCCCACTATCACCTATGTTATTTGCATTGCCATTGGAACCCTTTGCCAGTAGAGTGTGAACGTAAGGGAGCAGGTAGGGAGTTTGATTGTGAGAGGCTGAATACTGCATATCTCTCTACTCTGATGACATGATACTATACCTGCGAGAGTCTGCCACGGGCATACTGTGATGTGTGACCCTCTTGGGCAACCTCAGCAAAGTCTCTGTCCTATGTGAACACTGGCGTTACAACAAACAAATGATGGACGGAATGCTGACAATGCAGACATTCTCCCTCAGTCAAGAGATCTGGGTTAAATCCATCGTTCTTTTGCCCACTACACCACCCCAGTTTAGACATGGCCATATGCAAATCAGTCTTGACCCTGTGCCTCATGGGAACAGTCCAGCCCGAACTGGACTGTTCCCATGAGGCACAGGGTCAAGACTGATTTGCATATGGCCATGTCTAAACTGAGGTGGTGTAGTGGGCAAAAGAACGATGGATTTAACCCAGATCTCTTGACTGGGGGAGAATGTCTGCATTGTCAGCATTCCGTCCATCATTTGTTTGTTGTAACGCTTTTCGCCCTAAGTGGGATGGGTATTCCCAGACGTGGGACCCGTGCTCACTACGCCACTGGAGTCAAGCTATCCTGGCTGATGACGGCTGATAGCCAGAAACCGGTCCTAGGATGCTTGATTCCGGTCCAGGGAAGACATGGCTTGGCAGTTCGGACTGGACTGTTCCCATGAGGCACAGGGTCAAGACTGATTTGCATATGGCCATGTCTTAACTGGGGTGGTGTAGTGGGCAAAAGAACAATGGATTTAACCCAGATCTCTTGACTGGGGGAGAATGTCTGCATTGTCAGCATTCCATCCATCATTTGTTTGTTGTAACGCTTTTCGCCCTAAGTGGGATGGGTATTCCCAGACGTGGGACCCGTGCTCACTACGCCACTGGAGTCAAGCTATCTTGGCTGATGACGGCTGATAGCCAGAAACCGGTCCTAGGATGCTTGATTCCGGTCCAGGGAAGACATGGCTTGGCAGTTCGGACTGGACTGTTCCCATGAGACACAGGGTCAAGACTGATTTGCATATGGCCATGTCTAAACTGGGGTGGTGTAGTGGGCAAAAGAACAATGGATTTAACCCAGATCGCTTGACTGGGGGAGAAAGTCTGTATTGTCAGCATTCCGTCCATCATTTGTTTGTTGTAACGTTATGTGAACACTAGGTCAAGTCCTGCACATTCCTCCTCACCCCATGTTTTCAACATGATTCAGCTGAGGTTCTCCAAGTGAGGTTCAAATGGGAACCAGTCAGTTTCAAATATCTCAGGAACGAATATATCATAGAAAGCTGCATGCCAGAGAAGAGAGTCTGGGGAACACACTGAAGGCCCTCAAAAGCAGTGTAGTTTCTGGTCCTCCTTGGAGGATTATGGTGAACATTGTCTTGTCTAAAATGGTAATGCTCTGCGCATAGTCTATCACTTTGCAAATCTCCCGTCTAGATCATGTGTAACTTGTTCAGGTAGTGAGATACACTAGTGAGAGACCTCATTTAGGATTGAGGCTGACACAGAGTATCTCTTAACATTCTACAATACCCCACTGAGATCGGTAGCCTGGGCCTCTGACTTTGAATTATACAACCTCTCAGCTCTACTACACTGACTAGCTGCGTGCTTGGATGGGAAAGCCCCTGCAGAGTTCGGCACTTTGGGCAACATACGAAGGAAGAGCACATTGGTTGCTATGCTTTTGGGTGCTAAGTAGCAGGAACCCAAAGCCTACTAAACTTGTGGCCATTGCCCTCTTCTGCTGATGAAGAACCTTGCAACGGACAGAGCCACGCCCGACATATGCCCTGAAGATACTCTTAATGGTCCTTCCCACAATGAGAGAAGACTACCTGATGACCAAACGTAATCAGGAGTGGATGACTGTGTGAATCGTCATTGTGAGGGACTGTTATATGGAGATGGACTACCTGATAGATGAGGGCAGCTTCCTGGAGTTGCAATTCCAGGTGTATCATCGGTGTATCATTGGTGCACCTACTGGGGCTTATGTGGGAGGATGCTCAAATGTAACCACAAACTCATGAAACCTACCGGTATCATTCCCTTTTGGGAGCAGCTGCACACTTATATCCTGTCTTTATAAATTGCTTCAAGCTATACCCACAGCACCACTAAAAAAAAAGATCATATTGTTAGGGTGTCAGATGGTGAGATCTGCGAGACAAAGAGTGGAGCTGTATACTGGCTCATCCTTATAGGGTGACCAGAAACATCAAATTCCTTTTTACGCAGTTTAATTACTTACATGCCACATACCTCACTACCCACCAATTGAATATAATTTCCTTAATGAAGGAGCAACAATGCCCCGATGTAGAAAGGTGGATGCAGACTTACTTCACATTGCATGGATGTGCCCCTCTGTAGACATATTCTGGTGGGAAATCAAGACAGACCTAGATAGGGCAACAGGGGGGGCAGACTCTTTGACCATGGAGATGTTTTTCCTGGACCAATACCCCCACCCTCAGGCACGGAATGTGCAGAATAGGTTTGTGGACCTATTGCTAGTCATGGCACATCAAGCCATAGTGATGCACTGGAGGTCCACCGAGGGACCACCCAATTGTCTATGGAGAGCAGAGGTCAGCAGATCAGCACAGGCGGAGGCCACTGGCCTCCAGATTGAGGAAACATGAGGTCACTGTAAACACCCCATAGCGGCCGCCTGGAATTAAATAGAGGACTCATTTGAGGGGACTGAAACATGACCTCAGACTAATAACACTAGGTCATACAAAACACGAGGGGATCACAACCCATCAAACACCAGGTACATAGCTGTTGCAGATCGCATCAACATCAGTATCAACAGCAGCAAGGAAATATTTGCCATAATTTAAGATTTCACTGGGCCTTCTGCTGCCTCCAGCAATATCACCCCCACACAAGACCTTTGCAACAAACTCTTGGAATGTTTCTGTAACAAAATCACCTCCATATACAGCAGCTTCGACCCTCAACCAGACCCCATCACTCAGAGGCTTACCTGACCCTTGCTCCGACCACACCTTCACTAAAGAACTCCTACCAACTGGCAGAGCACTAACATCCATCCTGAATGACTTCATCGATCCATCCACATTCCTGGACCCTCAGGAACATGCCACCATAATCCCCTACTAAAGAAAAAATCCACTTACCCAGACACACTTCCCAACTATAGGCTCATCTCCCTCCGACTACACCTGGTGAAGGTTTTGGAGAAACAAATCTACCAATGCCTCACCAACCACCTCAGCAACCACCAGCTCCTCGGTGCCAAACAGTACACATTTAAGTAAAACTACAGTACATAAACAACACACATCACCACTAGAGATGACATCTACGTGATCCTTGACAGATGATACATGGCGGTTCCTATTCATATTAATGACATTTTCTGCTTTGTTTGCCTTTAGTGAGGATGATGGATTTTTAATTTTGTAAAAAAAAAAAAAAGATACTTAAATGAACTTCTTATTAGTTTTGTGGTGAAATGAGGTATAGTGGCTTCCGTGACCGGCTTGTGTAAGCAGCACCACGTAGAAAATTGCTATGCAGTGATGTCTTTGGTAGATTACAGGATATTGTTGCTTGTCACAGAACCAATGAGCTTCATTTTAGTAAGGTGGTCTCCACACCCCACTTTATTCTCAGCTGAGGTCAAATTTTCCATTGGATGTCAGTGCAAATGAAGCCTGGCAATAATTATGTTTGTTGGAGTTGTCATGTTTTACCTTCAATTATATCTAAAAAAAAATTTAGGATCAAATCTTTTTTATTGGCAAACCAGAAAGCAAATCTCATACACAGCAGCCGCCTACAACCTGTGACGGCCCGACCGCAAAGTTCAGTTGCTTACCAATGTGCAGGTCCAATCAAGTCAAGCTAGTAACCACAAAGGGGTGTGGTAATGCGCAGCATGTCACCTACATCCCAGAATGGGATGACCACGTATGGGAAACATGAGATAGAGGCCGTTCAAGCTTATTAAAAAAAAAATACATAGGTCACCATAATCAACTTTGTATGGCCATGGTCTTAGCACAGTATCGCTGAGTGTGGAGGAATACTTTTCCTGCCAAGAAAGAGAAAAACAAAGACAGAAAAACTCAAAATTTCAAAAAAGCCCAAACCCACCACCACCCTCACCCTTTCCGACTAAACTTTACAGGATTTGTGAAGTGTCTGAATTGGTCTACCCTAGTTCAGAGTCCTTGAGTTCATGAGGTCCTTACCTCCTCCTGATCATGAGGCAAAAGTCTAAGGATACGTAAGTATGATGAACATGTCAGTTCCCTGGACTCTTTGGACAGGATAGTGATGAATGGGGACCATATTTTCGTATATGCTGTAGGGTCAAAACTGGGAGCCGTTGACAATCTCTCCATGCCCAACAAGGACCAGAGCTGATGGAGTCTGTGGTCCGGGATTTTGTCTGAGCCCCAATTTGCCAAGAGTAACCTGCACACTGCGTTGAGGGCTAGAGCAATCTGCCAGCCTCTAGTGGACCGGAGAGCGTAAGTAAGGCCATTAGGGAGCCCAAAGAGAATGTATGCAGAGAACTGGGGAAGTTTCATTTAAAAGGCGCTATCAATGTCGTCCAGAAATATCTCCCAAACTCTTGTGAGCTTGGGACAGTTCCACAGGAGGTGTATCAAAGTCCCAGGGTTGCCGCAGCCTCACCAGCACTGACCATCGCATTGCGCAGTCCATTTCTGAATGCATACGGGGTGTAGTACCAATATGAGCTAATTTTGTATGCTGTTTCGGTGTGCCCTACATTATATGCTGTGTGGTGTGTCCTATAGAATATGTCTTCCCATTCTTTGCCTGTGAGATTATGCTCAAGTTCCGTCTCCCAGCGGATCTGACCTGGAGTCTTATGGTTGTGTGTTACTCCTCAAGTGGCGATAGATTTCAGATACAAGTTTCTTGTCATTCCTTTTGAGGAACAGCCATTTCTCAAAGGGGGTCATAGGCCTGGTAGCTTTAGGGTGTGTCTCTGTGTTGAGTAACCAATGGGTCAGCTGAGTATGGATGAATCTGTCTTGTTCAAGCAGGAAATATGGTGTCTTGAGTAGTTCAAATGGAATGAGACCCTCATGATCAAAGAGACAGCTAATCCGCTTGCAGCCACCCGCCAGTCAAGGCTTAGCAATGCCCAGGGACATACGGGGAAACTCCAGGTTCACAAACAGAGGAGTCATTGGAGAAGGGAAGGACGAAAGCCCGGCCCTCTCCACTACCCTATCCCATATTTTCAATATAGGGCTGTAGACTGGGGATGAGTAGAGACCCCAGGATCTGTGGGCATGGGGGAGCCAGACCTCTCTCCAAATATGTGAACCCGCTACCGTTTGGTCCATAAAGACCCAGTGCTTTTCTGTCATTGGGCAGTTCCACTCTATCAGGTATCTCTTCTGCGTGGCTTGGTAGTACCGCAAAATGTTAGGCACCACCAAGCCCCCCTCTTGCTAAGTTTGTTGCAGCAGTTCTTTTTGTAATCTGGGCTTTGTCTTACCCCAGATAAAGCGATCGATCTCTTTTGAAGGTTGTATATCACTCCAGGTGGGGGAGAGAGGGGAAGTGTCTGGAAAATGAAGAAGGCCTGGGGTAGGACGTTCATCTTCACCATGGCTATTCTGCCCAACCATGAGAGAAGTAAGCGTTACCATTGAACTAGGTCCTTATGAATTGTGGTCAAGAGTCTGAAGTAGTTAGCCTGCACAGTTTTAGTGATACTTCGAGCCAGTACTAATCGCAGGTAGGGGAGATCAGTCTCCAGCCATTAGAGATCATATTGGTAAAACAAGAAATTGTTCCCGAGCAAAAAGCAAATAAGCATTCAAACATCTAACATCAGAACCAATCCAATAAAGTTTCAGTCCAATATATAATCAAAAGGTGTTCTTCTTTATTTCATTTTATTTTTCTCTTAAAGCTTCTCCTCGTGATCATTTAACATTAGCTCGCACTAACACATTGGCATAGATGTTATGGCCAAAATGTAGACGGTAGCCAACACGTGTTTCGCCTTGTGTGAGTGGCCCAACGACTTCCCCAGGGCTACAAAGATAATGAACAGTCCTATTCAGAACATTGTCATTTATGAATTATAGTCACATAGTTCTTTATACAAAAAATCTCGGACAGACTTTCCAGTGTGTCTCATATAGAAACTATCAAGTAAAAAAGACTATAAGCTCATAAAAAACCAACAAATATCCACCCAGTGCCAAAAAAACAGATACTAGTCTTGCACCAAAAACCGAGATAAGGAAAAAGATGAAGCAGAGGATCATAAGACGATTAATAGGATAAAAATAAGACAAAATCTAGATGAGATATTTCACCCGTGTGAACATAGAGACTCTTTAGAGTGATAAGAACAAAGAGGATCTGTCAAGACCAATTTTAATTTTTTTTAAAAGAATCACTCACCAAAAAAACAATTATCGGAAAGATAACTCACCACACCTCAGGTAAAACCTGAGTGTGGTCCCATACAGTATGGGTCATTTATGTGCAAATATCTTAGGGGAAAACATGAAAAGGCATCAGTATATATCGTACTGCCAGCATGCCAAAGTCAAAAATTCAGTCAAATACATATAATATTACTTAAAATCTGTATATCCACATCGGATATTTACTGATATTTTCCATAACATCCTCAAATTTCCATGAACATCAAAGAGTCAAAAACCCTAAGAAGCATGTAAACAAATTTCCATGAACATCAAAGAGTCAAAAACCCTAAGAAGCATGATAACAACCTTGCATTATCATGCATTTTGTCAAAAAAGATCAAATAGCACATGAAGTCCTATAGACATAAACTTAAAGTTTCAATGTTAATACATTTTGAATATTTTTAAAAGGAATTACCTCAGTTAGACTATAGCTCCAATCAGAACGTCTTATAGTAAAGATTATTTATATATCTAAAATCGAAAAAAAAATTGCATTAGTCAAGCACATCATTGTGCAATTCAGGATAACAAAAGATATTCGACCAACATCCTATGAAGAAGTCTAGCATGTCTTATGTCATTAAACATAGGACATGTCTGACACGAGAAATCAACCCATCACACCCGATATGAGTGTTCATACAAAATAAAAGATTACAAATTAAGAAGACGACCTATACACCTCAACTTTATATAGATATCCAATTAACTCATGAGCTGATCAAATAGTTATCCACCTCATTTGGAAATGTAGCTGAATATTACATTGTACATAAACCCTAGGTGGGCAGATAATGTCCTAATCCATATATCAACATCCATGACGCATTCGTATTTAGCTCGAATCCGCCTCTTTGGGGGGTAACCAAAAGTGATAAAGAAAACGGTCTACGGCGTTCACAAATATGGAAATGATCTATTGTCATTCACATAATATCAATAGCATGGTAGTGAGAGACTATAAGTATACTGACATATCCTTTAGACAAAGCCATACGTCACCATGTTAACAAGAACATCAAAGGTCATCCACATTAGCAAGGTCTCTTAACGACTAAATCAATGGGACAAATTAGTAGGCTCGTTTTTATACAAACTCTTACCGAAAAAGGAGAGTGCTCCCGTCGTCAGCATCACTATCTGTATATGTGAAACCGAACACCTTTTAGCTTCCATATATATACATAATCATAAAGCGACGTATACGTCTTCATTAAATAATTAGAAAAAGGACTCCTCATCGCTAGCGTCTGTAATAGCCGCCATCTTGGAAAGGTGAAATTCACTAACACTCATTGGTCGATATGTCACCATAATTCAAAATCGACCAAATCCAATATCATTAGAACAAGATATAAAACCTAATCCTACATTGCTGTACCCGACTTAAAATATATTCGAAGACCAACATTCACGTCTTTATTACATGTTTAGTAAAAGAAATTCCTTGTTAGTACGAAATATTATAACCGCCATCTTTGAAGAGTAGATTCTATCGACACACGTATCAGTTTGTCATTTGAACTCAAATATCATACCATACGGCTCCATTCAATAATTCTCGTACAGAGCCATATTGAGCCATTCCTATAAAAGAATATGCCGAAAAAATGTGTGTCATACACCAAACCAAAGTCTATTCAGAAAATAGTAATAACCGGCGAAAAGCATACATCATACTCTCGTTCATAAGAAAATTAGAAATCATATTGGGAACACAGAATTTGCTCTGTTCCTGGGTTGATGGTGAGGTTTAGCATTTGTGATCTCAGAAAGTTGACTTTGATGCCCGAAATGGTGCTGAATGCACTCAGCTCTGATATAATGGCTGGAAGTGAGTGTAGGGGTCGGGTAATAAAGAATATGATGACGTCTGTGTAGAGACTAATCAAGTGATTATCGGCCCCAAACGGAATGCCCGATGCCCTGGGGTTGTCTTGCAGCTTCTGTGCAAAGGGCTCCATATATATAGCGAAGAGGAGTGAGGAGAGTGGGCAGTTCAACCGTGAATTTGCAGGAGCTCACACCATTGACTCGTACCAATGAATTGCAAACAAATAGGGCCAGTGCACTCACTCAAATGCCTTCTCAGCATCGATAGCATCAGGGAATTAAGGCGATGAGCCAGGATGCTAGCAAGCACCTTCGCATCAACATTAAGCAAGAAAATCGGGCGTTACGTTACGAGCTGCATAGCTTAGGATCTTTCCCGGGATTCGGGATCACTGAAATAGAAGCCTGCAGCATAGTATCCTTTAACGTGCCTGTGTCAGCGAAAGAATTGAAAAGGCGGGTCAGAAGAGGAGCCAATTCCCTACAATATGTCTTGAAAAAGAAGGTGCAAAACCCGTACAGGCCTTGTGCTTCCATTGGCTTCAGCCTTGCAATCACCAAAATCAATTAGTCATTGCTAATAGGTTGGTAGAGGAGCTCTGATTCCGAATGGTGGGAGAGGTGTGAGCGCTGCCGACTGTACGTAAGCCTGGGGGTTCGATACTATTGTGGAGTCACCCGCATATAGATTGGCATAGAAAGCCCGGAATTCGGCTGCAATAGCTGAGGCTTCTGATGCCGCTGAGCCCATGCACGTTTGAATGGTCTTGACTGTATTTGCGTGTTGTTTGCAGCGAAGGTAGTGTGCCAGCATCCTCCCCCCTCTATTGGTTCCTATATAAAATTTGTGTTTAAGGCGAAGCATCGCACTTTCGGCTCTATCTAAGTCAAGGCGCCCAAGTTGCAATCTCTCTTGTTCTAATTTACGCCATATTCTGGGAGCCCCAGTGCGCTTATGTGTGGGCTCCAGTTCCAATACTGACTTTTCCCGCTCCTCCTTTTTATCTCTCCTTGCCTTATTGTTGTGTGTCACTTTTGCTATGAATGATCCTTGGGCTACCAATTTGAGAGCTTCCCAGACCGAGGAGAGGGGGACCTCACCTGTGTCGTTATGGCCCAGATAATCAGTGATCGTCTGCCTGATTAATGAGACCACTTCTGGGGAGTGCAACAGCGTTTCATGTGGGTACCATGGCAGGGGCTGGGTAGGGGGCACATGAGCTGTTAAGGTGAGAGTGATAACAGCGTGGTCTGACAGTGAGTGGGGCTCAATGGAAGAGGTCATTATCCTATTCCAGGCCACTTGAAGGCTAAGAAGGGGTCTTGGTGAGCGTAGGTTTTATGCGCTGCTGAAAAAAAGGTATAGTCCTCTTCATCAGGGTGTTGCAGACGGCACACATCGCATAACCCACAGTCAGCTAACCAGACCAGCCCTACCGGGGAAAAGGCCCCAGGATACCCAGTCCTTTGCCTAGAGCAAACCCATATCGCATCCATTACTATATTGAGGTCTACACCTTCCAAATTTGCCTAGTCAGGGGACTGAAGGACCTTGGCCAATGCATTGATTATAAAGTCCTCCTGTTGTTCGTTTGGGGCATAGAGGGAGAATATTGTGAAATGAAATGTGCATATTTGCACCCGGATGGTCATCAGACGATGGTTGATCTCAGAGGAAGTACCTAAGACCACCCTGTTGAAGCGTTTGGAGAAAAGGATTGCCACTCCCCCCGTCTTCCCTTTTCCTGATGACCAGAATTGCTGGGGGCAATCTCTTGGCATGCATTCTGTGTGTCTTGGGTGAGCAAATGTGTTTCTTGAAGAAGGCATATGTCCCCTTGCGAATGTTCTAGAAAGCAAAGTATCGCTGACCTCTTAGTAGGGTTGTTAAGGCCTTTCACATTAAGACTAAGTATTTTTGTCTCCATTGTGTAGGCTAAAGAGAGGGCTAAGTGGATGTAAGCATACCATGCATGAGGCTGATTATGAGGTGTGCAAGTGCTTGACAACTTGGGGAGGTCATAGTGATCCAGAGCTGGGTCAGCCCGCACAGCTACAGTCAGAAGTTGAACCCCCAAAGTAATCCCCTAAAAACGAAGATAAAAAAAACAAGGGTAAACAAGAAGTCCAACAAGTTCTTCATGACTTGGAAGTCCAAATCAGTGTGGTCATCCAAGGCGTAGCAAGCCAGCAAGGAACAACAGGATTTGGCACCCCCATCCCCACCATGAGAATAACCTTCCCTATGCAGATGCAAAGTACCTCATATGAGGGATGAGCATCAGGTATGATCTCACCAGCGAGGGAATGCAGTATCTCTGACCTTACTTTGGCCATGGTGGCCAGATCTGGGCGGTGAAGCTTTTGGCCCAAACCCCTCTTGAAACCACGATTGATCTTGCCCTGCATTTTCTCATCAGTCTATGGGCAATGGGAAGCTTAATCAGGAAGTTCTAAATTGAGAATCTTATGGGCCTCCGTCAGGGAGTGCAGTTGGTAAGTTTTACCAGTCATTTGTAAAATGAGGCAAAATGGGTGGCTCCAGGAATAGGTGATGCCCTGGGAGCGGAGATGGCTGGTGACTGGATGAGATGCTTTCCTCTTCTGCAAGGTGGAGGCCGCTAGGTCCTGGAATAATTGGAGTGTGTGGTGTAGGACTTGGCCCTTTTTGGCTAATTCCCTAAACTTTTTGCTTCCCCCTAGACCTTTTTTCTGACATGATGTTGCCAACTTAAATGCTTTAGACACTTTGCCACTGCTAAACAGTGTCAAAGTGCCAGTGCTCCCTGTAAAAATTATAATGGTAATTGGTTGTCCGTGATTTGTATGTTTGCCTTACTAGTAAAGTTCCTAGTAAAGTGCACTATGTGTGCCAGGGCTGGTAATTCAAATGCTACTAGTGGACCTGCAGCACTAATTGTGCCACCCACACAAGTATCCTTAAAAAGGGAACTCAGGCCTGCCATTGCAGTGCCTGCACACCGTTTGTTAAACTGCCATGTTGTTCTGACAAGTGCACTCACTTGCCAGACCTTGCCCTATCCTTTCTATGCACATCAGATGCCCCTATGGTAGGTCTAGGGTAACCCCTGGGCAGGGTGCAGTGCATTTGAAAGGTAGGACATGTACTAAGGTGTGTGCCATGTCCTGACAGTGAAATAATCTCCATTTCGTTTTTCACTGTGGAAAGGCCATCTTGCCTGTAGGATAGAATGGGAAAGGCTGTGTAATATGTGAAGTTTAGTATGCCTGAACTCACAGTGCAATAACACATCTTTTTATGAAGGTAGTATTTGCATAGTGTGTTTAGAAGCCACTCTTTAAGAAGTGGCTGAGTTTTTGTGCTCTAACATTTCTGTTTGTCTCTGCCTGGCTGTGGATTGACTGTCTGGATTTGAAAGTGATAGGATCTGGGGAATGTCTTGACCCAGGGGAGGAGGGGAGACAGCAGCAGGCTGACCTGCATCTGAAGTGTAGGGGGTGGAGAAGCCCCTAGAAGTGAAGAGGCCTGGGTTGCTGCTATAAAACAATTGTCTCATCTCCTGCTGAGTGATTGAGAATCCAGACCCCAACTAATCAAAGGAAGAAAGATGTAACTGGCAGGGAGGCACCCAGAACAAAGCCATTGAGGGGTATATCTATGAGATCTGAATCCCCTTAACTTTGGAGAATGGCTTGATCAAGTGTGACCAAGACTGGAATTACTTCATGGTCAAGAGGACCTTTGCCAAGGAAGAAACAACTGAAGAGACTGAAGGAGAGGACTGACCCTTGCTGTGTGTTCTGGGTCTGGCCTGCAGTTTGCTGTTTTAACCAAGGAAAGGCTAAAGGGACTTTGCTGTGTGCTGTGTCACCCTGCTTGAAAGGACTTTGTTGTGTGCTGTGTCCTGAAGTAACTTTTACCCAAGGGCCCAAATTGAGCTGGCTCACTGTTGCGGAAAGACAGGAACACAAAAGTTTCCATGAGAGTCTCAGCGGCACAGTGTGTGTGTGCTTGTTGCAGCCTGAGACCCTCGTAAGGCATGTCCTGTGATCGTGGGCACCTGAAGTCCAAACAAGGATCAGTGATGCTGTGTGCATGTGCTTTGTGCAGCCTGAACCCCTTTATGAGGATTGTCCAGTGATCATGTGCCCTGGAATCCAAGTGAGTCTCATTGATGTTGTGTGCGGGTGCGTTTTGTACTGGGAGACCTTTGTGAGGATTTGCCTTGTTATCGTGTGCACCGCAATCCAAGTGAGTCTCATCGATGCTGTGTGGGTGTGCGTGGTGCACCATGACACCTTCGTGAGGAGTTACCTTGTTATCGTGTGCACCGGAATCCAAGTGAGTCTCATCGACGCTGTGTGCTGGTGCATTGTGCACCGTGAGACCTTCGTGAGGATTTGCCTTGTTATTGTGTGCACCAGAGTTAAAGTGAGTCTCAGCGACACTGTGTGCATGATCTTCGTGCAGCCTGAGACCTTCGTGTGGAGTGCCCAGTGATCGTTCACTCAAAGCTCAAGGAAGACTCAGCTACGCTGTGTGCGTGTGCCCTGTGGCAGCCTGAGATCTTCGTATCTGTAGCGACCCGGACAGGCAGCCCCGGAGGAGCTGAGCCGCTAGCCCGAGCCTGTTGTTGCCAATTCACAAAGATTGCATTGGAGGCCCAGCCGCTGGACGAGGAGTGGAGAGTGAGTTTGCACCCCCCAGTTAACGTGTGTCGACTCCTGGGGCGGGGTGCGGCCTCAGAGGGAGACGCTCTCGGCCTCTCTCTCGTTCTGGCAGCGTGAGCCTCTGCTTCAGCTCGTATCGCGGCCCGTATTGCCAAGGGAGTGGCAGTACAGGGGCCGGAGTGCGGAGCTGGACTTGTTGACTACATCAAACCTGTGCTGGGGCAACTGTTGAGAGGCTGACTGCAAGTCAGAAGGAGAGGCAGAGAGACCGCCTAAGGCACAGTGATCGTTGCCTGAGTGTATTTCACATTATTCCATTTCTGCATAACGGAGTACCTGACAGTTGTATTACACATTGCATAATTTCTGCATAACAGAGTACCTGATTAGAGTATTACGCATTGCATTATTCCTGCATAACAAATTACCTGATTAGTGTATGACGCATGGCATTATTTCTGTATAACAAACTACCTGATTTTCGTATGACGCATTGCATTGTTTCTGCATAACGAACTACCTGATTAGCGTATTGTGCCTTGCAATATTCCTGCATAACAAATGACCTGATTAGTGTATTACGCATTGCCCTATTTTTGCATAACGACGTACCTGGTGGTTGTATTACACATTGCATTATTTTTACCTTGCAAAGTGCCTGATTGTTGTGTTACGGATTGCATTCTTTTTACATTGCAGAGTGTCTGATTGCTGCATTACGCCTTACAGTATTTTTGCATTGCAAAAGTGCCTGATTCTAGCATCACGAACTGTATATTATGACATTAGGATTACAGGAGAATGTTTGGAAGTACTCATTATCACCGCCAGAACAATAAAGTTTGTACTCGTTTTTATAAAACTCGTGTGGAGTCTATTAGTGGTGTCATCATTGGATTGTTGTGAGCGTAGTTGCAAATACTTTGCACATTTGCCTTGAAGATAAGCCTGGCTGCTCATGCCAAGCAATCGAGGGGTGAGCGGAGCTATCTCAGAAGGTGACCTTCCTTTCCCTAACGTTGGAACGTGGGTCCCTACTTGGCCTAAAGTACCTACCTCAGCCAACCAGGGATCCCGGGTCTAACATGTGGCCTTTGGATTGCGTTTTCTAATCAGATCTGGCAGCGCTGAGAATAGCTTATTTTTCCTTAAAATTGTGAATGAAGACCGGTATGTCAGCTGGTGGACGAGGAAGTGCATGGGGAGTGACTCAATGGCACTGGTCTAGCTTGGTGCTGCTTTGCACATTGTCTCCAAGGATTCTGCTGAATAGGGCCTGAACATAGCCCTCGAGGTCTGCACCTTCTGTGCCTGGGGAGACTCCCCGGATGCGTATATTGTTTCTTCTCAATCTATTTTCCAGTACTTCAGTATGAGCCTGGAGGTCAAGTTGTTGGTCTTGCAATTGAATGATCTCTTGCTGAAGGGCTTGAATTTCTGTGTTTCCTGTCAGAGAGCTTTCCTCTCTCCCACTCTCTCTTATACCTCATCGATGTCTCGACGCACTTCCCTGAGCTCCATTATGAGGTCCTTTTTATCCGTCTGCAAATCTTCCCTCAGGCCGCTAAGAATTCACTGGTCACCATGCTCTCCATGCCTTCTCCGCCGACCCATGTGCTTAGGGTCCTGTGTTTACAGCTTCTCCTGCTGGGCATCCACCGTATCTTTAAGCAGCATGTCTGACAGATCTGTCTTTTTTTCCCCTTTTACTGTGGCCATAGCTCCCCGAATTCAAGCCCCAAGACCAGGGGATGTAAGACGTGGGGTTGCACAGTCGGAGTAACAGCCCAAACACGCCCAGGTGCAGAACCGCAGCCCGGTCAGAGTAGATCTTGTCAGGCAGGATTGCGGTCGCAGTACCGCTATGCCATTGATCATCAGCCGGGGGCACCTAGCTGTATGCTTGGTTCTGTGATTGCCGCCTCAAGGGCTCTTAGTTTCGGTCGACTCTGGCATCCAAAAACATAAACCCTCAGGTGAATGAAGACTGGGGGACACTCAGCCACCCATCCGTGGAGGCCGCCTGGAACTGGACAGATCTCTGGTAGGGCCCGAAGGAGCACAGAAGTAGGGGTGATCATGGATGCCATTCCTGCCACACGAGTATGGATCGCTCAGTCCTCGTGCCCTCCTCCATGGTCCACCCGCTTGGGAAATAGTGCTTTGAGGCTTCTAGGAGACATGGAGTTATAGGGCGCAGCCTGTATCTTAGGCCATCACAAAATGGGCCCCAGGCCTCCTCCAAATATAGGGACATGGGCCCTGGTGTCGCTGTGTGCTTCTAGGGAGTGCTCCCAGTAGGCTTGGGAGTGAGTTGTATGTAGGGGGTAGGCCCCTCGCCGGTCCCGTCCCAAGTGGCCTCTCTTCTGCGCTTGGTCGTGGATGGCAGCCCCTGCTTGTTGCCGGCCTCCTCCTGTCCCATTCAAAGTGTTTCAGTGGTCTACGCCCCCCAGGGCTCCAAAGATGCTACTGACTGAGGCAATGAAGTGGGGGGCTGGTATGGGGAATGGTGTGCTGGGAGGAGTGGGCCCTAGCGCCAGGCTTCGAAGAGCGCCTGGTTCACTGACACTCACCACCAGAGGCCCCAGGTCTTTAAGTCAGGCCTCCACCTGGATATAGGCCCCTGCGCACCCGACCACACCTCATGCGGTCCAAGTGCAAATGTGGGCCTCCTCCTAATCTCAGCTCTCCTCCCGGTCTCCGTGCCGTTGCCTCTACTCCACCTCCGTTGGCTTCTGAGTGTGTCGCAGCATGCCCACAATGTAGGCCGTTAATCGCTTCAGGTTTACGGGAGACCTCAACCACTAATCAGGCCTCCTCCTGGATGTGTTCCCCCCGTGTGCCCAACCGCACCGCAAGGCACGCCCAGCAGTCCGGGCAGCAACCGCTACAGTTTGCGCACAAGTGCCGATGCAGACCTCCTCTTGATTCCCTGTCTCATGGGAGTCTCAGGGCTGGGACGCTTGCTCCGCCCTTGTAAATGTCTGGGTGTGTCACAGCACACCCTTGATGGAGACGGCTGATCTCTTCAGGCCCTCGGTCCCTCAGGGCATCTCCAGCCAGGCTTGGCCGAGCCTCCGGGTGGCCTATGCTTGCCCCTGTTAATCTGTGATCCCTCCCCCAGCTGTGGCACCAGCCAGGGAAGTGCCTTAAAAAGTGCTATCACTCAAGCAGGGGCAGAGCACCAGCAGAGCTGTCCGTTCACTCCGCCATCTTGGCCACGCCCTGCGCTAAAAATATTTAAAGCATTCGGCGTAATTGTTGTACATTAAGGTTCGTTGTGAATATTCCTCAAGTCAATTCAGGCAAAAGCATTTGCATAATTGTTAGTAGACATTTGTTGCCAAAAAATTACTTTTTAGCTTTTTTGTATGAATACAATTTTCGATTTCTTTCACTTGCAAACCATTTTATCTCCTAATGATACTATGGTTTTGTGTTGCCAAGAGAGTGAATGAAGTAAACATTACTGGCACATGCATCAACAATGCCATTTGCTATTCCTTATTAACGAAAAATAAGGATTCGCTAATAAGCAATAGCAAAAGGATATGCAAGTAGAAATCGCGTAAAAAATAGCGATTTCTAAACATTCCTTAATTGCAACTCGCAAATTGCGAGTCACAATTAAAGAATACCTCCCCATTCATTCCTAAGAGCCTAGAGGCCCATACGAATGAATGGGAAGATATTCTCAATTTGCGATTCTCAATTAGAGAAGGACACCATGTTGCACCCCTGAAATCTGCATATGAGTACATCTTGCACACACACATGCCCCAGGGGCATGTGTGTGTGTAAAATGGAACTTTGAAAAATACACTTTAGTGCATTTTTCAAAGTTTTTAGAAATTACCGTGAAGTTCGACTTCATGGTAATTTGCGCCTCCTATTAGCGAAATCGATAGTTTTTTTACTTTAATGCAATTTGCGATTCCTTAAATGCAATGGCAATTTAAGTAGTCGCAATTTAGAGATTACTTAAATTGCAATTTTTATATTTGGGGTGATGCATCCCAAATGCGAAAATACCGGTAGCAAAGGGGCAGATTCTGAGAATCTGCCCGTTTGCGAACGTTTTTTGCTTTGATGCATGTGGGCCATAGAGAGCTGAGCATTATGGGTAAACGTAGAATTCACAAGTAGTCTTGACAATCTGTTTTTTCCCCACACAAGAGATCCTTAAAATAGGAAATTTACTTACACAATTATTAAATATATTTTGAAAATGTTTTCCTTGGCCCACAATATATTCTACGGGACCTCTGCCAGACATCATGAGCTGTCTTGGAGCTTTACCCTTGAGAGTTAGGTGAGACTCGTTCACGCATCACACATCCAATATTATCACCTTTTTGTATTGCACATTATTTTTAAAAAATTGCTTTTAGGCGGGGAGATTCAGGGGAATGTTTGGTGGAGGAGAATGTTGAAATGAATTGACAGAATTGTGCAAGGTTTACTGAAAGTTTTCATTGTTGTGACCCCATTTTCCTCTTCCTTTACCGACTGTGATGGGGTCCCACATTCCTTGTTTTAAACATAAAAAAGTTGGTGGTCTACAGTCTTCTCGATATGCCCCAACACACGACCCTGATGGTTCTTTTATCCAGCTCACAGGCTATTTGAGCCGCATCCCTTTATTTCCCTTTATTTCCTGCTTAGGAATATGATACCCAAGATGTAGCTAGAATTGGCAAAGCCAGTAGGCTTGGCATGTATGTTTGTTATAGATAATGATTATATATTGCTTCCCCTGGCGTGCATTGTCACTATAAATGCCTACAGTAGCCATACAAAAACTTGCCCTAATCATGTTTATGTGACATGCCTGTGAAGCTGAACGTGCATTCCATCATCACTAGCATAGCCCGCCAAATCATAAGCAATAATGTGCTTCAATACCCTGAATTGGCGATGGCTTATGGTATTTATTTTCCATAGAAATCCATAGGAGTCATTATGGTTTAGGATTGTAGATTGTATACCTGACTCAATGGGCCCAGTCTTATCTCCTCTAATATGTGAGCTATTAACCAACAGCGGAGGACTTTCATTTCTGCAGCTGAAGTGTCTTATTTGATCTGTTTTGGAAACTGATGGGCTGATGAATTTAGCTGTTGTTTTTCACAAGATCTTACAGTAAATGCAGACATAAACAGAGCATGTGGACTCCTCTCGCTAATTATTTGCACCCAATAGACTAGGGTGAGCACCTCGGTTCACAATATAGTCCATGGACACTCAAGGCGGAGGTATTCAAGGTGCATTTAGGGTGCAGATTGGCTCTTTCAGATTGCTCCGCAGGGTCACTCACTGCAATAGAGTTGGACTGAGTGAGGAGGAGATTGAGAGATGGAGCGACAGAGCGGAAGGCAGGAGGAGTCACTATCAGGGTCGTAACGCAGGGCTCTGTAGGATCCCAATTCCACCGAGTTCCCATAGTCTTAAGAGCCCCACACCACCACGCCTTGCGTCATAGGCTGCGTAGGCTAAGGCGATATATCTTTCAAAGTAGAATTTAACAAGGAGAGAATTGAGGTGAGTTACTGAGAGTTATTGAGATTTTATTTGTGATTTTTTTTATTTCACGATCATTTGTAAACGACAGAAGGCTGTTAGATTTCGAGTTAGTTAGAAACAATGTTATTGACTTTACAATCTATAAATATTGAAAAAAATAATGAATGCTATGCATCATCATGTCCTGGCTCATCAATGAGTAAATAATTAATGCGGACAGTTTCAGTGATAGGATGAGTCGTCTTTTCACAACTATTGGCTATAATTTCCGTGAAAAGATAAGTGGTTATTAAAGGGATGTTTTCCTCAATCATGCTGGTATTGAAAAAATAAATTTTATAAACGCATTTTCATTCATTCTTTTCCAACCCAAATTGGAAGTGTACACTTCGTTTCTTTCTAAAACATGCTCACGCTCCTCCCCCCATCTATGCAGGGAAGCACAGGATTGTCAGACAGTATAAGCTTGTGTCTTTCCAAAGCATAACTCGCATTCCTTACACGGCAACGAAGAAGGTTAAAAGTTCAGAATTCCATTTACCCAAATGTTTCTGCTGTGACCTCTGCCAATGTCAACATTGTATGATCATAACCTTATGTTTTTAATGTCATGCAGGTGCCTGTCAGCTCTGGTATGCAGCTTCTCATAGATTATACTAGTGTGCAACAGTTCGTCCAGTCATATTTTAAATAGAAGTGGCACTACTAGAATGATGGGTTTCAGGTCCACGAGTATGTTGGTGTCTATAATAGAAATTCTGCTATGGTTTTAAAAAATCACTGTTCACAAAATTTGCCATTTCTCACAAGCACGCGCCTTAAAAATAACATTTTACAATTTTATTAGGGGCTGTGTCATGTTGTATTTGCATCTCACCTGTGTACCAACGATCTAAAAAGGATGAAGCCGTGCACTTCCGCCAGGTCAGTAAATAATCTCATTATTGGCTCACCGCTTAAGAAATGGCACTAGATGTATACATTTTGGTGACTGTGTCTACAAAGAGGAATATAGCATCTGGATCTAGGTTCAGAATTGAACATAGCCCTTATATGCATTTTAGAAAGAGTATAGCTTGTCTCAAACATTTAATCGAAGACTCCTTTTTTAAGTTTAAGCAAAAATTGCACATATGATGTGACCAATTATCCGTGCAGCTCGTGGACAATCATTAGATAATTTAGCTACAAATGATTTTGGACTAACAAAGGATCAACGCCCCTCCTTGCTCCGCAACAGGCAAGGGATTTTCATGTACTTTAGGCATTAATGCAAATGGGTTTATTTATGAGCCCCTTCCGACACTTTCACGTCGCAGTTGCTTCACTTTTCGTGATGCAGTGGCAGCGCCATGTAGTGCAATATTTACAAGGTAACGCATTTAGGCAGATGCATTACCTTGTAAAGCCCTGCACCATATTATACCTGCTTCAGGTGAAATGTATGCAGGAAGAGCGTTTCCCCGCATCTAAGACTCGTAGAAGTAGTGCATTGAAATCTATAGGATTTCGGTCGCCACTTCTAGGATATCATTGCGTCAAAACCTTACCCTTGCCTCGTGGCAGGCGTAAGGGTGATGCAGTGCATTGAGAATAGGCCTCCACCCGCATTGCTGGAGTTGTGTCATGCTTGCAACACAACTCAAGCAATACTTTACTTTTGCGCTGACAAATACGTCAGGATTCCTGACGTATCTGTCTTTCCTTGCTACATGAAGCACCATACAATAAATACGGCGCACCCATTATGCCACAAGGAAGGCGAAGAGAAAGCTGTTGCATTGCTGTTTTGTCGCAGCGATGCAACAGTTTTGATAAATAAGCCACAAAGTTTTTATAAATTGCAGTGGATTCTAGAGTGTAGAAATGTGCAAATGTGCATCTTAGTGAGAATGCATAAAAGAGCATTGTATGTGTCACCAGAGCATAGCAGGAAATGTGAGCGATACCTGGGTGTTTTGCTTATGCTTTCTTTACCCCAGGCAGTAATGCCTGCCGCGGATCAGTCACAGAAAGCACCTATCTCGCATTACGCTGAGCCATAGGTCTGCCTTTACTATTTTGCAGTTGTCAATTGAGAATTGTGGAGCAGGCGAAGTTCTCCCAGTGCCATTCTTAGAGTCAGAGAGGGTCCCTTACAGCACTCATTCCAGCTGGGTAAGACAAGTGAACAGCCCAAGGAGAGTCTTAATGACAGTCCTGGCAGACATAGAGTCTAGGGAGAAACTAGCAGATACCAAATCTAGGAACATACTAGACAACACCAAGTCTAGGGAGACACCAAATCTAGGAAGAGATTAACAGACACCAAGTCTAGGGAGGAACTAGCAGACACCAAATCTAGGAAGAGACTGGCAACCACCAAGTCTAGGAAGAAATTAGCAGGCACCAAATCTAGAAGGAAACTAGCAGACACAAAGTCTAGGAAGAGACTAGAAGAACCAACCATCACACGGTATTCAGAAAGATGAAGACACAGGCACCAGAGGTATGTCCTGCTCATAGTTTACAAGGCTTTCTTTTCTGAGCTCCCAGGACATTTGACATAAGAGTAGCTGCTAGGTCTGGTGGCTCAATGGAACAATACATTAATTAGAAAGATCTGTATGTGTTCCCGTGATTCCAGGTTCAAACTCAGGTGTGTTCAATCAGTCTCTCATCCTCCCAGGGTCTATACAATGAGTATTGTCAAATGGTGGTTCTGTTCGTCATAGGATTAGCAGTCCTACCATCCATTACATAAGTTGCAAGCCTGCTGAAAAGTGCTACCACTGTCCACCACTTGTCCAACAGCCTGCCCAGAAGTGCTGGCAAAATGGAGCACGAGTAGAGCCTCTCTGCTGAGAAGAGCTGCTTGTGACCATTACCAATATATCAGCTCTGCTTAGAACTGCTGATACTGCCTGAAACTAGTGCAGCAGTCCTACAGCAACCAGTAGTTTTTCCAGTGCTGATATAGCAGATGTGAGAGGTACTGAAAATGTCCACCTCTGGTAACCCAGCTCTGCTAAGAAGTAATGATACTTTCCATTACTGATTTAGCAGCCCTGCTGACAGGTGCTGCTACACTTGCTGCTTAGAGTAGCAGTCCTGTTGAAATGCGGTCATCATATCATTTATTAAGAAGAGCAGAAATGCTGGTAGGGTCATTTAGTGGCACAGTCCACTGAAAGCACAGCAGCCGTGCTGAGAAGTGCAGATAGTTCCTATGGCTGCTTTGGGAGCTATGCTGAAAAGTGCTGGTACTGTCGAGTTCTGCTGAGAAGTGCAGGTATAGTGACTTTAACACTGTAGCGACCCTCTAGAGAAATGTTGGTGATGTAACATTAAAATGATGCCAGCCATGTTGAAATTTGGTGGCATGGTGTCTTCATGCATCTAGGCAGCATATCAGCTGCCTGTACCCACAGCTAATTAGCCATGTCTCTGAAATAGTCCCCTGACCCCTTTATTTCCAGCACTGGTTAGTCCCATCAAAACTCCTCCTACAAACCCACATTCCAAAATAGTGGACATGGTTGACATCTCTGAAATCTCCCAGAATTCCCAACAGCTATTTTAAGTACTGTCACCCGATGTGTATTTTATTTAGAGTGTTTGCTCCGCCCTTTCTGTTTACTTGAGTTTTGTAACCAGTGCGAGACTATACGTTATTGCCAGTTTTGAGTACTTGCTTTCACATCGCCTCTGTAGGCTCTTGGTTCAGACATATGGTCCTAGTAAGGTATTCGTTTCAAGCACACGTGGCTGAACACAGGAAGCATATTAGAACAAAAACACACAATCAAAATGTGCTCACGGTGCACCTTCACGGCGCAACCAGTGTGAAAGTGGTCCGAAATGAGACATACGAACACTTTTCCGACTTCTGAGCAGTTTAAGTTTAAGCGGTTGAAGAATAAATAGATGGATATCTGTAACACGTTTTCTTTATTTCCCATCACATCGCTGTGATTGGCAGCGAGACTTTGGTGGTATTCCATCTGCAAGTAGCTGTGCCATTAAGCACCCATGGGGCAGACGATAATTGTAAATTAGAGGGAGAGCAGAATGGGTCACTGGAGGAGCAAAGAGCTGAATCCTCGTGCATCTCTGATGTGCCCCGCCGCCACAGAGCAATCAGTATTGCACTGGGAGATAATGTAGATGTGTGGCGAGTCGCATTAACATTTCACTCCTGGAAGCCTTGTTTGAAATGTGGCTGGTCATATGTGAACCGAGATTAATGTCCACAATTTAGTCCCTCGAAGATGTGAGCTCCGATTACAAAATGGCTGCACGGCGTGACACCGCGCGTGGATATGATGAACAGCCTCTGCTCAGAGGAGACCCACATCTGGAAAAACAAGGATATTGCAGATTAGTGCCGCATATATTGTCAGGTGCAGATTTGGCTCCCAAGCATCTGCCTCTGGCATTTGGTGCCGTGGTACACGATAAGAAATCACCCACTCTCCCTTTTTCATATGCACAAAACAGATTTAAACAGAGGCAGTAAAAATGAAAATCCTCTCTTGCATCTCCATTGAGCACTGAACTCTGGCCTTCAGGTGTCTTAAAGCGTGGAAGTTTGTGCAGTGATAGATCTCTTTCTATTAAAAATGCATGAGAAACAGACTGCATTTTTATTGAGCCTGTGCGTTTAAATGGGGAATTTCCCTCTCATTTAATTTTAGAAATATCTTATTGTTTCGGCTGTGTTCTTCTATTTCAGTTCTTGGAAGTTTCAAAATAGTCTTTAAATCTTCATTTGAGCCTGCGGTTGCACTGAAGTTTTAGTGTTCACAATTTCTCCTGTGATCTTCTGTAGCGCTAGTATAGCACCACCATGCAGTCTAGGGAGGAAGCACTATTGGCTCTCTTGGCACTTTGCCATTGTGGGTCGGTAGACTTTGTTGAAGAGAACAGTTTTCAGGGTAGTTGTTGGTGGTGGAATGAAGACTCTGTTATCTGAACTGCACACGAATCAATCAGGTTCAATGAACTTTTATTCTTTTTTCCCCACATATTTTTATGGAAGTTTTGTCTTAAAACACAACGCATAAAACAATACATGACCCAACCAAAATCCCCTCAAGGTGCCGTAGCACATATATATCAGCAATCCTTAATGTGGCAGTGTCTGATCAGAACTACCTGTGAGCAGCAAAAAGGAACACTCAATCCACAAAGTCAACGGGGACTTCAACACACCATTCCAGTCGCCAGGCATCTCCTGGACACATAAACCCACGGACCGTCTCCCGTTAGGCGTCCTCCTCGATGGCTCATATATCCTATATCTTGGCAAACATATGGGGGCGACCTCATGCCCCGTACATCAGTTTCTTCACCTGCCTGCACCACTCTATGTTGTCCTCTCATGTCTACACCGCCAGCTGCATTGCTCAGCCCCACCACCACACCAAGTTCCTTCTAGCTACTTCTGGTGTCACGTTACAATGCATGCATCTGTTCAGAGTCAACTGACATCAGATGCCTAGTTAGACTAACTGGGGGGTGAGCATCAGGGCTCCCGCTAGTGCCATAGAAAGCTTTTCCTGAACCCCATCCTAGAACCGCCTCAACCACGGGCACCCCCATAGCGTGTGACCAAAAGTGCCCTGCTGTCCATACACTGCAGGCAACAATTGGAATCCCACCACTGAATTGCCCAGAGCCTTGTGCATGTAAAGTAGGCCCTTTGCAGCAGCCTTAGTTGAATAAGACAGAGTCCTCATTGTTTTGCCACCTCTCCCGGGGACCTGAATGCCACTCCCCACTCGTCAATCTCTATATGCTCCAAATCTCCCTCCCATCAATCTCGCAACCCCTGAAGTGGGTCCTGTTTGTAACCAAGCAACGTGTAAGCTGTGAGACCTTGTGTCGGCCTAACTAGGCCACCAACACTCGATATTCCAATGAGCTCTTTTCCTTCAGGTTTCGCAGGGGAGGAGATCATCAGACACAAAATCGCTTTTACCTGCTCATAGCACAGAAACTGCTCCCCCAGCATCTCATACGGGTCTTGCAGGTCTGCAATCGTCAGCCATTCCTCACCACCCCACAGGTTCTTCACTTTAGATATGCCAATTAAGAACCAGTCCCTCTACCCAGACACCTTATAGAGTATTGTCACCACCTGAGTCCCACAGCAACATTTCCAATGTCCTAAGTCCCGCCCACCCAATCTGGTGTGCCACACTCTGCCAGCACCACTCCACTGTGGCAGTTGGCTCTGGCAGGGTCAGCATCCTCCCCACCCCGCAGAGGCACAGCACAAAGCCAAATTACTCCGATGCCTGTTGGTCCACCTTCAGGGTCAGCTCCCCCAATTCGCAAATGACCACTCATTAACCAGCAGCAGGCAGGTCTCCCAATAATACAGCTACTGGCCCAGGAGGGCAATTACCTCATCCTCTGGCCGGCGCAACAACGTCCCAAGCGTGAACCTCGCGGTGCCCCCATCCCAGAGAAGACTCCGTACCTCAGCATCTACTGCACAAAAAAAGCAGTCAGAAATCTCAAACAGTGAGTCTTGCACCACATAAAGAAACTTGGGAGATAAACTATTTAGTAAAAGGCCACCCTACCCAATAAGGACAAGGGCAGTTGCGGCCAATGCTCCATGTCACCCCTGAAATTCCACAATATCCACCCAATGTTCCTCTCATAAAACAAGCTACGGTCAGTGGTCACATAAATCCCAAGATACATAAACCTCAGGTCAGAGAAAACCAATTGTGGGGGCCATTCCCTCGCTGTCCAGCAGGACAATGGGTATGCAAGGGATTTGCTCATATTGCTCCAATTGACAGTGATCCCAGAGAAGACACCAAAAGGGTTTCCATAACCCTCAGCAACAAATAGTATGGATCTGCCAAATACAGCAAAACATCATTCACGTAAAAAGAGATCACGTCCTCCTAATTCTCATCCTCTCGGAGGACTTGCATCTGAGCATCCTGGTGGATCTATGGATCGGAGCCTAGCGGGGAATAGCAAGGTGTACTTGAACTGAAGGTGCCGCAAGAGGCTCTTGACCCCCAGAAAAGGCTCATGTTGTCAAGGTATATGCTCTCCCGGCAGTTCCCAATCTGCAAGGGCCCATGCTCCTGGGCTAACTGCAAAACACGGTTGTGATAACTGAAGTTCAGAAACTGAGCCACTATGGGATGAGGGTGATCCTGGAACCCTGTGCAGCATTTCCTCTGAGAACAACGGTGTCACCTTGCCCCCTAGCACCTCAGAGGTCAACCACTGCTCAAAGAACAGCTCCACCGTGGGGCCAATTTGCCTTTTTGGGAATACCCATCAGTCAGACATTGTCCTAAGGGGAGCATCTCTCAGTATCCTTCTTCAGCCGGAGCAGATGCTCCTCATGATCTGCCACTGAATGGTTCAACCACACCATTGTCGCTTCCACTTCCATGACCTGCTCAGCCAGTTTGGAGTAGTCCATCCACAAGATGCCCACATCAGCCACAACTGCCTCAATCTTCTAATAAAGGGCATCTTTCGTGTCACGAATTGCTGCCAGTATTGTGCCTGTGTTTGGCACCAGGTCCATCTCAGAGCTGGTCCGTCCATCGTCTGCCACTATCGTTGCCCCCTTCGCAAACACCCACCCCCCGCTTAGTGCACACCATCTCCAGGAGCCAACAGGCCAATATCCTGTCAAATTACCCACCAGACCCAGGCTGACACCTCAGCCACCACCATCTCTTGAGGAGGCCCACATTTTACGCCCAGTAAAGCTCACTCCCCAGTTTCCAAGATAAGTCCCTGTCAAATGTCCGCATGATCCCCTTCCACCAAACAGTCCAGAAACACAGCAGACATTAGCTAGGGCCTTACCAGATCTCAGGTCCAGGGTTAAGGGGCCTCAGGTGTCTAAGTATACCCCTCACATAGAAGGAAGTGGCCCTTATGGGCCACTTGGATTACTTATAACCACCTCCTGTGCCTTCCCAAGAATGAAGAGCCGGTCAGACAGTAGAGAATTCAAACTTACATGTTTATTAGCAATGCTCTGCAGAGGAGTCCATCATGACCTGCACCCTAAGATGCCTGCTGAGGGACTGACCTCGCCACCATCTACAGTGAATAATAATTCCTCCCGAGAAGCCTCCAACCACGCCCACAATGGAAATCTACCGGCCTGGGACGAACATGAACAAAGAGGCACAGTAGGATGAGCTAACACCTGCCAGATGGGTAAATATTATCAGGAATCCAAGGCCACGGTGCTGGGTCTCAGTTTCTCCTAACATGGGAGCAGAATCTACACATTCAGATAGATATGCGAGGGCAGAATGTCCCATTCATTAGTAAGTTGAGAAACAGCCTTGAACAGAAGAGAAAATAGTAACGAAATACAGTGTTCTGCTGAGACAAGCAAAACGAGTAATGAGGCCTAACTCAGTCACAGTCTAATCAGCCTAATAGGGATTACGAAATGCAAAATGGAGAAACACTCGCTAACTGAAGCCTGCACATTACGGGGATAACTTAGTGGGTTGCATAACATGAATACAAATGGCATCTATTTAGCCACACATTGCTAACCTTATATAGCATGAAGCGAGTGTGTTGCAGGGATGGGAATTTGAAACCTAGCAACTCCGCAGAAAAAGGGGGTCCCAGTCTGCCTCCGAGGGGGCATACTCTCCATTCTGAGAGCACCTCGGAGTCTTGGGGGCCCCACCTGTCTCAGTCCAGCACTGCAGTCAGATCTCCTCACCTCTCCCCTGGTCTGGTATCACGCAGGCCTGCACCTCTTCAAACACTCAGGAACTGATCAAGAGGATTCAGGATGAATGGGCCTCCTCTCTTATCCACCACATCAGGGCAACAACCAGTCCACTGGGCCCCAGCAGCCTCCAAAGCCCCAAACAATAATCCCACCGCCTGTGGGGAGAAATTCTGCAGACCACAACACTGTCCACCACTGTCCACCACTACTTCAGCTGCTTCCTTTGAGTCACGATCGCAGCTCCGCTCAGGCAGCTCCCACAGCTCTTAAATGGCTCTCATGTCACTGCAAAATGTGCCCTGTTCTCACTGACCTTTACGTCTGTCTCTGAGCTCCCAGTCACCTCACCAGGGGCAGCAGCTAATCAAGTGTTTTGGCACAGCTCCAAATCGAAATGTCAGCTGCCACCTGCGACCGGACCTGACACCACATAGCCACCATCTGCACTCTGTGTGGTCAGTCGCTCATGCCTCCTTATGGGGCCCCCCCTACAAGCTCCACCAGGCCTCTCAAGCTCCTAGAAACACATGCTGCTGGCCTTAAACTTTGCTATGCCTCAGTCTCACTAGTTCAGCAGCTCAGCAGCAGCAGTTCTTGGGCCTGTTCCTCAATACATTCAGGCCCCCAGTGCCTTCTGGGATTTGGTAGTAGCGGGACCGGACAGGGATGGATGCTTTAGTATGGCCCATCGCGATACTTGTGTCAAGTCTGGATTACTGTTGTAATATTACCGGGTTGTGAATAGACTCACCCCGACAGAGTTAGACATGTTGGTCCAGCCCACGTTAGGTGAGCGTAGTGGAATGAATAGGCATGACGCGAGGCAGGTTTAGCAGTCCCGAACATGTGAGCACGCGTTAACACATAAATGTGTATGGTCCTCGTTATTCTGGGAAGGTGCGCTCGCACTTTCCATGATCTAGGCCCGCTACCACACCTGCTGCTCCGCTCACCATGGTGCCACCCACTGGCACTACACCATAACATTTGGTGACGAGGGGGCCTGGCTCATTCAGAGCATTCTGTGGTTTCTGTACACCATTCTCACCATGCGCGGTGCTCGTGCCCCATCGTAGTCACGCCCGCTGGCCACCCAGGTGCTCCTTTAGAGCTGCTGCCAACAGAGTGATAAACTACAGTGAGGAGGAAGTGAGGGAAAATAACCCACACCCAGACAATCGCACCAACATGTGGTGGCAATGAACTGAGGCCTACAGAGCTCCCACAGAGCAGTGCATGCGGTCACTCTCCAGAGGCGGACAACTGTAAGAACTACGACAGTGACCACCATAGGGGAGCAGTCACTCTCAGACAGCACCACCACTGACCTGATCCAATGCCAGGCTCAGCACAGAGAGGGACACTGGTGAGCGTGCAAATACCATAGCCCACATTCCTCCAGTAGAGCCTTTTGCCATAGAAGGGGCCTGTCAGCACAAGGCCTGAGATGGAAGGAGTTGGTGGAGTGAGTGCTCCTGTTCTTTGAGGCCACGAAAGTGGTCGTTGCGCAAAAGCGCACCATGCTGCTCCATCTAGGAGGGAGAGACGTGTACAAAATCTCCAAGACTGTGGTGAAAGGAGCACCCAAGACACACCTCACATTCATTGCAGCACTCAATGTGGATTTTGAGCCCATGGGCGGTTCATTTTCAGGCAGGTGAGGAAGCAGCCAGAGGAATCATTGGATGTATTTTATGCGAGCCTAAAGGAGTTGGCAGGCACTTGTGGCTTTCAAGATAACACCGAAGAACTCCGGGGCCAAATTATTCAAGGGTGCGGCTCAGCGAAGCTACGAGAACGGATTCTAGAGGAGGCAGGTAAATCGCTAGCTGACATTCTCACCCTAAGGCAGAAGAAGGAACTCTCAAAAGCACTGGCAGCATATATGGAGGCCACTCTTCAAAACCCGATCAAGATCGAGCCAGTCAATGCCAACACCCCAAATGCCATGTCGCTCTCAAGCAATGTGCGAAGTCCAAGGACACAAACGTGTGGATACTATGGGGGACTGTCTGATCGCCCAGCAGAGTGCCCAGCAAGGGGCAAGAAGTGCACAGCATGCGGGAAGATGAACCATAATATGAAAGCATGTCACTCCAGTAAAGGAAGGTCCAGAGGTCCAATGTCAGCATGATCCTTGAGTTTCAGAAAAGAAGTAGCTTCATGGAAGATGATGACAGAGAGGAACACATGGTCCATTCCATCTTCACTGTAGGGGCAGCATCCCAAACGCAGAGTTGATTTCCATAGTGCCAAGGACTAGTGGCAGGACGTCCCTCCACGGCGATAATCGATATGTGAGCCACCATAAATATAAGGGGCCCGATTCACAGAACTAACTTAAGACAAAATCCTAAACTTACTACCATTTTGGTATTCACATAAGGCACTTACTCATTTTGGTATTCACAGAAGGCACTTACTCATTTTGGTATTCACAGAAGTTAGGAGTCCTAACTTTAGGACTCCTAAATGCCTTCTGTGAATACCGAAAGCCTTAAAATTTGGATTTTTCTCAGTTTAGTAGTAGTATAGTTAGGACTCCTAACTTTAGGACTCCTAAATGCCTTCTTTGAATACCGAAAGTCTTAAAATTAGGATTTTTCTCAATTTAGTAGTAGTAAAGTTAGGACTCCTAACTTTAGGACTCCTAAATGCCTTCTGTGAATACCGAAAGCCTTAAAATTAGCATTTTTCTCAGTTTAGTAGTAGTAAAGTTAGGAGTCCTAACTTTAGGACTCCTAAACTGAGAAAAATCCTAATTTTAAGTCTTTCGGTATTCACAGAAGGCATTTAGGAGTCCTAAAGATAGGACTCCTAACTTCTGTGAATATCGAAGTGAGTAAGTGTCTTCTGTGAATACCAAAATGAGTAAGTGCCTTCTGTGAATACAAAAATGGTAGTAAGTTTAGGATTTTGTCTTAAGTTAGTTCTGTGAATCGGGCCCCATGTCTTCTGACGCCCATGGGAAGATAAGCTCACCACCACAGTTGGCTCCTGGCAAGATCAAGTTCTTCGCGTATGGCCAATCGAAGCCCCTCGTCATCAGAGGCAAGTTCAAGACCACCTTAGACTTTGACCAAAAGGCGGTAGAAGCCCTGGTGTATGTGACAGACGAGTGGCATGGAATGCTGCTATGATGTAGGTCAGCATAGGTCCTTGGCATAGTCACCTTCACATTTGGAATAAGTCACATACTAGAGGAGTTTCCTCAAGTGTCCCATGGTATAGGGTGCCTGTGAGGAAAGGAAATAGATCTCCATATTGACCCTTCTGTACAGTGAGTGGCTCTTCAACACAGGCGCATTGCCTTCCATCCTAGACCTTTGGTGGAGAAGGAGCTAATCAAGTTGGAAGAGGCTGCATTATTGAAAGGTCGTGCAAGAAAACCCAAGCAACCCAATGAAGTGAGAATCTGCGTAGACATGCGACTTCGCAATGCAACAATAAGAAGAGAAAGACATCTGACACCGACCATTGGCGATCTGATTGGTGAGCTAAGTGGGCCTAGCTGGTTTTCAGAGCTTGACCTCTGGTCTAGATACCACCAACTGGCCCTGGATGAACAGTCCCGGTACATAACAACATTCTCCATACATGTTGGTTTACGACGATACCGGAGGTTGAGTTTCAGAATATCCAGTGCAGCTGAGGTCTTCCAGAACACCATCAGGGAACTCTTTGCTGATCTCCCAGGGGTAGTTAATGTCAGTAACGACATTCTGGTATACGCAAAGTCAATACAGGAGCACAACACACAGCTGAGACAAACACTACAAAGAATTCAAGAATGTTGGCTCAACCTTCATCAGGAGAAATGTGAGTTCCTACAGCAGAAACTGCAGTTCTTTGGATACATCTTTTCTGTGGAGGGAGTGGCCCCTGATCCCGAGAAAGTGAGGGATATCAAAGATGCCCTAGCACACACAAATGTGACAGACATGCACAGTGTTCTTGGCATGGTCAACGAATGTGGTTGGTTCATCAAATACCTTTCCTTGCTGACCACACAATTGCGACAGTTGACCAAGGCTTCAAACCCCTGGTCGGGGAGCCCTGAACAAGAGGCAGCCTTTCAGGCAACCAAAGACGCCCTCTCTAGCTCCACCACACTGAGGTATTTCGATCTGCAGCAATTCACTAAAACTGCAGTGGACGCCAGCCCGAGGGGACACGGCGCTGTCCTGATGCAATGCCCCAGAGAAGAAGATGAGTTTGCTCCTGTGGCTTTTGCAAGCTGCTCGCTGACTGCCACTGAACAGAGGTATTCCCAGATTGAAAAAGAGGCCATTGCGATACACTGGGGGTGCCGGCACTTCTATTTGTATGTATATGTGAAACCTTTTCTTGTCACTACTGACCACAAGCCTCTAATTCCACTCTTCATTGGGACTGCATTGAAGCCTCCGCCATGCAAAGAGAAAGGGATGCTTCAGTTGCGAGAGTACAACTGCAGAATCGAGTATCACCCTGGAACGAGCAATCCCGCAGACTACCTGCCTTGCCATCCTCGAGCTGCCATGCCCAGCAAGATGGAGGACACTGAGGAGATGGAAGAGTGTGTCCGCTATGTGGTCGATCAATCTCGCCCGCAGCCCATCTCACTGGGAGAGATATGTCAGCCCACTGGCCAGGACGAGTGTCTGCAGAAAGCTCTTGAAGAGCTGACAACCAACAAGTGGCACCATCTCAAAAGTCAAGGACCGATTCTCACTCTTGAGGAGCAGCAGGGAGTAGAAAGCTTGTACCAAGCGGGACAAGAGCTGAGTGCTGATCCCAACGGTGTTTTCTCAGAGGACCTCGTCTGATCATTCCGATGTCCCTGGTGGATCGAGTGATACAACTGGCCCATGCCTGGCCTCAAGGAATGGTGAAGACAAAAGGCCACCTTCGAACTAAAGTGTGGCTCCCTTTGATGGACGAGAAAGTAGAAGAGTCAGTGAGATCCTGCTCATAGTGTCAAGCGACTGGGGAGCCAAACCCTCCTGCACCAATTGTAACAGAACAACGTCCGGAGGCCCATGGATCTGTGCCAACATGGACTTTGGGAGTCTCCCAGATGGGAGACACACACTGGTAGTGATAGATGATTATTCAAAATACCCTGAAGTTGAAGTGCTGTCATCCCTGACTGTAGGGGAAGTCATACCGAAGCTGGAGAAAGTGATGGCCACCCACGGATTGATAAGAGACCCAAGGACAGACAACAGTCCTCCCTTTTCAGGGACAGGAGTGTGCATCATATATAGTCTCGCTGGGGATTGTCCACGAAAAAATCACGCCCAAATGGCCACATGCAAATGGAGAAGCTGAACGCTTCATGAGAACTTTGAACAAAGTATTTAGAACTGCTTCGGCCGATGCGGACTCTCTGGAACAATCCATTTACTCCTTCCTCAGGGATTGCGGACAGACGCCCCATGCTACCACAGGTAGCACCCCCAGACATCTCTCAATTGGGAGAGTAGTGAATGACTCTATTCCTCATCACCCGCAGTGGGACCCTGAAGCCATTGATGAACAGAATGTGGGTAGTCAGAGAAGACGGTCAAACTACCACATCAGCAGGCAGCACCGAGCAGAGAGATCCCACCTCAAAGTGGGAGATTTATTGTTGGTCCAAGACAGACATCATGGTAGCAAATTCAGGCTGTTATTTAAGAAGGATCTTTGATGCATCACATCCATATGAGGTACGCAAGGCCGGAAAGGGCTGGAGGTCATCAAAAGGATTGTTTCAGCTTTCAAGCGGTTCCACCCTAGTCCAGCAATCCATAAACGTGATGTGAAGGGGGATGCGATGGATTGGGAGGGATGGTCATAAGGAGAGTGTGTGACAGGTGACCCAGCGGCATCTGCTCTACCCAGAGAAACCCCGGGGTCAGCCTATGCCCCCCAGAGTCGCCTGTGAACCCTGTTGCAGACAGAAAGGACAATCCTGAAAGCCGGACCCAGTATAGACTGCGACAAAGCCCTGAACCGTCCAGCAGGCTGAGGGACTATCACTTCTAGAGGAGCACGTGGATAGACTAGGATTCTGGCAGTGGTTTGTGTATGGTGAACATTCTGAGATGGTGGTTTATGCACCGTTGATCTGATAGCTAATGTTTTTCATTTTTGTTTTGGGGGAGGAATGTAGTATTGTCCACCGCAATACTTGCGGCAAGTCTAGCGTACTGTTGTAATATTGCCAGGGGTGTGCATAGGCTCACCCCGATGACGTTTGACATTTTGGTCCAGCTCACTTTAAGTGGGCGGGGTGGAAGAAATAGGTGTGACCATGAGGCAGGTTTAGCAGTCCCGACCACGCGAGCCTATGTTAATACATAAAGTGTGTGGTTCTTGTTATTGAGCAAAGGCGCGCTATCACTTCCCATGATCTAGGCCTCGCTACCGCACCTGCTGCTCCGCTCACCATTGCGCCTCACCACTGGCACTAAAACATAACAGATGCCTCAGGATGTTTCTTCCAGTGCAGCGACAGAGCTACGGTTTAGGCATCCGCCTCCAATGTTGCCTTGGACATGACCCCCAATAAAGCTTTATTCATGGTGGCACATAGGGCAGAGAATTTAAGTTTGGCACAAATACTTAAATTCATGGCTAGTTTCATGAAAGTTACTTGTCCCGAGGATGAGATGGAGTACTGGTGGATGGCAGGAGCATAAGGCAAATGATTTTCAAGTAAGCCTCTATCCTATGGGGCAGCCGATAAAGAGGTTTGAGCCCTGGTCAAAGATGAACTTAATGGGGCCAATGAGGTTGAAGCTATCTGCATGGTTTTTAATAATCTAATGTCACTTGATGGTGAATTTGGATTCACTAGATTGAAAGCTTCTGCAATGATAGTCTCGCCAGGGCAATGCATAACGCAATTGTGTTTTTAGGGGGTATGATGAGGATGAACAGAATCATTTTTAATTTGGTTGTCTCGAGTTGACCTGTTACCTCACATCAAGGGCAACATTCCTGCATGGAAATTGTATAGGTACCCAAAGTAAATGATTAGATAACCCTATAGCATATGATTTAAATGTGAACAGTCAGCACATTTCCTTTGTAGTCACCCTTAACCAATGTTTGGTAATAGTTGAGGTACATGGCTACACTTCAAGAAGAACTATAGAATCAAAAATGTACAAACACATTAAGTAATTAAAATATTATACCGCAGGTTGTACAAAACAATGCAAACACAAATAAAAATGTATTTGAACTAAGGCATAAATCTAAAATCACAGCCATGCAACATAAATATCTAAATGATATTTGTATTTGCAATGAGATTAATTAACTATGAGAATAAAAGAATTTCAGTCTAAATGACCGTGACATAAAGTGATTTCCCTTACACATGGAAAAAGTGTCCTATTCCAGTAACAGAGTTTGAAGAAAATGTAGAAAAAAAGATGGGCTGCCTGATGGCTGTGAGAATAATTTCAACCAAAGGGAAGCCAGAGAGGAACCACTAGAGGCGGGTCTTGGTGAGGGATGGATACCTGCATTGCATCGGTGTGGATTAGTTGATTGGTAGAGGGTCTGGTTCATTACATATATATGTACCAAGGTTCATTATCTCAAAAACAACATGTTGTAGGTAAAATGGCAATACTATTGGGTGTACGGGGTAATAGCGCTCATATGGTAATCACCCACTATTATTCCATTATGTCATACATTCTGGTGCATCCAAAAAGATTTTGGGGAAGGGAACACCCTACTTCCCTAAACTCAATCCAAGGATTGATCAAACACTTATACAGACTTTTCGGAGCACACAGCTTATATAATGCATTTAGCAAATCAAGTGAAAAACAGATTCAAACACAATTCAATTAAGTTCTAATGATCGTCTCCTTTTAATTTCGTTAGTTCCAATCCCTTATGCCAACACGTTTCGCCGTGGTCGGGAAAAACCTACGGCTTCCTCAGGGCTGGAAATAATACAAAATGCACATTTGTAATCACACAATATGGCATTAGTACATGTGCCATAATACCCAACTTATGACAACCATGTGCAGAGGACTATTCAAACCTATGTTTTATGCAGAACAAACTCTATATACATTATCATTTACAATACATTTCAAATATAAATCATTCATATTGCATGATAGAAACATTTAAATTCATCTAATTTGAGGACTTGAATCACCTCGTTTGAAATCCAGCAGTGCTCGTACTGTTGTGATCCACTCTAAATATTTTGCCTGAACCCAAGTGCATGTTAAATTTATATAACCCACGTGCAGGTAAAAAGTAAATTCATTTGCGTCATGTTGGCGCCAATACCTTAGATTTCTCAAGCGCCTTATTGTGTTTCAAAAAAGTGCAAAAAAGATATTGCATAAAATGATTATTCTGACGTTGAGGGATACACGAGGCAAGAATATACTGATTAACATATATGCATATCAATCAATAAAGTCATCACCAAAAATCCTACCTCTAAAAGTATCCGGCCATGTAGTATCCACCCTTTAAATTTCTTTCAAAGTTGGCAATGCTTCAGCTCTAAGCAAACCAATAGTCAACCATTTAATATCCTTCCGTGTAGTATCCACCAGTGAAATCTCTTCCAGAGTTGGAAGTGCTTCTGCTCTAGGCAAACCAATAATCAACCCTTTAGTATCAGTAGTTCACCGGTTAATCAGACTCATATTCGATTAAAACAATTTTTTCCTTTACCTTTCCATAGGATTAACCTCAGCTTATCCTTTCCAAATCATTATATATTGTATTATTGTGGCGTCACTCCCGTAGCGTTCCAATGCTTCCTATTGTTCAAATAAAATATCAAGACGCCTAAAAGTAAACAAAAATGGTATCTTCCATTACTCTAAATCCTCTAAACCTTCCGTTATAAAGCCCGTGTACTGGCAATCTAACCACATCTTACCTATCTGCGCTCACACGTAAACGAACCCGAGCACAGGCGAAGAACACCGTCTTCCGGGTTTACAAGGCTCTTATCAACCTAAACATCAAGAAAGGACTATACTATTCAATTTTGGGCGCCATCTTAACCTAGCGTTGCCTGATTCTCGTTACATGTTCATTCGTTTCTTTTAACTACCCTTCCAAATCCATACTCCGGTAAAAAGCATCCAATTAAGGCACCAAATTCTTCAATTATTTTATGTATGCACTCTTTTGTCCAAACAATTATACTCATTTGTCTGATAGATTTACAGCGCTGATAGCTTTATAGTAATCGAGAAGGGACTCCAGCGCCATCTTAATCTAGTGTGCGTAGCATTATTTAAAATAACACCTACGTCAATGATATATCATGTTTGTATTTTCAACCATTCCTACACCCCGGTACGGTCTAAGTTAATAATGCCCAGCAAAATGAAACTATTGTTATCCATATTTTTTGATAGAAATGGAAAGCGTTTACTCTCTAGTTATGCTTACCATTACTAACCATCAAGACACTATTCATAATACATTAATCCTTAATATTCGTGAAGTAACTTTCCAATACATACACCTATAAAACTGCTAATTGGAGGGGCAGATTACACACCTTTAGATAAACAGATGCAGACTTTCACTTATTATATCAATAACCTAAGAAGTACTGTAATTCCCGATCATAATTTAATCCATCCTCTACTGCTCGCAAGCGCATAATCCATCTTGCCTCGTGTCTCACGTCCAATGTCGCCAAGAGAAAGCACAAAACAGCATACCCTCAAAAGACGTGGATTGGAAGCTTTCATGCAGCTTACTTCAATATGCATTTCTCACGCTGTATCCACAAGGAATTGAGCGCAATAGATTTATGGCCATATGCTTAACAAGAAATAAATCAGAAGTTTGGAAATGAGACCGGTAAACAACTTATGAACTGTCTATATGAGGCTAAACCACAAAGGCGTTTAAGAAAAATGAGTACTACAGGAGGACTTCTTCACACACTCATAAATGCCTTTGTGAATTGACCCCGAAATCTCGAATTCTCATTTAGGGCACCTTCCTTTTTATCTGAATTCATTGCTTAATAATATTCCAGGAGTATTCATATTTTAGATGTTATGGGGTCAATACACAAAGGCAATTATAAGTATGTGAGTTAGTACTGCATAATACTGAAAGTGAACCTGGACTATTGGACCACGAGCATTCATAAAAGCATCTGAAAAGTTCAAACCCAAGAATAAATGAAAAGGAGCAAGACAGTATGATGACAAATCAGAAAATCAATGTTGAAGATGCAAGTGGCAAAAAAGCAAATCTAAATTCCACCCAAAAATGAAGGACCACTGCTATTTCCATAGAATCTCAACAGCATAAGAGGGGTTCATCAGCAAGGCTTTAGTCACTAAAGGTGTCATGAAAAGTTGGCACTAAACTCTTTGAGGAGGTACCATTTCCCAATGAGTTTACAACTATTATGTGTTATCATACCCAGAATGGGGAATAATCAAGTGGATTTGAATTTACCTGGTCACAAAGGTCGTATGACTCAATATTGAGCACACAAATATTATGGTTGAACAATATTGTAACAAAGCTATTAGGAACCATAATATTGGCTATATTAAACCCTTATGGAAATAGGAAACAATATTGACTTAAAAAATATCATCATTCAAAACATTGAAAAACCTGGGACAAGAAAAGCCTATTGTATATGTAAAATAGTTCTTTTAAATCAAGCTTCTCAGATATTTGTCTCTTGTTCCAATACAATTTCTTCAAATAAGTGCCTTCAAGCCAAGCTAACACGTGTTTCGTCCAGAAAGCTGTTAGCCATGGACTTCATCAGGGCTAGAGACAAGAGAAATAACTCAATTGTGGTACATATTTCCAAAGGTTTACAAAGTGTACATATGGTGGGCTTTACTCTATACTAGTCCCATATGTGCATAAAGTAACTTCAAAACTGTGAGATGACAGAACAGCCACATCGTTAGTATACTGAGAGAGGGGAAAAATAAATTTGCTGGAGTATTGTGTAACACCAAGGAAATAAATTAAACTAGTGATCACACAAGAGAGAAAAATGAAAAGAAGGTGACCTAAAAAGTGCACTGTGTAACCCATTCTTAGGGAAAAAGAAATCAAAAAGGTAAACCAAAGTCACAATATAAGTGAAGCTAAATACATTGTGCCATGCTCAATCCCAACGAGTAAAAATAAAAAGAAGGAAAAATTCCATAAGTGCTAAAGCAAGCATCAAATGGAACATCCGTGGGGAAACTAACAGTGCATCCACAAAGTAAAGAGACACCCTGTCCTGGTAAGTAACACTTACCAATGTTGTAAAAATCTAATTTGAAGAAAAGAGAATCTAGTTCGAAATAGGGTCAAGCGCTTCCTCTATGATCCTAAAAAATCAAATATAAATTATGAGATTAAATAGTTCTTCTCAAGGGATACAGTCTTTATCAGTACAATAATATATAAGCTAAATAAACTAATCCTATCTAATCTTGAACTTACTCCATCAATAATATTTATTTATTGGCTTTAGAATAGATGTCTTTCTTTTTCTCCTTTATATAGATAGTGACATAGATTTAACCCGGTATGGTTCCTCGTACATTGCACTATTTTACGGTCTATTGAGAACCTACGGGGTCTTTCTTATATATAATTCAGCAACACTATTTGTGCTTTGGCACTCTTAACAAAAAAACAAAAACAAAAAATTGTTTTTGCTTTTTATTCTTAATTAGTGGTTTATATATACCCGTATTTGGGTTACCAAGATTTGCATCAATTTTAGGTTTCTTTAGGACATATGGTAGTCCCTTTTTGAATTCCAGGGGTTGCTTGAACAATTTGTGTAATATCACTGCTAGACCCCTGCAAGCTAGCTTTTTCCCATGATATGAGATAGGATTAGTGTATTTAGCTTATATATTATTGTACTGATAAAGACTGTAGCCCTTGAGAAGAACTATTTAATCTCATAACGTATATTTGATTTTTTAGGATCATAGAGGAAGCGCTTGACCCTATTTCGAACTAGATTCTCTTTTCTTCAAATTAGATTTTTACAACATTGGTAAGTGTTACTTACCTGGACATGGTGTCTCTTTACTTTGTGGATGCACGGTTAGTTTCCCCACGGATGTTCCATTTGATGCTTGCTTTAGCACTTATGGAATTTTTCCTTCTTTTTATGTTTACTCGTTGGGATTGAGCATGGCACAATGTATTTAGCTTCACTTATATTGTGACTTTGGTTTACCTTTTTGATTTCTTTTTCCCTAAGAATGGGTTACACAGTGCACTTTTTAGGTCACCTTCTTTTCATTTTTCTCTCTTGTGTGATCACTAGTTTAATTTATTTCCTTGGTGTTACACAATACTCCAGCAGATTTCTTTTTCCCCTCTCTCAGTATACTAACGATGTGGCTGTTCCGTCATCTCACAATTTTGAGGTTAATTTGTGCACATATGGGACTAGTATAGAGTAAAGCCCACCATATGTACTCTTTGTAAACCTTTGGAAATATGTACCACAATTGAGTTATTTCTCTTGTCTCTAGCCTGGAGGAAGTCCATGGCTAACAGCTTTCTGGACGAGACACGTGTTGGCTTGGCTTGAAGGCACTTATTTGAAGAAATTGTATTGGACCAAGAGACAAATATCTGAGAAGTTTGAATTAAAAGAAGACTATAACACAGAACTGACACTTGGACTTTATTCGATGCTTTAACTTTTGAGCCGTTTTTCTCGGTTTACCTTTTCTGTAATTATACTAGGTGGGCATTGTCCATTAATTACGACGCAAGGTGGTCGTTGTATGGTCCACCTTGGAGCAGTGGCTCTAAGTAGGATATCTATTCCAACTTTAAATTACCACTTCCCTGCGCAGAATTTCCCTACCACTGTTCATTTTGTTGTTTATATATGTAAAAGAGTGTTTGTGTTGTGTTGGCTATCAGGAGGATTTGCTAACTTTGATCTAAATCTTTTTCTAAGTTTAAATAGGTAGAGTGATGGAAAGATCCTATTTCCATGATTATTCAGCATCTGATTTAGGTCTATCACTAGAGACATATTGTAAGGGTGAATAAATGGTAAAAGTGTTTTGGTTTTGTGTGTAAATGATCATCAAGAGTATTGTGAGGGGTTGAAGTGGGTGAAGAGGTGAATTTGAAATAGGCATGTATATGGGAAATGATGTTCTGTTGAAGGGAAAATTTGTATCAAAATGAGGATGGAAGGCCAAATAGTGCTTGGGCTTGTGAGAAAGAAATAAGTGAGCCTTGACTGAACAATTGATTAACCCAAATTAGCCCTTTGGTCTTCCAAGTTTGCCAGTAAATAGGTCTATTTTTCAGCTGTAAAAATTGGTTATGCCAAATAAAGGATCCAAGAAAAGTACGTTAGTCTTTGGGAGAGTATAATATCAAGGAGGGTAGTAATTTACATGTGTTTTTGAAAACTGGAGTGGAGACCTTTTGAGGCTTGTGCATTATTGTTAGGTATTCGTAAAATGAAAAAGGCAATAGGAACGGACGTTCCAAATCAGCCCACAGTGGATTGTATGTTGGAGAAGGATAGATCCAATGAGCAGATTGCTTTAGTAAAAATGCTATGTTAATTTTGGAGAAATCAGTGAAATTCAATTCACCTTCAACCTTAGGGCGTTTTAGTTTGATTAAAGGCATACAAGGCCTTTTATTATTCCAAAGAAAAGAGGATAGTATGGAATACATTTTTGTTTAAGACTTAAGAGTAATATTCAATGGAATGCTACAGAAAGTATGAAGAATAATGGTTGCGAATATCACCTTAATAGCGTCAAGTCGGCTCCACCAAGATAGGTGTAAGGGATGCCATCTACCGGTTAGGGAAGTAATTTAATGAATGCAGTTGTCTATATTGATGAAGTAGTAAGGGATTGGGTGAATTGGAGGTCAAGATATTTAATTTGTTTTGATTGCCACTTAAAGTTAGATGATGAAAAAGCATGTTTAAATGTGAATTTATTTAGAGGAAATATTTCACATTTGTCATGGTTTAATTTATAGTCAGATACTGAGGCATAAGAAGTGACTTCGGATGAAAAAGCTGGGAGTGAAGAGCAATGTTTTAATATAAAGCATAAAATAATATCACCATACGCAGCTATTTTAATATGTTGAACGTTGTGAGTGAAGCCATGTAAATCTATGCTTTGACTGTGCCGAGATAAGAATAGTTCTAAGGCCAAGTTTAACAGAAAAGCAGAGAGGGGACAACCTTGATGAACTCCTCTGCTGAAGGTGAAATATGAGAAAATCAGCTCATTTACACAAATGGCAGCTTGGGCAGAGGTATATAGAAGAGAAGTTAAAGTAATGATTTGAGGTCCAACACCAAACAAAGTGAGAGTGTGAAATAAAAATGCCCAATTCACATGATCAACAGCTTTTTCAACATCTAGATCAATGCCCTTCAAAGATACCGACGTAACAGCAGATACAGAGATAATATCAAAGAATAGGCGAGTGTTGTCTGATATGTACCTACCTATAACAACACTTCATTATTCCTTTCCCAAAGATCAGGAAGGAAGAGTTGTAAACCTGGAGGATAAAGCTTTGGAGAAAATGTTATAATCTAAGTTAAGAAAAATAGGTCTATACTTTTGCAGTAGTGTGGGTCTTTCCCCTCCTTTGGTGTAAGACAGAGTAGTGCATCTAGCAAAGAGCATGATGAATTAGAAGAGCTAGTAAATGAATGAGTAAGGGTGCATAATTTGGGAATGTGTGAGCTGTAACAATGTGTAAAAATTCAGCTGTGAAACCGTCTGATCCCGGAACTGTATCTTTGTTGGAAGAGAGAGCAGTGCAAGGTGAAGTTCTATGTGAGTAGTGTCCATTTATATGGTGAAAAATTAATTTGGGAAGTGTTCAGTTTTTTTAGTACAGGTACTATAAGATGTCGGGGTCAGAGGGGATATGATCTGGTGTGTATAAATTGTTGTCACTTTTTAAAAAGTGGGTTAACACGTCTGAATCTTTATAGTGGGTCATGTCGATGTCATCTATGATTGATTTGATTTGTAATTTGTTGTGCTTGATTACAAGATAATTTGCAAGTAGTTTCCCAGATTTGTTTTGACCTCCATAGAATTTAGCACTTTATTTGAGAAGGTAAGAGGATGCTTTTTCGGTGGAGACCTTGTTAAATTGAAGCTTAGCATTAATGAGTTGTTGTAAAGATTGTTGTGTGTCGGAAGTATAGTAATAGTGTTTGAATAATTCGATTTCTTTAAAAATTTGTTTAGACTAGTTCTGAGAAAGCTTTCTTTTTTGTATTCAAAGGTAATGATAACTTCTTGAGCCTCAGGGCTTGAATGCATCTCATATGTTGTGAAAGGTAATGGCATTAGTATGATTAAAATGAAAATATTTATGAACAACAGCAAGGAGTTATTAAATTGCTGCCTTTTGGGAGAGGGGGATTTAGGCAAAATGTCCAAATGTATAGTGACAGGAGCATGATCAGATACCAAGATGGAACCAATATCCGCGTAGTGTAAGGACTTAGTGAGAGGATGGGTGTAGGAGGCTGGCTTAGTATACGGTGCACACCTATTTAAGTGAAGCGTTCCTATCTATATATGGTTACCATGGAGAGAGAAGAAAGGGAGTTGATAAAACCAACTGTACGTGCCCACCAATTATTAAAAACATCTCCTACAATGGAACCATATTTGATTGTGGTAACTAACCCAAACCACCGCTTCCTTCTGACAAGATTTAAGTTAAATCAGCTACACTTCCTTCTTGCTGATCCTCCGGGTTGGAGAAAGGTGGAGGACCTGGGTGTATGCTCTTGTGATAACTTTTCTGTGCAGGACACAATACATTTTATCTTTTTCTGTGAGCACTTTTTGCACGTACGGAAGCGTTTTATTCTCCCAATCCTAAAAGACAAAGGCATTTCACAAGGAAAACCAGCACTTATGTATTTACAGTTGCTGTCTAATGTCTGGGAGATTTTAAGCATAGCAAGTTTTCTTATTGCAGCAACTAGGATAAAGAAGAAAAAATGAGTGATTTTTATGACCTTGACCATATTAATTAATTTTAATGAATTAAGGATTTTATGATGTTATACTCTAGGTTGTTTTTCACGAATCATTTCAAAATTTTTAAATTGAGTAATATCTCTGTTGACAATTAATATTATAGAATATGGGGAAAAACACTGAGATTGATTTTTATGATCTATTTTATATTAATTGACTTTTATGTATCATGGTTTTCTACAAATATCATATTATAGATGGTTTGTCCCTGACTAATTAATGTTATGTCCTGTGTAAAAACCTTTGCTGCTAACCAATATTTTATCAATTTTAATCTTGCGTATAGTATGCTTTTATGGTTTTAACTAACCGAATAAAGTACTTTTGACTGACTGACTGAAGTGAAGCACCTTGCAGTAATCCAGACAACCCTTATGGAGATTGTAGGGGTATTAGACAACCTTAGAAAACCTTCTAAGTGGTACCTGTGGAGAGCAGCCTTCAGGCTTATCCAGAATCAGTGTTAAGCAGCTTGTTTTACCAGATCTAATCATGTAGTTTAAGTTAAACAAAAAAGAACCACACAGTGTAGTTATAAAAAAAGTCTATTTATTACAAAACACTCATTAACACACTGGTATATCTCCTACCCGGAGATATCAATACAAATACACAAGAATACTTCAACTGCAAGAGGTAAGTAAGCACAATACACAGTTGTTTCCGGGGAAGACCACACCATATAATAAATAATAAAGTAGAATAAGAACTGTGACCAAAGTAGGGACTTGGACCAGGAGATTCAGAAGTGCTAGGGACACCAGGAACCACCCAAGGTAAGTACAAAGGAACCACACAGAGGCTGTGGGCAGAGTGGAAACTCAGGTGCATACTTAATAGAAGTTAATGGGAAAGTCGGGGTTGCAGTTTCGAAGAAGAAGGACCCTTCCCAATGGACCCTGAAGAAACCCTGTGGAAGACAGAAGGTTGGAGAGTAACCCCACCCGTGGATATCCCAGGAGCCAGGATACCCACAGAAGGGAAGCAGGATGCATAGGTGCAAATTGACATCAGAAACCCGTAGACCACAATGGAGGACTTCAAATAAGATGATGCTGGCCAAGACTAAGCAAGAGTTCGGTGGCATCCATGGGTGGATTTTTGAAGAGAAGAACCTGCAAGCAGAGGGACAGAGTATTTAACCCTCAGACGTGACCAGGAGGCATGCCCACTGCGGTCGGACATTGCAGGAGTGATGACGGTGACCTTGTCATTGCAACTGTGAGGACCAGGTGATGCTGGAGGAGACCAGGAGCTGTGCATAAGCTGTCCCACATTGGAAGTCCAGAACCAGGGGGTCACAGTGTCCAACATGAGAACAAACAAGCCTTAGCAGCTGCAACATATGTGGAAAGCGAAGGAGGAGCACCGTTGGGACCAGCACTGTCCAAGGGACTCATCACATGCAGGAGCGTCAGAGCAGGCCCCAAGCAAGCAGAAGAGCCCACTGAAGCAGGAAAAGACCCTCAAGAGGACCCACAGGGGGAAGGCACAGGAGTTGCAAGCAGACCACAAGCAGCTCCCCAAAGAAAAAGGCCCACGGTGCAGAGGATGTGGGGAGGAAGAGAAGCTGAATGCTGGATCTTATTGTAGCCCAAAGATCTCTGGAGTGCTGAGCCAACAAGCCTTGGCAATGGCAAGTCGACATAAGGCACAGGGGTTTGGTCCCAGCGGTTCTGACAAGGGATACTGAACTCCAAATTGCAGAGAGGACAGGCCAGGTCTCAAGGGAGTTGAAGAACCACCACCTGTGTTGCTGAGCCTTTTGAAGTACATAAGACGTCAAGAGCAGCAGACTGGTCAGCTGCTTTGCGGTGCCTAGAGAGGCAGGGGAGTGACTCCTTCATTCCAAGGTAGATTACTTCAGTTGTCCTTTATGCACACAGGGCTGTTGGGGATCCTGAATGAAGCACAGACATGGACAATGTAAAAGACATGAAGGACAGCGAGATGAGGAGCAAAAGGAGTCTTCCTTGATGCAGTTTTGGTTCCAGGTGAAGTCCAGCGAAGTCCAAGTGTCTAGACGGTCGAAGAGTGACATGGTTTCAGGCTTGAGTCTTGTCCCATGATGAATCTGAGGATCTACCCAAAGGTAAACCCTTTTATACCATAAAATAGGGGTTAGGGTGACTCAGGGTGTCCCTCCTAGAGGAGGGCCTGGAGAGAGAGGGATACTCCGATGTCCTTTGTCCAATTTCACACCAGAGCAGGAGCTCCCTAAACTGGAGTATGCAAGAAGGGAACCAAATGTGCCCTTCAAAGCACTCTGGTGGTGCTGGAAAGCACCCCTAACTGAGCCCAATTTCCTAAGTCCTGTCTGGGAGCAGGTCACACCTCCCTGTGACAGGAAACCTATTGTTCTACCTTCCCCTGCTTGGGCTCTTCCCAACAGCAGGAGGGCAGAATTGTGTCTGGGGTCGGTAGAAGCACTAGCTTGCTTGCAGACTCTGGAAGGCTGTTACCAGGAGTACTGGGGGCTTCCCTGAGGAACCCCCAGTGCATGTAATCATACCTCGAAAACCGGTAATGGTATTGGGGTGTGATTTCAACATGTTTGATACAAACCATACCCAGGTGCGGCACACCACTATATATGTTATCCATCGTATGATTTCGGATGGCCATTATATGTATGAAAATGTTTGACAGCACTTACAAAGCCTGGAGAATCAACTCTGGGGTTTGTTGGGGTGTCCTGCCCATACAGGGGCATGCTCACACCTATAAATCAGCACCCTGCCCTCAGGATTGAAAGGCCTTCTTTTGCGGCGACTGAAAGGTTTTAAGTGTAAGGACCTCAGATATAAGAAAACGTACATCTTTCGTAAATAGTGCTAGCACCAGCTTACACAGGCTGAAATGGCAGGCCTGTAGTCACAGTTGAGTGGTCTATCATGGGGGGCATAATACATGCTGCAGCCCACGGGAGACCCCTGATGTACCTATGCCCAGGGCACCCAAGTACTATATACTATGGACTTACAGTGGTACACCAGTAGCAAATTGTGGAGATATAAAAATACTTACCATGTCAAATTTAGACAGGAAGCACATTGACTGGGGTCCTTATTAGCAGGATCTCAGTCGGACTAGTCAAAAAACACTGACACCAGCAAAAAGTGGGGTTAACCATGCTAGAAGGACCCCACCTTCCTACAATGGGAAATAAAAATATAATCAATTTGAGATTGTGTATGATGTACCAGGGAAAATATGAATGCTCTTGTAGTGTGGGGGGGGGTTGTACAGCTGGTAGGCATCTGTTAAGTGGCATTGCTGCTGGACAGCATGTACAAATGCTTTTTGTGATTTGTTAAGGATATATAATGTGATGAGGAGGGTCTGTCGAGAAATGTAACAACAAGTTGATTATAGTGGCCTGCTAAACCTAAGTTATTGTTAGGGTTTTATAAACATTTCTGGTGCATAGTAGACCAAATCTCACAGTTTCTGGGGGATAGTAGACCAGACCTCAGAGTCAGGAACATTAGGATCACATACATTAAAAAGAACAATAGGAACTTTATGAATGAATAATTTGATCAATAACCACCTTCCCTCTGCACCAATTACCTGAGACACCAGCTGAGCATGAAGGGATTCCTGGCAAATAAATATAACTCCATGTTTTTTTACCAATTGCTGGTGAGAAGAATAGTTCGCCCAGCCACCATTGTTGTAATTTCGAAAATTAACTCTCTGAAAGATGTGACTCTTGTAAAGAAAGCAATATTTACATTAAGTTTTAATAAATGAGTCAAGACTCTTTCATTTTGATTGAGGACATCCAACATAGTATATGAGGATATAAAAGAGAACCAGGCAAGTAAGAAGAAAATTAGAATTATGAGACAGAAGTAATACAATGTTAAGTCCAGTATAATGTAGGGAAGTCAAAAAGAAGGGGAGGGAAAAGAAAACATAGAGAGAAAAATAAAGTGTGTTGAACAAGGAAAAAAGGGGTACAACCAAAAAAGTTACAAAAAAGAGAGCCATACCTAAAAATCCTTTAATGAGGTTAGAACCCCATGGAAAAGACGGCATGTCCGGTTCTCTGAGAGGAACATGGTGCAGGAAGGGTAATAGGATATGGAACGGGAGATGAGTACAGGCCCACAAGGGGAACCAACGCCCGTAGGAAGAAAACATTAAGGTAATTCAACAAATCAAAATTCTTATAAGCTTCCAGCATTACACCATTGCAAGATTGAACTGAGAAAACAGTAATAAGCACTTAACAATACCATAAAAGCTGAAAAATTAAGATGTGAAACATGTCAGAGTAAATGCAAAAGATTCATTTGAAGAGTTAGTAGGCTTAGTGATGTTCATAGACTCTACACTACAAGTTGCGAGGGAAGCCTTCAGATGACAAGGGACTTCATAGGTTCTCATTTTGTTATGGTAGGTGACTCTAAAGAGGCAAGGGTGAAAGTGCCTAAAATAAGAGCAAAGAGAGAGATGAGTTGGTGCATGCTTAAGATTTTGCTGATCTGCGGTACTTTTAGTGTATTCCTTGGAGAAGTAGATATTATGACCTGACAATGAGATATGTTTGAGCTGTTTGGCAGCGGAAATTACCTGCATTAATTGTGTGAGCTCCAAAAAATAGAGTATAACTCCTCTGGGTTTTTGCAAGTAGTAGGGACCATGTTCAATTGTGTAGACAGTAAGGATTTAAAGAATGAGAGATGATTTGTTCCTTCTGACCCCTCAGGAGACCAGAAGTTGTTCCTTCTGTGTCCGTTTTTGAGGTCTTTGACCTGTCTCTGTATGGTAGAGACCTTCATTTGAAGAGAATGGTTAACATCGTTTACCACAAATCCTTTTCCCTGCAGGCAATTACAACGTGGTTGTTTCAACAACAGCGTTGTAACAATGCATACCTTTATTCTGTAAGTCAGAACAACAACTTGTGGAGGAGGCAGAAGGTGTTGGATTTAAAATCCAACACCTTCCCAACTGTTGCACAAACTGGAGTTGGAATAGTAAATTACACTATTCCAGCACCCAGCACCCGTCCTAGAACAAGTCGTTGTTACGACTTGCGGGGTAATAGTATGCGTTGTTACAATGCAGTCGTTGTAACAACCGCATTGTAGTTGCCTGTGGGAAAAAAGCATAGATTGTAAGGAGGCATATTCGAAGAGAATTCACTATGAGAGAGGTTGCATTCAAGTTGGTGATCTGCTGTTAAGCAGTGGATAATCGTTATACCATATGAGACATCTGTCACTGAGGGTTTGGAGTTTGCTATGGTTTTCCTCCATGTAGTTCAAGAACCTGTTTTCTACCAGTAGAAGATCCATTAAGTCCATAGAATGAGACTTTGTAGGAAATAGTGGGTCTTTTATAAGTCTTTAGATTGATGCCTTACTTGGATTAGGTTGTAAAGAAATGGTGGCAGATGAAAAGGAACAAGCAGAGGTAGAGCACTTATGAGACAAGGAGTCTTCCAATGCGATATATGGTGAGGGCACAGAAGAGCGTTTGAAAAATCCACCTGAGGTTTTTTTTTTAAGTGTTTCTAATCTGCCCATAAACAGGAACCATTGCCAGAATGAGTAAAAAAGCAGATTAAACACTGATGAGCACCAAATAGAAAAGACAACGAGGCCACAAGAAGGAACCCAGCTAACTGAGGCAAGAAATCATGCAGCAGGGAAAACTTTGTTATGAATCCCCACAAGATATTAGAATTTTAGCATAGGTTTAAGCAGAAATCCCCATAATATGCAAAGGAATTACCACAGCGCCTAGCCGGAAATCAGTTCCTGGTGAAGAAGGCCAGAGAGAAATTCAATTAAGGTGCGTCCAACCGCACCTTTTGTATTCCGGTCTTTGTAAAATGGCAGGTGCATTTTATTAATTATATATATTCAAACGTATAAAAATATGAAAAAAGAACACACAATGTATGGTAAAATAGCACATCCAAACTACACAGCACTATTTAAAAATACTAAATATTAGTACGATAGGAAAAAATCACACTCTACTTAAATATCTTCATTATAAAATATTTATCTATCCCCCCCGAACATTATGAATTTAATAAATATTTCAAAAGTACCTAAGGTCATTTTATAGTGTGTTTAGTAGAAGTAAAATGGCACTATTAACAAATGCTGTTCATAAACCAACATGCAAAGACATTCACCTTGCCTATCTTTTTTATGTGGAGATCTCCACAAGGCTGCTGAGATCTCTGCACATGTATGTTTTATTTGAAAATATGGGGGTACAGGGGTTTGGCTGGAAAATGGTGAATACATTTTGTCTAAAGAAGATGCGTTTTGTGAAGAGTAAGGAGGAGTTAAGAAAGGACTATTGAGAGGTTTAGGGGACACATGCTCCCAACCTCAAAAGAGTAAAGGGCTGATTTTAATTTTGGTGGAATCGGTCCCACTGTCTCTTTTTTGGTGGTCTTCCCACCCTCGGACTTGGCGGTCCGCCTGCCCTACGTAGTTGTTGGGCATTTCATAGATGAAAGACTACTGAAAGGTCACTGCGGTCCCACCATTACCTCCAGGAAATTTCGATTGTGTTGACAGGAAAAAGCAGCTGCCAGAGGGAAGACCGCCAGTTTCTCTGCTTGGCAAATCATGATGTGCCTCCCGCCGGCGCTACTGTGGCAGGGAAACCCCCACATCTGAGTTGGTGGAATGGAATGCATATAATGCACAAACTCATCTTTACTCACCTTCCCACTTCCTCTTTCATCATGGACTCAATCCCACATGTTCTGCCTCTGCTGCTGCTGGATGACCTTCTTTGCCAGAACGGAAGCTAACCTCCCCCTTTGCCTGTAACCTGTTTTCACTTGGCTGTTCACATATGCTCCGGACTTGTGCATTGTGGAATCACACAAGCTATAACATACCAATGTGCAATGCATATGTCATTAATGTTGGCATTTAAGATATTTAAAGGAACACACCTCTACAATCACATTTTGTTCAGAAATCAGGTGCCAACTGCCTTACATATAAATGACACTAGCACAAAAAGAATATCAAATCACAAATCTGAAACTCACCATAAAAATATGTGGAAATACAGTGCAAAAATTGTCACATAAAACACATATGCATCAAACATAATTGGGATAAGTGAAATGTAGCCTCATGTAGAAATTGGCAATGGCTGTCCCAGATCTGAACACTCTACATATTCATCCATGTAATATTTCCACTTGTCTAGTGCAAGTCCTGTATTGCATACAATTCGATTTTGCACATCATATTACAAGGTGAAATGCATATGTGTACTAATACACCTGTAGTAAAATATGCTTAAATAATGTCTCAACATCTATTTGTAGGTGCAAGTGCTCATTAATATGTTGAATAGCTGCGCCTAATTTCAAATCACCATCACATACCATGTAAACCTGTGTATGCACTTTACAAGGCAGACAATTAAAAGTATGTAGTAGTTCCTGTTAGCATGGTAAAGAATATTAGGCACTACTCCTTTTACACTGAACCATTGCCCGTAATCTAACATTTGCAAAGGAAAAATAATGCCAGGGCAAACTTGTTGAAAATAAAAATTGTGATTTAATCACTATGAGATAAGTCTCTCAAATAGTGTTTATCAAGTCAAATATCAGTACCAATGGTGTGCATCAACTTGCCTCCAACTGCACTGCCAGGGGAACCTCCCTGAGATGGGCATATAGTGAGCAGAGCAGGCACCTCAAAGATCTTACTTGGGAGTGGAGTGGTTGGGTTTGGGAGGGGTGTCCTTGGGTTTGGGAGGGGGTGGGTTTGGAATGGGTGGTCTTGTGTTCGGGACGGGGATGACTTGGGCAGAGGTGGGTTTGCTCTAGGGATGGCGGCCTTCCCCTTTTTAGGATTCCAATGAATAAAGTTTATTTTGTTTGAACATTATTTTTTCATTTTTATTTACTATAATATATGTAGGTATTTTTAATAAGTATTTAACATTATAAAATGTTTTTATTTTTGTTCACATTTTTAATATTAAATATTTTTTTTATATTAAACTGACTGGAGTGAAAATAGTATATTTTATCCCTCAACTATCCAACACTTTCCCTACTCTTGCACTATCTAGAGTGGGAATAGTAATTCTTACCCCTCGGCTATCCAACACTTTCCCTACTGTTGCAGTCACTGGAGTGGGAATAGTAATTTTTACCCCTCCACAATCCAATACTTTCCCTACTGTTGCAATCATTGAAGTGAGGATAGTAATTTTTACCCCTCCGCTATCCAACACTTTCCCTACTGTTGCACACATTGGAGTGGGAATAGTAATTTTTACCCCTTCTGTCGTGTAGTTCCTATAAAAACTTATACCGGATCTACACATTCGGATAACATACACTGTAGGACTGGTGTCAGACTGATTCTATACACCCCCCCTGGATATGTTGGTCTTCTGTATCAGCTAGCTCACAGTGCCACTAGAATCTCCTCCTACCAAGGAGAGAAAAGTTCTTGGCAACCTTCGAACCTGACAGCCCTGATCCCTCAGGACCGTGGAAGCAATATACTACCTTTTGTTCAGTCACTTGTGCTTACTTAGGGGTCTATCAGCATGGCAGTCGGAAAATCACTTCGACCGCCATGTCCAATTATTATGCTCCGCAGTGGAAATCCGACCATGACAGTCGGACAGCAGCGGTTAACATTGTGGCGGGCGGTGCTGCCAGCAGCACTGCTACGATGTCCAAACAAGCATGTCCCGAAAGTCCCTGCACTGTGTTGAAGGCACTGCACAGTACAGGGACACATAGGGGGGTACCATGGGTACCCCCCAGTGCACCCACACACCCCCAACATATTGGGGGTCTGCAATGGACCCCCGGAGACATTCTCTGCATGCCTTTCCATGGCGGTTCCACCGCCGTGGAAGGCTGGCTATCGCCGGCAACATAATCGTGCCGGTGGTGCTTGGACCTGATCCGCCACCATTGTAGCGGTCCAGCTCCGCACGCCAGGCAAGCGGGCGGACTGCAACCGGCGGAAAAGTGGCGGGCGGAAAATCACACCGCTGTGGTCACAACCGCAATGCTAATCGGACTGGCGGTGTTCAGGGCTTCGATGGTGGGTGGAGGTCTGCCGCTGGTCCGGCGGTTGCTACCACCTGCCCAGTAGAGGACATCCACCCTTCATCCTAATGGACCCCTTAGTCTGTCTCTGAGAGATGCACTGAATAAACAGTCTGGGCGTTTTCAATAAGCATTTATTGAACAGTTGTTATTCTGGTGTAAAATAGATGAGCTGCAACAACCGTCAGACAGTAACAGATATAAATGATTAGAAGCACTATGAAAGTAAAAGGATGATAGAGTTCTACCATCTTCGAGAATCATGAATACCTACGAGTATATAAAATACATGACAATAAAAGTGAGTACTCCTTAACTAGTTGTACCTAAGCGTACTTAGCATGTGTGTAGGTGTTAAGCCAACAATTCCTCTAGCATAAAGGCAACCCCAATACCTGAATTGAGAAACTGTGGGACCCCCATCTTGGTCTTGGGTTGGACACCCCGCGAGGGGTGTTAGACCACTGCGAGCTGGAGCGTCTCGCCTCAGTGTATTGGCCGGGAAGTCCTGGGGCCCGATTCACAGAACTAACTTAAGACAAAATCCTAAACTTACTACCATTTTCGTATTCACAGAATGCACTTACTCATTTTGGTATTCACAGAAGACACTTACTCACTTCGGTATTCACAGAAGTTAGGAGTCCTAACTTTAGGACTCCTAAATGCCTTCTGTGAATACCAAAAGTCTTAAAATTAGGATTTTTCTCAATTTAGTAGTAGTAAAGTTAGGACTCCTAACTTTAGGACTCCTAAATGCCTTCTGTGAATAACGAAAGCGTTAAAATTAGGATTTTTCTCAGTTTGGGAGTCCTAGAGTTAGGACTCCTAACTTTACTACTACTAAACTGAGAAAAATCCTAATTTTAACGCTTTCGGTATTCACGGAAGGCATTTAGGAGTCCTAAAGTTAGGAGTCCTAACTTTACTACTACTAAATTGAGAAAAATCCTAATTTTAAGACTTTTGGTATTCACAGAAGGCATTTAGGAGTCCTAACGTTAGGAGTCCTAACTATACTACTACTAAACTGAGAAACATCCTAATTTTAAGGCTTTTGGTATTCACAGAAGGCATTTAGGAGTCCTAAAGTTAGGAGTCCTAACTTTACTACTACTAAATTGAGAAAAATCCTAATTTTAAGACTTTTGGTATTCGCAGAAGGCATTTCGGAGTCCTAAAGTAAGGAGCCCTAACTATACTACTACTAAACTGAGAAAAATCCTAATTTTAAGACTTTCGGTATTCACAGAAGGCATTTAGGAGTCCTAAAGTTAGGACTCCTAACTTCTGTGAATACCAAAATGAGTAAGTGCCTTCTGTGAATACCAAAATGAGTAAGTGCCTTCTGTGAATACCAATATGGTAGTAAGTTTAGGATTTTGTCTTAAGTTAGTTCTGTGAATCGGGCCCCTGGTCTCCTCTGCCTATCTTAGCAAGATGTGATGTTTGTATACCCATAGGTCTCCCTGAGGGTTCTACCTCACTGTATTAATTTGTCAGACTTAGGATGACATCGGGAATTAAGTGTGTACAAATATACTATACAGGAGAAGTTAGCCCTGCTGTTCTTCCAAGAATCCTCATGTATAATGAATGAGGTTTTTACCAGGGCAACTTCCACGTTCTGAATGCAGTGTCGTATTTAGGTAAAAGGTCAGTCCCCAAGAACTGTTATGTATGTAATGTAGTGAAGAATTTAGGTAAAGGGTTATGATGTTACCCGAGCCTAAATTCGGGTACCTATATGGAATATATCACTCCGCTATCCAACACTTTCCCTACTGTTGCACTCACTGGAGTGGGAATAGTAATATTTACCCCTCCGCTATCCAAAACTTTCTCTACTGTTGCAATCACTGGAGTGTGAAATGTAAGTTTAAATATGTTTTAAATAGTTTAGGTTTTAATTTATGATAGAATGTTTTTTAATAGATTTTATGTTATTGGTAAAAGTATATGAATATTTCTTTATTTGTTACATTTTTATATCATTTTAACATTTTAAAGTAAATCAAAATTAATAGTTTATTAATTTTTACCCCTCCGCTATCCAACACTTATCCCAACTGTTGCACTGATTGCAGTGGGATTAGTAATTTTTACCCCTCCGCTATCAAACATTTTTCCTACTGTTGCACTCATTGGAGTGGGAATAGTAATGTTTACCCCTTTGCTATCCAACAATTTCCCTACTGTTACACTCACTGGAGTGGGAATAGTAATTTTACCCCCCCTGCTATCCAACTCTTATCCCAACTGTTGCACTGATTGGAATGGGATTAGTAATTCTTACCCCTACCCTATCCAACATTTTCCCTACTGTTGCACTCATTAGAGTGGGAATATTAATGTTTATGCCTCTGCAATCCAGAACCTTTCCTACTGTTGAACTGACTGGAGTCTGAAATTTAAGTTGAAAGATTTTTGAATAGTTTAATATTTTAATTTATAATAGAATTATTTTTTAATAGATTTTATGTTATTGGTATATATATACATATATGTATATATATATATATATGTGTGTGTGTGTGTGTGTGTATTTGTTAGATGTTTATACAATTAAAAAAAAATTAAATTATAAAATAAATTACAATTAATAGTTAAATAATTGTTTTAATGTAAATATGTATATATTAATTATTATATATGTGTGGTTCACTTTTTTAAATTAAGTTTATTTGTTATATTTGTTAAAATGTATATTAAATCAAATGTATTTATTTTTAATTAATTTTATTATTTAATACATCTAATATTTATTATTTTGAGACCACTGGAGCAGTGCACTACCAGGTGAGTAAAATGTCAATAAAGAAGCATGATCAGTGTCTTCGTTGCAAAAATATAAGTCTTTATTTCAAAGAGTCCATGCAAAGCATCAGCCTACGCGTTTCGTTCAATTGTTAAACTTCGTCAGGGCAAGCGTGAAATTGGTTGGTCTCTGGACTGGGTCAGTAGCATGGGCCTCCTTGAGGGGATGCCTTTCCGTGAGCCGAGACGAAGCTGCGCCTGACTGCAGGAATACTAAACGGGCTCTTATCAAGGAGGCCCACGCTACTGACCCAGTGCAGAGACCAATCAATTTGGCCTTCTTCTTAACACCAGGACCCGGACCAGATTGGGCCACAAGATTCATTCTGTTAAGAAGCACTACTCGCCCCTATTTGTATGTCTTCACGCTTGCCCTGACGAAGTTCAACAATTGAACGAAACGCGTTGGCTGATGCTTGGCATGGACTGTTTCAAATAAAGATTTATATTTTTGCAACAAAGACACTGATCAAGCTTCTTTATTGACATTTTACCCACCTGTTAGTGCACTGCTCCACTGGTTTCAAAATATTATATATCTGCCTCGCAGTTGGCATCCCACAACGGCGGGTGCCGGAGCAGATTGTGCACACTGATTCACAATATACTACCAATTCATTACCTGTGGAACACACCGAGGAGGTGCGGCTATTGAAGTCCCCTGTTGGTTCTTTTATCGCACTAATATTTATTATCTTATTTTATATATAAAAAAATGATATTTTGTACTACTATATTTTGGACATCAATATTTTTTCTTGATATTTATTATAAATATAGGATGTCGATATTTTTTTACATCGATATTTAAAACTCGATATTGTGGTATGGCAATATTTTAGGTGTCGATATTCTGTCACGGACCCACGCCAGAGAACAGGTCTACTGGAATCCGAAGAATTTCCATTCAATCAATGTGCAAGTTGTCTGCTTACTGGATTTGTACATCACAAGCGTCTGTGCTCATTTACCCTGGCTCTGCCCATGATTCCCGTTGTACTATAGAGCAGCCCCATACCCCTGCAAATATCTACACTTGGACTTGAGGGGGTGTTAGAAAGGGTAGATGGACCGGGAGGGTCGGCCGGGGTCAAGAGGAGAGGTCTCCGGGGAGAGCCATCTCCAGCGATCGTACAGACAAGTAACTTCCCCCCCACAGACAGATACCACACCCGGATAAGGTTCAGTGTTCTTTATAAGCACTTCTTAAGGTACGGTTGAATGGTACAAGGAGGTCTGGACTCAGGGGTCCCCTCGATTCAAGTCTCTCAATGCAGGGTAAGGGGGGACGGGACAGTCTGTTTACCAGTCAGGTAGTTCGGATGAGATGATGACTAGCTCACAATCCTCGAGCTTGGTGGTTTAGTTGGTACGGGCCGCGGCAGCGCCAGCAGGTCCCGGTCGAGATGGTCGGTACACGGTCCGCGGCAGCGCCAGCAGGTCCCGGAAAGATGGTCGATGTACGGTCCGCGGCAGCGCCAGCAGGTCCCGGTGAGGATGGTCGTTACAACGGGCCGCGGCAGCGCCAGCAGGTCCCGACGAGGATGGATGTTGCAGAAGGCCGCGGCAGCGCCAGCAGGCAGGACGATGGTTCACAAGAGCGGGCTACGGCAGCGCCAGTAGTCCGTCAAGGCTGAGTTCTCTCGGTGTCTCTCGACTCCAGGATACAACTGCCTTCCTGCTCCGGAGTTGCCCCAGTTATAGGGCAGGCGCGCTTTGATGTCTGGACCCTCGCACTTGGAGGTCGGAGGGCCCGGGATGAAGGTGTCCAGACACCCAGCAGGGGGTGGAGCCAGCGCCTGGGGGAGCTGGAGGCGATCGGCACCTGGCGGGGGAAGAGCTCTTCGTCCTCCCATTGACCTGCCAAGTGGTCCGCTCACCTCCCGGGTGGATGGTGGTGCCGGGATGTCGGGGCCGGTCAGGCCCGGGGTTAGGGTCGGGGCGAGGCCACGCGGCCTCGTGGTGCAGGGCCCAAGATGGCGGCTTGAACCGGCCGGGGGAGCCGGTGGGGCTGGGCCCCGTGATGAGTAGAGGTCCGAGGGCAGAAGATCCGTCGGGGGACGGGGTACAGGTGCTTTTCGTGGGTTATGCCTGGTGGGCCGGAGCTCGGGCCCTGTCGTGCGGGGAGGGAGCAAGCCCTTCGTGTGGCCTGTCCAACATGCGTCCCCCCCAGCTGAAGGCGGGGAGAGTCACCCATCTCCTTGGGGACTCTCTTCGTCGAGGCGGAAAAAGCGGGACAGGCCATCCGCGTTGGCGTGGTCTTGGCCTGGTCGGTGCTCCACAGTGAAGTCCATTCCCTGCAGGGAAATGGACCAGCGCAAGAGTTTTGGGTTCTCCCCCCGCATCTGCATCAGCCACTGCAGGGGTCGATGGTCGGTTTGTACCCGGAAGTGGGTACCGAAGAGATAGGGCCGGAGCTTTTTGAGGGCCCACACCACTGCGAAGGCCTCCCTCTCGATGGTGCTCCAGCGTTGTTCTCGGGCCAGGAGACATCGACTGATGAAGGCCACCGGCTGGTCATGACCTTCGGGGTTTAACTGAGAAAGGACGGCTCCGATGCCGTGGTCGGAGGCGTCGGTCTGTACCACGAATTCCCGACTGTAATCGGGGGCCTGGAGCACCGGGGCGGTGCACAGGGCGGCCTTCAGCTTTTCGAAGGCCGCTTGACAATCGGGGGTCCAGTTAATTCGCTTCGGTTGGTTCTTGGACGTGAGACCCGTGAGGGGCCCCCCGATGCTGCCGTAGTCCTTCACGAACCGCCGGTAGTAGCCGGTGAGCCCCAAGAAGGCTCGGACCTCGGTCTGGGTGACGGGGGGCTGCCAGGACTGGATGGCAGCAATCTTAAGTTGTAGCGGGGCCACCAGCCCGCTTCCCACTTGGTGCCCAAGGTAGGTCACAGACCCTTGGCCAATTTGGCACTTGCCGGCCTTAATTGTGAGGCCGGCCCGCTGGAGGGCCTGTAGGACCTCTTGGAGGTGACGGAGGTGGTCGGGCCAGTGGCGGCTGTATACAGCGATATCGTCCAGGTAGGCAGCGCTGAACTCTTCGAGCCCCGCCAAGACCTGGTTCACGAGGCGTTGAAACGTGGCGGGGGCATTCTTCATGCCGAAGGGCATGACCTTGAATTGGTAGTGGCCATCGGGGGTAGAGAAGGCTGACCGTTCCTGAGCCCTGGGTGTGAGGCCGATCTGCCAGTAGCCCGCTGTTAGGTTGAAGATACTGAGGTAGCGGGCGGCCCCCAGCCGGTCGATCAGCTCGTCTGCTCGGGGGATCGGATGAGCGTCGGTCCGGGTGACAGCGTTCAAGCCCCGGTAGTCGACGCAGAATCTCAGTTCAGGTGCGGTGCCGGGGGCAGTGGCTTTGGGGACCAATACAACCGGACTGGCCCAGGGACTGTCCGAGGGCTCGATGACCCCGATTGTGAGCATCTTGGCCACTTCCTCCTGTATGCAGGCCCGTACCCGATCTGGTACGCGGTAGGCCCGGTGTCGGACAGGTGGACTGTCCCCGGTGTCCACATCGTGCAAACACCAAGGGGTGACCCCGGGGGTGAGGGAGAACAGGGTAGCGAACTGCAGCAGGAGGTTCCGGCAGCCCTGGCGTTGCTCCGAAGTGAGGGCGTCAGAGAGCCAGACCCCGTCCACGGAGCCGTCATTCTCCTGAGTCTTCAGAAGATCCGGGAGGGGTTCGGAGTCTTCCTCTGCCCCACTGTCCGTAGCCATCAGGAGGCTGAGTTCTGAGCGCACAAAGTGTGGTTTGAGTCGGTTGGTGTGGAGGACCCGAAGGGGGTTCCGGGAGGTCCCCAGGTCGATGAGGTAAGTGACGGGGCTTTTGCGCTCGACCACTTTGAAGGGCCCCGTCCACTTATCTTGCAAGGCACATGGTTCGGTGGGGGACATCACCCATACTTGTTGTCCAGGCTCGAACTCAACGGAGGAGGCATTGTGATCATACCACCTCTTCATGTCCTCCTGGCTGGCCTCGAGGTTCGCCTTGGCCATCTCTCTGAAGCGCCGGGTCTGATTGCGTAGGGCCAGGAGGTATTTGAAGACGTCTGGAGGGGTCTTTAGGGGGGCCATCTCCCAACCTTCTTTTACTAGGCTGAGGGGCCCTCGCACCGGGTGCCCGTACAGGAGTTCGAAAGGGCTAAAACCGAGGGACTTCTGGGGAACTTCTCGGTAGGCGAAGAGGAGGCACGGGAGTAGTACATCCCACTGGCGACGGAGGGGCTCTTCCAATCCCCCAATCATCCCCTTGAGAGTGCGGTTAAAACGCTCCACTAGTCCGTTCCCTTGGGGGTGATAGGGGGTCGTGAATCTGTAGGTGACCCCGCATTGTTGCCAGAGGGACTTCATGTATTTGGATATAAAGTTCGTGCCTCGGTCGCTGACGACTTCTCGGGGGAAGCCTACCCGGGAGAAGATCCCCATTAGGGCCCGGCCAACCACCGGAGCTGTCACGGTCCGTAGGGGCACCGCCTCGGGGTAGCGGGTGGCATGGTCCACCAGTACTAAGATGAACCTGTGTCCTTGTGCCGTGCGGGGGTCCAGAGGCCCCACAATGTCTATCCCCACCCTCTCGAACGGGGTGGTGACCACAGGGAAGGGTTGCAGAGGGGCTTTCAGCTTCCGACCACTCTTCCCGCTGGCTTGGCATGTGGGGCAAGATCGGCAGTGGTTCAGGACGTCGTTCCTCATTTTCGGCCAGAAAAAGTGGGTCACTAGGCGGCTGTACGTTTTGTCCTGGCCCAGGTGTCCAGCCAGGGGGACATCGTGGGCCAGGTTGAGCAGAAAGTCTCTGAAGCGGAGAGGTACCACCAGTACTCGACCGGCCCCCAGCTCGGCGATTCTTTGCTCGCTGTATAGCAGGTCGTTATCCCAGTAGACCCAGTGAGTTCCGGTGGAGTCCCCTGCGTTCTGGGCGCTGGCTTGTTGGCGGAGTCCCTCGAGGGAGGGACAGGTCTTTTGTTCCTGGCGGAACTGTTCTTGGGTGGGCCCCCCTTCTTGACGCCACTGAGCCAGGTCAGGAAGGTTCTGGGGTTGCGCGTCCCCTTCGGTCGTCGGGTCTGGGAGGCTGGCCTCGTCGTTGTCTTCTACTGGGGCGACCGGGGGCGGAGGTGCTGGCCATTCCGGTTCTTCTGATCGGGGGACGGCACGGGCGGCCATGGACCGGGTGGTTACGCAGGCCCAGTCCGGGAGGCCCAGCATCCCCAGGTGCTCTCTTCTCTCAACGGTGGCCCACGGGGAACTCTCGAGGTCATTCCCCAGGAGGCAGTCCACGGGGGCATCGTCCCGGACCGTCACTTTCAACAGGCCGGAGACCCCTCCCCATTCGAACGGGACGCAGGCCATTTGACACATACTCTCAGAGTTGTCTGCCGAGCGGACGGGGCAGAGAATGTTCGGCAGGATCTGCTCGGGCTTCACCAGGTGACAGCGGACGGCCGTCACACTGGCGCCTGTGTCACGCAAGGCCTCGGCTCGCTGTCCATTAATGGTCACCCACTGACCGTATTTCTTGGTGTTAGCGGGTAGGGGAGCCCGTGGGACCATGTCTCTTCCCCCTAAGCACGCCAGGACCATGGCGGCCGGTTCCCACTCTTGCTGGGCCGGCTCATACTCTTCTGGTTCCCCCGATAATTGCTCTTCCCCCAGGGCGGCGGCAGCTACCTGGCGGGGCTTGGGTGTTTGGTTCTGTGGGCAGCTCGGGTCATTGGCGTAGTGGCCGACTCGCTGGCATCGGTGGCACGTGACGTTGGCTCGGAACCCAGGACGCCACGGGGGGTTGCCCCGGCCGGCCGGAGGCGGGGTGCTGGCCACGGGTGTTGCTGGCAAGGCGTCTCTCCCTCGCCCCTGGCCCCCTCCTCCTCCCCGAGGACGGTGCTGGCCTGGGTTGCTTCTGTTCTGTTCGTGTGGCCCCCTCCGGCCCACCCGGGTGCTTTCCCATCGGTCAGCTTCGGCGGCGAGCTGCCGGGGGTCAGTTAGCTTACTGTCGAGGAGGTGCTGCCTGAGCTCGACGAAACAGTTGTTCGACAGGTGCTCCCATACCATAAGGTTAAAGAGTTGTTCGTAGGTGGTGACATGGCTCCCCTTGATCCAACCCTCGAAGGCACGGCTAAAATAGTTCACGTATTCTACCCAAGTTGTACCTGGGATCCGGGTGCAATCTCTGAACCTCTGGCAGTACATCTCGGGTGTGAGGCCGTAGCGGGTGAGGAGGGCAGCCTTCATGTGGTCGTAGGACGACATTTGGTGATCTGGGAGCTGCAGTAGGGCATCGCGACCCTCGTTGACAAACCTCCCCCAAAGTCCGGCTCCCCAATCACTCCGGTCGATCCGGTGGGAGGTCATGGCGATCTCGTAGGCTTTAAACCACTGTTGTATGTCGTCTTCTCGGACATACTCGCGGACAACATCCTTGGGGATGTGGACTTTTTTCTCGATTGGCCCCGGGGTGTGTGGTCGCTCAGGCACCCCCAGTTCTTTATTCTGTTTCCGAAGTTCTATCTCCGCTAGTTGGCGCTCGTGCTCGAGCGTTATTTTTTTCTCCTCCAGCTCTCTCTGTCTCTGCTTCTCTTCTCGTTCTTCTCGGAGCCGCATATGCTCGAGGTTGAGTTTCTGTTCAGCTAACTTGAGTTCCCCATCCATCTTGAGTCGTGCCATTTCTAACTCGTGCAATCTGGTTCTTTCTCTTTCTCGGATCTCCTCCTGCGAGAGGCCCGTTCCCCGCTCCTCGGGAGCCGTGGCGTTCCCCTCTGGTGTGATGCTGCTTTGGTCGGAGGGTCCGGCGACCCCAGTTTCTGTCCACGACTCTAGGGCGTGCTTTAGATCATCCTTGGTACTCAGGCCGGTGGTAGCAATGCCAAGTTCTATGCAGAATTGTCTCAGTTCGCGGTGGTTGTATTCTTCTAACTTATCCATTTGGAATTTCTCGGTGGAGCTGCTATCTTTGGCTGACATCGTGTTTTTGTCGTGGGGTGAGCTACCCTCTGTACGATTACGCGTTGATTCGGATCGCGCCGCTGGCCACCAATGTTAGAAAGGGTAGACGGACCGGGAGGGTCGGCCGGGGTCAAGAGGAGAGGTCTCCGGGGAGAGCCGTCTCCAGCGATCGTACAGACAAGTAACTTCCCCCCACAGACAGATACCACACACGGATAAGGTTCAGTGTTCTTTATAAGCACTTCTTAAGGTACGGTTGAATGGTACAAGGAGGTCTGGACTCAGGGGTCCCCTCGATTCAAGTCTCTCAATGCAGGGTAAGGGGGGACGGGACAGTCTGTTTACCAGTCAGGTAGTTCGGATGAGATGATGACTAGCTCACAATCCTCGAGCTTGGTGGTTTAGTTGGTACGGGCCGCGGCAGCGCCAGCAGGTCCCGGTCGAGATGGTCGGTACACGGTCCGCGGCAGCGCCAGCAGGTCCCGGAAAGATGGTCGATGTACGGTCCGCGGCATCGCCAGCAGGTCCCGGTGAGGATGGTCGTTACAACGGGCTGCGGCAGCGCCAGCAGGTCCCGACGAGGATGGATGTTGCAGAAGGCCGCGGCAGCGCCAGCAGGCAGGACGATGGTTCACAAGAGCGGGCTACGGCAGCGCCAGTAGTCCGTCAAGGCTGAGTTCTCTCGGTGTCTCTCGACTCCAGGATACAACTGCCTTCCTGCTCCGGAGTTGCCCCAGTTATAGGGCAGGCGCGCTTTGATGTCCGGACCCTCGCACTTGGAGGTCGGAGGGCCCGGGATGAAGGTGTCCAGACACCCAGCAGGGGGTGGAGCCAGCGCCTGGGGGAGCTGGAGGCGATCGGCACCTGGCGGGGGAAGAGCTCTTGACACTTCGTCCTCCCATTGACCTGCCAAGTGGTCCGCTCACCTCCCGGGTGGATGGTGGTGCCGGGATGTCGGGGCCGGTCAGGCCCGGGGTTAGGGTCGGGGCGAGGCCACGCGGCCTCGTGGTGCAGGGCCCAAGATGGCGGCTTGAACCGGCCGGGGGAGCCGGTGGGGCTGGGCCCCGTGATGAGTAGAGGTCCGAGGGCAGAAGATCCGTCGGGGGACGGGGTACAGGTGCTTTTCGTGGGTTATGCCTGGTGGGCCGGAGCTCGGGCCCTGTCGTGCGGGGAGGGAGCAAGCCCTTCGTGTGGCCTGTCCAACAGGAGGCCTGGCCTGTTGGTCAGTACAATCTTTCAAAATACTGTTTTAGGTATGTCTAGATGCATAATCTGGAATTGAGTTGCGTTTTTATTTGGCCTTTTTTGTCTCCTAACCCACCATGAATGTTGGCACCATTGAGGAATACAACAATGCCAGAACAAGTGCACTTCAATGAGGTCCAGGGACGAATACAGCTGCCAGTGAAGCAGACTTTTGGGTTCCTAAAGGCCAGTTTTCACTATCTGGACAAAACTGGTGGAGTGCTCCTCTACTCTACTCACCCACTAAGATGTGCCAGATCACTGTGGCCTTCTGCATGCTCCACAACATCGCCCTGCTACGTAAGATCCCTTACATCACAGAGGATGGAGATCATGAAGAGGCTCCGGGGGAGGATCCTGCTATACCAAATGAAGATGAAAGTGGTGAAGAGGAAGAAGTTGACTTAAATCTAGATGTCATTAACAACTTCTTCTCATGAGTGTAAGTATAGCTTTACATGTCATGTATTTCACAGTTATACCAATTATTGATGTGGTGATGAGAGAAGTATGTGGCTGTACTTTGTTGGGGAGGGCAAGTTCAGGAAAAATCAGGTTCAAGGTGTTTGTAGATCAAAGTGTGGGCACATTAACCACTGCGTTCATTTACATTGGTAATTCCTGATTGTTTTCTGAAACTTTACCCTCCAAAAATAATTTTGTAATGAGGCCATCATGTTCTGTGTGATTGGTAATGTTTTTTTAAATCTTTTTTTCAATTTCTTCACCATGTCACCTTCATTTGGACGTTTCAGTGTTGTGACATTTGCAGGCATATGGTGTTGTCTCCAACTAGAAAGGGAACCTGGGTTGACCTTTGGAAAGGCAGCCACAGATGATGGATTTGCAAATCTTGTATAGGCCTGGGCGGAGTTCGCGGAGTGTCACTCTGCAGTATTCCGCTGAGTTACCAAAAACTGAGCGAGATTCTGTGGAGTTCTGCATGCAGGCAGAGTAAGGGGAAAATCAATTGAATCAAGAGAATAACATATATATTTTACCACTGTAGGGTGGAGGGGCAGACCCACAACATTTGCAACCTTGAAAAAGTGCAAGCAACATAATTAATCAGACTAATAAATTAAAGAGAGACTGAAACCGCATACATTTTTCCTCTTTAAAACAAACAACATTGTTCCAATTTGGAGCTCAGTTTCGAGCAATATAGCATAACAGCTCAACAAATAAACTTCGCCAAGAATGCATAAATAACAGTAGCTGGACAGAACACGTTTGCACATTTCCAATGTTACCATGTTAATGATGTTCCAATCCCATGGGAACATTCCTCGCTTGTACCTCAAGGCAAGCATACAAACAAGCACTGCCCCACGCACATTCCTACCACTACGTCAGCACTGCAGCCCAGGTGCACATAATATTCACAGGTTCCAGGGGTGCTGCAAGGTCTTGTCTATGTGTATAATGACTGTGGGGAATGCTTCTTTTATGGCATTAGGACACATGGTGAGCATCTCGGATACCTGCCCTACTGCCGAATGTAGATGGACCTGCCGCTGGTGCCCAAGTCACCACTCAGGATATCCTCCCTCTCTCGGTGCACCCCGCTCAGACTAAAATCTGGCTCCCCCTTCAAGATTGGACACCATGGTCTACTCTCTACATGCTTCTGAATACTCTCTGACAACTCTGCCCACAACCAAATATCTGTGGGGATGACGGCTCTGGGCGGGTGGCTTTCGTGCTACAGAACTTTGAATCTCGACAAACTGTCAATCCGAACAGACCGCTCATTCAATGAGAACTAAGATTGGCTGGAAATGGCAGAGGCCTGACTATGGAAATTAGGATGGAGGATGATCTAGACAGATAACCCATGTGTGCCATCACGTCCGGGATATGCCTACCACCAGTGTAGGAAGCGCGTGGATTGTCCTTCACTAGTAACAGACCTCCCCTCATATCAGCAGAGAGAATAACTGAAAAATCACAGCTGCACCAGAGGTCAAACTGACTATAATAAAATTGTACCTTCCTCACACTAATCCTATATCAGCCCAACAGTATCAATCCATTACACAGACAACCAGCTGCGAAACTGCGGTAATGTGAAACGTGCAAATAGGGGTGAGCGCACTGGTAAACTCAGCTCAACTGGTGGTTGGCGGAGTGTTGCCGAACTCTGTGCTCCAAGCAATGTCAAAACTCTTCGAACTCCAATGGCGTAGCTGAGTATACACATAGGGGTCAATTGTGCACTGCGCAGTTGCATAAATGTTCCAAAATCTGTGCCGTGCTCCTGGGTATCACTCCCTGCTTAGGAGTGTGGATTTATCAAAATGAAGTAGCAACCCCACCCATGTGGGGTGTCTCCCTGGGCACTGGTCTGTAGCTGAGTTAGCTTATCTTGGTTGTAAGTGAATATGTTACTCGTTTGCTTGCTTAATGTTCAAAATTGTTTTTATTTTCACAATCATATCCTCAATATTCCGGGAAGAACTTCATTTCCCAAAATGCAACATTGGTGTTTACTTCAAAACATCGTGTTGTTCAGCGTTCCAATGCATTTCGGCGTATAGCCTTCGTCAGGGATCATCTAAAATGAAAATGTATCTATGTATAATAAGCTGAGTATACCACCTAACCAATATCTTGTACCAAGTCAACTTGCACTGTGATTGAATTGGAGATTTGAAGAGTACGTTTAACTTGTTCTCTGTGTATTGGCACAAAAGAAATATGTGTGCCATCATTTGCTCAAAACATATGTTGTAGCGGAGCCAAATCATAATAGTCTCCCTTCGCATTGGGTGAATCCTCATTGTGTGTAAATTGTATGTGGGTATTGATGTGTCATATCATTGTGGTACATACGTATTGTGGCACACTTGGTTGTGACATTCCACCAGATACTGGAACAGTTGTTTCTAATGACCCTTTATCTGCAAAATGTAGTGCTGCCATGGTTTTGTCTCTTGTTATTCATGCGGGGTTCCTTACGTGAGCCAGAAGATCTTGCTACATCTGATGGCATGAATCAATGATAATTTGTCTATTCTTTTGGACATATTCCCTTCTTCCATGTTGCCAAGGATATGAACTGGAAATGTGCAAACCAACTCTACTGTAATGTATGTATTGTTTTGTTGTAAATGTTGACAGACAAGTATTGGTCAAATGGGATAAACATAGTAGTTAATGATTGAATGGTATGACACATTTTGAGAGTCATGTTTTGGAACTTGAAATAAACGATATCTGCTTGCAAATCTTTTGGTGTTTTGTCATTGTCAAGTTAAAATGCAATAAAACAAATGCTTTGATAGAGTTGAGTTATAGAACACCAGTCTATGACGTTATGACTTCTTGATTTATTGTACCAAACATGATGAAATTAAAGAGGGTGAACATAACAAAAGCAAAGCAAAAAGTGAAGAAGTCAATCATGATGAATGCAACCATAGTTGGAGAGCCAAAATTGTTTGAAGTACAATATCCAAATTACTACTGGCATCAGAAAGAAAAATGTGTCTGGAAATAGTCAACAGTGTTATTGGTTTTCACACACAGGATGAAATTAGTGTTGAAGTTTCTAGCTGGCAGTGGCAGAGGTCTTGCCATTCTCAACACCTAGTTATCTGTGTGGACATACCCTGCCACAGGGTAAGGGGGGATTCACAGCTGTGGGAAGCTATAGTAGGGCCTCCCATCCTGCGGCTGATGTATATGGCACAGATGTTGTAGGACTACAGGAAGGACCACGCGCATTGCAAAAATTGGATAACATATTTGAATTTATAAATAGAAATTTTAACGAGGATATTATAGCTAATTCTTTTATTAATAGGTAATTTAGGTTTAATAATGGCATAACTGTACTGCTCAATTGATGGTGTGGATAATAAAGTTGTGTCCACCACTCCAGCAGTATCAACAAGTTGGGATTTAACTTTTTTTAGACTCCCCGTTTTTTGTGAAGTATTTGTCGGCCATCTTGAATAAGGATAACATTACGATATATGTTATCGCTGATTGAAATTTTGTAATGACCTTATTTCAGGGAATTGTCTGGCCAATAAGATACTTGTGTTTCATAAGTTAGGTTTTATAATAAATGTTTTAAAGGATGTGCCATTATTACCAGGCTGGAGGTCGAGTACAAGCTTGGTATAAATAGAGGGGATTCAAGAATGGCGCCTGAACGAGACGCCGAAATACCGAGTAAGGAGTACTCTCCACTGCTCTGGTGAGTACGGGACCAGTTTTTGTTAATTATACATTCGTTTTTTTGTAGTATTTAGCGAGAAGAAAGTTTGATGTATCCCGTGTTTTTAACTTACTTTAGCATGCACGTGATAGAATAAAGTGAACATATGGGCTTAATACGATTTACGGATACACTGTGAATATTGATGTGTGTCTGTCATGAGGATACTATACCATGGTACCTAACGGGTGGACGTTTAGGGTGTCCAAAGATGTTGGACATTGATATTAGTACAATCTGTCAAGTCGCCTAGTTGAGGCTTTTTGAAATTATGTACCCGATATAGAGCTACGTGTTGATTGATATGTTCATGCTGATTTAAACATAGATCTAATAGTTAATATAGTTCTATTAATAAGGAATCAATTCTTATGAGGCACTTCTTTTATTTATAGGAATGACAATTTTATGACCATCTGCACACTCTGGATGGAAGATTTTAGAATGTAAATGGTGAGGACACACTATGATATTATGAGAGTTCGGTATTCAGTTTATAGAGCCGAAGTGATCAAAACTTGCTATCTTATTGTAGGTTGCACAGGAATTGATCCTTAACAGTACATACATCTGGAAACAAAGAGATATTTAGTAAGGTGAGCACGCTGTCTGGAACAATCAAAATGCTGGTAGTGGTATATCACGAATGAGGTGTCTGTTGATTTTCCATGCACTTCTTGGATGTCAGGCTATGCATATTCTATTGAATGTATAGAACATTATCTAATGTAAGAAAAACTGTTTGATTCATTTGTTCCCTCTGTTCATGAGGATACAGTGATGGCAATTTTTGTCACAAGTGTTCCTTTTTTTTATTGATGAATTGGCACATGATTACTGTGCACACGGGTGTCATGGTGGAGGTGACACTATGTATATATTTTTGTGTGACTCAGACATATGTTGTTAATTTGTTTATAGCCGTGATGAAGTCAGAGATGCGGACGCATCGCATCTGACAAAACACGTGTTGGCTATTGTTGCTACCTGGAGAAGATTGCAATTTATGGAAGTATAATGACCAGTTTGAGAAATTTCCAAGAAAAAATCTACGGAGATGAAAGAAAACTGATTGGACTTTAATTGTATAGTACACTTCGGGTAGTGGTCGGTGTCACAGTGGGAAGAACAAAGGAAGTGAGGTCTTCAGGTTGCTGAGGTATCACACCTGGGGTGGGAGGTGTCGGCGTGGATTCAGGAAGTGCCACTGGAGCTGCCTGTCCAGATGTACCTGGCTCCTCAAGCTCCTCCATATCACCAGGTGTGCTAATCTCACTGAAGGCTTAATCCTTGGCTGGAGTGGAGGTTCCTTCAGTGGCTGGAACCTGCACATGGGCTCGGCCAGTTTGACCAATTGAGAAATGGAGAGTATTCTTATTAGTAAAAGGGTGTGTTATACATTCAAATCTTTTGAGACAAACAATGTAAATACTATGGGGCCGATTCCGATTCTGGCCGCAAAACGAACCGACCGACATGGACCAGGAACGGAGACTGACCGACACGGACCGGCGCTGTAAGACCCGTGCAGTACGATGCAACGCTTGTGAATTACAACTGACACGTACGGAATACAAGCCATATGACCGAGCCGTATGGAAAACAGTGATTCGCCCGGAAAACAGACGCGATTTGCACCGACTAACACTTACCAGGAATGAACCCGACCGACACGTACCCGCGATGTCCGATCCGCGCAGTACGATACAATGCGTTTAAACCCAGACCGACTCACACGGAGCCCTAGCCGCATGACCGACACGCACAGACAACAGGGACCTCAGCAATAGAGATCCCGCGACTGACGCGTATGAAACACAGAAGTCAGCGTGAACGAGCCGAGAAGCCTGCACGAGCCAACATCAGCGTCCGTCTCAGGCATAAGAACGTCTCCTTCATGCCTAGAAAACCCAAAGGAAAAAATACAAAAAAAGGACCAAACAAGCAATGACAAAGTCAATAAATATCCCAATAAAAAACCTGGAACAAACCCACACTCACAACTGCACCTATATAAAGGACATCAATCACTACCATGATCCTTTGCAAATAGGAGACAACAGCCAGCAGAAAACACCATCACACAGCAACCACAGACACACTCACAACTCACCCATCACACAACTTTCACACCATTAGCACCTCACCAAAAGCACCCACACATACAGCTAGCAAAACCAACACTAACCCACCCTCACTTGCACCCTCACACACACATCACTCACCACCACCACCCGTCACCATGCCCCCAAAAGAAGAATACAAAGTTCACAGATATTGAGTTAGAAGTGCTGGTAGATGAGATCATCAGAGTAGAGCCACATTTGTTAGGTACATTGGTCCAAAGGACTCCCATGTCACAGAAAACAATGATGTGGGCGAGGATTGTGGACAAGGTGAACGCACAGGTACCATTGTTGCGCACAAAGGACAATATCCAGAACAGGTGGTATGATGTGCGCAGGAGGGTCAAGAAACTTATCGAGAAAGATCACGCCTTGACTCAGCACACTGGCGGTGGCCCTCCTGCTAAACCAGTATACTTCAGGTCCTGGGAGGAGATGTTGCGGGACATCCTACCACCAGAGAGCGTCCATGGTCTAGCAGACATACCAGAGCCTGGTAAGTACACAACCAACATACTCAATATTATGTAGCAAGGGGACAGTGAAACCATGCACTGTTAGCAAAGCCACAGTAACCAATATATAATCATCCCAAGTTGTGTATGCTAGTCAGACAACCACAATACCTGCCATCTCATAGTGACTTGGAACTGTGTCATGACATGTAGAAACCTACAAACAAAGGCAGTGGCACAAAACCAAATAAACACTGTCAGACTGTTTGCCACCACAAACACACTACCTTACAGTGCAGCTGACTGACAGGAAGGAGTAGAGGGTATGCAGGTGAAGTGAGTGTATCCAAAAGCATGATGGGGTTTGTAGCCACAGATAATGCCCCCCCTCAAAATTGGCCCATCAAGACCTCTCTGAACCATGCCCACATCACAGGGAGTAGAAAATGAATGACAAGATGGCTGACACTGGGTCCTGCTGTGGGGAGCTCAAGGACATAGTAGGGGTAGTGCGCCAATCAGAAGCAGGACACCACTGACTGAATCCTGAAAGACAACTTGCATGCCCTCCAATGGAAGCACGTTTCATGGTGGGATGTCTGGCCAGGTAGGAAGGAGGACTGACAGCTCTGACCATATTTACCAGCATGTGGAGGCACACACACCCCTCAACACAAACTCTGCACAACTCACCGGGTAGAATGTATTGACTCACACTGTAGTGAAATATTGCCCAAAGATACACCGAACTGGGTGCTGCTGTGTGAAGCACAGGGGCTCTCTTTGGACTTGTAGCCAAACAAGCCCCACGACTTCACAGTCAGCCATCTTGCCATTGCTGTCACACCCCCTCACAGGGAAGCAGAGTCAAAAGGAAGGAAGTATGGGCATGCTGGGAAGCGGGGTGTAGCCAAGAGCATGATGAGAGTTGCAGTCACAGACATTCCCCACCCACCCACATGGCCCATCAAGCTCACACCGAACCATGCTCGCATCACAGGGAGTGGGAATGGACTGACAAGATGTCTGACACTAGGCTCTGTTGTGGGGAGCACAAGGCCATGCTGGGAACTGGGCACCAACAAACACCAGGACTGCACAGTCAGCCATCTTGCCATTGCTGTCACACCCCCTTACAGGGAAGCAGAGTCAAAAGGAAGGAAGTATGGGCATGCTGGAAAGGGGGGTGTAGCCAAGAGCATGATGGGAGTTGCAGTCACAGACAATCCCCACCCACCCACATGGCCCATCAAGCTCACACTGAACCATGCTCGCCTCACAGGGAGTGGGAATGGACTGACAAGATGTCTTACACTGGGCTCTGTTGTGGGGAGCACAAGGCCATGCTGGGAACTGGGCACCAACAAACACCAGGACTGCACAGTCAGCCATCTTGCCATTGCTGTCACACCCCCTCACAGGGAAGCAGAGTCAAAAGGAAGGAAGTATGGGCATGCTCGGAAGGGGGGTGTAGCCAAGAGCATGATGGGAGTTGCAGTCACAGACATTCCTCACCCACCCACATGGCCCATCAAGCTCACACTGAGCCATGCTCGCCTCACAGGGAGTGGGAATGAACTGACAAGATGTCTGACACGGGGCTCCGTTGTGGGGAGCACAAGGCCATGCTGGGAACTGGGCAACAACAAACACCATCCTGAAAGTTAACCTGCACCTACTGCAATGGTGGCACGCTTCATGATGGGTTAACTGGCCTGGGGGAGTGGAGGCCCTGACTTGTAAACAAATAACACAGATGCTGGCCATACACACACCTTCTATGCTAAAACACATTGCACACATGGCCTGGCTGGGGAGGTGTGTCTTGCAGATGACAAGTGTGGAGATCCATATATGGTACATTGCACAAAACACACAGGAACTCACATATACATCATTGACCGAGGACATCTGACAGTGAATGGAATGGACACACCATGATAGCTGACAACATAGCATGGTCTCATTCACACTCGGTGCTGTTGTGAGCTGCATTCCACTCCTACGTTGTGCTGCAACATATGCATCCTTCACACAACATACCACTCACTGACATAGACACCGTAGACACAAGATCTAAGCTGGACTGCATTGGCGGAGACATGCTACTCACAGCAGCCAAACTGCAACACACACACACCACTGGTCCTCACTGTCATGAGCATTGAAAAACCAGAGTGCTACCTTGCCCAATTCATGTCACCATGGAGAACATTGACAAGTCAAATCACATATGCACGTACAAAACTCGGCGGGAATTAGAACTCTACACTGGCTCCCCGTACAACAACGTGTGGACTTCAAGGCATTATGCCTGGTCCATAAAGCCGTCTTTGGGGGAGGAGCCAAGGATATTCAGAAAATACTGACTCCCTATTCCCCCGGCCGTGCCCTGAGATCCAGCAACCTGAGTCTTCTTCAGGTGAGCAGGCTTAGGAGAGTCAGGTGGGGAGGTAGAGCCTTCTCAAATTGCGCCGCAGGACTCTGGAACAAGCTCCCTCTTTCCCTAAAATCTGTACCAAACCATCAATGCTTCAGGAAGGGCCTGAAGACATGGTTGTTCTAAGGGAGTTCTCGCTTAAGACTGATTCATCTCCACACTTACCAGCGCCAAGACGCTACAGCATTCGAGCACTTTAAAAACTCATATCCTATCCTATCCTATCCTAAAACACAGCACCAGACTCATTAACAATGGTGACATCATCACTTGTATGAAATGAGATGGGAACTAGGAAGACTGTAAAATAACACTTTCTCCAAAGGTATCACAGGCATACCGGACTGTGACCAAATCGTACCAATACACCAATGTGGCACACAAAGGCTAGCAAAATCTTGCCCCAATCTTACAACATATCCTCAGTGGAATTGCACGCATGTCCTTGTTAAAGCTCACATGTGTACAGGGATGACACACCTGTGTCAGCAATGTGATGTCCCCTTGAGGAGTAATGGTCATGTACAGACAAATCTATACATGAGCTGGGCATGCACACACTTCGACATGCACATTGAAATGTTTCATTTTGGCTGGGCAATGTGCCACAACAATATCAATCTTTGTCCGTGACAACCTTGGACAAAGCAGTGTACAGGCAAGCATGAACCATTGATGCCTGTAGAAACACATTGTGTGTCTCTTCCAAACACAGGTAGTGCTGGGGACAGCACCAAATGAAGAGGAGTCCCTGTCCCAGACTCTGGTGGACCCTCAGCTCTCTTGTGTGGATCCGTCTCTGTCCTCTTCGGATGACGACAAACAACCTGGCACCTCCTGTGTGAGTCATCATGCAGCACCAGCAGTACCAACATCTGCACCCCCTGTACCCATGCCTCCAGCATCTAAAAACAGACAGGGCACCCCCAGCAACACGGACAGACCAAGGCCACAGAACACCGACAGCACAGGGACACAGGACCCCCAGGAAGCTACGGACAACACCACCAGCAGCAACACCCAAGGGGTCCCAGTGTCACCTGTGCGTGCCACCGCAGGTCCTGCCCGTGTGGATTGGGGTGCTAGGAGGGTTGGTAGGCAGAGGGCGCGCCTTGCAGAGGGGTCTGGACTACATGATGACCCCCAACTGGCACGCATCATAGATGCGTACCAGGATAGCACCGGAGGATTTGGCCAGGTAGTGGGGATCCTCAAGGACATTCAACAGGAGCAGACTGCCCACCATGCCCACATGGAGACAAAGTTGGATGCACTTACTGCAGTGCATCGGGACATACTCCTTGGCCTCCACCAGATCAGCACAAAAATGTCCACACCTCCCTGTGTGACCGCAACATATGTTGCCACACCATCTGCCAGTGCCACAGGGAGGGAGGATGACTCTGGCGGGTGAGTCCCCTGCACCGCAGACGCCTGCACCTGAGGATCCCCCCCGAAGAAGAAGAGGAGTCGTCCGAAGAAGGACAAGTGAGACACAGATGTCCCTGCACATCCTCCAGGGCCTCTAAACCTGTTCTGGACAATGTTCTTTGTGTGCAACCCGTTCAGCTTGTCGTATCTGACACAACTCGCCTACATGACATGAAGGGTTCATGTTGGTCCAATGTAGCAGATGACTGTGGACTTTACTCTGGACATTTCAGCTACCAACACTTCCAACTCTACTGTGAACTTTGGATTCAAAACCCAATGTACAGCACCCACCATCCTGTGTACTATCCTCACACATGTTTGTTAATAAACTCACCAGTACACCATACTTGCCTCTGTTGTGATTCCAACTTGGCATGAGTCATGGAGATGTTGATCTGCTAAACAACACAGTGCATGCCAAATACTACAACAATGTGACCACCGGTATGTGAGTTATGGTGATGTGACACATGTGAGGGAGACACACCACTATGGCACCACAACACATACTCACTTTGTCCATGTAACTCATCCCACACAATGATGTTGACCTGAAATACATTGGTATGCACAGACACAACACCTATCCACAGTCAGTGGTAACAAGTCCAGAGGTGAGGTAAGCAATTGTCAGTCAGATGTGGGAAGACAGACAACGCACCTAACAAAGCATAGCACAGGTTCATTACACATCAGCAACATGTTTATTCCTGAATAGTTGCAAGGTAATTGTACGTTACAGTGGACACATGGTCACAAAGTGTCAGAGAATTGAAGTCCAGGGGTGTGTGGCACATCACTTGATGGGAATTGACAACTTCCACACTGGTGTTGGATTCTGGGTGTTGGGGGTCAGTGTTGACCAAACAACAGGCAAAGTACCTGGGAAGGACAGACACAAGACACAGTCAAAAGCACAGCAGAGCAGGAGAGAAATGCAATACACATGCACAAAACATGTCAAAAGAAACCTACACGTAAACAAGTTAGCAGTTTGACACTATTGTGGAGTACAGACCACCTGAAAGGACACATCACTGCATGTATCCAGTCAAGTGGCACACAGACACACTCAAACAGCAACAGAGCAGCCACAACACATTTCTGGCTAACTCCATACATTGACATAACAACCCTGTAAACTCACATTCAGGTGAAGAAGTTGTTGATGAGCTGTGTGCGGACGTCACCCTCATCATCATCATTGGCATCGTGGCCCAGGCCTGGATCCTCCACAGGTGGCGGAGGTAGGTCATCGTCATCCTGGATGAGAGGCAACTTCTTCCGCACTGCCATGTTGTGTAGCATGCAGCATACAAGGATAATTTTGCACAGCTTTGCAGGCTCACATGGGAGGGCCCCTCTGGTCTTGTCTAGGCAGTGGAAGCGGCTTTTCAGGAGAACAAATGTCCGCTCAATCACCCTCCTGCTTCGACCATGTGCCTCATTGTAGCGTATCTCAGCTGGTGTCACAGGGTTCCTGAGGGGTGTCAGCAACCACGGCATGTTGGGGTAGCCGGATTCACGTACACACAAACAATTGAACAATTAGCAGAATTTTGAAGGAGGGTGGAATACAACACTGCCGTACACACACAATGGTAAACAGTCAGTACACACCAACAAGCCAGGCACTCTGGTCTGGCATCTGTGTCATCAGCGTTGCAATGCGACTACTCCTCATGATGTAGGCATCATGCGCAGAACCGGGGAAACATACACACACATGTGTGATACACATGTCTGCAAGACATACCACCAGAGCATTGATGGAGTCGAAATGTTTCCAATTCCGGTATGCCTGCTCATGTGCCAGTGGTGGTATCAGGGCCACATGTGTACCATCAATAGATCCGATGACGTTCAGCATCCTCCCCAGTGTATAAAAAGCATCTTTTATTTCAGTGAGTTGACCTGGGCTAGGAGACTTGATGTACAGGTCAAGGAAAGCCACAGTGTACTGGAAGGTACCAGTAGCAAAGAAGTGCAGGGCTACCATCACCTTCACCTATGGGGTCAGTGCTGTAGGGTATGTCCGGCCAGGTAGCAGATGTGGCGTCAACTGCTCCACCAACTCCTCAATCAGTGGCCTGGTGAAGCGGTACCGTCGGATACAGTTGCATTCCTGCATGGTTTCAAGGTCTGGGAACAGTCTATGGACAGCTGGTGCCCTACAGAACAGAGATGAACAAAGGAAGATTGTCGATTCATCCACCCATGTGGCTATGACCAAGCAAAATATCACATGATACATCATGACAATACACAATGTACTGAGGTATGTGCTATTGGGCATGGACACATATGTCACCTACATGCCCATCACCTCACATCTCAAGTCCACATGTTGACATAAGTCCCATGTAGTGCAATGGCCAATCATTGGGCTGTGTCACACTACCTATGTACTGCTGTGACGTGACAAACACACACAGTGACAAGTGAGGCCTGATGTCTCCCAGGCATCACAGATCTTTGCCATATTGCCACATGGACAATGGCATGACATGGCGCATCATGTACACGCCACAAGGCAACTGTGAGTCCACAGGTAGTGGCCACTGTTGTCTCTGCAGGCCCTACATGTACGTCTTTTAGACACAAACACAACATCAAAGTTGATGCACAAACCACATGGATGTGGAGACTGTGTCCCATTGGGCACATTTGATCAGCCACATCTGAGACACAACATGCACACAGACTGTGGGTGTACATCAGAATTGTGGCTATAGGTCTCACTGTGACGTACATACCATCACCCCCAGGACTCAGGGTATATGTGACATGTCCTAAACATATCCAACCTGAAACTGTGTCCATGACTCATGCCCATAACTGTACAGTTGCACATCACATTGGTAATGTGCACAACACTCAAAGGATTCTATCCCTATGAGCACGTGCACAGCCTGGGAGTGGCTGCACAAAAGTGCCACACAACAAACCAAATGTTGTCCCCCCAAACACACAGGTAATGCAGCCTTACATGCCATGGGACACTGTGTGGCCAATGCTGTAGTCTGGTAGGTGTGCACCTGAGTCCCTGGCAAGTAATTGTGTGTTGAAGCCGTCAAATAGTCACACCAATGAGGACCGACGCGGGTGACAATGCGAACGCATTGCTCATTTCAGGACCGAGCCATGCGTACGCTTAGCCATTGACTGCAATGAAGACCGACGCGGGTGACTATGCGTACGCATTGCACAGTTCAGGACTAAGCCGTGCGTACGCTTAGCCAGTGACTGCAATGAAGACCGACGCGGGTGACTATGCATACGCATTGCACAGTTCAGGACCGAGCCGTGCGTACGCTTAGCCATTGACTGCAATGAGGTCCGACGCGGGTGACAATGCGTACGCATTGACAGTTCAGGACCGAGCCGTGCATACGCTTAGCCATTGACTGCAATGAGGTTCCACGCGGGTCACTATACGTACGCATTGCACAGTTCAGGACCGGGCCGTGAGTACGCTTAGCCATTGACTGCAATGAGGACCGATGCAGGTGACTATCATGCATACGCGTCGGGCAGGCATGGTCCGAGACCTGCGTACGCCTTGGGCATTGAATCGTATGGAGACGGGTGTATTTTCAAACTACGCGTTGTACAGTCAGTTGACCGAGCCGTGCGCACCCATTGGCTCTGGACTGTCATGGAGATGGATGCAGATTCAAAACTTGTACGAGTCGTGCGCTGGAAATTCAGTTGGATGCCTACAACAATGTTGCAATTCCTAGGGATTTATGAAGGTGAAGATTTGAACAATGCGGAAGACGTGTATGAGTCATACATTTTCATGGATTGGCCAGATTCATAGAATGCAACCGTGTTGGACCTATCACTTGGGACACATGGCACAGATTCTGCCTCTGCAGCACAGATATAAGGCTGGCTGGCACCCAGGGAGCTCACTTGCCTGACCTACATGCTACTGGACCACATTCCTGCTACCACTGCTGCTGTCTCTGCATCCTCTGGCTACTGCTATGGCACGTACTCTGAAGAGGGCCCCAGCCTTCACTGAGGAGGAGAACCAGACCCTGCTGGACGGGCTCCTTCCACAGTACAGCAAGCTGTATGGGAAACCAGGGGAGCAGGTGAGTGTGCAGTCCACTGCCTTGCTAATTGTGCTTGGAGGGCCCGATTCACAGAACTAACTTAAGACAAAATCCTAAACTTACTACTTTTGGTAATTACAGAGGTTAGGATTTTGTCTTAAGTATGTCTTAAGTTTGTCTTAAGACAAACTTAAGACAAAATCCTAACTTCTGTGAACACCAAAAGTAGTAAGTTTAGGATTTTGTCTTAAGTTAGTTTTGTGAATAGGCCCGTTGTGTGACTAGTAGTGCTAGCAGTGTTTACACCAGTGGCAAGTATGCTCACTGAGTACTTTCATCCCCCAAAGTGTGTAGGTATATGTAATGAACAGGTGTTTTGCAGCTAAAGTGCATTTGTGCAAGCTTAAACTTCCCCGGCATTGTTAACATGTCAGACATGCATGGCATTTTTCTTTTTCCATGGGTGCACTACCTGTGTAACTCATTTTCCTTTGTGATGTCGACATGTATATCCAACTGTGTGCAGCACAAATATGGGCCATGTGTGTTAATTGACTTTTAACTTTGTCATCCTCACAGGTTGATGTCCACCAGAAGCAGGAGATATGGCTGACCATCGCCCGGGCAGTTCGATCGGTGGGGGGCTACAAGTGCCGGATCCGCAACTGTCAGAAGAGGTGGCAGGGCCTTCGGGGCTGGACCCGGAGGATCGCAATGGTGCAGTTGAAGCTGTCGCCTCCTCGCAGGAGGGGCGAACACCGGACCCTGACCCCCCACATGCACAGGATCCTGGCAGTGGTCTTCCCAGACCTGGATGGGCAGCTGAAGGCTAGACAGCAGCAAGGAGGGGGTAAGTCCATGCCTAATCTGTGTACTATGTCTGACATGCTAATTGCAGTCTTTTGGCCTGGTCACACTTCCACATTACTTGGTCTTGTAGTCCAATACTCAGGTCCCTCAATTGTGTGATACACCCTCCTCATCTGATCCACAAGTGTGGACCCTACAGTCTGTTGCTTGTGTCACTAGGGCACTGTGTCCCTGCAGTCAGCTATGCTTCAGCTTCCGGACCGCATCTGTTACCGTGACTCTGTTGTGTGTTTCATGGGTGGGTCAATTGTTTACACTATGCCTGAGATCTGACATGTGATCTGTGTGTGCCCTTGATATGTGTTACAATTGCTGGTCAGACTCACCACATGTGGCTGGGGTATTTCAAACAAACACATGCAGGAGGGGACTCCAATTTGTGTGCCTCAGGAGTATGTATATCAAGTGTGCCACACTTGCTTAGCCACCTGACTACTGTCCAGGGCTAAACACTGTTTCACGTAGACCTGGGCAGTCATGCCTGCTCAAGGGCATTTCGAAATACTCTGTAATCCCACTCCTGTGTATCAACTTACAGGTTGTGCTTAGTGACATCTGCCTTCTGGTGTCTGACTCTGTGTCATTGTGGTGTGCCTTCCTTTTCCGTACAACTGTGGTGTTCATGAGTTTAAGGGTCAGCAGGACATCTGAGATGTGAGTATGAGAGACAATACCTGTGTGACATATAGGTGTGTGATCACTTGACAAAGCACAATGGTGTATGCAACTGTGCACTTCAGACAGCTGTGTGACATGCACAGCAGACTGTGATGAGCTAATATAAAGGGAGTTGTGTTCTCTGAGACTCATATGTCTGTTTTGTATGATGTGGGGTCTTCTGGGTCCGGGAAATGTTGTTTGCAGGGGATGGGCAAGTGCACTTGTCAGCTGCAGATTTTGCTTTACCCATGAGCTATGATTGTGACACAGTGCATACTGTTGTTGTCTGGATGCCCTGCCCCTGTGACAGGACACAGTGTTGACTGACTTTCCAGGCATGCCAGTGCCATGGCATTTAACTTGCTACAAGTGATCCTGCATTGTATTCAAATGTGCTCCATGCACCCCATTGTGGCATTGACTATCAGGACATGAGAACATCATATTGTGTGTTGCTGGCATGCATCACAAGCATGTGAAATGAGACTCTGCCCATCCCTTCATCCTGACACCTGTACTGAGTCAGTGGCAAGAGATGTGATGTGTGTATAGTGACATACTCCTACATGTTCACTTGCATGTCCAACAAATGTGTATGTGGTGCATGTCGGCACATTGGGGTATTAGCATCCAACATGCAACAGACATATGGGTGCAAGTCCAGGAGGGATATGAGTGCCATGGTTGATGGTGAGGCTGACAATTTGCTTATTCTAAACAGTGTGAGCACTTTGAGCAGTGTTCAGCTGATGATGCCAGGGCTTGCCCTGTGATGTGATGTACTCACTGTGGTGTGTGCAGTCAGTGCAGGTGACTGATGTTCTCTTTTTTCCTAATTCTATCCAGATACATCCAAGGCCACAGAATTAGACAGCTCCACGGACTAGTAGGAGCCACAGAGCCTGACTGGGACAGGAGGCGAGGAGTCGGAGGGACCCAGTGGCACGGAGGGCGAGTGGAGCCACACTGAGGAGTCCTCAGCAACATCCACCCCAGCTGAGGGCCACAGCAGCTTGGAGGATGACTCCTTGTGGAGGTGGGTGTCAGCAGCCACCAAACCCCAGCTAGTGAGGCTGTCCCCGCCACCGCCCCACCACCACCATCACCACCCTCCCATCGGCTCCCATACCAGAGGTCTGTGGAGGCTCCTGTGTTCGGGAGCATGTCTCCTTTATGCCAGGCTCCTCACCCCCTGCCCCTGTGTCCCCTGCTGCCCTGAGTGAGGAGTCTGTGGACTTGCTTTGACAGATCCATGTAGGGCAGACATCAATGCTGAGGGTCCTCCAGGCACACACCAATCTGTTGACACAACTGGTGTCGTTCATGGAGGGCATTTCATCAGGCATGTCTGCCCTACAGAGGACCAATCAGTCCGTGGCCTCCTCCCTGACGGCAGCAGTGTCCCTCCTCCAACAGTCTCACACCCCTCCTACCCCTGCACCACCCACGATTCCTAGCACCCTACCTGTCCTAAGCACACACACACCTGCACATTCTCACAAACTCACAGACACGGGCAGCACACAAACACCCAAACCAAGGGCTAGACGTGCACACAAGAAAGCGCAGGGGACTGATACCACACTCACAGTAGATGGTTTGCAGACACACACACAGTCAACTACAACCACTCTGCAGTCCTCTGATACCCCTCCCTCCCAGCCCCCTTCCCTTGCCTCACCTGCAACCCCATCTCCACAGAAGCTCTTCCTCTGTGACCTTGGCCTCTTCCCCACTGACCCAGCAGATCCAGCTTACAAGGGGAAGAGGAAGTCCCCACACACAGAGGGGAGTGCCCCTCACACCCAGACACCCTCCCCCAGGTGCAGTCAGAGTGAGGCCCCCATCTGCAAGTCACCCCGGAGTAGGAAGAGCAAGACCCCACCCCTGCCCCAGCTCCACAACAAAGTCTTCGTCCTCCATCCCCAGGCCATCACTCCACAGGTTCGATCGCCACACCCTGCCCCAGGCTCCCCCACCCACAGATACACCATCCCCAAAATGCTGAGGCCCTCCCCCTACCACTTGCTCTTCCACCCCCGGTCAGACAGTTTGTGCCACTGATGTGGGGACCGTGTCCCTCCCTCTGTCCTGCCGACCTCACCTGAACCCCATTCCGCTCCCATTGAGTTAAGCACTACAGTGGGGTCCACGACCACCCCATCTGACTTGGGCACTGCAGTGGGGACCCAGTCCACTCCATCTGACCTGCTCACTGCAGCTGTGTCGGCACCCACCCCATCTGACTTGTGCTGCACAGTTGTGACTGCACCCACTACTTCAGTCAGCTCCACTGCAGTTGCCAGTGACTCTCCTGCATCCACCACCCCTTCACTGCCTCCTTCTGCTGTGCCCTGATCTTATCCCTGCGGTGCCTGGCCTGCCCCCATGTATGCCCCTCCGAGTGGCTGTCCCCTGTCCTTACCAATGCAGGCAAGCAATGTGTGACAGTTGTCACTCAAGTTAACATTTTGTCATTTGGATATGGACTGGCCATTGGCCTTTGTTTTGAAAGGACTTTGCATTTAAAAATTGCTGAAAAAAGTATTTTTCTTTATCCTTGTGAATTTGATTTAGCTGTACATTATGTTGATGATGTTTAGCATGACCTTGCAGTTGTAATGCTGGATTTACAATGTTGAATACTGAGGTGTTGATGTGAGGTACTCCATGTGGTCCATACGATATGTATCCTATTCTGGTCGTTATCCATATCATCCTTTGCAGCTAACTGGGTATGTCATGATTAACAATTTGTGAACATATCTGTAAACATTTCATTTGCATGATCACATCTGTGGCTTGCACACATGCACATATGATGTGCTTCCCATTGTCCAATTTGCCTATTTCCCTGACTGTGGGCCATCTCCACTGGACATGTAAGTGTGGGTATCATTGGTGTAGGAGCAACTGGGTCCTCTGTGCAACTTGCTGGACATATGTATTGAGTATGTACAGATGACTTAAGGGACACTCTCGTACCCAGGCTGTTGTGACCAGAGCCTTCATTGTGTGGTAACTGATGGCTGACTGACCAAGTGTTCTGCTGACATGACTGAGATCTGCTGGGACTATGTTTGGCACAGCTGATCTTCCACAGGAGTTGAGTCCCCTCAAGTAAGTGTGTTGTTCCGTGACATTGCCTGGGCCCATGCTGTGTGTTGTGTGAGCATATGTGTGTGTGTCCACATCCCTTTTCCTACAGGCAGTGTTCCCTTGATATGTTCCTGTTGTTGATGCTTGCTGAGTTGTTCTGTGTTCATCCCACAACTTTGCCATGGGCTACCAGATGTGGGGGTGCATGACACACTACTGTTAATTGGTGTTTCATCATTGGGATTTGTCAGTTCTGAGTGGTGATGATGTGGTCAGATGCAGATGGGACACAGTCAGGGGTCCCCAAGCACTTGTTTGTTTGCAAAATCATGTAGTTGTCCCTAGGTGGTACCTTTCAGTGATTGAGACAGGTGTATGTGTGTGTGACTGCTCCCACTTGTCCGGTTTAGGGCTGCAATGTTTGCAGGTGTCAGCATATGTGCCTTGTCGTTCTCCTTGGCTTCTGCATTGTCCTGGGAATGTGGCAGGTATTACGAAGGTTACAGGAGCATTGACGTCATGGCCATGTACCACATACTGTGCAGTATGTCTGTCATTCACCAGGGTTGTAAACTGTCCTTGTGTGATGAGTCTGTGCACCTTATTTCCTCCCAACATTACTGTGTTTGTCATGGGTGCATGTACAATGTCACCTGTCCATGTGGGCTTCACAGATGCACATTGGTGCAGTTCAGGGTGTGTGGTGTTGAGGGTGACTGATGTGAATGTTTGCATGGATGGGCCCCTAGCTCCCGTTTGTCCATGGATGATGGGCCATGCTGAGGGTTTGTGTTTGTGCAGGTGTGATGTACGTTTGTGGCACAGGACACATGTCTGGGTTTCACAGTTTGTACGACATCTACCTTTGTCAACACAGTAGACGTATCATGCATGCTTGTGTCCCCCCAATGTCTGGTCCCTGGGGGTAGTGCTGTTGTGTGTCAGTCTCTTGCTGTGTTAGTTGCTATTCATTCCAGCTTGTGTCACATTTGTCTGTTGTGATCCCTCTCATCTCACAATGCCTGATTGCCCACTAAGGGGGACCATTGATGGTTTACTTTTGTATGGCACTGTGTCCACATCTGTCTCACTGTGGTTTAGCCCCCCTCATGTGTAGTTGCCTGGGGATACTGACACACACACACACACACATGGTGTGTCAGATGTGCAGTGTGAGGTTGCCTGTTTGTGTTTGTGCATCTGCACCAGTGCATTGGTATTGCTGTTGTGGGCCATTGTCTGGATGCTGTTTTTGTGATTTACCCTGCTGTCCCTGTGAGTCATATCACATCATTTGGCACATTCATCCTGGTTGTTAGGTCCCATTGCTGGCATGGAATGGGAGTTTGTGACCTGACACCTACAGTCTTCACAGGTTGTTTTGATTTGTGTGTCTATTTTCAAGATGTATGTATGCTTTGTGGTGGTCATTTCTGCTTTTGTGTCATTGTACATTGTATGCATTGTCAGCCCCAATGGGTGGTGCTTGTCTGCACATGGCCGAGCGTGTGTTAGGTTTTCACAGCACTGTTCGCCTCACCACATCTCTGTGGGTATGGGACACAACCACTACTTTGCCCCAAAAGTGTTTCATGTGTTGGGACCAGGAATCATACATGATGTTTGGCATTTGCAGCTTTGACCATGATGACACTTACCTTTTGGTCACTGTGATGAGGGGGTTTTTGGAGCCCATCACCACAATGCTCAACATTTGCTGCAGTTTGGAACCACACACTTAACTTTTGTTCTACACAGTGAGGGGGTGTCAGTTTTACATTGACACAGTGCTATAGTGATGCTTGCCTTGTGTAGGCCACACTCAGTTTTTGGTCACACATGTGATGGTAGTTACATTGTATATTCGAAGTCATAAACACTGTTGTCATGATGTTAGGGGGGATGTATTTTACTGACATACCTAATGTTGGTGTATGATGGATGTGTGGCGCATCACCCATCCTATGGGTGGGGGTGGCAGAGGTGATGGGCAACATAAGCCCTATGAGTGGGGGTGGCAGTAGTGATGGGCAACATAAGCCCTATGGGTGAGGGTGGCAGGAGTGCTGGGCAACAGGTCCCCTATGGGTGGGGGTGGCAGGAGTGATGGGCAACATAAGCCCTAGGAGTGGGGGTGGTAGTAGTGATGGGCAACATAAGTCCTATGGGTGAGGGTGGCAGGAGTGCTGGGCAACAGGTCCCCTATGGGTGGGGGTGGCAGGTGTTCTGAGCAACAGGTCCCCTATGGGTGGGGGTGGCAGGAGTGATGGGCAACATAAGCCCTATGATTGGGGGTGGCAGTAGTGATGGGCAACATAAGCCCTATGGGTGGGGGTGGCAGGAGTGCTGGGCAACAGGTTCCCTATGGGTGGGGGTGGCAGGAGTGCTGGGCAACAGGTCCCCTATGGGTGGGGGTTGCAGGAGTGCTGGGCAACAGGTACCCTATGGGTGGGGTGGCAGGAGTGATGGGCAACATAAGCCCTATGAGTGGGGGTGGCAGTAGTGATGGGCAACATAAGCCCTATGAGTGGGGGTGGCAGTAGTAATGGGCAACATAAGCCCTATGGGTGGGGGTGGCATGAGTGCTGGGCAACAGGTCCCCTATGGGTGGGGGTGGCAGGAGTGCTGGGCAACAGGTCCCCTAAGGGTGGGGGTGGCAGGAGTGCTGGGCAACAGGTCCCCTATGTGTGGAGGTGGAAGTAGTGATGGGCAACATAAGCCCTATGAGTGGGGGCGGTAGTGGTGCTGGCCATGCAACCCCTATGGTGGCCAGTTGCTAGTGGCCAGGATATGGATCCCCTGTGATGTGTGACATTTTGTGGGTACGTGTCGTTTGTTTGTGTGGTTGGTGTCTGACTTAGCATCTGCGCCATCCGCGTCGGTTCCTGATCCGGTCATAGATGTAGAGTACTGGTATGACCTGCACGATGGAATTCATGATGTGTTCGTCTCGTACACGCTGCTTGTTGCTCCGTCTTGTACCCGTTGCAAGCTGGTCCGTCTCGTAGCCGTGGATTGGGTTCTGGCACGAATCGTACCTGATATGCTTCTTTTCCAGATGCTGTGACGTGCCGTACGTGGTGACCCGTCCGGCGCGTATGATGTGCGCATCGTACTTGTACGGCCGGAAACTGCTAGGGATACTGCTTCTGGGCGACTCGGTTCGGCGTTCAGAGGTACGGCTCGGACGGAGAATGAACCTAGAATCACAGCCTACGCGTCGGTCGGATTTTTGTCAGTTATGTGTATCGTACTTCATCGCCCGGACGGACCACCTCTGGGTACGAGTCGGTCACAAGGTAAGGCTACAAACAGCTCTCGGAGAGCTGTCCGACCCGCATCGTAATCGACCCCATAGAAGACAAAATAGGTGGAGACTATTGTTATGATGGCTTCCAGTGGAATTGAGCATATTATTCTAGCATTTACTGATTTCAAACAGTACAACTTCAAATCAGCAGGTTATAAGATACCCTGAAATGTTCATGAAGTGATTAGGCAGTATACCTGAAATCTCCCAACCATTCATCCCATATAACAGAGAGGTGAAATGTGTAATTGACAATTTCACAGCCTAGCTGACTGCAAAATAGACATTTCCACTACTTGGATGGATGTTTGGCATTCGTCATGATGTGAACAGTGCTGTTTCAATTTTTGCATGTGCCAATTATATTCAGCATAGTCATTTGCACACCTGACAAATTTTGTGACAACACAATTTGATTAGTGAAACTTATGCCATCATACAATTCATTGAGTGGAACAGGACAACAATCAGAAAACAGTACAGACCATTTTCAGAAGAGAGCATTGACTAGAGATTGAATGCTGCATGACACTTTACACTTAACAATATGTTGACATTTGCTGGAAAGAGAGAATGAGCTACATGACATAGCAATATTCCTCAGAGAAACAGGAAAAGGGCATCATGGTAGATGTAGTCATTTCAAAGAAAACTTCCCAACACTTGCAAAATGGTTAGTGGAACATATCTGTGTAAAATATGAAGTGGAAATGGGACAGACACTTACATTTGGGTACACAGATGGGTAATGGGTTATTTGGTGTTGTAACACTTGCAGGCACCATACCATCATGTCACGTGTAATGGATCTTTACCCCTGTAATCTTAGATGCAACACAATACACTCACACAAACAATAATAATTATCTGATACTTGTAAGTTGAGCTTTGTATGTTAGGAAAATATGTGCAGGACAAATTGGCAATAGGTGAGTTGAGAACAAACAGGACATTGAGGTTGATTGTGACTTTGCAAAGTTCAACTTACCAGACTCCGCTCCACCAGATATTCCTGTCAAGCCTTCATTATGTAGGATTTGCAAGACCTGCTCCTCCCAGGGCAGTAATGGTATTGGGGGCCTGAGGGAACTACTATCACCCATGTTGGCCTCCATGTCATGCTTAATTGCAACCCCGCCGCCCAGGTCGACCACTTCTTCTCAATTGCCTCCTGTGTGCGCAGGTTATTTGCTGCAGCATCCACTCAGTTAATTATTCTGGCCCACATTTGCCTTTTCTAGGATTGGGGTGCATTTTGCACTCCAGACAATTGTTGCTCTACTGTTAGAATTTCATCCACCATGACTGACAATTCTCCCTCAATAAAACGAGGATGTTTGGGGGCTGGCATTGTGCAAAAAATATGGTTAAATTAAATAGTGGACAGCAAGGTACAGAAGGCAGGATGAATGAAAACCAAAAAACCTAACTTCACTGGCAAAGTCTCTGGATTTTCGGTGGCTGGAATTGTGCATAAAATAAGATTAAATTAAATAATTGACTGCAAGGTACTAAAAGAAAGTGTTTAAAGGGACAGAAGGCATGGAGAATAAAAAACAAAAAACCTCACTTCACTGGCAGTGTCCAGTATCAAAAGTTTTGGTGGAGCAGGGATGGCAAAGGATCATGATCTGAAATGAGGTATGTTTCATAGTGTGGTAGTAGGTCTCTTCTACACAGGAGAAAAAAGGCAATTCAGTAGCCAGACATTCCAGACTGGTTGTCCATGAAATGAATTTAAGACCAAACATAAAAACAAAGATCCTGTTCAATACTGTAATAGTCCACCTTGTCAAGCCATAGTCTAATGTCCAGAAACAGATTGGACATAGGTTATCTGTACTACTAACAATACCCATGTTGTTAGTGACTATTCAGTTAGGACATTGAACAATCATTCGTTCTGTTGGCTGGGTACCTATTGATTTAAGACCACAGACCTATCATGGATGAGGACATTACCTCTAAGAAATTGAAAGAATCTTGCGCCTGCATCTGCAGAATTAGATACTCGATCATCGGTCACAGGGTTTCTATTCACAAACCTTCCTGATCCTTGTGTGTGAGCTGCAATAGTATGAGAAAAGAAGCGAGTCACAGGAACCTGTTCCATACAACTCCCACAAAGGAGAACCTCCATTCCAAATTGCAGCATTGCAGAACTGCAACCATAAAAGCAGAACGCCAAAACACATGGTCCCTCACTGGGCATATCAGTCCAACTTCTGCAAGCACATTTTCAACACAACCGCAACATTGTAACATTGCAATGGTATGTATATGTTTCAGATGTTCTATCGTGTTTAATCCCCCACTGTGGGAATCAAACAGGTAATTCTTCATGTTCCCCTCAAAGACCTTAAAATGACTAACACTCGCATAATGCGAAAGTTCCCATTCCTTACTTGTGTTTGACACTGCAGCACTCTGGATTTTGCAACACAAAATGCCAGTCGGTACTGGTCGCATCTACTTCCGCATCTTAAATAAACTCTATGGAATGCCTTCCATGGCCACAGGATCGCCACTACCCAGCAGAGTTTTTTTCAGCAATATGTCACTGCGTCCATCAGTGTAGTTTGTGTGTGCCCGGAAACCAAGACCGCTTCCATCGGGAACAAGGTTTGGCAGTAATGGAACAGCATCTCAAATTCTTTTCGCTTCAAACCAAAAACAAGGGGGATGGGTAAATCCAAAGCACACCAAGCTTGGATGCCAAGTATATGCAAATCCTGAGTAGACCACATCCTCCCACAATCGCGGTTTCGATTGATTAAAGGTGAAACAAAAAACATTCAGCAAGAGACCTCAACCCCTGATTTCAACTCTAGTCAATCCAATGACAAATGCCCAAGCATACCATGGGACAAGGCAGACCACTAAAGGATGGCCAAAAAGAAGTGTACAGTCATACACACCAATCTTGACCAGGACACGAAACTTTAGACGTAACAGAAGTGAAATAAACACAGGGGTATCGAGGATGAAGGAAAAGCATTGAGAAGAGTGGAGGGAAGGGGCTAAAGGACAGAGTGAGGTTAGCAGACCTATTTCTGGTGGACCTCAGTGGAGAATTATTTAATTGGCACTTATCAAAAAGATCTAACATAACCACAGTGTAAGAAAATTATTTATTCTCACAAACTACATCTGTAAATGCAACACCAAGTAAATATGGGTAATCAGGAATGGTTCTGACGTTGTACAGTTAGACACCATATAAATAATAACTTGCCTCCTTCTCAGAATTTAAACCTCTAAGTTTACAGATCCAATTAGCCTCATATTGCAATAATTTCAATTCTCTGTCTCCCCCTCTCAGATCTTTGCTAACCAGTTCTATGCCATGGAATTGAAAATGTGTTCTGTTTAGCCCCATCTTAAAATCATGTAAGGCCAGTGGGTAAGCTGTGTTCTGTACAATACATGCTCTGCGATGTTCTTGGAGGTGTGATCTCAATTGGCGTGTCGTACTTACCACAAATATTTTAGAGTAGCATTGGTAATTCCAAAATGTTTTCTGAAACTCTAGCCTTCAAAAGTAATTTTGAAACAAGACCATCATGTTCTGTGTGATTGGTAATGTTTTTTTAATCTGTTTTAGATTTCTTCACCATGTCACCTTCATTTGGACATTTCAGAGTTGCGACATTTACAGGTATATGGTGCTGTTTCCAAGTACAAAGGGAACCTGAGTTGACCTTGAGAAAGACAGACATAGACTTTAGATGTACAAATCTTGTATAAGCCTGGGCGGATCTCACAGACTTTCACTCTGCAGAATACCCCTAAGTTACCAAAAACACAATCACCCCAAATGTGGATGAACAGTTAATGAATTGGCCAATTGCATGTTGTTGGCTGGATTTGTAAGCAAATTATTTTAGTTCATTCAGATCCATGTGACAAATATTACATTCTCCACATCTGTAAAAACCAGTTGGGCATTTAAGACAGGTGCCTCAGTCTTGTTGTCTGGGTATTGTATAGCTGGGGCAGAGGAGGTCCCTATGGTTTTAATACTCTTGTATGTAATGGAGGGTTTATCAGTGACCATAGATCCTTCCCCAGGTACCCCTTTCAGGAGTTGCCGAAGCATGCATAGAATCTTAAAGACCTCATGATTGATTCTAGAATGGGTGGTAATAAAAGACAGCCGATCTTTAACTTCTAATCAGGTTTTGGTTCTGAGTGTACTTGCTCTCTCTGTAATCTTTACCCTATCGGGTGCTTTTAATAGGCCTTGCCTCTTGTAACCCCTTGCCTTAAGTCTACCGATTTTCTGAGTTACATGTTCAAAAAATTGATGATCCTCACTGCAGTTTCTGTGCATTCTAATCATTTCCCCAAATGGCATTGCATGTTTAGTGCTGAGTGGATGCACCCTGTCATGATGCAGTATGCTTTTAATAGCAGTTTCTTTATAAAAAAGTGTGCTGTCTAGTTTACCATTTGTTACTTACAATTCTACATCCAGAAACTGGATTGGAATTTGTGATAAATTCAGGGTAAATTTGACATTGAAGTAAGCCCAGGCATACAACCCCACTCCGTTTGCAGAGTTTGCGGAATCCAGCCGATCGCCTACGAGATTTTCAGGGTGCCAAGAGATTTGCTAGCCAGCCGCATGCTCCTGCAAGATTTTGTATTCATCAACATGTCATTTGGATGTAGCAGCAACTTCCGACAGATGTTTTCTGCTGTATGCTATCTACTGCAGCTGCAATCTGGGAAAGATTCTATTCTCTAGCAGCATCAAAATCTTCCCAAACTGACAGTTTGGAGTAAAAAACCTCCTCGAATTGTCATTTTGTGATGGTTTTTTGTGCAAGGTGTTTTTTGTTTTGTTTTTTTCTTCTTTTTTTCAACTTGAAGGAAGTGCTCCAGAGTCTCCAACTTCCTGTTCCTGTCCAGCAGGCTCCTCCCAGTGTTTTGTGCATCTCTGGTCACTTTTCATTTGGATTTGGAGCTGGAAAAGTTGAAAAATTGGTGTTGTTTGATTGATTGGGGTCATGTACCTGAATGTTTTTATACTTTTATGGTTCAAATCTTTTTATTCTTTAAAGCCAACCTGCAGAGTAAATGGCAAGCATTATACAGCATATAACTGGTCCTCCAGGCTGGGGCTCAGCATGTGACAGTTAACAAATAAACAAAAATTACACCCTGGCCTGCACCCTTCTCCTAATGCACGAATTGCGCATCATAGCTTGTTCAACACAGTTGTCAATTGATATCAATCAATCAATCAAATCATTTGTAGAGTGCACTACTTACCCGTGAGGGTCTCAATGCACTGAGGGGGGGCGGGGGTGCTGCTACTGCTCGAACAGCCAGGTCTTGAGGAGTCTCCTGAAGCCCAGCAGATATCATGTGGTCATCCCTGAGCGGAAGTTACAGAGGTTTCAGAAAGCCGCAGAATGAGAAGATATTTATGTATGTGAGTTCCCGAAAGTCTTGGGACAGAAGAAAATGTATGATTGCCGTAGGTCACCGTAGGATAACTCGCTATTCGTGGTGGTGTGTATGATTCTTTTCATTCCAAGGATGTGCCAGAGGCAGTGGGAATAATGGTTCAATTATGAGGTGCACTCCTTTTTCTTCAAAATAAACCTTCTTTACTCTGTTAACCAATGGTGCTCCTCTGCTGCTTGTGCTGTCGGTCTACTTCAATCATATACCGTGATAATATATCAAGCGATACAACTTGAATACAGTGTGCACTGTGTCAGGACCGGGCAGGTTAAGCCATCTATTTACCTAAAGTTTCCTTCAGTAATCTGTAGATTGCACGGTGTAAAAAATTGCAGATCAAACAGATATTTGCCTAACCGTTGGTCTTCCCATTTGTTCACGAGACTACTGACTCATTTACGGCGTAAATTCGAGATGGCCGCCGGTTATGTTTAATAAGTTGCCGGTCTAGTGTTTCAACCCCCTTTCAGCGCAGCTGTGCTCGCGACTTCGCTCGTGGCAAACTGCGCACCTCAACTGAGAGAATTTAGAAAACGGTCGCTTAGCTCCGTGCGGCGTTTTCTTTCTGAGGAGAACTTCTGGTAAGAAGGAACTGGTATAGTACTTCAGGACTGCTTCCGCGGCTGCGGTAAGTGAGTCCTATTTTCAAGATTCCTTGGAAGATTTCCGGTGGAGAGTCAAGAAAGAAGATAGAAGCTTTCCTGTTCTTCACTTTGGTAAGAGTGTGGTTCTTCGTGAGCAAGAGGCAGTTCAGGAGTATCTGGTTTGCGCATAAATAGTTCATAAAATTGAAACTGTCAAGAGATTAAGATTAGAGAGACTAAATACTTATCCAGTGAAGAATAGTATTGAGGTATCTGAGGAACGGAATCCTACTACTAGCATCCTTGAGAAGATATCTCTGTCAGAGTACCTAAACTACAAGCAAATCCTGTGAGCTTAAGTCCAGCTCAGTGTAACATTGAAAGTTTGAGGAACAACTTACAAGAGACAGATACACAACTTTTAGAGACTCATTTCTAACGAAAACTACAAGTAGGTGTAGTTATGTGTATATTTATATATATATATATATATATATATATGTATAAAGATACTTACCAACTGGTGTGAAGGTCATCTTCCATAAAACGGATTCATGGTTCGCCAATTATCTGTGAGTCGTCAGCTGGAAGACATGAAACAAGGCTAAAGACTTCATAAGTAGTTTGCAAGGTAACAGCATAAGTAGGATACTTACAGACAGCGGAAATACAGAGAATCATTAGACCCCAAGTTAATTAGAATTTGTGTTTTATCTAGTACCTTCTCATCCAAGAACACAACTGAGTAGCAGATACAATAGAAGGTCAGCGCACAAGAGAATAGTTAGCCACGAAGCTAGGACAGGTAACAATTCTTTAGGGAATTAGAATTTGTTAGGAATTTGAATGTATAACTGCTAAAATTAGATCTTTTGCAGGAAGAATTGGCGAGAGTGATGACAGACCTGTCCAGCTGAAGAAGACGTGGTGTTTTCTCTTTTCTTCCCAATCCCCTTTCCCCCCTCTAGTTACCAGGGTAGTATATATATATATATATCGTGTACTGCTCGGGTGACGGAGTTGAGGAATTGAGGAACAGTCATCGGCTCCTGCGGAAGCCGGAGATTCTGGGACCGGTACTTGACACACTGTTCACAATTATAATTTATCAATCTTATGAATCACAGTACTATTTTCATTCTACTTCTCATGGTTCTTTTAATCTCTCTTTTTTATAAAATTTCTGTTCCTTTTAAAGCACAATATGCCATTTATAAAATTCATTAACACTCATTAATTCTCATCTGAGTTGTTTTACAAATCAACAGAATTGCAATGTACAATTTATTTTAAATATTAATAATAATCCTAAATGATTCATGCCCAATGCATATCGGGATAATCAAGTCCCTTCTTCAGGGGAAATCCAAAAACTGAAAAACTTTTCTTTGAATACATTTCATGAAGTACAAGGGTGGGTCAAATTTCATTGTACAGTGTTCTTATTGCAAACATCTGTGAACATGCTGCTACGCACATGCTTAATCTCAAAACCATACGGTCCACTCTCTGTGATAGAAAGAACCAAGTTTAACCAATAGTCATGAAGAGGTACTCACTGTCATGCACTAGTCACTGGTAATGTAATTATATGTGTCAATGATATATTGAGTCACCCTGTGTTTGTGCAAGTCGATAATATATTGCGTCACCCTATGGTGCTCTCATGCAACTATGTGTATACTCCCACTAAGCCCTACACGATGGTACTCAGCGTATCGCAACATTTCACAAGAGCATCTATGTGCCTACCTTGCTACTGAGGAAATACAATATCATCCACTGTACTGTTCAAGTTTTAACTCCTACAGAATATGCTAAAAGGAAATAACCAAACAAATTATGAAGTGGTTTGCTAATTTTGAACCTCTATGCATCAACGTGCATTAGCTGAAACTATAGTTGTTACCAATCGTGTGATCTACTACCATTCTGGCAGATACTTGTCGCTCAATGTTACCCACATTTTGAACCTCCTACGAGTCAAAAAATACACAGGTTACCAATAGTCCATAAACACTCCGCAACCTTCCCAACTATACTTTTTTATGCCAAGAACGTAACCTTACCTCCGAAACATAACTGCTGCAAGATGCTGTCTCCCACACGAATCTCCCAGGCTCTTCCAGTTCAATACGCGTGCTTGCGTTAAATCGTAGATGTAATAATTAATGACGGACTACAACTTTGTGCCTAATATGAACGTCAATGTGCCAGCCATCTTGGTACACCCAAACTAATATTTCTCTCATTATTCCCTCAATATGAACAAATGAATAAAACTGAATACCAACACTCGAAGTAACATTAAATTAAACACTCCCCATACCCAATAATGTTCAAACTATTTTATCATTCTTCCTCACACTCAAACACTATCGATATCTACTCCATGTTAGAAGCATGATTACCGAATTTTCATGCTCACTGACCCGAGTTTGAAACCACCTGAATCTTCCATTCATCATAGTTTACGATCTCTGATGAATGACAATACGTTTCACTGTGACCAAATTCAAACCTCTCCTCATTATGTGTGGTGACTATAATGTAACAATGTTCAGATGTCCATCAGTGTTATGTTCTGCTGGTGAAATGTCATGTTCCCAGTCGCACATGCATGATATGTAAGTATTCAAGTCTATCATATGATCTTCTGTGGAGTACTCAAATATTATATGTAGCAGCTCATGTTCAGTCAGTCACTAAGACATTCTGGTAATAGTGAATTCAATTATTTGATCCAATAAATCTCTCGTTGAAGCAGTCATTTGGTGTTATCAATGCCTGGTCTTGGAATTATTGACTCAATAATTTGAAACCTCAATTGAGAAAATGAATGTCTTGCTTCTTGCCAGTGTGTTGCTACACTAGATGTTTTATTTTGTGTTCTTATTGTGCTTTGCTGTTCCGTTATTCTTATCTTGATCTTCCTTTCTGTTGTTCCTACTTATGCCTTGCCACACGGACATTTAATGAAGAACATAAGATTTTTGGTGTTACATTCAGATGTGTGTCTTCATTTTACAATTTCTCCTGTACTTGGATGAGTTAAAGACCCAGGTATTCAAATTGCTACAATGTGCGCAATTAAAACATTTTGTTGTGCCTTCCAATACAACATCTTGCTTTTTCTTTGCTGTTGCCAGTAATTGTCTTAGGTTTTTGCCTCTTGTGTAAGCATGCAGTGTTTCTCCTTAAACAAGTTGTTAGAATCTGGTTCGTTTTGTAGCAATTCCCACCTGGTGGAAATAATTCTTTTGATTGCTCTTGAACTAGTCAAATATTTTGAGACAAAAACCAATGCGTTATCTTTAGCTTTAATCTTTCTAATGAACAAATCTGTTCTCTCCATTTGGTTCAAATTTTGTATACACTCTGTTAATGAGTCCTCTGGATAACCTCTATCCATGAAATTTAGTTGTATGCTGAAATGCTTTGTTCACTCGTAATTCAATCAGAACAAATCCTCTTTATCCTTAGGAATTGTGAAAATGGTAAGATGCGGATTCAATGCCTGGGGTGGAAACTTGTGCACAATAGTGCATTGGTCCTGTCTGTGGGTTTGGCAAAAATCTGGGGTCAGTTTTAATAACTAATACATCCAAAAAAGGTATGGTTGTCTCATTGATGGTATGTGTCAACTTGATTCTAGGATTGTGTGTATTTAGAAAATGAATCATGTTTTCCAGTTCACTCCTTGTATCAGTACAAATAGGAAATATATCGTCCATGTACCTGCAATATAATGCAATCTTTTTTTGCCACTGTTGTATGTGAAAAATATGCCCATCCTCAAACTTTGCCATAAATATATTTGCATATGCAGGTGCTCCAGATAAAACCCATTGATGTTCCAGTTAATTGCACAAACAATTTGCCCTGCCATTTGAAATGGCTATGGTGCAAACAGAAGTGTAGCAGTTCCAGTAAAAAAACCTTGTCTGCTTCTATGTTGGACAATTGTAACGGTGCCCATTTGACCGCCTTCATCGCTTCAGCATGAGGAATGGAGGTTTAAAGTGCCGTAACGTCTAAGGTACATATTAACGAAGGTTCTTGAATCAATGCCTCCACCGGCTGAAGTTTCTGTAAAATATCTGTGGTGTCTTTGATACAGGAGTGCCATGATTGCACAAACTTTTGCAGAAAATAGTCCAAACACTTCCCCAGCGGTTCAAATAGTGATCCACAACCTGAGACAATAGGTCAAAATGGTTAGTCCTTCAAATCTTTATGTATTTTTGGAATCATGTATAATCTAGGACTTCGCGGGTTGGTTGTTAAAAATTATCCAATTTTCCCATCTATCCAACCCATCTCTTCAGCTTTATCCAAAATCGTATTTAATGTCCCAATTAATTGTGTAGCAAGATCACAATCTAAAGACATGTATGTAGATTCATTCAACACATGTTGGTTTACCTTATTCTGACAATAGAAAGTGTCCATAACAACCAATGCTCTTGCTTTGTCGGCAGATTTAAATGTGAGCTTAGGGTCATTTGCTAAACATTTAACTACTTTCCTTTCATGTGTTGTTAAGTTTTGTCCTCTTTATTTCAGTAAATTTCAATTCCCTGATGTCGTTCTGTTGTATTCTAAGATGCTGCTCTGCTAATGCCGTGATGTCACAGTATCTGGTGCATGCTGAGAATATTATTGTTCAAAGGTCTGACTCTGTAACTGCTTGTACTGCTGCCAGGCTGTTCATGGCAGGTGACGCTTTACAGCTGTGTAGTCTCTCAATCAATAAATTCACCTTTCAAAGAAAGCGCCCTGGAGTGAATTACTACACATTTCTGGCGACAATTTGACTACACAGCAGAAACCACAGCGTGAGCTCCTCTGAGCTTACAGCCTCATCTGCATCTTCTACAACCAACTCGACTTCTACACTCAAATAAGGTCATTTGCCTACTCTTCTGCTACTACAGCTCCTACCCACCATTTTTTTTATGAAAGACTCATTTTCATCGTACCTTCTGAGTCTTGCATGCCCGCATTTGTTCATCACTATCTGCTGCTCCACGTTTGTCTCATCTCCGTTTTCAACACCGGGATGATGTCTTTCAACTGTGCTGTTCCAGGGAGCTTCCGATGACAATATTGCTGTGCCCTGTTGTCTTTGCTGGTTTGGCGTTTCGTAGTGGGTGAGTCCTGCTCCTCGTTTCCCGCTTACCACACCTTCAATTTAACAGTGGGTCAAATTTTATCATATTTCTTTTATTTTTCAGTTTTTTGGCAGTCTATTTCATCACGCGCGCTCGAGCTGGACAGACGCGCATGAGCCAGTGCATGCACACCTCTACCGCCATGCGCACTCTACTCAACGACGCACACAAGCCTGTGCATGCACATTACTGATCAGCCAGTACCTACGTTACTATAGCAACTCTGCTCTATGACAACCACGGGCCTGTGCATGTTCATTACTGCTCAGTGCGTGCCTACGTTTCCATGGTAATTGTCAACAATGGTTTCTGCAGTCATGTCTTTTCTTCTGGATTAAACAGCATTGTCATGACCACCATTCCCACCATTCAGAGTGCCTCTATTTTTTGTGGCAAGGTTGCAATTTTCAAAGGAGATTTCTAGACGTCTGTTTTTTTTTTCTCAGCTCAATTTAAACTGTATATTTATATACAAACCTCAGGGATTTGCACACCATTTCCAGTTGTGTTTTACCTCCTGGTGTGTTTCTTGTGTGATTCTATTATTCACACACTTTCCTTGTTCTTCAAATTTTCTACATCTACGTTCCAACGTGTGCATCACAGTGGTTCACACACTTTCAATGACTTCTTCTTCATAACTGCTTGCGGATTCATGTGATTCGCATACTTGTTATTTTCTCAAATTAATATTGTGCCCACTTCATTTTTTTATTTTTTATCTTATTTCTTTTACATGTGTACCATGCAAGCAATATCTCCACCTCCGTCGTTTCTTGATAAGCCAGGGAAACCACCTGTGAAATGGGACGTTTGGTTCGATGCATTCAAAACTTATTTGGGCGCCATCAGAGCCTTAAGGTTTTCTGCAGAGTGGAAAAAGTGCCTACTACTTCATTCTTTAGGATTCGAGGGAAGGTCAAGTTTTAAGCACCTACCAGAGTTGGTTCCCAATGTCAATGAGGTTTTCGATGAATACCTAACAGCTGTACAAAAACTCAAAACTCGCTTCAGCAAACAACCTAGTTTAATGATCTTAAGGCATAAATTCTTCAAAAAGAAGCAAACTGATAGGGAGGAAGTTGATGCTTACATCTCTGTTCTTAGGAGGTTAGCTTCTGTTTGTATTTTGGAGAACTTTACTGAACAACTCATCAGAGAACAATTCATCTGGCAATGCAGGGATAAACATATTAGACAGAAACTACTTGCTATGGGAAACCCGTCTCTTGATGAGATGATTAAAGTTGCAAAAAGCATCGAAATTTCACAAGTTTCTCTTAAGGAACTTGGTGAGAAGCCCATTGAGAATGTTAATGCCGTTAGAGTCTAACACAACTAAAAATAGGTTTATTAAAAATAGTACCAATAATCCAATCAAATCTAAATCAGATGTCATCATTCCAAACAACATGTGTCTCCGATGTGGTAGCATTCTTCACACCAAGGGTAACAAATGTCCTGCCAATAATGTTATTTGCAATTTTTGTAAACAAATGGGTCACTATTCTAAAGTCTGCCTCAAGAAGAGATTCCAAAAGAAAAGTGTAGCTTTTGTTATGGAGTCAGATGATGATTCCGATCCTGAAGTCATCTCTGTTGTTGTGGATGATTCAGCTTCAAGTAATTTTACCAGTGAACCTCTGACTGGGAATCCCTCTATGTGTGTCAACCCCATTTTAGAAATACTTGTTAGAGATTAAAAAAACTCCAACTGTTGGTGGATTCTGGTGCCAGAATCACCATGATAACTCAAAAGTTGTTCACTGAAACATGGGCGACAAGGAGTTATTTCCTTCAGATCATTCTCCTGTCTCTCAAGAGAGCCGCAAAATTGAGCTTGTTTGTTTAATTGAAGATATCTTGATGATTAAAGGTAGAAGGATCAGAGGAAAAATGTATGTTGCCGTCAAGGGATTGAACATCCTTGGGTGGTTCCACCAGGGCTTGTTTGGTATGATACTTAAGCCGGGAAGAAAAGAGCAGGTTATGCTTGTTACATGTGAAGATGAAAGTATCAAATTGAAAGTCAAATTTCCTTCTGTTTTTGGTAAAACTCTTGAAAAAATATCAGGGTTCGAGCATAACATTATTATAAGGGATGGTGCTAGGCCAGTTAAGCACAAACTCAGGAGTGTCCCATTTAGTATTGGAGATGCCCTAAATAAATAACTCAAAGGTCTATGTGACAGAAGTATCATCGAACCAACAGAGTCATCTCCACGGTTGTCACCACTGGTTGTAGCTCGCAAACGTGATGGGCAATTGCGTGTGTGCGTTGACCTCGGGTCCCTCAACAAAGAGATCTGCATCGACTCACATCGTCTGCCTAGTTTCACTGATTTATTCACCAGTGTCAAGGGTTCTCATGTGTTTTCAATGCTAGATCTGGCTAGTGCATAACACCAGATTGAGTTGCATCCCGACTCTCGCTCCCTCACTGCTTTTGTGTCCCCTCTTGGAACTTTTCAAATCGAAAAATGACTTTTGGGCTTGCCTCCGCTGCATCTGTGTTCCAGAAGGTTATGCAGAACTTGCTGAGAGGGGCTGAAGGGATGCTTGTCTTTCAAGACGATGTCCTTATTCATGCCAAAGACAATGACTTACACAACAGTTTCCTCAGGAAGGTACTCAATATTTTTTTAAAAAATTGTGTTGTTCTCAAGACTGAAAAATGTAAGTTCCTTTGTGAAGAGATTGAATATCTCGATCTTCTGCTATCACATGAGGGCATTCAACCTAGGCAGGGTCTTCTTGATGCCATTTCTAATGCTCCTGTGCCCAAGGACAAGACTGGTGTTAAATCTCTGCTAGGTTTATTCGAATACTTTTGCAGATTTATTCCTAATTACGCTTCAGTTGAGAAGAAGTTACTTGCTTGTTTGTGGACCATTGAAAAATATCGCCCTTATGTGTGGGGAAAGCGGTTCAAACTTATTAAGGATCATAATCCTTTAGTTTCCATCTTGGGTTCACGTCCCAGTAAGTGTTGTACCCCCAGGATTAACAGGATGGTTAGCAAGCTCCTATAATATCAATTTGATGTGTCACATATTTCTGGTGGGAAGAATGGGAGGGTAGATTTCCTTTCTCGTTTCCCTCAGAGCAGTGATTGTTGTGAAGGAATCAGCTTTCAAGAACTGGATGAGGAGGATGCGGAAGATTGTTTTGTGGCTTCCATAGATATCTCTGATCTTACTCTTGGGTATGAAGATAAATGGAGGAAGGCTTTATTGGAAGATGATCTCCTCCAATAAGTGTGTACGTTTGTCAGAGAGGGGTGGCCTAGAGAAAGGGTCTTGTCTTCTCTTTTAAAGCCTGTTTGGAAGGTTGAATCTGAAATTTTTTAGAGGATGGTCTTCTCATGAGATGTGACAAACTTATTCTGCCCCATTCTATAAGTCTTATCATTATCAATAAAGCTCATGAGGGACATTTGGGTTCCACCCTCACCAAACAATGTGCTCGTCAAGATTTCTGGTGGCCAAGCATGGATGTTGAAATTGGTGTTATGGTGGAAAACTGTCCTGTGTGTTGCTCAGCTGAGAAAAATGTCAAGGTTACTACTTCTCCACTTTTACCCATTGAGTGTCCCTCGGGACCCTGGGTCAAACTGGGTGTTGATGTCATGGGGCCTTACAAGGTTTCCACATGGGAAAGAGGTACATTATAGTTTTGATGGATAATGCTTCAAAATGGCCTGAGATTCATTTGGTAAGAGAAGCTAGTTCCACTAGTGTCATCAAGTTTTTGAAGGAGAAGGAGGTCTTTCTGAGTGAAGGGTTTCCCCAGTTCCTTGTTTCAGACAATGAAACTAAATTTGTGAGTGAAGAATTTGAATTCTTCTTAACCTCTAATAGTGTGAAACATCTGAAGAGCTCTCTCTTTCACCCACAGACCAACGGACTTGTGGAAAGAATGAATCAGGTTGTGGGTGAGTGTGTCAGGTGGGCTGTGAGTGGTCACCATGATGTTGAAAAATCATTAGAGAGTATGCTTTGGTTTTACAGGACAACTATCCACTCATCTACTAAAGTTTCCCCGTTCCAGCTTCTGAGGGGGACGGAGGGCCAATACGTGTTTCAGGCCTGTGTGGATGAGGAGATGGTTGAGATCTGAGTCCGATGTAGAGTCGCTAATGGAAATTGTTAAAATAACCCTGAAACTGTCCAAACTAAGCAAAAGGTTTGGTTTGACAAAAAGAAAGGAGCCAAGGTTGTTTCCCTTTGGCTTGGTGATTTTGTTTGCATTAATATTCCTGTGCATACCAAGAAAGGGAAGTGTAAATATGGTGAACCTATCAAAGTTATCAAGATTGGTAACAATTCTGTCCAAGTGGAAGGGGGTCATTGGTGGAATCTTTCTAATGTTGTCAAGAGGACTGCTTTCCTCCTGTTCCTTTTGAACGTAGGAAAAGTTCCAGAATCATTGTTACACCCAGAAAGTACCTTGATTGATCTTTGCAACGCATGATTCTCTTTGGTTTTTTTCTGGTTTGTACATTATTCTGTTTTGTTTTGTTATTTCTTAATTTTGTTGATTTGGTTGGAGAAAGAGAGGTATGTTGTATTCTACGATGCTGCTCTGCTGATGCTGTGATGTCACAGTATCTGGTGCATGCTGAGAATGTTTTCGTTCAAAGGTCTGACTGTAACTGCTTGCACTGCTGCCAGGCTGTTCATGGCAGGTGACGATCTACAGCTGTGTAGTCTCTCAATCAATAAATTCACCTTTCAAAGAAACCACCCTGGAGTGAATTACTACACATTCTTCACCATGATCTCAAAAGTGTCCAACGTTTTATGTAAGACTGGAGCTTGAAATATGCTCTTAGGTTTGAATTGTGTCACTTCTGTTTCTTCTTGGTCTGGAGTATCTGCTACTATGTTAGTGAAAAAATGTTTTAATCGCAATGTTCTCATGAATCTAAAAACCGCTGTTTCAGTCTCTAGTTCATTCATATCATTAAAAGGTACAAAGGACATGCCTTTATTCAGAACCCATACTTCTTGACTTGTCAGTTTGGTAGACGATATGGAAACTATTTGATTTTATTTTACTTCTCAAGTTCTTTCATCCCTTTTCCCTGTCCTCTCCTGGTTTTACGACTGATCCCTGAGTCCCTTGTTCTAATTGTAATGGAGGTTGCCTTTGGTCTGGTATTTGGGACAAAAAAAGACACTGACATGGTTGGATGAACTGTTTCTCCCAATTCTGATGATAGTCCAGATTTACCTGGGCCACTTGATATTAGTTTAATCGGTTCTGTGTTGGCTTCTATGTCCTTTTCAGACACTATCTTTCTTCAGATGACATTGTTGTCTTCTTGACATTAAAACGCTTTTGTGCGTAAACCTCTGCCCAGCTGTACACCTCATTTAACTTGTAATTTTTAAACTTTCGTAGATTTCCCTCTTGCAGTTCTTTACAGTATTTATCTAACTTCTGGTTAATCCCTTCCAAGGTAATCTTCCATGTATTTTTTTCTATCCTCATTTCCAAATACCTTTTTAAGTTGAAAATGTCTTCTTCCAACTCCCAGATGGTTCTGGATAATTCCTCTATTAATAATAAAATCAGATCCAGTGAGCACTTATTTAAAATGACATACCACTTGTCAGTGAATCCACTGTTTAAATGGAACCTGAATAACATTGGTTTGATAGAAAGTCGTAGACCCCTAGGAATCCTTTTTAGCTCTGTGGTACTGGACCAATGTCGAAGCATGCAATCTGTAATTGAGTTCGCGGTGGAGCCATCCTAAGTGGGTGGGTGGGTGTTGTACCCCAGTATAAGAGAATGTTTTGCATTGCTGCCTCCAGCGCGAGTCCAATTTGGAACCCATGCAATCTTTTCAAGGGATAAGTGAGGGGATTAGGGAGGCCTAACAGTATATAAAATGGTAATCTGGGTAGCTGGGTGTCTAGATGGCGATCAATATCGTCTAGTATTTGTGTCCAATATGTTTGAATCTGTGGACAGTCCCACAGGAGGTGTGTCAAAGAGTCCACCCTCCCGCAGCACCTCCAGCAATTCTCTGATTTGGATGAATCAATCCTATGTAATCTCTCGGGTTAGGTAAATATGTCACTACTTTAGTGAGTTTCAGTGAGGGCGGTATGGCTAGCCGCGTGACGGGCTCTTCAATAAATCTTCCCCCAATCTGCTTCGGACAGTTGTCCCCCGATTACTCTTTCCCAACATATTTGGTGTGGCTTGTACGCATGCCTTGTGGGCTGTAGTAAAAAGACATACAGGTCAGAGATCGCCCTCTTTTCCGAGGTTTTCATGATCAGCCATTTTTCATAGGCCGAGAGCTGCCTCTATGATATGGCCCTGTTGTCGGGGTGTAGGAGCCATTGACAAAGTTGAAGGTAATGCAAGCGTTCCATCTCCGGGAGATTAAAGTCTGAGCGTAGCTGTGGGAAGGGAATTACTCCTTCTTCATCTATCATGTGCCCCTTGGAGCAGCAACTTCACCAAGTTGTGAATGTGCACGAGTTAGTCTCAGGGGGAAAATCTGGGTTATCAAATAAGTGGAAAAGCAGAGATTGAAAGGATGACAGTCCATTATGTGTACTACACCGATCCCAGCTATCGATAGCCACCTGAGTGATGGACGAGAGATATAGGTTCTGGGGGCTGTGCGGTTTCTGCAGGAAAGGGAGGTATGGGCCACAGCCAGGTCTTGGAAAAGCTGCTGATGCTCAGATTCATTCCTATTCCATTCACCCAGATATCAAAGTTGGGCAGCATGGAAATAGAGTTTGAGGTTAGGTAGCCCAGACCCCCATCGCATTGGGAGTGGTAGCTGACCTCATTGTGCATCCACAGTTTCTTCCTGGCCCAGACTTAGTGGTGAAATTCTGCCTGTAGCTTATGGAGCATCCCAGGCGGAGGCGGAAGGGGAAGAGTTAGAAACACATATAGAATTTTTGGAAGGATAGTAATTTTGAGCTCTGCAATTCATCCAAGCCATGATGTCTGGAGACAGCACCACTGGGTTAATTCTAGTTTTATGTGCTTATGTAGAGATCAGTAGGTAATATGTATAGTTTTCTGGAGAAAAGGCACAAGTTGAATGCCCAGATAAGGGATCGAGGTCTTAGTCCACTGAATGGGGAATTGAGCTGTGAATCGGGATTCTGTCTCATGAGTTAAAGAGAGAGTCAAGGCCTGGGCCTGCACGACATTGACTTGAAAGCCCGAGGCGAGGCCAAACCCTTGGAGTTTGATGAGAAAAGCAGGTAGGGCCATCACTGGTCTGCATAAAGGCTGATCTTATGTTGGTCGCCTCTAAACATTATAGCAGTAATTGCAGGGTTATTGCGAACCCTCTGGGCCAGGGACTCCATGTAAAGAACAAACAGCAGGGGAGAAAAGGGACACCCCTGCCGCGTGCCTCTGTTGATGGAAAAGGGTATGGATGTGTGGCCGTTCACTCTTACTGATGCTGATGCGAGGTGGTAGCAGTTAAGTATCCAGGTGAGAAATGTTTCAGCTACCCCGAACCGCATCAACACTTGTTCTAAAAAAGGCCGATGGACTCTGTCAAATGCCTTTTTGGGAGTGACTGGCAGGAGCATGAATTATCATCTCTGCGTGAGGCCTACTCTATAATGTGCAAGACACCTTTTGTCGCTCATTTGGCTTTTTTGAATAAAGCCAATTTGATCTGGGTCTATGATAGCTGGCATGTAGAAGCCACGCCTGGCCTCAAGAATGCTGATGAATAGTTTGAGATCCACATTTAAAAGTGAAATTGGGTGTTATGAGCTACACAGCTGCCAGTTCTTACCAGGTTTGGGGAAGACAGTCAAAACAGCGGTCAGCATCGAAGTGGGGATAGCACCTTGGGCCCAGAAGGAGTTAAATAATTGTGTCAGGATAGGAGCCAGTAGGGGCCAAAAAGTTTCATAAAAAAGGGGTGAGACCCCATTGGGTCCCGGAGATTTTTACTGTTTTAGTTGTGAGATGGCTGTGATGACCTCCTCTACCCTTATATCTTCTTCCAAGGCCACTGCCTGCTCTGAGGTAAGTGGTGTCATTTGAGCTCCTTCAAGATAGGATGAGCCGACCGCCAGGTCCAACTGTTGATCAGTATATAAATCAGCGTAAAAAACTTGCGAGGACTCAGCAATCAGGCCATCCTCTGTGATATTGGTCCTATTTGTGTCTCGAAGTGTGCGAACCCCCTTTTTTTGCTGTCTAGCTCGCAGTTTGTGAGCCAACAGATGGCCACATTTACCCCCTCCCATGTAGTAATTCTGACGTAGTTGGAGTGCCGCGTACTCTGCTTTGTCTAGATGGATGTTTGCTTACAGAAGAGTATCCCGTTACCGCCACACACCTGTGAGTTGGCGAGTGGTTGGAGAGTTTAGTGTCAGTGAGACCACAGAGTGGTCTGATAGGGCTGCCAGGAGCATCTCCACATCAGAAGTGAGATTGAGGATGTCCTTTGTACTCAGGAAGAAATCCAATCTTGCATATGTTTTGTGTGCATGTGATAGAAAGGAATATTCCTGAGCTTCTGGATGGAATTCTCTTTAAATATGGAGGAGGCACATCTCCCTAAGTTGTCGGTGTTTATCCTCAGAGAGTGCTCCCGTCTGCCCAAATCTGGATGTGGACCTGGTATGGACATTATCTAGTACTAGATTAAAATCTTCTCCCACGAGAAGTGTTCGATCGTGGGAGGAGAGGACTTTTGTGAGTGCAGCTTGTATGAATATTTGTTGGCCTTCGTTTGGAACGTAGATAGATGCCACTACTAGGATCCATTGCCCAAGGGTCAAGTGTAATGCAAGGAGGCAGCCTTTCAGTTCAGCCGCCTTATTTCCTATCATCCCGTGGAAGGTGTGTGAAAATAGGAGTGCAACTCCAGCTGTTTTGGTTTGTGTGGAAGAGAAGAGTTGGTGTGGGAAAGAGCAGGATCTGAGCCCGTGTTAGTCCTGCTGGAGGAGATGTGTCTCTTGGAGCAAGCACACGTCAGCCCTGTGCCCTCCAAGTAGGACTGGACTGTGTTTAATTGGGCTATTAATGCCCTTAACATTTAGGGTGATGACCTTAAGTGGATGAGTCATTGAGGGGGCGACGGTGTAGGCAGAGCGTTCTCGACCATGGAGATCAAGTCGCTTCTCGAGCCTGCCTTGGCGCCACAGGGTCTCATCGGCGGTATGTTCATGAAGAACTGTGTGTGCAGTGAGTGTGTCCCCAAAACAAGCAAGCCCTCCCACAACTCTGTTAACGCAACAGAAGCAAAAAAAACTATTGAGACAAATAGTGAAAACCTACAGTCTACAGTCTAAGAATCCAATTTGGGGTCATTTTGTGGCCAATCCTCCTGCCCCCCCACCCAGCCGCCCACCTGCCAGTGTTGCTGATTGTCAATGTGCTTGCCCATCCACATTAAGAGATGTCAGGTTTCACCAGTGCACCAGGGATGGAGTCGATGGCAGCATGTTGGCCCTTCGCAATGGTATCTGGATCTGGTTTAGTGATCTGATTCCCCGGACTGTGGGTGCGTCAGCACGGGTGCCTGGTGGCTAGGTACATTGCAGAGGTTCAAGAGCTGGAGTCAGCTGATTTTGGGTCCAGGCCTAGTATCTCGCAAGTTTCTTGGTGGAGCCGCCCCTGCAGCCAGAAGATCAGTCAGAGGGGATGGCCCCCGGCATAGGGCACCCCTGTGTTCCGGAGTTGGGAAGTCGCTGGTCTAAAGGCCCATCTCTTTTGTAGGGTTGATGCCACCAAGACCTGGTAGAGAGTGAGCGGCAGGTCAAGGAAGGCAATAGAATGCTTCTCTCACGCTTTTCTGTAGAATGTCCTCTTTCAACTGGAAGTCCTGAAAGCAGACGAGGATGTCTGATGGTGAGGCTGAGCCCGTTCACTGGGGGCCTACTCTGCAAGCCCGATCAATTTTTATCTCAAGAGTCAGGGGGAGCGTCCAGCCCAAAGTGAAAGAGGTCCGAGACATAGCCCCTGAGATCAGTGCCTCCTGTTTTGGTTGGTGTGCCTCTGGTCCGGATGTTGTTCCGACGGGATCTGTTCTTCACATCTTATGCATGCACCTGTAGGTCAACTGCTGGTCCCGAAGGGCAAGATTTCTTGTTCTGGTGCTTCCATGTCCTCTGCGTATCAGTTGCCTTGGTCCTCCAGTGTGGAGACCCAATCCCCCAGTGAGTCAAAGTCTCTCCTAATTTCCTGGAGGTCCATAGAGAAGTCTTGTTTGACCTCTTGCAGGTTGTTTCTGAGAGCAATAAATAGGGTTTCCAGGAATGACCGGGTAACCAGTTTTTCTGGGCCGTCTTCCTCCTCTGTAGGTTGTGTGGATGGTGCCAAGGGATGCTCACCGGCCTGGCCTCCTGGTGGTCTGAAGAGCATTTCTTTTTGGCTCTGTCAGCCGCCATCTGGGCGTAGAGGAGACTGACTCCCCAGGTCCGTTTCGTACAGCTCTATGGCAAACCTCAGGGGATGCTCCTGGAGTCGTGACCCCCCCCTAGTTGCAACAAGAAGGGAGGTGGGCGCTCTCTTAGAGTTGCTATTGCACCTGGGAGAACTCTGATATGTCAGCTGAGCGATGCTCAGGAGGGGGTTCAGATTACTCCCTCATGTCTCCGTGCTCCTCAAGCAGGGCCCCAACTGTGTAAGTACAGGTCCCCAGTGGTGTGGGACAGGACCACTGACTCCCATGCTGTATCCAGTCTGCACCTTAACTTCCCGAGGTCACTGTTGAATGCTACGTGGGCCCACCAGTCCTGGCTACTCTGTCCTATACCTCTTGCTGTGCCCATGAGGATGGGGGTGGTGGTCCAATCACTGTAGCACAGCCTTCACCAATCCCGAGGCCACTGTGCGCCAGTGTGTTCCAGCTATGTGGCCTGACGATTGGGCCTTCCAAGTCCGCCAGCTGCATCCGGGATTCGCGTATGTAGCCTCCACTGCCCTCCCAGGGGCTCCTCTGTGAACCGCTGGGTCTGCATTAAGCCCCAGTCCTCCAGTGTGCTGATGGTGCGAGAGGCGCTCTTGCACTGTGTCCCACCTTCCTCAATGGGGCCACTGCTCCTGGCCCTCTGCCTGCTCTCTTCCTGCAGGACCCTGCACACGTCACACCAGGGGCCTCGCTGGGCCTCACTCCGAGGGGAGGCCTCCATGACCAGCACTATGTCTGGTTTGCACCCGACCTCCTTCAGGAGTCTGCACGGCAAACTTTGCAGCGGCTGGTGTTGGTGGCTGCATCCCCAGTAGCGGACAGCTTGCCCAGATCAAAAGCTCGCCACTTGTGCTCCGGTGGTCAGCACTCCTGCCTGTGGCAATTTGTGACTTTTCTGGATGATTTCAGCAATGGCTAGGTCATCGGCAAGCAGCGAGGCAGAGGAGATGAAAAGAAAACGACGTACTCACCCTCCATCTTGAACACACCCCCCTATTTGTACTTTTAATCAATTTTTTTAATTAATTGTGGCCTGTTGTTTAAGTAGGGGCCTAGTGATTTCTTTGCATTTAATTTTTCTTCTTTTGCAAAGCAAAACTGTTTCACAATTCACTACATTTTCTACATGTTTTTTAAGACATTTGAAATTTTGAATTCACTATGTGGCCTAGTCTGCAATTGGCCGTCCAGCCAGCAGGCCCAGTGCTCCTCATGGGTCCATGAAACAACAGTTTCTGTGGTGTTACAGCATTTAGGCCATTGATGGATTTGGATTATTATTTATTATTATTAATATTTGAACGGCGTGACGAATCATCCCCAAAGGGGATCTCTCGGTGCCTGGGTAGCAGACAACATAATTCGGGAGTGCTCATTAAAAGAGACAGGTTTTAAGACATTTCTTAAATTGTGCCAAGTTGGAACATGCCCGAAGATCCTCTGGCAGACTGTTCCAGTGGGGGGGGGGGGGGCAGATGAGAAAAGGCACAGCCGCCCATCTTGGCTTTCCTAATTCTCCGGGTGCAGAGCAGCTTTTGACTGCTAGATCTCAAATGGTGCACTGGGATATACCATTCTAGTTTTTTTGTTATGTATGCCGGGCCCAGCCCATGGAGTAATTTACACACCAGGCATAGGAGTTTAAAGACTGATCTTTTCCTGATAGGGAGTCAATGATTAAAATCCAAAATGTGCTTTTTGTGGTATTTCATCTTTTTTTCATGCAAACAGTCTATAGGATTCAGGACTAGGTTGGGTAATGCCTATGAAGGATGTTTCCTGTAAACATTTTTTTTAGCCCAATAATTTGAGTTTTTGGCATTGCTGAATTAATTATGTTTTATCTGTTTTACCATGCCTCCTTTTTCTGGCCAGTGTGTGTGTTTGTGTGTTTGCCATAGGCGAACGTTTGCCTTTATTTGTTCCAGATGCCATGTGGCTACTGGCCAGGGGCGCTTTTGTATAGTCAGTGGACTACATGTGTTTTACAGGTCTCCTGCTTCTTGTTGATGTGGGTTGTGAGTGACCATGCTGCTTGCGGCCATTTTGTGTAGGCAGCCAGTGTGCTTTTGCCGTACACTGCATGGATTCTTTTTTCTAAGCCTCCAGCTTTTTGTTGTGACCATGTGGCTGGTGGCCATTTTGTGTAGGCAGCTGAAGTACTGGGTTTTTCAGAACCCAGCGGTGCCAGGGAACACACCCTAAGACTTCGAGTCCTTCCTGTTTCAGACTACAGAAACACAGAGTCTTCTTGGTGAAGTCAAACATCGTATTTATTGGCTGCAGCCAGTAACAGGTATCCTAGAAGTACAACACGGTGTATATTCTCAGGAGACTTCTCAACCTTACAAAGCCAGCCTTCTCTTTTTATACAAAATATTATGCTTTAGGCAAACATTCCTTATTTTACAGTTGACGATTCACATATTTTCACTACAAAGAAAAAGCAGAGTCATGATGACAAGCCCATATTTCAGTTTGTCCAGCCCTCAATCAATTACCCGGCAAGGCTCAGTACTTTCATCAGATCATCAGATATCGACGGACCCCCAATAAAAACGGGCACCTCCTCCTCGTAAAGCAAGTCATAAAGTAAGAAACAGGGACAGGTGTGTGTAAGATTAGGCATGGTTTGTGTGTGATGAAAGGTTTTATGATATGTTGTGCCTTGATACTAATCTCATTCGGCCACAGGGAAAGGCACTGGCCGAACAGGTTTGGCTTCAGGCAGTGGAATCAGCTTGCCCAGGTCACAGAGGAGTCAGCAAAGGTGTATGTGTCCTTCAGACTCGTTTTTGGCCTTAGTCATTGGCCTATGTGAGGGCAATCACAAAATGGCTGCCGTTCAATGGAAACCGAGGGTTCAGGACGGAAACTCTGATTTCAGGGTGATTTTGTCACCCAAATATGACGAAAATGCTTGTGCATAGTATTCTGATCATTCTCGGTCTGCTGATATGAAAATCGTCATGATACGACGATGTTTATAACACGGGTCCAGAATTTGAAGTACCACAGACCCTCCTTTTGCCCTTACATAGGCAATAACCTATACTCACGTTAATCTGAGTCTAGGTCTGAGTCCAGGTCTATATTCATAAAGTCGTTGAGATGTTGCTGTAGCATCATCCTATTACTTAGCTCGTCTCTTGATACAGGTTTCCTTACACACGATGTAGCACAGAGGCCACATATTGCAGGAGCACACTGTACACACAGACAGAACAGGAAAAGAATGGCTAAGATCATCCCAATGACTATCAGAATCTTCCATCCCCAGGCGGATATCAGTTCCCAGAACCACCCCATCAATGACCAATCTCCTTTATCCACGTGAATAGATTCGGAGATCTTATGCAGTTTGGAAATGGCCTGGTAAACTGTCGGAGCGTTATCTGGAATGAAAACACAGCAACTTGATTGGATCACTTTACATACCCCACCTCGGTCTGCAAGTATGACGTCTAATGCGACCCTGTTCTGAAGAGTCATAAGGCGATCCGACTGGAGCTCAGCAGTCAAATTACTAAGGGTACCGGCGGTTTCATCTACCGTGGATTCAACCACCCTTGTCAATTGCCTTATGTTCCTGCTGTTAACCATAGGCCCCCAAAACGGAAGAAAACCCTTTACGAAATCTCCAAGTTCTTGTCCTGTAGTGTCTTCTTTACTGATGACACCTCTAACTATCCTTGTCTTATAGTAATCTGCCGCAGCTGTGTAGGTGGGAGGCAACAGGAACAAAACAAAACATGTGCCTGAGAAGTCAGGGGGCAACCATGTATAGGCTCTATTATGGCAGATGAAATAGGTACCCTTAGCTGCTAAGGGGAAGTCTGAGACGCAAAAACATATGATTCAGTGCAGATACTTTTCCCTAACTGAGCTCTGGGATTCTTGCCATTACCTTGCAGACATAGGTGACCCTGATGGGGTACAATCCAGATTGGGGAGGATCTCTTTGCTCGCTGGTTCTCACTCAGAGTAACTCCATATCCTGTTATGTTCCATCCAATATATGCTAGTGTCTCATCTCTCGGGATAGTCTCATAGGAAATATCTTCCCTAATCATATCTACTATACCATTAACTAGAGCACTATTCTTAGGATTATCTTTCACAGAACGTAGGGGGTTGGCTTCATGAGCGTATATGAATAACGTTCTATATGCCCACACAGAACCATTATGGCTGAAAGGCAGGACCAGATAAGGGATACCTTTATCAGTAGTATGAGGCATAAGACCACACACCCAACAGTTAGTTGTGTTCACTACTAATTGGTGTTGGTGTACAAGCTGAACGAATAAATTATTGACAAATTCTAATCTTCTAGCGGACTCGTGTTCAGGCAGAGGTTGAAAAGTATGCGAGGAAACAGTAGAAGAAGGTATAGGCTGTGTAGTGGGTGCAAATGTCACTTGAAAAGAGAATAAAACATATCCTATTAAAAACGTCATTACACTAAGCAACATGAAAATACATAATATCAAAAATCGTTTCTTTGTCATCATTATACACATTCTGGCTTTAAAGTTCATCTGTTTGGCAGGTCTCTCATTCTCGAAAAACTCCATCCTCTCTAATTGCTGCTCGTGGTGGTAGGGTGTTCTATGCTAAGGAATGCTTCTGTCAGTCCAGGGCAACTCCCTTAGACCGACCAGAACTGTCGACCTAACCTCTTCAGCTGCACTCCAAAGACTTGGGCAACCAGGACCCTACAGCTGAACCCGGATGGCGGTTCGAAAAACAAAAATAAGAAAGTTTCTCAGATGAGAGAGCTGCACTTTCAAAAATAGCAAAGAAAAATAATTTTTTTATTTGTCCATAGTTCTCGGCCTCAAATTGTAACGGCTTTTTCCAGGTACTGTCTGGTTCTGGAACAAGAGTTCAGGCTTTGTAGTGTTCAATCGAATTGACGGTGGCACAGCTTCTTGCAAAATATTGTCACTTTCTTGTTCAGAAAGTGTTCCTTTTACACGTGTATCACTAAAAGGCAGAAAATGAGGCACAGTCTCAGTCTCAGAGTCAGCGATCCCCTCCTGGGCCCACCGGTCGTACGGTAGAGGCAAAGGGACCCTCTTGCAGTGTACGCCGTGGATCCAGTTCTTTTTCCCTTCCACTCGAACAGCTGATCTTGTTGAGAGAAGGACGAGGTGGGGGCCGGTCCAACGGGGCTGGTCATTCTTTGTCCGCTGGAAGTTTTTGACCAGCACCCATGATCCAGGATCGATAAGATGTCCTGGAGCTTCAGAGGCCTGAGGCAAAGTATCGTGAACCTGTTGGTGTAAAACACGCAATTTAGCCGTCAATTCATACAGATAATCAAGCAGTACAGGGTGTTCGATCTCACTGAATTTTGTCGGCCTTGGCACTCCCCATATGTTGGCCGGGCGGCCGAACACAATTTCATAGGGACTAAGTCCCACTCGGGAATGCACAGTCATTCTTGTTGATAGGAGTGCTAAAGGCAGAGCGTCAGGCCATTTAAGACCAGAGCTCGCTTGTATCTTTGCCAATTTCAATTTTAACGTGTCATTATAGCACTCTACTAGTCCAGCTGATTGGGGGTGATTTGCAGCGTGAAATTTCTGCTGAATACCTAGCCCCTCACATACTTTTTTCATCACTCGACCCACAAATTCACTCCCATTATCACTCCAGACCATTCACGGCATTCCAAACCTAGGGAAGAATTCTTTGGCAAGGGCTTTAGCTGTGGATAAGGCAGTGTTGTCTTTTAAGGGATATGCTTCTACCCATCTTGAAAAGGCACAAACAACAATGAGTACGTATTTCAAATTGTTGCACCTTTCCATGTGGATGAAATCTAGCTGCAAAACCTCGAACGGATACGTTGGAGGCGCAAAATGACCAGCTGGAGTTGGGGTTCCCCTACCAGGATTGTATTTCAGACACACTATGCAATTCTTGACCACATTCTCTGCACATTTAGGAATTCCAGCATTTTGCCATACTAAAGCCAACAGCTTACAAATCCCTTTCACACTGACATGGGCCATCCCATGAGCCATTGTCACCACTGCAAGCACATACGCATCGGGTAACAACCATCGCTGATGTTCTGACAAGTCAACCCAACAACCATTTTCATCCAATTTACCCGTACTTTCTCTCCACACACTCAACTCTTTCTCTGAAGCTTCAGCTTGAAGGGACTTCACACTCTCTATCGTATCTTCACACATTCCAACGTCACCAACCCATCTTGCAGGGCCTGCAACATACATTCGATTCATCACATCTTTTGCTGTTTCTTTTGCAATTTCGTCAGCAAATGCATTGCCACGACCAACATCATCAGTCACCCTCTTGTGTGCACTGCATTTCACAATCACAACTTGTAATGGCAAGGTCAGTGACTCAAGAAGCTCATTCACCAACTGACCATGCTGAATCTTAGCTCCATGCGAAGTCAGGAACCCACGTTCTTTCCACAATCGTCCAAAACTATGAGCCACACCAAACGCATACTGGCTGTCGGTATATATGGTCACTTTCATTCCTTTCGATAACACACACGCTCTCGTAAGTGCAATCAAATCTGCTGCTTGAGCTGAATTATGTGGTATACGTGCAGCTTCAACAACCGTATGCAAAGTCGTGACAGCATAAGCTGCAGTCATATCACCATTCGGAAGCTTGAAGCATGAACCATCCACCCATAAGGTGCCATCACACTTCACAAGAGGAGTATCTTTAAGATCTACTCTCCCTTTCGTTTCTTCTTCTGTCCTGAGAAAACAATCATGCTGTTCAACATCATCTGTCTCTACTGAAATTGGCAATAACGTGGCTGGATTCAACGTATTGCATCTCTTTATGTGCACATGACTCGCTAACAGTGTTAACTCGTAACCTGACAATCGAGCACTAGTTAAGTGCTGTGTCTTGGTCCTGTTTAACAACGTGTCCACTGCATGTGGAACCATCACAATCAACATATTATTCATCACTAACCCAGCAGACTGTCGAATAGAAACAGCTGCTGCCGCTGTGGCTCTCAAACAACTCGGCAGTGCTTTAGCTACCGGATCCAAAGTCGTCGAAAAATACGCGCATGGACGCCGCTTGTCTCCAAAAGACTGTGTCAGCACTGACAATGCACAACCCTCTTTCTCATGGACATACAGTGTAAAGGGCTTACTGTAGTCGGGGGTACCCAACACAGGAGCCGAACATAATTCATCACGCAATTCGGAATAACTTTTCTGACAATCTTCAGACCATGGAACGGGATTCGGTGTATCTTTACAGGTCAATGCTACCAAAGGTTTGGCCAGCAAAGAAAAATTCGGCATCCACTGTCTGCAGTATGATGTAATGCCCAAGAAAGCACGTACTTCTCTCTGTGTCCTTGGCACACTCAATTTTGCAATTGCCTGAATTCTTTCTGGGGTCAGTTTCCTTCCCTCCTTCGAAAAGAGATGACCTAAGTAGGTCACTTCTTGTCGACAATATTGCAGTTTTGAAAGAGACACTTTGTGATGTAAATCAGACAAATGACGCAACAACGACAAGGTGGCTTCTTTACAAATTTCCTCAGTATCTGCAGCGATTAGCAAATCGTCGACGTACTGAATAAGGGTAACGCCATCAGGTAAAACAATTGCATCAAGCTGTGTTTTTAAAGCCTGACTATATATTGATGGACTTTCACAGTAGCCTTGAGGAGCGCGTTTGAAGCGGAAGCTTCGTCCTCTTAAGCTGAAGCCAAAAATATCCCTGCTCTCCTTGGCAATCGGGATGCTGAAGAAAGCATTCTTCAAATCATTCACCGAGAACCAGGTGGCGGAAGCTGGAATCATAGTCAATAGGGCAGTGATATCAGGAACAACTGGAAACTGTGGCACAACTATTTTATTGACCTCTCTAAGATCAATCACGAACCTGTAAACAGGTGGCTGAGAAGGGTCAGTACGTTTCAAAACAGGCAGAACAGGACTATTACAAACGTTGCCTCTTGTCTCTTCAATGACATCTTTTTCAATCAAATCAGAAATGATCGCTAGCAACGCCTTTTCACCTTCACTAGAGATCTTGTATTGGGGAATGCGTGGCAATTTAACATTGGCTTTTAATGTCACAACATATGGCGGTATTTCCAAAAGACCCACATCATTAGGACCAGTAGCCCAAAGAATATCAGGAAGAAACGACAATTCTGTCGGAAGTTTATCCTTCGACAAATACATTGGAGAGATCACTTTCCTACCCAGTGTAAGTTGTACTCCCGAAGGAGAACAATATAATGTTGCATACAATCTTTTCAACAAATCCAATCCTAACAAGTTTTCACCACAACCTGTCGTCAGAAGAAGGGGTGCTTCCAATTCCCAAGGTCCAACAGAAAGGGACATAGGACTAGAAATCGGGTTTCTAACCGGGGCGCCAGAAAAACCTACTGAAACATTCATCTCGCCAGACGAAGGTGCGCCAGGGAGTTTTGAGTGCATAATAGAACTCTTTGTAGCACCAGTATCCAACAGAAAAGGCTCTGACACACCTGATGTAATCACCTTAACATAAGGTCCACTCTGATCTACTGGAACTGAAACAACTCCCTCTCTTTGTCTATGGCTGTCCTAGCAATCGTTACCTTCGATATTCTCATCTTCTGCATAGTAGTCGTCAGCATAGTACTGAGCCGTCCTACCAGACGCGTTATTTTGCTGGTCAAAACTATTCATTGTATTCTGAGGCGGAAGGGAACACGCGTTCTGGGGTAAACTTCCACGTCCTCTACCTCTAGGAGCTTGTGGAACACCTCGACCTCTTGCGCCAGAAGCACCATTCGTACGCTGTAACAAAATAGGACAACTATACTTGAAATGACCCTCTTCTTTACAATATGAACACTGATTGGGACCTACAGGAACACGTGGTTGAGAAAACTCGAACCTTTGCGAGTTTCTCTGACTGTTGAGGTTGCTGATAGTTACTCTGACCACCACGTGGCGGATACACCTGTTGTAAAAGAACCTTCGTCTTTAATTCTTTAGTTCTCTTGTCTGCTCTATCCTTCTCATCTTTATCCCTATTTTCGTAGTACTGTGCAGTAGCCAATATTTGTGCTGAAGAGGAAACGGCCCAAGAACTCTCTGAATCTTTCAATTTCTTACACAGCTCGGGAAGCAAATTGTGCACAAACTTGTCAACGAACAACCGTTGACCACCTTCTGTACTCATATCTTGACCACTGTGGTCGATAAATGTTTCCTCAAACCTGGTGAAGAAATCAGACACTGTTTCATCTTTCTTCTGCTTACACGCAGACAATTTATCCCAATTCACACGCATCGCAGGCATTAAAGTCTTCATGTAAGTAATGATCCTAGCAGGAAGTTCTGCTACCAAAGGCTCAGGCTTGGCACCACCAACTTGTCTATCATTAGCAGTACTAATATTAGCCCATGAGTCACCTAACTCTTGCGCATGATCTGCATGGCGAATCAATCCCCACAAAGGCTGTGGAACAACATTCCCAAATAACATGTCTATGTCGGCTAAATTCATAATGCATGAGTCTGCAGTCTGTGATAATTCCTTATAATACCCTGCAGGGTTTTTACGGGGGTCAGGCAAAGTCTGCTTAAGGGCTAAAACTTCAGCTCGCTTCCAAGGAACATGTACCCAAACACGCTGAAAATGAGCTGGAATAGCCTCAATATGACGAGCGGCATCAGCCGCAACGGCGTCCTTCCATACCGGAGGGACTTCTCTCATTGGGAACTGTCTCACTTTTTTCTTAACAGAGGAGTCATGTTCAAACATTGACTGAGAAGGATCCTTATTCCTAAAGGACAACGTCGCAACTGCTTTCTCAACATCGGAACCCACAATCGTGCCCTTTGAAAACTCAAACCGTACACGGCACAAATCAGGCGGACTTGTTTCCAAATCATTATCCTCCAATTCCTCACAAAGGAAAGCACACATTTTTTCAAAAACGTATCTTTGTTTCGGTGCTTCCCATTGACGGAGAACATCCATAACAGACTCCACATCATATTTTGAAGGGTAAATAACCCATTTGCGCCATACGGTCAATCATTTCTCTCTCTGGAGAATTAGGCAGTTGACTACGCGACTGCTTACGCTCCGAATCAGGGGTCACACCAGCTGACCCGAAGAGAGGAAATATAATGCTAGCAACAGTATCAGTCATTCTCTGCCGGATAGAAGGAGAAGTTGACGAAAGAACAGGAGGAAAAACAGAGGGAGACAAGGCAGATGCAGACGCAGAGGCAGTATCAGGAAGAACACCAGAAGAGGCAGTCGATGTAGACAAAGTCGTAGGAAGTACAGATGAGGCAGGTAGCAAAGTCGGCGGCCCTTGAGGGGGCTGCGCCATAGGAGTAGGAGCCAACTGAAGAGGAGCTGGCGGCTGTGGAAGAACCTGAGACACAATAACCGGAGGTTGCACAACTAAAGGTTGCGGAGGTGCAGTAGCACTCTGCGCATAAGGGGGTGGCGAACTCAACAAGTGTGGCATTAAAGGATCTTTCTCAATTTCTTTTGCTGCATCTTGCTGAAGAAGTGGCAAAACTGGATAACATTTATCGATCACCATTTTACGTTGCCTGTCCAACTGCTCACTCATCTGTTCTTCTTCATTATCTTTAAACTGCATTGCAGCTTGCATTATCGAGATACCCTTTTCTCTCTTATTTCTCTTTGCTAATTTAATTTCCTTCTGTTTGGCTTCCTTACGCCATAGGCGAAAAGAGTCAAACATCGCCGGCCTCGGCTTTCTTCTTAAAAAGTTTAACCTCCAGATTATCCAGAATCTCTGTGTCAAAACTACCATATTGGGGCCATTTTAAAGCACCATCTTTCCTGGTGTATCGGATCCATACTTCATTATATGTGATGGGGCCTACGCCATGTTTCACATATAGTTCATAGGTTGGAGTTCCAATCGGAGGAACCGGACACGAGTCCTCCAATCGGGAATCCCTATTACAACTAAGACAAAACAAATTTCCAAGTCTGCTAAGACCAGGCATCTTCGCTCTCTAGTCTAGCTTCAAACTTCAAAGGATTATCGAATACGATAGTCTCGTGAATACACGAGTCCCTCGGCTTTGGTACTTGCAAGTTCCAAATCAAAGATCCCAAGGGGATACCAAACTAAGAACCAAACTAAGGACTGGGAGACGCTCCACTTATACTTAACTGAGGTATCGATAACGTCACCAGAAGACTCGTCTATCGTTTCGCTCTACCAATCATCAAGGGTCCAAAACAGGGCGATAGTCAGGGCAGCAGTCCTTCGTAGCCGTCGGGAAGCGGGGAACCTCGCAGCAAAGACTTTCGGACCACGTCGACATACAGGGGTGATGAAGTGGCGGCCTTCCTCCAGAATTTTCACACGAAGCTCCTCACGAACCTCTGGCTTGGACCGGTACCGCTGAAATCGCCCAACATTGGGCGCCAACTGAAGTACTGGGTTCTGAAAAACCCAGTACTTCACAGCCAGTGTGCTTTTGCCACAGGCTGCATGCGTTCTTTGTTCTAGGTCTCCAGCTTCGTTATGACCATGTGGCTGGCGGCCATTTTGTGTAGGCAACCAGTTTGCTTTTGCCATAGATCTGCATGCGTCCTTTGTTTTTGGCCTCCAGCTTCTTGTGACCATGTGGCTGGCTGTCATTTTCTGTAGGCAGCCAATGTGTTTTTGCCACAGGCCTGCATGCGTTATTTGTTCTAGGCCTCCAGCTTCTAGTTGTGACCAATGACAATGTGGCTTTGTGGATCCAGCCAGTGCACTTTCCCTGTAGGCCTGCATGATGTCTTCTTCTCCTTGTTCTCAATGAATGCCTTCCTGTTTAGTGTTGTTGTTGATGACAATGTGGCACTTGTTGGCAGCCATTTTGTGCATCTAATCAAATTTAGACCTTAAAGGCTACATCCATTGTTGAGCAATGAGATAGCAGTTTAATAATAACTTATTATTATATCTTTGAGAATAATAACTTCACTTATGTTGAATTATTTTAATTTTTCTCTATTTTTAAGTAATTAATTGGTATTTTTTTTGTCTATACCATTTCCAAATACATCTTGCATCAATCAAATCAACTCCATCGCATGTCTGCTATAGGTGCACAAAAGCATTCATTGTCTAGCGATTACTCCTTCCATTGTCATTTGTCAGGTGCTACTCGCTCAGTGGCGTCACATGATGCAGATAAAGCAAACTGTTTCATCTGTATGTTTTTGTTGTTGTTTTCAGTTCAGTCAACATGAACATAAGTATATGTTGGTGTGTTTTTCCGTTTTCCCAATGAGTAGATATAATATTATATATTTACAATGTATTGTTAATTAAAGAAGTAACAGAAGTGACCACACTAAATCATATTTTTTTGTTTGTGCTACTAATTGAACAGCAACTATGCCACGTTTTACTGATGTCCTTCTTGCTTCTTTTCTTTTAGGCGCACAACAAGAAGATAACAACATTAGACAACAACACATTACTTACAGTACTGCAAAAAAGAAGGCCGGTGCACGGCATGACCATGACGCGTGAGTGACCCACGCATCAGATATATCTTCAACTTGGATGCTAAGTACCACTGCTAACTGACAGCTTCAAGATGGCCCCAAAGAAAGTTGCCACTGTTAAGTCTAAAACTGCTACCAAGAAGGTAGCTAGTGAGAAGAAGAAGGAGCTTATCAGTGTCACCACCACTACTGGTATGTCACCCCAGATGTTTTTTGGAAAACAAAAACTGTGCCTGCTGCACTGGCCTCCAGGAATCAAGCTGGGAACAGCACCCCCAAATTATTGGAACTGCTCCAATTTAGGCCCAGACCCATGTCTGTCATAGAGGCAGCCAGTCTAATCACGACCACGCCGACGAGTAGTGATGTTGACATTGACTTATCTCTATCGCAAAGTAATACCCAATCATTGCAGGAAGCTCAGAGAAGTGGACAACAGCAAGAACAACAGCCACAACCACCAATAGTAGTTCCTCCCAAGATAGGAGCAGTTCAGGACATTGTGTTTCATGCTGAGGAAGTAGAGCAATCTGCTCCAGAAGATCCTTTGTCTTCCAGATCTTCAGCTAGAAAAAGGAGGGTTAGCGGTGCATCATCTTTTTCGTCAAGCCCCCCCTTCTGATGATCTAGATATCACTTGGTTTCTGCCTCAGTCTGAGAGTGAGACACGCCACGAGACAACTCCTTCAAGGCTGGGGAAAAGGAAGGTTCAAGAAAGACTTAGAGTTATGGAGACAGATGTAGAAGAGGAGGATGACGATGAGCCACTCATCATGGATGTTAGCCCAGCCCCAGTGGAGAGTAGACCAACGTTGCCCCATCCCAACTTCCCGGCGATGGAATGGGGCAGTGTCACACAGATCCAACTACCGCCAGCTGCCATATTTGCAAAGTTCTGGCTTCGACCTACATCCACAACCATCTCAGTAGAAGGTACTGCAGAGTCAGAGAGTCAAACATCAAAATGCCCACCTGCCCCCAGATCATCAGACAATTGCAGTGGCACCAGCGTCAAACAGTTGATCTCCCCAGTTTGGGATTTCTTTTCAGTTAGCCAGAAGGAGGCAAACATTACCATATGCTCCATTTGTGGAGCTAGTGTTAGTCGGGGTAAGTTTGGTACAAACTATGGTACCGGGGGGCAAACAACCCATTTGAGAAAGCCCTATACAATCTGTTGGGAGGCACACCTTAGTGGCCAAAAAACTGCAAGTGTTGAGGAGAAGGGTGTGAAAGCCAGCTGAGCAGGGAATTCAAATCTGATCCAACCACAGTGGAAGGAGAAGAAGAGGAAGACATCTTCATTACACAAAGTAATCCTCTCCCCAGCAGTGCAGTAGTATCACCCACATCAGCAACATCGCAATGGTACAAGACTCAAGTCGAGACACCAAGGCAACAGAGGATAGTGACTGCCCTCTGAAAAGCACATTTAGCCTACCACCGCTGACTGGTCTCAAGAAGTCACCTGCGTCAGTGGCATTAGGAAAGAAAAAAATTCAGGCTACTTTTCCTGCCATGTGTCGGCCAGAGGGGCAGTATGAACGCAACCACCCAACGGCGCGTTTGTACAACTCAAAGCTGGCTAAAATGTTAGAGCTGGACCTCCTTTCCTTTTCTTTTGTTGAAAGGGTGAGTTTTCTTGAATTTGTGGCAGTCATCTGCCCAAAATGGAAAGTTCCCAGGTGGTCCTATTTTGCCAGAGTTGCTGTTCCACCACTACATCACAATGTGCTTGAATTGCTTGGACAAGCTTTTCAGCAGAGTGCTGTCCACACTATCCACCTGACAAAAAATAGCACACTGGATCTCTTTTGTGGGGGCTAGAAAAAAAACATCTGCAGGTGTTGACACTGCAGAGATTTTTAATGCTGCTTGGAATCGTACAACAATCGCAAATGTTTGCAATGGAGAAATCCCATACAGCTGCAAACATTTTGGAAAACTTTAAAAACAAGTTCTTTGAATGGCTGCGACCAAGAGGGCTTAAGATTGGATTTGTTGCCACAGACAATGGCAGTAATATAGTTAATGCCATGGCCTATGGTGGTTATTTCAGGATCCAGTGTTTGGCGCACTGCATCAACATCATTGTACAGTACTTTCTCAATAAATAAGACCAAGTAAGCCTGTCCACCTGCAGACGAATCTGCATTCTTTTCAACCATTCATTTAAAGCCCAGAAACAGCTGACGGTCATTAAGCGTGATAAAATAATGCCTGTTAATGCACTCATACAGGAGGTGCCATCATACTTGTAACTCCACTTATTACATGCTTGAATGCCTGTTTGAGCCATACAGACCTATCAATGAATATGTCATGCAACGAGGAGACGCAACTGCAAAAGGCATGATCATAGAGCTGGACCAATGGGGCCTAGTCAAATGCCTGACAGAGATGTTGCTTTCTTTTGAGGTGTTCACACAGGAAGTCAGCAAACAGGACAGTACCATGGGCCAAGCTATCTCATTGTTGCACATGCTACAGGAACAGGAAAAGGAGGTTTCTACAATGTATGCAGGTGTGGGTGAAAACAAAGATACGTATGACTTGGTGGAGAACTTAATCCTTTGCTTGTCTGCTAATACAAGGGTCCAAAGAGACATTGTGTCCTCGAAACATTTAATCTGTGCCACAATTCTTGATCCACAGTACAAACCATTAGTGTCCAATTTCATTCCTTTTTCAGATGGGATGTCAGAAAATGCAAAACAGGTATGGCTGAGAAAGACAGTGAGCTAGAAAAAGACCAGCAGGGAATTAGAGGCCCACTGGTCCAGGGCCCAAGTCAAAGTTCACAGCAGCCAAGCCTAAAGACAAGATCACAATCAACAACACCAAGACCAGGAGCATCAGCCCCAAATCTGCAACTGAGTGGTTTCTGCTGGCAGGGCTTAAGTCCAGGGCAGAGGCGAAGGCAAAAGAGATCGAGCAAAGTGGAGCTCCAGCAGTGAGTATTGAGCAAATGGTCTAGGCCTATCTGGATGATGCAACAGAGGTCTACCTTGATCAAAAGCCATTGGTGTATTGGTATGGGAGGAGTTGCCAATGGCCAGTGCTCAGCCTTCTGGCAATTAACTAGTTGGCTTGTCCTGTAGCTAGTGTCTCTACTTGGTGAGTTTTCTGTGCTGCTGGCACCATTGTCACAGTGAGAAGGACCAATCTCTTGCCCCAAAACTTAGAGAAATTAACCATGATCAAAATGAATCAACACTGTATACCACCTGATTACGCCATAAGTGATGTACCACAGGAGGAAGATGACAAAGACTCAGGTCATGGAAGTAGTATCTTAGGAGACCTACTCCTGGGTGAAGCACCAGAGTTTGGGGATGAGCTCTGCTTCCCTGACTACTAGGCTTTCTTTCTTTGACACCCCAAAAATATATAGCTGGGGAACATTATTTATTTGTGTGTGTCTGACTGTCTGCTTGACCAATTCATCCCCACTGACTTACTCTTAGGCACATTTTTATTCCTCGATTGGAGTTGCAACTGCATGCAGTCAGTGAAGAAGTCTGACTCCCGAATCACCCTCCAAAGCCATTTTCCCTCAACCCAAACATTAGACAGAGAATACATGTGTGCCTGCCTCCAAGCCTGGGCGGTAACTATCCATGCTTTCCTCCCCAAAGAGACTGCCTTACCCACATGTGACATTTATAATTCAATATACACTGGCAATTCTGTGCTTTGTGAAATGGAGGATCTGCATTCTGCAATGTACCACCAATCAATCACGGTGAGCACAGCGGAAGAACAGGTAAATGCTGGCATGCATTGCACGCTGAGTGATTGTTGTTTGTAGTGATGTGTGAACTTGTTGTGATATGTCATCATCAATGTGTTGAGAATAGATTGAGAAGAGATGAGATGATTCATGTGCTGGCTGGCGGTGTGACACTGGGTGTTTGTTTGTTACACTTAATGTATAAGTGATGAATTTGAGATTCCCAAAATGTTAGTGGCCTACCTGCGGCTGATAATAATTTTAAATTTTTCTCTGAAGGTTTATTTTTCCCTTCCAATTTGAAAGATAGTATAGCGAGATTTCTTCACCGGGTCCAACTCCATTCCACACAGTTCACACTCCACAGTGCTTTGTTTTTTATTGTTTTATGCTTTATATTTATACTCCTTAAAAACAGAGACGTGGGCAGTCCCTTAGATAATACAAAGTTTGCATAACACAAATCTAGTCTACAAAAAGTGACTCAAACTTTCCCTTCTTGTTGTTCAATAACAAAATTGTACTACTACAGGCCGATCTATTGCTTTTTGGGTAGGGACTGATTTGGAACACTGTTGATACGGAGTTGGACACCATAATCGGGGTCAGACTCAGGAGGATCAGCGCGTGGGGGCGAGCATGACTACTGTGAGAACTGCTATCAGAAGAAGATGGAAGTCTTCAAATTCACAGAAACAAATCGATTTGGATGAGTATGACATTGAGTGGCCTAAAAGTAAATAACAGCACCAGACCTAAAAAAGTCTGTGTAGTGATAGTGGTGAGTAGTGTGACTGACAGCGGTGCACTGATTTTCTAATTGACTGGGCAAATGCTATGTTGTGTGTGTGCTCATTGATGTCTTTCTACAATTCCTAGTTTAATCTGAAACTAAGTGGTGGTTGGGTGGGGGGACTGTTGTTGAGGTAACTGACGGACGCATACATTAAGCCATGCTGCCTCTGAGTCTTCTCTTCTTGTTGCACACTCATCCTTATGCAATTTAACTTTTCTCCTTGACTTTTCAATATCATTGTTGCTTTTCAATCTACCGGTCCTGGCCTTTACCCTGTGCCATAATGGAAATACAATGTAACATACTCACACTTACCTTACCGAACTGCATCCACCAGGCAGCTAAGATTGGCAAACACTGGACATTCCAAGAGGAATGCAGATGCAACCCTTAATTTGGCAATTCAGTATCTTTTTTCCTCTGTAATCATAATTACAATTTGTGTGCTGTCTATGTTTGTTACTTGACTCCTGCAGACAGACAATTCGATTTGGTTTACCTGTACTAGTACTCATCATCATGCATGCATTTCCTTTTCCTCCCATGACAGAATTACAATGGTCGGCTGCCAAGATGAATGTGTTGTCCTTGTGTAGTGTTTGTCTTTGTCAAACCTTTCCCTCAAATCTCCTTTCCCATCCATTCATCGAACCCCTATCCCTCTTTCCCCGGGCTCTGTGATTTATTGAGGAGTGACTGAATTAAATGTACACCATTAATTGATCACACACTTGGTGGGGCAGATGTGGTGAAAGCAACACCAACTCAAGGCAGGGTTTGGAACTTCTTCTGCTCTAGTTATAGCCCACACTGGCAATATTATATATTAGATTACCTACCCATGCACAGTATTCAATATTTACATTTTTTTCAGAGGAAAATTATTCATAATTGCCAGCATCATTATCTTTCAAGCACTTAAGGTTAAGCTTGTCCACTTCATAGGTCAAGTCAACTTCAGTTTGTAACTTTTACTAACTTTTACTAGCTCACCATTCTGATTATTTATTTTACTTTAAGATTGCTTATTATGTTTTCTTCTTTGATAGTCTTCTTTTTGTGTACTTCTTCTAGTTGTACCCTAGAGTCCCTCTGGTGACTGTCTAGTTTTTTTGTGCAAAGCTTGCATATAAAACATCATTAACTCTGTCTTTTAATTCTATTTAATTAGTTCCTCCTCCTCCTCTAGGACCACCAGCCTCTGATATTCTACCATGATGGCCTACAGCTTCCTTTGCCGGGTCCTTGCTGCTCTCTCCTGCCTGCCGGATGATGGCTGATTGTCAGGAGTAGCTATATCAAGAAAGAAAAAAGGTAAATTGGAACACATATAATGACATAGTGGCACAGTAGCACTAGCAGTACATAACATCTGCTAGTATCCTTGATTCCTCGGCTCATTTCCTTTTGATGTGATTACTGTTCCAGGCATTAAGCATTTTGGAGTATTCAAGTATTATTCTTCTCTCTTGTTTAGCTAATTTAATGTAGGCATGCCAACTCAGCTTGCACCCTAGACAGACATGCTCATTGTAGCGTAACGCATTACACTTTTCTACTTTCAGCAGGTGGGGCAGCTGTACCACACAATTATCTTTTTTCCTATCATGGCCATGCTCTGTCAAATCAAATGCTCACTTTCACCCTGGCTACAACAAGGCAGATGAATATTTACTAATATATGAATGATATACAGTACAACGTGAGGTACTACTATTGTAATCATGCCGCCAATAGGCCACCCATGGCTGACACTGGCGATATACTATGGGTAGGGAGTTGGCCTCGGAAGGATGCGATTGATGTTAATGGGTTTGTAGGGGTACATAATATATGTAAATGAAAACTACTGTGAGTCAAGGGAGTAGACTGAAATACCACCTCGCTCAAAGCTTTGAATCAAAAACCTTAATGAAACAACATTCCTTGTTTACTTTTCTTCCCAAGGATTTTTCAATTTTTCACTGCATTTTCATTCTAGCATTTTTTTTATTCTTCACCCTTGACTTTGCTACTCAGTCACCGTTTAAGTTTTACATTCTCTTCATCCAGTCTTCACTATGAATACTAATACCATCCATCCATCCAAACCTGGCTATCATTCTCAAAAATCCTTTCACCAATATATAGTTGCCATTTTACCCACTCATGCATCCTTGCTTTGACCCATCAAACCGCCCGGAGGATTCCTTTCACCCATACTCTATCACTCACCTAGGCAAGCATCATTTCTTTCACCTTTCACCCATCCTTCACCCACCAATGCATGCATCCTATTAGCCACCTATGCATCCTTTCACCCACGCATACATTTCACCATCCTTTCTCCTTCCATCCTTCTTTCCTATGAACCCATCAAAGTCTGACTCCTCTTCATGAAACTTTCTCTGCTGAGTTGAAGATAGAAGAGGCCACCATTAGTTACTCAACTCTTGCTGTATATGCTATGGCTAAGTGAAGAGGGGTGTATTCAACTGTTAACAACTTAGTTTCACTCTCATCAGTACAATGTACACCCTTTCAGCAAGTATATAAATGGCCAATAAGCAAGACTTACCACCCCCGCCGCTGCTGCCGGCTCACCCCCTGCAGCTGTTGCATCTGTTCCCTGGATGGTGCCTCCATCCCCGCTGGCCCTGGCACTGGTAGTCGGTGCAGCTAAAAAAACATTAAACATTTATTAGATGCCATATGTGCCTCCCTTTATTTATATTTTTTCATAAGCAAAATTTTAAATACATACACCACACACATCACTAGCAATTTGGATACAGTCACAGTATGTCCTATCAAAAATGATAAAATGTCCAGATGGGCATTTTGTATTTGTTGGTGGGAATTGTTTTAAAGGCTCAGTCTCAAGAGGACAACCTGTACAGGACTGAACTGAGTGGCTGGAGCTAACAGTGAATCTGAGTTTTTGAAAAGAGTGGCAAACTGGCTGAACAATCGGACATGAAGTGTTCTTGGTTGGCAAATGTAATGATGCCGTCCTCCTCCTCGTCCTACTTCCTTCCAGCCATGGTGAACAGTAGTCAGTTCAGCATCAACAGCTGCAAATAGTACAAAGCCTCGATAAGAAGATTACACAACTTTGGGGTGTCCAGCGTGACCTTGGCACTCCCTTGTTTTACTGATTGAGCATGAGAAAGTAAAAGAAAGCCTTCTCATCTCAATAAACATGTATAGAATATCTTACGTGGGCATGCATTATGCATGGCAAATTAGTAGTATTAGTAGTATTACTAGTAGAGTAGTAAGGACCAATGGGTTCTCTGAGTCTAACAGTACCATCACTAAGCAGTCCACAAAATATACATGGGGAGAGGGAAAGCTGACTGAAAAACTAGAAAAAAGGAAGCTACAGACAGAGGCAGTTAGAGGTGAAATACAGACACTAGAAATATAAATTAACTTAGTAAATAATAGGATAATGCAGGGATAACACGATTTTTGAAATGGATAGATCCAAGAGGATCTGGGAAAAAATAAAACTAGGAAACAGGTAGAAAATTGTTTAAATTAAGGAGCAGTAAAAGTTAGGGAAATATATATTCATATTAACAACAGGAGGACTTACTGGGGCCAGCAGAGTCATCGGCCGAGGGGCGTTCTTCCTGCTGGGAGGAACCTCCAGCTCCCGCACCCTTCTCCTATGACCTCTTGCCCCTGGATGGTGATGCATGTCAGACATAATTAAAGAGACAAGAAATAATTGGTGGTAAATAAATATAATCGCTCCAAAACAATTTTTGGACAGAAAACAGCAATTACAATAACTTAGAAATTTCATAAATCATATTGACTCGTAGAAGACTAGTATCGCAGATCATCCAATCGATTTCACATTTCACATTTCCTAAACCTACATAGCCTGCCTATTCCAAAGACTTTGGAATAATTTGCAACAAATTATATTCTAAGCTTTGATCTCATCGCAATCATTCTCAACCCCCTTTAATGCGGGGCCAATTCACTAAGTGTGCATTTTGTCTTTAAATGCATAGTTGAATGCTTGCACACTGCAGATTGGTTGTTTACTTGTCACTGTTCAAGCTACAAAAAGGTTCTAAGAACTGAAGTGAGAGGACGCGCGCAGATAAATTACCAGTACTTAATAGCTTAGTAGTGACAGGTCAAAGGAAAGGACTAAGGAGTTTCTCTCTATTCTGCACTACTTAACTTAAGTTCTTACATAATCACCCAAAGCGAGCACAAAGTTGCAACCACGTACAATTAGGTAGCGGCGAGCAGCTACCTAGAATAACAAACACATAATATAAGATTTGTAAACGTTACATACCATACCTGCATGTGAGCAGCATGCTTGCTCTTTGGAAAAAATATTAGCAATAACATAGAACTGATAATAACAATGATGATGAAAATAAATAATAATAATAATAATAATAATATTAATAATAATAATAATAATAATAATAATAATAATAATAATAATAATTAGCTACTCACCAAGCCCTGTGGCCTCAACCCCTAGCAGGTCCGCGGATTGAGGGTGCGCCGGAGCCCAGAGCAGGGATACACTGCCCGGCGCACCCTCGCCCACCAAGCACCAGCCTAGAATAACAATCACATATATAAGATTTGTAAGTGTTACGTAACATGCCTGCATGTGAGCAGCATGCTTACTATTTCGGAAAACAATATTAGCAATAACAGTGAACACATAATAATAATAATAATATAATAATAATACTAATATAATAATAATAATACTAATAATAATCATAAGGTACTCACCAAGTTCCGCGTCCTGAACCCCTAGCATGTCCAGTAGGTCCTGCTCTCAGTCCAGGATGTCGGACCACGGGTGCATCAGCTGGTTGTAGGTGCACCGGACCCCAGATCAGGGATACACTGCTTGGTGCACCCTCATCCACCGCTGCTGGTGCTCCCGGAGCCTGTAGCAGGACCCAGGACTGACACCTGCTGCCAGGGTGGAGGGGAGGTGGCGCGGCACAAAAAAAAACAGCACTACCAGCTCCACCTCAGAAAACAAGACTCAGGGCTGCACTTCTCCCAGGCACCACATCATTCTGCAATAAAGGCAGCTCTTCTTTGCTGCCTGTTTGGCATGAGTCTCTGCCATGATGGTGGGGGAGGTGGGCGGAAAAGAAAATGTAGAAAGTATAATAAAATTAAAGGAGAAGAAAGAAGGATGTAAAAAAATAAAGAAAGCAAGTAATAGAGAAGAACAGTACATCACTCCCGAAAAAAAAAAGTAGAAAAAAGTGCAAAATATACACGAAAGAAGACCGAGAGAAAGATAATAAATAAAAAAGATCAGAAAATAAATTTTGAGAAAGAAGGATTGAAATGATTTAGGCAGGATTACAAAGTAGACCCCAGCACCATAACAGAAGAAAACAAGATGGCCACACCCATGCACGACCGTTGGTGCAGTTTGTATGATATTTCCCCCGAACACGTAATCCGCATTACCGTGTGGCAGAAACGTCACACGAACGGTGGGACAACCAACTCCGCCCGCTTGCGGAACTCCTCATTACGTAGCAGAGTTCTTTTACTGTTTTGCGGAGTTCCACGCACCACGTCTACGCAAACTCCGCCCAGGGTTACATTGAAGGGATTGCTATTAAGGTAGTCAAAGTACGCCCTCATTTGGCTCTCGGTGCCCGTCCAGGTGACAATCACGTCGTCAATGTACCGGCCCCAGTAGTGGATTTCTGTCATCTATTCTGCTGCTGCCTGGGCCCAAGCATATATCCACTCTACCCACCCCATGAAATTGTTTGTGTATGGTGCAGATTTAGAACGAATGGCAGTGCCTTGTAGTTGTTGTTACCACTGTTTGTTGTATAGAAGAAAGTTATTGGTTAAAATCAAATCGACAATTTCCAAGAGCATTTCATTCTGCTCCAGGTAGTTGGCTCTTTGAGTACTCAAAAATATCTTTACTGCCATGTGTCTGAAATCTCTCATTATATACGTGTATAGACTCCACATCTAGAGAAACTAGCCACATAGAATCTTCCCAGACAAGTCCTTCCAATTTGTTAAGAATGTCTGCAGTATCTCGGATGAATGAAGGCAGGTTAGGTGCTAGAGGTTTAAGAAAGGAGTCTACAAATTGGAAAATGTGCTTCATTAGTGAACCAATTCCTGAGACGTTAGGATGTCCAGGGGGGAATTCATATTTTTTGTAGACTTTAGGTAATTGACATAGACATGGGAATCTCGGATGGTCCATTTTCAAAAATTCTAAGTCTACATCTGAAAGTAACCCAAATTTCCACCAATGTGCAAAGTCACTGCTGTTTATAGCATAATGCTTCATGACAGCGCACATCCTCCCTGCACTAAACGCGCAATCCCAGTTGAGGAAATGATTAGAATGCCCAGAAACTGCAGCAAAGATCATCAATTCATGGAACATGCACATCAGACAATATTTAGACCTGAGGCATGGGATTACAGTAGGCAAGACCTACTAAAGCAGCAGCTAGGGTAAAGAATACAGAGAAAGCCATTACACTCAAAACCAAAACCAGATTAGAAGTTAAAGATCGGCTGTCTTTGATTACCACCCATTCTAGAATCAATCATGAGGTCTTCAAGATTCTATGTAATCATTGACAACTCCTGAAATGGGTGTCTGGAGTAGGATCTATGGTCTCTGATAAACTCTTCACTACATACAAGAGAAGTAAAACAATCAGGGAACTCCTCTGCCCCAGCTATATAATATCCAAACAACAAGACTTGACTTGGCTTAAACACCCTACTAGTTTTTACAGATGTGGAGAATATAATATGTGTCACCTTGGTCTAAATAATCTGTAAAAATTAACTTACAACTCTAGCTAGCAAAATACCATTGAACAATTCATTAATAATCAATCCACATTTGTGGTGCATGTGATAATTTGTGGTTGTTCTAAAATAAAAAAGGAAGTATGAATCGCTAACTGAGAGCATGCATCCAAGAATATTGCAGAGCATGTATTGCACAGGACACAGCTTACCCACTGGCTTCACATGATTGTGAGATGAGGATAAACATAACCAATTTTCTATTCCATGGCTTAAAACTGATAAGCAAAGATTTAAGAAGGCGATTCAGGGAATTGACATTACGTCAATGTGAGGATAATTGGATCTGTAAACTTAGGGCGGCACACAGAGGTTTAAATTCTGAGAATGAGTTGCATTATTATTTATAGGGTGTCTTACTATGCAATGTCATAACCATTCCTGATTACCCCTATTTACTTCGTGCTGCACTTACAACGTAGTTTGTGTAGAAAAATTATTTTGTTACACTTAGGTTACAATAGATCTTTTCGATGAGTGCCAATGAAACATCCTTCTCCACTGAGGTCCACCAGAAATAGTTGTCTAAAGCCCCTTCCCTCCCCTCTTTTCCATGCTTTTCCTTTTTCCACGATACTCCTGTGCTTATTTCACTTCTTTTATTTCTAAAGTTTTGTGTCTTGGTCAAGATTGGTGTGTATGACTGTGCACTTATTTGTGGCCATCCTTTAGTGGTTTGCCTTGTCCCATTGTATGTTTGGGCATTTGTCACTGGAATGACTGGAGTTGAGATCATGCGAGGAAGTCTCTTGTTTTATATTTTTTTCGTTTCCCCTCAGAACAAGAGGGAGGATGTTGTCTACTCAGGATTGGCATGTACTTGGCTATTGACATCCAGGCTTTGTGTTTTTTGGATTTGCCAGTCCCCCTTCTTTTTGGTTTGCCTGCAAAGGAATTTAAGACGCTGTTCAATTACCACCGTAAAAATGGAAGCGGGCTAGTTTTACGGGGAAGCATAAAATACGCTGCCGGGCTAGCGTAGATCCAGTGACCTCTGAAGGCGTTTTGTAGAGTTTTTTTATGGCATGGAAGTAGATGTGAACAGTCCTGACTGGCATTTTGTCTGGAACATCCGAAGTGCTGCAGTGTCGAACATGAGTAAGTAATGTGAACTTTCACATTATGTGAGTGCTAGCCATTTGCACTAAATTTCCGTCTTGATGGAGGAACCACCCGTTGAGTCCAATCCAAACAAGCTTTAACAAGCTTTATTCAAAAATGTAGTCATAAAAGCACAGTACAAAATATTTCATTATATAAAAATGGCAAGCATGATTATAGAGCCTGTTTGGGGAAATAACATAAAATCATCATAACATACTAAATTTCGATAAAAACTTTAAAAAACAGCAATGTGTACTAGTGACAAGGACATTTGTAAAATTCTCATCCAAAGGAACACAAGACTTAGTTCCTAAATAATTGAGCCAAGCGCTAAGATAAAACTAATAACATTTGAGATAGTGTGTAATATTAAATCCCCTAATACATGTGCAAAACAACAACAGCAAATACACCCATATTATATAGATAAAAAATTCGACCTTATGACCCATGACCATCCTAAGAATTTTTCTACTGCTATGGTAATAGGAGTTGAAGTATTGGTGTGTAGAATTCTTTCAGCTTCTTCACTCCTTCTGGTGCCTAGCAATTTACTGATGGGCACCAGCCAGGCACATCGAGGGGTGGCACAGGCTGGACAAACAAACAGCAAATGTGCCAACGACTCCACATTGGCCTGGCATAAAGGACACTTGTTATCACATGATTTGGCCCATCTGGCAGTAAAAGCCCTTAGAGGCAATGAGCCCACCCTGAACTGGAAATACAACTTTTTATCATGTGGTTTAGATATTGTATCCCAGTATGGTTCTAATCTCGGGATCAATTTTACTTCCAAAAAGATTCCTGTAAGTGGTAATGACTCGCTGTTTCTCAGGGTTTGGTGCATGACCATCTCCCAGTAATTTTACTTTTGGGATCTTTTTCGGGGGAAAGCAAGCAGTGTTTGGATCCTCCCATAATGTTTTCAGGCCAATACTTATTAGGATAACTTAACTTCTCGTAACCATTTGATTTTGTGGAAGTTATCAGCCTTTATTATATCCATAAAGCCGGCGGCATATGGTTTCAATTCTGGTGTGGTCCATAATCTATTCCAGTATAGTAAAAGGCGTAATTTTGCAAACATTAGCCAAAGGCTTTCTCCCAAGATCGTAAAGTAGGGGACACACTGGTGTACTTTGGGAGAGGTTGGTGATCTTACGTAGGAATTTATTTTCTGCTGTAGTAAGTTTTATCAAATTCTTATCCCCCCATAGTTCTGCTCCATAGAGGGCTGAGCTAACCACTTTAATGTTATGTACCTGGAGCACAAGGTCAATTGGTTTCGTGAGTGAGGTATTATACTCCAAGTGTAACACTCCTGACAATTGTCGATGCTTTAGTGTTGCCAGGTCAATTTGTTGATTCTATTTTAGGTCACTCTGGATGTTAACCCCCAGATAAGTGAACGCTTTAACTTGTTCCAATGGACGATTGTTCATTAAAATACAACCTTTAAAAGCTCTATCTGGGTTAAAAGACATAAATTTCGTTTTTGACACATTGACTTTCAGACCCCGTGCGGAGCAGAACTCCTCGAAAATTGACAGGGCCCGCTGAAGACCACTTGGGGTCTTTGAAATAATCAATGTATCATCCGCGAAAACATTAAAATAGGGATCTTTTCACCTGCTAAAGATGGTAGTGATAGATTCCATGTGATTCACTATTCTGTTAATAAACAAGGAGAATAGAGTAGGTGCCATAACGCAGCCCTGGCGCACACCCCTCTCTACTGGAAAAGAACTAGTAACCATGCCCTGGGAGCCCCATCGGATTTGAGCATAATTATCCTCATGCAATCTCATAAATGTGTTAGCAGTTCAAGAGGCATCGCCAGTTCCAGCAAAACCACCCATAATTTAGAACAGGGAACAAGATCAAATGCTGACTTTAGGTCAACAAAGGAAGCATACAGGCTGCCTTTGCCCAGGACCACCGTCTTCCAGTGCAACAAAATGCAACGAAACACCTGGTCGATGGTGCTTGTGTATGCCAGGGAGCCAGCCTGCAGGGGGGATAATATACAATGCTCGTCTATCCACTCCTGGATCTTATTAGGAATTAATCTGCCCAATATCTTTTGCAGGGAGTCTATTAAACTAATGGGCCTGTAGTTACCTGGCTGGGAGTTTTCCCCCTTTTTGTAAACGGGGATAATTTCTGCCTCTTTCCACGAATCAGGTATTGGGGCGCCTTTAGCAACAGCATTAACCAGCATCAAAATGTACCTACTCCATCTTATTTTGTCATGAAGGAACATATCAGCAGGAACGCCATCTGGACCAGGCGATCTGACACCTACTGCAGATCCAAGTGCTACATTAACGTCAGTACTACAGAGAGCCTCATCCAAATACAGCACGTGAATAGGTGCATCCGCGTTTGATTCAATGGGACTACAAGCGTTTTGGGGTTTGAAATGTTTTACCCAATCTTTCTGCGTTACATAATTTTGTGGGTGTTCAGGCTGTCCTCATCTGTCCCACTTCACTATATTCCAAAATAACTTGCTATCACTCGAAGTACAAGCCTGCGTGAGGTCCTGTCATCTTTTCTCGTCCCAGGTTTGCTTGGCCTTTTTCTGGGTACTCTTATATACCTGTCTAGCTACTCGCACTGTGGCGGGCTCATCTACTTTAATAGCATTCCCTAGTGATTCTCTAGGCTATCTACATTCCTTGTTGAACCAGCAGCAGACTTTCTGATTTATAGCTTTTCTAGGCTTACATTGCTTAACAAAATATGTGTGCAGATGGGCAAAGAATCTCTTGTGAGTCTGAGTAGTAAGCTCAGATACTTCAGTAGTAGCCATACTAATCTCTAGCTCAATTAGAGCGCAATCAATTTCCTTGGAAATGCTAGCTATAGATTTGGGCTTTTCTACAATCCTTATCCATTTTAAGTGCCTCATATCATTAGTGGGGGCAACATCGCAAGAATGCAATTCGCTCCCATTATGTAAGGATATCTTTTGCCGCCATAATCCTAAAGTCTCACACAGGGGGTTGTGGTCACTCTCTATCCGATCTCAAGGTTGAATTAAAATCGCCTGCAATAATGACGTTAGTATAGATTAAAGAGGTGGTTGAGAGCCGCTAAAACTTCCAACTTTCTCCATCTAGTTCCCCTCATGTAGATATTATAATTATTTACGTTCTCATGCGGGCACAATTTCAGTCTTAACACCAGAATGTCATTGTTCTTGGTCGAGAGCTCCTCAATGAAAATGTCTGATTCTTGGGGGACCCAAATTGTCAGTACCCCTGAGGGGCGACCTTTTGTTCCTCTCACAGCTCGAATATGATAGTTTAAATAGCCTGCATAATGGTGTGGTGCCACTAGCCATGTTTCTTGAAAAAGGCAAATATCATAACAATCTATACAAGCATACCACTCGGGGGACGATATCTTTGAACTCATCCCTGCAATATTCCACGAAAATAGGGTTCCCCTTTGGGAAATATGACAAGTTGATAGTGGCCCGTTGAGTCTGTTATAATGAATGTGTTATTGTTATATTTGGGTCATCCTTTTTTTTTTGGGACGCAACTTTGCATGTGTTGGGGCGTATATTTAGAAGGCTTCTGTAATGTTGCAGTTGTGTTGATAATGTGCTTACAGATGTTGGACTGATACGCTTAGTGCAGGAACATATTTTTGGGTATTCTGCTTTTATGGTTGCGGTTTGGCAATGCTGCAATTTGGAATGGAAGGTCTCCTTTGTGGAAGTCATATGGAACAGCATCTTGCGACTTGCTCCTTTTTTATACAATTGCAGCTCACGCACAAGGATCAGGAAGGTTTGTGAATAGGAGCCCTGCGACCGACGATCGAGTATCTAATTCTGCAGATGGTGGTCGCAAGAACTTTCTAAGAGGTAATGTGCTCATCTTTGATAGGCCTGTGGTCTTAAATAAATAGGTATCCAGCCTATAGAAGGAACGCATGTTCAATGTCCTAACTGAATAGTCACTAACAACATGGGTTTTGTTAGTAGTACAGATAACATTTGTCCAATCTGTTTCCGGGCATCAAACTGACTGTTTTTATAGTTTGACATGTGGACGCTTACAGTATCGGACAGGATCTGTGTATTAATGTTTGGTGTTAGATTCATGTCATGAATGACTAGTGTGGAATGTCTGACTGATGAATTGCCTTTTTACTCCTGTATAGAAGAGACCTTCTGCTGGGAATATCACAGGTTTGTGACAATATACGCACTGGTGAAATACTTCAATGGACCACTAGAATAATACTTTTGGCCGTTGATCCAACTAGTGAAAGGTATGTGAGTTATGGCTCATGGTAGCAATGCCAATTTTGTTTGGAGCAATCCAACTCCAAAACGAGTAAAAAAGTAATCATATTTATTGATCTAAGATTTTTTTAGATTACTGTATGTTCGATCGATTATAGACAATTATTTGGTTATTGGTTTTTACTCACTTTGAACCACTAAAGGTGTGAAGGAGATTATGGGCGGACTTGCATGTGACACAGATTACATTTAAGGTGTGTTATCCAGTGGCTTTTTCTTACTTTTGAATTTGTGTGTACCAATCAAGGTTCCACTTTCTTTGATTTTTATAGTTGATTATAGGTTGGATATATACAACATATCCCTCTTTTCTTCAGATATATCTTTGCACTTTTTGAAATATTGTTTTTTCTCTACTTATACACTGGCTTGATCGCTTTCTCTGGTGTTTTTGGTTTCTCTTTCTTATTCACATATCTTGGCTACTGCAACAGGTATTTCTCTCTCTGAATCATATCACACACAGTTTTGTGTGATAAGGCCAATGTTTTAAGGTTGTATATCTATTATAACTTATATATTATCAATGTAAATTACTATTGGACTGTATACATATTGAATGTGGTTATCTAATACTCTGTCAAATTTTCCTGGGACATTGTTGAGGGTAATTGAGGCACACACGTATATTGTTGAACTGGGTTTGTTTTTTAACGGGACTGTTTTATGAATGCACAGCACTACTTGTGTTATGAAGATGTCATGTTTTTATCATGTGTGGTGTATGGAAGACGTTTGAAAATGTTGGTCTTATTCAATCAATCAATCAATCATGGCATTTATAGAGCGCACTACATACCCGTGAGGGGGGGATGCTGCTACTGTTTGAAGAGCCAGGTCTTGAGGAGTCTCCTGAAGGTTGGAGGTCTTCTGTCTGCCGTAGGCGGATGGGGAGGGTGTTCCATGTCTTGGCGGCGAGGTGAGAGAATGATCTGCCACCGGCGGTCACTTTTCGGATGCGGGGGATGGTGGCGATGGTGCGGTCTGCGGAGCGGAGCTGGCGGGTGGGGGTGTAGAAGCTGAGTCAGCTGTTGAGGTACGCTGGTCCGGTGTCATGGAGTGCCTTGTTGATGGGGAGCCAGTGCAGGTCTCTCAGGTGGGGTGTAATGTGGCTGCGGTGAGGGATGTCGAGGATCAGGCACGTGGAGGCGTTCTAGAGGCGTTGGAGGCATTTCAGGAGTTTGGCCGGGACTCCTGAGTAGAGTGCGTTGCCGTAGTCTAGTCTACTGCTGACGAGGGCTTGGGCAACCGTCCTTCTAGTTTCGGTGGGGATCCACTTGAAGATCCTGCGAAGCATGTGAAAGGTGTTGAAGCAGGAGGAGGAGATGGCGTTGACCTGTTTCGTCATGGAGAGGGTGGAGTTGAGGATGACCCCAAGGTTGTGTGCATGGTCGGTGGGTGTGGGGGGTGCTCCTAGTGCAGTCGGCCACCAGGAGTCGTCCCAGGCTGAGGGGGTGGATCCAAGGATGAGGACCACCATCTTGTCGGAGTTCAGCTTCAGTCTGCTGTTTCTCATTCAGTCGGCGATGGCCTTCATTCCCTGGTGAAGGTTCGTTTTGGCGGTGTGGGGGTGTTTGGTGAGGGAGAGGATCAGCTGGGTGTCGTCAGCGTAGGAGATGATGTTGAGGTTGTGCCTTCATGTGACGTGGGCGAGTGGTGCCATGTAGACGTTGAACAACGTTGGGCTGAGGGATGAGCCTTGGGGTACACCGCAGATGATCTCGGTGGCTTCGTAGCGGAAGGGGGGGAGGCGGACGGTCTGAGTTCTGCCAGAGAGGAAGGAGGTGGTCCAGTCCAGGGCCTTCTCTTGTATTCCGGCGTCATGGAGGCGTGTTCGTAGTGTGCGGTGGCAGACAGGTCCAGGAGGATGAGGGCCGCGGTTTCTCCATTGTCCAGCAGGGTCCTGATGTCGTCGGTGGCGGCGATGAGGGCGGTTTCGGTGCTGTGGTTGCTGCAGAACCCAGACTGGGACGGGTCCAGGATGCTGTTCTCCTTGAGGAAGCTGGTCAGTTGTTTGTTGACGGCCTTTTCGATGACCTTCGCTGGGAACGGGAGCAGGGAGATCGGTTGGAAGTTATTGAGGTCCTTGGGGTCCGCCTTGGGTTTCTTGAGTAAGGCATTGATTTCTGCGTGCTTCCAGCTCTCCGGGAAGGTTGCTGTCTCGAAGGAGATGTTGATGGTTTTCTGGAGGTTCGGGTGTGGTGGTGCTGCTGGCTTTGTTGAAGATGTGGTGTGGGCAGGGGTCTTCCGGGGATCCGGAGGTGACGGTGTTCATGATCTTGATGGTGTCATTGTCGTTGATGTTGGTCCAGGCGAGCAGGAGGTTGGTGCGGGTGGTGGTCGTGGGGGCAGAGGTCTAGGTGGTTGCCGGGGTGGTGATGGCGTTGAAGCTGTCGTGGATGTCAGCGATCTTGCGATGGAAGAAGGTGGCCAGCGAGTCGCACAGGTCTTGTGATGGTGGGATGTCGTTGGTGTTGTTGGAGCTGGGGTTGGAGAGTTCCTTCACGCTGCTAAAGAGCTCTTTGCTGTTGTGTGCGTTGTTGTCTAGGCGGCCTTTGAAGGAGGTCCTTTTGGCGGATCTGATGAGGTGATGGTGTCTGCGGGTGGCGTTCTTGTGGGCTGTGTAGCTTTCCGGTGTTCGTTCCTGGATCCAGTTTTTTTTTAGTTTTCGGCAGGTTCGCTTGGAGGTCTGGAGGTCTTCGGTGAATCAGCTGGCTCTCTTGCTGGTGTGGGTGTTGGGGGGCTTCTTGAGTGGGGCGAGGGTGTTGGCGCAGTCGTCGATCCATTGTCTGAGGCTGCAGGCTGCGGCATCGGGGTCGGTCGGGCCTGCGGGTGTGCTCTGGGCAAGGGCGGTGGTTAGCTGGTCCTCGGTGACCTTGCTCCAGTGGCGGTGAGGCATCTGCTGGGTGCGGTGGTGTGTGGTGGGTTTCCGGAAGGTGAAGTGGATGGCGGAGGCCAGTCCAGTGGAGTTCGGTGGTACAGTTGAAGTAGACGTGGGTGCTTGCTGAGAAGATGGGGTCACGCGTGTGGCCGGCAGAGTGGGTGGGTGTTGTGACGAGTTGTCTGAGTCCGAGGTTGGCGAGGTTGTCGATCAGGGTGGAAGAGTTGGGGTCGTTGTTGTACTCGAGGTGGAAGTTCAGGTCCCCAAGGAGGATGTAGTCCGTGGAGATGAGGGTGTGTGTGCTGATGAAGTCGGCAAATGAGTCGCTGAACTGCGGGTCTGTAGATGAGGGTGCCTCTGAGGTTGGAGTTGGGGTCAGTGTGGATCTGGAAGTGCAGGTGTTCAGCGGTGCTGAGGGTGTCGTCGGTGTCTGTTGAGATTTTGAGACAATGGTAATTCCTCCTCCTACTCCGGTGGTGCGGTCCTTGCAGGTGATCTTGTAGCCTTCCGGGATGGCTATGGCGATGTCGGGTGCTGAAGAGGTTTAGTGTAAATGTATATTATTTGAAATGACTGGAAAATTACTCGAAATGCATCTCACACTCAAAAAATTATCAGAACGTTCTGTTAGGGTGAAAATAAAACCTGAACTTGTAATATCAAGATGATTTCTAGTTGCATTCAAGACACTGGTGCTCATGTTTGGATTTGTAGATTTGTGCTAAAAAAAATTGTGAATGGTCGACTGGAAATTTTTGTGCCTGAAATATTTTTGATCGCCCATGTTAAAGGAACTGTAGACTGTGTTCAAAACACTACCATTTGCATTCGAATTTGTAGTTTCACACTAATAAATCATCCTAAACGCTCGCTTGGATAAAAGATTTTCTTGAAATGCTCACATTCAAAAGTTACTTGAATTATATATCCTTGAGACCTTGCTACACCAGCTACACCAGCTCCGAAAGAAGGGCAGTGATGCCAGTAATAGGCAACGGAGTGCCAAAAAACCAGCGGAGGCATCCCGCTGTGCAGGATGCGTGTGGGCGCGCCCGTATTCGGCCTGGGTGAAGACCAGACCAAGATAGGCTCATCTACTCCGGTCATAGCCCGGAAGAGGCTGGGCTGGGCCACCCCCCTGAGATTTGACCTTGGATACTTTGGTGCATGGTCAAGGGCACATAAGTTTACTCCTTCCTTAAGAGGTACTGTGCGCTTGCATTTTCTTTTTCTCTCTGTATGCAATTTCATTGAGGCTTTGAGATTCTTGTTGTTCCGGTTGTTCCCTTAGCGTGCTCCTACCGCCTTACACCTGTTCTACTATTGATAACTATTTAACCCAGGCTTTGGACATGGTTACAAATTAAATAAGACTGGTACGTTATTTATGTGGTGAATGTACCCAGTCTCACAGCTGGGAACATGGAAACCACAAGGGGCCTTATGAATAAAACCATACATTGGTTAAATGCAAACCTGGCTGGTCACTGGGACATATCTAAGGAGATATTGTTGGCAAGACGTGGGGGGTTGGCGGGTTGGGTAAAGGGTACAAGGGTGATGATATTGTGGTTAATTTTTGTAACCCCATGGTTGTAAAGGAAATTCTGTGTCAAGCAAACACAGGAATGGTTAAATCTAGTCAGTTAAGATATTGCCACTTGGCTTCTTCTATAGGCACTTTGCTATTCTACATCCAACACTGATGGTTTAGCTACTCCAAAGAGTGTTCTTTCTAGACTTCCTCTTCAACCGATAGTACCTCTCAATAATAGATTCACAGTCTAGGCTGGGCTGGAGGACAATGACTGACAGTTAAGCGAGGAGCATGATTGCTTTGGCATTTTGGAAGAGAGTGGAGAATCTCCGAGGTCTATTCCCGCTGTTCAATTGGCATCCAACTCAGTACAGATTGATCCCCCCAAAAGGACTAGTAGTGAGTGTATTTATGGCAGAATGTGGTTTAGATCATGCTTGTATTACATTCTTAAGCTGTAACGCTGCAGGATTAGCTTCCAAAATTTTGATTGAAGACTGGCAACTTTTTATTTCGAATTATAACATTGTTGTAATGCAGGAAACCTGGGATGTGAAAGATATAGCATTTGATGCATTCACTTGCTTTAGTCTGCCTTCGGTACCGTCTCCAGCGGTAAGAGCCAAAGGGGGGGGCTGACAGCTTGGTTCAAAGTAAATATTGGCTGTTCTAGCTCTCTCTTTTCCCTGGACCAGGGGAAGGCACAGGTTTTTGCCTTAGCTGGAATGATAACTATTAGAACCATAAGGTAAACTTTTACAATAATAACTTCTCCAGCTAGGGTGATTGTAATTTCCAGGGTCTTTTTGCTGTAATCGATATGCTTGTGGAAAAAGAGGCTTGGGCAGAATGCCCCCTTAATCTGTTGGTGGCAGGTGATTTTAACTCTAAATTAGGGCATTTACCATCTTTATCATCAACTACTTTTGAACCCCTTATTCGTGAAGCTGATTGCAATGTGATGGACACTAGGGGGCAGGCTCTATTTTCCTTACTGGCTAAATGGGGCATGAACAATAAGATCCCTAACTCTGTTGCATGTCTTCAATCATTAAAAACAGCGAGGTCCTTGCTAAGATCTATAGTGATCATAATCCGATTCCTGCACAATGAATGACCCCACTTGCGAAACATAAGTCTAAGCTTTTACCACCCCAGGCTTTAATTAGAAAGGATGCAGGGCGCAAAATTGGTGTGGTGCACCGCGAACTTAAAGCACATCATGTCCCAGGTAGTCTGCAATATCACAGCATCAGTGAATAGCTGCAATTTGGTAATTCTCAATCCGGCCCTTCTTTCAACTCATTTTGCTAACTTTTTATTGTGGATACAAGAGAATTGTCTAGCTCCATTGCCCGGCAACTTCACCAAGTTAAATATTGGTTTGACAAAGAATGCAGAACAGCTAATGAATCCCTATGTAGGGCTCTAAAGCAAACACATAGAGACCAGGGTGCCATTATAAGCTAGCAGAAGAACTTACCAGCAAGCAGTGAAGAGAAGGAAACAGGCCAAAAAAGAGGAAAAATAGAAATCCATTGTTAGTGGCTGTCAACTAAAAGACTCACAGGCCTTTTGGAAAGCTGTGCGGTCTGTTTTATCCCGTGTGAGGCAAGGCTGGTGCTTTTTTCTGGGATGTATTCTATTGATAGTGGGGCTGATGATGTACTTCGTCCTCAATCCTGTTTGCCGCTGCTGGCCCACATTGCCGACATGATAGTTACCATGAAGGGTGGCCCCCATAACATTACGGGGAGGTGCACACTCCGTGGCAGGACAGCCGCATATTACATTCTGCTCCAAAGGTTGTCCACCAGGTGAGTAGCACTCGATCAGCAGCTTTATTTATGATAGGCAGGGACGAGGATCCGCTTGTACAAGCCACTCTGTAATGGAATTGCCTGGCACGTTTCGAGTGTGCACCACCCCGTAATGTTATGGGGGCCACCCGAGATGGTAACTATCATGTCAGCAATGTGGGCCAGCAGTGGCAAACAGGATTGAGGACGAGTCCACTTGCAGGGTCCATACAGGACAAGATTTGTGTGCTATCCGGACCTCATTTTCCACAATGTACAGTCTCATTCGAGCTTCCCATTGTTGTGAGTGCAATATGAAAATGGTGGAGTGGGTTCAGCATTTGCACACACTGTATCCATTCAAGCCTCTGAAGAGAAGCATATGGAGTTCGGAACGCGTCTGGCAATTCCATTACGGAGCTGCTTCTACTAGAGGATCCTCGTCCCTAACTATCATAAAGAAAGCTGCTGATTGAGTGCTACTCACCATGTGGACAGCCTTTGGAACAATATGTAATACGCGGCCGTCCTGCTGTGGACTGTGCACCACCCCATAATGTTATGGGGGCCACCCAAGATGGTAACTATCATGTCAGCAATGTGGGCCAGCAGCGGCAAACAGGAATGAGGACTAGTCCACTTGCAGGGTCCATACAGGACAAGATTTGTGTGCTATCCAGACCACATTTCCCACAATGCACAGTCTCATTCGAGCTTCCCATTGTTGGGAGTGCAATATGAAAATGGCGAAGTGGGTTCAGCGTTTGCACACACCATCTCCGATCAAGCCTCTGAAGAGAAGCATATGGAGCTTCGAAATGCATCAGGCAATTCCATTACGGAACAAGTTCTACAAGCGGATCCTCGTCCCTGCCTATCATACATAAAGCTGCTGATCGAGTGCTACTCACTAGGTGGACAACCTTTGGAGCAGAATACACACATATATATATATATATATATATGTATATTACCTACTGGCGATAGCCAGTAGGTAGTTATAGTTAGGACCACGTTTCCATAGGAAAACCTCAACATTCTATTTTGAATAACTTTGGCGCCGGTCGACGAATCCTCGCAAATTTTTCAAAATAGGTGGTGCGCTACGCTCCGCTCCTACCCTGAAAGTCTCGGGGGGATCCGTCAAGCGGGGGCTGAGATAAAAGGGGGGTCCCAAAACGCGTTTTTCCCATGCATTTTTCCATAGGACCTTTAGAACGAGCTACAGCCCGAACGGCTGAACAGAATTACTCAAAATTTGGCAGAGAGGTAGTCCCTAGGTCAAGGAAGTGCCTTTTGTAGGTTTGGTGTAAATCTGTTCAGTAGATTCTGAGAAAATAGCCTTTAAATCAATATATATATCTGAGCCAGCTTACGGTACGCTTACCGTACGCTTACGGTAAGCGTACGGTGGCGTGCGCGAGCGCGATTCTGATTGGCTCTTAGATCTTAGTAAACATTCGAATCGGCCGAAACCAGGAAGCGGCGGCCGCCATTTTGTCTCTCGCACTGAGAGTGATTTTTAAAATAACAAGCCCAAAAACATGTAAAGGGGCTGTTTTGACAACTCCCTCCCACATAGTCATGTTGAGGGAGTCCCCAAACATCCCCCAAGTGCAAAAACGGTTTTATTTTTTTTTCGGCAATTTCGCGGGGTACGCTTACCGTACGCTTACCGTAAGCGTACGGTAAAAAAATAAAAATAAAAAAACCACTATCCACACTTACCCCACCCCCTGTGCTTTTGGTGGCCGAAGGCCACCAAATGTACAGGGCTTATGTTAAGGGCAAAAAAAAATATCCACACTTACCCCACCCCCTGTGCTTTTGGTGGCCGAAGGCCACCAAATGTACAGGGCTTATTATAAGGGAAAAAAACTTAGCATTTAAAAAACCGTACTAATTCACTGAAAAAACCATAGGTTTCACACACGTTATAGTTAGGAATTAGCATTTAAAAAACCTTGCAAATTCACTGAAAAAACCATAGGTTTCACACATGTTATAGTTAGCGGAAATTTTACTGATAAAAAACCAGTGAAATTCCCCCGTTATAGTTAGCGCAGGCAACTATAACTCACGCGACTGCAATCTTCTGCTGATGACATATGTGTCTTTATGAAAAAAAAATATTTGTAATATATGTATAGCTAAAAATGTATGGAAGAAGACATGGGCAAATAAGTGTCTAAATACAGTATTAGCATCAGCAGAGGATTGCGGTCGCGTGAGTTATAGTTGCCTGCGCTAACTATAACGGGGGAATTTCACTGGTTTTTTATCAGTAAAATTTCCGCTAACTATAACATGTGTGAAACCTATGGTTTTTTCAGTGAATATAGTTATATATATATATATATATATATATATATATATATATATATATATATATATATATATATATATATATATATATATGTATATATATTACCTACTGGCGGTCGCCAGTAGGTAGTTATAGTTAGGACCACGTTTCCATAGGAAATCCGCAACATTCTATTTTGAATAACTTTGGCGCCGGTCGACGAATCCTCGCGAATTTTTCAAAATAGGTGGGGCGCTACGCTCCACTCCTACCCTGAAAGTCTCAGGGGGATTCGTCAAGCGGGGGCTGAGATAAAAGGGGGGTCCCAAAACGCGTTTTTCCCATGCATTTTTCCATAGGACCTTTAGACACAGCTACAGCCCGAACGGCTGAACAGAATTACTAGAAATTTGGCAGAGAGGTAGTCCTCAGGTCAAGGAAGTGCCTTTTGTAGGTTTGGTGTAAATCTGTTCAGTAGATTCTGAGAAAATAGCCTTTAAATCAATATATATATCTGAGCCAGCTTATGGTGCGCTTACGGTACGCTTACCGTACACGTACGGTGGCGTGCGCGAGCGCGATTCTGATTGGCTCTTAGATCTTAGTAAACATTTGAATCGGCCGAAACCAGGAAGCGGCGGCCGCCATTTTCTCTCTCGCACTGAGAGTGTGGATTAAAATACAAAGCACAAAAACTTGTAAAGGGGCTGTTTGGACAGCTCCAAAACACCTAGCCATGTTGAGGGAGTCCCCAAAGATCCCCCAAGGCCAAAAACGGAATTTTTATTTGTTCGCTAATTTCGCCGATTACGCTTACCGTACGCGTACGGTAAAAAAATATTAAAAAAAAGGTTTCACACACGTTATAGTTAGGAATTAGCATTTAAAAAACCTTGCAAATTGCACGGCACTAACTGCGTAAAGTGGGCGCGCGGTGCGCGAAGCGCACCGCGTGCTCACTGTGCACGCACGGTGCGCGAAGCGCACCGTGCGCGCACGGAACGAACTGCATTAAGTGGGCGCGCACGCCACGAATGGCGTAAAGTAACTTAGCATTTAAAAAACCGTACAAATTCACTGAAAAAACCATAGGTTTCACACATGTTATAGTTAGCGGAAATTTTACTGATAAAAAACCAATGAAATTCCCCCGTTATAGTTAGTGCAGGCAACTATAACTCACGCGACCGCAATCTTCTGCTGATGACATATGTGTCTTTATGAAAAAAAAATATTTGTAATATATGAATAGCTAAAAATTTATGGAAGAAGACATGGGCAAATAAGTGTCTAAATACAGTATTAGCATCAGCAGAGGATTGCGGTTGCGTGAGTTATAGTTGCCTGCACTAACTATAACGGGGGAATTTCATTGGTTTTTTATCAGTAAAATTTCCGCTAACTATAACATGTGTGAAACCTATGGTTTTTTCAGTGAATATATATATATATATATATATTACCTACTGGCGGTCGCCAGTAGGTAGTTATAGTTAGGACCACGTTTCCATAGGAAAACCTCAACATTCTATTTTGAATAACTTTGGCGCCGGTCGACGAATCCTCGCGAATTTCTCAAAATAGGTGGGGCGCTATGCTCCGCTCCTACCCTGAAAGTCTCGGGGGGATTCATCAAGCGGGGGCTGAGATAAAAGGGGGGTCCCAAAACACGTTTTTCCCATGCATTTTTCCATAGGACCTTTAGAACGAGCTACAGCCCGAATGGCTGAACAGAATTACTCAAAATTTGGCAGAGAGGTAGTCCCTAGGTCAAGGAAGTGCCTTTTGTAGGTTTGGTGTAAATCTGTTCAGTAGATTCTGAGAAAATAGCCTTTAAATCAATATATATTTCTGAGCCCGCTTACGGTACGCTTACCGTACGCTTACGGTAAGCGTACGGTGGCGTGCGCGAGCGCGATTCTGATTGGCTCTTAGATCTTAGTAAACATTCGAATCGGCCGAAACCAGGAAGCGGCGGCCGCCATTTTGTGTATTTCACTCTGAAAAAAAAGAGTGAAAACAAGGAAAGGGGGCAATGAGGAGAGTTACAGACCCCCTAACATTTGTAAGGGGGTCAAAGAAGGACAGAAAAGTACAATAAAAACATTTATTGATTTTAAAAAAAATCACGGGGTACGCGTACGGTAAGCTTACGGTAAGCGTACGGTAAAAAAAATAAAAATAAATAAATGAAAAGCAGATTTAAGAGTTTAGAAATTAGGGAGCTCTAAAAAGAGCTGTTGTGTTTATGAAGTCATTTTTTTAGTGGTACCTACAAGTAAGTATCGATGCAGAGTCTAAGGTTCAAGAGGAAGACTCTGTTCCCGTCATCATTGAAGTGCACACCATCTCCTCTATAAATGTCTTGCATGTCATAACGCAAGTTGTTGTGGTAAATGGCACCCATACCATAGTCACGGAGGAAAGCAGAAACAGATTTGTTGACGTGCTTTCTTGCTTTGTCAATCTGCGGACAGAAATGATTGGACCAGTTCCATTTTTGCCTTTGGCATATGTTGGAAAACACAAAGGCAGTTTTAGGGAAAAGTGTAAACAGTTGTGCAAAGGTGTCCTTCATAAGCATTTCCAGACCTACCCCAGTCAAAGTGCCTAGGTCATTGCCACCACAGTGCACTATTATGAGGTCAGGGTGTTGGATTTGAATGAAGGATTTTACCAATGGCATCAATTGGTGCCACTTTAACCCTCTCTGACCAATCCATTTAATGTCTACATTTGGCAAAGCAAGGTCTCTCACCATATCTGTTTTCTCTGCATACTTTTCACTCCATAAGACACAGCTGTGCCCTACAATCCACACTGTGAACATCTTCAAAGGAGAACTGGATGCACTCAGGAGGTGTCTTTCAGTAGAATGGCAATAAGAAAAGAAAGACAGTTTGGAAATGGAGGCATACATATTTTTTACAAATTAAAAAGAACTGATTGGCTGTTTCAAACCATTCCAGAATAAAAACTAGGCTGTATGTGAAAATTAATAGAAGCATGTTTTGTATTGGTACAAAAAAATGTGTAACCAAAGAACAGTACTATGGATTTGCTGTTAGGTTTGAAAAGTCAAGCACTCTTGCTCTGTGGAATTGAAACATTGTGTGTCGAACTTCTGACCTAACTGCACACAGCAGTGTTCCATGAGCTGTTGCTATGGTAGCAGGCAGAAGTCAAGTTGGGGGAAGGGTACTAGGCAGAAGTCAAGTTGGGGGCAGGGTACTTTTGGAAAAGGGTTGGTTTTCAACCAATAGAAATGTGTGATTACATTTAAAAAAAAGGGGGAAGCACTGAGATTTGAAACTTACATGTATATGTGTGGAAAAATAGAGGGAAAGTTTGCCATTATCTGGTTCTGCTGAGAGGAGACAGGTGAACACAACAGAGATCCTGGCTCTGATAATCTGCTGTTTGAGTGTCACATTTCTTTCAGAACTAACTAATTTTAAAGGTGAGTTTACAGTTTGAGAGGGTATGTATGTGGTAACTTAAGAAATGAATAATAGAAATGGGAATTGTTTTTGTTGTAGTTACACATGGTGGTTTCATAATGTGTCAGTGTGTAAAAGTGATTTACATTTGCCCCTGAAAAAATAAAAGAGCAGTAAGTGTGCTTTGAAATTGGCAAAGAAATTTCGTTTTGGCACTAATGTGAAAACATGACTCTGTGTGCATAGAAGAATTATAGACAGAGATTTATTGCGTCTTGCTCTGGTGATTTCACAGTTGCATTAGATGGAAAGGGGGAGCGAATTTTTGGGGGAAGAAGCAGAGGCTTAGCACACACCCATGTCCTTGCCGTGTATAGTCATGCACAGTATGTACAAGCCAGTGGGGTTTTCAGGTTTAAGTCTGTAATGCAAATACATTCAGCATCACTAAGGCTGGTTGCCCTTGGTGGAGTGTAGGCAGTCACAGAGAATGCACATGGTGGTGGTCTGAAAAAAAAACAGCTTGGACACGTGCAATTAAATAAAGCAAAAATAGTGGTTTCATAATGTGTCAGTCTGTAAAAGTGATTTCAAATTGTAAAAAGAGATTTTCACTTGCCCCTGAAAAAATAAAAGAGCAGTAAGTGTGCTTTGAAATTGGCAAAGAAATTTCGTTTTGGCACTAATGTGAAAACATGACTCTGTGTGCATAGAAGAATTATAGACAGAGATTTATTGCGTCTTGCTCTGGTGATTTCACAGTTGCATTAGATGGAAAGGGGGAGCGAATTTTTGGGGGAAGAAGCAGAGGCTTAGCACACACCCATGTCCTTGCCGTGTATAGTCATGCACAGTATGTACAAGCCAGTGGGGTTTTCAGGTTTAAGTCTGTAATGCAAATACATTCAGCATCACTAAGGCTGGTTGCCCTTGGTGGAGTGTAGGCAGTCACAGAGAATGCACATGGTGGTGGTCTGAAAAAAAAACAGCTTGGACACGTGCAATTAAATAAAGCAAAAATAGTGGTTTCATAATGTGTCAGTCTGTAAAAGTGATTTCAAATTGTAAAAAGAGATTTTCACTTGCCCCTGAAAAAATAAAAGAGCAGTAAGTGTGCTTTGAAATTGGCAAAGAAATTTCGTTTTGGCACTAATGTGAAAACATGACTCTGTGTGCATAGAAGAATTATAGACAGAGATTTATTGCGTCTTGCTCTGGTGATTTCACAGTTGCATTAGATGGAAAGGGGGAGCGAATTTTTGGGGGAAGAAGCAGAGGCTTAGCACACACCCATGTCCTTGCCGTGTATAGTCATGCACAGTATGTACAAGCCAGTGGGGTTTTCAGGTTTAAGTCTGTAATGCAAATACATTCAGCATCACTAAGGCTGGTTGCCCTTGGTGGAGTGTAGGCAGTCACAGAGAATGCACATGGTGGTGGTCTGAAAAAAAAACAGCTTGGACACGTGCAATTAAATAAAGCAAAAATAGTGGTTTCATAATGTGTCAGTCTGTAAAAGTGATTTCAAATTGTAAAAAGAGATTTTCACTTGCCCCTGAAAAAATAAAAGAGCAGTAAGTGTGCTTTGAAATTGGCAAAGAAATTTCGTTTTGGCACTAATGTGAAAACATGACTCTGTGTGCATAGAAGAATTATAGACAGAGATTTATTGCGTCTTGCTCTGGTGATTTCACAGTTGCATTAGATGGAAAGGGGGAGCGAATTTTTGGGGGAAGATGCAGAGGCTTAGCACACACCCATGTCCTTGCCGTGTATAGTCATGCACAGTATGTACAAGCCAGTGGGGTTTTCAGGTTTAAGTCTGTAATGCAAATACATTCAGCATCACTAAGGCTGGTTGCCCTTGGTGGAGTGTAGGCAGTCACAGAGAATGCACATGGTGGTGGTCTGAAAAAAAAACAGCTTGGACACGTGCAATTAAATAAAGCAAAAATAGTGGTTTCATAATGTGTCAGTCTGTAAAAGTGATTTCAAATTGTAAAAAGAGATTTTCACTTGCCCCTGAAAAAATAAAAGAGCAGTAAGTGTGCTTTGAAATTGGCAAAGAAATTTCGTTTTGGCACTAATGTGAAAACATGACTCTGTGTGCATAGAAGAATTATAGACAGAGATTTATTGCGTCTTGCTCTGGTGATTTCACAGTTGCATTAGATGGAAAGGGGGAGCGAATTTTTGGGGGAAGAAGCAGAGGCTTAGCACACACCCATGTCCTTGCCGTGTATAGTCATGCACAGTATGTACAAGCCAGTGGGGTTTTCAGGTTTAAGTCTGTAATGCAAATACATTCAGCATCACTAAGGCTGGTTGCCCTTGGTGGAGTGTAGGCAGTCACAGAGAATGCACATGGTGGTGGTCTGAAAAAAAAACAGCTTGGACACGTGCAATTAAATAAAGCAAAAATAGTGGTTTCATAATGTGTCAGTCTGTAAAAGTGATTTCAAATTGTAAAAAGAGATTTTCACTTGCCCCTGAAAAAATAAAAGAGCAGTAAGTGTGCTTTGAAATTGGCAAAGAAATTTCGTTTTGGCACTAATGTGAAAACATGACTCTGTGTGCATAGAAGAATTATAGACAGAGATTTATTGCGTCTTGCTCTGGTGATTTCACAGTTGCATTAGATGGAAAGGGGGAGCGAATTTTTGGGGGAAGAAGCAGAGGCTTAGCTCACACCCATGTCCTTGCCGTGTATAGTCATGCACAGTATGTACAAGCCAGTGGGGTTTTCAGGTTTAAGTCTGTAATGCAAATACATTCAGCATCACTAAGGCTGGTTGCCCTTGGTGGAGTGTAGGCAGTCACAGAGAATGCACATGGTGGTGGTCTGAAAAAAAAACAGCTTGGACACGTGCAATTAAATAAAGCAAAAATAGTGGTTTCATAATGTGTCAGTCTGTAAAAGTGATTTCAAATTGTAAAAAGAGATTTTCACTTGCCCCTGAAAAAATAAAAGAGCAGTAAGTGTGCTTTGAAATTGGCAAAGAAATTTCGTTTTGGCACTAATGTGAAAACATGACTCTGTGTGCATAGAAGAATTATAGACAGAGATTTATTGCGTCTTGCTCTGGTGATTTCACAGTTGCATTAGATGGAAAGGGGGAGCGAATTTTTGGGGGAAGAAGCAGAGGCTTAGCACACACCCATGTCCTTGCCGTGTATAGTCATGCACAGTATGTACAAGCCAGTGGGGTTTTCAGGTTTAAGTCTGTAATGCAAATACATTCAGCATCACTAAGGCTGGTTGCCCTTGGTGGAGTGTAGGCAGTCACAGAGAATGCACATGGTGGTGGTCTGAAAAAAAAACAGCTTGGACACGTGCAATTAAATAAAGCAAAAATAGTGGTTTCATAATGTGTCAGTCTGTAAAAGTGATTTCAAATTGTAAAAAGAGATTTTCACTTGCCCCTGAAAAAATAAAAGAGCAGTAAGTGTGCTTTGAAATTGGCAAAGAAATTTCGTTTTGGCACTAATGTGAAAACATGACTCTGTGTGCATAGAAGAATTATAGACAGAGATTTATTGCGTCTTGCTCTGGTGATTTCACAGTTGCATTAGATGGAAAGGGGGAGCGAATTTTTGGGGGAAGAAGCAGAGGCTTAGCACACACCCATGTCCTTGCCGTGTATAGTCATGCACAGTATGTACAAGCCAGTGGGGTTTTCAGGTTTAAGTCTGTAATGCAAATACATTCAGCATCACTAAGGCTGGTTGCCCTTGGTGGAGTGTAGCACTGTGGACATGGGCTTTTTAAAAAATCTGAAAAGTGGTTTCATAATGTGACAGTTTGTAAAAGAGATTTTCACTTGCCCAAAAAAAAGAGCAGTTTGTGTGAATTCAAATTGGCAAAGAAATTTCGTTTTGTGACTATTGTGAAAAGAAATTTAGTAATATATTTAAATACAATAACGGATTTTTTTTTTAGTTTTTTTCAGGTATTGCTGAAGAACAGTGAACAAAATTTAAGATGCCTACAAAATCTCGAGTTCAAAAAACGCTAAAAAAAAAACTATATTTGAAGACAACTGGAGGACCAAAGTTAGTAGAAGATGCTGATGTTGGGAAAAAGAAAAAATCTTCTGGTAAGCAAAAAAAACAATTTCTAAACAAAATATTCAAAACAAAGAAAAATGTACAAAATGTCTGTTCTCGGAAAAATGTAACAAAAAATAGAGAACAGCAAAAAATTGAGAATTTAGTTAATGCAAATATACCTTCTGCAATTGAAAAGTTTAACATAAACAGAAAAACAGCATTTAAAGAGATACGTAGAAAAATGTTTCAGAGAAGAGTTATGTCCAATTTGATAAAGGATATAAAGAAATATAAGCAAAAGGCAAAATATTACAAGAGAAAAAAAGAAATTGAAGCCATTGCAGCAAAGGCATTAGAATTAAAAAGGAAACTATTCATTTTAATTTTGAATAGGATGCGTACATTAGATAAAATGGTTAATGTACTGAAATCACAAAGCAAAAGCAAAAGAGTAGTGAACAGAACAAACTTTTGTAAAGTTTTTTTAGGAAAGTGGATGCATAGTTCAAGTAGTGAACCTTTTTTTAATGAAGAGAGCTATTTTCAAAGTAATAGTTTGCTGCATGCAGTTGACACCAGAGGTCGTTCATACGAAGTAAAAAATGGTTGCATAATGGAGAAGGAGATAATGGTTCCAAGAGATGAGGTACAAGTGATGGCAGATGAGGCAATGGGGAGACGTCCTAAAGCCCCAGTGTACACTTGGAATTGTAGTAGTATTTGCACTGTGCGTCAGGAATCTATTGACAGATTTCGAGAGTTTCTAAGAGAATATAGTAAAAAAAGTGTAAAACAAAAGATTAAGGTGCTTCAAAGTCTGGATCCATGCAGAGTGAGAGAGAATACTGGTTTGCAGGGTCATTCTCTTGCTTGTCTATCTAGAAAAGTGTGCAATAGTGTTTTCCATCATTTTAGGATGCTGGCTGTTCATCATACTGAAATGAGAAAGTTTGTGAGACGGTTGTATTTTGCCAAAAGTCCAGCAATAAAGTTAAATGAATTGAATAGGGCTCTGTTCCGAGGAACGGTATCAGATGTAGAGAAGGTTGTTGATGAAATTCAGTTTTGTTACTTTGGTCCTGAACAAAACAGTGCAGAGAAGGACACAGTACATGAGGCAGAAGTGGAAGAGAATGTAGAACCTTGTGTAAGTAAGACATTTAATGATCACATAACAAAATTTGCAATAATCTCTAATGAAAGACCAAATGTTACTTGTATTTGTTGCCGCAGAACTCATTATAGAAAACAAACTAGGAATGTTGATCTCTACAGAAAGAGTGAAAATGAAGATAATTATAAGTGGATGGATTTTGCCACATATATATTTCTTGAAAATTGTTTTGAATTGGGTGAAGATCAGCGTATTTGTAAATACTGCTACAACAAGTTAGAGGAAAATAGAATGCCGACCAGAGCTGTACATAATAATTTAGAATTGGATGCTATTCCTGCTGAACTTTCTGAATTAAATACATATGAGTCTATACTCATTCAATGTGTTCATCCGTTCCAGACCATAGTACGTATGGAGCCCAAAACTGGTAAATTACCTCCTTCAGATTTACTGAGAGGTTTAAAAGGTAGAGTGGTGTATTTGCCCTTGGATTTGAAAACAAATATGGAAACTATTGATGCGGATACTTTGGAAACTGAACCATTAATTATTCTGGTTAATGGTGTACCTACAAAGAATAAGAAGATTTGGCAGGAGCTGGTAGATGTGCGGAAAGTACAAAGAGCAAATTTGTATTTGAAAAAAAATAACAAATGGTATGAATCAATTTATATAGAAGAAGAAGAAGAAGAAGAAGAAGATTTACAAGGAGACACAGAAACACCAACTGGACAAATTGAAAAAGTGGACAAGTCAAAGGAAGAAGAAATTTATGAACATTTTAGCATACATCCTCTCCATTCGAAAGAAGTTATGGGAGACAATATTGATCTCTTTCAGATGAAGAAAGCAAAAGGAAATCCCGTGAGTGTATGGGAGGAGAGCTTGGAAGCTCGATGTTTTCCCCAGCTGTTTCCTAAAGGAAAAGGAGGACGATACGATGAACGTCCAGAACAGATTCCAGCTTCAGAGTATCGGACTACAAGACTATATGCTGAAGATCCCAGATTTCGACAAAGTATTCCTTATTTGTTCCATCTTTTATTTGAAAGCGACTTGTCTGCACTGTCTTATGCAGTAAATCACATTTTAAAAAGTGGAGTACATTTACAAAATGTGTCTGCTAAGGATTTTATGGAGAAAGTGCAGCACCGAGATGATCATTTGGAAACACAACTGATCAATCTGATGGCTTGTCAGCGTGGGACAAATGAATATTGGTACCGACGCCATGGTGAACTAAAATGCATGTTACGCAATTTAGGAACACCAACATGGTTCCTTACCCTAAGCTGTGCCGAGTACGCTTGGGATGATTTACTGGATTTTCTACGAGAGGCCAATTCAAACATTAAAAACATCGAATACAAGACAGCAGGAGAACTGTGCTCATTGGATCCGGTTAATGTTTGCAGATATTTCAATCATAGATTTGAGGCTATGATGTCCTTCATCTGCAATAAAAAAAATCCACCCCTTGGAGAAGTAGTGGATTTCTTTTGGAGAAAAGAGTACCAGGCAAGAGGTGCTCCTCATATTCATATGCTGCTGTGGATCAAGGATGCCCCAAAGTTTGGAACAGATACTGATGAAGCAGTGTTATCTTACATTGAAGAATATGCAACATGTGCTATACCTAAAAGCACAGAAGAGAACAAGTTAAAGGAGCAAGTTCTACGTTTCCAAAGTCATCGGTGTGGAAAATACTGTCGACGGAAATACAAGAGCAAAGAAAAATACTACACTAAATGTCGATTTGGATTTCCTAGACCTGTTCTTACAAATGGAAGAGTCAACAGTTTTATGTCAGCTGTGAGACATACTATCACAAGAAAATCACCTAAGAATACCTACAACCTTAAAAGAAAAGAAGAATCAAAAAAAATAAATGACTACAACCCAGTCATTTTATCCATGTGGAACGCTAACATGGATATACAGTATGTTGCTGACAATTCCATTGCTGTTGCTCGATATGTAACGTCTTACATTACGAAATCAGAAAAAACAGAATTGAAGGAAATGTGGGAAGAGATTTCTCACGAGAAGACTGTCAGTAAGAAGCTGTACAGTTTCAGTTTGAAGATGTTATCGCATCGAGAAATTGGATCCTACGAATGTTCAGATAGGTTATCTTCTGCAAGTCTCTACTCGAAGTCAAGAAGAATAATTTGGGCAAGTTTAGGCCTTGCAGCAATGAGAAATCGGGTACTGAAATCTGTTGGAGAAATTGAATATTTGGCTGAGAATGACCCAGAAAGTACAGACATATTGAAAACAAACATGTTGGACACATATTATCCCAAGAGAAGTCATCATCTGGAGAACATGTGTCTCTATGAAGTGTTACAGAACTACATTTATTCACGGAAAGCTGCAGAAGACATCAACAGTGGAAAATATAAAGTTGTTGGTGAAGAAGGATGTTTGGTGAAGCAAACCAAAGGAAGTTTGATAAATCACCGGAAGCTGAGTTGCGACACTACCGACAAGAAAGAATTTTACTACTTGGCTCTTTTACAGTTGTTTAAACCATGGCGTACAGAGGATGAACTACTGGGAGAATTCCAGAGCTATGAAGATTCTTTTAATGCTTGCAAAGACAGCATACAATGCAGTACATTCTCAACTTATCTGCAAATGTTAAATGAAGAAATTGAACAGGAAACTACAATTGCAGCAGAAATAGCTAGAGACAGTTCTCAGGACAGCCAAAGTTCAGGAACACACAGTCAAGATCCCCTAGGACAACCAATCGTTGAAAATGAAGCATCAATAGCCATGAATGAAGTGGAAACGGCTATGAATCAAGCTCAAGAAGAATTTATAGACTTAGAAAATTTGGAAAGACAACTGAATCAAGAGCAGCAACAAATTTATGAAGAGATCAAAAACAAAATTGATCACGGATTTCTACATATCAAAAAAGAGTGCTCATGCACATCATTTCATCCAATCAGGATGTATGTAAGCGGACAAGCTGGCACTGGAAAAAGTTTCCTAATTAAAGTCATCAGAAGCTACCTAAAGCAAAAAACGGATTCTACTTTGTCTTGTGTGGTTACTGCTCCAACTGGGTTAGCAGCATATAACATAAAAGGAATCACCTTACATCGTTTGCTAATGTTACCAGTGGAGCATGAGAACAAAATACAATTCAACAAGCTAACTGGAGAAGCATCCTTGGAAGTTTCACGAGTATTGAAGAAGATGCAAGTTCTCATTATTGATGAGGTGAGCATGGTATCAAACTTAATGCTTGCCTTTGTGCATTTAAGAATGCAGCAAATTTTGAAGACAGACTATGACGTGTTATTTGGTGGAAAACACGTCATAGTTTTTGGGGATCTTTTGCAACTTACTCCAGTTAAAGGACAACCAGTGTTTAATACTGTGACACATGAAGACACAAAGAAGTCATTGGGAAGCATTGGAAATACAAATATTTGGTCCTTCTTTGAGTACAAGGAACTTACAACTAATATGAGGCAAGCAAACGATGAAGAATATGGAAGTATTCTGAAAGATATCAGGATTGGACTACTCACAGATGTTGGGAAAAAAGCATTACAGAGTCGGCTGCTACATAATTTATTTCCAAAGGAAGAAATAGTTGCAGAGAAAATATACAAGAATATTGCAGAAAACAAAAGTGTCATCTGCTTAATGCCAACTCTACGTGAATGCTCAATATTTAATGAGGAGCTTTTGAAATTGGATAAGGAAGACATCAGGAAATTGGAAGCAGTGGACAAAATTGAGGATGGAAGAATTACAGTCACAGTAACAGGCAAACTGAAAAATAAATTGGACTCACTAGAGAAGAACATCTCCAAAACAGCAGGATTAGAAAAAAATCTTTATGTTTGCATGAACTGTAGAGTGTTTTTAAGGAGAAATTTGGATGTTGAGAAAGGCTTAGTGAATGGAGCGATGGGAAGAGTTGTGGGTTTTATTAATTATCAGAAAAAAGAAGGAATTGAATGTTTACAGATAAAATTTGATCAGATAGAGGAAGTTAAAGACATTTGTCGTTGTTCAGTTCGTTTCATGCTTGTGAAAGACTTATATGTACGTAGGAAGCAGTTTCCGTTTTCACTAGCATATGCTGTAACTATCCACAAGTCTCAAGGATTGACTGTAGATTGTGCATTTGTGAACATTGGTTCAACTGTGTTCAAAGAAGGTATGGCATATGTAGCTTTGTCACGAGTCAAAACATTATCAGGTTTATTCATGATAGACTTTGATGACTCAAAAGTTAGTGCTGATACAAACTGTGTAAAGGAGTATAATAGATTAAGAAGAAGCTATGCTCCTCATTTAGGTCAGTATCCTGTGTTGGAGAAACGTGTAGTTTCTCGTAAAAGGAGAAATGAGAATATCTGTAATGAAGATGTAGAGAAGAGGAAAAAAAAGAGGAGTGATGTAATTGCAAGCAAAAAGAATAAGGAAAATGAAGAACAGGTTGTAGGATGTCATTTTGAAAATAGCTCTGGTGTCAACTGCTACGCTAATGTAGTGCTGAATGTTGCATTTTATCTGGAAAGTTTGCAAGAGCAGATAATAGTAAATCAGGGAAAAAGATTCTGTTCAGAGCTCAGTCTCCTTTTTCAAAAGCTGAGTAAAGATAAAACTCAAATAGAAAGTGCTACTGAAATTAGAAAACTTTTAGATGTATGTTCAGGACGAACACAGTTTTCTCAAAATGAACAGCAAGATGCACACGAATTTTTGATGTATTTTCTTCAGGTAGTGGAAGAAGAAGGAGTTCCCATTGACATTTTTTTTGGTCTCTCTTATAAATGGGAACATAGTTGTGATAATTGTTATAATATATGTGGCTCTATTGTTGATAATGAAAGGTTTATTTATTTGACATTGCCAGAGAGTAAAACAGTCACTTTTGCAAAATTAGTTAAAGATGCTAATCATAGCATGAAATGTGGTGAGTGTAATTCTGACATGTTTTCAACATTAATTTTAAGGGAATACGGACAGTATGTAATTTTAATGATGCAACGATGTAGAGCTGATGGATCAAAATTGGATACTTTAATAAAGAAGTTTACAGGACAGCAATTATCAATTTCAGGAAAAACTTTTGTAACTGTTGCAATAATTTTCCATGATGGACCTACTGTTACTTCTGGACATTACACAGTTTATCTAAAATGTGAAAAAGGCTGGACACTGTGTAATGATTCCCAATTGATTTTCAAACAACGTTTGCCTTTTGATTTAGCAAATTCCTATCTAATCTTCCTGAAACCTAAATTTTAGAGAGATTTGGCAAGATCTGGACAAAATAATTTTACCATTTTACTGGATTACCATTGCAATTTTGTAGAAAAAAGATTTTTAAAATTATCATTTGGCCTAAAGGAAAGATAACCAATTGTAATGTGGACTTTTTTAAATTTTAATGCAATTTTCAAAAACCAATAATTTAGAGATAATCGGTAACTTCTGCACATTTTAAATTATGGAATGCTATTGGACTGCCATTGGAAATTTTTTCAAAAATGATTTAAAAAATTACTATTTGGCCATGTGGAAAAGTAAGCAATTCTATTGTGGACTAAATAAATTATTCAAAAAATTTTCGTGAACCAAAATGTTACAGAGAATTGGTGAGATCTGGACAGATTAAACTTTAGAATTTTAATGATTTTCCCTTGGAAATTTATTCCAGGAACAAAAAAAAAATACTATTTGGCCTAAAGGAAATAAAATCAGATGTATTTTGGAGTTATTTGAGATATAATATTGTGATTATACTTCTGAAACAAACATATCAGACGGTATTTTAAAGAAAAAAGTATTGTTTTTAGATGATATTTTTTTAGAATAATATGCATTTCTGTAATGATAAGTTTAAGTGAGAAGACATTCTGGGCTTTTTTAATACAATCTTTGTGATTGTTAATTTTTTTTGCCCGCTGTAAAATGATGAATGCAATTGCTTTCACAATTAATAGTGAAATGCAATATATTCTGAAAACAGCAAAAATAAGGCAAAAATATTTTTTTGTAAAAAATGTAAATATGTGTATTGTATTATAAAATGGATAAAAAATATTAATACTTTTTTCTTTATTTTCAGATCGATATAGAAAATTTTCGGAAACTACAACCATTTTAAAAACTATTTTTTAAAAAAACAAATGAATAAATATTTTTTTGAGTGAGTATGGTAAGTTAAAAATAAAAATTGTAGTCTCTCAAGGACTTTGTAATGAGATAAATGATTTTTAGTGTTTTTTTTAAAAAAATAAAAAAAAGGTACGCTTACCGTACGCGTACGGTAAAAAAAAAAAAAAAAAGTTTTTAAAAAAAAAGAAAAAAAAAGATGAAAGATAAGGTTGGCTCTTAAAAGAACCGTTGTGTTCATGCAGGGACAGAGGAAAGAAAGATTGTGAATATTAGACGGTACGACAAGTGTGCTGATCTATTTTACTGTTCACCAGGGAAACACTGGTCTCCCTATAAGTAATTAGATCGTGACAAGTGGCGCACCGTACTTCAACCCTCGCAAACCGAGGGTTAATTTCCAGAGGGCCAGCAAAAGGAGATTCTCCCCCCACAGATGAAGGGCTCACCTGACCTGCAGAAGAAGGAGTCTGCCCTGCAGATGATGGTCCAGGCTGAGCTGCTGTGGATGTACTGGCTCGTCTTTCTGAAGAGTTACCTCCAAAAAGATGACCATGTGTCCTTCTGTGTACTTCCTGGAGGTGTCTCTTCATGGTGTGATTCCCAAAGGAATACTTCCTGTTAGGATTACCTCTAGAAAGTACACGCTTACACAGCTTGCAAGTAACTAAGGGTGCATTCACCTTTTGCTGGCCTTCTGGAAAAGTAAAATACTCCCAAACGTAAGAAGGCTTTACTTTCCTCGCTCTCTGCCTCAAGACAGTGCTGCTGGTGCTAGCCTCACTCTCAGAAGAGCTCTGCTGTTCTGCCATCGTATCCCAAAGACAAACCAGCTCCTTCTCCCAAGGGATCACAAGCAGAAATGAGGGGAATGGGTGTGGTGTAGGAGAGTTCTAGAACTGAAAGTAGTTTCAACCAATCAAAAGTTGTGTTTCAAGATCACATGACCTACCGTACGCTTACGGTACGCTTACGGTGCGCTTACGGCAAAAAGTACGCGTGCGCGTAAAAAAGACACGCGCTTCCGCGCATGCGCATAACAGTCACTCCCCGGCACTTCCGCGTAACGTGCGCGTGTGGCGTAAGCGCGCACGCGTCCCACGCGCAGTACGCGCGGTTACGCAAATTGCGTAACTATACGCAAGCAGCGTAGATAGATTACGGACGTTGCGTAAACCGTACGCTTACCGTGAGCTTACGGTACGCGTACTAAAAAAAAAAAAAAAAAAAAAAAAAAAAACTGGAAATAAATTTTACATGTTTATTTTAAAAAATATATATAAAAAAAATATTTAAGGATTTTAAAAATTTAGGCATAGTCTTTATAAAAGATAAGAAAATTAAATTAAAAATATGTTTGAAAAAAATGAAGAATAAAAAAAAAAATAGCATTTAAAAAACCTTGCAAATTCACTGAAAAAACCATGGGTTTCACACACGTTATATTTAGGAATTAGCATTTAAAAAACCTTGCAAATTCACTGAAAAAACCATGGGTTTCACACACGTTATAGTTAGGAATTAGCATTTAAAAAACCTTAGAAATTCACTGAAAAAACCATAGGTTTCACACACGTTATAGTTAGGAATTAGCATTTAAAAAACCTTAGAAATTCAGTGAAAAAACCATAGGTTTCACACATGTTATAGTTAGCTGGACATTTTACTCGTAAAAAACCAATGAAATTGCCCCGTTATAGTTAGTTCAGCTAACTATAACTCGCGCGCCCGCAATGCACTGCTGATGACGTCACATATTACATCACTCATGACATGGTCAGTGACATCACTCATGACATCACTGATGACATCTCAAATGACATCACTGATGACCTCACTGATGACATCATCCTTGTGATAGAGTGGCAGACCTCCTCTCACCTTAATATAAGCTTTGATACACACATTCAAAAATAGAGACTAAAAATTTCAAAACAATGGACATACCAATACCAGTTACAACAACCTCTTCAGTAATTCTAAGATCCACATACACATCCACTCATTCACCAACAGTCCTATACAGTCACTCATACATGTACTCACTCATCATATGTACTCATACATCTATACATCCTGTTACACAATGCCACTCATCCATAGAGTTACTCACACACATAGTCACTCATGCTAATAAAGAATAAAACATACATTTACTTGCATATACAGTAATACACACACCACCACACTTACTTCTACGGAAACTTACACATACTTAGTCTTTTAAACAATCACTTATAGAAACACATACTTATTCATACAGGAACTCTTTCAATCTCTCCCTCTCACATATACTCACATATATACACCAATAGTCACATATACTAGTTTAAAACATATGTAGTTACTCCTGAAGACACTATTGAGACAGTCATTCACTCACTAACACACCCATACACACACTCATCCACCCATACAGTCCTGCACACATGCTGTCTTCAACACATACAAACAGTGAGTCACTCATTCATGCATCTATGCACTACGTAATACCCCCCACCGTACCATACAGACACTCAGACTGATACTCAAAAAAACAACTAATAACCTATATAGACACCCATGTAGCTACTCACCAACCCATGCAGCCACTTATACACAAAGTGAGAGATACACTTAATCAGTCAGTTACACAATCAATTTTTCAAAAACAAATCATCCATTTAGACACTTATATACCCATTTATTCTTCCATCGACCTTGAGATATACATATATAAAACATATTTAATTTTCAGAAAAACACACATTCACTGGATGATGTCATCAGTGAGGTCATCAGTGATGTCATTTGAGATGTCATCAGTGATGTCATGAGTGATGTCACTGACCATGTCATGAGTGATGTAATATGTGACGTCATCAGCAGTGCATTGCGGGCGCGCGAGTTATAGTTAGCTGAACTAACTATAACGGGGCAATTTCATTGGTTTTTTACGAGTAAAATGTCCAGCTAACTATAACATGTGTGAAACCTATGGTTTTTTCACTGAATTTATATATATATATAGACACTTCTTTGCAAATGGACAGTGTGACCGACATCATGATGAATTGATAAGATGATTCATAGTATATCGTGACTGATATTTTAAAGTGTTTGTTATCCCGAGAGTCTATCAGGAAACAGCAATTATTTGTGGGAATTATATTTCAGGTGACATAGTGTTAATTTAGTCATGCCAAACCAAAAATAATTCTTCCCAATGAATCATGTCTTACATCATGTATAGAGTTTTAACATTTGTAATATGGAATTTTTAAATATTATATATGTGAACCTATTAGTGATTTTAACTAATGGATTAACTAGTCGGTCTGAGCAATGGTAATGATTTTGTTTCATTTGCGTAGTCTGTTCACTATATCTATTTCACAAATAATCATGTGACCTTCATTGTGTGTTTAAAAGTGGTGTTTTTTTATTGACTTCCCAGTGTGAAAAAGGCAAGTGTGCCGAAACGCGTCAAGCTAAGAAAATAAACTAAAGCTGGATGGTGAAGCTCACCCAAGTGTCGGAGTCTGATTTCTGTAGTGAGATTGGAGGTGGTTTGAATACTAAGCCACTAAACGCTGGGATAGTGCCGGCTCCGACGCGACCTCGTTCAGGTGCCTCTTCGATTTTACTGGCAGTTTTTGGAGTTGTGTTTGCAAGCACTACGAAGATGCCCCCCCCCTGCTCCTGGTAATATGAGCCTGAATACGGAATGCCGACACTGCTGATTGTGAGCTTTCTTTGAAAAACGGAACGCGGGAACAGCGCAGCAAAAGGTAACGCCATTGGCCAATACGTGTGTAGCAGCGGGGAGAGGAAACCGGGACATTGTTTGCCGGCGGGTGAGACGGAACATAGCTTACAGTTTGTTTAAGCGTAATTTGATGTGGGAAGCAGTTACATCTTGTAATCGATACAGGTTGTGAAATGGAAACATTGATGAAATTGCCGGAGGAAGCCGCCGACTCAGTTTTTAATGAGAAAAGCGAGACAGTAACAGAACCAAAACGTGGAGTGGATTCTAAAGTAAAAGAAGGCGAAAATAATGTGCAACTACTAAAGAAGAAGTTTGAAAAGTTGCGGCGCAACGAAATATCTAAATGGTGGGAAGTGAAATCCCTGACGAAATACCTTGATGTAGGGAGAATTCCCCGAGGCTTACGAGTATTAATAGCCCCAACATACGAAAATCCCGACCCGGAGATGTTAGGAGAATGGGCAGTGAATAATGCCTGCGCCTCTGAAAATATGATGATAATATTGATAAAGTATGCCTCAAAAGATCGTGATAAAATTCTGGCTGAAATAATGTTATTGGAAGAAGATCTAAAAAGACTAATGGGTGATGAAGATATGAAAAAATTTAAAACAGAATTAAACGCACGTCTGACTAAATATGAGCTATCCATAACGGAAAGAAAAGCAACAAAATTCCAATGGGACCGCCAAGAATATCAGAAAGGGCAAATTTACACGTTTGCGCCGCTTTGACAATATAAGGAAACAAAGGCTTTCAAAAGCCAGTAATACCTTGGTAACACAATCAACGAGAGGAGCAAGTGGGCACGGTGAAATGTCAGATACAAGCTCAGTTGACAGCTCAGATATTGAAACAGCGTCAGAAGACGGCGTGGTCATTGTAAATGATATCTTGAACCCACCATCAATTATTGAAGAGTTTGGTTTTTTATATCAGGACCGAACTCAAGGTGCCAGAACGAACTCTCAAAATCAAAGAAAAGAAAATTACGGAAACGGAAAAACAGAAGGGGTGGGCATGGAACTCCGATCAGGCAAGAAGAAGAAAGAAGTATATCAACGCAAGAACTGGAAGAAGTAGAAACAGTAATCAATCTGACTGATCTGACCCTAACACTTGATGAAACCAAGGTACTATCAATGGGATTTTCGTTTTGTAAACGCACTAATTTCAACTATACAAAGACACGTATTGATTTCTTTAAGTATATTAGAAAGTTAAAGCTGAAAAAGTTTTTCAGTGTGAAGAGCAATACTCGCAAAGAAAATATGGTAATGTTGAATGAGGATCCTGGTAATTTGGAAGTCGGAGACAAGGAGGTACAATTTGCATGCCAACAATTGATGAGGGAAGCAGATGGGTTAGATGTGGTAGATTCAATTAGTCAAACTGATGACTTATTTTGCTTAAATGTATTTGATAGACCGACCACAACTTTTAACCCCTTCGCTGCCAGGCCTTTTCCCCTCCTGTGCCACGCCCTTTTTTGGCTATTTGGGGTAGTGCGCGCTTAGACCCCTGTAACTTTTTGACCACATCAGGTATCCACGCCAAATTTGCGTCCTTTTCTTCCAACATCATGGGGATTCTAAAGGTACTCAGGGTTTGTGGATTCTCCCAGAGGGGTCACAGAAATGAGCCAAAATACAGCAACATTTTGTTTTTTTTCAGAAAAATTGGAAAAACGGGCTGCAAATGAAAGCATCTGGGTTTTTTCCTGCAAATGTTATCAAAAAAGGGTTTGTGGGGTTGAAATCACCATTTTCCCAGTTATTTGGGGATACCAGAAACCCAACATGTTTTACACAGTTTTGGCATTTTTCTGGGACATAGCCTAATTTTGCTATTTTTTGTGCTTTTGACCTCCTTCCAGTTAATGGCAGAATTGGGTACAAAAGCAATAATGGATCCTGGAAAGCTATACATTTTCGAGAAGAAGACAAAATTCTGAATTCTTTGAGTCCGTTCCCCTCACGGCTTTGGAAGACGAAGAAAGAAATAGGATTCCCCCGCTGGCGAGGCCGTTCCCCTCACGGCAGGTAAGAAGTGGCAAGGGAAATTATCGCAAATTCTCCTGGCTGAATTCAGCAAGGGGTCATTTGTGTAGATCCATCAAGGTTTTTTTATAGAAACTAAAAGTTAAATATAGGTATATTGAAAATTAGTTGAAAAAAAAAGCCTTTCATGTCAACGTTTTCACCTGTAACTTCTTCTAATTATGACAGCTCTTTGAAAGCAATATACCATTACATCCGCTGGACATTACTGGTTGTGGGGATATATAGGACTTGTAGGTGCACCAAGAACTCGATGAACCCAGAGCCAAAAACTGCAATGGTTTTTTATTATGTACCGGGTATATAGTAATTATTCTGTAAAAATGTGTACATGGAAAAATCGGTATGAAAGACACCTATGTATTTCTGAAATGGCAACAAAACATAGAGTTTAGAAACAGTAGATATTTGCACATTTTTGAAATTGGGAATACTCATACTAGCATGAGAATTATCAGTAATTTTTTAGAATGACTTCTTTTTTACACAATATCTTTCATTTGGAAGGCAGAAATGCATCGAAAGTCAATAGATAATAACAGTTCCTTTACAAAACTGAATTACCCTAAGTCTCCCGATAAAAATGGTACCTCACTTGTGTGGGTAGGCATAGTGCCCGCGACAGGAAACGGCGCAAAACGCAACGTGGTCACAACTCAATATCGCAGTGAAAATTTACCCTTTTTTGGCAAAGTGCCTAGCTCTAGTTTTTGAACTCTAGCTCTGCGGGCACCTTGGGAAACCTAGCAAACCTATTCATTTTTTAAAACTAGACACCCAGGGGAATCTAGGATGGGGTGACTTGACTGCCTCCCACCAGGGTCTGTTACCCAGAATCCCTTGCAAACCTAAAAAATTGTCCAAAAAACCACATTTTCCACACATTTCTGTGGTGGAAAGTTCCGGAATCTGCGTGGATCCACAAATTTCCACCCATCTTGCGTTCCCCAAAGTCTTCCTAGAAAAACGGTACCTCACTTGTGTGGGTCGACCTAGTGCCCGCGACAGGAAACGGCGTAAAACGTAACGTGGACAACTCAATATCGCAGTGAAAATTTACCCTTTTTCGGCAAAGTGCCTAGCTCTAGTTTTTAAACCCTAGCTCTACGGGCACCTTGGGAAACCTAGCAAACCTATACATTTTTGAAAACAAGACACCCAGGGGAATCCAGGATGGGGTGACTTGATGGCCTCCCACCAGGGTCTGTTACCCAGAATCCCTTGCAAACCTAAAAAATTGACAAAAAAAACACATTTTCCCCACATTTCTGTGGAGGAAAGTTCCGGAATCTTTGTGGATCCACAAATTTCCACCCACCCCGCGTTCCACAAAGTCTTACGAGAAAAACGGTACCTCACTTGTGTGGGTCGGCCTAGTGCCCGCGACAGGAAACGGCGCAAAATGCAACGTGGTCACACCTCAATTTCGCAGTGAAAAATGACACAAATTTCCAACCACCCAGCGTTCCCCTGGGTCTCCCGATAAAAACGGTGCCTCACTCGTGTGGGAGGCCCAAGTACCCACGACAGGCAAGGCCCCAAAACGTATTGAGGCGACATGAAAATTGCCTACCTCAAAACGACCTGATTTTGCAAGGGGGGTCACCTGGGTTTTTGGCCCGGTGCTCGGCGGCCACCTAGGGGAACCTACCAAACCCACACATTTCTGAAAACTAGACACCCGGGGGATTCCAGGGAGGTATGGCTTGCGTGGATCCCCCAACGTTTCCTTACCCAGAATGCCCTGCAAACCTCAAATTAAGCTGAAAACATCACCTTTTTCACACATTTTTGTGTGGGAAAGTTGAGGCATCACCGGGCTGACACAAATTTCCGACCACCCAGCGTTCCCCCGGGTCTCCCGATAAAAACGGTGCCTCACTCGTGTGGGAGGCCCAAGTACCCACGACAGGCAAGGCCCCAAAACGTATTGAGGCGACATGAAAATTGCCTACCTCAAAATGACCTGGTTTTGCAAGGGGGGCACCTGGGTTTTTGGCCCCGTGCTCGGCGGCCACCTAGGGGAACCTACCAAACCCACACATTTCTGAAAACTAGACACTCAGGGGATTCCAGGGAGGTATGGCTTGCGTGGATCCCCCAACGTTTCCTTACCCAGAATGCCCTGCAAACCTCAAATTCAGCTGAAAAAATCACCTTTTTCACACATTTTTGTGTGGGAAAGTTGTGGCATCACCGGGCTGACACAAATTTCCTACCACCTAGCGTTCCCCCGGGTCTCCCGATAAAAACGGTGCCTCACTCGTGTGGGAGGCCCAAGTACCCGCGACAGACAAGTGCCCAAAACGTAGTGAGGCGCACTACGTTTAGGACCCTTGCCTGTTGAGGCACACTACGGTTTGGACCCTTGCCTGTCGCGGGTACTTGGGCCTCCCACACGAGTGAGGCACCGTTTTTATCGGGAGACCCGGGAGAACGCTGGGTGGTAGGAAATTTGTGTCAGCCTGGTGATGCCTCAACTTGTTTTCTCTTAATTTGCGCTGGGTTTTCTATAAGCCTGTGGGTGGGCCAGGTCCCGGGGGCAATGTGTATTATGTAGCAGGGGCCCGCTCTGGAGAGGTGCGTGTGTTCTCCTTGGTGAAGCCTTGTACAAGTGCACACTATAAAGCACTACATTTTAAGTTGCACATTAAACAACGATTAGTAGCAGCACTTTCCGCTCACTCACACCTAAGCCGGGGTGTAACTACCCTCTGGTGATATAAACTAGACGCAGACAGTAATATGTCTTCTGTAGAGGGTCACTCTGGCAACTGATCAGTAACGCATCCAGATGCACAAAAAATCAAAAGGATTGAACCGTGTGCATGGGGGCCTTCTTAGTGCGTGTGCTGACTGACTGAGCTGCACCGGCCACACCCGGCTGCCATGTTTAGTGACTGGCGTGTCACGGCGACCAACTAAATATTGCTGTTATCAGAGGGTGAACGGTGGGTCATTTGCAGAAATGTGATGGGGAGCTAGGCTGCTAGCAGATGGGTGGCCCGGGCACAACTACTTTATGGGCTTGGCAAACACCATTTGTAGCGCTGCAGGCTCGAGATTGTAATGCTGATCTGCTCTCACCAGATGGGCACACTGCGAGTTGTACCAACAGAGTTCTGAGTTGTGTTTCCCCAAAGATGCCTAGTGTGCCCCGCCTAATCCACCCGGTGCCATAATTATATCGCTACCCCCACCCCCCGCCCAGAAGAACTGAGGTCAAAATCCTTTTAACCCTTCCCTCATTTGCCAGTGAACCCCCAGTCCTCCATGTGTTATATTACACATACTCTGAAAACTTTCACTGCCTTACTGCCGTTCAAGCAGGTCTGTTCCCTACCAATAAACAAAATGCAATACTTTTCACACTTCCTTCAACAGCACTAGCACCCCCAAACATGTAAAAAAATTACTAGTGGAGCTTACAAACATCTTACATTGTTTTTGGTGTCACAAACAAGTGTTAACTCATTCTACATTTTGGAAATATTTAGGGTTGGTCACAACTCTTGCCCACATCCCTTCTAAGTCACAAAGATGTTTCGGGTAAGACTCACCTCTGCTTTAAAGTACCCCCCTTGCAGAGTGCATTATTGCCCCTCTATCCAAGGTACAGGTGGCCACCGGCTAGCTACCCCCATCGACCCACCCTGCTTTCTATTAAACTAACCTGTAGAGTCCATGTCAGATTCCTCCAGCAAACCACAATTCATGTTCTTCCCATGGACTAGGGCTCGAAGCCAAAAAATCTGCCAGATCTCACAAAAGAAAGCAGAAAGATTTTTTTTAAAACAGGATTTTGGCGAGGCCGGTGGAAAAATAGTGAGACTGTAGCAATCCAGCAGGACCCTTCAAAAGTGTTTCCGGATGTTTCCTGGGAAAAGAAACGGACATTTTAGGAGCCCCGATGGAGCCATGTCATTGATAGTCCAGGCAGGCTGATGAATGGCTGCTAGTCAGATGGGATGTGGTGTAGGAGGCTCATATGAAGCCCATTGTGGGGCTGCTTTGAATAAGAAAAGGTTTTCTTTCAGAAAGGGGGGCTTAGATCTACGCCACCCCAGCATTTCACCGTCCCCTTTCTCGCACTAAAGGAGGATATTTTTCCTATTTAAAATTCCAGGGCCCTTCGCCTGTCCCTCATTACGGCCTTACATCGAAATTGGCTTAGGGTCTGAAGACAATCTGCCGGTAATGGCATGTATGGGGCAGCAGGTTTCGAGTCCAGAGGCTCTGTTTTCAGGGACAGCCTTGCAGAAAACGCAGGTTTTGTGTGGCAACTCAATGCAGATTTGACATTAGCTGAAGAGAGGTGACAAGTGTGTTATGGCTGCCACCCCTCTTCCCACCTCCTCCATCCTACAGGCTTGCTGAGACTGGAGGTGAAAATTGTGCCACTACGCCTGCTGGCACATCGCATATTGTGTACGTTTTGGGGGCACTGTTTTGTAGGGAGCGAGTGCCATCAACACTTGCAGCTGGTTTAATTAAACTTATTTTGTATAGAGGTCTGGGGAGGTGAATTTTAAATTCATACAGGACAAATACTGGATCAGAAAAAGTACAAGGTAGTCCACATTTCAAAGTTACTTGCCCTGCTTACAGAATACTATATGAATATGTGACAGAGAGCGTGTGTTTGAATGTGGGAGTGAGGGAGCGAGAGAGGGGGTGTGAGTGAGTTTTGCCTCTAAGTGTGTAGGAGAGAGTGGCGAATGTGCGAGGTAGAGAAAAAGGGCAACCGTGAAGGGCAGGAATGTGTGTGATGGAGAGATAGAAGAGGAATTAGCGTGACTGTATGTGACAGAGCACAAGCGAGTGTGAAATGCATGTGTGTGGGAGAAAGACATGCATGTGTATTTGTGTGAGAGATTTGCGAGTGCCCGGGAGACAAAGAATGTGACTGCTGCTGAGTGTGTGAGATAGAGCAGTGAGGGAATATATATTTAATTAATAAATACTTACTTGAAGTTTTGAAGCGTTTCCACAAAGAGAACTACGCCCAGGTACGCTGTGGGAAGAACGGCGATCTATCGGACCCCTTCCCCGTTACCAGAGGGGTACGCCAGGGTTGCACCCTGGCTCCCACACTTTTTAGCCTCTACATAAATGGCTTGGTGGGCGATCTGGATGCTGTCAGAAATAGCGATGTCCCTCGGTTGTCATCTGGGCGGGTGCCTGCTCTGATGTTCGCGGATGACACCTTGCTGCTGTCGCGAACATCAACAGGCATCCAGAGGGTTCTGGATGGTTTTGTAACATTCTACGCCTTGAGGGGACTTGAGATCAATCTAGAGAAGACGAAGTATATGATCTTCGGCCCACCAAAACGCACCCGTCCCTGCCCACTCTTGAATGGCACCCCGCTAGAAAGGGTTAGAACTTTTGTTTATCTGGGTGTTACCCTGACTGAAGATTTCAGCTGGGGCCCCCAGGTAGTCAAATCTGCCCTGAGGCTCACACAGATAGCGGGTGGCATTAACAAGTTCCATAGGAAAACACAATTCAAACCAGTCTCCCCAGCTCTTGAAATGTACAGGGTTCAAGCTAGACCTGCCGCTTTATACGGCGCAGAACTTTGGGGTCATACTCGCGTATCGACCCTTTCTAAGGTTGAACATACATTCACTAGAAACCTGTTAGGGCTTCCCCAGAGCACACTGCTTACACCCATGAGACTAGACTTAGATCTAGAGCCCATCTCTGAACTTTTATCGAGTCGACCCCTTCTGTACTGGAGAAGGCTATGGACAGTGCCCGAGCTCGATGATTATAGAGCTGAATTCTCAGCAATTTGGGACCAATTAAATACTAAAAATATACCTTGGCTATCTCATATCAAAGCTGTAGCATATCAGATAGGCCTGCCACGATTATGGGAGACTCCTGGGGAAAGTTGTATAGCGGTCCAGAAATTTGAATTACTAGCCCTACTTAGACAGCACATCCTAGCTCTGTTATACCGTGCACAGTCCATGGGCAGGCTGACTACAGACTTTCTACAAGTGAAATTGGCACCCAGCAGGGAGGAGTTCTTAGATTTGATCCAGCCCCCTATGGCAAAAAAGCTATATATCCAGTTAAGGTATGGTTGCCTCCCAATTGGGGAACTGACCTGTAAATGGGCAGAGAGAGGTGAGGGGGTTTGCCCTGGTTGCAACGAATCTAAAGAAGACCTAGCCCATATTTTATTCTTTTGTCCCACCTATAAGGAAATACGTAGATCCTGGATTGTGCCACTGTGTAGAAATTTGGGTCTAAAACAGTGTGCGCAAGCATGCAGGATATTACGTTATGATACTTCACCACCTATTGTGTTCACTGTTTCCCGTTTCTTATATGGTATGTGGCGTAGGAGGTCTGCCCTGATTAACTAACTGTAAAATTTGATTGTTCTTAATAATGATGTACAAAAACTCTATATCATCTCATCTTTGATAACTTCTGTTCAATAACTTTTTATCTTGTATGCATAATTATTTATGTTTTATCTTGTATGTATATATATTATCTGTGCTTTTATGGTCACCGACCGAAATAAAGCTATCGAAGCATTAATAAATAAGATCCAGTGACAATAATGTATTAAGAAAGTAATGTTGCAATGTGTGTGGAGTGATAGACTGGTACTGTGTGTGTCCTCACAGCGCTATACTAGTCTTCAGCTGCAAGGACCAGAGGATTGAGCCCACCTCCTGTGTGCCTCACGGTGCTGGATCCTACCTTTGAGTCACACGGGCAGGCCCCCTTCCCAAGACCTCATGCCATTATCAGAGCTGTGAGGCCCAGGGAGGAAGCTCTTCTCCTGTCCTCGAAGCACTACGCTAGTCTCCTGTGTGCCTCACTGTGCTGGTTCATGTCTTTGAGGTGCAAGGGGAGGCCCCTTTCCCAGGGCCTCATGCCATTATCCAGCACTGTGAGGCCCTGGGGAGGAGCCTCTTCTCCTGGTCCTCACAGCGCTACACTAGTCTTCAGCCACAATGACCAGAGAATTGGCCCTCCTCCTGTGTCCCCCACAGCACTAGGGCATGCCTTTGAGGCACAGGGGCGGGTACCCATCCCAGGGCCTCATGCCATTATCAGAGCTGTGAGGCCCCAGGGAGGAGGCTCCTCTCCTGGTCCTCACAGTACTATACTATTCTACAGCCCAGTACAAACCTCCTCAGTACTGCTAGATCATGTCTACCCATCCAGTACCTGCCTGCTCTGTACTGTTAGATCATGGGTTCCCCAGCTCCAGTACCTGCCTGTGCTGCACTATTAGATCATGTATACCCACAGTCCAGTACTGGCCTGGTTAGACCAGGTCTCTTTGTCGGTACCGATACTGAATGTCAACCATATCTACATGGGAGGGGGCTCACAACACAAGGGCCACTCGCCCACCACCTTCCCGCCACTTTATAGGTAGCCCAAGCAGTCGCGAACCTGCGGGTGGGAGTACCTGGTGGCTGTTGCTCTGGAAACAGATGCATCGAGTCCATTATTTGTGAAACGTGTTTTTGTATCGGGGGTCACGTGACTGCAGTGACAGGAGCTTCAGTAATGTATGTGCACGGTCTCTTATTATTCATCAAATGCTCATATACATAATGCTCACCGCAAAGGGAGCCGCCTCTTGTCGCTGCTCCCACCCACCTCACAATCCTCACAAGGATGAAAGAGCAAGTCACCTCTGCTGAGATTCCAACCGTGACTTGCAGTAAGATGCAGGCCTTTGCAACAATGATGAAATGATGAAAGGGCGAGTCACCTCTGCTGAGATTCTAACCGTGACTTGTGGTAAGGCACAGATCTTTGTGGCAGTGATGAAAGTTGGAGTCACCTCTGCTGAGATTCAAACCCCTAACTTGCGGTAAGACTCTGGTCTTTGCAGAAAGGATGAAAGGGTGAGCCACCGATGCTGAGCTTCAAACCTGTGACTTGCAGTAACACACAGATCTTTGCAGCAGGGGCTCAACCCATCCAGGTACATTTGTGGCATATAACACCTATCTTTGCAGCAGGGGTTGTATAAGTGGTGTGCATGAACGTTTCATTTTCACTTCAGCCTTGTATCGCCTGACAAGTACAGTTTCTCACATAGCGCAGACAGTTAACTAAATTGCTCATAGGCGCTGGAAAGTAATTTAGAAAGGGGGTGCGTTTGCACTAAAATATGCTTTTTGCAGCTGCAGTGTCAGTGCTTCATGCGGGGTCCCAGTGAGAACCAGTGACCGGCAGGAGAGCAAGAAGGTTATTCAGACTGTACGCCCACCTCGCTTGCCTCTTTCTGCACACACAGGGCTACTTTTAAACTGACCTCAGTGCACACATGCACGTGCACAAAAGGGCTGCTGGCCTCTAAGCTGCCATGCCCTATTATATGCTAGGGACTTAGAGGTAGTTTTAATCCCCCTGCCCTATTATGTACTAGGGCCTTACAGGAGAGGTCATGCCAATCACAGAGGTACCCCAACCCATAGTGTACCCTAGTGTATGTAGGTGTTTTCACTATATTCTCGTTGTCTTTCAGCATAGCACTGGCTCTGGGCCTGGTTAGGCAGAGCCCAGGGTCAGTCAGAGTCAGTTACCACCAGTACCAGTCAGCAAAACATTGGGGGGTGCCCAGGGCACAGGATGACTTTGCAACAAGGCCTCTTTCTGCACCTCTGTTGGTTGTGTCTGCATATCTCCTACTTCTGTCTGGACCTTTCTTCCTCTTTCTGGACATCTGTTGCCTCTTTCTGCATTTGTCTTGCTTCTTTCTGTGCCTTTCGTCCTCTTCTGGCACATGAACTACCTCTGTAGGAATAGTTAGAAATTAGCATTTAAAACAAACATAGGAATTCCCTGAAAAACAATTGGTTTCAGGGACATTATAGTTAAAAATTAGCATTTTAAAAACCTTAGAAATTCACTGAAAAAATCGTAGGTTTCAGGGACGTTATAGTTAGAAATTAGCATTTAAAAAACCTTTGAAATTCACTGAAAACAACCATAGGTTTCAGAGACATTATAGTTAGAAATTAGCATTGAAAAAACCTTTGAAACTCACTGAAAAAAACATAGGTCTCAGGGATGTTATAGTTAAAGATTAGCTTTTAAAAAACCTTAGAAATTCACTGAAAAAAAAGGTTTCAGGGACGTTATATTCAGTTAGGCATTTCACTGGTACAAAACCAGAGAAATTCAGCCGTTATAGTTAGTTCAGTTAACAATAATTCTGGGCCCCAATGCACTGCTGATGACGTCACATATTGCATCACTGACATGGTCATTGACATCACTGATGACATCTCAAATTACATCACTGATGACATCATCCAAGTGATAATCTGATGCACCTCCTCACACCCTAAAATAACCATTGATACACCCACTCTAAAATACAGACTACCATTTTCTAAACCAAAGACACGCCAATACCAGTTACTACATACCCACTCACTGATTGCTAGGTCTACACACACATCTACTCATTCACCTGTACAGTCACTCATCAATACAGCACTATGCACTCATACACCTATACAGATACTCACACACCACCACTCACCCATAGAGTTACTCACACACATATTCAGTCATCCAAAAAATCAATCTCACTCCCATTTACTCACCTACACAATTATACATACACCATCTCACTTATTCATACAGATACTAACACATACTTACTCTCTTATACAATCACTGACACAAGCACACACTCATCCATACAGCGACTCTTACAATCACTCACTGTCACATATAGGCATTGATATATTCCAACACTCACAGATACTGCCTTTCACATATGTAGTTACTCACACATGTGCCATTGAGACATCTAAACACTCACCAACACACCCATACACACATTAACCCACCCATACAGCCCTTCACAGATGCATTCTTGAACCCATACACCCAGTGAATCACCCACTCACACATCCATGCAGGGAGTCACACACACCCTACCCATCCACACAGACACTCAGGCACCCATTCAGGTACTCAGACAACAAATCAAAAACCCATATAGACACTCATATAGCTGCTCACCAACCCAAGCAGCCAATTACACACTAACTGACAGACTGATACAGACATTCATTAAGATTAGTCAGTCACCCATGTATTAGAAAGGCACGTTTAATCACTCACTTAACACTCAGTCATGGACCTATTAAATCATCCATTCAGACACTCAGACACCCACTCATTCTTCAAAACACCTTGGCATACATATATATATAAAACATATTTAAACTTTTTAGAAACACTCAGTCACTGGATGATGTCATCAGTGATGTCATTTGAGATGTCATCAATAATGTCATCAGTTATGTCACTGACCATGTCATGAGTGATATAATTTGTGACATCATCAGCAGTGCATTGCCGGGGCATGAGTTATAGTTAGCTGAACTAACTATAACGGCCAAATTTCTCTGGTTTTGTACGAGTAAAATGTCCAACTAACTATAACCTCCCTGAACACTGTGAATATATATACATACATATATATATATATTACACCAGGTGCCCCAGATCTTAGAGACGCTACTCCACGAAGAATGATTTACATAAATCTTTATTGCCTGGACCCACGAATGCAGCCCCAACTGGTTCCTGTCCCTGACGCGTTTCGGTGCGCATGCACCTTAATCATAGGGTGGGGGCTTGGCAAAATCTGGTAAGTACTCCAATTGTATTTACCCTTCGTAACATGCTATCACCAGTGAGTTGCATGATGGGAATTGAAGTCAAAATTTACCCTTCCAGTAGGGTCCGTCATTATTGCCAAATTGTTCTTTCTCCCCGATTTTGATAAAATATTCACAGCCCTCCAGTGGGCTTCGGGGCTGTCTTCACGGTTCCATTTGGATAATTCTTCGTGCTGGCAGGCTGTGAGGATTCACAGCCTCGCAATCCTGTCTTTCTCAGGCGGTGCATCTCCCGCGGCTTGGAGCGTGCCACGTACATCCATTACACCAGGTGCCCCAGATCTTAGAGACGCTACTCCACGAAGAATGATTTACATAAATCTTTATTGCCTGGAGTCACAAATGCAGCCCCAACTGGTTCCTGTCCCTGACGCGTTTTGGTGCGCATGCACCTTAATCATAGGGTGGGGGCTTGGCAAAATCTGGTAAGTACTCCAATTGTATTTACCCTTCGTAACATGCTATCACCAGTGAGTTGCATGATGGGAATTGAAGTCAAAATCTACCCTTCCAGTAGGGTCCGTCATTATTGCCAAATTGTTCTTTCTCCCCAATTTTGATAAAATATTCACAGCCCTCCAGTGGGCTTCGGGGCTGTCTTCACGGTTCCATTTGGATAATTCTTCGTGCTGGCAGGCTGTGAAACAGCCTCGCAGTCCTGTCTTTCTCAGACGGTGCATCTCCCGCGGCTTGGAGCGTGCCGCGTACATATATATATATAGATATATATTATCTACTGGCGGTCGCCAGTAGATAGTTATAGTTAGGACCTATTTTCCATAGGAAATCCGCAACATTCTATTGGGAATATCTTTGGCGCCGATTGACGAATCTTCGTGAAATTCTCTAAACTTTTGGACAGCTCCTCTCCGCTCCTACCCTGAAAGTTTTGCGGTGATCCGTGAAGCGGGGGCCAAGAAAAAAGGGGAGTCCCAAAACACATTTTCCCCATGCAATTGCCCATAGGATCTGTTGTCGCAGCTACAGACCAAACCGCTGAACGGAATGACACCAAATTTGGCAAAGAGGTTGTCCTCAGTTCGGACTCGTGCCTTTTGCATATTTGGTGTGAATCTGTTGAGTAGTTCCTGAGAAAATTAGGGTAAAAAAGTTAGTGATATCTATGGCCGCGGAGGATCCGCGTACCGTACCCGCACCGTAAGCGCACCCTCCCCGAATGGAGCGCGCACCCTCCCAATTGCGCGCTGAATGCAAATTAGCTGTCGAGCGTCTCTCTACATTCGAAAGCAGGAACTGTTGGTGGACATTTTCTGCCTCGGTAGAAGCGAGGCTGAAGATGGAAGGGGAATAAGTGTGTAAAAGATATAAAGGGGGCAGAGCAGACTCTAGATCTGCTTAGGGGGTCCCAGAAGGACCCCCTGTGGCCCCCCTTTTTTTTTTAAAAAGCGGAAAAATGCACGCACGGTGTGCGCATCCTATCGCGTTGGATGCACGGATTCTCTCGCGGTGGGTGCGCGGATCCACGGCAACGATTTTTGAAAAACAACAAGAAATCATTGGTTGTATAACAACTTTCTACACTGAAAGGTAGGGTGTATATTTTTGGTTTTTAAAGGTATGATTGTTATTGGTTAACAAAAACAGATTGTAAGGAACAATATATATGATAAGCTGATATGTTGAAAAGTCAAGCACACTTCCTGTCTTGTGTAGGAACATTGTGTGCTGAACTTGTGACCTGTGAGCTCAGTGCAGTGTTCCATGACCTGTTTCTATGGTAACAGGCAGAAGGCAGATTGGGGGAAGGGTTGAAATGTATTTCAGTTGGAAAGGGTTGAAATGTTTAACCAATAGAAATGTGTGTTTGCTTTTGAGTTTATGTGCGAAGGATTTGATGTTTACATGTATATTTGTGGAAAATGAAAGGGAAACATTTTCATTCTTTGCTTTTGCTGAGAGGTGCACAGTGCAGAGATTCTGTAAAAGAAAATATGGTGAGTGATTGATATACTCCTTAATCTACAAAAGAACTTGAAAGATTAGTTATTTAATTGTGAGGGGATGTATGTAGACTATTTCGATTAATCAGACTAATGTATTTTTCCTGCTAAAGTGTAGGGAGTACTTTTTTTCTCTACAATGTGTGTGCATGTAGAAACCATTCTGTGATTGGCATTTGTGTTTTTCATGTGTTTGTAGACAGATAGCTGTGCAGTTTTTATATTTTGGTAGAATTAGAAACCAGTCATTGTTTATGAATTTGTGAAATGAGTTATGTTATGTTTCTATACTAAAATGTAGGACTACTTCTAGATGAAGAAATGTGTTTTGATATAGTGCAAGGGATAGTGTTGTTTGTCTAGAATCACACAGTGAGTCTGTGTGCATTTGGGAACCACTGTGAGAGAAGCATTTGGTAACATCGTGTATTTGCTGACAGATAACTGTTTTAAAACCAGTCAGGTTGTCATGTTTTAGTAGAATTAGAAGACAGTTATGGCTTATGCTTTCATTAAATGAGTCAGGCATTGACAGTAAATTGCAGTCGTGAAATATGTAGATTGTGTGCAGTTCGCTTACCACTTGCACTGTAGTGAATGAGTTTTGGTAAACTCATAGGGATAGTGGTGCTTGTCTAGAATTACACTGTGAGTTAGTGTGTATTTGGGACCAGTGTGAGAGAATCATTTGGTAACATCATGTATTTGCTGACAGATAGCTGTTTTAAAATCTGTCATGTTGTGAAGTTTTAGTAGCATTAGAATCCAGTCTTTGCTTATATGTTGATTAAATGAGTCATGCTTTGAAACTGATGTGCTGTACTTAAATATGTAGATTGTGTGCAGTCCCCTTACCCCTTCCACAGTAGTGAATGAGTTTTGCTAAAGTCCTAGGATAGTGTTGATTGTCTAAAATCACACTGTGAGTCTGTGTGCATTTGGGTAAGGATTGTGAGAGAAGCATTTGGTAACATCGTATATTTACTGACAGATAACTGTTTTAAAACCTGTCATGTTGTCAAGTTTTAGTAGCATTAGAAGCCAGTCTTTGCTTATGCATTGATTAAATTAGTCAGGCATTGACATTAAAGTGTAGTCGTGAAATATGTAGATTGTGTGCAGTTCCTTTACCACTTCCACTGTAGTGAATGAGTTTTGGTAAACTCCTAGGGATAGTGTTGTTTGTCTAGAATCACACTGTGAGTCTGTGTGCATTTGGGAACCACTGTGAGAGAAGTGTTTGGTTGCTGGATGTCACAAGCTCTAGCAGCACGAATAGCTACATCAATTAAGTAAGAAGAATTATATAGAAAGCATGAATTGTGAATAATACTCAGCTTAAACTCTTGTTTATACTACTTATGTTGGCACAGTCAAGTAGCAGTTCACCTAGAACCATTGGAATATATTTTTGAATTGGATATGATGATTGATGATATAATAGTAGTCACACAACCTGGGCCAATTTTTTCCACCCATGCATCACATCATCATAGCTAGGTAATCAAACGTAGCACTGAACTAAGGGAAAAATTTAACCAGCCCAGAACACCAACATAATCAAAAATCAACGTGATAGTTGGTTTAAAGTATTTCATAGCGAACATGAACACACACTTTGGGCCCTGTTATGATCTCGGTCGTAAGGCCTCCAACCTATGGTCAGAGGCCTTAAGACCAAGATCATCTGTTTCAATTCCCATTTGCTGATTTAAATATAGCCGGTCAGAATTGAAACCGGACGGTCATTCCTAAGGCTACTGACGGGCTCCAGGAGCCTGTCTGCCAGTTGAAGACCAGCCTATAATCTAAATGGAAGGCGTTCCTGCCTTCTGGATTATGATGCATGGTTTCCAGCAGAGTTTCCATGCCAGCCTTTCTGACATGGAAACCCTGTCAGAAATCGTGTTTGGGGCCCCCAGCAAGAACAACATCTGTTTTTGGCCTCTGGTTCATGGCCAAGGGGATGCCATAGGTTCCCCCTTGTTGATCCCTGAACTTTGTGGGACACGGGGTACAGGGATGAACACAGACTTCCATTCTTCTATGGGAGCTTGTGTTACGGACGATTTACCGCCATAACATGAGCTCACACAGAGCACTCATGGAGGAATGGGAGTATGCGACCACACCATATGCAGTCGTATTGTGATTAGGCGGTTGGGACTGCCGACCGGAGGTCTGTCTGTCCCATTTCTGCAACGGTGTTGCATCCTCCCACCATCAAAATAAGCTCCATAATGTGTGTTAAAAATGAATTACCTGTCATTAATGATTAAGGCATATAGTAATATATATATATATATATATATATATATATATATATATATATATATATATATATATATATATATATATATATATATATATATATGTCTTACATATATATATATATATATATATATATATATATATATATATATATATATATATATATATATATATTCAGTGAAAAAACCATAGGTTTCACACATGTTATAGTTAGCTGGACATTTTACTGATAAAAAACCATTGAAATTCCCCCGTTATAGTTAGTGCAGGCAACTATAACTCACGCGACCGCAATCCTCTGCTGATGCTAATACTGTATTTAGACACTTATTTGCCTATGTCTTCTTCCATTAAATTTTAGCTATACATATATTACAAATATTTTTTTTTCATAAAGACACATATGTCATCAGCAGAGGATTGCGGTCGCGTGAGTTATAGTTGCCTGCACTAACTATAACGGGGGAATTTCAATGGTTTTTTATCAGTAAAATGTCCAGCTAACTATAACATGTGTGAAACCTATGGTTTTTTCACTGAATTTGCAAGGTTTTTTAAATGCTAATTCCTAACTATAACGTGTGTGAAACCTATGGTTTTTTAAGTGAATTTGTACGGTTTTTTAAATGCTAAGTTACTTTACGCCATTCGTGGCGTGCGCGCCCACTTAACGCAGTCCGTTCCGTGCGCGCCGTGCACGCCGTGCACGCCGTGCACGCGTGCCCACGTTACGCTACATGGGCCATGTACGCACGATGCGCTTCGCGCACCGTGCGCACATGGAGGACATATTATGCGCTTCGTTGTGAAAGGTAATCTTTTAATTGTTGTGTTAATTTAATTTGGCCATGTACAAATGGTGCCTTTCGGGCACCATTTGCACACGGGGTGGGGAGAATGTGAATATTTTTTTTTTTTTAATAACATTTTTACATGTTTTTGGGCTTTGTTTTTCAACCCCCCTCAGAGTGCGAGAGAGAAAATGGCGGCCACCGCTTCCTGGTTTCGACCGATTTGAATGTTTACTAAGATCTAACAGCCAATCAGAATCGCGCTCGCACACGTCACCGTACGCGTACGGTAAGCTTACCGTAAGCGCACGGTAAGCGCACCGTAAGCTGCCACAGATATATATATTGATTTAAATGCTATTTTCTCAGGAACTACTGAACAGATTTACACCAGACCTACAAAAGGCACTTCCTTGACCTGAGGACTACCTCTCTGCCAAATTTCAAGTAACTCTGTTCAGCCGTTCGGGCTGTAGCTGTGTCTAAAGGTCCTATGGAAAAATGCATGGGAAAAACGCGTTTTGGGACCCCCCTTTTTTCTCAGCCCCCGCTTGACGAATCCCCCTGAGACTTTCAGGGTAGGAGCGGAGCGTAGCGCCCCACCTATTTTGAAAATTCCGCGAGGATTCGTCGACCGGCGCCAAAGTTATTCCAAATAGAATGTTGCGGTTTTCCTATGGAAACAGGGTCCTAACTATAACTACCTACTGGCGACCGCCAGTAGGTAATATATATATATATATATATATATATATATATATATATATATATATACAGCTCACAGTTCCATCGGGTAATCGTACCCGTAATAGACGACTGCACTCACGGGGGAGAGTTCAAAGAGATTTATTGCTTGAACTCCGGGCAAAGACGCGTTTCGGCACTTAGCCTTCGTCAATTTCTGCATTGAAACGCAGCGGCCATTTCACATTTATAAAGTGCATTCAATATTTCCGGTATAGAGACAGAAAACAGACTATTCGTCATGAGGCAACTAATCATTATGCCATCTTTGAATGTCTAAAAAGGAAGGAGAGTAATGCAATAAATATCGCAATAATTCCATAATAATACATAAATATGTAAATCCTTAATGATTTATGTATGACTCTCCTATGTGGGTGTGTTCCACCTAGTTTGGTGTCATGGTATTTTGAGGCAGAATATTAATGCCCATCTGTGGGCAAGATTGAATTCATGTGATTTTCCTATATAGGAGTGTTCATATGGCATTAAGGCCGGCATCCGTAGTGGAACGTTGGCGGTTGCCCCCTATTGAAGCCGGACATTGCTTTCATCCACGAAGAAGAACGTCAAACATCCGAGTCGGAGGACCCGATGATGACTGACTTCATGTGGTGAGTGAATCGGCATTGGAATAGGAGGGGAGATATTTCCAGGCTTTACTCATACTCCAGTAGTCTCCTTTCATATATCAGACTACACGACCGACATTTTGCTTTCCATCGCTCAGCATGTTTGCGGACACCGTCCGTGAGCGGGAAGCAGCTGCTGATGAGGTATTTGGAAACACACGCTCTGCGTTCGTGAGTGCACCTTGCCCTTCTAACGGATCTATCCATGAAGAACCGAATGCAAAGACGCTGTTAAAAAATTTGGAAAAAAATATGAAACTGGAAATCACCAAATGGTGGGAGCACAAATCATTAACCAAATATGCCGAGGTGGGTCGAGTGCCTAGAGGACTCCGAATTTTACTCGCCCCCAGCTTTGACAAACTCAATCCTTGTATGCTTAAAGAATGGGGTGAGAGCAACCTTGCTGCCTCCATGAATCTAGTCCATATTTTGATCAAATATGCAGCTATCGATCGCACGGCTGTGCTAGAGGAAATCGACAAAATAAATGCTGAACTTGACAAAATAGAGGAAACTGATTTCATCAAAAAGAACAAGGAAGCCATCAAAGATAGGCTACGTAAGCATGAAGACAAAATCAAACACAGAAAAGCCCACAAATTTACACGAGATGAGACTGACTATAACAATGGGTAAATCTTTACTTTTGCACGGAAGTACAATAGTATCAAACGACAAGAATACAGCAAAAAAAGTCAAGCCAATTCCGGCAAACCTACATCTAATTTGGCTCCTGATCGCTACAATGACACCAGTGAGGAAATTTCCAGTATAGACACAGTTTCAGTTACAAGTGAGTCCAGCGCTGAACTAGTAACTAGACAGGCACAACCAAGATTAAATCTAGAGGAAGAGCTTGATTTTTTAGTAGAGGAAAGACTGCAAACTCTGAGACCGAGGCAACAAAGGAGGCCAACAGAAAAAGAAAAAATAAAAGAAGACGCGACAGGCGAAAGAGCCACAAACAAAAATCAAAAAAAGAAAAAAACGCAGTGGCACAAGAAATAACCAATGTCGACAACTCCATTGTCAATTTATCTTCTGTGACACTCACAAAAGCTGAAGAACAATTATTGATGCTTGGGTTAAACTTCTGTCCGGGCCAAAATTTCAATTATGCCTCTACTCGTATTGACGTTTTCTGTTTTATTAGGAAACTAAAACTCAAAAAATTCTTTGCAATAAAAAACAAAAATAAAAGCAAAAATGATCATGAGAACGTCAACACTGTTAATGATGACACCACTTTAACTGCTACGGATATTCCCATGTTACTAACTGTTCATGATCCTGATGAGGCCACCGAATCATCCTCCCCTGAACTGGATATTGATACAAACACTCAAAATAGATTGCGCAAAATCAACTTAACACAGAAGGGGGCTGGCCTCAGCCCATTTAAACCTAAATCAAACTTTATTCCACTCATGCCCAAAGATGCTGTGGATGTCTTCCATGATTGTGTCATCGAGGATATCAAGCAACTACATCTTCATGCACAAAGGAAGAAAAAGACTAAGAGAAAAGCTCAATATAAACAACAAGAATATGTTAATCTTATGTCCAAACTTGGTGAAAACAACGAGATAATAATAAAAAAATCGGACAAAGGAGGCAATTTGGTTATCTGGCCTAAAACTGACTATGTGAATGAAGCAAATAAACAGCTAAACAACTTAGATTGCTATAGAAGATCTACTCACAAAGAATATACTAAGGCCAACGAGACTCTATATAAATTGTTATCTCAATATAGAAGGGAAGGACTACTTTCCTTAGATGAATTTCAATTCCTCAACAATGAGTTTCCTGTCCTTCCTATACTATATCTTATTCCCAAAATTCATAAGGGTATTTCTCCAGTGCCAGGAAGACCGATTATCTCTGCTATTAAGAGTGTTTCTGAACAAGTGGGACAATACATAGATTATTTTTTACAGGATATGGTCAAGGCATTACCGAGTTATGTACAGGACACCGGAGATTTTTTGCTAAAAACGAAAGATTTGAATTGGTCTGAAGGTATGTTATTAATGACTCTTGATATCGAGTCTTTGTACACAAACATAGACCACACTACAGGCTTGTCTGCAGTTAAACATTTTTTGGACAATAGATCATGTGAACTCTATGAGCACAACAAAGTTATTCTCAACCTTATTGATTGGTGTCTTAACAACAACTTATTTTTATTTGGCAAGGAATTGTTCAAACAACTCCGCGGAGTAACGATGGGAGCCTGTTTCTCCCCCAGCTATGCATGTTTACATGTTGGCTGGTGGGAGGAACAGGTCCTGAAAATAACACATAAGGCATATTTCAATAACAATGTGGCTTGCTACTTAAGATACATAGATGACATCTTTATATTATGGCAGGGTGAAGAAACTGAAGCCTTAAATTTCATAGAAGCGATGAATCATAATTCTATGAACCTCCACTTCACATCCCACATTGATAAAGTCAGCATTGAGTTTTTAGACGTCAGAGTCTATATTCTTAACAACCAAATTGAAACGACCCTATTTAGGAAACCCACCGCTGGGAATGTCACACTCCATGCCAAAAGTGCTCATCCAAAACATCTTATCGCCAGTATTCCTTACGGCAAAATTTTAAGACTCAAAAGAATCTGCAGCCAAGAAACGGATTTCGATACATGTGTAAGGAACACCATCACCAGATTAAAAGCGAGGGGTTATTCCAATACCATCCTAAATAATGCATTGGCCAAAGCCAGTGCACGACCTAGATTGAGTCTATTTAAATCTATTCAGTGTCCAACTACATTAACTGAGACAGTTTCACAGAATCCACCAGAGAATGAGTCAGGACCTAGATTGATTACCACCTTTAGCAGAGATGAAAGAAAAATTAGATCTATTGTCAAAAGGCATTGGCCCATTATTCTTACCGATGCTGTACTCCGTACTAGAGTACCGGCTACTCCTATGGTCACCTTTAGGAGAGCCAAATGTATGGGAACCTGTCTGGACAAAAGCAGCCCTGAAATCAGACAGAACGCTATGTGGTTAAAATCTGCTCCTGGGTTTCGTAAATGCTCTTCTTGCAGGGCGTGCATGTTCGGCATAAACAAAACTCACTATCTTACCCCCTTTAGCACCAAAGAAGTAGCTATTATAGGGAGTCTCTCTTGTAGAACTGATTTTGCTGTGTACGTCCTGACATGCACCTGCGGCCTTAATTACATTGGTAGTACGAAGCTGCAGGTGCATATCAGGATCCTACAACATCTCAGAGCCATCTTACACAATGATCCTGCCTACCCGGTGGCACGCCATTTCAAATCTATTCATAATAACGATGTCAACTGCCTTAAATATTATGTAATAGCATCCATTCCTAAACCCCGACGGGGTGGCAATAGGGAACTTTTACTAAGGCAATTGGAAACTCGTAAGATCTTAGAGTTTGATAGCAAATGGCCGAATGGCCTTAACAACACGGAGGATATGCATAACTTTGTCTAATCATGTCTTGATCTGATGATATAACATTTAAAAGAGTCTATATGCGTATTTCTGCATATTTCTACATATACATGCTATGTTCCATCTTATTTACCTTGAGCTTCTTGCGTTCATTAGATCATTTTATTCATTTGTACATATATTTGTATATTTGTATATTCACTCTTGCTTTGTATAATCCAGATCTGTTTGAATGACTATTTTTTTCACTATGCACTTTAAGAACTTAGTTTTGTTACTTTACTTAACCAGCGCAGATTTTTCTTTACACCTCATTTGTCATATATATAACAAACTTTTATTTATGACCAAATAGCACTCTTCAGTAAGATGATGAAATTTTAGAAATGAATTTTATATGATTTTAACAATAATTATCAGGATTGCAGTTTTTATTGTTACCAATATTTATTCATTCGTATTTTAATCTTACTGTTTTGCGATATTTGCACATATTCCTTATTATATTGCACTTTCGCACGGTTTTTGCACAATTATTGATAATGCTGCTACGCACCTCTTTGTACTTGTACAGATTTCGAGGTTTCTTACTTGTTGTCAATCATACGGTATATATATATACATGGCATTGTTTGATCTTGTTGTTAGTTGGGTGTTTTTAAGGATTTATCCTGTTATATCAACCCTTACTTATTTACATATAAGCTCATTATATTTCCGTATTTCACATTGTAACCAATATCAACAATATTGATTGTAAATTGTGTTATGTTTCTAGAACTATCCTACAATGTGAACTCTATGTCTCTTAGAGTACTACACGAAGTCTGTTTTCCAGGTCCAGTATCTTGTGACCTGGAAGTGGGTGGACACTTTGCAGCGTATATAAAAAACATTCAGTGAAATCTGTCTCCGCATGTGAACAAGGGCTTTCGAGCCCGAAACGCGTCATGTGTTGCTGAGAAATGGTCGTAATGGTCGAATAAACACTCTGTTATATATACAGCTCACAGTTCCATCGGGTAATCGTACCCGTAATAGACGACAGCACTCACGGGGGAGAGTTCAAAGAGATTTATTGCTTGAACTCCGGGCAAAGACGCGTTTCGGCACTTAGCCTTCGTCAATTTCTGCATTGAAACGCAGCGGCCATTTCACATTTATAAAGTGCATTCAAGATTTCCGGTATAGAGACAGAAAACAGACTATTCGTCATGAGGCAACTAATCATTACGCCATCTTTGAATGTCTAAAAAGGAAGGAGAGTAATGCAATAAATATCGCAATAATTCCATAATAATACATAAATATGTAAATCCTTAATGATTTATGTATGACTCTCCTATGTGGGTGTGTTCCACCTAGTTTGGTGTCATGGTATTTTGAGGCAGAATATTAATGCCCATCTGTGGGCAAGATTGAATTCATGTGATTTTCCTATATAGGAGTGTTCATATGGCATTAAGGATTTACATATTTATGTATTATTATGGAATTATTGCGATATTTATTGCATTACTCTCCTTCCTTTTTAGACATTCAAAGATGGCGTAATGATTAGGCCTGGGCGGTAAATTCAGTTCCGTTCGCGGAATTTGCGGAATTTGGGTAATTTCGCGTTCCGCGGAGAACGCGAAATTGCCCAAAAATCTGCGTTCCGCGACTTCGCGAAATTTTTTGCTTGTTCGCATTCTCAATATGCGTGTTCGCAAGATATTTCACCCCGAGCACGCAAACAGCGATCGCGAACAGGAAAAAAGTATTGCGAACAAGCACTTCCGCGTGTTCGCGGAATTTATGCGTGTTCGCGGAGATTTTTTACCGTTTCGCGGAGATTTGCGTAACGCGATTACGCAAATTCCGCCCACCCCTAGTAAAGATTAGTTGCCTCATGACGAATAGTCTGTTTTCTGTCTCTATACCGGAAATCTTGAATGCACTTTATAAATGTGAAATGGCCGCTGCGTTTCAATGCATCAATTGACGAAGGCTAAGTGCCGAAACGCGTCTTTGCCCGGAGTTCAAGCAATAAATCTCTTTGAACTCTCCCCCGGCCGTGAGTGCTGTCGTCTATTACGGGTACGATTACCCGATGGAACTGTGAGCTGTATATTCGAAGCGGGAACACCCCCGCTTGGCGTGCACCCATTCGAGAGTGCAACTGGCTGGTGTTGTGGAGCATGAATATATATATATATATATATATATATATCCAAAACCACACAGTTGCCCATGAGGAGGAGGCCTCTCAAGCTGTTGACTTCTCCCAATGAAGAGGGGCAATGAGAAGAGGCAGGCACACAATGCTAGCAATCCACGGCCAAACGCGTTTCGGGCTCGCGCCCTTGATCACTGGCCACACGAAGCAAGACAAACACGAAGGATGCAGTCCTTAATTTTATTTCAAATAAGCCCCGCCCACTGGCCTCCGGGCATGCTGGTAAAGGTAGTCCTGCAATATCTAACCACAGTGGGTCTTCGTGTTGCTCCATCATTGTTAAAATTATAAAATCACCCCAGTGGGTTTTGCAAAGTAGTCTGTGTCTCTCCCCATGTCAATAGTTCACCTCTGCATAGAGCACCAGCTCGTCATAAGCACTCCGGTCCTCCGGCGCTCCAAATCCGCCGTTCCGCGGCGGGCCCCCTCCGCGACCGAGCAGGCCGCTCATATCCAAAACCACACAGTTGCCCATGAGGAGGAGGCCTCTCAAGCTGTTGACTTCTCCCAATGAAGAGGGGCAATGAGAAGAGGCAGGCACACAATGCTAGCAATCCACGGCCAAACGCGTTTCGGGCTCGCGCCCTTGATCACTGGCCACACGAAGCAAGACAAACACGAAGGATGCAGTCCTTAATTTTATTTCAAATAAGCCCCGCCCACTGGCCTCCGGGCATGCTGGTAAAGGTAGTCCTGCAATATCTAACCACAGTGGGTCTTCGTGTTGCTCCATCATTGTTAAAATTATAAAATCACCCCAGTGGGTTTTGCAAAGTAGTCTGTGTCTCTCCCCATGTCAATAGTTCACCTCTGCATAGAGCACCAGCTCGTCATAAGCACTCCGGTCCTCCGGCGCTCCGAATCCGCCGTTCCGCGGCGGGCTCCCTCCGCGACCGAGCAGGCCGCTCATATCCAAAACCACACAGTTGCCCATGAGGAGGAGGCCTCTCAAGCTGTTGACTTCTCCCAATGAAGAGGGGCAATGAGAAGAGGCAGGCACACAATGCTAGCAATCCACGGCCAAACGCGTTTCAGGCTCGCGCCCTTGATCACTGGCCACACGAAGCAAGACAAACACGAAGGATGCAGTCCTTAATTTTATTTCAAATAAGCCCCGCCCACTGGCCTCCGGGCATGCTGGTAAAGGTAGTCCTGCAATATCTAACCACAGTGGGTCTCCGTGTTGCTCCATCATTGTTAAAATTATAAAATCACCCCAGTGGGTTTTGCAAAGTAGTCTGTGTCTCTCCCCATGTCAATAGTTCACCTCTGCATAGAGCACCAGCTCGTCATAAGCACTCCGGTCCTCCGGCGCTCCGAATCCGCCGTTCCGCGGCGGGCCCCCTCCGCGACCGAGCAGGCCGCTCATATCCAAAACCACACAGTTGCCCATGAGGAGGAGGCCTCTCAAGCTGTTGACTTCTCCCAATGAAGAGGGGCAATGAGAAGAGGCAGGCACACAATGCTAGCAATCCACGGCCAAACGCGTTTCGGGCTCGCGCCCTTGATCACTGGCCACACGAAGCAAGACAAACACGAAGGATGCAGTCCTTAATTTTATTTCAAATAAGCCCCGCCCACTGGCCTCCGGGCATGCTGGTAAAGGTAGTCCTGCAATATCTAACCACAGTGGGTCTTCGTGTTGCTCCATCATTGTTAAAATTATAAAATCACCCCAGTGGGTTTTGCAAAGTAGTCTGTGTCTCTCCCCATGTCAATAGTTCACCTCTGCATAGAGCACCAGCTCGTCATAAGCACTCCGGTCCTCCAGCGCTCCGAATCCGCCGTTCCGCGGCGGGCCCCCTCCGCGACCGAGCAGGCCGCTCATATCCAAAACCACACAGTTGCCCATGAGGAGGAGGCCTCTCAAGCTGTTGACTTCTCCCAATGAAGAGGGGCAATGAGAAGAGGCAGGCACACAATGCTAGCAATCCACGGCCAAACGCGTTTCGGGCTCGCGCCCTTGATCACTGGCCACACGAAGCAAGACAAACACGAAGGATGCAGTCCTTAATTTTATTTCAAATAAGCCCCGCCCACTGGCCTCCGGGCATGCTGGTAAAGGTAGTCCTGCAATATCTAACCACAGTGGGTCTTCGTGTTGCTCCATCATTGTTAAAATTATAAAATCACCCCAGTGGGTTTTGCAAAGTAGTCTGTGTCTCTCCCCATGTCAATAGTTCACCTCTGCATATATATATAAATACAGAGGGATATATCTCATATGCTGCAAAGTTAATATTTGACTATGCAACATTAACTGAGCCATGCTTCTGCTGCTTCTCCAGCATGTTTTTGGGGCAGCCCAGCTGTAGCATGATATGAACTTATAATTTCAATGGCATTGTTCTTGCTCTCTTTTCCAACTCCCTCCTCCATTTTAGTACCCTAAGTCTAAATGTAGCTTATAGGCTTAGGCTGATAGCATCTGGCAGATGGGACACACTTGGTGGAAACCAGACATCCCATCCACCGTATTAGAGTAGACATGGCATTGAAGAATACAATTAAGTGTGAATGCAATATTTTATTTGTCACGGAGTATACCAACCTAAATCAGGCCCTAAGTCCCCCATTACACCCAGGCCTCTAAAACATATTATTCTCAAGTAATAATAATACCTACACTTGGGACTGGGGAAAATTAGTCTACAAGAAGGTAGGAGAGAGGTTTATCTGTAGAGGTTCTGAAGCACATACTGATCATGAACAACTGTTTTGATTCTTCATATCATTTGATTGATGGGAGGAAAAATATTGGAACCATTAATCTATAATAGAAGGCATGAAATAAAACTTCATTTGGGCTGAGAACTGTGGCAGGGACATCATATTCTGAGATAGAATTTACTTTGTCTGGGTAGACTGGCACAGAAAGACAGAATGATGAAGTCAAATACCGGTAGGCGTCGGAGTGGGCTTTAGGAAACACACCTTGTATTTGGTTTGTGGTCTGTGCACTGCAGATTGGACTCTAGGTGATAGGTGGGATGTCTACCTCACCAAACCAATACATTGTCGAAAAGCAAGTATGGTGACCACTTGTTCCTGCCACCACTGGGACTTCTCAATCTTCCTGGACTGTCTGAACCTCCACAGATGTCCCTGCTGAGACAGCATTGCTTGTGGTCTGTGCACCTGGTGAAAAACATAATGCACCCATTCTAGACACTAGATAGTCAGCCACCTAAGTATTTATTTGTACTACAGCAATACCATACTCAGTTTGGTTAGCTATCTATCAGTATATTCTCCTGAAAGTAATCACTCTGTGTTACTTATTGCTTGACAACATAAAAAAAAAACAGCTAGCCATTGAATCAACCAAGAACTTTTTTCTCCTAATTGAGGGATATGAAGAAACTGGATTAGGAGGATTCAAGAAGAAGGGAATGTCATAAAGTAAGGCTGTGAATGGAAAAGGGATAGAAGAGATTGCAAAATACAAATGGTATTGGTTCTACTTATTTCATTCTTGCCATGCTGCACTTTCAAGACGCTCCTAGTATTAGAAAACAATGGGAGTCCTCCTGAATATAATGACCACTTTGTCTCTGCCCCTGAACGTTTTGACTGTTGTTCAAGAAAAGCACACCAACATGTTTGGTGACCAGAGTACTACTGGGGTGTGGCTGTGGGATCCTCTTAACGTTACCAAAATATCTTCCATTCATAGGGCCAAGGGTAAGCTTAGGTAAAAAGTGAACAGACAAAGAGTGTAGACAGGAGTAGGTCAGCTGCATAAACAGGAAATATAGAAAAAAATGCTTGGAAATGCAGGGATAACAAACAACATCCAAAATGAAAAAAAAACGTGTAAGTATACACAAGGGCATAATTTAGTAGTGGGGAATAATATTTACTTACAGGGGACAGCAGAACCATTGGATGCAGCTCTGGTGGTGATAGATCCAGCCACACCAGCCACGGTGATGGTGACACCCTGTCCAGCTCCATATGCCCTCTTGCCCTTGACTGCTTAAGATAGAAGATAAAAAAAAAATGATTGGTAGTACTCTGTACAAAAAAAAACATTTTGACAGGCACAGCAATACACTTTTAAATCAGATAGCATATTGTTTCATCATAATCCTTTGTAAGACTTAAATCAGGCCAAGCGAGCACCTGCCTAGCTCACACTGGAATAGAATCATGCACTTTACTGACACTCTACAACTATGTTCCTAACATCCTACATCCTCCCTGTCAGGCTACTCTATAAAGGGTGTGTGTTGCACTTGACTTTAAGGGTTGTTTTTTGAGCAGGGAGGTGTACCTCCCAGCACAAAACAATACAGGGTGCTGTGCAATGTAACATGGCACCCTTGCACCCTCATTGCGCAAAGGTACCTGCAATGGCAAAAGAGCAGGATTGAAACATCTCCATAAAAAATGCCACATTCCTGTCATCTCCTTTGGACGCAGTGCAGCAAGTTGTCTTGCTGCCCTGCATGAAATGTTGATAACTCTGAGTCCTGGCCACTGGTGCACTCAGCGCTGTATTAATACACCTAGAGGTATAACTATTACATCATGTCCACACTCCTTTTGGAACAGAGAAAGTGGACCCAAATGTAAGCACTCTCTCTGATGCTAAAATTGCATGTATTATTATATTTAAGAGAGTGGCACACACTAACAGTTCTTGCAGGAACAGAGGGCACATGTGGCCACCGGCCACAATCACTGCTGCAAAGATATATATCCCTGTTATATATATTATATATATACATTCTGGGTTCATTTGAATCTTCCGAACCATGTTTCACTGGTTGGTTCTCTTGCATGGTAATTATTTATACCTTTATCATGCTGTGTGCTTCAGTCAATCATGATGTCAGTGAAACTAATGAAGTATTTCTTCTTATACAACGCAAGAGAACCTACCAGTGAAAACATGGTTCGGAAGATTCACATGAACCCAGAATACTGTGCGCTTCCTGTGTTTAAAGCATTGAGAAAGGCGAAAAGGATACTGAGCACTTGTGGGGTTAGAAATATATTTATTTAAAGCAATTCTTCCAGACACGTTTTTGGCGTAATGCCTTTCTCAATGTTCAAACTGCTGTAACATAATATCTGGTGTCTAATTGACTTTTATTTCATATCCTCAATCCTCATTGGTGGAATCGCAGCCAATGGTAGGGCTACAGTACTTTTACTGGTATTCCACAGCTGCAATGTTTCTCTGCATCGGCACTCTCACTGCGATCACATAAATCACATATCATTCCTGAATGACAGATCAAAAAAAAAAATCCCTGATTGACCGACTCAATTACCAGTCCCTATGCCTTCAACATATTGCTGGTCATGTTGTTTATACAGTCCCTCCTAGCCTCTCGATAGGGGCAACAAGCTCATAATGCACCAGATTAACCCCTCTCCAGCCGCTGGATGTAAGAGCATGATGCGACCGTATGTGTCGGTCAAATGGCTCGGCGTCCTTGGGCTTGGATAGCTCACTACCTTCATTGGTCGGCGAAGCAATCATGCCAACGGCGGTTCTAGCAGTTTCACAATAATTTCTTTGCTCCATGGTCTCACCATTGACTGCTGAACTCCTTGGGTGGGTGCTATCGTGGTTGAGGGTAAGGACAGATCCATCCAAAAAGGATACAGAGGGTGGATGACATTTACAATGCGGTCATTACACCGCGGTATGTTTACATTGCGGTCATTACAACGTAAGTCGTTACAACGACTTGTGCGGGATGGCGCTATACACTAAGGAATAGTATGATTTACTATTCCAACACCTTCCCTACTGTTACGTAGGCTGGAGTTGGAATAGTAAATCATACCAGCGCCCCCCAGTGCAAGCTGTTGTAACAATTGTGTTGTAACATCACATATTCGATACAGAGCACTCGCGGGGCTAAAAATATATTTATATAAAGATGCTTTCGGTAGTCAATGGTGGGACCATGGATTAAAGAATATATATATATATATATATATATATATATATATATATATCGCCTTACGACTGAATAAATAAGCAAATTTCAGCTTACCGGGAGTGCCCACATCTGCTATATATATATATATATGTCAGTGACACTCTAAATTTGCTTACCTCAAATGTATGCTTTTCTAACAAAGTTTTTAAGCATAGGAGTAACACAGTGCCATCCACACTGAGATAGAAAGGGACAAATAATTTTGACATTTATACAGCAAAGTTTTGAAGCATAGGACTGGTGCCATGCCAACCATGCTGAGGCACAGTATTACAGCTTTGAACTGGTAAAATACCAACCAAGCCAACCTGAAATGCAAAAAAGCAACACCTGACATGTGTTTTGCTTTCATTAGAGCTCTTCAGAGAGGTGTAGCTTTGTCCAGACAAAAGGGAGCACCCTGTATAAGTCAAAACAATACCCTTTCAGGCATAGAGAGATGCATAAACGAAGCAAAAAAGAAGCAGAGAACTCTGGGTAGTTCTCAAGTTAAGGTACCACGCAGCTCCTGTATAGAGTACCCTCAACACCAGTGAAACTAAATTTGCTCCTCTCAAATGTCTGTAGAAAGTACACAATCAATTTAATAGACATACGTAATGCATTTTTTAATAAATGGACACATTGCCATAATTAGTTATAGTTATATATACTTACATTATTTGTGAATAATGAATAGGTACACTCAGGCATTAAATATTTTTATTTTTATAAATACAAAAAATAATATACACAAGAAGTCAATGTGTATAAATATACATATAATAATAAATTCAAAACCATGACATTAACTTACCTCATCTTTAATCATGCTACTTGAAAACAAATGTAGACTTGTTAGAAAATATTATTTACTCTCCAAGCCAAGCAACTTCAACATCCAGCAGGTGGAGCAGGTCAATTATGTCTGCCCAGCAGTGTGCCACCTGCTGCTGGGTGCTAGTGATTCCTGTACAGTGGCGTACACAGAGCTGCACTCGTCTCCACAGCACCTGACGCTTCCGCAGGGTATAGCCCTTGCCAGTCCTGCCATCTGCTGCCAGCATGTGGGAAATGTGACACTGCACCCATAAAATGAGTATTCCCACCTCTACCTCACAAAAGATGGGACAGGGCCGCACCCCTGCCCTTCTTTGATTCCCACATGTGTGGGGGTGGCGTCCGTGCTGCCTGCTTCTGCCATCAGGCACTCGGGACCAGTGGAAAAAGGAGTGGGACTGAGTTGGGAGGGAAAGTTGAGAAACAGGAGGAGGACTGACCGAGGAAAGAGATGTATAGAGTAAAGAAAATCAAAGTAAAAAAAGTAACCAAAATGTCAAATAAACACAAAAATAAACACAAGGACAATTAGAAAGTAACCAAATAGGTACAAAATAGTCAGATTAGGATAGAGCAAATGGGGATTAGTTGTGATAGATTCAGCCAATAAGGAAAGGGGAAAACAAACAGATAAAAAAGAAAACAGCCACCCCATGCGGACCTCATGGTGCCATTTGTACTGAATCTCAGTGTGAAATTCGCTACTGGTCTGAAAAAGCAGACGGGCATTCTTTTGCCCATTCAATGAGTTACACAGAATCTCAAGACGTTTTTCGAAACTCCGCAGAATTCTGCGGAGCAAAACTCTGGGAGCTCCACCCAGTCCTACTATCTACCACCCGGGGCAAGAAATCCCACTAGATGCATTTCACTTTGGGGCGTGCAGATTCACTATTCTAAATCCAAACACATATCCATTGAGGAAAGTGTTTAATGCTGAAAGGTCAGATTTATAAATGTTTTAAATACATCTAACTAATAATGTTATTACTAATTATATGTTATATTAAATGTACATCTAAATGTATTAGGTTAACTTCAACTAATATATTAATATTTTTATAGAAAATAAATAAAAAGAAAATTGGATTTATGTCTTTTATATAATTTTTTTAGAAATCAAGACCCTATTTCCATAAAAGTCATTAATCCTGATCTGATATTGATAACTAAATATACCAAATTAAAGATTAAATATTATAATTATATTTGAAATAAAAAAAACATTAAAACATGAATTACTAAGTTATTAGTTCATTTGAATAACCTTCAAAGTCTTACCCTCTTTTAATACAAAAAATAATTATTTTACAGGCTAACATAATGAAAAATGTAATTTATTCAAAATAAATTAATAAATATAAATTACATGTAACATGGCAGGCTCCTGGGCTGCTGGTCAGAAGTAATGCCTGCTCCCTCTGTGCTGTTGAAGGGGGCCAGTAAGAGCTTTCCTGACACTGTGCCTTCTACCTGCCTTGGAGGTCTATGAGGTATGCCAAATACACTACTACAATGGATATAATTGTGTCTGCCATTACCACACCTGGTAATTTCAGGTGCAGCTGGGGTGATAACCGATCATCTGAGTGCCACAAAGCATCGAAGAAGATGTCTGTCAAAATATTTGTCAATAGGACTTCTAGTCCAGCGTGTCACAAGGTGAATGTGCTCTCCAATGCATGTCATTGCTCACAAATCCTGTTGTGGTCCCGCCCGTATGCACTTATTAAGATTACAGTGCATAGGAACCAATATTTGGTGATAGTCCAGAACCAACCTTGAAAAATGAGCAAAATACTTCATTGTTGTCTCCACTAACATTCCCCGAGGGAGTCAATGACATCATATTTGGAATTAGATAGTCAATAATGCCCATAAGATGGCAATGTATTGAGAAAATACCCAGGAAACATTCAGAAGAAATCAGAGTAGGATTCTCATCATAATCCTATCAATGAAGCATGAAGCATTGTGACAGGGACATATACATCAATCAGGAAGCAACAGTGTAAATATTTGCATACAAACTACCTTTCGTGTAGGTTAATAGGCCTTCCTGTCTAATGCCTATGTACAAGAGAGCATTAGTGAATGCTTTCCTAGGCATACATATTACCTACATGTCATGTGCAAGAGAGCAGTAGTAGATTCCTATAATGACCATCATGAAGCATCAGGTGCACTGGCACCTGGGCCCAGAGACTTAAGGTGCTCACTGACTCAAGTAAAAAATCTTTATTGATTTTAGACCCCAAAAGGAAAAAACAATATAAAATACAATTATATTACCAGAATCAAACTGTAGAGCCAAGTTTACACATACATAAAACATTTAAAGAATTTCAGAAAAGATTAACAAAAAAATTAAATACATTATAACACACACATTTATTTGGGGGAGACCTTATAAAACGTACCCGTCCATCTATATTTGTTATGCTGAACTTAAAATATAGTGGAGATGTATAAAGACTAGGGGTGGGGAGAACTGATGGAGTTTCACTCCCCGGAATTCCGTGGAGTTACCTAAAAACTCTGCGAGATTCTGAAGAGTTCTGCTCGTAGCAACATTTCTCTAGGTGCGCTGCTCATGCTGAGTTTTAGTGCTGTGAGCTTGTCCTGCATTGTACAATCAGTGTGAACTGCACCACACGGTGTGCCAAAGAGATCTGCTTCTTTCTGGCCCTCAAACAGATTTTCTACTCAAGTTCCAGCTTTCTCAATTTGAGCAGCAGCCTTCTCAATGCGAACTGTATTGACCTGCAGCAACGACCTGCATTAAGAAATCTTGCAGCGAAACAGTCTAGAGATTGATTTTCTGTCTCGTGCTTGGCAATTTAACATTGGCGACCCATGTGCAAGAAAAAACTTTGCCACGCTGCAGTTGGCAGAGATTTTCTGGAACTCCGTGCTCCAAGTGGAACGTAGAATAGGCAAAACTGCAAACTCCACCAGGAGAGTGGAGTCTACCGCCCACTCGTAATAACAATGGTGCGCTGCTGTGACTGCAGGTCAAATATGAAGTGTATTCCTTGAGCCCTGGATTCCTCCCTGGCATAAATCACACAATCCTGTGGAATGGTACTAACGGCTTTTATAGGCATTTAGAGTAACAAAATAATCTGCCCAACAACATGTTATAGGTTGAAAGATAAATACATTTGTGAATATATTTTGTCTGTAGCAGCCAACAAAGATATATGTATTTTAACTTCATGCAATGATTGATGTGACATAAGTGACTTAGGGCCCGATTATGAGTTGTTCATGGACATGGGAAACGTAGTTTGGTATTTGCACAGCGTGAACACAGCCGTAACTGCCTCTGTAGGCTGCTTCTAACTCTGGTGCTGCAGCTGCAGACATGTGGGGGGTGGTCTTGTGGCAGCCCGACTGCACTGATCATTATCGGGGGGTCGGACTGCTGAGGAGGCGGCAGTCGAACAGCCAACAATGGTGTTGTGGTTTCAAGACCGCCGTACTTGTAATCAGGCCCTAAGTCTCGGGATGCAATTTCTTTAAAAGAGCTTGATTTCTCCTGAAATACAGTTGAATAAATATTCCACTTTGCAGACCAAGTGGGTTGAGATCAAATTCCACACCATGTGCATATATTAGGATATACAAAGATGTGATACATGGTTGAAAATTATGTAAATTTGCAATTGAGTTGGCAAGTTGCTAGGAAATAGAAAGACAATGAATGAGGCTAATAGGCAGCTTTGTTTCAGATCATTCTTCGTTTGCATTTTTTGGGTTAGGCCCTTCCTTCCATTAGCACTTTGCACAAAGTAGAGGAAAATGGTACTATAAGTAGTCTCAGTAAGTTCTGAGAGATGCCCAATGAGCTGAATTTCTTCTAGATGGTTAGCCTGTCAACTTTGTTGACTGCATTTGAGAAATTAATGAAGGCACTATACAGGAGTTGTGGTTTTCTTACCACATATTTATCTATTAAGGTCTGGACCATCGCAATGTTGTCCATCTCTGAGTGGCTAGAGCTGCAGCCTGCCTGTTCTCTTGGGATAATTCCTTTGATAGTTGCCCAATCCTAAAGATGTTAAAGTATCCTGGATGCAAAGATCTTTCCCGATGCATTCAGGAGAGGAATCTGACGATAGTTAGCTATCAATATTTGTGAACCTTTTTTACATAGTGGTATAATAATACTCCTCTTCCAAGAGAAGGGATTTTGACCTGTTTGGTAACAATGATCAAAAAGGGAAGTCAAAATTTGCCCTATTCTTTTTCAAAACTTTTGGGGGATTTTGTCTGGGCCCATTGCAGCGATTTGTTTACTTGTTGGCTGTGTTGCAAACTCTGATTTGCTGAAAAGTTTAGTAAACATTTGTTGAAATCTGGGAATAGAGTGGACACATATTCAATCCATTCTGATGCAGGGAAGGGGTTAGTTGGTAAAGAACTTTTTAAGCCAGTGTGCATTGCAATGAGACTCCAGAACTGCCTTGAATTTCTATTCTTTATTTCTTGATGTAGGGTAATCTAAATCTTGTTGAGTACCTCCCTCTTTTGTTTAATGCAAATTCTCCTTCTTTTTTTCTATAATGTTAAAATGTCTTTATTGCTAATAACTGAGAAATCAATGTATTGGAGTTGGGTGAGTTTGTTTATGGCCACTGAAATTTCCCTTTCATGACGACTGTTTTTCTTGTTTTCTTTTTTGCTGTTTGGCCATATACTTCTGGGGGAAATCTTGTTTGTTGCTTTCAAGATTATATCCTCAAATGCAGTTATTGGGTTTTCCTCTTTGTTTTTATATAAGTTTGAGTCAATAGTCTTATCCTTTTGGTGAACTATGGGGCTGTGGGTCCCTTCTTATGTGTTTTGACTCTTTTGAGAGGTGCCTCCACCTCTGATGCAGAGTTTAACCAGGCAGCTACTGTGGTGGCTCCCGAAGCCTCATACTCAGCCTCAAAGCAAGGGTTACATCCATGGGCATTTGAGAATGATTCTGTCATCACCCCCTTCCAGTTTTTTTCAGTGGTCATAGGGGTAGGCTAGGGATCTTTAATCTGGGTGGAGGAGGGCACAAAGGTGAAAGCTACTGCCAGATGGTCTGACCACGCTGGAGGCAACACCGCTTGCACAGAAAACCTGGCATCATTTGGGAAAACCACATCAAGGGTATGTTCCACTATATGTGTGAGGGCTCTAACCAATTATAGAAGTTCAAGGGAGGACATAGTGTTGATCAATGCTCTGGAGACCATACACTTGGTTTACTCAAAGTGAAAGTTTCAGTCACCTGTTAGAGATGCCTTAATTTTAGTCATATATTGTTCAATCATATTTGCGAATTCAGTCAGGAACAAAGATCTGGGGCCTGAAGGGCTGTATGCTAAGATGCCAGAGAATGACTCAGTGGTATCACACAAGCTAGTACATTCCATAAGTAGTATTTCAGCTTATGCACAATGGCGAGGTCACCTCCAAGTCTGCCTACCCAGTCTGGGTGAAATGTATGCACAAAATATGTGAATTCTGTGTTATGCTAAATCAGGGACCTAGCATTGATTAGAAGGCCTTTAAGCTTCTCCTTGTGCGTATTAGTCTCCTGATTGACTACTCTTTCAGCTAAGGAGTTGTAATCATTAGTAGATGCTCCCTCCAAACCAAAACGGTAAGGCAACCTCAAGCCAAAATCAGGGCATGTACAGTTAGCATAGTGAAAAAGGTCATTAAAATCCAATAGTGTGCATAGAGGTAGCTTACTCTCATGGCTCAGAAGAAAATCTTTAGAGTAGCTCAAGGGGGAAGGTCTTTTTGATAAGGACCAGGGTACTGGTGTAGGCTGCAGTCCAGGCCGGACATAGATGGGCTTGCCTTTGTGAATCCTCAAGTCTTTCAGAGAACAGCTTCCATAGCGAAGAGACATTTCTCGAAGCTGTTGGATTATGCTTTTCTTTTTCATTATTTGGGTGTCTTATCCCTGTTTGCATAGCCCATGATCATGTTGTTTCTGGTTATCTTCTGCTAATTGCATGTTATTAATCTCAGTAGCTATATATTTTTGTGGAGACTCTAAATGTGCTTCTTGTTCAATAATATTTTTTTTAGTTAAAGATTTTAATGTTGCGGTTAAAAGTTCCAGATTGTTGTCTTAGTTTCTTGTGTTTTTTCAAGAAGTCACATCATTGATTCAAGGATTCTTTGGAGAGTATGCATTGCTTCAGATACATGAACATATTCTTTGGGGCGAAAAGAGTCATTCAGCGAGGGTTTGGATGAACAAGAAAGATCGTTACTGCAGTCTTTTCTCGGTACACTTTTAAAATATCTCAAGAATTGTCTTGCCATTCTATTCTTCTTTTCCTGGAATAACCTGCTTAAATCCATGTCAGGTGGTGTGAAGTCTAAGGTTAATTCTCTTATATGATTTTCTTTTGTTGTGGCATTGTTTATCCTATTTCCTTGACATTGAATATGTTTGGGTTTAGAGGATAGAGGCAGATTATTAAAGGAAGCATTCTCTGTATGTTGATTTATGAGATGCATCTGAAACCAAGGGTACGTCTGCCCCATTTTCTTTCCTTTTTCGGGATTGTTCTCCTGTTGGTATGACTTTCTGTTCAGGAAAAAATGTGGGGATAGTGTGGAGAAGACCTTCTAATGCACCAACATGGCATGATTTTTTCTTCCTTCATTTGCATTTATTGGTATAGGTTGCTTTTCATGAGGATAAAACGACTCCCACATTTTTTAACTGTCATTGCTCATGTCAAGTCAATACTTTTTCTTGCTATAGGTTAGGAATTAATACCAACACTGTTCAAACTTATTAAAATATAGAGATCAGTGCGGATCAAAGCTTACCATGCATTGTGTGAATACAATTGCTGCCTCCACCCACAGGGATTGATTATATTGACGAGGGGCTCTGTTCCTTGAGAGTCTTTCAGAGCAAAACTACTCTCCCCATCAGCGAGCTAGTCTCCCCAAAATAGGTTGATGATTTCCACCTTTCTTTTCATGAATGTAGAGGCAGAAGCAGCCTCAGAGCTCCTGCTGCCTGTTCTTTACCACTTGGAACTCTAGACTTCGGGGCTAGAGCAAGGATTGCACCTCAACTCCCTGGGGTGGAGCCTCACTCAACCGCAATCCAGAGTTCTTATCACATACTGACCCACTGCCTCACTGATTCCTCACTATTTCTGTTTTTCCCACTGATATAGCAAGAAATTGCCTCATTACCTTGGTCGACCTAGGGCCCATGGCACCACTGGAATGCCACAGACTCTTACATTTGTGCCATTGGTAAATGTATGCTGTACTGGCATCAATATTTGGTTTCAAGCTGGCAGTCTTTTTTCAGGAAGAAATCATCTCCTTGAGCTATACTTAAATGACATTGGACTACTCAGAACATGTGGCAGGTCCTGCTGCGCCCGTTCCTTTGACTAATATGCAGATCCCAGATGTGCGGTCACACATTCCTTTCCCAAACTCTAGGAGATGAGGTGTCAGAAAGAAGAATCCTAAATGGAAGATGGACTTCACCTCTTATAAGTTGTCCTAAAAATGTAATAACACTAAGTGCACAATCAACATACTCTAAAAGGTCCCACTCATTATCAGATGCCTTCTTTATATACAAAAACGGAATGTTAATCGCTAGCCAGAATATTTCAGGCTTTGACTATTTGAAGCATTTTTAAATGAGATTTAAAGCAAATACATTTTACTGAAGCTATGTTGCACTGCATTAAGCAATGAGTAATGTTGTAATAATGATGAAAAACATGTTGTCATAATGTTCCACAACATTTGGCTCAGCTGTGACACACAGAGCAAGGAATGCTAATACTTGTAAAGATTAATCAAGCACTAATATCCAAGTGGGTATTAACTGGGTCGAGTCAGAGAGGACTAATGTGAAGTCGAGGACCTTTTGACTCCCCCGGGTCAATATCTACCTGGGAGTGCCTTTTCCCTCGGATGCTTAAGAAATTAGAACCTACTATAATATGGGCTGGAATTTACAAAAATGTTTGTTAAGTAGTGTGCTTCTCATGGACTATTTAGGTGGAACGTTACAAGCAGTATAGGTGTTGTAAATATTTTGGTAAGAAGGTTCCACAATTTGTGTTCCATTGAAATGCATTTTGCACAAAGCTTTGAGTGCTTGATAATATGCCGCAGAAAAAGGTGCATATTGAAAGGGTGATATCAGATTTCAGTAATCATTTATTAGTGGTGATATGCTAATTTTAAGACTTGCAGTGAGTTTTATGGTGATTTCCCTATCTGCAAAATGCTGTCCCTCTGCTGGAATATGATTAACCATGTTTGAGAGAAAATTATTTTCTCACATGCATTTGTCATAGAAATGATGATAAGTGCCCCAGAAGCTAAAATGAGAACACATTTTCTATAATTTCACAAATGTCTTCCTCAGCCATGAAAGAAAAACTTCTGATATTCTTAGTAAAACATGTACCTCTCACATGAATACCAAACTGTCAGGGGGTTCCTCAGTGTATTACTGCTTCACCGCAGAGTTCCTGTAAGAAATCACCTTCAGAAGCAAACACAATCCTTGCCAGGGTGAACCCCTAGTTACTAAATTAATCTGAACTCAACCCCCTGCTAGCTATGGGACAAAGTAGAACGGCTTAACTTAGATGTAATATGAAAATTATATGTGCCATACTAATACAGTAATATAGTTAAACACAACACTATAAAACACCATAAACAACACAAATCCAATAAGGGGAACCAGAGATATTAATTTTTTAACAAAAATAAAGCCTAAGGTAGTCAGCTGGTAGACTGGGACCGAAGGGTGATTTGGGAATAGAAACCAGGTTCGATATGCTCAGGAGTTTTACCTTGGGACTTAGGGCTAGCTTTACTAACATTGAAAATACAGATTTCCTAATTGCGGTTCTCTCTGAATCACAGTTAAGAAATCAGTATTCCTAATGCATGTAACTCTTTTGAGTTTCATTAGTCATTCCTAGTGTGTCACAAATAGTCCTTCCTCCTGCAAATTAATGTGGTAGGTCACAACTTGAAACCCATTAGGAATCACAGCCGACCGTCACATCTGTGATTACTTTTTGATGAGAAAGGAAAACAGGATGCATTTAAACCGAAAGAAGTTCTCAAAAATATTTTTATTTTTATTTACATTCCCAAAGGGGAAGGGGTCCTTTGTGACCCCTTCCCCTTTGTGAATGGGTTACAACCAATTTTAAACTGGTGGTAAAGTATTACTGTTTTGCGACCGGAACTCGGTCGCAAAGGAGTAATGCATACCATACCAAATTGGTATTTGGAAGGGCCGCCCTTAACATGCCCCTTCCAAATACTCAATCTCAAATGCAAAATGCGATAGGGTAATAAGGTATTGAATTGCATTTTGGATTTTGTACATTTCAAAAAGCATTTTGCTGGTCGCAAACGGCCAAATTCTGCTGATCGGGCAATTTGCTGCAGACAAAAGTTTTGTACATCTAGACTCAAAAATTAAAATGGAAACTCCTCCGAGAGGCAAGGCAGCAAGATGTAGTCAAGGAGGGATCCAAAAGGTTGGAAATCCATCAGAGACAGGTCCTGGTGAAGCCATTGGTTTTTGTGGAAAATCTCTGAGCGGGAGAAATTCGAATTTGATGACCAATGAATGTCCCTTGCCAATCAAACAATTCTGGCACCTTCACCCAGTTAAGACCTCTTCATTTGTACGTAGTCAACTTTTGGGATCTTGGATTCTTCCAGAAGGCCAAGGCTTCAGGCTGTAACAACAGCCGGCTCTGCAAAATTGGACACCTTCTCTGCAATGTCCAGCTGAATCGGATTTGCTGCTGCAGAAAAGCTCAGATAGAGGAAATCTAAATCTTCAGTCGCAACAGCAATGTACTTTGGTTGAATCGGCCTGCAAGGTTTGTTCCAGTCCTCTGCAGGATTTTGGAGCCAAAACGGCCCAAGTTTTAAGTGGTGGCAGGAGAAGACCACCCACACCCATGTACAGGTTCCAGGACCTCAGGAACATCTCTTGGTGGTCATGACTCACTCCTCAGAGGCCACCAGCAGGGTCCAGGGCAGGTCCAGCTGAAACTGGCAAGCTGTGAATCTTCAGGAAAAGCCTCTTTTAGCTTTTTGTATCTTTATAGCTTGACTAGGAGGTCAGCTTCATAACCTTCAGAGTTCACTTTTTTATCCTGGGTACAGTAAAGGGCAGGTCCAGTCCTTCAGGTCTCAGATAGAAGGTTCAGTCCTCTTTGATCTTCCTCAGGTCCAGCAATGTTATGAGGAGAGTAATGGGGATGCCACATATATGCCTGTACCAGCTTGTGGGTGGGGATCGTTCCATCCTAAGCAATGGGGTAAAGAACCCAGAGGTTACCTTACACATTTTTGCAGCATTTCCTGCATGCCTTACTGTAAACATTTACACAGTATTCCTCTCTGCCTAAATCTAAGATGATAAAACCCTTTTCCCTTGTGCAAAGACTGTGTGCTCAACCCAGAAGTGTGGCCTGGGAAATAATCAACACCTCCTATGGTCACTTCAAGCCTGTTCTCGGGTAGCTCCCTCCATACTGGTATTGAAGCCTAGCTGACCAGGGGAACAAAGGAAGGAGCCAACAGAGGTGTCCTATGTAGGAAGGTGGAATCTGACTGCATGGTTGCCCCCAATTTTATCCTGGTGTTTTGATGGGGTTTGACTTAGTTTGGCTGGGAACCTGTTACTCAGGTCCCCAGCCTATCTGCTTTCTCAGTCATGGAAAGAGAGGCATACATGGTGACCAGTAATCTGAGGAAGCTGAGGCCAACTTTATTAGGGCCTCACTTCCCTACTCAGACACCTCACCAGCCTTTGTCTTTACCAAAACACACCACAGGTAGTGATTCCCCATGGTGGAGACCCTCTCATACCCTTAGGGTGAGGGATAACTTAGTGTACCATAAGACAGGGGTTAACCATGCATATTCAATGATCTTTATTCGGATATGCACTATCCATAAAAGTACGAACATTTCTCACATAATTAATCCTAAAACATTTACATTAATCCATCTTCTTTAAGTTTTAAGAACAGAGCTCAACTATAAAACAATACAGTGAAACATTGCAGAATTATCACGCATGTTCAATAGCAGCAACATATGCTAAAGTGCCAAAGTGCAAAATGCAAATATTTCAGAAGATAGCAGCAAGGATGGACAAATTATTAAGTCACATTAAAAAGCCCTCAGGTTCTATTATAAGCAAACCACATAAAACAATTTAATAATCATCACAAGATTATTACCAGTATTGCAAATAGCAGCATCGTGTGAGAAAGTGCCAATGTTCAAAGTGCAAAATAGGACTGAGAAAAATAGCAACAAAAAAGGACAAACTTATTAAATTCCATACATGGTGCTCCATACGTCCAGATATCGCTCATATAGTAGTAGTAGTACTTTATTCGAAAAAAAAACAAACACTTTTCCTCCCTTCCCTTCCAACCAAAAAGCATACACATCCTATACAACTAAAAACGAGACACCAATCCAGTCGTACGTTAAAAAGTGCATTCAATTTACGAAATTCATTAAAATAAGATATGCATTAAAAACAGGGTGCATAACCTCGTAAAAGCAACATGTCATAATTCATATAAACATCATTGAGGAGTTTGTTTTATCCTACGCATGCGGGTCTGCCAGGCACTGCCCAAAAATTTAGCTACCCCGCAAACCATGACTAGGGAAGACGTATCAGTAATAAAAGCCCGCAAGGCCATCTTGTGACACCTTAGACCCCACTCCCTACATATTGGTTTAAGCCATAACATTCTTGCACCCCTGTAAGCTGGACAAGCAAAGAGGAAGTGAGCCACAGACTCCTTAGGGGCTACACACCCAGGGCAAGATTTAGCTATAGAGCTTGAATTATTCCACCCAGCAGTAAATTCATTCACCGGGAGGGTCCCAAACCTTAGTTTTAGATAGAGGGATCTTTCCAGGGGTTTTTGTATGAAGTCAAGGAATGGTTCGAGTTTCCTTTCGGGTTTAAACTCTAAGAACCGCTCTGTAAGGGTGCCCCCTTTGCCTCTACATATAGCCTCCTCCTGTACCCAGTCCCAATATAGTTTCTTCATGACTTGCTTGGAGGGTGGTGATTGGCTAACCTATATTTCACTCAACCCTAATTTCAAGACCAGCTGTCTAAGTTTACTTAGCCACTTAATCTTGTTGCCCGAGTTGCGTAAAATTAGTTAATTTAAGACAGCCGCGTAGTTTGAGAGTTCTGGCGACCTCCTAAAACGAACCCAGAAGAGTAACGGGCGCAGGCAGACTATATCTTTTAATAGACGCCTACCCATATCTTGACATAGTGGTTTTACCGGGGTGGAGATGGGGAGTGACACCAATTCTCTCAAAAACTTGTTTTCTGAGCTCACCAGGTTGGTTACGTCCTCAAAGCCCCACAGCTCAGATCCATAAAGTGCCGAGGGCATTACTTGTCCTTCATACATAGAAAGAGCCGGGGCTACGGGTTTGCTCGTGGACTCTCGCTGTTCCCGCAGAATTGCTCCAGATACTCGTTTATGATTTAAAAGCATTTTGGCCAAATGATCCTTCCAATTCATCCGACTATTGACCCTTACACCCAAATAGTTGAATGAATCCACCAATTCCAGTAGGGTACCATTAAGGGAGACATTATTCTTAAATCTCTTTGCTGGCGAGAAGGCCATAAGCTTTGTTTTGGAAGTGATGATAGTAAGACCTCTATCCTCACAGAACGAGCTAAAGCGATCCAGCAGTTTTTGGAGGCCAGTCGGGGTTTTGGAGATCAGGAAGGTGTCATCCGCAAAGAGCAGGGTGGGTGTTTTTTCCCCCTCCAGGGACGGGGCGTTGGCTGGGTCCTCCCTCAAGTGGTCCACAACTCTGTTCACAAAAAGGGAGAAAAGAGTCGGCGCCATTACACATCCCTGGCGGACTCCTCTCCCCACGGCCACTCTCTCTGTCAACTGGCCCTGAGTACCCCATCTAATCCTTGCAAAATTCCCCTCATGCAATTTCCTAATTAATTCAAGGAGGGTAATAGGAAAGCCCATCTTTTGTAGAACATCCCATAATCTATAACGTGGGACCAGATCGAAAGCTGTTTTGAGATCTATAAACGCCAAGTACAAGCTGCCCTTCCCAATGGTCACAACCTTCCAGTAAATAGCAAAAAATCAAAAGATCCGATCCACCATTTCCACCTTCTGCCTAAAGCCCGCTTGAAAGTGGGAGAGAATGTTTTTTCCTTCTATCCACGACCCTACCCTGGATATGATGACCCTGCCAACCACCTTCTCTACCACGTCTATCAGGCTGATCGGTCTGTAGTTGGCAGGGTCGTCCCTCGCCCCCTTTTTGAACACTGTTACCACCTCAGCTCCCTTCCATGAGTCCGGGACTGGGTGGCCTCTTAAAATCAGGTTCATTATTAGGGAGATCAATTTAGCCCAGGTTACTGGGTCATTTAGAAGGAGATCCCCAGGTATCCCATAAGGACCTGCCGCTTTTCCCGGGATCAGATGTTTAATAGCCGTTTTAACCTCGTTAATGGAGAAGGGGTCCTCGGAAGCCATAAAAACTCTATCATCACTATCCATTATCAGAGATGGAGAGCTTGGCTCATCAACGCCACAGTACAGGTCATAGAAATGTGTGAACCATTGTTGTTCTGTTATATGGTTAGCGATGGGTTCCGATCTCCCTCTCCTGGCTTTGTTAATTAAGTCCCAGAATGTGCAGGAGTTCTTGCTCAGGGAAGCGATTTTAAGGTTCTGCCAGTGTTGTTCTTCCCAATCCCGTTTTGCTATCGCTAGTGAGGTCGCATAATCCCTCCTAGCCGCTCTAACTAGTGAAGGATTCTTTTTGAGCAGGGCTGTGGTTAACGCCTTCCTTTTGCCCCTACATTGAGCCGTATACCAGGGATTACTTGTTTTTACCTGAGTATGGTTCTGTCTAACACTACCTCCCTGTATAATAAAATATTGGCCCACTTTCTCTATCATGTTTTTATAAACTAGGGGAAATGAAAGGCCCTGTACACTTTCTTTTACAGCTGCAAGTTGCTCTAAGTCTGCAGTCATCTCTACTAAGTGCTCACTAATCTTATCTAGGATCCCTTCCTGGGATGAGACCCTCTCCCATTTCAACCGGCGATTAGAATTGTACGGGACAACCTCCTTAGTTTGCATTAGTGGGGCTTTATTTCTATTTTCCTTTTTTAATCCCCACCTTAACTTTGTGCAGAGGGGATTATAATCACTGTCCTGGGATGGTATTACCTCCATATCGATTAGTTCTCTCCAGAGGTTGACGTCAAGTAAAATATAATCTATTCTTGACGGGCCGTTAAGCCTATTAAAGGTCATTGCCCCATCTGGATCTGAGCTTGTTCTACCATTTAACGCTCTCAGGTTATGTTGCAGGGTCAGGGCATTGATCTGGATTGCCCTCGGAGACCATTTTCTGATTGGTGCTAATGTCAAGGTCGGAATAGACCATCTAGAATCTTCCTCCTCTATTCCCAGGGAGTCGTCTCTGGTTAAAGGTTCGAAGGTGCAATTAAAGTCACCTCCTACGATAGTTTTAGAAAACGGGGAGCTGCCACCTATTTCTAGCTCTAAGGCTGCTATTGTACTTAACATTTGATCCCCTGGAGACCCTCTTGAATAAACATTATATAGGTCTATCGTACAATTCATATCTTGCCCTTGGATTGAAAGATGTAAAATATCCTCGGTCCCTGATTTATGGACAGTGATATCCCAATTTAGTTCTATCTTGATCCAGACATGGAGTCCCCCTGCTGGCCTACCCTTCCCTGAACTTATTGCGGTGGTGAAAAAGGTTGAATACCCTGATTTATATATAGGAAGCAAACTCCATGTCTCTTGGAACATACAGATGTCAAATTTCTCAATGAAGATGTTCCAATCTGGTAAGCTCACCTTTTTTTGTAACCCAGCAATGTTCCAAGAGAGCAGTTGTACCACCTTCTGGGTCAATACCGGAACAACTGTTGTAACTCCCCTAATCCCATTCCTCCTACAAGGGTTTAGCTCGAAACTTTCTAAGCTATTCATTGTTTGCTTCTGAAGGGTGTTACTGCCTCCGATACCCGCCGATTGCCCTGTTAACATACTCCGTGCTCTACCTATTTGGGGTAAAGCGCTCTGCCACTCCGGGCGTCATTCAATCTGCTCCAACCCGCTATACCTGTTTCTTAGTGGAAAGTAAGAGAGTAAAGGGGAATATGGATGGTAAATCTCCCGGTGTGTGGTACCCTGATGTGTTTTAAATGGCAAAATATTCTGGCTCCCCTCCTGTCGGCTAGCTGAATCCTGCCCAGAACTCCGGTAGGGAGTAGGATAGAAATATGATAGGTGCAAGGGAAAGATTTGGGTGTTTGACCAAGGTAGCGACCTACTATAAATGTATTCTACCGCCCTGGTATTCCTAAAGTTGATTACTACACAGTTTCCCATTATGGTTTTAGGCCCAATCCCAATCCAATCTACCCTTCTTACACTCAATATTTCACCAGGAATGTTGGGAGGAAGAGGCCTATTCTTATTAAGCCATTGAACACATTTCTTTTTTAATTCGAAGTGATCCTCACTCTTCCCCTGACTTAAAGAGGGAACCCCCACAAGGACCACAACATATGGTAAAGATTCCGTCGGCAGGTCAAGAGTGGGCAAAGCTGGTAAGGTCCCCGCCTCCAAGCTATTTCTACTTCTTCCACTAGATCGAGGTTGGTGGTGCAATGTGTCTGGTCTATTTTGAATAGATCCCCTCAGGGCTGAGGATTTTCCCCCATCTACTATGCCCGCCCTAGTCGAAAGTAAGGCGGGATCAGGTGAAGGATTTGCGGGTACCAGAGCCGGTACGGCTGTTGTATTTCTGCCGGCTAATGGAATTATGGGATCGGGGATAAGAATAGATTTATCAATGCCAGAAATTCCTGGAAGACCGGACAATTGGGATTTCCCTGGGTCTGGGTTGTTAATCGTGGAGATCAATCTGTCAAGCCTAGATGTTAATGGCTTGAGATATGAGCCAATGATCTTTTAAATATGTGCTTCAAAATCGGATAGAAGGTGTGTGACCCAGACAGGAGTTCCCAAATTGTTCGAACAGGGACTAGCGGCAACATCCGCTGAAGATGATGGAACTTTAACCAGCTTTTTTTTTTTATTTTTATCTTTCTTTCTTCTCGAGCATGGTTTAGAAATGTTTCCAACTACGGGAAGTGAGAGTAAATTAGAGACCTCAGGGAGGTCAGTAACATCTTGTGAAATTTGTGCGCAGGGCAACTCAGCAAAGGAGCACATGAGAGAAGAGCTAAAATCAGGGAGGTTAACAGTGCCAGCAGAACAATCCCCAATCGACTGAAGGGGAGGGGCAGCCGGTGTGATAGACAATCGCCTTTCCGTATTCTGTATTGCAGATGCTACAACCCCGATTGTCTTCTGTCGCATCTTATCAATGGCAGTAAGGCTTGGGAGAGGTTGTGCCGTAGCAGCCTGGAGCCTGGTAATACGACAAGAAGAGGCAGGCTTTGACATTATGCCCTTATTACACAATGCTGAAATTAAGTTAACCAGACCCACATACACCAAGCTTGATGCTACCGCCCCAATAAACAAAGCAAAACCTGAAGACGAAGAACAGTGATTAGAGGTTCTCGGACCAGCTACGGGCAATTTTGATAGTTATATTATTGTGTCCTGGGTATAGAGAGTTGGAAGTACCTTTGCGGGTAAGGCAGTTCCACAAGACAGAATAAACAAGATTTCAAGGGGGTGGCCCAGCCCAGCCTCTTCCGGTCCCCGACGGCCACAGACGGTCCCGCCCTTGTCCCGGGCTTCTCCCGGCGCGTCCCGTGTGCGTCCTCGCGGGACGAGGGACCAGGCGGAGCTTTATGCGCCCCCTGGCGCGCTGTGATGATGCGACCTGCCCAATGGAATCCTGGGGCTTGTAGTCTGCAGCAGGCGACCGGCAGAGCCAAGCCCGGTAGGGTCACGTGGGCAGCACAAGGAAGCGGAGCGGAGCAAAGCCCTGCCACGAGGGGTGAAGGAAGAACAGGAACCCACAGGAGCCACGGAGCCACGGAGCAACTCCCGGCGATCAAGGTCACAGGTTCAGCAAAGGACTCGGCCTCAGGCGGAGCTTTATGCGCCCCCTGGCGCGCTGTGATGATGCGACCTGCCCAATGGAATCCTGAGGCTTGTAGTCTGCAGCAGGCGACCGGCAGAGCCAAGACCGGTAGGGTCACGTGGGCAGCACAAGGAAGCGGAGCGGAGCAAAGCCCTGCCATGAGGGGTGAAGGAAGAACAGGAACCCACAGGAGCCACGAAGCCACGGAGCAACTCCCAGCGATCAAGGTCACAGGTTCAGCAAAGGACTCGGCCTCAGGCGGAGCTTTATGCGCCCCCTGGCGCGCTGTGAGGATGTGACCTGCCCAATGGAATCCTGGGGCTTGTAGTCTGCAGCAGGCGACCGGTGGAGCCAAGCCCGGTAGGGTCACGTGGGCAGCACAAGGAAGCGGAGCGGAGCAAAGCCCTGCCACGAGGGGTGAAGGAAGAACAGGAACCCACAGGAGCCACGGAGCAACTCCTGGCGATCAAGGTCACAGGTTCAGCAAAGGACTCGGCCCCAGGCGGAGCTTTATGCGCCCCCTGGCGCGCTGTGATGATGCGACCTGCCCAATGGAACCCTGGGGCTTGTAGTCTGCAGCAGGCGACCGGCGGAGCCAAGCCCGGTAGGGTCACGTGGGCAGCACAAGGAAGCGGAGCGGAGCAAAGCCCTGCCACGAGGGGTGAAGGAAGAACAGGAACCCACAGGAGCCACGGAGCCACGGAGCCATGGAGCAACTCCCGGTGATCAAGGTTACAGGTTCAGCAAAGGACTCGGCCACAGGCGGAGCTTTATGCGCCCCCTGGCACGCTGTGATGATGCGACCTGCCCAATGGAATCCTGGGGCTTGTAGTCTGCAGCAGGCGACCGGCGGAGCCAAGCCCGGTAGGGTCACGTGGGCAGCACAAGGAAGCGGAGCGGAGCAAAGCCCTGCCACGAGGGGTGAAGGAAGAACAGGAACCCACAGGAGCCATGGACCCACGGAGCAACTCCCGGCGATCAAGGTCACAGGTTAACCATGCAAGTGCAGGTACTTCCTTATATGGTCACTTAGTCAATAAAGGCTCAACTGGCCAAGGTTAGCCTTATCTCCTTTCATTGGGGGGGAGGGGTTATGTAGAAAGGTGGAATCTGACAGCATGGTTGCCCCCACTTTTTTCCTGGTGTTTTGATGGGTTTTGACTTAGTTTGGCTGGGAACCTGCTAATCAGGTCCTCAGCCTGTCTGCTTTCTCATATAACTTGATTGCATGTACATTAGGTACACCACAGGTTGAATCCTGAGGTACCCTTGTGAGTCCCTAGTATATGGTACACTATGTACCCAGGGCATAGGTACCCCAGAGGACTACCAGGGGCTGAAGCATGTATTATGCCACACCTATGTAGCCACCCAAAATGACACCGGAGGTCTGCTACTGCAGCCTGGGTAAGGTGGTGCATGCACCCCTTACTGTGATATAGGTTACCTGTATAACTATATATATACACACATATAGACCTATAAGTCACTCCTATGGCAGGCCTAATCAATCCTGAAGGCAGAGTGCTTGGTTCTTATGTGAGAGGGTGCCCCTGCATGAACAGAGCCCCTCTGCAGCGTTTGGAGACCCTTCTCTGATGCTGTTTGTAGTGCAGCCTGACCATATACTCTTAAGTCCATGATAACCTCGTGGTAAGTGGTAAGTTTGGGATGGCTGCACAGAAACATGTCGTGTTTGGTGTCAAACGCTTTGGAATTCTACCCCCCCACCAGGTCTGGCGGCGTGGGTAGAATTTTACCCTTCGAGAGGGAGAGACATGTCCCCACTGGTATACCCGGTAGAAACTTAATAGAGCCCTGGTATCACAAAATATCTGGCCTCCTGCTGCTGACCGAAACTCCGGCAGGGGAGGCCTGGAAAATAGGTTTCCTGTCACAGGGAGGTGTAACCACCTCCTAGACAGGCTTATGTGTATTGGGGCTGGGTGGGAGCACTCTCTGAGTGCTTTGAAGTCCTGAACTGGGGGCACATTTGGCGTCCCTGTGCATAGTCCAGCTCAAACCTGTCCAGGGGCTACCAGCCCCTGCTCTGGTGCGAAACTGGACAAAGGAAATGGGTGTAGCCACCCCTCTTTCCAAACCCTCCCATAGGTGGGTCCCCAGAGCTAGTCCAACCCCTTCCTTAGGCATAAGTAAGGAACCTCTGTAACCAGAACTTTAGATATCCTTGGACAAAACTCTGAAGCTGAATCCTGGAACTTTGACGCTCTACTCAAGACTAGAGGACTGAAGAAAACTCCCTTGGGGTCAAGGAGTTACTCCCCTGCTTGGCAGGCACCAACAAAGCAATTGGCAGGTCTGTATTTCCAAAGCTCCTGCCGGACTCCGAAGAATTTTCAGCCCAGGAAGAGGATTTCAAGACATCTGACAGGCCAACCCGAGTCCCCAGCAAAGCTGAGACCCACAGCCCTAGTGAGTAGTGTGGAACCGGAACTCCTGGTCACCATGCACTTTTGCAAGTGCATTGACTTCTCAACGTTTCCTGTTGTTGTGCTTGGGCTGACTTGTAGCCCTCACCTCAAGCACTGAATCCCCTGAAGATTGTCAGTCTGGTCGTTCTGAGTGACCCGTGGGCTGCCATTTTGTGTTTTGTCTTGAGGTCCCTTTGCGATCCCTGGTCCGTTGACTGGTGGGTCCCTGAGGGGGTATCTTTGAATTTCCTTGGGCTTCTCTGGTTGCTCCAGATGTGCCCCGACTCCCTACCAAGTGGTGAGTGCCCCAGACCTTGTTGGTCTGCACCGAAGCATCTTTCTTGTTTCTGCATGGGTTGCTGTTGCCAAGACTTGTTGTGTCCAATCCGGGCACTGATGCTGCACCACTCAACATCCTTTGTGGGACAGCTAGAATCCAGCTCCTGGTCATCCTTGACACCTCCTGGTCCTCGTGGCTGAAGAGTCAAGCTTCACCTCCTTCACCTGAAATCACCCGACATCGGTGGGCATCTGCCTATCGCCTTCCTGGTCACTGGCTAGTGACCCAGACCGTGTCCCCTCTGCTTTCATGTTCTTCTCATCTTTGATCCAGGCTTGGATTGCTTCGGACACTTCGCATCTTCCCGGAAGCAGCACTTCTTCACCAGCTCCCAAATCGACGACGCTACCCGACACCAAAAGATACCTATGCACCCGGCTTCCCTGGGTGAGGTAACATGAGTACTCCGGTGGTCCCGTGGGTGTTGACCCTAGAACTTCCTAAGTCCAAGAGTGTTTGGTCCTGACTCAATTCTAAATGTCCCTAATCTTTAAAAGTCTAACTGCGACTTTCCCCATAGAAGCTAACGGGAGCTCGCGTCTGTCTCCACACACTGCACACGGCCCCCGTGGGTCCCCTGTGTCACTACCTTGGGTGGTTCCTTGGGGTCTCAGCAATTCTACAGGCTCTAGGTCTTGTGTCTAGTTAAGTCATGTGGTACTGTAAATTTCGTAACCATGTTGGTAGCACGGTCCTACCCTGTCGATTTTGGTATCAGCGAACCGCAAATGACTAATGCGGTATGTATGAGTGTTTTCGTCATGTTTCACCGATGAATTCACCGCGTTTACGATACTACATGTCGAACCCTCGGGTTCCATTTTAAAAGGGTAACCATTTTGTGGCTGCCCTCACATAGGCTGCGCATTGAGGCCATGCTTAGGCCTAAAGGACACGCAATCTTTCCATGACTTCTGTGTGACCTATGCAAACTGACTCCGCTGCCCGTGGTCAATCCTGCCCGGCCGGTTCCTTTTACTGCGGCCTTATGGGATTAGCATCAGGGCCCAACACATCATAAAGTCGTGTATCCCACGCGACTCCTGACTAATCCCTTTCACACCTCACTCTGTTTCCTACTTTATGGCTTGTTTTACGAGTAGGAGGTGTCTGTTTTATTGGCGTCTGCTGCTATCTGATGAGGGTTCTGAGCCTCGCTGGGTAAATAATTATGTGCCAACGGAGCTGAAATGTGGGATTATCATCATGACTGTGCTCTTTCTTTGAAGCGAAAATATGTGAACGACCACTTGTAAAAGAGGGGCGGTGTTGCCCAGAGCGTAATATTCTGTATATAAGAAAAGACTGGTTTTTGGTTAGGGGCAGTCTCCTGAGAACATACATCGTGTTGTACTTCTCGGATACGTGTGATTGGTCTGCAGCCAATAAAAACGATCTTTGACTTCACCTAGAAGACTCTGTGTTTCTGTGGTCCAAGACAGAAAGAACTCGAAGTCTTCGGGTGTGTCCCCTGGCACCGCTGGGTTGGTTCTGAAAAACCCAGTACTTCAGTTGGCATCCAACTCGGGGTGATTTCAGCGGTATCGGTCCAAGCCAGAGGTTCGTGAGCAGCTTCGTGTGAAAATTCTGGAGGAAGGCCGCCACTTCATCGACCCCTGTATGTCGACGTGGTCCGAAAGTCTTTGCTGCGAGGTTCCCCGCTTCCCGACGGCTACAAAGGACTGCTGCCCTGACTATCGCCCTGATAGTCTGATTTGGTAGAGCGAAACAAATTAACGAGTCTTCTGGTGACGTCATCGATACCTCAGTTAAGTATAAGTGGAGCGTCTCCCAGTCCTTAGTTTGGTTTGGTATCCCTTCGGGATCGCTTTGATTTGGAACTTGCAAGTGCCAAAGCCAAAGGACTCGTGTATTCACGAGACTATCGTATTCGATACTCCTTTGAAGTTTGAAACTAGACTAGTGAGCGAAGATGCCTGGTTCTAGTATATTTGGAAATTTTGTTTGGGTTGTAATAAGGACTCCCAATTAGAGGATTCGTGTCCGGTTCCTCCAATTGGAACTCCAACGTATGAGCTTTATGTGAAACATGGCGTGGGCCCCATTGCGTATAATGAAGTATGGATCCGATACACCAGGAAGGATGGTGTTTTAAAATAGCCCCAAATGGTAGTTTTGACACAGAAATCCTAGATAACTTAGAAGTTAAATTATTTAAAAAGAAAGCCCGGCCGGCGATGTTTGATTCTTTCCGCCTATGGCGAAAAGAAGCCAAACAGAAAGAAATTAAACTAGCGAAGAAAAATAAAAGAGAGAAAGGTATGTCGATAATGCAAGCAGCCTTACAGTTTAAAGATAATGAAGAAGAAGAAATGAATGAGCAGCTGCACAAGCAACGTAAACTAGTGATTGATAAATGTTACCCAGCTTTGCCGCCCCTTCAGCAAGATGCGTCAAAAGAAAAGGATAAAGATCCCCTAATATCACATTTGCTGAGTTCACCACCCCCGTATGTGCAGAGTGCTACGGCACCTCCGCAGCCTTTAAATGTACAGCCTTTAGTTAATTTGCCACAAGCCTTCCCGCAGCCGCCATCTCCCCCTCAGCCGGCTCCTATGCCTACGACTCAGCACTCTCAAGGGCCGCTGGTTTCGCTGCCTATCTCTTCTGCGCTCCCTGCGACTTTACCTAGTGCATCAGCTGCCTCCCTCGGCGCTATTCCCGATACGACCCCTGTACCTGTATCTGCACCCGTTTTTCTTCCCTCTGTCTTTCCCCCTGTTCTTGCCTCAACTTCTCCTTCTACACGACAACGAATAGCTAGTGCGGTCACTAGTTTTATGTCACCTCTCTTCGGGTCATCTAGTACGACCCCTGGTTCACAACGTACGCAGTTGCGTAGTCAACTGCCAGGTTCTGAAGAGAAAGAAGTATTAGACCGCATGGCACATAAATGGGTTGTTTTTCCTTCAAGATATGATGTGGAATCTGTTGTAAATGTTTTTCATCAATGGGAAGCACCAAAACAGAGATACGTTTTCGAGAAAATGTGTGAATTCCTCTGTGAGGAGTTGGAAGATCATGGTCTAGATTCAAGCCCGCAGGAGTTGTGTCATGTACGGTTCAATTTTAAGAAAGGCACGATTGTGGGACGCGATGTTGATAGAGCGGTTGCGACATTGTTGTCCTTCAGGAATGGGGATTGTCATCAGTTGTTGTTCGAACAGGAGTTCCCTGTAGGGAAAAAGGTAAAAGCGCGCCAATATCCGATGCGTGAGGTTCCTCCAGTTTGGAGACCTGGTGATTTAAATGCTAATCCACCTGTTCAGCCACATTTTCAGCGTGTTTGGGTACATGTGCCGTGGAAGCGAGGTGAAGCGATAGCGCTTAAGCAGACATTGCCTGACCCCCGTAAAATCCCTGCAGGATATTATAAGGGGTTATCACAAACCGCAGAATCGTGTGTCATGAATTTGGCAGACATTGATATGTTGTTCGGGAATGTTGTTCCGCAGCCTTTGTGGGGATTGATTCGTAATACAGATCATGCTGCAGAACTAGGTGGCACATGGGCTAATATCATTGCTACAGACACTAGACAAGTTGGTGGTGCGAAACCTGAGCCCTTAATAGCAGAGCTCCCTGGTAGAATTATTACCTACATGAAGACTTTAATGCTGGCGATGCGTGTGAATTGAGATACATTATCTGCATGCAAACAAAAGAAAGACGAAACAGTGTCTGATTTCTTCACCAGGTTTGAAGAAACATTTATTTCTTCATCAGCGCAAATACTGGCTACTGCACAGTATTACGAAAATAGGGATAAAGATGAGAAGGATAGAGCAGACAAGAAAACAAAAGAATTAAAGACGAAGGTTCTTTTACAGCAGGCTTACCCGCCACGTGGAGATCAGAATAACTATAAGCAAAATCAGAGTAACTATCAACAACCCCAACAGTTTCAGAGTAACATACAAAGGTTCGGGTATTCCCAACCGCGTGTTTCTGTGGGTCCCAATCAGTGTTCGTATTGCAAACAAGAAGGTCATTTTAAGTATAGTTGCCCTATATTGTTGCAGCGCACGAATAATGCTTATGGCGCGAGAGGTAGAGGTGGTCAGCAAGCTCCTAGGGGTAGAGGGCGTGGGAATGTTCCCCAGAACGCGTATCCTCTTCCGCCTCAAAATACGATGAACAGTTTTGATCAACAGGCCAATGTAACTGGTGGGACAGCTCAGTACTATAATAACGACTTTTATGCAGAAGATGGAAATGCGGAAGGTAATGATTACTAGAACAGCCGTAGACAAATAGAGGGAGTTGTTTCAGTGCCAGTGGATCAGAATGGACCGTATGTTAAGGTGACTACAGCGGGTGTGTCAGAGCCTTTTCTGTTGGATACTGGTGCTGCAAAGAGTTCAATTATGCACTCAAAACTCCCTGGCACGCCTTTGTCTGGCGAAATTAATGTTTCAGTAGGTTTTTCTGGCGCCCCGGTTAGGAACGCGATCTCTAGTCCTATGCCACTTTCTGTTGGACCCTGTGAGCTGAAAGCACCCCTTATCCTAACGACAGGATGTGGTGAAAACCTGTTAGGATTGGATTTGTTAAAGAGATTACATGCGACATTATATTGTTACCCCTCGGGAGTACAACTTACACTGGGTAGGGAAGTGACTTCTCCAATGTATTTGTCGAAGAATAAACTGCCAGCCGAGTTGTCGTCTCTTCCGGATGTCCTTTGGGCTACTGGTCCTAACGATGTGGGTCTCTTGGAAATACCGCCATATGTGGTCACTTTGAAAGCCAATGTTAAATTGCCACGCATTCCCCAGTACAAGATCTCTGATGAAGGTGAGAAAGCGTTATTAGCGATCATCTATGACTTGATTGAAAAGGATGTAATCGAAGAGACAAGAGGCAACGTTTTCAATAGTCCGGTTCTGCGTGTTTTAAAACGTACTGACCCTTCTCAGCCACCTGTTTACAGATTTTTGATCGATCTTAGAGAGGTCAATAAGATAGTTGTGCCACAGTTTCCAGTTGTCCCTGATATAACTGCCTTGTTAACTATGATCCCAGCTTCCGCTGCCTGGTTCTCAGTGATTGATTTAAAGAATGCTTTCTTTAGCATTCCGATTGCAGAGGAAAGCAGGGATATTTTTGGTTTTAGTTTAGGAGGTCGCAGCTTCCGCTTTAAACGCGCTCCGCAGGGCTACTGTGAAAGTTCATCAATATACAGTCAGGCTTTAAAGGCGCAGCTTGATACGATTGTCTTACCTAGTGGTGCTACCCTTATTCAGTATGTTGACGATTTATTAATCGCCGCAGATTCTGAGGATATTTGTAAAGAACCTACATTGTCATTGTTGCGTCATTTGTCTGCCTTTTATCACAAAGTGTCTCTCTCAAAACTACAATATTGTCGACAAGAAGTAACCTACTTAGGTCATCTCTTGTCGAAAGAGGGAAGGAAACTGACCCCAGAAAGAATTCAGGCCATTGCACAATTGAGCGTGCCAAGAACACAGAGAGAAGTGCGTGCTTTCTTGGGTATTACTTCCTACTGTAGGCGGTGGATCCCGAGTTTTTCTTTGCTGGCAAAACCTTTGATAGCATTAACATGCAAAGATACACCGAATCCCGTCCCATGGTCTGAAGAGTGCCAGGAAAGTTTTTCAGAATTGCGTAATGCATTATGTTCAGCTCCTGTATTGGGTACCCCCGACTACAGTAAACCTTTTACATTGTATGTTCACGAGAAAGAAGGTTGTGCGTTGTCGGTGTCTTTTGGAGACAGACAGCGTCCATGCGCGTATTTTTCGTCAACTTTGGATCCAGTAGCTAAGGCATTGCCAAGTTGCTTGAGGGCCACAGCGGCAGCAGCTGTGTCTATCCGACAGTCTGCTGTGTTAGTAATGAATAACACGTTGATTGTAATGGTTCCGCATCCAGTGGACACGTTGTTGAACAGGACCAAGACACAGCACTTAACTAGTGATCGATTGTCAGGTTATGAATTAACACTGTTAGCGAGTCATGTGCACATAAAGAGGTGCAACACGTTGAATCCAGCTACATTATTACCGATTTCAGCAGACACGGATGAGATTGAACAGCATGATTGTCTGTTCAGAACAGAAGAAGAAACAAAAGGGAGAGTGGATCTTAAAGATACTCCCCTGGTTGAGTGCGATGGTACTTTATGGGTGGATGGCTCGTGCTTCAAGCTTCCGAATGGTGATACGACTGCTGCATATGCTGTCACGACTTTGCACACGATTGTTGAAACTGCACGTATACCGCATAATTAGGCTCAAGCAGCAGAATTAATTGCACTTACAAGAGCATGCGTGTTGTCGAAAGGAATGAAAGTGAACATATATACTGACAGTCAGTATGCCTTTGGCGTGGCCCATAGTTTTGGGCGCTTGTGGAAAGAACGTGGGTTCCTGACTTCGCATGGAACTAAGATTCAGAATGGACAGTTGGTGAATGATCTCCTTGAATCACTGACCTTACCGTTACAAGTCGCGATTGTGAAATGCAGTGCACACAAGAAGATTGTTGATGATATTGGCCGTGGTAATGCGTTTGCTGACGAAATCGCGAAAGGAACAGCAAAAGATGTGACGAATCGAATGTATGTTACAGGCCCTGCAAGGTGGGTTGGTGATGTTGGAATGTGTGAAGACACGATAGAGAGCGTGAAGTCCCTTCAAGCTGAAGCCACAGAGAAAGAATTGAGCATGTGGAGAGAAAGTAAGGGAAAATTGGATGAAAATGGTTGTTGGATTGATTTGTCAGAGCACCGGCGATGGTTGTTACCTGATGCATATGTGCTTCCAGTGGTCACGATGGCACATGGAATGGCGCATATCAGTGTGAAAGGGATTTGTAAGTTGTTGGCTCCAGTATGGCAGAATGCTGGAATTCCCAAGTGTGCAGAGAATGTGGTCAAAAATTGCATGGTATGTTTGAAATACAATCCTGGTAGGGGAACCCCAACTCCAGCTGGTCATTTTGCGCCTCCAACGTATCCGTTTGAGGTTTTGCAGCTAGATTTCATCCACATGGAAAGGTGCAATAATTTGAAATATGTACTTGTTGTTGTCTGCGCTTTTTCAAGGTGGATAGAAGCATATCCCCTAAAAGACAATTCTGCCTTATCGACAGCTAAAGCCCTTGTCAAGGAATTTTTCCCTAGGTTTGGAATGCCAAGAATGGTATGGAGTGATAATGGGAGTGAATTTGTGGGACGAGTGATGAAGAATGTATGTGAGGGACTAGGTATAAGGCAGAAATTCCACGCTGCAAATCACCCCCAATCAGCTGGACTAGTAGAATGCTATAATGGCACATTGAAGCTCAAATTAGCCAAGATCCAAGCGAGTTCTTGTCTTAAATGGTCTGACGCTCTGCCCTTAGCACTCCTATCAACAAGATAGCTGTGCATTCACGAGTGGGACTTAGCCCCTACGAAATCGTGTTTGGCCGCCCGGCCAATATATGGGGAGTGCCAAGACCGACAAAATTCAGTGGGATCGAACATCCAGTACTGCTAGATTATTTGTATGAATTGACGGCTAAATTGCGTGTTTTACACCAACAGGTGCATGATACCCTGCCTCAGGTCTCTGAAGCTCCGGGACACCCCATCAATCCTGGATCATGGGTGCTGGTCAAAAATTTTCAGCGGACGACAAATGATGAGCCCCGCTGGACCGGCCCCCATCTCGTCCTTCTCTCGACGAGATCAGCTGTTCGAGTGAAGGGGAAAAAGAACTGGATTCACGGCATTCACTGCAAGAGAGTCCCTTTGCCTTTGCCTTACGACCAGTGGGTCCAGGAAGGGATCGCTGACTCAGATACTGAGAATGTGCCCCATTTTCTGCCGTTTAGTGATGCACGAGTAAAAGGAACGCTTTCTGTGAAGGAAAGCGATGACATTTTGCAAGAAACTGTGCCACCGTCAATTCAATTGGACACTACAGAGCCTGAACTCTTGTTTCAAGACCAAACAGTACCTACAAGAAGTCGGTACAATTTGAGGCCGAGAACTATGGACAAATAAAAATTATTTTTCTTTGATATTTTTGAGTAGTGCAACTCTCTCTTCCATCTGAGAAACTTTCTTATTTTTTGCTTTTTCGAACCGCCATCCGGGTTCAGCTGTAGGGCCGCGGTGCCAAGACTTTGGGGTACAAGCCAGAGACGTTAGGTCAACGGTCTGGTTGGTCTAGGGCGTTCCCTGGACTGACAGGTGTACTCCTTAGCAGAAGACACTCATCCGCCGCGGACAGCACGATTAGAGGATGGAGTTTTTCCAGATGAAGAGACCCGCTGAGGAAATAAATTTTAAGAACAGAATATGTAAAGTAATGAATAGCAAACGTTTTGTAATATTATGTCTGTTTGTCCTAGTTAGCATGATGATGTTTTCTATAGGTTATGTATTATTGTCTTTTCAAGTACCGTTTACACCCACTACACAGCCTATACCTCCTCCTACTGTTTCCTCACACTCTTTTCACCCTCTGCCTGAACACGAACAAGCTAGACGTGCTGAGTTCGTAAACAACTCGTTTATTCAACTCCTGCACCAGCACCAACTAGTTATGAATACGACAAATTGCTGGGTGTGTGGTTTGATGCCACATACCATTAATAAGGGTATCCCATACCTAGTGCTGCCGTTTAGCTATAATGGGTCATCATGGGCATTCCAGACTATGTTCCTTTTTGCGCTTGAAACCTACTCCCTGCGACCACCGCGTTCCACTAGACCTAGCACGAACAATAAGGCCTTGATGAAAGGAGTTGCTGATATGAGCAGAGATATCGATGCATATTCATCTATTCCCAAGGATGAGTTGCGAGCTTATGTGGGTTGGAACGCGACGCGGTATAGCATTAGTCTGGGCGAGAAACAGCGTAAAAGGTCATCCCCGATTTGGGTCGTACCCCACATAGGTCGGTTCTGTTTACAAGGTAATGGTCAGAATCCAAGAGCTCAATTAGGGAAGAGTGACTGTGCTGAAACGTACACTTTCCCATCACAGTTTTCCCCTGCGTTTTTGGCTGCCAAGGGTAAGTACCCAGTTTGTAATGATCGAGCATATACATGGTTGCCCCCAGATTTCTCGGGCACGTGTTATGTTGCAAATTTGCTACCGCCGACATTTACTGCCGCCTCTGATTATCACAAGACCAGAGTTGTGAGAGGCGTTGTTAGTAAGGAGGATACTGCCGGTCAGGAAGCGGGAGACTTTTTCCTGGGTTTCCTGCCGTTTTGGGGACCAATGGTCAATAGTAGGAACCTGAGACAACTGACTCGTGTAGTTGAAACCACTGTTAATGTAACGGCTGGTGCCCTTGGTAACTTGACAGCTGAGCTCCAAGCGGATCGCCTCATGATGTTGCAGAACCGTATGGTTCTAGATGTCATACTTGCAGACCGTGGTGGGGTATGCAAGGTTATCCAATCAAGCTGTTGTATTTTCATACCAGATAGCGCTCCGACAGTCTATCAAGCCATCTCCAAACTGCATAAGATTTCCGAATCCATTCATGTGGATAAAGGAGACTGGTCGATGACGGGGTGGTTCTGGGGACTGATATCAGCTTGGGGATGGAAGATTCTAATAGTCACTGGGACGATCTTAGCCATTCTTTTCCTGTTCTGTCTATGTATACAGTGTGCTCCTGTAATATGTAGCCTCTGTGTTACATCATGTGTAAGGAAACCTGTATCAAGGGACGAACTAAGCAATAGGATGATGCTACAGCAGCATCTTCATGACTTTATGAATATAGACCTGGACTCAGATTAGTATGAGTATAGTTATTGCCTATGTAAGGGCAAAAGGAGGGTCTGTGGTACTGTAAATTTCGGAACCATGTTGGTAGCACGGTCCTACCCTGTCGATTTTGGTATCAGCGAACCGCAAATGACTAATGCGGTATGTATGAGTGTTTTCGTCATGTTTCACCGATGAATTCACCGCGTACACGATACTACATGTCGAACCCTCGGGTTCCATTTTAAAAGGGTAACCATTTTGTGGTTGCCCTCACATAGGCTGCGCATTGAGGCCATGCTTAGGCCTAAAGGACACGCAATCTTTCCATGACTTCTGTGTGACCTATGCAAACTGACTCCGCTGCCCGTGGTCAGTCCTGCCCGGCCGGTTCCTTTTACTGCGGCCTTATGGGATTAGCATCAGGGCCCAACACATCATAAAGTCGTGTATCCCACGCGACTCCTGACTAATCCCTTTCACACCTGACTCTGTTTCCTACTTTATGGCTTGTTTTACGAGTAGGAGGTGTCCGTTTTATTGGGGTCTGCTGCTATCTGATGAGGGTTCTGAGCCTCGCTGGGTAAATAATTATGTGCCGACCGAGCTGAAATGTGGGATTATCATCATGACTGTGCTCTTTCTTTGAAGCGAAAATATGTGAACGACCACTTGTAAAAGAGGGGCGGTGTTGCCCAGAGCATAATATTCTGTATATAAGAAAAGACTGGTTTTTGGCTAGGGGCAGTCTCCTGAGAACATACATCGTGTTGTATTTCTCGGATACCTGTGATTGGACTGCAGCCAATAAAAACGATCTTAGACTTCCCCTAGAAGACTCTGTGTTTCTGTGGTCCAAGACAGGAAGAACTCGAAGTCTTCGGGTGTGTCCCCTGGCACCGCTGGGTTGGTTCTGAAAAACCCAGTACTTCAGTCATGGTTCTTATACCACTATTTTAGTATATGGTTTGGCTCGCGCCTTGGGCCTGACGTGTATTTGTGCTTATTACTGCGATATTTGAAGTGTAACTTATGTGTTTTGACCTCTAGACTCATAAAGAGTCTAGGAGGGTGTGTTGAGAAATAAATACATATATTTTATATATATACCTGGTGTGGTTATCTTTCATTTAGGCACTCAAGAGATTACTGGTAAAACAAGCTGCTTTACATTCCTTCAAGACTTAGCCTGAAGGCTGCTCTCCATAGCTACCACTAGGATAGCTTTCAATAAAGGTTGTCTTTAACCTATAACCAATAAGGGGTTGCTTGGACTGGTACAGGGTGCCCACTATAACTAGTGGACAGCATATACCAGGCCAACTTCTCACATCCTATATCACAGATAGAGAAGACCCTGTATGTCTGTGATAGAGGGGGCCCCTTTGAACTAAATTGAGTTCCTGAGCACTTCCAAGGTGGCCATTATTCATGAAGAACAAAAAACAACTCCACTAACCTAGGTCTTTGTCTTATGCTCTGAGAGCAGTTTACACACCTCAATCTGTCTGAGCACTCAGAGGATTGCAGCTGGAAGCTAATGCACATTAGGCAGCCTATAGGAGGGGACAATTTAACTTTTAAAACTTACCTTTTCACTAATATTCATTAAACATCCAACTTTATTAGTGAATTTGGATTTAAATAAATATTACAACACGTCTAAGAATGACATTTCTTGGAGTTTACAAGCTGAAAATGGCATTGTGAAATCTAATATTACATCCCAGAGTTGTTCTAAGGGATATCCAGCATTGTAACAGTAACAAGCATTGGCATAGCCAATAGGTCTCGCTTTTGAGACTTTATAAGTGTTTAGCCAGAGCTATTGGCTTTGGCTATGCCTTCCCATACCGGTGCAAACACCCCACAAGATGGGTGTTTTTAATTTGAGGTCTTCCTCTTCTGTGCTTACACTCCCTTTAGCTGCAATATCAAAAAAACTACTGGGCCACCACCTCAATCATATAGCATTCCGCAGAAAATGGACACATACTGAACCCAAAAGTTTTGCAAATATTACAAGTGCATATTCACATAATTTAAGCAAACCATCATATTTATTGTAAAAAGTGTGGATACGTTTTAAAAATGTATTAATTGTTTTAGCACAAAAGGTGGAAGCATGATGCATTTGCTAACAATGCATTGCTCTTCTACTTCAAAGTCAAATGAACAAACACACTTTTCAGAGCACACACACTCTCCCATAACACTTGAAAACTCAAGGTTGTCGAAAGGTTGCAAATAAAAAGGCAGAAAGAGCAACTGTATGACAACAGAGCATTCCTATTCTACCAAAGAAACCCCACAGGGCGTGTGTTTTGCATTTGAACTCTTCCTCCCCTGTACTAACCCCTTCATCTCATGAAAGACCTTCGGCACTACATCAATAACATTGCCTCTGTCTGACAACGCGCACATGCAAATCCTAATGACTTAACAAATACAACAAAATATAACAGTGTAAAAGGCAATATATCATAAAGTGGAAAGCAGTGCTGCAGCAACAGCAAAATATAAAGCAGCGCGGAGTGCTGTTTGGCTAATCAAAGTAAACAAGGAATTCAAGGAAAGCAGCATCCTGCGAGTGGTGCGTGTGAGAGCGAGCACCAGGCCATATGTTTTGAATTATCGCGCCCGTGTCTGGGCACGATAAATCAAATATATGGCGCCGTGCGGGTAACCGTAAGCAATAAGCCACACACGCACGAGCGTGTGTGTGGTGAGCTTTTTGAAGCCCTTACAATAAGTCTCGCAGAGCAGCGCATGCGTGCTGCTAGGTGAGACCTAAAAAAATGTCTTAGAGGAAGGGACCCCATCTATACTCATCACAGACAATGGTACTCAATTGGTTTCTCAGGACATGGAGTTTTTTCTTAATTCGAATTGTATTACCCATCATTACACTGCATTTTACTTTCCACAAGGCAATGGCATTGTGGCAAGGGCTAACAGAATTGTGAAGGGTGTGAATCAAATGGCTGATGTGGCAGGTCAGGATATCAAACGAGCAGTGCAAGATTTAGCTTGTGCCTACCACACTACGGAACAAGAAGCAACATTTAAATCGCATTTTGAGTTAATGAGAGGAAGGGTTCCAGGAACCAAAATGGAACCTTCTTGGATGAAAGAATGGGGAGTTAGAGGTGGTGCACAGGAAATTGACTTTAGGAAAGCAGATTTGGATTTCAAAGGTGCAGTAATTGGGTGAATATTCCTACTGGACGTGTGATGTCTGTCAAAATTTAAAGGACCATATAAGGTGGTGCGCGCATATACGTTTTATGTGGTCTGAGAGAATGGTGAATGGTGGGATCGCCGTAGCATTGCTTTGTATCAGAGCGATGGAGAGTATGTAGTGAAAAGGGAGAAGTGCAGTGGTTACATGTTGATAAAAGATGATGAGTTTGAGTCGGATCACTGACATAATATCGATTACCAAAATATCGACTACTTAAAATATCGTTGCAAAATTATCGACTACAATATTATCGACTCACCATACTTATTAAAGAAAGTACAAAAATATCGAGTACACAATATCGTCTTAACAAAATATCGTATATCATTATATCGAATTTAAAAATATCGTTAACAAAATTATCGTCTACTCTTAAATGACTATGTAAATGACAAAATTATCGAAACCAAAAATATAGACAACCAAAATATAGAATATTTCACAATATCGACTATGTAAAAAACTATGAAGAAAATATACTTTAAGCACAACACATACATTAACATTGTAATACATAATAAAACACGTAAATAACATTAAAATTTTCGTTCAAACACATACATTTAAAAATAAACATTCCATAAACAATATGAATACATTTCAATACATAAATAATTTTATAATTATTATACATGCATTAAACCACATTTAAAAATATCTTTAAAGCATTTAATACTACAAATAAACAATGACTTACTACTAATAAGTTGCAAATTAGCGTTTCCCTTACAAGGAAACAAACAGCCGGAAAAGAAAAAAACAATTAAGGTGGACCAATAACATGCTCACATTTCAAATTAAACCAATGAAATGAAGCTACTAATTAATTGCACACTATAAAAACACTACATTTCAACATCTCTTTCACACTACCAACTGAAAAGAAGAAATAAGACGAAACTCTACTCAACTGTTTCCTGAAAGAAGAATTACAATCCTAAAGAAAACTTAACAACTACAGAAAGTAAGTTAAACTCTATTTATAAAGCAACTAATCTAGAATGCTACAGCTGAAACTATTTCTATAAATGAATGTACCACACTTCATTTAATTACATTCATTTCGCCTCTCTAGATACCTTCTAAAAAGACAGAAATATTTTGGACATCCCCACAACTCTAATATTAATCAATGTAAGTATTGTTTTACTTTTTCCTACCCACCTACAACTATTAATTAAAAAAATAATTCTAAAAAATATTTATTCCTTATTTGTCTCCTCTACAGAAAACCACTGAACCATCCAAAACTACCTTCTACGCAATCACCTACTGCACCAAAGAAATAAGTAAGTATATAAACCTCAATCATTAAACAGCCTAAAATACGCAGCCAGAATGTTACTTTCCCCTTAAAACAGTAGCACATTCAAAAAAATGTATCCAACTATTAACACATTTCTTTCTATTATCAACAGAAAATCTATCTCCAAGATTAAACTGAAAGCTTGAAGTCAGCTAATTAACATCTTTCAACACATCAAATTATACTATGTAAGTATATTCACTAAAAAGTAAATATATTTAAAATATCTATAACATTGTTTATATTTACAACATATTTTTTCATCTCCCTTAGCATAATACAGAACAACATGACTGAAGGTGCTGAATTTATAACGTCTCAAAAAAATAAAATGTTGTTATGTTATATGGGTTATGTATATACACAAGAAAAACAAAGTGGTCTGAAAATGTTTTGGAAATGTAGCAAATACTACTCAAACAAATGCTATGGTAGAGCTATTACAAAAGAAACCACTGTTCTTTCTGTAAAAGAACATAATCACCCCCCCAATATTACAGAGATAGAAGTTAGAAATGCTCTTGAAAACATTAAAGAAGCAAGTACTAGCACTGATAAACCCACCACCCAAATACTCAAAGAACAATTAATAAAAATACCACACCATGCATCAGCACAATTACCCCCAATTGATAGTTTAAAAAGAACTATAGCTAGACAAAAAAAACTAACTACCAAAACTTTACCTACCCCTAAAACATTTGAAACAGTAATCATTCCCCCAGAATTAAGCATAACTCACAGTAATGAACCATTTATTTTTTTTGACAACAAATCTCCTGAGAAAAGAATAATTATGTTTGCTACTGCAAACAATTTAGTGAAATTACAACAATGTGACACTTGGATGATGGATGGAACTTTTAAAGTTTGTCCAAAACCATTTTACCAGCTGTACACAGTGCATGGATTGTACCAACATTCTAACATTCCATTCATCTATGCCCTCTTACCAAATAAACAGCAAACAACATACATAGAAATATTAACCAAAATTAAAGAAGAAACCAATAATTATTTCCCACAAAAAATAATTATTGATTTCGAATTAGCCATGATAAATTCAATACTCAAAAATTATCCACACACAGCAATCCAAGGTTGCTATTATCATTTTAACCAGAGTCTATGGAGACATCTGCAAAAGTCCACCCTAAGTGTACAATATGCTACAGATAGTACTTTTGCCTACCAGGTTAAAAAACTAATTGCACTAGCATACGTACCTGTAACAGATGTAGCAGAACACTATAATATTCTAATTGAAAGTCCCTATTACAAGAAGAACGAAGACAAATTAAGCCAACTCCTAGACTACTTTGAGGACACCTGGGTGGGAAGATTACATCGATCAGGACATAGAAGACAACCAAAGTTCCAAATTCCTTGGTGGAATGTATACCTGAGTACCTTAAATAAACAATCCAAAACAAACAATAGTGTTGAAGGATGGCATAATGCCTTCCAAGCAACTACAAGCAGAGGGAAACCTACCCTACAAAAACTCCTGGAATCTCTACAAAAAGAACAAAGCTACCAAGAATTACGGATGCAACAATCTGTTACTCAAATAGGTCCTAAATTAACTAAACAAACCAAACAAATGTTTGATCTACTACAAAGTCAAGTAAACCTATACCCATCAACAAGTGGCCTAGACTACCTATCACTAATAGCCAAAAGCATTTTATAATTAACATACACACAGCTAATAAATGAAATAGGTCAATACAATGAACAATTGCAATCATATATTAATACTATATTTTCCAAAATAATATATAATTGTCAGATACATTTCATTTTCATATAGGAAATATAAATGTACAATTAAATATTATTTCTGTAAATATAATATATATAACAATAAACTATAATAACATTTCCCACCCAAATTATAACAAAATATAACTTACCATTGATGTAGCCATACAAGATGAATTCCACCAAGTAAAACTCCTTCCATTTCTATGTCGATCCATAGTAATAATAAAAAATTTGCGCCACCAAAAATGAAAAAATCTACACATCCAATGTAAATCCATCCTCGACAAATCCCAAAACGTGAAACCCTCAAAAACCCGAAAAATAGGTCAAAATAGTAACAAACGCTCCTGGAAATCCAGGTGAAAAAAACAGTGTGATAACTTTATTAGTTTCATTAACTAAAACACACTGTAAAAAAAAAAAACAAATAACGTCTCTCTTTCCATCATAATATCCAAACCCTCAAAAACCCGAAAAGAAGTGAAAAATCAAAAGAAACGCTCCATGAAATCCCGTAAAAAGTTAAAAAGTGTGTTAACAATATTACTTAAATCAAGTAACACACACTTAAAAAAAAAAAAACGCGTCTTGGTCTTCGAAAAAACATCGATCAACATTTACCTGAAAAACAGAACAAAACATACCCACCCACACAATCACACCCAAATACATTTAATAAATACAATTACATCATTTCAAAACAACACATATTTATTCACAATATTTACTTCGAAAACTACGTCACAACCAGTAAACAACCAGACGTAACTAAATCATTACTAACACGTCAAAAACACCCAAAACATTTTAAATTATCTATCAATACACTATAAACATCCTAACTACCCTAAACATAAGTATTTAATAACACTTAATACTTAAAACACCCCTTACCTTGCTCAACGCGACGCAGCTTCCAACCGCGAGCTTCCTCAGTCCAAAATGACCCAAAATAACATGAAGCGGTTACAAAATAATCCCATTCAAATGAAAATCCCTACTTAAATCAGTGTAAATAAATTAAAACATTATAATCATATATAAATATAACATAAATGTATCAAAAAATTTTGAAAATTATTTTATAATAAACAATACCTTTAAAAATTATATTCATAATAATTATAAATACATTATTATTATGATTATAATACAGTAATTTTTTTTCACAACTGTACAAACTATAATAAAATGTTTATATTATTTAAAATTTATTTTCAAAATGTACATGTTGAAAAACAATTGTTTTCATATAATTATCAAATATAAAAATTAATAATATTAACATTTCCTACAATAATATTATTAATCATCATTAAAAATACATAGCATAAAAATATACTTTTTGTCATGTACTAATTATGTACAACAACAAAATAAAAATGAAACAATATTCTTCAGAAATTAAATATGCACTGATTTTTTTTATGTATATAGGCAACAAAAACATTATTATATGAATACTGTAAGAATATGTTTATTTGCAAACAATGTTAAAAAGTAATAAATGTTATGTATGTATTTTTGTAATTATCAATACTTCTGTTATAAAATGTGATAATATCAATACATTTTATTTTCCTTAAAACATTGCAAAAAGACACAAATGAATGCATATTTGCTGTATGTCTACTAATGTATACTCCATTCTGTAAATAAAAAAAAAAAATCTGTCTACTTTGTTCAACAAAAATAAAGCTTATATAAAAATATAAAATGTGTCATTGGATTTCATAATTTATAACTCTTACATATATAAAGTAGCTCATTTAATTGTTTAAAAATGTAAATAATCACATTTTTTTCCAACCTTAAATCCAAAAACATACTTCAATAACACAATACATATACATTCAGCACACTAACCCTATACAAATTACTATTCCCATTTCACCTACATTAAAGTTAGGAAAACTGCTGGACACTAACCCTATATAATTTACTATTCCCACTCCAGTTAACATAAAGTCAAGGAAGGTGCTGGACAGTAACCCTATATAATTTACTATTCCCACTCCAGTTAACATAAATTCTGAGAAGGTGGTGGACAGTAACCCTATATAATTTACTATTCCCACTCCAATTAACATAAAGTCAGAGAAGATGCTGGACACTAACCCTATATAATTTACTATTCCCACTCCAGTTAACATAAACCCAAGAAAGGTGCTGGACAGTAACCCTATATAATTTACTATTCCCACTCCAGTTAACATAAAGTCAGAAAAGGTGCTGGACACTAACCCCAAATAATTTACTATTCCCACTCCAGTTATCATAAACTCAGGGAAGATGCTGGACAGTAACCCTATATAATTTACTATTCCCACTCCAGTTAACATAAATTCTGAGAAGGTGGTGGACAGTAACCCTATATAATTTACTATTCCCACTCCAATTAACATAAAGTCAGAGAAGATGCTGGACACTAACCCTATATAATTTACTATTCCCACTCCAGTTAACATAAACCCAAGAAAGGTGCTGGACAGTAACCCTATATAATTTACTATTCCCACTCCAGTTAACATAAAGTCAGAAAAGGTGCTGGACACTAACCCCAAATAATTTACTATTCCCACTCCAGTTATCATAAACTCAGGGAAGATGCTGGACACTAACTGTATATAATTTACTATTCCCACTCCAGTTAAGATAAAGTCATGGAAGGTGGTGGACAGTAACCCTATATAATTTACTATTCCCACTCCAATTAACATAAATTCAGAGAATGTGCTGGACAGTAACCCTATATAATTTATTATTCCCACTCCAGTTAACATAAAGTCAAGGAAGGTGCTGGGCAGTAAACCTATATAATTTACTATTCCCACTCCAGTTAACATAAACTCAGGAAAGGTGCTGACCAGTAACCCTATATAATTTACTATTCCCACTCCAGTTAACATAAAGTCAAGGAAGGTGCTATATAGTAACCCTATATAATTTAATATTCCCACTCCAGTTAACATTAAGTCAGGAAAGGTGCTGGACAGTAACCCTATATAATTTACTATTCCAACTCCAGTTAACATAAACTCAAGAAAGGTGCTGGACAGTAACCCTATATAATTTACTATTCCCACTCCAGTTAACATAAAGTCAGGAAAGGTGCTGGACACTAACCCTAAATAATTTACTATTCCCACTCCAGTTAACATAAATTCTGAGAAGGTGCTGGACAGTAACCCTATCTAATTTACTATTCCCACTCCAGTTAACATAAACTCAGGGAAGGTGCTGGACACTAACCCAATTTAATTTAATATTCCCACTCCAGAAAGATCAAACTGAGACAAGGTACTGGTTATAACATCACTTAAAATATTAATAATCTACATTTATTAACTATGAGATATCATTTAAAAACTCTTAAATTTAACAATACTATAGTTACAATACCCACCCCTATCCCATATTAACCCTAATTCAAAAAAAAATATGTACAATATGTTTTCCATATAAATTGCAAATATACAATTATTATTATTATAATTTTTTTTTAAATTTTAGATTTCACAATATTTACTAATAAATTGATTTGTTTTATGATCTATGTTTACACTATTATTTTTAAAAATTAATACCCACCCTTCTCCCCTAATATACCCACATCCCACCCATAAATACAACATAAATATTGAAATTATAATTTCCAATGTAAATTATATAATTAGATTTTGACATAAAATGTTCACAAATTTAAATTATTCCCAATTATAAATTTATTTATTAATCTATAATTTTGTAATAATTATTAAAATACTATCCACACCCTTACACCCTAATAACCCAAATTCCCAAACATGAAACAAAAAAATAATTTCGTAATTATTTTGAAATTTTGTTTTAAACATTGTCAAAATTACATTCAAATTTTAACATTTATAATTCTTTAGTATTAATATTTATAACTTATTATCCAATTTTACAGTAATCTTTTTAATACACTCCCCGCCCTTATACACTAATAACACTATATCCCACTCATAAAACAAAATTAAAATTTCATTATAATTTCTAATTCTATAATTTCGAATTTATTTTGAAATTTTGAAATTTCGAAATCTTGAATATTAAATATTTTTACATTATTATCTGATTTTACTATAACATTTTTAAAACACTCCCCACCCTTCTCCCCTAATAACCCAACATCCCGCTCCTAAAAAATATATATAATTTCTTTTTTATTTTCTAAATTATAAATATTTAATTTAGAAATTTCATTACAATTTACTATTCATAATTATTTATTATTTAATATTTTTAAATTATTATCTAATTTTACACTAATATTTTTAAAACACTCCCCACCCTTATCCCCTAATAACCCAACATCCCGCTCCTAAAAAATATATATAATTTCTTTTTTATTTTCTAAATTATAAATATTTAATTTAGAAATTTCATTACAATTTACTATTCATAATTATTTATTATTTAATATTTTTAAATTATTATCTAATTTTACACTAATATTTTTAAAACACTCCCCACCCTTATCCCCTAATAACCCAACATCCCGCTCCTAAAAAATATATATAATTTCTTTTTTATTTTCTAAATTATAAATATTTAATTTAGAAATTTCATTTCAATTTACTATTCATAATTATTTATTCTTTAATATTTTTAAATTATTATCTGATTTTACACTAATATTTTTAAAACACTCCCCACCCTTATCCCCTAATAACCCAACATCCCGCTCCTAAAACATATCATACAATAAATTACTTGACACTATTAATTATATTTTAAACATTAATTAAGTATTTATACATATAATTAAACAATTTACTTATTCAATATACACTAAATACACATTTTAAACAATATATATATTATATTTCGATATTTCTAACATAACTATTCAATCGATATTATCTTCAAACGATATTACTACATCGATATTTCATACATCGATATTTTACTAAACACAAACAAAACGATATTACTTACCTCGATATTCTACACTTCGATATTAATGTTATCTCGATATTTTCACTTCGATATTCTTGTTGTTCGATATTATTTTTTCGATATTATGTCTATTTACCGTTTGAGTCTTGTTCATCAGAAGATAAGGTTAAAGAAGTTTAAACATCCTCGGTTCTCACGGAATAGACCACTGTTGGAGAGGAGTGCAGGTCGAGAGGTCCGAGGAGTGTAAGAGATTGCAGGTCGCCTATATACTTTAAAGATTTTGTAGGTTAATGATCTTTTCAGCATCTTGGTGTGAATAGAATTCATATTAAAGTTTTTGTTTAATTCTTCCAGCATTGTATATTGCTAGATATGTCTATCACCTGTTTGTTATTAGGTACCTTGTCGTATAATTATTCTTTTCTTTGCTGGTTTTATTCTTTCTTTCATTTCCTTACTTTCGAGTAGTTTCCCCTTCCTTTAGAGTCATAAAGCATTTTCTAGTTTTTGTTGAAAGTTTGTGTTTTTGCCTCGTACATAACTGGTCTATTGCCATGGTATAAGAAGCACCCTGTGACTGCGGGGTTCTAGAGTGGTTTTAACGGGGGGAACTTCAGAAGTGCGCAGTTGGTGACTGTCTGGCCTGGGGAAGTCCGCTCTTACCTGTGTCTCGGATTAAAGCCACTTCATTGTTTCATTCACTGCGTCCGTGTCATCATTTCACAAGTCTGTAAGGGGTGTAGGCTGAAGCCGCAGACCACTTTACCCTTCCCAGACAGACATTGAAGTGGAGCTGGTGAGAGAGTCGCGAGGAGCAGGTCACACAGACTCAAAAGCAGCTATAGATAAAAATACAATAAAAAATCACAAGGAATAATCGTGTCAGCATTCCGTTGAGGTCAAATTCTACTCCTGGGCAAAAAAAAATCAAAAATCAAAGCACCATGAAGTTGCTAACATGGTTGCTGATAGAGCACGTGGACTACAGCTCTACTGTATGTGACTGATCATGAAAACAAATGATTGTTTATTTGGGCCTTGAAAAGATTGTGTGACTTCTGGGTGAAGTAGTCAGTCTCCTCATACCCTGCTTTGTTAGCGTATGAAATAAAAACAAATACTAAATGTATTGTAAGGGGAGAGAATAGGGTGAACAACAAAGACTACCTTAGGAGCAGGCCTGAATTAGAATCCCAAGATTGGCACCTAGAAGCGATCATTTAATTCTGAAGAAATCACTCTATCTGTTAACCGTATATTCTGAATATATATAAATTGTCCCTTTAAAGAGACAGTAGAGGAAACAGGGTGCCTGACATGATGGTATCTTGATGCAACTGATGTGTGTAATGGCCTAAAATCAGCACCTTGTCAAATCCCTCCCCAAAAGGAGCATCACCTCTGCCTGTACGTGTCAGAGTCCTAAAAAGAGAGGAAGGTCTACAATGGCAAGAAGTTTTGCATAATTCTTTTTTGCTATACAGCCACTGAAATTCCAAGATGATAAAGCCATTTGTATAAAGCACATCAATAGCCACCTTTCAGTGTGGGTCTAAGACTGCAGCAAACAGGAGCAGGCTGCAGACCACCCACACAAAGGCAGGATTCAGTAAACTGCACCAGTACAGACCAGACAAGCGGCCGTTCGGCTGCGAAAGTGAAAGTAATCGCGGTAAAGCGCGGCGCGCGCGCCCGCGAACATGCACTGTAGCTTTAGGCTGGCCTGGTAGCACTTTTTGGAGCCCTCTCAATAAGTCTTGCCAGACCAGCGCATGTGCTGGGTCAGGCGAGACCTAAAAATAGCTTTAGGTGCTAGTCACTATGAGGACATGTTTATTATTAGTTTTCTACAATTTCTAGTTTTGAAAAACATACACCCTGCCATATAGATCAAACTGCCATCTTAGGGTTGACTTATTAATAGTTAAATAGAAGACGTAGACCTGTCAAGAGGGATTATTTTCACAGGATGGATTGCAGTTTAAAAACGGCTTCAACAACACTAAAATGGTAGACTTGAAGCCATATTTGCACTGCCACTTTTTTGGATGGCACAATAAGTGCTGCAGTCCGCTAGTGGCATTTTCATTACAATCCCTACGTAGACTTTGCACCATATACTAGCTACGCATTGCTAGGTTAAACATGCCCACGAGCATTATGCCAATTCAACCATGTCAAAAAGGGAACACAGCCACGTTACTACTGTTTCAGAGGAGTAAAGTATTCAGAGTTCTACATCCAGAAGAAACAGATAGGGAAAACAATTGCGGCAGGAGGAGGGGTATGCCAGGCGATAGATGGTAATTCCCTACAAATACAATGACCAATAAGAACGCTAGCATTCTCTCTTCATGACAGAAGTGTGTCATACCTGAACACCATGTTGCTGGTATAGGAACAGTAGAACGTAAATGAAGTTGTGTAGAAGAGGCTGCAATGAACACAATTCTGGGTTTTATTTTGTCATAGAAATTAGAGTTAGTATTCTTGAAGACTACAATGATGACACATTTTCTATAAATTCTCAAATATCTTCCTCATCCATGTCAGAAATAAGTCTGATGGGGTGAGTAAAACATGTACTTTCAACAGCAGCAGCAGTCTGCCAGTTGATTCCCCAGTGGTTAACAGTATGTCAGCATATATTTTTAATGAATAAATAGAGTGCAAGCACTCTATATTCATGAGGAAATGGACACCAAATTGTAGAAAAGGAAATTTTTGACCTAACATTTTTCCTATAGAGCAGGATGAAGTAAATGACAATTGAGATGCTAATGCAGATGTGAAACTATCCAGTTAAAAATCTGAGAGGGGAGACATGGGAGATATTCTCAATAACGTGTGATATCTACTGCAAAAGTACCTTAACGCAACTCTTCACATCACAGTTTATCACGGGAAAATAGCACCGTGTTAACGTAGTATTCCCAACACGGTGGTACCATGCGATAGACCCACCACAACGCTACAAATGAATGGGTTAAAATCAACGGGACGCTGCCAAAATGCAAAACACCAATGCGAAAAAAGCGGCGATGACGCAAATCGCGATACAGAAATCAGCAAAAACCAGCCACTGGCCTGCAATCCCCACGCGGTTCCTGGCCACAGCAACCTGTTCCTCTACTCTGACCGATGAGCCCCGTGTCGGCTCTGAACTTGATGAAGCGTTCACTAAGCAACTACGTCAACGCTCTTCATTTCTTACTTTACCTGCCATTAAGCGACGAACCTTCGGAGATTCCACGTTACCATTTCCTCTGTGAATTGGATTTATAAACGTTCAGGCTTGGTATTCAGACCCTCCCAAGTTAACCCGCGGACAGCACGGAACTGACTTCCCGACCCGAGGGGATTTCCTTTAAGAATTTAAGAGCCTCCATTTTAAAGCTCTATATTATACTTGCCCACAGGAACGTTCCAGTCAACTACCGTTTTCTTTATATCATATGGAACCTACATGAACTTAGAAGACTTATCCTATGACCGCCTCAGTCGCTCATATCTAAAGAACCCCAACGCAAGTGGTACTATCCTTTTCCCTTATTGCCATCTACCACTACCATCCTTGAAGCTTCCCATTTACCTGAGTTGGGCCCCCTGACATCAAAGAAAACGCCCTGAAGAAGGTGGCACCCCATTTTTATGGGTGATTGCACCGAAACGCGCGTCGGCGTGTCCCACTGCATTTGTCCTGACGCATCCCCCCCCCTATGAGCTAGCGGTGCCTGATCCTAGACACCCTTTCACCACGAGGAGATTTCCCCTCTGCTCACTGTTTTTGTCCCTCTACTTTTAATTAAGAGTCAATGTATGTTTTTACCATTTAAGGTTGATTGTGTATGAATGTATTGTATGCCTGATCATTTGATTGTTATTTAAATATACATTCACTCTTTTCTACCCCCGAAGGGGGCCCACTTTTTGATTACTATGTGTATTGTGTATTATCAATTATCATATGTGCATTCATTTTCTGTTTAGGAGCTATGTGTTAACCCACTGATTGAATTCGTTATCTTATATGATTTATATAAAAAAAACAATAATAAAAATATCATAAATCTTCTTTATCAACTGCCTGATGCCTTCTATGAGTGTGTGTTCCTCTCTTTATGGTGGCAAATTTGTTTATTTAATCAGAGAGATCTTCCTGATCCATTGATATATGTTTAGGTAGAGCATATTTTTCTTGAGTTGTTGATGAGCTTATTTTCCCCTTCGCTCTCCTTATTATCCTAATTGGGGTACCCCTGTTTCTAGTGGACACTGCAATCCCCACGCGACATGCAATAAAATGCACTACAAAAGTTGGAAAAAAACCACATACAAAAGCCAAACAACAGCGAAGCACAATGGAGGCAGCCGGAGCAAGTGCAGAGGACAACCAGAACCCCACAAGCCCCCCAGAGGACCAGCAGGGGACCTCGGGGTCAGGAAAGCGCAAGGAGAAGAAGAGTAGGAAGAAAAGGTTCAGTCCGCAGGAAAACAGGATCCTGATAATGGAGGTAATAGAACAACATCAACTACTGTTCCTCACCTCCACTGTGTCACTGGCAACTAAAAATGGAATATGTCTGACCATCGTGTAAAGGGTGAATGCAGTCGGAGTGCTGAAGAGGACAATGGAAGAGGTCAAGAGGCACTGGAATGATGTCAAGCGCAAAACCAAGCAGAAACTAGCAAACAACCGGAAGGTAGCAATGTAGACTGGAGGTGGGAGCCCAGTGCCACAGGAGGAGCTGGACGAGATGGAGGAAAGGTGCCCACAGTCATCAGTGTGGAGACGGTGGCATGAGTTGGGGGCCCGGACACTGTTCAACATGACCGGACACAACAGCAACAAGGTGAGTAACGACAAGGGACTGGGGGACAGGGGAGATGGGCACACTGGCACACATGCACAAGTAAGCATAGCACAGCTGCCGACAAACCATGCCCCAGACCCCCAACTTACACCAAGAGACCAATGCATCCAAGTATGCTACATCTCAGCAATGTATAAGCACAGAAATGAGAGGCACACCGCATGTAAGGTTTGATGGGCAGCCAAATCAGAGCTGCAGGGGCGACTCCCCCAAAATGTGGCACACACACATCACCTGCAGAGCACATCAACATCAACAACGATGTGGCACAATCCGCAACACGTCCACCACAGAACAGAGGATACAACTGGTGTCGCTTGTGTGCAAGAACTGGCCAATCACATGTGGCATAGCAGGGAAATGTGAGTTGACAATGTACAAACACACATCTGTGATGTTGTCGGAATGTCCACTTCCCCATATAGGCAGCTCCCCACAAACAGTCACAATGTACACTGTCATGCACAAAGCGACAACATACATGTGAAAACAATGTTAAACTGCATCTCCCCTTCACATTGCAGAGGTAAATTCAACACCTCCTGCGGAGCAGTCCAAACCTCTCTTCTCTGATGACGAAGAGGACCACGACACCTTTGACTATGACATCCTCCAACAGCTCGTGGACAGCCTCTGCAGCCCACTTCCAGGAGCAGGGCAGCCCAGCTGCTGCGAGGAGAACCCACCCCCTTCACAGAACACACAGCAGGCAGCACCCACCACCATGGCTGCCTCCCAGGACTCCCACGACGAACACATGGCCTTTTAACGCCGGGTGTTGGGGTGCCAGGAGAAGCTGGCAGAACAGGTGCAGGTGGTGTTCGACTGCATGGCATACAAACTAGATGCCATACGTGAGTGTTTAAGTCCCACCAGGGACCACTCACAGTCCCTAACGGACACCAACAGTCCACTCCATGCCCTCCAATGAACCATGGCTGACATCACCAGAGTCCTGACTCTGCGACAAGAATGACTGTCTAGTCAGAGTGGCTCCAGCAAGCTCGCCCAGGAGTTGGGACTCATGCGGAGGCTCATGGAGAACATGGAGCGGCTGCCATGGCTGCACACGAGCGAGAGGTAGCTAGGTCCCTCAATGCCATAACGACCCTCCTCATGGCATTGCTGCCACAAGGCCTGGCGCTAATGCATACTGCTGCTACCACTCCATCCACATCCCTGGCCCACACAGTGCTGGAGACAGAACACCACCACAACCACATGTGAGACACCTGAAACAGCAGAGGACGAAGAGGCGGATGAATCTGCCCTCGTGGTCAGAAGGAAGCGGTAGCATCCAAATATTTGCCAAATGGCCTGTTTCTGCTTGGTTCTGCCCTCTGCATCATCACCTTCCACTGTCCCCCGATGCACTCTGTGATACTCATCTTGGACCTCGACATGGACTGCCATATCCTGTTTGGTCACCAATGACACAGCTATCAGACTGCGGACTGGAATCCTCCTCTTCTGATGTACTTGTCATTCCCTGAAGGACTCTGGCTGGCCCTACCTCGAGCTGTCAATATGGTGTAGGGTTTGCATGGCCCTGTACTGCTCCAGCTACGACACTCCATTGAATATTCATTAAACATTAATTATCACACGGATGTGTCATGTCTATGATCTTGCAAGTGTGGAGGTATGAATGAATGTATGGTCAATGATTCCCCCTTACGCCCATGTTGGTCATGTTGTGGGACGTGGGTGACAGGATGATACATTGAAGATTGCATTCCGGGTGGTGCCGACACTAGAACGGAGACACACACATTAGTCACTCCCCTGTCCAGCCCAGAACGGAAGCACGCACACAGCCCCGGGGTCATTGTTCACACCCTTACGTTGGACTGGCATGCACCAGGCCAGCCCACTCCACTTACGCTCACAGGGGGGATGACAATGCTACATGCCCCAGGTCTTCCCTGTAGGGATCTGCTGCTCAGAGGTCTAGTTGTCAGCATGCCACAGCCACTCCCTCATGGCTGGTTCACACCCACACCACACCCATTCAGCACCAGCGTCACAGGACTTGTGACCCTGCCAATAAAAAGGGCCTGGTGCACGTGCTGGATGCCATTTCCACTCTGTCACTGGGTTTCTCTGTGTGGGTATCCTCTCTGACTGAGGGCCCAGGGTCCTGCCACAGCACATTGCACAGTGCCGGGGGTGACATGATGGCGTACGCACCACGGGACTCAATCATTAAGGTTGCATGGCTTGCGGTGCACAGACTTTGTGACACCAGATACACTGCGGCAGGCACAGGCACCCGCCATGGGACGGTGTCTTTCGGTTAACTGAGGTAGGGGCTCCGTAACTGCTGAGCAGGTGTGCAACCTGCAATAATGCACCATCCAGGTGGTCTGGAATGGGGGCATTGATGTGAGCTCTGCTGGACCGCAGTGTAGGCCTGAGCCAGCAGGCAGTGCGGGCCTACCGCCACGTAGTGTCGCCTCGCAGTTCACAGAGTTAGTGGCACCTCTAGTGCTGAGCGGGTATGAGGCCGGGTGCACTGATATGTTCTCTGCCATAGCGAAATCAAGACCCAGAATCAAGTGTGTGACCTGGTGGCCCGTGGTGCGGAACTGCATGATGTGGAGGATGCCATGGTCACGGACCCCGGGCTTGGTGCTCCCAGCAGCACGTGGTGGGCCCTCTTGGAGACACGTCGGTGGCAGAAGGTGAGCACTGAGGCCTGGTTGAACAGGGGCGGGCAAACACCGCTGGGTGGCTGGAGGGGCTGGGGTGCAGCAGCCTGTGTGCGCACAGGCGGGCAAGTGCGGATGGGGTGTGCTACTGTATGGACTCTGCCATTCATGTCTCTGGCAACTGTTTCAGACGAGGGACCTGGGGGACTGCAGTGTGTACCGGCACGTGGTTGGAGACACACCGGTGGCTGCAGGTGAGCAGTGAGGCTTGGGTCTGCAGTGTCGGAACTCTCTCTCCCTCTCTTTCTCTCTCTCTCTCTCTCTCTTTCTCTCTCCCTCTCTCCCTCTCTTTCTCTCTCCCTCTCTCTCTCATTCTCTCTCTCTCTCCCTCTCTTTCCCTCTCCCTCTATCTCTCTCTTTCTCTCTACCTCTCTTTCTCTCTCCCCCTCTCTCTCTCTCTTTCGCTCTCTCTATCTATTTCTTTCTCTCTCCCTCTTTTTCTCTCTCCCTCTCTCTCTCTTGCTCTCTCTCCCCCTGTCTTTCCCTCTCCCCCTGTCTCTCTATTTCTCTCTCCCTCTCTTTCTCTCTCCCCTCTGCCCCCCCTCTCTCTCTCTCTTTCGCTCTCTCTGTACTTTGATTGGCTCATAACACACCTTCTTATCTGTATTTCTGTATTGCAGACTGTGACTTACAGAATGCCCAGAGAAGACCCGCCGTGCCTCTACAAGAGTGTTGTTTTTTATTTGATCTGCAATAAAGTTTTTATTTGGATTATATGATTTGGATGTATGATTTCCATATTTCTGGCCGCACCTGTATGTTAGGTGTTGTGATTGTGCGACTTCAGGGGATTTGTTTGGTTCATGGTTTCGTGGTGTTGATGTGCATTCTCTTTGTTGAAAGGGAGGGGGGCGGGTGCTGGGGTCAGAGGGGTGGTGGCGGTGGGTGTTCTTGCCCTATTGGGGCTCCGGGCTGCATGTTCAATTGCTCGTGGGCATCTGTTGTTCTTCATGTTTGGCTATGGGCTGTGCTCCCTTGGCTGCTGCCGGCTGTTGTCCAACTTTACACCAGGTCAGAGCAGGTGTTAGTTTCCTGCTGCTAACCTGCCTTATCGCCTATTTTGTTATTTTATCGCCGATTTGCCTGGTCGTTGAGAATGTTTTGGAGTGGTGTTGTCGCGGCTTTTTGCTCGGGAACGCCTACTCTGTATCTCATTAGCGATGGTTGCCGGGGTCATCTGTGGCGATGTTTTTTGAGGATGATATCGCCGGAAAAGTGGTGATGTTGGCTGTTTGCACCAGCTTGTGAATGAGGCAATGAATTTATCGCGACTTTGGCTGCGATATAGTGCCGATAACTCGGCGATAGCTCCTTGAGAATATGCCCCATAGATTTTTAGCCTTCATGACATAATATATTTTCAGACGACTAATTATAAGGGAGAGTCATACGTTTAGCATCCTCTTTCCATACCTGTTTCTCTTAGTCTATCCATTTTCTCTCTCACTTAATATCTCCTTGAGTTTAAAATAGGAATACTTTGATAGATTCAAAAGGGTTTTTAATGCAGACTGAACTCATATAGAAAATGAATACATTTGTGTTGTAGTTATGATATGTATAAAAATGCATAGAGTGCGTTAATACCCACTCAAGGGTGTCCAAGTGCTAACCAACACTGATATTGAAAAGAAGAGGGTTCTTCTAGAAACTTTAGTGTCTACTTTTATTTATTAAGTACAAAATACACGCCACAAACACATCACGTGCACGATCTGCCTGACCAGCAACTGCCGGTCCTGGAACTCCCCCACTCAACATTTTCTTATTCTAACATTCCCCACAATAGCATTCTACAACCCAACAGATATGCATTAGAAGTAAAAGACAACTGTATAAAATGGCTGCCCTTAAATTGATTTTAAAGGGAAAGTAGCTCAGCTCTAATGTGATTGAAAGAGCGAGTTCATTCTATGTCTTAGGGCCAAGAACAAAAAGGCACAGTCCCCATGTTTTCTCCTGGGAAAAGTTATCAGAGAAGCCTCCACCAAACTTAAACAATGCCTCGTACTTTAAGGAACAATCATATTGAAAAGGTAGTTTAAACCCTTTTCATTCACAGTTTGATGAACAAAACACAGAGACTTAAAATTATCCTCTTCTGGCTAGGAGGCCAATGGCATGGCTTTGATGGAGGGGTTATATGAGATTTTCTTGAAATGTTCAAGAAAAGCTTTGCAGCAGAATAATGAGCCATCCGAAGTTGGAACATCAAGCCTGTGATAGAAGCAAGTTATAGGGAATTACCAAAAATGACTCTTGATATAAATAGGGTATGATTGACAGTTTTCCGAATTGCCAGTGGTAAAAGCTGAACCATGTTATGTAGCATTCTCATAAATGCAAAACAGATTCCTAGCATTTTTAAGTAATTGAGTGGACATTGTTATACTGCCGTCAGTCATGGTCTCCAATTTTTTTGCATGGTTTACTGGAGTAGAAGACAGACATAATTCAATACGCTACCAGTCTTCGGTCCACAAAGCTTTTTTTTCCCTATATGGGGACTTTGGTTTTGCCTGAATTCTGTTGAAGACAAATATCGTCGATGATGTAAGTTGTCACTGCCCTCCTACATGCTCTGAAGATGTGAGGCAAGTTGTTTACTATATGGTGGGGTTGTGCGACCTCACCGTGTAATAAAGGCACAAATCTGTATCAGGTCCAGTCGAGATTGTTGATAAAACATTTAGCTCAGTCCTGGGTCGTTGTGGCTCAGAGCAGTCATGCTTTATCAAAGGGATTATTGTAAAGCATTAGGAACTGAGCAACAGGAATTCTCCAGAGGGTTTTTAAAGAAATATTAAATCACAGCTTTTCGCATAGTACAATAAACCATTGTAATCTATTGTAGCTCAAGTTTTAGGGTTAGCCACGACAAGTGACTTAAAAAGGACTATGAAGTCAATTTTTTCAATTCAAAATTCCTTTATTCGATATGTAAAACATTATCATAAAAGTACAATAAAAAATCACATTAAAACGTCATGAATGACATAAAATTTTAAAAAGAGTGATAGTGAACATATTAGATTCATTTGGTGGGGAGAGAAAGTATATGGCATAAAAAGGGCATTTTAATCTTTTATGGCTGCATGGAAGCCCTGGTTATTACGATCTTTTTCAAATAAAAAGATACCACTGCGACAGCTAATGAGCTATCTAATGCTTTCCTTTTAAGATAGGCTGCCCTGCAGGAACGTAATCCCCAGGATTTGAGCAACGGTTTTAGGTAGGTGATCCTTGACAGTTGATAAAACTTACAAAATAAAATGCAATGAATATTGGTCTGTGATGACAGGCCGTCACATGGGCATTTCTCCAAATTTCTCGACCAACAGTTCTGGTTAGGAAATGTCAACAGTCTGAAAAAGGTATCGGTGCGTAAACGAGTCACAAGCATACGAGAAAATGGGGAAGGAATTAAAGAAAGATAATTTTGCATCCCTTCAACAGTAGTGGAGAGTTGGTACTCCAACACAGTATGCTTAGAATTTTCAATGATCCAACGTCGATTGGCCAGATGGTTAATGACCAATCGTTTTAACGCAAAAGGCCTGGTTAGTCCTTTTTTTATGTTGAGTAAACGCACGTAAGCACGTCAGTTACGTTAAAGCCCACACTACGCGGTAACTCAGAGCCATCACCTCACCGACGGTAGACTCCTCAGCGTATAGACACGCCAGTTTCGCAGCATCGGCAAGACCTTAATATAACTAGCGACCTTAATATAACTAGCAACTGTATAAATTGGGCACTTCAGACGTTTATCGCAATTTAGAACTGTTGCTTCACCCCGCTGGTTTATAGTACCGATACAACTTTGACAATACGAGTCACTATAGAAGCCGGGCACTGTAGAGCTTTTTCAGAATAATTAATCACGACGGCAAATCTTCGTTGAACACCATATCACTATAAACACAGTACTTAGCACATTTATATCACACTTTGCACCATTTATGTATCTCAAGGCACCCCTTTATAGTTCACACCGCAAACATCACCACCTATCTGGTTAACCATACGCGATTATAACAGTGCACCATGTAATTCGTTCTTGTATCATTATACATAGATTAATTTTTGTTTCTAGATGTTCCCTGATGAAGGCAATATGCCGAAATGCATTGGAACGCTGATCAATACGATGTTTTGAAACAAACATTTATGTTGCATTTTGGTAAATGAAGTTCCTCCCGGAATATTGGGGATATGAATGTGAATAAAGAAAAAAAATTTTTTTTGAACATCAAGCAAGCAAACGAGTAATATACTTATTTACAACCAAGATAAGCTAATTCAGCCACAGACCAGTGCCCAGGGAGACACCCCACAGAGGTGGGGTTGCGACTTCATTTTGACTAATCCACACTCTTTAGCAGGGAGTGATACCCAGGAGCACGGCACAGATTTACGAACACTACTTGTAAACCACGCAGTGCACAATTGACCCCCATGAGGTTTAGATAATAACTCTGCCACAAGAGTAAAAACTTGGGAAGAGATAAAGTTGGAAGTCATATTTTGTAGCTAGAAGGCTTTTAACTTTTTTCACCTCAAACACTGTTTAAAGTCTGGTAAAGCAACTCCAACAAACTAAGGAATCAAGATTTGACTGTGTCCCTATTGGTAGTAAACACAAGGAGATGATGGACAGAGCACTGAAACCTTTCATACACTCACCCCAAGTCACAGATCTGGGTTGAATCCATCATCCACCAGTTTAGATCCAGCTATAGGCAAATCAGTCTTGACCCTGTGCCTCATGGGAACAGTCCACCCCGAACTGCCAAGCCAGGTCTTCCCTTGACCAGAAACAGGCATACTGGGATTGGTTTCTGGGTAACACCCCTCATCATCCACGCTAACTTGCATCTAGTGGCAAAGTGAGTAAGGGACCCACGTCTGGGCATACCCTGCCAACTTAGGGCAAACAAAGCAAACACAAGGAGATGATGGACAGAGCGCTGAAACTTTTCAGACACTGACTCCCAGTCAAAGATCTGGGTTGAGTTCATCATCCTTCTTCAGCTCACTTCGCTACCCCAGTTCAGACCCAGCTATATTCAAATCAGTCTCGACCCTGTGCCTTATGGGCACAGTCCAGACCAAACTGCCCAGCCAGGTCTTCTCTGGGTTGAATCCGAAAAAGGCAAATGTTGGCCAGAATAGTTGGCAGAGTGAATGCTGGCACAAACAAAAATTAGAAAGAATTAGAATGACCTGTGGGAGGGTGAATTCCCTGGCTTACAAGCGTCACATGGAAGCCAACAGGACTGGTTGTGGTCTCCCAGCCTAAATACCATTCATGCACCGGGAAGAGAAGGTCTTGCAGATCCCACATACTGAAGGCTTGACAAAAATACAATGGTGGAGTGGAGTTTGTTAATTTACACATATTTTCCACAGGTATGTTCCAGTAACAATTTTTCAAGTGATGGGAAGTTGTAGTTGAATTGACTACAACTACCATGGTGCCCTATTCCTCAAAAGACTATTGCTATGTAATGTTGCTAAATCTCTATTTCAAACAGATTTCAACATCTGGTAAAGTGTCATGCATTGATCAATCCCTATTCAATGCTCTCTACTGAAAAATGCTTGTGTTGTTTTCTGAATGTTGCCCTGTTCTTCTCAACAATTGTATTGTTGCCATGACTTTCACTATTCAAACTGTGTTGACACAAAAGTAGTTGAAATGTCTGTGTTGCAGTCAGCGAGGCCTTGCAATTGTCAATTACACATTTCACCTCTTCACTGTGATGGGCTGAATGTTTAGAAGATGTTAGGTATACTCCTTTATCGCTTCATGAATATTTCAGGACATCTTTTTACATGCTGATTTGAAGTTGTACTGTTTGAGGTTGATAACAGTTAGGGTAATATGTGCAATACCCCTGAAGCTATCATCACAACAATATCTACCTATTTTCTCTTCTACATATCTACATTGTTCATCTCTAACGGTTTGAATGTACAATACACACTTTAAGAATGCTCTCCATTTTTCAATAGGTCAAACTGGCCGAGCACGTGGGCCCATCGAGCAACTGAATAAATCCCCACTCCAGCCCAGGATCAAGCATTCACTGATATGGAGCAGCTTAAGGAACCTGGTACATCTGGTCAGTCAGGGCACACAGCTCCAGTGACACTCCCTGCACCCACACTGAAATCCTCCACCCCAGCTGTGACACCTCAGCAACCCGAAGAATCCACTTCCTACGCTCCTCCCACTGTGACACCAATCATGTGTCCCAAAGTCATAGGTGATGTTGAGACCATACCACCACTAGATCCAGCTTACCTTGGACTCAGTCAGATTGGGCACAATGGGACAAGGAACAAGATAGTGGGGATTACGAGTCGCTGGAGAGTGTTCGTGGGCCAGCATACTGAGTCCACTGGGGCCACTCGCAGCCAGACACCATCAACCAAGTCTTGGGAGCTTACCATCAGTCCCAAAAACATGATGGGCCAGGTACTCACTGAGCTCTGGAAGATGAAACAGCTGCAGAGGGAGCACAACCACCAGAGAGCAGCCCATAACTCAACTATGGCGTTCCTGATTGGGGTGCTGCAGGACATTTACACACACATGTGCAGGGCTTTCTCAGCACCATCCACCCCTTCCTGCAGTCCAACAACCATCTGTGCCATCTTCATTGGCCACGGCCACAAGAAGAGAGGACCTGCCACCAGGAAAACTACCTGAAACGCCCCCTAACCTTTTAGCTGTGGAGCTCTGCTCCCGGCTAAGGGAATGTCCATCCAGATCAAAAGAAGTTGAGGATGGCAAGACCTCCAGCAAGAAACCTCTACACTAATTTCCTCCTGTTTGTGTCTACCATTCACACTGTTGACTATTTCTAGGCTCATATGCCTTTCTGATTCCAGTAGTATTTTGGACATTGAACTTCAAAGAACTTTGACTCTCATTTAAGCCTGGGCGAAGCACTACGCTACGCTCGCGTAGTTTGCGAAGTTCGCGCTACTTCGCACTACGCGAACTGCACGTAGCACAGTGCGAACACGCGTAGCGTAGTGTTGCGTAGTGCTGCGGTCATTTTTTGCTTGCTCGCGGTCCTCAACGTCAAGTTGGCGACCGCGAGCAAGCAAAATGACATCCCGGCGAGACTTTTTCCTTGTTCGCGATCAGCAACTTCAAGTTGGCGATCGCGAGCATGGAAAATAAACCTCCCGGCGAGATTCCCAACGCGAGGAGGTCAGGTTTCTCATTGCGAGTGGTCGCGTATGCTCGCGACCGCTCGCGATGAGAAACTACCAGTTCGCGTTGAGAAAGCTGAAGCTTGAGTAAAAATCTACTCGAGCAGCAGAAAACTACAGCTCGCACTGTGCAAGATGCCATTTTCAATGATTGCACAGTGCCGGTTGCTTGTCCGCACTGTGCAATCATTGAAAACGACATCTGGCACAGTGCGAACAAGGTACTACGCAGTTCGCGAAGTGCTACGCGTAGCTCGCGTAGTGCGAACTTCACTTTGCGTAGCTTCGCGAAGTGCTACTTCGCGAACTACGCCCAGGCCTACTCTCATTCACCATGAGTAACTTCTACACTTTTTGGTTTTGTTATGTTCACCCTCTTTAATTTCATCACATTTAGTACACTAAATCTACAAGTAAAACAGTCAGAAACTTGTGTTATATATCTCAACTCTATCAATGTGCCTGTTTTATTTCATCAATCACAAAACATCAGAAGATTATGTCAACATAGATGATTTGCAAGTAGGTAATGTTTATTTTAAGTTCCCAAACATGACTCCCAAAATATGTCATACCATTCAATCATGAACTACTATGTTTATCCAATTTGATACCTGTCTGTCAACATTAGCACAAACGGAACAATCCATAGGTTAAACTTATACTCAGTCCAGTTTGCATTTTTCTAGTTCAAGACCCTGCCAACATGGAAGAAAGGGACATGTATAAAACAGTAAGATAGCATAGGAAAATTATCATTGATTCATGTCATCAGCTGTAGCCAGATCATCTGGCTCAAATAAGAAATGCCACAGCAATAACACCAAGATACAAACCCATGGCAACACTGCATTTAGTATACACAGGATCATTACAAACAACTGTGCCAATATCAGTTGGAATGTCACAACCATGTTTCAATGGTGTGCCACAAGAATTCTGTTCCACAATGATGTGACACTTCAACACCCGCATACCCTTTATACACAATGAGGATTTTACCAATGCGAATGGAGATTATCATGATTTGACTCCACTCTCACGTGTTTTTCGACCAAATGATGGCACACACATTGCTTTAGTGTCAATACACGACAGAGAACAAGTCCAATGTAACCTTCAAACTCCCATTCAATCAAAATACAAGTTTTGCACTTCCAGTCAGTGTCTGTCTTTCCCAAGGTTAACCCAGGTTCCCTTTGTACTTGGAAACAGCACCATATTCCTGCAAATGTCACAATTCTGAAATGTCCAAATGAAGATGACATGGTGAAGGAACCTAAAACAGATCTTTTTTTAAAAACATTATCAGTCACACAGAACATGAGTGCCACATTACAAAGTCAGCCTTTAGAGAGCACCGTTTTACAAAACATTCAGGAATAACCAATGCAACTGAACACAGTAGTTAATGCGTCCACCATTTGATCCACAAACACTCATGGCTGGATTTTTACTGAACTTGCCCTTCTCAACAAAGTACGACTACATACTTCGCTCATCACCACATCAATAATTGGTGTAATGGTGAAAGACATGACATGTAAAGAAATACTTACACTCATGAGAAGAAATTGTCGATGACATCTAGACGCAAGTCAACTCCTTCCTCTTCACCACTATCATCTTCATTTGGCATATCAGGATCCTTATCTGGAGCCTCTTCATGGTCTCCACCAGGTTTGTCCAGACAACGAACCATAGCCGCTTCAAGTGCAAAAGCCCGCTTCACTGGTAATCATGTTCTTCCAAAGGCCTCATTGAAGCAGACGTCCCCAGACATAGTTGGATTCCTCAGCGGTGCCATGTTCAGTTGGGATAAGCTGAATCTCCTGGATGGAAGAAATAAAAAAAATAAAAAATAACGTAACACAATTCCAGATTATGCAACTAGCTATACCCCAAACAATATAATGAAAGCTTCTATTGACCGAAAAGCCAGGCCCACTCAGGTACAAGTTGAGACATTTGCTGGTGAACATGGATTTTCCGTAGTGCAAAGAATTCATAGGCAGAGGAGGGGAAACGGCACAGAAGCTTGTGCTGTACAAATCCAGTAAGCAGACAACTTGCACATTGATTGAATGGAAGTTCTTTTGATTCCGGTAGACCTGTTCTCTGGCTTTTGATGGCACAAAGGAAATATGTGTGCCATCAATTGCTCCAACCACATGTGGTAGGCAACCCAAACCGTAGTAGTCAACCATCACATTGGCTAAATCCTGCTGCTGTGGACGAAGCTGTTGATGTGTCTCATCATTGAAGATAGCACTTTTTGTAGCATACCACTGAAAGTTGACTGTGACGTACCACCAGATACTACCACAGTGTATTGGAAGAATCCTATGGCCACAAAATAAAGTCCAGACATTATTCAGCCAATTGATTTATTTTTTTGGCAGAGTTTTATATAGCGCAAACTTGACCCGAATCAGGTATCAGAGCGCTTTACATAGCACCAGTTACATGAGGACACACATTCATTTTGGTTAGGCACGGGGAGATTGAGTGATTTGCCCAGAATCACAGGACGTTCAGCGTCCTTGCCGAGACTTGAACCTAGTTCCCCAGATTTGAGGTCGACCGCCCTAGCCGTTAGGCCAACTTCTCTCCCCTGATGTAACAGATGTGGGATGTCTGTTGTGAGGCTGAAGATCTGGCTACAGCTAATGACATAAATCCAGTATAGTTTCCCTATTCAACCTGAAACAGTAAACCCAAGGTTGTCATCTCCTCAATCTCTCAGGGTTCATGTGTCAGCATTGGAAAAACATGTGAACATGTTTCCCATCATCTACAGCAACATATTGGATGAGTAACACAAAAGTCATGCATTTTAACAAAATGTATATTTTTTAGAACATATTTCGATGCAACATTTGCTTCTTGTCCTTTAACCATCCCAAATGACATTTATACCCTTGATATGATTCATAAAAATGTATGTGTAATTAATCCATTTCAATTGTGTTATTTACACATTTTTTGAAAAAGCTTTTTCCTCCAAAAATACAGTTGACAGAGATATTCATAATACTGTTATAATATTGTGTTTCAGCACAGTAAAGCACTACACATAAATGTTTATTTAAAAAAAATAAGTGTCCATCGAAGTGTAATTATATGAACAAACTAGCCCCCATTTGGAGTGGTCGTGATGCACTTAACAGTCACTAACACACTAGTTTGAAGTCCTAAAATGGTGAGTGCCTGACCTCACCAATAGGAAATTTGAAATCAGATGATGGTGGCAAAAGTTGACCAAACAGTGTGCTTTAAACTCAACAATGGACACAACCATAAGCTCACTTTGGGGAACTCAATGGTAGGAGGCCAATGGCTGTGTCCCACTCCGCTGAAGATTGAGAGGAGGTCTGTTTCCTATATTGCTATATCTACAGCTCACCAGAAGAACAGGTAGATGTCTGGCATATATATGTGAATCTGTCTAACTGAATCTTTTCCATTTACACAAGCTACAATGTGCCTTTGAGTTTCAGGGTGAAGTGTAGTGATTGATGTTAAGTGCCACATAATATGGTCCTTACATAGGACAATGATGTTAGCGATTTGTGCGCACTCTCCTATGTCAAATATACAGTACCATCAATATGTTTCAATGTTTAAATATGTATGTATGTAAGGATCTATGTAGGTATATGTTCAATGTACTTGTGATAAGTTGCCAAATAACATTATGCTAAATCATAAAAACATCATATATTCCTTACACCTGGAGTGTAGTGTGTAAATGAAAATTGAAAATGATGTTAGCTATGTATATAGTCCCACAAATCCCTCAGACTAGACCAGGGCTCTCTAAAATGTCGTTTGGGACCTACCAATAGATCCCATCACCTTCAGAGTAGCACCCCTCCTTGAGGTCACTTATTGGATGGGCACAAGGTGATTCTTCAAAATGTAAAAGTTGAGGAACGGTGGTGTTCATGCGACATCATGATAATTAGGCTGCAGATAGTAAGGCCTGTCATTTGGCAGTGCTCATTCAGAATCATGGGCCAGGCTTGGCCTGGTGACAGGGTCACTGTTAAGAACATTTGTACTTTTCAGGTCAAAATTTGAAGAGTGCTTCAAATATGCCCCTGAATGCTTTTAAATGGGCAACAGTTGAAAGGGAGAGTTCCCTGACTTCTTGAGCTAACACTTTTCTTAAAACTCAAATTTAATTGTATGTCATGTCCAAACATCAAGTTCCGTATTCCCAGTGGCTACTATTCACTGTGCCATCATTTTTAATGTTTAGCCTTCAGTAGTTATCAGAACATAAGGGGGAAGTAGAGGTTTAAGGTTAGGTTCACCCTCCACTAATACAACTACCAAAAAACTACCTGAACAGGTCAAGTAGACGGGAACCTAACCAGGAAGAATAAATGGTGTCGGAAACAATTTGATCCTAAAGGACACCGATTTAGAAAGAAAGGGAAGGATTATCTCTTTCTATAGTCCCCTCACTCACCAGGGTTTCCCCACGGTGACATGCTTCATCATAGGGGTCCTCCCAGTCCTCTACGGACTGAGGCGTGCTACGACTTGCGGTGTTACGTAGGAGCACTAGAAAATTGTGGACTATGTGTAGTGAAAGTGAAGTAGTGGTGGAGTGGGATAATTAAAATAATCAGCTAGTGGGCTAAAAATAAACTTTATTAGTGCTCTAAGCTGAAAAAATTAAAACGGGGTAATATGACAAGGAAACCTAACTGTAATGGAAAGGTGTGCCTAGCATATGTTCTGGTCAACTAGTTTCGAGCTTCCCCAGCTCTTCGTCAGGACTACACTGGGACCAGCCCAGTGTCGAGAAACTTGCCACTCCTAGTTAACCTGAATTAGGTGCAATAAGTGTGATGCCACAGTAGTAAGGCATGCGTTTTAAAATACATACGTAATGTACGTCAGCACAATGGTTTAAGAAAAAGCAACACTGTGCTTCATGGTCACTGGAGGGGATGCGGCGATCTCGTACATTTGTACGTTGAACCCCGCATACTATGACACCTACTCGAAGCCAAACCTCGCGAGGTTTGGCTTCGAGTAGGTGTCATAGTATGCGGGGTTCAACGTACAAATGTACGAGATCGCCGCATCCCCTCCAGTGACCATGAAGCACAGTGTTGCTTTTTCTTAAACCATTGTGCTGACGTACATTACGTATGTATTTTAAAACGCATGCCTTACTACTGTGGCATCACACTTATTGCACCTAATTCAGGTTAACTAGGAGTGGCAAGTTTCTCGACACTGGGCTGGTCCCAGTGTAGTCCTGACGAAGAGCTGGGGAAGCTCGAAACTAGTTGACCAGAACATATGCTAGGCACACCTTTCCATTACAGTTAGGTTTCCTTGTCATATTACCCCGTTTTAATTTTTTCAGCTTAGAGCACTAATAAAGTTTATTTTTGGCCCACTAGCTGATTATTTTAATTATCCCACTCCACCACTACTTCACTTTCACTACACATAGTCCACAATTTTCTAGTGCTCCTACGTAACACCGCAAGTCGTAGCACGCCTCAGTCCGTAGAGGACTGGGAGGACCCCTATGATGAAGCATGTCACCCTGGGGAAACCCTGGTGAGTGAGGGGACTATAGAAAGAGATAATCCTTCCCTTTCTTTCTAAATCGGTGTCCTTTAGGATCAAATTGTTTCCGACACCATTTATTCTTCCTGGTTAGGTTCCTGTCTACTTGACCTGTTCAGGTAGTTTTTTGGTAGCCTTCAGTAGTTCACAATATTTTGCACTGATCGGAAGTAGGTCACTTCACAGATTATGTAGGGGTCCCTGGGCTAGATGGTGTCACAGGCCTAGATTTGTGTGTTTAGACCACGACATAGGAGGAGGATGGGCAACAGGTCACTATTATAGTGCATATTGATTTAGGTCAGCATGTGACAATCCACATGTTGTATTTTAACTTATGCTACAGATAGCTGAAGACAATTTGTGTGACAGCAATACACACAAAAAGCCACAACACCATTGCTCTTTTATTTTATGTATCCATACAGGTCAACGCCCATCAGAAGCACCATGCATGAAAGGCCATCGCCAGGAAGGTGTCGACCCTGGTGATCTAAGGCTGCGCAGAGTCCATTGCCACAAGAGGTGGGTTGACCTAAGATGCTGGACCCTTAAGATCACAGAAGTCCTGCTTTGGATGTACTCCCAATGTATGAGGGGTGGGAGCCACACCCTGACCCCCCTAATGGCCTGTATTCTTGCAGTGACCTATCGGGAGATTGATGGGCAGTTGACAGCCCAACAGAATCAACAAGGAGATAGGTTCTTATCAGTGTTACCAATATTACATGACCCATGTTTCGTTAGAGCTAGGATTTTGACCATCAACATTCAGGATGACCCATGAACAACACTCTAGAAGAGTTCTTGAAGGTGAAAATTGTGTAAAAGGTGTTTGTTGATGTGAAAGGGCTATTGTTTTTAATAATAATCCCACCTGATTCCTGTCCACAACCGATGGATTGTTTTGAGCAGACACATGGCTGCCTAAACTCCACACATGCAGCATGTTGTTTACGGTCATGATAGTCAGTTGTGCCAAATAGGCAAATAGTCTTCATTGTGTCATGTGTGATGCTTCTTCATTGATATGGATGATGTTTTGGTAGCCCATTTCAGGTGACATAGAATTCTAGGCACTTATGATAGAGTGGTATACCAACCATCACAATGGTAAGTTGGGATTCTACACAATCCACAGGGAGCATTTTATCTACAATGACTAGTGACCACAGAATGGTGATGACTACATATTCATATCAAGACATATCCATATTGTGTTCAGCATCAGATAACCTGTTTCATACATGTTAATACATGTTAAACAATGACTGATTTGCATGATGTCATAGTGCTGCACAAATGTGTTTGTAAGGCAATCTGCTCTTGGCCAAATAACTGAGATATATATATTGTTTTTGATTAAACACGTACAAGAATGTGCACACAAGGGTGACATAGTAACAAAAACCTAAAACCATTCTTCAATGCCCCTTGCCATGTCAGGATGAGCAATCAATGATGGGGTAAAATGAGAAATTTGAACGTATTTTGGAAGACGAAATGTCCCATCACATATATGTATGAGTATCTCATCAGGAAAACTCAAATTCAGGCCAAACACATGACTCATTAGGCAAATGTTGAAATGCTTAAAGGTGTACTATGTTCCATATTGTGATTCACATTTCAATATTTGAAGTAAATATCATATATGAATCATTACATGTAATTATTGTTGTGATGTTTTACAATGTTTTGCCTATAGTGAAAGCCAGCATATTCAGTGAAACCATTTCACAAAGATACAACAAGGGTCAAATAACAATAGATATTTAGGAGTGAAATGTGAAGATGATTTTGCGCTGTACTGAAGTTTATTAAAAATGTGTCAAGGGCTATATATTTTACTATGTTTTTTAAGTCATTTTGTCAATCCCCACACATATTAGTTTCAGACTGTCTTCAACAGCATAGGTATGTAGATAGTATGTGATACATTGATAAGCTATTCCGTTCAGAATTCACGTCTGAATTTTGACACTTGACATACACTTTAGAGACTTGAAGTGAGTGTTACCATTGTGAAATATCCAAATAAAGTCACTCTGCTTTTTAGTTTATGCCAATATTGGTACCACATTGCAGACATTGAGGCATATTTTACTTATTGATAATGATAAGTATGCAGATTTTAGGGCCTAGCGAACACACAGAACAAAGGTATTGTTGGTGTACATCCTTTTTGCTGACATCAGTTCACTAATCAATACAACAAAGGCCAAGCATTCTGAGATGTGAAACAGTTCCTGAAGAAACCTAAGGATGGATAAGAGACAACATGATGCATGATATAGGAGTTATTGTGAGGAATGACATAACTGTGACAAGTGTCTTCTGAAAATAATGCCTACATGCATGTGCTCATGCTAATGTAAAACCAATATTTGAGAGTCTTGAAGCAGGTGAAATCAGACAACTTGGTAAATGTTTTGTGGTCAAAGTTCATGATCTGTTATGTTTACATAGATACAAAAACACTATTGAATATGTAATTTCAGCATCATCCGGGGCAGGCAAAGGAGAGTTGCCAACGTAGGTGGGGATGCATCTGGCCACAGTGGTTCCGGTACCAACACCGAGGGACACAGTTGCCCGAGGGTGAGGGGAGGGCAACATAGGTTACCAGAAGCTCTACATTTTCTTCAAAGGCCTTCTTCAATGAGCACTCCCTAGTGGTGGGGGATAACACTGCTCCAGTTATACGGGCATCCTTTTCAGCCACCGAGACTAACATCTCTACCCTCCCTCTTGCCCCCCTTTTGGCTAATCCAGGTTAGCTAACATGCCTGGTATCTCCTTTGCTGCAGTCACCTAGATCCCTGCCCCGTCTCCCCGGCTGGGATGAATGAGGAGGCTATTGATCTCCCCCGGAGCATTGCCGTGGGCCAGACTGCCCTGCTGAATGTTGCCCAAGGGCATAGCTGCCATTTGCAACAAGTGGTAGCTTACCTGGAAGACATTCACAGTGGTTTGTCTATCCTGCAGCAGTCTTTTCAAGATCTGGCCTCCCCATTCTCTGCAGCCTTCCCAACCTTCTGCCCCATCTCCCATACAATGTGTTTTTCTTAAATGTCTTAAATGTCATCTTTACAGACATATGCATAGCACATTGATATGCTCTAGCTTGTATGAGCGATTTCTAAATGCACAAATCTTGTGCAAATGTTAGCAGAAAAATCAATGGGTAACAGGTAAGAGTGTAGTTTTCTGTCAATTGCGTCCACAACAGTGTTGATTTTGTTTGTCATCAAGCAACAGCAGCAGCGACAGAACTTGCTGGATCATATCCATGGCAAAACAGGATGCATGAAAGTGAAAAAAGTTGTGTTTCACCCTTATATACCTTTCATTCAGCTAACTTGAGTGTGGAGGTTTGAGCATCACAGTCACGTCTGTAGGGAGCCACAGAGTAATTGGGCCGGTGGGGAAACTGACAGTCTACCCTCCGACAGGTGGTTTTGCCTATCCTATGTTGTGATTTCCTGATGAAGAAGGTGCAACCATAGCAGTCTTTTGTCAGTTGGCCCCGCTAACATCGAAATAGGGCGAGTGGACTGTCAAGTAGGAGGGCGAAAAGACCGCTACACAAGCGACAGCAGAACCGATTCCGCCAAGATCTACATCCGGTCCTGTGTCTAGCTGGACAAACAATTTGGTAGCATTATCAATGGTAATTGAAAAAGTAATCCATAAAAAACTACTTTTTGACACCTGCTTTGTTGAGTTCACTGCAGGCATTCCATCATATAAACAGAAACTTGATTTAGCAAAAACTGGCAAGCTGTCACATTCCTTTTCACCTGCTAAATGCCATAGAACTTCTAAGCACCGACGGTGCAAATTCGGCACTTTCATCCAAATTTGACGCTCCAAGAATGCTGAAACAAGAGAGTATGCATGCCCCAATGCTTTTTAATCTATTTATCTCTGAGTGTCCAATTAGTTGCATTAATTGCATTAGACTCCCATTCACCCAACATCGGTCATCCACGCATCTCCAATTTGTGGTTGACATGGTCCTTTTGAATTTAACGGGATCTAGTATTTATAAGACCCTAAAGGTTTTGAATAACTATTAAAAAGAAAGTTATGTGATTGTAAACTATGAAAAGACAAATATAGTAATTTTGGGGCATAAAATAAAAGAGAACGCAGTGTGGCCTGGGAGATAGGCCTATTACTAAAAATAATCAATATAAATACTTGGTAGCTTGACTACATGACCAGGGAGATCTGCAGCATCTCCACTTATTAAATTCTAAGATCTCATCTCCAATGTTCGCCTTCCACGCCAAGCAAAACACTTAGGGGCAGATTTATTTAACTTTCATACAGTGCATCACAGCATAACTACTTTGCTTCTCTGCATGAACGGGAGAGGGCAGGAATGTTCCATATTTAACATTAGACAGTGCATTCCTGCCCTCTGTATGAGCTGGTACACAATAGGCTGTCTAGCACCAGTGCATGCCCCCTTGAACCACAGTGCATGGGTACCTGCGTTGTAGGCAGGATTGTTTATTTCCTCTTTCTACCTGGCTGCACAATGCAGTACGTGTAGAAAAAGGAAACCACAGGAGCTCCTCCGGTGGGAAGGTGTACAATTCTGATGTATTCTCAGGTATATCAGTGTTCGTAACTCTAGGAATGTATCAGAATCCGTGGGTAGATGCATGGGAACAACCACGCTGCACCCCTGTTTCGCCCCCCACAATGCAGAGTAATGCATTGCAGCAATTTGCAATGTCTTGTGTTACCAAGCCAAACAGGGCCACACAAGAAGGCGTTGCGTGGCTTGCTTGGTAAATCTCATTTAACGTTTTCTTCACCTTACATCACATTGCGTGGCGTAGGGCAATGCAAAACCTTTAATATATTTGGCCCTTTATTCATCTCTGATCCCAATACTAAAAGTAATCAAACACAACTCATCCCTACACTAGCATTTTGGGCAGAAGCCTTCCCAGACAAACTCGAATCATTGTATGATATTTAATTTGCGCAGAACGCACGAGAAGCTCAGATAAGGATGACGTTTAGATTAATGGAGCAACATATGGCCCAAAAAGTAGAAAGGAGGTTAAAATAGGATAATCTACAAAATCGAGTTTATCGCTATTACTTTTCACTACATCCCTCCTGTCTTTGAACGCATAACCTATGGACACAGAAAATTGCTGAACAAACAAGCAAAAAGATGTTACTTCATAATGACAAACAACAATTAATCAAAAGAAGCCGCGTTTGGCTAACAATAAACTCCTACAAAGACACCCCCCAAAACCCCTCCTCCCTCTCCCCCCCCCCGCAGGTTTACATAGCGGAATCTTTGAAAAACATTATAAAATTCAGCTCATGCATTTGCGTTTTGTTTTTTACCTCCGACGACGATTTTTCCCAAAGCAGTAGGAACACAGAAAAATGCACACAGCAAAAAGCAGTGTTAGCTTATTTGCTGTGCGCGTGCATTACCCTACTGAGCTCAGACATTGGCTATGAAATGGTATCCGCACATGCCATCAGACTATACTTTTCTGCAGTGGGGAAATTGTTTTGTATGCTGTCCCTTAATTCACCAAATTGCTCACAAGCCAAGGCAATAACTGATAAATAAAGAATCCCGAGCCCGCTAATTAGGACCCCTGTTTTCCTTGACACTATTTCATGGAATAAGAATTTGCGTTAGAAAGTACTAGACAACGTTATCTAACAACTTCAAGGGTGCAGACCTCATTCCTAATTAAATGGCTTTTAGGGGGTAAGTGGAAACGTTTTAAACGTATATTTTCTCTTTTTCCAACCCTTATCTCTCGAACATTGCATCGTCAATTTTTCTCCCGGCTTATAATGGTTTTTACTATCATAATTGCCGTCCAGGGATAAAATGTAATATTTATGATTGATTATTAGGTAGATCTATTTTTAGCATTAGCACTTTATTTTTCATTTTTCACAGTGCACTTTAGCAAGTGTTGTGAAGATTTATAATCTTATTCATGTAACATTTTATTGAGTGTGACAAAATGGTTTTAGTAACAGAAATAAATACCTGCCTACCTTCATTACATTTTCACTTCAAATCGTGTGGTGTCCAAGTCTGCTCAGGTACTCCTCAATCTTGTGCCACCACAACCGATGTGAAACTCCTCTGTACCGTCCTCTCACAGCTGATTTTCCGTGACTGCGACCCCGGCGGTCTGCAGATGGCTGGCAGTGTTGGCATTTCAGCCGCGGTCTTTGCAATAGCAATACGCACAACTCGTAATACAGCGGTCCGACCGGAACTGGGGGTACGGCAGTTCACGAACTGCCAAACTCGTAATGACGCCCTAAGGGGCAGATTTATGAGCCCCTTGCGCCTCATTTACGCCGCCGTTGCGTCACTGTTGTGACGCAGCGGCGGCGCAAGTCCTGCGCCATGCTGTGGGGTATTTCCAACGTGACGCATCTGGCAGATGCGTCACGTTGTAAAGCCCTGCGCCACATGTAGGCGTTCTGGAGCAGGGGGGGGCGTTCCGGCACAGGAACGCCTCCTAAAAGTGGCTGAGTGAAATCTACAAGATTTCACTCAGTCACTTTTAAGGCCATGCTGCGTCAAAACCCTGCGCCTGCTTGAAGCAGGCGTAAGGATTGATGTAGCATGTAAGGGATAGGGCACCCCCGAGCCTTGCTGGAGCTGCGTCGCGCTTGCGACGCAACTCCAGCAATGCGCCGCCTTTCTGACAGGAGATGCGTCACGCATCTGCCCATCCGAGTGCCACGGTGCGCCGTATTGTAAATGCGGCGCATCAATGGTGGCGCACGGGTGGGCAGATGCGTCGCAACTCTTCTGGCGCATCTCTGCTGATTAGCAGAGATGCGCCAGACGTCATAAATCTGCCCCTAAGTTTTTAATATTATACTTAACAGTCCTGAGACATATATATCTACATCCAGAGCTATGTGCCACACTTTTGTCATGAATACAGAATGTTAGCACCCTATTTGTTTATTAAAACATTGTGGAAAACTGTAGGTGATTACAAGGGAGTACATTGGCAGACCACTGCTGGTGCTGGAGGTATATCTTTCACTCTGCATGTCAGAATGCTTTACTGCAATGGAAGAAGAAGATACATGAGAACTCATAGAAAATGTGTGCTCAATTTAACTTTCTAGAACACTAACCATAATTTCTATGACAAAACAAAAGCCTCTCATTTCTAAAGTAAATGCTTTACATGTTACAGCTTCTATTCCATCAGATGGCCTCAGGTATGCAACAGTGTTTTCCCCCCAGAATGTTAATGCTCTACTTGGTCATTAGAAAACTGGGAAGGTGCATTAGAACGCTGAGAAATTGACTGATAGACTGCTGCTGCTGTTTGAAGTTTGAGCTTTAATCATAATATCAGACTTTGTTTTCACATGTCTGAGAGAGATAGTGTGAAGCAATAGAAAATATGCTCTCATTTTAGCTTCTGGGACTCCTTCTATAACCTCTATAACAAAATCATGAAAGAAAACAGTTTTCTTTCAAAGATGGTTTATCAAATCCCAGCAGTGGGTCAGCCTTTTTCACAGGATAAAATCACCTTAGAACACACCACAATTCCTAAAATTAGTATGGTATCACTCATAAGTGATTTCTTTTGAGATTTAAATCTGTTTTTACCCTTTTTGTGTAATTTGCTCCAGTGAAATGACATGAAATTATAGGAAAGTTATGCAAAATTCTGCAAGGATCTTAACCTAGCTTTTAGCACTATTTTCTTATAGCAAAATTAACCCTTGTGCCGAAAATGGACAAGATGGTGCATTTGAGCAAAGAAAATAGCTCTAAGTGCAACATAACAAAAACAGCAGCAGACAGAAGCCACACACAGTCTGTTCCTGTGTTCTTGCTGTAGACATTTTTGTGGTCGCAATTATGTCATTTTTGGTAATTTTGTGTCACAAGACTAATGCAAAATTACTGAGATTACACCGATTACCAAAGCATAATTAAAATTTTGCCCAGGTTTACTCAAATACTGGCATTTAGTACAATGCATGAAAAGGGCACGGCGCCCCTGAGTCCTATAACAGCTGTCACAATTAGGTGCCGATTCCGATCCTGGAAAAACCGGGTACGAACCGTCGGTCGGAGCGTTTTCTCCGTCCGACTCGTACCCGGGAAAAAAACCCTACAAACTTGCAAGTACGATTCGTACGGAAACACCATTTCCGTACGAGTCGGACAAAACACCGACCGACAGTAAAATACATACGAATGTGATCCGGGACACCGCGGACGTGACGTCCGGACGGAGTTAGGCATGTGTTTACGTACCAGCAAGTACGATTCGTACCGACAGCAGTCCGGACGGCAATATTTTTACGGCACCCAAAAAGTGCCGGAAAAGGTAAGTACGCCGCGATGCGAGCGGTATAGGGGGCCCGGTAAACGCCGCCCCCCGAGCCCCCGTTTGTACGCGCCATCCCCCCCAGCCCCCCGTGTATGTACGAGATGTACCCCCACCTGTGAATGTACACCCGTGTATGTACACCCGTGTATGTACACCCGTGTATGTACGAGACGTACCCCCACCCATGTATGTACACCCGTGTATGTACACCCGTGTATGTACGAGACGTACCCCCACCCGTGAATGTACAGCAGTGAATGTACAACCGTGTATGTACACCCGTGTATGTACGAGACATACCCCCACCCGTGTATGTACGGTGCGGAACCCGCTGGGGGTCCGCATACTCGGGTGTACATACACGGGTGTACATTCACGGGTGTACATTCACGGGTGGGGGTACGTCTCGTACATACACGGGTGTACATACATGGGTGTACATACACGGGTGTACATTCACAGGTGGGGGTACGTCTCGTACATACACGGGTGTACATACACGGGTGTACATTCACGGGTGTACATTCAAGGGTGTACATACACGGGTGTACATACACGGGTGGGGGGACGGCGCGTACATACGGGGGCTGGGGGGGACAGCGCGTATGCGGGCACATGTCTCCATGGTTGCTATAGAAGTTCGCTCCGTACGGTGTTTTTTCGGACGCACGGGACGGATCGTACTTGCGCACTCGGACTTCAGTTTTACGATTCGTACGGAAAATCGTCCGGGGACATGTCGGACACTTTTCCCGACCCGAGGACGTGTCGGGGAATTTTCCCAATGCGATTCGTATGTATTTTTTCCCATACGAATCGTACTTGCCAGTTTGTACGGTACTTGTACGAATCGTACGGAAAAAAAATCCGGATACGATTCGTACGGGGAAAATTGCTCCAGGATCGGAATCGGCACCTTAGTAGTCCATACTGTTACTAGCCCTTTGGGGCCCCCTTCAAATCCCCTTTGGGGTCAGGGTGTGCTCACTTTAACTTCTTATGCATTTTTTAAATTCAATTTCATAACGCAGGGACATTTATACCTGAGTTCTATACTGGCGGCCAATACCTGTTATTCAGGTTGTGGTCAGCTATCCAAGAATGATTAATCCCCTTTAAGGTAGCCAATCAGAGGATATCCAGACACCAACATTCTAGATACACCTAACATTATAACCCCTTCATGACCAACTAACCACCTTTTTAACAGCATATATTTCAAATGAACTGATTCCACCAATAAAGAAAAGCACACTTTGCATGTAAAGTTCGAATTTTCTGCCAATTTTGTAAAAACTTTTCTGCTTTTTTTCTGTAAACCCAGAGGGCCTGCAGATCTGACAGATCTTAAGCTCAAGGTGAGATCTGATTGGCTGACACCACTTTAACCAGAAACTGGTGGCAGCCATCTTGGGACTCAGATTCGGCTGATTGCCAATAAGAGCATTTTTTTAAAGGCAAGGGGCAGAATAGCAATACCCTGATCCTCTGATTTTCCTGTGAATATGTGGAGGACAAGTTGGAAAATAAATGTAAAAAAAAACAAGAATGGGTTCTCATTCTTTATTTTTAATAACCCCTGGGGTGGGCCTGGTCTGGGGGTAATTCATTATTTTATAATGGGGAAGGGGCACATGTGCCCCCCTACCCTTGTTGCTTTTTGCCCGGAGACCTCATCCCCCTGGACCAGGCCATGTAAATGATAGGAGGAGGCGGCAGTAACGGCCCCTCCCGGACCCATTTTGCCTCTGGGGACCCCCATCCCCCGAGGGCCAGCTGCTTTAAAAAATGGGCAGGGGAGCAACGAGGCCCCCCTCCCCAGCCAATTTTGTCACTAATGACCCCATGCCGCGGGGCCAGGCATTAGCAAAATTAGGGGAGAGGGGCCACTTGGCTCTTCTACCAAGGCTACACTCAGCCCTGGGGACTGCATCCCCCAGAGCCAACTCCTGCTACGTCCCGGGGTGCCTACCCCCAGGGCATAGCAGTTTTCCTACCCGCACGGGTGCGGTTAGGGACACCTTTATTTGATCTCGCTTGGTAGGTGCAATTTCAAAGTTCACGCCAAGTGGGAGCAAATACTATGGGGCTTATTTATGAGAGGCTTTCCCTGCCGCAGTGTCACTTTTTTTGATGCTCTAGTGGTGCAAGCCTCTCAATTTTATCTATGAGGCATGCCCTCTCCCTCTTTATAATATGGCCAGGCCCCAGGAGATGGGGTCCCCGGAACCAGAAAGCAGCCTGGGAAGGATGCCCTTACATGACTACAACTTACATCCTCACCATGCACTGCTAATTTGCCCACCTAATCCATAACATATTCTATGACATCATTGATAATATCACTATAACCTTTCCAATGAAATTATTGATGATTCATGGTGGGGATACGAGTTACAGTCACTGTATGGCATGAGTTATAGTTTCGTGAGATAAATATAGTGGTTGAATTTCTATGTTTTTTTGTTTTTGAAATCTGAACCCAACTATAAAGTCCCTGTAATCTTTGTTTTTTTGTGTGAATTTCTAAGGTATTTTTTAATTCTATTTCCTAACTAGCATCCCTGTAACCTTTTTTTCAGTGAATAAATATAAATATACATATTTATATGTATATATATATATATGTACAAAATCAAAAAAACTAAATACATAATAATAATAGATCAATTTAACCCAATGACCGCGGTGCGAATTCCGTCGCGTTGCGGGTGATTTATGACTGGGCGTGGTTAGGATGGCCCCCAGCCGTCCTCCGTACATGCCCACCGTGACGTCAGACAGCCGGGGGCCGTCCGACGCACGCAAAGGGTTAAACAACATTATGAAAAGGATTGGATTATGGTGATAATAGATATACTATTCCAACTCCAGTTTATACAACAATGGTGAAAGCGCAGGCTTTCAGAGGGATTACATTTTTTTACACTCTAAACAGGTCAACAGTAGGGTAAATACTGGACTTAGGAGGGGTAAGATTTACTATTCCCAGTCCGATCTGTGCAACAGTAGAGAAAGCATTGGACTTCAGAGGGATTACATTTACTATTCCCCCTTCAGTCTGTTCAACAGCAGTGAACACGTTAAACTTGAGAGGGATTCAACAGTAGGGAAAGCATTAAACTTTGGAGGTCCAAGATTTACTATTCCCACCGCTTTTTGTGCAACAGTAGCAAAAGTTTTAGATTTGGAAAGGGGTTAGATTTACTATTCTCACTTCATTCTCTCCAACAGTAGAGAAAGCATTGGAGTTCGGAGAGGTTCAGTTTACTATTTCCACTCCAGTAAAAGCAAGAGTAGGGAAAGCGCTGGGATTTGAAGGGGTTACATTTACTATTCCCACTCCAGTCTAAGCAACAGTAGAGAAAGTACTTCACTTTAAACATTAAACATTTTAATAACTCTGTTAATTTAGAACAAATGAAAAACTCCTAATGTGATGATTATAAATTTACCCCCACAAATATATATATATGAAAAATTAAAACCAATTAAACAATTTACATGATTTTTCAACAATTTAATAGTTAATTATCATTTTGTTAAAAATATTTGTATTTTATTTAACTTCCTACACTATACCACTACAATTTAGCAGCCACCCTTAAAATATAATTTACATATATAAGTATAACACAATTTGCATAATTGATAATCAGTTAAATAATTAATTTTCAGCTCATAATTAGTTGTTAATTAGTTTTTACAAAATTACCACCAGCTATATGCACCTACAAATCAAGCATACATGACTAAAATATAACTAAAATAATTTAGCATTACATAATGCACATAATACATTATTAATTAAATAATTAATAATAAATACATATTTGTTAATTAATTGTTGCTTCATTAACTTCTCACCCTGACTCCCTTCAAACCCACCAGCCCACACCTAAAGTATAGCTACAAATATTATTATTCCACAATTTATATAATTAATAATCTATTAAATATTGAATAATACATTAATACATATTTTGTAATTAATTATCACCAAAATAGCTTTCCACCCTATATTCCTACAAACTCAGTAGCCCGCACCTAAAATATATTTAAAAAATATATTACACAATGTACATAATTAATAATCAATACATTAATAATAATACATTAATAATTATTTGTTTAATAATTATTGATTAATTAAAACTTCCCATACTCTACATCTACAAACCCAGCAACCTGCTGCAACACTATAAACTACTATTAGCAACTAAATTAAATGTGTATATCAGCTAAAAATACAAACTATATTTAAAAACATCATTAACAGTTATACAAACAATAATAAAACATAAAATAATTTATGAACTAAATCACATTAAGAAAATTAAGCAACAATATTTTTTACAACTAAATTATTAAAAACGATATTAACAACAACAATATTCTTAAGAACAATATTACCTGAAAAGAATGACGTTCTTGACAACTATATTTCTGCAGCATATTTTTGTAGCACAATCTTTTTTCCCCGATATTTCTGTCTCCCGATATGTGCAACTCAATATTTTGGCCACATACCCAAAAAATGATAACTTCCGACCAAATCATGTGCTGGCTTAGTATCAGGCCCTTCACCCATACCTGCAAAACTGCCCAATCCACATTTTTATCTCTTTTTTACATTTTAGAATGTCATAAGTGATGTAATATGTGAAATATTTAGAAGTGGTTAAAAGGGGCAGAAGTTAGGATTTTTTTACTAAACTATAACTGATGCACTTTTAAATTTAGCTCACGTCTTATTTGAGCACCAAACTATAGCGCCAATTTAATATTTGAATTTTTCAGTCAATTTCTGAGTATTTTTTAACTTAACTTAGGGGTTCCGAACCAAACTATAATATCACCTATTCTAAATAGGGCCAACAGTCGACTATTCGCATACAGGCAAGTTCCATTGTCCAGTTCATGCGGCCAACTCCCATGTGCACCCAAAGCCCTCGATGTGCACCAACCCCCACTGTTTAGTCTTTCCGACATAGAGGTTGGCAACAGGGCCTGCCCTTCCACAATGTTTGGTCTTCATTCAGGCCCTGAGCCTAACACCCCCACCAGCAGCCAACACCCGCTATGTACAGATTTCAGCCGTGTTTGTCCACACTGCATGGTTTTCTCCTATTTTTTTATTTGTTTCTGGTACAACAGTACTCTAGCCATACCTGACTTGCAAGCTTCCATATGATGGTACTGTGGCACTAAGCAATCTTCCTCTGCAGAGCTTATTCAGTACTGTTCAGTACTGCAGTACCCTGGGGTGGGAGCTTGAGTGGTGGGTCCAGTAGGATATGACAATACCTCACAAGAACTGCACTGTGGCCATAGAAAGTACTGCAGTACCCAGAACCATATTTTTTTAACTTTTTGAACACTTAGGAAGACAAGTCCCCAAGGATCACGATGTCCCTAAAATGCCTTCATATTTCCTCTTTTAAAATCTTTTTTAGAACACAGGGACCAAGTTCCCAGCCCTTTGATTGTCATAGCAACATTTTCTTGAGCTCTTGTGGCTGGCCAATCAGATCGTGAGATATCGCAGTACAGTCCTAGTACCACAGTACTCTTTTAGCTGATGGGAGTAAAGGCTACCTCTTCTAAGGGGATATGAGTATTTTTCTAATTGCCTGTACCACAAGACTCCCACTGAGTCCTGCAATACATAACAATCCCAGTATCACTAAGTTTTCCAGGATATCAATCCCTTCATGACCACCCCAAGCAATCTTTAAATTCAAATGTCTCAAAAATACTGAACCAATTTAAACTGAATATTTAAAAGCACACTTTCTGAGTTAAGTTCTCACTTCATGGTAAAGTTAATAACATTTTGTTTAACTGTTTTCTTCTATAAGTATTAGCATGGAAATTGATGTTTTGGGTCCACCTTATTTTCTTGCCCTCCGTACTTGGATCAGGGCTAAGCATTCACAGGCCTGTCCTATTGTTCTATGTGCACAGTTCTCCACCCCAACTGTGGAACCTCCGCAGCTGTAAAGTTACTATTAGAAAGTTTGTTTGAAAATACTGAAAAAGTGTAAACTTACATGAAAGCGTAAGTTTACTTTCGTGAATCAAGCCCAGTATAATTTTAGTAATTTAAGAAAATACAATTTATTAAGACGTTTGCATCCATTGCTTTACAAGTTTGATTAGCAGACTGTTTAATGTATATATACTGGTGTAGACTATAGTAGTGTTTGAGCAATAATTTCTAGGTTCTGTAATCCAGCATTGTTTCAAAAGAGTAGGACTTTGTTAGCCAGCATCTCATGCAGTTTTGCTTGGTTAATTTATTACATACCTGTTGTGTTGGGCTTGATTTTGTTGTAGTTCTTGATAGGTAATATTAGAAATTATGTTCCTGGTTGACTGGGGTGTGAGCCCTGGTCAAGCAGCAACCATAAAGTCAGGGCGAGGCACAAGCAAACCACAAATGTACCTGTGCTCAAACACTGGTAGCTTGGCACAGAGTAGTCAGGCTTAACTTAGAGGCAATGTGTAAAGTATCTGTGCAGCACTTCAAATACACTATAAAAAAAGGATCCCACACCAACTTAGGAAAAAGAAAAACATACAAAAAACAATACCAAAAAGAAAACAACAAAAATCTAATCAGTAGAACTGGAGTTATGAAATTTCAAAGAATAAATTGTGAAATAGAGTCTTAAAGCATAAAGCGCCAGCTTCGGCTATCTGGTCATGCTGGACCGGGTCAAACTCAAATGTTGAGGCTGACTACGATAGAGCGCTGGTTGAATAAATCCCAGATTAATCCCTCTGAAGTTGTGTCTTCTCAAGTTTTGTGTCAAGAGCCCCGTTTATGTTGGAGAAAGTTGCAAGGAGGAGGGAGAGTGTCACGGGTGACAGTCAGAGTGGCACAAAGAGCAGGTCGGGTATCACTGACGGAGGCCTGGAGCTTCACAGTGGGGGTCCCGCACAGGCTGTTGATGCTGCTCATGCTGATTTTTGGTGCGAGTGTCGCGGTTCCATTACAAACGGGCTTGTTTGTGGTCTCGAAGCACCCAAAAGCTTGAATTACGAGCTCACTGAGCCACACCAAGGGTCTGCGACCTGAGGGTCTTCCCTTGGTGGCCAGGAACTTGCTGAAGATGGGTCCAGAAGCTGCAGGGGAGCCATCTATGGCCTTAAAGCTCAGATCAGAAGGCCAGCAGACTCGTTTTTTGAGTTACTCTGGGGTCCTGAGTTCAAGATGCAGTTGAAGGCCCAGTTTTAATTTCCCAGGCAAGAGGGCAGCAGGTGATCAGGGCAGCAGTTTCTTGTAGAGCAGCAGTTCAGCATTGTGGTAGTCTTTGAAGCAGTACAGCAGTCCTTCTTCCTGCTGCAGAAGTGTACAGAAGAGTTGGTGTCTGAGGTCCTTCTTTTATAGACAGTTGTGCGTTTGAAGTGGGGAGAAGCTTCTAGATGCAAGCCTTTGAAGTGCTCAGATGTTGTGCCTTCCCTGCCCAGTGCACAGCCTATTCAGGTGTAAGTGGGGCAATGCCCAGCTCCTCCTTTCCATCCTGCCAGTGATGACCACACATAAACTCCCACTGTGTGTGGCTGTCTAGAAGAAACACACAAAGCCCAACTGTCACACATACCAAGTCATGCAACCCAGAGACAGGCGGCAGGCACCAAATTGCTAAGGCAAGAAAATGCCAACTTTCTATAAGTGAAAATGAATACCCAGATAAGTATCTGGGAAAACCCAGTGCACTACCAAAATACACAATCCAGTGTGAATGTCAACGTATATGGTTGTACAGTTTTACTCCACTTCTAATGGAAAACGCAATTAGACAATGGTCAATCCAACAAGAGTTCACTGAATCAAAAAGAGAGTCCAATCAGTGTTTTTTGATGATCCCAAACGATTCTTCTTTATTACTAAAGAATATTGATGAGAGGAAATCAGCAACATATACAATTAGTAATTCAAACAACCGTCTTAGTTTCGGATCTCCCAATGCATTTCGGGCTGTGTAGAAAAAGCCCTTTGTCAGGGGAATCTGTGGGAAATTAACAATAATGGTCTATGTACACTCGAGATCGTAGCATGGACATTCTGGCTCATGAGAGGACAAGGAAAGACTAAATAATCAGAGTTCTCAATCTTGAAGAAGAAACAGAAAAAGAAAAAGAAAAAGAGAGAATTACAGAACCCCAAGTGCGGTGCTAAACAATGAAAGGACAACCGTAACAAAATTTGAAAACACCAGAAACCATAGTGCCGAAAAAGGAGTGAAAAAAATCAATATGATACCTTAAACGGTTCAAATACAGGTATCGAGGAAGAAATAACATTAAACCAACCTCTCCCGGGATGCGTATCCTGAGGAAATTAACAAAAACATTGGTGAACCGCATGGGTAGTGAATTACTCGAGAAAAGTGAGTGACCAAGCGAAACAAATCTTACCGCAATATAATATGCAAAACGACAACGTAGCAAAAATGGAAAAGATGTCAAAAGAACTTCTGTGAAAACATAACAAGGGTGAACAATGAGTCCAGGAACCTGAGTCTAGTTGACAACAAATAGTGTGGCAAACATGCTGGCCGCTTACCCGTGTAACGGACGCGGACGCTGAGAAAACAGACTGTCTGGTGCTGTCTGGTGCTCTATTTTGCAATATTTGCCTCCATTGTATTCATTGTTTTGTACCTTTTATTGTTCAGTTTGTATCAGTTGTTCTCAATTATTTTCCTTTTGGCACCTCTTTATATGCTCTATCTGGTGGTGTTTAGTTCTAGCCTTTACCAGTGCACACTTGTTTCTATCATGGCCGCCACTTTTGCCTTTTTTGTTTCGTTTAGACAGTCCTTTCTTCATTTCTCATTCTTGCCCTTAAACTCACTGGCTCACCCTGCACGCATGCGTGAGCCATCGTCTGTTTTCTCAGCGTCCGCGTCCGATACACGGGAAAGCGGCCAGCATGTTTGCCACACTATTTGTTGTAAACTAGACTCAGTTTCCTGGACTCATTGTTCACCCTTGTTATGTTTTCACAGAAGTCCTTTTGACATCTTTTCCATTTTTGCTACGTTGTCGTTTTGCATATTATATTGCGGTAAGATTCGTTTCGCTTGGTCACTCACTTTTCTCGAGTAATTCACAAACCATGCGGTTCACCAATGTTTTTTGTTAATTTCCTCAGGATACGCATCCCGGGAGATGTTGGTTTAATGTTATTTCTTCCTCGATACCTGTATTTGAACCGTTTAAGGTATCATATTGATTTTTTTCACTCCTTTTTCGGCACTATGGTTTCTGGTGTTTTCAAATTTCGTTACGGTTGTCCTTTCATTGTTTAGCACCGCACTTGGGGTTCTGTAATTCTCTCTTTTTCTTTTTCTTTTTCTGTTTCTTCTTCAAGATTGAGAACTCTGATTATTTAGTCGTTCCTTGTCCTCTCATGAGCCAGAATGTCCATGCTACGATCTCGAGTGTACATAGACCATTATTGTTAATTTCCCATAGATCCCCCTGACGAAGGGCTTTTTCTACACAGCCCGAAATGCATTGGGAGATCCGAAACTAAGACGGTTGTTTTAATTACTAATTGTATATGTTGCTGATTTCCTCTCATCGATATTCTTCAGTAATAAAGAAGAATCGTTTGGGATCATCAGAAAACACTGATTGGACTCTCTTTTTGATTCAGTGAACTCTTGTTGGATTGACCATTGTCTAATTGCGTGTTGCATTAGAAGTGGAGTAAAACTGTACAACCATATACGTTGTCATTCACACTGGATTGTGTATTTTGGTAGTGCACTGGGTATTCCCAGATACTTATCTGGGTATTCATTTTCACTTTTTGTATTCAGAGGCCTGCAGAGCCCCTCAACCTGGTGCACACAACATTATTATAAGTTTGTTTATATGAAAAGGGTTGCATATTATGTTTAAACTAGATTCTTTGAGTGCATCGCAGCTGCTTTTTTCATACTGTTGTTCAATTTTTTCTGCCTTGCAGTGTTAGTTGCACCATCCCATTGATTTGTTTTACCTTTCGCAGTCATGTCTTTTGATGACATTTTACATCTTACTGAAAATAGAGCTCAGACCAAAGTATACTCCGCCGCTGAAGCGGCTGACATTTATGGACTCATCAAAGAGGCCAGGACCTTTGATATTTCATCAGGTCCTATACCACAACAAATTTGTCAGCTTGAGTACCTCATGCGCAGAGGGATCAACCAACGTCTGCACGCCACCACACTTATTCAATACCACAAAGCGAGCCGTATACCGAGGGGATTACCTCTTGCTATTAAGCCAATGTTGTTCAAGATGAACAAAAAGTTCATGGATAAGTGGTACGCAATCTTAAACAAATGCTCCCTGGACTTGATCTTACTTATAGTTGAAGAACTGTCACAAGTACTCACGGGTTTAGAGTCCGAGATTCAAGACTTGCAGGCTAGTCTTATGTCACGAATGGAAACTGAAGCATGGTCTAGTACTCTTATTGACATCAATTTAAAACTAGATTCATATGCCAAAGAAATCCACGAGCGGAAAGTGAGAAAATTCCGCTGTGACACAATAGACTATAAGCTCGACGAAATGTACTCGTGGGCTGAAGTTTACGCCCAGAGACGCAATTGGCATAAGCCAGCCACAACTTCTTCTGAAGAAAGTGTAGCCTCGACAAGCGATACACAGTTATCTCGTCCACCTGTATCCTCGTTGGTTCAACCATCTGTGAGTGAACCCATTTTGACAGCCCCTAGTACTTCCAAGGTTTCTTTTTTGGCCACCAGCCCGGCTGCAAATCAACCACCTATGCAGCCAACAACAGAATCAGCCAAACCAGCAGAGGCCATCGATTCAGCAAAAACAGGCACAGGTCATCGGACGAAGAAACACTAGTGGTTAATATTTCGTCCAAGAAATTGACGAATAAACAGATTGCGGTTCTCAACAAAGGGTGTTCGTTTGTACCTACTCACCAGTCGAGAGGGTTAGACTCCTTTGTTGCTTTGTATAAGTTCACCAGGCAACTGCGTCTCAGATATTTCTTTTCTACTGTAGACACTGAGTCTCAACCAAGTATTGACACTAAATACCTTGAGTTTAAACCATGCAGTACTTTCTTATGCCCCATCACACACAAGGCTATTGATCTATTTGAAACTCTGGTCAAACAAGATATTGCCAAATTTCCATCTGGTTCTTCAGGCATCCCCAATTTATCTAAAAGTGAAAGATTTGCTTTGAAATCTTTCCAACTTAATGACACTCTACATTTCACAAAAGCGGACAAAGGTGGTGCATTAGTGGTCATGGACCGCATGAAATATGAGCAAAAGATTGATCAGATGCTACAAGATCGTTCCACCTATTTGCCATTAGTCAAAGACCCCACCGATGAATTCTCAATGACTTTGGATTCTATTCTGTCACATGCCATTGAAATGCAATGGATAACGATGAAAACTAGGGAGTATCTATTCACTCGGTTTCCCCGGAGACCGAGTTTATATATGCTTCCTAAAATTCATAAGAATTTGAATGACCCTCCGTTGAGACCCATCGTCTCCGGATGTGGTTCTATCCATGATCCGCTTGGGTGTTACCTTGACACTTTTTTTCAACCGATTGTTCAAAACAGTTTGTCATTTGTTCAAGACACGACTCATTTATTAACCATACTTCAAAACACACACATTCCTGACACTCAACAACTTTGGTTATGTACTATAGACGTTGTTTCTCTATACACATCTATCCCCCACAGTGACGGCATTGAAGCCATTGAATGGGCGTTATTACGTCAAAATGAAGTTAGAGCTAATAAAGTTTTTCTGATTGAAATTTTGAATTTTTGTTTGTTCCATAGTTATTTTCAATGGAAGGGTCAGTTTTTCCTCCAAGCCAATGGCACTTCGATGGGCTATTCTGGAGCCCCCAGCTATGCGAACATTTTTATGTTAAAATTTGAAACTGAAAATATTTTTGCTGACAGTGCATGGACTTCAAATCTCACGTGATACCGTCGCTACATTGATGATATTCTCATCATTTGGCATGGGTCACGCTGCGATCTGGAAACTCAGATTCTGTCACTGAATGACATTAATCCTCGTATCCAATTCACACATCAGATTGAATCCTCTAGCATTTCATTTTTGGATGTACTATTGACTCTGTATGGTTCTCTGATTCAGACGACTGTTTTTACCAAACCCACTGATCGCAACAATTCCCTTTTGTTTCAAAGTTTTCATCCTTGGCCTCTGAAACGCCACCTCCCCTACTCACAGTTTCTCAGGATTAAGCGCATCACCTCTGATGCAGTGGTGGGCCTGCAGACGATTGAAGCCACTAAAAACAAGTTCTTAACTAGAGGTTATCCCGTACACATTGTAGATCAGGCAGCCAGAAGGGCCATATCCCTTAACCGTGATGATTTACTCAAAAAGAAAACATTAGCGACTAACAAAACGAGAGAGGTGTTTGTTTCCACATTCTCCACTGATTCTCTCTTGTTAAAAAAGAGCATATTACAGAGATGGGATTTGCTTAAATGAGAGCCTGATTTTAAAGGATTGTTTTCTGACGTTCCACTTTTTGCCTACAAAAGGTCATTGAACCTAAAAGAAATGTTGAATAAATCCTGTAACAAACCCCACATGGTTTACAAGGGTATGTCCAAATGTAACAACTGTTCTCACTGTAATAATGTGATGGTAGGCAACAGTTTGCCACACCCCCGCACTGGGAGAAAGATCAACCTGAATTTCAATGCTAATTGTAATAGCCATCATGTTATTTACGTCATCAAATGTCCCTGTGATTCATGTTATGTTGGTAAAACATCCTCTTCTGGATAGCAATAGGGTAGATACTTTTTGTTTGCCTTGCTTTCCCATTCCTTCACCAGAAGAATTTGGTGCCTTGGCCAATGGAGTGTCTTCGGGCTCACCACTGGATCCAATGCCTCATAAGATCTGGAAGGCATTTCAAGATGAGTTGTTCCCTCCACTCTACTCCATTTGCTGTCAGTCACTGACGACGGCGACAGTTCCAGTTAGTTGGAAAGTGGCAATAGTAACTCCACTATTAAAGAAGGCTTCTTTAGATCCATCATGCCCGGCCAACTATAGGCCCATCTCGCTTTTACCTTTTGTGATAAAGGTCCTCGAGAGATGGGTCACAAGAGCCTTGTCCAACTATCTGGAAATAAATTCTTGCCTAGACACAGCTCAATTTGGCTTCAGACCGGCCCACGGTACTGAGACCGCATTGGTTACCGTGTTGGATGATCTACGAACGCGTGTCGACAGGGGCAGGTCAGTCTTGCTGGTGCTGCTCGACATGTCGGCCGCGTTCGACACGGTTGACCATGCGGTTCTCTTGGAGCGTCTCCAAAGTGCGGGAGTAACCAATCTAGCCCTAAGCTGGTTAACGTCTTATCTCAGTGACAGACAGCAAGCTGTGGCTTTACCACCATTTCGATCAGCCACTCGACAGGTGAATCAGGGTGTTCCTCAGGGGTCGGCGATTAGTCCGATCCTGTTTAATTTATATCTTCGACCCCTTATAGAACTTATTAAGTCATTCGGCATATCAGTCATCAATTATGCCGATGACACTCAACTGATTTTTTCATTTGAGGGTAGTGAGTCGGTCTCGAAAGACACTTTTCATCAGTGTATGTCGGCCACAGCTGAATGGCTGCGAGCTAACTCACTCCAGTTCAATGGGTCAAAAACGGAGGTTCTCCATTGCTCTCCTGATCGCCTCCCTCGTGCGTTACCTGACGATTTTTGGCCACCTTCTATTCCGGGTTCGGTGGAAGGAGCTAAATCGGCTCGTAACTTAGGAGTGGTATTTGAACCTGACCTACAGCTGGATGGTTCAGTAAATAAGACCGCAGCGACCTGTATGGGCCTGCTTCGCACCCTGCGCAAAATTTTGCCAATACTCCCCCCAGGTGTCAGAGCAGAGGTAGTGCGTAGTATCATACTCAGTAGGTTAGACTACTGCAACGCACTACTTCTAGGAGCTCCTAAAAAACTGATCCTTAAGTTGCAGAGGATCCAGAACATGGCTGCGAAACTGGCCTTGTCGCGACCACGCTCTGCTTCTTCTTCTGCAGCTTTAGCTGATCTACATTGGCTGCCGGTACAGCAGAGGATCGCGTTCAAGGCGTTATGTCTTGTATTTAGAGCGTTGCATGGACTCGGACCAACTCCACTCCAGGGTCTGTTTTCATGGTACCAAGCTGCCCGACCTCTGAGATCCTCATCGGCGTTCCTGGTGCGGATTCCAAGGATCACTAGAGCGAGGATAGGGGGCCGTGCTTTTAGCTATACGGCCACCACACTATGGAACTCCCTCCCTCTGGCGCTGAGGGGTAATCAAGATCTGCTTTCCTTTAAAAGGGATCTTAAGACCTATCTGTTCCCAAGAGCAATGTAAAATATTCTTTCCGATGGTTTAATAGGGTCTCAGCGCCAGGATACCCTTTGGGTGACAGCTGCGCTTAATAAGAAATAAATACATACATACATACATACAAAACTGAACGCATTCTTCGAACACGGATTACTGAACACAAAAGTCGTATTCGTACCAAAACCATCAGTTCCCCGCTCGCTAAACATTGGCTAGCTGCTAAACACACCATTGCTCAGCTTAAATTTGGGGTTCTTGAAATTGTTGAGGTGATTCCGGGGCGAAATATGTCAAAAATCTTATCACAACGTGAATCTCATTGGATTTGGTTTATGCAATCTTTGTCCCCCTTGGGGTTGAATGATAAATTTGAATTAGCTTTTTTTTTATAGACATTATGACCTGTGTATTTTTGTGTCATGTATGTTATTCTCTGATCTCTCTGTCTGGTGCTCTATTTTGCAATATTTGCCTCCATTGTATTCATTGTTTTGTACCTTTTATTGTTCAGTTTGTATCAATTGTTCTCAATAATTTTCCTTTTGGCACCTCTTTATATGCTTTATCTGGTGGTGTTTAGTTCTTTCACAGCCTTTACCAGTGCACACTCGTTTCTATCATGGCCGCCACTTTTGCCTTTTTTGTTTCTTTTAGACAGTCCTTTCTTCATTTCTCATTCTTGCCCTTAAACTCACTGGCTCACCCTGCACGCATGCGTGAGCCATCGTCTGTTTTCTCAGCGTCCGCGTCCGTTACACGGGTAAGCGGCAAGCATGTTTGCCACACTATTTGTTGTAAACTAGACTCTATTTCCTGGACTCATTGTTCACCCTTGTTATGTTTTCTCAGAAGTCCTTTTGACATCTTTTCCATTTTTGCTACGTTGTCGTTTTGCATATTATATTGCGGTAAGATTCGTTTCGCTTGGTCACTCACTTTTCTCGAGTAATTCACTACCCATGCGGTTCACCAATGCTTTTGTTAATTTCCTCAGGATACGCATCCCGGGAGACGTTGGTTTAATGTTATTTCTTCCTCGATACCTGTATTTGAACCTTTTAAGGTATCATATTGATTTTTTTCACTCCTTTTTCGGCACTATGGTTTCTGGTGTTTTCAAATTTCGTTACGGTTGTCCTTTCATTGTTTAGCACCGCACTTGGGGTTCTGTAATTCTCTCTTTTTCTTTTTCTTTTTCTGTTTCTTCTTCAAGATTGAGAACTCCGATTATTTAGTCTTTCCTTGTCCTCTCGTGAGCCAGAATGTCCATGCTACGATCTCGAGTGTACATAGACCATTATTGTTAATTTCCCACAGATCCCCCTGACGAAGGGCTTTTTCTACACAGCCCGAAATGCATTGGGAGATCCAAAACTAAGACGGTTGTTTGAATTACTAATTGTATATGTTGCTGATTTCCTCTCATCGATATTCTTCAGTAATAAAGAAGAATCGTTTGGGATCATCAAAAAACACTGATTGGACTCTCTTTTTGATTCAGTGAACTCTTGTGGGATTGACCATTGTCTAATTGCGTTTTCAATTAGAAGTGGAGTAAAACTGTACAACCATATACGTTGTCATTCACACTGGATTGTGTATTTTGGTAGTGCACTGGGTATCCCCAGATACGTATCTGGGTATTCATTTTCACTTTTTGTATTCAGAGGCCTGCAGAGCCCCTCAACCTGGTGCACACAACATTATTATAAGTTTGTTTATATGAAAAGTTTTGCATATTATGTTTAAACTAGATTCTTTGAGTGCATTGCAGCTGCTTTTTTCATACTGTTGTTCAACTTTCTATAAGTAGCATTTTCAATACTGTAATTCAAAATCTGGCTTAACCATAAGATAATATTTTAAACTAAGATTCTAGAGACACTTAAAATGAACTGGCAATCTCTTCCTATTTAGAAATTACACTGATAAACTGTAATGAGGCAACTTCAATGTTATCATATGGGAGAGCTAGACCTTGCCGTTGTGAAAACGAACCTAAGAGATTTTCCCAACCCGCACATGTAAAACTTGATAGCACATGTCCTACTTTTCAAATATATTGCACCCTGCCCAGTGGACTGCCTACGGCATACCCCTGGAGTGAGTTATATGTATTAAAAAAGAATGTTTAAAGGGCTACTTAAGTGGGTGTCACATCAATGCTGCAGGCCCACTGATAGCATTTAATGTGCAAGCCATGGGCACATGTAGTGCCCCTCCACAAGTCTATAAGTAAATTAAATATGCCAATTGTGAATAAGCCAATGTTTGCATGTTTTCAGGAAAGAACGCTGGAACTTTAGCACTGGTTAGCAGAGGTAAAGAGCACAGAGACTTAAGGCCAGCAAAAACAAAATCACCAGAAATTGGAGGTCTGAAGTCTGAAGGCAGAGAGTTAGGGGGAAACCATGTCAGGGACGCCAGGTCTAAAAGGTATGTTCTTTTTAAATATTTCTATGAGTTATTATTTGTAGGATGGTTCCTGACAAGAGTGTTTTTTTAAGGAATTCCTTTCTGGGATAGTGTACTTTTGTACAATTTCTACCAGGGTATGTGGAGCTTGAGTTGGCCCCTGGGCTGTGAACCTTCCAAGTATCTTAAAAGTTGTAAAAATTATATACATTTTCCGTACTTAGCCTGACAGAATGGAGATTCTAGTAGTGAGCCATAATGCTTCATAAGTTCTTTTGTGGTACATATGCTTGGACAATTAACTTTTTAACATTGAAATAAATGGAATATTGGTAGAGCAGTCTACGTCTAACCTGGAATTTTGGAGTGTCTCTCCCAAGGTTTGATTGAAATTATAATAAGAGGCTTGCATTGCTGTGTAAGGATATATTTTAAGGATTGTTTGAATCATAACCTGTTCAAAATCCATAAATATTTTTGGGACTATTAGTTTTCTCATTTATAGTTAATTAATGGTTTATTTTGTAATAGTGCACTAATTAGTGCTATATAAATGTTCTGGAGCTGCCCATGAATTATGTATATCTGGGTAGAGTGCAGTCGACACAATTTAAACATGCTGTCCTTTAACCAGGTAGTCTACAACGTTAGAGTTGGAGCAAAGAATTATAGCTTTTTTATTGTTGCCATTGTTGTGCGAAAATCCTTCTTTTTGTATTGCATCCCTATTTTCTGGCTGATGTATTTTGCTGTTGATAGAACTTAGACACCAGGGTGCTGCTATCTAGTCCCCAGTGTATGTGCGTTGATCTCTAAAAATGTGATAACATTGCTTAATTAACAACTGGCATAATTAATATTTCAGTGAGGTTATAGTAGATGGTGCAGGAAACACACCCATGCATTTGAAAATTAATTGTCACCTATGGACTGAAGCACATATTGTGTCAACCACTAGGTTGACAAGAAAAACATGGCATTATGCTAAGCGGTCAAAGTAATCCTTTTTGTTCTTCTTTACAATATTAAGTAAGTCACTCCTAAGTTGGTATTGTAGCCCACTCAACATGGTAGGAGCCTACGAGAATTTAAGCTCCTACAGTGACTAACCATCAAAATATATTCTTACTGTATAGAGTTGTGTATGTTTTTATAAGGAAAACTAAAATACAACAACAACACTATTTTCACAACCTTGTTTTAAAGTCGGCTATAGAGTCCTTCCAACCTCTCTTTTGGTTGACATTTCAATAAAGAAGACATACTGGCAATCCATCAATTACCTTGACATTTTACCATCCAGTCTTAACCCCTTCCCCGCTCATGACGGAACCGTTCCGTCATGAGCCACGGTTGCCGTGTGCTCATGACGGAACGGTTCCGTCATGACAATCCTGTTGGCGGCCGCTCCGCCTGCGCGGCGCTGTTTCCCCGCCTGTGCGAGGGGACAACGCAAATGGGCGGAGTCATGACGGAACCATTCCGTCATGAGCACAGCTCAACTGTGGCTCATGACGGAGCGGCTCCGTCATGAGCACAGGCCCACCGCGCTGCCCCCCTGCCCCCCCCAGCGCTGCAGCGGAATGTCCGCAGCAGCGAAGGGGTTAATGTCAGACGCCTCCCCGGCACATGTTGACATTATTCACAGAGGTGGAGTGGCAAATCTGTTCCCCTTCTATGTTGGTGGGGAAAAGAAAAGTACAAATGTTACCCATATATTCATTCCAATGCCTGCAAATCTTTTCCCACGTTTAGGGGCAGCCCCGGCCCTCATAAACCACTTTCTTGGCCAACGTTCACCAGTCCATGTCTCTCTTCCAGTCTCCCAATTTTGGCACCTGCTCTGCTCCCACAGTTTTGTCATATTCTACTTAGCCACTGCTAATCCATGTGTTCCATACTGGTCAGATCTGGTTCTTCCCATTTGTTGAGCAGACACCAGTTTGCGGAGCTAGACACTGCTACAACACACACATCGCTTATACATGCTACCACTGACTCCCAAAAACTTTGTACAATAGAGCAGTTCCACACAATATTATAAAATGTGCCAACCTGTCCACATCTCCATCAACATTAAGCATTCGGCGCTCTACCCACCTTGACCATCATATTTTGAGAATAGTAGGCTCAACCTCTGTTTTTAATGTTTATTAAAAATCCAATTCAATGATGAAGTAGGCTTTTATAGTACATGTATGGGGTAAGTCCATTTTAGAAAGTAAGAATTTCCTGACTGACGCTTCGCCGAAATACAGCTGCCCTTCCTTTCAGTGCTCTCACATTGATGATGTACAAAAACTGCTCCAAGAGATGAGACAATGCCTTGGGCATTTTGGCAGGAAGACTTTGGTATGAATTTTGTGACTCATTCCTCCTCAGGCAAGACAGTTGGGGAGGTTCCAGAAATTCATTAATTTAGAGTAAAGCATGGTATATTTACAGTTAATTGTAAAGTGAGACTGGAGAAAGAGAGATTCTTTATTCTATGGGCCATCTGTAGCCTGCCAAGCTCTATGCCCGTGGGGGGGGAGGGTGGGCATGGGGAAGCCTTTCCTCAATAAGTTTGCTGTGGTTGAGGAGGAGGGCAATGTTCATTTCCCTGAACACACCCCTGGGTGAGCCACTAATCTATATCAGGGGCAGACCATGTTTGCTATCGTTATCTTTCATGAGAAAGATGCATTTTTGGGCAGTCTGAAGTACAGCAAACACAGTGTTCTGCAAAAAGGGTTTCATCATGGGCTCTAAGTGCTGTCCCTCAGGTCCTGGGAGCTTTAGAAGTGCCCGGGAGGAGCTAATCCAAAACATTGTAAAAAGTTGGGTCCTGGAATTTCTTTTTTACTTCCAGACCTCCTGAGCACCGGGACCATCCACCCAAAACTACCCACCCAAGGCGCGTCAAATGCGGACTAGAAAAGCTTGTCAATCCCACTCACAGCTTTTTATTCCCCCAAAACGAGACTTTAATAGACCTTTGCAGCTAAGGTATCTTGCTTTGATGGGACCTGCCCTGCTATGTTTTCCAGGACCTTGGCCAATAACTATACAACTTTGAGTGGATCTTGTTGGACGCAGCCTTCAACCATGTCCCACTGAAGTGTTGCAATTATCCTGAAAGCCTACTTCCTGAACAGTAACCTTTGATTAACACTTCACATTAAAAAAAATCATATCTCTGTTGCCCTGATTAGATGTTAATCAGTCATGTTATTTTTCTAATTACAATTTTCTGAAGTTTTTAGAAATTAGTTGAGACATTTTTACTGTGTTGTGTATTGCGTTTTAATTTTTTTTGATAGTACTAAATACTTTACACACTTTTTCTATATTAAGTATGTCAGCTCTGTGCCATAAATAGCAGGAGTTTGAGCCCAGATTTAAATTATTTAAAAAGTGTGTTTAATCTGACAAAAGCTTGGGACTAAATTACTTGCATAGGGCACACATCCTCCGCAAGTAATAACTCATTTTCAACACTTTTCATAGAGAATGAAGGCCATTATGTTGGTGGAGTATTTATATATGCCTTGTGTTCACCCATAAATATAGAGTGCACCGTCTGCTCTGCTGTGAATTTATGATTTTATGTGGCCTGCCACTACAGAAGTTCAAACAAGGTTTACACTTACATCAAATGTTTTACAGTGTTTTCTTTCTGAACATAAACCTCCCAAAGTGGGAGTTTCCTTTAGGAAATAAAATACTAAAAGCCCCAATACCTCAGGAGATTTCTCTGTCAGTGAGGGGGACTGTTTTTGTTTTTACTGTCCCTTAATTCCAGCATATTTTCTCCAATGATGGACAGGAAAAAACACAGCTGTCCCCCCACTGTGAATAGGGTGGACTTTTGAGTGGCTACCTCTGACAGCCCATACCCCACTCAACCTTTAGAGGTAGGTTTTCACAGAAACTACATGTTCACTTGGCAGTCTGCCCAACTCCAAATAAGATGGGTAGATCGAGAGTTTGGTGGTAAGGTTACTCTATTACTATAGTACCCCATCCACCAAACTCTAAATCATTCCTGAAGTTCTCTTTAGTGTAACTTTCTTTTTAGGTGTTCAGGAATATCTGTGCCCTCAAACCTTCTTATGTCTCAACCCATTTTGTGCACCTTCGACGTTAAGTCGTTGTATACCTCCATCCCCCATGATTTGGTACTGCAGGCCATTGAATCTTTACTCATTGACAGTGACAAGAAAGAAGATCTCAAAGTATTCTTGTTAGAACTCATGCATTTTACGCTGTATCACAGTTATTTTTCGTGGAATGAAGGGTACTTCACTCAACTATCAGGGAAGTCTATCTGAAACTGTGCAGCTCCCACGTATGAGAATATTTTTATGCACCAGTTTGAGCTTGCCCATATCCTATCTCAGAAGACCTGGCAAGAAAATCTGATTACCTGTTACAGGTACATAGACAATATTTTCTTAATTTGGAAAGGAACACAATTCGTTTTGGTACAAGCCATAACACACATGAATACCATTGATGAAAGAATACAATTTACATACAACACCGTTACAGAAAGAATCTCGTTTCTGGATGTTGATTTCATGATACAGGATAAAAAATTAATTACCTCATCTTCCCTATTCACAATTGCTTCGTGTGAAAAGGAGTTCTTCATCTGAGGAAACATACAGTAACAACAGTATTGCAATTTTACAAAAATGTAAACAAAGAGCATATCCAGCACCCATTTTACTGGAAGCAGTTGATAGAGCGAAGTTGAAGAATAGAGCTCAGTTGCTAACACCAAAAGTTGAAAGTATTATGAAGGATGAGGGAATGGTGTTTGTGTCAAAATATTCCACTAAAAGTATCAAAATCAAACAAATAATCAGAAAATGTTGGTCTGATTTTAGAGAAATTTTCCAGCAATTTCCCATATTCGCATATCAACGTACCAACAACTTGAAGCAATTACTCAATAAGAAAATGAAAAAATCTGATCAAAACTACAGAGGAACAGTTCTGTGTCATAACTGTGGAAATTGCAATAACATCATTAAGGGTACCACGATTATGCACCCCACTCGAGGTACTCTGATAAAACTGAGAGTCACAGCCACTTGTGACAGGAATAACGTTGTTTTCCTTCTTAAGTGCCCGTGCAATTTACCGTATGTTGGAAAAACTGAACGAAAAATAAAGACACGACGTACAGAACACAAAAGTAATATATGTACTAAGAACCAAGAATCAACAGTTGCAGTACATTTTTCGGACATGAATCATAAGATCAGCCAGCTGAGATACATGGTGTTAGATAAAAACAAGAAAAGGAAGGACGAGGCAACAGAAAATACCTCTTACAGCGTGAACTTTATTGGATAAGCAAAGGTTCTAAAGGTTAAATGAACGTCTAGAATCCAGTTGTTTCTTATAATCTTGAAGACTGGATCATGCAGCGTTATGTTAAATGAACGTCTTGAATTTAGTTGTTTCTTATAACCTTGAAGACTGGATCATGCAGTGACATGTTTTTTTAGACTAACTCTTGAAAGCCAGTGTAAATTGTTATATTGTGCAGAGAACACCGCCCGCCGCAATGCCACAAAGGCAGCCTGTGCCTTTCAATGCACAACGTGCCACGTGGTGCCTGCCACATTGTACATTTTAATGCAGGGGGGTACCATAGGTACCCACCATGGGCACCCCCCACCCCCCAAAATCCCTGGGGGCACGCTACGGGCCCCCAATGTCAAAAACCGCCTGCCTTTCCAGGCCTGCATAGTAAGATGGATGGCAGTGTCTACTAGACACCGCCACCATATTCCTGCGCTTTTCCGCTCGGTAGGCAATCGACGGATTGCCTACCGGCGGAAAACCGGCGGACGGTCTTCCCGTCTGCCGGGGTCCCCCTGCCATGGTAATGTGGCAGGGGGAAATTGGCAGCCGGTGGAGGATTTTAGCGGGCGGATCGCCACCGCCATACGGGTGGTGGCGATCCGCCCGCTATACTAATGGGCCTCCTAGTTTTTCTCTCTTTTTAGCACTAGGATTCAGTTGAAATCGGCCATACGACAGGTGTTGGCATCTCGTGATCAACACCGGACAGTCTGTTTTCACTTTCTATGGGTAACCGCACTTATCCACTTGCAATTTTTGTTCTCCGATTAGTCACGGTAGAAGATTTATAGGATTCTAATATAAATGCATATTCATTGTAGCAATGAATAAGACCCATTTATATATTTATTGTTTTCAATTTGTTAAGACTACAGTGAGTCTTTCGTTCCTTTCCATCATTATCCAGCATTCACCTTCCGTATAATCGTGTATTTATTTCCGTGGCACTTGTATGGCAGATTAGATTACTTCCGACACTGACTACGGTTTTGCGTGTGAAAGCAGGTACGGGTAAACTTCTTGCTAGAGCGAGTGAAGACTTGTTAAGCTTGGCTACTTTTCTTGGGAATCTTGTACGTGGCTGAATATATTCTTTTCACGTGGGCTGACATACATCACAATGCCAAGTTTTTGTAGTCACTAGAGGGTGTTTAGCTCGATCACCGTTAGTACAGTTTGTAGCGTTTTCTGTATGATTTTCGGCAGGACCAATTTTAAATTTGTTGGCACTTACGTCTCTTTTACAGAGATACCACTGTGTTTGGATTTAGGATTGATTGCAGGCACCATTTTTTCACAATATCACAGGCATTCCTTTTACACTTATGGTTTTTTTCTGTTCACGATCTCACTTTTACTACCACTTATACTGCACAAACAGTAATGATTTAAGGCATTCATTAGTCCTTGGATAATTGTATATAAGTGTGTATTATACATTCCTTGTGGGAATTATCCCCTGATGAAGGGCAAAGCCCGAAATGCATTGGAGTACCTGTTAAAGTGATGATCATTAACACAATCATGAACATATGAGAAGAATCATATGAAGAACCTAAATTGATGATTGAAAAAGTTGAATACATATGATGAATAAACCTGAGTGAAATACATTGAAGCGTATCATTTGAAACAACACAACGTCGGAACTGAGTGCTATGTGAGTTCGTTTATTCCTTGGTGGAGGACACTTCATATTAGTCTGCCCAACTCCAAACAGGATGGGTAGATCGAGAGTTTGGTGGGAAAGGTACTCTATCACTATAGTACCCCGTCCACCAACCTCTAAATCATTCATGAAGTTCTCTTTTGTGTAATTTTTTTAGGTGTTCAGGAATATCGATGCCCTCAAATCTTCTTATGTCTCTTGTGGCGTGACTTACAGTACTTTTAGCCTTAATAATTAGACTTTAGGGGCTTATTATGATATCAGGCGGGCTTGCGCCCATGCCGACACTGTTGCAGAAATTGGACCAACCAACCTCCGGTCGGCGGTCCTGACGATTAAACCTGGGCGGATGTCGAGAAGTTCTGCTACTACGTGAAGTGCAAAAAAACTCTGCCGTACTACGCGGAGCTCCGCAAGCGGTGGAGTTTCTTTAGATTATTGCCGTTCTCTGTGATTTTTGGTGCCAGGTACTTGTCCCCACTGTGCAATCATCGCAAACTGCACCATGCACATCGCAAGCGTGCGCTGCTTCCTTTCTGTTACTCGAGTAGATTTTTACTCGAGTGGCAGCTTTCTCAACACGAACGGACAGTTTCTAAAAGTGAGTGGTCGCGAGCATTCGGGAACACTTGCAATGAGAAAGTGACCTCCCGCATTGAGAAATCTAGCTGGGAGGTTAATTTTCCATGCTCGTGCTTGCCAACTTGATGTTGACGATCGAGAACAAGGAAATTCTCACCGAGAGGTGGATTTTACTTGCTCGCGCTCGTCAACTTGACAATGATGAATGTGAGCGAGGGACAAAAACTCTGTTTCTCTGCACGGAGCAGAGTTTTTCAGAACTTCGCGAGCTCCGTGTAACGCGGAGTGCAGAAAACTCTGCAAACTCTGCGATTGGAGCGGAGTTCACCTCCCAGACTTAATTACGATGCAACCGCACATAGTGCAGTTGCTTACTCATATTTGCTTAAGGGAGCATGTGTTACAGCTGTAAACCGGTCGTAACACAAGCTACCATAGGGAAATGGGAGACTGTGTTTGTTCCTGCACCGTGTGGCAGGCACCTCAGTGTGCCTGTCACATGGTGTAGAGATCAACAAGGGCTCCCCCCTCGGCCCTCAACCAGAGACCACAAAGTGAAGGGGGCCCTGGTAGGGGCTCTTAAACACGCTTTCGGATGGGCTTTCCTTGCCAGAAAGTCCGGCATGGAAATCCTGCCGGAAACCGTGCATAGTAATGCAGAAACCATCCATATGGATTTAGGGCCGGCTTCTGACTGGCTGACAGGCTTCTTGAGCACGTTGGAAGCCAGCTGGAATGAAAGACTGGTTTCACTTCCAACTGCCTAAATGTAATTAGGCAGTTGGAAGTGAAATATGCGATCTTGGTTCAGAAATCCTCCGACCTAGGGTCGGATTTCCGTCTGAGATTGTAATCGGCCCCATAGTAATCAGAATATATTCAGTCTTTTAAAATTATTTTTGTTGGTGCTGAAGAATTAGTGCTTGTGCCTCTGTCATGGGCCTAATCCAACGGTCAGGTGTACAGTTTCTTGAGCTATTCAAGGACCGAGCTGGTAGCTCTGATGTGCAGGGGTGGTTGTTCCAGATTTTTGGTGCCAGGCTCTCACTCTATGGATGCAAGGCAATAGGCGAGCAGAGAGTGGGCTGAGCTGAGGTTTCTGGTAGGAAGTGGAAACCAATGCAGCTGTTAAGGTATGTGGGACCTAGATTGTGTAGGGCTTTGTACTCATGTATGGGAGGAGTTTGAATAGTGAATGTTTATAGATGAGGAGCTAGTAAAAGTCTTTAAGATGTGTAAGCCAGATGAGAGTTTGAGAATGGGTCTGGCTGGCTGCTGCATTTTGAATTACCTGTAGTTGCTTGGTGAGCTGAACGCTGGTGCCGACATAGAGTGCATTGCTGTAGTCCAGTTTGCTGGTTGTAAGTGCCTGAGTGATGGTTCTGTGGGTGTTGATTGGGAGCCATCTAAAGATTTATTTTGAGAATCTTGAGAGTGTGGAAGAAAAGAAGGTGGCTGCATTTATTAAGCTTGTCTTAAAGAGTTGTTTGCTCACCATATGCCTAGGTTTTTAGCTTGATTTGACAGAATGAGTACTGGTCCAAATTTGGCTGCCCACCAAGCTGATGTCCACTGTGAGGTTTTGTTTCTGAAGAGTACCAACTCTGTCTTATCTAAACTGAGCATTTAACCATAGGTCTTCATCCAGTTGGTGATTTCAGACATGCAGGTGTTTATAGAATCTTCAGAGATGGAGAGGAGTAGTGTGTTGTCATTGGTGTACTAGATGATGCTGATTCAATGGGATGTGATGATGTTAGTGAGCAGTGCCATGTAGGGGTTGAATAGCGTGAGCAGATTGAGGATACTTGGGTGACTGCAGATCAGGTTGGCTGATGCAGAGGTTTACGGTGCCGGATTGACTAGCTTAGTTAGTTAGATGAATATGGAACTGATCCATTATAAAGGGGTTACGCATGTGCCAGCTTCGTGGAGGCATTGGGATGGGAGAAAGTATCAAACTCAGGAAAGTGGTCAAGCAGGATACATGGTGTCTCCTCTGTCTCTGTCAATGATAAGGCAAATGTCATTGTAGCGGCAATGTGGGTATTCTCTGTGCTGTGGTTTGGTATGAAACCATATTTAATGGTAGCTGCTCTACAATATCAGCCCTTTGAGTAGTGCTTAGTACACTTACAGCAGGTTATTATATTCATGGTGCTCTCTTTATTATATTTATACCATATAGGGTAGTAGTCTTTTCTATGTCTGTGAAGTTGTTTACCAACCTGTATTGGACATCTTGGAATCTGTAAACATAAATATGAGAAATATTTATATAGTTTATTTGATTTTAATTTGTATAGAGTTATAAGGTTCCGTTAATAATTCATATTATTCTACCTTGCTCTTGGTATGTGCAGTACTAAACAATTGTTTCATCTTTTTGGAGTATGATCTTTTAGATTGCACATGTTCATTTCTGTATTGTGAACATATTGATGTTTTTATTTCATCAGTTTTTGTTATAAATATTTTTGATTTTAGAAATAAATATTAATTTAAAGAATGTTTTTTAAGATTTTTATATAGTTAGAAGGTTACCAATTTCGTTTGCATGTAGATTTTGGTAAGCGAGCTGGAGGGCATCATATCATTAGTTTGTTATGTTCTGCATTTTTACTCCTTTCGAAGCAGTTCTTTTTCATGTTTGTTAACTATTTTGCCTTATTTTAGGTATTACCATATTTGGAAGACACTAATTAAAGGGTTGTTTTTTATGCTGTATCTATTATATTATTTTGATACAATTTACGTTTTTATTTTGCATAGGAGTGTTATTTCTTGTGTATAAGCATTTTTTCTAACTTACAAAAATGTTTTATTAGTCAATATGTTGGTTATATATATTTTAGCTGTTTTTCATTTGTTTTAATGTGTTATTTATATGTTGAGTTATTATTTCTATATTTGTAATTTTAGTGGCTTACCCATATATTAATTATTTTTATTTTTGTATTCTGTATTTTTTTCATTTCCAAATGGGTTTAAGAAGTCCATATTAAAGTTGTCAATGCTTTTTACACAATATTGTTGTACTCAATATTGTGATTAATGCAGCACTGCAAGTGCACTTGTACACACCAACAATTTAACACCGTAACATCTTTTAGAGAACGGCAGAGTATTTGTGCTAATTCCAAGATTCAGTAATTGCATTGACATTGCTCATAATTCTGGTATTAGCCCCAATTTAGATTTATGCGGGGATTAATATGGTAAAACAAAAAAAATGCCACATTTAAACATAGAAAGTGAGCACTAAAGTTTTGTTGGTGCAATCATGAATGGAGTTTTCATACCTTGAAATAGCATTACCGCATTCTGTGGTGCATTACCATCTTCTCTAAAAACTCATAACATTATTTAAAAAAAAAAATACTTTTCACACATTTGACACAAATATTTCACAGCTAGCCTTTTCTAAATAAATGTCCGTGTTTGTTTCTCAAAATATATGCACAGCTTTGATTGCCAGATTGTTCGTCTGAATAGTGTGGGAAGCATGACAGTGAAGCTTCTGTAACATAGATGCACTTTTAAACACTATGGTAAAAACAGTTTCAAATAATCTGAAAAGTACTGAAAGGGAGCAGATATGCTCCGCGCAAAAGGCTTTGGCATTCAATGCAAGCATTCATGGCAGCTAAACAATAACTTGACGAATAGGCTTGTTTTTATCAAGTTTAACAACTTCATCTATTCTGTTCTCTCTGCTCATGATTCAGAAAAGTTAATGTGGAAAAGGAGGATTCAATCAATTGTATCCACTTGCTGCCTGGATTTAAATTTAATGCCCGTTATGTAATATCAGTTCAGCACACGTGCACACACGCACAGACACACACATACTCACAAAGAATAGTATTGTTCTCCACTTCCGCCCTTTCCTGTTTCAGTTTGCTATGCAACAGATGTATCACGTACCTTGCCAACAAAATAGATTTCATTATGAACAGCTCAAGTAGTTCACATATTTACAGACCTTCCTTGCAAGATTTCGTATTGAGTGTTACTACACATCTGTTTATAAAATGGCTTACAAGTTTGACATATGCTTGTAACTCTTTCAGCATTCGAAGCTCACTAATATGAACCTGTTGCAATGATTCCAGCTTACAAACGCCTCCCTAAATAGCATTTTATTTAGAAGGCCTGTAGAACCACATGTTGTTACTTTAACTTATGACGACTCTTACATCCCTTTGAGTTGGAAATCGTCTCTGGTCAGATTCCAATGTGAACCTTTAAAAGAAAGCTATGAAGAAAAGGAGGGTGATTGAATCTTAGTTTATTTATAGTCAATATTGAATTTTCTTTTACTATTTGCCTTTTAGAATTTTTTGAAAGGCCAGAAGAAACGGCTGCACTGGCAGTGCTTGATTAGTAAAAAAACATAAGTGACAGGGTTCTCATCACGAGGCCACTGCAGCTCGGACCACACATTGCCCCTGCGACCAATGCCACTGATAGTAACAACGCAACTGCTAACCATCACACTCCTACAAGTGTGACAATTAGGACTATTTCAGGTCTCCAAAGCTAAAAGAATGGCGTGGAAGGCGGGTAAGAGTAATTCTTAATGTATATTAAATTAATAAGTACGTGTTTTTGTGGTCATTTTAAATTATCTAGATGGTGCCTCCATGTGACAGACTGTCACAAACACCGGTGTTGACAATGATGTGCTGGTGCCGAGCACCGGAAACCACCAGCTAAAATTAAGCACTGTGCACTGGACATTTATTTCATCAGGAATGGTGGGGGTGGCTAGATCATCAGAGGCCAGATTTGAATCTTGCCCTGTGGGATTATGGCAGGAGTCACAAAGGGCACACTGTGGAAGGAAAGAGCGAGAGGAGGGAGGAAAAAGATTAAAGAAAAATTAAGTGAGCAGGGCTGGTTTAATTTTTTTGTCAGGGCTACTTTTAGGTCCCAGTCCAGCCCTGCCACATGTTTTTTAAAAGTTCTGCTATGGAACCGGCAAAGGTAGATGATAGGATCCTATCCATGTAACCATATTACGAATACAAATTAAAAATGTAATCTCGTTTTTTGTTATTTTAATGTACTTTGTTTCATGGAGAACCTGTGGTATTTTTGTAATTGTGAAGAGTAATAGGGGCAGGACAGCCTAACTTTTATATTACCTTTTTGGAATTTAAGATTGGAGGTTTCTGTGTGTAACTGGTTGGGCAATTCATTTTAGAAGAAGGTGGTCTAGATGGGAAAAAGATCACACATGATTGCACCTGGTTGGAGAATGACTCCAGAGAGATTAACAGGCAAGAACTTTAGAACAGCATTTAGTATGGATTTTATATATTACCCTGAAAAGAAGAGAAGGCACTATGTGCTTAAGCCCTTCTTCAATTACCAGTAAGTGACTATGGTGGTCTTTGAACGAAATATTGAATGAAAAATGTCCTGAGTCACAAACATCGTGGTCAAAATGTTGTGATGTCAAGAATATTCTGGGACTTAATGTTGAGGGTAGTAATACTGTGTTTTAAGGTATTTAATATATTGTTTAACATACCTTTGTATATTATCTAGTTTTCTTTAATATAGTGATATACAATATTTTTTTAAGAATTGTTTTTTTATAAATGATAGGCATATTGATATTTTAAGTTACTAGCATTGCAGTAGTATTTCTGTTTAATTGTTTCAGTATATTTCTTAATGAATCATACGTTTTTATTAATATAATTGTAATTGTTAACTTAGTAGCAGGTGGTTGAGTTATTTAGGTATTTGGGGTGTGACTTTTTTAATATGCAAACATTTATTTTTAATTTATATTTGTATTTAATTATTTGTTAGATGGTTGATAAGGAATTTATTTACTTACTTGTTTTAATTATTGTTTAATTTTTTGGTTGGATTCATTTTAATTGTTATACTTATTTACAATATAATATTAGCAATTTATCATTTATTATACCATTTCTTTTTGTAGATAGTCTTAACTGTCACTTTTAGAGCAGATTTGTGGGAAATATTTTAATTGAAAATATTTGAGTTTATACAAAAAAATATGAAATTTGTAATATTTCATTTGCATTTCTTAAATTGCATTTTATTTTTTATATTCAATAAAAACATTTAGTATTTCAAAGCTATTTAAAATTGTTAATTGCAATTTATTTTGGTATATTTAAAAGTTTTATTTAAAAAATCTATGTGTGAGAATAATCAATCTTTCCCCTTAATAGTACAAAACTTTCCCACGTGTCACTTAGCGAGAATAATAAATCTAACCGCTCCAAAGTCCAACACTTTCTCTACTGTTGTTTAGACTGGAGTGTGGATAGTAAATCTGACCCGTTCGAAGTGATGTCATTGACCATGTCATGAGTGATGTAATATGTGACATCTAAACATAGGATGCCTATGCACACGTAAGCAAATATTACTGTATAAATACAGACAGTAGTAGAGAGAACAAGACTTCAAAAAAACAACACTCAATGAGTACAATAAGGTGTATCTTTCTTGTTTTAATATAGATCCGTTGCCCAGCCAACACGTGTTTCGTCCGAGTGTGAACCCACGACTTCTTCGGGGCTACAAAGACATATAAGGATACAATGTAGAGATACATACTGTAAACCTTCAATATTAGTTCACAATGTGCAAACATAGGACACTGTGACTGTGAAAGCACACACTGTATCACCCATGAGATGGAGAAATCGGTCCCATGGAAAAGAAATTAGAAAAAGATGAAAAAAGATCCTATTTAAGGATAGTGAAACCTGGGTTGTGACACCATAAACCCGGTGCAAGATATGACAGTGCAATAACAAACCATCACAAAATTAAATTAAAATATCTGAGTATATGTACATTGTCAACTTAACATCACGATGGCGACAGTCAATACATTGATGGTGTTCTGGTCATATTACGCCAATAAGTATTCAGAGTTAACAACATTTAAAATGCAATTCTAATAGTCTAGGTATGAACCAATGAGATCGTACTGGTATACAAGCTTGGTGTTAAAGTGAAAATCAATCGGTTTCTGTATTCAGAGTAACGCTACCTGTTCAGTTTTACTGATAAATAGAGATATTGTTATGCATGTTCGGTGTGAGCACTGATGCCCGTGTATATCTTCAAATCCACTTACTATTTCTAATTTTATTTCTATTTTTCACATTATATGAGAATTATGGGCTGGGGTAACCTTATTGGTTACAAGGCTCACCATCACGTTAATACTCTGTCTATCTGGATCTCACAGACAGCGAGTTGTTTTTTTTTCCTCCTTTCCGGTATGAGGAGCGGACTTTCGATATGCGGTCTAGTCTTCTGCACAGGATAGACGTTATAACGTCTATCACTGCTACTTCCGGTTCGCTCTTTTACTTTGATTCCCATTCACTGCGTAGCGTACTCATCCTACAGGTAACTGTTATGCTGTGAGGGGTTGTGTCTTGACAATTTGCAATTGGGGACTGAATGGTGATTTTGCCTGGTGTGGCGTACTCGTCCCACATGTTACTTTGGCACTATCTATGTTTCTACTCTTTTGCTGTGAGGGGATGTGTCGTGAAAATTTGCAATTGGGGACTGAATGGTGGTGATGCCTACACCATTCATTGGTGTTAGTCGACAGTATTGTTAATTTTGGTTAGTAGACTGGCGCTACCAAGTTTGGCTATACGTTTGCGGGTTCAGTGTGGTTTATCGTAAATGGACAGGCTGCATTGAGGATTCATACAGTGCGCGTTAGACTCTACGGTCTGGGCACGTTAACTTTTTGTATAGCATATTATCTCTTTTCAGTGCACCTCCAGTTAACGTATGACTAGGAGGTCTTTTGTGGAGTTTTCTAATGTGTAATTTTTGGTCTAATACGGTGTATCACACTCCACAGTGCCGACTAGTTATGTCATATTTTTCTCGCAGGTCCTTATTCTGACGGGGTACTTACCCGTCCTAACATTTATTGAGTGCCTCATACTCACTTTTCCCGCGCAGCCGGGATGGAATTACAACCGGCGGAGAGGTGAGCCGGTTTTGCTCGTAATTTTAAGAAGTACGTTAACACCTCTAATTTTGTTTGCGTTACTGATCAGGACCTCACCCCCCTTTTATGATTACAGATCAGTTTACTTTCCCCGTTTGCCTGATAGGTAAGACCTTTCATGGCTTTTTTCCTGATACCCCTTAATATAATGAATTGATGCTTCGCTTTACACCTTTCTTATTCACTCTCCTGTCCCTTTCCCTCATCTGTCCCTCCAATGCACTGTTTACTGAGGGGATCCCACTTGATCCTTTTCACTTTAACACCAAGCTTGTATACCAGTACGATCTCATTGGTTCATACCTAGACTATTAGAATTGCATTTTAAATGTTGTTAACTCTGAATACTTATTGGCGTAATATGACCAGAACACCATTAATGTATTGACTGTCGCCATCGTGATGTTAAGTTGACAATGTACATATACTCAGATATTTTAATTTAATTTTGTGATGGTTTGTTATTGCACTGTCATATCTTGCACCGGGTTTATGGTGTCACAACCCAGGTTTCACTATCCTTAAATAGGATCTTTTTTCATCTTTTTCTAATTTCTTTTCCATGGGACCGATTTCTCCATCTCATGGGTGATACAGTGTGTGCTTTCACAGTCACAGTGTCCTATGTTTGCACATAGTGAACTAATATTGAAGGTTTACTGTATGTATCTCTACATTGTATCCTTATAGGTCTTTGTAGCCCTGAAGAAGTCGTGGGTTCACACCCGCACGAAACACGTGTTGGCTGGGCAACGGATCTATATTAAAACAAGAAAGATACACCTTATTGTACTCATTAAGTGTTGTTTTTTGAAGTCTTGTTTTCTCTACTACTGTCTGTATTTATACAGTAATATTTGCTTACTTGTGCATAGGCATCCTATGTTTAACTGTTTGAGACCTCGGTCTACGTGGGGGGTTTAGGGTTTGTTTCCCCCCCCCTCCTATTTGCACCCTTTGATTTCCATCCTTAGACTCCTACGTACACACTAGTGGGCGCCATCGCATATCGCAAATCTTAAAAACCCTTCACAAGTATTTCTAATATGTGACATCATCAGCAGTGTATTGCGGGGGTGTGAGTTATAGTTAGCTCAACTAACTATAACGGTCGAATTTCTCTGGTTTTGTATGAGTGAAATGTCCAACTAACTATAACGTCCCTGAAACCTGTGTTTTTTCCATGAATTTCAAAGGTTTTTTAAATGTGAATTTTTTAACTATAATGTCCCTGAAATGCTAATTACTAACTATAAAGTCCCTTCAACCTATGGATTTTTTTCAATGTATTTGTAAGGTACCACTCTTGGTTGGGGGCTGAAGTCCCCTTGCCTCCTGAGGGTCCCTGGGAGCCAACTAGCCCTCCTGTTATCTCTAGTAAGCCCCACACAGCTGGATTGCTGAGAGAGGCGCAAGGCTACACCCCTTTTTACACAACTCTGCAAATGTGACTCCTGGCAACCTGCTGCTCGGGGGATGTAGTCCACTTCAGTCCTGAGGTCCTAAGGACACAAGAGGACCTCATCGTCCCACCAGCAGTGCGCCAATAGGTGCGTTTGCAGAGTGGTGTAGAAAAGGACATAGCCTCGGACCACCTCTCAGCAGTCCCACTGTGTGGGGCTTACTGGAGGTACCTGGTGAGCCAGTAGGCCCTAAGGACCCTTAGGATTCTAGGGGACTTAATCCCCCAACCCAGAACGCACCAGGAGGCCCATTTCCAAAGTGGTGCAGGGAGGTGGCGGGGCCTCTGGTGAGATGCTGGCTTTTTTTTCCTTCTGTTTTTGGAAGGGGGACTGTGTGGTCCCCCTTTCATTAATTATTTTTGGGCCGTGGAGGCCCCATCCCCCAGGGCCTGAAACATGTTTTATTTATTTTTTTAAACCAGGAAGGGGACAACACAGCCCCCCAAGGATGAGTTCGGCCCCTGGGAACTCATCCCCTGGGGCGTTGCCTCATTTTCTTTTTTGGATAATACTTTTTCGGGAGGGCTACACATGGCCCCCATTACCTGGGCCACTTTTGGCCCTGGGTACCCCATCCTCATATTGGGGACCGCAGGGGGAGCCCCAATGCCCCTGCAGTCCCTGCCGGCTCCCCACCTCCTGCGGGAGCTGGCATTACTTTTGAGAAAAGGGAGCTGCAAAGCAGAGGTTTGCTATGACAGGGTGGGAGCTGTGCTCCTGCCCTGTCATAGCAAGCTGCCATCCCCCGGGGGTGGGCCCCCCGGGACATTGCCGGAGCCGGCCCTGGGGGGTGGCGTCTCCAGGGCCAAGGAGGGCTCCAGGAGGGGCGCCTCGCCGCCCCCTCCCATCCTGTTTTAAGCCCTGGGTAGGTGGTGGTCCTTGTACCCATGTGGGAGGGCTTGAGCCCCCCACATTACCTTTTTTTTAAACAGAGCCCCGGGTAGGTGGCGGTCCCTGGGGCAGCGGGGGCTGCATGCCCCCCGGATGTAATCAGTATGGCCACGGGGAGGAGGCGGTCCCCAGGACTGAGGGGGACCACTAGGGCCCCAGCAGCATATTATGTGATTGCCCCCGAGACCTGGCCCACCCGGGGGCTTAATTAAATGAAGCCCGGGAGACCTCAGTTTGTTTTTGTTGTTTTCGGCGGAATTCACAAGCAAGAATTCTGCTGATTTCTTCTTTTTTAAAAATGCTTTTGGGGCACAGTGGGTCCCTGTGGGACCCCCTTAGCAGGCCTAGGGGTCAGGGTGTTTCTACCCTGCCCCCTTTTCTTTTTTTTAATCATTTTTTTACTGTTTTCTAGTGACTCGGTTCAACCGAGTCACAAGATGGCTGCCAACACTTTTTGGTTTGGAGTGTTGGCAGCCAATCATAATCAAGATCGTGATGCGGAGTGTTCGCGGACCTAAATCGGTCACCAGATATCTATATTTCTTTATTATTGAATTTCTCAGAAACTACGCAATGGATTTACACATTTAACAAAAGGATGCTTTCTGAACCAAGAGCTACCTTTTTGCCAAATTTGGTATAATTCCGTTCAGCAGTTTGGGCTGTACCGTGTTCCAAAATTTCCCATGGAAAGGAAACTACCATTGAGAAAATGGATTTTGGGACCCCCCTTTTTTCCCAGACCCCCGCTCGATGAATCACCCCAAAACTTTCAACACAGGAGCTGACCAGTGCACCCCATTAGTTTTGAAAATTTCACGAAGATTCTTCATATGGCGCTAAAGATAGTGGCAAATCAAAAAACGCTTTTCCTATGGAAACTAGGTCCTAACTATAATTACCTACTGGCGGTATTTGAATTACTCATTATCACTTGACATACCTAAAAAGATAACGTATGCATTTGTTTGTTCTCCTATCCTATCTATTACAGTTTCTGCATTCTCATACGAGTAAAAGATCAACTCTAGTGCTATCTGTCAACAAGGCATTGTGGGTTGTTACCCTTTTGTTTACATATTTCACTTCAACCTGAAATCTTCAGTGCAGCGGTATTATGCTCATATCCCCTGACGTGGCAATACGCCTTTCCATTATTTGATATAGCCCTCAAGAGGAGACAAAATCTTTGCAATTCAATCTCTAAGGGATGGATACCCACTTAAAATACATAATCATATGGTTAGTTACCATACTATGCAAAACAGCTACATACATAATCTACAAACTTTGTCATTCAATATTACCTCTTTAGACCTACACAAATCTTGTAATATAAGACTTGAGTATGTTTGTTTATGAGCTCTACTGTACTGATTTCCAGGCAAAAGATTACTGCTGGAGTGCATAGGGTGCTAACAGCCTGTGGATGGGTCTAGATTAATGAAAAATGTACATATTTAGGTCCTCATTTGAAAAGGCAGAAAGGCACAGTGTTTATGAAATGCGGTGCATTCTTGTCTTTTCACCCTAATCTGGCTCATAATGTGCTGCCTAGCACCAACGTAGGCATCCTTGGTGCCTCCATTGAAGGCAGGATTATTTTTGTGCAGGAAGGAATACCTTCCTGCTCAAAAACTATCCTGAGAGGCATTTTCCTCAAATGCAGCAAACACGGAAAGAGAAAAAACAAGGAGAAATAAAAAGAATTCTCCTCATTACGCCTGCTCTGGCGATGAGTAAGGTTTTGGCGCTGCCCCAGATTTACATGATTTTGTAAATCTGTGGCAGTGGCAAAATCCATGGGTGTTGCGTAGGAACACTGGCCGCAACACCCTGCCTCGCCCTGCTCCATATCTATAAGGCCATGCAAAGCCATGCAGGGGGGATTTGCGTCAACTCATAGCTATGACTGCGAGGCCTGCACCACCAGAGCATCAACAAAAGTGATGATTTGGCGGCACAGGCCTCTTGTAAATGAGCCCCTTAATTCAATGTTTGAACTCCCTCTCTTCAGTGGTAGTGAGAGGGAGAGGGGCTCCCTGGCATGGAATCATCATACGTTTGCTCTTCATGCCTTCTTTCTTTGTCATGTGGTACTCCACGATTCTGTTAACAACCTAATGTGTGTAAGCCACTGATGGTGTTTTTCCAAACTTTTGTTGTGTTTCCTCAGTCTTCATGCTGTTTCACTAGGGGCACGGGGCCCTATCTGGCCAACTGATATTATTTGTTTTTTACATTAATACTCAACTCTCCTTCATATTTAATGTTTTAGTATGTGTGGCCTTGTGCCACACTTAGGCAACAGGTAAAATTTTTCCAGGACTCTAATTTGTTTTAAACAGTCTCTATGCTGCATGGGCAATAATGATTGAATGCCCTGAGAAAAATACATGCAGACTCAAATTATTTTTAACGTTATGGGCAAACAGTGTAGAGAATGCAAGGCTGATGACACAAAGTCACAGTCCAAGAGTGTATGTGGTGCCTTATTTGTAAGTCCCTTCAGATTTCTATTTTTTTTTAGAAATGTCTGCATGCTAGGATTGATAGTGTCTGAAGAATATTACAGCCACAATCACTTGAAGCTGTTGTTGAAGATGCAAACATTTCAATATTCTTATTATCAGTTATTAGATGGCAGAATAGGATGTAACAACACTGCAGTTTTAGAGTGAAGAATGAATGGTGTGAGACCCGGTTTCCTTGGATGGGTTTCCCCCTAACTCTTTGCCTTCAGACCTCCTCCTTTTTGTTGACCTTGCTTTTGCTGGGTGTAGAACTCTGCACACTTTGCCACTGCTAACCAGTAGTAAATTGCTTTTGGTTTTCCTTAAAGCGAGGTAACATTGACTCATATCCAATTGGGATATTTAATTTACTTATAAGCCCCTAGTAAAGTGCACTACGTGTACCCAGGGCCTGCAAATTGAATGCTATTAGTAGGCTTGCAGCACTAATTGTGCCACCAATTTAGGTAGCCCTTTAAACATGTCTCAGTCCGCCCATGGCAGATCCTATGTGATCAGTTTAACCTTCCTTGTCAACCTGGCAAAATAAACCTTTTGCCAGGCCCAAACATTTCTTTTTAATACACATAAGCCACCCTAAAGCTTGGCCCAAGACAGCCCCAAAGGTAGATTGGAGTGTATTAAAAAAAGTTCTAGCAGTGAAGCCAGAAGTGGGTGAACATAATCTGTGCAGGTTTGTGATAAGTCTCTAGATTGGGGGTGTTTGGTACCCCCATTGTGTATGGGAGAGTACGCATGTCCCATTGCACACCCGGTTACCTTTCTGTCCATGCTAGGCACACTAACAATTTGTGCAGATTCAAAATGACCGTGCTAGGTAGCAACATTAGGATGTTTGCAAATATGAACAAAAATCTAGGTAGTACCACCATCTTTATAATGGCTATATGGCAAGAGAGTGAGAGAAATAGAGAGAGAGAGAGAGAGAGAGAGAGAGAGAGAGAGAGAGAGAGAGTAAGAGAGAGAGAGAGAGGCAGTCGGCCTGTACTGATAAAAGAGCATGTTCTCAGCCATTGATTTTACAGGATGATCAAACAAGGAGGGTGCAAGTATTCACCCATTATGAACGCCCACTATACATTTAAACTGTTCTGTGAGGCCCTCCCCTTGTGAGTATCTTACCGCTGCTGCTGTGCGGGCATTGAGGTTCAATTAGTAGGATTGCAATATCAGAGTCAGCACCTAATGAAAGATGCAAGTCCCATGACTTCTTCCGATTAACCCTATCAAATGTGGACGTAAGGTTCACAAATGCTAAAAACAAGAGCCAGTCTGGGCCGCAGTGTATTTTTTAACTATTAGATAGAGGTTTAGACATGGATCAATTGTTTATTTACCCAGCCGGATATCATACTGAACCTCTGTTAATATCTTGTAAGTGTCTATCCATAACAACAGTCTATTTAATAGTACCTACCAAGAACCTTAACAACTTTATCAATGAGAGAGAGGGAACGCTAACAATGTGGGTTATCGTTGTCACCTTTCTTGAAAACGGGAACTCTAATGTTGCATGATCAAGATAGCAGAACACACTCCCTAACTGCTGCGTTTAGAACCAGGGTCAGAACTGGACCCCAAACCTCAAATTTGTCATGAAAAAGACCCGGGGTAATACCATTGGGCCTGTAGCGTTCTAACAAGACAGTACCTGGACTCCCTGACAAACTTCCTCAAGGGAAAAAGTAACATTACCTCTCCCCAATTCCAGGTCTGCCTATTACCCAATACCAGGTCTGGCGAGTAATGTATATATCTCCTTGCCCTGTGGGGATCAACAGCACCACAAATCTATAAGGTCACAACCCTCCGGCACCGCTGTGATAGCACGAGCGACAGGTGAGGGCCACCTTGTCAAACCCTGGGAGCAATCCAGTTTGGCAGAGAAAAAGCAATTGAAATTCACATGCCATATTTGAGGTAGGTCACAATAGTGCACTAGCTTAGCCCTCAGTGTGTGAAAAAACTGTGAGTCATCATAATTTGGGCCATATTCTCCAACTATAAGTACAACAACGTGCTCATTAAAGCAGACCCCGAGAATCTGCTTGAACATCCTTCAATTTTATGCCTGAGGCTTATCTATTCCAGACCTGCACCTCACGTGTATGGAAAGTGAAGCCCATAGCATGGCAAGTCTCCTTCACAAAAACACAACAGAAGCTGCTCCAAGTACAGTGACCGAACCTTAGGGGATACTAAGTAAAGAGGGTGATGGCATCTCACAAAAGTGAAGGACTGTCCTCACACACCACCAGGTATCATGCTTCATCATCTCCAGTCCCCACTCTCTATAAACTTGGTTTGGTAGAGAGCAGGCCTACACCTGGAGACAGGGAGGCACTTCTAAAACTAAGTGGGGGCCTGTGACGTGAGTGAGTCTTAAAAATCAGTATAATCGCCAGAAGGCGTTTATTCATATAAGGGATTATATGATATTTAAAAATACAAGGATGGTTAAAAGGGGAGTTACTGCCCCATCACCGTAGTGGCTAATTTTGTTGACATGTTTCTGCCTATGTGGCCCAAAGGGTCTGCAGCATTTATGAGGACGGAAAAGTAAAAGAGGGCTCCTATCTTACCAAAATGTTAGTAGGATGTTGCCACTGGTTAGGTTGACCTAGCTCGGGGACTAAGAGCAGACACATCTAGGATCATGGCGAGAGAAGCACCTTGATGTAAGTTTGACTACAGGGGTCTCTCCCTCACTCTCCTCCCATGGGGCATGTAGGAAGCTCAGCCAGGATTTCGGGAAATCAACAAAGGTAGAGTGTGACATAGGTCAACCTACCCAGTGGTAACATCCTGTAATATTTAAATAAAGCAAACTAGATTAATACAATAGATTAAAGTGAGTTGTGATTAAGTGACATATTGTGCTCAGTGACAGCTGAGTGCGTAATATGTACAGGGTCATTAAAATATGTACAAGTATGGAAGAGGCCAGGCTAAAAAGGAACAAAATGACCCTTCTGCTCTATTCAATTTCAATATTTTTCCAAGCAAGGCCTTGAACTGGACTGGCAGGTATCGTTGACTTTTCAACCCAATATATGCGATAATTTATAGTCAAAGCGGGTCTTCATCAGGACTGTGGTGGGGAGAGGGTGATGACAGTCTAACGGTAACCAGAGTGAATCCTGGTTAAGTTCAAGTCAGTGGTGTTAGAGGCCCAATCACGTTAATTTCCATATAAATGATGTACCCAGGGAAGTGGTGATAATCATCCGCTATTCAGTGTTCCGAAGTGAGGTAATGAATATGCTTTCACTTCCATATGAAATGTCTGCCCAGGGAAGTGGTGATATTCGTCTGCTAATCAGGGTTCCAAAGTGAGGTAAACAATAAACGTTCACTTCTGTGGAGTTATTTACGGGGCCAAGTCCGGGATTCAAGCGCGAAGGCAGATCTGACTCCTGCCGGGCAGCCGCATTACCAACGTAACCGATGGTTCAAATTTGTTGTGCTGTATGCAGGAACTTTATTACACCTAGGGGGCTGCGCGCCTGAAAAAATATGTGCGCAGGCCACCATTTTTTTATCGATTTGTTAACAAATTATGTGTATGTATAGTTTGTGGAATGTTTGTGCTCTAGGGCAGCTTTGACAATGCGGAACATTATTACCTTTTTTACATATCAGGTATTTTGCTGCTTTCCCCCATGTTGCGGTATAGTTATAGCGAAGTCTCCGTGATTCTTCAAGATGCTCTGAGGAGTAGAGTGTGTGGAATTTGTTACTTTCTTCAAATGGATAAAAATGGGATGGGATGGGATGTGGTTGCATCAATTTTTTAATCCTTGTTGGTGGGCCAGATCACACATGGATAGGCGTAGGCAGACTTAGAGTTATGGTGTTGCTTATGAGATTCTTATTGACACTCTGAGGACTATTGGATATGTGTTTTAGTGTGGGGCAACGGTAACTTCCTCCAAATGACTATAAAGGGATGGGTTGTTTATTAACAATTTCTTAATTTCTTTTGGGCATGCTGCTTCGCACATGGATGGTCGAGGGAAGACCTGGATCTTTTTGGGCTCCACAACCATGCATTTCCTACAAACACTGGATCATACATGGAGGGTTATGTACTAACTTTGAGCCTTTTGGGCCCCATAGCCATGCATTTACTCAGTAGTGCACTTTTATTATTGTGGGCGCTAGGTGATTGGATGTAGCACTGCGTTTAAACACAGCACACATGTAATATTGTGAGTCACGGGCGATTAGATGGGGCATTGCCTCTATCGACCTAGTTTCCTTCACATTTACAATATTTATGTAGTGGCCTATTATACGTAGGTTTTCTTGATTTGGGCAATGCTCCATGTTGCCCTGTTTGTTTTCACTTTTTAAAATGGCCTTCTTATACCCTTCAGGTCTTTTTATGCAGGACTTATCATACCTGTAAGCACTCCGGACCGTTCGAGAACAATACACTGGATCTGAATACGTATGTTGACTACCCACTCTCTTGATCACTGTTACTGTTGAATATAACAGGTACTCATGAATGATGATACAGGGTACCAATTTCAGGCTAGCCGTGTAGAAACCTACCACGCCTCTTTACTATAGGCCACTATCCTTGATTTGTGTTTTGATCTTTATGGAACGGCTGAGACTTTAGACAGTGGAGGACCGACTCTTGATCTTCTATCCAGCACATAGTATATACACGTGTGATGTTCCGGTTCCCGGTATTTATTGTATTGATTAACTAAATTGTCTGCCACCCTAGTTGTACAAGCCCACTTCTGTGATACCAACTTGTTCTGCCATATTTTATACCTGACTCTGGGTCTTTATACTCACCAGGTGTCTTAACACTGGCATTCAGAATCTGGAATCACATCAGGGAGTTCCCGCAATACATGCCAAAACTGAACCCCCATATCGGCCATCTGAGCGAGCTATTGCACTCCATTTGAACTGTTATTGAACTTATGCTCTATTATTGAAACTCATGGTCCATTCTGCCCTATCTGCCTTTGAGACCCTCCAGCCACACGTGCACTCTCTTTCATCATGCGTGCACTACACCCTCTCTGCCCATTTTCTTAAGTTACCAGTTTCAGGGATATTTTTACCTATAGCAACGTTTAGCGACACATGCCACCCATGCCCCTTAAATTATTTTTGGTTTCACATGCTGAACTGATACCAACGTTAGTTTCCTACATATGATTATTCGACATCCTCATTCAAGTAGGGTTGTAATAAATCCTGTGCATGCCCCTCGTACGACTATGTACAGTCTTATTTAATATGTATTCCTCTTTCTCTTCCTTCTCCCTCTTTTTTTAAATAACTGTTTCTTTTAATGTCATGTTGTCTTTGTATGTCACGTTGTATATATTTTTAATGTATCAATGAGTGTAGGCTTGTAACTGGAGTTCTGTGCTTTGGTTTTAAATGTAATGTTTGTAGTAGTTTTTATGTATGTTTTTTGTACACTTATGTTATATTGTAATAAAGAACTTTCTTGATAGTACTATTTGACTACTGGACATCATTACCTGGTGCACCCCTATCGCATTGAAAACAATTTTGGATCTGGAGCACAGAGACGTCATGCAATGGCTGGCTCTGGGGTTGGCTGCGTAGGAACACTACATATTGGAACTAGCGTGAGGTTTGGAACCAGGGGTCCGCCGTTGGTATTCTTGACAATGCAAAATAGTCTTAAAAATGCTGTAAAATACACAAACACTACTCTTTAACAACACACACATCTTTTAGACAACTATACTGTACCCCCCACCTTAGAAACACTTTTAAAAACCCTAAACAGTAACTTATCTGTTCTGATGAACAGCAACTCTCAACTACAACTTCTTCCTTCCAAAAATGACCCAAAATAACACCAATAGTGTACAAAATATAGATATTGGTAGAAAGAAATGGGTGTCTAATAAAAGTTAAAAAAAGACTACCTCCCCATATGATTGAATCGGAAAAATAGTAACAATATTATTAAAATGTGCAAACAAATGTTAAAATAATATAAAATATAATAACATATTATAAAATATGATACATGTGAAACAATGTTAGAAACAATATCACACAAATTGTAAAGTATATATTAAATCATGTTATCTGAAAAGAAGGTTCCTTTTTGTGTGACTTGCTCAGGTGCATTATAGATTTGCTATCCAAGAAGCTATGAAGATACACTAGGGACTATTGCATACATTCAAAGAGCCCTGTCTAGATATTTTATTTAAACTAAACATATTATTGCTGAGTACAGAGAAATATCTACTTTTATTTTATACTGTCAAATTTTGTGCACTCCATAAAATCATACATATGTATTTAGAAATATATTACACACATTTTCACCATTATTAATACATTTCTTGTAAGAACATTTTAGATTGACACAAATCAATACATCTCTTTTTGCCCAACAATTGAAATACATGAAGACACAATTTAATCACAAAACAGCTCCTAAAACAATTTGGTTAAAATAGTCCTATCAAAACATTTGGTCAGGAAAAAAGTATTGTCGTGATGTGGTATTTCGGTGGTACTTGGATTGGTTTACCCCACCTTCCGCAGGACATAATATTATAAAAATCTGCATTATCTAGGAAAAAAACTGATTGGCGGGCAAATCTTTATACCCGAGTCAGCGGAAAGAAACGCTTATAAGGACGAAACAAACCTTTACACTTGTTGTACCACCATGGACCCAGTCCTACAATTCTTGCCGCTGCTGCTTCAACATGATCAAAATCAACACCGTTGTCGCTGGAACCAAAGGTAACCACCACCATTACCTGTTACCATCTGACTTGGCTGATTACATTTGCATAAAAATGTGTGCATTTTTAAATTACACACCCAAGCCATAGCATATCAGCGAGTTGGCCCGATGTCAGTAGTGTTGACGTTTATGACATGCACAGTACCACACCTTTATTACTACCATGTATGAATGAATTAGGGGCACACTGCCTTATCAAAAAAGGGCACTTGTCCCCCCAAAAAATCAAGCCATAAACCTAAAAGTCACTATATAGGTTTGTTCACAGAAATCTGATCCACAGGCAAATACTCTCCAGAATTGTTACAGCCAGCACTTTTATCTCTCTGTCAGATTAACAGGGAAATTTTAATGGAGGACTAACGGATCACAGGTTGATAACTATCATTAAGGCAATCAGGTACTTTTCCCAGTCATGTGACTGCTAGGTGGGTTGAGCCACATGTTCGAAAATGGCCGTCTCTGAAGAGTCACCCCAAACCTTTTATCTTCCTCCTCCTCTTTTTGCTGAATTCTTTTTGGTGGCCTTAGGATGCTGAGCACTTTGCCACTGCTAACCAATACTAAAGTGCATGTACTCTCTCCCCTAAACATGGTAAGATGTGTGTATACACTATTGGCATAATTAATTTACTTGTAAGTCCCTTGTAAAGTGGTATACCATATGCCCAGGGCCTGTGAATTAAATGCTACTAGTGGACCTGTCGCAGGGATTGTGTCACCTACATGTCTCAGGCCTGCCACTGCAAAGCCTGTGTGTTTAGTTTTACTGCCACTTTGACTTGGCATTTAAAACCCTTTGCCAAGCGTTAAACTCACCTTGTATTATGTATACGTCACCCCTAAGGTAGGCCCTAGGTAGCCCATAGAGCATGCTGCTGTGTAAGTAAAAAGTAGAATATCTACTTTTAATTTTTGCATGTGCTGGTAGTGAAAAAACTCTAAATTTGTTTTTCACTACTGGGAGGCCTACTCCTCTCATGGGATAACATTGGGAACTCCTTAATACACTTTTTAAGCTGTAGGTCCTGATTAGAAATGAGTAGCTGTATCCTGTTTTATATCTTTGGTATTGTAATGATAAAGCCTTTTTACTGGTAAAGTTGGATTTAACATTACTGTTTTAGAAATGCATTTATAATAGTATTGCCTATTGTTCTAAACTAGTGTGGAGCTGTCGCGTGCTGTTTTAATTGAACAATTGCATGTGTGTGTGTGTATTGCACACATACTTTACACATTGCCTCTTTAGTTACTGCTCTGTGCCAAGCTACTGTAGGTTGAACACAAGTTATCTTTTAGTTTGTATCTTAGTTCTCCTGACTTGAGTGATGGTCCCTACTTTGACAGGGTGCATACCTCTGCCAAATAGAGACCCCATTTCTATTACCACATTAAGGTGCACTGTAGTGTAGTTCCTATATCCCTGCGCATTGGAATAACATACACTATAGATTTGACATAGGACTAATGTCAGTATGTCTCTATCCAGTATGTTAAACTTAATTACTTGTGTATGCCAGCTAACTCAGAGGTCACTAGAAACTTCCCGAATATACAAGAAGGAATTAGTCTCTGACAACTGCATAAACATGACAACTTTGTTTCTCTTTAGAATCAGAACAGTCTAAGAATCGTGGAAACAATAGATAACAGTTTCACTCAGGTAATCGTGCATGCTTCCTTATCTTCAGAGTTGCACAGAAACAGAGAGAAGGGCATTTCAATAAAAGGGTTATTTCTCATGCAAGAGATATGAATTGCTACAATCGTAAGACAGACTGCGATGTACAATATGTACGAGGTTAGCAGTAAGATAAAATAATATTGCAATATCATGGTATGTAGCTATGACATATATTAATCAAAATACATACATCAATAACATAATGCTAAAATGTGATACTCATCTGATGCTTCTAAATTGTTCAACCCCAGTGTACCTAACCTACGTGAGGTATGAGGTTTGAAGTAGGTGCTGTTTCTAAAGTATAGCTAACTATATTTTAGTTTAGCCAAGAGTTGCCAAACGTTTCTCTAAGTTTTAGTCCGCTCCATACCTGAGAAAGAGAGAGGTTGGAATCGCTTTTCTGGACTCGATAGTCTAACCCCCCGCAAGGGAAGTCAGAGAGCACTGGAGCTGAATTCTCTGCCAGGAGGATGGCAGCGTCAGGTCAGTGCATCAGGCTGGAACTCGATCTCCTTCCGAACTTGCCGTGGCGAACCGCGTAGTCTGGGTTGGATTGAATCCTCTGGGAACCGCAATTTGCCAAGGCAAGTGCTGGTATATTTATACCTTGAAGGTGTCTAGGAATGCCGGTATTGATGTAAAAGTCGGGCAGAGAAACGTCATGAATGAACCCCTCAGGAATAGATGTTCATGCATACTTAATGAGTTCTTGGAGAAATCAATATTCAAGCTGAGGGAAATTCATAAAGGCTTAAGGGTCTGGTTTTCCAAGAATTCGTTGTGACGTGGATGGACGGATGTAGGTGGCCATGCCTGTATTTGGTTTGTACGGACAATGTCTAAATAAGGGCCGGCTTTCTATGTCCAAATAAGGGCAATGTGAATTATACCTATATAAGGGCATAAATCGGGAAACCTATTTACGGAAGGTAAATCTGCACACAACAGTACCTTCCTGCACAAAAGCAATCTTTGGAGGCATATTCCTCTTTCAATACGCGCTGCATGCAGCACACATAGAAAGAGTAACTAATGATGGAAAAAAAATATATGTCATTGGTACACCACTGTTTAGTAGGTGCATTATTTTGTCAAAATACATGGGTGGATGCAAGGGAATGCCCATGCCTCAGCCATGTAACGGCTACCTGACAAAAAGTAAGGCAAGGCAGAGCTATACACTACGCTGTGTTACTTTGTAATTCCAAAACCACACAAAGTTGCTTTGTATGGCACAGTAAATGACAAAAATTATTTTGCTTTGGGGCTGCGCTACAAACCTGACTGAACCCTAATGCAAAATCATAGTAAATCTGGGCCATGGTGTCTGCTCAAGCTTCACACCCTTTACTTTATAAGGGAGATTTTGAAGAATTTCAACCTTGCTTACACGTGCAGAGTTATATGAGGTTTACTATGGGCACTCGTTCTGTTCACTGTTGTTTTCCTGTCCAGGTTGTGTGGTTGGTCTACAGGCTCTCAGGTTCTGCTATCAGAGCGGCAGTCCCGCGGGATGGTGGGGCTTCCAAGTTGAGGTTAGGGATGCAGCAGGCACTGAGGTCGGCTCGCAGGGTCTAAGTCAACCCATTTCTTCCGAAGGATGCGCCCCTGCTTCCGCCCGCCATCTGTCTCTTGCAGTGCTTTTAGGACACGGAATGGAAGGTTTGGCAGACCAGCCTTTAAACTTTGTGCAGTGCAACTGAAAATTCCTCTTTTAGGCATCCAACTGCTCTTTATTTTGTCTCACTCTTCGGATTGCCCTTCATGCCGTTAAAGAGGTCAAACCATTTGATAGAGCAACTGTGTATCACTTTCTATTAAATGTGTAACAGAGTGTGAGCTAAATACCTGCCGAGAAGTAAAACAAACGAAGTTTTGATCTATGAACCAAGAATACAGTTTGTTCATAACAGAACATACAGCGCCTCTATTGCTTGCATTGTTTTATTTTACATGGCTTCAGAATGAGGTTAAGTTTGGTTTGAAAGTTGTTTTGTTTCTCAAGGGACAAAACAATAATAGCATTATTCAGTTCTGTAATTTGTCTTGCCTTCGAGGCTGTTATAACCCGGGAATAGTTCGTCATATATAATGCTAACCGAATTTACGTAAAAATAAATTTGATACCTTTCAAGGAGGCATCTACTTATAATGAATTGTGATTCTTAAAACAGTAATGCCTTCACTCGTCTATTGTCTCTAAATGTGCTTACTCATGCCTTTCTTTCAAATGTAGCCTTCAGTCATTGAAGTTCAAAATGTTCTTGTTTAGTTCAGCCTCGTTTCCTGAAGAGCTATAAAAAAAATATACCAAAGTGCACTTCTCTCATGGAATTCTAATTTGACTCTTGACATTTCCTGATAGATGTGTTACGCATAATCTCCTGATTTTGCATAACTGTGATCGAATTCTGTTCATTATGAAATCAGTAGCAATCTCTCAGTCATCCCTGAGCTGTGCTGCTCGTAGGGACGCTATGCAATGAAATTCAGAACAACCATAATCCTGCTGCCAAACCAAACAATTTTCGAAGCAATCTGGACATTACTAGCCAAGTAGAAAATTCTCAACATTTCCGATGCTGCGGTGACTGATTGAAGTTTTAGTTGACAGTGTTTAATTTATGAAAATTACTGCCATCTAGGAAAAGATTGAGGTATTTCTTGGGAGGCCACTTCAGCTTGCACGGCACATTGTCCTTGTCACCACTTCACATAGCAGTGACACTGTTACGTATTAGCCATCACACTCCAACAAATGTTATAATTTGTGCTACTCCATGTCACCCAAACCTCTGAGAACAGCTTGGAAAAACAGTTATTATTATTTTAAATCATATTGAATTTTTAAACAATCTGCAGGTGTTCTTCGCTTAAAATATGCACACAGCGCTACCATGTGGTTGTGTGCTCCCCTTGCCCCTAAGATAGTGGTCAAGAATCTGGGTATAAGTCTAGACCAGAAACATATGATGAAAGATCAGGTGGCAGCCACTGTAGGTTCCTGCTTCCATATGTTAAGCCTCCTGCGCAGAGTCTTCCCTTTTCTTCCTCTCTCTGTGTGAAAAGCACTTGTTCAGGCACTATATATATATATATATATATATATATATATATATATATATATATTCACTTAAAAAACCATAGGTTTCACACATGTTATAGTTAGCTGTACATTTCACTTGTGAAAAACCATTGAAATTCCCCCGTTATAGTTAGTGCAGGCAACTATAACTCACGCGACCGCATTCCTCTGCTGATGACGTCAGATATTACATCACTGTATTTAGACACTTATTTACCCATGTCTTCTTCCATTAATTTTTAGCTATACATATATTACAAATATTTTTTTTTCAGAAAGACACATATGCGCGCGCTGTGGGCCCGCGGTGCGCTTTGCACACCGCGCGCCCACGTTACGCAGTTCGCGGAATTTTTCCGTTTCCACCGTACGCCCACGCTACGCTAGGGGGTCAGGAACTGTCCACCCTGCCCCCTTTTCACGTTCTCCACCTTTATTTTTCACCCCCTCAGACTGCGTGAGACAAAATGGCGGCCGACACTTCCTGGTTTCGACAGATTCGAATGTTTACTAAGATCTAACAACCAATCAGAATCGCGCTCGCGCACGGCAGCGTGCGCGTACGGTAAGTTTTACCGTACGCGCACGGTGCGCGCTTATAGATATATATATGCTTTTAAATGCTATTTTCTCAGGAAATACTGAACAGATTTACACCAGACCTGCAAAAGGCACATCCCTGACCTGAGGACTACCTCTCTGCCAAATTTCAAGTAATTCTGTTCAGCCGTTCGGGCTGTAGCTTGGACTAAAGGTCCTATGGAAAAATGCATGGGGAAAACGCGTTTTGGGACCCCCCCTTTTTCTCAGCCCCCGCTTGACGAATCCCCCCGAGACTTTCAGGGAAGGAGCGGAGCAGAGCGCCCCACCTATTTTGAACATTTCGCGAGGATTCGTCAATTGGCGCCAAAGTTATTCCAAATAGAATGTTGCGGATTTCCTATGGAAACACGATCCTAACTATAACTATCTACTGGCGATAGAATATATATATATTCACTGAACGAAACATAGGTTTCAGGGGTGTTATAGTTAGCTGGACTTTTCACTCATACAAAACCATTGAAATTCCTCCGTTATAGTTAGTTCAGCTAACTATAACTCGCGCGCCCGCAATGCACTGCTGATGACGTCACATATTACATCACTCATGACATGGTCAGTGACATCACTGATGACATCACTAATGACATCTCAAATGACATCACTGATGACATCACTGATGACATCATCCAGTGAATGTGTGTTTTTCTGAAAATTACATATGTTTTATATATGTATATCTCAAGGTCGATGGAAGAATAAATGGGTATATAAGTGTCTAAATGGATGATTTGTTTTTGAAAAATTGATTGTATAACTGACTTATTAAGTGTATCTTAGTGAATACATGGCTTAGTGAGTAATGTTTAAATATGTAAATATCTGTATCAGTCTCTCACTTTGTGTATAAGTGGCTGCATGGGTTGGTGAGTAGCTACATGAGTGTCTATATAGGTTATTAGTTGGTTTTTTGAGTATCAGTATGAGTGTCTGAGTGTCTGTATGGTTCGGTGGGGGTATTACGTAGTGCATAGATGCTTGAATGAGTGACTCACTGTATGTGTTGAAGACAGCATGTGTGCAGGACTGTATGGGTGGATGTGTGCACGGGTGTGTTAGTGAGTGAATGACTGTCTCAATAGTGTCTTTATGAGTAACTACATATGTTTTAAACTAGTATATGTGACTGTTAGTGTATATAAGTGAGTATATGTGAGAGTGAGAGATTGAAAGAGTTCCTGTATGAATAAGTATGTGTTTCTATAAGTGATTGTTTAAAAGACTAAGTATGTGTAAGTTTCTGTAGAAGTAAGTGTGGTGGTGTATATGCAAGTAAATGGATGTTTGATTCTTTATTAGCATGAGTGACTATGTGTGTGATTAACTCTATGGATGAGTGGCGTTGTGTAACAGGATGTATAGGTGTATGAGTACATATGATGAGTGAGTACATGTATGAGTGACTGTATAGGACTGTTGGTGAATGAGTGGATGTGTATGTGGATCTTAGAATTACTGAATAGGTTGTTGTAACTAGTATTGGTATGTCCATTGTTTAGAAAATTTTAGTTTCTATTTTTGAATGTGTGTATCAAAGGTTATATTAGGGGGAGAGGAGGTCTGCCACTCTATCAGAAGGATGATGTCATCAGTGATGTCATCAGTGATGTCATTTGAGATTGTAGTGAAGATTGCTATCTATATACGTACAAGGCTAAGTTAGCACAACCGCGTAGATGTTAGAAAGCCATCTTGCCGCTTTTGCTGCTTTTGCACACGAAACTGTGGTCACATGTTATTAATTGAGAAATGCTTGCTCGACTTTGCTTCACATGAGAACGATCTGTTGTTTACATCGCTAACAGTGAGCAGCGACCTTGGTCTGCACATTGTGTAAAGAAACAGTCTGGGTCGCTAGACGGTGCATGTTGTTGGGTTCAGGTTGATCGGCCCACTATTTAGCCATAACACGCACGCAGCTGCAAATACCTGAAAGTCGAGTGCTTTTAATATTGCAGGCTACATGCTTTACACACATTCGGAAGAAGAGCTTTCCCAGGAGCAGAGTCTAAGCTGATCATGTGATGTGATTCCACTAAGCTGATCTTTACGGTATGAGGTTCCCCATTCAAGCCTAGAGACCTTTTATTAGTCTAATAATAATAATATTAGTTTACTAGCAAAAGGAAGGTGGCTGTCATCCACTGTCATTTTATTATGATTACTCCTTTCATTCTCTATGGTATTGTAACTATGCTGATGGTTTTGATCTTAATCATTTGTCTGCTTATGTTAGCCAAAGTACTGCATCTTAGGACACGAGGTTTATAAAATAAACTCTTTAAACTTTACCGTGTCTCTGTTTATTCTGTTGTGGACTGATATGAGAATAATTGCGAACAGGTATTTCTGATTCCCACCATTCCTGAGAATACCCTAAGTCGCTTCTTCTGGGTTGTCTATACATTGGGACCGCCGAGATAAAACTCGGATAACGAATGGGACACTGATGCTGGTCGGATAAGGTGTTCTGGGTTCTGAGGTGAGTTTTTGGTACACCACAATTCACTGAGGTCCTGGTTTCCTGTGCATAGTTCTGTGCATAAGCAGAATCCCTGCAACATGGCGCACCTAACGTTTGGTCTATTGATTTGAAACGCCTTAGTAGTGCTTATATTAGTCCACAACACCCTCACTCTAGTTTCCGGATAACGGGAGTGACGGTTTAACCTACCTGTGTTTCGACTAATAGGTTCTTTCAAGCTTGATCATTAAAAAGGTTATTTTTTACTGAACCCCAGTGCTACTGTTGATATCGTTGATACTCTTTAGTGTGTCCTAATGGCGGTCGAAATAGCCGCGTATAGTCGTACACCTCTGCGCCGTCATTTGACGACGTATGAGGTGCCAGATGATGGGATGGCTGTTATTTTTGTGGTGAGCGCTGATGCGTCTTACCCATTTGAGTTGTTTAACTCTTGGGTGACTTTTCCGGCAGTGGATGACGATGATACATTTCATTCCTTTACTCCCACGCATCTACCTGCGGTCTATACACCGTATAGGACACAAGAAATTCCTATCTCTGCCTGGCAGCATACCATTTGGTTTAATGGCGCCCTTCCCCATGCGGGTGCACCGGCTAGAATGGGCCCGTTGTCTATTGCAGGGGCCACATGGCCGGTGCTGGCCGGCTTTATGCCTCATCCCCGCTATCTCACGGTGGTGGTGGCTGAGTTGCAGGCACTACACACAGCCCTGATTACAGTTCATAGGGCTTTAGTGCAGTATGTGTCACGCAACATGCAGGTGGGGGCACCTGCTGTTGCGGGACAACCAACGGACCACCACGCGGTGGTTATTAGTCCTGTTATGGTTAATTCGGTAATGGGCAAGCGCCCCCAAAGTAAGGATGATTTTCCTTATTGGCTTGCTGAGAAATTTGACCAACTGGAGGCGGTTTTTCCGCATACCACTCCTGTGGAGAAACACAGGATTCTCACCATTCATTTGCCGAAAGACTTGGTCCCAGATATGGCCGATTGCACAAACTGGGCAAGGTCTCTGTCATTAAACGTGTTCAAGAGAATCACGGTGCGGAGGCTGCTGTTGAATTAGGAATGAGGCTTGTCGGAGTGTTCGATGTGGTGGCTTCCATGGTAATGGGCAACCTCAAAGGTGATGCCATGCAGTTCCAAGTAGCTAATAAACTGGACCGCGTGGATGAACTCCACAGGCCCAAGGAGTTCGCTAAAATATTTGCGCAAGCCTATAGGACCGTGGGCCGTAGTGCCTTGGGTGTTAAACCAACCGTGATAGTTCCTGATATAGTACAGCAAACTAAGGTGAGCTCATCTACTAAAGACGAACGCCCACATTTTCCTAAACAAAGTTGGCGAGCAAAGAAACAGGGGAAGCAGCAACAGAAACAGGGGTCTCGTCCTGCCTCGCCCGTGCAGTCGTCCAGCAGATATGATCTGCACGATCGGTCTCGTATTAAGTCACCTGATAGATTTCAGGTTTCTGAACAACGCTCTCCTCGTTCTTCACAGTAAACATCGGCTTCACAATCCGATGGCAGAGACCGTGGGAAAGGAAGGGGTGCCCAAAGTCGTGAGCAACCCCGTCAGACTGACGGCAAAGGCAATCAGGACGAGTCTGCACGTCAACGACCCCTGTTTCAGAAGAAGAAAGTTGCTGCGCTAACAGCGAGGTATGCCACAGATGGTGCGGACGCAGCTTCAGAACCTGACATGGGCACTAACGCTGCTCGACAGCGCGGCGGAAGTTACAGTAGTGCGACAAGCACTGCGTCCATATCTGGTGGCGACAGCAACTGATACATTCATAACTGTAGAAACTGCTGACACTAGAGTGGCTCCCCCTGACAGACTATATAATATAGTCCTTTTAATTGAAGGTGACATACAACGCATGATTAAAGGGATTTTTTGGGATAATCTGACCTCTTCATATGATATTCTATTGGCAGAGGCTGATTGGCCCCCGGCTTTCATTTTAGATGCTCCTAGAGGGGAGGAGGTGATCCTCCCGTCCTTTGCGCACACAGTGCCAAAGGACCAAGCTACAAGTTCGCCAAGGAGTGGGCTCTGGTGCTTGCACCTGCGTTGTATCGTAATCAGGTAGGCTGGGATAAATTGTCCCCCAGCCATGAAATTCCGTTGCGGTCCACGCCCCAGCCACAACTCCAATATCCCATGCGTCGCGAAGCAAGACCTCACGTCGCAGCTATCCTTGAACAATTGGAATATCAGGGTGTAATTGAAACATGTGTGTCACCAATGAATACGCCTTTATTCACTGTGACGAAGCCTGATGGGTCGTACCGCCTGGTTTTGGATTACCGGCATTTAAACTCTCATTGCCGGACATGCGCAGTACAGAATACCCACAGTTCGGCTCTCGTCGATAGTCTCGTGAGAAAATGGTTCAAAACCACACTTGACATTTCCAATGGCTTTTACAGCCATAACCTGTCCTCTCTCAGTAGTGAGTGGACGGCATTTACCTCGGGTGGCAAACAAAAACATTTCAAAAGATTACCGATGGGCTAGAAAAACAGCCCTGGTGTCTTTGCCGCTCGCGTAGTCTCTCTGTTAGAGAGCATAGACTCTGATGCGTACTCATATGTGGATGATATTTATCTCACAGATGACGAGTTAGGGCCGCATCTGCGTCGCGTTGATCGCATCATTGTTTTGTTTGCAGACTTCGGTTACAAATTCAACTTTGCGAAGTCTCACATTGCGGAATATACAGTGTTGTTTTTGGGATACGAACTCAACAATGAAGGTCGAGGATTGGCTCCGCACTTCCTAGAGAAATGCGCATGCCTACGTGCTCCTACGACACTGAAGAAATTACAATCTCTGCTGGGCTTTCTGAATTTCGGTCGAACGTACATTCCTGATTATGCCCAGCGTATTGAGCCACTTTATGCCTTGGTACAACCTACTTTTTCCAAATCATGTTGGCTGCCAGAGCATTCAGCTATATTGCAATCATTGCAAGCTGACCTGCTTGCTTCTAAATACTTACTGACGCATGATAACCACACTAACCTGGTCATAAGAATTGTGCCAGGCGCAGTGGGTTTCACATACTTGACATTCAATGAGGGCGACATCATCCCCATTGCGTACAAATCACACCTGTACACTTCGGCTGAATTGCGATTTTCCGCTGTCGAGAAAGTTCTGACGGCAGTGCAGATGGCGATTCTGAAAGAGCGAGCGCTATCGCAAGGTAAACGCATGTTGGTGGTAACACCATATCCTGCCCTTGAGGCGGTGACGAAAGCAAGTGTACCTAATTCTAAGGCTTTGCATCCAAGGTGGATACAATGGGCCACTTCCTTGACATCGCCCGACGTCACATATATCTTTGATGCGGCTTTACAGACTCAGGAGTTCTTGCAATATGAATTCGTTCATCCAGCTCCTCTGTCTTTGCGCCCGCTTGAGGATTACAATTGTGTCATTTACACTGACGGTTCTGCGCAACCGGCTACTGGATCGAAGCATGCCTATTCAGCAGCCTGCAAAATTGTGGTCGGTACTTTCGTGAATGGGGAATTCCAATCTGATGTCGTGCATACGCAGTCATTAGGTGATTGTACCGCACAGTTGGCAGAGGTTCGTGCTCTGGTGCTTGCACTGGAGTTTGCTGATCCCCGAGTCACTACTCTTATAGTGAGTGACTCGTTTTATTGTGTTCAATCTTACAACGACAATCTACATTTTTGGTCTCGAAATGACTATCATGACTATCATGACTATCATGACTATCATGACTCCAAAGGTAGCACAATTAAGCATAAAACGCTTTGGGTTCGAGGGGCAGAACTTAAAGAACATCTGCCTCTCGTGAATGTAATTCACACTCTTGATCACCAACGAGTTGGTGTCCATGCTGTCGGCAACAGCCTAGCTGACGAGGCAGCAAAAACAGCAGTGGCGACATACTTAGTAGCAGCAGTTACAAGATCACAAAGTAAGATCGATGATGACACCTTGGCAGCTATTGCTGCTACGGAGAAGGGAAAAAAATATCCAAGAGGTTTCCCTTCTCGTTACCATTACCGCTTAAGTCCTGATAATGTCCCATCAGTGAGGATTAACGACGTTGGTGACAGATTGATTCCCAACGCGGACTGCAGACCATCTTTGATATTAGCAGCTCACGAGGGCATGGCGTCCGTGCATGCCGGCGTTGCAGCTACTGTATCTCTGTTGCAACAACGTTACTGGTGGTGCGGTTTATACAAACAAGCTTGCGCTTATGTTCTTAATTGTGATATTTGCCAGCAGATAAAACCTTCAACTGTGGCGCGCCTACCACAAACTCAGTTGTACATATCTAATAAACCACTGGGTTATGTTTATTTAGATCATTGCGGTCCATTTACCTCTGATACTGCGTACAAATACATCTCGGTTGCAGTAGATTTGTGCACACGTTTTCTGTGTGTGTGGCCACAAAGGAGTGCTGATGCCCGTACTGTCATCAAGGATTTGCGTGTCTTTGTTGGAAGTTTTGCATGTGGTACCTTTCATTCTGATCAGGGCCCTGCGTTCGCCTCTAAGGCGTGCAAAGAAGCCATGAGAAATTTAGGGGTCCAAGTCAAATTTTCATCTCCATACCGACCTGAGGGTAATAGTGTAGTGGAGCAAATGAACCGTGACTTAAAGCAATCTTTGACAGCCAGGGTTTTAGGTACTGGCTAGCCCACTTATATGACGTGCAATGTGCACTTAATAATCTCCCTAGAAGGTCTCTGGGTGGGCGGACCCCATACATGATGCTCTTTGGCATACAAATGTTTGTCCCGGACCTTGATGGTCTAGACATGGCGGCGTCCGCCGCACCCTTTGACGTAGATGATCACTGTGCTGTATTGCAGAATCTTCAAGAAGCCAGAGACAGTCTAGCGAAGGAACACATACCCACCACATCTGATGCTGCGCTTCAGATTCCGGTAGTCGGCTACCTCGAGTTGGTGATCTGGTCCGTGAGAAGGTGGAGAACAAGAAGGAGTTCGGCCCCTCTTATCGTGCACCAGTTCCGATGCTTGGAGTACAGGGTACACCTACAGTCATTTTACCTCCACTTCCTGGTCGCAAGGATAACAGGTACATCTCTATTGACAATGTCAAGCTACAGCGAGTGGCCGATTCTTCTTAGTATGACACCGGCAGTTTCTTGCCCTTCGATGCTGAGAAATTCTGTTATGGCCCCAGCTTCTACCACCATGCCTGATGTTGCCGTCGAGATGCATGTAGTTACTGGTCCTTTTTTGCCACCGACAGCTGGTGGTCTACCTGAAGATATTGAGTATGCTTATCCTGCGGATGTCCCGTTGCCAGTTTTACAATCCACCACAGTGACCCAGTCACGCTACTCCTTTGACACTAATTCAATGACTTACATTGCCCCGTCAAAAGTTTCAATTTTTGTTGCCTGGTTCAAAAGACATTTTTTAATTCCCCCTTGGACTTACATTTGGCTGGTGCTCAAATGTATTTTTTTGTTTATGTCCATTGGCTTTGTGGTAGTGTTTTTTAGACTTATCAATGGACACTACCTGAAAGAAAGATCTACAATTAGACTAATTGATGGAACTTTGGCCCCCGCTCCTCATCACATATCATGAAAAGGGACCAGACTTTTGTGAACATTACTGCCTGGCCTGTACGTGATGGGGTCGCTTGGGATGCTGTAAAATTTCAAATTCATGGCCCCACTGAAGTAATCAATGTGCCAAATGTATTTTGTGTTTCTATGGGTGATGTAGTTAAGCAGAACATCCACTCGGATGATTGGGATGTACAAGCAATAGAAGCACTGTTTTCTGATTTGAAATATTATGCTGCATTTGATGCTGAGGATTTGCATTTAGATACTGCTAATTATGATGAGCAATTCTGCTATCATCATTACGACACGCATTTCTTACACAAAGCAAATACGTTTAGAAATTTTGTAAATTATACACAATGGGAACACTGTCCAGCCCCTAGGCTGGGCATCTCCACCACAATAGTTGACAAATTCACATATTTTTCTGATTTCAGTGTTTCGAATCCGGCCTTCTTTTATTTTAAGGTTGCGGCTGAGTGTGCTTCTAAAGTTAGACGGACACACACCAAATTATTATATTCCAAGTCCTTTATGAACAAGTTGGCAATTGGAGGATATGATCTGTGGAAAGCTACTATCGATCTTAAATCGGTTTGGGGTTCTAAACCGTGGCAGGTCCAGGGAACAGAAGCTTTGCATCGTGCCTGCCTCATCCTGAACCACATGTTATTTTTGAATTCGTCAATTTTTCAGACCACCTGTTTTGGATTGGCTACTTCTAAAAAATTAAATTCTCCCTCCACTCTGGGTCTGGGTGCTTATCCTAATTGGGATAATCATACGGATCTGTCCCTTGCTACGTTGCAGTCATACATTTCCAACACATCCTTCAATATTTCTGAATTGAATCCGGAAGGGTGGTTAGTGTGGCAAACGAGCTCAGATTCCTGTCAACATTGGTTTCTGGATTTAACACCGGGATATACACAAGTTCGTGTGGACCCCTGTTTTGAATCTTCTCACACGGTAATTACCTACTCAGTAGGGAAGTTATGCCAATCTTGGCTGCAACATTCCACCTTAGCATCTGTTAAACTTCATTTATCACAATTGAACGACAAAATAGATTTGAATGATTTTGTTAAGGGTCCTGCGGTTGGCAGGTCCAAAAGATGGGTATATGCTATTTACAACAAAGTTTGGAAGCTATCACAGATTGAAGCTGCATCCAGATTACGAGCTATTGACCAAGCCAATATGGAAATGGTATTGGCTGTAATAGATAATAGCATTACCACCCTGTCTTCCAGAATTTATACCTTAGATAATATTGTTTCATCTGTGGTTGACATTGCGCAGGATGATTTGTCTGTTTTGTATGATGGTCAGAATCAATTGCGTTCCATTATGCAGTTTGCATGGACATTGCAAACGTTAAAGGCTGGGAAAATCCCTTGGGATTACATGAATACTTCATCTTTGTTCCTCCCTTTTAATTTAACTGCGAAACAACAATTCATGTCCATGAAAGATGCAACATACTCATTGCTGCACATTGAAAAGTTGGAACATTTACCTTTCTCTGTTGCCGAATTAAACTCGGCTGTGTGGCTTATCCACGGGTTGATAACGTTACCATTCCCCCTGTTTAAGTTCAGTTCGTGCATGAAACATTATGCCCTTGGCAGATATGAAAAACTGGGTACTGCCTTCCTGCACGAAGTTTGGTCACTCCGTTTCACGTATAGATGTGTGAGGGACGGAAAAGAAGTATACTTAAAAGGTGAAGAGTGCACTTCCACTCCGGATCACTCTGTAGTGTGTAGGCACATTCAATTGCATGGTGCATTTAATGTGCATGCTCCTAATTTAGCTTGCATCCTGAAAGGGCTCCCGGTGCCAGTTATAACACCGTCTTTTACGCTGCTTGCTAACGGTAGTTATTTGCTATTAAATAATGAAGGTTGCTGTGGGATGTTAGTGGGAATTCCCTACATAGTGACTGTATCACAGAGAGTAGTTTGCTGTAATAATGTCCTTTTCCCACCCCCGCATGGACGGCTCGATGTATCCATCTGGCCTTCCATTCCAACCTTGAAAGCAGAGTTCAATAAGATGAGCAGAATAAAGGCTCTATTGTCTCAAAAAGAAGTCGCGTTGACTTCGTCCCGGGAAACATTTGTCCTTCACCTAGCAAATACGCGCACAGAGGTGCAAGCGCTTTTGAATACTGATCTCCCACTTCATTTTGGGGCCCTGATTCAGACTATCTTTAATGCCTCGTCAACAAGTGGCCTGGCTCATTTTTTTAAATTTGTTGGTTCCGGCCTCGTGACCTCCTTTCAAACTATTTTTGGTGTGATCCCGGCATTTTTTCATTCTATTTTTTCCAGCGTCTTCGGTGGTCTCCCTTTGCTTCTCACCCTCGTAGCTGGTGTGCTTTTGTTGATCTGTGTACTACGCTATGGATGCACAACTTGCTTCACACGACAGCATGTCCCGGCTGCTCCATCTTCGTAACCGGATGCTTGAATACTATGGCACTTTACCACTGGCGACTTTAACCATAGCCTATGTATTGTCCTTCCGGTTTCCCTTCTTTACTTGTGTGCAGCCTGTCTTTCATTGCCTAGATTGTCCATTCCAATGGGCTCTGGATTTGTGCCTGTCGAACTCGGTGTCTCCTGCCCTGGATTATGATCGGCTAATGAGCCCCTTAGTGGCTCATGAGTTGGACTGTTCTGACGTCAGGATTATGGCCTGTGGAGCAGCACATGGAGTCCTAGGGAATTGGGACATTGGTACGGCTGCAGCTGAATTCTTAGCGAGAAGTTATCTTGAAGAACACACCAGTTGTCCTCGAATGGTGCTGGAGGCTCCGGTTGTCGAGGAACATGTGTGTTCCTTCCCCTTGCTGAACTGGATGGCAGATAATTTTGCAGACCGTTCCAATGATTTCCTCTTGGAAGCTGTTGCAACTTATTGTGCCTATACCTTGATGGATTGACTTTTTTCCCCCTTCATTTCATTATACATCCATCGATGATTTTTTTTCCCCTTTACATGTTTTTTTTTCTTCAATTCGTTTTATTTTTTTATCTCTTTTTTTCTCTTTGAACTTTTCACTTACCTTATATGGACTTACAATTTATGCCCTTGGTTCCGTTCTATCCAACTTGAACTCCGCGTTCTTGCAAGTGCGCCCCTACTGATTAGTGGTCCGATCAAGGGAGGGTGTACTGAAGATTGCTATCTATATACGTACAAGGCTAAGTTAGCACAACCGCGTAGATGTTAGAAAGCCATCTTGCCGCTTTTGCTGCTTTTGCACACGACACTGTAGTCACATGTTATTACTTGAGAAATGCTTGCTCGACTTTACTTCACATGAGAACGATCTGTTGTTCACATCGCTAACAGTGAGCAGCGACCTTGGTCTGCACATTGTGTAAAGAAACAGTCTGGGTCGCTAGAAGGTGCATGTTGTTGGGTTCAGGTTGATCGGCCCACTATTTAGCCATAACACGCACGCAGCTGCAAATACCTGAAAGTCGAGTGCTTTTAATATTGCAGGCTACATGCTTTACACACATTCGGAAGAAGAGCTTTCCCAGGAGCAGAGTCTAAGCTGATCCTGTGATGTGATTCCACTAAGCTGATCTTTATGGTCTGGGGTTCCCCATTCAAGCCTAGAGACCTTTTATTAGTCTAATAATAATAATATTAGTTTACTAGCGAAAGGAAGGTTGCTGTCATCCACTGTCATTTTATTATGATTACTCCTTTCATTTTCTATGGTATTGTAACTATGCTGATGGTTTTGATCTTAATCATTTGTCTGCTTATGTTAGCCAAAGTACTGCTTCTTAGGACACGAGGGGGCAGATTTATGTTCCCTGGCGCATCCCTGCAAATCAGCATGGATGCGCCAGGGAAGATGCGTCACGCAAGTTTGCCCTTGCACCACCGCAGATGCGCCGCATTTACAATGCGGTGCATCATGGAGCAAGGACAAGCAGATACGTGACGCATCTGCTGGCGTAAGGTTGGCACAGTGCTGAAGTTGCGTCGTAAGCGCGATGCAACTCCAGCACTGTTCCAACCTACCCTATCCTTAACATGGTGCATCAAGCCTTACGCCTGCTTCAAGCAGGCGCAGGGTTTTGACGCATCAGCGTTGGGAAAGTGACTCAGTGAAATCCTATAGATTTCACTGAGTCACTTTTCAGGGGCGTTCCTGCGACGGAACGCCCCCCCTATGTCGAAACGCCCACGTGAAACCTGACGCAGGTTTCACGTGGCGCAGGGCTTTACACCGTGACGCATCTCCATAGATGTGTCACGATGTAAACGGGGCGCAAATGTGGCGCAGGGTTTACGCCACCGCTGCGTCACAAAAGTGATGCAACGGCGGCGTAAAAGGGGCGCAAGTCCCACATAAATCTGCCCCAAGGTTCATAAAATAAACTTTACCGTGTCTCTGTTTATTCTGTTGTGGAGTGATATGAGAATAATTACAAACAGGAATTTCTGATTGCCACCATTCCTGAGAATACACTAAGTCGCTTGTTCTGGGTTGTCTATACATTGGGACCGCCGAGATAAACCTCGGATAACGAATGGAACACTGATGCTGGTCGGATAAGGGGTTCTGGGTTCTGAGGTGAGTTTTTGGTACACCACAATTCACTGAGGTCCTGGTTTCCTGTACAGACGCAGAATCCCAGCAAAAAGATGTCATCAGTGATGTCATGAGTGATGTCACTGACCATGTCATGAGTGATGTAATATGTGACGTCATCAGCAGTGCATTGCGGGCACGCGAGTTATAGTTAGCTGAACTAACTATAACGGGGGAATTTCAATGGTTTTGTATGAGTGAAAAGTCCAGCTAACTACAACGCCCCTATGGTTTTTTCAGTGAATTTCTAAGGTTTTTTAAATGCTAATTCCAAACTAACGTGACTGAAATCTATGGTTTTTTCAGTGAATTTCAAAGGTTTTTTAAATGCTAATTTCTAACTATGCCTACAGTGATAGGACATGTGAAGAAAGAAGAAAAAACGCACAGAAAGAAAAAAAAGAAATGCAGAAAGAAGCAACAGAAGACCTCAAAGACGAAGAAAAGTGCAGGGAGAAGGTTAACGTGCAGAAAGAATAAATAGAAGAGCAGAAAGAAGCCTTGTTGCAAAATAATCTTGTACCCTCAACTTTTTCAGACAAATACTGGTGGTAACTGAGTCTGACTAACCAGTCCTAGAGCCAGTGCTATGTTAAAAGACACTCAGAATACAGTGAAACACCTACATACACTAGAGAACACTATGCGTTAGGGTCCCCCTGTGATTAGCATGACCTCCTCTGTAAGCTCCTAGTATATAATAGGGTAGGGGATTAAAGCTACCTCTTAAAACGTGCCACAGGGCATGTTTGCACATGTTACCTCAGGCCCCATCCCCTCCCTTCACCACTGTGTAAACGCGCCATTCTAAGTTGAGATATTAAGTCCCCTTGATTCCTTAGGGTCACTAGGATCAAACTAGCCCACTAGGTACCTCCAGTAAGTGCCACAGAGCTGTGTTGCATAGAGGTGTAAAAAGGGGCGTGGCCTCAGAACACCTGTCTGCAATGCAGCTCCCTGGCGCATACTGGAGATACCTATAGGGCTAGTTGGCCCTCAGGGACCCTCAGTATTGAAGGGGAATTAATTCCCCAACTTACAACTGGCCAGGGGGTGCATTTGCAGAGGGCTGCAAGGAGGGGGCGTGGCCTCCGGCGCGATGCCGGTCTTTTAGTTATTTTATTTTTTTAAGAAGGAGGGGTGTGTGGCCCCCTTTCTTTTTCTAATTTATTGGACCTGGGGACGCCATCCCCAGGGCCTGCACCCCAATATTTTTTGTTGAAAAAAATTAATTTGGCCCTCCCAAGGCCTTAATCAGCCCCGGGGACCCCAACCCATGGGTCATGGCCTTGTTTTTTTTAAAATTCTTTAGGAGGGGGACTGCGTTGACCCCTCCTCAGGCCACTTATGGCCCCGGGGACCCCATCCCCCGGGGCCGGCCCTTGTTTTTTATTATTTTAAAAAATATATATATTTATCGAAACACCTAAGACATGCTGGACAAACCGTATGTACCTATCACCATGACGATTTGCGTGATATTCATTAAAAGGTGACTATGCATACAATGAATCCACGTGGAATGTATTTACACCGCTAGTGACGTGTCTGACGCTCTACTGTGCCTAATCCCGGCGCCCCCGCCGGTGGGTACTCTCCAAGTAGACACCCTTGTTGTTTATTTATACAAACATGGGTAGCTATTGATGGGCACATTTAATACACACGCACACCAAGCCATTCAAAGGGGATTCGACAAAAATTCGACCAAACTATGCAAAACAAACCCTCATGGTTAATAAAACACACATCCACCGCCGGATGTGTAATACTTTTTATTTTACTCTCTGGAAGGGAGACGAACCTCACTTGAGAGTCACAGCGTGCTCCTGGCTGAGCCCAATGCTTTGTTACACCCACCAGTGCCTGCCGAGTGCCACACAAGCTCTGTGTTGTATTCCACCAGCTAGTGTGCATGCTATGACACTCTCTAGCCCATGTGCACTGTAACACCACCCTGTGAATATGTCATGCCAGACTTGCCTTCGCACGGGTTATATTGCCCATCTAACGTGCCTTCCTCGATGCCAATGTTATTACGCACAGCGCTATGCCATACATATTACAATCTGGGATCAATATCTTTGTCACAGTGCATATGCAACGTTACACTCCCCAGCACATATTTTATATTACAACTTTAGAGACTAGTTAGGTTACACAACACTGCCCTGTGCATATTACACTCCAAGGCGCATATCGCAAATCACGCGCTAGTGCCTGTGCTATCTCGCGCTCTCCAATGAATCTGTCACTGCGCACGATGTATTGCATATTGTCGTACTTTAGAATTTGCGACCGCGTAGGAGATAGGGCCCTACCCCTGTCTATCTCGTTAATAGTGAACCGCGAATGGTTAATGCGGTATGTACGAGTGCTTTCTGTACTATGAATGCACTGCGTATACGCTATTTCACATCACTGCGTGGGTTTCATTTTGTATCGGTGGCCATCTTATGATTGCCCTCACATAGGCTATATAGTATGAAGCTAAAACGGGTCTTTTAGAGCACATGTGCCTTTCCTTGACTCCTCTGTGACCTGGGCAGCTTGGCTCCGCTGCCCCAGGTCAAACTGGTCTCACGAGTTCCCCGTCCTCTGGCCACCTGTGATTAGCATCAGGGCTCGACACACCATAAAGTCTTTTTCATCCTACACGAGCCCCCAGTTAATCTCTTTCACACCTGGCTGTTCCTGCTTTATGGCTTGTTTCCCAAAACAGGAGATGCTCATGTTTATTGGGGCCTATCGATATCTGATGTGGGATCTGAACCTTGCTGTGTAAATAATTGCGGGCTGGCTCCACTGGAAGGTGGGATGGTCATCATGACTCTGCTTTTTCGTTTGTAATGTACACTTTATATGACCATACCATAAACCCAAGAATCTATGCCTGAGGCAGGAAAATCTGTATTTAAGAAGAAGCTTGTTTCTGTGATTTTCAGCAGTCTCCTGAGAACATACACGCTGTTGTACTTCTTGGACGCCTGTAATTGGTCTGCCGCCAATAAACTGATCTTTGACTTCACCCAGAAGACTCTGTGTTTCTGTAGGTCTGAAACAGGAAGAACCCCGAAGTCATAGGGTGTGTTCCCCTGCACCGCTGGGTTTAAAATACCCAGTACTTCAGTTGGCGCCCAACTCGGGACGATTTCAGCAGTACCGGTCCAAGCCAGAGGTTCGTGAGGAGCTTTGTGTGGAAATTCTGGAGGAAGGCCGCCACTTCATCGACCCCTGCATGTCGACGTGGTCCGAAGGTCTTTTCTGCGAGGTTCTCCGCGTCCCGACGGCTACGAAGGACTGCTGCCCTGATTAATCGCCCTGTTTTGGACCCTTGACGATTTTTGGTAGAGCGAAACAATCGAGAGAGTCTTCTGGTGACGCCATCGATCATCAATATTCAGTTAAGTATAAGTGGAGCGTCTCCCAGTTTGAATTTGGTATCCTTCGGGATCATTGCGATTTGGTGCTTGCAAGTCCCAAAGCCAGAGGACTCGTGTATTCACGAGACTATCGTATTCGATAATCCTTTGACGTTTGAAACTAGACTAGTGAGCGAAGATGCCTGGTTCTAGTGTATTTTGTAGATTGTTTTGTTTGGGTTGTGGAAGGGATTTCCAGTTAGAGGATTCATGTCCGGTTCCTCCAACTGGAACTCCAACTTATGAGCTTTATGTAAAACATGGCGTGGGCCCCATTGCCTATAATGAGATATGGATCCGATACACCAGAAAGGACGGTGTTTTAAAATGGCCCCAAAATGGTAGTTTCGATACAGATATCTTAGATAATTTGGAAGTTAAATTGTTTAAAAAGAAAGCCCGGCCGGCGATGTTTGATTCTTTCCGCCTATGGCGAAAGGAAGCCAAACAGAAGGAAATAAAGCTAGCGAAAAGAGATAAGAGAGAGAGAGGTATGTCATTGATGCAAGCAGCTGTGCAATTTAAAGATAACGAGGAGGAACAAATGAAGGAACAGTTGCACAGACAGCGCAAACTAGGGATTGATAAATGTTACCCTGTTTTGTCACCCCTTGTGCAAGATGAGACAAAAGAGAATGAGAAAGATTCCCTAATGTCCCATTTGTTAAGTTCACCACCCCCATATGCGCAAAATGCCACTGCACCTCCACAGCTTGTAAATGCGCAGCCTCTAGTAAATATGCCGCAAGCCTTCCCACAGCTGCCAGCTCCTCCTCAGCTGGCTCCTATTCCTGCAGTGCAGCCCTCTCAAGGGCTGCCAGTTTTGCTACCTGTTACCCCCGCGCTTCCTGCGACTTTGCCTAGCGCGCCAGCAGCTTCCCCTGGCGCTCCTTCTTACACTACCCCGGTACCTGTATCTGAATCTGTTTTTCTTCCCTCTGTCTATCCCCCCGTTTTCGCCTCAACTTCTCCCTCAGCACGACAACGACTGGCTAATGTCGTTACTAGTTAATGTCGCCTCTGTTTGGGTCATCTAGTGCGACTCCTGGCTTACAGCGTAAGCAATTGCGTAGTCAGCTACCTGGTCCCGAAGAGAAAGAGGTGTTAGATCATCTGGCGTGTAGGTGGATTGGTTTCCCTTCATGCTATGATGTGGAATCGGTTGTTAATGTTTTTCATCAATGGGATGCCCCAAAACAGAGGTATGTTTTTGATAAAATGTGTGAATTCCTCTGTGAGGAATTAGAGGATAAGGGTGCAAACCCAAACCCACAGGAATTGTGTCGAGTGCGATTTGATTTCGGAACAGGTGTAATTGTGGGCCCCAATGTAGATAAAGCAGTTGCGACTTTACTGTCCCTCAGAAATGGCGATTGTCAGCAATCATTGTTTGACAAGAATTTCCCTGTGGGGAAGGAGGGAAAAGCGCGACAATACCCCATGAGAGAAGTACCTCCGGTATGGAAGGAAGCTGTTGCGGCTGATGCCGCTCGAGGTATTGTTGCTGCTCCAGCACATTTTCAGCGTGTTTGGGTACATGTCCCATGGAAGAGATCTGAGGTGCTAGCACTTAAACAGACATTGCCTGATCCCCGTAAAAACCCTGCAGGATATTATAAGGAGTTGTCACAAACTGCAGAATCATGTGTAATGAATCTAGCCGACATAGACATGCTGTTTGGGAATGTGGTTCCACAGCCTTTATGGGGATCCATTCGTAATGTAGATCACGCTGCAGAACTAGGTGACACATGGGCTAATATCATTGCCGCAGACACTAGACAAGTTGGTGGCGCAAAACCTGAGCCCCTCATAGCAGAGCTCCCTGGTAGAATTATTACCTACATGAAAACTATAATGCCTGCGATGCGCGTAAATTGGGACAAACTATCCGCATGTACGCAGAAGAAAGATGAGACAGTGTCTGATTTCTTTACCAGGTTTGAAGAAACGTTTATCGACCACAGTGGTCAAGACATGAGCACTGAAGGTGGCCAACGGTTATTCGTTGATAAATTTGTGCAAAATCTACTTCCCGAGTTGTGTAAGAAATTAAAAGACTCAGAAAGTTCTTGGGCTGTTTCCTCTTCAGCGCAAATACTGGCTACTGCACAGTATTATGAGAATAGAGACAAAGATGAGAAGGACAGAACAGATAAGAAAACGAAGGAACTAAAGACAAAGGTCCTTTTGCAGCAGGCCTATCCGACACGTGGAGGACAGAGTAATTATAGGCAAACACAAGGTATTTATCAGCAGCCCCAACAGTTTCAGAATAATCAGCAAATGAACGGGTATTATCAACCACGAATCCCTGTAGGTCCCAACCAATGTTCCTATTGCAAAGAGGAAGGACATTTCAAATATAGTTGCCCTAAATTGATGCAGCGTAACAGTAATGCGTATGGCGCAAGAGGTAGAGGTGGTCAGCAAGCTCCTAGAGGCAGGGGGTGTGGAAATGCTCCCCAGAACGCGCGTCCTCTTTCGCCTCAAAATACCATGAATAGCTTTGATCAGCAAGCCAACGCGACTGGTAATACAGCTCAGTATTACAATAATGATTATTATGCAGAAGATGACAATGTAGAAGATGATGATTACTAGGACAGCCGTAGACAGAGAGAGGGAGTTGTTTCAGTGCCAGTGGATCAGAGCGGACCTTATGTTAAAGTAACTACAGCAAATGTAACGGAGCCCTTTCTGCTGGACACTGGTGCTGCAAAGAGTTCGATCATGCATTCAAAACTCCCTGGCGCGCCTTTGTCTGGCGAAATGAATGTCTCAGTAGGTTTTTCTGGCGCCCCAGTTAGGAACCCGATTTCTAGTCCTATGTCACTTTCTGTTGGACCTTGCGAGCTAAAAGCACCCCTCATTCTAACAACAGGTTGTGGTGAAAATTTGCTAGGCTTAGATTTGCTAAAAAGATTGCATGCCACGCTATATTGTTCTCGTTCAGGAGTACAACTTACATTAGGCAAGAAAGTGATTTCCCCAATGTATTTGTCTAAAAACGCAATGCCACCTGAATTGTCATCCCTTCCTGATGCCCTTTGGGCTACTGGTCCCAATGATGTGGGTCTCTTGGAAATACCGCCATATGTGGTCACTTTAAAAGCCAATGTCAGATGGCCACGCATTCCCCAGTATAAGATCTCCAATGAAGGTCAGAAAGCATTGTTAGAAATTGTCAGTGATTTGATTAAGAAGGGTGTAATTGAAAAGACAAGAGGCAACGTTTGCAATAGTCCTGTTTTACCTGTCTTAAAACGAACGGACCCTTCACAGCCACCTGTTTACAGATTTGTGATTGATCTTAGAGAGGTTAATAAGATTGTTGTACCACAGTTTCCAGTTGTCCCTGATATAACTACCTTGTTAACTATGATTCCAGCCTCCGCTGCATGGTTCTCAGTGATCGATCTAAAGAATGCTTTCTTTAGCATCCCAATTGCAGAGGAGAGCAGAGACATTTTCGGCTTTAGTTTAGGAGGTCGCAGCTTCCGCTTTAAACGCGCTCCCCAAGGCTACTGTGAGAGTCCATCGATATACAGTCAGGCTTTAAAAGCGCAGCTTGATGCACTGGTTTTACCCAATGGCGCTATCCTCATTCAGTACGTTGACGATTTATTAATCGCCGCGGATACTAAAAAGATTTGCAAACATGCTACCTTGTCATTGTTGCGTCATTTGTCTGCCTTCCATCACAAAGTGACTCTCTCAAAGCTGCAATATTGTCGACAAGAAGTGACCTACTTAGGTCATCTCTTATCGAAGGAGGGAAGGAAAATGACCCCAGAACGAATTCAATCCATTGCACAGTTGAGTGTGCCAAGAACACAGAGAGAAGTGCGTGCTTTCTTGGGCATTACTTCATACTGTAGGCATTGGATTCCTAATTTTTCTTTGTTGGCAAAACCTTTGTTGGCATTAACATGCAAAGACACACCGAATCCTATTCCATGGTCTGAGGAGTGTCAGGAAAGTTTTTTGGAATTGCGTAATGCATTGTGTTCAGCTCCTGTGTTGGGTACCCCTGACTACAGCAAGCCTTTTACATTGTATGTTCACGAGAAAGATGGTTGTGCATTATCAGTGTTAACACAGCCTTTTGGCGACAGACCGCGTCCATGCGCGTATTTTTCGTCAACCTTGGACCCTGTAGCGAGGGCATTGCCAAGCTGTTTGAGAGCCACAGCCGCTGCAGCCATGTCTATTCGACAGTCTGCTGGCCTGGTAATGGATAACACATTGATTGTTATGGTTCCACATGCCGTGGACACATTGTTAAACAGAACCAAGACACAGCACTTAACTAGTGCGCGATTATCTGGCTTTGAGCTGACACTGTTAGCAAATCACATACACATAAAGAGATGCAATACATTGAATCCAGCTACACTCTTACCAATTCCAGCAGACCTAGATGAGATTGAGCAACATGATTGTCTGTTCAGAACAGAGGAAGAAACGAAAGGGAGAGTAGATCTCAAAGATACTCCCCTAACTGAGTGTGATGGTACTTTATGGGTGGATGGTTCGTGTTTCAAGCTTCCAAATGGTGATACGACTGCTGCATATGCTATCACGACTTTGCACACGATTGTTGAAACTGCGCGTGTGCCACAAAATTTGGCTCAAGCAGCAGAATTGATTGCCCTTATGAGAGCATGCATGTTGTCTGAAGGAATGAGAGTGAATATATATACAGACAGCCAGTACGCCTTTGGCGTGGCTCATAGTTTTGGGCGATTGTGGAAGGAACGTGGGTTCCTGACTTCGCATGGAGCTAAGATTCAGAATGGCAAGTTGGTGAATGATCTCCTTGAGTCACTGACCCTACCGTTACAAGTTGCGATAATGAAATGCAGTGCGCACAAGAAAATCACTGATGATGTTGGTCGTGGTAATGCGTTTGCTGATGAAGTCGCGAAAGAAACAGAAAAAGATGTGAAGACTCGAATGTATGTTGCAGGCCCTGCCAGATGGGTTGGTGATGTTGGAATGTGTGAAAACACAATATAGAGTGTAAAGTCCCTTCAAGCTGAAGCCACAGAGAAAGAGTTAAGCAAGTGGAGAGAAGGTATGGGTAAGTTAGATGAGAATGGTTGTTGGATTGATTTGTCAGAACATAGGCGATGGTTGTTGCCTGATGCATATGTGCTTCCAGTGGTTACTATGGCACATGGAATGGCACACATCAGTACGAAAGGAATCTGTAAGTTGTTGGCTCCAGTATGGCAGAATGCTGGAATTCCTAAGTGTGCAGAGAATGTGGTCAAGAATTGTATGGTATGCTTGAAGTACAACCCTGGTAGGGGAACCCCGACTCCAGCTGGTCATTTTGCGCCTCCATCATATCCATTTGAAGTTTTGCAGTTGAATTTTATCCACATGGAAAGGTGCAACAACCTGAAATATGTATTGGTGGTTGTTTGCGCTTTCTCAAAATGGATAGAGGCCTACCCTCTAAAAGATAACACTGCTCTATCCACAGCCAAAGCCCTCGTGAAGGAATTTTTCCCTAGGTTTGGAATGCCAAGAATGGTGTGGAGTGATAATGGAAGTGAGTTTGTGGGTCAAGTGATGAAGAATGTGTGTGAGGGATTAGGTATAAGGCAGAAGTTTCACGCAGCAAATCACCCCCAATCAGCTGGACTAGTAGAGCGCTACAATGGCGCTCTCAAACTTAAACTGGCCAAAATCCAATCGAGCTCAGGTCTTAAATGGCCTGACGCTCTGCCTCTGGCACTCCTGTCCACCAGAATGACCGTGCATTCCCGAGTGGGACTTAGTCCCTACGAGGTCGTTTTTGGCCGCCCGGCCAATGTATGGGGTGTGCCAAGACCGACGAAATTCAGTGAGATCGAGCATCCAGTGTTACTTGATTACTTGTATGATTTGACGGCTAAACTGCGTGTTTTACACCAACAGGTGCATGATACTCTCCCTCCGGCTTCTGAGGCTCCAGGACACCCTATTGACCTGGGCACGTGGGTCTTGGTAAAAAAATTTCAGCGCAAGAGAACGATGAGCCTCGTTGGATCGGCCCTCACCTCGTGCTGCTGTCGACGAGATCAGCAGTTCGAGTGAAGGGGAAGAAACACTGGATCCACGGCGCCCACATCAAAAGGATCCCTTTGCCTCTGCCGTATGACCAGTGGGTCCAGGAGGGTATCGTAGACTCTGAAACAGACACTGTACCTCGTTTTGTGCCGTTCGGTGATGCACGCATAAAAGGCACAGCCTCAGCACAAGAAAGTGACGATATTTTGCAAGAAGCTGTGCCACCGTCAATTCGATTGAACACTACAGAGCCTGAACTCTTGTTTCAAGATCAAACAGTGCCTGGCCGTTTTCGTTACAATCTGAGGCCCAGGCCCACGGACAAATAAATATTCTTTTCCTTTTACCTTTTTATTTTTTGATAACCAGAGCTCTCCCATCTGAAGGACTTTTCTTGATTTTTGTTTTTCGAACCACCATCCGGGTTCAGCCGCAGGGTCGCGGTGCCAAGACTTTGGGGTACAGGCCGAAGACGTTAGGTCGACGGTTCTGGTTGGTCTAGGGCGTTCCCTGGACTGACAGACGTACTCCTTAGCAGAAGATACTCACCCGCCGCGAGCGGCCCGATTAGAGGATGGAGTTTTGTAAGATGGAGAGACTCACTGAGGAAATGAACTTTAAAACAAGAATGTGTAAAATCATGACACGCAAACGTTTTGTATTATTATGCCTGTTTGTATTATGTAGTATGATAGTGTTTACTGTAGGATTTGTATTCTTCTCCTCTCAAGAGCCTATTGCCCCCACTGTACAGCCTATGCCTCCTCCTACTATCTCCTCACACTCTTTTCACCCTCTGCCTGAACATGAACAAGCTAGACGGTCAGAATTTGTAAACAACTCGTTTATTCAGCTCCTGCACCAACACCAACTAGTTATGAATACAATTGTTGGGTGTGTGGTTTGATGCCACATACCATTAATAAGGGTATTCCCTATCTGGTGCTGCCGTATAGTTACAATGGATCGTCATGGGCATTCCAGACCATGTTTCTCTATGCTCTAGAAGCATACTCCCCGCGACAACCGCGTTCCATCAGACCTAGCACAAATAACAAAGCTTTAATGAAAGGAATTGCCGATATGAGTAGAGATATCGATGCATACTCATCCATTCCCAAAGAAGAGTTGAGAGCTTATGTAGGGTGGAACGCGACGGGGTATAGTATTAGTCTAGGTGAAAGACAGCGGAAAATCTCATCCCCAATCTGTGTCATACCCCACATAGGTCGGTTCTGTTTGCAAGGTAATGGTCAGAATCCTAGGGCTCAACTGGGAAGAAGTGACTGTACTGAAACGTACACTTTTCCGTCACAGTTTTCCCCTGCGTTTTTGGCTGCCAAGGGTACATATTTTATCTGCAATGACCGAGCATATACATGGTTGCCCCCTGATTTCTCGGGCACATGTTATATTGCAAATTTGCTACCGCCAACATTTACTGCCACCTCTGACTATCACAAGACCAGAGTTGTGAGAGGCATGATTAGTAAGGAAGATACTGCCGGTCAGGAAGCGGGAGATTTCTTTTTGGGTTTCCTGCCGTTTTGGGGACCTATGGTTAATACTAGGAACCTGAGACAGCTGACTCGTGTGGTTGAGTCCACTGTTAATGTTACGGCCGGTGCCCTTGGTAATTTGACAGCTGAGCTCCAAGCGGATCGCCTCATGACTTTGCAGAACCGCATGGTTCTAGACGTCATACTTGCAGACCGCGGTGGGGTATGTAAGGTTATCCAATCCAGTTGTTGCATTTTCATACCAGACAACGCTCCAACAGTCTATCAAGCCATCTCCAAACTGCATAAAATATCCGAGTCCATACACGTGGATAAAGGAGATTGGTCACTGGTGGGATGGTTCTGGGAACTGATATCTGCATGGGGTTGGAAAGCTCTGATGGTCATTGGAATGATCTTAGCTATCCTTTTCCTGTTCTGTCTGTGCATACAGTGCGCTCCTGCGATATGTGGCCTCTGTGCTACATTATGTGTAAGGAAACCTGTATCGAGGGACGAGCTAAGTAATAGGATGATGCTACAGCAACATCTCCATGACTTCGTGAATATTGACCTAGACTCGGATTGAAATGAGCATAGTTATTGCCTATGTAAGGGCAAAAGGAGGGTCTGTCGTACTTTAGAATTTGGGACCGCGTAGGAGATAGGGCCCTACCCCTGTCTATCTCGGTAATAGTGAACCGCGAATGGTTAATGCGGTATGTACGAGTGCTTTCTGTACTATGAATGCACTGCGTATACGCTATTTCACATCACTGCGTGGGTTCCGTTTTGTATCGGTGGCCATCTTATGATTGCCCTCACATGGGCTATATAGTATGAAGCTAAAACGGGTCTTTTAGAGCACATGTGCCTTTCCTTGACTCCTCTGTGACCTGGGCAGCTTGGCTCCGCTGCCCCAGGTCAAACTGGTCTCACGAGTTCCCCGTCCTCTGGCCACCTGTGATTAGCATCAGGGCTCGACACACCATAAAGTCTTTTTCATCCTACACGAGCCCCCAGCTAATCTCTTTCACACCTGGCTGTTCCTGCTTTATGGCTTGTTTCCCAAAACAGGAGATGCTCATTTTTATTGGGGCCTATCGATATCTGATGTGGGATCTGAACCTTGCTGTGTAAATAATTGCGGGCTGGCTCCACTGGAATGTGGGATGGTCATCATGACTCTGCTTTTTCGTTTGTAATGTACACTTTATATGACCATACCATAAACCCAAGAATGTATGCCTGAGGCAGGAAAATCTGTATTTAAGAAGAAGCTTGTTTCTGTGATTTTCAGCAGTCTCCTGAGAACATACACGCTGTTGTACTTCTAGGACGCCTGTAATTGGTCTGCAGCCAATAAACTGATCTTTGACTTCACCCAGAAGACTCTGTGTTTCTGTAGGTCTGAAACAGGAAGAACCCCGAAGTCATAGGGTGTTTTCCCCTGCACCGCTGAGCTTAAAATACCCAGTACTTCAATATTATATTTCACGCCCCGTTCATCTTATATCACACTTTTTGGTGCATCTTTGATACCATATACTACATCTAGTTTTCATTTTCAATCTTGCTCTCAGGACTATGTTCTATTTAACACTGCGTCCACCTACCCTTTTCACAGGCATTACATTTTGCGATAGGGGGTGGAGGGTCAGGGGGTGTTTCTGCCAAGTGAGCCCGGAGTCACAGTCACAAACGTCCTCTTCTTCCTGAATAAAAATGAGATTATGCTGCATACTTGTTCATATTTTTAGTAGTTCGCACAGACACACATTTTAAAAACAATAAAGTTCCTAATACCCACCTTCTCTGAACAGTTAGCTTGCTGCCCCATCCACCTCCTCCCTATCCTCTGTTGTCTGAATCCATGGACTAGCCTCCTCCCTCCTGCCATGCATGGTCTGATGTGCTACCACTGCCCTCCATCTAGCATGATGTATCAGTCCACTCCTCCTGCCCTCCATTGCCCAATTCTATGGCCCATCATTGACCTCCTGCTTAGCCTCTGTGCTTAGCTTGCTGCCCCTATTCTCCTTCCCTCTGCCCTCCGATGTCTTTGTGCATGCCCCTGCTCCATCCTTTTTGCCCACCATGTTCCATGGACCTGCCACTCTTATCTACTCTGAGTGTTCTGTTGAGCTGCCACTCCCCTCCCACCTGCCTAGCATTGTCAGATGACTGTAACCTGTCCCTGCCACCTCCACCCTGCCTGTCCACATGCCATGCCCCTATCCCGTTCCTCCTGCCCTCCATGGTCCATTTTACTGCCACACCCTTCTGCCCTCCCTGGTCTGTTGTGCTGCAACTGCTCCTCCTGCCTGCCCCGCGCGGTCTGTTGTGAGGTCCCTTCCCCTGAACTCTCTTGTCTGTGCCCAGGTCCTGACCCTCCGTTCTATCCTCCACGGTCCTTTGTGCATGCCCCTGCACCATCCATCTTGCCCATCATAGCCATTGTACTGCCACTAACCCTCCCGCTTGCCATGCATGGTCTTCTGTGCTGCCATGGGCCCTCCCACGTACCCTGTGTGGTCAGCTAGCTGCCCCTGACCCCCTCCCACCTTCCCTCCATGGTCTGTGTGTATGCCATCATAGTCTCATTGTTGCTCTTCTGGTCAAATCACTTAATCTCCCCATGTCTACAACCAAAATGAATTTGATCTTGTGTGATGTAACCCATGCTCATGTAAAGCACTCCAATACCTGACAAGTCTGCTCTATATAAAACTACAAATACACAAAAAATAAGTGTTTTGCACACTTCAGTCATTGGGCTACATGTGGGCTACATCTGGGCGATGTTTGTGCTGCATTTGGGATCTTTTGTCTCTGGTGGCCATCTTGGGAGATTTATTTGTTATGAAGTTTTCTAATTTCCTCATTTACTGCAGTCTCCTCAGTAGGAAATGCTTTCAGTTTTTTACTTTGATTCCATCAAGAAGGTATTCATATATGTCACACATTTGCCATGAATTCTGAATGTTAGCACTCTAGTTGCTCATTAGATCACTGTAGTAAAGCTACTGCTCACCACGGAAGTTTGCTGCTGGTATTAAAAGTGCATGTTTCAGTCTGCATATCAGAATTTTTTTATGAAATAGAAGAGGATTTGAGAAGTCACTCAAAATGTGCCCTAATTTTTCTTTCTTCAGCACTAATCATAATTTCTATGGCAAAATGAACCCACTCATTGTGTTCCTTTTTAAATTAAATGTTTTAAGTGTTACCAGTTTATTCCAATCAAGATGGCTTCAGGTGTGCCATACTTTTGTCATAAGTAAGACAGTAAGCACTCTAGTTGTTCTTAAGAACACTCTGATACATTCTGTCATTGGGCTATACTTGGGCTACATCTGGGTGATATTTGGGCTACATTTGAGCTCTTTTGTCTTTGGTGGCCATCTTGGGAGATTTATTTGTCATGAAGTTTCCTAATTTCCTCATTTACTGCAGTCTCCTCAGTAGAAAATACTTTCAGTTTTTTAGTTTGGTTCCATCAAGAAGGCATTCAGATGTGTCACACATTTGCCATCAATTCTGAATGTTAGCACTCTAGTTGCTCATTAGATCACTGTAGTAAAGCTACTGCTCACCAGGGAAGTCTGCTGCTGGTATTCAAAGTGCATGTTTCAGTCTGCATTTCAGAAGTTTTTTATGAAATAGAAGAGGATTTGAGAAGTCAAAATGTGCCCTAATTTTTCTTTCTGCAGCACTAATCATACTTTCTACGGCAAAATGAACTCCCTCATTTTGCTCCTTTTTAATTTATTCCAATCAAGATGGCTTCAGGTGTGCAATATGTTTGTCATAAGTAGGACTGTTAGCGCTCTAGTTGTTCTTTAGAACACTCTGGGAAGCTGCAGTAGAACACAAAGGAATCAACTGACAGTCTCTACCCTTGTTGGATGTACATGTTTTACTGAGAATGTCAGACTTCATTCTCACATGACTGAGAAAGATAATGTGAATTTACAGAAAATATGCTCTCAGTTTAGCTTATAGATCACCTTCCAAACCTCTGTGGGAAAAGCATGAGAAAATAGTTTTCTCTCAAACATGATTCATGATATCACAGCAGAAGGCTTTTTCACATGGTAAAAACACCTTAGAACACGCAACAATTCCTAAAATGAGTATGGTACCAGTAACACATGATTTATAATGTAACTAAAGTCTTAAAACCTTCTATTAACTGCAATGCTTTTTAATGAGGTGCCATCATGTATATTGGTCCCAAGATGGCTGCCAACACTTCTTGGATGAAGTACTGACAGCCAATCAGATCTCACGATTAGCTGTGTGGTTAGGCTCCGCCCAGATATATCTATCTTTTTAACTCTAATTTTCTCAGGAACTACTGAACGGATTTACACCATTTCAGGACAATACATGAGTCTGAGCTGAGGACTACCTCTTTGCCAAATTTGGTGTAATTCCATTCAGAAGTTCGGGCTGTAGCTGAGTCAACAGGTCCTGTAGAAAAATGCATGGGGAAAACGCATTTTGGGACCCCCCTTTTTTCTCGGCCCCCACTTGACAAATCACCGTGAAATTTTCAGGATAGGAGCGGAACAGAGCTAGCCAAAATGTTTGAAAATTTCGAGAAGATTCGTCAATCGGCGCCAATGTTATTCCAAATAGAATGTTGCAGATTTCCTATGGAAAAATAGGTCCTAACTATAACTACCTACTGACGACTTCCAGTAGGTAATATATATATATATATATAAACTTTGTTATATATATATGAATACCATAAAAGCAACCAAATTTGTCAAAACCAGTTACAGGTACAAGTTAAAAAAAGGTTAATAATACATCGTTTTAAAAAACCATATAATACAATTCCCGTCCAAACATTAAAAAAATGATGTTACCCTTGTCACATATCCGACCAATTCATCTATAGTTATGGGGATCATTCATAAAATTGATAAGTAATTATAACAGGGAAACTACAGGTTACCACTGCCCCTTGTGTTCCTTAGTCTGAATGCAGCCCTTAAGAAGTTTATAATACAAAACAGTGTAAAAGTATCTGGGGCCAACTTTAAAAATAACAGTGCCACCGTGCCTGTTTAAATCTGGCTTTCTTTAAGATTCCCTTTAGGAAGAATCTCCTGGGGTAAGAGAAAAAAGGGCATAAAAAAATGAAATGAAGGGTGTCCTGAGGAGATCTATGATCGCAGGGCCCCTTCATTTCTATGGAAGGTGTGAACCCTGCAGGTCCGCTAAAACGTGATGCAAGAGATTCAACCTGAAACGGGTCATTAAAAATCTATTATGTGCACTGTTTATGCAAGACAGGTATGGTTCAATGCCTCTGACAGACCTAACTACTAAGTATTCCCTGACCGACTGCTTGACCAGCTCTGTGTCTTCCCGGAGCATTAGTGCATATTTAAAAAACTGGTCCTTAACCAAAGCCTTGTCTTTCATACCCTCTTTGGAGGTGTTGGTAAATAGGTCTACAGAACCGATTTTCTCCAGAGTCTCCTTCACGTATTTAAGCCAGGGAATTTTTAGCCCGTGGTCCAGGGAGAGGCAGTCTTCTATAACCTGCCTACTAAAAGCAGCCTCTGCGTGTGCCTAGATCTTTATCCAACAGACTAAGAGTTTGACTGCCATACTGTCACTGATATATCGGACACCCAGTTCTTCGTGAACAATGTGGGCTGGCGTGCTTTGAGGTACTCTTAGCAGACGCCGAAGATATATATTTTCTTCAGTTTGCATCTGTGTGGCCTGGGAAAAGCCCCACACCTCCCTTCCATACAGAACTTTGGCACAGCACATAGCATTATATAATCTTAATATCTGCTCAGGGGACCAGCGACCTGACATGTGCGCAAAGCTCATTATGTACCCGGTACAACTGGTCATGACCCGACGCTTATCATCTATTAGATATTTAAAATTTAATTGATGATCAAATAAAATCCCCAGATATGAAAAATACTGTACCTTTCCTAACTGATGCGATCCAATTGTATACTTAGAAGATTTACTTGTTTTTTTCCCCACCTCCATTACTTATGACTTTGCCAGGTTGGGCGATAAGTCCAGATTCTCCATGAATGACACAAACCCATCAATTAAAAGCTGCAAGCCTTTGGGGGCACGAGCTAAAAGTACAGTGTCATCTGCATAAAGCAGAACAGGGATCCCCCTGGTACCTATCCTAGGGGTATCCACCTGTAACATGCTTAGTTCACGGTCCAGACCGTTTATATATAGTGTGAACAAAAAGGGAGCTAATATGCAAACCTGTCTGACCCCACTGGAACACGAAAAGGGTTCTGTTGTATTCACCACCTGGCTATATCTGACCTCTGCTGTGGTGTGCGAATGCAAGGATTTTAAAATGTTAATGAGCCCTGGGTCCACACCAAGCCTACCCATGATCGCCCACAATTTCCCTCGATTGACTCGGTCGAAGGCCGCGGTCAGGTCCATAAATGCCAGATACATCGTTCCTTGCTTAACTATTGTATATTTGGCTGAGATCAGATACAGATTGAGACATTGGTCGGTAGTGGATTTTCCAGGTCTAAAACCAAACTGTAGATCGCTTATAACCCTTTGCTCGTCTGCCCAATCAATTAGTCGGTTTAAAACCACCCGTCCTAACACCTTCGCTGACACATCAATGAGGGAGATCGGGTGATAACACTGCGGGCTGTTCCTATTGCCTTTTTCAAAAATGGGGACAATTGTAGCGGTGGTCCAGGATACTGGCATTACCGTGTCCACCGCTGCATTTATGACCCTGGTCAAGATTGGCGCCCAAAGATCTACTTTGCTGATAAAGAAGTTGGGTAGAATCCCGTCTGGGCCCAGGGCCTTATTCCTAGTTAGGCCTCCAATTCCAGCTTTTATCTCTCCCAGTAAAAATCTTAAAGGGGATGTGGCCTGTACCCAGTGGTCCTCCAACAACTGGTTTGTGCACGAGGTGTAATTATAGAGCCTCTGAAAGTGCTCATACCATTGCTCTGGTCGAATGTTGTTACTCAATTCTGGCTTATCAGCCTCTTGAAAGGATGGGTTATTTATAATTCTCCAGAAGGCGGTAGAATCCCTTAGTGCCACCGCCTCTGATACATCTTCCCAGGCTTGTGTCTGTAGTTGACTTTTGCACCCCTCAACCGCCAGCTTATAGTTTTTCCGGCATAGGGTCACCCTCTTCCTGTCTCTATCGAACATTTTTAAGACTTTTTTTGTTCTCTTAGAGCACGTGAACATTGATGGACAAACCATCTTGGGGTGTCCAGGTTAGCCTTACGGACTGGGACTCTCAGCAGACTGTTGACTATTTGCGCAACATCTTTAAAAGCGTTCACTAATTCTACCCCTTTCGTTTCAGGGTCTAAGCACCTCTGGATAGCAAGATTGCCCTCCTTTATAAAAAGCCTCTCCATCAACCTGTGTCCAGTGCAACCTCCTTCCTGGATCAGTGACCCTGGTCGTCCCCCTACCTATTCCGGGGGGAATCAGTGCCTGGCCTCCATTAAAAAGTGATAAGGCGAGAGGATTATGGTCACTGAATGTGCTACAAACAGTACTGAACAGAGTCACACAGTTTTTAAGTGATGTAGAGACAAAAATGTAATCAATAAAAGAGGCACAGCCTCTGCCTTTGAATGTGGGGTAGACCATTTTATCCTGCTTAGTAGCTGTACCCAAATCCATTGTGTGTGTTAATGCATATGTATCAAGAAGGCCACCTTTGTATGTTCCAGATGTGGGGCATCCTGTAATATACATGTTGTCCAATCCCCAAACGAGGCTCTCAAATTTGGGCACAAGTGACAGTTAAAGTCACCTGCTAAAACCAGCCGGAGAGACAACTGCCCTTGCACCTGTGACTGGTTAATTCTTGTATCTAGTTCGTGCAGACTTACGGAACCCTGTCCATTTGGGTTAGCATTATAAAAATTAATAAGAAGTAACCCGTAGCATTTATTAAAATGTTTTAACCCCTGCGCAACTTCCGAGCCCCATGCTAGGTCCAGCCATCTTCCCTGTAATGTAAGATCTACATAAATAACCAACCCCCCCTAGCCTTACCTGACAAGGCCTTTTGTGCTGGGCAAAATAAGGTTTTATATCCTTCTAGAAAAAGGTTGTTAATAACTGGTTTCCAGGTTTCTTGTAGGCAAATTATCTGAAACTTCCGTATTTAGAGCAGCCATTGCTGGTCCTTAAGTTTAGAAGACAAGCCTGCTATATTCCAGGAGACTATTTTTATGTCTTTCCCAGTTAGCCTCTCTCTATTAACAGTCGCCTGAGGATTTTGCGGCCTATCAATTGGCTTACTTATACACTTAATCTCAGGGTCATTTGTCACCTGGGGATTACAATCGTCTTGATCTTCATCTGTCCCCAGGCTAGGCTCTCTGCCCCTCCATCTAAGATCTATGCTAAGCAGCCTGTTATTAAAAGCACTATCTGCTTCCTCCGCCCGAATTAGTCAGTCAATATTGTCCAGATCTCTAAGTGGTGCAAAGGTGTTACTTATCGGCACTGTATTAGCCTGCCGAGGCTCACCCTCCTGTCGACCCACATGTCCATAAGGCATATTCGGATTAACCGAATATCAATAAAAATAACCCAGCGGAAGTATTTAAATGCTCGAGTCCGTATTAGGTAATTAAGGCCTTCTACTCTGGGCAAGGGTCTTACGCACGAGTTCGGGGAACCTAAGTGTCACAATCACTCAGTCCCCTGAAAAAGCTTTTCTTGTACCACCGACCCAAGATACTCTCCTTGCCAATAGGATATGTCTATGGTCTTTAATGTTGAACCCCACATTTCTGCACAGCCAGTGCGCCACCTTGTTAATCAATTGTGTCATGGGTTCCTCCCTTTGGTTAGTATAAGCTGGGACGCCTGTTAAAACAACTGTAAGCAGGCTTGAGGCAGGGGGAAGATCTAAAACAGGTAAACCGGGGGTACACTGCGCCAGATGTGAAACCGTCTCTTTTGCTTGTTGCGACACATTATCTCCCCTTCCTGGTCCGGAGGTATCCACTAACTGTCTTGGGGGATTACCTAGATTCACTTTCCTAAGCTCCCTTGACCCCCTATTCACGGGACTTGGGTTTGGTCTCATTATGTCAGGACACTCATGTTGGTTACTATCCCCCCCCACATTCCACTAATCCCTTATCATTGACCCCCTTTGCCCTCTGCACAGTCTCATTAATAAGAGATGGGGCTTTCGCATTAATGACTTCTGCCCCCCCCCAGCAACACAAAAACATCTGCAAGCTCCTGCAATGGTTAATGCATTGTCAGAATTCTGGAGAAGCAACAGCCTTTTTTCTATTGCCTCTAGTTTGCATAAAAGGGGTCCCAAAAGAGTAGTCATCATAGTCTCCAATCGTGTCTCGGCTCCCCCCCTTGTGCGCTTTGCAGGCAGCTCGTCGGAGCTTGCTGTCAGAGATTTCGCTTATCACACCATCCCTGGTGGTCTTTTTTGATCGAGTGATAGCCTCGTCACTAACATATATAGGTTCTGTATTCAGCGTAGGCAGGCTTGCTATTTCTTCACTCAGTAAAGAAGGGTGATCAGAGTTACAGTCACCAGGGGACTTCTGGGCTGGGTTAGCAATATAAATCGGTGCAACCGTGGCCAAACTTGATTCTACTAATGGAAGAGCCGCACTCTCATTATTGCCCTGTGACAAAGTGGCGGTACATGGATTATCCACAGTCTGCAGAGTGCCCATGGGGGACTTAGCCATGGCTATGCCTCCCATTGAGGACCGTTTATGTGCAGAGAGGGTATCAAGCGAGAGTCTTTTCTCTGCCAGCTGAATCTGATGAGTCAGTAGCAACTCTGCTCTTATAAAAAAAGCGTCCAAGGTCCCAGCAACCCCCCTCCCACTGATGGACCTGTAGCCTTGCGTTTGCTCATTTTGTGAATAACTAATGGACACTAGTGAATGATAACAGATACGCCCCTACCCCCATACAAATCAATACCTTGTGTAATTGCTGAAGTCCTACCTGGAGCGTGCAATATCGGGGGGTGGCCTGGCCCGGCCTCTTCCTGCCGCTGACGGGCGCGGACAGGCCTACCCTTGGCCCGGGCTTTGCCCGTGCGCGTCCCGCACAGCGGGATAGCCACGCTGGCTATGAGGGCCTTGGGCGCCCTCTGATGACGCTGGTTGCCGGCACCCCACAGGGACTTCTGGGGGATGTAGTTTCCGCCTGGCCGTTCCCCTCACGGCGGTATGGCAGTACAGCTAGTGCTCGTGTCACCGGTCTCCCAGCAGGAAGCAAAGCGAGAGCAGTTAGAAAAGGTAGTCCGAGTCAGTGTAGCGCGTCCCCACTAATAATAATCCTCCTAGATCACTGTAATGCCCTTGCTGTGACAAGCAATTCTTCACTACATAGAATCTAGGTGGTACAAAGTACCACTGCCTGTCTCATTAAGAACTCACCAGCCAGAACAGCCTCCCTCCCACTCTTACGTCAGCTTCATTGTTTACCGATACATAGGAGGATTAGGTTTAAGATAGGCTGCATTGTGCACCAAGCTTTGAATGGCAAAGGGCCTGGTTACTTAACTGAAAAAGGTATCCGATACCAGCCAAATAGATCCCTGCAATCAGAAATCCCTGCTCCTCAATTCCGTGTTAGGAAATCTTACATGGGCGGAAAAGCTTTCTTCTACTTAGCCCTCTGATTTTGGAATCAACTTCTGATTCATCTTCGCAAATGCTCAGAATTAGGCCTGGGCTAAATTTCTGTTCCGCTCACGGAAATTGCGATAATTTGACATTTTTGCGTTCCGCGGAGAGCGCGAAAATGTCAAAATTTCCGCATTCCGCAGCTTAGCGATAATTTGTTTCTTGCTCGCGCTGTAAAATAATACATTCTCGCGCGCTCGCGATCGCCTTACCTGAATCCCCGCGTTTGTCGACAAGTTTTCCCGATCCGGTCGCGTTCTCCACGAGATGTTGGATTGTTGGTAGCCATTTGCGCTGTCTCGCGACAGTTCGCGCCCGCAGTAACGTCATGCGTCGCGCGATCACGTCTTTCTTCTCGCGATCATGCACCGCGAGAAGAGTGAAAACAAGATGGCCACGCCCGCGAGCAACTGCATGGGTAAGTTGGCGAGCCGCGACCACGCAGAAAATACCGCGAACGAGCGGGAAAAAAACTTCCGCATCTTCGCGATATTTCCACGTGTTTGCGGAGATTTTTAACATTTTCCCGATAATTTGCGAAAGTCGCTTTCGCAAATTCCGCCCACCCCTACTCAGAATATCTTGCTTTTAGAAAACTTCTCAAGACTGAGCTTTTCTGAACTGTTTTTACATGGTGTGCACTATTGGCCATGGCTCCTAGAGCTCAGAGATATCCCTTTGGGGTGATTTGGACGCTTTATATGTAAATAAATTAAAATAAACAAATAAATGAATTTACAAATACTTCAAACACATTTTTTTAAAAGCATCCTTTGCAGATAAATATGAATAACATTAAACATGCAATTAATTCTTAGTATCTTAGGTCATAGCTAGCATTCAATAAGTCATTACATGGTCCCTAATGCTTCAAATGTAGACGAGAGAAAAGCTGTACTTTTTAGCTGGTGAAATGGAAATTGTGTGGTTTCTGCTAATTTCCATAGAATTGTCGATCACGTTTGGGGTGGGATCCAAAAATGGCCCATTTTTTGTTCTATTGACCCTTTTTTCACACTTCCGTGGCACCCCTAGTCTCCAGTCTTTCCATTTATTTTACATTGCTGTGCTTCAGCTCCACACTTTGCATGTTCATCAGGATCCTCATGCTTTGTTATCACACAGTCCAAGTCACATGCCCTTAGGTCAGTGTGCCTTGCCTTAAAATCCCCAGTCTTCATCATCTGTCACTCCCACATCACTTCACATTACCAAATCAGTGTGCATTTGTGGGCCGATGTGTCTCATAATCCTCACACTCCTTGGGATTGTACCTGCAGTGCTTGCTGGTATCTAATCAGTGCACGTATCTTGTCCTGAGTTCTTCATGCTTCTTGCACTCCCTGGGATCCTTGTCTTGTGTCATTCCCTCAATGCTTCGCGACCTCCAATCAGCGTGTTTTCTTCATTGCAATGAATCAATCAGACACCCATTTCTTTGCTAGTGATTATTACATTTCTTTAAAGAAACATTTTTCTCCAGAGATCGCCACCAGCCTCAGTAGGCAGGAGCAATTCCGGTAGGTCCAGTACCCCTGCTGCCTAGTACAGGCGCATTAGTAGCCAGCCAGCAGCAGAAGTTCATTTATGGCCAAGAGTTTGCACAGTAACCCTCATTCCCGACTAATTCTTTGTCTTCTCATGTATCTCCAAGTGCTATCTTTCTCTTTTTCCCCCATCCTCCCTTTTGTCTGTATCCCTCCCCATTTCAGCCCTGCTACCCCTCTCTCTTACCTCATCTATTCTCATTTCTGCATTGAATCCTTCTCCTCCCAACCCCTGATCCATTTTTTACTCCTCTTAAGTTTTCTTCATTTACCTTTTCTTCTTCCTCATAAAGTGCCAAGGATTCCACTACCACCAACACCATTGTGACATTAGCAGAGATGACTGACACCACCCACCATCATCACCACTACCTCCACCATTGCAGCCTCAGTACAAATGATGTCAATCACCAACGTCCACAGCTCCACCACAAGCACCACCACAATTTTCCCTAAAGATGTGAGTGCCAGTGAGTGAGCAGACACCGACTCACTGTACTTAATCTGATGGACAGCTTCCTATCAGATGTTACGCAGGCTCCTTCCTCGTTTCTGCAGGGAACAGCACTGCAGTAGGATGGCAATCAATGCCAGAATTCTCCATTACTTCTCCTTCAACAGTACTGCTGAAGGGCTTTTGCTGCACGGTGGTATCATTAGAACCAGCCAGACCCGCTTCCATCGGCATCGTCAGGACTCAAGCTCAACACAAACAGGGTATCAGCCACAGGTTAACTGGCTTTTAAATTGTGGAGAATGGGATACTTCAAAATAAAAAGAATTGAACACTAGACCACTTATTTACCTATACTCTTGCACATTCACTTTCCTGTAATTGGTGCACTTCTGGGGCATAAGGAGAGACCCATTATTTTAAGCCATTATGAAACAGAGTCATCCATTGTTGTGGCTTTCCACTATGCACTTGTTTGCACCCATTTAGTCGATGTTTGTTGTTTATTTCCTTCTCAGTTTCCTCAATTTGCCCCATTATTTAGCTTGCAGTTAAGGGTGGTAGCTTAGAGTATACTTCACTCTTTTATCATAATCAGTCCTACATGGTTTGGTTTGCTGTGGCATCCAGGGGTTCCCACCTGGTATCCTGGTTAAGCTTGGGGCTGTACATAGCAAAATCTACTGCTGAAACCGCTGGTTCAGTGACCTACTATTTATGTCTTACTAATGTGACCCTGTGCTAGTAGGCAAGCCCATGATAAATCTATCTTTCCCTATTTTCCCCTCAATTGCTACAAAGGGTTTGATGTTTTTAGTTGTTACCTGTGTAGGTGTTAAAGGATAGCATGGGCTCTCAGCAGTTATGCTCACCAGGAACCTGAAAGGCATCATTAATCAACATTTTTTCAGCTAGCAATGGTGCATGTAGCAAGGACAAGGCAGAGCTATACCTGCCTCTCCTACTCAAGCAAAGGAGGCCAGCCAGAGCAGCGACTGCATCACCAGCCCCAGCTCTACTGGTAACAATAGTGGCCACAGCAACACCAGCAACAGAGACATTTTCTGTGTCAGGAATCAGGTTATTGGTTAAGGTGGTGAAGACCCTCCTTAAGCAACAACCACAATCCATGTCATGGTGTACCACAAAAGTCAATAAATTAACCTGTCATTAATACAAGAAAAATCCCAAACAATATGGAAAAATAGAGAACATTTTATTAAATGAAATGACACAAAAATGATTTAATTCCAGTCAATGGAACCAGAGATATTTCAAAGAGTTAGTTAGATATAACTCCCAAAAACACAAACGGTCACATGTGGTAATCTGGTCATGCCAGACCTGGGAAAAGTCACATGTTCAGGCTGACGCCAATAGAGCGCAGTCTGCATACATGGGCCAAGATTAATCCCACAAAAAAGTTAACTTCTCACAATCTAGGGTGAAGAGTTCCGTCTATGGTGGAGGAAGCCGCGAGGACCAAGGAGAGGGACATGGATGGCTGTCAATGTAGCACAAAGAGCAGGCCTGGCATTGTAGATGGTTGTCCCTGTAGTGTGAAGATCCGGTTGAACATCGCATATGGTCAATGCTGGAGTTTCGCATTGGTGGTCACCACTGGCTGTCATTGCTGTAACGAGAAGCAGAGATGTCATGGTAATGGTCGTCGCTTGCGGTTGCTGTAGCATGAAGAGTGAGGTTCACCGTTGCTTCACAATGGCTCCTGTCACAGTCAGTAGAATCTCAGTTCAAATGGGCCTGTTTATGGTTACAAGGAGCCCAAAACCTCAGGTTTCTGTCCTTTCGTCACATAGGAATGCACATTGATGCCAGATAAGGGAGCAGGACATGGTGATACACCAATTGGGGATTGAGGATTCACTCTAGCAGAGGTCAGCAGGGCTCAGGCAGGTACAGGCAAGTCCAATGCAGTAGGTCAGATGGACAGCTGTATGGCGGCCTATGGAGCTGTTGTGTCTCTGAGTCCTCAGACGTCAAGCAATGACTTTCCTAACTGCTCCTAATCAAAAGTTACTACTTAATAAATATAATAAGGTAACCTAATTATATTCCATAAGAGAGGTAGGCCTCGCAGTAGTGAAAAGTGAATTTAGGAGTTTTTCAGTTCTAGGACATGTGAAACATAAAAATGCATATTAAAATGTTGAATACATTGCACACGGTCAAACATAGGTGGGACTCATATGTCTTATAATGGGATTTTTAGGGCTGGCAAGGAGTTTATTTAGTCATTTCGAATTGGCAGTTTAAAACTGTACACAGAGTGCAATGGCAGGCCTGAGACATATCTCAAAAGGCTACTTTAGTGAGTGGCACAATAAGTGCTTCAGGTCCACTAGTACCATCTATTTGCAGGCGCTTGATATGTGTTGTACCACTTTTGCGACTTAGAAGTAAATTAAATTCTCCAATCAGGTGTAGTTCAATGTTTCCTATGCTTTAAGGCATGAGCGCAAGTACTTTAGTACTGGTTATCAGTGTCAAGACCAAAGCAAAACCCTCTTTTTCAGTAGCACTCCGCTTCTGTTCCCTGGGTAGTAACCCTCTACTTTTAAAGGCTAGTCTAGCCCCTCCTCATTTAACTGTGATAGTAAAGCCCCTATGGCATGCTCGAAAGCATCTGTCTGCACTATGAATTCTTTGAAGAAGTCAGGGGCCTTGAACACAGGTACTCTGCACATGGCCACAAGCCCTTTAGTATGGGTTAGCAGTGGCAAAGTGCACAGAGTCGTAAAGCCAACAAAACACATTTCAGCAAACAGGCGGGAAATAGGCAAAATGTTTGCCGGAAGGCAGCCATAACGCTGCGATGTCTAAAATGTTTACCCCCAGCTGAAAGTGGGGACAACTACCCAAACTCCTTGGGGTTCTCATCACTAAGAAGGAAGAACCTGGCTGGATCATCATCAATGGAGTGGTCCTATCCAGGGCTGTGTTCCACTGTAAAGTCCATTGCCAGTAGAGAGATGGGCCACCTCAATAGTTTAGGATTATCACTCCTCATCTACATGAGCCATTTAAGGGGCCTGTGATACTTCTGAACCCAGAAGGGAGTCCCAAACAGGCATGGTTTCAGCTTCTTCAGTGCTCAGACAACAGCTAAAGCTTCTCTTTCAGTAGCACTTCATCTCTGTTCCTCAGATAGTAACCTCATACCATATGAAGGCTACAGGTTGGTTGAGTCACTCCTCATTTAACTATGATAGTACAACCCCTATGGCATGGTGTGAAACATCTGTCTGCTTTATGAATACTATGAAGTAGTCATAGACTTTGAGCACAAGTGTTTTACACATGGATGTCTTGAGGGTGTCAATGGCTTTCTGGTAGGCCTCTATCCAAATCACTTTCTTGGGCTGCTTTTTAGAAGTCAGCTCAGTTGAGAGGGCAAAATGGTTCAATTTTCCTTAATAAACCTCCCATAGTATCCAATGAGGCAGGCCCTCACTTCAGTCTGAGTTTTGTAGGCTGCAAGGCCAGTATATTCTCAACCTTGGCCTAGAGGGGCTGTAACTTGCCCCTGCCCACCAGGTGTCCCAGATACACCACATGCCCCTGTTCTATCCGGCACCTGCTGGCCTTGATAGTCAGGCTTTCCTTTTGCAAAGCCTGGAGCACTTCCTGAAGGTGGAATAGGTCATTCTCCCAGCTGTAACTTTAGACAGCTATATCATCCACATAGACCACCCTGCGGGCATCCATCCCAGATAGGATTCTGTTTAACAACCTCTAGAAGGTGGCAGGGGCGTTCTTCAATCCAAAGGGCATCACCCTAAATTGGAAATGTCCTTCTGGTGTAGAGAATGCAGACCTTTCTTTAGCTCCATCAGTAAGGGCAGTCTGCCAGTACACAGACGTCAGGTCAAAAGTTCTGAGGAAACTCGGCACCATTTAATCTATTAATGAGCACATTAGCTTGGTGAATGGAGTGAGCATCAGTCTTGGTTAAAGAGTTGAGACCCCCACAGAGCACCAGTAAAGTCCTGATACAGGAAGTGCCAACACATTGGAACTTGACCTCTTAGATATTGCAATGTCTGTTAGAGAAGTACAGACAAACCAATGACTATGTCATTTAAAGAGGAGGGGTTGCAGTTGGGAAAGCTATGACCATGGAAAAATGGGGACTAGTCAAATGCCTGGCACAGTTGCTACTCCTGTTTGATGTTTTCGTACTTGAAGTTAGCAAGGATGAAAGTACGATTGGCCAATCTATCGCATTTTTTCATCTCCTAGAGGACCAGGTAAAGAAGGTGTCTGAAAGGTTCACCCCCACAGGTGTGAATAAAAACACATAAGCGCATGCCTTGGTTGAGAAATGAATCATTCGCTTGGCTCGTAAGCTGACATAATTGTATCCAAATAGTACATCTGTGCCACACTAATTGATCCATGGTACAAAAAAGTTGCCCACTTTCATTCCTTTTTCTGAATGGGATATTTCAAAGTACAAGAGATGGATTTTAGAGTGAGCCAGATACCTGGAAGCAGAACAAATGGAACTTAGAGTCCCACCCTGCAGTTCTAGCTGCCCTCTTCAACTCCCAGAGAGGGCATTTAACTAGCACATCAACAACAACAAAGAAGCAGAAGGACAGAACCCAACCTCTGCATTGTATTTGTTTTAATCGGCAGGGCTGAAGTACAGTGCAGAGGCGATAGCAAAATAGGTCAAGCAAGTGGCAGCACCAATGACCGTTTACAAGATGTTCCAGGAGTATCTGGATGATCCAAAAAAGGTATATGTGGGTCAAAAGGCTTTGATATATTGGTATGAGAAGATGCACCAATGGACAGAGCTCAGCAGGTTGACAATAAAGTATCTGGCTTGTCCTGTAGCCAGTGTGTCCACTGAGAGTTTTTGCTGAGCGTGTGTTTAGTGCAGCTCGTGTTGTTGTTACAGTGAGAAGGACCAGTCTCTCATCTCAAAACTTGGAGAGATTGACTATGATCAAAAAGAACCAACAATTTTTACCACACAATTGCAACGTTCCTGAAACAGCACAGGAGGAGGATGATTGGTCAGACATTGAATCAAGTATGTTCGCTGATCAACTTCTGGGTAAACCACCTGAGTTTGAGGATGAGTTCTACTTCCCGGACTAAGTATGCCAGTTCCCCTGCAAAACGTTTTAATTATTTTCTGTTGAACATCTATCTTTGTAAAAAAAAAAAAAGGAGCTAACGGAGCATTATTTTATTTGTGTCAGTTATATGTGCCTCACCATTTTTTGGTCACGTATATTGCCGGATTACAGTTGGACCAGTATGCATTGAAGAAGCTTCCACATTTCCTTCATGAAATTGGGGACAATGCCTGCCACCCTCACATGCCTATTTTTCTATCCCTTTTTGCATCACTTTGCACTAACAAGCCTGCCCCTGAAGATCGTTGATTTAGAAGAGTGCCAATACCAAATTACAATGTGTTGTCTTCGACAAAGACAAATACCTAATTCCTAAACTAGCTCTGCTTAGATTGGAAGAGGTAGCAACAACGTTTGCAATAGTGCATGATTGATTGTGTCAGTGATGATGATTGATGATTTATCATGTGGTGTCTGACAGTGAGGGAGGGTGTGTTGACCTCTAGTGAGATGACTGATTTGCAATGTTTGGGGCCTGAGTGATTGGTGATCTTTTTTCCCTGAAGGTCATTGGTATTTATAAACTTTCTTAACGAAAATGAATTAACCTGTATGGTCCTCTCCTATGATCCTTCTGTTTTTTATATCATCTACGATGGCTGCTCCAGACAATTGTTTGATTCATAAGACTGCCAAATTCCAATCTGTTGCTTGTTTCAAAGGGAAGATACAGGTAACCATTGAACCAATGAGTGATATGATTATCGTGTGATTGTGATGACTGATGATTCATGTGGTAGCTGACAGTGAGGGTAGGTGTGTGTTGGACTTGCTAAAACTTTCTTGAGATGACTGTTTTGGAATGTTTGGGCATGAGTGATGAGGGATCATTTTTTTCCTGGAGTTAATTGGCCCTTTCACATCAGATTTACTAACAGGGTCCTCTAATTTTTGCTGGTTCTTCGGAGACCAGAAAAGTCACTTTAGTTAACAAACAAAAAACCTATGGAAAATACTGCAATCCTGTTTCTCTACTTGTTCTTCAACAGCAGTGCACTACACGTCTATCTTGCTCAGGTCATCGTGATGACTGGTCTGAGACGGAGTTACTCGGAGTCAGAAGGAGGATGGAAGAACTCAGGGTGGGAGCTGTGGGACTACCTCATCAACAGTTAGAAGCAAGAAGTTATCGAGGTGCGTTTATTTGTGAAATGCTGCAGTGTGTGTTGCACTTGTGGCAAAAGTGAAACTCTGAGTCCCCTTCTGCCTCGGAGTCTTCTTGATATACTCTTCATGGAGGTTACCTTCCTTCTGTCCTTTTTTTGGCTCTAAAATGCAGTTTTGTTTTACAATCTCCAGGCCTTCTAGTCTCCTGCACGAATGAAAGGCAACAGTGCAAAATAAAAGTTAAACAAACTACTCCAGGCTTACATTTCGATAAAATAAAATAATTTCTTCTTTAGTTTTTTATAAAGAAACCCTCTCTTTACACCCATACAACATGTCCTTCCATATCCCCATACAAACTGACCCAAGCCCTTATGTCCCAAAATTGTAATGTCCAAAGAAAGTGAAATTCCCTTTCTACACTCTCCACCCAGCAACACTAAACAAGATCCTCATACAAATTTTTTTTTTTTTTTTTGATAAACAAATTTTTATTGTGTTTTGCGGCATAAAGGACAATATCAAGAATGATATACAGCAGTGCATTGAACATGGCATCAGTAACTTCAATCAGGGAAGCATCAACAAGCGATTGTAAAGACCCCCCTTCCTCCCCCATCCCCCGTCCCCACCCTTTGCGCCCCCACCCTTCAAAACAGGCCCCCCAGCCATTTCCCCCATATCTTGCGGAATTTTTTGGGGCAGCCCCATGCAGCGTATAACGACCGCTCCTGGGCCGCGCACCAATCCACCCCTCTACTCCAGGTAGCCCTTCTGGGCGGGTCTGGCTGTGACCACACGGCCGCTATATCCCTCTTAGCCACCATAAGGGCAGTAGTGAGGAAAAACTTCTCGTTACGGGACCCATCCATCCCGTCCGTGATGCCCAGCAGGGCCATTCTAGGCTTATGGGGAACCTCCCATCCCAGGACCTCCACTAGTTCGGCTTCAATCGCTGCCCAATAGTCCTCCAGGCGGGAACAAGACCACACCATATGGAAGAAGTCCACCGGAGCTACCCCACAGCGAGCGCAGGAGGCATCCACGCGGAGGCCCGCACGATATAGGCGGTCCGGAGTCAGATAAGCAGTGTGGAGGTAATAGAGTTGGATGAGCCGCAGCCTAGCAGAGGAGGTAAGCGACCGAGGGGCCATAAGGGCGTCCCTCCAGTCCACGTCATCCAGGGGTCCCACCCAGGCCTCCCATCGCTGTTTTAGCCCGCTCCAGTCTACCGGGGTATTGTTAATCAGGGATTTATAAATGCGGGATATACCCCCCTTCCCCAGATACCCTAACATCACCTGGGCCTCAGGTGGGCTATGGGAAGGCAATCTGGAGTCTAGAGGGACGTGGGCCCGGACCGCATGGCGCAATTGAAGGTAGCGGTAAAATTGAGAAGGCTGCAGCGAGAAGCGGGCCTGGAGCTCCTGGAAGGAACACATGTGGCTCCCACGCCATATATCGCCCAGACAGGAGATACCGAGAAGATCCCACTGCCGAAAGCCCGCTAGTCCCACCACCTCCCGCAGCCATGTCCCTTGCCAAAGCGGAGTGAGTTGCGTGAACATCCCCGACCATCTGGTGTGCCTCAAGGCTGCGCGCCACGCGAGAAAGGGGGCCCGCACAACGCCGGGGAGCGACAGGGGGATGGCTGTTCCATAGAGCATGTTTTGGATAAGGGAGAACCCGAGGCATTGCACCTCGAGTCGATAAGCCGGGTCGCCCCAACCACCCGAGAACCAGTCATGGATCACCAATAGCTGGGTGGCCAGATAATAGAGGTATAGGTTAGTCATGCTCATGCCGCCGTCATAGGAGGGGACCCTGCAGCGATCTAAGGCCAGCCGAGGCCTACCGCGGCCCCAGAGGAATTTGGTCACCATCTTATCCAGGTCCCGGAACCACGGGCGCGGAAAGGGGCACGGAGTGTTTTGTAGCATGTACAGAAACTTGGGGAGGATCATCATCTTATAGAGGGCGACTCTCCCTAGCGGATTCAATGGGAGGGACTGCCACCGGAGCATATCTGATCTGGTCTTGTTGACTACAGGAGCCACATTGAGGGCCCAGCAGAGTTCCGGAAGGAGGGTGACCCAGATCCCCAGGTACTTAAAGGAGAGTCTCCGGAGGGGAATATCCGATTGCCAGTCGAAACAGTCCCGTGACAGGTGTAGCGGGACTAAAACGGATTTTTTAGGGTTCAGATGAAGACCCGACGCTTGGCCAAACCGACGGAGAATCCGGCGGACCTGGGGCCCCGAGGTCGCTGGATCAGAAAGATAGAGGAGGACGTCGTCTGCGTAGAGGGCAATCTTATCGGGGGCCACACCTGGCCAGTCCCATCCGTGAAGAACGGGATCTGAACGAATCAACACCGCCAGGGGTTCCATGGCCAGAGCGAAAAGGAGGGGCGAGAGCGGACATCCCTGGTGCGTCCCCCGACCAATGGGAAACGGGCGAGATAGAGCCCCATTGACTAACACACGGGCCCGCAGGCTCGCGTACAGGACCGCTACCATGGCACGGAACCGGGGACCGAAACCCATATGCTCCAGGACGTCACCTAAGTACGCCCATCCCACTGAGTCGAAGGCCTTTTCAAAGTCGACCAACAAGAGGGCCAGATAGGGGGAAAGGCGGCCGCGGTGCGCCATCGCGAGGTGCAAGCGCCGCATGCAGTGTCTGGTCCCCCGATCCGGCATAAATCCACATTGATCCGGGTGGACCAGGGAGGCAAGAGATGGGCGCAACCGCTGCGCTAGGACCGTGGCATAGATTTTGAGTTCGGTGTTGATAAGGGATATCGGCCGGTAGTCGGAGCAGGACCACGAGGGGGGATGTGTCTTGGGGAGGACAACTATGGTTGCTGTGTCCGTTTCGGGCCGGAACGAGCCCGCCTCCACCACGTCCGCAAAGAGGTCCCGAAGCCTCGGGGCCAGAGTCTCACGATAATGAGCGTAGTATTCCTGGGGGAACCCGTCGGGTCCTGGGGTCTTCCCAGGCGCCAGGCGGCCGATCGCCTCTTCAATCTCCTGCAGCTCGATAGGCGAATCGAGGGTCTCAGAAACCTCAGGCTGCAGCCGCTCAAGCGTCGCCCCGTTCGTCCCCAGCAACTCCTCTAGGGAGAGCGTGGACGTCCGGAGACGGTACAGCCGGGAATAATAGTCAGCGAACGCCTGGGCCATCGCCACCGAGGCTGTGTGGAGGCCACACGCAGAGTCCGCGATGGCTGGAATGATCCTACCCGCCCGGGGGTAAGTAGCCAGCCGGTGGAGAAGAGTGCCGTTTTTGTCTCCCCAGCCGTATACCCGGGCCACCGAGGAGCACCACAGAATCTCTGCCGCCTCCAGGGAGTGTAAGCGAATCTCTTCCCGCAGGAAGGCCAAGCGACGAGACCGCGTGTCGTCATCCAAGTCCCCCAGATTGCGCTCCAGTTCCAAGGCTTGAGCCTCGCAGTCCGCGAGCTTCTGGGATTGAGCCCGTCGTTGCCGTTGCAGATGCCCCTTAGCGGCACCCCGAACAGTCGCCTTGCCGGCCTCCACAAATTTGTTTTTTAAAATGGCTAGAAGAGGGCATTTTGGTGTCGGTCTTGAGCTGGTCTAGACTCTGCTCCATTGTGGTGAGCCTGCTCTCGCCTGTGTCCAGCAGCTGCAGGATGTGGTGGAGCAATGGCCTGGTGTTGTGAGTGTGGTATGGGGTGGCAGCAGTTGATGATGTCAGCTAGCGGTGGCACTGGTGATGGGGTGGCTGGGAGGCTGGAGGCTGAGGGGGACCTGCTGCACTGGGGACCAACTGAGAGACATTTTTTTCCTTGTCCGCCTCTTCCATGATCACAAGCTGCTGCTATTCCCGCTGGATAGGCTTCAGCCTCTGCCACCACAGACGGGCTGCTATCTGCTGCCTGGTGGGTCCTATGGGTGAACGAGCAGGTGCAGCTATACTGAGAATAACAAAAAGAAAAAAGACAAATGATAGGTAATACTCTGTGAAAGCAATTGTTTTAAATTACTGGGTGGCACAGTAGCAGTTCATTGCTAGTTACCTAAGGCCATTGGAATGTGATGTGATTGTGATTAGGAGAGTCACAAGGTCAATGTTGAATTATCCACACATGCCTTGCATAAAAAGCACCGACTGTGTGGCAGAAAAGAATAACACCGGATAAAAAAAAACAGGGATTTGATTTTGTTTTATTCTATAGGCTTTTCAAGTTACTATAAATAGACACATTGAGTGGAAAAATAAATTACTTCTCAGTAATTAGTATGGCATTATGCACTATGGAGTATAAGTTATGTGTTGTGCTAAAATAAGGGAGCAATGCTCATTGCGAGCTAGTGCATTGGATATCTTGCTACAGTCTGCAACCGGGGCAGCTGTAGTTGACACTTATCTATTTTTAATTCCAATGGCCCTGCTCCTCTCCAAATGCATTTCTCTTTCTACACTGACAGACAAATAATAAATAAGATACTACTTCACACACCTCACAAATGAAATGAGGATCTTATCCTGTCTGCTGTAAATAGATATTGGGGAAAATGATGGACTGCACTACAGAGAAAGGAACGGGGTGTATGGATTGTATTTGGCACGTTCATCAAAGTGTATCCCATGCACCAAACTTCACATCAAATCATGCCCATGCTCCCACTTTACTCAGTGGCCTCACCCACCACCACATAATATTTCCAATAAATTCAATAAAGACGCTGTACTAGTCAATGAAAGTCAACAAGGGAAAAAACTGAAGCGGTGTAAAATATATCTGCTATGGGAAACCATGAAATTTATTCTGGAATCACTTCACGTCACAAGGTTATAAAATCAAATGCGGCACATGCCAAGAATGGATTTTCCAATTTTCTTGTATGCTGGGACTGAAGAAATTAGGAAAAAATAAACAAGTGAATTACTAAGAGGTGACTGAGTGGGCAAAGGGATACAACACTCCTTGTGTGTTGTAAATGTTGCATCAACGCAGACGCACATTGCACAGCCAACACTGCAATCAAGAATTGAACCATACTTCACTTTGGTCATAGGTAGCAAAATGCAATGGGTGGGGAGGAGGGTTGAGGAATAATGGATGGGATATATCTGGCTCACTTAACAAATACAGTGTGTCTAGGATTGAACAAAAAATAAAAATACCCCTCACTTTGAACCATAGCTTTGATAAACCTACCTAAACAAAGTAAGTGAAGTTGGTGAGCAGCATGCTCCTCATGAGAAAAGCTGTCTTGCTTATTCACCCAAATAATCCAAATGTTCATTCATCTTTTCATTATAATTCACCCATAGCCACCATGATTAAGCTTTTCTTTCTCTCATCCAGTCTTTCACCAACATTTCCTGTCTGTTATACATCCACTCAGTATCCACCCTTTCTTCCAACAATCCTTTTACCTATCCATCTCTTTACCCACCCATGCATCCTTTCACCCACCCTTTCACTCACATACCATTTTCCTTTGTTTTAACTTTTTGTTCTTTTCGTTTCCCTCGAGCCATCAGCTCACATTTTGTGAGCTTTAGTGAGTTACAAATAGAAGAGACCATACTAGTTCAACCACCACTGCAGCTAATAAAGCTAGGGGGGTACACGGTCATGTGTTGATAAAGTCCTGTTACTAGCTAGTGAGTATAGCAGTGATTGCAAGAAAACTATGTGACTTACCAGAGTCCGTCCCTGCCTCTGCTTCTCCCCATCCAACAGACTCTCCTTCTGCAGTGGCACTGAAGCCTGTATCAGTGTGTCTATAATAATACATTATGCATATTTTAGATGACAGATACGCCACCCCTTAAATACAACTACAATACATCACAACAGTTCAGTTAGCCCTGTGGTATCGTCTTACAAAAATATCCCCTTGGGCATTTGATTGGTAAACAAAGTTAGACAAGCCACGGGTGAAATAATGGTTAATGAAAGATACACGGTGTTGGTTGGCAAACCATGGAAAACTGCTGCTATACTGTATAAATTAATAAGGCAAGGGAAAACACAGCATTGGGAAGGGTCCATGATGACGATGGCCACTCTATCATGAACTCAACTGTTTGAGCATGAACAGGAAAAAGAAAGCTTTTGCACGAAACATACATAGTGAATAATATTTACAATACTAGGTTACTTGGGTCTGCAATCTTTATGATAGACAGTGGAGTCCAAAATGTGTTATTCCAAATCTTACTTTTACAGTACCACAGGATATATAGGAGAGAGGGGAAGATTACCAACTAAGCAGAGTATAAGTGAACTAGAGACTAGAGTAGAGACTGGAAAAAGTCAGCTACCAAAATGAAAACCATGTAACATAAGGGGAAAAAAGTTCATGCAGGGATAACAGGATTGAAAAAAAATGTAATCCATTGGGCTTAGCGCTAGGGGGTTTGTATCCCATCCTCATCGCCATGTGGAATGAAGATGGCAGGTAAGTTTGTCAGAGAAACTTTACTTCTCACCAGCAACACCATCCTCCAAGTAGCAATTCCCATCAGCATCAACATTTCATTACTCCAAGATTCTACCATAAGCCTCCCAGAATCATAAAACTCAACAATAGGGAACAAATAATAATTAACAGGACTTACTAAACTGAGCAGAGCCCTCAGCAGTGGCGTTGGTGGTCCGCGTCTTCTGCTGACCAGCTGCTCCCAGACCCATCTCCTCTACGTCCCTCTTCTTGTCCTTGACTGCTGATGTAAGAGATGATGAAGATAAAAAATAGGTTAGTTATTCAGTTAATCTCCATAAAATTATTATGGCAGGCAAAGGCAGTCACATTGTACTTCTCTAAAACAGATCGCCTTTACCTATAATACTAGTTTTAAGTCTATCAACTATCATTGAGTTATCCATACTTATGCTAAAATCCCTATTCTCATTTCTCAACCCCCTTGATGGACCAACTCAGTCTCCCTTTTTTGCAATGCATTGACACATACTACACCCTGCTGTAAATAGCCTGGAACTATACATGCTATATAAACAAAATCACAGAGAGAACGCACTACTCACTGATATAATTGATTCACTATTGTGACAGGAGGATGGTCTGCAGTGGCTACTTAATTAATCAGCCAAAGCGAGGGCCATTGATGAGTGTTCTTAGGTAGTGCTGAGCACCTGCCTAGCAAAAACTAGAAACGTGATCACATAATAATATGCCTAGGTAAAATAAACATAACTTACCTTTGAGTGTGAACAGCATGCTATTCAGATTTATTTTTAGCATTGTGGAAGACAAACACAAAAATAATGAATAGTCACTGCTCCCAGAATCTCAACGCCCAGCAGGTCGAGCATGTCCTGTTCTCGGTCCAAGATATCCTCCTAGCAGTGCGTCAACTGCTTGGATGGTGTGCCAAACCTGGCTGGGGTGCTGCATGCACCGGCTCACCCCTCCACAGAGCAGCTGACGCTACTGCAGGGGGTATCCGCTGCCAGGCATACTGCCTTCTCCCAGCATGGAGGGGAGATGACCGTGCGCAAAAAACAAGTGCTGCCACCTCTTTCTCGCTTAAGATCACCCGGGGCGGCACACCTGGACAGCAACTCCACCCGCAAGAAAGCCGTCCCTCTGCCATGGCACTCGGTGGGGTAGAAAAGAAGAAAAAGGAAGGGTAAGGAAAGAAGAAATGAGGAAGTAGGGGTAAATAAACTAAATACAAAAGGTCACAGAAAACACCGCAAAAAGTTCCCAAAAATGTTAAATACACAAACACACTAATATAATAAATAAAAATGAGGGGTAGATAAGCTTTAAATAGATAGGATTAAAGAGTTTAAGAGGGATTCTGAAAATAGGCCCTGCACCATAACAGAGAATACAAAAACAAAATGGCTGAGCCCATGCAAACCACTTTGCGCGAGATTTCCAATATGAGGATGCACATGAGAACAGCATACTGCCATCCGCGTGTGATTTGCAACATGAGGACGCACTCCGTGGTGCACATAGCAATGCGAACTGGCAGCTGGCAAACCCTGCCCACGAACGCGGAACTCCACATAGTGCGGCAGAGTTTATTAGCCACCCATTTAAAAAACTGCATGTCCCTAGTCATGTCCAGTACAAAACATCATCAGTGTAGTGCATTATTGTGCATAAAGGAAAGTATGTGAGTGTGCACTGTATACCACTGTTGCCGGTATTTCACATGAAATGTAGTGAAAACCTCACTATACTGCAAATTTATAATTTCTGATATGATGTTCACAGTTCTGTTACAGACATGTGAAGGCCACATTGGGTGAGACCAGTGTATGTTCAACATTTGACGATTATGATGTGAAATGTGTAATGCTTCATGAAGCATTTATGTTCAGTCACATTACTTTTGCCTCACTCTTCATATATGTTGCTCTGGACACTGTGACCAACATACACTGTAACTCCTAACATAGGTAACCTGGGAAATGAAGCAGATGCCGGCCTCCAGTGTACCTACCATTTTCAGACCTTCTGACCATAGAAAAGAGACATGTGATACAGAAATTTAGTTTGAATCGACAAACAATCCTGGATTATGTCATCAGTTGGAGCCTGGCTTCACATCACTTATCCTACATAAATTCCACCACTTGTTAAACTCATGTCTGTATTGCATTTTTTGGCCACTGGCTCATTTCAATTCAATGTCACTATCTCAGATGGAATATCATAACCTATATTCAATCAGGTACTCCCAGAGGTGCTAGCAGCGCTGTTGAGACACGTGGACAGCTACATCCAGTTCACCAGACATGAGGATTTATCAACTGTGAAATGTGATTTCTATGGATTGGGGCTCATACCACATGTGATTGGATCCATTGATGCCTTAGTACCACCTCAAGCCAGGGAACAAGTGTGCTGCAACAGGAAGCACTCCCATTCTATCAATGTGCAAGTTGTCTGCTTACCGGATATTTACATCTCAAACATCTGTGCCAGTTTCCCAGGACATGCTTCCTTCATACTGAGGAAAAGCACCATACCCCAGCTGATGTCACAACTACTACGAGAGAGAGCCTGACCTGCAGGTAAGTGTGATTTGTCCTAGCTTTGTTTGGGTAATGTCCGGTAGTATAATCTGAAACAGTGTAACTCATTGTTGCACTTCTGCCTGTCTCCCATTTAGGAGACTCAGCGTATCCCAACCTGCCATGGTTGTTGGCACTGCTGATAAATCCTACTATGCCAGGGGAAGTCCACTTCAAAGGGGTCCATGGAAGAACATGACGTCCAGTGAAGCAGGCTTTCAGGCTCCTGAAAGCCAGATTCAGATGTCTGACTGGAGGATTCCTCCTCTAATTACTCGGGAAGGTGTGTAAGATCACTGTGGCCTGCTGCATACACCACAACATTGCCCTGTGATGGAACATCTCTTACATTGCAGAGGAGGCAGGCTATGAGGAGCCACTGGGTGAGGAACCTGAAATGCCAAATGACAATAGTGATGAAGAGGAAGGCATGGACTTTCGTTAAGATGTCATCTGAAACTTCTTCTCCTGAGTGTAAGTATGGTGTGATATGTGATGACTTTGACTATCATTATTACTCTTGTTGTGATGTTGTGTTTAGGATGTTAACGTTACATACTAGGAATATATAACTCCGGCAACATCTGGGGTAAACAGTGGCGGCTCCAGCTTAAGGTGGAGGTGTGTCACCCCACTGCCTCGCTCAGAGCCAGCAAATGTAAAATAAAACAATGATCTTGCATCATTTTATTTTACATTTGCTGGCTCTTAGCCAGTGGTTTGGGGAGGGCGGGGCTTAGGCCTGGGAAGGTGGAGGAGGAGTGCTACGTGCACTCCACTCCCTAAGTTTGCATATGTGTTTTGCCCAGCCCTTTCAAGCTGACCAAAACACACATGCACACTAACGTTATCTCCAGCCCAGCTGCATTGAGCAGCCAGGCTGGAGAAACCCCACAGACTCCCTGGTCTGAGCAGGGCGTCTTTATTGCCTGCTCAAACCAATCCCTGTACTGCTCTGTCGCACGGGGATTGGATGGGAGTCTGGGTCCTAGGGACTGCTGGGACCCAAGAAGTGGAGAGGCGGCGAACGCAACGCTGGTGATTGCCGGCTGCGGCAGCAAAAGGTAAGTTTTATATATTTAAAAAAAAATATTGTAATCTCCACCGTGTGAGGCCTCCCGCACGACACCACCCACCCACCACCCTTTGTTAATGGCAGCCACCATTGGGGGAAAGGTGTTATTTTGGAAGTGTAGCTTCTGTGTTGGTCTGTTTTAGATTCCTTCACCACGGCATCTTCATTTGGATATTTCAGAGCTGTGACATTAGCATGTATATGATGTTGTTAAGATGTACAAAGTGGACATGGATTGGTCCTGGGAATGTCTGTCACAGAGTTTGGGTGTACAATGCAGGTACCAAGACAGATTGCACAGTAATAGGATGAAAGTTATGTAGCTTCCACTGGACTTGTTCCTTGTGGTCTGTTGGTCCTAATGCAATATGTGTGCCATCTTGTGATCCAGTACAATGTTGTGCCGTGCCCAATTCATGTTATTCTGCCTTCACATTAGCTAAATCCTCATTGTGTATGAACTGTAAGTAGCTGCTTCATTGTCTCCTCTTTGGAGGCCAAAGTGCTTGTGGCAAATCAATGATGTTTGTGACTTTCTACCAGATGCAAGCAATACTGGAGTGATATGACCCTGTGGTCAGAAACTGTTATACTGACATGTGTCTGTTTATTTGTTTATTTGATGTAGGATTACTTTTGTGAGGTATGGCTACAGCTGATGACGTAGACCTAATTAAATGTTGATTATAGAGGATATTGTCAGATGTATCCTCCTTCCTTCTTGTGAAAGTCAGAAACTGATTGAGTCATGTCCCAATTGCTAGGTTTCTGAAATAATGTCAACCTATGATTTGAACATTTGAATAAAGATGTTATCAGACCAGACATTTGTATGTATGTGTTGTCATGACATAGTAGTGATCGCGAGTTGCCATTGTTTATATATAACATACCTTCCAGAAGTACATAATTTTGACATTGTAAATTTACATGGCTGTACATATACATTGCTATATATGTGAGAATTAGGAGACAATGATTTGTTGATGTGTGTATTTAATGAAGTGAACAAGGATAATATAAAAAAGTATACAATAATTACACAGTGAAGACCAAACGTGAAGTTGTCAGTCATGGTGGATGAAACTATTGTTGTAGAGTCCAAATTGTCCAGAGTCCAAAGTCCAAAAAACTACTCCCCTCAGATATGGAAAAGTGAGCAGGAGTAGTCAGCAAAGTGAATGTATTGCACACACAGGAGGAAATTATTGTCAAGGTCTCTTACTGGCGGTGGTGGGTATCTTGCTATCTCCATCTTCTAATTTTTTGAATGGACATCTCCTCAATTTTGCCAGAGTGGGGTCCTCAGCTGCTGAAACAGGGGTATCCGCATGCAGGCCCTCCTCTGACACGGCCTCCCTTCTGTCGCTGTGGCAGATGTTGATGGCAAGGATGGATTTTGCCCACAGAAAGGGGTAGATGCAGATGGAAAAGCCCTGCAGAGGGTGGTGTTGATGTCCCACAGCACCCCAACAAGGGAAGCCATGTTGGTATTGCTGACAGCCACCTCAGTGTGGATGCCGACAACCGCATGGTATGTGTACCTCTGTAGCTGCTTCATTTTCCATATTTGAGTAAGGACCTGGCCCATCATACCTTGAGAGTCCTGGTTGACTTCCAAGGCTTGGGTGACAACAGTCTGGGTGTCCATGGCCCCAATGGGCTTACTCTCCAGGCTCATAAATACCCTCCCACGACCCATAGCCTCATGGACCAGTGCCCTTGGCACAGGCTGCACTCTACCACTGCGTCCTGGTTCTCTAGTGGCTGGGGTGGTGATATCCACCTCAGAATCCAGGACTGGGGGGCCACAGAATTGTATTGATTCTGCTAGGTATACAGGATGGGGGTGCAAGAGTTGGTTGTGTAGTTGCAGCTGGGGTGGGAGGTGTTGTGGGCACAGTGAGCCCAACTCTTGCCGTCTTCCCAGGCTGACCAGATGAGCCAGAACCATCATCCTCATCCACATCTTCAGTAGTGTTGTCATCATTGAGGGCTTCATCCTGGGGTGGAGTGGAACTCTATTCTGTATCCAATTTCTAGGTAGATGCTGTGGCCGATCGACCTGTTTAGAAATAGAGAACATTGATAATGGTTTCTACATCCACATTGTTTGTTTCAAAGTAAATAGAAACTTAGAATGAAACAAAACAGATAGAGGTCGGTATTGGCATCTATTTGCATGGAGTTGAAGTTGGATACTAGACATTTGAAGAAATTAAATGCATGTAGTTGATTTAATCAGCTCAAAAGATGTGCTGGTATGTGGTATTTTGGCCTCAGTGATAGACTTGACATCTCCAAAACATGGCAAACAACACAGTGTTGTTGTGATTAGGCCTGGGCGAAAATTTCGTTCCGTTCGATAATTTGACATTTTTTTGTCAAATTTTTCGTTTCCGCAGCTTGGCGATAATTTGTTTCTTGCTCGCGCTGTAAAATAATACATTCTCACGCGCGCGCGATCGCCTTACCTGAATCCCTGCGTTCGCTGACAAGTTTTCTTGATCCGGTCGCGTTCTCCATGAGGTGTTGTATTGTTATTAGCCATTTGCGCTGTCTCGCGACAGTTCGCGCCCGCAGTGACGTCATGCGTCGCGCGATCACGTCTTTCTTCTCGCGATCATGCACCGCGAGACAACTCAAAACAAGATGGCCGCGCCCGCAAGCAACCACATGGGTAAGTTGGTGACCCGCAACCATGCAGAAAATCTCGCGAACATGCGGGAAAAAAACTTCCGCATTTTCACTATATTTCCGCTTGTTTGCGATAATTTTAAACATTTTCGCGATAATTTGCGAAAGTTAATTTCGCAAATTCCGCCCACCCCTAGTTGTAATATGTGTATTTGATCATTCCTAGGCTTAGTTGTGTATAATACAGGCAAACACACACATTGGTTGTATAATTAGCATTGTACACCATGTGAGGAGAGCAGAGTCAGCGTGTCACCTGCCACTGCTAATCAGCTGAGTTTCTTTCATGGCATACATATATTGGGAGTACACAGTTGGTATGGTGTCACTCATGCCATCAGTAGTTTCAGTTGATGATACCATAACACCATCAAGCAAAGTCTTCAGACATATATCTGAGTGCAGAATTATATATACATTGCACAGTCCATGATGAGTGAAGTTCAGTTGCAACATGGCAGACAACAGAAAAGGGGCAAATGGAGTCTAGCATCTTGGTTCCAGTTCCTGTCATAGAGCCTCATGGTAGTGGTTGAATTGAATTGAATTTATTTATTAACTGTTCAATTAATTAAAATCATAAGAACAGACGCGATTAAAAAGATAGTAATTGTACTTAGCAAAAGTACCACCCTCCTTTCCCTGGAGCCCTCCCGATCCAACCCAAACCTGAATTTGTAGTTGACCATGTTTCCTTTAACACACTTTTGCTGTCCCCAATGTTCTTTAAAAACTCATTTTGATTAAAACACCTTGTTAGAAATGTAAAAGCACTGTCTTCAAAGGACTTGTAAAAAGGGGACGCTCTCCTCAGTGTCTGTCAGGGACCAGTGCGCTTGCTTCCGCAGGGTTTGGGGTACCCGTCGAGGCAACCCTGATCAGTTGTATAAATTTCCCCAGTCTTGCTAAGGTCATAGCATTTGTTTTAGAAAAGCACAAGGCTGACGCTTCACTGCAGGTCTTTGCTCCATTAACAATACAAATCGGGCACAGGAGTCTCAGAAGTTCATTGTGAAGATTGGGACAGAAGCATAGGAGATGCAACCAGGATTCTCTCGTGTAGGAACACAGCCTGCATTTTGTGTTTTCCCCCTTGTGAGCCCATGCTGGATTGATATCAGTGATACCTAATGTGGTAAGTCTCATGAAGAGTATTTTGTTTCTAGCTTGTGGTGTTAGGGCCTCGCTTAGTTAGGGTTGGGCTTTGCCTGACATGTATGATTTATTTAGTGGATCAAGATTAGAGCTTGAGTGAACAGACTTGATGTCTTGAGGAAAAGATGTTTTGTGCACTTGTTTATTTACCCCTTTTTTCCAAGCGTTAATTGGAATTTTCAGTGACTGTAGACTTGCTTCCTCTATCTTCAATATGTCGATGGCGCTGCCCAGGCTGGTTTGCCGAACCAAACTTGTCGCCTCAAAGATTGATCTCATCTGGTGTCTTAAAGAGTCGACTGGAGACGACCTCAGGATACTTAGGTGTAAATTTATGAGCTCCACCTGAAACATCAGATCAGACCTCGTGAGTCCTAGCTCCAATCTCAGCCTTGATTTCCTGGCTGACCTCAGAATATGGAGCACTGATTTATATTTTTTAGTTTGAGCTGAATTTAAAAAGACCCTGGAAAGGCCAGGTGGCCATAACTTATAGCAGGAAGCATTTTCGCTTTTAGAACCATCAGTATTGGTCTGGCAGAAGGGCTTAACAGATGTTGGCTCAGTTGTTTTAACAGATGCGTGACGTTGCTGGCCTTGGAGGTCAGATGTTTTTTGATGGATGTTCGCGCTGGCCCGTTCTGTGAACCAAACCCCCAGATAATTGTATGAAGCCACTGTGCTGATTTGAATATCTCCCAATAGCCACTGTGTTTTCCTTTTGAGATTGTAGCTCCTGAAAATAATAACCTTGGTCTTGCCTTGTTTCACTGTCATGATGCTGTTCTTGTTAAAGTGATTCAATGCATTTAGGGGTCTTTGTAGGCCCACTTGTGTATGGTCCATTATAGCTGTATCATCAGCATATTGTAATACCGGCAGCTTCACACTTACTAGCCTAGGTGCAACTAGATTAGCTCCTTTCAGTGAGTCCCTTAGGTCTGCAGTATACAAATTAAAAAGAATAGGGGCCAGCACACAGCCCTGTTTAAGCCCTTTTTATGTCATTTTGGATGACACTGTACGGGTGCTTGTTTAAACCCGCACCCAGGTATCTTCATACAGGGAACTGATTGCCTTGAGGAGTTTAGATGGAATTCCCCATTTGTCTAGTTTCCACCATAGCCTTCTACGATCAACTTTATTGAAAGCTGTGCTGTAATCAATGAAGCAGCAAAACAGTGGTGGGCTATTCTTCTTTACTGCCTGAGCTGATAGATAAGCTAAGGCCAATAAGTTGTCCTGGGTCGACGATTGTGACCCGAAGACTGACTGATAGAAGGAGATGAACCTCTTTCTTCTGCCCAAGACGCCAGGTCTTTCAGGAGGAGGCGAGCATAGGCTGTGGCTTCAAGGTCAAGAAGGGTGATAAGCCTGTAGTTTGATGGCTTCCGGAGGTCGCCTTTTTTAAAGATGGGGACCAATATCGAGCTCCTCCAAGAGTCTGGTGTCTTGGCTGTCGAGAGGATATGGTAGTAAAAAGGAGTTAGGGTTGCTGCCCAGAAGTCTGGGGCAATTTTAAAAACGGGTGCAGGTATCCCGTTAGGCCCTGGGTCTCCATCGTTCCTCATAATCTTGAGGGTCTTGATGACCATAGAAGGATTTATCAGGTCTAGCGACCTTGAATGCTCCTCTAACCGGGCACTCTGCTAAGTAGAGGTGGCCTTCACTTCTACAGACTTTGGATTGTTTGTCTGGTTTAACCCCTCCTTGCAGATAATTTATTCTGAGCAGCCTTTATTTGAAGTAGTGTGTGAATATAGTTGCTTCAAGTGATTCAGCCAGTCGTGCTCTGCTACTCTGTTTTCTCTTGTTACCCCACGATTACTCAGCTGATTGATGTGCCTCTATAGCTCAGAGAAGTTCTTCTCTTTAAGCAGAGAGAACACCTTGAGCCATTCTCTTTCTCTGTGCTCTTTTTTGTTTTACCACACTTTCTTTCTTAAGGCAGACCTCAGTATTGTGACCGATGATCCATCAGTTGGTCTGCTCCCTCTTTTTATTTTATTTTAGGGCCTTATTGAGGGCTTATTTGCCATTGAGTATGCCTTTTGTTAGGCATTTGCTTCCTGCTGTTCCTGGCACTTCGAGTGCTAGAACGTTGAGTCTGAGGATTTCCCAGCTTTGATTGGAGGTCCTCTACGATATTCTCCCAGTCCTTTGTAGATGATAGGAGCATTGTTGGAGCACCCTTCTGGTTCTGGTCCAACCAGGCTTGCATCTTCTTGCCTATCTTCTCTGACCATTTTATCCTCCACAGGACTTTATATTTTTCTTCCCCTCTTGACTCTCCGATGGCTTGAAAGATAGTGGCTGTTGGTACTAGCAGCTGGATTACCTCTCTTAATGGCCTTTCCAACCTATCCTCGACTTCAAAATCTTTCAGTCTGGCCGCGATTACTTCGCTGACCATAATGTAGTTGATTCTTGAGATATCCCGGAAGGTTGGTTGCGGCTGCCAGGTAGACGTTCGTGCTTCTTTCAGTGCATGAGTTGTAGTCAGCTTATGATTTTTAAAGACCTTGTAGAGGGATTCTTCCCTACCCTTCCCCCATGTAGGAGATATAGCAATATCAAGATCCCTCAAATTGAAGTCCCCAGCTAAGATCACCTGATAGAATTTATGCTTATTTAAGAGGTCGTAAAGTTTCCGTGAGAATGCATCCATAGAGTTTTTCATGGTGGTATGTACTGGATTAATATAACAGTTTACTACCAGAAGGTGAAATGGGTGAGAGTTGGGATTCAGGCCACTAATCTGTAAAGCTTGTAACCCGAGTGTGATTGGTTTGATGTCTGTGGCCACAAGGCTGCTGGCGTGTTTTATGAAAATTGATAGACCACCAGACGGTCGTCCAAAGAGATTTCTTTTTATTGCAGGTACATGATGTCCATAATACCCTGCAAAAGGAGTGCAGGTCAGGGCCCATGGCTCTTGGAAGCACAAGATATCTCCATTTTTGAGAAACTGCTTTGTATTTTCATTTTCTGTAATTTTGCTGATCCCTGCGATGTTCCAGAATATTATGGTTAGTTGCTCCTTGAATGGCGTTGCGCCCCTTGTGCCGCCCTGCTGAGCATGGTGCCACAGTTTTTAGCAGTAATGCTGCAGTCATCTTGGAGATCTGGTTTGGTCCAGAGCGTGAGGGCTTGTATAAATAGCTTGGTAGTTGTCTCAACAGGAAATCCAATGCCCATGGGGTCCTTGGAGCCCGTCCAACTACTGCTGTGAGACCCTTGGCTATTTGTCCCGTGCAGGACCAACCAGGGTCCCTTGCCCCTGCTGTTTATTGCTAGGACAAGTAGATATTTTGCATGTGGCAGAATCTGGACGTCTATGCCCCACTTGGCGAGTTGTGATGATTCGTTTAAAATGGCTTGTTGTTCATCCTTTTGCATCATTCCCAAAACTGTGGATTCACCATGGGTATCCCCCTGGGTGCTCATGAATCTCACCCATTCATGATCCCCTGTTTGTATCTGGTCCAGGGTGACAAGATGTTTGAAATTGGCAGAGAATGTTGCTCTGGTTCAGGATATCATGATGTCCCGTACTGTGAAATCTCAGGGTAAGAACTATTTCATGGACATTTGTTAGGGTGTCTGCGGGTGGAACCACTTTACCTTTTCCTGCTGCCTGCACTGCCGGATTTAATTCAGTAGTTGTAGTGCAATCTATCTCAACTTGCCAACACTTGATAAAAGGGAACCTTCATGATGGGTGTTGATCAGTTGTAACAATGCAAACAAGTGAGAAAGGGCAAAAGGAGTCTAGCATCTTTGTTAGAGAGACAGTCACAGGGCCTCATGGTGGTAGTTGCAGTGCAATTTATTTCAGCTTACCAACATTTGACAAAAGTTAATCTGCATGATGAGTGAAGATCACCTATAACATGGCAGACAAGTGAGAAGGGGCAAAAGGAGTATAGCATCTTGGGTAGAGTTCCAGTCACAGGGCCTCATAGTAGTTGAAGTCACTTAAATCTTACCTTACAAACACTTGATAAATGGTTAGTGTTGTCATGTGCCTGAGTTAGGTCTGGTAGAAATTAGTATTATTCTTGCATGTACACAAATCCTTTTTCCTACATTGTTCTTCTCTTTGCCACATTAACGTTTGACACACATTTTGAATTCATGACGCTTGAACTGATTTCACAGAACCACTGACTTTGCTGACACCGAACACTTTGTGCGAAGACTATCATACTGCCTTGGCATTAGTGCAAGACCTCTCATGTGTGTAATATAAATGTGTTTATTATTACATACATGTGGCAACAAATCTATCTGTAGAACACAAACAATGGTTGCCCGATAACAATCTCGGCTCAAGGCAAGAATGCCATTTTCTACAGATAGCCTTTGTTTCCCAACATAATGAAATTAGACACTTCTGTTGATCTCCAGGGATCCTGGCATGCTGAAGCTTTTGCCTAGCAGCTGACTGACATCTCTGTGAGGGGTGTCCAGTTTGTGACCAAGTTGGGGTCATACACTAAAAGGGTCAGATCATCCAGACAGCGGTTTTGTCGTCGGACCATATATTAACACCCTGGACACATAGTTTGGGGCTAGCATTGTATGGGGTATGCTTGTTTGTTATAATCTGTTATAATGCATATATAACCTGGCTCAAAAAGATGGTGGAACTCTTTGTTTTATTCTCTGTGTTGACACTCATTGTAACTTTTATCATCTTCTGTTTAATGATCATTTGAGCCCATATATTCCAATAACACTACATGGAGTGTTAAAACAAGTACAGAATAAGCACGGGGCAGCACCAGCCCTGGACTTAGGGATGAAACTGTGCAGTGCCTGCCTTAATGTTGAGCAACATTAAAGGGGAAGGAGGCACGTTGATATACCTCAACGCCTGAGGGATTAGCCTCCTGAGCAACAGGGGCGTGAATTGCCTAATATTGTCGAAGAGATCCATGCTACGCTGGGTAGAGACAATTTGGGAGCCACACCAGGAAAACCATATGTGAAGAGTAATTCCAAAAAGGATAATTCTAAGAAAACACCGACCCTTCTGCAAAGAAAAAGTGAGTTAGCAAGAAAAAGAAAGAACAAATAAAATCACTGGGTGGGTCTCCTACACAGCAAACTACCCAAAAACGTTCTGTAACAGTGTTATACCATTTGACAGGGTTCAGGATACATCTGATAGATGCTCGGAGAGAGGATGACGGTCAGAGAGAAGATCAGAAGAGCTTGTGAAACAAAGAAAAGACTCACAACGATCATCCGAATACATAATTAAACAGGAAAATAAACCAAAAATATCAAAACCTCAATTTAAAAAGAAGAATATAGTCGCACAAAAAGTGAGGCATACCCCGGATGCTGAGGACTCTGCTTCTGACATTGACAGTGCTGGACAGCATGGCAGAATCACAGTAGTTTGCAAGAACCTGATTGATTGGTTGATTGGAGTACCACTGAGTGAGTATATCATGGTGGAATCATTGGATACCAGGGTAAGCGTTCCACATCTTTTATACAAAGTCTAACTGCGGTTGGAAAGGGACATACCAAGCTTTATAAATGTCACTTAAGGTTATGACATTTTGCTGCCCAAAAAAGATTGGCCAGCTGACTTCGTAATGGACTGCCCAAAAGCGGAAACAGTGATTTGACCATCTGTCATCTGTCTCCGACCTCGTTCCAGAATCGATTAAACACTCATACATGATATACCTTCAAAGACAACTCCACAATCTCAAAGATAATACCCTATAAACCTGAAGCAAAACAACAAGTTAGGGAGACCCTAAGACAACTTGAATATCATGTAGGCCTGGGCAGTGAACTCCACTCCATTCGTGGAGTTTGCACTCCGCGCTCCGGAAACCTCGCAGAGTTCTGAAAAACTCCTCTCCCTTTTCCTTGCTCACGCTCACCAATGGTAAGTTGGTGAGTGCAAGCGAGGAAAATCCAATGCTAGACCACTTCCCAGCAAGATTTCTCAATGCGTGTGGTCGCTGATGGTCGCTACCTCTCGCATTGAGAAACCTTCCGTTCGTGTTGAAGAAGTTGTCTCTTGAGTAGAACTTCTACTCAAGTGGCACAATGAAGCAGCTCTCTCTTACACTGTGCACAAAGCCGTTTGTGCTGATTTTATATCACGGGACAAGCACCAGGCGCTGCTCACAGAACTCCATGTAGCTTGGCGGGGATTTTTTGTCACTCGCCCCTGGCTAAATATCAAGGTGTGATTGAAAGCTGCAATAAATAAATAATCCTCTGTTTCTGGTAATGAAACCAGATCAATTGTATCGCCTACTATTTGATTATAGGCATTTGAACGCAGCTACTAGCACATTTATAGCACAAAATGCACATAATGCTACACTAATGAATAACATATGTGTCCTGTTTCTGTGAGACGAGTTGTCAAGTGAGGGTACACATTTGACCCAAGAACACAGAGCAATTTTAAGTTCCATACAAGCTGATATGATAGCTTTCAAACACTTACATACATGTGTGAATACTACAAACCTTGTGTTCCATGTAATTGCAGGCACATCCGAATGTACAAATGTCATGTTCAATGAAGGCGACACAGAGCCGCTTGCATATAAATCACATCTTTACACACATGTTGAAATGCATTTTGCACCGACTGAAAAGATGCTGATAGTAGTTCAGACTGTTGTAGTGAAAGAGTGTGCCCTGGATCAAGGGAAACTACCTTTTGTTGTGTTGTGACCCCAGTACCGACCTTAGAGGCGATTACCAGAGCTAGCGTTCCAAATGCAAAAGCTGTACATCCCAGATGGATACAATTGGCAAACACTGCAACAGATGTAGACTACAGATTTTTTTTTTGGGGGGGGGGGGTTATTATATAGCGCAAACTAAACCCAAGTCTAGGTTTCAGAGTGCGTTACAGGAGCACCAGTTGCTTTACAGACGGACGCATAATTTCTTATTGTTCAGCACAGGGAGATCAAGTAATTTGCCCAGAATTCACAGGATGTTGAGCGTCCCTGCCAAGACCCGAACCTGGTTCCCCAGCTTCGAGCTTGACCGGCCGAGCTCTTAGGTCACACCCTCTCCCTTGACTATACATTACAAACAAGTTCACCAGTATGAGCAGGAATATCCTTTATCTAATGAAATAATGCCTCTAGAACGCTATGACTACATCATTTACATTGATGGTTCTGCATAACCTGCTGCAGGGACAATACAGCAATATTCAGCTGCATGCTCAGTCGTAAAAGGATGTATTCAAGATGGAGCATTCCATCCTGAAAAAACCTACACGCGGTCACTAGGTGATTGCACGGCACAGTTGGCATAACTTAAGGCTCTAGTACTGGCACTCCAGAATACGTATGCTGGATTCCCGACACTTATTGTTTGTGATTTGTATTATTGTGTGCAGTCATATAAGGAATATCTTCATTGTTGTGGTCAAAATAGATTCAGGGATTCAAAAGACTGCACGGTGAAGCATAAGATGCTTTGGGAACAGGTGGAAAAGCTGAATGACTACTTGCCATGGGCTCATGTTATTGATACAGTGAGTAATCAGTGTGTTGGTGTGCACGTTGCAGGGAATTCACTGGCTGATAAGGCAATGATTTGCAATGCCATGGTTGCTGCGATAACTCATTCAAGTACGAGAATAGATAGGGACATCATGGTGGCTTTTGATGCTGCGTGCAATGACACACACTTATCAAACGTTATTCAATTCAAGTACTCCTACAAATTAGATGCAAAAAACATACCTATATGCTCAGATTCCAGGAGTGTGGCATAGAGTAATACTGAACAGGAATTCCAGATTAGGATTAATACTGGCTGCATATTCGAGGGTGGCTGTTACAATTTCTCTATTGCAGCAGCAAAATTGGTGGCCGGTCTTTACAAACAGACCAAGGACTTTTTCCTGAGATGTGACATCTGTTTAGAGATAAATGGATTCACAGTAGCGTGCCCACGCCAGAAGCCTTTTTTGATTTCAAACAAGCCTCTGACTTGTGTATATTCGGATCACTGTGACCCCTTATCATCTGACAGGGCTTACAAGTACAACTTGGAGGCAGTGGATTCCTGCTCTCGATTTTGATGGGTATGACCACAGTGATCAGCTGACGCCCAAACTGTTATAAAGGATCTGCGAGTCTTTAGCTGGACATATGCAGTTAGCACGTTACATTCCAACCAAGGTCTGGCGTTTAGCTCTCCGGCTTACAAAGTGCCCATGGCAAGTTTGGGTGTGACCATGTGTTGCTTATCTCCATACCAAACTGGGAAAAAAGTGAGACTTAAAGCAGTCTTCAAGAGCAAGAGTACTAGGTTCCGGTCGTAGCTGGGTCCATTATATATATGGGGTCCAGAGGGCTTTTAATAACCTGCCAAGAAACTCCTTGAGGGGTTGTACTCCTTAGGAGAGCCTTATTGTGGATAAGATGTGGGTCGTAGACCTCAATATTGCTAGCACAGTGGCGGCAGAAACACCATTCAACATCAATGAACATTTGGCTGTTTTACAGGAATTGAATGACTTCTGGGACGAACAAAGCAACATCTAAGTAAAACACACTGCCACTAGGGAAGTGAAGGTTGTCGAGGCAAGAACCGGCTGGATGCCAATGATTTGAGATCTGGTAAGGGAAAAGATTTTGGACATAAAAGAGCTTGGGCCATCTTACAGACCGTATATGCCTGTCCTGGCTGTTGAAGGTACACAAACTGTACTTCTTTCACCCCTTGCTGGATGTGTAAAGACAAAAGGTTTATCTCCATTGATTTGATCAAACTACACAACGTGGCCAGTTCTTAGCAGTAAGCCATGGGGAATCCTGGGTAGCTACCAATATCCTCTCACTGACATTCAGGAACTTCAGATTGAAGCTTTAATTACAAATTAAGCCTTTTCTCTTCCACATGAGAACAATGATAAACAATGAGGTATGTCTTTTACCTGTTTCAAAAACAATGACTACTGTGCAGTAACAGATTTCAATTTGGAATCCAGTGTTGAACAAGACCTTCTTCATCAGACCAAAGATTGAGTTTCCTTCTAATTCGAACCAGCCTGTAGAGCTGCCAAAAGTAGGCAGGACGAGGTCTCAATACTTCATAGATTTTGATGTTTTCTCCTCCGATGCATCTGAGGGTCAACCCCCCACCAACCCTTCATTTTGCTCTAAAGGTGCATGGCTTCAATCATTGACTGAAAAGAACATTCCTTGTTTCTCTATGGTTACACCATTGGATTACAAATCCATTACTTTTCCTAGTCATTTGGATTGGTTTTGTGACTATGTTCTTCCTTCCCCTAAATGGACACTTTGTCCCTAAACACTCTGCCATACACACGGTGAATTTGAATGCAAAGCCACATGCATCATCACATCATGAACAAAGAGACTTTTCCTTGGTGAGCATTCCACCTGTTCCGGTTCCTGATGGGATTGTATGGGACATGGTATCATTTGATGAGCATGGCCGTTTTGAACTGCTACAAATTCCGCATTTATTTGCATTCTCCTTAAATGATATTATCACCCCTAGCACCATTTCTTACAAATCGGACTGTAATAATGTATATGAAATGATAGAACTAGAAAATTCAATTGTGTTTTCTTCTGATGAGTTTAATGATGGTACAACTAATTTTGATGAGATGTCCTGTTATCATATTTACGGTCATCATTTTCCGCACAAAGTTAGTATACCTCATGAAGTGTTTAACTATACACAATGGGAACATTGCCCTACAACAGATAACTATGGCATAGAAAGATGCTAAGTACACAATGTTACACGTTGAGAAGCTAGATAGGGTACCTTTTGCAGTTGCAGAGATAGCATTCTTGGATTGGATAATACGTGGGTATATTGCACTGCTGATCTCCAATTTTCACTTTCAGTACTGTCTACAGCACCATCAAGTGGGCTGGTATGAAGCGTTAGATGAAGGGTTCATATATGAATAATGAGAACTTCCTATCTCTTTCTGGTGTAGTAATAAAGACACTGAACTTTTCTCAGTGGTTTTGACTGCAAAAATTCCTTGAGTGGGTCCCTAGTTTGCAAGAATGTTTCATTGCACGGGGCATACAATGCAGCTGTGGCAAATCTTTCCTGCGCTTAAGAGGGTCTCTGGCACTCGTGGTCTGTCTGACTTTCAGACTGCCCTCGAATGGGAGCTCCTTGATGTTGAACGATCAAGGTTATTGTGGAATGAAGCCAGGGTTTTGTACGTGGTGACTGTATATTTCATTGTAATATGTTGCATACATTCATGCTTCCTCCTACCCATGAAGTTAGGGAGGACACACTGCGGCCTTTAATTAATCTCACCAACATGCGCGTTGATGCCCTGAGCAAACTGAAAGTCTTATTGTTTCAGAAAGATGTGGCCTTAGTTTTGACAAGAAGACGTTTGATCTTCAGGTGGCATGTTCGTCTTCAAAGATACAGGAGCTTCTCTGTACTAACTTCCCATGATATTTTGGGGTGCTGGTTCAATTGTATTTCCAATATGTCTAATACGCCTGGAATTGTAGGATTTTTCAAGAGCATAGTCCCTGGGTTGGTCAGCACCTTCCAGGTGGTGTTCGGAGTAATCTCATCCTTCATCCACCATGTCCTCAGAAGCATCTTTGGTGGTCTTCCCCCTGGTCCTGACATATAGAAATGTATAGTCTGTCCATAACGGAAATATGTCAAAGAAGCAATTGAGGTTAAAAAAAAGAAAATAAATGAACAGAAACTTGAAGGCTGATCATTGCAATGTGTCCATCTTCTATTACACTTTAAATACACAGTAGAGTGTCCAGATGTGGTGGTAGGTCCAGGATGGAAAATAGTAGCCAAGGCTATAAAACTTTTTCCTGAAATAGATATTTGACTTGCAACACGAATTACAATTTCTGTTTCCAATTTTCTTCCATTTGCTCTACAACGTTGTGGCGTTAAAATGAGATATTTTCCATATCTTCCTATATATAATGTAGACAACATCTCTGATCTGCAATGTGAACATGTCATGTCCTGATTGGCTGTTTTAAACAATTTGTTAAAAGGTACTGATTCACAGTCTGGTATTGTCAAGTATATGAACCGTTCTGTTTGTATTTCAGTGACGGTAGTAAAAGAACACTCTACACATTTATGATCCCATCTGTAACTTAGTCCTAATAAGTTTTCAATCAGAATTTCTTCACGTTCTAACACTCCAAGTATAACCATTAAAAATTCTTGTGCATCTTGTTGTACATTAAGAGTAAATGTCAGTGAACCATTACAGATATATCCAAAAGATGACGGACTCCGGAAGCAGCATTGATTTATTTCTCTCAGTTACCAACTGTTGAAAAACATGATGTAATAAAGAACAAAATCTTTTTTCATGATTTCACAATGAGCTTCTTCTAGATAAAACATAACATTCAGAATCACATTAGCATAGCAGTTGATACCTGAACTATTTTCCAACTGATATCCTACAATTTCATCAACAGTTTCCATTTTCTTTTTCTTTAAGCCTTCAAGTTTCTGTTAATTTGTTTTCTTTTTTTGAACCTCATTTCCATCTTTGACATATTTCCATTTTGGACAGACTATACGTTTCTCATATATGGGGTATTTACCTAAATCAGGAGAATAAAGTCTTCTTGAACAAATATGCTCTCTTACACAATTTGCATCAGCACTAATCTTTTTGCCATCAAAATCTATCAAATACAAACTAGACAATGTTCTTACGCGAGATAATGCAACATATGCCATTCCCTCTTCGGATACTGTTCTTCTAATCTTTTACAAAAGGGCTGTCTATACTTAAACCTTGACATTAATGAATAGTTACCGCATATGCTTAAGACAGAGGGAACTGTTTTCTGTGAAGTCTTTTACGAACAAAAAACATACAACACAATGCCCAATCTGTGTTACCTCTTTAATCTGATCAAATGTTATCTTCAAAAGTTCTATTCCATCTCTGTTCTGAAATTTTACAAACTCAACAACTTTTCCCATTGCTCCATTTACTTAACCTTGTTCTACATTTAAATTACGCCATAAAATTACCTGACAGTTTATATATACATGTAAAGTGTTTTCTAAGCTTGCTGGTCTAGATTCTCCAAAGAATGCAATTTAGACTGTAGTTTATCTGCGAGAAGAATAGTCACTCCCGGTTGTTCAATTTTATCAATAGCTTTCATTTAAACTATTTCCTGTTTTTCCAGTTTCAAAACTTCTTGATTCAATGTAGAATACTCTTGCAGTATAGGCATTAGGCAAACTATCAACTTCTTTTCTTCAAATGTATAGTACATTATTTCAGACGCTGTATTTCCAGTTCTAAACAAGTTCCTTAGTAGCCAAATTTCCAAAGCTTCTTTACCATGTTTTGTCAAGACACCAATTTTTATATCTTGAAGAATATTTCCATAATGTTCATCATTTGCATGTCCCATATTCTTAATAAGTTCTTTATATTCAAAATGTGACCAAATGTTAACATTTCCAATACTTCTTAAAGATTTCCTAGTGTCTTCATGGACACATGTTTTAAAAATAGGACATCGTAATCTGTTTTTAAAATCTGTTACAACTTCAAGTGTTCCATGGCACGCATTAAGTTTGAGAAAATGCTCACCTCATCAATGATTATGAATTTCATATTCTTCAGTACTCTTGAAACTTCATAAGAAGCTTCTCCGGCTAGCTTGTGATATTCTACTTTATTATCATGTTCAACTGGTAGCATAAGTAATCAATCCCTTTAATGTTGTGTGCTGCTAATCCAGTTACAAAACAAGATAAATGTGATTCTGTTGTTCTGTGGAGATAACTGGTCAAAACTTTAATTAAGAAACTTTTTCCTATTCCAGCTTGGCCACCACTGATGTACATTAAAATAGGTTTAATTGATGAACAGTGCCATTCTTTTGTTTTGTGCAGCAATCCATGTTGTATCTGTTGTGTCACTTGTTGATATATTTCTTTTTGCACTGCACTGTCGAAATCTTGGATCTTCTGAGTACAATCTTGTCGAGTGGTATTCTGAAGTTGGAATCTGTACTGCTCCTTCATCATAGCATCCACCCTCTCCAGTGGGGAACAGCCATGGAAAACAATGAGCTTCTAAACTGTTTGCCCATACACTCATGGGAGTTCCCTTTGCTTTCTTCATTTGAAATAATTCAATACTGTTTCCTATCAATTCTTTTGAATATAGAGGATGTGTACTGTAATGTTCGTAATTCTTTTAATTCCTGGACTTGTCCACTTTTTCTATTTGTCCACTTTGAATTTTTTTTCATCTTCTAAATATATTTCCTGTTCTAACGCATTTACAATTTAGTAATAAATATTGTTTTGTACAAGATATAATGTAGCCTTTTGAATATTGATAACATCTACTAACTCTTGCCATTTTGTTCTATTCTTTGTTGGTACACCATTAACTAGAATAAATACAGGCTCACTTTCCTCTCTCGCTATACCAACAGTTTCAATATTGTTCTTAAAATCTAAAAGCAAGTACACAACTCTTCCTTTCAGACCTCTTTGTAAATCTGTTGGAGGAAGCTTACCTGTTTTAGGGTCCATACAAACTATAGCCTGAACGGGTGCACAGATTGAATAAGAATGGACCCATATACATTTAAATCTGCCAGTTCCAGAAATTTAGCTACCAACTATAAGTTGTTATGTACAGCTCTAGCTGGCATTTTGTTCTCTTCTAACTTGTTGTAACACTATTTACAAATAGATTAATCTTTACCGAACTCAAAACGACCTTTCACCAACAAATAAGCACCAAATTGCTGTCACTTGTCAATGTTTTCCTTTTCACTTTTTTAATATACATCAACATTCCTAGTTTGACTCATATAGTGAGCACGTTGACAACAAATATAAACAGAGATTATTTTTCTGATGAAACTATCTTAATCTTTGTAATTTCTTCTTCAAAATTGTCAGTACTAATATCTCACACCTGTTCTTCAACAAGCTCTCACTTTCTCTACACGCCTCCTGTGAACAAAAGAAACAAAACCCCATACATCACAAACGTTTTTTACACCGATACTGAACCATCCAAAATAGCTGTGTTCATTTCACTTAAAGATAATGCAGGACTTTTCACATAGTACAATCTCCTTACTAACTTCCGCATTTCTGACTGGTGCACTGCTGACATTTTTAAATGATGAAATATACTTTTACACACTTTTCTAGAAAGACAAGCCAGAAAATGACCCTGCAACTCAGTATATTTTCTTACTTTACATGGATCTATTCCTTGCAACATCTTAAACTTCTGTTTAACATTCTTTGGGACATATTCTCATAAGATAATTCATAATATATCAATAGATTCCTGTTGAATACTAAAAGTACTACTACAATCCCACTAATGCACTGGAGCTTGTGCACGTCACTCTTGAACTTCTTCAGCTATTGCTTCATCCACATTTCTAGGAACCATCTTTTATTTTTCATCTCATAACATCGACCACTGGCATCAACTGCATTAACTAATGTATTTTGTTGAAAAAAGCTTTCTTCATTAAAGAAAGGCTCAGTACTAGAAGTGTGCTTCCATTCACCAGAAAAAGTTTTGCAAAAGTTACTTCTATTAACAAGTCTTTTTCTTTTGCTTTGCTCCTCCATAAAGTGCATTGTTTTATTCAATGTTTTCATTTTCTTCAATACCAATATAAATATTTTTTTTCTACTACACTTTCAATCTGTTGCTTTTTCTTAGTACTCCAGTTCTATACATGTTCTTCCTTATGTCTTTATATTCTTTCAGCCTTCTTTCAACATGGATTATTTTCCCATAACATGATTTATGTTAATATGTCCTTTTTTCTTTTCCTTCCAATTGGTTGTACAACTTTCCTTTCTCTTTTTCACATTAACAAACTCTTTAGTTCTCTTACCAGAAGTCTTTTTCTTCAATGTGACATTTTGAACTTCATCTAATTTCTGCTTTTCTCATTTTTCCTTAAATAGTACTGTTTTCTTTCTTGTCTTTTCTTTGGATCTTTTCTTGCCATAATTAATCTTTCTGATTAATAATGGTGAATATCTGAGAAAAAGAAAAATTTAAATAGTTTCTAAAAATAATTTACATTATGAAAAAAATAACACACAAATATTCTCATCTATAAATACATAAATACTTTCAATTGCATTGCAAATGTCTCAATAGCACATACATATTTACAATATTATACTTTACATATTATTAAACCTATAATAAGAACCAAGGGGCAGATTTACGAGCAAGTGGCACAGCAAGCCCTTTGGCTGCACCACTCTGCGGCACTTCCAAAGCACAGAATGCGACATATTTACAAGGATATGTCGCATTCCTGTGCTCTCCCAGGCACTGGCGCACAAACAGCACCATGCTGCAAGGATGCCTGTGTCATGGGGAGATGGTTTTTGCACATCTCTACAGGCATTTTCCTCTTTCAATGCATGCTGTAGAATGCAGCGCGCATTGAAAGAGGAAAAAACAAGGAGAAAGGAAAACATTTCTCCTCATTGCGCCTCACTACGCTCCCTTTGGGTGGAGTAGCATTCAGATATATTTCCAGAATTATGATTCCTCATAAATCTAGAAATGTGTCTTGTTCCAAGGGTGCTGCATGGGAACACCCACAGCAACACCCATGGAACGCCCCTTTCACGCAAAGTGCTGCATGTAAATGGGCCATATTTACAAGGACAGGAAAAGTCACGCAGAGAAATACGCCACCAGTACGTCACAAAAAGTGACGTACTGGTGGTGCAGGGAGCTCTTAAATCTGCCCCTGAATGTTTGAACAGTAACATCTCAGAGCACATACTTTCTAAATGTGACAACAAAAAAGTCTATCTATTAATTTCTACTCATTAAATATGGCACTTAATTATTGAAAAAGCTATGTCAGACACTGCACAATTCCTTCATTTAGAAGACATCACAACCTCTGCAACAGAATGATAGAGCATAACTTAAGGATTTCTCTACTACTACCCAAACCAACCAGGTTCAGATGTATAATACATCAGATAATAGATGTAGAAGTAGACACATACGTCTTGACAACCCCAGCAAGTCCCTTAAACTTCATTGACTGGCTTTCCCATTTCGAAATAACACCTATACTGTTGCGCTTTACCAAGTATAAAGCAACAACCCTTCACATATCTCTCTTTTAAGTTTCACAATATTCCTGAAAGCATGAATGCATGTGTCTGTACCATTTGCTAGTGACACCATATATAAAAGAAACATACAAGTACTTCTATACCTGTGTTTTTCCACAGACTCATACAAAGTAGCTTAATCACTAATCCCTCTGCCAACATGTTTTAACCTTAGTCTTGTGCTGCAGCTTCACCATTCTGTGACTACTCAGGGTGTTGGGGATACCTAAATATAAAGCAGCAACCCTTCTCATGAGTCTGTTGTAAGTCTCACCATATTCCTGAAATCATGCATGCATGTGTCTGGACATTTACTAGTGCCATCATATATAAAAGAAACACAAAAATAGAGGTATACCTGTGTTTTATACACCTAGCATCTTCAGATGTATAACATATATGGGAATATATCTGCAAGTAGAGACATGCCTCAGTCACGACACCATGCAGACCTTTAAACCATTACAGACTACACTTTACATTTGAAACACACACCTACATTTATGTGGCATACTTCAAGTGTATCTTTTCCCAGACTCATTCAAAATAGCCAAATCACTAATCCTTCTGCCAACATTTCTTAAACTTCACTTTTGTGCTGCAGCTTCACCATTCTCCTAATGCTCGAGGTGTTGACCCTATTCAAATATAAATCAGCAACCCTTCGCATATCTATGTTGTACGTCTCAGCATATTCCTGAGAAAATGCAAGCATGTGTGTGTACCTTTTGCTAGTGGCATCACATATAAAAGTAACATACAAATAGATGTATACCTGTGTTTTATACATCTTGCATCCTCAGATACATAACACACATGAGAATATATGTGCAAGTAGAGACATACCTCAATCACAAGACCATGCACATCATAAAACTTGACAGACTGCACTTCACATTTTAAGCAGACACTGAAAATGATGTGGTATATTTAAAGTGTACTTTTCCACAGACCCATACAAAGTAGCCTAATCACTAATCCCTCTGCCAACACGTCTTAAACCTCACTTTTCTTCTGCAGCTTCACCATTCTATGACTACTTAGGGTGTTGAGCCTAACCAAATATAAAGCTTATCTCTGCTGTAAGTCTCACCATATTCCGGAAAGCATGTATGCATATGTCTGTACCTTTTGATAGTGGCATTGTATATAAAAGAAACATACAAATATATGTATACCGGTGTTTTATTTGTCTTGCATCTTCAGATGCATAACACATATCACAATACATGTGCAAGTAGAGACATACTTCAGTCACAAGACTATGAAAACCTTAAAACTTGATAGACTGCACTTCACATTTCAAACATACACCTAGATTTAAGCAGCGTACTTCAAGTGAACCTTTCCACAGACTCATACAAAGTACCATAATCACTAATTTCTCAGCCAATATATCTTAAACCTCACTTTTCTGCTGCTGCTTCACCAGTCTATTTCTACTCAGGTGTTGAGCCTAGCCAAATACAAAGCAGTAAACCTTGACATGACTCTGTTGTAAGTCTTCCCATAGTTCTAAAAGCAGGCATGCATATGTCTGTACCTTTTGCTAGTGACAGTATATATATAAGAATCATACAAATAGATGTATACCTGTGCTTTACATGTCTAGCATCTTCAGATGGATAACCCATATCAGAATATATCTCCAAGTAGAGAATTTCCTCAACACTTTGCAGACCTAAAAACTTCACACAAAACACTTCCCATTTCAAGCACACACCAAAAATTATGTGGCATATTTCAACTGTACCTCTCCAGATACTTATACAAAGTAGCGTAATCACTAATTCCTCATGTCAACATGTTTTAAACCTCACGTTTGTGCTGCAGCTCCACCATTCTAGTACTACTCACAGGTTAGAGCCCAGCTGCTTACAAACACCTCTCAATTACACATTTTGCATCTTCAAATGTATAGGACATACGAGAATACATATGCAAGTAGAGACATACCTCAGTCACAAGTCCATGTGCACCTTAAATCTTGACAGACTTCCAATTTGAAAGCAACACCTAAAATTATGCGGTGTACTTCAATTGCACATTTCTGCACAATAATACGAACTACCAAAATCACTAATCCATCTTCCAATATACATATATTACTATAAACAATCTATTTCAATCATCATTTAAGTACAATAAAAGAACCTACAATATACATCCCTACATTTAATAACATATTTCAAACCTCACAGTTCTTGCATCATTTTTAAAGTTTGAAAAGAAAGCTTTTCAAAACTTAAAATATCACTACAAACAGTAAAGCAATACTACATAATACATAATACACCTTACAAATTTCTACCTCACCTTTCAAATAGTAATGTAGAATATGAAATATCAGAAACTCATAAAAGATTTTCTTTTGCACACAATCAATATAATGCACCATTCTCAACAAGGTAAAACCAATAATGGCAAATTTTCCCTCTCTTTCTCCTCACAAATAAATGTAAGTAACAAATCAAATTTCTTCCTACATTATTTCAAATTGTCAAACACATTTCTATTGGTTAGACATATTAACCCTTTCCAACTGTATTCTTAAAGAGCCCAAATTAGTTCTGTAATTTTCTGGAGTCGCGAGTCCACTGCGGTGCTCTGTGTAGGGTCACGATGGAGCGGCAAACCCTTACGTGAGTTCAAAAACCTTTTTCTAATAATACTAGTATTTCTTTTAATAACACACTATGTCTACACATACTACTGACTTAGGAAAACATAATTTAGTAACATATCAATTATATATACGCTGCCATTTTACATTTTACATCCACACTTAACTTTAAACCTTCCCCCCTTCACCCTAATCCCAGTTTCCATAGCAACACTTTTTGCAACATTCAACTTTACTAGCAGGTCACAAGTTCACCATATTTTAAACTACAGCACAGCAGCTTACAGATGCAAATAGCAGGTGTGGTTGACTTTTTCCAAATATTACCTTATCATATCTACTGTGCCTTTCAAGCATTTTTTAATAACCAATAGGAAACATGCTTCTTCAGGAAAGTAACATGCATCCTATTTTTGAGTGCACAATGTTAATGAACAGCCAATCACTTATCAGCTTTTTGAAAAATATCATCTTCTCCACCATTGTAAATACCTCACATTCTATCAACTGACTACCTGAGCTACAGATATCTTTTCATTCCTTCCAGACATCCCTTCAAGATGCTTACAGTATGGATTGTAGGGCACAGCTATGTTTTCTGGTGCAAAAGGTATGCTGAACACAGAGATAATGACAAAGACCTAGGTTTGCAAAATGTGGATATTAAATGGATTGCACAGAGAGGATTAAAGTGGCACCAATTGATGCTTTTGGTTCAAACCTTTTTGCATCTCCAACCCTCTGACCTCATGATTGTGTACTGTGGTGGCAATGACCTAGGCACGTTGACTGGAATAGGACTGGAAATGCTCATGAAGAATACCCTTGCACACTTGATGTTGCTTTTGCCTCAAACTGTCTTTATATACTCAGAAATGGAAGTGGTCAAATCAATTCTGTCCACAGTTTGAAAAAGCTAGGAAAAATGTCAATAAAGCTGTTTCTGCTTACCTCAGAGACCATACGATGGGCTCCATCAATAATAACAATTTCCGTTTTGATATGGATGACATCTACAGAACTGATGGAGTTCACTTCACAGATGAAGGAAACAGAGCGTTTCTCAACAATCTTAAGCTGTGTGTCCGCACTTTCATGGAGCTTCAAAAAATTCAGAATGAAAATAAGGGCTCTTTTTAGAGCCATCCTATAACCCAACAATGATTTCTTTTTAAAACATACATTCTCTTTTTGACTTTTTTTGGGGGGATACGCGAATTTGCAAAACAAAGGCATGAATTCAATGTTCTACAACACAATACACTTTTCAAGTTTAACTTTTTTTTATATTACTACTAACTCAATCACATTTAATCTTATTAATAACTTCAATCTCACTAACTCTAATAAGCAAGTTTTCAAATGCAACACTACCTACTAAATTGTATACTATTTAATTATTTATTTGAGGGGAATCTGTGAATCCATCACAACGTTACACTGGGGGGGGGCCTTGCTGAGAGCCGCGATGGGGTCTCGACTCCAAAGGCGAGAGAAAAAAAAGCCCCACTTTCATTACTCGGTATTCACACCGGGACCCCATCCCACGGGGCATGCTCTCACGTTAGGGACCACAGAGGAAATTCTGCTTTGCTTCATGGAAGCAAGGGCAGGTTTCATGCTCTTGCTTCCATAAAGCGAAGCAGAAGTTTGCAATGACAGGGCAGGAGCAGTGCTCCCGCCCTGCCATTGCAAACTGCAGTGTCCCGGGGAGTAGGCATTCAGGATATTGCTGGTGCCTGCCCTGGGGGGTGGCGGTCCCCAGGGCCATCGAGAGCTCAAGGAGGGGGGGCCGCTCAATGAACCCCTGTATTTGAGTAATTAGTGCCCCGTGGAGGTGGTGGTCCCTGGGGCAGTGTGGGGGGCTCAAACCCCCACACTTTGTTTTTCAATTAAGCCCTGAGGAGGTGGTGGTCCCAAGGGCTTGGGGGGCCTGAGACCCTAATTAAGCTAAGCCCCTGAGCGGTGGTGTTACCCGGGGCAGCCTGGGGGGCAGGAGCCCCCATGCATTTTTTTAAAATACCCCCAGGAGGTGGTGGTCACCGGGGCTGCGGCGTGGGACACATGCCCCCACATCTTATTACTAATGCCCCAGGGAGATGGCAGTCCCCGGGGCTGCGGGGGCCCCTGTGGGCCCCAGCATATCTTTCTTCATTGCACCCTGGGCGTGGCCCACCAGGGGGCTTATTAAAATGAAGCACAGGAGCCCGTGCTTCATTTAAAAAAAAAAAATCAGCTGGATTTGTGCAACATATGCAAATCCCTCCAAAAAAATACAATTAAAACAAGCTTTTTTTGGCCCTCGTGGTCCCTGTAGGAACACATGAGCAGGCCAAGGGGGTCAAGGTGTTTCTCTACCCTGCCCCCTGTTCTTTATTTTTAACCTTTTTTCTTGTGACTCGGTTCAACCAAGTCGCAAAAATGCTGCTAATACTTTTTGGTTTGGAGTGTTGGCAGCCAGTCAGAATCAAGCTTGTGCTCGGGTTCGCAGATCCCCTGCTGTCACCAGATATCGATATTTTTTATGTATGTATTTCTTAGGACCTACTAAATGGATTTACACCATTAAAAAAAAAAATACTTTCTGAACCAAGAGCTACCTTTTTGCCAAATTTGCAGTCATTCCGTACTGCAGTTCGGGCTTTAGCCTTCTCTAATATTTCCTACAGATATTAAATTCAATTCAATCAACCTTTTTTTGATAAATAATGTACAACCATAAAAGCATTCTAAAAAATAAACTTGCTATTAGTCACTATAATAGTTCTAAAACCGTTCATTACATATTTTCACTCAGTTTTTAATTTTCTATACAGATTACTACTACAACATCAATCACACTTATTAAAAAACAAAACATATTGCTGCTTCAATTATAATCACAATTAATATGTAGACATTAGTATACTAATACTCAAATTAAAAGTATAAACACATCATTACACTTAAAAGCAGCATTTATAAAAACTTTGACTCACAACCAGGGAACAGTGCATAATAATTCATTTATCTAGATTCATGTTCACAATGCTTAGGTAAACAAAAGTGCTAAAGTGATAAGGTGCATAGTTGCAGGACGATGGCTAATTTCAGTCTGAAGTTTATAAAGCCTTAAGCTATTTCAGAGGTCTACTAGTTTTTCATACGTTAAGGCTTCCAAATATGAGTTATCCTTTCTTCTCCTGATTGCCATTTGTATGAAAACAATGACTGTATTGCAAATGTTATCATTTTCCAAACTAAAAATATAGGGGCAGATTTAAAAGGTCTGGCGGATCTCTGCAAATCAGCAGGGATGCGCCAGAACACTTGCGACCCACAAAACCACCCATGCCCCACCACTGATGCGCCGCATTTATAATGCGGCGCACCGTGGCGCATGGAGGGGCAGATGCATGTTGCATCCCCTGGCGGAAATGCGGCGCATTGCTGGAGTCACGTCGCAAGCATGGCGCGGCTCCAGCAAGGCTCGGGGTGCCCTATGCCTAACATGTTGCGTCAATCCTTACGCCTGCTTCAAGCAGGCGCAGGGTTTTGATGCAGCATGGCCATATTAGTGACTCAGTGAAATCTTGTAGATTTCACTGCGTCACTTTTACGAGGTGAACCTGCAAGGGAACGCCCACCCTGCGCTGGAATGCATGTTTCATGTGGCGCAGGGGTTTACAATGTGATGCATCTCCCTAGATGTGTCACGTTGTAAATACGGCACAACATGGCGCATGATTTATGCCTCCGCTGCGTCACAGAAGTGACGGAACGGCAGCGTAAATGTGTCGCAAGGGGCTTGTAAATCTGCCCCATAGTTAAAAGCATATTTGTAAGAATACAGTTTATTGGCTAAAAATAAAGGTTTTAAAACAGATTTCCTATTGTCCAGATAAAAACTGCAAAAAAGGATAAAGTGCAGCATAGTCTGTGGAGACTTTCCATCACATGGGCAGTTTAGGAGGTTATGACTCCACTTATCCACTGTGGGGGAGGCTATTCGGTAGTGTTAGGAGCCCATCCTTATCCTTGGCAAATAGAATCTATGCTGGATATTTCTTACCGAGATGATGTACGGTTGGATGCCCATCAGAAGTGGGCCTTCGCAGTAAGCTTTAACACTCTGTTTTAAACCAGCTTCCGCATCTTTTGCAAATTCCCTAGAAGCTGCTAGCCTTATCTTTTAATCCTTTTTGCTACAATCCTGGATGGACATTGGCTCATAAGGATCGAATTCCACCTTACATTATATGCTCTAACCAGGGGATTTTTTTCTATGGTCGAGAGCAAGGCAATCCCTTATTATATCCTTAGTGAACTTGGTCTCATCTTTAGTCCAAATTCCATGCCAGAGTGTAAGGGATGCCATGTTACTAAAACCGCTAATATAAGGTACACACAGCTCTTTGTGAACCATATATAAGGCACTAGAATTTTAGCGGCTAAGACCCTTTTTTTAAAATGTATTTTCCTGGGTTTGTAAAAGTGATGTATTAGCCCTCCCCCATGTGGCTGCTCCATAGCATGAGCTTGCAATACACTTACTCCTATACTGTGTAAGGATTTCCCATACCGGTTTATTACCTATTTTTGAAGAAAATTAAAAAATGCCCTCACTTGATCGCAGGAATTTCAGCTTGCATATATTAATATGTGCACCCCAAGTACCATTCCTATTGAAAACAATACCCAGATAAGTAAAAGATGATATCCTTTCAATTCAGACACTTCCCAAGTGATGTTGCCTGTTCTTCAATCTGTTTTTCCTGCAATTCATGACAAACATTTTACTAAAGTTCAACTGTAAATCTTTTTCAGTCATGAATTGCGTGAATTTTTCTATTAGGACTTGTAAGCCATTCGCTGTCCTTGACAATAGGACTGCGTCATCTGCATATAGGAGTACTGTGGTTACGCGTATACCAACTCTGTGGGCATCAGCACTCAGGTTTTGTAAGAACGGGTCAACATTATTAATATATAGGGACAATAAAAGGGACGCTGAAACACATCCTTGTGGTATACCTCTGGTGACTCTAAAAGCGGACGTACATCCACCTTTTGTGCCAAACCACCCTCTCGAAGTTAAAAAGTGTATATTTATGACAAATAAATAATAGTGTCGTTTGGAGCACCCAGCTCTTTCAAAGTTTGCCATAATTTAGCATGGGTGACCAGGTCGAAAGCACTGGTAAGATTGACAAAACAAAGGTGCAACTGACCTTCCTTAGCTAGGGTATATTTCCCTATTAGTAGCCCGAAGTTTATGCATTGTTCTACCGTCCCAATTCCCCTTCTAAATCCATACTGGGCCTCAGTTAGGATATTATTCTCGTTTAGCCAACTTTCCAGTCTTTCCAGCATCATTCTGATCCTCTGCTGAGATGTGGAATCGAGGAGTGATATGGGGCGGTAAGACTTTGTATCACCTCTGTCACCTATTTTTAAACATAGGTACTTAAATGCTTTCTACCCACATTGCAAGTAACATTCTTCTTATAGTTGCATTAAAAACACTTGGTAAAATTGGTGACCAAAAGTCCATATTAGATTTAAAAACATCAATGAGTACCCCATCTGGTCCTGCCGCTTTGCCATTTGCACTTTTGTTTAAGGCATTTTTAATTTCATCCAGGGTAATAGATGCTATCTTAACAGTGTCTACTAAGATAACATTGCTATTAACCCCTCTTGTAGCGATCTCATCATCCGGATTAAAAATACGCTCAAAGTGAATCATCCATTCATCAGGTGTTACCTGGGTTTCTATTTTCATCACTGATGAGTCCTTGGAAAAGGGGTCATCTATAGTTTTCCAATGGAGTCACGTGCCTCAGCAGCTTGGACCAATTTTTCCCATGCCCTCTCTCGCATTTCTATTTTTCTTGTATTTAGGGTATTTTTGTAGTTTTTTCTTAATATACAGATCCTTTCACTATCCCTAGGTCTAACTTTTAGGGCTGCTTTTAGTTCCTTATTTATCTTTGAGCACTGCTTATCGAACCATCAGGGGGTTAGGGTCACTATTTTTCTTATTTTTCATTTTTAAGTCACCAGAGATTTCGGCCATGATCTTATGAAAGGCACTTACAATATCTGTGTTTAGGGGAGATCTATCCAGGCAAGTATTAATGTCTTTTTGATTTTTACCTACCTTTACATTTTCCATAAATGTTGTAGGGTTAACACCCGACCATTTAATAGAAACTCTGTTTCCTCCTTGTGTTTTAATGTCTACATCAGCTACCCGCCCCATTTCTTGTTGGGGCAGACTTAGCTTCAGGGTCAGGAATAATGGGTGATGGTCGCTGAAAGAGCTTGCCTGGATAAAAAAATTCCATTAAACCCTTACTGTTCTACGATACTATGGCGTCATCAATATTCAAAGAGGATCTCTGTCCTTCATATGTTTGAGTAATAGTCTCTCCATCATGTTCACCAGGCTCCATGATTTCTAGATTATATTTATATAGTACAGATTTAATTGCATCACTATATGTGTTATGTAGAAAATGAAGGATTGGATCACCGTATTGATCACTATGACCACATTGTTCTCCGGTTAAAATTTTACACTTTTCACAATTAAAATCACCAGCCCAAAAAAGTAAATAATTTCCCCCTTACCCTCTTTTAAAAGTCATCTAACTCTTCTTCTAATTTCACAATTACCCTTTGTCTTGTGCTATCAAAAACATTGTTATAAATGTTTATTACTATTATACATTGTTTCCCTTGGAATAAAAACTGAAAAACTGAAAAAACTGTGATGTAGTATGGACTTTCCCTAAGGTTAGTGGTGAGGTTACTGAAATTAAGGCCGCTAAGCCTCCTTTAGCTCTCCCCGCCTTTGAAGGGATTGCTTGTGTAGAGATCATTTTCAACTGATTAATATAAAAGGGTTCTGTATGCCAGTTTTCTTCTAACAAAATTAAGGCACAGTCCTGTATCTTTTTTAGTCATTCCCCGTCATTTAACTTGTTTTTTACCCCTGCGACAGTCCATTTTTTGGTGCTACTGGAAGTACAATCATCGTTACCATCTAATGGTCGCACTGCATTCTCCCTCTGTCAATTGGTTTCACAACAACCTCCCACTGGGGCAAACCTATTATGCATTGGGTGTTTCAGATAGTTGGGAGGCTCAACATATTTATTTAAAATGTCATCAATCAAGGACCCCACCATCTCCCTACGTCAGAAATTCACAACCACACAATCTCCCTGGCATGATTTACTAGTGCTACCCACCCAGCTAACTCTTTTTAACATTATAATGTTCTGATATAGTACTTTGATGCCCAAAATAGTGTTTGAAGCAAACCAGTAGACAACCTGATTTGTTAAAGTCCTCCATGTCTCTGTGTTATTGTCTGCAATTTTCAGGACATTTTTCAGGACAATGACATAGGGAGTTGGCTGAGGTTAGCTATTTAAAAAAATGTTTTAATCACGATGTGTCTCAGTAGCCACGTATGGAGCTGAGATTTGGGGTAATGCCAATATCTCCTGTATTCAGCAGGAATCGAACAGATTTTGCAGGAAGCTGTTGGGTGTCCCAATCTCTACTCTACAATACATTTGTCATAGGGAACTTAATTTAAATTATATCGAAGACTCTATAAGTGCCCGCCCTGCTCTTTTTTGGTTATCGGTTTGGAAGGACTAGGCTGCTTCTTTAACTAGAGAGATTATCAATGACTGTGTTAAGTGAGAGAAAGGGATGGATATCCCTTGGCTGTCTGGAGTGTACCAAAGCCTATGTAGTATTAATAAAGGTTATATCTTTCTAAATCCCAGTACATCGGAAACTCTGCATAAAAATGAGCTCAGAAATGCACTTTATTCATTATGCAATATAGAAAGGATTGGTATGGAATCTAAAAAATCTCTTGCCTTCCTCTACATGACTATAGAACAGTATAAGCATCCCTTACCTATATATCTCAGCTTACCTATGAGTCACTGGGAAAGGAGCCTTTTATTTCAGCTTAGAGCAGGAACTGTTACATTTGCATTATGTTTTCCTCTTGGTTACCATTCCAATCTTGATCATGTACCCTATCCATGTGATGGTGTGAGCGGTCAATCAATTTTACATTTTTTGCTTCTTTGTAAATATTATTTAAAGTATACTAAGTGGCTTTTAAATCCATGTTTTAAAAAGAACAGGCCTATTAGCCTGGATAATGCCTATTTGCGGTTTCTTACTCTGGCCGATGAAGAGCTGGTCTTCCACACAAGCATGTTTTTGAGAATTGCCATTCGAGCACGCAAGATGATGTCTAATCCCTGAGCTCTTATATTTATGTATGAATATTTTGTATAAATTAATGTACGAATTGATATTTTATACTATTGCAAACTGTCTATTGCTACTGGATTTTATTATTACTCTCCATTTGTCATTTTAATTTGTTTATGTTGCTGTGCTTATATGGATACCAAGTTATCCGAATAAAGTTTCTGAATTTGAATCTGAGGGGGTAGATGGAATAAAGCCTCATTGAGCTCTGTAGGATGTAAGTTCACATTCATTGTGTTCACTTTATTAGCGCCCTCAGGCCTTAAGTGGTTAATATGAATAGCCTTATAGTCCCTGGATTCCGCCACAGGTTGTATGCTAAGGCGTTGCTTTATTGGTATTATCAGCTTCGGATAAATTTTGCCAGTTGTAACTGGGGTACTTTTCCCTACTCTTAACCTCTCATCTGGTTCTCTTGCGGATGTTACCTTATGCATGGATTTTAGAGGTAATAATTTAGTAACCAAGTCAGTTAAATGGGTGACATTTTTTTGCACTGATTTGATTTCTGACATCAAACGACGCTCAATGTTATCTATTTTACAGTGCAGTTTTTTAAAAAGTGTTTCAAAATTTTGCACGTGATTGTTTCGCAAGTCCCGGTTCCTTTTGCCACTCCTGGTTTTTTTTCCCTTTCTTTTGCTTGGCTTTCACATGTGCTAACTGTTTTGAAAGTGGTACAATAGATTTCAGTGGTTGTTGTTTCATCTCTTTAGCTGATGGAGAGACCAAGTCAGAGTTATTGGACAGATATCTCCAGTGGGGACGTTGATATACAAGGGTTAACCATTTACAAAACATTGTCCTCCTTGTTCACACGAATTCCATGCACCGAAGTGGATTCCATTTTTAGCACTGTTTCCACGTATACTGGTAATTCTGTCCCAGACTCTGTCCCAGACTCTTATAAGGCAGCATCCAGTGCAGTCTTAGTTGCCGCTAGTCGCTCCTCTACTTAGATAGTGTCATTGTTAATCAGCCCCGCAGCACTTTTCACGTAGTTAGTAAAGGGTGCGTTTTTCACGATCTGCTTCCCAGTAATAGTCGGTAATTTCCTTTTACCCATTATCCCACCTTCAGCTTGATTAAAAACAAAGGGTAAGGGAAGAGTGTTTTCTTACTGGGTCATTACCGCTCCCGTAAAATCAAGGGCAGGGCAGCCCAGTCTTGTCCTGCTGCGGGAGCTCGTGCTGGTATTTAAAGCACCTCCCGGCGCTAGCGATGATGTGGGCGGTAGCAGGCTGCTTGGAGGTCTGGATCTTGTGGTCTGGGGCAATGTGGCAGCAAAGTGGTACATTAAACAAAACACGGACTTCCCGCGCTGCGGGAGCCCAGGCTGGTCTTTAAAGCATCTCCCAGCCCTAGCGATGACGTGGGTGGCAGCAGGCCGCTTGGAGGTCTGGATCTTGTGGTCCCAGGCAATGTGGCAGCAAAGGTGTGCAGCAAACAAAAATTAACTTACCTCGCTGCGGAAGCCTGCGCTGGTCTTTAAAGCGCCTCCCGGCGCTAGAGATGACGTGGTCCCAGGCAATGTGGCAGCAAAGTGGTGCAGCAAACAAAAATGGGCTGCCAATACAGATATTAACATGGAGAAAATGTGTTTTGGTACCTCCCTTTTTATCGTACCCCACTTGACGAATCACCCCAAAACTTCAAGACAGGAGCTGACCGGAGCGCCCAATTAGTTTTGAAAATTTTGCGATGATTCGTCAACTGGCTCCAAAGATACTGGCAAATCAAAAACGCTTTTCCTATGGAAACAAGTTCCTAACTATAACTATCTACTGGTGACCGCCAGTAGGTATGAGATATATATGTGTATATATATATATTCACTGAATAGGTTTCAGGCACTTTATGGTTAGAAATTACCATTTAAAAAAACCTTAGAAATTCACTGAAAAAAACATAGGTTTCAGGGACGTTATAGTTAGTTGGACATTTCACTCGTACAAAACCATAGAAATTCTGCCGTTATAGTTAGTTCAGCTAACTATAGCTCAAGCCCCCGCAATGCACTGCTGATGATGTCACATATTGCATCATTCATTACATGATCAGTGCCATCGCTGATGACATCACTGATGACATCTCAAATGACATCACTGATTACATCACTGATGACATGATCCAGTGACTGCATGTTTCTGTAAAGTTTAGTTATGTATGTTATACATATATGCCAACGTGTATTGAAGAATGAGTGGGTGTATAAGTGTCTGAATGGATGTTTTTGTAGGTGTGTGACTGACTGTATGAGTGATTAAATGTATCTTACTGAATGCATGGGTTAGTGACTATACTGTGTGAAAGTCTGTATCAGTCTGTCAGTTGGTGTGTAAGTGGCTGCATGGGTTGTTGATTAGCTACATGAGTGTATTTATGGGTTATTGATTGGTTGTCTGAGTATCTGTATGAGTGCCTGAGTGTCTGTGTGGGTGGGTGGGGGGTGTGTGACTGTGCAAATGGGTGATTAACTGGATATATGGGTTCAAGTGTGCATCTGTGAAGGGCTGTATGGGTGAGTGTGTGCATGGGTGTGTTGGTTAGTTATTAGATGTCTCAGTGGTACATGTGTGAGTAACTACATATGTTAAAGGCAGTACATGTGAGTGTTGGAGTATATAGATGAGTATATGTGAGAGTGTGTGCTTGTATCAGTGATTGTATAAGAGAGAAAGTATGTGTTTGTATCTGTATGAATTAGTTAGGTGGTGTGTGTATAAGTGTATAGGTGTGTAAATGGGAGTATGATAAGATTATTTGCATGACTGACTAGGCGTGTGAGTAACTCCATGGATGAGTGGTGGTGTGTGAGTGTCTGTATAGGTATATGAGTGCATATGATAGTGTTGTATTGATGAGTGACTGCATGAGTGATTGTATGGGTGAATAAGTGGATGTGTGTGTAGACATAGGAATCAAAAATGGTAGTCTGTATTTTACAGTCAGTGTATCAAAGGTTATATTAGAGTATGAGAAGGTGCATAAGATTTTCACGTGGACAATGTCCTCAGTGATGCCATTTGAGATGTCATCAGTGACGTCATCAGTGATGTTACTGACCATGTCATGAATGATATAATATGTGACGTCATCAGCAGTGCACTGGTTTTTTCAGTGAATTTCAATATTTTTTTTAACGAAATTTTTTAATTATAATGTGCCTCAATCCTATGTTTTCTTAGTTAATTTCCAAGATTTTATAAATGCTAATTTCTAACTATAACATCCCTATTAAGTCCCCTTGAATCCTGAAGGTCCCTGACGTCCAAGTAGCTCGCCAGGTACCTCCAGTAAGCCCCACAGAGCTGCGTTGCAGAGAGGTGTTTCTAGGCCACGCCCCTTTTTACACCATGCTGCAAACACGGCTTCTGGTGCACTGCTGCTCGGATGATAAAGTCCACTTGTGTCCTGAGGTCCTCAGGACACAAGAGGACCTCATCACCCCACCAGCAGTGCACCACAAGCTGCGTTTGCAGAATGGTGTAAAACGGGGCATGGCCTCAGACCACCTCTCTGCAGTGCAGCTCTGTGGCACTTACTGGAGGTGCCTGGTGGGCTAGTTGGCCCCCAGGGACCCCCAGGATTCAAAGTGACTTAATCCCCCAATTTACAATGCGCCAGGGGGGTGTTTGCACACTTGGAATTTCAGGCCCCGCCCCCTCCCTGCACCACTGTGCAAACGCACCCTCTGGTGTGTTGTAAGTTGGGAGATTAAGTCCCCTTGAATCCTGAGGGTTGCTGGGGGCCAACCAGCCCACCAGGTACCTCCAGTAAGGGCCACAGAGCTGTGTTGCAGAGAGGTGTAAAAAGGGGCATGGCATTGGACCACCTCTCTGCAACGCAGCTCCCTGGTGCATACTGGAGGTTTCTGGTGGGCTAGTTGGCCCTCAGGGACCCTCAGTATTCAAGGGGTATTAATTCCCCAATGTGCAACGCACCAGGGGGCGCGTTTGCAGAGTGCTGCAGGGAGGGGACGGGGCCTACGGTGCGATGCCAGCTTTTTTTTCTCAGAAGGGGGGCTGTCTGGCCCCCATCTTTTTCCATTTGTTGGACCATGGGGACCCCATCCCCCAGGTCCTGACTCCTATTTTTTCTTAAAATGGGAAGGGGCTCCCGAGGCCAATTTTGGTCCCGGGGCATGGCCAGACTTTTTGTTAAATTAAATTATTTGGAGGGGGGCTGCGTGGCCCCCCTCCCCGGCCACTTCTGGCCCCGGGACCCCATCCCTGGTCTCTCTGTTGGGGACCATGTGGGGGATTCCCCAATTCCCCCACGGTCCCTGCCGGCTCCCCGCCTCCTGACATGCAGCTCCCCTGCACTCGCTTCAATGAAGCCAAGCAGAGTTTGCTATGGCAGGGCGGGAGCCATAAGGCTCTCGCCCTGCCATAGCAAGCAGCAGTGTCCCGGGGGTGGGCACCCCGGGACACTGCAGGAGCCGGCCCTGGGGGGTGGTGATCCCCAGCACCATCAAGGGCTCCTGGAGGGGGGCCGCGCCCCCCTCCCTTTGTCAAAATAGCCCAGGGAGGTGGTGGTCCCCGGGACTGGGGCTCTACTACGGACCCCCGAATTTAAATAAGTATGTGCCCCTGGGAGGTGGTGGTCCCCAGGGCATGTGGGGGGCTCCTGCCCCTCCACACATGTATTTATTTTAAAAAAACAGAGCCCTGGGGAGGTGGCGGTCCCCTGGGCTGCGGAGGGGCTGCTTGACCCCCGCATCCAATTTACAATGCCCTGGGGAAGTGGCATTTTTCTCGAGGCAGCATGGGGGGTGGGACCCCCCGTATTATTTGTTAAAAAAGCCCTGGAGAGGTGGCAGTCCCCGGGGATGCGGGGGGGGGCATGTGTCCCCCACACCTAATGAGCATAGCCCCGGGAAGGTGGCTGTCCCCGGGGCTGTGGGGGCCCCCGCGAGCTCCCGCTATTATTTTTTCATAATGCCCCCGTGAGCCTCATTAAAACGAAGCGCGTGAGCCGGTGCTTCATATTTTTTAATAATTTTGGTGGGGCTCGCAACCCTAACGCAAGTTTTGCCAAAATTATTTAAAAAAAAGCTTTTTTTGGCCCTGGTGGTCCTTGTGGGACCCCCTCAGCAGGCTTAGGGCGTCAGGGAGTTTCTACTGTGCCCCCTTTTCTTGTTTTTCATCTTCTTTTCACTGTTTTCTTTAGGGGTTGGCGGAATTGCGTAGTCGCGCTACGCAAAGCTCCGCGAAACGGTAACAAATCTTTGCGAGAACACAGTGTTTCGCGTATACATGGAATTGCTTGTTACGCCCGTTCGCGATGCTTTTTTCCTATTTGGGGGGAAATACCTCGCGAACACGCATTTTGAAAGCGCGAACAAACAAAAAAGTCCGCAAAGCCATGGATCGCAGAATTTTTGGCAATTCCGCGTATTCCGCAGAACGTGAAATTACCCAAATTCCACAATTTCCGTGAGCGGAACGGAATTTACTGCCCAAGCCTAGTTTTCTTGTGACTCAGTTTTATATATATTATAAAAATGTTGGTTTTTGTATAGATGTAGTTTATGTAAGTAATTATTTTTGCTTATATTGTTATGTAGTTAGCTATATAGTTATATTGGGGTGAATTATACTTAATTTGTTTTTATTCAAACATGGGTAGATATTGTTTGATGTTTATTTTAATGATTTGTTTTACATAAAAAAGTATTTTTCATGTTTAATAATGATATTGTAATCATTTTGGCAATATTATTGTAGGTTATGTGTTTAAGCAATAGTTTTGACATATCATATGTTTATCTAAATCAGACAATATTTTTGTTTCTGATATTTGTGTTTTTAGTTATAATAAAAATGTATATTTTTTAACACAGTTATTTGTGTTCTTGATATTTATAGTTCTATTAGTATAGAAGAGCAATAATTTTGCTAACAATATTTATTTTCCGATTTGTTGGCCTTTCAATATTGCTTGCATCAATATTATATCATTGATACATCCACCCAGGGCTACAGCACTGGTTGTGCCACCCTGAGTGTGACAAACTAAAAAATGTCTCCCAGCCTGCCAATGCAGCCTGGAAGAGCAGTTTTAAACTGCTATTTAGACTTTACCATTTAAACCAATGGCAAAGCCCCCAAGTCCCTTAACAATATTTATGTCTCCCTTAAGGCCTAACAAGCCCTAAGGCAGGGAACTGTATATTATTAAGTGGGACATGTACTTTGATACAATAGTAAAACTACCAAATTACTGTTAATCAGTGGAAAAGCTAGTAAGCCCATGACTAATAAAGAGCTACAGGCTGACATCTCAGCCCTGCTAACGTCTGAATGAAACTCATAAATTGGGTACTTCAAGGTATCAAATTAATTGTGCCAATAAACCTAACCTCATTCCCAAGTTGAACTTAATGTTACTTTTAAAGAAAAGCAACTTTTAGAAAGGTGCCACTCAATTATACAGTTTATCCAGTGGCCATTTGCAGCTGCGGACCACCAGACAGCCTTCTGCCCTCCAGGGGAGTAGTCTGAATGACTGCTTCACTTCAGAAAAATAGAGGCCTGCCTCAGGGGGAGGTGTGAGCTTCAATGGAGAGGCCGCCATTTGGTGGGCAAATGGGAATCACACTGGAGGAGGGCTGTTTCTTTGTTCAGGGAGACAGGCTGGCAATAGGAACAGAAAGGGGAAACCATTTGCCAAACTGTCCCTGTATCCCATAGGTAGTCACACCTCTAGAATGGGCTACCAAGCTCCTAAGATCTAAGGAAGGGTTCAGACATCTTGGGAATTGCTAAAATAGTGCAATCTGGGATTGCTAGATACCACAAACAGCCGAATGCCATAATACGGTGGGAGGGATCCTGGTAGCCCATAGGCTAATTACAGCATCATCCGCCCAGTGCACCTACTGGACGTAACTATGGCACCCCTGGCACCCCGAATCTTAGATCACATCTGGACTGGAGAAAGGACCGAAGATGCACTGGCTTGCTGGCCCCTGGACTAAGCACAAGTGGCTGCACCAACTGCTGGACTGCACCTGCTGCTCCTTGGGCTAGTGAAGGGAGGACTGTGCCTCTGATGCCTGGCTTATGGAAAAAGTTGCCCCAGACTCAAGAGGTGAGCTCCAAGTCTGAGTCAGCTGACCCCCTGTTCTAGGACCAGGTCCATAAATGCTGAAGTAGCCCTTCCTGGCTAGTCCGTAGCCAACTGCAAGGAATCTCCGCTGACCACTGCGTGTGGCTACGAAGGCCTCTCCTTAATACTCAAAAGTTACACCCATGTCTGCTGGACCCAGGAGAGCCAGAGTGTGGTTTTCTCACCAAAGACAAACACTAAGCCTCCCCAAAGAAAACCGCTGGATCCCCTGTGACCGGAGATCGGTGGCTCACCCACTGCTTGACTTCAAAAGCTCAAAGAGGACTGGGAGGTACGCTGACTACTGTGCCCAAAATCGCCCCACCATTCACATGGATTCAAGAATAACCCTATGAAGTCCCCTGTGGACCCCACAGTACCCAGAACATCTTTCTGCATCCTCAGAATCCTGCATCTTCAGCATCAGGACCACTCCATTAAAGTCTACAGTAATCTTTGAGCAAAGTGTGGAAAGAGACCTGAGACTGCTTTGGTGATCAGATAACTGTCGGAATATTCCTTATTTGCCTCTCTGACCTTCTTTGTGTTGGAATTGCTTACCCAGACCTAGCCAGAATAGGCAAACACAATTCTTCAAAACATTTAAAACTTTATAGTTACGAATGTTTGTTTGTGATTCGTCCAACTCACTGAGATTTACTTTTTACTTAAAAAATCTATATCTTGGGAACCTCTGTTTCATTTAGCTCATCTTGGTGTATAACAATTCATAGAAATGTTATCTATTTTTATAAATTGCTGTGGGATTCCATGAGTTTTGTGTGACTTTCTTATTTTGTTGTTTTTGTGCTTCTTAGTGCTTTACACTAATTCCTATGTTTAAGCCTTGCTGCTAAAAACCATAGGTACCCAGAGTTGAGAAAGAGGTTTTACAAATGACCCTGATGGGACCCAAGATTTTATTGTGAGTGTATTATGTGATGAGGTCGCACAACCACACCACATACTACACCAAAATCCTCACAGTCGGAAAATACAAAGGAGGTACCTGTTCACTGCATGTAGTCACATAAACAAATGGTACAAGAGAGGAACCAACAGCTACACTTCTACTAGTGCTGCTGCAGTTGAGCTTTGGAACTTGAAGAGCTAACTCTGCACCCTGACTCTCAGCAGTAGTGGGGTGAGCAAAAAGATGGCTGTTTTGCATACCCATGTGGACATTTCAAGTATGTGAGGACCTTAAACCTGTACCAGCTTCAGAGGTCCTCCCAGCATTGGCCTGTCCATGGCAGTGAAGAGGAGTGGTGGTAACTTAGAAGTGTGCATGTCATTTTAGCAGGCCATCTTACGCCAGACAAACAGGCATGCGCACTTGAGTTTATCCAACCCAACTCTATTCTACAGCCAGATGGAAAAACGGCACAGTCTCCCTGTGCCTGAGCGAGCATCAAACCAGCCTGCTCAGACCAGTCCCAGCACTTCTCTCATGCTTTGTGTAGCATGAGAGCAGCTTCAAGATTGGGTGGGAGAATCCCTGAGACTGTTCTGTGTGCTGCGGGGCGGAGGAGCACTGAGGCGGTGGCCACAGGAGCACCATGGCTGGCAGCAGAGTCAGGTAAGTCTTTTTAATTTGTATTATTTCCCCCACCTCTCCACTATATATGGCAGCAACTGCCACTAATGAAGATGCTTACATTGACCTAAATTCACTGGCTGGATTTGGTCAGGATGATGGTGTCAAGAAACATGTGTGTACCCTGTTGAAAAGTGATAGTGTAGAACATACACCCAGCAGGGATGAGCTTTTGCGCTAAATATTGAAATATATTAGCACTTTACCATGCAAACAGACCATATGAAGCCTCACTTGAGGATGCTAAATATGCACTCAACAATGTCTCAAGTTAATGTGAGTTATCTGTTATATAACTGTTGAGCAGTAGCTGGAGAAGTGAACATAAAAAAGGGTGTATTAGCGAATGTCTTTATTCACATTTTCTCATGATGTTCATGCATAGAATTTAAACTTGCATCAGGATTTATGTAATTTCAAGTGTTTTGATATATTACAAGTGACATTGATGGTATGCCCCAGTTCCAAATGCACATCATGAGTCCTTACTGTATTCATCAAAGAAGCATATGCCACAATGGAATAACAAACCCTGAGAACCCTCCCCAAGGGACACAGATGTGACCCTCTGATGCACGTTTATCGCTTTCCTACAGAAAGATCTAATCAGATATTGGCTTTGGCCCTCATTATGAGAGGCCAAAGCTTACTTATTTCGGTGCAAACTGAAGCTTGCACTCAAATTGGTATGACACATAATGCAGTAATTTTGTGTTTCAGTATGAGCTCAAGCATGCTTACCTTCGATTATTCTGAGGACACATTCTCTAGAGCACAAATATAGGATGTAATTCCCGGAAATTGTTCCAGACTTTGGTAATGGTACGCCAAAATAGATGTGAAAAGGCTGGTTTTCAAAGTTGTTCCCATTCTATTAGGGATAGCTGAGATTACTGTAGTGATTCTGTATTCCCAAACATAAAGATATCCATGTTGTTAGTAACTCCAAGTTAAAAATGATTAAACCACTATGAGCCCACTGTTTACATTGTGGTCCTCAATGAGCATTAATGTGAGCAATAACTATTGTGTTCATCTGATATTTCAGCCTGGAGGGTACACCGGTGTGTTGACCTCGGAACTAGCTTACCAGAGAGAAGGTCCACACCATAATCAAAGACTTTGGGACAGTTCTTAAGAAGCTAGTGAGTTTCTGTGCCACAGAACAGCACTGAGATACCAGTGTACACCATACATGAGAAAAATGATAGTTCGCAAGAGCTCATAGAGGGGGTAAGTTAGGAGATACCAGCATTAAGAAATTAGGGCCAGATTTACTAACACCATTTCTTGCCCTTGCATCAATCAAGGCATTTCAAGGGCTTAAGTGAGATTTATTAAGCCACACAAATCCACCTTGCATGTTTCCGCGTATCTTAGTAAACTTAGAGTAACGAAAGGTAGCACAAATCACTGTCTTGTGTTACTCTGCATTGCGAAGGTGTTTACTTGGTGGAGCATATATATTCCCATGCATCTACCCAATCTCAGATTTACTAAGGACAGTAAACCTAGGATTGCATCTAAACAGTATGTCATCTCAACTGAGGCATAATGAGGAGAAATATGTTATGCTATGGTATTTTAATTTGAAGAGCGCGGCTCATCACTCATGACGTTACCCAGGAGCTTAGTAGTACAGCCCTGGGAGGGGCGGAGGAGATCATGAGTTTCATCTGGAAGAGCCCTGTCTTGAGGTTCCATTGGAATTCCTTGAGGGAAGATTGGGTTCTAACGTGTTTCAGGGGGTCATTCCAGGTCTTGGCTGTGAGGTATGAGAAGGAACATACTCCACTTCTGGTCTTCTTGATGCGAGGGAGGTGTACTATTACCTGGGATGCAGATCGAATGTGCCGGTGGGTTGGTAGAAGTTGAAAGGGTGGTTGAGGTAAGCTGGACCAGTGTTGTGGGGATGTTTGTAGGTTTGGGTGAGTAGCTTGAACCTACTGGGAGTCAGTGAAGATTGTTGAGGTATAGAGAGCTATGGGTATTTAATGGGACGTTCCGGTTGAGTCTGGTGGCAGCATCCCGGCTGGTTTGGAATTGGCATAAGATATGGGCTGGGATACTGATGTGGAAGGTGTTCCTAAACTGCCAAGCTAGGTTTTTCCTTGGACCAGAAACAAACATTCTGGGACCGGTTTCGGGATACCACCCCCTCATCAGTTAGGCTAGCTTGAATCCAGTGGCAAAGTAAAAAAAGGACCCAAATCTGAGCATGCCCTGCCAACTTAGGGCAAACAAAGCAAACACAAGGAGATGATGGATGAAGGGCTGAACCTTTTCAGACACTCATCCCCAGTCACAGATCTGAGTTGAATCCATCATTGTTCTTTAGCTCACTTCAAGGGTGTCTGAGTTGATTTGAAGATTGTATATGTGCATGAGGGGGGACCTTACTGTACAAACACATTCCTGCACACAATTCAGACACACGTACACAATGGTGCATGTGTGCTGACATTGGTGGTGGCATGCTTACTTAAGCACATAATCAGTCGCATTCACAGTGCATCCTCATATTGTCATTAAAGAGATGCAGCCCTGTGCAGACAAATTGTATATGTGTAGTGTTGAGGCAAGGTGGCCATTTTGTCACCCTTCCGCATCTCCAGGCAATGTGCCCCTTTCCTTGTTCATGAGATGCAGCACTGTGTACACCAAGTAAGAAAGCATATAGTCAGTCTGTATACCATAAACAAATGCATTGTAACAACACAGTCATCATGCAGCCTTCTGACTAAAAGGTGCATATCCCACAATGTGCACAGTTGAGTCAAAATGTGATGTCATGCCATAAGCAGGGGGGACATGCCTTAAACAGTACAGTGCATGGACTACGCGTATCAGGAATGTGTCCTCATAATATCTTACTACATGTCTAGTCTGTGTACCATACTCACAGAAGTAAAAAGTCCCAGTAAAGAAGAATGAAAAGTCAAGTATGACACCAGCGAGGGGGCGTGGCCAAGCCAGCAACCAAGATGGCCGCCTGGCATTGAAGCTCCATCGGTCACCCCAGCTCATCAACATTATACCTCGATTCCAGTTGGTAAAATGCCCTGTGACAAACAGCGCCGGGGCGCTGAACACATCCTGAGCAGGGCGGTCTGAGTCTGGGGCGGAGAGGAACCTCCAACATCGAGTTGTGGCTCCGGGAGAGCAGAGAGGCTGGGCCTGCAGTGGCGAGTTCCTGCGACATTACCACACTGGCCGGCCAGAGGACGAAGAAGTGAGAGGGAGTATTGGAAGTGGGCCCAGGCCCATGATTGCGGTGAGTTTGCCGGATGTGGAGCGGCGGCAGTGCATTGCCTCCCCGTGACCCCGTTGTGATTAATGCAGGAGCGGCTGCGTCTGGCTGCTCCTGGTCTTAGACGCTCACGACAGTTAAAACTCCAAAGACAGGCCGGGACAGGGCCCACCTGTGAGTTTAAGTGGTGCGGGTGTGAGATGGGGAGACGGGCTGTGCCCGTCGGTCCCGCGAAGCGGAGCCGTGACCATTTGGCCCCCTCTGCTGAATCCATAATGGGGCATTGGGCCATTCCTTTATGCCTCTAGCCCAGTAAGACATCACGTGACGGCCGAGGGCGATATCTCCTCAGCCCCATGGGTATGCATTCTGCTATACTGCTGGGCCCCCGCAGATTCTGCTAGACCTGATCCACCATCCTCAGCTGACAATTCACAAGCTGCTTTGCGGGGCACCCTCCTCCCAGCACGCTGTGCCAAGGCTGGAACAACTCACGCCAGGACGTCACCGAGCCAGTCCATCAGCCTAGTGGGAAGCGTGAACATCTACCCTGGGCCCCCGCTGCGTGTTGCGCCCCTCGTCCCTACAGAGATGCCGCAACAGCCTGGTTGGCGCGGGTCGGTCCTGACGGCCTTGCCTGATCAGGGCACTGGATCTTGTCATAAGCTACCTGGAAACACGAAATAGCACACTTAGTACAGTCGCCTCTTCTGCCCTTGGAGCCCTATACCCTTGCTCTGCTTCCTTCACTGTTTGGTAGCTATGTATTGGCCTGGCCCAGCACTCCTAAAGTGCTCACTGGAGGTCTGCGGTTCTGCTTCGTTATCTGATCTGCTGCGTCGCGGCATGGGCCTCAAAGATCCAAAACAAAAGACTCTTCCCTTTGAAAACTTGCAGACAGGGCCCCAGTGGAAAGTACCAGCATGGCGGCAAGCGCACAGGGCGTGAAGCAAGTTGCTGACTCTTCCACTGTGTCCACCTCCATACTACAGAGATGAGGGCTGGCTTCAAGGCATTAGACAGTAGATTTGATTTACTTGACAAAAATCTTGCACGCTTAGGGGCCAAAATCCTAGTGCACAACAGAAGACTGGATGTAGCGGAGTACTCATTTCCGACATTGAGGATGGTACTGCACAGTCCATAAAAAGATTGGAGGACGTCGAGCGCATCCTCAAAGATGTGGCAATCAAAAATTAAGACCTTGAAGTGCGAAGTAGGCACAATAACATCTGTATCCTTGGGGTACAGGAGACTGACTTCACTGGTCGCAGGGACCTTTTTGTTGAGACTCTGTTATTTGGCCTGTTTGGGAGGGAGTCTTTCACCTCCAGCTTTGTTATAGAGAGAGCGCACCAATCTCTGGGGCCTCGGCCCAACCCTGGACTCCTGCCTAGACCCATCATTGCACATCTCATGAACTTTCGCGACTTACTAGGGATTATGGGGTCATTATGTGGCAGGGCTCTAAACTATTTTTACCCAGACTTCACTGTCATGGTGCAAGATGCCCGCCGTAAATACAATGGGGTTAAAGCCACCCTCAGGAACCTGGGTTTAAAATATGGTATGCTGTACCCCGCCAGATTGAGAGTGGATGTAGGGGGTAAGGCTCGCTTTTTTTTTTTTTTTTTTTTTTTACAACCAACTTTTTATTGTTTGAAAAGGCAACACTACACAGCTGTTCGCCTACAACCACACTGGCCAGCAGCAAAAGTCCTATCAGCCAAGGACAGTTACGTTAGGACATTGAAAATCTTCTGCACCTCACGTCACCAGCCCAGTTGTAAATGCCAATTGCGTAGTTGTCCCCCCGCCCACCAGGCGTTGCGCCCTGCATATTCCATACTGCGAGCACCCGCCGAGGTAAGTACAGTATTGCCGAGTCAACCAAGGCACAACACAGTTCGCCAGACAGAGCAATCATGACAATCTATAGATCCATTCAAATTCCCCTGTGACATAGTTGTAACCACGCTTGTACAAGCTTAAGTATCATACCTTACAATCGCATCTGAAAGGGCATCCTAGCTATCATTATCAGCCCGAACGGATTGTGCATGAAGGCCTCATCCGCCGTTTCTCTTCCAGAAGCTACCAGGTAAAGGCCTGTTAAGGATGCGTAGGATCTAAAATGTTTGTGTTCTAAGCTCGTTCACCAGGTGTTGCGCACACCTCCCAGTGCATTATGAGACACAACAATCGGCAGGCAGTATTCAACATTACAGTAGTGCTACAGTGGGGTTGCAGTATCTATCCACTATATTTCATAAGTCAAGGTGTAGTAAGAAAGAAAAACAACTTTTAGGTAGGGTATTGAGGCGACAGGAGAGATGAGGAAGACTGGGAGGGGGAAAGGGAGCGGACATGGCGGGGAGGCAGGGTATGTAGGACTCCTCTACCAGAATCCAGCCTCCCTCAACTAATCTAGAAGTGCCACCCCAAGGGAACTCATATTTCCGTGGTGGCGGTGTATAAAGTGTATCAGAAGGTAATGATCTTGGTGTGTTCAACTGAATTTAGTGGCTCTCCAACAGTGAGGGCGGCTGCCCTGTGGACCTCCAGAATCCCCCCGGGTCAGTGGGGCGTATCACATCGTCAAACAACTTTAAAGCCCGGAGCCGTGGCAGTTGTAACCTAGCATGTTCCATCTTTCCCAGGTGATCCACCAGGGGTTTCCATAATTTCTGGAACTTAGTGTCTCTGAATTGAAGGCGGGCCGTGAGCAGCTCCATCGCCACCACATGCCACAAGAGGGTGAACCACACATTTATGGAAGGTGTCTCCGCCTTCTTCCAGTATAATGCTACTGTCTGCTTCGCTGCACCCAGCATGTGGAGGCTTAGGTGCCATTCCCGGTCCGTCATAGCTCGCTTGGTTGCTGGCCTGAGACCCAAAATGATCGTGAGCGGGTCCTCTGGTAAGGGATATCCCAGTACCCTTTTGCTGTGGCTAAGGACCTCTTTCCAATAGGTAGCCAGGAGGGGACACGCCCACCAGACATGTAGGAAATCTCCCAGTGCTTGAGTACAGCGCCAGCAGAGAGGAGACACCTTAGGAAACATCTTCTGAAGTTGGGCAGGGGTGTAGTACCATTGGGTCATTACCTTGTAGGCTGATTCCTGTTGGGGTATGCTACGAAAGGTTCTGGGGATGTCGCTCCAAAGCCACTTCCACTGGGAAGGGGTAACACCTGAGCCGGATATGTTCTGCCACCGCAGTTGATAAGGATGGGGATCGAGATGCTGTGTATGCTGGAGCACTTTGTATATTCGAGAGATTAAACCCTTATATGTGCCCAATGTGCGTGCCAACCGCTCGAACGGCGTGAAGGGCCGCGTGGCTGCCTGCGCCAGGGAGGAGCCCTGTATCCAGTGCCGAAGTTGTATGTATTGGAATTTGTCCTTCTCCGTTAAGCCAAATTCCTGCTTGCATTGGGGAAAGGTTTTAAAGTCCCCCCCCCCAGAAATAAGTCCTGTATTGTCCTGCAACCGGATTCAGTCCAGTTCTCAAAATAGGGCGGGCGACACGCTGGCGGGAACTGCAGGTTGCGGGCAATAGGTGTGTGGGGGGAGGGGAAAGTAGCGAGGCCCCTACGAACTTCCACCTTGTCCCAGATATCGAGGACCGTTTTAGTGGGGACAGCCATTTACGCACTGCGGTGGCGCGCCTCCCGGGGCAGCCAAGCATGGTCCCAGAGCGGGCGGCACATAACTGCCCTATCCATGAGAAACCACACTTTTTCGCTCTCCCATGCTCCCCATTCGAGAATGAAGCGGAGATGTGACACCCAATAATAATCTAGCAGGTTGGGGCAGGCAAGGCCGCCCCTGTCCCGGGGGAGTTTCAAAATGTTATTAGAGAATCGCGGCTTCTTTCCTCCCCATATGAATGTGATCAGTTCGCACTGCAACCTTTGAATTTGGTGTTCCGGAATAGGGGTCGGCAAGGTTTGAAAGAGGTAGAGGATCTTAGGCAATATGGACATCTTAATTGCGTTAAGGCGGCCAAGCCAGGAAAGTGGCAGGGCTTTCCATGTGCGCAGATCGTCAAGGACTGAGCGCTTACAATCCTGCCAATTGGCCTGTGTCCAGGTAGTCAGGTCCGGAGTCAAATTGAGGCCAAGGTATCTCACCGATCTGCTTGCCCACTGATAGGGAGCGCAGGCCTGTAGTGCCGTGATTTCCTCTTCTGGGATTGTGATGTTGAGCGCCCAAGACTTTGTGTGATTAATTTTAAGCCCTGAGGCGCATTCATAGGTTTGGAGCAACAAGTGTACCGCTGGGAGCGAGCGTAGCGGGTCAGACAACGTGAGAAGGAGATCATCAGCAAAGAGGGCAATCTTTTGCTCTAAACCCCTAAGGGAGACACCCCTATTATCGGGGGACTGGCGAATCAGGATGGCTAGGGGTTCTACCACTAGGGCAAACAGCAGGGGCGACAAGGGGCAACCCTGTTGGGTGCCCCTGCGGATAGAGAAGGGCTGCGTGAGCTGACCATTCACCTGCACCCTAGCCACCGGCGAGGTATAAGGAGCCATAATGCGTGCCACCATTTTAGGTCCTAGTCCTACCTTCTGTAGAACTGCGCGGAGGAACCCCCAGTCCACCCGATCGAACGCTTTTTCAGCGTCAAGAGACAGGAGGCAGGCCGGTATTCCCCAGTGCTTGACCTTCCCTACAATATGGGCTATGCGACGTACATTGTCCGCACCTTGACGCTGGTGTATAAACTCCACTTGGCCCGGGTCGATGAGATTGGGTAGATGGGTACTGAGCCGTTTAGCAAGGATTTTGGTGTACAGCTTGAGATCGGTATTCAACAGGGCTATGGGTCGATAGGAGGAGCAGAGGGTGTGGTCCTTCCCGGGCTTCGAGATGAGGGCTATTTCAGCCATCAGACTCTGCAAAGGAGTTAAAAAGATGTAGGAGATACGGCTGTAGTTGCGGTAGGAAGGCACGAAAAAACGAGAACGGGGGCCCATCAGGCCCAGGCGTTTTACCAAATGGGAGGTCTTTCAGGGCACCAGCTATCTCCTCTAGCGTGATAGACTCCTCCAAGAGCTCAGAGTGGTGCTTACTCAGCGGCTCCCAGTCGCATGCGCCCAGGGTAGCCGATATCAAATCTGGCTCCGGCGAATCCCCAGTGTAGAGAGATGAGTAGTAGTCATGAAATGCTTGGAGCTTCGCTGATTCCGTGATAGCCCAAGCTCCATCTGCCCCCTGCAGTTTTGCAATATGAGCCTTGGCCGCCCGTGTACGCAAGCGCCGTGCTAGGACAGTGCCTACCCTGTCACCATCTTCATAAAAGCCCTGTCGGAGTGCAAGTAGTGCGTGTTCAGCCTTATTCGTTCTATGCACTCGGAGCTGGCCCCGAAGGACTGCTAGACGTCGCTTGTGAGCCGCCCGAGGCCTCTCCTGGTCCATCTTTTCCAGCGTCTTGATTTCGCGTGCAAGCTTGGTTTCATAGAGTTGAGTTTCTCGCGCCCTAGCGACAGCTATAGCCATGAGGGTGCCCCTTATCGCAGCCTTAAAGGCATCCCACAGGAGAGGGAGGGGAGTCCCTGGTAAATCATTATTTTCGAAATACTCCAGTATAGCTGCCTGAATTTCCTCTCTATCCACCGGATCCCGCAGAATAAGGTCTGGAAACCGCCAACGACGCGATCGGGGCAAGCGGGTGAGACGCTCTTGGATTAGCAGTTCCACATGGGCATGGTCCGAGACCGAGATGCTCGTGTGAGACGCCGACAGAGTATCCTTAAGCATAGAATGGGACACAAAAAGAATGTCGATGCGGGAGTAGGAGCGATGCGCATGTGAGTAATATGTGTAGTCTCTCAGCCCCGGGGAGTGATAGCGCCAGACATCCACCAGGTTTAAAGCAGTGAGGGATTTTTTCACTGTTGCAGACATGGCCCCGACCCCGTGGAAGGCACCCCCACAGCGATCGAGATCCGCATCCCATACCAAGTTAAAATCGCCTCCAACAATGAGGTCCGAATTCACCGGATCAAGGTGTTCCCTTATTACCCTGCGTAGAAAGGCATCCTGACCCTGATTGGGGGCATATATATTGCAAAGCGTAAGCGTGCGGTGTCCACGCACAATCTCCACCCTCAAAAGCCGACCCTCAGTGTACCTAAGCACCTTCATGTCCCCTTGAAGAAAGCCCGCCCTGCAGAAAATGGCTACCCCTGCTGTCTTGGTGGCTGCTGAAGACCAAAACTGGTAAGGGAAACGTGGGTGAGCCATCCGAGCCACATTAGACTTGAGGAGATGTGTCTCCTGTAGGAAAATTATATCGGGATTCTGTTGCAACAAGTATCTCAAGATTTGGTGCCTTTTGCTAGGCGAGTTGAGCCCCTTCACATTAAGGGAGACAATCTTCCAGCAAGGTGGGGTGGTCATTGACACTGATCATCTGGTGGGGTTAACCCCGCAAGGATCCCCCACAAGCCCTCATGTCCCCCTGCCAGGAGTTTGGAAGGGGAAAAGGGAAAGACGAAAGAGGGTAAGGTCGGGGAGAAAAAATGAAACTCTGAAACGGCCAACATGGCCAACATGGCCTATTCCAGTCTAGGGAGTGGCCAGGCACAGCGGCACAGGCTATCCCGGAGATGTCACTCTCCCAGGAATAGGAGTGGGGGTCCATCATCACCATCTCTACAGATCCAGTTCACCGGGTTACAGCTCCGGGCCACCGCCCCAAAAATGAAGTTGCAGTGTCGAGAAGTGGGCATCGCGCACACCCCAGTGTGAGGTATTCAAGGCATGTGGCTAGGACCTAGAACAGTCGCTTGGCATTCGGGCGGTGAGCCGTCTCCTCCCTATGGTCCGTGGCAGACACATCGCTGAATCACTAGAAGGTTCATTTGGGAGCGGACTCCTGCAATCCCGCCGGCGACGAGCCACCCTCCAGGGATATGATATGTTCAATAATGTCCTGTTTGTCCCGCGATGATCTGCTTGCAGCCGGAGAAAGGGGGCACCCAGGTCGGCGCACCGTGGACCATCTAGGATTAAGAGGGGGTCGAGGTCCGGCAGGGCGACTCACCGGCGGGGAATCCGGAATCTATAGCAACTGTGCTGCTTCTCTGTATGATCGCAGCACCCGACGCCTGGATTCCCATTGGAATATGAGGGCAAAGGGATGGCCCCATTGGTAGCGGATGTTGAGGGCCCTCAATTTGTCCGTGATGGGACGAAAATCCCTCCGGTGCCGGAGAGTCGTGGGGGCCAAGTCCTGGAAGAGTTTGATTGGAGTGCCTTTGTACAGGATTTCGGGCTTGTCCCTAGCTGCTTTAAGGATGGCTTCCTTTTCAACAAAGAAATGGACCCGTGTCAGGATATCAGGGATAAGCCCTGGTCTCCCAGGCGGCCCCGAGACTCTATGCGCACGAACCAGGGTTGGCGGTGAGGTGTCGTCATCTCCTCGTATTTCATGGAGTAAGTCCGCCACGAATGCCATGGCATCCGACCCTTCCGCTCCGATCGGAACACCCCGCATGCGGATGTTGTTTCGGCACCCCCTATTCTCCAAGTCCTCCTGTCGGATCTGGAGCTCAACATGCTATTCCTCCAGTGTTGCAATTCGCTGCCAGAGGTGTTCCTGATCCTCCGTGCGGGTGTCGAGGGTCTTCTCCATATCGTCAACTCGGTCCCCTAGCTCTCCCACATCTCTCCGGAGCTTCTTCCGTACGAAGCGAACCAATTTCAGATTTGAGGTCTTGCATAAACAGCGCCATGAAGGACTGCGTCACCGGCTCTGCTGAGCTCCCAGCACTCGACTGCGAGGCGCCTACCGGTGCCGTACCGGGCTTGGTCCATAAAGCCATAACGGTGGCGTCCTTGGAAGCCGCCGGCGGTTCGTTTCCTGATTTAGTGCGAGTCATGGTTCAGCAGTGTCGTTAGCTAGGTTGCTCAATGTGGTAGAAGAAGGTCGAGCACACCACCCCCACACTCTGACCCAGGGCAGCACCATCCCGGCCGAGCCAGAGGATAGAGCAAGAGCGTCCCCCCTCGTAGGCCGCCGTGAGGACCCGTCGCAGAGGCCCAGAAAGTCTCCACCAGTGATGTCGGGGACGGGAGTATCAAGGTCAACAGTAGCCGGCCGAGACCAGGGCCCCCAGATCGCCCCGGGCCGTCGGCCCTCTCTCTTCCCAGCCACCGCTTCCAGATATGGTCAGGTGCGTAGGGGCCCCCCACCAGTCCGATGCATCTGTGCCCAGCCCAGAGTCCATTCACCTCCCCGAGCCAGGGGATCCGAAACTAAGGCCTTCAGCGCTACAGGGCATTTACCGCTGGGCTAGCGGGCAACAAGACCCCGGGGCACAGGCAGGGATGGGGCTGATTACAGACTGCAGGGCCCTCCAGTCGCCGCCCCCGCAAAGCTCCGCCACAGGGCCTCTCTCGCTCCACCACAACCGGTGCTTCAAAGTTCCAGAATGGCAGTGGGCCCCCCACCGCCGCCCCCCACACAGCTCATTCAGTTGGCGCTGTCGACAAAGGGATCCTGCCCCGTTCTATCCGCGTTGCGCAGCCCTTGTCCAGCGCCACATTCCCCCGGCTGGTAGCTGTGTCCCCATGCTTTCAGGGGCCCCCGGCTCACCCCACAGTCAGCATCCAGGAGGTCGCACAGTCTGGGCAGCAAGGAGCCGGCGGTGGTAGAGGCCCCCCAGGGCAAGGTCCCCTCCAATCACAGACAGCGTGGGCCCACTCCAGGTCTACATCCCGCCAGGTACCGTGGGACCAAGACATGGGCAGTCCAGTCGGCAGGCTCCAGGCCCTCTCAGGTCCGCAATTCAGGCCCCCGCCTCAAGCCACCCTCAGTTTGCAGGCAGAGTAGAACTTGCAGAAAGGGGTCGCCTACTAGACTCCACCAGAGCAGCGGGGCGCCAGATGGAAGCCCCCGAGAGCAGCAGTGCCCCTCCGCCCGCAGCTCACCAGGTCCTCGCAGGGTCGGGGCCGCAGCGGCAGCAGAGAGGCAGCGACGACAGAACTCAGCCTCCCCAGCAAGGCTCTCCCCATTCAGCAGCAGCGGCACGCCCTAGCCCAGGTACCTCTACAGGGCCGACCTCCACTGCTGCGCCGTCAGGTCCGAAATCAGAGGTTCTCAACGTCTCCGGGTGCCAGTCTCAAAATGGCGGGCACAATCCTCCCTGTCAGTGAAGCCTGGACTCCACTGCCGTCGAGCCAACCGGACAGGAATACCATGGTGCCGACAGCCTCCGCCGATCCCACCGTTCGCTATTCTGCCCACGGAGCTTCGTCAGCGGCCCCCGCCGTGGGAGCGCAGGGCCCGTCTCCTCCGTGGGGCGCCGGGTCGGAGCTCACAAAATGGCGGGCACGCTCCCCCCGGCCGGAGTCTCCTCCACCGCACGGCGTTTCTCCTCAGCCGCGCAAGTTCGGGGCCCCCGAGCCACCAAGCAGCCGCTCACTTCTCTCCGCCAGGCTTCCACCCCCAAGCGGGGCTCCCCTTTCACTTCTGCACCGCTTGTAATGGCTGATTTCACCCAGCAACGCGCGTCTCACTCCATTGATAGCGAGACCACGCCCAAGGCTCGGTTTTTTGATACTCCTACTGAGGTCCAGGAATTTAGCCATGTTTAAAAACAAAATAACAATCAGTCTGCGGTGGGTGGAGGGGGGCCCTCTCCCCCACATAGTGGCTCAGACGCAAGTGCAGCTCTCTTCTCAGTCTCCGGCACTGGTTAGCATTGCTGCGCTGCCCCTGCTTCACTGTTGCAGGACTTCTCTGGGATAATGTAATTCATCCTTTTATGCTGGTTCAAATAGTTAGTTGACTGCCTTGGTGTTGCCACTCCTCATGGTGTAAACCTTTGGCTTGTTCTTGATCATACTGGGGTACCGTTCTTGGGGGTGGGGGGTTTGATTACTATTGCCTGTATGTTTCTTGTTGTTTGCAGAGACGTTCATTGCAGATTCTTCATATTTGTTGCTGCTTATATATGACATGTTTGACATATTCTTCTGATGGCTTGGCTGGGTAATGTAGAGGGCCCCTCTGGCCTGTCCTTGGTATCCTGGAACATAAGAGGTCTCAATGACAATCGCAAGAGATGGCAAGTTGTCCATTACCTATTTAGGCATAATGTGGACATCGCCTATTTACAGGAGACGCACTTGCCCAAATCAGATGCTGCACGCTTTGCTACTAGCTGGGGAGCACATAGATATTTTACCAATTATAGCAAATATGCCAGGGGCACGACCATCCTTATCCATAGAAGGGTCCCTTTTAGTCTTGACTCTGTTGTACGAGATGGTGAAGGCAGGTACAGCACTGCCCTGGTGTGTGTGTATGCCCCAAACACAGATTCCCCTGACTTCTTTAAAACTTTACACGCCCAGCTGGCGATGTTAGAGCCGCAATTGCTATTGGTGGGAGGAGACGTTTATTTGCTCATTGACCCCAGGTTGGACAGCACCGCCACATCTCCCGACACTAAACCACGAGCGAGCAGCGCACTTTTAGAATGATGTGAGCAGTTATCGCTTCTAGATATTTGGCGCATGCGCAATCCCACCCTTACAGACTACACACATTACTCCGGCCAGCACAACACCTGGACTAGAATCGATAATTGACTAGTTTCTCCAGACGTTTTCGGCTGGTTCCGGTCACATGGGCCTGTTCCACGACCATATTCGGACCACTCTCCGGTACTGCTTCACCTGAAAATCCCTCGCCCGAGTTGCGCCCAAAAGGATGACATTTTTAAGACAGAAATACGGAAAGTCATTGAGGATTGCCATTAACACCGGCTCAGTTGACTCCTGGGCAGTCCTATGGGAGGGTTTTAAGACAGTCATCAGGGGCGTCTGTATTGCCAAACATGCCGGAGTACTTAAGGATCTCTGCAAGACATTATCGCGCAGCGAGTGAGACCTAGTCGCCCTAGATGGTACTACTCTTCATTCCTTGGTTTCAGCTGCGGAGGGACAGCGCTTGGCCCTTCTGGTTGAATACAGGGAGACTGCGGACCAGAAGATATTGAACTTAGGCAAATACCAGACAGTTCAGTGATACGGAGAGGGTGAGCGACCTGGCAGGGTTCTGGTGCAGATGCTGAGGCCCCCGTACAACAAGGCCTATGTGACTGAGGTGCACTCTGCTACTAATCAAACTCTCACATCCACATCGGAGATTCATAATGAATTTTGGGATTATTTCTCGGTGCTATACACCACTAAAATAGGGAGTGACCCCTCAGGCACAGGAAGACTATCTGTCTGAAATTGTACTAGTATACCCCGAAAAACACATGCAGGACTTTTTGGCAGAACCCATATCCGTGGCCTACGCACTTGGAGCCATCGATACACTTCGCAGCTCTTTAGCCCCAGGGTTAGATGGCATTACGGGAGACTTTTACAAGGAATACAAGGATCTGCTTGCACCGCAGTCGATCAAGGTTTACGCGGAGGCCCTCGAGAAACAAATACTACCCCCCACACTCTGCAAGGCGTTTATTATCCTGCTCTTCAAACCTGGTAAAGACCCATCCTTGTGCGGATCCTACAGGTCTCTGTCCCTATTAAAATTGGACTAAACAATATTAGCCAAGGTCCTCGCCAATCGCCTGTCCCAATTAATGGATTTTATAATATATCTGGCCCAATCAGGCTTTGTCCCCCACCGGTCCACCTTGCTTAATCTCAGAACGCATTTTGAAGTCCTCCACAGGATTCTTCCTGAGGTTCCAGCGGCTGTAATCCTTTTAGATGCAGAGAAGGCCTTCGACTCCTTAGAGTGGCCCTTTTTTATTCCAGTGATGCGCCGCATGGGCATGCCCATGGGATTTATTGCTACCACCGCATTATTACACAGCAAACCGACCCTACAAGCTTTCCCACAGCACACATCAGGGCTGTCCCCTATTCCCTCTATTGTTCAGCCTGGCCATGGATCCCTTAATTCGCCATTTTTAGGAGCGATATATACAGCTGGGTTTGCAATTCAACACCGGCCCTCTCCTTGTCTCGCTCTACGCGGACGACACAATCCTCTAAGTCAGAGAACCCCAGGTAAATTTAGAACTGCTGATCAGAGAAATTCTCAGGTTTGGCCTTTTCTCTGGCCTAGGCATCAATTGGCACAAATCAGTGACGAGAATGGGAATTCCCACTTGAATGGTGCACGGACTCGGTCAAGTATCTGGGGATTCATATCCACCTAGATCCTGCCCAGATCATCTGCTTAAACTAAGGGCAGAAAATTGGCACACTCGAGACTCAGGTGGAAAGATGGCTGCGTTTGCCTTTGTCAATTGCCGACAGAGTGGCGATACTGAAGATGGTGGTACTCCCAAAATTCTTATACCTTTTTAACAATATCCCCATACCACTCCCAAACATTTTTTGGGGACATTGCACACACACCTTAAACGATTGGTCTAGGGTGGGAAGCAGGCACATGCTAGATGGCAAGTACTCACCCTGCCATATGACAGAGGGGGATATGGTGTTCCTAGATCTACAATTGTACTATCTGGTGGCTCAATACTGCTATGCACATACATAGTTTCATCCAGACACCAGGATCCCATTTCTTCGCCCAGAAGCAGACTTTGTTATTCCGGAGCAGTTATCCATTGTCCTACCCAAGGGCGTTCCTAGGGACACCTATGACATACAAACTGTCTCCACTACAAGTTGGGCATGGGTTAAATTGAGGCGGTTGACCCGCACCACGGCATTATATTCCTTTGCCTTACCCATCCCCAATGCTTGCTGGCTGCCGATAACTGGTGAACGACTGGTACAGCGCACTTTGACCACATTTGATATTTCCAACCTGGGCTATTTATATCAAATCAGTCTTGAACCTGTGCCTCATGTGATCTTCTTGTGTTTGCTTTGTTAGCCCAGAGTTGGCAGGGTATGCCCAGATGTGGGTCCCTTGCTCACTTTGCCACTGGATTCAAGCTAGCCTTGTTGATGAGGGCTGTTAGCCCGAAACCGGTCCCAGGATGCTTGTTTCCGGTCCAGGGAAGACATGGCTTGGCAGTTCGGGCTGGACTGTTCCCAAGAGGCACAGGGTCAAGACTGATTTGCATATAGCTGTGTCTGAACTGGGGTGGCAAAATTAGCTAAAGAATGATGCTGGATTCAACCCAGATCTGTGACTGGGCGTAAGTAATTGAAAAGTTTCAACACTCCGTCCATCATTTCCTTGTGATTGCTTTGTTCACCCTAAGTTGGCAGGGTATGCCCAGACGTGGGTCCCTTGCTCACTTTGCCACTGGATTCAAGCTAGCCTGGTTGATTAGGGCTGTTAGCCCGAAACCGGTCCCAGGATGCTTGTTTACAGTCCAGGGAAGACATGGCTTGGCAGTTCGGGCTGGACTGTTCCCATGAGGCACAGGGTCAAGACTGATTTGCATATAGCTATGCCTGAACTGGGGTGGCAAAATGAGCTAAAGAATGATAATGGATTCAACCTAGATCTGTGACTGGGCGTAAGTAATTGAAAAGTTTCAACACTCCGTCCATCATTTCCTTGTGATTGCTTTGTTCACCCTAAGTTGGCAGGGTATGCCCAGACGTGGGTCCCTTGCTCACTTTGCCACTGGATTCAAGCTAGCCTGGTTGATTAGGGCTGTTAGCCCGAAACCGGTCCCAGGATGCTTGTTTACAGTCCAGGGAAGACATGGCTTGGCAGTTCGGGCTGGACTGTTCCCATGAGGCACAGGGTCAAGACTGATTTGCATATTGCTGTGTCTGAACTGGGGCTGCAAAATGAGCTAAAGAATGTTGATAGATTCAACTCAGATCTGTGACTAGGGGTGAGTGTTTGACAAGTTTCAACACTCCATCCAGCATCTCCTTGTGTTTGCTTTGTTCACCCCAAGTCAGTTGCATGCCACAAGTAGTGTCTCCATTTAGCATTGCTAACAAGACTCAATTGGCAGATCTACTCACACTAAATGGGGTGGACAGACCTTGTTGTGATGGGGTCATTGCATATCACATTCCAAGATAGAGCACACCATATTCACATAGATGAAGACTCGTAATGGCATATATCTACCACCCGCCATTGGAACCACAATGTCTTTTTCAGTGAAGTTGTGATGGCAACAGGGTCTTATCCTGAATTGCAAGTCCTCAGTCAGCCACTTCCCATATTTTAACAATGCCCTGGAAATATGGAATCCTCTCATTCTGTGCTCACTATGGAAGGAGAGGGCAATGTGTCCAGGGATGTGTAGTGCACTGCAATTAGCTGATAGTCAGATGTTGTACCACCATTTCAAGGGTGGCATCACTATGAGGCAATGTCAAAAGTAACAGCTAGGAAACGTGGGCATGGCACTTGCATTACAGGGAGCAATGCTACATTTCCCCTCCTGTTTGCTGCAGAACTGTTTTCTGCCATGGGCCGTGCACATTTGATCTGCAAAATGACAACATTCTGCATGGGTAGGAAGGGGAGCCTCCCTGCACAGGAACATCCAATTTCCATAATGCTGACACACTTGCACTACACAGCAAGTGTGCCTATGTCTGTGCATGGTAGATGGACTCTGTGCCAGGCTCAGGTGAAATGCAGGTTGGGGCCATGATCTGGGGAATACGGCACATACATCCATCTTCATGATGGTTAAGAGTTGCAATATCAATGCTCAAGGCCATGTTCCTATATTGTGTTGTAAATGGGCAACACTGTACTGTCCCACTCTGTGAGTCACACATAAGATGTTAAACTTCACAAAAGAGTGTCCCTAGCCTAGGGCATAACTCCTTCTTGCCATCCTGTAATGCATGCAAGTTTCCTGTGCTCAAATCAAATGGATCCTGACACTATCCGTCCAGCTAAGTAACATGTCATGACCACACGTACACATTCAAATGATTGTTCTGTTATTGAATATGATGTGTACAAGGTAAAAAGCACCCCTCCACCAAATCACTTCTGACATAAGTGCAACCAGAATTCAAAACCAGTGAACATTTATTATCAATCAACAAAATTAACTACCCTAAACTAACATTAAGCACTACTACAACTAACCCAATCTCAACTAACTGGAACTAAGTGAATGCTCATCTAAAATATGCACCGTAACTAATTCTGAACACGCAACATATCTAAGACATCAACCCCCCACCCACCCTTAAAGCACATCAGAAGACAGGACAAATATATTTTAGATAACCATAAACTAACTACACAGCTACCCTACACAAATATATACATTTTTTGGTATTTTCTTTTTATATAACAACAAATACATCAACCCCCCCACCCAAAGGAAAAGGAAACTTATCCCCAAATAGGACAAAAGAATACTAATCTAAAACGATGTTAAAATCTTACATTACCTATTCCTACACTACATCTACACTACCTAACACTTAAAAAAAGTACCTAGCACTAACTATTAATATGTGAAAATATTATGGGAATGGAGAAACGGGGGATGGAACACAATTGTTCAGAGTCAAAATGGGAGACCCAGGGGAGAAATAATGTCCTGCAGGTGAGTTGTGTGCTCTGCCATTCCCTGTTCAATTTGTGCCAGTCTAACGTTCATGTCCATCATGCAGCGACGGTCCTTCATGGTAAATGCAACTACTTGTGTCCATGCTGCAGATGGCATTGTCCCTTGTCTGTGTGGCTGTGAGGGGGCACCAGATTGTGTTCTGGATCCAGACGCAGCAGCTAGTCTGTATAGTGTCTTGGGGTGATATGTTGACCTCTGTCCATGTCGGAACCTACGCCTGTCACCTTAAGGGCCCGGTATAACCTGTGTGTCCTTCTGCATCCGGTGGAGTACTACCTCGGGTACAGACTTCCACCTCCCAGCTGCCCGGTCATCTCGGTGCCTCCTTACCATGTTGCGATAGCCCTTGACCACCCTGCGTACATGCAGATATTGGTCTTTCCTGACCTGAAACACGTGGACTTACTCTGGCGACATGTTGTCTGTAAAATAAGGGCTATGACAATATGTGAGTCTTGATGAATATGTCCATATTCTCCATTCAACTCTGAAACACAAGGTCAGTGAAACATGGGAACCTACACTCTAACAAAAGATTGTGAAGTTCAAAAGTGACATGGACAATGCAATGTTGCTTTAAGGATCAGTTACAACATGATGGTGACACTGACATAACAGTGCATGGCATGTGGCATGTAGAGTCATAACACAATGAGTATATCAATGTCAAATGATGGTGCTGTCACATACCCTGACTGAGGGGGACATGTAAAAGGAATTGGAGGAGAGAGGCATTAGCCATCTGGGTGTAACGTCTCGCTCATCCACTTCTCTAACACATGGCTGCGCCATATATACAATAATGTGGTGCAGCCCTGTGTGTCCCCCGGCGATGGTGTGAAGTTTATCAACCTAGCGCCCTAACACAAGAGTGCAAGGGCGTCTGTGTGTAGGGGAGGACTGTTTATGCATAGGAAGGTGTCCCTTCCTGCACATGAACAATTCAGAAATGCCCTACTGTCACTTTCATTTGTACTGCATCAAGCAGCACACATGGAAGCGTCAAAATCACATTTTTTATTTTATTTGTACATGCACAGGAAGGGACACGTTCCTGCACAGAATCAAACTATGCATTTGGTCTTATCCATGTGTGCTGCACAAGGCAGCACACGTGAAAAAACAATGTTACGTGACCAAACACTGACTTGTACATGAGGCACAGCCCCTCGACTTTACAATAGGTGACATAGTGGTGGTGAGAAGGGCTTGTACTTTGCCCCTGAGTCTACCTGGGTAATGACCCCAAGGAGACAGCTTGATAACACCATTGCAGTGTCAAAACATGGCAATTAGATACATAGGGCCACCTTTGCTAGGTAGTTGGGGAGCGTGCCATTGGTATCCTGGCTTAAACCTATGCCCTGTAAATTCTGGAAAGCTGATATGCAGCCATCTACAATAGTCCTGTGCAGACCTGTGTCTGACCCTGCACGGCCTGAAAAACACTACCTCCTTGTGCATAATCAGGCCCACTTGCACAGACATCTCAGTCAAAGATGTACAAAGATTCCATGTCTAGTCATACTAATCACCGACACCACTCACATGTCTCCTCTCCTGTCTGTACACTCTGTAATCCACATGCATGTGCTGTAGTGACAGAACCCATTGATATTTCTTGCATGGATATTACTGACGGGGGATGTGCAAAGTTACATCCGGAAGACATATGCATTGCTCCATCTTCACTTACTGATTAGGTCACACTTCACACTTCCCCGAAAAATCATCAAACTGGAGGCAAGGTACATGTGATACACACACATACTGCATACTACAACGTACAGGATTTTAGCCAGACATTCATCACATCTCACAATGACAATATTTAATGGGTAAACTCACCAGTGGCTTGAGGGTCCATGAATGCGTCGATGTCCCCCAGTGTGATCAGTGGTCTGGCAGATGTGAGACATGAAAAGAAACGTGTGTTGGTATCAGACGTAAATTTACACGTGTCCTATTCATTATCCGATTCACCAACATCAATGACAATGCTCTGTAACTGTACTGTTGCAGTTCAGGTTGAATACATGATTGTGTCTAATTTGTCTGTAAATTCCCACAAGACATGATAATGCAGAGTTTGTCAACACAAGACAATTCTGCTTGCACATTTGCACATTTTGCACACACTACTTGTGTGACACATTACCAAGGCCCCGTTTCTCCCAACAACATCATGTTCTCCATGGTCTGTAGACAATAGCATTGCTGCAGATCGCACAACAGTGTGTCACAACTATTGATGGTATATGACACTCTGAAGATGTCCTATTATGAATGAACAATTTTTCCTATCTCATCAAACGTTACACAAACCCTAGGTACAATGGCAAAGTACATAGGAGGCAGAGCCAAAAGTTAAGATTAGGGAAAACATGATCCTAACTTTGCAAAACAAGGACAAATGCATAATTTCTCATCCTTGCTTTTTCCATGTGTGTTGCCTTGGCAAGCACACATGGAAAAAGCAAAATGTATCGAATTGTTTATGTACAGGAAGGTCACCATTCATGCACATGAACAATCTTTGCCCTGCACGCAGACACCCTTTCACTACGGTGCTAAGATGCCTGGGTTGGCATTACACTGCTAAGTGTCGCGCCAGCGCAGGGGAAAACGAAAGCCTGCACTATATGCTCGTAAATATGGTGCGGCCTTGTGTTTCTGAAGTGGCAATGTTAGGTGTGAAGGCATGACGGCTAACGCCTCACTCTGTCTCCTTCTTGAAGATATAACCCATTGTGTTACAGACAGCATTGTTGATTTGTTACTGAAGTGTTTATTTAACTATTTTTAGGTTGTATTTACCCCCTTGAAGCCCAATGAGGACTCCCAGGTGGTCCAACATATGAGGACTCCCAGGTGGTCCATCATGTCACCCTCATGGCCAACACAATCCTGCCATCGGTACTTCCATTGTCAGACAGTCCTGTCCACACTGAAGACCCGCAGCATCTGACTCATCACATGCTCCCACCTCACCTTCCGCACACCTGTGGAATATCCCTGCATGATCCTACCCCCGCTTTCAACCATCAAGGAGAAGGTAGTACTTAATTAGTCAGAGGAAGCCCCCCTAATGCCCCCTCCGACATCCTGCCTTCCCTACCCACAATCTCCATCTCCCAGAACACGCCTAAACCCACTACTACAAAAATAAAGCCCAAAAATATACCCCAACAACTATTAATAATATAAATTACCCATTGGACAAACACCCGACAAGATTTAGTACAAGACACAAAAAACACGTAAGGACAAGTACACAAGACTTCACAGAGACACTAGGGACAGTTCACAGGACACAAAACTCTCAAAATCCAAAATCACCAGCACGCAACTCCAATCACCTCCAACACTCTTTACAATCACCAGCAGTGTGCTAAATAGAGAAAGTGAAAGTGCACAATACTCCTACAGTGCACAGGATGCATGCTGACATCCCTTCCTGTGTGTTTGCGCCCAGTTTTTATGACTATGCAGTGAGATTCTGCACGCAAATTGGCTTTAGCGGTAATATTCTGTGTTGTTACATGTATTTAGCGATTAATTTCCATAGCTTTTATGAAAAAATTATCGCGTTCGCATTAAGGCGGAAAATATTTGGACACTAAGTGCAAGTTGTTGCTCAGATGAACAGGGTTTGATGATTTTTCATCTCTGAGCCCAAAAACACACCCTAAAATTCATATCTGACCCCAAAACACACCTTAAAATTCATCTTTGAACCCAAAACACACCCTAAAATTCATCATTGACCCCCAAAACACATAATCACCCTAAAACTTACAATTCACCATTACTAACCGCACAATGTTTAACTTTCACTTGTCAGATATATGAACGTATGCTGAGAATTAGGAAAAACAAAAACAGTGGAACCTTCTATTGACCAGCACCTAACCTCCTATTACTCCCACAGTACAAACCCTATTATTTGAGTTGAATTTGTGTGCACACTCAATGGCACCCACTGTTACAATGCCTATTCCCTAAGGAATCAAAGTATATAACATCAAGAAGAGGTGCACCACACGAGAAACTTGAAATCACAAAGTTCATTTCCAATTATGGAATTTCTTCAAAAATTGTTTCTTTTATTCATTTCGTTTTAATTTTTTTGAAGAACATGGCATTCAGTTCCTATAAATCTACAGATAGACCAGCCGACGCATTTCGTCCAGATACAGGACTTCTTCAGGGCTGTTAATTAAAAACAAGAAAGAACATACGTATAAATAACTTACATATAAATGAACATATATATATATACACACCAAACAGACAGAAAAACTGTCAGGAACCCAAGATTACAGATAGGTTTAATTGCGCATCGAAGACTCAAAGTTTGTACACCCCGAGCAATGGAAGGTACATGGGTGGAGCTGACTCGGAAATGGTGCCAGAAAAGGCCACCAGAACCGAGTAGCTGTTAGCGTTCTAGTGTTTGGGAGAGAACGCACTGGAATCCTAGGTGAGGCTCGCGCTGCCTAGGATCTGCGCACTTCACCAAGAATTCTAGAGAGTCAGGTGCGCATTCCAGTGTGCGCTGACTAGAAGTTTTTTCAGTTTTCGCTCGAAGGCTTTTCAGAATCTACCCTGAAGGGCTTTCGGAAGTCAGTAGATACAAGTTCGAAATCCGAGTTCCATGAAGTAAAGTGACTTTTGAGGAGAACAGCAAATCTTAGTTTGCGAAGATTTCGCACTGAGTCGTCAGGGAGAGGAAGCAGCGTCAACAGGAGCATCTGAAGGAAGAACAAGAAAAATGAAGCTAAGTTAACGAGTGTATATTTGTCACGTCAGAGAACTGAAGTAAATTACTGAAAGCAATAGAGTCTTAGAACTTACTGTGAGGAAAGTGGCTTTACTGTAGGCCTGGGCAAAAATTTCGTTCCGTTCGCGGAAATTGCGATAATTTGACATTTTTGCGTTCCGCGGAGAGCGCGAAAATGTCAAAAATTCCGGTTTCCGCAGCTTGGCGATAATTTGTTTCTTGCTCGCGCTGTAAAATGATACATTCTCGCGCGCGCGCGATCGCCTTACCTGAATCCCTGCGTTCGCCGACAAGTTTTCTTGATCCGGTCGCGTTCTCCATGAGATGTTGTATTGTTTTTAGCCATTTGCGCTGTCTCGCGACAGTTCGCGCCCGCAGTGACGTCATGCGTCGCGCGATCACGTCTTTCTTCTCGCGATCATGCACCGCGAGAACAACTCAAAACAAGAAGGCCGCGCCCGCAAGCAACCACATGGGTAAGTTGGCGACCCGCAACCATGCAGAAAATCTCGCGAACATGCCGGAAAAAAACTTCCGCATCTTCGCGATATTTCTGCTTGTTTGCGATAATTTTAAACATTCTCGCGATAATTTGCGAAGGTTAATTCCGCAAATTCCGCCCACCCCTACTTTACTGTAGTTCTTCACAGAGGTAACGAGGAGTAGCGACAAGTCCTGAAAAAATCGAAGAGAGAATTGCAATATAGGTTAGAACTCTTGAGCAACTACAAATAATAGAACAAGATAAAACCATACTTACCACAGAAATAAGTCGTCGAACAGTAGCTAAGTACAGAGAATAAAATACCACCACGAAAAGAGAAGAAAGCATTTAACACACAGATGAATAATTACCAATAGGAAAAGACCTCAAACTCAGTAAGTAGAATACCAAATTAAAATAGATAACATCTAGTTTAATAGGAAGCAGAAGTTCTTAACAGATAAATGTAACTATATTACAGGTGTGCAAAAAAGAAAGAAAAAGAAGCTGTGAATTAAGGCAGATACAAAGGAAGAAAAAAATAGGAAAGCAAGTAAGAAGCTCAGAGAGAAAGATTTATATGAGGCAGATAAACCTTGGGTTCTAGCTATTTCCTTTTAATGGCAGACGAAGAATATAGTGAAGGAAATAAAAGCACACACAGAAAAGAAATAGAAGAGGAGCAGAGTTCTGAAATTGGCATGGTAAGGAAATAAGGCAATAGGGGTTAAGAGATAAGAGAGGTTAAGAACTAAAAGTTTGCGATAACAATAACTCTTGTCTACAGGTTATCTCTTCAGCAAAAGAAGTCTGCTGGATGGACACCTGAAGGAAGCCGCAGAACAGTCTCTTCTCTCTTTTGTTATTTTATCCACTTTCCCCCTAGATAGCCACTCTAGAGACTTGTCACTCTAAGCTCTGGATTGCTGTCGGGGTGGATTTGGGAACTAGGGATGTATGACGTTCCAACGCACACTTTTACAACGCATGCACTTACAACGCATTTTTTACAACGCATAATCCATTACAACGCATGACATTACAACGCAGGACACTACAACGCATTTTAAAAAAATACCTTTACAACGCATTACCATTACAACGCATACTACCTTTACAACGCATACCATTACAACGCATAATATTAAATTACATTTAAGGTAACTATTAGATAGTATAGGGGTAAAAATTACTAATCTAACTCCAGGGGGTGCAACAGTAGGTTAAGTGTTGGATAGTATAGGGGTAAAAATTACTATTCTAACTCCAGGGGGTGCAACAGTAGGGTAAGTGTTGGATAGTGTAGGGGTAAAAATTACTATTCTAACTCCAGGGGGTGCAACAGTAGGGTAAGTGTTGGATAGTATAGGGGTAAAAATTACTATTCTAACTCCAGGGGGTGCAACAGTAGGGTAAGTGTTGGATAGTATAGGGGTAAACATTACTATTCTAACTCCAGGGGGTGCAACAGTAGGGTAAGTGTTGGATAGTATAGGGGTAAAAATTACTATTCTAACTCCAGGGGGTGCATCAGTAGGGTAAGTGTTGGATAGTATAGGGGTAAAAATTACTATTCTAACTCCAGGGGGTGCATCAGTAGGGTAAGTGTTGGATAGTATAGGGGTAAAAATTACTATTCTAACTCCAGGGGGTGCATCAGTAGGGTAAGTGTTGGATAGTATAGGGGTAAAAATTACTATTCTAACTCCAGGGGGTGCATCAGTAGGGTAAGTGTTGGATAGTATAGGGGTAAAAATTACTATTCTAACTCCAGGGGGTGCATCAGTAGGGTAAGTGTTGGATAGTATAGGGGTAAAAATTACTATTCTAACTCCAGGGGGTGCAACAGTAGGGTAAGTGTTGGATAGTGTAGTGTAATATTATGCGTTGTAATGGTATGCGTTGTAATGGTAGTATGCGTTGTAATGGAATGCGTTGTAAAGGTAGTTTTTAAAAATGCGTTGTAATGGTATGCGTTGTAATGTCATGCGTTGTAATGGATTATGCGTTGTAAAAAATGCGTAGTAAAGGTAGTGCGTTGTAAAAGTTGCGTTGTAAAGGTTGTTCCCCGGGAACTAGCATCTCTGTTCCTGTGTAAGTTTGAGTACCGTAATTAGAGTCTGACAGAGTGAAGTGCCCACATTGCATTTAACACCCGAACAGAGATGGCTGAGGGAATAGACGTACAAGGTTTAGGAACATTATTAGATACCATACAAAAAGAGTTAAGTGCAGTCCAAGAAGAAAACCAGAACCTCAGATTAGAAGTAGTAAATTCTAGAAAAGAAACCGCAGAATTGGCGCAAAGGCTTAGACAACCTTTTGGTTCAGGGTCGGACGCTCAAGCTTCATTGACAGAAGGGACTAATAGGATGACAACTCAGGTGATTCACTCCCTCTCACCTCTCATTCCATTAGCGGCACCCGAGCGTTTTAGTGGGGATCCGCAGAAGGCTCAAATATTCATTACGCAGTGCTCATTACATTTCATGTGCCGCCTTTCCATTTTTCCAGATGCTCAGTCTCGAGTGGCCTTTGTGTTGTCATACTTAAGTGGGGATGCAGCATCCTGGTCTTTGACTCTGATTTCAAAAGACGATCCCATATTGCGGAATTATGAGAACTTCAAAGAAGAGTTCCTTCGAATATTTGACAGAAGGCGGATATCCCAAGCCGTAGACAACGAACTACTCGACCTGAAACAGGGCAACCGCGATGTGGTCTCTTATTTAGCTCAATTCAATAAACTAGTAGTGGAAACCAACTGGCCTGAGAGTAAGAGAGCAGCGGTGTTTTATCGAGGTTTAAGAGATGAGCTAAAGGATGCATTGGCCGGAATACCCAATAGACCCACAGAAATCTCCGCGTTGGTGGATTTAGTGCTGGAAATCGATTTCCGTCATGGGGAAAAAAAAGGTGAAAAAAGGAAAGATTTCAAGTCAGTGATTCCACGATTTGATCGAGTAAGGTCGGAAGGAGGACGAAGCAATGAAGGTCAGCAGGGCATCGAACCAATGCAGATTGGTACAATACGGGGTCCTCTTTCCAAAGAAGAGAAGGAAAAGAGAAGAACCAACAACCTATGCATGTACTGTGGATCGGGAGGTCATTTTGTACGTGCGTGTCCAAAGAAACCCAAGGGAAGTTTCAAGCCGAAGGAAAACTAAAGGCACCATCTGTTGGAGGAGTTGAACAGGTGGATGCGATTTTCGATCAGACTCCAAAAGAACATAGGTTGGCCAATACTCTACAGTCTGCAGCGCCACATCTAACTTTATCAATGGAAATCAGGTTTCGACACGTGACGCTGAGGGAAGTCTCAGTGATGATCGACTCAGGAGCCACCGGAAACTTTTGCGATCTAAAGTTTGCGAGCAAGGTGGGAATCGAAGCCATCAAAAAGTTAAAAGCAGAGCCCGTTAGGGCAGTGGATGGAACCAACCTGTCCTCTGGTCCAATAATCAGTCACACAGAATTAATTCATCTGATCTCGAATGACGGGCATGAGGAGAAGATCCAGTTTAACTTAATCGATGCCCCCCAATTCCAGTTGATCCTTGGGCTTCCCTGGCTTACTGAACATAATCCAACAATCAACTGGAGTACCAGAGCCATTAAGATGGAATCAGATTATTGTTTGGGAAATTGTTTCAAGGGCCAGCTGCAGGAGCAAGAGGTGAATCCTGCACATACGTTGTGTCAGACGGGAGAATCAATTTGTGGAATCCATGTGCAAGACATACCAGGGGAATATCGAGATTTTGAAGACGTATTCAATGAAGTGGAGGCAGAACAATTACCACCCCACAGACCTTATGATTGTAAGATTGAGATAGAACCCGGTTCAAATCTACCTTGCAGCCGTGTGTAAGCCCTTACGGAAAAAGAACACCATCACCTAAAAGAGTATTTAGATAAGTATCTAGCAAACGGCTTCATTCGTCCCTCGCAGTCCCCAGTCTCCTCGCCCTTATTTTTTGTGCCAAAGAAAGAAGGAGATTTGAGGACCTGCATCGACTACAGAGCCAACAATAGGATTACAAAAAAGAACCGCTATCCATTGCCGCTAATATCTGTTTTGCTAGATCAAGTGAAAGGAGCAACAATTTACACGAAGTTGGATCTGAGAGGAGCGTATCATCTGGTGAGAATGAAGGAGGGCGATGAGTGGAAGACAGCTTTCAGAACGAGGTTCGGCCTATTTGAATTTTATTTGAATATCAGGTTATGCCCTATGGGCTATGTAACGCTCCCGCAGCCTTTCAACACTTCATTAACGATGTATTGAAGGAATTCATCGACCAGTGTGCACTGGTGTACATCGATGACATCCTTATCTACTCAGAGAACAAGGAAGAACATCATGATCAGGTTAGAAGGGTCTTACAGAAGCTGAGAGAAAACAGAGTGTTTGTAAAGCTAGAGAAGTGTGCCTTCAGTGTCCCTCAGGTTGAATTTTTGGGCTTTGTAATTTCACCAACAGGCATTCTTATGGACCACAAGAAGATCGAAGCGGTGATAAATTGGAAGTCCCCCGAGAGCGTCAAAGAAGTACAAAGCTTTATTGGTTTTGCCAATTTTTACCGGAGATTCATTGGAGAATTTTCGCATAAGATTTTGCCACTCACCCATATATTAAAAAAAGGGGTCAAATTTGAATGGACAACTGAAGCTGAAGAAGCCTTCCAATCCCTAAAGAGAAGTTTTATGTCAGCCCCAATCCTACAACATGCAGATCCGACTAAACCATTTTATGTGGAGACCGATGCCTCAGATCAGGATGTGGGAGGAATTTTGTCCCAACGAAGCAAGCAAACAGGGCAGCTGCATCCAGTCGCTTATAGGTCAAGAAAATTTAGCCCGGCAGAAATAAACTATACCATCACAGAGAAGGAGCTATTGGCCATAAAAGACGCATTCAAAGATTGGAGACATCATTTAATGGGGGCACAGCATCAAGTCACAGTATATACAGACCATAGAAATTTAAAATTTCTAAAAACAGCCAGAACCTTAACACCAAGACAATTGCGATGGTCGTTCTACTTTGCTGATTACGATTTCGTCATTACTTATCGACCAGGGGCCCAGAACGGAAAAGCAGATGCCTTGTCTAGGATAGACACAGAAAATCAAAAGACACCTCTAGGAAATCAATCCATTATTCCAAGTGAGAAGATTATTGGAGCAATCACTTCAGTTGATCTTGAACAGGGTATCACTGACGCAATGGATGAAAAGACCTTGAAAGAGTGGGCGAAGGAGGAAGGAAGAGAAGTTCGTAATCAGTTGCCCTACTTCCAAGGAGCTCTGTATATTCCCACTAAAGAGTTGCAGCAACAGATTATCAAGGAATGGCAAGATGCAAAGTTGGCAGGACATAAGGGAGAGGCAAAGACCAGAGAACTGATCCAGCGACACTACTGGTGGCCTGAAATATCGAAGAGTATTGAGCAATATGTTAAGACTTGTGAGATCTGTGCTCAGGGAAAATCCGAAAGGCAGGCCCCAAAAGGTTTACTTATGCCCTTACCCACTCCACCTTATCCTTGGCACACAGTTACATTGGACCTCATAACTGACTTACCCCTTAGTCAGGGCTACAATACCATCTTAGTGGTAGTAGATTCCCTTTCTAAAATGGCTCATTTTACAGCTTTAAAGGGAGTGCAAACAGCTAAGCAGTTGGCGACTCATTTTAGTGCTCAAATAGTGAAAATACATGGAATCCCTAAAATAGTAATCACAGATAGGGGTCCACAGTTCATTTCCCACTTTTGGAAATCTTTCATGGAAGGGTTGGGTACAGAAGTCCGTTTTTCCACCAGTTACCACCCAGAAACTGACGGTCAAACCGAGAGGGTGAACCAGGAACTTGAACAATATCTGAGATTGTTTCTTTTGAAACAAGAAGGAAATTGGTCGGATTATTTGTGGGCAGCAGAGTTCGCCCATAATAATGCAAAGAATGTTTCCACTGGGTATTCCCCTTTCTTTATGAATTATGGAAGACATCCCAACTCGACCCTCAGGCAAACCGAGATCTCAGTTCCGGCAGTGGAGGAGATTGTAACACAGTTAGATCAGGTACATAAGAGGGCAATAGAAAATCTTGAACTAGCTAAAGAAAAATATAAGAGTTATGCAGACAGGAAGAGACGAGTAGGCCCCTGATTGGAAATAGGAGACAAGGTTTGGTTAAGTACTAAGAATTTGAGATTGAAAGGTAATCGGAAGTTTCAACCGAGATTTATTGGTCCATATCTGGTGGAGGAGAAAATAAATCCGGTGACTTACCGAATTCAATTGCCACCAAAGTTGAAAATAAATCCAGTTTTCCACATATCCCTGTTGAAGAAGGCTCCAGAAGATCTGCGAAAAAACCTGCCTCCAAGGCCTCTTCAGCTAGAGACTGGTACTGAATTTGAAGTCAAGGAAATTCTAGACTCCAAAATACAAAAAGGGAAGTTATACTATTTGGTGGACTCGAAGGGTTATGGGCCCGAGGAAAGGTCTTGGGCACGAGAGGAAGATGTCCATGCTCCAAGATTAGTTAAGGCCTTTCACCTACGGTCACCAACTAAACCCCAGAGGAGAGAGCCTACCTTGTTGGAGGGTACTTTCAGGAACCCAAGATTACAGATAGGTTTAATTGCGCATCGAGACTCAAACTTTGTACACCCTGAGCAATGGAAGGTACATGGGTGGAGCTGACCCGGAAATGGCGCCAGAAAAGGCCACCAGAACCGAGTAGCTGTTAGCGTTCTAGTGTTTGGGAGAGAACGCGCTGGAATCCTAGGTGAGGCTTGAGCTGCCTAGGAACTGCGCACTTCACCAAGAATTCTAGAGAGTCAGGTGCGCATTCCAGTGTACGCTGACTAGAAGTTTTTTCAGTTTTCGCTCGAAGGCTTTTCAGAATCTACCCTGAAGGGCTTTCGGAAGTCAGTAGATACAAGTTCGAAATCCGAGTTCCATGAAGTAAAGTGACTTTTGAGGAGAACAGCAAATCTTAGTTTGTGAAGATTTCGCACCGAGTCGTCAGGGAGAGGAAGCAGCGTCAACAGGAGCATCTGAAGGAAGAACAAGAAAAATGAAGCTAAGTTAATGAGTGTATATTTGTCACGTCAGAGAACTGAAGTAAATTACTGAAAGCAATAGAGTCTTAGAACTTACTGTGAAGAAAGTGGCTTTACTGTAGTTCTTCACAGAGGTAACGAGGAGTAGCGACAAGTCCTGAAAAAATCGAAGAGAGAATTGCAATATAGGTTAGAACTCTTGAGCAACTACAAATAATAGAACAAGATAAAACCATACTTACCACAGAAATAAGTCGTCGAACAGTAGCTAAGTACAGAGAATAAAATACCACCACGAAAAGAGAAGAAAGCATTTAACACACAGATGAATAATTACCAATAGGAAAAGACCTCAAACTCAGTAAGTAGAATACCAAATTAAAATAGATAACATCTAGTTTAATAGGAAGCAGAAGTTCTTAACAGATAAATGTAACTATATTACAGGTGTGCAAAAAAGAAAGAAAAAGAAGCTGTGAATTAAGGCAGATAAAAAGGAAGATAAAAATAGGAAAGTAAGTAAGAAGCTCAGAGAGAAAGATTTATATGAGGCAGATAAACCTTGGGTTCTAGCTATTTCCTTTTAATTGCAGACGAAGAATATAGTGAAGGAAATAAAAGCACACACAGAAAAGAAATAGAAGAGAAGCAGAGTTCTGAAATTGGCATGGTAAGGAAATAAGGCAATAGGGGTTAAGAGATAAGAGAGGTTAAGAACTAAAAGTTTGCGATAACAATAACTCTTGTCTACAGGTTATCTCTTCAGCAAAAGAAGTCTGCTGGATGGACTCCTGAAGGAAGCCGCAGAACAGTCTCTTCTCTCTTTTGTTATTTTATCCACTTTCCCCCTTCCCCCTAGATAGCCACTCTAGAGACTTGTCACACTAAGCTCTGGATTGCTGACGGGGTGGATTTGGGAATTAGCATCTCTGTTCCTGTGTAAGTTTGAGTACCGTAATTAGAGTCTGACAACAACAATGTATACTAAGAGGAGGAATAATTCCTAATCCTAAAATATATTCCAAATAATGAAAACAGTCTTTCTATTTTGAAATATAGAGCTGAGAATTCCACAGAACACATTATATTTAATAATAATCAGAGAAAATTTCAGGGGCCAAAAAAGAACATAATAACTTATATTAGAGAATAGGAGAGCAAAAGTAACAGCATGAGTAAAAGGCATAGAGGAAAAAAAGACATAAAGGAAAAAAGGGGGGGGGAAAGAAAAATAACTCACCACTAAATCATGACGAGGACCAAGATAGTATCTTCCTGAAAGTTCACCAATGTTTTATACTGGAAAACAAAATTCCATACAATCAGATCTATGGTGAAAACACAATGATAGAAAACATTGAGTCAGAGAGTAAATCTACAACTTAAATCCAAACAGGAACAATCCTAAAATAAAAATATATATATATCTATCAAACTTCGTGTAACTTACAATGTCTCAACAGCACTAGACTGATGTTAGTACAAATAGTATCCTGTAGGTTCTTATCGCAAATGTTCCACAGTCCAAGACGCCATACACAGCAATAAAGGGAGTGTTTCGATTTATAATTGTCCCAATTTTCTGTAAAGGAAAAAAGATATATCTTTGTATGTGTGAATAAGCATACCCAAAAACTTAAACAATAGGTGAGTATTATTTTACCCAACCAAACACAGAAAAAGATTTTTTATTTTTTATATAAAAGGTTGTGTCCTCCCTGACAATAGACAACACGAATGAGAAGCTAATCTCATACGGGAAATAGGAATGGCCAAAACTACGGCCTAGACCAATATTTAAATGGCATAGGAGATTCTACCTAACTATTGATAAAGAACCTACATCAACACGAGGCGTCTGCAACAGCATTCGCACACCTCGACCAAGACCTACTGAAATGTAGACGGAATGATCATGTAAACCAGATGGATGTTTTTTAAAGGAAACAACTTCAGTGTACAGCACGCCTATAAGTTAACACTAATGCCAACTAAGTAGGAACGTGGCTGCATACAGATATCAGGGACTGTAAACACCATCTCCGTCCCCCCGCATCCCAAGCCGTCACTCCAATCGACAATGCGCAAAACAAGTAATCAATACACATCAATGAGTGAGAGAAGAGCCCAACTATAATGTATGAGCGGGCAGGTCAATATCTCGACACTTAACGCAATCTGATAGTTGCGATCCATTACCCTTTCCAGGAGACTAGGTGAGAAACCTGACCTAGGTTCCCGCGAGATTTAAATAGCGCGCGTAAAAGGTCAAGGTTGGAGCACCTGTGTGGGAAGTTTCCATAGCAACCTTCATCAACAATCTTTCCTCTCTCATTACCGCAGCCATATTCCAATGTCCTGAGTTACCACTATATATACATGGAAAGGTTAATAATAATAGATAAAATCTCGATCCAACCGCTTGCACAAGAAGGCTCCAATGTTATCTAATTACAGACAACAAACGAGCAACATAAAGAACACGGGGCCATTCATCGTCGTAATACAAGCCGATATCAACGTTCCTTATTATCGCTACGGTGGCGGCCATCTTTACAGAGTGCACGCTTCCTGGTATATTAAAACCAAGTAAAAAACGATTGTAACTATTGATCAGCATGCCAAATTCGCGGAAAAATATTTTAGCATGTTTACCATCACCATCGCAAGATTCACGTTTTTTTTTATATGGAATCAACAAGTACCTTCTGAAAAGAAAATTATATACATCGGTCAGTATTATGTTAATATCAATCTTAGGTGTCCAAAAGCAAGACGAAACATGCACAAATATAAGCACATATATTAAGCAATGCCATTATGAGTAAAAATGTAAAAATTATATAAACAAAGAATACAAACTATATCAAGACGTCTCAATCTCATGTTAAACAATAACAACATTACTAATCCAGTATAACAACATTAATTCTCGAAGGAAACAATAATTTTGATACAACATATGTAGGGTATCTCATTCGTAATCCTGCTAACTTAAAGCAGGACGGGCCAATGGAAGCCACATTAATTTGGTCAAGATCTAAGCCAACTCATATATAATAACTTTGATCCTCAAACCGTGAGAAATACTACTAACAACAGTATCCAAATGACAAGTCAAAAACCAGAGAAAGCCATTTCTGATGGGAGACACAAGGAAAGCAACGAAATTAGAGATAATTATCACTAAAGCATCCAATTGTTAGAACTGGACAAGGTCACTCATGAACCATAGATACAACAATGTGAGAAAATATATATATAAGTGAGAGAATCAATAGGAAACCGCATGGTGTAGACAAGGTCTAAATCAACATCCATATAATAACTTCAATCCTCAACGCGTGAGAAGTGCTAATGACAACAGTCCCCAAATAACATATCAAGAACCAGATACAGCCCTTTCTGATGTGGGACTCAATGAAACAGTAAGATTAAATCTTTCAAAGTACAGAAAGCGAATGAGTATAAGATTGTAAAGATATAAGCAGAGAAACAGAGAACAACTGAACCAACATGGGTAAGAACCAAACACAGTTATGTGCATGTTTCCTTCATACAGCCAAATTAGTATATCCCACTATAATTGTGGAAAGCAAGCCACTTAATTAAGACATGAACAGTAATGGAAGAGTACCAGGCTGATAATATTACACAAAAAAATGCATTTCGTCATCACTATTGTATCCCAGTTCCACACTACGTAATCTACAGATCCACCCTGCCTCATTCCTTCTAAGGGCCAATTCCCAATTGCCCCCCCCCCCCTTGGGCTAATGGGTATGTGATCTATTCCCAAGAACCACGGTTCCTCTTCAGTAGTATGATTTTCCTGCATGTGGTAGGTGAGTGGATATCTGGGATCACCGTTACGACGAGCTCGTACATGTTCCTGCATTCTTATTTTCAATGCTCTTTTAGTGCTGCCCACATTGTCTTGTCACGGGGCAGCCTAACACATATGTTATGTATTTAGAGTCGCAATTGATTAAATGATTTATAGAGTATCTGTGTTTGGTATTAAAACAAAAAGTTTTTGTTTTAATTTTACCAAGTTTGCAAACATTACACTGATTACATGTGTAAAAGTCAATCATCTTGGATGTAAGCCAAGTTTGTGGTTTCGAAGTGGTGACATAGCTTGGACAAAGAATATTACGTAAGTTTTGTCCTCTTCTATATGTAACCTTTGGTTTTATTGGTATGATATCCTTAAGGCCTGGTATCTCCACCAAAAGGTGCCAATGTTTTCTTAAGATATTGTATACCTTATTGCTTCGGTCATCAAATTGTGTACCAAAAGCAATCAGAGTTTTTTGAGACCAGCTATCTGACTTCATTGTTAAGGTATCTTGTCTGGGGATTTTCAATACTTTCATGTGAGCTTTTTTCAAAACAGTTTCCGGATATCCTCTATCTCGGAACCGTTTCCGTGTTTCTCCTATGTTCTGGACAAAGGTCTCCTCCATGCTACAATTTCGACGCATGCGAACCATCTCCCCATAGGGGATGTTGGAAATGACATGTTGAGGGTGTGAGCTTTGATAGTGCAATGTACTGTTACAGGCAGTGCTCTTCCTATGAGTACGGCTATGTATCTGATTATCATGGATAAAAAAGTAATATCCAAGAAATCAATTTCCTGCTGACTGTAGCTGATGGTGAATCTCAGGTTAAAGGGATTATCATTAATATAGGCATGATACTCCATAAGTTTGGGAGTAGGTCCATCACACAACATAATTACATTGTCGATGTACCTACCCCAAAAAATCACATGCTCCATCCAACTGGCCGCATGACGGCCCCAGGCATGCTCCCGCTCAAACCAGCCCATAAAGAGCCCGGCGTAAGCGGGAGCAAACCTGGAACCCATCGCCGTACCCTGTATTTGATGGAACCACACTGAATCATGCAGAAATAAATTTTTGGACAAGATGATGTCAGTCATTTCAAGTAACACCTCATTGTGTGAGTAATGGTCAGCCGTCCTTTGTCCCAAGAAGGATTGTAAAGCTTTCACCCCAAACTCCTTCTTAATGCAAGTATATAAACTGGCGACGTCCAACGTCACAAAGACAAGGGACTCTGACCACTTGAATCCCTCAAATATCCCCAAGATGTCTTTTATGTCTTAAATATATGCAGGTAAATTTTGCACCAGTGGCTGAATATAAAGATCCACATAATCGGAAAGTTTTTCCGTAGGTGAGTTTACTCCAGAAATGATAGGACGGCCTGGTGGAAACTGGCCGCTCTTGTGTATTTTGGGAAGGATGTAGATACAAGGGAAAGTTGGTTCCAAGACTGTTAAGTATCTGCATTCTTCCTCACTTAGGAGACCAACTTCACACCATTCAACTAGTCTCATATTTATATGTGTATTGAGAGCCTTAATAGGATTTGTCAGCAATTTAGTATAGCAAGATGTATCAGCCAATTGACGGTCTAGTTCCTTCATATATCCTTCCTTTTCCATAATAACGACATTTCCCCCTATGTCAGCCTCACGTATGACAATAGTAGAATCTGATTTAAGATTTTTTAGGGCTGCATTTTCCATAGGGGTTAGCTTGGATTTTCTCTGATGGGAAGGAATGGGATGTTCCAATAAGTGGCAAAAGCCTTGAGTAACTCTTTTTTTTAAAACATCTATGTTGGGATGTGTATCAACAGGGATGAATTTCGACTTTGGTTTCAAACCACTATTAACAGACACATCTTCCATAATCTCTAGTTCACTTCTGACAAGCTCAATATTTATAGATGTTTCAAATTCAACAGACATCATGCTTTGAATCACATTTATTTCATGAACAGTGTGTATTGGATGCACATTTTCAATACAAGGTCTATCACAGAAAGAGGGATTCCGTACAAAATGATCCTTGAGTTTCAACAATCGAGTAAATTTAAACAGATCAACAAATAAATCAACATCCCCACTCACTTGGTTAGGGCAAAATCCAAGTCCCTTACTCAGTACAGATATCTCATCATTAGAAAGTGTCCTAGCTGACAAGTTGACAATCATTAATTCCCTATCTACACTACCTCCTTTGTCCTCCAAGTTTGTTAATTCTCTGTTTTCTTTGATCTGGTCATTCTGCCCACTGGTTCCGGTTTAGATTTTTTGTTGTTGTTTCTGTTTGAAATCCTGCCGTCTCCTCCCACCCCTTCTGACTTTTGATCTTTTGCTACTGTTCTTGCGCCTAATCTGAGTCTTTCCATTTCCAATAAAAAATTGTTATTAGGCCTGTTTTCAATTTCTAATGCTCCCACTGAATCCTCTGTAGTAACAGAGCTATCCACAGATGACAGTGAATTTATGCTACTAGATGAAGTCAATTCCAGGGTATCTTCCCTTGGTCTTTTACCCTCACCTGGAATCTTAACATTGTCATACTTATGGGAGAAAGTATATACTCTCCCATCCTTATAATCCTTGTCATCTCTTCTAATTTTCTTTACCTTCTTGTCCCTCAGATATGTTTGATATCCCTCAAGTATCTCATCCAGTATTGCATAATTTTTCTTTAATGTTTCCTTTAAGTCAGAATTTTCTATTTCCTTCTCCAATTCCTCAATTTCCTGTTGTAGTTGTAAGCCCCTTTTCTCTGTATTCTTAATCAAAATGTGCATCATATTAACAGAGGCATTTCAAAGGTTTCCCTCCCAATCCTCCAATTGTTCCTTATCCAAGTCCTCAAACGTTGGAAAGATTAAAATACGCAAGCCCCGTGGTATTTATTTTCTCATTTTCAATATATTTTTCTAGGGTGGTTCCATCCCACCATCTGGACATTTCATGTTTTTTCAATTTTTCCAATCTTTGAAACTTTACTTTCAAACCCTCTACTCTAGGAGCATTGCCATCTATACCTCTTTAACTTACGCTTGCTGCAAAGAGGTCCTGGGCTAACTCCTGACGTCTGTCTTTAAAACCAGGCATGGCTCAACTCTACCCGTTATATAAAGGAGTAAGCTTATTACCATCAATTGTCTGGAGTAGGTTAGTGCTAAGGAAGGGTAAACAAATTTGGAACAACAAAAACAGTGGAACCTTCTATTGACCAGCACCTAACCTGTTATTACTCCCACAGTACAAACCCTATTATTTGAGGTTAATTCGTGTGCACACTCAATGGCACCCACTGTTACAATGCCTATTCCCTAAGGAATCAAAGTATATAACATCAAGAAGAGGTGCACCACACGAGAAACTTGAAATCACAAAGTTCATTTCCAGTTATGGATTTTCTTCAAAAATCGTTTCTTTTATTCATTTCGTTTTCATTTTTTTGAAGAACATGGCATTCAGTTCCTATAAATCTACAGATAGACCAGCCGACACGTTTCGACCTGATACAGGACTTCTTCAGGGCTGTTAATTACAAACAAGAAAGAACATACATAAAAATAGCATACATAGAAATGAACATAGAGATATATACACACCAAACAGACAGGACAACAATGTATACTAAGAGGAGGAATAATTCCTAATCCTAAAATATATTCCAAATAATGACAACAGTCTTTCTATTTTGAAATATAGAGCTGAGCATTCCACAGAACACATTATATTTAATAATAATGAGAGAAAATTTCAGGGGCCAAAAAAGAACATAATAACTTATATTAGAGAATAGGAGAGCAAAAGTAACAGCACGAGAAAAAGGCATAGAGGAAAAAAAGACATAAAGGAAAAAAGGGGGGGAAAGAAAAATAACCCACCACTAAATCATGACGAGAACCAAGATAGTATCTTCCTGAAAGTTCACCAATGTTTTATACTGGAAAACAAAATTCCATCCAATCAGATCTATGGTGAAAACACAATGATAGAAAACATTGAGTCCGAGAGTAAATCTACAACTTAAATCCAAACAGGAACAATCCTAAAATAAAAATATATATATATCTATCAAACTTCGTGTAACTTACAGTGTCTCAACAGCACTAGACTGATGTTAGTACAAATAGTATCCTGTAGGTTCTTATCGCAAATGTTCTACAGTCCAAGACGCCATACACAGCAATAAAGGGAGTGTTTCAATTTATAACTGTCCCAATTTTCTGTAAAGGAAAAAAGATATATCTTTGTATGTGAGAATAAGCATACCCAAAAACTTAAACAATAGGTGAGTATTATTTTACCCAACCAGACACAGAAAAAGATTTTTTATTTTTTATATAAAAGGTCGTGTCCTCCCTGACAATAGACAACACGAATGAGAAGCTAATCTCATACGGACAATAGGAATGGCCAAAACTACGGCCTAGACCAATATTTAAATGGCATAGGAGAGTCTACCTAACTATTGATAAAGAACCTACATCAACACGAGGCGTCTACAACAGCATTCGCACACCTCGACCAAGACCTACTGAAATGTAGACGGAATGATCATGTAAACCAGATGGATGTGTTTTTAAAGGAAACAACTTCAGTGTACAGCACGCCTATAAGTTAACACTAATGCCAACTAAGTAGGAACGTGGCTGCATACAGATATCAGGGACTGTAAACACCATCTCCGTCCCCCCGCATCCCAAGCCGTCACTCCAATCGACAATGCGCATAACAAGTAATCAATACACATCAATGAGTGAGAGAAGAGCCCAACTATAATGTATGAGCGGGCCGGTCAATATCTCGACACTTACCGCAATCTGATAGTTGCGATCCAATACCCTTTCCAGGAGACGACGTAGTGGTTCAACGCCCAGGTGAGAAACCTGACCTAGGTTCCCGCGAGATTTAAATAGCGCGCGTAAAAGGTCAAGGTTGGAACACCTGTGTGGGAAGTTTCCATAGCAACCTTCATCAACAATCTTTCCTCTCTCATTACCGCAGCCATATTCCAATGTCCTGAGTTACCACTATATATACATGGAAAGGTTAATAATAATAGATACAATCTCGATCCAACCGCTTGCACAAGAAGGCTCCAATGTTATCTAATTACAGACAACAAACGAGCAATATAAAGAACACGGGGCTATTCATCGTCGTAAAACAAGCCGATATCAACGTTCCTTATTATCGCTACGGTGGCGGCCATCTTTACAGAGTGCACGCTTCCTGGTATATCAAAACCAAGTAAAAAACGATTGTAACTATTGATCAGCATGCCAAATTTGCGGAAAAATATTTTAGCATGTTTACCATCACCATCGCAAGATTCACAATTTTTTGTATATGGAATCAACAAGTACCTTCTGAAAAGAAAATTATATACATCGGTCAGTATTATGTTAATATCAATCTTAGGTGTCCAAAAGCAAGACGAAACATGCACAAATATAAGCACATATATTAAGCAATGCCATTATGAGTAAAAATGTAAAAATTATATAAACAAAGAATACAAACTATATCAAGACGTCTCAATCTCATGCTAAACAATAACAACATTACTAATCCAGTATAACAACATTAATTCTCGAAGGAAACAATAATTTTGATACAACATATGTAGGGTATCTCATTCGTAATCCTGCTAACTTAAAGCAGGACGGGCCAATGGAAGCCACATTAATTTGGTCAAGATCTAAGCCAACACATATATAATAACTTTGATCCTCAAACCGTGAGAAATACTACTAACAACAGTATCCAAATGACAAGTCAAAAACCAGAGAAAGCCATTTCTGATGTGAGACTCAAGGAAAGCAACGAAATTAGAGATAATTATCACTAAAGCATCCAATTGTTAGAACTAGACAAGGTCACTCATGAACCATAGATACAACAATGTGAGAAAATATATATATAAGTGAGAGAATCAATAGGAAACCGCATGGTGTAGACAAGGTCTAAATCAACATCCATATAATAACTTCAATCCTCAACGCGTGAGAAGTGCTAATGACAACAGTCCCCAAATAACATATCAAGAACCAGATACAGCCCTTTCTGATGTGGCACTCAATGAAACAGTAAGATTAAATCTTTCAAAGTACAGAAAGCGAATGAGTATAAGATTGTAAAGATATAAGCAGAGAAACAGAGAACAACTGAACCAACATGGGTAAGAAACAAACACAGTTATGTGCATGTTTCCTTCATACAGCCACATTAGTATATCCCACTATAATTGTGGAAAGCAAGCCACTTAATTAAGACATGAACAGTAATGGAAGAGTACCAGGCTGATAATATTACAAAAAATAATGCATTTCGTCATCACTATTGTATCCCAGTTCCACACTGCGTAATCTACAGATCCACCCTGCCTCATTCCTTCTAAGGGCCAATTCCCGATTGCCCACCCTTGGGCTAATGGGTATGTGATCTATTCCCATGAACCACGGTTCCTCTTCAGTAGTATGATTTTCCTGCATGTGGCAGGTGAGTGGATATCTGAGATCACCATTACGACGAGCTCGTACATGTTCCTGCATTCTTATTTTCAATGCTCTTTTAGTGCTGCCCACATAGATCTTGTCACAGGGGCAGCCTAACACATATGTTATGTATTTAGAGTTGCAATTGATTAAATGATTTATAGAGTATCTGCGTTTGGTATTAAAACAAAAAGTTTTTTTTTATTTTTACCAAGTTTGCAAACATTACACTGATTACATGTGTAAAAGCCAATCATCTTGGATGTAAGCCAAGTTTGTGGTTTCGAAGTGGTGACATAGCTTGGACAAAGAATATTACGTAAGTTTTGTCCTCTTCTATATGTAACCTTTGGTTTTATTGGTATGATATCCTTAAGGCCTGGTATCTCCACCAAAAGGTGCCAATGTTTTCTTAAGATATTGTATACCTTATTGCTTCGGTCATCAAATTGTGTACCAAAAGCAATCAGAGTTTTTTGAGACCTGCTATCTGACTTGATTGTTAAGGTATCTTGTCTGGGGATTTTCAATACTTTCATGTGAGCTTTTTTCAAAACAGTTTCCGGATATCCTCTATCTCGGAACCGTTTCCGTGTTTCTCCTATGTTCCGGACAAAGGTCTCCTCCATGCTACAATTTTGACGCATGCGAACCATCTCCCCATAGGGGATGTTGGAAATGACATGTTGAGGGTGTGAGCTTTGATAGTGCAATGTACTGTTACAGGCAGTGCTCTTCCTATGAGTACGGCTATGTATCTGATTATCATGGGTAAATAAGTAATATCCAAGAAATCAATTTCCTGCTGACTGTAGCTGATGGTAAATCTCAGGTTAAAGGGATTATCATTAAGATAGGCATGATACTCCATAAGTTTGGGAGTAGGTCCATCACACAACATAATTACATTGTCGATGTACCTACCCCAAAAAATCACATGCTCCATCCAACTGGCCGCATGACGGCCCCAGGCATGCTCCCGCTCAAACCAGCCCATAAAGAGCCCCGCGTAAGCGGGAGCAAACCTGGAACCCATCGCTGTACCCTGTATTTGATGGAACCACACTGAATCATGCAGAAAGAAATTTTTGGACAAGATGATGTCAGTCATTTCAAGTAACACTTCATTGTGTGAGTAATGGTCAGCCGTCCTTTGTCCCAAGAAGGATTGTAAAGCTTTCACCCCAAACTCCTTCTTAATGCAAGTATATAAACTGGCGACGTCCATCGTCACAAAGACAAGGGACTCTGACCACTTGAATCCCTCAAATATCCCCAAGATGTCTTTTGTGTCTTTAATATATGCAGGTAAATTTTGCACCAGTGGCTGAATATAAAGATCCACATAATCGGAAAGGTTTTCCATAGGTGAGTTTACTCCAGAAATGATAGGACGGCCTGGTGGAAACTGGCCGTTCTTGTGTATTTTGTGAAGGATGTAGATACAAGGGAAAGTTGGTTCCAAGACTGTTAAGTATCTGCATTCTTCCTCACTTAGGAGACCAACTTCACACCATTCAACTAGTCTCATATTTATATGTGTATTGAGGGCCTTAATAGGATTTGTCAGCAATTTAGTATAGCAAGATGTATCAGCCAATTGACGGTCTAGTTCCTTCATATATCCTTCCTTTTCCATAATAACGACATTTCCCCCTATGTCAGCCTCACGTATGACAATAGTAGAATCTGATTTAAGATTTTTTAGGGCTGCATTTTCCATAGGGGTTAGCTTGGATTTCCTCTGATGGGAAGGAATGGGATGTTCCAATAAGTGGCAAAAGCCTTGAGTAACTCTTTTTTTAAAAACATCTATGTTGGCATGTGTACCAACAGGGATGAATTTCGACTTTGGTTTCAAACCACTATTAACAGACACATCTTCCATAATCTCTAGTTCATTTCTGACAAGCTTAATATTTATAGATGTTTCAAATTCAACAGACATCATGCTTTGAATCACATTTATTTCATGAACAGTGTGTGTTGGATGCACATTTTCAATACAAGGTCTATCACAGAAAGAGGGATTCCGTACAAAATGATTCTTGAGTTTCAACAATCGAGCAAATTTAAACAGATCAACAAATAAATCAACATCCCCACTCACTTGGTTAGGGCAAAATCCAAGTCCCTTACTCAGTACAGATATCTCATCATTAGAAAGTGTCCTAGCTGACAAGTTGACAATCATTAATTCCCTATCTACACTACCTCCTTTGTCCTCCAAGTTTGTTAATTCTCTGTTTTCTTTGATCTGGTCATTCTGCCCACTGGTTCCGGTTTTGTTTTTTTGTTGTTGTTTCTGTTTGAAATCCTGCCGTCTCCTCCCACCCCTTCTGACTTTTGATCTTTTGCTACTGTTCTTGCGCCTAATCTGAGTCTTTCCATTTCCTATAAAAAATTGTTATTAGGCCTGTTTTCAATTTCTGTTGCTCCCACTGAATCCTCTGTAGTAACAGAGCTATCCACAGATGACAGTGAATTTATGCTACTAGATGAAGTCAATTCCAGGGTATCTTCCCTTGGTCTTTTACCCTCACCTGGAATCTTAACATTGTCATACTTATGGGAGAAAGTATATACTCTCCCATCCTTATAATCCTTGTCATCTCTTCTAATTTTCTTTACCTTCTTGTCCATCAGATATGTTTGATATCCCTCAAGTATCTCATCCAGTATTGCATAATTTTTCTTTAATGTTTCCTTTAAGTCAGAATTTGCTATTTCCTTCTCCAATTCCTCAATTTCTTGTTGTAGTCGTAAGCCCCTTTTCTCTGTATTCTTAATCAAAATGTGCATCATATTAACAGAGGCATTTCAAAGGTTTCCCTCCCAATCCTCCAATTGTTCCTTATCCAAGTCCTCAAACGTTGGAAAGATTAAAATACGCAAGCCCCGTGGTATTTTCTCATTTTCAATATATTTTTCTAGGGTGGTTCCATCCCAACATCTGGACATTTCATGTTTTTTCAATTTTTCCAATCTTTGAAACTTTACTTTCAAACCCTCTACTCTAGGAGCATTGCCATCTATACCTCTTTAACTTACGCTTGCTGCAAAGAGGTCCTGGGCTAACTCCTGACGTCTGTCTTTAAAACCAGGCATGGCTCAACTCTACCCGTTATATAAAGGAGTAAGCTTATTACCATCAATTGTCTGGAGTAGGTTAGTGCTAAGGAAGGGTAAACAAATTTGGAACAACAAAAACAGTGGAACCTTCTATTGACCAGCACCTAACCTGTTATTACTCCCACAGTACAAACCCTATTATTTGAGGTTAATTCATGTGCACACTCAATGGCACCCACTGTTACAATGCCTATTCCCTAAGGAATCAAAGTATATAACATCAAGAAGAGGTGCACCACACGAGAAACTTGAAAGCACAAAGTTCATTTCCAGTTATGGAATTTCTTCAAAAATCGTTTCTTTTATTCATTTCGTTTTCATTTTTTTGAAGAACATGGCATTCAGTTCCTATAAATCTACAGATAGACCAGTCGACACGTTTCGACCTGATACAGGACTTCTTCAGGGCTGTTAATTACAAACAAGAAAGAACATACATAAAAATAGCATACATATAAATGAACATATATATATATACACACCAAACAGACAGGACAACAATGTATACTAAGAGGAGGAATAATTCCTAATCCTAAAGTATATTCCAAATAATGACAACAGTCTTTCTATTTTGAAATATAGAGCTGAGCATTCCACAGAACACATTATATTTAATAATAATCAGAGAAAATTTCAGGGGCCAAAAAAGAGCATAACTTACATTAGAGAATAGGAGAGCAAAAGTAACAGCACGAGAAAAAGGCATAGAGGAAAAAAAGACATAAAGGAAAAAGGGGGGGGGGGGGGAAGAAAAATAACCCACCACTAAATAATGACGAGAACCAAGATAGTATCTTCCTGAAAGTTCACCAATGTTTTATACTGGAAAACAAAATTCCATCCAATCAGATCTATGGTGAAAACACAATGGTAGAAAACATTGAGTCAGAGAGTAAATCTACAATTTAATCCACACAGGAACAATCCTAAAGCAAATATATATATATCTATCAAACTTCGTGTAACTTACAATGTCTCAACAGCACTAGACTGATGTTAGTACAAATAGTATCCTGTAGGTTCTTATCGCAAATGTTCCACAGTCCAAGACGCCATACACAGCAATAAAGGGAGTGTTTCGATTTATAACTGTCCCAATTTTCTGTAAAGGAAAAAAGATATATCTTTGTATGTGAGAATAAGCATACCCAAAAACCTAAACAATAGGTGAGTATTATTTTACCCAACCAGACACAGAAAAAGATTTTTTATTTTTTATATAAAAGGTCGTGTCCTCCCTGACAATAGACAACACGAATGAGAAGCTAATCTCATACGGGCAATAGGAATGGCCAAAACTACGGCCTAGACCAATATTTAAATAGCATAGGAGATTCTACCTAACTATTGATAAAGAACCTACATCAACACAAGGCGTCTACAACAGCATTCGCACACCTCGACCAAGACCTACTGAAATGTAGACGGAATGATCATGTAAACCAGATGGATGTTTTTTAAAAGGAAACAACTTCAGTGTACAGCACGCCTATAAGTTAACACTAATGCCAACTAAGTTGGAACGTGGTTGCATACAGATATCAGGGACTGAAAACACCAACTCCGTCCCCCCCGCATCCCAAGCCGTCACTCCAATCGACAATGCGCACAACAAGTAATCACTACACATCGATGAGTGAGAGAACAGCCCAACTATAATTTATGAGCGGACAGGTCTATATCTCGACACTTACCGCAATCTGATAGTTGCGATCCAATACCCTTTCCAGTAGACGACGTAGTGGTCCAACCCCCAGGCGAGAAACCTGACCTAGAGAATTAACATGCACAAAAGCTTTTGGTGTAGTGATATTTTATTGCACAAACTATGCTTATGTGCAGTTTCCAAAGAAAAAAAAAAGGATTTCATATTTTGACGTGCTTATGTGAAGAAATTATCTATAATTAGGTCCCTCCATGCTGTTCCTGCAGCAGAAGCTGTGGTGTGTGCAGCATCTGCATCGTCTTCCTGGTCATCCTCAGGATTGTCCAGTTCATCTGGCACTTAAAGCCATGGCGCATTTGTGCGGACACATTTGTTGTGCAAGACGCAACATGCCAGGATTCTTTTGCACACCAGTTCTGGACTGTACGGCAGTCTGCTGCCTGATATGTCGAAGCACCTGAACCTTGACTTAAGCACGTCAAAGGTCCTTTGGACAATGAACCTCGTGCATCCAAGGGCTACATTGTACTGTCTCTGTGCCTTTGTGTCTGTGGCTCTGAGAGGTGTCATCAACCATGGAGAGAGTACATATCCTTGATCACCTGAGACATATAATGGAGAGATGTGTCCATTAGTATTTGTGCCTGCTGTGTTTGCAGAGTTTCTATTTTGGAGTGTCTGATTGGTGCTACTTTGGAAATTCATGTTTGTCATGTGTAGCTTCAGAAAATTGACCAGCATCATTGCAAATTATATTGTCAATACTTGACATCCTACAAATCACCATGGTGGCATTGTCTGGATCCTGTGTATTGCCCTCATGTTGTGACTGTCAGGATGTCTGTTTAACATGTAAATAGATTCCAGTTTGTTTACAGTCCCATACTGATTGCACATACTGATCCTCTCATGTACACACATTTAATGGGGTGCACCATTGGCACGTGTGCCTACTGACACATCCCCTTAACTTTTTGCCGATTACTATTTTCGGACATAATCTATATGCCTCATTGTGAGTGATTGTGCTGAGGGTGGCTGTGAGAGAGATTCCTTGCGTGTTAAACATTGAAGTTGTAGGTTCATTACATCCATCTTGCCCCAAAGGTGGGTCAGTGTTTGAGTGACAGTGGCACTTCTACCTGGTGCAATGTACTCACTGAGACATGTGATGACAACTTACATATGCATTGATGTCCTTGTGCATGAATTGACTTTGACTCTGCATGTATGCATGTTTGAGTAATACCCATCAATATTTCAGTGTATGTCGGGTAACATTTAGCACACATTTTGATTTCAGCTTTTGTGCATCATATTGCTGAACCTCACCAGGGTAGTCATATGCATGTTATAATTGACTAAGGTAGAGGAGCACTTCACCTAAGCTGCAAGGGTAGAGAGGTATTTCCGGGTGAGGATACATTCTCCCAAATGAAATACTATTCACCAGAGGTATCCCATATTGCGAAAACACAAATACGTGTATTCGTGTTGCTCCTATTGATCCTGGGGGATGTAATTTCTACTCGGTTTCATAGATTAAATCATCTGGGATGTGAATCTCCCTTCTGGTAAAAGTAACGTCTGGTTCAGCATCAAGATGCTGTACCGAATGTTACTTTTACCAGAAGGGTGAACCGCACGTTCCTTTTATCAGAACGGAGATACATATCCCACATGATTTAATCTAAGAAACCGAGTAGAAACTAGATCCCCTAGGATCAAGAGAGCAACACGTTTGTGTTTTCGTTGTATACCGTCTTGCTTTTATAATTCGATTGGATCTCACACTTGAAACCTCAAACTTAAATAAAGATTTTAAAGTACATCAGAGCCCTGAAGAAGTCCGTATGAGGATGAAACGCATTGGCGATTTTGAATTTTAAGACATTGAAAATAAAGAATTAAGAATCTTTCATAACTACAATCAAAAACTTACCAGCGTTTCTCTTATTTCTGTTTGGGAAGATCTTTACTTTATGTTGAGCTTTTAAAATGTGGGGATTACTAACAAGTTCCACCTACATGATATATAATCCAGAGTGCTGGGCCACCCCTTGTTTGACATATAAAAATAATTACAAGTAAACACAAAACTGTGCCATTTACCTTGCCTGTCGACCGCTCTTCTTCCAGCACTGCTACTCCTGGCTTCTGCTGCTGAGTCGAGGGGGCAGGTACAGGGGGGTGTCGTGTGTGTCTGGGACACAGCAATGCTGGAAGGCATAAAGGGGTGCTGTACAAAAGTGAAAGCGGGGTATGGCGCACTGTTATAACATAACAAATGGATGTTTTCGTAAAGTAGTTTGTAGCCAGCTACGCAGAAGAATAAAATAGAGCGACCGCCATTTTACATATTAATTGGAGTCTACACACTACAGCAAAAGTGAAAGCATTCATGGTACACTGGATGTTGCACAAAAGCATGTTGTGCCTTCAGTATGAGAAATGAACTAAAGAAAATAGTGCCTACAGACAAAGTAAGAGGTACCCTGTAACAACCGAAGTAAAAGGGCCAGTATCCCTGGGAAGTTACAAATGAAGTCAAGGCAGTACTAAGGAGGGACTAACAAGCCTATTAACCAATCAAAAGCCTGCATTTATGAAGGACAAAAACAGAAGCCTATGACAAATATGGGCAGAGAGTGGGCAAGGCTTCTATTCCATACTCCAGTACAGCAAGTCTTGCAGAGCAGCGCATGCATGCTGATTCTAGGCTCTACCTAAAAATAGAGAATATTTTAATGAAGAAAATGACACGAAAATGACAAAGTCCAATAAGGGGAAGCAGAGACATGAATTTTTAAAGTTAACAATAAAAATAGTGCAAATCGCTAAACTGCGGGCAACTGCTCACGCCAGAGCGCCCAGAGAGGGAGTTTAGCATCGATGTAATCCAGCATCTAGATGGAGTCTCGGTGAAACCACTGATTTAGGAGGGAATCCTTCTAGCAGGAGAAGTTAGAGTTTTCACACATCGGAGGTATTAGGTGAGGATTGGAACCTCTCCAAATATGGTGTTAAGGGAGCTGCGTGATGGAGCTGAAACAGCCTCGGAATCTAAGGATTTTGATGGTGAGCACCAAACATAATGGGAGCTATGGCAAAGCCAGGGTCCCCAGCAGTACACCTGTGGCAGATTGACTATCAGGTTGGTCCTTGTCTGTAAATGATTCTCCAGGCAAACAGTTTGCAGAAAGTTTCTAAGTGCCAGGTTTTAGGGTTTAGGCAAGAGGAGTACACTCTGACACCATCCAAGGGTTCCTGGACCTCGTGGACAGTTACCTGGGTGTCTGGACTCACTCCAACAGAAGCTACCAGCAGTGTCCATGGCAGGTCCCTCCAAAGTCTATTTTTTGCAGCTTTTGTATCACTGTAGCCTAACAGGAGCTTAATCAACTGACCCTGGAGTCCACTTCTTTGTCCTGGATACAAATAGTAGCAGGTCTGGCTCTTAGGCTTCTACTCACAGGTCTCAACATCAAGTGTGGTTCTTCTTCTGTCGTCCACAGATCCAGTCATGTTCTGGGTGTTCAAGGGGGCCACATTTGTACTTGTCACTAGCCTGTGGTTGGCGGTGATGCCTGCCCAACCCATAACCAACAGGAAAAAGGTTCCTTCTCCAGTGCAGAGCTCATGTGCCCATCCTAGAGGTGTGGCCACTGAAGTTAGCAGCCCTTCCTCTGTGGTCATGCTGTAAATGGGTTCAGGGGCTGCTCCCCTCCCACTGGAATTGGAGCCTGGTTGGCTAAGAAGGCAAAAGTATATCAGGTCCAGGTGTGATCTACATCTTCTAGTGACAAGTTAGGCAACGTTTGAAGTTAATTACGTTCCTGGGCACAGCCCAGATGATTATCCTGTCAGAGGAACAAAATACCTTCCCACACCTAAGGCCTTTATCTCAGCTCTGGCAGCCATTTCACACCTTATCAAGGAGCTATCCAGCTCCTGGATCACAACTGGAAGCATAGGCAAGTGGCTCCTAGGGGCTTTAGGCAGGTTAAAAGTGACATTTTAATGGTATCTTTTATAAAAACATTTGTTACACATTTGACCTTACCAATGAACTGAAATTGTAATAAATATTTTGAAAAGTCCTAGAATCAATTTTTTATCTGATTCTTGGGTGGTGATAAATGTATTAATAGTTCCCAATGTTTTCCTATGAAACTGCTCACCATACTACAGTGAAAATAGATTTTAGAGCACTATCATTGTAAGGACGTGTTTAACTTCAAACCTTTACATGTCCTAGTTTTAAGTATCACCTAGTTTGGTGATGAGTATGTCGGTTTCTTTGAAGTAATCCTTTCTTCTAGTACAATTGCGACGCAATCGCAAAAATTGCCCATATGGTAAGTTGTCCCTAAGGTTCCTAGGGTGATGGGAATTGTACTGTAGCAGGGTGTTTCTGTCTGTAGGTTTTTTATATAGGTTCCGCGCCCCCCCCCCCTTTTTTATTTATTTATATGTTTCAATTTTGAATAAACACCGCGTTTTAGGTTTCTCTCGCCACAGTTGTAGTAGATGCAAGATTCCAAACCATGTTTTGCAACAATGAGAGGCGTGTCCGCTTCCCGCACGTACACGCCTCATGAGATTACGTCAAATAGCGAATCTCACCACCCACTCGCTGTCATTAGTTGCTGAGTAACTGAAGGACGTGGACGTCTTTCCAGATAACACTAAGTAAGCTTCTCGACCAATTTACTTTGGTAACTCCCTTTCGTGATCTGTCTAGCGAGCGCGTAATTTTACTACTTCACTGTTAAACGATCTATGCGATTCGTTCTGTGAGTTGTTCGGCTCTCCATCAATGTTAAAAGATTGTAGAAACATCGTTGGGCATTTCAGAATCGAAGCGATCTGTTTTTCTGTTTTTCGTGCACGCAATCTCTATCGATGTCAAAATATCTTTGTGACAATTTTTTAATCGTCAAATTATCGCGGCCTCACCCCTTTTTGTGTGTAATATATATTTTTCATTGGTTCCTCTACCGTTTTAAATATAACTTATGCGTGCACATGGAAATAACCCCTTTCCTCACGGGCGATATATTTAGTATGTTTCCCTTTGGATGTACCACCACGTGTATGTCCTTTCCCACGGGTGACTAATTAATGATTCCCCTGTTTTCTCGGCCATGCGCATTGTTCACAGTTAATTATACATCAGCCTCTCCAAGTGGCTTAAACTATGCCTTTCCCTTTACAGTTTGTGACGATCGTTACGACGGCACCCCCTTTCCCATTGGAGCAAATAACTTTCAAGGTACGTGTTTTTCCCTTGCACCACATGACACCGAGTAGATCTACAGGGAAGCTTTTGTGTTATTCCAATCTCCCTTATCTGTTACAGAACAGACGACCTAGAGAGGTGTCGGCTGACATCTCCTTAAATGTGATACCAGGAATTCAAATCATAAATTTCCTGGATACCAGGTGAGCAGTTTGCCACTGAATGCAATTTTTAGTTTATCTTAAGTTATATAACACACACATAGTTCTGATTAAATTTTTTGCACTGACAGGCTGCCATTCCCCCCTTTTTTGTCCTGATGAAGACCCGCTTTAGATGCTTACAAACCTGCACTACTTCATAGGGTCGAAACGTCTACGTTGCCTGTTCAACTTGTCCACGCAACCCCACAATTAGAATACGGAATATTATATCCTGTTGTGGTTTATACTTTTGACTTTGGACTTTCTTTGTAAAACTGCATCCATCATTGTAAATATGTGTTATATATGTGAATCTGTGGTCAAACACTATGTCACTAAGCACGACTAGCCACTAATTGTCTCACGGTCCTTGTGTTTTATTGTTGGTTAGTCCTGTAAATATTTTGCTAAATATCTGGTTGATTCATATAACAGAGTAAAAAGGAATTCATTTTCAAAATCTCTTAAATCGGTATATGTGTGTGTTTTTGTATCTTTTATTGAATGATTATTGAAAATTGATCATATGTATTAAGTACGTTTCAAACTAAGGTTACGTGACTCCCAACAGAACCATTGTTTTTGTTCCGCTTATACACCCAGGTTCTGAGGGTTACTGGGTTACCCCATTATCTTTAATGGCAGTACACTAGTGGCTTTAAATGTACCTGCCCTAGGTACATTTGGCAGCACATAGTATGGATTTAGTCAATTTCTACATTTTTAGAAGTCAAAACAGACTTTAGAAGTCAGGCACTGGGGCCTGGTTAGCAGAGTATCAGTGCACAAGGACAAAAAACCTGCAGCATCAGTCCAGAAAATGGGGATAATCATGTAAAAATAGCCATTTGTTTACAGTTTTAATAAGCTGTCCACTAGTATCAAGTATTCTTCATCCTTTCACCATTGTCAAAAGCAAATATGCTGTGATGATGTTTTTACTGAGTGCAATATGACATCATCTATTTGAATTTTATGTTAAAAGGACACATTGATCATGGCTAATTCAGTTGCTATATCAGACATGGTTTGCCACAGTTCTGGTTAATTGAAATGGTCAAAGCTGTAGGTGGGGTCATAAAGGATAGCTTTAAGGTGCCCCAGTGTCTCTGATGTATTTCACAACTATTAGATAAAGATGAAGGGCTTGATTTACGTCTTGGCGGATGGGTTACTCCATCACAACGCTGACGGATGTGCCATCCGCTGAAATATAAATCCCATAGGATAAAACTGTGATTTATATTTCAGCTGACAGGATATCTGTCACCGTTGTGATGGAGTAACCCATCCTCCAAGATATAAGTCAGGCCCTAAGTCACTGATCTACAGTGGTAAATCCATGTGCCAAACCATGATGAAAGTGACAGTGGCAAAGCAGTAGTATGAGGGCTAGTATGTCAGTCAGCGTAAGTATTTGCTAAATGATCAATGCTTGTTACAAAGGCACTTACCACTGGTAAACACATACCTTTAACTTTGGAAGGCTGGTTCTCTGGATGGCACTTGTAAGAGGAGAAGTAGAGAAGTGGAATTGTGGGGTGTTATGTGTTCCATGAACACAAGTATGTGGAGAGGGGTAACATGTCCTGTGATTGTTACCTACACAGACCCCACCTCATGCCTCCAGACCGCCCTTGCCAAACTGTGGGAGCTGAACCTGCTTTGAAGTTGGCAGAAGGTGCTGGTGGCCTGGGCACTGGTGGTTGAGCTGGCTGCTGGGGCCCGAGCACAGACAGAGGGTCAGCAGCGAGGAGCAGTGGCTGAATTTTATAAGCACCCTCAGTGAGCAGCTGTTGAGTACAGGGGAGAAAGGGAAAGGGGGCACACACCATGGGGCATCTACCTCTTTTCACACATCAAAAACACTGATATGTCTATGTATGTGTATGAATGAGCTGTACTCTCTGGCATGACTGTTGATGCACCAATATACACTATAATAATGAGCAGCTCATCTTCCTGATCATGCATTGAAAGGTGGATCTCACCAAATAAATATGGTATTTGTGATGAACATCTAGGAATTAGTTTAATTTATGCTGCTATTCACAAACATTATATTGTTATCCTATAACGGAAGTGTGTCTAGTTGCATCTCTAGAACTGGAATTTTATGAAGGAGAGCACATTGGCTATAATTAAAGCTAGTGGAGTCAAACTTTGAATCCAGCCTTTTGAGTATTTATATCTATATACGTATATTTAGATATGTACACAAAAATATCAAGCTGTGAAATAAACTGGTTCACGATAGTGAGGATAGACAGACAATTTCAATGGCAACACTAATGTGTGTACCTCTACATCTCAATAGAACATCACTTTAGCATATAGTTTCCTTCTTAGTAATGCCAAGAAGCTGCATGACCACTATTCTTTACACCATTTCCATAAAAAAGAAAATGGTAGATGTTTATAGCTTCATATAGGGTGGTGGCTGATATCCTGGCAGGAATTCCCCTCCTGGAAGAAGTGTAAATATGGCATTTACCTCCATTCTTATGACTTTCTAGACTGTGGGTTTGGAAGGAATGGAGAAAGGGATCCCCTTTGAAAATCAAAAAGGGTCTCATTGGAGAGGGATTGCTGATGACTTGTTCTTCCTGAGCACTGCAAGTTCGGGAGAGAAGAAGTATGAAGGGCAGGGCTCCAGTTTTAATTGCTCATGTGAGGACTTTCTAGGCAGGACCTTTCTTTTTCTATGCCTGATTAAAGATACAGGAAGTCTGAATGATAGCCAGATGCAGCATCCCACACTTTATTTTGCCTATGTTGTGGGTGCTTCCGACTGAAGACAGCTAAGTGCTACCTGCCCTGACAGATATTACTTTTACACAAATTCACTAAAACAGAATGCTATCCTTCATTCTACCCTGATCATCAATTGGAAATAGGAAGCATATAAAAAATAAAAACAATTAAAGTACAGCCAAACAAAAGCAAAAAAAAAAAAAAAATGTACTGCATTAGTGTTTTATGGTTTCCTTCCATTGGTTTTATTTACCCAGTGGGTGTTGGTGATGCAGTTTTATTTTACAGTTTTTGCAGGCTATCTTAGCAAGCATCTACAATATTCCTAAAAACCCTGCATGAAAAACAAACCTTGACTTAAAATTTCTTATTGTTGAATCTCCTTTTTCAGATGAACTTCTGTATCCTTTCGGTCCTCTGTGTGCCTTCTGTTTCTAAGCACAACTTACTCTAACTCACATGCATATTTACCTTTATCCCTATTATTGTACTTCTGCAAAGTGTACACATTTATTTCAGGGATCACAACCTCTCCTTTAAAAGTCATACCCCTGCACCCTATCAATAGCTAATCTCCTGTAGCTCATTTAGTAATGCCACCAACCAATTAATGAAATTGTAATATATCCTCATTTCCCACTAAATGTCACACCTGATTTCCTACTAATATAATTACCACATAAGAACTGTGGTTAAGACATAGGAAGGCTCTGATAGAGCACAAGACTAATCCCAATAACCAACATTAACTACAAAAACACCAACTTTGCGACCTGGAGCAGCGTGCTGCCCAACGTAAAGCACACCAAGGCCTGGTCATGGGTGATAAGTACTATAGAACAACCCAATATATGACTCACACTAAAACTAATTTCACAACACTCAGCATTCAGACACTCAATTGTGGTTCATACAGGCTGCCTAATAATTCAGTTTCTTGCTTGACACTCTTAGATTCACATAAGACAAAACTGCTCAGTGTCATATTTGTTACCCAATAGTGTACTATTCCACAGCAATAAACCATCCATTAACAACAGAACAGGCATGGAATTACTGAAGAGAATTGTCACACACTGCTGGCCAATGAGGACTCTAATTTAGTTAACCCCTACATGTCTCGACATGTTATACACTACTGCCCCTTCTTAGCATCTCAATGACAATCAGAAAATTATCCATACTTCTCACTCTACTATGCCTGCTCAGCACCATACACTTTAAACAAAATATGTCAGAATGGACAACCTAGTGCAGAAACCAGCTAAGTGGATTATGAACATAAAAAATACCAAAAAGGGATCTGCAGACCTGCTTAAATCTTCCAGCTTACTAAAAACCATAGACTGCATGGCTATCTCCCATACTTCTTAATCAATCACACTACTAAGTGCTGTGTCCCATAACCACTGTTCCCTGTAAGGTGTGTGAGCGCTTGCACCGCTGTCCCCCCGAGTTCACAGTGCCACGTGGGAAGCGCACACACACAACATATCCTGAGAGAGCATTTGCATGGCCGCTTTTAAATTGCGAGTGGTGCAAAAAACTGAAATGTCCTTGTCGCTTGTCACCAATGACCACCTCTCAGCCTTCAGGACTAAATGAAGGGTCGGTCAGACAGTAGAGAATACAAACCAATAACTGTTTTAATCATATACACTCAGAGTGGAGCCCCATCTGCCCAGTCTCTAGGAGTGCTGCAGAGGGAACTGAAATCAACATTATGTACGTTTCATAACCAGGCGAAAACACGCCCACAGTGGAATTTTCCAGGTAGGTGCAGTGAAACAGCGAAATACAGAAAAAACGGTTTCAGCGCTCATATCTTACACAAAGAAACATAGCCCAAGGTTGTTCCATCCGGAGCCCACCACCAGACAAGGGGAAAAGGGCCTCTGGCTAATGAGAAAGTTATGTGCTTACATGAACAAGTGAAGAACCAAAACTCAGAGAGCAGCATTTCTTGGAATTGAACTAGATCAGTTTCAAACAGCCTAAAATGGTGCAGTGCATGTTCAGTTAAATGGAGCACTGCGTAAGCATAAACCATTTCTATTTTAACAGACTCTCCTTTTAGCGTGAGGTAAAACATTTTCTAACAGCAACAAGAGCAAATAAAACTACAAACAGTAATATAAAATCGCATTAATAAACAGTTATGAGCACTCCGTATTATCAACATCAGGAAGTGAAACAGTGAGGAGGGAGGAATTCTTGGTAATTCCTTCATTGATATTCATCAGATCCTCAATATCCTTTAGAATCATTATAGCACTATTGGTGTCATGAATTGATATCTTCTTTCTAGGGGTGAGAATAGTGGTCTAATAAGAGCAGCAGAAAGGAAGACACTGAATAAGAGCACAGCAAAGCACCAATATCTCAATCACATAAATCAATTTTTCAATAATCCAGCCCCAACTGCCATAGAGAGACCAACTCCAGTTCCCACTTTCCATTCCTTTGACATTTTCTAGGATATCTAAAATGTGTTTGGCAATATTCTTTCCCATATTTTTAATCCAGACAACGCGCTGATCGCCGACTACAGCACATACATCACCACTCTGAGCTAGAATAAAATCAACGGCATATCTGGTCTGTTCCGAATATATTCGCATACTCGCCAACCCTCATTTCATGCAAAGCTCCTACTGTGGTATTAAATAAAATGTGCAGCTTATACCCAAAATATTCTCTAGCCTTCTCATCCCTGGGCATAGAGGTACCGCCCAAGTGAAAATAGAAGAGTTGATGTATCCGAAACAAATCCCATTACTATAATTATTGACCTCTATATCAGTCACTCCCTCACAGAATTCTTTCGTAAAAGTCCTTTTAACCCATCCGATGTTAGGCTTAGCATATTTACAAGGTACACCCAAAGGCAATACCATTCCAAGAGCTACATCATCTGTACCATTGTGGACATTAGAATACGTCCCATTAGACAGAAAGAAAAACCCTGGGTGTGTATAAATCGCCCCTCATAATCTACCGCTGCATACCTGGAAATAATTCCAAAAGTACTTGGATCCTCATCATTCACCAAGGGGATAGTATTTTTGTCCAGCACTAGTCCTGAACAATTTATATACAGTGAAGAATCAGTGCTAACCACAATGGGGCAACACGCAGGATAATAGCCGACATCTCTAGTAACTATCAATTCCTTGTAATGCCAACCCACCAGTGTAACATTCTGTTTTTCCATATAGAAATTGTTGCAATATGTATTGTTATCACAACCTGAGTAACCCGTTCCTTGTGGCTTTCTATGGTATAGACATTGTCCCAGATAAGCAAAACCAAACACATTTTTCACTTCTGTAAATTGAGGTGGTCGAGTATAAGTATAGTTTACCTGAGACAATTGCAGTCCACAAACTAGTAACAGATTGGGTGGGGTAGCAAGCTGTCCCTTCTCCATAGAACCTTTTATGTGTCTCCAAGAATACATTACTTAGTGCTGTTCTTTTGTTTCTTTTCGGGGAGATAACCTTACCCTTGCTGCGTAAAGGTACACTTGGATCATTTTCCAAAACTTATGATACCCCACACAATATTATTATTAGCAAAACCAATAGAACAACACATAATATTTTCTTTCTCCGTGGCCACATCATATTATGCTGTGCAACAAGAACCATTGGCTGCTTTTCCTCAGAAACCTTTCTACCAAAGGGATGCATATTGAATTGCAAAGAGATATGAATGCAAAGAAATTGTACAAGTTCCCAGTGTCCATCAGAGCCTCACTGGTACAGGCTGCCATCGTCCATCAATAAGTGGGCGCTCTTGAGCACCAGCAGTGAAACTTGCTCTGTCCTAAGCTCTTTTAATCTATCTCACGTCGATAAAGATTGTATACCTACATGGTATACTTCTGTTCTCCCTAGTTAATGTTGAGATGATAAGGGCAAAATGAATACAAAATTCTCCACGGATTTCCATTAATTCCGTTGGTACTGAACTCAGTACTATCTATCTAGCGCAGTCCATCCCTAATCTTTCCTATTCTTGGATTCAGTATCCCTCAGCTGAGGGCGCAAATTGTACCTGGTAGCCCAGGCACCGTGTGATCAATAAACAAAGGTACCTGAATAACTTGACTTTCTGGGAGAACAGCCTCATTCAAAACATCATTGTTCTCCTTATCAGTCTGCCTCCAGTTCAGCTGGGTGTCACTGAAGGGAACAAACCTGGGAACCTGCTCACACTTGGCATTGCCAATGGCCTCTTTGACCCACTGGTCATATGGCAACGGCAAGAGAATCCTTCTGCAGTGAGTGGGGTAGATCCAGTTCTTTCGACAAACAACCTTTACAGCCGTCCGTGCCACCAACAGAACCTGCTCAGGACCCTTCAAGCGTGGCTCCAAACTTTTCTCCTGCTGGAAGTTTCAGATGAGAATAAAATGTCTAGGCTTAATTTCATGGTCGGGACCCTCTGGCACATAAGGTAGGGACTCTGGCACCTGTTGGTGAATAGAACTTAAACTTTATGTTAACTGGACAAGATAATCAAGCAACACAGGTTACTCAATATCAGAATATTTACGAGGACGTGGGGCGCCCCACATATTTGCCGGGCGTACGAACACGACCTCAAAAGGTGACAATCCTGTTCTAGAATGAGGTGTAGTTCTTGTTGAGAGAATATCTAACGGCAGAGCATCTGGCCATTTCAACCCTGTTGTCTCCTGAATTTTTGCCAATTTCAGTTTGAGACTAGTACCATTGTACTTCACACCCAAGCCCGCTGACTGTGGATGATTAACTGCATGAAATTTCTGTTTAACGTGCAAACCCTCACAAATCAATTTCATGACTTTCTCATTTAAATGACTTCCATTGTCACTCCAGATAATTCGGGGCAAGCCAAAACGAGAAAAGTACTCTTTAAGGAGTACCTTCGCAGTAGCAATGGGCGTATTATCTTTAGTGGGGTAGGCCTCAACCCATTTACTAAACGCACATACAACCACCAAAACATACTTAATATTATTGCATCTCTCTAATTCGATGTAGTCCATTTGAAGGACTTCAAAAGAAAAAGTAAGTGGTGCAAAATTACCAGCCGGTGTAGGAGTACCCTTCCCTGGTTTATTCATCATACTGGCCATACAATATTTCACCAAATGTGCAGCTGTCTTAGAGATATTATCATTATGCCATACAGGGGCTAACAATTTACAAATGCCTTTTGCACTAATGTGAGCTGGGCCATGTGCCATAGTAACCACAGGAAGAACATATGCATCGGGCAACATCCATTTCTGTTGACCTCATTTATCAATCCAACACCCTTCTTCATTCAACTGTGCTGTACTCCCTGCCATTTTGCTAATTATTCTATTGTGGCATCACTTTGTATCTCCTTTGAACTCTCAAGGGTATTTTCAAACATAACAACCTAGCAAACCCACCTAGCTGGACCTGCAACAAACACGTTTAATTTTACTTTGGCCGCTTCCTTAGCTATCTGGGCTGCAAAAGCATTTCCGCTGCGTACGTCATCTGTAACCTTTCTATGGCGCTTTACTTGATTATTGCCATATAGCGTTAAGGCAGGCAAAGGCCGCAATATAAGGTGCCCATGCTGAATCTTAGTACCATGGGTGGAAAAAAAACCTCTTTCTTCCCAAAATGATGCCCAACCCCGAATGCGTACTGACTGTCAGTATAAATATTGACAACCAACCCTTCATTGAATTTGCAAGCTCCAATAAGGGCAGCAAGCTCAGCAGCATGAGCCGACTGATAGGGGACTTGTGATGTCTCTTCCACGTCCTCAATGTAGTGATAGCATAAGCTGCAGTGGTGGTGCCACCTGAAAATTTAAAACAAGAGCCATCAACATATAATTCTCCTTGAGGGTCAGATAAGGGAACATCAGTCAAGTCTACCCATCCTTACATCTCTTCTTCCGTCCGAAAAATACAGTCATGTTTGTTGACTGCATCATTCTCAGAAGGGAGAGGTAGTAACGTGGCTGGATTCAGAGTGACACATCTTTTGAACGTAATATGCTTAGCAAACAATGTCAATTCATAGCCAGTAAGCCGTATACTGGTGAGGTGCTGTGTCTTCGTCTTATTCAAAAGTGTATCTACAGCATGGGGTACCATAACTGTGAAGTCAGTATCAAGTACAAGTACAGCCATTTGCTTGATTGAAGTGGCTACAGACGCGACCGCTCTCAGGCAGCTCGGAAGGGCCCTAGCAACAGGGTCAAGCACAGCAGAAAAACATGCACAAGGCCTCTGTTTATCCCCAAAATTCTTTGTTAGGACAGATAGTGCGCATCCAGCCATCTTGTGAGCAAAAAAACGATGGATTTAGGGCCAGATCTCTGTACTGGGGTGAATGTATGACATTGTTCTGCATTCTGTCCATCATTTGTTGTTTTTGCATTTGTCACCCTGAGTGAGACGGGGAATGCTCAGACGTGAGTCCCGTGCTCTCCATGACACTGGAATCAAGCTATCCTGGCTGAAGAGGGGTGAAACCCCGAAACCGGTCCTAGGATGATTGGTTCCAGTCCAGGGAGGACCTGGCTTGTCAGTTCGGGCTGGACTGTTCCCATGAGGCACAGGGTCAAGAATGATTTGCACAATGCTGGGTTTGAACTGGAATGGCATGGTGAGCAAAACAACGATGGATTTATGCCCAGATCTCTGTACTGGGGTGAATGTATGACATTGTTCTGCATTCTGTCCATCAACTGTTGTTTTTGCATTTGTCACCCCGAGTGGGACAGGTATGCTCAGATGTGAGTCCCGTGCTCTCCATGCCACTGGAATCAAGCTATCCTGGCTGAAGAGGGGTGAAACCCCGAAACCGGTCCTAGGATGCTTGGTTCCAGTCCAGGGAGGACCTGGCTTGGCAGTTTGGGCTGTACTGTTCCCAAGAGGCACAGGGTCAAGACTGATTTACATAAGACTGGGTTCAAACTGGAATGGCATGGTGAGCAAAAAAACGATGGATTTAGGCCTAGATCTCTGTACTGGAGTGAATGTATGACATTGTTCTGCATTCTGTCCATCAACTGTTGTTTTTGCATTTGTCAGCCCGAGTGGGACGGGTATGCTCAGACGTGAGTCCCGTGCTTTCCATGCCACTGGAATCAAGCTATCCTGGCTGAAGAGGGGTGAAACCCCGAAACCGGTCCTAGGATTCTTGGTTCCATTCCAGGGTGGACATGGATTGGCAGTTCTGGCTGGACTGTTCCCATGAGGTACAGGGTCAAGACTGATTTGCATAATGCTGGGTTCGAAATGGAATGGCATGGTGAGCAAAAACACGATGGATTTAGGCCCAGATCTCTGTACTGGGGTGAATGTATGACATTGTTCTGCATTCTGTCCATCAACTGTTGTTTTTGCATTTGTCACCCTGAGTGGGACGGGTATGCTCAGACATGAGTCCCGTGCTCTCCATGCCACTGGAATCAAGCTATCCTGGCTGAAAAGGGGTGAAACCCTAAAACCGGTCCTAGGATGCTTGGTTCCAGTCCAGGGTGGACATGGCTTGGCAGTTCAGGCTGGACTGTTCCCATGAGGTACAGGGTCAAGACTGATTTGAATAATGCTGGGTTCGAACTGGAATGGCATGGTGAGCAAAAAAACGATGGATTTAGGCCCAGATCTCTGTACTGGGGTGAATGTATGACATTGTTCTGCATTCTGTCCATCAACTGTTGTTTTTGCATTTGTCAACCCGAGTGGGACGGGTATGCTCAGACATAAGTCCCGTGCTCTCCATGCCACTGGAATCAAGCTATCCTGGTTGAAGAGGGGTAAAACCCCGAAACCGGTCCTAGGATGCTTGGTTGCAGTCCAGGGAGGACCTGGCTTGGCAGTTCGGGCTGGACTGTTCCCATGAGGCACAGGGTCAAGTCTGATTTGTATAAGGCTGGGTTCGAACTGGAATGGCATGGTGAGGAAAAAAACGATGGATTTAGGCCCAGATCTCTGTACTGGGGTGAATGTATGACATTGTTCTGCATTCTGTCCATCAACTGTTGTTTTTGCATTTGTCACCCCGACTGGGACGGGGAATGCTCAGACCTGAGTCCTGTGCTCTCCATGCCACTGGAATCAAGCTATCCTGGCTGAAGAGGGGTGAAACCCCGAAACCGGTCCTAGGATGCTTGATTCCAGTCCAGGGAGGACCTGGCTTGGCAGTTCGGGCTGGACTGTTCCCATGAGGCACAGAGTGAAGACTGATTTGCATAATGCTGGGTTCGAACTGGAATGGCATGGTGAGCAAAAAAACAATGGATTTAGGCCCAGATCTCTGTACTCAGATGAATGTATGACATTGTTCTGCATTCTGTCCATCAACTGTTGTTTTTGCATTTGTCACCCCGAGTGGGACAGGTATGCTCAGATGTGAGTCCCGTGCTCTCCATGCCACTGGAATCAAGCTATCCTGGCTGAAGAGGGGTGAACCCCCGAAACCGGTCCTAGGATGCTTGGTTCCAGTCCAGGGTGGGCATGGCTTGGCAGTTCGGGCTGGATTGTTCCCATGAGGTACAGGGTCAAGACTAATTTGAATAATGCTGGGTTCGAACTGGAATGGCATTGTGAGCAAAAAAACGATGGATTTAGGCCTAGATCTCTGTACTGGGGTGAATGTTTGACATTGTTCTGCATTCTGTCCATCAACTGTTGTTTTTGCATTTGTCACCCCGAGTGGGACGGGTATGCTCAGACGTGAGTCCCGTGCTCTCCATGCCACTGGAATCAAGCTATCCTGGCTGAAGAGGGGTGAAACCCCGAAACCGGTTCTAGGATGCTTGGTTCCAGTCAAGGGTGGCATGGCTTGGCAGTTCGGGCTGGATTGTTCCCATGAGGTACAGGATCAAGACTAATTTGAATAATGCTGGGTTCGAACTGAAATGGCATGGTGAGCAAAAAAACGATGGATTTAGGCCCAGATCTCTGTATTGGGGTGAATGTATGACAATGTTCTGCATTCTGTCCATCAACTGTTGTTTTTATATTCATCACCCCGAGTGGGACGGGTATACTCAGTCGTTAGTCCTGTGCTCTACATGCCACTGGAATCAAGCTATCCTGGCTGAAGAGGAGTCAAACACCGAAACCAGTCCTAGGATGCTTGGTTGCAGTCCAGGGAGGACCGGGCTTGGCATTTCGGGCTGGACTGTTCCCATGAGGCACAGGGTCAAGACTGATTTGCATAAGGCCGGGATCGAACTGGAATGGCATGGTGAGGAAGAAAACAATGGATTTAGGCCCAGATCTCTGTACTGGGGTGGATGTATGACATTGTTCTGCATTCTGTCCATCAACTGTTGTTTTTGCATTTGTCACCCCGAGTGGGACGGGTATGCTCAGACGTGAGTCCCGTGCTCTCCATGCCAATGGAATCAAGCTATCCTGGTTGAAGAGGGGTTAAAACCCGAAACAGGTCCTAGGATGCTTGGTTCCAGTCCAGGGAGGACCTGGCTTGGCAGTTTGGGTTTGACTGTTCCCATGAGGCACAGGGTCAAGACTGATTTGCATAAGCCTGGGTTCAAACTGGAATGGCATGTTGACCAAAAAAACGATTGATTTAGGCCTAGATCTCTGTACTGGGGTGAATGTATGACATTGTTCTGCATTCTGTCCATCAACTGTTGTTTTTGCATTTGTCACCCCGAGTGGGACGGGGAACGCTCAGACGTGAGTACTCTGCTCTCCATGCCACTGGAATCAAGCTATCCTGGCTGAAGAGGGGTGAAACCCTGAAACCGTTCCTAGGATGCTTGGTTCCAGTCCAGGGAGGACCTGGCTTGGCAGTTCGGGCTGGACTGTTCCCATGAGGCACAGGGTGAAGACTGATTTGCATAATGCTGGGTTCAAACTGGAATGGCATGGTGAACAAAAAAACGATGGATTTAGGCCCAGATCTCTTTACTCAGGTGAATGTATGACATTGTTCTGCATTCTGTCCACCAACTGTTGTTTTTGCATTTGTCACCCTGAGTGGGACGGGTATGCTCAGACATGAGTCTCGTGCTCTCCATGCCACTGGAATCAAGCTATCCTGGCTGAAGAGGGGTGAAACCCCGAAACCGGTCCTAGGATGCTTGGTTGCAGTCCAGGGAGGACCTGGCTTGGCAGTTCGGGCTGGACTGTTCCCATGAGGCACAGGGTCAAGACTGATTTGCATAAGGCTGGGTTCGAACCGGAATGGCATGGTGAGGAAAAAAACTATGGATTTAGGCCCAGATCTCTGTACTGGGGTGAATGTATGACATTGTTCTGCATTCTGTCCATCAACTGTTGTTTTTGCATTTGTCACCCCGAGTGGGACGGGGAATGCTCAGACGTGAGTCCTGTGCTCTCCATGCCACTGGAATCAATCTATCCTGGCTGAAGTGGGGTAAAACCCCGAAACCGGTGCTAGGATGCTTGGTTCCAGTCCAGGGAGGACCTGGCTTGGCAGTTCGGGCTGGACTGTTCCCATGCGGCACAGAGTGAAGACTGATTTGCATAATGCTGGGTTCGAACTGGAATGGCATGGTGAGCAACAAAACGATGGATTTAGGCCCAGATCTCTGTACTCAGATGAATGTATGACTTTGTTCTGCATTCTGTCCATCAACTGTTGTTTTTGCATTTGTCACCCCGAGTGGGACAGGTATGCTCAGATGTGAGTCCCGTGCTCTCCATGCCACTGGAATCGAGCTATCCTGGCTGAAGAGGGGTGAAACTCCGAACCGGTCCTAGGATGCTTGGTTCCAGTCCAGGGTGGACATGGTTTGGCAGTTCTGGCTCGACTGTTCCCATGAGGTACAGGGTCAAGACTGATTTGCATAATGCAGGGTTCGAACTGGAATGACATGGTGAGCAAAAACACGATGGATTTAGGCCCAGATCTCTGTACTGGGGTGAATGTATGACATTGTTCTGCATTCTGTCCATCAACTGTTGTTTTTGCATTTGTCACCCCGAGTGGGACGGGTATGCTCAGACGTAAGTCCTGTGCTCTCCATGCCACTGGAATCAAGCTATCCTGGCTGCAGAGGGGTGAAACCCCGAAACCGGTCCTAGGATGCTTGGTTCCAGTCCAGGGAGGACCGGGTTTGGCAGTTCGGGCTGGACTGTTCCCATGAGGCACAGAGTGAAGACTGATTTGCATAATGCTGGGTTCGAACTGGAATGGCATGGTGAGCAAAAAAACGATGGATTTAGGCCCATATCTCTGTACTCAGATGAATGTATGACATTGTTCTGCATTCTGTCCATCAACTGTTGTTTTTGCATTTGTCACCCCGAGTGGGAGAGGTATGCTCAGATGTGAGTCCCGTGCTCTCCATGCCACTGGAATCAAGCTATCCTGGCTGAAGAGGGGTGTAACCCCGAAACCGGTCCTAGGATGCTTGGTTCCAGTCCAGGGAGGACCTGGCTTGGCAGTTCGGGCTGTACTGTTCCCATGAGGCACAGGGTCAAGACTGATTTATATAAGACTGGGTTCAAACTGGAATGGCACGGTGAGCAAAAAAACAATGGATTTAGGCCTAGATCTCTGTACTGGGGTGAATGTATGACATTGTTCTGCATTCTGTCCATCAACTGTTGTTTTTTCATTTGTCACCCCGAGTGGGACGGGTATGCTCAGACGTGAGTCCCGTGCTTTCCATGCCACTGGAATCAAGCTATCCTGGCTGAAGAGGGGTGAAACCCCAAATCCGGTCCGAGGATGCTTGGTTCCAGTCCAGGGTGGACATGGCTTGGCAGTTGAGGCTGGACTGTTCCCATGAGGTACAGGGTCAAGACTGATTTGAATAATGCTGGGTTCGAACTGGAATGGCATCGTGAGCAAAAAAACGATGGATTTAGACCCAGATCTCTGTACTGGGGTGAATGTATGACATTGTTCTGTATTCTGTCCATCAACTGTTGTTTTTGCACTTGTCACCCCGAGTGGGACGGGTATTCTCAGACATGAGTCCCGTGCTCTCCATGCCACTGGAATCAAGCTATCCTGGCTGAAGAGGGGTGAAACCCCGAAACCGGTCCTAGGATGCTTGGTTGCAGTCCAGGGAGGACCTGGCTTGGCAGTTCGGGCTGGACTGTTCCCATGAGGCACAGGGTCAAGACTGATTTGCATAAGGCTGGGTTCGAACCGGAATGGCATGGTGAGGAAAAAAACGATGGATTTAGGCCCAGATCTCTGTACTGGGGTGAATGTATGACATTGTTCTGCATTTTGTCCATCAACTGTTGTTTTTGCATTTGTCACCCCGAGTGGGACGGGGAATGCTCAGACGTGAGTCCTGTGCTCTCCATGCCACTGGAATCAAGCTATCCTGGCTGAAGTGGGGTGAAACCCCGAAACCGGTGCTAGGATGCTTGGTTCCAGTCCAGGGAGGACCTGGCTTGGCAGTTCGGGCTGGACTGTTCCCATGAGGCACAGAGTGAAGACTGATTTGCATAATGCTGGGTTCGAACTGGAATGGCATGGTGAGCAAAAAAACGATGGATTTAGGCCCAGATCTCTGTACTCAGATGAATGTATGACATTGTTCTGCATTCTGTCCATCAACTGTTGTTTTTGCATTTGTCACCCCGAGTGGGACAGGTATGCTCAGATGTGAGTCCCGTGCTCTCCATGCCACTGGAATCGAGCTATCCTGGCTGAAGAGGGGTGAAACCCCGAAACCGGTCCTAGAATGCTTGGTTGCAGTCCAGGGACGACTTGGCTTGGCAGTTCAGGCTGGACTGTTCCCATGAGGCACAGGGTCAAGACTGTTTTGCATAAGGCTGGGTTCGAACTGGAATGGCATGGTGAGCAAAAAAACGATGGATTTAGGCCCAGATCTCTGTACTGGGGTGAATGTATGACATTGTTCTGCATTCTGTCCATCAACTGTTGTTTTTGCATTTGTCACCCCGAGTGGGACAGGTATGCTCAGATGTGAGTCCCGTGCTCTCCATGCCACTGGAATCGAGCTATCCTGGCTGAAGAGAAGTGAAACCCCGAACCGGTCCTAGGATGCTTGGTTCCAGTCCAGGGTGGACATGGCTTGGCAGTTCTGGCTGGTCTGTTCCCATGAGGTACAGGGTCAAGACTGATTTGCATAATGCTGGGTTCGAACTAGAATGGCATGGTGAGCAAAAACACGATGGATTTAGGCCCAGATCTCTGTACTGGGGTGAATGTATGACATTGTTCTGCATTCTGTCCATGAACTGTTGTTTTTGCATTTGTCACCCCGAGTGGAACGGGTATGCTCAGACGTGAGTCCCGTGCTCTCCATGCCACTGGAATCAATCTATCCTGGCTGAAGAGGGGTGAAACCCCGAAACCGGTCCTAGGATGCTTGGTTCCAGTCCAGGGTGGACATGGCTTGGCAGTTCGGGCTGGACTGTTCCCATGAGGTACAGGGTCAAGACTGATTTGCATAATGCTGGGCTCGAACTGGAATGGCACGGTGAGCAAAAAATCGATGGATTTAGGCCCAGATCTCTGTACTGGGGTGAATGTATGACATTGTTATGCATTCTGTCCATCAACTGTTGTTTTTGCATTTGTCACCCCGAGTGGGAGAGGTATGCTCAGATGTGAGTCCCGTGCTCTCCATGCCACTGGAATCGAGCTATCCTGGCTGAAGAGGGGTGAAACCCCGAACCGGTCCTAGGATGCTTGGTTGCAGTCCAGGGACGACCTGGCTTGGCAGTTCGGGCTGGACTGTTCCCATGAGGCACAGGGTCAAGACTGATTTGCATAAGGCTGGGTTCGAACTGGAATGGCATGGTGAGCAAAAAAACGATGGATTTAGGCCCAGATCTCTGTACTGGGGTGAATGTATGACATTGTTCTGCATTCTGTCCATCAACTGTTGTTTTTGCACTTGTCACCCCGAGTGGGACGGGTATGCTCAGACATGAGTCCCGTGCTCTCCATGCCACTGGAATCAAGCTATCCTGGCTGAAGAGGGGTGAAACCCCGAAACCGGTCCTAGGATGCTTGGTTGCAGTCCAGGGAGGACCTGGCTTGGCAGTTCAGGCTGGACTGTTCCCATGAGGCACAGAGTGAAGACTGATTTGCATAATGCTGGGTTCGAACTGGAATGGCATGGTGAGCAAAAAAACGATGGATTTAGGCCCAGATCTCTGTACTCAGATGAATGTATGACATTGTTCTGCATTCTGTCCATCAACTGTTGTTTTTGCATTTGTCACCCCGAGTGGGACAGGTATGCTCAGATGTGAGTCCCGTGCTCTCCATGCCACTGGAATCGAGCTATCCTGGCTGAAGAGAAGTGAAACCCCGAACTGGTCCTAGGATGCTTGGTTCCAGTCCAGGGTGGACATGGCTTGGCAGTTCTGGCTGGACTGTTCCCATGAGGTACAGGGTCAAGACTGATTTGCATAATGCTGGGTTCGAACTGGAATGGCATGGTGAGCAAAAACACGATGGATTTAGGCCCAGATCTCTGTACTGGGGTGAATGTATGACATTGTTCTGCATTCTGTCCATCAACTGTTGTTTTTGCATTTGTCACCCCGAGTGGAACGGGTATGCTCAGACGTGAGTCCCGTGCTCTCCATGCCACTGGAATCAAGCTATCCTGGCTGAAGAGGGGTGAAACCCCGAAACCGGTCCTAGGATGCTTGGTTCCAGTCCAGGGTGGACATGGCTTGGCAGTTCGGGCTGGACTGTTCCCATGAGGTACAGGGTCAAGACTGATTTGCATAATGCTGGGCTCGAACTGGAATGGCACGGTGAGCAAAAAAACGATGGATTTAGGCCCAGATCTCTGTACTGGGGTGAATGTATGACATTGTTCTGCATTCTGTTCATCAACTGTTGTTTTTGCATTTGTCACCCCGAGTGGGAGAGGTATGCTCAGATGTGAGTCCCGTGCTCTCCATGCCACTGGAATCGAGCTATCCTGGCTGAAGAGGGGTGAAACCCCGAACCGGTCCTAGGATGCTTGGTTGCAGTCCAGGGACGACCTGGCTTGGCAGTTCGGGCTGGACTGTTCCCATGAGGCACAGGGTCAAGACTGATTTGCATAAGGCTGGGTTCGAACTGGAATGGCATGGTGAGGAAAAAAACGATGGATTTAGGCCCAGATCTCTGTACTGTGGTGAATGTATGACATTGTTCTGCATTCTGTCAATCAACTGTTGTTTTTGCATTTGTCACCCCGAGTGGGACGGGGAATGCTCAGACCTAAGTCCTGTGCTCTCCATGCCACTGGAATCAAGCTATCCTGGCTGAAGAGGGGTGAAACCCCGAAACCGGTCCTAGGATGCTTGGTTCCAGTCCAGGGAGGACCTGGCTTGGCAGTTCGGGCTGTACTGTTCCCATGAGGCACAGGGTCAAGACTGATTTATATAAGACTGGGTTCAAACTGGAATGGCACGGTGAGCAAAAAAACGATGGATTTAGGCCTAGATCTCTGTACTGGGGTGTATGTATGACATTGTTCTGCATTCTGTCCATCAACTGTTGTTTTTGCATTTGTCACCCCGAGTGGGACGGGTATGCTCAGACGTGAGTCCCGTGCTCTCCATGCCACTGGAATCAAGCTATCCTGGCTAAGGAGGGGTAAAACCCCGAAACCGGTCCTAGGATGCTTGGTTCCAGTCCAGGGTGGACATGGCTTGGCAGTTCGGGCTGGACTGTTCCCATGAGGTACAGGGTCAAGACTAATTGCATAATGCTGGGCTCGAACTGGAATGGCACAGTGAGCAAAAAAACGATGGATTTAGGCCCAGATCTCTGTACTGGGGTGAATGTATGACATTGTTCTGCATTCTGTCCATCAACTGTTGTTTTTGCATTTGTCACCCCGAGTGGGAGAGGTATGCTCAGATGTGAGTCCCGTGCTCTCCATGCCACTGGAATTGAGCTATCCTGGCTGAAGAGGGGTGAAACCCCGAACCGGTCCTAGGATGCTTGGTTGCAGTCCAGGGACGACCTGGCTTGGCAGTTCGGGCTGGACTGTTCCCATGAGGCACAGGGTCAAGACTGATTTGCATAAGGCTGGGTTCGAACTCGAATGGCATGGTGAGGAAAAAAACGATGGATTTAGGCCCAGATCTCTGTACTGAGGTGAATGTATGACATTGTTCTGCATTCTGTCAATCAACTGCTGTTTTTGCATTTGTCACCCCGAGTGGGACGGGGAATGCTCAGACCTGAGTCCTGTGCTCTCCATGCCACTGGAATCAAGCTATCCTGGCTGAAGAGGGGTGAAACCCCGAAACCGGTCCTAGGATGCTTGGTTCCAGTCCAGGGAGGACCTGGCTTGGCAGTTCGGGCTGGACTGTTCCCATGAGGCACAGAGTGAAGACTGATTTGCATAATGCTGGGTTTGTACTGGAATGGCATGGTGAGCAAAAAAACGATGGATTTAGGCCCAGATCTCTGTGCTGGGGTGAATGTATGACATTGTTCTGCATTCTGTCCATCAACTGTTGTTTTTGCATTTGTCACCCCGAGTGGGGCAGCTATGCTCAGATGTGAGTCCCGTGCTCTCCATGCCACTGGAATCAAGCTATCCTGGCTGAAGAGGGGTGAAACCCCAAACCGGTCCTAGGATGCTTGGTTGCAGTCCAGGGACGACCTGGCTTGGCAGTTCGGGCTGGACTGTTCCCATGAGGCACAGGGTCAAGACTGATCTGCATAACGCTGGGTTCGAACTGGAATGGCATGGTGAGGTAAAAAACGATGGATTTAGGCCCAGATCTCTGTACTGGGGTGAATGTATGACATTGTTCTGCATTCTGTCCATCAACTGTTGTTTTTGCATTTGTCACCCCGAGTGGGACAGCTATGCTCAGATGTGAGTCCCGTGCTCTCCATGCCACTGGAATCAAGCTATCGTGGCTGAAGAGGGGTGAAACTCCGAAACCGGTCCTAGGATGCTTGGTTCCAGTCCAGGGAGGACCTGGCTTGGCAGTTCGGGCTGTACTGTTCCCATGAGGCACAGGGTCAAGACTGATTTATATAAGACTGGGTTCAAACTGGAATGGCACGGTGAGCAAAAAAACGATGGATTTAGGCCTAGATCTCTGTACTGGGGTGAATGTATGACATTGTTCTGCATTCTGTCCATCAACTGTTGTTTTTGCATTTGTCACCCCGAGTGGGACGGGTATGCTCAGACGTGAGTCCCGTGCTCTCCATGCCACTAGAATCAAGCTATCCTGGCTGAAGAGGGGTGAAAGCCCGAAACCGGTTCTAGGATGCTTGGTTCCAGTCCAGTGTGGACATGGCGTGGCACTTCGGGCTGGACTGTTCCCATGAGGTACAGGGTGAAGACTGATTTGCATAATGCTGGGTTCGTACTGGAATGGCATGGTGAGCAAAAACACGATGGATTTAGGCCCAGATCTCTGTACTGGGGTGAATGTATGACATTGTTCTGCATTCTGTCCATCAACTGTTGTTTTTGCATTTGTCACCCCGAATGGAACGGGTATGCTCAGACGTGAGTCCCGTGCTCTCCATGCCACTGGAATCAAGCTATCCTGGCTGAAGAGGGGTGAAACCCCGAAACCGGTCCTAGGATGCTTGGTTCCAGTCCAGGGTGGACATGGCTTGGCAGTTCGGGCTGGACTGTTCCCATGAGGTACAGGGTCAAGACTGATTTGCATAATGCTGGGCTCGAACTGGAATGGCACGGTGAGCAAAAAAACGATGGATTTAGGCCCAGATCTCTGTACTGGGGTGAATGTATGACATTGTTCTGCATTCTGTCCATCAACTGTTGTTTTTGCATTTGTCACCCCGAGTGGGAGAGGTATGCTCAGATGTGAGTCCCGTGCTCTCCATGCCACTGGAATCGAGCTATCCTGGCTGAAGAGGGGTGAAACCCCGAAGCGGTCCTAGGATGCTTGGTTGCAGTCCAGGGACGACCTGGCTTGGCAGTTCGGGCTGGACTGTTCCCATGAGGCACAGGGTCAAGACTGATTTGCATAAGGCTGGGTTCGAACTGGAATGGCATGGTGAGGAAAAAAACGATGGATTTAGGCCCAGATCTCTTTACTGGGGTGAATGTATGACATTGTTCTGCATTCTGTCCATCAACTGTTGTTTTTGCATTTGTCACCCCGAGTGGGACAGGTATGCTCAGATGTGAGTCCCGTGCTCTCCATGCCACTGGAATCGAGCTATCCTGGCTGAAGAGAAGTGAAACCCCGAACCGGTCCTAGGATGCTTGGTTCCAGTCCAGGGTAGACATGGCTTGGCAGTTCTGGCTGGACTGTTCCCATGAGGTACAGGGTCAAGACTGATTTGCATAATGCTGGGTTCGAACTGGAATGGCATGGTGAGCAAAAACACGATGGATTTAGGCCCAGATCTATGTACTGGGGTGAATGTATGACATTGTTCTGCATTCTGTCCATCAACTGTTGTTTTTGCATTTGTCACCCCGAGTGGAACGGGTATGCTCAGACGTGAGTCCCGTGCTCTCCATGCCACTGGAATCAAGCTATCCTGGCTGAAGAAGGGTGAAACCCCGAAACCGGTCCTAGGATGCTTGGTTCCAGTCCAGGGTGGACATGGCTTGTCAATTCGGGCTGGACTGTTCCCATGAGGTACAGGGTCAAGACTGATTTGCATAATGCTGGGCTCGAACTGGAATGGCACGGTGAGCAAAAAAACGATGGATTTAGGCCCAGATCTCTGTACTGGGGTGAATGTATGACATTGTTCTGCATTCTGTCCATCAACTGTTGTTTTTGCATTTGTCACCCTGAGTGGGAGAGGTATGCTCAGATGTGAGTCCCGTGCTCTCCATGCCACTGGAATCGAGCTATCCTGGCTGAAGAGGGGTGAAACCCCGAACCGGTCCTAGGATGCTTGGTTGCAGTCCAGGGACGACCTGGCTTGGCAGTTCGGGCTGGACTGTTCCCATGAGGCACAGGGTCAAGACTGATTTGCATAAGGCTGGGTTCGAACTGGAATGGCATGGTGAGGAAAAAAACAATGGATTTAGGCCCAGATCTCTGTACTGGGGTGAATGTATGACATTGTTCTGCATTCTGTCAATCAACTGTTGTTTTTGCATTTGTCACCCCGAGTGGGACGGGGAATGCTCAGACCTAAGTCCTGTGCTCTCCATGCCACTGGAATCAAGCTATCCTAGCTGAAGAGGGGTGAAACCCCAAACCGGTCCTAGGATGCTTGGTTGCAGTCCAGGGACGACCTGGCTTGGCAGTTCGGGCTGGACTGTTCCCATGAGGCACAGGGTCAAGACTGATCTGCATAAGGCTGGGTTCGAACTGGAATGGCATGGTGAGGTAAAAAACGATGGATTTAGGCCCAGATCTCTGTACTGGGGTGAATGTATGACATTGTTCTGCATTCTGTCCATCAACTGTTGTTTTTGCATTTGTCACCCCGAGTGGGACAGCTATGCTCAGATGTGAGTCCCGTGCTCTCCATGCCACTGGAATCAAGCTATCGTGGCTGAAGAGGGGTGAAACCCCGAAACCGGTCCTAGGATGCTTGGTTCCAGTCCAGGGAGGACCTGGCTTGGCAGTTCGGGCTGTACTGTTCCCATGAGGCACAGGGTCAAGACTGATTTATATAAGACTGGGTTCAAACTGGAATGGCACGGTGAGCAAAAAAACGATGGATTTAGGCCTAGATCTCTGTACTGGGGTGAATGTATGACATTGTTCTGCATTCTGTCCATCAACTGTTGTTTTTGCATTTGTCACCCCGAGTGGGACGGGTATGCTCAGACGTGAGTCCCGTGCTCTCCATGCCACTAGAATCAAGCTATCCTGGCTGAAGAGGGGTGAAAGCCCGAAACCGGTTCTAGGATGCTTGGTTCCAGTCCAGTGTGGACATGGCGTGGCACTTCGGGCTGGACTGTTCCCATGAGGTACAGGGTGAAGACTGATTTGCATAATGCTGGGTTCGTACTGGAATGGCATGGTGAGCAAAAACACGATGGATTTAGGCCCAGATCTCTGTACTGGGGTGAATGTATGACATTGTTCTGCATTCTGTCCATCAACTGTTGTTTTTGCATTTGTCACCCCGAGTGGGAGAGGTATGCTCAGATGTGAGTCCCGTGCTCTCCATGCCACTGGAATCGAGCTATCCTGGCTGAAGAGGGGTGAAACCCCGAAGCGGTCCTAGGATGCTTGGTTGCAGTCCAGGGACGACCTGGCTTGGCAGTTCGGGCTGGACTGTTCCCATGAGGCACAGAGTGAAGACTGATTTGCATAATGCTGGGTTCGAACTGGAATGGCATGGGGAGCAAAAAAACGATGGATTTAGGCCCAGATCTCTGTACTCAGATGAATGTATGACATTGTTCTGCATTCTGTCCATCAACTGTTGTTTTTGCATTTGTTACCCCGAGTGGGACAGGTATGCTCAGATGTGAGTCCCGTGCTCTCCATGCCACTGGAATCAAGCTATCCTGGCTGAAGAGGGGTGAAACCCCGAAACCGGTCCTAGGATGCTTGGTTCCAGTCCAGGGAGGACCTGGCTTGGCAGTTCGGGCTGTACTGTTCCCATGAGGCACAGGGTCAAGACTGATTTATATAAGACTGGGTTCAAACTGGAATGGCACGGTGAGCAAAAAAACGATGGATTTAGGCCTATATCTCTGTACTGGGGTGAATGTATGACATTGTTCTGCATTCTGTCCATCAACTGTTGTTTTTGCATTTGTCACCCCGAGTGGGACGGGTATGCTCAGACGTGAGTCCCGTGCTCTCCATGCCACTAGAATCAAGCTATCCTGGCTGAAGAGGGGTGAAACCCCGAAACCGGTTGTAGGATGCTTGGTTCCAGTCCAGTGTGGACATGGCGTGGCAGTTCGGGCTGGACTGTTCCCATGAGGTACAGGGTGAAGACTGATTTGCATAATGCTGGGTTCGTACTGGAATGGCATGGTGAGCAAAAAAACGATGGATTTAGGCCCAGATCTCTGAACTGGGGTGAATGTATGACATTGTTCTGCATTCTGTCCATCAACTGTTGTTTTTGCATTTGTCACCCCGAGTGGAACGGGTATGCTCAGACGTGAGTCCCGTGCTCTCCATGCCACTGGAATCAAGCTATCCTGGCTGAAGAGGGGTGAAACCCCGAAACCGGTCCTAGGATGCTTGGTTCCAGTCCAGGGTGGACATCGCTTGGCAGTTCGGGCTGGACTGTTCCCATGAGGTACAGGGTCAAGACTGATTTGCATAATGCTGGGTTCGTACTGGAATGGCATGGTGAGCAAAAAAACGATGGATTTAGGCCCAGATCTCTGTACTGGGGTGAATGTATGACATTGTTCTGCATTCTGTCCATCAACTGTTGTTTTTGCATTTGTCACCCCGAGTGGGAGAGGTATGCTCAGATGTGAGTCCCGTGCTCTCCATGCCACTGGAATCGAGCTATCCTGGCTGAAGAGGGGTGAAACCTAAAACCGGTCCTAGGATGCTTGGTTGCAGTCCAGGGACGACCTGGCTTGGCAGTTCGGGCTGGACTGTTCCCATGAGGCACAGGGTCAAGACTGATTTGCATAAGGCTGGGTTCGAACTGGAATGGCATGGTGAGGTAAAAAACGATGGATTTAGGCCCAGATCTCTGTACTGGGGTGAATGTATGACATTGTTCTGCATTCTGTCCATCAACTGTTGTTTTTGCATTTGTCACCCCGAGTGGGACAGGTATGCTCAGATGTGAGTCCCGTGCTCTCCATGCCACTGGAATCGAGCTATCCTGGCTGAAGAGAAGTGAAACCCCGAACCGGTCCTAGGATGCTTGGTTCCAGTCCAGGGTGGACATGGCTTGGCAGTTCGGGCTGGACTTTTCCCATGAGGCACAGAGTGAAGACTGATTTGCATAATGCTGGGTTCGAACTGGAATGGCATGGTGAGCAAAAAAACGATGGATTTAGGCCCAGATCTCTGTACTCAGATGAATGTATGACATTGTTCTGCATTCTGTCCATCAACTGTTGTTTTTGCATTTGTCACCCCGAGTGGGACAGGTATGCTCAGATGTGAGTCCCGTGCTCTCCATGCCACTGGAATCAAGCTATCCTGGCTGAAGAGGGGTGAAACCCCGAAACCGGTCCTAGGATGCTTGGTTCCAGTCCAGGGAGGACCTGGCTTGGCAGTTCGGGTTGTACTGTTCCCATGAGGCACAGGGTCAAGACTGATTTATATAAGACTGGGTTCAAACTGGAATGGCACGGTGAGCAAAAAAACGATGGATTTAGGCCTAGATCTCTGTACTGGGGTGTATGTATGACATTGTTCTGCATTCTGTCCATCAACTGTTGTTTTTGCATTTGTCACCCCGAGTAGGACGGGTATGCTCAGACGTGAGTCCCGTGCTCTCCATGCCACTGGAATCAAGCTATCCTGGCTAAGGAGGGGTGAAACCCCGAAACCGGTCCTAGGATGCTTGGTTCCAGTCCAGGGTGGACATGGCTTGGCAGTTCGGGCTGGACTGTTCCCATGAGGTACAGGGTCAAGACTAATTGCATAATGCTGGGCTCGAACTGGAATGGCACGGTGAGCAAAAAAACTATGGATTTAGGCCCAGATCTCTGTACTGGAGTGAATGTATGACATTGTTCTGCATTCTGTCCATCAACTGTTGTTTTTGCATTTGTCACCCCGAGTGGAACGGGTATGCTCAGACATGAGTCCCGTGCTCTCCATGCCACTGGAATCAAGCTATCCTGGCTGAAGAGGGGTGAAACCCCGAAACCGGACCTAGGATGCTTGGTTCCAGTCCAGGGTGGACATGGCTTGGCAATTCGGGCTGGACTGTTCCCATGAGGTACAGGGTCAAGACTGATCTGCATAATGCTGGGCTCGAACTGGAATGGCACGGTGAGCAAAAAAACGATGGATTTAGGCCCAGATCTCTGTACTGGGGTGAATGTATGACATTGTTCTGCATTCTGTCCATCAACTGTTGTTTTTGCATTTGTCACCCTGAGTGGGAGAGGTATGCTCAGATGTGAGTCCCGTGCTCTCCATGCCACTGGAATCGAGCTATCCTGGCTGAAGAGGGGTGAAACCCCGAACCGGTCCTAGGATGCTTGGTTGCAGTCCAGGGACGACCTGGCTTGGCAGTTCGGGCTGGACTGTTCCCATGAGGCACAGGGTCAAGACTGATTTGCATAAGGCTGGGTTCGAACTGGAATGGCATGGTGAGGAAAAAAACGATGGATTTAGGCCCAGATCTCTGTACTGGGGTGAATGTATGACATTGTTCTGCATTCTGTCAATCAACTGTTGTTTTTGCATTTGTCACCCCGAGTGGGACGGGGAATGCTCAGACCTAAGTCCTGTGCTCTCCATGCCACTGGAATCAAGCTATCCTGGCTGAAGAGGGGTGAAACCCCGAAACCGGTCCTAGGATGCTTGGTTCCAGTCCAGGGAGGACCTGGCTTGGCAGCTCGGGCTGGACTGTTCCCATGAGGCACAGAGTGAAGACTGATTTGCATAATGCTGGGTTCAAACTGGAATGGCATGGGGAGCAAAAAAACGATGGATTTAGGCCCAGATCTCTGTACTCAGATGAATGTATGACATTGTTCTGCATTCTGTCCATCAACTGTTGTTTTTGCATTTGTTACCCCGAGTGGGACAGGTATGCTCAGATGTGAGTCCCGTGCTCTCCATGCCACTGGAATCAAGCTATCCTGGCTGAAGAGGGGTGAAACCCTGAAACCGGTCCTAGGATGCTTGGTTCCAGTCCAGGGAGGACCTGGCTTGGCAGTTCGGGCTGTACTGTTCCCATGAGGCACAGGGTCAAGACTGATTTATATAAGACTGGGTTCAAACTGGAATGGCACGGTGAGCAAAAAAACGATGTATTTAGGCCTAGATCTCTGTACTGGGGTGAATGTATGACATTGTTCTGCATTCTGTCCATCAACTGTTGTTTTTGCATTTGTCACCCCGAGTGGGACGGGTATGCTCAGACGTGAGTCCCGTGCTCTCCATGCCACTAGAATCAAGCTATCCTGGCTGAAGAGGGGTGAAACCCCGAAACCGGTTGTAGGATGCTTGGTTCCAGTCCAGTGTGGACATGGCGTGGCAGTTCAGGCTGGACTGTTCCCATGAGGTACAGGGTGAAGACTGATTTGCATAATGCTGGGTTTGTACTGGAATGGCATGGTGAGCAAAAAAACGATGGATTTAGGCCCAGATCTCTGAACTGGGGTGAATGTATGACATTGTTCTGCATTCTGTCCATCAACTGTTGTTTTTGCATTTGTCACCCCGAGTGGAACGGGTATGCTCAGACGTGAGTCCCGTGCTCTCCATGCCACTGGAATCAAGCTATCCTGGCTGAAGAGGGGTGAAACCCCGAAACCGGTCCTAGGATGCTTGGTTCCAGTCCAGGGTGGACATGGCTTGGCAGTTCGGGCTGGACTGTTCCCATGAGGTATAGGGTCAAGACTGATTTGCATAATGCTGGGTTCGTACTGGAATGGCATGGTGAGCAAAAAAAACGATGGATTTAGGCCCAGATCTCTGTACTGGGGTGAATGTATGACATTGTTCTGCATTCTGTCCATCAACTGTTGTTTTTGCATTTGTCACCCCGAGTGGGAGAGGTATGCTCAGATATGAGTCCCGTGCTCTCCATGCCACTGGAATCGAGCTATCCTGGCTGAAGAGGGGTGAAACCTAAAACCGGTCCTAGGATGCTTGGTTGCAGTCCAGGGACGACCTGGCTTGGCAGTTCGGGCTGGACTGTTCCCATGAGGCACAGGGTCAAGACTGATTTGCATAAGGCTGGGTTCGAACTTGAATGGCATGGTGAGGTAAAAAACGATGGATTTAGGCCCAGATCTCTGTACTGGGGTGAATGTATGACATTGTTCTGCATTCTGTCCATCAACTGTTGTTTTTGCATTTGTCACCCCGAGTGGGACAGGTATGCTCAGATGTGAGTCCCGTGCTCTCCATGCCACTGGAATCGAGCTATCCTGGCTGAAGAGAAGTGAAACCCCGAACCGGTCCTAGGATGCTTGGTTCCAGTCCAGGGTGGACATGGCTTGGCAGTTCGGGCTGGACTTTTCCCATGAGGCACAGAGTGAAGACTGATTTGCATAATGCTGGGTTCGAACTGGAATGGCATGGTGAGCAAAAAAACGATGGATTTAGGCCCAGATCTCTGTACTCGCATGAATGTATGACATTGTTCTGCATTCTGTCCATCAACTGTTGTTTTTGCATTTGTCACCCCGAGTGGGACAGGTATGCTCAGATGTGAGTCCCGTGCTCTCCATGCCACTGGAATCAAGCTATCCTGGCTGAAGAGGGGTGAAACCCCGAAACCGGTCCTAGGATGCTTGGTTCCAGTCCAGGGAGGACCTGGCTTGGCAGTTCGGGCTGTACTGTTCCCATGAGGCACAGGGTCAAGACTGATTTATATAAGACTGGGTTCAAACTGGAATGGCACGGTGAGCAAAAAAACGATGGATTTAGGCCTAGATCTCTGTACTGGGGTGTATGTATGACATTGTTCTGCATTCTGTCCATCAACTGTTGTTTTTGCATTTGTCACCCCGAGTGGGACGGGTATGCTCAGACGTGAGTCCCGTGCTCTCCATGCCACTGGAATCAAGCTATCCTGGCTAAGGAGGGGTGAAACCCCGAAACCGGTCCTAGGATGCTTGGTTCCAGTCCAGGGTGGACATGGCTTGGCAGTTCGGGCTGGACTGTTCCCATGAGGTACAGGGTCAAGACTAATTGCATAATGCTGGGCTCGAACTGGAATGGCACGGTGAGCAAAAAAACGATGGATTTAGGCCCAGATCTCTGTACTGGGGTGAATGTATGACATTGTTCTGCATTCTGTCCATCAACAGTTGTTTTTGCATTTGTCACCCTGAGTGGGAGAGGTATGCTCAGATGTGAGTCCCGTGCTCTCCATGCCACTGGAATTGAGCTATCCTGGCTGAAGAGGGGTGAAACCCCGAACCGGTCCTAGGATGCTTGGTTGCAGTCCAGGGACGACCTGGCTTGGCAGTTCGGGCTGGACTGTTCCCATGAGGCACAGGGTCAAGACTGATTTGCATAAGGCTGGGTTCGAACTGGAATGGCATGGTGAGGAAAAAAACAATGGATTTAGGCCCAGATCTCTGTACTGGGGTGAATGTATGACATTGTTCTGCATTCTGTCAATCAACTGCTGTTTTTGCATTTGTCACCCCGAGTGGGACGGGGAATACTCAGACCTGAGTCCTGTGCTCTCCATGCCACTGGAATCAAGCTATCCTGGCTGAAGAGGGGTGAAACCCCGAAACCGGTCCTAGGATGCTTGGTTCCAGTCCAGGGAGGACCTGGCTTGGCAGTTCGGGCTGGACTGTTCCCATGAGGCACAGAGTGAAGACTGATTTGCATAATGCTGGGTTCGAACTGGAATGGCATGGTGAGCAAAAAAATGATGGATTTAGGCCCAGATCTCTGTACTCAGATGAATGTATGACATTGTTCTGCATTCTGTCCATCAACTGTTGTTTTTGCATTTGTCACCCCGAGTGGGACAGGTATGCTCAGATGTGAGTCCCGTGCTCTCCATGCCACTGGAATCAAGCTATCCTGGCTGAAGAGGGGTGAAACCCCGAAACTGGTCCTAGGATGCTTGGTTCCAGTCCAGGGAGGACCTGGCTTGGCAGTTTGGGCTGTACTGTTCCCATGAGGCACAGGGTCAAGACTGATTTATATAAGACTGGGTTCAAACTGGAATGGCACGGTGAGCAAAAAAACGATGGATTTAGGCCTAGATCTCTGTACTGGGGTGAATGTATGACATTGTTCTGCATTCTGTCCATCAACTGTTGTTTTTGCATTTGTCACCCCGAGTGGGACAGGTATGCTCAGACGTGAGTCCCGTGCTCTCCATGCCACTAGAATCAAGCTATCCTGGCTGAAGAGGGGTGAAACCCCGAAAACGGTTCTAGGATGCTTGGTTCCAGTCCAGTGTGGACATGGCGTGGCAGTTCGGGCTGGACTGTTCCCATGAGGTACAGGGTGAAGACTGATTTGCATAATGCTGGGTTCGTACTGGAATGGCATGGTGAGCAAAAAAACGATGGATTTAGGCCCAGATCTCTGAACTGGGGTGAATGTATGACATTGTTCTGCATTCTGTCCATAAACTGTTGTTTTTGCATTTGTCACCCCGAGTGGAACGGGTATGCTCAGACGTGAGTCCCGTGCTCTCCATGCCACTGGAATCAAGCTATCCTGGCTGAAGAGGGGTGAAACCCCGAAACCGGTCCTAGGATGCTTGGTTCCAGTCCAGGGTGGACATGGCTTGGCAATTCGGGCTGGACTGTTCCCATGAGGTACAGGGTCAAGACTGATTTGCATAATGCTGGGCTCGAACTGGAATGGCACGGTGAGCAAAAAAACGATGGATTTAGGCCCAGATCTCTGTACTGGGGTGAATGTATGACATTGTTCTGCATTCTGTCCATCAACTGTTGTTTTTGCATTTGTCACCCTGAGTGGGAGAGGTATGCTCAGATGTGAGTCCCGTGCTCTCCATGCCACTGGAATCGAGCTATCCTGGCTGAAGAGGGGTGAAACCCCGAACCGGTCCTAGGATGCTTGGTTGCAGTCCAGGGACGACCTGGCTTGGCAGTTCGGGCTGGACTGTTCCCATGAGGCACAGGGTCAAGACTGATTTGCATAAGGCTGGGTTCGAACTGGAATGGCATGGTGAGGAAAAAAACGATGGATTTAGGCCCAGATCTCTGTACTGGGGTGAATGTATGACATTGTTATGCATTCTGTCAATCAACTGTTGTTTTTGCATTTGTCACCCCGAGTGGGACGGGGAATGCTCAGACCTAAGTCCTGTGCTCTCCATGCCACTGGAATCAAGCTATCCTGGCTGAAGAGGGGTGAAACCCCGAAACCGGTCCTAGGATGCTTGGTTCCAGTCCAGGGAGGACCTGGCTTGGCAGTTCGGGCTGTACTGTTCCCATGAGGCACAGGGTCAAGACTGATTTATATAAGACTGGGTTCAAACTGGAATGGCACGGTGAGCAAAAAAACGATGGATTTAGGCCTAGATCTCTGTACTGGGGTGAATGTATGACATTGTTCTGCATTCTGTCCATCAACTGTTGTTTTTGCATTTGTCACCCCGAGTGGGACGGGTATGCTCAGACGTGAGTCCCGTGCTCTCCATGCCACTAGAATCAAGCTATCCTGGCTGAAGAGGGGTGAAAGCCCGAAACCGGTTCTAGGATGCTTGGTTCCAGTCCAGTGTGGACATGGCGTGGCACTTCGGGCTGGACTGTTCCCATGAGGTACAGGGTGAAGACTGATTTGCATAATGCTGGGTTCGTACTGGAATGGCATGGTGAGCAAAAACACGATGGATTTAGGCCCAGATCTCTGTACTGGGGTGAATGTATGACATTGTTCTGCATTCTGTCCATCAACTGTTGTTTTTGCATTTGTCACCCCGAATGGAACGGGTATGCTCAGACGTGAGTCCCGTGCTCTCCATGCCACTGGAATCAAGCTATCCTGGCTGAAGAGGGGTGAAACCCCGAAACAGGTCCTAAGATGCTTGGTTCCAGTCCAGGGTGGACATGGCTTGGCAGTTCGGGCTGGACTGTTCCCATGAGGTACAGGGTCAAGACTGATTTGCATAATGCTGGGCTCGAACTGGAATGGCACGGTGAGCAAAAAAACGATGGATTTAGGCCCAGATCTCTGTACTGGGGTGAATGTATGACATTGTTCTGCATTCTGTCCATCAACTGTTGTTTTTGCATTTGTCACCCCGAGTGGGAGAGGTATGCTCAGATGTGAGTCCCGTGCTCTCCATGCCACTGGAATCGAGCTATCCTGGCTGAAGAGGGGTGAAACCCCGAAGCGGTCCTAGGATGCTTGGTTGCAGTCCAGGGACTACCTGGCTTGGCAGTTCGGGCTGGACTGTTCCCATGAGGCACAGAGTGAAGACTGATTTGCATAATGCTGGGTTCGAACTGGAATGGCATGGGGAGCAAAAAAACGATGGATTTAGGCCCAGATCTCTGTACTCAGATGAATGTATGACATTGTTCTGCATTCTGTCCATCAACTGTTGTTTTTGCATTTGTTACCCCGAGTGGGACAGGTATGCTCAGATGTGAGTCCCGTGCTCTCCATGCCACTGGAATCAAGCTATCCTGGCTGAAGAGGGGTGAAACCCCGAAACCGGTCCTAGGATGCTTGGTTCCAGTCCAGGGAGGACCTGGCTTGGCAGTTCGGGCTGTACTGTTCCCATGAGGCACAGGGTCAAGACTGATTTATATAAGACTGGGTTCAAACTGGAATGGCACGGTGAGCAAAAAAACGATGGATTTAGGCCTAGATCTCTGTACTGGGGTGAATGTATGACATTGTTCTGCATTCTGTCGATCAACTGCTGTTTTTGCATTTGTCACCCCGAGTGGGACGGGGAATGCTCAGACCTGAGTCCTGTGCTCTCCATGCCACTGGAATCAAGCTATCCTGGCTGAAGAGGGGTGAAACCCCGAAACCGGTCCTAGGATGCTTGGTTCCAGTCCAGGGAGGACCTGGCTTGGCAGTTCGGGCTGGACTGTTCCCATGAGGCACAGAGTGAAGACTGATTTGCATAATGCTGGGTTCGAACTGGAATGGCATGGTGAGCAAAAAAATGATGGATTTAGGCCCAGATCTCTGTACTCAGATGAATGTATGACATTGTTCTGCATTCTGTCCATCAACTGTTGTTTTTGCATTTGTCACCCCGAGTGGGACAGGTATGCTCAGATGTGAGTCCCGTGCTCTCCATGCCACTGGAATCAAGCTATCCTGGCTGAAGAGGGGTGAAACCCCGAAACTGGTCCTAGGATGCTTGGTTCCAGTCCAGGGAGGACCTGGCTTGGCAGTTCGGGCTGTACTGTTCCCATGAGGCACAGGGTCAAGACTGATTTATATAAGACTGGGTTCAAACTGGAATGGCACGGTGAGCAAAAAAACGATGGATTTAGGCCTAGATCTCTGTACTGGGGTGAATGTATGACATTGTTCTGCATTCTGTCCATCAACTGTTGTTTTTGCATTTGTCACCCCGAGTGGGACAGGTATGCTCAGACGTGAGTCCCGTGCTCTCCATGCCACTAGAATCAAGCTATCCTGGCTGAAGAGGGGTGAAACCCCGAAACCGGTTCTAGGATGCTTGGTTCCAGTCCAGTGTGGACATGGCGTGGCAGTTCGGGCTGGACTGTTCCCATGAGGTACAGGGTGAAGACTGATTTGCATAAGGCTGGGTTCGTACTGGAATGGCATGGTGAGCAAAAAAACGATGGATTTAGGCCCAGATCTCTGAACTGGGGTGAATGTATGACATTGTTCTGCATTCTGTCCATCAACTGTTGTTTTTGCATTTGTCACCCCGAGTGGAACGGGTATGCTCAGACGTGAGTCCCGTGCTCTCCATGCCACTGGAATCAAGCTATCCTGGCTGAAGAGGGGTGAAACCCCGAAACCGGTCCTAGGATGCTTGGTTCCAGTCCAGGGTGGACATGGCTTGGCAATTCGGGCTGGACTGTTCCCATGAGGTACAGGGTCAAGACTGATTTGCATAATGCTGGGCTCGAACTGGAATGGCACGGTGAGCAAAAAAACGATGGATTTAGGCCCAGATCTCTGTACTGGGGTGAATGTATGACATTGTTCTGCATTCTGTCCATCAACTGTTGTTTTTGCATTTGTCACCCTGAGTGGGAGAGGTATGCTCAGATGTGAGTCCCGTGCTCTCCATGCCACTGGAATCGAGCTATCCTGGCTGAAGAGGGGTGAAACCCCGAACCGGTCCTAGGATGCTTGGTTGCAGTCCAGGGACGACCTGGCTTGGCAGTTCGGGCTGGACTGTTCCCATGAGGCACAGGGTCAAGACTGATTTGCATAAGGCTGGGTTCGAACTGGAATGGCATGGTGAGGAAAAAAACGATGGATTTAGGCCCAGATCTCTGTACTGGGGTGAATGTATGACATTGTTATGCATTCTGTCAATCAACTGTTGTTTTTGCATTTGTCACCCCGAGTGGGACGGGGAATGCTCAGACCTAAGTCCTGTGCTCTCCATGCCACTGGAATCAAGCTATCCTGGCTGAAGAGGGGTGAAACCCCGAAACCGGTCCTAGGATGCTTGGTTCCAGTCCAGGGAGGACCTGGCTTGGCAGTTCGGGCTGTACTGTTCCCATGAGGCACAGGGTCAAGACTGATTTATATAAGACTGGGTTCAAACTGGAATGGCACGGTGAGCAAAAAAACGATGGATTTAGGCCTAGATCTCTGTACTGGGGTGAATGTATGACATTGTTCTGCATTCTGTCCATCAACTGTTGTTTTTGCATTTGTCACCCCGAGTGGGACGGGTATGCTCAGACGTGAGTCACGTGCTCTCCATGCCACTAGAATCAAGCTATCCTGGCTGAAGAGGGGTGAAAGCCCGAAACCGGTTCTAGGATGCTTGGTTCCAGTCCAGTGTGGACATGGCGTGGCACTTCGGGCTGGACTGTTCCCATGAGGTACAGGGTGAAGACTGATTTGCATAATGCTGGGTTCGTACTGGAATGGCATGGTGAGCAAAAACACGATGGATTTAGGCCCAGATCTCTGTACTGGGGTGAATGTATGACATTGTTCTGCATTCTGTCCATCAACTGTTGTTTTTGCATTTGTCACCCCGAATGGAACGGGTATGCTCAGACGTGAGTCCCGTGCTCTCCATGCCACTGGAATCAAGCTATCCTGGCTGAAGAGGGGTGAAACCCCGAAACAGGTCCTAGGATGCTTGGTTCCAGTCCAGGGTGGACATGGCTTGGCAGTTCGGGCTGGACTGTTCCCATGAGGTACAGGGTGAAGACTGATTTGCATAATGCTGGGCTCGAACTGGAATGGCACGGTGAGCAAAAAAACGATGGATTTAGGCCCAGATCTCTGTACTGGGGTGAATGTATGACATTGTTCTGCATTCTGTCCATCAACTGTTGTTTTTGCATTTGTCACCCCGAGTGGGAGAGGTATGCTCAGATGTGAGTCCCGTGCTCTCCATGCCACTGGAATCGAGCTATCCTGGCTGAAGAGGGGTGAAACCCCGAAGCGGTCCTAGGATGCTTGGTTGCAGTCCAGGGACTACCTGGCTTGGCAGTTCGGGCTGGACTGTTCCCATGAGGCACAGAGTGAAGACTGATTTGCATAATGCTGGGTTCGAACTGGAATGGCATGGGGAGCAAAAAAACGATGGATTTAGGCCCAGATCTCTGTACTCAGATGAATGTATGACATTGTTCTGCATTCTGTCCATCAACTGTTGTTTTTGCATTTGTTACCCCGAGTGGGACAGGTATGCTCAGATGTGAGTCCCGTGCTCTCCATGCCACTGGAATCAAGCTATCCTGGCTGAAGAGGGGTGAAACCCCGAAACCGGTCCTAGGATGCTTGGTTCCAGTCCAGGGAGGACCTGGCTTGGCAGTTCGGGCTGTACTGTTCCCATGAGGCACAGGGTCAAGACTGATTTATATAAGACTGGGTTCAAACTGGAATGGCACGGTGAGCTAAAAAACGATGGATTTAGGCCTAGATCTCTGTACTGGGGTGAATGTATGACATTGTTCTGCATTCTGTCCATCAACTGTTGTTTTTGCATTTGTCACCCCGAGTGGGACGGGTATGCTCAGACGTGAGTCCCGTGCTCTCCATGCCACTAGAATCAAGCTATCCTGGCTGAAGAGGGGTGAAACCCCGAAACCGGTTGTAGGATGCTTGGTTCCAGTCCAGTGTGGACATGGCGTGGCAGTTCGGGCTGGACTGTTCCCATGAGGTACAGGGTGAAGACTGATTTGCATAATGCTGGGTTCGTACTGGAATGGCATGGTGAGCAAAAAAACGATGGATTTAGGCCCAGATCTCTGAACTGGGGTGAATGTATGACATTGTTCTGCATTCTGTCCATCAACTGTTGTTTTTGCAGTTGTCACCCCGAGTGGAACGGGTATGCTCAGACGTGAGTCCCGTGCTCTCCATGCCACTGGAATCAAGCTATCCTGGCTGAAGAGGGGTGAAACCCCGAAACCGGTCCTAGGATGCTTGGTTCCAGTCCAGGGTGGACATCGCTTGGCAGTTCGGGCTGGACTGTTCCCATGAGGTACAGGGTCAAGACTGATTTGCATAATGCTGGGTTCGTACTGGAATGGCATGGTGAGCAAAAAAACGATGGATTTAGGCCCAGATCTCTGTACTGGGGTGAATGTATGACATTGTTCTGCATTCTGTCCATCAACTGTTGTTTTTGCATTTGTCACCCCGAGTGGGAGAGGTATGCTCAGATGTGAGTCCCGTGCTCTCCATGCCACTGGAATCGAGCTATCCTGGCTGAAGAGGGGTGAAACCTAAAACCGGTCCTAGGATGCTTGGTTGCAGTCCAGGGACGACCTGGCTTGGCAGTTCGGGCTGGACTGTTCCCATGAGGCACAGGGTCAAGACTGATTTGCATAAGGCTGGGTTCGAACTGGAATGGCACGGTGAGCAAAAAAACGATGGATTTAGGCCCAGATCTCTGTACTGGGGTGAATGTATGACATTGTTCTGCATTCTGTCCATCAACTGTTGTTTTTGCATTTGTCACCCCGAGTGGGACAGGTATGCTCAGATGTGAGTTCCGTGCTCTCCATGCCACTGGAATCAAGCTATCCTGGCTGAAGAGGGGTGAAACCCCGAAACCGGTCCTAGGATGCTTGGTTCCAGTCCAGGGAGGACCTGGCTTGGCAGTTCGGGTTGTACTGTTCCCATGAGGCACAGGGTCAAGACTGATTTATATAAGACTGGGTTCAAACTGGAATGGCACGGTGAGCAAAAAAACGATGGATTTAGGCCTAGATCTCTGTACTGGGGTGTATGTATGACATTGTTCTGCATTCTGTCCATCAACTGTTGTTTTTGCATTTGTCACCCCGAGTGGGACGGGTATGCTCAGACGTGAGTCCCGTGCTCTCCATGCCACTGGAATCAAGCTATCCTGGCTAAGGAGGGGTGAAACCCCGAAACCGGTCCTAGGATGCTTGGTTGCAGTCCAGGGTGGACATGGCTTGGCAGTTCGGGCTGGACTGTTCCCATGAGGTACAGGGTCAAGACTAATTGCATAATGCTGGGCTCGAACTGGAATGGCACGGTGAGCAAAAAAACTATGGATTTAGGCCCAGATCTCTGTACTGGGGTGAATGTATGACATTGTTCTGCATTCTGTCCATCAACTGTTGTTTTTGCATTTGTCACCCCGAGTGGAACGGGTATGCTCAGACGTGAGTCCCGTGCTCTCCATGCCACTGGACTCAAGCTATCCTGGCTGAAGAGGGGTGAAACCCCGAAACCGGTCCTAGGATGCTTGGTTCCAGTCCAGGGTGGACATGGCTTGGCAATTCGGGCTGGACTGTTCCCATGAGGTACAGGGTCAAGACTGATTTGCATAATGCTGGGCTCGAACTGGAATGGCACGGTGAGCAAAAAAACGATGGATTTAGGCCCAGATCTCTGTACTGGGGTGAATGTATGACATTGTTCTGCATTCTGTCCATCAACTGTTGTTTTTGCATTTGTCACCCTGAGTGGGAGAGGTATGCTCAGATGTGAGTCCCGTGCTCTCCATGCCACTGGAATCGAGCTATCCTGGCTGAAGAGGGGTGAAACCCCGAACCGGTCCTAGGATGCTTGGTTGCAGTCCAGGGACGACCTGGCTTGGCAGTTCGGGCTGGACTGTTCCCATGAGGCACAGGGTCAAGACTGATTTGCATAAGGCTGGGTTCGAACTGGAATGGCATGGTGAGGAAAAAAACGATGGATTTAGGCCCAGATCTCTGTACTGGGGTGAATGTATGACATTGTTCTGCATTCTGTCAATCAACTGTTGTTTTTGCATTTGTCACCCCGAGTGGGACGGGGAATGCTCAGACCTAAGTCCTGTGCTCTCCATGCCACTGGAATCAAGCTATCCTGGCTGAAGAGGGGTGAAACCCCTAAACCGGTCCTAGGATGCTTGGTTCCAGTCCAGGGAGGACCTGGCTTGGCAGTTCGGGCTGGACTGTTCCCATGAGGCACAGAGTGAAGACTGATTTGCATAATGCTGGGTTCGAACTGGAATGGCATGGGGAGCAAAAAAACGATGGATTTAGGCCCAGATCTCTGTACTCAGATGAATGTATGACATTGTTCTGCATTCTGTCCATCAACTGTTGTTTTTGCATTTGTTACCCCGAGTGGGACAGGTATGCTCAGATGTGAGTCCCGTGCTCTCCATGCCACTGGAATCAAGCTATCCTGGCTGAAGAGGGGTGAAACCCCGAAACCGGTCCTAGGATGCTTGGTTCCAGTCCAGGGAGGACCTGGCTTGGCAGTTCGGGCTGTACTGTTCCCATGAGGCACAGGGTCAAGACTGATTTATATAAGACTGGGTTCAAACTGGAATGGCACGGTGAGCAAAAAACCGATGGATTTAGGCCTAGATCTCTGTACTGGGGTGAATGTATGACATTGTTCTGCATTCTGTCCATCAACTGTTGTTTTTGCATTTGTCACCCCGAGTGGGACGGGTATGCTCAGACGTGAGTCCCGTGCTCTCCATGCCACTAGAATCAAGCTATCCTGGCTGAAGAGGGGTGAAACCCCGAAACCGGTTGTAGGATGCTTGGTTCCAGTCCAGTGTGGACATGGCGTGGCAGTTCGGGCTGGACTGTTCCCATGAGGTACAGGGTGAAGACTGATTTGCATAATGCTGGGTTTGTACTGGAATGGCATGGTGAGCAAAAAAACGATGGATTTAGGCCCAGATCTCTGAACTGGGGTGAATGTATGACATTGTTCTGCATTCTGTCCATCAACTGTTGTTTTTGCATTTGTCACCCCGAGTGGAACGGGTATGCTCAGACGTGAGTCCCGTGCTCTCCATGCCACTGGAATCAAGCTATCCTGGCTGAAGAGGGGTGAAACCCCGAAACCGGTCCTAGGATGCTTGGTTCCAGTCCAGGGTGGACATGGCTTGGCAGTTCGGGCTGGACTGTTCCCATGAGGTATAGGGTCAAGACTGATTTGCATAATGCTGGGTTCGTACTGGAATGGCATGGTGAGCAAAAAAACGATGGATTTAGGCCCAGATCTCTGTACTGGGGTGAATGTATGACATTGTTCTGCATTCTGTCCATCAACTGTTGTTTTTGCATTTGTCACCCCGAGTGGGAGAGGTATGCTCAGATATGAGTCCCGTGCTCTCCATGCCACTGGAATCGAGCTATCCTGGCTGAAGAGGGGTGAAACCTAAAACCGGTCCTAGGATGCTTGGTTGCAGTCCAGGGACGACCTGGCTTGGCAGTTCGGGCTGGACTGTTCCCATGAGGCACAGGGTCAAGACTGATTTGCATAAGGCTGGGTTCGAACTTGAATGGCATGGTGAGGTAAAAAACGATGGATTTAAGCCCAGATCTCTGTACTGGGGTGAATGTATGACATTGTTCTGCATTCTGTCCATCAACTGTTGTTTTTGCATTTGTCACCCCGAGTGGGACAGGTATGCTCAGATGTGAGTCCCGTGCTCTCCATGCCACTGGAATCGAGCTATCCTGGCTGAAGAGAAGTGAAACCCCGAACCGGTCCTAGGATGCTTGGTTCCAGTCCAGGGTGGACATGGCTTGGCAGTTCGGGCTGGACTTTTCCCATGAGGCACAGAGTGAAGACTGATTTGCATAATGCTGGGTTCGAACTGGAATGGCATGGTGAGCAAAAAAACGATGGATTTAGGCCCAGATCTCTGTACTGGGGTGAATGTATGACATTGTTCTGCATTCTGTCCATCAACTGTTGTTTTTGCATTTGTCACCCTGAGTGGGAGAGGTATGCTCAGATGTGAGTCCCGTGCTCTCCATGCCACTGGAATCGAGCTATCCTGGCTGAAGAGGGGTGAAACCCCGAACCGGTCCTAGGATGCTTGGTTGCAGTCCAGGGACGACCTGGCTTGGCAGTTCGGGCTGGACTGTTCCCATGAGGCACAGGGTCAAGACTGATTTGCATAAGGCTGGGTTCGAACTGGAATGGCATGGTGAGGAAAAAAACAATGGATTTAGGCCCAGATCTCTGAACTGGGGTGAATGTATGACATTGTTCTGCATTCTGTCCATCAACTGTTGTTTTTGCATTTGTCACCCCGAGTGGAACGGGTATGCTCAGACGTGAGTCCCGTGCTCTCCATGCCACTGGAATCAAACTATCCTGGCTGAAGAGGGGTGAAACCCCGAAACCGGTCCTAGGATGCTTGGTTCCAGTCCAGGGTGGACATGGCTTGGCAGTTCGGGCTGGACTGTTCCCATGAGGTATAGGGTCAAGACTGATTTGCATAATGCTGGGTTCGTACTGGAATGGCATGGTGAGCAAAAAAACGATGGATTTAGGCCCAGATCTCTGTACTGGGGTGAATGTATGACATTGTTCTGCATTCTGTCCATCAACTGTTGTTTTTGCATTTGTCACCCCGAGTGGGAGAGGTATGCTCAGATATGAGTCCCATGCTCTCCATGCCACTGAATCGAGCTATCCTGGCTGAAGAGGGGTGAAACCTAAAACCGGTCCTAGGATGCTTGGTTGCAGTCCAGGGACGACCTGGCTTGGCAGTTCGGGCTGGACTGTTCCCATGAGGCACAGGGTCAAGACTGATTTGCATAAGGCTGGGTTCGAACTTGAATGGCATGGTGAGGTAAAAAACGATGGATTTAAGCCCAGATCTCTGTACTGGGGTGAATGTATGACATTGTTCTGCATTCTGTCCATCAACTGTTGTTTTTGCATTTGTCACCCCGAGTGGGACAGGTATGCTCAGATGTGAGTCCCGTGCTCTCCATGCCACTGGAATCGAGCTATCCTGGCTGAAGAGAAGTGAAACCCCGAACCGGTCCTAGGATGCTTGGTTCCAGTCCAGGGTGGACATGGCTTGGCAGTTCGGGCTGGACTTTTCCCATGAGGCACAGAGTGAAGACTGATTTGCATAATGCTGGGTTCGAACTGGAATGGCATGGTGAGCAAAAAAACGATGGATTTAGGCCCAGATCTCTGTACTCGGATGAATGTATGACATTGTTCTGCATTCTGTCCATCAACTGTTGTTTTTGCATTTGTCACCCCGAGTGGGACAGGTATGCTCAGATGTGAGTCCCGTGCTCTCCATGCCACTGGAATCAAGCTATCCTGGCTGAAGAGGGGTGAAACCCCGAAACCGGTCCTAGGATGCTTGGTTCCAGTCCAGGGAGGACCTGGCTTGGCAGTTCGGGCTGTACTGTTCCCATGAGGCACAGGGTCAAGACTGATGTATATAAGACTGGGTTCAAACTGGAATGGCACGGTGAGCAAAAAAACGATGGATTTAGGCCTAGATCTCTGTACTGGGGTGTATGTATGACATTGTTCTGCATTCTGTCCATCAACTGTTGTTTTTGCATTTGTCACCCCGAGTGGGACGGGTATGCTCAGACGTGAGTCCCGTGCTCTCCATGCCACTGGAATCAAGCTATCCTGGCTAAGGAGGGGTGAAACCCCGAAACCGGTCCTAGGATGCTTGGTTCCAGTCCAGGGTGGACATGGCTTGGCAGTTCGGGCTGGACTGTTCCCATGAGGTACAGGGTCAAGACTAATTGCATAATGCTGGGCTCGAACTGGAATGGCACAGTGAGCAAAAAAGCGATGGATTTAGGCCCAGATCTCTGTACTGGGGTGAATGTATGACATTGTTCTGCATTCTGTCCATCAACTGTTGTTTTTGCATTTGTCACCCTGAGTGGGAGAGGTATGCTCAGATGTGAGTCCCGTGCTCTCCATGCCACTGGAATTGAGCTATCCTGGCTGAAGAGGGGTGAAACCCCGAACCGGTCCTAGGATGCTTGGTTGCAGTCCAGGGACGACCTGGCTTGGCAGTTCGGGCTGGACTGTTCCCATGAGGCACAGGGTCAAGACTGATTTGCATAAGGCTGGGTTCGAACTGGAATGGCATGGTGAGGAAAAAAACAATGGATTTAGGCCCAGATCTCTGTACTGGGGTGAATGTATGACATTGTTCTGCATTCTGTCAATCAACTGCTGTTTTTGCATTTGTCACCCCGAGTGGGACGGGGAATGCTCAGACCTGAGTCCTGTGCTCTCCATGCCACTGGAATCAAGCTATCCTGGCTGAAGAGGGGTGATACCCCGAAACCGGTCCTAGGATGCTTGGTTCCAGTCCAGGGAGGACCTGGCTTGGCAGTTCGGGCTGGACTGTTCCCATGAGGCACAGAGTGAAGACTGATTTGCATAATGCTGGGTTCGAACTGGAATGGCATGGTGAGCAAAAAAATGATGGATTTAGGCCCAGATCTCTGTACTCAGATGAATGTATGACATTGTTCTGCATTCTGTCCATCAACTGTTGTTTTTGCATTTGTCACCCCGAGTGGGACAGGTATGCTCAGATGTGAGTCCCGTGCTCTCCATGCCACTGGAATCAAGCTATCCTGGCTGAAGAGGGGTGAAACCCCGAAACTGGTCCTAGGATGCTTGGTTCCAGTCCAGGGAGGACCTGGCTTGGCAGTTCGGGCTGTACTGTTCCCATGAGGCACAGGGTCAAGACTGATTTATATAAGACTGGGTTCAAACTGGAATGGCACGGTGAGCAAAAAAACGATGGATTTAGGCCTAGATCTCTGTACTGGGGTGAATGTATGACATTGTTCTGCATTCTGTCCATCAACTGTTGTTTTTGCATTCGTCACCCCGAGTGGGACAGGTATGCTCAGACGTGAGTCCCGTGCTCTCCATGCCACTAGAATCAAGCTATCCTGGCTGAAGAGGGCTGAAACCCCGAAACCGGTTCTAGGATGCTTGGTTCCAGTCCAGTGTGGACATGGCGTGGCAGTTCGGGCTGGACTGTTCCCATGAGGTACAGGGTGAAGACTGATTTGCATAAGGCTGGGTTCGTACTGGAATGGCATGGTGAGCAAAAAAACGATGGATTTAGGCCCAGATCTCTGAACTGGGGTGAATGTATGACATTGTTCTGCATTCTGTCCATCAACTGTTGTTTTTGCATTTGTCACCCCGAGTGGAACGGGTATGCCCAGACGTGAGTCCCGTGCTCTCCATGCCACTGGAATCAAGCTATCCTGGCTGAAGAGGGGTGAAACCCCGAAACCGGTCCTAGGATGCTTGGTTCCAGTCCAGGGTGGACATGGCTTGGCAATTCGGGCTGGACTGTTCCCATGAGGTACAGGGTCAAGACTGATTTGCATAATGCTGGGCTCGAACTGGAATGGCACGGTGAGCAAAAAAACGATGGATTTAGGCCCAGATCTCTGTACTGGGGTGAATGTATGACATTGTTCTGCATTCTGTCCATCAACTGTTGTTTTTGCATTTGTCACCCTGAGTGGGAGAGGTATGCTCAGATGTGAGTCCCGTGCTCTCCATGCCACTGGAATCGAGCTATCCTGGCTGAAGAGGGGTGAAACCCCGAACCGGTCCTAGGATGCTTGGTTGCAGTCCAGGGACGACCTGGCTTGGCAGTTCGGGCTGGACTGTTCCCATGAGGCACAGGGTCAAGACTGATTTGCATAAGGCTGGGTTCGAACTGGAATGGCATGGTGAGGAAAAAAACGATGGATTTAGGCCCAGATCTCTGTACTGGGGTGAATGTATGACATTGTTATGCATTCTGTCAATCAACTGTTGTTTTTGCATTTGTCACCCCGAGTGGGACGGGGAATGCTCAGACCTAAGTCCTGTGCTCTCCATGCCACTGGAATCAAGCTATCCTGGCTGAAGAGGGGTGAAACCCCGAAACCGGTCCTAGGATGCTTGGTTCCAGTCCAGGGAGGACCTGGCTTGGCAGTTCGGGCTGGACTGTTCCCATGAGGCACAGAGTGAAGACTGATTTGCATAATGCTGGGTTTGAACTGGAATGGCATGGGGAGCAAAAAAACGATGGATTTAGGCCCAGATCTCTGTACTCAGATGAATGTATGACATTGTTCTGCATTCTGTCCATCAACTGTTGTTTTTGCATTTGTTACCCCGAGTGGGACAGGTATGCTCAGATGTGAGTCCCGTGCTCTCCATGCCACTGGAATCAAGCTATCCTGGCTGAAGAGGGGTGAAACCCCGAAACCGGTCCTAGGATGCTTGGTTCCAGTCCAGGGAGGACCTGGCTTGGCAGTTCGGGCTGTACTGTTCCCATGAGGCACAGGGTCAAGACTGATTTATATAAGACTGGGTTCAAACTGGAATGGCACGGTGAGCAAAAAAACGATGGATTTAGGCCTAGATCTCTGTACTGGGGTGAATGTATGACATTGTTCTGCATTCTGTCCATCAACTTTTGTTTTTGCATTTGTCACCCCGAGTGGGACGGGTATGCTCAGACGTGAGTCCCGTGCTCTCCATGCCACTAGAATCAAGCTATCCTGGCTGAAGAGGGGTGAAACCCCGAAACCGGTTGTAGGATGCTTGGTTCCAGTCCAGTGTGGACATGGCGTGGCAGTTCGGGCTGGACTGTTCCCATGAGGTACAGGGTGAAGACTGATTTGCATAATGCTGGGTTCGTACTGGAATGGCATGGTGAGCAAAAAAACGATGGATTTAGGCCCAGATCTCTGAACTGGGGTGAATGTATGACATTGTTCTGCATTCTGTCCATCAACTGTTGTTTTTGCATTTGTCACCCCGAGTGGAACGGGTATGCTCAGACGTGAGTCCCGTGCTCTCCATGCCACTGGAATCAAGCTATCCTGGCTGAAGAGGGGTGAAACCCCGAAACCGGTCCTAGGATGCTTGGTTCCAGTCCAGGGTGGACATGGCTTGGCAGTTCGGGCTGGACTGTTCCCATGAGGTATAGGGTCAAGACTGATTTGCATAATGCTGGGTTCGTAATGGAATGGCATGGTGAGCAAAAAAACGATGGATTTAGGCCCAGATCTCTGTACTGGGGTGAATGTATGACATTGTTCTGCATTCTGTCCATCAACTGTTGTTTTTGCATTTGTCACCCCGAGTGGGAGAGGTATGCTCAGATGTGAGTCCCGTGCTCTCCATGCCACTGGAATCGAGCTATCCTGGCTGAAGAGGGGTGAAACCTAAAACCGGTCCTAGGATGCTTGGTTGCAGTCCAGGGACGACCTGGCTTGGCAGTTCGGGCTGGACTGTTCCCATGAGGCACAGGGTCAAGACTGATTTGCATAAGGCTGGGTTCGAACTGGAATGGCATGGTGAGGTAAAAAACGATGGATTTAGGCCCAGATCTCTGTACTGGGGTGAATGTATGACATTGTTCTGCATTCTGTCCATCAACTGTTGTTTTTGCATTTGTCACCCCGAGTGGGACAGGTATGCTCAGATGTGAGTCCCGTGCTCTCCATGCCACTGGAATCGAGCTATCCTGGCTGAAGAGAAGTGAAACCCCGAACCGGTCCTAGGATGCTTGGTTCCAGTCCAGGGTGGACATGGCTTGGCAGTTCGGGCTGGACTTTTCCCATGAGGCACAGAGTGAAGACTGATTTGCATAATGCTGGGTTCGAACTGGAATGGCATGGTGAGCAAAAAAACTATGGATTTAGGCCCAGATCTCTGTACTCGGATGAATGTATGACATCGTTCTGCATTCTGTCCATCAACTGTTGTTTTTGCATTTGTCACCCCGAGTGGGACAGGTATGCTCAGATGTGAGTCCCGTGCTCTCCATGCCACTGGAATCAAGCTATCCTGGCTGAAGAGGGGTGAAACCCCGAAACCGGTCCTAGGATGCTTGGTTCCAGTCCAGGGAGGACCTGGCTTGGCAGTTCGGGCTGTACTGTTCCCATGAGGCACAGGGTCAAGACTGATTTATATAAGACTGGGTTCAAACTGGAATGGCACGGTGAGCAAAAAAACGATGGATTTAGGCCTAGATCTCTGTACTGGGGTGTATGTATGACATTGTTCTGCATTCTGTCCATCAACTGTTGTTTTTGCATTTGTCACCCCGAGTGGGACGGGTATGCTCAGACGTGAGTCCCGTGCTCTCCATGCCACTGGAATCAAGCTATCCTGGCTAAGGAGGGATGAAACCCCGAAACCGGTCCTAGGATGCTTGGTTCCAGTCCAGGGTGGACATGGCTTGGCAGTTCGGGATGGACTGTTCCCATGAGGTACAGGGTCAAGACTAATTGCATAATGCTGGGCTCGAACTGGAATGGCACGGTGAGCAAAAAAACGATAGATTTAGGCCCAGATCTCTGTACTGGGGTGAATGTATGACATTGTTCTGCATTCTGTCCATCAACTGTTGTTTTTGCATTTGTCACCCCGAGTGGGAGAGGTATGCTCAGATGTGAGTCCCGTGCTCTCCATGCCAGTGGAATTGAGCTATCCTGGCTGAAGAGGGGTGAAACCCCGAACCGGTCCTAGGATGCTTGGTTGCAGTCCAGGGACGACCTGGCTTGGCAGTTCGGGCTGGACTGTTCCCATGAGGCACAGGGTCAAGACTGATTTGCATAAGGCTGGGTTCGAACTGGAATGGCATGGTGAGGAAAAAAACGATGGATTTAGGCCCAGATCTCTGTACTGGGGTGAATGTATGACATTGTTCTGCATTCTGTCAATCAACTGCTGTTTTTGCATTTGTCACCCCGAGTGGGACGGGGAATGCTCAGACCTGAGTCCTGTGCTCTCCATGCCACTGGAATCAAGCTATCCTGGCTGAAGAGGGGTGAAACCCCGAAACCGGTCCTAGGATGCTTGGTTCCAGTCCAGGGAGGACCTGGCTTGGCAGTTCGGGCTGGACTGTTCCCATGAGGCACAGAGTGAAGACTGATTTGCATAATGCTGGGTTCGAACTGGAATGGCATGGTGAGCAAAAAAACGATGGATTTAGGCCCAGATCTCTGTACTCAGATGAATGTATGACATTGTTCTGCATTCTGTCCATCAACTGTTGTTTTTGCATTTGTCACCCCGAGTGGGACAGGTATGCTCAGATGTGAGTCCCGTGCTCTCCATGCCACTGGAATCAAGCTATCCTGGCTGAAGAGGGGTGAAACCCCGAAACTGGTCCTAGGATGCTTGGTTCCAGTCCAGGGAGGACCTGGCTTGGCAGTTCGGGCTGTACTGTTCCCATGAGGCACAGGGTCAAGACTGATTTATATAAGACTGGGTTCAAACTGGAATGGCACGGTGAGCAAAAAAACGATGGATTTAGGCCTAGATCTCTGTACTGGGGTGAATGTATGACATTGTTCTGCATTCTGTCCATCAACTGTTGTTTTTGCATTTGTCACCCCGAGTGGGACAGGTATGCTCAGACGTGAGTCCCGTGCTCTCCATGCCACTAGAATCAAGCTATCCTGGCTGAAGAGGGGTGAAACCCCGAAACCGGTTCTAGGATGCTTGGTTCCAGTCCAGTGTGGACATGGCGTGGCAGTTCGGGCTGGACTGTTCCCATGAGGTACAGGGTGAAGACTGATTTGCATAAGGCTGGGTTCGTACTGGAATGGCATGGTGAGCAAAAAAACGATGGATTTAGGCCCAGATCTCTGAACTGGGGTGAATGTATGACATTGTTCTGCATTCTGTCCATCAACTGTTGTTTTTGCATTTGTGACCCCGAGTGGGACGGGTATGCTCAGACGTGAGTCCCGTGCTCTCCATGCCACTGGAATCAAGCTATCCTGGCTGAAGAGGGGTGAAACCCTGAAACCGGTCCTAGGATGCTTGGTTCCAGTCCAGGGTGGACATGGCTTGGCAGTTTGGGCTGGATTGTTCCCATGAGGTACAGGGTCAAGAATAATTTCAATAATGCTGGGTTCGAACTGGAATGGCATGGTGAGAAAAAAAACGATGGATTTAGGCCCAGATCTCTGTACTGGGGTGAATGTATGACATTGTTCTGCATTCTGTCTATCAACTGTTGTTTTTGCATTTATCACCCCGAGTGGGACGGGTATGCTCAGTCGTGAGTTCCGTGCTCTCCATGCCACTGGAATCAAGCTATCCTGGCTGAAGAGGAGTCAAACCCCGAAACCAGTCCTAGGATGCTTGGTTGCAGTCCAGGGAGGACCGGGCTTTGCATTTCGGGCTGGACTGTTCCCATGAGGCACAGGGTCAATGCTGATTTGCATAAGGCCGGGATCGAACTGGAATGGCATCGTGAGGAAAACAACGATGGATTTAGGCCCAGATCTCTGTACTGGGGTGGATGTATGACATTGTTCTGCATTCTGTCCATCAACTGTTGTTTTTGCATTTGTCACCCCGAGTGGGACGGGTATGCTCAGACGTGAGTTCCGTGCTCTTCATGCCACTGGAATCAAGCTATCCTGGCTGAAGAGGGGTGAAACCCCGAAACCAGTCCTAGGATGCTTGGTTGCAGTCCAGGGAGGACCTGGCTTGGCAGTTCGGGCTGGACTGTTCCCATGAGGCATAGGGTCAAGACTGATTTGCATAAGGCTGGGTTCGAACTGGAAAGGCATGATGAGCAAAAAAACGATGGATGTAGGCTCAGGTCTCTGTACTGGGGTTAATTTATGACATTGTTGTGCATTCTGTCCATCAACTGTTGTTTTTGCATTTGTCACCCCGAGTGGGACGGGTATGCTCAGAAGTGAGTTCCGTGCTCTCCATGCCACTGGAATCAAGCTATCCTGGCTGAAGGAGGGTGAAACCCCAAAATCGGTCCTAGGATGCTTGGTTCCAGTCCAGGGAGGACCTGGCTTGGCAGTTCGGGCTGGACTGTTCCCATGAGGCACAGGGTCAAGGCTGATTTGCATAAGGCTGGGTTCGAACTGGAATGGCATGGTGAGGAACAAAAATGATGGATTTAGGTCCAGATCTCTGTACTGGGGTGAATGTATGACATTGTTCTGCATTCTGTTCATCAACTGTTGTTTTTGCATCTTGTGGACATAGAGCACAAACTGTTTGTTATAATTCGGTGTGCCAAGCACCGGAGCCGACGAAGGTGCAGTCTATTATTGCTTAAAAGACTGCTGGCATTCAGGCGCCTAAGGGATTGGCTCATGCACTGCTTTCGTTGTTAATACAAGCAAGGGTTTGATTGGTAGTGAATAATTTGGGATCTACTGGCCACAGTAGGTATTAATACCTATAAAAGCGCGTACATCTGTGTGTGTTTGTGGAATGGGCATTTTACCAATGGTACTGATACGCTCAGGGGTCAACCTTCTACCCTCCATCAACAGTAGGTGACCTTAATAGGTAACCTCCTATCAACAATACTGAAATTTGAAAAGAGAGATCTTATGACCATGATGTGCCAAATGTAATAACAGTGTCACTGTACGGTCCGTTCCGTATCAGAAGCAATTAACAGATCATCAACATATTGCACCAATACATTACCACGAGGAAGCGATAGTGAATTCACCTGACTTTTAAATGCTTGAATATAAATACTAGGACTCTCCGTATAGCCCTGAGGAGCAAGACAGAATCTAAACCTTCTGCCGTGTGTAAATACAAACAAATGCCTACTATCTGGGTGGATAGGAATACTAAATAATGCATTTTTCAGATCAATGACTGAAAAGAACTTATCAGTAGATGGAATCATCGTTAAAAACGTAGTGATATCAGGAACCACTGGGTTCTGTGGAACTACAATTTTATTAACCTCTCGCAAATCAATTATAAAGCAATAAACATCATCAATAACAGTAGGGGAACCCGAAGTTGTCTTCTTAAGGACCGGGAGAATAGGACTGTCACAAATGTTGGCAGACGTTTCTTGAACTACTCCCTTTCATATCAAATCTTGAACAATCTGAAGAAGAGCCTGTTCTCCTGCCTGTGGTATCTTACACTGAGGAATGCGGGGTAGAATAGCAGTTTCTTTAACTTGTTTACAAACTGGTGGTATATGCAACAAACCCACATCTGTATCACCTGAGGTCCATAGGGTGGGTGGTACCTGGAAGAATTAAGCTGGAAGGGGCGCATCCAGAGACAGACACTACCTAGTACTCACATCTGGACCGTTAGTAATGTAAACACCTGCAGGGGAAAAACAAAAAGTAGCGTGCAATTTCTTTGACAGATCCAAACCCATCAAATTTTCACCACAATTAGATGTTAACAAAAACAGACATTTGACAGTGAATGGACCAACAGTCAGTGCAAGGGGTCATGAAATGGGGCTCACAACCGGTACACCTGAAAAACCTACCAAAACATTATTGTGGCCAGACAGTGCTGCCCTGGGGACCATGTGTCGAGAACAGAACTCTTTGTCGCACCTGTACCCACCAAAAATTCCTTAGTGGAGCCTTGCAAATCTGCTGCGACATAAGAGCCAGACTGATCTACAGATATCAAAACTGGTCCCTCACTCTGTCCATGGCTGTCCTAACTAGTAGACATACCTGTCACATCATCCATCGTATAATCATCATGATGCCGCAACATTCTGATTTCTGTCGGTCCCATTGCCTCTACCACCAGAACCTCGTCCTCTGGGGATGCAACTTTCTGTAAAAGCACAGTGCACTAGCTAGGCCAATGTTCTTCCTCCTTAAAATACGCACACTGATTCTGCCCCAAAGGTGTCGTTGAAGGCTGCCGAGTACGTGGCAGCTGCCAGGAAGTATCTTGTTGTCCCCTATTGTTTCCCCTAAATGCTTGCTGACACAACACCTTCGTCTTTAAATCCTTATGCTACTTATCAGTCTTAACCTTTTCCTCCTGATCTCGGTGTTCATAATATTGGGCCATATTTAAAATAACAGAGGGAGAAGATGTGAACCAAGTACTCTCAGATGTCTGCAAACGATTCACGATTTCAGGAAGAAGATTAGTAACGAACCTGTCAACAAACAAACAAACACCTCCCTAAGTGGACATATCCTGCCCACTATAATCCAAAAACGTGACTTCAAACTGAGTAAAGAAATCTTCTGCTGAAAAGCTGTCAATCTGTCCCAGCTTACCTTCTTAGGTGGAATAAGAGTGTGCATGTACGGAATAATATAATCAGGCAAAGCAAGTATCTCAGCATGAGGTTTATCACCTGGCTTCCTTTCCTGATCTCATACTTTAATGACATCCCTTGTACTGCCCAAATCTGCAACATGATCTTGAGTATGCACCTGTCTCCAAATATCGACCAGAACAAGAAAACCATAAAACATTTCAATATCAGTAGGAGTCATTACAGTAGAAGAGGCAGCCTCTGTTAGTTTTTTCTAATAAGTTGTAGGATTTTTCCTAGGGTCAGGCAAAGTAGCCTTAAGGGCTAAAATCTCACTTCTTTTCCATGGAGTATAAACCCATTGCTCCTGAAAGGGAGCAGCCACATCCAGTCTAGTGACCGTACCATTCCGATCCGTCAACTTAGGTATTTCTGGATGATATTTTGGCTGAACTTCACGCATAGGGAACTGAGTAATTTTAGTGGGACTCTTACCATACAATCAAACTCTGTAAGAAACTATAGTGGCAATATTTACAAGCACCTGTCCTGGGGCTAAATCAGTGACATAGACACAGTCCTTAATATCAAATAACGCTTGTGTTTTAATATGTGTGCGCCAAAGAACAATCAATCAATCAATATAGCGGACATATGTTGGAGAACGTGCTGCTGTAGAAAAGGCTCAAACTCAAGTGTAGTTTGCCAAATGTCCTCGGTGTCATAAACCGGATTACTAGCCCATTTCATAGCCTGTCTTGTTAATAAATCCTTCTCATCCTTACCTACTCAAGAGTGCACTAGCTGACCCACTCACTCCCTAAATTTCACCCAATCCCTGTCCTCAAACCCTTGTACTGGCGTCGCAGCATCCAAAAATGTTGGAGGATGAATAACTAAAGAAGGAGAAGTGACAGAAGTAGTAGGTACATCTGTGGCTAGTGTTTGCACCGGAAGAGAAAGAACAGATGACACAGGAATGGAAACAGTAGATATACTAGAGGTCACAGTTATCATAGATGGCAAGGACCAAGAAGGAGCGGGGGCGTCGTAGCAAAAGCTGTGGAAGTAACAAGTACAGATACAGAAACATCCGAAGCAGATGAGACAGGCAAAGGAACAGTGAGATAAATCATCTGAGGGGCATAAGAAAGCGGGAGTCGAGTATTTAACAGCCCCTCTACGAAAGTATCATTTTCCTTTTTTGGCCAAATAAGACTTGTCAATATGCAGCCAAAATCTCCTATTCTTGCTTAGACCAGGCATTTCGAAAGAAAAACAAAGTTGTTATCTTTACCTGGCAAAGAGCGTATTAAACTCAAACCCAAATGGTACCATATCCACAAAGAACCAAAACAAAATCACCTGATATCAATTGTACACATGAACCAGTTCTCCACTGCTGACTCTTCAGACCAAATAGTCAAATCCAAGGGTTTCGCCGTTCAGGAATGCAGTCGGGATGACCACTGGGCGAGGCACCGTCCGGCAGGGCAGAAGGAGCAGCTGCGATTAACAGACTCTCTTTTTGCAGGGATCCCTGAGCTGTCAGTCCGACCCAACGATGTCCTCGACTTCCGTCAGCGGAAAGGGGATGAATCAATTACCCAATGGAGTCCCTGTTTGGGCGCCAACTGAAGGAAGTGACCCGTTCAGGGTCACCTAGGTCACTAATCAATCAATCAATAAATAGGACATATATTCAGTGCACGGCTACCTCAAACGGTAGCTAGCAGCGGATTCGGCAGTAAGAGAAAAGGAGGGGAGCTACGGTAGGTTGAAAAGCCAGATTTTCAGTACTTTCCTAAATGCTTGTTCTGTCTCTAACTTACAAAGGTGATCAGGCATAAAGTTCCAGAGTAACGCAGCTCTCACTGAGAAAGCTCAACCCCCAATCCTGGCTTTAGAGAACGGAGGAATCCTGAGTAATTCCTGGTGATTAGATCTCAAAGCCCTAGTCTGGTGATATTTCTGGAGTCTCTGTTTCAGGTATCCCATGCCCCTGTCTCTGGTGGCTCTATAGGAAATTGACAGCACCTTGAACTCAATCCTCCTTTTGACAGCCAGCCAATGGAGGCTCCGCAGGTAGGGGGTGAGGCAGTGGTGGAATGGCATATACCTAATGAATGTTTTGAAAAATGTGTAGTCTTCGGATCAGGTAACCTGGAAGAGCCATAAACAGGCTATCAGTCATTGTCAAGCTGAGACGTGACCAATGCATGGACCACAATCTTCCTGCAGTCCATGGGCAGGAGATAGAGAAATCTTCACAGGGCTTTCAGTTTCCAGAGCAAGACGAGGAGACTTGGCATATCTGGGCCTTGCTGGAGAGGTGTGTGTCAAATTTGAACCAGATATTCCTAGCAGAATCTATTGGGATCGGTGGGGGGTTTCGCTCCGACAGCCACCGGAGATCGGATAGCAGAAGAGAGGATTGATTGAAAAACAATACCTCTGTTTTATCGGTATTTAATTTCAAGCTGCTATCCATCATCCAAGTCGAGATGTTGATCAGACAATGCTTAAAATTGTCGAAAGCTGCCTTGGAGTGTTCTCTAAAAGAGAACACCAGCTGAGTATCATCAGCATAAGAAACAACTTTCACTCCCCATTGCTCAACTTGCGATGCAAGTGGGGTAAGATAGACATTAAATAAAGTAGGGCTCAGAGCCAAACCTTGGGAACCCCCCACACGAGGGGTTTTGTTGCGGAAACATGGGGGCAGAGAAATACTTGCTGAGACCGACCCTCTAGAAAGAAGCAGAACCAGGCCAGCGTGGTTCCCGTCATCCCAGATGCTCAAGTCTCTCCAACTGAATCCGATGAGACACCGTATTGAATGCTGCGGATAAATCGAGCAGCGCAAGCATTGCGGAGCTGCCCTGTTCTAAGGCTTCATGCGCAGTTTCCGCCACTTCCAAAAGAGCTGTCTCTGTACTATAACCTGTTCTAAAACCAGATTGGGAGTCGTGGAGATAGTTGTTAGACTTGAGGAAGTTGGATAATTGTTTCTTGACTTCCTTCTCAAGAATATTTTGATTCCCATAGAGAGCTTCCTTCCACTGTGTTGCATTGTTAAGTGGTATAAGTAACAGTTGTTGCTATTACCCAATTTTATGGGAATCACTGACAGAATATCGAAGGTCAGAATATCGACCTACAGAAATATTGATGCAAGAGTATTGAAGTCAAGAATATCAACATCCTATCTACATTATGCTAAGTACAAAAATATCGGAAACAAATATCGATGTGAAAAATATCGTTGTTAAAAATATCGTTTTTTATTTAGGTTAGAAAAATAACGTAAAATAAAGTAAATAATGCATATAATTAAAATAAACATAGCTAAAAATATTTTTAAATGTTGGAAAGCAGCTCCTGTATTGAGCACTCTCAACACCAGCGACACTCTAGATCTGCTCACCTCAAATGCCTGCTTTTCTATTAAAGTCTTTAAGCATGGGACTAGCACAGTGCCATCCACGCCGAGATAGAAAAGGACAAAGGGGCATATTATCAAGAAACAGAGTTAAAATTATCGCCGCGTTAGCGACAGAAAACTGCCGCAAAAGCGGCGATAATGGGCTTGATAATATGCCCTTGAGAATTCCCATAGAAGCCCATGTTTTGGTGACAATATGGGCTTCTGTTGGAATTCTCAAGGGCATATTATCAAGCCCATTATCGCCGCTTTAGCAGCAGTTTTCTGCCGCTAAAGCGGCGATAATTTTAACTCCATGCTTGATAATAAGCCCCAAAGTCTTTTGCCATTTCTACAGCAAAGTCTTTAATCATAGGACTAGCACAGTGCTGTCCTTGCCGAGCTGTAAAATGACAAAAGCCAATTACCACTCCAGGCACAGTATTACAGCTTTGAATTGGTAATATACCAACCAAGCCAACCTAAAATGGGTAAAAGCAACCCCTGACACAGTGTTTTGCTCTAATTAGAGCCCTTCAGAGAGGTATAGCTTTGTCCAGACACAAGGGAGCACCCAGCATAAGTCAAATTAATACCCTTTCAGGCATAGAGTGACACATAAATTATGCAAAAAAGAAGCAGAGAACTCTGGGTAGTTCTCAAGTTTAGGTGGAAAGCAGCTGCTGTATAGAGCACGCTCAACACTAGCTAAAAATATTTTTAAATGTTGGAAAGCAGCTCCTGTATGGAGCACTCTCAACACCAGCGACACTCTAGATCTGCTCACCTCAAATGTCTGCTTTTCTATCAAAGTTTTTAAGGATAGGATTAGCACAGTGCCATCCACACCGAGATAGAAAAGGACAAAGTCTTTTGCCATTTCTACAGCAAAGTCCCTAAGCATAGGACTAGCACAGTGCTGTCCTTGCCGAGCTGTAAAATGACAAAAGGCAAATACCACTCCAGGCACAGTATTACAGCTTTGAATTGGTAAAATATCAACCCATGATTCTGTGAGTGAGCAAGAATAGGATGACTTTCCTGTTGTACTATGGACGCTGTCCAGTTATTTGAATGATTTTCTTGAAAAACTATTTGCTAGGGATAATATCCGTTCCTCCTCTGTGAGACTTCTTGTACTGGATTATTTTTCATTGGCTTGTGTCTTTGTCCTTCATAAATGCTGGCTTCTGATTCAGTAATCCGCTTGATAGTACCTACTTAGTACCGCCTTGTATTCATTTGTAACCTCCCATGGCTACTAGCCCTTTTACTTCTGCCGTTACATGGTACTTGGTATTTAGTCTGTAAGCACTACTTTCTTTAATGATTTTCTCACATTGCAGGCATGACATGACTTCCTGCAACATTCAGCCTGCCATGCACACTTTCACTTTCCAAGCAGCCCCTCACTTGTTTTTTAACTAATGCAGCTCGCCTTACTCGTTTTATCCTCTTCCCACCCCTGCCCTTCCGAGATGACGAAGAGAGGGGAAGGAGGTGCTGCGGGAGCCCAGCGCAGCCCTCCTCACCCAGGCACGCTTCCTTTTCAGATGTCCCAAGCCGTGGAGAAAGCAGAAAAGACACCCGCCCTCTGCGTCATGGTGAGTACCTCTTTTCTGTACACACTGACTGGCGCCCTCTTTTCGGCCAGTACAGGCCGGGAAGTATTTGCAAGGGTAGTCAAGGACGATATTTCAGAACAAGTCTTCAGTAAATGATGTGACATAACTGTGATTTGAACTAGCACATACTAGGAAGTTATTTAGCCCTGCTAGACTCCCGTCCATGGAACAAATCGGGGGTCCATTAGGATGTCGGGCGGTGGCACCACCACGGTGCCGGCAGTGCGGAAAAATTCTTTATTCTGCCCTCGAGCAGCGGTCCTGACGCCCGCCGTATTAGTATGGCCAAACATAGCCCATTTCCCGACCGCGGCGGTGTGACGCCCACCGGCATCAGAGTGCGCCCATCACCGTGGCGGTGGGAGCCAATGGAGACTCTCCGCCGTGCGGAATGACGTCCACCCCGCTCCACAAATTAGGATGACCCAAACAAGCAGATGCACCTCAGCAGAGAAACCGCCAAACCAGAGACGGCGGAAGCACGACAGAGGAGCGCGAAACCAGAGTCCAGGTCTGTTGGACCTGTCAGCCCTAGGGTGGGCTCCCCATCTATTTTTGATCGTTCCTCATTTTTTCCACCCTCATTTTTATGTTGGACTAGGTCTCCAGGCGCCTTTTCATTGCCAATCAGTGTTAAGGTGCAGGTGCTCCCTTCTCCCAAGATGGCTGCCACAGGCCCCTGCTACTGCAGAGCGGTCTTTCATAGTAGCACCCTAGCTGCCAGGAGCTGGCTGGAACCCCACAACAATGTTGCGACTCCAGCCCGCCTTTTTGTCCCATAGGTAGAGTGGGGAAGCTCCTGGAATGTGCTGGAACCTTCTAGAAGGGAGGTGTGGTTTTTCTTTTGCCGCCTTGGCCAGAGGTCACCTGACCTAGGGCTACTTAAGTGAGGGAGGGAACTTTTTGTGTTGAGTTGGCCAGTGGGGTGTAGCAGAGCTGGAAGAATCCACCAGGAGTGTAGGCGGTAGGGCCTAGCCAGGGACTTATGCCTCTGAGAGTGACAGGATTTAGGTGCTGCCTCTTAAGTGAGTGAGGGACCGTGTGAAACCCCCTGATCTTGCCCAGCAGTAGGAGGACCCAGAGAACCTCTGCCCAGCCTGACTAGGAAGGACCTAGTCGCCTTCTCCATCCATACCCCGCTGTAACAGAACCCCTTTAAGGACGCCAGATACATCTGCGCCAACAAGACTTCATCTAACATCTGAGAACAGAGACTTATATGCCAAGCACTGAGACTGCGTGTCCAGATTGAACTCTAAACTTATATGCCAAGCACTGAGACTGCGTGTCCAGATTGAACTCTAAACTTATATGCGAAGCGCTGAGACTGTGTGTCCAGACTGACCCCTGAAGCCGTATGCAAAGCAGATTGAAGAGCCACCGGGGATCGACCAGGTATTAGCGCTGTGACCCCTGCGCTCCCTGACCTGGCCTGGGACCCCCGGCAGCGTGCTCCGCTGAGCGCGGAACCCCCATCCTTAACTTGAGCACCCCCCTGTGATGTGGAAGCCAGCGCGCTCACCGCCGCGGCCCGGAGGCCGGAAGAAGTGCCCTGCAGAGTCGCGAGGCCCGTGAGAAGCCCGGGGCCCCGCCGCTGCCGTCACAGCTGTGTGAGAAGGTGCGCGAAGCCTGGGGCCGAGTTTCCCCATCGTCGCTGGAGCGGACGCCGTCTGACGCCGAGAACGAGGTAAGCCCGGAGGCTGGGCTTGCCTTGGTGCGCCCCCTACTGGTTGGGAGCTGCACCACACCCTCAGCCCGGGTCCCCTCTCCGTGGGAGTTCCCCCCTGTCATCGCGACGGAGAGACCCCGCCGAGGGATCCTCTCCTTGTTCCCCCTTGAACAGTACTGAAGCGTGGTGCCCTACGAACTGCACTGGAGCTGGGAGACTCGCTCTGCAAGTCCCGTGCGCTCCCTGCGGACAGCCCCCGTATGAAGCATTGACTGCCCCGGAGTACGAGCAGCGCTCTGATAGCCCGGTTCCGACCTGAAGTGCTCAACACCCGTACTCACAAATAGCGCTATGTTATCTATGCTCCGTAGTGAAATGCTGAATGTCATTGCTCACGAGTAGCGCTATGGTATCTATCCTCCGTAGTGAAATGGTGAATGTCATTGCTCACGAGTAGCGCTATGGTATCTATGCTCCGTAGTGAAATGCTGAATGTCATTGCTCACGAGTAGCGCTCTGTTATCCATGTGCCATATTGAAGTGCTACGTGCTAGTGATTATGAGTAGCGCTCTGTTATTCATGTGCCATATTGAAGTGCTACGTGCTAGTGATTACGAGTAGCGCTCTGTTATTCATGTGCCATATTGAAGTGCTACGTGCTAGTGATTACGAGTAGCGCTCTGTTATTCATGGTCCAGATTGAAGTGCTACGTGCTATTGATTACGAGTAGCGCTCTGTTATTCATGTTCCATATTGAAGTGCTACGTGCTATTGATTACGAGTAGTGCTCTGTTATTCATGTTCCATATTGAAGTACTAAATGTCCTTGACTACGAGTAGCTCTCTGTGCTAGATGCCCCGTTCTGAGGTCGTCACCGATTAGCGCGCCTAGCGCTATAATCCCCCACCCTAAGGCGCTACAGGAAAGTGAAGCGCGCGAGTGCATATACGTGAATGGTGATTGTATCTCAGGCAGTACTGATATTTCATGAATTGCATTTAGTGGATGACCAACCTTTATAGCTCCTGACTGACAGGTATATCACTAGGAATTGTGTTATCAGCTTATGAAATGTACTGCTACCTCATGAACTGCATCTAACGTGGTCTACTTGGATAAACTTGAGTATTTACATAACTCCTCCAGTGTGGCGTCACTTATTGTGTGTGTTCCTCGTCCCATGTGAGGTGCGTGTTGTATGGTTGCTTTACACACAGACCTTTGGTGGCCCGACCGCTCGTGTCACGTTACCGCCCCCATAGGGCCTGGAGACCCCAGGTCCTACACGGTCCACATCAAGACCGCCATGGACCCAGCTCTACACGTCTTTCCGATGCTGTACCTGCTACATCACCAGGAACTCGCATCGCCGCGGACGCCGCCGCAGGTACGCAATAACACAACACACAACACACAACACATGGGCTGACACGGGGTCCAAATCCACATCAGACACCCTGGTGGGGACAGGGGCACATCCACAAGGGCACCCACACATCACCCACCTGCCACCAAGTCACCCCTCTGCATCCTGGACACACATTTTCCGCGACCATGCAGCAATGTCCCAGTCACGTCACCGCAGCGGTGAACACAAGGAAATACATGCGCACAATACAGGGCCAGTGCTAGGCATGGGCAGGGCACAGAGACCACAGGGCACCACTCCCTCCCACCACACACTAGCACACCCCATGAAGGCACATGCCACGTGCCCCTCCTGTGCACCCCATGCACAACAAGAAGCCAGGTCAATACGCACCCTGCACCACACAACAAACAACCATGGAGACAGACACTGCAGGAGTGGCTGCACAGGAACACACAGCACATTAGCACAGGGTCAGGGAAACACACACACCACCACACCACCACACACAGGGAAGCTAAAATGAGGACAAGCACCAAATTAACACATACAAAGAACGAACATCCAAATGGACACACAGAGACCATTGACACACACCATGACTGACAAACACCATTAGGAATCTACACACATACCCCCCTCACACCAGCAGCACACAACACCAGTGCCAAACACACTGAATGCTGGCAATACTTGCCAGTCAACACACACACAAACAATCACACACCCTGAGGGTATCCACAAACATCACACACACACACAGGGATGCCACAACAAATGGCTGCACAAAAACAGCACACAAACACATAACCCAACAGAAACACACACAGAACCACACTAAGAACAGACATGCCCTGTGCAGCTAAACTGGGGAAAGGCAATGGGAGCCCAGACACAACAGGAGGGCACAACATAATCACTCAGGAACAATGCACAGACAACATACCACAACACACACAAGAAGTACACCATCACAGAAAACCACAGCCACATCAAACAAACAACGGATGCACAGGCACAAAAATCACACAGCAAACACAGCAGGACATCAGGGGATGCACACCAGTCAATGACAAGGCAACAGACACACACAGCACTGCATGCACAACAAGCAGTGTGTGCACACCAGGCATACCAGCCACACACAGACATCAGTGACAGAACAGCAACCCACACAACACCAAACAGCACAGCACAAAGACAACAGCACACCCAGGAGGTGAAGCAATAACACAGACAACACACATACCTCCAACACAACACCCACAGATGCACATGTCCGGGACACAAAGGTGGAAACAACTTGACTAGAGGACTGGGCAGCACACACAGTTGGACTGCTTAGGAGCAACCATGACTGCCAAACAGCACCAGCAAATCACATACAACCCATTGGGGAAAGGCCCTGAGCGTTTTTTTCAATGGAAGCTGGCAAATAAGTGCTGCTGCAGTGAAGAGGAGAAGTGTCCAAAGAGATCCAAGCCTGGATCAAAGATGGAAGGAACCTGAAAGCAGAGGGGATAGAGTCTGGGTCACTTACCAGTGACCAGGGGCACGATAGTCCAATGCCCACAGATGTCAAGTGCTTCAGGTGAGTTGACAGGTGTCTTGACTCTTCAGCCACGAGGTCCAGGAGGTGTCGACGACAACCAGGAGCTGGATTCGAGCTGTGCCACAAAGTCTGTTGAGTGCTGCAGTGTCGGTGACCAGAATGGACCCAACAAGACTTGGCAATGGCAAGTCAAGTGGAAATAGAAGAAAGACGTCGGTGCAGACCAGCAAGGTATGGGGGACTCACCCAGCAAGTATAAGTCAGGGCACATCTGGAGCAACCAGGAAAGTCCAAGCAGAAAAGGAGTTGCCTTCGTGGGGACCCACAAGCCAACGGGCTAGCGATCGCGAAGGAGCCTCAAGCAGTTGCACTGGAAACTGGCCCACAGATCACTCGTGGAGTGGAGGCCAGAGATCTTTGGTGCAGTAGGTGCCCAAGACTGGGGCTACTGGGAGCCCAAAGCACAACTTTGAGGAAGACCAGGAAGATGATGTACCAGCAAAAGTTCACGGTGTCCAGGGGTCACAGTTCCACATCACCCACGATAGCCACGGGCCTCAGCTTTGCTGTGGACTCAGGGTAGCCTTGCAGAAGTCTGGAAATCCACCTCTGGTGATGCAAAAACTTTGGCGTCCAGCGGGAGCTTCAGAGTTGCAGACCGGACAGTTGCTTCTTTGATGCCTGCCAAGCAGGGGAGTCACTCCTTGACCCCAAGGGAGATTTCTTCCATCTTCTAGTTGAAATAGAAAGTCGAAGGTCCAGGATATATGTTGCAGAGTTTCGTCCCGGGTAATCTAAAGTCTCAAGGACTGGGTTCCTATACTTATACTAAGATAGGGGGTTGGGCATTCTCTAGGGACCCACCTATGGGAGGGTTTGGAAAGAGGGGTGGTTACACCCATTTCCTTTGTCCGGTTTCACGCCAGAGCAGGGGCAGGTAGCCCCTGCAACTGGTTTGAACTGGACTATGCATAGGGACACCAAGTGTGCCCCCAGTGCAGGACTTCAAAGCACCAGAGAGTGCTCCCACCCAGCCCCAATACACATCTGATTGTCTGGGGTGGTGGTTACACCTCCCTGTGACAGGAAACCTATTGTCCAGGCCTCCCCTGCCGGAGTTTCGGTCAGCAGCAGGAGGCCAGACCCGTGACTGTGGCAGTGGCATCCATTTTGCGATGCCAGGGCTCTAGAAAGTCTTTACTGGTAAGACCGGTGGTTACATGTGTCTCCCTCTAGAAGGGTTGAATGCTACCCCCGCCACCAGAACTGGCGGGTGGGCAGTATTCCGAAGTGTTTGGCACCAAACACGACCTGTTTCCGTGCAGCCAGTCCAAAGTTAGCATTTACTGCGAGGTTATAATGCACTTAAGAGTATATGGTCAGGCTGCACCGCAAACAGCATCAGAGGAGGTACTCTGCTCATGCAGAGGCACCCTCTCACATAAAAACCAAGCACTCTGCCTTCAGGATTGTTAAGGCCTGCCATAGGAGTGACTTAAAGGTTTTATATGTGTGTGCAATGGTAGTGACATAGGTATCCTATACAACAATAAGGGGTGCATGCATCACCTTACCCAGGTTGTAGTAGTAGACCTGTGGTGTCATTTTGAAGTGCTTCCCAGGGGTGGAATAATACATGCTGCAGCCCCTGGTAGACCTCGGAGGTACCTATGCCCTGGGTACATAGTATACCATATACTAGGGACTTATAAGGCACTCCAGAATCCAATTAGAGATGTACCTAATGTACATGGAAACCATTTTAGAGAGGAAGCAGCTAGGCTGGGGTCCTGATTAGCAGGGCCACAGCCAGACTAAGGTCGAAAAACAGTGAAACACCAGCAAAAAGTGGGGGTATCCATGTGAAGCAGATCCTACTCTCCTACACTGTGCATACTCACAGTTGACAAAAACAACAAGTAGGAGTCAGACAGAACTGCAAGGACACACCAACACACTGCACAGTGCACTACATACAACTCACACATGTGCATACAACCACATACACAGGGCTGAACAAGCAAAACAACAGGCATACAACTCCTGGGTGACACGTGTGTAGTTCACAATGCAGGGGCATGCACACATCAACACTCCCCACAAACTATCCCCCTTCACACTGCACACCACCTGACCCTCCAAGAGCACACATGGAAAGTAAGCCATGGGACTAGGATTACTGGCCATCACAAGATGACCACACACATACACCACTGGGCATACATAAAGGAAGAACACACATACATGATGACCCTGGACAGCCGGCATGCAAAACTGTGTGCAGAAACCCACTATTTGACGGCAGTGCCCCCCAACCTGACATGTGTACAATATAGTTAACATGAACTAATCAAGTAAATGACAACTGCTGCACATTGTAAAATTACACCATTGCCCCCACAAGTATCTGGTTCAGGAAGAACTGAAGACCCTGTCACCCCAAAAAACTGATACGTAAGTGAGCCCAAACAGTGCCCATGTTGAAGTGGCACGCAGAGCATGTGGCACAGAAAACCATATACACACAGCAAAATAACTTTATTCAGTAAGGACACTGACAAAATAGACAACAGGAGCAACTGTCTTTATTCACGTATGGCACAGATAGGCACCATGACAAGAGAAGAGCAAGGCACAAAATGCAGAGCATGTCCATGTGAGCTGCACAGGTAGGGGGCACACAGCAGTGAACGGCAATGCCAGTGGGCAGGACAAAGTGCACAGCATGTCCATGAGAGGCTGCACAGGCAGGGGGCACACAGCAGTGAACAACAAGGCCAGTGGGCAGGACAAAGTGCAGAGCATGTCCTTGAGAAGCTGCACAGGCAGAAGGCAAAACACAAGGCCAGTGGCCAGTCCAAGGTGCAGACTGAGTCCATGAGAAGCTGCACAGGGAATGTGTGTGACTGTACCTTCCCATGGTCAGCAACACAGTCATGGGGTAACAATGTGCAGTATAGGCCCACCTGTGTGAGAGAAAGGTGTGTGAGGGTAACTAACACTCAGACTTGGCTGTCAGGCTGACTGGGAGCTGGCTGTGTCTTGGGGACTGTCGGGGCACCTGAACGGGGAGAGAACGGAACAGCTGAGGTAGAGCTATCAGTGGCTTGGCAAGCCGGACGGCTCCTTGGACCAGGTGGTGTAGTGGCACGTGGAGGTGGAGTCATGCAGACGGGAGACACGGTGTGGCTTGGAGATTGTGGAGGGGTGCTTTTCCACTTCTTGGGGATTCTAAATGGCTTGCCTGACTTTGGATCAATGGGAAGTGGTGTGGGCACAACAGGCACACTCACCACCAAAGCTACATCAGGTGCAGGTGCAGGCCCCCCTCTGGTGATGTGCTGGACCCAACGGAACGCTTTGCCTGGCTTCGCCTCTGCCCCTCCCTTCCCCTGTTTACTAGGTGTTACCCCGGCCCCTGCTTCACTAGGCTTGGAATGAGAGTCAAGGACGTGGGTGAATCTGTCTTGGAGCCCTTCCTAGGTGTACCTTTGGCGTGCACCACCTCCTTAGGTGGGCACAGACACTGTATGCTTCTCTTTGCGCAATGCTTTAGGGGCAGGAGAGTCCTTGGATTGGAATGCATCTGAGGCATGTGTGCCTGAGGCCTGCTGCTTTGCTTTTTGTCCACTGGTGTCGCATGATTGGCCTTTCTCCCTGCGCTCTGGGGTGGCTTTGGTCTTCTGTGGGGATGGTGTCTGCAGCCGGGACCGCTTGGGTTGCTGCTGCTGTGTGCTTCATGTGCTGTATCGTGACTTTGATGCTTGTGGACCGTGGTCACTATCGTCAGATGTGGCCACTGCCAGGGGGGGTGGACAAAGGGACCGGAGCTGGACTGTGAGTATGTGCCTGTTGAAGGGCAGACGTCACTGACAATGACAAAGCCTGGACTGTCCGGGGCACCCCACCCACATCTGAATGTATGCCCTCCATGAAAGCAACCACCTGGGCCAATTTTTTGTCGTGGTCAATGAAGGAATTGAGGAGAGCTGTCTGGCCTACACACAGCTGGTGCAAAAGGTCCACAGACTCAGCACTGATGGCAGCAGGGGTGACAGGGGCACGGGCAGCGGTGCCAGGGGTAAAGGACACTCTTCCCCTCTTACTGAGGCGGACACAGGCAGCCCCAGAGGAGGTGGCTGGGAGGGTGGGCACTGGCTGCTGTGTGGTGAAAGATGATGCAGAGTCCCCGTTCCCTGTGCCCTCCAACATGGATGCATCCCTCCTGGCATCAGAAGATGTGGTGCTTTGCATCTCAGGCTGGGATTCCTCCAGCAGACTCTTGTCCCCCTCTGAGGCGCTGGTGACATCTGTGTCACTGTGCTCCTGTGCAGCTGTTGTGCTATTTTCACCCCACTGGTGTCCGTCCCCTGTCCCTGCGTGACCACAGGAGATGCTGCATGAGAGAGAGAGATGTAAGGTCAGTGACAGAAACAGAACAAACATATGCAAGGAATGCATTACAAAAAATGACCACATCTACATGTTGCACACCACCCTGTGCGGCATGAGTGATCCATGTGATGACCACACAGCACAACACCCTGCTTGTGGCTCTGTTCAACCAGACACACAACTAGCTCTAAGCATACTTAGGGACATGATGGGGGCACACTGCTTGTTGCCAATGACCGATCTGGATGGAACAGGAGGGGACAACACAGACCCAGACTACAACATGACAGTTCACAATGGACATTAGCCCATGCCACCCACCATGTTGTACTGCGGGGACAATAGAATGGTGCACATTGCTGTCAGATGTGTATGCCTCCCATGGGATTCCCAAGACTACCCCAAAGCAGAAGAAATCTGAAGAGCACAACTCAGAATGTAATGTGAATGCACAGCATCCAAATCACCGTTGTTAGTACAGGTAGGGCAAATGCATGACACCGGCACCGAGCCCAGCAGCCACTTACATGCCACAGCATCGCACTACCAACATCACATAGGCCAGCGCTGGCACAGGCTCTGTACACATGCAGCCACTCCCTGACAAAGTCACCCTCCCCAAATGCTCACCCCTAGCTTGTTGCTGATGCTCCTTCAAACGTGCATCCAGCTCAGGCTGTGTCACCGCCAAGATGTGGCCCATTAATGGTGTCATGCTGCGCTGTGCCAAACGCCCAGTTCGAGGAAGCAGCCCCAAGGTCATCTCCGCCACGTTCTTTGCCAGCCGGCTGATGTCATTCCACCTCTTGTGGCAGTGGGTGCGCCATCGCTTTGAGACCCCCAGAGCTCAAACATTCACTGCAATGGCCCTCCACTCAGCCTTACGATGGTGTACCTTGAGCTGCAGGCATGGGAGACAAGAGGGGGAAATGATCAGTGACACAGTGTTGTGTACCGACATCTATCAGTATAGCAGCAAGATGCAAACTCATCACATATCCAACGATATGTCTATCAGAGACTAGAGTACATCTCACATGGTACATCTGCATGGGAAAAGCTGATGTGAATGCATGCAGGTGTGAGGAGGAACACAGTCCCTGCACATCTCACACACATGCAGGATGCCAGCACTGGAACCCCTATGTAGCCTGCCCACATCTCCAGTCCATTGTTGGTTTGAGCAACACATACATCACATATCAACCTGTGTTTGGGGTGTGACAAACTGTGTCCAAGACTGCACAGCCCCAATGTCCCTGCCCTGTGAATAGATAACTGTGTCATGGATGTCACATTGAGGGACATGATCTCACAACTACAAAGTGCCGTTCACAAGGGCGGTTGTGTGCAATCTACAGTGTGGAGATGGCCCATAGCTGGAGTGCAATGTGAAAAGACTGATGTCATACTCTGTAAGTGAAGTGATATGTCCTTGTCTTTGTAGATGGGGACTGTGCTGCCCAGCTGGGCTCACACTGAGATGGACTACAGGGGCACACACAGCCATCCAGCCAAGCAATCACTGTCCTGACTACAGCATGAACAACCCTCTGTGTCACTATATGGCTGACAACACAACACAGGTCACTCATGCATACATGTGCAGGCAGGGAAACCTGTGGCATTGGGTACACACACCTTCCCCCTGGAGACAGCATCTCATGCAGTGCATGACACTACCCCACACTCCCAGGTACATGCTGCATCAGTCCAACTACATGTGTTGCCCCCCTGCCCTCCCCCCTGTTGACGATTTACCACGACATTTGGGGCACCATATAGCCTTGGATACTGTGTGAGCACCTCGTCCACCAGGACCTCCAGCTCCTCGCTCGTGATGGGACTGGCATGGATCTTCTCTGTCCTTGCCATCACTGTGACATGAGACAACAGCGGCGGAATTGGGTGGTGAAGGGCTTGGAGGCAGCAGCAGATGAAGGGTCTCAGGCACCAGTCCCTGGAGACAGCAGCAGGTGAGGGGTCTCAGGCAGCAGCCCCTGGAGGCAGCAGCAGGTGAGGGGTCTCAAGCAGCAGTTCCTGGAGGCAGCATCAGGTGAGGGGTCTCAGGCAGCAGTCCCTGGAGGCAGCAGCAGGTGAGGGGTCTCTAGGAGCATTGGAAATGTGAGGCTCAATTCAACACATATATAGCCCCCTTGGGTCGTTTCAAAGGTCCCAAGCTGCAGCAATTGGTGGCCCAGGTCTGCCTCTTTCAAATGCATCCAATGGCCGCCCCCGCGGTGGCAGAGCATGCCTACCACGATTTTCAAAATTGCATCATGCCACCGCTATCAAGTTTCCCATTGGCTCTAGGGCAAGCTCCATGGTGGTGACACACTGCAGGGGCCCGTTGTGCGCTAGCGCGATGGTGCATCTTTCAAATGCATCCAATGACTGCCTCCGCGATGGTGGAGCACGCCTACTGCGATCGTCAAAATTGCATCATGCCACCGCTATCGAGCTTCCCATTGGCTCTAGGGCAAGCTCAATGGCGGTGACACACCGCCAGGGCCAGGCGGTAGCTACTGCGATATGGGTGACGGAGCATGCCAACCACCATCTACCCATGTCTCCAGGCCTATCTCTACCGCACATGTATGAATGGGGGTGCTGGTCACACACCACCAGGGCCAGGTGGTAGCTACCGTGATATGGATGCCATACAATCGCAATGGCAAACTGGCAAACATCAACAGTGCACAGTGCCCACATGGTCAATTGCACATCATTGTGCACACAATGCCAATGTTCCATTTACTCCACTGATGGCTACACATGCCATGTTTGTGTGTGTGATTTTGTAGATTGGCCTGTACTCACTCACATGTCACTTATGGATTTGATGGTTGGGTGGCCGGACAGTGTTGTTCTGGACTCTACAATGTGTACACATGTCAATGTGTTGAGGTGCAGTGACAATCACAGTAATGCTCGTCTTAATGAATAACGATCCATTTTGCATTGCCTCTCATGTCTGCTCATGCACACATTCGTCATTCCTGCGCCGACGGTGGTCATTGTGTGATGGATGTGTGCCAGGTTGTAATGAGCCATTAAGGTGTTACAGGTACAGCAGCTAGGTATGAGACAGTGGGTTTGATTTGTTGCACATATGCTGGATGCTATACTTCCAGGCATGCCCATGTGAAATGTGGCCATCTCCCTATGTGCATTCACATTGACCAAGGTGGGGTTTGAGGTACTTGTCTTGTGTAAGTTGACAGGTGTGCCCTTTGTGTAGCTGAAGGTGTCCCTACATGTAAGCTGGTCTGTTAGTCAATATTGATTTCAGTCATTGTTTTCGTTGTGTCATCCAGAACGTGATATGCTGTGCACATCTCATGATGTATTGCATTGACATGTGTCCACTATCATCTCAAATAGGAGGAGGCCAAATTTGATTTGTCACTTGACGGTGCTTGAGGACATGGAGGAAGTTGCAATCATATGGAAATGCCATCTGGATAGAGCCACCCTGAAAACCCTTTGTGATCTGTTGGAGCCCCACCCGCAGCCTTGCCGGACATATCCAACAGCTTTTACCCCTACTTATAAGGTGATGGCGGCCCTGCATTTGTTTGCCACTGGATCGTTCCAAGAGACAGTGGCCAGCGCAGGTGGAATGTTACAACCGATGTTCAGCATGGTGCTGCTTGATGTACTTTCCGCCATGATGCTATACAAGAACAGATACATCCATTTCCCCAGGGGTGCTGAATTGCCAGCTGTGAAGGGAGACTTCTTTCCCCTTGGACACATCCCCAATGTTGTTGGTGCCATCGATTGCTGGGCTTGTGCCACCACAGGCAAGTGAGCACATTTTCAGGAATCGCAAGCATTACCTCTCCATAAATGTGCATGTGGTGTGCCTGGCAGATATGATCATACCTAGGTGACTCTGCATATCCCAACCGTCCCTGTTTGCTGAGCCTACTGAAGAATCCCAGGACCCCAGCTGACGTCCACTACAATGAGGCACATGGGAGGACACGTTGTGTGGTGGAGCGTACTTTTGGTCTGCTCAAGTCACGTTTCCGCTGCCTGGACAAGACCGGAGGTGCACTGGCATACTCGCCCGGGGAAGGTGTGTCAGATTGTAGTGGCATGCTGCATGCTCCACAACCTAGCCATTCACAAGGAGATTCCCCTGCTCCTGGATGATGGTGACGACCTAAGGTCCCATCCTGCAAACCAACCCGTGTCCAGTGATGGGGACAGTGGAGAGGAGGAAGTTGTTGACCTGCGTCAACAGCTCATCACACGCTACTTCACTTGAAGGTGGGTGACAATGTGCAAAATACCCATTGTCTGCTGATATTGCTGTTGTCATGAAGGGGCATGTGAGAATTGTAACAGCAGCCAGTTGTAGACTCAGTGGTGTTTGGCAATGTTTCTGGGACAGGTCATTTGGGAACACCTACAGGACGTGTATGTTGACACTTGTTGCCCATTGTGACGTGAGCATGTTGGGTTATCCTGATGGTAGGGGTTGTGTGATATCTGTGATGCCACACCCAGACCAGTGAAAGTAGTTCTGTTGTGTTTCCCTAGGTGACTTCAACTTCTCCTTGCCTACATGCAGCCCATGCTCCTGGTACATTGTGATCATGTTGAAGGCTGTACATCGTGCAATAAAGACGGAGCAGACACGACAACATGTGTGTAAGGATATTTTAGTGGCAATGGTGAGATGCAAGGGGGGGTGTACATTTCCATGGGGGGGTGGAGCAGTGAGTTGACAGTTGTGGTAGATGAGATAATCGAGTAGTCATCACATTGATGTGGTGACCCAGTCCAACAGACAGATGCCATTCACAAGGCAGTGTGGGGAAGGACAGTCCAAAAAGTCAATGCAGTGGTGGAGAGGGTTGCCATCATGGCTGGCTCCGTGACTGGCGTCTGGCAGGTGCTTTGCCTCCAGATACTCCCAGGGCCTTCTTAGGACAGCCCCTTTGTCATTTGGCAGGGGGGGGCCCTGCTGCAGGGCCAGTGGGGTCAGAGGACTTACCCCTCTCTGTGGCTGCAGGGGAGGATGGTGAACTGTCATCCTGCGGCCCACCAGAGAGAGGTGGAGGTGTTGTTTGTGGCACAAGCCTGTCCCTCAGTACCACCACTTGCTGGCCCAAGAGGTCCACGATTTCTCCCATGGGGGTGTCGATGGACCTCATCAGCAGGATGAGCTCATGCAACAGTTCGTCTGCCCAGCCTGTTCGTCCCTGGGCCTGTTCGTATGCACCCAGGACTCTGGTGATGTGTTCCAGGGATTGGGTCCCAGCCTCCTGGTGTCTGTGGGTGACCCTGCCCCTCCCACCTGCCCGGCTGCTACAGACCTGTTGCCTCACCACTGTGGGCACACGCATCCTCTCCCTGCCCTCCTCCGTCGGTGGTGTGTGCTGGTCATCCTCTGGGACAGGGAGGGTGTTGCAGGCAACACTGGTGGTGGTAGTGGTATTGGCGGTGGGCGCACAGGCCATGACAGCAGGGGTCTGCTGTGAAGTTGTTGTTGCCACAGATGTGGAGGGGGTGACAATGGGGTCCAGTAGCTCCCTGGCACACCCGATGGGCTGGCTTCGAGCTCATCATCCATGGAATCCTGGGAGTCAACATCCGAGAGTCCATGTACCGGGGGGGGGGGGGAGGAGACTGGCTCTGCATTGAGTTCTTGGTCACCTGTGGGTCAGATGGGAAATGGTCATTGTAGTGCACATGGCAAGCTTTGTGTTAGCTGTGTGTCATTCACTTTTTGTACACTGTAAAATTGGCAGATCATCACATTGTTTCCTTTGTGCACTACTGTGCTTCCTGACATGATGCAGTGGTAAATTGTGGAAGAGTAGGTCGCACACTGCTCGTCACACCAGCAAGTTGCCCCAAAGGACTGTGGGAAATGTAGTGGCGACGGCGGGTACGCCTATGCCACGAAATGTAAATAGAACAGTATGTGTTGCGTTAGCCATCCCTGGACACGTGTTTCGAGGTAGTTGCCTCTCATCAGCAGGGAGCAGGTCAATGTAAAGGGGTGCCGTGTGGACTGCCAAAATGTAATTAAAAGCAGGTCAAGTACCTCTCCTGGCGCGCAGGTGCAGACCAAGGCTCGTCAGCCCGTTAGCTCAAGGAAGCCGTTTAAATTGTGGAAGAGTAGGTCGCACACTGCTCGTCACACCAGCAAGTTGCCCCAAAGGACTGTGGGAAATGTAGTGGCGACGGCGGGTACGCCTATGCCACGAAATGTAAATAGAACAGTATGTGTTGCGTTAGCCATCCCTGGACACGTGTTTCGAGGTAGTTGCCTCTCATCAGCAGGGAGCAGGTCAATGTAAAGGGGTGCCGTGTGGACTGCCAAAATGTAATTAAAAGCAGGTCAAGTACCTCTCCTGGCGCGCAGGTGCAGACCAAGGCTCGTCAGCCCGTTAGCTCAAGGAAGCCGTTTAAATTGTGGAAGAGTAGGTCGCACACTGCTCGTCACACCAGCAAGTTGCCCCAAAGGACTGTGGGAAATGTAGTGGCGACGGCGGGTACGCCTATGCCACGAAATGTAAATAGAACAGTATGTGTTGCGTTAGCCATCCCTGGACACGTGTTTCGAGGTAGTTGCCTCTCATCAGCAGGGAGCAGGTCAATGTAAAGGGGTGCCGTGTGGACTGCCAAAATGTAATTAAAAGCAGGTCAAGTACCTCTCCTGGCGCGCAGGTGCAGACCAGCTTCCCTTGGGGCGACCCGGAGGAGGAGCTAGCGGAGTGCGGTCCATTGCGGTTGTTTATAAAGATGGCTCCTTCGAGCTTTGGGCTGACGAGCTCCTGGACGACGCACCTGCGTGCCTGTGCGGGCACTGAGGCCCTTGACGGTTGTTTGGCGGCCCTCTCTTCCACCCCTAACTATTTTCTCTACTGAGGAGGGAAGTTATCCCGAAACCCGAGCCATGTCTCGGGCGATATTTTAAAACCCGGGACATGTATCGGGTCTAGAGATCATCAGTTCAACAAGTACTTACTTGCACCCACTGGGGTGAACCACTCAAGAACTCCATCAGAGATCATCAGTTCAACAAGTACTTACTTGCACCCACTGGGGTGAACCACTCAAGAACTTCATGTACCAGCTTCCCTTGGGGCGACCCGGAGGAGGAGCTAGCGGAGTGCGGTCCATTGCGGTTGTTTATAAAGATGGCTCCTTCGAGCTTTGGGCTGACGAGCTCCTGGACGACGCACCTGCATGCCTGTGCGGGCACTGAGGCCCTTGACGGTTGTTTGGCGGCCCTCTCTTCCACCCCTAACTATTTTCTCTACTGAGGAGGGAAGTTATCCCGAAACCCGAGCCATGTCTCGGGCGATATTTTAAAACCCGGGACATGTATCGGGTCTAGAGATCATCAGTTCAACAAGTACTTACTTGCACCCACTGGGGTGAACCACTCAAGAACTCCATCAGAGATCATCAGTTCAACAAGTACTTACTTGCACCCACTGGGGTGAACCACTCAAGAACTTCATGTACCAGCTTCCCTTGGGGCGACCCGGAGGAGGAGCTAGCGGAGTGCGGTCCATTGCGGTTGTTCATAAAGATGGCTCCTTCGAGCTTTGGGCTGACGAGCTCCTGGACGACGCACCTGCGTGCCTGTGCGGGCACTGAGGCCCTTGACGGTTGTTTGGCGGCCCTCTCTTCCACCCCTAACTATTTTCTCTACTGAGGAGGGAAGTTATCCCGAAACCCGAGCCATGTCTCGGGCGATATTTTAAAACCCGGGACATGTATCGGGTCTAGAGATCATCAGTTCAACAAGTACTTACTTGCACCCACTGGGGTGAACCACTCAAGAACTCCATCAGAGATCATCAGTTCAACAAGTACTTACTTGCACCCACTGGGGTGAACCACTCAAGAACTTCATGTACCAGCTTCCCTTGGGGCGACCCGGAGGAGGAGCTAGCGGAGTGCGGTCCATTGCGGTTGTTTATAAAGATGGCTCCTTCGAGCTTTGGGCTGACGAGCTCCTGGATGACGCACCTGCGTGCCTGTGCGGGCACTGAGGCCCTTGACGGTTGTTTGGCGGCCCTCTCTTCCACCCCTAACTATTTTCTCTACTGAGGAGGGAAGTTATCCCGAAACCCGAGCCATGTCTCGGGCGATATTTTAAAACCTGGGACATGTATCGGGTCTAGAGATCATCAGTTCAACAAGTACTTACTTGCACCCACTGGGGTGAACCACTCAAGAACTCCATCAGAGATCATCAGTTCAACAAGTACTTACTTGCACCCACTGGGGTGAACCACTCAAGAACTTCATGTACCAGCTTCCCTTGGGGCGACCCGGAGGAGGAGCTAGCGGAGTGCGGTCCATTGCGGTTGTTTATAAAGATGGCTCCTTCGAGCTTTGGGCTGACGAGCTCCTGGACGACGCACCTGCGTGCCTGTGCGGGCACTGAGGCCCTTGACGGTTGTTTGGCGGCCCTCTCTTCCACCCCTAACTATTTTCTCTACTGAGGAGGGAAGTTATCCCGAAACCCGAGCCATGTCTCGGGCGATATTTTAAAACCCGGGACATGTATCGGGTCTAGAGATCATCAGTTCAACAAGTACTTACTTGCACCCACTGGGGTGAACCACTCAAGAACTCCATCAGAGATCATCAGTTCAACAAGTACTTACTTGCACCCACTGGGGTGAACCACTCAAGAACTTCATGTACCAGCTTCCCTTGGGGCGACCCGGAGGAGGAGCTAGCGGAGTGCGGTCCATTGCGGTTGTTTATAATGATGCAGTGGTACATGCATTACTTGTCCATGGTGTAAGGTGTCAAGGTATACCATGCAACCCGTGCACAATTAAAGATTACAGGGACTTGTTGCCATCTAGGGCCTGGCACAACATGTTTTTAATTGAGGAATCATTGTTGATTTGTCTGACCTGGCAGGCGTCACATCTGGCCATTGACTGGCCATTGTCATCTCCTGCATACCTTTGTCCAGTCATATACATATCTTGATTTGTACCACCACACATGCTTTCGTATTTTTCGATTGATTCTTGTTGCACTTGCCCCATGCCGATGCACATGTAAATAGGTGCTGTGCATGATTGTGCCCTGACTTTCTTCTACTTGTGCATTGGTGTGTCACACTTTGGTAGCTGAGACAGTTTCCCTAGCTTACCTGTGTGCACACTGTGCTTGGCAATGGGGTAGGTGTGCCTCATTGTGCAATGAGAGGGCTGGTGTTGTCAAATGGCACCATCTAATTTGTGACGAATGGGTGGGTGCACGTACTGGCTACTTACCTGTAATGTGCCCACATTTGGGTTTTTTTTGCCACACATGTGTGTGTGCGTGGTGGCGGCTTACATCCTGCTCAGTTGGGTCACAGGACAGAATCATATGTCTACCTACCTGTAAGTTTGTTTTGTGTACTGCAATGGCTTCCAACTGCTTCTGGGTGGGGTGGGGGGAGGGCTCCATCCTGCTGAGGTGGGGGCAGGGGGCATTTTGGGAGTGGTAGTGCAGGCCTCCCACCCCCAAACACCCTCATTGTGAAGATGGCTACCTACCTGTAAATTTGTTTTGTGTACTGCAATGGCTTCCAACTGCTTCTGGGTGGGGTGGGTGGAGTGCTCCATTCTGCTGAGTTGGGGGGCAGGGGGCATGGTGGGAGTAGTGGTACAGGCCTCACACACCCAGACACCCTCACTGTGAAGATGGCTACCTACCTGTTAGTTTGATGAGGGAGATGTAATGGCTTCCAACTGCTTCTGGGTGGGGTGGGGAGGGCTCCATCCTGCTGAGGTGGGGGGCAGGGTGCATGGTGGGAGTAGTGGTACAGACCTCTCACACCCAGACACCCTCACTGTGAAGATGGCTACCTACCTGTTAGTTTGATGAGGGTGATGTAATGGCTTCCAACTGCTTCTGGGTGGGGGAGGGCTCCATCCTGCTGATGTGAGGGCCAGGGTACATGGTGGGAGTAGTGGTACAGGCCTCCCACATCCAGACACCCTCACTGTGAAGATGGCTACCTATCTGTTAGTTTGATGAGGGCAATGTAATGGCTTCCAACTGCTTCTGGGTGGGGTGGGGGGAGTGCTCCATCCTGCTGAGCTGGGGGCCAGGGGGCATGGTGTGAGTGGTAGTGCAGGTCTCCCACCCACAAACAGCCTCCATGGCAAGATGGCTACCTACCTGTTAGTTTGTTTGTAGTGGGACAATGGCTTCCAACTGCTTCTGGGTGGTGTGGAGTGCTACGTCCTGCTGAGGTGTGGGCCAGGGGGCATTGTGGGAGTGGAAGTGCAGGCCTCCCACCCCCAATCACCTTCATTGTGAAGATGGCTACCTACCTGTAATTTGTTTTGTGTACTGCAATGGCTTCCAACTGCTTCTGGGTGGGGTGGGGGAGGGTTCCATCCTGCTGAGGTGAGGGTAGGGGGCATGGTGGGAGTGGTAGTGCAGGTGGCCTCCCACCCCCAAATACCTTCATTGTGAAGATGGCTACCTATCTGTAAGTTGTTTTGTGTACTGCAATGGCTTCCAACTGCTTCTGGGTGGGCTGGGGGAGGGCTCCATCCTGCTGAGGTGGGGTAGGGGGCATGGTAGGAGTGGTAGTGCAGGCCTCCCACCCCCAAACACCCTCCCTGAGAAGATGGCTACCTATCTGTAAGTTTGTTTGGTGTACTGCAATGGCTTCCAAATGCTTCTGGGTGGGTGTGGGGAGGGCTCCATCCTGCTGAGATGGGGGCAGGGGGCATGGTAGGAGTAGTATTGCAGCCCTCCCACCCCCAAACACCCTCCCAGGGAAGATGGCTACCTACCTGTAAGTTTGCTTGGTGTACTGCAATGGCTTCCAACTGCTTCTGGTTGGGGTGAGGGGAGGTCTACATCCTGCTAAGGTGGGGGGCAGGGGGCATGTTGGAAGTGGTAGTGCAGGCCTCCCACCCCTAAACACCCTCATTGTGAAGATGTCTACCTACCTGTAAGTTTGTTTGGTGTACTGCAATGGCTTCCAACTGCTTCTGGGTGGGGTGGGGGGAGGGGTCCATCCTGCTGAGGTGGCAGGCAGGGGGCATAGTGGAAGTGGTAGTGCTGGCCCCCCAAACACCATCATTGTGAAGATGGCTACCTACCTGTAAGTTTGTTTGGTGTACTGCAATGGCTTCCAACTGCTTCTGGGTGGGGTGGGGGGAGGGCTCCATCCTGCTGAGGTTGGGGCAGGGAGCATGGTGGGGGTAGTGGTACAGGCCTCCCACACCCAGACACCCTCACTGTGAAGATGGCTACCTACTTGTTAGTTTGATGAGGGTGATGTAATGGCTTCCCATTGCTTCTGGGTGGGGTGGGGGGAATGCTCCATCCTGCTGAGGTGGGGGCCAGGGGGCATGGTGGAAGTGGCAGTGCAGGCCTCCCACCCACAAACACCTTCGTTGTGAAGATGGATACCTACCTGTAAGTTTGTTTGGTGTACTGCAATGGCTTCCAACTGCTTCTTGGTGGGGTGGGGGAGGGCTCCATCCTGCTGAGGTGGGGGGCAGGGGGCATGGTGGGAGTGGTAGCGCAGGCCTCCCATCCCAAACACCCTCGCAGGGAAGATGTCTTCCTACCTGTGAGTTTGATGAGGGTAATATAATGGCTGATAAATGTTTCTGGGTGGGGTGGGTGGAGGGCTCCATCTTGCTGAGCCTGTGGGACAAGGGGGCCTGGTGGGGGTTGTAGTGCTGTCTGCCTGTACACATGCCCCCATGATAATATTGGTAGCTAAGTTTGGGATGAATGGGAGCGGGTGAATGTTGGATCTGTGAGACATGTTTTTGTGAGTGTGTGGTGCAGATGGATAGCATTTGTCCTAGGTGGTGTAGCTTTGTAGTTGTGCGGGACTGTACATAGCAGAGTGGTGGTAGACATTTGTTTGTACTTATCAGTCTCCACTCCCCCGGCTTCTCCTGTGAGACTCTCTGGATGCAGTATGGCAAGCACCTTCTCCTCCCATGGTGTGAATGGTTTTTGTGGAATGGGAGGGCCACCGCCAGTCCTCTGAGCCAGCTCACGGTTCTTGCTCCTCTTCTCCTTGACCACCCTCTTCAGATCATGCCACCGTGACCGCTTCATGATCTCCTTTTTTGATCTTGGGGTGGTCCCTACTGCATTGACCCTTTGGACTATCCTTGCCCAAATTTGTGTCCTTGTGGCTAATGGTGTCTGTTGGACCAGGCTACCAAAAAGCTGTGGTTCCACTCTGACTATCTCATCTACCATGACTGTTAACTCACTCTCTGTGAATTTGGGCATTTTCTGTGTGGCCATGGTGTGTGGTGTGCAAAGTGGTTGTGGGTGCAGGAGTGTGAGTGGTGGTTGTGTTTGTGATGTGTATGGTGTGTGTTGTGCAGGGTGGTTAGTTGTGCACGTCTGGAAGTGGTGGTGGTGCTGTGTGTGGTGTGGCTAGTGATGTTGTATCCTTTGCCTCTCCTGTCCACTGGGGTGTGTGTCCCTTCTCTCATGGAGTATTGCAAAGGATTGTGGTCAGGGAAGGGGCTGGTTTTATACTCAGCTATGTGGGTGTGTCCAATTGGGGTATTGCTGTCAGGTGTGTTGTCCTGGATTTCTTTTTGCCATGTGGTTGTGTCATTGGGGTGTGTTTTGTGTATTTGGGGGGCATGGCTAGTTTTCTGTGTGCACTTTTTGGACTTATTGTGGGTTTTTTGCTTTGTCTGCCATATTTTTTACGAATCGTCCGCAGCGGTGGCTGTGCTTCAGCTCTTCCGCTGACTCTCCCATTCATCCCAATGTGTGACCGTGGCAGTTGGAGACAGCGGTACGTACCGTGGGACCGTCGGGGATATCCTAATTTCCCATGCGGTGTCTCCGCTATACTTGCGGCGGGTTGGTGTTTTTCTGCTGCGACTCCGACCGCCGCGGATGGATTTTGGCCATCTCTGCCCGCTAAGGGTGTTTTTTCTTATCCCCGTTCCGCCGCGGGCGGTGTTTTTTTGGCGGATGATCCTAATTTGGCCACCGTTTTTTCCATGGTGCCGGCGGGCCGGTGTTTTCCGCTTCCATGGCGATTAGGGTGGTTTTCCGACCGCCATCCTAATAGGCCCCCTAGCTGTCTCTGCCCCTTTAAGAGATGCAAGGAATATTGTTGGAGGGACATGCCAGTATGACATGCTTTAAGAGGCATTAGTTAGAAGAGGGTAGGAGCTGGAAGCAGGGGTCACTGCAACTAGACCCTAATTAAGAGGAAGCCTCTTGTGTTTGTAAATTAAAAAGGAAAGCAAGCTAAGGCAACCTTTTAGAAATGGACCCTATAAAACAAGTAAATGACAAGATATCTTGAAGCACCCAAAAATGAGTGGTTTTCAGTTGGACGAATTTGTAGCTGGGTAGATTGGTGTTAAGTGTTACTGGGAGGGTATGTAAACACCCTGCCTCATATATAAATGCTTACTACCGCGCCCCCCAATTGGGCTCCGTTAGAACCTTGCCCCGCACCACATGCCACTACCATGCCACAGTGCTCTGTCAAGTGGCTGGTGTGCTAAAAGTACTCTCACTCCTGTTACAATTTCCTTGAAGTCTCTCATCATATAATGAGTTCATGATATTTTCACCAACTTTCTAGGCACTGCTGGGATTGTGCTCGGACACTCGCTAGATACAGTCAATGTGAGAACCATTTTTGGCGAATGACCTTTACAATGCGGTCGTTACACCGCAGTATGTTTACATCCCTGTCATTACAACGCAATTTGTTACAACGACTTCCACTGGATGGCACTATACACTAAGGAATAGCATGATTTACTATTCCAACACCTTCCTTGCTGTTACGTAGGCTGGTGTTGGAATAGTAAATCATACTATTCCTGAGTCCAGCGCCCTCCAGCGCAAGTCGTTGTAACGACTTGCATGATAATAACTGCGATGTAACATACCACTGTCTAACGACCACGTTGTAACATCACATATTCCCATTTTTTGACTCAAAGAGTGAACCTGGCCTTAATATTGTTTGTGGGTGGTCTGTGCACATTTGCACTCCCCCCAATGAGCCTGTGGTATTTCTCCACACAGTTGTGACATGTCTCACACAAAGGAAGCACTGTTTAAACTAGTGAGTAAATGAAACACATGCCTGCGAATGACGCTTCATATCTCAATGTGGATGGAGCCCAATACATGGAAGCGAAATGTGGATTTCCTACAGGTCTCGGTTTCCAAAAAAGGAATTTTAGGTGCCACCTGGTAGTAGTAGATGCACATAACATACACAGAGGCTTGTGCCAGTAGGTGAGAGCATGTGGCTATACAGGACCCCCTTTCGAATACAGGAGTAACATAGCAGATTTGAATCGGAGAAGCGATTCCCACACCGTGATCTCATAACTTGGCTCTCATGCAGGGTGAAGTGCAAGTTACCCTGCCTCTAGGCACATCACTGCACATAGTTTCTTGGAAATAATTACGTTTTGTTTTGTTTTTTCAAATTAATACGCAGTGCTACATCATATGCATGCATTGTGCACTTTTGATTGAACTCGTGAAATGAGAAATTTGCTGACTATTGACGAGCAACATTGTTCTTTCACTCTAGATTTGAACATTGTTAGGTGAATGAACTAATTTGAAAGGGTGTTGTGTCTCCTGGTGGCAGGGTGATTAAAGTGTGGAGGCAGTAAAGTATGAGGTGGAGGGCCGCCCTTGCTTAGAACTGTTTACATTTACATGCATGGGCACTCCCTGTTTTGTCACCTTTTCAGCTCCATAGGGATTCATTCTGTAGTGCCTGCCTCAGCCTGAGGTTCCTCAAACTATTGTCAGTGCCACTAGCAGAGGCACAAATATACTACTGCCACTCATTCTCAAGCTGTTGTAGAGTCTGTGCGATTAACATTCCACAGCCACTGACGTAACGAGAATTGAGGGGACCCCCCTGCAAGGTACGTGGAAGGGCCCCCTCTGCACTCAATCAGGGCCTCTCCAGCCAGAGTTCTGTATTGAGGGGGCCTCGAGGAGCTTGGGGGGCCTCCACACCGCTGGGGATGCTGGTGCCCGTGTTACGCCACTGTGCACAGCCTAAAAAAGAAGGCAAAGAAAACATTCCTGACTTTGGGTGGTGTTTACATTTCAACCCTTCTTCCTCTCCTCTTTAAAGAAAGCAAGGGAATCTTACACAACCCTTTAAACATTGACCTCCCTATGTGTGAAGGGTGTGGAGTTGAAAGGTCAACAGCAGCAGCTGCAGAACACGGAAATGTATGAAACGTTTAATAATAGCTCATATGGAGATGCATATAGCATAAGTTGGTTGTAAAAGCTGGACTAAGGGTGTTGGGGCAATACGTTGATGTTCCTTTTAGTGTTAAAGGTTCCATGTTGCAGCACCAAGGATAAGCTGCTGCATGTCTAAATACATATAATGTCACAAAGGTGAGACCGATTGCATTGCAAATGCTTGTTCCTTTTTATTGGGACTTAGAATAATTCTGATTTGTTGACTGTATGATCTGTATTTCCCCCTTTATGGCATATATTTTGCATTTCTCTGTGCCACTTAATTATGATTTTGCAACAAAACCCTTTAACTTTTCCACTTACCTAGAACTTATTTATTGAGCTTTCGGAGTTACTTATTTATTTACTCTCCTGAACTAATATTTGCTCTGGTTTAGAATGGTGTTCTTTATTGCAAGCTCAAGGGTGATGGAACAGACATCTAAGGTAAATTTGGGTGATTAAAAATTTGAGGTGCACTTGAGGTTCAGTGTTCTGCTCCCACACCACCAAACAGATGTGAAGCTGGGTCCAAGTCATTGGGTATGGCACAGAGATGTGTTGGGATTTACGATAATCCTGACATGGTGCAGGAAACTCCTAGGGATGGTGAAACACGGAAAGGACATAGAAGGATCTGCATGACACGTTCCTTTCTTAACCAGGGTGGGGTACAGATTTACATCCCCTTCCCTAATTTAGAAGTGGGAAAATAAACCCAGGCACTGACATGCATGGCCTTCTACGTTTCATTTTTATCAATAAACTGCCAATAGTTGCGGTGAGCTTTGGGGTGGGGTCAGCGACATCACCATGCCTCCATCACCATTCCAAAAGTCTTAGAGGAACCAATGCATAAAAGAGGGCATGGTGCTTTCACTGCTCTATTGAATGGAGTGGCTGGCAAAAAATGTGATGGTAGGGCCATGTGCATGAACACATTTTCCCATAGACACAGAATGGGCAAAGCCCTTTGACGCATCTGGCCCCTAGTCCTCTCCTGTGGCAGCTCTTTCTCGTGAACTTGAATCTGGTCTTTGAAATTGAAGCCACATGCGCGCGCCCTGATGTGCAAATGTCATGCCTGCTAGGACACTTTTCAGAATGTTTTCAAACATTACCTATCTCCACGCCATTAATCAATTTAGTTAGTTAGTTAATACTTTATTCGAGTTCAAAATTCATGAAGTCATAAAAGCAACAAGTTCATTTCAAAGACAAAGGTAAACCACAAAGCAGTTATTGTAAAAACATGCGAAGTATCCTAAAAATTAATTAAACTTTTCCTTTTCCTTAAAATACTTTTTAAAAAGCCCAGCATAATTGATACACAGTATTCATCACTTAGAGAGACTAAAAACAATAAGGCAGGGCGACATTGTCTCCATCAACCATGTTTGTTTAAGAGTGGCTTGATCCATCTTGATCGTTCCAACGAATAAAATTTACAAAAACAAATTACATGCAGAGAGGATTGGGAAGACAAGTTATCACACGGGCAGTTACAAAGATTTCTAGCCCAGTCATTTACTGCGGGAAAAGTGACTAGACGGAAGAAGATGTCGAACCTAAGTCTAGTTAGTAGATAACGGTCATAGCCCTCCTGACACCAGATTAGATAAGGCTGGATAGTATAAGAGACTAGGGTACATTGATGTTGCAAAACAAGGTTCTTATTTAGTTCTATACCTAGTCTAAGAGATTCAACATGATACCAGCACAACTCCTTCAGGTCCTTTCTAGTAATCCTGCACATAGACTCGAGTTGGTGATAAAACTCAGGTCTTCCGAGATCCCTAGTAAAATTGCAAATGAACTTCAGCCAGGGTATCCTGAAGGCCCTATCCAGCCCCATACAATCCTTGATAATATTTCTGTTTAACATTAGGTCCGGCGATGTCCAAATTCTGTGCCAGAGCAAAACTGGTTGGATACTAATCAGGTCACTCACATAACGCACACCCAGCTCTGCATGACAATTAAAAACAGGGGAGCTAACCGGGGTTGACAGAATAAATCTCAGAAATGCGTTCTCTACCTTTTGTATTGAGGATGAGTTATGAATCCCCCAGATACCTGCCCCATATATAGCAGTACTGATACACTTTGCCTGATAGATTTTTAAGAGAATCGCGGGTGGTCTCTTCCCCAGTTTTTTCGAAAAAGACATAAGTGCAGCAGTGGCTTTCTTAAATATCAAAGTCCTATTTCTAATGGCTGGCCCCCAGGACCCTGTTTCTTCAAGGACTACACCCAGGTATGAGAAAGTTTTAGTTGAGGCAAGTTTCTCCTTCCCAACAAACAAACAACACTCTTTTTTCTTTGATCTGGCACAGGTCATTACAAATTATTTGGATACGTTAAGTTTTAACCCCCTGTTATCCATAAAATTTAAGTAGGTGTCCAGAGCAGTTTGAAGACCTCTTTGAGTCCGAGACATGATCACTGCGTCGTCTGCATATAAAAGGGACGCGATTTGATGCTGGTTAACCTGGGGAGAATCGTGTACCACAGCAACTAGCTCTTTTTCTAGGTCATTAATGTACAAATTGAACAGAAATGGGGCGAGTACGCACCCTTGTCTCACTCCCCTCTTTACATGAAAAGGCTTGGTGCATTCACCATTGGTGCCGTATCTGACTTTCGCCCTGGCCCCTATGTACAGTTGTCTTAAAAAGGAGATAAGTACTTCGTCCACCTTCATGTCCCTCAGGATCTGCCATAAACGATTGTGAATGACACAATCGAAAGCAGCGCTTAAATCTACAAACACTACAAAAAGTTTGCCTTCTTTGGCCTGGGTGTATTTTCCTGAGATTAAAGTAAAGTTAAGGACCTGTTCCAAGGTGCCACATCCCTCGCGAAAGCCATATTGTACCGGGGATAAAATGTTAGCCTCTATGGCCCATTGTTGTAGGCGGTTCAAAATAACACGCCCAGTGATTTTCATAAAAGAATCCAGTAGGGATATAGGGCGATAACAGGAGGGTTTTTCTCGGTCCCCTTTTTAGAATATAGGTATGATTATAGAGTCTGCCCAGGTATCAATAAAGCCCCGCTCGCAACTAGCTTCCAATACATGCATGAGTAGGGGTGACCAGAGCTCAGGCTGATATTTAAAAAGATCTATAGGGACGCCGTCTGCGCCTGGCGCTTTGTTGCCCCTGCTCTGGGTGATGGCGTCAGAAATTTCATTTACAGTAACAGCTAAGTTGATCGGTGTGAAGTTACCCTCGTTTTGTCCCTGGGTAACAGTCTCCAACTCTACCAGTTTATCTTTCCCTCCTGGGTTGTAGACCTCGGCGAAGAAATCTATCCATGAATCTTCTGTGATAGCCACTTCCATTCTAACAATTTCACCTGATGAAAAAAAAGGAGCCTTGACAGCTAACCAAAAGGCAGAGCAATCCCTTTCCAAGGACGCGTTATAAAGACTTAGCCACGCGTCATTCTTAATTTCGCGTTTACGTGACTTTCTGGCCTGATTGTATTCATGTCTGAGAAGCCTAATTTCAGTTTGGTTTCTTGGGTTTTTTCTTAGAGCATTCTTTAAGAGAGTGTGAGCCTTAGTACAAGCGGAGTCAAACCACCCTTTACTACTTGCTTTCCCCTCTTTAAAAGGACGTTGTAGGATCTCTTTAATAGTCTTAGTGATGTTTGCAAAAGAGTCCAGGACGTCTATTTGTGATACTTCGTCCTGGAGGCATACATTAATAGAGGTTAACGCCTGTTTGATGATATTTCTATTAGTGACCTCTGGGTTGATCTGTGACCATCTAAGGGCGTACCCGTTCAAACTGCTTAAGGTGCAATTTGTTGTCCAGGCTAATTTCTCTACCGGAGGACGATCTATTTTGCAGGGGAGCTGAATACAGAAGCTAAGTGGGAGATGGTCGCTCACCCCAGTTGTGTGTGTGGCAAAATCTGATAGCCAGCGTGAGTGAGAATTTGTGATGGTAATAAAATCGATCAGCGTACTAGACCCTCTCCCCACGTACGTTGAGCTAAACTCCACCGTGGGCCTACAGAGCACATTGACAAAACCCAGATCGAATGTGGCCATCGTGTCATTAAATGAATCGCCCCCGCTATAGTGGGCAAAGTGGGGTTGATATTCAGATTTATAATTTTCCTGGTCGCCACACCCTCTCAAAAACTGTTTACAAAGATGGTGGTTGAAATCTCCACGCCATTAATCAATTTAATTATCTGCCAGTGTTGATTTATTAGTTATGCTTAAATACAATAAATTACAAAAACGAATGCATACCTTTGTGATATTTTACTGATTTTAAACTACAGTGTAGCACGTTTTCCATTTCCTGCTCTTTCGGATATAAGTGCAGAAATCTTAACCAGGCTCCTCTACCACTGCAGATTCACAATATAGCTCGAGTCAGGCAAAACTGACTAACAAAAACCCTGACCCTCTGTTAAAAGAAAATTTAAATCAGAAACACCAAGGAAAGGTAATCATGAAATGTTATGGCCTCATTTCTACACAGTGAATTGTTCTACTGGCTATACATGTCAAACTCATTTGATTTCTATTTGCTGTAAATTGTAAGTAGCCATGATGAAAGCTGTAAATGTGCAATGGCTCGCTGTAGTTCACTGCCCACATCAGCCCTGCAGGATAATGAATACAAAGCAACGCGTTCTTGGATATCACGCTGAAATTGCCCGTCTCCACTTAACGATGCTGTAAACATGAAATTGGAGGCACGTTGTATGATGTGGCATAAAAATGAAAATGCATGCCCTTTTAATTATTGACCTTTCTTGTTCCTGCAGCCAGAGCACTGGGAATAGGCATAGTTTCGACAATAAATACTTTTAGTTAAATGGCTCTATCTAGAACTGTGAACAATCGAGCTACTTAACAATTGCCAATGTTCAATCCATTGTTTGAATAGCTTGTATTTGACACTCTGATATAGAGAAGTTGTAAAGAATAATAGACATCTGTGGAATTGCAACTTTTTGTTCATTAGGAAGGTGCTAAAACTTGAGCATTGGTCAATTTTATAAAACATAATACATTGGTAATACTATGACGTTTCGTTGTTGGATGTGACATATTGGTTTCCATGGAGCTGGAAGTGGATGGAGGTTTCGGTTTCCTAAAGTGATGGTTTGCACTTTTCATAAATTGAGCGTCTTATGAAATAAAATCCCATCCTTGTTCTTTTGAAAATATGTGCCATTAACGCTCCGGACGGTGATGACTTCTGCAAATGGAAATTGTCAGAACGCCTTTCAGAGGGCCACGGAGCACGCAGGGGATACTGGGCCCAACAGTGGTGGTTGAGGCCTTTTGTTCCTGATGCTCTGGGGGCCAGCCTATTACGAATCTAGAGAAACTGGGGGCAAATACCCCTTCTGCACTTGATTCTCAATGGTTGTTGTGGATGAGCCTCCAAAAGCTCCTTGGGGAGGGCATGAGGGGTGGGAGTGTAGATACAGATAAGTGAATGCAACTCATAACTGGAAGTACACACAGTAGGAACAATAAAACAATGTACAGTCTAATTCCAACTTTATTAAGAAAAATACATATTTTATTTCTAACTCCACACATTACAAAAAAATAAAGACATTCACAAGCAATAACACAATCTCCTTGAGGTTTGCGCTCTAGTAGTTCTCAGGCAAGTCCTCGTCCCACCCTCTTCCTTATAACGTGGTTGGGGTTATTCCCTATTTACTGGTGGCTGCATTCAGGGAATGCTCACTCTTAGGCCAATCTCAAGAGTTCCCTTTTGACTCTTCAGGAATTAGTCAAAAGTGTCTATGGTGCCAGAGCACCATTAGCAGCGAGTAATCTGGGACCTCACAGGCCCAATTCCAGTCTTACCTGCTCCAGGGGTTGGGAAACTATAGGAAAGTCCCTTCCTTGACATGGTCATCCCCCGCTTTTGCCTGATGTCTAATGCTAACCAGGTCTCCAGTATCAGATCTCTTTCCCAAAACCTGTACCACAATTGGCACAACTTCAGTTACCTCTGTAAATCCCTAGTAATTGGTACCCCTGGTTCCAGGGGCATGGGTAATGATTGGTTGTGCGACCCCAGGAACCCCTCACCAAGACTATGCACCCCTCCATTGCAGGCTGGCTGTGTGTCTTCGTGCAGAGAAATCTGAAGAGTTGACAAGACACACAGGTATGTGTGCCATGCCACCCATACACTGCATAATATATACCTAAGTCTTCCTTACTGCGGACCCTTAGCCCTAAGACAGGGTGCACTATATCCTATGTGTGGATATATCAGCATGAGCAGATATGCCACTACAATGTTCAGTCTATTCTGAGATGTTGTAAGTGCACAGAGAGGCCATAAAGAGTACATGGGCTGAATACTTGTTAAACTGAGCTTCCTAGCTCCATGATGGCTTCACTGATTCCTGATTCCTAAGGTTTTTGGTACCAAATATCTTGTCTTAATAAATCCTCACTGATGCCACTGTTTGATGTATTAATAAGTTCACAAAAGCAACCCTATTAGAGGGTCCTCCGAAAACCTACCAAGCACTGATGTGGTTCCTGACTTGCCTGCCACTACCAGACATGTTTCTCACCTCATGGGGTGAGAGCCGACGCTCTCAGAGGACGGAGGCAAAGGGTGATTTGGGCAGAGGTGCTTCACCCCTCCTCCTGGCAGGGAAGCTTCAAAGGTGAAGCCACCTTTGGAATCCAACCCAGGAACCTTCGAATAGGGAGGGAAGCCAAGCCCCCTTTCCTGCTCAACTTTTGACAGGAGGAAAGGTGGGAAAATTAGTTAGGTTAGAAGGAGGGCGGGGCAGGCAATGTGAACCCCTCTCCTGAATTTCCACCATTTTGAGATGGTGATAAAAACTCCTATCAGGGCTAGGGTAGTTCCTCTTCCCACAGGAAGTGGTCACTGGAGGTTGTAGATACCCAAAAGTAGGTATCCCATTGCCTACTACCTATCTTCCCTTATAACACCCTTAAATTCAGTATTTAGGTGGTACCCCAAGACCTGAACATCAGATTTGATAGACAAGAAAAGACCAGGACAAGGAAGACCCATTGCTCGAGATCTGAAGCCTTGCTGCAGAAGAGAAAGGCACCAAACCCTGCCTGCTCTTCCTAGGACTGGGCAATCGGTGCTGCTGTGTTGTCCTGAAAGCTGAAAGGAATTTGAGAACCCCAGAGCACCTCCAGCCATCAGGAAATCAACAAGAAGCTCCCTTGGAGTGAAGGTATCACTCCTTTGCACACTGCAGGTACTGATCCTGTGAAGTCTGGTTGTCAACGTGCTGCTCTCCGATGACCTTGAAACAGCACTGAAGCGAGAAAAGTAACAACAGCTCCAGATGGTCAGATCTGTCTCTTTTTTTTTTCGTTTATTTATTTATTTATTTATTTATTTATTTTTAAATTTTTTATTGCGATCAGGACAAGAGATCAGAACAACAAGATATTTAAAAGGAAAAATAAGACATAGTATAGGTTAAAACAACAAGTATATCGAGCGGAGCGGAGAAGTATACATCAGAATTGGAAATCGTAAAAAAATATTACATATGAGAGAGTTGGCATAAATAACATTGGTAAAAAAAAAAAAAAAAAAGGGAACACATATTCCTTCCGACATCATCCTGGTCAGCCTTCTTTCGAACAGTTGTGTATTCACCAATCTTAGCCCTCTACCAATCTGAAATTCCTTCATATAGTTGAGGAACCCCAGATTCTGTCTATCTTTTGAAGAGATTTGACACCTCTGATCTCAGTGAGAGAAGATTCCATAATATAAATTTCTTTAACAAGGAGCCACCACTCCATCACATGTGGTGGGTTTCTTGAAATCCATGTCCTAGCAATAGTCAGTCTGGCACATCCGATCAGTATGTTAGTGAGATCGGCTTGCGGGACTGCTAATGAATTATTTATCAACGGAGTGCCTAAAAGTACATTAGTTAGACTAAGTGTAATTGGTTGTGACAGAATCTGAGCCATACCCTGACTAATTTTATGCCAAAATTCCGTAAGTTGAGGACACGTGAACATCATATGTTCAAGATTGGCGGCTAGAAGGTCACATTTAGGACACCTTGTCCGTTCGCTATTCGAGCTATTGCTGGACCATTTTGAAATTTTTTCTGGGGTGTAATATAGCTGGCATATCGTTTTATATTGTTGAAGTCTCAAACTAGAAGACTGGACCGTGCGATTTATACTGCAAAACGAAGAAGAAATCTGATTAGAAGTAATATTCAAGACTAACCGAGAGCTCCATTTTTCAGCCATATTCCCACAGTCGTCTAGTTTGAGCGAGGTTAGGACTCTATAGCCGAGACTAATAAGTGATTTAACCTTGTTAGAATAGAAACAATTCCAGATATCTGAATCTGAAATATTTAGTAACTTCATTTTGCGTATTAGATAATCATGTATTTGGATGTATTTGAACTGTGAGGTTATAGGTAGTTTATAAAGTGTTCTTAGTGTCTCGAAGGCCAAGAGGCCGTCATTGCCGTATAAATCCCCAAGTGTTTCTATTCCGGCGGCTTTCCACATAGAAAATATCCCATCATGGAATATCCCTGGAAGGCCAGGGTTAGCCCACAAAGATAATTGAGGGTGGAAAAAAGACGTGTTACACTTAGCCAGGATAAGTTGCCAAATTTTAACACTGTCTCTGATGGTCTTAAATTTTACCCGTTTGAAGTAGTTTGGGTCGTTAGCTTTGGCTAAGAACATATTAGATTCCTCTCCCAGAGCAAATTGGTAGCAATAAAACAGTTGCTTGTCGCGAATGAACAAGCAGCAAAGACGGCTGAGAAAAGCTGAGAAGAAATATGATCTAAAGTCGGGAAAGTTCAAACCGCCTTGATTGAGAGGTAGTTTAAGCAGAGTAATTGATCTGCGAGCCTTCTTATAGCCCCAGATAAAGCTACTAAAAATCCCATCTAGCCGTTTGAAATACGTATTGTTAACGAGGAATGGTATGGACCTAAATAAGTATAGAAATTTAGGTAATATACTCATTTTAATTAGATTGATCCTACCGATAATGCTTAGAGGGACCTTATGCCACTTTTTTAAAGTTGTAACAGTTTCTTTAATAAGAGCCTCATAATTAAGTTTAATTATCTCATTGATATCAGAAAAATTTTTAATTCCAAGATAAGTGGCTGTTCTGCAAGTACCTGCGATCGGAGCCAATGGCTTGTGTTTTATGTGAGTTAAGTTTGTAGCCAGAAACTGACCCAAATTTGTTAGCCTCCTCAATAATACCCAGTATAGCTGCCGGTATGTTAGTTGAATAGACCGCAATATCGTCGGCATACGCCATAATTTTTAACAAATTCTGACCATGTTCAAAAGGAGTGATGTTGGGATTAGCTTGTAAAGCAACAAGAAAGGGTTCCAACGATAGAGCGAATAGCGATAATGGACACCCTTGCCGTGTACCTCGGTAGATTGGAAAACTAGTCGAAGTTAGCCTGGCATAGCAGAGCTTAGCCGTTGGGTGGTCATAAAGAGCCTGTAGCCATTTGAGGAATTGGCCATGAAAGCCCATGGTGGACATCGTTGATCAAAGATATTCCCAGCCCACTCGGTCGAACGCCTTTTCGGCGTCCAGAAGTATTATACTGAGTGGGGTGGGTCCAAACCCAGCCGCATCAAATGAAGTAATAGCCATATTAATATGGGCGGTGGTGTCTCTCCCCGTGACAAAGCCATGTTGATGAGGGGACACCAGATGGGGGATAAGTGGAGCTAATCGGATAGCCAATACCTTGGCAAAGATTTTAGCGTCTACGTTGATAAGCGAAATGGGTCTGTATGACCCACATTGATCTCCAGGTTTACCTTTTTTTAAAAAAAAGACAATCCTGGTAGTATTCCAAGATTCGGGACCCTTCCCAGTGATTCCAATGTTACTGATCACATTAGATAATAGTGGCAGCAGTTTCTCCGAGCATAGTTTGTAAATATCTAGTAGGATAGTATCCTCTCCGGCAGCTTTACCTAGAGGAAGCGTGGCAGTCACCTTTCTAATCTCTGATTCAGTAATGTTTTCAGCGCCATGCTTTCAGTCTGCTTTCCCTTGATTAGATTAGTGTCCAGATATTCTTGGATCTTATTCAGGACAGGCTGTTCATCTGGAGTATATAATGCCCTGTAAAAGGCCACAAATTGCTCAAGAATCTGCTCTGGTTGAGTATATGCCGTATTATTAGGACCTTTCATTTCTTTTATAAATGTTCTAGATTTGTCGTCAGCAATTTTGTAAGCTAGAATTTTACCAATCTTATCCCCGCTTTCATATTGAGATAAATGATATTTATGTAGGCTATTCATATTTTTCTCCATAAGCCTGGTTTTAATGTTGAGCTTAGAGTTAGCTAACTTTTGACATATGTCAGCTACATTTGGTACACCCTGTATCAATGCCTGTGACAGCTGTTTTTCTAGCATGATTACAGTATTACACATCGTGGCCCAGCCAGATTTGTATAATGCATTTTGATTGAGAACGAACTGTTGTATAAACCCCCGTATACTGGCTTTAACAGATCTGAAGCCTTGCTGCAGAAGATAAAGGCACCAAACCCTGCCTGCTCTTCCTAGGACTGGGCAATCGGTGCTGCTGTGTTGTCCTGAAAGCTGAAAGCAATTTGAGAACCCCAGAGCACCTCCAGCCATCAGGAAATCAACAAGAAGCTCCCTTGGAGTGAAGGTATCACTCCTCTGCACACTGCAGGTACTGATCCTGTGAAGTCTGGTTGTCAACGTGCTGCTCTCCGATGACCTTGAAACAGCACTGAAGCGAGAAAAGTAACAACAGCTCCAGATGGTCAGATCTGTCTCACAACATGAAGTTTGGAGATGCCAGGACCTATTGGAGCCGCGACGTACTAATACCCATGGTTCCAGACACCCAATGGCTAACACCAGGAAGAAGCGTCCACTCCAGACTCCCAAAGCACCAGAAGCAAGCACCCATCGAGGGGCATCGAGACACCTGAGACCCACTTCCAGCTGTCCGAAATCGCCTCTACAAGTTGCCTGCTTCTGGCAGCCAGGACCTCAAGATGTATGACTCCCAGCTGACTTGTTCACTCTGCCCCCGGCCGATCTAGCCCCAGCATTGACCAACCAGCTCTTCTCTCATAGCCCTATATGTCCCTCTGTGCAGTGCATTTTTAAGTTGCCCCTTTGGTCTTTGCACACCAGCTTCCAAGACCTCACCACTCTGCTCTCAGCTGATCTGGGATGCTCAGCAAATTTCCCTGCTGGAATTTTGAGCCTGGTCTCGACATCAACCTAAAACAAGAAGGTGAAGTTCATGAAATCATTGCCAGAATTTCTATGCACTTTTTTGGCTTTTCCCCATTGTTTCCTATGGTGCATAATGGCTCACAGAAGTGATTTATTTATCAAACTTTGCAAAATCGTACCTTAGAATGTACTTACCTTAGAACTGTGTTCTTGGGCTTAAAAATTATATAAAAATCAATATTATTTTTACAAATTGGTCTCAGAGTTGTTGTTGAGTGTGTGTCACATTTATTGCTCTGTGAGTACAACAAATGCTTAACACGACCTTCTGATAAGACTAACTGTTTGCTCACACTACCACAAAAAGAGAATACTATTGGGGATTTTTCCGGACTCTCTACATAGTGTACTAAATTTTAGTATACTGTACAGAGGGTTGGTTTCCTAAAGAATCATTCAGTGGTGCAGCAAGTGCCCTCATCATAGGTGCTCAAAAGTCGTGATCCTGTTCAGCGAAGTTGGGTTACCCACAGTACACTCAGCAGCTCCCAGCAGGTGCACGGTCTTTCCCTCAAGCTGTACTACTGGATTGTTCTATAGATCAGAGCTTCTCTCTGCAAGGCACTCGCAACATGCTTCAGGCCATGGTGGTCTTCTCCTGGCATACTGGGATTGACAGCTCACTTCTGTAAGTGTGTATTGACCTGATCAGTGCACATCTGTTCCCTCACACCTCACTCAAGCTGTCCTCACTATAGGGTTCCCACAGGACTTCACTCTCTCCTCTTCCTCACAGGACATGCTGGTCTTGGCAAGCAGACAAGGGGCTTGGACTCCAGGCTCCTGGGCAGGTAATCTTGGTTTCCATGGGAGATGTTCTCTCTTCTAGGAGAGAGCTTCACCTTATCAAACTGCTTGTCTGCTGCATGGCAGATGGCCATTCCCTCTTGAAAGGCTTTATGTCACAGTAGGCAAAGCCCTGAACCTGATTGTCTTACAGCACAGTTCACGAGAGTGAACAGATTTCACACCTGGGTTTCTGCCACAGTGATATGTGTATCAAAAGGTCAATCTTGGGCACCCAGCTCTACTCTTTATGATTTCCTTATTAGTCACATTTTCTGTGATCTTTTACAAGAGCAACATATTGAGGTGTAAATGGAGAGTTTCTTCCGCCCTTCCTCCAGTGTGTACCCCACCTAGCTCCTGGACTTCCTAGATTGGAACTCAGGGTCCTCGGTGTATTGTTCTCTTGCGAGTAATGCACACTTTATAGTCAGTGTACTTTCTCAGCACTGTTACCTCCATGCAATGCGTCACTACAGACACACATGTATTCAGCACACACATTCAATCTGTGGCAACTGTTCGGTAGTGTAGCCTTTCATTATTGCACCAGGGTGTGCTATTAGCAAACACACACACTGCCAACACACACACTCTCAACATGTGCGTGCTGCACAACACTTTGTCGTTCAAGTATTGTACTTCTCGCAAGCACACATACATCCAGCACATGCTTCTATTGTGCACGCACTGCATAGCATGACATCTCTCATGTAATGTATTTTTTGCCACAGATATACATACACTCAGTACACGCACTGATCACACATATACTACACAGTACTTCTCTACACCTATTCTGTACTCATCTCAGACACACATACATCCAGCACAAAGTCACAACTTCTGTGCTGCGTGCTCCACCTGATGTAGGCACTAGGTGACTTAAGTACATTGTAGCAGAACTTTAAAAAGGTGAGTGAGCTTGTAGGCCTCACTCTAATGACACAGGTTAAGAAGGACCTGTTCACTTCTACTGATCTCTACACAGTCTGTTGCTCTTGGTACATATGTTAGCCTTTCATACGATAAGGGCAGTGCTTTTGGTGCTCCTCCTAGTCCTATTTTCTCCATGTTTGTTAAATTAGCAATATTCATTATTTTACATTGTTGCCTAGTCTGCAAACTTTGTATAGCTCAGTTAATTTTCATTTTGGGCATTGCTTATTTAATGGTAGTGTTTCTTCAGCGTTGCTATGCCTCCACTGTCTGGTTAGTGTGTGTGTGTGTGTGTTTGCCATAGTCCACCATTTGTCTTTGTTCTCCATGCCATCTGGCAAGGGGCCATTTTATGGAGTCAGTGTCCATAGGCCTGCAAGTGTTCTTCTATGTTGTACATGCGTCCTTGCTTGTTGTTTGACCATGTGGCCAGCAACCATTTTGTGTAGTCAGCTAGTGCACTTTAGCCATAGGCTTGCATGTGGTCTTTGTTGGGGCCATTCTTTCTTGCTTACGACCATTTCATGTAGCCAGACAGAGTGCTTTTTCCAAAGGGCTGCATGTGTTCTTTGTTGGATCCATTCCTCCTTGCTTTCTGTTGTTGTTTGACCATGTGGCTAGCAACAATTTTGTATAGCCAGCCAGTGAGCTTTTGCCATAGGCCTGCATGTGTTCTTTGTTGGGGCCATGCTGTCTTGCTTGCTGTTGTTGTTTTACCATGTGGCATGTGAACATTTTGTGTAGCTAGCCAGTGTGCCTTTCTCATGGGACTGCATGTCATCTTTGTTCAGTCCATGCCTCCTTGCTGGTATTTAATCATGCGGCTGGTGACCATTTTGTATAGCCAGTCAGTGTGCTTTTGCCATAGCCTGCATGTGTTATTTGTATCGCCGATGCCTCCTTGCTTGCTGTTGTTCTTTTGCCATTTGGCTGGTGACCATGTTGTCTAGGCAGCCTGTGTGCTTTTGCCATAGGACTGCATATATTCTTAGTTGGGTCCATGCCTCCTTGCTGTTGATGTTCATGTGGCAGGCAACCATTTTGTGTAGCCAGCCAGTGTACTTTTGCCATAGGTTTGTATGTGTTCATTACTTTGTTGGGTCTGTGCCTCCTTGCTTGCTGTTTGACCATGTGGCTGGCGATGATTTTGTGTAGACAGCCAGTGTGCTTTTGCCATAGGCCTGCATGTGTTCATTGTTGGGGCCATGCTTCCTTCCTTGCTGTTGTTTGATCATGAGGCAGGCGACCATTTTGTATAGGCAGCCAGTGTGCTTTTGCCCTAGGCCTTCATGTGTTCTTTGTTGAGGCCATGCCTCCTTGCTTTCTGTTGTTGTTTTGCCATATGGCTGGTGATCATTTTGTCTAGCCAGCCTGTGTGCTTTTGCCATTGGTGTGCATGTGTTCGTTGTTGGGGTCATGACTCCTTGGTTGCTGTTGTTGTTTGACCATGTGGCTGCAACCATTTTGTGTAGCCAGCCAGTGTGCTTTTGCCATAGGACTGCATGTGTTCATTTCTTTGTTGGGATCATGCCTCCTCGCTTGCTGTTGCTGTATGACCATGTGGCTGGCGACATTTTTGTGGAGACAACCAGTGTGTTTTTGTCAGAGGCCTGCATGTGTTCTTTGTTGGTGCCATGCCTTCTTGCTTGCTGTTGTTGTTTGACCTTATGGTGGGGGATCATTGTGTACCCAGTCAGTGTGCTTTTACCAAAGGACAGCATGTGTCCTTGGTTGGGCCCATGCCTCCTTGCAAGTTGTCATTGGTTGAGCATGTGGCCGGTGGCCATTTTGTGCAGCCTGCTTACTGTGTAAATCCTTTTCTTCCAGTTTTTAAAGCTATTTTCTAGGAAGATATATAGGACAGGTCTATGCCTTCTTTCTCTTGTTCGTTACTTTTCCATGATTTCAGTTTAATAAATTGATGGAGGATCATTGCAGTATGTGTTATGAACAGTGTTTTATATTCTACACATTTTTTACATTTTTCCTCTGTACCATTTTTCCTTCCAATGCGTTTCTCATAGTCCCCCTGTACACCAGCAATTAATTTGTTTTTATTTATTTTATTAAAATTATAATTATTTTTATTGTTATTGTTTTTTTTATTGTAAATCTTTCTGTAATTTTTTGATTTTTTTTTACATTTTTCCTCCATCAACCCTCTGCCTGCCATAGGTGCCTACCACATGCTAGCAATCCAGCATTTATTTTTTTAAGATTGTCATTAATATTTCCCCTATACTGGTGGACCCCCTCTCTGCCATATGCGCACAACCACTCACTTGCATACATTTTGTAAGGATTATTCCATATTCCTCTGGACACCTTTCCTGTCATAGGTGCACAGTGCACACCAGCATTCATTTTTTAAGGATTAATTTAATTTTCCCCTGCAACTCCCTAACTGCCACAGGTGTCTCCCTTAGATGGAAATAAAGTAAACAGTTACATCTTATGTTGTTAAATTAGATTGTCAATAATATGAATAATTCAAACAGAAAAAAATGGCAAAATGGCTTGTTTCATTAAATATTTTTCTTGCTTGTTCGCATTTAGGTGGACAAGAGACATCTCCCACAACCAGTACTGCCAGACAGAAGGTTTGTACAAAGTGATGTGACCACCACAACACGTGACGTGAGTCCTTTAGTCTCTTGAGCTGGTGCATCTAAGCACCACTACCAACTAACAACTTCATGATGGCCTCAAAGAAAGGTGCTGCCAAGAATGTGGCCAGTGAGGAGGAGAAGAATTAGCAGATTGCCACCACTGGCTTGCTGCCCTCCTCCTTTTTCAAGGCAGTTCATGTGCCTGCTGCACCATCCTCCAGGCTCAAGCTGGGAGCAACACTACGACATTAACTATGGCACCACACAATCCTAAGCCTAAGTTCTTGTCTCTCAGAGGGGTAGCCACTGCAATCATAGTCAGAGACGTTTTAAGGCATGGGCAAAGTGGGCTCTGGCCCAGGGCCCCAGTCTTTTAGGGGGCCCCTTGATAGTGCCAGCTCTGTTCTGCAGAGTCTTGTCATGATGACCTTGAATTTTTCTTAAACAGATGGAATATCATTTTCCTTTAATCTATTGTTAATGTGGGTGATTTGTGAGAATCTATTACAGATATTTTGCAGAAACATGTGTTTATGTTTCACGAAACATCCATAAAAAGTTTTTTTAGATCAAAATAGAACCTCACATATGAGAAATGGAAGGGTGTCACATAGATTATTTGCAGTGATATTAGTGAGGTGCTGCTGTTTATAATATTGAAAACGCATGTCACTATCCCTGAATATTAGATGTAAATATTAAGAATTTAGGAATTAAGAATTTTGACGAGTGTTCCTGTGCACTGTCAGTGACCTGGCCAAAGACAACATAAAGAGCTGAACTGAACCAGAAATTCAAAGCTGTTCCGAACAGGGGCCCTCAAAATACGTTTGGCCCAGGGCCCCCAAAATCCTTAAAATGTCCCTGATCATAGTGATAAGCAGTGAGTCTGATTAGGATTGGTCTCAGCTGCATACTAGCACCCAATTGTTGCAGGAACGTAGCAAAGTGGACAACAGGAGCCACAACCAGTAATAGTAGATCTTCCTGAAATCAGAGCATAACTGGAGGTTTAGTTTTCTGTTGAGCAAGATGTGCCTGCTGTTGAACCTTTGGCTTTCAGATCTCCAGCAAGTAAAAAGTAAGAGTACTCCACCATCTACTCCAAGCCCCCATTCTAGTGATCTGGACATGGATTAGACCCCGGCTGAGTCTGAGAAACAGCAGGAGAGACAAAGGAAAGGAAACCCTTACAATTATGGAAGTGGATGAGGATGAAAAGCTAGTCATTGTCATGGAACCTGGCTGAGAGGACATTAAATGTACCCCTCCTATTCAACCTTCTCCAAAGGACATGGCACTGGTAGTACCACCACCAGCTTCCATATCTGTAACTATCAATCAATCAATAAAAGCTTTATTCGGAATGCATGGCAAAACCATAAAAGCAAGATACAAGTACACATGATTAAAAAATGAAAGTTTACACACTAGAGATATAGCACTCAGATTTCTAACAAACGGACATTTTCTTAAAGACCATTGATTCTATTTGGGAATGTATAAGTGCAATGGTAACGGAGAATGTCAGGTGCAAAATAGCAGAAAAGGTGCATTTATAAATACCTTATATGCATAGTTCATTTAAAGTTTCAAGTAAGAAGATAGTTTTACAACAGATTTTTATAAATTAGTTAAAATACTACTGGCAGTCATGGAATCAAGAGTTGTGATTATAAATTTGTTCAATGCCTAATGCAGTATTTTAAAAATTTTGCAATATTGAAAGATATCAAGAGAGAGTCCAACATTTGGAGTGCCAGCAAGGCCGGGCGGCATTCACGTAGGGCCATTTGTTGCAAAAGAGGTTTCAACCACCGTTTTCTAGGTTCATGATAAAATTCGCAAAAGAAAGTAACGTGTAGAAGAGACTGTATGGAAGTATCATCACAAGGGCAACAAGAAAGCTCCTTTGACCAGTCATTAATGTTAGGGAAAGTGATAAAGCAATGAAAGATATTGAGTCTAAATCTAGTGAGTAAGAAGACATCATAAGTTGGCAAATTTAGGGTTAGGTAGGGCTCGATATTGCATGAGGTTTGAATATGTATGGAATGCTGGACGGAAGGTTTATTGGCTTCATCAGCCAAACGAAAATCGCCTAGATGTTTTAGACACTCAGCCTTTAATAGCTTACGTGAAATCGTTGCCATGTCCTGGGGAGCTGAGTAGAAATTTGGATGGCCCAGGTCAATAAGAAATCTCTGTACGTAATGTAACCAGGAGATTTTTTGGGAGTATTCTAGTTTTTGACAGTCCTTAATGATTGCTTGCGTGAAAAGCAACTTGTCAGATGTCCAAATGCGATGCCACAGCAGAATTGGTTGCATTTGAATGATGTTGGAAATATATGACAGACCCAGTTCTTGGTGGCAGCAATAAGTAGATGAAGATTGGGGGACAGCTAGTAGATATCTAAGAAAGCTATTTTCAATTTTTTGAATGGAGTCCACTTGAGCGTATCCCCATATACCCGCGCCATAGGTGGCGGTGGTAATGCACTTTGGACGGAAGACTTCAAGGATCTCTTTAGGGGGTCTCTTTCCAAGTCTAAGAGTGAAGGTAACTAGAGCCATCGTTGCTTTCCAAAACTGGAGTTTTCTGGCCTCAATTGCCCTTGTCCAAGTCCCCTTTTCATCTATCACCACTCCTAGGTAGGGGTAAGTTGTAGTATAATCAATCTTGGTGTTTGTGATGTAGGTACCATGACCCTTTAATGATTTTTTTCCAGAGGTCATTGTAAAGGTCTTTTTTGTGTTAATTTTTAGATCTAAGTTGGACGTAAATTTATAATAGCGGTTTAGGGAGCGTTGTAATTCTAGTGGGGTGCGAGCAAGAATAACCGCATCGTCCGCGTATAGTAGTGCGGGAATTGGGCGATTATTAATCTGTGGTAGGTCCTGACTCCCCTCCAACATAGCTGCCTCTAGGCTGTTGGTATATATGGTAAAAAGGAAGGGAGCCAGGACACAGCCCTGTCTAACTCCCCGCTCCACCCTGAACGATGTGGATAGCTGGCCCCCTGTGCCGAACCTGACTCTTGCAGTGGCGTTTGAATAAAGTTCTCTAATATAATTGACCAGGCTCTTATCCACCCCTATGTCCAACAAGATGGTCCATAATTTTGCGTGAGAAACGCAGTCAAACGCTGCAGAGAGGTCGACATATGCCATGCATAATCTGCCTCCCTTTGCGTTTACGTATTTTCCTCTTATTAGGACCAAGTTAAGAACCTGCTCAGTAGTGCCCAGACCCTCCCTAAAACCGTATTGGAGGTCGGAAATGATGTTATTTTCCTCCGTCCAACATTGCAGTCGTTCGAGTAAAATACGACCCACCATATTACCTAATGAATCGAGTAATGAGATGGGTCGATAACAAATCGGATTGTTGCGGTCCCCCTTTTTAAAAATCGGAACCAGGATGGACTCCGACCAAGAGTCCATGGGTCCAGCCTCACTAGTCGCTTCCAGGACTCTGTGTAGGAGGGGGGCCCATAGATCAATGTTAGATTTAAATAAATCCACAGGGACCCCATCCGGGCCAGGAGCCTTCCCTCCTCGGCTAGCTTTGAGGGCTGATTTTATATCTGCCAAACTGAATTCTAAAGGGAAAGAGTGAAAGGCATCGCTTGGGATTGAAGTGGCCTGTTCGGCGGGACCTGGGAGTGGCAAGGGTGGGTCTGTGAGACTGAACATGTGCGAAAAATAGTTGGTCCATTCATTCTTGGTAATAGTGACCTCTATGGTACCACGTTCTTTTGAGCCTGAGAGAAATGAAGAGTTTATGACCTCCCAGAAAACTGAGGAGTCCTTTAATTTGCAACTCTTGTGTAGAGTAATCCAGTGCTCTTCTTTTAGTTCTTTCCTACGATTCGTGAGAGTCTTGTTGTAGAATTTTCTCCGTTGAGTAACCTCTACTCTATCTCTGGGGACTTTCTTTAAAGCAAGTTTGAGTGCTTGATGTGCCTTGGAGCAAGAAGAATTGAGCCAACTGTCTTTCAGTTGTCTTTTTGTTTTAGGAAAAATAGTCAGAGCCTTAATGATCTCAGTGATTATGATTTTAAAATTTGCTACGATCTCATGGGGTGAGGAAGTCTCCGCCAGACATATTGTGAATGCTGCCATATTCCCTTTTATGATCTTTTCCAGGGTTTTTTCTGGATCGATACATGACCATTTTAAGGCGTAGCCATTTGGTCTATTCATCGTCAGATTTTCTTGTTGTAGGGAATTTTTTACGTGTTTTGTGGAACCCGTTAATTCCAACATGATGGAAATAGGGAAATGGTCGCTATAGGCGCAGTCGTGAGTGATAAAGTTGGTAATTGAGTTGACGGCCGTATATGCCATAAGTATGAAGTCTATACAGGTCGAGGCTCCTCTGCCGTTGTATGTGGGGCTTAATTTGACGGTGGGTGTTAATAACTCATTGGAAAAGGTCAGTTGGAGCAAAGACATGGTTTCATTCATTAGCGAACCCTTAAGAGAGTGAGAAAAATGAGTGGTGGTATTTTCTTTGTGGTCCGTAAAGCCACAAGTGATGTTATTTTTCTCACATAGTGATAGATTGAAATATCCTCCCCAAATAAGGATGGAATTTTTCACTTGGGGATGATTGTAATATTCTAGGAGAAATTGGCGAATTTCCTTCAATATGCCTATCAGTTGGCAATCTTGCAAGTTATTATAGAAATTTACTATCAGCACAGAAGTGAGTTTATTGAATTTTATAGCTATGATCTGATAGTTGGGCTCATTTTTTAGTACGCTGATGGTTTGTCCTAGTGTTAAGTTGGAGATATAGATCACTAATCCTCCCTTTGCTCATCCTGAAAATTATTGGAGCGCGGGAGAAAAAAAGGTTCTGTAACCGTTTAAATGAATCGGAGAAAGTGCCCAAGTCTCCCGCAGGCAGAGGATATTGTGACACCTTACGAATGCTAGCCATCCTTCATGGTTGATTTTTGAGTGAAGGCCTGCAACATTCCAGAATATTACGCTGACTGGATAGCCAGCAGGAGATTTTACTGGTCTCTTTGAAGGGATGGGTATTTGATTTTGCTGGTCGGAAGGAGGGATCTCAGAAATGGGGATCATTTTTGAGTCTGAGTGAGTTGTTGTTGGAAAATTTGTTTGAATTACTGTGACTTTGGGGGTTAGATGTGAAATATCCTGTGGTTGTGAAAAAGATGACAAAATTGATAAGGGAGAGGGGGTAAGAGATTACTCAAAGGTGGGGTCTCGATTTCAGGGATAGTGGTTGAGTAGCATAGTGTTTCGTTGGTGACTAACACAACTTTTGGAATGTTGAGGAACTTTGAGGACGTAGGTAGTCAATCTACCTCCTCTATTCGTGACAATAAGTCATATCTATTTTGCGTTAAGATGGAACCATTTAATTGTTTGACTGGGTGAGTAGGCGGGCGGTAAAAGAAACCGAGTGGAACAGAGAGAATTGATGTTGAATAAGGCGAAGACTCTTCCTTTTGTGCTAAGAAGGATCGAACGGCTCGTGGGGTACTGAAGTTGATGATAATACAGTCACCCTGAATGGTTTTACGTGAGGGGCCGATCCAGCTGACTCTCCATACCGTAATAATTTGGTTGGTGTTGTGCACGTTAAAATGTCTATGTTTAATGAGCCAGTCCACTACTTTGTTTCGTAGGGAGGACCAGGATTCTGTCACTCCTTGTTCTAGGGGGGAACGCCTGTTAAGACTATGATGTAAGGGCATGTAGCAGGCGGCAGGTTTGGACAGTCTATGTTTGAGTGAGAGCTTGTAATAAGAATATTGGAGTTACTTTTTAGGTGGGGTTTCTTTTCTTGAACGTGTGTCGTGGCCAGGTTCTTCTCTTTCGTCCTCCTGTCAGAAGGATATTTATTTGCTTGTTGTGAAAGTTCAATTTGGGGGGAGAGGCTGCATTCAACAGATTGACAAGAGGGGTCAGTTATAGAAATGGTGTGACTGCCAGGTGTCAAAGGACGATTGGGTCTTATTGCTCGAGTAGATCGTTAAATTCTAATATTTGGTTCATCTTGAGGTCCATAGACCTTAGTAATTCATTAAACTTGGTGAAAAGGCTGAGAGCCATTGCCTCGAGTTTTTGTTCAAGAATATTTTTTATTTCTTCTACTGGATAGTTAACATGGGTTTGTGAGTTAGAATGGGGTATGCTTGAATTGGGTGTAAGTTGGGCAGTGAAAGGAAATTGCCCTTGGTCTGTTTGTGTACCTAAGGTACGCGTTTTCGGTTTTTCCGATATTTTGCTCTGTTTTTTTTACCTACTTCTCTTCTGTGTGACCCCTGTGACCAAATCAGATGAATGCTTAGATTTCCCCCGGGTTTGCGGGCCCTTCGCACTGGATATAGGAGAATGTGTATGATTGACGCTAGTAACAGGTTGCATTTGTGCAGTCACAGATGTAATAGGAGGACTGAGTGAAAGAGTTTTGCTCAGCGAAGAGAGGGTGCTTAGAGATATTTCTCTAGGCGGGGACTGTTGGAAAGGGTCGATTGAGAGTCTACGCTCTATGAGATGTATCTCTTCATTTATTATTGAATCAGCCCGTAAGAGGTATGCGTCCAATGTCCCCGCAGTGCCCTTACGCTTCTCCATGGTAAATGAAAAAGTGATACTGATGTAAAATCAGACAAATGTAACCAATCCTGGTTAGACAAACAAAACTTTGTCCAATGAATAACTCACGATGTTCCTGAATGGACTGGCTCCTGCCGGTGGAGCGGAGATGGTAACCAAGGAATGAACAGAATGTAATAGGCCAGGGCACAGAGACCAGGTCCAGCCCAGCCTCTGCCGGCCTAAGACGGCCACAGACGGTCCCGCCCTTGTCCCGGGCTGCACCCGGGGCGTCCCGTGTGCGTCCTCGCAGGACAAGGGATCAGGCTGAGCTTTATAGCGCCTCCTGGCGCGCTAGGATTGCGAGGGCGGCAGCGTCACCTGGCTGGAAGCTGCGGGACTGCTGGGTGTTGTAGTCCCGGGCGGGGGGCGGAGCCTGGAGAGACAATGCTCGTGCGCCTCAGCGGAGCTCGGCCCGTCCGCACACAGGTATCCCCAAAGAAGATGTCTGTAACTAGATCCCTGCTGAGACCTGCATCCACCACTACCTCAACTGAACTACGCACTGCAGAGAGGCGATCTGCAACACACCCACCTACTTCCAGTTCTACTTCAGGCATTGGCAGTGGAACATCAAGTAAGTTCCCCTCCCAGTTTGTGACTTCTTTACGACTAGCTATCAGGAGGACAACATTCCAATATGCACCATTTACCATATAAGTGTTCGTCAAGTTAAGCCTGGTTCAAACCGTGGTACTGGAGATAATACGACCCATATGAAAAAACATCCCGCAATCCACTGGGAGGCGCACCTTAAAAAGTTGCTGCAGGTGGTGGTGGTGAATGTGAGGAGAGCGGGAAATCTGCTCCGATCATGGTGGGTGGTAAAGGTGATGTGGAAGAAGAGGGTGACAGCTTTACACAAAGTAGACCTGTCCCCAGCAGCGCACCAGAATTCATCCACCTCAGCAACATTGAAATGGCAAAAGAGTTAGACGGAGAAACCACTGCATAAAGTAACTGCCCCAAGATGCAGATTGAGTCACACACCTCCTAGCTCTCTCCAGAAGTCACCTGCGTCAGTGGCACCACAATAGAAAAAATCCAGGCTATTATTCAGGGCATGTTTAGGCAGGAGGGGCCCAACTAACGCAACCACCCAATGGCACATTTGGAAAATGGGAAGCTGGCTAAAATGTTGGCCCTGGACCTCCTTCCTTTTTCTTTTGTGGAAGAAGTGTGAATTTTTTAATTTGTTGCAGCCATCTGACAGAAACGGAAGGTTTCCAGAGAGACCTATTTTGCTAGAGTTGCTGTTCCAGCGCTCCATCGCGATGTGCTGCAATTTGTTAGACAATCTGCACAGCAGAGTGCAGTTTACCCTATCCACCTGATGACAGACGTGAACCAATTGTTGAGCCACTGATTGCATGTGTATCACTGCACACTGTATCTCTCTTGGAGGGGTTAGGCAACAGCTTTCTACTGGTCTCTGCACTAAAAACACTTTTAAGGGCGTTCAGAGGCATGCAACAGTAGCAATGTTGTCCATGGAGAAATCCCACACAGGTGCACATGTCTTAAAAGACTTTAACAGCAAGATGTTTGAATAGCTGTGACCCAGAGGTCTCAGATTTGGTTTTGTTGCCATGGACAATGGCAGTAACACAGTTAAAGCCATGTCAGATGGTGGCTATTTCAGTGACTTTGTTTGGTGTGTTGCATCAAACTTATTGTGAAGGACTTCCTCATAAAAGAAGACATAGTCTCAGCAACTTAGTGGCCACCTGCAGAAGAATCCACACTCGTTTCAGACCTTTGTTTAAAGCCAAAAAGCAGTTGAGAATCATTCAGCGAGCTGATAGAATACAAGATAAAAGCCCTCATACATGAGGTGCCAACATCTTGGAACTCGACTTATTACATGTTGCAACATCTGTTTGAGCTGTACAAACCAATCAATAACTATGTCATTCAAAGAGGAGGGGATGCAACTAGGAATAGCATGACCATGGAGATAAACAAATAGGAACTAGTCAATTTCCCTACCTGGATGCTACTTCCTTTTGAGGTTTTCACATGGGAAGTCAACAAGGTGAACATTACGATGGGCCAAACTATCCCATTGTTGCATCTACTACAGGACCAGCTAAAAAAGCTGGCTGAAAGGTTTGCAGGTGTGAATGAAAATTCAGAAGTGCAAGCCATAGTTGAGAGCTTAATTCTTTGCTTGGCTGTTAATGCAAGGCAGCAAAGAGACATTGTGTTATCCAATGAGTACATCTGTGTCACAATACTTGATTCCAGGTACAAAAAATACTGGCCGCTTTAATACCTTTTTCAGAATTTACATTTAGGAGTAGTAAAGTTAGGCCTTTTGTGAATACCAAGGTCGTAAAGATTTTTTCTCAGTTTAGGAGTAGTAAAGTTAAAAATCCTAACTTTACTACTCCTAAATTCCTTTTGTGAATAGAGAGAGTCGTAAAGTTAGGAGTTTGTCTCAGTTTAGGAGTAGTAAAGTTAGGAATCCTAACTTTACTACTCCTAAATGCCTTTTGTGAATACCAAAAGTCATAAAGTTAGGATTTTGTCTCAGATTACCTTTGTGATTCAGGCCCATTGTCACTTATAACTACAAAAAGAATACAGCAGAAATATACAAATCAACAATATCAAAAAAATACCAAAAACAAAACATTGAACTAAATAAAAATACTAAACATATTCCTCATTATTAATACAATAACTTACACACAATATAAGATTTTCATACTTCAAAATTAAATTACATTTAGCAAATTTGAACATAAAATTGCTTTGAAACATACACTTCACACACATATATATATATATATGATAACCAAGTATCCTGAAACGGTTCCCGATAGAACCCAAAAAGCAGGTACGGACCACAGCGTGGAAGTTGAATTTTCTTTATTTGGTGCGCAGATTAAAGTGCATAGTGCAAAATGATTCGCAAGTGCTCAGCCTGACGCGTTTCGACTGCCCCACGGCAGTCTTGATCACATGACGCGCAGGACCAATCAGTGGCTATATATAAGGTGCCCAATCAGAGAACCGCTTACAAACATTGTCAATAAAGTTTTCAAACAAGTATAGACAGAGGACTTGGTTTTAACAAAATATAGAGGCGTGATTTCTCACAGGCAATTTTACATTTGTCAAGCATTTCATACCAAAATTTTATTACACACAGATAGGTATAAAAGTCTAAATAATGCAAAATAAGAACATAGTGTTCCTATACGCTTTTTTTTCTTATTTACAACAAATCATAAAGCATTTGTCATACCATATATTATTAAATGTAGTGGGTTGTGACAATCAGAATATTATCTAAGAACATAGTGTTCGTTAATAATAATTCACAACTTCAAGACATCACATAAATAAGAAAACCACCTATCTAGTGTCGTTGACCATACAGTCCAGCATAGTGAAACTATATCGAAATATTGTAGCTTTGCAAAATTGCTGTTACATAGTTATAATTATAAAATATTGTTGATTACACAAGTCCATTGAAATATTCATCATGTTCTGCGGTATCTCTTAGGAAAGTGCTAAATAGTGCAAGTAAAGTGCTAATGTTAAAGTGCATTTTCATTGTAAACTTATATATACACAAATTAATGAGTATAAAATACATAGCAGCTTATTATAGACGTTTCACCAGTTCTCCCATGTTTCAAATAGTTGACAATATGATGTTTATACAGTTATACACGTCATCTTCTTCAAGATTCTTTCTCACAAGAAGCATCTGATGAGACAAGGAAATTAATTTTATGGATTACAATAAAATCAAGACCTTAAAGAGTTTGTATTACTCTTCTAACAAGTAATAACATATAGGTCTAAGTAAAACCAATAAATAACAGCCCCAAAATTACACAGTTGCACAATTTATAATAAAATGATGTCTAAAATGAGCCAAATCCAGGAGCCCAAAAACCAACACCCAATCCCACATAAAACCAGATAAAATCAAGATACCTAGATAAAAACCTGGCAAACGTAGGGATAAAAGCGCCAGTCTAAAAGCAAACTAGGACTTCACCCACCATCAACATCCCCATAAATATATAGTTGAATTAATTCATTATAAAAAGTTGGGCAAATCTTCATTGTTGTTCAACCCATTTGGCATTTTGGTGTCTAATAACATGATAAATTCAGACTCCACTTGTCTTAGCCTTTTTTCCCTATTTCCCCCTCTGATGTTCTTGGGTATCGCACTGATGACATAATAACTGAGGTCATTGAGGTTGTTGTTGTGCACCAATTTTAAATGTCGCGCTACAGGGTAAGTGGGATCGGAATTGACCACTGCTCTAAGGTGTTGTAAAATCCTGTTAAAAACTTGCAATTTGGTGCTGCCGACATATAATAACTGGCAGGTGCATTCTAAAATATAGATTGCATATTCTGTTCTGCAAGTGAAATGTCCTTTTATTTTAACTGGATTAGATCTAAAAGCTGTGACATATTCAGAAACATTTTTCCCAAATTTGCACGCGCGACAAGAGTTGCACTTAAAAAAACCATGTCTAGCTGTTAACCATGTGTTTGAAATCAATACCTCAGGACTATTTTTTACTAGAGCATCCCTCATTGAGGGGGCCCTTCTAAATGTCGGCAGAGGGAGTTCCGGCAGAATTTGTGACATAGTGATGTCTGTCCGAATTATGGGCCAATTTTTATATAAAATTCTACGAATCTGTCTCTCTTGTGTACTATAGTTTGTTATTAACCTGATGTTACTTGTCGATTCCACAATAGTGGAATCTATATCATTAGTACTTTGCCTTAGCGAAACTTGGGCCTCATGGTCAATGTGCTGCTGAGCAACTGGAATTGTGTTGTTCGCTTTTTCTCGAGCTGCATTCAGATCAGAAGCCACATAACCCCTATTTAGGAATCTTTCAAACATTTCTTTTTGGCAAGTTATGAGATCGTCTTCATGACTACAGATTCGTTTAATTCTTAAAAATTCCCCAAAGGGGATACTGCGAATAAGGTGGCGAGGATGGGAACTTCTAGCATGTAATACTGAGTTCCCAGCTGTTACTTTTCTGTGCAATTTGGTATGTATTGTGCCCTCCCTAATGAAAATTTCAACGTCCAGGAATTGCACTTTAGTGTTGCTAATGTCTGAAGTGAATTTAAGATTCAATGTATTTTTGTAGATTTCTTCCACAAAGTCTTTGGCTGATTCGATGGTACCTCTCCAGATTAAACAAACATCGTCTATAAATCTCCACCAGTGGAGGACATGTTGTTCAAACATAACCCTGTGGACGACCCTTAGAACATGCTCCTCCCACCAGCCCACGTGTAAACACGCGTAACTGGGGAGAAGCATGCTCCCATCGCCACGCCGCGAAGCTGCTGGAAAACTTCCTTATTGAATAGAAAATAATTGTTTGTCAAACAAGTGGTAATCATTTTTACAATCATTTTGTTGTGTTCGTACATATGTATACTTCTTTTATCCAAATAAAATTGGACTGCTCTTGTACCATCACAGTGGTTAATGCTGGTATACAATGAACAAATGTCCATCACTATAAGGTGGCAGTCATTCTCCCATTTAACATTTTTCAATTTGGTTAAAAAATGTCCAGTGTCCTTTATGTAAGAAGGCAGATTTTCTACAAATTCATGTAAGAAGTAGTCTACGTATTTTGACATAGCTTCTAGTAGACTCTTTCGTGCAGATATTATAGGTCTGCCTGGGACTGGTGTTATGTTTTTATGTACTTTAGGGATAAAGTATAAAATGGGAGTCATAGGATGGTCATTCTTTAAAAAGTTGTATTCATTTTTAGTCAATAATCCCACTCGTTTCCACTGCAGTAACTCAGCGAATACATTGTCTTTGATTTGGCGCAATTCCTGGAAGTTAGCTTTCCTGTAACAACTGGCATCATTGAGGTGATGCCAAGCTTCTTCCAGATAGAAAGATCTGGGCCATAGGACGATATTACCGCCCTTATCTGCTTTATTGATAATCACTTCTGTATGTTTCTGAAGTTTGTGAATGAGTTTAGTATATTGCAACTCAGAATACTTGTAGCGTCTTTTTTGTTTGAGAGCATTGCTATTCAATTTCTTGAGATCTTCAATCATGCAATCACTGAATACATCGATCGCATCACGTGGCATCATTGGGATAAATGTTGAGGGAGGTTTAAATGGACTGTTAGCTGGAATGTTACACACAATGCCTGTTTCACAGAGATCTTCCTGTGTTGAATTGCCTGTGAGGTTAGTCTCATTAGCCAAAGAATGCACTGCTAATACCGTGCCCACATCAGAGGCTTGCAGATTTGGATATAATCCAGGTGGTGGTCTAGTCTGTACTGCAATATTCGCCGCATTTTTGAGTTGAAAATGTTTTTTTAGCTTTAATTTGTGGATGTATTTAAATACATCCACTCTCGTTTGAGTATATTTAAAACGAGTAGGTGGACAAAATGACAAACCTAAAGCTAAAAGTTGTTGTTCAGCAATTGATAGGGTTATTTCCGATAAGTTAATCACAGTATTATAACAACATTGTCATTTACCTTATTTATTTCCGGTTGCTGTAATTTTTCCTGCCTCTTCCTCTGTAATTTGATTTTCCGCCTCTGTTTCCTCCGTTGGTTCTTTCTGCTTCTTGACCCGTTGTTAGGTTCCGTGGTCTCAGAGTTTGCCGGCGGTCTTCCACTAAAAAAGATAGTTCTTCCCCTGGTGCAAAATTAGTGGGTATTTGAGGTGTTTTACGTCCCATATTGTCATCTGATCCAATGCTGCTCTCCACACTACTTGATTCTACTGAGGAAAGACTGTCATCCATTTGCACGGGAGAAATCGATGCTCCAATGATGTCACTTTCAACATTTGTTAAAGCTCGGCGTTTTATGTTATCGAATTTTTTCGAGAAAGTGAACACGCGTCCAGTCTCGTAATCTTTCTTGTCCCTTGCAAATTTATAGATTTTTCTTTCTTTTATAGATTCCTCATGTTTATTCAATCTAGATTGTATTTCTTGACGACCTTTCTTTATTTGTTCTTTGTTCTCATTTTTTTCCAATAAAGTGTTGACTTCCTCTATTTCTTTTAGTATTATTTCTCTGTCAATTTCCGCGTATTTGATCAAAATTAATACAATATTCATAGAGGCATCAAGGTTATTAGTTGCCCACTCCTTCAACATCATTGGATTGGGATTTTCAAATGAGGGCGCAATCATTATTCTTAATCCTCGCGGGACTCTCCCAACCTCTTTATACTTTTCCAGTGATTTTCTCTCCCACCACTTAGTCATTTCGGTACGATGGAGTTTTTCTAGCTTCTTTAACATAGATTTGACATCGTTGCCATGGCTCAAATTAGTGTCTTGAACGGTACTTGTATTTTCTAATCTTAAAACATTTGAAAACAGAGCGTCTGCTGCTGTTTCTCGGTCCTTCAGCGCATCCGCTGACGATAACATAGCTCGCCAATCTGCATGCAAAAACCAATTGTTCAAAACGTTGCTTTTCGTTACGTGAATACAGTTATTTCCACTATCTCCTCCACCTGCAATGATTCCTGGTCAACCTCTGAGCAGCTTACCGTAGGGATTAGACAGTCCGGTACCTTAAGTGTCCTCCGACGCCTCGGGTCCTTACGTACACATCCTCACGGCAGCCAAGTTCAGATCCGGTTTACTTGAAAAGTGCAGGGGGCTGGTCGGCAAATACCCGTTCCGGGTTATATACCAAATTCACTTCCGTGATGCCGACTGCAATTCCGCCAGCCACGACATGGAGAGAGGGTCCGTAATGACGAAGACAGCCGTACTTCGTCCAAATTACACGATAACCAAGTATCCTGAAACGGTGCCCGATAGAACCCAAAAAGCAGGTACGGACCACAGCGTGGAAGTTGAATTTTCTTTATTTGGTGCGCAGATTAAAGTGCATAGTGCAAAATGATTCGCAAGTGCTCAGCCTGACGCGTTTCGACTGCCCCACGGCAGTCTTGATCACATGACGCGCAGGACCAATCAGTGGCTATATATAAGGTGCCCAATCAGAGAACCGCTTACAAACATTGTCAATAAAGTTTTCAAACAAGTATAGACATAGGACTTGGTTTTAACTAAATATAGAGGCGTGATTTCTCACAGGCAATTTTACATTTGTCAAGCATTTCATACCAAAATTGTATTACACACAGATAGGTATAAAAGTCTAAATAATGCATATATATATATATATAATATACCTCACTAAAATATATCACATATTTATTTTGACATTAAATAATATTTCTGAACTTAAAATAAATACATATAATATAACGGGAAAGAAATCATCTCCACATGCAGCATAAAAAAAATTAATAGGTGTTTTCCAAATAAGGACATAATGGGCAAAATAATTAAAGAGATGCTATAACAACCAATACTGTGAAAGTACATAACACGTTAAGCAATAAAATAGCTATACCAATTAAATAAACAGTATAATAGCCACAAGAATTTCACAAACAAACTACCTCATAAACGCCAAACACTTGAAGAGTATGAAACACTGCAGGATTTTCCCTGCAACAGAGAAGCCTTCACCATCTACACTCCATATTAACTGAACAAAGTAAGTATATTTTCTACATAAAATAAAATACACACTAAGTAAACTTTTAAGCAATGTATCCTAATAAACAATTTATAACTTACTTTTTTACCATTTATAATTCTCTACAGATTCTTCCATCTTCAAACAAACTTCACCACAAAGCACCTATGAAAAGCAGCCACAAAATATAAGTATATCTACAAATTAACTTTAAATCCAGTTAAACAGCAATAGACACACCACCATCAACCTGACCCTCTTCACACATACAAAAAGCATTATAAGATTATAAGTAATGCAACATTTTTTTTGTTCCAACAGAAAAAAGCACTAGTCTGAAAAAAGAAGATTGCAGAAGAAACTTCTTCCAACAGCAGAAAACTTCGAAATACAACATATATGTAAGTATTTGTTCAACTGTAAATTATTTAAAACATTTATTAATAATAATTTCTCCATATTTATTAACTTACAGTACATAAACAGATAATAACAGAAGGTTCCAAATGTATTACTTCGCAAAAGGGGAAACCCCTACTAGGTTACATACAGTCAAGAAAAAAGTTGTTCTCAGCATATTAATTGTAAATGTATCAAATTTTTCTCAAATGCTTGTTATGAGAGGTCAACTATGAGAAAAACCACTGTAATTAGTACTAAAGAACATACCACCCACCCAATATAACAGAAGTAGAAGACAAGTGCTAGAAAACATAAAAGAAGCAAGCACTAGCTTCCAAGAGCCTACAACACAAATCCTAAAGATATACTACCCCATGTACCAGATCATATAACAGGTCAGTTACCTTCCATACCCACCTTAAACTTAAAATGCCATAGAGCCAGAACTAAAAAGGTCACCAGCAAAACCCCACCTGCTCCTCAAATATGAGAGATATAGAAATTCCACCTGGGCTTGCATTACACACAAAGAGAAGCAATTCCTATTGAATGACAATAAAAGTACAGACAAAAGAATAATAATATTTGCACCTCTACAAACTTATTAAAACTAGGCCAATGTCAAACATGGATGAAGGATGGCACATTTAAAATGTGTCCTAAACCATTCCCTCACCTTTGTACCATACATGGTGAATTTCAAAAACTAACATACCTTTTGTGTATGCATATTCACCAGAGAAACAAATCAGTACCTACATAGAACTACTAACCCTAATTAAACAGCAAACCAACAACTACTACCCCCAAAAAAGGTTTATTGATTTTGAACAAACTTTGATCCAAAGTATACTAAAAATGTACCCCCACACAGCCATTCAGGGATGTTACTATCATTGTAATCAATGTATGTGGTATCACCTACAAAAATCTGTACTAAGGGCCTGCTACGACGCCGGTTGGAACAGCTTCCATGGTCCAATCCAAGGCGGTCACACCACCGCGATCTCATCTGAAGCGGTCGGTCCGACTCCCAGATTACAACGCATGCCTCATGTACTCCGACTGACTGCTGAAAGATCGCCGACTCAGACAGCCTTTCTCTGACCACCGACATGGTGGTTGGAGAAAAAAATCATCCATAGAGTAGTACAGTGAAATCTGACCGCCGTCCAGATTACGATGTGGGTTTTTCCGAAGGCCCGACTGTGGCAGTCCATGCGCCTGCCTCAAGACATCGTAAACGATGGATGTGGGGTGCATATGCAAAATCAGTATCTCCCAGACAGTCTCCAGGGTAGGTCCCTTTCTCCAGGTCCCCTCTACAATGCTGCAGCTGAATCCCCCGGAATGCAAGTAAGTCCGTAGGTGACATGTATCTCCATTAACTGGACTGTGCGCAGGTCACCACACTCCAGCAATGGGGTACATGATGGACAAGACATATGCCAACATATGTCATCCATGTGTGTACATATCACCCATTTCCTGTGATTTTGCACGCACTTGCAGTGACACATTTGGAGGTATGTTCACAGCCTTAGATGAGACCCCAACAATAGCAGCAGTTGCATCGTAATGCTGCAGGGGAACTTATCTGACCTCGGTGGTCAGAAATGGAACATGGCCACGGCGGTCGGACGGTTGGTCCGACTGGCATCTCGAAAAGGCCTAACTGTGGAGTAGGCCACCAACAGTCAATTTGCATTTGAAGTTCAAAAATAATAGATCCAGCCTATGTTCCTGTAACTGACTAGCCAACCATTACAAAATATTACTAGAAAGTCTCTTTTTCCAAAATTATGAAGACAAACTAGCTCCCCTAATGGATTACTTCAAAGACTACATAGATCACGACACAGATGCCAGCCAAAATTCCACATACCATGGTGGAATGTGTATGACAGCACCATATCACAAGCAGCAAAAACAAACAGCGCAGTGGAAGAATGGCATCATGCCTTCCAATCCACACTATAGAAGACTTTCAAAAAGAACAAAGCTACAAAGAACATAGAACAGAACAATCTGTGACACAATTCAGTCCTAAATCAACCAAACAAACCAGAAAATGTATGAGCATTTACAAATCAAAGTCGGACCATTTATAAACAACAAAGGACTAGACTACCTAGAAATGATAGCCACATCTATCCTCTGAACAACAGATATAATTTACCAACCATCTAACTAAGAACAATATAATAGATACAAATAATTTGAAAATATATTTTAAAATATAATAAAATTTGACTATATCATTATAAATATTGCTACATTTTGTAATACTTACTGACATAATAAAAATATTTATACTGTTATTTATATAAACATTTTCAATGATTTAATACATTAAAAAAAACTACCTATGTTATGTTATGTTATGTTATAAAGAACTTGGTCATATATAAAAAGTCACAACCAATATGTGACACAGTTTTTTATCAACATTTTTTCATAAAAACAAAGCATAAAAACTGTATATAAAACAAAATTATTATACAACACAATATCAATAAAAAGAGAGATATGATCTAGACACTTCAATTTGTCATTAATTCAACAGATCACAAGGAACAATTTATTCACTAGGCCTCAATGAACTCTATTATGCCATCTACAGGACAGATTGTTTCCACAGATCCTGTTACAAAAAAAGGCGTTGACGCGTTTCGATGGTAGTTTCTTATTATTCCATCTTTTTCAAGACTAGCATTTCAAGTCTCTCTGTTGTTCACCCCAGTGAACCACTACAGCTATCCTGTGTTGCAAACAAATGTAAAAGAATTTCATATTACAACAAAACCAAATCCAATGCCCATACATTGTTTTAAGCACTATACATTCATATATTAACATGTGCAATATTTCCTTATAATACACAATCCTTCACTCTACATTATATAGTAAATGGATTTGATTCTGTTGATCATGGTTCTCATTAGCTGATAACACCCAATGACTCTGTTCTTTTTATATGTTTTTGTTGTGTAATCCCTACATTGTTCGTATTCTTTATACAAGGTTATTGCCTAGTTAGTATTTAAATGCATAATAAATCGCCTTATTTTTTCTTCAATAATGTTATACATATTGACTCACAAGCCTCATGTATCTTTATTAGCCTCTTTTCATAATCTCATTGTCTTCCAGTATTATGTCACCTGTGTTTTATTTCTTGATAACATCTTTATTTTCTTATTGTAATTCCCATTAATATCCATGTTATTACTACTTGAAGAAGCCTGGAAACAATGATAAAATTCTCAATTATTATAAGAGTCTCACTCTTAAAGACTGTTAGTAATGATTAATATATATAACATAGGCACCAAAAGTCGTGTGTACCTCTTGCGATGGTCCTAGGTGGCCCTTAGTTAATCAGGGGGTCTTCCGTTTTCAAATATATTCACAAGTCTTCCCTTATCTGTACTTATTCCCTCAAATTTACCTATGCCAAAAAAGAAACACATACACGCGTTTATACAAACTGCCATATGCCCGGTATAAATATGAAGTATTGTTGTTATATCTACCGAAACCGGCTTCTTGACATACCTTGATAATTAGACAGTGGTCCTAATTATATTAATTTCCCTGGGGTACTGTCCCACTGGATAACAAAGGGCCAGGCAATGCTTACTTCCTTGTTATCTTGCCTTGAGCGACTATTTAGAAAAAATATATAAAAGACAAAGCATCGCTTGGTAAACTCATTGCCTTTTGAAAAGAATGGGGTAATATCTTAACCTCACTTCTGTACTGCCACTAATCCCTTGCTCACCTTCAAAGCTCACTGCTCGCTGAAGAGTAACGGAATCCTACGCGCGTTGTCCTGTGTCCGTTATGGTCTAAATGCATCTCGGGAAACCCTGATTTAAATACGTGTGTGAACGTTATGATTGGTTAGAAACTAATTGGTAATGACTCATTTTAGCTTCCATTTAGTCGATAGCTGTTGCTCTTGCTGCCTCGCTCCTTGTGACCCGGAGGTGATTCTCACTACACTTCCTGTTCGATTTCTCTTTAAACTTTTTGCGCCGACTCTGCCAACTGTGACCTTATCCCAATGCCGATCGTATTTAGCGTGCATACACCCTATCTGAATCGAATGTAAATTGGTATCTAAACATCTTGGTGATATTTTCGTATACATGTGAACGTATACGCATTCCCCGATTCTCTGGCACAATAAGGTAAAGGCAGGTCTTCTGCTTAAAGTATACCATACCTCACCATCATATTCGTGCGCCCATTTATTTAATAGTGACATTACCGAGCTTATAGCTCCATGCCGATGCATGTTTGGTAACTTACACGCATTCTGTTTTTGCTCACAAATACATTCCGCTTGATCTTCAGTTGTTTATTGTTGTCATAGTAAGCGATTTTTGCCGATATTCTCTTTTATAATCTACTTCCTTTGGCATTTGTTTATTCTTTTGGATATCGGCTCGTGGCAGTTACACGAAATAGACATAATCCTCTCTCTTTTTTCTAAATAATAACTCCATTCCCAATATAATAAGTCCATATGGTAAATTATTAATTGTACTACATCACGAGGTGATTACTTTAGTGGCAATAGATCGCCCCCTTATTTATCATTCTTGTTTGGTCAATTCCTAAAGCTATATGAAACCAATTGTCTTTCGCATTATGCTGATGCCCTAATTTGGCCATCTCCAGAAGTCATGTATATCTGCACATAGAACTACCTAATGGATCGAAACGTCAGTCTTATTAATAACTGAAAATTTTCATCCAATCTTCTCTCGAATTTAAGCCTTTATTCATGGTATTCAGATAACACATGAACCACTGTTCACGGTTTTTCTTTATAGCTTCAACATTGCCTCCTCTCCTGCTCAAGGTAATTTTTTCTAAAATAAACCATTTTATCTGATTACAGTCATGATTGAACTTCATGAAGTGATTGGTTAGTGGGGCATTTTCTTTATTGGTTCTTACAGCCGATTTGTGCTCCAAAAGACGTATGCGCATCTCTCTGCTTGTCTCTCCCACATAACCTAACCCACATGGGCAGGTTAGTAGGTAGATTATATTTTTGCTACGGCAGTTATTGAGAGTTTTTGATATTAATGTTTTTCCATTAAAAACCATATTTTTGGTTTCTATACAGTGCAGACAGATTGAACAGGTTCCACATTTATAATTCCCTATAGCCCTTTGTCCATTGACTGTAGTCTGGCTCAGGGAATCGGTCCTGTATGTTTGGACCAAACAATTACGTATCGTTTTGTTACGTCTGTAAGAGAACAACGGCTTCTCTAATTAGGTGTCCTCTCCGGAATTCAAAATTTTCCAATTTCTGTTTACTATATTTTTAATTTTATTACTAAAATTGGAGAATTGGCTGACAAATACAATTTTTTCTATTGCTTTATCTTTTTTTTCTTTAGTATTGTTTATTGGTTGGTCCCGATCATAAAATCGCGCTCTCTTAAATGAATGTATAATTAGTTTCCCAGGGTACCCTCTTGCTTTTAACTTTCTCTCCATAACTTCCGCATGGTGGTAGAAATCATTAAGGGTAGTACAATTGCGAAGTAATCTTAAAAATTCCCCGAAGGGAATATTATCTTTTTGAGATTTGGGATGGTTGCTCCCATACTGTAGTCATGTATTTTTATCCGTAGTTTTGGTAAATAATTCCACATCTTTTATTTTAATATCTAAAAAATCCGCACTCGTGGTGCTATAGTTGGCTGTAAATTTCAAATTGTCATCCCCTAGATTGAGCCAATCCAAAAACAAATCGAGATCATTGCTGGCACCATTCCATATGAAGATAATATCATCTATGAAACGATGCCAGCATGTCACGTTTTCATAGTATGGTGCCATCTCATTGAAAATGTGTTTTTGTTTAAAATTGCTGACATATAGGCAGGCCAGACTTGGAGCACATGTCGCTCCCATACTGGTACCTTTAGTTTGCTTGAATAGTTTGTCCTTAAAGAGAAAAACATTGTTTTTTAACCCCTTCGCTGCTAGGCCTTTTCCCCTCCTGTGCTAAGCCTTTTTTGGGCTATTTGGGGTAGTGCGAGCTTAGGCCCCTGTAACTTTTGGACCACATTAGGTATCCACGCCAAATTTGCGTCCTTTTCTTCCAACATCATGCGGATTCTAAAGGTACCTAGGGTTTGTGGATTCTCCTAGAAGGTTCCCAGAATTTAGTCAAAATACAGCAACATTTTGTTTTTTTTGTGAAAAATGGGGAAAAGTGGCTGCAAATGAAAGCGTCTGGGTTTTTCTCTGCAAATTATATCAAAAAAGGGTTTGTGGGGCTGAAATCACCATTTCTCCAGCTTTTAGGGAATGACTGTCAGAATGATTTTTGTCAGAAATCCAACTTTTTTTACACAGTTTTGAAATTTTTCTGGGACATACCCGATTTTTGCAATATTTTGTGCTTTCAACCTCCTTCCAGATAATGGTAGAAATAGGTAGAAAGACAATATTGGATCTTGGAAAGCTATACATTTTTTAAAAGAAGACAAAATTCTGAATTCAGCAAGGGGTCATTTGTGTAGATCCATCAAGGTTTCTTTATAGAAACTAACAGTTAAATATAGGAAAAATTAAAAATTAGTTGAAAAAAGCAGCCTTTTGTGTCAACGTTTTCACCTGTAACTTCTTCTAATTATAACATCTCTTAGACAGCAATGTATCGTTACATCCGCTGGACCTTCCTGGTTGTGGGGATATATAGGACTTGTAGGTTCACCAAGAGCCCAACGAACCCAGAGTAAAAAACTGAGCAGCATTTTGTAATGTTTTTTTTTTTTTAGTTCCGAGTATATAGCAATTATAGTGTGAAAATGTATACATGGAAAAATTTGTATGAAAGACACCTATGTATTTCTGAAATGGGAACAAATTACAGAGTTTAGAAACAGTGCATATTTGCACATTTTCGAAATTGGGAATACTCATACTTGCATGACAATTATTGGTCATTTTTCAAAATGACTTTTTTTTTACACAATGTCTTTCATTTGGAAGGGAGAAATGCATCAAAAATCAATAGGAAATAACAGTTGCTTTACAAATCTGAACTACCCTAAGTCTCCCGATAAAAATGGTACCTCACTTGTGTGAGTAGGCATAGTGCCCACGACAGGAAGTGGCTCAAAACCTAAGGTGAACACACCACATTTTCACACCGAAAATTTACACATTTTTTGCGAAGAGTCTAGCTGTAGTTTTTGAACCCTAGCTCTGCGGGCACCTAGGGAAACCTAGCAAACCTATACATTTTTGAAAACTAGACACCTCACTTGTGCGGGTCGGCCTAGTGCCCGCGACAGGAAACGGCGCAAAACGCAACGTGGTCACACCTCAATTTTGCAGTGAAAAATGACCCTTTTTTAGCAAAGTGACTAGCTGTAGTTTTTTAACCCTAGCCCTGCCGGCACCTAGGGAAACCTAGCAAACCTATACATTTTTGAAAACTAGACACCCAGGGGAATCCAGGATGGGGTGACTTGAGCGCCTACCACCATGGTCTATTACCCAGAATCCCTTGCAAACGTAAAAAATTGACAAAAAAAACACATTTTCCCCACAATTCTGTGATGGAAAGTTCTGGAATCTGCGTGGATCCACAAATTTCCACCCACCCCGCGTTCCCCAAAGTCCTACAAGAAAAATGGTACCTCACTTGTGCGGGTCGGCCTAGTGCCCGCAACAGGAAACGGCGCAAAACGCAACGTGGTCACACCTCAATTTTGCAGTGAAAAATGACCCTTTTTTGGCAAAGTGACTAGCTGTAGTTTTTTAACCCTAGCCCTGCCGGCACCTAGGGAAACCTAGCAAACCTATACATTTTTGAAAACTAGACACCCAGGGGAATCCAGGATGGGGTGTCTTGAGTGCCTCCCACCATGGTCTGTTACCCAGAATCCCTTGCAAACATAAAAAATTGACAAAAAAAACCCATTTTCCCCAAAATTCTGTGATGGAAAGTTCTGGAATCTGCGTGGATCCACAAATTTCCACCCACCCCGCGTTCCCCAAAGTCCTACGAGAAAAATGGTACCTCACTTGTGCGGGTCGGCCTAGTGCCCGCAACAGGGAACGGCGCAAAACGCAACGTGGTCACACCTCAATTTTGCAGTGAAAAATGACCCTTTTTTAGCAAAGTGACTAGCTGTAGTTTTTTAACCCTAGCCCTGCCGGCACCTAGGGAAACCTAGCAAACCTATACATTTTTGAAAACTAGACACCCAGGGGAATCCAGGATGGGGTGACTTGAGCGCCTACCACCATGGTCTATTACCCAGAATCCCTTGCAAACGTAAAAAATTGACAAAAAAAACACATTTTCCCCACAATTCTGTGATGGAAAGTTCTGGAATCTGCGTGGATCCACAAATTTCCACCCACCCCGCGTTCCCCAAAGTCCTACGAGAAAAATGGTACCTCACTTGTGCGGGTCGGCCTAGTGCCCGCAACAGGAAACGGCGCAAAACGCAACGTGGTCACACCTCAATTTTGCAGTGAAAAATGACCCTTTTTTGGCAAAGTGACTAGCTGTAGTTTTTTAACCCTAGCCCTGCCGGCACCTAGGGAAACCTAGCAAACCTATACATTTTTGAAAACTAGACACCCAGGGGAATCAGGATGGGGTGACTTGAGCGCCTACCACCATGGTCTATTACCCAGAATCCCTTGCAAACGTAAAAAATTGACAAAAAAAACACATTTTCCCCACAATTCTGTGATGGAAAGTTCTGGAATCTGCGTGGATCCACAAATTTCCACCCACCCCGCGTTCCCCAAAGTCCTACGAGAAAAATGGTACCTCACTTGTGCGGGTCAGCCTAGTGCCCGCAACAGGAAACGGCGCAAAACGCAACGTGGTCACACCTCAATTTTGCAGTGAAAAATGACCCTTTTTTGGCAAAGTGACTAGCTGTAGTTTTTTAACCCTAGCCCTGCCGGCACCTAGGGAAACCTAGCAAACCTATACATTTTTGAAAACTAGACACCCAGGGGAATCCAGGATGGGGTGACTTGAGTGCCTCCCACCATGGTCTGTTACCCAGAATCCCTTGCAAACTTAAACATTTGACAAAAAAAACACATTTTCCCCACATTTCTGTGATGGAAAGTTCTGGAATCTGCGTGGATCCACAAATTTCCACCCACCCCACGTTCCCCAAAGTCCTATGAGAAAAATGGTACCTCACTTGTGCGGGTCGGCCTAGTGCCCGCGACAGGAAACGGCGCAAAACGCAACGTGGTCACAACTCAATTTTGCAGTGAAAAATGACCCTTTTTTGGCAAAGTGACTAGCTGTAGTTTTTGAACCCTAGCCCTGCCGGCACCTAGGGAAACCTAGCAAACCTATACATTTTTGAAAACTAAACACCCAGGGGAATCCAGGATGGGGTGACTTGAGCGCCTACCACCATGGTCTGTTACCCAGAATCCCTTGCAAACGTAAAAAATTGACAAAAAAAACACATTTTCCCCACATTTCTGTGATGGAAAGTTCTGGAATCTGCGTGGATCCACAAATTTCCACCCACCCCGCGTTCCCCAAAGTCCTTCGAGAAAAATGGTACCTCACTTGTGCGGGTCGGCCTAGTGCCCGCAACAGGAAACGGCGCAAAACGCAACGTGGTCACACCTCAATTTTGCAGTGAAAAATGACCCTTTTTTGGCAAAGTGACTAGCTGTAGTTTTTTAACCCTAGCCCTGCCGGCACCTAGGGAAACCTAGCAAACCTATACATTTTTTAAAACTAGACACCCAGGGGAATCCAGGAGGGGGTGACTTGAGTGCCTCCCACCATGGTCTGTTACCCAGAATCCCTTGCAAACTTAAACATTTGACAAAAAAAACACATTTTCCCCACATTTCTGTGATGGAAAGTTCTGGAATCTGCGTGGATCCACAAATTTCCACCCACCCCGCGTTCCCCAAAGTCCTACGAGAAAAATGGTACCTCACTTGTGCGGATCGGCCTAGTGCCCGCGACAGGAAACGGCGCAAAACGCAACGTGGTCACAACTCAATTTTGCAGTGAAAAATGACCCTTTTTTGGCAAAGTGACTAGCTGTAGTTTTTGAACTCTAGCCCTGCCGGCACCTAGGGAAACCTAGCAAACCTATACATTTTTGAAAACTAGACACCCAGGGGAATCCAGGATGGGGTGTATTGAGTGCCTCCCACCATGGTCTGTTACCCAGAATCCCTTGCAAACGTAAAAAATTGACAAAAAAAAAAAATTTTCCCCTCATTTCTGTGATGGAAAGTTCTGGAATCTGCGTGGATCCACAAATTTCCAACCACCCCGCGTTCCCCAAAGTCCTACGAGAAAAATGGTACCTCACTTGTGTGGGTCGGCCTAGTGCCCGCAACAGGAAATGGCGCAAAACGCAACGTGGTCACACCTCCATTTTGCAGTGAAAAATGACCCTTTTTTGGCAAAGTGACTAGCTGTAGTTTTTTAACCCTAGCCCTGCCGGCACCTAGGGAAACCTAGCAAACCTATACATTTTTGAAAACTAGACACCCAGGGGAATCCAGGATGGGGTGACTTGAGTGCCTACCACCATGGTCTGTTACCCAGAATCCCTTGCAAACGTAAACAATTGACAAAAGAAACACATTTTCCCCACATTTCTGTGATGGAAAGTTCTGGAATCTGCGTGGATCCCCAAATTTCCACCCACCCCATGTTCCCCAAAGTCCTACGAGAAAAATGGTACCTCACTTGTGCGGGTCGGCCTAGTGCCCGCGACAGTAAACGGCGCAAAATGCAATGTGGTCACACCTCAATTTTGCAGTGAAAAATGACCTTTTTTTGGCAAAGTGACTAGCTGTAGTTTTTTAACCCTAGCCCTGCCGGCACCTAGGAGAACCTAGCAAACCCATACATGTTTTTAAGACTAGACACCCAGGGGAATCCAGGATGGGGTGTCTTGAGTTCCTCCCACCATGGTCTGTTACCCAGAATCCCTTGTAAACGTAAAAAATGGACAAAAAAAACACATTTTCCCCACATTTCTGTGATGGAAAGTTCTGGAATCTGCGGGGATCCACAAATTTCCACCCACCCCGCGGTCCCCAAAGTCCTACGAGATAAATGGTACCTCACTTGTGCGGGTCGGCCTAGTGCCCGCGAAAGGAAACGGCGCAAAACGCAACGTGGTCACACCTCAATTTTGCAGTGAAAAATGACCCTTTTTTGGCAAAGTGACTAGCTGTAGTTTTTGAACCCTAGCCCTGCCGGCACCTAGGGAAACCTAGCAAACCTATACATTTTTGAAAACTAGACACACAGGGGAATCCAGGATGGGGTGACTTGAGTTCCTCCCACCATGGTCTGTTACCCAGAATCCCTTGCAAACGTAAAAAAGTGACAAAAAAAACACATTTTCACCACATTTCTGTGATGGAAAGTTCTGGAATCTGCGTGGATCCACAAATTTCCAACCACCCGCGTTCCCCAAAGTCCTACGAGAAAAATGGTACCTCACTTGTGTGGGTCGGCCTAGTGCCCACAACAGGAAACGGCGCAAAACGCAACGTGGTCACACCTCAATTTTGCAGTGAAAAATGACCCTTTTTTGGCAAAGTGACTAGCTGTAGTTTTTGAACCCTAGCCCTGCTGGCACCTAGGGAAACCTAGCAAACCTATACATTTTTGAAAACTAGACACCCAGGGGAATCCAGGATGGGGTGACTTGAGTGCCTCCCACCATGGTCTGTTACCCAGAATCCCTTGCAAACATAAACAATTGACAAAAGAAACACATTTTCCCCACATTTCTGTGATGGAAAGTTCTGGACTCTGCGTGGATCCACAAATTTCCACCCACCCCACGTTCCCCAAAGTCCTACGAGAAAAATGGTACCTCACTTGTGCGGGTCGGCCTAGTGCCCGCGACAGGAAACGGCGCAAAATGCAATGTGGTCACACCTCAATTTTGCAGTGAAAAATGACCCTTTTTTGGCAAAGTGACTAGCTGTAGTTTTTGAACCCTAGCCCTGCTGGCAACTATGGAAACCTAGCAAACCTATACATTTTTGAAAACTAGACACCCAGGGGAATTCAGGATGGGGTGACTTGAGTGCCTCCCACCAACGTCTGTTACCCAGAATCCCTTGCAAACGTAAAAAATTGACAAAAAAACACATTTTCCCCACATTTCTGTGATGGAAAGTTCCGGAATCTGCATGGATCCACAAATTTCCACTCACCCCGCGTTCCCCAAAGTCCTACGAGAAAAATGGTACCTCACTTGTGCGGGTCGGCCTAGTGCCCGCGACAGGAAACGGCGCAAAGCGCAACGTGGCCACACCTCAATATTGCAGTGAAAAATGACCCTTTTTTGGCAAAGTGACTAGCTGTAGTTTTTTAACCCTAGTTCTGCCGGCACATAGGGAAATGTTAGAAAAGGTAGATGGACCGGGAGGGTCGGCCGGGGTCAGGAGGAGAGGTCTCCGGGGAGAGCCGTCTCCAGCGATCGTACAGACAAGTAACTTCCCCCCCACAGACAGATATCACACACGGATAAGGTTCAGTGATCTTTATAGGCACTTATTTAAGGTACGGTAAAATGGTACAAGGAGGTCTGGACTCAGGGGTCCCCTCGATTAGAGTCTCGTAAGGTAGGGAAGGGGGTAGCGGGACAGTCTATTTACCAATCAGGTAATTCGGATGAGATGGTGATGAGCTCACAATCCTCGAGCGTGGTGGTTAGGTGGTATGGGCCGCGGCAGCGCCAGCAGGTCCCGGTGCGGAAGGTCGATACAACGGGCCGCGGCAGCGCCAGCAGGTCCCTGGAAGATGAACGGTCCGCGGCAGCGCCAGCAGGTCCCGGTGAGGATGGTCGTTACAACGGGCCGCGGCAGCGCCAGCAGGTCCCAGGAAGATGAAGGTTGCAGAGGGCCGCGGCAGCGCCAGCAGGTCCCGGTGAGGATGGTCGGTACAACGGGCCGCGGCAGCGCCAGCAGGTCCCAGGAAGATGAAGGTTGCAGAAGGCCGCGGCAGCGCCAGCAGGCAGGACGATGGTTCACAAGAGCGGGCTACGGCAGCGCCAGTAGACCGTCAGGGTTGAGTTCACTCGGTGTCTCTCGACTCCAGGATACAACTGCCTTCCTGCTCCGGAGCTGCCTCAGTTATAGGGCTGGTGCCCTTTGATGTCCGGACCCTCGCACTTGGAGGTCGGAGGGTCCGGGATGAAGGTGTCCAGACACCCAGCAGGGGGTGGAGCCAGTGCCCGGGGGAGCTGGGAGCGATCGGCACCTGGCGGGGGAGAGCCCTTGACACTTCGGTCTCCCATTGACCTGCCAAGTGGTCCGCTCACCTCCTGGGTGGATAGTGGTGCCGGGATGTCGGGGCCGGCCAGGCCCGGGGTTAGGGTCGAGGGGAGGCCAGGCGGCCGCGTGGTACAGGGTCCAAGATGGCGGCTTGACCCGGCCGGGAAAGCCGGTGGGGCTGGACCCCGTGATGAGTAGGGGTCCGAGGGCAGAGGGTCCGTCGGGGGACAGGGTACAGGTGCTGGTCGCGGGGTTATGCCAGGTGGCCCGGAGTCCTGGCCTTGTCGAGCGGGGAGGGCGCGAGCCTGTCTGTGAGGCCTGTCCAACATGCGTCCCCCCCAGCTGAAGGCGGGGAGAGTCACCCATCCCCTTGGGGACTCTCTTCGTCGAGGCGGAAAAAGCGGGACAGGCCATCCGCGTTGGCGTGGTCTCGGCCCGGTCGGTGCTCCACAGTGAAGTCCATTCCCTGCAGGGAAATGGACCAGCGCAAGAGTTTTGGGTTCTCCCCCCGCATCTGCATCAGCCATTGCAGGGGTCGATGGTCGGTCTGTACCCGGAAGTGGGTACCGAAGAGGTAGGGCCGGAGCTTTTTGAGGGCCCACACCACTGCGAAGGCTTCCCTCTCGATGGTGCTCCAACGCTGTTCTCGGGCCAGGAGACGTCGACTGATGAAGGCCACCGGCTGGTCCTGACCTTCGGGGTTCAACTGAGAGAGGACGGCTCCGATGCCGTGGTCGGAGGCGTCGGTCTGCACCACAAACTCCCGACTGTAATCGGGGGCCTGGAGCACCGGGGCGGTGCACAGGGCGGCCTTCAGCTCCTCGAAGGCCGCTTGACAGTCCGGAGTCCAATTGACCCGCTTTGGCTGGTTCTTGGATGTGAGACCCGTGAGGGGCCCCACGATGCTGCCGTATTCCTTCACGAACCGCCGGTAGTAGCCGGTGAGCCCCAAGAAGGCTCGGACCTCGGTCTGGGTGACGGGGGGCTGCCAGGCCTGGATGGCAGCAATCTTAAGTTGTAGGGGGGCCACCAGCCCGCTCCCCACTTGGTGCCCAAGGTAGGTCACAGACCCTTGGCCAATCTGGCACTTGCCGGCCTTAATGGTGAGGCCGGCCCGCTGGAGGGCTTGCAGGACCTCTTGGAGGTGACGGAGGTGGTCGGACCAGTGGCGGCTGTACACAGCGATATCGTCCAGGTAGGCAGCGCTGAATTCTTCAAGCCCGGTCAAGACCTGGTTCACAAGGCGTTGGAACGTGGCGGGGGCATTCTTCATGCCAAAGGGCATGACCTTAAATTGATAGTGGCCATCGGGGGTGGAGAAGGCCGACCGTTCCTGAGCCCTGGGTGTGAGGCCGATTTGCCAGTAGCCCGCCGTTAGGTCGAAGATACTAAGGTAGCGGGCGGCCCCCAGCCGGTCGATCAGCTCGTCTGCTCGGGGGATGGGATGAGCGTCGGTCCGGGTGACAGCGTTCAAGCCCCGGTAGTCGACGCAGAATCTCAGTTCAGGTGCGGTGCCGGGGGCAGCGGCTTTGGGGACTAGTACGACCGGGCTGGCCCAGGCACTGTCCGAGGGCTCGATGACCCCGATCGTGAGCATCTTGGCCACTTCCTCCTGTATGCAGGCCCGTACCCGATCTGGTACGCGGTAGGCCCGGTGCCGGACAGGGGGACTGTCCCCGGTGTCTACGTCGTGCAAACACCAGGGGGTGACCCCGGGGGTGAGGGAGAACAGGGCAGCGTACTGCAGCAGGAGGTCCCGGCAGTCCTGTCGTTGCTCCGTAGTGAGGGCGTCAGAGAGCCGGACCCCATCTACGGACCCGTCCTTCTCTTGAGTCTTCAGGAGATCCGGGAGGGGCTCGGAGTCTTCTTCTGTGCCACTGTCCGTAGCCATCAAGAGGCTTAGTTCGGAGCGCACAAAGTGCGGTTTGAGCCGGTTGGTGTGGAGGACCCGAAGGGGGTTCCGGGGGGTCCCCAGGTCGATGAGATAAGTGACGGGGCTTTTGCGCTCGACCACTTTGAAGGGCCCCGTCCACTTATCTTGCAGGGCACACGGTTCGGTGGGGGACATTACCCATACTTGCTGCCCCGGCTCGAATTCCACGGAGGAGGCATTGTGGTCATACCACCTCTTCATGTCTTCCTGGCTGGCCTCGAGGTTCGCCTTGGCAATCTCCCTGAAGCGCCGGGTCTGGTTCCGTAAGGCCAGGAGGTATTTGAAGACGTCTGGAGGGGTCGTTAGGGGGGCCAACTCCCAGCCCTCCTTCACGAGGCTGAGGGGCCCTCGCACAGGGTGTCCGTATAGGAGTTCAAAGGGGCTAAAGCCGAGGGACTTCTGGGGTACTTCTCGGTAGGCGAAGAGGAGGCACGGGAGCAGTACATCCCACTGGCGACGGAGAGGCTCTTCCAATCCCCCAATCATCCCTTTGAGAGTGCGGTTGAACCGCTCCACTAGTCCGTTTCCTTGGGGGTGATAGGGGGTCGTGAATCTGTATGTGACCCCGCATTGTTGCCAGAGGGACTTCATGTACTTCGATATGAAGTTCGTACCTCGGTCGCTGACGACTTCTCGGGGGAAGCCTACCCGGGAGAAGATCCCCATCAGGGCCCGGCCAACCACTGGAGCGGTCACGGTCCGTAGGGGCACCGCCTCGGGATAGCGGGTGGCATGGTCCACTAGTACCAAGATGAACCTGTGTCCTTGTGCCGTGCGAGGGTCCAGCGGCCCCACAATGTCTATCCCCACCCTCTCGAACGGGGTGGTGACCACCGGGAAGGGTTGTAGAGGGGCCTTAAGCTTCCGGCCACTCTTCCCGCTTGCTTGGCATGTGGGGCACGATCGGCAGTGGTTCAGGACGTCATTCCTCATTTTTGGCCAGAAAAAGTGGGTCACCAGTCGACTGTACGTTTTATCTTGGCCCAGGTGCCCAGCCAGGGGGACATCGTGGGCTAGGTTGAGTAGAAAGTCTCGGAAGCGGAGCGGTACCACCAGAACTCGACTGGCCCCCAGCTCGGCGATTCTTTGCTCGCTGTAGAGCAGGCCGTTATCCCAGTAGACCCAGTGGGTTCCGGTGGTGTCCCCGGCGGCTTGGGTGCTGGCTTGTTGGCGAAGTCCCTCGAGGGAGGGACAGGTCTTTTGCTCCTGGCGGAACTGTTCTTGGGTGGGCCCCCCTTCTTGCCGCCACTGAGCCAGATCCGGAAGGTCCTGGGGTTGCGCGTTTTCTTCGGGGACCGGGTCTGGGAGGTCGGCCTCGCCGTTGTCCTCTACGGGGGCAACCGGGGGCGGAGGTGCCGGCCATTCGGTTTCGTCTGATCGGGGGGCGGCCCGGCCGGCCATGGATCGGGTGGTTATGCAGGCCCAGTCCGGGAGGCCCAGCATCCCCAAGTGCTCTCTTCTCCCGACGGTGGCCCACGGGGAACTCTCGAGGTCATTCCCCAGGAGGCAGTCCACGGGGGCATCGTCCCGGACCGTCACTTTCAGTAGGCCGGAGACCCCTCCCCATTCAAACGGGACGCAGGCCATCTTGCACATGCTTTCAGAGTTATCTGCCGAGCGGACTGGCGCCGTACGACTCGTGCAGTATGATGCAATACGTTTGAATTACAACCGACACGTACGGAATACAAGCCGTACGACCGAGCCGTAGGGAAAACCTTGATTCGCCCGGAAAACGGATGCGATTTGCACTGACCGACACGTACTAGGAATGAACCCGACCGACACGTACCCGTGATGTCCGATCCACGCAGTACGATGCAATGCGTGTAAACCCAGACCGACTAGCGCGGAGCTCAAGCCGCATGACCGACACACACAGAAAACAGGGACCTGAAGCAATAGAGATCTCCGTGACCAACGCGTATGAAACACAGAAGCAAGTCAGCGTGAAAGACCCGGAGAAGCCCGCATGAGCCAACATAAGCTTCCCTCTCGGTCAGAAGAACGTCTCCTTCATGCCTAGAACACCCAAAGGAAAAAATACAAAAAAAGGACCAAACAAGTAATGACAAAGTCAATAAATATAAAAAAAAACTTGGAACAAAGACACACCCACAACTGCATTTATATAAAGGACATCAATCACTGCCATGATCCTTTGCGAATAGAAGACAACAGCCAGCAGAAAACACCATCACACAGCAACCACAGACACACTCACAACTCAACCATCACACAACTTTCACACCATTAGCACTTTACCAAAAGCACCCACACATACAGCTAGCAAACCTGGCACTCACCCACCCTCACTTGCACCCTCACACACACATCACTCACCACCACCACCCATCACCATGCCCCCAAAGAAGAATCCAAAGTTCACAGATAGTGAGTTAGAAGTGCTGGTAGACAAGATCATCAGAGTAAAGCCACATTTGTTTGGTACATTGGTCGAAAGGACCCCCATGTCACAGAAAACAAAGATGTGGGCGAGGATTGTGGACAAGGTGAACGCACAAGCACCAATGTTGCACACAAAGGACGATATCCAGAACAGGTGGTATGACATGCACAGGAGGGTCAAGAAACTCAACGAGAAAGATCATGCCTTGAGTCAGCGCACTGGTGGTGGCCCTCCTGCAAAACCAGAATACGTCAGGTCCTGGGAGGAGAAGGTGCAGGACATCCTACCACCAGAGAGCGTTCATGGTCTAGCAGACATACCAGAGCCTGGTGAGTACACAACCAACATACTCAATATTGTGTGGCAAGGGGACAGTGAAACCATGCACCGTTAGCAAAGTCACAGTAACCAGTAGATAATCATCCCAAGATGTGTATGCTAGTCAGACAAACACAATACCTGCCATCTCATAGTGACTTGTAACTGTGTCATGACATGTACAAACCTACCAGCAAATAGAGAAAGGCAGTGGCACAAAGCCAAATAAACACTGTCAGACAGTTTGCCACCACAAACACACTACCTCACAGTGAAGAGGACTGACAGGAATGAATAGTCGGTATGCAGGTGAAGTGAGTGTATTCAAAAGCATGATGGTCACAGATAATGCTTCCCCTCAAAATTGGCCCATCAAGACCTCTCTGAACCATGACCACATCATAGGGAGTGGAAAATGACTGACAAGATGGCAGACACTGGGTCCTGCTGTGGGGAGCACAAGGCCCTGGTAGGACTTGTGCGCAAATCAAAAGCAGGACACCACTGCCTGACATCCTGAAAGACAACTTGCACGCCCTCCAATGGAAGCACGTTTCATGGTGGGATGTCTGGCCGGGTGGGAAGGAGGAGTGACAGCTCTGACCATACTTACCAGCATGTGGAGACACACACACCCCTCAACACAAACTCCATACAACTCACCGAGTAGAATGCATTGACTCACACTGTAGTGAAATATCACCCAAAGATACACCACACTGGGTGCTGCTGTGTGAAGCACAGGGACTCTCTTTGGGCACCAGAACTTCACAGTCAGCCATCTTGCCATTGCTGTCACACTCCCTCACAGGGAAGCAAAGCCAAAGGGAAGGAAGTATGGGCATGCTGGGAAGGGGGTGTAGCCAAAAGCATGATGGGAGTTGCAGTCACAGACATTCCCCACCCACCCACATGGCCCAGGAAGCTCACACTGAAGCATGTTTACCTCACAGGGAGTGGGAATGGACTGACAAGATGTCTGACAGTGGGCTCTGTTGTGGGAGCACAAGGCCATGCGGGGAACTGGGCACCAACAAACACCAGGACTGCACTGACTGACATCGTGAAAGTTAACCTGCATCCACCTCAATGGTGGCACGCTTCATGATGGGATAACTGGCCTGGGGGAGAAGGAGGTCATGACTTGAAAACAAATAAATGTGAACAAAAAGAGAGCAATGAAAAAGATAACTTGTCCTTTTCCCTATGTAGGATATAAATAAACAAAATGGACAAGTCCTTTTATGAGGTATCTGTGGTCAAAAATCATTGCCACTACCATCAATAGAAATGAGTGCAAACAACTGTAGATAGTTTTTAGGAAACCCCTCACCCACCTACCTGGTAGGTGGCATGCTTCATCATCGGGGCCCAGCTGGATCACCTAATGCAATCCAGCTGTGCTACAACGCCTGAGTTACAGCGGAGCAGTTTGTTCGGTGAAGGAAAGTGAAGTGATATGTGAAGTGCAGTTATGAGTTAAAAATGTCTCTAGGAATGCCCCTTTATAAAAGTTTTAATGGAAGGGTCCTAGGACATATGTAAAAACAGCATCGGGATCTCTTAAGAGGTATAGTATGTACCCCGGTATCCCTTTAAATATTTGGATCTACTAGTTTCAGCCTCTGGGTTCTGGGATCTATCAGGTGACTTAATATTAGAACGATCGCGCAAATCATAAGTGCGTTCACTTTGTATCTGCACCAGCGACGCATAACGAGACCTCCGTTTCTCTTGCTGCTTCCCCTGTTTTTTAGCTCGCCAACTTTGTTTTGGAAAGTTGGGCTTCTCGTCTTTGGTAGACAAACTCACTTTAGGCTGCTGCACCACAGTAGGAATGATCACGGCGGGTTTCACACCCAAGGCGCTACGACCCACCATTCTGTAGGCTTTCGCTATAATTTTTAGCAAATTCCTTTGGCCTGTCGCCCGGATCCACAAGTGCCAACATATTGGAATTGCTTGGCATCTCCTTTGAGGTTGCCAATAACCATGGAACAAACCACATCGAAGCTGTCAACAAGCCTCAATCCCAACTCAATTGCTGCCTCTGCACCATGATTGTCTTGGACCTTCTTGATGACCGAGGGCAGTACAGACATAGACGGAGTGCCATAGCACTTCACATAGGTCGCAGCAAAGACCTTGCCCCAATTGTCACAGCCGACAATATCCGGGACCAGATCCTTCGGCAAAGTAATAGTGAGTATCCTGTGTTTCTCCACAGGAGAAGTATGCGGAAACACGGCTTCTAATTGATCAAATTTTTCAGCAAGCCAGTAAGGAAATTCATCCCGATTTTGGGGGCGCTTGCCGACAACCGCATTAACCATAACAGGACTGATGACCATTGTGTGATGGTCAGTCGTTTGGCCCGCAACTGCAGGTGCCCCCACCTGTACATTGCGAGGCACGTACTGCACTAACGCCCTATGGACCGTAATCAGAGCAGTGTGTAGTACTCGTAACTCCGCCACCGCCACAGTCATGTAGCGGGGATGGGGTGTATAACCGGCCAGCACCGGCCATGTGGGCCATGCAATTGACAACGGGCCCATTCTCGCCGGTACTATCGCATGGGAAAGGGCGCCATTAAACCAAATAGTATGCTGCCAGGCAGTGAGGGGAATCTCAAGTGTCCGATAAGGGGCATAGGCTGCAGGCACCGCGGTGTGAGTATATTCGTGGAACAAATTGTCGTTTGCATCCACTTTCTCAAATGTCACCCAAGAATAAAACAACTCATACGGGAAAGCCGCATCGGCGCCTACCACTAAAATAACAGCCAAACCATCATCCGGGACCCCTTAGACCCTCAAATGTGCGGTCAGGGAAACCCGACTATGCGCGGCAACATTGACCGCCATCGGGACACTCTCAAGAACAACAAAAAGCTATACTGTAGCACTGGGGTTCAGAAAAAGATAACCTTTTTAATTATCAAGCTTGAAAGAACCTTTAGTCGATACCTAGGTAGATTAAGCCATCACTCCCGTTGTCCGGAAACCAGAGTGAGGGCGTTGTGGCCTAATAAAAGCACTACTAAGGCGTTTCAGATCAAAAGACCAAACGTTAGGTTAGCATAACCTCGTCGGCTGTTAGAAAGCCAGCTTGCCGCTTCTGCTGCTTTGGACGCGACATTGTTGTTACATGTTATTCATTCGAGAACTGCTGACTCGACTTTGCTTCACATGAGAACCGTCTGTTGTTTAACATCCTTAACAGTGAGCAGTGACCTTGGTCTGTTCACTGTGTAAAGAACGAGTCTGGGTCACTAGACGGTGCAGGTTGTTGTGTTCAGGTTGATCGTACCACTTCTTAGCCATAACATACATACAGCTGCCAATACCTGAAAGACGAGTCCTTTAATATTGCAAAGCAGCATGTTTTATGTTACATTCGAAACGAAGAGCTGTTGCAGGAGAGAGCCTAGCTGATCCTGTGATGTGATTCCACTAAGCTGATCTATAAGGTATGGGGTCCCCCATGCAAGCCTAAGAGACCTTCTATTAGTCTAATAATACCTTATTAGTTGCTAGAGAAAGGAGGGTGGTTGCTTTCCACTGTCATTATTATTATGATTGCTCCTTTCATTTTTTATGGTATTGTAACAATGCTGATCCTAACCATTTGTCTGCTTGTGTTAGCCAAAGTACTGCATCTTAGGACGCGAGGTTTATAAAATAAACTCTTTAAACTTTACCGTGTCTTTGTTATTCTGTTGTGGACTGATATATAGCTACCAACGGGTATTTCGGATTCCCACCACTCCTGAGAGTATCTAAGTCGCTTGTTCTGGGTTGTCTATACATTGGGACCGCCGAGCTAAATCTCGGATAACGAATGGGACACTAAGCTAGTCGGATAGGGGTTCTTGGTTCTGAGGGGAGTTTCTGGCACACCCCAATTCTCTGAGGTCCTGGTTTCCTGCGCATAGTTCTGTGCATAAGCAGAATCCCTGCAACACATCGGGACATACTCCAATGCCTCTGCCAGATAAGCACCAACATGTCCACACCTTCCTGTGTGGCCACAACACCTGTTGCCGCACGATCTGCCAGTGCCACAAGGAGGGAGGATGACTAAGGCGGAGAGTCCTCTCACCTGAGGATCAACCCCAAGAAGAAGAGGGGTCGTCCGAAGAAGGACAAGTGAGACGCAGATGTCCATGCACATCCCCCAGGGCCTCTAAACCTGTTCTGGACAATGTCTTTTGTGCACAAACCGTTTACCTTGTCGTATCTAATACAACTCGCCTACATGACATGGAGGGTTCATGTTGGTCCAATGTAGCAGATGACTGTTGACTTTACTCTGGACATTTCATCTACCAACACTTCCAACACTACTGTGAACTTTGGATTCAAAACCCAGTGTACAGCACCCACCATCCTGTGCACTATCCTCACACATGTTTGTAAATAAACTCACCAGTACACTATACTTGCCTCTGTTGTGACTCTAACTTTTCATGTGTCATGGAGATGTTGATCTGCTAAACAACACAGTGCATGCCAAATACTTCAACAATGTGATCACCGTTATGTGAGTCATGGTGATGTGACACATGTGAGGGAGACATACCACTATGGTACCACAACACATTCTCACCATGGCCATGTAACTCATCCCACACAATGATGTTGACCTGAAATACATTGGAATGCATAGACACCACACCTATCCACAGTCAGTGGTAACAATCTCACAGGTGAGGTAAGCAAATGTCAGTCAGATATGGGAAGACAGACAACACATCTAACAAAGCATAGCACAGATTCATTACACATCAGCAACATGTTTATTCCACAATAGTTGCAAGGTAATTGTACGCTACAGTGGACACACGATCACAAAGTGTCAGAGAATTGAAGTCCAGGGGTGTGTGGCACATCACTTGATGGGAATTGACAACTTCCACACTGGTGTTGGATTCTGGGTGTTGGGGGCCATTGTTGACCAAACAACAGGCAAAGTACCCTGGGAAGGATGGACACAAGACACAGTCAAAAGCACAGCAGAACAGGAGAGAAATGCAATACACATGCACAAAATATGTCAAAATAACCTACACAGAAACAAGTTAGCAGTTCAACGCTATTGTGGAGTACAGACCACCTGAAAGCCTAGGCCTATCCCAGCTTAATGAAGGTCCAACTCATGTAGCTGGCCATACTTTAGACATTATATTCTCAAATTCTTCTAAGATCAAGAGCAAACCCCCTCAATATTTTAAGTGGTCAGATCACTTAGCTATTGAATTTTATATTCAGGACCTTACAGATCCTAAAATCTCTAATTCTGCCACATCCTATTTGCGTAGGCAGTGGTAGAAAGTCTCTACTGAGAACTTCCAAAATGTTTTCACCAGGCCCCATTATGCTGTATCTGACAATGTTGAGGAAGCATTATCTAAGTACAACTCGGCTATTCTGAAAGCCATTGACCACATTGCCCCTATGAAATCTTGTGTGAGCCGCCCTAATCGCCCACAGGCTGTCTGGTTTACAGATCATTTGCAAGCTCAAAAACAACGCTGTAGAAAGCTAGAAAGAATATGGCGTACCACACATAATGAGATAGACAGAGATCAATATCATTCCACTCTGACCAGCTATCACAGAAATATAAAGACTGTACGCAAAACGCATATAACATCTCAGCTAACACAGGTTGGTAACTCTTTGAAAACATTGTATCGTATTCTCCAGTCCTTCATCAACCCCAAGGCATGTGAAAGCCTCGAGGCCCCCTCCCAACAGTCATGCGATGATATCGCCCTCTATTTTACTTAAAAGATAGAGATCATCTATGGTAAAACCATGGCAGCAGGCAATCTGCAGCAGAGCCCTATGAACTTGGACGAACCTATAGTGGCTAACCCTCAGTTACTAAAGAACTTCCCCATCATCTCTTTGGCTGAGGTCAGAATACTGATCCATAAGATAAAGTCTGGATCCCCTTTCGACCATATCCCAGCCAAAGTTATTCCTTCTCCGGCTAAACAGCTTTCCCCCACAATACAACTTCTCATTAATCTCTCCCTTACAGAGGGTCAAGTCCCACGGGAGTGGAAGGTTGCCCAGGTCAGATTTATCCGTAAGAACTCTAAAACTCTGTGGACGGATCTTTCCAACCTTCGCCCCATCTCACTTCTTCCATTCTTGAGCAAACTACTGGAGAAACATGTTAATACCCATCTTTCCAACTATGTAGAACTAACAGGATGTTTAGATCATTCCCAGTCCGGTTTTAGGCCCAAATACAGCACCAAATCCGCATTACTTGCAGTTACAGGTAACATCAGAATGTCCCTGGACAAGGGCCATTCTATGATTCCGGTGCTGTTGGACCTATCCGCAGCGTTCAACACAATTTCTCATAGTGTTCTGCTCAAAAGTTTGGAAGAGCCTTGCTATGGATGAAGAGGTTTCTGTCTGATCGCTCTAAGGTTGTCAACCTCGGCTCGTATCGTTCGGCCCCCATGGAACTGACCAAGGGAGTACCTCAGGGCTCATGTTTGAGCCCAACATTGTTTAACATCTATGTTGCTCCCTTGGCCAATCTCCTGAGGACATATGGGTTCATTCCCATATCATATGCCGACGATACTCAGCTTCTTTTCCCATTTAACAAATTTACGACTGCAGTCCTGTTGGCCTTCTCCAATGGGATTAGGGCCATATCTCAATGGATGGTAAATAATTTCTTACAATGCAACGTGGGAAAGGCAGAGGTAATGCTCTTTGGAAAGGCCCCCCTTCTATGGACACCTGGTTGGTGGCCAACTGATCTGGGCCTTCATCCTGCTCCTAAGCTTTTAGTTAAAAATCTGGGCATTCGCCTAGATCAGGCCCTTAGCATGAAGGAGCATGTTGCCCAAACAGCTGGCTCCTGTTTTCATGCACTAGGCATACTCCGCCGGGTCTTTCCTTTGATCCCTGTTTCTACCCGCAAAACTCTAGTCCAGGCCCTGGTATTAAGCCGCCTGGACTATTGTAACGGCTTGCTGATCTCGGCCAATGATGCCTCACTCAGCAGACTGCAGGTAGTTCAGAATACGGCAGCACGGCTGGTACTGAATATTCCACCAAGGACACCTTCCCACCCCTCCTTGTAAAGCTGCACTGGCTTCCTAACCGCCAACGGATAGAATTTAAAACGTGCTGCACTATCCACAAGGCATTGCACAACCTGGGCCCTTCCTACCTTTCGGAGAAATTCCTGCCCTATACACCCCCAAGATCTCTCCGTTCAAGTGTTAAACATCTTCTGGTGGTACCCCGTATAAGAAAGGTTAGACTAGGAGGAAAACCTCTCTCCTACCTCGGCCACCGCCTTTGGAATAAGCTCCCTCTCTCTCTAAGACAGTGCTCTGAACATCTGAAACTCAGAAAGTTGCTTAAGACCTTCCTATTCAGTGTCTGTTAATCCTGCCAGGATCCGCTGCTTCTCCTCACAGTCTGCTTAAGCGCAGAGATACCCCTCAGGGTGTCGATGTGGCGCTACACAAATAAATAAATAAATAAAGGACACATCACTGCACGCATCCAGTCAAGTGGCACACAGACACACTCAAACAGCAACAGAGCAGCCCCAACACATTTCAGGATAACTCAATACATTGACAGAACAATCCTGTAAACTCACATTCAGGTGAAGAAGTTGTTGATGAGCTGTGTGCGGACGTCACCCTCATCATCATCATCACTGGCTTCGTGGCCCAGGCCTGGATCCTCCACAGGTGGCGGAGGTAGGTCATCGTCATCCTGGTTGAGAGGCAACTTCTTCCGCACTGCCATGTTGTGTAACATGCAGCATACAAGGATAATTTTGCACACCTTTGCAGGGTCATATGGGAGGGCCCCTCCAGTCTTGTCCAGGCAGCGGAAGCGGATTTTCAGGAGACCAAATGTCCGCTCAATCACCCTCCTGCTCTGACCATGTGCCTCATTGTAGCGCATCTCGGCTGGTGTCACAGGGTTCCTGAGGAGTGTCAGCAACCACGGCATGTTGGGGTATCCAGAGTCACCTACATACAAACAATTGAACGATTAGCTGAGTTTTGAAAGTGGGTGGAATACAATATAGCCAAACACATACAATGGTAAGCAGTCAGTACACACCGACAAGCCAGGCACGCTGGTCTGGCATCTGTGACATCAATGTTGCAATGCGACTACTCCTCATGATGTAGGCATTGTGCACAGAACCGAGGAAACGTGCACACACATGTGTGATACACATGTCTGCAAGACATACCACCAGAGCATTGATGGAGTGGAAATGTTTCCTGTTCCGGTATGCCTGCTCATGTGCCCGTGGTGGTACTAGGGCCACATGTGCACCATCAATAGATCCGATGACGTTCGGCATCCTTCCCAGTGTATAAAAAGCATCCTTTATTTCAGTGAGTTGACCTGGGCTAGGAAACTTGATGTACAGGTCAAGGAAATGCAACATCCCCTCCAAGACATTGCGTAACACACGACTGAACATAGTTTGCGACATACTACCAGCAGTAGCCACAGTGTACTGGAAGATACCAGTAGCAAAGAAGTGCAGGGCTGCCATCACCTTCACCTCTGGGGTCAGTGCTGTAGGGTATGTCCGGCCAGGAAGCAGATAAGGCGCCAACTGCTCCGCCAACTCCTCAATCAGTGGTCTAGTGAAGCGGTACCGTCGGATGCAGTCGCGTTCCTGCATGATTTCAAGGTCTGGGAACGGTCTATGGACAGCTGGTGCCCTGCAGTACAGAGATGAACAAAGGAAGATTGTCGATTCATCCACCCATGTGGCTATGACCAAGCAAAATATCACCTGATACATCATGACAATACACAATGTACTGAGGTGTGTGCTGTTGGGTATGGACACATATGTCACATACATGCACATCACCTCACATCTCAAGTCCACATGTCTACACATGTCTACATAAGTTCCATGTAGTGCAATGGCCCATCATTGGGCTGTGTCACAGTACCTATGTACTGCTGTCACGTTAAAAACACACACCACTGTGACAAGTGAGGGCTGATGTTTCCCAGGCATCACAGCTCTTTGACATGCAGATACCCAGTGTCCCTGTATTGCCACATGGAGCCTGGCATGACATGGCATATCATGTACATACCACAATACAACCGTGAGTCCCACAGGTAGTGGCCACTGTTGTCTCTGCAGGCCCTACATGGACGTCTCATAGACACACACACACCATCAATGTTGATGCACAAACCACATGGATGTTGAGACTGTCCCCCTTTGGGCACATTTGATCATCCACATCTGAGACACAACATGCACACAGACTGTGGGTGTACATCAGAATTGGGGCTATATGTCTCACTGTGACATACATACCATCACACCCACGACTCAGGGTGTATGTGATATGTACTAGACATATCCAACCTGCAACTGTGTCCATGACTCATGACCATAACTGTACAGTTGCACATCACAGTGGTAATGTGCACAACACACAAAGGATTATGTCCCCATGAACACGTGCACAGCCTGGGAGTGGCTGCACAAAAGTGCCACACAACCAACCAAATTTATGCCCACCAAAACACACAGGTAATGCAGCCTAACATGCCATGGGACACAGTGTGGCACATGCTGTAGTGTGGTAGGTGTGCACCTAAATCCCTGGCAAGTAATTGTGTGTGGAAGCCGTCAAAAAGTAACACAAATGTCAACCGACGCGAGTTACTATCATGCGTACGCATTGCACAGTTCAGGACCGAGCCGTGCGTATGCTTAGCCATTGACTGCAATGAGAACCGACGCTGGTGACTATGCGTACGCATTGCACAGCTCAGGACCGAGCCATGCGTACGCTTAGCCATTGACTGCAATGCGAACCGACGTGGGTGACTATCATGCATACGTGTCGTGTAGGCATGGACCGAGGTTCGAGACCTGCGTACACCTTGGCCATTGAATCATAAGGAGATGGGTGCGTGTGTATTTTCAAACTACGCGTTGTACAGTCAGGTGACCGAGCCGTGCGCACCCATTGGCTCTGGACTATCATGGAGATGGACGCAGATTCAAAACTTGTACGACTCGTGTGCTGGAAATTCAGTTGAATTCCAACAACAATGTTGCAATTACTAGGGTTTTATGAAGGTGAAGATTTGAACAATGCGGAAGATGTGTACGAGTCGTACATTTCCATAGATTGGCCAGATTCATAGAATGCAACGTGTTGGACCTATCACCTGGGACACATGGCACAGATTCTGCCTCTTCAGCACAGATATAAGGCTGGATGGCCCCCAGGGAGCTCACTTGCCTGCACTACATGCTACTGGACCACATCTCTGCTACCATTGCTGCTGTCTCTGCATCCTCTGGCTACTGCTATGGTACGTACTCTGGAGAGGGCCCCAGCCTTCACTGAGGAGGAGAACCAGGCCCTGCTGGACGGCTCCTTCCACAGTACAGCAAGCTCTATGGGAAACCAGGGGAGCAGGTGAGTGTGCAGTCCACTGCCTTCCTAATTTTGCATGTTGTCTGACTAGCAGTGCTAGCAGTGTGTACACCAGTGGCAAGCGTACTCACTGAGTACTTTCATCCCCCAAAGTGTGTAGGTACATGTAATGAACAAGTGTTCTGCAGCTAAAGTGCATTTGTTCAAGCTTAAACTTCCCAGGCATTGTTAACATGTCAGACATGCAGGGCATTTGTCCATTTCCATGGGTGCACTACCTGTGTAACTCATTTTCATTTGTGATGACGACATCTATATCCAACTGTGTGCTGCACAAATATGGGCCATGTGTGTTAATGGACTTTTAACTTTCCCATCCTCACAGATTGATGCCCACCAGAAGCAGGAGATACGGCTGACCATTGCCTGGGCAGTTCGATCGGTGGGGGTCTACAAGCGCCGGATCCACAACTACCAGAAGAGGTGGCAGGACCTTCGGGGCTGGACCCGGAGGATCGCAAGGGTCCAGCTGAAGCTGTCGCCTCCTCGCAGGAGGGGTGCACACCGGACCCTGACCCCCCACATGCTCAGGATCCTGGCGGTGGTCCTCCCGGACCTGAATGGGCAGCTGAAGGCCAGACAGCAGCAAGGAGGGGGTAAATCCATGCCTAATCTGTGTACTATGTCTGACATGCTATGTGCAGTCTTTTGGCCTGGTCACACTTCCACATTACGTAGGTCTTGTAGTGCAGTACTCATGTCCCTCAATTGTGTGATGCACCCTCCTCATCTGATCCACAGGTGTGGACCCTACAGTCTGTGGCTTGTGTCACTAGGGCACTGTGTCCCTGCAGTCAGCTATGCTTCAGGTTCCGGACAGCATCTGTTACTGTGACTCTGTTGTGGGTTTCATAGGTGGGTCAATTGTTTTCACAATGCCTGAGATCTGACATGTGATCTGTGTGTGCCCTTGATATGTGTTACAATTGCTGGTCTGACTCACCACATGTGCCTGGGGTATTTCAAACACACCCATGCAGCAGGGGACTCCAGGTTGTGGGCCTCAGGAGTATGTATATCAAGTGTGTCACACTTGCTTAGCCACCTGACGACTGTTCAGGGCTATGCACTGTTTCACGTAGACCTGGGCAGTCATGCCTACTCATGGCATTTAGAAACACTCTGTAATCCCACTCCTGTGTATCAACTTACAGGTTGTGCTTAGTGACATGTGCCTTCAGGTGTTTGCCTCTGTGTCATTGTGGTGTGGCTTCCTTTTCCGGACAACTGGGGTGTTCATGAGTTTGAGGGTCAGCAGGATATCTGAGATGTGACTATGAGAGACAAGACCTGTGTGACATATAGGTGTGTGATCACCTGACAGTGCACAATGGTGTATGGAACTGTGAACTTCAGACAGCTGTGTTTCATGCACAGCAGACTGTGATGTGTTCATGTACAGGGAGTTGTGTTCGCAGAGACTCATGTGTTTTGTATGATGTGGTGTCTTCTGGGTCCGGGATATGTTGTTTGCAGGGGATGGACAAGTGCACTTGTCAGCTGCAGAGTTTGCTTTACCCATGAGCTATGATTGTGACACAGTGCACACTGTTGTTGTCTGGATGCCCTGCCCCTGTGACAGGAGACAGTGCTGACTGACTTTCCAGGCATGCCAGTGCCATGGCATTTAACTTGCTATGAGTGATCCTGCATTGTGGTCAAATGTGCTCCATGCACCCCATTGTAGCATTGACTAATAGGACATGACAACATCATAGTGTGTGTTGCTGGCATGCATCACAATCATGTGAAATGAGACTCTGGCCATCCCTTCATCTTGACACCTGTACTGAGTCAGTGGCAAGAGATGTGATGTGTGTATAGTGACATACTCCTACATGTTCACTTGAATGTCTAACAAATGTGTAGGTGGTGCATGTCTGCACATTGGGGTATTAGCATCCAACATGCAACAGACATATGGGTGCAAGTCCAGGAGGGATATGAATGCCATGGTTGATGGTGAGACTGACAATTGGCTTATACTAAACAGTGTGAGCACTTTGAGAAGTGTTCAGCTGATAATGCCAGGGCTTGCCCTGTGATGTGCTGTACTCACTTTGGTGTGTGTGGTCAGTGCAGGTGACTGATGTTTCCTAATTATATCCAGATACATCCACGGCCACAGGACGGGACAGCTCCACAGACCAGGAAGAGCCACAGAACCTGACTGGGACAGAAGGCGAGGAGTTGGAGGGACCCAGTGGCACGGAGGGCGAGTGGAGCCACACCGAGGAGTCCTCAGCACCATGCACCCCAGCTGAGGGCCACTGCAGCTCGGAGGATGACTCCTTTGTGGAGGCGGGTGTCAGCAGCCACCAAACCCCAGCTAGTGAGGCTGTCCCCGCCACCGCCCCCACCACCAACATCACCACCCTCCCATTGGCTCCCATCCCAGAGGTCCGTGGAGGCTCCCGTGTTTGGGAGCATGTCTCCTTTGTGCCAGGCACCGCACCCCCTGCCCCTGTATCCCCTGCAGCCCTGAGTGAGGAGTCTGTGGACTTGCTTCAACAGATCCATGTAGGACAGACATCAATGCTGAGTGTCCTCCATGCATACACCAGTCTGTTGACTAACCCTGGGCGAGACACTACGCTTCGCCCACGTAGTGTACGTAGCGCTGCCTGCTTCGCAGTTTTCGAAGTAGGCGAAGCAGGCTAGCGCTACGCACACCCAGGGCGAAGCGTAGCTGCCTGCCGCCACCACCCGCCTCCCGCCCGCCCTCCTTTTAAATCAAACCCCCGCATTTACAATAAATACAAAAGTAAAGAAACTTACCTGAAGCGCGGCGTCTCCGGGGCTCCCTCTTCCATTTCCAACTTCTTCTGACAAATGCGCATGCGCGGGCGTCCGCGCATGCGCATTTGTCAGAAGAAGTTGGAAATGGAAGAGGGAGCCCCGGAGACGCCGCGCTTCAGGTAAGTTTCATTACTTTTGTATTTATTGTAAATGCGGGGGTTTGATTTAAAAGGTGGGCGGGCGGGAGGCGGGTGGCGCGTAGTAGGGCTATGCGAAGCACGCAGTGTGCGTAGATTTGGGCACACTACGTGCTGCTTCACGTAGCCCCACTACGCCCACTACGGCCACCCTTACTGTTGACACAACTGGTGTTGTTCATGGAGGGCATTTTATCGGGCATGTCTGCCCTACAGAGGACCAGTCAGTCCGTGGCCTCCTCCCTGACGGCAGCAGTGTCGCTCCTCCAACATTCCCGCACCCCTCCTACCCCTGCACCACCCACAATTCCTAGCACCCTACCTGTCCCAAGCAAATACACACCAGCACATTCACACAAACCGACAGATACGGGCAGCACACAAACACCCAAAAAAAGGGCTAGACGTGCACACAGGCAACCTCAGGGAACTGATACCACACTCACAGGGGATGGTTTGTAGACACACACAGTCATCCACAACCTCTCTGCAGTCCTCCCATACCTCTCCCTCCCAGTCCCCTTCCCTTGCCTCACCTGCAACCCCAACTTCCCAGAAGCTCTTCCTCTGTGACCTTGGCCTCTTCCCCACTGACCCAGCAGATCCAGCTTACAAGGGGAAGAGGAAGTCCCTACACACAGTGGAGAGGGCCCCTCACACCCGGACACCATCCCCCAGGCATAGTTAGACTGAGGCCTCAACCCGCAAGTCCCCCCGGAGCCGGAAGAGCAAACCCCACCCCTGCCCCACAGCTCCATGACAAAGTCTCCATCCTCCATCCCCCAGGCCACCACTCCACAGGTTCCCCCGCCACACCCTGCCCCAGGATCCCCCACCCACAGATACACCATCCCCAAAATGCTCAGGCCCTCCCCCCTACCACTTGCTCTTCCACCCCCACCATCCCTGGTCAGACAGTTTGTGCCACTGATGTGGGGACCGTGTCCCCCCTCTGTCCTGCCGACCTCAGCTGAACCCCATTCCGCTCCCATTGAGTTAGGCACTGCAGTGGAGTCCACGACCACCCCGTCTGACTTGGGCACTGCAGTGGGGATCCAGTCCACTCCATCTGACCTGCCCACTGCAGTTGTGCTGGCACCCACCCCATCTGACTTGTGCCCCACAGTTGTGACTGCACCCACTACTGTCCCCTGTCCTTACCAGTGCAGGCAAGCAACATGTGACAGTTGTCACTCAAATCACATTGTTGATATTTGGATATGGACTGGCCATTGGCCTTTGTTTGGAAAGGATTTTGCATTTAAAAAGTGTTGAATAAAGCTTTTTTCTTTATCCTTGTGAATTTGATTTAGCTGTACATTATGTTGATGATGTTTAGCATGACCTTGCAGTTGTAATGCTGGATTTCCAATGTTGAATACTGAGGTGTTGATGTGAGGTGCTCCATGTGGTCCATGAGATATGTATCCTATTCTGGACGGTATCCATGTCATCCTTTGCAGCTAACTGGGTGTGTCATGATTAACAATTTGTGAACATCTCTGTAAACATTTCATTTGCATGGTCACATCTGTGGCTTGCACACATGCACATATGATGTGCTTCCCTTTGTCCAATTTGTCTATTTCCCTGACTGTGTGTGCATCTCCACTGGACATGTAGGTGTGGGCATCATTGGTGTAGGAGCAACTGGGTCCTCTGTGCAACTTGCTGGACATATGTATTGAGTATGTGCAGATGACTTAAGGGACACTCCCGTACCCAGGCTGTTGTGACCAGAGCCTTCATTGTGTGGTAACTGATGGCTGACTGACCAAGTGTTCTGCTGACATGACTGAGACCTGTTGGGACTATGTTTGGCACAGCTGAGCTTCCACAGGAGTTGAGTCCCCTCAAGTAAGTGTGTTGTTCTGTGGCATTGCCTGGGCCCATGGTGTGTGTTGTGTGAGCATGTGTGTGTGTATCAACATCCCTTTTCATACACAGGCAGTGTTCCCTTGATATGTTCCTGTTGTTGATGCTTGCTGAGTTGTACTGTGCTTATCCTACATCTTTGCCATGGGCTACCAGATGTGTGGGTGCATGACACACTACTGTTAATTGGTGTTTCTTCATTCGGATTTGTCAGTTCTGAGTGGTGATGATGTGGTCAGACGCAGATGGGACACAGTCCCCAAAGCACTTCTTTGTTCGCAATATCATGTAGTTGTCCCTAGCTGGTACCTTTCGGTGATTGAGACATGTGTATGTGTGTGTGACTGCTTCCACTCGTCCGGTTCAGGGCTGCAATGTTGGCAGGTGTCAGCATGTGTGCCTTGTGGTTCTCCTTGGCTTCTGCATTGTCCTGGGACTGTGGCAGGTATTCTAAAGGTTATGGGAGCTTTGACATCATGGTCATGAACTGCATACTGTGCAGTATGTCTGTCATTCACCAGCGTTGGAGACTGTCCTTGTGTGATGAGTCTGTGCACCTTAGTTCCTCCCAACATTACTGTGTTTATCATGGGTGCATGTGCAATGTCACCTGTCCAAGTGGGCATCACAGATGCACATTGGTGCAGTTCAGGGTGTGTGGTGTTGAGGGTAGACTGATGTAAATGTTTACATGGATGGGCCCCTAGCTCCCGTTTGTCCATTGATGACGGGTCATGCTGAGTGATTTGTGTTTGTGTAGGTGTGATGTATGTTTGTGGCACAGGATACATGTCTGGGTTTCACAGTTTGTACGACATCTACCTTTGTCATCACAGTGGACGTGTCATGCATGCTTGTGTCACTTCAATGTATGGTCCCTGGGGGTAGTGCTGTTGTGTGTCAGTCTCTTGCTGTGTTAGTTGCTGTTCATTCCAGCTTGTGTCACTTGTATCTGTTGTGCTCCCTCTCATCTCACAATGCCTGATTGCCCACTAAGGGGGGCCCAATGATGGGTTACTTTTGTATGGCACTGGGTCCACATCTGCCTCACTGTGGTTCAGCCCCCCTCATGTGTTGTGTAGTTGCCTGGGGATATGAAGACACACACACACATGTTGTGTCAGATGTGCAGTGTGAGGTTGCCTGTGTGTGTTTGTGCATCTGCAGAAGTGCATTGGTATTGCTGTTGTGGCCCATTGTCTGGATGTTGTTTTTGTGATTTTCCCTGCTGTCCCTGTGTGTCATATCACATCATTCTGCACATTCATCCTGTTTGTTAGGTCCCATTTCTGCCATGGAATGGGAGTTTGTGACCTGATACCCACAGTCTACACAGGATGTTTTGATTTGTGTGTCTATTGTCGAGATGTGTGTATGCTTAGTGATAGTCACTTCTGCTTTTGTATCTGATTGCACCCCCAAATTCATGGGGAGTGTCCCCCGGCACTGGACTTGATCCTAGTGACAGGATTCAATATTCTTCTAAACAAACCTAATAAAGAATATATAGTCTGTAGTAGTTGATATGTTTTAATATTGTTGTCTCATCACAATATTACTGTCAAACTCCAAATCCCACAATGCTCTATGTCCACAAAGATTATAACTTTATGTCCAGCATTGGATCATGCTTATTTTCCTCAATCCCAATGCATTTTGGCATTGTGCCTTCGTCAGGGGATTTGCTCTGAACAAATATAATTGGTTTTAGGTCTATGCCGTACAAGAAAAATGTCATGTATTAATTGGGTGCTCCCATGGTGGGCTGGCTTGCTGGTTAAAACTTTGTGATAAATGGGAAAACGCCTAAATCTCCAAAGTGTTTTATGGGTTAGTGATATTAGACTAACCGACAATGTGAACCGTACGTGATAAAAAGGAGAGTACACAAATTAATAGTGGTGAAACGCCCTAAAGGTGTTAACATTAGTAGTATATGTGCAATTCCCGTGTCCAAATAGTATTAACAGTGATAGCTGCAAATCTCCGCACCAAACGTAAGAGAAAGCGAACTCAAACGGGGTGTCTTAAATCGACATTTGGGGCTTTTATGTATGAACAGCACGCATGCTTGATAACGACTGGGTGATAGGACTAGTTGCAAAAAGTTAACACGCGCGTACATAAACTTAAAGACTCGCGTGTCTCACTGTGCTTCTCTGCGCATTATCACATAATGTTTACACACATAAATATCCCCAAGCCTGATCGTGGGTGACTCTTACCATATGTGTTAACAGGTTAGTCAAAATCTCGTTCCTCTCACGGGCTGTGAATAACGCGCGTCGGAGACTTGGAAGTGTGCTTATGAGCGTTTACAAAAGTGGTGTGCATAGAAAGCGGACTAAGTGAAAACTTTAACAGCAATGAACAATAATGTTAAAAAAGCGTAATAGATGCACATACAATAAATTTTTACATATGGATACGGTGGCTAATGTGACTGTGCGAAATTACCCAGTGATTCATTAATACTAAAATCCTTGTCAGGATGCAAGTATGACTAGGATATGGTAAAGCGGTATCAAACATAATACAAATGTCACATTAATCAGACAGATTTCCCCAATGTGTTGATGAAGTATATGTTTTTAAAAAATATATCTCATACTCTAGTGTAATATTTAAGTTGAACATAAATAGTGTCGGTGTTACAAGTGTAAAGCAGACAGAACGTTCAAGTGGTAAAGATGTAAAATTCAGGCTCTTTTTTTTAGTTTCACAAGTAACATTGGAATTCCATACGCTCGTTCCTCCCGTTAGGTTTCAACGAGTCCAAATAGCTAATCCAATGATTTTCGAGTTGTAATTGCGTGTCATGATTGTCTCTTCCCTCTTTCCTCGCTACCACCTCCAAGACACAAAACTTTAGTTGGCTGATATTATGGCCGGCTTTGATGAAGTGCTGCACCACTGTAGACTTGGTGTATTTCATTCTTAAGTTGCTTTTATGTTCATTCAAGCGTCTTTAAATTTTTCGTTCTGTTTGTCCAATAATAAGATTTCCACATGGACATTTAAGCATGTAAATTACGTTTGATGAATCACATGTGGCGTTTACCCTTAATTTGATTTTATGGCCTTTCATAGGGTGGTTGATATATGGTCCTCTCATTAAATTATTGCAATTGTTGCAGTTCCAACAGGGAGTATTGCCTTTGAAAGTTATTTGTGGTTGTGGATTGTCTGTGGGTTTAAGTATTTCTCCCACATTTCTATTCCTTGTGTATGCAAAAATCATCGAAGATCTGGTTAAAATCTTATTCAAGCTTCAAGATTGGCCAATGTTTTCGAATAATTCTTTTATATGCTTTACTCAACGTTGAGTATTTGGAAACCACTGTGATGCGGTTCTTGGTCTTCATTTGGCGGGGAGCAAGTTGTTGTGAGCTTCTGTTCTTAGCTTCTTTTAGTATATGGCCAGGGTATCCACGTGCTTTAAATCTTGATAACATGTTGTTACTTTGTTCTTCTGCCCTTATGGGATTAGTTACTATCCGTTTCACTCTTAGTAATTGTGAGTACGGTAGGTAGTGTTTGAGAGGCTGAGGGTGGAAGCTCCCATAAAGAAGAATGTTATTTCGGTCAGTGTCTTTCCGATGTAAATCGGTTTCAAATCCTGTTGGGGTTTTAGTGATTTGTACGTCCAAAAATATAATGGTATGTGGCTGTATTTCATACATGAATTGGATTCGTTGATCAATCGTGTTTAATCTGTTTATTTGTTCCTCCAATTTGTTGCTTGCTGCTTTCCATAGTATGAATATGTCGTCTATGAATCTTAAAAATAGCACTAGATGTGTTTTCCATATGGGGTCCTCCAAAATATTATTTTCTTCAAAGTGATTCATAAAGATGTTTGCATACGATGGTGCAGCACAATTGCCCATAGAAGTTCCGCTCTTTTGTTGGTACCAAGTGTTTTGCCATTTAAAATAGCTATGCAATAGTGTGAATTCTAGAAGTTCCATTAAAAATACTTCATGGGCACTTCATATTCAGTGTGCAATAGTGCATGTTCTTCCGCTTCTATGCCGAGTTGATGTGGAATAGATGCATATAGGGATTTGACATCTATGGTGCATAAAAGAATATGCTGGTTGTCTGTAGAAGGAACTTGATTTAATGTATTCAGAAAGTCTGTTGTGTCTTTTATGAAAGTTCTCATGGTCATAACGCTAGGCTGTAAATATCGGTCCAGGAATTTACCCACTGGCTCATGTAGGCTTCCTCGAGTTGACACTATTGGCCTGAAAGGTGGTTTGGTAGGGTGTTTGTGGATCTTTGACACCATGTATAGGGTCGGGCTCCTGGGGTTCTTCTCTATAAGATATTTTTGGTTCTTTTCGTCAATTATGCCATTGTCAAAGGTTCTATTCACAATACTCATGAGTACTTCTTTGAACTGTTCTGTTGGGTTCAAATCCAATTTCATATATGTCTCTGTATCTTGTAGGTGTGCCATTGTACACTGTATGCAATGTCAGCTCCCATGGGTGGTGCTTGTCTGCACATGGCCGAGAGTATTTTAGGGTTTCACAGCACTGTTAGCCTCACCACATCTCTGTGGGAAAGGGACACAACCACTACTTTGCCACAAAAGTGTTTCATGTGTTGGGGCCAGGAATCATACATGCTGTTTGGCATTTGCAGCTTTGACCATGATGACACTTACCTTTTGGTCACTGTGATGAGGGGGCATTTAGAACCCATTACCACAATGCTCAACATTTGCTGCAGTTTGGAACACCACACTTAACTTTTGTTCTACACAGTGAGGGGGTGTTAGTGCACATTGACACAGTGCTATAGTGATGCTTGCTTTGTGTAGGCCACACTTAGTTTTTGGTCACACATGTGATGGTAGTTACATTGTATGTTCAAAGTTATAATCACTGTTGTGGGCATTTGTCACAGACTACACACTGTTGTCATGATGTTAGGGTGGATGTATTTTGCTGACATCCCTAATGTTTCTGTATGATGGATGTGTGGTGCATCACCCATCCTATGGGTGGGGGTGGCAGGAGTGATGGGCAACAAGTCCCCTATGGGTGGGGGTGGCAGTAGTGATGGGTGACATAAGCCCTATGGGTGGGGGTGGCAGTGGTGATGGGCAACATAAGCCCTATGGGTGGGGTGGCAGGAGTGATGGGCAACATAAGCCCTATGAGTAGGGGTGGCAGTAGTGCTGGGAGACAGGTCCCCTATGGGTGAGGGTGGCTTTAGTGATGGGCAACAGGTCCCCTATGGGTGGGGGTGGCAGGAGTGCTGGGCAACATAGTCCCTACAGTACTGGTATGACCTGCGCGATGGGAGTCACGATGTGTTCGTCTCATACACGCTGCTTGTTGCTCCGTCTTGTACTCGTTGCTAGCTGCTCCGTCTCGTAGCTGTGGATAGTGTTCTGGCGCGCATCGTACCTGATATGCTTCTTTTCCGGATACTGTGACATGCTGTATGTAGCGAGTCGTCCGGCATGTATGATTTGCGCATCGTACTTGTCCGGACGGAAACTGCTGTGGATACTGCTTCCGGGCGACTCGGTTCGGCGTTCGGAGGTACGGCTCGGACGGAGAAAGAAACTTGAATCACAGCCTACGTGTTGGTCGGGTTTTTGTCAGTTATGCGCATCGTACTTCCTCGCCCGGACAGACCGGCTCCGTGTAGGAGTCGGTCACAAGGTAAGGCTACAAACAGCTCTCGGAGAGCTGTCCGACCCTGATCAAAATCGACCCCTTAGACTGGAAATTCTAACTGCGAAGCTCTCTGAAACGCTGAATGGAGCTATTCTGAGCTACTTCCAACCCTGGAACCACCTGCCCTATTACGATGTGTATTTCTGACATGCCAAAGCTGTTGGGCCAACCACCTGGTCAGAGCAGGCAGAAGGGGAGTATTTCAAGTCCGTATTTCATCACAACACACTTCCTGGGACCACTGCTGTGCAGCTATAGAGTCCATTGTGCATGTCATCCCTATGCTATACATCATCGATGAATTTTACAATCCGAACTGAAGCGGACATCGCCGCCGATAAGTGAGCCACCTACCTCTATATATTACCGTAACTATCAAGCAAAAGTCAATAGAGTGGAAAGTGTTCCATAGCATGTTGAGTACGGCTAATGAGGGAATGCCATCTTCAGGTATAAACAGTCTGAACGTCAAATACTGGGAGAAACACAAATGTTATGTTTGAACAGGAATGCCCATAGCTACATATATGTGTGTATATGTAAATGAGATTGGTGGAGCGATGCCTCTAACTTACCACAGTGGACCAGGCTCTACCTTTGCCCCAGGTCCATCCCCAGTCTAACAATCAAAGTTCTTCAGAGCCCTCACATTCAAATACATCCAGTCTAAACGAATGTGTAGACATAGGGGAAATGGCCCCAGTTACTAATGTTATCAATGCTACTAACGATGCGATGGCCTATTCCGGGGGTTTGCCACATTTACCAGCAACAGGAAAGACAGTTGATCAAAGCAACCAACACTGTGTCCTCGATCCAGGGAGCAGTCCCAAACCCAAAATCAGGAGAAAAATCACAAAACCAATGACAAACATCGCTAAGAGTAAACTGGCACCTCGAAACAGGCAGAGTAATGAGGAAGAGCCAGTGCCAGCATCCTCCCTTACTGAAGATACCTGGAATCAACTAAGCAGTCGTATATACGACCTATTGGACTCTAAATTATGACCCATTATAGATCGCCTAGTGTTAATAGAAGACAAACTAGTGAAGTCAATCGCCTCCAGGGCTATTACTTGCTCCAAGGAGAGCCAGTGCACCTTTATCCCTTCCCAAAATCGGAACTTCAACCACGAGGTAGAGCAGTAAACCAAGTCACTGCACCAGATTTTAATTAAGCTCCAAATAAATCTGTTTGGAGTAGCGAGGTGTATCCGACGGATAAACTAGTTGTCAAACATTTTGAAATACATTTTAAAGGCACTGGATAATACAGACCACAGACACATTGTCTAACAGGAATATATGTAGAAAGGGGAGTCCTGGAAGGCAACATTATCGGGACACTATCAGAACTATACCTACCTCAAACACACCAAAAGCACAGGAAATTCATTATATGGTTCAACAGCATTGAAAGGGTATTGGCCTGCAGTGGCATGCCACCCGTGGCAAGGTTGTCACGCAGATGTGAAGGCTGGGGCCCTACGCTCTGTACAGTAGGACATTGTAGCTCCCAGAGGATGTGGACAGCAGAAGAGAGATGGGGCAGTCCAGAAATCATACAGTTAGTGCTGGCAAGTGAACACTTTAGAGAACCAACAGACATATTTAAACCGCATAGGCGGTTTTCAGTCCATGCGATTAAAGCAATAGGTCCACGTTGGTTGCATTTTCCAAAACCGTCAAATGCATTCCATTGCTTACTGACAACACACCTACCGCCAGTTAAAAAAGTATCATAGGACCGTGAATGACATTACCATTGGGAGTTTACCGCATCGGTTTACACATGATGCAAACACAATCCGAGACCTGCGACTGTCACCATAACAACTAACAGCCTATGGCTGTGTCCAATTCGCCTTATGATGCGCCTACCAGGACCACTGAAAAGCGGTTGGCAGGGCAAACACGTTTGTAAATGTTGTGAGTTTGTGATATTCCATGGCTTGATGCAGCATTTTTCTATTGAAAGGGACATCTAACTGAAACGCTCACACTCCCTTGATGACCTAACCTTGAGGGACACATGACACACTGATTGGGCAGCTAATACCAACAGAAAAAGAAACAACTCCATTTCGCCTCCTGGGTTGATCACAGTCAAAATGCGTATTTGGTGTATTCTATGTACAGTCTACACCTAGTCCCTACATTACAGTAAAGTGTGACCCCGTGTGCAATCTGTATGATGTGAGACTGGAAAGGTGGTGTGTGTTTCATGTCCTGGCTACTGCATTTCCAGAGGAATGACTACACAGTAACTTCTAGCAGCCACATATATTTAGATCTGTTATGTTAGTTTCTGGGGTATCTTTGTTTGTTACACTTAAGTGTACAACAACATTTTCTGGAGCTTCTACATTGTAAATGGTTTGTGTATGTAATTTTTTGTGTAATGCAGACATGACAACAGGACTGTGTCCACCCTGTGACATAAGTGTGCATAATTTACATTGTGATATGCAATATGTATGTGGTGTCACATGTCATGCATTACATGATCCTATTGTGTGTATAGATGAACCATATATTTGTTCTCACAAACATAAATCTAGGCATCTTGGCTTGTAAGTTTTGGAGTATGTCCTGCTTGCTTTACATGAACAATCACAGACACTAGTGAAGATTACACTACTGCCGTCTAATTGCTGTGTCACCAAACCTTTCAAACATGTTTAACAATGACCTGTATGCTGTGATATGTATCTCAGGTTAACATTGTTCATTGAACTGTGTTGTTTCAGTGACGTGGAGATTATGTGTGGTAATTTTGTCTTTACTAATGGTCTAAGTGCATGTTGTTTGGTACATTGTGAACTAACACCAGCTGTGTATACACCCTACACATAGGTATCGCAGAGGAGTCAGCTGACAGCTTCCTGTGTACAGACCCTTTCCAGACCTACAAACATTGGCAGAGCGAGACATCATCAAGAAAAACCATCTCACAAGGGCAACAATTGATGAGTTGTGCCAGCAGTTGTCACCTCATTTGCGGCTGCAGCGCACTTATTCAACAGCACTAACCCACAAGGTGAAGGTGATGGCAGCATTGCACTTCTTTGCCATGGGAATATTCTAGTACACAGTGGCAACATTGGGTGGAACGTCCCAGCCCATGTTCAGTAATGTTCTGCGGGATGTGTTGCAAGCATTGACCCGTTACATGGACTACTACATCAAGTTTCCTAAACCTAGAGAATTATCTGACATCAACTGACTGACTGACTGAAATATTTATTAAGCGCACTTATGCCGAGGCGTCTTGGTGCTGTATGAGGAAAAAGGACAGCACAGCCTATTTATGACTTAGTATAAAGCCAGGATTTTAGCGCTTTCCTGAACAGAGTCTTGTTTGTTCCTAATCGAAGCTCTGTGGGTAGGGAGTTCCATAATTTTATCGCTTGAAATGAGAACGCTTTACCGCCCCAACGAGCTCTCTTGATCTTATGTAGGTAAATCAAACCTCGACTACTGGATCTCAATGTACGTGTCGGAATATAACGGGGAAAGAGGGATTTCATGTCGTCTGCACCTCCTCCATACACAGCTCTGTGTACTAGGCATAGAGCCTTGAACTGTACCCTCCGACGGATAGGGAGCCAGTGCAAAAGCTTTATGCCTGATGATATCGGATGGTGTTTCGGGAGATCTCAAGTTTGATTTCTATGCATTAGGATATATACCCCCATGTAATTGGATCTATTGATGACACTCATGTTACGTTGATACCACCACAGGCCAATGAACACCTGATCTTAACAGGAAACATTTCCACTCCATCAATGTCCAGGTGGTGCATATCAAATGTCTGTGCCTGTTTCCCTGGGTCTGCACATGATGCATATATCCTGTGTACAGCGTCATCCCACATTTGATGATTCAACTGCAACCTGACCAGGCCTGGCTTGTTGGTAGGTGATGCAGTATATGTATGTTGGAGTTGGTTGTCTGTCAGATTGTGATATGTTGTTAGACAACTTGTTTATGCTGTTTGTCTATTAAAATGGGCTACCTGTTAGGAGCGCACAACACTGAAAAGCAGCCCCCTTCCCACTCTTTTGGGAGGTGGTGGAGGCCGCTACGTCCCCTATCGGGTGTCCCCCACTACTATTTTTTCACAGATTCAATGCGGGTTTGTTTTATGTTTTTTTTGGGATATGTTAATGGGATCTGTCTTTGGCAAGATTGGGTTGCTAAAGTGGGTGGGGGAGGGAGTTTGATGCAGTTCCGAATGCTTATGAGGAATACGATCAGAGTATTAACCATGAATAGGATGCTGGACACACATTGTAGTGAGTGCCGGGCGAGGACAGTCAAATCTATAGCAGAACTTCTACACACAGATAATGGGTGACAAATATAGGTACCTGACATGGAATGTCCACGGACTTAATACCCCAAAAAAGATACGGCAGGTATTGAATTATTTGGACAGGCACAATGTACAGATTGCTCTTTTGCAAGAGACACATCTGCATAAGCACACGGAAACTAAAATTGCTCATAAATGGGCGGGTTTCCGGCTTGCATCTTCCTATTCCACTTATGCGCGGGGTTTGCTTATACTGATTAAGAGAGGTGTTCCATTCCTACCTATACATACTCATACAGATTCAGAAGGTCGTTCGGCTATGGTACAAGGCAAGCTGGGCATGGTCTATCTCACGATAATTAATATGTATGGTCCTGTAGTAGATGACCCTTCACCTTTCATACAGATGCTTGCTATTTTACGCTCCTGGACAGAAGCAGCTGTTCTTTGGGGGGGAGATCTCAATACACATCTCAACCCACAGGTCGACAAATCAAACCCAACAGGTGCCTGTACACTCAAGGTGGCTCAATGTGTCCGAGAGGCTATGGCAGAACTAGTATTGGTGGATGTGTGGCGGTTGCTGAATGGGCAGGCACAGATGGGCACACATATCACACCTTCCCACAACAGCTGGTCCAGTTTAGACTATTGGTAATTAAATGAAGACGCGAACAAGTGGGTGACCGATGTCAGCAATTTGCCCTGCACCCTGTCAGATCATAACCCTGTATACCTACACTTGCGAATCCCTATTAATCCCCATCGCTCCTTCACATGGCGCTTTCGAGCTGAGGCATTACACAATCCTATTTATAAGGACACCGTTAGAACTGCCATAACTGATTACTTTGCTGAAAACACGGGCTCAGTGGACAGTCAGACATCCTTATGGGAGGCATTCAAAGTGACGATAAGGGGTGTCTGCATTAGTACTACCTCAGGTATTTTGAAAGATATTAGGAGTCAGCTCTCTAAAACTGAGACTGCTCTTGTCAAGTTGGAAAAGGAATTTTGCGCGACACCGTCTAATGCCACGCCCGCTCACATACAAGAACTACTAATGGAATATGAAAAGTTAGCAGAAACCGAGGCAAAATATAAGGGGAAAAGATATGTGGCTAGAGCATATGGCGAGGGGGTCGACCTGGTAGGACTTTAGACACCAAATTACAATTTCGGGCAAACCATCATCAGATCGACAAGATCGTCGATGGTGACGGGACAGAACATTTCACCCCACAGGTCATTGCGGACCAATTCAGGGACTGTTATAAGACGCTCTACACCACACAGGGCAATGTGGATGAAACTGACATGGCGGAATATTTATCGGACATAGCATGTGCATGGCTATCAGATGCTATACTTAGTATGGGAATACTTATCTATGCCCATAGATGAAATTATGTCAAAGATGCTATTCTCTCCCTCCCTAACAATAAGGCACCGGGGCCGGATGGCCTAATGGCAGAATTTTATAAGACATATGCGGACCTTATTGTCCCTCACTTGCTAGAAATGTACGCTAAAGCACACGAGGCTGGCACCTTGCCCCGTCTCTGAGACAAGCCATGATCATAACCCTTCTCAAGAAGGACAAGCCGCCTTCCCACTGTGAGCCCTACCGCCCCTTATCACTGATTAATCTAGACGCAAAAATATTGGCAAAGATACTGGCCACAAAGATTCAACCTCTGACACCCCGCCTGGTGCTCCTTGATTAGTATGGGTTTGTGCTGGAAAGATCCACTTCTCACAATTTGCGCACCATCTTCTCCATGTTCCACATACTTAACCCTGATTTGCCGGCGGCCGCTTCCATGCTTGATGCGGCTAAAGCATTCGATTCCATAGAATGGAACTATATGTTTCAAATATTGCGTAAAATGGGATTTTCAGGGGTCATAATACAGTGGATATGGATTTTATACACTGACACATCAGCCAGAGTGCGCGTGGGCAGCCATACTTCTGCAGCATTCCGGATTGGGTAAGGTACGAGACAGGGATGTCCGTTGTCCCCTCTCCTGTTTGCCCTTGTCCTTGAGCCACTTGCTTGCAAGATTCGACAATGTCATAGAGCATCCGCCCTCAATTTTAACCACCGGCCAGTCGGCATATCGATGTATGCAGACGACATGGTCCTGTTTATAAGAGATCCCCAAAAACATTTATCCCCTGTTCTCCGAGAGTATATTAGATTCGGGTTGTTCTCCGGACTCACGATCAATTGGGACAAGTCGGTCGTTATACCGCTGACAACGATTATGTCCCAGCCCCATCTGGAATACCCCTTATTATGGACGACGGACCCTGTTAAATATCTCGGGGTTTGGGTGCATCGAGATCCCGAAGTTGTAACAAGAGAAAATTATGGTCGGGCCTATGACACACTGGTTCGGCAGGTGGATGGATGGTTGCATCTCCTGTTGTCCTTGGTGGATCGTATTGCTGTGATAAAAATGGTTATCCTCCCGGCTTCCTATATTTGTATTGCAATATACCGGTCAAATTGACACAACAATTTTTTAAAACAATACGAACCCAACTGTTGCGTTTGATCTGGGGTGCACGACAGCCTAGAATTAGCTGGCAAACACTTACACTATCATATTACAAAGGGGGCTTTGCAGCACCGGATTTTTATGTATATTACCTCTGCGCTCAAGCCCAATATGCGTACTATTGGTTCAGAACTCACGACTTTATTCCACATGTAGCGGTGGAGGATGGGGATGCCCATCCTACTCCACTCAGAGGAGTACTTACAAAAGCTGCTAGGCACACGCCTAAGACAGAAATTAACACACTGGACATGACTATTGCTGCCTGGCAGTGGATTGGCAGCCGGGCACACAAACTGCCACTGTAAGCGCCCGCACTGCCTCTGGCGCATCACGCAGCCTTGTCGGTCACCCAGGAGGCGGGTCCTTTAAAATCATTAAAAGAAGCTGGCATTACTCACATGCAGGATTTATATAATCAAGGGCACTATCTTGAAAAGAGCGATTTAGAATACAAACAGAACCACACATCTCTGTTTCTGTACACTTGCTACCACCTAAAATGTGCCATACGGGATCACTACCAATGTTTTTCTGCTGAACCTCCCACGCTATTACTAGTGACTCCAACTAAGAAAAAACTAATTACTAAATTATACAGGGCTGTGCAGGAGGAGAAGGTTAGAGGCCACGATAAAAGTCTCGCAAAATAGAATGATGTGTTACACCCCCAGCTCACAGGGGAGGAGTGGGAGCAGATCTGTCAGCTGACGGGCCGCCTTACGCATTATTCATTTTAAATTCCTGCATCAGGTATATTATACCCCATCCAAACTACACTACAGAATGGGTTTGAGAGAGTTGGATCAATGCAATCGATGTAGACAGTCGAGTGCGGATTTCTTGCACCTTGTCTGCGCTGTACACCTACGGTGTGTCTGCTGAATTATGTCCCTCAACTGAAAGGCATTGCGGGCAGATTTGTAAGGGTTGCTCTTCTACTAGCCAAACGTCGCACTTTGTTTACATGGAACAGTGCAGCTATTCCGAAGCTGGAAGGGTGGATGAAGGATATGCTATATTGCAGGGAAAATCTGGAACTGTATGCAGAAGAGTTGCCTATTTCTTCCAGACCAAGGGATATCTGGGGTCTGCTCAAATATTTCCTTGCAGGGCCATCACTTGTGGATGCTGATTAACATTTTACACCACTCATATTACTGTTGATGTTGATATGTGACTGTACTCGCAGTGGGGGTACTGCAGGGCCTGCACTGTATCCGTGTTGTACACTCTGATCACTGTGAATTCACCTGGGACTGTAATGTTGTAATGCTATGTTCATTATGGTTACACTGCCAAGGATGGTGGCAAGATTTATTGTACCTCAAAATAATAAACAGATTTTAAAAAAAAATATATATATATGTTGTTAGACAACTGAACTATTTTCTGTGTTCAGTGTAGGAGGAACTGGATACCCCAACCAGCCATGGTTGCTGACACCACTGCGCAACCCAGTCACCCCAGCAAAAGTGCGCTTTAATGAGGCCCATTGCCGTACCAGGTGGATAGTGGAGCAGACATTGGCCTCCTGAAGTCAAGATTCTGCTGTCTGGATAAGACAGGAGGAGTCAGGCAATATGCCCCGGAAAGGTGTGCCAGATAATTGTGGTTTGCTGCAAGCTTCACAATGTAGAAATATGTAAGGACATACCTCTGACAGTGGACGAAGGAGATCAGCAGGTGCCACCGATGGAGAATGAAGGACAGGGACATGATTACAGTGGTGATGATGATGACAGAGTGGATTGGAGACAACAACGTATCTACAACGTTTTCACACAACTGTAAGTATGCAATTAGAGGAGGTGACTAACCACCATTGCTTGTTGTTGAGTAGCTGGTGGACAATGTGTATGTATGCTTGAGAGTGTACAATAAGTGTCCTGAAGTTTTTTCGAAGACAAGTTTGAGAAAAGTTTAGGTTTACACTGACAGTGTTTCAGTGAAGCCTAGCTAGTGTTAACAATGATATTGAAGTCCTTGAAATATCATAATTCTCTGACTTGTGATACATTATTTCTGATTGCTAAATGATGTTCTTAATGCTTTTTTACCAGGGTACATTGGCATGTCATCTACAGAGTGGACTTGCAGAGCTGTGACCTCACCAGACATATGATGCTGTGACAGACACCGACATAGAAATGTTGCTGAACTCCCTGGCACACACTTTCTTCAGACCTGATAGTCTTGTGATTTTGTTATTAGTGCCTTTCAATACTGTGTGACATAATCATAGTTTTTGGTCCTGTACCATGTTCTATCTGGCCAATAGAAATGTGTTCCAAATTGAAGTGTGCCTTGTCTGATATCACACATCTAAACACGTTCAAATCAAAGTTTGACCATGATGAACTAATTGGCTAACAATGATTGTTGACTGGGCTGGCAAGTAGTGATAGCTGTGTAGACAATTGACTTCCAGTGAATATATACTGTGTACTACAGTATGTCTGAAAACCTGATTGTGTATATCTATAATGCTGTGTAAAAGTTAATTTACTCACTTGCACTTGCACTTAGTTTACTACTTACCAGTAATTGATTAACTAAGTTGTACTGACACTTTCATCATTATGATTAGAGGGTAACTCCAATATGTACATTTTGAAGTCAAAGTCACAACATGAGTTAGTATTACTGTGTGTAGTGGTTTATTTGAAAAAGTGCAGATTGGAGTTGAAAGTGTTTGCTGATGACATCCAACAGAGACAAGCCACAGTTATTCAAGTCCAAAGTCCAATTTTGCCCCTCCATCAGATGTGGGATAGTTATTTTGGATGGTCAACAAAGTGAACACTTGGTATACAATGGATGATATCAAGGGCCCCTCTTTTACTTCCTAGGTGTGGTACATTGCCATCCGACTCTCACTGATCTTTCCTCAGATGACCCATCCCGCATTTAGGTGGGGGAACCACAGCTGCAGGCTCCTGGGGTACTGGGGCCTCTTCACCTGACTCAACGTCCCTCCCTGTGGCTTGTTCAGACGTAGTAGAACCAGATGTGGTAGGCACAGATGAAGGGGTGCCTAGGTGAGTAACTATCTGGTGGAGGCTGGCACCAATATCCCACAGCACCCCAGTAAGGTCATCCATTTGGTTGTTGAACCAGCCCATGCGTTTTTTTATTCAGCCTGCAGCTGTTCAATATTTCAGAGGATTTGGATGACCTGGCCCATTTCTCCTGGTACCCCTCATAGGCATTGCTTACCTGGTAGAGGTTTGTATGGTCATCAGCAGCACCAGCTGCTCGACGGTGTGGATCCATATGACCCCTCCCACCACCCCTACTCCCATTAGCATGCACAGTTGGCAATGGCACAGTCAACCCTGAGCCTCCTTCCTCTTTGACTGTGGTTTTGTTGTCGGTCAACTCTAGAGTGCTCTGTGTTGCTGTGCCATTGTCATTGACTGTGGCTGCTGTGTCTGTCAGGGTGGGGGTAAGCTGGGTGTCAGTAGCTGAGGCAGGAGTTGTCACAGTGGATCTTGCTGAAGCTGCTGGTGCTCTCTGCCGACCCAAACCTGATGAGCCAGGTTTCTCCTCCTTGTCCCAGGATGAGTGAGAGTCCTCAACGCCAGTGAGCTAATTTTCGTCTGGAGTCTGGACCTGGCTGCCATCATTTTGTACGTTGGTGTACTCAGCTCGCCCTGTGGGTAGAGAAATGGCACAGTCATTTATGTAACTGTCCAATGCACATCAAATTGTACCCATTACATAAGTGACTAGACCAATGAAGATGTTAATAATGATACATTGGCCACCTTTTTCCATGACGTTCACCTATATTTTGGATGAACAATGCAAGTTTGGCAAGATGCTGACTGTCTTACCAAGTAAGAGAGTTACCCCAGTTAGGCCAGAAGGGACTGGGTAGGAATATTCCACACAACAAAATTCCCCTCTGTGCTTCAATTATTCGAGTGATGTCAATCAAATAGTATCCGCTGAACAAAAACCTTAACACAACAATGATTGTTTTACAAAAATAATATGTTTAAATCAATTTATTACATGAAGTTCATATGAAAACATATAATACATTTCATTGAAATTCAGTAAAATCAGATAATGATGGATTAACCTTGTCAAAAAAAATTATGATCCTATAATACAGGTCCTAATCAATATTCACATTCATTCATATTGTCAAGTGACACTTGTTTTATTCATATTTGATCTTTGTTTGTATTTAAGTACAATTGTAAAAAGCTATTTTAAAATCTACAGTATTTGATGTACAGAATTATGAATATATGTGAAATTGGTTACTGAGATGTGAATATTGATTAGGACCTGTATCATAGGATCAAAAACATCTTTGACAGGGTTAATCCATCATTATCTGATTTTACTACATTTTAATGAAATGTATTAAATGTTTTTACATGAACTTGATGCAATAAATTGATTTAAACATATTATTTTTGTTAAACGAATATTTTTGGGTTAAGGTTTTGGTTCAGCGGATACTATTTGATTGACATCACTTGAATAATTGAAGCACAGAGGGGAATTTTGTTGTGTGAACGATGCGGACTGGCAATCAGCTCCACCTATGTGCAGAAATAGGCATGTTCTGTTCAGTTCTTATGACATGTCGACTGATATTGACTTGTACCTGACACTCTGTAGATGACACTGGTGGATTAGTGTGCTCCACATCTGTAGAATAACAATAACATGCATACTCTTTATATCCTAATGTTAGAGTTTGTCAGGCCTGTGTACTGGGCTTAGTCACATAAGTGTGACTGCCTACAGTTCGAGTGTTCAGCGGGGCAACCAATGCTTGATCGTAACCAGAATGCCTATGGGACAGCCTTTCCGACGGCTTGGTCAATTCGGACTTGTTTGCGACTGAAGCAGTGGGGTCAGAATCGTCTCGACCAACACGGTCGGAGTTTTCCTGCTATACATCATAACAACGTTGTCGGATCCATCGCGGTTGAGTCAGGCAGAATGTATCGAAGGACTAGTCGGTCAGATGGTCTTTACAACCGACATCGTAATAAGGGCCATAGTGATTTGTTTTCTGGAGTACAAGTATTACTGTTGTGCTAAATTGATGGAGGCATGCTAAAGTAGCTGCAGCAGTAGTAATAGACAATTATCTTACTTTAATGTAGGCTTGGGCGGAGCTCACGGAGTTTCACACCACAGAATTCCACAGAGTTTCTGAAAAACTGAGCCTTATTCCACGGAGTTCCATGAGCGGGCAGAGTACTCAGAGAGTGTTGACTTAAAGCCCTACTGACCAGTGCAAATGCATTTCCCAAAAGAAGCAAGCATGCATATGAGCTTTAAGATAGACGACATTAAACTTTACTTGCATCCATGAAACTTTAAGAGTGTGTTAGCTTCTTACGTTTACTAAGGAAGGGAAAATTTCCAGTCTGCACATGTGAGTCGTGGCTATTGGCTAAATGCTGCACCGTATGTCAAGGCTCCTGTCACATCAGGGGGAGTCATGGGTGCACCGCCTTGTCACATGCCAACTCTAATCTCCATTTACATCTACAGGAGTTTCAGTTCCACTGCAATGGGTGAGTCAGGCTGCACATGGAGTCGCGGACGCATCCTCCTTCACGGCAATGGCTGCACTCATTCTACTGGAGAGCCTTGACTTCTGCTTGGTAACTTGCAGTCTCCGCTCTGCTCTGCATTAGATTTAGGATGGCTGTCGTGTGAGTTCACCACGACTCCATTTTAGCAGCATATTATAATAAATGTTATAACTACTATAAAAATGCTAAACAAAGCTTCATGTACCTGGCCCTCTTTAAAAACCATAGTTCTGCCTTATAAGAAATACACAGGCCCTCAATGCACATTGGTATCTGTGCGAGGGAGGCAGCTAGGGTGCATGTCCTAGTATTCCTGACAGTAACAAAAGATGCTTTGTGGTGTGTATGTTGATTTGGAAATCAATCCAGTTTACGTAGAAAGTAGGCGATACCCATACACCAATGAGACAGATTGTTCAGTGCTGTGGGTTGAGTACCTGCAGCGGATATATATTTACGTGCAGCGTGCATGTTTGAATATTGATTGCCCTAGTTACATTTCTGCTAGCACATTCAGTGTTTAGAACTAACTAGTATTTGAAAAAATGTGTTGGTGGCTAGTGTGAATAAATACATTCAGGGCATGGACTGTTAGCGCCTTCAGTCCATTGGAATTAAAATAAAAAAAACAACCCTCACACAAAAATTGAGTGAGCATTTCAATAATCTGCCTTTGCTGCATGAGGGTTCACTTCTCTGCTGCCTGCTCGTACAATAATAATGTCACTGAGGGGCATATTATCAAGACAGGCAATAAAATTATTGCCGCTTTAGCGGCAGAAAACTGCAGCTAAAACGGCGATAATGGGCTTGATAATATGATCTATGGAATTCCAATTGAAGCCCATGTTAGATGTCCTTCACATCTAACATGGGCTTCAATTGGAATTCCATAGAGCATATTATCAAGCCAATTATAGCCGTTTTAGCAGCAGTTTTCTGCTGCTAAAGCGGTGATAATTTTATTGCCTGTCTTGATAATATGCCGCTAAGTAAGCGACTGTCTAGGATCACTGCCATCACATATCGACATTACACTTGTGGAAAGATCTATAAGACAAACAAATGGCACACATCTAGCAGTTATATGTGCAAAGTATGGCAACTTCTCTCATTAGACAATACACATAACTGAGTCAGTTAACACCTGCCATACGCATATGTCTGGGCCGGCCAATAGCTTCTTAAACATAGCTTCCTGCTAACATTTAATGCAAGCATGCACATGTAATCAATGAAGCACACATGCAGCTTACACCACAACCTGTGTCTAGACTTACATCTTGCTTCTACTGTTCTAGTGAATAAACTGTGTGTTGTATGTATTCAATTCATGTGCGCTCCCACTATCACTTTAAAAGCCCGCCTTTAACAACATGCATGTTGTATCAACTCAGGGCATTTTTCACAACTTCAGTGAAAGTTATCAAGACTGCAAGGGTCGCCCTGAAAGTAACGCAACATGTTCAACATCCCATGTGTCCAGTGGAAAACTCCTTCTGTGGAAGTGAACATAAAGGTAGTAAACACACATATGAACCTTCCATTTTACAAAGGACACAGCCTTTCTGCTGAAGCACACTGATGCAGGACTCACCTGGTCTCAGGAGCTGTGTGCTGGGGGCAGTCAGTGGAGATAGTAATGCTTCCAAATATGAGCCTCTCAGTGGCCGACACAGTGTGCCCTGTGCTATGGGCCATAAACCGGGGTCCACTGAGTGAGATGAGCGGGTTTGCTGGGGAGGGGACTGGAGAGTGGAGACACTTGTGACACCTCCTCCCTGGTGGGTGTGGGTTATCTAAAGAAATTCTTCTACCGCCCAGAACATAATTTTTTCTAAAAAAGACTGAGTGACTACATAAAATATGCACAGAGAATGCTAACTAAGTGATATTACTAGTACCGCTATCTTAGTGACAGGACAGAGTCTGCATGACTTCTTAAATAATCAGCCCAAGTGAGCACCGCCGCCGCTGAGTACAATTAGTTAGTGCCAAGCACCTCTCAAACTAGATCACATAATATTCGTACCGTAAACTTAACTTACCTCTATGTGTGAGCAGCATGCTACTTGAAAAAACGTATTAGCATTGTAGAACACAACAGATAAATAATTACTCACTGAGCCCCACAACCACGATCCCCAGCAGGTCGGGGAGTTCCTGTTCGCAGTCAATTATATCTGCCCAGAGGTGCATCAGCTGCTGCACTCGCCCCCACAGCAGCAGATGCTCCAGAAGGGCGTACTCCGTCACAAGACTGCCACCTGCTGCCAGCATTGAGGGGAGGTGGCACTGCACATGGTAAACAAGTGCGGCCACCTCTGCCTAAGTAAAAATGGGGTGGCTGCACCCCTTGGCGGTGTCAGCGACTATAAGGTGTGCAGTTTGTAGATGTCACACTGTCACTCCTGCTTGCTCCTTGGTGCTCTAACATTGCGTTAGGGTGGAAATTTGTTTTAAATAAGGAACAGAAGCAGAAAGGAATAACTAAAGGAAGTAGAAAGGGAAAACAGAAAAAGGTACAAAAAGTCAAAGGAAAAGTAAAAAAGACAAAAACCTAAAATAGACAATCAAAGTTACACACTGATCAAAAAAAGGGAAATGAGTGGGATACAGGAGGGATTGAAAAGGATTAAAAAGTCAGGCCCAGCACTATGCATTGAACAGAAAGCATGTAAAACAAATTAGCCACACCCATGCAAAGCGTTGATGTTTGCTCTGATTTTTCAGTGCAGAAGCTTACATCACGCCCATGCATGTAAAAAAGCCATGCTAATGGGCAAACAAGCCCTTCTACTCCTTCACGTAGTTCTTTGGAATTTTGTGGAGTTTTTTGGGCACTCTATGGAATTCCACAGAACAAAACTCTGCCATTTCTGCCCAGGCCTTATTTTAAGTAAAACACCAATGTATAGACTAGAATTCTGTGGTTATGATATGAACTGACATGTGGACAAATACACTTTTCTCTGATAATATTGAAAGTGTTGTAGTATTGAGTATTAAAACAAATTACTCTCTTCAGGATTCAGAATTAAAGACTTTATTGCGTGATTAGCTAAAACCTTTGCAACATGAAAAATGGCATCAGATCAGTTTACATATTCCTTAAAGTTGCCACTTTTCTTAAAATAAATGTTTAAAACAGTAAAAGTAAAAAAATCATTGGATCATATAAGGTTGCCTATATTACATGTTACAGACACGGTGGTGCTAGAATATAAAGTGAATACATATGTGAAGTTAAAAGACGGTGAATAAGCATTGTTACTCTAATGGGAGAATGGGATACGATTACATGGAAAGTTTATGTAAATAGATAAGCACCCACTGTGCATAATTCCTTTCTATGAGCTTGGACGTGTCTGTTGGTCAGTACGTCAGAAGAAAGGGGGGAATGTCATTGGGTGGGAAGGGGTCAGAGGCCAGGGCCCAGTAGAGGTCAAATTATTTGTCAGCCCGTCGCATGGACGATCCGGAGCCTCTATCTTCCTAGAGAAACAGTCAATAAGTTTAACCAAGGCACAATTTAGGATGATATTGGAAGGATTGAAGCAGGCCAGGACTGCTTCTTTGCAAGATCTTATATCTTTAGCTATCCAAACCCTTTGTAGCAGAGCCCTCATAATCTCTAGAAGGGTGGGACACAGGCATAATACATGTATTATGTCCTCTTTATGTTGATTGCAGAGCCAACACATTGCCTGAACCTTGCCCCTTTTCCAGGCAGCAAGATGTCTGGCTATGGGGATTACCCCCATCCTCAGCTTCAGGAAATGTAGCTTTGTCCTTTCATTGTAGATGTTGTTTAAGTAGCACTGAGGTGTCAGTTGTTTATTGGTGCATAGGGTCATCCAGCCTTGATTCCATGCAGAAAAACTGGCCCTGTCTTCTATTGAAGAGAGACATTTGGTGCTGATTTTCTCCAACCTTTTAAATTCCTGATGACTGGTGTGTAAGTCCCAGGTGTGTACCAAGCAGAGTGTGCTGAGGGCTTGAGGCAGATAGGGGTTTCCCACCAACCTATGGTTTGTGGTCAAATCAATCCATAAGTGGTGGGCCAGGGTGCCGTCCTTTGAGGCCCTAAGCTTGTGGCAGCTTATAGCAAAGGCCGCCTTGCAAGCCGGAGCCTGACTTCAAATTCCGAATTCCAGTCTTATTTGTGCTGGTGATGTGTAGGGGGGGAATTGGAAAACTGTTCTGTAGATCTTTGTGAGCGCCCCTTCAGAGCCTCACACCCATTTGTTAGGGTTGGGAGAACCTTCGCCTGAGCTACCTGGAGGATCGGTGCAAAAGTGAGGCTTTTTAGTTTTATAAGTGCAGATCTAAGAGCAAATGAAAGGGCGGTGGCTTTCTTTTTTAATTCCGTCATCTGGCTCGCTGATCTGCCATTATTATTAAAAAGGACACCTATATACTTGTGGCTGTTGGTTGCTTCTAATTTCTCCTGGTCAAGAGAACATGTTGGCTTATGTGAAATGACAACTTGAACCACAATAATCTTAGCTTTCTTTTTGTTTATCAGCAGGCCATTCCTATTGGAGAATGTGGCGGTTGCATCGAGAAGGCGCTGGGTCGGTGCAAGTTTACTGAGTTGAGCACCAGAGACAGATCGGATAGAAATAATTTGAACAAAGTGGGCGCAAGAACGCAAACTTGCTACATTCCTTGTGGTGTGGTTATGGGCCGTAACAGGCCTGATCCATCCCCAATTTTGATTCTGACCCTTGTGTTATAGTGCAGAAGCTACCCTGAGCAAAGTACCTTGAATGTTGAGGAGGGCAAGTTTCTGCCAAAGCTTCCCCCTATCAACCCTGTTGCATGCAGGTTTGTAATCTATGAAACCCATGTATACAGGACAGATGTTAGATTCAGCCTGATCGGTCAGAAAGGAGAGTGCAATAAGGTTCAATGTTATCCCAGTGTGCCTTATTAATCCAGTTTGATTTGAGGGTATGATTTTATTTGCCTCAGCCCATAATAAGAGTCCAACAGCATGCCTGCGAATTACTTCACTTCGTTCTCGAGTAGAGCTATCATGCGGTAGTTTCCAGTAGATTTTTTATCACCCCCTTTGAAAATTGGAGTGAGTATCGAGCCATGACATGAAAGGGGGATGCAGTTCTTTTCCAATATGGATTAATAAAGCGGGGCTAATTGGATATCCCAGAATTCTGTGTCATCATTATATAGAGGCAGTGGTATTCCCCCTGGGTTTGTGGCCCCATCCCTGCGTCCCTCAGCAATTTGTTTTTGGATTATCGCCTATGAGATGAGGCACCCAAAGGTTGTCTGGTTGTGGCTCTCGGATGGAACTTCTCGGGCCCTCCTATCCGCAGAGCCTTCCTCCTGCACGTGGAATTGATCTGGTGGTGGGGGGCATTGAAATGTTCACATAAGAAGTGGTACCACACTGGCTCCGAGATGTTGGAGAAAGCCACCTTAGGGAGAGAGGCCCCCAGTCCATTTATGGTGCGGCAGAACTTTGTGGAGATGATTTTCCTGATATTTTACAGTAGTGTAGCCCAGAAGTAGTTCCAGATTTTCCTTTGGGGTTGACGTTTTGCTGCCTTCAGCTGTCTTAATGGCTCTCTTAGGTTGCTTATTATTTTTGGGTCCATTGGTGACCTTTTGAGATTCCTCTACAGGCGGTTGATCCTTTTTTTGACTGTCCTTTTAGATAACTGTAACCATCCCCTTGTGAGACAGGCAGCTTTGCCCAGACTTGGTTTTGCAAACCGGTCTTCCAGTTTTGGGGAAAAAATTGACCAGCTCAGAACTGTATCCCCCTCTAATTTGTTGTTGCTGGATTCAAGCTAGCCTGACTGATGAGGGGTGATGCCCCGAAACTGGTCCCAGGATGCTTGTTTCCAGTCCAGGGAGGACCTGGCTTGGCAGTTTGGGCTGGACTGTTCCCATGAGGCACAGGGTCAAGACTGATTTGCATATGGCTGGGTCTAAACTGGGGTGGCATGGTGAACAAAAGAACGATGAATTTAACCAAGATTTGCTCTGCATTCCATCCATCATCTGTGTGTCTTTGGCTAGTAGAAGTTTGGCTTCTGTGACCAGGGTCAGGAGGCAGTTGATGGATTACTTTTATTTTTGTATTTTTTTTATTTTAGGTTTTTATAGAGCGCGTAGTCACCCTCGAGTATCCCAGCGCTGAAACCTCGGACTCCTAAGGAGGGGGCAAAGAGAAGCTGCTGACGAATCAGGGAAAAAGAAGGGTTTTGAGGGACTTCCTGAATCGTAGGAGGTTTGGTTCAGCTCGGGGGGAGCGCGTTCCATTTTTTAGCTGTGTTGACTGAGAAGCGGCGGCCACCTATGCGGGCCTTCTTCACCCTGGGGACAATGATAAGGTTTCCCTGTTCTGACCGGAGCGCTCTCGTTGGTCTGTATGGAGTGATCCAATTATTCAGAATAGGGGGGCCGGCGTTGTGCAGAACCTTGTGGGCCAGGCAAAGGGCTTTGAAAACGATTCTTTCCCTCACGGGGAGCCAATGAAGTTTCCTCAGAGCTGGTTTGGCTGATGTTCTTGCTGGGGTGTTCGTGAGTAGGCGAGCTGCGGCATTCTGGGTCTTTTGCAGTATTTGGAGAGTGGCTTCCGGTGCTCCGAGGTAAATGGCATTGCTATAGTCCAGCCTGGATAGAACTAAGCCTTGAATCAGCAGAAGACGGGACTGGGATGGTAGTAAAGGGAGCACCTTTCTGTATGATCTAAGTAGGCCATAGCAGATGCCAGCTGTTTTCCTAGCCTGTGTCCTGAAGGTGAGATCTGTCTCCAGCAATACTCCCAGACTCTTAACCTCTGTCTTGGGAGTAGGGGGTTCACCCATACAGGCGGGCCAGAGGATGGAGGGAAGGCTCATAGTTTTCTGACCTAGGAGCAGGATCTCTGTTTTTGACCCGTTTAGTTTGAGGTCTGAGTCACTCATCCATTGATGGACGTTGGAGAGGCAGTCTCGAAGATTGGAGGGCTCTAGCTTGGGGTGGGAGAGTGTCACCACCAGCTGAGTGTCGTCAGCATAGCTGACGATAGTGACTCCGAATGGTGAGACCAGCTCCTCCAGTGGGGCCATATACACGTTGAAAAGCGTGGGGCTCAGTGAAGAGCCCTGAGGCACTCCACACCGGAGGGGGATAGAGGGGGAGCGGCTTTCTCCTTCCCAGACTTGGAAGGAGCGTCGGGAGAGAAAGGATGTGAGCCATTTCAACGCGCTGTCTTTCACGCCGATGTTATCCAGGCGCTGGGCTAGGACCTGGTGGCTGACAGTGTCGAATGCCGCGCTTAGGTCTAGGAGGACCACTGCCACTGATCCTCCAGTGTCGATGATTTCTCTTGCCCTCTCTACGGCAGCAAGGAGGGCGGTGTCAGTGCCCTGGCCTGGTCTAAAGCCTGTCTGGGAGTTTTTAAGGAGATGGTTTGCTTCTAGGAAGTGAGATAGCTTTTTATTTGCAAGCTTCTCCGCGACCTTACCTATCCAAGGGAGGAGCGAGATGGGTCTGTAGTTGGATAGGTCCGCGGGGTCTAGCGAAGGCTTCTTAAGTAGTCCTTTGACGACAGCCTCCTTCCAGCTTTGTGGGACTTCTCCTTGGACAAGCGAGGTGTTAATAAGGACAGTAAGTTTAGCTATGATGGTCTGAGTGATGTCTTTAGCGAACCGTATGGGAACTGAGTCACTGGGGGCGCCACTCTTAGTAGTTGCTAGAGTTGCTGCCACTTCCTCTTCGGTGACTGGTCCGAATGACGCTAAATGAGGTGAATCGGGTTTATCAGGGGAGTTCCCTAACGAAGGGGGTGAATCCTTGGCTTTTTCTGAGGTGGCAGAATTGGTAGCAGGAAGGGAGGAAAGGATTTTTTTGATCTTATCGTCGAAAAAATTGGCCAGGTTGACACATTTTTCTACGGCTGCTTTGGGGTCCATGGGTATCTGCGGGGGGGCTGGAACATGGAGGAGCTCTTTGAGGATAGAGAAAGTCTCTTTGGCTGAGCAAGAGGAGTTCTTTATTTTTTCCTCATAGAAAGAGCTTTTTGCGTTATGGAGGGCTTGTTTATAAGCTTTCATGGCTGTTTGATAAGCGTTTTTCTCCATCGCTGATTTGTTTTTTCTCCATGTACGTTCTGTCTTTTTGCACTCCTTCCTTAACATGTTCAGGGGCGGAGTGTACCAAGGAGCATGGTTGATCCTTTTTACATGCTTAAGGGAGCTGGTTAGTGGGACAAGGCTGTCTAGGGGGTTGGTGAGCCAGCTGTTGAATTCTCAATCGGCGGTGTTAGGGTCGGTTGAGAGGGGGCCAGCGGATTCCCGTAGCTTCGCTTCCCATTCTTCTGGTATTAACTTGTGCCATCGTCTAGTTTGTATCCTAGTTTTCTGTTTGGGAACAGGGGTGGACTGGAGGGACCAGTACATAGGGACCAGTAAATGGCCAGTCCATGGGAGAGGAGTGGGGTCTTGGGTTTGGAGGTTCCTAATGTTGGTGAAGACTTGGTCTAGGAGCTGTCCTTTCTCGTGGGTGGCTTTAGAATTCAGAATCAGGAGGTCAGCTGACATAAGGTCTGCTAGTAGGTTGGCGGCAGTGTTATCCGCCGGGTCTAGGAAGTGTAGGTTCAGGTCCCCTAAGAGGAGGAAGTTGGGGGTTGATATTGTTTTTAGAAGGATGTGGTCCATCAGGGTGCTTGAAAAATCTCCTAGCGAGCCTGGTGGTCGGTATACCAGCAGTCCCGATATTGAAGTGGTTGGGGAGATCTGGAGGGTGAAATTACAGTTTTCACAGTCCTTGACCGTGCCGCCGTCGATTCTACAGCTGAGATGATCTTTATAGAGCATGGCGAGCCCGCCACCTCTTCCGACCGGTCTGTTCAGGCAGCAGATTTGGTAGACGGGGGGTTGCATTGACCAAGTCAAAGTCGTTGTTGGGGGTCAGCCATGTTTCGGTCAGAAACAGGGCGTCTAGCGAGAGGGTTTGGGTGAGGAGGTTTATCTTGTGGGAGTGTTTTACCAGGGACCTGCAGTTCAGGAGGCCGAGTCGAAGCGTTTGGCTGAGTTCCGTGGCTTCAGGGGGGTCACAGAGGGTGCATCCTGTGAACGGGGTATCATCCTTAAGGATGAATTCACACTGAGGATGTTTTTTAGTGTTCCAGATTCGGAGTGTATCCGAGGTGTAGGATATGCGATTCTGTGAGTTGGGCATAGTGTCTGGGCCTGAGGCCATCTGGGCCCGGACGGGCCCAGACGGGCTTGCCTTTGGCGCGCATTCGGCGCGCTGACGGCGCGTCCGCTGCGCCCGTCCGCTGCGCGTCCGGTAAATGCACATCTTTTATGGGAAGGAAAAGGGGCGGGTGGGCGTGGCCTAGGAGTAGGCGTGGCCTCTCTCCCTCGCCGTCAATGGCGGCAAAATTGTTTGTTTCCAATTACTATGTTGCAGCGAAGGGATCGCTGTTTCGGCGTTTCTAGCGCCCGCTCCAGTGGTGGCAGACGGGTGAGTGAGCTTAAAATACAGTTATTTAGCAAAATTGTGACACAGAATACAATTTTAAAAATTAGGTGGTCTCCCGGCTTCCGCCTCAGGAGATGACGAGGTTCTGGCTTCGTGGCGCTGAAGGCAGCGTTTTATACTCTAGTCGGCGGGTGGGCGTGGCCCTGGAGTAGGCGTGGCCTCTCTCCCTCGCCGTCAATGGCGGCAAAATTGTTTGTTTCCAATTACTATGTTGCAGCGAAGGGATCGCTGTTTCGGCGTTTCTAGCGCCCGCTCCAGTGGTGGCAGACGGGTGAGTGAGCTTAAAATACAGTTATTTAGCAAAATTGTGACACAGAATACAATTTTAAAAATTAGGTGGTCTCCCGGCTTCCACTTGATACGTTTGAGATTAATTGTGTTGCTATCGAAGCCTTGGTCAGCTGCCGCATTATGTTGGTTCATCCTGATGTTGAGGGTGAGCCCTTAAGCGGGTAGTCGCTGTCCATTTGTTTGCCAAAGCCAAATGAGGTGATTTGATTCAGTAAAGAAAGACTAACAAATTTGTGGTCTATCAAGGAGGCCCCAGTGCTGGTCAGGTGTAAAAAGCCAGGTGGTTTTTTGGGGTGAAATCGACCATGAAGGGCTTTTAATCCAATGTGTTACAGATTTCCTTGGAGGATCCATCCTCTTGGGTCATCTTTGCCCCAGCTGGGGCAGTCCTGCATTGGTATAGCCCAATTGCCTTCTTGTAACTGCATTATCTTGTTTACAGGAAGATCAGTCATTAGCCACATATTAAAATGTCCTGAAATTGTGATGACTGTGCCAGGGTTTTCTGATCTGAGGTTTAGAACCATGGTGGTCAGCTTCTTGGCAATGGCTGTCCTTGTACCTGAACTTGGATGGAAATAAACATTTATCATCGTTAGGCTCTTTGACTGGCCATTGTCAGTTCCGAGCGAGGTACCTACGACTTGCATCCCTGAGGTGGCGCTTGCTTGTTCCCAAAGGGGAATTGAGCTATTAGCCAATACGTAGATTGTAAGGCCTCCACTGCTGTGGCTGAAATTCCGATGTTTAGATGCAGGTATGTGATGGTTTATGTATCCTTCTAGTTGATATGCCATCTGTAACCATGTCTCTTGTATTACGACGATTTCGAAGGAGCGTAAGTAAGATGTGGTGACCTGATCCCCCAGTTTGTTAGCCAGGCCATTGATGTTTCAGGAGTGTATCTTGAGTGGGCTTTCCCAGTGTACATTGTGGAGGCTGCTTTGTCACCTGAGCAGTTGGGTTGAGTTCAGGGTCCCAGACAGTGATGCTCAGTTTTCTGCTCCTTCAGGGCCTGCGGTTTGAATTTTGTGGCCACCCTTTATGTTCCTTGATTGGTAAACTAGGGTTTTGCTTAAAGGGCCTCTGAGGACATAGTAAACCAATATTGATTGAGCTGTTAGACTGACTGCATTCAACGAGCTGTCAAGGATGTGTGGGTAACCTGGTTCCTTGCCGGGAGTGATGGAGATTGCCCATTGCTTGAAAATTTCCGTGTGTCTCAGGATTTTAAAAGCTAGCTCCATGGATCACCAGGTGACCTTGGTTGTTTGTTTTGCTGACCCTGCCCAGGTGCGATGAACTCAACAGATGCAATCTCGTGCAATATGACTTCTTCAAGCAAGCCCATGGCTTGGGTTAGCTTGAGGATGCTTCTACGGTTTAGGATATCAAATGTACCTTTGGACTTTTATTCCAGGTAGAATAGCGTCTAGGCATTTAGTGCTTATGGATGCCTTATCTCTAGGTGACCATCTTAAAGTCTTACAGGCATTTTGTTGGCTCGAATTCGAGGAGTATAGCAGTTAGATTGGGTTCACTCAGTGAGGGTGGCCCAGGCCAATTAGAGGCTGCTCCTACTGGGCCGAGGGAGGAACCCGTCATGCCCAGAGTTAAGGTGGTCCAATTGCTGGAATCCAGATCAGGATTTTCAGGTTTAAAGCGCAAGTTGATTATGCTTCTGGTCTCTTTTTGCCTCATTAAGACTGTGTCTGTGATGTTTTGCATGGCGCTTGCTTGTTCTGGTCCCTCGGTGTGAACTACTTGGTGCCTAGTGGCTCTGTTCTTGCTGGCTGGTGGGACGGTCAGCCAAGTGTTACTGCCCCGTGCCACTTGACTCTGGGCTTGAGTAGCAATATCAAGCCTTAGAGTTTTAGCGTGGTTCGCAGAGGGGCCTAATTGCTGTTGTAGCTGAGTCTGTTACAGCTGCCATGGCCCTTGCTTCAGTGGTTGCCTATGATGATCTTTTGCTTTGCTGCAAGTTCTGGGGTTAGGATTGGGTCATCCGTCGTTCCTTCTGGGCCACTCAACTGGGTTAAGTCCTTGTTTTGGATGGTGTCTTCACTTTTCCATGTTTTGAATTGGTTGTAGAGCGCCAACTTGTGCTTTGTGGTTCAGGTTTTGTTGAGGCCCTTTCTCCTTTTTGCTTGTTTGCCTTTGGGGTCTGTTTATTCAGCATACCGTGTCATATTTTGACTTGGTGGGCTTGGCCCAAAGGCTTTTGGTCGCGATGATCGCACCCGAGCAGCTACTATCCACACTGCAGTCCATTGTAGCTGGGAACTGCAGCGAGTCTGCTTCAGCAGCCCCTTCCGTCCTGTCTATTGGCCCATCTTGGAGTTTTTTTGTTAAATTATCGCCTCCATCCAAAGTCTACCTCTTGGGTTTGGGGGCTTTTAGTTGGTTATTTCTTTCAGCTCTCCCACTAGCTTTGCCATCATCTCCGGGAGCGCACTTAGTTTGCCTAGGACTGGCGAGCAGTTGCAAGCCTGGCGAGGATGATCGACGTCTGTCTGGGCCCATTTTATCAGGTTGTTCAGGTTTGTGATCTTTTTATTGATGCTGGTGACGTACAAGGCTAGAGTATTTAAGAGCCTTATCTATATGTCCATTTTGTTGGCTTGGAAGGATATTGCATCCACGACCTCTGTAGGATGCCTAGGGCTGTGGACCTTGCAGACTCTTGCTGGGTCTTGCCTTCTTCATTTGGGGTGGCGAGGAGCTTGTGTTGTTGGGGGCTTCTTTTCCATAAGATGACAGCATAATTTCCCATTCCTTAGCTCGAAGGTAGGATAGATCCTTTGCGAGGTGATTAGAATCTTCCTCGTAGGGACACAGTTGAGGTCAGCCATTTTCATATGGTATTCTGCTTTCTAGCTTTTTTCAGGGTATACCTGAGCAGCGATTGTTGCTCTATTTGTTACACTGGTTGATCGGTTGTCAGGGGAGAAGAACTTTCCTTCTCACCCTGGGCCATCCGTTTCCTATCTTCTTCTTCCTCCTCTAGCCTGAAAATTAGTTGGGATAAATTGTCTCTGCCCAGTGAAGAGTCAAATAGATCCACTTCCGGTGATACTTTGGGAGTTACATTGCTGACCAATGTGTTGGTTTTTTCTCTTTCTTTTTGCGCTAGTCCTGCTTTGCACCAAGGTTTGGTGCAGAAGGTGGCAGTTGGGCCTCCCAAACTGCCCAATGTGAGGAGGGGTGTAGACGCCCCTTCCTTTTGGAGCAACCCCCTGGTTGGCTTGTGGGGCCCAGAAGCTTCTCTTGTTCCAGGCTGTATTTCAAGGTGAGGGGGTAATGGATTGAAATTTGTGTCCCCTTTACTGACAGTCACTATCGAGCTCAGGGGGATGGGCAGGCACCTGATGCTCGAGTTGCTAGAGTAAATAGCAAAGCCTGCATTTTTAAGGTAAGCGATTTTGGATGTGATTTTTAGCTGGGAGAGGGTAGTGTTGGATCATGAAAGATTAGTTGCAGAATTATGTAGGGTTGAGTTGGTCAGCAGGCCGCTCGGTGGTGTGGTTGGTGTTAGTTCAACTATCTGATCAGGTACCTCAATGGGTTCCAATCGATCTGCCCTCCGCTTCCATTTCTTGACTGGCACCACTGGGCCCCTTGGTTTTCCAGAGCACATGGTTTAGCTGGTTTAGCTGGAGCTTCTATACGTTTTACCACCGGAGGGTGAGAGCCCCCAAGCAGTCCCTCCTGTCCCTCTCGGGAGGAATCACAGATTGGCTCCTGGTTTGAAATGGCCTGTTTTTCGTGTTCTTGTCTCTCTTCTGTCCCGCTGCCACTGCCCACTGCCCCTGTGCCCCTTTTGAGTTTGATCCAGATGAGGCTGGTGACCTAATGCCTTCCCTTTGGCAGGTGTGCTGCTGTTTCTGTAGCACTGACACTTATTTGCAGCTTGATACTGGGGCTGCTGTATCCTTTCCCCACCTCTCTGCTTCTCCCTTCCTTTCTATTCTTTGCTGGGGGCAAGATTTTGGAACTGGAGAGCGATTCGGCCTCTGGCATGCTACTCCCCCATGCAGGAGGGGGAGGCAAGGGATGGCCCCGCGACCTAGCTTTTCCGGTCTGCAGGGCTCCAGACTCACCCTCTGCCCAGTAGATAATGGGGATGAGGGCAGTAGGGTACCGAGGTATTGAGGTTGTCAAGTGGCAAGTGCCATTGTTCCTTGTAGCTGGGGGGTAAATGTGAGTGACGATGTTAGTGACAATGTCGAAGTTGCCCTTCTAATTCCCCTTGAAATCCTTTTTGGCCTCTGGAGGTCCTAGGGTTGCATGCCCAATGTTGGATTTGCTGCGCTATACCATGCTGAAAAGGGGCTTTGGGGAGCGATGGTGGTGGGACATGGGCGGTGGTGAGTGGGGCCTCCAAGTGAACCACAGGCTGCACCTGGGACTGATCCGGGCCACCTCTGCAGTCCACCTGGTGCCACTCTGAGTCCGTTGACTAACAGCAGCCGCGCTCAAAGATTCCTTTTTCAGCCCCAAGGCTGCCAGATTTTCTGGCCAGGGGAGAGTACAGGTGGCAGCCTGGGCTGGTTGAGCTGTGGCAGGCTGGGGTGAGACGAAGATGGAGATGCCCGCTGACCTGCACGCTGACACCCCGGTTAGCTTCCCTCCAGTCCCTCACCTCCACTCAGCTAATGGTTCTGGGTCTGGTAAATGTGAGCTATCTTCAGGCATGCCCTGCCTTTCTAGCCCACCGTGCCTCGCCAGGCTCAGGTTTGGGTTCCGGGCACTGAAACCGAAGCAGGGGCCAAAGCCAGGGCTGAAGCTAGAGCGGGGCGGCAGTTCAGCAGTGGCATGGAGGAGAGAAGGAACAGTGGGTTTGCTGGCTGCTGAGAGCCACCCAGCCCGGGCGTGTGGTTGGGGTGTGTCTGATTGCGTCTGCTTCCTCTGTTCGCAACTGCTCTCTATCCAGAGTCACTCTCTTGACCCCAATCTAATCATAGTTTCTCAGTGATCATCAAATACTAAATTCTGCTCTGCTGAGTCATAAAATTCAAAGCAAAAAAAAGTAAACCACATACAGTATTAGTTTCTCAGTCATATGTGCATGAACACTGATGAGGAAGGAGGAGATTCAAATGTTGCTCTGATTTTTGGCTGTTCAATTCTGCATGACTAATATCAGTGTTGAGCTATCAGACAATGTCCTTCTTGAATCGCAGTGTTCGTGATGTTCTTTTTCTATCTTCGGGATCCACTTCATGTACAATGACCTGTTCAAATGTGGCCAGGGGAAGAGTTGAGATGGGTGCAGTGAAATTAGATTTGTGGTGAAAGGTGGTGTCCCCTCTCCTTGTTCGATTCTCTTCTTTACCCTAAAAACATATTTTAATCTAATATTCTTCAAGAGTTCTGTTAATTCTTGTCGTAGTTGAAAACTATTCAATGTATTAGTCGAGACAAAACCAAGTCCCTTATTAAGGATTCTTTCTTGTGGTGCTGTTAGAGTTACATCTGTGAGATTTACGACCAATGTCATTCCTTGCTCGTTGCTGGGACATAGTCCTGTAACATGTTCCTGGTCACCCACTGGTTTAGGTCCTCCCACTGTACTCTTTGGGAACCTCTGTTTCCCCCTTCCCCTGCCGCTTCCTAAAAAAGGGTTTGGAATTTATGGGTATTGGGGATTTTGGGATCCTGCATTTGTTGTGTAGGTGGGAGCTTTGTGGCCATCCATATCCTTGACCTGGGTATCCTGGGAACAAGGTCGTGTACATGGGGTGCAGTCCCTGATGGAACCCCCTTCGCCTACCACTCCTTCTGGGTTTATATTTATAATCACTGCTGTCACTACTAGAGCTCATGGATGGTGTCCCCTTCTCTTCTACCTCCTTGCGAGCCATTCTTTGTTTCATTTTCATTCAGTTTTTGTTGGACATACTCATCTGTGGTGTATGAATATACTCTCTCCCTCAAGAAATGTTTGAGGCCCTTTTGTTTATCTATTATTTATTTGCAAAGTTTTATATAGCTCTGGCTAGACCCAGAGGTATCAGAGCACTTTACATGAGGATCAGCGAGTTACAGGTTACATAGTTACGTCAACTAAATCAAAGAATCAGGGAGGGAGTAGGCAGGGGAGAGAAGGAAACACAACGGGTAGATGAGGAAAACAATGTGAGATGTCCAGCTGGGTAGGTGACGGCCAAGGGGGTGAACCAAAGCCAAACTCCTCTATAGCTGCATAGGACATCTCCATTGGGCATCATCAAGGTTGCTTGGGCTCTGTGGTAAGAGCAAACAGTTATAGTATCCGCTCAGCGGGCATCGTCATAGTTCCATCGAAAGCAACAGTCCCGATGTTACTGGGAAGTGCTGTCCGCCTTGTCCTCCAGCTCGCCCCCAGGTTAAGAGTGGTAAGAGGAGAATTGGAAGGCGCAGTTCCAAAGTCTGCAGAGTGGGACAACCCATTGTTCTTGCCTTTAACCCTCTTGGTGGGCGTGAAACTGAAGAGGAGTTGTGCATAGAAACCTGATCCTCATCACAGCACTCCCTTGTTCGGGTGCTTGTTTCTTCTCTGTGGGTGAGAAGTAGTTTGATACCTTGGCTGTGGAATTTTTGGTGGCATATGTGCAGTCTCCCACATCTACCAGAGGCTCCCTGCACATCGGGGTTGGCCAGCCCAGGTTTTCTTGCCTTAATGCGCTTCTCTATAAACTTCTCCGGAGTAAGTCTGTGGTTCTTCTCACCAGTGTGAGAGTTGTAGTTCATCGTGGTAAAAGACCACTGTGACAGCCATCTCGGAGTCAGGCAAGAGAATTCTGCCCCTGGTGATCTATTAGGCCAGTCCGCCAGCCACCATATTGCTAAACTCACAAGTGGGCAAAGTGATCACCCAGCCCAAGGATCGCACCAATATTAAGGACAGTATGCGGTCATTGTGATTTTGTCCTCTTTCTCAGTATGATGCAGTGTCTCTTAACAGAAGCTCTGGGCCTTTACTATGTCTCAGTAATGCTTTCCAGATGCCATCTTGGAGTCAGGCAAATGCTATCTGTAGTTGGTTACTGCATCGCCTTCCTTGCTTGTAATTTTTAAATGATAGGGTTTCCGCTTGACTCCCTCATGCCCCAGTCACATCGACATGCTACCTGCGCAGCCTCTCTGAGCCCCCTTTGCCACCAGGTCGCCTTCATATGGACTCCATCTTAGGGTCAGGAAGGCTTCCTTCACTCCTGTGGGCTCTGTTGAGTTATGCCCCGGTGTCAGCAAGTCTAAGTGTGGGGGATGACATCCATGCTTCTTTGAGGCTCACTCCTCCGGCCCTTGTCAATCTCAAGTGCCTCAGAAGGGACAGACGGGATGTTTAGCAGCTTGCGGGGCGTCCGCAACACTCAGAGTTCCTGCTGCCGCTTATGCACAGTATCGCCAGGTAGAGGCCCCCCTCCAGGCTCGCCTCCAGCATTGTTTCTTGCCTCCACAAGGCACTTCAGTGATCCGCCGTTCCACCAGACGCGTTAATGGGCCCTCCGGATCACTCCCGCCATTTTCTTTTCAATTACGCCCTCGCCGGTGCCATCTTGAATCCGCGGCGGCCTCCGGTCGGGAACCTGGATCACGGAAATTCCCACTACTGCGGCATCTCCTCTGCAGCGCCGACGGCTCCGCTGCCTCCCTTGATAGTTCTGGACTAATGCAGGTATTTTGTAGGTTGCTAGTGCAATGGGCCTGCTCTCCATTTGGTATGGGCCTCCAGGCCGGCCATCTTGCCTCCTCCACCAACATAAGTTTTGTAACTTATTTATCCTAGTTTGCATTAAATAGTCTTTTTATTCACCTAATTCACAGTTAATTTCCTCGAGTTTCCTCCAGTGTCAAAGTGTCCATCTGATGCGGCTATTTTCTCACCCAGGTAGGCAAGGGTGCCCTTTCTATGGAATGCAGATGGTCTTGAAGATGATAGAGGCTTGGAAGGTTAGTTAGTGTATTCCTTCAAGGTTGGGATTATGGTCAAAGTTTGTCATGCCTTTGAAGAGTTGCACAATCATTCTTGGCAACCTGAAGGTGTTATGTGGTGTCAGGGCATTGGTAGACTAAAACTTTGCTTTAGTTCAGGTGCAGAGAACTAAGGGCCCGATTAGGATAGTGGTCTGTCGGACCACTGACAACTATTGCAGTGGTCATGAGTCCGCCAGACAAATATGCAGACTTCTGACTGCCGCATTTCTATTGGAATCGCAACAGTGGCATGCTTCAGCCGTGGCAAAGTAGCGCAGCACATCTCACCGCCATGCAACACCTCCAGCAGATCCATGCACAGTGTGCCAGGTACCATTCAGTGCATGGCACACAATGCAGGGAGGTGAGTGGGGGCACTATATTAGCTTTCCAATGCCACTTCTCAGTGGCCTATGATGGAAGGGGGACCTGTTTGGCGCCCCCAGTATCCCCTTATTTGACAACAGTTTCATGGCAGTGTTCCCGCCATGATACTGCTGTCAGAAAGTGATATCCAAATCCAGACACTGGTGCCTGTGTTGGCACTGCCACCATTATCAAACGCTGCTTCAACCACCACCCTATCAGGATCTCGGATCCTGAGGGAGGCAGATGTCTGTCGTCCAACAGATGTGGGTTGATAACAATAATAATAAGGAGCATTTATAAAGTGCATGGCTACCTCCGATGAGGTGTCCTGGTGCTAGCGCGGAAGACAGCAGAGTACAAGAACCCAAGCAGCTATTCCCTTTGCTTAAAGAGCCAGGTTTTCAGCTCCTTTCTGAAATCCTGCTCTGAAGTCAGCATGCAAGTGGGGAAGCAAGTCATTCCACAGTTTGGCAGTCCACACCGAGAAAGACCTACCCACCTGCCTGGTTTTGGAGCAGCAGGGGACAGTAAGGTAGCATCAGAGGTTGGATCTCAAGGTACGCTCTTGGCGGTGCAGGCAAAGTCTCTTCCTCAGGTAGCCAGGGCCCCTGCCCTGGTAAGCACGAAACGCAATTGTCTGGTCCTTATATGCAATCCTCCTGGCTACTGGGAGCCACTAAGTTGTTTGAGGTGCTGGAGATGTGGTGGTGCAGCGGAACCTTAAGGATTAGCCTAGCTGCTGCGTTCTGCACCATTTTCAGCCTCTTGATCAAAAACCCAGGCAAGCCCAGATAGAGAACATTTGTGTAGTTGAGTTGAGAGGTCACGAGGGCATGAACCGTGGTTCTTCAGCTTTCTTCCAGCAGGAAGTCCAGGAATTTTCTGATGGTTCTCATCTTTCCGAAGCAGGCAGCCAAAGCTTGCTGGACTTGAGCAGAAAGGGCCAGGTCCTTGTCCCATCTTTGACCCATTCCTTGGGCACTAGTGGGGAGTCAAGTTCCCCAGGCCACCATAGGCCTGCTGGTGGTGGGAGGCTTGATTAAAGATTAAGACCTCCGTCTTATCGGCATTTCATTTTAGGTAGTTTCCGTTCATCTAGCCTGCTGTGTATTTAAAAAAATCTTTGAAATAATCAAAAGCTGCAGCAGAGTGAGCTTTAAAGGAAAACACCAGCAGGTTGTCATCTGCAAAGGAGATCATCTTGACCTCTCTCGTAACAATAAGAGCTGCCAGTGGAGTCATGTTGATATTAGAATCAACAGGCTTAAGGCCGAGCCTTGGAGCACTACGCATCTGAGGGTTTTCACTGAGGAGATGTAGGGGCGGAGAAGCACTTGTTGGCCAAGGCCATAGAGATAGGAGGCAATCCATTCCAGCGCCATCCTCTGAACTCCTACCTGCTTAAGTCTTTCTAGTAGGATCCCGTGCAACACAGTATCAAACTCTGTTGAAAGGTCGAGTAGCACCTGCATGGCCAATGAGCCACCATCCGAAGACAGACGGATGAAGTCTGCTACTTCCAGCAGTGCTGTTTCTGTGCTGTACCCTGTGCGGAACCATACAAGATAATGGTTTGACCCTGTGTCCCGCAGAACTTGGGTGTTGATAATATAATCTACAGTTGGTTCTGTTGGGTGGCACAATTGCTTAGCTTAAAGTCATTAATACAATATGACAGATATGTCAATTTCAAATTCAAGAAGCAAACACATTTTAATGAAACATAATAAATAATAGAACACAGTAAGAACACTTTTTATCATTAGTTTGGTATCAGTGTCTTTACTCTTTTTTTTATTTAAAAAAAAAAAAAAATTGTGTATGGCTGTCACATAAACAATTTTATATCAGCAAGTTGAAGGAGGAACCAGTGTTTGCATTCATGAGAGCTAGGAATATGAAGGCCCATGTGGTCAGATCCTACCTGAAAGCACAAAGAACACCAGATATCAGGCAACAACTGAATTTACCACCACTAATTGGCCACTTTAAGTGCAGCAGATGCAAAGCGTGCAAGCTCACTGTGGTAGGCACCACATTCACACACCATGGTAATACAGACTCCTTACCACAACATCCAAACTGTAACAGTTCAAACGAAATCTACGCTGTAAAATGCCGTTGTGATACATTGTAGGTAGTCCAGATGACTCAAAAAGTTGAGACTTAAATCCTGCAACATTGTAGCAGAATCCGATGTGAAGTGCAGGGAGCTCCCTTAGTGGAACACTTTTCCGACACAGGTCACTCTGCAGAGAATTTACAGTGGTGGGTGGTAGAAAAGGTCTGTCAACACCCAAGAGGTGGAAACATTGCGCTACCCTAAATCTCAAGGAGTGCAGATGGATGCACATTCTGAACACTGTCAACCAGGGCCTCAATGAACTCGAGGAGACCTACAGACAGATGGACCAGCTTGACTTTATCCGAACGATATCAGTCCACTGTGCAAACGAGTTCATCAATGTTTTTATTATATAAACTGACTCCTGGGGTAGGGACTACACGCCATTCTCAAACACACCCCTTTGCTTTGTTCTATTGTCCGTATTTCCATATGTAATATGGGCATCACTCATACAATTATTGTATCTTAAACAATATATGTACTTGTACTTAATGAATATGCATATTTCAAATATTCTAGAATATTGTACATATTTCAATCACTTGATAAACAGTCTTATGCTTTATTAGCAAAATGTCAACTCACTATTATCAACTGGATTTAGTTGCATTCATCAAATATGCATTTTTAAGCATCGTAAGATCTATTGCACTTCATTGAAATGTCTCATCGGTTGTTCAGTAGCCTCATGTTTCAATATAAGGCTTAATTCTGTATGCAACATAAACATCCAAGTGATTTGGTAAATGTCTGATTTGTTAGACATTTTACAATCTGATGAGCTCCTTATCACTACCTGCGTAAAATCACTTAGCAATGCTGTACTCTGTGAATATCATTAGATAAAATGCATTCTACACAAAACGGCTAGCGGACTGACAATAAGTCTTTTCCATAATTACTTGGCACTATCACATACGTGACTGTACCATCGAGGAGTGGCTTTTTGTTTACATTAACACCAGTGTAGCTCTCCATTAACTCCTGTTAAGAACCATTTTGGCTCGGTAGCATTTTTGAGAAACTCATACTGAGCTGCTGCACCTCGGCGTGCACGCCAGACGCCGTCCATTCCAAACAGCTGACGTGAGCCTGACACGTGGGCGCGCCAAGCTGTCATCTGACGTATAGCGGTACCGCCGGCCGCGCACGTCAGCGGCTAGTAGCTCTCAGCATTCACTGCAGCCCTCAAGGTAAGAGAAAGAAGTGTGCTATGGTGCTCGTCTTCCCGGTGCCTCACAGCTATCAATTACAGCTCTTTTACTAAAGTATTCCCCGTCTAACTATCACCTCACAGATTCCGAACCTCTGTTGGATTTATGAACAGGCGATTGATTCTAAATAATTTCATCACCTCTCCTGAAAGGTAATACACAAACTATTCTGTGTGGCTCTGTCCATGACGTTGTGTAGCAACCATGTTCCAAACCACTTCTCGGTTTTGGGTTCCCTTTCGGACCACTTTATCTTTATGAATGAAAAGAATAGATTGTTTGGAAGTGGGAAGTGGTCCAGGGGACCACTGGCAACTCTTAATCAAATCTTTTTAAATAACTTTTTTGAAAAACAAATGTAGACCTTTTTCTCTTAAATGTGATCACAGACATGGTAGGGATTATCTATGTGCTGGCATTAAGTCAGAGTGAGTCTCATTTTAGGACCAACCTCATGAACAATAATGAGGTAGGTCAAATTGACACCCACTCCGAATGTGGATTTTGCGAACTGACTCATTGTTACATAGGACAGCTTGCACATTCAGGCTTTATTTGCAAAGTCAGTGTGCAATCTGCAACAGCTTTTTTTCAAATGAAAGGTTAGTACATCTGGCCCAATTTTGTTAAACCTTCTGAATTAATTGCAAACTGACCTTGAAATGAATAAGAAGTATTACTTTATTTGGACTATTTTGGACCATTTTAATTCTTGATTGCTTTTTATAATTTTGCCACATTAATTTGACATCATTTCATTATTTATATTTATGTTCCCCAGTGTGCTTTGAAATATTTAATTAAATGTTCTTTTCTAATTTGGATTGGACCCTTTGCATTCTTCAGGTGTTTGCTGTTTTATTTTTTGACCAGTTGTTGCACACAACTATTAGCACATTCTGGCCCATATTTCCTCAACTTTGACATGACACAACGTAGTAGGCGAAGTGTCACAGGGAGAAAACAGAAATGTGCCATATCAACCAGGATATGATGCAGTTATACCCCTTTGGTAGTACTGGTGCACTTTTTGCCCCCTAGCACCAATTCAGGCACCCTTGCGCTATGCCACAAGTGTGCCTGCATTGTGTTCAGAACCATTTTTGTGCAGGAAGGTATACTTTCTTGAGCTATTCTTAAAGGCAAAATGCAGCACACATGCATAGATGAAGTACAAGGAGAAATAAATGTAGGTGCGTCATTCTGGTGCAAACCCATGTTTACTAACATCAGTAAATATGGATTTGTTCTAGAATACATGGAAGAATGCACGGGAACTCAGTGCTCCACACATGTCACACTTCCTAGACACAGGGTAGCACAAGGCAACACTTTTTGCAAAACAAAAAAGATAACTTTTTGTTTTACAAAGCCACACAAATATTTCTTTGCGTAGCTTAGTAAATACCAAAATAGACTTTGCATTAGGGCTGTGTCAAAAGTGATGCAAAAGGTAATTTCGTACTTTAATGTGAAAGCTTTGCTCCATGCCAAGTTTTATTTTTAAAAACATGACAATTACACATAATCAGACTTTTTTTTTTAAAAGACACAGCTACAGAAACTAAAACAAATGTGTTAATTATGGGTCATATAAAACACATCTAAGATTAACAAGACAATAGCATTTCCATAGCTTTGTTGTCAAAGATCCACTCAATAGATAACAGCATCCTTACAGGGTGAAACTCTGGCTGCATTACATGGATATGGAATCCAGTGTCTTCTATTAACAAAGGCAGGCATAAGCAGACTGTGTGAAAGTGGTTCGACTCCATGACCACACAATTTGCAGGAGCCACAGTTTACCACCATGTTTGCAATATTTTTTAAATCCTATTAACTGCAGCTGCATGACTTCATATGGAGAAAACTCTCATTAATAAGTGATGATAAACAGTGGTGTAATACGAAAGTATGGGTACCCCCCAGCAGACTGTGGTGAGGGACCCCTGAGACTCCCATACCTCACAAAACTTCATAGGACCTAGACTGAATTGGGGGGCATCTGAAGGGTGGGCCTGCCTGTGCACAAGAGCTGAAGGACCATGTGTTATGTCGCTGATGCTAAAGTTTCGTAGATGTGAGTCTGATTAAGGTGTGCAGCTTAATATTTCTGGACAAAAGTCCGAATGCATTATTTTGCATAAAAGTCTGACTGGATAGCATGTACTTTACCCTATTTTTAAGGGTTTTCAAAACTAGTGTAAGCAGTGATTCACTTCCCCAGACAAACCTGTTTTCCTCACTGTCTTGGCTAAACATCTAGACCATGCAATTTGTGGTCGTTTTTTGCTTGCCAACATGTCTTACCATACCGGGTTCTTCAGGTAGCCCTACAAACCGTTCCTTACTCTAAAACAATTATTAAAAAATGCACCTCACATTCCACTACATGGTTAAAAGCACTAAATTCGAATTGCTCCTGATCCTGGATAGTTGAACACAGAAGCCCATATATAGATCTCAATACATTGCCTTGCACCAATGCCTATATATGGCTTTGTCAGTGGTCAATCTGTTCTTCACCCTGCATTTTCTTAATAATGTTGCTTGTCTTCTCTTCATAGAGTTAAGCTTGGCAATTACAATTTTACAGATTATGAGATCTTTTTCCATGAATGAAGTATTCCTCTATAGCACACAGCTACTCAAAAGAGTGTCCCGACACTTAAAGCCACGAGAGATGGAAGGAAGCAAGAACCAAAGCAAGAATGCCAGGAGTTATAACATCGCTGAACTTTGGATAGGAATGTTTTCTGCTCTTTCTTAAATTTTACTTTCTTCATAATAGACCTTAAATGTCCAGGCAACTGGTTGCCGATACCAGCTGCTTCGACAGTAAAAGAGGAGCCTCCTCTATGTTGCCTTTTAAAATGGGAAACCACAATTTAGCCAGCATTACTAGAACATGGAAACTTCTTGGTCTATATTCCTTGATCCTCTCATTGAGGTACATTGGCCCTTTGTTATGGAGAGGTTGGTGCATCAGGGCCACTGCCTTGTACATGATCCATTGTCGAACTGGCAGCCAGTGCAGTCGCCATCGAAATAAGGATACTGATGTGTAATTGGGCATTTTTTGGAGTAGGTGGGCAGTCATGCTCTGCATAACTTGTAACCTCTGGGTCAGATATTACGAGATACCCAGGTGTAGTCCAGCCTAGAAATAATCAGTGTTCTGACCACCATAACTTGTGTGTCATGCAGAAGAAAGTGAAGACAAATCGACAGCAGCCAAAAGATCCAGAAGCAAGATTTCATGACTTCTGACACCTGTGCAACGAACAAACATTGTGATTTAAACATAATAACAAGGTTTCTGGCCACTGCTGTTGGAGGGGGCGCTGGTGGTAGGCTGGTTGGCCATGCTTCTGCCCATCCTGGAAGGGGATTTGACCCAAACAATAAGATTTTAGTTTTGCCCGGGTTGACCTGCAATTTATTGGCCTTCAGCCAATCAAGCAGCTCTACTATGCAACAAGCAAATACGTCCTTTGCATTTACAGAAACCCCATCATATGTGAGCAGGAGTTGTGGATCATCCATGCTTGAAATGGCCTTGATGTCAAAGAATTCAACCAAGTATGCCAACAGGGACATGTAATTTTTGAAAATTGTGGGACATAGGGAGGAGCTAGACTCCTCCTTAGTCTTACGGCTTCAACCAAACTACATGCTCTCATCTCCCAAGAAAAGAGCCCTGCAAACTTAGATAAGAGCCATTCACCCCAGTTGTTCTAACGCGTGCAGCAAGATGTTATGATCTAATGTATCAAATGCCGCTGTCAGGTCCAACAGCACCAAAGCAATATTGAGGCAAGTGTACAGGATGGTCTTCATTGATTCTGAATCCTCAAACAATGTTGTCTCTTTGCTGTGGCGACCTCGAAATCCTGTCTGGGACAGATGGAACAATTTGTTTCTCAGTCAGAAAGGTGGTAAGTCGTTGGTTGACCAACCTTTCCAAAAACTTCGATGCTCCTGGAAGCTGAGAGACTGGTCTAACGTTAGCCAGATATTCATGGTCAGCATTAGCCTTTTACAGCAAAGGAATCACCTTAGCTCTCTTCCAATCATCTGACAGGACACCTGAATGGAGGAAGGACCGATATATCAGTGTAACAATATCTGACTTGGACTTCAGGATATGAGGAGGTTTGGGATCAGTTCGGAACCCTGATTTGCATTCAGCAAATGCGGCTGTCACTTCCTCCAAATACAGAACATGAAAAACCATCAGTCTCGAATGTGCTTTTGCACTGGTTAGGTCTCCGACCCCTGGGTCCCAAGTTGAATTGTTCAACCCCACTAGATTAGACTGAATTTTGAGGATTTTCTCCTCAAAGTAATGACTAAGTTGAGCACATAGAGCCTGACTGGCCTCTCGCCGGGGGGCACAAAGTTTTAGCGTCTGTGAAATTGGCGACAATTTTGAAAAGGTCCTTCCTGTCATTGTCAGCCTTGTTGATACATTGAGTGTAAAAGGTGCTATGGGCCCCCTTAAGGTTCTTATGATATTCTTTCAGGACCATTCTGTAGCATAATTTGCGCCATATTCTCAATGAAGTGGCGAAGAGAGGCATTAGCCTTCTTTGCTTAGCGCCTCTCTCCGCCACTTCAGAAACGCGAGGCTGCACCCTTTTCTCAAGGATATGGCGCTAAGTTTCACAACTTAGCGCCAACGCAGACACCTTTGCACCAGAGTGAAAGGGTGTCTGCAAGCAGGGAGGTTTATTCCAAACAAACCTAAAATGCCAGTTTGTAACTTACATGTGTACTGCTTCATGCAGCACACATGTAAGTTACAAAACAGCATTTTTAATGAAGGTTTGTTTATGTACAGGAAGGGATACCTTCCTGTACATAAACAAACAATGGCATTTTGTTTTTTACATGTGTGCTGCACAAGGCAGTATTCTACAGTATATGAACTACTTACTAATAATCAAAGGAGTTATATGTCAGTTAAGAAAATGTGCAGTGAAAGCCCATGCTATTCCAGAGGTGCAAATATAATAGCTAAAAAAGAACGCAAGAACGGATTGCTGAGTTCTTGACATCCATCCATTCACACATAACAAAACAAGGGTTCCCTGCGGGAGAAGTCAGAAGCCTAGACACCCGGGGCTGAATATTTCACAGTCAAATCATATGAATTTTGACAATTCAATCTAGCAACAATAAAGATAGTAATGCAGGTGCCCCAGAACATATTCACAGCATTTTCAAGGCTGGATGCGCGGATCTTTTGGCAGCGGTTTCTCACCCAAGGACTCCATTTTATTCACACACCCATCTATCGGTTTGTCCTGTCCTCTATGAGGATGGGCTGGTAGGTGGCATTTGTTTGTCATTGGCATTATAGATTTTAAAACTGTTGGCGAGGAAAATACATTTAAAAATGTAATGACATGAGAAGCCCGATTATAACACTTTCTGAGAGAAATTAATAACGTGCACAAACTACACGTTTTTAGAAAACAATGATGAATCTTAGTCACTGCATCATAAAAAAAGTGTAATCTAAATAATGCTATTTCTATAAATAAGATAGGCTGTGATTTATTAATCAACAAGGTACTATATTTTATTAACATGTAGTAGAAATATGCAAAATGGTGATTTCTCACTTTATGGGATTTACTACTAATCATTCTCTATTATCATTTACGTGTGAATAATTAATGAGACCTTATAAAATATTATGTTTAAATCTGATTATGATGATGAATTTGCGAAAATCTACTATTTATGTGTGTAAACGTGTTGGACCTGCGATGGGCAAGCCCAGCACAAAGGGGGGTAGCTTGGCTCGAGTGACAAGGCGGTAGAAGGATGTTGTGTTAAGCCGGCTATGACCAAATAATAACTCCCTGCACACCACATAAAAAGAAGGACACCACACCACTGTTATAGAAAAATACGTTTCGTTTATGTAAAAGTTCTCTGGGTTGGAAGAAGTTCAATTAGTTAATCACATTCACCTTTCTTACATGGGTTTGATTAGCTGTGTACTGGTTGCGTAGGAATAAATGGTTGGACTCTAATAAATAAATATACTGGATAAATATCAGGATTCAATACATTTGGAATAAATATCAGCAATGACTGGAATAAATATCAGCAAAACATAACAGTTGCATAGCAAGTTAGATACCGATCGTTCCACATAAATATCTCAGGGTCATACTGGTATCGCTGCCACCAATTAATCACTTTCAGGGTAAACACATTTAGATTGCCATTTAATGCGGAATGCGCGCTCTTACAGTTTTTGAAGTGTTCACGGGTTCGGGCTCTCTGGGCACAAGATACTCGTGATAATCCTTTAGTTGCACTTAAAGCATATTGCGCGTGTATCTGGAAGATAAAGACATACAATGACTGCGGCCTGAGGAGTTTGTGCGCTTCTGTCAACGCAGGCGGGGTCTCCGAAGGCGGCTTCAGTTCATGAGTCCTCAGACCGTCGAACGGGCTGCCGGAGGGGTCAAACTACCTGCGTGCACAGTTCAAAATTGGAGCCGCACCTCAGTCCCGGAACAATGCCGCAACTTCAGGGGAAGAGACGGTCCCACCTCACTTTAGCTGCGCCAGTAAGCGCTCCAGTCAGTATGGCCCTTCTCCCAAGGGCGAAGGGGGGTTCCAGGGGCTCCGCGATCCTCCCTCCGATCTCACTCACGGGGGGGCTCCCGCCCACAACAACAGTCCCCAAGTCACTCGGGCAGGGCAGAGACGGTACTCTCGCCCAAATGAAGGCCAGCCTTTCCCCGCCCCAGCGCAGCACCTCACCTTCTGTCCACGGTCAGCGCTTCGACGGCGATGGGTTCGGAGACGTCCGAACACCCGCCAGGAGGCACTTAAGTTGAAGGGGCCCTGTCAAGGGTCGCAGTCGCGATCTCACCACTGGGGGAGGCGGGGAGGCTCTAACTATGGCCAAAGTCTCTGAGGGGCAATTGGGCACTCGCTGGCCAGGCGCTGAAGGCGAGAGGTCACTGCTCGCGCTTCTGACTGGAACGCCAGTCAGGGTCCACGCCAACAACCTCGGCTGTACTTCTGCCTGCGCTATCAGCTGCCTCAGGGGGGGGGAACAGGGCAGGTGTCAATCTGGTGTCAAGTCCTCTTCTATGTTTCTTCTCTTCTCCACTTTTTCTCATCATGGCCGCCAGGGACTGGGCCTTTTATAGCCAGTGCCCTGGGGTGCCAGCACGAGCCAGAAGGTTCTAGAACCTTCCCTGGCTGTGTCAATGACATGGCCCTTCCAAGGTGTCTTTTTGGTCATTAGGAGCCACCATACTGGCCTTCCTAAGGCAGCAATTTTGTGTACTTGTAACTTCTGAGGGGATTCCTGTCAGGTTTGCAGGTTACACAGAGTGCGCCAAAACCTCCAAAGGGTCAGAGGTCAGAAGGACTCCAATGGGAGTCACTCTCATAGAGGACAATGGTGTCCACCATTTTAGGGTTGACAACCTCAGTGTGTAATGCCACCGGTTCCGTCAGGCGCCTTGTACATAGGTGCCAGGAACTTGGTGAGCAACTGAGCGTCAAGGAGCATCTAGCCCCATGGGACAACACACAAAAAGGTCCTGGTAGACAAATAAAAAGCGACAAATTTTAGGAGGCACGGGGGAACAAAATAAATCATGGTGTGAGGGGACTCTCAGAAGCAGACAGGTCTAACAAAACGTGTGCACCAAATTACAAAAGAAAAGTAGGTGTTACACATTCCTAATGGATGATGCTGTCATTAAACTTTCATAGATTGTATTTCGCACATGTACTAATATTAAGCATTTAGAACAAAACCTTAAAAATGTAATTTAAAATGTATTTACACGTTAGTACATTTTAAAAGCAGATATGCATCATACTGACATGTATCATTTGTAACCACACTAAATGATTTTAAGTGCATCAGAGATATACTAGAATCACAACATCTTTATATTTCTTATGAATGTATTGTTGCAGGGATTCTGCACATACACAAAACTATGCGCAAAACTATTGGACCTTGGTGTATGGGGACTGAGCCTTCCTACCACCTTAGTGCCCACGAGCCCAGGACCGACAACTATAGTGTCTCACTCACAGAGAAGCAAATGATTAGACACCCCAGAACACAACTCTCCCAGATCTCTCAGGAATCGAGGTATCAAGACACACCTTTTCGCTCGCACTCTTGTTATTGTCCACAATAAAGTCTGACAGAGACACAAAAGAGCTTAAAATATTTATTTTAACTCACGTGCTCTAAAATGCAGTATACGTGTCACTACAAGCAGGAGAATGCATAGTACAAATATAGTCAGCATGGCAGTTAGTCCATATATCAAGAAGGGAGATGTCATAATGAAAAGACAATAGAGAAAAGACTGTAGAGCCTAACCTCCCTCCCCTTGCTATGAATAAGTACTATTATATATCAGAAGATCTCTGGGCTTCGTCAGCAGACCCCATACCTTAGCCTATAGCTGATAGATCTACATCGTAGGTGCTGTATAGCTCTTCTCCCTAGAAAGGTCCCTCTCCAAGTATTCCTCCTAATTTGTGTACCCCACTAAAAACCAAAGTACATTATCCAAACAACAGCTGCATTGGTATGTTTTGTCTAAGGGCTAAGGACTGGCCAGAAAAATAACAAGGGGCATTGTTGTTCGACCTTGCACATAATGTCCAGTCAAAATCCCAGGAACATGCAGAGAGCATGCTGCCCCTGCGGCCCCTTCCCCCCAGCATGACCAGCGTGACCAATCCTGCTCCCGCCTCCCAGCTGTCCAGCCCGCCCGACCCCTACTTAATGGGGGACAGGCGAGCAAGACCACTGACTCATTGTCAGTGAAATTGCCCCTCCTCCCTCGCAGCTCCACCATTAAGTGAGGCCTGCCCCTGCACTTGCAATCTCATGTGCTGGTGTTGGAGGCCCTTCTCCACCTGCAGGATCACCTGCGCCTCATCGCTGGTGGTCGAGAAGACCCCTGTTCTCCTCTGCTTCGCTCCGCTCTCCTCTCCATTTTTTTCACCGTTTTTTTGCTTCTCCCTCTGTATTTTTCTGTTCTGCACTTTTTTCTGCCTTTTCTCATTTTTCCACTTTTCCTTATTTCCCTTAGCCTCCCTGGTGGTCCAGTGGACCTCTGTTCTCCTTTGTCTCGCTCCGCTGTCCACCCCGTTTTGCACCCTTTTTCGTTTCTGCACTTTTCTGCTTTCTGTGCTTTTCCTGCTTTTTGCCTTATTTCACTCTTTTTCTCCTTTTCCCCCCTTATTCCTCCTTTCCTGCCTGTTTTTTTTCCCTGCCGCTGTTATCCCCGTGGCCCTTTCCCCCATCACAACCAGCACGACCACTCCTGCTCCCCTCTTCGCCCCCGCCTCCTACTTAATGGCGGGCTGACCAGCCCTCCCCAACCCCTAATTAATGGTTGTCGCACGCAGCGGGCATGCCAAAGGTGCGCCAAAGGCAAACCCGTCTGCGCCCGTCTTTGCCCATCTGCACCCGTTTGCAACCCGACCGCGACCAGCACCAGGAACCCTGGATCTCTGCACTGCCAACGCTACAGCAGCACTCCACGCCCTCAACCCAGGCAGCAACAACAACTGCAAGCTAGCGTCACCAGCTGACACCCACCGACCCTTCAGCTGTCACCACAGCCGGCACACCTGCAGCACCACCAAGACCACACACCCAGAGCCACCCACACGCAAGAACACACCCGAACCGTATACCCTGCAATGCATCCTCCTCAACGTTCGATCCCCCAACAAACACGCCACCGAAATCTGGGACCTCCTCAACAGCACCACCCCGGATGTAGTGTTTCTCACCGAAACATGGACCAACACCTCGTTGGGACCGGACATTGCCATCTCCATCCCCCAAGGATAAAAGATCTCCAGGAAGGACCGCCCCAACCACCCGGGAGGAGGAATCTCCATCATCCACAAATCCACCCTCTGCACACTCCCCGACGAACCCACAGACCTGATGGAACACCTTCACTTCAAGATACTGGCCACCTCCACCACCAACCTCCTAAGAACCCTCATCTACCGACCTCCTGGACCCCGCGGATCATTTGCCGAATCCATCATGGACATCATCTCCGCGCAGGCCATCGCATCCTCCAACTACACCCTGCTGGGAGGCCTCAACTTCCACCTCGACAACCAACTGGACCCCAGCACCACATCCCTCCTGGACAACCTCCACAACATTGGACTCTGCCAGATCATGACCAAACCCACACACTCAGCACGACACACCCTCGACCCCCTCTTCACAGCAAGAAACTCCATAACTTTCAGCCACACCAGCGAACTCCCATGGACCGACGATCGATGCGTCCACTTCACCTTCAGAACACCCACCATCCACAGACACCAGCACCTGCTCCCACGAAGAAATCGGACCTGAATCACTGACGACCAGCTAACCTCATCACTCAGCAACTCCACCTCTACCGTCGTGGAAAACGATGACCCCAACGCCGCTGCCCGAACCCTGCACAGATGGATCACCGACAGCATCAACACCTTAGCCCCCCCTCAAGGAAAACAACAACACCCACGCCAAGAAAGCTAGATGGTTTACCACCGAACTTCAAGAGTCCAGACGCACCTGCTGCCACCTCGATAAGGACTGGAGGAATACCAAATCCACAGAAGACCACAACAACTTCAGAGCAGCCACCATAGTCCACCACCAACTCATCAGAAAACGAGGAAAAAAGCGATCGAAGACAGACTCTCCACCCACGCACACAACAGCAAAGAACTCTTCAACATCATCAAGGAGTTCACCGAACCTACCAGCGAGTCCACCGACATCCCACCCTCACAAGGCCTCTGCGACAAACTCAGCACCTTTTTCCACCACAAAATCAAGAGTATCTACGACAACTTCGATGAAGACAACCAACACACTGAACCCTAACCAACCACCCCGACACCATGAAGCCAACGATCGACAAGTGGACAGCCCTCACCACCGAGGACACACTGAAGATGATGAACTCAATCCACTCTGGGGCCCCCACGGAGCCCTGCCCCACCACATTTTCAACAGAGCCACCGATACCATCACACCCATGATCTGCAACACCATCAACCGCTCCCTGGCAACCGCATCATTCCCCGATGACTGGAAACACACCGAGGTCAACCCCCTCCTCAAGAAACACTCGGCAGACCGCACCGACCTCAAAAACTACAGACCAATCTCCCTGCTCCCCTTCCCGAAAGTCATCGAGAAAGCCAACAACAGCCAACTCGCCACATTCATCGAAGAGCACAACATCCTCCACTCCTCCCAATCTGGCTTCAGAAAAAACCACAGCATTGAAACCGCCCTCCTCACCGCAACAGACGACATCCGCACCCTACTGGACAAAGGAGAAACCGCAGCCCTCATCCTCCTTGACCTCTCAGCGGTGTTCGACACAGTCTCTCACTGCACCCTAATGCACAGACTCCACGACACAGGGATTCAAGACAAGGCCCTCGACTGGATCTGCTGATTCTTCTCCGGCATAACGCAGTGGGTCAGACTCCCCCCTTTCCTCTCAGACCCTACACCAACCACCTGCGGAGTCCCCCAGAGATCATCCCTCAGCCTTATGCTCTTCAACGTCTACATGGTTCCGCTTGCCCTTATCGTCAGAACCTATGGACTCAAAATTGTGTCATACGCAGACGCACCCAACTCATCCTCTCCCTATCCAACGAACCCAACACCACGAGTCACAAATTTCGATAAGGCAATGAAGCCGTTACCAAATGGATGAAAAACAGCTGCCTTGAACTAAACACGAACGAAACAGAAGTACTCATCATGGGCCCACACCCCGATGCCTGGAACGACACCTGGTGGCTCCCCGCCCTCTGAGGTCTGCCCACCCCCACAGACCACGCACGCAACCTGGGAATCATCCTGGGCTCTGAACTCAAAATGGACCGCCAGATCAACGCCGTCTCATCCTCCTGCTTCCACACCCTCCACCTCCTAAGCAAGGCCTTCAAATGGATACCCCTCGAACACAGAAAAACCGTCACTCACGCCTTGGTCACCAGCAGACTCGACTACGGCAACACACTCTATGCCAGAATAAACAAAAACCTCACACGCAAGCTACAGAACATCCAGAATGCCGCCGCAAGACTGGTCCTCAACCTTCCTAGACACTGCCACATCTCCCAGCATCTTCACACAATCCACTGGCTCCCCATCAAAGCTAGAGTTGCCTTCAAGATGCTCACCCATGCTCACAAGGCCCTCCATGATACTCACCCAGCATTCCACAACAGCCAACTCAAATTCCACACACCCCAGAGGACCCTAGGATCAGCCCAGCTTTCCTATGACGTGGTTCCCCGCACCAGAAAGACCAGATCAGGCAGCCGCTCCTTCTCCTTCCTCACGGCCAGAGCCTGGACCACCCTGCCTCTCCACCTCAGACAGACAACATCTCTCCCCATCTTCACAAGAAACCTCAAAACCTGGCTCTTCGACATACCCCTTCCTTGATGGACTGGAACCTGCGAACCCCCTCTCCCCCAGCGTCTTGAGACCCTCACAGGTGAATAGTAGCGCTTAAAAAATGCGTGATCGATTGATCGCCGTTTTAGCGGAAGTTTTCTGTCGCTAAAGCGGCGCTAATTTTATCGCCTGGCTTGATAATATGCCCCATAATACTGTCTGAATTGACGGACGGATGCTCTTCTTCTCTTGATGGTGACAGTCGAACTGTTGGCAAATTCCTTACTTGCAGAATTTGTTTGCTGAACTTTCCTTGGAAGTCCTAACTTGCTTGATGCTGACTCACTTAGCTAGCCTTATAAACTGGCACATCCGGTATGTGCACTGAGTGGTCTCTTCCATCTTGGAAGACTGTTTGAAGGGGCATAATTCATATATCTTTCTGAACTCGCGAGCTTTGGAATCTTCAATCAATCAATTTGGACTTTATTTCATCTTATTTCAAAACATAGATCATCAAAGTGTACATATTAATATAATACATTATCATTCTTCTTCTTATAATAAAAAAATATCATCAACTAAAAATAGCAAAATTCAAGTTGCACCCCGGGACAAAAGATATATAAAGTTAGGCTGTGCAAAGGTATGCAATTCACTGTCTCAGGTTTGTGCAAAAAACACATTAGAAGGTCAAATAATGTACTAAAGAGTCCTAATTACCAAATTAATTCATAGATAAAAGGTTAATTAAGACAATTGATTTAAAATCAAAGAAACACCCTAAAATTATTACATGTATTATACAAAATGTTTCACTATTTTCTTAGTAATTCTGTGGGTCAAATGAATGTGGTGCTAAAGATTAGCATGACTTTCCAGTTCCAGTTCAAGTGTCTCTTTCGCTCACAGTCCCAAAGGAATGAGGCTATGCTTAAGCATACAAGTCATTTAGCTTCTTCATGAAAAACAGGGCGACACAACTTTCCTCAAAATTATACTGCCTAAAAAGAGGTAAAATGAATTTGACATCTTACTTCAATAGCTTTACGAATGTAATCAAATTGTCTTATAAAGTTGTGGTAAATATTTCATTACCGGTACTATTTTTATGCGGTAAAGTCTAGTAAGAATAACTCAGTAAAAATAAGAGGCAGAATCCGTGGTATTAGAGGTTCTGAAAGGCTTTATTCCTCTACAAAGGAATTACAGTTCGAACCGTAGGCTTCAAATTCCATCACCACGAAGGTTCAGGAAGGGAAGGCAATACATTATTGACAAGTAATGATATTTATATGAAAAGTATTACATTAAGACAGATGCAAGAGGCGTAACAGCTGATAATACAGATAATGATACACATACGTAATGAAAAAAGGCGTACATATAGGCGTAACTAGAAACGTCATTAAACATGATGTCACAAGTGGGTGGATCCATAAGAGAATCCTGCAATGTCAGCAGAAATATTTGGCAGAGATGCGCGCGCAGCCGCATGACGTGTGATTGACGTGCAACTAGAGGGTGAAGGGGACTTGACATTTAGCTCTACATGTGGAGACAAAAGTCTGGGGGGTCATGTCAACCTAATCCCAAATCATATCTAATATCTTATGTTTAAAGAACTGTTTTATCCAAAAGGAAAGGTCTCTAGGATGGAATCTATTCTATACTGACTGTTAGTGCGTGTACAAGCGTCTAAGTGTCTACATGAGATGCGAGGGGGCAGGAATCTTCCATGGTAACAGGGCTATGAATTACTTGTATGAGGACAGTGAGGCCTGGCCCTTTGCTCGGTAGCTGGAAGAATGTTTACCTAAACTACTAGACAGGAATGCATCGGATGAGGAGCGGAGCAGATAATCTTGAAGGTGAAATACAGTTTTTGGCAGGCAATAGGCTGGAACAGGCACCGTTAGCCGCGCAGGGAGTAGGACAAAGTTCATGGATACAGATGCGGGCTCGGACTGGAGCTTTCAGAGGCAGAAGGCAGGAAAAGGCTTGATGGCAGAATTCAGGGCCTACTCGCCTGAATCTGTAAAATGTGGAAAGTGAACCACATAAAGTCGGTGGCCTTTCATACTTAGGAATGGAATATCTGACCCATTCATGGCGGATCTGAAAGAGGACATGTTGACGGTGGACGCACATGTATTTGCGTCTTCATAACTGGAACTGGAGGGAACATACATGTACTTGTAGCATGTACATGGAGCCGTTGGGGTCTACGATAGGGGACATAACTGATCATAAAATTCATATTTCCTCAAAGTGACACATATTCAATAATGCACTTGACTTATCTTAAGATTTTATAAACTATACTGTATTTCTATAACGACTCTGCTAGCATGTCTTGTCTCTATCCAAGTGAATATGCATTATTAAATTGGGGTTACCAATGACTAGAGGAGATCGTATTAGAGATATCTCAGAGCATCAATTACTAATGTTATTATTTTGAATAGCTTTGACTGAACTTTTAGGGCCATATTACGATGTCTAATCTGACCAATGCTGTAGTGTGAAGGGACCACCCAGCAAAGAGTTGGTGGTCCCGCTTTCATGGTTATGATGCGACCACCTTAAGGGCAGACTAAAACTTTATATTTTCTATTACGGCATGTGCTGAGGGACACAGCACAAGCGGCAATAGGAAAAAATACACTTTTAAAACAACTGTGGCCCGTGTAGCAGGCACCATGTGATGCCTGCCACTTAGGGCCACAGATGTTTGAGGGGCCTCATAGCAGAGGTTGCGGGGTGGGTGGCCCTGCTAGGGGCCCCCTCAGTCACTTTCTGACAGACTTTCCATGTCAGAAAGGCCGACATGGAAAGGCTGTCGGAAAGAGACATCATAATCCTGACGGCGGTGCCTGAGCAGGCACCGCCAACATTGGTGGACTATCTGTCCAACCGATGTCCCAATGGGATCTCTGATCCTGTCAAAAACGTCGGTCTTTCCCCCAGCCTGCTGTGGTCTGACTGACTGCATAAAAATGCGGAGGTCTGACTGCAGCTCCTGATGTCAGGCGGACTGCCACTGACAGCCTGTTGGTAGCTATCTGCTCGACATCCTAACGGGCCGATTAGTGTGCATGATACTGGCTCACCTGCATTTCTACAGGAGAGTTGGGCATTGCAGTGATTATCCTTTACTTTTATAGCATTGTTCTATAATGTAATATACATGAGTCTGATTTCTAGCTTATAGTACAGTTATCCAATTCCTGGTCCTCATTCAATGACTATTGGGACCCTTTATATGCAACCCCTCTCGGCACTAACCAAGATCCATCAGAGGACCAAGAGAGTGATTTGAGACATTGACTAGAGAAAAAAGTAAGAAAACTGTAGATAGAGAAAAATGTCCATGAGCCTATTAACGCTACGTCAAATCTGGCAGCTTTTCGTATAGTTGGTTACTTGTCCCATGAAGTTCGGATATTAGGGTGATTTTCAATAAGAGCCCTATTGAAACCCTGATTGACCACATCCAAAGCTTTGTGTTCAGTTGAAGGCAACCAAGGGTCAGTGTTGGAGGAGTACGATGAGGTCAAACGAGACAGTGATGTGAGTATCAATAGGGTTGCGCGTTGAGATTGCTTTAAGCTTAGATTTTAGTATTATGACTGTGAGAATATGCCAAGAATTTAGAGTTTATATTTGAGTGATGCACTTTGCGTATTAAAGATGAAGTTGTTATTGGGCCTGAATTGGCCTAAGATCCCGGGATATACACCTACAGGTAGTCTCATTGTGGCATATACTGAGTAAGACTGTCTGCTGTGGTTTTGAAAGTACTGTGCGTGAGACATCACCGGCAATACCACTAAGTGAAGGGAATATTTCTTTCACATTTGCTTCAAGTATTATTCCATAGCGCAGCTTACATAGATTTTTCACTAAAGGATTTCAATGTATTTCTATGATGTAGGATGTCATGTCATTCTTCGTAAATGGGGATACGCATCTTTACCATTGTATTTTCCGACTTGGACTCCATGTACATTTGATTGATTTTTATGGACGGGTTACACAACTTCTTTTACCTGATTAATACACTTCATCACAGTTTTTTTCCACACTATGGTATGTTTATTTGATTGATATAACATTTATTGTGCATCTAAGCTATCATAGGGTGCTAGCTAATTAGTATGTCTTTCCCTTTTCATGCAAGTTGCTACCATTCTCTCATTTGTCCTGATGAAATACCTTGACAAATTGTTGTTAAGAGGGTCGAAATTTTGACCAGTTTCGCTAGCAGACCATATTAATTGATTTTATTAATCCCTATGTACTCCCAGTTGGAGTTTTACCCGGATTAGGTGTTGTAGTCCCTAGCTGCTAATGCACATATCAATAGTATTCTTTATTCTTTCTGTCCAGCTCTTAAGCACACTTATTTCACTGATGTCACTTACATTGCACTGTTCTGGTTCTGGATCACCTGTGTTACTCTCCTTATTATTGTTAGATTGAATTAAATGACTTGTTAAAATTCATATGGTTTGACTGTGAATTTTTGAGGCTAGGGTGTCTAGGCTTGCGACTTCCCACATAGGGAACCACTGTTCTGTTATATGTTTATGAACCCAGGTTGCAAGGGCTGCCCGTTTAAGATTTTGTGGACTTCATCCATTCATGGCTGGGAGTATCTGACCTCCACCCATTCACATATCCTGCAGACATTCACTTATTCTTCTTCACCTTGGATCAGAGTCGTGTAACCAGATTGACAGTGGGTATAAGAGCTGAACGCACCTCCAATTCCTGAAGCACCCTGTCATGTTGGATAATGCCACATCACGTTGTTAGCTGGCCTGGCAGGACTTCGGCCAGTTCCTTGCAAGGTAAAACACTGAAGTCTGACATGCCCTGTCAAAAACAATTATTGCATTTGGAAGACCAGTCTTCCATTTAAACTGGTATTTAAAAGTTTCTCAGAAAAAATAATGCCTTTGTGTTGATGCTAGAGAACACGTCAAGCCCAGTTATTTGCACGTTGTTTGACAAGGATGGTGGAAGAATTCCAAATAGGAAAAAATTATGGTTTCATATCTTAAAGCAGAACATATATTTTCTTCAGCCTCTGCTGTACTTTGACACTTCATTTGCTCTTATATATTTTCATAGCTGTCAACAGAAAATAAGAGCCCCCACAGCTGAAATCTTTCTCGCAAAATTAGCCAAATAAATATGATTTAAAAAAAAGCAACTCCAGAGATATTCGTGCGGTGGCTAAAACACGGGGGCATACGACAATGAGGAATATAATGTAACCCGCATAGTCTCCAGGAACATAATGGGTGAAGTTTGACATAGAAAATAAAGGACTCTGATGAGTAAGCACATGGTGCAAAATGATGTTGTGGAAACGATTTAATTCCGATCAAAGGCCACAATCTTAGCCTGTTACAATCTCAATACTTGCAATCTAGAATAACAACTCAATAAATGATGCTTAATGTTTCGAATGCGAGCTGTTTCATGCATAGTTAAATATGTACTAGAATTTGCCACCCACTAATGCTATCTTGAGCTAAAATACAAGTAGAACAAACATTTGCAATGCAATAGGTCTCGCATTTACACGAGTTTGAGCTATTGATATTGCAAATAACAATGTGGCATATTATCAAGGACGGCGTTAAAAAATTATCGCCCGTTTAGCGGCAGAAAACTGCAGCTAAATGCAATAATGGGCTTGATAATATGTCCTTGAGAATTCCAATAGAAGTACATGTTCTGGTGTGAACATGGGCTTCTATTGGAATTCCCTACGGCATATTATCAAGCCCATTATCACTGCTTTAGCGGCAGTTTTCTGCAGCTAAACCGGCGATAATTTTAACGCCCTTCTTGATAATATGCCCCATGTCTTTTATTTTTGTTTTCGTTTTTAAAACATAAATAAAAGGCATTATCATTTACAATGCCAATAGCTTAAACTCGGGTAAATGCGAGACCTATTGCATTGCAAATGCTTGTTCATTACTCCTTTGTCTGTCCATAGCATATTCCAGGGAGACTGGCAAGCTTCTTGTAACACTACTTGAATATAAAATGTGCTGCGTCTTGGCTGTTCCAAGGCTGTTGCTAAAGATTTGCCATGTCCTATGACGTAAGAAGATGCACCGTTCCCCAGCGTGCTGTCAAGGGAGAGGCTAGTACAAGACAGCATAGTGCCCTATGTCCGAAGTTAGTGCCACCCTGAAAATGAACAAAGAGTCCATTTAAACTGCGTCCATGCTGGTGCAGGGGCTCTTAATGCATCAGCAGCGAGACCCCACCCCCCCCCCCCCCCCCCCAGGATGTTGTGATGTTGTAATGTGTAGAACAATAAGTTTTAAAAAAGGTGCAAAATTGGCACTTTTATGTAAATCCTGTGTTGCTTTTTACCCCTAGCAACACACAGGACAGTTTGTGAAGCCTGTGAGCAGGGCCGCTTGCATGAATGTTATGTTCATGTGTCACAGCTAAGTATACCATGTTTGTGCAGTGTGGCTCTCTCTGCTCTATGGGAATAACTGACAATAATACAGTGCTGATTATAACAACAAATTATCGGGGTGCACTTACCTTGTTAAAGCAAACAAAAAAAATAACTTTATAAATGCAATGTAAATGTTTATATGGATGCCATTCAAAAACAGTGCACATTTGAGTTCATTTTAGTCGGAAAACAGTAACCCAAAGTGAGCGAAACCTAGATTAAACAAGGACGCGCGAGTGGGAGCAGCGAGGAAGGGAGGGGTGACGCTGAGGGAGCCTTGGCTTGGGAGTTAGGTATTGGTTACTCTGCGAATAGTGGTCCTGGTGCTGCTTTGGGGGGGAGGGGTGAACACTTGGAACATATGAGAGTGGGGGTGGGGTGTCAATGGAACAGCCCACGCTTCAGTGGGAGTGAGCCTTGTGGCATATTAGGAGGTGGGCGTGACAGGGTGACTGGCGAGATGGGGGCAATACTCCATTTAAGAACGAGAGGGCAGGGGCACAAATTAGTTAGTAGTGTGAAGGCAAACGTGTAAATAAAGCTCTGCGTGTTTTTTGCGACCGTTGTTTTTATGTTTTATTCTACTTTATGTATGTACACCTAGTTGGACCTAATACATGCAGGTGATCATGGCACCACATTACCTAAAATAAGTCTTCATATCTGCAATAAATCCAAACATGTTACTGGCTAGGGGGCCCCTTTCCCTTCTTTTACCCCTTGCCAGCTCAACTCACTGATGTTTCTAAGGAATCTGTCCAGGTCCCCGGTCCCATCCGAATACAACATTAGGTTGAACCAAAACAAAACATTTTTAAAATAGGAAAACGCATACAAAGAAAGAATTGTTTTTGCAAACTACAACAGCAAGCATTTGGTAACGACATCACCTGTCCAAGCGGACATCAGTCAAATGATTAGAGGTCGATGTGACTGCAGAAACAACAGATAAAAAATACTCGTGTTTTAAATTAAGACCAGGGAGAGATCGCCGGGAGACAAAATGCGTGTTTTAAAAGCAGAATAAAGGCAATTTAGATACATGTACCCGGCAGCCTGCAGTCAGTCCACGGGTACAAGGATTTCAGAACACCTCTGTGGCAGGTCTCTAAGGCGCGCCCCAACAGACATGTCTGTGTCTGCGAGCTTGTCTGCATGTGTGTGCCTGCGTGTTGTTGTTTTTTTTTGCCACACAGGGCAGCGTAGATGGGAATGTGCATGTTTTAAAAGTTGAGCAGGTCTGAATATGTGAAGAGATTCACCGTCCCTAGCAGTAAAGCCTGTAAAAAGTGGAGTGTAATAGGTGCATTTACATGAGGAAACGTGATTGTGTTCGGCAAGCTGCCTGCTCCCTCCGCTCAGGCTGGCAGCTGATTTGCAATTAATAGCACTGGTAATTTGCCGTTAGGGGCAAAAAGTGGAGAGAGAAACAATCAGAAAATTGGGTGAAGGGGGAGAAATTTGGGCAACTGCTCAGCTAATTGACTCTGAAAGGAGAAATAAAAAAACGACAGATATGCAGTTTGCAGGACTGTGGCTTCAGATTCAAATGGATGCATTACTAGGAATGTGGGCACGAGGACAGCCTGGGCACCGAGCCCCCTCCCCAGCGCCCACCATGCTCCGGGTGGCACCAGCGGAGGAATTTATGCCAGTTCTGGTTTTTTGGGCTGGGTGGAGGCAGTGCGAGGTCCGAAGGAGCTGGGCATTGTTGAGTGGAGAACAAGATAGGGAGAGAGGGCTTGTTAGTTCCAGCCTGAAATTTAAAAAACGCACAAGTTAATAACATTCCTGCATAATGAGGTGCTACCGTCCCTTCTAAACAGGACGGTGCTCTGAAATGTGATTCATTTCGTTCCCACGGTGGGACTCGCTACACAAGTGGGTTTGTTTTTGTTTTAAAAGGTGGTACTTCTGGCCCAGTGTGATGCACGATTTTGATCTTGCGGTAGCACCACGTGCAGTCCAGTGAGCTGCTTGTAAGATCTCTCACCGGGTGACCCCACTGCCCCCTGTGTGTGTGTGATGAAAGATGCAGGTTCGAACCACCCAAAATGGGGAAAATACTGCGATTTTTTTAAAGTGCCTATAGACTTCACGACAGAAGAATGCAGACAGTTTCACATTGTGTGGGCAGTTCAGGTCACTTTCCTGCCTGCATGTTGGCAGTGAATGTGGGCCGGAGGGGGAGGGGGTAGATCGGGCAGCACAGAAACCAGCAGAAAACTGCAGGCAGCCTCGGATTAAGAGGGAGCAGTCCGGGGGAAGCTATCTGTTCTCACTGGGTCTCTCAGAGAGCGGACCTGGAACAGCCATGCCCCAACACCGTGAGCACCACATCCAGAACCCTGAGTGAGAGTTTCTCCACAACCGCCAGCATCGCTTACGACCGGGGTTTCTTGAAGACGCCCCAGGGCATCATTCTGCTTGCCGAAATAATGAGTACCAACACACACTGCCCCTGCACGTGCATAAACATACCCTAAACAATGAGCACATCTCTGGCCCTTTGTCATAAAACAAAGATGGCATAAAATAACAAAAGCCTCGGAAAGTTAAAAACATGTACTGAGGACTGGGCAACCAACACTCTGACGAGCGCAACTCTGGGAAGTTTGCTTTTGGGTGGGGGGAAGGGATGGGAGTAGCAGGTACAATTGCCAATGAGGAGCCAGCTTGTAGCACACCCGATTCACGGCTTTTGTGAAGACTTTTCTTATCTGTTGTTAAATAAACAAGCAGATAAGAAAAGTCTTCACAGCAGCCGTGCAGCAGGCGATCCAGTCTGGGTGGGCCAGCCCAAAATGCCAAAGGGAGGCAACCCAGAAAGCTTATTTACAATGGTAGGCCACCGTTTAGCATAAACGATGATGCCAGCCAATGGAAATAAGGGGAGGGGATTCAAGCCCTTTTCTAAAACTCCTCATTAGCAATAAATCTCACCGAGCGTGCTGCACATGTGCGTAGCAACGCTAGGCGAGGCCTTAAAAACTAACCAAGTTGCTAAAAGGGATTAGATTGGTGATAGCAAGTCTTTACATATTGGGCCTGGTTGCGCATGTGAAAATCTTGTTCAAATCGCCTTTCAAATTTCATTTGCTGATTTAGAGAACATAAGTAGGCCCCGAAATGTGGCTTCACATCTCTTTTTTTTCAGTTCAAAATACATCTTTCCCGTCTCGAAAATTTAAGTTGCAAAAAGGGCGTGATTGTTTGAAAATATTAAAACATTTATGTGTGTAGCAGTGTCTAAGAATTTTCTTTCACTCTCAGGGTCATAGCTTGCATTGATGCGACAGGCGTAGTACCAGCGGGCCCGGAGACCGGTGGGGTCCCCGGTCCACTAAACACTGATTACCGCTGTATTTTATAATTCAAACAGCAGCCGGGGGCCTGTTTTCTTCCTTGATCTAGAGCCAATGTCACACTGTCTACACTACTGCTCTCTTTGTTCCTCACACATCCGAAATGATTTGGCTAATACAATCACAGGCAAGAAGCAAACCACACAGTACCTCATCGAAAAAGGGTGAAATGCATTTTAAAAGGTAAACACATCGCTAGATAAATCTTCGATGATAGCAGCAAGAGAGAGCGTGGCTTATTTGCAAACTCATTACCTAGAAAGGGACATTTTAAAATATTATTAGATACAGTTCACTTTTTTCTAATCCACTGCAAATCATACTTTGACATACAAATAAAAATGAATGCTTTATTCTAAATAGATCTTTTTTATTAGACCAGCAAATATTCATTCATAAAAAATATTTAGCAAAACAGAGAATGACACACTTAGCATTCTCAGTCAGCAAATACACTGAATGCATCGAGATTAACTCCATGACGTGCAAGAGATCTGTTAAACTCCTTTTATATGAAAGTATAGTCACTGTTAAAAGAAACCAAGCAGCAATTCAGTGCAAGTTAACAACAATGCACATACCTCCTATGCGAAATATTCGAATCAAATCAATAGTTAAAATAGAGGGATTGAGGATAAACCTCACTAAATGACCAAACATAGGGCCATATTAAGAGTATGGCGGTCCTCAGGACAGCCGTACTCGTGGTGGTGGTTCAACCACTGCCACACTGCAAGTCCACCTCCAGTATTCTGAGTGTGGTGGTCGGACAGCCATGAGACCGCTGGGTCCGCCGGGATCAAGGATCCCACAGGGCCGTCGGTCTGCAACCAGCCGGAATATGCTGGTGGTGCAGCTGCTGGCACCGCCGAACATATCACAAGTTACCTTTTTACTGACCTTTTCATGGCGGTGAGCCTGCCATGTAAAAGTTGTCAGAGATGCAGCTAAGGCAGGGACCTCAGCTGGATCTAGGTCTGGGGTGTGTGCAGCGATGGAGCACATGTTCTGCCCCTGTAACTGCACTGTCATTCCTGCACTGTGTTGCATTGCTGCCACACCGTGCAGGAACATGCTGAGGGTACTGTTACGGTGGTGGGATGTATGTTATGTTATGTTATGTTATAGCGACTTGTAAAGCACGCGATTACCAAATAGGTGTCCTGGCGCTGTCCACTACTCCTGAATCCTAAGTGGCAGAACTAATTACCGAAACAACCAGGTCTTCAGCGCTTTTCTGAAACACAGTAGGCTGTCCATACGTCTCAAATGGAGAGGCAGCCCATTCCATAAATTGGCTGCACCAAAAGAAAAACTACGTCCCCCCCCCAGCGGGCTTTTTTTATGACGGGGACCGTTATCTAATTGGCGTCAGATGATCGAAGGCGCCACGGAGGTACATACCTTTTAAATTGTTTTATTAGAAAGTCCGAGCCCTCACCATTTAAAGCCTTGAAAACCAGGCAAAGAGATTTAAACTGCACTCTGCTTTTAACTTGAAGCCAGTGAAGGTCACGGATGGATTTTGAGATGGGAGCAAATTTCGGGGTGCCAGTTAAAAGTCTTGCGGCAGCATTCTGTAATAACTGCAATCTATACAACAAATTTTCCTGAATGTTAAGGTACAGACTGTTACAGTAGTCCAACCTGGATGTTACGAGGGCCGTTACCACTGTTTTTCGGCAATCCTAGGGGAGCAGGATCAGGATTTCTTTCAGCGTTCTCAGGATATAACCTATTTTTGAGGCTACTGCTTTAACCTGAATGGCCATGGAGAGTTTGGTATCCACCACCATCCCGAGGTTTTTTACCTTGTCAACCGGGGTGAGAAGTGCCCTTAGTTCTTGCGGCCACCATAAGGGGGTCCAGAAATTGGGGTTATTCCCGAACAATATGACCTCTGTCTTATTTGAGTTCAGCTTAAGGCAGTTGTTGGCCATCCAGTGCCCCACTTCCGACATACAGGACTGAAAATTAAAATCCAGCCCCTTTTCATGCCCTGGAAGTAAAGACACCACGATTTGCGTGTCATCTGCATATGAAGTGACACTGAACCCGTGGCGTCTGACAACGGGGGCAAGGGAGGCCACATAAATGTTGAACAAGGTGGGGCTTAATGAGGACCCTTGCGGAACCCCGCATGGTAAGGAGAAGGGTTGGGAGGAGAAGTTTCCCCGGGACACAGTTTGGCTGCGGTCTGAGAGAAAAGAGTTTAGCAAATCCCATGCTTTTTGCCGAATTCCCCCTTTCCTTAACCGATCCATCAATAAGCCGTGATGGACCGTATCGAACACAGCCGATAGGTCCAAAAGGATCAAGGCCGCTCTACCTCCCTGATCCACCGCCGACCTGATCTGTTCCGTGGCATTGATCAAAGCGGATTCGGTACTATGTCCTTCCCGAAATCCGTGTTGAGAAGCATCAAGCATAAAGGTGCTCTTCATAAAGGCAGTAAGTTGTTGATTCATTGCCTTTTCAATTAGTTTAGCTGGGAGAGGGAGACGGGAAATGGGCCGGAAGTTATTTGTTATACTCTTCTACGTGCATAACATTCTACTGCTGTGAGACTGCCGCAGCACTGCCTGCCTGCCCTGGATTCAACTGTGAATCTTGCAGGCGGGTGCACCATGGCCTTGGCAGTCTTCCTGCGGACAGAGTGGTGGCAGTGCCACAGGAGGACCTCCAACGTCGTAATAAGGCCCATAGTATTTTATGCAAATCAAACTAAGTTCCAAATGTCATGTGAAGTTGCTTGATTGGAGGAGAAACACTGTAGCACCTGAAGTAGAGATTTATTGAGACTTAGAACTGCTACAAGAGAGCCTAGGCAAAATTGACACTGGGCTTAAAATGCAACAGAGTTCCATTTGAGAACACTGTGCAAACCAGTGAGGTTGCAACGAAGATAACTACATCAAGCTCATTCTCAGAATGATATAATAGTAATTGTAATGAAATGCAACAAAGATTGCCACATGTCACAACGAAGAAAGACAACATGGGCACCAGTGGTGCAAAGTAGTGGTGCGGCTTAGTGGAGTTCTCTCAATAAATCCAAAATGTTTGTTAAAAATCCTGATTCTAACCAACCAGCAGCAATTAAGTCATCGAGTCGAATGGAGCATTTTAAAACTCATCTGAGATTCGGAATGGTAGAATATGGCCATTTATAGAGAGTACATTCTACACAGACAAAAAATTATTTGATGTGTCAGAAAGAAATACTCAACTTCCGTCCGAAGCGAACTCACTGAAACATCTACTGATAATCACGAATCTTACATCTAGTCAGAATCACGTTTCTCACCTTAGTGATTAGAAATTAGGGCACAGGGTATTTTGTAAATCTTTATTTTAAACTTTTGTTTTCATCATAAAAAGTCTGTGGGCCCATGTGGAGCCCTGGATGAATAGTCAAGCAGGGAAAGTAACTGTTCAAATGTTGCACCTCTGAAATACTGAACTATAATATAGGCAACGTCCAGGATTCTGTAAGAATTTCTTTTTGAGGTCTGCGTTTCCTACCTCACCCTCTGGCAGCGAATTTGACCAGCTAGTCAATTGATAAAACTTGAATCTGGAAATGTTCCTGTTTGTCAGAGATGATATTTGTTTCCAGTCCACTAAAGTTTGCCCATCGAGTAGCTGGTTCCATCTCGTTACCCCTGCTTCTGCCAATGAGGTTGAAAGTTTATCTCTTAGGCACTCGGGAGTTCCTGGGGAGGCCCAAATCGGGGCGTGGCTGCTATAGTACGGAATCTGCGCTGCCCTTCTAATTTGATACCATAGCTTACTAGCTGCATGGAGGATCTTAACTTTTATTTTTTTAAATATTTTGGGTGGCCGAATTTAAACAGAAATCCATCCCCCTCTGCCTTAGTTATGGCTTGTAAATACCTGGGATACTTCCAGTAGTCCTGCATTAGAAGTCTCATCGTTTTAAATTGAAAGGCCTTACAGTACTGAAGCATGTCCGGGCAAGCAATTCTCCCCTGATGTTTCCCCCTACTAAGCTTCTTCCATGCAATTCTTTGAAGCTTAGAGGCCCAGATAAAGCTGGTCAGCGACCCCTGTAATTTATCAAACTAAGGCTTTTTGAATTCTAGGGGTATTGATGCAAAAAGAAAGGTAAACTTGGGTAATATTGACATCTTCAAGATGTTTGACCTACCTAAGAAGGAGAGCAGGAGTCAAAAGCAGGAGGTGTCGGAGTAGTATTGGCTGTTCATTCTAGCCGGAGAGGAGGAGTTTGTTCTTCACAAGGAAATTTGGAGGACAGTCGTTTCATCAGGAGACATGCAGACCCTCTGGCAAGTATCAATGTCTATGCTATGGCATGTTGTTAGTGCTGCCCCTCTTAGAAAAAAACATTTGTTTACAATACATAGGGCCTACCGTCGCCAAAAAAGTTGACAATAATGAACAGGCAAGTGATCAAATGTTGTCCCAAGTGCGGGGAGGAAAAAGCAGATGATCTCCATATGTTTTTCCGCTGCCCCAGACTTCAGGTATTCTGGCATGATGTTAGTTTGATCCTCACAACAACTTTGGGCATAAATCTAGAGGCGAGCATGCCTTTATGTATCTTTGGGATACTAAATGAGGAGGAGGAGGTAAGGGTCAGCTTGGAAAGGAAACAGAAACATCTACTATTTATGTTGCTACTGTTAGCTAGGTGGGAGATCTGTATCAAGTGGATAACTCCACTTCCCACGTCCAAGAGTGAATGGCTGGACTCAATACAGAGGGTGCGAAAGCTGGATAAGAACAGGGTGGGACTAAAGAGGCTTGAGTTTTGGGACATATGGGATCTGGTATTTTAGTTTAGTTAAATTTCACGGGTGGTTTAAGATATTTAATTTGTGCATGATCAGTCTTAAAATGTCCAATGATTAAGCAATTCCACAATAATTCCCTTATCCATGGAATGGGTTTGGAGCCCCCGATATTCCCTCCTCAACCCCATATCTGATTGGTTTCCAAGAGACAGGAAGTCTGGGTAAGCGTGTTTCGCCAAGCAACAACCTCGGTGGGAAACTCGAAAACCCTCTCATGTTCTTCCTAGTAAATTATTGCACAAATGAGGACAAAAAAAAAATATACATAGGCCACGTCGATTATGAGTGCCGTTTTCCGGAGATATAATGGCCATTTAAATAAATACTGTTGCCCTACAAACACAACATAGAAAATAGATAAAATGGCCATCTTAAATGACTACTGTTGCACTACAAACACAACATGCAAAATACATTCAGTGAAAATAGTAACATTAGAAGCACAATATACTTGGTACAAATATTAGTGAAAAGTGGCTAATTGTGTCAGAATTATTATTAAAATTGTCCTTAATCTTTTTCTATGTGGAGAAATATCAAGAGGTCTCTACAAGGGCTTATCATTCTAAAATATTAAGGTGTTGTATATATTTTTCTCTAATTCAAATACTTTACTCCTGTTGTTTTTAGTCATATAGAGGTGAATTCTTGATACTGCAGCAAGTCACGGAAGCCTTTGCTGTAATAACGCCAAGACTCCTTGAGAATACTGTTCTATCTGGAGAATAAGATTGTGAAGCTTACTAGATTTGGCATATGACCCAGTAGTGCAATCCTCCCACAGAGACAGACCACACCTCCCTGAATAATGTCAGAATTAGACATGCTGTTGTGTCGTTCCTTAGTTAACCGGAACGTTACATGCCATTGATGATACATGGAATGTTGATGTGTCATCACCTGTCAGCTGGAGAGTTGCTCTTGGTTGGGAAGACATGCTGACATCGTATGGAAGGATCGTAATAAATACTGGATTGCATTTACTCAACTGTGCCTGGAGCATACTTAATTTTGGCGACTATTGGACTCATCCAATACTTGTGCGACCGTTCAAGGACTCTTCCAGCACTTCACACTGCATGATCTATAGGATTTCTCAAACTGGGATTCTTACTTCGAAATTGTAAGTTTCACTGTTTCTTTTTCTGAGGTCGCCATACCAGTGTACTTTACAGTGGAATGGCGTTTTTGTATGATCTCCGTAAATATATTGTACTTACCGTGGGTTTGAGTGACGTAGGTCTTTAATCTGGCACTTGTCGTGGTCGCCCATTGGACCTGCTTCTTCAGAGACCATGTGACGTGTTCAAGGACCTCACGTGCCGCAGCTGTTGTTTGTGCGGCATTTCTTTGTGCTTTTCCCTATGTCCTAGGAGTATGCCGTTGTCCCGGCAGCACGTTGGTTTCGTCATGTTGTACCGTTCATGACTTCATCTTGGTTTAGGGCCTTTGTCAGTGCGCAACATTAGCCAAAGACCGTATCTGCATTGCAATTCAACGTGAGGTCGGATCCAGTGTGTTCAAGCTCTATGTGCAGCATTTTGCTTCAGCCTACTGTAATCTGTGGTGACAGGCACATCTCTTCTCATCATAATGCGTCAGCCTGTTGTGATCTATGGTGACAGGCACACCTTCGCTATCGTAATCTGCGGTGACAGGCGCACCTTCTCAAGCAGATTTTCAATTAATCTCAAGTGCTACATATAGCATTGTGCTTCAGCCTGTTGTATTCTACGGTGACAGGGACACCTCATATCATCATTGTGGTGCAGCCTGTCGTATTATGCAGTGACAGGCACACCTTCTCCATCATAATTTGTTGTGACAGGCACACCTTCTCCAGTAAGAATTATGTCTACAAGCATTTTCATTTTTTTTATATCAGCAATAACTTTTATTATGTGCGCTTCTCAAACATTTTAACACCTCCACAACCTTTTCTGGCAACTACTGGTGATGCCCCTATAAAATGGCAAGAATGGAGAGAATATTTCTTGAACTACTTAGATACAATAGAAGAGGAAGATGAGGATTTGTTTCAAATAAGGAAAAAGAAGTTCCTTCTACACTCATTGGGGCCTTAAATTGTATAATTCTTTTGATAAAAAAATTCACCCAGCTAGAGATTCTGATGTGTTTCTTCATGCATTAGAGGATTTAGATTCTTATTACTCCACCTTGGTTTGTATTGCCATTGACCACCACAAGTTTTTTGCAGGAACACAGGAGACTATTGAAGATTTTGTTTCTGACTTTAAAATGTTAGCCATTTTGTGCAGGTTTGGACCACTGCATGATGAATTTGTTCACAACCAAATTATTATGTTTGTGAATAATGAACACATACAAGAACGATTGTGGATGTATGGGGAGGCAGAACTATCAGAAGTGTTAGCACTAGTTAAGAAGGCTGAAATTTCAAACAAATGCGCAAAATCTGTTGATGGGGTGCCTACAGCATATAGTTGGCAAAGTGAGTACCAAAGTTAAGACTAAAAAATAAAACTTAAAAACAGTACAAGGGGAAGGAGTAAAAAACTAAAGATTTAAAATGTTACAGATTTGGGAGTAAGGGCCATCTTGCATACAGTAAGCTGTGACCAGCTAAAAACCAAAAGTGTGGTGAATGTGGTCCAATCACTCACTTTGCTAAAGTTTGCAGGTGAGGGAGAGGTAATAGCAAGAAAGTTTCATTGGTTTCCTGTGAAGAAGGCTGATACAGGGTCAGATACGTCCAATGGGGAGGATCCTTATTGGATAGTATAGAGTGTTCTTGAAATTACAGATATTGTGACTCTTTTGTGTGTACAGTGTAGTAACACACCTTTATGTTCCATGCATTTTGGAGGAATTGAGATGCTCATTGTTGTGGACTCTGGTTCCCCCTATACTATTATTGACACAGTTCAAAGGAAAGTACGTTTGTCGGAGTGTAAGGTGCGTCTCTGTCTCTTCTTGACATAGCGCCCAAAAGTTTTACTGGTGAAAATGTCTCTCTTGAAGGTTACAGGGAGCTTAACTTCAAAATCGAAGGAAGATCGGCTATGGGGACACTATGTGTTGCTCTTGAGGGACCATCGGTCTTGGGATGGATAGATCAGAGGAGTTTAAACATCATCCAGGACCGTAATTGTCCATAGCAAGTTCTAGTGTTGGATCACAGTAATCATTGTAGTCATAAATTTAAGGAGTAGTTTCCTGAGGTGTTTTCAGGGAAGGTTAGAAGTTTGAAAAAATATGTACATAAAATTGTCCGGGAAGAAGGATGTCAAACCAAAAATTCACAAATCAAGGGACATACCATGGGTTGTAAGATAATGTAATTCACTAGGAACATGAAGTGGTTTTCAGTGATAGATCTCTCATCGGTATACCATCAAGTAAAGTTGCATGATGAAAGCAAGAGCTTAACAACCTTTATGACTCCCCAAGGTTGCTAAAGCTTTGTGCGAATGTCTTTAGGGCTAGAGTCAGCGGCTGCTGTTTTTCAGCAACTCATGCATGAACTTTTTGTGGGGATTCCTGGTGTAATTATTTTTCAGGACGACATCCTAGTCATGGAGGAGTCAAAGAATACTCATGACAGTAGAGTGTGTAACATTCTGAATAAATTGCTGGATAGTGGTTTGACTGCAGTGATTTCAAAGTGCAAATTTAGTGTTCAGTTTCTAAATGTCCTTGGACATGAAATTTCTGCTGAAGGGATAAACCCCTCCCCCCCCCAAAAAAAATTACCTAATGCAATAAAGAGTGTTTCCCCTCCCTAAAACAAAGATGAGTTACAGTGATTTTTGGGCCTCATTGAATTTCATGGCAAATTTATTCATGGTTTCTCTGGGAGGATGAACAGTCTATGGCAACTACTAAAGAACAAATCTGCTTTAGTGTGGACAGAGGATCTGCAAACTGATTTTGACAAGGTGAAAATCGAATTGTGCGAGGCAACAAAATTGGTTGGGTTTGATCCTACGCTTGCATGTATTATCACCATGGATGCGAGCAATAGGGGTTTGGGTGCTGTGTTGACGCAAAAAGAAACTAATGGGATGGAAGACACAGTTGCTTATACCTCAAGAGCATTATCTCCAGCAGAGGAGCACTATTCTGTTTTTGAAAAAGAAATCCTTGCTGTGGTGTGGGGAGTGGAACACTTCAGAATTTTTTTTGAGCGACTTCATGTTGAAGTAAGGTGTGACCACAAACCTATGGTCAAGGTGTTGTCGATTGAGGGTTTGCTAAAAGCTACACCGAGATTGTGAGAATATCAGTGAGATCAGTTGATTACAGGTACTCTGTGTGTTACATACCTAGTGTGAAGAATCAAATAGCAGATTGTCTAAGCAAGTTACCTTTGCTCTTGGAAGTAATACCGGATACATGGGATGACTTGATTGCGGCCTGGGCAGATGTGATATTTAAGACTGAAGCTTTAAGCTTTAGAGAATGGAACGAGACTCACGCTAATGATGATGTGTCGACCAGTGTCAAAATGTTCGTGGTGCAAGCGTGGCCTGGGAAAAAGACATTAAGTGAAGAACTCAAACACTTTTGGGAGGTGCATGATAACTTATCCTTGGTGGGGGATAATGTATTGAGGTGTTTAAAGGTTGTTCCCCCAAGGGTTTGAAAGTGACGCTGATAAACGTTTGTCATGAGGGACATCTAGGGATTGTCAAGAGCACAGTGAAGGAAATGTATTAGTGGCCTGGTTTGGATGCCGAGGTGGAAAGAGTGGTGAGACAGTTTAACTTGTGTTTAAACTCTGATAAATCTCAAACACATGTTAATCCTCCCCTGTCACCTGTTACTTGTCCTGAGAGGGCGTGAGAATCCTTGGGTCTCGATATAATGGGTCCCATCATTGAACAACAGCAAAATTTGTTTATCCTGCTTGCGCTTGATTTTGAAATTGTGATTCTGCTCATGGATAAATTGCTCCAAAGGGAGAGTCCCCTAAATGGGTAATTACTGATAATGGTATTCAGTTTAAGATTTTTGTATGGAACAGTTTTTGAAACGTAATGGGATTTAGCATAAAGTGAAATTGATTTATCATCCCAGTGGCAATGATGAAGTGGAGCGCTTCAATCGTGTACTTAAGGATTCTCTGCAGTTGGCAATGCTTAGGAATCAAAATTCTATGGTAGCACTAAAAAAATGGTGTAGATGTGTCATACTACACCCACGGTAACAGGGTACAGTACCGTCCACTATGGATAATCAGAGTGAAGTGAAACAACATTATGTTGTATCAGGAGAAGTATAAAGGGTATTGTGACCTAAAATGTAATGCTAAGGAGATTATTCTCAATAAAGGGGACATTGTTTCTGTGAAATTACCTTTCCAGGTGAGGAAAGGTGAGAGCAAGTTTTCTAAGCCATTGGAAGTTGTAGAGGTGTTTACGAATTCAGCAAGGTTGAGTGATGGGAAGGTGTGCACATGAGTAGATTTGTGAAGTACAATAATGGGATGAAGAAATGGGTCGATTCTCATCAAGAAAGAAACTTTCATTGGCTTGACTCTCATCAAGGTGATTGTCATGTTTCACTTGATGATGAACATAGTCAGAGTCTGTGTGAGTCTCATCAGGGCGAACAGGAGGGCTATGATGAGTTGTTAGCAAGTATGAGTCAGTCACAAGAAGAAGTTGAACAAGCTGAGTTGGTCTCGGAAGGGCCCCCCATAACAAATTTTGAAGAGAGATTAGACCACCAGAATAACTCAAGAACTATGTCACTTATTATTAGTTGTGCATTTTTCCCAAGTGCAAATGTTTCACTCATTGTTTCTTTCTCATAGTAGTTTATCGTGGTTCAGTTGCAATTTTGTTATTTGTATTTTTCTTTGTTTTATAGTCCTTTACTTTTCACTGGTTATCCAGCTATGCACTGTTTTTAGCTTAATTCTGTGCGAATTAAATGCAAGAAAGGAAATGTGTTGTGTCATTCCTTAGTTAGTTGGAAGGTGTACATGTTATTGATGACACATGGAATGTTGATGTGTCATCACTGGTCAGTTGGAGAGTTGCTGTCAGTTGGGAAGATGTACTGACCTCTTATGGAAGAATTATAATAAATACTTGATTGTAGTTACTCAACTGTGCCTGGAGTATACTTAACACATGCTCAGAAAGCTGCTGGAAACAGCAACACTGTTTTGTTTAGTTAGGGAAGAAATGGCTGGGTGTCAAGCTAATCTGTGCCAACTCAAGTGGCTAATAGAGCGGTGGAGGAGTATCGGAGGAGCATCGAGAAGCCACTGGGTCTCAATCCCCACCAGAAAGCATGTTCAGACTGCAAAGATACAACTGATCAGCAGTGTTGTGCCAGGGAGATGCTGAATGATATGTGATGCACAAAAGAACATGCATGTTCAGGCAAACTGAGGTAAGAATGTTTCATTTCCAGATGCCTTTGTCTAGGAGGGGTTTGGAACAGTATTATGGCAATTGCATGCCCTTTACCAGCTGTAGGAAAGTGCCTATTTTGACATGGTTAGCCCCCACCTTTTGACTGATGTCTGATGTGATTTCGAATTGAACGTGCACTGAGTCCAAGCCAACCAGGTTCCCAGTGCCACAATTGGCACCACTACAGCAACCCTTGTAAGTCCCTAGTAAATAGTACCCCTGGTACCTAGGACATGGGTACTAAAGAGAGTCCACTAGGGCTGCAGCGCACATTATGCCAACCCAAGGACCCCTCAACAAGCCCATGCTCACTGACATTGCAGACTTCCTGTCTTGGTGCAGAGTAAACTGAAGCGTCGCCATGGCATACAGCCCTGTGTGCCACACCCCTACATTGCATGAGGTCTAGGTACATCACTCCTACTGCAAGCCCTACACCTGTAGGGCAGGGTACACTATATCCCATGTGTGGACATATCAATTCTATTATTGGAAATTGTCAGTGAACTGGGAAGCCATAGAGAGTACATGGGATGGATACTTGTCATTACCAGATTCCTAGCTCCATGATGGCTGCACTGTACCTTAAGGGCCTTATTACGATGAGGCTCTGAATGGTCGGAGGCTTTCCAAGCCCCATTGCAGTTTCAGTTCCGACAGCTTCATTAGAATGCGTGCGTTCGAAACTGAAACCGCCGGCCATTCCGGCTGGATTCCGACGGGCACAAAAAGGAGCCTTTCAGCCCTTCGGAGACCGTCATGTAATCCCAATGGACGGCGTTTCCACCATTGGGATTATGATCCTCAGTTTCTGACAGGCTTTCCATGCTGGGCTTTCTGACATGGAACGTCTGTCGGAAAGCAAGTTTGGGGGCCCCTAGTGTTGTGTAGTTCCTATAAATCTATAAATAATCTGCATGTTTAGACAACATAAACTGTGGGATTGGTGTCCAGACTGGTTCCAGACACCCCCACCGGGTATGTTCGCCTGTACACTCTAAAGTCCTCTTACCAAGGACAGAATAGTTTCTGGCAACCATCGAACATGACAACCCTGTCCCATAAGGGATAATGGCAACAGTACAGTATTTTTCACTCAGTCAATCATGCTCGCTTTGTCTCAGAGAGATACACAGAATAAATGGTAGGGACGTTTTCAATAAGCATTTAATGAACCAGAAACATTCTTTTGTAAAATAGGTGTGCCGAAACAACCATAAGACAGAAACAGCTATACATGATTATAAGCACCAACAGAGTAAATTGATGGTAGATTTCCACCATAGTGCTAAAACAATGAATATAGGCAGGTATACATAATAATGCGTACTCCTATGATGAACTCTAACTAGATGTACCTAAGTGTACCTAAATGTATCTAGCATGCATGTAGGTGTAGCACCAAGAATCCCCCTAGGATAAGACCAACCCCATTACCTGGTGTGAGAGAATGAAGGACCACATCTTTGGTGTCTGCGTGCAGGAACCTCCGCATCTTGCGTCAGTGTGTCAGCATGGAAGCTTTTCTCCTCTACCTGCCCCAGCAAAGATATGGTGTATATATACTCATAAGGTACTCTCAGGGGTTCTATCTTGCTGTGTCATGTCGGCCGAGGATGATGGAAGGGATGTCCCTTATTCTTAGTTATTATGCAGAAGATGGTAATCCTACTGTGATTCTGAGAATCCTCATGCATAATTAATGAGGATAGTTTTCTGGGAAAACCACACAACACTTTATGCAGCACCTAACTAGGTAAAAGGTGAATACCACAAACCGTTATGTAGTACAATAGCAGGGAAATGCAGGTAAAAGGTTAGGTGACCACTCAGGCCTATATTGGGGTACATTACAAAACATAACACTAGAAGGGCCCGTTCTCCCTGCGGCCTCTGGTTCGGGGCCAAAGGTGCTTCTATGGTGTACCCCGGTAATCCCTGCACCATGTGTCACCTTGAGGTGGCTGTCAAGAGGGACAAGGATTAACAGAATCTCCCATATCCTAATGGGAGCTTGTGCTACCGCCGGTTTAGGTCCACAGCCCAAGCTCCCATTGAGAAATCGGAGTATGCGACCGCACCATGTGCGGTCGGATTGTGATTGCGGTGTCGGGACCCCCAACCTAAGGTCAGTCGGTCCCGAGACCACAACGGTATCTTAATCGAGTGCATAGATGTTTGGTACAAAACATCTTATCTTTATAAATCCTCACTGATGCCAGTGTTGGATTTATTAATAAATATGCACAGGAGACCCTTTTGATTGGTGTGGTCTCTGACTAGTCTTAGCCAGCCTGCCACCACCAGACATGTTTCTGACCCCATGGGGTGAGTGCTCTCAGAGGCCAGGAACAAAGCCTGCTCTTGGTGGAGGTGCTCCACACCTTCCCCAGGATAGGATGGCCTTCTGAGGCTGGAAGCTTCAAAGGTGAAACCGCCTTTGAAATGCAACCCAGGCATCTCCAGATAGTGGATGACGCAACCCCCCCTTTCACGCTCCACTTTTGGTGGCAGGAAAAGCAGGCAAATTAGTTAGATGAGGAAGTGTGCTCACATTCAGCCAGCATGACCTCTAAGGTGTGGCAGGTGATGTGGACACTACTTTTGCAAATCCTCCATCTTGAGGTACGAAAAGAACCTATCAGGGCTTGGGTACTGCCCCTTGTCTCAGGAAGTGGTCACTTAGAGGGTGCAGACACCATAAAGGTAGATAGCCATTGGCTACTTCCTGTCTCCCCCTTTAACAACAATAAAGTTAGTATTTAGAAGGCATCCCTGGACCATGAATTTAGATTTGATGGACCCAATAAAAGCAATGGATAAAGAAGAGCTGCTAGCCCAAGGGCCTATAACCTGCTGCAGAAAATGTGTGCCAAACTAGGTATCCTTGAATAGTCTTACCTTAAAAAGTACTTACCTTGAGCTGTTTATTATGTACTTTTATGATCTGAATTAAGAAAGATCGAATAAAGTCTTATGAATGAATGAGAACAAAGTTCTTGGTCTGAAAAATTATCTAAAAATTGATGTTATTTTTAAAAATTGGTCTTGGATTTCTTCTTGAGTGTGTGTCTCATTTATTGTCTCTGTGAGTACAGCAAATGCTCAGCACTACCCTCTGATAATTGTAACTGCTCAACCTCAATACTACAAATAGAGAGTTAGTATTATCTACTTTTGCCTCTGTATATCAATAGCAGACCCAATGGACAGTGTACTTTGTTTTAGTGCACCCTTTTGAGAGCCAGCGTCCTACACCAGCACAAGCCATTCTCTTGTTTATTAGACTGACTGCACGCATTACCTTTCCCTTATCTTTGAATCAATGGAATGAATTTGTGAACTCTTTGCATGAGGTCCCTAAATGCATGAAAACTTTTACTCGTTTTGGCTGGCATTGCCACTTGAAAATCAAAAAAAGTGAAAATTAAATCAAGCTCAAAGCTATATTTCTTAGGAAGTTCATTGTGGTAGTCTAAAAGCTTGATTCTATGAAGCAATGGAGATCACTAACTCATTGTTTCTCTGAAGAAGATACCGGTGGGGCAATATCATGCAATCGACAGCCTACATGCTTCAATTTACCTTCGGCAGACCTGAGAAATGGGTGCCAGAACTCACAAAAATCTATTAAAGAATCTACTTTCATCAGTGATGAAAATTCAGAAGGCTGCTCGTCTGTTGTGCCTATGTCCCAGGAAAACACATTTTTCAAGCTCCTAAATTATTCATGGTTCTTTGATTCATGATAATTTGGACCTGGGGGCTACAAGCACAGGTCAGATGGGGCAGTCCTTGGTCTCTCTGGACCAAACTTCTCCTGAAACCCAGACAGACTCTGACTTCCCTAGTTAGATTTACAATTAATTGTGTGTGTGGAACATGCTGGTTGGTTCTCAATTCATATACATACCACTTATGTAGACAAAAGTATCAAGGCCACTTTCACACACAATTACATACCCCAATACTTACTGATACAGCCAGTAAGCTATCCATCCAGCCATTTTGTTAGATTTGGGGGTCTCTAGTTGGCAGAGATAGGTACCTTCTACAAATAGGGACCCTTGCGTCTAATCAGGGAAAGGGGGTACATTCCTAAAATAACCCCTGCTCACCCCCTTGGTAGCTTGGCAAGAGCAGACAGGCTTATATCAGAGGCAGTGTGTAAAGTACATACAGTAACCAAGTGACAACACTACAGATGGACACCACACAAGGTTTATATAAGTATTCTTTATATAGATTTAACACAAGACCACAAACAACAAAAATACACAATACTGTACTTAAAATGGTAGAATTAGCTTAGTTCTCTTTAGATGTTAAAATGTGACACTTTGAGTCAATGTACCTTTGGATACGTAACGCTATACAACAAAAGTGTTGCAGGGAAGGTGATGCGTCGGTTCCTGACACGCAGGAACGGTGATGCATCGGTTTCTTACTGCGCTTCCGTGGCGATGCGGCCCGCAACGCCTTGATGCGATGAAGATCCGGTACAATGAAACAAAGATGGCGTCTTCTTCTTATTGCGACACAATGCGTGCATGCCCGATGGCCGTGCGGCAACTCAATGATTCTTCTGAGCTGCGACAGGCCCTGCGACACGCTTCTCCGATGATGCGAGACGTTTCTACTCTATGCAACAGCTGCGGCGGCAGCACCCATGTTCAGTGATGCGACGAAAGCGGCTTTGGCGCCGACACTCTTCCTCCATGATGCGAGACGCTTCGGCTCGATGCGACAGCTGCAGCGGTGACACCCTTGCTCAGTGATGCGACGACAGCGGCTGCGGTGGCGGAACGCTTCTCCTGTGGTGCGAGGCGCTTCGGCTCGAAGCGACAGCTATAGCGGTGACACCCTTGTTTAGTGATGCGATGACAGCGGTTGCGGCGGCGACACGCTTCTTCGATGTTGTGAGATGTTTCTATGCGATGCGACAACTACAGCGGCGACACCCTTGTTCAGTGATGTAACGGCAGTGGCAGCGACATGCTTCTTCTTCGTGAGTCGCACTTCCAGCTCCTTGCGACATGCAGTTCCTCAGAAGGCCCCAATACAGCTGCAGGCACTTCCAAAGAACTCTGGGGAGCTGGTGGTTGAAGTCTGTTGTCCCTGAGACTTCAGCAGGAGGCAAGCTCTTTTCTCAAGCCCTTGGAGATCCTTCACAAGTTGAATAAGTACAGACAAAGTTTCTTTCTCCTTTCTTTGGCAGTCAGGCAACCACTGCAGGCCAATCCCCCAGGCAGCACTTCAGCTTAGGGATAGTCTCTCCTCAGTTTCGTCTGGTTCCTGTCCTCAGCAAAGGTTTCTTCTTGTTTCCCAAAGTGATCTAAAGTTCTTGGGTTTGGGTCCCAATATTTATACCCAGTTTCTCTTTGTTCTCTGAGAGAGGCCTTTGCCTAGTCCAAACCAGGTCTGTTCAGTCCTGGAGCACTTTGTTAACAAGACTCCTTATTTGCTTTTAGAGTGCAGGGCAGAGACATCAGACGCACCACAGGAGGTGGAGCCAGCATTGTGGAGGGAAGGCACAGCCCTATTCAGGTCCCAGGTGCAACTCCTCCCACCCATCTACATGCAGATCTCTCTATTCAGCCCTGTGCTGACTCACCCTGTCTCCTGGAATCCCCCAGCCCCTGTCACTCAAACCCCAGACAAGGAATACACATCCTAACAGAGGCAGGTTTGGATGGTTAGACAAGAAAATACCTACTTTCTAAAAGTGGTATTTTCAAACACAGAATTTTAAAACCAACTTCACTAAAAGATGTATTTTATCATTCTGAGTTCAGGCATTCTAAACTTGAATTTCTACCATGTTCCCTGAGTCCGTTAGGATTATAAAATGTAATAATCAAACTGTCCATTATTGCCTATGGGGAACAGGTAGCCTTGCAATAGTGAAAAACAAAAATGTCTGTAATTCACTATTAGGACATGCCACACACACCAGGGCTTGTCCTACATATACTTACAATTCACCCTGCCCTTGGGCCTACAATAGGGGTGCCTGATATGAAGAAAAGGGAAGGTTCATGGACTGGCAAGTGGGTGCACAGTACCAGACTGCACACAGGCTCTGCAACGGCAAGCCTTAGACACACCACCAGCAGCATTTGGATTACCAGCCCTGGGCACTCCTGGTGCACTGTACTAGGGTCTGACAGGTAAACCAAACCAGCCAATCATGGAATCACTAATCCATACATCAATTTACAATAGAGAGCACTTGCACTGTGGCACTGGCCAGCAGTGGCACAGTGCCCAAAGCATATAACACCAACAAAAACACATGAGGCAACAGCAAATAAATAGAAGGGAGACACACGCCAAGGTGCCAGGTCTAACACATTTTTCTACACTTTTACCGATGGATAAAATTACTAAGAGAGACACTCATATACTGATTTAGTTACTTATACATTAAGTCACGCACCCACAGAGATTCCAATACACTCACTCATGTACTGAAGTAAGGACACCATCAAGTCACTCCTCCAGAGAAGTAGCCCTTTAAACCTGTCTGGGCCCTGCTACAGCACAGTCTGCATGTTCAGTTTTACTGCCAAGTTGATTCCTAAGGTAGGTTGTAGATAGGTCATAGGACAGGATGATACCCTAAGGTAGGTTGTAAGTATGCCATTGGACAGGGTGATATGTGTTTAGAAGGTAAGACATATAGATTGAGAGGAAGTAGAAGTCTTATGTTTAATATGTGTGCAATGGAATTAAATATTGACAATGAATTATACATATATTTAGTTGCTTATGGAATGTAAAATGATTACTTTTATTTTCAGATATCTAATTCTGCTCAAAGAGAAGAATTTAAGATTACAAAAAGGAACAGAGGAGAAAAGCACAACAGAAACAGTACTACCTGCAAACAGCTGAGAACAAAAAACAAGATGGTGAACCCAATAGAGTGTTGAATTAAGATCTGCTGGTAAGAAAACTAAGGAGTTTCTTAAAACAGTAGTCAGAAAAATGAATAATATAGAAAATGATGTGAACAAAAAGGAAGCTTTGAAGAACTTGGAAATGAAAAGCAGAAACTAATTTTCAAACTGGGAAATAGTTCTACAGAAATAACTCATCTCACAGTAAGAAAGAAACAAAACAGAGATATAAGAAGTAGGGTAATACACAATTTGCAAAGAAATATAAAGCTGTAAAAGAGAAGAACAGCAGCTAATAAGCAAAAAGAACATGTAGAAAATACAGTAGAAAAAGCATTTGCCTTCAAGCATGAACTATTTAACTTAGTGATAAAGAGAATGAGAACACTGGATAAAAGAGTGTTCTGTATGAAGAGGGAAAGCCAGAAAAAAGACTGGTTGATAGAACAAATTTTTGTAAAATATTAAGTGGTGAATTGAAGAATTTTTCTATTACTGAGCCTTTCTTCACTGAAGAAAACTAGTACTTGCAGTTGAAACAACTGGTCGATGTATGGAGGTAAAGGATAGTACTCCCATTCCAATAGAGGCAATCGTTCATAGGAATGTAGAGGTAGTGATAGCTGAAGAGGTACAGGAAAACATATACAAATGGAATACAAATGGAACTGTAACCGTATTAGCTGTGTTTGACAGGAATCAATGTATATATTGAGAAGTTTCTTATAGATCTTTCCATGCAAAAGTCAGAAGCAGAAAATTGGGATTTCGCCATGATGAGATCTATGCAAAATAAGGAAGTATACAAAAATACAAGGACATTCACTAGCGAGTCTAATAAATGAAGTATGCCAAAGCAACATTCATTACTGCAGAATGTTTGCTGTTCACCACTCAAAAGTACAACCTTTATTTAGGAGGCTTTACTATGTCAAAACACCAGCCCTATGTTTAGGAGAAATGAATAGAGCTCTTTTGAATGGTACAGTAGAGAGGTAGAAAAACTTGATGAAGATTTTAAGTTTTGTTTCTTTGGTCCTGAACAGGAGTCTAGGGAAAATGAGTAGTTGGTATGTGGCGGTAGAGAGGAACAGGACACAGGTATTTGTGTTGATAACTTTATAGAAGAGATTACGATGTTTAACACAGTTTCTTCTGTTTTTGTATGTGTTGTTGATGAACTGAATATAAAAGCAAAACCCGCAATGTAGTTGTATTTTTAAAAACTGTACAGGAGAACAGAGATACAGTGTAATAATTTTCTGTTTATTTATTTGTAGAGGAATGATTTGAGTTGTCCACACAGCAAATTATATGTAAATACTGCTGGGATAAATTAGAGGAAAACTAAATGTCAGTTTGAATAGTAATTGATAAGTTAGAATTAGTATCTATTCCACAAGAGCTTTAAACATTTATGAATCAATGCGCACACAATGTGTACACCCATTTCAGGCTGTAGTTTGTATGGAGCCAAAAACAGGATAGCTGCCACCAACTGACCTTCAGATAGGCCTTAAAGGAAGAGATATCTACTTAACTTTAGATTTTAAACTGAATATTGAAACTATTGGTGTGCATAGAGATGTTCATGAACCACTTGTTATTCTAGCAAATTGAGTGCTAGGAAGAATAACAAATTATGGCAAGAGTTAGTGGATGTTAGTAAAGTGAAAAAAAAGACATTCAAACTGGTACAAAATAATATTTATTATAAAGATTTTGATGTTGTTTGAGATGCAATACATATTGAGGATGAAACATTACCGTCAAGTGGACTGATTGAAAAAGTGGATCTACCCAGATCAGAAGAGATTTACGAACACTACAGCATACACCCTCTAAAGAAGTAATCAATTATGCTATTTATCACTTTCAAATGAAGGAAGCAAAAGGAGCTCCCATGAGTGTGGGGAGGAAAGTTTATAAGCTCACTATTTTCCAAACTGTTTCCCACTGGAGGAGGTGGAAGCTTTGATGACCGCCCTGTATAGATACCAGCAGCTGAATACCGGTCAACCAGATTATACTCAGAGGATCCAAAATTTCAGAAGTGTATTCCCTACGTATTCCATCTTCTGTTTGAGATTGACTTGTCTGGGCTTTCATATGCTGTCATTCACATTCTGAAGCAGGAGTTAATCTGCAAAATCGCTCTGCAAAGGAATTTATTGACAAAGTTCATGACAAGTATGAAAAGTTAATTATTTTGATGGCATGCCAACGTCACACCAATGAATATTGGTATCGCCGTGATGGAGAACTGAAATGTATGTGGAGAAATCTAGGTGTACCTACTTGGTTTCTGATACTCAGTTGTACTAGGTATGCCTGGGATGACCTGCTTGAATTTTTGAGAGAAGCAAACTCTAATATTAAAGATATCAAACCAAAGAGAGCTGGAGAACTTTATTCCTTGGATCCCACTAATGTTTGCAGATATTTTTACCACAGATTGCGCTTAGTCGGTATGTCACTTCATATATTACAAAATCAGAGAAGGCAGAGATGAAGGAGATATGGGAAGATATTTCTGCAGAAAAGACTATCTAAGAAATTGTACAGCTTCAGCTTGAAAAAGTTTTCCCATAGAGTGATGGGATCCTATGAGTGCTGTGACCGGTTGAGCTTGGAAACTTGTTTTCAAAGTCAACGGGAATTGTTTGGGTAAGCCTTGGCTTAGCAATTACAAGAAATAGAGAGTTAAATTCTTTTGCAGAAATTCAGTACCTAGCAGATTTTTACCCAGAAAGTACAGACATTGTGAAATCGAATATGTTTGACACAAACTATCCAAGAAGGGGTTCACATCTAGAAGACATATGCCTTTATGAAGTACTTCAACAGATACAAAAGGAATGTAATAGAAAACACAGATGTGAAATATGCCGTTCTTGTTTGTGATGGTTGTTTGATGAGACATGCAAAAGGAAATTTTATGAATCTGTGAAAGACAGCATTTAGTGTTCAGTCTTTGCAAGTTATTAGCAAATTGTAAATGATAAGATTCAACAGGAGGAAATTATTCCTGCTGAGATAGCTTAGGAGAGCTCACAAAGCAGCCAAAGATCTAGACAACTGAGTCAATATCCCTTGGACAAACCATTATTGAAAACAAAGCTGGAATAGCCATGGACAAGTTGGACACTTCAATGGAACAAGCAAGAGAGGAAAGTGCTGATTTAAAACAGTTATTTGGACAACTGAACGACAAGCAGAAAGAAATGTATATGGTGGTAAAAGAGAAAATTGAACACAGATTCCTCCTCAAGAAGAAAGAATGCAAACGTTCATCATTTTAGCCAATACTATTATACAACAGTGGTCAAGCTGTCACTGGAAAAAAGCTTTTTAATTAAAGTACTCGCCCCTTGCCTACAGAGAACTACAGAATCAAATTTATCATGTATAGTAACAGCACCCAATGGATTGCCTGCACACAACATTAAAGGAACTACTCTTCATCGTCTACTAATGTTACTTGTTGAACATGACAAATTGCAACAACAAACGTTATCCGGTGAAGCTTACCATGAGGTGGCGAGAGTGTTGAAGAAACTGAAGCTTTTGATGAGGTAAGCATGGTCTCAATGTTTACCTTCGAACACTTCAGAATGTAACAGATATAAACAATGGAGTATGATGTGCTGTTTGGAGGAAAGCATTTAATAGTCTTCAGTGGCCAACTGCAACACATCTTGTTCAAAAGACAGCCTGTTTTCAAGACACTTGTACATGATGAATCTCTGAATTCTTTGGGAAGTATTAGCAATGTAAGCATGTGTATGAAGTAGGAATACAAGGAACTACTGAGAAATATGCGTCTGTAGGACATTAGTGTGGGAGTTCTACCAAAGGAAGGGAAACATATCGTTTTTTATTGAAAAAGGCAAAACGATATTTGTTTTATGCCTACACTTCCAGAATGCTCCAATATTAATGAACAATTACTAAAACTGGAAGAAGAAGACATTTTGGAAGTTACAGCTATTGACAAAAAGGAACACTAGATAGTAACACTACTGCTAAGTGGAAAGCTACAAGCAAAATGGATTAATTGGAGAAATCTGTATTTAAGAAAGCAGGATTAGAAAAGTGTTTATGCATATGCAAAAACTAGAATAATTTTGCATAGAAATGTAAGTGTTGAGGACGGATTAGTAAATGGTGCTATGGGTAATGTTATTGATTTCATTTATTTTCCACATAGGATTGAGGTTGAATACTTACCCATAAAATCTGATCATATTGATGGCATGAAGCAAATTGGCCAATGTGTAGTACTTTTTTTCCTTGTAAAAGCGTGGTTGGACGGCTGGTAAAAGCACTTACCAGTATCACTAATATATGCCGTAGCTATCCTTAAATATCAAGGTTTAAGTGTATAAGCAGCTTTTATTAATTTTTGTAGTTCTGTATTCAAAGAAGGTATGGCATATGTTGCATTAACTCGAGCAAGAATAATGTCCAGTTTGTTTTTAGTTGATTTTGATGACAGAAAAGTTAGTGCTGGTGAAAGTTGTGTTAGATCGTGCAATTGGTTAAGAAGTGTGTATGCTCCTCATTTAGGACAGTATCCCATTCATGAAAAATGGATAATCCGTCCAAAATGGAAGCTCACAAAAGAATCTACAGATGTTGCTGAAAAGAAAGAGAACAAGAAGATGTTAAGATAAGAAAACTGGAGAATGAGGGAGAGATTGTAGGTTACCTGCTGTCAAACACTTCTGGTGTCAACTGCTACGCAAATGTTGTTCTCCATGTACTGTTTCATTTAACACATCTTATAAATGCAACAGAGCAGAAAGCATAGAAGAGATTATGTTCTGCACTGTGTGCTTTGCAACAATGTTTACTTAGTGATAGGACTATAATACATTGTGCTTCAGGCATTCAAGATCTAGTATATATATGTAGTGGAAAAGTACTATTTACTAAGAAAACTTAACAAGATGCACAGGAAGTTATAATGTTTTAGAAGAAGGAGAACTAAACATAGATGATTTATTTGGACTGAGTTACAAATGGAACCATAACAGTGAAGATTGCTCCTTTACGTCTACTACTCAAATAATTTCTGAGAGATTTCTATACTTAACTGTTCTGGATTTCAAAACTGTGGCTTTGGACAGAGTGAGTAAAACTGCTCACTAAAATATGACCTACCCAAATTGTAACTCAGATGTTGTAGGGAGAATTTCTGTGAAAAAATCAATGTACATAGTTAGTTCTATGTGGATCATCAGTGTTTTAAACATCATTCAGCCTATCAGCGGTGATTTCTTTAAATCGTTCTCCAAAATTCAAGAGTCTTCTTATCTACCATAAAGGAGTTAATATAATAGCTAAATACTACACTCTCTAAATAAAGTGTGAAATTGAATGGACACAATGTAATTACAGGGAGCATAAATTGAATACAAAACTACTTTTCAAATGACAAAACTTTTTTCAACCCAACTTCTACCTACTATTTATGGAGAAAAGGTAATGTATGGCATTATGTCTACATGGATCATCTGCGTTTTAGACATAATTTGGCCTACTAGAGGTGGTGTTTTCAAAAGGATCTCCAAAATTCTAGTGTGGTTTATACTAGTGGTATAGTACCAGATATAATAAAAACATATTTTTAATATAGGTTTGTTTAGAGTAGTATAGAAACTGTAGGAAACATAACTGATTAAGAAATTGTAGTGAGTACAATGCATCATGTCGCTTAATTATAGTGATGTACTGTGCAGGTTTTTTTCTACAATCTATATGATTTTTTTTCAAGGATGAAACTTCATACAGTACACTGTTTATGGTGAACAAGTACTAAAGTTCAGAAAAGTGAAAAAGGGAAAATGAAATGTTTTCCTAAATTGTGATACACTGTTACAGCATGAGCAATTATTATGTTTCTGGAAAATTTTAAATCAAATGCTAACATATTTCTATGATTTTCTATTCTTTTTGTTTTACAACAGTGGTTGAAGCGATACACCTTTAGATGTGTCAATCTACTTATAGTGCTGCAGAAATATCTTTTCAACATACTTGGGGAGAAAGTCTTTATGTATAAAGAGTAATTGATATATTTTGCCACTAGTTTCTTTTCCTAGGAGGGGACGGTGTAAATCTCCCATGCAATTAAAGTTGCTTTGCCGTGCCATGGCAACTGATCCTCACTGACATCGGAAGCCATTTTATTTACAAATGACATAGAAAACATCAAAATTTAATTTGAAAATATAAAGAACAGGTTCTGAATTGTGACAGTGTTTGTTTTTACACTGTTTGTAATTGTTTTTCACCACTGTTGAAAAATGTATTTCTATACAATACATTGATTATGGTATACAACTACATAATCTGAAAACAGTAAAAAATGAAGGGGAAACAATCCATTCTTAAAATGTGAAATACTATTACAGTTTAGGAAATATCTAAGGTTCTGTTTGAAATTTGAATAATAGAGTATCTTGAGACACTAATGCAGACCGACACATACTAATAAACATACTTGTATATCAAGCCACTTATACATTCAGCCACTCAAACATCCATTCACTCACCAATATAGTAAATAACAGAGCACCACACTTACAGATACATTTAAAACTACCTACACTTACTTTCTCTTACAGATACTGAAAACCACTCACTCACTCATATAGGTAATAATACAGGCACTTACTTGTCCATACAGTCACTGACACACTCATTCATGTAGAGTCTCAAGTACCCACTCACTCACTCATGCAGTCAGTCATTCATCTACTCCTTTACCCATATAATCAATAACACACCCAGTAACTCTACCATGGAAAGACTGGCACATCCAATCACTGACCCATACAGCTACTAACACATCTTCTTGCATACCCATGCAGCCATTTATACACACTCACTCACCAATATACCACTAATGCACTCACTCACACATACAACCACTCACAAACTCTTTCACTTACCCATACAGATACTCACTCACACAGTGATACAGCAGTTCAGAGACTTACTCATATGCCACTCACACACCCTGTCACTAACTCATACAACTACTTGTGTTCAGTTACTAACTGATACACTTGTACAACCACTCACACACCCACTCAGTCACCCATACAAATAATCAAACACAAACTACTTCACCCATTCAACCACTCATTTCCTCACTCACTCACCCATACTGCCACTCACACACCCAGTCATTTACTCATACAGTACTCATATACCCACCCATTCACTCATTCAGCCACTCACATACCCTTTCACTCACACAACCACTAACACACCCACTCACTCACCTATACATCCAATCACACAGCCCCTCACTGACCCATACAGTCGCTCACACATCCAGCCAGTTACCTATACAGCTACTGGTACAACCACTCACACATCAATACAGGCACGCACACATCCAGTCAATCACCCATACAGTCATGTAGTCTCAAAGTCACTCACACAGATACTCACACAGCCACTCACTCCCCTATATACCACTTATGTACCCACTCACTCACCCACACACCACTCATACATCCACTCACTCACCATACAGCCACTGACACACCCATTCACTCACCCATAATCTAATGCATCTACATATTCACCCATATAGCTACTTACACACCTACTCACATACCAATACAGCCACTCAAATATCTACTCACTCACTCGTGAAGCCACTCACATACCCAGTCAAACAACCATACAGATACTCACACACCTTGTCATACACCCATACACCCACTCATTTATGTATTTACTCACCCATAGAGACATTCACCCAGGTACTCACATACTCATATAGCTACTCCTATACCTACTTACTCACCCATACATGACTCATGCACACACACACTCACTTACCCATACAGTTGTTCTCACACCCAGTCAACCTTCATACATTAACTGACACACCGGCACACAGAACAAGACATAGTCACAGTTACAAACATATATATAAGATTTAAAATTTCTAAATCTAGAATTGGTGATTCTTACAAAAACCATTGTTTTTTCTATTTATAAAGTTTGTTTTAAAAAAAATGTTTTCTAACCACTTCTTTTTACTTTCTTGACAGAAAAGTTCAAAACATAGTGCTTCTTAACCAAAAGCACAAAACGTGCACCAACAACCGGGAAACCCCAAAAACTAACACTTCTGAGTGTTGTTGCTGGCAACTTCTGAGTGTTGTTGCTGGCAACTAGAGTGGGTATAGACTGCTCCCCCACACTCAGTATTGTCTCACACTTCAGACAAAACTGTACAGCACCGGCAAACTTCGAAAGACTGGCAGGAGGATCTGATAAAAGTGTAGGAGCAGATGAGTTTTCCAGTTGTGCACCCTTTCCAGCAGATGTTTCTTGCTGGCTGGTCACCTTCTCTGTCTCTGCTCTTGCAAGATGTGTGAAGTGCATTGTTCTTAGGGGCTTCATCAAGCTACTGGTACCAGAGGAGTACTTCTTTTCAGACCCTCTATAGAGAGTCTTATTACAGATCATGCAAGTCACTTTCCTTGCATTAATCTTTTTTCTTCAGGTGGAATGGAGAAAAACTTCCACACAATACTTTCTTTGGTCCCACAGGCTCATCTTCCTGGGAGGAGTTGCCATGGTTCTCTGAAGTCTGAGAAGCAGCAGATGCCATCTTTGTTAGACAAAAGTACACAGTAAAACAGCAACCAAAAAATGCAATTTTTAGACTGAATGCAAAGGTGTGAAAAAACACAACCACACCCAAAAGTATGGCGAAAAGGGGTGGAACCTTCGAGTATTAATGAAAGAAAGTGTTTAACCTATCAAATCCATTTGCTTCTGTGTCACTTGGGATTCACAATGTAGCCACATTTGAGTGTCGGTGATGTTGCTACTCCAAAAAATGTATCAAAATGACCTCTACAATTGTGGTACTTTTACTACTTTCTTAGTAACCCTGTTACCTTGAACAAAATCTTTAAAGTGGCTATATAAAGCATGGGCATAAAACTCTGCTCTGTTCGCGGAGTTTGTGGAATGTGGCAACTCTGCGTTCCGTGGTGAACGCAGAGTTACCATTAACCTCTACATTCCACAACGAAGCATAGTTTTTTTTGGTCTGCGCGCTTGAAATACAATTTAGCATGTGTGGGAGTGACTTGCCGGGCTCTCGTGATCGGCTACAAGATTTTCAGGTCCATTTGCGGGTACCACAAGATTTGCTAGCCGGCCGCAGGCGCCGAGATTTTCGTTCGCCACCACGTCATTCTGCCACGCCAGTGACTCGTGCCCGAACCTTTCTGCTGTACACAATCCTGAACGTGCAGGATCTACCGCGGCTGCAACCTGGGGAAGATTCTCTCCTCGAGCAGCATCAAAATCTTCCCGAACTGACAATTTGGAATTAAAAACCTCCTCACATTAACATTTGGCTGAGGTTTTTTGTGCGAATAGTCTTTTTTTTGTTTTTTTACCTTTTTTCTCACCTGGAAGGAAAGGCCCCAGAATCTCTAGCTTCCTGTTACTGCCCAGCAGGCTCCTCGCAGTGGATTGTCCATCTTTGGTCTCTTTTCATTGGGATTTGAAGCTGGAAGGATCACTGTTTGTGTCTGCTGCATATCCCATTGAATTTAAGGACTTTGAATTTGAGATTTATCAAATAAGTTGAAAAACTGGTATTGTTTGTTGGATCGGGGTCATGCACCTGGATTTATTTCTACTTCTAATCAATTTGTCAAATGTATTGTGGTGTGTGGCCTGTTGTTTCAGTAGGGGCCTAGTGATTTCTTTGCATTTTATTTTTCTTCTTCTTTTGTAAAGGAAAAATGTTTCACAGTTTACTACATTTTCTGCATGTATTTTAATATATTTGAAATTTTGATTGAATATGTGGCCTAGTAGTAGTTTGCCAATTGGCCTTCCAGCCAGCAGAACAGTGCTAGTCATGGGTGCAAATAAACAACAGTTTCTGTGGTGTTTACAGCATTTAGGCCATGGATGGATTTGGATTGAAATACAAAATGCATTTTTTTTGTGGTATTTCAAGTTCTTTTTTCATACAAACTGTGTATAGGAGTCAGGATTAGATGGGATAATGCCTTTGAAGGATGTGTCGTGTTGTAAACATTGTTTTTTAGCCCAATAATTTTCATTTGTGACATTGCTGAATTAATTATGTTTTCTCTGTTTTATCATGCCTCCTTTGTCTGGCCAGTGTGTGTGTTTGTGTGTTTGCCATACATTAGCCTTAGTTCCAGATGCCATGTGGCCACTGGCCTGGAGCCATTTTGTATAGTCCGTGCACTGTCCAGGCCTAGGCCTGCATGTGCTGTTTGAATGTTTTTCAGGCTTTCCGCCTCTTGTTGTGACCATGTGGCTTGCGGCCATTTTGTGTAGGCAGCCAGTGTGCTTTTTCCATAGGCATGCATGCGTTCTTTATTGTAGGCCTTCAGCTTCTTTTGTGACCATGTGGCTGGTGGCCATTTTGTGTAGGCAGCCAGTGTGATTTTGCCATAGGCCTGCATGCATTTTTTGCTGTAGGCCTTCAACTTCTTGTTGTGAGTGATCATGTGGCTGGTAGCCATTTTGTGCAGGCAGTCAGTGTGCTTTTGCCAAAGGCCTGCATGCATTTTTTCTGGTAGGTAGCCCTGGGCCAAAATTCCATTCCATTCTCGGAAATTGCGATAATTTGGCATTTTCGCGTTCCTCGGAAAGCGCGAAAATGTCAAAATTATCGCAATTTCCGAGAATGGAATGTCAAAATTTCCACATTCCGCAGCTTAGCGATAATTTGTTTCTTGCTCGCGCTGTAAAATAATACATTCTCGCGTGCGCGCGATCGCCTTACCTGAATCCCCGCGTTCTCCGGCAAGTTTTCCCGATCCGGTCGCGTTCTCCACGAGATGTTGGATTGTTGGTAGCCATTTGCGCTGTCTCGCGACAGTTCGTGCCCGCAGTAACGTCATGCGTCGCACAATCACGTCTTTCTTCTCGCGATCATGCACCGCGAGACAAGTGAAAACAAGATGGCCGCACCCGCGAGCAACCGTTGGTGAGCCACGACCACGAAGAAAATACCGCGAACGGGCGGGAAAAAAACTTCCGCATCTTCGCGATATTTCCGAGTGTTTGCGGAGATTTTTTACATTTTCGCAATAATTTGCGAAAGTGAATTTCGCAAATTCCGCCCACCCCTAGTTGTAGGCCTCCAGCTTCTTGTTGTAACCATGTGGCTGGCAGACATTTTGTGGATCCAGCCAGCATGCTTTCCCTATAGGCCTGCATGTCTTCTTCTCCTTTTTCCCAATTAATGCCTTCCTGTTCAGTGTTGTTGTTGATGAAAATGTGGCACTGGTTGGCAGCCATTTTGTGCATCCAAACAAATTCAGCCCTTTTGCCACAGGCTGCATGGATGATTGAGCAATAAGATAGCAGTTTAATAACTTATTATTATCTTTGAGGATAACTTCACTTATGTTTATTTAGTTACATATTTAAAAACATTTTGTTTGAATTAATTTGTAAGTTTTGTTTTCAATTTATTTCCTGTATTATAGTAAACAAATCTTTGTTTATAGCATTTCCCAGTTCATCTTGCCTCAATCAATTACAACCCCATGTCTGCTAGTATATAGATGCTCAACAGCCTTAATTGTCTAAATATTATTGTTATCCTTCCATTATCATTTGTCAGGTGCACCTCCCTCAGACTCAGAGTCAGTGCCACATCACACATCATGAGTGGCATGACGACACCTGCCGCACATAAAGCAAATAGTTTACTCTGCATGTTGTTGTTGTTTTTACTTTCACTTATTCTCCCTGAGTGCTCAGTCACCATGAAAATAATTATATGTTGGTGTGGTTTTCCGTTTTACGAATGAGTAGATATATTTACACTGTACTGTTAATTAAGGGAGTAACAGCAGCAGTGACCACACAATAAATGATATTATTCTGTTTGTGCTACTAATTGAACAGCAACAAAGCTACGGTTCACCTTCTTGCTTCTTTTCTTTTAGGTGCAGGACAACAAGACAACAACAAGAGGCAACAACACATCACTCACACTGTACTGCCAGAAAGGAGTACTGTGCATGGTGTGATGCTTGAGTGAGTGACACATCAGACATCTCTTCAACTTATGAAGCTAAGTGCCAATGCTATCTACCAGCTTCAAGATGGCCCCAAATAAAGTTGCAACTGCTAAGCCTAAAACTGCTACCAAGAAAGTAGTCAGTAAGAAGAAGGAGCTTCCCACCACCACCACCACTGGTATGTCGGCCCAGATGCTTTTGGGAAAACAAAAAACTGTGCCTGCCGCACCGGACTTTGAGGAGCAAGCTGGGAGCAGCACCCTCAAATCAGAGGACCCACCCCAATCTAGGCCGAAGCCTGTCACAGAGGCAGTCAGTCTAATCACAGCAATGTCGAATAGCAGTGATGTTGACATTGACTAATCTCTATCACAAAGTAGTACTCAATCATTGCAGGGAACTCAGAGAAGTGGACAACAACAAGAACAGCCACAACTGCCAATAGTAGTTTCTCCCGAGGTAGAAGCAGTTCAAGAGATTGAGCTTCATGCTGAGGAAGTAGAACAATCTGCTCCAGAAGATCCATTGTCTTGCAGATCTCCAGCTAGAAAAAGGAGGGTTAGTGGTGCATCATCTTCTTCTTCTTCTTGGATCCCGCCTCAGTCTGAGAGTGAGACACGCCATGAGACAACTCAGATGAGGCTAGGAAAAAGGAAGGTCCCAGAAAGCCTTTGAGTTATGGAGGCAGATGTAGAAGAGGAGGATGACGATGAGCTAGTCATCCTGGATTTTAGCCCAGCCCCAGTGTAGACCTACGTTGCCCCATCCCAACATCCCAACTTCCCACGGGGGATGTGGCAGTGGCACCACAGATCCAACCACCGCCAGCTACCAAATTTGCAAAGTCCTAGCAGTGACCTAAATCTACAACCACCTCAATAGGATAGATACTGCAGAGCCAGAGAGTCAAACGTCAAAATGCCCACCTACCACTAGTTCATCTGACATTCGCAGTGACACCAGCAGCGTCAGTTTGGGATTTCTTTTTGGTTTGCCAGAAGGAGGCGAACATTGCCATATGCTTCATTTGCGGAGCAAGTGTTAGTCGGGGTAAGCTTGGTACAAACTATGGTACCGGAGGCCAAACTACCCACTCAAGAAAGCCCCATAAGATCCGTTGGGAGGCACATCTTAGCAGCCAAAAAACTGCAAGCGTTGTTGGAGAAGGGAGTGAAAGATGGCTGAGCAGGGAATCTGAATCCAATCCAATCATGGTGGAAGGAGAAGAAGAGGAAGACATCATCATTACACAAAGCAGCCCTGTCCCCAGAAGGGCAGTAGTATCACCCACATCAGCAAAATTGTAATAGCACAAGACTCAGGTCGAGACACCAAGGCAACAGAGGACAGTGACTCAGGTAAGGAGGGATTTTAAGGGACGATGTTGAAGGCAAATTAAATAAATAATACATTTTCCCTCTGCATCGTCCCTCAAAATCCCCTCTTACCCAGCCCCACCACCATACCGCTGTTACCTGCACAGGCCATGGCTACAGTGACTGCCCTGCTGAAAAGCACATTGAGTTTACCACCACCTGAAGTACCACAGTAAGAAGATGATGGAGACTGAGGTCATGAAAGTAGTGTTTTAGATTACCTACTTCTGTGTGAACCACCAGAGTTTGAGAATGAGCTCTTCTTCCTGACTATTAGAGTTTCTTTCTTTGACGTCCAAAAACAAAAAACGATTATTTAGGGAACATCATTTACTTTATTATTTATGTGTGTCTGATGGACTGATTGACTTATTCATCCCCACCCACTTACTCTTAGACACATTTTAATTGCCGTATCGGAGTTGCAACTGCATGCAGTCAGTGAAAAAGTCCAACTCCTGTCCCGACTCACCCTTCAAAGCCATTTTCCTTAGGCCAGACATTGGACGGAGAATTCAAACAAATGTGTGCCTGCCTCCAAACATGGGCTGTGACCATCTATGCTTTCCTACCCTCGTGGGACTGCCCCACCCACATGTGACATTTATAATTCGATTTACACTGGCAATCCTCTGCTTCATGTACAAAGGGAGGATCTGCATTATGCAATTTACCACCAATCGATCACGGTGAGCACACTGGAAGAACAGCTAAATGCTGGCATGCATTGCATGCTGAGTGATTGTTGTTTGTTGTTGTGATGTATGAGCTTGTTGTGAATGATATGTCATCATCAATGTGTTGAGATTGAGAATGGATTGAGAAGAGAATAAATGATTCATGTGCTGCAGGCAGTGTGAGACTGGGTGTTTGTTTGTTAGTGTTACACCTAATGTGTAAGTGATGAATTTGAGATTCCCAAAATGTTGGTGGCCTGGCCTATTAGCAGATGATCAATAATTGTAAATTTTCCCTTGAAGGTTTTTTTTCCTTCCCCTTTGAAAGATAGGATGGCGAGATTGCTTCACCGGGTTGAACTCCACTTCACACAGTCCCCACTCCACAATGCTTTGTTTTGCTTTTGTGTTATTTTATGCTTTATATTTATACTCCTCAAACACTCAGACCTCACCAGTCCCTTAGATAATATAACGTTTTCAAACACAAATCTAATCTACACAAAAAGTGACTCAATCTTCCCTTGTTGTATTTCAATAACAAATTTGTACTACTACAGGCTGATCTATTGCATTTTCAATCGGGAGTGGGGCACTGTTGGTACGGAGTTGGATGGACACCATACTCTGGGTCAGATTCAGGAGGATCAGAGATGATAGAATAAATCAGGGCATTGGCGTGACTAGTGCGAGAACTGCCACCAAAAGAAGATGGAAGTTTTCAAATTCACTGAAATCAACCAATTTGGATGAGGATGATGATGTCTTTGAAGTGGCCTAAAGGTAAACAACAGCACCAGAACCTACACAAGTCTGTGTAGTGGTGGTGGTGAGTGGTGTGTCTGACAGTGGCACGTTGATTTTCTAATCGATTGGGAAAATGCTATGTTGCTTTGTGTGTGTGTGCTCACTGCTGTCTGGCTCCAAATTGTGATTTAATCCAAAGCTAAGTGGTGGTTGGCTGGGGGCCTGTTGTGGAGGTAACTGCTGGAAACAGACATTTAGCCATGCTGTGTATGCAGTTTAACTTTTCTCCTTGACTCTTCAATTTCCTTTTTGCTTTTCAGTTTACAGGCTCTGGCCTTTACCCTGCGCCACACTGGAACAACAATGTAACATACTCACACTTACCTTACCGAACCGCATTCGACAAGCACCCAAGATTGATGGCGGACAGGCCAAGATAAATGCAGAGATGCAACTCCCAATTTGGCAAAACAGTATCATTTTTTCACTTCAATCATTAGAAGTATGTATGTTGTTTATGTTTGTTTACTTGACTCCAATAGACATTTTAATTTTATTTGCTAAGTATCTTTCACAGCTCGGTACAAGAACATAATATAACGTGGGTGTCTCTGGGGGCAGATAGAACATTTGATTTGGTTTACCTGTATTAGTACTCCTCATCATGCATGCATTTCCTTTTCCTCCCATAATAGATTTATGATGGTCAGCTGCCAAGATGAATGTTGTTGTCCTTATGTAGTGGTTGTCTTTATCAAACCTTTCTCTCAAATCGACCCTTCCCATCCATTCATCAAACCCATAACCCTTTTCCCCCCGGGCTGTGTGTTTTATTGGGGTATTACTAAATTAAATTTACCCCATTAATTGATCACATCCTTGGTGGGGCAGATGTGGTGAAATAATACCAACTCAAGGTAGGGTGAGGATCTACTTCTGCTCTAAGTATTGCCCACACTCGCAATATTATATATATTAGATTGCCCACTCATGCACAGTATTCAATATCATTTTTTTTTCTGAGGAACATAATCGATCTTAATTGCCAGCATTGTAATTGTAATTGTAATTGCCATTTATAAAGCGCATTATCACCTTCAGGTCTCTAAGCGCTATGAGAGACAGCCCTACCCTACCTAGCACATGGGGGGTGGCAAGTTAGACTGTGTCCCAGGCTTACGAAAAAAGTACTGTCTTTAACTTCTTCCTAAAAGGGAGGAGGCCATGTTCCTTACGTATATTCTCCGGCAAGTTGTTCCAAAATTGGGGGATGGAGGTTGAAAAAGCTCTTTCTCCTTTGGAAGACAGGCTGAGGCGAGGGCAGGCCCGCAGGCTGGCCTCTGAGGACCATAGTATACTACTAGGGGTGTAGTTGACTAACCGGTCTGTGATATACCTCGGGGCTTGGCCATAGATGGCGTTATGTGCAATGCAGAGGCCTTTAAACTTTGTTCTCTGCCTGATCGGAAGCCAGTGCAGCTGATGTAGAAGGGGGGTGGCGTGAGCTCGTCAAGGCACTCTGAAAATTAGTCTGGTGGCATCATTCATAATGATCTATAATCTAGCCAGCAGTTTTCCCAGAAGGCCGATATACAGGGAGTTGCCATAGTCCAATCATGACAATATCATGGCTGATACAGCCAGTATGAGTGTGGCAAAAGAGAGAAGGGGGGCAAGTTTTCGCAGCTGTCTCAACAAGCCGACACAAGTGTCCACTACTGCCAAGACCTGCTGGGTCATGGAAAGCTTGGCATCAATTTTGATGCCCAGGCTTTTTACGGCCAAGGCCGGATCTGGATAGCATCATCATACTTCCAGCACTAAAGGTTACGCTTGTCCACTTCATCATAGCTCGAGTCGACTTCAGTTTGCAACTTGTACTAGCTCACCATTCTGATTATTTATTTTACTTTAGCATTGCTTATCATCTTTTTTCACTTGGCAGTCTTCTTCTGGTATACTACTAGTCATACTCTAGTCTCCCTCAGGTGACTGTCTCATTTGTTTTGCAAAGCTTGCATATAAAATGGCATTAACTCAGTAACTTTTTATTTCAATTTAATTTGTTCCCTGTGATGAATATTCCTCATCCTACAGTTTGAGTTTGGCTAGGAGCGAGTGGAACCTTGCTTCTGGATCTGGTCCTTTCACTAGTATTTGACTAGTCCGCCAGCATGCTTTTACTGTCAGTGTCTACTACCACCACCATGGTACCTTGGGAAACCATTTAGCCATTGCTTTGCTGTAATCACAGGTAAGAGAAGAACTGTGGGAGATTGCTGAGCTACAATAATATATATACTAGGGAAATTCTCCCACCTACACAGCCTCCAAGTCCTTAGGGATTAATACAGTTGCAGACTGCAGAGACTAGGACGAGAGAGTAGTAAGACAAGTGAGGGTACCGCATAACTAGCTGTTGGTGTGTTACAATATCAGCAGATTTTGAAAACTGCCCGGGGGCCTGTGTGGCAAAAGCAACAGTGCAAAGTAAAAGAGTAACCCCCAAAAAAGAATTAATTCACATGTACAGTCATAAAAAAATGTATTTCCCTAACAAAAAAACTAAAGTCTACACTAACCCCAACCAATGTCCAACAAAAGTCAAAATTTTCAAAACAAATGTCCATAAAAAAATTCCAAAAACCCAAAGAATATGATTTCCCCACTCCGACATTCCAACCCTCTCCCCAACAAGTCCTATCCATCAAACAAAAGCTAAAAAAATTGGCAAGAGGGTCCCAGCTTTGGGCTCGAACTCAGAGCTGCCGCTCCAAGCAATCGAACCACTCCTCCATCATGGCTTCCATTTGCGCCATCCTCAGGAGCATGCAGCACTGAAAGGCTCTATGGAATCTATAGGGGGAGCAGCTGTGGTTGATGAATGCGGGTGGCTGCCTGACCACAGCGCCGTACAACTTGAGGCACTGGGGGGACCTGGCTGGGGCCCGGGGCTTTGGAGGCTGCAGCTGCTGCAGTCTCCTCCTCCTCCAGGACAACCAGCTACTGATATTCATCCCGGATGGACTCCAGCTTCCTGTGCCGGGTCCTGGCTGCTCTCTCCTGCCTGTCAGATGATGGATTGGCAGGAGTAGCTTTATCAAGAAAGAAAAAAAGACAAATTGTAACCAATACTCTTGGAAAAACAGTAACACATAAAATGATATAGTGGCACAGTACCACCAGCAGTACATAACATTTGCTGGTATCCTCGATTCCTCTGCCCATTTGAATTTTCATGTAATTACAGTTCCAGACATTAAGCACTATGGAGTAATCAAGTAGTCTTCTTCTCTCTCGTTTAGGTAAATTAATGTAGGTATGGCAGCTCAGCTTGTGCCCTAGATATACATACTTGTATTGTGTTATACTTTGCTACTGTCTGCAGGTGGGGCAGCTGTACCACACAATTATCTCTTTTCCAATCATGACCATGCTCTGTTAAATCAAATGTTCACTTTCACTTTCATACTGACTACAACAAGGCAGATGAATAGTCACTAATATATGAATGATATTCGGCGTAACGTGAGGTACTACTATTGTAACCATGCAGCCGATAGGTCACCCATGGCTGACAATGGCAAAATACCATGGGTAGGGAGTGGGCCTCGGAGGGAGGTGATTGATGATGATGGGTGGGTAGGGGTACATAATGTATGTTGTGCTTGGAAAATACTGAGTCAAGGGACTGAAATACAACCTCGCTCTAACCTATGAATCAAAAACCTTGATCAAAAAAATTCTTGTTTACTCTTCTTCCCAGGGATTATTCAATTTTTCACTGCATTTTTCTTCTAGCATTATTCAGCCTTGGCTTTGCTAATCAGTCACCATTTAAGTTTTACATTCCCTTCATCAAGTCTTCACTGTGAATACTAGTACCATCCATCTATCTATCCAAACATGGCTATCATTCTCAACAAACCTTTCACCAACATACATTTGTCATTTTAAACACCCATGCTTCCTTGCTTTTACCCATCAAATGGCTTGGAGGATTCCTGTTCACACATAAACTTTCACACACACAAGCAGGCATAATTTCTTTTACCTTTCACCCATCCTTCACCCACCCACCCATCCATGCATCCTATCAGCCACCCAATTTTCTTTTTTTTTATACTTTATTAACTTTTTCAAAATAACCCAGAGACTGCGATACTTTCGGTATTACAATTGGAATAGCTTTTAAAATTTAAAACAGCACATTACACTTTACAGGAGCGCGTCAAGTATTATATGACATGCAACATCGTGCATAATGTATGTCCCTTATTACACATGCGTCAACCTTCCAGTCTTGCACGGCACTATCGTTAGGCCCTGAAACAGCTCAGCAAGTTTATCCACCACAGTTTCAATACATGGCTTCTGTTACGAGTTAAAATAGCCCAGAAAAATCATATGAGTCTATTTTTTAGGACTGCTCACCTCCCCCGCTTGTTCCCCAGCTTCTATTGACGCATTATCACTTGTCCTCGTTGCTGTGTATGTTTGGTAGAGCACCCATAAGTTCTTAGGTCTGCTACGTGGTGGGAGGAGCTCACTGTAGTTCTCAGTTTGTGTGCTGTAGTACATCATGTCTCTCGACCACTGTGCTAACGTAGGGAGCGGACTGCGCGAGCAGCTCATCTCTACTCTGTGCCTAGAAAGCAGTAAACCCATATCCAACAATCTTCTGGCTGCTTTTGGCATAAACTTAGAATAACCTAGCAGGGCCAGTGCAGGTTCTGGAGTGAGCATCAAGCCCGTCACCTGCCCCAGTTTCTTGAAAACTAGGTCCCAAAAACTAGAGATCCCTGGGCAGCAATAGGCTAAGGGAAAATAGTTTGCTTGCTGCACACTACAATGTTCACAGTCTTCATCTTTCCTCGATCCATACCTACATACTCTCTCTAGGGTGTAGTAAACTCTGTTTAAATACTTAAAATGGATCAATCTGTGTCTGCCATTTATTGATATGCATTTCGTGCTGGTGCAGCAGTACTTCCACATGTTGTCATCTATTTCCCTACGAAGGTCCAGCTGCCAAGCCAGGCGAGCCTTAGTAGAATGATTTTCCCTGTATCTCATGGACAATTTGTATATATTATACACTATCCGTGTCGGTGAAGTAGTTTTTTTTACATACGTGAGGGGAGACAAATAGGGCATTTCCTGCAAACTGCTCCCCAATATATTTAACAGTGCCTGTCGCGTTCTGTGAAACTGAAATCTGGTGAGGGGTATTGCCTCCGGAGCCATGACTGCAACTTCGTCCCATGTCTTTGCCCTGTTAGCATCGAACAGATCCCCTAACGTCTCTACTCTAATGGAGTTCAGCACGCGGGTCACTCCCTTTTCCCTGCATGGGGGGAGCCATTGGCACCACTCCAGAGGTGTGCATGGGGAATACAATATGGCGCCCACCTGCAGCTTCAGCAAGTATTGCCAAGCATGCTTGGTTGCATTTACAGAGTCAAGGATACCAGTTCTGCGGTCCACAGCCATGAACATTAGTGCTGGCATCGGAAGAGGGGAAGCTACCAACTTCTTTATTTGCTGATGTGGTGTGTCCGGAGGGCGGTGCATCCAGTAGTAGGCATGTGTGTTCTGTGCCTCCCTATAGTATAGGTCTAGGTCAGTGGTGCCCAGACCTCCCATGCAATAGGGTAATGTGATGACGTTCCATCTGGCCCACGCCTGCTTGCCCGCCCAAGCCAATTTCGTCATCAACGCAGTAAGCGTGTGGAAAAAGGTGCCAGGGAAACCAGAGGTATGTTTGTGAAAAGAAACAAAAAATGAGGTAATATTACCATTTTCATAATCAAGACCAGGCCAAGCAGCGACAGTGGCAGACGGATCCATTTGTTGAACTCGTGTCAGCCACCTATATCTATCTTTTCACCCACGCATCCTTCTCTGCCAGTCATATTAAATTTCACCCATCCTTCCTCCTTCCATCCTTCTTTTCCATCAACCCATCAAGGTCTTCAACCCATCTTCATGAAACTTTCTCTGCTGAGTTGAAGATAGAAAAGGCCATTAGTTAGTAGTTACTCAACCTCCGCTGTACATGCTAATAATAAGTAAAGAGGGTTGTATTCAACTGTTCACAACTTAGTCTCACTCTCAACAGTACACCCTTGCAGCGAGTATATATATTGTCAATAAGCAAGCAATATTACTTACCACCGCCCGCCACTGCTGCTGGCTCAACACCTGTAGCTGCCGCATCTGCTCTATGGATGGCACCACCATCCCCACTGGCACTGGGACTGGTGGTCAGTGCAACTACAAACAACATAAAAACATATTTAGATGCCGTATGCGCTTCCCCCTATTTATTTTTTGACGTAGAAAATGCAAAACTACATACACCACACACATCACTAGCAATTCAGTACAATCACAGTATGTCCTATCAAAAATTATAAAAATATCCGGTTGGACATTAGTCCTCTGCCCATTTGAATTTTCATGTAATTACAGTTCCAGACATTAAGCACTATGGAGTAATCAAGTAGTCTTCTTCTCTCTCGTTTAGGTAAATTAATGTAGGTATGGCAGCTCAGCTTGTGCCCTAGATATACATACTTGTATTGTGTTATACTTTGCTACTGTCTGCAGGTGGGGCAGCTGTACCACACAATTATCTCTTTTCCAATCATGACCATGCTCTGTTAAATCAAATGTTCACTTTCACTTTCATACTGACTACAACAAGGCAGATGAATAGTCACTAATACATGAATGATATTCGGCGTAACGTGAGGTACTACTATTGTGACCATGCAGCCGATAGGTCACCCATGGCTGACAATGGCAAAATACCATGGGTAGGGAGTGGGCCTCGGAGGGAGGTGATTGATGATGATGGGTGGGTAGGGGTACATAATGTATGTTGTGCTTGGAAAATACTGAGTCAAGGGACTGAAATACAACCTCGCTCTAACCTATGAATCAAAAACCTTGATCAAAAAAATTCTTGTTTACTCTTCTTCCCAGGGATTATTCAATTTTTCACTGCATTTTTCTTCTAGCATTATTCAGCCTTGGCTTTGCTAATCAGTCACAATTTAAGTTTTACATTCCCTTCATCAAGTCTTCACTGTGAATACTAGTACCATCCATCTATCTATCCAAACATGGCTATCATTCTCAACAAACCTTTCACCAACATACATTTGTCATTTTAAACACCCATGCTTCCTTGCTTTTATCCATCAAATGGCTTGGAGGATTCCTGTTCACACATAAACTTTCACACACACAAGCAGGCATAATTTCTTTTACCTTTCACCCATCCTTCACCCACCCACCCATCCATGCATCCTATCAGCCACCCAATTTTCTTTTTTTTTATACTTTATTAACTTTTTCAAAGTAACCCAGAGACTGCGATACTATCGGTATTACAATTGGAATAGCTTTTAAAATGTAAAACAGCACATTACACTTTACAGGAGCGCGTCAAGTATTATATGACATGCAACATCGTGCATAATGTATGTCCCTTATTACACATGCGTCAACCTTCCAGTCCTGCACGGCACTATCGTTAGGCCCTGAAACAGCTCAGCAAGTTTATCCACCACAGTTTCAATACATGGCTTCTGTTACGAGTTAAAATAGCCCAGAAAAATCATATGAGTCTATTTTTTAGGACTGCTCACCTCCCCCGCTTGTTCCCCAGCTTCTATTGACGCATTATCACTTGTCCTCGTTGCTGTGTATGTTTGGTAGAGCACCCAGAAGTTCTTAGGTCTGCTACGTGGTGGGAGGAGCTCACTGTAGTTCTCAGTTTGTGTGCTGCAGTACATCATGTCTCTCGACCACTGTGCTAACGTAGGGAGCGGACTGCGCGAGCAGCTCATCTCTACTCTGTGCCTAGAAAGCAGTAAACCCATATCCACTAATCTTCTGGCTGCTTTTGGCATAAACTTAGAATAACCAAGCAGGGCCAGTGCAGGTTCTGGAGTGAGCATCAAGCCCGTCACCTGCCCCAGTTTCTTGAAAACTAGGTCCCAAAAACTAGAGATCCCTGGGCAGCACTAGGCTAAGGGAAAATAGTTTGCTTGCTGCACACTACAATGTTCACAGTCTTCATCTTTCCTCGATCCATACCTACATACTCTCTCTAGGGTGTAGTAAACTCTGTTTAAATACTTAAAATGGATCAATCTGTGTCTGCCATTTATTGATATGCATTTCGTGCTGGTGCAGCAGTACTTCCACATGTTGTCATCTATTTCCCTACGAAGGTCCAGCTGCCAAGCCAGGCGAGCCTTAGTATAATGATTTTCCCTGTATCTCATGGACAATTTGTATATATTATACACTGTCCGTGTCGGTGAAGTAGTTTTTTTTACATGCGTGAGGGGAGACAAATAGGGCATTTCCTGCAAACTGCTCCCCAATATATTTAACAGTGCCTGTCACGTTCTGTGAAACTGAAATCTGGTGAGGGGTATTGCCTCCGGAGCCATGACTGCAACTTCGTCCCATGTCTTTGCCCTGTTAGCATCGAACAGATCCCCTAACATCTCTACTCTAATGTAGTTCAGCACGCGGGTCACTCCCTTTTCCCTGCATGGGGGGAGCCATTGGCACCACTCCAGAGGTGTGCATGGGGAATACAATATGGCGCCCACCTACAGCTTCAGCAAGTATTGCCAAGCATGCTTGGTTGCATTTACAGAGTCAAGGATACCAGTTCTGCGGTCCACAGTCGTGAACATTAGTGCTGGCATCGGAAGAGGGGAAGCTACCAACTTCTTTATTTGCTGATGTGGTGTGTCCGGAGGGCGGTGCATCCAGTAGTAGGCATGTGTGTTCTGTGCCTCCCTATAGTATAGGTCTAGGTTAGTGGTGCCCAGACCTCCCATGCAGTAGGGTAATGTGATGATGTTCCATCTGGCCCACGCCAGCTTGCCCGCCCAAGCCAATTTCGTAATCAACGCAGTAAGCGTGTGGAAAAAGGTGCCAGGGAAACCAGAGGTATGTTTGTGAAAAGAAACAAAAAATGAGGTAATATTACCATTTTCATAATCAAGACCAGGCCAAGCAGCGACAGTGGCAGACGGATCCATTTGTTGAACTCGTGTCAGCCACCTATATCTATCTTTTCACCCACGCATCCTTCTCTGCCAGTCATATTAAATTTCACCCATCCTTCCTCCTTCCATCCTTCTTTTCCATCAACCCATCAAGGTCTTCAACCCATCTTCATGAAACTTTCTCTGCTGAGTTGAAGATAGAAAAGGCCATTAGTTAGTAGTTACTCAACCTCCACTGTACATGCTAATAATAAGTAAAGAGGGTTGTATTCAACTGTTCACAACTTAGTCTCACTCTCAACAGTACACCCTTGCAGCGAGTATATATATTGTCAATAAGCAAGCAATATTACTTACCACCGCCCACCACTGCTGCTGGCTCAACACCTGTAGCTGCCGCATCTGCTCTATGGATGGCACCACCATCCCCACTGGCACTGGGACTGGTGGTCAGTGCAACTACAAACAACATAAAAACATATTTAGATGCCGTATGCGCTTCCCCCTATTTATTTTTGGACGTAGAAAATGCGAAACTACATACACCACACACATCACTAGCAATTCAGTACAATCACAGTATGTCCTATCAAAAATTATAAAAATATCCGGTTGGACATTAGTCCTCTTGGACATAAAGTCTTCTTTTTTTTTGTAGTTTTATTTTGTCTTCATTGCCCAGGTTTTCAAAAGTTATACTCCGAACACCACGGTCTCCCACAAAATGGTGCGTATGGGTGATCCTTTGTTTATTAGACCCAGGATGGTTCACTCTACACCTTGCCTTCTATACTCAACCATAGATAGCTAATTTCTCTCAGCTGTCTGTAAAGCCAACACCAGAGTATTTTAAGCAATATGGTATTGAGGCCTAATCATTGGACTAATATATAAATGATTGTTCCCAGTTCTCATAGGGAAGCCAGAACTCATTTTGCTTACATTTGCATGCTGTATCTAACCTATTAGTATACTTTATTGAAGCCCACCATTCTGTTTTAGTTGGAGGAGATGCTTTAACCAAATTTTTACATAATTCCCTACGAGCGAGCAATATAAGATAAAATATCAATTTTTAGTTATTTTTTAACAAGGATTCATGTTTTTCCAGGATCCCAAAGAAAACCAAAGTTTTGCTTACCTGGAGCGTTTCTCCAAGCATTAAATGTAGAATATTACTCACATCCCGCCAGAACCCTTGAATCGCCGGGCATTCTAAGAACATATGCGTGTCGTCACCTTTCTCTTTGCTACATTTGGGATATCTTGGCATAACTCCTTTCCCCTATTTTGATAATTTGTGTGACGTCTAGTAAACCCTGTGAAGACAAAAAAGGTGATTCCACCTTAAATTTGCAGCCTGTACTGTGGCGTATTACATGTCGCAAGATACTTGCCATAAGTCTTCGATCTGCTCTCCTGGCAAGTTCTTCTCCCACAGCACTGTTGGCAAATCCAAATCTCTATCTGCTATCTACACCAACAGCCAGTACCAATTTGCCACCTTTTTTTTCCGAGTTACACCACATGACAAGAAAGCTTCCAATTCATTAGACAGTCCCGCACTAAGGCAATCCGTAAGGCTCCAGTTCCTTATTTGAAGATACTTAAATCTTGACAATCATTGGCTAATTTTTGACCCTCTTCCCAAGATATTAAAACTCTGCTCTTATGACAGGGGGCGATATACGGCTCTGGTGGGTAGATGGGAGGGCAAAGTAGTTGTTTTGGTTTCTGTTTATGTCCCGCCGGGGTTGCAGACGACTACTTTTGCTGATTTGGGGCGCCTTCTTCTTGGGCTGCCGGAGGGTATCTTAGTGGTTGGTGGGGATTTTAATGCTGTGGTCTCCGGAACTGAGGATCGTCACCCACCCAGGGATCTCCCCCGGGCCCAAACTTGGTTGTCAGGCCTCTTAGATACCCTGGGTCTGGTGGATTGTTGGCGGCTAAAACATCCTGCACAAGTACAATACACCTTTCATTCCGGGGCTCATGGTAGTCTTTCGAGACTTGACTATGTTCTGATGCCAGCGGCACAGGCGGGGAGGGTCGGGGAGGTGCGGCATCTTGCTCGGGGTATTTCAGACCACTCCCCTCTCTTGTTGCACTTTGATATTGTCCCGGGGATGGAGGGGAGGGTGGCCCCGATCAACCCCTGGTACCTGCGTAATCCCGCGATTCGCGCAGATTTGATTAAATCCCTTGAGCAATATTTTGGAGATAATGTCGGATCAGTGTCGTCTGCTGTTTCTCTATGGGGGGCGTTCAAAACGGTACTCCGGGGGGAGGCCCTGTCCCTCATTTCCCACTTCAAGAGGTGTGAGCGGGAGGGGGTGACCCGTATCGAATCTGAGATAACTGAGTTGGAGGGTGACCTGGATTGTGGTGTCACGGACGACAAACTGCATGCTCTCAGGATCAAACAAGCGGACTACAAGGCCCTAGTCACCGAGGCGGCCAAGGGCCTGAGTAGGGAGCAGCAGGGGCGACTGTATGATATGGGTGATAAAGCTGGAAAACTGATCGCGTGGCTGGATAAAAAGGAGAGAGCGAGTCGAGTTGTTCCGCTGGTTGAGAGAGTGCAGGGTGTGTATGTTACTGATCCGTGTGAAATTGTTGATTGCTTCGCAGAGTATTTTTGCGGGGTGTATTCCCCGGTATCTTCTCGCTCGGAGGAGGATTCCCGCGACCTGCTTAAAGATATTGCGTTGCCTTCCCTTTCGGAGGAGGATAAATCGCTGATAGATGCGACTCCGACGTCTGAGGAGATCGCTCTGGCCATACGTTCAGTCGCCTCTGGCAAGGCCATGGGTCCTAATGGCCTTCCCATAGAATTGTACAAACTGCGGCCGGATACATTGGCGCCGCATCTTCGTGATATGTTCCTCGCGGCCCGGGCGGCGGGTTCCCTCCCGCTGGACCAGCGTCTAGCCACTATCGTGGTTATTCACAAGGAGGGGAGGCCGCGTGATCGGGTCACTTCTTACAGGCCCATTTCGCTTTTGAATGTGGAACCCAAAATTCTGGCCAAGGTGCTGGCTAATCGGCTGGTCAGCGTGGTGTGTGACCTGATCCATCAGGACCAGTCCGGTTTTATCCCCCATTGCAACACCGCGCTTAACCTGCGGCGTCTGCACGGGTGCTCTCGAGGGTTCCGTTCATACGTGAGCCAGCCATTTTGGCGTCCCTGGACGCCACTATGGCATTCGACACGCTTGAGTGGCCATATATCTGGGCGACGCTGGAGAAGTTTGGGTTTGGCCCGGGATTCATTGGCTGGGTGAAATTGTTGTATTCCGGACCGCTGGCCCAGGTGGTGGTGAATGGTAGAGTGTCGGCTCCTTTTCAATTGGGTAGGGGCATGCGACAGGGTTGCCCGCTGTCGCCTCTCCTCTTTGCGCTCGCTTTGGAGCCCCTGGCGGAGTGGCTGCGGTGGCACCCTTCGATTCGTGGTCTCCGATGGACTCCTGAGTATGAGGATCGAGTCTCTCTCTACGCGGACGATATTCTTTTGTATCTTGCTTCCCCGCGTGAATCGTTGATTGTGTTAGTAGATGTGCTGAATTACTTTGGCCGCAACTCAGGCCTAGTCATCAACTGGGCTAAATCCTGTGTATATGTCCTCTCAGGGGAGGCCCCTATCCTCCCGCGGGGTTGTCCTATCCAGGTTGCTCAACAGGGATTTAAGTATCTGGGTATTTTTGTTACCCTGGACTCTGCGGCCCGATACACACAGAACCTACTCCCCCCCCCCCTCCAACGTTTGAGGGCGGATGTGGCGCGTTGGAGACGCTTGCCGCTCTCGCCGCTCGGCCGGGCGGCGCTGTTTAAAATGATGTCGTTGCCACGGTTTTTATATGCCTTGCAAAACACGATGGATGTTGTTCCGGCTAGTTACTTTCGGGAGGTGGAGGGTCTGCAACGCCAACTGTTTTGGGATGGGAGGCCGCGGATCGCCCTCGCGAAGCTGGCGCTCCCGTGGTACGATGGGGGGGTCGCCCTCCCCGATATCAAACGTTATTACTGGGCCTCCCAGCTGGCTGCGATAAACCACGGGCTTTATGGGCCCGCCCTTAATCCGGCTTTTGAAATGGACAAATTGTTGTTGCCGGGTGGCGACTACAATCGTGCGCTCTACTCCAGATCGCTCGACGCACGTTTGACTGGTCCGACACGGGTCGCGGTACGGGTGTGGCATGCGGCAAACTCGGCGATGGGGTGGAAAGATCGGTTGACCCGGGCGACGCCACTGTATGCCTCTGAACGACCGGGTTGTTTGTGGACGACGAAAGGCTTCGAGAAGTGGGACACGATCGGCATTAGCAGGGTGGGCGATCTTTGGACGAAGGGGGGATTTAAAATGTTTGATGTGCTGAAAGCGGAATACTAGTTGCATGACAGGGAATACTTTCAGTATGTACAGGTTCGCCACGCACTGTCTTCCGTGTTCCCGGAGGTCGCGTCCATCCCGGAGTGCTCCCCCTTGGAGGATAGAGTGCTAGATGGGCATGTACCGGATGGCACTATCTCATTGATCTATAAAAAGCTCATCAACGATCGCTCGGGACTGCTTGCCGCCCTACGTGAGGCATGGGTCGCTGATGGATTGGAGCTGGACGACGAGGATTGGGTATCTGCGGTTGCCTCCCCAAAAGAGGTGGCCATACCGGCCCGCCTTCGTTTCGTCCAGCTCAAAATACTCCACAGGGTCTACGTTACGGGACTGGGCCTGATGCGCATGGGATACGCGGTGGATGGGATGTGTAAGCGTTTGGTGTGGCATGTTAGGGACCTTCCTCCACATTCTGTGGGAATGTCCGGAGGTGTCTCGATTCTGGCGTGGTGTTCATGAGGTGTTGCAAGTGGTCACGCATGTTGCGCTGCTCCCCTAGGCTAGGAGGTGCCTGCTGAATGTGTGGGAGCCGACTGATTATACGGTGACGCAAACGTGGTGGGTGACATTGGGATATATGGTGGCCAAGCGTGACATAGCACAATTGTGGGACTCCCAGAGGTCACCCACGATTTCGGTATGGAAGGAAAATATGGATTGGTGTATGTTCAGAGAAAAGGTTGTGTATGTGGCGAGAGGTAAGCCTGGGAAATGGGCAAAGGTGTGGGGCCCCTGGAACTCCTACCGCGGCGAGATCTGTACCCCGCCACTGACGCCCGACCTGGCGGTGGCCCTGTCTCCATAGTCTGCACATTCTCTTGATTCTGTGTTACCGTAACCACTTTGTTTCTGCCCCTGCCCTTCCCCCCCTCTTATTCTTGTAGGTTGGTAGAGCCCTCCCGAGGGGAGCACATACTGTTGCCGAGATTTTTCCTGCCTTGTAGGTTTGTTTTTCGTTTTTTCATTTAAAATGAAACCGCCATTTGGGATGGTTGGGCAATGTGGCCGCAAATGATTTTTGATCTGTGGGACTTTTTACTGCTTGCTGCTAATGTTTATGAATATGTTTCATGGTCTCACTGTCTACTAGCGGCCGGCCTGAAGGTTGTAGGCCCATACTTGTATATCTCTTGAAATCTGTAATAAAGGTTTCCAAAAAAAAAAAAAACTCTGCTCTTCATCAATTGAATCCAGATTGTTATTCCTGATTCTTTTAGTGGGCGGGCCAAACAGTTCCCTAGACCACTCTGGAGATCCCGAAGAGTCAAAAATAGGAGCTATTCCACTATAGTAGTTAATTTTTAGTTCTCTCCTGACTTTATACCATGTTGTTGCATAGCCTTGTAGGGTTTTCAGAACTATCTTTTTGAAAACATGCAGGTCTCCTTATTAATACTTAAAATCATACTCTCCCCTATTATGTCACTGAGCATTGCTGCAAACATCTTCCCGACTTCCTAGCAATCTGGTACATTAAACAGACATTTCCCTCCTTTTAATAGGAAGACCCAGACATAGTAGGATAAGTCAGGCGACCTCAAGCCCCCTTTATGGTACTGTTGTCTTAACTTTTTCCATGATATTCTCACGCTTTTAGAAGCCCAAATAAAACTAGTGAATTTTTACTGGATGTTTTTAAGCCAGTCTTCCTTAAAGTCCTTGGGGATATTCAGAAATAGAAAAGTAATCTTTGGAAGGATTGACATCTTAACAAGATTAACTCTTCCGCTCTTATAATAGTCATTAATATTGCCCGTACCTAAATATTCTGATAAAGCTGCTAGTATTGGTAGAATTGAAAATGGGGTTTTAGTTAAATTATATCTGTACCTTGATGCCCATCATTGTCTGATTTATTGCACGCTATCGCACTTTATCTGTAACATACTGCTGAATTTGCACATTGGTTTAAACCTCATACTTTGTTATTAATGCTGCTAGATTCTGCAGGTTCGTCCAACCTTTTTATTGTGATTTTACTACTGTAACCTTGTATTTGTATTGGATGATATTGTATATTTACATGTTTTAAAACTTGTATTGTATTTGCCATTGGTAGTGATGAATTGTGCTTTTATGGATATTTTTATCCGAATAAAGATTATTGTACTTGACTTGACTCTTCCGTAAATAGACAGAGGCAGATGAGACCAGCCAAGTAAAAGTTTCCCCACTTCCTTATTGATCTTCTGAAAGTTGGTTTCAGATATTTGTTCTATTTTTTTAGCAATTCTAATACTCAGATACCTCATTTCCTCTTTGACACAGCTCAATTGTGTGGCGATATTCCATGCCATTATGACCGTTTTTCTTTGATTTATCTCATAACCTGAGGTCTGCCCAAAACAAGCTGCCAGATCATACACTACTGGTGATGCAAGACTGAGATCCGATGTGTATACCACCAGATCATCCGCATATAATCCCACTTTTTTTTCCCAGCCTCGAGTTTGGAAGGGTTTTATAGTCACATGTTTTCCTATTTTCTCTGCTAAAGGTTCAATATAAAGGTTGAAAAGTAGGGGGGATAGGAGACACGCCTGTCTTGTCCCCCTGTAGATATTAAAGGTCTTAGAAATATTCCCATTTACTAATATTTTAGTTGTGGGGTCTTTATATAACCAGGTTATTGCTCTACAAAACTTTTCCCCCAGGTTGGATAATCTTAAAATTTCCTGCAAGTAAGTCCAGTTTACGCGCTCGAACGCCTTGGTCGCGTCCACTGTAATGACCTCTAATGGCTGTTTATATGCGGATGCTATATCTATGCCTCCAAGTAGACTATAGGTTAGATCTTGAATAACTCTACCCCGCACAAAGTCTTTCTGATCTTCATGAAGGAGCACTCCCACTACCGAGTTCAATCTATCTGCTAATATTTTTGTAAAGATCTTATAATCCGAATTTAGCAGCGAGATAGACCTATAGTACTCACAGCACTCTGGCGGTTTATCAGGTTTGAGTATCAAGGTGACAGTGGCTTCATTCCATGAGGGGGGGATCTCTTTTCCATTTTCAAAAACTTCTGAGAACAACCTGAAAAAAACCGGCACTAGATATTTTCTTAACTTTTTGTATATCTCCATCAGAAGACCATCTGGACCTGCCGCCTTACTCGTTTTCCCTGCTTTGATGGCATTCCCAATTTCCTGCTCGGTTATTGAGCAGCTAAAGCTTCTTTTTGAAGCTCAGAGAATTTACGGGGAAATTCTTGGCCTAGCCAATCTTCTACCTACCTTCTTGTCGTACTTAGATCTTCTTAGTACACTTCCCCAAAATATTTTATTAGAGTATCCTCTGTACTATCCCCCACTCTGGTAGGGCAACCTGCCCCTCCGTAATTTAGTTCTTTAATCAAACTTTTTGCCTGATCGTTTTTACCTTCAATGCAAGTAACTTGCCACACCCTTCCCCATAATTAAAATGGGCCATTTTACTTGCTTGCCATCTTTCTTGTAGCCGTCCTTCCACTACCGCCAAAAGGTTAATTTTAAGGGTCTGAATAGATAATTGAACCGCCGCATATTCTACCTCATTACTTTTTATTTTTTGCTGTAACCTTTGAATTTTATTTTCAATATTTGCTCAACCTTTCGCTGTTTGTTTTTATAAGACTGAATTGATGTAATTTTACTCCTTAAGAAGGCCTTATAAGTCACCCACACTATCCCAATCGGAGCACTATCCAAGGGCCATATTGTCAAGGAACGGAGATAACATTATTGCCACTTTAGCGGCAGGAAACTGCCGTTAAAGCGGTGATAATGGGCTTGATAATATGCCCTTGTGAATTCCCATAGAAGCCCAGGTTCGCACCAGAAGAAAAAGAAAGGAAGACTGCTTTACTTTACTGGTTCCCAATGCATTCCACCCAGTTGTGATGGCTGTCAACAGGGAGGGTCACTATCCCATGGCCCTGGTTCCATTTGAGTGGGGAGGGGCTTCATGCCTTCTAAGAGTTGCTGTGAGCCCTTCCATGCCATGTCTGTTAGGGAATGACCTTGAGCACACTGCCTGGAAGGAGGTAGAGCTCAAAGCGCATCTGGAGATGCACGCAAGCCATACCTCTCTGGACTCCCCTGGGTGTCTAGATTTCAGAAATGTGTGGGTTTGGTAGTTTTCCAAGATGGCCTCCAAGCAGGGGCCAAAAACCCAGGTGACCCCTCTTGCAAAACCAAGTTGTTTTGTGATAGGCCATTTTGATGTCTTCTCAATACATTTTGGGCCTTTGCCTGTCGCGGGTACTTGACCCACCCACGCGAGTGAGGTATCATTTTATCGGGAGACCTGGGGGAACAATGGGTGGTAGGAAATTTGTGGATCCATGTAGATTCCAGAACTTTCCCACATAGAAATTTGAGAAAAAATAGATTTTTCAAGTTACATTTGAGGTCTGCAAGGCATTCTGGGTAGGAAAACGTTGGGGGATCCATGCAAATCATACCTCGCTGGACTCCCCGGGTGTCTAGTTTTCAGAAATGTATGGGTTTGGTAGTTTATCAAGATGGGCACCGAGCCCGGGGCCAAAACCCCAGATGACCCTCCTTACAAACCCAGGTTGTTTTGTGATAGGTCATTTTGATGTCTCCTCAATACGTTTTGGGCCCTTGCCTGTCGCGGGTACTTGACCCACCCACGCGAGTGAGGTATCATTTTATCGGGAGACCTGGGGGAACAATGGGTGGTAGGACATTTGTGGATCCATGTAGATTCCAGAACTTTCCCACATAGAAATTTGAGAAAAAATAGATTTTTCAAGTTACATTTGAGGTCTGCAAGGCATTTTGGGTAGGAAAACGTTGGGAGAACCACGCAAGCCATACCTCGCTGAACTCCCCCGGGTGTCTGGTTTTCAGAAATGTATGGGTTTGGTAGGTTTCCCAAGAAGACCAATGAGCCCGGGGCCAAAAACTCAGGTGACTCCCCTTTCAAAACCAGGTTGTTTTGTGATTGGTCAATTTGATGTCTCCTCAATACGTTTTGGACCCTTGCCTGTCGCGGGTACTTGACCCACCCACGCGATTGAGGTATAATTTTTATCGGGAGACCTGGGGGAACACTGTGTAGTAGGAAATTTGTGGATCCACATTTATTCAAGACCTTTTCCACACAGACATTTTAGAAAAAAGTGATTTTTTTCTGCTAAATTTGAGGTTTGCAGGGCATTCTAGGTAGGAAAACGTTGGGTGATCCACACAAGCCATACCTCGCAGGACTCCCCCGGGTGTCTAGTTTTCAGAAATGTGTGGGCTTGGTAGTTTTCCAAGATGGCCACCGAGCCCGGGGCCAAAAACCCAGGTGACCCCCTTTGCAAAACCAGGTTCTTTTGTGATAGGTCAATATGATGTCTCCTCAATATGTTTTTGGCCCTTGCCTGTTGCAGGTACTTGACCCACCCACACGAGTGAGGTATCATTTTTATCAGGAGACCTGAGGGAACACTGTGTTGTAGGAAATTTGTGGATCCACATTTATTCCAGACCTTTCCCACACGGAAATTTGAGAAAAAAGTGATTTTTTCAGCTAAATTTGAGGTTTGCAGGGCATTCTAGGTAGGAAAAAGTTGGGGGATCCAAACTAGCCATGCCTCGCTGGACTCCCCCGGGTGTCTAGTTTATGGAAATGCGTGGGTTTGGTAGGTTTCCCTAGATGGCCGACGAGTCCCGGGCCAAAAACTCATGGGTCCCCCTTGCAAAACCAGGTTGGTTTGTGATGGGTAATTTGGATGTCGTCTCAATAGGTTTTGGGCCCTTGCTTGTCACGGGTACTTGACCCACCCATGCAAGTAAGGTACCATTTTTATTGAAACAGTTTGGGGAACGGGGTGTGGGGAAATTTTGTGGATCCACGTAGGTTCCAGAACTTTCCACTGCAGAAATGTGAGGAAACTTTGGTTTTTTTGACAATTCTTTAGGATTGTAAGCGACTCTGGGTAACAGAACCCCATCCTGGCTTCCCCTGGGTGTCTAGCTTTAAAAAATGTATAGGTTTACTAGGTTTCCCTAGGTGCTGGCAGAGCTAGGGTTAAAAAACTACAGCTAGGCACTTTGCAAAAAAAGGGTAATTTTTCACTGTGAAAATGTGGTGTGTCCACGTTGCGTTTTGCGCTGTTTCCTGTCGCGGGCACTAGGCCTACAAACACAAGTGAGGTACTATTTTTCTCAGAAGACTTTGGGGAACGCAGGGTTGGTGGAACCTGGTGAGAGCCAATCAAGTCACCCCATCCTGGATTCCCGTGGGAGTCTAGTTTTCAAAAATGTTTTTTCGATTTCTAGATTTCCCTAGGTGCCGGCAGAGCTAGGGTTCAAAAGCTACAACTAGACATTTTGCAAAGAAAGGGTCATTTTTCACTGTAAAAATGTTTTGTGTCCACGTTGCGTTTTGCACGTTTCCTGTAGCGGGCACTAGGCCTACCCACACAAGTGAGGAACCATTTTTCTCGTAAAACTTTGGGGAACGCCGGGTGGGTAGAATTTTGTGGATCCACGCAGATTCCAGAAATTTCCACCACGGAAATGTGAGGAAATTGGGTTTTTTTGACAATTTTTTAGGTTTGAAAGGGATTATGGGTAACAAACCTGGTGAGAGCTAGACCAGTCACCCCATCCTGGATTCCCCTGGGTGTCTAGTCTTAAAAAATGTATAGGTTTGCTAGGTTTCCCTAGGTGCCGGCAGAGCTAGGGTTCAATAGCTACAGCTAGGCACTTTGCAAAAAAGGGTAATTTTTCATTGTGAAAATGTGTTGTGTCCACGTTGCATTTTGAGCCGTTTCCTGTCGTGGGCACTAGGCCTACCCACACAAGTGAGGTACTATTTTTATCGGGAGACTTAGGGTAACACAGAATTGTAGAGCAACTGTTATTACCTATTGACTTTTGATGCATTTCTGCCTTCCAAATGAAAGACAATGTGCAAAAAATAAGTCATTTTGAAAAACTACCTATAATTCTCATGCATGTATGGGTATTCCCAATATCGGAAATGTGCAAATATCTACTGTTTATAAATTCAGAAATACATAGGTGTCTTTCATACCGATTTTTCCATGGATACATTTTCCCAGAATAATTGCTATATACCCGGTACATAATAAAAAACCATTTCAAGTTGCTGCTCAGTTATTGGCTCTGGGTTCGTCGGGTTCTTGGTGAACCTACAAGTCCTATATATCACCACAACCAGAAAGGTCCAGCAAATGTAACGGTATATTGCTTTCAAGCAGCTATCATAATTAGAAGAAGTTACAGGTAAAAATGTTGACACAAATGGCTGTTTTTTTCAATTAATTTTCCATTTTTCCTGTATTCAATGGTAAGTTTTCATAAAGAAACCTCGAAAGATCTACACAAATGACCCCTTGCTGAATTCAGAATTTTGTCTACTTTTCTAAAATGTATAGCATCCATTATTGCTTTCATACCCATTTCTACCATTAACTAGAAAGAGTTTGAAAGCACATAAAATAGCAAAATCCCAGAAAAATGCCCAAACTGTGTAAAATATTTTGGTTTTCTGACAAAAGTCTGCTTGTCCCTGAAAGCTGGGAAGATGGTTATATCAGCACCACAACCTCTTTAGCTGTATTTTAGCTAATTTCTGGGTCCCCTCCAGGGGAGTCCACAAACCCTGGGTACCTTCAGAATCCCCATGATGTTCGGAAAAAAAGGACGCAAATATTGGGTGGTTACCTTATGTGGTTAAAAAGCTACACGGGCCTAAGCGCAAACTACCAAAATAGCCAAAAAAAGGCATAGCACAGGGGGGAAAAGGACTAGCAGCGAAGGGGTTACATTTAAAGGTATGTGTGGCCAGGATCCTCCCCTTTATACACTGTAGTATAGCTACTAGAAGAGGGCAGAAGCCTCTGGAAGGGTCTAGGAGGTAGGAGTTTCTGGAAGAGTCCAGGGAGTTCTGGGATGTTCCCTGTCTTCCCTGACCTGGCTGTCACAGTGACAAAAGGCAGGGTTGTTAAGGCTACAGTGGGCAGTCACGGTCCATTCAAATGGGGAAGGTGTGAATCATCACTCCCTCCTCACAGCCCAGGCAGGCTATCAGTATGCCGATGGGAGGGAGGAGTCTGCCGTGCCCAGACTAAGTGTGGGCAGAGAAATATCTACTTTCTAAAAGGGAGAATTCTAGAGTTGTAGTGTCCAAACCCCATATATCACTGGAAAGGGTTCTCCGCCCCGATTCTAACGAGACCGAACATGATAGACTTATTAGGTCCCAGTCAGAAATTATCCCAGAAGTGGGGGTTCCCAATGTTAGCCTAAGGAGGGTTAGGCCTCACTGCAGCAGCAGGGGTCTGTGGCAGATATGCCAGTGTCACAAAGTTTTAGGGGAGAGCACCTACACCTCAGCACTGTTTAGCAGTGGTAAGGTACCCAGAGGCCTAAGTCCAACAAAAATGTATGGTAAAAATGGGAGGCAAAAGGGCATAAATGTAGGGCGACCACCCTAAGGCTGAGAGGTCCAACATGTGTCCCCCCCCAGCTGAAAGTGGGGAGAACTACCCAACCTTTAGGGAGTTCTTGTCACTAAGGCGGAAGAACCTAGAGAGACCGTCAGCATTGGCGTGGTCTACCCCGGGTCGGTGTTCCACCTTGAAGTCCATCCCCTGTAGAGAAATGGACCACCTCAACAATTTGGGATTCTCGCCCCTCATTTCCATGAGCCACCTGAGGGGCCGGTGGTCGGTCTGAATCAGGAAGTGGGAGCCAAACAGGTAGGCCTCAGCTTCTTCAGAGCCCAGACCACCGCAAATCCTTCTCACTCTATCGCACTCCACCCCTGTTCATGGGGGAGTGGACTCCTGGAGATGAAGGCCACCGGTTGGTCCAGGCCCTCCTCGTTGGGCTGTGAAAGTACTACTCCTATGCCATGCTCTGAGGCGTCCGTTTGGACAATGAACTCTTTGGAGAAGTCAGGGGCCCTGAGCACAGGAGCTGTGCACATGGCCTGCTTTAGGGAGTCAAAGTCTTTTTGGCAAGCTTCGGTCCAAATCACTTTTCTAGGCTGTTTCTTTGAGGTTAGCTCAGTCAAGGGGGCCACAATGGTGCCATAACTCTTGACAAATCTGCGGTAGTATCCAGTGAGGCCCAGGAAAGCCCTGACCTCAGTCTGTGTCTTGGGGGGCTGCCAGGCCAGGATGGTTTCTTCTTGGCCTGTAAGGGCTGCACCGCACCCCCACCCACCAAGTGACCTAAGTACACTACCGACCCCTGCCCTATCTGGCATTTGCTGGCCTTGATAGTTAGACCTGCCTGCTGCAGGGCCCGCAGCACTTCCCGGAGGTGACATAAATGGTCCTGCCAGTTTCTAAAGACAGCTATGTTGTCCAGGTAGGCAGCTGAGAATGCCTCTAAACCGGAGAGTACCCGGTTCACCAGCCGCTGGAAGGAGGCAGGAGCGTGTTTTAGTCCAAAGGGCATCACTCTAAACTGGTATTGGCCCTCTGGGTGGAAAAGGTGGACCTCTCCTTGGCTCCATCTGTTAGGGCGATCTGCCAGTACCCTGACATAAGGTCAAAGGTACTCAGGTATCGGGCAGCCCCTAGCCGGTCAATGAGCTCATCTGCCCTAGGGATGGGATGAGCATCCGTCTTGGTCACAGAATTTAGCCCTCTGTAGTCCACACAGAACCTAAGTTCAGGTGTGGTGCCCGGTGGGGCAGCTTTTGGTACCAGAACCACCGGACTGGACCAAGGGCTGTTGGAAGGTTCTATCACCCCCAACTCCAGCATCTTAGTGACTTCCCTCTGGATGCTGGCTCTCACCTTATCTGACAGCCTGTAAGACTTGGTGTTGACAGGGAGGCTGTCCCCTGTGTCCACATCGTGGGTACACAGGTGGGTAATCCCAGGGATAAAGGAGAACACAGAGGAGTACTGCTCCTGGACCTGGCGGCAGTCCCTCTGTTGCTCAGGCGTCAAGGGTGGGGAGAGGACCACTCCCTCCACCGATCTGTCCTTCTCTTGGGAAGCAAAGAGGTCCGAGAGAGGTTTGCTTTCCTCTACCTCTGCCCCATCAGTCACTATCAGTAAGGTGAGCTCAGACCTCTCATGGTGGGGTTTGAGGCGGTCGGCATGTAATACCCGGTGGGGTTGCCTGGGGTCTTAAGGTCCACCACGTAAGTGACCTTGCCCTTCTTCTCAAGTATCTCATAGGGGCCAGTCCAATGGTCCTGGAGGGCACTGAGCTCTCAAGGCTTCATGACCCACACCTTCTGTCCAAGCTCTAATTCCACAGGGTCAGAATTCTGGTTGTACCATTCCTTCATTACCGCCTGGCTGGCCTCTAAGTTGTCAGAAGTTTGCTTCCACAAACTTAGCCATTTGACTGCGGAAGGCCAGCATGTAGCTCACTACATCTTGGGGAAGCCTCCTAGGAGTCTTTTCCCACCCATCCTTCACTAAGCTGAGAGGTCCCCTCACAGGGTGACCATACAAGAGCTCGAAGGGGCTGAAGCCCACCCCCTTCTGCGGTACCTCCCTGTAGGAAAACATCAAACAGGGCAAGAGGACGTCCCACTTTTTCCTCAGGCCCTCAGACAGACTCATGATCATGCCTTTTAGGGTCTTGTTAAATCTCTCCACAAGATGATTTATCTGAGGGTGGTAAGCGGTAGAGAACTTATAATTAACCCCTCACTCCTTCCACATGGCTTGCATATACGCAGACATGAAGTTAGTGCCCCTGTCATACACAACTTCTTTGGGGCTCATGCCACCGCAGGTGCAGTGATGGTCCTCAGAGGGATAGCCTCTGGGTACCGGGTGGCTTGGTCCACCAGAACCAGAATAAACCTGTGACCAGAAGAGGTCGTCGGATCCATAGGCCCAAAAATTTCGATGCCCACCCTTTTAAAGGGGGTGCCAACGACAGGTAGTGGTTCCAGGGGGGCCTTCAGTTTGGTTCCTGTTTTCCCACTAGCTTGGCAGGTCACACAGATCCTGCAGAAAGTATCAGAGGAAATCCTCATCCTGGGCCAAAAGAAATGTGGGACAAGCCTAGCAAAGGTTTTGTCTTGGCCCAAGTGTCCCTCTAAGGGGATCTCGTGCGCTAACGCCAAATGAAAGGTCCTGTAGCATTGGGGGACCACTAAGGCCCTTGATGACCCATGCACAGGAGCCTTGGGCTCACTGTAAAGGAGGCTGTCCTCCCATTAGATATGGTAGTTCCCTGAGGCATTGCCTGCTGCTTGGGCTTCAGCCTGTCGCCTCATGCCCTCAAGGGTGGGGCACTCCTTCTGTGCCTGACAAAACTCCTCCCTGGTGGGCCCTCGTTCCACCTGCTACTCCACAGGGGTAGGCAGGTCCCCCAAGGGAGCAACATCTCCCTCCGTGGACTCCGGTGCGACCTCCTCAGGTACCCAATCCATCTCATGGGGTTTCTGCCCCGGGGTGGGCTTCCCACACCCTCGGGCTCTTCCCGTTTTAGCAGTTTGCTGGGCCATTGTTCCAGGCTCCAGCCCTGGTTGACTCCCTTTCCTGGCAGCCATGGACCGTGTGGTAGCACAGATCCACTCTGGTAAGCCCAGCATCTCCACATGCGCTTTGAGCTCTACCTCCTTCCAGGCAGTGTGCTCAAGGTCATTCCCTAACAGACAGTCCACTGGCATGGCAGGGCTCACAGCAACTCTTAGAAGGCCTGAAGCCCATCCCCACTCAAATGGAACCTGGGCCACGGGATAGTGACCCTCCCTGTTGTCAGCCATCACAACTGGGTAGAATGCATCTGAAATTATTTGCTCTGGTGACACCAGCGGACTCCTTCCCATAGTCACGCTGGACCTGTATCCCTCGGGGCCTCCACCCCCTGACCATTGATGGTGACCATTGATGGTGACCATCTGCCTATACTTGTTAGTATTTAAGGGCATATGGATCTTTGTAACCATCTCACCGTCTCCCAGGCACACTAGGGTCAACCCTGCCCTCTCCCCCATTATCAAGGGATAGCTCCTCCCCAAGCGCTACACTAGCCACCCTGGGGTTTTTACCTCCAGTGGGAGGTGGTGCTCTTTTTTGACACTTGGGATCCCCCTTGTAGTGTCCAATTTCACCACACTCAGAGCACCGGACAGTTTTGGGCTGCTGACCTTTGTCAGGCTAAGTGGGATTTTGGTGGCCAGATTGGGGCTGGGACCCAGACCCTTTCCCTTGTGAATTGTTTTGGTGGTCTTCGGAGAACTCCTTCTTTTTATCTCCCCCCCTCTTTCTTCTGGTTGGAATCCTGACCACCCTTTTGGGAGTCCCTCCCAGATCCCTTGGTGGACACCCTGGTACTGACCCAGGTGTACGCCTCTTCTGCAAGCTTTCTAGGATTAGTCAACTTGCGGTCAACCAGGTGTTGGCACAGCTCTGGAAAACATTTCTCTAGAAGGTGCTCTCTCAAGAACAAGTCATACAACCCTTCATAGTCATGCACATTGCTGCCCCTCACCCAGCCCTCCAATGCTTTACTAGCGTAGTCCAGGAAATCTACCCAGTTCTGTGTGGGAAGTTTGTGGCTATTCCTAAACCTCTGCCTATACCTTTCAGGGTTAAGACCAAACCTTTTGAGCAATGCCGCTTTCATGACAGAATAGTTGGTCTGGTCTTCCTTCTCTAGGTAAAGGAGTGTGTCCCTAACTTCTGGAGGTATGTACTTGTACAACCCACCCCCACAGTAACTCTCTGGGACCCCATGGGCTCTCAGGGACCCCTCATAGGCTGCTAACCACTTATCAATATTATCCCCCACCTTAAAACTGGCCATCACATCTTTACGCATAAAGACCCTGGACTCACGTGAAGCTTCAGTAGGTACGCTGCCACCATTCGTGTTGCTGTTGGCCCCTACTTGTAGGGCTTGAATTTCCAGCTCCTTCAGGCTGAGCTCATGGGCAAGCTTCTTCTCTTCCATGGCCAACCTTTCTTTCTCACGGTCCCGCTCCTTGGCCATCCTTTCTTTCTCATACTCTCTTTCCAACTTGGCAAGCTCTAATCTAAACTGTGTCTCCTCTCTCCTGTCCTCCAGTTCCTCTGAGGACAGGATCCTTGCTGACACACTACTGCCTGCCCTGGAAGGTACCCTTGTACCTGGTAACAAATTGCCATTTTCCACCTAGGGCAGTAGGTCAAGATCTCCCAAGGCGTCGTGCTCTGATCCCTGCTTGCACCTTCTCCTTCTGGGTGGACCATTACCCATGCTCTCAAGGCTTTCTGAAGATCTGCCTTCTTGGCACTTCGCTTGAAGAACACCCCTTTCTCCTGGCAGTAATACTTAAGCTGCGCCACCGTGTAAGCCTCCAGGTTGGCCAGCGCGAATTCCATCTTGCTAGGTAGGACCTAGGTAGGAAATTCAACTGGGACTTAGGCAAAATGACTTCACAAAAGAGCAGCCTGTCAGGGAGAATTTAAAAAATAAAAAACTGCTAATTGGAGAGGGTAGAAAAAAGGTTTCAGTGGAGTCAGGTGTAGGGTTGTGGTGGATACTGAGTCACTGTATGGTGTTACACAAGCACAAGTCCTATCCCACCGCTGCCACCAGTGTTAGAACCAGGGTTTCTAGTTGGCAGGGGTATGCACCCTAGTCCAAGTAGGGACCACCGTTTCTGACAAGGTAGCTTAGCACAGAGCAGGTAGGCTAAACGCAGGAGGCAATATGTAAAGTATTTGTGCAACACACACCACAAAAGGGACACCACACTGGTTTTATATAAAAATAAACGTATCTTTATTTGTAATTATCCTCTGAGGCGGAAGCCGGAGGACTGTGCTTATGAAATTGAATTTTAAAACTTGTTACTCTGTTTAATTTGGATTTTAAAACAAGGAGCTCACCTGCTTAAGCGCTCACATCACGCGCTGACACAGCCCTCCTTCCTCTTCCCTGAGACAGCGGTCCGCGCTGAGACAGGGAACTCCCAAGACCTAAGCCACGCCCACTGCGAGGCCACGCCCACCCCAAGGACTACAAAAACGATTGAAAACGAAGCGCCCCTCATTATTTGTAATTATCCTCTGAGGCGGAAGCCGGAGGACTGTGCTTATGAAATTGAATTTTAAAACTTGTTACTCTGTTTAATTTGGATTTTAAAACAAGGAGCTCACCTGCTTAAGCGCTCACACCACGCGCTGACACAGCCCTCCTTCCTCTTCCCTGAGACAGCGGTCCGCGCTGAGACAGGGAACGCCCAAGACCTAAGCCACGCCCACTGCGAGGCCACGCCCACCACAAGGACTATAAATGTGCCGGCCATACCAGCGCAGCGGACGAGCGCCGTTTGCGCGCCGAAGGCGCGCCTAAGGCAAGCCCGTCTGCGCCCGTCCGCGCACGACCGGGCCTAGGGCCAGACGCCCTGCCTAAAACATCCTACACAAAGGTAGGCTACTCACGTAGAGAGCTACTAAGTCTCAGACCCTCATGCACTTCCTGCGATTACTTGCATGATCTAAATGGACCTTTTACTTGCTGCCCACTATGTAAGCCAGCCCAGCTCACTTTACCTACTAAACCTCACAAGCCCGCCGCCCTCAGCCTCGCCTCACTAAACTGTCGCTCACTCCCTAAACACGCGACACAGGTGAACCACCTCATAGAAGACCTGGAGATAGATATCCTTTTTCTCACGGAAACGTGGCTTGCCCCACACTCACAATCGGATATGGCACTAGCAACTCCACCGGGATACCTGATTCAGTCCCTCCCCCGCCCTTTAGGAAGAGGCGGTGGTGTCGCCATCATCCACCGAGACTATCTCCACTGTAAAACCAGTGACGCGCAGATTTTGGACTCAGAAAGTCTCCACTTTACCATTAAAATAAACCCAACCAACTCGCTTACGGGAATACTTGTGTACCGCCCTCCCGGCCTCACAGGTTCCTTCATTGGTTCCCTCCTAGATTCAGTCACAACTCAGGCTCACTCCCTATCAAATTTTATGATAGTAGGTGACCTGAACATTCATCTTGAAGACCCGGCAGATCCTGTAGCTAACGATCTGATCTTAGATCTGGCGGCACTTGACATCCGCCTACTCAACTCCGGAGCCACCCATATCAAGGGTCATCTACTGGACCCTGTTTTCACTAGTTCGCCATCAATACTACCGAAGGAGGCTCTTCCCCTGCCCTGGACAGACCACTTTTTAGTCTCCTGCCAACTTCCTGGAATCTTCAGGAAACCCCAAACTCCGCCCACCTATAGCAGAGACAGGACCTGGTCTAGACTCCCCATGGAAGAATGGGCCAAAACCCTAGAAAGGACGACCCCGGCACACGCGGAAGACCCGGTTACTGCCGACAAACAATACAGAGAATGGATTACCTCCTCCCTGGACTCAGTACTCCCAATTAGAACTAGGGAAAACAAAAACGGTAAACCTGGGTCAGCCCCATGGTATACTATGGATCTCCGAATACTCCGCAAAAACTGTAAAAAAGCCGAACGGCTTTGGAGAAGAAACTGGCAGCACGCCAATAAAGAGGCATACCAGATCACAGTCAGACATTACAAAGAGGCCATCAGACAAGCCAAAGCCTCACACTATGACACAAGGATACAAGAATCATCCAACTCAGCCAGGGAATCCTTCTTAATTGTAAAGGAACTGCTCAAAGTCCCCAACTCTACCACCTCCACCACCCCTAAAGTTGACCGTAGCAATGAACTAGCTAACTACTTTAACGATAAAATCATAAGAATCCTGGCGACTCTCCCACCCCCCGACCCCACCAGTCACATGGAAAGCCGATTACCCCTCGACCAGGCCAAAAGCCATCCGCGCCCCGCACTGCCGACATTTCGGTCAGTAACTTAGAGGTGGAAAGAACACTGATGAAAATGAAAAGCGGTTCACCTCTGGACCCTGCACCGATCAGGTTCCTTAAAACCGTAGCCTCGGTCATCGTGCCCACCGTCACAGAACTTATCAACAGTTCGCTCGCCCGCGGATCTGTACCTGATAGCTGGAAGAGTGCTGTTGTAAAAGCACTTAAAAAAAAACCCCAGCTAGATCCAGCAGACTTGGCGAATTATCGACCAATATCACTGCTCCCGGGTATCAGCAAAGTAGCTGAGAAACTGGTAAATGCTCAACTATCTCAGTTCTTTGAGACTAACAAAATACTCAGGCAATCCCAAATTGGATTTCGCCCGGGCCATGGCACAGACACCGCACTCCTCGCCGTCATTGAAGAAGCAAGGCGCATACTAGATTCAGGAGGATCAGTGGCAGTGATCCTCCTGGATCTAAGCGCAGCCTTCGACACAGTCAACCATCGTGTCCTTCTTCATAGACTGGCGGATGCAGGATTAACCGGGACGGCATACAGTTGGATTGAGTCATTCCTGACAGGGGCACATTCCAAGTATGGGACAACAATCACCACTCATCCATCCTTCCTCTCACAAGCGGTGTCCCTCAGGGCTCCTCCCTGAGTCCGACGCTTTTCAACGCGTATACGGCCCCCCTTGAGGACGTGGTGACACCATTTAATATAAAAATAGTAAGTTATGCTGACGACACTCAGCTGGTCGTCTCCCTGTCCCAACTGATAGACCACCCAGAAAACCTAACCAACTGTCTTACAGGGATTCATAACTGGATGAATAATTCATCATTAAAACTCAATGGGTCAAAGACGGAGGTCATGCTCCTAGGGAAACAATGGACGACCATCCCCCCAGCACTTTGGCCTGACGTATTCGGGGAAATCCCACCCCCAAAGCATGAAATTAAAACACTCGGCGTGTGGCTCGAATCCGAGTTGTCTATGAAGACACAAGCAGCGAAAACTTCAGGCACCTGCTTCGGGCTCCTACGCACAACCCGCAAGATTCTCCCCCTACTGCCACCTAACTCTAGGAAACTACTCATCCAGGGACTGGTACTGTCCCGCCTGGACTACAGTAATATGGTCTACCTAGGAGCCCCTGAGGCCACCCTAACAAAACTTCAGCGGACACAGAACGCAGCGGCACGCCTTCTTACTAACCTCCCCTCCAGAGTGTCCGCCAAGCCGGCCCTCAAAGCTCTGCACTGGCTCCCTGTGCGCCAAAGGGTGCAATTCAAAGCGATGTGCACAACACATAAGCTGATCAACGGTACTGGCCCCGAGATTCTCAGAAAAATAATCACCCCCTACACAACAACCAGATCTCTACGATCGCAGAATGAGAACCTGGCCAGCATACCTAGATTTAAAAAGACTCGCACAGGAGGACGACAATTCTCCGTACAGGCGGCTGCTGGATGGAACGCCCTTCCACGGACCCTCAGACTCGAACCTAACTACCTGGCTTTCCGCAAGAAACTTAAAACACACCTATTCCCTAAATAGTGTTCCCATACGAGTACCTCTCCCCCCCCCCCCTTCCCCTCAACAGGATTGCAAATTCACAGCGCGGGGATGCCCTTTGGTCACCAGGCGCTTTAGAAATCGCTATTAAATTAAATTAAAATTAAATTAAATCTTTATCTAAAATTTATGAAGCTCGAAAATGGCAAGAATCAATCATATACAATAAAAGGTTTCCAGAAAGAAGTGTCTCTTGCCATGGTCAGTACAAAAAGAGGCTTGTGGGTCTCGTAATTCCTCAGTCCCAAATATAACCATTCACAGATTGTGGACGTACTGCCTTGGGTTCTCAGTGATTAGGAGTTACCAATGCATGTCCAGGGAAGGCTGATACAAAATAGCCTGGTCGGAACTGAATTCTGTCAGACAGGAAGCGTGGTAATGAAAAGCACCTCAATGTGAGTCAGGGTGCACAAATCACAGGGCAGGCCCACCAGTCACAATGCAGGCAATCACAGTCCCGGGCAAAGGCAACCGAGTTCCCACGTAGCAGGAACCAAGGAAACAGTGTTAACAGTTGTCGTGGGCCGGCGCTAGAGGAAATACGGTAGTGCTGGGGTATATTAAGTCATATGCACTGATCGTGCTATCTGTGGTACGTGCCACGTTCGCCCCTGCTGTACTTTTTAAACTCCCCCAAACAGGAACAACAGTCCAGCTGGCCTGCAATGGAATGCAGACAGTTTCCCGCAGCCGGCTCTAGATAAGGGGCCCCAAATCAAAACAAGTTCCAGATACTGGCCCGGCCTGCAACACGCTCATTCGCAGCAACCTGATAGCTCTGAAGCGTTAACTGCGAGAGCGGTTGCGACACTGGCTCCCCTCACTCGCTCTCTGCTGGTGCTGCACGGGTGAGGAGCGAGGCAGCCCCTCCCACACTTGAGCGTGACTCCGTCTCCAGCAGCACCGCGTCCCAAGGAAATCCCGGTTGCCTGGCAATGCATCGCAGCCAGTGATTGCGGAGCGGCCTCCCTGCCGGAGTTGGCAAGCTGGAATATGTTTTATCTCAGGCCAGCAGCAGTGGTTTAAAGGGTGTCTTCTTTTATCGGTGTCTCAGCATGGTTGACTTCCGGGACACAGGCACTTCCACGAAGGTCCCCAGCAGGGTACAGGCACCCGTGCTCAGCTTGGGCCCGTGGGGGTGATCTTGAGGGCGATTTAAATGTGATCTCAACTCGGGCCTACAGCGGTGATTTCTGGAGCGATGCAAAGAGCTTCCCGCCCAGGCTCTTGGTGTTGCTAGGGCAGTCTTAAAACGTTGGTGTCCCCAAAGCCAGTTTGGAAAGGAAAAGCGCTGCAGGGGCAGTTTCCATATGAAAATGTTGTGATCTTCATGAATCCCCCACCAGGCAGGGGTGCAGTCAGCAGTATGTGGTGGAGATGAGGAAATTCGATCACGATCGCATTGAGCCGCCATTTTGTGCTCTGCCGCCATTTTGTGTTGCCCTCACTCAGGCAGCACAACGATCGAAGTCCCTTTCTGCTTTTCCTGCAATATTGTGTCGAAATAGCCTTGTGCCTCTGTTTACGAAGCTGGTGTTAGAGACTGGCCGAGTACACTAATCCCTGTCTGGTTCCTCTAATCCCTGTCTTAACTATCTGTTGGTTCACACTATTCTCTCCTGACTTTATCTTATCTTCTGGCCTTCGCTGTCCTCCACTCGTATTCTCTTTTTTCACAACTGTCCTCCAAAACACACGTATCTCGCCACCTGCAAGTCAGTTACAGACATGTTAATACCTTAACCGTTGGAGGAGAGGCTTCTTCGAGTTACTCGATACCTTTGTTTTTCAACCTTTTCTATTGGACATGTTCTGTCTTTAACTATTCTTATTGGTCCTCTATGTATGTTTTAGGTGTGTTCTTTGTTAATGTATATGTTACCTATGTACTATAAAAGATTGTGCGCCACGGAGTGAAGTGGCAGTCTCCTGAGAACATACCGTGTGTACTTCTAGGACAACTGTACTAGCTGCAGCTAATAAAATCTGATCTTTTACGCCGACAGAGTGTCCCCGTGTCTCTGTTAGCTGAAGCAGGAGAAACCAGGAGATTAAGGCGTACCCTGCGCCGCCAGGCCCAAAAAGGTTCTGGTTCTTCAACTGGCGCCCAACGTTGGGCGGCTTCAGAGGTAGTGGTTCTGCCTGAAGGTCGTGAGGAACCCCGCAAGAAAATTCTGGAGGAATCGCGAGCCACGTCAAGCGACTGCTGTATGTCGAAAGTGGTCCGAAGGTCTTTTGCAGCGTGGTTACTCCTTCCTGACGGCTACTGATGACTGCTGCCCTGACTGCCGCCCTGCCTTGGCTCTCTTTTCGATGATGTATGGTAAAGCGAGACGATAGACGGGGCCTCTGTTGGTGTAAGAAGACATTTTAGTTAAGTATTGGTGGGTCGCTCCCACATTTCGTTCTTTGGTTCTTTGGTCCTTTGGTTCTTTGGTTCTTTGGTTCTTAGGTTCTTAGGTTCTTTGAGTCGGGCATTGCAATAACCGAAGCCGAGGGGTAAGTACATTTGTGCTGTGTTAAGTATTTAACCCCCTTGATGTTTGTGAACAGTCCAGTGAAATCACAAGATGCCTGGTCTGACTAAGTTTGAGAAACTTTGTTGTTTTGGTTGTAATAGTGATTCCCGGCTGGAGGACTCTTGTCCGATTCCTTCGGTTGAAACTTCCACTTATGAGCTCTATTCTAAACATGGTGTTGGCCCCATTGCCTTTAACGAGGCATGGATCCAATACACGAAGATTGATGGTGTTTTAAAATGGCCAGAAAATGGTAGCTTTGAGCCTGACATACTAGATAATTTGGAAGCTATTTTATTCAAACGAAAAGCCCGGCCGGCAATGTTTGACTCTTTCCGCGTTTGGCGTAAGGAAGCCAAACAGAGAAAAATTAAGCAAGAAAAACGAGATAAGAAAGCACAGGGTATGACAATTATACAAGCTGCTCAGCAATTCAAAGATGATGAAGTTAATAATGCGAAGGAAATTTCAGAGAGACAGCATCGCATGGCGATAGATAAATGCTATCCGATGTTGCCAGCTTCCCCCTCTGATAAAAGAAAAGATTTAGAAGAGGACTCCTTAATGTCTCACCTATTGAGATTGCCTCCGCCCTATGTACAAGGTGCTAATGCACCCCCGTTGTTACAGCCTGTTCAGCCGCCAGTTGTGCCTCCGCTTGCTCCGGCTCTTCCACATTTGCCCCCTCAAGTATTGCCGCCTTTGCCAGCTTTGCCTTCGACTCCTTTACCTTCATCTTCTTCGCCTTCCGCTCCTCCGGTAATTACTGATTTCCCTTCCGTTAGTTCGCCTAATACCTTGTCCCCTATTCTTATGTCCAATTCTCCGTCTATGCGTAGACGACTCACAGAAACGGTCTCTGGTCTTTTATCACCTTTCTTTGAGGCATTAAATGTGTCTCCGGCTTTTTCTCAAAGACAGTCTCGTAGTCAGTTCCCAGATTCCGAAGAACGAGAAAAGTTGGACTTCCTCGCTCGCAAATGGATTGAGAAGGGTCCTCGGTATAGTATACCTGACATTATGCCTACCTTCTCACAGTGGAATGCGCCTACGCAGAGATATGTTTTCAATGCTATGTGTGATACTCTTATTAAAGGTTGGGAGGATATGGACTTGGGTTCGGTTCCTCAGGGTCTGTTAGACATTCAGGCTGATTTTGATAAGGGACTCATTGTGGGTTCTAAGGTTGAGGACGCTGTAAAGACACTTGTTACCTTTAGAACCTTATTTACTTCACAGACTTTTCTTGATTTCGATCCTTCAGTTAGGTTGACACTGAAAAATTACCCAATGAGAGAGGTTCCTCCGGTATGGAGAGAAGAGGTTCCAGCAGCAGGTGCTAATCAAGCTATTCCTGCTCATTTCCAGCGTATATGGGTACATGTCCCCCGGAAAAGATCTGAAGTTTTAGCCCTTAAACAGTCTTTACCGGATCCTCGTAAAAACCCTGCAGGTTATTATAAAGAATTGTCACAAACCGTTGAAGCCTGCATCATGAATTTAGCAGATATTGATATGTTGATGGGGAATGTAGTTCCACAAGCATTATGGGCTAGGATTCGTAAAGAGAATCATGCCCAAGAATTAGGTGGAGACAGGGATACTATAATTGCCGCAGATAGAAACCAAGTGGGTGGTGCGAAACCTGATGCTTTGATTTCAGAACTCCCTGGTAGGATTATTACATTAATGAAAATGATGATGCCTGCCTTGAGAGTTAACTGGGATAAACTAGCCGCGTGTAAACAGAAGAAAGATGAGAGTGTCTCTGATTTCTTCACTCGTTTTGAGGAGACATTCATTGATCACAGTGGTCAAGACATGACTACGGAGGGTGGACAGTGGTTATTTGTAGATAAGTTCGTATTTAATTTGCTTCCCGAGCTGTCGCATAAGTTAAAAGACTCTGAAAGTTCATGGGCTGTTTCTTCTTCAGCCCGGATATTGGCTACTGCTCAATATTATGAAAATAGAGATAAAGAAGAAAAAGATAAGCAAGAGAAAAAGACTAAAGAATTGAAAACTAAGATTCTCTTGCAACAGGCTTATCCACCTCGTTATGCTCAGCCCCAGTTTCAACAGCCTCCGCAGTTTCAGAGGGTGTATCAAAAGCCTGAGCCATATATTCCGCGACCTTTGCTGGGTCCTAATCAATGTGCCTATTGTAGAGAGGAAGGTCATTTCAAGGATAGTTGTCCGGTTTTATTGCAGCGAAATGGGACACTATCTGCTTCACGAGGTCGTACTGGCCTCCAGTCAGCAAACAGAGGTAGAGGTCGAGGTATATTGACCCAAGAACAGCGTTCCCTTCCTCCCTCTAGTTCCGTGAACTACTTTGATCAGCAAAACGCTCGGTCTACACAGTATTACAATGAGGATTATTATGTTGAAGACGGAAATGAAAGTCTTCATGCTAACTAGGACAGCCATAGACCAAGTAAGGGAGTTGTGTCGATTCCAGTAGATCAGAATGGACCTTATGTTAATGTCACTACAATGGGTGTTTCAGAGCCATTTCTATTAGATACTGGTGCGATGAGAAGTTCTATCATTCATTCAAAACTCCCTGGGGCACCTTTGTCTGGCTTAACGAATGTATCTGTAGGTTTTTCTGGCGCCCCAGTTCGTAATCCGGTTTCTTGCCCTTTGCCTATTTCAATTGGCCCTTATGATTTAGAAGTTCCGCTTCTCTTAACACATGGTTGCGGTGAGAATCTATTGGGCTTGGATCTATTGAAAAGATTGCATGCAACAATATGTTGTTCTCCTTCTGGTGTATATCTTACTTTAGGACAGAAACTGACTTCTCCAATGTACTTGTCTAAAGACCAATTTCCTCCTGAATTGCTTTCTCTTCCTACAATGCTTTGGGCTACGGGTCCAAATGACAGGCACACCAATTGAAGTGACCTGGTTCCATAGGTTGATGTGACACAGCAGACGTAGCCAGGATAGATCTTAAGCGTATGTATTAAGTTAGTAAAGTCCATAGAATAGCCTCACCAGGAGCAGCATTCTAGCTGCTCAGCCCATCCTCTCCTAACTGTCTCACACCACACCAACCTCCAACATTCCAGTCACGTCAACATTCCACATGGAACTCTCACACTGGCTGAGCAGCTATTTACAAGATACAGGAGAACAGTAATAACCTTACATGAGGATACTACAATAGGTTGTCTTGAAATTCCACCTTATGTTGTCGCTCTCAAGCCTAATGCTGAATTACCACGCGTTCCTCAATATAGAATTTCCACTGAAGGTGAAAAAGCGCTTTTGGAAATCATTCATGACTTAATTTGGAAAGATGTGGTTGAGGAAACGAGAGGTAACATATGTAATAGCCCTATTCTTCCTGTTCTTAAACGCACTGATCCTTCTCAGCCTTCTGTTTATCGTTTTGTAATTGATCTTCGGGAGGTAAACAAAATTGTTGTACCACAGTTTCCTGTTGTCCCAGATATCACTGCGTTGTTGACAATGATACCTTCTACAGCGGTTTGGTTTTCTGTTATCGATCTGAAAAATGCTTTCTTTAGTATTCCCATTGCCGAAGAAAGTAGGGATATTTTTGGCTTCTCTCTTGGAGGCCGAAGCTTCCGGTTTAAGCGCGCACCTCAAGGCTATTGTGAAAGTCCCTCTATTTACAGTCAAGCTTTGAAATGTCATCTCAATGCTTTCTCTTTGCCGTCTAGTGCTGCTCTCATTCAGTACATGGACGATTTGCTAATCGCTGCAGATTCAGAGGATATATGTAAGAATGTGACGGTTGCATTGTTGCGACACTTATCCGATCTTAATCATAAGGTTTCACCTTCTAAGCTACAATATGTTCGTCAAGAGGTTACCTACTTGGGTCATCTCTCATCCAAGGAGGGAAGACGATTAACCCCAGAACGTATCCAAGCTATTGCGCGAATGTCTGTGCCATCCACACAAAGAGAGGTACGTGCCTTCCTGGGCATTACTTCCTATTGTAGGCAGTGGATCCCTAACTTCTCTCTGTTGGCCAAGCCTTTGTTGGCACTCACTTTGAAAAATACGCCTCAGCTCCTTCCATGGACTGACGAATGTCAGAGGAGTTTTACTGACTTACGTGCTGCTCTGTGTTCTGCTCCTATACTAGGTACTCCTGATTACAGTAAGTCTTTTACTCTCTACGTTCATGAAAGAGAAGGTTGTGCGTTGTCAGTCTTAACACAGCGATTTGGAGATAAACAGCGACCATGTGCCTATTTTTCGGCTACGTTAGATCCAGTAGCTAAAGCATTGCCTAGTTGTCTTAAAGCGACAGCAGCAGCAGCAATTTCTATTCGACAGTCTGCTGGAGTGGTGCTAGATAATACTCTCATTGTTATGGTGCCACATGCAGTGGATACTTTTCTAAACAGAACAAAAACGCAGCACCTTACGAATGCTCGTTTGACTGGATACGAGCTGACGCTTTTGGCTAGTCACGTGCACATCAAACGATGTAATACTTTAAATCCAGCTACTCCGTTGCCTCTTCCAGAAGAGAAAGGTGTTCAGGAGCAACATGATTGTTTCTTTCGTACTGAGGAAGAGACAAAAGGTAGAATTGACTTAACCGATACGCCATTAGTGTTCGGGATGGAACGCTATGGGTAGATGGTTCTTGATTTAAGCTTCCTAATGGAGAAGCAACTTCAGCCTATGCTGTCACTACCTTGCATACAGTCGTAGAAACAGCACGCATCAGACATAACTCAGCTCAGGCAGCTGAACTGATAGCCCTAACCAGAGCATGTGTGGTTATCCGAAGGAAAAAGAGTGAACGTGTACACCGACAGTCAATATGCTTTTGGTGTAGCGTTCAATTTTGGACGTCTATGGAAAGAAAGGTACAACATGGTCAGTTAGTAACTGATCTTCTTAAGTCACTTGCTTTGCCTACCCAAATAGCAATTGTGAAGTGTAGTGCGCACAGGAAGATTACTGACGATGTTGGTCGCGGGAATGCATTTGCAGATGAGGTAGCGAAAATGACAGCCAGAGATGCTACAAGTCACATGTATGTTGTAGGCCCTGCAAATTGGGTCAGAGAAAGAGGAATGTATGAGGATACAGTAGAAAGTGTGAAATCAATTCAAGAAGAGGCTACAGAGAAATAATTGAGTAGGTGGAAAGAAAGTACAGGAATGTTAGATGAGATGGGATGTTGGGTGGAATTGTCCGAGCACCAACGTTGGCTGTTACCAGATGCCTATGTATTACCTGTAGTTACTATGGCGCATGGTCCAGCCCACCTAAGTGCGAAAGGAATATGCAAGCTTCTGGCTCCAGTATGGCAAAGGAGGGAATACCGAAGTGTGCAGACAATGTAGTGAAACATTGCATTGTTTGCTTAATGTACAATCCTGGAAAGGGAACCCCAACTCCAGCAGGTCACTTTGCTCCTCCGACCTATCCATTTGAGGTGTTGCAAATCGATTACATTCACATGGAACGATGCAACAATCTCAAATATGTTCTAGTGGTGGTATGTGCCTTTTCCCTATGGATAGAGGCATACCCCCTGAAAGACCGTACTGCTTTATCTACAGCCAAAGTACTTCTAAAAGAGTTTTTCCCTAGATTCGTTTTACCGCGCATTGTCTGGAGTGACAATGGGAGCGAATTTGTGGGCCAAGTCATGCAAAAACTTTGTGCAGGTCTTGGTATAAGACAAAAGTTCCATGCGGCAAACCATCCACAATCAGCGGGTCTAGTGGAGTGCTATAATGGCACCCTCAAACTCAAGCCTGCTAAAGTACAGGCCAGTACAGGCCTTAGTTGGCCCGATGCCCTCCCTTTGGCTCTTCTATCTACCAGAACGGCTGTACATTCTCGTTTGGGACTTAGCCCTTATGAAGTAGTTTTTGGATGCCCAGCTAATATATGTGGAGTCCCTCGTCCTAAAAAGCATTCAGACTTGCCATACCCAATGTTGATTGATTACTTGCACGACCTTACAACTAAATTGCGTGTTCTTCATCAACAGGTTCAGAGTGCTCTGCCAGAGGCCTCCACAGACTCAGGTCATTCCATTCGACCAGGTGACTGGGTTTGTGTGAAGAATTTTCAAAGGATGAAGAATTTGGAGCCTCGCTGGAGGGAGCCCCGTCGGGTCCTCCTAACAACCCGTACAGCAGTTAAGGTCGAAGGAAATAAAAACTGGATTCACGGCGTGCACTGCAAAAAGGTTCCTTTGCCTTTACCCTTTAATCAGTGGGTCCGCAAGGGTATAAGTGACTCTGAGAGTGAGAAGGTTCCCCGATTTGTACCCTTTAGTGATGCACGTTTGACTGGAACATTGTCCGAAAAAGAAAACGACGACATTCTCCAAGAAGCTGTACCATCACATTTTCGTTTGAACACCACAAACCCACGAACACTGTTTCAGGATCAGACTGTACCTGATAAGGCTCATTACGATTTGAGACCCAGACTGAAGAAGAACATTTGAAAATCTCTCTTCTATGTAGTTTCTATCCCGGTTGCAGGGTCATGGTAGGAGTCTTGGTTGTGACCTGAGTAGTGGCAACAGGCCTGCAGGACTTGCAGTGTCATAGGACGGCAGACAATCGTAATCAAGTGATTAAGGAAGATTGCCGTGAGCATCCATTTAGAAGATGGAAACTACATTAGGCGAAAGAGAGAGAAAGAACAAAATGAAGAACAATCATTGTAGAATAGTATACAGTCGTTGTAGTATAACTATGTGTTTTCATATTATTGTGTATTCTATTGGCGTGTATAGGTTGGATTGTTTATGCTATGCAGCGAAAAGTTGTCCCTTCTTCTGTTACTGTGCCTTCTTATTCTACTATCTCTCCGCATCTCTTTCATACACTTCCTCAACATGAACTCGTAAGAAGAATCGAATACTACAATAATTCGTTTATTCAATTATTACACCAACACCAATTAGTAATTAATACAACCGATTGTTGGGTGTGTGGACTAATGCCTCACACCACAGAAAAAGGGGATGCCATATTTAGTCCTTCCATTCTCTTATGAAGGTTCTGCTTGGGCTTATTTTGTAATTTTCTCTAACGCCTATCAAAGCCGATTCAAACGACCTGTCAGTTCTTATATTGGTGAACCAGATTTCAGTCATAGTTCTTTGATAAAGGCAATGGTAGCTATGGCTAAAATCATGGAAAATAACAAAATTGCTGTCGATGAGAGAAAAGCATACGCTAATTGGAATATCACTCATTACATCACAAGCCTTAGTGATAAAGTTAAACAAGGAAAATCTCCACCGATTTGGACTGTACCTCATCAAGGCAATTTCTGTTTGCAAATCAATGGCCAAACTACTGAACCCGAACAAAGAAAAAGCTTTTGTTCCCATACTTACATCCACTCCTCTCAGAATTCGCCGCCGTTAGTGCCATCTCAGGGCACGTATTTCATCTGTCATGATAGAGCCTATACGTGGTTGCCGACTGGTTTTTCTGGAACTTGCTATATAGCTTTTCTTCTTCCCCCTACGTACACTGCTTCTTCAAATGTTCATAAAAACAGATATGGCAGAGGAATTATTGATTCCAAAGACACAGCAGGTCAAGAGGGAGGAGACTTCCTAAAGGGATTTCTTCCTTTTTGGGGTCCTATGGCAAACAGCAGGAATATGAGGCAACTGGTTCGTGTCGTAGAGACTACCATAGACATCACTGTAGGAGCTTTAAGTAATATTACAGCGGAACTACAGGCGGATCGTCTTATGACTTTACAGAACCGAGTTGCCCTAGATGTTATTCTTGCAGATCGTGGTGGAGTCTGCAAATTGATCAAATCGAGTTGCTGTATTTATATACCTGATGACGCTCCGACAGTATACCAGGCCATCTCTAAATTACATATAATCTCTGAGTCGATTCATCAGGACGAAGGAGATTGGTCGTTATTGGGATGGTTTTGGGGACTACTGTCCAAATGGGGTTGGAAAGTGCTAACATTCCTTGGTATAGTTTTAGCCATCGTACACTCTTTGTATGCACAGTGGTCCCGCCATCTGCGACCTTTGTGCTACTGTGTGCATCCCAAAACCCAAGGCACAAAGAACAGAGAATATTAGAATGATGTTACAGCAACAACTTGATGACCTCATGGCCATCGACATCGACTCAGATTAACGTGAGTCTATGTATCTTGCCTGAGTTCTGGCAAAAGGAGGGTCTGAGGAAATTCGATTTTCGATCACGATCGCATTGAGCCGCCATTTTGTGCTCTGACGCCATTTTGTGTTGCCCTCACTCAGGCAGCACGACGATCAAAGTCCTTTCTGCTTTTCCTGCAATATTGTGTCGAAATAGCCTTGTGCCTCTGTTTACGAAGCTGGTGTTAGAGACTGGCCGAGTACACTAATCCCTGTCGGGTTCCTCTAATCCCTGTCTTAACTATCTGTTGGTTCACACTATTCTCTCCTGACTTTATCTTATCTTCTGGCCTTCGCTGTCCTCTGCTCATATTCTCTTGTTTCACAACTGTCCTCCAAAACACACGAACGTATCTCGCCACCTGCAAGTCAGTTACAGACATGTTAATACCTTAACCTGTGGGAGGGATGGCAAACACCGTTGGAGGAGAGGCTTCTTCGAGTTACTCGATACCTTTGTTTTTCAACCTTTTCTATTGGACATGTTCTGTCTTTAACTATTCTTATTGGTCCTCTATGTATGTTTTAGGTGTGTTCTTTGTTAATGTATATGTTACCTATGTACTATAAAAGATTGTGCGCCACGGAGTGAAGTGGCAGTCTCCTGAGAACATACCGTGTGTACTTCTAGGACAACTGTACTAGCTGCAGCTAATAAAATCTGATCTTTTACGCCGACAGAGTGTCCCCGTGTCTCTGTTAGCTGAAGCAGGAGAACCCAGGAGATTAAGGCGCCAGGCCCAAAAAGGTTCTGGTTCTTCAGAGACACTCTGGGGATGTTTCTTCAGTCTCCCTGGCAGGGCAAGATCAGCAGGCAGTAGGGTAGCCCAACAAGTTGGGACAGCAGTTCCTGGAAGCAGTAAGCCTCAGCAGTGTGGTAATCCTCCTAGCGCAGCAGTCTCCACTCCAGCAGAGATTCTTCTTGGCCCAGTAGTGTAATAACGATGTGTGGCCAGGACCCTCCCTTTTATACCCTGCAGTCTAGCTACTAAAAGGGAGCAGAAGTCTCTGGAAGGGTCTAGGGTTTAGGAGTTTCTGGAAGAGTCCAGGGAGTTCTGGGATGTTCCTTGACTTCCCTGACCTGGCTGTCACAGTGACAAAAGGCAGGGCTGTTAAGGCTACAGTGGGCAGCCAGTCACAGCCCATTCAAGTGGGGAAGGTGTGACTCACCACTCCCTCCTCACAGCCCAGGCAGACTATCAGTATGCAGATGGGAGCGAGGAGTCTACAGTGCCCAGACTAATTGTAGGCAGAGAAATATCTACTTTCTAAAAGGGAGAATTGTACAGTAGTAGTGCCCAAACCCCATATATCATTGGAAAGGGTTTGCCGCCCCGATTCTAATGAGACCAAACATGACAGTCTTATTAGGTCCCAGTCAGAAATTATCCCAGAAGTGGGGGTTCCCAATGTTATCCTATAGAGGGTTAAGCCTCACTGCAGCAGCAGGGGCCTGTGGCAGATATGCCAGTGTCACAATGTTTTAGGGGAGAGCACCTGCACCTCAGCATTGTTTAGCAGTGGTAAGGTGCCCAGAGGCCTAAGTCCAACAAAAATGTACGGTAAAAATGGGAGGCAATAGGGCAAAAATGAAGGGGGGGACCGCCCTAAGGCTGACAGGTCCAACAGTATGGAAATTTACCAAGATTTTCCTCGGTTTTGTTTTGTTCGTACTCAGTCTATATGGATCTCTTTGGACTCTCTGTATGTCTTTAATTAGTTCCCCGTCTGTCCACTCTACATGCAGTCCTTCCTTAATCAGACGTACCACAAACGCCTTTATATTCTACCCCCCCTCTCCCTCTGGGATCTTTAGAATGCAAAGGTTGCTTCTTCTTTGATTGTTTTCCAATTTCTTTCAATACCATCTCATTTCCCATCAGATCTCTGATCTCTTTTGTGTTAACCTTTGATTGAAGTATCAGGTCTTTCATTCGGACTTCCAGCTGTGAAGTTCTAACAGCTATGTCGTCCAACTTCTTTTCTAGACTATCACAGGCAAATCTGATCTCTTTTTGATTCGACTCAGATATTTCGAATCTACTTCTCACTTCAGTAGTTAGTAATTGAATTAGATCAGTGACTGACTGCATCTATACTTGAGATTGAGGCAGAGCTTGGTGTTGGGGTTGCTTTGTTTCTGTTACACTCATTCCCCCCATCTTTAGAAGTTACAGGTGAGTCTTCAAAAGGTATTGGCTGCGATTGTATCCGAGGCTGAGCCTGAGGTTGCACGGAACGTGACTCCATCTTTCCAAAGATAGAAGGCAACTCAATCCCTGCTTGGCCCTCCCCTTCGCTCTCTAAAAGATCTTCTTCCTGGGGCTCAGAAATATTTGACAAAACCTGAAATGTGTTAGTACTCATTATATCTTGTCCTCCTAATGGCCTACTCCCAGGATTTACTAAAGTAGGGTTCTTTAACAACAGCATTTTAAGTACAACCTTGAAGAAAGTCCTCAGTGAGGGGGTAATCTTAAGACTTGTTACTTGTATCTCTCCTCTCTTCCCCTTTGACCTTCTCTTTTTCGGGGTTACCTGCTCTCCTGTATCCGTGTCCACTTGCTTCAAAGGGGCGTATTCTTTAGTCGCACTATTTATTTGAGGCTTGCTTTGTGCACCCTTCATACAATTTTTCCCCCTTCCACTTCTCAGTTGGTATCAGCTTTGCTGGGCCTTCTTTTCTTCTGCCCTTTCTAGAAATTTAGTTCCCCTATGTTTAACTGCTCCTCTCCTTTTTGTTCTGGGAGTGTACTTCTTTATTAACGCGTTTGAATAACCTCTGCTTTTAACCCCAATGCTGTCTTTCCTTACTAACTTTCTCTTAGCATCCACCCTCACTTCCTCTTCTCTTCCAGTATTGCTCTGACCAGTACCAGGACCAGTACCTGTACAATGCGATGTTCTCCAGGGCTTCCCCTCAGCCTTCAAGTTGTCCCGGAACGTGTGACCTGCACAGAGTACTAGCTCTCGCTCTGTGCCTGCTCCGTGCATGCCCTCACCCCGGGTGCCTCTTGTGCTTGTGTTGACTCTGCCCAAGCCTCCGTGGCTGGAGCGCTAAGCCACCGCCCTCCGGCCCCTGCCTAGTTCCCGAGCAGCTCAGGCCCAGCAGGGGTCCTGGATTGGTGACCCCATGAACTCCCCTGGTGTCTGCAAGCCATCCAGGGCTCCCTCCTCCACGTCCTCAGACAGTCACTCCCTCCTCCACCTGGCAGCCCGAAAACACAGAGGGTGCCGAAAAACGCCACTGGTACAAATTATTTGGTTGTTTCCAGCATGGTTTCCTACATTTCAGATGTTAATTCTGCATTATTTCGGGACTTTATCCTTTCATTACGGGCATTTACTTCACAGTAAGATCTCTGTATATCGGGAGCCGCCACGACTGCATCCTAAGCGGGCGCCATGTTTTCCCCCCGACATAAAGTCTTCTTGGTTGGCAAATGTAATGGTGCCTTCCTTCTCCTCCTCCTCCTACTTCCTTCCAGCCATGGTGCACAGTAATCAGTTCACCTCACCATCACCTGCTGCTAATAATACTAGGCCTAGATAAGAAGAAGATACAATTTTGGGGTGTCCAACATGACCATGGCCACTCTCTCATTTCACTGATTAAGCATGGAAAAGTGAAAGAAAGCCTTCTCATCTCAACAAACACGTGTAGAATACCTTACTTGGGCATGCATTCTGCACAGCAAAGTAGTTGTATTAGTTGTAGTACCTGTAGAGTAGTAAGGACCAATGGGTTCTCAGAATTTTACAATACCACCACTAGGCAGTCCACAAAATATATATGGGGGGGAAGCTGACTGAGAAACCAGAAGAGACAAAGCTGCAAACAGAGGCTGTTTGAGGTGAAATACAGACACTAGAAATATAAAATAACTTAGTAAATGATAGAATAATGAAGGGATAGCAAGATTTTTTAACTGGATAGATGAAAGAGGATTTAGGAAAAAATAAAACTAGGAAACAGGTAGAAAATAGTCCAAAATAAGGAGCAGTAAAAGTTAGGGAAATATATATTAAAATTAACAACTGGAGGACTTACTGGGGCCAGCCGAGCCATCGGCCGAGGCGGAGCATTCTTCCTGCTGGGACTGGGATGCACCCGCAGCTCCCTCACCCGCCTCCGATGACCTCTTGCCCATGGATGTTGATGCATGTAAGACAGAATTAAAAAGACAAGAAATAATTGGTGGTAAATAAATGATCACTCCAAAACAATTGGACAGGAAACTACAATTGCAATAACATTGAACTATCCTAAATCATGTTGACTAATAGTAGACTAGAATCGCACACCATCCAATCGATTCCACATTTCCTAAACCTAACTAGCCCACCTATTCTAAACACTTTGAAAACAATTGCAATGAATGATATTTGCTTCTAAGTTCCGATTTCATTCGCTATCATTCGCAAGTTCTCATCCCTCTTTGACGCTGGGCCAATTCACTAAGTCTGCATTTTGTCTTTATATGCATAGATGAACGCATGCATACACCAAATTGGTTGTTTACTTGTCACTGTACAAACTACGAAAAGGTTCTAAGCACTGAAGCTCTGCTAAATTACTAATACTTACTATCTTAGTAGTGACAGGACAAAGGAAAGGAGTATCTCTCTAGTTGGAATTACTTAACTTAAGTTCTTACATAATCACCCTAAGTCAGCGCAAAGTTACAAACAAGTAAATAGGTAGCTCGGAACACCTGCCTAGAATAACAATCACATAATGTAAGATTTGTAAACGTTATGTAAGTTACCTGCATGTGAGCAGCATGCTTGCTATTTGGTAAAAAAAGTATTAGCAATAACATAGAACACACAAGGTCCAGCAAGTCCTGCTCTCGTTCCAGGATATTGGACCACCGGTGCTCCAGCTGGTTGTGGGTGAGCTGGACCCCAGAGCAGCAATACACTGCCCGGGGCACCCTCGCCCACTGGTGGTGGTGCTCCCGGAGCCCGTACCCAGATCCAGGCCTGCTGCCACGCTGGAGGGGATGTTGTGCTACACAAAAAAACAAGTGCTGCCACCTACACCTCGGAAAACAAGGCCCTGGCTGCACCCTCTTTTTTGCACATGTTACACTCCCTGCCATGATGCTGGAGAGCGTGGGGGGCGGAAAAGAAAATGTAGAAAGTAACGAGTTAAGGGAGAAGAAGAAAGAAAGTAAAAAAAAAAAATTGAAAGCAAGTAATATAGAAAAGCAGTACAAAACTCAACTCACTAAAAAACAAACAAAAAGTAGAAAAAACACAAAATATACACTTTAGGAGACATAGGAAAAGATAATAAACAAAAAAAGATCAGAATAAAAGTTTTGTGAAAGAAGGATTGAATGATTGAAAAGATTAACCCCTTCGATGCGTGCATCGGCCAACGGCCGTCGCGAGCACTACCTCTGTAGTGCTGCGCACGTCTGTTGGCCGATGCGGCCCCACCCGTGCTCGGAAATGCCGGGGTAAACGGGTTAAAGCATGATTGAAAAGTATGCCCCTGCACCATATAACAGAGAAGCAAACAAGATGGCCACACCTATACGTGAATGGGTGGTATAGTTTGCGCAATATTTCCCCCAGAACACGTAATCCACATTACCATATGGCAACGCAAACTCCACCCACGGTTAGCCTATTAATGCATTCTATTACTGCCAAAACTGTGTCGGAGTCACAACATTCCTGCAACAGCGTAGGGCGCGATGGCGGTGAGACTCATGAAAATGTATTAAAACAACCTTTAAAATGTTTTTTCTCGATAAGTATACTATTTTATTAGACACAACCTTTAAAGTGTCTATATGTCTGTTTCAGTAGTGCCAAAATCATGCCTGATTCATGACTCCCCCATGAAGTGTCATGATGCGTCTGTGACTCTCAAAATAAAAAAATAAAAATAATAATATTATAAGCAACATACTACTATACATACCTCACAACCACCCTAATGAATCTTAAAAATGTATTGAAAAAAACTAAAGGTTACAGAAAAGTTATGGTTAGGAAATAGCATTTAAAAAACCTTAGAAATTCATTTAAAAAAAACAAAAGGTATTGGGACTTTATAGTTAGGAGATAGAATTTTTTAAACAACTTTGAAATTAACTGACAAAACCCAAAGGTTACAGGGACTATATAGTTAGGAAATAGAATTTTAAAAAACTTAGAAATTCACTGAAAAAAGCAAAGGTTACAGGGACCTTAAAGTTAGTCTCAGATTTCACTCGCACAAAACCATAGGAATTCAGCAGTTATAGTTTCCTGAGCTACCTATTCTTATGCCCATGCAATGCGCTGCTTATGACCTCACATATTACATCACTCATGACATGGTCAGTGACATCACTGATGACCTCTCAAATGTCATCACTGATGACTTCCTCCACAAAACTACTCAAAAACCCCTCTCACCCACACTACCACTCACACACCTTTTCCCAGACCCAAATAACTATTCACACATTCATTCACTCGCATAGAGCCATTTACATACCCATTTGTTCACTCATAGAACCACTCCCACACCTATACAATTACTCCCAGACCTACTAATACACCCATAGAGCCACTCATACAACCACACACTCACCCATAAAGCTACTCATATCCTTACTTATTCTCCTATACAGCCACTTACAGGGCCGCTCACTCAACCATACACCCACTCACTCATCAAAACAACCACTCACACACCAAGTTGTATAGACATAGAGCCATTCACACAGCCCCTCACTCACTCACCTTTACACCACTGATGCACTCACTCACTCACTTACAGCCTCTGACTGACCCACTCACTCTCTTATACCGTTTATCACATTCCCATTCACTCATCCATACACCACTTACACAACCACTCACCCACTCACCCACACAGCTACTCACCCATACAGCTACACACAGACCCATAGAACTATTCACAAATTCACTCACTCGTGTATACAGCATCACACACACACAAATGTATACACACAGTTACACAGACACTCACATATTCTATGTTTAAAAATTGAATCACTGTTTAGTAGTACACAAACTATACTAATTTAACTTATGTGGTACCTCGGTATATATATCATAAGCAGTGCATTGCAGGGGTGTATGTTATAGTTAGCTCAGGTAATTATAACTGCTGAATTTCTATGGTTTTGTATCAGTGGAATCTAAGCCTAACTATAACATCCTTGAAACCTAAGGTTTTTTCCATGAATATATATATATTTGCCAGTAGGTAGCCATAGTTAAGACCTAATTTCCATAGGAAATGCATTTTTTGTTTTGTCAATATCTGTTAGCGGCATTTTGATGAATCTTCATGAACTTTTCATAATTACACTCAGTCCTGCTGCTGTGTTGAAAGTTTTGGGGTGATCTGACAAGAGGGGGCCAAAAAAGCGGGGTCTCAAATCATGTTTTCCCCATGCAGTTTCCCATAGAGTTTTTGACCACGTTTGCAGCCCGAAGCACTGAACACAGAATTTGTCAGAAACCTAACACAGAAAGCATGCTTTTTTGTTATTTGGTGTAAATTCGTTAACTGCCTGTAAACCAAATTGGTATATCTAGGGATGCATACCTTCCGCAGATCCACCTCCTGGAATCTGCGTCTCAATGCACCAAAGCAAGGTCCTGATTAGCTTGCACAGAAAAGTTGTGGCTGCCATTTTTTATCTAGGGAAACAGTACCCGGGGCTCAAAAGATGCTTACATACTAATTGAAGGGGTCTTGTGAAAGCTTCATTTACCCCTTTTGTGTATGTTATAAATGAGGTGAAAGCATGTTTAAAGGGCAGTAAAATGGATGAAAATAATTTTGGAGGTTACCCACGAGAACTGCAGAGTCATCGCCAGGCTGTTTGTAGGCTCTCCTGTAAATCTGAGAATCTCGTAGAGAAGTTACACGGGGGTCGTGCTGAGCGTCGTGGTGGACCCATGGATTTATGGGAAAAATCAACCAAATTGCACTTCTTCACTGGAAACATGGGAAGGGTTAAAGAAATACTGAAACTTTAGAAGTGGTATAACAAAAAGAAAGATGAAAGGAAACCTGTGATTTGTTAACTAGAGCAGCATAGGTAAGAGCACATGGTGAGGAGCAGACATTTTTATCTGCTGAGAGAGGAGGTGGTTCGCAGGTTTCTGACTTAAGATTTTGAATGAAAACAGATGTTACCTGACATAGAAATAGAACTAAGAGAACAACAAAGAGCTTTTTTTTTAGGTATGTTAATTAGGTTGTAGTACATAAATGTATATTTAGAAAAAGATTGTGAGTGTTTGTAAGGTGAAATAAATTGTGCAGCTTCTAGACAGAATAAAAGAAAGGAAAACAGAAGGCTGCTTAGATGAGAATAATAACAAAACTTTCAGTGAGCAGGAAAGCAAAAAGAGGAATTACTATAGTGAACGTATATTAATGTTGTTATGCTAGTATGAATAAATGCATTTGAAATTAGTGGTGGGTGTTTGCTTATAGTATGTAATTTATTAGTATGTATTTTTAACATGTGTACACAGTCAGGGAGGCACTTAGACACCCAGTTGCACCCTGACAAAGCATTTATTTAGCCGTTACTCATATAGCAAGACAGTGACTGCCACACTAACTCACACACCGATAAACCATTCACACACACATTTAGTCATATGTATATCCATGTTTGAGTACTGATATGCCCATTGAGCCTGGGGGACATTGGCAGAATGCAATCTGCACCACAAGAATAGTTTGAAAAGGACTGTTGCAGCACTCTGAAAAGGGAGAATCTTGATTGTAGTTGACCTCAGAATCATGGCCCCAAAGGGTAGTGAGTTTTCAAAGGAGGGAGAGAAGTGGAGAAATGAGCGGGGTTTTAGGAGGGAAAGGAGTGGTGAAATGAGTGGGTAAAGTGTCCAGAGGTAGAGAGGGGCTCACCCAGAGAGAGACTTCTCTATTGGGTATAGTGCAGGAAGTATTGTCTCCTCCCAAACCCAGTCCCCTGGGAAATTCAAGGACTGACAGGCTGAGTGAGACTTGAGGCTGCAGCTACCCTAGCTGCGTGCAGAGGCCAGAAAAGGTGAGGCTTAGAGAGTTTTTGAGAAGAACAGGGTCTTTCTGGCTGGAGTATCATGGTGGTGCACTTGAAGGCCAAATAGCTGTTAGAGTCTTGCAAAAATGATGTGAGCACCACTACTGTGCCCAGTGCAGAAGAAAGAGTTCATATTTTCAGAGACTTGGTGACTGACTTTAGGAGGGATTTGATATAGAAAGGTTATTTCTGGCATACAAAGTAGCTGTAGAGGTACAGAGGATCTCTGAGGAGGATTGTAGAGGTGCCTTTGTAGTCATTTTTATGGTCAAGGGAAAGAGGTTGAGGTATCCCATTATAAAGGAGGTCCTTGTCAGTAAGTATGAATTAACCCCAGAGGACTGCTGGCAAAAATTCAGGGTTAGTCAGATACTACTGGTGGTAGGATTTTGTGGTGTAGTTTTGACATTTTATGAAAAGCACTGTTTAAGACTGCGTTTCAAACAGTTTTATACTTTTTCTTTTTTTCAAAGAGAACTAAGAAGAAGCAACTTGAAGAACCCTTTCTCCAGACACTCACCTGAGTTCTTTTAGCTTGTTTAATCTTGTTCAGTTCAATGGCATGCCCCATAACCTCTTTTAAATGTAGTGGATGGATACTGTAATGCTCATATATTTCTTCAGATCTACTTCTATCCACTTTTTAAAACTGTCTACTTGAAAGCAAATGTCTTCTTCCATGCAACTTCCATGTTAGACAACATCTCCATCTTTATAGTAAACAGTATTGTCTTTAAGATTTAATGTAGCTTTCTGCGCTCTATTTGTATCCACTAGTTCCTGACAGATTTTTTTGTTTATCGTGGGCACCCCATTTACTGGAATGACATGGGGTTCTTTCAACTCACTTTCTACACCCACAGTTTCAATATTGTGTTTGACATCTAAAGAAAAATGCACAACTTTACCTATAAGCCCTTTCTGAAGCTCAGTGGATTATACCTTTAATGTTACAGTTTGCTTTTCTCAGAAACAGTGGTGGTCGGCACAGTTAGGCACGGTGGGGTGGGGCAGGGCAGGGGGGATGTTGACAGACAACGGAATTGGATTTATTCATTTATTAAATTTTCCCTATTCGATCGTCTGTTGACTTCTCCCTCCTGCCATGCCCCCGCTACGGAAACCCACCATGCTTACCTGCCCCGGCTGCCATGGCTCAGAAAGTATTGTAAGTGATCCCATGGATAGTCTGTTCAAATCAGTGTTAGACGCCATGTTAGTGTTCCTAAATTCCACAACATGCACTTCAGCTCAATATGACTACGATACCAGCATTAATTTGTCATAACATTTCTAAAGGTAAAGTAGATAGACAGCAGCACTGCAAGTACATGGGTGGGGTCCTACTGTATCAATTTATTCCTGACAAATAATACAAATACTACTGCACTCCCATGTATACACAGGGTCATGTCTACACCTTCCTTGCACCTCTTCACTAATCTCTTCCTATACATTTCTATGAATCATGTCTTCTTTTGCAATGATACAACTGTCTTTTACTTTATGACATCAGCCAGTTGTTTTAACTGCATACACTAATTGATTCTCTTGTAAGTAGCTTTCTTCATTTAATCAAGGGTCAGTAGAAGACGTATGCTCTGTATTTTACTTTGGAAGAGGAGCGTGGGCTGCGCAGCACGGCCCTGCCCGTCCCTTTAGAGGGAATCCCCCACTGGAGTGATTCACCCGTGATGTCGGCCAAAGCGGGTGCCCACCCCGCTTTATACTTTTAATTAGGAGGGAGCCTACCCCTCATTGCCACATTTTGAATTTATTAATATAAAGCGGGAGCCCACCCCGCGTTCTTATTGCGATGAAAATCACCGCTGCGGCCCGAGTGAGTAATGTCCGCCGATCCGGAAGCCAGGCAAAGATCGCCTGCCTCTGGGCGGGGCCGGCGGCAGGACCGGAAGTTGTGCCCGTGTTGGTGCGGGGCTCCCGTGAGCCAATGGGAGCCGCGGTGTGCAGCGAGAGGGAGAATGGGAGCCCACCCCACCTCCCCTAGCACCAAAGAGAAGTCCCGGGTCCCAGGAGGGGGCCCAGATGAAGAGTAACGCCTGCCAAGTCCGCCGACGGCAGCGCAGGGCTCCCAGGAGTGAAGGGAAGCCCTGCGTTGCAAGAGAAGTGCAGCCGTATCCCCAGCGAGGCTCTCATGAGAGAGAGAGCCCCGCCTGCTGCCTAGGTGAAGAGCAGTGATGCCACGACCCCGGGATACTCCAGGCGGGACTCCTGTAGTGAAGAGGGAGTCCCGCGGGCAGCTGCAGAGCAACCGGGAGAGGAGCAGAGTCCCCACACAAAGCCCCGGTGAGTGAAGCTGCCGCTTGCCCTAGTTCTGAGCGGACCCGCGAGAGAGAGCGGGTCGCTCCTACAAGGGGGCAGATTTGTTTTTAGAGAGCCCCAGAGGGCCACAGTTCTTTGGGGGCAAGTTTTTTTTGGTGCCTGAGAGAACCCCAGCTGGCCAGCGACCTGGGGCATATTGAGGCGCATTGTCGGCGCCTGGGCAGTCCCACCAGAGAGCGGACCGTCCCAACGATGGTGGCATATGTTTTAGTGCCACATGGGGTCCAGAGAGCACAGAGGTGCCGGGTCCCCTTCATGAGAAGTGCCACAGCTGCGTGCACCAGCGAGGGCAGCTACAACGAATTGGGCACAGGTGAGAGAAAGTCACTGAGAGGGACCAGAGGCACAGAGGTGCCAGTGAGTTTACCAGCTGCCCAGCAAGTAGTGGGCAGCTGCTACGTTTAGGTTTGCTCAGTGGCGAACTGTGAATTCCGCTGCTAGGCAGCAGCCCTGACATTCTGGACACAGGGTATTTGAACCCCTTTGAGATGGCCAGTTGGCCAGGGAGACTGTTAGGATTGTAGGGCGCGAGGCCCTAATGAGATTTATGTAATGCTAGGAAATGTGATTCATGTAGTATGATTTACGCACCCTGTTTTATACCTCTAAATGAAGTTTGTGTGTATGAGGTTATTTGCATAATATGGCTTATGCCTGGGAGGTTATCCTCCACTGTGATGTATGCCCCTAATGTGAGTCATACTTAGGAGGTTAGGGTCTAATGCATTTTAGACTTATGAGAGGATTGCATAATGTGTTTTTGCTGGTGAGGTTGGCGCAGAATGTATTTCACGCCTAAATGTTGTACTGTGCATAATGTGGTTTATGTTACAGGCTGATGCTGAGTACAGTGGTTACCAGTGATCACTGGTTATACGTTTATGATATGTTTTAGTTTTACTTTTACTAAGTTCACTCTGTGATGGTTCTGACAGTGGTCCAGTGGGCCCTGTCGGGTGTATATAATCCCTTGTAAATATGACCTAGTGCCAGGTGGCACAATGTATATTATGTGAGTACTATTCTAATGTGTTATGAGAATATAAAGGCTATTTTTGATATAACCTTGTGTGGAGTTCCTTTTGTGATGTGCCTGGGATGTTGTTGCTGTGTGCATGCGCAAATGCTTTGCACATGGCCTCCGGGATAAGCCTGACTGCTCGTGCCAAGCTACCAAGGGGGTGAGCAGGGGTTATCTTTGGCGTGTAACTCCATTGCCCCGACTAGAGTGGTGGCCTCTGCCTGGCTTTGGCTCAAGCCTTAGCCAACCAGAGATCCCAATTCTAACATCACAAAACAAGTGACTGCACCAAGTCCAAAGAATCAACTCCAGCCACCTTTGCCCCTAAGGCAACTGTTACCCCTAGTACAGCTACAATTGGTGGTGGTAATGTTCAGAATAAGGGTGTAGTAGGGTTTATGCTGGGTTTTGAGATGGACTCTGGCCTAGTCACAGGTCCAACTCAGGCTGTTCTATTCTGTGATGGAGGCATGGATATGTCTTCCTTTGTGAGGCCCAGTAATTTGGGCAAATACAGACAGCAGCCTTTAATAAATGGAAAAGAGGCTTTGGCATTCAGGGACACAGGAGCAAGTGTCACAATGGTGACAAAAGATCTTGTGGATCCTAGGCAGATTATACTTGGTGAAATGTACCAAGTGACCAATGCTAACAATATCAGAACAGACCATTCTCTAGCAGTTGTTAACTTCTCATGGGGAGGGGTAACTGGCCTTAAGAAGGTTGTGGTAAGTGCAGACCTACCAGTACAATGCTTGCTTGGCAATGATCTAGAAACTTCAGCTTGGGCTGAAGTGAAGCTCAGGACACATGCAGAAATGTTAGGGATCCCTGCTCATGTCTTTGCTGTGACTAGGTCACAGGCCAAAATGTCAAACACTGGACAGGCCCTGGATTCTGGAAGAATGGACTAGGTGCCTCCCAAGAGGAGGAGCAATAGGGTTAAGGCAGTGCCTATTCACCTGACTCAGAATGCAGATCAGTCTCCTGAGGGAGATGATCTTGAGCCTGAGGAATGAACTGTCCCAGAGGAGCTTGAACCTGACCAGGTTGAATTCTTGGAGACATGGTGCCCTTCCAGGTCTGATCTGAGCCAGGAGCAGAAAACCTGCCCCTCTCTTGAACCCCTCAGAAAAGAAGCTGTTGATGAGGCTGCTGGGAATGCTAGTGGCACCAATAAAATGTATTGGGATGATGTACTCGTTTATTTAGAGTGTAGAGACCCCAAGCCTGGTGCATCCAGGAGGTTGGTTATACCTCTGAAGTTTAGGGGCTTCCTATTGACACTAGCCCACATTGACTCGTACTGCCAACACTTACCCGAATCTTTCCACTGATAAAGGAAGGAGGTTGCACTGGACACAGGTTGATGGAGAGGCTTTTTATGAAGTAGGAGGGCTTTCTTGCTGTACAGAGGTGCTTAGATCCGGAAATGGAAGGGGTAAACTTAGTGAATGCTTTTAAAGACGTTGCCCAATTAGTCGACAGTCTGTTGAAAGTCCCAGTCCGCAAGGCTAACTTGGATACCCCAAGATGGTTCGACCATCAATGTTCACGAGCTCTAAGAGACCTAAAATATGCCTTAAAAATGTCCCCGAGAGATAGGGAGAGGGTGACTTTATGCCGGAAAAACTATAAGCTGGTGGTTAAGGGGCGTAAAAGTCAATTACAGATACAGCCTGGGAAGATTTATCAAAGGCGGTGGCACTTAGGGATTTCACCACCTTCTGGAGAATTATAAATAACCCATCCTTCCAAGAGGCTGATAAGCCAGGATTGAGCTGCAACATTTTACCAGAGCAATGGTGTGAGCACTTCCAGAGACTCTATAACCATACCTCGTGCACAAACCAGTTGTTGGAGGACCACTGGGAACAGGCCACACCCTCTTTAAGATTCTCATTGGGAGAGATAAAAACTGTAATTGGAGGCATAACCAGGAATAAGGCCCCGGGCCCAGACGGGATTCCACCAGACCTTTTTATTAGCAAAGTAGATCTTTGGGCGCCAATTTTGACTATGGTCATAAATGCAGCGGTCAACACAGTAATGACTATATCCTAGACCACCGCTACAATTGTCCCCATTTTTAAAAAAGGCAATAGGAACAGCCAGCAGTGTTATCGCCTGATTTTCCTCATTGATGTGTCAGCGAAGGTGTTAGGACGGGTGGTTTTAAATCGATTGATCGATTGGGCAGACGAACAACGGGTTATAAGTGACCTACAATTTGGTTTTAGACCTGGAAAATCTACTACCGATCAATGTCTCAATCTGTATCTGATCTCAGCCAAATACACACTAGTTAAGCAAGGAACAATGTATTTGGCATTTATGGACCTGACTGCGGCCTTCGATAGAGTTAATCGAGGTAAATTGTGGGCAATCATGGGCGGGCTGGGTGTGGATCCAGGGATTATTAACATTTTAAAATCGTTACATTCGCACACCACGGCAGTGGTCAGATATAGTCAGGCGGGGAATACAACAGAACCCTTCCCGTGTTCTAGTGGGGTCAGACAGGGTTGCATATTAGCTCCCTTTTTGTTCACAGTATATATAAATGGTCTGGCCCGCGAATTAAGCATGTTACAGGTGGATACCCCTAGGATAGGTACCCGTGAAATCCCGGTTCTGCTTTATGCAGATGACGCGGTACTCTTAGCTCGTACCCCTAAAGGTTTGCAGGTTTTAATTGATGGGTTTGTGTCATTTATGGAGAATTTGGACTTATCGCACAACCTGGCAAAGTCATATGTAATGGAGGTGGGGGAAAAACAAGCAAATCTTATAAGTACACAATTGGATCGCATCAGCTAGGAAAGTCCTTTTCATATCTGGGGACTTTATTTGATCATCAATTAAATTTTAAATTTCTAATTGAGGATAAGCGTTGGGTAATGACCAGCTGTACTGGATCCATAATGAGCTTTGCGCACAGGTTAGGTCGCTGTTCCCCTGAGCAGATATTAAGATTATATAGTGCTATGTGTTGTGCTAAAGCTCTGTATGGCAGCGAGGTTTGGGGCTTTACCCAGGCTACACAGATGCAAATTGAAGAAAACACATATCTTAGGCTTCTGTTAAAAGGACCAGTTTTTTAAACATGCACTAATGCTCCGGGAAAACACAGAGCTGGCCAAGCAGTCGGTCAGGGGACACCTAGTAGTTTGGTCTGTCAGAGGCATTGAACCATACCTGTCTTGTATAAACAGTGCACACAACAGATTTTTAATGACCCGTTTCAGGTTGAATCTCTTGCACCATGTGTTGGCGGAACCGTCAGGGTTCACACCTTCCATAGAAATGAGGGGGCCCTGTGGCTGCGATCATAGATCTCCTCAGGACACCCTTCATTTCATTTTATTATGCCCTTTTTTCTTTTACCCCTGGAGATTCTTCTTGAAGGGAATCTTAAAGAAAGCCAGATTTAAACAGGCACGGTGGCACTGTTATTTTTAAAACTGGCCCCAGATACTTTTACATTGTTTTTTGTATTGTAAACTTTTTAAGGGCTGCATTCAGACTAAGGAACACAAGGGGTAGTGGTAACCTGTAGCTTCTCTGTTATAATTACTTATTGTTTTATGAATGATCCCCATAATTAGAGATGAATTGGTCGGACACGTGAAAAGGATTTTTTAACGTTCAGATGGAAATTGTATTATATGGTTTTTAAAAAAAGAGGGAAAAAAATAATCTTGTATTATTAACTTTTTAACTTGTATTTGTAACTGGCTTTGATAAATTTGGTTGCTTTTATGGTATTTCTATATATCGAATAAAGTTCTGTGAATGACACTAGCCCATGACATTCCCCTAGCAGGACACCTGGGCCAGAAAAGAACTTGGGACAGAATTGTCCCTCACTTTCACTGGTCCCACATGTCTGAAGACACTAAGGTGTTTTGTCGCTCCTGTACGACCTGCCAAGCCAGTGGCAAGGCAGGTGGAACCACAAAGGCCCCCCTGATACCACATCCTGTGGTGGGGGTTCCCTTTGAGAGGGTTGGGATTGACATTGTTGGTCCATTGGATCCTCAAACTGCATCTGGGCACATATTTATCTTGGTGGTGGTGGACCATGCCACTAGGTACCCAGAAGCAATCACACTTAGGACCACTACAGCACCTACGATAGCCAGAGCTCTCTTGGGTGTATTCTCAAGAGTAGGATTTCCTAAGGAGGTAGTATCTGACAGAGGTGCAAACTTTAGGTCAAGTTACTTAACTGCTATGTGGAAGGAGTGTGGAGTGAATTACAAATTCACCACACCCTGTCACCCACAATGCAATGGTTTAGTTGAAAGATTCAACAAAACCTTAAAGGGCATGATCAAAGGTCTCCCAGAAAAGCTTAGGTGCAGATGGGACAACCTTTTGCCCTGCCTTTTTTTTGCCTACAGGGAGGTGCCACAAAAGGGGGTTGGTTACAGCCCTTTCGAACTTTTGTTTGGCCTTCCTGTTAGGGGTCCTTTGTGTCTGGTGAAGGAGGGATGGGAGTTACCTCTCAAACCCCCTAAACAGGACATAGTGGACTATGTACTTGGTCTCCGCTCCAGGATGGCGGAGTACATGAAAAAGGCTACTAAAAACCTTGATGCTAGAAAGGAATTACAAAAGGCCTGGCATGACCAAAAGGCTGTAATGACTGTTTATCAGCCAGGGCAGAAAGTGTGGGTGTTGGAGCCTGTGGCCCCAGCAGCCCTCAAGGACAAATGGAGTGGCCCCCATACAATTGTTGAACAGAAAGGGGTGGTCACCTACTTGGTAGACCTTGGAACCCCTAGGAATCCCCACTGGGTACTTCAGGTCAACAGACTTAAACCATATGTTGACAGGGCAAACATGGGCTTGCTCATGGCTACTGATGAAGGACAGGAGGAGGAGAGTGACCTACTCCCTGACTTGCTTTCTCAGAACCCTGATGATGGGTCAGTTGATGGTGTAGCCTTGGCAGGCAGCCTCACTGTCCAGCAGCAAACTGACTGCAGAAAGCTTCTCAGTCAGTACAGACATATGTTTTCTCTGACTCCAATTCAGACCACCTGGTGCACTCATGAAGTGGACACTGGGGACAGTTTGCCTGTGAAGAATAAAATCTACAGGCAACCTGACCATGTCAGGGACTGTATAAGGACAGAAGTCCAAAGGATGCTGGATTTGGGAGTCAATGAATCCACTGATAGCCCTTGGGCTAGTCCTGGTACCAAAACCTCACACCAAGGATAGCAAGAGAGAGATGAGGTTTTGTGTGGACTACAGGGGTCTCAATGCAGTCACTAGGACTCATCCCCAGGGCATATGAGCTAATAGATACTTTGGACTCAACCAAGTTTCTAAGCACATTTGACCTCACAGCTGGCTACTGGCAGATCAGACTAGCTGATGATGCAAAGCCAAAGACAGCATTTTCTACCCCTAGTGGGCACTATCAATTTGTGGTAATGCCCTTTGGTTTGAAGAATGCACCTGCCACTTTCCAAAGGTTGGTGAATCAAGTCCTTACAGGCCTGGAAGACTATAGTGCAGCATATCTAGATGATTTGCTGTCTTTAGCTCCACCTGGGATGATCACCTGGTCCACCTGAGGAATGTTTTGGAGGCCCTGCAAAAAGCAGGCCTAACTATCAAGGCTACTAAGTGCCAGATACGGCAGAGTCAGGTTGTGTACCTGGGCCACATTGTAGGTGGAGGCCAGATTCAACCGTTGCAGAGCAAAATCCAGACCATAATGGACTGGGTTGCTCCCACTACCCAGACTCAGGTGAGAGCCTTCTTAGGCCTGACTGGGTATTATAGAAGATTTGTCAAGGGGTATGGATCAATAGTGACACCCCTGAATGACGTAACCTCTAAGAAAATGCCCCAAAAGGTTCAGTGGACAGTTAGCTGTCAAAAGGCATTTGATGATCTGAAGCAGGCCATGTGCACTGCTCCCATTCTGCAAAGTCCTGACTACTCCAAAAAGTTAATTGTCCAAACAGATGCATCTGAGTTGGTGGTGGGGGCTGTACTGTCACAGTTGAATGATGAAGGTCAGGATCAACCAGTAGCTTTCATAAGCAGAAGGTTGACCCCCAGAGAGGCACGTTGGTCAGCCATTGAGAGGGAGGCCTTTGCTGTGGTTTAGGCTCTGAAGAAGATGAGGCCATACTTGTTTGGTACTCACTTCATTGTTCAAACAGACCATAAGCCCCTCTTATGGCTAAAACGGATGAAGGGTGAAAACCCCAAACTTCTCAGGAGGTCCATTTCCCTACAGGGGATGGACTATACAGTGGAACATAGACCTGAGAGTAACCATGCCAATTCAGATAGACTCTCCAGATATTTCCACTTAGAACATGAAGACTCAACTGATCAAGGTTAATTTAATGTCCCTGCATTGGGGGGGGGGGGTTGTGTAGGAGAGTAGGATCTGCTTCACATGTTTACCCCCACTTTTTGCTGGTGTTTCACTGTTTTTCGACTTTAGTCTGGCTGGGACCCTGCTATTCAGTGCCCCAGCCTAGCTGCTTCCTCTCAAAATTGATTGTATGTACTTTAGGTACACCCCAGATTGGATTCTGGGGTACCCTTCTGATTCCCTAGTATACGGAATACTATGTACCCAGGGCATAGGTACCCCTGAGACCCACCAGGGGCTGAAGCATGTATTGTGCCCCCCCTGGAAAGCCATGCCAAATGACACCACAGGTTTGCTGCTGCAGCCTGGGTAAGGTGGTGCATGCACCCCTTACTGAAGTATAGGTTCACTATACCTCACCTAGCACTGCACATAGAAACCTATCAGTCACCCCTATGGCAGGCCTTATCAATTCTGAAGGCAGGGTGCTTGGTTATATGTGAGAGGGTGCCCAGGCATGAGCTGAGCCCCTTTGCAGCCTTCAGAATCTCTTCTCCGGGGTTGTCAGTGGTGCAGCCTGACCATATACTCTTAAGTGCATTATATCTTAAACAGTTAATGCTAACTTTGGACTGGCTGCACGAAAACATGTCGTGTTTGGTGTCAAACACCTTGGAATCATACCCCCACATCAGTTCTTGATGTGAGCATATGATCCCACCCTTCTAGAGGGAGAGACATGGCAGTACTGGTATACCCGTAGAAATCTAATAGAGCCTAGCATCACAAAAAGGATGCTGCAGCCACAGACACGGGTCTGGCCTCCTGCTGCTGACTGAAAATCCAGCAGGGGAGGCCTGGACAATGGGTTTCTTGTCACAGGGAGGTGTAACCACCTCCCAGACAGGTTTATGTGTATTGGGGCTGGGTGGGAGCACTCTCTGAGTGCTTTGAAGTCCTGCACTGGGGGCACATTTGGTGTCCCTGTGCATAGTACAGCTCAAACCGGTTCAGGGGCTTGCAGTCTCTGCTCTGGTGTGAAACTAGACAAAGGAAATGGGTGTAGCCACCCCTCTTTCCAAACCCTCCCATAGGTGGGTCCCCAGAATTAGTCCAACCACTTCCTTAGGTATAAGTAGGGAACCTTTGTAACCAGAACTTTAGATATCCCTTGACGAAACTCTGAAGCTGAATCCTGGAACTTCGACGATCTGCTAAAGACTAGAGGACTGAAGAAATCTCCCTTAGGGTCAAGGAGTGACTCCCCTGCTTGGCAGGCACCAACGAAGAATTTTGCCAGTCTGCATCTCCAAAGCTCCCACCGGACTCCGAAGTATTTGCAGCCCAGGAAGAGGATTTCCAGACATCTCAGAGGCTGACTCGAGTCCCCAGCAAAGCTGAGATCCGCAGCCCTCGTGAGTAGCATGGAACTGGAACTCCTGGTCACCGTGCACTTTTGCAAGTGCATTGACTTCTCGACGTCTCTTGAAGTAGTGCTTGGGGTTACTTGTAGCCCCCATCTCGAGTAGAGAATACATTTAAGAATTTCGGCCTAGTCACCCCAAGTGACCCGTGGGCTGCCATTTTGCTTTTCTTCTTGAGGTCCCTTTGCAATCCCTGGTCCGTCGACTGGTGGGTCCCTGAGGGGGTAACTTTGAATTTCCTTGGGCTTCCCTGGTTGCTCCAGATGTGCCCTGACTCCCAACCAAGTGGCGAGTCCCTCAGTACTTGCTGGTCTGCACCAAAGCATCTTTATCCTTTCAGCGTGGGTTGCTGTTGCCAAGGCTTGTTGTGTTCAATCCGGGCACCGACTCTGCAGCACTCGACATCCTTTGCGGGACAGCTCGAATCCAGCTTCACCTGAAATCACCCAACATCAGTGGGCATCCACATATCGTCCGCCTGGTCACTGACAAGTGACCCAGACTCTGTCCCCTCTGCTCTCAGGTTCTTCTCAATTTCGATCCAGGCTTGTATCTCTTCAGACACTTCGCATCTTCCCGGCAGCAGCACTTCTTCGCCAGCTCCCATTGAAATCGACGACGCGACCCGACACCATTTGACCCCTATGTACCCGGCTTCCCTAGGTGAGGTAACTCGAGTACTCCGGTGCTCCCGTGGGTGTTGGCCCTAGAACTTCCTAAGTCCCAAAGGGTTTGGTCCTGGCTAGTTTCTATGTGTGTATAACACACGAAATACAGGGGGTCTAACAGCCAGATTAGAGAGGCTACACTATCGATACTGAGTCAACAAGATCTCAAAATATCTTTAACGCACATACATAACGTATTAATAAAGATGAAGAAAGAAAAGGCTAACACTACATGCATAAAAAAGACAGGTACATCATTGATTATTCACAAAATGGCTGATTAATCCACAACAGATTGTAAAGGGTTTCCATCAAATTAGACTCAATGATCAGTCATATCATTTGGCCAAACCCATGTGCAAATGAAGCTGGTCCCCTGATCAGTGGGACACTCAGCTCCGCACCTTATTGTTGTATCAGGATTTGATCCACCAAATACACAAACTGTCCATAATGACTGATCTTTTAATGGTAAAGATAGAAAAAATAGTGCAACGAACAAAGAAGTGATTTAAAATAGGATGGAATGTCCTCCCTTTAAATACTTTATTCTGCGGACTGGACACACCTCCTAATTAAAAAATAGAACAGTGCAAAAGAAGACAGTGACAATTATCTGTCTACATAAGGGCCAACATGTTTCTGCCTAACGGGTATTGAATCCCTTGGCATTCGTCAGGGCCTCTGTTCGTATAATAGTTGCACTCCTAATAGTGAAATATAGAATTCACCACCATCACCAAGAACAAATTAAAGTAAAAATGGTTCGGAACGGTACAACCTGTAACAACCATGAACATTAGCCCTCCGATTCATAATGGTTACTGTGAATTCCTTTGTGGTAGGGCAATAGACCTCACCTCACCTGGACACTGCTCAGGTACTAGGAGGCCCCGCACATTCCGTCGGTACCTCAAGCTCCCATATGTGTCCCTAATCTTTAAAAATCTAACCGCGACTTTCCCCATAGAAGCTAACGGGAGCTCGCTGCTGTGTTCTCTCATTGCACACGGCCCAGTGGGTCCCCTGTGTCACTACCTTGGGTGGTTCCTTGGGGTCCCAGCGATTCTACAGGCTCTAGGCCTTGTGTATAGTTAAGTCGTGGTTCTTAAACCACTATTTTAGTATATGGTTTGGCTCGCCCCTAGGAAATCACCCGACATCGGTGGGCATCCACCTATCGCCTTCCTGGTCACTGGCAAGTGACCCAGACTCTGTCCCCTCTGCTTTCAGGTTCTTCTCGACTTCGATCCAGGCTTGGATCTCTTCGGACACTTCGCTTCGCTTCAGAAATGCAGACCAGCAAAATGCTTCATTGGTGCCTGCCAAACAGGGGAGTCACTCATTGACCCCAAGGGAGATTTCTTCAGTCCTCTAGTCTTTAGTAGAGCGTCGAAGATCCAGGATTCAGCTTCAGAGTTTCGTCCCTGGATATCTAAAGTTCTGGTTACAGAGGTTCCTTACTTATACCTAAGGAAGGGGTTGGACTAGCTCTAGGGACCCACCTATGGAAGGGTTTGGAAAGAGGGGTGGCTACACCCATTTCCTTTGTGTAGTTTCATGCCAGAGCAGGGGCTGGAAGCTCCTGAACCGGTTTGAGCTGGACTTTGAACAGGGACACCAAATGTGCCCCCAGTGCAGGACTTCAAAGCACTCCGAGAGTGCTGCCACCCATCTCCAATACACATATGCCTGTCTGGGAGCTGTGACAGGAAACCTATTGTCCAAGCTCCCCTGCCGGATTTTCAGTCAGCAGCAGGAGCCCAGACCCGTGTCTGTGGCTGCAGCATCCATTTTGTGATGCCAGGGCTCTAATAGATTTCTACCGGGCATACTAGTACTGTCATGTCTCTCCCTCTAGAAGGGGGCATCATATCCTCACATCAAGAACTGATGTGGGGGTATGATTCCAAGGCGTTTGACACCAAACACAACATGTTTCCGTGCAGTCAGTTTAAAGTTAGTATTAACCGTTTAAGATAGAGTATATGGTCAGGCTGCAGCACTGACGACCCCGGAGAAGAGATTCCGAAGGCTGCAGAAGGGCTCAGCTCATGCCTGGGCACCCTCTCACATATAACCAAGCACCCTGCCAAGCACCCTGCCTTCAGGATTGATAAGGCCTGCCATAGGGGTGACTGATAGGTTACTATGTGCAGTGACAGGTGAGGTATAGGGAACCTATGCCTCAGTAAGAGGTGCATGCACCACCTTACCCAGGCTGCAGTACCAGACCTATGGTGTAATTTTGCATGGCTTTCCATGGGTGTCACAATACATGCTTCAGCCCCTGGTAGGCCTCTGGGGTACCTATGCCCTGGGTACATAGTATACCATATACTAGGGACTCACAAGAGTACCCCATAATCCAATCTGGAGTGTACCTAAAGTACATGCAATCAATTTAGAGAGGAAGCAGCAAGGCTGGGGACATGAATAGCAGGGTCCCAGCCAGACTAAAGTAAAAAAATATAGAAACACCAGCAAAAATGGGGGTATAAATGTGAAGCAGATCCTACTCTCCTACAGAAAGATGCGAGAAAAATGCAGAAAGAGGCAAGTGAGATGCAAAAACAGGCAGGAAAGGTACAGAAAGAGGGAAGACGAAACAACAGGGGTGCAGAAAGAAGCAAATGAGGTGCAGAAAGAGGCAACATACGTGCAGAAATAGGGAAGAGAGGTGCAGAAAAAGGCAAGAAATGTGCAGAAAGAGGCAAACGAGGTACATAAAGAGACATCAGGGGTGCAGAGAGAAGCAAGACAGGTGCAGAAAGAAGCATGGAAAGTGCAATATGAAGCAACAGGGGTGCAGAAAGAGGCAAGAGAAGTGTATAAAGGAGCAAGTGAGGTGCAGAGAGAGCCAACAGAGGTGCAAAAATAGGCAGGAGAGGTGCAGAACCAGGCAAGAGAAGTGCAGAAAGAGGTAATAGAATTGCAACAGAGGTGCAAAAAGAAGCAAGAAAAGTGCAGAAAGAGGCAAGCGAAATACAAAAACAGGCAGGAAAGGTACAGAAAGAGGGTAGACGAGTGCAGAAAGAGACAACAGGGGTGCAGAAAGAAGCAAATGAGGTGCAGAAAGAAGCAACAGACGCGCAGAAAGAGAGAAGAGAGGTGCAGAAAGTACAACAGAATTGCAGAATGAGGTCAAGAGAAGTGCAGAAAAATAAAGAAACTTGCAGAAGGAAGCAACAGAAATGCAAAAAGAGGCAAGAGAGGCGCAGAGGGAAGGAAGAGTGGCTTACACACCATTAGTACCAATTTAACACCCACATTTAGCAATAAATATCAGGTGACCATTTCCGGTTTGCAAAGGGCCTTCCACCACACTATAACACTTGTCGCTGCATTTTTGGTAATGTTTGACCCGTTTCAGCTAGAAACAAGGCTTTTTTTGTTCAAATCTGCAGATTAGGGTGCAGATCATGAATTAAGTGGCTAATGCAGAAAATGTATAATTTTGTGAAAGTTGGTGCAGCCAAACAGTCACATAATTCCAGTGGCCCTGCTCATACCTCTGACTAGGTCCACAAGTGCTCCTCAGTGATTTCATCTTTTTTTGTCTCACTGAGTTCATAGTTGAGCTTCTATGGAAACGAGGAAGACTAAACCTGAGGTTACCACTCCACGACACAGACTACCATACCACATAATTACTCTCCATAACACATAATCCCACCCAACATAATTCCTATACACTAAATACCACATACTTTCTTTCCACATAATTTCACTGCACAACATATCACATAATTCCACTACACACAATGTACATCCACTCCACTCGAAAAAACATTAGTAAAAAACTTTTACATTTACAGCACCAATAGCGCTAAATCTCACAAATGCAAAACCTATTACATTGCAAACACTTTTTTAGCTAGTAGTGGCATTTGCAGAGTGGTGGAGAATGGGTGCTGGGCCTCTGACCAGCGTTCAGGAATTCCGGTGCTTAGGGCTTACAGGAGGTACCAGTAGAGCTTCTTGGCCCCCAAAGTCCCTCAGGAGTAAATTAAACTTCATCCCCATCCCGTAGTCTGCCAGGAGGCGTGTTTGCAGGTCATCCTTGGGGTCAAACTACCCCTCCTAATACCTCCAGTAAGTCCCACTCAGCAGCATTGCTAAGTTCAAAGAGCAGGCCATGCCCCCTCTTCCCACCACTCTACAAATGCCCTCCCTGGCATGCTCTTGGATTGGGATTGAAGTCCCCTTCGCTGCTGGGATTCCTTTAGGGGCTTTCTAGCCTACCTCTTACCTCCAGTAAGTCCCACACCGTGGAATTGCTCAGAGGTGGACAAAGACCACGCCCCCTTTCTCTACCACTCTGCAAACGTGCCCCCTGTTGCATTCTAAGTTGGGGGATTAATGAATACTGAGGGACCCTGGAGGCCTACTAGCTCACCAAGTACCTCCAGTAAGCACCACAAAGCTGGATTGCAAAGAGTTGATCCGAGGCCATGCTCCCTTATTACACCACACTGCAAATGCGGCTTCTGGCGCACTGCTGCTTGGAGGATGAAGTCCACTTGTGTCCTGACATCCTCAGGACACAAGAGGACCTTATCGCCCCACCAGCAGTGCACCAGATGCCGCTTTTGCAGAGTGGTGTAATAAGGGGCATGGCCTCTGACCACCTCTCTGCAATGCAGCTCTACGGTGCTAACTGGAGGTACCTGGTGGGGTAGTTGGACCCCAGGGACCCTCAAGATTCAAGGGGACTTAATCCCCCAACTTACAATGCCCCAGAGGGCCTGTTTGCACAGTGGTGAAGGGAGGGAGCAGGGCCTGATGTGACAAGTGTGTAAACATGCCCTGTGCTGCGTTTTAAGTTGGGGGATTAAGTCTCCTTGAATCCTGAGGGTCCCCGGGGTATAACTAGCCCTCCAGGTACCTGCAGTAAGCACCACAGAGCTGCGTTGCAGAGAGGTGATCTGAGGCCACGCCCCTTTTTACACAATTCTGTGGCACTTACTTGAGGTACCTGGTGGGCTAGTTGGTCCCCAGGGACCCTCAGGATTCAAGGGGACGTAATCCCCTGACTTAAAACATGCCACGGGGTGCCTTTGCACACTTGTCACATCAGGCCCCACCCCCTCCCTTCACCACTGTGCAACCGTGCACCGTGTCATGTTTTAAATTGAATCCTGAGGGTCCCTGGGGTCCAACTAGCCCACCAGGTACCTCCAGGAAGTGCCACAGAGCTGTGCTGCAGAGAGGTGTAAAAAGGGGCGTGGCCTCGGACCACCTCTCTGCAACACAGCCCTTTGGCGCTTACTGGAGGTACCTGGTGGGCTAGTTGGCCCCCAGGGACACTCAGGATTGAAGAGGAATTAATTCCCCAACTTAAAAAGCACCACGGGGTGCGTTTGCACAATGGTGCATGGAGGGGGCGGGGCCTCCGGCGAGTTGCCGTTTACTTTTCTTTTTTTTTTGGGAGGGGCTGCATGTCCCCCCTTCCGGGGACCCCATCTCCCGGGGTCTGGCAGCCTTTTTTTTTTTATTATGCATAGGGGTACTGAGTAGCCCCACTCCAAAGGCCAATTATGGCCCTGGGGACCCCATTCCCTGGGGCCTGGTCAGCCTTTTCATTTTTGGGAAGGGGTCTGAGTGGCCCCCCTCCTCAGGCCAATTATGGCCCAGGGGAACCCATTCGACGGGGCGGGCCTGTCTGTCCCTTTTTTAATTTTTTTTAAAAAGGTGACCCCATCCCCTGGGGCCTTGCCTCTTCGTTGGGGACCGTGGGGGGAGTCCCAATGCCCCCAAAGTCCCGCCGGCTCCCTGCCTCCTGCGGGAGCCGGCATTGCTTTTGGGCAAGGGGAGCTGCTGGCATGCAGCACCCCTTGCCCTAAAGCAATTCTGCTTTGCTTCATTGAAGTGAGAGTAAGAATTTCTGCTCTCGCTTCAATGAAGTACCCCGGGACACTGCAGGAGCCAGCCCTGGGGGGTGGCGGTCCCCAGGGCCATCATGGGCTCCAGTCCCATAACGGACCCCCGCATTCGCATATTTAGTCCCCCGAAGAGGTGGTGGTCCCTCGGGCATGGGGGGGCTCGAGCCCCACCACAGGTTATTTCAAAAACAAAATAGAGCCCCGGGGAGGAGGTGGTCCCCAGGGCGTGTGGGGGGGCTTGAGCCCCCCACACATACTTTATTTATATAAAACATGAGAGCCTGGGGAGGTGGTGGTCCACAGGGCTCCAGGGTGGCTGCGTGCCTCCCGCCAATAAAGAAAAAAGCCCCGGGGAGGTGTCAGTCCCGGGGGCTGCAGGGGCCCCCGCGGGCCCCTGCTATACGATTTGGCATTGCCCACCCGGGGGCTTAAAAATAACAGCCGGATTCATGACCCCAGTGTGAATTCGGACGATTTAAAAAAATATCTATTCTTTTTATGAGCCTGGGGGTCCTTGTGGGACCCCCTGAGCAGGCCTAGGGTGTCAGGGTGTTTCTATAATGCCCCCTTTTCTTCTTTTTTACCCTCTTTTTCACTGTTTTCTTGTGACTTGGTTCTACCGAGTCACAAGATGGCTGCCAACACTTCCTGGTTTGGAATATTGGCAGCCAATCAGAGTGCAGCTCGTGCCCGGGAGGTTTCACAAACTCTCCTCGGTGCTCAGATATATACATTTTTTCTTCCTTTAATTTCTCAGCAACTACCAAAAGGATTTACACCATTTAACAAACTGGGCTCTTTCTGATCCAAGGGCTACCTTTTTGCCAAATTTGGTGTAAACCCGTTCAGCAGTTCGGGCTGTAGCTTTGTCTAAAGTTTCCTAGGAAAATTAACATAGGAAAAAAGTGTTTTGGGCCCCCCCTTTTTTTCTCAGCCCCCGCTTGACGAATCACCCTGAAACTTTCAAGACTGGAGCTGACCGAGCGCCCCACTAGTTTTGAAAATTTCGCGAAGATTCGTCAAACGACGCCAACGTTATTGGGAAAACAAAAAATGCTTTTCCTATGGAAACTAGTTCCTAACTATAACTACCTACTGGCAACCGGCAGTAGGTAATATTTTACCTGTGAACAAGATCTCTGCTGAGATTGAAACTCGTTGGGTTGCTGGCACGCTTGACAAGAAATATTGCTGAAGCAGTTTGAATCGACTGGAATTGCCTTGAATTATTACACACATCCGCGAGTGCGAGCGGAATTGTCCTTTGGGATACAATATATATATATATATATATATATATATATATATATATATATATATATATATATATATATATATATATTAGATGCTCTGTTCGTACTGCGTACTCCTTCAGGCAAACAAACGGATACGGACCACAAATCGGTGCAATAGAGTTTATTCGGTGTAAGAGGTCGCCATGACGCGTTTCAGCCCTTCCCACGGGCCTTGATCACATGACCAATATATATATATTCACTGAAAAAAACCATAGGTTTCACACATGTTATAGTTAGCTGGACATTTCACTCGTAAAAAACTAATGAAATTCCCCCTTTATAGTTAGTTCAGCTAACTATAACTCGCGCGCCTGCAATCCACTGCTGATGACGTCATATATTACATCACTCATGACATGGTCAGTGACATCACTCATGACATCACTGATGACATCTCAAATGACATCACTGATGACATCATCCATTGAGTATGTGTTTCTGAACAATTTTAATATGGTTAATATATATAGGGAAAGGCCTGTTGAAGAATAAGTGGGTGTACAAGTGTGTAAATGGATGATTTTCTGTGGTGCGTAACTGACTCTATAAGTGAGTCATTAAATGTATCTTACTGCAGACTAGTGAGTAAACTGTGTAAATGTTTGTATGTGTCTGTATGTTGGTGTATAAGTGGCGGCATGGTTTTGTGAATACCTATTTAAGTGTCTGTATGAGTTATTGATTGCTTGTCTTAGTATCTGTATGGGTTCCTCAGTGTTTGTGTGGGTAGGGTGTGTGTGAATCTATGCATAGATGTGTGAGTGGGTGATTCTATGGGTGCATGGTTTTAAGAGTGCATCTGTGATGGACTGTATGGTTGAGTGAGTGTATGTATGGGTGTGTTAGGGATTGAATGTATATCTCATTGGTACATTTGTGACTAACTACATATGTGAAAGGCAGTATATATGCGTGTAAGAGTATATAAGTGGGTAGATGTGAGAGTGTGTGATTGTGACAGTGACTGTATGGATGAGTGTGTGCTTGTATCAATGATTCTATAAGAGTGTAAGAATGTGATACTATTTTTATGAGTAAGTGAACTTGAGTGTGTATAACCGCATAGGTGAGTAAATGGGAGTGTGATTATTTGCATGACTGAGTAGGTGTGAGAGTACCTCTATGGATGATTGGTAGTGTGTGAGTGTATATATAAGTGTATAAATGCATATGTTAGTTTTGTATGGAGTGACTGTAAGTATGAGTGACTGTACAGGTGAATGAGTGGAGGTGTATGTAGACCTAAGAGTTAATAAGTGGGTATTTAGTTATTGGTATTGCAGTATGTATGGTTTTGAGAATGGAACTCTTAAATTATGAGTCGGTGTATCAAAGGTTATATTAGGGTGTGAGAAGATGTGGTAACTTATCACATGGATGACGTCATCAGTGATGTCATCAGTGATGTCATTTGAGATGTCATCAGTGATGTCATGAGTGATGTCACTGACCATGTCATGAGTGATGTAATATGTGACGTCATCAGCAGTGGATTGCGGGCACACGAGTTATAGTTAGCTGAACTAACTATAACGGGGGAATTTCATTGTTTTTTTACGAGTGAAATGTCCAGCTAACTATAACATGTGTGAAACCTATGGTTTCTTCAGTGAATTTGCAAGGTTTTTTAAATGCTAATTCCTAACTATAACGTGTTTGAAACCTATGGTTTTTTCAGTGAATTTGCAAGGTTTTTTAAATGCTAATTCCTAACTATAACGTGTGTGAAACCTATGGTTTTTTCAGTGAATTTGCAAGGTTTTTTAAATGATAATTCCTAACTATAACGTGTGTGAAAACTATGGTTTTTTAAGTGAATTTGCAAGATTTTTTAAATGCTAATTTATGAATGTATTATTATATTTTTTATTTATTTATTTTACAATATGCTACCTATGTATATAATTATAGATTTACTATATCCTGCAATATGGAATGGCTCAGCTTTTTTTTTTATTTTAGATATAGTTGAACAGCATAGTTAATATCTTCTATAAACCTCTAAACATTTATTTTTTTTGTTAAGGGTTTTTGACCGGGCGCGCACCGAATGCGTACGGTACGCGTACGGTACGGTATGCGTACGGTGCGCGCACGTGGCTTGCATGCGTACGTGCTCCGTGTGCGCATGCGTACGTGATTTACGTGCGCATGCGTAGTTCGTGCATGATGCGTACGCGCGTGCTCCGTACGCGCATGCGCGCGTGCTCCTTTCGCGCATGCGCGCGTGCTCCGTACGCACATGCGCGCTTGGTCCAAATGCGCATGCGTGCATGGTCCGTACTCGCATGCGCGCGTGCGGCGTACGCGCGTGCTCCGTACGCGCATGCGCACGTCTTACGTACGCGCATGTGTGCTTGAACCATGCGCGCACCGTAAGCATACCGTGTGCGCACGGTAAGTCATGTGATCAAGAAACAACACTTTTCATTGGTTTATAGTAGTTTCAGTTCCAGATACTTCCAACACCACACCCACTCCCCTCAATATTTCTTCTGATACCCTGGGAGAAGGAGCTGAACTGTTTTTGTGATACAATGGCAGAGCAGCAGCCATCTTCTGGGAGTGAGCAGGAGACCCTTGTGAGACAGAGACAGAGGAAACAGAAAGACTCTTTTATTTGGCAATTTTTTAGATTTCCAGAGGGGCAGAAGAAAGTGAATGCTCCCAAAGTCACCTACACTCTTTGTGATCGTGTCTTATCAAGAGGAGATCCTAAAAAGAAGTACTCTTTTAGTATCTTCACTATGATCAGGCACGTTAGGGATGTACATCCTGTGGCTTATGCTCGAGCTGCTAGCAAAAACCCTCCAGCAGCTCAGCCGAGCACATCCGCAGCAGCTCAGCCGAGTACATCATCGGCAGCTCAGCTGAGCACTTCATCTGCGGTGGCAGCTTCACCTTCCTCAGCTCCTCTGGATATACACCCTCTGTTTAAGAGGGTGCATATAAGGTGCAATACGTGTAATGCTCTTCTTGCTTTGGGGGAGACCAGCATTCCCCTAATAGAGATCAAGATACAGCAGCACACGTGCGGCACCCTATAATTTTTGCCATTCTTTTCCTCCTCTGTCCCTCAATTAACACAACGGCTCTTTTTAGAGCCACCCAAAATCTAAACACTTTTTTTTTAATCTTTATTTTTTTTTTTTCCCCGCCGTGCGCGCACGGAACGCGCACCCCTGGATTTTTTTTATAAAAAATAAAATGTTTTTTGCACCCTTCATGGTCCTTCAGGGACTTCCTGTCAAAAGGTAGGGGGTCAGGAACTCTGTACCCTGCCCTCTTTTCACGTTCTCCACCTTTTTTTTAAATGGAAACACACATTTCTTTTTTTTGCATATTTTAACCCTTTCCAAATGATTTCTACCCCCATATGACTTCTGCCTGCTAGCATAGCATTAGATCATGTAACAGTTGTGTGTGCAGAGACGTCAGAAGTTCAGCGCATAATGTTTCTAATCCAAAGAGCAAGAGTGCTTGACTTTTCAAACCTAACAGCAAATCCAAAGTAATGTTCTGTGGGAACACATTTTTCTGAACCAATACAAAGCATGCTTTTAAAAATTTAAACATACAGCCTAGTTTTTAGTGTTGAATGGTCTGAAACAGAGAATGAGTTCTTTTTATTACAAAAAAAGTATATAAGCCTCCATTTTACAACTACCTTTCATTTCATTTTGTCATTCTATTGAAAGACACCTTCAGAGTGCATCCAGGTCTCCTCCTCACTCCCTGAAATACACTGCTGTTCTACCATTTTCAATTAAAATTGATTGCTGCTCAGCTCCTTGTCCCAGGTAATAAGAAGAAATAGTGATGGGAGTGGCTATGGTGTATGAAGATTCTGGAAGAGAAACTACTATGAACCAATGCCTCTGAGTGCATCCAGATGTCCTCCTCACTCCCTGAAGTAGAGTGTTCTTCTGCCATTCACAACTAAAATTGATACCTGTTCTGCTCCTTGTCCCACGAAATAAGAAGAAATAGTGAGGGGATTGGCAAGGCATTTATAGAGTAGACGGTGTACATTTCACAGATGAAGGGAACAGAGTCTTCCTCTTGATCTTTACACTCTTCATCGATACTTACTTGTAGGTACCAAAAAACACTCAATTAACACAGTGGCTCTTTTTAGAGCCAACCAACATCCAAACACTTAAACCTTATTTTTAATTCTATTTTTTATACGATTTTTTTGTCGCATCTCTATGCTTCCCCTGTGTAGAAACTGCAGCCATGCGCCGGCGCAGGCTCCCTTGCACCATGGTACAAGGATGCCTGCGTGGTGGGGAGATTGTTCTTGTGCAGGAAGGGTCACCTTCCTGCACAAAAACAATCACAAAAGGCTTTTTCCTCTTTCAATGCGTGCTGTAGAATGGAGGACGCACTAAAAGAGGAAAAAACGAGGAGAAATAAAAACATTTCTCCTCGTTGTGCCTCGCAACACCATCCTCTAGGGTGGCGTAGCATTCACACGCATCTCCAGAGTTACGATTTCTCGTAAACCTGGAGATGTGTCTAGTTCTTTGTGTGTTGCGTGGGAACACCCACAACAACACCCATGGAACGCCCCTTCAACGCACAGGGCTGCGTGTGAAGTGGCTGTAAATATGAAGGAGCTCCCTGCGCCACCAGTACGTTATGAAAAGTGACGTAGTGGTGGCGCAGGGGCCTTGTTAATCTTCCCCAGAGATGTTAAGCAAATTAAGGGTAACACAGACAAAGGGAGAGAGACAGAAACAGAGACAGAGAGCAAGGAACTGAGAAGGAGTAAGGCAGTTAGAATGACTGAGACACATGGAGACAGGGAGAGATACATGGTTGAAAAAGTAGTGATGGAGGCAGTAAACCTAGGGGAGTAGTAGAGAAGGAGTGAGGGAGTTACGAAAGAGCAGTAAAGGAAGAAGACAGAGAGAAGGGGAATGAGAAAAGCAGAGTCAGGAGAAGTGAAGAAAAGGGAGCATGAAAGTGAAGGGGTGAGAAATACAGATATTTCAAACTTACCTGACCAACAAAATAACTTAATTATAAATAAATGTTTTTTTTTAATTGCTAGAAAAAAGGATTACATTTCCTAAATTTTCTTTCTCGATCTGAAAAAAAAGAAAAAAAGTAGTAATATTTAACAATACATTTTAGAATACAGTACACATATTGTCATATTTAACAAAGTAATTTTTTGCCCTTTTTTTGCTGTTTTCAGAATATATTGAATTTCACTGCAAATTGTGAAATCCATTGCATTCATCACTTAACAGCGGGCAAAAAAATTAACAATCTGAAAGATTGTTTAAAAAAAGCCTTTAATCTCTCCTCAGTAAAACATACCTTGATAGAAATGTAACATATATATTAAAAATATCATCTAAGAACAATAACTATTTCCAATAAATAACGTCAGTAAATCTTGTTGCTTAAGCTCATACACCAAAATATTATCTGTCAAAGAAGTCCACAATAGAAATTTTTACTTTCCATAAGGCCAAATGGTAATTTTTAAATTCTTTTTTGGTGAAATATCCAATGTTAATCCTATAAAATCGAAATAATGGTTTCTTCAGATGCTGCAATTTATATCTAAAATTTTGGTTTTAGAAAAATTAAGTAGGAATTTGGTAATTCTGCAGGCAAACATTGCTTGAAAATCAATTGAGAATCATTACACAGTGTCCAGCCTTTTTCACATTTTAGATACACTGTGTAATGACCAGAAGTTATAGAGAGTCCATCATGGAAAATTATTGCAACTGCAACAAAAGTTTTTCCAGATATTGATAATTGATTTCCTGTAAACTTCTTTATTAAAGTGTCCAATTTTGTTCCATCAGCTCTACAACGTTGCATCATTAAAATTACATACTGTCCATATTTCTTTAAAAATAACGTTGATAACATTTCTGATTTACATTGAGAACATTCCAAGTTGTGATTTGCATCTTTAACTAATTTACTAAAAGTCACTGATTTACTCTCTGGTAATGTTAAATATATAACCCTTTCAGAATCAACATTAGAGCTGCATGTGTTCAAACAGTTTTCACAACTATGTTCCCATTTATAAGAGAGACCAAACATATTTTCTATTTCTACCCCTTCATCTTCCAGTACCATAAGCATATACATTAAGAATTCCTGTGCATCTTGCTGGACATTTTGAGTAAACTGTGTACATCCTGAACATACATCTAAAAGATTTCTAACATCAGAAGCACTTTCTATTTTAGTTTTATCAGCAGAGAACATAATCTTTTTTCATGATTTAGTATTATCTGCTCTTGCAAACTTTCAAGATAAAATACAACATTCAGCACTACATTAGCGTAGCAGTTGACACCAGAGCTATTTCCAAAATGACAACCAACAACCTCTTCAACATTGTCCTTTTTCTTTTTGCTTGGAATCACATCACTCTCCTTTTGTTTTCTCTTCTGTACACCCTCATTACAGATATTCTCAATTCTCCTTTTCCGACAAACAACACGTTTTTCAAACACAGGATACTGACCTAAATGAGGAGCATAGCTTCTTCTTAATCTATTATATTCCTTTACACAGTTTGCATCAGCACTAACTTTTGACTCATCAAAGTCTATCATGAATAAACCAGATATTTTTTTCACGTGTGACAAAGCAACATATGCCATACCTTCTTTAAACACACTAGATCCAATGTTTACAAAAGCACTATCTACAGTTAATCCTTGAGATTTGGGAACAGTTACAGCATATGCTAGAGAAAACGGAAACTGCTTCCTACGTACATATAAGTCTTTCACAAGCAAGAAACGAACTGAACAACGACTAATGTCTTTAACCTCTTCAATCAGATCAAATTTTATTTTTAAAAATTCAATTCCATCTTTTTTCTGGTAATTAACAAAACCCACAACTTTACCCATAGCTCCATTCACTAAACCTTTTTCTACATCCAAATTACGTCTTAAAATTACTCGACAGTTCATACATACATAAAGATTCTTTTCTAAACCAGCTGTTTTCGAAATGTTTTTCTCTAGAGGATCCAATTTAGTTGTCAATTTGCTTGTCAATATAATAGTTATTCCTTCATGCTGTATTTTATCCACAGCTTCCAGTTTTACAATCTCTTCATTTTCCAATTTCAAAAGTTCTTGATTGAATATAGAGCATTCGTGTAGTGTTGGCATTGAGCAGATTACAGTATTTTTTCCAGCAATTTTCTTGTATATTTTCTCTGGAACTATTTGTTCTGTTGGAAACAAATTACATAGCAATCGACTCTGTAAAGCTTTTCTTCCATGTTCTGTGAGTAGTCAAATTCTGATATCTTTGAGAATACTTGCATAATCATCATCATTTGCTTGCCGCATATTGGTAATGAGTTCTTTGTACTGAAAGTATGTCCAAATATTCACATTACCTATACTTCCTAACGACTTTTTCGTGTCTTCATGTGTAAGAGTATGAAATACTGGTTGTCCTTTAACTGGTGTGAGCTGCAGTAAATCCCCAAAAACTATAACATGTTTTCCTCCAAATAGCACGTCATAGTTTGTCTTTAGAATTTGCTGCATTCTTAAATGCACAAAGGCAAGCAGTAAGTTTGATACCATGCTTACCTCATCAATAATGAGAACTTTCATTTTTTTCAATACTCTTGAAACTTCAAAACATGCTTCTCCTGTTAGCTTGTGGTATTGTATTTTGTTCTCATGCTCTACTGGTAACATTAGCAAACAATGGAGGGTAATTCCTTTTATGTTATATGCTGCTAACCCAGTTGGAGCAGTAACAACACAAGACAAAGTTGAATCCGTTTTTTTCTGTAGGTAGCTTCTAATTACTTTAATCAAGAAACTGTTTCCGGTTCCAGCTTGTCCACTCACATACACTCTGATTGGTTCAAATGATGTGCATGAGCACTCTTTATTTTCATGTAGTAATCCATGATCAATTTGTTTTGTGACTTCCTCATAAATTTGTTGTTGTTCATCATTCAGTTGCTGTTCCAAATTTGGTAAGTTTATTAAATCTTCCTGAGCTTGATTCATAGCTGTTTCCACTTCAATCATGGCTATTGCAGCTTCACGTTCTACGATTGGTTGTCCTAGGGGATCTTGACTGAGTGTCCCAGAACTTTGACTGTCTTGAGAACTGTCTCTAGCTACTTCAGCTGCAATTGTTGCTTCTTGTTCAATTTCTTCATTTAACATTTGTACATAAGTTGTGAAAGTACTGCATTCTATGGTATCTTTGCATGCATTAAAAGAATCTTCATAGCTTTGAAAATGTCCAAGTAATTCATCCTCTGAGCGCCATGGTTTAAACAACTGTAAAAGTGCTAAGTGGTAAAATTCCTTCTTGTCAGTAGTGTCGCAACTCAGCTTCCTGTGATTAATCAAACTTCCTTTTGTTTGTTTTACCAAACATCCTTCATCACCAATGACTTTATATTTTCCATTGTTGATGTCTTCTGTGGCATTCCGTTTATAAATGTAGTTCTGCAGCACTTCATAGACACACATGTTCTCAAGATGATGACTTCTCTTTGGGTAATATGTGTCCAACATGTTTGTTCTTAAAATGTCTGTACTTTCAGGTTCGTACTCTGCTAAATATTCAATTTCTCGAATAGATTTCAGTACCCAGATTTCGCATTCCTGCAAGGCCTAAACTTACCCAAATTCTTCTTCTGGATTTGGAGTACAGACTTGCAGATGATAACCTATCTGAGCATTCGTATGACCCAATTTCTCGATGCGATAACATCTTTAAACTGAAACTGTATAGCTTTTTACTGACAGTTTTCTCGTGAGAAATCTCTTCCCACATTTCTTTCAATTCCGTTTTCTCTGATTTAGTGGTGTAAGATGTGACATACCGAGCAACAGCAATAGAATTGTCAGCTACATACTGAATATCCATGTTAGCATTCCACATGGATAAAATGACTGGGTTGTAGTCATTTATATATTTTGACTCTTCTTTTCTTCTTAGGTTGTAGGTATTCTTAGGCGATTTTCTTGTAATAGTATGTCGCACAGCTGACATAAAACTGTTTACTCTTCCTTTTGAAAGAACAGGTCGTGGAAATCCAAATCGACATTTTGTGTACTCTTGTACTTTCGTCGACAGTATTTTCCACACCGATGACTTTGGAAACGTACAACTTGCTCTTTTAAAATATTTTCTTCTGTGCTTTTAGGTATAGCACATGTTGGATATCCTTCAATGAAAGATAAAACTGCAACATCAGAATCTGTTCCAAATTTTGGGGCATCCTTGATCCACAACAGCATATGAATATGAGGAGCACCTCTTGCTTGGTAATCTTTTCTCCAAAAGAAATCCACAACTTCTCCAAGAGGTGGATTTTTTTTATTGCAGATGAAGGAAATCATAGCCTCAAATCTATGATTGAAATATCTGCAAACATTAACAGGATCCAATGAGCACAATTCTCCTGCTGTCTTGTATTGGATGTTTTCAATATTTGAATTTGCCTCTCGAAGAAAATCCAGTAAATCATCCCAAGCGTACTCAGCACAGCTTAGGGTAAGGAACCATGTATGAGTTCCTAAATTCCATAACATACATTTCAATTCTCCATGGCGTCGGTACCAATATTTATTAGTCCCACGCTGACAAGCCATTAGATTAATCAATTGAGATTCCAAATGATCATCTCGCTGTTGCACTTTGTTCAGAAAATCCTTTGCAGACACATTCTGTATATGTACTCCAGTTTTCAAAATGTGATTTACTGCATAAGATAGTGCTGATAAGTCACTTTCAAATAAAAGATAGAACAAATAAGGAATACTTTGACGAAATCTTGGATCTTCTGCATATAATCTTGTAGTCCGATACTCAGAAGCAGGAATCTGTACTGGACGTTCATCATATCGTCCACCTTTTCCTGTAGGAAACAGCTGGGGAAAACAACGAGCTTCCAAGCTCTCCTCCCATACACTCACAGGAGTTCCGTTTGCTTTTTTCATCTGAAAGAGATCAATAGTGTTTCCCATAACTGCTTTAGAATGAAGAGGATGTATGCTGAAATGTTCATAAATTTCTTCTTCTTTTGACTTATCCACTTTTTCAATTTGCCCAGTTGGTATTCCTGTGTCTGCTAGTAAAACTTCTTCATCTTCATACATATAAATTGATTCATAGTACTTATTATTTCTTTTCAAATATAAATTTGCTCTTTGCACTTTTCGTACATCCACTAGCTCCTGCCAAATGTTCTTATTCTTTGTAGGTACACCATTAACCAGAATAACTAATGGTTCAGTTTCCAAACTATCTGCATCAATTGTTTCAATATTTTTTTTCAAATCTAATGGCAAATAGACAACTCTTCCTTTTAAACCTCTTAGTAAATCTGTTGGAGGTAATTTGCCTGTTTTGCGCTCCATATGAACTATAGTCTGAAACAGATGGACACATTGAATGAGTATAGACTCATACGTATTTAAATCACTAAGTTCTGCAGGAATATCAACCAATTCTAAATTATTATGTACAGCTCTAGCAGGCATTTTATTTTCTTCTAACTTGTTATAACAGTATTTACAAATACGCTGATCTTCACCCAAATCAAAAAAAAATTCCAGAAATAAATATGTAGCAAAATCCTTCCACTTAGAATTATTTTCTTTTTCACTATTTTTATAGAGATCAACATTCCTTATTTGATTTTTATAATGGCTTCTCCGGCAACAAATACAAGTAATATTTGGTCTTTCATTAGAGATGATAGTAAATTTTGTCATTTGATCTTCAAATGTTTTACTAACAGTGGATTCTACATTCTCTTACACATTTTCTTCAATAACTGTGTCATTTCCTGCACTTTCTTGTTCTGGACCAAAGTAACAAAACTGAATATCATCAGTAACCTTCTGTACATCTCATACAGATCCACGCAACAGAGCACTATTCAACTCATGTAACTTTAGTGCTGGACTTTTAGCAAAATACAATCTTCTCACAAACTTTCTCATTTCAGTATGATGAACTGCCAGCATCCTAAAATGGTGAAAAACACTTTGACAAACTTTCCTAGAAAGACACTTTTTTTACTATATTCTCTTAGAAAGTCCCGAAATTTATCAATAGATTCCTGACGCACTGTACAAATACTACTACAATTCCAAGTGTACACTGGGGCTTTAGGACTTCTCCCCATAACCTCATCAGCTAACACTTCTTCCTCATTTCTTGGAACCATTTTCTCCTTTTCCATTACACAACCATCCTTAACTTCATATGCTCGGCCACTGGTGTCAACTGCATGCAGCAAACTATTACTTTGAAGATAACTCTCTTCATTAAAAAATGGTTCAGTACTTGAACTATGCTTCCATTCTCCTAAGAAGACTTTACAAAGTATTTTTTTTCACTTCTCTTTTTCTTTTGCTTTTTGACTTCATTACATTCACTAATTTATCTAATGTACGGATCCTGTTCAAAATTAAAATGAATAGTTTTCTTTTTAATTCCAGAGCCTTTTTAACAATTGATTCAACATGTTTCTTTTTCTTATAAAATTTGGCTTTCTTCCTATATTTTTTCACATCCTTTAGCAAATTGAACATCACTCTTCTCTGAGACATTTTTTTACGAATGTTTTTAAAATCTATTTTTCTTCGTAAGTCATTCTTTCTTACTTCTGTTTGTACATTAGCATTTAGTATATTCTGTCGATTGTCTTGTTGTTTTCTACTTGAAACACTATTTCCAGTGGATATATTTTTTACATTTTTTCTTTGCTTGAGGATATTTAAAAAAAAATCCTTAGTCTGCTTACCAGAAGGCTTTTTATTTTTTCCAACATGAGGTTCTTCAACTAATTATTGTTGTCCAGTTGTCTTCAAATATAGATGTTGATGCCGTTCTTTTCTCTTTACTGCTTTTATAGACATCTTTAATTTATTTCAGTCTTGTTCAGCAATACCTGAAAGAAACTAAAAAAAAAAATACCTTAATGTAATTTATATATATATTACTGTATTTTTTATGAGCTTTTCAAAACATATCATATGAGCTATCCCTTTCCTACGACTGCAAGTCTTACACAATAAAAGCTACACAAATTAAATCTCTGACAACAATTCCTGTGTGCACACAGACTCATGGTGTGATTCTAGGCAGAAAACAATATTTGATTGGCAATTTCAAAGCACATTTACCACTGTGGTTTTGCAAGTGATAATTAATGTAAGAGCCTGACATATTTTCCTTATAGTTTAGAGAGGCAGAAAAGAGCACATGTCCTAACAGCTACTTGAGAGCATGAGCATGTGGAACCTGGGTGAGTGATTAGACTAGAGCAAAGGAAATGAGCCTTGGTAACGTTGAATGTGGTAGCGTTACACACTACTATCTAAAATACCACACAGTGCTGAATACTTAGCATGGGAGTGCAGGAGAAGCAACTGCCTGTGTGCTAAAAGTATGTTTCTGGACACTGTGTATTGTCAGGTGCAAGAGAGATCTGCATGGACGCTTGCAGAACTGCATGAAGACTGCACAGATGTATGTAAGAGTACATGTGGGGTAAGGGTTAATTGGAGTTTTGAACACATAGGATCTACCTCACCCATTGCAGGAGTGTAAGGAAAACCTACCCTGTTATTTTCAAATGTGTTAGCATTTGGCTCTAATTTGTGAGATATTGATTTGTGCTGAATGCTAGCCATCACAGTTCAAGAAAACAAGCTGCCCCTTTCCTGAGAATGCAAGTCTTACAGAACCAGACCAACACAAATTAAATCTCTGACAACAAATTCCTATGTGCACACAGACTCATGGTGTGATTCTAGGCAGAAAACGATTTTTCATTGGCAATTTCAAAGCACATTTACTACTGTGGTTTTGCAAGTGATAATTATTGTAACAGCCTGACACATTTTCCTTATAGTTTATAGAGGCAGAAAAGAGCACATGTCCTAACTGCTACTTGAGAGCATGAGCATGTGGAACCTGGGTGAGTGGTTAGACTAGAGCAAAGGAAATGAGCCTTGGTGACGTTGAATGTGGTAGCGTTACACACTACTATCTAAAATACCATACAGTGCTGAATAGTAAGCATGGGACTGCAGGAGAAGCTACTGCCTGTGTGCTAAGAATGTGTTTCTGGAGACTGTGTATTGTCAGGTGCAAGAGAGATCTGCATGGACGCTTGCAGAACTGCATGAAGACTGCAGAGATGTATGTAAGAGTACATGTGGCGTAAGGGTTAATTGGAGTTTTGAACACATAGGATCTACCTCACCCATTGCAGGAGTGTAAGGAAAATCTACCCTGTTGTTTTCAAATGTGTTAGCATTTGCCTCTCATTTGTGAGATATTGATTTGTGCTGAATGCCAGCCATCACAGTTCAAGAAAAGCAGCTGCCCCTTTCCTGCGAATGCAAGTCTTACAGAACAAGAGCAAAACGAATTAAATCTCTGACAACAATTCCTGTGTGCACACAGACTCATGGTGTGATTCTAGGCAGAAAATGATTTTTCATTGGCAATTTCAAAGCACATTTACCACTGTGGTTTTGCAAGTGATAATTACTGTAACAACCTGACACATTTTCCTTATAGTTTAGAGAGGCAGAAAAGAGCACATGTCCTAACAGCTACTTGAGAGCATGAGCATGTAGAACCTGGGTGAGTGATTAGACTAGAGCAAAGGAAATGAGGCTTGGTGATGTTGAATGTGGTAGCGTTACACACTACTATCTGAAATACCACACAGTGCTGAATACTTAGCATGGGAGTGCAGGAGAAGCAACTGCCTGTGTGCTAAAAGTATGTTTCTGGACACTGTGTATTGTCAGGTGCAAGAGAGATCTGCATGGACGCTTGCAGAACTGCATGAAGACTGCACAGATGTATGTAAGAGTACATGTGGGGTAAGGGTTAATTGGAGTTTTGAACACGTAGGATCTACCTCACCCATTGCAGGAGTGTAAGGAAAATCTACCCTGTTGTGTTCAAATGTGTTAGCATTTGCCTCTCATTTGTGAGATATTGATTTATGCTGAATGCTAGCCATCACAGTACAAGAAAACAAGCTGCCCCTTTCCTGCAAATGCAAGTCTTACAGAACCAGACCAACACGAATTAAATCTCTGACAACAAATTCCTGCGTGCACACAGACTCATGGTGTGATTCTAGGCAGAACACGATTTTTGATTGGCAATTTCAAAGCACATTTACTACTGTGGTTTTGCAAGTGATATTTATTGTAACAGCCTGACACATTTTCCTTATAATTTAGAGAGGCAGAAAAGAGCACATGTCCTAACAGCTACTTGAGAGCATGAGCATGTGGAACCTGGGTGAGTGATTAGCATAGAGCAAAGGAAATGAGCCTTGGTGACGTTGAATGTGGTAGCGTTACACACTACTATCTAAAATACCATACAGTGCTGAATAGTAAGAATGGGACTGCAGGAGAAACTACTGCCTGTGTGCTAAGAATGTGTTTCTGGAGACTGTGTATTGTCAGTTGCATGAGAGATCTGCATGGACGCTTGCACAACTACATGAAGACTGCACAAATGTATGTAAGAGTACATGTGGGGTAAGGGTTAATTGGAGTTTTGAACATGTAGGATCTACCTCACCCATGGCAGGAGTGTAAGGAAAATCTACCATGTTGATTTCAAATGTGTTAGCATTTGCCTCTCTTTTGTGAGATATTGATTTGTGCTGAATGCTAGCCATCACAGTTCAAGAAAACCAGCTGCCCCTTTCCTGCGAATGCAAGTCTTACAGAACCAGACCAACATGAATTAAATCTCTGACAACAATTCCTGTGTGCACACAGACTCATGGTGTGATTCTAGGCAGATAACGATTTTTGATTGGCAATTTCAAAGCAGATTTACCACTGTGGTTTTGCAAGTGATAATTACTGTAAGAGCCTGACATATTTTCCTTATAGTTTAGAGAGGCAGAAAAGAGCACATGTCCTAACAGCTACTTGAGAGCATGGGCATGTGGAACCTGGGTGAGTGATTAGACTAGAGCAAAGGAAATGAGCCTTGGTGACGTTGAATGTGGTAGCATTACACACTACTATCTAAAATACCACACAGTGCTGAATACTTAGCATGGGAGTGCAGGAGAAGCAGCTGCCTGTGTGCTAAAAGTATGTTTCTGGAGACTGTGTATTGTCAGGTGCAAGAGAGATCTGCATGGACGCTTGCAGAACAGCATGAAGACTGCACAGATGTATGTAAGAGTACATGTGGGGTAAGGGTTAATTTGAGTTGTGAACATGTAGGATCTACCTCACCCATTGCAGGAGTGTAAGGAAAATCTACCCTGTTGTTTTCAAATGTGTTAGCATTTGCCACTCTTTTGTGAGATATTGAATTGTGCTGAATGCTAGCCATCACAGTTCAAGAAAACACGCTGCCCCTTTCCTGCGAATGCAAGTCTTACAGAACCTGACCAACACGAATTAAATCTGTGACAACAAATTCCTGTGTGCACACAGACTCATGGTGTGATTCTAGGCAGAAAACGATTTTTCATTGGCAAGTTCAAAGCACATTTACCACTGTGGTTTTGCAAGTGATAATTACTGTAAGAGCCTGACATATTTTCCTTATAGTTTAGAGAGGCAGAAAAGAGCACATGTCCTAACAGCTACTTGAGAGCATGAGCATGTGGAACCTGGGTGAGTGATTAGACTAGAGCAAAGGAAATGAGCCTTGGTGACGTTGAATGTGGTAGCATTACACACTACTATCTAAAATACCACACAGTGCTGAATACTTAGCATGGGAGTGCAGGAGAAGCAACTGCCTGTGTGCTAAAAGTATGTTTCTGGACACTGTGTATTGTCAGGTGCAAGAGAGATGTGCATGGACGCTTGCAGAACTGCATGAAGACTGCACAGATGTATGCAAGAGTACATGTGGTATAAGGGTTAATTTTAGTTTTGAACATGTAGGATCTACCTCACCCATGGCAGGAGTGTAGGGAAAATCTACCATGTTGATTTCAAATGTGTTAGCATTTGCCTCTCATTTGTGAGATATTGATTTGTGCTGAATGCTAGCCATCACAGTTCAAGAAAACAAGCTGCCCCTTTCCTGCGAATGCAAGTCTTACAGAACCACACCAACACGAATTAAATGTCTGACAACAATTTCTGTGTGCACACAGACTCATGGTGTGATTTTAGGCAGAAAACGATTTTTCATTGGCAATTTCAAAGCACATTTACCACTGTGGTTTTGCAAGTGATAATTACTGTTACAGCCTGACACATTTACCTTATTGTTTAGAGAGACAGAAAAGAGCACATGTCCTAACAGCTACTTTACAGCATGAGCATGTGGAACCTGAGTGAGTGATTAGACTAGAGAAAAAGAAATTAGCCTTGGTGATGTTGAATGTCGTAGCGTTACACACTACTATCTGAAATACCACACAGTGCTGTATACTTAGCATGGAAGTGCAGGAGAAGCAGCTGCCTGTGTGCTAAAAGTATGTTTCTGGAGACTGTGTATTGTCAGGTGCAAGAGAGATCTGCATGGACGCTTGCAGAACAGCATGAAGACTGCACAGATGTATGTAAGAGTACATGTGGGGTAAGGGTTAATTTGAGTTTTGAACATGTAGGATCTACCTCACCCATTGCAGGAGTGTAAGGAAAATCTACCCTGTTGTTTTCAAATGTGTTAGCATTTGCCACTCTTTTGTGAGATATTGATTTGTGCTGAATGCTAGCCATCACAGTTCAAGAAAACACGCTGCCCCTTTCCTGCGAATGCAAGTCTTACAGAACCTGACCAACACAAATTAAATCTGTGACAACAAATTCCTGTGTGCACACAGACTCATGGTGTGATTCTAGGCAGAAAACGATTTTTCATTGGCAAGTTCAAAGCACATTTACCACTGTGGTTTTGCAAGTGATAATTACTGTAACAGCCTGACACATTTTCCTTATGGTTTAGAGAGGCAGAAAAGAGCACATGTCCTAACAGCTATTTGAGAGCATGAGCATGTGGAACCTGGGTGAGTGATTAGACTAGAGCAAAGGAAATGAGCCTTGGTGATGTTGAATGTGGTAGCGTTACACACTACTATCTAAAATACCACACAGTGCTGAATACTTAGCATGGAAGTGCAGGAGAAGCAGCTGCCTGTGTGCTAAAAGTATGTTTCTGGAGACTGTGTATTGTCAGGTGCAAGAGAGATCTGCATGGACGCTTGCAGAACAGCATGAAGACTGCACAGATGTATGTAAGAGTACATGTGGGGTAAGGGCTAATTTGAGTTTTGAACATGTAGGATCTACCTCACCCATTGCAGGAGTGTAAGGAAAATCTACCCTGTTGTTTTCAAATGTGTTAGCATTTGCCACTCTTTTGTGAGATATTGATTTGTGCTGAATGCTAGCCATCACAGTTCAAGAAAACACGCTGCCCCTTTCCTGCGAATGCAAGTCTTACAGAACCTGACCAACACGAATTAAATCTGTGACAACAAATTCCTGTGTGCACACAGACTCATGGTGTGATTCTAGGCAGAAAACGATTTTTCATTGGCAATTTCAAAGCACATTTACCACTGTGGTTTTGCAAGTGATAATTACTGTAACAGCCTGACACATTTTCCTTATAGTTTAGAGAGGCAGAAAAGAGCACATGTCCTAACAGCTATTTGAGAGCATGAGCATGTGGAACCTGGGTGAGTGATTAGACTAGAGCAAAGGAAATGAGCCTTGGTGATGTTGAATGTGGTAGCGTTACACACTACTATCTAAAATACCACACAGTGCTGAATACTTAGCATGGGAGTGCAGGAGAAGCTAGTGCTTGTGTGATAAGAGCGTGCTTCTGGAGACTGTGTATTGTCAGGTGCAAGAGAGATCTGCATGGACGCTTGCACAACTGCATGAAGACTGCAGAGATGTATGTAAGAGTACATGTGTGATAAGTTTTAATTGCAGTTTTTAACACATAGGAACTACCTCACCCATTGCAGGAGTGGAAGGAAAATCAACCCTGTTGTTTGCAAATGTGTTAGCACTTCCCTCTCATTTGTGAAATATTGATTTGTGCTGAATTCTAGCCATCACACTTCAACAAAACAAGCTGCCCCTTTCCTACGAATGCAAGTCTTACAGAACCAGACCAACACGAATTAAATCTCTGACAACAATTCCTTTGTGCACACAGACTCATGGTGTGATTCTAGGCAGAAAACTATTTTTCATTGGCAATTTCAAAGCACATTTACTACTGTGGTTTTGCAAGTGATAATTATTGTAACAGCCTGACAAATTTTCCTTCTAGTTTAGAGAGGCAGAAAAGAGCACATGTCCTAACAGCTACTTGAGAGCATGAGCATGTGGAACCTGGGTGAGTTATTAGACTAAAGCAAAGGAAATGAGCCTTGGTGATGTTGAATGTGGTAGCGTTACACACTACTATCTAAAATACCATACAGTGCTGAATACTTAGCATGGGAGTGCAGGAGAATCTACTGCCTGTGTGATAAGAGCGTGCTTCTGGAGACTGTGTATTGTCAGGTGCAAGAGAGATCTGCATGGACGCTTGCACAACTGCATGAAGACTGCAGAGATGTATGTAAGAGTACATGTGTGATAAGTTTTAATTGCAGTTTGTAACACATAGGAACTACCTCACCCATTGCTGGAGTGGAAGGAAAATCTACCCTGTTGTTTGCAAATGTGTTAGCACTTCCCTCTCATTTGTGAAATATTGATTTGTGCTGAATGCTAGCCATCACACTTCAACAAAACAAGCTGCCCCTTTCCTACGAATGCAAGTCTTACAGAACCAGACCAACAATCTCTGACAACAATTCCTTTGTGCACACAGACTCATGGTGTGATTCTAGGCAGAAAACAATATTCCTGGGTGATACCAGTACACCTTTACTTATGGTGAAGACATACTCCATAATATCTGACAAGTTCAAGGCAGTTAAATATCTTCCAAAACATAAAATGTAAAACACAACTTCTAAACAAGAATCTCATTTACATTTTTTATATCAAAATGCACCACATACATCCCCTCTCAAATTCATCACTCACCTTTAAAAGTAGTTAGTTGAGAAATAAATGTGGCACTCACACAGCAGATTATCAGAGCCAGAATCTCTGAACTGTACACCTCTAAGCAGAACCAGTAAATGGCAATGTTTCCCTCTCTTTTTTCACACATATACATGTTAACTTCAAATCACAGTGCTTCCCACATTTTTTCAAATGGGAACACACATTTCTATTGGTTGCAAATTTCAACCCTTTCCAAATTATCCCTACCCCCAACATGACTTCTGCCTCCTACCATAGCAACAGGTCATGGAACACTTGTGTGAGCAGAGAGGTCAGAAGTTCAGCACACAATGTTTCTAATCACAAGAGTGCTTGACTTTTCAAACCTAACAGCAAATCCAAAGTAATGTTCTGTGGGAACACATTTTTCTGAACCAATACAAAACATGCTTTTAAAAATGTAAACATACAGCCTAGTTTTTAGTGTAGAATGATCTGAAACAGCCAATGAGCTCTTTTTATTAAAAAAAAGTATGTAAGCCTCCATTTTACAACTATCTTTCTTTTCATATTGCCATTCTACTGAAAGACACCTTCTGAGTGCATCCAGATCTCCTTGAAAGATGTTCACAGTGTGGATTGTAGGTCATAGCTATGTCTTCTGGAGTGAAAAGTATGCAGAAAAAAGAGGTATTTTCAAAGACCTTGCTTTGCCAAATGTAGACATTAAATGGATTGGTCAGAAATCCTTTCTACATCTCCCACAGCCTGACCTTATAATTGTGCACTGTGGTGGAAATGACCTAGGCACTTTAACTGGGGTAGGTCTGGAAATGCTTGTTAAGGACACCTTTGTGCAATTGATGTCACTTTTTCCACAAACTACCTTTGTATATTCTAATATATGCCAAAGGCAAAAGTGGAACTGGTCCAACCAATATTGTCCGCAGATTGACAAAGCAAGAAAGCACGTCAATAAGTCTGTTTCTGCTTTCCTCAGAGACTATGGTATGGGTTCTATATACCACAACAACTTGCGTTACAACATGCAAGGCATTTATAGAGGAGACGGTGTTCATTTCACAGATGAAGGCAACAGAGTCTTCCTCTTGAACTTTAGACTCTGCATCGGTACTTACTTGTAGGTACAAAAAAACACTCAATGAACACAACGGCTCTTTTTAGAGCCAACCAACATCTAAACACTTAAACTTGATTTTTTAATCTATTTTTTTAATGTTTTTTTTGCCACCGTGCGCACACCGTACGTGCACCGTGCGGGCACCCCGCGATATCTTATTAATTTTTTTTTTTGGAGACCTAAGAGGTGTTTCATGGTCCCCCTGAGAAGGCCTAGGGGGTCACGTTCTCCACTTGTGTTTTTAGCTCTCTTCTGCCTCTAAAACTCAAAATGGCCGCTAGGGGTGCGCGCACCGTGCGCGCACCCCACGATTTAAAAGGCTAGGGGGTCAGGAACTCTCTACCCTGCCCCCTTTTCACGTTCTCCACCTTTCTTTTTCACTGTCACACACACAACACACAAAATGGCGGCCGACACTTCCTGATTTCGACCGATTCGAATGTTGACTGTCATGAATCCACCAATCAGAATTACGTTCGCGCACGTTAGGGTGCGCGCACCGTGCACGTACGGTGCGCGGACGGTGCGCGGCTATGGATATGTATGTGCTTTTAACTGCAATTTTCTCAGGAACTACTGAACAGATTGACACCATATATTCAATAGGCACATGCCTGACCTGAGGACTACCTCTTTGCCAAATTTCAAGTAATTCTGTTCAGCCGTTCGTTCTGTACCTTCGACTAAAGGTCCTATGGGAAAATGCATGGGGAAAACGCATTTTGGGACCCCCCTTTTTTTTCGGCCCCCGCTTGACGAATCACCCCGAGACTTTCAGGGTAGGAGCTGAGCGGAGCGCCCCATTAGTTTTGAAAATTTCGCGAGGATTCGTCAACTGGCGCCAAAGTTATTCAAAATAGAATTTTGAGATTTCCTATGGAAACACGGTCCTAACTATAACTATCTACTGGCGACCGCCAGTAGATAATATATATATACAGAACACCCCACCCGCCATATGTGCTTCCGTTTGTTGAAGAAATTGAGCACTGACCACAAGATAAGTGCTGTACGGTTTTCTTTATTCCACAAAGAACACAACAGTCATAACACGTTTCAGCCCCGGAGGGCCTTGATCGCATGATATATATATATTATATATATATATATATATATATATATATATATATATATATATATATATATATGTGTGTGTGTGTGTGCGCGTGTGTGTGTATACATAAAAGTAACTGCTTTTCACCAAAACAACCTTCGGTCGATTTTCCTTTTCTCGGCAAGCAGACACGGACCCGATTATTAGTGCTTACGATAGCTGTTTAATGTCGGCCATTACGCGTTTCGGCCCAAGAAGGACCTTGATCACATGACGGATTGTGACGAAATTGAGCACTGACCACAAGATAAGTGCTATACAGTTTTCTTTATTCCACAAAGAACACAACAGTCATAACGCGTTTCAGCCCCGGAGGGCCTTGATCGCATGATATATATATAATATATATATATATATATGTGTGTGTGTGTGTGTGTGTGTGTGTGCGTGTGTGCGTGTGTGTGCGCGCGTGTGTGTGTATACATATATATATATATATATATTCACTGAAAAAACCATAGGTTTCAGGGGCGTTATAGTTAGCTGGACTTTTCACTCGTACAAAACCATTGAAATTCCCCCATTATAGTTAGTTCAGCTAACTATAACTCGCGCGCCCGCAATGCACTGCTGGTGATGTCACATAATACATCACTCATGACATCACTCATGACATCATTCATGACATCACTCATGACATCTCAAATGACATCACTGATGACATCACTGATGACATCATCCAGTGAATGTGTGTTTTTCTGAAAATGACATATGTTTTCTATATGTATATCTCAAGGTCGATGGAAGAATAAATGGGTATATAAGTGTCTAAATGGATGATTTGTTTTTTAAAAATGGATTGTATAACTGACTGATTAAGTGTATCTTAGTGAATACATGGCTTAGTGAGTAATGTTCAAATATGTAAATATCTGTATCAGTCTCTCACTTTGTGTATAAGTGGCTGCATGGGTTGGTGAGTAGCTACATGAGTGTCTATATAGGTTATTAGTTGGTTTTTTGAGTATCAGTATGAGTGTCTGAGTGTCTGTATGGTTCGGTGGGGGGTATTACGTAGTGCATAGGTGCATGAATGAGTAACTCACTGTTTGTATGTGTTGAAGACAGCATGTGTGCATGACTGTATGGGTGGATGAGTGTGTGCATAGGTGTGTTAGTGAGTGAATGACTGTCTCAATAGTGTCTTTATGAGTAACTACATATGTTTTAAACTAGTATAGGCACTATTGGTGTATATAAGTGAGTATATGTGAGAGTGAGAGATTGAAAGAGTTCCTGTATGAATAAGTTTGTGTTTCTATAAGTGATTGTTTAAAATACTAAGTATGTGTAAGTTTCTGTAGAAGTAAGTGTGGTGGTGTGTGTATAACTGTATATGCAAGTAAATGGATGTTTGATTCTTTATTAGCATGAGAGACTATGTGTGTGAGTAACTCTATGGCATTGTGTAACAGGATGTATAGGTGTATGAGTACATATGATGAGTGAGTACATGTATGAGTGACTGTATAGGACTATTGGTGAATGAGTGGATGTGTATGTGGATCTTAGAATTACTGAATAGGTTGTTGTAACTGATATTTGTATGTCCATTGTTTTGAAAATGTTAGTTTCTATTTTTGAATGTGTGTATCAAAGGTTATATTAGGGGGAGAGGAGGTCTGCCACTCTATCACAAGGATGATGTCATCAGTGATGTCATTTGAGATGTCATCAGTGATGTCATGAGTGGTGTCACTGATCATGTCATGAGTGATGTAATATGTGACGTCATCAGCAGTGCATTGCGGGCGCGCGAGTTATAGTTAGCTGAACTAACTATAACGGGGGAATTTCAATGGTTTTGTACGAGTGAAAAGTCCAGCTAACTATAACGCTCCTGAAACCTATGGTTTTTTCAGTGAATTTCTAAGGTTTTTTAAATGCTAATTTCTAACTATGCCTACAGAGATAGGACATGTGAAGAAAGAAGAAAAACGCACAAAAAGAAAAAAAAGAAATGCAGAAAGAAGCAACAGAAGTCCTCAAAGATGAAGAAAAGTGCAGGAAGAAGGATAACGTGCAGAAAGAACAAACAGAAGAGCAGAAAGAAGCCTTGTTGCAAAATCATCCTGTACCCTCAACTTTTTCAGACGGATACTGGTGGTAACTGAGTCTGCCTAACCAGTCCTAGAGCCAGTGCTATGTTAAAAGACACTCAGAATACAGTGAAAACTCCTACATACACTAGGGAACACTATGCGTTGGGGTCCCCCTGTGATTAGCATGACCTCCTCTGTAAGCCCCTAGTATATAATAGGGCAGTGGATTAAAACTACCTCTTAAAACGCGCCACAGGGCGTGTTTGCACACGTCACCTCAGGCCCCGTCTCCTCACTTCCCCACTATGTAAACATGCCCTGTGGCCATTTTAAGTTGGGAGATTAAGTCCCCTTGAATCCTGAGGGTCCCTAGGGTCCAACTAGACCACTAGGTACCTCCAGTAAGCGCCACAGAGCTGCGTTGCAGAGAGATGTAAAAAGGGGCATGGCCTAGACCACCTCTCTGCAACGCATCGCAGTGGCGCTTACTGGAAGCACCTGGTGGGCTAGTTGGCCCCCGGGTCCCTCAAGATTGAAGGGGAATTATTTCCCCACCTTAAAACGCGCCACAGGGCTTGTTTGCACATGTTAACTCAGGCCCCGTCCCCTCCCTTCACCACTGTGTAAACACGCCCTGTGGCCGTTTTTAGTTGGGAGATTAAGTTTATTTGAATCCTGGGGGTCCCTAGGGTCCAACTAGCCCACTAGGTACCTCCAGTAAGCGCCACAGAGCTGCGTTGCATAGAGGTGTAAAAAGTGGCATGGCCTGGACCACCTCTCTGCAACGCAGCTCCCTGGCGCATACTGGAGATAGCTGTTGGGCTAGTTGGCCCTCAGGGACCCTCAGTATTGAAGGGGAATTAATTCCCCAACTTACAACTGGCCAGGAGTGCTGCAAGGAGGGGGCGTGGCCTTCGGCGCGATGCCGGTCTTTTATTTATTTTCTTTTTTTAAGAAGGAGAGCTGTGTGGCCCCCCTTCTTTTTTCTAATTTACTGGCCCTGGGGACCCCATCCCCCAGGGCCTGCACCCTAATTTTTTTTGTTGAAAAAAATAAATTTGGCCCTCTCAAGACCTTAATCGGCCCCGGGGACCCCAACCCCCGGGTCATGACCTTTTTTTAAAAAAATTATTTAGGAGGGGGCTGCCTTGCCCCCCTCCTCAGGCCACTTATGGCCCGGGGACCCCATCCCCCGGGGCCGGCCTTTGTTTTTTATTATTTTAAAAAATATATATATTTATAGGAACACCTAGGACATGCTGGACAAACCGTATGTACCTATCACCATGACGATTTGCGTGATATTCATTAAAAGGCGACTATGCATAGAATGAATCCACATGGAATGTATTTACACCGCTAGTGAAGCTCTGACGTGTCTGACGCCCTACCATGCCTAATCTCGGCACCCCCGCCGGTGGGTACTCTCCAAGTAGACACCCTTGTCGTTTATTTATACAAACATGGGTAGCTATTGACAGGCACATTTAATATACACGCACACCAAGCCATTCAAAGGGGAATCGACAAAAATTCGACCAAACTATGCAAGAAATCCCCCTCACGGTTAATAAAACACACATCCACTGCCGGATGTGTAATACTTTTTATTTTACTCTCTGGAAAGGAGACGAACCTCACTTGAGAGTCACAGCGTGCTCCTGGCTGAGCCCAATGCTATGTTACACCCACCAGTGCCCGCCGAGTGCCTCACACCTCTGTGTTGTATTCCACCAGCTAGTGCGTATGCTATGACACTCTCTAGCCCATGTGCACTGTAACACCACCCCGTGAATATGTCATGCCACACTTGCCTTCGCACGGGTTATATTACCCCATCTAACATGCCTTCCTCGATGCCTATGTTATAACGCACAGCGCTATGCCATACATATTACAATCTGGGATCCATATCTTTGTCACAGTGCATATGCAAAGTTACACTTCCCAGCACATATTTTATATTACAACTTTAGAGACTAGTTAGGTTACACAACACTGCCCTGTGCATATCACACTCCATGGCGCATATCGCATAGCACGCGCTAGTGCCTGTGCTATCTCGCACTCTCCAATGAATCTGTCATTGCGCACAATGCATTGCATATTATATTTCACACCCCGGTTCATCTTATATCACACTTTTTGGTGCATAGTTTATACCATATACTATATCTAATTTTCATTTTCAATCGTGCTCTCAGGACTATGTTCTATATAACACTGCGTCCACCTACCCTTTTCACGGGCATTCCATTTTGCGATGGGGGGTGGAGGGTCAGGGGGTGTTTCTGCCAAGTGAGCCCGGAGTCACAGTCACAAACGTCCTCCTCTTCCTGAATAAAAGTGAGATTATGCTGCATACTCGTTCATATTTTAAGTAGTTTGCACAGACACACATTTTAAAAACAATAAAGTTCCTACTACCCACCTTCTCTGAACAGTTAGCTTGCTGCCCCATCCACCTCCTCCCTATCCTCTGTTGTCTGAATCCATGGACTAGCCTCCTCCCTCCTGCCATGCATGGTCTGATGTGCTTCTGCTGGAGTGGGTCACCGCTGCCTCAGTTTTGCTTGATATATATCCTAATCCAATCCCACAAGCCGCGCTGACCTCAATACTTATGTAATGCGCTAAACTAACTGTGGCAAGAGCTTGGATCTGCACCGATCCACCCACGGTTTGGGACTGGTGGGCGCTGGTTACCGAGATCTACACCATGGAGTCAGCTTTAGCTCGGCTAAGAGGGAGTCGTTCCAGAAGCAAACACGAAAAAAACTGGGGAACCTTTATAGGATGAGATGGTCTTTATTATCTTTCTAATTTTCCTTTTTCCCGCCCTTTTTTTTATTTTTTTTTAATTTTTTTTCTCTCTTCTTTCCCTCTTATTCTTTCTGTCCCCTCCCGTGTTTATAGCTTAGTTTTGCTATTTAGCGCTGAGAATATATTATAATTTTCTATACTATAATTTTCTCGATTATAGACGTTAACTGATGTAAGTATTCATATGTGTTTTTCCCGTTAGCCTGTTCAATAAAAATTATTTAAAAAAAAAAAAAAAGGAAATAACTACTCAACCTTATTAATGACCGAAATACACATGGGATTTGCATCTGCATGGCCTAATTAATGACGTGAACTAAATTTCGTATGCATATTAATGATAGATAATTAGAAAATTGCATGATAAATATGTCGCTTTGGTGATGAAATTGTGATTCGTGCTTTATTTAGTAAGTATAAACCGCATTGAGTGTTGCTTTTGGCTAGATAAATACACACACATATGGGTATTAGCGAGGGAATAACATTTAATTAGTCATTTCTATGTATTAATTACCTTTTTGTGTTTCTTTGCTTAAGTTGACTATTCTGGCCTATCAAATGATGGCTGCTTTTGGTGCCTAACCCAAGTGCCGACGCTGAACCAGGCTTGGGTGAAGTGCACCTGCGCTAAAAGATGAGCAACAATGGCCCTGTCTTGACCCCAGGCAAGCTGTACTTATCAAGGCCACTGGGAAAGGTGCCAGCGCTACAGACAAAAGGCTTTATTAAAGAACCGGAACCAGCAAGTATGCTGATAACATGGACTAAACCTTATGGGAACGGAGAGGTTGACCCCTGATCAGCCCATCAGAACAGTTTAAAACTCAATATTGTTACATTTTGCTATTGAAATTATTATAAAACCCATAGAATAGAGAGGTTGGAGGGTCGCTCCTTCGATTTCCTGATGATATGCTGACGAAGAGGACGGTGACACTGCAGGACAGCTGTTAGCCTGAATCTTTGACGGACTGAATTAATGCCCAAAATCCTGATGAACTTAACCTGCTAAATGAGAGATTGCCAGATTTGACATAGAGGACGACTTTAGCCAGAATAGGTAAATATGAATGGCAACTTGATCAAATGAATGATTTAATCTGCAATATTAATATAAATTTGGATTTGAACATCTACAGAAATGAGTTGGGTTGTTTATTCATTGAAATGTGTTAATGAAAAGGTTAACTAGAGTATTAGAAATTCACTTAAATCTACAACTAACAGATCCATCCCGGTCATGAGGGGAATACCAAATGTAGAATCTAGGGCCTAATGAGTATAAGAAGGGTTTGTAGGTTTGTTGCTCATTAGGGTAAAGTGGTATCTTCCTCCCTCATTATCCAGCACTTGGAAGGATAATCGCCTCTCGTACGAACTGATGGTGAGTGTGTGTTGGTGTTATGGGCCCCACCAGCGAATGTATGGATAGTGTGCGTGTGTGAGATCTTTTGGTCCGCAACGGTAGGGAGGATTTTGCACTCCGCGCTGGAGCACTGCCACTGCCCTCCATTTAGCATGATGTACCAGTCCACTCCTCCTGCCCTCCATTGCCCAATTCTATGGCCCATCATTGACCTCCTGATTAGCCTCTGTGCTTAGCTTGCTGCCCCTATTCTCCTTCCCCCTGCCCTCCGATGTCTTTGTGCATGCCCCTGCTCCATCCTTTTTGCCCACCATGTTCCATGGACCTGCCACTCCTATCTACTCTGAGTGTTCTGTTGAGCTGCCACTCCCCTCCCACCTGCCTAGCATTGTCAGATGACTGTAACCTGTCCCTGCCACCTCCACCCTGCCTGTCCACATGCCATGCCCCTATCCCCTTCCTCCTGTCCTCCATGGTCCATTTTACTGCCACACCCTTCTGCCCTCCCTGGTCTGTTGTGCTGCAACTGCTCCTCTTGCCTGCCTGCGCAGTCTGTTGTGAGGCTCCTTCCCCTGAACTCTCTTGTCTGTGCCCAGGTCCTGACCCTCCCTTCTATCCTCCATGGTCCTTTGTTCATGACCCTGCACCCTCTTTCTTGCCCATCAAAGCCATTGTGCTGCCACTAACCCTCCCGCTTGCCATGCATGGTCTGTGCTGCCATGGCCCCTCCCACCTTCCCTGTGTGGTCAGCTAGCTGCCCCTGACCCCCTCCCACCTTCCCTCCATGGTTTGTGAGTATGCCATCATAGTCTCATTGTTGCTCTCCATGGTGTGTTTTGTTTCTAGTGTCCAACCTGCCTGACCTCCATGGTCATCTTGCTGCTCCTGCCTTGCCTTGCCCCCTTGCCCCCTTGCCCCCAGCCCTCTGTTTCCATGTGCAGACCCCTATTTCCTCCCTCCTGGCTTGTCTGTTCCATTGTAATGCCCCTGATCCGTCCCTCCTGCCCTTTATGGTCTGTTATGCTGCAGCTTTCTCTCCTGTCTGCCCATTATGGTCAGCTAGCTACCATTGCCTCTTTCCCCTCTGTTCTCTGTTGTCCATGTGCATGGTCCTGTCCCCTCCCTACTGCTTTCTATGGATTGTTGTGCTGCACTCCTGTCCCGCATGCGCTGTGTGGTGTATTGTGCTGCTGCAAACCCTGATGCCTGCCCTGTAGGGTCAGTTTGGTGCACCTCTTCAAGTCCCTCCTATCCTCTGTTATCCGAGTCCATGTCCCTACCCCAATTCCTCCTGCCTACCATGATCCAATGTACCACACTTGCGAACATTTTGAACTTGGTAAGAGGGAGATTTTGAAAAAAAACTTGGGTATTGAATTTCCCCTTTGAGTTACATTGAAAAAGAGGAGATTGTAGACAGGAGAGAGATCAAATAAAGCCCATTTGAGCTTAAAAACATTGGACGTTTCCTGGCTGAAACGGGTCTGTTGGCATGTATGGTTGTACTACCACTGCCTCTTTCTTCTGCCCACAATGGTGTATTATATTGCCACAGCCTCTCTTGCCAATCCTGTATTGTTGGTTTGTTGCCCGTGACCCCCTTTCCACTGCCCTCCATAGTCTGTTGTGCTGCCACTGCCCTTCCTGCCTGCCCAGTGTGGTCAAATTGTTGCATCTGCACTCTCCTACCTGCCTTCAATTTTCAGAGTCCGTGCCTCTGGCCTCTGCCTCTCAACAGTATCCCAATGAACAACTAGATTGCTAACATTCTATATTTATTACAAACGTGTGGAACGCCTGACGTCATCTTGATGTAATCAAAACTGTAATACCTAGAGTATTTCCTTTAGAAATTACATATATGAGAGGGTCTTATTTGCATCAAAATTATGGTTAGTGCTCTAAAAAACTAAAATGAGGACATATTTTCTGAGTTTTCAAATAGCGACAAAGAACTTATACATTATTTGTATTCTTTATGTTTTTTTATCCAGTTGACCACTTGATTAAATGTTGCACCTAGGGGACAGGATGTGGTGTTACTTCCAGAGCTGCAGACTTTGCAACTGGGGAACCAGGTTGGAGTTTCTGCTTCAGCTCAACATTCTGTGATTCTGGTCAAATCACGTAATCTCCCCATGTCTACAACCAAAATGAATTTGGTCTTGTGTGATGTAACCAATGCTCATGTAAAGCACTCCAATACCTGACAAGTCTGCACTATATAAAACTGCAAATACTCAAAAAATAAGTGTTTTGCACACTTCTGTCATTGGGCTACATCTGGGTGATATTTGTGCTGCATTTGGGCTCTTTTGTCTCTGGTGGCCATCTTGGGAGATTTATTTGTTATGAAGTTTCCTAATTTCCTCATTTACTGCAGTCTGCTCAGTAGGAAATGCTTTCAGTTTTTTACTTTGATTCCATCAAGAAAGTATTCAGATATGTCACACATTTTCCATAAATTCTGAATGTTAGCACTCTAGTTGCTCATTAGATCACTGTAGTAAAGGTACTGCTCACCACGGAAGTCTGCTGCTGGTATTAAAAGTGCATGTTTCAGTCTGCATATCAGAAGTTTTTAATGAAATAGAAGAGGATTTGAGAAGTCACTCAAAATGTGCCCTTATTTTTCTTTCTTCAGCACTAATCATAATTTCTATGGCAAAATGAACCCCCTCATTGTGTTCCTATTTAAATTAAATGTTTTAAGTGTTACCAGTTTTTTTCAATCAAGATGGCTTCAGGTGTGCCATACTTTTGCCATAAGTAAGACAGTAAGCGCTCTAGTTGTTCTTAAGAACACTCTGGAACATTCTGTCATTGGGCTATACTTGGGCTACATCTGGGTGATATTTGGGCTACATTTGGGCTCTTTTGTCTCTGGTGGCCATCTTGGGAGATTTATTTGTTATGAAGTTTCCTAATTTCCTCATTTACTGCAGTCTCCTCAGTGGGAATACTTTCAGTTTTTTATTTTGGTTCAATCAAGAAGGCATTCAGATGTGTCACACATTTGCCATAATTTCTGAATGTTAACACTCTAGTTGCTCATTAGATCACTGTAGTAAAACTACTGCTCACCAGGGAAGTCTGCTGCTGGTATTCAAAGTGCATGTTTCAGTCTGCATGTCAGAATTTTTTTATGAAATAGAAGAGGATTTGAGAAGTCAAAATGTGCCCTAATTTTTCTTTCTGCAGAACTAATCATAATTTCTATGGCAAAATGAACCCCCTCATTTTGTTCCTTCGTAAATTAAATGTTTTAAGTGTTACCACTTTATTCCAATCAAGATGGCTTCAGGTGTGCCATACTTTTGTCATAAGTAAGACTGTTAGCGCTCTAGTTGTTCGTTAGAACACTCTGGGACATTCTGTCATTGGGCTATACTTGGGCTACATCTGGGTGATATTTGGGCTACATTTGGGCTCTTTTGTCTCTGGTGGCCATCTTGGGAGATTTATTTGTTATGAAGTTTCCTAATTTCCTGCAGTCTCCTCAGTAGGAAGTACTTTCAGCTTTTTACTTTGGTTCCATCAAGAAAGCATTCAGATGTGTCACACATTTGCTATAAATTCTGAATGTTAGCACTCTAGTTGCTCATTAGATCACTGTAGTAAAGCTACTGCTCACCAGGGAAGTCTGCTGCTGGTATTGAAAGTGCATGTTTCAGTCTGCATGTCAGAATTTTTTATTGAAATAGAAGAGGATTTGAGAAGTCACTCAAAATGTGCCCTAATTTTTCTTTCTGCAGCACTAATCATACTTTCTATGGCAAAATGAACCCCCTCATTTTGTTCCTTTTTAAATTAAATGTTTTAAGAGTTACCACTTTATGCCAACCAAGATGGCTTCAGGTGTGCTATTCGTTTGTCATAAGTAGGACTGTTAGCGCTCTAGTTGTTCTTTAGAACACTCTGGGAAGCTGCAGTAGAACACAGAGGAATCAACTGACCGTCTCTGCCCTTGTTGGATGTACATGTCCCAAGATGGCTGCCAACACTTCTTGGATGAAGTGCTGACAGCCAATCAGATCTCACGATGAGATGTGTGGTTAGGCTCCGCCCAGATAGATATGTGATTTTACTTTTGATTTTCTCAGGAACTACTGAACGGATTTACACCATATATGCAAAAGGCACATGCCTGACCTGAGGACTACCTCTTTGCCAAATTTCAAGTAATTCTGTTCAGCCGTTCGGGCTGTACCTTCGACTAAAGGTCCTATGGGAAAATGCATGGGGAAAACGCGTTTTGGGACCCCCCTTTTTTCTCGGCCCCCGCTTGCCGAATCACCCCGAGACTTTCAGGGTAGGAGCGCCCCATTAGTTTTGAAAATTTCACGAAGATAAGTTAACCGGCGCCAAAGTTATTCAAAATAGAATTTTCAGATTTCCTATGGGAACTCGGTCCTAACTATAACTATCTACTGGCGATCGCCAGTAGATAATATATATATATATATATATATATATATATATATATATATATATATATATATATATATATATATATATATATATATCCAAAAGGGCTGGGTCTTTGCGAGTCACACCAGATCGGGAGAGCATGCCCGTTAGCCAGTGTCCACCATTAGTTTTGAAAATTTCACGAAGATAAGTTAACCGGCGCCAAAGTTATTCAAAATAGAATTTTCAGATTTCCTATGGGAACTCGGTCCTAACTATAACTATCTACTGGCGATCGCCAGTAGATAATATATATATATATATATATTTATATATAAATATATATATATATATATATATTCACTGAAAAAACCATAGGTTTCACACATGTTATAGTTAGCGGAAATTTTACTGATAAAAAACCAGTGAAATTCCCCCGTTATAGTTAGCGCAGGCAACTATAACTCACGCGACCGCAATCCTCTGCTGATGCTAATACTGTATTTAGACACTTATTTGCCCATGTCTTCTTCCATACATTTTTAGCTATACATATATTACAAATATTTTTTTTTCATAAAGACACATATGTCATCAGCAGAAGATTGCAGTTGCGTGAGTTATAGTTGCCTGCGCTAACTATAACGGGGGAATTTCACTGGTTTTTTATCAGTAAAATTTCCGCTAACTATAACATGTGTGAAACCTATGGTTTTTTCAGTGAATTTGCAAGGTTTTTTAAATGCTAAGTTTTTTTCCCTTATAATAAGCCCTGTACATTTGGTGGCCTTCGGCCACCAAAAGCACAGGGGGTGGGGTAAGTGTGGATAGTGTTTTTTGCCCTTAACATAAGCCCTGTACATTTGGTGGCCTTCGGCCACCAAAAGCACAGGGGGTGGGGTAAGTGTGGATAGTGTTTTTTTTATTTTTATTTTTTTACCGTACGCTTACGGTAAGCGTACGGTAAGCGTACCCCGCGAAATTGCCGAAAAAAAAATAAAACCGTTTTTGCACTTGGGGGATGTTTGGGGACTCCCTCAACATGACTATGTGGGAGGGAGTTGTCAAAACAGCCCCTTTACATGTTTTTGGGCTTGATATTTTAAAAATCACTCTCAGTGCGAGAGACAAAATGGCGGCCGCCGCTTCCTGGTTTCGGCCGATTCGAATGTTTACTAAGATCTAAGAGCCAATCAGAATCGCGCTCGCGCACGCCACCGTACGCTTACCGTAAGCGTACGGTAAGCGTACCGTAAGCTGGCTCAGATATATATATTGATTTAAAGGCTATTTTCTCAGAATCTACTGAACAGATTTACACCAAACCTACAAAAGGCACTTCCTTGACCTAGGGACTACCTCTCTGCCAAATTTTGAGTAATTCTGTTCAGCCGTTCGGGCTGTAGCTCGTTCTAAAGGTCCTATGGAAAAATGCATGGGAAAAATGCGTTTTGGGACCCCCCTTTTATCTCAGCCCCCGCTTGACGGATCCCCCCGAGACTTTCAGGGTAGGAGCGGAGCGTAGCGCCCCACCTATTTTGAAAAATTTGCGAGGATTCGTCGACCGGCGCCAAAGTTATTCAAAATAGAATGTTGAGGTTTTCCTATGGAAACGTGGTCCTAACTATAACTACCTACTGGCTATCGCCAGTAGGTAATATATATATATATATATATATATATATATATATATATATATATATATATATATCCAAAAGGGCTGGGTCTTTGCGAGTCACACCAGATCGGGAGAGCATGCCCGTTAGCCAGTGTCCAGCATACTGGCATAATATTAAAACCCAATGCCCACTATAAAAAAGAGTGAGCCCGACATGTGCTGGCAGACACAATCGAGGATTTTTTCTGCAAAAAATATGAAAGCAAAGTCCAGGAAACACCAGGCAGACGCGTTTCAGCGAGTCTTTGTGCTTTCTTCAGTTCCGGTTCTTGTCTCCCAATAGAGCCTCACACCTGGGGATTATTTCAAGGTCCTGTGGCGATCTCAGACCACTCCCTTTCACAAGTTGTTACTCCCCGCCTCTGCTGTCGGCTGTAATACCTCCCGTGTTTTTTTCGAGAGCAGGGGAGAGGGAGGAAGTGCCACAGAGTCTCCAACTTCCTGTTCCTGTCCAGCAGGCTCCTCTCAGTGCTTTGTCCATCTCCTGTTCATTCTGCCTTTGGATTTGAGCTGGAAGGATCACTCTTTGTGCCTGCTGCATCATTTTCATTGGATTTGAGGACTTTTGAATCTGATATTTTACAAGTAAGATGGTGTTGTGTCTGTTTGATTGGGGGCATTGCAGTTGCTGCAACTACCATTTTGGTACTTATCTTTCTTTTTTTTAATTGTTGGGGGTAGCCAGTAGGCCCAGAGATAGTCATGGGTGGGTGCATGATGAAGCAACTGTTCCTTTGGTATGTGTTGAATGTTTTTCAAACATCATTTAGGGCATGGATGGCATTGGATTGAGTTGGAAAATGTGTTTTTTGGGGGGTATTTCTGTTTTTGGGTGTGTGTTAAAGAAATGCCTTTGTTGTGTGTGCCTGGCTTTTTTTTATAGGCCTTTTGTCAGTTCATTGTTTCCCAGGCCTCCTGTTTGTTGCTTGTGATTTGTGAGTGTCCATGTGGCTGGTAGCCTTTTCTGGTGGGAGTTATTAGTGTACTACTTTTGCCATATATTATATAGGCCTGCATGGTATTCCTTTGTGGCCTAGGCTTCTTGTTGTGGGCCTGGCCATGAGGCTGGCGGCCATTATGAAGGCAGGCAGTGTTTTTTTTGCAACAGGCCTGCATTGTCTGTCTTCTCTTTCTTGTAATTGGGTGGGCCTGGCCATGTGGCTGGTGGCCATTTTGAAACCTAGGCCTGCAAGCTTGTGTGGCCTTGTCTGCCCACTGGCCTGCTTTCATCCAGTAGGCTCAGAGCAGGTAGCCACAGGTGCATTAAACAAGTGTTTCTGTGTGTTCTGTTGAATTTAAACATCATTTAGGGCATGGATGGCATTGGATTAAGTTAGAAAATGTGTTGTTTGGGGGGTATTCCTGTTTTTGGGTGTGTGTTAAAGAAATGCCTTTGTTGTGTGTGCCTGGTGTGTTGGTGTGCACCCTGCAGACCTTGTTTTGCCCTGTGGATTTTCGTTTTTGCATTTTATTGCATTCAAACGGCAAAGCAGTGTGGTGTAGCATGCATCTTTTGCCTGGCTTCTTTTATAGGCCTTGTGTCAGTTCATTGTTTCCCAGGCCTCCTGCTTGTTGCTTGTGATTTGTGAGTGTCCATGTGGCTGGTGGCCTTTTCTGGTGGGAGTTATTATTAGTGTGCTGCTTTTGCCATATAGGCCTGCATGGTTTTCCTATTGGCTTACTGCTTCCATTCATCCCCTTTGCCAGCAGCAGCTCCCTTCCATTACATTTGTATTTTGGTGGTTGTTCTTATTCTTTCCTATCCTTCCTGAGAGTGTAGTGTGTACACTGTACACAGTAAGTAGTATACCATAGCCCTTGTTGCCAAAGTCTCACAAATGGCTACACTATATCTTTTATTTGTTTGTTTGTACTAGTAGAAATTGAACCACAACAACAAATGCAACATGTCACTGATGTTCTTCTCCTGCTTATTTGCTTTTAGGTACACAAAAAGACAGAGGAGGAGGTAACTATCAACATCATCTGTTGTACTGCCAGACAGAAGTCCTGCTGCGCACCACATCACGTCCACGTGTGACCACAGACATCTCTTCAACGTGTGCACCTGCGTCCTGTCCCGAAAGAAAGGAACCAGTTCCTCCAGTACCAAGAAAGTTGCCAGTGAGAAGAAGAAGGAGCAGAAAAAGCAAGAGGCACTAACCACGACTGGTGTGCCGGCAAATGTGTTTTTTGGGACCAAAAAAATTACGCCTGCAGCAGCGTTGTCCGGCGGGAACCAAGCTGGGAGCAGCACCGCCGCACCAGCAGGCCAACCCCAACAACCTAGGCCCAAGCCCATGAGTGTCTCAGAGGTAGCCAGTCTACTAATGAGCAGCGATGTTGAAATGTCATTATCATAAAGTAGTACACAATCAACGCAGGCGGAAACTCAGCAGATAAGTGTGCAGCAGCAGGCGCAGCCGCAAGAACAGCAGCAGCCGCAAGAACAGCAGCAGCCGCAAGAACAGCAGCAGCTGCAAGAACAGCAGCAGCCACAAGAACAGCCGCAAGAACAGCAGCAGCCGCAAGAACAGCAGCCACCACAAGAACAGCAGCAGCCACAAGAACAGCCACAACAACAGCCCACAATAGTAGTTGTTCTTCCTGAAGTAGGGGCATTTCAGAAATTCAAGCTTCCTACAGACAAAGTGGAGCAAACCACTATTTCAGCAGATCCTTTGTCTTTCAGACCTCCAGCAAGGAAAAGGAGGGTTAGTCCACCATCTTCTTCTTCAAGCCCCGCTTCTTATGATCTTGATGCCACTTGGAAGCCACCAGCTCAGTCTGAGAGTGATGCACACCACAAGACAAGGCTAGTGAAAAGGAAGGTTCCAGAAAGCCTTAGAGTTATGGAGGTAGATGTACAAGAGGGGGATGATGATGATGACGAGCCAGTCATCACGGACATCACTCCCAACCCAAAGGATATGGAGACCAACATTATTACCCTATCCAAAATGGCTGCAAGGGATGCAGCATGGATACCACCAACACAGGTAACACCACCACGACCACCAGCTTCCATATTTTCATTTGCAAAGGAAAGGCAGGGACCTACATCCAGCTCAACCACCACCTCAGTGGGTAGTGGTAGAAGGCACAGTGTAGCTGCACAGAGTCACATTCCAAGCACACCCTCCAGTTCATCTGGTATTGAAAGTGCCACATCCAGCAGCACCAGAAAGTTCTCCTCCCCAGTTTGGGACTTCTTTTCGGCTAGCATTAAGGAGGAGAACATTGCTATATGCTCAATTTGTCGACATGCTGTTAGGCGGGGTAAGCTTGGTACAAACTATGGTACCGGAGGCCAAACAAGTCATCTCAAAATACACCACACTATCGTGTGAGAGGCTCACCTACTTCGCTTAGAACAAAGTAAAACTCTACCCATTGTTGTTGGGCATGAAGAATCAGGGGACGATATTATCGCGGTGGAAGGTGAACAAGAGGGAGACATTTCTAGCCCTGTCCCCAGTAGTGTACTGGTACTTCCCACATCCTCCTCAGCAACATTTCAGTGTCACCGCAGTAAGAGTCAGAGTCAGGCTGAGACACCAAGGCAACCGAGTAGTACTGCAATGAAACAAAGTGCGTCGTTGAGCCTAACTGGGTTAAAGAAAACAACTGCACCACAAAGGAAAATAATCCAGCCTACCATTGACAACATGCTTAGGTTGGAGGGGCAGTACCAACACAACCACCCAACGCCACGGTTGTACAATGCGAAGCTGGCTAAAATGTTAGCGCTGGACCTTCTCCCTTTTTCATTTGTTGAAGGGGTGGGTTTCCTTGAATTTGTGTCAACCATCTGCCCTAAATGGAAGATTCTCAGCCAGTCCTATATCGCAAGAGTTGCTGTTCCAGCACTACATCATGATGTGCTGGAATTGGCTGGACAGGCTTTGCAGCAGAGTGATGTTCACAATATCCACCTAACAACAGACATGTGGACCAGTTGCCAAGCCATTGTTTACATGTGCATCACTGCACACTGGGTCTCATTTGTGGGGGTTAGAGATAAGCTATCTGAAGTAGGTGCTGTTGACACAGCTGAGATTTTTAAAGCTACTCAGAAACATGCAACTGTATCCATGTTCGCCATGGAGAAATCTCATACTGCTATAAACATATTGGAAGAGTTTCACAGCAAGGTTTTTGAATGGCTGCGCCCAAGAGGGCTTAAGATTGGTTTTGTTTCCACAGATAATGGCAGTAATGTACTGAAGGCCATGGAGCTTGGTTCCTATTTCAGGGATCTGTGTTTGGCGCACTGCATTAACATTATTGTTCAAGACTTTCTGAAAAAAGAAGCCATAGTCAGCAACTTACTGACCACCTGCCGAAGAATATGCACTCATTTCAGCCATTTTTTTAAAGCTCGGAAGTAGATGAGGATAATTCAACGTGACTATAGAATGCCAGTCAAAGCACTCATCCAGGAGGTGGCCACAAGTTGGAACTCACCTTATTACATACTTGACCGTCTGTTTGAGCAGTACAGGCAAATCAATGAATATGTCATGCGAAGAGCGGATGCTACTGTGAAAGGCATGACCCTTCAGATGGACCAATGGTGCCTGGTTAAACGCCTGACTGAGATGCTTCTTCCTTTCGAGGTCTTCACACGAGAAGTCAGCAAGGAGGACTGTACTATGGGCCAAGCTATCCCATTGTTGCAAATGCTAGAGCATCAGCTGAAGGAGGTGTCTGAAGCATACAAAGGTGTAGAGGGAAAAAAAGAAGCATATGAATTGGTGGAGAGCTTAGCCCGTCGCTTAGATGACAACACAAGGGTGCAAAATAAGATTTTGTCACAAAAACATTACATTTGGGCCACAATTCTGGATCCACGGACAAAATGGGCACTGAAGACATTAATTACTTTTTCAGAAATGGATGTTGCCCGGTACAAAACTTGAATAGCTGAGTCAGCGAGTAAATTGGAAAATGAACGGTTGCTAATTAAAGCCCGATAGATAAACCCACAACAAATACTGCCGCAGGGCATCCGGCATCAAGTTCAACTTCGGAGCCTGAGGGCAGTGTGTTTGGCTCAGAACACTCACCAACACTATTGACAACAGCAAGAACTGGATCATTAGGCCCAGTAAAATCGTTACAGGATTGGTATTTACAGCAAGGCATTGGTAAGTCCAGTGCTGATGCAACGAGAAAAGAGCCCGAAAAAAGTTTAGCACCCCTGAACATTGAGTGGATGGTCCAGGCCTATATGGACGACCCAACAGAGGTGTACATTGATCAAAATCCATTGCAGTATTGGTATGGGAAAAGGGGCCAATGGCCACTGCTCAGCAGGCTGGCGATAAACTATTTGGCTTGCCCTGTCGCAAGTATCTCTACTGAATGTGTTTTCAGTGCTGCTGGTTCCATTGTAACAGTGAGAAGGACTAGTCTATCACCCAGAAACATGGAGAGGTTACCCCTGATCAAAATGAATCAGCACTTTATACCACCGAATTACACAATACATGAATTACGGGAGGAAGATGAGGACAGCGGCTCAGGTGATGAAAGTGGTGAGTTAGATGATGATTACCTACTTGTGGTTGAACCCCCAGAGTTTGAGGACAATATATACTTCCCTGACAATTAGGCTTGCACTTCATACTGTCTTCTTCCCTTATTTTCTTTTATTTGTGCGTCTGTCTTTCTGGTTAGAAACTTTGAATCACAACAAATCCATCACCACCGTCTTCTAATTGTTTTATTGCCATATACAAGTTTCATCTCCATCCTCCTGAATCTCCCTAAATCCATTGCCCTCAAGAAGACGGATGATGATTGGATGATGCAAAATAGAAGAAAAAAGAAAATCTTTCCTAGTCCCTCCAAAAGAAGTGGAACATGATTGATGATGACTACTATAGCTATCCTCTTTTCTGATTCGAGAGAGACTGCCCATTAACTGAAGATGAGAAGGAACAGGTAATGAATGATGCTATGCATTGGACGCTGACTGAGTGATTTTGCTGTTGTTTATTGTGCATGAAGTTACTTCGTTGTGTACTTTATGTAATAATCTACACACTAAAAGTAACTCAAGTCACTTTTTCCCTTCTTGTATTTTTAATAACAAATTTGTACTTCTACTGCAGGCCGATACATTGCATTTTGAATATAGGAAGGGGACTCAATTTGTACACTGCACACTGAGTAGGACAACACCATGATGATGATGGCGAGAGAGACGGCCCCTTTACTTAAGATGAGAAGGAACAGGTAATGAATGGCATGCATTGGACACCGACTCTGAGTGATTGGTGTTTGTGTTTTTGTTGTTTGTTATGCATGAAGTGAAGTCAAAGTGTACTAGTTTTTACTCTACACACTAACAGTGACTCAAGTCAATATTTCCACTCTTGTTGTTTAATAACAAAATTGTTCTTCTACTGCAGGCCAATCCATTGCATTTTGGAATATGAAATCTGGACTCACTCCGTACACTGCAGACTGCGTTGAACAACGCCATCATGATGACCACAGTGACATAGTATCTTCACAGTCACTCAGTACACGGATCGGAGATGATTGATGGAATAAGTCAGGGTGTTTCATGAGTGGCATAAAAGGTAAACAAGTAAACAACAACCACAGCAGACCTAAATGTCTGTGTAGCGGTGGAGTCAAGTGTAGCGGTGGTATGACTGCGGTGCATTGATTTAGTCACTTAAATTGTAAAATGCTATGTTGCTGGATATGTGCTTTGTCCAACTCTTTCAAAAAATGTACGCTAAATGGAGGATGTGCAAAGGGTGCCGTCACCGTGGGCCTGCTCTGTCCTGTTGGTTAATGCTGGAAACAGACTAGAGTAGAGATGATGCATCCATGCCGCTTCGGAAAGTGTTCTTGTTGCACTACACCATAACTTGGGCATTTTTTTCAACTTGGTTTCTCAATAAATATCCCTTTTGTTTTTGCATCTACAATTACAGGCCAGGCCTTACCCTGTGCTATACTTGGGAAAACAATGCACACTTACCTTACCAATGAATCTACATCTGCCAGGCAGGCAGTGGCGCCACCCAAGATCGATGGACGAAGCATCCATGGAAGGGAGGACCAAGAGGAATGCCGAGATTCAACTCCCCATTTGACCAGGATAACAAAGTAACAGTATCAACTTTCATCATCTTTTAAATATTGTTATTCATTTTTTTGTCTACAATCATTACAACAGTGTGTTCTTGTTATTATTATTATCATTAGGTTTGCTCTCTGTTTATAATTCATCCCTACAGATATTTTTACATTTTCTTTTCTATCTGTAAAAGTAAGCCCGGTAACACTGAACACAAACTGCATGTAATCCGGGTCTCCTTGTCATCATCATGCATGCATTTCCTTTTTCTCCCTTAATATATTGATATGGATATGGTAGTCTACAAAGATTCTGTCATTTGTTGTTTGTCCATGAGTACTGTTTTTCTTTCTCAAACCTTTCCCCAAATCCCCCTTCCCAACCATTCAACAATCCCTAACCCTCTTACCCCGGGCTGTGTGATTTATTGAGGTATGACTAAATTAAATGTACACCAATCATTTATCACACGCTTGCTGGGGCGGATGTGGCAAAAGCAACAGTACTTCAATTTCAAGGCAGGGCGGGGATCTTCTTCTGCTTGCCCACCCATGAGCAGTATATTTGTGAGGTAATTTTTTTACCAAAGGAACCTAATACATCAGCATTAATTGATTGGATTAATGGATTTGTTGTTATCCTCCTACACAGCACTAACAGTTACACTTGTGTTCAGTGTACTGTAGGCCTAGTCAAGTGGTTCGACACAACTAGAGTTTATAACTCTGTGTACTACTAGGCTATCCCCACCACCATAAGGTTTTGTTGTATTTTTGCATATTATTGTTTGGTCGTAAGTTCTGTACTGTACTTCATTCTACTACTCCTTGAAGAGTCTCTATCAGGCTAATGGCTGTCTCATTTTCTTTTTTTGCAAATTCTGCTGGCAGTGTCTACTACTACTCCTACCCCCACAACCATGGCATGTTATGAAAGAAAACCATCATCACCATGCAGCCATCGCTGTGCCTAAGTTAAACATCAAGCAAAGGTAAGTGAAGTTTGGGGGAGGCATCATTAATAATGGACATGTTTTCATTAATTCAATTTCACACACACAGTTGCAGAGTGCCTAGAGTAGAAGAGACTGACAGTACTAGTAGGACAAGTCACTCAGTGAGGGGTGCTGCATCTATCTGTTTGTGTCTTACAAAGTCAGCCAATAATTAAAATCAAACACTGGCTGTGGGTGGCCCTGCACCAGCAAGGAAAGAAATGAAAAAAGCAGGTAATAGAAAAAGAGTGAAAAAGTAGTTAAAAAACACACAAAAAGTAGACCAACACAAGTAATATAGAATCAGGAAAATAGAGAGAGAGATAATAAATAAAAAAGATCAAAAAAATGTTTTCAGAAACAAAGGATTGAAAAGATACAGGGAGTATTGAAAAGCAGGCCCCAGAACCATGGCAATAGAGTGAAAAACAAGATGGCCGCGCCCATTGCGACCGCATGGGCAAATTCGTTAGATATTTCCCCCCGAGCACGCAAAAAGCGTCGCGAACGCGTAATACGCGTTCCCGAACAGGAAATACCTATCGCGAACGGGCACGAGCATGCATTGCGCGACCCGGAACAGGAAATAGCATCACAAGCGGGCCGGACAAGTGAAATCAAGATGGCCGCGCCCATTAGCGACCGCATGGGCAAGTTGGCGACACATTTCCAACGCGATCACGCAAAAAACATCGCGAACAGGTGGGGCAAGCACTGCCGCGTCTTCACGATATTTCCGCGTGTTCGTAGAGGTTTTTGACGTTTTTGCAAAGATTTGCATAATGCGATTACGCAAATTCCTCCCACCCCTAATTAAAACCATTAAAACCCAACATATTTGAAGAAGCACAAATGTAAGCTGTTTAAATTCTTTATTTGTTTAATTACATAACAATTAAAATGCACAATCTCAGAATAAAATACATTAATATACACAAGAGAAACATCCTCAGGTATAAATAAATTCCCATAATCTAAGATCAAAATCACCTTCAATCAGGATAAAACCATAAAAACATGTTACAGCAAATAAAACAGTAAAATATGTTCATATCTTTATAACATATGGACCAGGCCTGGGCCAAGTTTTAATTATGCTGGAGTACTCTTAGTAATTTCAGTAATTCCGCAATGCTCTTGTGATGTAAAATTACTGAAAATACGTGATTAGTGAGCTTAAGTAATCAAGAGTAATTTAGGGCAAAAAACCATTCCACAGGAGCACAGGAACAATGAACTAGGCAGGAGCAAGCAGTTGCTTGCTACGGTTGTTCATGTACTGTACCATTTAGTGTTATTTTCTTTGTGCAAAATGGATCCTCAGGCTCATTTTGGATCTAAAGGTGCTTTTTGCTCTGAAAAAATAGAGCTACATGCTGGATTACACTTCTCAGGTAATTATGTATAATTGCGAGCAATTGTGCTGTAATTACAAGTCATTACACTAGAGAGTATCACACCAGTTACACCCATCCCTAATACAGACCCCTATCAATAAATATCACTACTTTCCAACATTAAACTATTAAGCTTCTAGTACATTTTCTAAAACTTACTATAGGTTCATAATCGCTAATGCCTTTATAATCTAAATTCAAAATTGCAGAGCAAATTAAAGGGGAGTTCAATTGCTATCAAAATAAAAGTGCAATACTGTACTGCCCTATGTTCAACTGCCAAAAGACAGGGACAAGGAATTGCTTAAAAATTGATTCATACAGTGTATAAAAAAAGCAAAAAATGGGAAGTGAATTGCTCTGACATATTCACATGGACAAACCGGCAGTAATGGAAACCAAGAGCCTTGGGCAGGGAAGCCCACAAGAAAGTGCACTGTGCTAAGACACAATCTTGCCAGATAAAATCTTAATTGAGGGTTTCCTATGTCGTTTTAATATGGGGTGGGACCTCCAGCTGGAATCGAGGGCCAAAAGGTATATACTGAGTGAAGCTGTAACTTTTTTGTCTTACATTGCCTATCACAGCTAACCCTGGGCGTAGTGGGCATAGTGGGGCTACACGGAGGTCCACGAAGTTGCAAACAAACTCCGTGGAACTCCGCTACGCTACGCCACCTGCCTCCACACCACCATATTATCAATTAAATCTACATTATGTACTATTACATATAAACCACTTACCTGGCATGCGGCGTCCCCAGGTTTCCCTCCTCCTCTTCCTTGCAGGATTGGTAGTCCTTGAGAAAACTGTGCATGCACGAGCGCTGGAGCATGCACATTTTTTGCGAGTGTTTGACACCTGTTGCACATATACAGCAAATAAATGACACATGGGACTCAATAAGGAGACCCACAGCAATTTATAAAAATAACACTTTTCTTTATATAACTTTTGTCACCATGATCATCAAAATGATGTATGTTTTTTTTAAAATAGCCGGTTTGAAGAAAATAAGTTTTTGATACCTTAAATCAGGATTAAAGCACTTTGCAGTGACCTTCAGTTGTAGAGAAATCTTACGCTGCATACGGTCACTTAACAATGTCTTACAGGACCCTTCCTCGGGTTTTAAGGTGAGTATGGGGCAAGGTCGAAGGCAACACCAACAGGTCACCTCAGGAGGCACTGGGGTGTCCTAGTGCAGACGTGTGTTTTTCAGTGATGGGTGATTTTGTCACTTTAAATTGTAAATGAAGCACTATGTGGAAATGTTAATCTCTGGAGGAAAAACATTTATTGCATTTGGGCACTCATCAGCAACTTACGGTACCAAGCTTTTGGAATAAAGGTGAGTATGGGACACGGTCCAAGGCAGCACCAATGGTTCACTTAGGGCAGCACTGGGGCAGCCGGGTGCAGATGCCTTGCAGCGTCGGGGGCCCCATTCAAGTCTATGGAGATCGATCTGTCAGAAAAGAGGATGCAGGCATGGACTGGGGGACCAGTCCGGATGAACCAACAGGGGGCTCCACTCTTGCAATACTCAGGGAAATGAGGAAGCCTATGGTCCTCTTCTCCAGGGGCGACAGGTGCAGGAGTGTTTTTATTCTTCTGATTTTCGTCACTGGGAACCTTCTTAATAGACGGGGCTGCAAAAAGAGGCACCCGGCAGTGTCAGAAAGTCCACAGTGGGCTTTATCTCTGGAGGGTAGTGGGACCACACTAGCACCATAGCCTCACTTCATCTCAGGCTAGGAAGCATGGTGCAGTGGTGTTTGACAGTGTCTGGTTTTGTGGTCTGGAGCACGTACAGTCTTCTTTGAGGGTGCCTGCAGGATGCAGGAAAGCAGCTCTGCTGCTCCACAGAAAGGAACCAGTTCCTCCAGTACCAAGAAAGTTGCCAGTGAGAAGAAGAAGGAGCAGAAAAAGCAAGAGGCACTAACCACGACTGGTGTGCCGGCAAATGTGTTTTTTGGGACCAAAAAAATTACGCCTGCAGCAGCGTTGTCCGGCGGGAACCAAGCTGGGAGCAGCACCGCCGCACCAGCAGGCCAACCCCAACAACCTAGGCCCAAGCCCATGAGTGTCTCAGAGGTAGCCAGTCTACTAATGAGTAGCGATGTTGAAATGTCATTATCATAAAGTAGTACACAATCAACGCAGGCGGAAACTCAGCAGATAAGTGTGCAGCAGCAGGCGCAGCCGCAAGAACAGCAGCAGCCGCAAGAACAGCAGCAGCCGCAAGAACAGCAGCAGCTGCAAGAACAGCAGCAGCCACAAGAACAGCCGCAAGAACAGCAGCAGCCGCAAGAACAGCAGCCACCACAAGAACAGCAGCAGCCACAAGAACAGCCACAACAACAGCCCACAATAGTAGTTGTTCTTCCTGAAGTAGGGGCATTTCAGAAATTCAAGCTTCCTACAGACAAAGTGGAGCAAACCACTATTTCAGCAGATCCTTTGTCTTTCAGACCTCCAGCAAGGAAAAGGAGGGTTAGTCCACCATCTTCTTCTTCAAGCCCCGCTTCTTATGATCTTGATGCCACTTGGAAGCCACCAGCTCAGTCTGAGAGTGATGCACACCACAAGACAAGGCTAGTGAAAAGGAAGGTTCCAGAAAGCCTTAGAGTTATGGAGGTAGATGTACAAGAGGGGGATGATGATGATGACGAGCCAGTCATCACGGACATCACTCCCAACCCAAAGGATATGGAGACCAACATTATTACCCTATCCAAAATGGCTGCAAGGGATGCAGCATGGATACCACCAACACAGGTAACACCACCACGACCACCAGCTTCCATATTTTCATTTGCAAAGGAAAGGCAGGGACCTACATCCAGCTCAACCACCACCTCAGTGGGTAGTGGTAGAAGGCACAGTGTAGCTGCACAGAGTCACATTCCAAGCACACCCTCCAGTTCATCTGGTATTGAAAGTGCCACATCCAGCAGCACCAGAAAGTTCTCCTCCCCAGTTTGGGACTTCTTTTCGGCTAGCATTAAGGAGGAGAACATTGCTATATGCTCAATTTGTCGACATGCTGTTAGGCGGGGTAAGCTTGGTACAAACTATGGTACCGGAGGCCAAACAAGTCATCTCAAAATACACCACACTATCGTGTGAGAGGCTCACCTACTTCGCTTAGAACAAAGTAAAACTCTACCCATTGTTGTTGGGCATGAAGAATCAGGGGACGATATTATCGCGGTGGAAGGTGAACAAGAGGGAGACATTTCTAGCCCTGTCCCCAGTAGTGTACTGGTACTTCCCACATCCTCCTCAGCAACATTTCAGTGTCACCGCAGTAAGAGTCAGAGTCAGGCTGAGACACCAAGGCAACCGAGTAGTACTGCAATGAAACAAAGTGCGTCGTTGAGCCTAACTGGGTTAAAGAAAACAACTGCACCACAAAGGAAAATAATCCAGCCTACCATTGACAACATGCTTAGGTTGGAGGGGCAGTACCAACACAACCACCCAACGCCACGGTTGTACAATGCGAAGCTGGCTAAAATGTTAGCGCTGGACCTTCTCCCTTTTTCATTTGTTGAAGGGGTGGGTTTCCTTGAATTTGTGTCAACCATCTGCCCTAAATGGAAGATTCTCAGCCAGTCCTATTTCGCAAGAGTTGCTGTTCCAGCACTACATCATGATGTGCTGGAATTGGCTGGACAGGCTTTGCAGCAGAGTGATGTTCACAATATCCACCTAACAACAGACATGTGGACCAGTTGCCAAGCCATTGTTTACATGTGCATCACTGCACACTGGGTCTCATTTGTGGGGGTTAGAGATAAGCTATCTGAAGTAGGTGCTGTTGACACAGCTGAGATTTTTAAAGCTACTCAGAAACATGCAACTGTATCCATGTTCGCCATGGAGAAATCTCATACTGCTATAAACATATTGGAAGAGTTTCACAGCAAGGTTTTTGAATGGCTGCGCCCAAGAGGGCTTAAGATTGGTTTTGTTTCCACAGATAATGGCAGTAATGTACTGAAGGCCATGGAGCTTGGTTCCTATTTCAGGGATCTGTGTTTGGCGCACTGCATTAACATTATTGTTCAAGACTTTCTGAAAAAAGAAGCCATAGTCAGCAACTTACTGACCACCTGCCGAAGAATATGCACTCATTTCAGCCATTTTTTTAAAGCTCGGAAGTAGATGAGGATAATTCAACGTGACTATAGAATGCCAGTCAAAGCACTCATCCAGGAGGTGGCCACAAGTTGGAACTCACCTTATTACATACTTGACCGTCTGTTTGAGCAGTACAGGCAAATCAATGAATATGTCATGCGAAGAGCGGATGCTACTGTGAAAGGCATGACCCTTCAGATGGACCAATGGTGCCTGGTTAAACGCCTGACTGAGATGCTTCTTCCTTTCGAGGTCTTCACACGAGAAGTCAGCAAGGAGGACTGTACTATGGGCCAAGCTATCCCATTGTTGCAAATGCTAGAGCATCAGCTGAAGGAGGTGTCTGAAGCATACAAAGGTGTAGAGGGAAAAAAAGAAGCATATGAATTGGTGGAGAGCTTAGCCCGTCGCTTAGATGACAACACAAGGGTGCAAAATAAGATTTTGTCACAAAAACATTACATTTGGGCCACAATTCTGGATCCACGGACAAAATGGGCACTGAAGACATTAATTACTTTTTCAGAAATGGATGTTGCCCGGTACAAAACTTGAATAGCTGAGTCAGCGAGTAAATTGGAAAATGAACGGTTGCTAATTAAAGCCCGATAGATAAACCCACAACAAATACTGCCGCAGGGCATCCGGCATCAAGTTCAACTTCGGAGCCTGAGGGCAGTGTGTTTGGCTCAGAACACTCACCAACACTATTGACAACAGCAAGAACTGGATCATTAGGCCCAGTAAAATCGTTACAGGATTGGTATTTACAGCAAGGCATTGGTAAGTCCAGTGCTGATGCAACGAGAAAAGAGCCCGAAAAAAGTTTAGCACCCCTGAACATTGAGTGGATGGTCCAGGCCTATATGGACGACCCAACAGAGGTGTACATTGATCAAAATCCATTGCAGTATTGGTATGGGAAAAGGGGCCAATGGCCACTGCTCAGCAGGCTGGCGATAAACTATTTGGCTTGCCCTGTCGCAAGTATCTCTACTGAATGTGTTTTCAGTGCTGCTGGTTCCATTGTAACAGTGAGAAGGACTAGTCTATCACCCAGAAACATGGAGAGGTTACCCCTGATCAAAATGAATCAGCACTTTATACCACCGAATTACACAATACATGAATTACGGGAGGAAGATGAGGACAGCGGCTCAGGTGATGAAAGTGGTGAGTTAGATGATGATTACCTACTTGTGGTTGAACCCCCAGAGTTTGAGGACAATATATACTTCCCTGACAATTAGGCTTGCACTTCATACTGTCTTCTTCCCTTATTTTCTTTTATTTGTGCGTCTGTCTTTCTGGTTAGAAACTTTGAATCACAACAAATCCATCACCACCGTCTTCTAATTGTTTTATTGCCATATACAAGTTTCATCTCCATCCTCCTGAATCTCCCTAAATCCATTGCCCTCAAGAAGACGGATGATGATTGGATGATGCAAAATAGAAGAAAAAAGAAAATCTTTCCTAGTCCCTCCAAAAGAAGTGGAACATGATTGATGATGACTACTATAGCTATCCTCTTTTCTGATTCGAGAGAGACTGCCCATTAACTGAAGATGAGAAGGAACAGGTAATGAATGATGCTATGCATTGGACGCTGACTGAGTGATTTTGCTGTTGTTTATTGTGCATGAAGTTACTTCGTTGTGTACTTTATGTAATAATCTACACACTAAAAGTAACTCAAGTCACTTTTTCCCTTCTTGTATTTTTAATAACAAATTTGTACTTCTACTGCAGGCCGATACATTGCATTTTGAATATAGGAAGGGGACTCAATTTGTACACTGCACACTGAGTAGGACAACACCATGATGATGATGGCGAGAGAGACGGCCCCTTTACTTAAGATGAGAAGGAACAGGTAATGAATGGCATGCATTGGACACCGACTCTGAGTGATTGGTGTTTGTGTTTTTGTTGTTTGTTATGCATGAAGTGAAGTCAAAGTGTACTAGTTTTTACTCTACACACTAACAGTGACTCAAGTCAATATTTCCACTCTTGTTGTTTAATAACAAAATTGTTCTTCTACTGCAGGCCAATCCATTGCATTTTGGAATATGAAATCTGGACTCACTCCGTACACTGCAGACTGCGTTGAACAACGCCATCATGATGACCACAGTGACATAGTATCTTCACAGTCACTCAGTACACGGATCGGAGATGATTGATGGAATAAGTCAGGGTGTTTCATGAGTGGCATAAAAGGTAAACAAGTAAACAACAACCACAGCAGACCTAAATGTCTGTGTAGCGGTGGAGTCAAGTGTAGCGGTGGTATGACTGCGGTGCATTGATTTAGTCACTTAAATTGTAAAATGCTATGTTGCTGGATATGTGCTTTGTCCAACTCTTTCAAAAAATGTACGCTAAATGGAGGATGTGCAAAGGGTGCCGTCACCGTGGGCCTGCTCTGTCCTGTTGGTTAATGCTGGAAACAGACTAGAGTAGAGATGATGCATCCATGCCGCTTCGGAAAGTGTTCTTGTTGCACTACACCATAACTTGTGCATTTTTTTCAACTTGGTTTCTCAATAAATATCCCTTTTGTTTTTGCATCTACAATTACAGGCCAGGCCTTACCCTGTGCTATACTTGGGAAAACAATGCACACTTACCTTACCAATGAATCTACATCTGCCAGGCAGGCAGTGGCGCCACCCAAGATCGATGGACGAAGCATCCATGGAAGGGAGGACCAAGAGGAATGCCGAGATTCAACTCCCCATTTGACCAGGATAACAAAGTAACAGTATCAACTTTCATCATCTTTTAAATATTGTTATTCATTTTTTTGTCTACAATCATTACAACAGTGTGTTCTTGTTATTATTATTATCATTAGGTTTGCTCTCTGTTTATAATTCATCCCTACAGATATTTTTACATTTTCTTTTCTATCTGTAAAAGTAAGCCCGGTAACACTGAACACAAACTGCATGTAATCCGGGTCTCCTTGTCATCATCATGCATGCATTTCCTTTTTCTCCCTTAATATATTGATATGGATATGGTAGTCTACAAAGATTCTGTCATTTGTTGTTTGTCCATGAGTACTGTTTTTCTTTCTCAAACCTTTCCCCAAATCCCCCTTCCCAACCATTCAACAATCCCTAACCCTCTTACCCCGGGCTGTGTGATTTATTGAGGTATGACTAAATTAAATGTACACCAATCATTTATCACACGCTTGCTGGGGCGGATGTGGCAAAAGCAACAGTACTTCAATTTCAAGGCAGGGCGGGGATCTTCTTCTGCTTGCCCACCCATGAGCAGTATATTTGTGAGGTAATTTTTTTACCAAAGGAACCTAATACATCAGCATTAATTGATTGGATTAATGGATTTGTTGTTATCCTCCTACACAGCACTAACAGTTACACTTGTGTTCAGTGTACTGTAGGCCTAGTCAAGTGGTTCGACACAACTAGAGTTTATAACTCTGTGTACTACTAGGCTATCCCCACCACCATAAGGTTTTGTTGTATTTTTGCATATTATTGTTTGGTCGTAAGTTCTGTACTGTACTTCATTCTACTACTCCTTGAAGAGTCTCTATCAGGCTAATGGCTGTCTCATTTTCTTTTTTTGCAAATTCTGCTGGCAGTGTCTACTACTACTCCTACCCCCACAACCATGGCATGTTATGAAAGAAAACCATCATCACCATGCAGCCATCGCTGTGCCTAAGTTAAACATCAAGCAAAGGTAAGTGAAGTTTGGGGGAGGGATCATTAATAATGGACATGTTTTCATTAATTCAATTTCACACACACAGTTGCAGAGTGCCTAGAGTAGAAGAGACTGACAGTACTAGTAGGACAAGTCACTCAGTGAGGGGTGCTGCATCTATCTGTTTGTGTCTTACAAAGTCAGCCAATAATTAAAATCAAACACTGGCTGTGGGTGGCCCTGCACCAGCAAGGAAAGAAATGAAAAAAGCAGGTAATAGAAAAAGAGTGAAAAAGTAGTTAAAAAACACACAAAAAGTAGACCAACACAAGTAATATAGAATCAGGAAAATAGAGAGAGAGATAATAAATAAAAAAGATCAAAAAAATGTTTTCAGAAACAAAGGATTGAAAAGATACAGGGAGTATTGAAAAGCAGGCCCCAGAACCATGGCAATAGAGTGAAAAACAAGATGGCCGCGCCCATTGCGACCGCATGGGCAAATTCGTTAGATATTTCCCCCCGAGCACGCAAAAAGCGTCGCGAACGCGTAATACGCGTTCCCGAACAGGAAATACCTATCGCGAACGGGCACGAGCATGCATTGCGCGACCCGGAACAGGAAATAGCATCACAAGCGGGCCGGACAAGTGAAATCAAGATGGCCGTGCCCATTAGCGACCGCATGGGCAAGTTGGCGACACATTTCCAACGCGATCACGCAAAAAACATCGCGAACAGGTGGGGCAAGCACTGCCGCGTCTTCACGATATTTCCGCGTGTTCGTAGAGGTTTTTGACGTTTTTGCAAAGATTTGCATAATGCGATTACGCAAATTCCTCCCACCCCTAATTAAAACCATTAAAACCCAACATATTTGAAGAAGCACAAATGTAAGCTGTTTAAATTCTTTATTTGTTTAATTACATAACAATTAAAATGCACAATCTCAGAATAAAATACATTAATATACACAAGAGAAACATCCTCAGGTATAAATAAATTCCCATAATCTAAGATCAAAATCACCTTCAATCAGGATAAAACCATAAAAACATGTTACAGCAAATAAAACAGTAAAATATGTTCATATCTTTATAACATATGGACCAGGCCTGGGCCAAGTTTTAATTATGCTGGAGTACTCTTAGTAATTTCAGTAATTCCGCAATGCTCTTGTGATGTAAAATTACTGAAAATACGTGATTAGTGAGCTTAAGTAATCAAGAGTAATTTAGGGCAAAAAACCATTCCACAGGAGCACAGGAACAATGAACTAGGCAGGAGCAAGCAGTTGCTTGCTACGGTTGTTCATGTACTGTACCATTTAGTGTTATTTTCTTTGTGCAAAATGGATCCTCAGGCTCATTTTGGATCTAAAGGTGCTTTTTGCTCTGAAAAAATAGAGCTACATGCTGGATTACACTTCTCAGGTAATTATGTATAATTGCGAGCAATTGTGCTGTAATTACAAGTCATTACACTAGAGAGTATCACACCAGTTACACCCATCCCTAATACAGACCCCTATCAATAAATATCACTACTTTCCAACATTAAACTATTAAGCTTCTAGTACATTTTCTAAAACTTACTATAGGTTCATAATCGCTGATGCCTTTATAATCTAAATTCAAAATTGCAGAGCAAATTAAAGGGGAGTTCAATTGCTATCAAAATAAAAGTGCAATACTGTACTGCCCTATGTTCAACTGCCAAAAGACAGGGACAAGGAATTGCTTAAAAATTGATTCATACAGTGTATAAAAAAAGCAAAAAATGGGAAGTGAATTGCTCTGACATATTCACATGGACAAACCGGCAGTAATGGAAACCAAGAGCCTTGGGCAGGGAAGCCCACAAGAAAGTGCACTGTGCTAAGACACAATCTTGCCAGATAAAATCTTAATTGAGGGTTTCCTATGTCGTTTTAATATGGGGTGGGACCTCCAGCTGGAATCGAGGGCCAAAAGGTATATACTGAGTGAAGCTGTAACTTTTTTGTCTTACATTGCCTATCACAGCTAACCCTGGGCGTAGTGGGCATAGTGGGGCTACACGGAGGTCCACGAAGTTGCAAACAAACTCCGTGGAACTCCGCTACGCTACGCCACCTGCCTCCACACCACCATATTATCAATTAAATCTACATTATGTACTATTACATATAAACCACTTACCTGGCATGCGGCGTCCCCAGGTTTCCCTCCTCCTCTTCCTTGCAGGATTGGTAGTCCTTGAGAAAACTGTGCATGCACGAGCGCTGGAGCATGCACATTTTTTGCGAGTGTTTGACACCTGTTGCACATATACAGCAAATAAATGACACATGGGACTCAATAAGGAGACCCACAGCAATTTATAAAAATAACACTTTTCTTTATATAACTTTTGTCACCATGATCATCAAAATGATGTATGTTTTTTTTAAAATAGCCGGTTTGAAGAAAATAAGTTTTTGATACCTTAAATCAGGATTAAAGCACTTTGCAGTGACCTTCAGTTGTAGAGAAATCTTACGCTGCATACGGTCACTTAACAATGTCTTACAGGACCCTTCCTCGGGTTTTAAGGTGAGTATGGGGCAAGGTCGAAGGCAACACCAACAGGTCACCTCAGGAGGCACTGGGGTGTCCTAGTGCAGACGTGTGTTTTTCAGTGATGGGTGATTTTGTCACTTTAAATTGTAAATGAAGCACTATGTGGAAATGTTAATCTCTGGAGGAAAAACATTTATTGCATTTGGGCACTCATCAGCAACTTACGGTACCAAGCTTTTGGAATAAAGGTGAGTATGGGACACGGTCCAAGGCAGCACCAATGGTTCACTTAGGGCAGCACTGGGGCAGCCGGGTGCAGATGCCTTGCAGCGTCGGGGGCCCCATTCAAGTCTATGGAGATCGATCTGTCAGAAAAGAGGATGCAGGCATGGACTGGGGGACCAGTCCGGATGAACCAACAGGGGGCTCCACTCTTGCAATACTCAGGGAAATGAGGAAGCCTATGGTCCTCTTCTCCAGGGGCGACAGGTGCAGGAGTGTTTTTATTCTTCTGATTTTCGTCACTGGGAACCTTCTTAATAGACGGGGCTGCAAAAAGAGGCACCCGGCAGTGTCAGAAAGTCCACAGTGGGCTTTATCTCTGGAGGGTAGTGGGACCACACTAGCACCATAGCCTCACTTCATCTCAGGCTAGGAAGCATGGTGCAGTGGTGTTTGACAGTGTCTGGTTTTGTGGTCTGGAGCACGTACAGTCTTCTTTGAGGGTGCCTGCAGGATGCAGGAAAGCAGCTCTGCTGCTCCACAGGAGTTCTTGAGTCGTTATTCAAGGCAGGCCATCCTACCAGGCTTTGGAAGCACAACAGCTGCCGACGAGACATCTTTGGTGCAGTTTCGTTGGGGGAAAGCTGACAGCCCGGCAGAGCTTGTACCTAGTCAGTTGCACTTCCTCGGTCTTCTGCTTTTATGGCTCTTCAGTGTCCTTCTTCATTGTACTACGCCCTCTGTATGACCACTTCCTGGGGGAAATGGGCATAACCCTGAATCAGAGAACTTAAATTTACCACCACCAAGATGGTCATTTCTGAAAAGTCATGTCCAGTTCAAGTGTCTTTTATAGTTAATTTTCTTACCTGTCCAGGTTCCAAAGGACTTTGGGTCAGTTTCCTCTCCTGTGAGAGAAGACAGATTTGCATACCAAGGGCGGTGGGTCTCTTTGAAGCTCTCCAGGAATTCTTATCTGCAGGTCACCCTGCAGGTGAGGGTGCAGAGCACCCTCTTCCTGGGTAGGATTGGTTTATGGCACCTGTAGCGCAAAGGCCCTCAACTTTTGGGGGCTGAGTTCCATCTCTGGTGGCAGCTTGGGAAAAAAACAGTTGGTCAGCACATTAGTAACTGGTCGGTTTTCAGGGGGCACCTCTAAGGTGCCCTCTGGGTGCATGTATCACTTAATACGACACTGTCATCGGTGTGGGTTTATTTTCATACCAAACACCCTTATTTTCAGTGTAGCCATCATGTAGCTGGGGAACTCATTTTCACCAGTGTCTAGCACATGCTTTTAAACTGGCTTCCCTGATCACTTGTACTCTGGCAGTAATGGAACAGACCTGTATGGGAGCATATCTGCTCATCCAGTTAGATCCTCACATGTAGTATAGTGCACCCTGCCTTAGGGTGGTAAGGCCTGCCGTAGGTGTGACTTACTTATACTGCTTGCAGTGTCAGCAGGCAGGGCACACAAGCTGTGTGCCGTGTCCTGTTTTCACTTTTGTCAGTACCAAGACTCGCAGTCTGAAGTGGCAGTTTGCATGAGCTTGGTGAGGGATAGTGAGGGTGGCAAAATTTGTTCTGCCACCCTGGGGACCATTTTTAGTACCTTAAGCCCTAGGGACCAAGGGTATCATTTAGTTTGGACTTACAGGGGGTACTAAAGGTATCGCCAATTGGGGGAACTATTGCACAGTTTAGGAAAAGTGATCTGTCACTTGGGATCTGGTTAGCAGGAACTCTGTCCACTTCCAGTCGAAATCACATCAAATATCAGGCAAAAAGCGAGGGTGACCATGTCAACAAGCATTTGCATAGCCAATATGTCTCGCCTTTGGGACCTTATAAGTGTTTAGCCATGCAATAGTTGCATAACTAAATACTTATAAGGGCCCTAAAGCGAGACCTATTGGCTATGCAAAACGGCCGTGCGGCCGCGAAAGTTAAAGTGATCGGGATCACGATCAAACATCAAAGCGGCCTTACGGCCGCGAAAGTAAAACTAATTACGGTAAAGCGCGGCGCGCTCGCCCGCGCACATGCATTGTAGCTCTAGGCTGGCCTGGTAGCACTTTTTGGAGCCCTCTCAATAAGTCTCGCCAGACCAGCGCATGCGCTGGGTCAGGCGAGACCTAATAAGTCTCGCCAGACCAGCGTATCCGCTGGGTCAGGCGAGACCTAAAAAGGAAGTAATTGGCAATTCAGTGAGCTGTCGGTAGTATCTGGTTTATGTAGTGATAAGAACAGCAATTGTCCCAAGAGTTGACCAGTTGCGATTGAGCCTAAGAACTGTAAAGTCACCCCTCATGCTAATGATGCCCAGATTAGTCACAGGTATGAAAGAGATGGGGCACATCATTCTAGAAATGGCACATTTTGGAATATGAAATCTGGACTCACTCGGTACACTGCAGACTGCGTTGAACAACGCCATCATGATGACCACAGTGACATAGTATCTTCACAGTCACTCAGTACACGGATCGGAGATGATTGATGGAATAAGTCAGGGCGTTTCATGAGTGGCATAAAAGGTAAAAAAGTAAACAACAACCACAGCAGACCTAAATGTCTGTGTAGCGGTGGAGTCAAGTGTAGCGGTGGTATGACTGCGGTGCATTGATTTAGTCACTTAAATTGTAAAATGCTATGTTGCTGGATATGTGCTTTGTCCAACTCTTTCAAAAAATGTACGCTAAATGGAGGATGTGCAAAGGGCGCCGTCACCGTGGGCCTGCTCTGTCCTGTTGGTTAATGCTGGAAACAGACTAGAGTAGAGATGATGCATCCATGCCGCTTCGGAAAGTGTTCTTGTTGCACTACACCATAACTTGGGCATTTTTTTCAACTTGGTTTCTCAATAAATATCCCTTTTGTTTTTGCATCTACAATTACAGGCCAGGCCTTACCCTGTGCTATACTTGGGAAAACAATGCACACTTACCTTACCAATGAATCTACATCTGCCAGGCAGGCAGTGGCGCCACCCAAGATCGATGGACGAAGCATCCATGGAAGGGAGGACCAAGAGGAATGCCGAGATTCAACTCCCCATTTGACCAGGATAACACAGTAACAGTATCAACTTTCATCATCTTTTAAATATTGTTATTCATTTTTTTGTCTACAATCATTACAACAGTGTGTTCTTGTTATTATTATTATCATTAGGTTTGCTCTCTGTTTATAATTCATCCCTACAGATATTTTTACATTTTCTTTTCTATCTGTAAAAGTAAGCCCGGTAACACTGAACACAAACTGCATGTAATCCGGGTCTCCTTGTCATCATCATGCATGCATTTCCTTTTTCTCCCTTAATATATTGATATGGATATGGTAGTCTACAAAGATTCTGTCATTTGTTGTTTGTCCATGAGTACTGTTTTTCTTTCTCAAACCTTTCCCCAAATCCCCCTTCCCAACCATTCAACAATCCCTAACCCTCTTACCCCGTGCTGTGTGATTTATTGAGGTATGACTAAATTAAATGTACACCAATCATTTATCACACGCTTGCTGGGGCGGATGTGGCAAAAGCAACAGTACTTCAATTTCAAGGCAGGGCGGGGATCTTCTTCTGCTTGCCCACCCATGAGCAGTATATTTGTGAGGTAATTTTTTTACCAAAGGAACCTAATACATCAGCATTAATTGATTGGATTAATGGATTTGTTGTTATCCTCCTACACAGCACTAACAGTTACACTTGTGTTCAGTGTACTGTAGGCCTAGTCAAGTGGTTCGACACAACTAGAGTTTATAACTCTGTGTACTACTAGGCTATCCCCACCACCATAAGGTTTTGTTGTATTTTTGCATATTATTGTTTGGTCGTAAGTTCTGTACTGTACTTCATTCTACTACTCCTTGAAGAGTCTCTATCAGGCTAATGGCTGTCTCATTTTCTTTTTTTGCAAATTCTGCTGGCAGTGTCTACTACTACTCCTACCCCCACAACCATGGCATGTTATGAAAGAAAACCATCATCACCATGCAGCCATCGCTGTGCCTAAGTTAAACATCAAGCAAAGGTAAGTGAAGTTTGGGGGAGGCATCATTAATAATGGACATGTTTTCATTAATTCAATTTCACACACACAGTTGCAGAGTGCCTAGAGTAGAAGAGACTGACAGTACTAGTAGGACAAGTCACTCAGTGAGGGGTGCTGCATCTATCTGTTTGTGTCTTACAAAGTCAGCCAATAATTAAAATCAAACACTGGCTGTGGGTGGCCCTGCACCAGCAAGGAAAGAAATGAAAAAAGCAGGTAATAGAAAAAGAGTGAAAAAGTAGTTAAAAAACACACAAAAAGTAGACCAACACAAGTAATATAGAATCAGGAAAATAGAGAGAGAGATAATAAATAAAAAAGATCAAAAAAATGTTTTCAGAAACAAAGGATTGAAAAGATACAGGGAGTATTGAAAAGCAGGCCCCAGAACCATGGCAATAGAGTGAAAAACAAGATGGCCGCGCCCATTGCGACCGCATGGGCAAATTCGTTAGATATTTCCCCCCGAGCACGCAAAAAGCGTCGCGAACGCGTAATACGCGTTCCCGAACAGGAAATACCTATCGCGAACGGGCACGAGCATGCATTGCGCGACCCGGAACAGGAAATAGCATCACAAGCGGGCCGGACAAGTGAAATCAAGATGGCCGTGCCCATTAGCGACCGCATGGGCAAGTTGGCGACACATTTCCAACGCGATCACGCAAAAAACATCGCGAACAGGTGGGGCAAGCACTGCCGCGTCTTCACGATATTTCCGCGTGTTCGTAGAGGTTTTTGACGTTTTTGCAAAGATTTGCATAATGCGATTACGCAAATTCCTCCCACCCCTAATTAAAACCATTAAAACCCAACATATTTGAAGAAGCACAAATGTAAGCTGTTTAAATTCTTTATTTGTTTAATTACATAACAATTAAAATGCACAATCTCAGAATAAAATACATTAATATACACAAGAGAAACATCCTCAGGTATAAATAAATTCCCATAATCTAAGATCAAAATCACCTTCAATCAGGATAAAACCATAAAAACATGTTACAGCAAATAAAACAGTAAAATATGTTCATATCTTTATAACATATGGACCAGGCCTGGGCCAAGTTTTAATTATGCTGGAGTACTCTTAGTAATTTCAGTAATTCCGCAATGCTCTTGTGATGTAAAATTACTGAAAATACGTGATTAGTGAGCTTAAGTAATCAAGAGTAATTTAGGGCAAAAAACCATTCCACAGGAGCACAGGAACAATGAACTAGGCAGGAGCAAGCAGTTGCTTGCTACGGTTGTTCATGTACTGTACCATTTAGTGTTATTTTCTTTGTGCAAAATGGATCCTCAGGCTCATTTTGGATCTAAAGGTGCTTTTTGCTCTGAAAAAATAGAGCTACATGCTGGATTACACTTCTCAGGTAATTATGTATAATTGCGAGCAATTGTGCTGTAATTACAAGTCATTACACTAGAGAGTATCACACCAGTTACACCCATCCCTAATACAGACCCCTATCAATAAATATCACTACTTTCCAACATTAAACTATTAAGCTTCTAGTACATTTTCTAAAACTTACTATAGGTTCATAATCGCTAATGCCTTTATAATCTAAATTCAAAATTGCAGAGCAAATTAAAGGGGAGTTCAATTGCTATCAAAATAAAAGTGCAATACTGTACTGCCCTATGTTCAACTGCCAAAAGACAGGGACAAGGAATTGCTTAAAAATTGATTCATACAGTGTATAAAAAAAGCAAAAAATGGGAAGTGAATTGCTCTGACATATTCACATGGACAAACCGGCAGTAATGGAAACCAAGAGCCTTGGGCAGGGAAGCCCACAAGAAAGTGCACTGTGCTAAGACACAATCTTGCCAGATAAAATCTTAATTGAGGGTTTCCTATGTCGTTTTAATATGGGGTGGGACCTCCAGCTGGAATCGAGGGCCAAAAGGTATATACTGAGTGAAGCTGTAACTTTTTTGTCTTACATTGCCTATCACAGCTAACCCTGGGCGTAGTGGGCATAGTGGGGCTACACGGAGGTCCACGAAGTTGCAAACAAACTCCGTGGAACTCCGCTACGCTACGCCACCTGCCTCCACACCACCATATTATCAATTAAATCTACATTATGTACTATTACATATAAACCACTTACCTGGCATGCGGCGTCCCCAGGTTTCCCTCCTCCTCTTCCTTGCAGGATTGGTAGTCCTTGAGAAAACTGTGCATGCACGAGCGCTGGAGCATGCACATTTTTTGCGAGTGTTTGACACCTGTTGCACATATACAGCAAATAAATGACACATGGGACTCAATAAGGAGACCCACAGCAATTTATAAAAATAACACTTTTCTTTATATAACTTTTGTCACCATGATCATCAAAATGATGTATGTTTTTTTTAAAATAGCCGGTTTGAAGAAAATAAGTTTTTGATACCTTAAATCAGGATTAAAGCACTTTGCAGTGACCTTCAGTTGTAGAGAAATCTTACGCTGCATACGGTCACTTAACAATGTCTTACAGGACCCTTCCTCGGGTTTTAAGGTGAGTATGGGGCAAGGTCGAAGGCAACACCAACAGGTCACCTCAGGAGGCACTGGGGTGTCCTAGTGCAGACGTGTGTTTTTCAGTGATGGGTGATTTTGTCACTTTAAATTGTAAATGAAGCACTATGTGGAAATGTTAATCTCTGGAGGAAAAACATTTATTGCATTTGGGCACTCATCAGCAACTTACGGTACCAAGCTTTTGGAATAAAGGTGAGTATGGGACACGGTCCAAGGCAGCACCAATGGTTCACTTAGGGCAGCACTGGGGCAGCCGGGTGCAGATGCCTTGCAGCGTCGGGGGCCCCATTCAAGTCTATGGAGATCGATCTGTCAGAAAAGAGGATGCAGGCATGGACTGGGGGACCAGTCCGGATGAACCAACAGGGGGCTCCACTCTTGCAATACTCAGGGAAATGAGGAAGCCTATGGTCCTCTTCTCCAGGGGCGACAGGTGCAGGAGTGTTTTTATTCTTCTGATTTTCGTCACTGGGAACCTTCTTAATAGACGGGGCTGCAAAAAGAGGCACCCGGCAGTGTCAGAAAGTCCACAGTGGGCTTTATCTCTGGAGGGTAGTGGGACCACACTAGCACCATAGCCTCACTTCATCTCAGGCTAGGAAGCATGGTGCAGTGGTGTTTGACAGTGTCTGGTTTTGTGGTCTGGAGCACGTACAGTCTTCTTTGAGGGTGCCTGCAGGATGCAGGAAAGCAGCTCTGCTGCTCCACAGGAGTTCTTGAGTCGTTATTCAAGGCAGGCCATCCTACCAGGCTTTGGAAGCACAACAGCTGCCGACGAGACATCTTTGGTGCAGTTTCGTTGGGGGAAAGCTGACAGCCCGGCAGAGCTTGTACCTAGTCAGTTGCACTTCCTCGGTCTTCTGCTTTTATGGCTCTTCAGTGTCCTTCTTCATTGTACTACGCCCTCTGTATGACCACTTCCTGGGGGAAATGGGCATAACCCTGAATCAGAGAACTTAAATTTACCACCACCAAGATGGTCATTTCTGAAAAGTCATGTCCAGTTCAAGTGTCTTTTATAGTTAATTTTCTTACCTGTCCAGGTTCCAAAGGACTTTGGGTCAGTTTCCTCTCCTGTGAGAGAAGACAGATTTGCATACCAAGGGCGGTGGGTCTCTTTGAAGCTCTCCAGGAATTCTTATCTGCAGGTCACCCTGCAGGTGGGGGTGCAGAGCACCCTCTTCCTGGGTAGGATTGGTTTATGGCACCTGTAGCGCAAAGGCCCTCAACTTTTGGGGGCTGAGTTCCATCTCTGGTGGCAGCTTGGGAAAAAAACAGTTGGTCAGCACATTAGTAACTGGTCGGTTTTCAGGGGGCACCTCTAAGGTGCCCTCTGGGTGCATGTATCACTTAATACGACACTGTCATCGGTGTGGGTTTATTTTCATACCAAACACCCTTATTTTCAGTGTAGCCATCATGTAGCTGGGGAACTCATTTTCACCAGTGTCTAGCACATGCTTTTAAACTGGCTTCCCTGATCACTTGTACTCTGGCAGTAATGGAACAGACCTGTATGGGAGCATATCTGCTCATCCAGTTAGATCCTCACATGTAGTATAGTGCACCCTGCCTTAGGGTGGTAAGGCCTGCCGTAGGTGTGACTTACTTATACTGCTTGCAGTGTCAGCAGGCAGGGCACACAAGCTGTGTGCCGTGTCCTGTTTTCACTTTTGTCAGTACCAAGACTCGCAGTCTGAAGTGGCAGTTTGCATGAGCTTGGTGAGGGATAGTGAGGGTGGCAAAATTTGTTCTGCCACCCTGGGGACCATTTTTAGTACCTTAAGCCCTAGGGACCAAGGGTATCATTTAGTTTGGACTTACAGGGGGTACTAAAGGTATCGCCAATTGGGGGAACTATTGCACAGTTTAGGAAAAGTGATCTGTCACTTGGGATCTGGTTAGCAGGAACTCTGTCCACTTCCAGTCGAAATCACATCAAATATCAGGCAAAAAGCGAGGGTGACCATGTCAACAAGCATTTGCATAGCCAATATGTCTCGCCTTTGGGACCTTATAAGTGTTTAGCCATGCAATAGTTGCATAACTAAATACTTATAAGGGCCCTAAAGCGAGACCTATTGGCTATGCAAAACGGCCGTGCGGCCGCGAAAGTTAAAGTGATCGGGATCACGATCAAACATCAAAGCGGCCTTACGGCCGCGAAAGTAAAACTAATTACGGTAAAGCGCGGCGCGCTCGCCCGCGCACATGCATTGTAGCTCTAGGCTGGCCTGGTAGCACTTTTTGGAGCCCTCTCAATAAGTCTCGCCAGACCAGCGCATGCGCTGGGTCAGGCGAGACCTAATAAGTCTCGCCAGACCAGCGTATCCGCTGGGTCAGGCGAGACCTAAAAAGGAAGTAATTGGCAATTCAGTGAGCTGTCGGTAGTATCTGGTTTATGTAGTGATAAGAACAGCAATTGTCCCAAGAGTTGACCAGTTGCGATTGAGCCTAAGAACTGTAAAGTCACCCCTCATGCTAATGATGCCCAGATTAGTCACAGGTATGAAAGAGATGGGGCACATCATTCTAGAAATGGCACATTTTGGAATATGAAATCTGGACTCACTCGGTACACTGCAGACTGCGTTGAACAACGCCATCATGATGACCACAGTGACATAGTATCTTCACAGTCACTCAGTACACGGATCGGAGATGATTGATGGAATAAGTCAGGGCGTTTCATGAGTGGCATAAAAGGTAAAAAAGTAAACAACAACCACAGCAGACCTAAATGTCTGTGTAGCGGTGGAGTCAAGTGTAGCGGTGGTATGACTGCGGTGCATTGATTTAGTCACTTAAATTGTAAAATGCTATGTTGCTGGATATGTGCTTTGTCCAACTCTTTCAAAAAATGTACGCTAAATGGAGGATGTGCAAAGGGTGCCGTCACCGTGGGCCTGCTCTGTCCTGTTGGTTAATGCTGGAAACAGACTAGAGTAGAGATGATGCATCCATGCCGCTTCGGAAAGTGTTCTTGTTGCACTACACCATAACTTGGGCATTTTTTTCAACTTGGTTTCTCAATAAATATCCCTTTTGTTTTTGCATCTACAATTACAGGCCAGGCCTTACCCTGTGCTATACTTGGGAAAACAATGCACACTTACCTTACCAATGAATCTACATCTGCCAGGCAGGCAGTGGCGCCACCCAAGATCGATGGACGAAGCATCCATGGAAGGGAGGACCAAGAGGAATGCCGAGATTCAACTCCCCATTTGACCAGGATAACACAGTAACAGTATCAACTTTCATCATCTTTTAAATATTGTTATTCATTTTTTTGTCTACAATCATTACAACAGTGTGTTCTTGTTATTATTATTATCATTAGGTTTGCTCTCTGTTTATAATTCATCCCTACAGATATTTTTACATTTTCTTTTCTATCTGTAAAAGTAAGCCCGGTAACACTGAACACAAACTGCATGTAATCCGGGTCTCCTTGTCATCATCATGCATGCATTTCCTTTTTCTCCCTTAATATATTGATATGGATATGGTAGTCTACAAAGATTCTGTCATTTGTTGTTTGTCCATGAGTACTGTTTTTCTTTCTCAAACCTTTCCCCAAATCCCCCTTCCCAACCATTCAACAATCCCTAACCCTCTTACCCCGTGCTGTGTGATTTATTGAGGTATGACTAAATTAAATGTACACCAATCATTTATCACACGCTTGCTGGGGCGGATGTGGCAAAAGCAACAGTACTTCAATTTCAAGGCAGGGCGGGGATCTTCTTCTGCTTGCCCACCCATGAGCAGTATATTTGTGAGGTAATTTTTTTACCAAAGGAACCTAATACATCAGCATTAATTGATTGGATTAATGGATTTGTTGTTATCCTCCTACACAGCACTAACAGTTACACTTGTGTTCAGTGTACTGTAGGCCTAGTCAAGTGGTTCGACACAACTAGAGTTTATAACTCTGTGTACTACTAGGCTATCCCCACCACCATAAGGTTTTGTTGTATTTTTGCATATTATTGTTTGGTCGTAAGTTCTGTACTGTACTTCATTCTACTACTCCTTGAAGAGTCTCTATCAGGCTAATGGCTGTCTCATTTTCTTTTTTTGCAAATTCTGCTGGCAGTGTCTACTACTACTCCTACCCCCACAACCATGGCATGTTATGAAAGAAAACCATCATCACCATGCAGCCATCGCTGTGCCTAAGTTAAACATCAAGCAAAGGTAAGTGAAGTTTGGGGGAGGCATCATTAATAATGGACATGTTTTCATTAATTCAATTTCACACACACAGTTGCAGAGTGCCTAGAGTAGAAGAGACTGACAGTACTAGTAGGACAAGTCACTCAGTGAGGGGTGCTGCATCTATCTGTTTGTGTCTTACAAAGTCAGCCAATAATTAAAATCAAACACTGGCTGTGGGTGGCCCTGCACCAGCAAGGAAAGAAATGAAAAAAGCAGGTAATAGAAAAAGAGTGAAAAAGTAGTTAAAAAACACACAAAAAGTAGACCAACACAAGTAATATAGAATCAGGAAAATAGAGAGAGAGATAATAAATAAAAAAGATCAAAAAAATGTTTTCAGAAACAAAGGATTGAAAAGATACAGGGAGTATTGAAAAGCAGGCCCCAGAACCATGGCAATAGAGTGAAAAACAAGATGGCCGCGCCCATTGCGACCGCATGGGCAAATTCGTTAGATATTTCCCCCCGAGCACGCAAAAAGCGTCGCGAACGCGTAATACGCGTTCCCGAACAGGAAATACCTATCGCGAACGGGCACGAGCATGCATTGCGCGACCCGGAACAGGAAATAGCATCACAAGCGGGCCGGACAAGTGAAATCAAGATGGCCGTGCCCATTAGCGACCGCATGGGCAAGTTGGCGACACATTTCCAACGCGATCACGCAAAAAACATCGCGAACAGGTGGGGCAAGCACTGCCGCGTCTTCACGATATTTCCGCGTGTTCGTAGAGGTTTTTGACGTTTTTGCAAAGATTTGCATAATGCGATTACGCAAATTCCTCCCACCCCTAATTAAAACCATTAAAACCCAACATATTTGAAGAAGCACAAATGTAAGCTGTTTAAATTCTTTATTTGTTTAATTACATAACAATTAAAATGCACAATCTCAGAATAAAATACATTAATATACACAAGAGAAACATCCTCAGGTATAAATAAATTCCCATAATCTAAGATCAAAATCACCTTCAATCAGGATAAAACCATAAAAACATGTTACAGCAAATAAAACAGTAAAATATGTTCATATCTTTATAACATATGGACCAGGCCTGGGCCAAGTTTTAATTATGCTGGAGTACTCTTAGTAATTTCAGTAATTCCGCAATGCTCTTGTGATGTAAAATTACTGAAAATACGTGATTAGTGAGCTTAAGTAATCAAGAGTAATTTAGGGCAAAAAACCATTCCACAGGAGCACAGGAACAATGAACTAGGCAGGAGCAAGCAGTTGCTTGCTACGGTTGTTCATGTACTGTACCATTTAGTGTTATTTTCTTTGTGCAAAATGGATCCTCAGGCTCATTTTGGATCTAAAGGTGCTTTTTGCTCTGAAAAAATAGAGCTACATGCTGGATTACACTTCTCAGGTAATTATGTATAATTGCGAGCAATTGTGCTGTAATTACAAGTCATTACACTAGAGAGTATCACACCAGTTACACCCATCCCTAATACAGACCCCTATCAATAAATATCACTACTTTCCAACATTAAACTATTAAGCTTCTAGTACATTTTCTAAAACTTACTATAGGTTCATAATCGCTAATGCCTTTATAATCTAAATTCAAAATTGCAGAGCAAATTAAAGGGGAGTTCAATTGCTATCAAAATAAAAGTGCAATACTGTACTGCCCTATGTTCAACTGCCAAAAGACAGGGACAAGGAATTGCTTAAAAATTGATTCATACAGTGTATAAAAAAAGCAAAAAATGGGAAGTGAATTGCTCTGACATATTCACATGGACAAACCGGCAGTAATGGAAACCAAGAGCCTTGGGCAGGGAAGCCCACAAGAAAGTGCACTGTGCTAAGACACAATCTTGCCAGATAAAATCTTAATTGAGGGTTTCCTATGTCGTTTTAATATGGGGTGGGACCTCCAGCTGGAATCGAGGGCCAAAAGGTATATACTGAGTGAAGCTGTAACTTTTTTGTCTTACATTGCCTATCACAGCTAACCCTGGGCGTAGTGGGCATAGTGGGGCTACACGGAGGTCCACGAAGTTGCAAACAAACTCCGTGGAACTCCGCTACGCTACGCCACCTGCCTCCACACCACCATATTATCAATTAAATCTACATTATGTACTATTACATATAAACCACTTACCTGGCATGCGGCGTCCCCAGGTTTCCCTCCTCCTCTTCCTTGCAGGATTGGTAGTCCTTGAGAAAACTGTGCATGCACGAGCGCTGGAGCATGCACATTTTTTGCGAGTGTTTGACACCTGTTGCACATATACAGCAAATAAATGACACATGGGACTCAATAAGGAGACCCACAGCAATTTATAAAAATAACACTTTTCTTTATATAACTTTTGTCACCATGATCATCAAAATGATGTATGTTTTTTTTAAAATAGCCGGTTTGAAGAAAATAAGTTTTTGATACCTTAAATCAGGATTAAAGCACTTTGCAGTGACCTTCAGTTGTAGAGAAATCTTACGCTGCATACGGTCACTTAACAATGTCTTACAGGACCCTTCCTCGGGTTTTAAGGTGAGTATGGGGCAAGGTCGAAGGCAACACCAACAGGTCACCTCAGGAGGCACTGGGGTGTCCTAGTGCAGACGTGTGTTTTTCAGTGATGGGTGATTTTGTCACTTTAAATTGTAAATGAAGCACTATGTGGAAATGTTAATCTCTGGAGGAAAAACATTTATTGCATTTGGGCACTCATCAGCAACTTACGGTACCAAGCTTTTGGAATAAAGGTGAGTATGGGACACGGTCCAAGGCAGCACCAATGGTTCACTTAGGGCAGCACTGGGGCAGCCGGGTGCAGATGCCTTGCAGCGTCGGGGGCCCCATTCAAGTCTATGGAGATCGATCTGTCAGAAAAGAGGATGCAGGCATGGACTGGGGGACCAGTCCGGATGAACCAACAGGGGGCTCCACTCTTGCAATACTCAGGGAAATGAGGAAGCCTATGGTCCTCTTCTCCAGGGGCGACAGGTGCAGGAGTGTTTTTATTCTTCTGATTTTCGTCACTGGGAACCTTCTTAATAGACGGGGCTGCAAAAAGAGGCACCCGGCAGTGTCAGAAAGTCCACAGTGGGCTTTATCTCTGGAGGGTAGTGGGACCACACTAGCACCATAGCCTCACTTCATCTCAGGCTAGGAAGCATGGTGCAGTGGTGTTTGACAGTGTCTGGTTTTGTGGTCTGGAGCACGTACAGTCTTCTTTGAGGGTGCCTGCAGGATGCAGGAAAGCAGCTCTGCTGCTCCACAGGAGTTCTTGAGTCGTTATTCAAGGCAGGCCATCCTACCAGGCTTTGGAAGCACAACAGCTGCCGACGAGACATCTTTGGTGCAGTTTCGTTGGGGGAAAGCTGACAGCCCGGCAGAGCTTGTACCTAGTCAGTTGCACTTCCTCGGTCTTCTGCTTTTATGGCTCTTCAGTGTCCTTCTTCATTGTACTACGCCCTCTGTATGACCACTTCCTGGGGGAAATGGGCATAACCCTGTCTCAGAGAACTTAAATTTACCACCACCAAGATGGTCATTTCTGAAAAGTCATGTCCAGTTCAAGTGTCTTGTATAGTTAATTTTCTTACCTGTCCAGGTTCCAAAGGACTTTGGGTCAGTTTCCTCTCCTGTGAGAGAAGACAGATTTGCATACCAAGGGCGGTGGGTCTCTTTGAAGCTCTCCAGGAATTCTTATCTGCAGGTCACCCTGCAGGTGGGGGTGCAGAGCACCCTCTTCCTGGGTAGGATTGGTTTATGGCACCTGTAGCGCAAAGGCCCTCAACTTTTGGGGGCTGAGTTCCATCTCTGGTGGCAGCTTGGGAAAAAAACAGTTGGTCAGCACATTAGTAACTGGTCGGTTTTCAGGGGGCACCTCTAAGGTGCCCTCTGGGTGCATGTATCACTTAATACGACACTGTCATCGGTGTGGGTTTATTTTCATACCAAACACCCTTATTTTCAGTGTAGCCATCATGTAGCTGGGGAACTCATTTTCACCAGTGTCTAGCACATGCTTTTAAACTGGCTTCCCTGATCACTTGTACTCTGGCAGTAATGGAACAGACCTGTATGGGAGCATATCTGCTCATCCAGTTAGATCCTCACATGTAGTATAGTGCACCCTGCCTTAGGGCGGTAAGGCCTGCCGTAGGTGTGACTTACTTATACTGCTTGCAGTGTCAGCAGGCAGGGCACACAAGCTGTGTGCCGTGTCCTGTTTTCACTTTTGTCAGTACCAAGACTCGCAGTCTGAAGTGGCAGTTTGCATGAGCTTGGTGAGGGATAGTGAGGGTGGCAAAATTTGTTCTGCCACCCTGGGGACCATTTTTAGTACCTTAAGCCCTAGGGACCAAGGGTATCATTTAGTTTGGACTTACAGGGGGTACTAAAGGTATCGCCAATTGGGGGAACTATTGCACAGTTTAGGAAAAGTGATCTGTCACTTGGGATCTGGTTAGCAGGAACTCTGTCCACTTCCAGTCGAAATCACATCAAATATCAGGCAAAAAGCGAGGGTGACCATGTCAACAAGCATTTGCATAGCCAATATGTCTCGCCTTTGGGACCTTATAAGTGTTTAGCCATGCAATAGTTGCATAACTAAATACTTATAAGGGCCCTAAAGCGAGACCTATTGGCTATGCAAAACGGCCGTGCGGCCGCGAAAGTTAAAGTGATCGGGATCACGATCAAACATCAAAGCGGCCTTACGGCCGCGAAAGTAAAACTAATTACGGTAAAGCACGGCGCGCTCGCCCGCGCACATGCATTGTAGCTCTAGGCTGGCCTGGTAGCACTTTTTGGAGCCCTCTCAATAAGTCTCGCCAGACCAGCGCATGCGCTGGGTCAGGCGAGACCTAATAAGTCTCGCCAGACCAGCGTATCCGCTGGGTCAGGCGAGACCTAAAAAGGAAGTAATTGGCAATTCAGTGAGCTGTCGGTAGTATCTGGTTTATGTAGTGATAAGAACAGCAATTGTCCCAAGAGTTGACCAGTTGCGATTGAGCCTAAGAACTGTAAAGTCACCCCTCATGCTAATGATGCCCAGATTAGTCACAGGTATGAAAGAGATGGGGCACATCATTCTAGAAATGGCACTTGTATGTAGGTGGAAGACATGGCATGCATGGTTTGAAAATTCGGGAGGGTCATCATGACGTTCTCACATGCACGCAACAATACATATGCAAACACAAAGATAGCAAGGTAATCAGAAAATAATTGATTAAATATTTAATTAATTATTTATTTAAAAAAATATGAATTTCACTATAGCTAAATCGTGTGGTAATCATATAAATCGTGTGGTAATCAAAATAAGGCATACAAACATGCTATTTATTGTGCACCTTTACATTTCTTAAAAGTGGTATCATGTCACTAGAAAATAAAATATTTTGTTACGATTTCTTTCTCAGAAGTCTTATTCTTACTTAACGTTTCATTTTTACAGTATAATTTTTACTCTGAATTATTTTTAGTTAGTTTAAATAATGTTTTGAAATCTATTAAATAATGTTAAAGAAAGACAACAAAGAAAATATGTATCTCTAATAACTGGAAGACTTTTTTTCTATAAAGTTTAATAGTATTGAGATTAAAACATGTTCACACAGAAAGAAAATACATTTACTTCTAAATAAAGTTAAACAAACTAGGAGTGCAGCAGAAAGAATGAGGATGTCCTGTCTATTCGATTAATTCAGATAGGCTGCTACTCTGTCGGAGGGACATTTTCAGGAGAAGGGAGGCATTTGACTTGTTTTATGGCACTAAACGGCGAAAAGCTATCAGCAGTTTGAAGACGTGCTCGCTTTCATCCGTAAAAGCATTGTTGACTTTGTGCGCAGTAGTCTTCAGCATTAGAATCTGAGCTAGAAGTCCTGGGCTGAACGAGGCGATGAGGCAAACTGTGAGAAAATGAACATATTATATCGCCTTTGGGATATACCAAAAAAAACCGGTTTTCCTAAGTACTTTTGATTTTTGTTGCATGTGACATCCAGCAGGGTTCCACATTATGGATGAATTCTCCATCAGTTGGTGACAATATCCCGGATGATGGCACGGGTGGGTTAATGTTTACAAAAGCTGCTTCTGAGGACTAATGGGTCTCTTCCCTGCTATCACAATACTGCCAATAATGCTCTGAGGGGTCCGGCCCCCCTCTTATGGCAGAATTGAAGGCAGCAAGAACATTTGAAACACCTTATTTTTGTCAAACAAAGACGCATAGGAGAAAAATAAATAGAGAAAAGTATATAGTGTGCATGAAATGAATGGCTGGCAAAACTGAAGGTAAGAAGAGAAGATTCGACCTAAAACGATCTCATTTCTGTATACGAAAATGTCAAGCACTCCAAAACGGAAAAGATGTTTGAAGGCGTTGTCTGTCAGACATTGACTCTTTAGAAGAACGAGAATGTCGCTTTGTAAGTAGATAAACCCATCTCATATCAAACTCTATCGTATATAGTGAAGAGCGTGTCACGTTTCAATTTGGAAACAATTCCCAGTATATCCTATTTCAGCCTAATTTTCTTTCCGTTCGTTCTATGATAATTAAAGGCCCTATATCAGCAGTCCTCTTACGTGGTGTACTTTGGAGGACGTTATGTCTCCAGATGGCCTCTGAAATTGCTTTCAAGCAGAGATGATATATACATGGTTTTCTTTCAGCAGGTAGAAATGTGATGTCCCTTGTTTTCATGATCAAAGTGTGCAGGAGATATGTCCAGATGTAAATCATTCCTCTATGTGTATAATCTCAGTTAAAGAGCTGCTCTTGTGATGCCCTGATTTTGCATATGTGCAAGGTAGACACATGTGGAGCTGCTTGATAATTGGACACGTTGTTACACCTATAAAGAGCTACACAGTAAAACTAAAGGTACTACACACTCAAAGTATAAAAGCCACCCTAAAGGCGCGCCTAAATCAGGCTAGGATCACGAAAACGTCAAAGCGGCCGTGAATGTGAAAGTAATTGCGGTAAAGCGCAGCGCGCGCGCCCGCGCACATGCACTGTAGCTCTAGGCTGGCCTGGTAGCACTTTTTAGAGCCCTCCCAATAAGTCTCGCGGTGAGACCTAAAAAGGGAACTTTCCTATAATCCTCAATACCGCACAGACTGGTTTTGGATTGACAGATGCTAATGGCAGCCCTATGGGACTAAGAGCAACTGCCACAAGAAGATATTCTCAAACCTCTGTGGGGTAGCAGGGTTGGTGTAGCCTCACACTCCTGAGCCATATGTTCCAATTGACACACATTTACTAATATATATATTTTTCATTTCTTTTATGGTTTTTGGTTGTGGGAAGGAAGAGAAAGTAAATATAGTACATGCACCTTATCTAAAGCAAGTTGCCCCACGGTAGCTTGCATCAAAGGGAATCCCTAAATAATTGAAATAGTTGACATTTGCCAGAGGGTAATCTCCAATTCGGTACTGCATAGATTTTACATTCTTTGGGCCACTAATCATTATAAAATATTTGCTTAAATTAACTTTTAGGTCCAGCTCCAGCATTAAGGAAGTAAAAAGATCTACAGAAGTTGCAATTTATTTGCAGCTCTCAATAGGAAAATGCATCATCTACATACATAAGTATGGGAACTTGATGTCTACCAACCTGAGGCAGCTCTTTCCCTCAGGTGGATAAATGTTTGTCTACTGCATTTATATATAAAAGGAATAGGAAAGAAGCTAGTACACATCAAAGTCTTACTCCACAGGAAGATTTATTCCTAGTAGAACATTCACACATCAGACCATAATGGACTTTAGCTACAGTGCCAGCATGGATATGCCTAAGAATTGTAATTAAATCAGTCTCTCGCCATGGATGCCAAAATGTCCCACAGCTTCAGCCATCATACTGTGTTGCAAGCACAGGAGAGGTCCATAAAAGCCATATAAATGGCACCTCTCCTGGATTTGACATATTTCCCTGTAATAAGTGTTAGATTTAGACCCTGATTAACTGTACCTATGTCTTGGCAGAATCCATACTGAATTTCAGATAGAATATTGCTATTTCCTGCACAGGTCTCTAACCTACTAAAAATGACTCTGCCTGTGACTTTTGTAATTGAATCCAATAAGGAGATTGACCTATAACATTTAGGTTTCATTTTCTTCCCTTTTTTTATAGATTGGAACCATAATGGACTCCTTCCAAGATACCCTGTAAGACATTTGTAATGAAAAGGACCCGAGATCTAAATTTACTTGAAAACATCTATGGGCACCCTATCAGGCGCTGGTGCTTTCCAGAAATGTCTATTTATAAGGGTTAGTCTGACTTCAGCCACTGCAACAGGGTTAGAATGAAATTAGTTCTCTCTATATATTATGGGCTCCTCATGGGTACCCAGCAATGTCCATCATCAAAAATACTTGAAAAGGGGGGGTGTGGCTAGCAGCCAGCCATGATGGCCACATCCTAACTGGGCTCCAGATATCCACATTTATAATCCATCTACCACTGCGATAATTATGGTCGGGAGGTCCTGATAATGCCATGACTGTCTGGAAGGAGTTTTAAGACCCGACAAGGAATTGCCTTTGCTGCAACAGTCTGAAATGGCCAAGACAACGAGGGACATTCTCGTCCGGTGAAACCGTTGCGTCATCCCGATGCCGAGCAGGAGCAAAGCTGTACTGGTGAAGAACTGAGTCTGCAGATCGGGAAGTAAAGAGGCACTGGACCTGCTGCCGAGCCTGAGACTGATGGTCAAGTCCTGAAGTTACACGGCCCCTGGATCAAGTCGCGGAGAAAAGATCGGGGTCAGAGGTGATTGACAGTGAGGCTGTGGCATACGAAGAGGTGAGAGCTTTGGCTGTCTGGCCTTGAGCAGCGATCTGGCATGCTACAGCAGAGATCGGAGGCCGCGGAGAGGTAGAGAGACTGGTGGGGAAGCACTTGTCCTGCATTGTGGGCCAGGAGGGCTTTTGACGCAGCGAAGGTGAAGAGCAAATTCCAATCTGGGCTGCGTTTGCTGTTGCTGCCACAGAACATCGATTGTTGCATGCGGCAGCAGGGAATTCACACATGTATCTTGAGCAAGACATGCCAGAAGCCCACACCATCCCACACCATCCCACAATAGGGAAACTCAAAATCACAAGGAGAGCCATAAACCAGTCAAACAACAGATGTACTGATATGAAGGGTGTAACAGAGAACCACGTAACCCCAACAACCACCAGGCCGATATGCAAAGGTACTGCGAGCGTGGGGTGATTCAATTCAATCAGCAAAAAAAATGTCAAGCCACAAAGGATTCAAACGAACGCACCAAACTAAGCTTGACAAATTCACACACCCCAAGATCGATACCCTGGCAGAAGGGGGCGATAACCAACGGCAAAAAAAAAAAATGACAGAGGAAGGAGCCCTTACCTTACAAGACATAATGGCAGTAATCCAAAGGAGTGTGCTTTGTGCTTGAAAGCAAAATAGGCACGGTCACGTCAGAGGTAACGCTAATGTATGCAGACCTTCTTAATTTGAAGGAAAGAGTAAGAGCCCCAGAAAACTCCATTACCATGCTCCAATCAACTACTAAATCACTCGAGACAACGGTTCTAAAGCACCAAATGATGACGGCAACCCTGGAGGAGAGGTTGGAAGACTTTGAAGGGCACGCACGTAGAAACAATGTTCGCATTTTAGGTGTGACAGAATGGACCAAGGGGCCATCCATAGACTTATTTATTACACAACACCGACAGCCTCACACTCTCTCTAAGTACTTCTCGGTAGAAAGTGCCCACCGAGTACCAGGACGCCAGCCATGACCTTTTTCTGGCGAGGATCTTCAATTTCAGGGATAGAGATGTAATATTGCAGACTACCCACGCTGCCCCTCCACTAAGATGCGACAATTCCACAATTGTCTTCTTTCCCGTGCTTCACAGCTTAAGTTCAGATGAAATGGCGTTCTTTTCTTGAAGTCAAAAAAGCAATCCGAGTAATGACGGAAGAGAAATTGTGGTTTTTCAACTACCCTGAGGAAGCCTTGGAGTGGCTGGACGGATGGAGGACATCTGGGAACAAACGATCCAATCCATACTGACAGAAAAGCGATAAGGAGTGGGGACAATCAGGACGTCCACAGAATAAGGTTACGACAGCGGACGATGATAGATTCAGCACCGTTCAGCCGCTGTAGAAGACACAGCTGCATTGGAGTTAAATTGACGCACTATGGGCTAAAACTTTGGTACAAGGTGTGAATAGACACTCCAGATGGAAGAAGGACACTTGAGATCTGCAGAGTCTAGTGGCTCCGTTAGGTCCGCTATTAACAAAAGACAATATTTCCTTTTCGACCTATCTCGCAGCCCTCTCACTGTTCAGTGTTAACTTGGTAACAAGTTGCTGAGAGGGTCAAAGAACCTGAGGGACCTCAATGGCATTGCTGTAACGTGGTACATTTACTGCATGGTTTGGGGATAGGGGTGTGGCGGGTAGCTGACCGGTGGAGACACGCTCCCCAACACTAAGGTATAAGGTATGGAATACACAGGCAGCCTGTAGAGTTGGGACGTGGGCAGTTCTAACTCCACAATGCAGGGAAGTGGGGAGGGGGTGGAGCAAACTAGTTTTACCTGTTGGTTTAACAGAGTTTATAGGCAGATGATGTGGGTGGTAAAATCAAGGTGCATATTACAAGCAATTGAAGGTTACAGAACAGGACGTCTCCCGCAAGGCCTCAAATGGTAAATATTTAATGGCCTCCTCCTCAGATGCTCTTGGATACATTTCAGTGGGTCGACCCAGGTCAACTTTCCAACTTAGCAGATACAGGAAAACATGAACAGAGATAAACCCTCCGGTAATTTCAAACTCCTCTCATGGAATGTCAATGGCCTAAGTGAAGAAATTAAAAAAGGGGTGCCATTGCAATACCTGAAACTTCACACACCTGACATAGTATCACTGCAAAAATCACATATACAGGGGACTTCTTACTGTGCCCTCAATAGGTGGGTAGGTGGGATTATAAACTAGCAGCCCATGCGGCTACACCAGGAGTTCTAGAGGGGTGGGTATCCAACTGCGCAAGTCCTTCCCATTCACGATACGAAAAGTCACACATGATTCATAGGGGCATTTTTTAACACTGACGTGGCACTGGAAAGGCCGGATTTTAAAACATTGTGTCTCTTAATCTTCCTCAAAGACTATATACCCTCACACTTGCTGATCTAGGTGCACACATTATCAGCCTGCCGCTGGTGGAAATACTCATCGGAGTTGATTGCAACGCGGCTATGAATGCAGATATGGACTGCTGTCTGGCCAGGCAGTGTGATACTTCTGGAAAGGGCTTAGCAGAGTTTTTGTCAGCTATGGGCCTCGTTGATATATGGTGGGAACTCAATCCATCAGCCCGCAATGATACCTTCCAATCTGGGGCCCATGGAAGTTTATCTTGCATTTACTATATGTTTGCAGTGGCAGAACAGCTCTCATTGTTCGGGGAGATGCTTCACCTTCCAAGAGGTATCTCCAACCACTCTCCACTTAGTGCAACCAATGGGAGCACACCCATACTCAATGACAACCGGATGTCAATTAACCTCTGGTTGCTTCAAGTACCAGCTATGAGAGACAGCCTAATGACAGCACCGAAAAATGACTTCGAAGAAAATAAGGGGTTGGTAGACTCAGCCCAAACTCTATGGGAAGCCTATAACACAGTGATCAGGGACCAAGGAATCTCCTCAATATTCGGCCAGAAAAAAGAGAGACAGAAACAGTTGACAGCGATAGAGGAGGAAACTCGGAAGCTAGAATCTGAGTTGTCACAGTCAGACACCCCAGATAAGTAGCACAGACTACAAATTAAACAAAGAGAATATAGAGATATTGCCGAGGAGGCAGCAAGAGTATAGAACTGAGCGACCGTGCATCGAATTTATGAGGTGGGAGACAAAGTGGGCAAGTTGTTGCCATGGCTAAATAGAAAGAAAAAGCTTCCAAATGAGCGTTTGAGATCACCCCAGATACAGGTACAGCACTGAGAGTGAGGCAAGGAATAGCAAATGCTTTCGCGCCATATTATGAGCAACTGTACACGCCATAAAGACTAACTTCCCAAGCTGGCACCCAGGAACTTTTGACTACCCTAGGGCTGCCGTCCCGTGAGGTGGCAGACAGGGGAGTCTAGTATTAGAATTGACCAAAAGTGAAGTAGTGCAAGCAATTGGGGCTTTGAAGTCCGGTAAAACACTGGGCCCAAATGGCCTACTGATCGATATATACAAAATAAACGCATCAATGACCGCCCCACATCTCTTGTGAATGTATCAGGAAAGTGTAAAAGTTGGGACTTTGCCCTAAAACCAGCGGTTTGCTAAAATTGTACTGATAAACAAAATGGGTAAACGGCCCAAAAGCTGTGCATCAAACAGAACAATATCTGTGCTGAATGCAGAAGTTAAGATCTTAGCGAAACCCCTGGCAACACACTTGGTCCCACTGCTACATAAGTTAGTTCACCCTGACCAGTCAGTATTCATGCCAGGCAGAAACACTGCACTCAACTTCTGACATCTTTATGGGGTATTGGGAAGAGCGAACATCAGGGAAGAGGCAATCGTAATGTCTCTGGAAGCTAAAATGGCGTTTGAAATGATGGGATGGCCTTTTTTATTCCCTGTTTTAGAGAGATTTGGATTTGGGGAAATCTCTTTAGCTTGGATTAGTCTTCTATATTCAGAGCCCCTGGCACAAGTTACTGGCAATGGTGGTAGATCAAAAGTTTTAAAAATGCAAAGGGGGACAAGGCAGGGATGTCCTCTTTCCCCAATGATATTCGCTCTGTTAGTGGTTGGTTGGTGGTTGGTGGTGTGGATAAAGGGTGACACGCTTATCAGGGAACTTAAATGAATGGGAGATTGGCAGGACAGAATCTCACTCTATGCAGATGACATTCTCCTCTACTTGGCCAGCCCCTACTCCTCTCTACATAGGGTGCTGCATATATTCAATTTATACAAGAAGTACTCAGGGTACACCATAAACTGGGACAAATCATTGCTATACGTCCTTTGGGGATCATGCCCTAGGCTTCCCAGAGCTTGTACAGTACAAGTGTCTACAGTTGGGTTTCGATACCTAGGAATTTATGTTATCAAGGACCTGGCGGTCTTCTATGATCGTAATCTAGACCCTCCTTTGCGTCGATAATGGGAGGATGTGCAGCACTGGAGGACTCTGCCCCTGTTGCTGTTGGGTAAAGCCTCCCTATATAAAATGATGGTGCTGCCCGGCTTTGTCTGTAGTTTACAAAATACACCATACTTGGTTCCCCAAAGTACTTTCGCACTGCCGAAGTGGTGGTGCGGACGCTTCTTTGGGATAGTGGAACTCCGAGAATAGCGCTAAATAATCTAACCAGGGGCTGGTACGATGGAGGGATCGCCCTCCCGGTGCTTCAATACTCTTACTGGGCTGCACAACTCACAGTAAACAAATGGGTATATCTAAAACAGACCAAACCAACGTACAGAATTTACAGACACAACATGGGGCCACGGCGTTACCCAAGGGCTTTTAGGTGAGACACAGAAGTCACCAATATACACCCCAACATCGACAACGATTAAAATATGGCAGCTTTAGCGACATTGGGTAAGAAGGATAAGATTACAACGGCCACCCAGTTGTGGGACTCAGTATGCCTGGGACTCCTAATACACCAACCTGGCTTCGATAAATTGGACCACTTTGGGCTCTCAAAGGTGGCAGATTAATGGGCAGGAGGGAAGGTTAGGCCCTTTATAGACCTCAAGTTATCCCCAAGGGAAACCTTCCGCTACCTCCAGTTACAGCATGCTCTACTGCAAGCCATTCCAGTCGGAACAGCTCTCCCAGATTCCTCACCTTTGAAAGATAAGCTCTTGGATGATTACATGAAGGACAGGGCAATATCATTAACCTACCGGAAATTATTGAATAACTCTCCTGATACCTATGCCTTGGAGAAAGTCTGTGCTAAATGGGTGGAGAATTTGGGAAATCTTATTGATGAGGAGGGGTAGGAAGCGATTCCACCCCCAGAGAGGTAGCTGTATGCTCCCAATTTAGATTGGTCCAATTAAAAATCTTACACAGGATATACTACACCACCACAACACTGATTAAAATGGGTGGAATTGATGCCCCGCAATGTCCCAGGAACTGTGGCCAGATAGGTACGTTTTTACACTTATGGTGGGACTGCCCAATGATACGAGAATATTGGAATAAAATAATTATGTGCATGCTTGCTTAATGCGGTAGAAGGGTGAAGTCATCACCTGAGTAGTGCTTATTAGACATTTGGGAGAAAACAGACCTAACGGGGGGAGAAAGAACCTGGGTCACACTAGGTTTTATGGTTGCTGATCGCAATATCGCAAGGAAGTGGAAGGCGGATTCTGGGCTTGCATATAGAGATTGGAAAACTGACATGGACTGGTGTATGCAAGCGGTAAGGATGGTCTATGAAGGTAGAGGCTGCGTGCATAAATGGACAAAAATCTGGGGGAGATGGAACAAAAGTAGAGAGATGCTATTGATGGAGCGGGTAGTTCCAAATTTTGTATACCCTCCCTTATTCTGCATGCCTATACTAATTAGAATAATCTATTAATTATAATATTATTAATGTGTTTGCATGATATCTAATCAACATTACTAATGTATGAAATACACGTGGGATTTGCTATTTGCATGGCTAAATAATTTTGTAATTAAAAATATGTACGGATATTAACAGTAGAAAATAGAATATTGCATGATATATGTTGTTTTTGTGATGTTTTCGTAATGTCGCACCAGATGACATCAAATTGGTGAATATGAATGCTTTGAATGTCGCTATACGCTAGATAATTACAAACACATAGAGGGATTAGTAAGGGGTTAACATTTTATTCATTATTTCTATGTATTATTTACTTTTTGTGTTTGTTTCGCTTAAATTGTCCTTTCGGCCTAAATACAAAATGGCCGCCAACGTAACACGACGTGATGGCCACCATTCCACGAGGTTTCAGGTGAAGTGCGACTGCGCTACAATTTGTTCCTTTGGCCTCGTCATGCTTGTCATACTGTGCTCAAGCAAGGTCACGGTGGGAAGCTGGCCAAGTTCCCTAACAAAGGACAGTTACAAGAAACCGGAACAATCTAAAACGATGACCTAACCTCTTGAACTGTGCGAAACCCCACCGGACGATCCCAACCGACCAATGGGAGAAGCCCAAACCCTGAAAAATGCTACATCTTGACTTTACTTTTATTATAAAAATGAGGGTAGAATAGAGAGTTTTCGAGACCGCCACTTTTTCCATTGCTGACGGAGATGACGGTGACGCTACGCAACGCTACGCGACGCTACTATATAGAGTGACTGCTGTGTTCCTGAATCTTTGACAGACTGAATGCTGCCCATTTCCCTGATGAACTGAGAACTTTATAAAAATGTATGGGCACTGATAGATGCTTGAATGTCTCTGGTCCTTGTCCATTTTTGGGACTGTAGCGTTCTGCATGAAGAACTTTTGAATTCTGACTGATTGACAGCTAAATTGATGACTTAGAGCACGCCCGATAGCCATTTTAGGTAAATATGGTGTTCTGTGTTTTACATAAAAATGTAATAAACTTACTAGATGTAAACTAAACTCTTTGCGAAAAATAGATAAAACAAATATTGATTAACAAACAGATGTATTTGTGGTTTATTAAAGGAGGGAAGATACAATCATAAATGTGTTTTAGCTGGTTCTAAATCACCAATTACTAATCCAACTAAATGATTCATTGATCACGTGAGAGGAGTATCTTAATGTTTAGGATTGAGATCTGTAGGTGTAAGGATATTATTAGTGTATAGATGTGTAAAAAAAAATTTCTCTCTATAGGTTATAAGGTATTCCTTTCATGTCAGCGCATGAAACACTCATCTCTCCTGTAAGTGCAGACCAGTGTGAACTGATGTGTGAATGTTAGTGTTATGGGCCCCACCAATGACTGCATGAGTGAAAGTGTTAGAGTGATATTTGGTCTGTGACCAAGGGAGGATATTTGGTACGGGTTTCGGCTTGTTCCCCGATACCTAAGTTTCCGCGCTGCAACAGTTATTCTGGTAGCAAGATGATGGTTCTTATTGTTTTGGTTTGGTGATTATTGCTTGTAAATTGCTTATTGATTATTGATTAGTATTGGTTTATGTATTAACACTCTATGTTGAGTCGCGTCAGGTTCTATGTTGTTTGCACGGCTTCTGGGATGTAGGAAGTCGGAAGTTTGTAATGGTTCCGTAGTAGAGCAGAGGTAAGCGCTGCTCTCGGGAAAGACGGAATTGTTGTTGCCCTGTAGGTACACAGGGGAAACTTGTAACAATTGAAGTTGCACAACGCATTGTCTGGGTTCGATTCGGCGACATCGGCGTGTGTTGCCATTAGAAATATCTCCTATATGGTAGCGAAGGTCACCTGTGAAATTTTGGTCTTAGGTTCCTGGAGTCCAGAAGGAGCTCTGATAACGCTTATCACTGGAAAGGTAATAGGTGTTCCCTAAGCTTGTTAGAAGGATAAAGTAGAGGGAAGTGCTACTTTGTTAACGAGTGTCATGATTCTGGAGTAGGACAGACTGTTCGCTGTTCTCGGGAAAGACAGAATTCTGTGTGAATTAACTACATTTTCTGTGTGAAAGTGCGTGAATGAAAAAGGCATTTGGGTTAATTGCGAAACTCTGGTTTTATTTCTCAGGAGCATTGGGTCTCCAACTAGGTGTCTCAATTCTGGAGAAACAGTTAGCTAATGCTTGGTAAGGTAGAGGGATGTGCTACTTTATCAACAGAAGTAACGATTCCGTAGAAGGGCAGAGGTAAGCGCTGCTCTCGGGAAAGACGGAATTCTTGTGAAAAAGGTCTTTAACTATTCTTTGGTTAGCGAAGCAGACAATGGTGGCATTTTTATGTAGTTACTAACAGATTTGTAAATTTTAAGAACGTAAAAAGCTTACCGAGAAGATTTTTGTAAAGGAGGGGTCAGCAGGAGCAGGAGCTGCAACAGCGAGAAAAGCTGACGTCAGAATCCGCGCTGGCATTGGCTAGTCAGTGAGAAACAAAGACGCCCTTGAGTGATGCACTAGTGTATGCCGCGCTAGTAGTGGAGAATTACAAGGTGACATAGACGTTGCTGATTGGTGCGTAAGTGTGAGACACGCTGGGATTGGAGAGTTGCAGAAGTGACATAGACGCTCCGGATTGGTGCGTTAGTGTGAGTCGCGCTACGATTGGTTAGAACAACAAAATAGTCGAAAGAGAAAAACTAGCGATACACGAAAGACAAAATGATGTATTACGATCCACCAGAAAAGGAGAAAAAGTCATGGTTTGGGAAGATTAAGAAATTGTTTAAAAAAGACAAACCGATTGTGACTAGGGAAGGACAGTTACTTCCCCCACCGAAAACTCCTGCATCCTTTATGGTTGCAAAATACGGATATCATACTTGTATTTGGTTAGACAATTGGGTGAAATACACAAAGAATGACAGAGTTTTGGCATTTCCAGAGCATGGTTCGTTTAATTTAGCGGTTTTGAGAAATTTGAGAGAGAAAATGATAAATCGAGAACCAAGACCTAGACCAACACAGTTTGAAGCACTGACAGAATGGGAAGATGAGATGCATGACAGAAAAAGACAGAGGAGTGGTGGAAGATATAGATACATTTTAGGTAGATATGGGCATGACAATCATGATGATAGAATGAGGAGGTGACGGAATGCAAGCATGACTGAAGGTTTATTTCCTGTAAGAAATGCTGAAGAAGTTGGAGGTAGAAAATGTACGGAAAAGAGACATAATATAGAATCAGGAGGGTATGGAGTGCATGAATCGGAAGATGATGTTCTTGATGACATGTTTTATAAAAATTCACCCCCGTATCAACCAGAATCTGAAATGTTGACACCAAGTTCCCCAATGAGAGAAACTTTGCGAATCATTAAAACTGAACCTTTATCCCAAGAATTAGGGATAAATAATTCCTTCAGAGAAATAGAGAAAAAGTCAGATGATAAAGTGAGTGGTGAAAATTCAGCAGAATTAGCAAAAACAACTTTGGAATTAACTGAATAGATAAGAGAATTGACTAAAAATTTAGAAGCTGTGACTGTTCCAGTGACTATAGGCCCTGTTATGCCTATTTTTGATAAACAGAAAGATAGTGAACACTGTTTAACTGTTCCTTATAACAGTAATAAACAGACTGAGGGGCCAAAGCAAAGCATAGATGAGAATCCATGGAGACAAACAATGAGTACGATCGAGCCAAATGCTACAAAAAACCTGATATTAAGTCCAAATATAGCAGAAAGACATACAAGGATAATGGAATCAGTATTAGAGACCCAAAAAGACTTAGAACAAAGTAATGATGAAAAACCAGTGGGTCCTACTTCAGAAGAATTGAGCGAATGGTTGAGAAGATTGCAGAGAAAAGACAAAGAATCCCACTCAATAGATGTGGGCAAACTACTAATGGTTTTGGAAGAATTAATAGTAGGAACTATCCCCACAGAGAAGTTAAAAACTTATAAGGACGAGGAGTTACTATTTCTGTGTAGAAGTATAACTTGGAGAGCAAAAAATCTGCATGAAAGATTAGAAGAAATAGCAAATGAAATGGGTATAGATATTGAAAAGGTTAAGGCTCTACAAAAACCATATCGAATAGATTTTACTGAAAAAGATATTGAAAAGTTGAATACCACAGGACGAATAAGTCAGATTAAGGAAATAATTATCTTGTTGAGAAAATGGGGAGATGTGGATAAACGGAGAAGCAGGTGGTACCGGAAACGAGATGATGCCTCAGATAAAATTTTTGCAGCTTTTCCTGTAAGAGAAAAAGAAAAGGTAGTAACAGAATGCCCCATGAGAGAAATTCCATGAGGAGGATATGTACATGTTCCAGGGACTAGGCAAGATATTTTGTCATTTACCAATGATTTCACTCGACTACGTGAAAAGCCTGTCGAGTGGTATAGTCAAGTGGATAGATTTATGAAATTATCTAAAGTATTATGGATTGATCTAAACAGTCTATTTGACATAATAGTACCAGCAGATTTATGGACAGAGTGTAAGCTTATGATAAATTGGCCTACACAAGAATACCCTAGGGATCCAAAGACAGGAGCCCCTGACCCGGAAGTAATGAAGAAATATGAACAGGTTATTGTCTTTCTGAAAAATAAAGTACCTCCCAAAGAAACTGATTGGGTAAAAATTGACAGAACTCATCAGGAAAGTAAAGAGTCAGTACATGCATACTACAAGAGATTAATCCTGGCCTTTAAACAGTTCAGTGGTGATGAAAATTTGAGCGAAAAGGATTTGAGCCATTTTGTATACAGATTTGTATATGGTTTACGTCCAGAAATTAGTGAAATGATCAAGCAACATACTGTAGATTGGCAAAACAAGAAAATAGATGAAGTATTGAGACATGCAAAATATTTTAGTGATGAGATTGAAGCCAAACAGCGTAAATTAAAAGAGAAACCTATGTGGGCACAATTAAAGGTGGCGGAAAGACAGGAAGCTCAGTTAGTGGAACAAGCGAATAATACAGGACCCAGGCCAAAATTCACTCCTGGGAAAGGGAAGGGAAATTTTAATATAGAAGAAGCTAATCCGAGTGTAAATTTCCCCCAAGTACTAAAAATGAAAATGCATCATTGAATCCACAGGTGCAGAAGGAGGTGAGTGGTCAACCGCAGCAACAGCAGCAGGTTGTTACCCAACAGAATCAGGTGCCAAAATCGCCTTTTCCACAAAGCAAAAATTCACAGAAATACAGTAATGAGACAGGATTCTACAACGAAGAACAGGTAACTAAGCTGCTGCGCGCTAGCGCTGTTTCGCAGTATTGGCTACAACGCGATGAGAGCGAGTCAGAAGAAGGTTATTGACGGTGCCGAAGGGAGGAAGAAGAGTGCGTACATGGCGCAACTCTAGAAGTAGACCAGACAGGCCCATTTGTGGATGGAAAAATAAATAATGAAAATATTACTTTCCTAGTCGATGCTGGTGCTACTTGATCAACTGTTAGGTCAGCTGATGTTAAGAATCTTCCTCTCTCGGATGAAACAATCCAAGTAGTTGGTGTATCCAACAGACAGATTAAAACTTATCTTACAGAACCAGTGAAAGTTAGTATAGGGATATTTTCTGAAATGCACCGCTTTGTTGTGTGCGATACAAGTCCTGTGAATTTGTTAGGTAGGGATTTGCTGTGCAAAATGAATTGCACTATTTTCTGTACCCCTGATGTTATAGCATTTGAGACCCCTAATGAAGACGTACTGTATAGAATGACTATGGCAAACAGGGAAACTGAGGTTACTGAAGCTTATGCTGTATTTAACCCTGATGAATTACCCAAAGAACTGAAACAGACTGTAAAGGCAGAAGTCTGGGATTTCACGGGAGAAGATGTGGGACTGTTGAAAAATGAGGACGCAGTAAAAATAACAGTGAAGGAAGGAACAAGCTATCCAAATGTCCCTCAATATAAATTGACACCTGAGATAATTGAAGGAGTTACTCCTATAATTGAGAAAATGATAAAGCAAGGCATTTTGAGAGAAATATTGAGTCGTCCATGTAATTCCCCAATTATGGGACTGAAAAAGCCTAATGGAAAGTTCAGGATAGTGCAAGATTTGAGACAGATAAACAAAATCGTTGTGTCATGTTGTCCCAATGTACCAAATCCATATGTAATATTGTATCAGATTCCCCATGATGCAGAATGGTATACTGTGATTGACTTATGCCATTCTTTCTTTTCCATTCCATTGCACCATGACAGTCATCAAATGTTTGCATTTCGCTTTGGCAAATGTATTTTGGCTTGGTGCCGAATTCGACAAGGGTATACAGAAAACCCCTCAATATTTAATCGGAGATTGAAGAAATCCTTAGAAAGACTAGCGATGCCCGAGAATTCAGTGTTAGTACAATATACCCATGACCTTCTTGTGGCGTCGAAGACTTGTGGAGCTTGTGTAATGGACACTATAGCCTTGTTGAATCATCTGGCTGATGGAGGACTTAAAGTATCACCATCAAAGTTACAATTTTGCCAAAAAGAAGTACATTATTTGGGCCATAATTTCAAAAAGGGACTGAGAAAGATAACAATAGACAGAATCAGGATCATAAAAGGAATGAGAGCTCCCATGATGCAAAGAGAGGTGAGAATGTTTCTTGGAATAGTTGGATACTGTCGACAGTGGATAAGCAATTTCTCCCTGATTGCAAAGCCCTTGGTACGCCTGACAAGAAGTGATGTGAGAGATTCCATTGATTTGAATAAAGAGGAATTGGCAGCTTTTAAACGATTGAGAGATGGTTTGTGCGAAGCACCAGCATTAGGAATGCCTGATTATGAGAAAGAGTTTGAGTTGTACTGCAGTGAGAGGAATGGATGTGCACTTTTTGTATTAATACAGAAGTATGGAAAACTGAGGAGACCAATTGCGTACTTCTCATCAATGCTAGACCCAGTAACTGTAGCCTTGCCTGGGTGCTTGAAAGCAGTGGCTGCTACCTGTTGGAGTTTGGAACAGAGTGAAGGGATTGTGATGGGATATCCTGTGAAAGTGTTTGTACCTCATGATGTGGCAATCCTTTTAACAAGGAGTCGCACTCAGTTCATGACACATAGTCGACTGACTAAATATGAGAAAGTCATATTAGGTGCAACAAATGTGAGTCTTGTTAGATGTTTGAACGTGAATCCTTCAACGTTGTTGCCTGATGCTGAGAATGTGGAAGTCAGAGATGAAGCGGATCACGATTGTCTGGATGTACTCGATTTCTGTACCAAACCACGTCCTGACATAAAAGATGTACCATTGCCAGAGAGTGATTTTGTAATGTTTGTAGATGGGTCTTGCTTGAGAACAGATGATGGAATGTTGAGTGCAGCATATGCAGTATGCACAGTTGCAGCAGTAATGGAAGCATCCTACCTGAAAGGAGTAAGATCAGCCCAAGTAGCTGAACTTGTTGCTTTGACTAGAGCATGCAAGATTGGAAAGAACGTGAGAGTGACTGTGATAACTGATAGTCAGTACGGTTTTGGTGTGGTGCATGACTGTGACCAAATATGGCTACAGACAAGGTTTTTGACATCAAGTGGGACTCCCATCATGAATGCCGAAGTGGTTGGGAAGTTGCTTGAGGTGATACAGCTGCCTAAGCAATTGACTGTTGTGAAATGTGCTGCACATAGTCAATCTGGCGATTATACTGCCATCGGCAATAAATACGCCAACGTTATGGCTCAATACTGTGCACGTAATCAGAATTCTATAAATCGGGCGAAGGAGAGAGACATGAATTCTTGCACCTTAATATTTACTAACACGGTGGGTACCTGGGAGGAAGTGAGGCAATTGCAGGAAGAAGCAGGAGATGAGGAAATTACGCAGTGGGTAAAAGCAGGATGTGCACCAAGGGAAAAGGATCATGTGTGGGTCTATCGGGATGGAAGACCAGTTATGCCTGATAGCATGGTGTCTGCCATGGCACGGATGTATCATGAACAGGGAGAGATGCCATGATAAGGTCATTTAAGCAGACCTGGTACAATGCAAAGTTTAGACTTGTAGAAGAAAGTCTTAGTCAAAGATGCCTTATATGTCAACAGAACAACCCTGGAAGAAAGACAGTGGTGAGTCTAGGAACAATAGGTCGAGAACTGGGCTTTTCACCAGAATGCAAGTAGGTTTCATTGAAATGCCTCCCTGCAACAGGTTGAGGTATGTACTAGTCATGGTCTATTTATTTTCTAGATAGGTAGAAGCATACCCAACAAGAAGAAGCGATGGAATCACAGTGGCAAAACTGCTTTTGAGGGAATTCATTCCTAGATTCGGATTTCCAGTAACAATTGAGTCAGATAGAGGAACACATTTTCATAATGAGATCATAAAATTGATTTGTGAAGCATTGAATGTACAGCAAAAATTACATTGTGCCTATCCCCCAGAGGCTTCTGGTGTCGTGGAACAAATGAATGGTACTATCAAATACAGAATAAGGAAAATGTGTTTAACCACAGGTATGAAATGGCCTGATGTCTTGCCTCTAGTACTCATGACTATAAGATCAATTCCAAATAGAACTACAGGGTTGAGTCCCCAGGAAATTATCATGGGCAGAGCAATGCGTCATGTGTTCATACCAGTCAAGAAGCTGTTGCCTATAACTGATGACATGGTGTTGGATTACTGTAAATGCCTGGCTGACACAGTTCATTCTGTGTTTTATCAGGTTGGAGCAGATGCCACCACACTTGAAAAGAAGCAAGCTCATGATCTGAGCCCAGGGGACTGGGTAAGAATCAAAGTACACAGAAGGAGGAACTGTTTGGTCCAAAGGTGGGGAAAACCACGACAGGTGATTTTGACTACAACAACAGCTGTGAAGTGTGCTGGAATCAAGAACTGGATTCATGCAAGTCACACATTGAGGATTCCAAATCCAGTGGATAACAAAGAGAGAGAATATTTCGATGAATCAGAATCAAGTTCTGAATTGGATGATGAAGAAACAAGAACAAGAGAAAACCTTGAAAGGGGGGAATCAGTGCCAGATCTAACTTTTATCCCAAGAAGTATTTCCTCGAGAAGAAGCTTACAGATTTCTGATACCAGCCCAGACTCAGACACTGAACAAGCAAATTTACGTTTGAGAAAAGAAAAAGACAGTGAAAAGACAATTAAAGAAATTGTTGATAAGGAAGATCTAGATGAAAAATTGAGAGAAATTCCAACTGAAATAACAAGAATAGATGGACAGGTGCCAGATACAGAGAGAGAGGGAAAGATTCTTGCAGAAGACCCCAGAGGAGGTGTAGAGACCTCCAACATCCAGTTAGAGGAAGGGACAAGTAGTCAGCAGAAAGACTGCGCACAGGAGACTCGAGGAGGGACAGAAGTAGGGAAAACGAAAGAAGCGGTGGAAAGAAAAGCTGTTGAAAGTAAAAAGCAAGTTGAAACAGAATCGGAGGAAAGTGATGACGAAGTACCAGAAGGTCGAGTCTTAAGAAAGAGAGCATGGAGAACTGCAAAGAATGACAAAGGAAGTAAACTGAAAAGATCAGCAAAAGATGAAGTTTGGCCGAACAAAATTAAGAGACTGAGATATCGACTGACACGAGTAAATTCAGCAAGAGCTGGACAGGTGAATGAAGTAACAAGTCAAGAGAAATCAAAAGACGAAGAAATAATTGTAATAGAGGAAAGCGAAAGAACGAGGAAACCTAACCAGAAGTATAAGGCGCCGGAATGGACGTATGTGGCCCTGCCTGAAATAAAAGAAGAGGCGGATAGCCAAGAAAACCCAGAGGTGACTGTACCAGAAGTGGTTGAGGAAGATGAAGAATCGGAAATCCTGAGAGTTATCTTGTCCGATATTGGAGAAGAAGCGGATGTTCAGGAAATTCTGTATTCAGATCATGAAGGAAAGGTTTTCCCAAAGATTTTTCACATGGGAAGAGGAGAAGATGGTGTTCATAAGTTAGGTAGTTATTTAGCATGTAGAAAGAGAGAATCTTGGTCAGAAATTGTAGGTGACATCTTTGGAGCATTGATACCAGCAGTGGGAATATCTCTAAATGCAAACAAAATTAGAAGACTATCAACAGTAGTGGATCGCTTGTCAACAAGCACCGCTGGAGAATTTTTATTGGTAAATACTGAAATGGTTACCAAGCGTGCCATGGTAATGCAAAATCGACTTGTCCTTGATATATTATTGGCAAAAGAGGGTGGAGTCTGTGGAATGCTGAAAGTTCAACATTGTTGTACTTACATTCCAGACAAAAGTAAAGATTTGAAAATTTATATTAGTTGTACTTACATTCCAGACAAAAGTAAAGATTTGAAAATTTATATTAAAAATATAACGGATATGCATGATGAAATTGTACCACTGGAGGTTGAAAGTGTTTGGGAAAAGATTGGAAAGAAAATATCTTCTATTAAAGATTTCTTAGTAAACCTAGGTAGTACCTTTTAAGGTCAAATTTTATTTCCATTAACATGTGTAATTTTCTTAGTATTAATATTAAGATTAGGATGCCTCTGTCATAAAATGAAGAAAATTCAGAAAAAGTCAAAAAGAGAAAAATTAAAAAGACAGGATAAGAGACAAGAGAGGGAATTTGAAGAAATAGAAATAGAAGAAGTAAAAGAAAATATGTATAAGACAGCCAGAAGAGAAGAAATTGGGGAGACTGAGATGTGAATAAAAGCAAGAAGTCCATTCAACTTCATAAAAAGTAATACAAAATGTTAATGGTGTGGTGATAAAATCACCAAAGGGGGGATTGATGGAGCGGGTAGTACAAAATGATGTACACCCCCCCTTATTCTGCATGCCTATACTAATTAGAATAATCTATTAATTATAATATTATTAATGCGTTTGCATGATATCTAATCAACATAACTAATGTATGAAATACATGTGGGATTTGCTATTTGCATGGCTAAATAATATTGCAATTAAAAATATGGACGCATACTAACAGTAGAAAATAGAATATTGCATGATATATGTTGCTTTTGTGACGTTTTCGTAATGTTGCACCAGATGACATCAGATTGGTGAATATGAATGCTTTAAATCACGCTATACGCTAGATAATTACAAACACATAGAGGGATTAGTAAGGGGTTAACATTTTATCCATAAATGTGTTTTAGCTGGTTCTAAATCACCAGTTACCAATTCAACTAATTGATCCATTGATCACGTGGGAGGAGTATCTTAATGTTCAGGATTGAGATCTGTAGTTGTAAGGATATTAGTGTATAGATATGTAAAATAATTTTTCTCTCTATAGGTTATAAGGTATTCCTTTCATGTTAGTGCATGAAACACTCATCTCTCCTGTAAGTGCAGACCAGTGTGAAGTGATGTGCGAATGTTGGTGTTATGGGCCCCACCAATGACTGCATGAGTGAAAGTGTTAGAGTGATATTTGGTCTGTGACGAAGGGAGGATATTTGGTACAGGTTTTGTCCTGTTCCCTGTTACCAAAATTTCTGCACTGCAACACTGTGTTTACCTGTTAATAACAACCTCCCACTCGAAGAGAACTGAGGTCAAAATAAAAGGAGGATAAACTGTAGCTAAATGAGAGGGAGAGGAGGCGAACAGTACAATGTACTGACAATAATGGATGACTGTCTTGTTGTACACACAACATGCAACTTATGAACATGTGCCATCTGAATATTTTATTATTGTGTTCTGTATTTGGCCTACAATGCAATAAAAAGAGTAATACATTAAAAAAATACTTGAAAAGTGCTGAGCCCGTACATCCCCTGTGATAAAACAGTACTACTGGAGGGCAATCACTGGGGTAGTAAATAAGGGGCGGTTCACAACTTACCAAACACCTTTTGAATCTTTCATTATACTAGTGGCCTGTAGGTCTTCTAATGTTTTTGTCTGTATCTCCTTTTTCCGTTCCTCTAAAACATTTTTGTAAAATGCCCTAGCCCATCTCCCATCCTCCCTATTAATTTGCTGCATTTTAAATGGTAATCTTAACACTTTGTGCGCTGCAGTATAGGCAGCCTTAATCCATCTACATTGTTTTGTTTATTTTACTTTGGGGTTTGTTGACTAAAAGATTCTTGGATATATTGGAGCATAGTTTGGAGAAGCTCTCAAGTAGAGTACTTAAGTCTTCATCATCTGATAATAAATCAGCAGAAATGCCCCTGTGATTTATTATCATTTCCCTTGTAAATTTAAAAGGATCCGTTTTCTCCCATTTAAATCTAAGACCACTATTTTAAGTGTAGCCAAGGTGACAGGGCTCACAAATATTCTTTCCAGATCCCAATGATACATTCATATCTAAGAAAAGGGGATTATGATCAGTGTCACAATGGACTACTACTTCAGAGGTTAGGCAAAATGAGAGAAAATCCTGGGAGAAAAGAATAAAATTGATAATGCTACTTCTCCCAATCCAATTTCCCTTAAAGGTTGTGAGTCTGGTTGGTGGGGAATCAGTATCACAAGAACTAGCCACCCGCCTTAAAGCTAGCTCCAACCATAACAAGGAACTCTTCCGCAACATCTTAGAGTTCACCAACTCCTCAGCAACTGAGTGAGAACAACATAACTGCCTCGCAGGAGCTCTACGACACCCTCAAAGACTTTGCCTACAAAAAAATGCGACCATCTATGAACAACCAACCAGCGACAACTTTGATGAACTCATCAACATCAACAACTCCACCTCAAACACTATAATCACTACATGGAATCAACTAACCACACACACCAGTGCTACCAACACAAGCTCCTTCCACTCAGGAGCACCCAAAGACCTCTGCCTCCACCACATGTTCAACCTGGGGAGCAAATCCATCAGTATGGAACTCACCACCATCGTCAGCTCATCTATTACTTCTTCCTCCTTCCCAGAACTATGGAAAATACAGAAATAAACCCTCTGCTAAAAAACCCTATCGCTGACCCAGAAGAACTCAAGAACTACCGGGCCATCTCCCTGCTCTCATTGAAGGCTAAGTTCCTGGAGAAAGCAATAAACAGATAAGTCTCCAATCGCCTAGAGATCAAAAACCTCCTGGGTCTATCCCAATTGAGATTCTGTGCTACTTACAGCACATAAACCATCCTAATCACAGCCACTGATGACATCTGAGCTCTCCTAGACAAGGGGGACACTGCAGCCCTGGTCCTCCTTGACCTCTCCGCAGACTTCAACACCATGTCACACTACACCCTCCTACACAGACTTCATCAGATGGGCATCCAAGGAAATACCATTAAATGGATCGCTTCCTTCCTCATCGGAAGAACCCAGAGCATCTGCCTCCCTCCCCACACCTCAGACCTAAAGAACAATAGCATCTGAATTCTCCAAGGGTGCTCACTGAGTCATACCCTGTTCAACACATACATGGCCTCCCTGGCCACGCTGATCAAATCCTATGGTATGAACATCATATCACACGCTGACGGTACTCAGCTCATCCTCTCCCTATCCTCAAATCACACTAACACAAAAAACAATTTCCACAGGTGCATGACCAGTCTAGACACCTGCATGCAAAACAAATGCCTCAAACTTAACAGCGACCAAACAGAGGTACACATCTTCAGGAGCAACACCTCCTCATGGTATGACTCCTGGTGGCCAGCTCTGCTGGGCCCCTCGCCTACTCCCACAGACCAAGCCAGAAACCTCGGCATCATACTCTACAAACAAGGTCAACATGAAAAAGCAGATAAACGCTCCCTCCTCAGCCTGCTGCACCACCCACTGCATGCTCCGGAAAGTTTTCAAATGACTCCCCATCACCACCATATGCACCATCACCCAAGCCCTCATCACCAGCCCCCTGGACTCTCTACTCTCTCTGTGGACCCCTCTATGTGGGCATCACATCACAACTATTGAGCAGACTGCAAACCATCCAACACACTGCAGCCGGGCTCATCCTCGACCTCCCGAGGAGAGCCCACATCACCTCCCACCGAAAGGTAGTCCACTTGCTCCCCATCCAAAAAAGGACTGCTGTCCCACGCCTACATAGTCCTGCACAATAAAGGGCCAACCTACCTCAACCACAGACTTACATTCCATCAATATATGAGACAACTACGCTCTACCTCCCTCTCCCTCGCCCACATGTCCCGCTTCTACAAAAGCAGAGGTGGCAGCTGCACCTTCTCCTACCTGACCACCAAGACCTGGAATGGCCTCCTATTCCACCTCCGGAGTGCACCCACCTTACAGAAGTTCAGAGATAGCCTACAAACCTGGATGTTCGACTGAGAGCTCTCTGCAGCAGCCCCCCAAGTGCCTGGACACCCTCTTGAGTAATAAGCATAGCTCTACAAATTGTTGATTGATTGATTGACTAAACTATCTGCTTAGGCCCCGTCCATATACTGAATGAGTAAAATTCTTTATATCATCTCCTATAGTATCAATAAAACCACATACCCATTGATTGGTATATTTACAGATTGAAATATTAAAACCACCTTCTCAGATAATTAACATGCATCAAGTGTGTTTCAGAAAAAGAAAGTTAGAGCCTCATCCAGGACAATTACCACCTCACTAGCACTAGAATCAAAGACATTGCTGTAAAAATGTATCAGCAGTATATCAAATAGGTTGTTCAGTTCATAATAACTAGAGGTGGTACTATGGTGAGCTAGCACCAGAGATTGGCTTAACTTTAGAGAGGCTTGGTGAGAAAAAGATGGCGAACCTCCCTTTAGCCTGCCAGAAGTTGAAGGTCTGGATCAGTGATATTCAAAGTACGGGCTGGGTGCCGTTTGTGGCCCTCCTGGCCTTTCCATGCGGCCCCTTGGTGAACAGCAGCTCTGGGCTGCTGTTTACGTTGACTCAGAACTAACATCCAGAATGGAAGTCCTGCACCACTTCACTTTAGAAACACCTTTATTTTTTAAAGACATCTTACAACAAACTTGTTAAAATGTGAAAAAGTCTGTTCAAAATTTGAAAAATGTGTATTTTGTTAGCATGTAGAACCTTTTCACCTTAGTTTATCGAATAATATCACTGCATTGAGAGGTATATCTTTTTTTACATAATAGTTTTCTAACATGAACTTAGAAACATTCATGCTTCCACCGACCCTGACAACAATGCCAACAGTGAACTAAGAGGCAAGTCAGTTGTCATGTGCACCATCTGGATGGTCTGGGTTTCTATTAAAAATGGACATCCGAGTTTATTAAATCAAACACAAGAAAAAGAAAAGGAGACACAGTGAAAAAAACAATTGCCTAAGCTCACACAATTTGGCTGAGTGGGGAAGCCGAGATTGAACCCAGGTTTTCTAGTTTTGCATTGTGCAATTCAGCCACGACATGTAAAGGCTTTGTTTCCTCTACACCCGTCGAACAAACCCCATATCACCCGACCACCACTCTACTGGCATCAGTGTGAGCCTCGGTCACACCACAGACCATACTTTGTGGCCCCTGGGAAAGATTTTGTATGTACCCATGGTCTAGATGATGACAATAGGCACTGTATACATCAATAGTAAAATATTTTGTCGGCCAAGTTTCCTGAAAGCATTATATATTGTAGTAGTAGTATATGCTTTATTTCGACAAACTTGTGTTAAAAAAGCTTCGTAAAAATTACAAAAAAGAAAATTACAAAAGTGCAAAATTAGCTTAAGATACAAAATGAGCCAAAACAATGTGCACAACTAGTTTGAGAGAATGCTCATCTGCACCACAATAAATATCACAGTTGTCGAAAGCTACAATTTAAAATTTATAAAAAGATCAAGGATAAAAACATGAGTAATTAGATACAAAGCATTTAAAAACCATTTAAAAGTAAATGCAGACGCATCATCCTGCCTTATGCGGTCATCATAGGAAACATAATATGGGACCCCGGGAACGTGCACAGTAGAGACTAATTGAAACCATCTTTCAGGTGACGGGTAGTCTAATATAAAGTGTCAGTGCGTAAAATGTGACCTTGTTGATGGGTGAGACAATCATTGGGTACTGCAGAAGTTTCTTTGCTGCTTCACTGCCTCATGCTCAAAGATGTTAAGCCTCTCTTGTCAAGGCTTTTTTCCTAATTAACCATACATGGCTAAGAAATGTGGCCACGCCACACACAAAGACCCCAGCAGGATTACAAAGACTGCTCAACAGATTTCAATCCTTTTGTGATTCCTTGGTACTGATTATTAACACTACAAAAACCAAGTTCATGACATTCAACCCCCATAAATCATTTAGAAGCAATCTTGTGCTGGGCGGGGCACGTCAGGAGAGAGTCAGGACCTTTGACTATCTTGGCTTCATACTCTCAGACAAAATGTCATGGAGGCCCCACCTAGCCAAGCGAACAGGAGTGTCAGTACCTTGTCGCCCGCCAGAGTTGGTGCATCTGCTGGATCTTCTTTGAGAATGCTAACCACCCCATTCATATAAAGAGAGAACAGGGTGGGTGCCACGACACAACCCTGATGGACTCCCCTGTTGACAATGATCCACTTCATCTGCTGGCCTTGTGTTCCCCACCTCACCTGGGCACAGTTACCCTCATGGAGCCGGCCCGGTAGATTAGGAATGAGGGGAGGAATGCCCATGTCTCTAAGCACTTGCCACAGTTTGTTCCTGGGGACCAGGTCAAAGACAGTCTTTAGATCGATAAATGCGAGGTAAAGACTGCCCTTGCCGATTATCACTGTCTTCTAATACATGAGGAGCAGCCTAAAGACCTGATCAATTGTTCCTGTACGGGCCCTAAAGCCAGCCTGATACTGGGAGAGGATATCTTCATCTTCTACCCATAGTTGGATTCTTTGTAGCAGGACACCTTCTGCATTGCATCTACCAGACTAGTTGGTCTGTAGTTTGAGGGGTCTTCTCTTGGGCCATTCTTATAGATCAAAACCACCTCGGAACCTTTCCAGAATCCTGGTATTGGGCTGCTGCTGGCAATTGCATTAGCAAGAAGAAGTATGTAGTGTGCCCAGTTTGTGATGTCTGCAAGAAAGAGATCCCCCGGCAGGCCGTCTGGCCCGGCTGCTTTGACGGGGACAATTTTCCTTATTGCAGCCTCGATCTCAGCCAAGACAAAGGGCTCACTGTTATTATCAATGCTGAGAGGGTCAAAAAAATCATATGACTCCTCAAGTGGCCTAGTCTCCGGTGCGAAGTAGAGCTTCTCGAAGTGGTTGTGCCAAGCATGGCTTAGAATATGATTGGGGCTATCTTGCTCTGTCCTGCTTGCTGCCGTTAGTGGAGGGGCTGCCTTTGTCACCGGAACGCCGGACTGCTACTGATTATACCGAGGAGAAGGAGAGGCACTGGACTACATCCCCCAGGAGTGCGGGAGGCCCTCCAGGTGTGTTGCTGCTGCCCCCCGCCCACAACCAGTTAAAACCTCGCGGAACCCGCTATCGCGGGTCCCGCTTCGTCATTTGGGCTATCTTGCTCTGTCCTGCTTGCTGTTGTTCGTGGAGGGGCTGCCTTTGTCACCGGAACGCCGGACTGCTACTGATTATACCAAGGAGAAGGAGAGGCACTGGACTACATCCCCCAGGAGTGCGGGAGGCCCTCCAGGTGTGTTGCTGCTGCCCCCCGCCCACAACCAGTTAAAACCTCGCGGAACCCGCTATCGCGGGTCCCGCTTCGTCATTTGGGCTATCTTGCTCTGTCCTGCTTGCTGCCGTTCGTGGAGGGGCTGCCTTTGTCACCGGAACGCCGGACTGCTACTGATTACACCGAGGAGAAGGAGAGGCACTGGACTACATCCCCCAGGAGTGATGGAGGCCCTCCAGGTGTGTTGCTGCTGCCCCCCGCCCACAACCAGTTAAAACCTCGCGGAACCCGCTATCGCGGGTCCCGCTTCGTCATTTGGGCTATCTTGCTCTGTCCTGCTTGCTGTCGTTCGTGGAGGGGCTGCCTTTGTCACCGGAACGCCGGACTGCTACTGATTATACCGAGGAGAAGGAGAGGCACTGGACTACATCCCCCAGGAGTGCGGGAGGACCTCCAGGTGTGTTGCTGCTGCCCCCCGCCCACAACCAGTTAAAACCTCGCGGAACCCGCTATCGCGGGTCCCGCTTCATCATTTGGGCTATCTTGCTCTGTCCTGCTTGCTGTCGTTCGTGGAGGGGCTGCCTTTGTCACCGGAACACCGGACTGCTACTGAGTATACCGAGGAGAAGGAGAGGCACTGGACTACATCCCCCAGGAGTGCAGGAGGCCCTCCAGGTGTGTTGCTGCTGCCCCCCGCCCACAACCAGTTAAAACCTCGCGGAACCCGCTATCGCGGGTCCCGCTTCGTCATTTGGGCTATCTTGCTCTGTCCTGCTTGCTGCCGTTCGTGGAGGGGCTGCCTTTGTTACCGGAACGCCGGACTGCTACTGATTATACCGAGGAGAAGGAGAGGCACTGGACTACATCCCCCAGGAGTGCGGGAGGCCCTCCAGGTGTGTTGCTGCGGCCCCCTGCCCACAACCAGTTAAAACCTCGCGGAACCCGCTATCGCGGGTCCCGCTTCGTCATTTGGGCTATCTTGCTCTGTCCTCCTTGCTGTCGTTCGTGGAGGGGCTGCCTTTGTCACCGGAACGCCGGACTGCTACTGATTATACCGAGGAGAAGGAGAGGCACTGGACTACATCCCCCAGGAGTGCGGGAGGCCCTCCAGGTGTGTTGCTGCTGCCCCCCGCCCACAACCAGTTAAAACCTCGCGGAACCCGCTATCGCGGGTCCCGCTTCGTCATTTGGGCTATCTTGCTCTGTCCTGCTTGCTGTCGTTCGTGGAGGGGCTGCCTTTGTCACCGGAACGCCGGACTGCTACTGATTATACCGAGGAGAAGGAGAGGCACTGGACTACATCCCCCAGGAGTGCGGGAGGCCCTCCAGGTGTGTTGCTGCTGCCCACGCCCACAACCAGTTAAAACCTCGCGGAACCCGCTATCGCGGGTCCCGCTTCGTCATTTGGGCTATCTTGATCTGTCCTGCTTGCTGTCGTTCGTGGAGGGGCTGCCGTTGTCACCGGAACGCTGGACTGCTACTGATTATACCGAGGAGAAGGAGAGGCACTGGACTACATCCCCCAGGAGTGCGGGAGGCCCTCCAGGTGTGTTGCTGCTGCCCCCCGCCTATTGGTCAACGTTTTTTCTTAACCCCGTCATACATCCCGCAGCGCGGGACGCGCGCGGGAGGCGCCGGGCTAAGCCCGGGCAAAGGGCGGGCCGTCTGAGGCCGTCCAAGGACGATCGAGGACGGGACGGGCCACATTATTTTCATCTACGCTCCTGTGTCACTACCCTCGGGATTGAGACTCTACAGGTACTGCCGATTGTTGAGTCCATTGACGATTGCATCATTATCATCTGACTCAGAACTATATTGTGTTATTGTACAGTGGTATGATGTCCAAACAAAAGAACTCTTTGATGTCGAACACTATGGATAACTACCTGGTCCAGATTGTCAGCAAAATTAATAATGATAGGAGGGCATCACTGGGGTTAACCGGTTCGCCTAACTCCCCTTTGTTGACTCCCCTGTCTGACTCATTGTTGGCTTCTTCCTCACATGCTATTAGTAGCACTCCCACCGACTTAGTGATTCTAGATAGTGATAATCTCGATCTAAGTGTGTCCCCAGCCCTTAACCCATTATCCAATCCTGTTTCTGATTTAGCAGAGGATGCTGTAGTGACAGATCCTCAGTCTCCCGCCCTTCACCCAAGGACTAGGGTAGTTAGAGCGTGTAGGAAACCCCAGACCAAAAACAATGGGACTCGTTTAGGAAGGAAAAGAGTAACCACCGTAAAGCAAAGTGCAAATAAAGAAGACGCTTCAGGGCCAAATGTTAATAAAGACCCTGAGAATGAGCTATCTGCAAAAATTGTAAATATGATCAACACTAATATTGAAAGCATCATTACACCTCTGGTAGCTAAAATTGATCATCTTATGGCAGAGGTAGCGAGATTGAATGATCTAATAGAAAGGCCAGTGGAAGAAGTGGCTAGAGTAACACCCTTGGCACCAAATGCATCCATCCCAAACATGGTGCCCTCCAGTGGGGGAGTAAATGTTGCAGTAAACGAGACAGCTAATGTCCCACTCCAGCAACCTAGAATCAACAAAAACTTTCAGTATGTAAATAAAGCTAGCCATTATGCCCCATCACTAGCAAGCGATCAATTCCAATGTATTACGGAGGCCGATCCCCTTTCACTGGTTCTTGCTAATGTCCCTACTCTATCGGTTGACAAATCAGAATCTACTTCTTCTTTGATTAGCAAATCTTTACTTTGGTTGGTAAATAATATGAAGATGTCCCCTTGGGGTGAGCAAAAGTTAGCAGGGGAAATTATCATGGCTAGAAGAGTCCAATGGTTAGGGCATTACCCAAAAAAATTTAAAGGAGACTGTGTGATACTCAACTTTTCTAACTCTGAAGTCCTCCCCAATGTTCTGGCCAATATACTTCCTCCTCAACGAAGGCAAGGTGCAATCATTCCACTAACTCTTAAATATTTTTACTATAAGAGAAGTAGAGATGTCCACCGAGTGACATTGAGACCAGGGTGGATTCCGGCTCCAAGCACAGGGGGTAGGAGTGTCCCAACCAGTAAGTGGAACATTAGCCTAGAAAATAGGTTTGGGGTCCTGTCAGACCTAAATGCCTGCGACTGACTCGACGGTGAAACTAGTTCAGTATACTCGAATACAATACTGTCTAATAGCTTGACTGCCCCTACAATCCCCGTTAGCCACAGAGAACTTGGGGCAGTAGGTAATCGTAGAGAAATCCTGGTTGATAAAATTGAATTACATGGCCCTACATTCTCTAATAACTCGGAAAGTGTGAATCTAGTACCTGATGTATTAACAAATGTTCCACCAGGCCTTTCATGTACCAATGTTGATCATGTGAACATGATAGCAGGTGAGATTCAAGGCCCATTGACTAAAGCTCTCCCTTGTCTCCCTGCAACCGAATCAGGGTTGACCTTTTTATCCTTGAACCTTGCAGGAATAGCCAACAAACTGCATTCTATTGCATGGAGCAGTTTTGTTGATCAATTTGATATAATCTTATTCCAGGAATCGTGGTCCCTGGTCCCGGTGTCCCGCCCTGGATTTCTTAATTTTTATATACCTGCTACCAAAAAATCAAAAGGTCGTCCTTCAGGTGGTTTAATAATTTGGGTACGCCAATCATTATGTTGTAAAATTAACCAACTGAGCCTCCCTTCTAATGATATCCTGTCACTAAATCTTACTTGGTCTAAAGGCCAAGGAATGGCTATTTTCAACATTTATGCAAGAGGGATGGTTGGAGGTACTCTGTCTGATGTGACAACTGTCTTGGACCACCACCTTTCAGCGCTCCCATCTGAACTATTAATAATCGTTGGAGGAGATTTTAATACGACTTTTGAGCCCCTTGGCCCTGAGGATCAGTTTCTTGCTGTTGAAGAGGACAACAGGTGGGGTATTCCCCAGCTGGATCTCCCCCCAGTTAAGAGATGGTCAGCCGCGGCAGTTCAACTCAAAGCACTCTGTTTGGAAAGGGGGCTTAGAGCCGCTAATGGGCGCTCCCGGTCAGCTCGCCAGGGTGCAAATACATTCGACAATGGCAGGTCCTCTAGTCGCATAGATTACTTCCTGGTGGACATTAGAGTCTGGTATAGGCTGAACGACATGACAATAATTCCACGGGATGAAAGTGATCACAATCCCCTGAGTCTGGAACTACGAACTTTTCATGGTTCTAGAGAACCTAAAACTGGTGGGGAGAAAACTACCCTGGACATTGTTGTATCGAATAACATGCGACATGTCAAATGGAATAGATTTACAGAGAAGTTGGAAAATCTAGAGGACCTTAAAAAAGTGACCATTGAAGAAGTGGCTATTCTAAGTTCCTTATCGACTAACAAAAATTTCCACTTAATTATGCTTGAAGCCCATACCTTCTTTTTCTTAAAACTCCAAGGGTTTTTTATGAAGTCTCCCAAGATTGGTAAAGCTAACAAGGGAAATCCACCAGAGGTGGGGTGGTTTAACAAAACTTGTAAAATAGCTCGCCAGAATTTGAGTGTAGCCTTTAGATCAGGAAACATGGCGGATGTGAGATTAGCTAGGAAGTTATATAGACAAGCACAGACAGTGGCTAAGAAAGAATGGGATGAGGAGCAGTGGCAAGACTTGAAACATGCATGCTTGGCTAAAGATCAAAAACAATTTTGGGCCTTAGTAAAGTGGGACAGAGGTGGGACTGCTCCATCACCCCAAAATAATGTGGCAAAAAATCAATGGGTAGATTTTTTTAGACCACAATATGCTTCTGTCTTTTCTGAAGGCGAGCATTCATTCCCCCCTACTATCTATTGCCAAACGCAGGTGTTTTCGATCAAAGATGTCAACCTAGCTTTGGATAGTGTAACTGGGGGCCGTGCTCCTGGAATGGACGGGATACCTGCGGATGTGTTTTTAACTGACAGATCATCTTGGTGTCAATATTTTCAATGGCTAGCTAATTCAATAGCCATGGGTGCACCTGTTCCCCCTTTAATGGAAAGGGGCGGAAATAATTCCGGTTTTTAAAAAAGGGGACAAATCACTACCAAGTAATTATAGACCCATTAGTCTTATAGATTCAGCACAAAAACTGATGGGTCGACTAGTTCAAAATAAGCTACAATCTTGGGTTGAAGAAAATATTATTTTATCCCCGTACCAAGCTGGATTTAGACCTTGCACTAGCTCTGTTGACCAGGTTTTCTATTTCTTAGCTCTCTACTGGAGGAATGTGAAGCTGACTAATGGGACCCTTTATGCGGTCTTTATAGATCTGAAATCAGCTTTTGACCTGATGCCTCGCCCTAAACTTTGGAGGGTTCTCGATGGCGCAGGAATGGCCCCAGAACTATTAACGTTACTCGTCCGCTTACATGAGAATAATTACGCACGAATTAGAAGGGGAGAGCAGGGGGAGGTGACTGACCCATTTCCTGTTGAGCGTGGTGTTCGACAGGGATGTGTCTTGGCGCCCACGCTGTTCTCCCTGTATATTAATGGGATAGTTGACCATCTTGGATGTTCCCCTACGGATGCCCCTGTATTGGCAGGGTCCCGAGTGCCTGTTCTCATGTTCGCGGACGACACGCTGATAGTCTTGCGAACACCAAGTGGGTTACAGAAAGCATTAAATGTTTTTGCTGATTTCTGCCAAGACCGTGGCCTTGAGATAAATACCTCCAAAACCAAATTTATGTGTTTAAACAAGCGGCAAAACTTTAGAGGAGTTATCAAATTTAATGGCATCCCGCTAGAACAGGTTGAGGCTTTTACATACCTAGGAATATCCCTCCAGAACAATATGAAATGGACAAACCATATTGATATGGCTGTTTTAAAATTCCATCAATTGGCAGGTGCAATTGTTTCAAAACATAAATCCTCTCTAACCAAACCAATTAGTCCTGCCCTGGAAATTTATAATATGAAAGTTATTAGTGCTTCCTTGTATGGCTCGGAATTATGGGGGTTTGCTAACCTGAACCAATTAAGGGTGGCTGAAAATAAGTTTTTACGTCGCCTAACAGGTGTTCCCCAAAGTACCCCAATGATTCCGCTTAAATACGACCTGGGTAGGAAAAAAGTTGAGGACTTGGCACGATTACGTCCACTCCTTTATTGGCGGCGGATTATGGCAACCCCAGAATTAGCACATTATGCCACCGCACTGAAAGACATTATTAGGGCTGACCGCTTTCACTCCATCTCATGGCTTAAAGAAATTAGAGATCAGCTTATAAAATTGGAACTAGGGCACTTATGGAACGACTTAAATGGATCAAGTTTCCCATCAAAACCTGACCTCAAGAAACTGTACTGGGATATGACCTTGACATCTGCCTCTAGTTTTGGTCAAAATTTCAACCTGACTGGTCGCTTTCTGAACATTAAACCTATACCATCTTGTGAGGCATTCTGGGATATCATAGAGAGGCCCATTGATAGGAAACTGTACTTCCAGTTTAGAATTGGGTCTCTCCCTGTAAAAGCTTTTACCCATAGATGGTCATCTACCCAGGATGATAAATGCCATTATTGTTTAGATTTGATTGAGGATCCAGGCCATATGTTGTTTGTGTGCCCGTTGTACATAGCTCCACGCCATAGGTGGTTAAAGCCAGTATGTTTAAACTTGGGAACACGTAGCTACAAGGAAGCCCTAAGAATACTTGAATCTGATTGCACTCCTTGTTTGGCTATTGCTGTTGCTAAATTTTTGGGGTGGGCATGGATATTACGCCTTCGTGCCTTAAAATCCCTTGAAGCTGGTCAATGAATGCCTGACGCCAAACAATGTTTAAATCAATTTTAACAACTAATATCTTATCTTTTATATAGATTTTAACCTGTGATGTTGTATCCTTCTTATAGTTATTCGCCAGCATCATGATTTAATGTATTTTTACTTATTGTATTTTACCATAGTATTTATGATATTGTTAGGATGTAAACTGCTTTTATGACATGCTGTCGAATAAAGTTTTTGAAACTTGATTGGGACATGGGCAAGCATCATTCCTATTGCCCTGGGAGACTAAGGTCCAAAATAGATTGTTATTCTTAGCTAGACTTGCTTCTTTGAGTTCCTGCCAGTGTGATTTGTCCCATGTGTTCTTTGCTTGGCGCAGAGCTGCTCGATAGTTCTTCCTAGCAGCAATAATCAGACGGCAGTTCTTGTCTCTAATTGCTGTGGCTAGGAGTGGCCGTTTGTGCCTACAGTCTTTCGTGTACCACGAATAAGGCCCTTTGATAGGCACTCTGAGCCTACTGCTCTAGCTCGGGGCTAGGAAGTATGCACCTACTAGTTCCACTGTGCGAGAGTGGACGTTTAGGACATCTGCCAGCCCTGTGGGTCCGTGACTGCAGCCTGAAGCACTGAAGTGCTAGAGGCTAAAACTTGCCGGATTCCAGCAATTTTGGGTTCCTGTAGTGCGACCTTGCACCACTTCAGGAATCTTTTGCAATTGGAAGGGGCAACTTCTCTGGTGGTGGTTAGCGTTTGTGCGCTTTTGGGATGGCATAGAGCGACCCACTGGGGTTTCATGTTAACACAAAGGGGGTTATGGTCACTGTCAGTGGTGGTGCCCACTTAAATGTCTATAAGGTCTCCCCAAAGCCTTACATCGAGTAAGATGTAGTCAATGCATGAGGGCAACTGACTCTGTTATAGGTGTTGGCACCCTGGCTATCCGATGGGGTTCTCCCATTTTCTGTCCTCAGACCAAATTCTATAGTGAGGGCATTGAGTTGGAGTGCTAACTGTGTCCATCTTTTGACAGGAGGTATGTTGAGCCGGGGTATGGCACATTTCTTGTCATCCTCCTCTACCCCGTCAAGTCCTCTGTGTCCAGGAGTTCGAAGGTGCAGTTGAAGTCTCCTGCTACCACAACTCTAGAGTGGGGCGAGCAGCTAGCTAAGGCTTCTTCCAGAGCTGTGACTATAGGCGAGGGTCTACCCCCTTTGGTCTCCCTTATGTAGACATTGAACAAGTTGAGGGTACCCCCCCAGGTCCCCTGATAGTAAGTCTCAGGATATCCGAGCTCTGATTTAGTTGTAGGGTGATTTGGCAGCCCAGGGCAAGGCTCACCCAAGTAGTCAAACCCCCAGATGGGCGTCCTCTCCCCGTGGTGGTTGCTGGCAAGTGAAAGCACACATATCCTGATTTGTGCAAAGGGACCAGACTCCAGGTCTCCTGGAAAATGCATATGTAAAAAACCTCAATTAGTTTGTTCCAGTGAGGGATTGGCAGTTTTATTTTTAGCCCTGCCACGTTCCAGGATAATATTTTCAGTTGATAGCATGGAGCGGGTCCTGGTGCAATATTCCTACTTGAGGTGCATTGACTGGGCAGGGTTGAGGCATTAGGAAGTGCCTGGAGGTCTAAAGGTGTTGGGGCTTCCACGACCCGGGCCCTCTGGGTGGCGGTTAAAAACCAATTTTGACCCTTTTCCCCCCAAGGTCTGTCTTTCGATGGCTCAGGCTCAGTGCATGGGGGTGAGATGTTATGGGGAATAGGCTTGGTGTTTGGGAATATGGTATGTGAACCAAGGTACAGTTGACGTTCAGACTGTAGTCAGTCGATGGCCTCCAATGCGTTTGCTCTGTCTAATGGAATAGGTGATTGCATGGTGGATTGCCTGACCCATGTGGCTAGCGGGAATCGCCTGAGCTGTATAGAGGAGGTTTCAGGGGGCCAGGTGTGGTATTCCAAGATGAGGTGATTTTCAGCCAAATCGCTCCTGCTCATAGGGAGCTCAATGCAGTCAAATTGTTGGAATGGGGAAGTACATCTCCGAGCCCTGGTAATATCATCCCGTATCACTGATCGACAGCCCCTAACGTGGCAAATCCAATGAATGGCTTTATTGGTCAGTGAGAGTTCATTTTCAGGACTGCTCTTAAAGCCAAGCTTGGGGACATTAACCATAAAGATTTTCAGAGGGTGGAACAAATAGGGGGTATCTAAATGGTTCGTCTGATGTTGGGCCTTTCTGTAAGGGGCGCTTTGCCAGAGATGGAGTAGCGGGGCTAATGCAATTTGCGGGAACCTGTGAGGCAACTGTACCGTAAAGACCTTTAGGAGCCCTGGTTTTGGAGTTATTTGGGCAATGTGCTATAGAGTAAGATGAGGTGTGCCTATGGACTGAAGTGACGGTGGGAGTAGGAGGGGGCATTGGCCCAGGGTACCCCTGTTCTCAGTAGCTACCACATGCACCACATAAAGTTGTGGGTTGTGTTCTGTCAGGCTCTTTACACGCTGCTGGCTGGGTGACTCCTTGTGTAGTATTGATTTAACCAGGGTGGTAAGGTCTACAATCATTGATCTCAAGGTCCCTATCTCAAGACTAAGCGTGTTTATAAGCTGAAATGTCTCCTACGGTTCTGTATTGTGCTCAATATTTGGTCCTGCGGTAGACATAAAAGGGGACTGAGGCGGTGCCTCGCTGAAATCATCAGGCAAGCCCGCCAGTGTTAAGAACCTGTTTGTGCAAGAAATAGCAGTTCCCGACTGGCAGTCCCTAGTATTAGTACTAGTGGGAGAGATGGAGGGATGAGAAGCCCTCATGGGGTCTGACGGTGTTTTTGGCGATGCATCTTTGATGAGTGTAGGAGGTCCCTCTCGAGGTTTTTTTTGGAACATAGCTGGGATGATGGTTGAACATGGGGGGTTAGTGGTTCTAGGAAGGGGTTGTGGGGGATAGGTCTAAGGTGTCGCACGTGGTTGGTTCAGCCTCTAGGATACCTTCACACTCACTAATAAGAGTGTCTATGCGATCCAACACGCAGTTACTGCCTGCGTGTTTGAGTGATTTCCTTACCTCCTTCCCCTTATCAACCAGACCATTGCCACTGCCTCCTCCACGAGCACCCTCCATTGTTTTCCTTTTACCCATAGCTAAATGTATACAACACAGTTATTAATATTAAGAGAGGAAATAATAAGTAACCAGTTAGCTGGTGCTCAAGGCGCTGACAGAGAGATGACGAAAGACAAAAAGAACAACTACACTGATAGATTATTAGTTCAAAAGCCTGTACTGTATGTTCCAGTCAGCAGATTACATCAGTTTATCTGCGCGTAACGTTTCCCTATGTACAGAGTTCCCACAGTACCTTGATAAACAGAACAGTCTGCGGCGATGACCGAGGGACAGATGAAAGAGGGGTGGCCTTGCCCTGCCTCTTCCTGGCGATGATGGGCAAGGACGGGCTAGCCCTTGGCCCAGGCTTCGCCCGGGTGCATCCCGCTCTGCAGTGAGGATTGGTGCTTTTCTAGGCACAATGATGGGAAGCTCCTCCAACCAGGGAGAGCAAGGTACCCTGGGGCTTGGACTCCCCCTGCTGGTGGCAAGTTGCGGCAGTGTGACAGCGTGTCTCACGCTGTTGTGAGCATTGGCGCTTTCCAAGGTGAAATGATGGGAAGCTCCTCCCTCCTGGGCGAGCAAGGTACCCTGGGGCTTGGAGTCCCCGCTGTTGGTGGCAAGTTGCGGCAGTGTGACAGCGCGTCTCATTATATATCGTATTTGGACACATATAATATCCAGTCCACGTTTTTCATTTTAGAGAAAGCTCTAAAATGTTCCAGGTTAATAGTTTGAAGGACCCTGGACAAGGTCACTTTAGATCCGGTTGGCGTCAATCATTCTCCTCCATGGTGCTAAGCAGGGCAAAATGATTTCTAGTATCAATACTGAAGTGTAAAGGGGTATTTCTACTCAATCGCGATCTCATTTAATTACCAGGATGTGGCAGAGAGAGTCTATGAGAGAGAGTCTATGTCCAGGTCTATGAAAAAATCCTAAAGGATGAGCGAGCCTGTATGCTATCTACTATCAGAGGCATAACTATGTAAGTGGTTAAACATTTGCCCTATCACCACTGGATTCTTGAAGTGAATAACCACACAGTCCCCCTCAGTTTTTGTGGGGCCCTATTGCAACCTAGTCAAACCTTCTACCAGTCAGAATTTTATTTGAGAGATCCTCAAGATGTTCAGAATGTGTGACCTTATTTTTAAAATCTCATCAATCCTCCTTTTTCTCATAGCCCAGCGGGGGCACAACCCCTAGAATAATTACATTAGGATTACATTAGGATTAGAGACTGGTGGGAGTTGAAGTTGGACTAATGATTTATTCTGGTTAGTGGTAATAGGCCTGGTCAGATCAGAGGTTAATTGTTTAACTGGGTGGTCATTAATTACTCCACTGAGGTAGAAGTATTAGGACTCCCCCCCCACACACAGTCACTGCAATAGGTATGATTTGAGAGGTTAGCTATAAGCAATTGGAGACAGGGCTAGACTTAGACACGAGCGAGCTGTGCCAATATTTCAATATTGTCATGAAGACAGCAGCTCATCCATCCCACTTGGTCTCAATAGGGTCCTGGTGAAGACTTTGTAATCAGCACATAAAACACCTCAGCGTAATTGTTAGCACCCCATCAACCCTGTGCCCTCCTCCCATCTTCCTCACACCTCCTGCAATCACATCGAATGTGCCCCCGTGCCCACAACAAACACTAACTGTTCTTTATGCCCAAGGCGCTGTCCCGGTCAATGCGATTTATGGCCAGCCCTGATTGGAGGCGGTGGTTCAGAAACAACAGTAAATGTGCCAGGATTCTGGATACCAATTCGAGCAGATAAGGAGTTTTGCACCATATTAGCCTCCACCGTTCTAAATTTTCTCTCCATAGCCCTACAGAAGTTTGAAACTAACCTCTCTATTTTGTTCATCAGGACAGATTGTAGGGTTAATGTTGCATCATGATTAACATTTATCTTTGAGTTTATTAAGCTTTATTTTAAGAATAAAAAATGTCAATGAGTAAGCAATGAACATAACATATTGAGCGTAAGATTAGTAAAAAATAAGCAATAAAGCAGAGCAGAGCAGAAAGCTATTTACATTTTCACAGTATCATGGGGGAGGGGGCGACAGAAAATAAATCTACAACTGAAGATCGAGGACCTTTACATATAAATAGAGAACATATAAAATGGTTAACATTTTTCTCCGGAGATGTCACTAAATGGGCCATTGTCGCAAAGTTGTTCCACCGTCAGTGAACATTGAGTTTTCCTACAAAGTCACATAATACATCCTTTCCTTTTCCTCTTTGGCGGTAGCGAATTTGGAGCTGATATGATTTCATCATCCGAGTTAATGCTCTTACACAAAGCAGAGTCAGCGACAGAGTTATTTCCCTCACGTCAATTCCTGTAGATGAATAATTGATGAGGGAGGAGCACAAGCTGGTTGGAGAAGGAGTCCGAGGTGATTGGAGGAGGAGTCTGAAGTGGTTGGAAGGCTCTCCTTTAATAATAAAGATTTCCTTTTGCCCATAACTCAAAAATAAATTCAAATACGGATGCCTACCTGATAGGGGGCACTAAAAACAAAGACAATACTTTTCTGGGCTTGGACACCTACGATCGGCCCACTCTTGGCCCGGTCACCGCCCAGGCATGCGCCTAGCCATGCCACGTGCTAGTACCGCATTGCCGGGAGTAAAGCATCCTTGATAATATGCCCCAAACTTCTTTAAAAATCCAGCAAGTTAACAAAGGCATCGCAGTCAGGCAATGTGATGCAAATCAGCCTGTCATTTGGGAAGCTAAAGAAGGAGAACCTTCTAAAGGCTGAATAAATATGTGGGCACCCTATGACAAGAAGCTGGGGGCATATTATCAAGAAACGGGGTTAAAATTATCGCCGCTTTAGGGGCAGGAAACCGCCGCTAAAGCGGCGATAATGGGCTTGATAATATGCAGCAGAGAATTCCAATAGAAGCCCATGTTGACACCAGACCATGGGCTTCTATGGGAATTCTCAAGGACATATCATCAAGCTGCGATAATTTTAACCCTGTTTCTTGATAATATACCCCCTGGTTTTTAGAAAGATTTCACCGAAGTTTTCCACAAAATTGCTTTTCAAAGTTCCACGTCTATAACAGTTGCCGAATTCCTGAAGCCTGCTGGTGCAGCTCGGGGTGCGGGGAGGATGTTTAGTTGGTTCGGTCCCTTCCTGACATCAGCCAGCAGTTCCTCCGTTTCGCTCACATCTATTCTAGTCACAAAGGAGTTCATTCACTGAGGGAAACGGAAAAAGTGCATTGCAAAATAAAAAGATGTCTGTCAGAGAGGGTCTGCGGGCATCCTTTCATCCCTCTCTGCTGGTGTGTGCAAAGGAAAGGAAAAGAGCAAGGCCGCTGCCGTCGAATCAACGTTCATATCTTGTGGGTATCAAGCCTCGGTGAGGGATTCGAAACATGTTAATTAAGTGCGTGGTTAAAATATAATTATCTGTGGTTCCTTTACGTAACAAATCAAAGAAATAAACACATTTGAAAAAAACTTCTAACTTCTATCATCAAAACATGCGTGTTAAATGAATTTTAGCAGAATCGACCAGGGTAAAAATTCTTCTAAATAATCTCCCTAGAGCTGCAAAGACAGAGTACACTGTGATGCAGGGCGCCTGGTTTGATTATGTCATTAACAATTACAGCCCCCAAGGCCACCACCATTTAATGACGTTGAGAAAAAGTTGCATAACCTTGACACCTAAGAAGGGTCTTGGTATGTGCTGAAAGGTCAAGTCTTAAAGGCTCGCTTACCTTACCTGAAGAATGCGAGTGCAGATGGGCGGGAAGCGAATTTCAGAGTTTGCTCTAGACCTAAAACACGCAGGGGCAGATTTACAAGCCCCTTGCGCCTCATTTATGCCGCCGTTGCGTCACTTTTGTGACGCAGCAGTGGCGCAACGCATGCGCCATGGTGCGGAGTACTTACAATGTGACGCATCTGGGAGATGCGTCACGTTGTAAAGCCCTGCGCCACATGTAGGCGTTCCTGCGCAGGGGGGGCGTTCCGGCGCAGGAACGCCTCCTAAAAGTGGCTGAGTGAAATCTACAATTTCACCTAGTTACTTTTAGGCCCATGCTGCGTCAAACTCCTGCGCCTGCCTGAAGCAGGGTTAAGGATTGACGCAGCATTAACGAGATAGGGCCCCCCAGAGCATTGCGACGCAACTCCAGCAATGCGCCACTTTTACAGCACAGATGCGTCACGCATCTGTGCCGTTTTTGCCCCATGGTGCGCCGCATTGTAAATGCGGCGCATCCATGGTGGCGGAGCTGTGGCGCACAATAACTGGCGCATCCCTGCTGATATGCAGGGATGCGCCAGTTTTTGTAAATATGCCCCTCTGGGGGTTATTTCCGATCCCCTTGCGCAACCAGTACCTCAGTATTTCCCATATTAAATGTGAGGCATCAGCAGCGCAAGGGACTTGCCTACTTACACCTGACACCGGGGCGCTGAGAATGGGCGACAGACGAGCTGAGGGGTATATTATCAAGAAATGGTATTAAAAGTATCGCCGCTTTAGCGTCAGAAAACTGCCGTTAAAGCGGCGATAATGGGCTTGATAATATGCCCTTGAGAATTCCAATAGAAGCCCATGTTGACACCTTTATTTTTATTTGTTGCCATGTTTTAATTTGTGTATATTCCATGGCATAAGATAATATCGGTTGGATTTTTGTACCAAAAACCTCCAATAGAGATTTAAAATGTCTATTTCCTGTAGAGCGGTAAAATCTCTGTAAAGCCCTGACATGGGATTCTGCCTTCCGCTCTAGATGTTGGAGATGGGCTGTATCTTGTAGATTATGCTGAAAGATGTGGTCCAAAAGGACATACTGTCTCGATAGGTTTACCTGCCAATGACCATGTAAAAGATAGAGGTTTCCTTCTTACGCTAAATGGAAGAGCTTTGGCTTTAGATATATTTGGAACCAAAATATTTTTCTATTGGATATTGATTTAGTTCATTTAAATTTCTTTGCAGGCCATGTGGGGTACGGTCGAATATGACAATATCATCAGCATAGATTAAACAGTGTATGTCGACTTGTGCTAATTTCGGAGGGTAGTTCTTAGTTTGGCAAAAGTTCCCAGGTAGATCACTTATGTAGATGAAGCCCTCCTACAAATGAAGTAAACTTTTCCTGCAATTGAGTTCTGTGAGCAGTCGGAGCTCTAGGAGTTGTAAAGAGATACATATTGGACTTTGACCTGAGCTCTCCAAGAATAGCACCAATGCCATCTTTGTGAATATGTTATTGTTCTTCTATTAGGGGGACAGGTGCTGTTTCTCAGCTTCTTTGACTACATTTTTGTGCTAAGTGTAGACCACCCTACACCCTGTGGGTCACTTTGGTTCTCTTTCTGTATTTACTGTGTGTCTCATTAGATGCTAGCATGTGATTGTGGGAAGAATCTGCAGTACAGGAATAATACCACGTGGTGGTTAAATTGTGTGCCTAATCATAACTTTGGTGCAGGTTAAATCTTTAACCAGACTTAATTTACCAGTGGATCACTTTTCCATTTAACATTTTTGTTTACCCTGGGCAATGAACTCTGTCAGACCTGCTGTTTTTTCTACCAGATTGGTACCTTAATCAATTAAGGCTGGTAGTGACCAAACTTCACTGGACACTGAATATTCTACCTAATTGCTCTTACGTAGTGGAAAACGGTCAGATAAATGATTCTAAGTATAGAACTGTCATAAGACGTTCGCTTAATATCAAGGGGGTGATTACGATGTCGGGTGGATCGCCACCGCCCGCATGGCGGTGGCGATCCACCCGACATTTCCCTACGCCCGCCACCCATTTCCCTCCCCGCCATATTAGTATGGCGGGGGGGACCCCGGCGGACGGAAAGACCATCCGCCGATTTTCCGCCAGTCGACCAGTCGACTGGGCGGAAAAGGGGCTGGATATGGTGGCGGTGTCTGCTAGACACCGCCATCCATATTAGCATGGACAGCGGTGCAGGGCTTTCCAGGGCGGAGACCCCGCCATGGAAAGCAAGACGGATTTTGCTGTTGGGGGCCCATTGTTATTTGGGGGGTGCACATGGGGTACCTATGGTACCCCCCTACATTGTCATGGACAAGGTGGCAGGCACAGTACGGTGCTTGTCACCTTGTACATGACAATGCACAACGTGCATCCCCAGCATTGTCACCGCCCACCACAATGCTGGGAATAGAGGATGCCACCGCCATGGTGGTGGTGGCATCCTAGTTGCCGGTGCGGGACCGTCGCACCACTGGCAGCCGGTCTCAGCACCGCCAGGGTTGTCCACCCGCCATCCTAATCGGCCCCTTAGTGTGTATTTGCATACAAAGACTATAAGTTTTACAAAGTGTCGATTGGCAAGAACTGATTGGCTACAAACAGCTTCAGTGCTTTTGAGCCCCATATTATTCAGAGCACATGGGATATAAGTAAAGTATAAATCATGAATTAAGCAGAATAGGTCAAGCTCACTACAGTTAAGTTGTCAGGAGGCTTAGAGAAAGTGTCCTTTAGGAACTAGTAATTTAAGAATGATCAAAAAATGTATGTTATTGAAATAAGGTAAGAATGAAGAATATTGATAACTTTTGGATCGAAAAGATTGATAGAACAGCGGCAGGCAGCGGTATAAACATTTTCGGCAGTTGTTAGGTTCAGATTGATGTCACAGGGAGAGAAACAAACACATAAGAGAATCGGCTGCTAACCAGATACCCATGGAGACAAGCAGGCTACCTGATAGAGATACAAGTAGAAAACACACACATTGGTGTTACATGGAACTCATAGGAAAGAAATGAAAGGGGAGAGACCTGCTCAGTAAATTCAAGGAGGAAATATATGTGTGGTGCCTGAAAGCAAAATGCACCTCAAAAGACATAATTTAATACCTAGACTAGACGCTGATGAGCATCTACTAAACAATTATTGTTCTTTGAGCAGTTATTCTGCTTCCTGTACCTCTGATTTTGGCCTCAAAGGGGTTCACTAACTTTATATCAAACAAACATTTCCGAACAAAGGTCTATTTTACGGAAGACTACAGACAGAATCTTATTATTTATCTCCTTGAGTGGTGCGTGCTGATATCTCTTTGAAACATGAAGGAACGGATAAAAGAGGATGCTGCAGGACTCGTGCTTGGGTGATACGGATATCACGCCTCTGTTCAGAGAAGAGGCGACTGACAGAGCTTTATTTTCTAAAAAGACTTTTGTTCAGAAGACCAGCGCAGCAGGTCTGCTTCTGATAACACTAAAGGATTTAAGAGACAAACTGAGCACAACTCCCTCTCCTAAGCTTGAATGCTCTGCTACTTCCCAATACACATCTTGTATACATTGACACAATAGTGATACAAAGTAAGCAGTAAGCATTAATGTATTAAATATTTTAAAACTTGTTCTTTTGAGTGTTTCATGAGATTATAGATTAGCGTAAATAACATTTTATGGTGATTTTGGAGGGCAACCGAAAATTAGGACCATTTTCAGATTAGAATACTGAATTGTTTAACTATTTTTTAAATCTCATTCTAGCAGCGGGATTAACACGTCATGGGAAAGATAGCTATGAATGGATATCATACCATTATTTGATAGTAATACACAAGGTGCATAGAAACATATTCAGTCATTTGCAGGTTCAGTACATTTACCATGCCAGCTTAGCGGCAAGCTAATAATTGTATGCATTTGGAGTTTATGCTGATATTTTAATGTCTTGTGCTGTGCTGTGTTGTGTTGTAAAGTTAAATAAGAGATTACTGGCTTTTCCCCTGGGTGAGTAATTTTGGACGAAACTATATTTTTTGTATGTAAGCATGGTTTGGTGGGGGGGTCACCAATATTCGCGGTTTGCCTGTCCCAATAAAAAGTGACTGAAGTGCCAGAATTCTGACGGCAGAGCCACAGCTACCTACACAGACAGAAACTTTCGGTCTGTCTGTCATATGCCCATTCTTCTAAGTACAGCTGGACGTCCGTCCACCTTATGAGGTGGGATGCTTCCGATGTACATTTTCAGAGTTGCCGGCTACTGGGATAGCCTGGTTGCTCCGAATAGGAAACAACAGACATTTCGGTGACACAGTGTAAAACTCTCAGACCATCAGGGCCATTGATTATTAGTTTTTCAATAAAAGACTCTTGCTTTATAAGTTGGTTCTTGAAAGCAAAAACACTTCGTTTAGCAGGCACATCGAACATGGCGGTCCCTCCAAAAGGGACCAGGGCCATCAAAGGAGCTGTCGTTGTGTAGCCTCCACTTCAGACGCAAAGATCCTCCGCAGACAGGTAGTAATCTTTACATGTGGTGGGCAATTGTCTCACGTTTCCACTGCAGGGAGGTCTGGAATTCGGTGCTGCTCTGTTTCACCCACCTTGTACTCGAGCTATTGTGCCTGTGACTACAACTGCCCCATGCTCACTGTGCCACTGGAACCAAGCTGTAATCAGCTTGAAACCGGTCGTGGGTTACTTGTGTTCAGGCTCAGGGAGGATTTGACCTGGCAGTTCGCGCTGACCTGTTCCTTTGGAGAAGGGTCAAGACTAATTTGCTTTTGGCTGGGTCGTATCTGAGGTGGCATGATGCGCAAAATACCGATGGACTAGGATGTGGCTCTGAGTAATTTATTCAAGCTCTTAACCCATCATATTTTTGTTTTAAATACAACTGGTTCGTCTGCAACATATAGTATGACACAATAGTCTAAAGTCTCCCTTTTCTGCAGTTTTATTATATATGCATGCAGAACCTAACCCCACCTATAATTTGTCTTAAATTGATTGCTGTCTACAGCACATTCAGAAAGCCAAATCAGATACATGGTTCAAAGTTGTTAGACCTGGCATCCATGGCGTGGTTTCCCCTGACTTGTTGCCTCCTGTTTTGCTGACTTCATTTTTGTTGGCTTTAGGACACTGGGCACATTACCACTGCTAACCAGTGCTAACATGCATGTGCTCCTGACCTAAAACATGGCAACATTGGCTTACCCACAATTGTCATATTTAATTTGCTTATAAGTCCCTAATAAAGTGCACTACATGTGCTTAGGGCCTGTAAATTAAATGCTACAAGTGAGCCTGAACGGAAATGTTAGGAATAATAAAGAAGAAAAAGGTTGTGTTAGCATGTTGCCTGCTTTCTAAATCCGTCCTGTTTCATCACAACACCGAAAAGTCAAAGGTCTATTTTCTTCAAAACATTTCCTAATGAAGGAATGAAACACAGTCACCATGTAGGACTGCATTTTACTGCCACACAGGTACATTTAAAAATGCAGTGGACATTTCCCTTTTTAGAAAAGAAGTGTTTTTTTGTTTTGAAGGCTTATATAGTTCTCTTTTGCTTTTTGACAGTATCATATTCAGATAGAAAACATGGACACCAATGAAAGGCTCCTCCTCTTACATCATATTTGAACATCTACGGTAGGAGATATTTTTGCCAATAAAGGGTCTCCTCCTTGATTATGATACTCTTTTTGAAAATAATTGTACATATGTAGAAACCTTTCTTTTTTTTTTCTTTAATTTTAGAAATCTCCCAGCCCTGGTCCTGAGGGGAACCTATAATATATATGGTTCGAAACACGTAGCCTAATAATTTTGGATTTTCATTTTCAAACTACACTAACATGGAGGATAACAAAGGAATTTCTATGAAAAGCAATTGTTTATCTTTCATTTCACATATTTGATGATTTTGGAACCCATTATCGCCACCAAGAGCGTTAAAAGGGGTCACTCTGGTTTATAACTTTGGACTGGTTGAGCAATGATTTGTGCAATTTTTCATTCATATTATATTGTTTTTTAAAATGTTCTTTATTTTGGGATCTGGAAAAAGTTTGTATAGGTTTGTGATTCTTTTTATTATCACTCTTTGTTCTTAAATATTGAGTAATATTATGTTAGGATGATAAAAGGTTATAATTGATTTACAGGTCATATTTAATAAATAGAATGATCTTGTGTGAAAAGTTAAAAAAAACCTGAAAGAAACAAAACTGTTTTGGTTTTTGATTGTATATAGAGGTCCATGGTGGTTGCAGGTAAGGGTCCAACCCCCTATTGTTGTTTTCTTACAAGTGAGCCTGCAGCACTGATTGTGCCACCTACTTTAGTAGCCTTCTAAACATGTATCAGGCCTACCATTGCAGAGCCTGTGTGTGGTTTAAAACTACCATTTCTACCTGGCAAGTTAACCCTCTAGGTATGCCCAAACCTTATTTTTAATACATATATGTCACCCATAAGGTAGGCCTGGGACAGCCCCAAAGGGCCAGGTGCAGTGTATTGAAAAAGTTGGACATGTACGTTTAAGATTAGGGGGGCCGATTCACAGAATTAATTTAAGACAAAATCCTAAACTTACTACTTTTGGCATTCACAGCAGTTAGGATTTTGTCTTAAGTTTGTCTTAAGACAAACTTAAGACAGACTTAAGACAAACTTAAGTAAGGATGGGCAGCAATTTCCGTTCCGCTCGCAGAAATTGCGAAAATTTGACATTTTCGCATTCCGCGCGTAACGCGAAAATGTTGAAACTTCCGCGATTCGCGAGGGAACGGAAATTGTCGCCTAGACAGGTGTTCTATCTCCCCATATGCTATCATCCTTGATGGAGCTCTGGGCATCCATGAGATTCTCGAGCGCAATTCCCGTGTAGTTCCTGACACCAGGAGGTTCTGTCTCCTCATCTGCTGCTCTGATCCATCTCTGGCCCTTTATAAGAGGCATGTGAACTGCATGGAAGCCCCTCCCATTTGGCCCCACACCCCTCACCCCAGCGGTGTGCATCATCTTCCCCCTGTTCCCTCCCTTTCTCCACTATGATGGACAGCTCACTCGAGGGACCCCGGCGCCCATCGGTGCTGTGGCAACGTTACAGACACACATGGTCGCTGTAGACAACTCTTCTGGCCCTTCACACTACACGGGGATTGCACTCGAGAAACTCATGGATGCACAGAGCTCCATCAAGGATTCTACTGGCTAATCAGTAAGTGCTACCTCGTTGGGTAAATGTATAGTGCTTTTCCTACACCACAGCAGGCTACAGCAGGTTGGTCCAAGCCCGACAGACTTTGTGGTACAGCTCAAATCCGGCTCGTGGACTTCATCGACGCCTCCTGGACCTCGTGGCTAAAGAGTCAAGACACCCATCAACTCACCTGAAGCACCCGACATCTGTGGGCATTGGTCCATCCTGCCCTCGGTCACTGGCTAGTGACCCAGACTCTGTCCGCTCTGCTTTCAGATTCCTTCCATACTAGATCCCGGCGCCGCTGATTTATCTTTGTCAGACTGGTGACTTTGTGCTCCTTGAGGCATGGGGAAGCCCAGGGGCAAACAAGTGGGGGCTCCCCAGGATCAGGAGGAATCAGCCTCGGATCGCAGAAGACAAGATTCACTGGAACCCCCAGCTGACAACTTAGTCTAGCAGCAGCTGGCCCAGATCTGCAGGCCATAGCGGATACCTAAGACACTTTATATGAGGACATTGATAATGTATTGGTCGGGCTGGGGCTCCAACAGATGGAACACTCCAAGCTGGCTGACTGGGTGAAGCAAACGGAGACCTCTCTGGCAGATATGGCACCAGTGCAGCAATCCCTCACTGCTTAGATGGGGGATATCTCCCACAAACTGCAACGCTGGAGAAAAGAGCCGAGGATGCCGAAGGCCATAACTGTAGAAATAACATAAGGGTGCTGCGGCTTCCGGAGGGAGTGGAAGGGTCCAATATGCTTGACTATCGGTAGAACTGGCTTCGAGATGTGGTGGCACCTGCTGGACTGACCCAATTCTACACTTTGGAGAGGGCTAACCGGGTCCCTGCCCAACCTCCGACGCCGGGGAGGCCCCCCCCGCATCCGCTGGTTGCTCGTCTCCTTCATTACAAGGCCAGGGATATTTTGCTGCAACAGGCATGCTCTTTTGGGCCGTATACAGTGGACAATAGCAGAGTGTCGATTTTCCCTGATTATATGTTGTAGGTCCAGCGTCGCCGCACGTCCTTTATAGCTGTCAAGAAGGCATTGCATGATGAAGGGCTCTAGTACTCTTTGATGTTTCCGGCTCGCCTGCGGATAGTTTGGGATGGTAATACTCACTTTTGTGAGGATCCCAAGGAGCCTTGGGACTGGATTGAATCCTACAAGACAGGCCACGGACCAAAGGGAGCGACGGCGCACACCTCCCCTGGGGGAGCGGCCCTCGCAAAGAGCCAGATGGACAAGGCATCGTCGCAACCCCCTGCGGGTGCCTAGTGCCTCCCAGATGGAGAAGGAGAGGTGTGATGCACTGAGGGTGGTGTCGGAACTGTTGCAAGACCATAAAAGGCCGTCTGGAACAGATACCGTGTCAGAGAAAGCCTCTACTGGGGCAGCCTTGGATGCGTCACAAGCTGACAATGTTAGATTGCCGCATGTCACTCCAGGGACAGCATATGTCCTTATTTGATTGTTTTGATGCATATTCTTGCCTCTTTTTCACTCGTCCTTCTTCGTCTGGGCTGTCGCTTGTTCTATTTCTGGGAATACTGGCAATGTTTGGACTCTTTTGATCTGTTTTTGGCTGCTGGGATGGATGAGTGGTAGGGGTAGTTTCTCTAGACCCTTTGTTTTGAGCCCCCGAGCACGGGACAATTGGTGTTATTAGAGGCATGGGCGCTGCTCTGGTTGTTGTTTTTGTTGCAAAGCAGCATCGGCTTGTAGCCGCCTTCCCCCTAGATCCTCGGTAGCTACAAGAGGATATTGAATGTGTAGTGGGTTGGGATGGGGACTAGCGTTGTAGTGCCTGTTCTGAGGAGGGAGTGTTATGGGTTTTCCTTGTTTATTGCTGGGATGTTTTTGGGGCCTTGGTGTTTCTACTTAAAAAGGTTTCTAGGATACTGTGCACTGCTTTATCATGGGATCTTTACTTGAACCAAAATGTTTATCATGGAATGTCAGGGGAATGCATACAATGGTAAGCTGTTATAAGGTACAAGCATACTTGGTCCGTAGAAGGGGCCAGATCTCATTCCTCCAGGAAACGCACATCACACAACAAGAGGGTCTCACTCTGCAGCATAGATGGCGGGGTCAGCTTTTCACTACAGCTTATTCTGCCTTTGGCGCGGGGAGTGTTAATATGGGTTAGGGTGGGGATTCCTTTCCAGCCTACACAACAATTGGTGGACCCAGAGGGGAGGTATGTGATGGTCGCGGGTCGACTTAATGGCAGAGATATAGTGCTAAGCAACATATATGCACCCAATACGGAGCAACCAGCTTTTTTCACCTAGCTGTCTGGAAAATTGGCCACTTATCTGACTGGGTCAGTGATTATGGGTGGGGACTTTAATTCTGTTCCTGATGTATTCCTGGATAGGTCTCATCCACCTCTTCCAGATGCCCCTATTCACAAGATTTCTAAGGCAGGAAGAGATTGGCAACATCGATTGGGGTTAGTTGATACATGGAGGGTACATCACCCAGGTGTGCGCGATTATTCCTTCTTTTCAGCACTGTACGAACTCCATGTTCGCTTAGATGCGGTATTTTGTTCCCCAGATATCCACACAGCAGTCAAGAATAGTGAGTACCTTACTCGAACAATCTCAGATCATAACCCATTACTCCTACGAATACAATGGGCCTAAACGCATCCCACAATCCCGACATGGTGCTTAGCCTCAGAAGTATTAGAGGACCAGGTTTTTCGAGGTGGTGAAGGATGGTGTTACACAGTATTTCCTCGAGAATACTGGCACGGCGTCCTCGACTGCTGTGGAATGGGATGCCTTTAGGGCTGTGCTACGGGGCCATTGTATTACCAACATGGTGGGGGTGCGTAAGACGCTCTTGCAGGACATAGAGACAGCGGACCAGCGACTGCGCGAGGTGGAGCAGGACCGACCTGGACTCCCGGATAGGCAGCAGAGTTTACTGGAAGCGAGAGAGGAGGTCACCACGCGGGATGAGCGACTGCACTATTTCGATTATAAAAAAGAAGGATTGCGCGCTAACGGGGAGCATGACAAATCTGGAGTGTTGTTGGCATGGATTGCCAACCCCGCTAGGCAGGGTGCGGTCATTTTAGAATTATGTAGCCCGTCAGGGGAAATTTGCTATACCCAGCAGGAGATTAATGACCAATTCCTTGCGTTTTATACAGACCTATATTGGAGCAAAGTGACTTCAAATGATGCTGCTCTTGGGGTGTTTTTAGATACTGCTGCTCTTCCAAAACTTGATAGGATGCAGGAAGAGTTGCTAGGCCAAGATATAACGATTGGGGAAGTTCGGGGAGCGATTAAGCATATGGCCCGGAAGAGCAACCCTGGGACGGATGGTCTGCCGTTTGAGTTTTATTTGACTTACATAGATCTGTTGGCTCCCAAGTTAGTAATGCTTTATAATGAAGCGAAGCGTGCAGGACAGCTGCCTGTCACCACTCGTGAGGCCCTTATTATCCTGCTTCTGAAACCAGGGAAGTCACCCTAGGATAGGACCGCTTATTGTCCACTGTCAATGCTAAATACTGATAATAAGATTTTAAGTCGGATGTTAGTGTCCCGGCTGCTCCTGCATATGACCCACTTAGTGCACAGTGACCAGGCAGGATTTATCCTGACAAGGAACACAGCCATAAATGGGAGACGCCTGATTCGTGTATTGGAAGCTGACACTTATCCGAAAGCAGCCACCGCCATCCTATCGGTTGACATAGAGAAAGCATTCAATAGTTTAGAATGGCCCTATTTATTTCAAGTAATGCGCAGGTTTAGCTTGGGGGATGCTTTGTAGATTGGACGGCGTTGTAGTACAAAAACGGGGGCCTTGATTTTGGCTGCCTGCGCTTTGGGCCGCGGGATTCGGCATGGCTGCCGCTCTCCCCTCTGTTGTTTGCCCTGGCCACGGAGCCCTTAGCGGCCCCTGCCAGGACGGAGCAACAATATCCGGGACTCTGTGTACAGGGTTAAATCCATTATATCGAGCTTTACGCCGATGATCTTCTCATGTTTTTGGCCAATACAGCTGACGCCCTCGCCGGAGCAAAGCGGTTGCTTCATGACCTCAGTGCTGTTGCTGGTCTCAGGGTGAATTGGTCGAAGTCTTGCCTATCCCAGCTGCTCGATTGGATGGCGGCCTTCCAAGTACAGATGGGGTGCAGTGGGAACATCGTTGTCTACCGTACCTGGGAATCCGAATTTATCATGTGCAGTCAGATTTATTGGAAGGTAATGTGGGTCGGGCCATCCAGGGCTTTAAAAGTAGCCTTGACTTTTGGGGGACCTGGCCCTTTCAGTTGCTGGCAGAGTGGCCCTCCTCAAGATGGTGACCCTTCCCAGGCTGCTGTACTATTTTAGAACCCTCCCGGTCTGGATACTGGCGTCGACTTTTAAACAGCTCCAGTCGATGATCACTGGGTTTCTCTGGTCTACTGGTAGGCGAACAGTGACATTGAAAACCCTAATGAAGCCTAAATCTGAGGGTGGACTTGCAGTAACTGATTTCGAGACATACTACTTGACGGCTCAGCTACAGTGGCTCACCCAGGCAGTCGCGTTGGAATTTAGAGGGTCGGATGACCGGGGGGAATGCAAGACTGGGCAAGTACTCTTTCACATTATTTAGCAGCAGCCGTTGCGGCTTAAGGTACTCACTCATGTGTCTGGACGTTTCGGCTCTGTTGGAACAGGAGCCAGAAAAGAGCACAGATCGCACTTCCTTATGCCCCTTAGATTCCTTTGGCTATGTGCACTGTCCTTCCACATGTGGGCAGCTGGGCTGCGTTGACAGACTGGAAGGAGGGAGGTCTGTATACAGTGGGGGTCTTGTATGAGGATAACGCCTTGCTTCCCTTCGGTACGTTACAGGACTGATATGACCTGCCACGTGGGGATTTTTTGTTCCAATCAGCCCTCGTTGCGGCCATCCAAAAACATTGGAGGGAGGGACTGTCTGAACCACAAATCTCAATGGCCTGCCAGTATGTAGTATTAGCAGCGGGTACCTTTAAGGCAGTTACCTGCCTATATAGGCGTATGACGTATGAAGCCCTAACGCCTTTGATGCCGTTGCAACAGAAATGGGAGAAGGATTTAGGGGAAGAAATTCCCGAGAAGGCATGGGCTGAACTAGTGGAGCGGGTGTTGAAAAGCACTAGAAATGCTAATTTTCAGCTAGTCCATTTTTTTATCATCCACCAAGCGTACATCACCCCAGCTAAAATTAATGCATAATTTGGAAAGGGTTCAGCAATGTGCCCACGCTGCAATACGGAGGGTGCAGATTTCTGTCACATGATGTGGGCCTGCCCCCAGCTTGGGACGTATTGGGAAGAGGTGGTTACATTTGTGTGTGACATCATGGAGAGCCACAGAGCCCACAATAGGTGTTTGTCCACTGCACTGGTTCTCTCATACCTCTAAGAATAAGATCACTAGTAAGTTCATCGACTTGGGCCTTCTCTTGGCTAAAAGAGATATTACGGCAAATTGGAAATCCAAGAAGGGTCCTAGTGTTCAGAGATGGAAGGACGAACTCTTAAAATGGGCGGAAAGTGAAGGCACAGTTATAATACAGTTGGCTTGCCGAGCAAATAGTGAGAAAGCTTTGGAGGCAGCAAGGGCCTGGGAAACGTTAGTACTACTGCTGAAAGTCCCGGAGGTTAATCAGGATGCGGACTTCGCAGCTGAGGATTAGGCTGTTGTACACTGATCAAGGTGTAATCACTACTTGACTTCCTTCCTGAGGTTTCCTGCCTCTGACTGCATTGTACTCCCTAATACTGGTTGCAGTTTGCCTGTATTGTGCTCTTTTGGGCTCCGCCTTGCCTTTATTATACCTTTTGATATGTGTGATATGCCGGGGAGGGTGGAGAGATAAGTGGGTGGGGGAGAGTTTAGTTTTGTGTTCCTAAATGTGTGGCACGGGTGCTTCCTACATGATCTTCATTGATAATTGGCCCTTGTTGAAACGACTGCTTCTGATGCTCTTGCTGATTGTTGCAACTAATATATTGGGGAACATTACACGATTCCTGTTGCATATGGCTCGGTCAAGAATACCTGGGGTCATACAGGGCATGTTGTTGTTTACCAAGCACCTGATTGCCTTTTTACTCTGCACATTATGAAATGTTTTTGGTTTGGAAATAATAAAATATATATATATTTTTTTAAAACAATGTCATCTCACCATAGAAAGGTTCTTAAGAATCTCCAGTGCCTCCTCTGACACGAGCACTGCTGGCATGGGAGCAGGGATAGAGGCATCAGGAGTGAAAGGAGACCCAGTCTGTTTTGGACCGGGTGCTGTGATGGCTTTATTGGAGGGCAGGGGTGATGGTTGGGCTAGTACCATCAGTGGTGTTGGCCACAGGATCAGATGTTTTAGACTCTGATGTTTCTGTCGCCCTCGTGCCTGGCTGGCCATAGTCAGAGGCCTCAGAGTCAGATGGCCATGTAGCCTCCTGCCTAGGCCTCCCAACCTCCATGCCATAGGGTCCTTCAGTGTTAGTATAGCCACCTTCTGATTCACAGAAGCCCCTCTTCTGATCCCTTGAAGTATAGCCCAAATCTACTTCTTGCTCTGGAGGAAGGCGAAAGCAGACATATGATATATGAGTTACACAGTACCAATGTCAGCTTGTAGTTCAGGGGAGTAATAGGATGGGCACATAGACATATTATCACTGCCACCCATCTGCAAGCACACACTCTCACACCCATGCATCCACAAGTGCACACACATATTCACACTCATTCATCCACAAGCATGCATACTTGCACTCACCCATCCACACACACAAACACACACACACACACACTCACACATATCCATTCAAAAGCACACTCACACTTACACCCAATAATCCACAAACACACTGCTACACTACTTACACTCAACCATTCACAGGGTTACACACATACTAACACTCATTCATAGGCACATACATGCACACACTTGCACACATCTATTCAAATTACATGCACCCACATACACATATATTCATACATACAATCAAGCACCAACTAGTCAATCGAAAAATTACCAGGGCAGATGGACCAATAGTTTGCAGGAGGGAGAATCACAGGAACCCAAGTAGAAGCTGGAGGCTTCAGAAACAGAACAACTGAGGATCCTTGCACCTACTCTCATTAGGTACCATTGTCATAGAGAGAGGAGTTGGCCTAACGGCTAGGGTGGTAAACATTGAATCTGGGGAACTGGGTTTGAGTCTTTGCAATGACACTGAACATCCTGTGATTTTGGGCAAATCACTTGATCTCCCTGTGCCTAACAAAAATGAATGTGTCCTCGTGTAACGCAGCTGGGGCTATGTAAAGCGCTCTGATACCGATACTTTTGGGTCAAGTTCGCACTACATAAAATTTCCATAAAAATAAAAAAAAGCCAATAAGAGGACGACCTTAAATAACTTGTCATAGGGTTAGGTCCCTGAGACTTGCTGATCTTAGCCCAATGTGTCACGAGCTAAGAGGGTGGTGTGAGACGTCATTGATAGACAGTCAGCCTTGGATACTTCAGAGCATAAATCTGTAGTGCCCAAGGCTCACTCTAGCCTCTCTATGCCCTTGTCATGAGCTGGAGGATCCTCGTAGGGCTTTGCTGGGCTGATGATATTACTGCCCTCAAGGCTTTGAGAATTTCAGCCGGGAAAACCTTGGTTCAAGCAAACAATGGCCTGTGAATAATGTTATATTATATTAGGCTTTCAGAGTGGACCATCACCCTGGAGGGTATTGTGGCAATGAACAGGTGTGAATCTAGCCACATATAGGGCCTAGTCGGACTCCTCGAAAGCCAGGTATTCAGCTTCTTGAGGGATTGAAGAAGTGAGGAGGAGGCTTATGTGAAGTGACAGGTTGGTCCACACTTTTGGAGCAATGTAGGATAAGTCTCATCCTCTGGATATGGGTTTCCGTATACTTGGGAGGTGCAAGCAGGAGTCCGACTGAGCAGAGGTATCTGGAAGGTTTGTGACAGCAGATGTGATTGTTGAGGTATGCTGGTTCAGTGCCTTGAAAGTGTGGGTGAGGAGTTTGAATTGTGTTTGATTGGGGAGCCAGTGGAGCTCGTTTAGGTGTGATGTGATGTAATGTGAAGATTATCTTGGCATGGGTGGTAGGGAGTGGTATCGGTCCTAGCTCCTTCTGGCCACCAGACAGAGGGCCATGGTAATGTGTTTTTCCCGCAAATCATGATTTCGGTCTCATCAATGTTTAGCTTTAGACAGCTGTTCTTAATCCATTGGGCGATTTCAGTCGTGCAAACATTGAACTTGATCGGGGTACTGGGAGGCTTGTCCGTGAGCAAGAAAGAGACTGAGTTGATAGTCATTGGCATAGGTGAGGACATTGATGTTGTGAGAGTGGATGCTGCTGGCTAGAGGATATTGTATGAATTGCAGAGGGTCAGGCTCAGGGAGGATCCTTGCAGAACTCCACAGTGAAGGTGGTGCATCAGATTTGTGTAGTACCAGTGAGTAGGGAACACATTCATCAGAGTGCATGTACTTGGATTCTGATGTCATGTATGAGTTGGATGAGGATAGGGTGCAGGCCTCTGCCAAATGCTGCAGAGAGATCCAGGAGGATGAGGGCCAATATGTGTCCTCCATCCAGAGTCATTTGGATGTTTTCTATCACAGTGATGGGGGCAGTTTTCCATGCCATGGTTGGGTCTGAAACCAGACTTTATGGTGTTGATGAGTTGGTGGGCTTTGGGTTATTTGGTGCCTGTTGATGCTTTTCTCCAAGACCTTGGCCGGGAATGGTAGCAGAGAGATTGGTCTGTACTTTGCAAGTGTTCAATGGTCCTCAGAGGGATTTGTCTTCAAGGGGAGGACATCTGCATGTTTCCAAGCATCTGGGAAGGCTGCAGAAGAGGTGCAGGCATTTAGAATGGAGGTGAGCATAGTGTTGATAGGTTGTTGCCCCCTGGAGTTCGCATGGTTGGTCAGGAGTCCAATGGGGCCCTTGAGTATATGGATTTCTTGGTGGCAGTTGTTTCTTCTGGGGTGATCATGGGCAATGTGGTTTGCATTGGTTCTTTGGATAAGTGTGAGAGGCATTTGGTAAGGTATGTCCAGTATGGTTGTGGGTTGGAGCTGCATAAAAGGCAATGATTTTGTTGCTGAAGAATTGAGAGGGATTGTTGCAGAGGTCCTGCAAGGGGTTATCGAATCTGAGGCGGACGCTGATGAGGTGAAATATTTCACAATGGTAAAGATTTCTTTGCTTCTTTTGGTGCTGGCATTGATGTGGTCCACCAGAGCAACACATTTGGCGGTCCAGATCATTTGATGGTAGCATCTTATTGTGGATTTGAATGTGTCTATGTAAAGAGGATGATTGCCTGACCCTGATATCATGAGTATGTGTCAGGTAGACCTTTGCTCAGCCTTACAGGCACTCTTCATGATTTGGAAAAGTGAAGGGCAAAGCTCTGTTGCCTGTAATGATGGGTCAAGACTGCAAAGTACAGAGAGAATTATTAAAATGTATACACAACAAAGGTGTCCCTAATGTTTTCACACAATATTAATAATTTGAGAAAAGGACACCTAATGTGATTTAACAAGATATGTTAAATCACAAATTGATAGTCAAGCTGAAATTGACAATTCAAGCTGAATTTATTTAGGACACAAAAACACTCTGGCTCATCTTTATATTTTGAGAGAGGGTATATGGCATCAGAAATGTGGCATAAAACATGTCTGCAATATTACAAGCTCCATAGGCTGTCCTGCACTTGTAGTACGGTGGATGGGAGAATAGTCACATTGGCAAAGGAGTATTCCACCTGTCAAACTCAAATTCTGGCCAAATCTGGCCATAATACATAATAATGTTGTTTTGTTTTCTGACAGGAATGTCCCCAACATGGCTTACAGTCATAGCCCATCCACTGCATTAACATTTAAAACTATTTGGTATCAGACTTTATCAACCATATGGACATACCTACAAACACAACCAGTGTGTGTGTGTGTGTGAAGGCCTAAGCCAGCTTTGTGACATTAGTCTAATCACTCCCTTCCTCAGGACCTCAATTTCACTAATTGGCATGTCCTCAACCTGTGGCCCAGGGACACTGTCCATATTAAAGAGCAGTGTCTTCTGTGCAGTAGTACCAACCTATCATGTTCTGAAGAGATTAGAGCATGTCCAACAGTGTTTCTCAGCATTACATCACTTGAATCCTACTATACCAATTAATGAATGGCCCAGTTTTAGGTTTGGTGGACAGGACACTCTGTCACTAACATGGCCATCATATTAAAAAATCATTTTTGCTTATTACACTTATAATGCAGCAGACGGGATAGCCATCATGTTTGCAATGTAGTATCCATCCACAAAAATGTTAATCAAATTTCTTGTTTTACAATCATTCATATTTGGAAGCCAAGGCAGACATATATTAGGACTCATATTAATTTGAAAACATGTTAAAATGAAACTCTATGTGCAGAAAATTAGTAGAGCATTGTTAGTATTGACACACAAACCACTGTCTAGAAACATAGGTACTGATTTACACTTTGGGGATAGATTACTGTGGATATGAATTCGCCACAAGGAATAAGGTCCCAAACTTGTCAGGGTAAAATATAGTATCAATAATTTAGATCTAGGCTTATTTCCTGGTAGTTATCGCACAGAGTAGCCAGGCTTAACTTAAAAAAGGTGTAAAGTAGTTAGCAGTAAAAAACAGGTAAATAGTCAAAACACACCACAATAGAAATCCCATAACAGATTTATAGAAGGAGAAAACAAGTACATGAAAGGGGAACCGAAGATCTGATATTTTAAAGATTTAAGGCAAAAAGCTCCAAGTAAAGGAAAGCGCCAATAGACAGGCTTAACTTAGAAAAAAGTGTAAAGTAGTTAGCAGTAGCAAAACAGGTAAAAAGTCAAAACACACCACAATAAAAATCCCACAACCAGTTTCTAAAATGAGAGAAAATTAACATGAAAGGGGAACCAAAGATCTGATATTTTAAATATTTAAGGCAGAAAGCTCCAAGTAAAGAAAAAGCGCCAATCAGAAATTTAGTGGTTGACCGGGTCCTGGGCATGATTCCGGGCCATGATGGAGCTTGTATTGGATAGACCAAGTGGGTCGCCCCGGTCAAATATTTTTCCATATGTAATTTCTGTAATGGAATTTGAATTCCTCCAGCGGAGCAAGGTGGCAGGCTTCATCTGGTGAAGTCCTCTCACAAGTGATTGTAGGAAGCTGTTGGTTTTGGTGTGAAAAGGTTAGAGTGGGAGAAAATTTGTAGCAACTAAAGTCTGAATGTTAGATGTATACTTTTCTCACCTTCTCCCAGTTAAGATTTCTACCTTTGGATGTAGTCTTTTTTAAGAGTTCAAAATTACCCAACTGGGCCAACTCGAGGTTGCAGCTGATGAAGTTCACTAGAAATCAAACACCCTTGCCGTAATGTCTCTGTGATGCTCCGGAAGCTTGCTTTGGATGCCCAAAAATTTAAAGTCCCAAGTTTTAAGTTTTTCTGGAGTAGCTCTTGATCACTTCTAAGGTTCACAGGACCCATGGGCAGCACTTAGGGGCCAGGACTCACTCCAGCATGGGCCACCAGTAGGGTCCAGTCCAGATCCATTTACTACTGGTCTTCTGGTCACATCAGACAGTAGGCCTCTTGCAGCTTGTTGTGTCACTGTACCCACACAGGACATCAGTCAACTTACTCTTGAAGTCCACTTATTTGTCCTGAGTTCAATTTGGAGCAGGTCCAGCCCTTCACGTCCGCACACAAATTGCAAAGAGCAAGATAATCTTCTGCTCATCCATGGCCTAGTGAGTACTCTGATGAGCTATAGATCAGGTGTCACTTTTGTTGGATTCACTAGCCAGTGGGTGAGGTTGACTACTAGGCACTCTATAACTGATGAAACAAAGGGGAATATGTACAAGGAAAGTGGCAAATCATGTTGTTAAGCCAAGAAGTCTAATGACACACTCCATCACTTTAGAAACGCAGGGCTGCAACATACTTAAAAGAATATGGTGAAGCCCTGCATTTACCCCTGTGCTGGTGCTAAATTAAGCTGACTGGCGCCAATGCAGGCACCCTTGCACAATAGTGCAAGGGAGCCTGCATTGAGGGGAGCAATTGTTCAGGTGCAGGAAGGTGTCCCTTCCTGCAAATAAAAAATCATTACAAAAAAATACATTTTGCAACTTCTATGTGTGCTGCTTAATGCAGCACACATAGAAGTTAAAAAATGCCATTTTTTAAATGATTGTTTATGTGCAGGAAGGGAAACCTTCCTGCACATAAACAATCCTTGGCGTTTGCTGTTTCCATGTGTGCTGACCAACACAGCACACATGGTAACAGCCTAAACTAGAAGAAATTAAACATTTCTCCATGTTTTACCCGGGTAAGACCAGGTTTTCCCTGGTTTTAATTTTAGCGCTGCACCATATTTATAAGGAATCAATTCCATAAATTCAACATCATAAATATCTAATGATGACAACGCACACGGGGATTTCTTTTTGTGATTTAATCACAGTGATTTTGATAGTTTTATCCAAGTAAAAAGGAGTACAAAGAGGATATAAATTGGAGCAATATATCGTGAAAACAGGAAACGGAATTAAGTCTTCATTTCATCTACATATACACATCAATTCCTAAACGGTTTGAACAGAGATGAAACTCTATCTGAGCATACAATCTACTGTACATAACATGTAAAATGGAATTGGATGGTAAAGTCGACGTTTCGGTCTTGGGTGTTGTCAATCCGTCAGACCATCTTCAGGACAGTAATTGCTTTTATAAGGACTCCTAAACAATACAATGCAAATAGTTACGTGAATGGAAACATAATCACATTAATAAATCAATATACAAAATTTAAAACTGGGACTTCAACCCGTGTGCGAACAGGACAGTTGTCAGTATCATTTATCAGAGAGAGAGAGCAGATTCAAAGTCTGATATCAAAAATAAATTATTATTTCATAATCAATTCAACAATTTATTTTCTATAGAAATGCATCATTTTCATCAGTGGCCATGTTTACTTAAAGATATCTGTAGCGTTCTTACATTAAATTTTGTTTGAAATCATATGAACATTTGGACTACGAATCAGGGAGCATATCATTCATCACTTAATCATGCTATGCCAAAGAAATGGTGAGTGGTATCCTACCATGTGGAGCTTGGCAACAGCGACTGCCGGTTCGTTTTAATGCGGAAGTCAATCCTACAGTGATTTTGTCGCTGTACAAAAAATGAGTAGTCATAAATTATCTATTCATTCACCTGTGTGTTATTTTTCATATTATAACATAGGTCACAACGAAGATGTTGGTATTATTAAAAAACCAGATTCTCTGTCTGGTGTTTCACCCTTGGTGCATAGGATCGATATATTCTCGGAGTTTAAATGTTTAATGTGTACAGCACAGAAAGAAGGTGCTGCAGTTTGGCTCACTAATATGCGTCTTAGCAGAATAATTGTGAGTTTGTCTGGAATTAGTGAACTTTCATCTGGAAGTTTGGATGATTGATATAACCGGCACAGAAAAGAAGGTGCTGCAGTATGGTTCGCTAATCTGTAACTTAATATAATAGTCATGAATTCGTTTTGAACATAAAATTTAAATTTAATTTAAATAAATCGAAGGAGACTAAGCTCGAAATTAATCAAGAGCTAATGTTTTGCATATAGCTGGTGAAATATATTAATAGCAAATATGCAGGCGGGGGGTGAAGTAAATGCTAACTTACTTTGCCGTCGTTAGTCTTCGAAGTACAACATGTGATCCGTCTGATTCAAGGGCAGTATGATTACGAACTGCAATGTCAAGTGCTTTCAAAGAATAATCGTAGTTGCAGTTCAACACAGTTGTAGGCTAGAAAAGTAAATAGAACGGCGGAAATGGCCATTAATTACTATTCTGTGTGAGCTAAACCAATAGATTATCATTAAAGTGAGTAGTAGATCTTTATCATCCAACACTCAGCGCAATATGGTCCATTGTGCAAAAATAGTTGCCCCGTTATCTAAAGTGCCTACAAAAGCTATTTTAAACAGTGTATACTCGTGTAGAGGTCGAACTTGTTATAAAACATGAGGTAACTGCACTGTTTGATTTGCGCGCAAGTTAACCAAAAAAAAAAAAAAAAACGCGTCGTTAATTGACTAGAGAACGGTGCATAGATTATGGATAACTTACTATTCTGGCGTCAGTCTTCAGAACACAGATGGGGGTCCGCTAGCATCAAGGCAGCCTGATTATGTGCTGCACTGCCCAGTGCTTTTAAAGGCTGGTTATGGCGGCAATTCAACACAGCTGTGAGACCAGGAAATGGACGCAGTGTCAATGTCAGATTGCGGCGGCCATCTTGAAAGGGCTTACTTGCAATTGAAAGCACTGTTGACACTATAGTCTAACGATTATACTAACTCATTTAGTTGGCTGAAAAGAGTTGGCCAGTGGTTATATCTCAGCGAATAAGTAAGATTGGTATAAACCAACCATTAGTGTAGTCTGATCCTGCTCCACGGAACGTTAAATTTCGGCCGCCATCTTGGAGTATCAAGATGTTACTGAAAACGTGTATTGTTGTTTATCGTTCATACACAATATTTCTGAAGATAATTTCTGGTTCGAGAAAGGTTAAGAGCCACTCATAGTAGCGGACACCTAATACTATCGCGAATTATCTTGTACTGTATGATATATTACTATAATAGACCCAAGTATGTGTTGATTCTTTAGTGATATATTTTACATAACTGCATATGAGTACATCAGTAATATATCTGCGATAGTGGACATTGCATGAAATATCATGGATGTATAATGGATGTCCTGCCTATATCCATTCTATTTATAACGTTGTATCCAACATGAACATGGTTTAGGTGATAAAATGACAAATCGCACAGAGTTCTCGACATTAATAGATGATACTGTGTTAATCAACCATTAGACCAATGGTGATTATAGTTCGCTCACATTCAGATGTTCAGTCCTAGACAATGTACATAAAAAGGCTGTATTTATGGTTTTAGCAAAAACAAATCACATAATGAATGTAGCGACATTAATGAGAAAAACATTAATCAGAATCTGAGAAATGCAAAAGTGAGTAGTCATGTTATCAAATCAATGGAACGGTTGGAACACAGTTACAGAGCCTGCTTATCTAAAGGTGACAACGAATTGTTACTTTGACTCTAACTGTACAGCTAACGGTGGCTGAGACAGGCCAAAGCATGCCACTCAGTGGCAGAGTTCAGACCTTTTTTGATGTTGTCAGTGCGGCAGATCCAACGGTTCTCCCTGAGCGTCAATGTATGTTCAACATTGGTCTGTCGTATCGTAGGTTTAACAACCTCAATGACCCACCAAAGCATTTCTTTCTCAGTGTGTTTCAGTTTCATGTAGTGCTCAACTAATGGTGCTGTTTCTACTTTACATCTAATTCTGGATTGGTGTTGCAGAATCCGTTTTTTGACCATTTGTGTGGTCTTACCTATATACTTGAGATTACAAGGACATTGTATACAGTAGACCACATTGGTGGTATTGCAGTTTGAAAAGGATTTGGCCATGTAGTTCTCACCAAGGAACTCAAATGATTTGGTAGTTGTTGTTGTTGGGCATGCTGCACATTTACCACATTTGTGGTGCCCGATTAATGGTGTTAATTGACGCATGTCATTAACTACATTTTGATCTATCGTTTTGTAGGCATGTACAAGTCGATCTTTAATGTTGGTCCCTCTCTTAAATGAAAATAGTGGTTCCTTAGTGAACTCAGGCAATGCAGAAAGAAGTGACCAATGTTTCTTAACAATTTTCTTGATCCTGTTAGTTTCTGTGCCAAATGTGGTGACACAGACTAATTCTGGTTCATTATTTTTAGCTTTTACTTCAAGAAGGGCATTTCGGTCATTGTACCAGGCTCTCTTTAACGATTTTTTCAACAGTTTGTTTGGATAGCCACGTTGATGTAGTTTTTCTTTCAGTTTCTTAGCCTCCAGGAAGTAGTCCTCTCTTCTGGAACAGTTTCTCCGGAGACGGAGGAATTGCCCGAAAGGTAGGCCATCTTTTAGTGCCTGGGGATGGTGGCTTTCATATTTTAAGAGGGTATTACGGGCTGTTGGCTTCGTAAAAAGTGTGGTATAGAGTTTATTGTCTGTGTCTACTTTGATGGAGATGTCAAGAAAATTCATCTGTTGATCATTGTAATCTATGGTAAATTGCAGATTGGGATTTTGGGAATTGATCCAGGTATGAAACTCAAGTAATAATTCTGCATTGCCTTTCCAGATAAAAAACACGTCGTCTATATACCGTAGCCAACATGAGATGTTAGATATGTATGGATTGATGGAATTTTGGACATGTTTTTTCTCAAACTCGGATACATAGATATTAGCTATATCCGGTGCGTATACAGCACCCATAGCAACTCCCTTGAGTTGTTGAAAGAAAGTTTTCTCAAAAAGGAAAAAGTTTTCGCATAGAGATATCCTTATGCATTCCACAATGAAGTCGGTTGGTACCACATGGGGTCTGGGTCTATCATCTAGTAGATGTTCAATGATCTCCAGAACTTCTGTTTGTGGGATGTTGGTATAAAGACTCTCTATGTCCATAGAGACTAGAAGCTGTGTCAGTGGATCAAATGGGTAGTTTTCAACCACGTTGATAACCGCTGTAGTATCTCTAATATAGGTTGGTGTTTCTGTCGCAAAAGGTCGAATAAAAAAATCTGCATATTGAGCAAGTGGTTTTAAGATGGAATTGCAACCGGAGACAATTGGTCTACCGGGAGGTGTCTCAATATTCTTATGTACCTTGGGTAAGATATATATCACCGAGCTCCACATGGTAGGATACCACTCACCATTTCTTTGGCATAGCATGATTAAGTGATGAATGATATGCTCCCTGATTCGTAGTCCAAATGTTCATATGATTTCAAACAAAATTTAATGTAAGAACGCTACAGATATCTTTAAGTAAACATGGCCACTGATGAAAATGATGCATTTCTATAGAAAATAAATTGTTGAATTGATTATGAAATAATAATTTATTTTTGATATCAGACTTTGAATCTGCTCTCTCTCTCTGATAAATGATACTGACAACTGTCCTGTTCGCACACGGGTTGAAGTCCCAGTTTTAAATTTTGTATATTGATTTATTAATGTGATTATGTTTCCATTCACGTAACTATTTGCATTGTATTGTTTAGGAGTCCTTATAAAAGCAATTACTGTCCTGAAGATGGTCTGACGGATTGACAACACCCAAGACCGAAACGTCGACTTTACCATCCAATTCCATTTTACATGTTATGTACAGTAGATTGTATGCTCAGATAGAGTTTCATCTCTGTTCAAACCGTTTAGGAATTGATGTGTATATGTAGATGAAATGAAGACTTAATTCCGTTTCCTGTTTTCACGATATATTGCTCCAATTTATATCCTCTTTGTACTCCTTTTTACTTGGATAAAACTATAAAAATCACTGTGATTAAATCACAAAAAGAAATCCCCGTGTGCGTTGTCATCATTAGATATTTATGATGTTGAATTTATGGAATTGATTTCAGATTGATGTTAATTTATTTCAACATACCTATTGATTCAAATCTCCTAAATAATTAACTGATCACTTTAAAATAAATCCCTTGTTGGCACATTGACCTTCCCGTATCTATATGCCCAAGCCCTCAAGGGTATATTGGGTCTGACCCCTATTCATTATTGCACCATATTTATGACACCCTTGTAAATATTGGTCAGAAATAATTTCAATGGGTGTTGTGGTGGAATGCCCACAGTAACACCAATTGCCCTCCCCTTTGACTCTAAGTATAGTGTGAAAGGGTGCCTTATTTACAAGGCAGCGTAGCACTGTCTTGTAAATAAGGTAAAGCCCTTATCACCACCACAATGTCCTGAAAAGGGCCGTTGTGGTGGCAATAGGGGCTTGTAAATAATACCCAAAAATTCCTATGGCAACCATTCACACTTTTACAGCACATCCTGTTTGCCTTGCTACAAACTATTCCCCTGTTCACTACTATGAGGCAAATCCAAGACTGCAGCACCTTTCTGCCCTTGGAGGCTACTGCTGTGCCTTCCAGTGATGTAAGTAGGGAAATAGGCAGTCCCCTTTTCCACAACTACAGCAAATAGGATCTTGCACCCGCTCCCGATCTCACTTAGGGGTTGTCAAACTGGAAAAAAGGACAGAGGAAACAAAAGGCTTCTCTTCCCCAGGGCTTTCTATACACTTAACTGAAAAGGCAGGTCCCTGGGCCCTTTCAAGTTAATGAAGTCCCCGAAGCATAGCTAGCTGCCCTACATGAGCTGAAAGGAGTCACACACCTCACACCCACGTCCTCCTGCCAAAAGGGCTACGTCATTGTTTCTGCTCTGAGAGCAATTTTCACACCTCATTGAGCAATGCACTGACAGGGGGCTGATGTTAGCAGGCTAATGCTAATTACTCTAATGAAGATGCAGGCAGAGGTTTTGATAAACATTAAAAACAGTGTTTAAATTATTCGAATAACGTGTCCCAAACCAATGACAGCAGAGTTATGCTGTTTTTCGGAACTTTAGTTTTCCTCAAAGAACAGCTACTGCTGGCAGGCATCTGTCAACTCCAAATTCTTGCATGCATCTTTTTTACATAATAAACACCCTACTGTGTGGGCTACAAAGCCAACTTAGAAGTGACATAAATGTTTTAAAGTAGGTCTTACCTGTCAAAATAGGGTATTTTGACACATTTGCCAGCCGGATTAAAAGTTGCAGGAGTCAGGATAAATAAGTAGGCCTGAATTCATAATTTATTTGCCAACCTTGTGATTTGCACAACATGTGCTGCCGTTCACAAGCATTTATCTTTTCCATGTCATAGATGTATTTCATGTACTACATACTTTCACCTTACTGAGAATTTAAATATGCCAATTAGGAGTTAGCCAAATTTTTCATATTTTAGAGGACAGAGCACATAAAGTGGGGACTGAACAGCAGTGCTCAATTGTGCAGAGTTAAAAAACTAGCAGAATACGTCCACAAAAAGTAGTAGTCACCATGCAAAAAAGAGGCACTTTCTGCTACTTTGTGACAATAGTGATGGATATCATATATGCTGACTTATCAGTGCATTATAGTCTATGGCACTTGTAAAAGCAGGACAGTATACCTGTCACATTGGTGAAAAAGTATTCCACTCATCAAATTGTAAAGAAGTGGCATAAGTAACATCAATGTTTTCAATTGTGATGAAACTTACCCCCATGTCAATTATCCATTGCCTTTAGTTCCCCATCCAAGGAATAGACTACTGAATGAATATGCTACATCATGGGGTTCAGTGACCACAGCGCCCACTTTTTCTGGTGATATAAAAAACAATTGGTCCTGTCTGGTAATACAATTGCTGCGATAAGTATATATTATTGTTAAGAGAAAACAATTGATATTTCAACAAATGTAAATTTCAAGTGAGTAAAGAAATTGAAGCTATGCAATTGGAACACACCAAAAAAGCAAAAAAAATTATTCAATAAGAAAGTCTTTTTTACGTTTTGTTTTTTTCAAAGAATGGCTGTCACAGATACAACTCAATTGTAGACGAAGGGTTTGTGACAGTAGTGAAAATAAGTGACATGTGGTGATCAGTGAAATGGTGGTGCACCATATACAAAACGTACATGAGTGACATGGATAAATTACATTCAAAACAATTTCTCCTAAATATGTACTGCCTACTGTTTTTTACATGAATCCTGTTATGTTATGTTATGGAAACCTTTAGACCGCACGATTACCCGGAGGTCTCCTGGTGCTAGTTACTTCTCCCTAATACAGAGCTAGAAAAAAGAAGGTTTATTTATCAAAAAGCCAGGTCTTCAGCCCTTTCCTGAAAGCTAGAAGATTGGTGGCATTTCTCAGATGGCATGGCAAGCCGTTCCAGGCTTTTGCTGCGCATGAAGAGAAGCTTCTGCCACCCCACTGAGCTTTTTTGTGGGTGGGACTACGACCAGTTTGGCTCCCAGTGACCTGAGAGTTCTTGTCGGTGTATACCATTGAAACTGGCGTCTTAAATGATCTGGTCCCAAGCCTTGAAGTGCTTTGAAGATCATCTAGACACAATGGCGACTCTGTATTGGGGTCAAGGAGGCCGTTATGGACAGGTATGATGTTAACATCAACGTTTCGACCCTAGTGACAGCGTGAATGTGATGCATCAAGAGCGGGTCTGCCTCAGGACTGAGAAGGGTGAAATGGACAGTCAAATTTCCTATGAATAATCAGGAAATTAAAGAATCAAAAGCTTAATAACAGACATCCACCATCCGGTTGGCGTCTCATCTAGTAAATATGCAGATTTTCGATCAACCACCACCAGCAAGTTGGGGTCTTGATAAGGAGCCGTAGCTCACACACATTGTAATGTCACCACGTCAAAGTCCGATATGCGATGAGTAGATACTTAAAAAAAAATCTCGTGTCCTGTGTACCTCAAGCGAGTTGAGCTGGGCAGACTTTCCCAATTCGTTTAGAGGAACATGTCTAACATCAAATATCTTAGACTGAATGGAATAAGAAAAAAAATAGTATTAACCAATATGTAATTGCAAACATTACAAATTAGAATATATTATTTTGAGATGTCATTCTGACTTAATATACATTGGTCACATAAATAAAGTAATTTTTATGTTACTATTTGCTTCTGTAAATGTTGCAATGGTATGCTGTATGCTGTTGAACATTGGCCCTTTACTGATGTGTGTAAGGTCAGACACCTCAATTTTATTTTCCTTGCCATACAAATTTTTTAAATTATATAACTATGCTATTTTGAGTGCCTATTGATACAGTGTGAACTCTTGTGGCTGAATATTCTCTCTTTTAACCTCTCTTTATTCTTTATAGAAGAACATACTATGAGTACAATATGTTTTTTGAGATATTATGTTAAACCAGATTTATTCTAAGCTAGATGGTCTTTCAAAATCTAAGTGACAGCTATGATATCCAGGTAAACCTCCTCCAACTTTAGATTGGGCAGTTGAGAGTAACTCAACCAGAGTTTTGAGCCAATAGTTTTAATGGGCTCTGTCCTGATAGTAGGGGTTTAAAACAATCATATATGTAACTTTCTGATGTTATGTTGTAGCATAGTGTTAAGACACAGGTGATTGTTTTGTTTAAAAAGAAATGCATGGTTGCACTTTGGCTTTGGACTATTGTGATCCTTCAATTTGCTGAGTTTGGTGTGCATTGCGTGCTGCTATATGTGCGGCCATCTGTTTCTAACGTGGTTTACATATATGATTATGTGGATACAATTTCTTAGGAAAATGAATGCCAGAAAACTCAAATTTTTCTGATTTATATTTCTTGTTTATGGGTTATTGTGTTATTATTCGTTGCTTGATCTTGCCAAACAAACCACCCCAAGATTTTCCTTTTTTATGAAACTTGTGTGAGTTGATTGTTTACATTTCATATACATCAGTGCTTTTTGTATTACCCTTTGTGAAATTCAATTTGGGGGTTCACAGTGCAGGAGGCCTGAGCTGCCTCATGCATTGGAGCTAGGGATCTTCAGGTTCCAGCCTAATATATCTCAGCAAACCTGTGGCTAGTCTGTGGCTAGTCAGACACAAATGCCTTCAACACTTGCCTGTCAGTGTTAGTGATGGTGAACACTCATAGGCTTCTCAAGTAGGTTGGTGTGATCATAGTGCACACTCAGATTGTGATAAATAACCAAAGATGTATTACAAAGTGTTCATCTGAGTGCTTCTGTTTCCTTTAAGAAGGATATGTTATGGCAGTATGAAATACAATCACATACAAACATTATCATATACCAAATATGGAGGTGTGAGGCAAAGACATCTGGGATGATGATACCCTGTGACTAAACCGACCCTCTTTCATAGTAAAGGATCTATTAGTAAAGATACACAGAACAGATGCAGCATTACCCATCAGTTGTTACATAGTATCTGTGACCATCCTCTGCCACAGTGCCCCTACCATTTACAGTTTCCTGTTACCAGAGGTATGGTGTGTCAGAGTTTAGTAACACAACTGTACTACTCTAATTTGCAGGCAGAGGCCATATTGCAGTATTTTGCAGGACCGAATGTATGCAGCACTCTATTCCCACTTTAATGTTAATAGGGCGATGGGCTCTTTTTGAAACAAAAACATATCTGGGGAATCCTTGAACTTTTCAAACCCCAATCTACTCACCGCTATGAATCACACTCTCTGGTTACCAGAGGTATGGTGTGCCACAGTTGAGTGGCACAGCTGTTCTACTCTAGTCTGCAAGTGTAGGCCACTCTACAGAGCCTTATGTATAGAGCACTCTATTCCCACTTCAATGTTGATAACGTTATGGATGTTTTTTTTTAACTATCAGGTGGGTCCTTGCACTTTTCAATCCTCAATCTACTCACTGTTATGACTTACAGTCTCTGGCTACCAGACGTTTGGTGTGCCACTGATGAGTGACCCAGCTGAACTGCAGGCTGAGGCCTCTTTGCAGTATTCTTCAGGGCCTTATGCATACATTAATTTTATTCCCACTTCGGTATTTATGGGCTGATGAAACCTGTTTAAATGCTACAAAATAAAAACTAGCAGGGGAGTTCTTGCAGTTTTTAATACTCAATCTACTCACTGTTATGAGTGAGAATCATGTGTGCTACAGTAGTGTGCTACTTACTTGACCGGATGCGACAATGTCACTGTGACACCTTATTTTCCAATCCTTCATTTTGATTTGACTCATTATTAGAACCAAATGTGTTTGTTCATCAGGCTAAATTAAATAGAAAAAACCCAGAATGCAGTGACATGCTAAAACAAATCCCAGAACTGTAAGAGTTTGCCCTAGTGACATGGATTAAACTGTTTAGTCTAGAACTACTGACTTTTGATATGTTAGTGGTTCCTGGGAGTTAGTATGCGCTATGCAAATCTGAGAAGAGTGTACGCACCTTACAGTGGAATGAGTAACTTGATGTTGCTGCTACATATGGAGGGTATGAGTTGTGGTCAAAATGTCACACCTGCTTTGATAGGTTTTCAATATATAAAAGAGAATGGTATGACAGAGTATGGAATAGATTATGGTTACATAGGGAACACAGTGAAATGTGACAGACATCTGGTAGTATACTTGTAGGAAAAGGTTACCATTAGTGCAGATATTTCCATTACTGAATAAGAGTGTCAGAGTGTGGAGAGGGTGAATTTGATAGTGAGAGAGAGAGAGAGAGAGAGAGAATGTTTGTACTTACTAGTTTCCACTTGTCTTGGAAATCCCGCAATGCCTTCAGTGCGGAGTATAGACAACATGCTCTTGTTCCTAGACATGAGGCTGTGGGCCTAGGAGACCCATCACTAGTTACCTGGGCCTCCTGGTGTGCCCTAGAAGTAAGGGAACAGACTCTCTCTCGCAGACCACTACATGGCTTGAGGATGTCCTCCTGTGAGCATTGGGTGTTGGAGATAGCATTCACCTTGTGGATGTTGTCTGGACCTTGACTCCAAACAACTCGAGTTCAACCCTAGTTATTTCATTCACAATCACATTTAGTTCATTGTCTGAGAATCTGGATTGTCTTCTCACAGCCATTTTTGAATACTGTAGCACAGGATTTCTTTTTTGAAACAATGTTTTTATTGTCAGCAAGGGAAACTTCATTACAAGTTATACTTGGGGTATCTTATACCATACCAACAAAGAAGGAAAAAAAGAAAACACATTAGAGGCACGTATATAAACATTCCTAAGACAATACAATACCAACAATACCGTTAATAATACATTTGAACTTGGGACCAGCATCTAGGGGGCATATGTATCAAGAAAGCGTTTTGCGAGTCCTTAATAGCGAATTTTAGCGATTCGCTATTAAGAACTCGCAAAAGGCAATGTATGTAGGATTCGCAATATTAATTGCGATTCCAATGTACTCCTTAATTGCAAATCTCAAATTGCGATTTGCAATTAAGGAACACCTTCCCATTCATTCCTATGGGCCTAGAGGCCTATAGGAATGAATTGGAGGACATTTGCAATTTGCGAGTACCCATTCGGTACTCGCAAATTGCAAATGCAATTTCAAGGGTGCAAGGGTGTCAAAAGGACACCCTGCTGCACCCCTGAAATCAGCATGTGTGCACATGTGGCGCACATACATGCCCTAAGGGAATGTATGTGCACCACATGGCACTTTGAAAAATGCTTAAAAGTGCATTTTTCAAAGAAATCACAAATTACCACAAACTTGAAGTTGGTGGTAATTTGCGATTTCTAAAGGCAAAACCACACAACTTGGGTGCTTCCTGCATTGCATTTAAGGAATCGCAATTTGCGTTTACTTAAATGCATTTGCAAAATAGGGAATCGCTAATTTTGCAATTCCCTATGTTGCAAGGGCCTTTTGGGATGATACATCCCAAAAGGCTTTTTCCCATTCGCAAACGGGCCGATTCTGAGAATCGGCCCATTTGCATACAGGAAAAGTGCTTCATACATCTGGCCCACAAAATCTACACTATAGGGGTAGTGTGGGGAAGGTGAACGTACGGTTTGTGGTAGTTTGCAGGGCACAGTATGGTAAAATATGTATTATAGAAAATTGCAAAGTGTGATAACTAGTGTATTGTAGAAATAGCAAAATATGCTAATATATCGGGTTAAAGAGGCCACGCATTCTACCAAGATTTTACAATGTTACTTTTCTAATGGGCTATGCACCATCTGCGCTATACATCCAAAAGATTGTTGGAGACAATACCAAACCCCAGTGATCTTGCTTTTACATCCTAGCACATTCTGGCCACTTTTACAAAACTAAAATGTTTAAAATGCACATAGCTCTCTAAATTGACCAAGTGTTATATAAGAAGATCTCACAACCACCTTCATGTTAAGTGATCTTTCAATCTTAACAAGGTTTGACTAACGTTGGTGCATAATATGTTTGAAATATGCCATTTGCCACTAACATTCCCTACACTTTCCTGGAGGAGAACCCCCATACCTCAATGGAAAATGGAATTCCGATCTGAACAAGTTTATACCTATGCCACTGCCCTACTGTTCCTCATTTGTCATAAATTCTTCAAAGGTTCATAGGGAAAAGTCAACAAATCCCATGCAGAATAGTCTCTAAGGGCCAGATGTATGAAGCACTTTTCCTGTATGCAAATGGGCCGATTCGCAGAATCGGCCCGTTTGCGAATTGGAAAAAGCCTTTTGGGATGTATCATCCCAAAAGGCCCTTGCAACATAGGGAATTGCAAAATTTGCGATTCCCTATTTTGCAAATGCATTTAAGTAATCGCAAATTGCGATTCCTTAAATGGAATGCAGGAAGCACCCAAGTTGGGCGATTTTGCCTTTAGAAATCGCAAATTACCACCAACTTCAAGTTTGTGGTAATTTGTGATATCTTTGAAAAATGCACTTTTAAGCATTTTTCAAAGTGCCATGTGGCACACATACATTCCCTTAGGGCATGTATGTGCGCCACATGTGCACACGTGCTTATTTAAGGGGTGCAACAGGGTGTCCTTTTGACACCCTTGCACCATTGAAATTACATTTGCAATTTGCGAGTACCGAATGGGTACTCGCAAATTGCAAATGTCTTCCAATTCATTCCTATAGGCCACTAGGCCCATAGGAATGAATGGGAAGGTGTTCCTTAATTGCGAATTGCAATTTGAGATTTGCAATTTAGGAATACATTGGAATCGCAATTAATATTGCAAATCCTACATACATTGCTTTTTGCGAGTCCTTAATAGCGAATCGCTAAAATTCGCTATTGAGGACTCGCAAAACGCTTTCTTGATACATATGCCCCCAGATTCCTACTTCTGGGAGGCTCCCCTTCAAATTACATATTACGCAGTCACTCAATCTAATCTAATAATCTTATGTATCTAATGCCAAGTGCCCCCATATAGTCTCTAGTTTTGTCAGAGAGCAAGTTCCGCTTGCCTGAGCTAAAGCTTTCTCCATTTCATAATTTTCCCTTACTATAGCCCACCATTCGCCTACAGCAGGAGGTTTAGAAGAAATCCAAGCCCTGGCAATGGTGAGTTGGGCAGCAACCAATAATATTGCAAAAAGCCGTTTCAACCCTTGACTCTCTTCTTTATAGCCTAATATAATTTCAATCACTGTAGAGGGAAATCTACCCTTAATCGTTGCCTCATCACCTGGCTTATCCTTTGCAAAAAAGTTTCTAGCTCTGGACAGGTAGCGAACACATGTAGTATGCTTGCAGCATATACTCCACATTTGGGGCATTTTTTCTGATCCCCTCCTTGACCCTTCTGAGCCTAACTAGCGATCTTCTCTGGGGTATAATAAAGCATGCAGATTGCGCGAAATTGCTGTAGTCTCAAGCTAACAGAATGTCTTGATTGACCCATCTATAGTTCCTTGTGCTTGATAGATGTTTGTAGGAGTAACATTTGTCCCCAAAGCTTTCCTCCATCGTGCAGCAAGTTTTTCGCACCCATTCTGTCTAAAGTTACTGAGACACTGATAGATAATACTAATTTCTGATTTCGACTTTTCCACATGCAAGCAGTCCCATATCTTCGAGCGAGACACTGTTGTTAAGTCTAGGTGTTTTACAAAGTAATCCCTAATCTGAAGATACTTAGAAGACATTTGACCATGAAGATTGAAGAGAAGCTGCAAGTTCTCGTATGTCGTAGCACAGGATCTCTTATAAATACTGTGTGTTATAAGTGGTAAATGGTTTGAGTCTCTTTTTAGTGAGAGCTGCAGGTGTTGTTGATGAATAGATTTTGAGCAGGTGTATGTTGATGGACATGCCCCTCAACATTGAGAGATGTTGGACATCCCACCTGCTATTGCTTTTCTTCATCGCAAGTGCCCCTCTGTCCTAATCAGGCAGTAGATAAGTTTAAATACCAAGGATGAATTTTCACCATACCAACGTGGATGGAGGGCTGTCCGATTATGGAGGATGGTGAAGCTGATGACAGAAGACTGAAGGACAGCTAATGGTCCTGCCTCTGTCATTAAAGACTGTAGTCAAACTGTCAAAACCCTATATAAGGCAGTCAGTTAACCGCAGGCCTGATGGACAGATCAGTCCCACCATGAAGGAGGAATGATGATCCATCCTCCACACTCTAGATCGCGCCATAACTCTGTGGAATAGAAGTCAAAATTCTTCAGCATTGCAAGGTTCATGGCTGTGGCCGGTAAGGATCCTTCAAAGTCAGGTATATTATTGTTGATGTCCTGGTGAAGCTGTTGGTTTTGGCAGCAAAAACTCTGAGTGGGACAAAGCTGGATTTCTTAGTCGCATATAAATTTGCTACCTAGCTCTGGTCAAAGATATAAACTTCAGTCCTGGGGCCAGGTGTCCTAACCCTTGTTTGCATTTGTGGACAGTCTGATTGTGAGCTTGCAACCTCAAAAAGTTATTTCCCATATACAAAGCCCATTTTACCAACTAAAATGGGATTGCAACTGGATAGAAAATTGCAATTTGGAAAAGCGTGCTATGAGAATCCGTTCCAATTTGTGATATGGTACCATATGTGTCAATGATTTGCAGTCAGAATTCTGTTTACAACCTACTGAAAAGTGACTGAGTTCCCAGTTGGGATGATAATTCATTTGCAAAGGGAAGGGCTACCCTTTGAACCCCTTACCCTTTGTGAATTAGGGTGCAAGTTTCTGGGGGATTAGGCAGTGGTCCTAAAGACTCTCACCAAAATGTTTGAAAAATTGAAAACATTTTTTTTTTAAAGCAGTCCTTTTCTTTTAAAGAAACTTGGCTGCTTAGAAGTAATAACGTTTTCATGTTTCAATAGCAATCACAGGGATGGTGTTCTTTTGTCCCTTGCAGGTCACCATCCCTACCATTGTGGCCAATTGGAGATCGTCACAATGTGCAATCTATTGAAAGAATATATTCATTAAATAGATCAGACAGCGACTGACTCCGAATCAGAATTTTACAAACCAACATATTAGTGCATACTTCAGTTTGCAAAATTAAATACAGGTAGTGAATTGCAAATATTGTGTGTAACCTGTATTTTAGTACGTCTGACCCTTTGTCACACTTTTATTACCCAAAATCCTCCTGTAGGGTAAAGCTGGAAAATCAAACCAGGAAGATCTCAAAGAGACCTATACCTTCATGGCGAGAACCCACTCAACCCATTTTAAGCTCGGCCAACACTTGGATCATCCTCCTTTTCTTGCTAGCCATGAATGTGAACTCCACAGGCAAACCTCTGAACCTTGTTCTGGGTCCTCAAAGATTCAAAAATGACTAAAACACGTTTTTTTTCCAACTGCTGATAAACGTCTTCTGGTTAGTCTGATAAATCCATTGTCCTCAGATCAGTGCTCTAGGCACCATATGCTCAACAGCCCGCGTACTGAAGGGTACATTACTTTCTGTATTCAGGAGAGCCCCATGGAATCAAGAGTCCTTCTGATTTTTTATCATTGGGGAAGGCATATAGATCAACTACCTTATTCTTGGGAGAGAGTGCTACCAATCCCTGGATGCCAGGGGAATTCAGTAGTCATTGTCTATTTCTGTTCTCATCTTACAGAAGGGGTTAGGAGTCTTCTTTCTTCCAGAAGGGCCTCCGTCTCCTTCAGGTAGTCTTCCGAAGTCCAGGAATATTCTGAGGAGGTTTGTTAAGTGCCAGTCCTTACCCAATCTTTGCTACATTCTCTCCCAATGCCCACCTCAGTTTATTGCATTTTCTATTCAATTAAAGAGAGCCCCTGCCTCAAAATGGCAGAAACCTTCTGTCACCAGGCAATCCTCTCTCTAGCTCCCTGGCTACTACCCTATTTAGAGGACACCTCCTAGCTGACAGGGTCCGACCTGGTTCTCCCTCCTGCTGGGGGTTTGAGACAAATGGTCTAAGAGGGCTCTGGGAATGAATGTGGGCAGTTTCTGTTGGCTCTATTTTGGATCAGTGGGTAAAAAAAGAAATGTTAAGGGTTCCCTTTGCACTGCCAGCTATCATGAGCCCCTGCCAGATGGTCAAACCCTTGTAAGTGGTTTTTTGTTAAAGTTGTTAACAATACCCTGTCTTCTGACCTTGCATCCTTTATTCACCAAGCTTAGGACGTGTATTCCAACTCTGGTGGTGTGATGAGCGGCAGAATTGGAATTTTAAGTCAGTTCTGGGTTAGGCAACCCAAAGTAAATTTTTATGAAGTAACATTTTCAGTAAAGCTGCTAAATATAATTTTACCACTGATTTTTAAAGCTAAGGTGGAAATAACCTTAAAAGACCTCTTTAGCTGATTAGGTAAAACCAATTTTACCAATACCTTTCAATTGCTAGAGCACATACTATGCGGCACTAAAAAACAGGGTCCCAGGGCACAGAGTGCTAATTGGGGCAAGAATAGAGTGTCCAGAAAAAAGTGAGAGATCTAGGTTGACCATGCAGGAAAGGCAATTTTCTTACAGGAATGCTGTCAGTGGGGCATGCGTCTGAGGGAGGCATGTGCACACATTGGCCAATAGGAACAATCATATTACATTCTGATATCTGTGAATTCAATCAATTTTCCACATATAAATGTGCATCAAACCTGCCACTTACCAAAGTGGATTTTGGGGCATTTTTCTCACCTTAGTGAAGCGAGGAGGCCACCATAATCGCAGTTTAGGTGTGTTGGTAATGTAACCTCTCTGCAAGTTCACCCCAATTTTTTCTGCCATTTTGTTGAACTCTTTCTGTGATGGCTATAGAACTCTGTGCACTTTACCCCTGCTAACCAGTGGTAAAAGTATTGTGCTCCTCCTTTCAACATGGTTAAATTGGTATATTCCTTATTGCAATATTAAGTTTCCTATAAGGGTTGCATGCAGACATGTTGAAGGTGGAGCATTTCAGCTATATGCCCATGCACAGCATAGGAGGAAGTTTCCTGTGATTCTAATTTCAAACGCAAACCTGCAACTTACTTGAGCACTTATCACTGGCGAACCAACGGACCCCTGCTCCCACCAACTCTTCAACCTTGGAGGTAAAGACATCAGCCACCGACTCACCACCATTCTCAATGCATCCATTGCCACAGCCACATTTCCAGATGCATGAAAACATGCAGAAGTTAACAAACTACAGAACTACCTCCCCAACTTGCTACTCCCTTTCCCCAGCAAAGTCTTCTAGAAGGTAATCAATGAGCAGCTCAAAGAACACCTGGTAGAAACAGCCTGCTCAAAGCCTTCCAATCTAGTTTCCGTGCCAACCACCGCACCGAAACCACCCTGATTGCCACCACCGATGACATCCACATCCTCCTCAACAGGGGAGAATCAGTGGCCTCCTTGACCTTTCCGCAGCATTCAACATGTATCCTACCAGACACTCATCAAGAGACTGCACCACATCAGCATTCAAGAAAATGCCCTCAGATGGATCGCCTCAAGGTTCATCCCTCAGCCGCACCTTCTTCAAAACCGATATCGTCAGAAACCACAACATCATATCAGCCTCATATCCTACACCGACGATACCCAGCTCATCCTCCAACTCTCCACAGACCCCACCACCATGAAGACCAACTACCACAACTGCATGAAGAACGTCGCCTACTGGATGAAGACCAACTGTCTGAAACTCAACACTGACAAGACTGAATAACTGATCTTTGGCAACAGCACCTCTCCTCGAAATGACATTTGGTGGCCCACCAAACTCGGACTGACACACCCAAACTTGGCATTGTACTGAACAGAAAGCTCACCATAAAGCTGGAGCCTAATGCAATGTCCTCCACCTGCTTCCACACTCTCCGTATGTGCCGAAGAAACTTCAAATGGCTCCCCATCGACATGAGGAAAACCATTGCTCAAGCCCTAATCACTAGACTGGGTGGACTATGGCATGGAACTTTTTTCAGTAATCACCAGCAAACTCATGAAGAGGCTACAAACAATACAGAACTCAGGAGCCAGATTCATCCTTAACCTGCCCAAATGGACCCACATCACCCCACACCTCAGGAAATTCCACTGGCTCCCCCTCCAGAAAAGATAAAAATTCCAGATATTGATACATGCATACAAAGTTCTCCATGACCTATGTTAGAAATTCGATGTCTGGTTGGCTAGGGCTTGCCTCTAAGCCAGTCAGAAACCAATACTCTAGTAACAGCAAGAAAGTTACACGCCGCTAAAAAGGCCTGCTCACCCCCTTGGTAGCTTGGGACGAGCAGTCACGCTTATGCCAGAGGCAATGTGTAAAGCGTTTGCGCAACACACACATACAGCAGCAACACACTGAGGAAATATGAATTTTGTGATCAGTTATGTCCCCTATCGTAGACCCCAACGGCTCCATGTGCATACTATAAGTACATGTATGTTCCCTCCAGTTCCAGTTATGAAGACGCAAATACATGTGCGTCCACCGTCAACATGTCCTCTTTCAGATCCGCCATGAATGGGTCAGATATTCCATTCCTAAGTATGAAAGGCCACCGACTTTATGTGGTTCACTTTCCTCATTTTACAGATTCAGGCGAGTAGGCCCGGAATTCTGCCATCAAGCCTTTTCCTGCCTTCTGCCTCTGAAAGCTCCAGTCCGAGCCCGCATCCGTATCCCTGAACTTTGTCCTAACGGTGCCTGATCCAGCCTGTTGCCTGCCAAAAACTGTATTTCACCTTCAAGATTATCTGCTCCGCTCCTCATCCGATGCATTCCTGTCTAGTAGTTTAGGTAAACATTCTTCCAGCTACCGTGCAAAGGGCCAGGCCTCACTGTCCTCATGCAAGTAATTCATAGCCCCTGTTACCATGGAAGATTCCTGCCCCCTCGCATCTCATGTAGACACTTAGACGCTTGTACACGCACTAACAGTCAGTATAGAATAGATTCTGTCCGAGAGACCTTTCCTTTTGGATAATACAGTTCTTTAAACATAAGATATTAGATATGATTTGGGATTAGGTTGACATGACCCCCCAGACTTCTGTCTCCACATGTAGAGCTAAATGTCAAGTCCCCTTCACCCTCTAGTTGCACGTCAATCACACGTCATGCGGCTGCGCGCGCATCTCTGCCAAATATTTCTGCTGACATTGCAGGATTCTCTTATGGATCCACCCACTTGTGACATCATGTTTAATGACGTATTTAGTTACGCCTATGTTTACGCCTTTTTTCATTACGTATGTGTATCATATCTGTATTATCAGCTGTTACGCCTCTTGCATCTGTCTTAATGTAATGCTTTCCATATAAATACCATTACTTGTCAATAATGTATTGCCTTCCCTTCCTGAACCTTCGTGGTGATGGAATTTGAAGCCTGCAGTTCGAACTGTAAATTCCTTTGTAGAGGAATAAAGCCTTTTAGAACCTCTAATACCACGGATTCTGCCTCTTATATTTACTGAGTTATTCTTACTAGACTTTACCGCATAAAAATAGTACCGGTAATGAAATATTTACCACATAAATTGGCGCCCGAATAGGGACACTTTCTCATCTCACGCGCCGGAGGTGCGTTGCAGGCCCGGTCTCCTGCCACAGCTGAACGGACAAAAACGCGTACCCGCAGGATTTCCTGTATCTCCCTCCGGCAAAGCGGGGGTGACTGAGGCTGCGATCAACACCCAGACGAGGCGGTGAGAAGTGCGAAGTATCCCGACCAGAGCCTAGCTGAGAGAGCAAGATCCGAGGTATACAGAGGCCCACCAGGTTCCGAAGTTCCGAGTCCAGTCGAGTCGAGTCCAGTCCGGTCCAGTCCAGTTCAGTTCCGAGGCCTTCCGTTCCGCGCAACCCGGTGAGTACCATTGCCGGGGAGGCATTTAAACGTGCACATAGGTTGTGCCGGTCAAGACGGGTTTGGGTACACAAATCCGGTCTGCACTGTTTCAGCAGTGTATCTGTACTGTTTAGCAGTATATCTAGTATGTCTTGCATAAAATTCAGTATTATCTAGTGTCAGTATTATGTCAGTAACTAGTTTTCTATTAATTATCATCGTTCGTTAACTGTTAAATGTTAAATGTTTTAATACGTTCTACATATTGTGGTGTGAATGATTGTTCATTATTGTGTTTATTGTATTAAGTGTGTTCAAGTAATAAGGTCTAAAAATGCCGCTCTTTTCAAAACTAAGACAGATCAAAACCAGAAAAGGGGTACTCGAAGAAGCTGTTCCCATTCCACCTAGGGACACTCCAGGATACTTTATGTATCATAAGCATGGCCTGGATGCCGTGTTATTTCTTGATTTATGGGAGGACTACACCAAAGAGTTGCCAGAAAGTCAGAGGTGGCCCGCAGCGGGGACCTGGGATGCAGATTGCATCATGAGAGTAGAAGAAGAATTATGGAAAAAGAAAGCCAGACAGTCACAGAAAGATGCCATTGAATTATGGCGTAAAGAATCATATAGACGGACAGAAAAAGCGCTCAGACAGGAAGAGAAAGTTAGGGAGAATTCGAATAAAACCCGAGAAAATGTATTAATCGAGGAAGGTACCCGAGTAAAAACAGAACAAGTAGATAGACAAAGAAATACCCTTATGAACGGTATGTATCCTCTTCTGGCCGAAGGGTTACCTCAGGCCACCCCGGAAATCCCGAAAAACTTGACACCCCCATTGCTCCCGATAAAAGCACGTCCCAAAACAGCAAAAGATATTTTCCTTTCTTCCTATTTAGATGATGTAGCTCCTGAATATGCTAATGCTCCGTCACACGCACCGCCCACTGATGGTGCTCAACGCCAAGATCATCCGTCTGTATCCCTGCAACCACAAACTCCTACGCCCATTCCCACAGGTCCGTCCGTTTCTACTGTTTTTCCCGCATCTACAATTTCTATCTTACATCCAACAAATCCTTTCCTGCCCAGCACCTCAGATGGTGCTACAGGAGGCACGACAGATATGTTGGCCACACCGCCGCGAAATAAACAGACCCTTAGAGATTTAGCACTCCAACGTACACCCCAACTAGCGACATCCGACATGTTTAAAGAACATCTTGTGGATTGTAGATACGATCCAGTGCCAGGTAAACAGGACAGATTGCTACTATCATCACTACGTATAAGACGAGCTACATTGTATTTAATGACGATACCAGGAATGGTTGAACACCTAGACAATATATATCACTTTGTCCAAACAGGGCGAGGCCCAGAAAGTATTAACGAAGCTATGGAATACCAGAAAGTGGATGTACAAAGACAACTACTACGTTTTTTCATAAACTGCGTGATCAGGAACCAAGACAGGCCTGAGGCAGATCATGATACCATGCAAAAACTTGCCAAATGGGGTCAGAACATATCAGACGAGAAACATGATAGACAGGCGTGTATAATCGCCATGTATCGAAAGATCCGCAAGGAAGTAGAACGAATACATAAAGAAAGACGAGAAGCAGACAGAATTGAATCAGAGGGAGAGGAGGAGCAAGAATCAGAACAATTAGATACGATAGCTTACGTAGGTAGAGGAAGACCCCATAATAATACTAAAGGCTTTAATGATCCGATACGTCCGATACGTCCAGAATGTAACAGACATTTTCAAACCCCTATGTTAAATACAAGGTCCCCTGAACACCTATTCCAAGCCACTGATAAATTACTCCGAGATCGAAGGGGGTACCATATGCTCGATTCCATGGACGAACAAGAATTAGCCAGGTCAGCAGTACTATGGGCTGACAGTCCCAGCAAATACAGTGATGATGCACTAGCACACACGTTTCTGAATCTAGCCCCAGACGAACAGCGTTTAGCTAGTATATACATGATTCAACACCTCCTTATATTATATAAAAGCCAACACTCCGATCCTGGACCCTTACCTGACATATTGACAGAACTACTTACGAATAAATGGAGAAGGTCAGGTACTGATTTAATTAAAGAAATTCTAGAATTTCGAAACCAGTATATAGTTTTCGCATACCCAGAACACGTTCCAATTCCCACTATGGGTAGAAAAATGTATCACATAGATAGACAGAATCCGTTACGCGAAGTACACCCAATCAGAGGTGAAGATAATAACTTTACACGCGTGTTTGTGTACACGCCTATAACTAAAATTGAATTATTAGAAATGAAGAAAGTAGTACCCAGCCATGACAAGGATCCAGCAGGTTTCCACCGTGAGATAAAAGACATGTTACTCATGGGAGAGTATACCTACCCCGACATTATGAAAATATTGAAAGTGTTAATGCCTGCCGGTGTTTACGAGAAACTCAAAGAAAAGGAATGGGAGGTGGGAGACCAAAAGATAGATTGGACAGCATTAGAAAACGAAGAAAAGGCCCAAGCTGCAGGATCAGGGCTTGGGGAAAAGACTACAGCACTACCAGGATTACTAGTGCAGGTACTGCCACGTCTATTAACTACGAAAAAGGAGGACTGGGGTGCAATCTCAGCCTGTAAACAAAAGCAAGATGAAGACACTAGTGATTTCTATTCCCGATTTGAAAAATGTTTTGGTATTAATAGTGGCATAAAAGCAAGTAGCGAGTCATATCCACATCTGTTTGTGACAAAATTAGTTGAAAATTCCCTGCCGCAAGTTAAGAATAGAGTATTGAAATTTGAGAGTACCTGGCAAGGTAACACACCGTCACAGATGTTACAGATGTTACAATATCACCACAATAGAATTAGAGAAGAACAAGAACATGAACAAAGACGTATGAAAGATACGAAAATGAAAATGCTTGTTGCCCAGTCAGTTCCAGCTGATGGTCATAAAAAGGGTGATTCCACAGGTCCGGCGAAAGGGACATGCAACTATTGTAAACAACAAGGTCATTATATACACGATTGTCCAGTCCTGAAACATAATATTGCCACAGGTAGAACCCAGGAAAGACCACGTCCACCTAGACAGGATCAGAATCAACAACAAATACCTCAGCATGCACAACATAGGTCAGCTCCGCAACAACTAGCTCCGCAACAGGCAGCTCCACAACAAACCGTAGCACCACCACAAGTGCAGCCTATTGCTGCCACACAAGCAACCACGCAACAGATGTACCAGTATGCACAAAATGACTATCCCGATTATCAGCGATACACATGAAATAGCCTAGAGAGGGAAGTTGGCTTACCCCTTATCGAGGTTCCTATAGATCAAGAGGGACCTTATGTACATAGTGAACTATTAGGGGAAGACAGAAAGTTTTTACTTGATACAGGGGCAAGCAGAACAACTATACGACGCAGTGAAGTTCCAGGGGCACCCCTCTCAGGCTCACAGAATATTTCCCTTGGATTCTCAGGAAAGCCTATCATTAATGAAGTGTCGCAACCTCTTCCACTTACGGTTGGTCCATTGACACGAACTACAGATTTATTGCTTACTAAATCATGTCCAGAAAACTTGTTAGGTATAAAAACATTGAAAGCTCTAGGAGCTATAATATGTTGTTCTCCGGAAGGAGTACGATTATTTTTACGTGACTTTAAAGGTCACTACGTGTCCAGAGACATGGATCACCGGCTGCAGAATTTACCTACACATCTATGGGCACAAGGCCCAACTGATGTTGGTTGTATGAACATTACACCATATCGAGTCACACTAAAAACAGGAATAGTACTACCACAAATGCGACAATACAAGTTACCATCAGATGCTGTTGTGGCTTTACTGCAAATCATTGACGAGCTCATTGCACAAGGAGTGGTTGTGGAAACCGACTCCAATGTATGTAATTCTCCGATAATACCGATTCTCAAAAGAACGGATCCAAAAGCACCACCAGTATATCGATTAGTTATTGATCTGCGCGAATTAAATAAATGTATTGTACCACAATATCCTGTGGTCCCAGATATCTCTTCATTACTAACAGCTATTGATTCAGAAGCAAAGTTCTTCACTGTAATTGATCTCAAGAATGCTTTCTTTAGCGTCCCAATAGATCCGGAAAGTCAATATCTGTTCGGATTCAGTTTAAATGGACGAAGTTTTAAATTCACACGCGCACCTCAAGGATTTACAGAAAGCCCCAGCATCTATAGCCAAGCACTGAAACGAGAACTTGACAGTATCCACATGCCAGTTAACACTGCCTTGCTTCAATATGTCGATGATTTGCTGATCATCGCCCGAAGCGAACCTGAATGTGAAGAAGCGTCACTGACGGTTTTGAAATTTCTGGCCGACAAGGGGCACAAGGTGTCCCCTTCTAAGCTGCAATTTTGTGTCCAGCAAGTTGTTTACCTTGGGCACTCGCTGTCCAAGGAGGGAAGACAGCTTACACCCGACCGCATCCAGTTAATTGCTAACATGTCACCACCCAAGACACAAAAGGAGGTACGGGCTTTTATAGGTCTCACTTCATACTGTAGGCAGTGGATCCCTCAATATGCATTTCTAGCAAAACCACTCATCCAGTTGACAACACAGGAGGCAGCCACATCGACTGTTCTCCCTTGGACTCAAGAACATACACATGCCTTTGAAAGCTTAAAGAAAGCTTTATGCCAAGCACCTGTTTTAGCAACACCATGTTACAGTAAACAGTTTACACTCTTTGTTACAGAACGCGAAGGTACTGCCTTGTCAGTACTCACTCAGGAACAAGCAGGATCACACAAACCATGTGCTTATTTCTCTAGTACATTAGATCCAGTAGCTCAGGCTCTTCCTGCATGCCTGAAATCAGTGGCAGCAACAGCTTTAGCAATCAGACAAAGCGATGCCATAGTGTTAGGACATCAATTGACAGTACAAGTACCACACGCAGTAGAGGTTCTCTTGAACCGCACACAAACACAACACTTGACTATAGCGAGACTCACCGGTTATGAATTAACATTGTTTCAGCCACACATAGAAATCAGACGTTGTAATACGTTAAATCCTGCCACACTTTTGCCAGTAAATGGAACAGATCCATTAGCACATGATTGTATTGAAGTCATTACTATCACGACGAAACCCAGACAAGACTTGACAGATATCCCTTTATCAGATCCAGACTTGACATTGTATGTAGATGGTTCATGTATGAGAACAAGTACAGGAGAGTTAGTGGCCGCTTACGCAGTCACAACAGACACTGAAGTAATTGAAACAAATTGTATTAACACCTTGTCAGCTCAAGCAGCAGAGCTCATCGCTCTGACACAAGCCTGTATTCAAGCCAAAAATAAGAAAGTCAACATATACACAGATTCACGTTATGCATTCGGAGTCGTCCATGACTTCGGCGTACTATGGCAAGAGAGAGGTTATTTAACTTCTCACGGCGCCCATATCCAACACGGACCCCTCATTCAAGCCCTATTAGACGCGATTCATTTACCTACTGCAATATCGATTATGAAATGCAAAGCCCATACAAAAGTTACCGATATCATTTCTCAGGGTAATGACCTAGCTGACAGAACAGCTAAACAGACTGCTCAGAACCAGACTCATACAACTGACACGACAAAGACAATAGTTTCGACACCAACACATTGCATGACAGTTAAGGATCCCGCCCTTGATGTAATTGACATACAGACACATGCTACACCAGAAGAAATAGAGAAATGGACTGAATTAGGAGGGATCCAAACGGATCAAGGATGGATGACGAAGGAAAAATCTATATGGTTTCTTCCCGACTCCATGGTTCAAGTCATCATTAACACAATACATAGTCCAGCGCACCTAGGAGAAAAAGCTATGCTAGACAGCATTCAACACATTTGGTTCAACAGACACTTGCGAGCAGCAGCCAAACAGAAAGTACGTACCTGTATGATATGTTGTCAGTTTAATCCAGGTAAAAGCATCCCCGTAGAGCAGGGTGGATTTCAACCTCCCGATCATGCTTTTGAAGTCCTCCAGATGGATTATATCCAGATGGAACGATGTCGAGGATTCAAATATGTTCTCGTAGTTGTCTGTGCTCTTTCCCGTTGGACAGAAGCCTACCCGGTTTCAGATTACACTGCCCCGACTACTGCCAAACAGCTAGTTCGAGAATTCTTCCCACGATTCGGTTTACCACGTGTTGTATACTCAGATAACGGCCAGCCATTCTCATCCGAACTAATGAAACACGTTTCACTTCTGTTAGGTTACCAATGGAAATTCCACTGTGTTCGACATCCCGAGGCAGCAGGTCTCGTGGAACGCCATAATCAAACTCTGAAAATTAGATTGTCCAAAATATGTAGAGAAAAAGGTGTCGATTGGATAGTAGCCTTACCAGTTGCGCTCTTTTACATGAGAATGGTAGCACATTCTCGAACAGGGCTATCCCCGTACGAGGTGATCTTCGGTAGACCACCAAATATGTGGGGGACGCCTATACCTCGCAAAATCACTGATGTTGACTGTAATATGCTGACAGATTACCTGGCTTCCTTGATGTCTGCACTACAATCTTGTCGTTCACAGGTAGCTGCAGCTTTTCCCGATAACACTGAGGTGAAGCCCCATGACGTGGTTCCAGGTGATCTGGTTCTTGTGAGGAACTTCGACCGGAAAACCCAGCTGGAGCCCAGGTGGAAGTCGCCCAAACTCGTTCTACTAACAACAAGGACAGCCGTGAAGGTCGAGGGACGTAAAGGGTGGTTGCACTCGAGTCATATCAAGAAATTTTATGGACTACCGTCCAGTGTGAACACTCAGCCCTGCATTCCCTCACAGACAGACTCAAAACTTCCCTTGGTTGAACAAACAAAAACGGAACTTTATAAACTGAAATTAAGGTCTAGCAAGTCAGACAATTTGATTGTTTAAGTCCTCTCCAAGGTGAATCGGTTGAATTTGTCTCTGACATGTATCCTCTAGACCGGAGTAGAGAAAGAAATCGACAGATGCAGCTTAAAAAGCATGCGTATTATAAATCACTTCGTAGTCACTGCACAGTAACCTTATTAATTTTGTTTTTTCTAAGTCTTCTGATCATCATTTCTAGTATATTGCTGCATATGTATTACCCTATTTCTAAACGTGCTTACAATGTTACTGCTGAACATTCTTTTAGCGAATTACCTCCGCATGAGTTGTCTTATAGATTTGCGCTGCGCAACAACACATTCATTAGTATGTTACATCATTCCCATCAGACCAGCAATGCTACAAATTGTTGGATATGTGGCCGACTCCCTCCCTATCAGAACTATAAGGGAGTTTTGCCCCTCTTTCCATATCCGTTCACACACAATGGCTCCTGTGGAGCATGGTTTAGTTTGATTAATTCCCTAGATTCAAATTCAGTAGTTTATCAAGACAACTGGGTATGGGGAAACCTGAACCTAGTCTTGCTTAAAGTCTGCTACCCTAACAAGGAGGGACTTCCCAAAAGAACAGGAACTGATCTAGAAAATGAAGTATATGGATTAGGTAATTTTACACTTAACCTCCTGATTCTGAATGTCGAATCCGAAGCTACACCAATCTTGCCCGCTATGTCAGTATTCCCAGTTAAAGGGGAATTATGTGTAAGAAAGAATGGTTCCATACACATGGGCCATAGTAAATGCACCACTGTAATAAAATTCAGTGATCAAGGCAAATCTACATTTAGAGCTTCCCGTCATTCTTACTTCATATGTGGCCAGACCGCATATATACGTCTACCTCTAGACTGGGATGGTACCTGTTACATAGCATTTCTTCTGCCACCTGTCTTCCTAGCCCCTCCTGACTATCACCGAAATACCCATTTAGTACACAATAGACAGCAGAGAGATCTCCCGATTGTCGATTACACTGAAACGGCATGGGAGCAATACACAGATTTCAATAAAGGTTTCTTTCCCTATATAGGTACAGTCACTAATAGTAAGCTGATACGTAGATTAACTAGAACCCTTGAAGCAGTAGTGAACGAGACTACTTCCGCCTTAGGCAATTTAACAGAAGAGCAGTCTGCTATGCGGATTGTTGTGCTTCAAAATCGTCTTGTCCTTAACGTCATCCTGGCTGATAGGGGCGGAGCTTGTAGGGTCATCGGATCAAGTTGCTGTGTTTTCATACCAGAAAATTCGCCGTCAGTATATAAAGCCATAACTCGCCTTCATAAGATTGTGAGACAGATACACCAGAGTTCAGGCACCTGGACTTGGTCCGGTTGGTTCTGGAGCGTGTTGTCAGCCTGGGGATGGAGGATCCTATCCTTCCTAGGTATCGGCTTTCTCATACTATTCAGTTGCTGCTTATGTCTACAATGTGGGCCAGCGATTTGTGGTCTGTGTGCCACATCGTGTATCCCGCATCCAAGTTTTCGTTCGAGATCCCGGAAGAAGAAAGAAGAACAAATGATGCTATATGAACAGATCGATGGATTGATGAAGATCGATATCTCCTGAGGGTCCGTAGGGGACAAGGAGGGAATGAGGAAATATGAATTTTGTGATCAGTTATGTCCCCTATCGTAGACCCCAACGGCTCCATGTGCATACTATAAGTACATGTATGTTCCCTCCAGTTCCAGTTATGAAGACGCAAATACATGTGTGTCCACCGTCAACATGTCCTCTTTCAGATCCGCCATGAATGGGTCAGATATTCCATTCCTAAGTATGAAAGGCCACCGACTTTATGTGGTTCACTTTCCTCATTTTACAGATTCAGGCGAGTAGGCCCTGAATTCTGCCATCAAGCCTTTTCCTGCCTTCTGCCTCTGAAAGCTCCAGTCCGAGCCCGCATCCGTATCCCTGAACTTTGTCCTACTCCCTGCGCGGCTAACGGTGCCTGATCCAGCCTGTTGCCTGCCAAAAACTGTATTTCACCTTCAAGATTATCTGCTCCGCTCCTCATCCGATGCATTCCTGTCTAGTACTTTAGGTAAACATTCTTCCAGCTACCGTGCAAAGGGCCAGGCCTCACTGTCCTCATGCAAGTAATTCATAGCCCCTGTTACCATGGAAGATTCCTGCCCCCTCGCATCTCATGTAGACACTTAGACGCTTGTACACGCACTAACAGTCAGTATAGAATAGATTCTGTCCGAGAGACCTTTCCTTTTGGATAATACAGTTCTTTAAACATAAGATATTAGATATGATTTGGGATTAGGTTGACATGACCCCCCAGACTTCTGTCTCCACATGTAGAGCTAAATGTCAAGTCCCCTTCACCCTCTAGTTGCACGTCAATCACACGTCATGCGGCTGCGCGCGCATCTCTGCCAAATATTTCTGCTGACATTGCAGGATTCTCTTATGGATCCACCCACTTGTGACATCATGTTTAATGACGTATTTAGTTACGCCTATGTTTACGCCTTTTTTCATTACGTAGGTGTATCATATCTGTATTATCAGCTGTTACGCCTCTTGCATCTGTCTTAATGTAATGCTTTCCATATAAATACCATTACTTGTCAATAATGTATTGCCTTCCCTTCCTGAACCTTCGTGGTGATGGAATTTGAAGCCTGCAGTTCGAACTGTAAATTCCTTTGTAGAGGAATAAAGCCTTTTAGAACCTCTAATACCACGGATTCTGCCTCTTATATTTACTGAGTTATTCTTACTAGACTTTACCGCATAAAAATAGTACCGGTAATGAAATATTTACCACAACACTAGGCACACTTCAAAAGAAACTCCACACAAGGGTATATAAAAATAGCCTTTGTATTATCCAAAACACGTTAGAATCATAATCACACAAAATACACTGTACCAACTGGCACCAGGCCACAATTTACAAGGGATTATATACACATGACAGAGCCAATAGGGCCACTGTCAGAATCTTTAGAAAGCACAAGTAGCACATATAAAACCCAACCAGTCACCACTGGTACAATACTGTACTTAATCTTATCACCTGCAACTTAAACGCATTATGTCTGCATCACTTTGGCATAAAACACATTATGCATAAATCATCAGCATAAAAATACATTATGCATAAACACTATAGTATAACATTGGGCATCAACACATGGTGCATAAATCATCAGCATAAACACATTATGCATAAACAATATAGCATAACATTAGGCATCAAAACATAATGCCATAGGCATCACATTAGGGCCTTGCGCCCTACCAACATAACACTGACCCCAGGCCAACTGGCCTTTCACTGGGGCTCAAATGCCCCTTATCCAAAATGTCAGAGCGTAACTCTAGGGCTGTCCAAGTAGCCCTTTGGCTGTGAAAAGCAGCAAAACCAAGATGCGCAATGCACTAGGGGCAGGAGAGTGTATCTCGCTCCTTCATTCTCAATAAATGAAAAATGCCCCCCTATTTGCAGCTGCCCGCGCTCTCGTGGTACAGCTGAGGAATCACCTTCGCACTGTTGTGCCTCCTGAGCCCCCACTGGGACTCTCAAAACAATTTGCCAAACGTTGCAGCCGCCCGTGCGTCTGCGGTGCAGCTGGGGAAAATGGTCAGCACTGGCATGAACTCTGCCTGGGGAGACCCCTTTATTGGGGCTCGCCTGGTGCCATTTTCAGACGCCACAATGCGGCAGGAAAGAAGATCGCATGGCCACCCACCAGGCCTTGGAGGGCACCAACAATACTCTTTGCTCAGCCCCACTCACCGGGGCTCCTGGTAGGCTCCTCCGGTCCTCTCCTCAGGCCGTAGTTAGGCACCACGATGTGCCCTGCAGGCCCCGCTCACTGTTCTGGTCTCCTTGAACACGGAGGCAGCCTGGCAGCATCGGGGTGAACCTGCCTCTCTCTTCACTGGCTCCGGTAGACACCTTCACACGAGGGGCTCCCCTCTCGCATATGGGAGCCCGCCCACGGCCATGCACGTATATCTTGACATTCGGCGCTTCGTTCGCCCGGATTGGTCCACGGGCCTTGAAGGCGCCCCTGCCCACAACCAGGAAGTCCGCCCGACTTCCAGCTCGGGCCACAGTGTTGGCAGGATATGCTCAGACGTGAGTCCCTTGCTCACTTTGCCACTGGATTCAAGCAAGCCTGGCTGAAGACGGATGAAATGCCAGAAACCGGTCCTAGGAAGCTTGTTTCCGGTCCAGGGAAGGCATGGCTTGGCAGTTCGGGCTGAACTGTTCCCATGAGGTACAGGGTCAGACTGATTTGCATATTGCCATGTCTGAACTGGGGTGACAGAGTGGGCAAAAGAACGGTGATGAATCAAACACAGATCTGTTGACTGGGTGTGAGTGTTTGATTGGTTCTGATGCTCCGTCCATCACCACCCCCTTTTGTACCGCTTTGTTCGCCATAAGTTGGCAGGATATGCTCAGACGTGAGTCCCTTGCTCACTTTGCCACTGGATTCAAGCAAGCCTGGCTGAAGACGGCTGAAATGCCAGAAACCGGTCCTAGGAAGCTTGTTTCCGGTCCAGGGAAGGCATGGCTTGGCAGTTCGGGCTGGACTGTTCACATGAGGCACAGGGTCAGACTGATTTGCATATGGCCATGTCTGAACTGGGGTGACAGAGTGGGCTAAAGAACGGTGATGGATCAAACCCAGATCAGTTGACTGGGTGTGAGTGTTTGATTGGTTCTGATGCTCCATCCATCACCACCCCCTTTTGTACCGCTTTGTTCGCCATAAGTTGGCAGGATATGCTCAGACGTGAGTCCCTTGCTCACTTTGTCACTGGATTCAAGCAAGCCTGGCTGAAGAAGGCTGAAATGCCAGAAACCGGTCCTAGGAAGCTTGTTTCCGGTCCAGGGAAGGCATGGCTTGGCAGTTCGGGCTGGACTGTTCCCATGAGGCACAGGGTCAGACTGATTTGCATATGGCCATGTCTGAACTGGGTTGACAGAGTGGGCTAAAGAACGGTAATGGATCAAACCCAGATCTGTTGACTGGGTGTGAGTGTTTGATTGGTTCTGATGCCCCGTCCATCACCACCCCCTTTTGTACCGCTTTGTTCGCCATAAGTTGGCAGGATATGCTCAGACGTGAGTCCCTTGCTCACTTTGCCACTGGATTCAAGCAAGCCTGGCTGAAGACGGCTGAAATGCCAGAAACCGGTCCTAGGAAGCTTGTTTCCGGTCCAGGGAAGGCATGGCTTGGCAGTTCGGGCTGGACTGTTCACATGAGGCACAGGGTCAGACTGATTTGCATATGGCCATGTCTGAACTGGGGTGACAGAGTGGGCTAAAGAAGGGTGATGGATCAAACCCAGATCAGTTGACTGGGTGTGAGTATTTGATTGGTTCTGATGCTCCATCCATCACCACCCCCTTTTGTACCGCTTTGTTCGCCATAAGTTGGCAGGATATGCTCAGACGTGAGTCCCTTGCTCACTTTGTCACTGGATTCAAGCAAGCCTGGCTGAAGACGGCTGAAATGCCAGAAACCGGTCCTAGGAAGCTTGTTTCCAGTCCAGGGAAGGCATGGCTTGGCAGTTCGGGCTGGACTATTCCCATGAGGCACAGGGTCAGACTGATTTGCATATGGCCATGTCTGAACTGGGTTGACAGAGTGGGCTAAAGAACGGTAATGGATCAAACCCAGATCTGTTGACTGGGTGTGAGTGTTTGATTGGTTCTGATGCCCCGTCCATCACCACCCCCTTTTGTACCGCTTTGTTCGCCATAAGTTGGCAGGATATGCTCAGACGTGAGTCCCTTGCTCACTTTGCCACTGGATTCAAGCAAGCCTGGCTGAAGAAGGCTGAAATGCCAGAAACCGGTCCTAGGAAGCTTGTTTCCGGTCCTGGGAAGGCATGGCTTGGCAGTTTGGGCTGGACTTTTCCCATGAGTCACAGGGTCAGACTGATTTGCATATGGCCATGTCTGAACTGGGGTGACAGAGTGGGCTAAAGAACGGTGATGGATCAAACCCAGATCTGATGACTGAGTGTGTGAGTGTTTGATTGGTTCTGATGCTCCGTCCATCACCACCCCCTTTTGTACCGCTTGGTTCCTTTCTCCTGGCAAAAGCAGTGTGGGCTCCCACTTTTAAATAAGCTCCCGCCCAATTGAGCACACAAATTGCGCGGTGGGCTCCCTCTCTGGCCCGATGCAGGGTGGGGTAGTCCCCATGCCGGGATTCCCTCAGCACTCGGTTACAGCCCAGCACTGCAAGGCATACACGCTCCTCTAGTCTAGGAGCAAGGACACAGCACCCACGAGGAGGTAGAAGCCAGAAATGTAGAGGGGCACAGCTCGGCCCAGGCAGGCCAGCTCACAGGGCCCTCCAGCTGGGAGGCAGTATCTCATGGCGGTTCCTCCTGGGGCCCTGCAGCAGCAAGCCCCCCGCCAAGCCACAAGGAAGCACACAAACATGGGGTCATAACCCCAGTATATATACCACATTTCTCTTTGTCTGTCCTGGCACAGAACTTGGGGGACCCAGTCCCAACTGGGGAGTATTGGAGCACTTTGTTTACAGGGCTCCTCTTCCCCTTTGTCAGGTCGGGGCTCGGTTATCAGACAGACCACAGGGGGGCAGAGCGAGCATTCACCTGGGCAGGAAAAGACCTATTCAGGGTCAGGGGACTACTCCTCCCACTACTCCAAATGCAGATCTCCTATTCAGCTTAGCGCTGACTCACCCTACCTTACCTGGAGCCACACACACATCCCCACCCCCTGTCACTACAGACATGCAATACACATCAGGCAGGCAGACACATAGCACATAGAAATGCCAACTTCTCAAAGTGACATTTCTAAAATAGTGATAATAAATCTGTGCACACCATTGCGCAGCATTTATTATTACTATTCCAACCATACCAAACTTGACCACGCTGCTCCTCTCATATCAGGAATTACTACTGAAACACTTATCAGGGAATACCCAATGCATTCCTGTGAGAGGGCAGCCTCACAGCAGTGAGAAACCAAAATGGCTGTTTGTCACTACCAGGACATGCCACACACTTTAGGTACATTTCCTACCTTTTACCTACAAGGAACCCTGCCCATAGGGCTAGCTGTGGCCTACCTTAGGGGTGACTGACATGCAGTAAAAAGGGGGTCACAGATGTGGCACACACTTTAGGTGTCACGTCACAGTGGCAGTAACACTGCGCGGACAGGCCCTGCAATGGCAGAGGCATGAGACAGATTTGAAAGGCTACTTTGATGGGTGGCGCAATTAGCGCTGGAATCCCACCAGTAGCATTTCATTAACAGGCCCCGGGTATCTAAGATTCCACTTTACAAAGGACTGACAGGTAAATTAAATATGCCAAACAGGTGTAGACCAATCTTACCATGTTTACCACAGAGAGCACACACACTTTACACTGGAGAGCAGTGCTGAAGTGCCCAGAGTCCTAGAACCACCAACACCATGTCAGAAAAATGTCTTAGAGGGAGGCAAAAAGTTCCGGGATGACCCTGCAAAAAGGGCCAAGTCCGATAACCTAGGACCAGCATACATCGACCACTGCCTGAACTTCCACCAAACATCCAGAGACCTTTGCTCCACCACCCTGGCCCTCGCACAGACACCACACATATGTTGAAGCTATAGCAGATGCCATTCCTTCTCCTGCCTCACCACAAAGTCCTGGAACATCCTTCATTCCCACCTCCAGATATCACCCTCACTGGCAGATTTCAGAAAAGCCTCAAGACCTGGCTTTTTGACTAAGCCCTGCAAACTATCACCTGGTTAGCCTCACAAATAATTGTTAGCGCTATACAAATATTTGATTGATTGATTGCTTGATTGATTGATTGATTGATAGTTGGTGTAAGCTAGATACACACTTAAATTAATCTGTGCGCATCTTCTGATAGCTTAAGCCAGAGCAAGCAGGCTTACCTTAAGACGCAAAACACCACAAAAAGACTCCACACAGGTTTAGACAAATGGAAAATATGCATCTGGGAAAACAAGACCAAAATTACAAACAACCAATAATTAGAAGTTGAAATATGAATTTTTAAAGAATAAATGCAATAACAGTGCTTTGAAGTCAATAGGGCTAAAAGGTTACTTGAGGTTGTGAGGGACTGGGGAAAATCCAAAGTTCAGGCTGAATGCGATACAGGGCAGCTACGAGACTCATTTAGGTCACACTGAAAAAGTACCTTGGATGGAGCAAAGCATCAACACTCAGGGCAGGATGCATCGATCATTTCCATGTAGTTGGGTCGCTGCGTCATTATCGAGCTCCATTGAGATACAGGAAATGTGTAATCAAGCAGCGCACATTATCATCACCGGGCTGCTCAGGCTGTAGAACTGCTGTCGTCAAACAGCCTCCGTATCGGAGTCAAAGGGCGATGCATTGGTTCCGCTCAAAGCAAAGATGACGATGCATTTTATTTGTAGCAAAACAGATGCAGAGCCCACTTCTGAGGTCCAGGACTGGCAGGGGTACCTCAGGCAATGGTAGAGCTCACAGAAGGCAGAGTATACAGCATCAGCAGTCTTTGTTGCCCCTAAGACTTCAAAAATCAAGAGGCAAGCCAGCAAGCCCTTGGAGTCACCCTGGGTTCAAGTGAGTTGAGTTCAGTCCTTGTCTTCAGTAGAGCAGAGATCAGCAGACAGCAGGGCAGCTTAGCAAAGCAGAGAAGCAGTTCCTCAGAACAGTCAGAAAAGGCTACAGAGCAGCCAAATTAATGCAGAGCATCCATAACTCCATTCTGGATCTAAAGAACCTCCTTCACCTCACTGAACTCTCCTTCTCTAAGTTCAAGCCTCCGTGGAACCCCACCCCTCTCCCTATCACAGAGCCCCCCAATCACCCACTACCGCTATCCTTGAGACACCTTCGCCCTCGCAAGCAACCATGCCACCTCTTGGAGGAGGAAAGTCTAGCTCTCCTCCTCTCCTACAACTCTACCCTTGTCATCCCTAGTCCGCTAGACCTTACTGAAGAGGAAATTCTAGCCAAGCTCCTTTCCTACAACTCTGCCCCAGTCAACCCTAGTCCACTAGAGGTGAATGTCGAACATGCCATCTGCACGGTCGCAATCAACCCCAACAGTTCAGCTACCCTCCGCAACAGAAGTGTGGTTGATAGAAACCTAGCGCCAGTACCCCTGTTCGCCCCATCGCACGACACTCTCTCCAACCCCCACTTGTCTGGCCTCCTAATTAACTGCCGCTCAGCAGTTAAGCATGCTGCTGATATCGCAGATCTCATACTGAGCCAAAACCTTGACTTAGCAATCCTGACCAAATCGTGGCTCAACGAATCCTCATCTCCATGCCTGGACTTCCTAGTCCCTCCCAACTACAACATTGCAAGGCCGGATAGGCAATCTAGAAAAAAGGGGGAGGCATTGCCTGCATTTACCGCTCTAACCATCTTGTCACGGAACTCCTGGCAGATACCACAGACTCCTGTGAATACCTCGTACTTTCCATATGCAGCAACACCACCCAACTGTGCAATCTGCACATCTTTTACCACCCCCCAGGCACGAATGACACCTTTACTGACCACCTCATGGAAATCATCACAGCCAAGGTTTCCTCTAAATCTAAAGACATTTTCCTTGGTGACTTCAATCTGCACTGGAACGACCCCAAAGATCCTCATGTCAACGCCATCAAAGATTACCTGGACGACCAAGCCCTAACCCAAGCCTCCTCACTCCCTACACACTAGACTGGATAATCGCAAAGGAATCAACAATCAATCTTATCGCTACAGACCGTTGTGACTGGTCTGACCACCACGCTATCACTTGCCTATTACCTGGCACCCACAAGACAAGGGCACCGCAACAGGTGATTCCTAAATGCTGGGTTAGAGACACAAAGAACCTCGCTGCAAGTCTGACCTTCCCCCCTCCAGATCACAACGGTCAGTGACCTCAATGATCATTACTCTGCGACTATAACCAACATTCTTGATGACCTTGCCCCACTAAAACTAAAAAGAACCCAAATCAAAGACAGAAACTCCTGGCTCAATGGGTCCCTCCACAGCGAGAGGAGATCCCTCCGGCAGTCAGAAAAGAATCTGGAGACAGCACCCGTCAGTTGCACATTTAAAACTTCCCCGCCAGGCCAGAAATGCCTACAACAGGAACATCCTCATCTCAAAAAAAGAATTCTTCAGATCTGAACTGGGGAATGCCAAGAACAGACCCCTCAAACTCTTCAAATTGGTCAAACACCAATCTAACAAACTGGCCAAAACATTGAAAGAAACTCCCAAGTCACTAATATCATCTGAGGAATTCTCCTCTTTTTTTTCTGATAAAATCACAGCCTTAGGAAACAAAATTAAGAAACAAACTTAGATCCGCCACTTACTCTCAGCCCCTTCCAGATCTGCCTCCTCCCTCCGCGTTGCCCCCACAGGCTTCACCCAAAAACCAAGCACACTGGACTGACTTCAAAATCTATGACGAACACTCCATCGCAAAAATCCTATCCACCTTAAACACGAACAACCACTTTAATGACCCACACCCCTCTAGCTGCCTAGCTGCCACTGCCTAATCCATAATTCCTAGCTGGACTGCAATAATTAACGCCTCCCTTCTTCAGGGATCGATACCCGACTCTTTGAAAGCTGGCCAAGTCTTCCCCATCTTAAAAACCTGTTGCTTGATCCTGCCTACCCCGACAACTTTAGACCTATTTCTAACATCCCACTCTTAGCTAAAGTTCTGGAGAAGTGTGTGCAACAGCAGCTGAGCCAACACATGATCAACTTCCACCTACTAGATTACTTCCAATCTGGTTTCAGGCCTGGGCACAGCATCGAAACCACCATTCTGCACATCGTGGATGATGCCCTCCAAGCGCTTGACCAAGGCAAAACCTACTTGAACGCCTCAAGCTCAGAATGGGAATGGATGGATCTGTTCTTGAATGGTATAGGTCCTTCCTCTATAACCGGTCACAGAGATTTCTAATTAACGGTAACCTGTCTGCTCCCTCGCCGGTCACGGTTGGAGTCCCCCAAGGGTCAACCCTGTCCCCCACTCTCTTCAACCTTTACCTCAAACCTCTTGACAAAGTACTACACACCGCGAATATCTCATACCACATGTACGCTGAAGAGGGGTGAAACCCCGAAACCGGTCCTAGGATGCTTGTTACCGGTCCAGGGAGGACCTGGCTTGGCAGTTCGGGCTGGAATGTTCCCATGAGGCACAGGGTCAAGACTGCTTGACATAACATTTTGAACATTTCTAAATAGGAACACTGCTTTAAACTGGCCGTGACTGTCAGATAATAAATACCTGTAGTTGTTACATTTGAGAGAGTATACCAGACTGATAATTTGGGGTGGTGAGAACCTGCACTTTTATATTTCCATGTGAAGCACAGTATAGGAATATAAAGGTAATTCTAAAGCTACTATCTTCGTATTTAAGAGGGGGGGTGAGAACAAAGGGGCATTTTATCAAGAACGGCGTTAAAATTATCGGCGCTTTAGCGGCAGGAAACTGCCACTAAAGCGGCAATAATGGGCTTGATAATATGCCCTTGTGAATTCCCATAGCAGCCCAGGTTCTGGTGTGAACCTGGGCTTCTATGGGAATTCACAAGGACATATTATCAAGCTCATTATTGCCGCTTAAGCGGCGATAATTTTAACGCCGTTCTTGATAAAATGCCCCTAAGTGAGCCAAGCAAAGCGTGTGTTTTCGTAGCACTATAACAAGACACTGTGAAAGGTGTGAGCAGGGCCGTGCTGGAGTTGGCTGTGTGTGGTCATCTCCAAAGGTGCAACCAGAGCCAAATTTCGGGGGAGGCTAATTGTTTCAGCAATAGGCAGAGTGGGGATGTAGGGGCTCTAAAAAGGGGTGAAAAAGAACAGAGCCTCATTTACAAGCAAATTGTCTTTTGAAGACCTGTGAAGTACTCGGGTGCAGCTCTGTGTGTGCGCCTTGGAAGCTGTCTCAGGGAGTCCGGGGCAATGGGCGTTGCATGCCTGGTGGTCTCTCTGCTAATCACGCCACGATGATGTTGCTCCTGCGTTGCAAAAAGAGAAGTTAAATCCTGAGAGAAAATGGCTCTCCTTAAAGGATTTCTTTTCTCCAACAACGCGATTCACCTGGCATGATGTCTCCACTTCTCAGTAGTGAGCAATGGGCATGCTCTCACTGTCTCACAAAACAAAACAATGGACTACCTTTGCGAGGCGTGAAAATAGAGCCCCAAAGAGATCCATTTTGAGGCCCCCAAAAATTAACTGGCGGTGCTCAGACCCCCACAGACCGCCCCCCACTTAATGCTTTGCGTGCAGTGTTATGTTTGCGAAGTTGTAGATAAAATTGTTCGGATAATAATGGTAATTTTTCTGTGTGGCGTTTGGTTGATAATATCATCCTAAGTACATAGATTACAATTTTATAAAAATACTATCTATAGAGTTGTCTGCAGTGGGTTGCAGAGGGAGTGCTGTGGGGTGGCGGGGTGCGGCGGAGAGGTGAAAAGTAGGAGGTAGTGCAGTTACATATCAATTGTAAAAGGTGTATGTAAATAATTAAATAAATACTTGCTGAATGTTCTATGGCAGTACCTGTCGTCCTAGTGCTCCCCTGCTTTTCTCTTTCACGCTGCAGCACTGCCTCTGGAAGCCGTCAGTAGAACTTATGTAATTGTATGTTATTATTTTAATATATTGAACAGATGTAAAAAATAATTGAATCTATTTTCTTTTTTTCAGAAAATTATTTCATTTGGATTAAAAATTGAAAATGCCTAGAAGAACTGAAAAGAAAAGGAAATTGAAAAAATATATATATTTGAAGAAAAGGAAAGATTTTCAATTAGAAAAAAATGAGAGTACTACACAAACAGTTTCTTCTGGTAAAAACACTAGACAATTTCTGAAAAAATATTATGAACATTTAATGAAAATAACATCACACAAAGGAAAAAGAAGAATTTTTCAAGTAAGGAGAAGCAGACTTCAATTTCAAATACCAGGAGAAGAAAACATGATAAAGAAACAGTATCTGTTACCCAGAGACAAAAACAATTTCAAGAAACTTGTCAGAGACTTAATCGAACTAGAGTGATTCAGAATTTAATGAAAACATGCTGCAAATATAAAAAGAAAGTGCTGCAATTCAAACAGAAGCAGCGTATTAAAGGTATAGTGGATACTGCTTTCACTTTAAAACAGAAGTTATTCATTGTGATTTTGAAGAGGATCAAAGTGTTGGATAAAATAATCAAAGTGTTGAAAGAGAAAAGTAGAAGAAAAAGACTTGTGAATAGAACCAACTTTTGCAAAATCTTTAGTGGATTATGGAACATACTTCTACTAGTGAGCCTTTTTTAATGAGGAAAGTTATTCCCAGGAAAATAGTTTACCACTTGCAGTTGATACTGGAGGTCATTGCTACGAAGTTCAGGATGGTTGTCCCCTTCCAAAAGAGGAATTGGTTGGTAAAAGTGCAGAAGAGTTAATAGCTGAAGAAGTGCAAGGGAAACGTAAACAAGCTCCTGTGTATAAGTGGGGTTGTAGCAGTAATTGTAGTATTCAACATGAATCTGTTGATATAATGCGAAATTTGCTACGAGAATACACACAGAAATGTATTAAACAGAAGCTTAAGTTGTTACAAGGACTAGATCTATGTAATGTAAAAAATATACTGAGAAGCATGGGCATTCTCTGGCTTGTCTTTCAAAAAAAGTGTGTAAAAGTGTTTTTCATCACTTGAGGATGTTAGCAGTACACCATTCAGAAATGCAGAAGTTTGTAAGGAAACTGTACTATGTAAAAAGTCCTGTATTATGTTTAGGTGAACTGAATATAGGTCTTTTACATGGTTCTTCATCAGATGTTCAAAAAATGTGTGATGATATTGAAATGCGATATTTTGGTTCAGAAGAGCAGTCCATAGAAAGTGAAAGTTTGACAATTACAGATGTTGAAGGAGATGGGAAAGTGATTAGCACTGATCAGTTTGAAGAAGAAATTGGAAAGCTTAATGTACTGTGCTCTGAAATACCAAACTATGTTTGTGTTTGTTGTCAATGTACTCATTATAAAAATCAAACTAGGAATGTTGATTTGTATTTGAAAAGTGAAAAGGAGAACAATAGTAAGTGGGAAGAATTTGCAACATACTTGTTGGTGGAAGGTCGATTCGAGTTAAGTAGTGATCAGCGTATATGTAAATATTGTTACAACAAATTAGAAGAGAACAAAATGCCTGCTAGAGCAGTACATAATAACTTAGAATTAGTAGCTATTCCGGAGGAACTGGCAGAATTGAATACATATGAGTCGGTTCTAATTCAATCTGTTCATCTTTTTCAAACTATAATTCGGATGGAGCCTAAAACAGGTAAACTGCCACCAACAGACTTGCAAAGAGGGCTGAAAGGAAGAGTGGTGTACTTACGTTTGAATTTTAAGAAAAATATTGAAACTATTTCTGGAGAGAAAGAGGAAAATGAGGCAGTAATCATTCTAGTAAATGGTGTACCAACAAAGAGTCGGAAAATATGGCAAGAATTTGTGGATGTTAATAAAGTTGAAAAGGCTACCTTATATCTTATAGAGAACAATATTTATTACAAAACTGTAAATGTGGATGAACAGGTGATAAGTTTAGAAGATGAACGTGAAATTTCAAGTGGTCAAATAGAGGAAGTGGACAAGTCAAGGACTGAAGAAAGTTATGTACATTACACAATATGTCCTTTGCATTCAAAAGAAGTAATAGGAAGCAGCATTGAGTTATTCCAAATGAAAAAAAGCACAGGGAACTCCAATGAGTGTATGGGAGAAAAGCTTAGAAGCCCGTTGTTTTCCACAGCTGTTTCCTACTGGAGAAGGTGGACGATATGATGACCGACCTGTACGGATTCCAGCTTCAGAATATCGGTCAACAAGATTATATTCTGAAGATCCTAGATTTCGACAGTGCATTCCATACATATTTCACCTTTTGTTTGAAAGTGATCTATCTTCTCTGTCGTATGCAGTGAACAACGTACTTAAAACTGGAGTTGATCAATCACTTCTTTCTGCGAAAGAATTTGAGGAGAAAGTTCAAGAAACAGATGAAAATTTAGAAGCACAGTTAATCAATTTGATGGCATGTCAACGTGGAACAAATTAGTATTGGTATTGTCGTCATGGAGAACTCAAGTGTATGTTACGGAACTTAGGTACACCAACATGGTTTGTCACACTTAGCTGTGCAGAGTGTGCATGGGAAGATTTGCTTGAGTTTCTAAGAGAAGTGAATTCCAATATAAAAAATATTTGAAATAAGGACTCCTGCTGAACTGTGTTCATTGGATCCTGTTAATGTGTGCAGATATTTTATTCATAAGTTTCAAGCTATGTTGTCTTTTATCTGCAATAAAAAGAATCCACCTCTTGGAGAAGTTACTGATTTCTTTTGGAGAAAGGAGTTCCAAACAAGAGGTGCACCTCATATACATATGCTACTATGGATCAAGGATGCACCTAAACTTGGAACTGATTCTGATGAAACAGTATTGTCTTTCATCGAACAGTATGTGACATGTGAGATTCCAAAAGAAGTAGGAGATAGAAGGTTGAGACAGCAAGTTTTACGTTTCCAAAGTCACCATTGTGGAAAATATTGCAGAAGAAAAGAACATTTTACACCAAATGTCAGTTTGGTTTTCCACGTCCAGTCATTTGTAAAGGAAGAGTAAATTCTTTTTTTTCTTCTGTAAAGCACACAATAACTCAGAAATCTCCAAAGAATACCTACAACTTAAAAAGAACAGAAGTGTCAAAGTATATCAATGACTACAATCCACTCATTTTAAAAATGTGGAATGCGAACATGGAAATCCAGTTTGTTGCAGATAACTCAATTGTTGTTGCACGTTATGTTACATCGTACATAACAAAATCAGATAAAAACAGAGATGAAACAAATGTGGGAAGAAATTGCACAAGAGAAAAGCCTTAGCAAAAAATTGTGCAGCTTTACTTTGAAAATGCTTTCCCACAGAGAAATTGGATCCTATGAATGTTCGGACCGCTTGTCTGTGTTCATCTTTTAAACCTCTTCTGATGTACATCAGTGGTCAAGCTGGGACAGGTAAAAGTAATTTAATTAAAGTTTTGACCAGTTATCTGCAAAACACTACTGGTTCACATTTATGTTGTGTGGTAACAGCTCCAACTGGATTAGTTGAAGGAATTACTTTGCATAGATTACTTATGTTACCAGTTGAGCATGATAATAAATTACAATATCAGAAGTTGTCTGGAGTAGCTTCTCATGAAGTGCCAAGAGTGCTGAAGAAAATTAAACTATTAATTATTGATGAGGTGAGCATGGTCTCAAACTTAATGCTTGCTTTTGTACACATAAGATTGCAACAGGTATTAAAAACAGATTACGACGTTCTCTTTGGAGGAAAACATTTAATTGTATTTGGAGATCTGCTACAACTAACCCCTGTAAAAGGAGAACCAGTGTTTAAAACTCTTCTACATGAAGACACAAAGAAATCTTTGTGAAGTTTTGGAAATGTGAATCTGTGGTTACATTTTGAATATGCGACAAGCAAGAGATGAAGATTATGCATATATTCTAAACAGTGTAAGAACTGGTGTTCTAAGCAAACGTGGTAAAGCAAGCTTTTCAAAGTTTTCTACTAAAGAACTTGTTTACAAATGAAAACACACCAGCAGAAGTAATGTACAAGAAAATGAAAGAAAGTCTATAGTTTGCTTAATGCCTACAGTGGAAGAGTGTTATACATTTAATAGAGAGCTTATGAATTTAGAAAATCAAGAAATAGTTCACATTGAAGCTATTGATAAAATCGAGCATCAAGGAATAACAATTCTACTTTCAGAAAAACTAGACTAAATTGGATTCTCTGGAAATGTATGTATCAAAAACTGCTGGCTTAGAGCATTTTTTAAATGTGTGTCGGGTAATTTTGAGGCGTAATCTGAATGTAGAAGAAGGTTTAGTGAATGGAGCAATGGGGAAAGTGGTTGATATTGTGACAAATCAAAATAGAAATGGAATTGAATTCTTGAAAGTTACATTTCATCAGATTACAGAGGTAAGACAGATTGTGCATTGTGCTGTACGTTTTTTGCTTTTAAAAGACTTGTAAAAGACTTGTATGTTTATAGAAAACAGTTTCCCTTCTCTTTAGCATATGCAATAACTATTCATAAATCTCAAGGTTTAAGTGAAGATAATGGTTTGGTAAATGTAGGAAGAACTGTTTTTAAAGAGGGAATGGTATATGTTGAATTATCTCGAGTTAGAATGTTGTCTGGTTTGTATTTAATTGATTTTGATGAGAACAAGGTAAGTGCTGATGTTAATTGTGTAAGAGAATATAATTGTCTCCACGAGTCTTATTCATCTGTCCCCAGCTCTGCTGCCATACTCGGGATTTCTACTCATTTTTCACTTTCTCTGCACTCTTACATTTTGTCTTCCTCCTGCCGGTGTTTCCCCACACAATAACCCTGTTTCTTTGTAGCCATCTCTCTGCAGTCACATCTCTGACCCCTTGTCCTCTCCTGTGCTCTTCAATTCCCTTGTCAAATGGCTAAGTCGGATCCAGTCGGGTACACTCCCTTGCACCTCCGTGCATTGTACTCCCCCCCATTACTACCCAGTCTTTTCCTCTGCTACCATCTCAAATGGAAAGTCACACAGTTGACTGTCGAAAGAGAGGATACCTGTGGGTTGACCAGGTCATGCACGTGTTTTGAAATCATTCTGGCTTTTTTCCAAGGGAAGTGTGAGTGGGTCTGTAATATTCGGTAGACTGGATGCAGTCGCAATCAGTACTCATGATTCCAACTCTCAGTTCCCACTCTCTCTCCTGTTCAGTTCATGTCCCCATCCTGTCCCATGTTGTGCACTCTACCACCTCAATCCTGCCAGGCTCATAAGTCAGCTTGTTGTCTGATTCTCACCTCACTCAAGGCGTTTTCCCCCTGAACGCATAAGATTCGGAGCAACCCATATGTCCTACTCCCAGAATATGTCATGCAGTCTTATTCAGTGTGATGTGGTATGGTGCTAGTCTGCCCTAACCTGCACTTCTTGCGCTGCCTATGTGCTGACAAGGAGAGAGAGGGATGGTTGTTGACATCACAGAGAATGCTACTGGCCCTGGGACCTCAGTGTGGAAATACAGACCTTATGTTTTGTGTTGCACTTCCCTACCACTGATTCTCAGTCCAGCTAAGCTAAGTCTATTAGCACACGCATAACTTGTATTGCTGTATTTCAACGGGAGGACACATGGATGGGTAAACCCTTGCGTGTATTTATGTTCTTGCAAATATAGGGGTATATCAGCAACAACCGGCGATAATTATCGCTCAGCGCTCTTAGCGTGAGGATAATTATCGCCGGGTAACGTGGATTTTTATCCCTGAGATAGCGTGCTATTAGCAACGCTTATCTACTCAGCGATAAAAATCCTCACGCTAACTGCCTAACGTGAGATTATCGCTGGAAACCCAGCGATAATCTCACATAGTGTGGCTTTAGCTTGCTGATAGGGACTCAGAAACTTAGCCATGATATCCACCTTCCATAGGGTATCATGGCTAAGTCAGTCCTGAAGCAGGCGTAAGGTAAGTAGCGATAACAGGGGTTATCGCTACTTTTCCTGACGCTATGCTTCATAGCATGGGGCTTGATGATAGGAGAAATGTCGCTTAGCGACCTTTCTCCTGTCATGTTAGGTCAGGAACGCCCACTTTGCATCTCATCAGAGATGCAAAGCTGGGCGTTAGGAATCCCGACGCTAAAGCAAGGTTTCACGCCTTAGCGTGGCCTTGCTAATTAGGCGATAAAATTATCGCCGCTTTTCGGAAACGGCCGCAAAAGCGGTAATACTTTTTTATCGCCGGCTTGTAAATATGCCCCTAAGTATGTGAAACATAAAAAGCACATAAGCAATGCTAAACACTCTGCCTGATTCACTCTTTGACGGAGGCACCCAACGGTCGTGGGGAAGTCCCACTCTTGGGCTGAATCCACGCGAGTGCGGAGACTCTCCCATGACTGTGGGGCTTCCGCCTCGACTAAGGTGGCCCTTTGTGAATCAGGTCAAATATCTTTAAAAAGTTATTAACTACAATATATGTCATTATCGCTCTCTTTTCCTGAAATACTAGAAACATCTTGTGTGGCCCTACAGAAATATAAACTTTATATTATTTGCAGCAACTACTTAGAAGAAATATAATATTGGTGACTGAACGTGTGTGTGTGTGTGTGTGTGTGTGTGTGTGTGTGTGTGTGTGCGTGCGTGCGTGCGTGCGTGCGTGTGTGTGTCTGTCTGTGTGTGAGTGAAGCAAGCACTAAAGCAATCTTTGCTTCGCGGTCGGAAGCACGCCTGTCTCGTCCCTTCACAAAGGAATAATGGAACACCGTCAACTATGTTTACATGAAGCACATGCTTGTAAATAAATGACTTTCACACCTTCACAAACTCTTCTGAGTCTCATTCACAGCAACAATAAATATGCGTCTGCTCTCAACTGAAAGTTAATGTTGAAGGTGAAAAGAGGCAGATTGCCATGGTGGGGGTCGACTGAAGTGATGAAGAGCGCCCTAAACGACACGGTTTAAGAATTCATGTCAATAATGGTTGTGGATGATCCCTAATGGCTGCTATGTGTCTCGGGGTGGTATCATCAGCAGTGATAGTGTGCTCCCTGAGCACTGTTTCTGGCCGGTTTTAACCTCATTTAATGTAATTACAACTGGAATGAAGAATGTGGCTATAGGCGATACTGAATACTCCATGGGGTACTCCCAGGCGCAGCCTCAACTTGCTACATCTCTGCCATACACTGAAAACAAACTTCAAAGTGGAACCATTATGATGTCATCCTCAGTTCAACCACTGAGACAGAGGGCATATGTAAATGAGCTGCATTCCTCCTCATGCCCAGAAGGCGTCAGTGAATGATGACGTGGCGATCTCTACTAGGAGTTACATCTGCTGTCCAGCTCCAGAGTAGGATTCTTATCACATCTAAGTAACAGTTCGGCTCAATTTCCGAAGGGCAGTGCCTCTTCTTTTAACCGCGTCCCAGCTCCCTACAATCTTGCATCAGCCTCTGTGATCCTCCCCTCATCCAGGTTTGAAGTCACTCACTATCTACTACTTCACCCATCTAATTTGGTAGACGTCCCTCCCCGCCCCCCCCCCCCTGTCTTGCTCCCATGGACTCCTGTGGGACACCTCCTTCGTTCCTGGTTGAACTGCATACAACACACCCTGGTAGCTAAACCGTGCCTCCAGGTAGGAAGACCACACTTTCAATAGCTCCCTTGGTAGTTTTAAAAGTACCGCCAGTGAGAGATTTGTTGCTCGCCCCTGGGTGTCAGTCAACAGTGATAAAAGCTGCTAAACAAAAGTACAGTAGACGGAGAGATTAATCATCAGATACAAAGATGAGATACCAGCACCAGTTACATCCCTGGAAAAACATGCATTTGTACAAAGCAGTGTCACGAGGAGACATCAAGTTCGGCTGAAGTGTTTGTCTCACATTTTTAGCCAGTCTTTCAACTTATCTAATTAGGAACTGATGCTCTAATATCAGATTTAATACAAAATAATGTTTATTTTCCTGTATTTAAGTTAGCATAACCAAGCTACAAAAATAAATCATCTACAGCTTTTTCTCATTTTACACTGACAGCTGAAGAAACAACTGTTAAAAGTAGCACTGCATGCATAATTTCTCTATTTTTCAGCATTTTTCTTTTTTTCATAAAATAGACGAAATTTGATCTTTTTCATGGGTTTCTATTTTTTTGCTCTGCATCAACTAATGTGCATGGAAGGAAGCCTGGGCGAGACCTTCATATAGGTCCTGATTTTGAAAGATAAACTTCCACAGCTGTGTAAGTTTACATTCCTCCCTAGTCACAGTGGCATTTTACAAGTAGAATCTTTAGGACTGTGGAGCCTGCGCACTCGGGATGAAGACTCCACTCTAGCGATAGCCGGAACTCATAGAATTCAGCGAAGTTACAAACTGTGCGAGATTCTGCTGAGTTCCGCCAAGGGGTGGAAACTATTAGGCCTGGGCAAAAATTTCGTTCCGTTCGCGGAAATTGCGATAATTTGACATTTTTGCGTTCCGCGGAGAGCGCGAAAATGTCAAAAATTCCGGTTTCCGCAGCTTGGCGATAATTTGTTTCTTGCTCGCGCTGTAAAATAATACATTCTCGCGCGCGCGCGATCGCCTTACCTGAATCCCTGCGTTCGCCGACAAGTTTTCTTGATCCGGTCGCGTTTTCCATGAGATGTTGTATTGTTTTTAGCCATTTGCGCTGTCTCGCGACAGTTCCCGCCCGCAGTGACGTCATGCGTCGCGCGATCATGTCTTTCTTCTCGCGATCATGCACCGCGAGAACAACTCAAAACAAGATGGCCGCGCCCGCAAGCAACCACATGGGTAAGTTGGCGACCCGCAACCATGCAGAAAATCTCGCGAACATGCCGGAAAAAAACTTCCGCATCTTCGCGATATTTCTGCTTGTTTGCGATAATTTTAAACATTCTCGCGATAATTTGCGAAGGTTAATTCCGCAAATTCCGCCCACCCCTAGAAACTATGCAAGTTGTACTGTAATTTAGCACCGGTAGCATGAGCAGCACTGAAAATTCAAAGCAAATGGCACATGCACTGCACAAAAGTATGTGGCCTTTCAAGTTGATTTTGCTGCCACTGAGCTGCAGCAAATCTACCTGAGACGCAACCCTCTGACCACGACCACTTGCGTCACCTGCATTAGGAAATCATGCTGGTCACTGCCAAATCTTAATTGCATTTCTAAAGCCTTGCGGGAAAATATTACACTAGATGGCGGCATGGCAATTCTGCCCACTCGTACTCCGCATCTCAAAATATAGGTCTTTCCTAGCTTTTTATGCACAAGGTCTCCGCCACGAAAGCAGAGATGCAATCCTAAAGATACTATTCGTAAAATGCCTTTGTGCACATGGAAAAAATGTAAACTTACACATCAATGTAAGTTTACTTTCTGAATGTCGTTCGTAATGCTGAAAAAGGCTGAAGCTACCTATTGATTCACCTGTGGTCCTATTCACCTTTTTAATAGTTCATTGTTTAGTGCTGCAATGCCATTTCCTCTTGTATATTGATTATACAGGATATCTGTTCATATGTTATTAGAGCAAAATTGTTCTATATAACACAATTTCTGTAATGTTGATTGGTTTCTGTCATTTAACTTTTATTAGTAGAGCCCATGCTTCCACTTCAAAGCATGTGAAGAAAGTTGCTGCTGCTCTCAATCCATAAAATGAGCTGCCTTTGGGATGAGTAAGAGAGCATTTGCCTAGCTCCCCAGAGACAGGCTGCATGACATCCTCTAGCTATATGACTATATAATTGAACTTTTCTCTTGACTTATGATATATGTTGATGCTGGTTTGAATTGACTAATCAATTGGCTTTTTTTATTATAATGATTCTTATTTTTAAATGAACCTTCATGGTTTGGAGTTTTGAATCTTGTCTTGTGTGTTTATTTATATTTGCCTGGGCGCTCATCCATTAGGACTTACACGGTCTGATCTGTCTAATATGCTTTTTAGAAAATGCTTTGTACAAAACGCTAACAGTGCTCAATGAATTCACAGGGGTTTAGTGAATAACAGAACTTTCAAAAAGATCACTGCACCATAAATCACAAAGTGGTCCCCTCACCTGAATCAACTGGATTATTGCTCCTTGCTTCGAAAGGCTGAGACCCATAGTCACCATGTGGTAGCATGTTTCTTTCTAACTGGAGTATAGGTGTGAGCCCAAATGGACTAACAGTGCTTCAAGTTGACCATGTTGCCAGTCCCTCTTCTCAGGAGGCTGACAACCAATTCTAACAAAAATTTCACAACCCGGCATGTTCTTACTAGGTTTCTAAACCCAGCTCTCTTCTTGTTTTCATGGGCACCTCCTCAAGGATGGGGGTACATTCTTAAAATAATTGTAGGTTTAATGTGTTTTCATAGTAGGAATTTAAAATGAGTGTCCCTAACTGAAGGTTTGTTGGAATAGGGTGGGATATTTACCATAAGTGGTAAATATCATTACACCAGGGTTAGGTATGTACCTTGTTGAAGGCGTTGATCTAAAACCTGTTGGCTACCCGTTTATTTGGTCAAAATTTAAGAATAAATGAAGATTTTAAACTGCATAGTCTCCAGATATTACCTGCAACTATAGTCAAATTGCACGGGACTCGCCAATAAGTGTCGCTATTCTCCCAAAAGAATATTGGTGAAAGTTATGAAGAATCCTGGTGTGCAACCCTCACAAGATCACAGCTTTGCAGAAGACTTTGTGCCACAGCCGGCCTAAAATGTTTGTTTATTATGTTTATCCGGACACTGATGAAGCTGTGTTTTCTATGTGGTCTGTGGTAATACTAATTCCAAAAGATATGTACCATAGTACCACCATTGGACTTTAATTTGTTGTTTTGGAATGTACTCTGAATTGCCAGTAGAGGATGATAATAATCAACATAGCTTGTTAAGGGGTTATTAAATTGTGTGTTAACGAGACCTGGGCAAGTGAAAATGTAAATATCAATGGTTTCTATTCCCTTAAAACATTGGCTAGCCTCTCTAGAGCAGGACACTATAGTGGTGGCTTGCTAACTTTAGTGTCTCCTTCCTTAGTGGCAAGAATTAGCAAAGATTTTCTTAATACACCTCACTTTCAAATTATGCTTGTTGTTCTCTGCCAGTTTGACAATTGTTCCATTAGATTGTTATTGCAACAATTTTAATTGAAGGAATGTTTACATAGCCTATTCACTTAATCTGGCTTTAAGTGTGGTGCACAAATGAAAGGAGCATTTTTATGTAATTGTGGGGGTCAGGGGATACCTTTAATAGTAAAAGTTGTACCACATTTTGCACATAACTCTTTTGGAGATCTTTTTAATAAGATAATAAGCAGTCAGGATCTGGTGCTTACATTAGACAGTACCAGCAACAGTTTTGAGTCAAGTTACTTTCATGGGAGAGGTGCAAGCAGTATGATACATTTAATAGTCATTTCAATTCATTGATGTCAAAAGGTCTCAAATTTTACAATTCACCAAATTCCCTGAGTGATCATAATTTTCTGGCATGAAGTTTAACTCTAGGCCACAATAAACTTATAATACAGGTATGGACATGATTATCCCACACACTCATGGGTGGCACACTTTTCTAAGGTGTACAACAGCACCACACTGGTAGATGCCAGTCAGCATAAATAGGAGTGATTCAACTTATCATAGTAGATACTTCCTTGAAAGTACCCTGAAGTAGATAATTTCAGGAATTAATTGGAGCCTAAGAAACATAGCACAAAGCCTCGATGGGAACCCTATTGACTTGTTCAGTGACAACATAGATGTGTGGGCCCCATTAATAGTTACTGTATTGAGGAATGTAGTATATGCTGCCCCCCCAATTCTTGGTCTAACTCAATTATTTTCCATATTTTCAAAAAGGGGGACTGTGCCGATCCCTGTTGCTATCGCCCCATTTCTCTGATTAACTCTACCACCAAAGTGCTGGGAAGAGTCTTATTAGATCGAGTGGATGCCTGGGCTACTAAGAAACACATTTCTCTACTGCTCAGTATGGATTGAGACAGGGCTTGAGGACTGTAGACCAATGCCTGAATCTTCACCTTTTAATTAATAAACTCACTATGTTGTTGAGAGGTTGCTTAGATCTAGCATTTATGGACCTTAGTTCTGTATTTGATTGTTCCAACTGAGATAAATTAAGGGGAAGGATGTGGTACTTAGGAGTGGCTCCACTCACTGTGCACCTGCTGAATGAACTCCAAGCCGATATGATGGGGTACATTACCCCCAGGTCCCTTATGTTCTCGTCCCATTCATTTGCACATTGGAGATAACTATCTCCCGACAGAAAAAAGGAACAGAGGCATGCTGGGACTATAATACTGCCCCTCCCACCGGTAGTACAGAAGCAGTACTTACCCAGCATCCCATCTGTTCTTTTTTTCTGTCTGTCTGTCGACAGAATGGACTTGGTTTTGCTGGTGCTGCTCCTGCTGGGCTGGAGTGGTCTTTCTTTTCTCCTCCTCCGGGCTGTGAGGGCAGGGAGTCTTCTGGTCCGCCTCCTGGCCTGCCGGGCTTGCTGGGTTGTGGGCCTGTTCGTGGCCGGTTCTGTCCACTCTGGCTCTTCAGGTGGGGCTGTGGGTGCCATGGCCGTTGGTGGAGTCTGCTGCTGATTTCCTCCGGCCGGCCCTTTGTGGCTGGCCACACGGTTGCTTCCGGGTCGCGTGCGCGTCTTCCTGGGGCCGGGCCGGGTGGAAGACGCGCCGCGTTTGCTGGTCTCCTGGCGTTCCTGGATTTGGTGGGCCCGCCGGGTCGGATCGCTGGGGCTGTTGGAGGGGGCCGTTTTCCTGGTGGCGTCTCGGCCCCCCCTCTGGGTGAGTACCACGTAGCAGTCCTCCTTTTCTTGGGAAAGGAGAGTTCTGTGGCCTCATGGCCGTGCTTTCACGGCTGGTGCCTCGTCCTGTGTGCAGTTTCCCACGGACTGGCGATGCCCTGTGCCATTTGCTTTCGCTGTGTGTTTTCCTGCTCTCACACTCATTTACCCTGGAGTGCTGTTCCTCTGCCACCTGCCTTCGCATTTGGGCGCTGATGACTGTGGCTCAGTGGCTGCATTTTGTGGTGTTGGTGTGATGGCCCCTTCCGCTGCTGGGATTCGTGTCCCGCCGCTGGCTCCTTCTTTCCCGGTTTGCTGGTCGTGTTCCTGCAATTGGGTTTCACTGTACATCTGTTATTCGGTGCCTTGCGACCCCTGGGTGATGAGTGCGCTTTGCATGTACTGGTGTTCTGTTGTGTCATGCTATGTTTCAGTTTGTCCGTCTCTGCACATGTCTTGTTTTGCCTTCGGTTGCATTGTTGGGCTGCAGTGGCTCCTGGGGATGCCAGGATTTGTACCCGGGACCTCCTGCTTCCGCTGTGTGCGCTCTGCCTCTGAGCTACCTCCCTGCAGGCACCCTCCCGGCTTCCCGGTGTGCGGGTGCTGTGCTGTTGCTCTTCGCTTGGACTCCCCTGCTCCGGTGTTGTTGGGGGTGTGGCTCCTTGCGACGCCTTCTGCCCGACTTGCCAGCTGCTTCTCCTGCTGCCGGGGTTTGTGCCTGTGGCGGTGGGGCGCTCCTTCTGGCTGTTGCCTCTGCGTATGCTGGTTTCTTCGGAGCATGGTGGCCGCCTTGCCACTTACCTTGTTTTGTTCTGCCTTCGGCCGGCTCCGCTTGGGGTGCGTCCTGTTGGGGCTGCTCTGCTCCTCGCGGGGGGCTGGCTATGGTCTCCGGGCTCCGGCGTCTTCTGCCCTGGTCGGTTTCGCCTTGGTGGGGGCTGTGCTTTTGTGGGTGCGCGTTCTGCTTATGCCGCTCCTCTCGGGGGGCGTCCTGTCGGGGCTGCTCTCCTCCTCCGTCTTGGTTTGCATGCTGCTGGCTCTTTCCCTCGCATACCCGGTTCGGATGCACCCTTGGTTGGGGCTGTGCTCCCCTGTGCCTGAGGTTGCTCCGGGCTTTGCCACCCGCCTGGGGTGTGTGGTCTGGGGGGTGGGTCGCGGCTTTTCCCCTGGTTGTTGGCAGCCCTCGGTCGGGTGGCTTGCGTAGGGTGGCCTGACACTGCCTCTTCCTCCTTCCCGGCTCTTCTGCGTTTTCTTTCGGACCTTGTTGGGGGGGGTTCTCCTCTCCGTTGGGTTCATTTGCTGCTTCTCTGGGCTGTTGGCATTTGCTCTTCTGTTTGGTGGCCTGCCTCGGGTTGGCGTGGGTTCCTGTCGCCTCTGTGGTGGCTGGTTCCTTTCCTTTTTGCTGGCTTTGTCTGTGCTCGCTCCTTGGGTTCCCTGATTTGCTGGGGTCTCCCTGCCTGCTTGCTTGCGCCTTCTCCTCTGCTGCTCCTGTGTCGGGGTCGCCTTTCGCTTCCTCAGCAGCGACCTGTTGGGATGCGCTTCTGGTCCCCTCTCTTTTGGGTTCCTCCGCGGCTCCCTGCCCCTGGTGGATGGTAGTTTGCTGTTCCTGCTCCTTGAGCGGCTGCGGGGGGGGTCCTGTTGGCTCCCCAGGGTTCCTGTTGGTCCTGCCTGGGGTTTTCCCTGCTTTTCTTGCTGCCTTTCTGCTGCCCTGCTTTTGTGGTGTCGTGGGTGTCATGGCCTTGCCTTGGGTGTGTTGGGTCCGTCTGTCTGTCCACCCCTTTTTGGGTGGCCTTCCCTCTGATGCGGGCTGGATTTTGTGTTGTGGCCTCTGCTCCGCTGTGGGTTCTGGATGTTCGCCTTCGCTTCCTGGCTTCTGGGTGGTTGGTTGGGGTTTGGTGCGTGGGGCTCCTGGTTCCCCCGTCCCTTGGGCTGTGCCTGGTTCCTCTTGTGGCTTCCCGGTGTCTTGCCTGGGGCTCTCTGGGGCTCTCTGCCTCCTCTGCCTGTGCCTGGGTGACTCGTGCTGCCGTGCCTGCGGCTGTTCTGTTCTCCTTTTCTCCGGCCGGGGGCTTCGGGTGTTTGTCCCGGGGCCTTCTGTTTGCTGGGGTTGCTTCTGGGGTCTGGCTGCTTCTGTTTTTGTTTGCTCCTGACCTGGCTCTCTCTGTGCTGGCCTTTTGCTTGCTTCGAGTGTTTCCTGTCCGCCCGCCTGGTTTTCTGTCTGGTGTGGTTGGCGTCTGCTCTTTCTTTCCTTGGCGGTCCCCCCCGGGTGGTGCTTCCGGTGGCGGTCTGCCTTTTGGTCCCTGGGGTTCGTGCCGCTGCTGTTTGGGCCTGGCAGTCTTTCGCTGCTGCCGTGTCCTTAGCGTGGCTGCTGTTTTCCCTCTTCTGTTCTGCTGTTCCCCCGAGGACACTGCCGGGTGCTGTTGCTTTCTTGGTCCGTCTGCACTCTGGTGCATTTGGTTCAGGGGTGGTTCTGGTCTCCTCTGGTTCCAGTGGTGGGTGCCTGGCTGAGTGTCTGCTGGGGCTTTTCCGCTCCTGCTTGGTTTTGTGTGGCTGTTTGGTCTCATTTTTGGGCTCTGCGTCCTTGCCTGGGCTCTCTTTTGTGTCCTGGCGGGGCGCTGTGCAGTTGTGGCCGCGTCCTGGGCGGTCCTTCGGGGCCTTCTCTTGCCGTCGGTTCTCTTCCTGGGCTTGTTTCGCCTGTGTTGGGGCCTGTATGGGGTCCTGTGACTCCGGGTTGCCGGCTTCCTGCTGGTTCGGGGTGGCCTCATGCTGTGCCTCCTTGGCTTTGTGCCTGTGCTGTCATTTTCGGCCTGCTCTGGGGTGTGTTTTGCTGGGCATTCCTGGTTCTTTCCTGGTTCTAGTGTCCTGGCTCGCTTCTCCTTGCTTTCCGGGCTGCGTGGGCTCCTTCCTGGTTTGGTTGGGCCTGCGGGTCCTCCTGTGTCGTCGGGTTGCTTGACTCTGGTCCTGGCTTCCTGGCTCCTTTTGGGCGTTTGTTGCCCTGGTTTGTGTTGTTTTCTTGGCTCCTCTCTGGTGTTGCTGGGGTTGGGCCTTGTGGCCTTTTGGTTTGGGTGCTGTGCGCGCTGGGGGCTGGGGTTGGGCCTTGTGGCCTTTTGGTTTGGGTGCTGTGCGCGCTGGGGCCGTTTCTTTTTTCGGATGCTCCTGGACTTGCTGCGTGCTTGGCCTGGGTGTGGGTTGCTGTGCGGTCCTCTGCTGTGTTAGCACCTGTTTTTGTCTGCCCTCTGTGGTTCGGTGGGTTTCTGGCTGGTTGTTTCCTGGTTTGGGGGCTGCTGGGTGTTCCCGGTTGCTCTGCCCTTCCTTCTTGCCCCGTTCTCCCTCCCTTTTGGGGGTTGGGGGTTTTCTGGGGGTTGTGGCCGGTGGCTCTGTCCACGCCCTTGTTGGGCGTGTTCGTTGTTGGTTTCCGGTCTTGTTGGCCTCTCCTTGCTGGTCGGCTGTCGGCTGGTTCTTTCTGGGGGGTGTCTCTGGCCTGTGGTCTTTGGGTTGGCATCCTCTTCCCTGCTGTTCTGGGTTTGGTGTCCTTTCTGTTTTGGCTGCTGGCCTCCTTCCCTGTGGGTTTTTTTTGGCCTTCTGGGGTTTTCGGTTTTCTGTCTCCTTGCCTGTCTTTCTGCATGGATGGGGTCTTACTCCTGTTCGGCTCCTGCTCTGGGCTCTCTGGGGCCGGGTCGTTCGTTTTGTTGGGGTGGGCCGGTTTCTGGCCTCTGCTTTCCCCCTTCCTTGTTGGTCTGGGTGCTTGTGCCTGCGCTCTGTTGGCCTTCTTCGGGGCTGTCGCGGTTTGCTCTGTGTCTTTGTGGCTGGCATGTCCTGTGTGCCTTCCCGGTGGTTCTGGGCTGGGCGGCCTTGTTTGGTGGGTTGCTTGGCCATTGAGTCTTGGTTGGCGGCCTCCTTGTTGGGGCTCTGGCCTTCTGTTTTTCTGGGTTGTCTCCGGTCCTTGTTTTGGCCCTGCTGTCCTGTTCTGGGTTGCGGGCCGGTTGTTTCCTGCGGTCCCCCTTTTCCTCCTTCTCGGTGCTCCCTTGGGTTGCTGCTTTGTTGTGGTTTCCTGGGTTGCTTATGGGTGCGGAAGGCCGGTTTTCTGCTTTGGTATTCTCCAATGTGTAAATGAATGGGACGAGGACATAAGGGACCTGGGGGTAATGTTCTATTACTTACCAGTAATCTTCATTACTCAAGGTCCCGTTGTCCTCGTCCCATTCATGCGCCCCTCCCTCCCCCCGGGCAGCCGGCCTTCCTGTCTGGGCTTGGTTGTACAGACGGGATGCTGGGTAAGTACTGCTTATGTACTCCCGGTGGGAGGGGCAGTATTATGGTCCCAGCATGCCTCTGTTCCTTTTTTCTGTCAGGAGATAGTTATCTCCAATGTGTAAATGAATGGGACGAGGACAACGGGACCTGGAGTAATGAAGATTACCGGTAAGTAATAGAACATTAGGTATTGCCTCAAAGCCAAGTCCATTTCTTCTATTAAGATCAGGTGGGGCATTAGACAGAGGTGAGTTTTGGCACCCTTTTTTCTTCCTTTACATCAATCACCTTGATGCATCTCTGTTACATGTAGAAGCATGTACACCTAGCATGGGTGCAAGGTGACTTCCAGGTTTACTGTATGCTGATGTCTGTGTCATTCTTTCTAGAACTGAGGTTGGACTACAGAAGTTAGTGGATAACTTTGTCCCATTCATAAAACAATTGGGTTTCTTCATTGACAACTCTAAATCCTACACCATGGTTTGTGTCCGGTCTCCTGGCAAACTGGAATCTCACCAAATTAATAGGACTAGACTCCTCTGTGTACCAACCTTCATATACCTGGGGGACCCCTTTGATAATAAAGTGAGGGAGACCCAATTTGAGAAGTCCATTGCTTCAGCTTTGAAATTTGCTGCTAAATTGGGTTCCAAACATCTAGATGCAATGATTGACATTTACATGGCTCGAAATATTTATGTGGCCACATATGGTGCTGCTATTTGGGGAGTCTGCAATTTGGCACAAATGCAGGTTAGTGAAAATGCCTTTTTGAGAAGGTTGCAATCTGTTCCCACTTGTATACCTATCTTTGCTTGGCATATGGAATTGGGGTAACATATATTGAAGATTGGATAAAACTTGCACCCTTAATGTTATGGCTCTCTATCCGTTCCTAAAGTTGGTGACAGTGCTAATAAAGTGGTGGTTTTATTGGTATTTGTTAGATCTGGGGGTCTCTAGTTGGCAGAGGTATACACCTTAGACCAAATAGGGACCCTTGCTTCTAGTCAGGGTACAGGGACACACACGGTAGATAACCCCTGCTCACCCTCTAGGTAGCTTGGCTCGAGCAGACAGGCTTATCCCCAAGGCAATGTGTAAGGTATTTGCACGTAGACACCACAATGATCCCCCCTCCGCACACCACAAACTTAGACCACACAGGTGAGTTATATCAAAAATAATATATCTTTATCTAGTTTCCGCAGTTGAAATCAAGCATCACAGGTTTACACAATATTCGCTTTCTTGGTTGGTCGGGATCGTGAGATGATAGTTTCTAGTCTCTTGAGTGATTCGATACTCACTGAGAATGAATCACTTTGTAGGCTCTCGATGTTTTAGGCAGCTACGTTGCTCCGGCAGTGTCGCTGCGCTCGTTGTACAAGCGCTCCTCGGGCTGTTCGGTGCAAGGATTCCACAACTCCCTCGACGAGCCCCCAGTGACGATGTCGACGTCACTGGAGTCAGCCACTCACAGCGCGGCTTCGTAGAGCAGGGAAATACGACTCTCGATCTGCTTCAGGCCTCCGGGTCGCGGCAAGGCACGTGCCGATGAGCACGTCGATCTTCTTGATGCGGCAACCGGTGTCGGGCCCGGCTCGGTGCGGTACTCTCCAGCAAGACAGAGAGCAGCCAGCCCACCTCACAGGCAGATGTTGAGAAGCTTGGTAGAACAGTCCACGGTCCCTGCGGCACACAGCAGCGCAGGTGGGTCACAGCAGAGTCTTGAGTTCTTGGCAACCTTTCTATCCCTGGGTTGCGAAACAGGAGGCCAGCTCTTCTCAGGCCCTTGGAGATTAAGTTGAAGACACAGCACACAGCAAAGTCTTGTTTGGTCAAGTGGATAGGGTCAGCACACAGCAGGACCCCTTCTTCTCCTTAGCTTCAGTTGTACGCCAGAACAGGTCAGCCTTTAGAGCACACAGCACGGCAATCTTCCTTTAGTTCTTCAGCGGTCCGTCTTTCAGCAGAGGTTCCTCTCGATGGTCGAATCTGCAAATCTGTTGTCAGGGGTCTTGTACTTATACCCCTAGAAGTCTTTGAAGTCTTTGTGCAAGTGGGTCCTGAGCCCGGTCTGATCCAGTTCTGGGTGTTGCTGGAGCACTTTGTTTTCCTGGCTTCTACATTCTTTTCAGAGCGAGGGGCAAGGTCGTCAGCCGCCCAGCAGGAGGTGGAGCCAGCAGAGTGGCAGGCAGGCACAGCCCTATTCAATCCCAGGTGCTATCTCCTCCCTCCACTCTCCTTGCAAATGTCGCCATTCAGCAGAGGGCTGACTCAGCCAACCTCCCGGGGAATCCCCAGGCCCTGTCACTCTCAAACCAGACAGTCAATCCACAAGCGCGCCCAGGCACACAGAAGGGTCAGACAAGAGAACAGCTACTCTCTAAAAAGTACTGTTCTCCAACTCAGGATTTAAAAACAATCTCTCCTAAAAGATGTGTTATTAAATGCTGAGCTCAGGGATATCAACCACTCATGTCTTATCTTGTTCGTATGAGAAGATAGGCGGATAGCCATTGGCACCCACCTCCCTCATGTTAGCCTATGGAACAAGATAACCTTGCAGTAGTGAACACACAAAATGGCCGGTGTTCACTACCAGAACATGTTACCTGCACTAGTACATGCTCTACCTTCTACATACACTGCACCCTGCCCAGGGGGGTACCTTGGGCCTTCCATAGGGATGACTGACGTGTACGAAAAGGGAAGGGTTAGGCCCGGTCAGTGTGGACACTGGCCAGGAGGACATGGCAGTCCGGGGACTGCGGGCAGGCCTGCGGTGGCAGGCCTGAGACACTGTTTTAGGGCTACACAGGTGGGTGGCGCAATCAGCGCTGCAGACCCACTAGTAGCATCTGTCATCACCAGCCCTGGCACACACAGTGCACTTTACTGGGGACTTCATGGTGATACAGATATGCCAATCAGGTATATCCAATCAATACGATATTATACACAGGGAGCACTTACACTCTGGCACTGATTAGCAGTGGCAGAGTGTCCAAAGCATCTAAACCAGCAAAACGAAATCCAGCACAGCATCAAAAATCCATGTAGCAGAGGCAAAAGATAGGGGAAAAACCCACGCCAAGGATGTCAGGTCTAACACGTGTCCCCTCCAGCTGAAAGCGGGGAGAACTACCCACCCTCTTGGGAGTTCTCATCGCTAAGGCGGAAAAACCTGGACAGACCATCAGCATTGGCGTGCTCTGTACCGGGACGGTGTTCCACCGTAAAGTCCATTCCCTGTAGGGAGATGGACCACCTCAACAGTTTTGGATTCTCACCCTTCATCTGCATTAACCATCTGAGGGGCCTGTGGTCGGTCTGAACACGGAAGTGAGTCCCAAACAGGTAGGGCCTCAGCTTCTTCAGGACCCAGACCACAGCAAATGCTTCCCTTTCAATAGCGCTCCACCTCTGTTCCCTGGGAAGTAGCCTCCTACTAATGAAAGCTACGGGTTGGTCCCCGCCCTCATCGTCCATCTGTGAGAGTACTGCTCCCACGCCTTGCTCTGAAGCGTCTGTCTGCACTACGAACTCACTCGAAAAGTCAGGCGCCTTAAGCACCGGTGCTGTGCACATTGCAGTTTTCAGGGCATCAAAAGCAGTTTGACAGGCCTCGGTCCAATTCACTTTCCTGGGCTGATTTCTAGAGGTTAGTTCCGTCAAGGGGGCAACAATGGTGCCGTATCCCTTGATGAACCGTCTGTAATACCCGGTGAGTCCTAGGAAGGCTCTCACCTCTGTCTGCTTCTTGGGGGGTTCCCAAGCCAGAATGGTATCGATCTTCGCCTGTAGGGGCGCCACCTGGCCGCTCCCCACCTGGTGTCCCAAATACACCACTGATCCCTGCCCTATCTGGCACTTACTGGCCTTGATAGTGAGGCCTGCCTTCTGCAGCGCCCTCAACACTTCACAGAGGTGTTGCAAGTGTTCCTCCCAAGTGGAGCTGAACACAGCAATGTCATCCAGGTACGCGGTGCTGAATTGCTCCAGCCCGGTCAGTACCCGGTTGACCAGTCTCTGGAAGGTGGCAGGGGCATTTTTCAATCCAAAGGGCATGACTCGAAACTGGAAGTGCCCCTCTGGCGTTGAAAATGCCGACCTCTCCTTTGCCCCGTCAGTTAAGGCAATCTGCCAGTACCCTGAAGTCAAATCGAAGGTGCTGAGGTACCGGGCAGCTCCTAACCGATCCACAAGCTCATCAGCTCTGGGGATGGGGTGCGCGTCAGTCTTGGTGACCGCATTGAGCCCACGGTAGTCCACGCAAAACCGAAGTTCTGACGGGCCACCGGGTGTAGCAGATTTCTTGGGAACGAGGACCACTGGGCTAGCCCAGGGACTGCTAGAGGGCTCAATTACCCCTAACGCCAACATCTTGGAAACTTCTTTCTTGATGCTGGCCCTGACCTTGTCAGCTACTCTGTAAAACTTCTGTTTCACAGGCAGGCTATCTCCAGTGTCCACATCATGGACGCACCAATTGGTGACACCTGGTGTCAGGGAGAACAGGGAGGCAAACTGACCCAACACCTGGCGACAGTCTCTCTGCTGCTCTGGGGTCAGGGTGGGCGAGAGGACCACACCAACCACTGACCCGTCTTGCTCCTTGGTTGCCAGGAGGTCAGGGAGAGGATCACTATCCTCCTCCCCACCGTCGTCTGTAGCCATGAGCATCGTCACTTCAGACCTCTCGAAGTGGGGTTTGAGGCGGTTCACATGCAAGACTCTAAGGGGCTGCCTAGGAGTCTTCATGTTGATCAGGTAGGTCACCTCACTCTTGCGCTCTACCACCTCATATGGCCCGGTCCACTTGTCACGGAGCGCACAAGGCTCCACCGGCGCCATCACCCACACTTTCTGCCTGGGATGAAATTCTACCAGAGTGGTATTCTGGTCGTACCATCTTTTCATCTCCTCCTGGCTGGCTTCTAGGTTCTCCTGAGCGAGCTTCCTGAAGCGCTGCGTTTGGTTGCCGATGGCCAGCACATAGCTGAACACATCCTGGGGGGTTTTCCCACGGGATTTCTCCCACCCCTCCTTCACCAGTGTGAGAGGTCCTCTAACAGGGTGGCCATACAGCAGTTCAAAGGGGCTGAACCCTAAGGACTTCTGAGGCACCTCCCTGTAGGCAAACAACAGGCATGGTAACAAGACGTCCCACTTCCGTCTCATGGGCTCCGCTAGGCCCATAATCATACCTTTCAGGGTGCGGTTGAACCTTTCAACCAACCCTTTTCCTTGAGGGACTGCTTCCAGGTACCGGGTGGCGTGATCCACCAAGACCAGGATAAACCTGTTGCCTAAGGCGGTCTTGGGATCCAGGGGCCCTACGATATCAATGCCCACCCGCTCGAAAGGGGTGCTTACTACAGGAAACGGCTGGAGGGGCGCCACGCACTTCCCTCCGCTCTTACCACTGGCTTGACAGGTTTGGCAAGACTTACAAAAGGTACCGACGTGCTTCTTCATCTGGGGCCAGTAGAAGTGGGTGACAAGCCTGTGATAGGTCTTGTCTTGCCCCAGATGTCCTGCGAGAGGCACGTCGTGAGCCATACCCAGTAAGAAGTTCCTGAAGCGCTCGAGTACCACTAGCACACGGGCTGCACCGGGCTCAGCGAACTTAGGCTCACTATACAGTAAGTCATCCTCCCAGTAAATCAAATGTTCCTTGGACCCTAGGCCAGCTGCCTGGTCTGCAGCCTGCTGCCACACACCGACAAGAGAAGGGCACTCCTTCTGAGCCTGGCAGAATTCCTCCCTGGAGGGGCCACCCTCTTGCTGCCAATGGGTCAGTTCAGGCAACTCCCCCAGTTCGGCCACCTGCTCCCCTGTAGGTTCCAGGGCATCCCCCTCAGGTTCTGCTTCCTCCTGGACCGTGGGAACAGTGGGGGCCGGTTTCCCGCGCCCTCTGCCCCTTCCTCTCCTGGCAGGTTCCTGGGCCATCGTTCCAGGCTCCAGTTCTACTAATCCACCCTTACTGGCTGTCATGGCACGTGTGGATACACAGATCCACGCTGGCAGTCCTAACATCTCCAAGTGAGTTCTGTGCTCTACGTCCTTCCATGGAGAACTCTCCAGGTCGTTACCCAACAGACAATCTACCGGCAAGGCATCACTGACACAGACTTCCAAGGTACCAGAGACTCCCCCCCATGTAAAGGGAACACGCGCCATCTTGCAGAGGCGAACTGAAGTGTCAGCTGCCACTACTGGGTGGAGCACATTGGGAATGACTTGCTCTTCAGACACCCACTGACACCTGACAGATGTCACACTAGCCCCGGTGTCTCTCAGAGCCTCTATCTCCCTCCCATTGATGGTCACCTTTTGCCCGTATTTCTTAGTGTTAGCGGGTATCAAGGTATCCTGGACCATCTCTTGGTCTCCTAACGAGACAAGGGTCATCATTGCTAATCCCTCTTCCCCACTGGAAATCAAATCCCCTCCCAAAACTACACTAGCTAACCCTATGACTGGAGCAGCAGCTGGTGCTGGGGGTTTCTTGGGACATTTAGGGGCGATGTGTCCCACTTCCCTACAAGCATAGCAAGTAGGCGGTGGTCTGTTGCCCTTAGGGGGCCAAGACCTCTTCGGCTTGGGGGCTTGGGACTCCTTCTCCTGGGAACTGTTTTGGGGCCCTTTAGAGAACTCCTTACTGTTACCCTTGTCCTCCCCACATTTCTGCTGGGGACCCTGTCCACCCTTGGCTGGCATACTTACCACCCCTTTGTTGACCCTGGTGCTAGTCCAGCAGTCTGCCTCTTTAGCAAGCTCACTGGGATCAGTTAACTTGCTGTCTAAAAGATGCTGGTGCAGCTCTGGAACACATAGACTACTCAAGTGCTCCCAACTAATCAAGTGACACAACCCCACATAATCAGTAACTTTGCTGCCCTTTATCCAACCTTCCAGTGCACGCGTGTACATACTCACACACTCCACCCACGTACTCGAATCAAGTTTCTTGAAGTTCCTAAACTTCTGGCGGTACTGTTCTGGTGTAAGCCCATACCTGAGGCATAAGGCCTCCTTCATCGTGGGGTAGGTTAAGGTCCCTGCTGCTTCTAAGGGTGCTAAGACATCCCTCCCAGAGGCCTCAAAATGCTTCCACAAACCTGCTCCCCAACTCTTCTCAGGCACTTCATTCATCTTTAAGGCAAGCTCATAGGATCTAAACCACGCATAGATATCCTCACCCCCTGATAATTCTGCACCAAATCTTTCGGTATGTATACTTTACCCGCCTGTACTGGTTGTGCGCTGCCACCATTCGGACTGGACGCCACTTGTTTGGCTTTAATGTCCAGCTCCCTCTTGCTCAACTCATGAGCCAACTGGAGTTTCTTATCTTCCAAAGCGAGAGCATTCCTCCTCTCCTCCGCCTCTTTCTCACTGTCAAGGCGCAGTTTCCTTTCTTCTGCTTGAGCTTTGAGCTTAAAAAGTTCAATCTCATGGGCTCTAACCCTCTGGTTTTCCTCCAGCTCCTCTGGAGAGAGGCTCCTACTGGAATGGGCGCTGCCAGCTCTAGACGCTGGCCTATTCACTGGCAGATCATCGGATCCAAATCCGTGCTCCGGTGTGCCATCCCCTTCAGTAGTTTCCTCGGTTGCGCCATTCTTGGCCTCCCACCAGGCCCTTAGAGCTTTCTGTAGCTCCGTCTTGTTGGCGCTGCCCTTCGCTGGGCATCCAAGCTGCTTGCAGAATTGCTTTAGTTGCTCCTTCTTATACTCGAGCAACTTTTTCACCTCGAATTGCAATTCCGGCTCTTCGCCTACTCCATTCAGAGACATGATGCTTCGTCGATCCTCCAAGAATAGTCTTCGCAAAAACTTTGTGCGATGCAACTGCTTACTAGATTAGTGATGTACGAAGAATCACTGCAGGTCAAGTGCAAATGCTGGTTCTAATCCGCACCGCTGACCCCCAATGTTACATCTGGGGGTCTCTAGTTGGCAGAGGTATACACCTTAGACCAAATAGGGACCCTTGCTTCTAGTCAGGGTACAGGGACACACACGGTAGATAACCCCTGCTCACCCTCTAGGTAGCTTGGCTCGAGCAGACAGGCTTATCCCCAAGGCAATGTGTAAGGTATTTGCACGTAGACACCACAATGATCCCCCCTCCGCACACCACAAACTTAGACCACACAGGTGAGTTATATCAAAAATAATATATCTTTATCTAGTTTCCGCAGTTGAAATCAAGCATCACAGGTTTACACAATATTCGCTTTCTTGGTTGGTCGGGATCGTAAGATGATAGTCTCTAGTCTCTTGAGTGATTCGATACTCACTGAGAATGAATCACTTTGTAGGCTCTCGATGTTTTAGGCAGCTACGTTGCTCCGGCAGTGTCGCTGCGCTCGTTGTACAAGCGCTCCTCGGGCTGTTCGGTGCAAGGATTCCACAATTCCCTCGACGAGCCCCCAGTGGCGATGTCGACGTCACTGGAGTCAGCCACTCACAGCGTGGCTTCGTAGAGCAGGGAAATACGACTCTCGATCTGCTTCAGGCCTCTGGGTCGCGGCAAGGCACGTGCCGATGAGCACGTCGATCTTCTTGATGCGGCAACCGGTGTCGGGCCCGGCTCGGTGCGGTACTCTCCAGCAAGACAGAGAGCAGCCAGCCCACCTCACAGGCAGATGTTGAGAAGCTTGGTAGAACAGTCCACGGTCCCTGCGGCACACAGCAGCGCAGGTGGGTCACAGCAGAGTCTTGAGTTCTTGGCAACCTTTCTATCCCTGGGTTGCGAAACAGGAGGCCAGCTCTTCTCAGGCCCTTGGAGATTCAGTTGAAGACACAGCACACAGCAAAGTCTTGTTTGGTCAAGTGGATAGGGTCAGCACACAGCAGGACCCCTTCTTCTCCTTAGCTTCAGTTGTACGCCAGAACAGGTCAGCCTTTAGAGCACACAGCACGGCAATCTTCCTTTAGTTCTTCAGCGGTCCGTCTTTCAGCAGAGGTTCCTCTCGATGGTCGAATCTGCAAATCTGTTGTCAGGGGTCATGTACTTATTCCCTTAGAAGTCTTTGAAGTCTTTGTGCAAGTGGGTCCTGAGCCCGGTCTGATCCAGTTCTGGGTGTTGCTGGAGCACTTTGTTTTCCTGGCTTCTACATTCTTTTCAGAGCGAGGGGCAAGGTCGTCAGCCGCCCAGCAGGAGGTGGAGCCAGCAGAGTGGCAGGCAGGCACAGCCCTATTCAATCCCAGGTGCTATCTCCTCCCTCCACTCTCCTTGCAAATGTCGCCATTCAGCAGAGGGCTGACTCAGCCAACCTCCCGGGGAATCCCCAGCCCCTGTCACTCTCAAACCAGACAGTCAATCCACAAGCGCGCCCAGGCACACAGAAGGGTCAGACAAGAGAACAGCTACTCTCTAAAAAGTACTGTTCTCCAACTCAGGATTTAAAAACAATCTCTCCTAAAAGATGTGTTATTAAATGCTGAGCTCAGGGATATCGAACACTCATGTCTTATCTTGTTCGTATGAGAAGATAGGCGGATAGCCATTGGCACCCGCCTCCCTCATGTTAGCCTATGGAACAAGATAACCTTGCAGTAGTGAACACACAAAATGGCCGGTGTTCACTACTAGAACATTTTACCTGCACTAGTACATGCTCTACCTTCTACATACACTGCACCCTGCCCAGGGGGGTACCTTGGGCCTTCCATAGGGATGACTGACGTGTACGAAAAGGGAAGGGTTAGGCCCGGTCAGTGTGGACACTGGCCAGGAGGACATGGCAGTCCGGGGACTGCGGGCAGGCCTGCGGTGGCAGGCCTGAGACACTGTTTTAGGGCTACACAGGTGGGTGGCGCAATCAGCGCTGCAGACCCACTAGTAGCATCTGTCATCACCAGCCCTGGTACACACAGTGCACTTTACTAGGGACTTCATGGTGATACAGATATGCCAATCAGGTATATCCAATCAATACGATATTTTACACAGGGAGAACTTACACTCTGGCACTGATTAGCAGTGGCAGAGTGTCCAAAGCATCTAAACCAGCAAAACGAAATCCAGCACAGCATCAAAAATCCATGTAGCAGAGGAAAAAGATAGGGGAAAAACCCACGCCAAGGATGTCAGGTCTAACAGTATTGTTGGTATTTGATGGTGATGGTAGTATGGTGATATTAGTGGTGGTTGGTGTTGTTGTTTGTAGTGGTAGTGGTTGTTTATTATTGGTGGTGGTTGTTGATTTTGGGGCTAGTAGTAGTAGTGACTGTACTGATTGTTGTATACATATTAGTCATATTAATTATAGTGGTGTGATATTGTTGGTGTTGATGTTGGTACTGGATATCTTGGTTGTGGTGGTATTAGTTGATTTGTGAAGGTGTAGTGGTGGTAGTATTGATGGTGATATTGTTGGGGGCTTTGGCGATGGTTGTAGTGGTGGCAATTCCAATGTAAATGGTATTGAAAGTATCGCTAGTGTGGTGTTCGTAGCATCGGTATCTGGTTTATTGGTAGTGGTGGTGATATTAGTAATGATTCCTGCATTTACCAAAGATTGCTTTCTTACATAATTCATGTCTTAGCCACAGATTTCAATGTAATAAAAAGAGTGATTTTTAAGTGTGCCTTTTAGATATAAAATAATCTATTGTGCTATATCAATGGCTTGGGCAGCAGGTATTAGTCATTATTATCTATGTAGAATTCATAAACAACTGATGTCGTGCTCATATCTTAATTAGCCAAACAACATCACCAAGTAACAGACTGTCATTAGAGCCAATATTGTCAATTAAGTGCTGGTGCTCAGCACGAAAAACCACTGGCTCAAATTTAGCACTCAATTGACAATATCTTAAGCCAGTCACTGAAAGAGGGTAATGCAAATAAGCCAATGGTTTGAAGAGGTTCACTTAAGGGCCAATGTATGTTTATTGCAAGCGATAGGTTTTTCAAACAGCTGTGCTGTCAGTCCTGACCTTAAAAGGCATTGACAAATATATGGCAAACGATTCTGTTGCTAAAAAGAGCAGTCAACGGAAACGAGACCTTGAGGGTGGACCTTACATCCGCGGCACCAAACTGAACTTGAATGATTTATAAGTGAATGATTTAAGTATAGCAATTCAAGCTTACAGCAAATGACAAAAAAGTGCATTGAAATAAATAATTATATCTGTGTACAGCACCGTGAAAAACAATTTCTGCATAACATTTGTATATTAATGTGGGCAGAGAACACAGTAAGATGTATAAACAAGTTAAAATAGATGATTTTGCAGCTCCGAACATCCAATAATATCTCCTGACAGGAAGGCACCCATGCACTGAAACATCTTATCAGCCTTTCATGAGGCATATTAATTCTACACTAATCTAATGTTCCACGTGTTTTTCAATTTCCTCCCTTTTACAATACTATTAGCCTTTTTTTGCATGCTGCAATCACCCATTTTATGGAGTAAGATCGGCTTTTTACTTAATATGACATTGCTTTTATTGTACCGTGAAATTGGTCCTGGAGCTTTTTAAAAAAAAAATATTATTTTATTTGGAAAAAAAGTTAAGCAGTCTTTAAAACATTCAATACATCACGAGGGTAAATGCGCGTCTACGAAGAAAATGCTGTCAACAGGATGATCTATGCACATCTATTGCCAACTACTAGCAGTGTTCAATTATATCCGTTTGATTCCAACCTCAACATACAGATTCCCAAATTAATTCTCGCTTGTAGTGTTTTGTTTTCGTAAAATACAGTAATAGATGAACGCCTTCCCTTCCCCGAACAAAATATGAGACATCCACATTTGTCACAGGCAATAACTCGGGTGGATAGGATCTATGGGGCAGAGTCACTAATGTGTCACCAACGCAGCACAGCAGCCAAAAATGCTGCACTGCATGAAGTGACAGGGAGAGCAAGAAAGCACCCTATCTACAGAGATATCACTCTCCCTAGCGCCTCGCAGAATGTTGCTTCTCTGCGCCACGCACACTCATTTCTGCCATAGTGCAAGGGCGTGTGAGTGAGTCTGGCATAGGTTTTGTACTGGAAAGGTTCCCTTCCAGTACAAAATACTATACCTAGACAACAAAACATTTTACAACATTTCTCCTTTTAATACCTGGTTTCAAAAGACGTTATTTATGGAAGCAAAACCCTGTGTCACATTTTTGTAGATAGAGTTTTGTGTCAAACAGTGTGGCTAGTTGCACGAAAACGCACATGTAACACCACTTGGGCTAAGTAATGCAAAATTTGAGTGCTTTGCGTTACTTTGAGTTCATTTCTAGCTTGCTGGAAAATAAATAAAAAAATATATTTTGTGCTGGTTTGTGTCACTTTTATGGCACAAAGCAAGTGCAAAATGTTAGTAAATCACCCCTGAATTTCTCCATCCGAATGGGTGATATTCATTTGTTTTTATGTACAGTGCAAAGTTCAGAGACACCAAGACAGGATACGTTTCTCCACAAAAAATGCATGTAAATTCTCTGAAAAATGTGCATAAGCAAGGTGTCAAAATTTCACACACCTCTGCAAATAAGATTTGCGCTCAATTTTTTTTCAAAACATAATAATACAGTCATCAGCAGAATATATAGGTAAGCAGGTGTTCTTGTAATAAAAGTTTGATATAGCCGCTTCTAGTAACAAGCGACAGAGTCATAACAGACATTTACATTTGTCTACTCAAAATTACAATGGCACCAGGTGTCTGCAAAATCATCGTTAAACAAATAAAGTAGCGACATCCAAGCATTCATAGAGAATACTGAAGTAAATAACTCTGCCTCACAATTAAAATTCTAAACTAAACTCCCGCCCTCCCTCTTCAAATTGAGCCGATAACGCGGCCGCGCTGTGGCATTCTTTTTTACTCGCCTTGATTTTGTTTTGATACGAGAGGCTGCTCTTTTTAAATGATACTACTGTGCTGCTGGGAATGTTTTAAAGTTGTTTTTTTAAATAAAGGGGGGAATTTCTTATTTGCACTGCATTGAGTGTTGGGGACATTCTTTTAGTTGGGTTCCACTGCTAAGGGGAACCTTAGTTGCGGTCTCCCTGAGGTTAGCGCTCTAGCTTTTTTGCACACGGACGCATTCTTCCACTTCCTCTGAGCCGAAGACGCGGTTGCGCCGCTGGCGCGCCAAAGGCACGCCAAAGGCAAGCCCGTCTGCGCCCGTCCGCGTCGGGACGGGGCTAGGCCCTGGAACCCCTGAGCAATCTCGTTTAGAACATTATTGCTACAATAGGGAACAGCTCCTTAGGTTTAATGGGGAGATGAGGAACAAGTGCGCTCACATTATGTCTTTGGAAGAGGGGAACATTCACTGTTTGTCCTGCAATTTTGCATTTAGGTTCTCCCTTACTACTCTCCCCTTGGCAATGGAAGAGGGTAGAGGCGAATCTATATCAATGTTACTTCTCAATTGTCGCTCCCTTCCTAAACATGCTAGTGAAATTCATCTACTCTTGGAAGAGAGGCGCCCAGATGCCCTCTTTTTGATGGAAATATGGACCAACAAGGATTCTGATGCTGATGTGGTTCAGGCTCTTCCCTCTAACTACACCATTCTTAAGCAAGATCGAGTTAGTGGTCGTGGTGGGGGGCTTGCCATTATATATAAAAGTATCTATAGATGTAGATCTATCATGAGCCCTTTATCTGATTGTGAGAGTCTTTCGTTTGATATGTTATTCTCCTACTTGTACCTTCTCAGGAATTCTGATATACCGTCCGCCAGGAGCATGCGGCAACTTTTGCAATAATCTTCCAGATATAGTTACCGCTGGAGCGAGCATTTCCTCTAATTTATCCCTACTGGGTGACTTGAATTTACATTTTGATGACCCTCATTCCTCTCCTTCACAGGGCTTTATGGAAGCCTTGGAAACATTTCAATTCAAGCAAATTGTGACCGGCCCAACCCATGAATTAGGCCACTTGCTTGATCCTCTATTTACAAATCTCACAAATATTATCTTTGTTGAGGCCATTGCGGTACCGTGGTCCGATTACTTTTTACTTTCATTTATCTGGACGCCTCAAGGTCTGGCACAACCTTTTGTAAGGACTAAAAAGTTTGGCCGTACATGGTCTAAACTTTCTGTTGAAAGCTGGGCAGCTAATCTTATAAATTCTACCCCTTTGCCTCACGCAAATCCTACAATGGCTAATGCCAGTTTTAATAGCTGGCTGGAGTCCTCTTTGGACTCTGTTCTCCCTAAGAAAGAGTTATGCTATCGAGTCGGGCCCAATAAGAAAACTTGGTACTCCCATAAACTTCGACAGCTTAAACAATCTTGCAAACAGTCTGAAAGAAATTGAGGAAGGTTTTCTCAGAGATTAACAAGAGCAACTATAGAGAAGCACTTAAGGTCTATAAAAATTAAAATAAAAGCTGCTCAAGCCTCTTACTATCAGGGAAAAATTGCTTCTGCATCCAACTCTCCTAGGGAAATTTTTAAAATTATGAAATCCTTGCATTCCCCTCCCAGTGATTTTGAAGATGCTCAAAAGTGGTGTGATGAGATAGCACATTTTTTCTCCACAAAAATTCACAATATTTATTCTACGTTTTTGCAAATTACCCTGGATACAAACCCATTGCCTATTCATCAAGTTATGTTGGAGGAATTCGCTCCGCTGACCTTACCTGCCCTGCAGAGACTTTTGAGGGAGCTTAAGTCTGGATCCCCCGGCAGATCCTGCTCCACCAACCATTCTTAATCTTGTCTCTGAGATTGTTACTCCAGTTATTCTGGATATAATAAATTCCTCCCTTTCAACGGGGCAGGTTCCGCTTCTGTGGAAACAAGCTAGAGTCAAAGCCCTTCTAAAAAAAAACAGTTTAGACCCTGAAGACTGGGCTAATTACCGCCACATCTCTTTGTTGCCAGGAATTAGTAAACTGGTGGAAAAATATGCTAATTCCATACTTTTGGAGGAAAATAACTGTCTTCATCCTACCCAGACCGGCTTTAGGCACCATCAGGGCACGGAAAGCGCTCTCCTCGCCGTAGTTGAAGAGTCTAGAAAAATCTTGGACAACGGAGGCTGCGCAGCGATCATTTTAGTGGATCTCAGAGCAGCCTTTGATACGGTGAACCACCAAATCATGATCCAAAGACTTAGGGAGGCGGGAGTAGGAGGGATCGCCCTTAAATGGTGGTATTCGAAGGGGAGATTCTTTCGAATCAGATCCCTTTGCAGTGTGGCGTCCCTCAGGGCTCCTCTCTTAGTCCTACCATGTTTAATATTTATATGTGGCCCCTTGCGGAGGTGGTAGCCCCCTGGGGTATCCACACTGTTATGTATGCCGACGACACCCAGTTGGTGGTGTCCCTTAGTCGGCAAGATACAGCTGGATCAAGTCTAACCCCTTGCCTGGAGAAGGTTTCGGAATAGATGAATTTGTCTTTTCTTAAATTGAATAGCGCCAAGACAGAAATCATGATACTGGGCCATGCGTCCCCTGTTAACTTAGATCTTATGTGACCCAGCTATCTTGGTCCCTCTCCTGTCCCAAAGAAACAAATTAAGAGTTTGGGCGTATGGTTTGATCACAATCTTAATTTCACAGTGCAAGCACGTAAAGTTGCTGCTAACTGTTATGGCCTTCTCAGAATGATAAGGAAGATTCTTCTTCTTCCGTTTGAAGCCAGACGTATGCTGGTCCAAGCTCTTATTCTTATTCTATCTCGGCTGGATTATGCGAATGCAGTTTACCTGGGGGCGCCATAAGGAACTACGAAGATCTTACAGACTGTCCTGAACTGTGCGGCTCGTCTTTTAATGAATGTCCCGAAATGTTGTTCTGCTAAGATAGCACTCAGCCGGTTGCATTGGCTTCCTGTTCAGGAAAGAATCAGGTTTAAGGCAATGTGTATTATTCACAGGTCTATTGTTGGGAATGGCCCTCCTATTATCCAGCCTATGGTGCAACTATACCGCACCAATAGAACCCTTAGATCCAATAATAAACAACTTCTTGTAGTTCCTAAGATTAAACGGGCATGGATGGGAGGTCGGCGGTTCCCATACAATGCAGCTAAGGTCTGGAACCAGCTTCCAGACCCTTTTCGTCTTGAACTTGACTACCTCGGGTTCAGGAAGCAGTTGAAGACCTTTCTCTTTCCATGATCAGTGGTGAATGATAAGATGCCACAGAAAGCACTGGGATGCCCTTGGGTAGCCAGGCGCTATATAAGTGTGTATTCATTCATTCATTCATTGCAGAGGGCATATGCCTCAAGCTATAGATTAGGGATTAATCGAGTCGAATCAGCAGATTCAACAGCTACAGAGTCCTCGTCCAAGTCAGTATCTGGTATTTTCATCAATACTACTAAAGTTTCCAAAGCCCGCGCTGCTTCTAGAGCTTTCTCACTATTTGTGCGCTTAGCTAGCTGTAATCTCGCGGTTCCCTCGCTTTCGCCCATTTGAGTAAATCAGCCTTCCATCTCTGAACACTTGACTTCCAATGTGCTCTAATGTCTCTTTTAGCTAGGAGAATGCCAAAGTCCAAAAACTTGATAGTGACTTTATACTTTGATGTGTAGGGGAACCAGTGTAGCAGGCAGGGGCCTATCGTGGGTTCCACATCTCTACCAGTGATTTCATTCAGTAGTCTTACAACCTCTTCCCAATAATTCTCCAGTTGAGGACAATCTCACATCATATGATGAAAATCAGCCCCCTCCGTATTACAACGTGGGCATTGCCGAATTAGTACCAAAAGGTTTATTAATTTTGGCTGGGGTAAGGTATGCCCAGTGTAGGATGTAAAAATGCACCAGTTGGAAGCGGGCATTTCTAGAACTTTTCCACTCCCGTTTGACTAATTCAGCCCACTTTTTCTCAGGAATCTCATAACCCAGGTCCTCCTCCCACTTTAGTCATAATGTCATTAACAAAGTCAGTGCCTCTTGGGCCATACGCCTTTAAAGGCAGGTGAGTGCTTTAAAGGTTCCCGCTGCTGATACTACATATTGGCAGGCCATTGATATCTGTGGTTCAAGCAACCCCTTTCCCCAGTGTTTTTGAATGGCCGCAATGAGTACCGAATGGAGCAAAAAATCACTGTGAGATAAGTCATACCGTTCTTGCAATGTAGCAAAGGGAAGTAAGATGTTGTCCTCATATAAGTGCCCCAGTAGAGACAGTCCCTTCTCCCTCCAAACAGTCAGTACATTCCAGTTACCGCCATGTGGTAGTGCAGCACACATGGCTCAGGGGATCTCAGGAGCATAAGTGTGTGCGATCTGTGCTCGCCTCTGACTCCTATTCCAACAGAGCGGAAATGTCCTCAACCCATTGGAAATGAACTTAAGTCATAGTGGCAGTTGTAAGACTATTTGGGAGAGTATCCGTCTGGAGGTCTGTCTTCTCTTATGTTCATCAAGTCCTCGAAATTCCAATGCAACAGCTTGGGTAAGCCACTGCAGTTGAGCCGCCAAATAATACGTCTCAAGGTCAGGAACCGCCAGACCCTCTTCCGATTTTGGTCTCATTAACACCTTCATCGCCACCCTTCGTCTGCCAGCAGCCCAGAGGAACCCTGTAAACATCATTCTAAATCATGTAAAAATCCTCGCTGGTATCCAAACAGGTAAGGTTCTAAAATAATAGGAGCCTAGGGAGAGTCACCACCTTGTGAAGGGCCACTCGACTAGCCACCGACAGAGGCAGTGTACCCTAAAACTCAAGGTTGCTTTTAAGACCCCTGATGGCTCTACGCACGTTACCCTCCAGTAAATCATTTTGTGTGTGATATATGCAGGTCCCCAAATATGTCAAACAGCGGTATTCCCATTGTACCCCTTCTATAACTTGAGGACCACCATCCAATGAGGCGGTGGGAAACAGGCAGGACTTCACCCAAATCAACTTGAGTCCAGCCACAGCCTCAGCATCAGCAGTATTAGCTAAAAACATGAGCAGGTCATCGGCATATAGCGCAATCTAGTGAATCTGGTCCTGCACGCGAAGTCCAGGATAACACAGTCCAGTTCTGGCCTGGGCCGCTAATGGCTCCATGGGCAGGCCAAATAATAGAGGGGAGAGCGGACAGCCCTGTCTCATCCCGTGAGTCACAGTGCAGGTATCAGAAATCAATCCACCCGTTTTGACCCTGGTAGTGGAACGGTTGTATGATAAAGCCGTCCAAGCCACAAAAGCATCTACCAAGCCAAAATTGTGCATGACTTAAATAAATAGGGCCATTCCAAGCTGTCAAAAGCCTTCTCTATATCTACCCCTAGGATGGCGGCGGATCTCTCTGAAAGGTGTCAGCGTCCAATATGTTAAGCAGACACCTTACATTTATGGCTGTATTCCTGGTCGGGATGAAACCCGTTTGATCGTTGTGTATTAAGTGAACCATTTGGGGTAGCAGCCGGGTTACCAAGATCCGACTCAGAATCTTGATATCAGTGGTTAGCATAGGCAAGGGCGATAAGCAGTTCCATCTGAAGGTGACTTCCCTGGCTTCAATAATGGGATAATTATTGCTTTGCGAGTTGTAACTGGCAATTGTCCCGCTTGCTTCGCATCATTGTAAAGTGTCACTAATTTAGGAGCCAATAGATTGATATAGGTAAGATAAAACTCGATCGGCAGCCCATCGACTCCAAGTGTCTTATTGCGCGACTATGTTTGATTGCTCGACTCACTTCCCCAATGGTAATAGCTCGATCCAGTAACCCCGCTTGCTCCCTGTCTAATTTTGGAAGGTCTACGCATTAGCAAACTCTCCAATAATCTCATCATTCAGAGACACCTTACTCTGATGGAGATCCATGTAATACGCATGGAACTGATCATTAATCCTTTGTTGGGTATAGCAAACTTCCCCAGTCAGACTACAGAGCTCTAGGATTACTGTCCCCCGTCTGGCAGGAATAGCTAATCAAGCTAATAATGCTCCAGATTTGTCTCATTCTGCATGAGCGCACGCTAGATATTTTTTATAATCGAAACAGCGCAATCTCTCGACCTGTGTTGCGTCTGCCTCCCTCGTGTCTAGGAGGTCTTTCTGCCTATCAGGTTGCCCAGGCCGCTCTTGCTCCACTTCCCACAATTGTAGATCTGCAGTCTGTATATCTCGCAGTAACACCCTACGTACCCCCATTATGTTGGAAAAGCAATGTCCCCTCAAAACTGTTTTAAAAGTATCCCATTCTACAGCAAACGATGATGCCGTGCTAGTATTCTCTAGAAAGTATTGTGTTATGCCAGTACCCACCACTTCACGAAAGACCTGGTCGTCCAACAGCTTGGGATTTAATCGCCAAGTCGGGATCTTAGGGCGCACATGAGCCCAAAGTATCCGCAAAAGCAGGGGGTTATGGTCTGAGAGTGTCCTAGTGAGATGCTCACTATGTTTGACTTCAGCATGGATATCTGGGGAAGAAAGTATTGCATTTAACCGAACATGTAGCTCATGAAGAGCCGAAAAGAAGGAATAGTCACAATTTACCGGATTTTGGGCCCTCCAATTGTCAACCAATCCCCACCAATGTTGCCAATCCCTCCTAGCCTTAGAAATCTTGTGAATGAGTGCATCAGGGAGGGGTGGATGAGACCGGTCTAGTAGTACGTCAGGTATAGAGTTAAAGTCACCGTTCATAAGCACTAAACCCGTTAGGAGTGGAGCCAGTTTCCCCTAGAGCTGTGTAAAAAATGCCGGCTGTTCTGTATTAGGGGCATAAACACTGCTCAGTACTATATCCCTGCCATTCAATCTTCCAGCAACCACCACATATCTCCCTTCTGGGTCCATAAGTTGTTGTGTGGGCTGGAAAGGGACCCCGGCCCTAATCCAGATCATTACCCCCGCGCAAAGGCCGAATAAGTCGTATAAAACACCTGACTTCGCCATCTACGCTGCATAGCTAGTCCCTCCTGTCTTGCAATGTGTGTTTCCTGGAGGAAAACGATTTGAACCCCTCCGGCACACTAAATATGCATGAAACCTATGGCGGCGCACCATCGTTTGCATGCCTCTGACATTCCTTGATATACATTTTAATTCAGGTAGAGAACCAATGATGGAAAAGTACACAGTGCACTACCAATTTGTTTGAGGTGACACCCTGTTGCCTGCCAGAGCATTTAAGGTGGCACGCCAAAACCCAATAAACAGACCGTTAAGCGATGAAAACCCCCAACTCCCCCTACCCAGAACAGGCACTAAAACATTAGTCTCCATCCAAACTAAACTACTGAAACAATGTCCAATAGAAGCTATAAAGGATCAAGGGGGACACGACTACAAGCCGATGCTGCCTTAATACGTAATCAAGGAGAAAACTCCACGCCTATGCCCCAATCAACACACTGTCCCAAATCCAGGGGCACACAACAATATTACAAAGTCCCCCACCATCATCTTGTCAGAACAGTAACGAGAGAGCATCATTGCAAGACAGGAGAATCAAAAGAAAGAAAAGGCAACAGACAGAAGATGAGACGGAGATCAAGCCAGGAAGAATAAAGAAAAGAACAGTGACACAATCAAGCAATTTCGTCTGCAGTGGCCGGAGTGACATGCGGCAACTTAACACTGCCATCGTGGGATGTGTCCGAGATGCCGGAAGCCTTCTCTGATCCAGTCTCCACCTCTGATGGCGTCTTATGACCCTGCAGCATCTCCGACACCACCAGTAAAGCATTGGTCCTTTCCTTCTCCATCTGAGAAGGATTAGGCGTCAGCATAGGCTTACGTCGGGGCTGCCGCCTTCGATCCCTCCATTGAGCCGAACCCCTGAGAGAGAGTGTATGACCCTGCATCACTGGTATGTGACTAGTTGTGTAAGTTTCAATCCAGTCCCAAGCTTCCTTGGGATCTTCGCAGAAGTATGTCTGGCCGTCCAACACAATCCGCAGTCGAGCTGGGAACATCAAGGAGTACGGAATAACTTCATCCCGTAGGGCTAGTTTGACTGTCAGAAAGGAGGTTTGACACCATTGTACTTCCAAAGTGTAATCAAGAAACAAGGACACCTTGCTGTTATCCACTGCAAAGGGCCCTGCTGTGCGTGCTTTCTGAAATAGGAGGTCTCTGTCTTTAAAATGGTCAGGCCACCACCGGTCGAGGTTGTTTTCCCGGTGCCGGGGGCCGCTCAGAGACCCGATGAGCTCTTTCCAACATGTGAAGCGGAGAGAGGCCCTCCAGCACCACAACATCTCGGAACCATGATTCCAGGTAAGCAACCATGTTAGCACCTTCGATTCCCTCCGGAAGGCCCCAGACTCTAACGTTGTTTCTGCGGTTACGCCCCTCAGCGTCCTTAGCTCCCTTCTCCAGTAAGTGAACTCTATGAGAGATATCTCCCATCTGGGTAGTTAAGGATTGCTGCGCCGGTGCCAGGTCCACCAACGATGTCTCAGTTTGTTTCACCCTTTCAGTCAGCTTGGTGTACTCCACTCTCAGGAGTCCCAGCCCCACTGCCACATTGCTAATGTCCTGATGTAATGTTTCTTTAGTGTCCGCTATTGCTTCCAGAATCTGAGCAAATTGTTGCTGAAACAGGTTGTCGCCCGATGACTGAGGTAGATCTGACTGTTGCTGATCCATAACTGGGTCCTCTTGCTCCGGGGGAAAACCCACTTGTTTAGTCCTAGGCTGCCCCATTTTCACAACAGAGTAGGGCCACACTCCCCGTGCCGGTATTCAGCAAGACTCTCCAGTAATGTCACCAGGCAAGGTGGAGGGGCAAGCCCTGAACAAAAGATAATGCTGCCGACAAGGAACTTTCCGTGCTCGACCCAAGGATCACAGTGAAGGGCCACTCGCCAGATTCAGGCCGCCATGGGCAGAAGGGCGGCAGAGGTAATAGGCACTCCAGGTTCCCCCAATTAGCCGTCCTCCAGGCACTGGATCCCGCCAAGTAATGCACCAGTAAGACTTGGAAGCTGGCGCTACCCCAAGAACACCAAAACCTGAGTGGTAACAGGGCTGTGCCCTGTAAGGGTCAGCTAGCGGTTCCCTCCCCAGCACAGCCTGCACAAGGAAAGTCCGCAAGCATGCACACAGCAAATTTACAGTCCGAGATGCACCAGGACCTGTATCCGTGGCCAGATCCAGTCCCCGGGGGTTACAGTCAGCATACTTTCTAACGTGGGAGAGGGGTCTCATGTCAGAGATCAAGGTGGTGCAGCGGCCGGCAGAGAGTCGCTTAAAAAGCCAGAGCACTAAGAACAATTCACGGCGGGCCCCAGGATGAAATCACAGCACGCTCTGCCTGTGGCCTCTGAAATAAGTTCGCAGTTAGGGACGCTCAGATGGATCGACCACAAACACAGGCCCTGGTCTCAGGCCGTCTGACAGGCCACGCCTCCTGCACTCGGCATAAATCATTGGACCAGCGATTGACGGCGTCCCGGGCAGTCCAATATGGTTTTCCAAAGTGCCGAGACCTCCGCTGTCAGCTTCGGTTGATTCCGATTCCGGAGCTATGCTCGGACGGCTAAGGGATTACCCGGAGGACAGAAGTTCACTCAAGTGGCAGCCTTGTTCATCGGCTGCCGTCCACACCCTCTTCACCTCCTTTCTCCCTGCTGGAGCAGCACGATTGCACCAGGGACCCCAATTACGGCCCCAGACACTGCCCAGGTCCAGCAAAATCCAATGTGTGCCCCCAGAACCAGGGTGCCAGCATTTGTTGTAGGATAAATTAGTAGGGCGGAGCGGAGCTCAGAGCTTACGCATCCGTCTCCAACGGCCTGCAAGCCATGCCCCCTAAGATTTGTGTTCAATGAAGAGAATTATGTTATTGTTTTTGCAAAGGACTCCTTAAAAGGTCTATTTTATTTTCCCTGCTAACTCTGCACTTCAGACTTCTGATGGATGGTGTTAAAGGAGATTACAAGTTGGACTCTGAAGTTCTTTTTAGGATAGAGATATTACCAGGTGAATCAGAAATTCTGGCCTAAACTGCTCCAGTAAAAAGTAATTTTCACCTGGTATGTTACCTGAAGACTCCACACTTTAGCAGGTAGACTCTGTAGTTGAAAAATATCAGATTCACAGTTACCATGGATCTCATGATTCCAATTTGACCAATTCTCAATTACCAGGGGTTTACAGGGGCCTCTAAGGGAGCCCTATGTTTGTACATAAAGACTTACTTGTGTCTTTTGTACTTGTGAATGTGCTTTGCATACAGTTTTCACACAAAACATGAACGTTTGGGGAGATTTTCATGTATTACAAAGGCAAATAAAATGCAATTGTACTCAGACCTAATCCACTCTCAGGAAGTTATTTAGAGTGTGTTAGATCTGGGACATGTGTCGCGAAATGGCCCATGTTGTGTAACTATTTGTGCACTCTAAAAATGAGTAGGTGCTCCACATCTGCAACATTTTAAATAACCCCCTTAATTTATAAAACTATATCCAATGGTTATTGCAGACAAGAAACTGTTCTCCACCCACCAAATATGCACCTCTCACACACAACAGTTACTGCTAAAAATAAATCCAACATATACCATGGCTACCATAAAACACTTCTGTATGGTTCTTGTAGAGAGCCGTTAGACTGAATGACTGGATTTCAAATCCAGTAATTCACTGCTGTGATGTAACAATGGTGAGTAACAGAATTATTTATGCACTGTTGCTACATTAATAAAGGAATTCCAGACTTCGCTTTGTGAGAGTCTGTTAGCACAGTGCTGGAAAGAAAGAACTATGGCTTCTGAATGAGAGCGCAGGACTTCAAAATGATCTATCATTAAACGACTTGGTTTTGCCGGTAGGGCACCTGGATTTTTGGCCCCAGGCTCACTGCCATCTAGGGAACCCTACCAAAGCCACACATTACTGAAAACTGGACACCCTGGGGGGTCCAGTGAGGTATGGCTTGAGTGGATCCCCAATGTTTCCCTACCCAGAATTCCCTGAAAACCTCAAATTTAGTTGAAAAAATCCCTTTCTCCACACATTTTTGTGTGGGATCACCATGCCGGCAAAAATGTTCTACCACCCAACGTTTCCCTTGTTCTTCTGAGTAAAACTTGCGTGAGTGGGCCAAAGGCATATCACCGGGAAGAGCCAAAAACATAGGGATTAAAGGTAGAGCATCACGAATCTAAGTGCTACATTTTTTAAAAAAAACGTTTTTAATGGATTCTGCATTGGACAACCACACAAGTGAGGTATCATTTTACTCGGGAGACGAAGGGGAATGCTAGGTGGTAGGACATTTGTGCTGGCACAGTGATCCCACACAAAAATGTGTCCAAAAAGTGATTTTTATAGCTAAATATTAGGTTTGCTGGGGATTCTGGGTACGAAAACGTTAGGGGATCCACGCAATGCATACCTCAGTGGACTCTCCAGGGTGTCTAGTTTTCAGAAATGTGTGGGTTTGGTAGGTTTCACCAGAAGGCCGCAAACCAGGACCAAAAAAACAGGTGCCCCCCCTGCAAAACCAGATACTTTAAGGATAGGGAAAAGTCTTCACAGTATGATTTGGGCCATTTGCTGTTGCAGCCACTATGCCTACCCATACAAGTGAGGTACCATTTGTATCGGGAGACCCGGGGGAATTCTAGGTGGTAGGAAATTTGTGTCAGCCCGGTGATCTTACAACTTTCCCACATAGAAATTTGAGAAAAATTTAATTTTTTCATTAACATTCGAGGTTTGCAGGGGATTCTGGGTAGGGAAACGTTGGAGGATCCATTCAAGCCATACCTACCTGGACTCCCCTGGGTCTCTAGTTTTCATAAATGTGTGGGTTTGGTAGGTTTCCACTGATGCCTGTCGACCCCGGGAGCAAATATGCAGATGCCCCCTATATATCTGAAAATTACCTGCATTTACAAAGGGGGTTATAAGTGTTTTGGTCCCGGGCTTGGCGGCCATCTAGGGAAACTTACCAAACTCATATATTTCAGAAAAATAGAAACCTGGGGGAGTCTAGGGAAGTAAATCTTGTGTGGATCCCCCAAAGTTTCCCTACCCAGAATCCCCTGCAAACCTTGCTCAAAAAATCAATTTTTCCTTAGATTTCTGTGGGAAAGTTTTAGGTTCACTGGCCTGTCACAAAATTCCTGCAACCCAGTATTTCCCCACGTCTTACGATAAAAATGGTATCTCACTCATTTGGGTTGGGCAAGGGCCCAAAATGTATTGTGGAGACATCAAAATTACCTATCATAAAATGATCTGCTTTTACAAGGGGGTGTCACATGAGTTTTGGTCCTGGGCTCAGCGGCCATCTAGGGAAACCTACCAAACTCACACATTTCTGAAAACTAGAGACCCGGGGGAGTCCAGGGAGACATGGCTTGCGTGGATCCCCCATAGTTTCCCTACCCAGAATCCTCTGAAAGCATCAAATTGTGCTGAAAAAATAAAAATGTTCTCAAATTTTTGTGTGTGAAAGATGTAGGATCACCAGGGTGACACAAATTTACTACCACCTAGTGTCCCTCCAGGTCTCCTGATAAAATGGTACCTAAAGGATTTTGCCGCAGTGAGGGAGCTTGCACAGAGGAGGGGACTCCAACCCCCAGAGACACCCACGCCAGGAGGCACCCTTCAGCCGCGTCACTCCCGCTGTGCCAGAGGCCCTTAAAAACACCACAGGGCCCCCGCAGCACGGGATGCTAAAGATTTTGCTGCAGTGAAGGAGTTTTCACAGAGGAGGGGACTCCAACCCCCAAAGACACCCGCGTCAGGAGGCGCCCTTCAGCCGTTTCACTCACGCTGCACTGGAGGCCCTTAAGAACACCACAGGGCCCCCACAGCACGGGACGCTAAAGAATTTTACCGCAGTGAAGGAGCTTGCACAGAGGAGGGGACTCCAACCCCCAGAGACACCTGTGCCAGGAGGCGCCCTTCAGCTGTGTCACTCCCGCTGCGCCGGAGGTCCTTAAAAACACCACAGGGTCCCCGCAGCGCGGGAAGCTAAAGGATTTTGCCATAGTGAAGGAGCTTGCACAGAGGAGGGGACTCCAACTCACAGAGACACCCATGCCAGGAGGCGCCCTTCAGCCTCTTCACTCCCGCTGCGCCGGAGGCCCTTAAAAACCCCACAGGGCCCCCACAGCGTGGGATGTGTGCGGGCGTGCCCGGGCCATGCCAGGGCAAAGCCCGTCTGAGTCTGTGCGAGACTGGGCTTGTCCCCATCTCTTGGCCCTGTGACTTGGACACATGAGACTGTCAGAGAAGCTGTAAGTAGCCAAGCCCATGCCTACTATTAACTATAATATATAAAACTCTCTGGCATTAACAGTAGCGCTGCATATTATCAAGCCCTGTTTCATTGTGGAAGGGGCGTTATGAATTACAACCTTGATTCTGTATATCCATAATTGCTAGAACTAGAGGCTAACTGAACAACCCAAAATCATATTAGGTACCATCATCTCTTCGTCACTTCCCCGGGTTGTCAGGAGGGATTGAGAAAAGTGACTAACTGCACTATAAATATTTGGTATAAGGATGGGGAAAAGAAAGGCGGTTAGTGTGCAGCCCTTGGCGGGGAAAAAAATTCCGGCCGATACACAACAAACACAACAATCTCTATTGAGCTACCTCATTGGAGCTATGGGGCGTTAGAGAAACAAATATCTACTGTAGAGGAGTCAGTAGTATCTGGTACATCATGTACCAATACTGAATCAGATACTACTCCTGCAGGACCGTCTGGTATGACAAGGGGGTGTCCAATAGTCACAGCATCCAAGAACGTGTGCATCCAGAACATGACTAATGAAATAATATTTAGTGACCCTGACTCATTTACACAACCTCTGCAGAAGCGGCAAAAAAACCCGACCGCATCTGATATTTCGAACAAAGGATGTGGAGGAATAGCAGAGAGTACAAAAACATCCAAGAAAATAGCGCCAAATACCCCACAGTTTGTTAAGCAGGGAACAAAAACAACGGGTCCAAGGAAAGGCATTGCGAAGACCAATGAAGACCCAACTAAAAAGACTGACTCAAGGGGGAATGATTTAAAAAACTTAATTTTGCTACTTGGAAGGTTAGATCTCTTTGTGCGGGACTCACTAGATAATTTGAGAGAATGAGTAGTTCAGATAGAGATATGTCTGACAAATCTTGTAACCGGGTAAGGGACTACTAACACAGGCACCGCTCCTAGTCAGGGGGGGGCAAGGGAAATCATGAAACATGTATGAGCACTAACATAACTGGTATTCAACATTTGAATAGAGAGGCTGGAAAATCAAATCAGAGTATCCCCCACTAACCACATAGATCAGCTATTTTACCGGCCGCTCAACATACATCGACACAAAATATTATGGGTCAGCATGCGAGTGTCGAAGCAACCAGGGTGAGGAGAGAAACAACGACCTTAGAACGGGGTGCTAATACGACTTCTATTAATCAACCTACTGCACCCTTATTACCTAGATTATATTCCAAAGTACTAAAAGAATCCCCAAAGGAACAACCATATTTAAATCTACCATCAGCAGTCACCCCATATACAGTTGTATTAGCAAATGTACCCAGGCTAAGATTTGCAGAGAAGGAGTCCTGGGAAACACTAAGAAATAAGTCATTACATTGGCTAAGCATGAAGGTGGGGTACACGGAACAGCTTTTCATAGAGTTCAAGATGGCGCGTAGGGTCCAGTGAGTGGGGAAAGGGAGGAAAACGCTACACGGAGATTGTGTGGTCCTGACATTTAAAACCCCACTGTTGGTGGAATTTTTTTTATGGAAGGCATGTAACTATATAACGACGATGGGAGATATTAACATACTACCGCTGGGTTTCTTTTATCAACCGCCAGCCTTGCAGGGAAGAGGAGATAGGGTCAGATATGCTGAGGCCAGAAATATGTATGCATATAACATCCCAGTGGAAAATAGGTTTGCATTGATAGACTGACTGGACCACCCACAGGAAATAAAGCAAAAGAAAGTGGTCATTTTTAGTTGTTCCAAATCACAACACGTTCATCAAATTCTAAACTCAAACCAAGCGTTGATTAGAACACACGTGGGAGGGCATAACACAACAGAAATACAGAACATAGTCTCAGATAACAGTCCCACTAGCCCAGGTTCTATTAATAACTATAGCCTAGTGTTAGACCAGGGAACAAATTTAATAACGAGTCCATCCATCAATGAAGCTAATTCCCCCTTACCTGACATCCAAAGTGAGCCAATAGCTAATGAGAATAGTCTCACGATATTATATTAGAACATAGCGGGCCTACGCTCTAAATGAACCAATCACCTTTGGTACGACTTCGTGAAGGAATTTAACGTCTTCTCCCTTCAAGAGACTTGGGCCATAGAGGAAATCCACATTGAAGGGTATAAGACCTATAATATAGCAGCCATACCCTTCCTTTCCGGGAGACCAAAGGGTGGCTTAAGTACATATGTTTCAAATTTGGTGATGATAAATAAAATACCCCCAGTAAAAATAGAACCCAATTACCAAATAATAATCCTGGAAATGGATCATCAAAATATGCTTGTGCTGATAAACTTCTACAATAACATACAGAAGAATTTATTGAAAGGTGTCCTGAAACAACTTAGAAATGATCTACACGACATGCAGAATAGCAGTACACGGAACGCTCTATTTATATGGGGGGGGGGGGGGTTTAAAATAACCCTTTGTACAACTAACAATAACCTAACATGTGGTTTGGTGGATGAGGAAAATTGTAACCTACCGCATTTCCCTCATACCTCCTACAGAAACGCTTTAAATGAGATCCTTTTTGTTTTGGAATTGGGCTTTGTAAATGTAATGTGTTCTCCACTAATTCCATTTTCACACACCTTTAATGGGAGAGGCCTGAGCTCAATTATAGACTTTATATTAATATCAAATAGGTATGCATCTCGCCTCTTGTGTATTAAAACGCATGACAACGCTATCAGCGATCATTTCCCGATGAGTGTATCCCTATCCTTCCCTACAATACCTCCTAGAGCAAATAACAAGAGAGTATATGGCCTACAAAACCTAACAATCGACAGAATAAATGGCTACTCCCTAAAATGGGCGAAAGTGGACATGCAGCAATTTACTAAAATAATAGTCAAAAAATCTCTTAACCCCAATATGAAGTGTTTAGACCCATCCACCTCATATAAGGAAGTGTTAATAATCCATACAGAAATAACCAAAATAATCAGAGAAACACTGGAAGTACGAGCTAAACAGAGGAATGGGAAGAACAAAGGGTGGTTTAACAAAAACTGCACAAAAGCCTATACAGAGCTAAAACGTGCGTTACACAAAAGGGAAAGGGATAGACTCGAGATCGCACGGCTCAGAAAGGCATATAATCAGGCCGTGAAACTAAGGAAAGGAGAAATAAGAAAAGAGATCTGGGTTGACTTACACATGGCACGTTTCAATAAAGATAGCACTGCATTTTGGCGAGTAATAAAATCCCCATTTTTAGTAACAGAAGACACCCCCACCATAGAAATAGCAATAGATGAAAGACACTTTGTGGAACATTTCTCGAAGAACTTTGGCCAAGCTAATGAGGAGAACGAAAAAGTAGCAGAGACTACAAGTCTTAGACAGAGACCCCAGTCAACAGTTTTTCCAATAGATATAAATATTACCTTAGCGGAGATAGAAAGCTCTCTAAAGGCTAGTAAAGGGGGAAAAGCTCCAGGGCCGGACGGAGTCGAATTGGACATTTTTAAATATAACATGAAACTATGGAGCCCCCTATTAACGAGAGTGTTAGAAGCGTGTTATGCTGAAGGATTGATAGAATCGTGGTGAGAGTCCATCGTGGTACCGATTTTTAAGAAGGGTGACCAACAGAATCCAGCTTGTTATTGTCCTATCTCATTGCTGGACTCGATAGGTAAAGTGGCAGGCCGTATAGTTCTGAATCGACTCCAGTAATGGGCAGAGGATAACAACGTTTTATCAGATCTCCAATTTAGGTTCAGGGAAGGGCTAGGTACAATTGAACAGTGCCTTAACCTAACAATTCTGATGGGTAAATATACAGAGGCAATAAGGTGGAAATTGTACCTAGCCTTTGTTGCTCTCTCTGCCGCATTTGACTGTGTATGCCATGCCAAATTGTGGAGTATCTTGGAGGCAATGGGGGTCGAGACTCCCATAATTAATTTTTTAAGAGAACTCTAGAAAAATGCAAAAGCCCGGGTTTGACACGGTCGAAATGGAGAGTGTACAGAGTTGTTCCAAGTGGAGAGGGGCGTTAGACAGGGCTCTGTCCTGGCACCCTTCCTATTTACATTGTATTTGAATGGGTTGGAACAAGCCATGCTGAAAGGGTGCCGGGACTTACCACAAATGCAGAAACGCCCCATACCGGCCCTACTCTATGCGGACGATGCTGTAATTATGGCCCAGACATCACTGGGTTTACAGCGCGCAATAGAGAGTTATAACGAGTTCATTAAGGATCTAGGTCTAAGAATAAACACTTCTAAAACTTTTATAATGAGCCGTGGGGCTGGTATAACAAAGCAGAAGGACCTCTTCATAGAAAATAAAAAAGTGGAGCCCACAATCACCTATCACTATCTAGGCATCTTAATTGACAATAACAACACATGGCATCAAGCGATTAAAGCAAGGAAATTGCTTTTCACGAGAACAACAGTGGCCCTAGTGAATCTTTCACACAAATTAGGTAAGAGACCCCCAGTAGAGATGCTTAAAACGTATCAAGGTAAGTCAGTCAGTACAGCAACCTATGGGGCAGGGGTTTGGGGATACTGCAATGTAGACGACATCCAGAAAGTGGAAAACGCCTTTTTAAGATATCTACTAGCAGTTCCACAAGGCACCTCAACGTACATAAGCCACAATGAACTAGGGTTACCTTACAAAACCAACCGGTACTATTATGGCACCGGATTTGGATGACCCCAAAACAATTTTTAATCGGAATTTATTAAGTGACAGCTTTAAGTTAGAAAAAGTACTTAAGATTGAGTGGTTTAAAAATATAAAAGATTTTCTGACGGACATAGCCCAGAGTTCTATAAAAACCCCACATCGATTAGGTCAAGCCCAAGAAAACTTTCAAAAAGTTATGTATGACCCATATGGAGGAGATTAGATTAGCCTCTGAGGTACAAAAGACCATGGTGCAAAGAAATCAAATGATGTGGTTGACATCAGACATCCAACCATACTTAACATTTACATCAAGTAGGTACGATAGATTTGGACTGACCCGCCTTAGATTTGACATATTCCATCGCTTAGTAAGCTTTCCGATAATGAATGATTGGGCAAGAATGCTATCCAATTGCCCTTGCGATGCAGTATCACCCCAAACCTCAATGCATGTTTTATTATTCTGTAGGTTTTATAAAGAGCATGGGAAAAAGTGGATTTGACCTATTTTGAAATTATGGGGGTTAAGACAATGCCGCCCAGTTTACCTCGCTTTGCAGTATATGGACTCAGATTGTGTTACGAGAAATATTGCACAATTCTTGAAAAGCTCTATTAGACATAGAAAGCATCTTTGAATAATGTATATAAGACTGTACTTTGAGGCCTATGCGTAATAACAAATATTTTTTTGGGCTGTAGTAACTTTGTTTATATCCTGTAAATAGTTTTATCAATTTTAGTCTATAATTGTGATGAATCATAACAATCATTTGTATTGGTGCTTAAAATTAACTGTTTTACTAATATTGAATACGTTTTAATGGATGACTTAAACTGTGCTTTTATGGTTTTTAAAGTGTCAAATGAAAACCGAATAAAGCTGACTTGACTGACTGAAATGGTACCTCACTTGTTTGGTTGGGCATAGTGGTTGCAGTAGGAAATGGCCCAAATCGTACTGTGGAGACTTCAAAATTCCCTGTCATAAAACTACCTGGTTTTGCAGGGGGCAATCTTGTTTTTTTGGCCCTGGGCTCACGGCCTTCTAGGGAAATCTACCAAACCCACACATTTCTGAAAACTAGGTACCCTGGGGAGTCCAGTGGGGTATGGCTTGCATGGATCCCCCAACATTTTCTTACCCAGAATCCCCTGCAAACCTCAAATTTAGCCACAAAAATCACAAGTAAATGTCACCCTGTTAGTGTCCAACATCTTACCCCTATTGGGTTAGATAGGAGCAGGTATAATAAATGTAACCCCTTTCGTGTCCAAATTGGTATAGATTCAAGTGGGAATAATAACAGTCATCCTTTCAGTGTCACAAACACCTTCCCAAATTGGTATAGATTGGAGTGTTTTTAGTAAATGTCACCCCTTTAGTGTCCAACACCTTCCTTCAATTGGGTTAGATTGGAGTGAGAATAGTAAATGTAATCCCTTTAGTCTCCAACACCTTCCCCAAACTGGTATAAATTGGAGTGAAAATAGTAAATGCAACACCTTTAGTGTCCAAAGCCTTAACCAAATTGGTATAGATTGGTGAAGGAATATTATATGTAACCCCTTTTGTGTTCAACACCTTACCTCAATTGGATTAGATTGGAGTAAATGTCACCATTTTAGTGCCCAATATATTTCCCAGATTGGTATGGATTGGAGTGGGAATAGTAAATGTCATGCCTTCAGCGTCCAGCACTTTTTCAAAATAGTTTACCTTGGAGTGGGAATAATAAATGTCACCGCTTTAGTGTCCAATGCCTTCTGTAAATTGGTTTAGATTGGAGTGGGAATAGTAAATGCCATCTGTTCAGTGTCCAGCACTTTCTTCAAAGTATATTTCTTTGGAATGTGAGTAGTATAGAGAACACCTTTAGTGTCCAACACTTTCTGTAAATTGGTTTAGATTAGAGTTGGAATAGTAAATGTCAACCTAATAGTGTTCAACACCTACCTCCAGGTGGATTAGATTGAAGTGGGAATAGGAAATGTCCTCTGCTAGTCTGCTGTCTATTCATTCTTTGATACACTACTGCGTCTGCGTCACTCTACTTTCTTTGTGCTACTTAACCTGCGCCACTTATCACATTCCTATTCCTTTTCTCATTGTTGTTTCTATCTTTTGTCGGTCTATTTCTGTGCCATTGCCCTTTCATTCATCTCATTTCCAGGTGTTTGAGCCTTTGCATTCTTTGCCTGTCTCAGCTCTTCCACATGAAACATGCAGGTGAAGGCTTGAATTCTTGTAAAAGTCTCTCTCACTGGCATTTACTTTGCCCACATTCTAGCCCTTTTTCAAGGATACTATGCTTTGTTTTACAGGAATGTACATATGCAAATGAAATTCACCTTTCTCCAAAATACGAATTCAAACTACTGGGCCAGGTCATTCCTATATGGGAATCCAAGATTCATAAGATAATTTTGGGACTTATTTGGCCTCATCAGTATGACGAAGCTTGAGTCCTGTCACAGAGTGAGCATAAGACGTCTGAGGGTATACATCACACTTAGGACATCTCCCTGAAAAACCAAAGTTGAAGGGTGGAATTCTTGCAAAAGCTGTAAAGCACACAGACTACATTTCAGTACATCATTTATTCTCCGCTTTGCAACTTTGCTCTTTGTACCACCAGGAAGCCTTGATATGGGTCTAACCTCCAGCTGTAAATAAATATTGTGTCCTATGTATAATTTCCAAAAATATTACCCATTATGTGTGGATTGTCTATTGTTAACTCCAATGATACAACATATTTGTAAGAGTTATTTAGGACACAAAATGTTTGTCAGACAATATTTTGTCCATGATATTCTGAATTCCAAACTGCCCTCCATCTGACCTTCTTCGAAGCAATTTGCCTATCTATATCTGTCCACTTTTTTTGTCTCTGACTCTCTCCCATATCACTGTTGCCTTCCCATACTCCTGTGCACCCTTACCCCTGCCACAATCTGTGTTTTGCACTGTAAGACCTTTTGCCTCTACCTCCTACTTCTGATCAGATTGCAAAAGAAGTATGGCAATTTCTGCTGCTTGTTCTGTACGTGTTCTTTGTGATGCTTGCCTGGCTTGCAAAATTATACCTGTTCTTCAGTGAGGAAAAATTCTGCTTTTGGTGACCATGTGCTATATTTGTTTGTTAATCTAGCAGACAGCGGGGATACCTGTAACTTTTCTGTTCAGTGGTTATTGATAAATGTGAAGATATTCTCAACAAAAATTGTCAACACATTGAATTTGTCAATGCTGCATTTTTAAGAACGGGTTTCTAAAATATAGTAAAAACATGCTTGTTCTGTTGGCTACCTAACCAGTTACCCCTCTGAAGGTCAAAGTCGAAAAGGAAAGGAAGCTGAAAAACACCAGCAGACCATAGTATAATAAGATTTCATCATTGTCCAACCTGTGTAAATGATGGTGGGAGATAGATGCAGATAGGCAGAGCAACATAAAGGAGAGACCGAGAAAGGTTTTCAGTTGGTTTATTTTCATCTCTTTGCTCACGGTGCATGCATTGAATTTAAATGTCGTCCATGACTTGAATACAGATGATCTGAAGGAAGGTATTTGGAGATGAATACCACAAAGATGTATTCTAATGAACATCTCAGTTTGAGTCCAGACATGTTCCATCTTTATGGGATTGATGGGTTTGGTACTTAAAATTACAGAATGCGAATGACACTTTCTAGAGCATCTTTCAGTATCGTGTCTGTTTATTATGACAATGACAAGAAACTCATAAATATATTTATAGGTGGTTTAAAGGCATAAGTGGCCATCCCTCATGGGTGGAGCCAGAGTCGTAGCAGTGGCAGAGGTGGGTCTGGGTGCCATATGGGGCAAAATGCTCCCTGAATGGTAGCATGGAGAGCAAGGAGGCCTACATTTCAAAATCTGGGGTGATATTAAGGGCAGCAGTAAAAAAGTATGACTGGAAAAGTCTAACAATGGTAAAGTGTAACTACCAGGCATGAGTTCCAAATAGAAAGTGAATTTAACAAGCAAAATATTGTCTTGGGAGGTGCTTTAATTTTTGCCTCTCAAAACATCTTAATTTATACATACTACATTTGCTTTAAAAACATGGGGGCATATTATCAAGAACGGCGTTAAAATTATCTGGTGTGAACATGGGCTTCTATTGGAATTCTCTGCGGCATATTATCAAGCCCATTATCGCCGCTATTGCGGCAGTTTCCTGCCGCTAAAGCGCCAATAATTTTTTAATATTAAAACATATATCAAAATAATAACTAATACATATATGGTTAAAATAAATTGAACATATACATATAAATTAATATATATACTAACTCCACAGAGTGCAAAAGTAGGGTAAGCGTTGGATAGCGTAGGGGTAAAAACTACTATTCCCACTCCAGTGAATGCAACAGTAGGGAAAGCGTTGGATAGCGTAGGGGTAAAAATGACTATTCCCACTCCAGAGAGTGCAACAGTAAGGAAAGCTTTGGATAGCGTAGGGGTAAAAATTACTATTCCCACTCCAGAGAGTGCAACAGTAGGGAACGCGTTGGATAACCTAGGGGTAAAATTTACTATTGCCACTTCAGAGAGTGCAACAGTAGGGAAAGCGTTGGATAGCGTAGGGACAAAAATTACTATTCCCACTCCAGAGAGTGCAACAGTAGGGAAAGCGTTGGATAGCGTGGATGTTAAAAATAATATACTTGTAAATCAAATAAATATTGTAATTAAATAATGATTTATTAATGAATTTACAAAAAATATTATAAAATCTACAAATAAATCAAAATGAATACTTACTTTAATAATATTAAGTACTCCCCACAGTATTCCCCAATAAACACACAACATACTCCACATAAAATTTCACACAATTAATTTAATTTTCAATTAATCAATTAATAAACATTAATTTTTAATTATTACATAATTAACAATAAATTAATTATCAATACCAATAAATAATATGTAATAACTAATTCCTAATTAATTAGCACAAAAATTAATTATCAATACCCATTTTGTTTTAATAATTACTTAATTACAATTAAATTACTTCCCACCCTATTCCCCTATAAACCCACAACCCAGTCCAATAATAAATTAATACAAATAATATAATTAGCAATTATTTAAAATGAATTACCAATTAATAATGAATTAAGAATACATTCATTAATAATACCAATAATTAAAAATTATTAAGAACTCTATTGAAATTAAATTACTTCCCACCCTATTCCGCTATTAATCCACAACCCGCCATGGTACTAAAACGCATAATTTACTTTAAAAAAAATTACTAATTTCTAAAAAATGTATAAATATATTTAAAAAAACAGTACAATACTTAACAAAAAATATAAAACAACATACATATAAAATACATACTAAAATACATTCATAACACTAATATAAATATCGATATTATTAACATCAATAATTTTAGTATCGATATTACTAACTTCAATATTTGCAACATCGATATTTCTTACCTTCAGTTCGATATTCTGGTAGTCAATATTCTTGATATTGATATTCTGACCCTACAATATTTAAAACTCGATATTAATGTACTTCGATATTAAAAAATCGATATTTTGACTGTTCACATTTATAAATAATAAAGTTCTGCACTGCCTAGAAAGCATAGCAGGAACATTACTGTAAACCACGCAACAATCCACATGAAATTTGCTTCCAACATAAATCTACAAGAAGAAATATAACATATTTATTTATAAATATTATTTAAATTCTTGTATTTATTAGAGTTAATTAAAATGTATAAATAAAACAAATCCAATAAAAAAGCTGCTACATATAAAACAACACGGTACAAAAGGGGGTGGTGATGGACGGAGTATCAGAACCAATCAAACACTCACACCCAGTCAATAGATCTGGGTTTGATCCATCACCGTTCTTTAGCCCACTCTGCCACCCCAGTTCAGACATGGCCATATGCAAATCAGTCTGACCCTGTGCCTCATGGGAACAGTCCAGCCCGAACTGCCAAGCCATGCCTTCCCTGGACCGGAAACAAGCTTCCTAGGACCAGTTTCTGGCATTTCAGCCGTCTTCAGCCAGGCTTGCTTGAATCCAGTGGCAAAGTGAGCAAGGGACTCAAAGTCTGAGCATACCCTGACAACTTATGGCGAACAAAACGGTACAAAAGGGGGTGGTGATGGACGGAGTATCAGAACCAATCAAACACTCACACCCAGTCAACAGATCTGGGTTTGATCCATCACCATTATTTAGCCCACTCTGCCACCCCAGTTCAGACATGGCCATATGCAAATCAGTCTGACCCTGTGCCTCATGGGAAAAGTCCAGCCCGAACTGCCAAGCCATGCCTTCCCTGGACCGGAAACAAGCTTCCTAGGACCGGTTTCTGGCATTTCAGCCGTCTTCAGCCAGGCTTGCTTGAATCCAGTGGCAAAGTGAGCAAGGGACTCAACGTCTGAGCATACCCTGCCAACTTATGGCGAACAAAACGGTACAAAAGGGGGTGGTGATGGACGGAGTATCAGAACCAATCAAACACTCACACCCAGTCAACAGATCTGGGTTTGATCCATCACCGTTCTTTAGCCCACTCTGCCACCCCAGTTCAGACATGGCCATATGCAAATCAGTCTGACCCTGTGCCTCATGGGAACAGTCCAGCCCGAACTGCCAAGCCATGCCTTCCCTGGACCGGAAACAAGGTTCCTAGGACCAGTTTCTGGCATTTCAACCGTCTTCAGCCAGGCTTGCTTGAATCCAGTGGCAAAGTGAGCAAGGGACTCAACGTCTGAGCATACCCTGCCAACTTATGGCGAACAAAGCGGTACAAAAGGGGGTGGTGATGGACGGAGTATCAGAACCAATCAAACACTCACACCCAGTCAACAGATCTGGGTTTTATCCATCACCGTTCTTTAGCCCACTCTGCCACCCCAGTTCAGACATGGCCATATGCAAATCAGTCTGACCCTGTGCTTCATGGGAACAGTCCAGCCCGAACTGCCAAGCCATGCCTTCCCTGGACCGGAAACAAGCTTCCTAGGACCGGTTTCTGGCATTTCAGCCATCTTCAGCCAGGCTTGCTTGAATCCAGTGGCAAAGTGAGCAAGGGACTCAACGTCTGAGCATACCCTGCCAACTTATGGCGAACCTGATGGATCAAACCCGGATCTGTTGACTGGGTGTGAGTGTTTGATTGGTTCTGATGCTCCGTCCATCACCATCCCCTTTTGTACCGCTTTGTTCGCCATAAGTTGGCATGGTATGCTCAGACGTTGAGTCCCTTGCTCACTTTGCCACTGGATTCAAGCAAGCCTGGCTGAAGACGGCTGAAATGCCAGAAACCGGTCCTAGGAAGCTTGTTTCCGGTCCAGGGAAGGCATGGCTTGGCAGTTCGGGCTGGACTGTTCCCATGAGGCACAGGGTCAGACTGATTTGCATATGGCCATGTCTGAACTGGGGTGGCAGAGTGGGCTAAAGAACGGTGATGGATCAAACCCGGATCTGTTGACTGGGTGTGAGTGTTTGATTGGTTCTGATGCTCCGTCCATCACCATCCCCTTTTGTACCGCTTTGTTCGCCATAAGTTGGCAGGGTATGCTCAGACGTGAGTCCCTTGCTCACTTTGCCACTGGATTCAAGCAAGCCTGGCTGAAGACGGCTGAAATGCCAGAAACCGGTCCTAGGAAGCTTGTTTCTGGTCCAGGGAAGGCATGGCTTGGCAGTTCGGGCTGGACTGTTCCCATGAGGCACAGGGTCAGACTGATTTGCATATGGCCATGTCTGACCTGGGGTGGCAGAGTGGGCTAAAGAACGGTGATGGATCAAACCCGGATCTGTTGACTGGGTGTGAGTGTTTGATTGGTTCTGATGCTCCGTCCATCACCATCCCCTTTTGTACCGCTTTGTTCGACATAAGTTGGCAGGGTATGCTCAAACGTGAGTCCCTTGCTCACTTTGCCACTGGATTCAAGCAAGCCTGGCTGAAGACGGCTGAAATGCCAGAAACCGGTCCTAGGAAGCTTGTTTCCGGTCCAGGGAAGGCATGGCTTGGCAGTTCGGGCTGGACTGTTCCCATGAGGCACAGGGTCAGACTGATTTGCATATGGCCATGTCTGAACTGGGGTGGCAGAGTGGGCTAAAGAACGGTGATGGATCAAACCCGGATCTGTTGACTGGGTGTGAGTGTTTGATTAGTTCTGATGCTCCGTCCATCACCATCCCCTTTTGTACCGCTTTGTTCGCCATAAGTTGGCAGGGTATGCTCAGACGTGAGTCCCTTGCTCACTTTGCCACTGGATTCAAGCCAGCCTGGCTGAAGACGTCTGAAATGCCAGAAACCGGTCCTAGGAAGCTTCTTCCCGGTCCAGGGAAGGCATGGCTTGGCAGTTCGGGCTGGACTGTTCCCATGAGGCACAGGGTCAGACTGATTTGCATATGGCCATGTCTGAACTGGGGTGGCAGAGTGGGCTAAAGAACGGTGATGGATCAAACCCGAATCTGTTGACTGGGTGTGAGTGTTTGATTGGTTCTGATGCTCCGTCCATCACCATCCCCTTTTGTACCGCTTTGTTCGCCATAAGTTGGCAGGGTATGCTCAGACGTGAGTCCCTTGCTCACTTTGCCACTGGATTCAAGCAAGCCTGGCTGAAGACGGCTGAAATGCCAGACACCGGTCCTAGGAAGCTTGTTTCCGGTCCAGGGAAGGCATGGCTTGGCAGTTCGGGCTGGACTGTTCCCATGAGGCACAGGGTCAGACTGATTTGCATATGGCCATGTCTGACCTGGGGTGGCAGAGTGGGCTAAAGAACGGTGATGGATCAAACCCGGATCTGTTGACTGGGTGTGAGTGTTTGATTGGTTCTGATGCTCCGTCCATCACCATCCCCTTTTGTACCACATATAAAACAACAACAGTAGTAAACAATATGTTGGAAACTGAAAGTGTCACATTTACTATTTCCACTCCAATCCAAGTCACTTTAGGGATGTGTTTGACTCTGAACAGGATTATTATTCCCACTTCAAAACTAAACACTAAACACTAAAGGGTTCAAAATTATTTTGCCTACTTCACATCAAACCATTCTGGAGTGAAGGAGTGAGATTTCCTAGACCTATGTCATACTTGTACGGGAAGGTGTTTCACACTTAAAGGGTCAGATAAAAAATTCCCACTTCAATCTAAACATTTTGGGGACTAGTCCTGTCCCCTTGAAAATAATTCTTGTCCAGAGATTTTCATTTTTGATTTTGTATCAATAGAGAAGTAATTTATGTTAGGTTAACATTGCTAATCCAGGCCGAATTTTTCTGGACGACATGTGCAGAGCCTTGCAGTGATGATGTAATATTTCAGGAACCATGAGACCTATATACTTCATTTTGGTGTCAAAACATAGGTTTTAGGGGTCAGGTAGTCTTATAGAGACAGAATATTGCTCCTCAGAGCAACTTTTCCAACATTTCCCAAATTGGCGGCTCTATGATGATATGTTTTAGCCATCATAGTGGTAATTTACTTTAAGATTGTTTTTGTTTCAGCTCCTCTGTTGATTCAAGTTCGTAAACATGAGCGAAGAAGGGGGTAACAGAGGATCTGTAACTCCTGACAAAGGGCCTTATTCTGATGTTGAGCAGAAGGCCATCTGACAGCTCATTGATGGCGGTCCGACCTCCACATTACGATGCGTGCGGTCGGAGGCAGCAGGTGGAGGGACCATCCAATACTTTCTGACGGGCTCAAGGAGCCCATCAGACGGACAGTAATCCTTACTATAGGGACGGTGCCTGCTCAGGCACCGCCGTAAGGATTACAATGTCCCTTTCCGTCTGCCTGTCTAAGGCGGTTTAACCCTAGGCCTCCGCTATTGGGCTTGTATCCCTTCATCGTGTGGCAGGCACCACAAGGGATGTTAAAAAAGTGCATATTTCCTATAGTGGCTTGTACTGCGACTCTCAGCACGAGCCATGATAGGAAAGATACACTTTCTAACCACATTAATGGTGGTCACATCATTAATAGGGAAGCAGGAACTCCGACTCCTTGTCAGGCGGTCCGTTTCCGAGACGATGTCGGTCGACCTGTATCGTAATGACCCCAAAAGTGTTTCTTACTACAAAATCTGAGGACTCCTTCAACAAAGAAAAATGTGCCACATGCCAAACTGATCTGAAAGAAAAGCTAACATCAACTGTGGCTGGACAGAAGAGATTTTGAGATGCTGCCGAAATACAACAAGATGAAGTTCGCAAACGATTAAAACTGATTGGTGTAGAGGATCAAATGTTTTATCATTGTAACAAGTGCAACAAGCCCGGAAGACATTTGCCAAAAAATAGCAGAAATCAGTGAATCACAAGAAGCCGAGTCTTCTGGAATAACGACAACTACCAAACCAATGCCCATCCGCTTAGAAGTTCGCTGGCTACACCTTGTTTACGTCCAATAACTGATCAGAAAGCAGAGGATTTTCAATGTGTTATCTGTGGATTAACGAGAACAAAGGGATTGATGACAGAACAAAGTATAGAGTATGTGAGTCTAAAAGGGCAAAGCTGTTTTTATCTGCAGCTAGTTTTTTCCAAGATGATGTTTTGACCCAAGTCGCTGATCTATACAGTGAGGTGAATGTATTTGCAGCGGACTTGTATGCCCACTCGAACTGCATGTGTGCATACATTCGAAAATATGAATGTACAAGCTCCCAGCACCAATGCAATGTAGACGCCAGCCTTCAGTTAAGTTGCACTATTTGAAAAAGAAAATGAATTTTTAAAGCCACTCTTGATTGCTGACTATGTGTTCCCACTCAGTGAGATAAAAGAAGTAATGGTCAAAATTGATGAAACTGTATTATTCCATAATACTGAAATTAGGATTTTTCTGGTGAGAATGTACAATGACAGAATTCATTTTTTTTGTCAGTCTAACAAAAAGAATGAGCCACTTATGTTGTTCTCAGCTGATTTGCCTTCTGAAGTTCTTACCACCAAAATAAAGGCACAAGATGCAGTAAAAGAAGCACAAACCATTTTAAGAAACGTCCAGAAAGATTTAGATTTTGGACTTAATAACAAATTTTGTGATGGCCCAGAACTCCGCATATCATGGAAATCAACAAGAATCCCTGATTTTGTCTTAATATTTTTTATATCATTGTTTAACATCGGCAAAGCATAACAGTTACAAACTGAAGTTCTTGTGTTTGGAACAGAAGCCGCCAATGTTGATGATGGTTTTGAAGATAAAAGCGAAGAAGACAATCTGATAAACCAACAGGCTTATGCTTTGCAAGTGTACTGTCTTTTCCAATTCATGCTCTGATCTCCCAGAAAACCGTGCCACTGAAGACGGTTTGGTTTTTACATGTGATACCATGTCCAATCACAAACTACACTAAAGTATACACAGCTCTAATACAATTCCAAAATGTGCTTGTTCAGCTTAAAGACCAGCCTATCCTGCCAATTTGCTGTGATGAAGGTGTTTTCCGTATTGTAGCTCACATTTTTATGAGCAAGCTAGTAGAATTCGTTGAACCTTATCCAATGATGGGCATTTGCCACATGAGTAAAGATGCGTTGCAGTGTGCTGGAAGTTATCTCAGTGCATGTGGCACACACTATGCACTTATTGAGGGGACCTCATTATGTTTGTTAATTTAGAAGGTATGCCTGTCATACTTAAGGCTATAGAAACCTTGTGTTGGAATGCTTTCAGGGACAGGAATGACAAATTAGGTTTTTCATATCTTATCTGAAAAGTGAACAAGGCACAAGGTGCACTTCGTTCAAAAGACATAGGGGCATATTTACAAGCCCCTTGTGCCACTTTTGTGTCACTTTTCCCATGTTAAAAGTGATGCAAAAGTGGTGCAAGGGGATTGTAAATCTGCCCCATAGTGCATAGCCGGACAATGTTCAATAAACTCAGTTCAAAATCAGAAAACCTGAAAAACAAGTTTGTAGAGTTTATTAAAGAACGTGAAGAAAAATCTGAACTTTATAAGACCTGGGGAAATGTTTTACACATGATAGCTCTAGTGAAAAACACGGTACATACTGATTGGGAAGGTGATTGGGGGCTGTACGTGAAGACTGTGGAGTCACTGATAACTGTGTTTCGTGAATTTGATTCCATAACCTGCCTGAGCTATGGGTCCTGGTGTTTGGAAACAGTAAAGCGGCTAGAGGTGGAAAACCACACCTCTACAGAAAACTAATCCAAAGACATTTTGTGGTGAAATACATCGAGGATAGGTTCAATGCTGTGGCTCAAGATATGAGTTTGGAGAAGATGATCCATAGATTACAGAAAAGCTCCAAGGAAATTGTTTGTCAGACATGTAAAAGTGAATATGTTGCTCAATGTCAGCTAGTTTACCATGAAGTTCTTTCTATTTGCAATGATTTTAAAGAGATGACAAATTCAATATTAATGGACCATTATGAAACTGTTCCTCAGCATGAACTTGGGAGTAAAAGAGGGGGAACCTTTTAATAAAAATGTTATATGCAGGAGAAAAGAAACCCATTTGAAATGACTGAACCTGTTTGACTACACAACTTTGTGACCAAACAATATGTGGATAATGATATAAATACACGTCTACTAGATGTCCTGGACCATTGATCGAAACTATTAGCAGAACTGAAGCAGGAGAGACTTGTATTGAAAGAGAAAAAGCTCTTTGACATAAACACTAAAGCTAAAGATCCATGCTTTAATTGACATAGTAAGTTTTTTCAAACCAGCCACTAAAAAACAGGTTACAAATAAGAAACTTTCACAAGAACATAGAGAGATGGATGTAGCAAAAGAAAGGGTTGAATTTATCAAGGATATTCTGTTGCATGATCTTCTTCCAACAAATCCACCATTTGATGGAGATGCTTCAACCAAACCAGTGAAGCACAAACTCATACAAGAGCTCGAAAAAAAACTTTCACTAGAATAATTTCAATTTGAAATGGTGTTCTTACTTAAAACTGCTGTTGCTGTGGACTATATGTCACAATTGTGAATGATCGATATTTTATCCATGCAAAACTTCGGAGAGGTCATTCAGACTGTTCTACAGATATCAAATTCAGTGTGCAACTTGCAAGAACTGCACATGATCTTTGACAGTTATATTGAACTATCTGCCAAAGAATGTGAGAGAATCAGATGAATGTCTACAAGGGGAACAATTGACTTGCCTGAATCAAAATTTCAACACGTATACCTGTACAACTTGATAAATTCTGGTCATCAATATCAAACAGGATGAACTTTAAGATGTTAACTCCCCAAAACACTGCTGATGCTTCGGTGAACACTGATCTTCCAGTTATTGCAAGTAGAATGATTGGCAATGTGGAGTTGGTGCCTGTAAAGATATATTCAAAGAGTATGGGCCACTTTACTTAACAACTTAACAGCAAATTGGTGGAAGCTGATATTCATGTTGTGCTATATGTTGAGTAGGCAGTTTGCAATGGTTTTAATCGAGCCATTGTACTGTCAAACGACACAGATGTTAATATTGTGCTACTTAGATTTGTTGCAATGTTCACAAGTCAAGGATTGTCAGAGTGATCCATACTTTATGGAATTTGGCGAGAAAATATATTTCATCCCGCTTCATGTTCTGTACAAGAAACCTGACCCAGAGATGCCCAGTGTTCTTCTAAAGGCAAATTTTCCTATGGGTGATGACACTATGATATTGGAACGAAACTTGGGGCTTTAACTGCTGAATTTGTGAAGTTTCTAGGATGTTTTTCTGAGACAGAAGAAGAATGTGACTTTAAAGACGTAGAAATATACCTTATGCATGTGTGGAAAAACTAGTTCTGACTGTCACGCATTTGACAACCTTCTGTACAGGGAGTTCAAGAGATCAGTCCCGCTAAGTGACCTTCCACTGAATTCATATTCGGTGTGTGGGCACATTAAAAGAGCGTTCTACTTCATCAAATCAATAAGGTGAACTATCAAAATGTATCTAAAACAGGAGTGATAAATAATATTTTCTTTCATATTCAGATCATAAACATTATTTGGTGCATACATAAAAGGCTTAAAACCATTATTAATTGTTTCATTTCTATATATGTCTCTTCTTCCTCTATTATACCCACCATTTTGGAAAATGCAAAAGGAACAATTGATTGACAGAATGCTAAACAATGGCATACATTCACCCCACTACAGAGATCTGGACCTAAATCAATTTTTTGGGAAAATGGCAGAAGGGTTGCTCTGAGGAGTTATTTTCTGTCTCCATACGACTACTTGACCCCTCAAACCTATGTTTTGACACAAAAATGAAGTATATAGGTCTCATGGTTCCTGAAATATTACATCATCACTGCAACACAGCCACCATTTTTAAAAATGTCGTCCTCAAAAACATCAGCCCTTATCAGAAATGTCTACCCAAGCTAAATTACTTATCTAATGATTCAAAAACATAAATAAAATATGAAGACCTCTGGGCAACTATTTTTTTATGGTGGTATATCAGGGCTGGGATTTGAATGTAGTAAGCACTAAAGATAAAAACTTCCAACCTTTCTCTAATCTAAACTTTTTTCATAAATGCTGTAATCCCGTATTATAAACCTGTTTATAAAATATTTAAACTGTTATAATCATAACATTTACTACTTCACATTAAACCATGCATCTTGATACTATAAAATACAAATAAAATGTTATATTTTCATAAAAATGTGAATATTTAGTTTGTATAAAGAACTTTAAACAATTCAATAAAATATACTACAAAAAGCATAAACTCCCCAAAAACTCAAATATAATTACACTAAAACAAATACAAACATTACAAAAAATTGAAAAAATACATTACTCACAACAATGGGGCTCATTACGATGTCGGGCGGACGCATTGCGAATTGGCAATGACCGCACAATTTGGATGCGACCACTCTATGGGCAGTCTGAAACATCCATTCTGCAATGGCAGCTTGCACGGTGGGTGGAAAAGGTTTGCAGCACAAGCTAGCATTGCAAAATTGATGGAATGATTACATGTAATGAAATTGTGAAACAAATGGTGGTTAGCAGGAATTGAGAGTGTGATTAAGATTGACTGGGTACCAGAGGCTGAGAATGTGACAGTGACAGGAAGGGTGGCAGGGATGTGGAGCACTATAGGCATGGAGAGGGTTGTACGAATTGGGAAGATGACAGGGGTCTCAATGGTACCAATGATATGATTGTGTCAGGAGTTTGGAGTATGACAGGGACTGATATAGTGACCAGACTTGGTATAATAGCATAGATTTGGAAAGCACACTGTAACCCTTCAGTGAAACCCTGCTGATACTGAACGTCACATCATCTCAGAAAGTAAATAACCTGCATGCTTCCTCTGGAGAGAAGCTACTGGAGCAGAGACTGTAGGGTCCCACAACAATTTCAAACATCCTCTCCATATCATTAAGTTCCCATCCACATCAGTGCAGTGTGCAGCAAAGCAGTGCAGAGTGTGATGCCCACAGGACGCAAAACAAGCACTGGCTCGTTGACGAAGTCGGTGAGACCAGGGTTGCGTTGGGAAATTAGGCGGTGCTCTCTACTGTCCCTGCAAGACACGGAATCCTAAAATGGACTCGGTGACAGAGCCAGTTACCCTTTTCTTCTCCAGGTAACTGAAACCAGTGGTTCCAGAGACAGTGCCCAAAAGCTTGGTGAGGTCTTTGATGTTCCTGAGACCTCATGAACAGGGGGCAAGCTCCACTTCAAGCCCTTGGAGATCTTCCTCAAGCTGGGGAACACAGCACACAGCACACAGAAAAGTCATTCTCCTTTCCTTGGCAGGAACAACCACTGCAGGCTAACCCCAGACAGCACACAGCAAAGGGGCAGTACTTCTCCTCCAGTTTCTCCAGCTCTTCTCCTTGGAAACGGTTCCTCTGGATTTCCCAGAAGTGATCTAAAAGTCTGGGGTCTGGGCCCCTCTTGTTATACAGCAAAATCCTTTGTTCTCTGGTGGCAGAGAAGCCCTGTGCTCAGTAGTCAAAACCCTGTTCTGTCCTCTCTGGTTTAGCTTCCTGGCAGGAGGTTGCAGACTAGGCCCATTCCGGTGAAAGGAAATCTCCCCCTACCCTAAATGCAGCCCAGGTCTATTCAGCCCAGCACTGACCTATCTGACACTCTGGAGCAACTGCTCATCCTCAGCACCTGTCACTCCAAAGCCAGACAGTCAATACACATCCTAGCAGAGACAAACGGGATGGCTAAGCAAGAAAATACCTACTTTCTAAAAGTGGTATTTTCCAACACAGATTGTAAAAATCACCTTCACTAAAAGACGCATTTTAACATTCTGAGTTCAGGCATACTAAACTTTATTTTCCTACCTTGTTCCCAGGGGTAGTTATGTTTATAAGATGTTATAATCAAACTCCCCATTCCATCCTATGGTAACAGGTAATAGTGAAAAACGAAATTGGCAGTATTTCAATTTCAGGACATATTACACACACCAGGGCAAGTACTACCTTTCACATACACTGCACCCTGCCCACAGGGGTACCTAGGGCCAACCTTAGGGGTGACTAACATGTAAGAAAAGGGAAGGTTAGGGACTGGCAAGTGTGTGCACTTGCCAAGTCATCATGGCAGTACCAGATTGAACACAAGCTCTGCAATGGAAGACATGGGTTATGTTTACAGGCAACTTATTTGGGTGGCCCAATCAGTGCTGCATACCCATTAGCAGCATTTGATTTACAGGCCCTGGGCACACACAGTTGGTGCTATGGACTGACTAGTAAATCAAATCAGCCAATTATGGAAACACCAATCCATACATACAATTTACAGTAAGAGCATATGCACTTTAGCACTGATCAGCAGTGGTAAAGTGCAGAGAGTCATAAAATCAACAAAAACAGGTCAGAAACAGAAGGCCACGAAGCAAAAATTCTGGGGATAAACCCGCAGGGAAAGCCAGGTCTAACAATATCCCATACTAACGTTCTTTTTTTAAATGATATAAGATTTCAGGGAGTAATGTGAATAGCAGTCATCCATGTAATGTAATCAATTATGTCATTTAAAATATTATGATCAATGTAATATGTGAGATCATAAGCAGTGCATGACTAGAGTGCAAGTTATAATTAGTTTACGGCACAAAAGCCGGCAATTTCTTTTTATTGAAAGCTATTTTAACATATAACTATAATGTCCCTTTAACCTTTTGTTCTTCCAGTGAATTTCAGTTTTTTTAATGTTTTTTAAGATCCTATAGCCATACCTAACTATCATGTCATTTTAACATTTGTTTTATTTTCAATGCATTTCTTTAAGCAAACCTCTGCAAGTATCTCACCTTAAACCACCCCCTCACACAACCACTAGCTTTATACAGAGGAGCTTGTATGCAGGGTGTCCCCTGAGGACAATTTGACATCTTATTGTTTTTATGTTATTTTTTTAAACATCATCAGGGACATGCATCAAAAGAAAAACCAGTCGCAAACGGGCAGATTCTCAGAATCTGCCCCTTTGCGACCGGTATTTTTGTATTTGGGATGCATTGTCCCAAATGCAAAAATCACAATTTAAGTAATCTCTAAATTGCGATTACTTAAATTGTGATTGCATTTAAGGAATCCCAAATTGAAATTTCTTAAATGCAATGCATTAAAGTAAAAAAAAATAGCGATTTCGCTAATAGGGTGCGCAAATTACCATGAAGTTGAAGTTCATGGTCATTTGCAAAACCTTTGAAAAAAGCACTTTTGTGCAATTTCAAAGTTTCATGTTGCACACACACATGCCCTTAGGGCATGTGGGTGCGCAACATATGTGCAGAGGTCAATTCCAGGGGTGCAACAGGGTGTCCTTTTGACAGCCTTGCACCCTGAAATTGCATACGCAAGTTGCGAGTACCTATTGGTACTCGCAAATTGTGCATGCAATTTCCCATTCATTCCTATGGGCCTTTAGGCCCATAGGAATGAATGGGAAGCTATTCCTTATTTGCGACTCGCAAGTTGCAAGTTGCAAATAAGGAATGTGTAGGAATCGCTATTATTATAGAGATTCCTACATGCATGGGATTTTGCGAATCCTTAATATTTGCTATTAAGGACTCGCAAAATCCTAGCTTGATGCATGTGCCAGCAAATGAATATTTTTTTAACTTTTAAATTGTGTTTTTTTTTGTTATGAAATATTTGTTTAATCTATTATGTTCTTTGTAGAAATATTTGTGTAGATGTTTTAAATGGTTCTCATGTTTGTAGAAGTAATTTAGTTAATTTCATCAGAAGCCACAACCTCCAAATATTGTTCACACTATGTTGCAAAATATTTCATGTTGTCATCATCTTCCTCTTGTTGCTGTCTTGGTACTTCAGATGCTGCAGTTTCACCTCCCTCTTCTTCTCCATCATGCTCTCTGTGCATCTCTGTTCGAGCAACCTGGTTGGGGTGTATAGATGGAAACATTTCTCCAAGACTACGTCAATGGGTCATTTAGCACAATGACATTCACTTTGACATGCCTGGTATCTTCAGAAGAAATGGTGTCCATTTCACAGCAGAAGGGAACAAGTTGTTGCTCAATAACTTAAAGAAATATATTGAGTTTTAACTCTGAGTGCTCGATTACGATGTTTGGTGCAGTGGGTGCAGGTGGCATGCCACCACCATGCTCCTGCTGTGCCAAAGCAATGGTTGGGCTGCCCACCAGATTAGGAGTTTCCTGCTTTCTGGCAGGCTGGCTTTTGGTGTTCCCATGGCGGTGCCTCAGAAAATGAACACTATAATGTGAACACGAAAAACAGTTCCTGCAATGGCAGCAACTGGTGTGCACGCACACAAGGGGGCACACTTTGTGCTCCCTTGTGTGCCTCCAAGTGACATGAGGCCATGCTCTTTGCTTTCTCTCTGCCACGGTTTTCATGGCAGTGGAAATGCCATGAAAACCGAAGCGGAAAGGAAGCTCGGAATATGATTGGTGGGACCACGGCATTTCTGCCAAACATATTATGGCTTCAAGACTGCCACGCCACCACCAGGCAATGGCAGTTCCCTAGTGGCATCAGGAGTCCCAGGCGGTCCAACCGCCCAAGTCTTAATGGGGCAGTCGGACCACCGGTGTGACAGTTCCCGGACCGCCACCACTGCAACACTATGAGTCTGGTGGTCCTTGGCCCGGTAGACTCGTAATCTGGCACTAAGGGCCTGATTACAGGTTTTCTGGTGAGGTCCGGGTTTGCCCAGCCACCACACCACCAGAGCCTGTGTCATTCCACCTGGCAGATTAGGGCTTCCTCCTGTCTGGTGGTCTTTTTTTTGGCGTTCCCACAGTGGTGCCTCTAAAAATGGGCATCGCAATGGGAATGCCAAAAACGGTTGCTGCACGGCATGGACTGCCGTTCAGGGAATGGTGTGCATGAACACAGGAGGACACATGTTGTGCCCCCCAGTGTGCATCCACATGGCGTAAGGCACAGGGAGGCCCTGAAACTTGCAATATACCTGGCGGGAGCAAGGCGGTCCCGTCAAGCATATTACTGCCTCTAAACCACCAGGGAACGGTGGTTCCCTGGCAGCTGCGGCTGGGCAATGCGGGTCCGACTGCCCTAATTGTTTTAGGGCGGTCAAGAGACCACCACCACCATGCCACTGCACGTCTACCGGTCCGTGGACTGACAGACTTGTGAGTAAGCCCCTAGTGTGCAGAACGCAACATAAGCACAAAGCCACTTGCCAGAGCCACTCTATTCTCACTATTGCAGATCTTACTTCTATCAAAACATTATAATTTGTTTCTTCATCATTGGGATTTGTCTACCCTGGGTGTGGCTCCCCGGCCCAGACTGGATAGAACAGACATATCAAAAGAGGCATAAAAACATTGCATCAGTAAAACCAGAGACTAACCACAATTAGACGGGTATCTATCCATAATGATGGGTTTTGAAGCACGTATTATAGTGAAAAACTATGATATCAAAATATAGTAATTAATAAACTATAACGAATACAATATTTTCAAGTATATAGGAAGTAGTCACATTATAACTAATGAAATCTGTCCTCAATGTCATCTTCAGGCCATTGAAGACCTTTTAGTCACTTGAAATTAATAGTTGCTCACACGAAATTGCAGCAAATTGTGACATTGTCCTTCCTGTACCTTTGAAGTTTAGCTTTCTTTTTCCTTAACAAGGCAATGAAAAGAGTACCATTGAGATGAATAGAACCACATATTATTCAACTGAACTGACAATATTTGCAGAAGATTAATAAATATAACGAACAGAAGCAATTTCACGTTATTCTTTAATTTAGCGTTTTCTTGGGAGAACAAAATTAATGTTTTGGCCAATAAACTAGCCAACATCCCCATATAAAAATTGCTCAACTAACAAACACTTTTCAGTTCGGATCACAAACAATGAAGCCCTTTTCATTTGTCATTACTGGCCAACAGAAAGGCTTCAGGTGGATGCACATTTGGAGCAAAATGTACATGTGCTATTGATTTTTTGCTACATTTCGGATTGTACCCGGTTGGTTTGATTAACTTCATCTTGAAATAAAGTCTATTGTAGTGATTTATGACTTTGACATTTACCACAAGTTTTATTTCAGCAATTTAAAGCCACTGGACGGACAATAACTGTTGTTTTCATTTAACTTCCTCTGCTAGAGTGAATACTCTTCAGCCTAATTCACCAGCACTGAGCTACTGGGGTCAAGTTGGTTAATTGTCGCCAACAATCATTCGGTATTACATTGAGTTGTTCGCCCAGTAATTCAGGCCGATTGATAATCATTCATTACTAAGAGCTTGTTTGAGAGTAACAACTAAGATCTAACATTTATTGACATGCTAATGTACATTTTTAATACAAATAAGGGGCATATTATCAAGAACGGCGTTAAAATTATCGCCGCTTCGGCGGCAGGAAACTGCAGCTAAAACGGCGATAATGGGCTTGATAAATGCCCTTGATAATTCCAATAGAAGCCCATGTTCTGGTGTGAACATGGGCTTCTATTGGAATTATCAAGGGCATATTATCAAACCCATTATCGCCGCTTTAGCGGCAGTTTTCTGCCGCTAAAGCTCCAATAATTTTAACGCCGTTCTTCATACTATGCCTCTAAGTGTGTTATTATGATTCCATACTTTTAGGAGAAGGGTTATCGCTGCATTTCAAGTAGGCAAACACAACCGTCCAGTAAGTACTATGGGGCAGATTATCAAGCGGCAGCGATAATTATCGCTGGCTGCCCTCAGCGTGAAAATGTTTATCGCCGGCTATCGCTGATAATTATCGCCATGCTAGCGCTGTATTAACAACGCATAGCACAATGGCGATAATTATCCCAGCGATAGCGAAGTTTTCCATGGAACATCGCTGATTTTTCAGCGATGTTCCATTGAAAACAGCGATAACCTTGCTGATAAGACCCTGTGGTCGTATCAGCATAATCCACTCCCAATGGTAAGAATAGCTAAGTCAGGATTTTAGCAGACGTTAGTTTTCGCCAAAAACTAACGTCTGCTAAAATCCTGAGGGCCACCTTGTAGATAGGGCGATAATCTTATCTCCACTTTTTGGGATTTTAAAGCCAAAAAAGCGCAGATAAGGCCCTTGTTAATATGGCCCCAGTTTCTCATACAGTAGGTGAGGAGCAAAGATGTCTGCTTTTCTTGTAGAACTCTTGTGGTAGGCTGTCACGCAAGGATGTGTTGCCAGTATGTCATTTTAAACATTATAAAAGGCCAGACCTCGTTCTCAAATTGGCAACTTGTCAAGTACCTAACATTTGTGGAAATATCGTGATCGCACATGTGACTGGCATCTTGCCAAACAAGCTTTCACCATAGTCTAGGACAGAAGTGGGGGTGATAGACACCTTGGATGGTTAGTTCGAAATATGTTGATCCTTTCTTTTGTCATCATCTTTTTTGTTATTTTCTCATGTGCACTTCTAGTGATAGAGGAATCTGATACCTATTTTTTTTTTAATAGTTCAAATTCCAAATAAATAGCATATTGCTTTCTTTTATGTCGAGAGGGTAGTTGATCTCTTTGTCATTGTTCGTGCACTTCGAACATTATTGATGTTAATTCTATGTGCACAATGATTACTCGTTCTCCTCTTCTTTCTTCACTCACTCGGGTGGCTTGTGTTTTTCCTCCCTCCTGCCACGTGTTCATGGGCTATTGTAATATTTCTTCTCAACAAAATGACAGTTGTAGTGAAGAGATGCACAGTGAAGGTGTAAAGCCCACGTGCTACAGGCAATTCGGAGGCATACTGAATCAACCCTGGGTGCATCCATTCACGGTCACATCGGTCAGCCATTATGCATGACAGTATGCCAATCCCAGTGGTACTCAGGGCAAATGCTATGCTGCTTCAGTCTGTTCAGCTCGAGTGAAGAATGTTCAAAACTAAGCAATGAGATGACGAACAAGTCTATGCTTATAAAAAGTATCTACCAAAGGAAATGATGGACAGAGTGTTGAACATCGCAAGCACTCACCCCCAGTCAAGTGATCTGGGTTTAATCCATCACCGTTCTTTAGCCCACTCTGCCACCCCAGTTCAGACATGGCCATATGCAAATCAGTCTGACCCTGTGCCTCATGGGAACAGTCCAGCCCGAACTGCCAAGCCATGTCTTCCCTGGACCGGAAACAAGCTTCCTAGGACCGGTTTCTGGAATTTCAGACATCCTCAGCCAGTCTTGCTTAAATCCAGTGGCAAAGTGAGCAAGGGACTCACGTCTGAGCATACCCTGCTCACTTTGCCACTGGATTCAAGCAAGCCTGGCTGAAGACGGCTGAAATGCCAGAAACCAGTCCTAGGAAGCTTGTTTCCAGTCCAGGGAAGACATGGTTTGGCAGTTCGGGCTGGACTGATCCCATGAGGCACAGGGTCAGACTGATTTGCATATGGCCATGTCTGTCTCAATCAATGGATGGATGACGGGTCCCTGGTTGGGAATGGCGCTTACCAAATTCCAGTGTGTGATGGAACTAAGTATTATGGGTGCTCAAAGGAAGAAGGGTCATCCACCCTTCCCAATTAGTGATCCCTAGAGAACACACAATGTACAACAGAACCCGAGCACACCTGTAAATTATATAATAATGTGTTCACAACAAATGCACACTAAATTTCTTGATATTTCATATCATGTCTTCTCTTTATTTTTCTTTGGTCCATCCAACACGTGTTTCGTCTCCCGGGAGTGCCCGCGACTTCCTCAGGGCTGACGACCAGTTGATTCCGTCCTGGCCACTTGGAAATAAGAGGTGATGAATCAATGCCACAAAGTCTACGATATGAAATCAATGTCATGCGACTTCCGTATCAGGTATGCTGCTCTTGATATCGGTGACAAGATATCTGTTTGACTCTCGGTCCTCAGTACTCTGGGTCAATACTGAGGACCGAGAGTCAAACAGATATCTCGTCACCGATATCAAGAGCAGCATACCTGATACGAAAGTCGCATGACATTGATTTCATATCCTAGACTTTGTGGCATTGATTCATCACCTCCTTTTTCCAAGTGGCCAGGACGGATTCAACTGGTCATCAGCCCTGAGGAAGTCGCGGGCACTCCCGGGCGACGAAACACGTGTTGGCTGGACCAAAGAAAAATAAAGAGAAGAAATGTCAAGAAATTTAGTGTGCATTTGTTGTTAACAGATTATTATATAATTTACAGGTGTGCTCGGGTTCTGTTGTATATGGCCATGTCTGAACTGGGGTGGCAGAGTGGGCTAAAGAACGGTGATGGATTAAACCCAGATCAGTTGACTGCGGGTGAGTGCTTGCAATGTTCAACACTCCGTCCATCATTTCCTTTGGTTTTTGCTTTATAAAAAGTATCTCACAGCTCTAGATAAAGGGTGAGGGGTGAGAACAAGATCAGAAGTTTTGAAAAGCACCATCAAGGGGCCATGCCATAGAATACTGCACATAAGACCACGGTCAAGCCAGGGAACGTGGCAAATAGGAAAATTAGAGGGAAGTGCGATTCACCTAAGCACCATTTGTGAGAATGGGGTTGCACAGTCTAACCCAATTTTTCAAACTTAGCTGAAGATTTGCTTTTAGCTTAAATATCGTCGGTGATCTATTGGGTGAGGGAAAGCAATCATACAGCCTCAGTTCTTGGGCACAATTACTCATCAGGAGGTTCACAAACCAGTTGCAGAGCAGACTCGTCTGTGAGCATAGAAAAATCCATTGAAGTGATCCATTATCTATCTCTCAGGTAAAGGGAGCTTAAGAGACAGAAATATGTATTCTCAGGGATGTCTAGAGGTCTTCAGTGCCCTTCTCTAGAAGCATGAGTTATGAATGCCAACTACAAAGTCCATACCTGAGGCAAGTCCTCATTGGCTGGAATGGCAACGGCAATGTGGAGAAGAAAAGTAACTGGAAATGGGATTTGTCAAAGGGAAATAGATGATGAGCAATGGTGTTGCCAATTTACAAATCAACTGCAAATATTAGGGGGATGGGAGCACACTGCTACCTCCCAGCACAGTTCGCCCCTTTGCATCCTGGTACATGCAGTTCAATTTAAATGCTTACTTGAAATTTTGCAGAGTGTCTCACCAAAGTTGGTGCAGGTTAGTGCTGTTAATCTCTAGACACATGTGTTTCTGGATTTCATCCTTCTTCAGTAGCGATAAAACGAAATTCTTCTGGGGTTTGCTGAGAAAGCTGCCACAATCCTCTCAGGTGTCTGTACCTCTCCCTGGCGCACAGGTGCCTCCCATGAGCTCGTCAGCCCAGTGGCTCAAGGGAGCCTTTTTGAAACAGAAGGGGGAAGGGAGCACACTGCTACCTCCCAGCACAGTTTGCATCCTGGTACATGCAGTTCAATTTAAATGCTTACTTGAAATTTTGCAGAGTGTCTCACCAAAGTTGGTGCAGGTTAGTGCTGTTAATCTCTAGACACATGTGTTTCTGGATTTCATCCTTCTAAACTATTTAAAGCTCTTTCGAGCGACTTTGGGCTGACGAGCCTTGGATCTGCACCTGCGCGCCATGAGAGGTACTTGACCTGTTTTAACTACATTTTGGCAGTCCACACGGCACCCCTTTACACTGACCTGCTCCCTGCTGACGAGAGGCAACTACCTCGAAACACGTGTCCAGGGATGGCTAACGCAACACATACTGTTCTTTATACATCGTGGCATAGGCGTACCCGCCGTCGCCACTACATCTACCACAGTCCCTTGGGGCAACTTGCTGGTGTGACGAGCAGTGTGCGACCAACCTTTGCTTAATTTATTATGGCTCCCTTGAGCCAACGGGCTGACGAGCCTTGGATCTGCACCTGCGCGCCATGAGAGGTACTTGACCTGTTTTAACTACATTTTGGCAGTCCACACGGCACCCCTTTACACTGACCTGCTCCCTGCTGACGAGAGGCAACTACCTCGAAACACGTGTCCAGGGATGGCTAACGCAACACATACTGTTCTTTATACATCGTGGCATAGGCGTACCCGCCGTCGCCACTACATCTACCACAGTCCCTTGGGGCAACTTGCTGGTGTGACGAGCAGTGTGCGACCAACCTTTGCTTAATTTATTATGGCTCCCTTGAGCCAACGGGCTGACGAGCCTTGGATCTGCACCTGCGCGCCATGAGAGGTGCTTGACCTGTTTTAACTACATTTTGGCAGTCCACACGGCACCCCTTTACACTGACCTGCTCCCTGCTGACGAGAGGCAACTACCTCGAAACACGTGTCCAGGGATGGCTAACGCAACACATACTGTTCTTTATACATCGTGGCATAGGTGTACCCGCCGTCGCCACTACATCTACCACAGTCCCTTGGGGCAACTTGCTGGTGTGACGAGCAGTGTGCGACCAACCTTTGCTCAACTGCAAATAATACTGAGGCATCATGCCAAAGCAATAGATATATGCATTATGTAATATATTATCCACTCATTCTATTAGACAACTGGAATCATTGCGTCACATCTGGGCCTCTGACCATGTAACTGGATTTCATAGTATGAGATCCCATTAAAAAATATTCAAAGTTAAAAATATTACCTTTTATGCAGCTTTTCTTGAGTACTTGTCAGATTTTAGCACCCTACGTCAGAGAATCCTGTCTGCTAAATTCAATTTAAAGAAACTCAACAATTCCTTACAAAAGATAGTAATAACGTTTCATTTGGATGCCATGCATCAAAATGCATCAAGTAAGAAACAAGTTTTCTACCGAGGCAAAATCTAGACACATGCAGGCCCCCACTTTCCTATACCTATACATCAATAATTTGCCTTAGACACTCTGGGGCAGATTTACAAGCCCCTTGCACCGCCATTGCCTCACTTTTTTTGACGCAACGGCGGCACAAACAATGCGGCCTATTTACAACGTGACGTATCTAGGTAGATACATCACGTTGTACAGCCCTGCGTCACATTATACCTGCGTCAGGTACAATGTATGCAGGTTGGGTGTTTCTTGGCAGGAAGGCCTCGTAAAAGTGACGCAAGCCACTTTTTGGACACCACTGCATCAAAACCTTAAGGAGTGACGCAGTACAGTAATAATAGGCCTAAAAATACATTGCTTCAGCAATGCGTGACTTTTGGAACAACAGATACGTCAGAATTTCTGATGCATCTGTTAAACCTTGCGCAATGGAGCACTGTATTATAAATACAGAGCATCCATAATGGCGCAAGAACATTTAAAGCTGGTGCAAGGAAGCTGACGCATCTATGCAGATGCATCAGTTCCTTGTAAATCTGCCCCTCCATGTCTGTTTAGATGTTCCGATGACTTGAAAGAAAATTCGGCTATCTTGAAATATTGTGATGGTAACATCAGCCTTTGATTGAGATAATAGAACTTTTCTGTCAACATGCATGCAATATGATGGTAAATCTAAAAATGAAAAATTAGTTTGCTTCTCCATAATACTGCAGCAAATAAAAATACATTCTGGGACTGATTTAGAGATAGGCGGGTGGAAGTATGTCCTTTGGTATGGTGAAGTAGTTCACTTCTGCCACACTGAGGGTCCTCCGCCTACAAAATATAGAGTTGTCTGCAAACTCTGTAGACAACTCTGTATATTGGCAGCGACCACCCTCAAGGCTGTGCCTGTCAATGGATTAAAGGTTTTAAGGATGGAACCTGTAAAAATGACAGTACTGTCCATTAAACGTCTACATGTTTTTATTTTCTCGAAAACAATATTTTAAAGATGGATTTTGCTTTTGAAAAAACACAAAACTAATGACGGCCACACCATGGAAGGAGTTCTGATGGTGTGCAGGTCATTTAAACTTTTTTACTTTAATTTACCACCATGTTTATCATGAGGGTAAAGAAGAGTAAAATCTGGCCATTCAACCACACTATAAATTGGGCTTCGGTAGAATGGCCAAAGCTCTCTTGGTCCTACAGAGTAACAGCTGTCAGAGGAGTATGTCAGCAGCAAAGACAAAAACCTCTCCATCGCTGAAACACTTAGGGCCAACCTGTCTGTAAATCAGGTGGGCAGACTTTCAATTTGGCAGAGAGGGCATTTCTTTGCATTTGTGATGGAGCACCCACTCCACCAAACTATGAACCATCCCGTATATCTGCAAGAGGATATCATAGGAAGAGCAAACACATACAAGTTCTTAGGCATGTGTGCGACCTTCATATACAAGAAGCTCAGAAAAAGAAAATATAGAGCAGCAGATCAATGGCCATATGTAGGTAGCCTAATACCGGTCGGTAACGGCCGATTTTCGGTAAATATACCGTTACCGACCGGTATTTAGGCTTTTGCTATGTAGGGGGAACATTTCAGGATTCGGTAATTTACCGAATCGGTAAAATTACCGAATCGGTAATTTTACCGATTCGGTAAATACCGAATCCTGAAATGAGATGTAGGTGACACTCAAATGAGTGATGTGTAGGGAAAATAATTCGGTATTTAGCACCAAATATATGTTGGTGCTAAATACCGAATTCATTGCAAAAAGCAATATTTTGCTGGACTAACAGTGCCATGTGGCAGACATACATGCCCTTAGGGCATGTATGTGCGCCACATGTGCACACATGCAGGAATCAGGGGTGCAACAGGGTGTCAATGTGACACCCTGCCACCCTTGAATGTGCTCCCCCCATTACCGAATCGGTATTTACCGATTTGGTAATGAGGCATACCTTCCCATTGATTCAATCAATGGGAAGGTATGCCTCATTACCGAATCGGTAAATACCGATTCGGTAATTACCGAATTTCTCCGATTCGGTAATATTTACCGAATGATTACCTACATACGAGTTACCACTTCTTAAATACCGAATCGGTAAAGTTCGGTATTTAAGAAGTGGTAACTTGTATGCTACCTACATATGGCCCCAAATGTGTTATTTGTGACACATATGGAGTACCAATGATAATTTTCATTTCTGAAATGTCAAATATAAATGTGGATTTGGTGAAGATCTTAAGGTAAGTCAGTTGGTGACTTCTGTCGGCCAATAAACGTCTGAGCCCACTCCAACATCTGCTGTGATAAAAGCCCCAAAGTTCAAGCAGGAGTCCACATTGGAAGCAGAATGGATAGAATAACCAGTAATCTAACCTGCAGCAATTCTTCTGGCAACAAACCACATAGATTTCTGTGCTAATAGTCTAATCGATGAATGCTTGCGAGATAGCATTTCCCTAAAAATGTGAGGTGTCCTTGATGAATGTTATTGCACAGGAATCAATGAAGGAAAACCTTGCCAGAACAATTTCTTAGGGAGTGAAGTCATAAGTTACTTTAGGACTTAAGAGCAATTCTCTGATGTTTATTTTAACCTGGACCCAATCTACTAGCAACAGAACAAGGACTAGCTGGAATACATACTGTTGAAAGACACATTGGAGACTTACTATCTACAGGTGTGTATCACAACGATCCCAAACCATGAAACAATAAGATATTTTTCATTGTTTAAATTTAATTCCGTGGACATACCTGAGCAGAAGCACTGAAGCATTGGAAGTGTAGAGGCCAAGTGCTATGGTAATAGAATAGCCAAGGAAAACTTTTACCACATCTTCATTTTTTGTGGGTACATGTACTTAAGATATGCTCTAACTTGGAGCAGAATGAAGCATTGTGGGATCATAAAGTTCTAAGAGATGGCAAAGTTTATGCGGTCTGACCACCTTGAGGACCCACAGGAGGAGAGATCCGGTTGAGACTTTGGGGGCCTTGAGGCTCCCCCTGCGGTCCCCAAGATCCAAGATTTAAAATAAAGGTCAGAAAAGAGCAGAAAGAGGCAGTAAAAAGGTCAGAAATGAGCAAAAAGAGGCAGAAAAAAGGTCGCAGTGAGCAGGGAGAGATGTGATAAAGGTCAGAAATGGGCAGATAGAGACGAAGAAAAGGTGAGATGAGAGCAGAAAGAGGCATAATAAAGGTGAAAAATGAGCAGAAAGAGGCAAAAATAGAGGTCAGAGACCAGCAATAAGAGGCAAAAAGGTGAGAATTCAGCAGAAAGAGGCAAAATAAAGTTGGGGAAACAAGCAGAAAGAGGCAGAGTAAAGGTCAGCAACAAGCGGAAATAGGCAAAATAAAGATGAGAAACGAGCAGAAAGAGGCAGAATTACTATCAGAAGGAAGCAGCAAGAAGCAGAATAAAGGTAAAAAACGAGATGAAAGGGGTAGAATAAAGGTCAGAAACTAGCAGAAGGAGGCAAAATAAAGGTGAAAAATGAGCAGAAAGAGCCAAAATAAAAGTCAGCCATGAGCCGAAAGAGGCAAAATAAAGGTGACAAACGAGCAGAAAGAGGTAGAATAAAGGTCAGGAGGGAGCAGTAAGAGGCTGAATGAAAGTCAGCAATGAGCAGAAAAAGGCAAAATAAAGGTGAGAAAAGACCAGAAAGAGGAAAAATAAGGATCAGCAACAAGTAGAAAGAAGAAAAATAAAGGTGAGAAACGAGCAGAAAGAGGCAGAATAAACTTCAGAAACAAGCAGAATGAGGCAGAATAAAGGTCAGAAATGAGTAGAAAGAGGCATAACAAATCTGACAAACAAGCAGAAAGAGATGGCAGAATAAAGGTGAGAATCCAGCAGCAAGTGGCAAAATAAAGGTGAGAAACAAGCAGAAAGAGGTAAAACAAAGGTCAGAAACGAGCAGATAGATTCAGAATAAAGGTCAGAAAGTAGCAGAAAGAGGAAGAATAAAGGTCAGAAATTAGCAGAAATAGACAGAAGAAAGGTCAGAAATGAGCAGATTGTGACAAAATAAAGGAGAGAAACAAGCAGAAAGAGGCAAAATAAAGGTCAACAATGAGCAGAAAGGTAAATTAATGCTGAGAAACAAGCAGAAAGAGGCAAAATAAAGGTTGGAAAAGAGCAGATAGAGGCAAAATAGAAGTAGAATAGCAGAGATAGGTGGAGAAGAAAAAAAGGTGAGAACTGAGCAGCAAGAGGTAAAATATAGGTGAGAAACGAACAGAAAGAGGCAAAAAAAGGCCGGCAATGAGCAGAAAGAGGCAAAATAAAGGTGACAAACGAGCAGAAAGAGGCAGAATAAAGATCAGCAGTGAGCAGAAAGAGGACAAATGAAGGTGAGAAATTAGCAAAAAGAGACAAAATAAAGGCCAGGAGGGTGCAGAAAGAGGCAGAATAACGGTGAGAAATGAGAAGAAAGAGGCAGAATAAAGGTGCAAAATTAGCAGAATGAGATAAATTAAAGGTGAGAAATTAGTAGACAGGGGTGGAATAAAGGTCAGCAATGAGCAAAAGGAGAAACATTTACGGAGAGAAATGAGCAGAAAGAGGCAAATTAAAGGTCAGAAGGGAGCAGAAAGAGGCAGAATAACGGTGAGAAACAAGCAGAAAGAGGCAAAATAAAGGTCCAAAATGAGCAGAAAGAGGTGGAATAAAGTTCAGGAATGAGCAGAAAGAGGCAAAATAAAAGTGAGAAGCTAGAAGAAAAAGGCAGCTTATGTTGCCTCTTTCTAATCCCTTCTGAGCTCTATTCTGCCTCTTACTGCTCATTTCTCACCTTTATTTTGCCTCTATCTGCTCATTGCTGACTGCTATTTTTTCTCTTCCTGACCTTTATTCTGATGTTATGGTTAGGCTATAGAATATAAGGTTACAGTGATGTCATAGTTAGGCTAAGATTTCCCTTGTACAAACCCAGTGAAATGTAGCAGTTATAGTTACCTGTGCTAAGTATAACTCACACCATTGCATTGCACTGCTTATGACCTCACATATTAGATCACCCATGACATGGTCAGAGACATCATTCATGATATCAGTGATGACATCTCCAATGACATCACTCTTGACATCATATACAGAACCACTCATACACCTACTCACACCCCATACAACCTCTTGTATGCCCACTCACACACATATACAACCACTCACATACCCATACCAGTACTTATATACCCACTCATGCCTCCCCAGAGGCAATCAGACACCCACCTACTCACTTATACAGCCACTCACACAACCATTAACTCACCCATACAGCCACTCATATAACCAGTCACTCAACTGTACAGCCACTTATATAGCCATACACTCACCCATCCAGCTACTCACACACTCACTTAGTTAGCTACACAGTCACTCACACACACTCACTCACCCATAAAGCCTTTTAATACAGCCACTCACTCACCCATGCCAGCACTCACACACTCACTCTCTCACACACCCACACAAACATTCATACATCCATACTAGCACCAACACATCTGCTCACTCACCCATACAGCCATTCACACAGTCACTTATACACCAGCTCACGTAACTAAACTGTCACTCAAGCACCTACTTACACATGAGTCACTCACTCATACACCTATTCAGACATCTACTCACTCACCCATACAGCCACTGAAACACGCACTCACTCACCAATACAGCCACTCACACATCATCTCACTCACCCATACAGCTGCTCACATATTCAGGTATACACCTATACAGCCATTTACACACCCATACACAAAATGATACAGTTAAACAGCCACTCACATAATATATGTTAGAAGCAGTATCACTCAGTAGTAGTGCACCTATTATATTATTTTAATTTTGTAGTAGGGTACTATTTATGTTTAACACCCACAAACTCTTAGAAACACTTACACTCACTTGATGTCATCAGTGATGTCATTTGAGATGTCATCAGTGATGTTACTGACCATCAAAAACACATGAGCTCCACACTGTGTGGAGGAGGGAACAAGAGGCGTGGGGTTTTAGGAGCTAGCATCCTCCAGCAATGAATGTTTAACCACAAAAGAGCTGCTCCTAAAGTGGTAACCACTATAAGGTTTGAGTTATATTGTGAGTGGGGACATCTCACAAAAAGTAATGGGCTGGTCTCACACACCACCTGGTGTCATGCTTCATCATTGACCAGTCCTCGCCCTCTAAAACCTTGGTTTGATAGAGGGCGGGCATACACCTGACGACAGGGATGCACTTCTAAACTAAGTGGGGGCCGGTATATAAGTGAGTGAGATTACAACGGTTAGGGGACACTAATTCCCTCACATACCATCACCTGCTTTTAACATCATATAGTTACCTTTCACATTAAAAACACAATGAGGATAACTATAATGATTTTTAATCTCACTCACTTATACACGGGCCCCCACTTAGTTTAGAAGTGCATCCCTGTCGTCAGGTGTATGCCCGCCCTCTATCAATCCAAGGCTTTAGAGGGCGAGGACTGGTCAATGATGAAGCATGACACCAGGTGGTGTGTGAGACCAGTCCGTTACTTTTTGTGAGATGTCCCCACTCAAAATGTAACTCAAACCTTATAGTGGTTACCACTTTAGGAGCAGCTCTTTTGTGGTTAATCATGTTACTGACCATGTCATGACTGATGTATTATGTGAGGTCATAAGCAATGCTTGTGAGGGCATACATTATAGTTAGCTCAGGTAACTATAACTGCTGCATTTCAATGGTTTTGTGCAAAGGAAGTGTAAACCTAACTAAAATGTCCCTTTATTCAATAGTTTTTTCAGTGAATTTCGAAGGTCTTTGTATTCTATCTTCTGACTATAACATCCCTGTAACCTTTGTTTTTTCAGTGAATTTAAAAGGTTTCAAATTCCATTTCTAAAATATTATTTCCTTATAATGTGTATTTTTTTTTGTGTTAATTTGCCCGGTTTATTTTTATTATTAAATGTATTCATTTATTTTTGTACTGTAGACATTCTTTTTATTTATGAATATACTTTTTATGTTAAAAAACATAAAAATCACATATGTAATCAATTAAAGTAATTCAAGTTTTTTAAATGTAGTTAAACAGATTGTTTTGTAAAAAAATTATTTGGGGGAAGGAGTAGCACAATACCTTTACGAGTCCACAAACATAGATGGACTACTGTTTAGCTGAGTGTGGCAGTGCTTGCTTTGGTGTATGCCTGGCCATGTCAATGTCTGCCTTGATGTATGCCCAGGTGTGTCGGTATATGCATTAGTATCACCCTGGGTGTTTCATTGTATGCATCAATATGTGTAGGTGTGTGTTAATGGATGACTTGCAGTTAGGTTAGGTGCGTCAGTGTCTATTGGTGTATACCAGGGTATATCAAAGTCTGCGTTGGTGTATGCTTGGGTGTGTCAGTGTATGTCTTATGTATGCTTGGGTGTCTTATTAGATGCATTAGTGTTTGAATGGGTGTGGCAATGTCGGTATTGCTGTATGCCTGGTTGTGCCTATTTCTGCATTGAAAAGTCTCTAGATATCCCAGTGTGATCATCAGTGTGTGCCTGGATATGTTACTGGATGCATTATTGTTTGCCTGGCTGTATCAGAATCTGCATTGCTCTATGCATGAGCATGTGAGTTTCTCCATTGATGTGTCACTGTGTGCCTGTGTTATTGGATGCATTAGTCTTTGGCTGCATGTGTCACTGACTTTATCGGTGCATAATTGGGTGTGTCAGTGACTGTATTGATCGTGTCTAGGTGTGCCAGTGGCTATATCAATGTGAGCCTGTGTGTGTGAGTACCTCTATCTGTATGTAGCTAGGTGTGTGAATTGCTGTACTGATGTTTGCCTAGTTGTGTTAGTAACTGTAGCAATCTGTCCTTGGGAGTGCATCCTCAAAATCTAAAGATATGGAACAACACTGCAAGAGCCAATTAGCAAAGAAGATTACTCCAATAGATGGTGCCAGCATAAACAAAATAAAACATTTTACTTAATTTACAATTAATATAATTACAAAATTAATTTAGAATTTCAACAATGCATTTAAAATTCTAGAAAATAACTAGTCATTTCTCATACTGCAAAGGTATGTATTAATATAAAAATAGAAAACACACACCAACGGCAGACCTTTCAACCACACCTGACCCTCAGTTCCAGTAGTAATGATTTGGTGCTGGAGAGCAGAATGAAGTTCAAAATAAAGATGGAATTGTGCTCCCACGGAAAATAGTCAGCAAATCTTAAATTATGTTTTTAGAAAAAAAAAAAATTCTTTAATTCCACTTTTAAATGTATTGTTCAGCATACACCCAACGCGTTTTCTTCAATACACATTGAACTTCATCAGGGTTTGTAGATCTTGCCCAGCATTAGTTTTCACTCCTTGCGCTAGTATCAATAATGTAGTGTAGTAGTATCATTAATGTACAGTAGGCATGTATGGCTTTCCATCATTCAATTATTCATAATATCCCATACCAAGTCTAGCAGGCTCCTACAGTATTTTCAAATGGGAGAGGGGGTACTGGTATCACTCAAACGAAACCTGGATCCTTGTCGTAATGCTTCATCTGCATCCTGTCATCTAGTATTAATATAAATAAGAATTGCATTTTCCATTTTTAACTGTTCTCAGCTTCTTTACTCATATACCGTAAATTATGTACTTTAAAGCAGTCATCATTTCACAGTGGGTTAAAAGCAATCATGAAGATTGTAGAAAAAAAACTACCTGGTATCTCACTGTAATTGAGGAACACTGTGTATTCAAATGTTTCTGTTCTGTAACAAATTTGTCATCGTCTACTACTGAGCCTTACTTTAATGAAGAAAGCTACTTATAAGAGAATAAATTAGTGTATTCAGTTGGAACAACTGCCCAATGTTATGAAATAAAAGACAGTAGTCTCATTGCAAAAGAAGAGATTATTCCTAGAAATGTAGAGGAAGAGAAGGTGGAGAGGTACAAGAAAGGTGTAGACACATCACTGTGTATAAATTGGAGTGCAGTAATATATGTAGTATTTGACAGGAATACATTGATACATTGATTGCAGTCCTGCTGTCTATTTACTTTATCTCTGAAAATATTGGGAACAATGAGTACTGGTATTATCGTCATGTTGACCATAAGCACATGTTGTGAAATTTTAGAACACCAACTTGGTTTCTAACCCTGAGTTGTGCAGAATATCCATGGGATCACTTACATTACTTTGAAATACAGGGACTGAAATCAATCTGAAGATCCCCGACACAAAGCAAGCGATCTGTGGGCACAATCATAACATCAGCAGATATTTTTTCAATTATGTTCCTAAAACCGTGACAAGCTCAAGAGCCTGAGGCCACCCAGGTCTCCCTTCTCTCCCCTCTATGAGGAGAAAAGATCATGACCAACCTACTAGTGTTCAAAAGTTGGGACATAAAAATTGAACAAAGAGGGACCAACGGTTACCAATCAGCCTTCCTGCATCAGCTTCCTCAGTCAACCAATTCAATTTTAAAAAGCGCCAAAGGCTCTCAAAGCCCAGAAATTCCCATGGCTTATACCCGCACCATTCACCTAGGCACCTGATCATGGAGACCATAGATGGATAACGGCACCTCATGCCATTTGGGGCTGGATTATATCCGCCCTACAAATCAAACCGGGAATCTGACAAACCGTAATAACTGTAGATCGTAAACAACCATCCAAGGCAAACTTCTCCCTAAGCTCCTGGGACATCTAGAGGCTCCAATAAAAATTGGTAATGACAAACCCCTGATGTCCTGGAAGGATTTGGACCTGCTACTGCTGCAAGAAACCTGGGCTCAATCAAAGTTCCCCCAACAGGTTTTGTGGAGTTCCCAAAACCAACAATAAAAAAGAGCAATATATAGCAGAAGAAACAAGACTCAAAGGCCCCTGGGCCCAAGCACTTTGCCTCAATATGTTTGACCATCACAAGGCCCTTCTGCTCCTAATTATCAATGTCTACAATAACTCCTGTAAATCAAGGAAATAGTTGATACTGAAAGTCCTCACACTAATACTAACTGATCTCAAACTAGAGTACCCATCTGCAGACATTATACTATCTAGTGAATTCAGCACAAATCTCTGTGGGGGAAGACCGGCTGCAACAGTAACATCCTGGACACTGAGTACGACCTGCCAATACAAAATCTTCCCCCAAATCTATGGCGAAACACCACTACAGAGAGCTCCATAAACAAATACTTCACACTGACCTTGAGGCTTATCAATGGCTGCATTCATGGAGACTCTCCACCCGGGTGGACAAGAACAGTGGGCTACACCATCTCTTATATAGACTTTAGTTTGTGCTCAGTTGGCCTTTTTAAACACATCAAAGACTTCTTCCTAAGCGAATACTTAGTTAGTGACCACCAGCCACATAACATCAATTTCAATATAATTCCTGACAAATTTGAACAGCCACACACACATCTGCATCGGTGTGAGAACAGATAATCTAAAACGGCTAAAATGGGATAATGTAATCGGCTAAGAAATATCGATATGGATACAAGCCCTGTTAAAGATGGATTTAACAGAAGGCAGCACACCTATTTCACAGTGGACCATTCTCATAGAACAAATCCTGCTGGACTTCCAAGGCACACTACTGACATGCTCTAAAGCATGTGCCCAACCCTCAACCAAATTCAGATTGAAGAAAAATCTACTGAAAAAAAAGTTAACTGCAAATTGCAAGTTCTTGTAAACCAACCGTCCTCAACCTGAGCCAGTCACAGCCTGAGTAAAGCAAGATCACAGTTTAGGAAAGCCATCTGGTGCGCTAGAAGGGAAAGAAATTTGGACTTTTAAGTGCTACTGCTAACAGCTAGCAAGTGAAAAAACGCAAAACAATTTTGGTCGCTAATCAACTGTGCCACAATTGGACCCAGAAGAACTGTGAGTGCAAACGTCTCAGACCCTATGTGGGCCACATACCTTACGGCTCACTTCTCCTCACAATAAACATGTCCATGGCATCACAGTACACTACCAAGAAAACCATGCACAAATCAGAATGCAAGCCATTCATCAGATGCCCAAACTTCGGTCATTATCAACATCAGACTAGAAGAGCGTTGCATTAAACTAAGATGGCTTCGGAAAGGTGGTGCTCCTCGCCCTAATGGGCTTCCCACAGCTCTGTTTGCCCATGAGCCTGAACTATGATCCGAGATGCTAACTCCACTGTTTAAATACTGGGGGGCTCCATCATCCAACCAATTTTCAAAGGAGGCTCCAAATCAGATCTGTTGATTGCACTAATCGACAATGATGCCATGATACATACAAGCCTGCTCCTTGATGACCTAAGATTACGGATGAAAGAAAAGGGGATCATGCTCGTAAATCAATGCATCTTTAGAGACAGATATGGGATTACTACGAGTCCAATGGCCCTTGTCTTAATGTGTGACAAAGCTATCAGATGGAAAGGGACACTTTTCCCTTGCTTCGTGGACTTCAAGGCCTCATTTGATAGCATCTCTAGAAGTTGGCTGTGGTACAAGTTACGGGACTGGGGCCTACCGGACATCTTGCTAAGGGCAATAATAAACCTATACTCGAACACCTGGGTGCAGATCAAGTTGGGTGATGGCTGCTGTGTGTCAAGGAGGATTCAAATGATCTTTGGCCTAAAACAAGGCTGTGTGCTGTCACCTTCGATCTTCAACTGATACATAGCAGATATGTCCAACCACCACAACAAAGCAAATAGCCACCCCCCAAGCTCGGAGGGCAACGAATGACTCATATGCTATATGCAAATGACTTAGTGCTCCTCAGCCAGATGAAAATAGATTTACAACAACTAGTTTCAACTCTTCAGGACTACACAGCAGTAAACATGCTTGGCATCAACCAATCTGAAACCAAAACGGTAGCCTTCAGCTTAAAACCTAGCCTAACGAACAGGTGGCATCTTAATGGTGATGCCCTAGAACACAGCAAAGACTACAAGTACTTAGGAGTCATCCTTGACAGCAGATGGTCCTTCACACGCCATTCAAACAACACTAAGGGCTCTAGCCTACTGTTCGCCTTCATGTCTATTGCACAGAAGCTACAAAGCCCCAGTCTTCTCAAGGTAATGAAAGCAAAAATTGACCCTACTCTAAATTGCGGCAGTGAACTTACTCAAGGGAAAGAAATCGGGCCTGTTGACAAAAATCTACCAATCAGCGCAACGCATGCCAAAAAGCGCATCTCCAGCCCAAGTGAGACTAGAATTTTCCATCAACAAGCTGTCCTGGGCATCCGACAGTTGCTTTCCCAACTTTTGCCACCAGCGTAGATCGACGCCACCGGATTCTATGCACGCCCTAATCTGGTCCGATATGAAGCAGCCAGGAGAATGATAGCCACACAAGATCCAACTAAACAACCTCTTGAGGGACTTCTCACTAATAGAAGCCTGGAGCAAATACCTTTCCCAACAAGAATTAAATAAACTGACTTCTGTCATGGCCAAACAAATGTCGACACTAGAGAACAAGGCAGCCTTGTGTAAACATGTGCATGCATGATCAGTGATGAAACGACAGAGCTACATAACCAACACTTATCCACTATGGATTAAACACAGGCTGATGGCACTAAAAATGGGGAGTGGAATTTCTTGGAAAACCATCCATCCGACCTTGCGCCCCTCTGCCAACCATGATACTACCTGCCGCCTATGTGGACTTGGAAAATAAATCTTAATAAATGTCCTATGTATCGGCCCTCAGCTCTTAACACAAAGGAAACTACTACTTCACGCACACTTTATCTGCCTAGGCATACACACATGCCGGCAGACAGTAATCGCCAGCCCAAAACTGTAGAATTGTCAACACAACATGAAAACCATCAAATACCTTAAAACAGCAACTAACAAACTAGGTATAGCAGACACAACAAGTAGTATGTGGAACATCTACCTGGACCAAAAGCGTTTGGAACACTCAGGCTGAGGAAGCGCACGAGTACTATGACCTGAACCCCTTAGACTCTAAGCACTGTTTGCACCTTATGAAATGTAGCATATTAGACTTGTAATCTCAAAAAGTTTAAACCTGAATGCCCAGGGGAAGAGCAGAGAACCCAGCCTCAAAACTTGCTTTTTGAACATGAACCTACCAATGTGGTGTCCGACTGAATTGTGCATATTTTTTTTCAAGGCTGCAACACTTATGGACACTAACTGCTCCAAAGAATAGCTTTTAGCACTTTGTTACCCTTTGCACTTGAAATGGCTTTTTTAACAGTATTTAATATTTTTAAACATCTGCTTTTTTATAAAGGTTTTTATTAACTGTACAATAAATATGACTATGACTATACCTACATTACTTTACAGACAATATGTGTACTATACTGACATGGAAGTTGCATGGAGGAAGAAATGTTGGCTTCAAATAAACTGTTTGAAGAAGTGGATAGAAGTAGATCTGAAGAAAAATATGAGTACAGCAGTATCAATCCTCTACATTCAAAAGAGGTTATGGGGATGATAACTGTATCAGATGAAACAAGCTAAAAAAAACTCCAATGAGTGTCTGGAGAAAAGTTTCTTCAAGTTACGTCTTCTTAATTCTCTTTGAGAAAAAGAAAAAGAATAAAACTGATAGAAACAACTTCTTAAAAAAAAACAAATATTTTAACAAACATTTCAAAAGTACCCCACTAAATTCTCCCAGCAGTAGTGACACAGTTTCTGACTGACCCTGAATTTCAACCAGTACACCTCTGGGGTTAATTCCTACTTACTTACAAGGACCTGTTTTATAGTGGGACATCTCAACTTCTTCCCTGACTTTACAGTCCATGTTGTCCCTCCCATCACCACAAATATGACTCCAAATGTACCTCTGCAATCCTCCTCAGACATCCTCTGTATCTCTACAGCTAATTCTTATGTTAGGCAATACCTGTCTATACCAACCCCCTCCTTAAAGTCAAGCACCAAGTCTCTGAATATATGAACTCTTTATTCTGCACTAGACACAGTAGTGGTGATCCCACCATTTCTGTTAGACTGTAACAGCTATTTGGTCTTCATGTGCACCTCCTTAACATTCCAGCCAGCAAGACACTTTTCTTCTCAAAAACTCTCCTAGCCTCACCATTTCTCTCCTCTGCACCCAGCCCAGACAGCTGCACCCTCATGTCCTACTCTGCCTGTCTGTCCTTATAGTCCTTGGTGACGAGGTTTAGGCGGAATCAGTACTTCCTGCACAGTACCCAATACAGAAGTCTCTCCCTGGGTGATCCCCTCTCACCTCTGGAGAATATACTCACTAATTTCTCCACTCCTCTCCCTCCTGCTGAAACCCATTAAACCTTTGGGGCCATGATTCTGAAGTCAACAACATTCAAAACTCTACCTTTTAAAGAGTGCTGAAGTAGTCCTCCACAATGTCTTCTTGTGGTGCAGGTTGCATTCTGTGAATGTCCTTCAGACTCTATGGGGGAGCTAATACTCAAACGTGGAGGTACACATAAGTAAATGGGTGTGTGAATGGTTTTATGTGTGTGTGAGTGAATGTGGCAGTCACTGTCTGGTTATGAGTCATGGGTACATAACTGCTTTTGTGAGAGTGTAACTGGGTCTCCAAGTGCCTCCTTGACTGTGTGACCATGTGCAAATTACATACCAGTGACTTCCATACTATAAGCAAACACCCACCTCTAATTTCAAGCACATTGATTCATACTAGCATAATAACATTAATACACATTCAGTATAGCCATTCCTCTTTCCCCTTTCATGTTAATTGTATTTTTAGTTAATATTCTCATCTAAGTAGCCTTCTATTTTCCCTTCTCATATACTTTCTTGAAGCTCCACATTTTCTTTCTCCTTACATACACTAACTATTTGTTTTCTAAATATACTTTTATGGGCTACAACCTAATTAACATACCTGTAAAGGCTCTTTCCTGTTCTCAGTTTTATTTCTATGTCTGCTATCAAAAGTAGACAGTACACAAGAGAAAAGCTGGTAAAATGGCTATCTGTCACCATGTGCTCTTCTGATGCTGCTCCAGTTAACAAATCACAATCATGCTTTCAGCTTTCTTTTTTGTTATACCACTTCTTTAAGGTCAGTATTTCTTTAACCCTTTCATTGTTTCATGCAAATAAGCCTAATTTGGTTGTTCGTCTCCGTGAATATGCAGATCCACTGTGATGCTCAATGAGCCCCCCCATGTAACTTTACCGTGATATTTGCAGATTTACAGGAGTGGCCATGCTGAGCCCCATGATGGCTCCGCGGATCTCGTGAGTGGCCCATAAAATAATTTATGGCCATTTTACTGTCCATTAATGCTTTCACCTCATTTATAACATACACAAGGGGTCAGAAAAACTCTCACCAGACCCCTTCAATTAGTATGCAAACAAATTTTCAGCCCTGGGGACTGTTTCCCGAGATATAAAATGGCAGCTGCATCTTCTCTGTGCCAGCCAATCAGGACTTTGATTTGGTTCATGGAGTCATGGACCCCCACGGGTGGATCAGTGTCCCAAGATATACAAATTTGGTTTTCAGTTACTATCTCAAAAACTATTAACTGGATGTACACCTAATTACGAAGAGCACACTTTCTGGACCAAGAGCTAACTTTCTGCCAAATTTAGTGTAATTCCGTTCAGTGGTTCAGGCTGTAGTCGAGTTTAAAATTCCTAAGGGACATTGCATGGGGAAAATGCATTTTGGGAACCCTCTTTTTCTCACCTCCCCCGCTTGATGGATCACCCCAAAACTTTCAACTCAGCTGCTGAACTGAGCGTCCTACTAATTTTGAAAATTTTGTGAAGATTCATCAAACGGCACCAAGCTTATTGGCAAAAACATATTTTACTATGAAACCTAGGTCCTAACTATAACTACATACTGGCGGCCACCAGTAGATAATATCTATCTATCTATCTATCTATCTATCTATCTATCTATCTATCTATCTATCTATCTATCTATCTATCTATCTATCTATCTATCTATCTATCTATCTATCTATCTATCTATCTATCTATCTATCTATCTATCTATCTATCTATCTATCGATATATATGGATATCTATATATCTATATAAATATTAATATATAGATATATACATACACATATATATGTATGCATGTATATATATAGACATTCAGTTTTTACAGTTACCTGAGTTTACTATAAATTGCACCCCGCAATGCACTGCTTATGATCTCACACATTACATCACTCATGACATCTCAAATGACATAACTGTTGACATCAGTGATGACATTATCCACATTATTTCCAATGCACCCACTCACACACTTATAGAATCTTTTAAATACCAACTACCACTCTCACACAACCATTCACAAACCATTTGACAGAGCCATACCAGTACTTACACAGCTGTCATGTACTTCCTACAAGTCTATTTGGGATCTGCGCGTTTAGACAATATAAACTAATGGTTTGGTTTTCAGACTGATTCCAGACCCCCCCGGAGGATATGTTCGTCTGTAGACCAGCTAGCTCACAGTGCCACTATGATCCATCTTACCAAGGAGAGAATAGTTTCTGGTAACTATCGAACATGACAACCCTGATCCCTCTGGGATTGTGGGAACAGTACAGTACTTTTCACTCAGTCATTGTGCTCACTCGCTCTCAGAGAGATATACAGAATAAACGGTGGGGACGTTTTCAATAAGCATTTCTTGAACCAGCGTCACTCTTGTATAAAATACGTGTGCTGTAACAACCATTAGACAGAAACAGATGTATACAGTTATCAGCACCAATAGAGTAAATGGAAGGTAGAATTCTACCATAGTGCTAAAACAGTGAATATATGCAGACATATAGATACATGACAGTAATAATGTGTACTCCTACGATGCAAACCAAACTAGATGTCCCTAAGTGTACCTAGCATGTATGTAGGTGTATAGCCAAGAATCTCCATGGGATAAGAGCCAACCCATTGCCTGGTGTGAGAGAACTAAGGACCCTGTCTTGGTCTCAAATTGGACACCCATGAGGAATGTCAGACCACTGCATGCTGGAGTGTCTGCATGCATGGACCTCAGAGTCTTGCATCAACATGTTAGCATGGAAGCTTTTTCTCCTCTCAGTTGCCCAGCATGTGGTGCTTATATACTGGAAAGGGACCCTCAGGAGTTCTCCCTAGATGTGTACTATGGGCATTTTGGCCAAGGATGAAAATAATGCTGACCCTTATTCAGAGTTAAAAATGCAGAAGATGGTAAGCCTGCTGTGATACTGATAATCCTCATGCATAAATAATCAGGCTAGTTTTTGGAGAAAACCACACAACATTTATGCAGCACCTAACTAGGTAAATGGTCAGCGACAGACCTGTTATGTAGAACAATGGTAGGACAAATGTAGGTGAAGGGTCGTGCCACTGCATATGCCTTGGGGTACCTTGGGGTTCAAAACACCCACTCCTCATCCGTCGTGACGACATATCAACAAATGCTAAAAATCTGCCTTTTTAAAAAAGCATTAATAGGATTGCAAAAATATGAATATATAAAAAATATCTAAAAAAAGGATGTGTGTAAAAACTTTTTTTTAAATAGTTCTATAAGTCCTTTAAATAGTCAATATACTTGTTCGACCAACTGAGCACGCTGAAATCAATAGTGCTCAGGAAGAGCAGAATAGGAAAAATAAAACAAAAATTATGTTTTTGAATTCTAATTTAGGTTGTTTTTCTAAAAAGGCTAAATTGTTCCCAGCACACGGACAGCCAAATGTTTATTTGTTCTGTGTGGGAGATTCAGCATCACTGTTGCTTGCCTTTGCAGACAACAGTCCCTGTACACCTCTTGGATCAGGTCAATGAAGAAAAGGTGATCTTCTCTGGTTCCCACAGCCTTTGCTGAGGAAGCACTTGATGCCTGTAAGCCTGGTACAGAGCTGGTGTACATCCCAACAGGAGCTGAAGCATCCTGTGGTGGCTCTAAGAATGCAGACATCAGAATTGGAATAAGCTGAGGACACTGCACTACACAGGCCTTTAATGGGTCCAGTAGTACATCCACGTCCGGAGGGGCAACCGATGGAAGTGTTAGACAGATGTCCAACATGCATTTGTGTCCGCAGAATAAGCAGCAGAGTTCAAGCAAGACGCAGTCAGCCAAGACTGATCTGAATTACAAAAGCCAATGCTCGCTTAGCTCCAAAAGCCGAGGTGTGCCCAAATGGAGCACCATGCGTTCACGGCAACGTCGCTCCAAAGACGCTTTTTTCATCTCCTTGGTATTTGGGATATCCATTGCAGAGCAAACAAATTAAAATGAGGATACCTACTACCAGTAGTAGGACCAGTGGAAGCTCTCCAAAAACACCTTCCAACACGGAGTGTATTAATGATAGAATAACTCCGAAGACCATCTGAAAGGTGCTTAATAACCCAGAACTTACTATCCCACTCATTTCAGACATGTTAATGATATGATGTACCATTTCCCCGAAATGGAGCGGGAAGTTAGTTCAGACTAGAGCCTGTATGAAATGAAATGAAATGAAAATGTGACTTGTAGAGCGCTGCAGCTGCCCTGAGGCGTCCAGGCGCTAGAATCAGAGAAAGCCCTCATAAGGTTACTTTGTTAAGCATTAAACAGGTGAGTTTTTAGCTGTTTGCGGAAGCTGGTCAGGTTAGGGTTGTTTCTCAGCTGCAGAGGGAGGGTATTCCAAAGTTTGGAAACATTGTACGAAAAGGAGCGTCCTCCAGCTCTGGCTCTGCAGATTCTGGGAATCTTGGCTAGAAATGCCGTTGAGGAGCGGAGGGTCTTGTTGGGCCTGTAGGGAGAAATCAGGGAGCGGTTAATGTCAGGGCCCGTTTCCCAGAATGTCTGGTGGGCAATGCAGAGTGCTTTGAATTTTATTCTGTCCTTGACAGGTAACCAGTGTAAGGTGTTTAGGCCGGTTTTTATTGAGGTCCTCCGAGGGATTCCCAGCAGCGCCCTAGCGGCACAATTCTGGGTGCGTTGAAGCTTTTGTACGGTGTAGTCTGGTGCTCCCAAGTAGAGGGCGTTGTTAAAATCCAGACGAGATTGGATGAGGCCCTGTATGATTATTTGTTTGGCCTCGAAATGGAGGAGGGGAAGGATTTTTTTGATCACCCTAAGGAGGCCAAAACAAGTGGCTGATATCTTGGTGGCCTGTGTATTAAGGCTCAGAGATTTGTTGAGCCAAACGCCTAGGCTTTTGATGTTGTCTCTGGGGGGTGGGGCCACTCCCATGCTTGGTGGCCAGATCAGCTCTATGGTGGCAGGGGAGGCCGGGCCCAGGAACATAAGCTCAGTTTTGTCATCATTGAGCTTTAGGCATGAGCTCATCATCCAGCTCTTTACGTCTTCCAGGCAGGCCCCTAGGTCTGGTGGTGACTGGAGGTTGCTCCTCTGTGCAAGGGAAACCACCAGCTGGGTGTCGTCCGCATAGGAGATGATATTGACACCATGCAGACGAACAATCCCAGCCAATGGCCTCATGTATGCATTAAAAAGCGTAGGGCTTAGAGAGGAGCCCTGCGGGACTCCGCATCCTAGAGGACGACTGGATGAGCGGGATGTGCCGTTGAAGACCTGAAAGGTTCTGCCTGATAAAAAAGATTCGAACCATGTCAGGGCATCTCCGGTCACTCCTAAGTCGGCAAGGCGGGTCAGCAGGATTTTGTGGTGTACTGTGTCAAATGCGGCATTTAGATCGAGGAGGATCACTGCCACTGACCCTCCTCGATCCAGGATCCGTCTTGCCTCCTCAGTTACCGCCAGTAGGGCGGTCTCTGTCCCATGTTTGGCTCGAAAACCCGTTTGAGAGGAGTCGAGGAGGTGGTTTTCCTCGAAAAACGTTGTCAAGATGGTATTGACGTGTTTCTCCAAGATTTTTGACGCCCATGGGAGTAGCGAGATCGGGCGATAGTTACTGGGGTTGGCCGGGTCAAGGGAAGGTTTTTTCAGTAAAGCCCGCACCATAGCGTGCTTCCATGTCATGGGAACTGTCCTGCTTACTATGGAGGAGTTCAGTAGATCCAAGAGAATGGGAAAGATAGTGTTGCTGGCCAGGCTCAATGAGCCTGGAGGAGCAGGGTCGCATGGGGAGCCGGTTTTTATTTGTTGTGCCAATTTCTCTAAAGTTTCCAATGCTATCAGGGGAAAGGACTCCAGCCGCTTGGTCGGGTTTAAGGCTGAGTGCGGGCTTTGGACAAGCGAGTCGGTGGGCGGGTTGGAAAAGGAAAGATACATTTTATTAACTTTTTGAAAGAAAAATTCCACCAGATCGTTGCACTTGGACGGTGAGTTGTTATTATCTGTAACAGTTGGCGGAGGTTTGATCAGGGAGTTAACCATACGGTAGATTTCTTTAGGTTCAGATTTCGCCGTAGTTATTTTAAGGTTGTAGTAGGCAGCTTGCGAGGTTTTTATGGCCAGCTTATAGTTCCTGATCATTTCCCTATAGGTGGCTTTTTCTTCGGGATTATATGATGTGCGCCACTTTCTCTCCTGTCTTTTGCAGAGACGTTTGTAGTTTCTGAGATCTTCTGTGTACCAAGGGGCTGTTTTGCTATGTCTCTTGGAGTTTGATGAGTGTTCTGGGAGGACCGAGTCAAGAGAGGTGGTTATCCATTCATTGTGTTTTATATTGTTAGAGGTTGGGTCTTGGGAGAGAGAGGGTCTAGTGGTGCAAAGAACTTGCATCCAATTGTCAATGGGGAGTTTAGACCAATTACGAATTTTTCTAGTAGTAAATGAGGAAGGGGGTGATTTGCTCGTGGTCCAGTTAAAAGCTATCAAGAAATGGTCTGTCCAAGGAAGTCTGGTAATGTTGCCCACTTTAAGCTGGTCAGAGTTACTGAAGATCGGGTCTAGCAGATGCCCCCTTTCATGAGTAGCAGAGGGGACCAATTGCTCAAGTTGAATTGCGGCCAGGCTTGACTGTGTCTCTTGTGCCGAGGGGTCCAGCAGGTTGTCCAAATGGATGTTGAAGTCTCCAAGTAGGGTGAAGTTGGAGGAAGAGACAACCGACTGGGAGATCACCGAGAGTAGGGAGGTGTTGAATTGTCCTATGGGACCGGGAGTGCGGTATATAAGAATACCGGTGAAGCAGGCATTGGGAGTGAACTCGATGGAGGAGGAGAGGTTTTCACAGTCCTCAATGTCTTCTGCTAAATGGCAGCAGGTATAGCTTTCTTTGTAGATAATCGCGAGGCGGCCGCCTCTGCCCAGTGGTCGGTCAGCCCGCGCTATCTGATATCCTGGAATGATGGCTTGTGCCAGGTCTGGCTGAGAGTCTTGATTCAGCCATGTCTCGGTCAGAAAAATTACATCTGGGGAATATTCCTCCAGTAGTAAGGAAATTTCTAGGCAATGTTTTACTAGAGACCTGCAGTTAAGAAGGAGCATGGAGTAGTTCTTTACCTCGACTCTGGGTTTGGTGGTTGTAGTGAGTAGGTCTGATTTACAGTACTTGCAGCGTCGAGGGATCTCCAGGGGGTGTAACGGGGTACCACACTTAGGAGAGATAGCTGATATAGGAAGCTTGGGCTATATACCTGTCTATCGTCTCTGGTGGAGTCAGGGGACATGGCCCTTGGGCCCGGCCGGGCGCAGACGAGCGCAGACGAACTTGCCTTAAGCGCGCCCTCGGCGCGCAATCGGCGCGCCCGCTGTGCTCGTCCGCTGCGCGTCCTACGAGTGGGCATGGTGATGAGGGTGGGAGGGGGAGGGAACAAATAAGGGGGCGAGGCCTGTCAAGTGGGCGTGTCTCCTCTCCGCGACAGCTTGCAATCAGCTGTGCGGGGTGCTGGCTGATCAAGTAGCGAGTGGTGAGTGAGTTTTAAAAATAAACACACAAGTGAACACAATTTACAGTTTTTAAAAATGAACAAGGCGGCTTCCGGCTTTTCGCCTCAGGAGGGGTTAGTCTGAATAAAGCGCCGCTTTCGGTCAGCGCGCGCTTATGTAACAGAAGGGGGCAAGGCCTGTCAAGTGGGCGTGTCTCCGGTCCGCGACAGCTTGCAATCAGCTGTGCGGGGTGCTGGCTGATCAAGTAGCGAGTGGTGAGTGAGTTTTAAAAATAAACACACAAGTGAACACAATTTACAGTTTTTTAAAAATGAACAAGGCGGCTCCCGGCTTTTCGCCTCAGCAGGGGTTAGTCTGAATAAAGCGCCGCTTTCGGTCAGCGCGCGCTTATGTAACAGAAGGGGGCGAGGCCTGTCAAGTGGGCGTGTCTCCTCTCCGCGACAGCTTGCAATCATCTGTGCGGGGTGCTGGCTGATCAAGTAGCGAGTGGTGAGTAAGTTTTAAAAATAAACCCACAAGTGAACACAATTTACAGTTTTTAAAAATGAACAAGGCGGCTCCCGGCTTTTGATATGATGTACCATTTCCCCGAAATGGAGCGGGAAGTTAGTTCAGACTAGAGCCTGTATGAAATGAAATGAAATGAAAATGTGACTTGTAGAGCGCTGCAGCTGCCCTGAGGCGTCCAGGCGCTAGAATCAGAGAAAGCCCTCATAAGGTTACTTTGTTAAGCATTAAACAGGTGAGTTTTTAGCTGTTTGCGGAAGCTGGTCAGGTTAGGGTTGTTTCTCAGCTGCAGAGGGAGGGTATTCCAAAGTTTGGAAACATTGTACGAAAAGGAGCGTCCTCCAGCTCTGGCTCTGCAGATTCTGGGAATCTTGGCTAGAAATGCCGTTGAGGAGCGGAGGGTCTTGTTGGGCCTGTAGGGAGAAATCAGGGAGCGGTTAATGTCAGGGCCCGTTTCCCAGAATGTCTGGTGGGCAATGCAGAGTGCTTTGAATTTTATTCTGTCCTTGACAGGTAACCAGTGTAAGGTGTTTAGGCCGGTTTTTATTGACGTCCTCCGAGGGATTCCCAGCAGCGCCCTAGCGGCACAATTCTGGGTGCGTTGAAGCTTTTGTACGGTGTAGTCTGGTGCTCCCAAGTAGAGGGCGTTGTTAAAATCCAGACGAGATTGGATGTGGCCCTGTATGATTATTTGTTTGGCCTCGAAATGGAGGAGGGGAAGGATTTTTTTGATCACCCTAAGGAGGCCAAAACAAGTGGCTGATATCTTGGTGGCCTGTGTATTAAGGCTCAGAGATTTGTTGAGCCAAACGCCTAGGCTTTTGATGTTGTCTCTGGGGGGTGGGGCCACTCCCATGCTTGGTGGCCAGATCAGCTCTATGGTGGCAGGGGAGGCCGGGCCCAGGAACATAAGCTCAGTTTTGTCATCATTGAGCTTTAGGCATGAGCTCATCATCCAGCTCTTTACGTCTTCCAGGCAGGCCCCTAGGTCTGGTGGTGACTGGAGGTTGCTCTTCTGTGCAAGGGAAACCACCAGCTGGGTGTCGTCCGCATAGGAGATGATATTGACACCATGCAGACGAACAATCCCAGCCAATGGCCTCATGTATGCATTAAAAAGCGTAGGGCTTAGAGAGGAGCCCTGCGGGACTCCGCATCCTAGAGGACGACTGGATGAGCGGGATGTGCCGTTGAAGACCTGAAAGGTTCTGCCTGATAAAAAAGATTCGAACCATGTCAGGGCATCTCCGGTCACTCCTAAGTCGGCAAGGCGGGTCAGCAGGATTTTGTGGTGTACCGTGTCAAATGCGGCACTTAGATCGAGGAGGATCACTGCCACTGACCCTCCTCGATCCAGGATCCGTCTTGCCTCCTCAGTTACCGCCAGTAGGGCGGTCTCTGTCCCATGTTTGGCTCGAAAACCCGTTTGAGAGGAGTCGAGGAGGTGGTTTTCCTCGAAAAACGTTGTCAAGATGGTATTGACGTGTTTCTCCAAGATTTTTGACGCCCATGGGAGTAGCGAGATCGGGCGATAGTTACTGGGGTTGGCCGGGTCAAGGGAAGGTTTTTTCAGTAAAGCCCGCACCATAGCGTGCTTCCATGTCATGGGAACTGTCCTGCTTACTATGGAGGAGTTCAGTAGATCCAAGAGAATGGGAAAGATAATGTTGCTGGCCAGGCTCAATGAGCCTGGAGGAGCAGGGTCGCATGGGGAGCCGGTTTTTATTTGTTGTGCCAATTTCTCTAAAGTTTCCAATGCTATCAGGGGAAAGGACTCCAGCCGCTTGGTCGGGTTTAAGGCTGAGTGCGGGCTTTGGACAAGCGAGTCGGTGGGCGGGTTGGAAAAGGAAAGATACATTTTATTAACTTTTTGAAAGAAAAATTCCACCAGATCGTTGCACTTGGACGGTGAGTTGTTATTATCTGTAACAGGTGGCGGAGGTTTGATCAGGGAGTTAACCATACGGTAGATTTCTTTAGGTTCAGATTTTGCCGTAGTTATTTTAAGGTTGTAGTAGGCAGCTTGCGAGGTTTTTATGGCCAGCTTATAGTTCCTGATCATTTCCCTATAGGTGGCTTTTTCTTCGGGATTATATGATGTGCGCCACTTTCTCTCCTGTCTTTTGCAGAGACGTTTGTAGTTTCTGAGATCTTCTGTGTACCAAGGGGCTGTTTTGCTATGTCTCTTGGAGTTTGATGAGTGTTCTGGGAGGACCGAGTCAAGAGAGGTGGTTATCCATTCATTGTGTTTTATTTTGTTAGAGGTTGGGTCTTGGGAGAGAGAGGGTCTAGTGGTGCAAAGAACTTGCATCCAATTGTCAATGGGGAGTTTAGACCAATTACGAATTTTTCTAGTAGTAAATGAGGAAGGGGGTGATTGGCTCGTGGTCCAGTTAAAAGCTATCAAGAAATGGTCTGTCCAAGGAAGTCTGGTAATGTTGCCCACTTTAAGCTGGTCAGAGTTACTGAAGATCGGGTCTAGCAGATGCCCCCTTTCATGAGTAGCAGAGGGGACCAATTGCTCAAGTTGAATTGCGGCCAGGCTTGACTGTGTCTCTTGTGCCGAGGGGTCCAGCAGGTTGTCCAAATGGATGTTGAAGTCTCCAAGTAGGGTGAAGTTGGAGGAAGAGACAACCGACTGGGAGATCACCGAGAGTAGGGAGGTGTTGAATTGTCCTATGGGACCGGGAGTGCGGTATATAAGAATACCTGTGAAGCAGGCATTGGGAGTGAACTCGATGGAGGAGGAGAGGTTTTCACAGTCCTCAATGTCTTCTGCTAAATGGCGGCAGGTATAGCTTTCTTTGTAGATAATCGCGAGGGGGCCGCCTCTGCCCAGTGGTCGGTCAGCCCGCGCTATCTGATATCCTGGAATGATGGCTTGTGCCAGGTCTGGCTGAGAGTCTTGATTCAGCCATGTCTCGGTCAGAAAAATTACATCTAGGGAATATTCCTCCAGTAGTAAGGAAATTTCTAGGCAATGTTTTACTAGAGACCTGCAGTTAAGAAGGAGCATGGAGTAGTTCTTTACCTCGACTCTGGGTTTGGTGGTTGTAGTGAGTAGGTCTGATTTACAGTACTTGCAGCGTCGAGGGATCTCCAGGGGGTGTAACGGGGTACCACACTTAGGAGAGATAGGTGGCCGTAGCTGATATAGGAAGCTTGGGCTATATACCTGTCTATCGTCTCTGGTGGAGTCAGGGGACATGGCCCTTGGGCCCGGCCGGGCGCGGACGAGCGCAGACGAGCTTGCCTTAAGCGCGCCCTCGGCGCGCAATCGGCGCGCCCGCTGTGCTCGTCCGCTGCGCGTCCTACGAGTGGGCATGGTTATGAGGGTGGGAGGGGGAGGGAACAAATAAGGGGGCGAGGCCTGTCAAGTGGGCGTGTCTCCTCTCCGCGACAGCTTGCAATCAGCTGTGCGGGGTGCTGGCTGATCAAGTAGCGAGTGGTGAGTGAGTTTTAAAAATAAACACACAAGTGAACACAATTTACAGTTTTTAAAAATGAACAAGGCGGCTCCCGGCTTTTCGCCTCAGCAGGGGTTAGTCTGAATAAAGCGCCGCTTTCGGTCAGCGCGCGCTTATGTAACAGAAGGGGGCGAGGCCTGTCAAGTGGGCGTGTCTCCTCTCCGCGACAGCTTGCAATCATCTGTGCGGGGTGCTGGCTGATCAAGTAGCGAGTGGTGAGTGAGTTTTAAAAATAAACCCACAAGTGAACACAATTTACAGTTTTTAAAAATGAACAAGGCGGCTCCCGGCTTTTGCATCCAATTGTCAATGGGGAGTTTAGACCAATTACGAATTTTTCTAGTAGTAAATGAGGAAGGGGGTGATTTGCTCGTGGTCCAGTTAAAAGCTATCAAGAAATGGTCTGTCCAAGGAAGTCTGGTAATGTTGCCCACTTTAAGCTGGTCAGAGTTACTGAAGATCGGGTCTAGCAGATGCCCCCTTTCATGAGTAGCAGAGGGGACCAATTGCTCAAGTTGAATTGTGGCCAGGCTTGACTGTGTCTCTTGTGCCGAGGGGTCCAGCAGGTTGTCCAAATGGATGTTGAAGTCTCCAAGTAGGGTGAAGTTGGAGGAAGAGACAACCGACTGGGAGATCACCGAGAGTAGGGAGGTGTTGAATTGTCCTATGGGACCGGGAGTGCGGTATATAAGAATACCGGTGAAGCAGGCATTGGGAGTGAACTCGATGGAGGAGGAGAGGTTTTCACAGTCCTCAATGTCTTCTGCTAAATGGCGGCAGGTATAGCTTTCTTTGTAGATAATCGCGAGGCCGCCGCCTCTGCCCAGTGGTCGGTCAGCCCGCGCTATCTGATATCCCGGAATGATGGCTTGTGCCAGGTCTGGCTGAGAGTCTTGATTCAGCCATGTCTCGGTCAGAAAAATTACATCTGGGGAATATTCCTCCAGTAGTAAGGACATTTCTAGGCAATGTTGTACTAGAGACCTGCAGTTAAGAAGGAGCATGGAGTAGTTCTTTACCTCGACTCTGGGTTTGGTGGTTGTAGTGAGTAGGTCTGATTTACAGTACTTGCAGCGTCGAGGGATCTCCAGGGGGTGTAACGGGGTACCACACTTAGGAGATATAGGTGGCCGTAGCTGATATAGGAAGATTGGGCTATATACCTGTCTATCGTCTCTGGTGGAGTCAGGGGACATGGCCCTTGGGCCCGGCCGGGTGCGGACGAGCGCAGACGAGCTTGCATTAAGCGCGCCTTCGGCGCGCAATCGGTGCGCCCGCTGTGCTCGTCCGCTGCGCGTCCTACGAGTGGGCATGGTTATGAGGGTGGGAGGGGGAGGGAACAAATAAGGGGGCGAGGCCTGTCAAGTGGGCGTGTCTCCTCTCCGCTACAGCTTGCAATCAGCTGTGCAGGGTGCTGGCTGATCAAGTAGCGAGTGGTGAGTGAGTTTTAAAAATAAACACACAAGTGAACACAATTTACAGTTTTTAAAAATGAACAAGGCGGCTCCCGGCTTTTCGCCTCAGGAGGGGTTAGTCTGAATAAAGCGCCGCTTTCGGTCAGCGCGCGCTTATGTAACAGAAGGGGGCGAGGCCTGTCAAGTGGGCGTGTCTCCTCTCCGCGACAGCTTGCAATCAGCTGTGCGGGGTGCTGGCTGATCAAGTAGCGAGTGGTGAGTGAGTTTTAAAAATAAACACACAAGTGAACACAATTTACAGTTTTTTAAAAATGAACAAGGCGGCTCCCGGATTTTCGCCTCAGGAGGGGTTAGTCTGAATAAAGCGCCGCTTTCGGTCAGTGCGCGCTTATGTAACAGAAGGGGGCGAGGCCTGTCAAGTGGGCGTGTCTCCTCTCCGCGACAGCTTGCAATCAGCTGTGCGGGGTGCTGGCTGATCAAGTAGCGAGTGGTGAGTGAGTTTTAAAAATAAACACACAAGTGAACACAATTTACAGTTTTTAAAAATGAACAAGGCGGCTCCCGGCTTTTCGCCTCAGGAGGGGTTAGTCTGTATCTCAGATGAAGACCTTGCAGCCTGGAGCTCAAAAGTCTCTCCAGTTGAGGTTAAGTCCACCTCCTTCTTTAAAAGTAGGGCTTTCAGTCTGCTCTGAGAATCAAACCGTATAAGGGAAACATTCAACAAAGGCCATAGCGATGCCTCCCTGACTGTGTGGGTCGGTAGAAACAATAATACTTGCACACAACAAGTAACCTTGGAACTTAGTGTGACCAGATATGCGATGTCAGGCAGCATCCCACAACAACCGTGATCATTCAGCATCAAATAACTCCTGTTTGAGAGTAGTTTGAACACCGGATGAATCGGGGAAGCTGGGGATCCTTTCAAGTGACAAGATAGGATTGCAACCAAAGCATTGCAAGCTCTGTGAAGCATAATATCCTGACAAATTAGAGACCCACTTAATGAATTCTCGCAGTCTAAACCACTGAGAAAGACTTCAGTGTTGTGTACTAATCAATACAATAGGCAATATAATCATTTGGTGAAAACATATAAGGAACAAAAAAGTAAAACATCAAAGTAGTGTTATATATGGTACTAAAATGATTGGCAATTTCTCATGTGGTCCTTGTACCAATTGTAATTTCATAATTAAAGAACATAAAGTGGAACTAAATAGAGTGAGACATTGGACAAAGGAATTAGTAAATTTTAGAACTAAGAATGTCATCTACCTTATAATCTGTCCTTGTCAGAAAGGATACACGAACATAGATCAGCCATAAGGACAGAAAATAAGAAATGCCCCCCTGGTAGAACACTGGCTATAAAATAGACACAATGAACAACATATCAAATAATTCATTTTAGAAAGAGTGAATGGGTCTACAAGGATAGGGAATGGAGACAAGAAAAGAAAACAAAGAGAACAGTTTTTATGTCAAAATTCAACACATATAGTCAGGGATTAAACAATAGAGATGAATGGAAAAGATTGATAGGCTGCCATTGATCTTAGAATAAATATGACCTGAAGATGAGTAACCCTGTCTTATATATCTTTTTTGGTTTTTATTTTATTTTATTTTCATTAGATGTAAGAAGGCTAGAGGTAGGATAATCCTAACGATTAATAAATACTATAGAGATTAAAAAGTTATGAGGTCCTATAAATAAGATCGGTTAAGTGCTCAGATGTAAAATATAATAAATAATAACAAAAAGGGATAGTCGACATCAGGATCCTGCTAGACAACGGCGAGACGGCGGCCCTCATCCTCCTGGACCTCTCTGCCATCTTCGACACCTTCTGCCACTGCACACTATGCACCCGCCTCCACGACGCAGGCATCCGAGACAAGGCCCTGGACTGGACCACCTCCTTCCTCTCCGGCAGAACTCAGAGAGTCCGACTCCCCCCGTTCCAGTCCGAAGCCTCCGAGATCATCTGCGGCTTCCCGCAGGGATCCTCCCTCAGCCCAACGCTGTTTAACGTCTACATGGCACCACTCGCATGCATCGCCCGACAGCACGACCTCAACATAATCTCCTACGCCGACGACACGCAGCTGATCCTCTCCCTCACCAAGGACCCCCTCACCACCAAATCCAACTTCCACCAGGAAATGAATTCTGTCGCCGACTGGATAGAGGACAGCCGACTTAAGCTGAACACAGTCAAGACGGAGATCCTCATCCTCGGGCCCAACCCCTCAGCATGGGATGACTCCTGGTGGCCCGCATCACTGGAGACAACCCCGGCTCCTACCAACCACGCACGCAACCTGGGAGTCATCCTCGACTCAAAACTCACCATGACCAAACAAGTCAACGCAGTCTCCTCTACCTGCTTCAACACCCTCCACGTGCTCTGCATGATTTACAGATGGATCCCGACAGACACGAGGAAAACAGTCACCCAGGCCCTAGTCAGCAGCAGACTCGACTATGGAAACGCCTTCTACACCAGAGCCCCGACCAAGCTCATCAACAGACTGCAAAGAATCCAGAACGCCTCTGCACGCCTGATCCTCGATGTCCCGCACCGCGATCACATCACCCCCCACCTGAGGAACCTGCAATGGCTCCCCATCGACAGAAGAATCTCCTTCAAGCTCCTGATCGAAACACACAAGGCACTCTACAAAACCGGCCCATCCTATCTCAACAGTCGACTCTCCTTCTACGTACCCAACAGGAAACTCCGCTCCGCCAACCACGCTCTGGCCACGGTCCCGCGCATCCGTAGAACCACATCCGGAGGCAGGTCCTTCACCCACCGTGCCGCCAAGACCTGGAACACCCTCCCCATCAACCTACGACAAACCGAAGACCTGCTGACCTTCAGGAGATGACTCAAGACCTTGCTTTTCGACCAGTAGCAGCAGCACCCCACCCCCTCCTCCCTCAGCGCCTTGAAACCCTTGTGGGTAAGTAGTGCGCTTTACAAATTAAATGATTGATTGATTGATTGATTGATAGTTGCAACATGGCACAAGATATATGCTGTAAACAAAACTGGCCTCAGGCTAGAACTTCTAAGGGATCTGGTCAGCCTGACTTAATAATGGTGGTCACGTATGTTTGGTGAACTGGAAGGATATTTAAACTCACGATTGAAACATCCGTGTAACAGATGAAACCAAAAGGCTGACATGCTAACGGTCTGAATAGGTAAGCTATTGTGTGTGTTACAAGTCAAATAGGAGCACTTAAAGCCAGCCAAGTGCCTAATGCTTTTTAACTAACAATACTGAGGAGGACGCATTCAAAATATATCATGAGAAATGTTATCGTTGTGAAACTCCATCAAAGAGGCTCACATGATTAGGAGAGGTAGACCCAAGCTCATGCGCAAGGAAGTTTATTGATTAAAATTGGTAGGTAGCTATTGATATTCTGTAGAGGATAAAATACACCTAATAGAAAATGTAAACACGTAATATAGAACCCCTCGTTAATAATAAGGGGCAAAATCTGTGACATAATCTGAGATGTCATAGGCACTTTTAAAAGACAAGTCGCGCATGCATAGATGGAAGCGATTAGTGTAGTAATATGCAAAAAATGCAATGTACGATGCCATTAGGAAGGAGGCATTTTCAGGATGAGAACATAAGGATGTATAATAATACACTTAAACATTACTGAATAAGCAAAAAATATATATTTATCTACTGGATGTGACTAAAAATATGAAACTGGCTTCCAATAGCAAGGTGGAATACAAAGGAATTGAATAAACACCACATGTGCCTTAAATCAATTGGAAAAAAACCAAATTGCATGAGGGTAAGTGTAAACATCAACAAATCATTTATAATTTGTAAAATAGAGCAGATTATCAATAGTGTTTCATATGGGTTCTTCTATAGGTATAACACTTTTAAAACAGATGTACCTGCCTTGGGGGACTTTGCAGAGCTTGTGAAACTGTACTGCTCCTCTATAAGTAAGTTATACAAATGAACATTTAACAACCTTGATGGTACAGCTGGAAGACAATGTAAATAATTGTTGTACACAATCTTGTCATTATCTACAGGAGACTATCACCATGAGGGGTATAAATTAAATAGAATATCCTTGAATATACGTGCACCGTAATACAAATTGAGTGCATGATTTGGAAGTGTTTTCGCTCCAGATTCTCTTGGGTGAGCTCCCCCGTCTATATTAATTAACATAAATATACACATTGGTCAAGGTTTCTCGAAGGTTGCATAACACATTATAACCTGACGAACTCATCACATTTGTGATGAAACTAAATTGATAGATAGACTATATGATTGAGAGTTTGAACGGAACCAACCCAGGATATGTTTAGGAGGTGTGTCTATAATGGTGTCTTTATCTCCTTTTATTTCTAGATCTCTTGTCTGTTTTAAAAACAAAAATAATAATTCTGTTTATATTGAATAAGTACTGAAGAAGGCCGAGATATAATTAACGTTCTGCCAGAACATTGCGTTGACATTTATTTAATGATAATGAAATGGATTCTGTCATAATGGATTTGGAAAGATTTAAAAAAAAAAAGATTGTTTTTAATGTAAATCATTCTTTTGCATACAAGTAGATTTTAATGCAAATATATGTTCTGACAATATGTTTAAATCTAGATATTAGGAATTGGTTGTTTTGATAACTCAATTGATTGTGTTTTTAAATGTATTTTAAAATTTATAATTCTCATGATAGAAATTTTGAATAAAATGAAATACATTTATTGTATAATAGACTATAATCGCTAGATATCAATCATTTGTTTTTCACTTTGGTTGATTGAGTGGACTTGGTTCAGTGTATACTGCTTATTGTATTGATTAGTGCACGGCACACAAGGGAAATTTTGTTGTCTTAAGTTTTAACTACCCAGTCCCTTTTGGCCTAACTGGGGTAACGCTATTCTTTTGGAGAAAGACTTCAGTGTCCCCATTCCTGTATCTAAACCTCTATGCTAATCCCCAAGATTCATGCATGTATTACCTACCCAACGCTTCATACCTGCCTACTTGGTGGTACTCTAGACAATATTGAAATTAGAATGTTGTATGGCCATGGAGTAACCATTCTGTGGAAGGTGACTCAGCCTCGGTGAAAGGTAATTGGTCTTATTTTTGAATATTAAATTTTAAGCAGGAACAGAGATGTACTGTTGATATGTTTCAAGGGCACATGACCAGAGCGCAATGATTGTAGAATCCAGGATGGATCGTAACTGCAATTGCCCATGTTGACAAGTCCTGTTCTATTATATATATTGCAGAAGACACAATGTTGCCCAGTTAATAAATCCTGGATGTTAGTGTGGTCATGCCATTGTCGACCACTGCCAAAGCTTTTTATAGGTTAACCCTGTCAATTGCACACAATCTCTCCACAGCTTCCTGTTGAGAGATTTTCCATACTTCATAGTAAATAGCGTATAAGAAGCGTTTACTACATGGTTTCCTGGGACCCATCAAAAAATCCCTCAGATCCATGTCATCTGAAAGTAATGACAAGTGTTGTTTCATCTGGGACAGTGTTTAGGTTTTTAGACAATCTAGGCATAACTTCCCAACATAGTAGGATGTCACCACCCCGGGAAGTTCTTATTGTACATAGCGTTGGTCCGGCCTATGGATAGTAAACCCTTTGGTTGTACCCTTGAAGCTTGATTCACACCCATTTGTGTCAATAGGCTAAACTAACTATCGCTTCCAATTGGGGTCTGAAGAATTGTATGAACCGTCATGTATAATGCCACCCAGTGTATCCTCACTATGCTGTCTATAGTTTTGCCATCCCTCAAAGTGTGAAAGCGAGGGAGCCCAGTGTGTGTTCAAGTCTTTAATCTTGGCTAGTCCAAGACAGGAAATCTGTTGCACTGTATTATCCAGGAAGATATTTTGCTGTGGTATGAGGCACGCTCTGAATAATGCCTTAGTTCCCTGCCAATCTTTAGTCCCTCAGACTGATTTTGTGTCTATGGTGTCCATGCAGAAGTTGTAACCCTGTGCAGATAGCTGGGAAATAAAGGCAGCAGAGTATATCTGTTTAGTATTAGTGAGTTTATTTTTCTTCGCAGGGGTAGATGCAACCTTATAATAGTATGAGGTCGGGTCTGAAATTTTAAACTCAGAAAAGTAAGCAAACGTGAGTGCAAATGTTTGTGAACTACCTTTCGGGGGTTGTGGGTAATGTGCCCATTGATGGTAAGTAAAAACATTACGTGGGATACTTGTTTTATGCAGGAAATGATGGCCATATTGTTGGTAGCAATACATGGTATCAACATCAGATGTATCAACATACAATTTGTTTTTAGAGAATGCAGCAGGTTGTTCTAAATCAGAAAGCATACTATTCACAGTCCCAATCATCAGAGAATATACTGGAGGTGATGATATCATTCAAAGAAATTCAGTGGGAGCAAATACATCATATGAAACCCTATCCCAAATTATTCCTTTAGGAATCGGAACTGCTGTAATGTTCATCAAGATAGGTCTCTTTGTTCACGGTTAGATGATGTATGTGGTTTTAGGACCAAGATCACATGTTGTAAAACAAAGCATTCTGGGAGATAATGTGCATTCAGGAGCAGGAAAAAGACAGTCACTTTTCCTTTCCAGATGACTAGGAACAGTAGACCAATTGCAATCCAGAGCTTTAGCCAGGGAGAAACAAAGTAAGTATTTTTCATCCAAAGGTAGAGATTATATAATTTTTCTTTGCGGCAAACAGAAACTGACGGTGTCTCATGTTCACTCGGATCCAATGAGAAGGTATCAAAATAGATGAAGTAGCCAGACGCTGTTCAATCTATCTTTGGTAGCTTAGCAGGTTTTGTTGAACTGGCAGAAGACTCGTATTGAGACATATTCACATAAATGTAGGTAGTAGGCAGAATTGAGATCTGTATTTCATTTGTGTTTTGTTGTTGTTTAATTTCGACTGGTACGAGTTCCATTCCATTGTTGGCTACTCCGTTACTTTGTAGCATAGACTCTTCAAATATTGTTAGTCTTCCTGTCTGAACTGCCTATACGGTAGCGAGAAGAGATCAGCGGCTACTGAGGAGCCTACATGGCCTGCTATTCAGTATCGGCCACATAGTTTGGTTTGATCAGATCAATGGAGAAGAAGCTCTTTTCTCTCTTTTGGGCAAGAGGCGGTAGAAGTACTGTTCTTGTTCCTTCGACAGCCAGGACAGGTACAGTCCTAAATTCTTTCTTGTCCACTATCTTTTCCCTGACCAGGTCCCCAATCTTTGGGATGCAGGCAGGTATTGCTGAAACTGCTTTCACTTTCCCAGTGTTGGTGCATTTTACTTAGCCATTGTTTTGCAGTTCCTGGAATTCATTGAGTTCCTGTAAAAAAAACTGAACAATCCTTGATGTCAACTGCTTTTTCATCTGCCACTGTGCTGCCACAATTAAGGTTGGGCACCCACATTTTTGTCCCAAGCAAGACCTCATATGGAGTTTGGCCTCCTAGGGAACTTATTGGCATGTTCTTAAGTGCCCTCTGAACACCCATATAGGTGAATGACCCAAATGCTGCACAAGCCTAATACCCTTGCTGTTATGGATTGCTTTAAGTCCTGTGTTTTCCTCTCCACAATCGAATTTCCCTTGAGATGATACAAAGAAGAGTACCGCAATGCAACACCCAAACTCCCCATGTCTTCTTTGTAAGCCCGAGAGCTAAACTCAGGGCCACGGTCAGAATTTATTTTGCCAATTGCGTATGTCCCTCTGAAGACTTGCAAATCCTTTTAACAGTTTGGCCATCAGCTGAGCGCTGAGGCCAAACTCACGGGAATCTAAAGCATGAATCCACTGTCACCAAGATGTACTTGTAAGCCCCGTCAGATTGTAGCGGGCTGCAGTGGTCCAAATAGACCCTTGCGAGAGGTCTGTCTGATATCAGCAAAGGTGTCTGTGGTGGACGTACTACGGTAGATCCCTTCGTCTGCTGGCAGATGTCGCACTTGAGGACAAAGCTCTTGGTCTGTTTTGTAAGACCAGGCCACCAATAATGTTGTTTCAATAGTGAAACTGTTGCAGTAATACCTGTGTGTGCTGAACTCAGACCCTTGTTTGCAGCAAATATTAAACCTAATCTGCGATCCATGTCTGGTATTAATCTATCCCCCATTTGAGCATGTGGAATATTTTGTGCATCTAACTTGTAGAAGTACTTGAGTGGAAAACATTTTTGGAAGACTGTGCTGTTTTTGTGCTAAGCGATGACAGCTACCTATATATGTCTGTCTATCCTCATGCTGGAAGGAGTGTTTGCTGCAATGGCAGCAGTTCTCACTGTCGCCTTGGTGGCTTCATCAGCCAATGAATTCCCTTCAATGTGCACACCAACACGTTAATGACTCCGAGTATGGATCATGTGAGCCAGCAGCAAGCCTTTTTTCAACTCTGCCACTTGCTCCCGAACTAATTTATGCCTTTTTGTGCAATCTTTTGAATCTTTAAATCCATTCTGACCCCAGTAGTGAAGATATCCATTGTATGACTGAACACAATAAAATTAATTGCACACTATGAGTGTGGGGAATTCTCAATCTGCTTTATTTAGTGCTAGTTTCTGTGCTTTTAGTTCTGCTAGCTGTGCCATGCAAACTCCTATAGACTGTGTCTGCGTATTGCTAGGACAGAACTTATCGTCCCGCAAACGTACCTTTACAATCACACATGCGGCGCTGTACTGCTGTTTACTTCCTCCAGCCGGCTGGGCAGATCCATCAGTGTAAATTATGTATTCATACCAATCTAGAGGCATTATTTCATTCGGAAGAGGATATTCTTATTCGTATTGCAAAAATGTTTGTGTTTTCAATGTAGGATCAAATTTGTAGTCTACATCTGTTGAAGTTGGAGAATTAGCCCATTATATCCATCACAGATGCAGGGCTTTAGCTTTAGGAACACTTGCTTTAGTAACAGCCTCTAAGGTTGGTACTGGAGTTACAACAATTATTTGTTTCCCCTGAGCCAGTGCTCTTTCTCTTACTACAGCAGGCTGTACTGCTGTCAGTATGTTTTCAGTTGCTGCAAAATGCATTTCACCGTTTGTGTACAAATGTGATTTGTATAAATGGGTACAGTTTTGCCTTCATTGAAGGTGAGGTAAGTGTACCCTGATTGACCCGCTGTAACACAGATCACCAAGTTTGTAGTATATACACGTGTATGTAAATGTTTTGAAGTTATCATGTCTGCTTGTAGGGAACAGAGCAGTGTATCCACCATCCCATAGCAAACTGCAATATCCCGGGGTGGGCACTCAAGGACATTGTTTGGAGCCTCCCTGGAAGGTGGCGATCCCCAGGGCTATTTACGGCACCAGGAGGGGCTGTGTAGCCCACCTCCCATTTTTAAAATAGGCCTGGGGAGGTGGTGGTCTCCGGGGAGGTGGGTGGTGCGTGGTCCACCAACTTTTAGTATATTAGCCCTAAGGTGGTGGTGATCCCTGGGGCTGCATTGGGGCATATGGCCCCCGCATTTAAAAAAACTAGCCCCAGGGATGTGGCAGTCCCTGGGGCTTTGTGGGGGACAGGAGCCACCCACAAATTCTAATTAAAAATAGCCCGGGGAGGTGGCAGTCCCTGAGGCTGCAGAGGAACATGTGGACCCCCCAACTTGTCAAAGTATTAGCCCTGGGGAGGTGGCAGTCCCCGAGGCTATGGGGGCCCACCCGAACCCCTGCATCTATACTTTATATTGCCCCCATGACCTGGCCCCCCGGGGGCCAAATGTAAACAAATTTGAATACAAAATGCTGCCACATTCTCTGATTCACTGCAAATCCTGACGAAAAATTTTTAAAAATGCTTTTTTTGGCCCTGGGGGTCCTTGTGTTACATGCTAAACAGGCCTAGGGAGTCAATGTGTTTCTACTCTGCCCCTTTTCTTAAATGTTTTTGCTTGTGACTCGGTTCAACCGAGTCACACGATAGCTGCCAACACTGGTTTGAATGATGGCAGCCAATCAGATTTCAGGCAGAAGATCAGGAGGGTTCGCGGATCCACCACGGCCACAGTTGTATATCTGAAAAATCTCTACATTTCTCAGAAGCTACTGGATGGATTTACACCATTTAACAACAAAGGTGTTCTCTAGACCAAGAGCTCAATTTCTGCCAAATTTGGTATAATTCCGATCAGCTGTTAGGGCTGTAGCTGCATCAACAGATTTGGGTATTGATTATAAATATATATATATATATATTCACTGAAAAAACCATAGGTTTCACACATGTTATAGTTAGCTGGACATTTTACTGATAAAAAACCAATGAAATTCCCCCGTTATAGTTACTGTAGGCAACTATAACTCACGCGACCGCAATCCTCTGCTGATGCTAATACTGTATTTAGACACTTATTTGCCCATGTCTTCTTCCATTAAATTTTAGCTATACATATATTACAAATATTTTTTTTTCATAAAGACACATATGTCATCAGCAGAGGATTACGGTCGCGTGAGTTATAGTTGCCTACAGTAACTATAACGGGGGAATTTCATTTGTTTTTTATCAGTAAAATGTCCAGCTAACTATAACATGTGTGAAACCTATGGTTTTTTCAGTGAATTTGCAAGGTTTTTTAAATGCTAATTCCTAACTATAACGTGTGAAACCTATGGTTTTTTCAGTGAATTTGTACGGTTTTTTAAATGCTAAGTTACTTTACGCCATTTGTGGCGTGCGCGCCCACTTAACGCAGTTCGTTCCGTGCGTGCACGGTGCGCTTCGCGCACCGTGCGCGCACAGTGAGCACGCGGTGCGCTTCGCGCACCGCGTGCCCACGTTACGCTAGATGGGCCATGAACGCACGATGCGCTTCGCGCACCGTGCGCACATGGAGGACATATGATGAGCATCGTTGTGACAGGTAAAATATATGTTTTGTTCGCTTGTAATAAGCCATGCACAAATGGTGCCCTTCGGGCACCATTTGCACACGGGGTGGTGAGAATGTGGATTTTTTTTTTTTTTTTGAAATATTTATTACCGTACGCGTACGGTAAGCGTAATCGGCGAAATTTTCGAAAACATTAAAATTCCCTTTTTTCACTTGGGGGAGCGTTGGGGACTCCCTCGACATGGCTAGGTGCTTGGGAGCTGTCTAAACAGCCCCTTTACATGGTTTTGCACTTTGTTTTTCAACCCCCTGTCAGAGTGCGAGAGAGAAAATGGCGGCCGCCGCTTCCTGGTTTCGAACGATTCGAATGTTTACTAAGATCTAACGGCCAATCAGAATCGCGCGCGCGCACGTCACCGTACGCGTACGGTAAGCGCACCGTAAGCGCACCGTAAGCTGGCTCAGATATATATATTGATTTAAAGGCTATTTTCTCAGAATCTACTGAACATATTTACACCAAACCTACAAAAGGCACTTCCTTGACCTGAGGACTACCTCTCTGCCAAATTTCATTAAATTCTGTTCAGCCGTTCGGGCTGTAGCTCTGTCTAAAGGTCCTATGGAAAAATGCATGGGAAAAACGCGTTTTGGGACCCCCCTTTTATCTCAGCCCCCGCTTGACGAATCCCCCCGAGACTTTCTGGGTAGGAGCGGAGCGTAGCGCCCCACCTATTTTGAAAAATTCGCGAGGATTCGTCGACCGGCGCCAAAGTTATTCAAAATAGAATGTTGCGGATTTCCTATGGAAACAGGGTCCTAACTATAACTATCTACTGGCGACCGCCAGTAGATAATATATATATTCACTGAAAAAACCATAGGTTTCAGGGGCGTTATAGTTAGCTGGACTTTTCACTCGTACAAAACCATAGAAATTCCCCCGTTATAGTTAGTTCAGCTAACTATAACTTGCGCGCCCGCAATGCACTGCTGATGACGTCACATATTACATCACTCATGACATGGTCAGTGACATCACTCATGACATCACTGATGACATCTCAAATATCACTGATGACATCATCCAGTAAATGTGTGTTTTTCTGAAAATTACATATGTTTGATATATGTATATCTCAAGGTCGATGGAAGAATAAATGGGTATATAAGTGTCTAAATGGATGATTTGTTTTTGAAAAATTTATTGTATAACTGACTGATTAAGTGTATCTTAGTGAATACATGGCTTAGTGAGAAATGTTTAAATATGTAAATATCTGTATCAGTCTCTCACTTTGTGTATAAGTGGCTGCATGGGTTGGGAAGTAGCTACATGAGTGTCTATATAGGTTATTAGTTGGTTTTTTGAGTATCAGTATAAGTGTCTGATGTCTGTATGGTTCGGTGGGGGGTATTACGTAGTGCATAGGTGCATGAATGAGTGACTCACTGTTTGTATGTGTTGAAGACAGCATGTGTGCAGGACTGTATGGGTGGATGAGTGTGTGCATGGGTGTGTTGGTGAGTGAATGACTGTCTCAATAGTGTCTCTATGAGTAACTAAATATTTTTTAAACTAGTATATGTGACTATTGGTGTATATAAGTGAGTATATGTGAGAGTGAGAGATTGAAAGAGTTCCTGTCTGAATAAGTATGTGTTTCTATAAGTGATTGTTAAAAAGACTAAGTATGTGTAAGTTTCTGTAGAAGTAAGTGTGGTGGTGTGTGTATAACTGTATATGCAGGTAAACGGATGTTTGATTCTTTATTAGCATGAAGTGACTATGTGTGTGAGTAACTTTATGGATGAGTGGCATTGTGTAACAGGATGTATAGGTGTATGAGTACATATGATGAGTGAGTACATGTATGAGTGACTGTATAGGACTGTTGGTGAATGAGTGGATGTGGATGTGGATCTTACAATTACTGAATAGGTTGTTGTAACTGGTATTGGTATGTCCATTGTTTTGAAAATTTTAATTTCTATTTTTGAATGTGTGTATCAAAGGTTATATTGGGGGAGAGGAGGTCTGCCACTCTATCACAAGGATGATGTCATCAGTGATGTCATGAGTGATGTCACTGACCATGTCATGAGTGATGTAATATGTGACGTCATCAGCAGTGCATTGCGGGCGCGCGAGTTATAGTTAGCTGAACTAACTATAACGGGGGAATTTCTATGGTTTTGTACGAGTGAAAAGTCCAGCTAACTATAACGCCCCTGAAACCTATGTTTTTTTCAGTGAATTTCTAAGGTTTTTTAAATGCTAATTCCTAGCTATAACGTGCCTGAAACCTATGTTTTTTTCAGTGAATTTCAAAGGTTTTTTAAATGCTAATTTCTAGCTATGCCTACAGAGATAGGACATGTGAAGAAAGAAGGAAAAACGCACAGAAAGAAAAAACAAGAAATGCAGAAAGAAGCAACAGAAGTCTTCAAAGACGAAGAAAAGTGCAGGAAGAAGTATAACGTGCAGAAAGAACAAACAGGAGAGCACAAACAAGCCCTGTTGCAAAATCATCCTGTACCCTCAACTTTTTCAGACGGATACTTTTGGTAACTGAGTCTGACTAACCAGTCCTAGAGCCAGTGCTATGTTAAAAGACACTCAGAATACAGTGAAAACACCTACATACACTAGGGCACACTATGTGTTGCAGTCCCCCTGTGATTAGCATGACCTCCTCTGTAAGCCCCTAGTATATAATAGGGCAGGGGATTAAAACTACCTCTTAAAACGCGCCACAGGGCGTGTTTGCACACGTCACCTCAGGCCCCGTCCCCTCCCTTCCACACTGTGTAAACACGCCCTGTAGCCGTTTTAAGTTGGGAGATTAAGTCCTCTTGAATCCTGAGGGTCACTAGGGTCCAACTAGACCACTAGGTACCTCGAGTAAGCGTCACAGAGCTGCGTTGCAGAGAGGTGTAAAAAGTGGCACGGCCTGCACCACCTCTCTGCAACGCAGAGCAGTGGTGCTTACTGGAAGCACCTGGTGGGCTAGTTGGACCCCAGGGTCCCTCAGGATTGAAAGGGAATTATTTCCCCAACTTAAAAACGTGCCACAGGGCCTGTGAGCGTTCTGAGTTGAGAGATTAAGTCCCCTTGAATCCTAAGGGTCCCTAGGGTCAAACTAGCCCACTAGGTACCTCCAGTAAGCGCCACAGAGCTGCATTGCATGGAGGTGTAAAAAGGGCGTGGCCTGAGAACACCTATCTGCAACGCAGCTCCCTGGCGCATACTGGAGATACCTGTTGGGCTAGTTGGCCCTCAGGGACCCTCAGTATTGAAGGGGAATTAATTCCTCAACTTACAACTGGCCAGGGGGCGCGTTTGCAGAGTGCTGCAAGGAGGGCGCGTGGCCTCCGGCGCGATGCCGGTCTTTTATATATTTATTTTTAAGAAGGAGGGCTGTGTGGCCTCCTTTCTTTTTCTAATTTATTAGCCCTGGGGACCCCATCCCCCAGGGCCTGCACCCTAATTTTTTTTGTTGAAAAAAATTAATTTGGCCCTCCCAAGGCCTTAATCGGCCCCGGGGACCCCAACCCCCAGGTAATGGCCTTTTTTTATTTTTTTTATTCTTTAGGAGGGGTCTGTGTTGCCCCCCTCCTCAGGCCACTTATGGCCCCGGGGTCCCCATCCCCCGGGGCCGGCCTTTGTTTTTTTTTTTTTTTTTTTTTTAAATATATTTATAGAAACACCTAGGACATGCTGGACAAACCGTATGTACCTATCACCATGACGATTTGCGTGATATTCATTAAAAGGCGACTATGCATACAATGAATCCTCGTAGAATGTATTCACACCGCTAGTGAAGCTCTGACATGTCTGACACCCTACTGTGCCTAATCCCGGCGCCCCCGCTGGTGGGTACTCTCCAAGTAGATACCCTTGTCGTTTATTTATACAAACATGGGTAGCTATTGACGGGCACATTTAATACACTTGCACACTAAGCCATTCAAAGGGGATTCGACAAAAATTCGACCAAACTATGCAAGAAACGCCCTCACGGTTAATAAAACACACATCCACCGCCGGATGTGTAATACTTTTTATTTTACTCTCTGGAAAGGAGACAAACCTCACTTGAGAGTCACAGCGTGCTCCTGGCTGAGCCCAATGCTGTGTTACACCCACCAGTGCCCGCCGAGTGCCACACACCTCTGTGTTGTATTCCACCAGCTAGTGCGTATGCTATGACACTCTCTAGCCCATGTGCACTGTAACACCACCCCGTGAATATGTCATGCCACACTTGCCTTCGCACGGGTTATATTGCCCCATCTAACGTGCCTTCCTCGATGCCTATGTTATAAAGCACAGCGCTATGCCATACATATTACAATCTGGGATCCATATCTTTGTCACAGTGCATATGCAATGTTACACTATCCAGCACATATTTTATATTACAACTTTAGAGACTACTTAGGTTACACAACACTGCCCTGTGCATATTACACTCCAAGGCGCATATCACATAGCAAGCGCTAGTGCCTGTGTTATCTCGCGCTCTCCAATGAATCTGTCATTGCGCACAATGTATTGCATATTATATTTCACACCCCGGTTCATCTTATATCACACTTTTTGGTGCATAGTTTATACCATATACTATATCTAGTTTTCATTTTCAATTGTGCTCTCAGGACTATGTTCTATATAACACTGCGTCCACCTACCCTTTTCACGGGCATTACATTTTGCGATGGGGGGTGGAGGGTCAGGGGATGTTTCTGCCAAGTGAGCCCGGAGTCACAGTCCCAAACGTCCTCTTCTTCCTGAATAAAAGTGAGATTATGCTGCATACTTGTTCATATTTTAACTAGTTCGCACAGACACACATTTTAAAAACAATAAAGTTCCTAATACCCACCTTCTATGAACAGTTAGCTTGCTGCCCCATCCACCTCCTCCCTATCCTCTGTTGTCTGAATCCATGGACTAGCCTCCTCCCTCCTGCCATGCATGGTCTGATGTGCTGCCACTGCCCTGCATTTAGCATGATGTACCAGTCCACTCATCCTGCCCTCCATTGCCCAATTCTATGGCCCATCATTGACCTCCCGCTTAGCCTCTGTGCTTTGCTTGCTGCCCCTATTCTCCTTCCCCCTGCCCTCCGATGTCTTTGTGCATGCCCCTGCTCCATCCTTTTTGACCACCATGTTCCATGGACCTGCCACTCCTTTCTACTCTGAGTGTTCTGTTGAGCTGCCACTCCCCTACCACCTGCCTAGCATTGTCAGATGACTGTAACCTGTCCCTACCACCTCCACCCTGCCTGTCCACATGCCATGCCCCTATCACCTTCCTCCTGTTCTCCATGGTCCATTTTACTGCCACACCCTTCTGCCCTCCCTGGTCTGTTGTGCTGCAACTGCTCCTCCTGCCTGCCCCGCGCGGTCTGTTGTGAGGCCCCTTGCCCTGAACTCTCTTGTCTGCGCCCAGGTCCTGACCCTCCCTTCTATCCTCCATGGTCCTTTGTGCATGCCCCTGCACCCTCCTTCTTGCCCATCATAGCCATTGTGCTGCCACTAACCCTCCCGCTTGCCATGCATGGTCTTCTGTGCTGGCATGGCCCCTCCCACCTTCCCTGTGTTGTCAGCTAGCTGCTCCTGACCCCCTCCCACCTTACCTCCATGGTCTGTGTGTATGCCATCATAGTCTCACTGTTGCTCTCCATGGTGTGTCTTGTTTCTAGTGCCCATCCTGCCTGACCTCCATGGTCATCTTGCTGCTGCTGCCCTGCCTCCTTGCCGCCAGCCCTCTGTTTCCATATGCAGACCCCTATTCCCTCCCTCCTGGCTTGTCGGTTCCATTGTAATGCCCCTGATCCGTCCCTCCTGCCCTTTATGGTCTGTTATGCTGCAGATTTCTCTCCTGTCTGTCCATTATGGTCAGCTAGCTACCATTGCCTCTTTCCCCTCTGTTGTCTGTTGTCCATGTGCATGGTCCTGTCCCCTCCCTATTGCTTTCTTTGGATTGTTGTGCTGCACTCCCGTCCCGCATGCCCTGTGTGGTGTATTGTGCTGCTGCAAACCCTGATGCCTGCCCTGTAGGGTCAGTTTGGTGCACCTCTCAATGTCCCTCCTGTCCTCTGTTATCCGAGTCCATGTCCCTACCCCAATTCCTCCTGCCAACCATGATCCAATGTACCATACTTGCGAACATTTTGAACTTGGTAAGAGGGAGATTTTGAAATAAAACTGGGGTATTGATTTTCCCCTTTGAGTTACATTGAAAAAGAGAAGATTGTAGACAGGAAACAGATCAGGAAAAGCCCATTTGAGCTTAAAAACATTGGACGTTTCCAGGCTGAAACGGGTCTGTTGGCATGTATGGTTGTATGACCACTGCCTCTTCCTTCTTCCCACAATGGTCTATTATATTGCCACAGCCTCTCTTGCCAGTCCTGTATTTTTGGTTTGTTGCCCCTGCCCCCCTTTCCACTGCCCTCCATAGTCTGTTGTGCTGCCACTGCCCTTCCTGCCTGCCTAGTGTGGTCAAATTTTTGCCTCTGCACTCTCCTACCTGCCTTCAATTTTCAGAGTCCGTGCCCCTGGCCTCTGCCTCTCAACAGTATCCCAATGAACAACTAGATTGCTAACATTCTATATTTATTACAAAAGTGTGGAATACCTGACGTCATCTTGATGTAATCAAAACTGTAATGCCTAGAGCATTTCATTTAGAAATTACATATATGAGAGGGTCTTATTTGCATCAAAATTATGGTTAGTGCTCTAAAAAACTAAAATGGGGACATATTTTCTGAGTTTTCAAATAGCGACAAAGAACTTTTAAATTATTTGTAATCTTAGTTTTTTTATCCAGTTGACCACTTGATTAAACGTTGCATCCAAGGGGAGAGGGTGTGGTGTTACTTCCAGAGCTGCAGACTTTGCAACTGGGGAACCAGGTTGGAGTTTCTGCTTCAGCTCAACATTCTGTGATTCTGGTCAAATCACTTAATCTCCCCATGTCTACAACCAAAATGAATTTGACCTTGTGTGATGTAACCAATGTTCATGTAAAGCACTCCAATACCTGACAAGTCTGCACTATATAAAACTGCAAATACACAATAAATAAGTGTTTTGCACACTTCTGTCATTGGGCTACATTTGGGCTACATCTGGGTGATATTTGGGCTGCATTTGGGCTCTTTTGTCTCTGGTGGCCATTTTAGGAGATTTATTTGTTATGAAGTTTCCTAATTTCCTCATTTACTGCAGTCTCCTCAGTAGGAAATGCTTTCAGTTTTTTACTTTGATTCCATCAAGAAAGTATTCAGATATGTCACACATTTGCCATAAATTATGAATGTTAGCACTCTAGTTGCTCATTAGATCACTGTAGTAAAGCTACTGCTCACCACGGAAGTCTGCTGCTAGTATTAGAAGTGTATGTTGCAGTCTGCATATCAGAATTTTTTAATGAAATAGAAGAGGATTTGAGAAGTCACTCAAAATGTGCCCTAATTTTTCTTTCTTCAGCACTAATCATAATTTATATGGCAAAATGAACCCCCTCATTGTGTTCCTTTTTAAATGAAATGTTTTAAGTGTTACCAGTTTATTCCAATTAAGATGGCTTCAGGTGTGCCATACTTTTGTCTAAAGTAAGACAGTAAGCACTCTAGTTGTTCTTAAGAACACTCTGGGACATTCTGTCATTGGGCTATACTTTGGCTACATCTGGGTGATATTTGGGCTACATTTGGGCTCTTTTGTCTCTGGTGGCCATCTTGGGAGATTTACTTGTTGTGAAGTTTCCTAATTTCCTCATTTACTGCAGTCTCCTCTGTAGGAAATACTTTCAGTTGTTTACTTTGATTCCATCAAGAAGGCATTCAGATGTGTCACACATTTTCCATAAATTCTGAATGTTAGCACTCTAGTTGCTCATTAGATCACTGTAGTAAAGCTACTGCTCACCAGGCAAGTCTGCTGCTGGTATTCAAAGTGCATGTTTCAGTCTGCATGTCAGAATGTTTTTATGAAATAAAAGAGGATTTCAGAAGTCAAAATGTGCCCTAGTTTTTCTTTCTGCAGCACTAATCATAATTTATATGGCAAAATGAACCCCCTCATTTTGTTCCTTTGTAAATTAAATGTTTTAAGTGTAACCACTTTATTCCAATCAAGATGGCTTCAGGTGTGCCATACTTTTGTCATAAGTAAGACTGTTAGCGCTCTAGTTGTTCTTTAGAGCACTCTGCGAAGCAACAGTAGAACACAAAGGAATCAACTGACAGTCTCTGCCCTTGTTGGATGTACATGTTTTACTGAGAATGTCAGACTTCATTCTTACATGACTGAGAAAGATAATGTGAATTTACAGAAAATATGCTCTCAGTTTAGCTTATAGATCACCTTCCAAACCTCTGTGGGAAAAGTATGAGAAAATAGTTTTCTCTCAAACATGGTTCGTGATATCACAGCAGAAGGCTTTTTCACATGGTAAAATCACCTTAGAACACGCCACAATTCCTAAAATGAGTATGGTACCATCAACAAATGATTTATAATGTAACTAAAGTCTTAAAACCTTCTATTAACTGCAATGCTTTTTAATGAGGTGCTATCATGTATATTGGTCCCAAGATGGCTGCCAACACTTCTTGGATGAAGTACTGACAGCCAATCAGATCTCACGATGAGATGTGTGGTTAGGCTCCGCCCAGATATGTATGTGATTTTACTTTTGATTTTCTCAGGAACTGCTGAACAGATTGACACCATATATGCAAAAGGCACATGCCTGACCTGAGGACTACCTCTTTGCCAAATTTCAAGTATCTGTTCAGCCGTTCGGGCTATACCTTGGACTAAAAGTCCCTATGGAAAATTGCATAGGGAAAACGCGTTTTGGGACCCCCCTTTTTTCTCAGCCCCCACTTGACGAATCCCCCCGAGACTTTCAGGGTAGGAGCGGAGCGGAGCAGAGCGCCCCACCTATTTTGAAAATTTTGTGAGGAATCGTCAACCGGCGCCAAAGTTATTCCAAATAGAATGTTGCGGATTTCCTATGGAAACACGGTCCTAACTATAACTATCTGCTGGCGACCGCCAGTAGATTATATATATATATATATTCATTGAAAAAACCATAGGTTTCACACATGTTATAGTTAGCTGGAAATTTTACTGATAAAAAACCAATGAAATTCCCCTGTTATAGTTAGTGCAGGCAACTATAACTCACGCGACCGCAATCCTCTGCTGATGACATATGTGTCTTTATGAAAAAAAAATATTTGTAATATATGTATAGCTAAAATTTAATGGAAGAAGACATGGGCAAATAAGTGTCTAAATACAGTATTAGCATCAGCAGAAGATTGCGGTCGCGTGAGTTGTAGTTGCCTGCACTAACTATAACGGGGGAATTTCATTGGTTTTTTATCAGTAAAATTTCCAGCTAACTATAACATGTGTGAAACCTATGGTTTTTTCACTGAATTTGCAAGGTTTTTTAAATGCTAATTCCTAACTATAACGTGTGTGAAACCTATGGTTTTTTCAGTGAATTTGTACGGTTTTTTAAATGCTAAGTTACTTTACGCCATTCGTGGCGTGCGCGCCCACTTAACGCAGTTCGTTTCGTGCGCGCACGGTGCGCTTCGCGCACCGTGCGCGCACAGTGAGCACGCGCACCCACTTTACACAGTTAGTGCCGTGCACGCACGGTGAGCACGCAGTGCGCTACGCGCACCGCGTGCCCACATTACGCTAGATGGGCACCCACGTTACGCTAGATGTGCACCCACTTTACGCAGTTAGTGCCGTGCACGCACGGTGGGCACGCGGTGCACTATGCGCACCGCGTGCCCACGTTACGCTAGATGGGCCATGTACGCACGATGCGCTTCGCGCACCGTGCGCACATGGAGGACATATGATGCGCTTCGTTGTAAAAGGCAATATTTTAATTTTTCACATGTGTAATTTGCCATGCACAAATGGTACACTTCGGGCACCATTTGCACATGGGGTGGGGAGAGTATGGATATATTTTTTTTTTGTATTAATTTTTACCGTACGCGTACGGTAAGCGTAATCGGCGAAATTATTGAAAAAATTAAAATTCCGTTTTTGGCCTTGGAGGATCTTTGAGGACTCCCTCAACATGGCTAGGTGCTTAGGAGCTGTCTAAACAGCCCCTTTACATGTTTTTGGCCTTTGTTTTTTAACCCCCTCTCAGACTGCGAGAGAGAAAATGGCGGCCGCCGCTTCCTGGTTTCGACCGATTCGAATGTTTACTAAGATCTAACAGCCAATCAGAATCGCGCTCGCGCACGGCGGCGTGCGCGTACGGTAAGCGCACCGGAAGCGCACCGTAAGCTGGCTCAGATATATATATTGATTTAAAGGCTATTTTCTCAGAATCTACTGAACAGATTTACACCAAACCTACAAAAGGCACTTCCTTGACCTGTAGACTACTTCTCTGCCAAATTTCAAGGAACTCTGTTCAGCCGTTCGGGCTGTAGCTGTGTCTAAAGGTCCTATGGAAAAATGCATGGGAAAAACGCGTTTTGGGACCCCCCTTTTATCTCAGCCCCCGCTTAACGAATCCCCCCGAGACTTTCAGGGTAGGAGCGGAGCGTAGCGCCCCATTAGTTTTGAAAATTTCGCGAGGATTCGTCGACCGGCGCCAAAGTTATTCCAAATAGAATGTTGCGGTTTTCCTATGGAAACAGGGTCCTAACTATAACTACCTACTGGCGACCGCCAGTAGGTAATATACATATATATATATATATATATATATATATATATATTGTCCAAAACTTCTCCAAGTTCAAGAAAAGCAATCGACGCCGTGTCTGTGCTGAAAAATATTTATTGCCAGCCGAAAAAGCTAGACGCGTTTCGCCTGTCCTGCAGGCTTGTTCACTAGCTAGTGAACAAGCCTGCAGGACAGGCGAAACGCGTCTAGCTTTTTCGGCTGGCAATAAATATTTTTCAGCACAGACACGGCGTCGATTGCTTTTCTTGAACTTGGAGAAGTTTTGGACAATATTTGTGACCGCGTTTGGGAGGTCTCTTCATCGACGCGCCCTTCGTTCTGGAGGCAACGGGTGTTCCCATTCACTTGTGGATTATATATATATATATATATATATATATATATATATATATATGTATATATGAAAGAACTCTCCAAATGTGCAGTGTCGCACAACAACAGGAGCAGACAACTTCAATCGCCAAATGCTGAAATAACCTTCTTTATTTAATCAACGATATGTGCACAGTTCATGACGCGTTTCGAGCCTCTCAGCCCTTGCTCACATGACCGCGTTACGTGTATAGCAGTGAATTTAAAGGAACACCACCACCAGCGCCTGATTGCAATTGTTACGGCAATTACATCAAAACAGAAAAAATACTTACAAACACTGTTTCAACATTATGGATACAATGTCTTTTTGTTTGTTTTTTTTGTGTGTATTGTGAGACAATATAGTCATCATACATAGCATAGTGCTAATTGGAGTTTCACAATTTGTTCATGAAGATGGAAATACACAGGTCTAAGTACAAGAACAGTATTGTCGTTATTCTGTTTGACGTTTTACGAATATACAAGTCGCCCAATAGTGAGCAATACATTCTAAAAATCATTTTTAATACCAATTACAGAAACAATCTAATTGTATAGATTTTCTTCGTGTGGACTTGTATGCGTAAAAACCGTATAACATGATTTCGATGCCGTGCATTTGCATTGCTGAGTGCCTAAGTGCAGTTAAAAGTTTACTTTTCAATTATGGTTCTTTATTGAAAAACACACAATGCCTGCTGGCAGCCCATTGGAATACCTTATCCCAACCACAATTTGATGGACTTGTTTTCTGAATGTCCTGAATACTGGGAAAGTACACCTAAGGCTGATACAGGCATGAGGGATCCCCCTTAAAAGACGACATATCAATTTATTGAAGATATTGTAGACGGTGTTGTGAGTGTGAAGCTATGAACATTGTTGTCAGGGAAACCTACGGCATATTGATAATGAAACAATAACTACTCGGAATCTAACATAGATTGAAGATCCGCAACAGGGCACCAGAGTAACTATATAGCTGAGCGTAAAACTATCAGGCAATTGCAATACCCCATATTTCTTATTGTGGTCAAGGACTCATTCAAGAAAATTGTGCATATCTTCACCAGTGTTCAGACCTTGGGGATATTTTGTATCTAGGTTTATGATGTAACGTGATTCCATCTGTCGTAATTGTTTTTCATGGTTACCTCCTCTCTTATTATTTGTAACGGAATCAAGAACACAGTATTGCAAACATTTCAGATTGTTAGCATGTTCTATTTTGAAATGTCTGGCCACCGGATATGAGGGATCGGAGTTAACTATGGCCCGTAAATGCTGTAGAATACGCATATGCACAGGTAGCTTAGTGCTACCAATGTATCTCAGTCCACATGTGCATTGCAACATGTAGACTGCGTATTCTGTTCGGCAGGTAAAATGCCCTTTTATTGGATAACTTTTTGCAGAAAACGCTGTAGTATAACTGGTGGTGTTATGCCCATATTTGCAAGCGCGGCATGAACTGCACTTGTAAAATCCCTTTTTTGGTGATAACCAGCTGTTTTTGGATGTTAATTCAGGGCTCGTTCTCACTAGATCATTATACATAGAGTGAGCTTTGCGAAAAGTAATAGTGGGCCTAATAGGAAGTACCTGCTTTAATGTTGCATCAGTTAAGATAATTGGCCATTGTTTACTTATGATTGACTTTATTTTGTTGGCCTGCTTGCTGTATGTGGTATTTAGCCTGCATGTTGTTTTATCAGATTCAGAGTCATCCACCAAAGTTTTAGATGCATTGAATGCATGAGCAGTGTTGCTTAGGAGGGATGCTCTGTCTCTGCTATTGGCCTTATCTTTTGCTGATTTTAGTTTCCCTGGATTGTATCCTCTTTTGAGAAACCTAGAAGTAGCCTCATCCTGATGGTGAATCAAATCACAGGGGTTGCTACATGCACAGCGTATACGTCGGTATTCGCCGTAAGGAAGACTGGTAATGGTGTGTGCAGGGTGGAAACTATTGGCATGTAGTATGCTATTACCGGCTGAGGGCTTGCGATAGAGACATGTTTCAATGCCGTTGTTGTTAATATACACTTTTACGTCTAAAAAATTGCAGACAGAGTCATCAATATTAGCCGTGAATTGCAGATTTCTTGAATTAACATTGATTCTGCTAACAAAGTCCTCAGCCTCCTTATGGGTATCATGCCAGATGACAAAAATGTCGTCAATACAACGCCACCATCGTATCACATGTCTATCCCAAATTTCCCTGTGTTCTTTGCATAGGACATGCTCCTCCCACCAGCCTACGTGAAGACACGCGTAACTGGGGGAGAAGCATGCTCCCATTGCTGCTCCTTGTAGTTGTTGGAATAGTATACCATCAAATGTAGGCCTGGGCGGTAAATTCCGTTCCGTTCGCGGAATTTGCGAAATTTGGGTAATTTCGCGTTCCGCGGAGAACGCGAAATTGGCCAAAAATCTGCGTTCCGCGACTTCGCGAAATTTTTTGCTTGTTCGCGTTCTCAATATGCGTGTTCACGAGATATTTCACCCCGAGCACGCAAACAGCGATCGCGAACAGGAAAAAAGTATCGCGAACAAGCAATTCCGCGTGTTCGCGGAATTTCTGCGTGTTCGCGGAGATTTTTACCGTTTCGCGGAGATTTGCGTAACGCGATTACGCAAATTCCGCCCACCCCTAATCAAATGTGAATATGTTATTGAACAGACACCAATGTATCATAGATATTAACATCTTGTTATGTGAATACCATTCCACAGCTCTCTTATTAAGATAGTACTCAATGGCTTGAATGCCATCTGTGTGTCTGATATTAGTGTACAAAGCAGTGATGTCTAAAGTTATAAAACAATATTCAGATGACCATTCTTGATTGCTGAGTTTGTTCAAAAAATCTTTACTATCACGTAAATAGGTAGGTAATTTGGTTACAAAGTCTTGTATATATATATATATATATATATATATATATATATATATATATATATATATATATATATATATATTACCTACTGGCGGTCGCCAGTAGGTAGTTATAGTTAGGACCCTGTTTCCATAGGAGAATCGCAACATTCTATTTGGAATAACTTTGGCGCCGGTCGACGAATCCTCGCGAAATTTTCAAAACTAATGGGGCGCTCCGCTCCGCTCCTACCCTGAAAGTCTCGGGGGGATTTGTCAAGCGGGGGCTGAGATAAAAGGGGGGTCCCAAAACGCGTTTTCCCCATGCATTTTTCCATAGGACCTTTAGTCCAAGCTACAGCCCGAACGGCTGAACAGAATTACTTGAAATTTGGCAGAGAGGTAGTCCTCAGGTCAAGGAAGTGCCTTTTGTAGGTTTGGTGTAAATCTGTTCAGTAGATTCTGAGAAAATAGCCTTTAAATCAATATATATATCTGAGCCAGCTTACGGTGCGCTTACGGTGCGCTTACCGTACGCGTACTGTGACGTGCGCGAGCGCGATTCTGATTGGCTGTTAGATCTAAGTAAACATTCGAATCGGTCGAAACCAGGAAGCGGCGGCCGCCATTTTCTCTCTCGCAGTCTGAGAGTGGCTTAAAAAACAAAGGCCAAAAACATGTAAAGGGGCTGTTTAGACAGCTCCTAAGCACCCAGCCATGTTGACGGAGTCCTCAAAGACCCCACAAGGGCAAAAAGGGAATTTTAATTTTTTCGATAATTTCGCCGATTACGCTTACCGTACGCGTACGGTAAAAATTAATAAAAAAAAAATAATTATCCATACTCTCCCCACCCCGTGTGCAAATGGTGCCCGAAGCGCACCATTAGTGCATGGCATAGTCTTTATGTGAAAAATTAAAATATTACCTTTCACAACGAAGCGCAAAAATTATCCATACTCTCCCCACCCCGTGTGCAAAAGTTGCCCGAAGGGCACCATTTGTGCATGGCATATTACAGATGTGAAAAATTAAAATATTACCTTTCACAACGAAGCGCATCATATGTCCTCCATGTGCGCACGGTGCGCGAAGCGCATCGTGCGTACATGGCCCATCTAGCGTAACGTGGGCACGCGGTGCGCGTAGCGCACCGCGTGCCCACCGTGCGTGCACGGCACTAACTGCGTAAAGTGGGCGCGCGGTGCGCTAAGCGCACCGCGCGGGCACGGAACGAACTGCGTTAAGTGGGCGCGCACGCCACGAATGGCGTAAAGTAACTTAGCATTTAAAAAACCGTACAAATTCACTGAAAAAACCATAGGTTTCACACATGTTATTGTTAGGAATTAGCATTTAAAAAACCTTGCAAATTCAGTGAAAAAACCATAGGTTTCGCACATGTTATAGTTAGCTGGAAATTTTACTGATAAAAAACCAATGAAATTCCCCCGTTCTAGTTAGTGCAGGCAACTATAACTCATGCGACCGCAATCCTCTGCTGATGCTAATACTGTATTTAGACACTTATTTGCCCATGTCTTCTTCCATTAAATTTTAGCTATACATATATTACAAATATTTTTTTTTCATAAAGACACATATGTCATCAGAAGAGGATTGCGGTCGCGTGAGTTATAGTTGCCTGCACTAACTAGAACGGGGGAATTTCATTGGTTTTTTATCAGTAAAATTTCCAGCTAACTATAACATGTGTGAAACCTATGGTTTTTTCACTGAATATATATATATATATATATATATTTTTTTCACTGTAAAAACCATAGGTTTTAGGGAAAGTTATCGTTAATTGGACATTTCACTCGTACAAGACCTGTGAAATTCCCCCGTTATAGTTAGTTCAGCTAACTATAACGTGCGCTGATGACGTCACATATTACATCACTCATGGCATGGTCAGTGACAACACTGCTGACATCACTGATGACATCTCAAATGACATCACTGATGACTGATGACTGGAGCCGGCACTGCTTTTCCACATGGGGAGCTGCTAAGATGCAGCTCCCCGTGTGTAAAAGCAATCGTCTTTGGTTTTTGGAAGAGAGAGCAGAATTCCCTGCTCTCTCTTCCAAAAACCAAAGCAGTTTGCTGCCATAGCAAACTGCAGTGTCCTGGGGGTGGGCACACCGGGACACTGCAGGAGCCGGCCCTAGGGGGTGGCGGTCCCCAGGGCCATGACAGGGATTCAGAAGGGGGGTGGCCCCCCTCCCAACATTAGCAAAGGCCCGGGGGGTGGCCGTCCCCGGGGCATGGGGGGAGACCCCACACAGGTTAGGTTTTTTAAAATATAAAACACAAGCCCCGGGGGTTGGCGGTCCCTGGGGCCTGGGGAGGCCTTAGAGCCCCCCCACCCATTTATTTTAGAAGCCCCGGGGGTGGCGGTCCCCAGGGCTGGGGGGGCTGTGAGCACCCTCTGCACATATTTTTGAAAAGCCCCGGGGGTGGCGGTCCCCGGGGCTAGGGGGCCCCTTAGGGCCCCGATTACAATGTAAAGATTGCCCCCGGGACTTGGCCCACCCGGGGGCTAAATATTAGCAAAGTGCGGGAGTCCACGCTTCATTTCTTAAAAAATTTCAGCCGCAATTCGCGCTGGGTGCGCCAATCTCGCCGATTTAAAAAATAAATTGCTTTTTTTGGCCCTGGGGGTCCTTGTGGGACCCCCTCAGCAGGCCTAGGAGGTCAGGGTGTTTCTACCCTGCCCCTTTTTCTTGTTTTTTGTGATTTTTTTTCTGTTTTCTTGTGCCTCGGGCCCTTCCTGGTTTGGAGTGTTGACAGCCAATTAGCATGAAGATTGTGATCTGGAGAGTGCGCGGATCCAACATGGCCATAGATATCACTATCTTTATTTCTTAATTTCTCAAACACTACTAAACGGATTTACACCATTTTTTAAAAGGTCGCTTTCACAGCCAACCAGTACCTTTTTGCTAAATTTAGTGTAATTCTGTTCAGCAGTTTTTGCTATAAACATGTCTAAAGTTTCCTATGGGAAAATGATTTTTTGACCACTATTTTTTTAATTTCTCAGGAACTACTGAACGGATTTACACTATTTAAAAAAAGTATGCTTTCTGAACCAAGGGCTAGCTTTTTGCAAAATTTGGTGTAATTCCGTTCAGCAGTTCGGGCTGTAGCCATGTGTAAAATTTCCTTTGGGAAAATGCGTTTGGGCCCCCCTTTTCTCATCCCCTGCTTGACGAATCACCCCCACACTTTCAGGATAGGAGCTGACCAGAACGGGCCATTAGTTTTGAAAATTTCGCGAAGATTCTTCAACAGGCGGCAAAGTTATTGGGAATAGAATGTTACGATTTTCCTATGGATAATTGGTCCTAACTATAACTACCTACTGGCGATGTCATCAGTGCTGTCATGAGTGATGTCACTGACCATGTCATGAGTGATGTAATATGTGACGTCATCAGCAGTGCATTGCGGGCGCGCGAGTTATAGTTAGCTGAACTAACTATAACGGGGGAATTTCTATGGTTTTGTACGAGTGAAAAGTCCAGCTAACTATAACGCCCCTGAAACCTATGTTTTTTTCAGTGAATTTCTAAGGTTTTTTAAATGCTAATTCCTAGCTATAACGTGCCTGAAACCTATGTTTTTTTCAGTGAATTTCAAAGGTTTTTTAAATGCTAATTTCTAGCTATGCCTACAGAGATAGGACATGTGAAGAAAGAAGGAAAAACGCACAGAAAGAAAAAACAAGAAATGCAGAAAGAAGCAACAGAAGTCTTCAAAGACGAAGAAAAGTGCAGGAAGAAGTATAACGTGCAGAAAGAACAAACAGGAGAGCACAAACAAGCCCTGTTGCAAAATCATCCTGTACCCTCAACTTTTTCAGACGGATACTTTTGGTAACTGAGTCTGACTAACCAGTCCTAGAGCCAGTGCTATGTTAAAAGACACTCAGAATACAGTGAAAACACCTACATACACTAGGGCACACTATGTGTTGCAGTCCCCCTGTGATTAGCATGACCTCCTCTGTAAGCCCCTAGTATATAATAGGGCAGGGGATTAAAACTACCTCTTAAAACGCGCCACAGGGCGTGTTTGCACACGTCACCTCAGGCCCCGTCCCCTCCCTTCCACACTGTGTAAACACGCCCTGTAGCCGTTTTAAGTTGGGAGATTAAGTCCCCTTGAATCCTGAGGGTCACTAGGGTCCAACTAGACCACTAGGTACCTCGAGTAAGCGTCACAGAGCTGCGTTGCAGAGAGGTGTAAAAAGTGGCACGGCCTGCACCACCTCTCTGCAACGCAGAGCAGTGGTGCTTACTGGAAGCACCTGGTGGGCTAGTTGGACCCCAGGGTCCCTCAGGATTGAAAGGGAATTATTTCCCCAACTTAAAAACGTGCCACAGGGCCTGTGAGCGTTCTGAGTTGAGAGATTAAGTCCCCTTGAATCCTAAGGGTCCCTAGGGTCAAACTAGCCCACTAGGTACCTCCAGTAAGCGCCACAGAGCTGCATTGCATGGAGGTGTAAAAAGGGCGTGGCCTGAGAACACCTATCTGCAACGCAGCTCCCTGGCGCATTCTGGAGATACCTGTTGGGCTAGTTGGCCCTCAGGGACCCTCAGTATTGAAGGGGAATTAATTCCTCAACTTACAACTGGCCAGGGGGCGCGTTTGCAGAGTGCTGCAAGGAGGGCGCGTGGCCTCCGGCGCGATGCCGGTCTTTTATATATTTATTTTTAAGAAGGAGGGCTGTGTGGCCTCCTTTCTTTTTCTAATTTATTAGCCCTGGGGACCCCATCCCCCAGGGCCTGCACCCTAATTTTTTTTGTTGAAAAAAATTAATTTGGCCCTCCCAAGGCCTTAATCGGCCCCGGGGACCCCAACCCCCAGGTAATGGCCTTTTTTTATTTTTTTTATTCTTTAGGAGGGGTCTGTGTTGCCCCCCTCCTCAGGCCACTTATGGCCCCGGGGTCCCCATCCCCCGGGGCCGGCCTTTGTTTTTTTTTTTTTTTTTTTTTAAATATATTTATAGAAACACCTAGGACATGCTGGACAAACCGTATGTACCTATCACCATGACGATTTGCGTGATATTCATTAAAAGGCGACTATGCATACAATGAATCCTCGTAGAATGTATTCACACCGCTAGTGAAGCTCTGACATGTCTGACACCCTACTGTGCCTAATCCCGGCGCCCCCGCTGGTGGGTACTCTCCAAGTAGATACCCTTGTCGTTTATTTATACAAACATGGGTAGCTATTGACGGGCACATTTAATACACTTGCACACTAAGCCATTCAAAGGGGATTCGACAAAAATTCGACCAAACTATGCAAGAAACGCCCTCACGGTTAATAAAACACACATCCACCGCCGGATGTGTAATACTTTTTATTTTACTCTCTGGAAAGGAGACAAACCTCACTTGAGAGTCACAGCGTGCTCCTGGCTGAGCCCAATGCTGTGTTACACCCACCAGTGCCCGCCGAGTGCCACACACCTCTGTGTTGTATTCCACCAGCTAGTGCGTATGCTATGACACTCTCTAGCCCATGTGCACTGTAACACCACCCCGTGAATATGTCATGCCACACTTGCCTTCGCACGGGTTATATTGCCCCATCTAACGTGCCTTCCTCGATGCCTATGTTATAAAGCACAGCGCTATGCCATACATATTACAATCTGGGATCCATATCTTTGTCACAGTGCATATGCAATGTTACACTATCCAGCACATATTTTATATTACAACTTTAGAGACTACTTAGGTTACACAACACTGCCCTGTGCATATTACACTCCAAGGCGCATATCACATAGCAAGTGCTAGTGCCTGTGTTATCTCGCGCTCTCCAATGAATCTGTCATTGCGCACAATGTATTGCATATTATATTTCACACCCCGGTTCATCTTATATCACACTTTTTGGTGCATAGTTTATACCATATACTATATCTAGTTTTCATTTTCAATTGTGCTCTCAGGACTATGTTCTATATAACACTGCGTCCACCTACCCTTTTCACGGGCATTACATTTTGCGATGGGGGGTGGAGGGTCAGGGGATGTTTCTGCCAAGTGAGCCCGGAGTCACAGTCCCAAACGTCCTCTTCTTCCTGAATAAAAGTGAGATTATGCTGCATACTTGTTCATATTTTAACTAGTTCGCACAGACACACATTTTAAAAACAATAAAGTTCCTAATACCCACCTTCTATGAACAGTTAGCTTGCTGCCCCATCCACCTCCTCCCTATCCTCTGTTGTCTGAATCCATGGACTAGCCTCCTCCCTCCTGCCATGCATGGTCTGATGTGCTGCCACTGCCCTGCATTTAGCATGATGTACCAGTCCACTCATCCTGCCCTCCATTGCCCAATTCTATGGCCCATCATTGACCTCCCGCTTAGCCTCTGTGCTTTGCTTGCTGCCCCTATTCTCCTTCCCCCTGCCCTCCGATGTCTTTGTGCATGCCCCTGCTCCATCCTTTTTGACCACCATGTTCCATGGACCTGCCACTCCTTTCTACTCTGAGTGTTCTGTTGAGCTGCCACTCCCCTACCACCTGCCTAGCATTGTCAGATGACTGTAACCTGTCCCTACCACCTCCACCCTGCCTGTCCACATGCCATGCCCCTATCACCTTCCTCCTGTTCTCCATGGTCCATTTTACTGCCACACCCTTCTGCCCTCCCTGGTCTGTTGTGCTGCAACTGCTCCTCCTGCCTGCCCCGCGCGGTCTGTTGTGAGGCCCCTTGCCCTGAACTCTCTTGTCTGCGCCCAGGTCCTGACCCTCCCTTCTATCCTCCATGGTCCTTTGTGCATGCCCCTGCACCCTCCTTCTTGCCCATCATAGCCATTGTGCTGCCACTAACCCTCCCGCTTGCCATGCATGGTCTTCTGTGCTGTCATGGCCCCTCCCACCTTCCCTGTGTTGTCAGCTAGCTGCTCCTGACCCCCTCCCACCTTACCTCCATGGTCTGTGTGTATGCCATCATAGTCTCACTGTTGCTCTCCATGGTGTGTCTTGTTTCTAGTGCCCATCCTGCCTGACCTCCATGGTCATCTTGCTGCTGCTGCCCTGCCCCCTTGCCGCCAGCCCTCTGTTTCCATATGCAGACCCCTATTCCCTCCCTCCTGGCTTGTCGGTTCCATTGTAATGCCCCTGATCCGTCCCTCCTGCCCTTTATGGTCTGTTATGCTGCAGATTTCTCTCCTGTCTGTCCATTATGGTCAGCTAGCTACCATTGCCTCTTTCCCCTCTGTTGTCTGTTGTCCATGTGCATGGTCCTGTCCCCTCCCTATTGCTTTCTTTGGATTGTTGTGCTGCACTCCCGTCCCGCATGCCCTGTGTGGTGTATTGTGCTGCTGCAAACCCTGATGCCTGCCCTGTAGGGTCAGTTTGGTGCACCTCTCAATGTCCCTCCTGTCCTCTGTTATCCGAGTCCATGTCCCTACCCCAATTCCTCCTGCCAACCATGATCCAATGTACCATACTTGCGAACATTTTGAACTTGGTAAGAGGGAGATTTTGAAATAAAACTGGGGTATTGATTTTCCCCTTTGAGTTACATTGAAAAAGAGAAGATTGTAGACAGGAAACAGATCAGGAAAAGCCCATTTGAGCTTAAAAACATTGGACGTTTCCAGGCTGAAACGGGTCTGTTGGCATGTATGGTTGTATGACCACTGCCTCTTCCTTCTTCCCACAATGGTCTATTATATTGCCACAGCCTCTCTTGCCAGTCCTGTATTTTTGGTTTGTTGCCCCTGCCCCCCTTTCCACTGCCCTCCATAGTCTGTTGTGCTGCCACTGCCCTTCCTGCCTGCCTAGTGTGGTCAAATTTTTGCCTCTGCACTCTCCTACCTGCCTTCAATTTTCAGAGTCCGTGCCCCTGGCCTCTGCCTCTCAACAGTATCCCAATGAACAACTAGATTGCTAACATTTTATATTTATTACAAAAGTGTGGAATACCTGACGTCATCTTGATGTAATCAAAACTGTAATGCCTAGAGCATTTCATTTAGAAATTACATATATGAGAGGGTCTTATTTGCATCAAAATTATGGTTAGTGCTCTAAAAAACTAAAATGGGGACATATTTTCTGAGTTTTCAAATAGCGACAAAGAACTTTTAAATTATTTGTAATCTTAGTTTTTTTATCCAGTTGACCACTTGATTAAACGTTGCATCCAAGGGGAGAGGGTGTGGTGTTACTTCCAGAGCTGCAGACTTTGCAACTGGGGAACCAGGTTGGAGTTTCTGCTTCAGCTCAACATTCTGTGATTCTGGTCAAATCACTTAATCTCCCCATGTCTACAACCAAAATGAATTTGATCTTGTGTGATGTAACCAATGTTCATGTAAAGCACTCCAATACCTGACAAGTCTGCACTATATAAAACTGCAAATACACAATAAATAAGTGTTTTGCACACTTCTGTCATTGGGCTACATTTGGGCTACATCTGGGTGATATTTGGGCTGCATTTGGGCTCTTTTGTCTCTGGTGGCCATTTTAGGAGATTTATTTGTTATGAAGTTTCCTAATTTCCTCATTTACTGCAGTCTCCTCAGTAGGAAATGCTTTCAGTTTTTTACTTTGATTCCATCAAGAAAGTATTCAGATATGTCACACATTTGCCATAAATTATGAATGTTAGCACTCTAGTTGCTCATTAGATCACTGTAGTAAAGCTACTGCTCACCACGGAAGTCTGCTGCTAGTATTAGAAGTGTATGTTGCAGTCTGCATATCAGAATTTTTTAATGAAATAGAAGAGGATTTGAGAAGTCACTCAAAATGTGCCCTAATTTTTCTTTCTTCAGCACTAATCATAATTTATATGGCAAAATGAACCCCCTCATTGTGTTCCTTTTTAAATGAAATGTTTTAAGTGTTACCAGTTTATTCCAATTAAGATGGCTTCAGGTGTGCCATACTTTTGTCTAAAGTAAGACAGTAAGCACTCTAGTTGTTCTTAAGAACACTCTGGGACATTCTGTCATTGGGCTATACTTGGGCTACATCTGGGTGATATTTGGGCTACATTTGGGCTCTTTTGTCTCTGGTGGCCATCTTGGGAGATTTACTTGTTGTGAAGTTTCCTAATTTCCTCATTTACTGCAGTCTCCTCTGTAGGAAATACTTTCAGTTGTTTACTTTGATTCCATCAAGAAGGCATTCAGATGTGTCACACATTTTCCATAAATTCTGAATGTTAGCACTCTAGTTGCTCATTAGATCACTGTAGTAAAGCTACTGCTCACCAGGCAAGTCTGCTGCTGGTATTCAAAGTGCATGTTTCAGTCTGCATGTCAGAATGTTTTTATGAAATAAAAGAGGATTTCAGAAGTCAAAATGTGCCCTAGTTTTTCTTTCTGCAGCACTAATCATAATTTATATGGCAAAATGAACCCCCTCATTTTGTTCCTTTGTAAATTAAATGTTTTAAGTGTAACCACTTTATTCCAATCAAGATGGCTTCAGGTGTGCCATACTTTTGTCATAAGTAAGACTGTTAGCGCTCTAGTTGTTCTTTAGAGCACTCTGCGAAGCAACAGTAGAACACAAAGGAATCAACTGACAGTCTCTGCCCTTGTTGGATGTACATGTTTTACTGAGAATGTCAGACTTCATTCTTACATGACTGAGAAAGATAATGTGAATTTACAGAAAATATGCTCTCAGTTTAGCTTATAGATCACCTTCCAAACCTCTGTGGGAAAAGTATGAGAAAATAGTTTTCTCTCAAACATGGTTCGTGATATCACAGCAGAAGGCTTTTTCACATGGTAAAATCACCTTAGAACACGCCACAATTCCTAAAATGAGTATGGTACCATCAACAAATGATTTATAATGTAACTAAAGTCTTAAAACCTTCTATTAACTGCAATGCTTTTTAATGAGGTGCTATCATGTATATTGGTCCCAAGATGGCTGCCAACACTTCTTGGATGAAGTACTGACAGCCAATCAGATCTCACGATGAGATGTGTGGTTAGGCTCCGCCCAGATATGTATGTGATTTTACTTTTGATTTTCTCAGGAACTGCTGAACAGATTGACACCATATATGCAAAAGGCACATGCCTGACCTGAGGACTACCTCTTTGCCAAATTTCAAGTATCTGTTCAGCCGTTCGGGCTATACCTTGGACTAAAAGTCCCTATGGAAAATTGCATAGGGAAAACGCGTTTTGGGACCCCCCTTTTTTCTCAGCCCCCACTTGACGAATCCCCCCGAGACTTTCAGGGTAGGAGCGGAGCGGAGCAGAGCGCCCCACCTATTTTGAAAATTTTGTGAGGAATCGTCAACCGGCGCCAAAGTTATTCCAAATAGAATGTTGCGGATTTCCTATGGAAACACGGTCCTAACTATAACTATCTGCTGGCGACCGCCAGTAGATTATATATATATATATATTCATTGAAAAAACCATAGGTTTCACACATGTTATAGTTAGCTGGAAATTTTACTGATAAAAAACCAATGAAATTCCCCTGTTATAGTTAGTGCAGGCAACTATAACTCACGCGACCGCAATCCTCTGCTGATGACATATGTGTCTTTATGAAAAAAAAATATTTGTAATATATGTATAGCTAAAATTTAATGGAAGAAGACATGGGCAAATAAGTGTCTAAATACAGTATTAGCATCAGCAGAAGATTGCGGTCGCGTGAGTTGTAGTTGCCTGCACTAACTATAACGGGGGAATTTCATTGGTTTTTTATCAGTAAAATTTCCAGCTAACTATAACATGTGTGAAACCTATGGTTTTTTCACTGAATTTGCAAGGTTTTTTAAATGCTAATTCCTAACTATAACGTGTGTGAAACCTATGGTTTTTTCAGTGAATTTGTACGGTTTTTTAAATGCTAAGTTACTTTACGCCATTCGTGGCGTGCGCGCCCACTTAACGCAGTTCGTAGTTACGTAGTTACGTAGTTAGGACCCTGTTTCCATAGGAAAACCGCAACATTCTATTTGGAATAACTTTGGCGCCGGTCGACGAATCCTCGCGAAATTTTCAAAACTAATGGGGCGCTCCGCTCCGCTCCTACCCTGAAAGTCTCGGGGGGATTTGTCAAGCGGGGGCTGAGATAAAAGGGGGGTCCCAAAACGCGTTTTCCCCATGCATTTTTCCATAGGACCTTTAGTCCAAGCTACAGCCCGAACGGCTGAACAGAATTACTTGAAATTTGGCAGAGAGGTAGTCCTCAGGTCAAGGAAGTGCCTTTTGTAGGTTTGGTGTAAATCTGTTCAGTAGATTCTGAGAAAATAGCCTTTAAATCAATATATATATCTGAGCCAGCTTACGGTGCGCTTACGGTGCGCTTACCGTACGCGTACTGTGACGTGCGCGAGCGCGATTCTGATTGGCTGTTAGATCTAAGTAAACATTCGAATCGGTCGAAACCAGGAAGCGGCGGCCGCCATTTTCTCTCTCGCAGTCTGAGAGTGGCTTAAAAAACAAAGGCCAAAAACATGTAAAGGGGCTGTTTAGACAGCTCCTAAGCACCCAGCCATGTTGACGGAGTCCTCAAAGACCCCACAAGGGCAAAAAGGGAATTTTAATTTTTTCGATAATTTCGCCGATTACGCTTACCGTACGCGTACGGTAAAAATTAATAAAAAAAAAATAATTATCCATACTCTCCCCACCCCGTGTGCAAATGGTGCCCGAAGCGCACCATTAGTGCATGGCATAGTCTTTATGTGAAAAATTAAAATATTACCTTTCACAACGAAGCGCAAAAATTATCCATACTCTCCCCACCCCGTGTGCAAAAGTTGCCCGAAGGGCACCATTTGTGCATGGCATATTACAGATGTGAAAAATTAAAATATTACCTTTCACAACGAAGCGCATCATATGTCCTCCATGTGCGCACGGTGCGCGAAGCGCATCGTGCGTACATGGCCCATCTAGCGTAACGTGGGCACGCGGTGCGCGTAGCGCACCGCGTGCCCACCGTGCGTGCACGGCACTAACTGCGTAAAGTGGGCGCGCGGTGCGCTAAGTGCACCGCGCGCGCACGGAACGAACTGCGTTAAGTGGGCGCGCACGCCACGAATGGCGTAAAGTAACTTAGCATTTAAAAAACCGTACAAATTCACTGAAAAAACCATAGGTTTCACACATGTTATTGTTAGGAATTAGCATTTAAAAAACCTTGCAAATTCAGTGAAAAAACCATAGGTTTCGCACATGTTATAGTTAGCTGGAAATTTTACTGATAAAAAACCAATGAAATTCCCCCGTTCTAGTTAGTGCAGGCAACTATAACTCATGCGACCGCAATCCTCTGCTGATGCTAATACTGTATTTAGACACTTATTTGCCCATGTCTTCTTCCATTAAATTTTAGCTATACATATATTACAAATATTTTTTTTTCATAAAGACACATATGTCATCAGAAGAGGATTGCGGTCGCGTGAGTTATAGTTGCCTGCACTAACTAGAACGGGGGAATTTCATTGGTTTTTTATCAGTAAAATTTCCAGCTAACTATAACATGTGTGAAACCTATGGTTTTTTCACTGAATATATATATATATATATATTTTTTTTTCACTGTAAAAACCATAGGTTTTAGGGAAAGTTATCGTTAGTTGGACATTTCACTCGTACAAGACCTGTGAAATTCCCCCGTTATAGTTAGTTCAGCTAACTATAACGTGCGCTGATGACGTCACATATTACATCACTCATGGCATGGTCAGTGACAACACTGCTGACATCACTGATGACATCTCAAATGACATCACTGATGACTGATGACTGGAGCCGGCACTGCTTTTCCACATGGGGAGCTGCTAAGATGCAGCTCCCCGTGTGTAAAAGCAATCGTCTTTGGTTTTTGGAAGAGAGAGCAGAATTCCCTGCTCTCTCTTCCAAAAACCAAAGCAGTTTGCTGCCATAGCAAACTGCAGTGTCCTGGGGGTGGGCACACCGGGACACTGCAGGAGCCGGCCCTAGGGGGTGGCGGTCCCCAGGGCCATGACAGGGATTCAGAAGGGGGGTGGCCCCCCTCCCAACATTAGCAAAGGCCCGGGGGGTGGCCGTCCCCGGGGCATGGGGGGAGACCCCACACAGGTTAGGTTTTTTAAAATATAAAACACAAGCCCCGGGGGTTGGCGGTCCCTGGGGCCTGGGGAGGCCTTAGAGCCCCCCCACCCATTTATTTTAGAAGCCCCGGGGGTGGCGGTCCCCAGGGCTGGGGGGGCTGTGAGCACCCTCTGCACATATTTTTGAAAAGCCCCGGGGGTGGCGGTCCCCGGGGCTAGGGGGCCCCTTAGGGCCCCGATTACAATGTAAAGATTGCCCCCGGGACTTGGCCCACCCGGGGGCTAAATATTAGCAAAGTGCGGGAGTCCACGCTTCATTTCTTAAAAAATTTCAGCCGCAATTCGCGCTGGGTGCGCCAATCTCGCCGATTTAAAAAATAAATTGCTTTTTTTGGCCCTGGGGGTCCTTGTGGGACCCCCTCAGCAGGCCTAGGAGGTCAGGGTGTTTCTACCCTGCCCCTTTTTCTTGTTTTTTGTGATTCTTTTTCTGTTTTCTTGTGCCTCGGGCCCTTCCTGGTTTGGAGTGTTGACAGCCAATTAGCATGAAGATTGTGATCTGGAGAGTGCGCGGATCCAACATGGCCATAGATATCACTATCTTTATTTCTTAATTTCTCAAACACTACTAAACGGATTTACACCATTTTTTAAAAGGTCGCTTTCACAGCCAACCAGTACCTTTTTGCTAAATTTAGTGTAATTCTGTTCAGCAGTTTTTGCTATAAACATGTCTAAAGTTTCCTATGGGAAAATGATTTTTTGACCACTATTTTTTTAATTTCTCAGGAACTACTGAACGGATTTACACTATTTAAAAAAAGTATGCTTTCTGAACCAAGGGCTAGCTTTTTGCAAAATTTGGTGTAATTCCGTTCAGCAGTTCGGGCTGTAGCCATGTCTAAAATTTCCTTTGGGAAAATGCGTTTGGGCCCCCCTTTTCTCATCCCCTGCTTGACGAATCACCCCCACACTTTCAGGATAGGAGCTGACCAGAACGGGCCATTAGTTTTGAAAATTTCGCGAAGATTCTTCAACAGGCGGCAAAGTTATTGGGAATAGAATGTTACGATTTTCCTATGGATAATTGGTCCTAACTATAACTACCTACTGGCGATGTCATCAGTGCTGTCATCAGTGATGTCACTGACCATGTCATGAGTGATGTAATATGTGACGTCATCAGCAGTGCATTGCGGGGGCGCGAGTTATAGTTAGCTCAACTAACTATACCAGGCGAATTTCTCTGGTTTTATGAGTCAAATGTCCAACTAACTATAACGTCCCTGAAACCTATGGTTTTTTTCAGTGAATATATATATATATATATATATATATATATATATATATATATATATGCCACCAGTCTCTCTCCAGAAGGAAAAAGCGTGAAACAGCTCCGGGGGATTAAAAACAGCTTCATTGCTGTAAACGCACTGGCGATTCAAAGGTTCCTGAAATGCTGTGCAGGCGCGTTTCAGCCTGTAAAGGGCTTTCCTCAGTGCCCGTTTCAGTGTCCTTGTTGTTCCCAGGGGTTTGTTACTCTGTTGTTTTTGAATGTGATCACACCATCACATCATCACTGGCCCTCCTATGCCTCACAGCTGTAAGGCACCTCGCGCTGATCCTGCTGCTGCACTGCATCATGGGCGTTGGAGTCCAGATAGAGCCCAATACAGTGACGGGATTTCTACTACACCATTTGATGCTACCAAACAGTGTTGGCCGGTACTCCCTCGCCGCTGCAGCACTTGAGCAGCTAAAGTCCGTCCTTAGTCCCCCTTAAACAGACAAAACTAATTCTGCCTCCTCTCTCCCCAGTGCATCTGTTTCCACCATGTGGGGCACCGGGGGGGGCGACGCATGGCATTTTCATGTGCAGACCAAAGGTTTCAGGCAAAACGCGTTGCACCGGACCGAGAGGGCAGTCACAAGCTAGCACCTGCATGCTGGCAAAAACATACCACCAGTCTCTCTACAGAAGGAAAAAGCGTGACACAGCTTCGGGGGATTAAAAACAGCTTTATTGCTGTAAAGGCGCTGGCAATTCAAAGGTTCCTGAAATGCTGGGCAGACGCATTTCAGCCTGTAACTGGCTTTCCTCAGTGCCCGTTTCAGTGTCCTCATTGTTCCCAGGGGTTTGTTACTCTGTTGTTTCTATCATGATCACACCATCACATGATCACTGGCCCCTCCTATGCCTCACAGCTGTAAGGCGCCTCACACTGATCCTGCAGGTGCACTGCATCATGGGTGTTGGAGTCCAGATAGAGCCCAATACAGTGACGGGATTTCTACTATACCATGTGATGTTACCAAACAGTGTTGGCTGGTACTCCCTCGCCGCTGCAGCACCTAAGCAGGTAAAGTCCGTCCTTAGTCCCCCTTAAACAGGCAAAACAAATTCTTCCTCCTCTCTCCCCAGTGCATCTGCTTCCACCATGAGGGGCACCGGGGGTGCGACGCGTAGCATTTTCGTGTGCAGACCAAAGGTTGCAGGCACAAGACGTTGCACCAGACCGAGAGGGCGGTCACAAGCCAGCACCTGCAAGCTGCCAAACACATACCACCAGTCTCTCTCCAGAAGGAAAAAGTGTGACACAGCGCTGGGGGATTAAAAACAGCTTTATTGCTGTAAATGCGCTGGCAATTCAAAGGTTCCTGAAACGCTGGGCAAATGTGTTTCAGCCTGTAAATGGCTTTCCTCAGTGCCCGTTTCAGTGTCCTCTTTGTTCCCAGGGTTTTTTTACTCTGTTGTTCTGGATCGTGATCACACCATCACGTGATCACTGGCCCCTCCTATGCTTCACAGCTCTAAGGCACCTCGTGCTGATCCTGCTGCTGCACTGCACCATGGGTGTTGGAGTCCAGATAGAGCCCAATACAGTGATGGGATTTCTACTACACCATGTGATGCTACCAAACAGTGTTGGCTGGTACTCCCTCGCCGCTGCAGCACTTGAGCAAGTAAAGTCCGTCCTTAGTCCCCCTTAAACAGGCAAAACAAATTCTGCCTCCTCTCTCCCCAGTGCATCTGTTTCCACCATTTGGGGCACCGGGGGGCCATGTGTAGCATTTTAAGCGCAGACCAAAGGTTGCAGTGAAACCATAGATTTTACAGACGTTATAGTTAGAAATTGCCATTTAAAAAACCTTTGAAATGCACTGAATGAACCATAGGTTTCAGGGATGTTATAGTTAGTTGGACATTTCACTCATACAAAACCATAGAAAATCCACTGTTATTGTTAGTTCAGCTAACTATAACTCACGCCCCCGCAATGCACTGCTGTTGACATCACATATTACATCATTCATGACATGGTCAGTGACATCACTGATGACATCACTGATGACATCTCAAATGACATCACTGATTACCCGACAGTTTATACACACATCTTAATTTTTTTTAAAGCCGTCAGTTTTTTATATAGACTTTTCCAAAGAATTTAATTTAATCAGTAGTTTATTTGAAAGAAGAATTGTTATTCTTTGATGCTCAATTTTATCAATAGCTTCAATCATGTGAACTATTTCTTGATTTTCCAATTTCAGAAGCTCTTGATTAAATGTATAACACTCTTCCACTGTAGGCATTAAGCAAACTATAGATTTTTTTCTGTAATGTTCTTGTACAGTAGTGCTACTGTTGTGTTTTCAGTTGTAAACAAGTTCTTTAGTAGATGACTTTGTAAAGCTTGTTTACCATGTTTGCTTAGAACACCAATTCTTACATCTTTCAGAATATTTCCATAATCTTCATCACTTGCTTGTCGCATATTCTGAGTCAGTTCTTTACACTCAAAATGTAACCAGAGATTCACATTTCCAATACTTCCCAAAGATTTCCTTGTGTCTACATGTACAAGAGTTTTAAAGACTGGTTCTCCTTTTACAGAAAACGTCATAACCTGTTTTTAATACCTGTTTCATTCTTGAATGCACAAAAGCAAGCATTACGTTTAAGTCCATGCTCACCTCATCAATAATTAAAAGTTTCATCTTCTTCAGTACTCTTGACACTTCCTAAGAAGCTTCCCCAGACAACTTCTGATATTCTAATTTATTATCATGCTCAACTGGTAACATCAGTAATCTATGCAAAGTAATTCCTTTAACATTGTGCGCAGCTAATTCAGTTGGAGCTGTTACCACACAAGATAAATGTGAACCAGTAGTTTTTTTAAGATAACTGGTCAAAACTTTTATCTAAAAACTTTTCCCCTTTCCAGCATGACCACTGATGTACATCAGAATAGGTTTAAACGATGAACATACACATTCTTTTTTTTATGTAACAAACAATGTTCTAACTGTTCTCTCACTTGTACATATATTTCTTTCTGTTCAATATTTACTTGTTCTTCTAACTTTTCTAATGTAATATTCTCCACTTGTACTTGTTGCATTGCAATTCCGACTCCATGCATAGCAATCGCTGCTTCATTTTTCACTATTGGTTGTCCAAGTGGATCTTGACTACATGGACCAGAACTTTGACTATATTGGGAATTTTCATTAGCAACTTCAGTTGTAATAGTCTTTTCCTGTTCAACTTCATCATTCAACATTTTTAAATATGTAGGGAAAATTGAACATGCAACGCTAACTTTACATGCATGAAAACAATCTTCATAGCAGTCAAAATCTCCAAGTAAATCACTTTCGCTACGCCATGGTTTGAACAGTTGGAGAAGTGCTAAATAGTAAAATTCTCGCTTATCTGCAGTTTCACAACTGAGTTTCTTGTTGTTGATAAAGTTACCTTTTGTGTGTTTTACTAAACATTCATGACATCCAACTAATGCATATTTTCGTTCTTTTAAATTCTGTTTAACACTTCTTTTGAAGCTGTAATGTTAAAGTACTTCATATAGACATAGCTGTTCCAGATGTCGACTCCTTTTTATATAGTATGTATCCAACATACTAGTTTTAAGAGTTGCTATACTGTCTGGTTCATTTGCTGCTAAGTATTCAATTTCTTCTAATGATTTCAACACTCTATTTTGTGAGCAGGCAAGACCTAAACTTCCCCAAATGAGCCCTTGTGATTTTGAATATAAACTTGAAGAGGACAAGTGGTCTGAACATTCATAGGATCCAATTACTCTGTGGGAAAGCATTTTCAGAGTAAAGCTGTACAATGTTTTGCTAAGGCTCTTCACTTGTGCAATTTCTTCCCACAATTGTTTCATCCTGGTTTTTTCTGATTTCGTTATATATGATGTTACGTAGCGTGCAACAGCAATTGAGTTGTCTGCAACATACTGGATGTCCATGTTTGCATTCCACATTTTTAAAATAACCGGATTGTAGTCATTAATATACTTTGACAGTTCTGTTCTTTTCAAGTTGTAGGTATTCTTTGGATATTTGTGAGTTATTGTGTGCCTTACAGAAGAAACAAAAGAATTTACTCTTCCTTTAGAGATGACTGGATGTGGAAATCCAAACCGACACTTGGTATAAAATTTTCCTTCAGACTTGTATTTTTGTCGGCAGTAATTTCCACAACGGTGACTTTGGACACATAAAACTTGCTGTCTCAAGCTTCTCTCTCCTCCTTCTCTTGGAATCTCACATGTTACATACTGTTCAATGAAAGACAATACTATTTCATCTGAATCAGGTTAAGATGTAGGTGCAACCTTGATCCACAATAGCATATCTATATGTGGAGCACCTCTCGCTTGGTACTCCTTTCTCCAAAAGAAATTGGTAACTTCTCCAAGAGGTGGATTCTTTTTATTGCAGATGAAAGACATCATAGCTTGAAACCTATGATTAATATATCTGCACCCATTTTCAGGATCCAAAGAACACAGTTCTCCAGGTGTCTTCATTTCAACATTCTTTATATTGGAATTTGCTTCTCGTAGAAATTCAAGCAAATCTTCCCATGCATACTCTGCACAGCTAATTGTCAAAAACCATGGGGCATATCAACAACAACCGGCGATAATTATCTATAAGCGCACTTAGCGCTAGGATATTTATTGCCGGCTAGCGTGAATTTTTATCGCTGAGATAGCGTGCTATTAGCAACGCTTATCTCAATAGCGATAAAAATCCTCACGCTAACAGGCTAACGTGAGATTATCGCTGGAAACCCAGCGATAATCTCACGTTACCTTGTTGATAGGGACAGGCAAACTTAGCCATGATATCCTCCTTCCATAGGATATCATGGCTAAGTCAGAAAAATACCAAACGTAAAAAAGCAGCGTTAACCGCGGTTAGCGCTGCTTTTTTTGTTTCTAACAGGGTTAGCGACATTCTTGATAATAGGAGAAATGTCGCTTAGACGGCTGAAATGCCAGAAAACTGTCCTAGGAAGCCTGTTTCCGGTCCAGGGAAGACATGGCTTGGCAGTTCGGGCTGGACTGTTCCCATGAGGCACAGGGTCAGACTGATTTGCATATGGCCATGTCTGAACTGGGGTGGCAGAGTGGGCTAAAGAACGGTGATGGATTAAATCCAGATCAGTTGACTGGGGGTGAGTGCTTGCAATGTTCAACACTCCGTCCATCATTTCCTTTGGTTTTTGCTTTATTCGCCATAAGTTGGCAGGGTATGCTCAGAAGTGAGTCCCTTGCTCACTTTGCCACTGGATTCAAGCAAGCCTGGCTGAAGATGGCTGAAATGCCAGAAACCGGTCCTAGGAAGCTTGTTTCCGGTCCAGGGAAGACATGGCTTGGCAGTTCGGGCTGGACTGTTCCCATGAGGCACAGGGTCAGACTGATTTGCATATGGCCATGTCTGAACTGGGGTGGCAGAGTGGGCTAAAGAACGGTGATGGATTAAACCCAGATCAGTTGACTGGGGGTGAGTGCTTGCAATGTTCAACACTCCGTCCATCATTTCCTTTGGTTTTTGCTTTATTCGCCATAAGTTGGCAGGGTATGCTCAGACGTGAGTCCCTTGCTCACTTTGCCACTGGATTCAAGCAAGCCTGGCTGAAGACGGCTGAAATGCCAGAAACCGGTCCTAGGAAGCTTGTTTCCGGTCCAGGGAAGACATGGCTTGGCAGTTCGGGCTGGACTGTTCCCATGAGGCACAGGGTCAGACTGATTTGCATATGGCCATGTCTGAACTGGGGTGGCAGAGTGGGCTAAAGAACGGTGATGGATTAAACCCAGATCAGTTGACTGGGGGTGAGTGCTTGCAATGTTCAACGCTCCGTCCATCATTTCCTTTGGTTTTTGCTTTATTCGCCATAAGTTGGCAGGGTATGCTCAGACGTGAGTCCCTTGCTCACTTTGGCACTGGATTCAAGCAAGCCTGGCTGAAGACAGCTAAAATGCCAGAAACCGGTCCTAGGAAGCTTGTTTCCGGTCCAGGGAAGACATGGCTTGGCAGTTCAGGCTGGACTGTTCCCATGAGGCACAGGGTCAGACTGATTTGCATATGGCATGTCTGAACTGGGGTGGCAGAGTGGGCTAAAGAACGGTGATGGATAAAACCCAGATTAGTTGACTGGGGGTGAGTGCTTGCAATGTTCAACACTCCGTCCATCATTTCCTTTGGTTTTTGCAATTGAAACAGAAGCAGCATATTGAAAGCATAGTGGATACTGCTTTTAAATTAAAAAAAAATATTAATTTTGATTTTGAAGAGGATGAAACTGTTGGATAAACCAATGAAGATTCTGAAAGACAAAAGTAAAAAAAAAAAGACTTGTGAACAGAAGCAACTTTTGTAAAGTCTTTAGTGGAGAATGGAAACATACGTCTAATAGTGAACCTTTTTTAAGGAAGAGAGTTACTTCCAAGAAAATAGTTTACATTTGCAGTTGATACTAGAGGTCGTTGCTACGAAGATCAAAATGGTTGTCCTGTTCCAAAAGAGGAAATGGTTGGTACTTGTGCAGAACAGTTAATAGCTGAAGAAGTGCAAGGGAAACACACACAATCTCCTGTGTATAAGTGGGGTTGTAGCAGTATTTGCAGTATTCGACAGGAATCTATTAATATAATGCAAAATTTGTTAAGAGAATATACACTGAAAAGTGCTAAACAGAAGATTAGGTTGTTACAAGGCCTAGATCCATGTAATGTAAGAAAATATACTGAGAAACATGGTCATTGTCTGGCTTGTCTTTCACGAAAAGTGTGTAAAATTGTTTTTCATTACTTGAGGATGTTAGCAGTACACCATTCAGAAATGCGGAAGTTTGTAAGGAAACTGTACTATGTAAAAAGTCCTGCATTATGTTTAAATGAACTGAATACAGCTCTTTTACACAGTTCTTTATCAGATGTACAAAAAAAGTGTGATGATATTGAGTTCTGATATTTTGGTTCAGAAGAGCAGGTCATAGAAAGCGAAAGTTTGACAATTACAGATGTTCAAGAAGATGGGAAAGTGATTAGGATTGATCAGTTTGAAGAAGAAATTGGAAAGCTTAACATAGTGTGCTCTGAAATTCCAAACTATGTTTGTGTTTGTTGTCGAGGTACTGATTATAAAATTCAAATTAGAAATGTTGATTTGTATTTGAAATCTGAAAAGAAGAATAATGATAAATGGAAGGAATTTGCAACGTACTTGTTAGTGGAAGGTCAATTTGAGCTAGACAGTGATCAATGTATTTTTAAATATTGTTATAGCAAATTAGAAGAGAACAAAATGCCCGCTAGAGCAGTACATAATAAGTTAGAATTAGTACCTATTCCAGAGGAACTGGCAGATTTGAAGACATATGAGGCAGTTCTAATACATTCTGTTCATCCATTTCAATCTATAATTCGCATGGAACCTAAAACAGGTAAACCGCCACCAACTGAATTACAAGAGGGCTGAAAGGGAGAGTGGTTTACTTACCTTTGGATTATAAGAAAAATATTGAAATTGTTGGTGGAGACAAAGAGGAAAATAAAGCAGTAGTCATTCTAGTAAATGGAGTACCAACAAAGAGTCGGAAAATATGGCAAGAATTTGTGGATGTTAATAAACTTCAAAGGCTAAGTAATATCTTGTGGAGAACAATATTTATTATAAAAGTGTAAATATGGAAGAACAGGTAATAAGTTTGGAAGATGAATCTGACATTTCAAGTGGTCAAATAGAGAAAGTGGACAAGTCAAGCAGTGAAGAGATTTATGAACATTACACAATATGCCCTCTACATGCAAAAGAAGTAATAGGAAACAGCATTGAGTTATTTCAAATAAAAAGTTAAGGGAACTCCAATGAGTGTATGGGAGAAAAGCTTGGAAGCTTGTTGATTTCCATAGCTGTTTCCTACTGGAGAAGGTGGGCGATATGATGACCGACCTGTACGGATTCCAGCTTCTGAATATCGCTTAACAAGATTATACCCTGAAGATCCTAGATTTCGACAGTGTATTCCATATATATATTTCACCTTTTGTTTGAAAGTGATCTGCCTTCTCTATCCTATGCAGTGAACCACATACTTAATACTAGAGTTCATCAATCACTTATTTCAGCTAAAGAATTTATGAAGAAAGTTCAACAAACAGATGAAAATTTAGAAGCACAGTTAGTTAATTTGATGGCATGTCAACGAGGAACGAATGAGTATTGGTATCGTCGTCATGGAGAAGTGTATGTTACGGATCTTAGGTACACCAAAAACAACCGACATCGGGATGGAGAGGGGGGAGAGATTAAGTAAGATGTCCAATTTGGTAATGTGCCAGCCCAGTCATGTATGGAGCTTTAACACCAGCAGTAAACCTCGCAATTACGTTAATTTACATATACTAGTCCTTTAGTACTGCAACCAACACTTTGTGCCCCTGAGAGTACTGTTTATGAAAATTAAACAAACAGAGCTTTATTTAGTATAAAAATAGCACACAGTGGGAGTGAATCATTCCCCCCAACGGACTGGATCGTACAGGGAGAGCTGCGGGCATCAGCTCCTAGAGGGGCAGCTGCATGCTGGCTCGCAGAGGGAGAGCTGATGGCCGGCTCGTACAGGGACAGCTACAGGCTGACTCGCATAGGGAGAGCTGCGGGCTGTCCGGTGATGTGCACCAAAGGAAGGTGAAGGGAGTATCTGGCAGAGGGAAAGCTGTGGTATATTTCCAGTATTGGTTTGCAGAGGTGCAGCTGCGGGCCCAATGGCTCGCAGATGAAGAGCTGTGCGCCGACCGCTGGTTCGCAAGAGAGAATGCGAGCCAGCGGGCTGGCTCATAGAGGAAGAGCTGCGAGCCAACTGGCTGGCTCGTAGAGAGAGAGCTGCGGCCCGTCGGCTCGCAGAGGGAGAGCTGCATGCCAGCTCGCAGAGGAACAGCTGCGGGCCGACTGGTATAGGGAAAGGTGCGAGCTGTCTGCTTGCAAAGGTATAGCTGCCAGATGGTGAAGTGGGGAAAGGGAGTGTGAAGGGGGTACCTCGCAGAGAGAAAGCTGCAATATATTTCCAGTCTTGGCTTTCAGAGGTACAACTGCGGGCCCAAGGACTCGCAGATCAAGAGCTGTGAGCCGACCGGTGGTTCACAGATGGAGAGTTGCAATCCGGCGGGCTGGCTCGTAGAGGAAGATCTGCGAGTCGACTGGCTGGCTCGTAGAGAGAGAGCTTCGGCCTGTCGGCTCGCAGCGGGAGAGCTGCATGTCAGCTCGCAGAGGTAGAGCTGAGGTCTGGCTCGTAGAGGGACAGCTAGGGGCCAACTCGCATAGGGAGAGCTACGGGCCGTCGGCTTGCAAACGGATACGTACGACCGGTGATGTGCAGAGAGGTAGGGTGAACGGAGTATCTGGCAGAGGGAAAGCTGCGGTATATTTTCAGTATTGGTTTGCAGAGGAACACCTGCGGGCCCAACAGCTCGCAGACGAAGTGCTGCGAGCCGACACGTGGTTCGCAGACAGAGACTTGCGAGCCGGAGGGCTGCCTCGTACAGGAAGAGCTGCGAGCCGACTGGCTGGCTCGTAAAGGAAGAGCTGCGGCCTGTCGGCTCACAGAGGGAGAGCTGCGGGCCGTCTCGCAGAGGAACAGCTGTGGGACTACTGGTATAGGGAAAGGTGCGAGCCGTCTGCTTGCAAAGGGATAGCTGTGGAACAGTGATGTGGGGAGAGGGAGCGTGAAGGGGTATCTCGCAGAGAGAGAGCTGCATTATATTTCCAGTCTTGGCTTCAGAGATACAACTGCAGGCCCGAGAACTCGCACACGAAGAGCTGCGAGCCGACCGGTGGTTGGCAGAGGGAGAGTTGCAGGCCGGAGAAGGTTGTTGGGGGCTATGCTTTTAGACAGCTGTGGTCTAACTCGCAGAGAGAGAGCAACGGGCCAACGGGTCTGCTAGCAGAACACAGCTACGAGCCAATGGGCTGGATCGCAGAGGTAGAGCTGTGGGCCCAACAGCTTGTAGACACAGAGCTGCGAGCCGACGTACTAGCTTCTAAAGGCATAGCTGCTAGCTGGTAATGTTGGGCAAAAGAGGGTGAAGAGGGTATCTGGTAGAGCGAGAGCTGCAGTACATTTCCAGTGTTGGCTTACAGAGGTAGCCCTGTCTGCGAGCCATCGGGCCCGCAGTTGTACCTCTGCAATCTAACACTGGAAATATACCGCAGCTCTCTCTCTGTGAGATACCCCTTCACGCTTCCTCTCTCCACATCACCGTCCCGCAACTATCCCATTGAAAGTTGACGGCCCGCACCTCTACCTATAACAATTGGCCCGCAGCTGTTCCTCTGCGAGCCAGCCCAAAGCTCTCCCTCTACGAGCCGATGGCTCACAGCTCTTCCTCTACGAGCCAGCCCACCTGCTCGCAACTTTCTCTCTGCGAACCACCGGTCGGCTCGCAGCTCTTCGTCTGTGAGCCGTCAGCCCCACAGGTTCATCTGTAAAAGCCATTGGGTCCATAGCTCTACCTCTACTAGCCAACACTGTGAATATACCGCAGTTCTCCATCTACGAGATACCCCCTTCACCCTCCCTCACCCCGCATCAACAGTCTGCAGTTATCCCTATGCAAGACAACATCTAGCAGTTCTCCCTCTGCAAACAGTGGGGCCCTCAGCTCTACATCCGCAACACAACACAACACAACACCAGCCCGCAGCTATCTGTCTGCAAACTAATACTGAGAATATACCACAGCTGTCTCTCTCCGGAATACCTCCTTCACCCTCTCTTGCCCCACATCACTGGGCATTGTACGCTATATCTAAAACTATCATCACATTTTTCAAACCATGCATACATATCTAAAGAAAGGTACATATTTACTTTATGTATTTGCTCTCCATGTAGTGTCTCCACATTGTAAACGTGCTTGCAGTACAACACCTCCCTTGGCTTATATTCAAATATACCTCTCTGTGTGAAAAATTAGCCCAAAAGCTGTACACATAATGTATCTGTTTATTGTTTTATCTGCCTTAAATTAATAACAGATAAATATCCCACCTCCCCTTCACCACTATTTCCAGACCAAGCATGCAACATTTTCTTTATCTCGGCCAAATTTATTTCTCAACACAAATCAACGCTGTACCTGATTTACAAAACTGCATACTCGTTTAAACATAACAAACTATACTTCTTTTTTGCTACCTCTATACCTTACTCCTAAAACCATGTAATCTTTCAAACATATGTCACGTCACTTTTGCACCATTGAAACTGATTACAACCTTCTCTTTACACTGCAGATCTCACATACATGTCAATAAAGGTATAAGTGCTATTTTCATACTAGATAAACCACTATCACTTAATTTTTATAAACACTACTGTTGGCTGCACAAAATGGGGGTGGGACATGAGGAGAGTAAACAGAGGTGTAATTCCTAAACTTTTATTGTACCCTTTCTTCAATATACGTATGTTGAGGGCTTTAACTGGGATGAAAAAAATGGCAGGTGTCTGAAAGGGGTACCACTGTTCAGCACCGGTAAGGCCCGGCCCACTTAAAGGCCTGCGTAAATTCAGCACAGAGACACACCCTAACAATTTTCATCACTTATAATCACAGTTAGTTTAGTAGTGTGAAAAAATTTACAAAAAATTTACTAAGACCACTTTTAATTCTTTTTTTATCTCTCACACATTTATAAAATATCTGTATTGCCCCTTTATGATACGTATATTAACAGCCTTAATTGGGATGAAAAAATTGGCGGCTGTCTTAAAGAAGTGACGGAGCTCAGTACCGATAAGACTCGGACCACTTAAAGGCCTGCCTATATTCAGCTGAGGAACACACCCTGACAATTACTATCACTAATAATCACATTTACATTAGCATTGTGGACAAAAACTTGCAGAAAATATACACTGAGAACATTTTCATTTATTTTTATCTCCCACATATTTATAAAAAATGTCTTCTAAAGAAACACTCCCCAACAACTTAGATTTCCTAAGAACACCCAAATCCAAAGCCTAGCAGTACCACACCAGCCTTGACTGATATTGAAATCTACCTCTCAGTGTAAAAAATGAGACCACAAACTGTGCACATAACATTTCTGGTTTTTGCTCCACCTCAGTTAAGTTAATAACACATGAATTTTATATTATCCCCCACTTCCCCACTATTTCCAGAATAAACATAATTTACAAACATGCAACATTCTGTTTATCTGGGCAGAATAGATTTACAAATCCAAATTAACACTACAGCAAATTTTCTAAACCATACAGTCTTTTACAGATGACAACTTACACCTTTCTGTTGAGAAAAACTCCTAAACATGTATAAAGTACTTGTTTAACAACTAGTCACACCTTTTACATATTTTAGAACCAATAATACACCAGACTTTACTAACACTATATTATTTAGAAATAAAAAATACTTTCAAAGTTAAAATGCTTAACCACTACCACAGAACTCATAACACACCTTCTTAATTTCTGACTTACCTTCGTAGTTGGTCTGCAGATTCCAAATGTCAGAAACGCATGCAATTCTTTCTGTGTTACACAGTACATGCAATGCACCGCTTTCATCAACAATGAAACCAGGAATGGCACAATGTCCCTGTTGCTCCACACAAATACATGTAAAGAACATATCAGAATAGTTCCTTGATTTTTTTAGATTGCAAAACTTCTCTCTATTGGTTATTTTTGAAATTTCCATATAAACAGTTTTCTTTAACATTGAAGGACACCTACAGGTGAAAAGTTCAACAGATTCTATCAACACACTGAACATGTGCAGGTTAAAAGTTCATCTTTTTTTTTTAACCTAACAATATTTTTTTTGCAACATTTTCTCGAACATTAAACGGCACGTGCAGATTAAAAGTTCACCATTCTTTTAAGTTCAAACTGTACCTTCCAAATGCAATTAGCAGGTGCGGTTGAGCTGAGCAAATTTTATCCTATAATATGTACTCCACGTGTTAACTGCTTTTTCATTAACCAATGTCACACATGCTTTTCCTCAAAAATAATATGCACCCTACTTTTTATGAAACAATGCTTTTCATCTCCCAATCAGTTAACGTTTTCAATGGAAAGAAAAGTTGTTCCCCATCTTTAAACATATCTCTTATTCTACAAATGAACTGCGTGAGCTACAGATATCTATCCATATCTTCCAGCCATATCTTCAAAATGCTAGTGTGGATCATAGGACATAGCTATGTTTTCTGGTGCAAGAGGTATGCAGAACAGAGACGTATTGACTTAGACCTAGGTTTACAAAATGTGGACATGAAATGGTTTGCATAGAGTTGAAGTGGCACCGATTGCTGCCTTTGGTTAAAATCTCTTTGCATCTCCAACACCCTGACCTCATGATTGTGCACTGTGGTGGTAACAACCTAGGCACATTGACTGGGGTAGGTTTGGAAATGCTTATGAAGGACACCTTTGGAGAACTGATGTTGCTTTTACCTCAAACTGTCTTTGTATATTCCAATACATGCCAAAGACAGAAGTGGAAATGGTCAAACCAATTTTGTCATAAGATAGAAAAATCTAGGAAGAATGTCAACACAGCTGTGTCTGCATACCTCAGAGACCATAGAATGGGTTCAATCTACAACAACAACATACGTTTTGATATGGCTCATATCTACAGAAGTGATGGAGTACACTTGACAGATGAGGGAAACTGAGTTCTTCTGAATAACCTGAAGCTGTGCATCTGCACTTACATGTAGCTCTAAGTAATAAACACAAGGACTCTTTTTAGAGCCGCCTTATTTTCCCAGTATCGGCTCGCAGAGTGACAACTGTGGTCCGGCTAGCAGACAAAAACCTGCGGGCCATCGGGCAGGCTCAGAGAGAGAGAGATGCAGCCTGTGAGCTTGGCTCACAGAGGGAGAGCTGCGAGACAGCTCACAAAGGCACAGCAGCGTACTAGCTCGCAGAGGGAGAGTGTTGTAATCAAAAGTAGGTCCACTCCGAGTAGTATCTTTAGATAACTTTATTTCAGGTTAAGATCTGTGTGGGTGTTGTGGGTACGTCACCCTGTGGGTGGTGTGTTCTTAGTCGATCCTTGGTGTTGGGTCACTCTTTGTTACAACCTGAGTATGTGTTGTCAAGTTCACTTTTACACATCATGTCCCTCGTGGTCATCCTCAGTTGTTGTTCTGAGAGTGTGTGTATCTCTCTGTTGGGGGTGTGTGTATGAGTTGGCTCTTAGGTTCTAAGCCTCTCTAGCCTACCACTATTTTCGTGGTTGTGAGTGATATTGGTGTGTTACCTTTGTGTGCAATGTTTCATAAATGACCCCTTGTGGTTGTTGTGGGAGTGTCTTTACCTCTCTCTGTTGGTGGTGTGTATGTGAGAGGACTCTATGTTTTGGAGCCTCTCTGGCCTACCACTATTTTTTGTGGTAGTGGGTGGACTTAGGTTTGTCTCCCTTGTGGGCGTTGGTTAGAGTTGACTATGTTTTTGAGTCACTCGTATCTACCACTTTTGTGTGCTTGGTAGATGAATGTCGCTTCACCTTCAGCTTTTCCGTGGCTGCTGAGAATTTTATTGTGTTTTTCTCCTACCGTTCCTGCTTCTCTTATGGCATGGGTCTTTGTCCCGCGTTGACTATGGGTTTTGTTGTGGTGTGTTCTCTTTTGCACCTCTTTTTGTGTGTGGAAAGGGAGTGGATGTGTATGGGTGTTGTCTATTCCCTTTCTTTTGGGGGCTTATGTGTGAGAAAGTTGTAGGGGACTATGCTTCAGAGAGCTGTGGTCTGACTCACACAGGGAGAGCAACGGCCCGATGTGCTTGCTAGCAGACACACAACTATGAGCTAATTGACTGGCTCGCAGAGGTAGAGCTGTGGGCCCGCGAAGGTTGTTGGGGGCTATGCCTCAGAGAGCTGGAGCCTGACTACCAGAGGGAGAGCAACGGTCAGATGGGCCGGCTAGCAGACACACAGCTACAAGCTAATGGGCTGGGTCGCAGATGAAGAGCTGAGAGCCGACCGGTGGTTCGCAGACAGAGACTTGCAAGCCGGCGGGCTGGCTCGTAGAGGGAGAGCTATGGCCCGTCAGCTCGCAGAGAGAGAGCTGCAGGCCTGCTCGCAGAGGAACAGCTGCGGGCCGACTGGTATAGGGAAAGGTGCAGGCCGTTGGCTTGCAAAGGGATAGCTGTGGGACAATGATGTGGGGAGAGAGAGTGTGATGGGGGTATCTCGCAGAGAGAGAGCTGCAGGTATATTTCCAGTCTTGGCTTCAGAGATACAACTGCGGGCCCGAGAAGAGCTGCGAGCCGACTGGTGGTTCGCAGAGGGAGAGTTGCGGCCCCAAGAAGGTTGTTGGGGTCTATACTTCAGAGAGCTGTGGTCTAAATCACACATAGAGAACAACGGGCCAACGGGCCTGCTAACAGACTCACAGCTCCAAGCTAATGGGCAGGCTCACAGAGGTAGAGCTGCGGGCCTGAGGGCTCGCAGACGCAGAGCTGCAAGCCAACAAACTGGCTTCTAAGGGCATAGCTGCTAGCTGGTGATGTGGGGACAGGGAACATGAAAGGGGTATCTCGCACAGACAGAGCCCTGGTATGTTTTCAGAGTTGCCTCGCAGAGGTAGAACTACGGACTCAATGACTTGTAGACGGAGAGATGCGAGCTGATGTTGACTGAATCACAAAATGGTTGCCAACAGATCCTAGTTTCAACAGTTCGCAACTAGGCTCGCAGAGGGAGAGCTGCCCCCGGGACCTTTGATTTATTTTCACTCAATGTGAGGCACAAGATGGCAGCTAACACTTCCTGGTTTGAAGTGTTAGCAGCCAATCAGAGGCAAGCTCGTGCTCGGGAGTTAGGCTCCACCCAGATATATATATATATTTTTCCTTTAATATCTCAAAAACTACTGAACGGATTTACATCATGTTAACAAAAGCGTGGTTTCTGGACCAAGACCTTTCTTCCTGCCAAATTTGGCGTAATTCCGTTCAGCAGTTTGACCTGTAGCCTTGTCTAAAGTTTCCTAAGGAAATTCCATGGAGAAAACACGTTTTGGGAACCCCGGTTTTTTTTCAGCTCCCCCTTGGTGAATCACCCCCAAACTTTCACGATAGGAGCTGATCTTAAAAGAGGAAATTTTGGGAAAATGTTGTAAAGATTCGTCAAACGACGCCAAAGTTATAAGCACATCAAAAAATGCTTTTCCTATGGAATCTAGGGTCTAACTATAACTATCTACTGGCAACCGCCAGTAGATAATATATATACATGTGTATATATATATATATATATATATATATATATATATATATATATGCCGAAAATCTTCTCCGTGGGAGAAATCAGGGTCGCACTCCAGTTTGCTCAGTTTGTCAAGATTTTTATTTCAATATTCCATCAGCAATCGTGCCAGACACACAGGTCTCCAAACCAACGCGTTTCGGTATTCTCACAATACCTTGGTCAAGGTCGATTGTAACGTGTTACATGATTGATTTTATAAAGAAAAAAACCATCAAGGAAATGCTAGTTACCTCATTTCCTGTTCCCATCAGGACTTACTCCATTGACTTATGGGAGTTGTAGTCCGATGATTTTATCTATTTGAACAATTTTATCCATAAAGTTAAAGGAAAAACATTGAAACAATGTCAAATCAAACTATTTCAAAACCGGGATAAGGTAATGAGAAACAAATCAATTCAAACATTATCAGGTCGACTTTCACATATGTCCATGATACGAACTATATTAGTTCATCTAAACCTACAACATCATGGTTATTTACAATAAATGATTGTTCTCGAGTTTTGTGGGTGTCTTATTATGTTGCTCATTTGCTCTCCTCCAGTACATATATATATTCACTGAAAAAGCCAAAGGTTTCAGGGGCGTTATAGTTAGGAATTGGCATTTTAAAAACCTTAGAAATTCACTAAAAAAAACATAGTTTTCAGGGGTGTTATACTTAGCTGGACATTGCCCTCGTACAAAACCCTAGAAATTCCCCTGTTATAGTTAGTTCAGCTAACTATAACTCGCGCCCCCGCAATGCACTGCTGATGACATCACATATTACATCACTCATGACATGGTCAGTGACATCACTGATGACATCACTGATGACATCTCAAATGACATCACTGATGACATCACTGATGACATCTATCTATCTATCTATCTATCTAACTATCTATATGTGAGAGTGTGTGATTGCGGGAGTGGCTGTATGGATGAGTGTGTGCTTGTATTAGTAATTGTATAAGAGCGTCAGAATTTGTTAGTATTTTTATGAGTAAGTGAACTTGAGTGTGTTTAACTGTATAGGTGAGTAAATTGGACTGTGTTTAATTATTTGCATGACTGACAAGGTGTGTCAGTACCTCAATGGATGATTGGCAGTGTTTGAGTGTCTATATAGTGTATAAATGCATATGATAGTCTTGTACGGAGTGACTGTAAGTATGAGTGACTGTACAGGTGAGTGAGTGGAGATGTATGTAGACCTAAGAGTCAATGAGTGAGTATGTACTTATTGGTATTGGAGTATCTATGGTTTTGAGAATGGCCGTCTGAAATTTTGAGTCGGTGTATCAAAGGTTATATTAGGGTGTGAGAAGATGCACTAATTTATCACGTGGATGACGTCATCAGTGATGTCATCAGTGATGTCATTAGAGATGTCATCAGTGATGCCATCAGTGATGTCACTGCCCATGTCATGAGTGATGTAATATGTGACATCATCAGCAGAGTATTGCGGGGGCGCGAGTTATAGTTAGCTGAATTAACTATAACAGGGGAAATTATAGGGTTTTGTACGAGGGAAATGTCCAGCTAACTATAACGCCCCTGAAACCTATGTTTTTTTTAGTGAATTTCTAAGGTTTTTTAAATGCCAATTCCTAACTATGACGCACCTGAAACCTTTGTTTTTTTTAGTGAATTTCAAAGGTTTTTTAAATGCCAATTCCTAACTATAACGTGCATGAAACCTATGGTTTTTTCAGTGAATTTCAAAGGTTTTTTAAATGCTAATTCCTATCTATAACTTATCTCTAAAGATATCATGTTTAATGATTTTCATTGGATTTATATATTTTTCAAATTCAGTGTGTCAATTTCATTAATTATGTTTTTTAAATTCTTTTTTATCACCATTTTTTAAATTTATTTTTTAATTAATTCTTTTAAAAATCAAAAAATAATATTTGTTTTTATTGGGTTTTTCAAACATTTTTTATATTTTAAAAATATTTCTTTAACTATATGTTCAAAACTTTTTTTTATATATTTTTTTCCCTGTTTTTAGATCCGCGCACCCTATGCGCACCGTTCTCGGCCCCTACGCGTTAGCCTCCGCGCATGGTATGCGTTGGGTACGTGTTTAGTGCTTTATCGCAATGCGACAGGTATGCGACTCGCAGCCTATACGCGACACGTTCGATGTACGTAACGTGACGTTTACGCGCTTCCGCGATGTGTCATCTGCGTCTATGACGCGGTAGCTGCGCGGATCCTGCGAAATATTTAACATTAAAAAAAACATATATATATGTATTTCATGTGAATATTAATTGAAGACAAACTCTAAACTAGTCTTAAAACTAATATATTTTTACATCTAATCCAATAATTTTTTTTATTCAATTTCGCGGATGCGCGCTGGGTGCGTGCTGCGTATGCGCAGGGTGCGCGGATCCCATGTGACCTGCAAAAAAGAGATTTGATTGGTTCATTACACTTCCTCTTCTAACTATTGAAAGACCCCACCCAATTCAATCATTCTTCTGTGACCATCTTTGGACGAGCATCTCTTTGCAGAGAAGAAGATTTTTTTAGACTAAGTTTACACTTAGCTCTAACTTTTTTCAACTAAAAATGGCTTCAGGGCAGCAGGCATCACCTGCATCTCCTCATACATCTGAGGATGAATTTTTGGAGGAGGCACCATGCAAAGAACGTTTTTCTTCAGTGGTGTAGACATCTTTTACTTTTCCCGAGGGGCAGAATAAGACCAATGCCACCTTGGTCACATGCAAGATTTGCAAAAGAGTGCTGTCGCGAGGGGATCCTAACAAGAAATACTCGTGCGGCACGGCTAGTATGATGAAGCACCTAAGGACCCTTCATCCAAACAATCTTGCACGAGAAGAGTGCAAACAGATGAGAAACCCTCCTGCTCCTGCGACTTCCACCTCATCGCAGCCGAGCACTTCAAGAGTGCATCCATCAGCCCAAAATTTGGACATCTGTCCTCAATTTCAATTTTTAAAAGTGCTCTGCACTAAGTGCTACGGTGAGCAGTTGATCGATCTGATCTGCCGCCGGCAAGAAAGTCACATTTGCTAGTTTTTTTTATTTATTTTTTTATTATTCCCTGAAGTTCATTGTTTGGTTCCTCCTGTTTTGTTTTTTTTTGCAGAAAAACCCCAAAAAATTTAAAATTGTTCAGAAAACCCGCCAAAAAATATAAAAGAAGAAAGAAGAAAAAAAAAAGTTCTCGTAAGAACTAACTTTCCTGGTTTAAAAAAAGAGCTAAATTTCTTTGTTAGTGTGTGAAAGTTTAGATGAATGTATGTGTAGTACGTAATTGACTGAATGAATGCATTAGTAGCGTATGGTGAATGTATAAGTGCAGAACTATGAGGAAGTGCTGCAGCATCACACAGTAACCTCTTTAACTACAGTGTGCTGTAGTACTTCCGAAGCACAGGTATGCAACATATGTACATAAATATGTTGCAAATCTATGCTTCTCTCTGCACGGCTGCTTAAACTGCAGCCATGTGGTGATACAGGCACCCTTGCACCATAGTGCAAGGATATCTGTGTCATGTGCTGTTTGTTTTTGTGTAGGAAGACACACCTTCCTGCACAAAAACAATCAGTAAAGGCATTTTTCTCCTTCAATGTATGCTGAGCATTGTAGCATGCATTGAAGATATAAAAATGTGGAGAAATGAAAACAATTCTCCTGGTTGTGCTTTCCTACACCAATTTTAGAATGGTGCAGCATTCACACACATATCGAGATTTATGATTTCTGATAAATCTAGACATGTGTCTTTTTCTATGAGTATTCAGTGCAATCATGCACAACAACACTTATAGAACACCCTTTCAACGCAAACTGGTGTGCATAATGAGTTTGTAATTACATGGAGTATAAAAAGTGCACAGAGTGCCTTTTCCTCTCTTTGTAAATATGAAAGAGTGTCTTGCGCAATAACTATGTTACAAAAAGTGACATATTTCCAGTTTTAAAATTCCTTGCGAATGATAGAAGGTAAGCACAGAGTTTTGTCTGCAAAGATGTTCAAAGAAGAATGATTGAAATGATTGCGGTCCTTCAATAGCTACAATGGGAAATATTATGATCCCCTCAAATCTCTTTCTTTGCAGGTCACATGATATCTGATTATGGTCAGATTTTAAAACTACATAGGTTTAAACAGAGTGTTTTTACAAACGTGTTTCAACTTTGTAGCTTCTTGCAGACCTCCTCATTCTGCATATTGAGACTTAGTTAAACTTACCTTCACAGTAATAGCAATAAAAAATGGTATACATTTTTTTCAGATTTTCATTGCAATCTAAATTCATATAAATTGCTTATTTTAAAATTTGGATCTGTGAAAGAAAAGAAAAAAAAAATTATAACATGTAAAAATACATTTTTAACAACACAGCATCATTTCCACAAAGTAATTTGTTTGCCTTTTTTGCTGTTCTCAGAATATATTGAATTTCACTAGAAATAGTCATTTCAATCATACTCATCACTTAACATCAGGCAAAAAAAAAAAACAATCAGAAAGATTGTTAAAAAAAACCCAACATGCTATTCTCAGTAAAATACCAGACAATACAAATCACACATATTTGAAATGCTTACGGCTAACAAAATGTTATAACTTTAACTTATAAAAACTGTAAATATTGCCCCATTAAAATATTCACTGAATCAATGACCACCAAAAAGTCCATAATTCAAAAATATACCTTTCCTTGTGGCCAAATGGTATTTTTGCACTCCTTCATTGTGTAAATTGTCCTTTGACTTTAAAAATATTAGGTAGGAATTTTGTAATTCCCTAGGCAAACGTTGTTTAAAAACCAACTGGGAATCATTACAAAGTGTCCAGCCTTTCTCACATTTTAGATAGGCAGTGTAATGTCCAGATGTGGTGGAAGGACCATCATGGAAAATTATTGCAATTGCTACAAAAGTCCTTCCTGATATTGATAGTTGTGCTGCTACAAATTGCTTTATTAAAGTATCATTAAAATTATGTATTTTCCATATTTTGTTAAGAATAATGTGGATAACATTTTTGATTTACATTGGCTACACTCCATGTTTTGATTTGCACCTTTAACTAATTTATTGAAAGACACTGATTTACAATCTGGTAATGTTAAATACAGAAATCTCTCAGTGTCTACATTGGTGCTACATGTATACATGCAATTTTCACAATGATGTTCCCATTTGTAAGAAAGGCCAAAAATATTTTCTATTTCTACACCTTCATTTTCAAAAATGGTAAGCATATACATAAAAAATTCCTGAGCGTCTTTTTGGATATTTTGGTGCCGATTCCGATCCTGGAACAATTTTCCCCGTACGACTCTTATCCGGTCTTTTTACCGTACGAATCGTACAAGTGCCGTACAAACTGCCAAGTACGATTCGCATGGGAAAAACTCCATTCGAATCGCATTGGGAATAATTCCCCACACGTCCTCGGGTCGGAAAATGTGTCCGACACGTCCCCAGACGATTTACCGTACAAATGTGAAAAGTGAAGTCCGACCGCGCCAGTACGATCCATCCCGTGCGTCCGATGTTACAACCGTAAGAAAAAAACACCGTCCGCACCGAACTCCCATAGCAACCATGGAGACATGTGCCCACATACGCGCCGAACACCCCCCCAGCCCCCGTATGTACGCGCCGAACCACCTCCCCAGCCCCCGTATGTACGCGCCAAACCCCCCCGTGTATGTACACCCGTGTACGTACGAGTCGTACCCCCACCCGTGTATGTACGGTGCGTACCCCCAGCGCTAGGCGCTGGGGGTACGCACCGTACATACACTGTTCACTCTTCCTTTGGATAATACAGGACGTGGAAATCCAAAACGACATTTGGTATAGAACTTATCCTTTGACTTGTACTTTCGTCGACAGTATTTTCCACACCTGTGGCTTTGAAATCGTAAGACTTGTTGTTTTAACTTTTTATCTTCTCTGCTATTGGGAAGAGCACATGTAGCATAATCTTCAATGAAAGACAAAACAGTTTCATCTGAATCTGTTCCAAATTTGGGGGCGTCCTTGATCCATAACAACATATGTATGTGAGGAGCACCTCTTGCTTGATACTCCTTTCTCCAAAAGAAATCCACAACTTCTTCAAGAGGATTCTTTTTATTGCAGATGAAAGACATCATAGCTTCAAATCTATGATTGAAATTTCGGCATACATTGACAGGATCCAAAGAGCACAATTCTCCAAGTGTCTTGTATTCAATACTTTTTATATTGGAATTTGCCTCTCGAAGAAATTCAAGTAAATCATCCCAAGCATACTCAGCACAGCTTAGTGTAACAAACCATGTGGGAGTTCCCAAGTTCCGTAGCATACATTACAGTTCTCCATGTCGACGGTACCAATATTCATTAGTCCCACGCTGACATGCCATCAGATTAATCAACTGAGATTCTAAATGATCATCTCTCTGATGCACTTTATCCATAAAATCCTTTGCAGTTACATTTTGAAGATGCATTCCAGTTTTTAAAATGTGATTTACTGCATATGAAAGTCCAGACAAGTCACTTTCAAACAGAAGATGAAACATATAAGGGATACATTGTCGAAATCTTGGATCTTCTGCATATAATCTTGTTGTCCGATATTCATATGCAGGAATCTGCACAGGACGTTCATCATATCGTCCACCTTGTCCTGTTGGAAACAACTGCGGGAAACAACGAGCTTCCAAGCTCTCTTCCCATACACTCATGGGACTTCCTGTTGCTTTTTTCATTTGAAACAACTCAATTGTATTCCCCATCACCTCTTTGGAATGAAGTGGATGTACACTGTAATGTTCATAGATCTCTTCACATCCGGACATGTCCACTTTTTCTATTTGTCCACTTATTGTTTCAGTATCTTCTGCTAAATCTATTTCTTCTTCTCCAACAAACACATTTCTATAGTACTCATTATTTTTTAACAGATACAATGACGCCTTTTGCACTTTTCTAACATCCACTAACTCTTGCAAAATTGTCTTATTCTTAGTAGGAACACCATTAACTAGAATGACTAGTGGCTCATTTTCTGCATGGTCTACACCAATAGTTTCAATATTTTTCCTTAAATCTAACGGTAAATACACAACTCTTCCTTTCAATCCTCTTTGCAACTCTGATGGAGGAAATTTACCTGTTTTGGGCTCCATACGAACAATAGCCTGAAAGGGGTGAACACATTGTATGAGAATAGACTCATACGTATTTAAATCTATCAGTTCTGATGGAATAGCAACCAACTCTAGATTATTATGAACAGCTCTAGCAGGCATTTTATTCTCATCTAAGTTGTTATAACAATATTTGCAAATACGCTGCTCAGATACCAAATCAAAACAATCCTCTACCAACAAATAAGTTGCAAATTCCATCCACTTATCATTATCTTCTATTTCAATTTTTAAATACAGATTGACAGCCCTAGTCTGATTTTTATAGTGACTTCACCGACAACAAAAACAAGAAACATTTGGTCTTTCACCTGAAATTACCTTAAACTTTGTGATTTCATCCTCACAATTTTCTGTAATTACGGGTTGTACATTGTCTGCAACATTTTGTTCTACTAATGTGTCAGTTTCTTCACTCTCTTGCTGAGGACCAAAGTAACAAAACTCAATATCATCACAGACCTGCTTCACATCTGATACTGACCCACGCAAAAGAGCACTGTTCAACTCACTTAACTTTAGTGCTGGACTTTTTGCATAATACAACCTTCTCACTAACTTCAGCATTTGAGTATGATGTACTGCCAGCATTCTGAAATGGTGAAAAACACTTTGACAAACTTTCCTCGAAAGACAAGCCAGCGAATGACCTTTCAAACCAGTATGTTTTCTCACTCTGCAAGGGTCTAATCCTTGCAACAGCTTAATCTTTTGTTTTACCCTTTTTTTAGTATAGCTCGTAAAAAACTACATAATTTTTCAGTAGATTCCTGTCGTACACTGCAAGTACTACTGCAATCCCAAGTGTACACAGGGTTTTTAGCATATCTCCCTAAAACTTCATCAGCTATCACTTCTTCTGCATTTATTTCAACCATTTTCTCTTTCTCAATTGGACAACCGTCTCTAACCTCATAACATCTACCACTGGTGTCAACTGCATACAATAATTTTTCGCTCTGTGAATAACTCTCTTTGTTAAAAAAGGCTCTGAACTGGAGCTGTGTTTCCATTCTCCCCAAAAAAATCACAATTTTTTTTTTATTAATAACTCTTTTGACCCTCATCACATGGATTGGTTTATCTTGTGATCGAATTCTGTTTAATACTAAAATAAAGTTTCCTTTTTATTTCAAATTCTTTTCCACAATGTTTTCAATATGCTTCTTCTTTTTATAAAATAAAGCTCTCTTTTTATATTTCTTCACATCTTTCAGCAAATTATGCACTACTCTCTTGTAAATATTTTTTTGCGTAATTCCTTATCCTGATTTTGTCTTCTTTTACCATACTTTGTCTCCTTTGACTGACCATTAGCTTTTTTGCTTTTCCTCTTATTTTGAATTTTTTTTTTTACTTGAAAAATTCTCAGTAGTTCCAGCATTATGTACATTCTGTTTGGTCCTACAAACATTTTTAATAAATTGCTTTGTAATCTTACCAGAAGATTTTTTCCTTTTAGCCACATTATCTTAAACATTCAATACTTGTGGTTGATGTTTCTTCAAGTAATCCTCCTGTCTCTGTTCTTTTCTTTTTCTTTTTTTTTCTGGCATGATTTCTCTATTTTAACGTTGAAAAACAGTATCTGTAAAAAAGAATCACAAATAAATGTATAATAATAACTTTCAAATGTATTCTATTCTATTACTGTAGAAACACATTTTATAGAAAAACTGACTAAGAAACTATAGCTCTGAAGCACAGGTGTGACAATGGTTAAAACACTACATGCATAGTGCATTCTACTTTGAAGCAGTTCATGCCCTAAAGCCTACCTCACTAAAAGACTACATGCTAACTGACTGAATGATTACAGTACTATAAGGAAACACACTGGGTGAGTGACAGGGTGTTTGCTAGAAGTGTAGGAATACTGACTGGGGAATTGAAGGTGTGAAAGACAAGTGGGTAGGTGGTTAGAGGACTGTATGCATAATGGATAGGCGTTTGAAGCAGTCCATGTGCTTAGGCCTGGCTCACTGCATGAGTACTTGGGTACTGACTGAATGATTAGAGCACTGCAAGGAGAGTGCCTGGGTGAATTTCTAAGTGGTTGCTTTTGGCGCAGTGAATGGATTAGTATTTGGTACTGAATGGGTCACTAGAGGAGTGCAAAGGGAGTGACAGGGTGTTTGCTGGACTGTATGGATACTGACTAGGGAATTGAAGGTGTGAAAGACAAGTGTGTAGATGGTTAGAGAACTGCATGCATAGTGGATAGGGGTTTGAAGCAGTCCATGTGCTAAGGCCTGGATCGCTGAATGAGTACTTGGGTACTGACTGAATGATTACAGTACTGTAAGGAGAGTGCATGGGTGAATTTATAAGTGTTTGGGTTTTGGCGCAGTGAATGGATAAGTACATGGTGCTGAATGGGTCACTAGAGAAGTGCAAGGGGAGTGACAGGGTGTTTGCTGGAGTGTATATATACTGACTGGGGAATGGAAGGTGTGAAAGACAAGTATGTAGGTGGTTAGAGGACTGCATGCATAGTGGATACGCGTTTGAAGCAGTCCATGTGCTAAGGCCTGGCTCAGTGCATGAATACTTGGGCACTGACTGAATGATTATAGTACTGCAAGGAGAGTGCCTTGGTGAATTTAAAAGTGTTTGGGTTTTGGCACAGTGAATGGATTAGTACATGGTGCTGAATGGGTCACTAGAGGAGTACAAAAGGAGTGACAGGGTGTTTGCTGGACTGTATGGATACTGAATAGGGAATTGAAGGTGTGAAAGACAAGTGTATATGTGGTTAGAGGACTGCATGCATAGTGGATACGCGTTTGAAGCAGTCTATGTGCCAAGGCCTGGCTCAGTGCATGAATACTTGGGCACTGACTGAATGATTAGAGAACTGCAAGGAGAGTGCATTGGTGAATTTATAGGTGTTTGGGTTTTGGCACAGTGAACGGATTAGTACATGGTGCTGAATGGGTCACTAAAGGAGTACAAAAGGAGTGACAGGGTGTTTGCTGGAAGTGAATGAATACTTACTGAGGAATTGAAGGTGTGAAAAACAACTGTGTAGGTGATTATAGGACTGCATCCATAGTGAATAGGCATTTGAAGCAGTCTATGTGCTAAGGCCTAACTCACTACATGAATACTTGGGTACTGACTGAATGAGTACAGCAAGGAGAGTGCCTGGGTGAATGTATAAGTGGTGGTCTTTTGACACAGTGAATGGATTAGTACTTGGCACTGAATGGGTCACTAGAGGAGTGCAAAGGGAGTGACAGGATGTTTGCTGGACTATATGGATACTGACTAGGGAATTGAAGGTGTGAAAGACAAGTGTATAGTATGTTAGAAGACTGCATGCATACTGCATAGACATTTGAAGCACTCTATGTGGTAATGTATGGTTCACAACATGAGTACTTGGAAACTGACTAAATCATCAGACTACTGCTAGGACAGTGCCTGGGTAAAACTTTTAAATTTTCAGTTCTGGTGCAGTGAAGAGAATACTACATGGTACTGCACTTTAGTGTCAAACCCTCACTCATTGTATCAATGCATAACAAAGTACTAGCTTCTAATGCTACTAAAACTTGACAACATGACCAGTTTTAAAACAGTTATCTATCAGCAAATACACGATCTACCAAATGCTTATCTCAGAGTGTGATTCTAGACAACAACCCCTATCCCTAGGAGTTTACCAAAACTCATTCGCTACTGTGGAAGTGGTAAGGGAACTGCACACAATCTACATATTTCAGGACTGCACTTTTGTGTCAAAGCTTGACTCATTTAATTAACGCATAAGTAAAGACTGGCTTCTAATGCTACTAAAACTTGACAACATGACAAGTTTTAAAAGAGTTATATGTCAGAAAATACATGATATTACCAAATGCTTCTCTCACAGTGGTTCCCAAATGCACACAGACTCACAGTGTGATCCTAGACAAGCAACACTATCCCTAGCAGCTTACCAAAACTCATTCACTACTGTGCAAGCGGTAAGGAGACTATAAAAATCTACATATTAAAGTACAGAACATTAGTGTCAAAGCATGACTCATTTTATCAATGCATAAGCAAACACTGGCTTCTATTGCTACTAAAACTTGACAACATGACAGGTTTTAAAAGAGTTATCTGTCAGAAAATACATGATGTTAGGAAATGCTTCTCTCACAATGGTTCCCAAGAGCACACACACTCACAGTATAATTCTAGACAAGCACCACTATCCCTAGGAGTTTTCCAAAACTCATTCACTACAGTGGAAGAGGTAAGGGGAATGCACACAAACTACATATTTCAGAACTGGACTTTAGAGTCAAAAACTGCCTTCTAATGCTACTAAAACTTGACAACAAGACAGATTTTAAAACAGTTATCTGTCAGCAAATACACAATGTTACCAAATGCTTCTCTCACAGTGGTTCCCATATGCACACAGACTCACTGTGTGATTCTAGACAAACAACACTGTCCCTTGCACTATACAAAACACATTTCTACATCTATTAGGAGTACTACATTTTAGTGTAGAATCATAACTCATTTAACAAATTCATAAACAATGACTGGTTTCTAATTCTACCAAAATATAAAAACAGCACAGTTATCTGTCTGCAACCACATGAAAAATACACAAATGCTTATCACAGAATGGTTTCTACATGCACATACACTGTCAATAAGATTGTAGAGAAAAAAGTACTCCCTACACTTTAGCAGGAGAAATACATTAGTCTGTTTAAAATCAAAATAGTCTACATACATCCCCTCACAATTAAATAACTCACCTTTCAAGCTGTTCTGTAGATTAAGAAGTATATCAGTCAAACACCAGATATCAGTCACACACCAGATTTTCTTATACAGAATCTCTGCACTGTGCACCTATCAGCAGAACCAAAGAATGGCAAAGTTTCCCTCTCATTTTCCCCACATATACATGTAAAAATCAAATCACATTCCTTCCCACATAAATTCAAAACCAAACACACATTTCTATTGGTTAAACATTTCAACCCTTTCCAAATGACATACATTTGAACCCTTCCCCCAATCTGCCTTCTGCCTGTTACCATAGAAACAGGTCATAGAACACTGTACTGAGCACACAGGTCACAAGTTCAGCACACACTGTTGCTAATCAAGACAGCAAGTGTGCTTGACTTTTCAACATATCAGCTTATCATATATATTGTTCCTTACAATCAGTTTTTGTTAACCAATAAGAATCATACGTTTAAAAAACAGAAATATGCACCCTACCTTTCAGTGTAGAAGGTTGTCAAACAACCAATGATTTCTTGTCTTTTTTCAAAACTGCATCTTAGCCACCATTTTAGAAAAATCTTACTTTCCAAACTGCCATTTCATTTACAGAGACCACCTGAGTGCATCCAGACCTCCTTTCAAGGTGCTTAGAGTGTGGATTGTGGGACACATCTATATTTCCTGGAGCCAAAGGTATGCACAAAACAAAGGCATTCACAAAGACCTAGGTTTGCCAAATGTAGATATTAAATGGATTGGACAGAGAGGGTTAAAGTGGCACCAATTGATGCCATTGGTGAAATCCTTCATGCATATCCAACACCCTGACCTCATAATAGTGCACTGTGGTGGCAATGACCTAGGCACTTTGACTGGGGTAGGTCTGGAAATGCTTATGAAGGACACCTTTGCAGAACTGATTTCACTTTTTCCCAAAACTGTCTTTGTGTATTCTAACATATGCCAAAGGCAGAAATGGAACTGGTCCGATCATTTTGTCCACAAATTGAGAAAGCTAGGAAACATGTGAATAAATCTGTTTCTGCTTTTCTCCGAGACTATAGAATGGGGTCCATTTACAATAACAATCTGCGCTTTCATGTGCAAGAGATGTATAGGAGAGATGGAGTACACTTTACTGATGAAGGAAACAGAGTCTTCCTCAACAACTTTAGACTCTGTATAGGTACTTACTTATAAGTACCAAAAACTCTCAATGAACACAACGGCTCTTTTTAGAGCCACTCAAGAACAAAACTCTTAAACTTGATGTATGTTTATCTCCCGAACATTTCAGTTTTTATTCCTTGGATCCGCACACCCAATGCGTAAGGAACTGCTCACCCAATGCGAGAGAGTCCGTGCACCCAACGCGATAGGATGCGCGCACCCTGCGCGCATTTTGCCATTTTTTTTTTTAAAGGGGGCCCCAGAGGGTCCTTCTGGGGCCCCCTAAGCACCTCTAATTCCCCTTGCTTCTTCAGCCTCGCTTCTACAGAGGCAGACAATGGCCGATAACAGTTCGTGGTTTCGAATGTAGACAGACACTCGACAGCCAATTAGCATTCAGCGCGCGACCGGGAGGGTGCGCGCTCAGTTCAGGGAGGGTGCGCTTACGGTGCGGGTAGGGTAAGAAATTGCATGGGGAAAACGCGTTTTGGGACCTCCCTTTTTTCTCTGCCCCGCTTAATGGATCACCGCGAAACTTTCAGGGTAGGAGCGGAGCAGAGCTGGTCAAAAGTTTGGAAAATTTCACGAGGATTCTTAGGTCTACATACATCTCCACTCACTCACCTGTACAGTCACACACACCCTACCCACACATACACTCAGGCACCCATACAGATACTCAGACAACCAATCAATAACCCATATAGACACTCATATAGCTATTCACAAAACCATGCAGCCACTTATACACCAACACACAGACACATACAGACATTCACATAGTTTAGTCACTAGTCTGCAGTAAGATACATTTAATGACTCACTTATAGAGTCAGTTACGCACCTAGAAAATCACCCATTCCCACACTTATACACCCACTCATTCTTCCATAGGCCTTTCACTATAAATATATAAAACATATTTAAAATTTTCAGAAAAACACACATTCACTGGATGATGTCATCAGTGATGTCATCAGTGATGTCATTTCAGATGTCATCAGTGATGTCACTGACCATGTCATGAGTGATGTAATATGTGACATCATCAGCAGTGCATTGCGGTGGCGCGAGTTATAGTTAGCTGAACTAACTATAACAGGGAAATTTCTAGGGTTTTGTACGAGGGAAATGTCCAGCTAACTATAACACCCCTGAAACCTATGTTTTTTTTAGTGAATATCTATATATATATAAATATAACCTACTGGCAGTCGCCAGTAGGTAGTTATAATTACAACCTAGTTTCCATAGGAAAAGCATTTTTTGATTTGCTAATAACTTTGGCATCGTTTGACGCATCTTCGCAAAATTCTCCAAAATAAAGTCTATCCAGGTCAGCTCCTATCCTAAAAGTTTGGGGGTGATTTGTCAAGGAGGGGCAGAGAAAAAAGGGGGGTCCCAAAACACGTTTTCCCCAAGTTAATTTACATAGGAATTATTGCGACGACCTACAGCCGAACTGCTGAACGGAATTACCCTAAATTTGGCAAAAAGGTAGTGCTTAGATCAGCAATCTTTTTTTGTAAATGGTGTAAATCCATTCAATAGGTTTTGAGAAATCAGAAAAATAAAAGTTTCGATATCTGGGCGGAGCCTAAGTCCAGCGCACGAGCTTCACTGTGATTGGCTGCCAACACTCCAAACCAGGAAGTGTTGGCAGCAATCTTATGGCGCGGTAGAAGCGAGTCACTAGAAAACAGAGAAACAAAGGTATAAAACAAGAGAAGGGGGCAGGGTAGAAACACCCTGACCCCCTAGGCTTGCTCAGCGGGTCCCAGAAGGACCGCAGTGCCAAAAAAAGCATATTTTTTTTAAACTATGCAATTCTCGCTGGGATCGTGGGTTCCCGCGTTTTATTTTAATGATGCCCCCGGACGGGCTAGGTCCCGGGGGCATTTCTTAAAGAATAATAGCGGGGGCTCGCTGGGGCTGCGGGGGCCCTCTGGGGTCCCCGCAGCCACGGGGCTTCACTTATGTTGGGAGGGGGATTGCGCGGCCCCTCCCCTGGAGCCCTCCATATGCTTATAACTTTGGTGTCGTTTGACCAAGCTTTACAAAATTTTCCCAAAAGATTATCTTTTTCAATCAGCTCCTATCTTGTAAGTTGGGGGGTGATTGTTCAAGGGAGGACTGAGGAAAAAGGGGAGTCTCAAAATGTGTTTTCTCAATGCATTTTCCATAGGAAACTATTAGAGAAGGCTACAGGTCAAACTGCTCAACTGAATTACGCCAAATTTGGCAGGAAGAAAGGTTTTGGTTCAGAAAGCGCACTTTTGTTGAAATGGTGTAAATTTGTTCAGTAGTTTTTGAGATATTAAAGGAAAAAAAGATATATATATCTGGATGGTGCCTAACTCCCGAGCACGAGCTTGCCTCTGATTGGCTGTTAACACTTCAAACCAGGAAGTGTTCTCTGATTAGCTGCTAGCACTTCAAACTAGGAAGTGTTAGCAGCCATATTGTGCCTCGCATTGAGTGAAAATATAAAAGAAAGGTCCCGGGGGCAATTTAATATACCGGAGCTCTGTCTGTGCGAGATACCTCTTTCACGCTGCATCTCCCAACATCAGGAGGTAATGTACCCTTTTCCCCCATCAACAGCATACCTCCAACAACATTCTTGGGCCCGCAAGTCTCCCTCTGCAAACCACTTGTCGGCTCACAGCTCTTCGGGTGCGATTTCTCGGGCCCACAGTTGTATCTGTGAAGCCAAGACTGGAAACATATTGCAGGTCTTTCTCTGCAAGATATGCTGTTCACGGTCTGTCAACCGTCACTGTTCCGCAGCTATCCCTTTGGAAGCCGATGGCCCGCACCTTTCCCTATTCCAGTTGGCTCACAGGTGTTCCTCTGCGAGCTGGCCCGCAGCTCTCCCTCTGCAAACTGACGGGCCGTGGATCTCCCTCTATGAGCCTTCCAGTCTGCTCACAGCTCTTCATCTACGAGCCAGCCCGCCGGCTCGTAAGTCTCTGAGAACAGATGCAATGGAGGCAACAATCATGCAGGTTTGACACCCAACACTGCTCTGACAACCCCTAGCAGGAGCTCCTCATCCGCTATCCCCTCCTCACCTCCACCCTCAACAAAGAAATGTGACAGTCACGTTAGGGAATCTGGAACGTAAAAAATTGGGTAATGTTGTACAGTTAATAATAAGAGGATGCTTGTGAGGTTGGACAAATTAGAATATTAGTCATGTATGGATTTACATATAAAACATTTTATTAAAACAAAACAACAACAAATAAAACTATGTACAGCCATGTTGTGTCATCGCTGGACCATTTGTGATTCACAGCCTGCAAGACAAAAAGAAAGATAAGATGGTGCGTCATGCATCCAGCAAATGAGAAAAAGAAAGAGAGAAAGAGTGAGAGAGAGGGAGAGAGAGAGAGAAACAAAGAAAGCGTGAGAGAGAGGAAGCCAAAGAAAGAGAGAAAGAATGAGAGAGAGAAAGAGTGAGATACAAGGAAGAGAGAAAAAGAGAAACAGTGTGAGAGAGAGGAAGAGAGAGAGCGAGAGAGTGAGAGAGAGGAGGAAAGAAAGAGTGAGAGAGAGGAAGACAGAGAAAGAGTGAGAGAGAGAGCAAGAGAAAGAGTGAGAGAGAGAAAGAGAGAAAGAGTAAGTTACAAGGAAAAGAGAGAGAGAGAAACAGTGCGAGAGAGAGGAAGAGAGAGAAAGAGTGAGCGAGAGGAAGAGAGAGAAAGAAGGAATGAGTGAGGAAGAGACAGAGAAAGTGTGAGAGAGAGAAAGGAAGAGATGGAGTGGGAGAGTGAGTGTTGACACTGGAGAAAATATTTGCAGCTCACCTTTGTGCCACCGGTGTGTCTCCAATAAGGGTGGGCGTCAAATTACGTTCCGCTCGTGGAATTTGCGAAATGTAGGCATTTTCGCGTTCCGCGGAGATGTCGAAATTTGTGCGATCTGCGGCGTAGCGGAGATTTTTTTCATGTTTGCGCTTTAAAAATACGGTTGCATGCGCGCAGTTGACTTACCGGGAATCCTGCGTTCACTGGTGAGTTTTCCGATCCGTTTGCGTGCGCCACAAGATGTTGGTAGTCGGTCGTGCCATCCCACGAGAGTTTGTGATCGCAAACACGTCATTCGCAAGGCCATCGGACACCGCGAGATGTCTGCGATCATGAACACGTCATTTACCACCGTGAGAGTGAGCGTGCGATCCCGAACAGGTCATTTGGACGCGCCATCTGACATCCGGCGGAAGTGTGGTGAAGCTCGCTATCCCGAACATGCAAAATATTCAATCTGGAGAAGAATAATATCTCGAGCAGCTTAAAACCTTCTATAAATGATGATTTGGATAAAAAAACTCCTCAGATTGACATTTGGCTGTCCTTTTTTGTGCATGGAGTCCTTTTTAAAAAAAAAAAGTTGGGGGAGAGTGAGGAAGTGCCACAGAGTCTCCAACTTCCTGTTCCTGTCCAGCAGGCTCCTCCCAGTGCTTTATCCATCTCCTGTTCATTCTGCCTTTGGATTTTGATCTGGAAGGATCACTCTTTGTGTCTGCTGCATCATTATCATTGGATTTGAGGACTTTTGAATTTGATATTTTACAAGTAAGTTGGTGTGGTTGTTGTTTGGTTGGGGCATTGCAGTTGCTGCAACTACAATTTTGGTACTTTATTTTTTTGGGTACATTATTATTATTTTTTTTAATTGTTGTGGGTAGCCAGTAGGCCCAGAGCTAGTCATGGGTGGGTGCATGATGAAGCAACTGTTCCTTTGGTGTGTGTTGAATTTATTTCTAAGATCATTTAGGGCATGGATGGCATTGGATTGATGTGCAAAATGTGTATTTTTTGGGGGTATTTCTGTTCTTTTTGGGTGTGTGTTAAATAAATGCCTTTGTTGTGTGTGGTGTGTTGTTGTGTACCTTGCAGACCTTGTTTAGCCCTGTGGAGTTTCATTTTTGCATTTTATTGCATTAAAGGCAAAGCAGTGTGGTTTAGCAGCATGTATCCTTTGCCTGGCTATTATAGGCCTTTTGTCAGTACATTGTTTTCCAGGCCTCCTGCTTGGTGTTTGTGATTTTGTGAGTGTCCCTGTGGCTGGTGGCAATTTCTGGTGGAAGTTATTAGTGTACTACTGCGTTTGCCATATAGGCCTGAATGTTATTCCTTTGTGGCCTAGGCTTCTAGTTGTTGTGGGCCTGTCCATGAGGCTGGTGGCCATTTTGAAGCCAGGCTGTGTGCTTTTTGCTGACATCTGAAGAAGATGGCCCCAAAGAAAGGTAGCAGGTCCTCCAGTACCAAGAAAGTTGTTGGTGAGAAGAAGGATCTGAAAAAGGAAGTGGCACTTACCAAGACTGGTGTGCCGCCCCAGATGTTTTTTGGGAAACAAAAAATTACGCCTGCAGCAGCATTGTCTGGGGAACAAGCTGGGAGCAGCACCTCTGCATCAGGGCAAAGTAGTACACAATCAACGCAGGCAAAAACTCAGCAGATAAGTGGGCAGCAGCAGGTGCCGCAGCAGGCACAGCAGCAGCCGCAAGAACAGCAGCAGCCACAAGAACAGCAGCAGCCACAGCCCACACTAATAGTTGTTCCTCCTGAAGTAGGGGCATTTGAGGAGATCAAGCTTCCTGCAGTCAATAAGGGGCAAGCCACTCTTTCAGAAGAACCATTGTCTTCCAGACCCCTAGCAAGGAAATGGAGGGTTAGTCCATCATCTTCTTCTTCAAGCCCCGCTTCTGATGATCTTGATGCCACTTGGAAGCCACCAGCTCAGTCTAAGAGTGATGCACGCCACAAGACAAGGCTAGTGAATAGGAAGGTTCCAGAAAGCCTTACAGTTATGGAGGTAGATGTACAAGAGGAGGATGATGATGACGAGCCAGTCATCACGAGCATCACTCCTGGTCCCGAGGAGATGGAGACCAACATTATTACCGTATCAAAAATCGCTGCGAGGGATGTAGCATGGATACCTCCAACACAGGTAACAACAACATGACCTCCAGCTTCCATGTTTGCAAAGGCCCGGCAGGGACCTACATCCAGCACAACTACTACCTCAGTAGGTAGTGGTAGTGTAACTGCACAGAGTCAAATTCCAGGCACACCCTCAAGTTCATCTGGTATTGAAAGTGGCACATCCAGCAGCGCCAGAAAGTTCTCCTCCCCAGTTTTGGACTTCTTTTCGGTTAGCAGTAAGGAGGAGAACATTGCTATATGCTCAATTTGTCGACAGGCTGTTAGGCGGGGTAAGCTTGGTACAAACCATGGTACCGGAGGCCAATCAAGTCATCTCAAAATACACCACAGTATCCAGTGGGAAGCTCACCTACTTCACTTAGAAAAAAGTAACCCATTGCTGTTGTTGGGGATGAAGAATTAGGGGAAGATTGGATCGCGGTGGAAGGTGAACAAGAGGATGGCATTTCTAGCCCTGTCCCCAGCAGTGTAGTGGTACAGCCCACATCCTCAGCAACATCTCAGTGGCACCGCAGTAAGAGTCATACTCAGAGTCAGACTGAGACACCAAGGTGACCGAGTACTGCAATGAAAAAAAGTGCACCGTTGAGCCTAACTCGGTTCAAGTAAACAGCTGCCCCACAAAGTAAAAAAATCCAGCCTACCATTCTTAGCATGTTTAGGTCGGAGGGGCAGTACGAACGCAACCACCCAACGGCACAGTTGTACAACGCGAAGCTGGCTAAAATGTTAGCGCTGGACCTTCTCCCTTTTTCATTTGTGGAAGGGGTGGGTTTCCTTGAATTTGTGTCAGCCATCTGCCCTAAATGGAAGGTTCCCAGTCGGTCCTATTTCGCAAGAGTTGCTGTTCCAGCACTACTTCACGATGTGCTGGAATTGGTTGGACAAGCTTTGCAGCAGAGTGCTGTTCACAATATCCACCTGACAACAGACATGTGGACCAGTTGCCAAGCCACTGATTACACGTGCATCACTGCACACTGGGTCTCTTTTGTGGAGGCTAGAGATAAGCTATGTGAAGTAGGTGCTGCAAAGTTGCAAACAAGTAAGATTAGTAGCGCAGAGCACCTGTGTCATAACAATCACAGAAGATTTTTAAACGTAATTTACCTGCAATGTAAGCAGCAGCATTCTTGCTGGTTGGTAAAAAAATATATTCGCAATATATAACACAGAGCAGAAGAACAGACATAAAATAGTAACATTAAACAGCTACTCACCAAGCTCCCGGTCCAGGATATCGGACCACCGGTGCGTCAACTGATTTTGGGTGCGCTGGACACCAAAGCAGCGAAACACTGCCCGGCGCACCTTTCCCCAATGCTGCAGATGCTCCCGGAGCCCGTACCCAGACCCAGGCCTGCCGCCTGCTTCCAGGGTTAAGGAGAGGTGACGCTGCACAAACAAAACCAGTGCGGCCACCACGGCCTCAGCGAATAAGGCCCATCGCTGCACCCCGGGTTGGTGCCGCCTTCCGCAAGGATAACGGTCGCTGCTGTTGCTACGGCTATGAGCCCTGTGGCCCTTTGCCATGGTTCTGGGTAGTAGGACGGGGTAGAAAAGAAAAGGTAGGAATGAAAAAAGAAAGTAAAAGAAATGAACAAAGCAGGTAATAGAAAAAGAGTGAAATAGTATTGAAAAATACACAAAAAGTTTGAAAAAATCAAAATATAGAATCAGGAAAATAGAGAGATAGATAATAAATTAAAAAAAATCCCAAAAAGTTACCACTAACAAAGGATTGAAAAGATACAGGGAGGATTGAAAAGCAGTGAATAACAAGATGGCCGCGCCCATTGCGACCGCGTGGGCAAGTTTGCGTGATATTTCCCCCGCGAGCATGCTCGAAGCGTCGCTAACACGTAATACACGTCCCTGAACAGAAAATACTTATCGCGAACGGGCGGGAGCATGCAGTACGCGACCAGGAACAGGAAATAAACATCGCGAGCATGCATTATGCGACCCAGAACAGGAAATAACCATCGCGAACGGGCGGGACAAGTGAAAAACAAGATGGCTGTGCCCATTAGCAACCTCATGGGCAAGTTGACGATCGCAAGCATGCAAAACACATCGCGAACGGGCTGTAAAAGCATTCTCCGCGTCGTCACGAAAGTTCCGCATGCTCGCAGAGATTTACAGCAATTTTGCGATAATTTGCGTAGGACAACTACACAAATTCTGCCCACCCATTGCTCTCCAACCACGTACACCCTCAAGTTTAGTCATCTGAAAAATAATATAGAATTAGTAATTTCAGAGTACATACAACTGCACACGCCTAATTCTCTGTATCGCCAATGCGCCCTCAGGCTGCTACAGCCCATCTACTCCCACTGCTCGGAGGTGTCTGTGCACTCTTGTGTGCCCAGGCTGCTGCACACTATCCACTCCCACTGCCCAGAGGTGACTGCCCGCTGCTGCGGGAAGAACCTCTCTGCTCACCTTCTGCCACCGGCGTTTGCGTAAGAGGGTCCAGCACGTGCCGAAGCAACTTTCTCAGGCGTTGTCAGGATAGCCACGCATCATCGCAGGTTCTACACTCGTTCAGCTGTCGTGGTGTTAGGGGGACATCGGTTCGTGAATCACAGCCTGTTAGATAAAAAGCAAGTTAGATTGTGCGTCATGCGTCCATCAAAGGAGATAGAAAGAGAGATAGAGAGAGAAAGAAAGAGTGAGATGAAGAGAGAGAGAAAAAGAAAGAAAGAGTGAGAGGAAGACAGAGAGAAAGAGTGAGAGAGACGGAGAGAGAGAGAAACAGTTAGAGAGAGGAAGAGATAGAGAGAGAGTGAGAAAGAGTGTGAGAAAGAGGACGAGAGAGAGAAAGAGAGAAACAGTGTGAGAGGAAGAGAGAGAGAAAAAGTGTGAAGGAGAGGAAGAAAGAGATGAAGAGGTACAGCGAGGGCCCATACTGTGGCCAAACCCTTCACAGCTCACCTTTATGCCACCGCTGTGTCTCCAACCATGTGCTGGGACCTAGTGGAGCCCTCAAGCTCCCACATCTGAAACATAGTACAGAATTAGTAATGGCAGAGTATATACGACTACGCACGCCTAAATCGCTGCTCTGCATTTGTGCATCCAGGCTGCTGCACATCATCGACTCCCACTGCCCAGAGGTGTCTGCCCGCCCCTTCGCACCCAGGCCTCACTGCTCACCTTTTCGTGGACACGGCACCCTGCATATCATGTAGCCCCGCTCCGCAGGCCACTAGGTCTCACATTTGCTGATGCGTCTTGATTTTACCATGGCAGAGGATAAACCAGTGCACCAGCCATCATCACAGGTTGCACACCCACTCAGCCCTTGCGGTGCCTCTACCTCAGTGACCAGCGGGATGACGCCACATGGTGGTAGCCCTGTGCTGTGTGATGGTTCAGGCCTATACTGCGGTCCAGCAGGGCACACAAAACCTGAGCTGTCCAGACTGCTGGGACAGGCCATCACCGCAGGCTGCACACCCGCTCAGCAGTTACGGCACCCGTATCTCAGTGGACCGAAAGTCACCGTCCTGTGCCGGTGTTCCTGTGCCGGCCACAGTACATCTGGTGCGAGCAACTCTGAAATGGCGTCGAGCATGTGCGCCTGGTCTTTTTTATTGGGAGGGTAATGGTCCTGTGACGCCTGTGCTGGATGGGTGTGGTGTGGGTGTATACTAGCTGTGAGGGAGTGGCTGTGGCGTACTGACAACTAGGGTGTGACCAGCAGATCACTGCAATGAAAATCTGGGATATGTAGCGTTGTTGTCCTTCCCTGTAAGTGTAAGGAGAGTGGGCTGGCCTGACATATGCCAGTCCTGCGTGAGGCAGTGAAGAATGACTCCAGAGCTATGGGCGTGGCTCCATCGTGAGCTGTATGAGGAATCAACTGATGCGACACTGTTGTCATATTGGGCTAGATCACACACAATTGGGCTATATTTTTCCCGGTTGTATGGTAACATTTTGGTTTGTGCTAGTTGCCAGATTATAAATATATATACAGCGCTCCAGCAATGTAGTATGTTAAAGAGCTTTATTAGACAAATATTTACTTGGCAGCCTGCTGCAACATCAATTCCAATGCATTCACCGCATGATTGACAATGTCCCTGCCTCTCCTTCCTTAAAGTAGCAATATTGGGCTACTTTGGAATACTTTTTGGTTGGCTTTAGGCTAGAGAATGCTTAAAAAATCTGGCAACACTGGCATGCGGGTGTTCTTGTTGTAGTGCTGCCGTCAATCGGGTCGCAAGCGTCAATGTGTCACTCTGTGAGCCAAGTCCCACAACATGGCCAACATGGAAGGTACGGGGAATCACTGACCCTACATTCATCCATAGTTCCACACAAGAAAGATGGTGGACATGACACATCTGTGTGGATGTGAATGTTTATTGCACATTCAGTGGAGTATTGCAGCTGTAGCAATACAGGGCCATGCAAAGCCCACATTTCAATTTTTGGGACATGGAGGGCAGCCAATTAGAGACAAGCTCGGAGTTAGGCTGCATCAACATATGTATAAGCAAAAAAGAGAGGAACCCTTGGCAACCCAAAGGACTAGAGTTAAGTCACATAACAAAATCGAAAAGCGTCCTCTGGGGGGAGAAATATCCAATGCTCTATCACCTTTCATTCAACATACATCCATCACTTGAAGCAAAATCATTCATATATTTTTCTGTATTGGCACACAAAGACGTTATGTATTTAAAATTTTCACTTCAATTTATTCCATGAAATGTTTATATATACACAATATTTTATCCAACATCAATAATTAAAAACCTTTTTGTCTGCACCTGTTCACAATAAAAACATGTACATCAAAAAATAAAAATTAAAACACAATATGACAATAGCATATCTGGAACTGTTTACCACAGTTTCTAACGAGAGAGAAAAATACACTAGACAATAATATCTGTCATTGGATACCACACTCAGATCCAACAGTTAGACCCCCTTTAAGGTGTTCTAATATAAAGCATCCAAGTCTACTGTTCATCTGTGTAGAAAAAGATTTGTGTTTTTTTCGTAGGGCGTCGACGCGTTTCGAAGGACTATTCTGTTTCTGCCTTCTTTTTCAAGACCAACATTGTTTTTCAACTCCCGTGTTCAAAAATCTCTTCCAATGATTATGGTGTAGAGATCCCAGGGTTATCTGATATTTGGCCCCCTTGGTTCTTTCGAAGAAGTAGTTGGCAGTTATGGTAAATCCTGATTAGTTAGTTTTCGAATTCCTATTTATTTCTCTTTTTCTTGTTTCTGTCAGTTACTCCTCCTTTGTCCTTTGTCTTTATTTGGAAAAGTAAACAGGGAGGGGGAGGGAATTTGGACAAAATCTCAGCTGCTTTATCGTTCCACTCCGTTTTCTCGTATTTATCTGATTTTGTAGCCTCTGTTTTAAAATCAAGCTCCGCAATCCGGTGGCCTCTCTGTGCGTCCGTCTCGGTATTATTATTATGCACCAACATATGTACTTATACAATCACTCTGCCAATCCCCACACACTTATAAATTCACCATACACTCTCCTTGCAGTACTCTAATCATCCAGTCTCTACGGGCCCTATTCACAGAACAAACTTAAGACTAAATCCTAAACTTAGTACCATTCTGGTATTCACAGAATGCACCTAGTACTTCTGGTATTCACAGAATGAACTTACTACTTTTGCTATTCACAGAATGAACTTAGTACTTTTGCTATTCACAGAATGGATTTACGACTCCTAAACTTACGTCCGCACTCGGGCCGGAAATTCCGGCCCGGAGGCGGAGCTTCCGGGCCGGAGGCGGAGCTTCCCGCCCAGAGGTGGAGATTTCGGCCATAGCTAAATCGGCCGGAATCCCCACCTCCGGGCCGGAAGCTCCGCCTCCGGCCCGGAAGCCCCGCCTCCGGCCCGGAAGCCCCGCCTCCGGGCCGGAATTTCCGGCCCGAGTGCGGACGTAAGTTTAGTAGTCGTAAATCCATTCTGTGAATAGCAAAAGTACTAAGTTCATTCTGTGAATAGCAAAAGTAGTAAGTTCATTCTGTGAATAGCAGAAGTACTAGGTGCATTCTGTGAATACCAGAATGGTACTAAGTTTAGGATTTAGTCTTAAGTTTGTTCTGTGAATCGGGCCCCAAGTACGTACTTGTACAATGACCAAGACAAAGTTACATAACCAAAGTTTTATCCCACTGTCAAAGGTAAGTTGGTTGCATACACTGTCCAGAGCACAATGTAATGTGGTAGGGCCCAGAGACAGCATGTTGCATATATAATGAACACAAGGACACAGATAGATAGTGGAACTGGGTACAGGCAAGTGCGCTTGACTCCTTTTTATTCCCAGGGTCACATGTCCAGTGACGTCTGTGCTGGATGCGTGTGGGGTGCGGGAATGGTTGGTGCTGGTAACAAGTACAACAGTAATCATTGGATCACACATAGAGATGCAATCGTAAAGGGTCCATGACTTGTGCTGCACTAAGTTAGGGGCAACAGATGTGAAATAATACACAAACGATTCTATCGTAAAGGGTTCCTGACTTGTGGTACACTGAGCTAGGTGCAGCAGATCTGAAATCAAACACAAAAGATTTTATCATAAAGGGTCCATGAGTTGTGGTGCACTGAGGTAGGGGCATCAGAAGCATTCCACGTACGCACAGCTAGCGATGATGCATGGTCCGGGAGGGCCGCACTGGTAGCAATGTCTGTTGCCTTCTGGACTGCGTCATCTGCAATCGCAACTCGATCTGAATTGTGAGCCCTGCAGTCTGCAATGTGGATGGAAGGCAGTAGTCAGCACAGATATCGAGGAATGCATTTTGTTACTTCCTCCTGACAAAATCCGAGGCCATAGAGCACAATTCTGTCTGCAATTAATACATCATGTCTCAATGTAAATTGTGAGCTCTGCTGACCGCAATGTGGGTAACAAAAGATGAAATATGTATGGAATACATTGTCGAAATGTGTAGGTTTCAGGGATGTTATAGTTAGTTGCCTACTGGACTCTGAAATTCATGAATCAAGACTGAATTTGAATTGTCAGCCCTGCTGACCACAGTGGAGGCCCACAGCCACGTTGCTTTGAGTTTAGCTGCACAGATTGGTAGCATTTGATTTTGTTAACCGATTAGAGTCTCTTACACAATTTGCATCGGTACTAATCTTGAATTGGGAGCCCTGCTGACCGCAGTGCAGACCGGAGGCAGTGGTCAGGAAGTGTTACAGTTTGTAGTAACATTCTTGTCCAGAACCATGCTAAAACTCATTTAGAAGCACCTTAAATCAATGTCAGGTTTTAAAAATCATGGTTCGATATATGTTATTCTTTTGTTAATCAATGTATAGCCAATGCTTGTTTTACATTTTAAGCTGTGATAGTGTTCATTTGCCAATGCTTGTTTAACCTTATAAACGTGTACTCGTGATGATTTGCTATGCTGTGACTAAACATGTGTTCTGATTGAGCTCATTACCATACTCTTCGCTGTTCCTCAATCTGTTCGTTAAGCTGCACGTTTGTAACACGTTTTTGAGAAACCGGCAGTTACAGGGCACGTTAGCGAGTAAACAAGAACAATGTGACAAACACGTGTAACTCCGATCCCCTCCCAGACGCGACCCCACCCTTGAAGCTCTTCTATTTAAACCCTCGCCTTCCCTTCACAAAACGCTTGCGCTCGTTGAAATCCTAAAACTTACCTGTAAGCAGGAATCGAGCTCCTTCCTCCACGATCCTGATTCAGCATTCGAGTAATCCTCAGCTTCCGGTCCGGCTGCTTCAATCTTCCCCCGTAGTCCTGGAAACCACACGCGCTTCCTCTGGAGCGGCAAGAAAGACTTTCCCAGCTTTCTGAAAGGAAACAAAAGACCTTTAAAGCATCGTGAGTAACTGGCAGGCTACAAGGAAGATAAAAGCAGTAAGTCTTTGATTTTATTTTATACTTTGCCTAATCTACGTCGTTAACAGCGCTTTTAAAAGACGCTTGGCCAAAATTGCAGAACATTGTGATAACGATCAAACAAGAGAATTAAAAACTTGGCACTTATCTGATTTCAAGGAAAAGACTCCATAATCTTGCAACTTCATCCCAGCATTCAAGGCTCTAAAACAAAGAAAAGCACCAAACAGCATCAAACAAGAATTCCAATGAGAATCTCCAAATAATTTTCTTTGACTATGATATTTTATAAAAAAAGTAATCAGGGCGCCACAAAAATCTGCATGCAATCAAGGTATGCAGCCTGTGCTTAGACATAATTTGCATACTAATTATTGCTCCTTGTTTATTCTGTGCTAAAGTTTGTCTTTATTGTTTATTTATTATTAGTGAATTTTTCCTGAAGAAACCAGTCATTCAAAAGAGAAGCCAGCAGAAAGTGGCAGTGTTTTCTTTGTTTATTATTTTGTCCCTCTTCCCCCTTCCCTTAAGAGTTTCGTTTGGGTAAACTGTGTTGTAACTAATCAGTTGAGCCCAAGGGAGGTTCTTGGGGGAAGTCGAGAACAATCTACACATCTCTCAAGTTGAACGCCCTGCTTTTCAGGTGAGTGAAGGTTAACATGAAGGGCCCACAGCCACGTGACGTTAACTTGAGCTGTATAGAGTTAGTGGTAGGTGTGGCGCTCAGCGTGTGCACAGCCAACGATGATGCATGGTGTGGGCAGGCCGCACTGGGAGCAATGTCTCTTGCCTACTGGACTGCGCCATCTGCAATCGCGACTCCATCTGAATTGTGAGCCCTGCTCCCGTAGTGTAGATCGAAGGCAGTAGTTAGCACAGACATTGAGGAATGCTTTTTGTGACTTCCTCTTGAGAAAATCCAAAGACATAGAGTACAGTTCACTCTGCAATAAATAAATCAAAACTGAATTCGAACTGTGAGACTGCCATTCAGTGTTCCTTTGGACTTGCAAGATGAATTTGGTCATTGTACTAAAGGGATAATTGATATCAAAAAGTTCTTGAAGCAAGGATACTAAAAGGATAATATTTAGGTTTTGAAGACGTAGTAGTTAGTTGCCTACTGGACTCTGTAATTAATGAATCAAGACTCAATTTTAATTGTGAGCCCTGCTGACCGCAGTGTAGGCCGGAGGCAGTGGTCAGCAAGAGTTGAGCTGCACACTTAGGGGCACCTGAAGCAACCAGCATGTGTGGAGCCTGCGATGATGCATGGTCCGGGCGGGCCACACTGGTAGCAATGTCTTTTGTGTAATGAATTATGCCTTAATAAGGCTACATGGCAATGACTTGTGGTGCAGTGAGTTAGCGGCACCTGAAGCACTCAGCGTGTGCGCACCCTGTGATGATGCGTGGTCCAGGTGGGCCGCACTGGTAGCTCTGTCTTTTGTCTAATGAATTCTGCCTTAATAAGGCCACGTGACGTTGACTTGTGGTGCACTGAGTTAGTGGTACCTCTGGTGCTCAGCATGTATGCAGCCTGCAATGATGCGTGGTCTGGGCGGGCAGCACTGGGAGCAATGTGTCTTGCCTACTGGACTGCGTCATCTACAATCGCCACTCCATCTGAATTGTGAGCCCAGCTGTCCGCAGTGTAGTTCGAAGGCAGTAGTCTGTACAGACATAAGTCTGCGGTGCTGTGCCGCTGTGTTCGCAGGGGGCCTGTGTCAAGGCGGCCAGTGGACATGGCAGCAGCCACGTGGCAGGGTGAGGGCCGCTGCTCTGGCAGAAGCATTGACCTTCACACAAGACAAACACTCACAGAGCTCCGGCCTATTTATTCACACTTCTATGCTGGAGTGACGTATGTTGGACCAGCCCACTGTGCTTCCGCTTATAGGGGACAATGATACAGATACATGACCGAGATCTTCCCCACTGCCTGAGGTAACATGGTTGCATTCACTGTCCACAACGCTACAAGCACCAGCAGTATATGTACACATGGAGGGGTTTGTGCTCTGCATAGTGAGGTCTGTCCAACACATCACCGCTACAGTTGGTATTGTGTGCATTATTATTAGTGGGTGACTTGCGTCCTTCACACATTTTTGGTTGCCACATTTCGCAACATTGAGCTATTGTGTGGCTGAGGGGCAATGCCATGTTTGGAAGGTCCACTGTCCTGTTGTGCGCTGCCTCAGTGGTAGTATGGGGGTGATCCGGGGGGTCCTGAGGTTGGTGGCAGTGGGTTTTGTGGCCTTCTTGGGTGTCGGATGTACATGATCAGTAGCTCTGACATGTGTTGGTCTTCAGATGTGATTCTCGGCTGGGCTCCCTTTCACACTGTAGGTAGTCATCCTACTTTACACCAGTAAAAGGCAGATGTTACATTCCTACTGCTAACGCAGCTTATCGCCTGTTTTTGGATCGCACTGCAGATTTGGCTGCTCGTTGAAAATATCAGGAAGTGGTGTTTGCATGTTATTTTTGTAGAGGAACGCCTACTCTGCATATTATTTGCGCTAGTTGTTGCTCTCATTTGTGGGATATTCTTTTTTGCGGAAGCTATTGCTGGAAAACTGGCGATATCGGCTGTTTTCACCAGGTTGAGAATGAAATGATAATTTTAAATCACTGAAAAAACCATAGGTTTAATGAACATTATAATTAGAAATTAGCATTTAAAAAACCTTTGAAATTCACAAAAAAAATCATATGTGTCAGGGACGTTGTAGTTACAAATTATCATTTTAAAAAACATTGAAATTCACTAAAAAAACATAGGTTTCAGGGACGTTATAGTTGCAAATTAGCATTTAAAAAACCTTTGAAATTCACTGAAAAAGCCATAGGTTTCAGGGACATTATAGTTATTCGTACATTTCACTCGTACAAAACCATAGAAATGTGGCCATTATAGTTAATTGAGCTAACTATAACTCATGCCACCTCAATGCACTGCTGATGACGTCACATATTACATCATTCATGACATGGTCAGTGACATCACTGATGACATCACTGATGATATCTCAAATGACATCACTAATGACATCACTGATGACATCATCCACATGAAAATCTGATGCACCTCCTCATACCTTAATAAAACCTTTGATACACCCACTCTAAAATACAGACTACTATTTTCGAAACAATAGAGACACCAATACCAGTGACTACGTACGCACGCACTGATTCCTAGGTCTACACACACATCCACTCATTCACCCATACAGTCACTCATAAATGCAGTGACTCATCAATACAACACTATGATAGGCACACATACACCTATACAAACACTCACAGAACGTCAATCATCCAGAGTTACTCATACATCTAGTCAGTCTATTTACTCAGCTATACAGTTATACACACACAACCTCACTTATTCATAGTGATACTAACATATACTTACTCTCATATACATTCACTGATACAAGTACACACTCATCCATACAGCACTCTCACAATCACTGACTCTCACGTATAGTCATATATATACTCCAGCTCTCTCATACACTGTGTTTTATATATGTAGTTACTTGGACATGTAACACTGAGATATACATTCACTCACCAACACACCCATACAGCTGTTTCCACATGCAGTCTTGAAAACATACACCCAGTGAATAAAGAAATTACACATCTATGCACAAAGTCACACACCTCCCACCCACCCACACTCACACTCAGGCAACCAATCAATAACCCATATAAACACTCATGTAGCTACTCATCAACCAATGCAGCAGCTTACACAGCAATAGACAGACTGATACAGACATTCACACAGTTTAGTCACTAACCCATGAATTCAGTAAGACACATTTAATCACTCACTTATACAGTCAGTCATTCACCTACTAAATTCTCCATCCACACACTTATACACCCACTCATTCTTCAATATACCTTGGCCAATATATTTATAAAACATATTTAAACTTTACAGAAACACACAGTCACTGGATGATGTCATCAGTGATGTCATCAGTGATGTCATTTGAGATGTCATCAGTGATGTCATCAGTGATGTCACTGACCATGTCATGAATGTTGTAATATGTGACGTCATCAGCAGTGCATTGCGGGGGCGTGAGTTATAGTTAGCTCAACTAACTATAATGGCTACATTTCTATGGTTTTGTATGAGTTAAATGTGGAACTAAATATAACGTCCCTGAAACCTATGTTTTTGTCAGTGAATATATATATATTTATATTACCTACTGGCGGTTGCCAGTAGGTAGTTATAGTTAGGACCAAGTTTCCATAGGAAGAGCATTTTTTGTTTTGCTTATAACTTTGGCGTTGTTTGATGAATCTTCATGAAATTTTCCAAACTAATTCTTTGTTCATATCAGCTCCTATGTTTGGGGGTGATTCGTCAAGGGGGGTCGAGAAAAAAAAGGGGATCCCAAAACATGTTGTCTCCATGTTAATTTCCATGGGAAACTTTAGAAAAGGCTACAGGTCGAACAGGTGAACGGAATTACCCCAAATTTGGCGGGGAGAATGGTCTTTGTCTATAAAGCACGTTTTTGTTTATTTGGTGTAAATCCGCTCAGCAGTTTTTGAGAAATATCAAAATTTAGAGATATCGATATTTGGGAATTCTGCAATCTGATTGGCTGAGCCGTTACAAGCACGAGCTTGCTGCTTATTGTTTGGGAGCGCTGAGAGCAGTTGCAACTAGGAAGTGTTGGCTGCCATTTTGTGATTCTTTTGAAGTGAGTAAGGGGAAAAATAGGGCAAAAAAGTAGAAAAGAGGACGGTAGGAGCACTGTAACCTCTGTGGGGTGTTTAGGGTGTGCTATAGAGGGGGTGCAAAGCGAACTACTCATCCCTACCAGTCTGAAAGTGCTGTGTACGGAAATAAGTGAGGTATTGCGTAGAGTCTGATGCTGCTAAGGTGAGCTGCTGCGGGACTCGGGAATTAAAGCGTGAGCCCAAACTGTGTGTCTTATGTTGTGAAGTCAGGTGCCCTCTCTGTTGCACCACACCTGTGTAGTGTGAGCATGTGTTTATACCTACTAGGACGAACTACTGACCCCTACTGGTCTGAATGTGCTGGGGTATGGAAAATATGTGAGGTATTGTCTAGAGTCTAATGCTGCTAAGCTGAGCTGCTGCCAGACTCAGGGATGAAAGTGTGAGTCCAAACTGTGTGTCCTATGCTGTGAAGTCATGTGCTCTGGCCACTGTGCCACATCTGTGCAAGTAGTGTCATCATGTAGTTATATTGTAAGTTGTGTATGGTGTTTAGGGGGTGTTATACAGTGAGTGCGAAGGTAAATTTGCGGTATCAAATCAATTTGGTATTTGGAAAGTGCAAACTACTCACTCGTACCGGTCTGATGGCCCTGGGGGCATAAGCTGAGCTGCAGCTGGACTCGGGGATAAAGGCGCTGAACTACTGACCCCTACCGGTCTGAAAGTGTGGGGTACGGAAATTAAGTGAGGTATTGCCTAGAGTGTTATGCTGCTAAATTGAGCTGCTGCTGGTCTCGGGGATGAAACCGTGAGCCCAAACTGTGTGTCCTATGCCTTGAAGTCATGTGCTCTGGGCACTGTGCCACACCTGTCCAAGTAGTGTCAGTAATATTTTATACATAGTAGGAGGAAGTTTTGTTTGGAACACGGTAATTTGTATATGGTGCTTAGGTGGTGTTATACAGGGAGTGCGAAGGTAAATCAATACGGTGTTTGTAAAGCGTAAACTACTCACCGTTATGGGTTTGAAGGCCCTGGAGGACGGCGTGGAAATTATGTGAGCTATTAAGTGAGTTATTGCCCAGAGTCACATGGTGCTGAGCTGAGCTGCTGCCAGAGCAGAGGATTAAACTGTGAGGCCTGTGCTCTGAACTCATGTTTTCTGGCCGCTGAGGCACACCTGTCTAAGTAGTGTAAGCATGTGTGCATACGTACTAGGAGGAAGTTTTGTTTTAAACAGTGTGAGGTCTGTAGGGTGATTGGGGGTGCTATAGAGGGAGTGTGAAGTTCAATTCTACCATTTCAAATCAATGCGGTATTTGTAAAGTGCAATCTACTCACTCGTACGAGTCTGGAGGTGCTAGGGGCCAACATGGAAATTAAGTGAGCCATTGCTCAGAGTCACATGGTGTTATCCTGAGCTGTCGCTAGAGTCGGTGATCAAAGCGAGAGCTCTGTGCTCCAAAGTCAGATGGTGTGGCTGTGGCGCCACAGCTGTGTGAAGGATACATTTTGGTGAGGGTGCGGGAGTTGCCATTGCCTGGCACTAAAATAGCGGGCCTAAGTTGTCAGTTATAAGGCAGCTCTGAAAGAGCCCTTGTGTTTATTAGTTGGAGCTACATATAAGTGCGGATGCACAGCTTCAGGGTATTCAGAAAAACTCGATTTCCCTGATCTGTGAAGTGTACTCCATCACTTCTGTAGATATCAGCCATATCAAAATGTATGTTGTTGTTGTAGATCGACCCCATTCTATGGTCTCTGAGGTATGCAGACACAGCTTTGTTGACATTCTTCCTAGATTTTTCAATCTGAGGACAAAATCGGTTTGACTATTTCCACTTCTGTCTTTGGCATATATTGGAATATACAAAAAAAGTTTGAGGCAAAAGCAACATCAATTGTCGAAAGGTGTCCTTCGTTAGCATTTCCAAACCTACCCCAGTCAATGTGCCTAGGTCGTTACCACCACAATGCACAATCATGAGGTCAGGGTGTTGGAGATGCAAACAGGTTTTAACCAAAGGCAACAATTGGTACCACTTCAATCCTCTCTCTGCAAACCATTTAATGTCCACATTTTGTAAACCTAGGTCTAAGTCAATACTTCTCTGTTCTGCATACCTCTTGCACCAGAAAGCATAGGTATGTCCTACAATCCACACTAGTATTTTGAAGGTATGGCTGGAAGGTATGGAAAGATGTGTGTAGCTCATGCAGTTCCTTCGTAGAGTAAGAGATATGTTTAAAGATGGGAAAAAATCTCTTTTTCCCACAGAAAACGATAATTGATTGGAAGATAAGAAGCATTGGGTACTAAAAACTAGGATGCATATTAGTTGCGTGAAAAAGCATGTTTGTCATCGGTTAATTAAGAGCAGTCTAAACGTGGAGTTCATACGATAGGATGAAATGTGCTCAGCTCAACCAGACGTGCTACTTGCATTTGGAAGGTACATTTGGAACTTAAAACAATGATGAACTTTTAACCCGCAGGTGCTTTTAAATGTTTGAGAATATGCTGGAAAAAAAACATTAGGTTTAAAAAAATCATGAATTTTTAACCTGCAGGTGTAGTAGAATGTTCCAGAAAGTGTGGTGATAAAATAGGTTGAACTTCTGACCTGTATGTGGCGCGGAATATTAAGTAGCTCTTCAGATGGAAAATTCAAAAATAACCAATGGAGATAAGTTTAGGAATGTCGATGAAGGAATGAAGTATTCTGATTTGTTCTTTACATGTATTTATATGTGGAGTGACAGAGAAATTGTGCCATTACTGATTCCATTCTTGATGAAAGCGGTGCATAATATGTACTGTGTGACAAAGAAAGAATTGCATGCTTGTGTGACATTTGAAATCTGCATACCAACTACAAAGGTGAGGTAGAAATGAACAAGGTGTGGTATGTGTTCTGTAGTTGTGATTAAGTATTTGAGGTGATATTTTTAAGTTTGAAAGTATTTTTTATCTCAAAATAATATACTGTTAGTAAAGTGGGGTGTTTCATATTGGTTATAACATATGCATAAAGTTTGACCTGTTGTTAAATAAGTACTTTATTTATGTTTAGGAATTTTTCACAAAGAAGTAATGTAGTTTGTCATCTTTAAAGGACAGTATGGTTTTGAAAATGAGGTATAGCGTTAATTTGGGTTTGCTAATGTATTCAGGTGAGATAAACAAAATGTCCCACGTTTGCAAATTATGCCTTTTGTGGAAGTAGTGGAGATGGGGGGGTAGGAGTTGTATGTGTTATTAAGTTAAAAGCGATAAAACCAAACCCAGAAACGTTATGTGGACAGGTTGTGGTCTAATTTTTGACAGTGAGAGGAAGATTTGAATATAAGTCTAGGTAGGTTGTGGTACTGTGAGGCCAACTACAGTGTTTGGAGATTACATGGAGAAGAGATGAAGATAGTAAAAGTGATACGTTCCTTTTATATGTACACATAGTTTGAATCATTTGATCATAGGTTGAGATATAATCTGAACATGGTTTCTGGTTTGCATTTGGGTATAGTTAATAGTTTTAGTAGTTTGTGACTAGTGAATAATGAAAAGGTAGATATACTAAAATATATGTTAGTAAACGTATTAATGATTGTCTGTTTTTATGAAATAGAAGTGATTGGGGAGTGTTTCTTTAGAAAAAATGTTTTATAAATGTGTGAGAGATAAAAAAGGAATGAAAATGTTCGGTATATTTTCTGTATGCCTTTGTTGACATTAGTAAACTACATGTGATTATAAGTGATTCTAATTGTTAGGCTGTGTCCCTCTGCTGAATAGACATAGGTGTTTAAGTGGGCCGGGTTTTACCAGTGCTCAGCTTCACAATCCCTTTTGAGACACTGATCAATTTTTTCATTCCATTTAATGTCCTTAATATACATACAGTCAGGGCCGGACTGGCCGTAGCGGGCACTGGGCAATCCGCAGGTGCGTCGCACGGGTGGGGGCTGGTTTTGGGCCCCTGATGGCCGTTTTTGTTCCAAGGCTGTTTTTGCAGCATAGTTGCAAAATCGACCCTGTGCCAAAATCGGCCAAAATCCGGCCCTGGCAAAAGAGCTCGGCCGCACCCCCAATCCCCCGGGGGCGGGGGGGAAGCTGAGCACTTTGTCAGGGCCAGTTTTGGTTCCCAGTCCAGCCCTGCATACAGTAAAGGGATGGTATATCAAAAGTTTGGGAATTAGAACTTTGTTTACTCTCCCCATCCTCTGCTATACACTCTACAGAGTGTTTAAAGGACTTTATTCACATACAGATGTCTAGCTAGTAAAGGTTGTCTAGTGGGTTGTGTAGTGACACTGAGCCCATTTATAAATCGTGCTATGGGATGGTTTATGTTTAAACCCGCCAATTTGCATGTTTGAAACTTTTTTCTGATGAGCGTTCCAGAAGAAACCTGTTAAAATTAAGACCGTGTATGGGTATAGTGGCGCTAGTAGGAATGGTGGGGGTTTGTGTTTGATTTCGTATGGTTGAGCAAGGGTGGGGGTGCGGGTGGGGGTGGTGGGTATGTTGGTGATTAAAACACAGACTTTAGTAACATGTAGATGTCTAGCTACTAAAGGTGATGTAGTACCATTGGGACCATTTATAAAGCGCACTATGGCATGGTATATGTTTTACCCGCAAATTTGAATGTTTTAATACGTTTTGCTGATGAGTGTTTCGGGAGACATCTGTTGAAATTAAGCCTCTGTATGGCTATAGTGGCGCTTCCAGGTTTGCTGGGGCTCTTTGTTTTATTGTGTAAAGTTATGCAAGGGTGGGTGTGGAGGTGGTGTAGTAGTACTGCGAGTATTTATAAACCGCCTTATGGTATGGTGTATGTTTTACTTGCAAAATTGCAGGTTTCAATACCTTTTGTTGATGAGCGTTCCGGCAGACACCTGTTGAAGTTAAGTGTATGTATGGCTATAGTGGTGCTAACCGGAGTGCTGGGGCTCGTTGTTTGATTTCGTTAGGTTGAGCAAGGACAGGGGTGGGGGTGGGAGAGGTGGGTATGTTGCTGATTATAGCACGGATATTTGTATCGTGCACATGTGTAGCTAGTAAATGTGATGTAGTGCCACTGGGTCCATTTATAAAGCACTCTATGGCATGGTATATGTTTTATCCAGAAATGTGCATGTTTTAATACCTTTTGTTGCGGAGAGTTCGGTCAGACACTTGTTGAAATTAAGTCCCTGTATTGGTATAGTGGCTCTACCAGGTTTACTGGGGCTCTTTCTTTGATTTCATAAGGTTAAGCAAGAATGGGGATGAGGGTGAAGTAGTGGCATTGGGCCCATTTATGAACCTCTTTATGGTATATGTTTTACTCGCAAATTTGCATGTTATAATATGTTTTGGTGATGAGTGTTCCAGCAGACAGCTACGCAAATCATACAACATTTCTGTGGATAACAAATCTTCGTGCTGATAGACACTCTTGCACTGTGGTAGAAGGCTATCAGCGTTGATGGAAAATTATGAAAGTTGTTGGCATTGTACATTTAAATGGAAGCTTGGACCATTTCTTTGTTACTATGGTGCAGTCAGGGCTTTAAGTCGGAAGAAAACTGAGGGTGCTCTAAAAGGGGCGGGGCAAACCTTTTAAAGGGGTGTGGACTATCCAAGTAGGCACGTGGTCTACATCAAGATAACTAGCATTGTGTGCTTAAGAAAATCCTCTCCAATTATCCTAGTCAGAAAACACGCTCTTTAAAGGATTTCCCTTCCTCCTACAACGTGGCTCAGCTAGCATGATGTCTCCACTTCTCAGTAGTGAGCAAAATGAGCATGCGCACATCGATGTGCATGCTCTCACTGCAGTCCAATAAAAAAAAAAATGAAAACTGACTACCTTTGCGAGGGCTGAAAATAGAGACTGATAGAGACCCGTTTCGAGGCCTCCTGAAAATAGCTGCCTGTGCTCAGACCCGGCCCACTTAAAGCCCTGCATCCATCCATCCTAAGCAGTGCACCATCCAACCATCTTTCAATTTACCCACACATTCCTACCTACATACATACATACATCTGTCCCTGCACGTATCCTAAGCATCTATCAGCCCACTCGCCTATGGTAAGCACTGTGCTATTCATCCAGTCATATGCCCATATATCCATACATACAAATGTCCCAGATCCAATCCTACGCATCTAACAGCCCACCCGTTTATCCTAAGTACTGGTCCATGCATCCATTCATCCTTCCATCCATTCATACATCATCTGGCATCCATCCACTCGCACTTTATTGAACTATCCGTCCTTATTTCCGTGCACCCTCCGCCACCGATCCTAAATACCACGTATTATACTCATCCACCCAGCCTCTTAAGGGGCCGAAAAGGCTGACGATAATTATTGACAGGCAAATGTTTCTGATAAAGAACAAGACAGCTTTGAGTTGCTCTTTGTGAAACATAGTTCACCACCTTTCTCTGGTGGTGTTTTAAACAAAGGTTGATCCAGCGAAAGAAATGTAAAGCAGCTTTTCGGTGTAAGACGTTAATTTAGAAACATAACGGTGTGAACCTGGGCTTCTATGGGAATTCACAAGGGCATATTATCAAGCTCATTATCGCCGCTTTCATTTTTAATTTTAACGCCGTTCTTGATAATATGCCCTTAAGGGAGCCAGGCAAAGTGTTTGTTTTCGTAGCACTACAACAAGACACTGTGAAAGGTGAGAGCAGGGTTGTGCTGGAGTTGGCTGCGTGTTGTCGTCTCCAAAGGCTCAACCAGAGCGAAATTTCGGGGGAGGCTAATTCTTTCAGCAATAGACAGAGTGGGAATGTAGGGGCTCTAAAAAGGGGTGAAAAAGAACAGAGCCTCAGTTACAAGCAAATGGTCTTTTGAAGACCTGTGAAGTACTCGGGTGCGGCTCTGTGTGTGCGATTGGGAAGCTGTCTCGGGGAGTCCAGGGCAATGGGCGTTGCGCGCCTGGTGGTCTCTCTGCTAATCACGTCACGATGATGTTGCTCCTGCGCTGCAAAAAGAGGAGGGAAACCGTGAGAGAAAATGGCTCTCTTTAAAGGATTTCTTTACTCTTACAACGTGACTCACCTGGCATGATGTCTCCACTTCTCAGTAGTGAGCAATGTGCATGCTCTCACTGTCTCACTACGGTCCAATAAAAAAAAATAACAACGGACTACCCTTGCGAGGCCCGAAAATAGAGCCCCATAGAGATCCGTTTTGAGGCCCCCAAAAATAAACTGCCGGTGCTCAGATCACCACAGACTTCCCCCCCCACTTAAAGCTTTGGGTGCAGTGTTATGTTTGCGAAGTTGTAGGTAAAATTGTTAGGCTAATAATGGTAATTTTTCTGTATGCCGATTGGTTGATAATATCATCCTAAATACATAGATTACAATTTTTAAACATACTATCTATAAAGTTGTCTACAGTGGGTTGCAGAGGGAGTGCTGTGGGATGGTGGGGTACGGTGGAGAGGTGAAAAGTATGAGGTAGTGCAGTTACATGTAAATTGTAAAGGTGTTTGTAAATAATTAAATAAATACTTGCTGTATGTTCTATGGCACTACCCGCCATCCTACTGCTCCCCTGCCCTGCTCCATCACGTTGCAGCACTGCCCCTGGAAGCCGTCAGTAGAACTTATGTAATTGTATGTAATTCTTTAAATATATTGAACTGATGTAAAAAATAATTGAATCTATTGTTTTTTTTTTAAACTTATTTCGTTTGGATTCAAATTTGAAAATGCCCAGAAGAACTGAAAAAAAGACAGGAGAAAAAATATATATATTTGAAGAAAAGGAAACATTTTCAATTAGAAAAAAATGAGAGTACTATACAAACAGTTTCTTCTGGTAAAAACACTAGACAATTTCTGAAAAAAACATTACTAATATTTACTGAAAATAACATCACCCAAAGGAAAAAGATGAATTTTTCAAGTAAGGAGAAGGAGACTTCAATTTCAAATACCAGGAAAAGAAAACATGATAAAGAAACAGTATCTGTTACCCGGAGACAAAAACAATTTCAAGAAATTCGTCAGAGACTTTTTCGAACTAGAGTGATTCAGAATTTAATGAAAACATGCTGCAGATATAAAAAGAAAGTGCTGCAATTCAAACATGCAGCGTATTGAAAGTATAGTAGATACTGCTTTCACTTTAAAACAGAAGTTATTCATTGTGATTTTGAAGAGGATCAAAGTGCTGGATAAAGTAATAAAAGTGTTGAAAGAGAAAAGTAGAAGAAAAAGACTTGTGAACAGAACCAACTTTTGCAAAATCTTTAGTGGACATTGGAAACATACTTCGACTAGTGAACCTTTTTTTAATGAGGAAAGTTACTTCCAGGAAAATAGTTTGTCATTTGCAAGTGATACTGGAGGTCGTTGCTATGAAGTTCAGGATGGTTGTCCCCTTCCAAAAGAGGAATTGGTTGGTAAAAGTGCAGAAGAGTTAATAGCTGAAGAAGTGCAAGGGAAAAAAACACAAGCTCCTGTGTATAAGTGGGGTTGTAGCAGTATTTGTAGTATTCAACAGGAATTTATTGATATAATGCGAAATTTGCTACGAGAATATACACAGAAAAGTATTAAACAGAAGATTAAATTGTTGCAAGGACTAGATCCATGTAATGTAAGAAATTATACTGAGAAGCATGGGCATTCTCTGACTTGTCTTTCAAGAAAAGTGTGTAAAAGTGTTTTTCTTTTTTTTATTTCAAAATTGCTTGGTTGTTTTCAAATAAAGCAAACATACAGTACTACAAATGAGAAGACATAAGGAAGTAAAAGTATGATATAAACACATTAGGACAATAAAAGCAACAAAAAAAAGCATTAACATGAAATATTCAGGTTGAGGTGGCAGTAAGTCACTTTTCATATATAGGTGAAGATTGGTCTAGAGTTGTTAAAGACATCAAGGTAGTATCATTGGCTAGAAATGTATCCGCCGTAATCAGCAAGGGGGAGTATAACACATTTCATAGCACAGAATACAGAACATCATAGGTATCAGTATGTATCAACTGTCTATATTGTCTTGTATTGCAGCGAACACTTGTGAGAGCATTCCATGGGGGATGGTTTGTCGGGCCCCTGTTATGACTCATGACTCACCTTTGACCCTGCCATCAGGTGGCTCGCCCCCCTCACCGCCACGCGGCCCCTGTGTGTCAGGCTTCCAGCCGTCTGACGCTCGCATCTGCCGCTTCCTCTGCTTGCTGTTTGTCACCCCTCTGCCTGTGCTGAGTTTCGCTTTCTGTGTCCCTGGCCTCATTCTGCATTGTGCCCCTTTTTTTGTTCTGTATCCACTGCCTGCACTAACTTTTGCCTTCTGTACCCCCGCCCGTTGAGTTCAGTTCCGCTCACACACTTTTTTCCTTCTGTACCGCTGCCCCTGCCACTCCTTTCCCGCCGCTGCGTCCCTGCGGCCCCGCCCGCTTGAATCCCATTGGCCGCCCGCTCCCGCCTCCCAGCTGCTCCTCCCTCCCTCTCCCACTCATATGGAGGCCGCGCAGCGGTAGAGAGAGCGACCTTTGACCCTGCCATCAGGTAGGTCGCCCCCCTCACCGCCACGCAGCCCCTGTGTGTCAGGCTTCCAGCCGTCTGACGCTCGCATCTGCTGCTTGCTCTGCTTGCTGTTTGCCACCCCTCCGCCTGTGCTGAGTTTAGCTTTCTGTGCCCCTGGCCTCATTCTGCATTGTGCCCCTTTTTTTGTTCTGTATCCACTGCCTGCACTAACTTTTGCCTTCTGTACCCCCGCCCGTTGAGTTCAGTTCCGCTCACACCCTTTTTTCCTTCTGTACCGCTGCCCCCGCCGCTCCTTTCCCGCCGCTGCGTCCCTGTGGCCCCGCCCCCTTGAATCCCATTGGCCGCCCCGCTCCCGCCTCCCAGCTGCTCCTCCCTCCCTCTCCCACTCATATGGAGGCCGCGCAGCGGTAGAGAGAGCGACCTTTGACCCTGCCATCAGGTAGGTCGCCCCCCTCACCGCCACGCGGCCCCTGTGTGTCAGGCTTCCAGCCGTCTGACGCTCGCATCTGCTGCTTGCTCTGCTTGCTGTTTTCCACCCCTCCGCCTGTGCTGAGTTTCGCTTTCTGTGCCCCTGGCCTCATTCTGCATTGTGCCCCTTTTTTTGTTTTGTATCCACTACCTGCACTAACTTTTGCCTTCTGTACCCCCGCCCGTTGAGTTCAGTTCCACTCACACCCTTTTTTCTGTACCGCTGCCCCCTCCGCTCCTTTCCCGCCGCTGCGTCCCTGCGGCCCCGCCCCCTTGAATCCCATTGGCCGCCCCGCTCCCGCCTCCCAGCTGCTCCTCCCTCCCTCTCCCACTCATATGGAGGCCGCGCAGCAGCCGCGCAGCGGACGCGCGCAGCAGGCGCACCGCTGGCGCGCCGAAGGCACGCCTAAGGCAAGCCCGTCTGCGCCCGTCCGCGCCTGGACCGCGCCCAGCGCCAGGACCCCTGGCCCCCGGGAACGCCAGCCAACACGACGGACTTACGACCCTACCACCCTCAACGCACTCAACACCAGCTGGAACCCCGCCTGCTACCGAGCCACCCCGAGATGCACCCACGGGCCCTTCACCTGCCAAGACTGCAAATTCACCTGCCTCCGGGCCAGCACCGCTCCCGCCAAGTCAGACACCAGCAACAACCACCTCAAGTGCATCCTGCTCAACACCCGCTCCGTCCACAGGCACGCTGTCGAACTCTGGAACCTGCTCGACACAACAGCACCAGACGTCGCCTTCCTCACTGAAACCTGGATGAACGCCTCCTCAGTGCCCGACATCGCCATAGCCATCCCGGATGGATACAAGATCACCTGGAGGGACCGCGTCAACCAGACAGGAGGAGGCATCACCATCGTACACAAGAACACCATCCGCATCTCGACCAACTCTGACAAAACCTTCACTGCCGCCGAACACCTCCACTTCCAGATACACACCGACCCCAAGACCACCCTCAGAGGCACCCTCATCTACAGACCCCCTGGACCACGCACACAATTCAGCGAAGACTTCACAGACTTCATCAGCCCGCACGCCCTTCCCTCCGTTGACTACATCCTCCTAGGGGACCTCAACTTCCACCTGGAAAACAACAATGACAGAAACACCACCACCCTTCTGGACAACCTCGCCAACCTCGGATGCAAGCAACTGGTGAACACCCCCACCCACTACGCCGGCCACACGCTTGACCCCGTCTTCTCATCCAGCAAGCACATATCTTTCAGCCACTCCACCGGACTCCACTGGACTGACCACAGCTGCGTCCACTTCAGCTTCAGAAGAACCACGAACCACCACCACCTGCATCAGGTTCCTCGCCGGAGCTGGAGCAAGATCACCGCCGAGCAGCTCACCGCCTCCCTCAGCCAGAACCCTCCCACCAGCACAACGGACCCCAACGAAGCCGCCAGCAACCTCACCAAGTGGCTGACCGCCTGCGCCGATGACCTCGCACCACTAAAGAACCCTCCCAGCAGACCCGGCAGCAAGAAAACCCCCTTGTTCACTGACGAACTCAAGGACTCCACAGACAACAGGACCGCCCTCAAGCACGCCACCCGCAAACACCATCAGCTGATCCGCGCCACCAAGAAAACAGCACTCAAAGAATGACTGGACATCAACGCCCACGACAGCAAGGAACTCTTCAGCATCATCAAAGAGTTCTCCAACCCCAGCGCCGGAAACAATGACATCACTCCCTCGCAAGACCTCTGCAACTCACTCGCCTCGTTCTTCCACCGCAAGATCGCCGACATACACAACAGCTTCAACGCACAGACCACGCACCCTACCACCAAACCAACGCCCGCCACCACCACCCTCGGCAACTGGACCCCGATCAGCACCAAAGACACCACCCTCACGATGAACACCATCCACTCCGGATCCCCCACCGACCCCTGCCCCCACCACGTCTTCAACAAGGCCGACGCCATCATCGCACCCCACCTCCGGGACATCATCAACACCTCCTTCCACACCGCCACCTTCCCGGAGAGCTGGAAGCACGCCGAGCTTAGCGCCCTCCTGAAGAAACCAACGGCGGACCCCACTGACCTCAAGAACTACCGTCCCATCTCGCTCCTTCCTTTTCCTGCCAAAGTCATCGAGAAGACCGTCAACAGACAGCTCGCCGCCTTCCTCGAGACGAACGGATCCCTCGACCCCTCGCAGTCTGGTTCCGGGCCAACCACAGCACCGAGACCGCCCTGATAGCAGCAACCGACGACATCAGATCCCTGATCGACAACGGGGAAACAGCGGCCCTCATCCTCCTGGACCTCTCTGCTGCGTTCGACACTGTCTGCCACCGCACCCTAGTGCAGCGCCTCAGCAACATCGGAATCCAAGAGAAGGCACTGGAGTGGATCATCTCGTTCCTCGCCGGAAGAACCCAGACAGTCCGCCTCCCCCCGTTCAGATCCGAAGCCACCGAAGTCATCTGCGGCGTACCACAAGGATCATCACTCAGCCCAACCCTCTTCAACGTCTACATGAGCCCCCTCGCAGCCATCGCACGCCAACACAACCTCAACATCGTCTCCTACGCCGACGACACCCGACTGATCCTCTCCCTCACCAACGACCCCGCTACCGCCAGAGCCAGCCTACACAAAGGGATGAAAGACGTCGCCGAGTGGATGAAGAATAGCCGCCTGAAACTGAACTCAGACAAGACGGAAGTCCTCATCCTGGGATCATCCCCCTCCGCCTGGGACGATTCCTGGTGGCCCCCTGCCCTGGGCCCCACTCCCAAACCAACAGACCACGCGCGCAACCTGGGCTTCATCCTGGACTCCTCCCTCTCGATGACCAGACAAGTCAACGCCGTCTCCTCATCATGCTTCAACACCCTGCGCATGCTCCGCAAGATCTTCAGATGGATCCCCACAGAAACCAGGAAGACCGTTACCAAGGCACTCGTCACCAGCCGACTGGACTACGGGAACCCCCTCTACGCCGGAACCACAGCCAAACTTCAAAAAAGACTCCAACGCATCCAGAACGCCTCCGCACGACTCATCCTGGACATCCCCCGACAAAACCACATCACCGTACACCTGAGAGACCTGCACTGGCTCCCTGTCAGCAAGAGAATCACGTTCAGACTCCTCACCCACGCACACAAGGCTCTCCATGACCTGGGCCCCAAGTACCTCAACGACCGCATGACCTTCTACACGCCCACCCACCAGCTACGATCGACCAGCCACGCCCTCGCTACCGTACCACGCATCCGCAGAGCCACCGCAGGAGGAAGATCCTTCTCCTACCTGGCAGCCAAGACTTGGAACTCCCTCCCCATCCACCTTCGGCTAACCCAAGACCATCTCTCCTTCAGGAAGCAGCTCACAGCCTTGCTGTTCGAGCAGTAAAGTACCCCTCCCCCCCAGCACCTTGAGACCCTTCCGGGTGAGTAGCGCGCTTTACAAATGTCGTGATTGATTGATTGATGGCGGTTTGTGTGAGTTAAAGCAGAAATCAAGGCTGTCTAATGGGGGTTTCCATGGTGAGTTCTGGAGATCTATGTTGTCGGCCCCCCTTAGATTAGTGACCCAATTTAGCCAGCATTTAAAGAATTCCTTACACGTGTCCTTCCAGTTGTTTTGAATGATCTTAACTGCTGCCATTAAAAGAAGGTCTAGAAGCACCCCATCTTTTTCATTCAGTGACTCTGCCCTGAGGTAGCCGAATACCAGTGTCAATAGTTCCCTGCTAACGGAATGTGAGAAAGGTTTAGATATGAAGTCGATGACCTTATCTTAAAAGGGTACCACACATTTAGAATGAAGCAGTAAGTGTTCCAGGTCCCCTGTTTTGTCATTACAATTCCAGCAAACAGGGTCTTCTCGAATATATTGTGTGTGTAGTCGGGCTGGTGTCCAGTAGGCTCTATGTAGTAGCCATAACTTTGTCTGGGAGAGAGTTGGAGGAATCTTATTCCTTGTGACTGAACTCCAGGTTTTGGACTAGTCAGCTTCTGAAATCGGGGAAGAGGAGTGTGAATCCCAGAAGGATGTGAGTTTCCTATTGAGGGTAGAGTGTTGTGGTCGGATTAGCTTATATAACCAGGAGACATGATGTCCTAAATTATTTATTTTCTACATATATTGTGGAAAGGAAGGAGGTGGGGGCATAGTTTGGCTTTTGTCAATGCAGCCTTCATTTTCAGGAAGGTGTAAAATTCGAGGGGATTTATATTGTACCTAGCCTATATTTATTTAAAAGTTAATGGGTAGGTTCCGTTGAAAAGTTGATGGGGGAAATAAATGCCCTTGTTAATCCAGGTTTCGTAATGTAGAGTATTTCCTTTATATAGGATTTAACGGTTATCCCATAGGGATTCAAGGTTAGATCGTCTAATGCTAAAGTCTAAATGTTTATCCACCTTCAGCAGAGCCGACTTTGTGTTTTTAAATATGGGTTTTGAGCAAATGGCTTTGGTGAGGTTTGCTGTTAAAAAGGCTGCTGGGACAAGATTTTTAAGAAGCGATTTTACAATGTCAAACCATACTGGGGTGTATTCCTCTGGTGGCACGAGCCAATACGAACCTTGTTTTGCCAGAAATGCCATCTGATATAGTTTAAAATCAGCCAGGTTGACCCCTCCCAAGGATTTGTTTAACCTGAGTTTTTTCATACAAATTCTTACTTTTTTCCCTTTCCATAAAAAGTTTGAAAGTAGGATGTCCAACTTGTGATGAAAATCCTCTGATACCATGAGGGGGAGCATAGTTATTAAATAGTTCACTAGAGGCGTGTTTATCATCTTGATGGTCTCAATCCTACCCCACCATGTAATGAATCTTCGGGACCATGCATCAAGAAGAGTTTTAATTTTCTCCAGGGTGTTAGCTTTGTTTTGTTGGAGTGTCTCTAATATAGTGCTACCGAATTCAATCCCCAAATATTTGATGTACCCCGGTTGCCATGTGAGGCCAGAATCTCCCTGTATTTCTCGTGTACAATGAATGTTCAGGGGCTTGACCTCGGACTTATCTCGTTTAGTTTTTATACGGAGTGCCTAGAGTAGATTTCTATGGTATTCATCAGGGCCTTAATGGATAAGCTTGGGTCTTCTGTGACAATGAGAATTTCATCCGCATATGCGGCTAGTTTCATGTGGGTGTCACCAAAGATTATTCCTCTTATTTCATTATTGCGGTTGATATCCTACATTAGTGGTTCTAGGGCCAGGAGAAAAATGGAGGGGGAAAGAGGGCAGCCCTGCCTGGTACCTTGCTCTAAGGTGAATGCTTCCGAGAGGGTTCCGTTGATTTCTATTCTGGCAGTAGGATCTGAATACAGTGCCATAAACATGTTAATGTATGAATCAACAAGATTAAAAGATTAAAGAATACCATGCAGTGTTTCAAGAATGACCATGATATTCTGTTGAACGCTTTTTCTGCGTCCAGGGCAATGGCAACAGAACAGATGGGGCAGGAGTTATCTTTGCTTTCTCAAAAATATGACATAATAGTCTAGTGTTGTCATTAGACATGAAATATTTTAGGAACCCTACCTGCGAGTTACTGATTAATTTTGGAAGGACCGCGTTTAGTCTAGTGGCAAGTATTTTTGCATAAATCTTGCAGTCCACATTGATTAATGAGATTGGTCTATAGTTTTTTGGTATGACTCTGATGTTGGCTTCCTTCATTGATTGAGAAACACATCCCTCCGTGTCTATGGAGTTAAATACTTTTAATAAGGTTGGTTGTAACAATTTATCAAACTCCTTATAAAAGAATGCCGAGAAGCCTTCTGGGCCCTGGGATTTATTGTTCTTGAGTGATTTGAAAGAGGAAGATAGCTCTTTTTCAGAAATGGGATTTCCTAACGCTGTTTTATCTGTCTCTGTTAGTCTTGTCATGTTTAGCGAGTCCAAATATCTGGTGCAATCTCCTGAGTTTACTGTTTGTTTGTTTCTGTATAGATCCTCGTAGAAGGAGTAAAAGGCTCTCAGTATCTCTTTTTGCTTTGTCTGGATAACATTATTGGAGTCTTTAATCGTGGAGATAGTGAACTGTCTCTGTTTGTGTTTTAGATATGAGGCAAGAAGTTTGCCTGCTTTGTTTCCTTCGCCTTAAATTTGTTAATCCACACTCCAGCTCGTGTACTCATAATTTTGTTATATTCATATTTTTTTCTAACTAGCCGATATAGGATATCTTTGTTATCTAATGCCTAAGCATGTGTTGATTCGAGTGATTTAATTTCTCTCTCTAGTGACTCGAATTCTAAATTGAGTTTTTTGTAGATCTTAGCTTTAATACCAATAATGACCCCTCTGACGGTCGCCTTAAGCGCATCCCATAGTCTAGATGTGTCCGTATCTGGGAGGTTGTTTTCTTTAATGTAGTCCTTAATAGCAGCTTCGATCTTTATTTGGTTTGCTGGGTCAGAGAGAACCTCATCATTGAAGCGCCATCTTTTCGGGGGGAGGATTGATGGAATGGGTATCTGCAAGCTTGGTGATAATGCAGGAGTGATCTGAAACTAGTTTAGGGGCTATGTCTGTTTGGTCTATGAGGTGTGTGAATGTACCTGAGAGTAGGATATAGTCAATTCTAGTAAAGGAGTAATGTGGGGCTAAATAAATGTGTAGTCTCTTGTATCTGGGTGCTGAAGGCACCATGAGTCTTTTAGATTGAACTTGGAGCAGATTCTGTTGAGGACCCCATGTGAACGAGTGGGATGATATCTGCATTTTGACTGACGGTCAATAAGGGATCTAACGGCAGATTAAAATCTCCGCCTACTATGATGAGATCATCTTGAGGGAAACTCTCCATTGTGTCTATGATCTTTTCCCAAAAGTTGGGCTCATCGGAGTTAGGGCCATAGATGTTGATCACATGAATGGGGTCATCTTTAGTTTTGGCTAGGTAATCGAATATTTTCCTGTGATTAACTGGGTGATTAAGCCCTTTTACGTTTAGAGATACTATGTTAAGGTCCTCTGCTATGCTACGTCTGTGACATCGTCTGGTCTAGGGGTCGCTATATATATGATTTACCTTATGGGTTATGTACACGTGTGTGTTGAAGACCACGGTATCAGCATGGTATATGCACCATATTTTTAGAGTCCCACTGGACAAAATTGGAAATGCACTTCTTACATTTGTGCTCTTACGGGTTCTGTCTCTGAGCATGTGTTCATAATAGAGCATAACTGATACATTGACACATTTCAAGGAATGAAAAGAACTTACATAAAGTAAAAAGAAGAAAACAACCATAAGTACATTTACCTTTAGCCCCCTATCCCCATCCCCTCCTGCCCATCCCTCCCCTCCCTGAGAGAATCGAAAGCAGGAGCTGCGACGGCAGGTCCGTCAATAGGCAACTTGGATGTTAATGAACTGAACATTGTCACACCAGGAGAGACAAGTATGGGTTAACCATGAACATATTTGTAACAGTGACATCACGGCTACTACTGCGGATGGGTGAAGCATTGTAAAATACATGAATGACTTTAGTTGCTAGCAGTAGGCTACCATGCACAATGAATTAACACATTATCGTATATATTAACCTATTAACTGATTATCTTGGTGTACATCGTGAGAGCATTGATAGTGTACATCTAGGGTGAGCGTCGAGCTCTTAGGGTAAATATAACTGAGGATAGCAACAGTTTTACCATGAGAGGTGTAGAACCTTATTATAACATTTGTGTTTAAATGACCAGAAGAATATAGAACAATAATATAACATTTGAGCTTTTTAGCTACATAGCCACACCTAGTGGAGACCTCTGTTAAACATTATGGCAATGTAGTTGCATGGGTGTAAAGAGGGTGAGCCAGATAACATATTACAAATGATATCAGGTCTTTCAAGTTCAAGTTCAAGTTCATTTTTATTGTTTGATTACTTAAAATCATTACAACCCCCCCCTAGAACAAATAAATAAATATTACATAAACTGAAACCTTGTTGTTCTGAATAAAATCCACATCACTTGTCAATAAAATTTAAGTTTAAAAACACTTACATTAGCAACTTTAAATTCGGAACAACTGAATTATTAAAGTAAAAAACCCATTTGGGATACTGTTGATCTCGTTATACTCGTTTTATTTAGAATCTCCGTCGGCTTGCCGTAAGAGTCTACTGACTAAATTCATGTATTTAATTCCACGGCATGCCAGTATGGTCGACGCACCCTCTAGCCAGCAAATCACCGCTTGCCTGCTGGAGCGAATGTTCAGCTCATTGAAGATAGATTTCAAGTACTGTCTCCTTTGGTCTAGAACAGCTGTACAGGCACATATTAGGTGGATTAAAGTTTCCTTTTTAAAACCACATAGTCTGCAGGACTCTGATTTAAATGGCTTTTTCCACTGTGGGTATAAGTCCTTTGCCTCGTGCACGCCCATTCGAAACTTTAAAAAGCTCATTTTTAACTGTGAGCTAAAATGGGTGGATAAATATGGTTGTGGCCTCAAAAGTCTGTAAGAATTTATGACTGTCCACCCGTGCCGCCGCTTGATGAGCGCTTTTTTGTCAGCCCACAAAGATTTCTTTTTAGCTGCGCTGTTTACTATTTTACCAAAGCTTCCTCTGTCCAACCATTGGCACATGCTGCTTGTAAATCCATCTCGGCCAGGGACTCTCTCAGAAAGCTTCCCCAGGAGTTCGGTGTTACTAGATCCCCCTGGAGCTTAATTTCTTCCCAGCATAAGCTATTCAAGGTATCCGGGTCAGAAGAGCGGAGTGTATAGCAAAGTTTAATAAAACAGCTCATTCCTCGGAACTTCTGATGCTGGAGGCCGAATTCCAGTCTGACCTGGGAGGTCGAAGCAGATTTTGGCAAGTCAAAGACTGCTTTATAGATCTTTGTCTGCAGTTTATTCAATAAGTGCGCTTCTTTGCCACACCAAGAGGCCAAGCCGTAGGACAAACTGGGTTGTATTTAGGCGGCCATTAGTTTAAGCAAGTAAGAGAAGCTTGGCCAGTCCATCTTTTTACGTAGTAATTTATATGCATAAATTAATGAATGTGCCTTTGCTTTTAGTGCCAGTTTGTGTTCTTTATGAGTTACACCCTGCCCAATTATTACGCCCAGATATTTATATGAACTAACTTCTTCAACGGTTGCCCCGTTAGCCATCCATTTAAACTTGAGTTTCTTGCGATCCACTAGGCGCACTATTTTTGTTTTCTCTTTGTTTAGCTCCAGTTGTTCCTTGTCCAAATAGGCTACAAGGTTATTTATTGATCTCTGTAGGCCGATGGGAGTTTGGCTCAACAGAACTATGTCATCCGCATATTGTAGTATGGCAATTGGCACGTTGACCATTTTCGGAGGATGTGACTCTGGTTTTTCAATGTAAGGTGCAATGTCAGATAAAAACAGATTGAATAGACTGGGGGCTAAAACACAACCTTGTTTTAAGCCGCTTTGCGTCTGAATACTTGCAGTTGTACTCGAACCATCGCCCAACTTGACTCTTGCCCAGGTATCCGTGTGCAAGGCGATTATAGCATTGAGCGTTGTGATTGGCAGGCCCCATTCTTTAAGTTTCTTCCACAGCTGGCTCCTGCTCACTCTGTCAAATGCAGATTTGATGTCAATGAAGCAAGCGAACAACCAGAGATTCCTTTTTTGCGCTTTTTTTGTTAAAAGAGCAAGGGTTACGAGATTGGTTGTGGTACCCATACCTTGCCTGAATCCTGTCTGAAACTTTGGGATTATGTTTTTTTCCTCCATCCAACATTTCAACTGAATTAACAGGCACGAGGCGTACAGTTTTGCTTCCACGTCTATCAATGAAATTAATCTATAATTTCCAGGCTTACGATGGTCTCCCTTTTTAAATATGGGGTGAATGATATTCCCCCTCCAAGAAGCCGGGATGTTGGACTGGTTGTAAATTCCATTGAAGAGTGGAGTAAGATAGGAAGACCAAAACTCTGGGTCATTCTTGAAAAAAGCGTTAGGGATACCGTTGGGGCCAGCCGCTCCCTCGGGTTTGAGTTTCCGTATAAGCCCTCTTAGCTCATTCCCATTTGTCAGGGTATTTGTCCCGCACATGGTTGACGCTGATTGTAGTGAGCTATCTTCCACATAAGCTGGGGTGGCGGAGTCTTGTATTTCTTTTTTGATCATGATCTTCCCCAAGGGACCTTCCTACAAGTCCCGTCTCTGCCTTATCATACAATGATTGCACATATTCAGTCCAGATGTCTGCTCCGATTCCTGCTTCTTGGACCAGTTGACAGCTTGTTAATTATACCCCAAAACTCACTGCTGTTGGGCTTTTTACTGGCGGATAATAATTTCAGCCAAATGGATCCTCTATGCGCTGTTTTAGCTTTCCACAGGTTCCTCATGCAGGTGCGCCTCAATACATACAGCTTCATTTTTCCTGTTTTATATCCCTTTTTTTCTGCTTGTAATAGCAGTTGCACTTCTCTTGCGATCGCTCTTTTTTGATTTCTGAGGTCTTGGTTAAACCAGGGATCGCTTCTGGTCACCATTCTTGGGGTACGTCCCAAGGAGGCCGGAAATTTATGAACTAGAAACTGAGCCAAATGCTCCCAGGTATTAACACAATCATTCTCTGATTTGCAGCCCTGTTTAGCCACGAAAACCTTGACTATCTCCCGAATGGCTTAGGGGGACCACTCCCCGCCATTTTAGCTTTCGGAGATTACATTTTTCGGGCGGTTGCACGATGGATTTAATTTTTTTGCATGATTAGCTTTTTTAATCATGTTTAAAATGAGAGGCAAATGGTCGCTTTCGGCTCGTGGAGTAATACTGAGTTTATTAATTTGTGGGAGCATGTTATTACTAATAATTATGAAGTCTATCGTTGAGGAGGTTTATCCACTCAAATATGTTACGGCTGCTGGGCTGTCCCCCATGACATTTCCATTCAGAATTGTCAGGTCGAGAGTATCTAAATTGCTCACAAATGCTCTTGTTCCCTGAGTAGCTTTTCTTTTGCTTCCCCGCTGATTAGCTAAAAGGTTGCTGTTAAAATCTCCTGAGATCAATAATTGACAGTTCTCATGGCTTCTCTGCATTGATATTATTAATTTGGTTAAAATTGTGTATTTTCCCTTCTGCTTTTTTCTTTCTGGGTGAATATAAACATTGATTAGTAGAAGTTGCCAGTTTGATTCGTTGGGCGTCTGGTTACTACTTACTTTGGTCATTTGGATCCAGTTGACCCCAGTGTCTAATTCTTCCATTGCCCAGTTCAGTTTGTGTGAAATAAATGTTGATAGGCCCCCTCTCGGATGTCCGAAGCGTGAATATCTGTCTGCCATACAGTGATGATCTGTGAATCCTGGAATTGAACTTGCAACCAGGTTCCAGGTTTTCTGGAGCAGGATAATGTTGTGTTGAGTAAAAAATAGTTTGGATTCTTGATCTTGCCCTGTATCATTAAATCCATGAATGTTCCACGAACAGAGCGAGATATTGACTGTGCACGCGTCTTCAGGTCTTACATTTGTTGGAGGTTCCAGCAGAGAGATCTATCTCCTGGGGTGGAGCTTCTTCTAGGTGTCACGCCAGATCTTGAGAGTTTGTAAAGATTATTGGTTTGCCATTTTCACGATTCTAACGTTAGAAGGGCATGCAAAAGAGAATGTAATGTTTTTCCCCTTCAGTCTGTCGCGTAATTGAAGGAATCCCTTCCTCGTGTCAACCGTCTCTTTAAAATAGACTTGTGTAAAGTCAATCCGGTGTCCTTCCCAGGTTACTTGGTGATTTTTCCTCGCGAAGTTTAGGATGGCCTCTGCATGCTGATAGTGTTGTGGTTTGCATATCATGGGACGAGTTCCTTTTCTGCTTGAGAAGTTGAACAAATGTAATCTATGTGCTCTGTCTAATTCCAAGCCATGGTGGAAGGTTATCCCCGTTATCATGGGTATCCAGAATTCCAGATAGGCCACACATGAACCCGCTTCATCCTCTGAGCCCTCTGGAATACCAAAAATGCGTACATTGCCACGTCTGTTTTGATCTTCCAATTCCACTGCTTGTTTCCTAAGCTCACTGGTGACATTGCAGAGGTGTTTTATCACTTTGTTGGCCTGGGTGGTCAAATCTTCGACATAACTGATTCTCTGCTCTGCATCGTTGATTTCCGAGTTCATAGTGTTCATGTCTGCCCGGATGGCTGTGAGTTCTAGTTGCATGGAATTTGTGTTTTGTTTCGTAGATTTTGCCAGGTCGTGTACCTCCGCAAGTTTTTTTAGTATCATGTCCATTGTGCTATTTAGGTCTGGTTTAGCCTTGATTGGAGAATCAGAGATGGCCAGTTCTGCTTTTGCCTTCTTAAAGGCAGCTCTGGTTTCTTTGCCTGCCATCTTCGTCGCAGAGGTCGTGAGTGGTTAGTGCCAGTCTCCCTTTCTCGCTATGGAATAGTAGTTTCTTGGCTAGGGGTGGGCGGAATTTCCAAACTATCGCGAAAATGTGAAAAATCTCCGCAAACACGCGGAAATATCGCGAAGACGCGGAAGTTTTTTTCCCGCCCGTTCGCGGTATTTTTTGCGTGGCCGCGGCTCGCCAACTTACCCATGCGGTTGCTCATGGGCGCGGCCATCCTGTTTTCACTTGTCTCGCGGTGCATGATCACGAGAAGAAAGACGTGATCGCGCGGCGAATGACGTTACTGCGGGCGCGAACTGTCACGAGACAGCGCAAATGGCTACCAACAATCCAACATCTCGTAGAGAACGCGACTGGATCGGTAAAACTTGTTGGCGAACGCGGGGATTCAGGTAATGTATTCTCACTCACAGATCCACTCAGATACTCATGCACTGACTCACTTACCCGTTGGTATTCTCATTCACTCACTTACAAACCCACTCAGACACTCACGCACTCTCTCAAAGACCCATTGATATTCTGACACACTCATTTACAGATCCACTCAGACACTCATGCACCCTCTCATAGACCCATTGATACTCTGATGCACTAACTCACAGACCCACTTAGACATTCATGCACCCACTCACATACCTACTCAGAGACTCATGTACTCACTCAAACTCACTCACAAAGTCATGTACCCACTCACAGACCCTCTCAGGTACTCATGCACTAACTCACATACTGACTCACACGCTTACAAAGTCACTCGCAAACACACTCAGACATTAATGCACCCACTCAGACACTCATGTGCCAAATCAGACAGACACTCACTGATTTACAAACCCACTCGGACACTCTTGGTAGGAAAGTGCCTCTTTTGACAAGGTTAGCCCCCTCTCTTTTCTTGATGCCTCATGTGATTTCAAACTATAAGTGCACTGGGTAACTTCTAACCAAGCTCACAGTGGTAGATCTCTTTCCTAAAACTGTACCATGATTGGCACAACTTCAGTCACCCCTGTAAGTCCATAGTAAATGGTTCCCTTGGTACCTAGGGCATGGGTACTAAAGACGGTCCACTGGGATTGTTGCAAAAAATGTGCCATACCAGAGACCCCTCATCAAGACCATGCAAACTTCCACTGCTGGCTGCATGTCTTGGTACAGAGAAAAATGATGAATTGACATGGCACACAGCCCTGTGTGTCATGCCCTCCCACACTGCATGGGATATAAGTAAGCTACGTCTACATCATAAGGCACAGTACACTATATCCCATGTGTGGTCATAGCTGTATGAGCAGATATGACCCTGCAATATTGGAGCCTTTCTTATATATTGTATGTGTTCAGGGAAGCCATAAAGAGTGCATGGGCTGGATACTTGTCAATTTGACTTTCCTAGCCCCATGATGGCTTCACTGTACCCTAAGATGGTTGGCACCAAACATCTTGTCTTAATAAATTCTCACTGATGCCAGTGAGAGATTTATTAATAAATATATACATAGGAGGCCCTTTAGAGAGTCCCCAAAAAACCTACCAAGCTCTAGTGTGGTCTCTGACTACTCATAACCAGCCTGCCACCACGTTTATGACCTCATGGGGGTGAGACTATGTGCCCTCAGAGGCCATAGATAAAGCCTCGGAATGGCCTTTAAAGTAGGAAGCTTCAAAGGTGTAGCTGCCTTTGAAGTTTAGCCTAGGCCTCCCCAGATAGTGGTGGATTCCAACCCCTCTGAAACGGCGTTGACCCTTCAGTGCAATCCTTCATGCTACCTTCATGGTTCCCTCCAAAAATGTATTATACTCCTAAAAAATGTAGGAGCTAACCAGTGCCAAAGTGCATGTGCTTCGCACCTAAACATGGTGATATATTGGTGGGTACCAAATTGGCATATTTAGTTTACCAAGTCCATTGCAAAGTGGTATACCATATACCCAGGGACAGTGACCTAAATGATACTAGTGGGCTTGCAGCACTGATTGTGCCACTCACACAAATAGCCTTTCAAACATGTCTCAGATCTGCCTTTGCAGGGCCCTTATGTGCAGATTACAGCCACTTCCACTTGGCATTTACATCTTGTTGCCAAGGCTTACACTCGCCTTTTATTACTCATATGTCACCACTAAGGTAGCCTGCAGGTGGCCATAAGAGCAGGGTACTGTCTAAGGAAAAGGTAGAACATGTTATTTTTGATTTTATATGTCCTGGTATTGAGAAACAGTTTAGTTAATTTTTCACTACTGTGAGGCCTACTCCTCTCATAGTCTAGCATTGGGAATTCCTTGCTGCACTTTTAAGCTGTAATTCCTGATTAGAAAGAAGTAGCTGCATCATGTTACTATTTTAGAAATGACACATTTTAAAAATGTACATTTCTCTGCTCTACTGCCTCTGTGCCTTAAAGCATGTCTCCAATACATTTCTGGGGTGGGTTGCAGCTACACTTTGTGCATTCCCTCTCAACAGCCACAAGCACAGGAAGGGTGTGTGTGACAGAGAACTCTTCTATATTCTTCTGAATTCAGATAGCTCTTTCTGGGCAGGAAGAGGGAGGGTGAGCTGGCACTTACACTTTAATAGTCAGTGTCCCATTTCCCATACAAATAGCTGATTACCCCCTACTGATAGTCTGGTGCCAGGGCTCAGAGGAAGGGGGACTATGGTGTTCTGTCTTTCCTGTAATGAAGCTGGTTTCTGGATGATGATGTAGGGGATCAGAATGTGGATGGTTGCTATGTTAGAATGTGGAGTTGAGAAAGAGTCAGTTGGACCTTACTGTCTTACTCTTAGGGTAGATAAGTGTAACTTTGATGTCCATGAGATTGAATATTTTAGGACATCTGGTGTCGGCATCTAGAATTAGACCCAAGCCTTCATTGGTTAGATCTATTTTTAATATTTTCCTCCTAAAAACTAGGAAGAGCTGGTGACATTTCTGGGGATGGCTGAATTCTATGATATGTTTGTGCCTAATTTTGCTGAAGAGACCTGCTCAGGAGAGGGAGTAACTTTGTATGGTGCCAAGGTTGTCACAAGGAGTTGTATGTATTAAGAAGTATTTGAGTGAAGCTCCCAATCTGGGATGCTTTGGTCCTTTGAAATTCTCTTATGTGATGATGGATGACAGCCTGAAAGAGTTAGGAGCCGTTTTGTTACAAAAGTTGGATGATGCAGACAAGACCATATTATTTATCTCTTGACCGTTGAGAGGGGCTGAATGTAATTATTCGGTTGTTGAGAAGGAAGATCTTGGTGTTTTGTGGGCGATGCACAAGTTGAGGAAATTTCTGTTAGGCAAGAAGTTTGAGGTGTTAACTGATCATATGCTGTAAAAGAGGTTTTTACCAAGAAAGGTATTGATTTTATGTCGCATCGGATAAGAAAGTGAGTGATGGCGTTGCAGGAGTTTGAGGTTTCTTATTTACTCTGCTTTAATAATATTTTGGCTGATTGTCTTTCAAGGCTAGGTGGCAGTCAAACTGATGTATCAGAGGAATGTGACTGGTTTGGAGGTGAATAATTTGAAGAGGTCAATGTCTGCTTCATCAGTGAAGGCTTGATTCTGGAGAGTCTGTGGAAAGAGTGTTTAAAAAATGATCAGGAGTTGCACAGGTGATGGCAAAGTTTCTAGGTTACTGCAGTGAGAAGAAAGATTGTGAGGGTGAACTCATAGGATATTGGCAGATCATAGAGGAGTTAGCTGTAGTTGATGGTCTTCTCATGTGGGGTTGCAAATTGGTTTCCTCTTGTAGTCTCAGGGACAAATATGTGAGTAATGCAATGGGTATTGCTAAAACGAAAGAAAGATTCAGAGAGGCCTATTGGTGGCCCGCCAAGGACGTACATAGTGAGAGAGTGGTTCGATATTGTAGGAAATATTTGTGCAGTGATAGGATTTTGAAGTGCAGAACACAACCTATGGTAATAAAGGGACAAGCTAGTGGTCTGGGGTCAGATACTACAGTGGATATTTTAGGCCCAGTCAGGTTGAAATCTCAGGACAGGTACGTATTAGTATGTCTTGATATGTTTTCTAGCTGGCCTAAGATCAAGGTTGTTAATTCTTTTGAATCAGTGGTGGTTATTGTCTTCTTGGAGGAACATTTTGAATGGAAGGGTTTTCCATTGTATATTTTGTCAGATAATGGTGTCCAGTTTACCTCTAGGGCAGTGGAAGAGTTTCTAAGAGAGAGGGGTATCAAGCATAAGAAGGTGGTGTTGTACCGCCTAGAGATTAATGGTGTTGTGGAAAGGTTTGTGAAGGTACTTAAGGAGTCATTGCAACAATGTTGTGCTGAAGGCAATAGGGAGGTAGCCATGAGAAAGAAAGTACAAGAATACAGATTTACATTGCATTCCTTAACTGATGTGGCACATGTAGTGCCTGGCTGATTGGATGAGTGCAAGGGTAGTGCCTGGGAGAATCGGTAAGTGCAAGTACAGTATCTGGGTGTAGGGATCAGTACAAGCACAGTGCCTAGGTGATTGGATAACTGCAAATATAGTGCCTCAGTGTATGGATGAGTGTAGATGCAGTGCCTGGATGAATGGATGAGTGCATAACTACAGTCTGGATAATTGGATGAGTGCAAGTGCAGTGCTAGGGTGAATGGATGAGTGCATGTGCAGTGCCTGGGTTATTGGATGAGTGCATTAGTAGTGTATGGGTGTTTGGTTGAGTACATGGGTAGTGCTGGGGTGAATGGATGAGTTCAAGTGTAAGTACCTGGGTAAATGGATGAGTGCTAGTGCAGTGCCTGGATGAATAGATGATTGCATGAGTAGAGTGTGGGTGATTGAATGAGTTCAAGTGCAGTGCTGGTGTGAATGAATGAGGGTAAGTGTAGCACGTGGGTGATTAGATGAGTGCATGAGTAGAGTCTGGGTTATTGGATGAGTGCATATGTAGGGCTGGGTGTTTGGATGTTTACATGGGTAGTGCTGAGTGATTTTGTGAGTGCATCTGTAATGTCTGGGTGTTTGGATGAGTACATACGGAGTGTGTGGATGATTGCTTGATTATATTGGTCCTACCTGTGTCACTATATCAGTACAAGTGTACTTTTCCAGTAATGGGATAAGTACATGAATAGTGCCTCACTAAATCCATCAATAGATTAGTGATATGACACACATAATATACCCGATCTGCAACCACTGTGAAAAAATATAAAAAGTAAAAAGTGTATTATGATTACATTTTCAACATTAGACGACCAAATCAAGATACAATAATCTTTCTGCAATACTTTAAAGTAACATAGTCAAATGTTTCATTGTTTTCAGCTTTCATACTTAATCACTTTTAACAGTGGTCTGTATGAAGCATAATCATCATGCAGTGGGGGAAAAACAATCAATGGATTGTAAAAACAAAAAAAAAAAGAAAATGTGAACAGTACATCATAACAAATATTAGGCCTGGTGGGTAAATTACGCTCTGCTTGTAGAATTTGCAAAATTCTGGCAGTTCCGCGTTCCACACCGAACGTGGAATTGCCGAAAATTCCGCGATCCTTGGCGGAGCGGAATTTGTGAGCATGGTCGAGGAAGCACTTACTGATTAGCCAGTAGAAATAATACATCAGTTGAGTAGAGTTATTGCACAAAACGATGGCATCTTCTTGGATTAATTTGCAGGGCAGGATTCATTCTGGCATGATGCTCCTGTCACAAGAATTAAACCTCACTCAACAGGAGAAAGCTTCCTTTGTTGCAGTTTACGATTAGCTGAATGTGAGAATTTCACTGCAGAATGTCAGGAAATGAATCACCGTGTGGGCGAGCGGTCAGAAAATGGAAGCTTGGACAATGACAGGAAATGAAATATTAGCTCCTAGCTATTAACTCCTGGAGAGAAATGGCACTGCGAGGCCAATTCCTTTGACACTTGCGGCTATATTGCCAGCTGTACGATATACACAACAGGTGCAGAGCCAGCTTACTGCAGGTGCCCGAAGTTGTCAAAGCAGGGGTTCTGGCAGTCCTTTTTTGCTCTTGTTTTTTTTCCTTATTCCATTTTTTGTGTGTGTTAAAAACATTGTCACCCGCTTATTTGCATAAAGCCGCATAGTGGAAGTTGATGCTCAAACAAAACTTAGACACCCTCACAGGAAGGAGAGTGGTGCCCAACACAGGGTAGGACTGGCAAACAATATTAGACCTGACAGTATATTCAAGCACGTCCCCCACAGCAGGAAGCTACTAGTAGAATGAGGCCATGAGGACATGGTTGAGTACAGGCAGCCCTTCCAGCAGGCACCTCGTCTACCGCGCTCTGTGAAAGCTGTGCTTTCTCCCCATATCTACCGCCAAATTAGCTGTGATGCTTGATGGAGGTCTTTGCATCCATGTCTTTCTCGAGCGCAATCCCGTGTAGTTCCTGTGACCAGGAGGTTCTCTCTCCTCATCTGCTGCTCAGATCGGTCTCTGACCTTTTATAACCAAGAGGCATGTGAACTCGCATAGAAGCCCCGCCCCACACACACTAGCGGTATGCAACGTCTTCCCGTCCTTTACCCATTACGATGGACAGCTCACTCAAGGGACCCCAGCGCCTTTTGGCACGATGACAAAGTTACAGACACACATTGTCGCTGGAGACAACTCTTCTGGCCCTTTACGCAGCTGTAGTGTGGGAAAGGCACTATACATTTACCCAACGAGGTAGCACTTACTGATTAGCCAGTAGTACTCCAGTTGAGTAGAGGTATTGCACAAAACGGTGGTATCTTCTTGGATAAATATATGCTGTCATTCTGGCACAGTTTCATCCAGACACATCCTTTCTTGATGAGGACTCCTTCTAAGCTAGCATGCATATCTGTACTATGCGGCTCAAATTCCACAAGATCTTGTATTTCAGGAAAAGACTTCAGTATTCTATTACAAGTTTTAGCAAGCATTAAACTCATCCAACGAACTCTGCTATATGTATCAAACAAATTTAACTGAGCATAACTTGTCTGAACTTTCATAATGGGGTTAACTCTCTGTGAGAAAGCATCTCCAAACTAAATCTGTTCAATTTCTTTGTTGGACCCTTTGTGCTAAAATCTCATCTCACATCTTTCTTCAACTGGGTTTTCTCTGACTTTGTTATATAAGAGGTGGCATACCAAGCAACAGCAATTGAATTATCTGCAACACACTGTAGATCCATGTTGGTATTTCACATCTTCAAAATGACAGGATTGTAGTCATTGATGTATTTTGAAGCTTCTGTTCATCTGAGGTTGTATGTGTTCTTTGGTGATTTCCATGTGAGTGTGTCTGACTGTAGACAAAAAGCTGTTAGCTCTTCCAGCTCAGATCACAGATCATGGAAATCAAAAATTATATCTTGTAAAGAAAAACTTTTGATCTATATTTTCGATGACAGCATTTCCCATACCTATGATTTTGGAATGATGGAACTTGTTGTCTTAAGATTTTGTCAACGCTCTCCTCTGGGATAATGCAAGTCACATCCTGCTCTGTGAAAGACAACCAGACTCATCTGTTTCTGTTCCAAAACTTTGGGGCATCTTTTAACTATAATAGCATGTGAATATGTGTAGCATCTCTGGCTTGGTACTCTTTGCAACAAAAGAAATCAGTCACTGAGAGCTGGATTAGTCTTATTGCAGATAAAAGCCATCATGCATTCAAATCTGTGGTTGAAATATCTGCAAACGTTTGCAGAGTCCAATGAGCAGTGTTTTCCTGTTGTCTTTAGATTGATGTCTTTTATATTTGAATTTGCCTCTCGCAAGAATTGAAGCAGGTCATCCCATGCATACTCTGTACAACGGAGTGTTAGAATCAATGTAGATGCTCCTAAATTTCTCAACAGGCATTTTAGTTCACCGTGACGACAATACCAATATTAATTAGCACCCCCGTTGACAAGTCATGTAATTAATCAAGTTGTGTTACAGTTGTACACCTTATCTGTAAATATTCTCAACAAATTCTCTTGCAGATAGATTTTGCAGATTTCCTCCTGTTTTCAAAATTTGATTCATGGCATAAGACAATACAGACAAATCACTTTCAAATAATAGATGAAACATATAAGGGATATATTGATGAAATCAAGGGTCTTCGGAATGAAGTATAGTAAATCTATACTCAGCTGTAGGTATTTTTACAGTCCTATCATCATACCTACCACCTAAACTAGTAGGAAAGAGATAGGAGGGAAACAGCGAGCTTCTAAACTTTTTCCAATACACTTAAGGGAATTCCTTTATCTTATTTTAGTTGATACAGATCAATAACATTATCAACAATTTGTTTAGAGTGTAGGGGATGGATGCTATAATGTTCATAAATGGTTCTATTCTGGATTGATCCACTTTTTCTGTGTGACCTGCTGATGATTATATATTGTCCCCCAGATGTGGTATATCTTGAATAATTTCTTCAAGTTTATAATATATGTTACTTTGTACCAGATATGAAGTTGCCTTTTTAACTTAACTAACCTTTACTAACTCTTGCCATATCTTGCATATATTTTTATTCCTAATCAGGACACCATTTACTAGAATTACAAGTCGCTCATCCAAATTTCTCTGTACCACTATAGTTTTAGTGTGAGTATGAGTTTGGTAACTTTTTAGGAAGTCTTGGTTTGAATGTCAATTGTAAGTCATTGCACTCTGTCCATCCTGTTTGACATCTTACATATATTGTGTAGTGTCCAGATGTTATATTAACTCCTTCATGAAAATAATTGCTATATTTTTTAAATTTCTTTTTGAAATGGAAATTTGTCTAGCTACAAAGTTTGTAATTTCAGTTTCTAATTTAGTATCACCCACTCCGCATCGTTGACGCATAACTTTGTCATATTTTCCATATCTTCGTAGAAACAATGTAGATCTAACTTCCGATCTGAAGTTTGGACAGGTCTTATCTTGATCGGCATTTTGGGTTAGTTATTAAAGTCCACAGTTTTACAATTTAGTAATGTCAAGTAGGGAAATCATTCTGAATTGATTTCAGTGCTATAGGTGAATTCACTATGTTCACAGTTAGGATTCCAATTATAACTTAAACTAAATAATTCATTATTTAATGAAATAATTCATTAAATAGTTCATTATATAATTCATAAGATATATTTATATATCTTATTCACCAATAGTCCTAGGATTACCATTAAAAATTCTTAAGCATCCTGGTGAGGATTTGGAGAAAATACTACTGATCCAGTATACTCATCTATAAGTTTTCCTATTCCAGATGCAGAATGTATAACAGTTCTGTCACTTCTTAATTCTTCAAGTAAACTACACGGATTTGAAGACATTCTTTTATCTACTTTTTCTTTAATAGAATTTGTAAAATGGGGTTAACGGTACAGTCCATTAAACACTGCATTTGCATAATAGTTTACTCCAGATTTGTTATCATAGTGAATGCCTTCCATTTCCTCATAGTGTTGTATTTTTCTTAGGTCCTTGTTTTTTTATTTTTGTTCGTATTTCTGTTCAGCTCTGAGAGACTGTTTTGATATTTTCCACTTTGGACACATTATCATTTTTTTCAAACACAGGGTACTGTCTTGAATGAGAAGTATATTGACCTCTTAACCGAATATACTCCCTTACACAGCTCAAGTCAGCACTTACTTTCTTCTCATTAAAATCAATCAGAAATAAACCAGACAATGTTCTAACTCGCGACAAAACTACATATGACATTCCTTCTTTAAATACACCATTACCAATATTGACAAGCGCTGTATCCACACTTAAACCTTGCGATTTGTGGATAGTTACTACACACTCTAAAGACTCTGGGGACTGCTTTCACTGGACATACATGTCTTTCGCGAGTAGGAAATGTATAACGTCTCTACCAATCTACTTAACTTCAGCAACATTATAAAATTTAATGGCAAAGTATTTAATTTAATTTCTGTTTAGATATTTAATACATTTCATAACTTTACCCATTGCACCATTCACTAGCCCTTCTTCAAAATTTAAATTGCGACGCAAAAATTACACGGCAATTTTTACAGATAATTAACTGTGCTTTCTAATCCTGCAGTTTTCGACACAGACTTTTCTAAACTATCCAATTTTGATTGCAGTGTTTCTGTTAGTAGCACTGTAACTCCTTGATGTTCCATTTTATCATTTGCTCTTATTTCAATTATATCTTTCTCCAGTTGCAGTAATAGTTTATTGAATTTCCTATATTCTTCAAGGGTTGGCATCAAACAAACAATAGACTTCACTTCCTTAACAAAATGATACATTACATCCACAGCTGAAACGTTGGTTGGAAACGTATTTTTGATGAGCCGGGTTTGAAATCCTCTCTTTCCATCTTTTGGGAGGACTCCCAATCTTATGTCCTTTAGTATATCTCCGTATTGCATATCGGATGCTTGCCACATATTTCTGATGAACTCTTTGTATTCAAAGTTTTCTCAAATGTTTATATGACTAACCCATTGCATTGTGGGTGATAGGGAGTAGTGAATTTAGTTTACACCACACTCCTTCCACATTGCTTTTAGATAACCTGACATGAAGTTGGTACCTCTGTCAGATATAACCTCCTTTGGGAAACCCACTCTGGAGAAGACTCCAATGAGGGCTCTTTCCACCACAGGGGCTGTGGTGGTCCTCAGGGGAATTGCTTCTGGGTACCTGGTGGCATGATCCACTTCCACCAGGATAAACCTGTGCCCAGATGCTGATGGAGGGTCAAGGGGACCAACAATGTCAATCCCTAACCTTTCAAAGGGAACCCCCACCAGAGGTAGTGGTGTCAGGGGGGGCCTTTGTTGTGCCACCTGACTTGTAACTGGCTTGGCAAGTGACACAGGAGCGACAAAACTCCTTGGTGTCCTCTGACATTTGTGGCCAATGAAAATGTGGAACAAGCCTGTCCGAGGTCTTGTTTTGGCCCAAGTGTCCTGCTAAAGGGATGTCATGTGCTAGGGTCAAGAGAAACCCCCTAAACTTCTGAGGTATTACCAACCTCCTGGTGGCTCAAGGGGTAGGATCTCTTGCCTCAGAATATAGGAGTCCCTCATCCCAGTAAACTTTATGGGACCCACTAGCACTTCCAGCAGCCTCAACAGCAGCCTGCTGTCTGAGGGGTTCAAGAGAGGGGCAACACTGTTGCTCCTTACTCAGATCTTCCCTGGAAGGTCCGACCTACCCCCCAAAACTCAACCTGACCAGGTTCAAGTCTCTCTGGGGCAGTTCCTTCTTCAAGATCTGCTTCTCCTCCCTCAGGAGGGGAATCTTGGATCTGAGACAGAGGGGAAGGCACTGCCTTTACCCTACTGCTCCTCCTCTTGGGTAGCTGCTGGTCCATAGTTTCAGGATCCAGAGCTAGTTCAGTTTGATGCATTCTGGCCTGTGACCTGGTCACAGCAAATACCTCTGCAGGTATGCCCAACATCTCAGCATGAGTCGATAACTCCACTTCAGACCAGGCTGAAGTCTCTAGATCATTGCCCAATAGAAATTCGACAGGTAGGTCTGCACTGACTACTACTTTCTTGAGGCCAATTACCCCTCCCCAGGAGAAATTCACAACTGCCAGACTATGGTTGGCCCTGACATTCCTTGCATTGGTAACCTGGTACATTTCACCCAGGATGATCTGCCCAGGGTCCACAAGATCCTCTGACACCATGGTGACACTAGCACCTGTGTCCCTGAATGCCAAAGCCTGTTTGCCATTTATTACAGGCTGCTGTTTGTATTTGCCCAGATTACTGGGGCTCACTAGGAATGACATATCAATGTCTCCATCACAAATCAGCAATGCCTAAGTGGATACTCTGACTAGGCCAGAGTCCACTTCAGAACCTAGGGTCAACCCTTCTACACCCTTATTCTGATTACCACCTCCACCAGTAGCTGTACTAGGGGGAACAGTTGCCTAAGGGGCAGGGTTGGTGGTGGTTTGGTCTTTGGACTTGTTACAATCAGAAGTCCAGTGCCCTTTCTGTTTACAGAATTTGCACCAGAGCTTCTTTTGGCCTTTTCCCTTTGTAGACTGTGAATCCCCACCAGATGCAGATTTTTGGAGCCCCATGCATACTCAGTACAACTGAGTGTTAGAATCAATGTAGATGCTCCTAAATTTCTCAACAGGCATTTTAGTTCACCGTGACGACAATACCAATATTAATTGCCCCCCCCCCCGTTGACAATTCATGTAATTAATCAAGTTGTATTCCAGTTCTACATCTTTTCTCTACATTTTCTCAACAAATTCTCTTGCAGATAGATTTTGCAGGTTTCCTCCTGTTTCCAAAATGTGATTCATGGCATAAGACAATACAGACATATCACTTTCAAATAATAGATGAAACATATAAGGGATATATTGAGGAAATCAAGGGTCTTCTGAACGAAGTATAGTAAATCTATGCTCAGCTGTAGGTATTTTTACAGACCTATCATCATACCTACCACCTAAACGAGTAGGAAAGAGAGATGAGGGAAACAGCGAGCTTCTAAACTTTATCCAATAAACTTAAGGGAGTTCCTTTAGATTTTTTTAGTTAATACAGATCAATAACATTACCAACAATTTATTTAGAGTGTAGGGGATGGATGCTGTAATGTTCATAAATGTTTCTATTCTGGATTGATCCACTTTCTCTATGTGACCAGCTGATGATTATATATTGTCCTTCAGATGTGTGATATCTCGAAGAATTTCTGCAAGTTTAAAATATATGTTACTTTGTACCAGATATGAAGTTGCCTTTTTAAGTTAACTAACACTTACTAACCCTTGCCATATCTTGCATTTCTTTTTATTCTTAGTCAGGAAACCATTTACTAGAATTACAAGTCGCTCCTTCAAATTTCTCTGTACCACTATAGTTTCATTATTTTTCTCAAACTCTAATGGCAAGTATACAACTCTACATTTGAGACCTTTCTGGAGGTCAGTTGGAGGTAATTTCCCTGTCTTTGGCTCCATGCGAACTACATCTTGAAATGGATGTATAGACAATAGTGGATTCATAAATATTCAAATCTTTAAGTACTTCTGGAACATGTACTATTTCTAAGTTGTTGTGAACTGCTCTAGCAGGCATTTTGTTTTCCTCTAACTTATTATAGCAGTACTTACGTATAACTTACCGGGTGGACAAGTCAAATCGTTCCTCTACAAATAAGTAAACAGCAAATTCATGCCACTTTTCATTATTCTCATTTTCACTTTTAATGTACAAATCAACATTATGAGTTTGACTTTTGTAGTGAGTGTGTTGACAACATATAGAAGCACAGTTTGGTTTCTCTGAACAAACTGTGTTAAAGTTTCTAATCTCTTTTTCAAAATTACCAACACTAATACCTCTGTTCTGTTCTGCAACTTCTACTGTTACCAACTCTTCATTTTTCCTACACTCCTGTTTCGGTCCAAACAAACAAAATTGCACATCTTTGCAAACCTTTTGTACTTCTACTACACAAGCAAAAGAGCTCTATTAATTTTTCCTAAACATATAGCAGGGGTTTTTACACCGTAGAGCCTTCTAACAAAATTTCTCATTTTTGAGTGGTGAACCCCATACATTCTGAAATGATGAAAGCTGCTTTCGACACACTTTTTTTGACAGACAAGCTAGTGAGTGTCCTTGTAAATGAGTATGCTATCTTACTTTACATGGATCTAATCCTTGCAAAGAGTGTATTTTCTGTTTAAAACCTCTGCAAGCAAACATACAGAAGAAATTTCTCGATGTATCAATTGATTCTTGTCTAACACTGCAAACACTACTACAATTCCATTTGTACACAGGGGCCTGTCCACGCCTTCCTTGCACCTCTTCATCAATCACTTCATCAACATTTCTAGGTACCATTACTTCTTTTTTGAGTAGGAGTTTAAAGGCTAAGTACTCAAAGTATGCATCCATTCCCCCTAAAAACTTTGCAATAGTAACTTTTATTAACAAGTCTTTTCTTTGGCTCTGTCTCCACATAGACAACACTATTCTGTCCAGTGTCTTCATTCTGCGTAAAACCAAGATAACTGCTTTCCTCTTCAGAGTAAACGCCTTATGAACTACACCTTCAACATATTCCTTTTGTCTTATTTCTTGTGTTCTTCTTTTATGCTTCATCGTTGATGCTAACAAGTTCTGATTTACTCTAGTATGAAAAATTGTACATCTGATTTCCTTGAACTGCCTCTGCCTTTTGCTTAAAATGTCCCCTTTTTTCAATAACTTCTTACTTTTTATATCAGAGACTTGTTGTGCTTTTATTCTTGGTGTTATAGTTTTGTTTTTCTTTACTTCTTTCTGCACTTTTTCCAGTTGTTCAGAAACAACTTTAAGAAATGTTTTGGTCCTCTTACCAGCAGGCCTTTTCTCTATGACCATCTTTTCAGCATTTTGCCCCTTTTGTTTCTCAGTTCTAAAGAGATGCTCAATTTGCTGCTGCTTATTTCTTCTCTGTGTTTTTGTTGGAATGGTACTGTTCTGTATATAACTAGATATTTATGTCTGAAAACAAAAATAGAGAAGTACTTTTATCACTTAATTACATGGTATCACATTACTTATTTTAACTATTTAAACATTTACTTTAAATGAGCATATATAGCTCAGGCAATATTCAGACAACATGTGTCACCTTTTAAGTACATAGCACCCTCCCTATTAACTACCCACAGCCTACCTTAGTGTTCAATTATATGTATGGGTGAGTGAGAGGGTGCTCATACAGCTACTCACACACACACTCACTCACCCATAGAGTTACTCACACACCCTCTCACTCACCCATACACCTACTTACACAGACATTAACTCATAGGAGCATATCCTATTGTCTGACTACAGCCTACATCAGGGGATAGTTATATGTGGTAAAAGAGTACATGTTAGACTTGAAAGTGTCCGTTTTTTCGCAGATATCTGTATGACTGTTTGAGTTCCTATCAGGGGCTGACATTCGCGGAGTATGTAGGTTTGTTGGTAATTGACTACCTCTCTTTGTGACTGCTATTGATCACTAAGGGCCAGATGTACAGCCCTTTTTTGCAGCCACAAACGGGAGATCATCCCATTTGCGACCCCAAGAAAAGGGTAATGGCATGTACAAATGCTATTTTGTGAGTCACTGACTCGCAAAATATCATTTGCGACTACCACGATTAGGAAGGGCTGTCCCATCCTAATAGCGAGTCACCATGCCATGTACAATTGCTTTGCGACTGCATTTGTGGCCGCAAAACACTCACAGTTTCCCACCCACTTCAAGAAGTGGTAAACCACTCGCAAATGGGAAGGGGTCCCCACGGGACCCCTTCCCCTTTGTGAGTATGTGAGAAAATATTTTTAGGAGCATGCAGTGGTCCCTGGGAAAACTTGCCAATCCCTGAGTGCAGGAGAAATTCTTTCAGCTGTTTTCTTGCCCACATGATAGCGGGTAGGAATACATGAAAAGTCTGCTCCCAGTGAGCGGGAACAGCTTTCCTCCTCCTGCTAGCTGAGAGCAGACTTACTGTTTTCTCTCACTTGGTGGGCGCTGTCAAAGCTACAACCAAGCCAAAGAAAACAGCTATGTCTCAGGATATGTGCCTCAAGGGGGAAATGGGAGCTCACCCTTTGGGATGGCAGTCCTCAGGCCCATTAGTGGCTCCAGTATGGGGTCACGTAGGCCCCCTCCTTCTAAAAAAATAAGAAAGCTCCAAGGAGGTAATTGTACACGGGGCTGCACATGGCCCGGAAGGGGGCCAGGCGGCTCCCCATCGCTCTATTAAATGCGTGACACTTGGAAGTTGGTGAACCCTTGTCCCATACATGTCCCAGGAGAGGTGACCCTAGGAGGCACCCTTTCCTCAATTTAAATATATAAAAAGAACCCTCCGGGCCCCGGCCCAGCCGGTAGCTAATCATTAAACAAGCATGGAGACTGTGCTTGTTTTATTTTTTGTATATTTGTGCAAATATTCGAATACTTGTGATTTTGCAGCATAAATTAAAAAACAATGCTTTTTTGCCCTGGCGGGTTTACTGGGGGACTCCAGCGCCAGGGCTTGTGGGTCAGGGTATTACTAACCTGCGCCTTTTTCTTTATTTTTAAATTTTTTAGGGGGGTCTCAGATGAGACCGAGTCTCAAAAAAGCTGCCAAGACTTCCTGGTTGAAGTGTTGGCAGCCAATCAGATCTCAATATTCACAAAGCAGCCTCCCTCATGACCTATATTACTTTACTGCTGGCTCTCACAAGCTCTGAGATGGGGCATCAATAATGATAATCTCCACACAACAACTTCGATTAATATTTCTTCATATTTTATTTTCTTATTTTTTTTTCATATGTATCAAAAATTGGCATTTCAACATTTAATTTCTTTTCACCATTCTATCTCTACATTGATAAAATTCAATTGTTATATAAAGATGAATACACTTGATGCATTGAACCTGCCTTCGAAATGAAAATAATGTTATAATGATTAAAATTAAACAATTTGACAAAGAAACAGTACCCCACACTTACACCTCTTTCATATAACCCACAACCAAATCACTAGCATACAACACACTTCTATACCACGCCCCAGACCAACACTGCATGCACAGATGGATCAAAAACGGGGTGATAACATCAACCCTCAATTGCTGTGCTGATATCTGGGGTGTCACACTGTCTAGCCAATCAGATCTCTGCACTAAATGGGCGATGTTGGCGCAGTATTTGTAAACGATTTTTGGACCAAGATCTAGATTTCTGCCATTTTTAGTGTAACTCCATTCAGCGATTCAGGCTGAAGTTGTTTCTGAAATCCCTATGGGAGTTAACATGGGAAACGCACTTTTTTACCCCCCTTTTTTCTCATCCTCCACTTGACGGATCACCCGAAGTTTTCCTTTGAGAGCTAGAAGCAACCAGGCACTTTTTTGCCTTTTTTTGTGAAGATTCATCAAAAGGCATCAAAGATATAGGCACAGTACTTTGTGCCATGCCACCCCTACACTGCATTAGACATAGTTAAGCCACCCCTACTGCAGGCCTTTAGCCCTAAGGTACGTTGTACTATACCTTGTGTGTTGGCATATCAGCATGAGCAGATATGCCCCTAAAATGTCCAGTCCATTTTGTGACATTGTAAGTGAACAGGGAAGCCATAAAGAATACATGGGCTGGATATTTGCCAATGTGAGTTTTCTACCTCCATGATGGTTTCACTGACTTATAAGATGTTTTGCACCAAATGTCTTTTTTTAATGAATCCTAACTGATGCCAGTGTTGGATTTATTAATAAATTCACACAGGAGATCCTTTTAGGGGATCCCCTGAAACCTCACCAAACAATAGTGGGGTATCTAGCCAGTTAGCACCAGCCTGCCACGATCAGACATGTTTCTGACCTTATGGGGTGAGAGTCTGCTCTTAGAGGATAGATGCGATAACTGTTCTGGCCGTGGGTGGACAGAATGGTCTTCCCGGGTAGGAAACTTCAAAGCCTTTGAAATCCAACCCAGGGACCCCCAGATAGTGATGGTGGTCAAGTCCCCTTTTCTGCTCCAATTTTGGCTGGAGGAAAGGTGGGAAAATTAGTTAGATGAGGATGAGGTTCCCACCTCATACCGCTCCACCCTTAGGGCGTAGCAGGGGAGATAAACCCCTCTTCTGAATTTCCACCATCTTGAGATAGTGAGAACACCTCCAATCATGGCTAGGGTAGTGCCTCTATCCACAGGAAGTAGTCACTAGAGGGTGTAGGCTCCCTAAAGATGCGCATCCTATTGGCTACTGCCTTTCTCCCCTTGTAACGCTCCTAAATTCAGTATTTAGGAGGCTCCTTCGAGACCATGACTTCAGATTCCTTGGACCAAAACAAGACAAGATGTGCTGCTGAACCAGGAACTGAGCCCTGCTGCAGGCGAAACCTGTGCCTAACCCTGCCAACAGAGATAGGACTCCACAACTGTGGCCTATTTGGTAAAATTGTCACCCACACCATCAAACAACATGAGCTGATTAATCACTATACTCAGCCATGTGTCTCCTGAAGACAGTACATTGGTAGTTGACTGGACTCTACTATGCTCCCAGTCAGAAAGACAATAGGAACAGCACACACCTACTACCAGACCTATACAAGCAGTAACTCTTCTTGTGCATCGCATATGGGCCACCCCTAATGAGGATAGGGACATGCCAGTATGTAACAGAAAGTTGGCAATGTAACATGTATAACTCTGGCCAGGACACCCTCGTGTCGCTACTGTTGGGCCCTCAACTGCACATCAAGCTCCGGGTAGGCCACCGTCAGTATGAGGACCATTAGGAGGTTCATGGTCCGGCGTGCACCCCATCCACTTTGGGAGGATAGCCCCAGCTGGACCTCCGTGATCTTTCAAGGCCAGCACCTCAGATCCTTCCACCTCTTACAACAATGGACGCTGCACCGGTGATAAACCCTCCGCACCTTCTGGGCAGTAGCTTTCCAAATGAGCAGCTTCTGATGGGCGTTGACCTATGTGGATGCAATAGATGAATACACAGATTACAGCTACAAGTTTTAGGATATCTTTTTGGTGAACTCCCATTTTGTATACACCAAGCACAGGCACTAATCACTAGTTAGCACACTAATTGTGTCATTCTCACATGCTAAGCACTACAAAAACATAAATACACACTTTTGTTGTCATCTGCTGACTATCATCAACCCAGCTCAGGACCTACACTAACTAAGCCAGCCCACTAACATCATGTAGTCCAGGGCAATCCTACATGTACTGTCATGTGAGCTACTATGAAACACAAAGCACCAAAATGACCTTCTGAAGGGTAAACTCCTTGTGCATAACTGTACAGACACCTTTACTGCCATGCTCATTGATTTGATGCACAAGGTCCATACAGGCCGGTACCATAGCATAGACTACATCCTAAGACTTAGGTCACAAAGAAAGGGCTGGCATGTGTGTCACTGAGAGCTTCCTCTCTGTGGATGTGTGAACATGTGGACTACTTGATGGGATATCACACTGCATCTGATTGTTTTGTGGTTTGTGCTGCCATCACATCTTTTGCCATATGTGGCACTACAGGGATATCATTCAACATACCATTTTATGTCTTGTTTGATTAGTTGAATGTAACAAAGTTGGTGATTCACATATCAAAGTCTCTTCTGAAGTAACCAACTATCTACACTATCAATGTGTCACATGTGCAATAGGCCTGTACAATGCAAGCATTACTTATGGAAAAGTGACAACGGACCTGTGGGAGTAAGTGGCCTGCCATAAGTAAATGGCACACATTGACAATGTGGGTCAATGGAAAGATTTATCAGGTCAGGTTGTTACCTCAGTCTACATTGCAAATGTAGTCCATGTAACAATAAACAGGAATAATATTGGTTCAGAAAACTCATTTTGGTAGTGTCTAAGGATCTGCAGGTCTACAGGGATGTTACCCTTTGCACCAGTTGTATTGCTGTTATAACCCTGCCCCAGACAGGTCCAGGGCACAATTTATAGCCAGGACTTGCCCTCTGCAGGCTAAGTATACTGATCCCAGATGAACATCACATTTCTACCAATTCAATAGATAATAATACATCTTGTGGCCATCCAATTAGTGACCTCAAAGTTGTGTGGCACTCTGAAGGGGTCTGTGAGGTATAGCTAGCTCCCAGGCAACAGTTTGGAGAGCCCTGATCTAGGCTGGGTGATATGTGGCACTGTACACATAACTAACCTCATCCTCAACTGCTTCATACAGCATATATATGCAGTTCATGATGTAAAGCCTATCCATTTCTTTGCACAATTGCCATTATCCTATTAGCAAATATAGCATAGGTACAATGAAAGTATACATACATAGATATGTGCATGCAACACAGTTAGGAGATAGGGCTTATCACACAACACACATTAAAATGGTGGTGTTAAGTACGCAAAGTACTCTAGATACATATTCTATTACATGATTGTCCTATGAGGAAGCACACAATGTTACAACAGTAAACTTAATTCACTCTGGGACTCAGAGGCACATTGCAGACTGTGGGAATGGAAAGGATAGAGTTAAATAGAATGAAAAATCAATGTGAGATACACACTTACTCCTCTGGTGAGTCATACAGCTGGACATACAGGTGAGGGACCTCTTCTACAAGTTTCTCCAGCTCCTCTGGAGAGAAGGCAGTGGCCTTCACACCTTCTTGTCCTTGCATGATTGCTCCCAGTGGTGGAAAACAGTAGCTAAAATGGAGAAGGTGTTGATAGCAGCAGTGTCAAGAGGCAAGTGAGTTATTGTTCAAACTGCAGAATAGATGTACGCCTCTTACCCGGTAATCAGCTTACACGGACACAGCCGTTGGGCTGCAAACATCACAATCACCAATGATAGCCTATGGTTGTTTCCGCCATAGATGAAACCACCCATCGCGCAGATGACTTCCACAGACGATAGGAGGTTCACAATGTACTATATGCGAGGTCAGGCATCTGCCATTTTAGCGGTTGGAACTACAGTATAGGTGACTGTTAAATGCATCACCATCACTAATATGTGTTGTAATGTGTTTGCCTGATGTATTACTCCATGGCTCTGTAAATTGCTTGACACAACATCAGTGTGGTGCATTACTGTGGATAAATGCTCTATTACCACGGTGCACTGTGTACTGAAAGTGATGGGATTTTGGGAGTGCAATTCAAACTTTACAATATTTGGGTGGTCATGATACATTTTTGGCTGCACAATGGGTACATTTGTGTTACATACCACAATGGGTATTATAGGTGGAAGTTGGACAGTAGACAATTATTATGTGAATTTTGTGCAATGCTTTTTGAACCAGTTGTTTTCTCGCATTACTTTTGGCTTACTCTACATATGTTAATCTAGACACTGTGACCAATGTTCAAAATTGTTTCCACTCCACACATAGGTAGCCTCGGAGTGGGAGGAGATGACAGCTTCCAGTGTACCGACAATTTCCAGACCTTCAGACCATGGAACAAAGGCATGTCATCAAGAAGTTTTGTTTAAATAGACAAACAATACCGGAAATATTCCATCATTTGGAGCCTGATCTCCTACCTCAAAACACTAATCCCACATGTATTCCACCTATTGTGAGACTTATGGCAGTATTGCCTTTTCTGGCCACAGGTTCCTTCCAGTACACTATGGCTGTATCTGGTGGAATGTCACAACCAATGTTCAGTGGTGCACTACAAGACATGATTTCAGCAATGATGAAACACATTGACAGTTACATCCAGTTCCCCAGACGTGAGGATTTAGCCAATGTGTAGGGGAATTTCTATGGATTTGTTTGCATCCCACAAGTGCTTGAAGCCAATTGAAAGCACCCGATTGCTTTAGTGCCACCGCAATCCAGGGAACAAGTTTATCAGAAAAGGAAGCACTTCCATTCTCTCAAAGTACAAGATGTCTGCTTACCGGATTTGTTCATCTGAAACATCTGTGCCCGGTTTCCAGGTTCAGCCCATGAGTACTTCATACTGCAGAACAGTACCATATCCCAGCTGATGTCGCAACTAGTACCGGAGAGGACCTGGCTTGTTAATAAGTATGATTAGCCCTAACTTTGTGTGAGTGATGTCAGGCTGTATAATCAGAAAGTATGAAACTTGTTTTTTTATAGAGTGTGAACTAGACACAAAAATATCAGGCATCAGAGAGCTTTACATAGCACCAGTTTCTATACAAAAGGACATATTATTTTTTGTTATGCACAGGGAGATTAAGTGATTTGCCCAGAATCACAGGTTGTTGAGCATCGTTGCAGAGACTCGAACCCGGTTCCCCAGCTTCGAAGTCGACCGCTCTAGCCGTAAGGCTACATCCTCTCCCCTATTGTTGCACCTATGTCTTCCATCTAGGAGACTCAGTGTAACCCAACCATCCATAGTTAAATCCAGCTATGCCAGGGGAAGTTCGCTTCATCGAGGCACATGGAAGAACACTGGGCCAGTGGAGCAGCCTTTTGGGCTCCTGAAGGCCAGATTCACGTGTCTGGACAATACTGAGGGAGCCCTCCTCTACTCACCAGGGAAGGTGTGTAAAATCACCATGCCCTGCTGCGTGCTCCACATCATCCTGTAATGGAACAGCCCTTATATAATGGAGAAAGGAGACTATGAAGTGCCATCGGGTGAGGCTACTGGAATGTCAAATGATGATGATAGTGGTGAAAAGGAAGGAGCTGACTTGCGTCAAGATCTCATCAACTTCTTCTCATGAGTGTACGCAGGTTGTGAGGTGTCATGATGTGGAAATTTAGCTTGCGAACTGAACATTATCTGCGCCATCTTGTCTCTCCCCAGCGCGACACACAGGAAAGCGCACGGCAGCCATTTTAGGCACCTTGGTCTCTCCCTGCTCATTGCCGATCGCCAGCGCGTCCCCCTGGCGCTGCAAGCATTCCCCCGCGCGCCGGCCACCCCCGCTCTCTCATACACGGGCCATAAACCCTCTCCTTCTGTGCGACCCTGCCATGGAACCACATCCCACGCCTGACCGACATCCCATACATGGTCATGCATCTCTTTGATAACCCCCTTCCTCTGCGCCCCATTGTCCGAACTGATCCCAGGCCATCACCTAGCCCTGCGGATACAGTTTATTGCCCCTACTGTAAGGGAAACACCCCACATCAAAGGGATTACAGTAGATCAAGGCCCCCCACCCCCTGAGACCCGACCGGTCGCACACACCCCCGGGAATTGGCGGAATGTCCAGCTGTGTGATAGCCATCTCCTACTGTGGGTCGGGTGGGGACTTCCACTGTAGATATGTGTGGGAACAAGCTCGAAGTGGGGATTCCGAGGATGTTCTTTCATGTATCAAAACAATCTCAAGAATGTGCCATGTATGATAAACCTGCAATAAAGTCATAAACCTGTGTATAAGAGGCCAGGCCTCAGAGATGCAGTTAGAGCACCTCGTGACGATACCTCGCTGTCTGATCTGATGTGTTCCACTCCGACGGAATAAAACTTTGTTTCCTGCCTTCCAGTCTCCGGCGCCTGCCTCTTTATTGGTTTAGCATTGAATGGTATAAGAGGCGATTACCGCCGGGCAATACTTGAAAGGTTATCGACTACGACTGCCGCTACCATTTAACAATTGGCGTCCTAAGCGTGGGGCCCATCAGCGACACGTGGATCCAGTGGGAGAGGTCCCGACGACAGAGTGAACGACTGCAACGATCGGGAGAGCTCCTGCCCGATAGACCCTCGTCTGGCAGCCGATCATCCGAACTTCACTGGTTCCGAGCAGACCTCTCTCGAGTGATCTACGGTCCTGACTGGGAACCATCAGGAGTGCCGCAGCAAATACGGAGAGTAGAGGACGATCGAGCGCTGGAGGCGGAAGACAAGAAACTGTCCACGCGGTCCGGGTAAGGTCGTGAAACACGACAAATTGCGAAACGATTGATTGATTGATTGAAAAATACTAGTATTGCTTATTGATTGTTCTCTTTGAGATATTCGCTGTCTACAAACGGGGAGGAGTAGAAATACTCTCTCTCTCTCTCCCTTTGCAGATAGTGAAGGGTAGGTAACGCAGACTTTTGTCCCCATTGTAACCCGTCGTGCCTAACTTTATCTCCCCACTGATTGATTGTCCGAACATTGATTGTTTTGAAGGATAGTGCTCTTTGAGATATTCTCTGTTTGCAAATAACGTAGAATAGAAATATTCTGTCTAGTCTTTGCAAATAGTGAAGGGTAGGTAACGCAGACTTTTGTCCCCATTGTAACCCGTCGTGCCTATCTTTATCTCCCCATTGATTGATTGATTGTCCGAACACTAGTTGTTCGATATTGGTTCTTTGGAGGTATTCTCTGCTTACAAATAACGAGGAATAGAGATATTCTGTCTAGTCTTTGCAAGCAGTGAAAAGATAGGTAGTGCTGACTTTTGTCCCCGTTGTAACCCGTCATGCCTATCTTCTCCCCACTGATTGGTAGTTGGTTCTGCCCGGACCGCTTATTAGAGGTGGACCATCCGGCTCCACTGGAAGGCACCCCTAATAAGGACATGTTCACTAAATATGGACTAGTCGCCGTAGCTTATAGCAAGCTATGGCATAAATATACAAGGAAGGACCCCGAGAGTCAGTGGCCACTGATGGGATCCTTCGACGACCATAAAATAGAAATGCTAGAAATAGCTCTGCGTAGTAATAAAACGACGCCTACTATGCTTGACAGTATCGGCATGTGGCGCAAAGAAGCAACACAACGGAAAAAGAGGGAAGAAGTAAAAGCAGAAAAGGAATTACGAAAGGCAGCTCACCTTGCCGCTAGAAAGTTAGAAGAAGAAATAAAGGAGAGAAGGGAAAATAAACTAAGACAGGAGCCCGAAACATCAGGCCAGTACCCTGTTAGGACCCCCTCTATGCTCTACCCTGAGTTGTCTTCTAAGCAACGAACGAATGACGAATTACTATTAGGTCCCCCGATCATTTACATGCCCCCTCCATACGCACCCTCCCAACCGGTAGTGCAACACCCACAACCCCCAAACACAAGCGAAAGCAGTACAGGGGCCTCGGTCCTCACGGCCTCCGCGCCGGCCGAGCCTCTTGTACTGAACACAACGTTGGCAATAACGTTGGATGACCCTGAGATGAGAAAAAAAGATTCCACCAGAATGAATCGACTAACAAAGGATGAACGAGCAGGAATCGACAAGATAGTAGGGACACTGGTGGAGCGAAAGGAAAGTGAGGAGTATATAACAGACGTGTATAACTCGTATGCCGACAACCGCAGACGACACTTTGTCGTACGACTTTGTTATCACGCCCTGAATACATATGAGGACAGGTACCACGATAAAGGTCCCGAAGGCTTAGCGGCCCTATATAGGAAGGTAGACATTGGGGAAGAAGGAGAGGGCGATGTGGCGAACCTCTTCACTCGTACACTCGAGGTCTATCGGCACCTTAAAGAGCACAGACAGACAACCAAAGCAGAAACCCCCATAGCGACTAAGCCCCAGGCAGGAAGGGCTGATACCATGATGCCCATCAAAGAGGCCGCCCCCTACTGGGTCCCCCCACGAGGTCAGGGAACACATGACGACATCAACCACCAAGATGCGAAGGGAAGGGTTGTATATAATTGGGTCTACCAGCCATGGGACCGACAAGACATTTTGACCTTTAGAAAAACCCTACCCGACTTAAGAAAGAACCCGACTGCCTTCTACACCGAACTAGGTACAGCCTTAGGTTCAACAATATTGACTTTAGCAGATATCGACTTGTTCTTCGGGTTATGTCTGCCGGCTGATGTGTGGAAGCAAATCCGGAAAGTTGACCACGCTGAGCCGTTCGGATATACCTGGGTACAACTCGATACAATAGATAAACAGCGAGAACCGGGACAGAAACCCCCGAAAGCCATATTGGAGCTCCCAGACAAGAATGTACAGAAGTTGAAGACTCTAATCCCAGAAAGAAAGGTAGACTGGTCGATAGTGACGGCTTGTCGCCAGAAACCCCAGGAGGATGTGTCTGAATACTTCTCTCAATTCGAGACCGTGTTTTCCGATTATAGTGGCCAGGACATGACCACCGCAACCGGACATCACCTCTTTGTCCAGAATTATGTGAAGGGTCTGTCACAAGAAGTCTCCCAGAAGCTACAGACCAGCGAGAGTAGTTGGGCAGCCTCCAAACCCGCAGCAATCCTCCAGATGGCCCAATACTACGAAAACCAAAAGAATGAGAATGATAGGGCGTCAGAGAGGAAGAAAAAGGAACTGAAGGAGAGGGTAATGATAGCACAGTTGCAAGGGGTGACCATAGGAAGGGAACCCCCAAAAGGGAATTACCAACCAACCGCCCCTAGAAAGCTACCCCCTAGAGACCATACACCTGCACCCTACAACGGACGGAGAGACTTAGATGGGAACCAATGTGCGTTCTGTAGAGGGTTCGGACACTGGAAATCCCAGTGGCCGGTCCTTCTGGAATTGAACAAAAATAGGGACCCCAGAGACACAGCATATGACCCCAGAAATAGAGGACAGGGACGAGGGTACACGAACGACGCCATCAACGACAGGCCAGGCAGACCAAACACCTTTGATCGCCCCCGACAAAAACAGTGTCAGCAGTCCGACTACGAAAGCACCCATGACTTCGCATAGGACTGCCAGGGGCAAGGGAGGGATCCAGTCGAACTCCGTGTTGACCAGCAAGGTCCTTACGTCACTGCTAAGGTCTTGGGCACAAAGTCTCCATTCCTGGTAGATACTGGGGCGACACGTAGTGCGTTATCTAAACGACTGTTTCCTAGGGCACCCTTGTCTGGCTCACACGTAACCTCAATAGGCTTCAATGGAACGCCCTCCACTAACCCCTTATCAGCACCAATCTCCTTTGACTTAGAAGATAACGCCACTGACACGACCTTTCTGCTCTCCTCCAACACCCCCGATGCTATTATGGGACTCGATTTGCTAAAACATTTCCGAGCTACCATCAGATGTTCCCCAGACGGAGTTCGAGTCATCCTGCACGATAACCCAGATCTGTTCAGACCTTGTCACACACGACGTATGCTCTCTATAACTGATGCTGACCTGTCTCTACTCGACACGTTACCTTCACATCTATGGGCTAAAACCGACTCAGATGTAGGGCGCATGGTGATCGACCCAGTACACATAACCGTCCGACCGGACGCAGTGCTACCAAAGCTTCCACAGTATCGAATATCGCCCGAAGGTGAGAAGGCATTGGTGGAAATCATCCAGTCGCTAGTCAATGCAGGAGTAGTAGAAGAAGTAGTCAGTAATGTTTGCAACAGCCCTATCCTACCCATTGTAAAGAAGCAAGGCGAGGGAGATGAGAAAGCATACCGCTTCATTGTTGACTTACGAGAAGTTAACAAAGTAGTCATACCTCAGTACCCCATGGTCTCAGACATCACCACCATCCTCACCCTAATTCCGTCCACTGCCACCACCTTTACTGTTATTGATCTCAAGAAAGCTTTCTTCTCCATCCCCATCCACCCAGACAGCCGCTACCTCTTCGGCTTCACTTTGAAAGCCCGGTCGTACAGATTCTGTAGGGCACCCCAAGGCTACACTGAGAGTCCCAGCATTTATAGCCAAGCCCTCAAGAGACAACTAGATACAGTCCAATTACCCGATGGAGTGGTGTTAATACAGTACGTCGACGACATCCTTTTGGCGGCCGACACCACCCCACTTGCTGTCACGGCCACCCTTCACCTCCTCCACTTCCTCACGGAGAACGGTCACAAGGTCTCCAGGAAGAAGTTACAGTTCTGCCAACCCCAAGTGACATACCTAGGCCACCTCCTATCCAAGGATGGGAGGAAACTTACCCCTGACCGAATTCAGACCATCCTAGAAACCCCTGTTCCCAAAACTCAGAAGCAAGTGCGGTCTCTAGTAGGCCTCACCTCCTTTTGTCGACAATGGTTGCCAAACTTCAGTCTTATTGTAAAACCTCTGCTTTCCCTGTTGGCTAAAGATGTCCCCTTCCCCCTCCCCTGGACACCCGAATGCCAATCCTCCTTCAAAGAATTACGAGACGCCCTCTGCTCGGCCCCAGTCCTAGGAACCCCAGACTACACTAAACCTTTCTCCCTCTACACCCACGAAAGGGAGGGATGTGCGTTGTCTGTCCTAACCCAGTCCATAGGCCCTAAACAACGCCCTTGTGCCTACTTCTCTGCCACTCTTGACCCTGTAGCCAGAGCATTGCCCGCCTGCCTTCGAGCAGTAGCCGCCGCTGCTGTCTCTATCCGGCAAAGTGAGGGGATCGTGCTCTCGAACCCCCTCACTGTATTGGTACCCCATGCGGTTGACACCCTCCTGAACCAGACCAAGACTCAACACCTGACTAGCGCACGACTGACCGGCTATGAACTGACTCTGCTTGCACCCCACATCACATTGAAACGATGCACCACCCTGAATCCAGCCACTCTACTACCTCTCCCTGACACTGACCCCAATGCGCCCCCCATACATGACTACGTGACTCTCACCGACGAACAGACCAAGAGTAGGGTTGACCTTCGAGATACTGCCTTCCCGGACCCTGACGGAGAACTATGGGTGGATGGCTCATGCATCAAGCTCCCCGATGGCACCACTTCCGCTGCCTATGCAGTCACCACAGCCCGAACAGTTGTTGAGACAGCCCGCATCACACAGCGATCCGCACAGGCGGCTGAACTGATTGCTCTCACACGAGCATGCATCCTGGCAGCAGGGACAACCGCAAACATTTACACAGACAGCCAATACGCCTTCGGGGTAGTTCACCACTTTGGGCTCCTTTGGAAGGAGAGGGGATTCCTGACTTCCCATGGCACACCCATCCTGCATGGAGATCTAGTCTCTGCCCTGACCGAAGCAGTCCTCCTCCCCACACGGCTGGCTGTGATCAAATGCCAGGCACACAAGAAAGTGACAGAAATTATAGGACAGGGAAATGCACTAGCTGACATTACTGCCCGAACCACAGCCGAGAATAGGTCCACGACCCGTATGTACGTAACCAGGTCACAAACTGAGAAATGGAAGGATGCTAGGGAAACGATTAGGGACATCCAATTAGCCAGCTCACCACACAAATTAACTGAATGGGCCCGGGTGGGATTGAAGGACGATGACGGTTGCTGGCGAGCTAAAGACTCGAACAAATGGTTGCTACCTGACTCATACTTGATCCCCATGCTGACCATGGCACACTCCCCCGCACACATAGGGTCTGCTCCCATGATCAAACTCATCTCCAAAGTCTGGCACAACGACAAAATCTCAGACTCAGCCAAACGTCTGGTCCAACAATGCCTGGTCTGCCTCCAACACAACCCTGGGAAAGGAACTGCTGTACCCCGGGGAGGGTTTGGGGTTCCCAATCACCCCTTTGAAGTCCTACAAATGGACTACGTCCAGTTAGAAAGGTGCCAAGGTTTGAAGTACGTACTTGTCGTTGTGTGTGCCTTCAGCAAGTGGGTGGAAGCCTACCCAACCCGCGACAACACCGCTATGACTACCGCAAAAGTACTACTGAAAGAATTCTTCCCCCGATACGGCCTTTGTCGAATTTTGTGGAGCGACAACAGCCCCCACTTTGTAGCCGAGGTTATCCAACTCATCTTAAAGGGGCTGGGTGTAAAACAGAAGTTCCATGCGGTCTTCCATCCCCAATCTGCAGGCTTGGTTGAGCGACATAATGCCACATTGAAGCTTAAGATAGCAAAAATAGTTGCCACCACAGGACTGAAATGGCCAGACGCTCTCCCGCTAGCATTGCTATCAATGCGTTCCACCCCCACCAAACACCATTTAACCCCCTACGAGGTCGTCTTCGGGCGGCCCATGAACCTTTGGACTGCACCGAAACCAACATCCATCCACGACGTCCCGGACGTCCTCATGTCTGACTATTTGTACAACCTAACTAAAACGTTGTCTGTTATCCATCAGCAGGTGCTGCAAGCCATTCCCGACGTTTCCAGAGGCCCCGGGCACGACATCCAACCGGGTGACTTTGTCTTAGTGCGTAACTTCCAGCGCACCAAGAGTCTGGAGCCCCGGTGGACGTGCCCTCTGCAAGTCCTGATCACCACCCGAACAGCTCTTCGAGTGGAGGGGAAGCGCAATTGGCTGCATGCACACCACTGCAAGAAGGTATCATCGACCCTGACGACCACGGACAACATCACCGCCCAAGAGGAACTACTGGACAAAGACCGACCATCCCTGAGCCACTACCCGGATACAGAGACACTTGAATTAACAAAATATCCGGATCCTACTGTCCCATCCAAAGAAGGGTATAACCTACGACGAAAGGAGGGAACTTCGGCTAAGCAGACCACAAACTAAGTTGAAATCTCAAGAGCGGTTGCCTAGCCACCTCAAAGGCCACCAGGAGAGAAACTAAACAAAGTCTGTGGTTCTGCCCGCTACCGAGTCCCTTGAAGGTGATGGAAGCATCCGACATGAAGATGATGGAAGCTACCGGACGTCCGAAGATCCACTACAAAAACCCAAAGACTGACAGAATGCACAGCTCAAAGACTATTGCACTTTTCATTACCCTTCTCTTTTGCCTTCTCCTCATGGTCACCTTCTGGATCATGGAGGAGAGCGCACCCGCTCATAAGACATTGCTGACCACCGTTCAACCTATCACCATGAAAGAACACCATCTGATCTCACTTTCACCCCAACAAGGAGAAAGGCGTAAGGAAGTCTGGAATAGCTCTTTTGTGCAGTTGCTCCACCAACACAATCTTGCCGCCAATGCCACTAATTGCTGGATCTGTGGATTGCTACCACATGCCACTGGACACTCTATCCCTTTCATCCCTTCACCTTTTTCTGTCCATGGTTCCTGCCTCGCCTGGCTAATCCTCCTGCAAGAAAGCTACAAGGACAATGCCACTTCCGGCAGCACTATGTCACACTTCTACCATGGGTTCTGGCTGAACAAAACTGGAAGAACTTCTGCCCCCTTCTGTCCTCTGAGATCAAACACTTCCTTTCACATGGACATCCCTGCCAAAGAACGAGTTGAAATGCAGGTGTTCAACAACCCAGCCAGACCCACCTTCTCTTACCTCCGGAAACGAACGGCCGCCACCCTAACAGTGGCCCTATCCGTCATCAACATCACTGGATTTGTGTGCCTCGAAGGCCTGGGGGCGCAGCTGGTGGGCCACAGCTCCTGCCTCATCACCCGAACATTGGACTCAGTTGATCCACCCTCCTTTGTTGCCTCCCCGAATATGTACTTCGTCTGTGGTACTAAGGCCTACACCTGGCTTCCGAAAGGTTGGGGAGGCACCTGCTATATCGCCTTTGTCCTTCCGCCGACATATGTGGCTCCAGCAAACCATCACCGACAGAAACGTGCCAAAGACATTGCGCAAGCCGACTCCACCGGAGCACAGTTCATGGACGCAGTAAAAGGTCTTGTTCCACTCTGGGGTCCAATGGCAAACAGCCGTGCCATCCGCCACTTAACCCAGGCAGTCGAAACGGCGATGAACATTACGGCTGGCATCCTCGCCAACAACACCGCCGAGCTTCAGGCCGTCCGCCTGGTGGCTCTTCAGAACCGCCTCGTTCTAGATGTGGTTCTGGCTGATCGTGGAGGAGCATGCCGCATCATTGGGTCCAGCTGTTGTACCTACGTACCGGATAACTCACCCTCAGTCTACAAAGCAATTGAACACCTCCACAGACTTTCCGCAGAGGTTCATCAGGAGCAAGAAGAATGGTCACTGGGAAGTTGGTTTTGGGACACTATTAGAAGTTGGGGATGGAGGCTGTTTTCATTTATCCTAATACCAATTGTGATACTATGTGGATGTTGCTTGGGGATTCAGTGTCTGCCACCTTTATGTTCGCTTTTTATGAACTGCATCTGCCCTAAGACTTTGAACTTTGAAGCGGAGCGAATGAAAGCTTTGTATGAGGTGGAAGTTCGTAGTATTATGGGGATAGATCCGAACTAAACAAGCTGGCGAGATATGTTAAAAGGGAGGACTGTGGAAATTTAGCTTGCGAACTGAACATTATCTGCGCCATCTTGTCTCTCCCCAGCGCGACACACAGGAAAGCGCACAGCAGCCATTTTAGGCACCTTGGTCTCTCCCTGCTCATTGCCGATCGCCAGCGCGTCCCCCTGGCGCTGCAAGCATTCCCCCGCGCGCCGGCCACCCCCGCTCTCTCATACACGGGCCATAAACCCTCTCCTTCTGCGCGACCCTGCCATGGAACCACATCCCACGCCTGACCGACATCCCATACATGGTCATGCATCTCTTTGATAACCCCCTTCCTCTGCGCCCCATTGTCCGAACCGATCCCAGGCCATCACCTAGCCCTGCGGATACAGTTTATTGCCCCTACTGTAAGGGAAACACCCCACATCAAAGGGATTACAGTAGATCAAGGCCCCCCACCCCCTGAGACCCGACCGGTCGCACACACCCCCGGGAATTGGCGGAATGTCCAGCTGTGTGATAGCCATCTCCTACTGTGGGTGGGGTGGGGACTTCCACTGTAGATATGTGTGGGAACGAGCTCGAAGTGGGGATTCCGAGGATGCTCTTTCATGTATCAAAACAATCTCAAGAATGTGCCATGTATGATAAACCTGCAATAAAGTCATAAACCTGTGTATAAGAGGCCAGGCCTCAGAGATGCAGTTAGAGCACCTCGTGACGATACCTCGCTGTCTGATCTGATGTGTTCCACTCCGACGGAATAAAACTTTGTTTCCTGCCTTCCAGTCTCCGGCGCCTGCCTCTTTATTGGTTTAGCATCGAATGGTATAAGAGGCGATTACCGCCGGGCAATACTTGAAAGGTTATCGACTACGACTGCCGCTACGATTTAACAATGAGTTTGACTATTAAAGCAACTCTTGTTGTTATGATGTGAGGAGTATGTTTCAGGAAATATTAGGAAGCTAAAGCTCTGGCAAAATCTGGTGAAAGGTGTTTGTAAAGGAAGGTTTTGACACATGTTCACTTTCTTGGTGTTGCTTTGTTTAGCTTTGGTTTTTGTCAAGGACTGTGTACTCCAGAAGTTGACTATGTGAACTGTTTCATATGTACGGTTTCATAGCTGATCTCTTTGTTGTGTTCTGTTTTAGGTACCTTCACCATCTCATCTTCATGTGGGCATTTCGCAGTTGTGACATTAGCAGCTATATGATGCTGCTCGGATGTAAGAAGTGAACATGGATTGATCCTGGGAATGAGTGTCACAGGCTTTGGATTTAGAAATCCTGTACCAAGATAGCTTGCACTGCGATATGAAAGAAATGTAATGAGGAATCCATTGGACTTGTTCCTTGTCATATGGTGGTCCTAATGCAATATGTGTGGCATCATGTGCTCCAGCAAAATATTTTGTGGGTCAAGATCATGCTAGTCTTTCGCTAAATCCTTATTGTATAGAAACTGTATGTGGCTGTTGGTGTGTCTCCTTGTTGTAGGCCATAGTGTTTGTGGCACATCACTGACATTTATTTTTGACATTCCACCAGATGGTGCAACACTGGATTGGAATGACCCTCTGATTAGAAACTGTTGTACTGCCATTTGTCTGTTCATTGACATCTCCCCAAAATTGAAGGGAACACAGTGGAAAAGTAACATGTGTATTTGACCATTTCAAGGCCTAGTTGTGTACAACACAGGCTAACACATAACTTGGTTGTATATTTAGCATTAGTTGTCATGTAAGCAGTGTAGAGTCAATGGGCCACCTGCCACTTCTTCTTTTTTAAAAAATCTTTTTATTGCAAACACGCTTACCACAAAAGAGACATGTTGAATCTTATAGTACATACTAGACATATGAATGACAAAGAGCCAAACTGGAAACAAAAAACAATTGGATCTACAAGGCTCTTTTACGGCCTAACTGTAGTATCAAACACCTCCACCCATCCATCTCCCACCCCTGAACAAGTTTGACTCACACCTAATGTGCCCTGTCAGAACCCCTGAAATGTGTGCTAGGCTCCCCAGATGTTCTCTCATTTCTTCCAGAAGCCCCTGCTTTGATACACTGTTTTTCTTGCTCTCATACACCAGTCTAAGTCTACCTTCCAATCACGGAGTCTAGGGGTATTCATGGAACCCCAGGACTTCGCTATATTCAGTTTGGATACCCCAGCTACCTGTACTAACCAAATATTGAATATTTGGGGTATGCCTCATCCCCTGAGAACCATCAATAAGAGCCACTTCACGTCCACCGGGATTTCTATAGCCAGCACCTCTGACAATGCCCTTGCGACTTCATTCCAGTACGTTTGTATCACTGGGCACTCATAGAGAGTATGAAAGAATGTGCCCTCGCCTCCACATCCCCGCAAGCATAAAGACGTATACGACAGCCCAATTTTTGCTAGCCTGGTCCCAGAGTAATAGGAGCAATGGAGAATCCAGAGCTGAATTAGGCGAAATCTAGCAGAAATTGCCATTTTCGCGTGGGCTCTGTATGGCCTACTGCCAATCCTCATCATCTAGACCAATGAGGTCTTCCACCAAAGCCTCCCTCAATGCCACCAACAGGAGAATTATTAAACAGTTTTTGATAGATCGTGGATATAGCCCTATCAGGGATATGCTCAGTAAGTAAGTAACTAAGGAAGATGCCTCAGATAGTTGCTCTCTCTCTCAAATGTGTTGCCCAAGTGCATGTCCAAGCCAGAGATAATTGTACCTTTCTGTTCCACTCAACTCAAATTCATGGCTTAGAAGTTAAATGTAATGTAGGCCTGATCACACCAGGCATCTCCCAAGTGATCCATCCCCAGTAGTTCCCAACCTGTGAAGACCTGCAGCTCTTCCACCTTAGAAAGCAAATCAATATACCATAAGGGAGTCATATTTGTTAGGCACGCCCTCCAGCCCAGGAATCCTGTCGCTCCCTCCATGCCCTGATTACTGCTTGTGTATGTTGCGGCAGCCCCCTCTCTCTCTTTCTTTGTTAAAGGAGTGGTTCATGGCTCCCTCGCTCCATAGCCTCTCTATGTATTCTGTATGCTGGTACCTGTCTATCTGCAAAGACCCTGTCACTTATTACCAACAATTCAGTCGTCCAGTAACATTTGGTTATATCCAGGATCACCAAACTGCCCTCATAGACCCCTGCTACAGCTTAGTAAGTGCGATGTGCAGTGATCCACCTTGCCACAGCAATGTGCGTACTTCTCCCTCAATCTGACAGAAAAAGTCCTTGGAGACTGGATATGGCATGTTCTGGAGCACATATATCAACTGTGGCAGTGTCATAATTTTGTATAATGCCGCCCTACCCATCTGGGACAATGGAAGTGCGCCCCAGTGTTTGCCATCTCGTTTCAGTCATTCCAGCTGTGGCCAAAGATTTTTATTAAAGAATTCCCGTGGGTCTCAAGTTATGTGGATCCCAAGATATTTAAAACTGCCCACACATCCTGGTACCTGGCAAGCTGGGGGCGTATCACCTCACCTCCTGCGAGTGGGAAGATTAGGGACTTCGACCAATTAATGCGTATCCAGAATAATTACCAAAGAGGTCAAATATGTGTAGTACCCTGCCAATGAATGAGGTCGCATTAGTCAAATACAGCACTATATCGCCTGGATATAATGACATATGTTCCTCTCAGTCTCCAATGGAAATTAGTCACTTCAACAATGGGTCGTGTAGAACCAGATGGCAAGAGGCTCAAGAGATAGGGCAAAAATCATGGGGGAGAAGGGACACTCTTACCTAGTGCCCTTCTGTAGGGGGAATATCTGGGAAACTGCACCGTTGATCTGCACCCTCGCTAGAGGTTGATGGTACAGGAGTTTGACCCAGCCACAAAATTTCGGCCCAAAGCCAAACCTCGATAGTGTAGCGAAGAAGTAATTGCATTCAATGCTGTCAAAAGCCATTCTTGCATCAATTGACATACCCACTGATGCATCTACATTCTGGGCGACTTCCAGTCTCATGCCTCACTCTGAATAATCGGCACAGATTTAGTCACATACTTCTGTGGGGCATAAAACTGGACTGATCCTGGTGTATAAGCTCCATTCTCAGCGTAGCCCGGGCGCCAATATCTTGGCCAGCACTTTAAATTCCCCATTAAGAAAGGAGATAGATCTGTATGACTCACCCTCCAATGGAGGTTTGCTTTTCTTATGTATGACTACTATCAAGGCAGTCCTCTGGTCTTGTGAGAGACTCCCCGCCTCGTGAGCCCCATTAAACATGGTCATGGGGTCCGAGCGCCTTCCCCGATTGAAGTTCTCTTATCGCCGTTGCTAGCTCTTCCACCTTGAGATTAGGCCTGGGTGGTGAACTCTGTTCCATTCATGGAGTTTGAGGAGTTTTCTGCACTCTGCGGAGCTCGCGAGTGCAGAAAACTCCACTTTGCGTAATGCAGTTGAGTTTTTTCCTTGCTCTTGCTTGTCAACGATAAGTTGGCAAGCTACCGCTTGGGTAGAATTTCTACTTGAGTGGCAGGAAGATTAGTGAGAACTGCAGTTTGTGCTGCACTCTGCCACTTGCGGAACTCTGCGAACTCCATCCAGGCCTACATGAGATCAGCCTCCTGAGATTCTCTATGTTCGTTAGTAATCATGGGTAGGATTAGGTCCTGTAGGAGTTCTATACAGTCCATTAAGGACCATGAACTAGTGGATCTATATAGTTCCTCATAGTATTCTGCAAAGGAGTCAGCAATATCCCAGCTAACGGTCCGGGTCCTGCCCGACTTGTCTCCGACTTCTAACACCCAAGAATACTCCTTGTCTTTCTGCTTTAGCCAATCTAAGAGCCTGCCCGCCTTATCCCCAATATCGTGCAGGAGATGTTGTATCACCAATACATGTTTCCAGGCTGCCCATTTGGCCAGGGCTCCTAAATCATATTGCCTAAGGCTCAACTGGGGCTTCAGCACTGTTCTTCCCTCAGTCACAACCCTAGCTTCCAACGGAGCTGAGCAAGCAAGTCTGTTTTCCTTTTTCACTCCCCGGATAAGTGCCTGGGCCTGGCCCCTGAGAACCATTTTAAAAGCCTCCCACAACATACATGTCAACTCCACGACCCATTATTCTCCGCAAAGTAGTGCTTCACTCCCCCACTTAGCTTCCCTCTAGTCTTTTAATCTTTTATGTACCATGGGACAGATTTACAAGCCCGCAGCACCACCAGTACGTCACTTTTTGTGACGTACTGGAGGCGCAATTCACTTCCCCATATTTACAAGGAGAGGAAAAGCCACCCTGCGTGAGAGGAAAAGCCACCCTGCGTGACTTTTCCTCTCCTTGTAAATATGGCCCCTTCACACGCAGCACTTTGCGTGGAAGGGGCGTTCCATGGGTGTTGCTGTGGGTGTTCCCACGCAACACCCATGGAACAAGTCACATTTCCCGATTTATGAGGAATCGTAAATCTGGAAATGCGTATCAATGTTACACCTCCCCAGGGTAGGCATATCGAGGTGCAAAGAGGAGAAATGTTTTCATTCTCCTCATTTTTTCCTCTTTCAAAGCGTGCTGCATTCTACAGCATGCATTGAAAGAGGTAAATGCCTGTAGTTATTTTTTTTTTAAGGAAGGTGCCCCTTCCTGCACAAAAATATTCTCCCAATGACTCAGGCATCCTTGCACCATGGTGTAAGACTGCCTGTGCTGGTGCATGGCAGCTGTTTATGTGCCAGCGCAGGGAAGAGCACAGAAATGTGACATATTGTAAATATGTTGCATTCCTGTGCTTCGGAAGTGCCGCAGCCAAAGGGCTTGCATTGCCACGCTGCGGCACTTCCTTGTAGATCTGCCCCCATGTATCAATCTTTAGGGGCAGTGAGAAGTCTCTGGCAATACCTTCTAGTGTTACCCCAACCGGTGAGCAATCTGAGATGCCCCTTGGATAAGGTTGGCCTGCTCTAAAATTGCTGGCTTTTCCTTAGTGGGTGCAGAGATAGTCCAGCTGAGAGAAGCTATAGTGGGCTGGCAAAAAGAATAGGTACTGTCTCAGGTGTGGGTGATGCAGGCACCAGAGGTCCACAAAACTAGCGCCTCCAGAAAAGACTTGAGAGGGCCCTGAACAAGCAATATTCATGTGTCCATCTGTCTGTCACTAACAGTGTTTAGGTCCCCTCCCAGAACCTAGATCCCTTCAGATAACTGTAGAAGCAGAGCACTCACTTCTGACAATGTAACCAAATTTTTTCACAGCGGGACGTACATGGAGCACCTATTGAGAGTGAGCCCCTCCGATATTCCCAATATGGCAATGAAGTGGCCAACAGGATTGAGCCATGTGTATTGGACGTCTAGTGGCACTGACTGTTTCAGTAGGATCTCCACCCCTCTGGTATCAGTGTAGACTCAGCATGGGCGACAAGCTTACATCTGAATCTGTTAAAAGCCCTACATTGATTACCCCTGATATGTGTTTCCTGGAGTAGTATGAGGTCTGGGGAGTGTTTGCGCAAGTATTGAAGCACTATCATTCCTTTTATCTTGTTTCCCAGACCACTGACATTCCAGGACCAAATTTTAAGCCCAGAGCGATCACTACCAACCATGGAAAAAGAGGTTGCTCTGCCCTGGCTCCAAGTCCCTGCTCAGTCTAGCCCGCCCGTCATTCTTACCAACCTAAGATCGACAATCCTCAAGACATGCACATCCTCTGCATATGAGCAAACAAATTTGATTTGGAGCCCAATCAATATAACGTGAAAACTTCCATATCAGTGAACCCCCTCTCCCTGCATCTCAGCATCGCAAGCTCAGAACCACCCACCACCCCAACTAGCCTGTCGCAACAAATGAATATATGGGTGGGCCACACCGCCTCCTCATGCTTAAATGACTAATTGTCCTTCAAATAACAATTCCATCACTGACAACGCCATGTAAAGTTCAGCCACAATGTTTCATAAGGATAATATTACAAATCCAGCCAGGCCCTGTCTCTTATTTTTCCCAATTATCAACTTATCGTCTGGACCCTGATGTCTGTTATAGTCTTGGGATATTTAGGTTCCCCCTTCCCCTGGTTAATGCTCATATGTCCAGCTGGGCTGTCCGCATACGTTGAAGATCTGGAGAGGCCCGGCGATCCGTTTCTCCACTGGAGTTCTGGTGCCTAGCCTCTTTCCACCTCAGCCTTCGATCCAGTTCCCCGCATCTTCCTGAGAGTCAAAGTGCAATGTCTTACTGTCCACAATGACTCGTAGCTTGGCTTAGTAGAGCATCATATATTTGATTTCTTTGTCTCTCAGTGCTCGCTTGACTCCCTCAATAGCTGTGGCGCTGCCTCTGAACCTGCATAGTGAAATCTGGAAAGAGTTGTATGAACGCCTTGTCCACGTGATTGCATCCAGACCGCTGTAGTAAAATATGCATGCAATAATGGTGCATGGTGGGGCTCTTGGTTTAGGCCTAGGACCCAACACTTGATGGCCCTGCTCAATTGAGAAGAACTTGGACAGGTGCTTGGGGCAAAGGGTGTTAAGTATTAGGTCCTCCAAATATAGATCAATGCTGGTGCCCTCCGCCCCCTACAGGACCCACTAATCTAATATTGTTCCTCCTAGACCGCCCTTCTTGGTCCTTCAGCCCTGCTCCTCGAGCCTTTTTGTTGTGGATTGAGACCTCCAATGTTGGTTTGCACTGTCTTCACCTTGTCTAAGATTTTCCAAAGTCCGTTCTCAGCAGGCTGAAATCTGAGTTGACATCATCTAATTTGGCCTCAATCGTACTTCGGAGCACTTGAATTGTGGCCATTATTACCCTCAATGAGGGTTCCTCCGTAGATAAGTTAGGCTGCTCTAATAGTATCCTCTGCTGTCGTCACGTGGGTGGAGCCTCGACATGAGGCATAACTACTGTGTACTTATCTAAGTTGTTCAATTGTGTGGGCTTACACCCAATATTTCCTACCATGTTCCCCACCGCCGCTTCAATAATCACTGAGCACTGAGCACTGTCTAGCACTGTCCTGCAGTTGGAGCTGTGATATTTGCAATACTGTCTTGAGGCAGGAGAGAGTTCTAGCTGGAATGCCCCTCACAGGCATGTCCCTGGCATTCAACCTCAGTTGCAGGCCCAGTAGGTACTTGTGCCATGGACCCACACCTGACCAGCCAAATCAGGCCTCAGCCCAGCATCATCGAATAGAGCCACTCAGATATGTAAGTCCCCAGCAGCTCCGACAGGGCCAGCACTTATATCCCTCCAAGTTCAGGGCAGCCCCAGGCACCTCATTTGGACACCCCTAAATAAACAGTACCTCCCTGAATCTTGCTTGGTCTGGAGGTATCACCCACACTCTGCCGCTGTCCAGCTCAGGCACGGTCCTCCTCCACAGCAACCAATACAGGGCAGTGGGCGCCTCTGCGTGCCCGACGCAGAAGGTGGCAGGTCCCCTCCATTTCCCAGGGCCTACGGGCACAGTGCCATGTCTCCTCGCACCCCCTTCACCTCTTGCACATCTCATGCAGTCGGGTGTAACAGGTCAATGCACCTCCACACCTGGTCCCTCTGCAGTCGCCGCCCTCACCGCTTTGTCCATTTGACCTCATCTCCCTCAGGCTGTAGGGACTGCTGGCCGGGGCCCAGGCAGGAAAGCCCCCGCTGTCGTCTGGAGGAGGTGTGAGCACTGCAGGGGAGCCTCATTCTTGGACCCTTGCGGCTGCCACACTGCACTATGGCTCGGTCAGCTCGCTGCTTACTTCCATACGGCCTTCCAGTCTCCAACGCAGATAGGCAGCTCATTAAGTTGATTATTCCATCTGCCACTGCTGATTAGTTCCCAAGCTCACTGTTCCTCCGATGGGACAGTTTATGGTAGCAGTATACCGTTTGTGTTGGATGTAGAAGGCATAAGTCGCTGACAGCTATGGAGCTGTCATAGATAGCGGCCATCTCGGTTGGGGATTAGCCACGCCCCCACCTGCCACTTGTAATCAGCTGAGTTACCTTAATGCTTTAGAATTATTTGAGGTACACTCTTGGTTTCATGTCACTAATGCCAACATTATTGTCTGTTGAGGAAACCAGAACAACATCAAGCTAAGTAGGCAGAAATGTCTCTGAGCAGAGAATTTTATGTACATTGCTCAGTTCATGAGAAGCGAACAGCAGTTGTAACGTGAGACAAATGAAAATGGGTAAACTCACTATCGCATCTAGTTTTGAGTTAGAGAAACAGGGGCTCATTTTAATCTCTACTTGCCAACACTTGAAAATGCTAAAGTCCATGAGAAATGGAAATCAGGTGTAACACGAATCAGCAACATTGAAGTCTACAGCGGTCCACATCGGAGCCACTCTGAGGACAATGGGCGGCAGTTCAGGCTTCATGCATTGTAATACGGTGGGCGGAAGACCACTGGTCAGCGATCTTTTTGGGACCGCAAACATGGCAGTATGGCGGTAAGACTGCCAAACTCGTAATTAGTCTTTTTCTGGTATTTGTTCTTTTGTTGACGGGCTCATCAATGAGTCTTCACGCTTCTCGGCTCCAAAGTTCGATTTAGACATGGTATTCTTAATGACGAGGAGCTCTGGAGCTTTCAGGAGGACAAACTAATATGGTGAGGCCAACTTGTGAGTAGACTTCGGCGACTTGAACTCGATGTTGAGCCACTCTCTTCCTGCAGTCTTTCTGCAAAACATTCAGAAATTTTTTTTGTAGCTCTTGTAGTTTCTTGGTTCTTTTGGGGAAAATACCTATCCACTAGCTCAGTAGAATGTTCAGAGACTCTGGATTGCCTCTTTGTAACTAGGCCTGAATTTCTCACAATGTACCGGCACATTCCAGGAATAATACAGTTGCAATTGGTCTGCTGGTGAGAACATCTCTTTTTGGGCTTGCAGGTAACTTCTTCCAGCTCTGTTGCACCTGTTGCTGATCAGGGAGTCCATTCATTTTCCTTTGAGTCAGTCACAGTCCTTTCTTTGTGGAGCCTTGAGAATGCAACAGGTGCAATCCTTTTGAGTACAAGCGTTCTGTAGTGATGTCCAAGGGTCCAGCAGGACAATCATTTTTCTTATTTTGGTCCATGGAGTGTTCTGAGGAGCTCCTGCAGCTTTCCAACATGTAGTCTCTATTCTAAGCTGGCAAGGGGAAGAAACCCCAACCAATAGTGGTAAAGTGCCCTCTCTCTGCCACAACCACTTTCTGTGTAGTGTGTCATATTTTTATCCCAGAATGCCCTGTTTTCCAAAAAATAAAAATTTAGAAAACCTGGGTGTGTGTGTCTGTGTCATCATACTCAAAGGTGTAGATAACAACTGACTACCCTCCCCTTCCAGCCCCTCTTCTAACTGGATTGGGGAGTCTACAACCTGGCTTGGGATCAAGAAAGTGGGGGCTGTCCAGGGTCCCATGACATCTGGTCTCTTGCAGTTTGAATTGCAGTGTATTCCCCCAGGCCCCTTTCATCTCCATGGCTTCTCTAGGAAGCAAATCTCCTTCCACCAAATGGCTGTATTGTTGCAGCCTCCTCATGCCTACTCAGGGAAAAGTCTGACTCATGCTATCAAAGGCTTACCATTTATAAGAGGCTTCTACAGGGCTGGTTTAGGTTACTTGTTATTGTTTTTGTTGTATGTACTTGATATCACACACAACTCACTCCTGAAGGAGTATCTCAGCACTTGCGCTAGGCGACAGGAATAAAATGTCTAGAACAACCATGTTTTGACCATTATCCTGAAATTCATAAAATTGAGGGAGGTGCTAATATGGAGAGGAAGGTTTTTCCAGTGATGAGGAGCCAGATATGAGAAAGCTCTACCACCAAATCTGGCGGTACAAATCGGTGGAATCTGCAAAAAGTGTTTATCAGAAGATCTTAACTGTCTGGAAGGCAAGTAACAACTCAGTTTTGAATGGAAATACACGGGCTGAGACTGATAAAGGGCCTTATGAGTCAAGCAACAGAGCTTGAAAATTGCCCTTTTTTGGGGGCAGTCAATGTATTTTTTTTTATGTAAGAGCTGAAGATGACCAAGTGGGTAAATTGCAAATTAACCGGGCAGCAGTGTTCTGAACGACCTGTAGTTTAGCCAGCAAGGTGACATTTGCTGCACTTAACAATGCATTCCCATAGTCCAGGTGACTAATTACGAGTGCCTGGACCAGGTTTTCCTAGAGGTGGAAGGTAGCCAGGGAAATAGTTTTTTTAATAGCCTCATAGTGCTATAACAAGTGTCACATGTGGCGTTATCCTGGTCTCTTAAGGATAGTGTCCGATCAAGTTTCACTCTGAAATTTCTCACCACTTGTTTGGGAGTGGGTTCTGGTTCAAGATCCAAAGGCCACCAGTCAGCTGACCTTAGCTCATGAGCTTTGCCAAACAACACAATCTAAGATTTCTCGCTATTTAGTTGGTGCCTGTAATTGAACATTCAGTCAGCGATCTCCATCATGCAGTGCACAAATCATTGTTTAACCATATCTGGATCAGGAAGAAAAGAGATTAGGAGTTGAGTGTCATGACACAATCTCCATACTGCAAGATCTCACAACATCTGCCAGAGGTGCAACATAGATGTTAAATAAAGCTGGGCTCAGACATGAACCTTAAAGGACTCCTTTATTAGAAGGTATCTTTCTTGATTTAAGCAAAACTAGACAAACCTGAATGGTACGATTGTCAAGGAAGTCCCTTAGCCAAAGTAATGCCCTGTCATTAATACCTACTTCATTTAGTCTTAAAATAAGAATAGAATGAGAGACATGTCAAACACGGCAGACAGGTCTGATAGAAGAGGTATGATTGGGGTTCCTACATCAAGAGAGAGTTGCATATTGCCAGTAACTGCCACCAATGCTGTCTCAGTACTGTGTTGTGCTCTAAAACACGATTGTGAAGGGTCTAAAATCCGATCTTCTTCTAGATAAGATATGAACTGTTGGTTAATATGACTCTCTAGAATATTAGTGACCAAAGGTAGTAGCGAGATAGGTCTATAAATAGTGAGATCTTCAGGATTGCCAGAAGGCTTTTTGAGAAGTGGAGATACCTGTGCACACTTCCCATCTGATGGCAGTTTGGCAGAGCTTAATTAAATATCAAACAATGATTTTACTGAAGGAGCCAAACAGTTAGCTAGACTGGAAATTATCCTATCAGAGTTAGCATCCGCTGCACCTGTTCCACTGAGCAGGGTTCAAATGTCTCTAGAGTAACTGAGGTAATAGGATGAGGTTGACTCAAATCCAGTGCCATATCTGGGATATCTGGGCTTACACAAAAGCCCTTTGGCATTTACATTCAGGATAGTAAGGTCCAAAACTAATTTCCTGTAATATTCATAATCAATTTGACCCTGGTAAGTTGTTGGATATATTGTAACCATTTTTTGATACTTTGAATGATATTGCTCGCTTGCTCCAAAGAAAGATAAACTTTATTAAGCTTGCTCAATGTCTTTCCTATGTTAGCCTATGGGGCTAGCAGCACTACAATAGGGAAAACCAACTTTGGCTGTTTTTCCATACCATGTCATATAAAAAAGCTTTTTTATTTTCCTTACTTTTTATAACTATGCACCCTATCCTTCACCTTGGGCTGACCTTAGGGCTGACTTATAAGTCATAAGAAGGCCGTTTTGTAATGTTTAAGTTCTTTTAATTCCAAAATCGAATGTGGACATCATTTTATTTTAAAAGCAGCCCGCAAGGCAGGCTTGGCTTTGAAGTGACACAAGACACCACAGAAGTGCACATTTAGCTGCTCTAAGTCCACTGGAGTCCGTAAACTTACATGCCCTACTATTTACCAGGGAATTAAGGGCAGGTTGTCCTTGCCAATGAGACTTATACCAATTACCATATGCCTATTGAGGACAAAGCACTGTCCCTGGGCCTAGTTAGCAGAGCTTGGGGCACCTTCAGATTCAGTAACCACCAGCACAGTCTAAAAAATGGGGGTGATCAGGGCAAGAAGGATGGCTTTCCTACATGAACTAACATTGTTTTCGATAAAATATTTTTGTATCTCAATGTTAACTCAATATTTTATCCAATCACCCCTTTCTCCAGTGTCCTAAGTCTAGGCAGAACTGCCAAAGCAGGTCCACTTTTAAGGGGAGCACAAGAAACTTCAAATCAGTTTCCGTCTCATCAGTGTGGTGCACATTGAATCCTGAGGCCCTGCAAACTCGTCATCCACTTTTGACCATAGCCATCACAATTAATGTCATACTGAGACACCACAAAAAGTGTTGATGTAATGCTTGCAAAAGTCTCAGACATTGGTAATCGTTCAGGACTGAGTTCTCTTCGATTGTTTTTTTTTTTACTCATGCATGTTCCAGGCTGAGATCACCTGTATGCAAATCCTTTAAGAACAGTCAAACATGAACTGTGAAGATAGGACCTCTCTAAGAAAGAAGAATCCATCTTTAGATTGGAGTAAATGTGTACTGTTTTTCAGTGGTGGCTCATAGGGAAAAGTGGCGAGCGTGCAGGGGGAGATAGGGAAGGGCCAAGAAAATAAAAAAGAATAAAGTAAACTTACCCGCCGGTAACGTCCCAGCCGCAGTTTCTCTGCCGCCTATCCTCCCCGCATGAAACAACTGGGCTCCCAGGCTCCCCAAACCAATGAAAAGGCTGAATGGGCTCACTGCACACAGCCCGCAGCAACTCTCTCTATTCTTTCCAGCCAGCTGGGGTGGGACTTGGTACCCCAGCCATCATCATTCCTGAGGTGGAGAGAGGTAGGGGTCTCTCTCCACTTAACCCGCGGCAGATTCCCGCAGTACAGGATGCACTGAACGGGCTCACTGCACACAGCCCACAACAACACTCTCTCTTCCTGCCACGCAGCTGGGGTGGGACTCGGTCCCCCAGCCTTCATCACTCCTAAGGCAGAGAGAGGGAGGGGCCTCTCTCCACTTAACATGCAGCAGATTCCTTCAGCGTGGGCTGCACTGAATGGGCTCACTGCACACAGCCAGCATCAACACTCTCTCTTCTTGCAGGCCAGCTGGGGTGGGACTCGGTCCCCAGCCTTCATCACTTCTGAGGTGGAGAGAGGGAGGGGCCTCTCTCCACTTAACCTGCAGCAGATTCCCACAGCGCAGGAATGGGCACAGGTGTGCTCGGGCCGTGCCAGGCCAAAGCCCGGGCCAAGGACAGGCCCGTCTGTGCCCGTTGGCTGCCGAACGAGGCCAGGCTGGGCTTACCCACTGAGGTCTTTATTTTCATGAAGCTTCAACACCTCCACTTGGCAGCCGAGCTGATTTTAAGCTTTTCAGATTTTCTATACTTTCTGGAGTGGCCGTATTTCTACCCCCAGTTTATGTAGGTGTGGTGCTGTTTACCGTAACTTACTACTTAACTCTTCAAAAAGTTGTTGGTACCAAGGGGAGGAAAAAGGGGGCAACTGTAGTTCTACCTCACCTCTCACAGTTAAGCCTTCCCCAAAGTCTACACCTAAGCCTACCTCAATCGACCAGCTGCTCCAACGAGCTGTCAGTGCCATTAGCAATGAAATTGTCAGAACTGAATGAAGGCTTTCCATTAACGGAGCTGGTTTCAGTGAGGACCTCCCTTGACCGTCCGCCTGCCTCTCTACGGTCATGCACACAGTCTTACCCCAAATTAGTGCTGAGCCTTCCCCCCGCAAGATCACACAGTAAAATGAGTACTGCCCCTTCATCTGCCACACCTCCTGGCTCGTTCAAAGGCCCAAATAACAAGACCATGCCTCTAACATCAACAAAGAGAGTCAAACACGGCAAGGTGCACAAACAGACGGCTAGCCCTCCTCCATCCGCCCCAGTGATCCCGCAAGTGCCTGTGTCAGAGCACGGGCCGGAGACACCACCTGTGTCGGTATTAATTACAGATGCCGAGAGAATCCAGTCCCAATCTTAGTTCAACCATCACTGGCTGACAGGTCGCATCTCCTTCAACGAGCTTCTGTTTACTCAGCTAAAGTATTTTTCAGAAAATTTGTGCTCAATTATCAATACTGTTCTCTCCACTGGGCATCAACTTTTTAGACTTAGGCAAAGGAATTCCAATCAATACCCCTACCAGGCTCTGAACCTTGAGTATGATGCCCGGCGGTCCTTCGGAAAAATGCATATCAGTAACTCAGGCTTTGCTTTCTGCTAGCAATTTTCCAGCCCAAGCTGCTTCTCTGCATAACAGAAAATCCACTTCTGGATAGTTTGCAGACCAAGTACATCCCTTCTCTTCTCAACTCATTAACAACGTAAGGGCCCCACAGGGCTGAGAGATACCACCTCATTCCCAGATGCATTCACATCTTTCAGTCATCAACCTCCCCCTGCTGCTTGCCCATATGTGGACATCTTGAGAGGGGCTCCCTATTTGTGTCCGGATCAACGTGAATCCTACGAGCAGCTTTTCAACAAAACTTTAAATTGGTTGGCTCAACATAAAGGCCTGCAGTATCGGCACGCCTAGGATATCCTGCATGTAAGGAGATGCGCATGGCTGGACTCACACGTGAACTGTATTGTGATTAATTTCAGCCATTCAGAGCTGGCACATCATTTGTTATTCAATGCAAAAAATAGTAACGGGGCTTCCACTTCTATTTCTCTTAAACATACACAGAGACACTTTAGTCCCGATAGCCACTATCGGTCAACCACTTTTTAATATCTTGCCGCCATCCTAAGCCTCACAGAGTGCTCACCTTGTCTCTTGCCTCATTTCCATATCTCCAACTAATTTGAGGCACTTCCCGTTCTAGACTGAGTCTCAGCCCCAAAGATAGTCTCAACAATCTCGCCTTCGGGCACCATACCATTGTTAGACAATCCCTCGGAGTTAATCACTGTTACTCCTATGCCAGAGTCAGCAGTAGTTGCAACCCCCACATATACTTCACACTTGCACTACAGAACTCTTTCCGTCCTTAGTTGGAATGTGGCAGGTCTCAAAGGGAAGAATAGCAATGATGATTGGAAGGCATGCGTATCTGAGTTTGATTTAATCCTTCTGCAGGAGACCTGGCTCACTGAGCCGCCTCACTTTAAGGGCTACGCTTCTTATTCAAATCCTGCCACTACTTCCACCCATGGTTGAACGGTTGGTGGATTAGCTACCTGGGTTAGTTTGAGCCTACAGGTAGAGATATCACAGATTAAACCTAGTTCCTCTGCCTTTTTAGCACCAATAATATGAGTACCAAAGACAAACATGGATTTTTATCTGATACATTTCTACAACAATGATTTTACCAATGCTAGCTGCTCACACTATATTCGCCTATTTAATTTAGTATTCCTAATACAATCTAAGGTTGACAATAGTGCTTCACTAGTTCACTTTTTTCTTTGCTGCGACTTTAATGATAAGATCAATGGGAGTCCTAGGCCACAAGATTCGGACACAAATAAGAAATAGTTTTTTACAAATTACTAGGGGTGTTGAACTTCCTAGATATCTTACTGGTGGTTTGGTTGTTTACTTGAAACTCTTGGGGGAGCACGCAATACGCGGACATCATTTAGAGGGGGTAGGAGAGATTCCCTCATAGATTATATGGTTGTCAGCACAAACTTTTTATCTTGGTTCTTTAAAAGTGAGATCGGTCTACAGACTGGGGCAATCATGATGCCTTACGTGCTTCCATGCTTTTACTGCTTGAAGGCCTGGCATGTAACAGGAATTTAGCCTCCATTACGCAACACTCCGTGGATGGCCTCCGCCAAGTTTGGCGTATGCACAGTCCTACTTAAGATATGTTTAAACAAATGTATCTGCTGTCTAGGGGAGAATGTACCGGACTCTAAAGCCCATCACAATAAGCTGCTAATGCACGTGATTAGGGACTCCATGCTCAAGCCTATTCGTATCCCAAACACGAACCCAAGATGGTGGCAAACAGGAGGCTGAGGAAAGCCCTAAATGCATGCCCAGGAATAAAATCAAAATCTCCTTGGCAAGTACAAAACTGCCCTCGCACTTAGGAAGAGGGAAGTATACAACCAAGATTGGGAACTTCTGGAACTCACGTCCCAGGGAAAGGATACTAAATCCTTCTGGGACAGAGTAAAATTAATACGGTCCAGGAATTCTCCCATCAATCCCCTTCTCCAAAACAACATCCCCGTGTGGACTTTGTTACCCATTTTGCCTCTACTTATCACACTGAGGAAGAGCCAATTATGTCCTCTGCTCTCCACATCACTCTGCAGAATTCTCCCCCACTTTTGATAACTTTGGAGGAAGTTGAGTTGGTGATTCAGCATAGTAAGGGAGGGAAAGTCCCAGGCCCAAACGGGGTACCTATGGACCTGTCGAAATCCATACCCGAAATCTGGGGCCGTCTTATTACGAATACTTTTAACATTTCCCTATCTTCTTCGATCCCACCATTATAGTCTACTGCAACAATTGCCTCCATATTCAAAAAGGGAGATCGATCATCGCCCAAGTGCTATCGACCAAGTTTGCTCATTGAAAGCATGATTAAAATCATCGGCAGAGTCATCTATGATCGCCTGGTTGAATGAGAAGCTGATAAGGATATACTCTCCCCTTTTCAATATGGATTTCGGCCTTCACTAGGTACCAATGAAAAATGTCTGAATCTGTCTTTGACAATTTCCAAATACACTTAGGCCAAGTGCTCCCCCATTTACTTTTATGGATTTATCAACTGCCTTTGATTCAGTAAACATAACCAAACTTTAGCTAATGTTGCAGGATCAAGGTGTGGACCCCACTCTTGTTAATTTCTTATACTGCCTACACTCGGATCTCTCTGCATGTAGCCGTCTAAATTTGCTTGGGGAGCTTTCTTCTGAATTTCCCTAGAGTGGGGTGAGGCAGAGTTATATATTGGCAACTTTATTATTTATTTTATGTATTAATGGTTTAACAACACACTTAGCCTCTTCCCACACAGATATACCCAGAATTGCAGGATCCCCAATTCCCGCTCTACTATATGCGGATGATGAGGTATTGTTAGCCCTTTCCCCAAAAGCCCTGAGACACCGGGTGAACTGTTTTGCTTCCTTTATGCATCAATTGAATCTTAACACTAATTATTCTAAGTCGCACGTCATGTCCTTCGGCCCAGGCAAACTAAGGGTAAAAAAAAAAGTATTAATGGGCATGTCTTGACGTCAGCTGAGAATGTTTTTTACTTGGGATTACATTTTAGTTTCTCAGGGCCATGGAATCCTCATTGCACTCAAGCTTGTGTTAAGGTAAGCAAAACCACGGGCACAGTAAGCAACTTGATTAGACCTTAAATCAGGGGGACATTGTCTCCACGTCTGAAAGTTTATATCTCCCAATGTATTAGTGCGGCTATTTATGGAGCAGGAATATTATGTTTTAGTAAGTCTTGTTCTTTTCAGGCAGAGGAAAACATTTTTTTGCAAAAGATATTAAGTACACAGCCAAACACCCCCAGCCTTACCACACATTTAGAGCTAAACCAGGGTTTTATCAAGGATACATTTCAGATGGCGCCGCTTTTACTATGGCTCAGCATTTGGTTGAACCCAGCCGCCAAACTCTGTAAGGACATTATATCCGACTGCTTGACGTTGGACAAGGTGTGCTCCATACCATGGCTGAGTTACTTACGAGACACTTTTGCCTCCCTCGGCATACCCTGGTGGTCCTCTGAACCTAGCTGCATCCTCAAAAACACCACGACAGAGGTGAAAACATTATTTAAGGTCTACTGAGCACATAGAAAGCTGAAATCCGAGTTATCAAAACCCTTGGTGTCGCAATATTACAGTCTTCTTTACTCTGACGATTCGCCTTTGTATTTGGCATTGGAGCTGAGCAGATGGGAGCAGGCTCTACTTTTTCGCTTCAGAGCTGGGACAATCTACTGGCCTCTCTTTTTTAAACATTTTTTTTAATCCAGAGGGGAACACAGTCTTCTGCTGCCCCTGTGATAATCACTCTGCTCAATTGTTATTGCATTTTATGTTCGTTTGCAATTTGCACAGTTTAGCACAACAGCACTTTCTGATATCCTTATTAAGTAGGCTAGGCCTTTGTCCTCAGACCTGCTCTCCTTCATTTACAATCTTTGTGCTCACCTAAAAAAAAATTCTGTCTGTGCCTTTTATGTACTATGTCAGGTTAGTTTGTCAGAATATTATCTGCAGTGTGGCACTCTTGCGTAGCATTTATTATCACTATTCCAAACATACCAAACTTGACCACACTGCTCCTCTCATATCACTAATTACACTTATCAGGGAATCCCCAATGCATTCCTATGGGAGGGCAGTCCAACAGTAGTGAGAAACCAAAATGGCTGTTTGTCACTACCAGGACATGTCACACACTTAAGGTACCTGTCCTATATTTTTTACTTACAGTGCACCCTGCCCACAGGGCTGGTTAGGACCTACACTAGGGATGACTGGCATGTAGTAAAATGGGGGTCACAGACATGGCACACACTTTAGGTGCCATGTCATGGCGGCAGTCACACTGCGCGCACAGGGCCTGCAATGGCAGAGGCCTGAGAGCATTTCATTTACCAGCCCTGGGTATATGAGATACCAATTTACAAGGGACCGACAGGGAAATTAAATAGGCCACACAGGTGTAGACCAATCTTACTATATTTAACACAGAGAGCACACACACTTTACACTGGACAGCAGTGCTAAAGTGCCCAGAGTCCTAAAACCACCAACACCATGTCAGAAAAAAGGCTAGAAGAAAGGCTAAAAGTTTGTGGATGACCCTGCAAAAAGGGCCAAGTCCAACAGGCACAGTACACAGAACATGGTGGATGCGTCGGGTCAACTAATCGGGGATGGTATGAGCTCATGGCGGACACTATTTGAGGTATGTGCAATATTTTTATGTACTTTTATGGTCTATTGCTCTCAGACCGAATAAAGATTTTGAATTGAATTTAATTGACAACGCTGTAATGCATTGTTGTGATTAGTTTCCCTAAGTTCTCCTAAGCAAATCACAATGCTGCATTGCAGGTTGTGATTGGTCTGAGCGCCATGGTTCAGTGCTCCGACAGGGCTAGGGAGCCTGTGCATGTTGCCCACCAGGCTGTGTAATGCAGGCTGGTAGGGAACATGCAAAGTGCGCATGAATGTTTAGCATCACGAGACAGCTGGTCAAACATTCATGCGCACTTTGAGTGTGCTCACCACTCCTCCCCTGGCCCTGCTCCGGCCATTCCTGCCCCTCCTCGCACCAAGGAAGGAAAAATAAAATGCTAATAGTGCCTTATACCACAGCAAGAGAAGGGAATACAAGGCCCTGTCTATCCTGATTCTAATAATCTTTCAGCCTTGTCTTTAACAATAATCGTCAGACGATGCTACCCCTTCCACTCACAAGCGAAGGCCGCGTCTCTTATGCCGTTCAAAACTTCAATTGCGATAAGAAATATTTTCTTACATTCAAATATCAAACAGCAAAGTCAAATTGCATTTATAACACATTTCGAGGGTAGGTTGACTGCAATGCCGCACCTTTTAGAGCAGTTAACGATTTCACAGTGCACTTGTTCGCCTGTGATAGTTATGTGCAAAAATCCCATTGGTGTAGAGTCATTTGCATGCCCCCAGTAAATGAAAAACCTTCCAAAGAACGTGTGTTGCAAGTTATAACATTCCAAGGAATGGAAATTTTTAAACATTCGTAGAGAACATTCTTGAAGCTCAAAGTTTCAACATTTAATTGGTGTGAAATGTTTGATACTTTGAACCCCCCAAGGAATACTTAGTAACCAGCACGCCGTGCAGGTGAGAGGAGAGATGGAATATATTCGCGGAGAATGAAATGCGAAGCCCTAAGTAGTTTGGTTCATTTTCCGTCACAAAGATGTCTAGTGCTAGGGTTCACATAGGTAAACAAGATACTTTCATTGCAGCAAGCTGATTTTGTAGGATCGTTAATTAGTATCAATTCATAGCGCGATTTCTGAGTTCCTTGAACGTATCCTTTACTAGGACATGGGCAGGAAGGCTTTTGTAAAACGTCTGAGCTTTCAAAAAGTCTCTTTTCTCACCATCGGGGAAAAAGGAAAGCTCCTGTTTATGTGGGAACCGGTGTGGACCGTCCGGAAAATGCAGTACCTGAGGGGATTTCAGTGGGACTGAAAAATGAGGCGCTGCATGTGGAGTTCGGGAGAAAGGGAAATATTCTGCTGGAGAGACACTGTGCTTATGAAGCTGAATGTGAATATTAGCAAAAAATTCAATAGCTCCTGCCACAGTCTTGATTAACATTTGGTTCTTGAATCAGGGATTATATTATCATTTTATGTAATGGTCATTTATTGTGAGAGGATTGAAGATTTAATTGTTCATCCTGTACACCCCAACTTTCACTGTAACACACACCTGGAGGCGTTAGAATAAATGACAGAGGGTAATCCTACTGTCCACCTGCTGAGTCGAGCGCACACGATCATGTTTAAGCACAACACACAGCGAAATAAGAGGGAACCTAGGAAGTCTGGAACAGACATATGTCTCTTACAGACGACACCCCTTCTATACTCCAATCAGCATTGACTACGCTCTAGGCCATTCCCCAATCAATACCATGCCTCGGCTTCTACCAAGAAAGAGGGGGTAGTCATATTTATTTGCACCAAGTTTAGTTTCACCGTACTGGAGACTTAGATGGATCAGGAGGGCCATTGGTTCGTTTTAGTGGGAGAATGGGAGGGCCAATGACCATGTAAGTTCCCAACTCGAGCCATGAGAAGTTTCTAATCTCTAAAATTCACAACATACTGCAGACAACAGACATCCTAGTCATACTTGGAGACCTTAACTGTGTGATGTATCCCACGCAGAATAAATCTCAGCATTGTTCAGGAGGGACCCTAATTTTCTCAGTGGCAGGTAAAACCACATGCAACCAATTGGGTCTAATTGACATTTGATGCTACAGATACATGATCCAGACTGATTAGTCCCACTTCCCGACAGAACACCAGACTTATTCATGCATCGATCATATTTTACTTGATGAAACAGTAATGCAGCTGCTGCATGACATTGACCAAGGACCACAAACTACATCAGACCATGGCCCATACAACCAAAATTGGAAAGTTATTGGCATCTAAATGCCCCCCTCATGCAGCCCAGCATGAGATTTGTAAAAAAAAAAAAATGGGGATACCTCTTTATGAACAACACTGGAGAACTGCACACAAGGGTGGGGTGGGATGCACTAAAACACTAGTGAGGGGAACACTCATCCAAGAATCATCTTCTCTACATGCATAAGAGTAGCAGAGCTGAGACACATGGGGGGGACCTAAAAACCCTATAGAGTTGCCACAAAGATAAACCAACTAAAAAGGCTAGAAGGGTTCTAACCTCGATCAGGGGACACATCTGCATTGGGTTGCATATTAAAGCCAAGTACATCTTGCCAAGGGTAGGCATGAGCTTCTTTTCTATGAGGAAGCCAATAAGGCAGGTGCCCTCCTCACTAGCAATCTCCTTGCTAAGAGGACAAACTACATTAGGGAAATCAGTTATGAGAAAGGGGAAATCCAAGAGACAGAGGAAGGGAAACTACAAGCCTTCCATGTGTTTTAGAAAAAGCTATATGCAGACACCCCAACTCATGCATTGGCCATAAGCAGATATTTATAGGGACATACCTTCCCCACAGTGCCCCTCGAGGAGCAGGAATGCTTAAGCGACCCCATAGCATTACTCAAGACCCTCACAGCTATTGAAAGCCTCAAAACAGGCAGAGCCCCGGACCCCAGCAGATACATCCCAGCATTTTGCAAACTATTCACACCCCTGTTTATCCCAATGTTAACTGAAATGTACATTTGCTACAAACATGGGACCTGATTTACTCACACGATAGCTGAACCAACTATCTCTCCTATACCTAAGTAGGACATTTACCCCACTCAATGTTCATTGTATCACCATGTTTAGCTGTAAATCACTGATGCTAACATTGTTGCGTATGTATTAACAATTTTCTTTGAGATGGTACTGTCTCTGCTGATCTGCACTGACCCGAAGGGATTTGTTCCCTCAAGACTGACTACTGACAACACCAAAACAACCCTTCACTTAATAGACCTCTTGGGAAAGTGGCGCAAAGATGAGGTATTACTATACCTTTATGCGGAGAAAGTGTTTGACAGAGTGGATTGAGGTATTATGATGAAGGTACAACAGGATTCAGCACTACAGTCCAAGGTTGGTTAGAGGCAATAAGCACCTCACCTTGGGCAAGAGTTAAGGCAAATGGCATGGCATTTTACCAGCGGCATACACACGTGTTTGAGGCAGGTGGGTCTGCTCTCTGTACTTTGAACCACTCCTGCAAAGAATAAGAGGCACCAATGCATCATTGACGTACACTTCTACCACGACACATTCAAATTATTAGCTTTCGTCTATGACAATTTGCTGTTCCTTACCACACCCAGACAATCTCTGCAAGAGTTTTTCCTTTTGCTCCAAATCAAGATAAATCAGAGGGGCTTGTTCTGTGGGGATGGCAGGCCCTGGCCCAATTTCTACTGAGCGCCACTACTTTCATTTGGATGCTGTGGGGGCTCACATACTTGAACATATATTTGACACCATATCTGCATGAGTGCACCATCAGCAAAGTCAAGACCCTAACAAAGGCAATTGAAGCACTTTAAAGTTCCTGGCGTAATTACGCACTGACCTAGCTGGTGAGAATCACTGCACTCAATATGTCTATATTACCCACAATTCCTTACATGTTCCAGGAGTTGCCCCTCCGGACAGCTAGAGGAGAGCTTGCCCAGCCAGAATAGATATGCAACACCTCCATAAAGGGATAAAGAGGCACAGGGCGAAAAAGTACACATGAACATAACGTACACCAATTGTATGAGACAGCCCGGATGTGTTACCCCATGGAATGGCTTTCTGGGCAAATGCACAACATCTGGTGCATCATAGGCCAGAATATTACAGCCGGTCTACTGTAGGAGGTATCTAGATCACTAAAAAACTGTGTTGCCAGAACCAATATGTGTCAACGGTTATAAGTGCAACTTTTGAAACCTGGGGTGCTTAATAAGGCGTCAAAAGCTAGCCACCTACCCCTCCCCTGAAACCCACATTATTGGGAACACACACCTAACACTAGGATTATAAAGAAGCCAGCATAGGCACTGTAAACGTCAGGACTGTTTTATATTGCAAGATTGTTTTCTACAAAATGCTACCCCAGACATTTTAAAATATTGAGATAGCATACAACATGCTGGAGAAAGAACAATGGGGAAATGATGTGGCCTAGAGGCTAAAGCTGTCGACCTTGAAGCTGGGGACCCAGATTCAAGTCTCGGCAGGTATGCTCAACATCCTGTGATTCTGGGCAAATCACTTAATCTCCCTGTGCCTAACAAAAACAAAAATAAAAAAAATGTGTCCACCTGTAATGCAACTGGTGCTCATGTGAAGCTCTCTGATACCTTCGGGTCTAGTTCACGCTATATAAAGCTACCACAATAAAAAACATACCATTATTTTCAAATCAGACACCAGAAAATGCAGCCCCAAATAAGAGAAAGGTCACTCACAACCTTGATGAAATTCTTCAAAGCTTCATATCCACATGACACTTAGGGGCAGATTTACAAATTTTTCACGCAAAGGAGGTCAACAAGCAAAGTTACTGTGCTGTCTTGCATTAAAGAGAGACTATACATGGCACATTTCTGCTGTCTACTGGTGATGGTGCACTGTGTGCATTCTCACGCCAAAGCAGGCAGCCTTGCACTATAGTCCAACTGTGCCTATGTTACAGGCAGGATTGTTTTTGTGCAAGAGAGTAAACCTTCCTGCACAAAAACAATCCTTAACTGTGTTTTTCTCTTTTGTGAGTTCTTCAAAATGCAGTACACATGGAAATAGGAAATAGCAAGGAGAAATAAAGATATTTCTTCTTGTAATGCTTCACTGGGGAAGGTGTACCATTTTGACGCATTCCCGGATTTACAAGTCTTTGTAAACCTGGGAATGACCAATATCCATGGGTGGATGCATGGGAATGCTCATGATCCACTAATAGAACACCTTCCCAAAGCAAGGTAGTGCGATAGATTACAGATGGCACTATCCACCAGCATGCTTGTGCATGACCGATAGATCATGATCGACATGCTGCTGTAAGCATTGTGAGAAGGAACGCAGAATACTTCACATAATTTGGGCTTGCCTGACTCTTCAAGAATTTTGGGCTGATATTCTACTTATCACATAGCAAACTGAAGGTGAAACAGTGCATAATAACCCAGCATCAGTAATATTAAGCTCCCTGACATCAACTGTCTACCCATTTTAACCAATTGTAAGTGTATTTCCCCCTTGCTAGTGCTGGCCCATACATACCGATGCTGGGTCGATGGTGCCACCCAATAGCAATAATTATGGATTTATGGCTCCAGGGTCTATAGTAATAACTGGCATGTAAGTAGCATACGTGCGCAAAGAAGAGACATGACTATTCAACAAAATATGTGACAAAGGAAACAGGCATACCCGTTCACAGAAATGAAGAAGGACTGTTGTGTAGTTCCTATAAATTTATATAGGATATGCGCGTTTAAACAACATAAACTGTGAAATTGGTGTACAGACTGATTCCAGACACCGCCACAGGTTATGTTCGCAATGAACTGTGGGCAATGAACTCCGCTGTGCTAGCGGAGATTGCAGAGAATTGTTAACTCTGCATTACATTGAGAACACGGAATTCATGCAAAAACACCTACTCCACCACGTAGTGGAGCGAACCCACCACAACGCTTTGATAAAACAACTTTGCCTTTACATGCTAAAAATGTATATAACCAATTCACAAAAGTGAGCTTTGGAATATATCAGGCAATGAGAGAGGTGATGGTTTTGGGGCCCCCCTAACCAAGCAGATGCCTTGAACACTAAGAGCATATCATGCTGAACGATTCGGTGGTGGTCCCATCCTCCTATGACCACCCCAAGCAAAGTTATGGGCAAAAATACAATTCCAACCAAAGGCACAGCAAAGCATTATGGGGCGAGATTCTAGAGTGCAGTGAATATTATAGTATTAGTTCTCAGCTGAGCCCAAGGGCCCTGCTGCCACTTGAGGAATATTTTGATATTGTACACTATAATATTCACTGCACTCTAGAATCTCGTCCCATAATGCTTTGCAGGGCCTTTGGTAGGGATTGTATTTAAGCATAACTGTGCTTGGGGTGGTCCTACGAGGATGGAACCATCCCTGATCGTTCAGCATGATGTGCTCTTTGGGGCAGATTTATGTTAACTGGCGCATCCCTGCATATCAGCAGGGATGCGCCAATTATTATGCGCCACAGCTGCGCCACCATGGATGCGCCGCATTTATAATGCGGCGCACCATGGGGCAAAAACGGCACAGATGCGTGACGCATCTGTGCCGTAAAAGTGGCGCATTGCTGGAGTTGCGTCGCAAGCGCGACGCAGCTCCAGCAATGTTCTGGGGGGCCCTATCTGTACAATGCTGCGTCAATCCTTACGCCTGCTTCAAGCAGGCGCAGGGTTTTGACGCAGCATGGGCCTAAAAGTGACTGAGTGAAATCTTGTAGATTTCACTCAGCCACTTTTAGGAGGCGTTCCTGCGCCGGAACGCCCCCACCTGCCCTGGAACGCCTACATGTGGCGCAGGGCTTTACAACGTGATGCATCTCCCAGATGCGTCACGTTGTAAATACCCCGCACCATGGCGCAGGATTTGCGCCGCTGCTGCGTCACAAAAGTGACGCAACGGCGGCGCAAAAGTGGCGCAAGTGCAATATAAATCTGCCCCTTTGTGTTTAAGGCATCTGCTTTGTCCTCTTCCTAGGTTAGGTGTGTGTTTGGAAGCTATCATGCCAGCTTGTAAGGAACATAGGATATCCGTGTGTTCCTGTGTCCAATGTCTCATTGAGAAATCAGGTCTGATTAAATCATAGAAAGGTTTGACTTTTTCTAGAATTTAGGAAACCTAAGATGGATAGTAAATTTTTCAGAGTCTTTGGAGGTTGGAGCAGCACACACTTTTCTACAAAGTTAGCTGCAAGGCTTTTTCCTTACTTGATAACTCGTATCCCAGAAATAGGACATTGGGGAGGGATAATTTAAATTTTTTAAAGTTAAATTTGCAGCCCTCAGAGGCGAACACTAACATTTTGTTGCTCACCCCGGTCAAATGATCCAATAAATCATCATCCGTCAGATCAATATCATCCACATAGGACACTGCCTCTTCATCAAAATTTTGAAGTAACTTTGTTACCCTAGCTGAGAAGAACTCAAGGCTATTCTTATACCCTTGGGGAAGTTGACAGAATTGACGCTGACAGCCAAGGTCTGAGAATGCTGTCAAACATCTGCTTTCAGGCATTATATTTTGGCAGAAAAATCCATTAGAGATATCTAGTGTTGTGTTATATTTTCTCCACACAGTGTTATTCATCATTGCGGCACTCTGTGAAATTTGTACTGCAGATGTCTTTGTGAATGTGTTCAGATGTCTGTATTCTAAAACTAGACAATATGAATTATCAGGCTTCCTTACTGGAAACAAAGGATTATTCATTGAAGAGGTGCAATTCTCTATTACACCCTGGTATTCAAGTTGATCTAAGATCTCCCTGACTTGTTTCTTCAATTCTTGAGTAGTTTTCACTGGGATTACATTGTGAGGTGACTCAGCATCCCACCCTATGTGGTTGCGATATAATGCTGGAGCAAGTGCTACCACCCACTCCTACACATATGAATGTTTCAGGGCTTCTGGAACGAGGTTGGAAAAAGCCGGTAAATTTACTGTTTCTCCCTTTTTGCACTCCATAACAATTTCAGCCAAAAGAATGTCATAGCCATAAGTCAGGTTCTCCCAAAAGAGACCTTTAATTTTTCTGGGTTTGTTCCCCTCTATTTGGAGTGTTATTTCATATAATGGGTGTGGAACACTTACCCACGTATCAGGTGTCTCCACCAGGATATGTTAATTCAACGCCGCTGTCACCAGAAATTCCATCAGGTTCTGGTGAGCTATTGTTACTTCTGCTGTGCTGTCTAGCATCGTTAGAACCCATTCCCCATTCAGAAGTTGAATCTTCAGTATCATTGGCATTTCTTACTTTAAGACCTGCCACTCTCGTCTTCTTGAATTGTGGTTTTTATTTGTTTTAAATTGGTTTTATATTATAGTCTGAATAGCGCTGTGTGTCTCTGGACTTTGTACTCTCTTCTTGTCTGTGTTCCGACTGTCCCTCCCTCTAGGAGTTTTTTGATAAACTCTGAAAGGAATGAGAGGAACGTTTATCAGTGTCCTGATACCTGTCAGGTTTTTTAATGTTATCCCGATTCCTAAGAATGTACCTCCTTTCGGAGGGCTCCTGTTGAGGAGACCCACTACTGGATTTTGATCTATTGTCTCTATTCTTTGTTTTTTTAGTGTCCCATTTCTTCTTAGAAGAATCAGGTGCCTGATTTGTGTTATCCTTTTCAGGACCACCCATGAGTTGAGGTCTATTTACTCTAGCTTTCAAATTATCTCTACCTAATTCGGCAAAAATGTCTTCGATAATTTTAGGTATTTCACAGTCCTAATTTTTTTTACCAGCATTTTATAAAGCGTGAACATGACCCGAATTGGGTATCAGAGCGCTTTACATAGCACCAGTTACTTTACATGAGGACACACATTCATTTTAATTAGGCACGTGGAGATTAATTGATTTGCCCAGAATCACAGGACGTTCAGCGTCATTGCCGAGACTCGTACCCAGTTACCCAGTTTCGAGGTCGACCGCCCTAGCCGTTAGGCCAACTCCTCTCCCCTGTTGTATGGGAGTGAAATCCCTCAGGCATAGGCGTATTGTCACCGCTGCTGCCTCCCCTTTTATGTTGGCTAACATAATTGTTGATACCTGGGCAAAATTTCCCAACAATTTCATCCCTAAGTTCAGAGCAGGTTCTGCGCCATACTCATTTTGTATCTGTCTCAGTACGTCTGGTATTACTGTTATTGAAGGGATACCATGAGTTCTGGTATTAATGACAGTGAAAACTGTACCCCAAGATGTACAATCCTCTATCTGGGAGCTATCCACATTGGCAAGCATATTGTTAACATTCTGTGTTTTTCTTTAGGGCTTGTGTGTGGAAACACTGCCTCTAACTGTGTTATTTTCTGAGCTATCCAGAATGGCATTTGCTCACGTTTAGTGGGCATTTTACCCATAACTGCTTGTAGCGTTTGTGAAGTTATTTGAGTTGCAGACATCTAAATTTGTCCTGCTGGTGTAGCCTTGCTGGCTGAAGTTTGAGTGTTTTTAAAACGAACTGTGTCAGATTAATGTAAATTTGCATTACTTCTTTGTGTAGTGGACGTAAGTCTGCTACCGCCATTGTGTCAATGTCTGGATGCAGTGTGTCTTCCGCTAGGACCGGCTAAGTCACTCTGTCTCTGCTGAGTGGACCGAGTCTTACTTTATCTTTTGTGTGTGGGAGGGTGCCTTTAAGGCAGTTTATGTCCTCCTAGTAGGTGAGTGGAATTTCAATGTCCTCATATGGACTGTATTCCTCTGGTGGTTCATCTTCAGTGTATGAATGAAATACATTTGTGCATGCATCTGATGGTGGGAATTTGACCCATGAATAGAATACCTCTGTCCTATATGACTCGTGTGCCTCAATGACGAAAGTTACTGCCCCTCCTTTAGCTGTGTCTCCGTAGTCTGCTAGTTTTACAGTAAGGGCAGATATAACATTTTTTGCTCCTTCCTGCTCTTCCTCCCTCGCTGCATCCCTACATAATATCACTGCAGCGTCATCTTCTTCAGCCATTGCTAAAAGAGTTTCAAGGAAAGTGAGATAAGGTTTTGTGCACAATAGGAACTATTTGTCCTTCAAGTTCGAATAAATCTACAGCCAATGCATAGGATATGCCTATTCAGCTGCGACGGATTTTCCCTTCCCACTCCAGACGTCTCTAAGTAAATGTAAGTAGGTGTCTCCTGATAAAAGCACGACTGAACAACTCAGATTTGACCATTAAATAAGAACCAAACCAATGTTTCCAGGCACCCCCACCGGTTATGCTCGCCTGTATACCAGCTAGCTCACAATGCCACTGTAAACTCCTCTTACCAAGGAGAGAATAGTTACTAGAAACTATTGAACATGACAACTCTGTCCCATTAGGGATCGTGGAAACAGTACATTACTTTTTGCTCAGTCACTCGTGCTCCCTTTGTCTCGGAGAGATACACTAAATAAACGATGGGGACGGTTTCAATAAGTATTTATTGAGCCAGCATCATTCTAGTATAAAATAGGTGTGCTGAAAACAACAATAAGACAGAAACATATATAAATGATATTAAGCACAAACAATATACCAATAAATAGATGGTAGATTTCCACCATAGTGCTAAAACAATGAATATATGCAAGCATATAAATACATGACATTAATAATGCGTACTCCTACGATGCAACCCTAAGTAGATGTACCTAAGTGTACCTTGCATGTTCGTAGGTGTAGAGTGAAGAATCCCCCTAGGGTGAGGCCAACCCCATTACCTGAAGTGAGAGACTGTGGGACCCCGTCTTGGTCTCAAGATGGACACCCCGCGAGGGATGTCAGACCACTGCGAGCTTGAGTGTCTGCATGCAGGAACCTCAGCATCTTATGTCAGTGTGTCAGGATGGAAGTCTTTCTCCTCTGCCTGTCCTGGAAAAGATATGGTGTATATATACCCAAAAGGTGCCCTCAGGGGACTCTACCTTGCTGTGTCATGTCATCCGAGGATGACGGAAGGGATGACCCTTATACATAGTTATTATGCAGAAGATGGTAATCCTGCTGTGATTCGTAGAATCCTCATGCATAATTAATAAGCCTAGTTTTCGGACAAAATCACACAACATTTATACAGTGCTTAACTAGGTAAAAGGTCAATACGAAAAACCCGTTATGTAGTGTTAAGGTGCGGTAAATGTAGGTGAAGAGTTAAGGGACTATTCAAGCATATATTTGAGTACCGTATGAAACACAACAGGACAGCCTCTCTTGACTCATGTATTATAATTGGTCACTGCAGAATGGGGTAAGGTTTAATGGGAAAGGGAGCTAGACTATGGGGGAGGTGACAGATATAAGTTCAAGATGGGAATGTCTATAAGACTTTATGTCATTTTCTTAATAAATCAATAAATCGATTGACACTGAAACACTTAAAGACTGATGGCCAAATGTACAACTAAGGGAGTCATTAAAAGTCATTGCAAACTGCGCCCCGATTTTTATCAGATCCAATGTGTTTTTGTGCAACAACCGTTGAATTAATAGGTTGGTTCACAAAAATCAAAATTGTAATGGGTCACTATCTAATTAATATTAATGAGGTAGGTTGCCGGCCACCATGTCTATAATTGCTTTTTATGTTTAAAAGATCCATAAGGCAATCTTTTTAAAAAATGCTGCCTGTTTACTCAAAAGGAAAAGTGGACAGTTTTTTTTTTTTAAAGAAAAGTTTAACTTCCATTTTTTAAAAGAGTTTTTACGAATATTCACAAAGGAAATTGGTCCATTTGGACCTCTTCTCATTTGCGAATGGGTTACCACTACATGTATATAGTTAGTAAAGTATTAGTGTTTTGTGATGCTCGGTTGAAAAATATCCAAATAGTAAAAAATCCAAAGCCACAATCTGTATTTGAAAGGGATGTCCTAAGCAAGCACCTTCCAAATATTGATTCAATAAGTAGTTGCAACGCCAAATTGCACGTCTGTAATATGTAACTAAATGGCAATTTGGGTTTCCTACATACCAAAAGGTCTTTTTGTGGTCACCCTTTGTGACAGCAAAAGCTTTCGTACTTCTTGCCCTTAAGTGTTTCTGCTGGTATTCAAACCCAACAGGTTTTAAGTTATCAGCAAAAAGCATTGCACAGGAGCAGTAAAGTACATTGACCATTGCTGCCTCCTGGCTCTCTTTGACATCCTCACAGCTTTCCACATAATCAGCCATTCAGATCCTGATACTTGCATGGGCTTCACTCAAGCTTTCTCAGACCACACCCTCAGGAATTGGAACAACATCCCCCCTAACATCAGAACAGTACCAACCGTCTTACAATTGAGGAATAAACTGAAGTTTCTCCTCTCCTAGGAACACTACCCCAGGCTGACAACTCACTTCACTTTCACTAGCACTACCTCCTACCTTTGACCCTTCATGTAGCCCCACTGAAGCTGGACCCTGTACAGAACTCTATTGCTAGCCAGCTAGATTTGTGCTTCCGAAATACTAAAACATACTGTTGTAGCCTCATAGATGTGAAGAACAACAGGACACGGTAAGTCAGGTTTGTGACTATGTTTATTTCTCCAGACCAACAAGCTACCGCTGCACTCACACACCTGAAGTGGTCCAACTGACAGCGTGGAACCCTCCTGTCTGTGGACAGCTATGGTAACCCCCAGACATTCCAGGAGTTAATCAAAAAACACTTGGTAAACACATAATTTTATCTCTTTCTTTTTACATTGAAAACAAAACCTGACAAAACAGTGTACACCCCCCCCCCCCCCCACAAAGAAACCAACCAATGGCAACATAAGAAAACAAAGGGACATAAAAACTTAAATACAACCTTAGAAAAACCCCAGAATAGAAGGAGCACTGCAACCCCTAAGTAGAGTCCCGTACTCTTTATCTTAGTTTTCAAGGCAGATATCTCACACAACTTGAACTTCATGGCCTTGATAGCTTGTTCACTAGAAGAGAGCAAGATATTGCGGTGTGTCCCCAGCTGAGGATGGTGGACCCTTTCATGACCTTATTGACATTCCACCAGTGCCCACTTTGTATCATAACCATGCCACCACACACTCTTTCAACACACACTGGGTCACTGTACACCACTCCACCTTACCTCACGAAATGCACTTTTTTAATACGCACCATGTCACCTGGATGCAACAAAACTGGTCTTGCTGGCTTCTTGTACTCATACCTTTTTCTCATTTTCTCTTGGCCTACTTCTACCCTTGACTCTAAATCCTCTTGATCCACCCAGCAGGATACCTTGTCACGAATAGTTTTGAGTAACCAGGCAGGGTATAAAGCATAAGTGGGCAGACGACCTCTAAGCGACACAAAAGGAGCAACCTTTGTGAGAGAGTGTGGTGTAGTGTGGAAGAACCACAACATGGACCTAACCGCTCCCTTCACATCGTAGCAGTTGCCCTTCACCCACTAGATTCAATCGACAACTACTCTATTCATCCTTTCCACCCATAAGTTAGTTTGAGGATGACAAACCAAGCTCCTCAAATGTTTAACAACAAACTCACTCAAAACATTCTCATCTCATGGTTCACGAATTGGACACCATTGCAGACACTATAGTTTCAGGAAAACCTTCTCTCATAAATATCTCTTTCAGAAAATTGACCACACTACCAGTGGTAGGTGATGCACAGAATCAAATCTCTGGCCACTTACTGTGGAAGTCCATCAACACATATGCAAAACGTAAATGGTGTGAGAGAGAGTTGAACAGACCCACCAAGTCAATCCCCACCTACAACTATAGCATCTCAGGTATAGGTATAGGCTGTAGTGGTGGGGTCACAACCTTTCTCTGTTCCACAACAAACAACACACTCCTTCACAACTGACTCAACATCTTTGTCCATGGACAGCCACCAGTAATTCGACCAACTCTCCTCTTTGTCATAGTAGAGCCCAAGTGCCCTTCATGGGCACAGTTCACCAGTAATCCATGAATGGCAACCGGAGGTATGCATCTGTCATCTCCCATGACCACCCCATCTTCAATGGACAAATCCTCAGCAACTTTACAGAAAGGTTAAATATCAAAGTGTACATTTCTCTCCTTGGGCAAACCTTTAACAATATATTCCTTGAGCTTAAGTAGCACCGCATCCTCATTCTTTGCCTTCCTCCAATCACTTTCACTACATGCTTTGATTTCCACTGCATCAACATAAGCAACAAAACAGTCCTCCTTGTCCTATTCTGCATCAACTCCTTCCTCTTCACAGATTGGTAATTTGGAGAGAAGATCAGCTCTGACATTCTCCTTACCCAGAATATACTTGACAACAAAATCATATTGTAGTAATTTCGCTGTAAAGCTTGCAATGCGCGGCGTGGCGTATTTTACCCTGTCTTAACCAAGAATGTACATAAGCGGCTTATGATCGGTTTGTGTTACAAATTTTCTGCCCCAAATGTAACTCCTGAATTTCTCACAGGCCAAATGGCATGCAAGCAACTCTTTTTAAATCATTGAGTCGTTCAGTTCTGGATCACGCAACACATTAGGTGGAAAACTGATGGTCACCTCACCTACCTCCAATCGTTGAGTCAACATTGCACCCAAACCGTAGTTACTAGCATCTACCGTTATATTGCAAGTCACACACGACAGTTGCGGGCCAGGTCCTCGTTCTACCGCCTGCAGCAGGGAAGCCCATCAAGGTAGTGATTGGTCTACCCTGCGTTTTGGCTGGAAGGGGGTTGTGTTGGACCTGGCCCTTTTGGCCGGATGGTCCCTAGACTTTTCGCCTTCCACCTGTACTTTTTCTGACCTGTTGTTGGCTATTCTATGACTCTGGGCACTTTACCACTGCTGTTCAGTGCTAAAGTGCATATGCTCTCCCTATGTAAAATGTATATGTTGGTTGTATTCCATGATTGGCTTATTTGGTTTACTGTCAGACCCCAGTAAAGTGCACCAGGAGTGCCCAGGGCTTGTAAATACAAATGCTGCTGGTGGGCTTGCAGCACTGGTTGTGCCACCCACAGAAGCGGCCTGGTAAAATGTATCTAAGGTCTGCCATTGCAGAACCTGCGTGCAGTCTGATACTGTCATGCTGACTGGGTAAGTGCACACACTTGCCAGTCCCTAAACCTTCCCATAACTTCATATTAGTCACCCCTATTGTAGGCCCAAGGGCAGGGTGCATTGTAAGTATAAGGTAGGACAAGCCCTGATGTTTGTGGCATGTCCTAATAGTGAATTACAGCCATTGTCGTTTTTTCACTATTGCAAGGCTACCTGTTCCCCATAGGCCAGAATTGGCAGTTTTGATTATTACATTTTATAATCCGAACTGACTTAGGGAACATGGTAGAAATTCGAGTTTAGTATGCCTGAACTCAGAATGATAAAATACATCTTTTAGTGAAGTTGGTTTTAACATTCTGTGTTTGAAGATACCACTTTTCGAAAGTAGGTATTTTCTTGTCTAACCATCCAAACCTGACTCTGCTAGGCTGTGTATTATTTGTCTGGAGTTTGAGTGACAGGGGCTGGGGAACTCCAGGGGCCTGGGGACTTCCAGGAGACAGGGTGAGTCAACACAGGGCTGAATAGAGAGATCTGCATCTAGATGGGTGGGACGAGTTGCACCTGAATAGGGCTGTGCATTCCCTCCACAATGCTGGCTCCACCTCCTGTGGTGCGTCTGATGTCTCTGCCCTGCACTCTGAAAGGAAAGAAGGAGTCTTGTCAACAAAGTGCTCCAGGACTGACCAGAACTGGTTTGCACTAGGCAAAGGTCTCTCTGCCTTCAGAGAACAAAGGGAAACTGGGTATAAATATTGGGACCCAAACTCAAGAACTTTAGATCACTTTGGGAAACAAGAAGAAACCTTTGCACCAGACCTTCCACGCATCACCGTCCTTGCAACACTTTTGTTACGCATTTAAGGTACATTGAACTCTGAGTGTCGCATTTACCATCGTAAGAGAACTAAGCTAAATTCTACCATTTTAAAGTAACAGTATTGTGGATTTTTGTTGTTTATGGTCTTGTGTTAAACCTACATAAAGAATACTATTTTTGATATAAAACTTGTGTGGTGTTCATCTGTAGTGTTGTCACTTGATTACTGTATGTGTTCACAAATGCTTTACACACTGCCTCTGAGATAAGCCTGTCTGCTCATGCCAAGCTACCAAGGGGGTGAGCAGGGGTTATTTTAGGAGTGTACCCCCTTACCCTGACTAGACGCAAGGGTCCCTATTTGTCACAGGTACCTACCTATGCCAACTAGAGATCCCCAGTTCTAACAAACTTCATCAAAAACAATCCTTATTGAAATACAATAACCTATGCAGTAAAAAACCTTCTTATGAACAATTTAGGAAAAATAAACAATAAAACTCATGGAGGTTGAAAAACAAGGTGCCATCCTGGATCTGTATTGGATTAGAGGATAAATTATTAGTAAGCGGAGACCAAAAGGTTTCTTTCCGAAGGAGCTGGTGAGTGGAAGTGGCAGAAGCTCTATCCAACCTATGATTATGGCTGAAGAGGTTCCACCAACCTGCAAAAGTGACTTTAGTGGCGTCCTTCCAGTTAGAAGTAAAAATTTGAAAGCTGGTAGCAAGTAATAAATCACCAAACAACCCCAACTTTCAACCACCAGACCAAATTGGGGAAGAACTTCCACCAGACCAAATCAGGGAAGAACTTCCCAAAAATATAGCTTTGATCTCGAACGGAAAATAGATAGCACATATAGAGGAAATAGTTTTAAAACCTGTATCCAAAAAAAGGTAATGCTTAAACATACAAAAAAAAAAGTTTAGATAAGTGCCAGGAGTGCTTGAGCAGGTCCAAAAAACGTGTGAAGATCCGGGATTGTATTTAAAGATAGACGCTGGGGTTGAAAACATCCTATGATAAAAGTAATATAGAGTCTGGGTGGTACTAGCATTGCAGGATGTATGATCTATTCGAGACCAGATTCGAGACCAGATGGAGTTCCAAGTGCATACTGAAAAAGTATGTTGGAGATCCGATTCCCATAAAAGTTCAACCTTGGACTTAGGGCGATTCCGAAGAGAGTAATGAAGGTTTTTAGAAATATGGGAGGCCCGAAGGGAGGAGGAGATGGACAGTATCTCTAAAGGAGGATCCGGTGGAGGAGAGGAAGATCAGGAAAGAAGAGAAAACTGGATCATTTTTAAGGATTAATCTTTAACAAGGGAGGTAGCAGGTAGGTAGAATTTAAACTGAAATTCACAAGAGGAAAGAGGGTGTGTACCTCGAAACAAATGTTTAACTTGAACTATTCCCTTAGTTACCCAATCCTTCCAAAAAATGGTACGATTTGAAAGTTTAGTAGATTTATTATGCCATATAGAGGAATTGAGGAATGCTTGCAGTGGTGAAAAAGATTTGGTAAGGACCGGGTAGATAACCGGGTAGATAACCGATATGGACAATTTAAAGGAACGTGGAGGGTGTGAAAATTTAGGCAATGATGAAAAAGAAAAAGGCCAAATCAAGGGCTCCTCAAATCTACGCCAGACCATTAAAGGAGTATCCGCAGAAGAAGATGAGGTAGAATTTTTCATATTAAAAACAAAGAATGATACTGACTTAAGTTCGGAAAATTGACTCCACCCTTACCCTTAGGTGCAGATAAAGAAGACAAGGAAAGAAGTGTTTTTCTGTTATTCCATAAAAACTTTCTAGAGCACTATTAAGGGATTTGAACCGGTAGCATAGACAGAAAAAAATGAATAACAGGGAACATCATCATCTTGATTGTATCCAACCTACCCCACCAAGATACGTATAAGGAAGACCATTTCGCTGACATCTGAATCACTCGTTGTAGGACAGCATCCAAATTGAGTTGAATCATCTTTGCAATTGAGGAAGAGTATTTAATTCCCAGACATGTAATATGATTGGAGTTCCATTTAAAACCCTTATTTGCAAACATATCTTTTAAGTAGTATTTATTTAATGGAAGTACTTCAGATTTAGTGAAATTTAATTCATAGCCTGATAAGGTAGCACAAGAGGATAAAAGATCAGTAAAAGCAGGTGTAGAAATTAAGGGATCTGAAACATATACCAAAATGTCATCAGCATAAGCTGTGAATTTGATTTCAGTGTTTTTGTAAAGAATGAACAAAGGGAAGAAGAGAGGATGTAGCCTAACGGCTAGAGTGGTTGACCTTGAAGCTTTTTCAGCATCTAGGGTAATAGCAGCTAAAGGAGAGGAACTCTTGGATGCAAGGTGTATAATGTTCAAAAAAGGTCTAGAATTGTCAGCCAAAGTTCTAACCCTAACAAACCTGGTTTGCTCAATACCAATCAGGTCAGGACTTACCTGATTAAGGCGGAGAGCTAACACTTTAGCAAAAATTTTGCAATCTAAATTTATAAGAGAAATAGGGTGATAATTAGCACAAGATGAGAGGTTTTTTTCGTTTTTTGGAATTGTATAGATCATTCCTTCCAGAAAAGTGCACCAAGCCTCATTCTGGGAAATGAAGTAGTGATATAGGGAGAGGAGATGTAGGAGAAGAATTTGCAAAAAGCAAGAATAAAATTCAGCTGTAAAACTATCCGGAACGGGAGATTATATATTTAGCAAGTTGAGCTAAAGCTGCCTTAATCTCAGGTAAAGATAAGTCTTGATCGAGAAAAGAGCAGTCCGGAGAGGGAGAAGAACGGGGAGAAAGAGAGTAAAAGAACGCATCCAGAGCAGTGTCTGAAGGATAGGACTCAGGAGTGTATAAAGTTTTATAAAACTCAGTAAAACAAAGCAAAATTTCTTCATCTTTAAGATAGTTAATTAAGCCTGGGCAAAGCACTACGCTACGCTTGTGTAGTTTGCGAAGTTTGCGCTACTTCGCACTACGCGAATTGCACGTAGCACAGTTCAAACATGTGTAGCATAGCGTTGCGTAGTGCAGCGGTCATTTTTTGCTTGCTCGCGGTCCTCCACATCAAGTTGGTGACCGCGAGCAAGCAAAATTACATCCCAGCGAGACTTTTTCCTTGTTCACGATCAGCAACATCAAGTTGCCGATCGCGAGCATGGAAAATAAACATCCTGGCGAGATTCTCAACGCGAGGAGGTCAGGTTTCTCATTGCGAGTGGTCGCGTATGCTCGCGACTGCTCGCGATGAGAAACTACCAGTCCGCCTTGAGAAAGCAGCCGTTCGAGTAAAAATCTACTCGAGCTGTAGAAAACTACAGCTCGCACTGTGCAAGATGCCGTTTTCAATGATTGCACAGTGCCGGATGCTTGTCCGCACTGTGCAATCATTGAAAACGGCATCTTCCACAGCGCAAACAGGGTACTACGCAGTTCGCGATGTGCTACGCGTAGATCGCGTAGTGAGAAGTGCACTTTGCGTAGCTTCGCGTAGTGCTACTTCACGAACTACGCCCAGTGTTTTAGTTAATACCTTTATCATCAATGATGTTGACTATTTTGGATTTTGGGGATATAACCTTCAAATAGTTTGCTAGCACTTTACCTGCTGTGTAACGCCCGCCATAAAATTTAGAGTTGATCTTTAATAATACACAGGATGCCTCCTCAACAGACTTTCTGTTGAATTTCAATTTAGGCCTGAATAAGTTGCTTGAGAATATCATTATTGTTCATAGTGTAATAAGCATGTTCGAGGTGCTTAATAGGCATTAAAAGGGATGAGGATTCCTTGAGAAGTTTCTTCCTCTTAACAGCAACATACTCAATAATATAGTCTCTGGCCATTGCCATGAAAGCATCCCATACTGTGTGAAATGGTATGTTGGGGGTAGCGTTAGTATGAAAGTAGTCCATTAGAAAACATTTGGAAGTGTTCCACAAAAATAGGATCCTTAAGAAGATAGTTATTAAAACACCACCTACGAGATTTAGAGGGCTTGGAGGGGAGATCTATAACAATAGACACCGGTGCGTGATCTGATATAAGTATGGATACAATTTCTGCATGAATTAAGTTTGTGAGGAGTTGAGGGGTCACAAAAATGTAATTGATTCTAGATTTGGAATTATGTGTGGGAGAATGAAAAGTGCATTCCAAATTGTCTGGGTTGTAAATACTCCAAGCATCAACCAAACCTCTAGATTGGATAGAGCTTACAAAGATTTTTTACATTTTGTTATGAACATATCTGGAAACAGATTTCCTATCAATAAAAGGATTCATAATTTGATTACAGTCCCCACCTACGAGAAGATTTGGGTTTGAACATGAGCGTAGAACATGTGACATGTGTTGCCAAAACTGTGCATCTAAACCAGTGGGACATTAAATATTAAGTAGGGAAAATGAAATACTGTTAATAACAACGTGAAGGAGAAGCCATCTACCATCAGCATCCTTCTTCTCCCGTTCAATAGTTAGGGAAAGAGACTTATGAAATAAAGTCACCACACCATTCTTTTTTCTTAAGCAGGGGAACAATAAACATAACCCACCCAATGCTTCTTGAGAGAGTCTATATCACTTTCAGAAGGATGAGTCTCTTGTAGCTTTGCAATCTTACATTGTAGTCTAGATAAATGCATAAGAACTCTTTGTTTCCTAATAGTGTGCAGGGAGCCTTCACATTCCAGGACATAATGCGAACATTACCAGTCATAGAAAAAATAAAAATGCATTAGAAACAACCATAGACATTCTAAAACCACAATGAAAACAAACCTGCAATAGGAAGAAGTACATGAACTAAAAAAAATGAAATGAACTAAAAAAAATGAAATGAACTGAAAAAATGAAATGAACAAAAAAGTAAAGTAAGTAAAGTAAAGGGAAGAGGGAAAGAAATGAAAGTAGGAGGCAAAATCAGAAACAAGTAAATATAAAAGGAGAGTAGAAAAATGGAGAAAAATAGAAGAAGATGCAAGGAATAATGAATAAACAAGGAAAGGATGACAAGAAGCCCAACAAAATCGGCCATTAATGTACTTAAAAAACCCAGAGGGGTTCAACAATATTAAGGAGGGGTGGAGAAACGTGCAAGAGAGAGATGGACTGCAGACAGAGGTCGACCAAAGGTGGAAGACAGAACCACAGAGACCATCAAAGGATACAGTTAGGGAAAGAAAGTTGCTGGAGAGGTACTAGCAGGTGAAACAATAAAAATCAGAAAAACAGACAAAATTAATAAAAATAAAAAAGCATTAGGCAGACAATTACCAACAAATGACGGCAGACTATATTCAAAAGGTCAGGGTTTGGGGAACACATGGAATCAACACATCTTGTAGAAGAATCCAGGGAGAGAGGTGACACCTGTAAGGAGAAAAATCCTGTTAGTATTAATATGATCATGCAGCTAAACAGTAATATAAGAAAAAGTAGACAACAACATTAAATTTAATAAGGAACAAGAGAACTTGTTTGCAGACAAGAAACAAGTTCAGGATTTTCCCAGCTTTATATCATCTACTTGAAGCTGAAGAATACATTTCCATAGATCACCTGGGCAGTCAAAGGAAAATGATCTCTCCTTGTAGGTCCCTTTAAAAAACAAGGTCACACAAGGCCATATCGAGCATTCATGGACCGCAGAGCAGGATGGAAAGACAGGCATTACTTGTGACGAGCTGCAGTGGCATGAGACACATCTTGAGAGAAAAATACATTCTGACCATTCCATAACATTTGTTTCCTTTGTTTAGCTGCAGACAAAACCATTAGTAACTCAGTATATTCCAGAAAAAGAACAATTATTTCTCTGGGGCAACCCAAAGATGAAGACCCAGATGACTGAGGGCCAAAGTGGTGGGCCCTTTGCAAATTAAGGCTTACGCCCTCTTTAAGACCAACTATTTTTGGAATATGTATCTTAAGCAAAGCAATCATATCTGACCCTTCTGCCATCTCAGGAATGCCATAAATTCTAAGATTATTACCTCTATTTTATTTTCCACATCCTCAGTTTGTTGTTTCAAAAGAGAGATTTCTTTAGACATAGACTCTATCTTACTGAAGGCATCTTGAACATCAATCTGACTTTTCTCCACCTCAGTCACCCTGGAGTCAAAATTAAACCACTTTTCTTCTATTCGTTGGAGTGTAGCAATGGTCTCCATAATAAAGGGTTTCATTCTTTTTATTTCCTCCATTCTTGTGTTTCGATTTAGATGGCCGCACATAGGTTTTCCTAAATCATGTCCTTATTTAGGCATAGAATCCCAGTCCTTATTTAGGCATTAGCCATGCTATCCAAATACAGTCATGGTCATCAACGAGTTCTTAGAAACTAGACCCTTAAGCCATTGGGACTTTCCCTAACTAGGATTATTGATTTCTCCAGGAACTCCTCTATTATGCATTAACTACTATTCCTTAGGGGTTCATTCAGACATCTTCCTCTGCCCGACTTTACGTCAATGCTAACATTCCTAAGCACCTTTCAGGTATAAATATACCATCCCTTACCATGGCAAACCACGCCTCGGCTACACAGCTCGATACGGCTTGCCGCGGCAAGTTTGGAAGAATTTGAGTCCCCGCCTGACGCGCTGACTATACGCTGTCATCCCTGCTTGCAGAGAATCCAGCTTCCAGTGTTCTGACTCCCTTTGCGGGGTGTTAGAGTTTGAGACCCGGAAAGAGATTCCCACCTCTCTCATTCTAAGGTATGGAGCTGACTAGAACCTAGAAGGACTCTTGGCATATGCAAAACTATAGCATACCATGCTATAGAATACAGCACCTACTTCTTACCTTGTACTACACTTAGGTTAGGTATACTGGGGTAGAACTATTTAGAAGCATCAAACGAGTGTCCATTTTTTAGCCTATGTAATTTATATATATGTATATGAATATATGTCATAGCTAGAAGACAATGTTGTTGCAGTATTATTTCTTCTTACTGCTTACACTTTACATATTATATCTCGCATACTGTCTAGCGATTGTAACAGCTCATATCTCTTACACGAGAAACAATTTTATTGAAAGGCCCGTCTATCTATTTCTGTGTAACTCTGAAGAAACTAAGCATGCACGATTGACTGAGTGAAACTGTTATCTGTTGTTTCCACGATTCTGAGACATGTTCCGATTCCAAGGGAAACAAAGTTGTCATGTTTATGCAGTTGCCAGAAACTACTCCCTTCTTGTTTATTCTAGGAGTGTCTAGTGGCCTCTGAGTTGGCTGGCACACAAAGTAATTAAGTTTAATGTACTCGATAGAGGCATACTGACCTCAGTCCTATGCCTCAACTATGGTGTATATTATTCCAATGCACAGAGCCGATAAGGGAAATAGGAACTATACTGCACCATGAGGTCTTCAAAGGTAAGAGGTAAAGGAGATTTCGAGGGAGAGGCAGGATTCTTCTTCTGCCGTTTAGTTGGCACTCCAGACCCTTTGCGAGAAGAAGACATTGTCCCAGGGGACACAGAGACCTTCTGAGAAGCTGGGGTAGTGTGCTCCATAAAAAAGAGACCGGTCAAAAAAGAAGGTGACGAGCAAGCACTTGTGGTTCAGCATGGAACAATTTACCAGAAAAAAAAAGAAGACCAGGCAAAAGTTGAGCAAAGCCTGAATGCAAACCAAAAGATCAGGTAATAGAGAAACAGTGCTGTCTTCACCAACAGACTCCCTATAACAGGTATTCCCAAGGAGCAATGCTGTCCAACATATGGGAAACCTCACTTCAGAATGTTAGAGCAAAAGTGCCAAGCATATAGCAAAATAGCCAGGGAGAAGCGAGTGCAGGGGGCACTATGCAGCACCACCACACTGAGGGATTCAAAATGGCAGCCATAACCACTGACATGAGAGGAAATGAAACGGTGGGCAGAAGATAAGAAAATAGGCTCAAAAAACCAGTAGAGCCACAAACACCTGAGCCGCCCACACACGTCTCTCGATGCCAGACATTTGTGCGGGCTTCAACAGCCAGCCGTTGCTGAAAAAGAAAAGAGACGGTTCCAGGTGATGTGGAGACTCAAGAGTCCACGGCTCGGCCACACCCCTCAAAATGTTCTACTTGATGGCTTACAATTCAGCTTCAGAAAAGCCTGCATTACTGAAGCAGACCTGTTACAAATGACAGTTGACTCTATATGCATCCTTGATGCTGGCATCTGTTGCCTCGGTGTTCTATTGGTTTTATCTGCTGCTTTGATACTGTTAACTATGCTAGTCTTATTAAGTTTTTCAAGAAATGTGTGGCCATCAAGAAAAATGTCCTCACTCAGTTAATTTCCTATCTGAAGGAAGTCTCCAACCCCAGCTCCAACACCAACGACATACCCCCTTCACAAGACCTGTGCGACTCGCTGGCCACCTTCTTCCATCGCAAGATCGCAAACATCCACGACAACTTCAACACCGTCACCACCCCGTCAACCACTGAGACCCCCACTCCCACGGCCACCACTGGCACCAACTGCCTGATCTCCTGGACCAACATCAACGACGACGACACCATCAAGATCATGAACACCATCCACTCCGGATCCCCGGAAAACCCCTGCCCACACCACATCTTCAACAAAGCCAGCAGCACCATCGCACCCCATCTCCGGAAAACCATCAACATCTCCTTTGAGACAGCGACCTTCCCGGAGAGCTGGAAGTACGCAGAGATCAACGCCTTACTCAAGAAACCCAAGGCGAACCGCATGGACCTCAAGAACTTCCGACCCATCTCCCTGCTCCCGTTTCTGGCAAAGATCATCGAAAAGGCCATCAACAAACAACTGACCAGCTTCCTCGAGGAGAACAGCATCCTGGACCCGTCTCAGTCCAGGTTCCGCAGCAACCACAGCACCGAAACTGCCCTCTTCGCCGCCAATAATGACATCAGGTCCCTGCTATACAACGGAGAAACCGCGGCCCTCATCCTCCTGGACCTGTCAGCCGCCTTTGACACAGTCTGCCACTGCACACTACGAACACGCCGTTATGACGCCGGAATCCAAGAGAAAGCCCTGGACTGGACCTCCTCCTTCCTCTCCGGCAGAACACAGAGCGTCCACCTCCCCCCTTCCGCTCCGAAGCCACCAAGATCATCTGCGGCGTACCTCAAGACTCATCCCTCAGCCCAACGTTGTTCAATGTCTACATGGCACCACTCGCCCACATCGCACGACGGCACAACCTCAACATCATCTCCTATGCCGACGACACCCAGCTGATCCTTTTCCTCACCAAGGACCCCCACACCGCCAAAACCAACCTCCACGAAGGAATGGAGGCCATCGCCGTCTGGATGAGGAACAGCCGACTGAAGCTGAACTCGGACAAGACGGAGGCCCTCATCCTCAGCCTGGGATGACTCCTGGTGGCCCACTGCACTAGGAACACCCCCAACACCCACCGACCACGCACACAACCTGGGGGTCATCCTCGACTCTACCCTCTCCATGATGAAGCAGGTCAACGCCGTCTCCTCCTCCTGCTTCAACACCCTCCGCATGATTCACAGGATCTTCAAGTGACTCCCCACTGAAACAAGGACGGTCACCCAGGCCCTCGTCAGCAGTAGACTGGACTACGGAAACGCACTCTAAGCAGGAGCCCTGGCCAAACTCCTGAAACGGCTTCAACGCATCTAGAACGCCTCCGCACGCCTGTTCCTCGACATCCCTCGCCGCAGCCACATCACACCCCCCCTGAGAGACCTACACTGGCTCCCTGTCAACAAGAGGATAAACTTCAAACGCCTCACCCACACACACAAGGCACTCCACAACACCGGACCAACGTACCTCAACAGCTGACTCAGCCTCTACACCCCCACCCGCCATCTCCGCTCCGCAGACCGCGCCCTCGCCACCGTCCCCCACATCCAAAGAGTGACCGCCGGTGGCAGATCATTCTCCCACCTCGCTGCCAAGACATGGAACACCCTCCCCATCCGCCTGCGGCAGACTGAAGACCTTCTGACCTACAGAAGACTTCTCAAGACCTGCCTCTTCGAACAGTAGCAGCTTTCCCCCCACCCCTAGCACCTTGAGACCCTCGCAGGTATGTAGTACACTTTACAAATGCCATGATTGATTGATTGATTGATTGATTGATCTGACTCTCTCTTAATTGGCCTTCCCAAATCTCAAAACAGTGCTGCACGCAGTAGCTCATTTTGTACCTTGAAGTTATTCATTTAACCAGATACCACAAATCATACTTATTCTCCTGTGGCTTCCCATTGAAGCCAGATCTATTTTTGAAACTGTATTTATCATGCACAAGGTTATTCCCACTTCTTAACACCTAACTAGCAACAGTTCCTATAAGGTGGCAAATGCTGTCTTCACAGTGCAAGAATGCTTCTAAAACCTGCAGTGTTCAGAAAAGTATGCATGATGAAATAATCTTTCTGAGGCAGAAACTGAAACTCCCCCAATTTTCTAAAGAACTCTAATGACTCTGAGGCAGGTTGGCCGTACGTACAGCTGCTTAGATAAATAGATCATGCCACAGTGCCTTGCAAATTGCAAGATGTCAGATGGAACCTCATGGCCCATCTCCTGAAGAATTATAAGCTATTAAATCTTGCAACATCTATCAATAACATTGAGGGGACTGTGAAAGGGGTCATAACACACCTCAATTACTTACTTTTTTTATTTAATTTTTGTTTATTAAAGGTAAGGGCACCAAGGTAACTGGGTAAACAAGCAAAGCAACCCTGAAATATTTAGAACTTAAACAGCATTACAACTAGGACAGAGTGCCATTGACGCCAACTACGAAGTTGGTATCATAATGAAAGTTAAATAGAAATTTGTTGTCAATGATTATTTGATTATTTACAATGCAACTGCAAAATGCTTTGTACGTCTGACCCTTGTAATCACTCCAATTCTCAATGTCATAAAGTGACTTTAGGAATCGCGGATTGCTTTGTTGTGCATGACTTCAGGACTATACATTCTTGCAAAACTCTGAGAAAATGTGTCTGTAAAGGTTGTTTAGCCCTTCATTGTGACTCACAATTAAATGCATAAATGGCGTGTGTCCATTCATGTGGCCACAAACTATTGAAATGTTGCCTACCTCTGAGGGCTCTTTAGTATCCATTTACAATTGTGACTCTTAAATGAGAGGTGCAGAGATTGGAGGATGCAGACAGCAGTACTATGCCCTGCTGCACACAGAGTAGACACACAATGTTCCTTTGCATTCTGCCATAGGCTTCTAGTGTTGCGACCAGCGACCCTCTTAAAACATAACACCAGCTTTGTGCTAGTGGGCAGGATTTTCCCATTTGGTAATATGATATTTTTCATTTGTAATGTATCACTATCACTATCATTTTGCATAAAATGTATTCTCTTTGCAGACATGTGGTAAACTAATCACTGCACAATTTGAACTTTATTGCCCTACTAGATGCCATATAATACCTATTCAGATTTGAGCATTCACAGTAACAAAAGACTAAAGGCTAGATGTACAAAGCTTCCAATTGGCGATCACCGAATTGCGAAATTGAGGGAATCTCAATTTGGTGATCACTAATCAGAATGTGAGTACAGTGGTCATGTAAAACTAGCCACTCGCAAATGAGTTGCTTCTTTATTTTGGAAATCGCATTTAGCGATTGCCAAAATTGCAAACAAAGTCGCAAATAGCAAACAGGGTCATAAACTTGGTTCATGGTAAGGAACCCAGAACCAGAAAGTGGTGGCCATCTCAAGCCTGGAAAGCAGCCAGAGTGGAGGTGGGAAACTGTTGTCATTGGAAAATGATGCGGGAACCTCCAAGGAACAACTCCCAACAACAGGAATGGCCAACTAAAGACCCAGAGATGGAGTATAGGTGAAGAAAGTGAGAAATTAATTTTGTTAAAAAAGAACTTAAAATACTTATGGAGGAGTGCTGCAATAAACATGATGTCCTGTTTGGGCTGTCATCTATGACTGTGATTTAGGCACGAAAGCATAAAATTTGGAGGAAGATCCAGCAGAAAATAAATGTGGTAGGTGAGGCACAGCACTCTATTGAGGAGATACGGAAGAGATAGTATGACCTTCGGTCCTGCACAAAAGAAAAGGTCGCAATGCACCTGAGTGAGTCCCAGGCAACAGGGGGTAGCCCCTCTTCTGTACCCCCACACACTACACTGGAGTCAACGGTAGAGACAACCGTGGAGCCAGATGAGGTTGTTGTTTTTACCGATATTGACACCTTCACATATGCAACATCGCAAAGTAAGTGTACATTGTAGGTAATGTGATGTGAACATTTATGACCTTAAAATTGTCTTCTACAGGCATGTATAGGTTAACCTAATGCAGACATATTAGTACAGAATATATCATTTACAAAAGCACCCTTTATAGTCTATCATGGGCCATGAAGTTGAGAAGTGATTCACTGCACTCAGAGTCAGACATTTATTCAAGAAATGACACCAACTAAATAGAAATATGATCACCATGTAATAACATTAATGGTATGTCCATTATTCAAACAGATGTGCCTGAGGAAGACAATGATGGTACAGATGCTGAGGGAGAAGAACAGGAACAAATGGTGGAGAAAGAAGTTCTAGTCTTGTGGATAGTAAGCCTACTACAACTCATGACCACTTTAGCAGTGCGTGTTCCTACCCTGAGCCACAATCAGTGGAGGATGATGATACCGTACAGCCACCTACTCCTATCCCGTGGCCAGTTGTCATCCCCTGACACCAGTATCTCACAGTGCGTGTTCATAGCAGCATGATTCAACTCACAGCAACCAACCTTCTGCATCTCAGCCAACTGCAGAAAATCCAACGTTGTTGGGGGGCTCAAGGCTTGCATGCTGCAAGTTCAGCGTCTGCAGCACAAACAAGTAAAAATCATAAAGAAAAAATTACAGACCATGCAGAAATCCATTTCTGTGGGTTTGAATACTGTGACCAATCAATTAGCACTAAAATGGACAATTTAACAAGTGCCCTAGAGAAATTATGCCAACAGACATCAGAGGATAATGCCAATCAAAGGCGAAGAGAGAGGAGTAGTGCTGCACATGTGGATGCCTTAACAAGGTCTATTAGAAGGGTAACTTAGCACATGCCAACTCAACCATATCAAGGTGTACTGCAACACTACAGGTGGAAATGGGATACTTAAGTGGGTATGTATTGGGGGCCTAGGGCAGATTACCACTGTAGTGAAAGCTATACAATCTGCCCAAATTGCAATTGGGTAGCTGCAGAACCTCCTGATAGGGAGGTGTTGTCTAGTGTCAGCAGCATCTCTGCTACAGATGCACATCTGCTGTGATGCAGTCGTAGCCATACCTCTGCACCTCAACATGGTGGCACATCTCATCCTGGACGCAGTCACAAGAAACACTGAAGGGCACAGATCAGGGAATGCCTACATTACTGTACTTTTCTAATGTCTGTGCTGTAACTGAGTTTTATATTTACATTATCTTACATTTTTATGTGACAGTTAGATATTGTTTCAGAACAGCTGCAAAACACCTAACAATAAAGGTATCTTTACTTTGGAACATCAAACAAGTGTTGTACAATTTTTTTTAATCTTGTAGATTGAGATATGACTTACCATGAGAAGTAATGTAAGGCAATGTGGTCCCTGTGCCTTCTCCTCTGCACTGATTGGCTCTCATCTGTAGGCTGCTGAACTGGTGGCCCAGGATCTTCATCCTCCGAATCTGATTCTGAAACAGCGATATTTAGGCCTCTCCTGGTGACAATATTGTGTAGGATCACACAGTTTCCTCCTATCTTACATGCAATTTCGGGTACATTTTGTAGGGCATCCCCACTCTTATGAAGGCACCAGAAACAAGCTTTTAGTAGGCCAAATGTGTGCTCAATCAAAGTCCTGGTGTGATAGTGTGCATTGTTGTATCGCCGTTCATTTTGGGAGATGAGGGATGGCATGGTGTCGGAATACAGCTACGTAGGGCATATGCTGTCAACTGAAACACATACATCACTGTGATCCTACATACATATTGCAAGGAAGTACCAAAAACATACCTGTATTTACATTTCTTTTCAGTACCTAATACATTTTCATCATCAAACTCCCCTACTTCCAGTTATCTGTTTATTCCACTGTGCCTAAACATGAAGGAGTCATGCTTGCTTCCTGGAAATTGTGGCATAATATCAGTTAGTTTATGATGGGCATCTCATACCACTTGACTATTACAATAATGTGTATTTCTCCTATTCTGAAAAAGTTATTCAAGATGGGATGAATGATATAGAGCCACATGTGTCCCAGCTATATACCCTATGACATTAGAAACATTTGACAATCCTGTCAAAATTGTAATATGGTACTTTGCATTCCCTGGGCATTCCTGGGTACGTATATGTGGCCATGAATATGGAGATCCATGGCCTCTAGGAATACATGGAAATAAATTAAGTCTGGGCAGTAAACTCCGTTTCGCTCTGCTCGCGGACTTTGCAGAGTTTTCCACACTCTGCATTACGTGGAGATCGCACGTGTTGAGTAATTTTTCCTCACTCCTGCTACTCAACATCAAGTTGGTGAACGCGAGCAAGGAAAATCCACATCCCAGCAAGATTTTTTTCCTGATTTGCGCTCGTCAAACTTAAGTTAGCGAGCCCGAGCCAGGGAAATCAAACTCCCAGTGAGATTTCTCAACACGGGCAGTCGAATTTCTCAATGCGAGTGGCCATGTATGCTCGCAACCACTCGCATTGAGAAACCGTCCATTCACATTGATAAAGCTGCTGCTCAAGTACAAAATATACTCGAGCGGCAGAAAGGAAGCAACTCCTGCTTGCAGCCACTTGCGCTGTGCATGGTGTTTTTTACAATAATTTAACAGCGCAGACAAGCACCTGACACTGAAAATTACAGCAAACTGCATTTTTCTAACACACTCTGCTGCTTGTGGAACTCTGCTTAGCGCGGCAGAGTTTTTTTTGCATAGCAGAGCTCTGCGAACTGCGCCCAGGCTTAAAATAAATGCAGACACACACTTTGAGACACCCCTCCTGCAAAAGCAATCACACCCTGGTAACTGCCATAGGCCAATAGGTTTAATGAGCACAACACCTGAACATGAGTGTGGATAGAATTACCAGCAGAGTACCTCTTTCCAGTTGTAGCTTTAAAAGGACATTGATCTCCAATAAGACATTGCTAGTTTGCCTGTATTTGTCAAATATTTCATCCTCTGTTTTTTTTAAAAATGGTCAGACTGACTCTGAAAATTCTCTCTTGTCTCTGACTCCTCCTCTGCTGCGCAGCCCATATTTGCATCTTTCTTACAAACACGTACAGAGCAGCTACTGTCAACCTGCTTTGAATTGGTTTTAAATTGCATGTGCATATGAGCCTTTTTGCGACTAATTGGCAATTGTGACGGACTCAAACATACAGTTTGCAAATCACAATTAGGGATTCTATAATTGTGATTCGCTATTTTGGGTCACAAAAAATACTGATGCAAAACAGTTGCATCGCAAAGTTTGATTTGCAAAAGACATTCATACATCACGTTATGGCACTTTATCTGTAACAAACCACTTTGCAACCGATTTGCGAGTTGCTATGTCTTTGTACATCTTGCCCTATCTCCAGGGATTATACCTTATCTGTCAGTTTCATCTTAACAGTGTCAAATGAATCTTGTTCCACTGAGGCGTGACTGAAGATCTTTCTGAAAGCTCCTGAGTACTGGTGGCATAGAGGCCATGTTTGCAACTGTGCACTTCTAGGCGAGGCTGTCTGGCATAAATGTTAGTTGCATCATCAAACTGCAAAAAACGAGCACTGCTTGCAGCAAACTTGCAGTTAGTGCATGTGAAGCAGGCACCACAGAATACAAACGTGGAGTAGGGAGTCGTCCACTGTTATTTATTTGTTGTCTAGATGTCCTTGGTGTTTGAGAGTGACCATTAAGAAAACTACTAGATTTGGCAAAATTACAGACTGCACACACTGTCGTATATGGCTTCATAGCAATCCTCAGGTGTCAAAGTACACAGTGCACCTGCAGAGATAACTTCACCATGAGTCCTGCAGCAACATCTTTACCTCAGACCACCTTGTCCCCGCCTGTCTCTAGGACGATCGATTGGGACGTTCATTGCTCCCATCCACCACAGGAGGACCTATGGTATACTTACTATGTGTCGTCTCTGCACTATCAGCGAGGAGGGACAGAGGGGGTAAGATGCACATTCATCGCTTTCTGTGGTGTGGAACAAATGCCTGGGCAAAGGTATTTTCAGTTTTTCTTACTGCCGCTGTCACCGTAAAATTCTTCTAAAAAATGTCTCAGGAGACTTTTCATACCAGTCAGAGTATTTAGTAAAAGACCATCAGAGGGTCTAGCAACGTGATTTATTTCCTATCAGATGGAGTATTCTCTAGGGGTGGGCGGAATTTGCGAAATTCACTTTCGCAAACTATCGCGAAAATGTTGAAAATCTCCGCAAACACGCCGGAAATATCGCGAAGACGCAGAAGTTTTTTCCCGCCTGCTCGCGGTATTTTTTGCGTGATCGCGGCTCGCCAACTTACCCATGCGGTTGCTCACGGGCGCGGCCATCTTGTTTTCCCTTGTCCCGCCCGCTCGCTCGCGTTCGATATGACGTGCCCGCCTCCTCACGCTCTCACTCGCCGTGGAGAATGATGTGGTCGAGATCTCAATCTTCTCATACTCTCGCGGTGCATGATCGCGAGAAGAAAGACGTGATCGCGCGACAAATGACGTGATCGCACGACAAATGACGTTAATGCGGGCGCGAACTGTCGCGAGACAGCGCAAATGGCTACCAACAATACAAAATATCTCATGGAGAACGCGACCGGATCGGGAAAACTTGTCGGCGAACGCGGGGATTCAGGTAAGGTGATCGCGCGCACGCGAGAATGTATTTTTTTACAGCGCGAGCAACAAACAAATTACCAGTAAAAAGCGGATTGCGGAAATTTTGACTTTTTGACGCTTTCCGTGGAACGCAAAAATGCCAAATTATCGCATTTTCCGCGAGCGGAATGGAATTTTGGCCCAGGCCTAGTATTCTCCCTTGGCCTAGTGACAAACTTAACGTCTACCAGGCCAAGACTACTCCACTTGCCAGATTTATAAATGACCGCCTTGCTGGCGGTCATTTATAAAGGCAGCGGCAGGGACAGCTGTCATGGCATTTACTGTCCATGAATTTTACTGTTTGCTACAGGGCTGTGTTGGAAGGAGGCAGCCCTGCAGCAAAGGGTATTCCTTTTCATTTCGAAAAGAAAATAGTAATGCTCACCTTGCCATGGGAGTCTTCTACCATGGCAGGTGAGCATTATAATTGTTTCACTATTTGTTACCAAACAATAATAAATGGTTACATGTCCACCCATTTAAGTTGGGTGGGTGGACATGTAGCCGTTTCTCTGACAGCCCTGGCTCTTCAGGGTCTCGGAGGGGATTAATCACGACAGAGATAGAGTAGTCTCTGCCATGATTAACCCTAAGTTCTGCCCACATGTAAATGCAGTTCGTGGACCTCATTCGTTGTGGAAAGGATACTCTGGGCCATATTATTAAGGAACGGCAATAACATTATCGCCGCTTTAGAAGCAGGAAACTGCAGCTAAGGCAGCGATAATTTTATCACCGTTCCTTGATAATATGGCCCTCTGTTGCAACTGCAATGGGGTATCCTTAGAGCCAAGAAATTATTTGGGCCCCCCGTTCCAGAGGGCACTCCCAATTACACAAGTGATTACATTCTTATAAATTTGCAACATAAACGCGAATGATACACAGCCAATGAGGCCACAGTTTTAGCTGTCAGTTGAAGAAATCAAACATCATCATGACAGGCTTTTTAAAGTTATTCTTGAATGCAGTTATAGTCATTGATATTGGTACTGGCTGACGTTGGAAGTTCCAACCAGGAGAGCACTTTTAGACCTTTTGCTTTGTACCATCTGTCTTACTATTCACTTTGTTCGTAGTAAGATCAGCTAATGTTAGAAGAGATGGTGGTACTTTATTAATTGTACTCTGTGAAGATAAGTGAATAGGATTTAATAGCACAATATTCCAACATATAATCAACAATTTTTTAACACATCATTAGCGATTAAAATGGATCCGAAAAGCCTGTGGTTGCGAATGAACTTGGGAATCAGGGTTAATACTTTGTTCATATAAAAACCAATCACATTTAGGAATAAAGAGAAGAATCACAATTATAAAGCACACTTATTCATAGGTTATGGTGTTCTTTCATATTCTGAAGGTCAGCCGTGCCTGATACTGAGTTATACATTATTTAACAATCCAATGAAGTAAAATGACACATTGCAGTCCGAATGGGGATATCAGAGGGTGAACCTTATGCTAGCTTGCATGTGTCAACTATTGGTGGTGCAGACCCTATGGACAAAATAGTGTGTGCTGACTGTGTTGGTGTACCGTACTTACACAATGTTGTTGCAGTTCTAAGACACCAATGTTGTTAAAAATCCGCGCCATTCCTCTGTGGAATTTAATCCCTGAGCTATAGAGTTAGTCCTTTCAATCTATCGGCATTCCAGCCATTGTAGGGTTTGTGTAAGGTCCCCGCCTCTTGCCGGGATGTTGGCTTTATCAATATTCTGCCATTTAATATCGTCTGCCATGTGATTGGATTCAGAGAAGTGTGCTACTAGGGGGGCATTCAGAACAGACCATCGTATACGGCTTCTGTGTTGTCCAATGCGTTGCTTGATTGGCTGTTGTGTCTGTCCAATATATGGCAAACCACAAGAGCACCATATACAGTATACCACATTTCGTGTGTTACAGTTGAAGAAGAATTGAAGGGTATGCTTCTCACTGGCGTGTTCAAAGGTATTGGTGTTTGATGTAAAAGTATACGCAACACAATTACCACATCTGAAATGGCCTTTCATCTGTGGTAAATTCCAGGTGGATTGCAAAGTATTGTTTTTACGTAGAGTGTTCTCTGTAGAGGAGTGAATTAAATGATCCTTGATATTTTTGCCTCTTTTAAAAGCAAACATGGGTGTCTCAATTGAGGGGTCAAAACTTTTTATTATGTGCCCATTCTTCATGATCATACTACGGATCCTATTAGAATGTACTAAAATGTTGTCACACAAATAAGTTTGTCAATGGGAGTCTTTTCTTTAGTTTTCAACAATTCCTCTCTGGGACCAAACCAGGCCCTTTTCAGAGATTTTCTGACTATCCTGTTAGGGTATCCTCTTGCCACTAGCTTAGATTTCAATATTTCTGCTTCTGCTATGTAGTCTTTTTTGTGCGTACTGTTTCTGCGCATGCGTAGGAACTGGCCAAAAGGTCACCCATCTTGCAGTGCTCTGGGATGCTGGCTTTTGTAAGCTAAGAGGGTATTCCTTTCAGTGGGTTTCCTATTGAGGGACATGTATAGTGACCCATTCTCATGTTGTATGTTTAGATCCAGGAAGGCAATAGATGACTTATGAATAGTCAAAGTGAATGTCAAGTGTGTCTGGATGGTATTCAAATGCACAACAAACTCATTGAATTCTGTCTGAGTCCCTGACCAGGTTAAAAAGATATTGTCTGTATATCTCTTCCAACATTTAATGTTGGAGCGGTATGTGTTGTTAGCATTCAAGACAAACCTGTGTTCAACGTTGTCCATGTAAATATTGGCTATATTTGGCGCAAAAACTGCCCCCATGCTGGTCCCGGAGCATTGCTGATAGTAAACACCATTAGATACAAAGTATTTAGATTGAAGGGCGATGCGTAATGACGTGATGATGAAAGATGTAGGTACTTGTAAGGGCCTGGGTCTAGTTTCTAGTAGGTCCTCTATCACCTTAATGCTCTCATCTTGGGGGATGTTAGTATAGAGTGAGGAAATGTCTTATGTTGCCAACCAGTCAGATTTGGCGTTATAGGGCATACCTTCCACTAAGTCAATCATGTACATTGTATCTCTGACATAGGTCTCTTGCAAGGGTACAAGCTCTTTAATGAAAAAATCTATGTACTTGCCAATCGGTTCTAGAACAGATCCGCATCCCGATAGAATGGGACGTCCAGGAGGGTTAGTTGTACTCTTGTGGATTCTGGGCAGTGGGTATAGCACAGGAGCTCTGGGGTTTTTTGCATTAAGGAATTCAAATTCTTTCTTGCTAATATAACCCTCATCTTTGCCTTCAGGATTGGAGTACTAATATCTAATAGTGGATTGGTACCCAATCTCCTGTAATGTTTCACTTCACTAATTTGTTTGTGAATCTCTGCGTCATAGTCCAGCCTGTCCTGAACCACTATTCCTCCTCCCTTGTCAGCAGGTTACATGGAATTATCATTCTTCAGTGCCTGTAACACCTGTCTCTCCTGTATGGTGATGTTATATGGTATGAAGCATCTAGTTGTTTGGAAGTTATAGAGTCCTCCTAATATGATTTTCTCAAAAGTTAAAAGCTCAGGTGACATCATGGCATTGGTGGGATGAAAGATAGATGGAGGTCTAAGGCCTGTCACTGAATCCTGTATCACGGGCTCTTAATCCTTAAAGAATAGTTTTAAGCATATTTTCCGGAAAAACTGGAAAAGTTCTGTTTTGAGATCAAAAAAGTTTGTTCGCTCTGTAATGACAAAAGATAAACCCTTGCTCAATAAAGATATTTCAGCTGAGGATAGTGTATGCTGTGACAAGTTGAAAATAGGAATTACAGTTGGTGTATCTGTTTCGTGCCTTAGTACGGTTGAGGGTAATGCTTCCTCCTCATTTGGGGCTTTCCTGGATATTGATACCATCTTTTCCCTTTTGTTTTCCCACCTCACTCTAAAAAAGACTGTCCTGAATGACCGTCTGAGTGGCTGGGACCTGGCTGAGGGTCTGAGTCGTCCGAGCCCCCTGATGACTCGGAAAATGTAATGGGCTGATTACTCCTAAATCTTCCCCAGGTGTTCTGTCTATTTTGGGACCCTACAGTGGTGTAATAGTCTTCCCTTAAGTAGGTAAGCTCACTCCTTAGTAAAATCCTTAATGTATTTGGTCACTTTGTCTGCCTTCTTTTGAGTTTGAATGTGTGAAATTCGTCTATTGTCTTGTTAAGTTTATCCAGTAATGTTTTAGCCTCTGCTACTCTGTCACCACCTAGTAGCTCTTTCTCCAATTCCTCAATGTCCTTCAATTCTGCCTTAGCATGCTCTACTGCTGTTTCCGCCCCAGCACCATCCAGTGACGTGAACAGGTGGTGGAAATGTGGCTGAAGTTGCCTTTGAATTTAGTAGGGCTCGCGGAATTTGCAGAATTTGGGTAATTTTGTGTTCCGCAGAGAATGCGGAATTGCCAAAAATTCTGCGATCCGCGGCTTCGCGGAATTTTTTGCTTGTTCGCGCTTTTAAAATGCCTGTTCATGAGATATTTCTCCCTGAGCATGCAAACAGCGTTCGAGAACAAGAAAAAAGCACTGCGAACAGGCGGAACAAGCAATTCCGCATGTTCGCAGAACTTTTGCGTGCTCGCGGAGATTTTTTACCGTTTCGCGGACCATTGCGTAGCGCGACTACACAAATTCTGCCAACCCCTAGAATTTAGGGTCCTCACGGAAAATACCTGGGACGTTCCTAACCTGATGTCCTTGGGGGATGATTCCTGCCTTTAGGTACTTTGTGAGCATGCGTGCATGCAGCTCAGTTCTCACGTGCTTTTTCTTAGCCTTTTCTAACTTTTCAAGTAACTGTTGCCTAGGACTACTGCTTTTGGTGGGTTGAGTAGAAAAGAGTGATGGTCCACTGATGATTTTGGCAATATATTCATCCATGTACAGGGGAGACTCTCCCTCTGACATCGTAACCCAAGAAAGGAGTAAACCCTACGATCTCATAGGGGTATGTGGGAAATCCTTTTAAAAGAAATCTCCCTTGCGGTGCAGCCACCACTCCAAAAGTTGAGAACAAGAACAAGGGACACCCTACTCACTAGGAACCAGGGCAATTCATATGTAACAGAAACAGTGGTTCCTGCGGAAAAATACTACTCTATATTGGTAATGATATGCGCAATTGCAATAATATCGGGTGAGATTGATGTCAGAAGGAAAGGAGACCATGAACAGCTCTGTTTGTATTTACAATAATTATTTTATATAACTCAAAGAATATATGGGTATGTACAAAAAGGAAATAACACAATAGTGCTTTGTGTCCCCAGTGTGAATGGAACCATAAAACAAAAAGTGGTGAATTTGTGACATATATGGTTTGGTTCCCACAATTTTTAAAGGCGACCATCCATTACTTTACAATGATCACAGCTACTGTATGTAATATTCAGAGCTGATCAAATGGTTTGCTTTAAATAGCTGTCGGAGACGTTTCGACCCTTCATGCATTATAGGGTCACTTCAGGCCCTGTGGGTGTAGAGACATCTATGATTCAAAGAAAGAAAATGTTATCACGAAGGGTACTGACTAGTGACTGCAGTCCTTGAAAGGAATGTAATGGATCATGTGGTACCTGAAATTTACATTTTCAGGCAGCCATCTTCTAAAGGTGTTTTTTCCCGTTGTAAATAAATGGTTTGGTAAACCTTGTTATTCTGCTCAGGTAAATAAGCCAAACCCAATCTACTAATAATGAAGTATGATTTATGAGTATTTCATATATGGCTGGTTTCTTAAAAGACAGCAGTGATAAAAAAGGTTTTGCTTTTCATATTTTTCAAATCATTTCACTTACAAACACAATCTGCTTGTTTATAGACCTTTTTGTACAAAGGTTGTTTGGATACTGAATTTAGTTCATAGGAAAATAGGACTCGAGAAGGTTGGGTCCCAATACATGTCTTTTATGTCTTTTCTAGGGTGTTTATCTGATTTTACATCATTGTTAAGGCCAATCCTTGAACTTCCCTTTTCTATAAATCTATGATTATTTATGATTTAGTAGGATGTTTTTAATTTTTTTTGTCTATGAATATTCAGGGTTTATTGATAACAACCCACATTATGTCGTTTTCTGTACAATAAGCTCCTTGAAAGTGATAAGTCACTTTTATGGCTGATCTTGCACATCTAATGTTGCTCCTATGTTCCTTAATGTGGATCCTGATCTTTCCATTGGTCATTTCTACTTACTTCAACCCATATGGCCATGTTATGACAGGCCCTTAAGGTTTGCAGTTAGTATGTTGATTGAATATTCATAGAGTTTGTAGACCCAGGTCTATCTGTTTTGTAGCAATTGTGAACTTATACACACTACAGTCCCCACAAGGGAAGTCTGCTTTAATTCGAGCCGTGCCCCATAAGGTCTGATTATCCTGGAATCTTATCACCTTAGGTTTACTGTGTACTAGACAATTCCTCAAATGTATAATTTTTTTAAGGAGAGCTTTAGTTTTGGTATGCTGATTTTGTTGAAGCAGACTATTCTCCAATGCTTATTTATTACCTTCTTTAATAGATTGGACACTGTGCTGTAGGTGTTAAGACAAATGAGTTTGCCTTCTTCAGTTTTTTGTTTCTTTTAGCAGGGCCTGCCTTTGATTGTTGCTTGCTCTGGATGCCGAGGTGATTTCCCCTCTCGTAATTATTTTGTCTGTTAGTAATTTTGCTTCAGCATCATAATTGCTGATAAAAGAGCAGTTGTTAAAAAGTCGCAAGACCTGCCCTACTGGTAAGTTGTCTTTGAGTGATCATGGATGTAAGCTCTCAAGCATGGAGAAGGCTTTTTTTGTCTGTTGGTTTATGATATGCTCTTTTGGTTAAAACATGATTCAGTGATATGATATTTGGTTCTAAGAATTCTAAAAATGTTTTTGACATGGTAAGTGAAGCATAAGAAGTTATTACAGGTGGTGATCCAGTTTGTGAATTGTCTTGCTGCAGACTCATCCACTTCCATATGACCAGCACATTGTCAATGTACCTTCGTCGAATTGTAATATTTCTCTTGAAAGGGTCGTTGTTGAAATAAATGAATTTTGTGAGAAAGTCAAGAGCATATAAACATGTTAATCTCAGAGCAAATGTGTTTCCCAAGGAAGAGCTATGGGTCTGTATATAAAGTTTTTTATTGAATTTAAAGTAGTTTTCTGTCAAATGTGTACTTGTCAGATTCATGCTGAATTCACTTGAGTGCATATAATCCTGATCCTGGTTATATAAAGTTCCTTGTATGACCCGAATGGTTACCTCTTGAGGTATTGAAATTGTGATTGTATTTATATAGCACTCACTACCCCTGATGAGGTGTCAAAGTGCTCTTCGTTGAGTAGCACGCTACTCCAGAACCCAAAAAACGATTAGTAGTGAATGAATATAGGGAAATATGAGGTAATTTTGCGGAGTGGACATGTGAGTCTGTTAGTTGGATTGAAATGGATAATGGAGGTAGAGAAGAGGGGACCTAGAGAAGAATCTAGTAAGTGATTATTGGGAAATCAAAGTAGTATGGAGAGATTTGGGATGAGTAAAGGAGAGATGGAGGAGAGAAGAGACTCTATAAGTGGATTAGGGAGATCATAGTAGTAAAATTAGCTTTTGGATGAGTGTAAGGAGGGATATATGAGGGAAGAATTTAGAAAGGGTCATGAAACAGAGTGTAGTGCATTAGAGAGACACAATTTTTTATTTGTTTATTTTTCAGCAGGAGTAAAATAATAAATATATAGATGCATAGGTACAAAGAGGTTATACATGTATTAGAAAATTATTTTACAGTAAGAGTTAAGCAATAAATATATAGATCCATAAGCACATAGAGGTTATACATGCATAAGGAAGGCAATCATACCATACAATAAGACAGGCCAAACCATACCATATCATACCATGCTATGTGACAAGCCATATCATGCCAAACCACAACATACAATGACAGACCATACCATGCCATACGATGCCATGACATGATGGCCTGTACCATATCATACCATACAATGACATACCATACCATACCATACCACACCATACTGAAACCTTTTGGCATTTCCAACGTTTTATTTTTTTCTATAGAGGCTCTTGTACTTTGTTGGTGTACCAGGAACCAGTCGACCTGGTTAAACTAAAGCCTTTTCCTATGCAGCATTTTTTAACTAAAGATATCTAGTAAAAGCATTTTACCCCCTTCCACAATATAACTACTTGCACCTTCCACATTGTAAATGCTCTGAACAGTACCTCAGGCCATTACCCACTATTCATTGATGTACTTATTTATTTAGTTTTATATAGCATGAACATGACCCAGGAGTTAAACCACTTTACAAGACAAAGAGTAAAAAGCAGTTACAGTAAAGCAGGCAAAACAAAACCAGTGAAAGAGCACAGTGACTTCAGAGCTGTGTGCATTATGCAAGTATTAGTCTAAACTGTATGTACACGCACCAGCCTTTGCATATGCCATGGGATGAAGAGTGGACTCCAGTGCCACTCTTACTACTCTAGTGAGTCTGAAATAGTCAGGTAACACTGGAGACTTAAGCAAGTTTAGGTTATTTCCTTAGCAGTCAACTGAGCAGACCTTATGGGCTGTCTAGGCTTTTACTTTTGCCACATTTGACCATTTAAAGACATACTTTATTTCAACACAAGGAATGTACTTTCAGTACTACAATCTACCACGTTTTCTTCCTGTACCACACCAGCCATGCAATACTTGCCCTAGGTACCTGGGGTACCATTTTCTAGGGTCTTACAGGGATGCCAAAGATGTTGCCAATTGGAGGATCAATGTACAATTATAGGGAAAGAGATCTGCCACTGTGGACCTGGTTATGAGGAAGTCAGTGCACATTCTGTCAAAATTGCATTGAACACCAGGCAAAAAGTGGGGGTGACCATGGCATAAAGGGTCACTTTCCTACAGGTGATAGTCACAAGATTGTAATATGGGCTTTAATAAAGATTCTATCTGTGGGGCCTGCCACTGTCTGCAGGTTCACCCTCAAACCTTTTGCCTTTTTCCCTCCACCTTATGCTGAACTTGTTTTTGTTGGCCTTGGGACTCTGTGCACCTTATCACTGCTAACCATTGCGAAAGGGCTTGTGCTCTCTCCCCAAAAGATTGTTCATTTGGCTTATACCCAGATGGCATATTCAATTTACATATAAGCCCCTTATAAAGTGGCATACCATATACCCAGGGTCTGTATATTAAATGTTACTAGTGGGTGCCACCCACTTCAGAAGCCCTTCAAAACATGCCCCAGGCCTGCCATTGCAGCCTGAATGCAGTTTTAAACTGCCATGTCGACTGGCTTTCACATCCCCTTGCCCAGCATTAAACTCCACTTTTATTACATATAAGGCACCCCTAAGGTAGGCCCTAGGCAGCCCTTAGGGCAGAATGCTGTGTAATTAAAAAGGCTGAACATGAACTTTAAGTTTTACATGTCCTGGTAGTGAAAAACTCCTAAATGTGTTTGTCATTATTGTGAGGCCTACCCTGCCCAAAGGATAACTTCGGAGATTCCATATTACATTTATGAAGCTGTCATTTCTAATAGGGAGCTGGTAGCTATGTCATGTGTCGTGTCTTTGGAATTGTGGGGAAGAACCCTATTCAATGGTAAAATCTGGTTTTTGATCACAAACATAAAAATTCCACTTTTAGAAAGTTGGCATTTTTCTGTCCTTAGCCCTTTTGTGACTATAGCCTGGCCTAGGGCAAATGACTGGGTGTAACTGACTGACTTTGTGATTTCCTCCCAGACAGTCCTGCAATGGAGGGGATTAGTTTTGCCTGAATAGGCCATTTGCTGGCAGAATGGGGTTGGGGGGGTTTGGAGCTGAGCACTGCCAGATTTTCAACTGAATCGATGAAGCAAAATTATATCGGTGCCAGAGTACGAGTTCCTTCTAGGTCATCTTTCCTGTGGCCTATTGGACTGTTCTATTCTTCCTAATAACAAATGTTGTTGTCCTCATCTGTTTAACATTTTCAAGCTCACAATCAAGTGGCCCACATTTCATTTTGCAAAGGACAAGTCAGAGCTTATCAGGGTCCTTTACGCCAGTGTTGGCCCAGGACTGAGTAGCATCACCACTTCAAGAACTTCCTATTCTGGCACCTATATTGTCTTACTTCATCCACTATTGTTTGAGGAAAGAGAAATACAGTTTCTAGTCACACGCCTTTAAAAAGTCCCATTGAGGACGAAACATGTGTCGGCTGATGATAATGTATTAGGTTGAAAGTGCTATTTAAACACATTTTTGGAGTGTTCCAGTATATTGTTTTTTGGTTTAGTGGTATATTATGCTTTGGACTAACACCATCACTGCCTTACAGATAGTAGGGGCATATACTTTGGTAACACCAGTCTTTGAACAAGCATCTTTTCTATAGAATTTCTACCCTTACTAGGTGAGCACTGTGCAACATATTTTAACTACTGTCACAACTATCGATCTGTATTTAACAATATGTAATCCTGCACCAGGTGGTGGTGTGCATCATTCTATACAGCCATAAAATTTTGAGCCATTCTATTCTGAGTGAGACTGGTTTGACTACAAAATCTCTTGCGAGAGAAGTTTTATTCTTAGCCAGTGCTTTTGCCAGTATCTACTTTCGGAGGTGAGGTTTACCATTGTCTTCAATTTTCACACGCAGTAAGGCAAAGTGAATCTCATGGAACAAATTCTGCAATTTTGCACACAGTTAGTTTTAGCATTTACAGATAGAAATTGGGAATCATAGAGAAAAGAATTGACATGCAGAAGAAAAATGGCAGTAGGGCTCATGTGAAATATATCCGTGGATTCACTTTCAGTAATGTAATTGTTTTCAAGTGAGTTATGCCGTGGCATATAATTACAATCCTACATCTGTTAACGTTGCAATACAAAGATGCCAGCACCGATTGCTCATGTGAACTAATGTAACATTTATGCGAATTAGCAACTTTTGATCTGTGCACTTTTAGTGGAAACAAGAGTCTGATTCATAAAGCTAAACTTACACATTTGCAAATATTCCCTAAACTGCAATTTATTAATAAGCTTCCGAATGTAATAACTCCAGAGTGAGGCAGAGAACGGCCCACATAAAAAGGTAGGCCTGTCCTATCTACACACTAATAAACTTACTAATAAATTGCAGTTTTGTGAATACTGAAAAAGAGCAAACTTGCACAAACGTGTAAGTCTACCTTTGTGAATAAGGCCCAGAGTGTGCGGTAATAATGAGGTTTTTTATTACAATCTCGGAGCAATCAAAGAGAAGGGAAGGAATTCAGCTGCTAAAATTTCCATTTGATTATATACATACATTTTTGATCAACCATTTAGATGCATGGATTAATAAAGAATAATATTTGACACTGATCACAATCTGGCAGTGCAGTGAAAGAAAGTGATCTAACAACAAGGTACAATCTATCAGTGGCAGCCGCCACAAACGTTAAGTGGGGGGGGGGGGGGGTGAGGGGAGAAGTGGGTACAGGAAATAATCAATAATTTTTTTAATCATACCTGTCACCGACCGATGCCTCTGAAGGTTCTCTGCTCCTGGCGGTCAGTGTGAAAGCACGACCTCCCTTCCCAAGTGAGCATGAGAGCAGCTACAGGATTGGCCTGGGGGCCTGGTCTGCCACTCAGACAGTGCATGGGAGTCTGTGCTGTTTCTCCATCCTTGCTGTGCAACACAGCTGGCTTGGAGGAATAGAAGTGGTCATGTCGTTTTGGGTGGCCGGCCAAACTGATATGTGCACTTTACTGTGTCCATCACTCCTACCCCGGCCATGGCCCGGACCCGCCCCACCCTACACTGGCATCTGCTCAGTCAGTGACAGAAAAATAAAATGATATTACTGTTTTATTATCATTTTATTTTTTTGTTACTGACTTTGACCAGTGGGCTCTCCCTGTCATTACGGATGAGCCGCCCCTGCTTCCATTGCAATTGTTATCCTACGGCCCTTGTCTTTGGACAGCAACAGCCCTGTCTGCCCAGGTGTAAGGCCGGCAGTTGTCTTTCCCAGACTACTGGAAAATAAATGATCTCCATGCGACCTTCATTCTAGAAGCAGAATAGAAGTAGCAAGGGCAAGCAGAATACAGTCACTTCCCCCACAAAGGTGAAGAGAAAAATTGAGTAATTTTGTAGCTTTCAAACCGTAGCCCGTCGTTGAACAAAGAAGAGCCGCTGTAAAGCAGGTATACAGGCAGAGATCATGTTTATTTCAATAAGTAGGAAAGACCCAGTAAACGAAAGGAAACCCATGTAAGCAATATATAAGCACAGTATTAATGGTCTTTAGAATTCAGTGTTATATTTTGGGCCTCTTTGCTCGTATTATCTATAGGGCATTGATTCTCTTGCTGTCTTCCTGCGTTCTCTCGCGTGGGTGTGCGATCACATGACAGACACAGTCATGAGACTGACAGAAGTGCGGCGTCTGCAGAAATCAGCCAGCTAATAAGTCATCTTCCAAGACAAAACTCGTTCATTTTTCCGAAACAGTATAAGATATAGTTGGCTCACAAGACAACCTTGCCCTCTCATTCTCTGGGAAAATATTCTTATCTCCTTTTTAGGTCTCGCCTGACCCAGCGCATGCGCTGGTCTGGCGAGACTTATTGGGAGGGCTCCAACAAGCATTGGCATAGCCAATAGGTCTCGCCTTTGGGACCTTATAAGTATTTAAATATGCAGCACAATATCCTTCGTGCAACATCAACTGTTGAAAGCTAAACACTTATAAGGTCCCAAAGGCCAGACCTTTTGGCTATGCCAATGCTTGTTCTGATGTTGGATGCACTGGGCATAAAGCCTGTCATCCGCACATGCCTTTGCGGCATAAAGAAGGTAAATAAAGCAATGTGACTGACGCTCTTTATTTCTGTCAGCCTACTTTGTTGTGCCACTGTGCATATTTCGTGATCACAAATCCTGCCCGTGCCTGTCAGCGGGTGGCTGGGACATATGGAGTGCACGTAATGCCTTAATTAAATATTTCCCAAACCTACCTTCAGGTCGTGTTTGCGCTATATAAAATTAGTAAGAGCAATTTCCATGTGCATTAAGTTGGTGTAACAGGTAATTTCCTGCCAAAACATTTATTTGTGGTATTCATTCAAAAAATGTAGTCTGCATTTGTTGGGAACGTTATGACACCGGTACAAACAAAGCCCCGGAATATCTGTGTGATCGCTGGCAGTTGCCCTAAGTTAGGCCACACACATAGGGAAGGAAAACAAATGATCACAAATCATGCCCATGCCAGTCAGCGGGAGGCTGGGACACGTGGCTGCAGGCGAGGGAAAGCCACCGACAGTTGATCCTGTGAATTGTTTCGGTCTTTCATCCACTTAAATATGTAAATGTAGGTGGCGCCAGTTGTATTAAAGGAATGGCTCTGCAGAATATCGCGACCTGTGTTTAAGATAAGGTGTGCAGTTTGAGGGATAGGAGGGGGGTGTTAGCAGTAAGAGTAATGCAAAATCGCTAAAGGAAGAGGCAGCTGAACATTTTCGTTTTATTTCACCGCCATGAGGAAATATGAATTTTGTGATCAGTTATGTCCCCTATCGTAGACCCCAACGGCTCCATGTGCATGCTATAAGTACATGTATGTTCCCTCCTGCTCCAGTTTTGAAGACGCAAATATATGTGCGTCCACCGTCAACATGTCCTCTTTCAGATCCGCCATGAATGGGTCAGATATTCCATTCCTAAGTATGAAAGGCCACCGACTTTATGTGGTTCACTTTCCACATTTTACAGATTCAGGTGAGTAGGCCCAGAATTCTGTCATCAAGCCTTTTCCTGCCTTCTGCCTCTGAAAGCTCCAGTCTGAGCCTGCATCTGTATCCATGAACTTTGTCCTACTCCCTGCGCGGCTAACGGTGCCTGATCCAGCCTGTCGCCTGCCAAAAACTGTATTTCACCTTCAAGATTATCTACTCCGCTCCTCATCCGATGCATTCCTGTCTAGTAGTTTAGGTAAACATTCCTCCAGCTACCGTGCAAAGGGCCAGGCCTCGCTGTCCTCATGCAAGTAATTCATAGCCCCGTTACCATGGAATATTCCTACCCCCTCGCATCTAGTGTAGACACTTAGACGCTTGTACACGCACTAACAGTCAGTATAGAATAGATTCTATCCTAGAGACCTCTCCTTTTGGATAACACAGTTCTTTAAACATAGGATATTAGATATGATTTGGGATTAGGTTGACATGACCCCCAGACTTCTGTCTCCACATGTAGAGCTAAATGTCAAGTCCCCTTCACCCTCTAGTTGCACGTCAATCACACGTCATGCGGCTGCGCGCGCATCTCTGCCAAATATTTCAGCTGACATTGCAGGATTCTCTTATGGATCCACCCACTTGTGACATCATGTATGATGACATTTATTAAATTACGCCCATATATCCGCCTCTATTAGTTACGTATGCACCTTTTATCTGTACTATCAGCTGTTACGCCTCTTGCATCTGTTTCACTGTAATGCATTTCCTATAAAACCAATTATCTGTCAATAATGTATGCCCCTTCCTTCCTGAACTTTCGTGGTGATGGAATAGAAGGCCTGCAATTCGAATTGTATTCCTTTGTATAGGAATAAAGCCTTTTAAAACCTCTAATACCACGGATTCTGCCTCTTATATTTACTGAGTTATTCTTAATAGACTTTACCGCATAAAAAATAGTACCGGTAATGAAATATTTACCACATAAATTGGCGCCCGAATAGGGACACTTTCTCATCTCACGCGCCGGCGGTGCGTTGCAGGCCCGGTCTCCTGCCACAGCTGAACGGACAAAAACGCGTACCTGCAGGATTTCCTGTATCTCCCTCCGGCCAAGCGGGGACGACTGAGGCTGCGATCAACACCCAGACGAGGCGGTGAGAAGTGCGAAGTATCCCGACCAGAGCCTAGCTGAGAGAGCAAGATCCGAGGTATACCGAGGCCCACCAGGTTCCGAAGTTCCGAGTCCAGTCGAGTCCAGTCCAGTCCGGTCCAGTTTCAGTTCCGTTCCGAGGCCTTCCGTTCCGAGCTACCCGGTGAGTACCATTACCGGGGAGGCATTTAACGTGCACATAGTCTGTGCCGGTCAAGACGGGTTTGGGTACACAAATCCGGTCTGCACTGTTTTAGCAGTGTATCTGTACTGTTTAGCAGTATATATAGTATGTCTTGCATATAAATAAGTATTATCTAATGTCAGTATTATGTCAGTAACTAGTTTTCTATTAGTTATCATCGTTCGTAAAACTGTTAAGTGTTAAATGCTTTAATACGTTCTATATATTGTGGTGTGAATGACTGTTCATTATTGTGTTTCTTGTATAAAGTGTGTTCTAATAATAAGGTCTAAAAATGCCGCTCTTTTCGAAACTAAGACAGATCAAAACTAGAAAAGGCGTACTCGAAGAAGCTGTTCCCATCCCACCTAGGGACACTCCAGGGTACTTTATGTATCATAAGCATGGCCTAGATGCCGTATTATTTCTTGATTTATGGGTGGACTACACCAAAGAATTACCAGAGAGTCAGAGATGGCCCGCAGCGGGGACCTGGGATGCAGATTGCATCATGAGAGTAGAAGAAGAATTACTCCTATTTAGATGACGTAGCTCCCGAGTATGCTAATGCCATACCACACACACCGCTTGCCGATGGTGTTCAACACCAAGAGCATTCGTCTGTATCCCCGCAACTACAAACTCCTACGCAAGTCCCAACAGGTCCGTCCGTTTCTACAGTTTTTCCCGCATCTACAATCTCTATCCTACGTCCAACGAATCCCTTTGTGCCTAGCACCTCAGATGGTGCTACAGGAGGTACGACAGACATGTTTGCCACACCGCCGCGAAATAAACAGACCCTTAGAGATTTAGCACTCCAACGTACACCCCAACTAGCGACATCCGACATGTTTAAAGAACAGCTTGTGGATTGTAGATACGACCCAGTACCAGGTAGACAGGACAAATTGCTCATATTATCACTACGTATACGACGAGCTACATTATATTTAATGACGATACCAGGAAAGGGTGAACACCTAGACGAAATATATCGCTTTGTCCAAACAGGGCGAGGTCCAGAAAGTATTAACGAAGCTATGGAATACCAGAAAGTGGATGTCCAAAGACAACTACTACGTTTTTTTATAAATTGCGTAATTAGGAATCAAGACAGGCCTGGGGCAGATCACGATACCATGCAAAGACTTGCCAAATGGGGTCAGAACATATCAGAAGAGAAACATGATAGACAGACGTGTATAATCGCCATGTGTCGAAAGATCCGCAAGGAAGTAGAACGAATACATAAAGAAAGACGAGAAACAGACAGAGTAGAATAAGAAGAAGACGAGGAGCAAGAGTCAGAACAATTAGAAACGATAGCTTACGTAGGTAGAGGAAGACCCCATAATAATACTAGAGGCTTTAATGACTCGATACGTCCAATACGTCCAGAATATAATAGACATTTTCCAAACCCTATGTTAAATATAAGATCCCCTGAACACCTATTCCAAGCCGTCGATAAATTACTCCGAGATCGAAGGGGATACCACATGCTCGATTCCATGGACGAACAAGAATTAGCCAGGTCAGCAGTACAATGGGCTGACAGTCCCAGCGAATACAATGATGATGTACTTGCACACACGTTTCTGAATCTTGACCCATACGAACAGCGTTTAGCTAGTATATACATGATTCAACACCTCCTTATATTATATAAAAGCCAACACTCCGATCCAGGACCCTTACCTGACATATTGACAGAACTACTCACGAATATATGGAGAGGGTCAGGTACTGATTTGATTAAAGAAATTCTAGAATTTCGAAACCAATATTTAACTTTCGTATGCCCAGAACACGTTCCAGTTCCCATCATGGGAAGAAAAATGTATCACATAGATAGACAGAACCCGTTACGCGAAGTACACCCAATCAGAGGTGACGGTAATAACTTTACACGCGTGTTTGTATACACGCCTATAACTAAATTGGAATTATTAGAAATGAAGAAAGTAGTACCCAGCCATGACAAGGATCCAGCAGGTTTCCACCGTGAAATAAAAGACATGTTACTCATGGGAGAGTATACCTACCCCGACATTATGAAAATATTAAAAGTCCTATTACCCGCCGGTGTTTACGAGAAACTCAAAGAAAAGGAATGGGAGGTGGGAGACCAAAAGATAGATTGGATAGCATTAGAAAACGAAGAAAGGGCCCGAGCTGCAGGAGCAGGGTTTGGGGAAAAGACTACAGCATTACCAGGACTACTAGTACAGGTACTGCCACGTTTATTAATTACGAAAAAGGAAGACTGGGGTGCAATATCAGCCTGTAAACAAAAACCAGACGAAGACACTAGTGATTTCTATTCCCGATTTGAAAAATGTTTTAGTATAAATAGTGGCATAAAAGCCAGTAGTGAGTCATATCCGCATCTGTTTGTGACAAAGTTAGTTGAAAATTCTCTGCTGCAAGTCAAGAATAGAGTATTGAAATTCGAAAGCACCTGGCAAGGTAATACCCCATCACAGATGTTACAGATGTTACAATATCACCACAATAGAATTAGAGAAGAACAAGAACATGAACAAAGACGTATGAAAGATACAAAAATGAAAATGCTTGTTGCCCAGTCAGTCCCAGCCGATGGTCATCAAAAGGGTGATTTCGCAGGTCCTACGAAAGGGACATGCAACTATTGTAAACAACAAGGTCATTATATACACGATTGTCCAGTCCTGAAACATAATATTGCCACAGGCAGAACCCAGGAGAGACCACGTCCACCTAGACAGGATCAGAATCAACAACAAATCCCTCAGCATGCACAACCTAGGTTAGCTCCGCAACAACTAGCTCCGCAACAGGCGGCTCCACAACAGATGGTAGCACCACCACAAGCGCAGCCTATTGCTGCAACACAAGCAACAACACAACAGATGTATCAGTATGCACAAACAGACTATCCCGATTATCAGCGATTCACATGAAATAGCCTAGAGAGGGAAGTTGGCTTACCCCTTATTGAGGTTCCTGTAGACCAAGAGGGACCTTATGTATATAGTGAACTATTAGGGGAAGACAGAAAGTTTTTACTTGATACAGGGGCAAGCAGAACAACTATAAGACGCAGTGAAGTTCCAGGGGCACCCCTCTCAGGCTCACAAAATATTTCCCTTGGATTCTCAGGAAAACCTATAATCAATGACGTAACACAACCTCTTCCACTTACAGTCGGTCCATTGACACGTACTACAGATTTATTGCTTACCAAATCATGTCCAGAAAACTTGTTAGGTATAAAAACATTGAAAGCTCTAGGAGCAATTATATGTTGTTCTCCGGAGGGAGTACGATTATTTTTACGTGACTTTAAAGGTCACTACGTGTCCAGGGACATGGATCACCGACTGCAGAATTTACCTACACACTTATGGGCACAAGGCCCCACTGATGTTGGTTGCATGAATATTACACCATATCGTGTCACACTAAAAACAGGAGTAGTACTACCACGAATGCGACAATACAAGTTACCACCAGATGCTGTTGTGGCTTTACTGCAAATCATTGACGAGCTCATTGCACAAGGAGTGGTTGTCGAAACCGACTCCAATGTATGTAATTCCCCGATAATTCCGATTCTTAAAAGAACGGATCCAAAAGCACCACCAGTATATCGATTAGTTATTGATCTGCGCGAATTAAATAAATGTATTGTACCACAATACCCTGTGGTCCCAGATATCTCTTCATTACTCACCGCTATTGACTCAGAAGCAACGTTTTTCACTGTAATTGATCTCAAGAATGCTTTCTTTAGTGTCCCAATCGATCCAGAAAGTCAATATCTGTTCGGATTCAGTTTAAACGGACGAAGTTTTAAATTCACACGCGCACCTCAAGGATTTACAGAAAGCCCCAGCATCTATAGCCAAGCACTGAAACGAGAACTTGACAGTATCCACATGCCAGTTAACACTGCCTTGCTTCAATATGTCGATGATCTGCTGATCACCGCCCGAAGCGAACCTGAATGTGAAACAGCGTCACTGACGGTTTTGAAATTTCTGGCCGACAAGGGGCACAAGGTGTCCCCTTCTAAGCTGCAATTCTGTGTCCAGCGAGTTGTTTACCTTGGGCACTCGCTGTCCAAGGAGGGAAGGCAGCTTACACCCGACCGCATCCAGTTAATTGCTAACATGTCACCACCCAAGACACAAAAGGAGGTGCGGGCTTTTATAGGCCTCACTTCATACTGTAGGCAGTGGATCCCTCAATATGCATTTTTAGCAAAACCACTCATCCAGTTGACAACACAGGAGGCAGCCACATCGACTGTCCTCCCTTGGACTCCAGAACATACACACGCCTTTGAAAGCTTAAAGAAAGCTTTATGCCAAGCACCTGTTTTAGCAACACCAAGTTACAGTAAACAGTTTACACTCTTTGTTACAGAACGCGAAGGTACTGCCTTGTCAGTACTCACTCAGGAACAAGCAGGATCACACAAACCATGTGCTTATTTCTCTAGTACATTAGATCCAGTAGCTCAGGCTCTTCCTGCGTGCCTGAAATCGGTGGCAGCAACAGCTTTAGCAATCAGACAAAGCGATGCCATAGTGTTAGGACATCAATTGACAGTACAAGTACCACACGCAGTAGAGGTTCTTTTGAACCGCACACAAACACAACACTTGACTATAGCGAGACTCACCGGTTACGAACTGACATTGTTTCAGCCACACATAGAAATCAGACGTTGTAATACGTTAAATCCTGCCACACTGTTACCAGTAGGCGGAACAGATCCATTGGCACATGATTGTGTCGAAGTCATTACTATCACGACGAAACCTAGACAAGACTTGACAGACATCCCTTTGTCAGATCCAGACTTGACATTGTATGTAGATGGGTCATGTATGAGAACAAGTACAGGAGAGTTGGTGGCCGCTTACGCAGTCACAACAGACACTGAAGTCATTGAAACAAATTGTATTAACACTTTGTGAGCTCAAGCAGCAGAGCTCATCACTCTGACACAAGCCTGTACTCAAGCCAAAAATAAGAAAGTCAACATATACACAGATTCACGTTATGCATTCGGAGTCGTCCATGACTTCGGCGTACTGTGGCGAGAGAGAGGTTACTTAACTTCTCACGGTGCCCACATCCAACACGGATCCCTCATTCAAGCCCTATTAGACGCGATTCATCTACCTACTGCAATATCGATTATGAAATGCAAAGCCCACACAAAGGTTACCGATATCATTTCTCAGGGTAATGACCTAGCTGACAGAACAGCTAAACAGATTGCTCAGAATCAGACTCACACAACTGACATGACAAAGACAATAGTTCCGACACCAACACATTGCATGACAGTTAAGGATCCCGCCCTTGATGTAATTGACATACAGACACATGCTACACCAGAAGAAATAAAGAAATGGACTGAATTAGGAGGGATCCAAACAGATCAAGGATGGATGACGAAGGAAAAATCTATATGGTTTCTTCCCGACTCCATGGTTCAAGTCATCATTAACACAATACATAGTCCAGCGCATCTAGGAGAAAAAGCTATGCTAGACAGCATTCAACACATTTGGTTCAACAAACACTTGCGAGCAGCAGCTAAACAAAAAGTTCGTACCTGTATGATATGTTGTCAGTTTAATCCAGGTAAAAGCATCCCCGTAGAGCAGGGTGGATTTCAAACTCCCGATCATGCTTTTGAAGTCCTCCAGATGGATTATATCCAGATGGAACGATGTCGAGGATTCAAATATGTTCTCGTAGTTGTCTGTGCTCTTTCCCGTTGGACAGAAGCCTACCCGGTTTCAGATTACACTGCCCCGACTACTGCCAAACAGTTAGTTCGAGAATTCTTCCCACGGTACGGTTTACCACGTGTTGTCTACTCAGATAACGGCCAGCCGTTCTCATCCGAACTAATGAAACACGTTTCCCCTTTGTTAGGCTACCAATGGAAATTCCACTGTGTCCGACATCCCGAAGCAGCAGGTCTCGTGGAACGCCATAATCAAACTCTGAAAATTAGATTGTCCAAAATATGTAGGGAAAAAGGTGTCGATTGGATAGTAGCCTTACCAGTTGCGCTCTTTTACATGAGAATGGTAGCACATTCTCGAACAGGGCTATCCCCGTACGAGGTGATCTTCGGTAGACCACCAAATATGTGGGGGACGCCTATACCTCGCAAAATCACTGATGTTGACTGTAATATGCTGACAGATTACCTGGCTTCCTTGATGTCTGCACTACAATCTTGTCGTTCACAGGTAGCCGCAGCTTTTCCTGATAATACTGAGGTGAAGCCCCATGACGTGGTTCCTGGTGACCTGGTTTTGGTCAGGAATTTTGACCGAAAGACCCAACTGGAGCCTAGATGGACATTGCCAAAATTGGTTCTACTAACTACGAGGACAGCCGTGAAGATTGAGGGACGCAAAGGGTGGTTGCACTCGAGTCATATCAAGAAATTTTATGGACTACCATCTAGTGTGAACGCTCAGCCCTGCGTTCCCTCACAGACAGACTCAAAGCTCCCCTTGGCTGAATTAACAAACTCTGAACTTTACAAACTAAAATTAAGGTCTAGTAAGTCAGACAATTTGATTGTTTAAGTCCTCTCCAAGGTGAATCGGTTGAATTTGTCTCTGACATGTATCCTCTAGACCGGAATAGAGAAAGAAATCAACAGATGCAGCTTAAGAAGCATGCGTACTGTAAATCACTTCGTAGTCACTGCACAGTAACATTATTAATTTTGTTTTTTCTAAGTCTTCTGATCATCATTGTCAGCATACTATTGCACATGTATTACCCTATTCTTAAGAGTGTTTACAATGTAACTGCAGAACATTCTTTTAGCGAATTACCTCCGCATGAGTTGTCCTATAGATTTGCGCTGCGCAACAACACATTCATTAGCATGTTACATCATTCCCATCAGACCAGCAATGCCACAAATTGTTGGATATGTGGCCGACTCCCTCCCTATCAGAACTATAAGGGAGTTTTGCCCCTCTTTCCCTATCCATTCACACACAATGGCTCCTGTGGAGCATGGTTTAGTTTGATTAATTCCCTAGATTCAAATTCCGCAGTTTATCAAGACAACTGGGTATGGGGAAACCTGAACCTAGTTTTGCTTAAAGTCTGCTACCCTAACAAGGAGGGACTTCCCAAAAGAACAGGAACTGATCTAGAAAATGAAGTATATGGATTAGGTAATTTTACACTTAACCTCATGATCCTGAACGTTGAATCTGAAGCTACACCAATCTTGCCCGCCATGTCAGTATTCCCAGTAAAAGGGGAATTATGTGTAAGAAAGAATGGTTCCATACACATGGGCCATAGTAAATGCACCACTGTAATAAAATTCAGTGATCAAGGCAAGTCTACATTTAGAGCTTCTCGCCATTCTTACTTTATATGTGGCCAGACCGCATATATACGTCTACCTCTAGATTGGGATGGTACCTGTTACATAGCTTTCCTTCTGCCACCTGTTTTCCTAGCTCCTCCTGATTATCACAGAAATATCCATTTAGTACACAATAGACAGCAGAGAGATCTCCCAATTGTCGATTACACTGAAACAGCATGGGAAAAATACACAGATTTCAATAAAGGTTTCTTTCCCTATATAGGTACAGTCACTAATAGTAAGCTGATACGTAGATTAACCAGAACCCTTGAAGCAGTAGTGAACGAAACTATTTCCGCCTTAGGCAATTTAACAGAAGAGCAGTCTGCTATGCGGATTGTTGTGCTTCAAAATCGTCTTGTCCTTGACGTCATCCTGGCCGATAGGGGCGGAGCTTGTAGGGTCATCGGATCAAGTTGCTGCATTTTCATACCAGAAAATTCGCCGTCAGTATATAAAGCCATAACTCGCCTTCATAAGATTGTAAGCCAGATACACCAGAGTCCAGGCACCTGGACTTGGTCCGGTTGGTTCTGGGGCGTGTTGTCAGCCTGGGGATGGAGAATCCTATCCTTCCTAGGTATTGGCTTTCTCATACTATTCAGTTGCTGCTTATGTCTACAATGTGGGCCAGCGATTTGTGGTCTGTGTGCCACATCGTGTATCCCACATCCAAGTTTTCGTTCAAAATCTCGGAAGAAGAAAGAAGAACAAATGATGCTATATGAACAGATCGATGGATTGATGAAGATCGATATCTCCTGAGGGTCCGTAGGGGACAAGGAGGGAATGAGGAAATATGAATTTTGTGATCAGTTATGTCCCCTATCGTAGACCCCAACGGCTCCATGTGCATGCTATAAGTACATGTATGTTCCCTCCTGCTCCAGTTTTGAAGACGCAAATATATGTGCGTCCACCGTCAACATGTCCTCTTTCAGATCCGCCATGAATGGGTCAGATATTCCATTCCTAAGTATGAAAGGCCACCGACTTTATGTGGTTCACTTTCCACATTTTACAGATTCAGGCGAGTAGGCCCAGAATTCTGTCATCAAGCCTTTTCCTGCCTTCTGCCTCTGAAAGCTCCAGTCTGAGCCTGCATCTGTATCCATGAACTTTGTCCTACTCCCTGCGCGGCTAACGGTGCCTGATCCAGCCTGTCGCCTGCCAAAAACTGTATTTCACCTTCAAGATTATCTACTCCGCTCCTCATCCGATGCATTCCTGTCTAGTAGTTTAGGTAAACATTCCTCCAGCTACCGTGCAAAGGGCCAGGCCTCGCTGTCCTCATGCAAGTAATTCATAGCCCCGTTACCATGGAATATTCCTACCCCCTCGCATCTAGTGTAGACACTTAGACGCTTGTACACGCACTAACAGTCAGTATAGAATAGATTCTATCCTAGAGACCTCTCCTTTTGGATAACACAGTTCTTTAAACATAGGATATTAGATATGATTTGGGATTAGGTTGACATGACCCCCAGACTTCTGTCTCCACATGTAGAGCTAAATGTCAAGTCCCCTTCACCCTCTAGTTGCACGTCAATCACACGTCATGCGGCTGCGCGCGCATCTCTGCCAAATATTTCTGCTGACATTGCAGGATTCTCTTATGGATCCACCCACTTGTGACATCATGTATGATGACATTTATTAAATTACGCCCATATATCCGCCTCTATTAGTTACGTATGCACCTTTTATCTGTACTATCAGCTGTTACGCCTCTTGCATCTGTTTCACTGTAATGCATTTCCTATAAAACCAATTATCTGTCAATAATGTATGCCCCTTCCTTCCTGAACTTTCGTGGTGATGGAATAGAAGGCCTGCAATTCGAATTGTATTCCTTTGTATAGGAATAAAGCCTTTTAAAACCTCTAATACCACGGATTCTGCCTCTTATATTTACTGAGTTATTCTTAATAGACTGTACCGCATAAAAAATAGTACCGGTAATGAAATATTTACCACAGCCATTAAAGTTAATCAAGCGCGCACGCAAAGAACTGTGAAAGATGAAGACAATTTGGGTGTCATTAAAGAAAACAAACACGCGCGCAATTTTTTTTAAAGCAGTTCCAGCTTGTTTCACCACCATCTAAAGCGCATTGTTATCATAAAGTGCTTTGTGAACGTTGTTGTCTGCCTACAAGTAATAAGCAAAGAACTGTGAAAGCTGAACACAGTTCTGATATATTTCACCGGCATTAAATAAAACCAAGTGCGCACGCAAACAACTGTGAAAGATGGAGATAATTCGGGCGCCATTAAAGAAAACAAACATGCGCATAAAACTATGTTAAAGCAGTAAGCAGTTCGGGTTTGTTTCACCACCGCGCAAATTTTTTTTAAAGCAGTAAGCTATTCGGGTTTGTTTCACCGCCACCCAAAAAAATGTTAAAGCAGTCGGGACACAAAAAAATGTTAAAACGAAAGTAATAGCGATCGCGATCAAAGCGAAAGTGATCGCTATCGCTTGGACGGGAGCGCTGTGTGGCAAGCATGTGAGTGGTGCGCGCGCAGCAGTGATTGGTGGCTGCGCGCAAGCACGCTCACATGCACTGAAGCTTTAGGCCACAGGCAGCACTTTAAAAATCCCAACTACAAAATGTCTCTCCGAATCAGCGCATGCGCTGGCCTCAGAGAGACCTAAAAAGTGCTACCAGGCCAGCCTAGAACTACAGTGCATGTGCGCGGGCGCACGCGCCGCACTTTACTGCAATTACTTTCGCTTTCGCGGCCACAGGGCCGCTTGGCAGAGCCAATAGGTCTCGCTTTTGGGACCTTATAAGTATTTAGTTATGCAACTGTTGCGTGGCTAAACACTTTTAAGGTCCCAAAGGCACGGCCGCAGGGCCGCTTGGCATAGCCAATAGGTCTCGCTTTTGGGACCTTAGAAGTATTTAGTTATGCAACTTTTGCATGGCTAAACACTTATAAGGTCCCAAAAGCGAGACCTATTGGCTATGCCAATGTTTGTGGATTAGTTGTGGTAAGGTTCGTTGTTGGAGCTTGTGAGTACTTGTGCATTTATTTACTTTAGTGTTTTGAAAGGGATAGATTAATTTCCGTTTGCAACCCTCGACTTTTTTTCTTTCTTTTAGAAATTAGTACAGTTCTTCTCATTTTGTTTGTATTTTTACCGCTTCAGAATTCCTCGGACAGTCATTTCTCAGTTTCTGTGCCAGATGTTGTATGATCGAATGAACCACTATAGGAACCACTATAGGTGAGGCTGTCAAGGGTAAGTTCATGCGCCTTACTTTACACTTAGGGAATCCTTACCTGGAACGTTTTCAAAGCGTTCTGTATTGTATTCCCAGTTTTATAACGGATTAAACAAGACTATTACCAGTTTGCGTCATGTGACCTTGGAAATGATACACCACCCTATTTTACTACATATTATCCTGTCTATTCCAGAACTTTTTTTAATGAGGAAGTTATAGAGGGATACCCCTGAAAAGTGCATTTCTATGTATGCAGCTGTTTTTCCCAGACTGCACCAACCCCTTACAAGCTGCTTGAGAAGTTGGGCTCATTACTCAGAACTATCTTACACTGCCGCTACAACTGAAGACTCGCAGAGAGATCTCTCTGAGCCAGCAGCTCCCATCTGTCTGCTGACACCCAGCCTATTGTACTCCTGCCAGTATATATACCTTATGCCGTCGTCGCTTCTTTCTGCTACTATCTGCTTATCATAAGCACCACACGTGATATCCTTCTGCCTCGAGCTTTGAGTGAAAGAGGGGGTAGTTCCTAAAATGGGTGTGGCCTAAGCAGAATATCAATGAAATCTCTACAAGAGGTGTGGCCTGATACATGTGAAATGTAATCCTGTGGTTGACAAAATCAGCAGCAAAAAGCACCAAAGTGATAAAGGGAAAGCTTGAATTAATCTTCGTCACTGGCGGTAGCTGGCAGCAGTGTTCCAGTCCATTGTTTGAAAGAGGCCTGCCTTATGCAAATCAGTACAGATCCTGGGAATTTTGGGAACAGTCCATAGTGAACTGCCAGACGAGGCCTCACAAAAGGAAGCAGAAACAACTCCAGACTGGCTTTCGCCTCGTCAGTTGGTGCAGCTCGAGTTTTATTGCACATTGAGCATGGGAAGCACATCTGGTCATACCTGTCGCATTTAGGGACCCGTCACTCTTAGGGCATCAACAACAAATAGACATGGTGATCGATGTAATGGTTTAATTAACCTCACTCTCTGACGATCATTCGGGCCAAATGACAGTCCATCCCTTCGTGTCCACCATGCTACTCTAGACAGAGGCACACCTTATACAAATCAGGATTGACCCTGCTCCTGATGGGAATAGTCTGTCCCGAACTGCCAGGCAAGGCCCCCTCCAGAAGGGAGCACAAGCTATCCCGGACTGGGTTCACCTATTTGCGCCTCATCAGTCAGTTTGAGTCCTGTGGTACAGTGAGCACAGGACCAATGTCCGGGCATACCCATCGTACTTCGGGCATCAACTGTAACAACTGACAAGCTGATGTGTAGAATGTTTGAATGAATCTCAACCATAGGCGATATTTTGCAATCACATTCTAGGCAATCGTTTTTCTTCTACGATGCTTCTTTAGACAGAGGTGCACCTGTTCCTCATTGAATCAGTCTATCCTGAACAACCAGGGAAGGTGGTCACCTTCAGAAGAGAGCACTAACAACCCCAGGCCAGTTTTGCCAATTTGGACCTCGTTACTCAGGTGCAGCTTCAGTCCTGTGGCACAGTGAGCATGGGACCAACATACAAGCAGACTTCTCGAAATTAGGTTGTGCAACTGTAACAGAAGAAAAAAACAAGGCGACGGATGGAATGGTTCAATTAATCTCAGCCATTGGCAATTGTCAGAGCTGCATGCCCACCATGTCATTAGAGACAGAGTCCCACCTTATGCAATTCAGTACTGGCCCGTTTCTTCATGGGAACAGTCTTTCCTGAACTGCCAGGTGAGGCACTCTCCAGAACAGACTAGGGAACAAGCATTCCCAGACCAGTTTCAGCCTATTTAGGCCCCATCAGTAGAGTATTGCTTGAGTTCTACAGCACAGTGAGTACTAAGAGCCCCTCTAACTTGAACACAGTGAGTGAATAGCCCCAGAACTGTATGCCCACACGAAGCAAGAGACAGTGACAGAACTAACAGCAAGCACCCCCAGAAGAGAACAGGGTCCAGTAGCCCAGGATGACAACATTAATTACCAAGTGCACAACATTAATTGCCAAGTACAGGAAAGCAGTATGGAGTAGCGAGTGCCAAGCTTACTACCCTACAACAACATATGACTTATTTTAGGTGATGCTGGGGTTCGGGGTTAAGAAATACAATATAAACACAAATAGAATAGAGCCTGGCCTCTCTGCAGACGTGCAGAAACAGCGCGTCTCTCATTATGGAAATCAATAAGTCTTCCCTGGACGTCTATTGACAGATCTGGACTCATCTGTCAACTTCTGCAGTGAGGTAACATTTTATTTATTCGGTCTAGCTTCAAACGGTGATTCGTAAACCAATATAGTTGGATTTACTATATCTTTGTAACGGTGATTCGCACAACTGTACAGTGGGAATCACTACTCAGCATTCTCTTCACTGCTCAACAAACACTTCAGTGCAGTTAATCACTACAGCATCAACGGTGATTCGCACACCTGTGGGAATCACTGTTCAGCTCGTTATCCGCGTGGCATATAATGGTGATTCACTCACCTTTCTACATGGATCACTTTATTGTTCAGCATTACATCGGTGATACGCACACCCTAATGAACTAATATTGAGGTGCATGTATTAAGAAAGTGTTAATTATAATAAAGATGCAAGTTAGTTATGCGCCCAGTGCCATTTTTAGAATTGCTTGGCTTGCCTCTTGTGAATGGGGGAAGAAGGGAGAAAAAGCTCTGAGGCGTATATAGAAGCCATAGAACGCGAAGTATTCACTCAAAGGAAGAAGTTTGCTTTATTACGCCACTCCTTGGGTACTGAGGGTAGGGAAGTAAGTAATGAAAGCTTTGGATTTACGATTTAAGAAGAAAAGAAATGTTATTGTGGTACAACACAAATGTTATGTATGGCAGCAGTTATCCGGGGAATCTGTGGAAAATCTTGTAAGTGAACTGAGAATGTTGGGCTCTACATGTGATTTTAAAGCATTTGAAAAGGAAGTGATTCATGAACGGGTTGTAGAGAAATCCAACAGTAAGAAAGTGCAAGAAAAGTTGTTAGCTGTTGATAATCTCATTATGGACAAAGCCATGGAAATTGCGAGTGGTATTGGATCTACTGTTAAATGTATGGAACAAACAACTCCGAACTTTCAAGTACATGTGGTGCATTCTCAGAATGAGACAAAGGAAAGAGAAAAAAAGAAGGCATCCTTATTTGAAGAAAAGTGAAATCTGCTTGAATACTATCGTTGTGGGGGTAGAACCCATTTAGGGAATGCTCCTGTGGGTCCAGCCATTGATTAAGTGTGTAGCAAGTCTAAAACAAGCATTGGCATAGCCAATAGGTCTCACCTTTGGGACCTTATAAGTGTTTAGCCATGCAACAGCTGATGTTGTTGCACCAAGGATATTCTGCTGTATAACTAAACACTTATAAGGTCCCAAAGGCGAGACCTATTGGCTATGCCAATGCTTGTTTTCTTAATGCCCTCAAGCAAGAATGCCTAGATACTGTACGATTGTTACTTAAGATTTTGTGTTTCCAGTGACGGATAAGTTACCTTTCTCGTGATCAGGCGCTTGGTCACTGTGTCATGAGTCTGGTCACCCCAGTCACAAACTGTTCACATACTCAGTCCGTGAAGAAGCAAAAATTCTGACTATTGATTATGACTATTTATTATGTAAAAGTAGTCTTTTTACATGGCTGTTTCCAAAGGTCTGTGAGAGGCCTAAGATGGGGACCTTGGGCATTCACTCATTTTGTTCAAGTTCTGTTATTACCTATCCAGGTTCTTCTATATATATCTCTCACATATATACTTTCATTCTACCTATATCATTAAAGACTAACATCAACCAGTCCACTGAGACAGGATTGACGTGCTTTATAAAATCATTTCAGCTATCTTGTTGTACAGTAGAAAAATTCATAATGGGCAAGACCCAAGCTAAATGTGGGGTGGGGGACCTTTAGTTTATTTCTATTGAACATTCAGTACTCTACTTTGACTCTATTTCCTCAGTAGGATTTGGATACTCGCTGGAACAACCTCCCCCCCCCCCCACCCCCAACCCGGGTTATATCGCACGGGCGGTTTGGTCCAATTGAATAGTAAACACAGTTCTATCACTCCTTCAACATTTCCATCCCTTTTCTTTTTATTTTCTTAATGTGCACAGGTATGCATGCTTATGATCCTGCCAGGTCCCAGGAGAGCAATCCCTTGATGGTTGCCCGTTCCATCAAACTCCGTTGTCCACTACTACAAAATTGCAATAAGGGCAGTTTCGAGGAGGGGTGAGCCTAACAACGTATAAGCAGCAAGCATAGCTCGGAGGGTCTCCCTTTTCTCCTAATTGAAATTGGAAATGTTGTTATAAGGTTCTCTCTATTCTATGTCACAAAATTCCTCTCTCAAGGTCTAAGACAAATATGATGCTTTCTTTAACAATATGAAAATGGAAAGCCTGGCTATTATGTCCTTTTCACTCTATCCATTTTCTGAAATTCTTCACAATTTCCATTTTGTATTCTGAGTACTGATTTTCCTTACCACCACAAGTTGGTTGGGTAGGAGAATAGCTATCACTGGTTCGAGCTTTTATCTTTCCTCATTACTTATCAAAGAGACTCTTCCAAGATATGGGAAAGTCAGCTAATTTGCTAATTTCCTTTTATCCTGTGTCTGTGCTCCTTGGCGCCACCTTTGTCTACCATTTTTACTCTGCAAAAGCCAGCCCCATTCTAGAGAATTTAACTCAGACCTTCTCCCATAAGGCTGCTTCTACAGTTAACTCGCTGCACCAGTGAAAGAGCCTCAACAGATTCAACTCTGCAACTAATGTACCACAGCCACTTCCATCATGGCGGGTGAGTTTCACCCTACCCTTTCTATGTGCCTGTCTGACAATATGATCCTAGGTATGCCTTTCATTTGTAGCTCATGTGGAGGCTGGTGGGCTGTGTCCAACAGTGATATTTCTAATGCAGCTCCCACACAACAACTCCTCTCATGCTGTGATTTGTTAGGTGCCAATTCATATCAAATGCCAAAACCAACATTAACAGACACATATAGAGAATGTCATTTACGACCCATTCATTTGATCTGGGAAAGGCCTCTGTCTGTATGATTGATGGGAATGAGAATTTGGATTATTAGTTTTGGAAGAAGTCTACATAAACCTAATAAAACAATGTCTTGGAGGACAAAACTGTTTCAAGAGAAAACCTGGGCTGACCCCAGATAACTGTTGTCCAATGCAGTATGCTTCTCCCCAGAAATTGTATACTAAGGCCTCATTCTGATGCAGTTAGGAAGGCCTCCTGACGGCATTTGCTCTGTCTAAATTCCATTGGGAATGTGTCTTTCCAACTGACTTGGAAAGGTTTCCAACCGACCGAGTATGAAGCAAGTTAGGCGTTAGGAATATCCCAATCCAAACCCGACAGCATTTGGAATGACCAAGCCGTACGGAGCAGAATTCTATGTCTCTACGGGCCGCCTTTCCAAACGACTGAGTACGATACTGGATTTGGACAGCCTTTCCGAATTGTGCTGTCCAACTCGAATTGGCAGTCGGACTAAGACTTTGGGGTCGAGTAGTGGGTCCTCCTGCACCTGGAGCCTTCCCAATCGGGCCCTTGGGGGTACCCATGGGTCTTCCTATACCAGCCATGCACAGTGTGGCAGGCACCAGGGAGTGCGCACCACAGGGTGCCCGATTTTCCCCAGCCACCCCTTTCTTCAATGGGAGCCTATGCATTTGGTCAGAACAAAGGTTCCCATTGAAGTCAATGGGAGGCCAACCAAATTGTATCTGGAAGCATCCGGATGCATTATACTTAGTCGGTTGGACTCTCTCGATCCGATTCGATTGTAAACCATTCCCAAACCCATTCAGTTGGAAAGCTTTCCAAACCGCATCAGAATCGGGTCGTAAGTAGTAAAGCAACACCAAAACAATATTTTAGTCAGAAAAGCAAACAATAATATTCCAAAACTAATTTGCTAAAAAAGTATGTTTAACAAACAAAATTACAAAATATTTTGTCATTCTCAGATTAAAGGAAACAGAGAAACAACCTCTTGTCTCCTACAACTCCCACACTTCTTAAGGTCACTTGGGAGTGGGGACCTGATGTACATACAATCGGCACAAAGCGAGTGCAAATTGTGCAGCATCTTTTTGCCTATAATTATGCAGTATCAATTAAGTACTTATAGGTCGGATTGCTAAATTTCTTTTTCATGGGGGGGGTTGCAAAACAACTTGAGTATTAAATATTAATAAGGCACATCACAGTTTGTGATTCTCTCTGATCAGCTGCGAATTAAGGGGTGGGGGTCTGTTATGGGAAACAGACCTCCATTTTTTTAAAGGAGGTTCAATCAATCAATCAGGTGTTTGTTAAGTGCGACTACTCACCCGTAAGGGTCTCAAGGCGCTGGGGGTGTGGGGGGAGTCGCAGGTTCGTGTCCATTAAGGAGGGGGTCAATCCATTAAAGGCGCAGGTGCAGTTTAAAAAAATGTTTCCCGTTTGGGAAGTCATTGGTAGAAGCTGTAAGTGGTCCTCTGAATCACTGTTTTCTCCCCGCAAGACAATGATAGACTTCCCAAGGGGGAAGCTGCCTTACAGGATCAAATTTCCTTTTCCAACTCAGTGGAATTAATTAATTTAACAATTCCTTCCATGAGCTGGAAGAAATTAATGTAAGTATTGCTTCAATCACTCCATCTAAACGTCTGAGGGAAAAATCAGGGTAAAAATAAAATAAGATGTGGGCACTGCGGGAGAGGAAAATCAAGGAAGGCGACCCATCATCCCTCACCAAGCATTAACTTTCTTATGCTTGAAACAGGAACTGACCTCACAGGAAGGAACTCTGGCACATGCTATCATGGAATATTCCAACAACTTCCAGCAGACTGACTATCATCCTGGGAAGGACATTTTATAAGGCCAGGTTCTGCCCACGTTCATGATGTGCTCATGGCGCGCAATGCTGGAGCTGACAGTAAGGAAAACTAGTCAAACATGACGTTTAGCAACACACTGACAAGAAGCACACATCCGGCTTCTTTTCCATCTCAGTCTTCATGACCCTGGGTAAACTGTTTGTTCTGTTCTCGTCATGAACGTTACAATACCCTACTTATTTAACTGATATGTTAATCATAATTTATTTGCCAAATTTATTAAAAAATGTATTTCTCCTGGATTGGGAAATAAAATCCTGGAATATTAACTACAAATTCCTCAATATTAGGTACAAATATGCATGTTTTTCCTCAGCCGGACTCGATTACAAGGCCCAGATTCCACCCCATTTACGTACGTAGCAAGTGGTTAAAGGGTGTAGGGGCTACCGAGAGGCTCGTTGGGCATGGGAACAAGCAGCAGCAGTTTGGATTCAGGACTGGGCTCAGTGGGGTGGAGCATAGCTTGCTCCTCCTGGCCTGTCCTGTCTGAGGCCTTATGTACTGAGGTCACTGTGCATGGACTGGCGCTTTTCCTATTCACTGGGCCAGAGCTGAGAGGCCAAGGCACTAGTCAGCTGCAGGCTCTGCCCATGCCTGGTGCTGCGGCTGTCGGGAGGGGGTGGGGTTGCCTAGGAGAGAGGCTGTTTAGGGAAGTATGGTGCTGCAAGGGATGTCAGTAGGGGAGGTCCAATGCTCCTGCCTGCAACACCTGCCCTGCCATATTCTCTCTTCTGTTTTCAAAGGGTAGGGAATTGCACCTTATTAAACCGGTGTCTCTGTGCCCAGAAGTATGATTTTGGGAGTTGAGGACCTGGATTGCCCAATATTTGCTGGGTATGTGTGGGCCAGGTAGTTTCAGGCCCAGAAGCACCAGGTTACTCAGAATGGCACAAACAGTAGATCCCTCAAGGGATATAGCGCTGACCAACTAAAAATGGGGGCCGAAGCCTCTTTCTACAACAGGAAACAAATGCAATGGAATGGAATTCCATTGTAAATGTGTTCTGCTGCGCAATACTGATGTCTCAAAAATATGAACGATGCCCCCAAAGGTGTGTACAGGAAATAAACCTTTATTTGAAGCTCTTCAGTTAATTTTATTTTGCTAGACTGAAAGTACCGGCATTTTAACTCTGAACACAGTGAGACAGTCAATCAATCAACCAATCAATCAATCAATGACTCTTTATTTAGGCCAAGAACATTGACCACAAAAGCACATACAGACAATAAACAAAATATCTTAAAATGCAGAGTCAAAAACCACTTGGTTACATAAAACAGCAGCTTATATATAGCACAGGAGATGAAAAGGGGTTTAAACATCAGTTAAAACATTAAGGATTTTAGAATTGTGATTGCAGATTTTAAAAATAAACCGTTGGGCAGGGATAAGTAAACCCATTTCATTTCCTGACACCCAATCTCAAATTGCATTTTTGATTTCCTATTTGGCAGGAGACGCTGCCTTTTGGGCAATCCCATTAGTCAGGAGTAATAGCTCTCAGTTGTATGACCTGATATGGTTTGTCAAATAATTCAAAAAAGTATTTGATAGGAGAGCTGCCACTCTCTCTACAGATAGAGAGCTCTTAGAACTGGAACAAGGTAGCGGAGAACTGGTTACTTATCTCAAGGAATGTAATCGGCTAGTGGCTGAAACTGCTTGGTCAGGGGAAAAGCGCTCAGCAATTAATTACCAAGGACTCAGAGATGATCTAAAAGAAATTTTGGCACAGATAGAAACTTAGTCACAAACATGTACTGAACTTATCAAACCCACTCTTTGACTTGACCACCCATTGGCTGAACGAAAAGGGGAAAGGAGAAATGATGAATGCCCATCTAGGTTTAAACGTCCATGGCCTTAAGATCTAGCTACTCATAGTGACAACACAAGCAAACCATTGTAGATCAGATCCGTTCGGCCAGCTATTACTAAGAAGAGAAGGAGATGAGACGAAAAGAGGCAAATGCTTGAACTGCGGCAAGAAGGGACATTTTGTGAAAGAATGCTCCTCTAAACAAAAACCGAAATTCATAGGACCAACACCAGCAAAAATGACAATCGTCCTCATAGAGTCATTAAAGGAAAACTAAATAGCTCAAGAAATAACGAAGGGGGTCTTTTGAGTCAATTGAGAATCCCTTCACTGAATATTCACATTGGTGATCACATAGAACATTTGATGTTAGAGATGGAATTAAAGCCCATATCTGGTCCATGCCACAAGATTGTAGTTCTAATAGCCTCTGGAGCGACAGGCAATTTTGTTGATTTAACTCTAGTACAACAATTATCCTTACCTTGTGGGCCAAAAGAAAAGCCAGAGGTGGTACAAACTGTAGATGGTCAAATATTGACATCAGGGCCTATTAACAAGCAGACTACAAAAATGCTCTTGCTTTTTCCTTTCAGAAAACATAACCATTCCAAAACAACTCATTTTAATACCATCAACACAGCTTTATTTCAGGATTACCATGGTTGATACTACACAACCCCAGCATCAACTGGGTTACATGTTTTATTAAAATTTGTCCACGTATTGCACAGAACATTGTCTACAACCCAGACAAAAGGTGCATAACCTTTCTGTGCTTACCACAGCACAAAAAGACATTCTCCTAACACCAGCTATATGCTCAGTTCTACCAAGTATTCAATGAACAACAATAAGGAGCAGTTACCACCTCACTGTACATATGACTGCCAGATTGATCTACTACCAGGAGCAGTTATACCTAACTGTCGAATGTATTCACTTTCAGAGACTGAGAACACCCATTTGCGTGAATACTTGCATAAGAATCTCGCAAATGGTTTTATCAGGCCATCCAAATCCCAGGCAGCTTCCCCTTTGTTTTTTGTCACAAAGGCTAATGGTGAGCTCAGCGCTTGCATTGACTACCATGCACTGAATAAGGCCACGGTTAAGAATAAATATCCACTCCCACTTATTCCAGTGCTTCTTGAGCAGGTTAAGTCAGCAGTCATTTTTACCAAGTTAGTCCTGAAAGGAGCTTATCATTTAGTCTGCATGGAGGCAAATGGAGACCGCCTTTAAAACACACTATGGTGTCTTTGAATATACTGTAATGCCATTTGACTTTTCAATGTGCCTGTGGCCTTTCAGTTCTTCTTAAATGACGAGTTGAGAGAGTATCTGGATCATTTTATCATAGTTTATATTGACGATATACTCATTTATTCAAATTCCAAACAAGAACACACTAGGCATGTCACCATAATTCTAGGGATATACAAAAGCATCACCTATATTGTAAATCACGCAAATGTGATTTTCATGTCAGCCAGGTTGAGTTCTTATGGGTCATTCTCTCCCAGGGAGACTTGCAAATGGCTAAAAGAAAGATTCAACTTGTCCAGCAATGGCCTGCTCCAAAAAGCATCCAAGACGTACACTGCTTCCTTGGCTTCACCAATTTTTACAGATGCTTCATCGATCACTTCTCTCATGTAGTAGCCACAATCACTTGACCATTAAGGAAGAACATCATTTTCAAATGGACTCCAGATGCTCAAAATCCCTTCTTAATGTTAAACAAAGCCTTTATCTCTGCACCAATCCTAATGCATCCAGATCCAAGCTTGCCTTAAATCATGGAAGCAGATGCATCAGAAGTAGCAGTTGGAGCAATACTCTAAGAGACATACCAGCACGGGTCAGTTGTACCCAGTAGCATACATGTCCACAAAATGAAGCAGAGAAAAATTACACTATAGCTGAAAAGGAACTTTTAGCCATCCGTGAGGCTTTCAAACAGTGGAGACACTATTGTTTGGGTGCTCAGCATACAGTAACTGTTTTCACAGATTATCAAAACTTACAATTTATGAAATCAACAAGGGTGTTAACTTCATGTCAACTCAGGTGGATATTTTTCTTTGCAGAATTTCATTGTCACCTTTTGACCTGGTACACAGAACTACAAAGCTGACGCTCTAACGAGACAGGAGACCACTCAGTAACCCAGACCTTTCCTGAACCCAGCAACTGTCTTGAATGTGCTTTCCGCAGAACAATTTTTTGATCGAATAAAGGACCAGTTCAAAGTTCTAGATTGGCCATCCTGGACACGCCAAGCCCCAAAAAGATGTATCATGCAGGGATTACCATTTCATGACTCAAACCTCTAAGTGCCTATGGCAGAGTTAGAAAAAATAGTGTTCCAATGGTACCATGAGCATTCTTGTGCTGTCTACCCTGGTGAACAATGACCTAAGAAAGCCCTCAAGAGATTTTATTTGGTGGCCTACATTAAATCACAATATTGTCACCTGGATCAATGTCTGTGACATCTGTGCATGAGCTAACCATGACTATGGGAGGCCAAAAGGCCTCTTGCTTCCCTTAGCAACACCCTCAGCTCCTTGGGAACATGTATTCTTGGACTTCATCACAGACTTACATATCATCCAATGTTATACCACAATCCTTGCTGTAATAGATTGTTTAACAAAACTGGGACATTTTATAGCTTGTAAACAACTCCTGACAACAACACAGTTAGCCCAGCTACTTCTACACAATGTGGTACACTTACATGGAATTACCCAAAAACAAATTTCTGATAGGGGAACCTAGTTTACTTGCAAGTTTTGGAAAAACTGGTGCGCAGCATTGTCGATTGCACCAGCCTTATCTATTAGTTATCATCCCCATTCGGATGGTCAAACTGAGGGCCTGAATCAGACACTGAAAAGGTATTTAAGATGTTATATAACATCAGCCAAAGACCCCTGGGGTGATCCGCTTTGGCTGGCTGAAATAGCGTACAATTCTTCCATGCATGTACGGTTTTTATCCCACATTTTCTCTGATCCATGGTTACGAGAGCATGAACACAAACCCTGTAGTGACCAACAGAGTTAAACAGATTTCACAAATTCATGCTCAACTACACAAGCACTTGCAAGAATCCAAAAGACTATATAAACAAGTGGAAGATAGGAAACGCAGACCTGGTCAACTGTGTGTTATTGGTGACAAGGTGTGGTTATCAACCAAGAACATTGCATTTACACACAAAAAAATTTCCATCCCAAGTTCATTGGCTCTATCCCATAGTGTGACAAATCAATCCAGTGGTCTTTCAGTTGAATTTGCCAACACAGCTGAACATACACCCTGTGTTTGATACCTCCGTGAGGAAGCCAGCCCCTCATTCTAGTTCACCACAGCTACTCTCATTGATGGTAAATGGCCATGAGGAATATGAGGTTTGTTGCATATTAGATTCTCCGCAACGTGGTGCCAAATTGTGGGAACCAGCTGAGAATGTCCACGCTCCACGGCTGGTGCAAAAGTTTCATGCACTTTACCCCCATAAACCGGCCCCAAGAGGCCACTTGAAAGACTGGAGTACTGTCATGACCATAGCTGGTGACCCTAGGACTCTGCCCGCATCATGAGGAGTCTTGTGTTGTAGCCCGTATGGAAGGATACATGGTTTTTATGCCAGGAGTAAGCCTTGGTTCTGTTGTTATGCCATGGTCTGACATCCCTGTATCTATTGAAGCGAATCAGGACCATGGACCATAGAGGCTGTAGTAGCTGTAACCTATAGTCAATCCTGTTTGGCTTTTGGTTTTATTTGTTCTTCTTCTGTCTTGTTCCCTCACAGAGAGAAGGACCATATGCTCTGTTGTGAGCACGGAGTCTCAGGAACTCCGGTTCCCAGCAGGCACAAGCAGTGGCCATCTTGGGCATGGGCTGGTATTATAAAAAGTGTCCCAGCCCACTACCGCTTGCTCGCTATTCTCCCATCAAGAGTAGGAGAATTCCACGAAGTGGTCGCAGAGGTCTTCTCTTTATCTTCCTCTATGTCCTGGCCTCAGGGATTTCCTGTGCGACCTTGCCTAGACTTCGCTTTGATCTTGATCATGTAACACCTAGTTGGTGTTCATTTTTAGACATCAGCAATAGCTCTCTTGGTAGAGGGGCATATTATTAAGAGATATATTGCTGCACATAGCGCCGAAAAAGCGGTGATTTTTTTGATCTCAATATCATCAAGGACACGCTAACAAGCGTTAGCATGTGTTTCCTTGCGACTTTGCATGTCAGAAATCAATATCACCAATGATATGCAAAGTAGGCATTCCCGAGTACAACAACATGGGAATCCTCGCTAACACGGCTTCGCGATTTTAGAAAGCCATGCAGCAGACCCGCAGTGATCGCAGGAATGTAACGCCTGCTTTTAAAGTGACTTAGGCATACTGATAATGGGAGGTGGATTGCCAGGTTAGGTCCACACTCCCCTATCAGCAAGCCACTCCTTAGCGCTGTGAAATCATCGCTGGATTTCATGCGCTATTCCTGGGAATCGGCTTGTTAGCAAAACGTTGATAATACGTCGCTAACACGGCGATGTAATCCATCGATAGAGTAAATGCACTAAGCGAGATTTGCGATAATTATTGCATCTCCTTAATAATATGCCCTTAAGACTTGAGTTAAGTGAGGCAGGTCCCACTTAACGCTGTCATTGACATTGAAAGAATACAAAAAGAACTAATTTAAGGAACTTCTCATCTTGTATTACAGACCCCAACTACAGAGATAGAAAAAATCTGAAAAGAAATTTGTAGTGTAGGTGGGTACAGTCTGTGCTGGAAAGTTATGTGTGAATAATTATCTACCACTGATATTTCTGGAGTACATTGATGTCCTTTGTCTATGTTTTCTTTCAGTTAACCAAACAAAGCTGCAACTAGGGAAAACCATGTCTAATAACAACACAGGTAATACTCTTAGAGAGATGGTGGGATGGGGGTGTTACACAGGGTGGGGAGAGTGAGTAACAGTCACAAACTTTATTTTATCTTACAGGTCTCGTTCCCTGCAGTTCCTTCCGCCACTCCCTTTCCCTCATCTGGCCACTCCAATGATCTGCACCTTGATTGCATCATAGTTGGTGGTGTCTGGAGGTTGACCCTTAGTCCAGAGAACATAAAGGCGCCCTTGACAAGTGCATCATCGGCATCCAATAATGCCGGCACCATTCTACTCCTGATTTTAGGAACGTATGCACCTAATCCTATTACAGCTGTTTCTACTTTGATAATATATCGCAGAAAAAGGATGGGTTCCAGCACACACCCCTGCCGGACCCCTCTCTATAGGCTCCGAGGCTCAGTACATTTACCATTATTCCCATACTTCACCCTGCCCTGGAGATTCAAGTGCAGCTCCCTCAGTAACTGCACAAGTCCCTTATCCATTACAATCTGGGTCAGAATGCCCCACAGCTTGGATCAGTTAATGCTATCAAAAGCACAGGACAGGTCCATAAAAGCAAGATGGACACTGCTGCGCTATAACAGCTGATATTTACAAACTATGGGTTAGATGTGCGACCCTTCCAATTTGCGAGTTGCAAATTGTGTCGTTTTGCGACTCGCAATTTGCGACTCGCAAATTGGAATTTACAACAGTGTCTCAGACACTGTTTGCAATTCAATCATAATGGGTGCGCAAATCACCTGCCTCAATAATATTCCTAAGGCAGATGCAATTTGTGACCCCATTTAGAATGGCTAGCATTCCCAGGGATGGTGGCCTGCTGGGGACAGCAGACCACCATGTCTGTGACTGATTTTTAAATAAAACAGTCTTTTTTTGTTAAATACATGCGGTTTTTCTTAAAGGAAAACGTGATGCATTTGAAAAAGAAAAATTAAATGTTACTTTTTCATTTTTTTAAGAGTAGGCAGTGGTCCGTGGGGGACCACTGCATGCTCTTAAAATATATTTTCAATGCCAGTCACAAAGGGGAAGGGGTCCTGCAGGGACCCTTTTCCGTTTGGGATTGGCTTACCACCCATTTGAAATGGGTGGTAAACGGCAAGTGTTTTGCGGTTTAAGTTGCAGCTGCAAAACAATCTTACAATGAAGTGAGAGTCGCTATTAAAAAGGGACGCCCTTGGCATGCCCCTTCCTAATAGCAAGTTGGAAACCCTATTTTGAGAGTCAGTAATCGGTTGCCGACTCATAAAATAAGGTTTGTAAATAGGGCAGACCTATTTTGCAGTCACAAACAGGCCTATTTGCCATTCAAACTGTCATACATCTGGCTCTATGAGGAGGAGACTGACACATTGTTCAATGGCCCCAGAGCAGGGCGAAATCCAAACTGAACCTCAGATAGATCGTTGCTCTCTTCTAGTCAGAGCTCCAGCCTGTCTAATATAATGCAGCCCACAACTTTTATGGAGGATTCTAGTAGAGATATGGGCCAGTAACAGGCTGGATCTTGTTGTCTCCCTTTCTTGAAGACTGGGACTATAGTGACAGTTCCCCATGATTCGGAAAACTGACACTGGAAGGCAGCATTAAAGGGAGTGGAGCCCAAAAGTTGGAATTGGCCTTATACAGGTCCAATGAACACCATCAGGGCCGGTGGCTTCATTTGCTGGACAGTGCTGTATAGCAGCTGTAATCTCTTCCAGAGAGAAAGAGATTTTCATAGGGAAATTTGATTGAACAGATAGACCTTCAGCTTGGACCCCACCCCTCAGAGCATAAATGCACTGGAAGTGAACCACCCAGTCCTCCGGGACAATGTTGCAGTGCCGTGCTAACTTAGATGAATCAGTAGGGAATGATTATTTACCAAATTCCAGAAGGTCCTGTAATCCTTTAGGGAGCAGGTTTCCACTAATTTGTCCCAGTGTAAATTTCTTACTCCAGCTTTCCTGATCTTCAAGGCTTGTGAGTATTGTTTCCTACACTGTAATAGTTCCTCCCTGTTCTTAGGAGATTTCCCTAAGGTGGTGTTTTATTTCCTCATAATATCCTACAGGTTCTTGATCCAGATGCCAGATGGCGGTCCCTTTCCTAAATCTTCTTGAAGATAATAGCTTACCCCAGGGCCACAGAGGAAACATCAACCAGGTGACTGTCATTTCATTTCATAAGGCTTTATTCGGAGCTTAAACACAAAGTCCATAAAAGCAAAACAAATACACAGCAAATACATTAATCATAACCATAATGAAAAATTACAAAACAGATTGCATAGATAAAACATTTAAAATGGTTAAAAAAGCATACTGGGCCTTGCTTTGATAGCTTGTAGGAGGAAAGTAGCAGTAAAAAGGCAAACATCAGGGTAAGGTTTAAAAAGCAACTTCATAGCATCTTGTGCACTCCTAAATCCATATTTTAACAGGATAGGCTTAAGGTAAGCTTGGCGAAAGTTACCATATAGATTACACAGTAGTAGAAAGTGCATAGTGCTTTGAACTGATACATTATCACATGGGCATGGGCCGACCGGGTGTTTTTTAATACACGGGTATGCCATCAAATGGTGCACTATCCCGAACCTTAATCTGGTAATAACATACCGGTGAGAGGATCGGGTGATTACACTTAGATACGACTGGAATCCCTCAGTTTCGCAGAATCTGTCATAAAACATACATGTACTTAAATTACTACAAATCCTTTCCCGCCTCTCTGATTTAAAGTTCATAAAGACTGACTTCATCACTTCTTTGGGCAGACTAGAAGGGGCGTAACAATCATCTTTAAGTTTAAAACCAAAGATCTCTAGATAGCAATTTAAAACAAATTTAATCCAAGGAATTTTTAGGTGGCCATCAGTGGAGAGACAATCTCCGATAATTGCTCTGTTTAAGGAGGTCTCTTCCTTTGACCAAACGGAGCGCCACAACATTAAAGGCCTTATTGCCAATAGGTCAGAGAGTTGTGAAATACCGAGCTCTCTGTGAGCCAAATCATTAGTAGTTGATTTGGGCAAACACAGGAGCCTTTTAAGGAAGAGATTTTCCTCCACTTGCAGGTTCCCTACTTTGATATGCCCCCACACCCCAGCTCCATAAAGGGCCACCGAAAGACATCTCATTTGGAAATTTTTTAGCATATCTTTGATCCTTTTATCTCCAATTTTGGTAGCAAATTTAAACACCCCGTGAGAATTTTTCGCCATCTTGGCCCGAACACAGTTGATCTCACTGGACCAACTGCCCGATTTGGAAAAGGTGATGCCGAGGTAATTAAAAGACTCCACTGTTTGCACCTTGTGTCCATCAATAAAAAAGGCATGGGGTTTTTTACATCCCACACCACATTCCATAATAAAAGTTTTGGATTTATTAATCAACAGCTTCCTGTCCTTAATGAACAGCGAAAACCTGTCCATCAAACGCTGTAGACCGATAGGGGTCCTGGACAAGATTACGGCGGCGTCCGCATAAAGAAGTACGGCGACGTAGAAATCATTTATTTTTGGTGCATCAGCCGCAACCGTTTTTAAAGCTAAATCCACTTCATTAATAAAAAAAATAAAAAGTAAAGGGGCAAGCACACACCCTTGTCTAATACCCCGCCTGACCCTAAACTTTGCGGTGCACTCCCCTGCCTGACCATAACGGACACTGGAGTTTAATTTAACATAAAGTCTTGCTAAAAAATAAACAATAGACTCAGGTGCCCCCATTTCCAATAATTTGGGCCATAAAATATTATGGTCCACCATATCAAAGGCGCTACTCAAGTCAGCAAAGCAAAGATAGAGGGATCCTTTTTTAGCCTTTGTATACTTCCCGATTATTAAGTCGAGGTTGAGGCATTGTTCTAAGGTTCCTCTGCCCTTCCTGAAACCATATTGGGAATTAGCCAGGATATTGTTAAAATCCGCCCATTCTTCCAGCCTAACCATAAGCACCCGACTCATGATTTTCACCGAGGAGTCCAGGAGGGAAATTGGGCGGTAATTCTTCGCATCCCCCCTGTCTCCCTTCTTATAGATTGGTACGATTATGGATTCCTCCCATGTATGGGGGACCCCGTTGCATACAGCAGCATTGAATACCTTTGTAAGCAACGGACCCCAAATCTCGGGTGCTGTTTTGTATACATCAATGGGTACCCCATCAGGTCCCTGGGCCTTCCCACCCCTGCTAGATTTAATGCTGTCCCGCACTTCGGCAATAGTAATATCCAAGGGGATGACGGGCCACCTATCATCATAGATTCCCCTAGTTCTGCCTGAGTCAAAAATCAGAGAGAAGTGGGTGACCTAGCTCTCCGCACTGACGTTGGCCGATAATTCGGGCATCTTATCGTCCTTTAAAAAGGGACTATTAACTGTTGCCCAGAATAAGGAGGAATCCGCGGTAGAGGCTGCCTGGTCTAATTTGTCCCATGCCTCTTGTCTTAGCTCTGTTTTCCTGGACTTAATTGCGGTCTGATAGTTCCCTCGCAATTCCCTAATCATTCCAGTATCTCTCCTCTCTGCTGCCAATGCTGTTTTGAGCCCCTTAAGTGCAATAGAACACGCATGGTCAAACCATCCCCTTTGTTGAAATTTCCTACCCTTAGAGAGTATGGTGAAGTTGCTATCTATAATTAAGTTAATCTTGATAAAATTACGCACAGTTTCAACAGTTACTTCCTCACTTTCTAAAATTATAATAATTTCCGTAAGACATTTTGAGACAATGGTGTTAGATGTAATATCCGCATTATTACCTTTCCATCTGATACGGATACCATTAGGTCGGTGTGGCTCAATATTGGTAATAGTACATGGATTGGAGACCTGTTGGGCCTTCCATAGTGAAACCTCAACGGTAATACAGTTATGATCACTAATTGATCACAACCACAGGGACTGAACACCATGGGCTAATACCAGACGACATACAAATAAAGTTGATTACTGTATTAGCATTCCTTCCCGTGAAAGTCGGAATGATTACACCTGAGGGATTAACCTGGTTAACCAGTATTTCCATGTCATAAGTAGTTAAAATTTTATTCAAAGAATTACCATAAGAGTTATGAGGAAAGTGGGGAACACCATCCCCACAATGGTCAGTAAAGCCACACACCCTTTGAGCAGCAAAGGGGCACACCACTGTGTTAAAATCCCCTAACCAAATGATATCAAAATCAATATCAAATTTGGTTATGATGTCTTCTATGGCAGACTCCAAAGCAAGTACAACCTGGTACCTCGAACAATCAAAAATGTTATTATAAAAATTAATTAAAAGGATATTTCTACCCTGCTCCTGTTGAAGCCATAAAATCTGGGAGTGTGCACCAACCACAACATGTTTCTTAACTTTGATGGGTATTTCTACAGAAATCAGTACCAATAACCCACCCTTTGCCCTGCCAGACTGTGAGGCCACGGCAGGTAAATGAAAAGAAACAAAACCATTATAATTGATTGGGTCAACACACCAGGTTTCCTGAAAGCATACAATATTAAAAGTATTAATGAACTCTGTCCATCCCAGACAGATGTCCTTTGATGAAAGTCCCGCAATGTTCCAGCTAACAATCGAACAGGCACTCTGTCTACAAGGTTTGAATAAAGGTATGGGGCTAGTAGAAACAGGGGGGACATGATTACAGGGCTGAACCCCACTCTTACCACTCAAATGGACCCAGTTCTCACTATCACAACAACTGGACTTCCTATTGGTTTTACCCGAGGGGTTATCGTTACCACTGGTATCTACTGTATCTGACACCCTCGGAGTGACGTCCCCTCCTGTGCCTCCTACGGCATCGACAACATCCTCTGATTTAGACAGGACTGGCTCCAGTCAATCATTGCAATCCAGTCCACTCAGAGCTTCAAATCGATTTGACATAGTAATTGTAGAACCAGGGAGGACATTCTTATCTCCTTCTCTTGTCCCAGTATGTTCAACATTAGGACGATAATTAAGATGCCTATAGAAATACCCTAAGGGCCGAAGAGATATCCCTCGATCCCTTGAAGAGGTTGATTGTGCTCTTAACAAGGCAGTTGAGGCAAGATGGGGGTTTCTGAAATTAACCACAATACAATCACCCCCACAGGTCTTACGCGAGCTACCAATCAAGTTAACTCTTCTTCTGCTTAATATATCCTTTGCTAAGTCAACTGGGAAACCGCATTCCCGATGTAACCAATCCACAGTTTTGTTTTTCAGGGAAGTATGGGATTCACTATAATTACGGCCAGTCTCACTTGCTGGGGGGACATTAGTGAGAACTGCCACAAATGGAGCACAAGCTGGGGGCAAATCGGGCCTGGGGGTATCAGAGTTTTTAGCACTAGGTCCTGGCTGGTTGTCAGCAACTGGAGTACGCAATGAGCTATATTGTCCTGGAGCCCGCGAGGAGTCTGGAGCATTACTTCTCTCCTCACAATGTTCTCCAGATGGGATCTTGGGAGGGTTGGTCTTGGCCATTGGTATAACTACCTTAGAAACCCGCGGGGGAACATGACTACTTTCTGAAACCTCATCATTTGCTTTAGTACCAGTACTGGCATTAAGGTGCGATTCTAACAGGCCACCTAGTCTTACCACTTCGTTAGCTACCATGTCAAGTTTGTTCAATAATGGTTTAACTAATTGATCAAACTTAGCCTCTATCATGCTGATTAAAAAGTCCAACTGCTTACTATCTAAGGTGACCAGGTTACTATCCTGCACTACGCTGGGGTCACAAGCAGAATTGGTGGGTAAAAGATCAGCTCTCTTAAATGATCGCACCCCCCCCGTTTAGGATATACATTCTTATTGTGATTCCGGCTTGAACGTAGTACTCTCTGTGATGTTGTGGCCGTCAGGGTTGGAGTCGATGGGTCTGGAATATATGTTAAATCCCCGGGAGAGGAACCAACAGGGCTGTTTCCTTCTAAGGAGGCCACCACTATAGAACCATCCGTATGATGGTTAGGCTCATTAGGCTCATTACTTACATCCTGATTAAAAATGGGCAAGGAAATAGGGGAGTTAATATTTGAGGGGATAGGGTCAGCAGTTTCTAACCGCCCCAAGGACTTTCTCCGCTCCTGATTTATCTTGTCAACCATTTTAACAAGATAATTATCCATGGTTGTCTTCACCGGGATAGATTTTGCTTTAGACATAGCTTAAACTGGTACAGCCCTACAACACTTTTGTCAAATTTTACAGGCAATTACCAGCCCTAACGTATTACCCACTTTGGAGATATATTCTCACAACACAACACTATGTACTCTGCCCGCTAGTACCTCTCAGCAGATGAGGATGTCCACGGCCCCCACCAGCCCCCTCATGTCCCGGACTGTCACAGACTGTCCGCCCTTTGTCCGGGCTTCGTCCGGCACTCCCGCTCGCGTACCGCGTAGCGTTCGCCGGCGATACTCAAATAAGGCGAGTGGGCCGGGGAAAGCACAGGTGTTGCGCCGCACGGGCTGCTGGGGACCTGAGTCCCGTCAAGCTTCTTCTCCCCTCGATGGGACCCCTCACCCAGCAACAGGCAGCAAGTTCGGCCCCTCCTGGGGCAACTAAGCACCAGTTAACAACAGCGTCCTGGTAGGTTTTCAAAGCGATGCGGGACCCGCGCCAGCGGGTCCCGCGAGCCGTTTTATCCTTCTCAGCAGTGGGTGGGCGGGGGAAAGCACAGGTGTTGCGCCGCACGGGCTGCTGGGGACCTGAGTCCCGTCAAGCTTCTTCTCCCTTCGATGGGACCCCTCACCCAGCAACAGGCAGCAAGTTCGGCCCCTCCTGGGGCAACAAAGCACCAGTTAACAACAGCGTCCTGGTAGGTTTTCAAAGCGATGCGGGACCCGCGCCAGCGGGTTCCGCGAGCCGTTTTATCCTTCTCAGCAGTGGGTGGGCGGGGGAAAGCACAGGTGTTGCACCGCACGGGCTGCTGGGGACCTGAGTCCCGCCAAGCTTCTTCTCCCCTCGATGGGACCCCTCACCCAGCAACAGGCAGCAAGTTCGGCCCCTCCTGGGGCAACAAAGCACCAGTTAACAACAGCGTCCTGGTAGGTTTTCAAAGCGATGCGGGACCCGCGCCAGCGGGTTCCGCGAGCCGTTTTATCCTTCTCAGCAGTGGGTGGGCGGGGGAAAGCACAGGTGTTGCGCCGCACGGGCTGCTGGGGACCTGAGTCCCGTCAAGCTTCTTCTCCCCTCGATGGGACCCCTCACCCAGCAACAGGCAGCAAGTTCGGCCCCTCCTGGGGCAACAAAGCACCAGTTAACAACAGCGTCCTGGTAGGTTTTCAAAGCGATGCGGGACCCGCGCCAGCGGGTTCCACGAGCCGTTTTATCCTTCTCAGCAGTGGGTGGGCGGGGGAAAGCACAGGTGTTGCGCCGCACGGGCTGCTGGGGACCTGAGTCCCGTCAAGCTTCTTCTCCCCTCGATGGGACCCCTCACCCAGCAACAGGCAGCAAGTTCGGCCCCTCCTGGGGCAACAAAGCACCAGTTAACAACAGCGTCCTGGTAGGTTTTCAAAGCGATGCGGGGCTGTCAATCTGCAAAGAGAGTCTAGTTGCCAGCAACTAACTTAGCAAACACTAGTTCCGTATGAACATGCCTCCTACAGATGTCATCCTTCAATTTAATAGCTGAATTACCCTTTTTGGACCAACACAGGGTGATTGAAAGAAACATAAAGGGTGCTATGATCACTTAGGATATTGGGGATAATGCCGCCCTCCAAAACTCTAGTAGCCATACTTCTAGAAACAAAAACATAATCAATAATGGAGGCGTGTCCTCTCCCAGTAAATGTGAGTAATGAGATACAGCATAGTTAAGAAAGTCAAAACAATTGCACAATTTGTGACTGACTAAAATAGAATAGAGAAATTTGTCCCTGGTGTCTAGGTTCTTGCAGAAGGAATGATGGGAAAATTCAGACTGCTGGGACTCAATAATTTGTGTCTCCCAGCCTGGCATTAAAATCTCCCGCTACCAATATGCCAATGTACCCCCAAAGCAATGAGGACTAAGGGTCAGGGAATCAATACAAGCAGATTAAGCAGTGAAATTCCTATTTCCTTTGGTAGCGAATGCGTCATTATAACAATTAATCAAAAATAGCCCTCCTTTTAAAGGCCATTTTTAGTAAAAGGCCTGAATGAGTATGCTGCCAGAATCAACACAGGTTATTGTGCAGCCCAGGGAGACCTTAAACCAAGACAGTAAATTGGCATTTGCTGGCCCTAAGGAAGACTGAACAGCATGATGGTCAAAGCTAACAAAATTATCACACATAATATTTCCCATAGCCCAAGTCTCTTGCAACATACCTTCGCTCCAGCTATGGTCCAGCTAAGCAACCTGAGATAGTGCTGCCCAGTCAGCTCTTCACTAGTAAAGAGGAAGCCAAACTCACCCTCCTGCAAGGACCTGGTCAGAGGGGTAGGAGATGGTGTCTTGATCATGTGCTCTGAAAGGGGTGTTAACACACTGAGGGAGGGGGCAGGTGTGAGACAGTCATTCAGTCTCCTTGTGCCTTATCCTCAATCATAGTGTAAAATGGACTAATCCCAATTGGAATATTTGACTTTTAAATAAGGCTGCATTGACATGGCCTGACAGTTTGATAAGGACTGCTTTATCCTATTGGGGCAGGACCATGACTAATTTGCATATACCTGATCTCTGCCTAGAGTTATGTTATGCTGATTTGTTGAGCAGAGTATCACCTGGGAAGGTATCCTGGCAGTGAGCATGGGTGAGTCTAACTAAATCTAGGGCCTACCGGGACTACTCAAAAAGTCAGGTCTTCTTGTGGAATTCAAGAAGTGAGGATCAATTACCAGATAAACAGCCTCATGCATCAAGCCAAAATCCAGTCGGTAAAATACCGAATCGCTAATAGCTCCCGGTATTGAGTTAAAAAAACCCAATCCCAATGCATCAACCCAAAAGCAAAAATCGCTATTTAAGGAATCCTGAAATAGCGATTCCTTAAATAGGGATTCCTTAAATAGCGATTCCTTAAATAAGGATTCCTTAAATAGCGATTCCTTAAATAGCGATTGCATTTAAGGAATCCCAAAGTGAGATTCCTTAAATGCAATGCATCAAAGTTGAAAAATTAGCGATTTCGCTAATAGGGGGAGCAAATTACCATGAAGATGAACTGCATGGTAATTTGCTAAAACTTAGAAAAATGCACTTTTGTGCATTTTTCAAAGTTTCATGTTGCGCACACACATGCCCTTAGAGCATGTGTGTGTGCAACATATGTGCACATATCAATTTCAGGGGTTCAATAGGGTGTCATTTTGACACCCTTGCACCCTTGCCCCATGGGGCATATGCATCAACATTGGCATTTGCGATTCCTTATTAGCGAAAAATAAGGATTCGCTAATAAGGAATAGCAAAAGGCTATGCATGTAGGAATCGCTATTCAAATAGCGATTCCTTAACTTTCCTTAATTGCTACTAGCAAATTGTGAGTAGCAATTAAGGAATGCCATCCCAATCATTCCTATGGGCCTCCAGGCCCATAGGAATGAATCGGAGATTGCATGAGCAAATAGCGAGTACCAGTAGGTTCTCGCAAATTGCTCATGCAATTTCAAGGGTGCAAGGGTGTCAAAATGACACCCTATTGAACCCCTGAAATTGATATGTGCACATATGTTGCACACACACATGCTCTAAGGGCATGTGTGTGTGCCCTTAGAGCATGCAGAAGGTGTCCCTGTGCATAGCCCAGTTCAAACCAGTTGCAGGGGCACTCAGCCCCTGCTCTGGCGCGAAACTGGACAAAGGGGAAGGAGTGTAACCACCCCCATCCCAGACCCACCCATAGGTGGGGCCTTAGAGTTAGTCCATCCCCTAAACTTAGTATAAGTATAGGAATCCAGTCCCTAGGACTTTAGATTACCCTGGATGAACCTCTGAAACATATATCCTGGACCTTCGACTTTCTATCTCAACTAGAAGACGGAAGAAATCTCCCTTGGGGTCAAGGAGGGACTCCCCTGCTTGTCAGGCACCAAAGAAGCAACTGACCAGTCTGCATTGCTGAAGCTCCCGCCGGACGCCAAAGTCTCTGCATCACCAGACATGGATTTCCCAACTTCCCCGAGGCTACCCTGAGTCCACACCAAAGCTGAGGCCCGTGGCTATCGTGGGTAACGTGGAACCATGACCCCTGGACACTGTGAACTTTTGCAGCAACAACACCTTCCTGGTCATCCTCAAAGTTGTGCTTTGTCTCCTGCACCGAAGATTGTTGGCCTCCACTCCACGAGTGACCTGTGGGCCAGCTCCAAGTGCGACTGCTCAAGGCTCCTTTGCGATCACTAGCCCATTGGCTAGCAGGTCCCCACGAAGGCAACTCCACATCTGTTTGGGATTGTCTGGTTGCTCCAGTCTTGCTCTTACTTACCCTTGCTGGGTGAGTCCATCATACCTTGCTGGTCTGCACCGCAGTCCTTTCTCTGATTTCCTGAGACTTGCCATTGTCAAGGCTTGTTAGGTCCTTTCTGGGCGACGATACCGCAGCACTCGACAGACTTTGTGGGAGAGTTCGAATCCAGCTCGTGGACTTTGTCGACTCCTCCTGGACCTCGTGGCTGCAGAGTCAAGGCACGTGGCAACTCACCTGAAGCACCAAACATCTGTGGGCATTGGTCCATTCTGCCCTAGGTCACTGGCAAGTGACCCAGACTCTGTACCCTCTGCTTTCAGGTTCCTTACATCCTAGATCCAGGCTTGGATCTCTCCGGACACTTCTCCTCTTAACGGCAGCAGCAGTTCTTTGCAGGCTTCCATTGGAATCGATGACGCGACCCGACACCAAAAGACACCTATGCACCCGGCTTCCCTGGGTGAGGTAACTCAAGTACTCTGGTACTCTTGAGGGTGCTAGCCCTAGAACTGTCTAAGTCCAAAAGGGTTTGGTCCTAGTTAGATTTGAAGTGTCCCTAATCTTTAAAATTCCAACCACGACTTTCCCCATAGAAAGTAATAGGAATCCGCGGTTGTGTTTCCACACTGCATACAGTTCCCGTGGGTCCCCTGTGTCACTACCTTGGGTGGTTCCTTGGGGTCCCAGCGATTCTAGAGGCAATAGGCACACTGCCTAGTTCAATCGTGGTTCTTATACCACTTTTTTAGTATATGGTTTGGTACGCCCCTAGGGCCCAAACGTGTATTTGTGCTTTTACTGATGCTTAAACACTTGTTACTAAAGTACTTCGAACTCCAGTCTCATAAAGAGACTAGAGGTGTGTGATTTATCCTAAATACATATATTTTGAATATATACCTGGTGTGGTTGTCTTTTCATTTGATCATTCAAGAGATTATAGACTGGTAAATCAAGCTGCTTTACATTCCTTCAAGACTTAGCCTGAAGGCTGCTCTCCATAGCTATCACTAGGATAGCTTTCAATAAAGGTTGTCTTAAACCTATCACCATAAGGGGTTGTTTGGACTGATACAAGGTGCCCACTAGAACTAGTGGACAGCATATATCAGGCCACCTTCTCACATGCCCCATTTGAAGACTGTATCTTGCTGGATGAGCTGGGAAAATGTGCAATATCCTCCATATACAAAATACTCATTAATGTGCTGGACAAACTGAAAGCCCTTCACCAGCGATGTGAGAGAGACTCCAGGTACATAAAAATATTGATTTGTAGGAGAACCTGATGTACCCTAGGAGAGTGGCCATCAGAGCAAGGATTCACAAAAAACTGTTCAAGATTCTGCACAATGCATACTTTGATAAATCCAACCTGCATAAAATGCAAAGGCCCCAGACACCATCCTGCGTGAAATACAATACCTCAGGCAGAACCTTTTACCACACATTATGGGGAGGTACTTAAATTGTCAAGAATACTGGACACTGATCTTGAGAGAGTTGAGTGTCATTCTGGAAAGTGATATCTTCCTCAATCCCCAATTTGTGCTCTTGGGTACCCCCTGTGATGTTGATCTCCTGTGTAAAAAAACAGGAATTGGTTTGTGCAAGAGCACTGAAAAGGTGATAAATGTAAACAGAGACTCCCCAACAAGTTTGAACTAATCTGGGGGTGTTGGAATGAGTTTTATGAATGACTATAATACTCCCACACAATAATGAATGCCTTGGGCCATAGAATGCTTGTACCTTTGTTAATTGATACAAGCCGATACAGGTGTTGATAGCCTATGCTAACCCAAATGCCTTGTCTAATGTAAAAAGAGGGTGGGAGCACACTGCCTTATATCCCGGCAATCAGTTTGCCGCAATGCATCATTGTTAAATGTTGTGCACAAAAACACTTTCTTAAGTAACAGTTTTTCATCTTTCATCCTTGTTAGTGCAGCCAGTGATGTGGATTTCTAGACATCTGTTTCAGGGTAGTTGTCCTTCTTCTGTAGAGAGCAACATATTGTTTAGGGAGTGCTGGAAATGTTGTCTAAAGTCTTCTCAGGTCTCATGTCTTTGTACCCCTCACTGGGTGCAGGCATATCAGCCAGAGCTGGTCAGCTCATTAGCTCAAGGAAGCCTTTTTACACAAAAAGAGGGTCGGAACACACTGCCTCACATCCCTGCACTCAGTTCTCCCCAAGGCATCATACTAAATGCAGTGCATGATAACACTTCAGTAACAGTTTTTCGTTTTTCACCTTGTTGGTGCATACCTCACCATGGGCTTAGTATTCAGGAGTGGCTTTGAAATACTAGCTAGCAATCAGTGTAATTAACTTAGTCCAGTAGGGTAGTTCAAAACCCAAATATAATTAGGGCTGGCTCAGGGAAATATTGCATAGAGAGAAAGATGCATAACTATGGCCATATGAATATTTTGTTTGCTCTTGTGACCTTATGAAGTTATATTAACTATTTCTCCATATTGTGCCAATCCAGCGAGATTCAGTCACAGTCTAGGTCCAAAGCCAGAGGTTCAAAATCAAAACAATCTGGAGGACCTGAGAAGGTAAGAACCTCTTTCCTAACACTTGACAATGCCAATATCTATTTCGACACAATGATGTCACACAAGAAAAAGACAAATCACAGTAAAGTATGAGCAATCCACTTTAATTCAATTTTAGGGCAAGTGAACTAGCCATTGGCCTCTGCTTATGCCTAATATTCCTCACGTCATTCCACAGAGGCAAAAAGTTAAGGAACAACAGTAATCCTTGTGGGACTATTGACAAAATTCCAGGACCGTGCAGGGGAAAAGAGTTTGTATACACACACGGGATCCATTTTTTGACAAGGCAGCTAAAAGTTGGTCAAGAGCTATTGATACTTATCACTCATCATGTGCGATCAAGGATAAGGTCAGGGGTCAGAAGAGCGAGCACCTATATTCACCTTCCTGTTCTAATAACATAGTATGCCATGTCAGGGAGTTGCTGCTTGAAGCTTTGTGGGCCTGGCCACCTTCTGAAGTCCAGAAAAGCGTGCATATTATGGGTTATCCAGTATGGCTAGCTATACAATTACTGCAATATCAACTGCCTGCATCCGTTTTTCAGCAAACCAATGTCTCAGAATGACAAGCAAAATGTGGTATTGAAATTCTACATTATGGCATGTTTTCTTTGTGTGCTTGCTACACTGAACTGCACACGTCATATTACATCCACCAAAGCTAAGAGGGTGTGAATTATTTACATTGCATGCGATTAGAAACCAGAAGCTGCACAGCACAGACAGCCATGCCTATTATGGACCTTCTCATCCACAACAAATAAATAGGATTCATTTCCCATATGCTGAAACGTTTCTTTGGCTAGGGATTGAAAATATTGAACTGCAAATGAGGCATATGTATTAGCTATGGCTACATAGTTGAAGGCTAAGTACGCTCTTGTAATAGCTCCTTCCACGTTCTTGTCTACAGCATCAGCAAGGGAGGTGTAATTTGATAGGAGGTCTCCCCGTGTAGCTAACCCCTGCATCAGAGATTCTAACTTGACTACTGGTGGAAACTCCTCTTGGAAGTTTGTCAGCAAGAATCTGCGAGATACAAAATCTTGAAAAACTCTCCTTTGTAACATCCTTCAAATCTCTGGCCAGAACTTTTCTAACAGCATCATTTAATGGTAGAGACTCAAGCTCCTTATTTGAATATTGCATGAATACATCTTTTTCGTCATAAGGTGTAGCGCAAGAATTAATATGACAAGTTCTAGTGAAGGCCCCTTGCACCTATCTTCCCCTCTGTTCCATTTTTTCTTCAGATATATCAATATCCTGGTCAGAATAAGTTTAAAATCAACTCTTCTTCTATAAAGGTGTCATTTCCTGAGCTTAAACTGCAGATCCATGGCCTGATTTATAAGGTTTTCCAATATATCAACAGAGTTCAAAGTATCCTGCTGCAAAATGTCGTCGTTATTCTGTCTATTTGTTGTCTTGGGGTGCTCCAAGTTGCAACCACATAAACTCGGCACCTCCACTAGGTACATGAGAAAGCTCCCAGCATCTCCAATTACCTAGCAACAAAACAAGGTGGGTGCCAGGGAACGCTTATGTGACTGCCACCATGCATGAGACAGGTGGACGTGGTGGTCCCTAGAACAGGTGAACTCCATCCTTGCCATCTTGATCACTCAGAGGAGGTGGGTAAAACTTTAGCACACAAATTGCACTCACATGAAAAGTAGTTAGCAAGAGCATCCATGCTCAAATCCCACCCTCACTAAATGGTGAGTCTGACATGAGTACACTGAACCAACCACCTAATACGTACCAAAACTCTCAGAATGTTGCCCTTTAACACTTTAGAGGCTGCGAGCGAGCAGGTCTATCTGTTAAACAATGCATGATTGTTTGTTTTTTAAATCTCTTTATTGGCATTTTCAAGCTACAAACATATACGTAATAAGCAGTAGTAGTTTTTTTTTAGGCCATAATACATATACAGTGGAACAACCATGCAAGAAACCTACGGTAGTTGGGGTGTCATCTGCAGGCTAACATATCCCGTCTACTTATAGAATGTCAATACCAAAAGAGATCAGCTATAATATCAACAGTATCAAATGTAACGCTGGCTGGTGGGTGGTGAGGCTCGCCCTCATGACATACAAGGAACAGGGAGGCTATAATAGGAAGAAATATATTGATGCACAGCTCTTCGGAGGTTCCAAGTGGGGAATGAGTGAGGACACCCTATGATATGTGTGTATGGCGGAACAGGCACTTAGCGCCTGCAACATCTAAAATGCCCTGGTTGGAGAGGGGGAGGGAAAAAGGGGAGAGAGGGAGGACATCTTTGGTAGAGTCATATAAAGTCAGAAGCTATATATGGGGAGGAACGGTCAGCTTATCAAGGAGGAGGAGGGGATGTAATCTGACAAAAAGCTTTTGCACATGTGTGTCAAAAAGCGTGGTGCCATCAGCCCCACCGCTCTCGAAGGACGAAGATGATAAAGGTCCGATTACGCTACTGCCCATTTCTGTGCCCCCCAAAGCCACACTGAAGTCTCAGGTGGTTGAGTTGCCTTCCAAGACATGGTTTTCAGCCGTTTAAATAGCCTCACTGTCAGGGCAGCCAATCTTAAGTAATGCTCAGATCGTTTTGAACGTTTAGTGACTACCAACAAGCAGAGGCGTATTTAAAGTACTTGGGTCCGGGTTCGTGCTGGGGGTGGGCAGTCCCAAACCAGATGTAGAAATGTGGCATCAGCATGGCCAAATCTGGGGCAGATAGGAGAGTTCTTGGGAACATCGCATGAAGGGGGTGCAGAGCGAGATAAGTTTGCTGGAGATAATTAAATTCAGTAAATTTGAGACGCACATTGTGAGACACCGGTTTGACATGGCCTAATGCCTTTGTCCGTTGTTTATCCGTAAGGACAGTGTACAAGTCCGTCTCCCATCAAGTTCTGCATTTAAGCATCTGGCTCACACCTGGCGGCAGCAGAGCCGCATACAGGTGCGAAACAGCTTTGAGGCACACCCCATGGTTAAGGTAACAGTTCAGCCCTTGATGTAGGGTGGCTCTGCATCTTCCATCGACTACATGCCCCAGATAGCCCATATTAGAGCATGGTACGTGAGGAAGGAACCACACTCAGGCTGTAGATGTCATGGAGTTGTTGAAAGGTCTGTAAGGAGTCATCTTCAAAGAAGTCTCCGAGTTGGAGCAGTCCCGCCTTCCGCCATGGACTGGGGCCATGCCCACCTAGGAGCACCCACGATGCAGGTAGGTTCCAAAAGGGAAGCTGCAGTGCATACGGGAGTGCTGGCTGTTTGGGTTGAACATACCTATGCCACACCAGTTTGGCCACAAGCAGAAGCCTTGGCAAACCTCTTGCCGGGCTTCCCTTCGACATCAACCAGTGCAGGAAACTACCACCTCCAAACCCACCAAGCATAAAATCAAATTCCCCCATCTTGTCTTTCACCAGCCATTGCATAGTCCATTGTAATTGTGCCACTGTGTAGTATAGGTCTATACTGCGTAGGCCCCCCTCCTGCATAGGCAGATATAATATTTGGAGAGACACACGTTTATGTGCCGGTCCCCAAACCTGATCTGATTCCAGCCCACTGAATTCCCTGAAGAAGGCCTTGCAATGTATCACCAGAAGTCTTGAGAAGAAGTATCGGAACCTTGGGAGGACAAGCATTTTGGCTATGGCTACTCGGACAGTTGGTAACAGGGACATCCTCCTCCAGAAGGAAATTACCTGGTGAACTGAAGTGGAGGCCGTGCTGTGATTATCATCTAAAAGATTGTTATCATCATGGTATACATTAGTACCAAAGTAACAAAATGTACCAAAGTGTCAGGAAAGGCGATCTTGCCCCAGACCTATCCTCTTGGGATGCCAGTCCCCGGAGCATGTGAATATTGGAATTGCGTCACAACAATTTTACTCCAACTGACCTTCAGAACCGGTCAGACATCTAAATGTATAGACGGAATACTATGATGAAGTTACTGTGGGGGAGTGTTTACTTCACCGATAGGTGAGCAAGGAAAAAATTCCTTTTGATTTAGGTACCCTCACATACCCTAGTGGTGTCATGCTTCATCATCGGGTCACCCCGACGCCTAAAAGTCGGGGTGGGCTCAACCACAGTGTTGGGAGCTCTTTGAAGATGTTACAGACCAGGGGGGCTAGAAAATTCTTTTCAAAAACCTCAGACAGATCCCCAGTATCCCTTTATTTGCTGGTCTGTCTGGGATACTAAAATACTTCAAATAGGGTCTTTGTGGGATAATTATGGTCCTAAGACCCTAATGCCAACATGTTTCAGTCCTTGAAATGGCCTTAAAGGTCCAGGACTTTCATCAGGGCAAAACAAAGGCCACCCAGGAAAACAGTGCAGGGGATTCCCTAGCCTGTTTATAGATGCAAGGGCAGAGTAGCTGCTCCTTGAAAGAGTGACTGATTTATTAATCCGTCATACTTCGTATTCCATCTGAAAAGAGAATAAAAGAAAACAAACAGCAACCAACTTGTATTTGTGCGTTTTCTTAGTGGCCATTCCCATTATTTGCCACGAGTAGTACCTACATGTGTTTAGGTGATCATTAGGCCAGGTGATGTACAACTCACTCCATCCATGTGCCACTCATACCTGTATCTGTACACTTAGTAAGTGTGCCAGGTATATTGTGCGGTGGCGAAATCGCTCGCATCCTAACTGTAACTCCATGCCAGTTAGTGTACACTATCAATATAAAAAACTCTCTTATGTACCACTCACACTCATCACTCCTGTGGCATCCGTGATCGAAAATGGTATTGTCTTGACCATGCGTGATTCATAAAAAACTGTGTGGTTTCTTGTGACATTTCACACACATGCATTCTCTCTTACCCGATTTTCGGACGGGCTCCGTTTCTCAGGGGATCGTAGGACTGTATAGGGGTAGCTCTGTAGTCACACTCTTTTGTAGGACCCCCGACGAGCATAAAGATTACCTTATGCAGAATAAGATCAACAAACTACAAAAAGACCTGAAAAAGTTCAGCCACGAGAAAGTTTACCCTTACATCAAAGACGATTATAAAGGTCAGGAACCTTCAGACTCAGGGTCAGGAAGGAGTGATCAGACAGGATTGTCTGACTCTGAATATGATGACTGGTCAAGTGACGGATCAAACAAAAGCTGGAGAGGGAAGGCAAGGAGACCACGAAGAGGAAACTACAACCAGAGATATGCACATCAGCAGATGTATCCCTGGCCAGGACCCTTTGGCCCTGTTCAGTATCATGGACCTCCCCAGTTTCCAACAGGCCCATACTTCCAGCCTGACTTTAACCAACATTTTTTAGGTCAGGGCGGAAGACGAGGGAGACTTGGAAGAAGAGGCAACAAAATAATCCAATGGGAAGAAGACAGGAGTACGATGAACACCAGGAGCAACTCCAGGGACCAGCAGCCCAGCACGAGCAAGACGAAGGACTAGTGGTTAATCTCACTGATGTTGTCCTGACCTCAGACGAACTAAGCGTCCTGAACAAGGGGTTGGGATTTGTCCCTACTAATTACCTGGAATTTTTTCCTTGCTCACCTATCGGTGAAGTAAACACTCCCCCACAGTAACTTCATCATAGTATTCTGTTTATACATTTAGATGTCTGACCGGTTCTGAAGGTCAGTTGGAGTAAAATTGTTGTGACACTGTTTATATAGGGAGGTATTACTCCGACCTAGAATCCTCTCCACCCCCTTTTTGGCACAATTGAAAAACGTTTTTCAATAAGCCTCTTGTGTATATACAATATTGGAATTGCCCCAGCTAACCCAAAGTCCCGCCAGTTCACCAAAAGCATCCAGCAGGTTGTAGAGGTCAGGCAAGGATTGAGTATGATCTTGCAGAAATATGAGCACATCGTCTGCATAAAGTGAGACAACGTGCCAGGTTGCATGTATTTGTATACCCCACTGGGGGCCCCTTGCTCACAATGCAGCAGCCAGCAGCTCCATAGCTAAGGCAAAGATGATGGGTTAGCGAGAGCAACCCTACCTGGTACCTCTATTGATGGGGAATGAGTGCAAGACATAGCTTCCCGTACACACCCTAGCTTGTGAATCTACATACAATAACTTATTCCACTGAAGAAACAGTCCGGTCCTACGCAAATTAAAGCTCCACAGGCGGAATCTGATAAACATTCCGGAAACTTGTACCCACCAGCAAAAGGCAACCTTCTTAAGTTCCATCTAAATGAGATGTGTTTCCTGAAGACATGCAATGTGTACACTACGACGCCTCAGGTATGCATACATCCTATGGCGCCTAGCAGGCATGGCGACCCCCCTAATATTTCAGGTCAGAAGTGGAATCTATGGTAACCCCATCACAGCCATGGAGCAGAACATCTTATATAGTACACTCATCCCAAGTCTCCCTAGTCCCCACCACCCAATTAAGCCCACAGGAGCTGTAATACAGAAAAAAACAGCCATCCCCAGGCTTAGATACCAACAGGCATCTTGCCAGTAATATCCCGTAACAAAGAACAGATATGGTATACACAATTGGGAAGAAAGGGTCCATTCGGAAATGTACCATAGATGAGGGGGCAGCCTCAGCATAAGATACAGAGTCAACCAACATCAGCGCGGAGATCTTTGAGCCCATCCACTGTAGGCCAGTTGTCAAGGCTTCAACCCTCCCAGGAGTACCCAGCTCCATGGTCAAACATTACCAGGCCAAAGGTATGTTGCAGATGCAAATAAGAAAATCAGGCAGGGCTTGGCAGTCAAGGGTCCGGGGTCTGTCCTCCAGGGGAATCCAAGGAATTGGTCAGTGATACCCCTCTGGAGGTATCAGAACCAGGGGATCCAACCTCTGAGTCACCATCATTGTCTACAGACAAGAGATGGTAGCATTTAGGACTATGAGTAGAGACTTCACAACCACTCGTGTCCTTACCTGGGCTGCCTGCACATCCGTGGGGTGGAATTGGGTTGGTGTTTTGACCTTCCATCTGACCAGCCCCCAGCTCAGTCTGAGAAGCTTCAATGTGGAGCTGGACCCCCTTGTTGTGCAGCCAGTCCCACGCTTCCTAAAGGATGGCCGGAATAGTTTGGCCGGAAAAACAGTAAAGCAGTTTTTAGGTCTCGCCTGGCGTAGGCTGCGCGCATGCGCAGTCTCGCTGGCGAAATTTAGTGTTAACGGGTATTTTCTGTTAGGGACTTTAAGCCCCGCCCCTCTGTTCCATTGGCTGGTGTCACCATTTATGCTAAACGGTGGCCAGCCATTGGAACAGAGTTGTTGATGACATTTTTGCTTGGCTTTTCGAGCCGTCCCATTTGGACGGGCTCGTCTGACTTCCGTGCATCGTGAAAGCTTTCTTATCTTTATGGGGCCATGTGTTTCAAACACATGGCCCCATAAAGACAAGAAAGCTTTCACTACGGACGAAAGTGAAAGCCGAACATTCTTGTTAATGCAAATTGACTTTTCGGCACTGTGCCCGAGCTGAGGGACTCCGTGTGCCCGGATCTGCAGCCGAAGGTAGGAGAGGCTCCCACTGCGCAGCGCCTGCGAGGCTCAGCCCCTCCCGGCTCTCCCTTCATTGGGCGCGGGGGCTCAGCGCTGCCGCCTATGCCTGGGACATCCGCCGTGGTGAGGATGGCACTGAGTGCTCGGAGGAGGCTGTGTCTGCTGCCTCAGCCAGTCCAGGCCGCACAGGGGTAGGGAAAAGGCTCCTGCAGGATGGGGTGACTGCTGGAGCAAGATGGCGCCTGCGGGACACCTGGAATCGGCGCTGTGCCTGAGCTGAGGAACCCCGTGTGCCTGGATCTGCGGCCGAAGGTAGGAGAGGCTCCCTCTGCGCAGCGCCTGTGAGGCTTGGCTCCTCCCGGCTCTCCCTTCATCGGGTGCGGGGGCATGGGCTCAGCGCTGCCGCCTAGCCTGGGACATCCGCCGGGGTGAGGATGGCACCGAGTGCTCGGAGGAGGCAGTGCCCGCCGCCAGCCCAGCCCACACAGGGGTAGGGGAGAGGCTCCTGCAGGATGGGGGCGACTGCTGGAGCACGGGCTGTGTTGGCCGCGGGTTCCGGGGTGCTGTCCATGGGGCGGGTGCTGCTCCTCCGGTCAGGCAGCACTCTGCTGAGTGCTGCTGCCCGAGAGGATGCCCGCTGCCCTCCCCTGGAGGTGGCAGCTTAGAGGACTCAGCTGCATGTTGATGCCCCCATCTCTGGACTGAGGTTGCCCCAGGTTCTAGCAAAAGTTTGCCTCCCCCTCATGCCAGTGCCGGCGGCCCACGCCCCCGGGATAGACATGTTTGGCGGGTCCTCGCCCCATTTGTCACTGCGTAGTTGATAAGTTGCTGCGCTGCCTGTACTCGTGCCCCGAGCACCACGGGCGGCGGCAGGCCCGGAGCCGTGCAGGAGTGAGGGCTGAGTGTGAGGGGGAGAAGTGGGGCCCCAGGGGTTCTGAGGAATGGGGGGCCGCGGCCGCAGGAGCTCTACGGACCTTGAGCCCGGGACCGTTGACAGCAGCACTGTAGCAGTGTGTGGAGCTGCTGGGGTTCCCCTGCCCGGGGCTACTGTCTGCTGCCAGTAACTAAACACCATTGCATACACCTGTGAAATCACCTGACATCCAGTCTGTCATCACGTCATACTCTTCTGTGGCATCTCCAACCACATAGCTCCACAGCCACCACCTGCCACCTTCTTTAGTGTGCCATCACCTCTCCAAAGCCATCCGCTTGTACCTAGCTGCACCCAGCCAATGTGCCATTGTCTGCCTTTACCAACAACCCCGAAGCCACCACCTGCCACCTTCTTTAGTGTGCCATCACTTCTTGTGACATCAGCTTTCCAAAGCCATCATCTTGTACCTATCCACCCTCCCCAATATGCCATCGACTGCATTTACAAACAATTCCAGAGCCACCAGCGGCCAACACCCATCAGTCAGCCTTTTTGTCACATCATGTCTCCAAAGCCATACCCTGACCAATGTGCCATCGCCTGCCTCTGCCAGTCTTGTACCCGTCGGCACCTCCTGCACTGCTTCTCCCTTAGCTCGGGTTATCACCCCTTCTACACTGCCACCAGACCGGTTCCATTTCTGTTTTGACACCGCTTGGCACCATCTCTTACTAAGTGCACCCATGTAGCGAAAACCGTCTTGCGTGCCATCATCTCACCATCCTCCCTTGCTGCTCCATCATCGCCTCGTGTGCCCTCTGACCCCCCCAACTTGCATGCTGTTCTCTGCCATTCTCGTTCATACGTAGCATTAAGTAATACGGTTGTGTGTGTTTTTTTATTACCCCCAAACACCCCCCCCCAGCAGTGCAGTAACTTACTGCTGCCCTTACTTGGAAAAGGGAAGGTTTGCAGGGTGGTGGGGGTGGAAGGAGGATCCGTCGTCGAGGCTCCTGGTCTTCCACATGCCACCAGCCTCCCCTAAACTTTTCTTATGCGCGGGTCACCAAAATCAACTTTGCAAACATTTATTTATTACTTTTTAATAGCGCGCCATGCCGCACCTTCACTTTCGTAGTAGCGGTCACGCCTTCCTTTTCTACACACCGCGCTTCATATTTAAAATGACAGCCGCGCTTTTGTTTTCTTCTGTGTGGCTCACCACAAACAACTTTTCACACATACCACCTGGTCACAAACGCTATCTTACAGGTAGAACAGCGGTTGGCAATGGCAAGGTAAATGGCATAGGTTCATCTGATAACATATTATAATATATTCACTTTGGTCTGTTTTCCTTATCTTACATTTGCCTAATAGTTAAATGCTTTTCGACACCTTCTATGTTTAGCATTTACTTTTTATTTTACGCAAAAAATGCTAAAGTTTACACATGTTCTTTTCAAAAACACGTAATAAAACCAAACCTGACATTTTATGGATCGGTAAAACACTTTGTTATTTACAATGCCAGTAGCCCTAACTCTTTATTTTTTTAGGGTCTGCTGCAGTTGAAACAAGCATTTGCAGCAGGTCTCACATTTACGCGAGTTTAAGCTATTGGTATTGTAAATGACATGCCTTTTATTTATGTTTTAAAAATGAAAACAAAAATAAAAGGAATTGTCATTTGCAATGTCAATAGCTCAAACTCGCATAAATGCGAGACCTATTGCATTGCAAATGCTTGTTCACCCTTCCATCTGTTCGTGTATTGAGGCAACGCTCAAGATGTAAGGACTGGAACATTGAAGGAGGAGGAGCTAATGAATTTTACAAAAAAATCTTTTTTCCTAAACTGGTTCAGAATGACACGGGGTCCCGCATCGCTGGAGGAAGTTACCTGTTCTTGCTGAGACGGTCATTGCTGGAGGGGCAGCGCAAACGGATTGCTGGATCCGTGGAATCTGGAGAGGTGCCGCCGGACCGGACTGCAGGTCCCAGGAGCCCGTGGGGCACGCAGGTGTGTAGCGGCCCGCCCTCCCGCCCACAGCCCACATAAATTACCTCGCGGAACCCGCTGGCGCGGGTCCCGCATCGCTGGAGGAAGTTACCTGTTCTTGCTGAGACGGTCATTGCTGGAGGGGCAGCGCAAACGGATTGCTGGATCCGTGGAATCTGGAGAGGTGCCGCCGGACCGGACTGCAGGTCCCAGGAGCCCGTGGGGCACGCAGGTGTGTAGCGGCCCGCCCTCCCACCCACAGTCCTGAACGCCTATTGGCTCGTGTGTAGGCCAAATAACAACTGTTCACGCAAAGCGGGACGCGACGCGGGACGCCCTGGACTAAGCCCGGACAAAGGGCGGACAGTCTGAGACAGTCCGGGACAGGAGCGGGTAGGAGGGGGCCATTATCTCTGGTTATTTACCGGTTATTTACCGTATGCTGATAATTAGTGTGTCATTCTGTGTATAGCTCTATTGGTTTTGCAAAAAGTTGCTATTTACAATGCCCAAAGCTAAACCAACGGCTGCGTTGTCCACTATGGATAATTATTTAGTAAAGATGGTGGATAAAATTAATCAGGAAAGGAGAAAGTCCTTAGGACGATCGGGGCCACAAAGTATAGGCCCTTCTTCCCCTACTGAGCCAGCATCTCAGCCAACCTCCATCCTAAATGTAAATGTCCATACGAATCTATCGAACAGCCCCGTTTTGGGTGACCTCAATGATACTACAGGTGAGACCACTGACACTATTACGCCCACCAATGAATTAGCATCAGATGTGGATTTGTCTCTAGATCCAAAAACTCCAACTGCGCAGGCCCCCAGGACACAAAGATCATTACGTTCCTGCAGGACTAACAGTAAAACCAATCAGCCCAAACGAGGGGGGAATCGCCCTGTTAAAAGAACTGACCCCTCATTGTCCAATATTCAGCATGACCCAATTAAGTCACAGGATGGCCCCACGATCAATTTGGATAAGGGGCAACTAGATTTTTTGCTTAATGCTCTAGAGGCCAAGCTTGACCTCCTTGTTAAACCCCTACTGACCAAACTTTCTACAATTACTGACGAAGTAGCCAGACTGGGTGGTTTAGTGGATACCCTCTTAAGTACAGTAAGCACCATAAAGGCAGTATCTGTAGTTGATAAAGAGCTGGCATCCGCTGTGGCGTCCTCCAATCTCCACATATCTGACACAATGACGATCGATAGCAATAATGTTAGCTCTGAGAACGATCGTGTAGCTATCCCTGCTGTACCTGTTGTACCTAATTCCCTTTTGCAGTTGCCGGCTCAAGCTAAATCCACTTTCAACTCAGTATTGAGGAAAAATATGGGCCCCAACTTAAGTCATAATAGTTTTAGCAGACCTCAGCCGGATTTACCACCGTCCTGTGCACCATTTGTAGCAGTATTAACAAATGTCCCCCCATTTAACACATCTGGAAGCAACCACGGCTCTGTTGAATCACACTCATCTTTAAAGAACAAAACCGTGGATTGGCTCCATAGGCAGTGCGGTTTTCCAGTTGCACTTTCGGGGGATATTCTAAGCACTAGAAGAACGAATTGGGTGGGGAAATCACCCAAGACTTGTGGAGGGGATTGTATAGTTATCAACTTTTGAAACCCCCAACTTACATCTACAGTGCTGATTAAAGCTGCTTCTCTCCCCACACGGGATGAAGGAATATCCTTACGCCCTTTGGGGTTCTTTTACAGAGATTCCGAAATTCAATCAGACGCTGAGCGTTATCAAGGGAGGTTTAGTGGCCTGAATATGTGCGATGGCCCTACCATCCCCACGTTTAACAGATTTCAGCCTCTGAGTGGCCTTGACTGTAATGACTGACTGGGGCTACCTTCGGTGGTTTCTGGGTCTGCGATTGTCTCTATGGGAAGAGGAAATTGTAGTCCGATCAATGGGGCTTATGAATTAGTTGAGACCATTGGTCTAAAAGACCCCAATGTTAATTTAATTGATGTCTTAGTGGACAGCAGAACTGTAAGACCGATCAATGGTGTTAGGGACAGGATTGATCAAATTACACCTACCACATTAGACAACAGAGGCCGGTGCTCTATTGTATGTTGGAATGTTGCTGGCCTCTCACAAAAGGATACCTGTCTAGGATGGTTTGATTTTATTAATAATTTTAGTATCATTTGTTTTCAGGAAACCTGGAGTCTGGTACCCATTAATTATTCAGGTTTTGTTTCTTACCACTTGCCGGCTGTGGCTTCCACTTCGGGCAGAGCAAAGGGTGGGCTTTTGACTCTGATCTCTGTAGAGGTGCCACTTATCGTAAAGAAACATGTAACCATTGGGGCCCACTCCCAGGTTTTATGGCTTTCTCAGGAGCTGGGTAGAAATATCCTTTTAATCAACTTTTATAACAATGTGTTTGATAACACCAGACATGAGGTGGTTTTTGCTTTAGAGTCCGCTTTGGCGGATATAGTAACGGGTAATAACGTTATGTTTGATTTTATTTGGTTAGGGGATTTTAACACAGTTGTTTGTCCACCTCCTGTCCATAGGGCCTGTGGTTTTATTAACTGTTGGGGGGAAGGTGTCTGTCACTTTCCCCACAATACTTATGGAGAATCATTAAACAAAATCCTGGTGACCTATGATATGGAACCGTTGGAGAATCTGACGGGTGACTCTGGTGAAATCATCCCCACATTTCGGGCCGGAATGCAAATACTGTGATTGATTTCATTTGCATTTCATCCAGCCTTAACCAGTGGTGTACAGCCCCTCTGATAGTGGAAAACCTTATCAGCGATCATAATTGTTTAACTATGGAAGCCGTACTATGGAAGGCGAAAAGAGGCCCTAAACCTAACATTATTGCCAATATTGAACCCCATCGTCCCAATGGCACTAGAATTAGGTGGAAAGGGGACAAAGCAGATATCTTGTCCAACTCCATTATTAATAGCTGCTTAAATGATATTACTGTTATTCTTGAGAATAAAGAAGCGATGGATGTAACTATCCCTAAGTTTATTAATATTAACACTACTATTGATGCCAAATTTACAGTGTTCTTAAAGGGAAAATCGTGTAGGTTAAGAGGATGGTTCGACCATGCTAGTACCAATGCACTTAAGGGTCTCAAGGAGGCACTTGCTGCTAAACCTAGAGACATAAATTTGGTAAGGGAATTTAGAGCCAGCTATCGGTCTGCAATTAATAACAGGAAGGTCGAATTAAGGCAAGACGCTTGGGACAAGTTAGATCAAGCGGCTGAAACTTCAGATTCCTCTCTTTTCTGGGCTACTGTTAACCGTCCATTTCTTAAAAACGAGGAGATGCCTGAGTTGACTGCTAACGTCAGCGCAGAAAGCTGGGTCTCCCATTTTTCAATGATTTTCGAGTCGAATATAACCCTGGATGTAGACCGAGACGACTGGTCTGCCATTCCCTTAGATATTTCAATTATTGAGGTTCAGGATAGTATCTCTGCCAGCAAGGGAGGTAAGGCCCAGGGGCCGGACGGGGTGCCCATTGATGTCTACAAAAAAGAACCAGAGATCTGGGGCCCGTTACTAACAATTGTGTTTAACGCAGCAGTCTGCCTCGGTGTCCCACCCTCATGGGAGGAATCTATCATAGTACCAATATACAAGAAGGGGGAGAGAAGTGATGCCAAGAACTACCGTCCAATCTCCCTTCTTGATTCCTCCGTGAAAATCATGAGTAGGGTGCTCTTGGTTAGACTCGAAGAATGGGCTGATTCTAATAATATCCTGGCCAACTCTCAATATGGTTTTAGGAAGGGACGGGGAACAGTAGAACAGTGCCTCAACCTTGAACTTCTAATAGGGAAATATACGAAGGCCAAGAAAGGATCTCTTTATCTCTGCTTCGCAGATTTGAGCAGTGCCTTCGATATGGTGAACCATAAGATCTTATGGGAGAAACTCCTGGAAATGGGTGCACCAGAGGGCATTGTTCATTTCTTGGCCCGGCTCTATGCCAATCTTAGATCGAGCGTACGTTATGGCTCGCCTGGGGAGTGTACCCCTAAGTTCCCTATTAGACGTGGTATCAGGCAGGGATGTGTACTCGCCCCCCTGCTTTTTACACTTTTTATTAATGAGGTCGATTCGGTCTTAAAGACTGTTGCGGCTGATACCCCTAAAACCCCCGATTTTCATATTCCTGTTTACTTTATGCAGACGATGCCGTTATTTTATCTAGGACTCCCATCAGTCTGCAACGTCTAATGGACAGATTCTCTCTGTTCATTAAGGACAGGAAGTTGAAGATCAATAAATCAAAAACCTTTGTCATGGAGTGTGGCAATAGTTGTAAGAAGCCACATTCTTTTTTTATTGAAGGACAAAAGGTTTTAACAGTGGACACTTTCAACTACCTAGGTATCACCTTTTCTAAATCAGGTAGTTGGTCCAATGAGATTAATTATGTAAGGGGTAGAATGGCGAAAAGTGCCCATGGGGTGTTTCAGTTTGCTTCTAAATTAGGGGATAAACGGCTCATGGATATGCTGAAAATCTACCAAATGAGGTGCCTTTCTATTACTCTTTATGGTGCCGGTATCTGGGGGCATGCACCGAGTAGTAGTCTTCAAGTGGAGGAAAATACCTTTCTTAAAAGACTTTTAAGTCTACCCACTTCGGCTTCTACCAACCTGGTGCATAGGGAGTTTGGGGTCCAACATCTCTCAGACCATGTAGCCCTTAGACCGCTTATGCTTTGGCGTGCAATATGGATAAAGGAAGAGACATCTTTAAACAGAGCCATTATTGAAGATTGTCTCTCCACCGATAAGCATTTATCGATTCCATGGGTAAAATTTGTTTTTGATAGTTTTTCCGAAATTTATGATCTTAATGTATTAGAGGATCATCATGCAGCCTCTTGTTTTACCAAAAATGAGTTGAAATCTACTTTTATGAACCACAGGAATGAGAAGCGAGGGAGGACCAGTGGTAATTTAACAACCTGTCGTTTTTATGGAAGTTTTAGTGAAACGACAGGGTTTCAACCGTACCTGAGTTTTGTTTCTAGACCCTCCCATCGATTTGTTCTGACAAGACTCCGTTTTGGTATTGTTCATCATCTGGTCGCATTTCCAAGCATTAGGAAACACCCAACAGGTTCTTGCCCATGTGACAATATTACCGCACAAAGTACTGTACACTTCTTACTGTTCTGTTCATTTTACGGAAATATCCGATCAGCTTTTTTAAAACCTGTTTTTAGGAAATATGGAGTTAGGACTGTAAAAGACACTATGAATCTGTTATTTAACCCGTCTCCTGATGTATGTTTTTTCACTGCCACCTTCCTTCTACGGGCTATTAAAGCAAGGCCTAATCTGTCATTTTAAACTGTTTTAAAGTATTTATATGTTCGATTGTTAAAATGATGAAGTTTTTTATGTATGTATGTGCTTTTATGGACTTTGTTTTTAAGCTCCGAATAAAGCCTTATGAACTGAACTGAACTGACACGGCCTTATTGGCATTACCAGATTTTGGAGAGTGGGCAAATCACCCACTCACGTATTCAGATGATTTTTTATGTTTAAAAATACTTACTTTGCTCCAACACCCTTACATAGGTTTGGCGTGGAGACAGCTTTAGCTGTTTTCCAGCTTCTGTAATTAACATAAATAATACATATCTTTATATGATAATAACAAAATGACCTTTTAGTTGGCCTATTTAAGCTACTGCGTGCTTGAAGTGACATTTAAATTTGGGATCCGTCCACAGACAGCCTACATAGAATGAGAGAATTGGTCCACCCCCTTCAGCCGTTGTCCTGCTTAGAGTATCATTTCCATTTTTGGTGAACGCGCCCTACAGCAATTCAGTTGGAACGTCATCGTTTGTGAGTGACTGCACAGAGCCTTCATACTATAATAATTTGTTCCCGGAAGAGGTGGGAGGGGCACTGTTCGCAGACAAAGTAGTTTGTCTCTGCCATAGAAGAATACCTTTTGAGGAGCTGTTGAACTACCTTCCTGTGAAGCCAAGGAGAATAGGAGCCTTTCCTTGGCCACTACTCCCTCAGGGAACAGAGTCCTTCATGGAGTTGATCAGACCTCAGGACACATGTTGCCCATTGAGCTGCTGTGAAAGTGAGAGGCGGGGCAGCCATTTATGTTCATGCCCCGGTACAAGCCCTTACATGGATCGTGGTAAAATCTGGGATTTTCCAACCCAATGCGCCACCTGGGCTGTATTATATCATCCTGTGAGGCATTTCACTGTCATTTGGAATGCATAGCTATGGAGGACCGTGGCACGGTGACATGACGAGGTGCACAAATGTCAGGCTCTGGCTCAGGATGGAGTGGGATGGCCGCTGGGAGGTCGTTAGAGCTACTTCTCCCCACAGGAACAGGAAGTACTCTTTCTCCTCTTCTCCCTCAACACACAAAAAAAGAGGCTTCTATCTCGAGAAGACCAGACACATCGAGGCAGATTTACAAGGAAGTGCCACAGCGCGGCAACGCAAGCTCTTTGGCTGCGCCACGCTGCGGCACTTCCAAAGCACAGGAATGCGACATATTTACAGCAATATGTCGCATTCCTGTGCTCTCCCCTGCGCTGGGGTACAAACTGCTGCCTTGCGCCGGCGCAGGCACCCTTGCACCATGGTGCAAGGATGCCTGCGTCATTGGAGATTGTTTTTGTGCAGGAAGGGGCACCTTCCTGCACAAAAACAATCACTACATGCATTTATCTCTTTAAATACATGCTGTAGAATGCAGCACACATTGAAAGAGGAAAAATACGAGGAGAAATGAAAACACTGTCCTTGTAAATATGGAGTAGTAACATGCTCCACCAGTGCGTCACTAAAAGTGACGTACTGGTGGCGCAGGGGGCTTGTAAATCTGCCCCATCATGCACAGGTATCTCTCTTAAGCATCCCTAAAGAAAGCTAAGGTGACGGAAGCCATGTCCTGGAGCCAACCTCTGCCAGCAGAAGTCCTTGCCTCGCTCTCTGTCTTTCAAGCCCTATTTGTTCTATCTTATCTTCTCCCCTACCTTTATATTTTCATTTTTTTCACGTTTGACGTCTTTCCTCTTCCACAGCTTCCCTATCTATATTCCTTTTCTCTGGACAGACAGTGTTGTCAGATTCCGGCATCTCTGAGTAGTGCGGTACAATCAAGAAGGTCAGTTGGACGGGCTACCTGTGTGGGGCTGCAATCGTTCCCAGTGCCCCTGAAATTGTGTGAGTGAGTGGTTGTATCGGCATTGGCTGCTGTACCATTAGCATGACTCCTCTGACATTGCCTGGGAAGAAGAAGAGGAGGGGTGACCTCAGGAGTGGTATATAAAAGGAATCCAGGAGTGGTAGCCTAAAGTACGCGGGCCCACTGTCCATAGTGCTGCACTTTACATTCAGTAAAGGCAGTGCTTGGCGATCCCCGGCCTTCTATGGGCTTTCCATCTCTCACCCACTGCTTGAAATGTTAAAAAAAGACAAGTTCAGATATTAATTGACAGGGTCAGAAAAACCACATTACAGAGTAAATGGCTTCCCTATTTTCAGACTCTTTCCCCACTCTCTTAAAATTCCGACTCCTATTTCTGTGGTCTATTCCTTTGTGCACCCCTGCTGAGAGGCCAAGGACAGGATGTGCATATAGACTACACACTACTTAGACCAGTGAAAGTCAGTGTGAGAAACTTACACTGCCTCCCGCCTCAATCAACTGCAGCCCTCTCAATTGTGCCATGCCATGAATATCCATCCACACCAGGTACTCACCCAGCTACTTAAAGGTGACTCAGTTCACTGTATACCGTTTACAAAAGCCACATGTTGCTGGAGAAAAAAGATACAGAAAAACGTCTTGAAAAAAACGACTATTACGGAATGCAAGACGAAGTAAAACGTGAAATAGAAGCAAGGACTACATCGCTGATATGGAATACCTTGAATGTTTTTACACTCATTGTTGCGAAACCAATCACTGCTTTTGCCAGTAAAGTACAAGTCTATAGAACCCAAAAGGGGCGCGTTTCAAAGTCAATTTTTAATTATTGCCTAGTCAGAGACCACTTAAATTCCTGACATTCACTCTATTCATGACTCTGGTGTAGCAATTCTCTGCCTTTCTCTCTGTGGAACTCTGTTTCACACTCTCCTTATGGAGCAAACTATCAAGCCAGGCGATACAATTATCGCCGCTTTAGCGGCAGAAAACTGCCGCTAAAACGGCGATAATGGGCTTGATAATATGCTCTATGGAATTCCAATTGAAGCCCATGATAGATGTCCTTCACATCTAACATGAGCTTCGATTGGAATGCCATAGAGCATATTATCAAGCCCATTATCGCCGTTTTAGCGGCAGCTTTCTGCCGCTAAAGCGGCGATAATTGTATCGCTTGGCTTGATAATATGCCCCAAAACTGCTTATCCTGCGTTGATCCTGCTGAATCACCTTGTATCTTTTTCACATTTTGGTCAATTTTTTCCCAATTCCCGCTCATGAACTGGTTTCTCTCTTACATTTTCCTTTGTTCCCTTATTCTTTCCTCCTATATTTTTTCTTTCACTATCTTTCATGCCTCATTTTGTATTTTCCATAACAGCTTCTTTCATTTCTCCTAATTTTAACTTTGTCTATGGCAAAAAGCACAAACGCACGCACGCAGGTAGCAAGTATGCAGGCAAACCTCCCTTTTTCACCAATTGTCCTGCTGTACCCATGCCTTTTTCCATGTTTTCTTCTTACTCCCTCTCTTTCCATTTCATCTTCTCTCCTACAGTCTATGTTCTCCCTTTTCCACTCTTTCCTCTCCCAATTTCTAGGTCCCACCCTCTCCTATTTATATTCATTCCCCTCTATCACTTATCCTGTGCTTATATTTCCCTCCCCCACTGGACATATCTTTAGTCTTTCCCTCTCTTCTTCATCTCACGCTTTCATCCATCATTCCTTACATTCAGCCAATCCTTCACGGACCCTGCCAAGCCCTTTTTTTTCCATCCACAGATTGTCTCTCACCCATTTATTGCTGAAGAGTGGCGACACATGTAATATGTTGGTATACTGGGAGTCCTGCAGATGTACTGGACATGTCTTTAGTCACCAAATCTTAAGGAGGGCCGTATGTTTGGGTGATGAAGTACACTGACACTAAGGTGGGGAGGGATGTGCCTGCTGCAGCTCCCCCTTTGCCTTACAGTGAAGAGAGACGGTCCAGGGGTTCCCACAGCAAAGCCAAGAGAGAGTGTGTTGCTGTTAACTTGGGTACAATCATTTGGAAGTTGGCTGGTCACCTGTACAAAGGTACTGTATGTGGGGGTACGAGAGGTACAACAGTATCCCAAGAATAACCATGCTGGAAATCAGAAGGTGAATAAACAATATAAAGGTGTCACGTTTTCTGTGCGTTCAAAGGCAGAGGTCAAATGTCAGGCAGTGTCTGCTGGCAAATTCCTGTTCATTCTTATAACATGACATTAGTATTTACTTTCTCTGACTGCAAAGTGAGATGATTTTGTAATGTGAACTATATGCCTATCTTGGATGGATTTCAGGAGTGTGAAAGACAAGGTTGTAGAATATCACATTTTTTCTAACACAATAATATTTAAATACTTGTAATTGAACTGTACAAATATTTCAAAATATCTCAACATCAAGCAACGCACAAACTAGCCATATTTTTTCCTAATTCTAAAGTGTGAAAGAAAAAGATTGAAATACGATCAAACAAATTAAACACCTGTGTGATGCACACATGGTAAATATTCTCTGAAACCCGATTTCCACACTTTGCTTGTGTGCTATGTAGGTTTATCACTAAACCTGCTTGGCTAATGAAGATTTGTAGCGATTTCAAGAGGCCATTTTAATGGAAAATGCTGCCTTTAAGTAAACCATTGGCTACACACTGCACCCTTACTAATCTCCTGTTAAATGTGCATGGCTCATTTGCTACACTGTTCTTTGTGTGAGGCTTGGATTATTTTAATCCCTATGACTTCAGTGATGCAACATTGATGGCATCTCCCCCACTTTGAAAATTCACCGACCAAGGCAGACATACATCCTTCCATCCACATATTGAATCACTCACACATTCACTGCCACAATTTCATACACAACCACTTCTCCTACACTACTCTTGTCAGTACCCCAGACACGATATTGTGCCATTTCACTTGTGACAGAGGCCACCTAGCAAAGTGGGTCTCAGAGGGCCACAGCCAAAAAGTGGCTGAGAGACCACCTCACAGCTTCACTTTGTTTGTAATTGTATCCCTTTCACCCTACCCTTCTTCTAAACCTGTGGAGGCTGCTGGTCTAGAGGGCACTAAGAGTCGGTAGGAAGGCACAGTCAATGGCTGTGGCCGAAGGCAATTACAGTAGCCCATGGGGTTTGCCATGGGCAATTTTAAAAAGCGGCCCAGCAGACTCTAAATCCAATAGCTTCAGAAGGGGAAGCTTGAGCAACACACTCACACCTGCGGCTATGGCAGAGTGGGGACATATGTTGCAGGTGCCACACAGAGCAGCATCATGGGGCAATAAATATGGTAGCCAGGCCCCTGCGAGCCTATGGTCAGGGCCGCGAAAAAACGACCACCGAAGGTCAACCCTACCTGTGAGCCTTGAGATGCCAAATGATATCGGAAGTTCAACTGACGACTGGTGCAGCTAAGGCACAACACTTTCAGCTCAAAGTGTTGGTCCTGCCGGCAGAGGGACTATGGTAAATGTAGCAGGTTAAGCCTTAAACACTGCAAACAGTCACAATGACACACTCCCAAGAGAGAAGAAGAGTCAATGCCGGTAATGGGAACAGTCTTTATTAACAATTATGTAATGTATTTGATTCAAATTCATGTTGCATGGATAATAAACTGTGGTCTTCTAACTCCAGGACAAGTCTTTTCAGATACATTAATAGAAGGGGCGAAGAGTGGCTCGAGTGCCTCAGTTATAAGCCAGAGCCATTAGCTAACCAAATGTATGACATGTTCTTTCAGTGAGAAGTGGCCTACTTAAGTTACCCAATCACAGACCCCCGTTACTTTGTTCAACCCTCACCACTGTTTATCCTATACCTGAGACACAGATCAAGCTGCCACCAAGAAATAGCAGTTAGTAAGCAAATCAAGTGTTTGGTGTCAAGCTTTGCATTTGGATTCGGCAAAATAAATCCAACCCACAGGCCTGTATAGCATAAAAGAACAATTATTAGGACAGGCTTGTAGTCAAAATTCCATGAGTGGGTAAGCCTCACTGTTAGACTTGGGGGTCTCTAGTTGGCACAGGTATGCACTTGTGACAAATAGGGACCCTCTCCTCTAGTCAGGGTAGGGGGGTACACTCCTAAAATAACCCCTGCTCGCCCCCTTTGTAGCTTGGCACGAGCAGACAGGCTTATCTCAGAGGCAGTGTGTAAAGCATTTGTAAACACATACAGTAACCAAGTGACAACACTACAGATGGACACCACACAGGTTTTATATCAAAAATAAGTATTCTTTATATAGATTTACCACAAGACCATTAAACGACAAAAACACACAATATTGTTATTTTAGATGGTAGGATTTTGCTTAGTTCTCTTAAGTTCTTAAAACCGACACTTTAAGTCAATGTACCTTTTAGATGCGACACGCAGGGCAACGAAAGTGTTGCAACGATGTTGATGCGATGAAAGTTTTTGATGCGTCAGCTGCAGCGGCGACACCCTTTACGCGATGCGACGACAGCGGACTTGGCAGCGACCCTCTTCTCCGACGTTTGCGAGACGCTTCCGCTCGATGTGATGTTGCAGCGGCGACACCCCTTTACGCAATGCGACGACAGCAGCTCCGCAGGCGGCACGCTTCTCCGTGGGTGCGAGGCGCTTTTCTTGATGCGGTGCAATGCGACAACTACGATGGCTGCGATGGCGACACGCTTCTTCCTCGATGCGAGACTCTTCTCTTGATGCGGTGCAATGCATCAGCTACGATGGCTGCGATGGCGACAAGCTCTTTTCCAAGCCCTTGGAGATCCTTCTCAAGTTGAGCAAAAGTACACACAAAGTTCCTTTCTCCTCTCTTTGGCAGTAAGGCAACCACTGCAGGCCAATCCCCCAGTTTCCGGGATAGTTTCCTCCTCAGCTTCTTCTGGTTCCTCCCTCAGCAGAGGTTCTTCTTGTTTTCCCAAAGTGATCTAATTTCTTGGGATCAGGGATCCAAACCAGTTCCTGAGCACTCTGTTTACTAGACTTCTCCTTTCCTTTCACAGTGTAGGGCAGAAACATTAGACGCCCCACAGGAGGTGGAGCCAGCATTGTGGAAGGCAAGTACAGCCCTGGAGCACTTTGTTGACAGGATTCCTTCTCTTCATTCACTATGCAGAGCAGAGACATCAGACGTACCACAGGGCGTGGAACCAGCACTGTGGGGTGCAGGCACTGTCCTATTCAGGTCCCAGGAGCAACTCCTCCCTCCCATCTAGATGCAGATCTCTCTATTCACCACTGGGCGGACTCACCCTGTCTCCTGGAATTCCCCAGCCCTGTCACTCAAACTCCAGGCAGGGAATACACAGCCTAGCAGAGGCAGGTTTGAATGGTTAGACAAGAAAATGCCTACTTTCTAAAAGTGGCATTTTCAAACACAGAATGTTAAAACCAACTTCACTAAAAGATGTATTTTATCATTCTGAGTTCAGGCATACTAAGTTCGAATTTCTACCATGTTCTCTGAGTCAGTTAGGATTATAAGATGTAATAACCAAACTGCCCATTCTGGCCTATGGAGAAAAGATAGCCTTGCAATAGTGAAAAATGAAAATGGCTGTAACTCACTATTAGAACATGCCACACACACCAGGGCATGTCCTACCGTATCCTTACAATGCACCCTGCCCTTGGGCCTACCATAGGGGTGTCTGATATGAAGAAAAGGGAAAGTTTAGGTACTGGCAAGTGGGTGCACTTGCCCAGTCAGCATGATAGTACCAGACTGCACGCAGGCTCTGCAATGGCAGACCTTAGACACATGTTTACAGGCTGCTTCTGTGGATGGCACAACCAGTGCTGCAGGCCCACCAGCAGCATTTAGATTTTCAAGCCCTGGGCACTCCTGGTGCACTGTACTAGGGTCTGACAGGTAAACCAAACCAACCAATTATGGAATCACTAATTCACACAATAATTTACAATAGGGAGAGCAAATGCACTTTAGCACTGATCAGCAGTGGTAAAGTGCCCAGAGTCATAAAACAGCCAACAACAGGTCAGAAAAAATACAGGAGGAAGGCAAAAAGTTTAGGGATGACCCTGCAAAAAGGGCCAAGTCCAACACTCACCATAACAGTGTCTCAGCCCTATTTCTCACAATCACAAAATGGCATCACAAGTTGCCTTGAGGGGACATTTTTCACACGACCTAAATGTTTCACCCATGTTTACTCCTACAGAAAGCCCATCCAGCCGTTTAAACCTAGCAGGCAAAATTCAAATAGACCAATAGTTTTTGCACGGTGCGTAGATCATCTTGCAGTTCACCAATCACGTTTTCTAAAAAGGTTCGAATCTCAGTCGGTAATTCTGCCAATATTTGAACTGTGTCGAATTCAACGTCTAAAGAAGTCAATGATGTCACAGGACGCTCTATCTTTTCAAGTGTCAAAGAAATTTTTAAATCATCTGTTCCTAGCTGAAAATAATGCAATTTTCGATCCATATTCACTTGTCCCTGGTCTGCCAATAGATAGGAAGTCCTTTAAATAGTGACATTCCAAGTTATGTCCACTGCTCTTCGAAAAACCCATTGTAATATTGTGCTAAATATTTCAAAGAGTGAACAAGAGATAGCACAGCCCATGGTTAGAACCTTGTCAACTTACATCACTTCTCCTAATTGCATGCAGAACAGTGAAAAATCTACTGGATGATCCGGTAGTAAATAAAAATCAGATTTTATGTCACTCTTCGCTAATTCTGCATCCATGCCCCAGATCTGATCAGCTTCATTGTGTCATTGACAGACGCATAAGATACTGAAATATCCTCATCTGCAATATAATCATTCACAGAAATCCCTTCAGGACAAAATAGATGGTGAATCAAACAATATTCCCTTTAGCTTTCTTAGGCACTACAGCAACAAGTGACATTATCAGATCAGGTAAAGACCATTCCCAGAAATGTCCCGCAATCCTGTCTTCATTTAGCTCCTTTTCAACTTTCTGTTGTACCCTATTAGGGTAAAAATGTAGTTATCACAAAAAAAATGAGACAAATTAATTGGCATATTGCCTCTTTTGCATAGGTTGGACTTGTTTTCCTCGATCCCTTTTCCTGTTCTCCAATGTGCCCCTCTGACACCCACATTGGAAAAACAATGGGTCAGCGGATGTCGTCTACCACATTTAGAACATTCATGTTTGTATCCGCAAATTTGTCTGGGACAACATCCTCTGTTAAATCCCCAACATGCTCCTGTGTTAAGACATTGTCCTCTACCTGTCATGCCCGCTCCTTGCTGGACGGTTTTGTATGGAAAAGGCTGTTAAGTTACTGGCAATCCACTTGCCATATATATAGTAACTGGTGGATGCATTGATGGCATCCATTGTAACCATAACTCAGTATCTACAGCTCCCCATGGCTTGTCAGGATTCAGGATTCAGACTTGGGAAACCTCCTTTACTCCGCATGCGTTACAATGCATGTGATTACCCAGCATTTGTTACTTCACAAAACCTTTTACAACATAGGGCTTTACACCCGAAACAATTACAATGCATTCGCCATTACAATGCCACTGTGGAGTTATCAAATCAAATCAGGGACATTTGTACAGCGCACATATCACTCGGAAGTCTCGTGGCGCTTGCAGACGGCTCTGATAGAGTACTCGTTTAGTTGTCAAATAGCAATGATTTCAACTTTTTGCGAAAGCAGTTATGATCTGAGTTAGTACGTAAGTTCAGGGAAAGTTTATTCCAAGAGACAGGAGCAAGCTAGGAAAAAGACCTCCCTCCATATCTCGCAGTGCGGATTCTAAAGTGTGTGAGGAGGGATTCATAGCTCGTCTTAGCAACCTACAAGGCTGGTACCATCACAGTTTTTTGGACCAATACCCCGGGCCTTTTCCATACATGTTTTTATGTGTCAGACATAGAGTCTTAAATAGGACTCATTGTCTGACTGGGAGACAATGTAGAGATCTCAGACAAGGGGCAGACAGGGATCTTGGCGGGAGATTCAGAACCAGTCTAGCCGCAGCGTTCTGCAAAATCTGGAGTTTAGTTAGAAGGCCCTCGTTTATTGAGGACAGTAGGGCATTTCCATAGTCCATGCAATTTATTATCAGTCCCTGGACTTATGATTTCCTGGCCTCCAGCAGAATCCATTTGAAGACCTTTCATAGATTACGCATCACTCCGAAACATGAGCCGATTGTGTGATTGGTCTGATTTTTCATTGACATTTGACTGTCCATGTGGAAGTATAGATTCCGTACCGTCTGTTTGGGTGTTGGAAAAGGGCCAAAGTTCGGGGGCCACCAGTCGTGAGACCAATGCTCGTGAGCCTTGCCGAAGAGCAAGATCTTGGACTTGCCTCCGTTTAATTGGAGATGGTTTGTACTCATCCACCTGTCAATGTGGGACATACATTTTTTAAAGCGCTGTTTTGTTTCTGATGGAGCTGGTCCAAGAGTGACCAGGATCTGCGTGTCGTCAGCATACAACACAACATCAAAACCATAAGATCTGATCACCTTGGCCAGTGGCGTCATGTACAGATTAAAAAGAGTCGGACTCAGGATGGAGCCCTGTGGTACTCCCATCTTGACCGGTCTGTTACATGAGACAGTGTTTCCCACCTGGACTGTTGTAACACGGTCTGTTAGATAACTTTTAAACCATTTTAGGGTGTTCCCCCTGACACCAATCTCCCAGAGCTGATGTTCTGGAATGCTATTGGAGTTGGTGTCTAAGGCGGCGGACAGGTCGAGCAGGAATGACGATGGTCCAGAGCTAATCTTATGTTGTCTGTTACCTCTACCAATGCTGTCTCTGTGCTATGGGCCGCCCTGAAACCCGACTGTGAGGGATCCAGTAACCCATGGCTCTCTAGATCAGTGACAAGCTGTTGGTTTACTAATGACTCCAGCATTTTACCGAAATAGGGAAGCAGCAAAATTGGGTGATAGTTGAGGCAGAGTTTAGGATCGCCTGTGGATTTTTAAAAAATAGGCCTTAACCTGGCAGCTTTCCATAGTTTCTGGAATTCAGCTTCCGATAGTGATTTATTAAATAAGTTGGTAAGATTTTCCAATAACACTGGTGCGATGATTGGGAAGAATTTAGGAGGGACAGTGTTGGTGGGGGAACCTGATTTTATTGTCTGCATAACCGTAGCCACAGACTCGATGTTACAACTAACTAATTCTTGCAGGGTATACGGAGGTGCTGAGGACAGGCTAGACACATTTTCGGAATGGTCATTAGTTTTTTGGGACGGAAAGGAATGATCAATTGTGGCGATTTTGTCTTAAAAATATGTGGAGAGAGATTCAGTCCATTCTTGGGAATTTGGGGTTAGTAACTGGGTGGGAGGAGTTGTGAATTCCTTTAGGATTCTGTAGAGCTCCTTACAGGAGTTCTCTGCCTTGTCTATTCAGTTTAAAAGAAATTATTTTTTTGCTTGCTTGATGTCTTCCATGTAGCCATGGTGGATGTTTTTATATGTTTTGCGGTCGATCCTTTCTTTGCTTTTTCTCCATTTAAGCTCTGCTGCTCTGCACAAGAGCTTCACTGAATTTAGTTGTTCCTTGAACCAGGGAGTAGCCCTAGGTTTGACTTTAACCTTAATGAGAGGGGCTATTCTATCTAGTGCAGCCGTAATGGCCTTTTCAAAAGCAGCTGTCGCAAGGTTGACGTTTTCCTTCTGGCTTAACTGAAACAGACTAAAATGTTTTGAAAACATAGATGGAGTGACTTTGCGCCAAGACCTTTGCCATATTAGTTCACTTTTAGGGTCATCTTTGATCCTATGGGCAGGAATAGCAAATTTTATTAAATATTGATTTGACCATAGCAGTGGGGTGGGAGGTTCCACTGTGATGTCTGAAGAGTTAGAAAAAAGGAGATCAAGCGTGTGGCCTGCGTTATGCGTGCGACCTGTTACCAATTGGGTCAGCCCTAATATGTTCATATTTGTGATCAGCTGATCTGTGTACGAATTCGACAATATTTCAGCATGATAGTTAAAATCCCTTATTAGGAAGAAGTAGTCAGATGCCAATATGTGCGGGGCGATTATCTCCAATAATTTATCTAAGAAATCGCTTTTAGAATAGTAAATTGTGTTGTAATGGACAATGTGTTGTAATGGATTGTGTTGTACAGCCCTGCTTTGCAAAAGTTTTTGTGAAGTAAAAAAAAGTGGGGTAATGGCATGCGTTGTAAATGTGTGCAGAGTAAAGTGCCCTATTCTTCAGACTCAATCTGGCCCTAAACTCGTCATTATATCTAAGCCCAGCATAACCCCCGAAATAATTTATAGTCTTACAAATTATGTCCATATATTTTAGCAAAGTAGCTGCCCTCTCATCATGCGATAAATGTGATCCTAAAGTCATGGGTATCTCCATTTGTGGGGATCGCAAATTATTTTCTCGAATTAATGGAACCCCCACCTCTTTTCTTACCTGGAATTGTGTATTTTGCAGTGCAGATTCCTTTTTCATTAAAAACACCCTCCCCATTCGAACTGATTATCATTGTGTTTCTTCCTTGCATCACTCACTGACCACCATTGACCATTACCTTCATGAATATCCTAGGTGCAAGCAGCATTCCTTTCCTCAGACCTGCTCCTTTGTCTTTGTCAAACAACCTGGGTCAGATTTCTTATCGTCTGCACATGATTTCTAAAAAGCACCAAAACTTCTCTTCCCAGTTGTTAATTGGTCTGCCAACCTCATTTTATCATGCACCATAAGTGCATTTGTCTTTGCTGTACCATGCTCACGCACTTCACCCTCCTCCATTTCTTCACTTTCTTCATAATAATCCAAAATCTACTCCTCAACATCAGCAGTGTCACCCAAACCACTCCCGCCTGGTTTCATCCCATCACTCACTCCACCATCATAAATTCTCCAATCTTTTGAGTTCTTCGTTAATTGATCAGCTGTATGATCCCTTGATGATGGCATAAACACAGAACGTTTTCCCATGCCCTCAGACCAACAGCCAGGAGCAATAATATGCTCCACTGCCACCTTAAATGACATTAAATGAAATGTTGTACTTGTATAGCGCACTGCTGCCCCAGCGACGCAGCTTCCTGGCGCTTGTACTCATACTGCTGTGGAACCCTTCCTGGCTTTCCCTGTGAAATGTCCGCTCCAGGGCAACCCCAAGGTGAAGCCAGGCATCCCCAGCGCTGTTGGGGCAGTTGTGGAGATCAAGCAAGCTATTGCCCAGAGTTGCAGAGTGGGATCCATGATTAGAGTAGGCACCGAGGCAAGAATTATCAGGTACGAGGAAATTGAGCCCAAGACCCGCCGAGGCAGGAATTGAACCCTGGTCCCGGGCCAGATCTCTGCATCAGAGTCTGCCGCTCTAACCATTGAGCCACCTGAATACTACTTTCAGCCATCAAAGCTGAGGACAAACCTACATTTTTCCCTTGCAGCTCCAATATAGAGAGTCTCCATGAGGCACACCAGCCACTCCAAATCTGACCTCCAACTTTCCTCCTGATTCCTCTGGTATCCAAACTAGGCCTGGGCAAAAATTTCGTTCCGTTCGCGGAAATTGCGATAATTTGACATTTTTGCGTTCCGCGGAGAGCGCGAAGATGTCAAAAATACCGGTTTCCGCAGCTTGGCGATAATTTGTTTCTTGCTCGCGCTGTAAAATGATACATTCTCGCGCGCGCGCGATCGCCTTACCTGATTCCCTGCGTTCGCCGACAAGTTTTCTTGATCCGGTCGCGTTCTCCATGAGATGTTGTATTGTTTTTAGCCATTTGCGCTGTCTCGCGACAGTTCGCGCCCGCAGTGACGTCATGCGTCGCGCGATCACGTCTTTCTTCTCGCGATCATGCACCGCGAGAACAACTCAAAACAAGATGGCCGCGCCCGCAAGCAGCCACATGGGTAAGTTGGCGACCCGCAACCATGCAGAAAATCGCGCGAACATGCCGGAAAAAAACTTCCGCATCTTCGCGATATTTCTGCTTGTTTGCGATAATTTTAAACATTCTCGCGATAATTTGCGAAGGTTAATTCCGCAAATTCCGCCCACCCCTAATCCAAACCCATTTTCCTTTCCTAGCCTGCGCATTAGCAGGTTCTGAAAAACTACCAGTACATCCCTGCCTAACATCCAGATAAGTCCCTGCACTCGCCTCATTGGCATCTGGTAGTGAACTCACTCTTATATCTTTTGTCACCTTTCTTAACCCATCGCTTCTCCATAACCACACTCTGCTTATCAACATATCCCAGTTCCTATAGCTTAACAGCATCCACAGCCCTTCCTGTAACAAAAGTCTGGTCTTGAAGGGGCGCTTTTACTGTAGAAGTCACATCAGAGGAAAAAAAACATTTCCCATGCTGCTTTGACATCACAAACCTCGGTGGAGTCTGTCTTCTGCCTCTGTTTCTGCTTGACCAGGACCAAACCACCATCATCGAAGACAGTTTCTTGGACTCATCGAAGATGAGTGGGGTATGCCTTTACCTGGCGCTTATGAGAAGTGCCCTTGACACAAACGTTATCAGCATTCAATGATTGGTCTACTGTCCACTGTGGCAGTTTGGTTATGATGAGTCTCCTAAATAGCAAGGTGGCAGAGCTTTCACCATTTGTGGGGTTAGGAGTCAAACAAAAAGCATGGAGAGCTTGACACAGAGTTTGGTTTAACTCAATCTCCTCCTGCTTGAAGGTACCCATAACACGTTCTACAACACCATTGGCTTGCGGCCACAGAGGTGTGTTCTTTTGATGCTTGTCATTTAGCTTGACCAGAAATTCCTTAAATTCTTTGTTCTTGAATGGTGAACCATTGTCAGATTTGAGAATGGTGGGGATATACCACGCTGCAAAGATGTTCAATGCCCTATCATGGGTTGTTGATTAAATCCTTTACTAAAAGAAAGCGTGAATACTCATCAATGACTATCATGAGTTGATGTACGTTGCCTAAAGGCCCAAAGAAATCAACTGCAACTCTTTCTAATGCATGGTCAAGAAGGTCAGACATTGTCAATTGGTGATGTATCATTTTGGGGGTAAGGCAGTTTCAAAGATATCACTCTTTGAGTGCCTTATTCAACTCACTCATCAAGGCGTGGGAACCTCACTTGTTCTGTTAGAGCTCTTTTTGTGGCTACAATCCCACAATTTCCTTCATTGGCTAGTTCAATTACCTGTTGTTTTAGGCTCTGAGGTATAACAATTCTTAAGCCCCTCAAGACAATACACTCTTTGCCAACAAACAGTTCATCCTTTACATATTTGAAATTTTGAAATTCAAATTTGCCAGCAAAAGGTCGAGCATGCTTCTTCCACAATTGAATTGAAATGATGTATTTGAGAATAAGCATGTTCTTATCAGCATTACAAGCAAAAATTATCTGTTCAATGATTAGGGCTAATGGTGTGCTGAACCTCACAATGAAGTTAATGTACTCCTCAGCCATTTTGGATGTTGAACTGTGCAGCTGTGATGGTAGTTGTTAAAACTTATAAGCAGGGTTCTGATTTTTCCCTGACTTGTGTGCAATTTCATAGTCATACTCTTGCAGTCGCATCTCCCATCTCTCAATGTAAGGGGGCATCCTGGCTTTGGGTTTCCAAAAATAGTGAGCAGCACTTGGTGGTCTGTAATGATAGTGAAGAATTTTCCATATAGGAATAAATGAAAATGTTTGCAGGCCGACACTACAGTCAGGCTCTTCTTCTGTGACAGAGAATAGGCATGCTCTGTGTGAGACAGGCTTCGACTGGCATTGGCCACAGTTAGGGGTGGGCAGAGCTTGTGGAGTTTCAATGCGCAGATTTCTATGGAGTTGTATAAAAACAGTGTGGAATTCCACGGAGTTCTGCGAGCATGCAGAGTTTCTGCTCCACTCACCGACCCTTATAATTACCTCCTCAATTCATGAAACCCCACGCTCCCCATCCCCTTGGTTACACAAGTCATTCTCGCGGCACTTCCCTGTTGCTGTGGGCAAGCTACGTCTATGTATGGTAACTCTCATCAGGTATTATAACCTGGGATTTTATTTATGATGGCACCACTCCAATACACAATTGCCGGCAGCTGGAAATTATAATGTGAAAGGCTGACAAAAAATAAAAAAAATTGCACTTTCTGTTCCCAGCAAATGACGATGACATACAGTAACATTAATTTGTGTTTTATTAAATCCCCTCCAACTGGGAAAATTCCTACTCTGTAGAATGCCTCATCAGCTGGAAGGGTCGTGGGGTGGTAGCAGGAACACTTTGTTAATTCACCCCTTCCCCCACTAAAAGCAGTGGGGGAAAGGCACACTGGCAACTCTAGAAAATGCTGGTCAAAACGTACCTCACAGAGCACTTGTGCCATTCGAGCAAACCAGAAAACTAGCTGCATGTGCCACAAAAGCGCCAGCAGTAGGGGCTTTATTAATATGTACAAATTGTTTATTTCAGTTGCAGAAAATATGCACATTTGATGTGAAGTTCGCAAATAACAATTATGCATTGCTGGTCACGAGCTCAAAGTGGAACTCTTGACTCCTGAAGAACATTTCAGCCTCATACTGGCTGCCGCTTGGGCACCCTCTCTCCCCTCCCTGACATTCCGAGTCACAACAAAGGAAATGCAGGCAGATATCTCTGACACCCAGCTTCTCAGAACTACAGAGCGGCAGATGCAGTACAAGCCCCCTTTGTCTCGTTCCAGAACTTTCCTGCTCTTCCCAGGTCAGGGGAGCTACAAAGGCCCAGGTGCTCCTTTCACTGGGGGCAGAGTTTAATACCGCCCATGGTCCATTAATCCCAGTTCTCCAGCGTCCCTGCTCCTGGACGGCAGTCACAGAGCTCTCCTTTTGGTGCAGGAGGCTCTGGCCTCCGCTCCATGGATTTTTACACTGTGCAGGCTCGGAAAGGCCTCTTCAGTGCTCCGCCAGACTCTGGTGGGTCCCCAGGCATGCTGAACCACTTTCTTTCTCTCTGTGAATAACCGGCAGGACAACACTGCTTGAATGCAACCCAGCCCTCTGCTGATGGAGCACTTGGCTCAACTGCACACAACTAAATTGTAGTAAAAAGAAAACCCCAGCTCTCCTCCCAGTCCAAGCAGGACTCTGCACCCACTCTGCATTTGTTTAAACAACACAAGGAGAAAAGCTGACCTCTCCTCTCTAACTGGGCAGCCAGCAATTAGTGGTGGGTGCCGGGAAACTCCACTATTTGGCATTGGCTGAGTTCTTACCAAATTCCGCGGATCGCAGAGTGACAAGAACTCTGTGGACTCCACCGGAAGAGCAGAGTTTACCACCCACCCCTAGCCATAATGTGTCCCTGAGCATTTGGATCCCCATTATGTTAAGCAAGGATTGCCCCAAGCCCCACCAGTCTCGCATCAACTGGGATCTCAGTATGTATCTTGGATTCAAAAAAAGGCCATCTCTGTGGTATTTTCAATCACATGTTTTATTTTTTTGTAGCTTTGATCACATTCAGCATTCCACTTGAAAGGGATATTTCATTTTGTCAAGTTTCTCAATGGGACACTCACAGTAGCAAAGTCACGAATGTACCTTGAGCAATAGCTGGCCATGCCTAAGAAGGATCGCAGTATGTTGACATCTTGTGTCTTGTGCAGGTGACTGATAGTATTTTCAATTTATCTGGGTTTGGAGTACGGGTTGGAGGAACTTGCGGCGTTTAATGCTACGGAATTCCATGGAGTTACATAAAAACTCTGGGAGATTTCATGGAGTTCCATGAGTGGTGGAATTTTGGCATGTTGTGCTGCTCATGTTGACTTTTAGCACTGGGAGATTGTTCCATACAAATGGTACCACGCGCAGCGCCAAAGGGCACTGCTTCTTTCTGCCGCTCAAGTAGATTTTCTACTCGACCAGCAGCATTCTCAACATGAATATAGTGACCAGCCTTGACTGCTTGCTTTAAGATATTGCACCAGGGCTTGTCCTAGTACTCAATTTTTCGTGTTCGCTAACTTACCGTTGGCGTGTCTTGCACAAGACAAACTCCGCCGCACAGCGGTTTGCAGAATTTTTTGGAACTCCACGCTGCAGGTGGAATGCAGAGTGGGCAAAACTGTTTGAACTCCATCGGCATACCAGAGTTTACTGCCCACCCCTTATCAGTAGTCATTCACCTATTAGAGAATATGAGCCAAATAATTTGAGTTTGGTCTTGTGAAACTCACACTTTGCTGCATTTAGAGTGAGACCTGCATCAGCAAATAACTGCCACACTTGCGTAAGAGCCTTGTTTGCTCCTTTTTCGTTGCTCCAAATTCCAGTATGTCATTACTGTAATTAAAAGCACGCGTGACAGGTTGCATTATTCGACCTATGACATCCTGAAATATTTCTGCAGCTGACGACACTCCAAAACTCAACCTTTTGCATCTGAAAAAAGTACCATGAGTCAAAAAAACTAGTGATGTACCTCTAGTTCTCTTCCAACTTGAGTTGATGGTATCCCTTGATGGGAGAAGATGTTGGTACTGTTTAGATGCATTATTATGTTTGCTATATGTGGACTGGGACGTCTTTATCTCTTGATTGCATTGTTAGCCTGGCACATATCAACACAGATGTGCACTTCATCTCCACTGTCCTTTTTTGGCATGACCACTGTGGACGAAACCCATGGCATAGGACCTGTGGAGTGCTGAATGATGTCATGCTTCAATAGCGTTTCTAGTTCTTTATCAACAGCCTCTTGCAAGTGAAAAGTGACTCTGCAGTGCCACTGTGCAACAGGGTTAACCTGGTCATTGATGTTTATTCGCACTTTTATTGTCTTGAGCCTGCTTAGGCCATAAATGATGACACACTCACAATTTTAGATTGAGTTCGTAAGTTAAAATTGACATATATCAGTCCCATGTCAGCAGCGGTGGCAAAACCCAGGTGTATACCTTGGTGTTTGACGGGTTGAGGTATGGCACAGAAGATAGGCTATTGAACTTTTCAACCCACAGGATATTAATAAATGCACCACTGTCTATAGTATAGGTTATGGGGCAACTGTTTACCTTTATTGTAATCTTGGGGCAATGCCTAAATAAGTTCTGTTCTTTTATGTGGATGGTCGCCTTTGTGATTTGTTCTTCTTTGCAAGCAGTCAAACCTACATGTACCTGTTGCTCTTTGGTCGATGCCATCTTTGCACATTCATCTTCTTCACTGGCACTTGATATTGATGTTGACGAGCCTTTGTAGGATGAAAAATGAACTTTTACAGGTATCTAAATGTCGTGACTAATGTCACTTTTTAGCTTTGTGGACGTGGCAAGAATGCTTCTGGAACCTTCTGGCATCCATGTTCTCTTCTCCCTATGGCATAGTTAGTTTCTGTTTTGCTTTGCACACCATTATGAAGTGGGTTTCTTTACCGCAACACTTGCACGTTTGTCTCATGGCTGGGCATTTGCCTTCCTAGGGAAATAAAAACCCACATTGGAAACACAGCCTTTTCTACTTTGGAGACGTTGACTTGTGTGTATCTACCTTGTGCTTGTGCTCACTTTTCATGACCAATGCTGATCCATTTCTCACTGTTTTAGCTTTCAGATCAGTGGTTTGTCGATTTGCTCTTTCACCAACGCTTGCGGCCATTAGTACTTTCTCTAAACTGAGCATCTCTCTCAACATGCATCTTCTAAATGAGTCTGAAAGACAGCCCTCAATGACTCAGAAACTTATGGCTTCTTCATCATTAAATTCACTAAATTTAGTGTTTGATGAGCACTTTAAGTTTCTCAAGAAACTCGTCCACCATTTCACTGGCTTGCTCTCTTGCTTGATTGAAAATAAACCTTTCATAGTCGACATCCGGCATCGGATTGAACTTGGCTTCTAACGCTTCTTTGATTTGACGGTATGATACCGCATCAGTTTGTGATTTCCTTTATCACTTTTTTCACTCCATCACCAGCAAGGTTCCTTAAGTACTTAAATAATTTCTCATTGTCTGCTTCCTTCAGTGCTTCTAAGAAAATCATCAAACTTCTCAATCCATGCAGTCCATCTGGCGAAGCATGCGGTCCATGTGCTTCTTGGCGGTGTTGAATGACGGTGGTGGTTTCAGAAACACAGCTACATCGTAGTGCATGCTCTTTGCTACTGCCTTTGAGCACATATGTTGTTCAGACTGATAGAGCGGGTAAAATAAAAAAATGTAGTATACCCTATCCATTTATGTTTGTCATATTAAAATGATTAAATATTATTATTAATGAATAATGAAGTGTTGTGACATTAAACTAATCAATATTATTAACCAAGAGAATACACGTGGGAATGCATTTGCATGGCTAAAATAATAAGTGAACTAAGTTGTACGCATATTAAAAATGATATGTTTGGCTTAAGCGGTGTTAATGTAATTTGCGCTTAAATAAACCAGCATTAACGGCTCTAAATGTTGCATATGGCTGGATATATGCATACACATAAGGGTATTAGTACGGGAATAACACTGTTTTATTCATTTCTATGTATTAATTACGATTTTGTGTTTCTTTTACTTAAGTTGACTATTTCGGCCTACTAAAAGATGGCTGCCGACTGAATCCACACTAAAGTACATGATCTCATACCTTAAGCAATGGAGGAAGGCGCCTGCACTGACTTCGCTGTGGCCTTTCCTTGAACTTCCGAACCAGGTCCATGAAGACTACACTGGGCGAGATGCCAATGTCCCTGAACATGGAGCAAATGTTGCCATCTGGGAACCAAAAGCCACCTATTCACAATAGACTGATACTTTCCTAACCTGGGAACGGCTTTTCCCATGCGCCTAGTTTATTCATCATCTGTATGTGAAAATTTGAAAATGTTTCTTAAAGTATTGGGACGGGGCTGAATTCAGCCAATCAACGACCTGGAAATAAAGAAAATGATACTGTCATATGTAAATTTTGGTATAAATATTAGTAGTCTAGAGATGGAAATTAGGTCACCACCCTAGAACTTGAGACGCACCCTGATCGATGCTACTCTATGCGACACTCCATGCTGACAGAAGAGGACGGGACGTTAGAATACTGATGATCTTTCTGAGGACTGGTGCTGACTTAGAAAACGACAAATAGCCAGAATAGGTAAATATGACAAAAGATAATATGGCATTGTTAGGATTTAACTTGCAAATTAATTAGATAAAGAAAATCATTATTTGAAAACTGTGTCGGGTGATTATTTTTCTTGTAATATTTTTTTATTGATTAATATGAGAAGTTAAGAGTTTTCCATCAAATTCCAAACCAACTAAATGATCTATTCGACCTCCGGATGGATGGACTGTTAGAGTAAGTCGATAGATGTGTTTCCTCTATCCAAAGTGAATAGCTGTAGTTCGGGATCAGGATATCCCTCCTCTGTAAGACACGGATAGATTGATGAGAATGAATGTTGGTGTTATGGGCCCCACCAGCGTGTGATGTGTGTATGTGCGTGTGACTGAGGAGTCATTCCGTCCGTGGAAGTAGGAGGAGATTTTGTGTTCTGAACTGCACCAGTATTTCAGACAGCTTTTGTTGTGCACCTGAATCCACACTTTCTGTAAGCACCAGCCATGTGCTTGAGCTTAGGCCGCCATGCCCGCTCGGAGTTTGCATGGTGCTGCCTTCCTCCTTGATGGTGGGTTTTTTGTTTCTTGCACCTGGTTGTCTTTGCTGTTATCTTTCCATCTCTCGCACTTGATCAATGTTGCTTTTAGATTTTTGCATCATAGCTGGTCTTTAGCATTTCGCTTTGTATAAATGATGTCTCTATGTTATGACATGATGCAATATCCCTTCTGTTGGACTTGGCCCTTTTTGCAGGGTCATCCCTGAACTTTTTGCCTTCCTCCTAACCTTTTTCCTGACATGTTGTTGGTGGTTTCAGGACTCTGGGCACTTTAGCACTGATTAGCAGTGCAAAGTGCCTGTGCTCTCTGCCCTCCATAGGCTAACATTGGGAACCCCCCTTATGGGATAACTCCTAAATGAAACAAAATAAGTATGTCATGTTTTGTATGTGTGGAATGGAAATAATAAATGCTGCACAATGGTGTGCACAGAGTTGTTTTCACTATTTTAGGAATGCCACTTTTAGAAGTTGGCATTTCTGTGTGATGTGTACCTGCCTGCCTGCATGTCTGGTTCTAGAAGTGACCGGGGCTGGTGAGGTGTGGGTGGCTCCAGGTAGGGCAGGGTGAGTCAGTGCAGGCTGAATGGGAGATCTGCAATTGGAGTAGTGGGAGGAGAAGTCCCCTGTCCCTGAATAGGTCTGTGCCTTCCCTGTACAATGCTGCCTCCACCTCCCTGTGGTGTGTCTGATTACCAAGTCCCAGCTCACAAAGGGAGGAGGGAAGCCCGGTAAACAAAGTGCTCTACACTCCCCCAAGACCAGTTGGGACTAGTTTCCCCAAAGACTCTTTCAGAAGCTTCTGCCCCTTTCTAGTAGCAGAGCAGAAGGGTGTATAAATACAGGGGCTGTGCCCTCGTGGTGTTGTTGTGCTTGTGCTGACTTGGAGGGGGACACTCTGCCAGGAGGAACTGCAGTGGGACTCTGAGTGCTGGCCCCTGTGCCCAACTTGCCCCTCTACCTTCTGCTGGGCCCAGGAAGAGACTCTGCAGGAGTAAAGGCTGCTGCACTGGAAGAATTGCCTCTATGTTGTGCCTGACTGTTCTTAGGAATTGCTGCTCTGCTTAGTGTGCTGTCCCCTGGTCTGCTGAACTTGCCCAACCTTGCCTCTTCATCGTGGAACCCAGCACCTTGTGAGCGCCACCACTTTATTCCAGCTCTGCCTGCTTTCTAGCGCCCTGTGAGCGCTTTGTCTTTATTGCCCACGAGTTGAGGAGCTGGCACCTGCAGCGCGAGGCTGCAAGGGAATCCCCGGTGTGAAATCAGCGGGAGCCCACTCCAAGTTTGTGCTGTTTCATGGGTGCCCACCCTGCACTCATGCTACTTTTGGTCAGCGGGTGCCCACCCCGCATTTTCTGCATTTTTAAAGAAAAGAGCAGGTGCCCACCCTGCGTTTACCACGGGGCTCCCATGCCGGTGAGAGCCCTGCATGTGCTGGAGACTGGAGGAGACCCAGGACTGCCGGAGTGGGGCTCTACCTGATTCCTACAGTTCTTAGGCTTTCTGCTTCCTTACCTCCCTTCCATTGCCGGTGCCTGTTCTTCTTGAGTGGTCCCGCAGGAGAGCGGGCCGCTACAACGTGGGGGACAAATTTGGATTGAGAGAGCCCCAGAGCCAGTGCCATTTTCCTCGGGGGCCATATGTGTGTAGAGAGCCCCCGAGGGGGGCCCCAGAAGAGCAAGTGACTCTTAGGCTCCACAGCAGCGCCGCACCAGCACGGGCAGCTGCAACACTGGGGGATAATTTTGTTGTTAGCATCCTAGAGTGGGGCTCCAACTTGGGTAGTGCTTCTTGGGCTGCACAGTGGCACGGCTGTTGTGGCCCGCTGTGATGTTTTGGGCAGTTTTGATTTAGTAGCCCCGGAGTGGGGCCCCCAATCTGCGCAGTTGTCACCAGTACTTGTTGGTTTTACCCAGCTGCACCACAGAAGCGGGCAGCTGCAACGTGTGGGAAACTTTTCCTTTCTTTGGGAGTCCCAGAGTAGGGGCTCCCCAGGCGAGGTGGCGCCAGAGGCTAATCTACAACGTGGGTCATGGTTGTTGTAAGTGCCAAGGTTGGCCCTACATGTACCCTAATGCTAATGTGATGATGATGATGCTTAATGCACATGCTTATGCCTAATGCTTTCCCCTAATGTTCGCATTGCTGATTTTAGGCCCAATGTGACTTATGCTGATATGAGGCATAATGGGTTCCTATGCCTAAGGTGATGCCTAATATCCTGCTATGGGGATCTAGGCTTATGTCTGATTTAAGGTGGTTATGCCTGAAGCGATGTTCATATGATTATGCCTAATGTCATACTATGATGCTTAGGTTATGCCTGATCTAAATAGGATTTATGCCTATCGAGGTATAAGGCTGGGTTCACTATTTCACCAGTAGCTACTTGCCGTTATACTTTTATTACTGGCTGTTATTACTGGTTGGTTACATTTACTGTATATGCTTGGTGATGGTTCTAGCAGCGACCCGGTCGGCACTGCCCTGTACATAGTCCCCTGTAAATAATTACCTGGTGCAAGTTGGCACCGTGTATATATCTGTGATTGGGATTCTAATGTGTTTTACATAATACAAAGGCTATTTTTATATAACCTTGTGTGGGGTCTCTTTTATAGTGTGCCTAGTGTGTCGCCGCATGTGTGTGTGTGTTGCGCAAACACTTTACACATTGCCTCTGGAATAAGTCTGACTGCTCGTGCCAAGCTACTAAGGGGGTGAGCAGGGGTTATCTTCAGTGTGTAACTCCCTTGCCCTGACTAGAACGGGGGTTTCTGCCTGGCTTTGGTGCATGCCCTAGCCTACCACGAATCCCCGTGTCTAACACCTTCTTTTAGCCTTACTAGTGAGTTTCTGGCCGCCTTTTTGAATGCTCTCCTCTACAAGGCCTTCAACTTCTTGAGGGCTGTATATGGGCTGGATTGTGGCTTTGATTCCAAACACGCCAACTTCAAACTACTGCTCATTGATTTGTTCGCACATGGCATGCACAAGCAGTTTGCTGTAATGTTGCAAACTCTCAGGGAGAGCAATCGTGTTTTTACGGGGCACCGATCCCCTACTTATCACCATTTGTAGTGTACTCCCCAGCCCAGGAGCATGCACCATGAATACACCACACAGGTAGCTCTGGATTGTACGTCTTTATTCCTCAGTATACACTCACACACTGCACTCTCATTACATCATATCTACTAATAACCACACGATATCACCTCCCACCAAGCTATGCAATTCCTTGTTGAGTCTGTCCAGAATGGCAAGGGTCTTAGCGCACTATATCATGTTAAGTATGTAATCAAGACGTGCTATCAGTGCTTTCTGCCAGCTCCACTCTCGATACACCTGTGTACTGAAGCTTAATGTGCCCCAGGTACCTGACCTACATTCTCCAAACAGCAAGCCTACCTCACTGTCTTATAGCAAAGAATGATTACCTTAGCGTATATATAAATCTTGCTGCTCTTGTAATAGTGTAGAGAGTCAAGGGACGTAGTTGACATTTGTTGCCAGTGTGTATTATTGTCTAGGACATGGTTCCTATAAAGTGAAAGAGTTTCCTGCTGTTTTGAAGTTTAACAGGAATATAGCAAAGGTGGCTAAGAAATCCGCTACATCGGATATAATCTTAACACTTCTTGTCAAAATCTATCCTTATAATCCAGAACCTGACAGAGGGAAACTCGAGAGGTGTGAAGAGAGGCTGCTTTCAGTGGCGTCACTAGGGGGGTGCGGGGGCTGCGGACTGCACCAGGTGACACCATCACATGGGGTGACACCGTGGTCCGTGTCGACAATAATCTTGGCCGGCGGCCGGGTAAGGTTCGACAGACAGTAATATTATTTTGCATTTTGGTGTCACGGAGTCCGTGACACCAAAATGCTAAATAATATTACTGTCTGTCGAACCTTACCCGGCCGCCGGCCAAGATTATTGTCCAATTAGGCTACGTTGTGCGTTCAAAACGTCACTCAAGTGACGTGGCTCCCGGCCCCGCCATTTTCATCACTGGCCATGGGGTTTTGCAGCGCCAGGTGCACGCTTGTGTTCCTCTGCAGCCTGCAGCTGGTAAGTGGCACCCAGTGGCGAAGCTAGGGTGGGGCTGTCTGCCCCAGACGTCACTGTTTTGGGGGAGGACAAAGGCATTTAGATAAGACTCGGCTTGCTTTCGTGGACGTTCGGGGATGGGCAGAGAAGGAATAGGACTCGGGCAATGTCCTCTTTTTTTTGTGCTGGCAACTGTCCCCCCCTCTCTTTCTATTATTCCCTCTCTTTCTGTCTTGCTCCTCACTTACTGAAAACCCTGACTTGAAGAAACGGTACACAACCTATCTTTCCTTCTTTCATTTAGTTGCTTCCCTGTGAAATGGATCCAAAAAAGAAAAACACTCATGCGAGAAATGCCCTTTTTCTGACATTTTTCTATTCCAAAGTGCAGCGGGATGGAGAGAAATAGAAGGTTTTAAATATGAAATATAAATACATAACTAAATAAAGCAAGACAGAGTGGTTGCAAAGTGGCCAGATTGGTTTTATTTACATCCAAATACATCAGCATTACTTTTCAGAGTTTGCCAGTGAAGCGCTACTTTTGTTTTCTCGTCTTTCTTTGAACAGCATTGCTGTTACCAGGTGGGAAAGGGTACCATTCCTGGAGGTACTGCAATACCTGGTTGATGGGTGGATTGGAAAACAAAATGTGTACCATGGCTCTGTGTTTAAGGATGTGGTCTTTTTAAACCATACTGCTTACGTTTTGTAAGGATATAAGCAATGGACATTGAAACGGTTCCCTTCAGGGCCCTCTAGTCATGTCCTTAACTTTTCAGGTAAAACCACTCACTGATTTCTGAATAGTGAGTGAGAGATCGTTAAGGTAACCATGTTGTTTCTGCTTACATTTCACATGCTTTACTAAATCTTGCATTCCCTATGAATGGTTGCTTTTACTTTTTTTTTTAGGCAGGATATTACTCTTATCAAGTGCATAATTTGAATTGAGCCACATCCAAGTGTTTATAGCGGGCACAATTAGGTTATAGCTGAAGGCAGTACGAGTTTCTCTCAGTGGGGAAGTATGGTGTTCAGTGGGGGAGAGGATGTGGCACAATGGCCAGAGCTGTCGAATTTGGAACTGGGGAACCGGGTTCAGCCTTCATGACCAGTCCACCAGACCACTCTACTGAGGGAGCACATTCCCATGCTAGACCTTAGAAGGCCCCACTAGACCTTAGAAGGCTTGATGTCTTAGCACAAGCAGGTGTACCCTAGTGGTGTCAATTGTGGGTTAACCTTGAAGGCCTGTCCACCACAATCCATACTGAAGTTCATCTCCAGTCTTGCGGGCAGGCCTACAAAGCAGCACACCCAAGAGCAACAGTGATACAGTCGCTGTGACTCTGTCACTGAGGTCACATGAACCTTGAGCAGGTTAGGGCTATGCGAACGGTGTGACCGCACTGGGTACCTATTTCGGATGGGTGCGTAGTGTTTGCAAGTATATTATGGTTTAAAAAAAAATTGCTGCCTCCTTCCTGGCCTCCAGCATGATAACGTTGGTGATTAATGTTCTTCCTAGAGAGAGATCGGAGTTTTGTCTAGTGGAAGGATTGACTCCTGGAAAGGTAGCACAGAGGGTTAATGTGCCTGCTGCAAAGAACACGTACCATGCAGATCACAAAGTGCACTGCTTTAATGGGGGGACCATGATGAATGGTCATTTAATGTCAGCTGTAGATGATAGATCCCTGAACAGTGTCATGTATGTGCATGTTTGCAGTGTGCTGAGGGGATTACCAGGTAATTATTCACGCAGCTCAGCTTTAACTTGCTGACGGTCACCATCCGGGGTCCTTCTTGATGTCCCTAGTGCTTTTCAGAACAGTATCAAGGCGGTTGTCAATAGAACTCATTAGGCACCAGCTGGTTTAATATTTTCTTCCTATTTTCTTTCTGCGCGCCTCATGGCGTGAAGTGACTCAGGTGCAGCATATAAAATGTTTGTCTGCGCTAAAAGCCTAATAGGTGTGTAGTCAACAAAAGTAGCCATTCGCAGTGGCCTCACATACACCTGCACCCCTGTGTCAAGACGAGTGGCACTGCTGCTCAGTGTGTGAGAAATAATGCACTGAAAAGGAAGAGTCGGAAAGGTGAACACTGGCTCTGCACTTGTGAATATAAATAAAAAGTAGTATTAATTTTTATCATGTAACTTTCTTTGGTGATGGAAACCAATTGGTTAATAGAGTTACAGGCTCTCAAACAATTTACTTGTGCCCTGTATTATTTATTTGGCAACATTTTTGCCCTCTCGTCTTCCGTGTTAAAGAAAGTTGTTGAGTGATGTCTTGAGCAGAATGAATAGCAATGACACTGTGCCTGGTAAGACAATTGGCATTGTTGTAACCTTTGACAGCTGCAGAGCTACTGTTATTTAAGTAAACTCCAGTCAGGTCCGGTGAGCATGATGCGAAGCGCCACACATTGGAATGGGGCAGGCGTCTCCGCCTCGAAGGAATGTGTCAAAGCCACACTCCACATTTTCCCGCGCGTGGTTAAAACTTTTCTATGTTGGCCAGGAGAGGAGTTATGAAAGGATGGGTAGCACCTCTGCAGTGCTTTAGACTCTGGTGTAGAGGAGTGGGCTTGGAAAGGCCACAGAAGAAGAAGGACCCCCTCCATGGGTGCCGCTCAGATGAATACATCTCCTCGAGGAGATCCATCAAGGATTCATGGGATAAGTCGTGAGGGGGTGACACCATGAGTTACCCGCACTGGGTGACACCAACCCTAGTGACGCCACTGGCTGCTTTCAGTCATATTGAAAGACTCCAGCTGATTCAGGCAGAGAGAGGCTTTTTGTAAACCAATCCTGCGAAGCCATTTGTTTGCAGGATAAACGTAATAGGCTGTAATGCGCGAACCTTAGAGAGCGTAGTTCCCTTTGCTGCCTTCCTTGTCCTCGTGCTCTCAGGAGCTGTGTATTCACGGCTAATGCTTCTGTTTTTCAAAAGCTCGGCGCGCTCGCCAGCCTTCCGTCTGATTTCACTCTAAAGCTGGGCATAGACACACACTGAAGAGGTTCTATTAATGCGCATCCCTCTTGAGACGAGTGGTTCAAAAACACTTCAGAGCGACTGTTTCTCTGGCATTAGTGTTAACATCTCTTTAGCACTGCATCTTTCACCTTCGATGGGCTACATGAACAAATGGAAGCGCCATGCTCTAGTCAAAGAAATGTATGCTTTTGTTTATGATGCCGCGTTTCCTGTGTTTGTCGCGCGGCTGAAACATGTGCAGAGTTTTTTCCGAGCTGTCTTAACCCAGTATCAGTCCAGTCCATTATGTAAAAATGCATTTGTTGTCAAACTTCATTTTATTGATATAAAAAAATTAAGTAGGCCTATTCAAGAGGGGCTGCCACTGCGCAGGATGCTCTAATAAAACAGTGGCCCACCTGATTTTCCAATTTACACTAAAATACAAAGGGTATGGAGACCATTGATCAATGTATTAAACTGTTCAACAACTTTTAAGCTTTTTGATATAATTCAAATGTATTATCTTTAAAAAGGATGCTTCTATTCCATGAAATCTCATTCCATGTAATTTAACATAGTTCATATACAACTGCAATCTTAAACTTGATCAATATTGACTTGCAAATATATATGCAATAATTTCAATACATTTTTATTTCAACATTACATTAAATCCTCAAATACACCCACTTGTCGCAAGTAGATACATTATTTTTGATGAACACTGGCATGGCACCCGTGCATATCTAATTTCAAGTATCTAGGTAATGGAACCCCCTCTGCAGGTTTGTGGAAAAGTGAGAACCCCTGTGCTGTTCACCGCATTCATCACTCACATGGATAGTCCTGCATAGAAATGGGGCCCAGTTGTCACTCCGCAATTCCAGGGGCCAGCCACAGGCTACACTTGAATTTTGCAAGCGCCCCTACTGCTACGGTTATCTCAACATGGGGCATACCCTAAAGCTAAGCAGATCAATTATCAGAAGGAAATATTTTGAGGGAGAAATTCCTTTCACCATTTATTCATAATCAGGGCAGATTAAAACTGCAGGTTTGTAACTTTTTCTTTTATGAACTCCAAATGGGTGATATGTTTGCAAACAATGCTGAGGACACAATAACTGTCAGACAATATTTAGTTTATCGGAACACTTGTCCAAACGTATCATCCGAGTAGCTCCTGCCCTGGCCGCTGTTGATATTTCATTGAACTTCCGGTGTATCTCTGTGGTCAAACATTCTCTTGACATTTTTGAGCTAATCAATGAGCATGATTGCGATGCTCTGCTTCCTGCTTAAATTTGGCTCGGGGAAGCATCCTCGCCTAATATTGCTTGGGCGGCTCCAGAACATCATAGAATCGTAAGGCAAGATCGTGGTCGAGGGAGAGGAGATGGAGGTGCCATCATTTTAAAATGTAGTGTTAATTGTCGCACTAAACCCTTAAATGTTCCTGATTGTAAAGGCGTAATGTTTTCTCTTAAATTAACAAAGAAATATACCCCCCTGGCCCTGCGAGTAGCTGGGCTTCAGAGTTAGCTGAGGTTATGAACTTTGCTGATTTCACCATTTTAGGTGAAATTATTATTCATTTTGATGAGTTCAATAATTCTCTGGCTACTGCCTTATCTGAAGATTTTTGTATCTTGTGCCTTAGTACATAATCCAACCCATTCTGCAGGGCATTCTCTCGACCTGTTTTTCCCTACAGATTACCGGGCACAACAAACCTACCCCAAAAAAAAAAGCTTATAAAACCACTAGGGCTCTATCTACCACAACCGTAATTTTCAAAATGCCACAATCAACTGTTAATAGCACGCCAACAATATTAAAGGAGACATAGGAGGGCCGATGCGATGGGGTTTTCAGGGCCCAGCAGCATTCTACAGGCACTAAACAAAGATAGGTATTGACCTTGGTCTTAAACAGTGTCATACATTCTCCAATTATTCCCGACTCTTGGAGGGGCTCAGTTATCGCCCATATCTTCAAAGGAGAAGATCGACAGTGACTGGAAAACTACAGGCTGATCTCCCTCCTTTACAATAAGGTTTAGTATTTTCTGGCCTACTACTAAATAAACTACTGAAATGGGCAGAGGACAAATAAATCATACCACAAAAACAAACAAGTTTCACCCGAGGCACGGGGATGACAACAAATATCCTGGCATTCTCTCTCCTAGTAGATAAGACAAAGTTGAACCATAAGCCTCTCCACCTTTGGTATATTGACTTTAAGTCAGCATTTGATTGTGTTCGAGGTAACCTTCTCTGAGTGAAACTGACACATTGGGGAATTCTGTCCACCTTATTTAAAGCAATACAACTTATTTCCTCCTTTACATGGGTGAGAATAAACTCATACGGAATGACCCTCCCACCACAGTTATTAGCTCTATTGCTCTACCCGGGGGAGGCACCGCAGACAAACAATATGATATAACGCAGCATTCAGTACATATTACGAACACTTATACAGGTCACCATTACACACGGAGCGATCCCACATTGACGATTTCCTTACGGCTCTACCCTATCCACTGACACCGGGAGGGATGAAGGAGGCCCTTGCAGGACCCATCAATAGGATGGAGATCAAGACAGCAATAGGTGGGCTAGCGCGTAATAAGGCCCCGGTTCCGGATGGATTGCCCGTAGAATCCTTCGCTACCTACCCGGATATACTGGTACCACAATTGGAGGAGATATACAACAAATCGCTTGAATTAGGACATCTCCCTTGTACTACTGCGCAGGCACTGGTCATTTTGCTGCCCAAGCCGGGCTGGGACCTGACAGATATGTCGGCCTACCACCCCCTGTCGCTCCTCTGCACTGAATATAAAATCCTAAGCAAGATCTTAGCCAATAGAATTCAGCCCTTTGTTAATCAACTAATACATATAGATCAGTGTGGATTTATACCTTCTAGGAGCACATCCCTAAATATAAGAAGACTACATCAGATCATGCACACCACCGCTGTGCGGGCTGTATCTCATTAGACATGCAACAGTCATGCGATACACTGTCATGGGACTATATGCTCGAGGCTATTACACCTTTTGGCCTACCCCCAGAGTATGTCCGATGGATAAGGCTCTTATACGGAGCCCCGACCGCAAGAGTCAGATCCAGGAAACACATTTCCAGAGAATATCACATCTACAGGGGCACACGGCAGGGATGCCCCCTATCCCCAATACTCTTTGTCTTGGCTCTGGAGCCATTGGCCCTCCGCCTACGGACAGAGGCTACTTATTGTGGAATACGTGTGGGCACATCGGTACACCTGGTGTCTGCATATGCCGATGACCTAATCATATATGGCACGGACATACTGGCGAGACTGGGTCTGAGCCATCGTATTTTCACTGATTTTGAACAGATCTTGGGTCTATCCATTAACGACTCCAAATCTAGTGCTTTTTTGTTTCATGAACAAACACACCCGGATAGTATTGCTTTTGGGGCACTCACAATCCCAATCGCTCCGCATACTTTTAAATATTTGGGCATCAACGTCTATCGGTCACAGGCGGATATCTTGGAGGGGAATCTAGTGAAGGCCATACGCGGAATATGATCTCAGATAGCTTTCTGGATAACGCCTCCTCTGTCGCCTGTAGGCCAGGTGGCCTTATCCAAGATGGTGGTGCTTCCCCGCCTCTTTTATTACTTCACAAACCCGCCCTTACTGGTACCTGCCAGCATTTTTAACTTACTAGACACATTATTGATTGACCTCATTTGGGGGGTGGGCCGCCACAGAATAAGCCTTAAGAAATTACAACTAGACACATGGCTGGGAGGCCTGGGAGCACCTGATCTCAGAGCTTATTTTTATTCATGCCAATTGCAGTGGTCATCTTATTGGATGGCAGGCCGTAACCTGCAGGAGATCGGATACACTGAGAGACACATGGAGCAGGGAATACTCCACGTGCTTCACTTACCATGTGCGAAGGCCCCTCCAGCATTGCCTGATGCACTACACACAGCACTGCAGTGTTGGAAGAAGGCCTTGAAATATACGACTAGGGGAGGTCTCTATGCTGATAACATCCCACTGGTGGGGATACCCCTAGCGAGCGGCAGGCTGACGACACAAGCACTCGAGCCTTGGCTAGAGACGGGGGGAGAGATGGTTGGAGCACTTTTTAGCGAAGGATCCCTAATGGATCATGACACCTTCGCGCAAACCACGGGAGCACCAAATATTTTATATGTCACACACGCTGCCGTGCTACATTATGTTAAGCGTCAGTGGGCCCTTCAGAGGGAGGAACCCCAGGTAAATGAGTTGATTAAAGCACTTTATTATATGGGATGAGGTAGCCATCTCATGGCTGTATAGTAGTATCCGAACGCATGCTGAAATTCCTTTCGATACTACCCGGGCGCAGTGGGTGGCGGAGGTGGGGCAGGACTTGACAGATAAGGAGTAGTTAGGCATAATGGAATACCCACGTAAGATACTGAGTAACGCTAAATTTAATTTTATACAATGTATGATTGTCCATCAAGCTTACTTGACAGAGCGCAGGCTCCAGAAATTGTATCCGGTCAATGCCCATCAGTGCCCCCGATGTAAAAAGCCAGAGGCAGGTCTCCTTCATATGTTATGGGAATGCCCGCACCTCGGGGAGTTTTGGTACGGGGTCCAGAAATCGATTACAGACATCACTCATCAATCAATAGAGGGGGTGGCGATGGAATGCTTACTGGGTGTCCGGAAATGTAGGAAGTCCAAAGGTTCAGTTACGCTTTTTGGACCTGGCCCTTATTGTGGCAAAAATAGCCATCACCATGCATTGGAAGTCAGCCAGAGCTCCAACATTACAAGTGTGGCAAAGTGAATTGATCAGATGGGCAGGAGCAGAAAGCGCTGCGCTGCGTAGGGAGGAGGCAGGAGGACTCCAGAAAACGGTGTTATCTGTAGACTGAGATACGATGGTTGAAGCATGTAAGAACAACGTACTGGCTAATCCCTCTGATGCTCCGAGAACTCAATAGGCAATGGGGGCAACAACAAGGGAGTGATATGTGCAGATCAATGCTCCTGTTTTTGTGAAAGTAGCGGCATACTCATTGCTGATAAACATAGAAATCTAAGTGATGCGGGACAAACAACAATAAGACTCTGTATAATATAGTTGGAGCCCGGGATGGGGGTGTGATCCATAGGGGAGGAGGGTGTAGCGAAATGGGTTTAATTTAATTCTGCCATTGGAGAATAGTTAGCCACCTGTTATGTGTAAAAGATACCATGTATAATGTTTTTCTCCTGTCATTATCACTGCTTCATGTTGCCACATCCTTCGTGTTTGGTGAGGGGGACACCAAGGCCTCCACAGCTCCCTATATGCAACTATGTCGGACTGTTGAAGCAAGAGCTCTCATAAGAATGTATACCAATGATTGTGTTAGCTATGAGACATTGTGATAACAGAAACAAAGAGAAAAGAAAAAGGACAAATTTTGTTTAAAAAAAAATACATGGGTGAGAATAAAAATAGGTGATGGTACCACCCTTTCAAGGAAGATCCACACCCAACCGGGTTTAAAACAAGGGTGTGTCCTGGTGCGGTACCCATTTAACCTGTTTTTTGGCTGATATCCGGCAAGTACTTGATGCAGTAAATTCTCAATCACCTGAGTTGAGATGCCTATGTATCTCAAACTTGTTATACGCAGATAACGGCATACTTCTTAGGAAAACTAAATTCTCCTTGCAGTGCCACGTTGATGAATTATCAAGTTACACAATAGATAACTGCATGACCATCAACTAAAAAAAAAAACCAAGGTCATGGTGATAAAAAATAGGAAACAGATACCTGCTGGATCAATGCACAAATAAGTATAAATATCTAGGCATTCTATATGAAAGCAAAGGCATCTGTCTTCCCCTATGCAGGTGCTACAACTGAAAGGCAGGACCTTAATTGTAGCTTTTCTTTTTTTTTGTGTCATAATTTTTTTATTAGATTTCACAGGAGGAGAAACATGGCATTAAACCAATGGTACAGCAGTACAGAACATTACATCCTGGTATACAATTCCAGTCACTACGTAATGGATACCCCTGGTTGTTGATGGGGGTAGAGGTGTTGAAAGGGTATGCGGAAGGGTGAATAAAAGGGAGAGGGTGAGGGGCTTGAGGACATTCACCGATGGGGGAATCTGCAGTAACTCTAGTGGGGCAGCACAGAGTAGTCGATAGACGGCAGGTTTCTGGTGGAAGACAGCATGTTACTTACGTGTTGTCTAGCAGCTCTCGTCTATTACGGTCCGTACTATAAACACAGTGGTGTAGCAGTCTCTGGCCTAGTACGGGATTTGAGGCATATTGCAGATATATGGCAGTGTAGATAGTCGGATGAGCAGAGAGGCAGGTGCATTATTTGGCAGGATGAGTAGCGATACGACCGTACGTTAAGGCGGGTATGACGGTAAGGCACTGCTAGAAGGGATGGTTTGTAGCCCCACAGGAAGTGTTGGGATATCAGCAGTTTGAGAGAAGGTGGTGGCTAGCCATGGTGGTTGGGGGAGATGAAATAGGGAGGTATCTGCCTACATGACTGAGTGCTGAAAAGGGGGGGAGTGATCAGATAGAGAAGGAGGGTAGTAAGAAGTGGGGGAGAGCAAATAAGAGGGGAAGAGGATAAAAGAAAGGAGGTGAGGAAGGTGAGGGTGATGACAAGTGGGGAGGAATGCGGAGTGGGAAGGGGAGGCGGGTGAGGGGTTGGAGAGGGGGTAGGTGCAGCGGAGCAAATGAATGATAATAAAAAGAGAAGGCAGAGAGTAGAGGAGCTGGGCATCCCTCCTATCTGTGGATGGTGGATCGATGGCTCAATGTAGGTTATTTTTATGTAGGGCTGTAGGGAGTTAGTGTGTGGTCCTTTAAGTAATGGGGCCCATGTTTGCTTGAATATCTCCATCTGATCTTGTAATCCGTAAATAACGCATTCGTGAGATGCCGTTTGAATTATTGCCACCATCCAGTCCTTTTGTGAGGGGGCATGGCTGACCACCATTTCCAAAGGATACAGAGTTTGGCTGTGGCTAGTACTGTATGAAGAAAGCAGCGTTGTGGTCGCATGATATGGGGGATGCTGCTGGTGTCATGTAGAAGGATAACTGTGGGTTGAAGGGGTATGCGAAGGGGGATTATCTCTCCTACACTGCTCCTGACATGAAACGAGAAAGATTGAGTAGAAGAGCACTCGCAGAGTACATGGGAGAGGTCGCAACACACATCCGGGCACCTCCAGCATTTAGAGTGAGGCAATAGGCCGGCCTTGTGCAGTTTCGTTGGGGTCCAGTACCAGTCGTGGAGGGTTTTGAAGAGGCAGAATTTTATTCTAGCCTCTCAGGTTCCCCTATCCAGGGCTTTCACCATTTCTGTCCAGTCCTTTTCCTCATCTGTGAATTGTAGCCGTGTTTGCCACTTGGCTCGGAGGATGTGTAAGAGGAGTTGTGAGAACAGGTGGTGTGTCAGGGTGCTATAGAGTCAAGACATTGCTCCTTAGTGCCTGCCCCATAGAAATAGATACTCCACTATCAGAGAAGTCAGTAGCGTCCAAGGCCGGGGGCCGAGGCAACTTTGCAGACAGTGTTGCAGCTGTAGGTATCGCCTGGCCTGCTGCAAAAGTATCCTAAATTCTTCTTGTAGCAGAGTGAAAGGTTTTAAATCACCATCTAGTATCACCTGGTCCAGTGATCGTATAAATAGGTGAGCTGCGAGAGGTGTAGTGCTAAGGTGTAGTGTTCACCCGTTGATAAGCCGAGGGCCCCACAAGAGCGGCAGGCCATTCGTTTGGATGCAGCCAGGCAGGGGTGGGTGGCTCCCCAGACAAAGGCCCGCATGCGTGCATCAACTAGGTGTAGGGTCGTCGAGGTTACCACTAGGGGCAGCATTCCCAGAATATAGATAAAGCGTGGCAGTGTGACCATTCTCACTGCTTAGACTCTACCCCACATGGAGAATCCCAGTGGAGACCTTTTCTCAAAATCTGCTTTCATCTGTGCTATAAGGGGTGTCGGGTTATCCACCACCATTTTGTCCAGGCTTCTATTGACCAGTACCCCTAGATATTTTAGCCGTGAGGACTTCCATTTGAAGGGGTATCCATGGAACAATGCCTTTGTGGTGACCGAGGAAAGTTAGAGGGCCCCGCTTTTATCCCAGATTATTTTATAACCTGATAAGATCATAAATTCGTCTATGATTTCTAGTAGCACCAGTAATGAGTGTGGGAGATTCCTGAGTGAGGAGTATATTGTCGGCATGCAAGTATATTTTAGAGGTGCAACCCTCCATAGGAATGCCTGTTACACGCGGTGATAGAGGCCAATTGTTCCATGGCAAGTAGAAATAAAAGGGGGAGAGCAAGCAGCCTTGGCGGGTGCCTCTCTCGATTTTAAAGGTTTCTGACAGAAACCCTCCTCAGTTGACCTGGACCACGTGGCAGTCGTACAGTGGGCGGACCTTGGAGATGAACTGATCGCAAAACTCAAAATGTTTCATGGTTGCAAAGAGGTGATTCCAGCCTATGACGTTGAACACTTTTTCCGCATGGAGGGAGAGGGCCACCACATCCTCCGGCAGGTCTTTTGTGGTCCATAATGTGTGGGCTAGGGTGCAGAGGTGATTCCTAGAGGAATGGCCTGGGACAAAGCCAACCTCAGTGTGATGAATGAGAGAAGGGATGACCTTCTTTAGTCCCGCGGCTAGGATACTGGCCAGTATTTTAATGTCTCCATTCAGGATGGAAATGGGGCAGTAACTTCCACATAGTAACGGATCTCCCCCTGGCTTCGGTAGAACTGCAATCACCACTCTGTTGGAGAGGGGGCCTAAGGAGTCTGTCAATTGTATTTGTATCGGACCATTTATAATATCCTGCTGGGAAGCTGTCCTGTCCCGGTGCCTTATGATAGGGCAGGTTAGTAATGACTGTCAGTATTTCATCCTTACTGCTGTCCCCTTCTAGTAGTTCTCTACCTTTGGTTGATGCCCGCGAGATATGTAGTTATCTTTCCATATTGTCCGGTGCTATCTAAATGCCCGTAGAATGAGGAGAACTTATTAACTATGTCTTGGGGTCTCAGAAGGGTCTCTCATGTCTTCGATTGTATGGTGATGATGGCCATGGTGGCTGCTTGTTGCCTGAGCTGTGCCGCCAATAAGCACCCCGCTTTTCACCCTGTTCATAGTGTCTGCAGTTGAGGATTTGGAGAGCGAACTTGGCCTTGGAGGTGAAGAGGTTGTTGAGTGCCATGCGTGCTAGTTCCAGGTGGCGATGGTTAGGTACCGAGGGTTGGGTGAACTAGAGACAAGTGAGAGAGGCAATCTGGGTTGTCAGTTCGGTGCATTGGAGAGATGCCTGCTTGTTCGCTAGCACCCCGTCTTTCATAAGCTGTCCATGAATGGTAGCTTTTTAATGCTGCCCATAAGGTCCTATGAGAATCCACAACCTCTTGTTGCTCTCCAGGTAGGTGGAGAGGTGGGTGCACAGTAAGTTATTGTCTTGCAGGGAGCAGTATCTCTGGATATTCAGACACCAAGGCTTGCGACTCAAGGGAGCAGAGGCCCACATCCAGGGCATCAGGACCGGGGAGTTGTCGGAGAGGGCAGCTTCCACTATGCTGGATTCGCTTACCAGTGGAACCACAGGGTGGGATATGAGTAAGTAGTCTAACCTAGATTGGGCCCCATGCACCGGGGATAGGAATGTGTATTCCTTTTTATTGGGGTGGCAGAGTCGACAGTGGTCTACCAGACCATGATCCAGGGCCATGTCACCTAGCAGGGCCCTATCCCTGTCATTCCCTTTGTCTAAGGGTCCTGTCTTGTCCAATATAGACTTGTGGACCAGGTTCCAGTCGCCCCCTCTGATGTATCTAGACAAACCTACCTCTACAAGTAGCTTGTTTAGTTGAAGGAAAAAGGAGTGCTTGGCTCCGTTGGGAGCATATATAATGATCCTACGCAAAGGTATCTGTCTCCCATTTTGAGTTTGGCAAACATGTTTCATCCGCTTTGATCTGACCATGTTTTTGTGACTGTGACAGGTAGTGATTAGTGCAGGAGGATCACGACTCCACATTTCTGTGGCTGAACCTCTCCAGAGGCAGGTGGTGTGACTATGCAGCTGTGGATTACTCTGCACAAACATTCGTGCCAGAGTTTGTCAGACTCCAAGGCATCAAGGTGCGTCTCCTGCAGGAGTGCAATGCCGGCATTTTTAGTTTGTAAGTAGGAGAGCATTTATATAATCGGTGAGGCGTTCACATTCCACAAAGGGACTCACAGTGGGCATGGGGTGAGGGCAGTGTGTGATGCCATTTGTGCTCTAGGGTGCCTGTGAGGCGTCCAGGATTTAAGTGCTAGAGTTGGTGTAGAGAGGGTGAGAGGTGACACAGGAGCAGGGTGCAGTAGCGAGGGAGCTACGAGGGTGGAGGGTTGGTGTATATGGGTATGGGATATGAGAGGAGGGAGAGGGGGTATTGAATAAGGTGTAGAAGATAGGTGCGGGTTGGAGAGAGAGTGTAGATGGGAAAGAGAGGTAGGGAGGGGATAGCGGGTGGATTTGGGGTGGATTGGGAGGGAAGCAGTCACGTATGCAGGAAGGCCACTAGTTGTCGCTCGGTGCTATCAGGGATGCTTGACCAGGGGTAATCTTCATAGGCATGAAAGAGAGGGTCAGGGGGGATGGGTGGAGGGAGAAGGGGAGGGAAGATAGGGAGTAAGGCTAGGGCGCTGCACTATCCTAAGCTCATAGGTCTGTTAGCTGCAGGTCTAGGCTTGCGGGGTATGTCAAAAAGGGGTCGGGCCCGTTCAGGTGACAGCAACAATGATTAAGTATGGTAGCCTGTCCACGCAGATGGGAGTGGGGGTGAAGGTGGGGAATTTTTCAGCAGATGGTGGTCGGGGAAATCATTGGGAGGCTCTCAGGGTCCGCTTGGGTGAGGGAGCGCACCTGTAGAGAGCATCTGTTCACGTGTCGAAGGGTGGAGGGAGAGATGCATGTCCAGTAGTGCAGATAATCATCTATGGTGGTAGCCCTGGGGCCGCAGGTTCCTTATGAGTGTTTGATAACTGTACGAATGCTGTTCATTTGATAAGAAAAATTACAAGGTAGGGAAGGGGATAAGGGGGCATGAAATGGGGTGGTGGGGCCATGGTGTTGAGGCAGGAGCTTTCCCAGGTGAGTAGAGCATGGTAAGTGTTGTGTCTGGTAGGGACTTATTGGGGCCATCTGGGGGGTGGTGGCTGGACAAGGGTGTGAGCTTCAAGTTTGTCCAAGACAGGTCCAGGGCTGTTGCCAGGCTGGGGAGAGGTGAGGGATCATATAGAGCAGTAGGTTGGTGCCCCGGCCTTGTATGGAGCCTGGGGAAATGAAGGGGGGTTCCCCACCCTCATCCCCTGGACCTGGGGAACAGTGCAGTGGTAGTGCATGATATTTAGTCACTAGATATGGCTAATAAGGGGGAGCACGCTGCAATGGAGGATAGGGCAGCTATGACGCGGAGCAGGTCAAGGCACTAGAGCTCAGGTTGACTAGCTCAGCACTGGGGTGGTTGAAAAATAATGTCCATTGTGGGAAGGGTCAAATCGGGGGGTAGGAGTTGATGGAAAATAGGCTACAGTGTATAGTGTACATAACAAAGCATAAACAATATGTATGCACATGGCGGATAAACATTAATAAAGAAAATAACATCTAAGCATGTAAAAAAATAGGCATAATGAGAAAAGAAGCTGGTACTCAGCCATCTGGATCTTCTGCTGGTTCCCGTCATTGCAATCCCGGTGCTGCAGGTATGCCTGAGAGCCATGATATGCCATGTTAAGGACGTCTTCCCCTCTATGTGCATGGGCTTCAGGGGGAAATGGGATTTGTCTTTATCCTGATCCTGTGTTAATGCCACCACCGCTTGAAGAGCCTGGGTTGTTTCTTAAACGCAGCAGGTGGCCCTGTTGGGGTCTCTTCTCCTGTTGCGGAAGCCTCCAGGGTTCAGACGGGGCTCTCTAGATAGACCAAGAAGCATCGGTGACAGCAGAACAGGATGGTCTCAGGAAGCAGAGGTGTATGCATCCATGTCCTGGGGTAAGACCGTCCAGGAAACAACAGAGGACTTTGGGATTGAAGAATTCATTCAAGACACCATCCCTGGTGATGCAGAAGTGTGCCGGTTCGAAGAGGCCATATTTGATAATCATTTGTCAGAGAGTGGGCCTCATATAAAGGAAGGCTTTGCAACATTCACTTGTCTCCTTGGAGAAATCTGCTGCGATTGGGATCTGATGACCTTTGTACTTGTATTGACCATGGGTTCGGGCTACGATGATGAGTTGACGTGCATGTTCGTGGCGTATGAAGCAGGCAATGAGTGACTGCGGATGGGCGGCATCTACCCATTCTGGTGGGCCAACAAAGTGGGCCCTCTGCATTTCCAAAAGAGGGTCGAAGGTCAGACTAGTGAGTTATGGGAGTGTATCCCCCAGGAAGGACTTTGCATCCGGCCCTCCATATTTTCTGGGAATCCAAAAAAGCAAACATTGTCCCTCCGGCTTCTGTCTTCCAGGTCAATGATTTTGCTGCTGAGATACAGGAGTTGCTGGTTCCTTTCTGGTGCAGCATTGAGGCAATCTTTCCAGAGTGGTAACACATTGGGTCAAGTCCTCGGCGTGGGCATGGAATCCTGTAATGTCCATCCTAATGGATTTGGTCTCGGTGGCCAGGGTAGAGATGGTGGTCTCCATGCTCTCCAGTCTGCGATCCACTGCCATGATTTCAAATGTTATGCATACCATGGTGGCATCTAATGTGGCAGGCATATCAAGCGAGGAGGAACCGGAGTCAGTGAGGGTGCAAGGCAGGGACTAGAATGTATTAGCTGTGGGCCCTTCCTGGCACTCGTATGGTTTACAGTCCAAAAGTAGCCCCCAATCTGCAATAGGGATAAAGGCAGATCAGCAGAATGGGGAAAATATGTGTTGTTAAACGATCCTCATGGACACATCTCTGCAGCCCACGCCTCATGCTGATCCAACCCTTAGGTATGTCCAGTGGCTGTCCCCAGGGAAAGGGACCAGCAGAGGGTGCCGGGGCTCAAGTCAGGGTACTCATGGAGTCAGAAAAGCAAATACACAGGGGAGGACTTCTGCGATTGGTGTCTGCACTCTTCCAAGGCAAAGCAAGGCATGTAAGGGGTTTCCTGCGGTACCTTCTCAGCCTCACCGAGGCAGCAGCTTGAGGACAGTGTCAGCTGTGAGCAAGGTAGCAGGGGTCGGGGTCCTGACCCAGGGTATCACTGCCCAGGTGATGAGTTTGTGGTAGCAGCTGGACCTGCTAAGCAGCCGTTGATACCCAGTGGCCAGTAGCGAAGGGTATATTCTGCAAGCACACCCCTCAACCAGGTTAGGGCTCCAAGTGTTGAGACTACCCCTAGTGACGCAGTCCCACATCAATCAGCTGGTCCAGCCCCTAGGGAGCCAGAAAAAAACAGGCAGGGGTCTCTCTGATGCAAAGTGGAGGTGGGGATGGATGACATTGACTCCTACTGTGGGCCAGTGCCCACTGCTTTACATATCTTAAGGGAGGCCCTCAGTGGTCTGCTGCTTCTCCTGGGTGTGCATCTTGCAGGCAGCAGCCACCCTCTTTGCATGCGCCTCCAGTTGAATGGCCCAGGGATCGGTGATATTCCAGGTGTGCTCCAGGGCACAGCAGAGAGTGGGACCACACCATGGCTGTCCAGATGGTGGAGGGGTGGGTGTGATCACTGGCCCCCATGTTGGGGCAGGGGCAGTGTCGGAGCATCAGTGTGGTGGCTGCTGTGGCACTGCGAACCCCCAGACTGCTGGTATGCTGGTGCTGGCGAGGGCTGTGCCCCGTGGTCTTGCAGATTGGCATCGCCCCTTGCTTTGGTTCATTTTACAGGGACTGACTTTTACCAAGAAACTTCCTTTTACCTAGATATGACACTGCATTCAGAACTGAGTTTTTCCCTAGTTCGAAATCTCATACATTATGCATGAGGATTCTTGGAAGGCCAGCAGGACTACTATCTCCTGTATAATATCTATGTGTAAAGTTCATGCCAATGTCATCCTCAGGCCGACACAGTAATACAGTGAGGTAGGACCCCTGGGGAGATCTATGGCTATATCTACATCACATCTTGCTAAGATAGACAGAGGAGACCAGGACTTCCCAGCCAACACACTGACCAGAGACACTGAGGTTCCTGCATGCAGACAATCCTGCTCGCAGGGGTCTAAAACATCCCTTGCAGGGTGTCCAACTCGAGACCAGGTTGGGGTGGTCCCACAGTCTCTCACTTCAGGTAATGGGGTTGCCTTTATCCTAGGGGGATTCTTGACTTATCACCTACACACATGCTAGGTACACTTAGGTACATCTAGTTAGGGAGGTATCGTAGGAGTACGCATCTCTCTATTATCATGTATTTTATATACTTGTATTTATTCATGATTACTGCAAGATGGTAGAGCTATGCCATCTGTTTACTTTCATGGTACTCCTTATCATTTATATCTTTTACTGTCTAACGATTGTTGCAGCTCATCTATTTTACACTAGAATAACAACTATTCAATAAATACTTATTGAAAAACGCCCAGCCGTTTATTCTGTGCATCTCTTCAGAACAGACCAAGTAAGCATGAGTGACTGAGCGAAAAGTAGTATATGGTTTCCATGGTCCTGAGGGATCAGGGTTGTCATGTTCGATGGTTGCCAAGAACTATTCTCTCCTAGGTAAGAGGAGATTCTAGTGGCACTGTGAGCTAGCTGATACAAAAGGCCACCATACTCGGTGGGGGTGTTCAGAATCAGTCTGACACCCAATCCTATAGCGTATGCTGTCCAAACGTGCAGATCCTATATAGTTTTATAGGAACTACACAACAAAAGAGGAAGCCCTTGGCAACTGAATATTAAGGTGCTCTAGCAAAAAGTCCCATGGGTGGATGATATGAAATGAATACAAAATGTTTTAAGCCACTGCATTATTTGATTGCAGATTTGCCTCAACACTCAAAGAGGACATTTCTGAGCTTATATTTTGGTCATCTACCTGCCCTCATCGACACTTTGCCCTGGTTACAGACTGAATCTTCAAACTATTGCCATTTATGTGAGATCGGTGTGGAAGATATGGTGCACTTATTGTCCATTTTCCCTAAACTTCAAATAGAAAGTAAAGCCTTCCTAATATTGCCCTTCAACAACAGGGAAGTCCAATCACGCAGACATGCTGTCACTGCCTGCTTCAAGTCAGCAAACCTGTTTTTAAACTGCAGATTTACCAAATGTTTAAAAAATGTTGAACAAAAGCTCATGTTGTTGAAAGTATATTTTACTACTTGATCACCTTTAGTTTCTTAAACCTAGCATACTACTGACAATTTTAAATTGATCATCTCCTTTGCTATTGGGCAGCATTGTTTTATTGTTTTTAGTAGTCATCAAGGAAAACCTCCTCTTTCTTTTATGCAATGGTTTTAATTACTATGCATAACAAAAAAAATACTAATCTGTGTAATGTAGTTTCAAAAGTACTAAATTCACATAATCGATTTTCATGTTGATGTCCATGATCCATTGTCTGCTTTATGTCTTCGCATATTCGTAGTTGTTCTGAATTTATTAGCCATACTAAGTAATTCAAATTTTCAATGTCCCTTTTCACTTTGTCTATAGCACCTTGACAATTGGTTGTCAAAGAGTGTCATAAGTCCTGGAAGTAGATATATTATTAGTTGATACAGATTTGCATTGTATTTTAGCATTAATGATATTCCCTTCTTCTATTTCTTTTTCCAATATTTCTAAGTTTGCTTGAAATTGAGGTACTACAATGTTATTTTTGAACACATTGAAAGGCATTTTGGTTGGAATCATAATATCATCTTCTTTGCACCATGGTTTAAATAGTTGAAGACACACAAAATAGTAGAATTATTTTCTTTCTCCTGTGTCAAAACTCTGTTTCTGATGATTAATAAGAGTAGGTTTAGAATAATGTATTAAACATCCATTGGTCCCCTCAACTCAAAATGTTTCACTGTTGATATCTCGTGCCATATTATTTTGATATGTATAGAACTGAACAACTTCATGGAGCGATAGGTTTTCTAACAAAGGACATCTCTTTGGGTAATATGTATCCAACATATTGACTTTCAAAACGTCTTTGTTAATGCTATCAAAAAGTGCAAGGTATAAGTTCATGTAGGCTTTTGAGAACTCTTCAGTGTGATACTGACAATCTGAACCTAAGCCACATGATTTCCAGGAATTTCCCATATAAGCTTTAAGAACTCAAATAGTCACATGCTTCATAACTACAGACCTCAAGGTGACATACTGTTTGGAGGCTAAATGTGTATAATTATTTACTTAAAGATTTCTCAGCAGATATGTATTTTTTCAAATTACTGATGACTTAAATGTCATCATAAATAGAATTAGCTTGAAATGGCAAACATGGCAAATAGAAGTACAATTCCATTCATATATGAGTTGTTGTTGTTTTATCTTCTGTAAATCTTCAGTATAGTATTTTGTTTCATATTTGTTTTTCTTTCCATACTAGATTTCTATGTATGACTTCATATTAACATCCTTCATTTGTAACCGACAGCCCACAACTAGTTTGTTGATGGTAATTCTCTTCAGAGAAGTGTGGCTCAATGATTAGAGTGGCGGATCCTGATGCAGAGGTCTAGCCCGGGACCAGGGTTCAATTCCCCGCCTCGGCAGGTCTTGGGCTAAAAAATTCCAGGGACCTGATAATTCTTGCCTCGGTGCCTATTCCAATCATGGAGTCCCACTCTGCAACTCTGGGCAATAGCTTGCTTAATCTCCACAACAGCCCCCACAACGCTAAGGATGCCTGGCCTCCACCTTGGGGGTGCCCAGGAGTGGACGCCTCACAGGGAAAGCCAGGATGGGTTCCACAGCGGTATGCATACAAGCGCCTTGATACCCTTGCGGGTGAGCAGTGCGCTATACAAGTATCAAATTTACATTTCATTAAGGAATGGTTCCGTATTCAATGTATGTTTCCAATTTCTCTGGAAAATGTTGCAGAAGCTTGGTCCTATTTGTTTTTTTCTGTATGGATTTTATGGGTACAAAATGAAGGTTCAGGTTTTTGATGTGACTCTTCATGGAAAAAAAAGAGTTTTTTCTTTACCTGAAATGCTGTTTCAACAAAATGGATGATGTTTCTTTGCAAGTTTATCTGTTTTTTGCCTTTTGAAAGGAATTTTTTGGAGCAGATTTCTGAGGTCACAGATTTTATAATACTTTGCTGTAATGTTTCTAATTTTGCCTCTTGTTGTGACAATGTACATTTGTTTCACAATCAGCATCATTCCTATTGGTAGAATGGCTCAATGGTATTTGCACTCCCTTTGACAATAGCTTCTATTATCCTTTTCACTGTTAATGTTAGAGTTTGCTTAAACAGTCTTAACATTTTCTATACTCTTACCATTAGTTTTGTTTTTCTGAAGACACCCTCCTTCTAGCTCTTCCTTTTGTGTTTGGCGTATGTCTCTTCTATACAATTTCTTTTGTTGCATCAGCCAATAATGTTTAGCAGATATGTTAAACGTGAGCAAATATGTAGCATAAAAGAAATAAAAAAGAATGTTTTGGCTATTAATGATCCTAAAACAAAAGGACACTCTTTTAATGTTTTTTTACCTGTATCTTATATCTTTTAACAGCATTACATAATAAAATGTGCCTGTGTTTTGTTGAAATATGTAGATGAGGAGGTGTAATGTAAAATTTGTGTACAATCTCTTTCAAGAAGAAATGTAGCTGTATTACATGCCAGGGCTCACCAGGTTGTCTACAGTTGTACTTAGTATTTAGTAGTGTTGGCCTGTGTTTATAGCCGAGTTATTGGTAGAAACCAATGAGATTGAGGTTTACTTCTATATACTATGACTTATCTTCTTTTTAATTTGTTTTCATTGTAATGTAGCCAGAAATATGTGTTTAGTAATATTAGGCTGTTTACAACCAATCACATATTACTTTATTGTATTTTTAGGTATTTGAGTATAGGTTTTAATTGACATGTGACCCGAAATAGGTGTTTAGCATGCCTTTGTACTACATCTGTAACGTCATAGCTGCTGACTAGTTTATTTTATGACAACACTTCGATTTTGGTAGTATTGTGTTACATTTGTAGCCCAAAATTAATATCAGCAATCATTCTCCTCCTTTCAAAACTTTCTAAGTGAGTACTTCCTTGTGGTCAGTCATTTACCCCTGAATATATTTGTTTCAGCTGACTGACTTTCTTATTCTTGTATTTGGGTGTAAGAGCAAAATAGTTTCTGTATGGCTTGTTGGGCATAGTTTAATTTTTTGGGCAAGAGAACATTTGGGTTTAAAAGGTGTAGGCCTTACATGGATTGGGAAAAGTGGCTTGCGATGGCATCAGTTACTCCCTCTACTTTCCTCCTTTAGTGCATGTAACCATGCACACGTTAATATTATCCACTGTGGTGGGAAAGATATTGGCCACTTAAATGGAGTGGGACATGAAATTGTGATGAAGGAAACCTTTTTCAAGTTAATTTGTATATTTCCAAACACATGACTTGGCTTTTCCAGTATTTGTCAGAGACAAAAGTGGGACTGGTCAATTTTAAATGCTGCAAAGTTGAAAAAGATGCAAAGACATCTCAACAAGACAGCGTTAGCATTCCTTAGAGATCATGGAATGTGTTCCATTTTTCATTTGGATATCAAATATTTCAATGCAGCACTTTATCATCCAAATGGCATCCATTTTACAAACTACGGACACCATATCTTCCTTTCTAACCTTAAAAATTGGATTATCCAACATGTTTAACTGTGTTTACAGTGGAAATCAACCAAAGGATCTTTTCAGAGCCACCCTATGTTATGTGTAACTTAATTTTTACATCCTTAATATTTTTTTGTAGTTTTTAAGGTGCACCAGAACTTTCTAAACACTATCGTGGTAGTACAGTGACACAAATAGAAATGTATAATTATCTATAACTAACTTTCCCTACCATTACAGGGTTAGGCATAGTGGCTGATTTATTACTATTGTAGACAGCATGGCTAACTGCTGTGATATCTTCAATGATGTCACTTTCAATGTCATCAGTGATGTCATAGAACATGTCATGAGTGATGTCATATATGAAGTCATTACAACGCATGGCAAGTTACAGTTAGTACAACAAACTATAACCAGTACATTTCTGTGTTTTTTAGTTCAAAACGTTAATGTTCACCAAACTATAAAGTTACTTTAACCTTTGGTTTTTTAGTGAATTTCTAGTTTTTTTTAAAACCTAAAGTAAATTTAATTATGATACATAAATGCAAACCTCTGCTTCAAACAGCCCTCAACCATGCACGGCGGAGGGAATTGGCCGCAGAGCCTACAGCAAACCAGCACATGCAGCCGTTATTTTTAGGGTGTGGAGGGCATGTGGTCCTCCTCCCTGGGTCAATTTTGGCCTCAAGAACCGATCGATGGGCCATGCTCAGTCAATGTGGGTGCCCTGGTGCCCACCCAGGTCACCCAACATACATTTGTCGGGGGCTGTGAATGTGGGCCCCAAGGCACCCAAGGCCCAAGACAGCTCCTCGCATAAAGCAAGAGACAGCATTACTTGGGTCTGCAGGCAGCAGCTTCTAATGCTGCTACCTGCAGGAGGAAGCAGTTTTGATAGGTTTCACTGCCCTCATCACTGCACGCAGGGAAACAGATCAGAAGTCCATTCCCAACGAGCAGCAGCATTTTTGAAGCTCCGACCTGCTGGGAGAGGACTTGGTGTTTGCTCCAGCTTGGCGGGAGTTTTGAAAATGCTCCTGTCAAGCGACAGCAAATACAGGTTTCCCTGCCAACACAGCTGTGGGCAATCAAACCACTATATCCCGGGCAGGGGCTCCCCAAAACATATCATCTGAGCCAGCCCCAGGGATAGGACCCCAGGGACATTAATGGTTCAGGGAGAGGCTCCATGCTCCCCCACCCTACAAGTAAATAGCCCCATTGATAGGCTTTAAGGCACTTTTAAGGGCTCTAGGAGAGGGCTGCCCAGTCCCCTCCACATTATTGATGAGTTTATCCCTGGTGCCTTTTACAGCTAGGGGAGGAGAGCCGCATGTCCCCCACTACGTTGACATAAGATTTTCAGCTCCAGGGGTGAGCTCCCCAGCGCTTCTGATGTCTCAAGGAGGGTGCAACACATCCCTCCTCCCCATAAAAAATGGGCTTGGGGTGGGGGCCACAGGGCTTTTAGTTTATAAAGGCCGCCTGGTTGCCTTTTTGTTTTATCATTCTGCAACAGTCTTGCAGAATTGCTTGCATTTTTTGCCCTTTTTTATTCTGTTTTGCCCAGGGGGTCCCTCAATGAGGCTCTGTCCCCATATATATTTTTTATAACTTCAGGACAGGGGACTAAGTCCCTGAGTCCTGATATGGCGAACAGCAACATTTTTCTCATGTTGATAGCAGCCAATCAGAGCACTCGCTCTTGCGGGAGTCTGACTCCTGCAGGAGCATGATAACACAATGGAAATAAAGTTCCATGGGCCACCCAGAACGCTCTATTTTTAAACTGCAACTTCTGTAAGAATCTCTCTAGACTCTTTTGGACCCAACTACCAAAATATATTATTTTTTACCATAAATTTCTCAAAAACTACCCAGAGGATTTACACCAAATAACAAAAGGCACAATCTGTAGGCCAAGATTTAGCTTCCTGCCAAATTTGGTATGATTCTGTTCAACAGTTTTAGCTGTAACCTAAATAAGTCTATTGCAAACACAAAGGGATTTTGCATCCTTTGTTCTCAGCACCCGCTTGACGACTCACCCCAAAACCTTCCAGTAAGGATTTGAGGTAGATGAACCTTTGGTTTGGAAAGTATTGTGAAGATTGATCAAACAGGGCCAAACTTTTTAGCAAACCAATAGAACAGTATTTCTATGGAAAAGCAGATCTAACTATAACTACTTTGCTGACAAGCAGGAAGGAAAATAAATCAAAGGACTGTTCCTACACACAGGGAGGAGCATCTTTACTACTCCCTATGTGTCAGACCAATGCTGCTTCTGCTGGAGGCTAGGGGCAGCAGGGACTGCTTGAGCATTGAGGGTCTCGCCACGGTCCCCAACACAGCGAATGTGTCCCTTGGCTAGGCTCCAGGGCACCCAGAAGCAGGAAGACCAGCTCTGGGCCTCGGGAGATGGGGTCCCTAGAGCCAAAATCAGCTTGGGAGAGGCACTCATCCCCGAATCATTTTTGCTGTGCCCAGGGGGATGTTCCATGGGGCCAAAATTGGCCTGTGGATGGGGGCTGCACATCCCCATCCCCTTCCAATAATTGGCCAATGCACTGTTTATGACATCACATATTACATCATTCAGGACAGGGTCAGTGATATCACTTATGACATTACTGATGACATCTGAAATAACATCACTGATGATATTTCAAATGACATCACTGATGACATCACTAATGACAAATATCCACTGATTAGTGTTTTGAGGAAATATGAATTTTGTAATCAGTTATGTCCCCTATCGTAGACCCCAACGGCTCCATGTACATGCTATACGTACATGTATGTTCCCTCCTGCTCCAGTTTTGAAGACGCAAATATATGTGCGTCCACCGTCAATATGTCCTCTTTCAGATCCACCATGAATGGGTCAGATATTCCTTTCCTAAGTATGAAAGGCCACCGACTTTATGTGGTTCACTTTCCACATTTTACAGATTCAGGCGAGTAGGCCCGAATTCTGTCATCAAGCCTTTTCCTGCCTTCTGCCTCTGAAAGCTCCAGTCTGAGCCTGCATCTGTGACCATGAACTTTGTCTTACTCCCTGCGCGGCTAACGGTGCCTGATCCAGCCCGTTGCCTGCCAAAAACTGTATTTCACCTTCAAGATTATCTCCTCCGCCCCTCATCCGATGCATTCCTGTCTAGCAGTTTAGGTAAACATTCCTCCAGCTACCGTGCAAAGGGGCCAGGCCTCGCTGTCCTCATGCAAGTAATTCATAGCCCTGTTACCATGGAATATTCCTACCCCCTCGCATCTAGTGTAGACACTTAGACGCTTGTACACGCACTAGTCAGTATAGTCAGTATAGAATAAGATTCTATCCTAAGAGACCTCTCTTTTTGGATAACACAGTTCTTTAAACATAGGATATTAGATATGATTTGGGATTAGGTTGACATAACCCCAGACTTCTGTCTCCACATGTAGAGCTAAATGTCAAGTCCTTTCTCCCTCTAGTTACACGTCAATCACACGTCATGCGGCTGCGCACGCATCTCTGCCAAATATTTCTGCTGACATTGCAGGATTCTCTTATGGATCCACCCACTTATGACCTCATGTATGATGACGTTGTCTAGTTACGCCTATTCTAGTTACGCATGCATAGTTTATTTTTCTTATCAGTTGATACGCCTACTACATCTGTTTTACTGTAATGCCTTTTCTATAAAAATGATTACCTGTCAATAATATATGCCCTTCCTTCCTGAACTTTCGTGGTGATGGAACAGAACGCAAACAATTCGAATTGTGTTCCTTTGTATAGGAATAAAGCCTTTTTTAAACCTCTAATACCACGGATTCTGCCTCTCATTTTACTGAGTTATTTTTAATAGACTTTACCGCATAAAAAATAGTACCGGTAACGAAATATTTACCACATAAATTGGCGCCCGAATAGGGACACTTTCTCATCTCACGCGCCGGCGGTGCGTTGCAGGCTCGGTCTCCTGCCACAGCTGAACGGACAAAAACGCGTACCAGCAGGATTTCCTGTATCTCCCTCCGGCCAAGCGGGGACGACTGAGGCTGCGATCAACACCCAGACGAGGCGGTGAGAAGTGCGAAGTATCCCGACCAGAGCCTAGCTGAGAGAGCAAGATCCGAGGTATACAGAGACCCGCCAGGTTCCGAAGTTCCGAGTCCAGTCCGGTCCAGTCCAGTTTCAGTTCCGTTCCGAGGCCTTCCGTTCCGAGCTACCCGGTGAGTACCATTACCGGGGAGGCATTTAACGTGCACATAGTCTGTGCCGGTCAAGACGGGTTTGGGTACACAAATCCGGTCTGCACTGTTTTAGCAGTGTATCTGTACTGTTTAGCAGTATATATAGTATGTTTTGCATATAAATAAGATAAATAAGTATTATCTAGTGTCAGTATAATGTCAGTAACTAGTTTTCTATTAGTTATCATTGTTCGTAAAACTGTTAAGTGTTAAATGTTTCAAATACGTTCTATATACTGTGGTGTGAATGACTGTTCATTATTGTGTTTTTGTAAAGTGTGTTCTAGTAATAAGGTCTAAAAAATGCCGCTCTTCTCGAAACTAAGACAGATCAAAACTAGAAAAGGTGTACTCGAAGAAGCTGTTCCCATCCCACCTAGGGACACTCCAGGGTATTTTATGTATCATAAACATGGCCTAGATGCCGTATTATTTCTTGATTTATGGGTGGACTACACCAAAGAATTACCAGAGAGTCAGAGATGGCCCGCAGCGGGGACCTGGGATGCAGATTGCATCATGAGAGTAGAAGAGGAATTATGGAAAAAGAAAGCCAGACAGTCACAGAAAGATGCCATTGAATTATGGCGTAAAGAATCATATAGACGCACGGAAAAAGCACTCAGACAGGAAGAGAAAGGTAGAGAGAATTCAAATAAAACCCGAGAAAATCTATTACTTGAGGAAGGTACCCGAGTAAAATCAGAACAAATAAACAGGCAAAGAAATGCCCTTATGAACGGTATGTATCCACTTCTGGCCGACGGGTTACCTAAGGCTACTCCGGAAATACCAAAAGACTTGCCACCCCCATTGTTTCCGATAAAAGCACATCCCAAGGGGCATCCTAGAACCGCAGAAGATGTTTTCCTTTCCTCCTATTTAGATGACGCAGCTCCCGAGTATGCTAATACCGCACCACATAGACCGCTTGCCGATGATGCTCATCGCCAAGACTCTCCGTCTGTACCTCCACAACAACAAGCTCCGACACACATTCCGACAAGCACATCTGTTTCTACAGCTTTTCCCGCAACGACGGTTGCTGTCTCACCTTCAACAAATCCTTTTACGTCCAGCACCCCAGACGGTGCTATAGGAGGTACGACAGACATTTTTTCTACGCCACCCAGAGGAGATAAATTTTCCCTTAGAGAATTAGCACACCAACGTACGCCCAAACTAGCAACCCCCGACATGCTCAAGGAACTTCTAGTAGATTGTAGATATGATCCTGTACCCGGTAAACGGGACGAAATGCTGTTATCATCATTACGTATTCGACGAGCCGCAATATATTTAACGAAGCTACCAGGAATGGCTACACATTTAGAAAATATATATCACTTTGTCCAGTCAGGACGAGGTCCTGAAAGTATTAGCAGAGCCATGGAGTACCAGAAAGCGGAGGTACAGGGACAACTGTTACGTTTCCTCATAAACTGTGTAATCAGAAATCAAGACCGGCCAGGGGTAAATCCGGAAGAAATGCAAAAACTTGTCACTTGGGGTAAGAATATATCAGAAGGGAGACATGATAAACTGTTATGTATAGTAGCTATGTACCGAAAGATCCGCAAAGAAGTAGAACGAATACACGAAGAAAGATTAGAGGTAGACGCCGCTGACCTAAACAGAGAGGAGGAGGAGCAAGAATCAGACCAAGTAGATACAATAGCTTATGTAGGTAGAGGAAGATCCCATAATAATACCAGAGGTTTTAACGACCCAATACGTCCAATACGTCCAGAAAGTAATAGACATCTTCCAAACCCTATGCTAAATACAAAATCCCCTGAACACTTATTCCAAGCCGCTGATAAATTACTCCGAGATCGAAGGGGATACCACGTGCTTGATTCCATGGACGAACAAGAATTAGCCAGGTCAGCAGTACAATGGGCTGACAGTCCCGGCGAATACAATGACGATGTACTTGCACACACGTTTCTGAATCTAGACCCATATGAACAACGTTTAGCTAGTATATACATGATTCAACACCTCCTTATATTATATAAAAACCAATACTCCGATCCAGGACCCTTACCTGACATATTGACAGAACTACTCACGAATATATGGAGAGGGTCAGGTACTGATTTGATTAAGGAAATTCTAGAATCCCGAAACCAATATCTAAATTTTGTATGCCCAGAACACGTTCCAGTTCCCATCATGGGGAGAAAAATGTATCACATAGATAGACAGAATCCGTTACGCGAAGTACACCCAATTAGAGGTGCCGATGATAATTTTACACGCGTGTTTGTATACACGCCTATAACTAAACTGGAATTATTAGAAATGAAGAAAGTAGTACCTAGTCATGACAAGGACCCAGCAGGTTTCCACCGTGAGATAAAAGACATGTTACTCATGGGAGAGTATACCTACCCCGACATTATGAAAATATTAAAGGTCCTATTACCTGCCGGTGTTTACGAGAAACTCAAAGAAAAGGAATGGGAGGTGGGAGACCAAAAGATAGATTGGACAGCATTAGAAAACGAAGAAAAGGCCTGAGCTGCAGGAGCAGGGCTTGGGGATAAGACTACAGCATTAGCAGGATTACTAATACAGGTACTGCCACGTTTATTAACTACGAAAAAGGAAGACTGGGGTGCAATCTCAGCCTGCAAACAAAAACCAGATGAAGACACTAGTGATTTCTATTCCCGATTTGAAAAATGTTTTAGTATAAAGGTAATACCCCATCACAGATGCTACAGATGTTACAATATCACCACAATAGAATTAGAGAAGAACAAGAACATGAACAAAGACGTATGAAAGATACGAAAATGAAAATGCTTGTTGCACAATCAGTTCCAGCCGATAGTCACCAAAAGGGGGATTCCGCAAGTCCTGCGAAAGGGACATGCAACTACTGTAAACAACCAGGTCATTATATACACGATTGTCCAGTCCTGAAACATAATATTGCTACAGGTAGAACACATGAGAGACCACGTCCACCTAGACAGGATCAGAATCAACAGCAACTGCCTCAGCAGGCACAACCTAGGTTAGCTCCGCAACAATTAGCTCCGCAACAGGCAGCTCCACAACAGATCGTAGCACCACCACAAGCGCAGCCTGTCGCTGCAACTCAAGCAACAACACAACAAATGTATCAGTATGCACAAACAGATTATCCCGATTATCAACGATACTCATGAGATAGCCTGGAGAGGGAAGTTGGCTTACCCCTTATAGAGGTTCCTGTAGACCAAGAGGGACCTTATGTACATAGTGAACTATTAGGGGAAGACAGAAAGTTTTTACTTGATACAGGGGCAAGCAGAACAACTATAAGACGCAGTGAAGTTCCAGGGGCACCCCTCTCAGGCTCACAAAATATTTCCCTTGGATTCTCAGGAAAACCTATAATTAATGACGTAACACAACCTCTTCCACTTACAGTCGGTCCATTAACACGTACTACAGATTTATTGCTTACTAAATCATGTCCAGAAAACTTGTTAGGTATAAAAACATTGAAAGCTCTAGGAGCCATAATATGTTGCTCTCCGGAAGGAGTACGACTATTTTTACGTGACTTTAAAGGTCACTACGTATCCAGAGACATGGATCACCGACTGCAGAATTTACCTACACATTTATGGGCACAAGGCCCCACTGATGTTGGTTGCATGAGCATTACACCATATCGAGTTACACTGAAATCAGGAGTGGTACTACCACGAATGCGACAATACAAGTTACCACCAGATGCTGTAGTGGCTTTACTGCAAATCATTGACGAGCTTATTGCCCAAGGAGTGGTTGTCGAAACTGACTCCAATGTATGTAATTCCCCGATAATTCCGATTCTTAAAAGAACGGATCCAAAAGCACCACCAGTATATCGATTGGTTATTGATCTGCGCGAATTAAATAAATGTATTGTACAACAATACCCTGTGGTCCCAGATATCTCCTCATTACTCACAGCTATTGACTCAGAAGCAACGTTTTTCACTGTAATTGATCTCAAGAATGCTTTCTTTAGTGTCCCAATTGATCCAGAAAGTCAATTCTTATTCGGTTTTAGTTTAAATGGACGAAGTTTTAAATTCACACGCGCACCTCAAGGATTTACAGAAAGCCCCAGCATCTATAGCCAAGCACTGAAACGAGAACTTGACAGTATCCACATGCCAGTTAACACTGCCTTGCTTCAATATGTCGATGATCTGCTGATCACCGCCCGAAGCGAACATGAATGTGAAAAAGCGTCACTGACGGTTTTAAAATTTCTGGCCGACAAGGGGCACAAGGTGTCCCCTTCCAAGCTGCAATTCTGTGTCCAGCGAGTTGTTTATCTTGGGCACTCGCTGTCCAAGGAGGGAAGGCAGCTTACACCCGACCGCATCCAGTTAATTGCTAACATGCCACCACCCAAGACACAAAAGGAGGTGCGGGCTTTTATAGGCCTCACTTCATACTGTAGGCAGTGGATCCCTCAATATGCATTTCTAGCAAAACCACTCATCCAGTTGACAACACAGGAGGCAACCACATCGACTGCCCTCCCTTGGACTCCAGAACATACACATGCCTTTGAAAGCTTAAAGAAAGCTTTATGTCAAGCACCTGTCCTAGCAACACCATGTTACAGTAAACAGTTTACACTCTTTGTTACAGAACGCGAACGTACTGCTTTGTCAGTACTCACTCAGGAACAAGCAGGATCACACAAACCATGTGCTTATTTCTCTAGTACATTAGATCCAGTAGCGCAGGCACTTCCAGCGTGCCTAAAATCAGTGGCAGCAACAGCTTAAGCAATCCGACAAAGCGACGCCATAGTGTTAGGACATCAATTGACAGTACAAGTACCACATGCAGTAGAGGTTCTCTTGAACCGCACACAAACACAACACTTGACTATAGCAAGACTCACCGGTTATGAATTAACATTGTTTCAGCCACACATAGAAATCAGACGTTGTAATACGTTAAATCCTGCCACACTGTTACCAGTAGGCGGAACAGATCCATTGGCACATGATTGTGTCGAAGTCATTACTATCACGACGAAACCCAGACAAGACTTGACAGATATCCCTTTGACAGATCCAGACTTGACATTATATGTAGATGGGTCATGTATGAGAACAAGTACAGGAGAGTTAGTGGCCGCTTACGCAGTCACAACAGACACTGAAGTCATTGAAACAAATTGTATTAACACTTTGTCAGCTCAAGCAGCAGAGCTCATCGCTCTGACACAAGCCTGTATTCAAGCCACAAATAAAAAAGTCAACATATACACAGATTCACGTTATGCATTCGGAGTCGTCCATGACTTCGGCGTACTGTGGCGAGAGAGAGGTTATTTAACTTCTCACGGTGCCCACATCCAACACGGACCCCTCATTCAAGCCCTATTAGACGCGATTCATCTACCTACTGCAATATCGATTATGAAATGCAAAGCCCACACAAAAGTTACCGATATTATTTCCCAGGGTAATGACCTAGCTGACAGAACAGCTAAACAGACTGCTCAGAATCAGACTCACACAACTGACATGACAAAGACAATAGTCCTGACACCAACACATTGTATGACAGTTAAGGATCCCGCCCTTGATGTAATTGACATACAGACACATGCTACACCAGAAGAAATAAAGAAATGGACTGAATTAGGAGGGATCCAAACAGATCAAGGATGGATGACGAAGGAAAAATCTATATGGTTTCTTCCCGACTCAATGGTCCAAGTCATCATTAACACTGTACATAGTCCAGCGCACCTAGGAGAAAAAGCTATGCTAGACAGCATTCAACACATTTGGTTCAACAAACACTTGCGAGCCGCAGCTAAACAAAAGGTTCGTACCTGTATGATATGTTGTCAGTTTAATCCAGGTAAAAGCATCCCCGTAGAACAGGGTGGATTCCAAACTCCCGATCATGCTTTTGAAGTCCTCCAGATGGATTATATCCAGATGGAACGGTGTCGAGGATTCAAATATGTTCTCGTAGTTGTCTGTGCTCTTTCCCGTTGGACAGAAGCATACCCGGTTTCAGATTACACTGCCCCGACTACTGCCAAACAGTTAGTTCGAGAATTCTTCCCACGGTACGGTTTACCACGTGTTGTCTACTCAGATAACGGCCAGCCGTTCTCATCCGAACTAATGAAACACGTTTCCCTTCTATTAGGATATCAATGGAAATTTCATTGTGTCCGACATCCCGAGGCGGCAGGTCTCGTGGAGCGCCATAATCAAACTCTGAAAATTAGATTGTCCAAAATATGTAGAGAGAAAGGAGTCGATTGGATAGTAGCCTTACCAGTTGCGCTCTTTTACATGAGAATGGTAGCACATTCTCGAACAGGGCTATCCCCGTATGAGGTGATCTTTGGTAGACCACCAAATATGTGGGGGACGCCTATACCTCGTAAAATCACCGATGTTGACTGTAATATGCTGACAGATTACCTGGCTTCCTTGATGTCTGCACTACAATCTTGTCGTTCACAGGTATCCGCAGTTTTTCCCGACAATACTGAGGTGAAACCCCATGACGTGGTTCCTGGGGATCTGGTTTTAGTCAGGAATTTCGACCGGAAGACCCAACTGGATCCTAGGTGGAAGTCACCGAAGTTGGTTTTACTTACCACAAGGACAGCTGTGAAAATCGAGGGAAGAAAAGGGTGGTTGCACTCGAGTCATATCAAGAAATTTTATGGACTACCATCCAGCGTAGAGACTCAAAGCTCCCTTTGGCTGAATCCACGAAACAAGAACTGTATAAACTAAAATTGAGGTCCAGTAAGTCAGACAATTTGATTGTTTAAGTCCTCTCCAAGGTGAATCGGTTGAATTTGTCTCTGACATGTATCCTCTGGACCGGAATAGAGAAAGAAATAATCAAATGCTGCTCAAAAAGCATGCGCATTGTAAATCATTTCGTAGTCATTGTACAGTAACATTATTAATTTTGTTTTTTCTAAGTCTTTTTATCATCATTGTCAGTATTCTATTGCACATGTATTACCCTATTCCTAAGCGTACTTATAATATAACTGCAGAACATTCTTTTAGTGAATTACCTCCACATGAATTGTCTTATAGATTTGCGCTGCGCAATAACACTTTCATTAGTATGCTACATCATTCTCATCAAACTAGCAATGCCACAAATTGTTGGATATGTGGCCGACTCCCTCCCTATCAGAACTATAAGGGAGTTTTGCCCCTCTTTCCCTATCCGTTCACACACAATGGCTCCTGTGGAGCATGGTTTAGTTTGATTAATTCCCTAGATTCGAATTACGCAGTTTATCAAGACAACTGGGTATGGGGAAACCTGAACTTAGTTTTGCTTAAAGTCTGCTACCCTAACAAGGAGGGACTTCCCAAAAGAACAGGAACTGATCTAGAAAATGAAGTATATGGATTAGGTAATTTTACACTTAACCTCATGATCCTGAACGTTGAATCTGAAGCTACACCAATCTTGCCCGCCATGTCCGTATTCCCAGTAAAAGGGGAACTATGTATAAGAAAGAATGGCTCCATACACATGGGCCATAGTAAATGCGCCACTGTAATAAAATTCAGTGATCAAGGCAAGTCTACATTTAGAGCTTCTCGTCATTCCTACTTTATATGTGGCCAGACCGCATATATACGCCTACCTTTAGATTGGGATGGTACCTGTTACATAGCATTCCTCCTACCACCTGTTTTCCTAGCTCCTCCTGATTATCACAGAAATACTCATTTAGTACACAATAGACAGCAGAGAGATCTCCCAATTGTCGATTACACTGAAACAGCATGGGAAAAATACACAGATTTCAATAAAGGTTTCTTTCCCTATATAGGTACAGTCACTAATAGTAAGCTGATACATAGATTAACCAGAACCCTTGAAGCAGTAGTGAACGAAACTATTTCCGCCTTAGGCAATTTAACAGAAGAGCAGTCTGCTATGCGGATTGTTGTGCTTCAAAATCGTCTTGTCCTTGACGTCATCCTAGCTGATAGGGGCGGAGCTTGTAGGGTCATCGGATCAAGTTGTTGCATTTTCATACCAGAAAATTCGCCGTCAGTATATAAAGCCATAACCCGCCTTCATAAGATTGTAAGCCAGATACACCAGAGTCCAGGCACCTGGACTTGGTCCGGTTGGTTCTGGGGCGTGTTGTCAGCCTGGGGATGGAGAATGCTCTCCTTCCTAGGTATTGGCTTCCTCGTACTAGTCAGTTGCTGCTTATGTTTACAATGTGGGCCAGCGATTTGTGGTCTGTGTGCCACCTCGTGTATCCCACATCCAAGTTTTCGTTCGAGATCCCGGAAGAAGAAAGAAGAACAAATGATGTTATATGAACAGATCGATGGATTGATGAAGATCGATATCTCCTAAGGGTCCGAAGGGGACAAGGAGGGAATGAGGAAATATGAATTTTGTGATCAGTTATGTCCCCTATCGTAGACCCCAACGGCTCCATGTACATGCTATACGTACATGTATGTTCCCTCCTGCTCCAGTTTTGAAGACGCAAATATATGTGCGTCCACCGTCAATATGTCCTCTTTCAGATCCACCATGAATGGGTCAGATATTCCTTTCCTAAGTATGAAAGGCCACCGACTTTATGTGGTTCACTTTCCACATTTTACAGATTCAGGCGAGTAGGCCCGAATTCTGTCATCAAGCCTTTTCCTGCCTTCTGCCTCTGAAAGCTCCAGTCTGAGCCTGCATCTGTGACCATGAACTTTGTCTTACTCCCTGCGCGGCTAACGGTGCCTGATCCAGCCCGTTGCCTGCCAAAAACTGTATTTCACCTTCAAGATTATCTCCTCCGCCCCTCATCCGATGCATTCCTGTCTAGCAGTTTAGGTAAACATTCCTCCAGCTACCGTGCAAAGGGGCCAGGCCTCGCTGTCCTCATGCAAGTAATTCATAGCCCTGTTACCATGGAATATTCCTACCCCCTCGCATCTAGTGTAGACACTTAGACGCTTGTACACGCACTAGTCAGTATAGTCAGTATAGAATAAGATTCTATCCTAAGAGACCTCTCTTTTTGGATAACACAGTTCTTTAAACATAGGATATTAGATATGATTTGGGATTAGGTTGACATAACCCCAGACTTCTGTCTCCACATGTAGAGCTAAATGTCAAGTCCTTTCTCCCTCTAGTTACACGTCAATCACACGTCATGCGGCTGCGCACGCATCTCTGCCAAATATTTCTGCTGACATTGCAGGATTCTCTTATGGATCCACCCACTTATGACCTCATGTATGATGACGTTGTCTAGTTACGCCTATTCTAGTTACGCATGCATAGTTTATTTTTCTTATCAGTTGATACGCCTACTACATCTGTTTTACTGTAATGCCTTTTCTATAAAAATGATTACCTGTCAATAATATATGCCCTTCCTTCCTGAACTTTCGTGGTGATGGAACAGAACGCAAACAATTCGAATTGTGTTCCTTTGTATAGGAATAAAGCCTTCTTTAAACCTCTAATACCACGGAATCTGCCTCTCATTTTACTGAGTTATTTTTAATAGACTTTACCGCATAAAAAATAGTACCGGTAACGAAATATTTACCACAGTTTTCTAAAAGTTACTGGATGTTAAACATATATAGTAAGGTAACTGGCTGTGGTAATGCCCGTATGAGTGAGTGAGTGGACATGACAAGTGAGTGGGTGTTTGAGAGACTGTATGGTGAGTGGGTGTGTGAGTTTGTGTATCACTGAGCTAGTGGGTGTGTCAGTGTCTGTCAATGATGAATTAGAGGGTAAATGAGTGGCTGAATAGGTAGCTGTGGAGGTATATAAGTGACTGAATGTGTGAGTGTCAGGGTACACAAGTGGCTGTATGGGTGCATGAATGGGTGTATATATGGTTATATGGGTGAGTGAGTGGTGTGTGAGTGTTTGTATGAGTCAGTGAATGGATGCGTGAAAAGCTCTGTCAGTGAGTAAGTGTGTGTGAGAGAGGTTGTAAGGGAGAGTATGTGATTGTCTCAGTTACTATATAGGTGAGTGAGTACATTTGTTTGCATATGCTTGAGTAAGTGAGTGGGTGTGTGGGTAGTAACTGTATGGGTGAAGAAGTGACTGTATGTGTGACTGTATAGGTGAGTGAGTAGGTGTGTGAGTAGCTGTATGGCTGACTAATTCAATGTCAGAAGGCCAGTTTGGATGTAAGAGTGGGTGTATAAGTATCTGTATGTCAGCATGACTAAATGTATGATTGGTTATATTGGTTAGTGAGCAGGTCAATGAGCGGCTGTTTATGTGTTTTAGTGGTTGCATTAGTGGCTGTATTGGTGAGCTGATGTGTAAGTGGCTCTATGGATCAGTGAGTTGGTGTGTGAGTGTTTGTATGGGTCTGTAAATGGGAATATCAGTGTTTGTGTGGGAGTGGGTGTATAAGATGTCTTATGGGGTTGAACGCAGGTGTGTGAGCGTTTGTGTGGATGATGTGATCAGTGATGTCATTTGAAATGTCTTCATTGATGTCATTTCATACTTCATCGGGGATGTAATTTCAGATGTCATCAGGGATGTCATGAGTGATGTCACTGACCATGATGCAATATGTGAGGTCATAAGCAGTGCATTGCGAGGGCATAAGTTATAGTTAGCTCAGCTAACTATAACTGCTGAATTTCACTGGTTTTGTATCAGTGAAAATATCACTCTAACTATAATATCCCTGGAAACTTTATTTTTTTCAGTGAATTTATAAGGTTTTAAAAATTGTATTTCCTAACTTTAATGTCCCTATAACCTTTGGATTTGCAGTGCATTTCTTTTTAAATACTAGATCCTTACTATAACGTCCTTCAATCCTGGCTTTTGACAGTTTTTTATTTTATTTATTAAATATAAAGGGTCTGTAACGTTTGGTTTGTCTAGTGATTTTTATGTTTTTTTATGTTTTATTTTGTCACTATACAGTTCCTGTAACCTTTCTTGTTTTCAGCATAATTTCTAAGGTTTTTTAATGTTGTTTTATAAGGTTAATGTCCTAGTAATATTTTTTTCTCAGTGAATATGTAACTTTTTATATTAATTAAAAGTATAAGAATTTTGCAGGTTTTCTTTTTCTCTTGTGAATAATGTCAGTTTATTTAATCATATATCAAACTAGAGAGTTGATCTTTAATGTTAAAATATATTTAGGAGTGTGCCTGTTTTTTTCTCTAATTTGTTGTTGTTCGCGACGACGCCGGTCGCCGCAATGCCGTTGGTGTTCGCAACGACTCCAAATATTGCGACCCCTAGTATCCGATAATGCGGTTATTGCGAATGTATTCTTTTTTTAATAAAAGTTTGATAGACATATAAACAATCATTAAAATTATAGATTGAGGATAGTGCCTTATTATTATAGTGTAGATACATGTATTTATCAAGCTACTTTATGATACGGAAGTTTTTAATTATACGTCTGTATTCACAATGGCACAGGTCACCACGATAATGTTGTTGTCCATGATGACACGAAATGTTGAATCACGTAATATTGGGTAATGCGGTTACCATTAATAGTGCAATTTTTACAAAATGTTCATACACATATAACAGTCATTTTAATTATAATTTGAGGGATGTAGTTTATTGATATAGTGTGAAAACTTGTATTTTTGTAACCAGTAATATAAGAAAGTACTGTTTAATTATATTTCTGCATTCGTGATGGTGCCTGTGACAGCAATGACTTCGATGGTAGTGAATACTCCGGTACGCGCGAACATCATGTGACTTGGAAATGAAGAGTTCTGATTGGAGGAGTCAGTTTTCATTACTATTCAAAGGAAGTTCCCAACTATGTCTTCCTTCTTGAATGTTCCTCTGTTTTGATTGGAACACTTTTGAAGCTCTGTTGGGGGTATTCGAAAAATTGGAGCTTTTTGCGTTTTTTGCGCTTTTTAGAAAAATAAAATGGCATCAGGGTCAACTGAGGAGGGAGAACATCTGCCCAGCCAACGTGAGGACCAAGAGATGCCAGCAGCAGAGGAAGATCCTAATGAAGAAGAGTCACCACCCTGGAAACAGAAAGTGGGTTGGGATTTTTGTAAAATCCCTTTGGGTGAGAGCAAAACTGCTGAAAAATCCATAAAATGTTCTTTGTGCAAGAACACTCTTTCACATGGTATTGCCAAAAACTACTCTTGTGGTACTACCTCAGTGCTATACAACTTAAAAACATACCACAAAAGGCAATTGAAAATGGCACAAAAGGAGAGAGTGAAAGACCAGCCAAGCACATCTACAGCAGCAGCTCCTTCAACAGTAACTAGGGTGTCTTCTAAGGTGCCAAGATTCAAGGCCAATATCTCTCCTTAATCACTCCATGTTGGTACATACTGTTTGGATTGGAATGCCACCCTTACTGCTGGTGGGCAGTCTTTTGCATTATTTTTTTTTTTTGGACAATGCTGAGAAGAACAGATGTTACATTTTTCCTATCATTTTTTGCAGTTTTACAACTCTTGTTCTGTTTGGACTTACATTTTTTGCTCTCGTTTTTTTTAAATTACAAAATGTTAAAAAAAATGTTTGAAAGAATGTAAAACAGAGTACATAAAAACAAAACTATAAGGTTCTTTTTAGAACCATCTTTCTTGGTTAAAAAAAGACAAATTATATGTATGTGCGCATTGAGTGCATAAGAGATGCATGGATGATTGATTGATTGCATAGGTTGTAAATGGATGATTGAATGGTGCTTGTGGGAGAGAAAGTGGCCTAACAGCTATGGCAGTCAACCTCGAAGCTGGGTAACCGGGTTTGAGTATCGGCAGAGACTCTCAACATTCTGCAATTCTGTTCACCTAATTTCCCTGTGCCAAACAAAAAAGAAATGAATGTGTCCATCTGTAACGTAACTGGTGCTCATGTAAATTGTTCTGATACCTCCGGGTCTAGTTCACGCTATATATAACTACACAAAAAAAGTAATATGACCACAAAAGAGGAGCATGGAGGATTGAAGGACTGCAGGAGTGGTGTGTGGATGTTTGAATGACTGCAAAAGTGGTGCATGGATGATTTCATGAGTGAGTGAGTGATGCATTGATGATTGAATGAGGAGTGCATATGTGCCATATGGATGATTGAATGGGTACATGAGTGGTGTATGGATGATTGAATGATTGCGTGAGTGGTGGATAGATAATTGAATGAGTGCATGAGTGGTGCTTGGGTGTTATGATGACTACGTGAGAGGCACATGGATGATTGCATGAGTGCATGAGTGGTGAATGCATGTAAGAATGAGTGCATGAGTGGATTATGGATGTTAGAATGAGTGCATAAGTGGTGCATGGATGTTAGAAGGACTGCATGAGTATTGAATAGATTATTGAATGAGTGCATGAGTGTTTCATGGATGACTGAATACATGTACTAATGGTGCTTTGATGTTACAATGAATGCATAACTGGTGCGTGAATGACTGAAGGAGTGTATGAGTGGTACACGCATGTTAGATTGAGTATATCAGTAGTGCATGGATATTAGAATGCACACATAACTAGTTGATAGATATTACAATGACTGCATGGCAGGTACATGGATGATTGAATAAGTAGATGAGTTGCATGGATGATTCAATTAATGTATGACTGGTGCATGGATTTTTTTAGTGTATAAATGATGATGGATATTAGAATGAGTGCGTGAGTGGTGTATGGATGATTCAGTCAGTATATCCAAGTAAGGAATATTAATGAAGTAGAAGAACATTTTTGAGACATCTAACTTTGTGGAACTGCAGCCACCATTGAAAAAGAAGATAAAGACATGTAAGCATTTAAGCTTGACAATTACACATACATAACAATACACATTGCTTTTACTGTACGACTGTCACAATCTACTACAATACAATTTTTTACTGTTCTCACCTTTCATACTTCTTCATCCTAAATGATGATTTGCATGAAGCATCATCCTCAAACAGTGGAGAAAAACAATGGATTGCGAAAAAAACAAAGCTGCACAGTAGATAGTTACAAATAAGTAATACTGTGCATTTCACTCACTAATCAAGCATTGAAAAGGAGCATACAATTATACATGATTAGTTTGTGAAATACAATTAATATCTCGAGATCCACAAAATACAAAAAGTATTAAGCAAGGAGTCTTGAAGTTTCTTTTTTCAATTATTCATTATTTGTAGTCATATGCGATATGCATACATCAGCCCAGGTGAGCTGATGTATGTATATTGCATAACTACAAAAAAAATTATTGTTAGCTATCTGGTCCCTGTGCCTTTTCCCCTCTGCTGCAGAGCTACCATCCCACTGCTGTTGGGCAGGTGGTCCTGGGGCATCATCCTTCAGAATCAGTCACAACCAAGGATAAACCACCCCTACAAGCGATGTTGTGGAGCATGGTACATGTTGCCACTATATTGCAGACCGTCTCACTTGCATACTGCAGGGATCTGTCACTCTTGTGGAGGCACCTAAAGCATGATTTTAGTATGCCAAATGTCTGCTCAATCATGGTTCTGATGCTCCGATGTGCCCTTTTGTGCCACCTTTCTTGTGCATTGTTGGGAGACAGGTACTGTGTCAGGATCCATGGCTGCAGGGCATGCACGCTGTCACCTGGCGAGAGATATATGATGGTGACACAACATGAAGGTAGACATTACAGTGCAAATACCTGTCACTGTGGACATGTGAAATCTGTACCTAGTAGGTAGCCTTCATCAAAGTCACCTCTTTCTAACTTTTGGTACATGCCACTGTGTCTGAGGATGTATGAGCCATGGGTGCTTCCAGGATACTTATCAACAATGTCTGTGGTGATGTTGTTTACGTCACAGACAACTTGGATGTTGAGTAGGCATGGGCGGTAAATTCCGTTCCGTTTGCGGAATTTGGGTAATTTCGCATTCCGCGGAGAACGCCGAATTACCCAAAATTCTGCGTTCCGCGTCTTCGCGGAATTTTTTGCTTGTTCGTGTTCTCAAAATGCGTGTCCGTGAGATATTTTTCCCCGACCAGGAAAAAAGCATTGCGAGCAAGCAATTCCGCTTGTTCGCGGAATTTCTGCGTGCTCGCAGAGATTTTTTACAGTTTTGCAGAAGTTTGAGTAGCGCGACTACGCAAATTCCGCCCACCCCTAAACTGAGGGAATTTGTGCTTTTCCTGTTACAGAATGTGTATTCTATGCGGGATGGAAGACATATGGGCACATGGGGCCCATCTAAGCACCCTATGACTTGTGGAAACCTTGCTATTCTGTAAAATTGAAGTTTTGTATTTTCAAGTTCCTCATCATCCCTGGGCATTAAGATGTGTTGATGGTTGTGGTGTAGCATGGCATCTAGGAAATTGCGAAAGAAAGTGAAAGCACACTCTGCCACACACCTCCAGCCACTGCAATAACATATTGGTAGCTACCAGTGGCTAATAGGTGGAGGGAGCACAACACCTGCACATGTGTAGGCATTGCATTGCAGCGCAGGGTTCTGCTTTCCAATTGTGGCTTCAAGGTGTCTATGAGCTCTAGGATGACAGTGCTACTCAGCCCGTACTGTTGATTTAACTCTTCCTATGTCTTCTCAAACAATGTTAGCCTAACTCTGAATATCCTCTCCTTTCGCTGCCTACTTTGCTGAGCAGACAGTATCTGCATCCTCCTCGCTATCACATACAGGGCAGCAATTGTGGAAAGATTTCTGATGCATTCTGGGTCTGCTTTTATAGGTGGGGTCTGATTGCCACCTAGTTCTGGTTAGTGGTAAATTGCATGCACAAATGGGCCATTTTTCTCATTTGAGCTATTTGTGACTGTTTTGTACATAATAATTTGCGACTCGCAAATTGCTAGTCACTATTTTGTGAACACAAAGAACTGTCACTGTTATTGTGAGTCAGTGTTTGCATCTCAATTTTGGGTTTTGCGAGTGGCTTTGGTACATTGCGCACGTTCAATTTAACGGGCAAAAATTGGTTTGCGACCGATTTTGCACAAGCAAATTGATTGCTTCGGGATGGACCTCCGCACCTGGGATTCAGAAGAACTTTTAACCCCTTCTGTGCCACGCCCTTTCCCCCTCCTGTGCCGGGCGTTTCATTAGTGGGCGGGTTTCATGACGAGATAGTCTCGTCATGGGCACAGCGTGACCGTGCTCCATGACGAGACTATCTCGTCATGGGCACAGAAGAGGTTAATCAATTACAGTGTCTGCCCATATTTCTCATTAGTTTAGAGTCTTATGAATCTGTCTGGGAGGGGTCACCTTCCTTTGGGTGCTGTCAGGTACAATGTCCCAATCCTCTGATCTGGCTCTCCAAAATGCTGCCTTAATAATATTTCCTTAAAAAACAGAAGACAAGAGGAATTTGGCAAAACAGTAACAGTTTGTGAAATTAAACAGTCGGGCCGGGAGAACAGTTGCATACACTAGGTCTGTGGACTGTCTCCATTTATATCAAGTTTGTGGTCTCTTTATAAACAATATAAAACAAGCAATATAGGTTTCTGGCATACCACATATGGTGAGGGATGTTGGTTGCTGACTTTAGAATCATCAATTAATGGTCAATTGGTACTACTGGTGGGTCCTGAACTGAGTGGACATAGTGTGGCCAGTGGTGAATATGTCCATATGTCCAGCATGAGGAACACTTGATCACTACATGTGCAAGGCCCCGATAGGCTATGTGTTCCTAACTCATGTGGCATCTGACTTTATGGTGCATAAGAAGTATGTGTACCCTCTTCATGCATGTGCAATTTATTTGGGAAATTTCCTCTGACCATTATATTGTCGCTGCGCCTATCTGAGCTATTGATCAAGAGTTTCCTGTCCGAGTATTTGACTGCCAGTTATGTACCCTCCGACCTGTGACCCATCAGTCAGTAATCCAGGGCTGAGGTAGCAGATCCTGCCTGATGACATACTTGCGTATTGAGGTTGATGTGGAGTTCAGAATGGGCAATTCTACTAATAAGGACTTCTGTTCATTTTTATCATTAAACGCATCGATATCCATATTAACACTTGCATGCCTCCATTAATGTTGCACAACAAGAATACTATTAATTGTGCTGCATAAATTATTTACTCATTAATGAGAGGTAATTTTTCTTTTTACCCACAAAGTGTCAGTTTAGCTTTTACTATGAAATCCTTTAAACGAAAAAAAAAAAACCTTTATTCAGGTGGTATTCGGGCTTAACTCCTTGCAGTCAGTGCTATTTTTTATGTGATGCATGTGTTGGGAAAAACTTCTTGGCCCTGTGACTAATCACATAAAAGAGTCCAATCTCCTTAGGGGAGCAGCAATTTTCTGCTACTGTGCCGCTATATGTTATGCTAAGGGATTCCGTATTTATCAAGCAGGAAGCGAGGAACTTGGCGATATTCTGGATAATAATGTAGATATATGGTGTTCTGGTAAAGACTTGGGGAACGTAGAAATTGTACTGTCTGGATTTCTCATTTGAAGCTCTTTGAAGAATTTGAGCAACCGAGATATGGTGTTAGTCTTAGACTTTTGAATAAAGAAGTGATTAAAAGTTGGACTTGCGTACACATTGAAGATGAGGTTCAGATTTGGGTGCTAAGAAGGAACGCTTTTATCTGAGATACGGTTTAATAGTTGGAAAGTGAACAAACAGTAAATACGACATTTCACATTTGGGACCAATTTGTGGCAAGAGAAATAGGACTCAACCTGTGGATTAAAATTGGTTGGAGCCCTGATGATGTCCCAGATGGGGATGAAACGCGTTGGCTGTTAATTTGTATTAACTGGTTTTCAAGTTGGCTGACATTGATGACTTGATTGAATAAAGAAAAGAACTGCACATCATATTACTGGAAGATCTTCTTTTGGACTTTTTATGATTTTGAAATGTGATAACAATAATTTGTTGGAACACTAAAGCGCTCATTTTGGACTAGGGTGTATGTAGTGAGTAGTGGTTGGTGACGATGAACCTCTAGAACTTGAGCATGTCCATAGTAAATAATTACGTCTTAGATTAATAATAAACAGCTTTCCGGTGCACACAGTAGTGGACCCTCATCATTTTGTTGGACTTTACCTGGATTTGTAAAGCGCATGGCAGCCCGAAAGCATCCCAATGCTTGCAGCCTAAGGAGAACTACAACACCAATCTCAGAGGCAACAGCTGAAACGATCAGGGACTAAAGAGCCAGGTCTTGAGGGATTTTTGGAAACTCAACTTGTTATTCATAAATCTAATGGCCAGAGCGACGACATTCCACAGCTTGGCTGTGCAGCAGTCAAAAGACCGTCCCTCACTTCTGGCTCTTCTAAAAGGGGGATGGTGGTTAAATGAGAGTTGATGGGTCTAAGAAGCCTTTTGGGGGAGTAAGGGATAACCAGTTGGTGGGAAATGGGGGGTGTTTGCATGAAAGGATCTGTGCCCTGTGTACAAGGATTTAAATTCAATCCTTTGGGCCGCAGGCAACCAGCAAAGGTCAATCAGACCCTGTATGACTGAGTCATATATGTGTGTCCAAAACAGCTCCTGCGTTTTGCATGAATTGAAGTATATGAGTCACTGCCTTGGGGGCACCTAGGTAGAGGGAGTTGCTGCAGTCCAGGTGTGAAAGTATCAGGGACTGGACTAACCAGCACCCTCGAGGGTTGAGGGAGAAGCGGCAGGATCTTCCACAACATGCGCATGATTCCAAAACAGGTGGCAAATAATTTGGTCACCTGGGTTTCCATGGTAAGAGTTTTTTCTAACCATGCCCCCAGACTTTTTATAGCAGGTTTAGGAGCAGTGGGAGGACCAAGGCAGGCCTTCCAAATAAAGGCCTTAGCGGAAGGGAATTACTTCTGACGATCATGAGTTCTGTCTTTGTCTCATTCAACTGAAGGCAGGAATTGTTTATCCAACTAGCAACCTGCTCCAGACATAATCCCAAGGTGGTCACTGAAGGGTACACATCTGGGGCAAGTGAGACAAAAGTCTGGGTAGTATTCACATAAGAAACGATGGAGATCCTGATGGGAGTTATGATATCTGCTGAGGGTTGCAAGTACACATTAAAATATGTGGGACAAAGAGAGGACCCTCGCAGAGCTCCGCAGATAACTGGTAGGATCGCCAATGCACAAGTATTGTCGAATACCTTTAAGGATCTGCCCTCGAGAAAGGAGTCAGTCCAAATGAAGCATTTCCCTGCAACACCGGCCTTTCAAATCCTATTTAAGAGTGTAGGATGGTCCCCAGTGTCGAAGCCCGCACTAAGGTCAAGACGTATTATCATAACTATGGCGCCTTAAGACAGTATCTCTTTTGCATACTCCAATACAGCTAAAAGAGCAGTTTCAAAGCTGTGCTTATGCCCAATATCACTTTGAATGTGGTGTAGGAAAGAATGGCCTCAAGGAATTCAGAAAGAAGACCATTTTTCCAAAACCTTGCTAATGCCTGGGAGCTGGGAAATAGGACATGGGTAGTGCCTGGGTGATTGGATGACTGCAAGGGTAGTGTCTGGGTGAATGAAAGAGTGCAAGTGTAGTGCCTACATGATTCCATAACTGCATTAGTAGTGACTAAAGGAAGTTTATTTTTAAATTCCTTCTTTTTGTACTTTTTCAAGCAGGTCACATGCAATTTTAAGAAATGTCTTCTCTCTCTTACCAGCAGCTCTTTTCTCTTTCACTACTTTTTCTGCACTTTCCCTCTTTGTTTCTCAGTTGTAATGACATAGTATCCAGCATCTGTTTCTTTCTTCGCTGACTTACATGCCACAGTGCCACACATTTTAAATCTTGCACCAAACGGGTCTAAAACAAACAGTCTTCCATCTACTTCATCCCCTCCTACACAAAACATACACTTTACTCACAAACACATCACTGCGCCCTTTACCTTACAAACTCTACTCACAAACAAATCCATCTGATAAAACAAATACATCAGCACCTCTTTTCACTACTCCTCAAAAACAAAACATATCATGCGCAACAGCACAACAAAATCTCGCAAGCGCAACACCTCATAATATTTACAGTCACAAAATACAATCGTCCATTCACCTTTCAAATTACACAAATGAACAAACTCCAATGGCAAGTTTTCTCTCTTCCATCACACCTAGCACACATGCAGCAACACATCCACTCTCGTCCAACCGCCTCTCATTCATTGGATAATTTAGAACCTTACTACATGACCCACATGCTGAACCACCACCTCTCACTCACACACCTTCCGCGCTAAACATATGCAAAAAATATAAACAACATGCCACACATTACAACTTTGTTTCTCCATGTCTAATGCACAACAAGGTTACACCACAAAAACAACACAGCACACCAACTCACTCTCAAACTCCGTCTCCCCACCAACACACGCTGACCCATCAAAATGCCTTCTTAGCCTGCTGGACGAGGAACACATTACAGAACAGCTACACACTTGCTATCCTCATACAGCTAATACCAGCACTAAAAACACACCTGCTACTAACCCACACAATACTGATCACTCTTCTACAAAACAAAGTCTCACTGACAGCAAAACACCTTCTCTAAACTGTCTACTAATAAATGCTTGATCGCTCTCTAAAAACAAACATCACATCTACGACCTTCTCACTGACATACTATTCATAAATGAATCATGGTTGGAAGATCATATGTCCTGCATGAAGCCATTCCTCTAGGCTATCAAACGATCACCCAAAATCGTATAGGCAAAAAAGGAGGTGGTCTAGCTGTTGTGTTCAGGCAAACATATCACTAAAGTTGATGACATCTCCATAAAGAATTGTGAGGCTCTTCTAACAAGATGCAATCCTACACCGTCTTCTTCCTGTAACTTCCTGCCCCTTTACAGACCTCCACCTAGCAAGGCGACATTCCCAGACACACTTTTAGACACAGTTTCAAACCTTATAACAATACACTCCAACCTATGTGTTCTGGGTGACCTTAACATTTGGTTTGACAAACCCAATATGACCTGTCCAAAAACAATAATCCCTGGCCTTGACGCACTGAACCTGCATAAGATTGGCCACAAACCCACACACATTGGACATATCCTAGATGTCATTTATGCTAATACCGAACTAGTTACCTTTCAAACTATAACTCCAGATACATGGTCAGACCACCATTTGCTTGCTTTCAAACATGGAACAAACTCTATTTGGAAATCTTAGAAACACAACTAACATCCAGTACAGATCTGGAAACAATAAATCCTGTTAAAAACTATATGAGTGGCTACACAAAGCTTTTAATATCCTGATACCACTCAAAACCACACAACAGAACAACAGAAAACAAGCACCTTGGAGAAATACAGAGATGAAAGACATAAAACTAAAAATTAGAAAGCTGCAAAGTGCCTGTCTAAAAACAAAAAAACGAACAAGACAAACTTAACCTACAGAAAATTACCAGATTATAGAAGTCAGCTATCAAAAAAGCAAAGAAAATGTACTATTCAGGCAGAATTCAAAATGCTAAATGTGCAGATAAAGAATTCTATAAAATACTCAATGAATTTCATAAACCAAATTGCCTAGAAGGAACTCATCCCTTTACTCAAGATTTCTCTGACAAACTGGCAAATCATTACACGGACAAAGCAGACATGTTGGACTCGTACTTAAAACAGAGACAAAGCACAAGGACTAACCCTTTTACAAAACAACTATCCAAGAATACTCTAACTCAGCCTCTCCGTTCCTTCCAACACATTCCACACGATGAATTTATGGACATGGTCAAAGCAAGCAGGCCTGCCGGCAGCCCTTCAGACCCATGTCCACCACAAACCTTCAAGAGTATTCTTCCAACAACCTCTGCTGCCACTCCAGTAAGAAGAATCATCAAGATTCCTTAACTGCCGGAATATTTCAAGAAGAACTCAAAAAGTCGTATATTTGACCTTTACTGAAGAAAACAAACTTGGACCCGCTGAACCCTGAAAACTACAGGCCCAGTACAAATGGAACTTTCCTGTGTAAAGTGATAGAAAGAGCAGCGTTCTCCAAGATGTCACAATTCATTGAAGAGAATGCCATACTTTCAGACTTCCAAACAGGATTTCATCGGGGAAGAGGCAAAGAATCTGCCCTCCTTGCCATCTGCGATGGCCTGAAGAACACAGTTGACTGCAACAGGGTTGCTGCGCTACTCCTCTTAGAACTCTCGGCTGCCTTTGATATGGTTGACCATGACACTCTGATACAAAGACTCAATGAAGCCGACATAGAGGGCTTTGGAATGGATCACGTCCTACCTTCCAAACAGAACTAATGTCATCCATACCCCACATTTCTCGTCCAAACCTTAATCCGCAAAAGCTGGGGTCCCTCAAGGCTCTATCATCTTGCCCATGCTTTTCAACATCTCCATGAAGTCATTAATGGTACCGATCAATCAATTTCAACTCATGTGCTATAACTATGCAGATGATATGCAAATACTCCTTCAACTGGAATGGCCGAAAGACACTGGAAACTCGCTAATTTTCAGTTGTCTCAAAGCAGTGAATCAATTGATGATGTGGAGCCATCTCAAGTTGAATGCTTCCAAAACAGAAATAATCACGTGTGTCGTTTGGAAACATAATGACCGGCTTGCTGTCTGGCCTGATGAACTGAGGTCACCTCCTAAAGTTTCAAAGGAAGTAAGAAACCTCGGAATGACCATGGACTCCAAGCTATCAATGAATGTCCAAGTGGACAAACTTGCAACATCAAGCTTTGTAACTATAAAAACTCTGCAATTAATCTTCTCCCATTTGGGATTTCCACAAAAGGTCCAAGCTACCTTCTCCATTGTTCTGCCAAAACTCGATTATGCCAATAGCCTTTACCATGATTCACTTTTAACGACTATGAAAAGACTACAACTGATTCAGAACTCGGCTGCCAGACTACTCTTTCATATCAAACCATGTGACCACATCTCTAGGGGTGGGCGGAATTTGCGAAATCCACTTTCGCAAATTAACGCGAAAATGTTCAAAATTATCGCAAACACGCGGAAATATCGCGAAGATGCGGAAGTTTTTTTCCTGCATGTTCGCGAGATTTTCTGCATGGTTGCGGCTCGCCAACTTACCCATGTGGTTGCTCACGGGCGCGGCCATCTTGTTTTCAGTTGTCTCGCGGTGCATGATCGCGAGAAGAAAGACGTGATCGCGCGATGCATGACATCACTGCAGGCGCGAACTGTCGCGAGACAGCGCAAATGGCTAAAAACAATACAACATCTCATGGAGAACGCGACCGGATCAAGAAAACTTGTCGGCGAACGCAGCGATTCAGGTAAGGCGATCGCGCGCACGCGAGAATGTATTATATTACAGCGCGAGCAAGAACCAAATTATCGCTAAGCTGCGGAATGCGGAAATTTTGACATTTTCGCACTTTCAGTGGAACGTGAAAATGTCAAATTATCGCAATTTCCGCGAACGGAACTAAATTTTCGCCCAGGCCTACACATCTCCCCTGCCTTGAAAGCCCTGTATTGGTTACCAGTTGCCAGAAGATCCATGTTCAAGCTGCTTTGTATCACCCACAAAGTCATACATGGAATGGGACTGCTCTTCATCAGTAATGAAATCACCAAACACATTCATCATAGGAACCTCCGCTCTAGAGTGGCACCTCAACTCAAAATCCCAAGATAACAAAAAAAAAACATGGGTGGCCTTCCCTGTTCAAGCAGCCAAAATATGGAACTCTTTACCCCAACATAAGATCCACCAACAACCACCTTATCTTCAGAAAACTACTCAAGATTGTTGCTCTTCCCCACATAAGAATGATACACAAACAGAATATACAGCATATCCCTCTGTATATAAGCATTTATTTGTACTATAGATATGTACCTATTAATGTAGAATCATTGTTTAAAAAAAAAATTCAATACAACATTTGAAAACCAGAGTTTATCAAATGCATCTTTAATCTACTTTCATCTAAAAATAAAAGAGCATATTCAATGCACTACCCTATTTCACACCCTATACCTCTATCAATATCTTTAATCTACATATACTTCCTTCCTTTATGCATCCATAAAGTTTCCATGTACTTATGGATCTAAATAGTTATTACTTTCTTGTAATTCAGCATATCTAATGCACTACCCTATTTCTCACGCTATATCTTCTCCCTCAACACTCTGACTCATCTTAAACCTCTTTCCACTACTCGTGTCAATGCACTAGTCTATTTCTCACCGTATACCTCTACTTCAGCTCTCTCATTCATCCGAAACCCCATACCACTACTATGATCCCTAAAATATCCCTTTCTAGACTCTCCCCTATTCTGCCACTCCTTGCATCACCTGACACCTCTTTTACTATACTAATCCCCCAAAACAAGCCTTTCTAAACTCTTCCCTCTGACTCTTCCCCTCCACATCCCTTTTTACTCATCCCAAGCCTCCAACCACTGCTATGACCTCCATAAAAAAAAAAATCCTTCACTCTTCTATCCCTCCACTATCCTTTTCAATCGAAATAACAGACTAACGTCTATTTCTCAAATTTCATATTTCACTATACTAATTCACCAGTAATCCTTTATGGGTTCCAGAGAAGCAAGTGCTTCAACACCCCATTAGGGGTAACAAGCACTATATAAATTCACACCTTTCCCCCCCCATATATCCCTTGCTATCCTTCTCAATCAAAATAACTGATTAATATCCACCACTCAAATTACTTTCATATTTCACTATACCAATTCACCACTAATCCTTTCTGGGTTCCGGAGTAGCATGCTACTCGCTTAAAAAAGCACTTCAACACCCCTTCAGGCATAACAATCGCTATACAAATGAAAACCTTTTTCCTTCTTCTATCCCTCCGTTATCCTTATGAATCCAAATAACTGACAAACATATCCACCACTCAAATTACTTTCATATTTCACTATACTAACACAACACTAATGCTTTATGGGTTTTGGAGTAGCGTGCTACTCGCCGAAAAATCACTCTGCCACCTCGTCAGGGGTAGTAAGCACTATATAAATGCAATTACAATACAATCACAATACAATACAATAAAATAGCACCCTGCCCTAAGGCCTATCTTAGTGGATAGTATATGTGGTTCACGAACAGTTCATGACTTCCATAGGACTAGTAAATGAGAAGGTTGGCCTAGCAATAACACTGCATGCACTAGCAGTAGTTGATGTATGCATCAAGTATACCAGAACAGGAGGACGCTTCTTCTCTCTCCTCGTGGCCAAGGCATTGAACTCCCTCCCTCTCTACCTCCTACAAACACCTATACTCTCCAAGCTCCTGAAGGACCTCACGACCTGGCTCTTCAAATCACTGTGAACCTCTAGGAGATGCGCACCCCCCTCTCAGCACTTGAGACCCTTTCGTGTGAGAAGCTGCACTATAGAAACCCATTGATTGATCTGTAAGGGGCTCCGTAGATTACCTCCTGGGTGTGCTACTGAGCATTGGGATATTTAAGTCTCCATGCAGCTGCTCTTGTTACAGCTAGATCCAGATCAGTTCTCCCTCTCTCTGTGAGTACTTGTCTTACTATCCCACTGGGTGTTTTAGTGTGTGTTTGCCTTCCTACTCTTGAATGGTCAGTGGCACCGCTCCCGCCAAGCCATAACAAACTCTGGCCTGCTCCGTGCAAGTGACAGCAAAAATTCTCTCGCTTGCACGAAGCAGAACAGAGTTGCTTTTGGACAGAGGGAGCTGCATGTGCAATAACGGCTCCTGCAGGAGGCTCGGAGCCGTCAGGGACCGGGGTACCTTGAGGCTCCCCAGCAGTCCCCAATGAGAAGCCAGTCCCCCGGGGTTGGGGTCCCTGGGCCCAAAGTTTGCTCACGGAGGGGGGCTGCACTGGCCCCCTCTCCATTTAAAGAGAAATATAAAGGCATGGACTCAGGGGATGAGGTCCCCAGGGCTGAAAAAGGCCCAGGAAGGGGGCTGCACGGCCGTCCTCCCTTAAAAGTATTTTTTTTAAAAGGTGGGCCCTGGTGGATGGTGTATAAAGGGGGCGTGGCCACCAAAAACCTCTTAGGAAACCCACTGTGTGGGATTTACTGGAGGTAACAGGAGGACATGTTGGCCCCCAAGGAACCTCTGGAACCAAGGGTACTGCATACCCTAAGTAGTAGTGCTCCGGGAGGTGCGTTTGCAGTGTGGTGGAGAAGGGGGCGTTGCCTCTGGCAACTTCTCAGCAATCCTGCAGTTTGGGGCTTACTGGAATAAAAGGGAGGGGTAGTTGGCCCTAAGGATGTCCGAGGCTACTGATGCACTACTGGTTGGGTAGTGAAGTCCATTTTTCACTTGAGGGATCTTGGTGGCCAACAAGCCAAGAAACCCTCCTACACAGTGGAATTTCTGAGCACTGGTGGAGGCCCCGCCCCTTCCTCCACCACTCTGGTAACGTGACTACTACTTTAAAAAACAAAGAAATTCATTTAAACAAACCGCGGTTACAGGGATGTTATAATTAGGAATTAGCTTTTAAAAAAACATAAAAATTCATTGGAAAAACCAAAGGTTACAGGTATGTTATAGTTAGGAAATATATATTTTTTTAAACTTTGAAATTCACAGAAAGAAACAAAAGTTAAAGAGTTGTTAATATTAGGCTGATATTTCACTCGTACAAAACCAGAGAAATTCATCAGTTATAGTTAGCTGAGCTAACAATAACTTGTGCCACCGCAATGCACTGCTTATAACATCACATATTGCATCACTCATGACATGGTCAGTGACATCACTCATGACATGGTCAGTTACATCACTCATGGCATCACTCATGACATCTCAAATGACATCACTTACAAACTACAGGTCCACAAGAGAATTTTAGGGCGATCACCAATGTAGATCAAACATACCCTGTTGCCCACCACTTTGCTGAGAAACACAATAGCAATCCAAATTGCATTAAATACTTTGTTTTTGCCTCAATTCCAAAATTAGGAAGGGGCGGCAACAAAGAATGAATGTTGAGACAGCTGGAAACCAGATATATTTAAAATCTTGATTTTAGATCTCCAAAGGGTTTGAATCAAGCATACAACTTCCATACATTTTTATGAGCGTTCTGGAATAATGTTTATGCAAAAGTATGTTTACTTCATGAATTAGTTTTAAAAACTCAAGTGCTTAGTTTCCCTATACAGTTCTTTCTTTTTTTTATAAATAATAATCACATGATGTGGATTTATTCAGTTCTTTGCATTGAGGCATTTTATATGAGATCTGTGATTGGCATGAGTATAATTTTATATGTGATTCAATTATATAATTCTAATATTGACTATGTTTCGAATTTGATGATATTTGGGTTTTTAGAAGCTATTTTATTGAACTGTGAGACTTAAAATGACTTGCTTTTAATAAACTAGTACTGTTTTGACAGACAATTGACCTGGAAGATGGATGCTATATCTAAATGATTGTGACTCATTAATGATTTATCACAAAAGTATTTATATATATATATATATATTGTTAGACCTGGGATCCCTAGTTGGCTGAGATAGGTACCTTAGGCCTAAAAGAGACCCTCGTTGCCACATCAGGAAAAGGAAGAACACCTTCTCAGATAGCCCCAGCTCACCCCCTTGGTAGCTTGGCACGAGCAGCCAGGATTATCTTCATGGAAAATGTGTAAAGTATTTGCAACCACGCTCACAGCAACATAATGATGACACCACAAATGGACTCCACGAGTTTCATAAAACGAGCATAAATTTATATAAAAATATATACGATAAGACCACACAATATGAATCCAACATATGCGTATTTGTAATATTCCTCCTGGCCGGTTGTTAGGTCAGCCAGACCTTGTAAGTTCTGGCGATATTAATGAGCACTTCTAAACTTTCAACTGCAGTCCTACTGCAATGCTATGCAGTTCATAATACTAGAATCAGGCACTTTGCAATGTAACAATAATGCAATGCATAACGTAACAATCTGGTACTTCGTTATGCAGAAATAATGCAATGCGTAAGACACTAACCAGGTAGTTCTTTATGCAGAAATAATGCGATGCGTAATACACTAATCAGGTAGTTCATTATGTGGAAATGATGCAATGCGTAATACACTAATCAGGTAGGTCATTATGCAAGAATAATGCAATGCGTAATACACTAATCAGGTAGTTTGTTATGCAGAAATAATGCAAGGTGTAATACGACAATCAGGTAGTTCTTTATGCAGAAATAATGCAATGTATAATACGACAATCAGGTAATTTGTTATGCAGAAATAATGCAATGTGTAATACACTCCTGCACCGATCACGGTGCCGTAGGCGGTCTCTCCTCCACTTGTGCTGACTCGCAGTCAGCCTCTGTCAACAGTTGCCCCCACACGCACGGGTATGGCGTAAACAAAAAGTGCAGCTCCGCACTCCGGCCCCGGTAATGCCACTCCTTTGGCCAGTATGGGCCGCGATACGAGCCGAAGCAGAGGCTCCCGCTGCAGGAATGGGAGAGACCAAGAGCGTCTTCCTCCGAGCCCGCTCCACGCCCCAGGCATCGACACACGTTACCTGGCGGGTGCGACCTCGCTCGCCTCTCCTCTTCCAGCGACTTTAGCCTCCGATTCAATCTTTGTGAATTCCGGGCAGTGGGACTCAGGCCCTCCCTCGATGAGGTTGGTTCCAGGTCCCGCTCTGGCAATGGCAGGCTTGGGCTGACGACTTAGCTCCTCTGGGGCTGGTGGTCCGGGCCGCTGATGCTACGCAGATCTCAGGCTGCCACAGGGCACACACACACAGTGTCGCTGAGACTCACTTGAGCTTCGGGTGCATGATCACTGGACACTCTTCACGAAGGTCTCAGGCTGCACAAAGCACACGCATACAGAGTCACTGAGACTCACTTGAACTTCGGGTGCATGATAACAAGGCAATCCTCATGAAGGTCTCAGGCTGCACAAAGCATACGCACACAGTGTCGCTGAGACTCACTTGGACTCCAGGTGCCCTGCGGTCACTGGGCACTTCTTACGAGGGTCTCAGGCTGCAAATAGCACATGCACACAGTGTCGCTAAGACTCTCCTGGAAACGTTTGTGTTCCTGAGATTCCGCAACAGGGAGCCAGCTCACCTCGAGCCCTTGGGGATAAGTTACTTCAGGACACAGCACAGCAAAGTCCTTTCAGCAAACTGCAGGCCAGCCCCAGAACATACAGCAAGGGTCAGTCCTTTCCTTCTGTCTCTTCAGTTGTTTCTTCCTTGGCAAAGGTTCCTCTTGACCACAAAGTAGCTTCAGTCTTGTTCAAACTTGATCGATCCATTTCTCCAAAGTTCAGGGGCTTCACCGCTCATAGTTATACCCCTCAATGTCTTTGAAGTCTTTGTGCTCACTGACCCCTGTTCAAACCAGTTCTGGGTGCCTCCCTGCCCGTGACACCTTCCTTTGATTCTCAATCACTCAGCAGGAGAGGGGACCTTTGTTTTATGGTAGCAACCCAGGCCTCTTCACCTCTAGGGGCTACTCCTCCCCCTACACTCCAGATGCAGGTCCGTCTGTTGCTGTCTCATCTCCTCCCCTGGGTCAAGACATTCCCCAGATTCTATCACTTTCAAATCCAGACGGTCAATCCACAACCAGGCAGAGACACACAGAAATGTTAGAGCACAGAAAACCCAGCCGTCCAGCTGACGACCGCGCAGAGCAGAACGGTCGAGAACGCTGAGAGGCACGGCCGTGAGAGAGAGAGAGGCTGCTGCGGAAAATCACCAGAAAATCACTGGGGGACAGCGACCACGATACCGCCCGGAGGGGAGGAGGACGAGAGGAGCTTCGAGACCAGAGTTTGTCGCCTTATCCCCTTATCCTCCTCAGGGAAAGAGCCGCGACCGGACCAGAGTAGGGGGCTGGAGCTAGAGCTTGAGCTCGCTCGCCTCTCACTTCCCTGCAGAGGAGCCTGTGTGCCTGTGTGCCTGGACCCGGGTAGTGACGGGTAGTGACGGAGACAGGGATTGGAGCCCGGAGACCAGAGACCCGAGACCGGCCACATGACGACTGGAGGCAGACAGGGCCAGTAAGTGTACATGAAGGCCCATTGTAACGAAATAGGAAAACGGCAAAACAAAAACAACAAAAAACTGAAATCAGGTGAACCTCCTCTGACTTTGGGAACCAAAAGCAGGAAATTCAACCATCCGAGTGATATGCCCACCAAAGGCCCTGATGAAAGACTGAGAGCTGTACCCAAGAGACTGCGACCAGATCTCAGCTCTCCCTTCCCGAGCAGATCCTAACCTGCAGTTCACGAAGGTCCGCTAGAGGGCAGCACTAGAGGGCAGCATCTGTTTCCGCCGATCGCCGACCGCCGACCGCCGACCGCCGACCGCCGACCGCTGACTGTTGATTGAGCTACCAGAAACAACACGGCACGGCACGGCGCTCTCACAGCGGATTAAGGGGTTTAAGCAGGAGCGGAGCTGCGAGTATTCACAAGCGTGGAGAGCAGCTGGGAACTGCGGGATCTGCGAGCACTTGGACGACGAGCAGAGGGCAGAGGAGAGGAGCAGCCTGGGGGAAGATGGGAGAGGCAAGAGGCAAGCGGTGAACTCGGTTTAACTCCGCTAAAGCCGCTAAAGCCGGTTGTCAGTCCAATTGCATGTTGCAGGCTGCGGATTGTAACACTGAACCCAATAGTGGGGTACACAAAAGACTGTCTTATTTACAATCTTAAAACAAAACCCCTACGCTGCCACCACCGCCACTATCATCATCTTTTCCCTCACCTTCACCTTCACCAGAAGCAAAAGACCTCTGTGTAATGGCAGGGAGCCAAGGAGCCAAGGATATGGAGACAAGTTGGGGTAAAGGTTGGGGGGCCGGAGCCCTCAGCTTACGACCAAAACAGCTACTGACTCTCAGATATACAACCTCTCCTCTGACTGCGGTGCAAACTTAAGGCTTTAGCACAAAATAACAGGAACGAGGCAACTTGCCATAGGACCGCTGGTCAGAAGTAAATGATGAGATCAGGCAGACAGAGATCTTTAGTTCCGCAAAAGAAAAGGAAACGGAGAGAAAACTTGGAGTCAGCGAGTCAGGAATCAATAAGGTCTCTAATTTCACCGCCAAGTGCCCTTTGCAGGAACTCAGGCATGGCGGCCCTGGGTGACGAAGGACTAGATGCAGCTTTTCCACAAAAAATGTACAACCTAAAATAACGTCTAAATTTGCCTTTTTGAAGGACGCAGGGTCAGCTGTCTTCTCAAGCAATATGAAACTTAAGGGGCTTCCTGCCCCGCTAAGCCCGATAGTGTCTATCATAAAGGGATCCATGGGAGGATGTAACGACGGCGGTGAAACTCTAACTCAAGGATCATTCACCAACACTCTAGCATTGCCCTCATTAGAAGAGGGAGGCCTTATCCATCCCTCGTGGTCAAATTTGGAGGCACTTGCTGGACCAATCCAGGGAAAAGTTTATTTCAAGTCCACAGTTCCATTAGCAGCACAATCAGCACAATCAGCTCAGTCAGAGCTTACGAAGAAGTACACCGAAGCACTTGTCAGCAGTACAAATGGCTCCTCCTCAAGAACCAATTCATTAAATAAAACCCCTTCCCACTCTAAGCCTTCTTTAGGCTGCAACTATTCTGAACCAGCATCAGACATTACAAACATTCTTACTCCTACATCTCCAGCATTACAAGCACTAGTTGCTTTGGAGGTGGAAGGAAAAACCGTCTCAGACAATAGCTCTCCTCAAAACGTAAGTGGGCAAACTTCCTTGCATAGCACCCAAGCCATGGAGAGTGCAAGCGCGGTGGAGTGTAATCCTTCTTTTATCAACACAAATGAATGGGATAACCTATTGTCTTCATACACAAGGAAATTTCCTATTCATTCTCAACCACCGTCACCCCCTAGAGATGAGTTAAAAGAGGTTCCTGGGCAAGAGAACGCATGGTCAACAGCTTTGGAAATCTTGCAAAGATCAGCGGATGCAATGAATTATCAAGCCGACAAAATGGATATACAAATCAGCCTTCTGGATACACTTGCTACGTATATAGTCAAAATTGATGAGAGAATCTTGAATTTGAACAACTTGATCAAACGAGCACAGGAAGGTGGGGAGTACCAACAAAAAGGCTGTGGCTGCTCACCAATAATAGAGAAACTAGGATCACTTCCGGAAACGATGGGGAACTTACTGGCAGACCTAAAAGGAATCGCACACCTTAAGGCCCCATCTCCGAGCGGCAAAAGACAAGACTTGTCTCAAGGAATTAAAGAAATGGAAAAACATAGCCAAGGAGGGAGTAAGGATGCGACAAATAAGCGACTCTCACACAAGGTTACCTTAGCGATTGAGAGTTCAAAGAACAAACAACACCAATGTCTAGTGGAGGATAAAGTTTCTAACACTTCTCCTTCCTAGCAACAACAGGCCACGGAAGATCAATCCGGCAAAGGGAAAAGACAATGGAAGCGGAAGGGAAGAAACAAGATTAGCAGGGCGAGAAAGGGCCTGAGTTTTTATCCATTGTTTAACAACTGTAGACGGCCAGCAAGCACAGACCTTAACGACCGATTGGGAAGCGCTGATCCCGGCGACAAACAAGAGATCCAACCATTCATCTCACAAAACAAATCGGACTCATGGGGTGGAGCTGAAAGCAAGGAGCTAGCCATGATCGATGAGGTCAACATAGGCCAAATAGAGGGAAAAAAGCAAAAGGACTCAACCACCTTGAAAGGCTCGTTTTCTTTAAATTCAAAGGAAAAAAAAGGACAATAGCCCCAAGTCTCAGCGTCCCTACGGTCCCGTCCTGTTTAAAGACTTTGGATAATCAGGCTCCTCAAACCAATCCAAGTAAAGGCCATATAGGCCCTTCCCAGTTGGAGGGGCCGTGCAAGAACGAAGAACTTACAAAAACCAGTGAAAAGAACTTACGAAGCCCCAGTGCACAAACTAGTCTACCTCTCTTGCCGGCTCAGAAAGAATTATTGGGTTGCCCACTACAAAAATCAATAGGAGCTGCCCCGCACTATGCAGCTGTCGGTCAGGGGAGACAAGCAGAAAGTCAAGTAGGTTTTGCTTACAGCGATACCACAGTCACGCTCCTCTATCCGGAGTACAAATCAAAGGGTAGCTGGGACATATTAAATCAAGGGAACATTATTCGACTGATGGAAGGTCTAGATCCGTTAAATCCAATAACGTCGCAGGACATAATTTCCATAGAATTTATCGCACCCAGCTCAGGCCAATTGAATGAAAGTACAAAGGTCACTTGGAGAACGCAAGAGATAGCGGATAAAATCCTGCAACAATCGGATGCCTTCAAATTATGGGGCATTCTTATTCAACCCGGTAGGGATCCAGGCTATCCACATCCCTTGTGGAAGCATCATGGCCTTGGGAACCCAAACATAGGAAAAAGTGCGGTCTACTCCGTCCTGAGGGGCGCCCGCAACCAAACTCCTCCGCCCGACGCAAACAACACAAAAAACAAAGGGGGAGAGACCAAACTTAAATGGGATTCGAGCGATGCTGATTCATGGTCTTGGCTAGCGGGTGCTCTGAACTCCACTAGGCTACTTCGTTGACATGACAATTGCCAGTGGGGAAAAGATACCAGCCCGTTGAGGATCTGTTCGTGGAATATAAATGGGCTAGCAAGGAAACTGGAGGACTCAGCTATAATTGCTTATTTACAAACTTTTGAAATCATATTCCTTCAGGAAACATGGCTATTGGATCCGCAGGAAATTGAAGGTTACAAAATCCATCATATCCCAGCCTAGAAAACGAAATCCCCTGGAAGAGGCAGCGGTGGTTTAGCAATATTTATATCAATCAAAAATGCAATTACATCATGGGACCTTGCAAATGATGCTCAGTCTTTTCAGCTGGTAGGAATTACATATAGAACAAACAAAGGGCAGTCTAGGGCACTAACTCTAATAAATGTCTATGTTCGACCAAACTCGTCTGCTAGACAAGCCTTTTCAGAGGAACTGATCGAGACCTTAGCAAGAATGAATTCGAGCCTGGTGAACATGGACATTATCTTATCGGGTGACTTTAACATGTGGCTTATGTCAGATTCACAGGCCAACGAGGTAACCCTAGCTCAAGAAACTGGGTGGTCCATTCCATCACAAGCCCCTCCTACATGGCAAAAAGAGGATCCAAAGGGTTGCACCTTACAAACCAACTTGGAAAATCTTGGATTAAGGGCTCTTAATGGGCGATTCTATCCCGACAAACCACCAAGCCCTTCATACTTATCAAAAACTGGGGCATCTTCGATTGATTACACTTTTGTTAACCTCTGTCTCTTACAACAAATATCAACCTTTGGATTTAGCAACATCGTGGGGAGCGATCATAGACCCCAAGAAATACTGATTAACACTAGTTTACAACAACACGAAGAAGAAAGGGCACAAGCTCATGAGAGCCACACAGTCAATTAAAAACGTATAAAGTGCACGGTCCAAAACTTACAGGAGATCTCCACCGAAGCCAAACAAGCTTATGAGCATGGATGTAGGGACTCAAAGGATCAAATAGCAAACTGGACGATGTTTGTAACAGCACTGACAGCCAAGTATGCTAAACAAACTAGGCAAAGAAAATCACACGAAAAGGAAAATTTTAAATTCTCTAGTACAGCTTCGATCAGCAAAGAAAACTGTGAACCAATTATGGAGGAAACTAAAAAAAGGCCATTGGACTCAGAAACATTAATAAATTTGAGAACTGCATGAAATCATCTCAAGAAAATCAAAAAAGAACTTCAAAGGGACAACTGGAACTCGTTCTGGGCCAAACTATACCAAGACATTAAGTCGAATAACTCGGCAAGGTTCTGGCGTACTATCAATGGCATTGGCGGGAAGGCCATAAAAGTGGCATCTTCAAACATCTTGGAGTCGGAGTGCAGCTCTTTTCTGCATATTCACTTTTGTGCCCAACCAGCAGTCCCTTTTGACCAGCGACGAGGAAATGTGGTGGGCATATCTAGAAAGGATGTACTCTTGTCCTTTGGGCAGGCCAATAACAACATAACAGTCGCTCCTCTTACCGATTCATATCCCGCTAAATTAACCAACAAGACAACATCAAGACTCAGCCATTTAATCAGCACTGAAACACTAACAATCCAGGCGGAGGACATAGAAAAATTGATTTAAAAGGGCAGGCAAGACGGTGTTCCCGGCCCAGGAGGCATTCCCACGGCTTTGTACAAGGAGGACCCAGTTTTTTGGGCATCAAAGCTAGCTCCCTTGTTCTCTTTCATCCTACAAAAGAAAATGATTCCGCCCTTATGGAATGGATCTATCCTGGTGCCAATCTTCAAAGGAGGAAACAAGCAAGCCCCTGAGAACTACAGACTGGTTGCACTCATTGATAATGAAGCAAAGTATTTCGCCGGGATTTTGCTGAACTCACTACGGGCTTGGGCGGAGGAAAACCAAGTAATTCCGCCAAACCAAACTGGCTTTATGAGAGATACAGGAACATCAGTCAACCTCATGTCACTGTCCTGTCTGATAGATCAGGCGGAATCAGGTAAAGGATCTCTTTATATGGGATTTATTGACTATAAAGCCGCATTCGACAATGTCAACAGGGCAAAGCTTTGGCAGAAACTCCACAGTCTGGGCATACCACATGACCTATTAAGAGCCATACAGATGCTGCACCAAGACACCTGGGTCAGGATTAAAATTGGGGACGGCTCGAGACTATCACGTAGAATAACAACATCTAGAGGTCTAAAACAAGGATGTGTCTTGGCCCCTACCCTTTTTAATCTTTTTCTATCAGATCTTCCTGAGGCACTTAATAAACTAAATTCCCATGCTCCTAAACTTGCCAGTTTCCGGCTGTCAAGCCTCTTATATGCAGACGATGTGGTCCTTTTAAGCAACACAAAAATAGGTCTGCAAAGATTAATGGATGCAACTGCTGAGTATTCTATACGGAACGAGCTTCATATAAATAACAAAAAAACAAAAATCTTGGCGGTGCGTCCTGGTAGGTCCCGGAAAACGGTTTGGTTTTTAAACATGGAGAGAATTGAAGAAGCACCTTGTCAAAAATATTTAGGTGTCTTTTTTAATAACAACGGCGGCTACAAAACTCAGTTAGAAGAGCAAAAAAAGAAGGGAGTAGCACTCTCATTTGCTCTCAGCTCCATCTATAAGAAACTGTTCGGACCAACATTTACCCCTATTCTGCAGACAGCCCAGGCGAAAGTTATTCCCACCCTATCATACGGAATCGAGGTTCTAAAAGGGCGGGACCGTGGCAACTTAAATACAATTATTGCAAAAATCTTTAGAACAGTGCTTAAGCTTCCAAAAAACACCTCATCAGCACAGATCAGGCTTGAATTGGGCATCAGCAATCAATCTCTGGCGAGACTAATGAGTTTTTTAATAAACTGCCACAAACTAAGGTCATCAAAAGTCGGAAGCCTGGCACAATATCTTTGGTCTAATATATCTACAAACCAATGGTATTTGGGGCACGCATACTGGGCCAAAGGCCTGGTAACTTTGAACTTAAAAGAAGCATGGGCTTTGCAAATTAGCCAAGGCAAATTTAAAAGACTAGCAAAAAAAAGTATGAAAAAACTCTCTGTAGTAGAGGACAAATCATGCCTCGCAAAAAGGTCACACGGTTGGCTAACTCTCAACACGTACTCCAATCTGTCTCCCCAGGGGTACCTAACTTTACCATTCTCTGCACATACTAAACTCTGTTTTTTAAAATTAAGACTGGGAGTGTCCAACCTGCTTTGTCACCTGCCGAAGTGGAAAAGAGACCAAACTCAGCAACAATGCCGCCTTTGTGGAAAACACAGGGAAGACATAATCCATATTCTTTGTCTATGTACAAGCCTGATGCAGGAAAGAAGGTCCCTCCTAAGGAAAATTTGGAACAAAATGGAAATTAGAACCTGCAGAGCCGCAGTTTCAGCAAGTTTCAACTCACACAATCCTGAGCTAAATTATGCCTTAGTAAGGTTCATGGAACAGGCCGGCAAAAGAATAACGAAAGTGACAAAAAACTGTATACTTGATCAGAGATCTAGATGCGGAAGTTTTTTTCCTGCATGTTCGCGAGATTTTCTGCATGGTTGCGGCTCGCCAACTTACCCATGTGGTTGCTCGCGGGCGCGGCCATCTTGTTTTCAGTTGTCTCGCGGTGCATGATCGCGAGAAGAAAGACGTGATCGCGCGATGCATGACATCACTGCAGGCGCGAACTGTCGCGAGACAGCGCAAATGGCTAAAAACAATACAACATCTCATGGAAAACGCGACCGGATCAAGAAAACTTGTCGGCGAACGCAGCGATTCAGGTAAGGCGATCGCGCGCACTCGAGAATGTATTATTTTAAAGCGCGAGCAAGAACCAAATTATCGCTAAGCTGCGGAATGCGGAAATTTTGACATTTTCGCACTTTCAGTGGAACGTGAAAATGTCAAATTATCACAATTTCCGCGAACGGAACAAAATTTTCGCCCAGGCCTACACATCTCCCCTGCCTTGAAAGCCCTGCATTGGTTACCAGTTGCCAGAAGATCCATGTTCAAGCTGCTTTGTATCACCCACAAAGTCATACATGGAATGGGACTGCTCTTCATCAGTAATGAAATCACCAAACACATTCATCATAGGAATCTCCGCTCTAGAGTGGCACCTCACCTCAAAATCCCAAGATACCAAAAAAAACTATGGGTGGCCTTCCCTGTTCAAGCAGCCAAAATATGGAACTCTTTATCCCAACATAAGATCCACCAACAACCACCTTATCTTCAGAAAACTACTCAAGATTGTTGCTCTTCCCCACATAAGAATGATACACAAACAGAATATACAGCATATCCCTCTGTATATAAGCATTTATTTGTACTATAGATATGTACCTATTAATGTAGAATCATTGTTTAAAAAAAAAATTAAATACAACATTTGAAAACCAGAGTTTATCAAATGCATCTTTAATCTACTTTCATCTAAAAATAAAAGAGCATATTCAATGCACTACCCTATTTCACACCCTATACCTCTATCAATATCTTTAATCTACATATACTTCCTTCCTTCATGCATCCATAAAGTTTCCATGTACTTATGGATCTAAATAGTTATTACTTTCTTCTAATTCAGCATATCTAATGCACTACCCTATTTCTCACCCTATATCTTCTCCCTCAACACTCTGACTCATCTTAAACCTCTTTCCACTACTCGTGTCAATGCACTAGTCTATTTCTCACCGTATACCTCTACTTCAGCTCTCTCATTCATCCGAAACCCCATACCACTACTATGATCCCTAAAATATCCCTTTCTAGACTCTCCCCTATTTTACCACTCCTTGCATCACCTGACACCTCTTTTACTATACTAATCCCCCAAAACAAGCCTTTCTAAACTCTTCCCTCTGACTCTTCCCCTCCACATCCCTTTTTACTCATCCCAAGCCTCCCACCACTGCTATGACCTCCATAAAAAAAAAAATCCTTCACTCTTCTATCCCTCCACTATCCTTTTCAATCGAAATAACAGACTAACGTCTATTTCTCAAATTTCATATTTCACTATACTAATTCACCAGTAATCCTTTATGGGTTCCAGAGAAGCAAGTGCTTCAACACCCCATTAGGGGTAACAAGCACTATATAAATTCACACCTTTCCCCCCCCATATATCCCTTGCTATCCTTCTCAATCAAAATAACTGATTAATATCCACCACTCAAATTACTTTCATATTTCACTATACCAATTCACCACTAATCCTTTATGGGTTCCGGAGTAGCATGCTACTCGCTTAAAAAAGCACTTCAACACCCCTTCAGGCATAACAATCTCTATATAAATGAAAACCTTTTTCCCTCTTCTATCCCTCCGTTATCCTTATGAATCCAAATAACTGACAAACATATCCACCACTCAAATTACTTTCATATTTCACTATACTAACACAACACTAATGCTTTCTGGGTTTTGGAGTAGCGTGCTACTCGCCGAAAAATCACTCTGCCACCTCGTCAGGGGTAGTAAGCGCTATATAAATGCAATTACAATACAATCACAATACAATACAATAAAATAGCACCCTGCCCTAAGGCCTATCTTAGTGGATAGTATATGTGGTTCACGAACAGTTCATGACTTCCTTAGGACTAGTAAATGAGAAGGTTGGCCTAGCAATAACACTGCATGCACTAGCAGTAGTTGATGTATGCATCAAGTATACCAGAACAGGAGGACGCTTCTTCTCTCTCCTCGTGGCCAAGGCATTGAACTCCCTCCCTCTCTACCTCCTACAAACACCTATACTCTCCAAGCTCCTGAAGGACCTCACGACCTGGCTCTTCAAATCACTGTGAACCTCTAGGAGATGCGCACCCCCCTCTCAGCACTTGAGACCCTTTCGTGTGAGAAGCTGCACTATAGAAACCCATTGATTGATCTGTAAGGGGCTCCGTAGATTACCTCCTGGGTGTGCTACTGAGCATTGGGATATTTAAGTCTCCATGCAGCTGCTCTTGTTACAGCTAGATCCAGATCAGTTCTCCCTCTCTCTGTGAGTACTTGTCTTACTATCCCACTGGGTGTTTTAGTGTGTGTTTGCCTTCCTACTATTGAATGGTCAGTGGCACCGCTCCCGCCAAGCCATAACAAACTCTGGCCTGCTCCGTGCAAGTGAGAGCAAAAATTCTCTCGCTTGCACGAAGCAGAACAGAGTTGCTTTTGGACAGAGGGAGCTGCATGTGCAATAACGGCTCCTGCAGGAGGCTCGGAGCCGTCAGGGACCGGGGTACCTTGAGGCTCCCCAGCAGTCCCCAATGAGAAGCCAGTCCCCCGGGGTTGGGGTCCCTGGGCCCAAAGTTTGCTCACAGAGGGGGGCTGCACTGGCCCCCTCTCCATTTAAAGAGAAATATAAAGGCCTGGTCTCAGGGGATGAGGTCCCCAGGGCTGAAAAAGGCCCAGGAAGGGGGCTGCACGGCCGTCCTCCCTTAAAAGTATTTTTTTTAAAAGGTGGGCCCTGGTGGATGGTGTATAAAGGGGGCGTGGCCACCGAAAACCTCTTAGGAAACCCACTGTGTGGGATTTACTGGAGGTAACAGGAGGACATGTTGGCCCCCAAGGAACCTCTGGAACCAAGGGTACTGCATACCCTAACTAGTAGTGCTCCGGGAGGTGCGTTTGCAGTGTGGTGGAGAAGGGGTCGTGGCCTCTGGCAACTTCTCAGCAATCCTGCAGTTTGGGGCTTACTGGAATAAAAGGGAGGGGTAGTTGGCCCTAAGGATGTCCGAGGCTACTGATGCACTACTGGTTGGGTAGTGAAGTCCATTTTTCACTTGAGGGATCTTGGTGGCCAACAAGCCAAGAAACCCTCCTACACAGTGGAATTTCTGGGCACTGGTGGAGGCCCCGCCCCTTCCTCCACCACTCTGGTAACGTGACTACTACTTTAAAAAACAAAGAAATTCATTTAAACAAACCGCGGTTACAGGGATGTTATAATTAGAAATTAGCTTTTAAAAAGACATAAAAATTCATTGGAAAAACCAAAGGTTACAGGTATGTTATAGTTAGGAAATATATATATTTTTAAACTTTGAAATTCACAGAAAGAAACAAAAGTTAAAGAGTTGTTAATATTAGGCTGATATTTCACTCGTACAAAACCAGAGAAATTCATCAGTTATAGTTAGCTGAGCTAACAATAACTTGTGCCACCGCAATGCACTGCTTATAACATCACATTTTGCATCACTCATGACATGGTCAGTGACATCACTCATGACATGGTCAGTTACATCACTCATGGCATCACTCATGACATCTCAAATGACATCACTTACAAACTACAGTTCCACAAGAGAATTTTAGGGCGATCACCAATGTAGATCAAACATACCCTGTTGCCCACCACTTTGCTGAGAAACACAATAGCAATCCAAATTGCATTAAATACTTTGTTTTTGCCTCAATTCCAAAATTAGGAAGGGGCGGCAACAAAGAATGAATGTTGAGACAGCTGGAAACCAGATATATTTAAAATCTTGATTTTAGATCTCCAAAGGGTTTGAATCAAGCATACAACTTCCATACATTTTTATGAGCGTTCTGGAATAATGTTTATGCAAAAGTATGTTTACTTCATGAATTAGTTTTAAAAACTCAAGTGCTTAGTTTCCCTATACAGTTCTTTCTTTTTTTTATAAATAATAATCACATGATGTGGATTTATTCAGTTCTTTGCATTGAGGCATTTTATATGAGATCTGTGATTGGCATGAGTATAATTTTATATGTGATTCAATTATATAATTCTAATATTGACTATGTTTCGAATTTGATGATATTTGGGTTTTTAGAAGCTATTTTATTGAACTGTGAGACTTAAAATGACTTGCTTTTAATAAACTAGTACTGTTTTGACAGACAATTGACCTGGAAGATGGATGCTATATCTAAATGATTGTGACTCATTAATGATTTATCACAAAAGTATTTATATATATATATATATTGTTAGACCTGGGATCCCTAGTTGGCTGAGATAGGTACCTTAGGCCTAAAAGAGACCCTCGTTGCCACATCAGGAAAAGGAAGAACACCTTCTCAGATAGCCCCAGCTCACCCCCTTGGTAGCTTGGCACGAGCAGCGCAGCCAGGATTATCTTCATGGAAAATGTGTAAAGTATTTGCAACCACGCTCACAGCAACATAATGATGACACCACAAATGGACTCCACGAGTTTCATAAAACGAGTATAAATTTATATAAAAATATATACGATAAGACCACACAATATGAATCCAACATATGCGTATTTGTAATATTCCTCCTGGCCGGTTGTTAGGTCAGCCAGACCTTGTAAGTTCTGGCGATATTAATGAGCACTTCTAAACTTTCAACTGCAGTCCTACTGCAATGCTATGCAGTTCATAATACTAGAATCAGGCACTTTGCAATGTAACAATAATGCAATGCATAACGTAACAATCTGGTACTTCGTTATGCAGAAATAATGCAATGCGTAAGACACTAATCAGGTAGTTCTTTATGCAGAAATAATGCCATACGTAATACACTAATCAGGTAGTTCATTATGTGGAAATGATGCAATGCGTAATACACTAATCAGGTAGGTCATTATGCAAGAATAATGCAATGCGTAATACACTAATCAGGTAGTTTGTTATGCAGAAATAATGCAAGGTGTAATACGAATATCAGGTAGTTCTTTATGCAGAAATAATGCAATGTATAATACGACAATCAGGTAATTTGTTATGCAGAAATAATGCAATGTGTAATACACTCCTGCACCGATCACGGTGCCGTAGGCGGTCTCTCCTCCACTTGTGCTGACTAGCAGTCAGCCTCTGTCAACAGTTGCCCCCACACGCACGGGTATGGCGTAAACAAAAAGTGCAGCTCCGCACTCCGGCCCCGGTAATGCCACTCCTTTGGCCAGTATGGGCCGCGATACGAGCCAAAGCAGAGGCTCCCGCTGCAGGAATGGGAGAGACCAAGAGCGTCTTCCTCCGAGCCCTCTCCACGCCCCAGGCATCGACACACGTTACCTGGCGGGTGCGACCTCGCTCGCCTCTCCTCTTCCAGCGACTTTAGCCTCCGATTCAATCTTTGTGAATTCCGGGCAGTGGGACTCAGGCCCTCCCTCGATGAGGTTGGTTCCAGGTCCCGCTCTGGCAACGGCAGGCTTGGGCTGACGACTTAGCTCCTCTGGGGCTGGTGGTCCGGGCCGCTGATGCTACGCAGATCTCAGGCTGCCACAGGGCACACACACACAGTGTCGCTGAGACTCACTTGAGCTTCGGGTGCATGATCACTGGACACTCTTCACGAAGGTCTCAGGCTGCACAAAGCACACGCATACAGAGTCACTGAGACTCACTTGAACTTCGGGTGCATGATAACAAGGCAATCCTCACGAAGGTCTCAGGCTGCACAAAGCACACGCACACAGTGTTGCTGAGACTCACTTGGACTCCTGGTGTGCATGTTAACAAGGCAATCCTCATGAAGGTCTCAGGCTGCACAAAGCATACGCACACAGTGTCGCTGAGACTCACTTGGACTCCAGGTGCCCTGCGGTCACTGGGCACTTCTTACGAGGGTCTCAGGCTGCAAATAGCACATGCACACAGTGTCGCTAAGACTCTCCTGGAAACGTTTGTGTTCCTGAGATTCCGCAACAGGGAGCCAGCTCACCTCGAGCCCTTGGGGATAAGTTACTTCAGGACACAGCACAGCAAAGTCCTTTCAGCAAACTGCAGGCCAGCCCCAGAACATACAGCAAGGGTCAGTCCTTTCCTTCTGTCTCTTCAGTTGTTTCTTCCTTGGCAAAGGTTCCTCTTGACCACAAAGTAGCTTCAGTCTTGTTCAAACTTGATCGATCCATTTCTCCAAAGTTCAGGGGCTTCACCGCTCATAGTTATACCCCTCAATGTCTTTGAAGTCTTTGTGCTCACTGACCCCTGTTCAAACCAGTTCTGGGTGCCTCCCTGCCCGTGACACCTTCCTTTGATTAGTAGGGGTCTCGATTCTCAATCACTCAGCAGGAGAGGGGACCTTTGTTTTATGGTAGCAACCCAGGCCTCTTCACCTCTAGGGGCTACTCCTCCCCCTACACTCCAGATGCAGGTCAGCCTGTTGCTGTCTCACCTCCTCCCCTGGGTCAAGACATTCCCCAGATTCTATCACTTTCAAATCCAGACGGTCAATCCACAACCAGGCAGAGACACACAGAAATGTTAGAGCACAGAAAACCCAGCCGTCCAGCTGACGACCGCGCAGAGCAGAACGGTCGAGAACGCTGAGAGGCACGGCCGTGAGAGAGAGAGAGGCTGCTGCGGAAAATCACCAGAAAATCACTGGGGGACAGCGACCACGATACCGCCCGGAGGGGAGGAGGAGGAGAGGAGCTTCGAGACCAGAGTTTGTCGCCTTATCCCCTTATCCTCCTCAGGGAAAGAGCCGCGACCGGACCAGAGTAGGGGGCTGGAGCTAGAGCTTGAGCTCGCTCGCCTCTCACTTCCCTGCAGAGGAGCCTGTGTGCCTGTGTGCCTGGACCCGGGTAGTGATGGGTAGTGACGGAGACAGGGATTGGAGCCCGGAGACCAGAGACCCGAGACCGGCCACATGACGACTGGAGGCAGACAGGGCCAGTAAGTGTACATGAAGGCCCATTGTAACGAAATAAGAAAACGGCAAAACAAAAACAACAAAAAACTGAAATCAGGTGAACCTCCTCTGACTTTGGGAACCAAAAGCAGGAAATTCAACCAACCGAGTGATATGCCCACCAAAGGCCCTGATGAAAGACTGAGAGCTGTACCCAAGAGACTGCGACCAGATCTCAGCTCTCCCTTCCCGAGCAGATCCTAACCTGCAGTTCACGAAGGTCCACTAGAGGGCAGCACTAGAGGGAAGCATCTGTTTCCGCCGATCGCCGACCGCCGACCGCTGACTGTTGATTGAGCTACCAGAAACAACACGGCACGGCACGGCGCTCTCACAGCGGATTAAGCAGGAGCGGAGCTGCGAGTATTCACAAGCGTGGAGAGCAGCTGGGAACTGCGGGATCTGCGAGCACTTGGACGACGAGCAGAGAGCAGAGGAGAGGAGCAGCCTGGGGGAAGATGGGAGAGGCAAGAGGCAAGCGGTGAACTCGGTTTAACTCCGCTAAAGCCGCTAAAGCCGGTTGTCAGTCCAATTGCATGTTGCAGGCTGCGGATTGTAACACTGAACCCAATAGTGGGGTACACAAAAGACTGTCTCATTTACAATCTTAAAACAAAACCCCTACGCTGCCACCACCGCCACTATCATCATCTTTTCCCTCACCTTCACCTTCACCAGAAGCAAAAGACCTCTGTGTAATGGCAGGGAGCCAAGGAGCCAAGGATATGGAGACAAGTTGGGGTAAAGGTTGGGGGGCCGGAGCCCTCAGCTTACGACCAAAACAGCTACTGACTCTCAGATATACAACCTCTCCTCTGACTGCGGTGCAAACTTAAGGCTTTAGCACAAAATAACAGGAACGAGGCAACTTGCCATAGGACCGCTGGTCAGAAGTAAATGATGAGATCAGGCAGACAGAGATCTTTAGTTCCGCAAAAGAAAAGAAAACGGAGAGAAAACTTGGAGTCAGCGAGTCAGGAATCAATAAGGTCTCTAATTTCACCGCCAAGTGCCCTTTGCAGGAACTCAGGCATGGCGGCCCTGGGTGACGAAGGACTAGATGCAGCTTTTCCACAAAAAATGTACAACCTAAAATAACGTCTAAATTTGCCTTTTTGAAGGACGCAGGGTCAGCTGTCTTCTCAAGCAATATGAAACTTAAGGGGCTTCCTGCCCCGCTAAGCCCGATAGTGTCTATCATAAAGGGATCCATGGGAGGATGTAACGACGGCGGTGAAACTCTAACTCAAGGATCATTCACCAACACTCTAGCATTGCCCTCATTAGAAGAGGGAGGCCTTATCCATCCCTCGTGGTCAAATTTGGAGGCACTTGCTGGACCAATCCAGGGAAAAGTTTTTTTCAAGTCCACAGTTCCATTAGCAGCACAATCAGCACAATCAGCTCAGTCAGAGCTTACGAAGAAGTACACCGAAGCACTTGTCAGCAGTACAAATGGCTCCTCCTCAAGAACCAATTCATTAAATAAAACCCCTTCCCACTCTAAGCCTTCTTTAGGCTGCAACTATTCTGAACCAGCATCAGACATTACAAACATTCTTACTCCTACATCTCCAGCATTACAAGCACTAGTTGCTTTGGAGGTGGAAGGAAAAACCGTCTCAGACAATAGCTCTCCTCAAAACGTAAGTGGGCAAACTTCCTTGCATAGTAGCCAAGCCATGGAGAGTGCAAGCGCGGTGGAGTGTAATCCTTCTTTTATCAACACAAATGAATGGGATAACCTATTGTCTTCATACACAAGGAAATTTCCTATTCATTCTCAACCACCGTCACCCCCTAGAGATGAGTTAAAAGAGGTTCCTGGGCAAGAGAACGCATGGTCAACAGCTTTGGAAATCTTGCAAAGATCAGCGGATGCAATGAATTATCAAGCCGACAAAATGGATATACAAATCAGCCTTCTGGATACACTTGCTACGTATATAGTCAAAATTGATGAGAGAATCTTGAATTTGAACAACTTGATCAAACGGGCACAGGAAGGTGGGGAGTACCAACAAAAAGGCTGTGGCTGCTCACCAATAATAGAGAAACTAGGATCACTTCCGGAAACGATGGGGAACTTACTGGCAGACCTAAAAGGAATCGCACACCTTAAGGCCCCATCTCCGAGCGGCAAAAGACAAGACTTGTCTCAAGGAATTAAAGAAATGGAAATACATAGCCAAGGAGGGAGTAAGGATGCGACAAATAAGCCACTCTCACACAAGGTTACCTTAGCGATTGAGAGTTCAAAGAACAAACAAAACCAATGTCAAATGGAGGATAAAGTTTCTAACACTTCTCCTTCCTAGCAACAACAGGCCACGGAAGATCAATCCGGCAAAGGGAAAAGACAAAGGAAGCGGAAGGGAAGAAACAAGATTAGCAGGGCGAGAAAGGGCCTGAGTTTTTATCCATTGTTTAACAACTGTAGACGGCCAGCAAGCACAGACCTTAACGACCGATTGGGAAGCGCTGATCCCGGCGACAAACAAGAGATCCAACCATTCATCTCACAAAACAAATCGGACTCATGGGGTGGAGCTGAAAGCAAGGAGCTAGCCATGATCGATGAGGTCAACATAGGCCAAATAGAGGGAAAAAAGCAAAAGGACTCAACCACCTTGAAAGGCTCGTTTTCTTTAAATTCAAAGGAAAAAAAAGGACAATAGCCCCAAGTCTCAGCGTCCCTAAGGTCCCGTCCTGTTTAAAGAATTTGGATAATCAGGCTCCTCAAACCAATCCAAGTAAAGGCCATATAGGCCCTTCCCAGTTGGAGGGGCCGTGCAAGAACGAAGAACTTACAAAAACCAGTGAAAAGAACTTACGAAGCCCCAGTGCACAAACTAGTCTACCTCTCTTGCCGGCTCAGAAAGAAATATTGGGTTGCCCACTACCAAAATCAATAGGAGCTGCCCCGCACTATGCAGCTGTCGGTCAGGGGAGACAAGCAGAAAGTCAAGTAGGTTTTGCTTACAGCGATACCACAGTCACGCTCCTCTATCCGGAGTACAAATCAAAGGGTAGCTGGGACATATTAAATCGAGGGAACATTATTCGACTGATGGAAGGTCTAGATCCGTTAAATCCAATAACATCGCAGGACATAATTTCCATAGAATTTATCGCACCCAGCTCAGGCCAATTGAATGAAAGTACAAAGGTCACTTGGAGAACGCAAGAGATAGCGGATAAAATCCTGCAACAATCGGATGCCTTCAAATTATGGGGCATTCTTATTCAACCCGGTAGGGATCCAGGCTATCCACATCCCTTGTGGAAGCATCATGGCCTTGGGAACCCAAACATAGGAAAAAGTGCGGTCTACTCCGTCCTGAGGGGCGCCCGCAACCAAACTCCTCCGCCCGACGCAAACAACACAAAAAACAAAGGGAGAGAGACCAAACTTAAATGGGATTCGAGCGATGCTGATTCATGGTCTTGGTTAGCGGGTACTCTGAACTCCACTAGGCTACTTCGTTGACATGACAATTGCCAGTGGGGAAAAGATACCAGCCCGTTGAGAATCTGTTCGTGGAATATAAATGGGCTAGCAAGGAAACTGGAGGACTCAGCTATAATTGCTTATTTACAAACTTTTGAAATCATATTCCTTCAGGAAACATGGCTATTGGATCCGCAGGAAATTGAAGGTGACAAAATCCATCATATCCCAGCCTAGAAAACGAAATCCCCTGGAAGAGGCAGCGGTGGTTTAGCAATATTTATATCAATCAAAAATGCAATTACATCATGGGACCTTGCAAATGATGCTCAGTCTTTTCAGCTGGTAGGAATTACATATAGAACAAACAAAGGGCAGTCTAGGGCACTAACTCTAATAAATGTCTATGTTCGACCAAACTCGTCTGCTAGACAAGCCTTTTCAGAGGAACTGATCGAGACCTTAGCAAGAATGAATTCGAGCCTGGTGAACACGGACATTATCTTATCGGGTGACTTTAACATGTGGCTTATGTCAGATTTACAGGCCAACGAGGTAACCCTAGCTCAAGAAACTGGGTGGTCAATTCCATCACAAGCCCCTCCTACATGGCAAAAAGAGGATCCAAAGGGTTGCACCTTACAAACCAACTTGGAAAATCTTGGATTAAGGGCTCTTAATGGGCGATTCTATACCGGCAAACCACCAAGCCCTTCATACTTATCAAAAACTGGGGCATCTTCGATTGATTACACTTTTGTTAACCTCTGTCTCTTACAACAAATATCAACCTTTGGATTTAGCAACATCGTGGGGAGCGATCATAGACCCCAAGAAATACTGATTAACACTAGTTTACAACAACACGAAGAAGAAAGGGCACAAGCTCATGAGAGCCACACAGTCAATTAAAAACGTATAAAGTGCACGGTCCAAAACTTACAGGAGATCTCCACCGAAGCCAAACAAGCTTATGAGCATGGATGTAGGGACTCAAAGGATCAAATAGCAAACTGGACGATGTTTGTAACAGCACTGACAGCCAAGTATGCTAAACAAACTAGGCAAAGAAAATCACACGAAAAGGAAAATTTTAAATTCTCTAGTACAGCTTCGATCAGCAAAGAAAACTGTGAACCAATTATGGAGGAAACTAAAAAAAGGCCATTGGACTCAGAAACATTAATAAATTTGAGAACTGCATGAAATCATCTCAAGAAAATCAAAAAAGAACTTCAAAGGGACAACTGGAACTCGTTCTGGGCCAAACTATACCAAGACATTAAGTCGAATAACTCGGCAAGGTTCTGGCATACTATCAATGGCATTGGCGGGAAGGCCATAAAAGTGGCATCTTCAAACATCTTGGAGTCGGAGTGGAGCTCTTTTTTGCATATTCACTTTTGTGCCCAACCAGCAGTCCCTTTTGACCAGCGACGAGGAAATGTGGTGGGCATATCTAGAAAGGATGTACTCTTGTCCTTTGGGCAGGCCAATAACAACATAGAAGTCGCTCCTCTTACCGATTCATATCCCCCTAAATTAACCAACAAGACAACATCAAGACTCAGCCATTTAATCAGCACTGAAACACTAACAATTCAGGCGGAGGACATAGAAAAATTGATTAAAAAGGGCAGGCAAGACGGTGTTCATGGCCCAGGAGGCATTCCCACGGCTTTGTTTTATGTGGGTAACAGGGACCCCCTGAACAAGAGGAGATGGAATGTAATTCCTAGGACAGGGTATAACACAGTGCGAATATGACTTCCTAGGCAATTAACATGTTTTGTATATTGTTATTTAAAACGTGTCCAAGTAGTATAGCCAAAAACAGTATTTTTAAAAAAATATCACATAAATGTTTATTGTTAATATGATTCTCACAGAATCACGAACAAAATCAATAAAAAAACAATTCAACAATGCATTTATACATAGTATAGACATTCAATGTATTCAACAACAATTAAAAGTAAAGACAAATCTGTGGCCATATGATCATCTTCTACGCGCGTTTCGGCGAAAAGCACGCCTTCGTCAGTAAATATAATAGTAGAAGGCCAACAAGGGATTTTGTTTCAACAAAATTCAATACAATTGTGATGTACAAAGTAACTATTACATAAGTACTAGAGGGAAATTAATCCAAACGTAATTCAGTTGGATACAACAAATGATAAAAAATAATGTAAACACACACGGGGTATTTTTTAAGTGAAAGAATCACTGATTTTTATCTAGAAACAATTCATAAAAAGGAGTACACATGACAAATAAATGTATAATGTAACATGAAGGGAAAGAAAGTTCAATATTATCCACAAATCATGACATTACAAAAAATCCAATCCAATAACTATAACAGAGATATATCTCGTGTTGAGAGAACAATCAACTGTGCAGCTATACTGTGGAAATGGACGATATAGTCGACGTTTCGGTCTGTTGAGGCGTCAGTCAGTCAGACCATCTTCAGGACAGAGGAACAGTACAAAAAGACTCTCGTAGTTTGTTGTGGTATTATAAAGGAGTAATCACTTCCTCTTTAAGCATGGATTATGCTTCATCCGATTTTATTTGGATAGGCGTATACCAAGTGAGGCCTGTAGCAGGACAACCAGTGGACTTCAGAATGTTGCCTATTCTGGTATTCTATGATTCAGAGGGCCAAGTGGTCCTTCTTGTGAGCGATTGTTCACTCCAGGAAATGGTTTTAGTTTCACAGAGCCGAGGAAAAGTTAGAGTGCCACCGATCGATGGCACTCTAACTTTTCCTCGGCTCTGTGAAACTAAAACCATTTCCTGGAGTGAACAATCGCTCACAAGAAGGACCACTTGGCCCTCTGAATCATAGAATACCAGAATAGGCAACATTCTGAAGTCCACTGGTTGTCCTGCTACAGGCCTCACTTGGTATACGCCTATCCAAATAAAATCGGATGAAGCATAATCCATGCTTAAAGAGGAAGTGATTACTCCTTTATAATACCACAACAAACTACGAGAGTCTTTTTGTACTGTTCCTCTGTCCTGAAGATGGTCTGACTGACTGACGCCTCAACAGACCGAAACGTCGACTATATCGTCCATTTCCACAGTATAGCTGCACAGTTGATTGTTCTCTCAACACGAGATATATCTCTGTTATAGTTATTGGATTGGATTTTTTGTAATGTCATGATTTGTGGATAATATTGAACTTTCTTTCCCTTCATGTTACATTATACATTTATTTGTCATGTGTACTCCTTTTTATGAATTGTTTCTAGATAAAAATCAGTGATTCTTTCACTTAAAAAATACCCCGTGTGTGTTTACATTATTTTTTATCATTTGTTGTATCCAACTGAATTACGTTTGGATTAATTTCCCTCTAGTACTTATGTAATAGTTACTTTGTACATCACAATTGTATTGAATTTTGTTGAAACAAAATCCCTTGTTGGCCTTCTACTATTATATTCCATTTGCCCAAGCCCTCAAGGGTGTATTGGGTGTTACCCCTCAATTTAAATATTCGTCAGGAAATGCCACAATTCTTCAAGGTGTAGTCTAGCGAGTAGATGGCAGGTGAAGGATTTATCTGGAGGTGGTGTTTGACGGTCTGAAATGACCAAGAGACAAGATATAGGGAACTCAGTAATGATGTCCGCTGAAAGCTGTGTCACTAGGAGGGGTCTTCCAGTACCTGATAATTGATGTAAAGCCTGTTCTATCTGCTAGAATGGAAATTCACATATGTCGATCAAAAGGACTTGAATGAGCGGAGATTTCATTCATGGGTTCAAGATATGTTCTTTATGTAGCAAAACGTTTTATTCCCGTGTGAACCTGGTGAAGGATTGCCGCAGATGATAATAATAAGAGTGGAGCCGTATGGATGACGGGCGTCTGATATTAGGGACAAATGTCCTGGTCTGCGGCGTGATGGAGTGCCGATTCCTTCTTTGTAGACGTTTACTCAGCTGAGGATGATGCCGATTCCCACGGCTTTGTACAAGGAGGACCCAGTTTTTTGGGCATCAAAGCTAGCTCCCTTGTTCTCTTTCATCCTACAAAAGAACATGATTCCGCCCTTATGGAATGGATCTATCCTGGTGCCAATCTTCAAAGGAGGAAACAAGCAAGCCCCTGAGAACTACAGACTGGTTGCACTCATTGATAATGAAGCAAAGTATTTCGCCGGGATTTTGCTGAGCTCACTACGGGCTTGGACGGAAGAAAACCAAGTAATTCCGCCAAACCAAACTGGCTTTATGAGAGATACAGGAACATCAGTCAACCTCATGTCACTGTCCTGTCTGATAGATCAGGCGGAATCAGGTAAAGGATCTCTTTAAATGGGATTTATTGACTATAAAGCCGCATTCAACAATGTCAACAGGGCAAAGCTTTGGCAGAAACTCCACAGTCTGGGCATACCACATGACCTATTAAGAGCCATACAGATGCTGCACCAAGACACCTGGGTCAGGATTAAAATTGGGGACGGCTCGAGACTATCACGTAGAATAACAACATCTAGAGGTCTAAAACAAGGATGTGTCTTGGCCCCTACCCTTTTTAATCTTTTTCTATCAGATCTTCCTGAGGCACTTAATAAAATAAATTCCCATGCTCCTAAACTTGCCAGTTTCCGGCTGTCAAGCCTCTTATATGCAGACGATGTGGTCCTTTTAAGCAACACAAAAATAGGTCTGCAAAGATTAATGGATGCAACTGCTGAGTATTCTATACGGAACGAGCTTCATATAAATAACAAAAAAACAAAAATCTTGGCGGTGCGTCCTGGTAGGTCCCGGAAAACGGTTTGGTTTTTAAACATGGAGAGAATTGAAGAAGCACCTTGTCAAAAATATTTAGGTGTCTTTTTTAATAACAACGGTGGCTACAAAACTCAGTTAGAAGAGCAAAAAAAGAAGGGAGTAGCACTCTCATTTGCTCTCAGCTCCATCTATAAGAAACTGTTCGGACCAACATTTACCCCTATTCTGCAGACAGCCCAGGCGAAAGTTATTCCCACCCTATCATACGGAATCGAGGTTCTAAAAGGGCGGGACCGTGGCAACTTAAATACAATTATTGCAAAAATCTTTAGAACAGTGCTTAAGCTTCCAAAAAACACCTCATCAGCACAGATCAGGCTTGAATTGGGCATCAGCAATCAATCTCTGGCGAGACTAATGAGTTTTTTAATAAACTGCCACAAACTAAGGTCATCAAAAGTTGGAAGCCTGGCACAATATCTTTGGTCTAATATATCTACAAACCAATGGTATTTGGGGCACGCATACTGGGCCAAAGGCCTGGCAACTTTGAACTTAAAAGAAGCATGGGCTTTGCAAATTAGCCAAGGCAAATTTAAAAGACTAGCAAAAAAAAGTATGAAAAAACTCTCTGTAGTAGAGGACAAATCATGCCTCGCAAAAAGGTCACACGGTTGGCTAACTCTCAACACGTACTCCAATCTGTCTCCCCAGGGGTACCTAACTTTACCATTCTCTGCACATACTAAACTCTGTTTTTTAAAATTAAGACTGGGAGTGTCCAACCTGCTTTGTCACCTGCCGAAGTGGAAAAGAGACCAAACTCAGCAACAATGCCGCCTTTGTGGAAAACACAGGGAAGACATAATCCATATTCTTTGTCTATGTACAAGCCTGATGCAGGAAAGAAGGTCCCTCCTAAGGAAAATTTGGAACAAAATGGAAATTAGATCCTGCAGAGCCGCAGTTTTAGCAAGTTTCAACTCACACAATCCTGAGCTAAATTATGCCTTAGTAAGGTTCATGGAACAGGCCGGCAAAAGAATAACGAAAGTGACAAAAAACTGTATACTTGATCAGAGACCTAGTTGGGATGCTGCCCCTGAGTGGTGAGGTTAAATATTCCTGAAATCAGCCCATACCAAGACTTTTTAAAATCAACTTTATAGAAATTTTTATTTGTCTTAGTAATATTTAATGGAGAATGGACTCCAAACCTGATAGGCTGTATTTTTTCTATGTTACTCAATGCACTTTACTGATTGAACTGAATGCCATTTTTAGAACCTATACAGTCTTATGGTTATATTGTAACTTTTTAACGTATTTAATCAAATCTTTCTTTTACACAAAATGTGCTGCTTATCTACTTGGACATATGTCATCTCCTAATGTAGTGGATTGCAAATTTTTTTTTTTTTTAACCAAGCAATAAAGTTTATTATTATTATTATTATTATTATTATAAAACCCAGCCACTTCTAAAAGAGTGGCTTCTAAACACACAATGCAAAAACCACCTTCATAAAAAGATGTGTTATTCCATTGTGAGTTCAGGCAAACTAAACTTCACCTCTCCATCTTAAGCCTTTGGGAAGATAGGCTGGAAATCATATTACATAGTCTCCTTATTCTATCCTATGGGCAACATGGCCTTTCAACAGTGAAAAACGAAATGGAGATTATTTCACTGTCAGGACATGGTACACACCTTAGTACATGTCCTACCTTTCACATGCACTGCACCCTGCTCAGGGGGTGCCTTGGACCTACCATAGGGGTAACTGATGAGCATAGAAAGGGAAGGGTAAGGTCTGGCAATTGGGTGCACTTGTCAGAACAACTCGGCAGTTTAACAAACTGCGTGCAGGCACTGCAGTGGCAGGCCTGAGTTCCCTCTTTAAGGCTACTTGTGAGGGTGGCACAATTAGTGCTGCAGGCCCACTAGTAGCATCTGCATTACCAGCCCTGGCACACATAGTGCACTTTACTAGGGACTTTACTAGTAAAGCAAACATACCAATCATGGACAACCAATTACCAATACATTTTATACAGGGAGCACTTGCACTTTGACACTGATCAGCAGTGGCAAAGTACCCAAAGCATCTAAGTTGGCTACACCATGTTAGAAAAAAGGTCTAGGGGGAAAGCAAAAGGTGTAGGGAACTTTAGCGAAAAAGGTCCAAGTCCTACACACACACACACACACACACACATATATCGAAAGATAGATAGATAGATAGATAGATAGATAGATAGATAGATAGATAGATAGATAGATAGATAGATAGATAGATAGATAGATAGATAGATAGATAGATAGATAGATAGATAGATAGATAGATAGATAGATAGATTTATATATTCACTGAAAAAACCATAGGTTTCAGGCCTAATATAGTTAGGAATTAGCATTTAAAAAACCTTAGAAATTCACTGAAAAATCAATAGGTTTTAGGGGTGTTATAATTAGCTGGACATTTCACTCGATCAAAACCATTTAAAATTCCTCTGATATAGTTAGTTGTACTAACTGCATCTCACGCGCCCGCAATCCACTGGTGATGATGTCACATATTACATCATTCATGACATGGTCAGTGACATCACTGATGACATCTCAATTTTTCAGGGTCAGTGCTGGGCTAAAAGATGCAGCCCTGGGTTCTCTCCTGATAATAGGTGAGTAAATCGGAATTCGTAATTTGGCTGATTTTAGAGGAATATTTGTACAATGGTAAAGGAAGGGGGCGGGGCCTGAGGTGACGTGTGCAAACACGCCCTGTGGCGCGTTTTAAGTTGGGGGATTAAGTCCCCTTCAATACTGGGGGTCCCTGGGGGCCAACTAGCCCACCAGGTGCCTCCAGTAAGCGCCACAGGGCTGCGTTGCAGAGAGGTGGTTCAGGCCACGCCCCTTTTTACAACACTCTGCAACGCAGCTCCGTGGCGCTTACTGGAGGTACCTGGTGGGCTAGTTGGCCCCTAGGGGACCTCTCGATTGAAGAGGAGTGAATTCGCCAACTTAAAACGCGCTACAGGTGCACAGTATCACCTCAGGCCCAGCCCCCTATCTTCACCACTGTGCAAACGCGCGCTGTGGCGCGTTTTAAGTTAGGGGATAAGTCCCTTGAATCCTGAGGTCCCCTAGCGGCCAACTAGGCCACCAGGTACCTCCAGTAAGCTCCACGGAGTTGCATTGCAGAGAGGTGTAAAAAGGGGCATGGCCTCATTACACCTCTCTGCAACGCAGCCCCCTGGTGCATACTGGAGGTTCCTGGTGGGCTAGTTGGCCCCCAGGGACCCCCAGTATTCAAGGAGAATTAGTTCCCCCTTGGCGCCTTTGCAGAGTGGTGTAAGGAGGGGGCGTGGCCTCTGGCCCAATCCCTTTTATTTATTCCTTCATTTTTTTAGAAGGGGGGCTGTGTAGCCCCCTTTCTTTTTCTATTTTTTGGGCCCTGGGGACCCCATCCCCCAGGGCCTGACCCCAATTTTTATATTTGAAAAAATAAAAAGTCGGGAAGGGGGCCGCGTGGCCCCCCTCCCGAGGCCATAATTTGCCCTGGGGACCCCATCCCCTGGGGCATGGGAATTAAAAAAATTATGGAGGGGTGCTGCGTAGCCCCCTCCTCTGGCCACTTTAAGGCCCCGGGGACCCCATCCCCGGGGCCGGCCATTTTTAAAAAAAAATTTATTTAATGGGGTCCTCCCGGGCCACTTCTTGCCCCGGGGACCCAATCCCCCGGGGCCTGGCCTCTCGTTGGAGACTGTGGGGGGGGTCCCCAATCCCCCCACGGTCCCAGCCGGCTCCCTGCCTCGTGCGGGAGCCGGCATTGCTTTTCTACATGGGGAGCAGCTAACATGCTGCTCCCCATGTGGAAAAGCAATCTGCTTTGCTTCATTGAAGCAAGAGCAGGTTTCCCTGCTCTCGCTTCAATGAAGCAAAGCAGTTTGCAATGGCAGGGTGGGAGCCGCGAGGCTCCCGCCCTGCCATTGCAAACAGCAGTGTCCTGGGGTGGGCACCCCGGGACACTGCAGGAGCCAGCCCTGTGGGGTGGCGGTCCCCAGGGCCAATACAAGGCTCCAGGAGGGGAGCCAACATATACTAGTTGCCCGGGGGTTGCGGTCCCTGGGGTTGGGGGGGCCTGAGAGCCCCCACATCAAATTGTTTTAAGCCCCGGGGGTGGTGATCCCCGGGGCTGGGGGGGCTAAGAGCTCCCCCACCTATGGTAACAAAACCCCGTGGGGTGGCGGTCCCCGGGGCTGCGGGGGGCCATGATCCCCCCGCATACACAATCTTGGAGCCCCGGGGGGTGGCGGTCCCTGGAGCAGTGTGGGTGGATTAGAACCCCCCACACTTTTGTTTTTTAATTATGCCCCCAGGATTTGGCCCCCGGGGGCAAATTAGAATATTCAGTGCAGTGATTTTTTTTTTTCCAGCCGAAATTCGCACTGGTTGCGCGAATCTCGCCGATTAAAAAAAAAAAAAAAGCAGGCCTAGGGGGTCAGGGTGTATCTACCCTGCCCCCTTGTCGCGTTTTTTACGTTGGTTTTTTAGGTTTCTTGTGCCTCGGTTCTACCGAGGCACAAGATGGCTGCCAACACTTCCTGATCTGGAGTGTTGACAGCCAATTAGAATACAGCTTGCGCACGGCAGGGTGCGCGCTGGGTGCGGGGAGGGTGCGCAGGTCCTCCGAGGCCATAGATATATCTATCTTTTTAACTCTAATTTTCTCAGGAACTACTAAACGGATTTACACCGTTTAAGCAAAAGGCACGAGTCTGAACTGAGGACTACCTCTTTGCCAAATTTGGTGTAATTCCGTTCAGCAGTTCGGGCTGTAGCTGCGTCAACAGGTCCTATGGGAAAATGCATGGGGAAAATGTGTTTTGGGACCCCGCTTTTTTCTTGGCCCCCGCTTGATGAATCACCCTGAAATTTTCAGGATAGGAGTGGACCGGAGCTGGCCAAAAGTTTGGAAAATTTAGCGAAGATTCATCAATTGGTGCCAACGTTATTCCAAATAGAATGTTGCGGATTTCCTATGGAAAATAGGTCCTATCAATATCTACCTACTGGCGACCGCCAGTAGGTAATTGATATATATATATTCACTGAAAAAACCATAGGTTTCATGCATGTTATAGTTAGGAATTGGCATTTAAAAAACCTTAGAAATTCACTGAAAAAACCATAGGTTTCAGGGGCGTTATAGTTAGCTGGACATTTCCCTCATACAAAACCCTAGAAATTCCCCTGTTATAGTTAGTTCAGCTAACTACAACTCGCGCCCCTGCAATGCACTGCTGATGACGTCACATATTACATCACTCATGACATGGTCAGTGACATCACTGATGACATCTCAAATGACATCACTGATGACATCACTGATGACATCATCCATTGAGTATGTGTTTCTGAACAGTTTTATTATGTTTAATATATATAGGGAAAGGCCTGTTGAAAAATAAGTGCGTATACAAGTGTGTGAATGGATGATTTTCTAGGTGCGTAACTGAGTCTATAAGTGATTCATTAAATGTATCTTACTGCAGACTAGTGACTAAACTGTGTGATTGTCTGTATGTGTCTGTGTGTTGGTGTATAAGTGGCTGCATGGTTTTGTGAATAGCTATATGAGTGTCTATATGGGTTATTGATTGGTTGTCTGAGTATCTGTATGGGTGCCTGAGTGTTTGTGTGGGTAGGGTGTGTGTGACTCTGTGACTAGATGTGTGAGTGGGTGATTCAGTGGGTGCATGTTTTTAAGAGTGCATCTGTGATGGACTGTATGGTTGGGTGAGTGTATGTATGGGTGTGTTAGTGATTGAATGTATATCTCAGTTGTACATGTGTCAGTAACTACTTATGTGAAACGCAGTGTATATGTGTGTAAGAGTATATAACTATCTAAATGTGAGAGTGTGTGATTTTGGGAGTGGCTCTATGCGCCATAGTGCAAGGATATCTGTGTCATGTGCTGTTTGTTTTTCTGCAGGAAGACACGGAATGTTTTAATATTTTTATGAGTAAGGGAATTTGAGTGTGTTTAACTGTATAGGTGAGTCAATTGGACTGTGTTTAATTATTTGCACAACTGACTAGGTGTGTCAGTACCTCAATGGATGATTGACAGTGTGTGAGTGTCTATATATGTGTATAAATGCATATGATAGTCTTGTACGGAGTGACTGCAAGTATGAGTGACTGTACAGGTGAGTGAGTGGAGGTGCATGTAGACCTAAGAGTCAATGAGTGGGTATGTAGTTATTGGTATTGGAGTATCTATGGTTTTCAAAATGGCCGTCTGAAATTTTGAGTTGGTGTATCAAAAGTTTTATTAGGGTGTGAGAAGGTGTACTAATTTATCACATAGATAATGTCATCAGTGATGTCATCAGTGATGTCATTTGAGATGTCATCAGTGATGTCATCAGTGATGTCACTGACCATGTCATGAGTGATGTAATATGTGATGTCTGAACTAACTATAACAGGGGAATTTCTAGGGTTTTGTACGAGGGAAATGTCCAGCTAACTATAACGCCCCTGAAACCTATGGTTTTGTTCAGTGAATTTCTAAGGTTTTTTAAATGCCAATTCCTAACTATAACATGCATGAAACCTATGTTTTTTTCAGTGAATTTCAAAGGTTTTTAAATGCCAATTCCTAATTATAACGCCCCTGAAACCTTTGGTTTTTCCAGTGAATTTCAAAGGTTTTTTAAATGCCAATTCCTAACTATAACGTGCATGAAACCTATGGTTTTTTCAGTGAATTTCAAAGGTTCTTTAAATGCTAATTCCTATCTATAACTTATATCTAAAGATATCATGTTTAATGATTTTCATTGCATTTCTATATTTTTCAAATTCAGTGTGTCAATTTCATTAATTATTATTTTTTTTAAATACTTTTTTATCACCATTTTTTAAACATATTTTTCCAATTAATTCTTTTAAAAATTAAAAAATATTATTTGAACTTAATGGGTTTTTCAAACATAATTTTTTATATTTTTCAAAATATTTTTGTAACTATATGTACAAAACTTTATTTTAGATATATTTTTGTTCAATGTTTTTGGATCCGCGCACCCTAAGCGCACCGTTCACGATCCGTACGCGATAGCATCCGCGCATGGTATGCGTTGGGTACATGTTTAGTGCGCGATCGCTATGCAACCGGTACGCGACTCCCAGCCTATACGCGGCACGTTCGATGTACGTAACGCAACGTTTACGCGCTTCCGCAATGCATCATCTGCGACTATGACGCGGTAGGTGCGCGGATCCCGCAAAGTATTTAACATTTAAAAAAACATATCTATGTATTGCATGTGAATATTAATTGAAGACAAACTCTAAACTAGTCTTAAAACTAATATGTTTTTACATCTAATCCTATATTCCTTTTAAATTCAATTTCGCGGATACGGATAAGAGATTTGATTGGTTCATTAAACTTCCTGTTCTAACTACTGAAAGACCCCTCCCATTTCAATCATTCTTCTTTGAGCTTCTTTGGAGAACCATCTCTTTGGAGAGAAGAAGATTTTTTTAGACTAAGTATACACTTAGCTCTAACTTTTTGCAACCAAAAATGGCTTCAGGGCAGCAGGCATCACCTGCATCACCTCAAACCTCTGAGGATGAATTATTGCCGGAGGAATCACACAAAAAATGTTTTGCTTCAGTGGTGTGGAAATTTTTTACTTTTCCCGAAGGACAGCATAAGACCAATGCCACCTTGGTCACATGTAAAATTTGCAAAAGAGTCTTATCGAGAGGGGATCCTAACAAGAAATACTCTTGTGGCACGGCAATTATGATGAAGCACATGAGGAGCCTTCATCCAAACAATCTTGCACGTGAAGAGTGCCGACGGATGAGAGACACTCCTGCTCCATCCACCTCATCGCAGCCGAGCACGTCAAGAGTGCATCCATCAGACCAAACCTTGGACATCCGTCCTCAATTTTAATTTTTAAAAGTGCTCTGCACTAAGTGCAATAAGACTTTGTGCTATGGTGAGCAGTCGATCGATCTGATCTGCCGCCGGCAGGAAAGTCATATTTGCTAGTTTTTTTTTTTTTTTTTACTGTTCCCTGAAGTTCATTGTTTGGTTTCTCCTGGTTTTTTTTTTTTTTTTTCAGAAAACACAAAAAAATCACAAAATTGTTCAGAAAACCCCCCAAAAATTATAAAAGAAGAATAAAAAAAAAAAAAGTTCTTGTAAGAACTAACTTTTCTGGTTTAAAAAAAGAGCTAAATTTCTTTGTTAGTGTGTGAAAGTTTAGATGAATGTATGTGTAGTACGTAATTGACTGAATGAATGCATTAGTAGCGTATGGTGAATGTATAAGTGCAGAACTATAAGGAAGTGCTGCAGCATCACACAGTAACCTCTTTAATTGCAGTGTGCTGTAGCACTTCCGAAGCACAGGCATGCAACATATGTACATAAATATGTTGCAAATCTATGCTTCTCTCTGCACGGCTGCTTAAACTGCAGCCATGTGGTGACACAGGCACCCTTGCACAATAGTGCAAGGATATCTGTGTCATGTGCTGTTTGTTTTTCTGCAGGAAGACACACCTTCCTGTACAAAAACAATGAGAAAATGCATTTTTCTCCTTCAATGTATGCTGAACCTTTCAGCATGCATTGAAGATATAAAAATGTGGAGAAATTAAAACAATTCTTTTTGTTGTGCTTTCCTACACCAATTGTAGAATGGTACACCATTCACACACATATCGAGATTTACGATTTCTAATAAATTTAGACATGTGTCTTGTTCTATGAGTATTAAGTGCAATCATGCACAGCAACACTTATAGAACACCCTTTCAACCGAAAGTGGTCTGCATGATGAGGTTATATTTTCATGGAGTATAAAAAGTGCACAAAGTGCCTTTTCCTCTCTTTGAAAATATGAAAGAGTATCTTACACAATAACTATGTTACAAAAAGTGACATATTTCCATTTTTAAATTTCCTTGCGAATGATAGAAGGTAAGCACAGAGTTTTGACTGCAAAGATGTTCAAAGAAGAATGATAGAAATGATTGCGTTCCTTCAACAGCTAAAAAGATGAAATATTATGAACCCCTCAAATCACTTTTTTTGCAGGTCACTTGATATCTGATTATGGCCAGATTTCAAAACTACATAAACAAAGTGTTTTTAGAAACATGTTTCAACTTTGTAGATTCTTGCAGGCCTCTTCATTCTGCATATTGAGACTTAGTTAAACTTACCTTCACAGTAATAGGAATAAAAAATGTTATTCATTTTTGCCTATTTTTCATTCCAATCTAAATTCTTAAAAATTGCTCATTTTAAAATTTGGATCTGTGAAAGAAAATAAAATAAAAATTCTAACATATAATAATACATTTTTTACAACACAACATAATTTCCACAAAGTAATTTGTTTGCCTTTTTTGCTGTTCTCAGAATATATTGTATTTCACTCGAAATAGTGATTTATGGTACCTCATCACTTAACAGCGGGCAAAAAAAAAACAATCAGAAAGATTGTTAAAAAAAAACAACATACTATTCTCAGTAAAATACCAGAAAATACAAATCATACATTTATGAAATGCTTACAGGTTACAAAATTTTATAACTTTAACTTATAAAAACTGTAAATGTTGCCACATTAAAATAATCACCGAATAAATGACCACCAAAAAGTCCATAATTCAAAAATATACCTTTCCTTGAGGCCAAATGGTATTTTTGCACTTCTTCTTTATGTAAACTGTCCAATGGTAGTTCTATTAAATTATAATATTAAATTCCTCAGAGAGTGAATTAGCTTCCTAAAACTTTGGCTTCAAAAATATTAGGTAGGAATTTTGTAATTCCCTAGGCAAACGTTGTTTGAAAACCAACTGGGCATCATTTCAAAGTGTCCAGCCTTTGTCACATTTTAGATAGGCAGTGTAATGTCCAGATGTGGTGGAAGGACCATCATGGAAAATTATTGCAATTGCTACAAAAGTCTTTCCTGATATTGATATTTGTGCTGCTACAAATTGTTTTATTAAAGTATCCAATTTTTTTCCATCAGCCGTACAACGTTGCATCACTAAAATTATGTATTTTCCATATTTTGTTAACAATAATGTGGATAACATTTCTGATTTACATTGGCTACACTCCATGTTTTGAATTGCACCTTTCACTAATTTATTGAAAGCCACTGATTTACAGTCTGGTAATGTTAAATACAGACATCTCTCAGTGTCTACATTGGTGCTACATGTATACATGCAATTTTCACAATAATGTTCCCATTTGTAAGAAAGGCCAAAAATATTTTCTATTTCTACACCTTCATTTCCAAAAATTGTAAGCATATACATTAAAAATTCCTTAGCATCTTGTTGGATATTTTGTGTAAATTGTGTAGAACCAGAGCACACATCCAAAAGATTACGAACATCTGAAACAGATTGTATTTTACTTCTATCTGTTGTCAATTTTTCATAAACAGAATGCAACAGAGAATAAAATCTTTTTTGCCGATTCTGCATAATTTGTGCTTGCAAACCTTCCAGATAAAAAACAACATTGACCACTACATTAGCATAGCAGTTGACACCAGAACTATTTTTAAAATGATAACCAACAATCTCTTCAACAGTGTCCAATTTCCTTTTACCTGCAATCACAACATTATCTTGTTCTTTTCTTTTCTTGATACCTTCAGAACAGATATTCTCTAACCTTTTTTTTCGACCAACCACATGCTTTTCAAATACAGGATATTGATCTAAATTTGGAGCATACACCCTTCTTAACCTATTATACTCTTTTACACAGTTTGCATCTGCAGTAACCTTTGTCTCATCAAAATCAATCAAAAACAAACCAGATAATGTTCTGACTCGCGACAAAGCAACATATGCCATACCCTCTTTAAATACAGTAGATCCAATGTTCACCAATGCACTGTCTACACTTAATCCTTGAGATTTATGAATAGTCACTGCATATGCTAGAGAAAATTGAATTTTTTTCCTACGGACATATAGATCTTTAACAAGCAAAAAATGAACTGAACAACGACCCATTTCTTTAACTTCATCAATCTGATCAAATTTAATTTTTAAAAATAAAATTCCTTCTTTTTTCTGATAATTCACAAAATCCACCACTTTGCCCATTGCACCATTAACTAAACCTTTCTCTACATCCAAATTACGCCTTAAAATTACCCGACAGTTTACACACACATACAGTGTCTTTTCCAAACCAGCAGTTTTAGATTTTTATTTTTCTAAACAATCTAATTTTGATCTCAACTTACCCATTAAAATAATAGTGATTCCTTCATGTAGTATTTTATCGATGGCTTCCATTTTGACAATTTCTTCATTTTCCAATTTTAATAATTCCTCGTTGAATATTGAACACTCACGCAGTGTCGGCATTAAGCAAATCACTGACTTATTTTTAGCAATTTCCACGTACACTTTTGCAGCAACTGCATTTTCATTTGGAAAGACATTGCAAAGTAATTGACTCTCTAAAGCTTCTTTCCCTTTTTTTGAAAGAATTCCAATTCTTATATCTTGAAGAATACTTCCATATTCAGCATCATTTGCCTGTCGCATATTTGTTGTCAGTTCTTTGTATTCAAAATTAGTCCAAATGTTCACATTACCAACACTGCCAAGAGACTTTCTAGTATCTTCATGGGCAAGTGTTTTAAATACCGGTTGTCCTTTTACCGGTGTCAGTTGTAGTAGATCTCCAAAAACTATGATGTGTTTTCCTCCAAATAACACGTCATACTCTATTTTAAGAATTAGCTGCATTCCTAAATGCACAAAGGCAAGCATCAAGTTTGAAACTATGCTCACCTCATCAATAATGAAAAGTTTCATTTTCTTCAGCACTCTTGAAACTTCACAACAAGCTACTCCAGATAGCTTGTGGTATTCCAATGTGTTCTCATGCTCTACTGGCAGCATTAGTAAACGATGTAAAGTAATTCCTTTAATGTTATGTGCTGCCAACCCAGTTGGAGCAGTGACAACACAAGACAAATGCGACTCAGTTGTTTTTTGCAGATAACTTGTAATTACTTCAATTAAGAAACTCTTTCCTGTTCCAGCTTGACCACTCACATACATTCAGATAGGTTGAAATGATGTACATGAGCACACTCTCTTTTCATGAAGTAATCCATGGTCAATCTGCTCTTTCACTTGCTGATATATTTGTTTCTGTTTACCATTTAGTTGCTCTTCCAAGTTTCCTAACTGTATTGCATCTTCTTGTGCTTGATACATTGCTGTTTCCACCTCATTCATGGCAATCACTGCTTCATTTTCAACAATTGGTTGTCCTAGTGGATCTTGACTCAGTGCAGCAGAACTTTGACTGTCTTGAGAACTGTCTCTAGCAATCTCAACTGCAATTGTAGCTTCTTGATCAATTTCGTCATTCAACATTTTCACATAATTTGCGAAAGAACTGCATTGTATGCTATCTTTACAAGCATTAAATGAATCTTCATAGCTGGGAAAATTTCCAAGTAATTCCCGTTCAGAACGCCATGGTTTGAACATTTGCAAAAGGGCTAAATAGTAAAATTCCCTTTTGTCAGCAGTGTCGCAACTCAGTTTTCTGTGATTAATTAAATTTCCTTTCCTTTGTTTCACCAGACATCCTTCCGAACCAATCACTCCATATTTTCCATCGTTGATGTTCTCTGTAATATTCCGTTTAAAAGTGTAGTTTTGCAACACTTTATAGAGACACATGTTCTCAAGATGATGACTTCTCTTTGGATAGTATGTGTCCAACATATTGGTTTTCAAAATATCTATACTTTCAGGGTCATTTTATGCTAAATATTCAATTTCTTGAACAGATTTCAGTACCCGATTTCGCATTCCTGCCTAGACTCACCCAAATGATTCGTCTACTTTTGGAATATAGACTTGAAAATGATAACCAATCTGAACATTCATATGCTCCAATTTCACGATGAGATAACATTTTCAAACTGAAACTGTATAATTTCTTACTTAGAGTCTTCTCGTGAGAAATCTCTTCCCACATTTCTTTCAATTCAGTCTTTTCTGATTTAGTCATGTAAGACGTTACATATCGAGCAACAGCAATAGAATTGTCTGCAACATACTGAATATCCATGTTAGCATTCTACATGGATAAAATAACTGGGTTGTAGTCATTTATGTATTTTGATTCTTCACTTCTTCTTAAGTTGTAGGTGTTTTTCGGAGACTTTCTTGTGATGGTATGTCGTACAGCTGACATGAAACTGTTCACTCTTCCTTTCGCTAATACAGGACGTGGAAATCCAAAATGACATTTGGTATAGAACTTATCCTTTGACTTGTACTTTCGTCGACAGTATTTTCCACACCTATGGCTTTGAAATTGTAAGACTTGTTATTTTAAGTTTTTGTCTTCTCTGCTATTTGGTACAGCACATGTAGCATAATCTTCAATGAAAGATAAAACCCTTTCATCTGAATCTGTTCCAAATTTGGGGGCATCCTTGACCCATAACAACATATATATGTGAGGAGCACCTCTTGCTTGATACTCCTTTCTCCAAAAGAAATCCACAACTTCTCCAAGAGGAGGATTCTTTTTATTGCAGATGAAAGACATCATAACTTCAAATCTATGATTGAAATATCTGCATACATTGACAGGATCCAAAGAGTACAATTCTCCAGGTGTCTTGTATTCAATATTATTTATATTGGAATTTGCCTCTCGAAGAAATTCAAGTAAATCATCCCAAGCGTACTCAGCACAGCTTAGGGTAAGAAACCACGTAGGAGTTCCCAAGTTCCATAGCATACATTTCAGTTCTCCATGTCGACGGTACCAATATTCATTAGTCCCACGCTGACATGCCATCAGATTAATCAACTGAGATTCTAACTGATCATCTCTCTGATGCACTTTATCCATAATATCCTTTGCAGTTACATTTTGCAGGTGCATTCCAGTTTTTAAAAGGTGATTTACTGCATCTGAAAGTCCAGACAAGTCACTTTCAAACAGAAGATGAAACATATAAGGGATACATTGTCGAAATCTTGGATCTTCTGCATATAATCTTGTTGTCTGATATTCAGATGCAGGAATCTGCACAGGACGTTCATCATATCGTCCACCTTTTCCTGTTGGAAACAACTGCGGGAAACAACGAGCTTCCAAGCTCTCTTCCCATACACTCATGGGACTTCCTGTTGCTTTTTTCATTTGAAACAACTCAATTGTATTCCCCATCACATCTTTGGAATGAAGTGGATGTACACTGTAATGTTCATAGATCTCTTCACATCTGGACATGTCCACTATTTAATTTTGTCCACTTAACGTTTCACTATCTTCTGCTAAATCTATTTCTTCTTCTCCAGCAAGCACATTTCTATAGTACTCATTATTTTTTATCAGATACAATGATGCCTTTTGCACTTTTCTAACATCCACTAACTCTTGCCAGATTTTCTTATTCTTAGTAGGAACAACATTAACTAGAATGACTGTCAAGGAAGTTGCACCGGATATTCCACAGAGGCAGAATGCTGCTAGCTCCCAATGCCCACCTCCCAGAATGCACTGTGAGGAAACAGCGGCTCCGGACAGGGGGAAAGGGAAATGGGACAAGAAGAGACGCTCGTGCGTTCCTGGACTTCTTCTTCTATTCTGGATGGAGCTAGTTCTGGAGTTCCTAGTGCACAGAGGGAGATAACACTTCAATCTACTTACTCTAATTATCTGGCAATCTCTATTCAGTACATCTAAATTACCTCCCCTACCCAGGCCGGCTATAGTGTTGACTTCTCTTCTAATTCAGCTGACTACCACTGGTAGAGTGACGCTTCAACCTAATGCACAAGGAAATATAACTTGGGTTATGATCACATATTCCGTTCTTACTGAATGTCTAAATAATCTACTTCTCCTTTCATCTTCCTTACCATTGTGTTAGTCTTTCTGATTTTTACTTAGTATTTTCCAGCAAGAGAGAACTGCGATGCTTTTGATAGTTGCACCCAAGTCTTTAGTGACTCCTCGCTCTTGTCGTGGCAGTATGTACAATGGAGAACCCAGCTTCAAGGGGGGGATCGCGCAAAAAGGTAAGAATAGGAAAACAGAGGAAGAAGAGAACAGGTAAGCTCGCTAGGGGAGGACAGGGAGGAAGCCTGAGTTCGCTGGTTTTTTCTTCAGTCAGATTTTATGCTCGAATCCAAGTCTATAATAAACTCTCTTACTCGTTCATCTTCGTCTGTAGAAAGTTCTTGCTCTCCCAAGCTCAACAATAATCCTCTTGGAGCAGAGAGAGACTTGAAATACCTTCCGAAGTATTCTTTCAGCTGCCTGCTCACTAGGAAGTCGGTAGCGCTTCTTGTAGAAGGAGTCTTGCCGCTCACTGAGTCTAATTACTAATAGCTTTCACTGAAGGGAAAATGAGAATTTAATTTCCTCAGATGCTAAACTCTGAACTCTGAACCTTACTATAAAGAACTTCACAAGCGGTCGGTAGACGCGCGTGAAGGAATCAAAACACGCTCAGGATATTACTTGTTTTCTCACAGAGCGCGCGGAAACACAACTTCTCTCAAACGGAGTCAAATTGAAGTGCGCATTAGAACGCGCCTTGGTGACGCACGTAATCTCGTCTCTCACGAGACTCCGTGGGTCAATCAGTAATGTGGAGAGTTTGAGGAAACAAGCGGCCATCTTGGAACGGGGTTGCTAACACTACTTAGTATTCATCCAGATGTTGCAGCAGGAGGGCTTAACTGTTACTTGAGCTCTTTTCTTATACTGATTTACAATAGTAACAGCATGCACGTTGTTCCTGACAGTACCCCCTCTCAAAGACCAATTTATCGGTCCTGGCTTCAATGGATTTCGCAAATGAAATTGTCTTATCAGTCTTGGGGCATGAACATTTTCTGCAACTTCCCAGGTTCGTTCTTCAGGTCCATAACCTTTCCAATCTATTAGATAGACTAACTTGCCTCTAAGCCTCTTGGAATCTAACACCTCTTTTACCTCATATTCAAAATGTTCTTTGATCTTCAAAGGGGGTGGAGGACTGTCTAATCTGAGATTAGGAGCTGTCTTTTTTAAGAGAGATACATGAAAAACAGGGTGAATCCTCAACTGCTTGGGTAGCTTGAGTTTACAAGTTACAGGGCCAAGAACTTTTTCTATGGTGAATGGGCCTACAAATCGAGGCTGAAATTTTTGATTTCCCTTTAACCCTAAGTGTCGGGAGGATAACCACACTGAATCTCCCACCTGATTCTGTGGGGCCTTTCTCCTATGTTGGTCTGCTTGTTTCTTGTAACTCTCTTTTGCCTTGACTAGATTGGATTCCGCAGCCTTGCGAGCAGAGGCCAATTCCAACAACAGATTGCTAGCAGCGGGAACCCCAAAATCTCCCTGATTACAGAAGGGATTCGGGTGTCTCCCTGAGTTTAGAAAGAATGGAGAATAACCGGTGGAAACATTCTTTGCATTGTTGTGTGCGAATGCTGCCATCCACAGTAAATCTGACCATTCACCACCCCGATCCAAAAGGAACAAACGCAGGTACTGTTCTAACTCTTGGTTCACCCTTTCGGTCAGACCATCTGTCTCGGGGTGGTAACTGGTAGAATGTCTGACTTATACGCCCAACCCTCTCATGAAAGCCTTCCAAAAGTGAGATACAAATTGAGGGCCACGGTCTGAAATCAGAATCTTAGGGACCCCATGAATCTTCACGATATTTTCCCTGAAAAGCTTAGCCAACTCAGAGGCTGAAGGAACTCCTTTTACTGGGATAAAGTGGCTCATCTTAGTGAAGGTGTCTACTACTACCAGTACTGTGTCGTAACCCTTACTCTGTGGACGGTCTACAATCAAGTCTAACGTGACTGTATGCCAAGGTTGTTTTGCTGTGGGTAAGGGTTGCAAAAACCCCTGTAGGGCCTGCCTATTTGATTTTCCTCTGGCACAGAACCCACAAGACTCCACATATTCCTTAATTTACGATTTCATATTTGGCCACCAAAAATAACGCTGGATTAGGTCGATAGTCTTCAACGTTCCTTTATGGCCGGCTAAAGGTTGATCATGACAGTCTCTTAGAACTTTTTTTTGAATCTCTTTAGTGGGTAAGTACAGAGCTCCCAGTCGATAAGGCAAGGAATCCTTGATGACTCTTCCTTCTTCTTGGCTCGCCCATTCAGTCATTTCCGCAGCAGACATTTGTTTGCCAATCTCTTCTTGATAATCTGTGAAAGAAAGCATGCACACAATCTTAGATTCTGGGATGATGGGTTGTGGAGTTACCAAATGCTCGGTACTTTCGGTCTGGATCCTGGACAAGGCATCTGCCTTGCCATTTTTACTTCCGGGGCGGTAGGTGATCACGAAATCAAAATCTGCGAAATAAAGGAACCATCGCAATTGACGTGGTGTTAATGTCTTTGCAGATTTAAGAAATTGAAGATTCTTGTGGTCTGTAAACACTGTTATGGTGTGTCGGGCCCGAGTAAATGATGTCTCCATTCAGTGAATGCGTCCTTCACAGCTAACAGCTCCTTTTCCGCAATGGTGTAGTTAATTTCGGCTGGATTCAATTTCCGAGAGTGATACGCCACAGGATGCAGCTGTCCCGTAGATTTGTGCCGCTGAGACAGGACACCACCAATGGCTTGATCAGAAGCATCCGCTTCCACAAAGAAAGGCTCATCTGGATCTGCATGAAGCAAGATGGGTGCAGAGGTAAAGCTGATCTTAAGAGATTCAAAAGCCTGTTCTGCCTCTGTTGTCCAAGAGAACTTCACTCCCTTTTTGAGCAACCTGGTGATCGGAATGATTTTCTGTGAAAATCCCTGGATGAATCGGCGGTAAAAGTTTGCAAATCCTAGGAATCGCTGAATCTCCTTTACATCTTTTGGTGATGGCCATTTGATCACAGCTTGAACCTTCTTAGCATCCATCAAGATTCCTCCTGGCGACAAAACGAATCCCAAGAACTCCACAGTCCGTACACTGAAGGCACATTTCTCTAATTTTACGTTGAGCTGGTGCTTACGAAGTCTCTCTAATACTGCCTTGACATGTTCAGGATGTTCTTTTGGATTCTTGGAGTATATCAAGATATCATCGAGATAAATTACTGCAATTTTATCCACCAAATCTCCCATGATGTCGTTGATGAAGTGTTGAAAAGCTGCCGGGGCATTGCATAGGCCAAAGGGCATAACCTGATATTCAAATAGCCCATATTTGGTCCTAAAGGCGGTCTTCCATTCATGACCTTCTTTCATGCGAATCAGGTGATATGCCCCTCGAATGTCCAATTTGGTGAATATTTGAGCATCTTTAATCTGATCTAGAAGAACGGAAATCAATGGCAACGGGTAACGGTTCTTAATGGTGACCCGATTGATTGCTCGATAGTCGATGCACGTCCTCAAAGAGCCTTCCTTCTTTGGAATGAAAAAGAGTGGAGAAGACACCGGAGATTGTGACGGTCTGATGAACCCATTGGCTAAATAACGATCAAGACAACTTTGAGATAGCAGTTCTCCGCTTCCGTCAATGCGTAAATTCGACTGCAGGGCAGTGCAGCTCCAGGTTCTAAATCAATTGTGCAATCATAAGAGCGATGTGGCGGAAGTTTCTCTGCCTCCTTTTCACTAAACACTTCTTGGAATTCAAGATATTCGGTTGGAACTTCTGAGGTATCTATGACCCCAATTGATTCTCCACAGAACGACAATAAGGTGGCCATAGAAGGTTCTTGAACCTTGGACGGGGAAGCAAAGCAATGTTCAGAACAGAAAATTGAATCCATATCGACCGTTCGATTTTCCCAATCTATCGTGGGATTATGCAATGTAAGCCATGGGAGGCCCAAAATTATCTGAAACTGTGGGGCATCAATCAAATTAAATTGAATGGCCCCATGATGTCCATTTGCCTGGATCAGTTCCACTGATTCTGTATGATGTGTGATTGGGCCTGAGGAGAGATTAGTCCCGTCCACAGCTCGAACGGACTCTTTCTTTCCTTGCACATAGCCTGAATTCCCATTTTCTTTGCATATTTAATGTCACAAAAATTGCCGGTAGCCCCTGAATCGATCATAATGGCCACTCCAGCAATCTCTTGATCCCTGAACTTCAAAATGTAAAATTAAATGTGGTGTCTGAGTTTGAAGGGTATTCATTATATGATGAATTCCTGGAGCCTGGTCTTCCGTTTTTGCCACCTGAGTGACTCCGCCTACAGATGGTTTTGGGAGTCTCCCGAATTCATGGTTTTCGGTCTCTTTGGACACTACTTCACAAAGTGGCCTGAACCCCCACAATACATGCACAATTTCTTTTGCCTTCTTTGTTCTTTTTCTTCCTTGCTTAAAGGCCCGTGAACCGAGCCTATCTGCATGGCTTCACTATCTGCAGCTCCTCCTGAACTCTTGCTCGTATCTGGTTTCGTTCGGTTGAACCGAGGGAGGTTCCAACGAAAATCTTTGGTTTTTCTTTCTCCTCTCCTTTCAGAACTTTGGAAATCAATTTCAAGAACTAGATCTACGAGCTCAGAGAATTCTGTGGTTCTATGAGGAATCTGTGCCAGAATATCCTTTATTTCAACTCATAACCCCCGTTAGAATAGAGCTGATCTCTTCTCCTCGAGCCAGTTGGTCTCTACCAATAGTTTGTTAAACTGAGTCAAGTATGTGAGAAGATCCCTGTTCCCTTGACGCAGTTCTAACAGCTCATTATCTGTGGCCTGAGAGATTTTGCGCCGATCAAAAATTCTTAGAAATTCCGTTTTAAAACGTTCAAAATCATACAGGAATGGGTCATCACGAGAAACTAAAGGCATAGCCCAATTAGCGGCATCACCCCCCAGGTAGGATAACATAAAGGCTACTCGGGATTGGGCATCCGGGAAAAGAGTGGGGCGACACATAAAATGTAACGAACATTGGGTAAGAAAGAGTTGAGCCTTTTAGGGATCGCCATGAAATCTTTCAGGGGGGGCCAAAGGAATTAAGGGGGAAACTGAATGGATTACTTGAGCTACAGTATGTGGATCTTGAGCTGACTGGGAACTACCAGAAAAGATAGGGGCAGGAGGTGTCTCGGCGGAAATTTCACTCACTATCTGAGACAATTGCATGGTTTCTTGGCGAGAGGTTAACAGTTCCTGTCTTAGGTTCTTATTTTCTTCACTTAAGACCCCTAATTCCCGCTGAATTCCCTCTAACATTTCTCCTAAGGCCTTTAAACTAAAACCCTCAGCCATTCTGCCCAGATGGGGAAATTTGCGGGCACTTCAATCTGTCAAGGAAGTTGCACCGGATATTCCACAGAGGCAGAATGCTGCTAGCTCCCAATGCCCACCTCCCGGATCGCACTGTGAGGAAACAGCGGCTCCGGACAGGGGGAAAGGGGAATGGGACAAGAAGAGACACTCATGCGTTCCTGGACTCCTTCTTCTATTCTGGATGGAGCTGGTTCTGAAGTTCCTAATGCACAGAGGGAGATAACACTTCAATCTACTTACTCTAATTATCTGGCAATCTCTATTCAGTACATCTAAATTACCTACCCTACCCAGGTCCGCTGTAGTGTTGACTTCTCTTCTAATTCAGCTGACTACCACTGGTAGAGTGAAGCTTCAACCTAATGCACAAGGAAATATAACTTGGGTTATGATCACATATTCCGTTCTTACTGAATGTCTAACTAATCTACTTCTCCTTTCATCTTCCTTACCATTGTGTTAGTCTTTCTGATTTTTACCTAGTATTTTACAGCAAGAGAGAACTGCGATGCTTTTGATAGTTGCACCCAAGTCTTTAGTGACTCCTCTCTCTTGTCATGGCAGTATGTACAATGGAGAACCCAGCTTCAAGGGGGAAATCGCGCAAAAAGGTAAGAATAGGAAAACAGAGGAAGGAGAGAACAGGTAAGCTCGCTAGGGGAGGACAGGGAAGAAGCCTGAGTTCGCTGGTTGTTTTGTTCAGTCAGATTTTATGCTCGAATCCAAGTCTATAATAAACTCTCTTACTTGTTCATCTTCGTCTGTAGAAAGTTCTTGCTCTCCCAAGCTCAACGATAATCCTATCGGAGCAGAGAGAGACTTGAAATACCTTCCGAAGTCTTCTTTCAGCTGCCTGCTCACCAGGAAGTTGGTAGCGCTTCTCGTAGAAGGAGTCTTGCCACTCACTGAGTCTAATTACTAATAGCTTTCACTGAAGGGAAAATGAGAATTGAATTTCCTCAGATGCTAAACTCTGAACTCTGAACCTTACTATAAAGAACTTCAAAAACCCTTCACAAGCGGTCGGTAGACGCGCGTGAAGGAATCAAAACACGCTCAGGATATCACTCGTTTTCTCACTGAGCGCGCGGAAACACAACTTCCCTCAAACGGAGTCAAATTGAAGTGCGCATTAGAACGCGCCTTGTTGACGCACATAATCTCGTCTCTCACGAGACTCCATGGGTCAATCAGTAATGTGGAGATTTTGAGGAAACAAGCGGCCATCTTGGAACGGGGTTGCTTACTTACACTACTTAGTATTCATCCAGATGTTGCAGCAGGAGGGCTTAACTGTTACTTGAGCTCTTTTCTTATACTGATTTACAATAGTAACAGCATGCAGGTTGTTCCTGACAATGACTAGTGGCTCATTTTCTGCATGATCTACACCAATAGTTTCAAGATTTTTCCTTAAATCTAATGGTAAATACACAACTCTTCCTTTCAATCCTCTTTGCAACTCTGATGGAGGTAATTTACTTGTTTTTGGCTCCATACGAACAATAGTCTGAAATGGGTGAACACATTGTATCAGAATAGACTCATACGTATTTAAATCTATCAGCCCTGGAGGAATAGCAACCAAATCTAGATTATTATGAGCAGCTCTAGCAGGCATTTTATTCTCATCTAATTTATTATAACAATATATGCAAATACGCTGCTCACATCCCAAATCAAAACAATCCTCTACCAACAAATAAGTTGCAAATTCCATCCACTTATCATAATCTTCTATTTCACTTTTTAAATACAGATTGAAACCCCTAGTCTGATTTTTATAGTGACTTCGCCGACAACACATACAAGAAACATTTGGTCTTTCACCTGAAATTACCTTAAACTTTGTGATTTCATCCTCAAATTTTTCTGTAATTACAGGTTCTACATTGTCTTCAACATTTTGTTCTACTAATGTGTCAGTTTCTTCACTCTCTTGCTGAGGCCCAAAGTAACAAAACTCAATATCCTCACAGACCTGCTTCACATCTGAAACTGACCCACTCAAAAGAGCACTGTTCAACTCACTTAACTTTAGTGCTGGACTTTTTGCATAGTATAACCTTCTCACTAACTTCCACATTTGAGCATGATGTACTGCCAGCATCTGAAATGGTGAAAAACACTTTCACAAACTTTCCTAGAAAGACAAGCCAGAGAATGACCTTGCAAACCAGTATGTTTTCTCACTCTGCAAGGGTCTAGTCCTTGCAACAGCTTAATCTTTTGTTTTACACTTTTTTTAGTATAGACTCGTAAAAAACTACATCATTTTTCAATAGATTCCTGTCGTACACTACAAACACTACTGCAATCCCAAGTGTACACAGGGTTTTTAGCAAGTCTCCCTAAAACTTCATCAGCTATCACTTCTTCTGCATTTCTTTCAACCATTTTCTCTTTCTCCATTGGACAACCATCACTAACCTCATAACCTCTACCACTGGTGTCAACTGCATACAATAATTTTTCACTTAGTGAATAACTCTCTTCATTAAAAAAGGCTCTGAACTAGAACTGTGTTTCCATTCTCCCAAAAAACACATCACAATTTTTTTTTTAATTAATAACTCTTTTCCTCCTACTTTTGGCCTTCATTACATGGATTGGTTTATCTAGTGATCGAATTCTGTTTAACACTATAATAAACAGTTTCCTTTTTACTTCAAAAGCCTTTTCCACAATGCTTTCAATATGCTTCTTCTTTTTATAAAATAAAGCTCTCTTTTTATATTTCTTTACATCTTTCAGAAAATGATGCACTACTCTCTTGTAAAATGTTTTTTTGCGTAATTCCTTATACTGATTTTGTCTTCTTTTACCATACTTTATCTCCTTTGACTGAACATTTGCTTTTTTACTTTTCCTCTTATTTTGATTTTTATTCCTACTTAAAAATTATTTGAAGTTGGAGCATTCTCTACATTCTGTTTGCTCCTACAAACATTTTTAATAAATTGCTTCGTGATCTTACCAGAAGATTTTTTCCTTTTAGCCATATTATCTTTTTCATTCAATACTTGTGGTTGATGTTTCTTCAAATAATCCTCCTGTCTCTGTTCTTTTCTTTTTCAGTTTTTTTCTGGCACACTTTCTCGATTTTAACGTTGAAAAACAGTATCTGCAAAAAAGAGTCACAAATAAATGTATATTAATAACTTTTAAATTTACAATATTCCATTACTGTACAAACACATTTTATATAAAAACAGACTAGAAAACTATAGCCCTGAACCACAAGTGTGACGATGATTAAAACACTACATACATAATGCATACTACTTTGAAGCAGTTCATGCCCTAAAGCCTACCTCACTAAAAGACTTCATGCTAACTAACTGAATGAATACAGTACTAAAAAGAGACACACTGGGTGAGTAATAGGGTGTTTGCTAGAAGTGTATGAATACTAACTGGGGAATTGAAGCTGCGAAAGACAACTGTGTAGCTGATTAGAGAACTGAATGCATACTGGATAGGCATTTAAAGCAGTCCATGTGCTAAGGCCCGGCTCACTGCATGAGTACTTGGGTACTGACTGAATGATTAGACTACAGCAAGGAGACTGCCTGGATGAATTTATAACTGCTAGACTTTTCGCACAGGGAATGAATTAGTACTTGGTACTAAAAAGGTCACTAAAAGACTGCAAAGGGAGTGACAAGATGTTTGCTGGACTATATGGATATTGACGAGGGAATTGAAAGTATAAAAGACAAATCTCTAGGTGGTTAAAAGACTGCATGCATTGTGCATAGGGGTTTGAAGCAGTCCATGTGCTAAGTCCTGGCTCAGTGCATGAATACTTAGACAGTAACTGAATCATTAGAGTACTGGAAAGAGAGTGTCTTGGTGAATTTATAAATGTTTGGGTTTTGGCACAGTGAATGGATTACTACATGGTGCTGAATAGGTCACTAGAAGACTAGAAAGGGAGTGACAGGGTGTTTCTTGGAAGTGTATGGATACTGTCTACAGAATTGAAGGTGTGAGAAACAACTGTGTAGGTGGTTAGAGAACTACAAGCATACTGCATAGACATTTCAAGCAATCTTTTTGGTAATGAATGGTTCACAACATAAGTACTTAGAAACTGACTAAATCATCAGACTACTTCTAGGACAGTGCCTGGGTACAAATTTTAATTTTTCAATTCTGGGGCAGTAAAGACAATACTACATGGTACTGTACTTTAGTGTCAATGTCTAACTCATTTAATCAACACATAAGCAAAGACTGCCTTCTAATGCTACTAAAACTTGACAACATGACAGGTTTTAAAACAGTTATCTGTCAGCAAATACAAGATGTTACCAAACGCTTCTCTCACAGTGGTTCCCAAATGCACACAGACTCACAGTGTGATTCTAGCCAAGCAACACTATCCCTAGGAGTTTACCAAAACTCATTCACTACACTGGAAGTGATAAGGGAACTGGACACAGTCTACATATTTCACGACTGCTCTTTAGTGTCAACAATGCCTGACTCATTTAATCAACACATAAGCAAAGACTGGCTTCTAATGCTACTAAAACTTGACAACATGACAAGTTTTAAAACAGTTTTCTGTCAGCAAATACACAATGTTACCAAACGCTTCTTTCACAGTGGTTCCCAAATGCACAAAGACTCACAGTGTGATTCTAGACAAGCACCACTATCCCTAGGAGTTTACCAAAACTCATTCACTACAGTGGAAGAGGTAAGGGAACTGCACACAATCTACATATTTCACGACTGCACTTTAATGTCAACGCCTGACTAATTTTATCAACACATAAGCAAAGACTGGCTTCTAATGCTACTAAAACTTGACAACATGACAGGTTTCAAAACAGTTTTCTGTCAGCAAATGCACGATGTTACCAAACGCTTCTCTGACAGTGGTTCCCAAATGCACACAGACTCACAGTGTGATTCTAGACAAGCACCACTATCCCTAGGAGTTTACCAAAACTCATTCACTACAGTGGAAGAGGTAAGGGAACTGCACACAATCTACATATTTCACGACTGCACTTTAGTGTCAATGCCTGACTCATTTAATCAACACATAAGCAAAGACTGGCTTCTAATGCTACTAAAACTTGACAACATGACAAGTTTTAAAACAGTTTTCTGTCAGCAAATACAAAATGTTACCAAACGCTTCTTTCACAGTGGTTCCCAAATGCACAAAGACTCACAGTGTGATTCTAGACAAGCACCAGTATCCCTAGGAGTTTACCAAAACTCATTCACTACACTGGAAGTGGTAACGGAACTGCACACAATCTACATATTTCACGACTACACTTTACTGTCAATGCCTGACTCATTTAATGAAAGCAGAAGCCATAACGGTCTTCTAATGCTATTAAAACTTGACAACATGACAGGTTTCAAAACAGTTATCTGTCAGCAAATGCACGATGTTACCAAATGCTTCTCCACAGTGGTTCCCAAATGCACACAGGCTCTCTGTGTGATTCTAGACAAACAACACTATCCCTTGCACTATACCAAAACACATTTCTTCATCTACAAGGAGTACTACATTTTACTGCAGAAACATTACTCATTTCACAAATTCATAAACAATAAGTGGTTTCTAAATCTACCAAAATATAAGAACTGCATAGTTATCTGTCTACAAACACATGAAAAAACACAAAGCCTTATCACAAAATGGTTTCCACAGCACACACACTGTCAATAAGATTGTAGAGAAAAAAAATACTCCCTACACTTCAGCAGAAAAAATACATTAGTCTGATTAAAATAAAAATAGTCTACATACATCCCCTCACAATTAAATACCTCACCTTTCAAGATGTTTTGTAGATTAAGAAGTATATTAGTCACACACCAGATATCAGTCACACACCAGATTTTCTTATACAGAATCTCTGCACGGTGCACCTGTCAGTAGAACCAAAGAATTGCAAAGTTTCCCTCTCATTTTCCACACATATACATGTAAACATCAAATAAAATTCCTTCCCACATAAATTCAAAAGCAAACACACATTTCTATTGGTTAAACATTTCAACACTTTACAAATGACATAAACTTCAACCCATCCCCCAATCTGCCTTCTGCCCGTTACCATAGAAACAGGTCATGGAACACTGTACTGAGCACACAGGTCACAAGTTCAGCACACACAATGTTGCTAATCAAAACAGCAAGTGTGCTTGACTTCTCAACATATCAGCTTATCATATATAATGTTCCTTTCACGCACTTTTTGTTAACCAATAAGAATCATGCGTTCAAAAAACAGAAACATGCACCCTACCTTTCAGTGTAGAAGGTTGTTAAACAACCAATGATTTCTTGTCTTTTTTCAAAATTGCATCTTAGCCACCATTTTAGAAACATCTTACTTTTCAAACTGCCATTTCATTTACAGAGACCATCTGAGTGCATCCAGACCTCCTTACAAGATGCTTACAGTGTGGATTGTGGGACACAGCTACATTTTCTGGAGCCAAAGGTATGCAGAAAACTAGGCCTGGGCGGCAAATTCCGTTCCGCTCGCGGAATTTGCGGAATTTCGGTAATTTCGCGTTCCGCGGAGAACGCGAAATTGCCCAAAATTCTGCTTCCCGCGACTTCGCGAAATTCTTTCTTGTTCGCGTTCTCACAATGCGTGTTCGCGATATATTTCTCCCCGAGCACGCAAACAGCAACTGTGAACAGGAAAAAAGCATTGCGAACATGCAATTCCGCGTGTTTGCGGAATTTCTGCATGTTCGGGGAGATTTTTTACCGTTTCGCGGAGATTTGCGTAACACGATTACGCAAATTCCGCCCACCCCTACAGAAAACAAAGGCATTCACAAAGACCTAGGTTTGCCAAATGTAGACATTAAATGGATTGGACAGCGAGGGTTAAAGTGGCACCAATTGATGCCATTGGTGAAATCCTTCATGCAAATCCAACACCCTGACCTCATAATAGTGCACTGTGGTAGCAATGACCTAGGCACTTTGACTGGGGTAGGTCTGGAAATGCTTATGAAGGACACCTTTGCACAACTGATTTCACTTTTCCCTAAAATTGCATTTGTGTATTCTAACATATGCCAAAGGCAGAAATGGAAATGGTCTGATCATTTTTGTCCACAGATTAAGAAAGCTAGGAAACATGAGAATACATCTGTTTCTGCTTTTCTCCGAGACTACAGAATGGGGTCCATTTACAATAACAATCTGCGCTTTCATATGCAAGAGATGTATAGGAGAGATGGAGTACACTTTACTGATGAAGGAAACAGAGTCTTCCTCAACAACTTTAGACTCTGTATAGGTACTTACTTATAAGTACCAAAAACTCTCAATGAACACAACAGCTCTTTTTAGAGCCACTCAAGAACAAAACACTTAAGCTTAATCTTTATCTCCCAACAATATCATTTTTTTTTTCCTTGGATCCGCGAACCGACCACAAGAGAATCCGCGCATCCAACGCGATAGAAAGCGCGCTCTGTGCGCGCATTTCGCCGCTTTTTTTTAAAAAAAGGGGGGCCAACGGGGGTCCTTCTGGGACCCCCTAAGCAGATCTAGAGGGTCAGAGTATTTCCACTCTGCCCCCTTTATATCTTTTACACACTTATTCCCCTCCCATCTTCAGCCTCGCTTCTACCGAGGCAGAAAATGGCCGCCAACAGTTCCTGGTTTCGAATGTAGAGAGATGCTCGACAGCCAATTAGCATTCAGCGCACAATCGGGAGGGTGCGCGCTCCGTTCGGGGAGGGTGCGCTTACGGTGCGGGTACGGGCCGCGGATCCTCCGTGTCCATAGTTATCACTAACTTTTTTACCCTAATTTTCTCAGGAACTACTGAACAGATTCACACCAAATATGCAAAAGGCACGAGTCTGAACTGAGGACTACCTCTTTGCCAAATTTGGTGTCATTCCATTCAGCGGTTCGGGCTGTAGCTGCGACAACAGATCCTATGGGAAATTGCATGGGGAAAACGTGTTTCGGGACCCCCCTTTTTTCTCGGCCCCCGCTTCACGGATCACCACAAAACTTTCAGGGTAGAAGCGGAGAAGAGCTGGCCAAAAGTTTGAAAAATTTTGCGAAGATTCGTCAATCGGCGCCAAAGATATTCCCAATAGAATGTTGCAGATTTCCTATGGAAAATAGGTCCTAACTATAACTATCTACTGGCGACCGCCAGTAGATAATGGTTATATATATATATATATCTATATATAGATATATCTATATTACCTAGTGAAGGTCACCAGTCGGTAGTAATAGTTAGGACCTACTTTCCATAGGAAACTCATTTTTTGTTTTCCCAATAATTTGGTGCCGGTTGATGAATCTTCGCGAAATTTTCAAAACTTATGGCCAGCTCCGGTCAGCTCCTAGCCATAAAGTTTCGGGGTGATTCGCCAAGTGGGGGCCGTGAAAAAAGGAGGCTCCCAAAATGCGTTTTCTCTATGTTATTTCCCAGAGGAAACTTTAGACACGACTACAGCCCAAACTGCTGAACACAATTACACCAAATTTGGCAAAAAGGTAGTGCTTGGTTCAGAAAGCACCCCTTTTTTTAAATGGTGTAAATCCGTTCAGTAGTTGCAGAGAAAATCAAAAAGTTGAGGTAAAAAAATCAATTTCCCATAGGAAACTTTAGACACGGTTACAGCCAAAACTGCTGAACGGAATTACACCAAATTTGGCAAAACGGTAGTGCTTGGTTCAGAAAGCGCCCTTTTTTTACGTGGTGTAAATCCGTTAAGTAGTTGTTGAGAAAATAAAAAAATAAACGTTTAGATATATAGAGGTGCGGTGGATTCGCACACCCTCCCGTCCACGAGCTTTGTTCTAATTGGCTGTCAACACTTCAAACCAGGCTTTATTTTATGTGTGCGGGGCCTCCAAGCCCCCCCAAACCCCGGGAGCTGTCACCCCCCTGGGGCTTTCATTAATACATTTGCAGGGGGCACACGGCCCCACTGCTGCCCCAGTGAATGCCACCCGGGGCTCTTATTTTTGTGATAATACCTGTGGGGGGCTCAAGCCCCCCCACACACCCCAGGGACAGCCACCTCCCTAGGGCTCAAATTATTCAAATTTAGGGCTCTGTGATGGACCCCCAAGCCCTGGGGACCACCACCTCCCTGGGGCTTTGCCAATGGTGGGAGGAGGGCAGCGCGGCCCCCCTCCTGGAGCCAGTGTTGGCCCTGGGGACCACCACCCCCCAGGGCTGGCTCCTGCAGTGTCCCGGGTTGCCCAACCCCGGGACACTGCTGTTTGCAATGACAGGGCGGGAGCCTCACGGCTCCCGCCCTGTCACTTCAAACTGCTTTGCTTCATTGAAGCGAGAGCAGGGAAACCTACTCTCGCTTCAATGAAGCAAAGCAGAATTGCTTTTCCACTTGGGGAACTGCATGTCAGCAGCTCCCCATGTGGAAAAGCATTGCCGGCTCCCGCAGGATGTGAAGAGCCGGCGGGACCGTGGGGGAATTGGGGACCCCCCTCGGTCCCCAATGGATAGGGCTGGCCCCGGGGATGGGGTCCCTGGGGCAAAAAGTGGCCCGGGAGGGGGGCAACGCAGCCCCCTTACCCCTCCCAAAAAATGTAGGCAGGCCTCTCTCTGTATTTTTTTAAAAAAGCAATGGCCAGGCCCTGAGGAATGGGTGATGAGGTCCCCGGGGCCAGAAGCGGCACAGGAGGGGGGCCACGCAACCCCCCTCCCAAAGAAAATAAATAAATAAAAAATAATAATAAAGGCCGGGCCGGGGGATGGGTCCCCGGGGCTAATAGTGGCCTCAGGAGGGGGGCCAAGCAGCCCCCCTCCATAATAAAAAAATATATATTTTACCATGCCCCGGGGGATGGGGTCCCCGGGGCCGGAATTGGCCATGGGAGGGGGGCCCACGTGGCCCCCTTCCTGTTAAGATATATATATATATTTATTTTTTTTAAAGGGGGGTCAGGCCCTGAGGGATGGGGTCCCCAGGGCCCAAATAAGTAAAAACAAGGGGGGCCACACAGCCCCCTTCCCAAAGAACCGATCGTGCCGGAGGCCCCGCCCCCTCCCAGCAACACACTGCAAATGCGCCCTGTGGTGCGTTTTAAATTGGGGAATTAATTCCCCTTCAATACTGGGGGTCCCTGGGGGCCAACTAGCCCACCAGGTACCTCCAGTAAGCGCTACAGGGCTGCGTTGCAGAGAGGTGGTTCAGGCCACGCCCCTTTTTACACCTCTCTACAATGCAGCTCTGTGGCGCTTACTGGAGGTACCTGGTGGGCTAGTTGGACCACAGGGACCCTCAGGATTCAAGGGGACTTAATCCCCCAACTTAAAACGTGCCACGGGGCGTGTTTCCACAGTGGTGAAGGGAGGGGGCGGGGCCTGAGGTGATGTGTGCAAACACGCCCTGTGGCACGTTTTAGGATGGGGAATTAATTCCCCTTCAATCCTGAGACCCCCTGGGGGCCAATTAGCCCACCAGGTACCCACAGTAAGTGCCAGAGGCATGCGTTGCAGAGAGGTGGTCCAGGTCATGCCCCTTTTTACACCTTTCTGCAACGCAGCTCTGTGGCACTCACTGGAGGTACCTGGTGGGCTAGTTGGACCCCAGGGTCCATCAGAATTCAAGGGGACTTAATCCCCCAACTTGAAACGTGCCACGGGGCGTGTTTCCACAGTGGTGAAGGGAGGGTCGGGGCCTGAGGTGATGTGTGCAAACACGCCCTGTGGCACGTTTTAGGATGGGGAATTAATTCCCATTCAATCCTGAGGCCCTCTAGGGGCCAACTAGCCCACCAGGTACCTCCAGTAAGTGCCAGAGGCCTGCGTTGCAGAGAGGTGGTCCAGGCCACCCTTTTTACACCTCTCTGCATTGCAGCTCCGTGGCGCTTACTGGAGGTACCTGGTTGGCTAGTTGGACCCAAGGGACCGTCAGGATTCAAGGGGACTTAATCTCCCAACTTAAAACGGCCACAGGGCGTGTTTGAACACATGTCACCTCAGAACCCCCCTCCCTTCACCACTGTGCAAACGCGCCCCGTAGTGCGTTTTAAGAGGTAGTTTCAATCCCCCTGCCGTATTATGTACTAGGGCCTTACAGAGGAGGTAATGCTAATCACAGGGGTAACCCAACGCATAGTGTTCCTTATTGTATGTAGGTGTTTTCACTGTATTCTAAGTGTCTTTTAGAAAACCACTGGCTGTAGGCCTGGTTAGTCAGAGTCAGTTACCACCAGTACCCGTTTGAAAAAGTTGTGGGCATAGGATGATTTTGTAACAAGGCCTCTTTCTGCTCCTCTGTTGGTTCTTTCTGCACATGTCTTGCTTCTTACTGCACTTTTCTTCGTCTTTGTGGACTTCTGTTGCTTCTTTCTGCATTTCTTTTGCTTCTTTCTGTGCGTTTTTTCTTCTTTCTTCACATGTACTACTACTCTAGGCATGGTTAGAAACTAGCATTTGAAAAACCTTTGAAATTTACTGAAAAAAACAAAGGTTTCAGGCACGTTATAGTTAGAAATTAGCATTTAAAAAACCTTTGAAACTCACCGAAAAAACCATAGGTTTCAGGCACGTTATAGTTAGAAATTAGCATATAAAAAACCTTAGAAATTCAGGTTTTAGGGAAAGTTATAGTTAGTTGGACATTGCACTTGTACAAAACCCATGAAATTCCTCCATTATAGTTAGTTGAGCTAACTATAACTTGGGCCCTGCAATGCACTGCTGATGACGTCACATATTACATCACTCATGACATGGTCAGTGACATCACTGATGACATCTCAAATGACATCACTGATGACATCATCCATGTGATAATTTAATGCATCTTCTCACACCCTAATATAACTTTAGATACACCCATTCTAAATTACAGACTGCCATTCTCAAAACCTTAGACACTCCAACACAAATAACTACATACCCACTCACTGATTCTTAGGTCTACACACACATCTACTCACTCACCCGTATAGTCACTCACACTTATGGTCGCTCAGTACAGGACTATCAGATGCCCTCATACACCTATATAGACACTCACACACCGCCACTCATCCATAGAGGTACTCACACACCTAGTCAGTCATGCAAATAATTAATCACGCTCCCATTTACTCACCTATACAGTTATACACACACCAGCTCACTTACTCATACAAATAGTAGCACATTCTTACGTTTGTTTACAATCACTGATACAAGCAAACACTCATCCATGCAGCCACTCTCACAATCACACACTCTCACTTATAGCCATTTACATACTCTAACACACATATATACTGCCTTTCATATATGTAGTTTCTCACACATTTACCAATGAGATATACATTCACTCACTAACACAACCATACACATACTCATACAGTCCATCACAGATGCACACTTCAAACTATGCACCCAGTGAATCACCCACTCACACATCTATGCACAGAGTCACACAAACCCCACCCACACAAACACTCAGGCACACATACAGATACTCAGATAACCAATTAATAACTCATATAGACACTTATGTAGTTATTCATAAACCCATGCAGTCACTTCCACACCAACAGACAGACGGATACAGCGATTCACACAGTTTAGTCACTAACCCATGCATTCAGTAAGCTATGTTTAAACACTCACTTATAGAGTCAGTCACGCACCTAGTAAAACATCCATTCAGACACTTATACACCCACTCCATTCTTCAATATGCCTTTCCCTATATATATTAAACATATTTAAACTTTACAGAAACCCACAGTCACTGGATGATGTCATCAGTGATGTCATTTGAGAAGTCATCAGTGATGTCATCAGTGATGTCACTGACCATGTCATAAGTGATGTAATATGTGACATCATCAGCAGTGCATTGTGGTGGCACAAGTTATAGTTACCTTAACTAACAATAACAACCAAATTTCTCTGGTATTGTATGAGTGAAATGTCGAACTAACTATAACATCCCAGAAACCTGTGTTTTTGTCAGTGAATTTCAAATGTTATTTCAGTGCTAATTTCTAACTATAACGTCCCTGAAACCTATGGTTTTTTCAGTGAGTCTCAAAGCTTTTTTAAATGATTATTTCTAACTATAATGTGCCTGAAACCTATGGTTTTTTCAGTGAATATATATATATATTCACTGAAAAAACATAGGTTTCAGAGACGTTATAGTTAGAAATTACCATTTAAAAAACCTTAGAAATTCACAGAAAAAACCATAGGCTTCAGGGGTGCTATAGTTAGCTGCCCATTTCACTCATACAAAACCATAGAAATTCCTCTGTTATAGTTAGTTCTGCTAACTATAACTCACGCGCCCGCAATGCACTGCTGATGATGTCACATATTGCATCATTCATGACATGGTCAGTGACATCACTGATAACATCACTGATGACATCTCAAATGACATCACTGATGACATCATCCACTGAATGTGGTTTAGTTTGACATTTAAATATGTATTATATATATACCAATCTGTATTGAAGATTGAGTGGATATATAACTGTCTGGATGGAGGATTTAGTAGCTGTCTGACTGTCTTTTTAAGTGAGTAATTAAAAGTGTCTCACTTAATACATGGATTAGTAACTAAACTATGTGAATGTGTGCAGCACTGTCTCTGTTGTTGTATAACATGCTGCATCAGTTGGTCACTAACTACATGAGTGTGTATATTAGTTATTCATTAGTTGGGTGAGTATTTGTATGGAACACTGAGTTTGTGTGTGGTTGGATGGGGTGTGTGTAACTCTATGCATAGATGTGTGAATGGTTGATTGACTAGGTGTATGGGTTTAAGAGTGCATGTGGAAACAGTTGTTTGGGTGACTGAGTGTATTTATTTGTGTGTTGGTGGGCGAATATATGTTTTAGTTGTACATCTTCAACAAAGTAAACAAGCATTTGCAATGCATTAGGTCTCGCATTTACGCGAGTTTGAGCTATTGACATTGCAAATAACAATGCCTATTGGCATTGTCATTTACAATGCCAATAGCTTTAACTCGTGTAACTGCGAGACCTATTGCATTGCAAATGCTTGTTAGTGTAAGTAGCATGCATAGCTGGAGACCAGAGCTGGACTGAATCAATGAATGAAAAGCCTAAACCAACGCTGTAATGTGTTGGAAAAATACCACTTTAGTACCATCAAAGGGACCTATGGCAGATGGAGGCCAGTGCTAGCACGAGTTACGCAAGAAGTTACTTTATCAACACGGTGCATCACTCCCTTCAAGGGTACTCGAAAAAGCAAGTGAAGACGCCTGTCAAACAAGACAAGCAGGAAGTGGGATAAGGGAGGGGGTGGCAAATGGCGTGTACATTTCATGGGCGCTTTGATGTTCACAGTGGCCGCGCGGCTCACTGCAAACATCAAAGCGCCCGCGAAATGTACACGCAGGCTGCCAAATGGTGCGCGCGCCCAGAGCACATGCACTGTGTGAAAGTGATCGTGATCAAACATCAAAGCGGTGTGCGGCCCACGAAAGTGAAAGCAAACGAGTGCTTTCAAGCCTCCAAATGGTGCGCGCGCCCGGCCGGCACACATGCACTGTATTTGGAGGCCTGAAAGCACTCGTTTGCACTTCCAGATCCCCCATTTACAAAAGCTCTCGCGAGTGCAGCGCTACAGCGCTGTCTCAGGCGAGACCTAAAAAATAAAAGGCATTGTATGTGAGAGTTGGTGTATATAAATAAGTATGTGTAAGAGTCAATGATTGTGAGAGTAACTATATGAATGAGTGTGTAATTGTAATGGTGCTTTTTTAACATATTAACGATGAGTTACTATGTGTTTGAATAAATGAGGTGTTGTTGGATAATTGTGTAAGTGAGTACATTTAAGTGCGATACATTTTTTTCATGAGTGAGTAGGATGACTGCATAACCGACTAAGATGACTCCTGATGTGTCAATGTCTTTATATGTATATAAGTGCATTTGATAGTGTTGTATTAATTAATGACTGCATGTATAGATGATTCTGTTGTTGAATGGGTAGTTGTGTGTGTAGACTTAGGAATCAGTGAGTGGGTATGTAGTAACTGGTATTGGTGTGTCAATGGTTTCAAATATGGTACTCTGTATTTTACAGTGAGTGATGAAAGGTTATACTAGTGTAAGATGAGGTGTATCAGATTGTCAAGTGGATGATGTCATCAGCGATGTCATTTGAGATGTCATCAGTGATGTCATCAGTGATGTCACTGACCATGTAATGAATGATGCAATATGTGACATCATCAGCAGTGCATTGCGGGTGCGTGAGTTGTAGTTAGCAGAATGGAGGAATTTCCATGGTTTTGTATGAGTGAAATGGGCAGCTAACTATAACACCCTTGAAACCTATGGTTTTTTTCTGTGAATTTCTAAGGTTTTTTAAATGCTAATTTCTAACTATCTCGTCTCTGAAACCTATGTTTTTTTTCAGTGAATTTAAAAGGTTTTTTAAATGCTAACTTTTAAGTGTGATAGTAGTTATATCTATTTTTTGTACTGATTTTCTACAGTTTTTTAACTGTTTATTCATAAATATTTTATTCATTAAATAACATTATATATTTTTCTGAAAATTGCACAAAAAATTGCGCACTCAAAGTGTACACATCACGGTGGGTGTGCGCATTCTAGCCGCCATTTTAGAAAAGTCATGAAGGATCTGCGTATGGTGTGCAACGGCTGCATGTTTTTCAGTTACATCATATACATTTAATATCATGTGATATGCACGATTAGTGTGCGACCAGTCTGCGACTCCTGCTCCCGCGCATTTGCGACACATGCATATTACGGTACGAGATGTTGGCGCGGTTGCGGGTCCCGCGTGACATCATATACGTGCTGGGGCGCGCTGGGTGCGCAACTCCCGCAAAAAAGAATGATGTTCCAAAATGATATGTTTGTGTCTTTAATATACATATTAAGGTACGAGATTATGTAAGATATTCATCAAAATATTATATTTGTACTTATAATAAACTTATATTATTTTTAAATATATTTTGCGAAGTCGGGTGCGTGCATCGTGAGTGCAGAAAACCAGGTCAGCAGAGCTGCTATAGAGCCAGAGAACCAGGTCAGCAGAGCTGCTCTAGAGCCTAAGAACTAGGTCAGCAGAGCTGCTCTAGAGCCAGAGAACCAGGTCAGCAGAGCTGCTGTAGAGCCAGAGAAACCAGGTCAGCAGAGCTGCTTTAGAGGGAGAGAACCAGGTCAGCAGAGCTGCTTTAGAGCCAGAGAACCAGGCCAGCAGAACTGCTTTAGAGCCAGAGAACCAGGTCAGCAGAGCTACTCTAGAGCCAGAGAACCAAATCAGCAGAGCTGCTTTAGAGCCATAGAACCAGGTCCGCAGAGCTGCTTTAGAGCCAGAGAACCAGGTCAGTAGAGCTGCTCTATAGCCTAAGAACCAGGTCTACAGAGCTGCTCTAGAGCCAGAGAACCAGGTCTGCAGAGCTGATGCAGTGCCAGAGAAACCAGGTCAGTAGAGCTGCTTTAGAGGGAGAGAACCAGGTCAGCAGAGCTGCTCTAGAGCCAGAGAACCATGTCAGCAGAACTGCTTCAGAGCCATAGAACTGGGTCAGCGGAGCTGCTTTAGAGCCAGAGAACCAGGTCAGCAGAGCTGTTGTAGAGCCAGAGAACTAGATCAGCAGAGCTGCTCTGTAGCATAAGAACTAGGTCAGCAGAGCTGCTCTAGAACCAGAGAACCAGGTCAGCAGACCTGCTGTAGAGCCAGAGACACCAGGTCAGCAGAGCTGCTTTAGAGCCAGAGAACCAGGTTAGCAGAGCTGCTCTAGCTGACACTGACTGACTGACACAGACTGACTGACACTGACTGATTGACACTGACTGACACAGATTGACTGACACTGACACTGACTGACACTGATTGACTGACACTGACTGGCTGACACTGACTGACTGACTGACACTGACTGACACTGATTGACACTGACTGACACTGATTGACTGACACTGACTGACTGACACTGATTGAAGAACACTGACTGACACTGATTGACTGACACTGACTGACACTGACTGACTGACACTGACTGACACTGACTGACTACACTCTACTACCCTACTACTGACTCTTTAGATATATAGAGGCGTGGTGGATTCGCACACCCTCCTGTCCACGAGCTGTGTTCTAATTGGCTGTCAACACTTCAAACCAGGCTTTATTTTATGTGTGCGGGGCCTCCAAGCCCCCCCAAACCCCGGGAGCTGTCAGCCCCCGGGGCTTTCATTAATACATTTGCAGGGGGCACACGGCCCCACTGCTGCCCCAGTGAATGCCACCCGGGGCTCTTATTTTTGTAATAATACCTGTGTGGGGGGGCTCAAGCCCTCCCACACGCCCCAGGGACAGCCACCTCCCTGGGGCTCTAATTATTCAAATTTGGGGCTCCGTGATGGACCCCCAAGCCCTGGGGACCACCACCTCCCTGGGGCTTTGCCAATGGTGGGAGGAGGGCAGCGCGGCCCCCCTCCTGGAGCCAGTGTTGGCCCTGGGGACCACCACCCCCCAGGGCTGGCTCCTGCAGTGTCCCGGGTTGCCCAACCCCGGGACACTGCTGTTTGCAATGACAGGGCGGGAGCCTCACGGCTCCCGCCCTGTCACTTCAAACTGCTTTGCTTCATTGAAGCGAGAGCAGGGAAACCTACTCTCGCTTCAATGAAGCAAAGCAGAATTGCTTTTCCACTTGGGGCACTACATGTCAGCAGCTCCCCATGTGGAAAAGCATTGCCGGCTCCCGCAGGATGTGGGGAGCCGGCGGGACCGTGGGGGAATTGGGGACCCCCCTCGGTCCCCAATGGATAGGGCTGGCCCCGGGGATGGGGTCCCTGGGGCCAAAAGTGGCCCGGGAGGGGGGCAACACAGCCCCCTTACCCCTCCCAAAAAATGTAGGCAGGCCTCCCTCTGTATTTTTTTTTTAAAAAGCAATAGCCAGGCCCTGAGGGATGGGGGATGAGGTCCCCGAGGCCAGAAGTGGCACAGGAGGGGGGCCACGCAACCCCCCTCCCAAAGAAAATAAATAAATAAAAAATAATAATAAAGGCCAGGCCGGGGGATGGGTCCCCGGGGCTAATAGTGGCCTCAGGAGGGGGGCCACGCAGCCCCCCTCCATAATAAAAATATATATTTTACCATGCCCCGGGGGATGGGGTCCCCGGGGCCGGAATTGGCCATGGGAGGGGGGCCCACGTGGCCCCCTTCCTGTTAAGATATATATATAGATATTTATTTTTTTAAAGGGGGGTCAGGCCCTGGGGGATGGGGTCCCCAGGGCCCAAATAAGTAAAAACAAGGGGGGCCACACAGCCCCCTTCCCAAAGAACCGATCGTGCCGGAGGCCCCGCCCCCTCCCAGCAACACACTGCAAATGCGCCCTGTGGTGCGTTTTAAATTGGGGAATTAATTCCCCTTCAATACTGGGGGTCCCTGGGGGCCAACTAGCCCACCAGGTACCTCCAGTAAGCGCTACAGGGCTGCGTTGCAGAGAGGTGGTTCAGGCCACGCCCCTTTTTACACCTCTCTACAATGCAGCTCTGTGGCGCTTACTGGAGGTACCTGGTGGGCTAGTTGGACCACAGGGACCCTCAGGATTCAAGGGGACTTAATCCCCCAACTTAAAACGTGCCACGGGGCGTGTTTCCACAGTGGTGAAGGGAGGGGGCGGGGCCTGAGGTGATGTGTGCAAACACGCCCTGTGGCACGTTTTAGGATGGGGAATTAATTCCCCCTCAATCCTGAGACCCCCTGGGGGTCAATTAGCCCACCAGGTACCCACAGTAAGTGCCAGAGGCATGCGTTGCAGAGAGGTGGTCCAGGTCATGCCCCTTTTTACACCTTTCTGCAACGCAGCTCTGTGGCACTCACTGGGGATACCTGGTGGGCTAGTTGGACCCCAGGGTCCATCAGAATTCAAGGGGACTTAATCCCCCAACTTGAAACGTGCCACGGGGCGTGTTTCCACAGTGGTGAAGGGAGGGTCGGGGCCTGAGGTGATGTGTGCAAACACGCCCTGTGGCACGTTTTAGGATGGGGAATTAATTCCCATTCAATCCTGAGGCCCTCTGGGGGCCAACTAGCCCACCAGGTACCTCCAGTAAGTGCCAGAGGCCTGCGTTGCAGAGAGGTGGTCCAGACCACCCTTTTTACACCTCTCTGCAATGCAGCTCCGTGGCGCTTACTGGAGGTACCTGGTTGGCTAGTTGGACCCAAGGGACCGTCAGGATTCAAGGGGACTTAATCTCCCAACTTAAAACGGCCACAGGGCGTGTTTGAACACATGTCACCTCAGAACCCCCCTCCCTTCACCACTGTGCAAACGCGCCCCGTAGTGCGTTTTAAGAGGTAGTTTTAATCCCCCTGCCCTATTATGTACTAGGGCCTTACAGAGGAGGTAATGCTAATCACAGGGGTAACCCAATGCATAGTGTTCCTTAGTGTATGTAGGTGTTTTCACTGTATTCTAAGTGTCTTTTAGAAAACCACTGGCTGTAGGCCTGGTTAGTCAGAGTCAGTTACCACCAGTACCCGTTTGAAAAAGTTGTGGGCACAGGATGATTTTGTAACAAGGCCTCTTTCTGCTCCTCTGTTGGTTCTTTCTGCACATGTCTTGCTTCTTACTGCACTTTTCTTCGTCTTTGTGGACTTCTGTTGCTTCTTTCTGCATTTCTTTTGCTTCTTTCTGTGCGTTTTTTCTTCTTTCTTCACATGTACTACTACTCTAGGCATGGTTAGAAACTAGCATTTGAAAAACCTTTGAAATTTACTGAAAAAAACAAAGGTTTCAGGCACGTTATAGTTAGAAATTAGCATTTAAAAAACCTTTGAAACTCACCGAAAAAACCATAGGTTTCAGGCACGTTATAGTTAGAAATTAGCATATAAAAAACCTTAGAAATTCAGGTTTTAGGGAAAGTTATAGTTAGTTGGACATTGCACTTGTACAAAACCCATGAAATTCCTCCATTATAGTTAGTTGAGCTAACTATAACTTGGGCCCTGCAATGCACTGCTGATGACGTCACATATTACATCACTCATGACATGGTCAGTGACATCACTGATGACATCTCAAATGACATCACTGATGACATCATCCATGTGATAATTTAATGCATCTTCTCACACCCTAATATAACTTTAGATACACCCATTCTAAATTACAGACTGCCATTCTCAAAACCTTAGACACTCCAACACAAATAACTACATACCCACTCACTGATTCTTAGGTCTACACACACATCTACTCACTCACCCGTATAGTCACTCACACTTATGGTCGCTCAGTACAGGACTATCAGATGCCCTCATACACCTATATAGACACTCACACACCGCCACTCATCCATAGAGGTACTCACACACCTAGTCAGTCATGCAAGTAATTAATCACGCTCCCATTTACTCACCTATACAGTTATACACACACCAGCTCACTTACTCATACAAATAGTAGCAAATTCTTACGTTTGTTTACAATCACTGATACAAGCAAACACTCTTCCATGCAGCCACTCTCACAATCACACACTCTCACTTATAGCCATTTACATACTCTAACACACATATATACTGCCTTTCATATATGTAGTTTCTCACACATTTACCAATGAGATATACATTCACTCACTAACACAACCATACACATACTCATACAGTCCATCACAGATGCACACTTCAAACTATGCACCCAGTGAATCACCCACTCACACATCTATGCACAGAGTCACACAAACCCCACCCACACAAACACTCAGGCACACATACAGATACTCAGATAACCAATTAATAACTCATATAGACACTTATGTAGTTATTCATAAACCCATGCAGTCACTTACACACCAACAGACAGACGGATACAGCAATTCACACAGTTTAGTCACTAACCCATCCATTCAGTAAGATATGTTTAAACACTCACTTATAGAGTCAGTCACGCACCTAGTAAAACATCCATTCAGACACTTATACACCCACTCCATTATTCAATATGCCTTTCCCTATATATATTAAACATATTTAAACTTTACAGAAACCCACAGTCACTGGATGATGTCATCAGTGATGTCATTTGAGAAGTCATCAGTGATGTCATCAGTGATGTCACTGACCATGTCATAAGTGATGTAATATGTGACATCATCAGCAGTGCATTGTGGTGGCGCAAGTTATAGTTACCTCAACTAACAATAACGACCAAATTTCTCTGGTTTTGTATGAGTGAAATGTCGAACTAACTATAACATCCCAGAAACCTGTGTTTTTTTCAGTGAATTTCAAATGTTATTTCAGTGCTAATTTCTAACTATAACGTCCCTGAAACCTATGGTTTTTTCAGTGAGTCTCAAAGCTTTTTTAAATGATTATTTCTAACTATAATGTGCCTGAAACCTATGGTATTTTCAGTGAATATATATATATATTCACTGAAAAAAACATAGGTTTCAGAGACGTTATAGTTAGAAATTACCATTTAAAAAACCTTAGAAATTCACAGAAAAAACCATAGGCTTCAGGGGTGCTATAGTTAGCTGCCCATTTCACTCATACAAAACCATAGAAATTCCTCTGTTATAGTTAGTTCTGCTAACTATAACTCACGCGCCCGCAATGCACTGCTGATGATGTCACATATTGCATCATTCATGAAATGGTCAGTGACATCACTGATGACATCACTGATGACATCTCAAATGACATCACTGATGACATCACTCATGACATCATCCACTGCATGTGGTTTAGTTTGACATTTAAATATGTATTATATATATATACCAATCTGTATTGAAGATTGAGTGGATATATAACTGTCTGGATGGAGGATTTAGTAGCTGTCTGACTGTCTTTTTAAGTGAGTAATTAAAAGTGTCTCACTTAATACATGGATTAGTAACTAAACTATGTGAATGTGTGCAGCACTGTCTCTGTTGTTGTATAACATGCTGCATCAGTTGGTCACTAACTACATGAGTGTGTATATTAGTTATTCATTAGTTGGGTGAGTATTTGTATGGAACACTGAGTTTGTGTGTGGTTGGATGGGGTGTGTGTAACTCTATGCATAGATGTGTGAATGGTTGATTGACTAGGTGTATGGGTTTAAGAGTGCATGTGGAAACAGTTGTTTGGGTGACTGAGTGTATTTATTTGTGTGTTGGTGAGCGAATATATGTTTTAGTTGTACATCTTCAACAAAGTAAACAAGCATTTGCAATGCATTAGGTCTCGCATTTACGCGAGTTTGAGCTATTGACATTGCAAATAACAATGCCTATTGGCATTGTCATTTACAATGCCAATAGCTTTAACTCGTGTAACTGCGAGACCTATTGCATTGCAAATGCTTGTTAGCGTAAGTAGCATGCATAGCTGGAGACCAGAGCTGGACTGAATCAATGAATGAAAAGCCTAAACCAACGCTGTAATGTGTTGGAAAAATACCACTTTAGTACCATCAAAGGGACCTATGGCAGATGGAGGCCAGTGCTAGCACGAGTTACGCAAGAAGTTACTTTATCAACACGGTGCATCACTCCCTTCAAGGGTACTCGAAAAAGCAAGTGAAGACGCCTGTCAAACAAGACAAGCAGGAAGTGGGATAAGGGAGGGGGTGGCAAATGTCGTGTACATTTCACGGGTGCTTTGATGTTCACAGTGGCCGCGCGGCTCACTGCGAACATCAAAGCGCCTGCGAAATGTACACGCAGGCTGCCAAATGGTGCGCGCGCCCAGAGCACATGCACTGTGTGAAAGTGATCGCGATCAAACATCAAAGCGGTGTGCGGCCCACGAAAGTGAAAGCAAACGAGTGCTTTCAAGCCTCCAAATGGTGCGCGCGCCCGGCCGGCACACATGCACTGTATTTGGAGGCCTGAAAGCACTCGTTTGCACTTCCAGAACCCCCATTTACAAAAGCTCTCGCGAGTTCAGCGCTACAGCGCTGTCTCAGGCGAGACCTAAAAAATAAAAGGCATTGTATGTGAGAGTTGGTGTATATAAATAAGTATGTGTAAGAGTCAATGATTGTGAGAGTAACTATATGAATGAGTGTATAATTGTAATGGTGCTTTTTTAACATATTAATGATGAGTTACTATGTGTTTGAATAAATGAGGTGTTGTTGGATAATTGTGTAAGTGAGTACATTTAAGTGCGATACATTTTTTTCATGAGTGAGTAGGATGACTGCATAACCGACTAAGATGACTCCTGATGTGTCAATGTCTTTATATGTATATAAGTGCATTTGATAGTGTTGTATTAATTAATGACTGCATGTATAGATGATTCTGTTGTTGAATGGGTAGTTGTGTGTGTAGACTTAGGAATCAGTGAGTGGGTATGTAGTAACTGGTATTGGTGTGTCAATGGTTTCAAATATGGTACTCTGTATTTTACAGTGAGTGATGAAAGGTTATACTAGTGTAAGATGAGGTGTATCAGATTGTCAAGTGGATGATGTCATCAGCGATGTCATTTGAGATGTCATCAGTGATGTCATCAGTGATGTCACTGACCATGTAATGAATGATGCAATATGTGACATCATCAGCAGTGCATTGCGGGTGCGTGAGTTGTAGTTAGCAGAATGGAGGAATTTCTATGGTTTTGTATGAGTGAAATGGGCAGCTAACTATAACACCCTTGAAACCTATGTTTTTTTCTGTGAATTTCTAAGATTTTTTAAATGCTGATTTCTAACTATAATGTCTCTGAAACCTATGTTTTTTTTCAGTGAATTTAAAAGGTTTTTTAAATGCTAACTTTTAAGTGTGATAGTAGTTATATCTATTTTTTGTACTGATTTTCTACAGTTTTTTAACTGTTTATTCATAAATATTTTATTCATTAAATAACATTATATATTTTTCTGAAAATTGCACAAAAAATTTGCGCACTCAAAGTGTACACATCACGGTGGGTGTGCGCATTCTAGCCGCCATTTTAGAAAAGTCATGAAGGATCTGCGTATGGTGTGCAACGGCTGCATGTTTTTCAGTTACATCATATACATTTAATATCACGTGATATGAGCGATTAGTGTGCGACCAGTCTGCGACTCCTTCTCCCGCGCATTTGCGACACATGCATATTACAGTACGAGATGTTGGCGCGGTTGCGGGTCCGCGTGACATCATATACGTGCTGGGGCGCGCTGGGAGCGCAACTCCCGCAAAAAAAAATGATGTTCCAAAATGATATGTATGTGTCTTTAATATACATATTAAGGCAAGAGATTATGTAAGATATTCATCAAAATAATATATTTGTACTTATAATAAACTTATATTATTTTTAAATATATTTTCGCGAAGTCGGGTGCGTGCATCGTGAGTGCAGAAAACCAGGTCAGCAGAGCTGCTGTAGAGCCAGAGAACCAGGTCAGCAGAGCTGCTCTAGAGCCTAAGAACTAGGTCAGCAGAGCTGCTCTAGAGCCAGAGAACCAGGTCAGCAGAGCTGCTGTAGAGCCAGAGAAACCAGGTCAGCAGAGCTGCTTTAGAGGGAGAGAACCAGGTCAGCAGAGCTGCTTTAGAGCCAGAGAACCAGGCCAGCAGAGCTGCTTTAGAGCCAGAGAACCAGGTCAGCAGAGCTACTCTAGAGCCAGAGAACCAAATCAGCAGAGCTGCTTTAGAGCCATAGAACCAGGTCCGCAGAGCTGCTTTAGAGCCAGAGAACCAGGTCAGTAGAGCTGCTCTATAGCCTAAGAACCAGGTCTACAGAGCTGCTCTAGAGCCAGAGAACCAGGTCTGCAGAGCTGCTGCAGTGCCAGAGAAACCAGGCCAGTAGAGCTGCTTTAGAGGGAGAGAACCAGGTCAGCAGAGCTGCTCTAGAGCCAGAGAACCATGTCAGCAGAACTGCTTCAGAGCCATAGAACTGGGTCAGCGGAGCTGCTTTAGAGCCAGAGAACCAGGTCAGCAGAGCTGTTGTAGAGCCAGAGAACTAGATCAGCAGAGCTGCTCTGTAGCATAAGAACTAGAACCAGCTGCTCTAGAACCAGAGAACCAGGTCAGCAGACCTGCTGTAGAGCCAGAGAAACCAGGTCAGCAGAGCTGCTTTAGAGCCAGAGAACCAGGTCAGCAGAGCTGCTCTAGCTGACACTGACTGACTGACACAGACTGACTGACACTGACTGATTGACACTGACTGACACTGACTGACACTGATTGACCGACACTGACTGGCTGACACTGACTGACTGACTGACACTGACTGACACTGATTGACACTGACTGACACTGATTGACTGACACTGACTGACTGACACTGATTGACTGACACTGACTGACACTGATTGACTGGCACTGACTGACTGACTGACACTGACTGACTGACTCTGACTGACACTGACTGACTACTCTCTACTACTCTACTACTGACTCTCTACTACTCTCTACTACTCACTCTCAACTACTCACTCTCTACTATTCTATTACTCACTCGGTACTACTCACTTGCTACTACTCTCTACTACTCACTCTCTACTACTCACGCTCTACTACTCTCTACTACTCACTGTCTACTACTACTCTCTCTACTACTCACTCTCTACTACTCTCTACTATTCACTCTCTACTACTCACTCTCTACTACTCACTCTACTACTTTCTACTACTCTCTACCACTCACTTTCTACTACTCTCTACTACTCACTCGCTACTACTCTCTACTACTCACTCTCTACCACACTCTCCACTACTCTCTCTCTCTACTACTCTCTACTACTACTCTCTACTATTCACTCTCTACTACTCACTCCCTACTACTCTCTACTACTCACTCTACTACTCTCTGCTGCTCTCTACCACTCACTCTCTACTACTCTACTACTCTCTCTCTACTACTCACTCTCTACTACTCTCTCTCTACTACTCTCTAATACTCACTCTGTACTACTCACTCTACTACTCTCTACTACTCTCTCTCTACTACTCACTCTCTACTATTCACTCTCTACTACTCACTCTCTACTACTCGCTCTCTACTACTCACTCTCCACTACTCACTCTTTACTACTTGCTCTCTACTACTCTCTACTACTCACTCTCTACTACTCACTCTCTACTACTCTCTCTGCTACTCACTCTCTACTACTCACTCTACTACTCTACTACTCTCTACTACTCGCTCTACTACTCACTCTCTACTATTCTCTACTACTCACTCTCCTACTATCTCCTCCTCTCTACCACTCACTCTCTACTACTCTACTACTCACTCTCTACTACTCTCTCTCTACTACTCACTCTCTACTACTCACTCTACTACTCTCTACTACTCACTCTCTACTACTCTCTACTACTCACTCTGTACTACTCACTCTGTACTACTCACTCTCTACTACTCACTCTACTACTCACTCTACTTCTCACTCTCTACTACTCTCTCTCTACTACTCACTCTCTACTACTCTCTACTACTCACTCTCTACTACACACTCTCTACTACTTGCTCTCTGCTACATGCTCTCTACTACTCTCTAGTACTCACTCTACTACTCACTCTCTACTACTCTCTACTACTCACTCTCTACTACTCCACTACTCTCTACTACTCACTCTCTACTTCTCACTCTCTACTACTCTACTACTCTCTTCTACTCTCTCTCTACTACTCTCTCTCTACTACTCACTCTCGGCTACTCTCTACTACTCACTCTCTACTACTCTCTACTACTCACTCTCTGCTACTCTCTCTCTACTACTCTCTACTACTCACTCTCTACTACTCTCTACTACTCAATCTCTACTACTCTCTCCCTACTACTCTCTACTACTCACTCTGCTACTCACTCTCTACTACCCTCTAATACTCTCTCTCTGCTACTCACTCTCTACTACTCTCTACTACTCACTCTCTACTACTCACTCTCTACTACTCTCTACTACTCACTCTACTACTCACTCTCTTCTACTCTCTACTACTCACTCTCTACTACTCACTCTCTACAGCTCACTCTCTACAGCTCACTCTCTACTACTCACTCTACTACTCTCTACTACTCACTATCTGATACTTTCTCTACTACTCTCTACTACTCTCTACTACTCACTCTCTACTCTCTATTACTCGCTCTCTACTCTGTACCTCTCTACCTCTCTCTACCTCTCTCTCTGCTACTCTCTACCTCTCTACCTCTACCTATCTACCTCTACACCTCTACCTATACACCTCTACCTCTCTACCTCTCTGTACATGGACACATATGCACATATATATATATATATGCATATATATGCATATGCATTTATATATATGCATGTGTATATATACATATATAAACATATAAATATAATCTGCATATCTATATAAATATAAATGCATGCAAACATATACATATACAAATATAAATACATATTCATGTTATGTACATGAAAGTTTGAAAAACTCTAATACATGCATAGCTTAAAAGCCCCCTAATTACAAACAGAATTGCTTTAACTTAAACGAGGGGGCGACCTATTGCATTTTCAATGCTTGTTTACTTTGATTCAATCAAGAAGGCATTCAGATGTGTCACACATTTTCCATACATTCTGAATGGTAGCACTCTAGTTGCTCATTAGATCACTGTAGTAAAGCTACTGCTCACCAGGGAAGTCTGCTGCTGGTATTCAAAGTGCATGTTTCAGTCTGCATGTCAGAATTTTTTAATGAAATGGAAGAGGATTTGAGAAGTCAAAATGTGCCCTAATCTTTCTTTCTGCAGCACTAATCATAATTTTTATGGCAAAATGAACCCCCTCATTTTGTTCCTTTGCAAATTAAATGTTTTAAGTGTTACCACTTTATTCCAATCAAGATGGCATCAGGTGTGCCATACTTTTGTCTTAAGTAAGACTGCTAGCGCTCTAGTTGTTCTTTAAAACACTCTGGGACATTCTGTCATTGGGCTATAATTGGGCTACATCTCGGTGATATTTGTGGTACATTTGGGCTCTTTTGTCTCTGGTGGCCATCTTGGGAGACTTATTTGTTTTGAAGTTTGCTAATTTCCTCATTTACAACAGTCTCCTCAGTAGGAAATACTTGCAAGTTTTTTACTTTCATTCCATCAAGAAGGCATTCAGATGTGTCACACATTTGCCATAAATTTGGAATGTTAGCACTCTAGTTGCTTATTAGATCACTGTAGTAAAGCTACTGCTCACCAGGGAAGTCTGCTGCTGGTATTGAAAGTGCATATTTCAGTCTGCATGTCAGAATTTTTTTATGAAATAGAAGAGGATTTGAGAAGTCACTCAAAATGTGCCCTAATTTTCTTTTTTGTGCACTAATCATAATTTCTATGGCAAAATAAACCTCTTCATTGTGTTCCTTTTAAATTAAACTACTCACTCTCTACTACTCACTCGCTACTACTTTCTACTACTCAATCTCTACTACTCTCTCTCTACTACTCTCTACTACTCTCTACTACTCTCTAAAACTACTCCCTACTACTTACTCTCTCCTACTCACTCTTTACTACTCTCTACTACTCACTCTACTGCTCTCTACTACTCTCTACCACTCACTCTCTACTACTCTACTACTCACCCTAAACTACTCTCTACTACTCTCTCTCTACTACTCCCTCTCTACTACTCACTCTACTACTCTCTCTCTACTACTCCCTCTCTACTACTTACTCTACTACTCTCTGCTACTCACTCTCTACTACTCACTCTCTACTACTCTACTACTCTCTACTACTCACTCTCTACTACTCACTCTCAACTACTCACTCTCTACTACTCACTCTACTACTCTCTACTACTCTCTACCACTCACTCTCTACTACTCTAGTACTCACTCTCTACTACTCTCTTCTACTCTCTCTCTACTACTCACTCTCTACTACTCAATCTCCACTATTAACTCTCTACTACTCTCTCTACTACTCACTCTCTACTACTCACTCTCTACTACTCTCTGTCTACTACACACTCTCTACTACTTGCTCTCTACTACTCACTCTCTACTACTCCCTACTACTCACTCTACTACTCACTCTCTACTACTCTCTACTACTCACTTTCTACTACTCCACTACTCTCTACTAATCACTCTCTACTACTCACTCTGTACTACTCTCTACTACTCACTCTCTACTACTCTCTACTACTCACTACCTACTACTCTCTCTCTACTACTCACTCTCTACTACTCACTCTCTACTACTCTCTACTACTCACTCTCTACTACTCTCTCTCTACTACTCTCTCTCTACTACTCTCTACTACTCACTCTCTACTACTCTCTCTCTACTACTCTCTACTAATCACTGTACTACTCATTCTCTACTACTCTCTCTCTGCTACTCAGTCTCCACTGCTCACTCTCTACTACTCTCTACTACTCCCTCTCTAATACTCACTCTCTACTACTCACTCTCTACTACTCTCTACTACTCACTCTACTACTCACTCTACTACTCACTCTTTACTACTCTCTACTACTCTCTACTTCTCACTCTCTACTACTCTCTACTACTCACTCTCTACTACTCACTCTACTACTCTCTCCTACTCACTCTCTGCTACTCTCTCTACTACTCTCTACTACTCTCTCTCTACTCTCTACTCTCTATTACTCATCCTCTACTCTCTACCTCTCTACCGCTCTCTACCTCTCTCTCCACTACTCTCTACCTCTCTACCTATACGTCTCTACCTCTACACCTCTACCTCTCTACCTATCTCTACCTCTCTCTACACGCACACATATGCACATATATGCATATGCATTTATATATATGTGTATATATATATATATATATACATATATAAACATATATATATAATCTGCATATCTATATAAATACAAATATAAATGCATGCATACATATACATATATGCATGTTATGTACATGACATTTTGAAAAACACTAATAAAAGCAAAGCTAAAAAGCCACCTAATTATAAACAGAATTGCTTTAACTTAAACTAGGGCAAGACCTATTGCATTTTCAATGCTTGTTTACTTTGGTTCCATCAAGAAGGCATTCAGAGGTGACACATTTGCCATAAATTCTGAATGGTAGCACTCTAGTTCCTCATTAGATCATTGTAGTAAAGCTACTGCTCACCAGGGAAGTCTGCTGCTGGTATTCAAAGTGCATGTTTCAGTCTGCATGTCAGAACTTTTTAATGAAATAGAAGAGGATTTGAGAAGTCAAAATGTGCCCTAATTTTTCTTTCGGCAGCACTAATCATTATTTCTATGGCAAAATGAACACCCTCATTTTGTTCCTTTGCAAATTAAATGTTTTAAGTGTTACCACTTTATTCCAATCAAGATGGCTTCAGGTGTGCCATACTTTTGTCATAAGTAAGACTGTTAGCGCTCTAGTTGTTCTTTAAAACACTCTGGGATTTCTGTCATTGGGCTGTACTTGGGCTACATCTCGGTGATATTTGTGCTACATTTGGGCTCTTTTGTCTCCGGTGGCCATCTTGGGAGACTTGTTATGAAGTTTTCTAATTTCCTCATTTACTACAGTCTCCTCAGTAGGCATACTGTCAGTTTTTTACTTTGATTCAATGAAGAAGGCATTCAGATGTGTCACACATTTGCCATAAATTCAGAATGTTAGCACTCTAGTTGCTCATTAGATCACTGTAGTAAAGCTACTGCTCACCAGGGAAGTCTGCTGCTGGTATTCAAAGCGCATGTTTTAGTCTGCATGTCAGAATTTTATCATGAAATAGAAGAAGATTTGAGAAGTCAAAATGTGCCCTAATATTTCTTTCTGCAGAACTAATCATAATTTCTATGGCAAAATGAACCCCCTCATTTTGTTCCTTTGTAAATTAAATGTTTTAAGCGTTACCACTTTGTTCTAATCACGATGGCTTCAGGTGTGCCATACTTTTGTCATAAGTAAGACTGTTAGCGCTCTAGTTGTTCGTTAGAACACTCTGGGACATTCTGTCATTGGGCTATACTTGGGCTACATCTAGGTGATATTTGGCCTACATTTGGGCTCTTTTGTCTCTGGTGGCCATCTTGGGAGATTTATTTGTTATGAAGTTTCCTAATTTCCTCATTTACTGCAGTTTCCTCAGTAGGAAATACTTTCAGTTTTTTACTTTGGTTCCATCAAGAAGGCATTCAGATGTGTAACACATTTGCCATAAATTCTGAATGTTAGCACTCTAGTTGCTCATTAGATCACTGTAGTAAAGCTACTGCTCACCAGGGAAGTCTGCTGATGGTATTCAAAGTGCATGTTTCAGTCTGCATGTCAGAATTTTTTTATGAAATAGAAGAGGATTTGAGAAGTCAAAATGTGCCCTAATTTTTCTTTCTGCAGAACTATTCGTAATTTCTATGGCAAAATGAACCCTCTCATTTTGTTCCTTTGTAAATTAAATGTTTTAAGTGTTACCACTTTATTCCAATCAAGATGGCTTCAGGTGTGCCATACTTTTGTCATAAGTAGGACTGTTAGCGCTCTAGTTGTTCTTTAGAACACTCTGGGAAGCTGCAGTAGAACACAAAGGAATCAACTGACAGTCTCTGCCCTTGTTGGATGTACATGTTTTACTGAGAATGTCAAACTTCATTCTCACATGACTGAGAAAGATAATGTTAATTTACAGAAAATATGCTCTCAGTTTAGCTTTTAGATCACCTTCCAAACCTCTGTGGGAAAAGCATGAGAAAATAGTTTTCTCGCAAACATGATTCATGATATCACAGCAGAGGCTTTTTCACATGGTAAAATCACTTAGAACACACCACAATTCCTAAAATGGTTATGGTACCATCAACAAATGATTTATAATGTAACTAAAGTCTTAAAACCTTCTATTAACCGCAAAGCTTTTTAATGAGGTGCTATCATGTATATTGGTCCCAAGATGGCTGCCAACACTTCTTGGATGAAGTGCTGACAGCCAATCAGATCTCACGATGAGATGTGTGGTTAGGCTCCGCCCAGATATATATGTTATTTTACTTTTGATTTTCTCAGGAACTACTGAACGGATTTACACAATTTAAGCAAAAGGCAAAAGGCACGAATGTGAACCAGCCGTTCGGGCTGTACCTTCGACTAAAGGTCCCATGGGAAAATGCATGGGGAAAACGCGTTTTGGGACCCCCCTTTTTTCTCAGCCTCCGCTTGACGAATCACCCCGAGATTTTCAGGGTAGTAGCTGAGCGGAGCGCCCCATTAGTTTTGAAAATTTCACGAAGATAAGTCAACCGGCGCCAAAGTTATTCAAAATAGAATTTTCAGATTTCCTATGGTAACTCGGTCCTAACTATAACTAGATAATATAGATAGATAGATAGATAGATAGATAGATAGATAGATAGATAGATAGATAGATAGATAGATAGACAGACAGACAGACAGACAGACAGACAGACAGACAGATAGATAGATAGATAGATAGATAGATAGATAGATAGATAGATAGATAGATAGATAGATAGATAGATAGATAGATAGATAGATAGATAGATAGATAGATAGATAGATAGATAGATAGATAGATAGATAGATAGATAGATAGATAGATAGATAGATAGATAGATAGATAGATAGATAGATAGATAGATAGATAGATAGATAGATAGATAGATAGATAGATAGATAGATAGATAGATAGATAGATAGATAGATAGATAGATAGATAGATAGGAGTTCAGGGGAGACTGGGGGTGAAGTCTTTGTGTTTCTGAGACTTCAGATCAGGAGGCAAGCTCTATTTCAAGCCCTTGGAGAGCTTCCTCAAGCAGGAGACACAGCACACATCAAAGTTCTTCTCCTCTCCTTGGCAGAAAGCAGCCACTGCAGGCCATCCCCAGACAGCAAACAGCACAGGGGCAGTATTCCTCCTGAGGTTCTCCAGCTCTTCTCCTTGGAAAAGGTTCCTCTTGATTCCCAAAAGTAATCTGTGAAGTCTTTTCTATCCCTGAGACTTCTAACAGGAGGCAAGTTCTACTTCAAGCCCTTGGAAAAAAGTCTAACAGCAGAAGGATGAAAGCACAGTACATTCCCTTCCCAAGACAGAAACAACCACTGCAGGCCAACCCCAACAGCACACAGCACAGGGGCAGTACTCCTCCTCCAGCTATCCCAGTTCATCTTCCTGGCAGGTTCCTTAGTCAAGTGATCTAAAATACTGGGGTATGGGCCCCAATATCAATACAGCAAATTCCTTTCTTCTCTTGGTGCAGAGAGGCTCTCTCCTGAGCCAAAACCAGTTCTGTCCTCTCTGGTGCAGCTGCCCAGCAGGAGGTGGAAACAGCATTGTCCAAGACAGACAGGGCCTATTCGGGTGTAAGGGAAATCTCCTCCCACCACTCTAAACGCAGAAGGGCCTATTCAGGTGCTAGTGAAAAGTCCTCCTACTGTCTATTTAGCCCAGCCCTAACTCATTCAGAAAAGGCAGGACACACATCAACCCCCTATCCCCCGGTGGCCCTCCGAGAGAATGCACATCCCCAGCCCCTGTTACTCCACAGCCAGACAGTCAATCCACAAACCAGCAGAGACACACGGATCGCTAAGCAAGACGATACCTACTTTCTAAAAGTGGTATTTTCAAACACCAGTATATGTCCTGTCTTTAACATATACAGCACCCTGCCCACCTGGGTACCTTGGCCCTACCTTAGGGGTGACTTACATGTAAGAAAAGGGAAGATTAGGTACTGGCAAGTGGGTGCACTTTCCAAGTTGACAAGGTAGTACTATACTTCACACAGACAACACAGTGGCAGGTCTGAGTTACATTTACAGGCTGCCCACGTGGGTGGCACAATCAGTGCTGCAAGCCCACTAGATAAAGTGGTAGGGAGACACGTTGCCAAAGGCTGTTCACAGCAAGGGGTTGGCTGAATGCAACAGTTCATGGTGGTGGTTGGATTAACGTATTTTAATGAAATATTACTTTATGTTAAAAAACGGAAAAATCCATAGATTACAGGGATAATATGGTTAGTAAATGGCATTAAAAAACTGTCGAAATTAATGGAAAAAATCAAAGGTTACAGGGAAGTTATAGTTAGGAAATAGCATTATAAAAACCATAGAAATCCTCTGAAAAAAACAAAGGTTACAGGGACTTTGTAGTTAGGAAATAGAATTACAAAAACCTTAGAAATTCGCTAAAAAAACCTAAGGTTAGAGTGATGTTATAGTTAGGTTCAGATTATACCCACATAAAACCTTAGAAATTAAACAGCTATAGTTATCTTAAGAAACTATAGCTTGTGGAGTAGGCAGCGCACCTGATACAAAATGGCCACTGCACCTGCAATATCTTCCCAAACCTGCACAATCAATGACTGAATTCTGCTGAAGGGGATTTAATTTCGGCTTTCCTGGTTCAGCGACATCTTCTTTGTGTTCAATGGACTCTGTGGTGAGGTTTTTGGGAGTTTTAGATGCCTGTAGTGGGGAGAACATTCCTCTTTTGTTTTTCTCACTAATGGCTTCCTGAGAGGAATTATTGAGGAGACAGGTGCTGCATCTATAACTACCCCCTTTCTCCAGTTTGCTCACCGCCCTCTTAAAGGGAGTCCTGAATATCTGCATGTTGTTGGAAGCTTCCTCTTATGAAATTAAAGTTTTTTTTATATTTACAAAAAAGCTGGTTTAGATTAGGCCTGGGCTAAATTTCCGTACCGCTCGCGGAAATTGCGATAATTTGACATTTTCGCGTTCCGCATAGAGCGCGAAAATGTCAAAATTTCTTCATTCCGCAGCTTAGCGATAATTAGTTTCTTGCTCGCGCTGTAAAATAATACATTCTCGCGCGTGCGCGATTGCCTTACCTGAATCCCAGCGTTCGCCGACAAGTTTTCCCGATCCGGTCGCGTTCTCTACGAGATGTTGGATTGTTGGTAGTCATTTGCGCTGTCTCGCGACAGTTCGCGCCCGCAGTAATGTCATTGGTCGCACGATCACGTCTTTCTTCTCGCGATCATGCACCGCGAGAAGAGTGAAAACAAGATGGCCGCGCCCGCGAGCAACCACATGGGTAAGATGGCGAGCCGCGACCATGCAGAAAATACCGCGAACGGGCGGGAAAAAAACTTCTGCATCTCCACGATATTTCCGCGTGTTTGTGGAGATTTTCTAAATTTTCGCGATAATTTGCGAAAGTCACTTTCGCAAATTCCGCCCACCCCTAGTTTAGATGACTTTACACATTGCAACTAAAACTGCCTATCATATTACTTTTCCGCAACTTTTATCAGAAAAGCATTGCTACTTTAAACACATATAACGACAATAGTTTACATGTTATTCTAACATCTTCTAACCTCTACAATATCTAATTGATTGCTTTTCAGATGCTACGAATGGAGTCCAAACAAGTGCCAGCTCCCACAAATAAATGGAAGCAAGCTGCCTCACCACTGTTCAAAAAATCGAAGGTCATTGACTCACAAGAAACCCAACTAAATAAGATCTTGGAAGAAATTCAGGCAATCTATGTGAATACAGACACCATCTGCTCAGACATCAAAAAACATTCACTGAGACATTGCCTCCCTTTCAATGAAGGTAGTAGTTTATTAGGTTGCTTCTCTCTTAACAGCCTTACTTGACTTAGAAAACAGAAACACACAATGTAATTTATGTATCCTTAATGTCCAGAGAATATTGAAGGTCAAAGGTGTAATCTCTTCCTGAAATCCTCTTTACCAAAGCTCCTAAATATTACATTTCTAAAACATTCAATAATGTTAATAAGGCCCACCGTATCCCCTCCCATTGCAAGCCTCATCAAACTAAACCTAGATAAATGATATTTAAGGTTTTGGAACAGTATTGTCTTCTTCTCATCAGGAAAGCTGCACAAGAAATACCAAACCCCAATATTGAAGGTAATAAAGTTTTTCTTCACCAAGATTTTGCAAAAGAGGTAATGAAAATTTGACAACAATTCTGAGATTTGCGTATATGAAAGGATGATATTTCTAAGTCCTTCTCCTCACGCTTTGGCTTAATACAATTTTCTATTATGGAGTCTCAACCTTCAGTTTCTACTAGTTAAGTTTATTTGCCCTCATTATGTCATTATATATTTATTAAAGCAGGTATGTGCATGGGGTCTAGTCTTGTATTGTACCTCCATCTCTACTGTTCCATTTGATATGAGGTTTTGTTTGATAACCTCCATACATGTTGTTTGTCATATTTTGTCTTTTTGGTATGGGCTACTTCCTCTTCACTTGCCTTTTTCTTTCTTGGGTTTTCTATTTTTCGGTAGCATGTTATGGCTCAGCAATAACAACTACTTGTTGTATCTTTGAATGTTAAGAGTTTACGACGTCCTGTCAAAAGACAGAAACTTTTTGAATATTTTAGAAAATGTAATGTTGATGTTTGTTCTTTACAAAAAACCCATGTTGATGATAAAATCTTGTATTTAGTTTGTAAGGAATAGGTAGGGGATATAGTTGTGTCTCATGCTGCAAGATGTAAAATTGGTGTTGCTATACTCTTCTCACACAGAGTTCATGTACAAATACTAACTCACTGTCACAATTCAGAAGATAGATGTACTTATGAACAAGTTAAAGTGGGAGATCATATTTTAAACTTTGATAACATCTACATTCCCACATTAGATTACCATTCTTTTTGGAAAAATATAATTACTAAAATAATAGAATTGGACAAAGCTCCCCATGTCATGGGGGGTGTTAATCTTATTGGGGGTCCTTTATTGGACCATTCATTTGCATTCAAATTCCAGCCCAATAAATCATACCACCTTTTGAAGTCATTTTTTTCTGCTAATAAATTGATTGATTTTTGGAGATTGCCACATCCTACAGACAAAGAATGTACCTTCTTTTCACCCACACACTCCACCTTTTCTAGGATTGACTACCTCTTGTCCTCACGTAACTTATGTCACATGAATTCTGACTACACCATATAGCCTATTACAATTTCTGACCATGTTTTATTCGTCTTCTCTCTATCTTTATCAAACACCCTACCAATTAGAGATGGAAATGGTACTTTGATATAGTTCTTAATCAAAATAATTCCCCCCAAAATTGGCCTCTGTCATAAAGTATTATTTTATTAGCAGCAACTCTACAGATACTTCCAAAAGCATCCATTGGGATGCATTCAAAAGTTGTTTGAGGAGCCACACTATGTATTATGGCTCATGAAAATAAAGCTTTACATGCTCATCTGTCCACATTAGAGAAACACATAGCAGATCTTTAAAGGCTTTTAATTTCTTCATGTGATACACAATACAAATCTCAACTTCAGGAGTACAGATATGACTATAAAAATATGCTAAGTAAAAGAGCAGGGTTACTTACCTCAAAAGAAAAATCATACTTTCACATTTCCTCATACAAATCTGGCTGAATTTTAGCCAATTACCTATGCATTAAAAAAGATAAAACTATTGTGTTTTTTTGCATTTTATATAGCGTGAGCTAGACCTGAAGATATCAGGTATCAGAGCACTTTACATGAGCACCAGTTATGTTACACAAGGACACATTAATTTTTTGTTAGGCACTGAGAGATTAAGTGATTTGACCAGAATCACAGGATGTTGAGCGTTGTTGCCGAGACTCAAACCCGGTTCCCCAGCTTTGAGGTCCAACACTCTAGCCGTAAAGCTACATCCTCTCCCGTAATACCTGCAATTAGAAGGAATTATGGTACTACAGAGGAGATATCAAAGAAGATTTTGTCTTTTATACCTTCTTTTAATAGAAGTCTACAACCTTACAAGATGACGTAAATAATATATTCCTTAAAACTTGCCAGATAGCTCAAATTTCTGATACATATAGACTCACTTTAGAAACTCCTATTAATATTCTAGAAATTAGCACAGTCTTCAAATCATCAAATTACAATATGTCACCCAATCCAGATGGTATCCCAGCTGAATTTTACAAATGTTTTCAAACCCAACCCGCCCCTTTTCTACTTTCATTATTTACGGAATTCCAACATGCTTCCATGATGGGTGGGTTTTTTAATGAGGCCACCATTATAGTTCTCCCAAAACCAAACAAATAATCCACTTTGGTTCCCAATTATTGTCTGATATCCCTTATCAACCAAGATTGCAAAATCTATGCCAAAATCTTAGCGAACAGGTTATCACCTATGCTCTGCTTGATTATCCAACCTGACCAAACAGAATTTATGACAGGTAGATTGACAGCTCATAACACTTGTTTATTGTGCTATGATCTTTCTTTTGCCAGGGGTCTTAATTATTAAGGGCAGGCAGAGAACTCCGCTCTGCCAGCGGAGTGTGCGGCGATTTGCCTACTCCGCTGAGAAAGGAGAGTATAGGGCAAAACACCGACTCTGCAGCGGAGTGGAGTTAGCCAGCCCCCCTTGCTATAGGCTCCCCGCCTCCACCCCCCTAATAAAAAATATTTACAAATTAATCTAAAATGGAATACACACTTACCTGTAATGTGGTGTCCCCGGGCTGCCCTCCTCCTCCTCTCCATTTCTCTCCAATGTCAGACATACATCTTAAGAGAACTACGCATGCACGTGCACATGAGCATTTCTCGGAAGAAGTCTTACAAGAACTGTGCATAGCGCACGCACGCGCATGTGCAGTTCTCGCACGATGTACGTCCGACTCAGGAGAGAGTTGGTGAGGAGGAGGAGGAGGAGGAGGGCAGCCCAGGGACGCCGCAGTACAGTTAAGTGTGTTTTTATTTCTTTTTAAATTAATTTGTAAATATTTTTTATTGGGGGTGAAGGCGGGTGGCGGAGCGGAGTTCCACTGTGTTTTTTCCTAACTCCATGGACCTCCGGGTAGTCGTACTACGCCAGCTCCTCCCGGGGTTATTAATTATGCAGTAGGCTTATTAGACTTAAATGCAGATAAAGCATTTGCTCAAGTTAATTGGCAATTTATATTTAAAATGATAGAAACATTTCATTCAGGCCCACATTTTGTAAACATGGTTAAAGTATTATACACTGCACCACTACTTCTTTTTAATAGTACTTGTTCCATTCCTTTCAATCTATTGGTGGTACGCTCCAAGTAGGCCCACTAGCCCCTCTATTATTTCTTATTGTCATTGAACCTCTGTTATGCTCCTTTCGCATTAACGAACAATATACTGGTGTAACTCTACAATGATAGCACATAGCAACATCTTATGGACACCATCGACATTAAAATAACTGAGGATTACCTTTGCTGACTCTATTAAAAATACGGTTGAAAATCATTGCTTTAAAATGCTAACTGTAATGTAAGAGAAGATAGATAAATGGTCAACTCTTCATTTAAATTGGTGGGGACGTATTAAAGCCCTTAAAAGTACTATTACCCCACAACCTCTCTACAATTTATCTCTGATACCCTCAGGCTTCTCCTCTACTTTCTTTACCAAACTATATAAATCAATTACTACATGTATTTAAAACAACAAACTTCTGCGTCTTAGTCTTAAAACTTTACAAATTCCCAAATGTGAATGGGGAATTTGTTTTCCTGATTTTAAGAAATGCCACATATCTTTTCTTATTGCACAAAGTACTACAGCCTTTTCCTTTACCTGCTTTTTTAATAATGGCCAACATCAAATTTGAAAAATCTCACCAATTACTGAAACCTCAAAAATTGCCCTCCTATCTTATGATTAAAAATGTACTATTAACTTTAAATCATCCACAAATGTTTACCTTTCGTTTAACCCCACACTAAGATTAAACAACCATAATTATTTCTGGAGCTCATGGATTAATGCTGGTATTTTTTATATCACTGATATTTTTCAAAGAAATATGTTCTATTCTTTGAAAACTTTAGCACTAAGTACAATTCACCACAATCAGAATTTCCTATAAATGAATTACTCTGTAATACCATCCTCAATATGTATTCTGATTTGTTACCTTCTGAAAAGTTATCTAATATGGAATTCTCTAGAGGACTGTTTAGCCGAACAAAACATATAGGGGCAGATTTGCAATAAACTAACGCAGCATGATGCAGCAAATCATTTTGATGCACCGCACTGCATTAGTTTTGAAGCACAGGGATGCAACATATTTACAACAATATGTTGCATGTCTGTGCTTCCCCCTGCGCTGGCGCACAAACTGTTACACTGCGCTGACGCAGCCACCCTTGCATCATGGTGCAAGGATGCCTGTATCACGAGAAAGATTGTTTATGTGCAGGAAGGGTACATAAACAATCATTAGAGGTCATTTCCTCATTCCATGTGCGCTGCAAAGTGCAGCACGCATAGAAAGATGAAGAAAAACAAGGAGAAATTACTAAATTTCTCCTCGTTGCACCTCCCTACACCTCCCCTTTCTTGTAAATTTGGAAATATGTCTGGTTCCATTAGTGTTGCATGGGAACACCCACAGCAACACCCATGGAACGCCCCTTTCAAGCAAAGTGCTGTGTGTAAAGGGGCTGTATTTACAAGGACAGGAAAAGCCATGCAGGCTAAAGTGTATAAAAAACTTTCTGCTCTTCCTTCCCCTCTTATGGCTCTAAATCAAAACTTGTCCTCATGTTTAAATACACAATCTACAAATGTGCAATAGAAATCTATCTAGCTATCTAATATCACTAGTTATCTCCCAGCCACACTTGTACAAACTAATATTCATCTTTTATATCAATGATTTTGGTCTCCAGTTAAATTATTCAAAAATAAACTTATAGATTCACCATACTGTTGACTTTGTAAAACTGCTATTGGAGATCTACAACATATAAGGCAAGATGTTCTAAGTTTCCCGTTAGCAAGTCTTAAATAGAGATCCCATAGGAATCACTATTTTAAAATGAAAAAGGATATATTTCCAATATTTGCGATTCTCTTATAGCGATTCCTATAGATTAGGAAACGCTATTAGAGAATCGCAAATAGGAAATGCCATTGCATTCCCACCAATGGCAAATTAGGAAATGGTTTGCATTTCCTAAATTGTGATTTCCTAATAGTAAATCGCAATTTTAAGAAATGCCAAGGATACCTCTGGGCTTAAGGTACCCCTGGAGGCACCACAAATGTCCTAGTCCACATGTAAGTGCACATATGCCCTAGGGGCATATGTGCTCTTCATGTCACAATTAAAAAAAGCATTTTTAATTAATATATATTTTTGCACATGGTTGTCATCAACTTGACTTCAATGGTAATTGCATTTCCTAAATGCCCAATTCGCATTCTAGGAAATGCTTTGTACATGTGCTTGTGCTTTAGGAATCGTAAAATAGGTAATCCCTATTTGCGATTCCTAAATCACGGTCAAAATTTTCGATTTCTACAGTGTAGAAATCATAAATTGTGACTGGTTTTAGCCCTTTGTACATCTGAAAATGCCATTTAGCAGTTCTTAACAGTCTGAAATAGTGATTCGACCGTTAAGAAATGCTAAATGGCTTTTTACATCTGGGTCATAATGTAGAATTGTCCTATTATTTTTCAATTTTGGTCTTATGATTGGAAAATTATTAACCAGATATTTAAATCCAATTACTTTTATTGTTTCCTATATTAATCTACAAATCATATTCTTTTAAAACCGTATTATCTCCTGCTTTAAATTGCAAGAATTCAAAACTATTATTGGTTAATGCTTGGTGAGAATGGAATAATTTCTCGAGACGTGGACAATCGTCACTAAAACATAGTTGTAAAGACTGCTCTGTTATTTGGTCCGAAATATAGCATACATTGTACTCACATGCCAATACATGTAACTCACTATAAAATATATACTATCTTTTTTTTACTTTATACTGTTCACTGTAGCACCTCTTGTTTTTATTTCTTTGCTTCCATTTAAAGATTGATATGATTCACTATATTGATGTAAGATGATGTCCACATGTTTCTCATATAATTGCTTTCATATTTCATCTTACGGTTGTGGTAAAATTTGTTTTATTGTGTTCAATGTGTAATATATTTAAAATCAATAAATACTTCTGAACTGAAAAAAAAAACATAGCTTGTTCCCTAAGGTAACTATAACTCGTGCCATTTCAGCCTGAATGAAGTTTCAAACTGCCAATTCGACTTGAAATACGATTGGCCGCACTCTGCTCGTCCTACCAGCATGTTGCCCCAAGGAACTGTGGTCCGTGGACCGTGTAGTAGCGACGGCGATTACGCCTGTGCCAAAGTGTTCGATGAAAGTAAGTGTCGCATTAGCCATCCCTGGACATGTGTTTCGAGGTAGTTGCCTCTCGTCAGCAGGGAGTAGGTGAGTGTGTGGGGTTGCCGCGTAGACTGCCAAAAAAGTATTATTAGGTAAAGTACCACTCATGGCGCGCAGGTGCTGGTCCAGGGCTTGTCAGCCGAATGGCTCAAGGGAGCCTTAATACAACAAATCCGATTGGCCACACTCTGCTCGTCCTACCAGCATGTTGCCCCAAGGAACTGTGGTCCGTGTAGTAGCGACGGCGATTACGCCTGTGCCAAAGTGTTCGATGAAAGTAAGTGTCGCATTAGCCATCCCTGGACACGTGTTTCGAGGTAGTTGCCTCTCGTCAGCAGGGAGTAGGTGAGTGTGTGGGGTTGCCGCGTAGACTGCCAAAAAAGTATTATCAGGTAAAGTACCACTCATGGCGCGCAGGTGCTGGTCCAGGGCTCGTCAGCCCAATGGCTCAAGGGAGCCTTAATACAACAAATCCGATTGGCCGCACTCTGCTCGTCCTACCAGCATGTTGCCCCAAGGAACTGTGGTCCGTGTAGTAGCGACGGCGATTACGCCTGTGCCAAAGTGTTTGATGAAAGTAAGTGTCGCATTAGCCATCCCTGGACACGTGTTTCGAGGTAGTTGCCTCTCGTCAGCAGGGAGTAGGTGAGTGTGTGGGGTTGCCGTGTAGACTGCCAAAAAAGTATTATCAGGTAAAGTACCACTCATGGCGCGCAGGTGCTGGTCCAGGGCTCGTCAGCCCAATGGCTCAAGGGAGCCTTAATACAACAAATCCGATTGGCCGCACTCTGCTCGTCCTACCAGCATGTTGCCCCAAGGAACTGTGGTCCGTGTAGTAGCGACGGCAATTACGCCTTTGCCAAAGTGTTCGATGAAAGTAAGTGTCGCATTAGCCATCCCTGGATACGTGTTTCGAGGTAGTTGCCTCTCGTCAGCAGGGAGTAGGTGAGTGTGTGGGGTTACCACGCAGACTGCCAAAAAAGTATTATCAGGTAAAGTACCACTCATGGCGCGCAGGTGCTGGTCCAGGGCTCGTCAGAGTGCGGCCAATCAGACTTTTGTTTATATTCAGGCTCCCTTGAGCCGGTGGGGCTGACGAGCCCATGGATCAGCACCTGCGCACCATGAGTGGTACTTTACCTGAGAATACTTTTTTTTGGCAGCCTACGCAGCAACTCTACACATATACCTACTCCCTGCTGACAAGAGGTAACTACCTCGAAACACGTGTCCAGGGATGGCTAACATGACACTTACTTTCACTTAAAACTTTGGCACAGGCGTACTCGCCGACGCTACTTCATGGACCACAATGCCTTGGGGTAACACGCTGGTAGGACGAGCAGAGTGCGGCCAATCGGACTTTTGCCAATTCGACTTGGAAATGTAACCCCCCCTTGCCAAAATTAAACTCTAACTTTTATGCATATATGTCACCCTAAGTTAGGCCCTAGATAGTCCATAGGGCAGGGTGCATTATCAGTAAAATGATGGGAATGTACTTTTGTATGTTACATGCGCTGGGAGTGAAAAAGTCCTAAATTAGTTTTCCACTACTGTGAGGCCTACATCTCCCAATTGATAACATTAGATTGGTTTTTTGCATTTAGTAAGTGCTAAATTTTGATTGGGAACAGGTAAGCATTTTAAGTTTCAGTTCAAAGCTTTATTCGGTTTGTTAAACATAACCATATAAGCAGAACAACAGCAATACCATCACAAAATTTAAAAACTAATATCAATAGTAACATATAATGTATAATACAATCTTCTGCAAAACTACATATATTCCAGCAGTATCTATACTAAAAATTATTCTATAAATCTAAATGATGTGTTATATGCATTTTTCGCAAAAAGTGTCACGTGGCATTAAAAAAGTGCATATACTGACTTCGTTTTAGTGAAGATGTGCAATTTGAGCAATAATGAATTGAGTGTTGCACAGATTTATGAACTAAAATCAGTAAAAGCATATGGTATATAATACGACCTTCTACAAAACTATACATATATTCCAGCAGCATTAATACTAAAAATTATTCTATAATCCTGAATAATGTATTATGTGCAATTTTCGCAAAAAGTGTCATGTGGCATTAATAAAGTGCATATACTGGCTTCGTTTTGGAAATAATGTGCAAATTGAGCAATAATAAATTAAATGTTACACAGAAAGAACAATTGATTTCCTTACAACAATATATTTCAATATATACGATGCGACATAAAAACAAATATCTGCATCTTCTAAAGATGATAAAAGCTTCATTGCCAATTTAGTGGAACGAACATTATGTTTTAAAAATATAGGTTTCAGATAAAATTTCCTATAAAAGTAATACAATTTACAGAACATAAGGAAGTGGCAACAACTTTGTCTAGAAATATTATCACATGGGCATACGGAATTGGATCTCATTTTCATATGCGGAAATGACACCAGATCATGAACAATTCCCAGCCTAAGACGTGTCAAAACAAAGCGATGGGAATTGCGTGCCACTGTAGTTAGATATGCCTGAAAACCTTTATTTAGGTTTAAGTCATAATAAAAAACAGAGGTTGGTAAATTCTTAATCAACCTCTCTCGAGCCTCCCTTTTATATAGTAAAAACCTTGTTTTTAACTCTTTCCTAGTGATTGATGCTGCAAACTCAGGGTCCAGAAAAATATTGCGTTCAAATAAAATGTTATACCAATAATAAATATATTTAAGCCATGGTATATGCAAAGAGTGATCCAGCCTCAGGCAGTCTTTAATAATAGTTTGTGTAAATTGTGTTTCACTTTTGGGCCAAATAGAACGCCAGAGTGTCAAAGGGCGTAATGCTGCTAGATCCGAAATATATTCAATTCCTACTTCCTCATGAATTAATATTGTTGATGCTGAGGGGAGAACGCACAATAAACGTTTGAGAAACTTATTTTCATCATGCTGGAGTCTTTTAGCACATTGATGGCCCCACACTCCTTCCCCATATAATGCGGATGAGACACACCTCGCATTGTAAATGGCCATCATTTCTTTTATTTTTCGGTCCCCTAGTTTGGCTGAAAATCTAAAAATGCTATTAGTATTCCTACTCATCTTGAGGCTCATATTATCATGTTCGTTTGTCCAATTCCCATCCCCTGCAAATGTTATTCCGAGGTAACAGAACGATTGGACAGATTGCATCTTGGCCTTTTCTATGTAGAAGGTACTAGCTGACTTAACTTTCCTTCCACAAGTCATCAGAAAGGTCTTAGATTTATTAATAACAAGTTTCCTACACTCTATAAATTTTACAAACTTGTCAATGAGACGCTGCAATCCGATCTGTGTGCGAGATAGCAAGACGGCGTCGTCCGCATATAACAGAATTGGGACTGCCCTCCCATCTATAAGGGGGGCATCTGATGAAATCTCACTTAGGGTAGAGTCGACTTGATTCATAAATAAATAAAATAAAAAAGGCGCCAGGACACAACCCTGTCGGATGCCTCGGGCAACCTTGAAAAAAGGGGTGCATTCAACAGATGGTCCATAGCGGACTTTACATGACAACATCGAATAGAGTCTTGCTAAAAAATGTACAATTTCCTTAGGTGCACCTAGATCAAGTAAAATTTGCCACAAAATAGTGTGATCTACAAGATCAAAGGCACTACTCAGATCCGCGAAACAAAGGAACAGGTTGCCCTCTCTGACAGTTGTATATTTATTAGTAAGAAGGTCAAGGTTGACACACTGCTCCAGGGTATCCAGGCCTTTTCTGAACCCGTACTGTGCCTTTGATAAAATTACATTCTTTTAGGCCCATGCTTCCAACCTTTTTAACATGATTCTACTCATAATTTTGATTGAGGAATCTAGTAGGGAAATGGGGCGGTAATTGCATGCCTTGGATTTAGATCCTTTTTTATAAAGGGGAATAATTAGAGATTGCCCTCATGATGTCTTATTTCAGTTTTGTATAAGTCCACTGGAACCCCATCCGGGCCAGGGGCTTTGCCTCCTTTACTGTTTATTAAGCCCTCATATACCTCATCCATGCTTATATGCAGTGCTAGTGGTGGCCATAAGGAGTCAATATTCTGAATTGAATCTAGACCTAGCCTTTCCGGATTAAAAATATTTAAAAAATGTTCGTTCCATGAATTACAGTCTATAAACGAAGTAATTTCCGGCACACTATCATTCTTTAAAAAGGGACTATTTATAGTCTCCCAATACAATTTGCAATTATTTGTAGCTGCAGCTAGATTAAGATTATTCCAAGCCTCTTCTTACTTGCATTGCTCGACTTACAAAACCCGGGCTCTCTTGAAGGAGTGCAAGCTAATTTACGTGACCTTAAGGGACAGTTTGAAGCTGTACTGAGTTCACATTTAATGCAAAGGTAGGAGGCTAGTAACATAGCCCACTTTGAATATGGCGAAGGTGCAGGGAAAATTCTTGCCTGGAAAGTAAAATCTGACCTAGCAAGAAATTATATTAACTCTGTCTTCAAGGATGGTATATCCTATACATCTGATGCGGATATCAGAGGGGTGTTCCACTCTTTTTTTCAGGAAATATATAAGGAGGATGGAAACTTAGACCTCTTGAAAATTCAGTCCTGGTTAAGTAATATAAATCTCCCTGCATTAAACCTGTAACAACAAGCGGTGTTAGATCAACCGGTTACCCAGGAGGAGGTCTATAGAGAAATAATGAGGCTGAAAAAGGGTAAGACAGCAGGCCCGGACGGCCTTCCTTCTGAGATATATAGATGTATTGTTAAGGAGATCGTCCCGGTCTTGACAACCCTATTCAACGAAATTCTTCAAGACGGAATGGCACCCCCGCCCTCTTGGAATAATGCAACCATGACCCTAATTCTAAAGCCGGGGAAATTGGCCACAAGCTGTGAATCATATAGGCCAATTTCTATATTAAATGCGGACTATAAAATCTACGCCTCTATAATGGCTACTAGGCTTGGAAAGGTCGCAGGGGATCTTTTACATCAGGACCAAAGGGGCTTTGTTGGGGGCCGTCACCTGTCGGAGTTGACATATGACTTGATTGGGACTATAGATCTGGCCTCAACGTGGTCTCTTCCACTTGCAGTGATGACCCTTGACGCGGCGAAGTCCTTCGACAGGGTTAATTGGTAGTTCCTGTCAGAGGCCTTGGCTAAGGTTAAGATCGGGAATAAGTTTAGGCGTTCTATTGCACTCCTATACAGTAAACCATCGGCAACCCTTTTTAGAAATGGCTCACTTGCAGAACCCTTTGAGATCTCTAGGGGTACGCACCAGGGATGTCCCCTTTCCCCACTACTGTTCGATTTATACATTGAATCTTTCGCTCAAATGTTGCGAGATGAACATAGATTATCTTCTTTCAAGTATGGGGAATGGGAAAAAAAATTGCTTTATACGCCGATGATATCTTGATATATACATCAGATTTGAATACTGCCTACCCCGCTGTTATTGAGTTGGCACAAGAATTTGGTATAGTCTCAGGTTATAAGGTTAAAACTTCTAAAACCAAAATAATGGCTTGGAATATGCAGACCCAATATCAGCTCCCCCTTTTGAAAACTAACATGAGATATTTGGGTATACATATTCTTCAAGACATAGATAAGATACCTATTTATAATTTAACACAGGTTGCAAGAGAAACTCGGAAGCTAATGAAATCTTGGGTTTTATTACCCTTATCTATACTGAAGCGAGTTAACCTAATCAAAATGTCCATTCTGCCTAGATTTACTTTTCTTTTTAACTCTATCCCTTTATTTTTTGATACTATCGCCCTGACTAAACTACAAAGTGAACTGAATACATTTGTTTGGGCTTCTCGACATTCCAGGATAGCCTGGAAGAAAATAAGAAGGCGTAGGGAGAAGGGAGGTCTGGCAGCCCCTGACTTACAGCTGTATGCCTGGGCATTTCAATTATCCCATTTGCGTATGTTATTAAAGAAACCTACTAATAAGGGAGCTGGAACTATGTTTCTGGCCATGTTGAGAGGGTCTGGTATCCCAGAGGACGGTTTCTTCTATAAATACGGCCACCCTAAGTTTTTCAAAAAAGTTAGGTTGAAGGTACTACAGGGGTTGGTAAGAATGTGGGTTAAGCTGAGAGTCTCGTTGAAGCTGGGGTATTTCTCTAGCTGTGCTCCAATCTGGGACTCTCCAGGGACCCCGGAATGTCTGTTAGACAGTCTATCTTTGCCCCTCAGGATGGCTGGAATTGAGAGGTGGGGAGATCTCTTTGTGGATAGTACATTAGTTCCCTGGGGGGTCCTCAGGGAGAAAGTAGGTCCATCTCTTTCTAGATTTAAATATCTGCAACTAACTAGTTGGGCTGCCTCAGTTGAAACTTCCCGAAATAAATATCTATTGGGTAGTGGCAACCAATTTGAGCATTTGATTATACAAAAATCTCCAGCAAAGAAAGAAGTTGCTTTTTGGTATTGGTGTATTTTGGAAGAAGAGGACGGTGAATTTCTACTGCCAACCTCACTCTGGGAGAGCTGCATCCCACAACAAGATCTCCAGTCAATGTGGTTGAACTCTTGCAAAATGCTGTGGGCCATTGTAAAACCAGCCTGGCTCCGTAGGAACCACCTCTTCACAATTCACAGAGCCTACTATTCACCTCAGAGACTAACAAAATTCTCAAATGGTCCACCAGTTTGTTGTGAGAGATGTGGGGAAATTGCAACATCAGATATCCACATGTTTTTGAACTGCCCTGCCCTTGCAGACTTTTGGGAAGGAGTGGGCAATATGCTTTCAAGGTCACTAGGGACACATATTCCTATCAATCTACCAATGCTTATCTTTGGCCTAGTAACAAAGCTGGAAGGCCCATCTAAGAAACTTCTATTTGACGCTATTTTACTCGCTAGAAAAGAGATCTGTATGAAATGGAAAGACCCTTTACCACCTACATATCAAGACTGGCCGGCATCTCTTTTAAGGGTTTCCAGGTTGGATCTCTCAAGGGCAGGAAATAAGAAGAAGCGAGACTTCTGGAAGCTGTTGAAATGGAACTAGGGGGGGGGGTTTCCCCCTAGTCCAAGGATTACACAGCGCTCCCTCTCTGGTATACCTTTTTATCATCTTTAAGGGTACGATTGAGATGTTCCAGCATTTTAAGCTGAGCAAAGGGCCTCCCAAGAGGGTATTGTCTTCAGAATTGTTTGATGGAGATAACACCGGCAGGCTGTGCCTTTTAGGTACAAGCCCGCAGATCCAGGGTACTGAGACGGTGGAACTTTCTCTTTATCATCAGTTTGGCCATGCCTAAATGGGTTGAGAATGAGGACAAAAAAAAAAGCCTCTTCTTGGAGATCTCTTTTCCTGATAGCGAGTGTTGTTTATAATTTCCACGTAGAGTTTTAATAAGGATAGAATTCCGGGGTTTGGTGCTTAGGGCTTGTTTTAATTCATGCAAAGCCTGAGTACAACTTTTGTCAAACCAACCTATGCTTACTATCTTTTTCTGGCTGCTTCTTTTAGTAAATAGACTTTCTATTTTTTCACTTAACCTAAGAAAGCTAATAAAAAGGGTATTAAAATTAACTTCTTCTCTGAGACAGTAATCTATCTCCGTACTACATTTCCTTACCACCTCCTATTGCATTTTTTGTGGATCAATCCCAGCCCATTTGATTCTCATGCCATTTGGTCTTAAGGCTTCAATATTATTAATGCAGTCGGTTTCCGCTGTATGTCTGTTTCCCCAACACAATAGCAAAATAGATATACTATTGTGATCACTTAGCGCTTGCTCATTGACCCATAGGTTCGAATAGTCAGTATTACTAGAAATCAAAATATGATCAATATATGTATTGGCGTTCCTACCTGTAAAAGTTGGGCAGTTTACATTGTCCTTGTTATTGGTACAGCTAAGTAATTCTAAATATAGCTTTGCTATCATTTTGTTCAGGGCTGTGCCATAGCTGCAGTGAGGGAAATGTATATGATCAGCAACTTCGTCTTTGCCTGTCTCCCTTCTAAAGCCACATGTATTACTCATAGCCAATGGACACAAACTAATATTAAAATCACCTGCCCAAAGGAGGATAGTCTGCTTACGTGTTAATGCCAAGATTCTTTCAATTTCGTTTATAAGTGGGACTAAAACTTTCCCTCTATTGTTATTAAAAACGTTATTATAATAGTTGACCAATAATAAATCTTTACCTTTAATAAATTCTAAACGCAGCACCTGACTATAAAGATCCACTGAGGTACAACATTTAATTTTACAATTGACCAATTTATTTGATATTAACAATAGAAGGCCACCCTTAGCCCTACCGACTGAGGAATTAACCAATGGGAGGTATAGCCCTCTATAAAAATGGGCTCCTCACACCAAGTTTCCTGGAGGCAGATAATATCATGACCTGCATTAATGAAGCCCCCCCAGAATGGTGTATCCAATTTTCTATGAAGGCCTGCTATATTCCAAGTCACTACACTGTATCCAGTAACTATACCTGTATTAACAACTACAGGTTCGATATTGTGGGGAAGTATTGGTATTTCTACATGGGAGATCATATGCTGAGTTTTCAGATTAATTAATTGTGGTTTCGCTCCCACTCTCTTTATTACATAGGCTCCATCATCCTCAGGGATATTAAATACGCTAGAATTAAACAATCCAGTTACTCCCTTAGGTGAATCATGAGGAAGCTGGGTATCGTGTCCCAATTGCTCTTTACCTACATCCAGTGGGACATCCTTCGTAGCCCCTATGGTGACATTGATCTTATTTATACCCATTAACGGTTTATGTCAGTCGTTATCCTCTAATGATTCAAATGCCTGGAATCTATTATAAGTTGGTATTACGAAGTAAGGACGAGGCCTCTGCAAAGTTGTCAAATTATTTGTAACATGGTTAAAATTACCATAATGACCAGGTACCAATATATGTCTATAAAAATACCCTAGAGGTAAAAGGATTGTATTAGATTCCCGTGCTGATGGTGATGGGGCATTAGTATAAGTACTTTGAGCCCATGAGCAGTATTTGAAATTTATAATGATGCAGCCCCACTCAAAATTTTTCCTGAGGTGGCCCACCCATCCCACCCTTTGTGTTAAAATAATCTGATTTGCACCCTCCATTGGAAAGTTACAGTTATTGGACAGCCAATGTAGGGTTTTATTTTTGAGCATGTCATGATTTTCAACTTGGCCTTGCTTTAATTTGTGGACATTAGCGAGTACCGCAACATAAGCACTACATTCCGGAGGTAAATTAATAAAGGCCGGGATCTGACTAGTGTTAGTTGTCGTTAAATCATTATTTTCTTTACTAGCCTGTTCTGCAGATGCATATTTCTCATTTAACTGTGAGCCCTGACTTCTAGGAATTAATGTGTTCCTTCCTGAGGGTGGACGGGGATGCCCGGTCTGAACAACGCGTGTATGATGTTTATCAGATGATTTTCCTGGGGGGACACTACTTGGACTTAACACAACAGGATTAGTCATGATTGGGGTTCCATTATGTTCCACATTGTTACCCTCTTCTACATTATTTACCTCTTTGCTTGTTCTTTTTTCCTCATTTGGCCGAGAACCAATTTTATATAAATTCCCGCTTAGTTTGTGGACCTCCCTAGCCAGATTGTCCACTTTTTCATGCAGGGGCCAGATCAACTCAGTTAATTTATCAAAGACCGCTTTAAGACTGAGCGGTATATCAGGATTTTGTTTAGCCCTTGTTCGAGTGGTAACCATATTCCCTGCTATGATATTTTTTTTTATCCCTTTTCACCTTCACATGACTCTGCCCTGTTGTTTTATTTCGTAAACTTTTTGTTTTGGGCATGGGGGTGATAACAGAATAGAACTACCCTCCATGTCAGACAATCTAGATGTGTTGCAAGAATGATTAATATCATTATTATTAGTACCTTCTAATGCAATTGGGGCCCAAACCGCTTCAGTAGTTGGGTTCAATGATCTACTTAGATTGTCCTGGTCTACCTGTAGTACACTTGAACCCATGGACAGACGCCTTCAAGTGCGATCAATTTCTTGCGTAAGAGCACTAACTGCTTTTACCAGATATGTGTCGTTCGTATTGCATGCATTTCCTTCTAATACTTTGACACGGCGTCTTGCCATGGCCAGGTAATATCCAACAACTCCCCCTACCGTAGGTCACCCAATATCAAAGCTTGTTGGTGCACAGCTTGTTAGGGGGGTGCTCCGCCCTGCCTCATCCGGCCTCTGACGGCCTAAGACGGTCCCGCCCTTGTCCCGGGCTTCTCCTGGCGCGTCCTCTGCGCGTCCCGCACGCATCTCGCGGGACAAGGTTCCAGGCAGACCTTTATGCGCCTCCTGGTGCTTGCAGATGATGTGCACAGCGACCTCACAGCAGACAGGGATGATGGGAATTGCAGTCCAGTAAGGCGGAGCAAAGCCCGGCCAATGGATACAGCGGAGCAAAACCCGGCCCGGCCCGGGATTCTGCTGAGACAGGAAACGACCAAGAATGGAGGCTCGATGCAGAGAGTCCCGGCCAAACAAGCGGCGGAGCTAAGCCCGGCCGACAGTTCAGCCCCCAGCAAAGAAAAGATTCACAGGGGACTCGGCCCCAGGCAGACCTTTATGCACCTCCTGGCGCTTGCAGATGATGTGCAATTTTTTGACCTGCATAAGGACTCTCAGAGGATTATCTGATGCTATGGCCTGCTGTGTACTCCAAAAGACTGCTTTGCTGCACTTGGAAGGTCAGCTTTGCTGCCTGGAGCCTGCCTTGGACTCTCAGAGCCCTACCCTTCTGCTTTGGCACTGCTTCATCACCTTCATCCAGTACTGCCAGATTGACACCAAGGGCTAGTTTGCTGGCCTCCTGTGTGGGGCCTCAGGGACAGTAAAGTCTCCTTCCATCTTGAATCCACACCCTGACTCAGCCTGAGTGAGTCCTGAAGCCACAATTGGTGACCCTTCAGTCCTGGACTCTTGGGCGTGGTGTTAAAGATGCCAAAATCCAAAACATGGGATTTAGAAAAAAGTGGGTTAAAAACTGCTCCGAGAATCAAGGGAAGACCCGGACCAATCTAGACGTCTATATGTCCATGGTGCATTACTGATCGGTCTGACTATGCAGCAGCCACCACTATGTTCTTCTCCACAGCAGCACACCCTGTTCAGTGGTTTGCCAACGGAGTATCAGGTCTCATGGAAATCCTGCTGGCCACAGCCTCTTGCATTGCCCCTTGGGAGATTTTCAACTTCCAAAACAAAGACTAAGTCCAAATATAGAAATATTTATTGTGACTCCAACCAGCGGCTCCCTGATGACAACTCTCCCTCTCGAAACTCGCCTGCAGCCTTGTCCTGCTAAACGTTACACTCTCAGGACATTTTCTTCGAAATTTCTTCGAAGTCCAAAGGGAAGCGCCAACCAGGCCCAAACCAATTATAAATTCACAACTCCAGTTCTACTTCTTAAATTTTTGTGGTTTTGGTGTCAAATAAAGAGCATTGAGCCACTGAATCATCAAGGAACGTATCCTCCCATGGCATCTACCACCTTCTGTGGTACCCTGGCACAAACCCTTGGGAGCTGAGCATTGAACTGAGAGGCAAACCAATCCAGGTATGGAGTACCAAACATCCTACACAGCTTTTGGAAGATTGAAGCAGACAAGGACATCTCCTGAGACGATAGAAATCTTGTCTCCACAACTAGGGGTGGGCGGAATTTGCGTAATCGCGTTACGCAAATCTCCGCGAAACGGTAAAAAATCTCCGCGAACACTCAGAAATTCCGCGAACACGCGGAATTGCTTGTTCGCGGTGCTTTTTTCCTTTTCGCAATCGCTGTTTGCGTGCTCGGGGGGAAATATCTCGCGAACACGCATTTTGAGAACATGAACAAGCAAAAAATTTCGCGAAGACGCGGAACGCAGATTTTGGGCAATTTCGCGTTCTCCGCGGAACGCGAAATTACCCAAATTCCGCGAGCGGAACGGAATTTACCGCCCAGGCCTATCCACAACCACATTGTCTGATCCCTTCATATGGGCCACTCTCTGAGAAACTAGATAAATTTCCACCCACCGAAACAATGCCACCACCACGAGTCAGGGATTTTGACCTCACCACCAATTCATTCTTCAGATAGGCTATTGATACATGTTGGCTTATTTGACCACTAAGTGATGACCCTTCAATGCCTCTGGAAATTAATAATCACTCTCAGGGCTGCAGTGAGCTCCATCCAATTCAAGGCGTGTCTGCTCTTCTTAAGCGTCGAATTTGCCTGCGTATAGCTCAAGTCCATTGTCACCTCCCATTCAAAGGAAATTGCATCTGTTGTAAGTACTTTTGGGGGTCAGGTTGAAGAGCCACACCCCTGGTAAAGATCTCAAGAAGAAGTCACCATCTCAGTTCCACCCTGATTCTCTTGTGTGACTGGAACCTGTGCATCGAAGTCTGCTGAGTTTAGATCCCAACAAGCATGCACATGATGCCTCAGTGTCTGAAGATGAAGCCTGGCCCAGGAAAACTGTAAACGCTGCTGCTGCCATTTCCTCCTGTAGCTTCAGCGATTGTTTGTTTGGAAGAGACTGACTTTAAACTATCTGCAAAGCTAGGTTCTTCAAGACAAGAACTCCGGTCTCCAGAAGAAACGTTCTGTTTGAGTCTGGCCAAAACCTTGCTCCTACTTAAGTCATATGCATCACTATTCTGACCTTGCATTTACCTTAATTCAGTAAAAAATCTTTGTGACTGAATGCGCTGTAACACTACTGACATCTGCTTGAGTAGGTGAGATTCTGAGGGAGCAAATTGTCTTTGTACAGAAAAAGACTGATACCCTGACTTTGTAGTGTAGCTACTAGAGGGTCCACCACTTTTGTGAATATTCAAGGAGCTGTCTTCAGTCCAAACGGAATAACTCTGAATTGAAAGTGTTGATCTCTGACACAGAAATGTGGGTACTTCATATGAGGTGGAAAGATTTGCACAAGGAAACGGGTCCCTTTGAGATCCAGGGTGATGCTAAAGTGCCCCTTGCATACCAAAATAATGACCCTCTGCAAGGTCTCCATCTAAAAGGGAGAGGTTTGATAAACTTGTTCACATTCTTGAGGCCCAACACCATACATAACTCTCCAGTCAACTCCTGAATGAAGAAAATCAAGGAGTAAAACCCCTGACCCTGCTCGGCTAAGGGAACTTTCAAAATAGCCTCCTTGAGCTGAAGACACTCTATTTCTTGCTGGATCACTAAGGGCCCGATTCACAGAACTAACTCAAGACAAAATCCTAAACTTTCTACCATTTTGGTATTCACAGAAGGCACTTACTCATTTTGGTATTCACAGAAGGCACTTACTCATTTCGGTAGTCACAGAAGTTAGTAGTCCTAACTTTAGGACTCCTAAATGCCTTCTGTGAATACATAACGTCTTAAAGTTAGGATTTTTCTCAGTTTAGAAGTAGTAAAGTTAGTAGTCCTAATTTTAGGACTCCTAAAAGCCTTCTGTGAATATCGATAGTCTTAAAGTTAGGATTTTTCTCAGTTTAGGAGTAGTAAAGTTAGGACTCCTAACTTTACTACTCCTAAACTGAGAAAAATCCTCAGAAGGCATTTAGGAGTCCTAAAGTTAGGACTCCTAACTTCTGTGAATATCGAAATGAGTAAGTGCCTTCTGTGAATACCAAAATGAGTAAGTGCCTTCTGTGAATACCAAAATGGTAGGAAACTGGGTCTAACTGTTTTTCATTTTTGGATGGCGATGGAGTTGGTCTCAATCTCAAATCCAGAGGGAGAGACACAAACTCTATCTAGTTGCTCACTCTGACTATCTGAAGGACCCAATTGTCTGAAGTAGATCAAAGCCAAGCCTCCATGAAATGCTGAACTCTGCCTCCTACCACAAGGGCATGGTCACATAAGAGTTAGTCAGGATTGCTGTTTCTTAGGAAAAATTGATTTTCTCTCAGGCTCATTCTTTGATTTAAAGCATTAAATTCAGGATTGTGCAACATAAGTCATGTGACATTTATGTACATGCAAGATCTGAGTGAAAAATGAGCCCTTGAATAAACCGTTCTCAAAGCTGTATCAATACGTTTATCAGACTGATACTTAATAATAGCATCTTCTGTCAGTGAAGTTCTCCCCACAAGACTTGCCATAAAAGAATCAATGGGATATTGTCGGGAAGCGACTTCTGCATGTCACACGGAAAGGATACAACTGTGCAATAATGTGGGGCATGATTATTTTATCAGGGTTTTTCCACTCTCTCCATAATATATCCGTAATAAAGTGGTGGACTGGTACATCTATCTGAGAGGACTTTTGGAATGGTCACATTAAACCACCAGAAGAGGAAAGTTCTGCAACCTTTTCTAACCCATATCCCCTCATGGGGGACGAGGATTATAGGACAGAGAGGTCATGAGAATGTATGTGACAAGAATAAAGTGGTGCAGGAACTGATTGTGTGTTGGGGTTGTTGTGACAGGTGATGATTTCTAAAGCAATGAAGGAAAGATAATTGGTGGAGCTTTTAACTCGTGTATCATGGATTTCATTGCCACCACTGTGTAAGTTAGCCAACAGATGTACTAATCTTTAGCAAACTGATTCAGACTTTCTTATGAGCTGCCAAAAATTGCTATTGATGTGGCATCCCTTGGATGTCCCTTTGTATGTAAGCTCTTGATAAGTAAAATATGAGGATACTGCTGTCCATGTTAGGAAAGCTTACTGGAGAAAATGCAAATACACACGACTCTCCGGGGCATATTCACAAGGAGTTAACTCTGATTTATCTCCACCTTAACGCAGCAAAAATTGAGATAGATTTAACACCCCAATCACAAGCTGGTGCAAACTGCAGACAACACCAGTAATACAGTAATAACTGCCCCCATATTTATCTCCACGGTGGACACCACCAACTAACACTAATGAGACGCAGAGTAGGCGTTCCCGTGCAAAAACACATGAGAAAACCACAACACCACATTTACAACGAACTGACAGATTTGCGAAGCGAAGCAAAAACGGGGGATAAACCGCTGTAGCACCAGGGACTTTACACCTGCCTTTTGCTGGTGCTAAGCAGGACGACTACCAACAGCATGAAGGGAGCCCAGCCAAGAGCCACACCTGGAGACCCATAGATGCCATGGAGGCAAGGATCATGCAGCTCCGATACCCATGATGATCACAACACCCACCGCCACCACCCCCAGCCCCCGCCATATTTTTTTAGTTACCTGCCAACCCCTCAGCATTCACCCGTGAATGCATTTCCATCTATCACTTGTAAGTGCTGGCTGGCAGGGTCTTTCAATAGAGCGGGGGTAAAGAGGTCGGGGAAAGGGCCTCTGTTGACACAGCAGTCTTTCAGGCTGCATGCCAAAAGTTAAAAGAACCAGACAATGTCTCCTGCATTTGTTATTCACTTGACATCCTGACCCTCACATCCTAATATTTGTAGGGCCATGTTCACAATGCGAGATCGCCTGGGTTGAGAAAGGTGAGTTATCTGGCGGTGATGTGCCGATCCACAGCTATCGCCTGCTAACGCAGGAATAACTATCGCCATTGCGATGTTGTTGTTGCCTGTTTTCTCTGCCGTTCAATTTAATTATCGCCATGTAGCGCAGGCTTGTGAATTCCACGCTGTCACGGTGAAAAAAATCGGGGTTAGGCAGTGCTAACTTTTTGCCGATAATTTACTCTGGCGATAGTTATCGCACGTTCTTGTGAATATGGCCCTGCATTGTTAACCGGAAGGGTATTCCAGCAGTGAACAGGAACAGGCTCCCTTTTAAATGCACTTTTTGAAAATTCACACTTTCAAAATCTGTACCAGAGAAGAGTGTATTTTCAAAAAGTGCATTTTATAGGAAGTGGTGGGTGACAACCTCGTGTGCTGATGTAGTTGAAACATCAGATATAACCAACACTACTAGATGAGATTGGAAAGACTGAAAATACTCTATGTAATTTGTTTGATTCATTTACCTTAATTAGTATGTGACTCTAATCGTGTTGCTCAAATGCAAATTTGTATAGAAATGGGCATTGGTTTAAATATTTTGGTTTTAAATTTACATTTTGTTAAAAAAAATCATTTTCTTCACCTTATCCTTTACACTTAACTGTAAACTTCACCCTAATCCTCACCTAACTCCTGTCTCTAACTCTAATCTAAACCTTAACGTTTACCTCTGTCCTAGGGCCTCCACACTCTCCTTAAACGTAACTCTCATCTTGTCCCACTTATATTTGCTTGCCTGTCTGCTTAGATCTTTTTCAATGTTAGTTGTCTAATAATTGTTTTTCAAACCATGTTGTTCGAAGTTCATATCCATCGAAACACATAGGTCCAACTAGTCACTGATTGAAACCGGTATTGCCGAAGAGCTGGCACCATCCGTGCCCACCCTCAGAGGCTGAAGCTAGGTTTCAGGAGCATCCCTTGCAGTCCATAAGCTTTATCGGTAAACATAGAGGGCACGACTAGAGGGGGATGGGCACAATGTTTCTGCCATGGCCGGGCACTGGGATAACATGTATAGGGTGGTCCCTCTCTGTAGGGAAGAGTCTAAAGTGGTTGGAAAAACTAAAGTAATGGGACGAGTTTATTTTATCAACTTTGCACATCATAGTCTGTTTCTTTTGTCTTTTGTGAAAGGCTTTACACTGATTAACGAGTACCTTTTCTCCATGTCATCACTGGTACTGTGGTGTGCCATCTTTTAAATGCCTCTCAAATCAGAATGAGTTTGCAGGACCCAATTTAAACAGTGATATTCTTGTACTAGCAATAACTTTTTTAATACAACTTTTCTCATCGCTTTTTTTGCAATTCCTGTCGGCCCTAAAAACACGTGTTACACTATCTGATTTAATGGTATTCGATGTATCGATCTCAGAGGGATGAAAGGCTGTGTTGGCTTCACTGCGATTTGTTTCTTTGACCTGCAAATCACAACAGATGCCAGGAGCAAGCTTCTAACTCACCGAGCCGTTTTGCCGCCTGTTATTACATGGAGGTAACACGCTGCGCTTTTGCAGTTATGAAATTTTCAGTGCGGGTGAATTCTCTCTTCACAGAGTTCTCCTTATGGTTCAATTCAGACGTTTTAATCAACTGGAAACGGTTCCATTGGACCAGACGGAGGGCCAAGGGCATCACCTGTGCTCGCCAGCTGGTCCATGGCGGGGATTTCATTTCCTTTCAATTATTTCAAAGAGACCATTTTCAGTGGATGCGGTTGTCAAAAGCACTTTAGTCCGCGTGTAACAAGCCTCAGCTCCACTGCTGCAAAAACCTTAGTTACCTGGAGCTTCGCTTCCTCTTTGTACAAACTACTGAGAGAAGCAAAATTAAAGCAGTGTCTGGCGTGCAAACTTTGTTTAATCTTGGAGAAGCGAAATCTTTTCTGGGTTAGGGTGCAGTATAGCATGAGAACAAATGTTTAGTCACAACAATGGAGCGCCTATGACACCAGAGAAACCTCATGGCGTTCACTCTCACACAGATGCGACCTAGCCCCAGGAGAGCTTCTTTGGCAGAGAAAGTGGTATATTCACATCTCTGGGGTTTGCATAGCCCTCAAAAGATTGCTTTATTGTTTTATTTATAAAACTGAAAATATTTGACCAAGCAAAAACATAAAGGACAGATAAAAAACATTGACATACTTAAGGCAAATGGATGCGTCATAAATACAGAGCCAACAGTGTAATTCCTTTTCTTACAAAATTTCAAATGTAAAGTACAAATATTTGTTAGACCTGGCATCATTGGCATGAGTCTCTCCTCCATTTTTTTCTGTTTGCCTCCTCTGTTTACGATGTTTTTGCTGGTTTATTGCTTTGGGCACTGTGCCACTGCTGATCAGTGCCACAGTGCAAGTGCTCCCTATGTTAAATTGTTACATTGATTGGTGTTACCATGATTGGCTTGGTTGACTTACTGTTCAGTCCCTAGTCTAGTGCACTGCGGGTGCCAAGGGCATGTAAGTTAACTGCTGCTGGTGGGCTTGCAGCACTGGTTGTGCCACCCACAGAAGCAGCTTGTAAAATGTGTCTCAGGCCTGCCACCGCAGAGCCTGCGTGCAGTCCCTGACTGCCATGTCGACTTGGCAAGGAAACCTACTTGCCAGTCTCTAAAACCTTCACTTTGCCACATTTCAGACACATCTATGGTAAGCCATAGGGCTGGGTGCATTGTGGGTAAAAGGTAGGTCATGCCCTGATGTGTGTGGCATGACCTAATAGTGAATTACAGCCATTTTCATTTTTCACTATTGAAGGGCTACCTTTCTCCAATAGGCCAGACTGGGCAGACTGATTATTAACTCCATTATAATCTATCTGACTCAGGGAGCATGGTAGCAGGTCGAGTTTAGTATCCCTGAACTCAGAATTTAATAACACACCCTTTAGGATGGGTGGTTTTTAGATTCTGTGTTTGAAAATAGCCCTTTTAGAAAGATGCTATTTTCTTGTCCAACTATCCACCGGTCTCTGCTGGTTTGGTGTGTGTGTCAGGGGCTGGGTGGCTCCAGAGGTCTGAATGAGTCAGTGTGGGGTGAATGAGGCATTTACACATAGAGTGAGGGAAGAGTAGCCTGCCCTGCCTGACACAATACTGGCTCCACCTCCTGCTGGGCGACCGATAGCCCTGCTCCTGCCAGTGACAATACTGGCTCCGCCTCCTGCTGGGCGGCTGAGGACTCTGCCCTGCTCAGTGAATAGGCCAGGTGCCTCTGCCTGGCAACACCCACAACGAACCTGAGATGGGGGGAATTTCCCTGCTTGGACAAAGGGAACAAAGGAGAAAAGGGGTATAAGAGAAGGACCCCTGAACCAAAGACTCAGATCACTTCTGACAAGGAAACCTGTACCAAGGACAAGAAGCCTGCTGATCTAAGGACTTGCCTCCCCTTTCTGCCAGAGTGCTGTTTTGCTGTGGAGGAACCTGAAAGCTGCTTCTTTATTTTTGCCAAGGAACAAGGAGAGAGGAACTTGGTGTGTACTCTCTAAACGCTTGCTAGGAAATCTCCAAGGGCTGGAAGAGTGCCAGTTTCCTGTTGAAGTCACAGGGCCAAAGGACTTCACCATCTACTGAATTGCTGAGTTGCTGGAAAGTGTTGTTTCCAGTACACAAGGGAAAATCTGCAGTCTCGACGCCGCCGCCGCCGCCGCCGAATCCAGCTCGACATCGTGAGTAACGGCTCCAGTGTCCCGAGCCTTCGACGCCGGCCGCCGGGCCCGATCGACGCCAGCAGCAACGCCAGTGAGCAGTGGGTATCGGCCCCAGTTGGTGCATTGTGGGTAAAAGGTAGGTCATGCCCTGATGTGTGTGGCATGACCTAATAGTGAATTACAGCCATTTTCGTTTTTCACTATTGAAGGGCTACCTGCCTCCAATAGGCCAGACTGGGCAGACTGATTATTAACTCCATTATAATCTATCTGACTCAGGGAGCATGGTAGCAGGTCGAGTTTAGTATCCCTGAACTCAGAATTTAATAACACACCCTTTAGGATGGGTGATTTTTAGATTCTGTGTTTGAAAATAGCCCTTTTAGAAAGTTGCTATTTTCTTGTCCAACTATCCACCGGTCTCTGGTGGTTTGGTGTGTGTGTCAGGGGCTGGGTGGCTCCAGAGGTCTGAATGAGTCAGTGTGGGGAATGAGGCATTTACACATAGAGTGAGGGAAGAGTAGCCTGCCCTGCCTGACACAATACTGGCTCCACCTCCTGCTGGGCGACTGAGGACTCTGCCCTGCTCAGTGAATAGGCCAGGTGCCTCTGCCTGGCAACACCCACAACGAACCTGAGATGGGGGGAATTTCCCTGCTTGGACAAAGGGAACAAAGGAGAAAAGGGGTATAAGAGAAGGACCCCTGAACCAAAGACTCAGATCACTTCTGACAAGGAAACCTGTACCAAGGACAAGAAGCCTGCTGATCTAAGGACTTGCCTCCCCTTTCTGCCAGAGTGCTGTTTTGCTGTGGAGGAACCTGAAAGCTGCTTCTTTATTTTTGCCAAGGAACAAGGAGAGAGGAACTTGGTGTGTACTCTCTAAACGCTTGCTAGGAAATCTCCAAGGGCTGGAAGAGTGCCAGTCTCCTGTTGAAGTCACAGGGCCAAAGGACTTCACCATCTACTGAATTGCTGAATTGCTGGAAAGTGTTGTTTCCAGTACACAAGGGAAAATCTGCAGTCTTGACGCCGCCAACGCCGCCGAATCCAGCTCGACATCGTGAGTAACGGATCCAGTGTCCCGAGCCTTCGACGCCGGCCGCCGGGCCCGATCGACGCCAGCAGCAACGCCAGTGAGCAGTGGGTATCGGCCCCAGTTCCAAGTGACCCCGTCTCGACGCCGGTATCGACGCCAGTGAGGAGTGAGTATCGGCTCCACCTCCAAGCGACCCCGTCCCGACGCCGCTGCTGATCGCATCGACTCGACGCCCTTCTTGACACCGTGAGCGCTGCTCCTGCCCGACATCCCTCGACGCCGTGAGCGCTGCTCCGGCCCTCGACGCCGCTGCAGATCGACCCGACTCCGAGGCACAATCGACGCCGACCTTGACGCTGACATCTCGACGCCGTGGATCATCGTTTTCTTCATTTCTCAAGGTACTGTACTTGTGGGGTCTGTTGCAACTCCAGGCTCGACGTAGCGCTCCTCGCGGTCGACGCCGAACCTTGGGAATCTCGTAGACTCGACGTTGTGTGTCTCCTATGGGGGTCACATTGTTGCCAAAGAACTGTGTTTCAGGAGAATACTTAATTTTGTTGCTAAAGAACTATTTGCCAAGAAGAAACCTTACTTGAACTATCATTTTTCCTTCCAAAGAGTATTTATTAAGACTGTGGTATATTTTTGTCGTTATTTGGTCTTGTGCTAAGCCTTATATAAAACTACTATTTTTATAATAACTTCTGTGTCGTGTCCATCTGTAGTGTATTCACTTTATTACTGTATGTGGTCATAAATGCTTAACACACTGCCTCTGGGATAAGCCTGTCTGCTCTGCCGAGCTACCAAGGGGGTAGCAGGGGTTATCTGAGTGTGTAATCCCCTTGCCCTGACTAGAGTTGGTAGGTCCCTATTTGTCAGAAGTGTATACCTCTGCCAACTAGAGACCGCCGGTTCTAACAAGATTCAAATACAATATATTCAAATTCAAGTACAAATATTCAAATCATCATATTCTCAAACACCAAGTGCACCAAAGAGTGATTAGAACCCTGTAATATTAGCCTTACTATTTTTGCGCAGCGCTGGGTGGACGCGCGCAGCACTGGGAATAGCATCTCGCACTTTGCTGCCAAGCCAAGGCTTTTAAGTGTTTTTACCATTGTGCTAAAAGAAAAACAGTTCCTTTCATTTAATAATTTTAAATTGCCGCTCACCCCTTGTTTTCGCTGCAAGACGCCCTACTCCCCGGTCCACCGCCGGTTCTCCCGATTGAATGGAGGGAGGAACCGGCGCATATTGCATATTCCTACTTCCGTCCCACACACCGGAAGGGGCGGAGCCTCATAGGGTTCTTAACCCCCATGTCATTCCCGTCTGCGCCCTTCCGAGCCCGGACGGGGCAAGGGGCCACAACCCCTGCCCGTTTTAACTCGCATTTAAGGAGCTACAGTTCTCACTCCCTTCTCAAACTCAGGGGAGTGACCCCTGCAAGCTGCCAGCATTCATGGAACGTGGCAGATGAACATAACATCTGCTCACACTGTGGCTTCGATCTCCAACCTACAATCACTGAACCTGTCCACCACTCCAAGAACACCCAGAAGTGTATGTATCTCTTAAACTGTAGATCCCTTCCTAAGCACTCAACCCAAATCGCCATACTCTTAGAAGAACTTAAACCGGATGCCCTATTCTTGACAGAGACCTGGCTCAAAGCAGAGTCAGAACCAGATCTCATTCAAACCCTCCCTCAGGGATATCACATACAACAAGATGACCGTAAAGAGGGTAGAGGAGGAGGCCTAGCGATTATTTTGAAGGATTGTTATTAGTGCCGCAGTCTTCCTAACCCGGTACCAGATTGCGAAAGTCTTTCCTTCGCCATTGACTTCTCCCCCATAAGTACTTTCTCAGGGCTACTCATTTATCGCCCACCCAGGGCCCTTGGACAATTTCTTAACGCCCTCCCCCCATCATAGCTGATCTGGCTTGTAGGCCATCCAACTTCTCATTATTTGGGGATCTTAATATCCACTTCGACGATGCCTCTGACCACACCCCCAAAGAACTGACCATGAGCCTCTCTGCACTACAACTCAAACAATTACTGTTTGAACCCACCTACAACAAAGGCCACTTACTCTATCCCGTTTCTAGTAACTGCAGATCTCACAACGGGAATCCCTTCCCCGCTCCCGTAGTTAGATCACTTCCTGATCCCTCTCTCCTGGGTCATCCCCCATCCCCACCCCCCCACTAATATGATTATTCGTAGGGAATGGAACTGGTCTAAACTCCCCCTGGAATGCTGGACAACAGCCCTTGCATCCTCTAGACCAACCAATAATCCCAACACCATCCTAGCTAATGAGAAATACAATAACTGGATCCATAACTCCTTAGATTCTGTGCTCCCTATGAAATGCACTCAAACCAAGCGCAGCGCCACAACTTCCCCCTGGTATTTCCCCAAATTACGGTAACTTAAACGATACTGTAAAAAGCTAGAGAGGAAATGGCGGCTTGATTATTCCCCCACCTGCAAAACCGCATATAGGTAGGCAATAAAAACCTATAAATTCGAAATTAAAGCCTCTCAATCAGAAAAAATTAAGACAGCTGCCTTTTCGCCCAAAGAAATCTATTGTATCGCAAAAACTCTCCTCAAACTTTCCCACAAACCGCCCAACTCTATCGACGCTCAAATCCGCTGCAACAACCTGGCAGATTTCTTTCTCCAGAAAATACAAACAATATACACCTCCTTTTCCCCCACCTAGCCTGACACAACCATTGTCAACTTTTCAAGCGCAGGACCTCGACCTTCAGCCTCCCTGGATACCCTCCTCCCTCTCAATCCCACCACACTAGAATCCATCATGCACTGGGTGAAATCCGGCTCCCCCTTGACCCGGCACCCCCATGCACCCCGCTGCCAGCCATAGGTAACATTCTTCCTACCACCCTCGACCTGCTAAATGCCTCCATTTCCTCCTGCATTGTCCCTCCCCCCTGGAAGCGCACTATGGTCAAGGTTCTCTTAAAAATAACCCAACCTAGACCAAGATAATCCCAGCAATTACTGTCCAATCTCCCTGCTACCATGGCTGAGTAAGATCCTGGAGAAACACTTCAACTTGGTACTTTTAGAGTTCCTGGAGAGTAATCATCTTCTTGATCTCTCCCAGACGGGATTTCGTCCCCTGCACGGAACCGAAACCGCCCTCCTCACAGTAACCGAGGAGGCCAGGAAGATCCTTGATTAAGGAGGTTCTGCAGCAATTATCCTCCTTGACTTAAGTGCCGCATTTGACACTGTAAACCATGATATACAGATACACCGACTTACCAACCTAGGAGTATCAGGAGATGCCATCACCTGGTTTAAATATTTCTTGCAGACCGCTCCTTTCAGGTCTTTGAGGGCGATATTCCCTCTTTCAGCTTGCCACTCAGCTGTGGTGTACCTCAGGGCTCTTCCCTGAGCCCCACACTATTCAATGTATATATGAGCCACCTAGCTGAAAATGTCCGTCCCTTCTGCATCAAAATCATCACTTATGCAGATGACACTGAGCTAGTGGTGGCTCTTAACCAGCCAAATATTTCCCCAAACAACCTGAGTGGCTGTCTAATGGAGGTGGCCAATTGGATGACACGCTCCTGCTTAAAATTGAACGGGAATAAAACCGAGCTCATGCTCTTAGGTAACACCTCCAAGTGCAATACGAATTCACTGTGGCCCATCTGCCTCGGTCCCACGCCTGCGCCAAAAAACACAATTAAAAGTCTGGGCATCTGGCTGAACAACTCCCTTAACTTTAACCATCAAGCAGCTAAACTTTCAGCCACTTGCTATGGCTTACTCAGGTTACTACGGAAAATCCTTCCCCTGCTTCCATTTCAGGCGAGACAAATCATGGTCCAGGGTCTCATTCTGTCACGCCTGGACTATGGGAACACCCTCTATCTAGGGGCCCCTCAATTCACCATGCGCAAACTCCAGATCATCCAAAACTGCGCAGCCCACACACTCATTCAGATTCCCCGTCGACACCCAATTAATCCAGGATTAAAGAGCCTACACTGGCTACCGGTCAGGGATAGAATTCAATTTAAGGCCCTGTGCATTGCCCATAGGGCCTTTTGGAAGACGGGCGCGGCCATTAGCCAATCACTGATCACTCCCTACCAACTGAATAGACAGCTTTGATCAGCATCTTCCTTCCTCGCCCTAGTGCCTAAGATCAAAAGAGCCAGGTGTGGTGGCCGCTCCTTTGCCAATAACTCAGCTAAACTTTGGAACTCTCTCCCCATCCACCTGCAGGCGGAACCCAACCTGCTACCCTTCCGGAAACTTTTAAAAACCCTGCTCTTCAACAAACCAGTATAGACCCTAACTGCTTTCCCGCCTGAGATGTCTGCAGCGCTAGGACGCCTCAGGGTAGTATCCACGCTCTACAAATGGTCTTTTCATTTCATTTCAGATGACTATAAAAATATCCCAGATGACAAATTTGATTAATCTGCTTTACCCAAGCAATGCAGAAGGGGGACTGGACAGGATTCCCACCTAGGATTTGATTACGAATGCCACAGAGGAAGGGATAATATATATTGCATATAAATACAGTGCCTCAGGAGCTGGAATTTATTGGGGCGAAACATATCACCTGTTACGAGGGAGACCTCACAACATGGGATATAACAGCTTAGAGGTCGGAATACTTAGAACGCCATGTTTTTAACAGAAACTTGGCTAAATGCAGACTCTGTGGCAGCAATAGCTCTTGCCATCCCGCCAGGTTTTAAAATGTGGTATGCTAATGGAGAGGGAGAATAAAGAGGGGGCAGGGTGGCCATTATCTTTAAAGACTCGTGGGAGCTAGTTTCCTCTGCCCCACTCTACATGCAGGGCATAGAAGGCCTCAATTCTTGCCTCCAAATTAACCCCTAAACCTCTTTTTCGGGCATTCTTATTTATAGACCGCCTGATTGTGCAGCGAAGGTATGCCAGAATCTCTGCAATTATATTGCTTAAAAATCACTAGCACACGCTAATTTTATGGCCCTTGGCGATTTTAATCTGCATGTGAATGACCCCAGCTTTGCACAAACAGCTCAGCTGATCTCTTCCTTGGTAGGAGCCAACCTTATGCAACTTTTATCTTCTCCTATGCACATAGCAGGCCATACCCTAGATTTAGTTTTTTCTAACATCTCTTCTATAGATATGGAGATTCCCTGCCCACTGGTTTGGTCGGATCACTGTTTGATTCTTTTTTTCGTTAATCTGGTCAAACCCTGTCAGTTTAAGGGTAAGCGCACCATCATAAAACAATATTGGAAAAACTTGACCGCAGCATCTCTAAGTCTGATTCTACAGGAAAATCATCCACCTCTATCTTCAGACCCCAATGCAGATGCCCTCGCTGTAAAACAATGGATCTCCGTGGCTGTGGAGTGCATTGCTCCAGCTAGAGTTGTGAAGTCTCTTAGACATACCCCCTCTGCACCATGGTTCTCTGATTCACTTAGAGAAGTCATAAGCAGGTGTAAACGCCTGGAACGCCAGTGGAGAGCGAGCTACTGCAAACTGGCAAAAGTAATTTACAAAAATCCACTGAAAGAACTACACAAGCTGATAAAAGTAGCCAGGAGGAACTATATAGTCATTAGTATCCACAAGGCAGATCACTCTAGTAAAGAGGTTCTTAAGGTGGTTCAGACCTTTTTTAAGCCTATAGCATTAGAGACTGAAGTACGACCTTCCCCCGCCATGTGTGAAAAGATTGCAAGTTTCTTCGAAAATAAAATTTCAAAAGTTTATGATTCCTTCTCAACACCAGTGGCAACGGAGAAATCAGATAGGCCGGTGGGAGTTGCGGCAGAACCCTCGCTTACTAACTTCGCACCAATTTTCGCAGCAAGATGCATTGGCAGAAATTCAAAAAGGCAGATCAGGTGCCCCAGATGATCCATGTCCTCCTAAACTTTGGAAAGTGTTGTCTCATTCTCTTATTTGTGCACTATCTCATATCTGGAACACATCCCTTGAATCCGGCATTTTCCCAGACAAGTGGAAACATGCTACCCTTCTCCCACTGAGGAAAAAACCTAATGGAGACCCCGGAGATCTTAATAATTTTAGACAAATTTCATTGCTGCCCACGCCGGGATAAATGTTAGAGAAGCTGGTTCACCACCAACTGACTAACTTTATTGAGAGCCAGGGCTCTCTGCATGACACACAATCCGGATTCCGGGTGGGTTTCAGCACAGAGACTGCTCTCCTTGAGGTGACTGAGTCAGTGAGAGGGTTGCTCGATTCAGGGGTATCAGCGCTGCTGGTGCTCCTAGATCTGTCTGCGGCATTTGACACAGTCGATCATGCCATGTTGGTTCAGAGATTACGGTACATGGGCTTTGGGGGGAAGGTGCTGGCCTGGCTGAAATCATATCTGAGCGGTCACACTCAGGGAGTCGCTCTACAGCCATTTGTATCAAAACCTAAATACCTTTGGTGTGGTGTTGCTCAGGGCTCAGCGCTGAGCCCTCTGCTTTTTAATCTGTACCTGGCCCCGCTTTTCCCAGTTGGTTTTCGCTTTTCAAGAGCAGACGGCAGATGCCTTTAAGAACGTTAAAGGTAGTCTGAGAGATATAGCATTATGGATGAATAAAAACAAGCTAAAACTCAATGCGGGAAAAACAGACGTGCTTTTTTCGGAAAGAAACTAGCGCCAGCTCCGGATTTAGGGGGCCCGTCAAAAATAGGCCCACCACCTACTACAGCCACTAATATTAAAAATCTAGGCATGAAGTGGGAAGCTGATCTTTCCTTTTCGGCTCAAATTCAGCAGGTCTCTGCTACTTGCTTTAGCAAATTGAGAAACCTCCGGAAATGTTTATATTACCTGCCAGAAGACTGCCCCAAATCCATAGTCCATGCCACAGTGACATCTAGGCTGGACTACACAAATGGTCTATATCTTGGCCTTCCTAAATATACAATTAAATGCCTCAAGATGGTGCAGAATGCAGCTGCGAAACTGATCAGACGCATACCTTTTTGGCATCATGTCTCTCCTCATTTACTCGAACTTCATTGGCTCCCAGTAACCAAAAGAATCGAATTCAAGGCCATGACTCTGGCCTACCAAGCTCTAAAGGGAAAGTGCCCCGGATACCTTAAACATAGGCTATGTTTCTATAAGCAAAATCGCTCTCTGAGGTCAAACTCACAAAATCTGCTTTGTACCCCCCCGCTTTGCGAAAGCCCATTTGGGCGGTAGAGCGTTCTCAGTGAGGACGGCCAAAATGTGGAACGCCCTGCCTGGTAACCTCTGCCAAGCTGATTCAGAGACTTGCTTCAGAAAAGCGCTGAAGACATGGCTCTTTCGGCCTGACTAGGCTTGGGAGCAGTGCTTGGACCTCTATGCGCGTAATACCTGCTGTTAGAGCACCAGGACACCTCTTATTGAGGTAGCTGGTTGCGCTTTATAAGGTTCAGTATTATTATTATTAGATAATCTTGCTTACTACATCAGAATGAGGTTTAGCCTGCCATAATTTATCGTGGGAAAAACCCAAAGGTGAGGTCTTTATCGCACCTTAAACACTGCACCACTTGTAAATCCATGTGAAAATAGGTGTTTGGCAAGGATCGTAAATTACAAAGATACCTTTAATCGGGGATCTAGGACCAGATGTACAACCCTTTTTTGTGGTCGCAAACAGGAGATCGGCCATGTATAAATGCTATTTTGCGAGTCAACTCTCTCTATTAGGAAGGGGCGTCCCTTCCTAATAGCAAGTCACCAAGCCATGTACTGTTGTTTTGTGGCCGCAAAACACTTGCAGTTTACCACCTATTTGAAGGAGGTGGTAAACCACTCGCAAACAGGAATGGGTCCCCAGGGGACCCCTTCTCCTTAGTAAATGGGTGCATAAATATTTTTTAAGAGCAGGCACTGGTCCCTCCCTGTCATTAAAAAATGAAACTGAGAAGTTTTCATTTTCTTTTTAAATGCATCCTGTTTTCCTTTAAGGACACCAGCAGGCCACCATACCTGCAAGTGCTAGCCATTCCCAATAGGGTTGCAAATTGCAACAGCCTCATGAAAATTCATGAGGCATGCAATTTGCGACCTCATTGGGAATTGCAAACAGTGTCTGAGACACTGTTGTACAGTAAGTTTAGCGAGTTGCAAAACTTAATGGTCGTACACCTGGCCCCAAGTACAGTCAAAGGCAATGCTGTTCTCAGTGATGTTGAAATGGATTCCTTTCCTCCCGATGCACAGCTTCCATAGTTCAACAAACACCCAGGAGTACCCTTTTTGATAAAATTTTTAACTTACAATTAATTTTCCTCCTGAAGTGCAAGAGAATATTCATTTGTTCATCTAAAACATATAGAGCTAATCACCTTGTTTTTGACAAACATCTATGGCAAAAATCAGATGCAGCAGGGTGAGCCTTTAAGCTGCATCGTAGGGTATTACTAAACAGCCATGTGCTGACATACTGAATGAGTGGAAGATTGGCACCCCAGAAACAAGAATGTTGAAGGTTCCACACCGTTAGCCATCCCAAAGTTCAACTTCAATACTTGCCTCCGTCTTCCAGTTGCGAAGAATAGAGGGTGAAACATACAATGGAAGCCTCCTCAACACCTCATATCATTGCTGAGGTGGCATAACATGAGCTGGGGTGGAAAATATCATAGCCACTAATAAGTTCAGTATGACAAACATGTGCCCTTGCAAGAGTAACCAGTGAATAAAGTAAGAAGAGAATCACAAATGAGAATGTGGGAGCTACTCTCTGCTTGATATCTTCAAAATTGCTCAATATACCATTCACTGAAAAAATCATCTATTTTAACAAAACAAGAGTCAAAATATTTGAATAAAACATGATCTAAATTTATTCCCTATTTTGATGTCAATATCATAAGCCGAAGAATTTATCTAAGCGTCCCATAAGCGTTAGGTACTTCAATGAGAATCTTACTCCTTGTGGATTTTTGGGAATTTAGTAATCACAAATAAGTCTGAATATCGGAAATATCCCAATCAGTCTTCTTTTAAATACTTTATTCGGTTTGATAAAACCATTAAAGCAGTAAAAACATAGTGCACAAGATATAATAAATATACACCATCAAAAAATAAGAATTAATCCATAAAATTACAAAAGCAGTAACTATCAGACACTCCAAGAGCATTAAGAAAAATAAACTAAAATGCCTGGCTTGAATAAAAATATCCCTTCTATGTTAATCTTTTGCGAGGCAACGACAATTAAAAACAAAAAAATGCTAATCTCTACAATAACACACACATAATATATATAAGAAGTTCAAATGGCTTATGCTTGAGAAAAGCGTGTCATGATAAAATTCAATTTTAGACTTATAGCCCACTGCCGACAGCTATTCCAGTTGTTAAAGGCCCTAAACGCAAGGTGGGGAAGGCCTATAATGAGGGTTAGGGTCATTAACTACTGCAATAACCCAAGGTCGAAGGGCTATAAGGCCTTTAGAACATTCTACCCACTAAGAGTAGAATGTTTTAAATAAATAGGGAGAAATATGAAGGTAAATATTGGAATGTTGATGCGCCAATCTTATACCAGCCATTAGAAGCCCGGAGCTACTCCATTGCCCTCAATGGAGTTCTCAACATTTCAATGTTCTAATACAGCATTATAGCCTGCCGTAGCAGGCTATACGGGACATTAAAGGACCACTCCATCATAAATGACCCAAGCCGAAGGCAAGGACCTTTAACAAGAAAGCAGACCTATAGCCTGCTATGGAGGGGTATAAAGCTAAAAGAACATTCTGCCAAAAGAGGGCAGAATGTTCTAATTAGTAAAACAAAGGTCTCACGGAGTCCGAGGAGGTTGAAATCAATCGGGCTCTGAGAGGACTCTGTTCACAGCAACAGCTGTGGAAGCAAAACATAGTAATGTTGATGCTGCGTGCTTCTACCTGCAATTAGAAGTCTGGAGCTACCCCTTTGCCTTCAATGGAGTCCTCACCATTTCAGTGTTCTAATATATGAAAATGCACCCCAAGCCTATGTTAGACAAATCCTAATCTTTCTAACCTGCCCTAAAAAGATTGCTGCAGATTGGCAGATAAAAAAAGAATGTAACTGTTGTAGACACACCAGCGCTGGTGTACATTGGCTGAAATTTAAATATTTCAACAAAGGTATGATACACTATCACCTTGGTTTCAAATGGAAACTGCAAAAAAGTTTGGGATGTTGGTTGAAGGGCAGTGACCCCTGTTCATAATAATCTAATCGAACAACACCTTAAAGTCCCTTTTACTAGCCCCTTCCATAGAATCTGGTTCTTCAACATATTTAATGGTACCCTTATTTTCAAAGGATTTCCTAATGAAGTTCAACCATGGAATATTTAGAGCACCATCTAACATCAAGCAATCACAAATAATCATTGCGTTCAATGTTGCTGTCTACTTTTTCCAGACCGCTCGTCACAGTAGTAAGGGTGCTAAATGAATTCTATATTCAATTAATGTTATGCCAAAATCCTCATGACATATAACATCTGTGCAGCTATGAGGAACAGCAAACATTTTTTTCGAACATTTGTTTTCAACAAGCTGCAATATCTCCACATCTGAGATCTCGCCATATAGCTGCACGGTAACATACCCACAAAACATATTTACTAATATAGATGGCAGACATCCCCTACAGTGGCCTTGTGCCTAACTTTGATGCTAATCTAAACACTGCCTCTATAGTTTTTTCTCAAAATCTATCCTTCTGGCTGCCATCAAGGACTTGCAGTTGTTATGACAACTGGAAAGAAGACCACAATAGAAGAAAGTATCTGTAGTAGCAGTCCTGTTACATTTACAGAAAATGAGTACAAACCTTCTTCCTAGCAATACCAATAATCATAGTAAAAGACTTTCTTCAGTTCACACTCAACCTCAAATTATCCATAAAATAATACATTTTCACGAAGTGCTTGAGTGGCATTCCCCATGCATCCCATCAGGATTGCATCATCTGCATAGATTTAAATGTGCAGTGGATGAAACTCTACTTGCAGCATAGCATAAGTCTTTTCACATAGAATTTCTTGATGTTATTGATATATAATGAGAATAAAAAGGGCTAAAATGCATCTCTACCTCATCCCTCTGTGCACATTGAATGACTCGGTGCACTCTCCCTTTCGACCATATCTCAATCGAGCTGTGGTCCCCATGTACAATAGTTGTAAAGAAAGTATTATTGATTCCTCTACAGCCATATCAGCCAATAGGCACCACAGATTGCAACAATTAACACAGAAGAAAGCGCACAAAATATCCATTAATGGCTGGGTAAAATATCCCCTATTTGGCTGAGGTATATTTGCTGATGAGGAGTTTTAAATTCAAGCCTTGCTTGTTGGTATCTATATCCTTATGTCAGCTGGACATCACATAATATATTCTTTCTTCAGCACAAGCCTCCAGCCTTGTCAAAATTATTCTTCCCACCACCTTAAAGGAGAATCTAGTAGGGAAGTAGGCCTGTAATAGCTGGGATCAGTTTTCTTCCCTTTTTAAAAAATTGGAACAATCACAGACTGACTCCAGTTAGGGAGAGGGAGACACTTTACCGCAGTTTCAGAACATTTGTGACCAGCGGTACACACAAATCAATATTATCTATAAACATTTAATTGGTAAACTTCATTATAGCACTTACAACCTCATCAATATATAGATCTAAAAGGTCAGAAAATAAGACTTCCTCCCCAATATGGGACCCTCTACCATTGATACACTCTAAATCGTCCCCTAGCACATACATTGATGTGAAGAGGTTAACCCACTCATCTGGGTGGAGTACTGTATTTATGATTGGGTAATCAGACTCCCTAAATAAAGGGGCAAAGGTAGAACTATCTACTTTCCTATTAACCTTTAATAGGGTTCTCATGTATCTTCCTTCTCAATAGAGCATCCTTATAGGACATCCTGCATGTTATAACCTTTTCCATATCTCGAGCGATTGTCTTTAATGCCCTTTTAAGCAAGGTATGATCCTTAGTACAAGCTGAGTCAAACCAATCTTGAGTCTTCTGTTGGAGATCGCCCAGACATTGGAGTAGGGCCTTTTTGATATAACTTGATAGTGATGCGAAGGCTGTGATATCTACACACCATCCACTGTGCCATCAAGACACATACCATCCTTACTAAATTAGTTAGGAACACTCCAGTGTCTATTCCATTCCACTTTGATACAATACCATTCTATCTTCCCACCTCTAAATCTTGGCTGGATAAGACTGTCTTGGCAAATATGTACGTAAATTTCATGTTCCCGGATAATGGGTCATGATCACCCACACAGGAGGGGCGGACCTGGAAGTCCTTGATATATGGTTTGAGATTCTCAGACACCAACACAAAAAATCAGTAATGCTTGCACAGCTTTTTCCCACAATTATCGGTGGGGTCACATTATATGAGATACATATATCATTAACAAAGCCCAAGCTTTCGTTAATGATCAGCTTCTTGAAGACATCTTCTCAAGCATTTTAGTTGAAATGTGTCATGCCCTCTACACCATTATTAGTCATGCCACAGCCTACCGTGGCCTCTCGTGCACACATATATATGTTAAATTCTTTGAACCATACAATAAAAATCTCTCTCTCCCTATTTCCCAAAAAAGCCCTTCAAATGTATTTCCAGAACAGGTACAGCATTGGCACTAGTTTATTGAAAATATTATGGTCGTTTGTCCATGATTCAAACTACTTGATGGGAACAAAAAGAACAATAACAATTCAGTTAAAAAGTACTAGTCTCCCATGTTTCTTGAAAACATCAAATGGGATCATACTGTATAAAATTTAGACAATCATTCTTACCTAATTTGGACCCAACCCCCTTATGATCCAGCACATGATCTTAACACATTCTTCAGTGTCTACTCTATTATTAACTTGCATACCGAATTTGCCCTCCAATCCATCCACCTGACCATTCTCCCTTCCCACCTTGGGTAAGGTAACTTGCTGGAGTACCTGTTACCTATGCCGAGCTCGCCCCAATGCTTGTCACCCTTGTCCAGGAAAAGCATTGAGAAGTGTAAAGCAATAATATGTGCTCACTGTTGAAGGAAATGTCGAGGAACAATCATTATTTTGAAAATGAGTCAACTGAATAATACCAAAAGTTATTACTAATATCTAAGACATTTGCATCTCAGTAGGCATTGTTAAGAGGAGTGCTACACCAGGAGTACAAAGTCTGTAGTGAGTCACTGTGTTGTCAGCCCTGTTCTGGTAAAGATACATCATCAACATCAATAATTCTTTATTTCAGCAGTATTTCAGCCATAAAAGATACAGATAAATTCATAATACAATAAAACATTCAGCAGTGAAACAGTAGCTGGAATTTCAGAATCTAATGAAAAACCAGTGATTCTAAGCTCTATTTGAAATTAAGAAACTCCTTTTTACCCAGAGAGCATGCAGATACTTGGAAAGAGCAAACACAATGTGTCCTGCAGTGTCAGATTTAAAGATTCTAAATGCATCTGAGCATTTCCGGAAGCCGAAGTTTCTACAAATTGGTATTATCCAATGCTTCCGGGCTCTACTATACAGAGGGCAAAAAAATAAAATATGACATTCATTCTCTTTGTCAGCACCACAGCCTGGACAATAAGAGTCCCCAGACATAGACCATTTGCTGGTGAGGCTCGCTAATGGAAGAGAACCGAACCTCCATTGAATATAAAGCTTCCTGGCCAGTGCAGGATACATCACATTCAAATAGTCTTCAAAGAGATATGCAGATTTAATCTCTAGGAATGATTTTACCAAAGTGCCATTCTGCGAATCGTGCAGCCATGCACTGCAACATCGTAATCTGTAGCACTCAGTGAATGTTTTCCCTGAGATCTCACTGCAGGCAATTACCGGTTTATGCCACATGTCTACAAGGCCCATTGTCAATAGTTCTTGTTTGATATATGAGAGCCAGGGGATCTGCACTGCCTTACTTGAGCTCAGTATTTCCTGTAATTCAATTCTGTACAGTAGGAGTTCGGGAGTTGTCCATATCCTCCTCCAAAACCTGAGGGGTTTAATGGATAATTCCTCCTGAATGGGGAGTAAACCCAAATCTAGCCTTAGCGGTAAAAGGGGTGTACTTTGGGGAAGCAACAGCAGCTGCCTCAGGAATCTGTTCTCAGCTTTGGTGATTTCAGGTCTGGCGGCATGCCCCCATAATTCCCCGCCATACAAAGCCGCTGCTCTTGCCTTGGATTTATATATTTCAAGCCCTGGGCTTATGGGCCTAAATGTTGAGGCATTAGTCATTTTTAATATTCCCCCCGCTGTTTGGGTCAATTTAAGTTGGGATTTGGCAAGATGAGGGCCCCAGGAAAGGTTTTCGCTCAGTGTAACACCTAGATATTGGAATGTCTGGACTCTCTCCAGTGAAACTGAACCCAAGATAGGTGGAGGTCTGGTGTGCGATGAGGGATTAAATATCATGAATTTGGTTTTGTCTACGTTAATCTGTAAGCCATGTTCCCAGCAAAAGTTGTTAAAGCCGTTCAATATGCGCTGTATCCCCATGGGTGACTTAGATAATAAAAGAGTGTCGTCGGCAAACATTATGGCCGCGACTTTCTTGCCTGCCAACCTAGGTGCATCATTGTTTGGCACTGCATCCAAGTAAGATATCATCCCATTTACATATAAACAGAACAAGGTCGGGGCGAGGACACACCCTTGCCTAACTCCCTTGTTTACCGGGAACCTAGCAGACAATACTCCTCCTCTCGCACACCTAACTTGTGCAAAATTCAGAGTGTGCAACCTCACTAATATCTCCAGTAATGTACTAGGGACTCCCAAATCCCGAAGGACAGCCCAGAGTTTCCCCCTGGGCACAGTGTCAAAAGCTGAACGGAGGTCAACAAACACCATGTAGAGGCTGCCACCCTCTATTAGCACAGTCTTCCAATACAGCATAACTAAACGGAAGATCTGATCCATGGTGGATGTTTTGCTCCTGAAACCGGCCTGGTAGGGGGAAAGAATTTCATTCTCATTGATCCACTCCTGCAAACGATCTAAAATAAGTCGTGCAAATATTTTTTGGGGGACATCAATGAGACTGATGGGCCTGTAATTTGCTGGGAGCAAAGGCGAGCCCTTTTTAAAGATTGGTACAATCTCTGCTCCCAACCACGTGCCCGGGACCTCTGCACCACGCAATATGGTATTGTATAGAGCACACAGATACAGTGCCCAAATCTTTGGTTGTTCTTTAAACATATCTCCAGGGAGTTTATCAATACCTGGTGCTTTGCCACTCATCAATTTCCCCAGGACAATATTAACATCCTCAATGGAGAACTCCAAAACCTCGGCGTCCCCAGATATAGGTGTATGCAGGGGCAAAAGATCTAATTCAGAGGTAGCTGCGTAAAGGGATTTAAAATGGGATTCCCACACCCCCGCATCTAAGTTAGCTTCAATCGCGTTGCGCGGTTCAGCGCACCCTGAGTTCACGATGGCCCAAAATCTCCGCGGTTCCTTATTAGCAAGTGCGGAGGCTAAGTTCTGCCATCTTTCCCAATCCCAATCTATTTTTGCCTGTTTCATTACTTCTTTATAGGAGTACCTAAGAGCGCGAATAGTCGACCTGTCAGTGCCATCTTTAATGGCATTTATCAGGTCGGTTTTTGACCTCCTACAGGTGCCATTATACCAAGAAGAGGGGCGGGGCACCCTAGTCTTGTTAGATGGGACAATTGGATTGAAAATACCTGCTAAAGTGTCCACCAGATCCTGGTGAACAGTAAGCAGGTTCTCAGATGCACCTATGTGCAACCCTTGAGCCCAAATATCACTTGCCAGAGTGAGGAGTGGGAGGATAAGTGTGTATAAGCTGGAGAGTGCATCCCTCCTCTCACGCAAGTTCCCCTATTTGACCCGCCGCCTATTGTTGGAGATGACAAGGCCGGGGTCATCAGACACTTCGGTAAGGTTTTTTGGAATATTGGGGAATTCCATCTTCAACATCAGGGCGTTGTGGTCACTATCCGTTCTAGACAGTACCTCCAGATCCACTATCTTTGGCCACAACCTAGTCTTGACCATAACATAGTCTAGGTGGGATTCATGATCTTTTCTGTTGTAAGTACACTTGGAGGGGATATCTGAGGGCTTCCTACCATTGACCGCCCTGACTGAGTTATGAAAAGTTAGGGTCATAATCTGCATGGCCAGTGGTGTCCATGCCTTTGTGGGAGTGGACTTACAGGGAGGGATTCCCCAAAACTCATCCTCTCCCATCAGTACCCCCTCATTCAGCCCTTGCAGGGGCTCATAATGGCAATTAAAATCACCTGCAATCACAAACGGGATGTCCCGGTTTAGAGAATCAAGAAAGACTGATAATTCCCCGATGGTGCTAGATTCCTTTGCCAGTACAGTTGGACGAGAGTAGACATTAATTACTGCTAATTTATACAGGGAGGGCCATGTCATAAGGACGCATAAAATGTCATCCGAGTTGGTCTGGATCGATTCCACCTTACAGCCCAGGTGTATACCGACCCACGTTGTCAGGCCACCAGAAGGGCGGCCTTTGCCTCCCCAGCGAGCCATGATATTGAAAGCCACAAACCCCAATCTGTGAGCTTCCTCCCTAGCCCAGGTCTCCTGGAATAAGATCACATCAGAAGAGTCGACAAAGGTACCCCATTCTGGGCACTCTAACTTGCTATTCAAACCCGCCACATTCCAAGATGTAATGATCATGTGCTCAGGATGACTCGGGGTGTGGGGTAGGGGGTCTAGTGGATGGGATAGACAGCCCTGTTGCTGTATATCAGTAGTCCACGATAAGACAATGCTAATACTGTCTAGATTTGCTGGAGGGTGGTGCTCACTAGTGGTACAGCTGATTCTCTCTAGAGGGGAAACAGTACTGGTCCCTGCAGAATAGGAAAGGGTCTCCCGTTTGCGAGATGGCAGATTACTTTCCCTTGTTGCCTCGCTTGTCTCGTGGGCCATGATCTCAATCTCATATTTCTCCTGAATTTCTTGGTTAGACCTGGCCAGTCAATCGACCTGGTCGAGGTAACAAAACCTATTTGAACAGGGGATGTAGGACCGTGTCAGAGCCTGGGCATCTCGCCTTGACTTCCCGCCTCCTCCCCAGCGTAGATATGGTATATGGGTCCAGCCATTTTCCTGTGGCATCAGAGATTCACTAGGGTAAAAGAAGATAAGTGGACGTACTCCTATTTTTGTATCTGAGCGGGGAGATCCCCACTTACAGATATAGTCTACTGTCCTTGGGTCCCTAAAGTTGACTATGACGCAATTGCCATTAAGAGTTTTAGGAGTGCGCCCTACCCAGCCCACCCTTCTGACCATAATGATCTCGCTTCTGACGTGAGGGGGCAAAGGCCTATGAATACTAAGCCATTGTATTGTCTTGTTCTTTAGGGAAGTGAAATCCTCACTACTAGTGTCACTAATTTCAGGTACCCCCGTAAGGACAACCAAATAGGGTCTTGCTTCCGGGGGCAAATCAAGTCTCGGGGTAAGCCTAAGTGCCTCTCCCTTATCTCCCTTTTGTTCCAGCCTTCCATTGACACTATCTTTGGCAGGTGGAGCCATTCCTGTGATATTAAAAGCTGAATGCTGGTTATCAATAGGCCTGGCATCATGTTGTAATAGGGGTGGGTTAAATATATTAGCAGGCGCTGCCTGCGGTACAGCATGTAGGTTGAGAGGTGGCTGAGTATCTAGACATGGGGAGGAAGCGTCTATCGCTCCCCCCTCTGTCCTACTATTAGGAATGCAATTGCAGGAGCATTGCGGGTATACTTTATTCATAGCATTGCCAGAGATGCCCTTAATTTGTAGTTCAAGCTTAGTAAGGTGGGTCACTATGCTATCTAGCCTTTTTTCCAGAGGGCCGAGGAGGGTACGCAACAATGTATCTAGTTGCAAAGTTAATGTGGGCCCATCTGCTTGTGACAAAGTGGTGAGAGGAGCATGTACCTGGTCTGGATATTCCCCAGGGGGCTTTAGATGAATGGTCTCTGGAGGCGAAATATAAGTGCCAGTACCTTCAGTGGCCATAATAGAGGCCTCGTGTACTATCTTATTTTGGCGTTTTGCTTGTTTAGCTCCCCCGGGTTTAGTTCTAGATACACTGGGCGCTTTAGGCTTTGTTTTTGGGATCATCCCTAGTGTTTTACCCTTTTTGTTTCGCAGAGTCGGTCCGTGTCTCATCGCTGGGGGCGATGGGACTCTCAGGGTAATTGAAGAATCATCACAGCTCAGGAGGTCACTGTGAGAAGTGTCATCTATGAGAACGCTTGCAATTATTTTTAAAAACTTGTTGTGATACTGTGTTTTACTTTTAACCCTCCCCCCCCCGGGCACTCACTCTTGTTCACCTCGCTCTGGGCATCCCCGCGCAGCCGATATTATCGCTGCCGCGGGCTACATTCTTGATGCCATTTCCCTGATCCCACAGGCCACGCCCACTGCCGTCAGGCCATGCCCTGCCTCCCTTTCCGATATATAATGTGCATTTCCTGGCCGCGCAGCGGACGAGCGCAGCGGGCGCGCCGTCAGCGCGCCGAAGTCGCGCCTAAGGCAAGCCCGTCTGCGCCCATCCGCGACCAGCCAGGACCAGGGGCCACGCACCCTGCTCCTGCTCCTGTCTACACCCCAGCTCAACTGCTGTCCTTTAATTCGATCCAGTCCATCGCCCCTCCCCTGCTTCAGCATATAGCCGCTCTGGGCATCTCTGCCCCTTCGCCCCCTTCGTCTGGTTCTGCTTCTCTTGCCCCCTTGCTATACGCTCCTTCTCCCCCTGCCCCACCTCCCCCTCCTCCACCCACTGTGGCTACTGCCTACCTTCTAAACACTCGATCAGCAGGCAGGCATCAGCTTGAGCTTTTCAATCTACTGGACACTGAAGCCCCTGATTTTCTGTTCCTTACAGAGATTTGGTTCTCAGCCGACTCCCTCCCCGATCTTTTATCCACCCTCCCCGACTCTTACTACGCCCTTCGCGCGGACCGCCCTGATGGTAAAACCGGTAGGGGTGTGGCTATGATCACCCGCTCCAGTTTTCAGTTTCCTCCCATGCTTGGCGTTGATTTCTTAGTTGCCCGTTCAGTTAATCTTTTGGTTCTCCTTACAATAGTTCTTGTGTATCGCCCCCCTCAGAACATGCCCTCCTTTGTCCCTGCTTTGCAGGAACTCCTGGCTACACCTGTGGTCAATAATTCATCTGTGCTCCTCTTGGGCGACTTTAATTATTGGCCGGGCGACCCCAGAGAAGACCTGTTCTCTAAGGATTTCTCGGCCACTCTTCAGTGTCTTAACTTCCTTCCTCATGTTCACTCCCCTACCCACGTTCATGGTCATATTTTAGATCAAATATGGTCAGCCAGCCGCACTATTCTTTCCCCTACCATTCTCCCATGCACATGGTCCGATCATTCTCTGATCTCCTTCTCCATTGAGCTCGGCGTACCAGAGAAACTCCTCCTACCCAAGAATATTTCTGCTCGTAATTGGAACCGGGTGGATTTTAATTCTCTCCGTGCTTCACTCACCTCCTCTCCTCCTGATCTCTCTAACCTCCCCCTTGATCTTCAAGTTGACGCCGTGAATCATTGGCTGTCCTCCTCTTGTGACCTGGTTGTCCCTCTCAGAAAAGTCAGGGCATGTCGCCCCCATGATGCCTAAAAGTGGTTTACGGACAAGCTGAAAACTCTTAAATTGGAACTTAGGCGTTCCGAACGCCTCTGGAGGCTCAACTACTGTCCTCTCTTGCGAGCTAAATACAAGTCTCTCTTAGCTAACTACAAGAAGGCTATTCTTTCAGCCAAAACCATCTACTTTTCGGATAAAATCACATCATCCGCCAAGAAGCCCAAAGAGATTTTCTCTATAGTTCGCAATTTAGTTGCTTCTGACAGGGCCAACCCTAATCTCATCCCGTCCCAAGCTCTCTGTTGATCCCTGAATGACTTCTTTATAGAGAAGATTGCGAAGATCAAATCGAACATCCCTTCAGCTTCTTCGCCATCTCTTCCCCCTGTCTTTTCTCCGCCCTCTTCCTTTCTTGACCAGTTCTCCCCTATCTCTTTGGATTCCTTTCTTGCTCTACTCCAGAAAGTGAAGTCAGGCTCTCCAGCTGACTGCGTTCCAGCTCGCATTCTGAAAGAGCTCTTCATTCACTGCCCTGACCCTCCCCTCTCCCTCTTTAATGCCTCTATTTCTTCAGGCCTAGTCCCGAAATTTTTCAAATCGGCCATAGTTTTCCCCATTTTAAAGAAACCTGGGTTAGACCCCTCCCTTCCGTCTAACTTTCGACCCATTTCGCTTCTTCCATATCTAGGGAAGATCTTGGAGAGTCACATCACTTCTTGTCTCTCCACTTTCATTGAGGACAACCATCGTTTGGCCTCCCACCAAGCGGGATTCCGCCCGGCCCACTCTACTAAGTCAGTGGTCCTGCCCGTCCTAGATGAGCTAAAGAGTAAAGCCGATTCCAACCTTCCCCAAGCCTTGGTGCTCCTTGACTTGTCTGCTGCGTTTGACACGGTCGATCACTTCATCCTTCTTGGCCGTGTCAGTGCAGCGGGCGTTCGGGACACTGCCCTCTCTTGGCTCGCCTCCTTTCTTAAAGAACGGACTCAGGCGGTCCATCTCTCTGGCTTTTCTGCCCCCACCCGCTTGGTTTCATGTGGGGTCCCCCAGGGTTCCTCCCTATCCCCTCTTCTTTTTAATCTTTACATTTATCCCCTTATTCTTTCTCTTCTTGACATGGGGGTCTCCGTATATAATTATGCGGATGACCTCCAGTTGGTCTTTGATCTTTCCTCTCCCTTGGACTCCCTGCCTAAATTCCACTCTACCCTAGTTTTCATCTCCGAGTGGATGAACACCAACCAACTTAAACTTAATCTGGACAAGACGGAGTTAGTCCTGACTGGCCCCACCATTTCCCCTTGGTCTGCCGCCTTTTGGCCTCCCACCTTCGGCCCCTCGCCAGTATCGGCGGCCTCTGCAAAGACCCTGGGCATTAAAGTCAGTCGGGACCTCTCCATGCATGCCCAGATTAGTTCAGTTGTTTCCTCTTGTTTTCGTTCCCTCCGGATTATTCGGAAAGTGTCCCGTTTTTTTCCCCCCGATGCTCTCAAACTTTTTATTTTGGCAATGATTCTCTCCCGTCTCGATTACGGGAATAGCCTCTATGCGGGTATTCCGGCCTACGAACTACGCCGTCTTCAGTCTATTCAGAATCAGGCCGCCCGACTTATTTATCACCTTCCCAAGTCCCACCACATCACCCCTGTCCTGAAGTCCCTTCACTGGCTCCCCATTTGCCAGAGATCCCTTTTCAAGCTGGGATGTCTGGCTTTCATGGCCCGTGCCCGCACTGCTCCGGCTTTCATTAACTCTCTTATTAACTCCTACACTCCCAGTCGTGCCCTCCGCTCCTCCAATCAGGCTCTTCTCACTGTCCCTCGCTTCCGCAGATCTAAGACCGGCGGGACTAGATTCTCTGTATTAGCCCCCCGCTTTTGGAACAGTCTTCCACTGTCCGTTAGATCTACTCCAGACTACTTACACTTCCGCAAGGCCCTTAAGACCTTCCTGTTTTCCCAAGCCTACTCCTACTGATTCTCTTATCGGCTGACTGCTATTCTCCTCAGTCCTCTACTCTAGCGCCAGGAAGCCGCTTGGTCACAGTGCACTCTACCAAGTACTTTTTAACTAACTACCCCTGCAGGCACGTCTTGCCCCTTATTAATAACATTTTGTTTTGCTCCTGTGTTCTTCCCCTTCGTAATTTGACCAGCATGATCATGCGGGTCATTATTTTGTATTGATTCCAGCCAGCCTGATTGTACTTGCCCGGCTGACCTTGCACCCGCCCGCTGTTACTCAGATCTACTACCTCCGAGGGCCCTTCCTTAGATGCTACCACAGCAGTGATCTGAACTGGGTATTTTCCCCCTTCACGCTGTGTCTGCTGTATTAGCTGTGTTTGTCCCGGAGAGGGAATCTCCTGGGGCCCGGGTTCCGTCGCTACCAGATTGCCCACCAAGTAGCTCTGCCTCTGCGGGGCCCCCTGGCACTCCTAAACCCATCAGAGACTTACCTGTCTATGTATAGCACTGTCCTCTTGCCTGGCCGGAATCTTGATCTGCTGTTCCGTGCCCTATGTGGTGGAGCTGCTCCCAGCTCCTCTGAGCATCTCCAATACTGAAGCGCTGGCCCGCCGTGGCTGGGGCTGAGAGACTGTACCCCTCCCCTTCCCGTCTGGAAGATTCTCTGCACAGACCTTCGGCTTCCGTCCAACCTGCCCTATTGATGGAGCCGCCTCTGCCTCTGTTGCGATTATCTGTGGAGATGCCTGGGCGCTGCCAGTGTGTTGGACAACCCCCTCTCCGTCTCGTGCCCATTTTCGGCCCCATCACAGCCAATAAGCTGTGTGCAGTGTACCACCCAAAAGTGAGGATGAGCGTTTGTTCAAGGCACTTGCAGCCAAATATCAGTCGCTCTTCCTGCTCCACTAAGACTGCAACCCAAGGTAAGATCCCAGTGGGTTCTGCATATTTGCTGCTTCATCGTCCTGTGATTAAGTTAAACGCCACCACCTTTGGGAGCCATCTACGACCAATTCACATGGCCGCCATCTTGCTTCCTACCCCATAAACGTTTTTTTTTGAGTGAATTTTCTTCTCCAATGAACTGATGGGTTTGTTTTTTTGTGTGAGAAGCCTTTTCTTGTATACTTTTTTTCCCAACAGGAATGAATCCTTCAGAGACTTACTCTCCTTGTCAGCTGCATATATACCATTGGATTTAAGGATTTTGTATTTGGGATTTCACAAGTAAATTAAAAATATCTTGTATAATGGTGTTGTCTGTATGATAGAGGGCATGCAGCAGTATTTATTTGTACTTTTATTCAGTTTTTCAAAGTTATTGTGGTAGGTAGCCTGTATTTTCAGGAGAGGCCTAATTAGATTTCTGCATTTATTTTTTCTTTGTTTTTAAACAAACAATGCTGTTGTAAAAGTTATATAGATCAGTTAATTTTCTTTTTTGGCATTGCTGAATTACTGGTAGTGTTCCCTTCAGTGTTGACATGCCCCCTTTGTCAACCCAGTATGTGTTTGTGTTTGCGTGTGTGTAAGCCATAGGCCACTATTGATTTGTTTTTGTTCTCTATGCCATGTGGCAGTGGGCCATTTTCTGAAGTCTGTGTCAATAGGCCTGAATGTGTTCTCCTTGTTCCCCATGCCTCCTTGCTTGCTACTGTTGTTTGACCATGCACTTTGCTTGCTTCTTTCTGCACCTTTGTTGCTTCTTTCTGTAATCCACTTGATTCATTCTGCACCTCTCTTGCTTCTTTCTGCACCCCTCTTGCCTCTTTTTGCATCACTCTTCCCAATTTCTGCACCTCTCTTGCCTCTTTTCACATTTCTCTTACCTCTTCCTACACCTCTGTTGCTTCTTTCTGCACTTTGCATTCTTCTTTCTGTACCTCTCTTGCTTCTTTCTGTACCCTTCTTGCTTCTTTCTGTACCCCTCTTACCTCTTTCTGCACCTTTCTTGCCTCTTTCTGTACTTCCCTTGCCTCTTCCTGCACCTCTGTGTCTTCTTTCTGCATTTCTCTTACTTCTTTCTCCACCTCTCTTGCCTCTTTCTGTATCCCTCTTCCCACTTTCTGCACCTCTCTTTCCTGTTTCTGCACCTCTCACCCCTCTTTCTGCACTTCTTTTGCCTCTTTCTGCACTTTGGTTGCTTCTTTCTGTACCTCTCTTGCTTCTTTCTGTACCTCTCTTGTTTCTTTCTGTACCGCTCTTCCCTCTATCTACACCCCGCTTCCCTCTTTCTGTAGCTCTCTTGACTCTTTCTTCTTTATGTACTTCTCTAGCCTCTTTCCCCTCTTATCTTGTCTCTTTCTCCACTCCTCCTGCCTCTTTCAGAATGGTTGTTCCTTCTTTCTGCACTTCCCTTTTTCTGCACCATTCTTCCTCTTTTAGCACCTTTTTCCTCTTTATGCACTTCTGCATTTCTTTTGCTTCTTTCAGCACCTCTGTTGCTTCTTTCTGCACCCCTCTTCCCTCTTTTTGCATCTCTCTTGCCTCGTTCTGCACATCTGTTATCTCTTTCTACACTTCTCCTGCCTCTTTGTTCACCTCTGTTGCTTCTTTCTGTACTTCTCTTTCCTCTTTCTGCACCCCTCTCGCCTCTTTCTGTATGTCTGATCCTTCTTTCTGCACTCTTCTTGTTTCTTAATGTGCCTTGTGTCGTCTTTCAGCACCATTCTTCCTCTTTCTGCACCTTTCTCTCTCTTCCTGCACTTCTTTTGCTTCTTCCTGCAGAAAAAAGCAAGAGAGGTGCAGAAAGAAGCAAGCAAAGTGCACAAAGAAGCAAAAAAGGTGCAGAAAGAGGCAAGAGGGGTGCAGAAAGATGCAAGATTGGTGTAGAAGAGGGAAAAGTGATGCAAACAGAGGCAATAGTGGTGCAGAAAGAACCAAGAGAGTTACAGATAGAAGCAAGAGAAGTACAGAAACAAGCAATAAAGGTATAAAAAGCGGCAAGAGGGGTGCAGAAAGAGTCAAGAGAAGTGCAGAAAGAAGCAACAGAGGTGCAGAAAGAGCCAAGAGAAGTACAAAAAGAGGGAAGAGAGTTGCAGAAAGAAGCAACAGAGGTGCAGAAAGAGACAAGAGGGGTGCAGAAAGAGGCAAAAGAGGTGCTGAAAAAGAATACAGAGGTGCAGAAAGAGGCTTGAGAAGTGCTTTCTTTAATGATGAAAGCTATTTTCAAGAGAACACATTAGCACTTGCTGATTATACTTGTGGTTGATGCTATGAGATAAAAGATGGTTCTCCTATTCCAAAAGAAAAAATGGTTCTCAGGAATGTTGAAGAAGTAATAGCTGAAGAAGTTGAAGGGAGGCGTATACAAGCTCCTGCATATAACTTGGATTGTAGCAGTACTTGCAGTATTCGCCAAGAATCTATTGACATATTATGATTTGTTTTACAACACTATGCAAACAAAAGTGTTTAACAGAAGAGTAATATGTTACATAGGGCTAGATCCATGTAAAATAAAAAAATATACTAAGTTGCAAGGTCTGTTTTTTCTTTCAAGAAAAGTGTGCCAAAGTTCTTTTCATCATTTAAGAATGTTAGCTGTACACCACTCTGAAATGCAGAAGTTAAGGGTCTATTAGGATGGCGGTCGGAAAATCACCCTGACCGCCATGGTAGTGGGAAAAGACCACCGACCAGAACTGCGGCATAATCGCTGGTCCAATTAGTATGTTCCGCAGTCGAAATCCAACCGTGGCGGTACGATCGCGGCCTTTAACATTGCGGCAGTTGCTGCTGCCAGCAACACCGCCGCGATGTCAAAAGGAGCATGTCCTGGAAATCCCTGCACTGCGTGTCAGGCACTGCACAGTGCTTGCCATCTGGTACAGGTTCATGAGGGGGGTACCATGGGTATACCCCCAGTGCACCCACACCCCCAACACATTGGGCCCCTGGAGACATTCTCCACATGCCTTTCCATGGCGGTTCCACCTCAGCAGAAAGGCTGGATACCGCCGGCATCATAATCATGCCGGCGGAGTCTGGCCCTGCACTGGTCCCATTTTAGTGGTCCAGCTCCACAAATCAGGCATGCGCACGGACTGCTACCCATGGAAAAGTGGCAGGCGGAATTTCTCACTGCCGCAGTCATCACCGCCATGCTAATGTGACCGGCGGTTTTCCAGGTTGCGATAGCGGACGGATGTCTGTTGCTGGCCTGGCGTTTGCCACCGCCGGTGGCCATTTATCCGCCATCCTAATAGACCCCTTAGTAATGAGACTCTACTTTGTAAAAACTCCTACATTGTGTTTAAGTGAAATGAACACGGCTCTTTTGCATGGTTTGGTATCAGATGTACAAAAAGTTTGTAATGATATACAGTTTTTTTCCGTTTACAAGATTAGTGTAGATAAAGTGAGAGTTTGATATGTTTAGTTGTTGAAGAACACGGGAAAGAGATTAGTATTGATGAGTTTGCAGACAGCTTCATCAAATAAACCAAACTATGGGGGGTTCTTACGATGGCAGTCGGACTTTCGCCCAACCGCCATTGTTGTGGTAGTGGGACTGACCGCCTATGAGGTGACTGCCACTGCAGCGGTCGCAGGCTCTTTATTTTGCATTGCAGCAGGGATGCAGTCAGCAGCCCCTGCCGCAATGAAAAAATAGAGGCACTTGCATATCTCTGCACTATGAGGCAGGCAGCATAGGTGTCCCCCCACAGCCCTTGCCCCAGCCCCAGAGATTGTGGAGGGCTCGCTAGGGGCCCCCAAATCTGTTTGTGCCAGACATTTTGTGGCGGGTTGACCCCTGCAGAAGGACCGGCGGAAAGAGATATTATATTCCCTACTGCGGTGCCTTGCTGGCACCCCGCAATGCTGGCCTTCTGGGGAGGTCCGACAGGCAGTCAGAGAAAGACTGCCTGTCGGGACCATGGCGGTCGGTCTTTTTTTTAATCGCCACCTGTCCGCCCGCCATAGTTATCTGGCGGGCAGAAAACCTCATTCTGATGGCAGAAGGTCCGCCATCAACAGGTTGTCGGTGGCAGGCCCTCCACCATTGTAATGAGGCCCTTTGTTTGGATTTGATGCCGACATACTCACTTTAGAAGTCAAACTAGGAATGTTGATATATATTTAAAAAGTGAAAAGGAAAACAATGCTAAGTGGCAGCAATTTGGTGTTTATTTGTTGGTAGAAGGTCAGTTTGAGTTGGCTACTAATCACTTTATTTGTAAATACTGTAACAACAAATTAGAAGATAACAAAATGCCAGCTAGAGCAGTACATAACAATTTACAGTTGGTACCTATTCCTCAGGAACTGGCAGATTTAAATGCATTTGAGTCTATTCTTATTCAGTCTGTACACCAGAGGTCTGAAAGGAAGAGTTGTGTACTTACCTTTAGATTTTATGAAAAACATTTAAACTGTTGGTGTAGACAGGGAGGAAAATGAGCCAGTAGTTATTCTAGTAAAGGGTTTACCAACAAAGACTATACAAATCTGGCAGGAGTTTGTAGATGTTAATAAACTTCAAAAGGCTACATTACACCTGGTACAGAATAATATTTTTACAAGAATGTAAATGTTGATGAAGAAGTAATATGCTTAGAAGATGAAACAGTAATATCAAGTGGCCAAATAGAAAAAGTGGACAAGTCCAGGAGTGAAGAGATTTATGACCATTATACTTCAATTATTTCATTAATTGTATTAAACTTGGGATATTTAAACACTTACCTCTGGTCTGCCGTATGCTGGAGTTTACTACCCCCCACCCAGCCCCTCCCCGCACGCCTCACCGCCCCACAACACTCCCACTACGAGCCGCTACTGATAAAAACATTCCACCGCTTGGAGAGGTAACTGATTTCCTTTGGCGAAAAGAGTACCAAGCCAAAGGTGCTCCTCATATACACATGCTGTTATGGATTCCAATTCCAAGAAAAGAGCTTGAGACAACAAGTTTTAAGTTTTCATAGTCATCAATGTGGGAAATACTGCCAACAAAAATACAAGTGTTATAAAAAAAATCGTTTTGGATTCCCATGTCCTTAAATTTCTAAAGGAAGAGTAAATACATTTTGTCAGCAGTAAGACATACAATAACTCAGAAATCTCCCAAGAGCACATAAAACTTAAAAAGAAACGGAAGCTTCAAAGTACATTATTGACTACAATCCAGTTTTTTTGAAAATGTGGAATGCAAAAATGGATATTTAGTATGTTTCGGATAATTCAATTGCTGTTGGTCGCCATGTTACATTAAATATTAAAAAATCTAAAAAAACTGAGATGAAAGAAATGTTGGAAGAACTTTCAGCAGAGAAGAGTATTCACAGGAAATTGTTCAGCTTCGGCTTGAAAATACTTTCCCATAGAGAGATGGATCCTATGAATGTTCGGATTATTTGAGCTCAGCCAGGTTATATTCAAAGTCAAGAGGAAACATTTGGGTTAGTCTAGGTCTTGCCACCATACAAAATAGAGTATTGAAATCTTTACAAGAAATTGAATACTTAGCACAGAATGAACCAAAAACTACTGATATTGTTAAAACTAACATGTTGGACACATACTATCCCAAAAGAAGTCCACAACTTGAAAGCCTATATCTGTATGAAATACTTCAGCACCATACGTTTAAAAAGAATGTTAGAGGAAATATAAAAGAAGAAAGCTATGCAGTAATTGGATGTGATGGACGCCTAGTGAAACATGTCAAAGGGAATCTTATTAATCACACTCCAACTCTACAGAACTATTGAACAAGTTCAAAATCGCACCAAAAAATTACAGATAGGCATATCAAAAGGATAAACAACATCACCTTGAACAATTCTGGCGCATGCTACTCTGGCAAAGCAATAAATGGAAACATCAGCCAGGGGAGTGCAAATATTGCAGAGGCAGAATGGGTAATATTTTTGACTGGCCACTTCCAAGTCAATGGAGGAGCAGAACCTACAGCAATCAACCATTCTATACCGACTAAACATGTCCCTAAGGAGTGCCAGGCTTACTCACAAGAGCCGCAGCAACATCTTTACGAGAAAATCTCTATCACCCAAACAAGGCTGGCTAAAATACTAGCTAAAGCAAGATCAGATGGAGCGCCAGGTCCAAATAGCCTTCCATAGGCCCTGTTTAAATAGAATATCCCTCTCTGGTCAAAGCACCTAACAATCCTCTTTGATTACTCACTAAGGAGTTCAATCATACCTGATTCCTGGCGAGGGGCAATAATCCACCCAATCTACAAGTCTGGCTCCCACTCATCCCCAAACAACTACAGACTGATAGCCTTACTGGACAACAAAGCGAAGCATTTTGCGAGCATTCTACTCGAAGAACTGAGCTCTTGGGCTGACCTGAAAGGGCTGATTCCCAAAAATCAAGCCGGTTTCATCACAAACTCTGGCACCATGTCTAATTTACTGTCACTATCAATACTTATTAAAAAAGAATTAGTTTCATCCAAGGTGGTTTACTGTTGTTTAGTTGACTTCAAAACTGCCTTTGACAGGGCCCCAAGGGAAGCACTTTGGGCCAAGCTAAAAAATGGGGCATTCTGGTCAAACTCTTGGAGGCAATAGTCCAATTACAAACCAACACCTGGATACAAGTCAAGCTTGGCACTGGCTCACATCTGTCTCGAATAAAAATTACGACAAGGGGAGTCAAACAGGGATGTGTGCTAGCACCGCTGCTTTTCAATCTGTTCATTGCTGATCTTTCAGCGGAGCTAGATGCAATAAATAGCCATCCCCCTAAGATTGGCGGTGTTCAGTTAAGTAACCTTCTGTATGCCGATGATCTCGCCCTCTTCAGCCTCAAGCGAGTTGGGCTACAACGACTGTTAAATAAATTACATAGTTACACCACCACGATCAACTTGAAGGTAAACCTAAAGAAAACTCACGTGGTCATATTCGGCAGGACGCATCATCGAAGTGGTGGCTGGTCATATAACAACTCTGGTTTTGCGGTAGGAAACTCTAGGGGCACTTTTGCCAAACACCACAGGGACATCGCTATAAAAGCCATGGATCTTCAAGTAAACCGTTAAAAACTTTCCAGAAAATTGACAGGCCCAAGTTTAGCTCCAATGTTGGACGTCATGAGAGCCAAAATAGGCCCCACACTGTTGTATGGCTTTGAAATTTCCCTGGGCAAGCTCAGTACAACACTAAACCAACATGTGACCAAGATTTACAAAAGGGTCCTTCAGCTGCCAAAATCTGCATCTGCTGCACAGATTCGAATAGAACTGGGCCTCCCAAACTATGACGTGCTAAGCGCAGGCGCTTATTTAAAAATGTGCCACAAGCTAAGGCAGGCTGCCGCTGGTTCCCTCGAGTCATTGTTATGGACAGATATTAGCACCAGCAATCCTGATGGGTCATATAGTTGTTTTTTCACAGTTGTGTACAGCAATTATCAGCAAGCGACCTCTGGAACCTCAATCCAAGCAATACAGTTTTTAAAACAAGTATCAAGAAGTGCATTTGCTTGTGCTCCTATTCTTCTGATAAAGTGTCCCTCGCCAAACGCAAGCATGCATGGGCAGTAATCAACTCTTATCAGTTGGCCTCTCTTCCAGCACACCTGCCCTGCACATACCCTCTGTATTTAAAACTGCAGTTTATGGCACTCAGATTGGGGGAGTGGCACTTCCTGAAACTTTTACCACTTTGGCGTCACCCATCTGATGAGCTCTTGTGTAGGGGCTGTGCGGAATCCGTTGAGTCCTTGGAGCATGTTGCATGCCTCTGTCTAGCATTGCTGTACCTATTCATATCAAAGAACTGCTGGGTCCACCCCCTGATGAGTTCTATGAACCCTTTGATATCCAATAGTTTCCTATCAATAGTCCATTTATTCGGCAATTGATCATATCCCTGTATCGGAAAGTCCAGCATTATAGGGTTATGATCCGATAATACTTTAGGTAATTTCCTAATGTTGGCACCCTCTATAAGAGAAGCGTACACATAAAAATAATCCAGTCTTACATATTTTTTATGAGGGCATGAAAAATATGTAAAACCTAAGTCTCCTGGCTTTCTGAGGGACCACATATTGACTAACCCATGACTTGCCACCAGGGCTGCTACAAACTTAAAAACCGGTGGCTTCCTCCTCGATATTCTTTTGTGAATGAACCATCTACTTCCAAATGAATATTGAAGTCACTACAAATGACAAGGGGGGATGGCCAAGGGGCTAACTCTAATTCAAGTTCTTCCAACAACCCATGGTCATCAGGATTCAACCCATAAGTGTTAGGCCACTCGCTATTGAAGCGATAGTCCACCAGCCCCATCTGTCAGATAATGTACGTTCGACTGGTGGCATGCGATTGAAAACATGGATTGAAACACTTCTAGTTGTAGTGGACTTAGACGAGCCAATCCCAGGATCACATTAAGGCCTTTCTTGTGCCATGGAATGTGTGTTTCTTGTTGACAGATGATATCTGCCCCCAAGGTTCATAGTGTCTGGCTAGCCCTGCCTCTATTTCCCCTATCATTCAGGCCCCCGATGTTTATAGAACATATAGTCAACCTACCCATCCCAAAAGTTCTCAAAACACCCAGCTTGATTGTTGTAGCATTTACTCATAGTCATTCCTGCCTCTCTTCTTGAGTTACACCAGTTTTCTGCTTTCCTGAGTTTTCTCCCCCCTTCCTCTAAACTCCCCTCCGCTCCCACTAAAACACGCCCACCCCCTCCAATTCCCTGACCCGCACCCTGAACTGTGAAGCAACAGACCTGTCCCGGTCTGTGTGTTGGATGGACGGTGATTTCCTCCAGAATGGTGACATATATATTATACATATTGGTGAATTTATTGTATTGAACCCACAAGTGATGCCAATAATTCCTCCTTTTTAATGGAAACAAAAATTCTCCTCTTCCCTTTCTCCCCTCTCTCCTTTTAAATGACATCTAGACATATTGAGAACTTAGTGTTCCCCAAAAACACCTACGAACCGTGTTTCAGCCAGAATAGCAATGAAAATAGTAGATAGAAGGGAGGAAAGAAGTAGGAAAAGAAGAAAAGAGAATAGGAGAGAGAGAGAGAAAAAAAAATGGAGAGAGCCGATCAATCCTGAAAGCTTATACAAGCTGAATCCTTTAGACTCTGAATACGGGAAAAATCAATTAATGAAAAATAATAGAGAAGGAAAGAGCTGTTATTCGAGATCATATTCTAGCTGAGTCCTTTTGATGCCAAGTCAAATGCAGAGTCAAAGTCACGGAATCATACCCCTCCTGCATTTAAACACTCTTTAGCTTTGATCTCTGATGTAAAGAATCTGGTGCGCTTGTTCCAATTCACTTTCAACCATGCCGGCCTGTGCCCCTTTCTCCTGAAAAAGTGTAATCATTTGACGCAGGCGCCAGCGCCGCTTAACTGTGAAATGACAGAAATCAGGTCTTGAGAAAAATGAAAACCCTTCCACTGTACATTGGGCTTCCGGTCTTGCCTTTTCAAACACCATTTGTCTCAACAAGAAGTTTCCAAAATATACCAGAAATGCCCAACACTTAGTGTTTGGGCTGACTGGCTGACGGAGGGTAAACGGAACTCGATGTGCCCTTTGAATTTCGTGTGACCAGTCCCAGCCTTCGATTTCCGGGAATGACTTCTGCAGAAGTTGTACCATGTACATGCGTGGGTCAGAAACCTTTTTCCCTTTGGGAATTCCCAGAAATCGCGAATTATTTCATCTATGATGATTTTCATTCTCTTCCAGCTTCCACTGGATGTCAACCAGTTGGTTTTCATGGGCTTTCACTTGACCTTTAGAGCCTGCTATGTCCATTTCCAGGGAGGTTGTTCTCGTCTCCAAATCTGACATCCGATCACTAATAGTATTACAGGTTTTGGTGATATTCCTTACTGCCCCCTGTTATTTGCGAGCTGCGGTCTGCGAACGTCTACTTTCCTGCTGGGCTTCCTCTCGATGTGCTACAACACATTGCAAAATGGACTTCAACGTAGGGGGTATTGAGAGTTGGTCGTTGCCAAGTGCCTTAATGGTATCCCCAATCAGTTGCCCCCCCAAAGAATAACCCCACCTCAGGTCCCTTTGCTTCTGTTTGTCTATTCTACCCGCTCTTGTGAGGGTCTTTCTAGTTGTAGCGATTGAATCTCTGCCACTGGTACCGAGTGCGCTATCCGTCTCGCTCAACTCTGAATTGGACCCAAACCCCGACCCTTCATCTGACCAGATGGAGTTTGAGAATGAAAAGAAATCATTAATCTCTGAGTCCATTTCCCTTTCACTTCTGGCATGTGGAGTCCTAAGGTTTCTTAGATTCCCCCTAGGATTTTGGTTAATAGGATTGGAGGGATTCAGCCCTTGTACCCCTGCAGGCACGTCTTGCCCCTTATTAATAACCTTTTGTTTTGCTCCTGTGTTCTCCCCCTTCGTAGTTTGATGCTACCACAGCAGCGATCTGAACTGGGTATTTTCCCCGTTCACGCTGTCTGCTGTATTATCTGTGTTTGTCCCGGAGAGGGAATCTCCTGGGGCCCTGGTTCCGTCGCTACCGGCTGCCCTGTCGATTGCCCACCAAGTAGATCTGCCTCTGCAGGGTCCCCCGGCACTCCTAAACCCATCAGAGACTTACCGGTCTATGTAGAGCACTGACCTCTTGCCTGGCCCGGAATCTCGATCTGCTGTTTCGTGCCCTACGTGGTGGAGCTGCTCCCAGCTCCTCTGAGCATCTCCAATACTGAAGCGCTGGTGCGCTGTGGCTGGGGCTGAGAGACTGCACCCCTACCGTTCCCGTCTGGAGGATTCTCTGCACAGAACCTCTGTTGCTTCTTTCTGTACCTCTCTTGCTTCTTTCTGTACCTCTCTTGTTTCTTTCTGTACCGCTCTTGCCTCTATCTACACCCCTCTTCCCTCTTTCTGCAACTCTCTTGCTTCTTTCTGCACCTCTCTTGCCTCTTTCTGTACATCTCTTGCTTCTTTCTGCACCTCTCTTGCCTCTTTCTGCCCCTTTTTTCCATGTTCTGCACATCTCTTACCTCTTTCTACACTTCTCTTGCCTCTTTTTGCACCTCTGTTGCCTCTTTCTCCACTTCTCTTACCTCTTTCTGCACCTCTGTTGCTTTTTTATGTACGTCTCTTGCTTCTTTCTGCACCTCACTTGCCTCTTTCTGTACTTCTCTTGCCTCTTTCTGCACCTCTGTTGCTTCTTTCTGTATTTCTCTTGCCTCTTTCTGCACCCCCTTGCCTCTTTCTGCACCTGTGTTGCTTCTTTCTGTACTTCTCTTGCTTCTTTCTGTACCTCTCTTGTTTCTTCCTGTACCGCTCTTGCCTCTATCTACACCCCTCTTCCCTCTTTCTGCAACTCTCTTGACTCTTTCTTCACCTCTTTTGCCTCTTTATGTACTTCTCTAGCCTCTTTCCCCTCTTATCTTGTCTCTTTCTCCACTCCTCTTGCCACTTTCAGAATGTCTGTTCCTTGTTACTGCACTTCTCTTGCTTCTTTCTGTACCTTTTCTTCCTTTTTCTGCACCATTCTTCCTCTTTTGGCACCTTTTTTCTTCTTTATGCACTTCAGCATTTCTTTTGCTTCTTTCAGCACCTCTGTTGCTTCTTTCTGCACCCCTCTTCCCTCTTTTTGCACCTCTCTTGCTTCATTCTGCACCTCTGTTATCTCTTTCTACACTTCTCTTGCCTCTTTGTTCACCTCTGTTGCTTCTTTCTGTACTTCTCTTTCTTCTTTCTGCACCCCTCTTGCCTCTTTCTGCATGTCTGATCCGTCTTTCTGTACTCTTCTTGCTTCTTAATGTGCCTTGTGTCCTCTTTCTGTACCGTTATTTCTCTTTCAGCACCTTTCTCCCTATTTCTGCACTTCTTTTGCTTCTCTCTGCACCTATGTTGCTTCTTTCTGAACTCCTCTTCCCTCTTTCTGCACCTCTCTAGCCTCTTTCTGCACTTCTCTCGTCTCTTTCTCCACCCCATTGCCTCTTTCTGCATGTCTGTTTCTTCTTTCTGCACTTCTCTTGCCTCTTTCTGTACCATCGTTGCTTCTTTCTCTACTTCTCTTGCTTCTTTCTGCACCTCTCTTGCCTCTTTCTGCACGTCTCCTGCTTCTTTCTTCACCTCTCTTGCCTCTTTCTGCCCCTTTGTTCCATGTTCTGCACATCTCTTACCTCTTTCTACACTTCTCTTGCCTCTTTTCTGTACCTCTGTTGCCTCTTTCTCCACTTCTCTTACCTCTTTCTGCACCTCTGTTGATTTTTTATGTACTTCTCTTGCTTCTTTCTGCACATCACTTGCCTCTTTCTGTACTTCTCTTGCCTCTTTCTGCACCTCTGTTGCTTCTTTCTGTATTTCTCTTGCCTCTTTCTGCACCCCCTTGCCTCTTTCTGCACCTTTGTTGCTTCTTTCTGTACTTCTCTTGCTTCTTTCTGTACCTCTCTTGCTTTTTTCTACACCCCTTTTGCCTCTTTCTGCACCTTTGCTGCTTCTGTCTGTACCTCTCTTGCTTTCTTCTTTCTGTAGCCCTCTTGCTTATTTCTGTACCCCTCTTGCCTCTTTTTGTACCCCTCTTCTCTCTTTCTGCACCTCTCTTGTCTTTTTCTGCACCTCTCTCGCCTTATCTCTACACTTCTCTTGCCTCTTTCTGCACATATGTTGCTTCTTTCTGCTTCTTTTTTCATTTTTAATTTTTCCGCACCCCTCTCGCCTCTTTTTGTACCCCATCCCACTTTCTGCAACTCTCTTCCCTGTTTCTGCACTTCTCTCCCCTCTTTCTGCACTTCTATTGCCTCATTCTGCGCCTCTGTTGCTTTTTTCTGCACCTGTCTTGCTTCTTTCTGGACCTCTCTTGTTTCTATATGCATCCCTCTGGCCTCTTTCTGCACCTCGCTGGCCTCTTTCTCAACCTCTCTTGCCTCGTTCTGCACTTCATTTACCTCTTTCTGCACTTCTCTTGTCTCTTTCTCCACCCTCTTGCCTCTTTTTGCATGTCTGTTCCTTCTTTCTATACTTCTCCTGTACCTTTCTTCCTTTTTCTGCACCATTCTTCTTTTGACACCTTTCTTCATCTCCCTGCACTTCTTTTGCTTCTTTCTGTGCCTCTGTTGCTTCTTTCTGCATCCTTCTTCCCTATTTCTGCACCTCTCTTGCCCCATTCTGTGCCTCTTTTACCTCTTTCTACACTTATCTTGCCTCTTTGTGCACCTCTGTTGCTTTTTTTTGCACTTCTTTTGCCTCTTTATGCACCCTTCTTGCCTCTTTCTACATGTCTGTTCCTTCTTTCTGTACGTCTCTTGCTTCTTTCTGTGCCTTTCTTCCTCCTTGTGCATTTCTTTTGCTTCAATCTGCAGCTCAGTTGTTTCTTTCTGCACCCCTCTTCCCTCTTTCTGTACCTCGCTATCCTCTTCTGCACTTCTCTTATCTCTTTCTCTACCCCTCTTGCCTGTTTCGGCATGTCTCTTCCTTCTTTCTGCAATTCTCTTGCTTCTTCCTGTGCCTTTCCACTTCTTTCTGCACCGTTGTTCCTCTTTCGGCACCATTATTCCTATTTCTGCACTTTTTTTGCTTCTCTCTGCACCTCTGTTCCTTCTTTTTGCACCACTTCCCTCTTTCTGTACCTCTCTAGCCTTGTTCTGCACCCCTCTTGCTTCTTTCTGTACCCTTCTTGCCTCTATCTGTACCCATCTTCTCTCTTTCTGCACCTCTCTTGTCTCTTTCTGCACCTCTCTTGCGTTATGTCTACACTTCTCATGACTCTTTCGGCACCTATGTTTCTTCTTTCTGCTCTTCTTTTGCTTCTTTCTGGACCCCTCTTGTCTCTTTTGTACCCCCTTCCCATTTTCTGTACCTCTCTTCCCTGTTTCTGTGCCTCTCTTCACTTCTATCACCTATTTCTGCGCCTCTGTTGCTTCGTTTTGCACCTCTCTTGCTTCTTTCTGGATCTCTTTTGTTTCTATCTGCACCCCTCTTGCCTCTTTCTTTACTTCGCTTGTATTTTCTGTACCTCTTTTGCCTTGTTCTGCACCTCTCTTAGCTCTTTCTGCACTTCCCAAGCCTCTTTCTGCACTTCTCTTGTCTCTTTCTCTACCACTCTTGCCTCTTTCTGCATGTCTGTTCCTTCTTCTTGCACTTCTCTTGCCTCTTTCTGCACCTCTGTTGCTTTTTTCTGTACTTCTCTTGTTTCTTTCTGTACCTCTCTTGCCTCTTTCTGCACTTCTCAAGCCTTTTTCTGCACCTCTTTTGCCTTGTTATGCACCTCTCTTACCTCTTTCTATGCTTCTCTTGCCCCTTTCTGCACCTCTGTATCCTTTTTCAGCACTTCTCTTGCCTCTTTCTGTACCCCTCTTGTCTCTTTCTGCACCTCTGTTGCTTCTTTCTGTACTTCTGTTGCTTCTTTCTGCAACTCTCTTACCTCTTTTTGTACTTCTCTTGGCTCTTTCTGCACCGCTGTTGCTTCTTTCTGCACTTCTCTTGCCTCTTTCTGCACCCCTCTTGCCTCTTTTTATACCTTTATTGCTTCTTTCTGTAATTGTCTTGCTTCTATCTGTACCTCTCTTGCTTCTTTCTGCACCACTATTGCCTCTTTTTGCATCACTTTTCCCTCTTTCCACACCAATCTAGCATTTTTCTGCTCCCCTCTTGCCTCTTTCTGCAACTTTGTTGCTTCTTTCTGTACTTTGCTTGCTTCTTTCTGCACCTCTCTTGCTTTTTTCTGCACCCTTCTTGCTTCTTTCTGTACCCCTCTTGCCTCTTTCTATACCCCTCGTCTATCTTTCTGCACCTCTCTGTCACTTTCTGCACCTCTCTTGCCTTATTTCTACACTTCTCTTGCCTCTTTCTGCACCTATGTTGCTTCTTTTTGCACTTCTTGTGCTTCTTTATCCACCTCTCTTGCCTCTTTCGTCCCCTCTCTGACCTCTTTCTGCACTCCTCTTGCCTCTTTCTGCACCTCTGTTGCTTCTTTCTGCACTTCTCTTGCTTTATTCTGCACCTATCCTGCTTCTTTTTGTACCCACCTTGGTTCTTTCTGTACCCCTTTTCCCTCTTTCTGCAACTCTCTTGCCTCTTTCTGTACCTCTCTTGCCTCTTTCTGCATCTCTCTAGCTTCTTTATGTACCCCGCTTGCCTCTTTTTGTACCACCTTCCCACTTCTGCACCTCTCTTCCCTGTTTAGGCATCTCTCTTTCCTCTTTCTGCACTTCTATAGCCTCTTTCTGAACATCTGTGGCTTCTCCTGCTTTATTCTGCACCTATCTTGCTTCTTTTTGTACCCATCTTGGCTCTTTCTGTACCCCGCTTCCCTCTTTCTGCAACTCTCTTGCATCTTTCTGTACCTCTCTTGCCTCTTTCTGCATCTCTCTTGCTTTTTTATGTACCCCTCTTGCCTCTTTATGTACCAACTACCCACTTCTGCACCTCTCTTCCCTGTTTATGCATCTCTCTTTCCTCTTTCTGCACTTCTATAGCCTCTTTCTGCACCTTTCTTCCTCTTTATACACTTCTATTGCCTCGTTCTCCTCCTTTCTTCCTTTTCAGCACCTCTTTTGCTTCATTCTGCACCTCTCTTTCTTCTTTCTGCACCATGTGCTTTTTTCTGCAGTTCTCTTGCTTCTTCCTGCATCTCTCTTGTTTCTTTCTGTACTTTTCTTGGCTCTTTCTCAACTTGTCTCACCTCTTTCTGCACTCAAATGGGTAGTGCAGTCTGTCAAGTTTAAAGGTCTGCATGCTCTCGTGACTGAGGTACATGTCTACTTGAACATGTATTCTCACATGTGTTATGCATCTCAAGTTGCTAGCTTTAAAAGCTGGTAGCTTCCCCTACAGGCTGACCAATTTTCTCAGGTCTGCTCTGTCATTCGGTTGCACAGGCACACATGCTTCATGTATGTAGGAATTATTGAGCCCCACAAATAGACTATTCAACACCCAGGTACCCTGTTTTATGAGTAGAAAGGAATGCATACTCTTTCTTGTACACAGATTTAGAGCACAGGGGTTCTGAAACACAGGCATTCAACTATTTGTATATTTATTTTGTGTATCATGTCACTGGCAAAAGGCAGAGACACATGCCTTCATGTTTTCAGAAACAGGATAAAACTTACAACAGTGACATGGGAAGGGTTGCTGTTTTAAAATTAGCTAGGCCCAACATTCTTAGCCGTGTGTGCATAGTGAAGCTGGCAGAGAAAAGTGAGGTTTATGTCATGTTGGCAAAGGGGTTAGGAATTAGACTTCATATGAGTCCCTGGAAAGTAACACTTGAAGTAGTGTGTATACATTTATGTGTCTGTTTGATATGGTAAGTGCACTCCGTCAAGTTTAAAGATCTGTGTGTTCTCGTGACTGAGGTATATGTCTACTCGTGCATGTATTCTCACATGAGTTATGCATCTGAAGATGGTAGCTAAAAAAGCTTAAAATATTTTTCCGCAGACTTTCAAGCATTAAAGCTTTGCAAAAGTGCATACATAGGTAGTTTTATTTAGTATGAAAAAAATAGCAATGTTATTGTAATTAATTGCTTATTGGTTAATATGAAATTCGATATGTAATTATTTTAAAATTGTTAGTTGATGTAACAAACAATTGAAACTTCTTTGTTTTTTTAAAAAAATGTATATTATTTGGAAACATGGAAAGAGAAGAGAACAAAGAATACTGTACTACTTAAAGAAAAGTGAAAAGAGTACATTAGATAAAGAGCAAAACACAGAATAAAATTTCTTCTGGTAAGGGTACTAAACAGTTTTCTTAAAACAGTTGTAGAGAGATTTAAAAAAGTCAATAATAATGAAAAGAAAAAGGAAAGTTTTACAACAAATCAGAAGGAAAAGAAGAATTGTCATATTAACTAATATTAGTTTATGGGAAAATAATACATATTACAAGAAGGAAAAAAGCATATAAGGATATGCATACAAGAATGTTTAGAAGTAGACTAATTCATATTTGATTACAAGGAAGTAAAAGATATAAAAGTAGATCAGCAGTGTATAAGAAAAAGCAACACCTTTAAAGTGTAGTAGATTATGCTTCTGAATTGAAACAAAAAATATTCTTATTAATATTGAAGAGAATGAGTACATTGGATAAAACAATGGTGTTTATGAAAGACAAAAGAAAAAGAAAAAGAATCATTAATAGGAGTAACTTTTGTAAAACATTTACTGGTAAATAGAAACACAATTCTATTACTGAGCCTTTCTTTAATGAAGAAAGCTATTTTCAAGAGAACACATTAGCACTTGCTGTCTATACTTGTGGTTGATGCTATGAGATAAAAGATGGTTTTCCTATTCCAAAAGAAAAAATCTTTCTCAGGCATGTTGCAGAAGAAATAGCTGAAGAAATTGAAGGGAGGCGTACAAAAGCTCCGGCATATAACTTGGATTGTAGCAGTATTTGCCAGGAATCCATTGACATATTATGATTTTTTTTTACAACACTATGAAAACAAAAGTGTTTAACAGAAGATTAGTATGTTACATAGGACTAGATCCATGTAAAATAAAAAAATATACTAAGTTTCAAGGTCATTCTCTGTCTTTTCTTTCAAGAAAAGTGTGCCAAAGTACTTTTCATAATTTAAGAATGTTAGCTGTACACCACTCAGAAATGCAGAAGTTAGGGGTCTATTAGGATGGTGGTCGGAAAATCACCCTGACCACCATGGTAGTGGGAAAAGACCACCCACCAGAACCGCGGCATAATCGCTCGTCCAATTAGTATTCTCCGCAGTCAAAATCCGACCGCGGCGGTACGATCGCGGCCTTTAACATTGTGGCAGTTGCTGCTAACAGCAACACCGCCGCGATGTCAAAAGGAGCATGTCCTGGATATATCTGCACTGCGTGTCAGGCACTGCACACTGCTTGCCATCTGGTACAGGGACATGAGGGGGGTACCATGGGTATCCCCAGTGCACCCACATCACCAACACATTGGGGGCCCGCAATGGGCCCCTGGAGACATTCTCCACATGCCTTTCCATGGCAGTTCCACCACAGCAGAAAGGCTGGATACCGCTGGCATCATAATCATGCCGGCGGAGTCTGGCCCTGCACTGGCCCCATTTTCGCGGTCCAGCTCCACCCGGCAGGCATGCACGTGGACTGCTAGCGGTGGAAAAGTGGCGGGTGGATATTCTCACTGCCATGCTAATGTTACCGCGGTTTTCCGGGTTGCGATAGCGGACGATATCTGTCGCCGGCCTGGCGGTTGCCACCGCCGGTGGCCATTCATCCGCCATCCTAATAGACCCCTTAGTAAGGATACTCTACTTTGTAAAAACTCCTACATTGTGTTTAAGTGAAATGAACACAGCTCTTTTGCATGGTTTGGTATCAGATGTACAAAAAGTTTGTAATGATATACAGGTTTTTTTTAGTTTAAAAGATAAGTGTAGATAAAGTGAGAGTTTGATATGTTTATTTGTTGAAGAACACTGGAAAGAGATTAGTATTGATGAGTGTGCAGAAGAAATTCAAAAATTTAAGACAGCTTCATCAAATAAACCAAACTATGGGGGGTCCTTATGATGGCAGTCGGACTTTCGCCCAACCGCCATTGTTGTGGTAGTGGGACTGGCCGCCTATGAGGTGACTGCCACTGCAGCGGTCGCAGGCTCTTTAGTTTGCATTGCAGCAGGGATGCAGTCAGCAGCCCCTGCCGCAATGAAAAAATAGAGGCACTTGCATATCTCTGCACTATGAGGCAGGCAGCATGCGGTGCCTGCCACATGGTGCAGGGATATATAGTGGGCACCATAGGTGTCCCCCCAGTGCCCTTGCCCCAGCCCCAGGGATTGTGGAGGGCTCGCTAGGGGCCCCCAGATCCGTTTGTGCCAGCCGTTTTGTGGCGGGTTGACCCCTGCAGAAGGCCCGGCGGAAAGGGATATTATATTCCCAACTGCGGTGCCTTGCTGGCACCCCCACAATGCTGGCCTTCTGGGGAGGTCCGACAGGCAGTCGGAGAAAGACTGCCTGTCGGGACCATGGCGGTCGGTCTTTCTTTTAATCGCCACCTGTCCGCCCGCCATAGTTCTCTGGCGGGCAGAAAACCTCATTCTGATGGCAGAGGGCCCGCCATCAACAGGTTGTCGGTGGCAGGCCCTCCACCATCGTAATGAGGCCCTTTGTTTGGATTTGATGCTGACACACTCACTTTAGAAGTCAAACTAGGACTGTTGAGATATATTTAAAAAGTGAAAAGGAAAACAAAGATAAGTGGCAGCAATTTGGTGTTTATTTGTTGTTAGGAGGTCAGTTTGAGTTGGCTACTGATCAATTTATTTGTAAATACTGTAACAACAAATTAGAAGATAACAAAATTCCAGCTAGAGCAGTACCTAACAATTTAGAGTTGGTACCTATTCCTCAGGAACTGGCAGATTTACATGCATTTGAGTCTATTCTTATTCAGTCTGTACACCAGAGGTCTGAAAGGAAGAGTTGTGTACTTACCTTTAGATTTTACGAAAAACATTTAAACTGTTGGTGTAGACAGGGAGGAAAATGAGCCAGTAGTTATTCTAGTAAATGGTTTACCAACAAAGACTAGAAAAATCTGGCAAGAGTTTGTAGATGTTAATAAACTTCAAAAGGCTATATTGCACCTGGTACAGAATAATATTTTTATAAGAATGTAAATGTTGATGAAGAAGTAATATGCTTAGAAGATAAAACAGTAATGTCAAGTGGCCAAATAGAAAAAGTGGACAAGTCCAGGAGTGAAGAGATTTATGACCATTATACTACAATTATTTCAATAATTTTATTAAACTTGGGATATTTAAACACTTACCTCTGGTCTGCCATATGCTGGAGTTTACTACCCCCCATCCAGTCCCTCCCCGCACGCCTCACCGCCCCACAGCACTCCCACTACAAGCCGCTACTGATAAAAACATTCCACCGCATGGAGAGGTAACTGACTTCCTTTGGCGAAAAGTGTACCAAGCCAAAGGTGCTCCTCATATACACATGCTGTTATGGATAAACAAAGCATCAACATTTGAAACTGATAGTGATGAAACTGTATTATCTTTCTTCAAACAGTTTGTTACATATGCCATTCCAAGAGATGCAGGAGAAAAGAGCTCAAGAAAACAAGTTTTAAGCTTTCATAGTCATCAATGTGGGAAATACTGCCTACGAAAATACAAGTGTAAAGAGAAATGTTATAAAAAAAATTGTTTTGCATTCCCATGTCCTTAAATTTCTAAAGGAAGAGTAAATACATTTTGTCAGCAGTAAGACATACAATAACTCGGGAATCTCCCAAGAGCACATAAAACTTAAAAAGAAACGGAAGCTTCAAAGTACATTATTGACTACAATCCAGTTATTTTGAAAATGTGGAATGCAAAAATGGATATTCAGTATGTTACAGATAATTCAATTGCTGTTGGTCGCTATGTTACATTAAATATTTAAAAATCTAAAAAAAACTGAGATGAAAGAAATGTTGGAAGAACTTTCAGCAGAGAAGAGTATTCACAGGAAATTGTTCAGCTTCGGCTTGAAAATGCTTTCCCATAGAGAGATTGGATCCTATGAATGTTCTGATTGTTTGAGCTCAGCCAGTTTATATTCAAAGTCAAGAGGAATCATTTGGGTTAGTCTAGGTCTTGCCACCAGACAAAATAGAGTATTGAAACCTTTACAAGAAATTGAATACTTAGCACAGAATGAACCAAAAACTACTGATATTGTTAAAACTAACATGTTGGACACATACTATCCCAAAAGAAGTCCACAACTTGAAAGCCTATATCTGTATGAAATACTTCAGCACCATACGTTTAAAAAAAATATTAGAGAAAACATAAAAGAAGAAAGCTATGCAGTAATTGGATGTGATGGATGCCTAGTGAAACATGTCAAAGGGAATCTTATTAATCACACTCCAACTCTAAAGAACTATTGAACAAGTTCAAAATCGCACAAAAAAATTACAGATGGGCATAATAAAAGGATAAACAACATCACCTTGAACAATTCTGGTGCATGCTACTCTGGGAAAGCAAAAATTGGAAACATCAGCCAGGGGAGTGCAAATATTGCAGATGCAGAATGGGTAATATTTTTGACTGGCCACTTCCAAGCCAATGGAGGAGCTGAACCTACAGCAATCAACAATTCTATACCGACTAAAGATGCCCCTAAGGAGTGCCAGACTTACTCACAAGAGTCGCAGCAACATCTTTACGAGAAAATCTTTATCACCCAAACAAGTCTGGCTAAAATACTAGCTAAAGCAAGATCAAATGGAGCGCCAGGTCCAAATAGCCTTCCACAGGCCCTGTTTAAATAGAATATCCCTCTCTGGTCAAAGCACCTAGCAATCCTCTTTGATTACTCACTAAGGAGTTCAATCATACCTGACTCCTGGCGAGGGGCAATAATCCACCCAATCTACAAGTCTGGCTCCCATTCGTCCCCAAACAACTACAGACTGATAGCCTTACTGGGCAATGAAGCGAAGCATTTTGCGAGCATTCTACTCGAAGAACTGAGCTCTTGGGCTGACCTGAAAGGGCTGATTCCAAAATATCTAACCGGTTTCATCGCAAACTCTGGCACCATGTCTAATTTACTGTCACTATCAATACTTATTAAAAAAGAATTAGTTTCATCCAAGTTGGTTTACTGTTGTTTAGTTGACTTCAAAGCCGCCTTTGACAGGGCCCCAAGGGAAGCACTTTGGGCCCAGATAAAAACGGGGAATTCCGGTCAAATTCTTGGAGGCAATAGTCCAATTACACACCAACACCTGGATACAAGTCAAGCTTGGCACTGGCTCACATCTGTCTTGAATAAAAATGACGACAAGGGGAGTCAAACAGGGATGTGTGCTAGCTCAGCTGCTTTTCAATCTGTTCATTGCCGATCTTTCAGCGGAGCTAGATGCAATAAATAGCCATCCCCCTAAGATTGGCAGTGTTCAGTTAAGTAACCTTCTGTATGCTGATGATCTCGCCCTCTTCAGCCTCAAGCGAGTTGGGCTGCAATGACAGTTAAATAAATTACATAGTTACACCACCACGATCAAGTTGAAGGTAAACCTAAAGAAAACTCACGTGGTCATATTTGGCAGGAAGCATCATGGAAGTGGTGGCTGGTCATATAACAACTCTGGTTTTATGGTAGGAAAATTATATAAATACCTGGGAATCAACATCAACTCTAGGGGCACTTTTGCCAAACACCACAGGGACATCGCTATAAAAGCCATGAATCTTCAAGTAAACCGTTAAAACGTTCCAAAAAGTTGACAGGCCCAAGTTTAGCTCCAATGTTGGATGTCATGAGAGCCAAAATAGGCCCCACACTGTTGTACGGCTTTGAAATTTCCCTGGGCAAGCTCAGTACAACACTAAACCAACATGTGACCAAGATTTACAAAAGGGTCCTTCAGCTGCCAAAATCTGCATCTGCTGCACAGATTCGAATAGAACTGGGCCTCCCAAACTATGACGTGCTAAGCGCAGGCGCTTATTTAAAAATGTGCCACAAGCTAAGGCAGGCTGCCGCTGGTTCCCTCGAGTCATTGTTATGGACAGATATTAGCACTAGCAATCCTGATGGGTCATATAGTTGGTTTTTCACAATTGTGTACAGAAATTATCAGCAAGCGATCCCTGGAACCTCAATCCAAGCAATACAGTTTTTAAAATAAATATCAAGAAGTGCATTTGCATGTGCTCCTATTCTTCTGATAAAGTGTCCATCATCAAATGGAAGCATGCATGGGCAGTAATCAACTCTTATCAGTTGGCCTCTCTTCCAGCACACCTGCCCTGCACATACCCTCTGTATTTAAAACTGCAGTTTATGGCACTCAGATTGGGGGAATGGCACTTCCTGAAACTTTTACCACTTTGGCGTCACCCATTTGATGAGCTCCTGTGTAGGGGCTGTGGGGAATCAGTTGAGTCCTTGGAGCATGTTGCATGCCTCTGTCTAACATTGCTGTCTTTGCGCAGAATAAAACTGAGGCCAGAGTGGACTAGATTGGGAGTCTGGTCTTGTAGGCAAGTTATCATTGTGGCATTGAATCCGGAGAACACTGCTCTAAATATAAGCTTCACACTTTTTATCCACCTTGCATAACGCAAGCTTCACCAGTAAATTTTGGACCCTGTGTCATAACCAGGGAACGAGCACAGGTGGCCAAAATAATGGTACATTTTTGAAGCAGCTCTCTGGTAAATCCAGTGTATTCTGCCCCAGCCACAACACGGAACTCGAACCTAACGAACTGTTATTGACTATTGACTGCTGTCACTCCGAACTGTATATTAACTGTGGGATGCTCTTTTATAAGTTGGTGTTTTATCTGCAGCTTTAAGAAGTAACCTCTATCTTCTATTATTCGTTTTTAATTGACACTTTTCTGCCACGTGGTTTCACTTTAGTGATGGTCACCTTGTACTAGAAGAATTTTTATATTAACAATTTTATCGCTTTCTTTTTTATTGGGAATGATGTGTGGAGCCTAGTGAAAAATTCCTTTTAATATTTTTCTAAGTTTTGATATTTTTCTTCTTTTTTTTAATATATATGTGGATTGTAATGATTTAATTAATCAAACAATAAATATAATAACAATAATCAAAGAGAACTGAGTTGTGATAGTGCAGATAAGAGAGACACTTTCTATTTAATACTTCGGCAAGTGTTCAAGCCATGGCGTAGTGAATCACAGTTACTTGGAGATTTTGACTGCTATAAAGATTATTTTTTTATGTTACTAAAGACAACATTCGATGCAACATTTTCACAACTTATCTACAAATGTTAAATGATGAGATTGAACAAGAAAGTATTATTACAGCTGAAAGAGCTAGAGAAAGTTCACAAAGCAGTCAGAGTTCTGGTCCACGGAGTCAAGATCCACTGGGACAACCAATTATTGAAAATGAAGTAGCAATACCCATGAATGAGTTAGAAACAGTGTATTACTCATGTTGGAAGAGTTGGAAGATCAAATAAATATTGAACAAAAAGAAATATATCTGCAAGTCAAACAGCAGGCTTGCAGCATGAAAATGTATGTCAATGTTTATCATTAAACACTATTCTGTTGTACATTAGTGGTCAAGCTGGCACAGGAAAAAGTTTCTTAATGAAAGTTTTGACCACTCATCTACACAAAACTACAGAATCACATTTATCTTCTTTCGTAACAGCTCCAACTGAATTAGCAGCACACAACATTAAAGGCATTACTTTACATCGATTACTTATGCTACCCGTTGAACTTGATAATAAATTGGAATATCAGAAGCTATCTGGAGAAGCTTGTTATGATGTCTCAAGAGTACTAAAGAAAATTAAACTTTTAATCATTGATGAGGTGAGCATGGTTTCAAACTTAGGGGGCCTGCCACCGCCAGCCTTGCGGTAGCGGGCCCTCCACCATCTGGTTGCTAATTTCCCCCGCCACATTACGATGGCGGAGAGAATCGTTCCACATGCATGACGGGTACAAAGACTGCTCGCCACACTTTCACCACAGGCTATCATTATGATTTCCTGGTGGAGCAGACAAGATCTGGAAATGGTGGCAGTGCCTAGCAGGCACCATCCGCCAGATCACAATGCTGGCCTCAACCAGCTTTTCCATGGAGGGGAAACCATCATGGAAAGGCTGGCCTCCCTTGTCTTGGGGGGAGGTGTTGCTGTACTGGGGGGTACCCATGGTACCCCCTGCATTTCCCTCCACTGCATGGCAGGCACCACGTGGTGCCTGCCACGTAGTGCAGGGAAATGCACAGCATGAAATTTTAACATTGTGTACGGTGCTGCAGCCAGCAGCACGGTCCGCAATGTTAAATACACTGTATGAGAACGCAATACTTGTGGGCGCATCGTAATTGCAGTGGTGGGACCGCCGCATGACTGGCAGACCGTCCCAAACACTGCAACGATGGCGACAGACTCAGGTGCGCCTGCCATCGTAATGAGCCCCTTAATTCTTCCCTTTGTACTCTTGAGACTGCAAAAGATTTAAAAAACAGATTATGATGTTCTGTTTGGAGGAAAACATTTAATTGTATTTGGAGACTTACTACAACTTACTCCTGTAAAAGGATAACCTGTCTCCATGAGGACACAAAGAAATCTTTGGGAAGTATTGGGAATGTAAATATTTGGTTGCACTTTGAATATAAAGAACTTGTTAAGATATGCGACAAGCAGGTGATGAAGATTATGGAAATATTCTTAAAGATATAAGAATCGGTGCCTTGACGGAACATGGAAAGCAAGCTTTAGAAAGTTTACTGCTATATATATTCATTGAAAAAAAACATAGGTTTTAGGGAAAGTTATAGTCAGATGGAGATTTCACTCGTACAAAACCATAGAAATTCCCCCGCTATAGTTAGTTCAGCTAACTATAACTCACGCCTCCGCAATGCACTGCTGATGACGTCACATATGACATCACTCATGACATGGTCAGTGACATCACTGATGACATCACTGATGACATCTCAAATGACATCACTGATGACATCACTGATGACATCATCCAGTGACTGTGTGTTTCTGTAAAGTTTAAATATGTTTATTATATATAGGGAAAGGCGTATTGAAGAATGAGTGGGTGTATAAGTGTCTGAATGGATGATTTAGTAGGTGCATGACTGACTCTATAAGTGAGTGAATTAACTTATCTTACTGAATGCATGGGTTAGTGAGTAAACTGTCTCAATGTCTGTATCCATCTGTCTGTTGGTGTGTAAGCACCTGCATGGGTTTGCAAATAGCTGCATGAGAGTCTACATGGGTTATGGATTGGTTTTCTGAGTATCTGTATGGGTGCCTGAGTGTTTATGTGGGTGGGGTATATGTGACTCTGTACATAGATGAGTGAGTGGGTGATTCATTGTGTGCATGGTTTCAAGAGTGCATCTGTGATGGACTGTATGGGTGGGTGAGTGTGTGTATAGGTGTGTTAGTGAGTGAATGTATATCTCAGCTGTATATGCGTTAGTAACTACATATGTGAAAGGCAGTATATATGTTGTTAGACTTTGGGGTCTCTGGTTGGCGCAAGGTTGCCCTTGTGTCAAGCAGGAACCCTCTCCTCTACGTCAGGGCGCAGGATAACCCCTTGTGAATGACCCTTGCTCACCCTCTAGGTGCGTGGCGTGAGCAGCCAAGGCGATTCCTCAGGCGTTGTTGGTTAAGCACTTACAATCACGCACACAGTAAATACATCAATCCCCCCAGAAACAGACACCAGCCTTGGATATGTAGAAAAATACGCTTCTTTATGTAAAAATAGGTATATATATCTCAGCAGACTTATCACAAGACCAATAACGTTTTCGCTATGCCACCAGGTTGTAAAGCAGGTAAATGTTCGTTGTTCATAGCTTCAAATGGATACTTTGTAGTCTCTTGCAAATGTTACTTGTGGTTCCAGTACTCACAGAGATCGGCTCCTGCGAAGGGGAAATAAGGCGTTGCGGGCCCCGAGCCCGATACTGGAACTTCTTTCGTGACGTGGAGAGTCGGCACAGGTCGGTGCGACTCTCAGCTTGGGAAGTGGTCTTGGGTCCTCGATCAGCGGGTGTGGGCAGGTAGGCAGGCGCGGCCAGCGACCCTCCGCACGGCGGTGCAGGGGGGTCTCCACAGCGGGGGCGGCGCGGCCGGAGATGTCCGGGGATAGCGAAGCGGGGTCACAGGGCACGGTCAGTGCAGCTGGATGACCCGGCGTAGATCACAGTCGTCGGACGGTTTCCGGCCGGAGGGGTGATAGCGCGTTCAGCGCGCTCCAGTGACAGGGGTGCAGGCAGCCGGGCCCGGGGACAGAGAGCGGCTCCGGACGGAGTGGGGCTCTCACGGGGTAAAGGCAGGCAAGCTCCTGAGTGTCACGGCCCTAGGAGGGGCGATGAGGGGCGCAGTCTCTTTCCAGCGGGATGCACACACGGCTCGAATCGGAGGACGAGCAAAAGCACAGAGAACCCACTGGTCCTGGGGTTCAGTTCAGGGGGCAAGCTCAGATCAAGCCCTTGGAGAATGTTTAAAGCACAAAGCAGCAAAGTCTTTTCAGTAAGTCTCTTCCTCTCCTTTCTCAGCAAGGCAAGCAGCAGGCCAGCTCCTCCAGCGTCTTCTTCTCCTTCTAGTCGGGCAGAGGTTCTTTGTGGTAAAACAGAATTCTGATTTCTTAGGAGCCAGGCTCCTACTTTTATACCATGATTCTTTTGTTCTCTAGCGCCAGGGGGCCTGGGCCTGGCTCAGTCCACTTCTGGAGCACTTTGTTATGGTGACTCTGCTCTTTCCTTTCAGCAGCAGGGCAGAGACATCAGCCGCTCCACAGGGGGCGGCGCCAGCTTTGTGGTGGCAGATCACAGGTCTATTCAAGAGTCAAGGTGTACTCCTCCCACCCATCCTGGTGTCATCTCTCTACCCACCACCTGGCAGCCAACCTGTCTCTGGGGATTCCCCAACCCTGCTCCTTACTGTTGCTAGGCAGAACACACACACACAGCAGAGGCGGACTGAAATGGCCAGGTCAGTTAATACTAACTTTCTAAAAGTAGTATTTACAAACCCAGGATATTAAAATAAACTTGACTACAAGAAGTATTTTATTATTCTGAGTTCAGGCATACTAAACTTGACATTCTACCATGCTCTCTGAGTCCACTGGGGTCACAGCGTGTAGTGACTCCAGCAGCCCATTCTGGCCTATGGAGAGCAGGTAGCCTTCAATAGTGAAAAACGAAAATGGCGGTAATTCACTACTAAGACATGCCACACACATCAGGGCATGTCCTACCTTATGCCTACAATGCACCCTGCCCTTGGGCCTACCAGAGGGGTGGCTAATATGTAGGTAAGGGAAGGTTTGGGGACTGGCAAGTGGGGGCACTTGCGCAGTCAGCGCGACGGTCCCAGACCGCGCACGGGGTCTGCGGTGGCAGACCCTAGACACATTTTACAAGGCCGCTTTCTGTGGGTGGCGCAACCAGCGCTGCAAGCCCACCAGCAGCATTGGCATTCACAAGCCCTGGCACACCTGGTGCACTTTACTGGGGACTGACAGTGAATCCAATAAGCCAATCATGAACATCAATTACAGGTACACTTTACCTAGGGAGCACTTGCACAGCGGCACGGATTAGCCGTGGCGCAGTGCCCTGAGCGGACAACACCAGCAAAACAATTGAGGCACACCATCAAAAAGTGGAAGGGAAACTCACGCCAAGGTGCCAGGTCTAACACGTGTCCCCTCCAGCTGAAATGTGGGGAGAACTACCCTTGCCCAGGGGGTTCCTCGTCACTAAGGCGGAAATACCTGGACAGACCGTCAGCGTTGGCGTGATCTGTACCAGGACGGTGTTCCACCGTAAAGTCCATACCCTGTAGGGAGATGGACCACCTCAACAGCTTCGGGTTCTCACCCCTCATTTGCATCAACCATCTGAGGGGCCTGTGGTCCGTCTGAACCCGGAAGTGAGACCCACACAAGTAGGGTCTTAGCTTCTTCAGCGCCCAGACCACAGCAAATGCTTCTCGCTCAATTGCACTCCACCTACTTTCCCGTGGAAGTAACCTCCTACTGATGAAGGCTACGGGTTGGTCCCAGCCGTCCTCAGTCATCTGTGAGAGAACAGCCCCTACACCATGCTCTGAAGCGTCTGTCTGCACTAGGAATTTCTTGGAGAAGTCAGGGGCCAAGAGCACGGGCGCCGTGCACATGGCAGTCTTCAGGGTGTCGAAAGCTTTCTGACAGGTGTCAGTCCAGATCACGTTCCTGGGCTGCTTCTTGGAAGTCAGCTCTGTCAAGGGGGCAACGATCGTTCCATAACCCTTGACAAACCTCCTGTTGTACCCAGTGAGCCCCAGGAAGGCCCTCACTGCGGTCTGCGTCTTGGGGGGTTCCCAAGCCAGGATGGTCCCAATTTTGGGTTGCAAGGGTGCCACCTTGCCACTCCCCACTTGGTGTCCCAAGTACACCACGGAACCCTGCCCGATCTGGCACTTGCTTGCCTTGATCGTGAGGCCTGCTCGGCGCAGAGCCATCAACACTTCCCAGAGGTGGCGCAGGTGTTCGGGCCAGGTGGCACTGAACACTGCGATGTCATCCAGGTAGGCGGCACTGAACGCATCCAGCCCAACCAGTACCTGGTTGACCAACCTCTGAAAGGTGGCAGGGGCATTCTTCATTCCAAATGGCATGACTCGGAACTGGAAGTGCCCATCTGGTGTAGAGAATGCTGACCTCTCTTTGGCCCCATCGGTCAAGGCGATCTGCCAGTACCCAGACGTTAAATCAAACGTGCTGAGGAACCGGGCAGCCCCCAGCCGATCAATGAGCTCATCAGCTCTGGGGATGGGGTGCGCGTCAGTCTTCGTTACTGAATTGAGTCCTCTGTAGTCCACACAGAACCGGAGTTCAGGTGTGGCTCCCGGCGCAGCAGCTTTGGGGACCAAGACCACGGGGCTGGACCAAGGACTGCTGGAGGACTCAACCACCCCTAGCACAAGCATTTTGGAGACCTCCTCCTTGATGCAAGCTCTGACCCTGTCAGTTACCCTGTAAGCCTTGTGCTTCACAGGTAAGCTGTCTCCTGTGTCCACATCATGGACGCACCAATCTGTGACACCAGGAACCAGGGAGAACCTATCGGGAAACTGCCCCAGCAAGTGGCGGCAATCTTCCTGTTGTTTGGGCGTCAGGGTGGGTGAGAGGTTAACTCCATCCACTGACCCATCTTTCTCAGAGGCTACTAAGAGGTCAGGAAGAGGCTCGGTCTCCTCTTCCATTCCATCATCAGTGGCCAGCAGCATGCCCACTTCGGTCCTCTCTAAGTGGGGCTTAAGGCGGTTAACATGTAGGACCCTCAAAGGGTTCCTGGGAGACTGCATGTCCACCAAGTAGGTGATAGGACTTTTGCGCTCCACAACCTCAAATGGACCTGTCCACTTATCCTGAAGTGCACAAGGCTCCACTGGGGCCAAGACCCACACCTTTTGTCCAGGTTGAAGCTCTACCAGAGTGGCATTCCGGTCGTACCACCGCTTCATCTCCTCCTGGCTGGCTTCCAGATTTGCCTCAGCAAGTTGCCTGAAACGCCTAGTCTGGTTTCGGAAGGCCAGCATGTAACTGTATACATTCTGGGGAGGTTTCCTGGGAGATTGCTCCCAGCCTTCCTTTACCAAACTCAGAGGTCCTCTTACCGGGTGACCATACAGAAGCTCAAAGGGACTGAACCCTAGAGACTTCTGTGGCACCTCTCGGTAAGCGAAGAGCAGGCATGGCAAGAGGACGTCCCACTTACGCCTCATTGGACCGTCTAGGCCCATGATCATGCCTTTGAGGGTTCGGTTGAATCTCTCAACCAACCCATTTCCTTGGGGGTGGTAAGGAGTGGTGAACTTGTAAGTTACCCCACACTCCTTCCACAGGGATTTCATATATGTGGATATGAAATTGGTCCCCCTGTCGCTCACCACCTCTAGAGGGAATCCCACTCGGGAGAAAATTCCCATCAGTGCTCGTCCCACCACGGGGGCCGTCACTGTCCTCAGAGGGATGGCTTCAGGGTACCGGGTGGCATGGTCCACCAAGACCAGGATGAACCTGTTGCCCAGGGCTGTCTTGGGGTCCAGAGGCCCCACAATATCAATACCCACTCGCTGGAATGGCGTACCGACCACGGGGAAGGGCTGCAGAGGAGCCTTGTGCTTCCCTCCGCTCTTACCACTTGCCTGGCAAGTCTGACAGGTTCTGCAGTAGGAATCTGAATTCTTGTGCATTTGGGGCCAGTAAAAGTGGGTGACAAGCCTGTCATAGGTCTTGTCCATCCCCAAATGTCCTGCTAAAGGCACATCATGAGCCAGCCCCAGTAGGAAGGTTCTGAACTTCTGGGGTACCACCAGCACACGGGCTGACCCAGGTTCAGCAGCCTTAGGCTCGGAATACAGGAGGTCACTCTCCCAGTACACGTAGTGTGTTTTGGCCTGAACACCATTGGCCTGGTCTGCAGCCTGCTGCCGCATACCCACGAGAGAAGGGCATTCTTTCTGCTCCCTGCAGAATTCCTCCCTGGAGGGACCTCCTTCTTGCTGCCAATGGGTCAGCTCAGGCAGGTCTCCCAGTTCGGCAATCTGTTCCCCGGTAGGCTCCAGAGCATCCCCCTCAGGGTCTACTTCCTCCTGGGCCGTGGGAACTTCGGGGGCCGGTTTCCCGCGCCTCCTGCGCCTTCTCCCTAAGGCCGGTTCCTGGACCTCTCCCTCAGGCTCCAGGACCCTCTCAACACCCCTACTGGCTGCCATGGACCGGGTGGTCACGCACGCCCAGTCGGGTAGACCCACCATCCTCAGATGCGTGGTCTTCTCCACCTTTTCCCAAGGGGAGCTCTCCAGGTCGTTCCCTAGCAGACAGTCTACAGGCATGTCAGTTCTCACAGCGACTTGTAGAGTACCAGAGACCTCCCCCCACTCAAAGGGAACTTGAGCCATTGGACAACGACTCTCTATGTTGTCAGCATTGACAACCCTACAGTAGGCATTGGGTACAATCTGCTCTTGAGACACCAGGTGTTGCCTCACCGAGGTCACGCTGGCTCCCGTATCTCTAAGAGCCTCAACCTTCTTTCCATTGATGGTCACTACTTGCCCATATTTCTTAGTGTTAAAGGGTAAGTAGGTTTCAGAGACCATCTCACTGTCTCCTAGCGAGACTAGGGTCATCTGCCCGGGACCCCCACCCCCCTGGACTGCTACCTCCTCCCCAAAGTTAATATTAGCTACTTGCCGGGGTGGAGCACCAGTGGGTGCTGTCTTACCAAACAGGCGACACTTAGGATCAGAGGCAATGTGACCCGGGTCACCACACCTGTAACAATTGAAGGGCCCCTTTGGAACAGGCCTACCTGTCGGGGCCCCGTTCTGCTGCGGGGGTGGGGGAGGCTGAGAACCCTTCTGCTGGTTCCCTTGGGGATTACTTTGGGGGCCTTTTTGGAACCCTTTCTGTTTACCTCTGTCCCCCCCACTCTTCTGCTGGGGACCCTGCCCACCTTTGGCGGAGTCTCCCACTTGACCCTTGTGGACCCTGGTGCTGAGCCAGCGGTCCGCCTCCTCAGCAAGCTTCCTCGGGTTGGACAGCTTGCTATCAATCAGGTGCTGGCGTAGCTCAGGAAAACATTGACTGGACAAGTGCTCCCATGCAAATAAATCAAGAAGCCCTTGATAATCATTCACTTTGCTACCCTTCACCCAACCATCCAGTGCTCTGCAGAAAAAAGTTACATACTCCACATACGTACTCTCAGGGATCTTCTTAGTCTCCCTGAACCTCTGTCTATATAGCTCAGGAGTTAACCCATACCTGGTCATTAAAGCTTCCTTCATATGGGGGTATGAGGCTTGGAGATCTAAGGGTAAATCTAACAGTGTGTCACGCCCTTCAGCAAGGAACCTTCCCCACAACCCCGCTCCCCAGTCTTTCTCAGGGACCCGGTGTGAAGACATGGCCACCTCATAGGCTCTAAACCACTGCCCTATGTCATCCTTTCTAAAATACTCCTTTACTACATCTTTGGGGATGTACACCTTGGACTCTACCTGCACCGGTGGAGTGCTGCCACCAGAAGGAGCGGTGTCCAAACTTTTCGCCTTCAACTCCAACTCCTTCAATCTTATATCATGATCCATTTGGCGTTGTTGTGCCTCCAGGGCCAACTCTGCTTTTCCATTTCCATTTGTCCTGCCAACTTTGCCATCTCCATCACATGCGCCCTGTCTGCTGCCCTGTCTGCCAGCTCCTCTGGCGACCGGACTCTGCTGGGCTCCCCAAGGTTGTCGGGTGGAACGATGTCCCCCGCATTCTGTGGGTCTCTTGACTCCTTCCAGGCTCTCAACGCCTTGGTGTACTGGACCCTCCTCTTGAATCCAGCATGGGGAACTCTGAATTTTACACTGTAGCCTTTCAATTGCTCTATCGTGTAGCCTTCCAGTCCCTCCCAATCTACCTCATCCATTCCAGAAATCACAGAGAGTGCTCTTCCAGCGGAGAGTGAGCCAGGCATGGTTGCAATAATGGCAGATGTCTCAACAAAGTTCAAAAATGAAAACCTGTGGCTGCGTTACTTGGTCTGCTCTCACTATCTGGTGATTAATAATTCACTGTATGCAAATTACAAATGCAAATCCGAAATCCCAGCCGCTGCCAACAATGTTAGACTTGGGGGTCTCTGGTTGGCGCAAGGTTGCCCTTGTGTCAAGCAGGAATCCTCTCCTCTACGTCAGGGCGCAGGATAACCCCTTGTGAATGACCCTTGCTCACCCTCTAGGTGCGTGGCGTGAGCAGCCAAGGCGATTCCTCAGGCGTTGTTGGTTAAGCACTTACAATCACGCACACAGTAAATACATCAATCCCCCCAGAAACGGACACCAGCCTTGGATATGTAGAAAAATACGCTTCTTTATGTAAAAATAGGTATATATATCTCAGCAGACTTATCACAATACCAATAACGTTTTCGCTATGCCACCAGGTTGTAAAGCAGGCAAATGTTCGTTGTTCGTAGCTTCAAATGGATACTTTGTAGTCTCTTGCAAATGTTACTTGTGGTTCCAGTACTCACAGAGCTCGGCTCCTGCGAACGGGGAAATAAGGCGTTGCGGGCCCCGAGCCCGATACTGGAACTTCTTTCGTGACGTGGAGAGTCGGCACAGGTCGGTGCGACTCTCAGCTTGGGAAGTGGTCTTGGGTCCTCGATCAGCGGGTGTGGGCAGGTAGGCAGGCGCGGCCAGCGACCCTCCGCACGGCGGTGCAGGGGGGGTCTCCACAGCGGGGGCGGCGCGGCCTGAGATGTCCGGGGATAGCGAAGCGGGGTCACAGGGCACGGTCAGTGCAGCTGGATGACCCGGCGTAGATCACAGTCGTCGGACGGTTTCCGGCCGGAGGGGTGATAGCGCATTCAGCGCGCTCCAGTGGCAGGCGGTGACAGGGGGCAGGCAGCCGGGCCCGGGGACAGAGAGCGGCTCCGGACGGAGTGGGGCTCTCACGGGGTAAAGGCAGGCAAGCTCCTGAGTGTCACGGCCCTAGGAGGGGCGATGAGGGGCACAGTCTCTTTTCAGCGTGATACACACACGGCTCGAATCGGAGGACGAGCAAAAGCACAGAGAACCCACTGGTCCTGGGGTTCAGTTCAGGGGGCAAGCTCAGATCAAGCCCTTGGAGAATGTTTAAAGCACAAAGCAGCAAAGTCTTTTCAGTAAGTCTCTTCCTCTCCTTTCTCAGCAAGGCAAGCAGCAGGCCAGCTCCTCCAGCGTCTTCTTCTCTTTCTAGTCGGGCAGAGGTTCTTTGCGGTAAAACAGGATTCTGATTTCTTAGGAGCCAGGCTCCTACTTTTATACCATGATTCTTTTGTTCTTTAGCGCCAGGGGGCCTGGGCCTGGCTCAGTCCAGTTCTGGAGCACTTTGTTATGGTGACTCTGCTCTTTCCTTTCAGCAGCAGGGCAGAGACATCAGCCGCTCCACAGGGGGCGGCGCCGGCTTTGTGGTGGCAGAGCACAGGTCTATTCAAGAGTCAAGGTGTACTCCTCCCACCCATCATGGTGTCATCTCTCTACCCACCACCTGGCAGCCAACCTGTCTCTGGGGATTCCCCAACCCTGCTCCTTACTGTTGCTAGGCAGAACACACACACACAGCAGAGGCGGACTGAAATGGCCAGGTCAGTAAATACTAACTTTCTAAAAGTAGTATTTACAAACCCAGGATATTAAAATAAACTTGACTACAAGAAGTATTTTATTATTCTGAGTTCAGGCATACTAAACTTGACATTCTACCATGCTCTCTGAGTCCACTGGGGTCACAGCGTGTAGTGACTCCAGCAGCCCATTCTGGCCTATGGAGAGCAGGTAGCCTTCAATAGTGAAAAACGAAAATGGCAGTAATTCACTACTAAGACATGCCACACACATCAGGGCATGTCCTACCTTATGCCTACAATGCACCCTGCCCTTGGGCCTACCAGAGGGCTGGCTAATATGTAGGTAAGGGAAGGTTTGGGGACTGGCAAGTGGGGGCACTTGCGCAGTCAGCGCGACGGTCCCAGACCGCGCACAGGGTCTGCGGTGGCAGACCCTAGACACATTTTACAAGGCCGCTTTCTGTGGGTGGCGCAACCAGCGCTGCAAGCCCACCAGCAGCATTGGCATTCACAAGCCCTGGCACCCCTGGTGCACTTTACTGGGGACTGACAGTGAATCCAATAAGCCAATCATGAACATCAATTACAGGTACACTTTACCTAGGGAGCACTTGCACTGCGGCACGGATTAGCCGTGGCGCAGTGCCCTGAGCGGACAACACCAGCAAAACAATTGAGGCACACCATCAAAAAGTGGAAGGGAAACTCACGCCAAGGTGCCAGGTCTAACATATGTGTTTTGGAGTATATAAATGGCTATAAGTGAGAGTGTGTGATTGTGAGAGTGGCTGTATGGATGAGTCTGTGCTTGTATCAGTGATTGTATAGGAGTTTAAATATGTGCTAGTATTTGTATGAGTAAGTGAGCTGGTGTGTGTATAACTGTATAAGTGAGTAAATGGCAGTGTGATTTATTATTTGCATGACTGACTAGGTGTGTGAGTACCTCTATGGATGAGTGGCGGTGTGTGAGTTTCTATATAGGTGTATGAGTGTATATGATAGTCCTGTACTGAGTGACCATAAGTATGAGTGACTGTATGGGTGAGTGAGTGGATGTGTGTGTAAAGCTAAGAATTAGTGAGTGGTTATGTAGTTATTGGTCTTGGAGTGTCTATGGTTTTGAGAATGGCAGCCTGTAATTTAGAGTGGGTGTATCAAATGTTATATTAGGGTGTGAGAAGATGCATCAATTTTTCACATGAATGATGTCATCAATGATGTCATCAGTGATGTCATTTGAGATGTCACCAGTGATGTCACTGACCATTTCATGCGTGATGTAATATGTGACGTCATCAGCAGTGCATTGCGGGGGCGCGTGTTATAGTTAGCTGAACTAACTATAACGGGGGAGCTTCCATGGTTTTGTACACAGTGAAATGTCCAATTAACTATAACTTTCCCTAAAACCTATGGTTTATTCAGTTAATTTCTAAGGTTTTTTAAATGCTAATTTCTAACTATAACGTGCCTGAAACCTATGGTTTTTTCAGTGAATTTCAAAGGTTTTTTAAATGCTAGATTCTATCTATGCCTACAGAGGAAGGACATGTGTAGAAAGAAGAAAACACGCACAGAAAGAAGCAAAAGAAATGCAGAAAGAGGCAACAGAAGTCCACAAAGACAAAGAAAATTGCAGGAAGAAGCAATACATGTGCAGAAAGAACCAATAGAGGAGCAGAAAGAGGCCTTGTTGCAAAAACATCCTGTGCCCACAACTTTTTCAGATGGGTACTGGTGGTAACTGACTCTGACTAACCAGGTCTAGAGCCGGTGCTATGCTAAAAGACACTTAGAATACAGTGAAAACACCTACTTACACTAGGGAGCACTGTGCGTTGGGGTACCCATGTGATTAGCATGACCTCCTCTGTAAGACCCTAGTACATAATAGGGCAGGGGGATTAAAACTACCTATTAAAATGCACCATGTGCGTGTTTGCACACTGGTAAAGAGAGGGGGGCCAGAGGTTTTAACTTGGGGGATAAAGTCCCATTGAATCCTGAGGGTCCCTGGGGTCCAACTAGCCCACCAGGTACCTCCAGTTAGTGCCACAGAGCTGCGTTGCAGAGAGGTGTAAAATGGGGCATGGCCTGGACCACCTCTCTGCAATGCAGCGCAGTGGCGCTTACTGGAAGCACCTGGTGGGTGTTGGCCCCCAGGGGCCCTCAGGATTAAAGGGGAATTAATTCCCCAACTTAAAATGCGCCTCAGGGTGTGTTTCCACACGTCACCTCAGGCCCCATCCCCTCCCTTCACCACTGTGTAAACATGCCCTGTGGCCATTTTAAGTTGGGAGATGAAGTCCCCTTGAAACCTGAGGGTCCCTGGGGTCCAACTAGCCCTCTAGGTACCTTCAGTAAGCGCCACAGAGCTGCGTTGCATAGAGGTGTAAAAAGGGGCGTGGCCTCGACCTCCTCTCTGCTTCGCAGGCCTGTGGCGCTTACTGGAGGTACCTGGTAGGCTAGTTGGCCCCCAGGGGCCCACAGGATTCAAGGGGACTTAATTCCCCAACCTAAAATGCACCACAGGGCACATTTCCACACTTTTGACATCAGGCCACGCCCCCTCCTGGCACCACTTTGCAAACGCACCCCCTGGTGCGTTGTAAATTGGGCGATAAAGTCCCCTTGAGTCCTGAGGGTCCCTGGGGGCCAACTAGTCCACCACTTACCTCCAATAAGCGCCATAGAGCTGCATTGCATTGTGGTGTAAAAAGGGGCATGGCCTGGGCCACCTCTCTGCAACGCAGTGCAGTGGCACTTACTGGAGGTAAGTGGTGGGCTAGTTGGCCCCCAGGGACCCTCAGGATTGAAGAGAAATTAATTCCCCAACTTAAAATGTGCCACAGTGTGTGTCTGCATACATGTCACCTCAGGCCCCGCCCCTCCCTTTATCACTGTGCAAATGCACCCCGTGGTGTGTTTTGAGTTGGGGGATAACGTCCCCTTGAATCCTGATGGCCCCTGGGCTACAACTAGCTCACCAGGTACCTCCAGTAAGTGCCACAAAGCTTCTTTGCAGAGAAGTGTAAAAAGGGGCGTGGCCTCTGAACACGTCTCTGCAACGCAGCTCCCTGGCGCATATTGGAGGTACCTGGTGGGCTAGTTGGCCCCCAGGGACCCTCAGTATTCAAGGGAAGTTAATTCCCCAAGTTACATCTCACCAGGGGGCATGTTCGCACAGTGGTGAAGAAAGGGGGAGGGGCCTGAGGTGACGTGTGCAAACACACCCTGTGGTGCATTTTAAGTTGGGGAATTAATTCCTCTTCAATGCTGAAGGTCCCTGGGAGCCAACTAGCCCACTAGGTACCTCCAGTATGCGCCAGGGAGCTGCGTTGCAGAGAGGTGGCCCAGGCCACGCCCCTTTTTGCACCTCTCTGCAACGCAGCTCTGTGGCGCTTACTGGAGACCTGGTGGGCTAGTTGGCCCCCAGGGACACTCAGGATTGAAGAAGAATTAATTCCCCAACTTAAAACGCGCCACAGGGCATGTTTGCACACATGTCACCTTAGGCCCCGCCCCCTCCCTTCACCACTGTGTAAACATGCCCTGTGGCCATTTTAAGTTGGGAGATGAAGTTCCCTTGAAACCTGAGGGTCCCTGGGGTCCAACTAGCCCTCTAGGTACCTTCAGTAAGCGCCACAGAGCTGCGTTGCATAGAGGTGTAAAAAGGGGCGTTGCCTCGACCTCCTCTCTGCTTCGCAGGCCTGTGGCGCTTACTGGAGGTACCTGGTAGGCTAGTTGGCCCCCAGGGGCCCACAGGATTCAAGGGGACTTAATTCCCCAACCTAAAATGCACCACAGGGCCCCAGGGACCCCATCCCCCAGGGCCTGGCCATTCTTTTTTTTTTGTGAGGGGGCCATGTGGCCCCCCTCATCAGGTCAAATATGGCCCCAGGGACCCCATCCCCCCGGGGCCTGGCCTCTCATTTTTTTATTAAATATAAAAAATACTCAGAGGAGAGGGGCCGCGTGGCCCCCCTCCCGGGCCACTCCTAGCCCCGGGAACCCCATCCCCCGGGGTTGGCCCTCTCCTTTGGAGACCGTGGGGGCAGCGCCAATGACCCCATGGTCCCTGCAGGAGCCGGCATTGCTTTTCCACATGCTAACATGCAGCTCCTCATGTGGAAAAGTAATCTGCTTTGCTTCATTGAAGCGAGAGCAGGTTTCCCTGCTCTCGCTTCAATGAAGCAAAGCAGTTTGCAATGACAGGGCGGGAGCCGCGCGGCTCCTGCTTTCTCATTGCAAACAGCAGTGTCCCGGGTGTGGGCAACCTGGGACACTGCAGGAGCCGGCCCTGGGGGTTGGCGGTCCCCAGGCCCAACACAGGCTCCAGGAGCTGGGCCGTGCAGCCCCCCTCCAAATCTGTACAAAGCCCCAGGGAGGTGGTGGTCCCCGGGGCTCAGAGGTCCTTAACAGACCCCCAAATTTACATATTAGTGCTCCGGGGATGTGGCGGTCCCCAGGGTGTGTGGGGGGGCTAAAAAAAAAGGGGTGGTGGTCCCCGGGGCAGTGGCCCCCGCTAATTAATTAATGAAAGCCCTGGGGGTTGTGGTCCCCAGGGCTTGGGGGGGCCTTAGAGGCCCCCCACAGATTAAAAAAGAAGCCCCAGGGGGCAGTCCTTTTTGCCAAATTTGGTGTAATTCCATTCAGCAGTTCGGGCTGTAGCCGTGTCTAAAATTTCCTATGGGAAATAACATTGGGAAAACGTGTTTTGGGACCCCCCTTTTTTCTCGGCCCCCGCTTGACGAATCACCCCAAGACTTTCAGGGTAGGAGCTGAGCAGAGTGCCCCATTAGTTTTGAAAAATTCACGAAGATTCGTCAACCGGCGCCAAAGTTATTCAAAATAGAATTTTGAGATTTCCTATGGAAACACGGTCCTAACTATAACTATCTACTGGCGACCGCCAGTAGATAATATATATATATAGTTTTGGAACTTTTTGCTAAGTATTTGCCTTTTTAATATATTTTTAGTATGATACATTAAATATTGGTATGAAATATTATTGTTGATGATAAACGGTTCTAGGCAACTTCTGCTTTGTGGAAAATGATGGCCATATTATTTCTGATTTCTCATACTGGAACTTAGTAAGAATGTTTTTAAAAAAATGTTTACAAGTTTTGCTGTGACCTTTAATATAAGATGCTTTGTGTCAATTTTGATGTCCTTCATGTTACTCCCAATATGGTGCCCCTGCGTAGATGCTAACACACGCACTTAGGTCATGCACCAGCTCCACACTATTTTAGCAGGTGCGAGCCACCTGTGTTTGCGGCTTGCTTCTACACACTAAACATGTTCTCCAGTCTGGTTAGATTTCCCCAGGGACCGTGCATGGTGATAACACTGGTGTTTTGCAGCATTCTATCATGATACGTGGTTGTGACCCAAATCACTCACAAGCTGCTTTTGTTTCATGAAAATCTTTGGCAGTATAGCTATAACACATAAGTTCCTTTAGAAGCCCTCTGCAGTGCATTCAATGTACTGCTTTGCAAGCAGTCCATGTATGACCAGTATGTATTTTTGCGTGATTCTTTGTATACAGCAGTAGCTGTTGTTGCTATACTCTCCGCACATCCTTCTGTCCAGTGAGATTCCCCTCGACCACATGCACGGTGATAGCAGATGGGGGCGGTACCCCAGTAAGCATCGGAGGGGCCACCTGACTCCCTCACGATGCATCTGTCAGTGTGGTGCATGTGGTGGGCGATTGGCCTGCCCCACCTCCAGGTCCCCCTGTTGGGAAACAGCAGGCCAACTAGCCCAGTGGCACCTGCAGGCTCCACCAGGGCACAGTACCTTACCTGGGCAACACACGGGCCATGGGTCTGCTGCCAACATGCTTCAGTACACAGCCTGGCAGGGCCAGGTGTCAGGTCACAAAAGCTGAATGTGCGGGCCCAGCAGCAGGATTCATTGGAGCTCCACCACCTCAGATAGGCCATCCCAGGAGTCAAGCCTCACATTTGCAGCTATGGGCGTGCCTTCAAAGCAGTCCTGCCCCATCCCAGCCAGTTAAGGGAAACAAGCCCTCCAGAGGAAGAATTTTAATGGATTGCCCTATCGTCCAGCAGAGCCGTGCTCGGCAGTGGCTATCTTTCTGTGCAGCTGTCTGACACCAACTTTGTTTGCTTAGCCGACATGGCTGTTTGAAACTGAATTCAGGCTGTAGTAGCAGGCCTGGGACATGTTTTTAGTGCTACTTAATTGGGTGGTACAATTAGTGCTGCAGGCCCACTGGTAGCGTTTAATTAACATGTCCTCCGTATATTGCATACCACTGTACAGTAGACTTACAGGTAAATTAAATATGCCACTTGGGTATAAGCATATTTAACCTTGTTTTGGGGAGAGAGCCCAAGCACTTTAGTATTGATTAGCAGCAGTAAAGTGCACAGAGTCCTGAGGCAACAAAAGTGAATTCAGCAAAAAGTGGAGGGCAAAAATTCAAAAATTTGCAGTGATCCTGTAGAGAGTTCTAGGTCCAACCCTGACTACTGTAGTGTCACATGTCCTCATTTATCACAGGGGCATCATATGCACTACACAACATTTTTAGTGTTGCAATTTGAGCATTTTTCCTGGTGATGCCTAACTCCATTCACAGTAACTTCTTTAGAGTTTGAGGTAAAGTTACAGGCCAACCATTGGTCACATTTATGGTGTCCGGTTACCTGAGTCAGTTTCAAATGTCCAAATATACCAAAGTACGGGAGATCAAGGAGACAATTTTACATTTTTCTGATACCTCTTCAGATTAAACTCAGAAGCGCAAGTAAGTGGTTCAAATAACAAGCAGCTTTGCTTACACCATGAGCATGGGATATTTTTAGTCAGAGGCAGGGGCATCAGAGGCAGGTTCAGAGGCAGAGGGAGAGCACAACATCCAGGGGAATTACAAACTCTCAGGAAAGTCTACAGATGGTAACCCAAATAGAGATTCCTGTATAAATTCTTTCCCACCATAAATGTAAAGAAGAAGAGAGGTCCCTCCTAAATAAAGGTCTTTTGTTCAATCCACAACTTAAGACCCCATACAAACCAAAGTAGATTTTTACAATTTCTTCAAAAAATACCCTCCAAGTCTTCTTCCCTATCACTATCAGCAAAGAAAGTATGATCGATTTATGATAAATGCTATATAGGGCAAACCATTTAGCCAGTCAAAAATCACATTTTGCAAACTAGATTCAGGATTCAGTGTAAAACAGTCTATGCCCCTTTAAAAGACCATTTTACAGCCAGCCAACTTTCAGACAATGATATCAAGTGGTCAGTTCTTTGTGCGGCTATTATGGACAAGAGGGGTGTCCCAGTCAAATCTCTGCTACTTCAAATTGAGGCCAAGCTCATTGAGAAATATATTACTCATGAACAAGGTCTAAATGAGCATGATGAATTATGGGCATTCATTAGAACATAGACAGACCACTAACAGGACGTATTTTAAAGCTTACTGTTTTCAGGATGCATTATACATACCTTTGATATTTTTTAGTAGTATGTATTACATGTGTAATAAGTTGTATGGACGTGTGTATATTCATATTTATATTTATATATGTATCGTCATGTGATCAAGGTCCAGGAGGGACCGAAACGGGTCATGGCCGACTAGCAAAATAAACTATTCTGCACAGAAACGTGTCTGTTTTGTATCTCGGAAAATTGGGGAACGAAGAAGGCAGCCAAACTGGATAAATATATATATATATTAATCCACAAAGTCACTCCTTCTGAAGTTCTGGCGCCCGCCTAATGGAAGAAAAAATGGTAAATCAAACTATTATTAATTTAACATCTAAATCTCTTAGTAGTAGAGATAAAAGAACACTTTGCCTTGGGTTATCATTCAGTCCCGCTGTCCCAATGAATTATGTGGACAGTAGGATTGATATTTTCAAATTTTGTAGAAAGCTGAAATTGAAAAAATGGCACAAACTAAAGCCAGTAAAGAATCGCGATTTCCATCAACTGGAAAGATCTGCATATGAATCCAATCTCACGATTGGTGACATTGATGCTATGGTGACTCTTCATGAATTACAGAGGAACCCCGATGGATCACAAATGAGTGCAGATTCTTTACTCATATTGGAGGAGTTGGAGATTAAACATGACAAAGCAGCGTGCAGCCAGTTCAAGCCCAAATCTGTATTCCTGCCCAAGATGAACCACGATAATATTGACACCTTCTAAGACCTTGTAGGTAACGATCTTCTTAAATTCAGGCAAAAAAATTGGCCCAAGAAATTACGGAACTTTGGGTATAATTTGTCACATGCACAAAAAAAAGCAATGGAGGAACTGGCTAAAGATGAAAACATTGTAGTGAGACCCGCAGACAAAGGGGGCAACATTGTAATCCTAACTAGAGCAATGAACATCACAGAGGCCTTGAGACAACTCAGCGATAGAACCACATACACTCCTTCCAGCAGGGCAGATTACAACAACAGTATTACCAACATCTGGGAGAAGTTATCCGAATGGAAAGACAAAAGGCTGATTGAATGGGAGGAATATTGTTTCCTTAAAAAAGATTTCCCCATACTGCCAGTAATGTACTTACTCCCGAAAATTCACAAAAGTAGGGAGAATCCACCAGGGAGACCCATCATTTCCTCTAGAGGCTGTGTGTTAGAGAACACTTCACGGTATGTAGATCATTTCTTGAGGGATTTTGTTCATGCTTTACCCTAATTTCTCAGAGACACCAAGGATTTCTTGAGTAAAATAGAGAAATTCGTGTGGAAGAAAGAGTACATCCTGGTTACCCTAGATGTCAACTCCTTATACACAGTGATTGACCATGACCAAGGCCTAGAGGCATGCGCTAGGTTTCTAAAACGTAGGAACATACGCTTTTTGGGTCATACTGCCATGATTCTTGACATGATCAAGTTTTGCTTACGCAATACCTTTTTTATGTTCAATAACGATTTGTACAAGCAAACACTGGGTACCGTGATGGGTACATGCTTTGCACCGAGTTTCGCCAACCTCTTCATGGGAGCATGGGAGGAGGATTTGCACATGAGTTCTACTCTTCAAGATACCCTGACCAAGGTTACACTTTGGTTAAGGTATATCGACGATATTTTCTTCATTTGGCAGGGAGATGAAGAAGAGTTGAGATTCTTCATCGAGACCCTCAACCATAACAACAATCATCTCACTTTTACGAGTACCATCAGTCGCAAAGAAGTCAACTATCTAGACACTCAAGTAAGAGTAGTGGAGAATAAATTACAGACTATTCATTCATTACCGTAAAAGTACAGCGGGAAACACCTTGCTTCATGCTATGAGTAGTCACCCAGATAATTTAAAATGGAGTATACCGTATGGGGAACTTCTCAGAGCAAAGAGAAATTGCAGCAATCTGAATGATTACCAAAACGAGGAAAGAATAATGGTAAAAAGATTCAGAGAAAGGGGTTATCCACAGTGGGTACTCAAAAGGGCAATGGATAAGATATCCGATGTTGAGAGAAATACGCTTTTAGAGGATAAAACTAAAGAACCCATTAGTGACGACGAAGATTCCAACATTGCACGTATGATTCTAACGTTCAATGGGAATTCTGAACCTGTATGAAAAATCCTGGCACAAAATTGGAAACTTCTGAAAAGTGACCCCATAATAGGGGAAAGCATACCAGATAGACCAAACATCACATATAGGAGGGGCCGTACTTTCAAAGACTTGCTGATCCATAGTGATTTAACAACAAGTACAGTTTTGAGAAGCATTAACATGCAAGGCTTCTTTCCCTGCGGACACTGCAAGGCGTGTGCTAACAGTCGCATGGTGAAGGAATTCTGGAACACCAGTACTAATACAATGGTTAGTATTAACCAGTTTCTAACATGTAACAGTACATTCGTCATATACGTTCTAGAATGCCCATGTGAGTTAAGATACGTGGGCAGTACAACACACATGGCAAAAAAACGAATTCTTGAACACATGAGGGCGATTACAAACAAAGACAAACAATATCCGATCGCCCGTCATTTTGAAAGATTCCAATTTTCAGACTGCAAGAAACTCTCCTACTATGGGATAGAACAAATCCTACCAAACAAACAAGGTGGAAATCGCACCCTGCACCTTAGACAAAGAGAATCAAGACACATCATTGGGATGTGCACCAGATTTCCCAACGGACATAATATGGATGAGGAAATGGCGATCCATTTACAGTCTGAATGAATGTTTTGTTGAAAGCACCATCACCTTCACAAACTCTGTGAAGCAGCACATATTACAGACTAAGAATCTCTTAAATAATGTATAGTTTTTGCGATCCTTTTAGATCCTTTTCAGGTTCTTACCAGGTCTACTTTCAGGATGTATGTACAAACGAACTTCCATGTATTAATTGAGGTAATACTTTTTTAGACTTCTTTATAGAGTTTTCTAGAGACTTTTTACTGGAAAATGTCTCCAGATGTTTATATAACTGTTTCATAATTTTTGAATTAAGTGACAAACATGTGTAAAATGTAAATACGATATCCTTCTGCTTTTCTCTCACTCCACTTTTCTTTTGTTCTTCTTCTTACAGGAGGAAAGGAAGGGACCATGAATTTCCAAGGGAAAAGGGGTCCTTACCCTTTTCTTCACTTACCTTCCAGACCTTGGGGTTTTGACAACTATCAAGTAATTTACTATAATTTGAGGTTCCGAGTACATATTAATGAACTTTTGTCTTATGCTGTATTTAACAGGCATGCCAGAGATTTTGACCTCTAATGTGACCTCTTGTCATTTAAACATACCAAGATGCTCTCTTCTTTCTCTATCTTCTATACGAATTCTTCTTCTTTTACTATTTTGTTTTCACTGATGGTTGTTTTAGAGGAAGTTAGTTTGAACAGGGTAAACACAACATGCCACATTCATAGTCCCGATTGTGACCTTGGACGTTTCTTGTATAACTCAAAGCATCACGTATACATGAAGAAAGTTCTGCATAGAGTCTTTAGAGTAGGGTTGATGCTTTTTCCTTCTAGGATATCATGGAATAGACGTTTTTGTTATGAATTGGCGTAGTACTACTGACGTAATCAATTGACTGAGGAACTATAGATAGACGGTATGTTCTCTTTGCCACTATATGGCGAATTTTGTTTAACCGTCTGACCTTTTTAACAAGTTACATGAACAATTGCATGTACTAAGTTGTTTATGTATCAAAGTATATGCATGCAAAGTTGACGGTTTTTAACTAGGGTATATGTTACTGCTTATATCCAAACAGATGCATTACAATGGTGTCTGCCACTATTAGGCGATCATGACACGATCCCAGGGATTACGTTGTATTCACGTACTTACATAAAGTTTTATTTAAAAAAAACGGCTACTTAGCATGTGAAGGTTCAAACCCAAAAATAGAGACCACATATTATGAACGGCACAATGCTATAATCAGCCTCAGATACTGTTGTTTAATTAGTATCGCATGCCTTGAAATTAATTTGTATATCGTTGTTTGTATCAATGCAAGATATGCCAAAGTATGATGTTGATGTGGATGTTTCCGCTAACTGGTGAAGGATTAGCACCATTACAAGGAGGACACTTTCTTTCATGGTAGACATTTTCTGACAGAATAACGGATATAATAGTGGATGATCACGTATATGTACTACCAGTGAAAACACATTACAAAATGGCGCCTTACTTAGCGTACCATTACAGACTGCTGGTATTCTCAAGTCCTTTGTCCATGTTGATGAATTTTCTACGGGACAGTATGTATTGTGGCATTTGTGTTTGGCACGCTGTGTGAACAAGCCCGTCCGCGGGTGAAACGCGTTGCAGCAGGTTTATGACGTGAATAAACCTACCTGTGTCAATGTGACCATCCGTTTCCCTGGTAATTATTTATTACTCCAAGAGCGCGTTTGGGACTCCATTCAGGATCATATATATATATATATATATATATATATATATATATATATATATATACATATATATATATATATATATATATATATATATATATATATATATATATATATATATATATATATATATATATATATATATATATATATATATATATATATATATTATCTACTGGCGGTCGCCAGTAGATAGTTATAGTTAGGATCGTGTGTACATAGGAAATCTGAAAATTCTATTTTGATTAACTTTTGCGCCGGTTGACGAATCCTCGCGAAATTTTAAAAACGAATGGGGCGCTCCGTTCAGCTCCTATCCTGAAAGTCTCTGGGTGATTCGTCAAGTAGGGGCTGAGAAAAAAGGGGGGTCCCAAAACGCATTTTCCCCATGCATTTTCCCATAGGACATTTAGAGACAGCTACAGCCCGAACGGCTGAACAGAATTACTTGAAATTTGGCAGAGAGGTAGCCATAAAGTCAAGGAAGTGCCTTTTGCAGGTCTGGTGTAAATCTGTTCAGTATTTCCTGAGAAAATAGCATTTAAAAGCATATCAATATCTATACGCGCGCAGGGTGCGCGCACCGTTCACGCACCGTGCGAGCACCCTAACGTGCGCGAGCGTAATTCTGATTGGTGGTAACATGTTAGTCAACGTTCGAATCGGTCAAAATCAGGAAGTGTCGGCCACCATTTTGTTTGTTTTCAGTGCGAGAGTGAAAAAGGAAGGTGGCGAATGTGAAAAGGGGGCAGGGTAGAGAGTTCCTGACCCCCTAGCCTTTGTCAGGGGGTCCCTGAAGGACCCGAAGGCAGAAAAACATTTTTTTTTTTAAATCGCGGGGGTGCGCACACGGTGAAAAACAAAAACTTTTTTTTTTTTTTTTAAATCACGGGGGTGCGGTGAAAACCAAAAAAAAAAAAAGAAAAAAACAATTTTAATACGTAGTTTATTGTAAAATAAATGTATAAAAAAAATAATAATACATAAATAAATTAGCATTTAAAAACCGTACAAATATACTGAAAAAACCATAGGTTTCACACACGTTATAGTTAGGAATTAGCATTGAAAAAACCTTGCAAATTCACTTAAAAAACCATAGGTTTCACACATGTTATAGTTAGGTGGATATTTCACTCGTAAAAAAACGATGAAATTCCCCCGTTATAGTTAGTTCAGATAACTATAACTCGCACGACCGCCACTCTATCACAAGGATGATGTCATCAGTGATGTCATGAGTGATGCCACTGACCATGTCATGAGTGATGTAATATGTGACATCATGAGCAGTGGATTGCGGGCGCGCGAGTTATAGTTATCTGAACTAACTATAACGGGGGAATTTCATTGGTTTTTTACGAGTGAAATATCCACCTAACTATAACATGTGGGAAACCTATGGTTTTTAAAGTGAATATATATATAAATTATTTTTTCCCTTTACACAAGAAAATAATGGAGTGCACTCACAGGAGAGTTTTTTAGCTTTAATCCACTTCATTATTTTTTATACGGAAAATGCCACAAACAAGCAATGAGACCCCTACGACACCTACACTATACCTTCTCCCGAAAGTTCATAAAAATACCACAAATCCACCTGGCAGGCCCATAGTGTCATCCAAGGACAGTCTCATGGAGAATACCAGCACGTATGACGATCACTTCCTTTTCCCCTTTGTTGAAAACCTTACATCCTATCTGAGGGACACGACTGACTTTTTACAGAAAATCATAGATGTCACTCTTGGGATAACGATTGGTTGGTCTGTTTAGATGTGGAGGCACTATACACGAGCATCAGGCATGAAGATGGTTTGAAAGCTTGTCAGTTCTTTCTTAAAACATGGAAGGCAGAATTCTTGGAACATACGCTAATGCTCCTAGATATGATTACCACATGCCTGGAAGAAATTTTATTTTTATTTGAAAATGTACATTACAAACAATTGCAAGGGACTTCAATGGGCACCTGCTTCACCCCTAGCTATGCCAATCTTACTGGTGGGCTGTGGGAGAAGCAGGTGCTCTGGAATGACCAAACGGAACATTGGATCTAGAATGTATCAAAATGGCTCAGATATATCGATGACATTTTCTTTATTTGGAAATGCTTTGAAGGTGATTTGAATCTGTTTATTGATTGTTTGATTTTGAACAAAGTTAATTTAAAATTTACACAACATTACAGTCAGAGATCCATTGATTTCCTGGATCTCAATCTGACAATTGAAAATAAGAGGATGAGTACCAAATTGTTTAGGAAGGAAACCGCAGGAAACTCTATCCTGCATGCTGCCAGTTCTCACCCTCCCAGCTTTATATGATTCAATACAGTGAATTCTTAAGTGCTAAGCACAATTGCAGCACCTCCCTATCCTATGAACACACCCAACAGGAGATGAAAGAGAGATTCAGGGAGAGAGGTAACTCCAAGGAATCACTACTCCAGGCAGAAAAACAAGTTTAGAAACAGACCAGAGAAGAGATCCTTGAGAAAACTAAAACCAAACCAGTCAGAACACACGAAAAGCACACAAAAGAACCCATAAGGTTCATTACCAGATTTTGCAGCCAATCCCATCAAATACGCAGGATTCTGAGGAACAGATGGGAGATTCTCAGACAAGATCCGGTTCTGAGAAATGAAATAAGCATATCACCATCTGTCACATACAAAAGAAGCAAATCTCTGAGAGACACGTTAGTACACAGCCACCTCCAGCGAAAGTAAATAACTGGCTGAGGGAAGCCAAGGGCTTCCACAAATGCAGAAAATGCAAAGCCTGCAAACACAGCACTAATGTTTCTGAGGTTATTTTGGAGAGAATACACACACAATGGAAAATCGCAAACTCATAACATGCAATACGGACTCCATAGTGTATGCCATTACCTGCCCCCGTGACTTCTGGTATATTGGGTCAACAACCATCCCAGTAAAAAAGAGCATATTAGAACATCGCGACCAAAGCTATAGCACAGCGATACATTTTGCAAAAGAACATGAGGCTGACTGGACCAAAGCCACAGTCTTGGATTGGATACAGTCACCCCCAACCCTAGGGGAGGGAACAGAATTGCAGCACTATGCAAATGCGAGTCAGGTTTCATCCTCCTAGCAGGTACCAAATTCCCTGATGGCTTCAAGCAAGATAAGGAACTTTACTCCCATCGTTAGAACCTGTATCTACATTTTAGCCAATGCCTGGAAAACCTCTCACACCCCACCTCTTTCCTCATATAGTTTCAAGACACTCATTTATGTTTTTGCACAGCAGACACTATGCAACTTGTACCCTGCCTTGATCAAATAGTTTAGTCTCTTTGACAAAATATTCTAACGTGTCTTTTATCTTGGTGATTTGTATCGCTGATGCCGCGGTTTTGACCATTTTCACTTTATCTTTGCAGATGAGTGCAGCTGAGAGCCAACATTCAACATGACATCCGTGTTAGATATAAGCGCACTGGAGACACTGGCGGAATCCCCCACCAACTCCTTTAGTCACTTAGACACACACACCTTAGGGTACTATACCCTCACGAACACCCTAAGCTTACAATATCACAGTTTCACTGTACACCCAAACTGATTTTTGGGGCATTGTGAGAGCATTCCCGTAACCGTTATGGTTGCTTGCTCACTAACAACAATTATACAAATTAGGGCACTAGACTGGTTATCTGTAAACAAGCGAGATGCGCAAAGCAGTACTGACTAACACATGCGGCATCAAGATACACAACATTAATCTTATGTAAACACACCCATTTAGAGACGCAACACATTGACCCTATGGCACACTGTAAACAAAAGCACTATCGAGTACACACAATACTGCAATGTCTGCTAAATTGTATGTCATATTTTTAACATTTATATCACCATAATGATTTTCATGTACCTTAACATTTAGTATTTTCTTTATGTCTATGAGTTTGACACTTTACTGTACCTTTAAATACCACTGGAATGGAGGTGGAGGTCATGTGACCAAGATCACGGATGTGGTCGAAGCGCATCGTCCTTGTAGTTATAGTTAGGACCTAGTTTCTATTGAAAAAGCATTTTTCTTTTCCAAATAACTTTGGCCCCGGCTCACGAATATTCGCAAAATTTTCAAAACGTTTGTCCTGCTCCGGTCAGCTCCTATCCTGAAAATTTCGGGGTGATTCGACAAGCAGGGGCCGAGAAAAAAAAGGGGGATCCCAAAACACCTTCTCCATGTTATTTCCCATAGGAAACTTTATACACTGAACTGCTGAACGGAATTACACAAAATTTGGCAAAAAAGGTAGCCCTTGGTTCAGAAAGTGCCGTTTTTTTTAAAAGGTGTAAATCCGTTCAGTAGTTCCTGAGGAATTCAAAAAATAGAGGTCAAAAAACATTTTCCCATAGGAAACTTTAGACACAGTTACAGCTGAAACTGCTGAACGGAACTACACCAAATTTGGCAAAATGGTAGTGCTTGGTTCATAAACCGACCTTTTTTTAAATGGTGTAAATCCGTTCAGTAGTTTTCGAGATATTAAAGGAAAAAAATCTTTACATATCTGGAGGGACCTAACTACACAAGCACGAGTTTGGCTTTAATTGGCTACCATCACTTCAATCCAGGAAGTGTTGGCAGCCATCCTGGTGCAATGCTTTTTAGGTCTCACATAGCGATGCAGCGCATGCGCTGGCCACTACACAAATACCACTGCATTGCCCTAAACCCTAAAACACTACCCCAGCACAACCCCCTGCACTGCACGAACACCACTGCACTGCCCTAAACCCTGAAACACCACCCCCAGCATGACCCCCTACACTGCCCGAACACCACTGCACTGCCCTAAACTCTGAAACACCACCCCCAGCACGACCCCTTACACTGCCCAAACATCCCTGCACTGCCCTAAACTCTGAAAAACCACCCTCAGCACGACACCCTACACTGCCCGAACACCACTGCACTGCCCTAAACCCTGAAACACTACCCCCAGCAAGACCCCCTACACTGCCCAAACATTACTGCACTGCCCTAACCCCTGAAACATCACCTCCAGCAAGACCCCCTACAGTGCCCGAACACCACTGCCCTAAACCCTTAAACACCACCCCCAGCAGACCCCCTACACTGCTCAAACACCACTGCACTGCCCTAAAACCTGAAACACCACTCCCAGCATGACCCCCTACACTGCCCGAACACTACTGCTCTGCCCAAAAACCCTGAATCACCAGCCCCATCAAGACCCCCTACACTGCCCGAACACCACTGCACTGCCGTAAACCCTGAAACACCAGCCAGCACGACTCCCTACACTGCCTGAACACCACTAAACTGCACTAAACCCTGAAATACCAGCCCCAGCACGACGCAATACACTGCCTGAACACCACTGCACTGCCCCAATCCCTGAAACACCAGACCCAGCATGACCCCCTACACTGCCCGAACACTATTGCCCTAAACCCTGAAACACCACCCCCTGTACGACCCCCTATGCTGCCCGAACACCAGTGCACTGCCCTAAACCCTGAAACACCAGCCTCAGTACGACCCCCTACGCTGCCCGAACACCACTGCACTGCCCTAAACCCTGAAACACCAGCCCCAACATGACCCTCTACACTGCCTGAACACCACTGCACCGCCCTAAACCCTGAAACAAAACCCCCAGCATGACCCCCTACACTGCCCGAACACCACTGCACTGCCCTAAACTCTGAAACACCACCCCCAGCACGACCCCTTACACTGCCCAAACATCCCTGCACTGCCCTAAACTCTGAAAAACCACCCTCAGCACGACACCCTACACTGCCCGAACACCACTGCACTGCCCTAAACCCTGAAACACTACCCCCAGCAAGACCCCCTACACTGCCCAAACATTACTGCACTGCCCTAACCCCTGAAACATCACCTCCAGCAAGACCCCCTACACTGCCCGAACACCACTGCCCTAAACCCTTAAACACCACCCCCAGCAGACCCCCTACACTGCTCAAACACCACTGCACTGCCCTAAAACCTGAAACACCACTCCCAGCACGACCCCCTACACTGCCCGAACACTACTGCTCTGCCCAAAAACCCTGAATCACCAGCCCCATCAAGACCCCCTACACTGCCCGAACACCACTGCACTGCCGTAAACCCTGAAACACCAGCCAGCGCGACTCCCTACACTGCCTGAACACCACTACACTGCACTAAACCCTGAAATACCAGCCCCAGCACGACCCAATACACTGCCTGAACACCACTGCACTGCCCTAATCCCTGAAACACCAGACCCAGCATGACCCCCTACACTGCCCGAACACTATTGCCCTAAACCCTGAAACACCACCCCCAGCACAACCCCCTACTCTGATCGAACACGACTGCGCTGCCCTAAACCCTGAAACACCACCCCCTGTACGACCCCCTATGCTGCCCGAACACCAGTGCACTGCCCTAAACCCTGAAACACCAGCCTCAGTACAATCCCCTACGCTGCCCGAACACCACTGCCCTGCCCTAAACCCTGAAACACCAGCCCCAACATGACCCTCTACACTGCCTGAACACCACTGCATTGCCCTAAACCCTGAAACACCAGTCCCAGCACGACCCCCTGCACTGCCCGAACACCACTGCCCTAAACCCTGAAACACCACCCCCAGCACGACCCCCTACTCTGCCCAACACCACTGCACTGCCCTAAACCCTGAAACACCACCCCCAGCAAGACCCCCTACACTGCCCAAACATTACTGCACTGCCCTAACCCCTGAAAAATCACCTCCAGCAAGACCCCCTACAGTGCCCGAACACCACTGCCCTAAATCCTTATCCACCACCTCCAGCAGACCCCTTACACTGCCCAAACACCACTGCACTACCCTAAACCCTGAAACACCACCCCCAGCACAACCCCCTACACTGCCCGAACACTACTGCTCTGCCCAAAAACCCTGAAACACCAGCCCCATCAAGACCCCCTACACTGCCCGAACACCACTGCACTGCCCTAAACCCTGAAACACCAGCCCCAGCACGACCCCCTACACTGTCCGAACACCACTGCACTGCCGTAAACCCTGAAACACCAGCCAGCACAACCCCCTACACTGCCTGAACACCACTACACTGCGCTAAACCCTGAAATACCAGCCCCAGCACGACCCCCTACACTGCCTGAACACCACTACACTGCCCTAAACCCTGAAATACCAGCCCCAGCATGACCCCCTACACTACCCGAACACCATCGCCCTAAACCCTGAAACACCACCCCAGCACGACCCCCTACTCTGCCCGAACACCACTGCACTGCCCTAAACCCTGAAACACCACCCCCTGCACGACCCCCTATGCTGCACGAACACCAGTGCACTGCCCAAACCCTGAAACACCACCCCAGCACGACCCCCTACACTGCCCAAACACCACTGCTCTACCCTAAAACCTGAAACACCACCCTCAGCATGACCCCCTATGCTGCCCGAACATCACTGCTCTGCCCTAAACCCTGAAACACCACCCCCAGCACATCACCCTACACAGCCCGAACACCACTGCACTGCCCAAAACCCTGAAACACTAGCCCAGCATGACCCCCTACACTGCCCGAACACCACTGCACTGCCCTAAACCCTGAAACACCTGCCTCAGTATAACCCCTACGCTGCCCAAACACCACTGCACTGCCCTAAACCCTGAAACACCAGCCCCAACATGACCCCCTACACTGCCTGAAAACCACTGCACTGCCCTAGACCCTGAAACACCAGTCCCAGCACGACCCCCTACACTGCCCAAACACCACTGCCCTAAACCCTGAAACACCACCCTCTGCACGACCCCCTATGCTGCCCGAACACCAGTGCAGTACCCAAACCCTGAAACACCACCCCAGCACGACCCCCTACACTGCCCGAACACCACTGCTCTGCCCTAAAGCCTGAAACACCACCCTCAGCACGACCCCCTATGCTGCTCGAACACCACTGCTCTGCCCTAAACCCTGAAACACCACCCCCAGCACATCACCCTACACTGCCCGAACACCATTGCACTGCCCAAAACCCTGAAACACCAGCCCCAGCACGACCCTCTACACTGCCCGAACACCACTGCACTGCCCTAAACCCTGAAACACCAGCCTCAGTACGACCCCCTACACTGCCGGAACACCACTGCACTGCACTGCCCTAAACCCTGAAACACCAGCCCCAACATGACCCCCTACACTGTCCAGACACCACTGCACTGCCCTAAACCCTGAAACACCAGTCCCAGCACGACCCCCGACACTGCCCAAACACCACTGCACTGCCCTAAATCCTGAAACACCAGCCTCAGCACGACCACCTACACTACTCAAACACCACTGCATTACCATAAACCCTAGAAAAGTAACCACCACCCTATGCCCAATTCTCCTTACCTCTCACTCCTCGTGGTTTCTCCCTCCTCATGGTTCCTGCTTCATGTCGTCTCTGAGGGGCGGTGCACGTCATTGTGAGGAAAAGGAACAGCCTCTGTTTCCTTACAACGACGTGGATCGTCTACATTTTTTTAGAACTCATGGTCATTTACTATACATACCTTTACAACAAAATTCGTTGTAAAGGCATGCGTGGTAAATGACCATGCGTTCTAAAAAAATGCGTAGTAATGACTTCGCAATGTACAACGCATGCGTGGTAATGCATGCATTGTAATGGTATCACGAAGTAAAAAATGTGTTGTAACGGCTGTTTACCGATCGAAGCTGGCCCCTGTTCTTCAGTGAGTCGTTGTTTTGATAAATTAGGAGGAAGGAATGTGTTTTTTTTCTGGAAAAGTGCATTCCCGGCTGTTGTATTGTGAAAGTGTCCTTGTGGCCTGGTTTCACTTCCGGTGAGAGAGTGGAAGAGTCTGTTTGGATCTAAAGGGGTTCTGCTGTTGGACGGGGCCGGCGCGACACATCATCAGAAAACACAGCTAATGGAAAGCATTGTCCCCGAAGTGTGGAGCAGTGCCATGAGAGGTCAACGAGTGTGCGTCCCACCGCAGTATGACCATGCCGCCTCCAGTGCACGGAAGGCAGAAGCGGCATCCATTGCAGGTCCTCTTGAAGACCGTTGTAGCACTAATTCTACATTTTGGAACTAGGGCATTTTAACCTTGTTGTCCCTGTCAGATACAAAGAGAAGAGCCTGTGTTATTCAGTGCCCTCGTTATCTTTTCTGTGGGTAGTGGTGCTTGTCACTTCGCTGCCCTGCCGGTGCACACGACTGGGCTCCCCACCTCGTATGCCATCTGCAGGGCCTCTGCCCTCGGATCACTTGTTTCGGTTTCTGGAGTGGTAACATAAACATTTGTTCCCAAAGGCCTAGTGTCAGGGAAGCAAAAACCGTCGCTACCCTCAATTTGCATCAGAAGAGATCTCGAGTGACGGTTAAACCCTCCTGCTGTAACGTTTGGACAAATGCCTATTAGAGATTAAGCGCACCATTTCAAGATGGCCGCTTGACTCATCAGAACTATCTAAGTACTGTTTGACGCACGGGATCTCGCGAGATACGAGGTTTCGTGCGTCAGTGAAGAGCGTTCTAATGCGCACTTCAATTTAGTCCTTTGTGAGAGAAGTTGTGTTTTTGGGTGCACTCCGTAGAATTTGAGTAAATTCAAGTGTGCGTCACATGCTGTGGCGAATTCTTCCGTAAGCTGCGGAAGAGGGTTTGTGAAGAGTGAAATTCCGAGTTCCAGTATTATGGGAATATTCCTTCACAGTCCGTCTGAGAGTCTTCAGTGAGAGAAGAGATAAATAATTTCCAGGAATGAAAGAAGCAGTAATATTCCAAGAAGAACTTAGCAGCCTTCCTGCTCCGGTGGAAATCGTCGAGTTTAGGGAGCTTAAGAATTCGTGTCCAGACTTCAAGAAACAAGTAAGATCAACCGTTAAAGACTAGAACTTCTTGTACTCATTTGCTGAATGTTAAGAGACCACGCTGCCTGGCGTATTCCCCCCCCTTCGAATCTCCCCGCTTGCGTTCTTCCCTATTCTCTCCTTCCTAACTTTCCTTTTACTTACCTTTTTGCGCACTTCCCGTTGAAAGCCAAGAATTGCCTGTGGATCACATCACCTGAAGCAGAACTATAGTCCATTAAGACTCTGTGGTCATCCCACCATTCACCAAGAGCAGTGCAGTCCTCGCTAGCAGTAGAACCCCCTTGAAAATCATTCAGTCAGACTACACAAGGTAAGAGAATAGAAGGGGAGGGGAAGGAGTAAAGAGACCTGAGGAGAGAATAGGTAATCACCTGACTGAATAATATCTCTTTGTGCATTAGGTTAATAGAAACACATGCCAGAAGTAGTCAGCTGAATCCGAAGAGGAGCTCAAACTCCAGCAAACCTGGGTAGGGAAGGTAACAACAAGAGAGAACCGAAGCAGTCAGGTATTTAGAGTAAATAAGAGTTAAGTGATTTCTCCCTCTGTGCATTAGGTACTCCAGACAACAATATCAAGAATAGAAAAAGGAGTCCAGAAAAGCTCGAGTGTCTCTTCTTGTCCCATTCCCCTTTCCCCCTGCCTGGAGCCATTGTATTCTACGGTGTGTTCCGGGAGGTGGGCATTGGGAGCTAGCAGCGTTCTGCCTCCGTGGGAATTCCGACACAGCTTCTGACAGATTGAAGTGCCGTTAATTTCCCCACTTGGGCAGAATGGCTGAAGGTTTTAGTTTTAAGGCATTAGGGGAAATGTTAGAGGGAATTCAGCGGGAATTAGGAGCCCTAAATGAAGAAAATAAGAATTTAAGACAGGAACTGCTAATTTCCCGACAGGAAACCACACAATTGTCCCAGAGAGTTAGTGAGATCTCCACTGGAACACCTCCAGCCTCGACCTTTTCTGGTAGTGCCCAACCAGCTCAAGACCCACACACTGTAGCTCAAGTAATTCATTCGGTTTCCCCCTTGATTCCATTGGCCCCTCCCGAAAGATTTCATGGAGACCCTCAAAAGGCTCAACTCTTTCTAACCCAATGTTCTTTACACTTCATGTGTCGCTCCAGCCTTTTCCCTGATACTCAGTCACGGGTAGCCTTCATTTTATCCTATTTGGGGGGTGATGCAGCGAATTGGGCCATGCCTTTAGTTTCCAGAGATGACCCCTTCCTATATGATTTTGAACGTTTCAAGACAGAATTCCTTAGGATTTTTGATAGGCGCAGAATTTCACAGGCCACTGATAATGAGTTGTTAGAATTGCGTCAAGGGAACAGAGATCTTCTTACTTACCTAACTCAATTTAATAAATTATTGGTGGAAACCAATTGGCCCGAGGAGAAAAGATCAGCCCTATTCTATCGGGGTTTACGTGATGAGATTAAGGATACTCTGGCACAGATTCCTAATAGACCCACAGAATTCTCTGAGTTGGTAGATCTAGTTCTGGAAATTGACTTTCGAAGTTCGGAAAGAAGAGAAGAAAGGAAAACAAGAGAGTTTCGCTGGAACCTTCCCCGGTTTGACAGAGCAAAGTCGGATACGAGTAAGGGTTCGGGAGGAGCTGCAGAAAGTGAACCCATGCAGATAGGATCTGTTCGCGGGCCTTTAAGCAAGGAAGAAAAGGAACTAAGAAGACAAAAGAAATTATGCATGTATTGCGGGGGTCCTGGACACTTTGTGAAAGAGTGTCCGAAAAGACCGAAGACAGTGAATCAGGGAAACTCTCAAAACCATCTGTAGGCGGAGTCGCTCAGGTGGCGCAAATGGAAGATCAGACTCCAGAAGTTCATCAAGTCATGAATACCCTTCAGACCCTGACGCCACATTTAATTCTGCAAATGACTTTGAAGTTTCGAGATCAAGAATTTGGTGGAGTGGCCATTATGATTGATTCAGGGGCTACCGGCAATTTTTGTGACATTAAATATGCGAAAAGGATGGGAATTTTGGCTGTGCGCAAGGAACAAAAGGAGTCTGTTCGTGCTGTAGACGGGACCGATCTATCTTCAGGCCCAATCACGCATCACACTGAGTTGGTGGAACTGATCCAGGTAAATGGTCATCACGAGATCCTTCAATTTAATTTGATTGACGCCCCTCAGTTCCAGATAATTTTGGGTCTTCCTTGGCTCACATTACATAATCCAACGATAGATTGGGAAAATCGGACACTCAATATGGATTCGATCTTCTGCTCCGAACATTGTTTCAACTCCCCATCCAAGATTCCAGAACCATCCATGGCCACCTTGTTATCGTTTGGTGGAGAATCAATTGGGGTCATAGACACCTTAGACATTCCATCTGAATATACAGAATTCCAAGAAGTTTTCAGTGAAAAGGAAGCGGAACGACTTCCGCCACATCGTTCTTACGACTGCACCATTGAGTTGGAACCAGGAGCCGCGCTGCCCTGCAGTCGAATCTATGCGTTGACAGAAGCAGAGAATGGCTATCTCAAGGAGTACCTAGATCGCTATTTAGCCAACGGATTCATTAGACCGTCACAGTCTCCAGTATCCTCTCCGCTCTTTTTCATTCCGAAGAAGGAAGGCTCCTTGAGGACATGCATCGATTATCGTGCTATCAATCGGGTCACTGTCAAGAACCGTTACCCGCTGCCACTGATTTCCGTTCTCCTCGACCAGATTAAAGATGCTCAAATATTCACTAAGTTGGATCTTCGAGGGGCATACCATTTAATTCGCATGAAGGAAGGGCACGAATGGAAAACCGCTTTTAGGACCAAATACGGGCTATTTGAATATCAGGTAATGCCCTTTGGCCTATGCAATGCCCCGGCAGCTTTTCAGCACTTTATTAATGACATTATGGGAGATCTGGTGGATAAGGTGGCAGTAATATATCTTGATGACATCTTGATATATTCCAAGAATACCGAAGAACATCCTGGGCACGTCAAGGTGGTTCTAGAAAGGCTTCGTCAGCATCAGCTCTATGTCAAACTAGAGAAGTGTGCTTTTAGTGTACAGACGGTGGAGTTCTTGGGATTCGTTTTATCCCCAGGAGGAATCTTGATGGATGCTAAGAAGGTTCAAGCGGTGGTGGACTGGCCATCGCCAAAAGATGTCAAAGAGATTCAGCGATTCTTAGGATTTGCTAACTTTTATCGTCGGTTTATCCAGGGATTCTCGCAAAAGATCATCCCCATCACCAAACTACTCAAGAAAGGAGTGAAGTTCAGTTGGACCACAGAGGCAGAACAAGCCTTTGAATATCTGAAGACCAGCTTTACCTCGGCACCCATCTTGCTGCATGCAGATCCTAGTAAACCCTTTTTTGTGGAAGCAGATGCCTCCGATCAAGCAATAGGTGGAGTCCTGTCTCAGCGGCACAAATCCACTGGACAACTGCACCCCGTGGCGTATCATTCCCGGAAATTAAATCCAGCTGAAATTAATTACACCATCGCAGAAAAAGAGCTGTTGGCGGTGAAGGATGCGTTCACGGAGTGGAGACACCATTTTCTCGGGGCTCGACACACTATAACAGTGTTCACGGACCACAAGAACCTTCAATTTCTTAAGTCTGCAAAAACACTAACTCCACGTCAGTTGCGTTGGTCCCTTTATTTCGCAGATTTTGATTTTGTGATCACATACCGCCCAGGGAGTAGGAATGGGAAGGCGGATGCTTTGTCCAGAATCCAGACAGAAGGAACAGAACATGTGGTAACTCCCCAACCCATCATTCCAGACACTAAGATTGTGTGCACACTATCTTTTGCGAACTATAAGGAAGAGATCAGCAGACAGATGTCCGCAGAGGAAATGGCCGAATGGGCAAGTCAAGAGGAAGGAAGAGTCATCAAGGATTCCTTGCCTTATCGTCAGGGAGCTCTGTATTTGCCCACTGAAGAGCTTCAGGAACAAGTTTTAAGAGACTGTCACGATCAACCTTTAGCTGGCCATAAAGGAACTCTAAAGACTATTGATTTAATCCAGCGCTATTTTTGGTGGCCAGACATGAGGTCTCGGATCAGGAGATATGTGGAGTCTTGTGGGCTCTGTGCCAGAGGGAAATCCAGTAGACAGGCTCCTCAGGGGTTCTTGCAACCGTTACCCACAGCAAGACATCCCTGGCATACGGTCACGTTAGACCTGATTGTAGATCTTCCTCAGAGTAAGGGTTATGATTAGGGGTGGGCGGAATTTGCGTAATTGCGTTACGCAAAACTCCGTGAAACGGTAAAAAATCTCCGCGAACACGCAGAAATTCCGCGAACACGCGGAATTGCTTGTTCGCGATGCTTTTTTCCTGTTCGCAATTGCTGTTTGCGTGCTCGAGGAGAAATATCTCGCGAACATGCATGTTGAGAACGCGAACAAGCAAAAATTTTGCGAAATCGCGGAAAGCAGACTTTTGAGAGATTTTGCGTTCTCCGCGGAACGCGAAATTACGCAAATTCCGCAAATTCCGCGAGCGGAACGGAATTTGCCGCCCAGGCCTAGTTATGATACCGTATTAGTAGTGGTAGACACTTTCACCAAGATGAGCCACTTTATCCCAGTAAAAGGAGTTCCGTCGGCCCCTGAGTTTGCTAAGCTTTTCAGGGAAAATGTTGTAAAGATTCATGGGGTTCCAAAGATCCTGATTTCAGACCATGGCCCTCAATTTGTATCCCATTTTTGGAAGGCGTTTATGCGAGGGTTGGGTGTAGAAGTCCGACATTCTACCAGCTACCACCCAGAGACAGATGGCCAGTCTGAAAGAGTGAACCAAGAGCTGGAACAGTATCTGCGTCTGTTTCTTCTGGATCGGGGTGGTGAATGGTCAGATTTTTTGTGGATGGCGGAATTTGCACACAACAATGCCAAGAACGTTTCAACAGGTTACTCACCATTCTTTTTAAATTTTGGGAGACATCCAAACCCCTTTTGTAATCAGGGAGATTTTGAAGTTCCTGCAGTTAGTAACTTGTTAATGGATTTGGCTTCTGCTCGTAAGGCTGCGGAATCTAATCTGTTGAAAGCAAAAGAAGGTTACAAGAAACAAGCCGATCGACATCGAAGAAAAGCCCCACATTATCAGAAGGGAGATTCTGTATGGTTATCTTCCCGACATCTTGGATTGAAGGGAAATCGAAAATTTCAGCCTCGATTTTTAGGCCCATTTCCTATCGAACAAGTTTTGGGTCCAGTTACCTGCAAACTCAAGCTACCCAAGCAGTTGCGGATTCACCCAGTTTTTCATGTGTCCCTCTTAAAAAAGACAGCTCCTAATCTCAGAGTAGACAGGCCGCCACCCCCTTTGCAGATCAAAGAACACCTGGAATATGAGGTAAAGGGGGTATTAGACTCTAAGAGGTTAAGAGGCAAGTTAGTCTACTTAATTGACTGGAAGGGTTATGGGCCAGAAGAACGAACCTGGGTACCTGCTGAAGATGTGCATGCCCCAAGACTAATCAAACAATTTCATTTGTGTTACCCACTAAAGCCAGGACCGATAAATCGGTCTTTGAGAGGGGGTACTGTCAGGGAAGCAAAAACCGTCGCTACCCTCAATTTGCATCAGAAGAGATCTCGAGTGACGGTTAAACCCTCCTGCTGTAACGTTTGGACAAATGCCTATTAGAGATTAAGCGCACCATTTCAAGATGGCCGCTTGACTCATCAGAACTATCTAAGTACTGTTTGACGCACGGGATCTCGCGAGATACGAGGTTTCGTGCGTCAGCGAAGAGCGTTCTAATGCGCACTTCAATTTAGTCCTTTGTGAGAGAAGTTGTGTTTTTGGGTGCACTCCGTAGAATTTGAGTAAATTCAAGTGTGCGTCACATGCTGTGGCGAATTCTTCCGTAAGCTGCGGAAGAGGGTTTGTGAAGAGTGAAATTCCGAGTTCCAGTATTATGGGAATATTCCTTCACAGTCCGTCTGAGAGCCTTCAGTGAGAGAAGAGATAAATAATTTCCAGGAATGAAAGAAGCAGTAATATTCCAAGAAGAACTTAGCAGCATTCCTGTTCCGGTGGGAAATCGTCGAGTTTAGGGAGCTTAAGAATTCGTGTCCAGACTTCAAGAAACAAGTAAGATCAACCGTTAAAGACTAGAACTTCTTGTACTCATTTGCTGAATGTTAAGAGACCACGCTGCCTGGCGTATTCCCCCCCCCTTCGAATCTCCCCGCTTGCGTTCTTCCCTATTCTCTCCTTCCTAACTTTCCTTTTACTTACCTTTTTGTGCGCTTCCCGTTGAAAGCCAAGAATTGCCTGTGGATAACATCACCTGAAGCAGAACTATAGTCCATTAAGACTCTGTGGTCATCCCACCATTCACCAAGAGCAGTGCAGTCCTCGCTAGCAGTAGAACCCCCTTGAAAATCATTCAGTCAGACTACACAAGGTAAGAGAATAGAAGGGGAAGGGAAGGAGTAAAGAGACCTGAGGAGAGAATAGGTAATCACCTGACTGAATAATATCTCTTTGTGCATTAGGTTGATAGAAACACATGCCAGAAGTAGTCAGCTGAATCCGAAGAGGAGCTCAAACTCCAGCAAACCTGGGTAGGGAAGGTAACAACAAGAGAGAACCGAAGCAGTCAGGTATTTAGAGTAAATAAGAGTTAAGTGATTTCTCCCTCTGTGCATTAGGTACTCCAGACAACAATATCAAGAATAGAAAAAGGAGTCCAGAAAAGCTTGAGTGTCTCTTCTTGTCCCATTCCCCTTTCCCCCTGCCTGGAGCCATTGTATTCTACGGTGTGTTCCGGGAGGTGGGCATTGGGAGCTAGCAGCGTTCTGCCTCCGTGGGAATTCCGACACAGCTTCTGACACCTAGCCTGAACACTTAGGTGAATATCCCCTGCACCAGCATTGCACGGAAATTTTTTCCTAGCTCTCCCACGTCAATGACAATGTCATAATAGCACGGCTCCGCTCGCGACACCGTATGATGTCATAGGAGCCATAAGAGGACCTCGTCGGCGTGCTGATGTCAGTTCCACCCATTTTTTCCGTGCCACCTAGGTAAACAGGTGGACCGACACATTTTCACATGTATACATAGTATACTAAATATATATATTTATACAAATGCATAACCAATAAAGGCATAAAGAAATAGCAACAGATCAAGCATTTCTCACTATTGAAACTTAAGCATGATTAAGACATATTAAAAACATTCATGCCAAACAGTAAAAGCATCTTTTTGGTAGAAACAGGTGGACAACGGGGAGGCGGGTGTGACAGTGAGGAATGCACAGGTAGATACTGTATCCACCAGAAAAAGCGTCACCGAAGGTAAGTAACTTGCTCTTCTGATGGATACTTCTGCCTGTTGATTCCTCACCTTTTGAATAGAATACTCAAGCCTTACCTCACCCGGAGGAGGGTGTCCACCTGACTAGACCAAATAATCTTGCAAAATAGATCGAGCAAAATGGCCATCCCTCCTAACCTCCGCATCCAATAATAATCAAATACTTTTTAGTTGAAGTTATATTGAAAATAATACTTACAAAATACTGTTATTAATAAATTCAGACAAACACTTAAAGGCACACTTTTATTTATAATTAATTTAAAGATATTTCATACTTTACAAATTACGCCGAAGTCGCGACCCCTGCGCAACTTTTCAAAATGGCTACCGGAATGCACGCAGCCATCGTGTAGGGTGCGCAACTTCTGTATAAAATTTTTTTTCAAAAAGAATGAATTTAGTTTTCCTTAATAAAAATTATTCACAATTTAAAAAAATATATATATATATATATATATTCATATATATATATAATTTAAAAAAACATAGGATTGAGGTACATTAGACTTACAAATTTTCATTTAAAAAACCTTTGAAATTCACTGGAAAAACCATAGGTTTCCGGCCCGTTATAGTTAGAAATTAGCATTAAAAAAAAACATAGAAATTCACTGAAAAAAACATAGGTTTCAGGCACGTTATAGTTAAAAATTAGCATTTAAAAACCCATAGAAATTTACTGAAAAAAACATAGGTTTCAGGAACGTTATAGTTAGTTGGACATTTCACTCGTACAAAACCATAGAAATTCCGGCATTATAGTTAGTTCGGCTAACTATAACTCGCGCCCCCGCCATGCACTGCTGATGACGTCACCTATTACATCATTCATGACATGGTCAGTGACATCACTGATGACATCTCAAATTACATCAGTGATGATGTCACTGGTTCCATCATCCACGTGAAAATCTGATGCACCTCCTCATACCTGAATATAACCTTTGATACACCCACTCTAAAATACAGACTACCATTTTCAAAAAAATTGACTTATCAATACCAGTTACTAAATACGCACTGACTGATTCCTAGGTCTACACACACATCCTCTCATTCACCCATACAGTCACTCATACATGCAGTCACTCATCAATACAACACTCTCATATGCACTCATACACCTATACAGACACTCACACACTGCCACATATCCAGAGTTACTCACACACGTAGTCAGTCATGCAAAGAATCAATCATACTTCCATTTACTCCCCTATGCAGTTACACAGACACAACCTTACTTATTCATACAGATACTAAGACATAATTACTCTCTTATAGAATCACTGATACAAATACACACTCATCCATGCAGCCAATTTCACAATTACTGACTCTCACATATAGTTATTTATATACACCATCACTCACATATACTGCCTTTTACACATGTAGTTACTTGCACATGTACCACTGAGACATCCATTCACTCACCAACACACCCATACACACACTCACCCACCCATATAGCTGTATCCACATGCACTCTTGAACCCATACACCCAGTGAATCAACCACTCACACATCCATGCACAGAGTCACACACCTCCCACCCACACACAGACTCAGGCAGCCATACAAATACTCAGGCAAGCAATCAATAACCCATATAGACTCTCATTCAGCTACTCACCAACCCATGCAGCAGCTTACACAACAACAGACAGACTGATACAGACTTTCACACAGTTTAGTCACTAACCCATGCATTCAGTAAGACACATTTAATTACTCACTTATACAGTCAGTCACGTACCTACTAAATCCTCCATACAGACATTTATACACCCACTCATTCCTCAATACAGCTTGGCATATATATACATCAAAATTCAACTTTCCAGAAACACACAGTCACTGGATGATGTCATCAGTGATGTAATTTGAGATGTCATCAGTGATGTCACTGACCATGTCATGAATGATGTAATATGTGAAGTCATCAGCAGTGCATTGCGGGGGCGCGAGTTATAGTTAGCTGAACTAACTATAACGCCGGAATTTCTATGGTTTTGTACGAGTGAAATGTCCAACCAACTATAACGTTCCTGAATCCAATGGTTTTTCAGTTTATATATATATATATTCACTGAAAAAACCATAGGTTTCACACACGTTATAGTTAGGAATTAGCATTTAAATACCTTGCAAATTCACTTAAAAAACCATAGGTTTCACACATGTTATAGTTAGGTGGATATTTCACTCGTAAAAAAACAATGAAATTCCCCCGTTATAGTTAGTTCAGATAACTATAACTCGCGCGACCGCCACTCTATCACAAGGATGATGTCATCAGTGATGTCATGAGTGATGCCACTGACCATGTCATGAGTGATGTAATATGTGACATCATGAGCAGTGGATTGTGGGCGTGCGAGTTATAGTTATCTGAACTGACTATAACGGGGGAATTTCATTGGTTTTTTACGAGTGAAATATCCACCTAACTATAACATGTGTGAATCCTATGGTTTTTTAAGTGAATATATATATATATATATATATATATATATATATATATACATATATATATTACCTACTGGCGGTCGCCAGTAGGTAGTTATAGTTAGGACCCCTTTTCCATAGGAAAACCTCAACATTCTATTTTGAATAACTTTGGCGCCGGTCGATGAATCCTCGCGAATTTTTTAAAATAGGTGGGGCGCTACGCTCCGCTCCTACCCTGAAAGTCTCGGGGGGATCCGTCAAGCAGGGGCTGAGATAAAAGGGGGGTCCCAAAACGCGTTTTTCCCATGCATTTTTCCATAGGACCTTTAGAACGAGCTACAGCCCGAACGGCTGAACAGAATTACTCGAAATTTGGCAGAGAGGTAGTCCTCAGGTCAAGGAAGTGCCTTTTGTAGGTTTGGTGTATAACTGTTCAGTAGATTCTGAGAAAATAGCCTTTAAATCAATATATATATCTGAGCCCGCTTACGGTACGCTTACCGTACGCTTACCGTAAGCGTACGGTGGCGTGCGCGAGCGCGATTCTGATTGGCTCTTAGATCTTAGTAAACATTCGAATCTGCGGAAACCAGGAAGCGGCGGTCGCCATTTTGTGTATTTCACTCTGAAAAAAAGAGTGAAAACAAGAAAAGGGGGCAAAGAGGAGAGTTACAGACCCCCTTACATTTGTGAGGGGGTCAAAGAAGGACTGTAAAGTACAAAGAAAACATTTATTGATTTTTTAAAAAATCACGGGGTACGCGTACGGTGAGCTTACGGTAAGCGTACGGAAGAAAAAAATGGCGTGCGCGAACGAGATTCTGATTGGCCCTAAGATCTTAGTAAACATTCGAATCGGCAGAAACCAGGAAGCGGCGGCCGCTATTTTGTGTATTTCACTCTGAAAAAAAAGAGTGAAAACAAGAAAAGGGGGCAATGAGGAGAGTTACAGCCCCCCTAACATTTGTAAGGGGGTCAAAGAAGGACAGAAAAGTACAAAAAAACCATTTATTGATTTTTAAAAAAATCACGGGGTACGCGTACGGTAAGCGTACGGAAAAAAAATAAATAAATAAATAAATAAATGAAATGCAGATTTAAGAGTTTAGATATTAGGGAGCTCTAAAAAGAGCTGTTGTGTTTATGAAGTCATTTTTTTAGTGGTACCTACAAGTAAGTACCGATGCAGAGTCTAAGGTTCAAAAGGAAGACTCTGTTCCCTTCATCATTGAAGTGCACACCATCTCCTCTATAAATGTCTTGCATGTCATAACGCAAGTTGTTGTGGTAAATGGCACCCATACCATAGTCACGGACGTGCTTTCTTGCTTTCTTGCTTTGTCAATCTGTGGACAGAAATGATTGGACCAGTTCCATTTTTGCCTTTGGCATATGTTGGAAAACACAAAGGCAGTTTTAGGGAAAAGTGAAAACAGTTGTGCAAAGGTGTCCTTCATAAGCATTTCCAGACCTACCCCAGTCAAAGTGCCTAGGTCATTGCCACCACAGTGCACTATTATGAGGTCAGGGTGTTGGATTTGCATGAAGGATTTCACCAATGGCATCAATTGGTGCCACTTTAACCCTCTCTGACCAATCCATTTAATGTCTACATTTGGCAAAGCAAGGTCTCTCACCATATCTGTTTTCTCTGCAAACTTTTCACTCCAGAAGACATAGCTGTGCCCTACAATCCACACTGTGAACATCTTCAATGGAGAACTGGATGCACTCAGGAGGTGTCTTTCAGTAGAATGGCAATATGAAAAGAAAGACAGTTTGGAAATGGAGGCATACATATTTTTTTCAAAACAAAAAGAACTGATTGGCTGTTTCATACCATTCTAGAATAAAAACTAGGCTGTATGTGTAAATTAATAGAAGCATGTTTTGTATTGGTACAAAAAAATGTGTAACCAAAGAACAGTACTATGGATTTGCTGTTAGGTTTGAAAAGTCAAGCACTCTTGCTCTGTGGAATTGAAACATTGTTTGGCGAACTTCTGACCTAACTCAACACAGCAGTGTTCCATGAGCTGTTGCTATGGTAGCAGGCAGAAGTCAAGTTGGGGGAAGGGTACTAGGCAGAAGTCAAGTTGGGGGAAGGGTACTTTTGGAAAAGGGTTGGTTTTCAACCAATAGAAATGTGTGATTACATTTGAAAAAAAGGGGGAAGCACTGAGATTTGAAACTTACATGTATATGTGTGGAAAAATAGAGGGAAAGTTTGCCATTATCTGGTTCTGCTGAGAGGAGAGAGGTGAACACAACAGAGATCCTGGCTCTGATAATCTGCTGTTTGAGTGTCACATTTCTTTCACAACTAACTAATTTTAAAGGTGAGTTAACAGTTTGAGAGGGGATGTATGTGGTAACTTAAGAAATGAATAATAGAAATGGAAATTGTTTTTGTTGTAGTTGCGTTTATCATTTTCTGTTTTGGGAGAAATTTAAATGTGAGGAACATGTAAAATAATATGGAGTATGTTTTCACAATAAATTAAGGTGTACTGGAAAAAAAAAGAATAGTTTAAGGGTTTGAGGTTGGACTCAGTAATGCAAATACATTCAGCATCACTAAGGCTGGTTGCCCTTGCTGGAGTGTAGGCAGTCACCGAGAATACACATGGTGGTGGTCTGAAAAAACAGTTTGGACATGTGCATTTAAATAAATCAAAAAAAGTGGTTTCATAATGTGTCAGTCTGTAAAAGTGATTTTCACTTGCTCCGAAAAAAAAAGAGCAGTAAGTGTGCTTTCAAATTGGCAAAGAAATTTCGTTTTGGGACTAATGTGAAAACATGACTCTGTGTGCAGAGAGGAATTATAGGCAGAGATTTATTGCGTATTGCTCTGGTGATTTCACAGTTGCATTAGATGGAAAGGGGGAGCGAATTTTTGGGGGAAGAAGCAGACTCTTAGCACACACCCATGTGCTTGCCATGTATAATCATGCACAGTATTTACAAGCGAGTGGGGTTTTCAGGTTTCAGTCTGTAATGCAAATACATTCAGCATCACTAAGGCTGGTTGCCCTTGCTGGAGTGTAGGCAGTCACCGAGAATACACATGGTGGTGGTCTGAAAAAACAGTTTGGACATGTGCATTTAAATAAATCAAAAAAAGTGGTTTCATAATGTGTCAGTCTGTAAAAGTGATTTTCACTTGCCCAAAAAAAAAAGAGCAGTAAGTGTGCTTTCAAATTGGCAAAGAAATTTCGTTTTGGGACTAATGTGAAAACATGACTCTGTGTGCAAATAGGAATTACAGGCAGAGAACCATTTTTAAAGCAATTTTTTAAAAAAACAAATGAATAAATATTTTTTTGAGTGGGTATGGTAAGTCAATAATAATAATTGTACTCTCAAAGACCTTGTAATGTGATAATTGATTTTTAGTGTTTTTTAAAAAAAAAAAAAAAGTTTTTAAAAACATATGTAAAAAAAAGATGAAAGATAAGGTTGGCTCTTAAAAGAACCGTTGTGTTCATGCAGGGACAGAGGAAAGGAAGCATGGGAAAATTATTCAAAGCGACAAATGTGCTGATCTATTTTGTTGTTCACTAGGGAAACACTGGTCTCCCTATGGCAAATTAGATCTTGACAAAATGTGCATCGAATATCAACCTTCCGAAAACGAGGGTTCATTTCCAGAGGGCCAGCAAAAGGAGATTCTCCCCCCACAGATGAAGGGCTCACCTGACCTGCAGAAGAAGGAGTCAGCCCTGCAGATGATGGTCCAGGCTGAGCTGCTGTGGATGTACTGGCTTGTCTTTCTGAAGAGTTACCTCCAAAAAGATGACCATGTGTCCTTCTGTGTACATCCTGGAGGTGTCTCTTCATGGTGTGATTCCCAAAGGAATACTTCCTGTCAGGATTACCTCTAGAAAGTACACGCTGACACAGCCTGCAAGTCACTAAGGGTGCATTCACCTTTTGCTGGCCTTCAGGAAAAGTAAAATAATCCCATACATAAGAGGGCTTTTGTTTCCTCGATCTCTGCCTCAAGACAGTGCTGCTAGTGCTAGCCTCACTCTCAGAAGAGCTCTGCTGTTCTGCCATCGTATCCCAAAGACAAACCAGCTCCTTCTCCCAAGGGATCACAAGCAGAAATGAGGGGAATGGGTGTGGTGTAGGAGAGTTCTAGAACTGAAAGTAGTTTCAACCAATCAAAAGTTGTGTTTCATGATCACATGACCTACCGTACGCTTACGGTACGCTTACGGTACGCTTACGGCAAAAAGTACGCATGCGCGTAAAAAAGACACGCGCTTGCGCGCATGCGCATAACAGTCACTCCCGGCACTTCCGCGTAACGTGCGCGTGTAGCGTACACGCGTACGCGTCCCACGCGGAGTACGCGCGGCTACGCAAATTGCGTAACTATACGCAAGCAGCGTAGGAAAATTACGGACGTTGCGTAAACCGTACGCTTACCGTGAGCTTACGGTACGCGTACTAAAAAAATAAAAAAAAAAATAGAAAAAAAGTACTGCAAATAAATTTTACATGTTTATTTTAAAAAATATATAAAAAAAAACATATTAAAGAATTTTAAAAATTTAACAATAGTCTTTATAAAAGGTAAGAAAATTAAAATAAAAATATGTTAGAAAAAATAGAAGAAAAAAAAAAAATTAGCATTTAAAAAACCTTGCAAATTCACTGAAAAAACCATGGGTTTCACACACGTTATAGTTAGGAATTAGCATTTAAAAAACCTTGCAAATTCACTGAAAAAACCATGGGTTTCACACACGTTATAGTTAGGAATTAGCATTTAAAAAACCTTAGAAATTCACTGAAAAAACCATAGGTTTCACACATGTTATAGTTAGCTGGACATTTTACTCGTAAAAAACCATTGAAATTGCCCCGTTATAGTTAGTTCAGCTAACTATAACTCGCGCGCCCGCAATGCACTGCTGATGACGTCACATATTACATCACTCATGACATGGTCAGTGACATCACTCATGACATCACTGATGACATCTCAAATGACATCACTGATGACCTCACTGATGACATCATCCTTGTGATAGAGTGGCAGACCTCCTCTCACCCTAATATAACCTTTGATACACACATACAAAAATAGAGACTAAAATTTACAAACGAATTGACATACCAATACCAGTAACAACAACCTCTTCAGTAATTCTAAGATCCACATACACATCCATTCATTCACCAACTGTTCAATACAGTCACTCATACATGTACTCACTCATCATATGTACTCATACACCTATACATCCTGTCACACAATGCCACTCATCCATAGAGTTACTTACACACATAGTCACTCATGCTAATAAAGAATCAAACATCCATTTACTTGCATATACAGTTATACACACACCACCACACTTACTTCTACAGAAACTTACACATACTTAGTCTTTTAAACAATCACTTATAGAAACACATACTTATTCATACAGGAACTCTTTCAATCTCTCACTCTCACATATACTCACTTATATACACCAATAGTCACATATACTAGTTTAAAACATATGTAGTTACTCATAAAGACACTATTGAGACAGTCATTCACTCACTAACACACCCATACACACACTCATCCACCCATACAGTCCTGCACACATGCTGTGTTAAACACATACAAACAGTGAGTCAGTCATTCATGCACCTATGCACTACGTAATACCCTCCACCAAACCATGCAGACACTCATACTGATACTCAAAAAACCAACTAATATCCTATATAGACACCTATGTAGCTACTCACCAACCCATGCAGCCACTTATACACAAAGTGAGAGACTGATACAGATATTTACATATTTAAACATTACTCACTAAGCCATGTATTCACTATGATACACTTAATCAGTCAGTTACACAATCAATTTTTCAAAAAGAAATCATCCATTTAGACAGTAATATACCCATTTATTCTTCCATCGACCTTGAGATATACATATATAAAACATATTTAATTTTCAGAAAAACACACATTCACTGGATGATGTCATCAGTGAGGTCATCAGTGATGTCATTTGAGATGTCATCAGTGATGTCATGAGTGATGTCACTGACCATGTCATGAGTGATGTAATATGTGACGTCATCAGCAGTGCATTGCGGGCGCGCGAGTTATAGTTAGCTGAACTAACTATAACGGGGCAATTTCAATGGTTTTTTACGAGTAAAATGTCCAGCTAACTATAACATGTGTGAAACCTATGGTTTTTTCAGTGAATATATATATATATATATATATATACATATATATATATATATATATATATTCACTGAAAAAACCATAGGTTTCACACATGTTATAGTTAGCGGAAATTTTACTGATAAAAAACCAATGAAATTCCCCCGTTATAGTTAGTGCAGGCAACTATAACTCACGCGACCGCAATCCTCTGCTGATGCTAATACTGTATTTAGACACTTATTTGCCCATGTCTTCTTCCATACATTTTTAGCTATACATATATTACAAATATTTTTTTTCATAAAGACACATATGTCATCAGCAGAAGATTGCGGTCGCGTGAGTTATAGTTGCCTGCACTAACTATAACGGGGGAATTTCATTGGTTTTTTATCAGTAAAATTTCCGCTAACTATAACATGTGTGAAACCTATGGTTTTTTCAGTGAATTTGCAAGGTTTTTTAAATGCTAATTCCTAACTATAACGTGTGTGAAACCTATGGTTTTTTCAGTGAATTTGTACGGTTTTTTAAATGGTAAGTTACTTTACGCCATTCGTGGTGTGCGCGCCCACTTAACGCAGTTCGTTCCGTGCACGCACGGTGCGCTTCGCGTACCACGCGCCCACTTTACGCAGTTAGTAACGTGCACGCACGGTGGGCACGCGGTGCGCTACGTGCACCGCGTGCCCACGTTACGCTAGATGGGCCATGTACGCACGATGCGCTTCGCGCACCGTGCGCACATGGAGGACATATGATGCACTTCGTTTTGAAAGGTAATATTTACATTTTTCACACCTCTTATAAGCCATGCACAAATGGTGCCCTTCGGGCACCATTTGCAGACGGGGTGGGGAGAGTGTGGATAATTTTTTTTTTAAAATATTTTTTTACCGTACGCATACGGTAAGCGTAATCGGCGAAATTAGCGAAAAAATAAAAATTCCGTTTTTGGCCTTGGGGGATCTTTGGGGACTCCCTCAACATGGCTAGGTGTTTTGGAGCTGTCCAAACAGCCCCTTTACATGTTTTTGTGCTTTGTATTTTAATCCACACTCTCAGTGCAAGAGAGAAAATGGCGGCCGCCGCTTCCTGGTTTCGGCCGATTCGAATGTTTACTAAGATCTAAGAGCCAATCAGAATCGCGCTCGCGCACGCCACCGTACGCGTACGGTAAGCGTACCGTAAGCGCACCGTAAGCTGGCTCAGATATATATATTGATTTAAAGGCTATTTTCTCAGAATCTACTGAACAGATTTACACCAAACCTACAAAAGGCACTTCCTTGACCTGAGGACTACCTCTCTGCCAAATTTCTAGTAATTCTGTTCAGCCGTTCGGGCTGTAGCTGTGTCTAAAGGTCCTATGGAAAAATGCATGGGAAAAACGCGTTTTGGGACCCCCCTTTTATCTCAGCCCCTGCTTGACGAATCCCCCCGAGACTTTCAGGGTAGGAGCGGAGCGTAGCGCCCCACCTATTTTGAAAAATTCGCGAGGATTCGTCGACCGGCGCCAAAGTTATTCAAAATAGAATGTTGCGGATTTCCTATGGAAACGTGGTCCTAACTATAACTACCTACTGGCGACCGCCAGTAGGTAATATATATATATATATATTAACTTTGGCTGACAGACTCACTACAATGACCAGAATGCTCCATGCTGCAGTCCATCGTGGCACCCACTAGAGGGAAATCACCGGAGATAAATTGAGCAATCATCTGGCTTGAGTGCGTTAGTGCGGCTCCCAAATGCCTGAAGCTCCTCCTCTGAAGAAGGCCAAAGGTTGGCCGAAATGCATTAGGAACAGTGGAGTTTTTACGTTTGGCAAATAAATCTTGAATGTCACCGCGATGTGTGCGATTCACTCTTTCCCCCGAGGAGAGATTTTGCAATATATATATATATATATATATATATATATATATATTTCAAACACATGGTAGCCCCATGAGCTGCACTCGAATCAGAGAGAAGGTTACCAGCCTTTAATCACGGTATGGACAGGAAGGTTCGCCAGTGTAATGAACAGCCCTTCCTTCGCCTGACGCGTTTCGATGGACTTTCCCCATCTCTTCAGAGGCGTTTTAGGAAAGGTACGCGCTTGGTAGGCAACTACTTCCTTTCATGATGTCACGACGAATGTCTTCTGGGAAACGTAGTGCCATAGTTATTTCCAACCTTAATAACGGTGCGCTGATTCCTGTAAAAATTCAGCCCAAACGTGAGCCCCAGCTTGCCTGCCAGTCCTTAATCCAAGCTCTCTGTTCCACATTGAGAGAGGTGTATCCTCTCCCGTGGCCCCCTGGGAATCATGGGGTGGTGCAAACTCGGCAGATGGGCGTCCGCCTTAACATTTCAAACACATGGTAGCCCCATGAGCTGCACTCGAATCAGAGAGAAGGTTACCAGCCTTTAATCACGGTATGGACAGGAAGGTTCGCCAGTGTAATGAACAGCCCTTCCTTCGCCTGACGCGTTTCGATGGACTTTCACCATCTCTTCAGAGGCGTTTTAGGAAAGGTACGCGCTTGGTAGGCAACTACTTCCTTTCATGATGTCACGACGAATGTCTTCTGGGAAACGTAGTGCCATAGTTATTTCCAACCTTAATAACGGTGCGCTGATTCCTGTAAAAATTCAGCCCAAACGTGAGCCCCAGCTTGCCTGCCAGTCCTTAATCCAAGCTCTCTGTTCCACATTGAGAGAGGTGTATCCTCTCCCGTGGCCCCCTGGGAATCATGGGGTGGTGCAAACTCGGCAGATGGGCGTCCGCCTTAACATTTCAAACACATGGTAGCCCCATGAGCTGCACTCGAATCAGAGAGAAGGTTACCAGCCTTTAATCACGGTATGGACAGGAAGGTTCGCCAGTGTAATGAACAGCCCTTCCTTCGCCTGACGCGTTTCGATGGACTTTCACCATCTCTTCAGAGGCGTTTTAGGAAAGGTACGCGCTTGGTAGGCAACTACTTCCTTTCATGATGTCACGACGAATGTCTTCTGGGAAACGTAGTGCCATAGTTATTTCCAACCTTAATAACGGTGCGCTGATTCCTGTAAAAATTCAGCCCAAACGTGAGCCCCAGCTTGCCTGCCAGTCCTTAATCCAAGCTCTCTGTTCCACATTGAGAGAGGTGTATCCTCTCCCGTGGCCCCCTGGGAATCATGGGGTGGTGCAAACTCGGCAGATGGGCGTCCGCCTTAACATTTCAAACACATGGTAGCCCCATGAGCTGCACTCGAATCAGAGAGAAGGTTACCAGCCTTTAATCACGGTATGGACAGGAAGGTTCGCCAGTGTAATGAACAGCCCTTCCTTCGCCTGACGCGTTTCGATGGACTTTCACCATCTCTTCAGAGGCGTTTTAGGAAAGGTACGCGCTTGGTAGGCAACTACTTCCTTTCATGATGTCACGACGAATGTCTTCTGGGAAACGTAGTGCCATAGTTATTTCCAACCTTAATAACGGTGCGCTGATTCCTGTAAAAATTCAGCCCAAACGTGAGCCCCAGCTTGCCTGCCAGTCCTTAATCCAAGCTCTCTGTTCCACATTGAGAGAGGTGTATCCTCTCCCGTGGCCCCCTGGGAATCATGGGGTGGTGCAAACTCGGCAGATGGGCGTCCGCCTTAACATTTCAAACACATGGTAGCCCCATGAGCTGCACTCAAATCAGAGAGAAGGTTACCAGCCTTTAATCACGGTATGGACAGGAAGGTTCGCCAGTGTAATGAACAGCCCTTCCTTCGCCTGACGCGTTTCGATGGACTTTCACCATCTCTTCAGAGGCGTTTTAGGAAAGGTACGCGCTTGGTAGGCAACTACTTCCTTTCATGATGTCACGACGAATGTCTTCTGGGAAACGTAGTGCCATAGTTATTTCCAACCTTAATAACGGTGCGCTGATTCCTGTAAAAATTCAGCCCAAACGTGAGCCCCAGCTTGCCTGCCAGTCCTTAATCCAAGCTCTCTGTTCCACATTGAGAGAGGTGTATCCTCTCCCGTGGCCCCCTGGGAATCATGGGGTGGTGCAAACTCGGCAGATGGGCGTCCGCCTTAACATTTCAAACACATGGTAGCCCCATGAGCTGCACTCGAATCAGAGAGAAGGTTACCAGCCTTTAATCACGGTATGGACAGGAAGGTTCGCCAGTGTAATGAACAGCCCTTCCTTCGCCTGACGCGTTTCGATGGACTTTCACCATCTCTTCAGAGGCGTTTTAGGAAAGGTACGCGCTTGGTAGGCAACTACTTCCTTTCATGATGTCACGACGAATGTCTTCTGGGAAACGTAGTGCCATAGTTATTTCCAACCTTAATAACGGTGCGCTGATTCCTGTAAAAATTCAGCCCAAACGTGAGCCCCAGCTTGCCTGCCAGTCCTTAATCCAAGCTCTCTGTTCCACATTGAGAGAGGTGTATCCTCTCCCGTGGCCCCCTGGGAATCATGGGGTGGTGCAAACTCGGCAGATGGGCGTCCGCCTTAACATTTCAAACACATGGTAGCCCCATGAGCTGCACTCGAATCAGAGAGAAGGTTACCAGCCTTTAATCACGGTATGGACAGGAAGGTTCGCCAGTGTAATGAACAGCCCTTCCTTCGCCTGACGCGTTTCGATGGACTTTCACCATCTCTTCAGAGGCGTTTTAGGAAAGGTACGCGCTTGGTAGGCAACTACTTCCTTTCATGATGTCACGACGAATGTCTTCTGGGAAACACTGGCGAACCTTCCTGTCCATACCGTGATTAAAGGCTGGTAACCTTCTCTCTGATTCGAGTGCAGCTCATGGGGCTACCATGTGTTTGAAATGTTAAGGCGGACGCCCATCTGCCGAGTTTGCACCACCCCATGATTCCCAGGGGGCCACGGGAGAGGATACACCTCTCTCAATGTGGAACAGAGAGCTTGGATTAAGGACTGGCAGGCAAGCTGGGGCTCACGTTTGGGCTGAATTTTTACAGGAATCAGCGCACCGTTATTAAGGTTGGAAATAACTATGGCACTACGTTTCCCAGAAGACATTCGTCGTGACATCATGAAAGGAAGTAGTTGCCTACCAAGCGCGTACCTTTCCTAAAACGCCTCTGAAGAGATGGTGAAAGTCCATCGAAACGCGTCAGGCGAAGGAAGGGCTGTTCATTACACTGGCGAACCTTCCGGTCCATACCGTGATTAAAGGCTGGTAACCTTCTCTCTGATTCGAGTGCAGCTCATGGGGCTACCATGTGTTTGAAATGTTAAGGCGGACGCCCATCTGCCGAGTTTGCACCACCCCATGATTCCCAGGGGGCCACGGGAGAGGATACACCTCTCTCAATGTGGAACAGAGAGCTTGGATTAAGGACTGGCAGGCAAGCTGGGGCTCACGTTTGGGCTGAATTTTTACAGGAATCAGCGCACCGTTATTAAGGTTGGAAATAACTATGGCACTACGTTTCCCAGAAGACATTCGTCGTGACATCATGAAAGGAAGTAGTTGCCTACCAAGCGCGTACCTTTCCTAAAACGCCTCTGAAGAGATGGTGAAAGTCCATCGAAACGCGTCAGGCGAAGGAAGGGCTGTTCATTACACTGGCGAACCTTCCTGTCCATACCGTGATTAAAGGCTGGTAACCTTCTCTCTGATTCGAGTGCAGCTCATGGGGCTACCATGTGTTTGAAATGTTAAGGCGGACGCCCATCTGCCGAGTTTGCACCACCCCATGATTCCCAGGGGGCCACGGGAGAGGATACACCTCTCTCAATGTGGAACAGAGAGCTTGGATTAAGGACTGGCAGGCAAGCTGGGGCTCACGTTTGGGCTGAATTTTTACAGGAATCAGCGCACCGTTATTAAGGTTGGAAATAACTATGGCACTACGTTTCCCAGAAGACATTCGTCGTGACATCATTAAAGGAAGTAGTTGCCTACCAAGCGCGTACCTTTCCTAAAACGCCTCTGAAGAGATGGTGAAAGTCCATCGAAACGCGTCAGGCGAAGGAAGGGCTGTTCATTACACTGGCGAACCTTCCTGTCCATACCGTGATTAAAGGCTGGTAACCTTCTCTCTGATTCGAGTGCAGCTCATGGGGCTACCATGTGTTTGAAATGTTAAGGCGGACGCCCATCTGCCGAGTTTGCACCACCCCATGATTCCCAGGGGGCCACGGGAGAGGATACACCTCTCTCAATGTGGAACAGAGAGCTTGGATTAAGGACTGGCAGGCAAGCTGGGGCTCACGTTTGGGCTGAATTTTTACAGGAATCAGCGCACCGTTATTAAGGTTGGAAATAACTATGGCACTACGTTTCCCAGAAGACATTCGTCGTGACATCATGAAAGGAAGTAGTTGCCTACCAAGCGCGTACCTTTCCTAAAACGCCTCTGAAGAGATGGTGAAAGTCCATCGAAACGCGTCAGGCGAAGGAAGGGCTGTTCATTACACTGGCGAACCTTCCTGTCCATACCGTGATTAAAGGCTGGTAACCTTCTCTCTGATTCGAGTGCAGCTCATGGGGCTACCATGTGTTTGAAATGTTAAGGCGGACGCCCATCTGCCGAGTTTGCACCACCCCATGATTCCCAGGGGGCCACGGGAGAGGATACACCTCTCTCAATGTGGAACAGAGAGCTTGGATTAAGGACTGGCAGGCAAGCTGGGGCTCACGTTTGGGCTGAATTTTTACAGGAATCAGCGCACCGTTATTAAGGTTGGAAATAACTATGGCACTACGTTTCCCAGAAGACATTCGTCGTGACATCATGAAAGGAAGTAGTTGCCTACCAAGCGCGTACCTTTCCTAAAACGCCTCTGAAGAGATGGTGAAAGTCCATCGAAACGCGTCAGGCGAAGGAAGGGCTGTTCATTACACTGGCGAACCTTCCTGTCCATACCGTGATTAAAGGCTGGTAACCTTCTCTCTGATTCGAGTGCAGCTCATGGGGCTACCATGTGTTTGAAATGTTAAGGCGGACGCCCATCTGCCGAGTTTGCACCACCCCATGATTCCCAGGGGGCCACGGGAGAGGATACACCTCTCTCAATGTGGAACAGAGAGCTTGGATTAAGGACTGGCAGGCAAGCTGGGGCTCACGTTTGGGCTGAATTTTTACAGGAATCAGCGCACCGTTATTAAGGTTGGAAATAACTATGGCACTACGTTTCCCAGAAGACATTCGTCGTGACATCATGAAAGGAAGTAGTTGCCTACCAAGCGCGTACCTTTCCTAAAACGCCTCTGAAGAGATGGTGAAAGTCCATCGAAACGCGTCAGGCGAAGGAAGGGCTGTTCATTACACTGGCGAACCTTCCTGTCCATACCGTGATTAAAGGCTGGTAACCTTCTCTCTGATTCGAGTGCAGCTCATGGGGCTACCATGTGTTTGAAATGTTAAGGCGGACGCCCATCTGCCGAGTTTGCACCACCCCATGATTCCCAGGGGGCCACGGGAGAGGATACACCTCTCTCAATGTGGAACAGAGAGCTTGGATTAAGGACTGGCAGGCAAGCTGGGGCTCACGTTTGGGCTGAATTTTTACAGGAATCAGCGCACCGTTATTAAGGTTGGAAATAACTATGGCACTACGTTTCCCAGAAGACATTCGTCGTGACATCATGAAAGGAAGTAGTTGCCTACTAAGCGCGTACCTTTCCTAAAACGCCTCTGAAGAGATGGTGAAAGTCCATCGAAACGCGTCAGGCGAAGGAAGGGCTGTTCATTACACTGGCGAACCTTCCTGTCCATACCGTGATTAAAGGCTGGTAACCTTCTCTCTGATTCGAGTGCAGCTCATGGGGCTACCATGTGTTTGAAATGTTAAGGCGGACGCCCATCTGCCGAGTTTGCACCACCCCATGATTCCCAGGGGGCCACGGGAGAGGATACACCTCTCTCAATGTGGAACAGAGAGCTTGGATTAAGGACTGGCAGGCAAGCTGGGGCTCACGTTTGGGCTGAATTTTTACAGGAATCAGCGCACCGTTATTAAGGTTGGAAATAACTATGGCACTACGTTTCCCAGAAGACATTCGTCGTGACATCATGAAAGGAAGCAGTTGCCTACCAAGCGCGTACCTTTCCTAAAACGCCTCTGAAGAGATGGTGAAAGTCCATCGAAACGCGTCAGGCGAAGGAAGGGCTGTTCATTACACTGGCGAACCTTCCTGTCCATACCGTGATTAAAGGCTGGTAACCTTCTCTCTGATTCGAGTGCAGCTCATGGGGCTACCATGTGTTTGAAATGTTAAGGCGGACGCCCATCTGCCGAGTTTGCACCACCCCATGATTCCCAGGGGGCCACGGGAGAGGATACACCTCTCTCAATGTGGAACAGAGAGCTTGGATTAAGGACTGGCAGGCAAGCTGGGGCTCACGTTTGGGCTGAATTTTTACAGGAATCAGCGCACCGTTATTAAGGTTGGAAATAACTATGGCACTACGTTTCCCAGAAGACATTCGTCGTGACATCATGAAAGGAAGTAGTTGCCTACCAAGCGCGTACCTTTCCTAAAACGCCTCTGAAGAGATGGTGAAAGTCCATCGAAACGCGTCAGGCGAAGGAAGGGCTGTTCATTACACTGGCGAACCTTCCTGTCCATACCGTGATTAAAGGCTGGTAACCTTCTCTCTGATTCGAGTGCAGCTCATGGGGCTACCATGTGTTTGAAATGTTAAGGCGGACGCCCATCTGCCGAGTTTGCACCACCCCATGATTCCCAGGGGGCCACGGGAGAGGATACACCTCTCTCAATGTGGAACAGAGAGCTTGGATTAAGGACTGGCAGGCAAGCTGGGGCTCACGTTTGGGCTGAATTTTTACAGGAATCAGCGCACCGTTATTAAGGTTGGAAATAACTATGGCACTACGTTTCCCAGAAGACATTCGTCGTGACATCATGAAAGGAAGTAGTTGCCTACCAAGCGCGTACCTTTCCTAAAACGCCTCTGAAGAGATGGTGAAAGTCCATCGAAACGCGTCAGGCGAAGGAAGGGCTGTTCATTACACTGGCGAACCTTCCTGTCCATACCGTGATTAAAGGCTGGTAACCTTCTCTCTGATTCGAGTGCAGCTCATGGGGCTACCATGTGTTTGAAATGTTAAGGCGGACGCCCATCTGCCGAGTTTGCACCACCCCATGATTCCCAGGGGGCCACGGGAGAGGATACACCTCTCTCAATGTGGAACAGAGAGCTTGGATTAAGGACTGGCAGGCAAGCTGGGGCTCACGTTTGGGCTGAATTTTTACAGGAATCAGCGCACCGTTATTAAGGTTGGAAATAACTATGGCACTACGTTTCCCAGAAGACATTCGTCGTGACATCATGAAAGGAAGTAGTTGCCTACCAAGCGCGTACCTTTCCTAAAACGCCTCTGAAGAGATGGTGAAAGTCCATCGAAACGCGTCAGGCGAAGGAAGGGCTGTTCATTACACTGGCGAACCTTCCTGTCCATACCGTGATTAAAGGCTGGTAACCTTCTCTCTGATTCGAGTGCAGCTCATGGGGCTACCATGTGTTTGAAATGTTAAGGCGGACGCCCATCTGCCGAGTTTGCACCACCCCATGATTCCCAGGGGGCCACGGGAGAGGATACACCTCTCTCAATGTGGAACAGAGAGCTTGGATTAAGGACTGGCAGGCAAGCTGGGGCTCACGTTTGGGCTGAATTTTTACAGGAATCAGCGCACCGTTATTAAGGTTGGAAATAACTATGGCACTACGTTTCCCAGAAGACATTCGTCGTGACATCATGAAAGGAAGTAGTTGCCTACCAAGCGCGTACCTTTCCTAAAACGCCTCTGAAGAGATGGTGAAAGTCCATCGAAACGCGTCAGGCGAAGGAAGGGCTGTTCATTACACTGGCGAACCTTCCTGTCCATACCGTGATTAAAGGCTGGTAACCTTCTCTCTGATTCGAGTGCAGCTCATGGGGCTACCATGTGTTTGAAATATATATATATATATATATATATATAGTTTTGGAACTTCTTGCTAAGTATTTTTAATATATGTTTAGTATGAAACATTAATTTTTGGTATAAAATATTATTGTTGATGATAAACGGTTCTAGGCAATTTCCACTTTGTGGAAAATGATGGCCATATTATTTCTTTTTTCTCATATAGGAACTTAGTAAGCATGTTTTTAAAAAAATGTTTACAAGTTTAGCTGTGACCTTTAATATAAGATGCTATGTGTGAATTTTGATGTCCTCCGTGTTACTCCCAATATGGTGCCCCTGCGTAGATGCTATCACACTCACTTAGGTCATGCACCAGCTCCACACTCTATATTAGCAGATGAGAGCCACCTGTGTTTGCGGCTTGCCACTTCAACATGTTCTCCAGTCTGGTTAGATTTCCCCAGGGACCGTGCATGGTGATAACATTGGTGTTTTGCAGCATTCTATCATGGTCCGTGGTTGTGACCCAAATCACTCACAAGCTGCTTTTGTTTCATGCAAATCTCTGGCAGTCTAGCTATAAAACATAAGTTCCTTTAGAAGCCTTCTGCAGTGCATTCAATGTACGCGCTTTGCAAGCAGTCCATGTATGACCAGTATGTCTTTTTGCGTGATTGTTTGTATACAGCAGTAGTTTTTGTTGCTATATTCTCTGCATATCCTTCTGTCCAGTGAGATTACCCTCGAGCCCATGCCCGGTGATAGCGGTGGGGTATTGGAGCATTTCATCACTCTATCTTGTGGTTCACCCACCTGGCCTCTACGTCAACATATATCCACTACAACCTTTGGGGCTGTGCTCGGCCCGAGGGTATTAAAAAAAGATTTCAGGTCACTCCTGACCTTAGCCGAAAAGTATCCAAGAATGTGTGTGCCTTTTTATGTGGCACCAAGAGGCCTACCTTGCCCAATGATGAGGCCACTTCACACTGGAGATGAGTGAGAATGACCCCTTGCTTTGACTTTCCTGCAGCCATTGCTCCAGTGGCGCTACCCACCTGGGGCCACCAACCATGCTGCAACGGCAGCTCTGACTTCCAGCTCTATTGCCGGACCCGCCTGCTTTCAACAGCTGCAGCACTCTGCCAGTGGGAGGTCTCTCAGTGCCTGCTTGCCTGCACTCTGCCCGAGTGCATTGACTGATGTTCCTGGGTGTGCAGTGGCCTTTTGCATGGTCACGACCAGCTCTACATTTAGGTTGAGCCATGCTCAGGCTGCATAAGTGGGAGTAGCCTTCACCTGGATCGGCCTTGGTGGCAGTGCCCTCGTGTTTCTGCAGTGCTGGGCGTATCTTGCTGCTCCGGCCTCAATGTAAGTCCTGCCTCCTGAAGCTGCTCCAACCCACCATTCGTCCTCTACTGGCCCAGGGACAAGCTCATGAGCCAGGAGCATAGCAGGAGGCCTACATGTGGCATGGCCCAGCAGCATGTGGTCAGTGCCAGGAATTTCCCCTCTGGACAAGGTACTGTGGTTGGCCCTGAACACCCTGCGTGTCCGCCCCACTCTGCAGCAGGCTGCTTTTTTCACCCAGAGAGTGTGGGGATAGTGGCTAGCTAAGCTGCAAGAAGTGGAATAATAATAATAAAATAAATAAATAAAACGGACAGTATTACAAAGAAATCAGCACACCCACAAGCCGCACTGATGGGAGACCCACCACCACCATAAGTCGTGGCACCCCCTCTGCCCTAAATGCATGCTTCTGTCAACCCTCTGCCTCCTTTCAGTCAGTGGACTGACCCAGCAATGGCTGTGCCTCGGTGGAGGCTGCGCCTCAGATGATTAAACCACTATTTTCACAGCACAAGAGAGACTGATTGTGCCATGAAATGCTCGCTGCTAATGAACTTTGGTGGTGAAGAGCATTATGAACTGTTTGAGACCCTGCCATAGTCATATATAGCTTTATTCGGTGACATTAAAAAAATCCATAGAAGCAGTTGCACGGAAAAAAAAACATACATCCAAATCATTTCACTTTATATTAACAAATTACAGTTATATGCAATGTAAACTTCAACTCATCTTATTAAAAACTTAAAAAGATCAATCAGTCATGCATTGCTTTTAAAACATTCCCTAGGTATTTCCCTCTTTTCCTTTAGGAATACAGTTGTACGTTATTTTTATATTCACTTCCACATTACTCTTCCTCTCACTGATTACCTATTTCCTTTATTTATGTTCTGTTTATCATGACCTAAGTGATGGCAAGTACTTTATTTTTTCTAGCATAAAAAACAGCCCATAAAAAAGATGACATTCTACAGCAAATCGCTAGTGTTGGCAACAATTGTAAAAACAGGTATACAGGACGACATTGTGTAAACAACAAATGTCTAATAAGCAGAAGGACACACCTCGTCCTATATACAGTATACAATTTACAGAAGAGTACCACTTGCATTGTATTCTGTGGCATTCTATCATCACAAGGGCAGTTTAGGAGGTTTAAAGACCAGTCATTCATAGGGTAATTATTCAGTGGAATATGTCTAATTTCAAATGTGTGGGAAAAAACCTATGACAAGACTTTAAAACAGTTTTAGATAGTAGTTAAAATCAATCAGTTTTTAAAGCATTAGGTTTAAGAAGTTTAGTAGTCAATTTCAGAGATTCCAGGTGCACCATTGCTTCCCTTTTTAGCATTTTTCTGCTGATCATACCTAGTGATTCTGGTTTCTCAAATACTCAGGGTGAGCCATGTCACAATAGAATCCCTGGACATACGCCAACCATGCAATGCATGTATAAAAAGCTCATTTAAGACAGTCACCAATTATTGCTTGATAAAGGTCTGTGTGGTCTGAGGTCCAAATTTTATGCCACATCAGAATTGGTTCTAGCTTGATCATATCTGCGACAAAGGTGGTACCAAGTTCGGTGTGAGATACATATACTGAGCTACTTTTGGGGATTGCTAAAAAGTATCTAAAGAATTATTTTTCTATTAATTGTATTTCTTGTGTCCCCATATGCCCGCCCTATATAATGCTATGCTAAGGCACTTTGCTTTATATATCTTCATCATCATCTCAGAAGGTTTGAGCTCAATCGTGTTGCGATGCTTCTGAGAGCCAAACAGGCCTTACTAAATAATTTCTTTCTACTGTCGATGGCATTGTTCCATGAACTGTCTTTGTCGAATAGGACCCCTAAGTAGGAATAGGAATCAGTGAACCCAATCTTTGTTCCAGTTAATCCTATATCGCTGCATTTCATGTTGCTCTTTCCACACTTCATGATGTAAGTTTTTGATTGGTTCACTTAGAGGCCCAATTCCTTCATATAGTGAGCAGCGACTGTAAGGCCAATGGGGTGCTGGCCATGAGGACTGCATCATCAACATAAAAGAGGACCAGGACAGGGAGCATACCTATTTGTGGGAGATCTTTTGTAGCTGCCACTAGCTCCTCCCCCACACTGTTAATGTATGGTGAAAACAGGAAGGGGGCTAGGTCGCATCCCTGTCTCACCCCTCTCTCCATGCCGAAAGTTTTGTGCTTTCTCCTCTGGCACCTTCCCTAACCTTAGATCTGCACCGCATCTTTAGGTCTCTCAAGAAGCTGATAATCGGCATCTCTACCCTCATGTCTTTCAGTTTTAACCAGAGTTTGTCATGCATTACACAGTCAAAAGCCGATGAGAGATCTACTAATGCTAATTAGAGCATCCCTTTTCTAATCTTCACATATTTCCCAAATAGGTAAGTTAGGTTAAGACTCTGTTCTATCGTCCCAATCCCAGTACGAAGCCGTATTGCAGATCTGACAGTTTCTGATGTGATTCGGTCCAGTTTTGTAATCTATCTAGGATTATGCATCCCGCTATTTTGGCTAGGGAGTCAATCAGGGAGATTGGCCTGTAACAAGCAGGATTCAAACTGTCTCCCTTTTTGTAAATAGGTACAATGATTGTTTCCCCCCAAGGTGACAAAAAACCTTCAGTGTAGGTGGCCCTCAGTACTTTGGTCAATAGCGGTTCCTACTGAGCTATGTCATCGTTATGCAAATTTACTGGGATGGCGTCAGGATCTGGCGCGTTGATGTTTTTACTTGTATGGATTTGGTGACTTCTTCCAAGGAAAATGGGACAATAGATGTGGTTTGAAAAGGGATTACTTCCTCAGTTTTGGGGGATCCCTGCTCCTGTGAATTTATAGTGGGGGATGCAGTATAAATGCTTGAAAAAGACTCAATCCATTCTTCTTCTAGTATTGCAAGCTCAATTCTGGGGGCCTCACCTGTGCTCCATGGGGATGAGTTAATTATCCTCCAGAAAGTTCTTTCATCATTACTAGCACTTGCCTGCTGTAATGTATCCCAGGGAGTCTCTCTTAGATGCAGTTTCCTACTTGTCACTGTCTGTTTGTAGACTCTGCATTGGTGGACCTCACTAGTGCTTCTCAGTGTTTTATGTAAAGCCTCCTTCAAACGTTTGTGGGCTTTTGGGGCATATGTATGAAAGAATGCATCTGTGATTCTCAAATAGCGATTTTTAGAGAATCGCTATTTGAGAATCGCAAAACGATATGTACATAAAAATTCGCAATTTTTTTGTGATTCCCTCGCATTTCTTAATTGCGACTCGCAAATTGCAAGTCGCTATTAAGGAATGGCTTCCCATTTGTTCCTATGGTCCAAGAGGCCCCTAGGAATGAATGGGAAATGCATCTGCAATTTAAAGGGTGCAAGGGTTCCAAAGAGACACCCTGTTGCACCCCTGAAATGTGCATGTGTGCACATGTGGTGCACAAACATGCCCTAAGGGCATGTATGTGTGCCACATGGTACTTTAAAAAAAGCCAAAAAGTGCTTTTTTGAAGGAAATCGCAAATTATCACCGACATGAAGTTCGTGGTAATTTGCGATTCCTTAAGGAAATATCGCAATTTGTGATGCCTACTAGCATAGCATTTAGGGAATCGAAAACTGCGATTCACTTAATGCTTGCACAAAATAAGGAATCACAATTTTTGCGATTCCTTGTTTTGCGAGTCGGTTTAATCTTACCTATATGGCACACATCTAAATTGTAATCGCAAACGCTCAAATTCTGTGAATTTCAGCATTTGCGAACACAATTTGCTCGATACATATGGCCCATAGTTCATAAAGAATCTAACCACCCCTTTTCCCCCTTTTTTGTTCTGTCATTGTTAACAAAAAGACTCTTCTTTACACCCAGGCATGTAGTCAAGAAAGCCGAAATAATTTAATTGGAGCAATTGGTATCATTTAGGCTTAGATTGAAGGCTTCTTTGTTATCCCTTATCAGTTGTTCCCGGATAACCCGAGTCCAGCGTAAGGTATAACCATTACGCTGTGCTAGTTCATTTATTTCTCTCTGCCGAATAATCTTATTGTGCCCTTGTTTAAAAAACAAATCAGAGGATAGCTGTAATCTCAGGGGAAAATGGTCTCTTAGTGAAATTGGGTTTGTACAGAAATTAAAGATAAGGCCAGCAGATCACTTTGACAGTAAAACATGATCTATAATGCTATTATTTGTCCTCCCATTGAAAGTTTTCTGTCGAATGGCATAGGAAGTTGAAATCTCTTTGCAATGTAAAATCAAATTTAAGCAATAATTCATTGATTTCATCACCATATATGCTGTGCATAAAGTGGGGCTGTTCATCATCCTCAACATGTGTCATACCACATGATTTATTCCAATGTGCACTACACTTGTGCTTGTTAAAATCACCCCCACATAAAATCGTCATATGTTTTTGTTTTCACCGAAAATACCCTCCAGATCATTATTTATCTCCTGTATGACATTTGTTATTAATTTCGTGGTAGCATTGTTTTAAATGTTACTTATTGATAAACTGGCAGCACCTTTCGAATTGCATACCATTAATTGATAATACAGATTATCTGTAACAAAGAATTAGAGATATAGGTACACAAACCCCCTTTTCCCTACCATGCCTTGATGGGATGGGTGATGTAAAATAAGTTCTATACCCATTTCTGTGAATAAGCTCCATGAGCCATGCCTCTTGTAAACATATAATTGGGTAATCCTCTATGAAGTCTAACCACACTGTAGTTTGTATTTTACTCTGCATCCCTGCCACATTCCAAAATAGGCAACCCAAAAGTTTGGTTAACGATTGTGTTACAATTTTATTTGTTATCTAAAGGGACAACTGGCAAATTACTATTGGCCAACTGGGGGACTGCATCTAGTATTGGCAAGGTTAGCTGAAGTGTTGTAATGGGAATATTTTCAGCAATAGATGTTTCAGTGACACAGCTTTTCTGTCTGTACTTCTCTCTAGATAAGTAGGGCCCCCTCCTTGAGTCCATCCAGACCATCCAATGCAGATGGACATTGAAACTTATTTGAAGTTGGAATAATATAGTTTGGGAGTCTCAGTCTCTGCTCTGCGCTAGGATGTGGTCTTAAGTTATTCCTTGGATATACTGTATGATAGAAATAACCCAGAGGGCGAGAGGAGATTCCGTTCTCATGAGTGTTGGTGTATCCTGTCCTCTGGAGGACTGCCTCCACCAGCTCAGGTGATCCAAAGGACAATACCACACAATCACCACTCTGGTCTTTATTGTCCCTCCCTACCCATTTAACTCTCCTTTCCATCTTAAAGTCGTTAAATAGATGGCCAGTTAGTCCTGATCTCACACCTAGCCAATTTAGAGATTTGATTTTCAGTGAAATCCAGTTCTCCTCACTATTTAAGGTTAAGGGCGGTGGGGGGGCATTTGTCAGAAATACCACTTATGGGGATGTTGGTGGTGGAAGGTCCAAACGGTCTGATATATGTTCTACTGGCTCTCTTTGCTGGGCAGTAATTTCTGGGGTGGCTACTGCTGAACCAGAGTCATTAGTTACCCTGTGACTGTCTCCAGAAGTTGCCATATACCCTCCCATCCCTCTCGTGTTTTTGCTGCATATATAGCTATGGGAGTGTGTGGTGGGGCCTAATGGGACCCTGCCAAATACAAGGGAGGACAAGGACTATGATGCTGTAATAGCCGCACTTAACAGGCACTTCAATTCACAGATGAATCCCGACTACAAGCACTTCAAGGTGCGCCAAGCAAAGCAGGCAGATTCTGAGTCAGTGGACATGTTTCACGCCAGATTGCAGAAACTCTCACACACGTGTGGCCATTGACCAAGTCGAAGAAGTACATACGCAAATCATCAAAGAGTTCAAGTCTGTTGCGTATCGCTGCCTCATTCTCTACCAGCCTGGAATCCTAGGAAGAGATCCTGATCCTCACATGATCTCATGAACTGACAAACAAATGAGCAGAGAAGATGGAAGCCGTTCGTATCAGCCAGCGGGCACCCTGTATCAACGAGGAGAGAATAGATGTGGTATAAAGGTGCCTGGGGTAATCACAGCCATGAGGAGGACCTGGGAAGCAGCACACAAAGTGTGGCTACTGTGGCTTTCACCACAAACCATCAGAAGCATGTCTAGCAAAAGTACAGACCTGTTCTAAGCGTGGAAAGATCAACCATTAAGCAAGCGTTTGTTAAGCTGGAAGTTGGTGACTGAGAAGAGGTGCTTACAGGGGATGCACACCGGCTCTGCAACATCTGACACTAGAGGAACACTTTAAGGCAGAACTGTCACCCACAAGGGGCCATTGCCCACTTTGAGGATGACAATGAAGACATGGTTCTTGAAGTTAGACCTAAATTCAAGATACTATTAGTTGGAGTTAACACCGGAAAGTCAACACAACATTTTCGACGCTCATGGGACTGTGGCTACACACAGCTGAGATTTAGCATCTCCTCTGTGGCAGAAACACTGTCAGGGGGGGGGCGCTAGGTGGCGCACAAGCAAAATGACCGCACTGATGTGAAACTCTTGCTGCTCGGCACCATCATCCTGTCATTTATCCTGCCCTTTAGAACTTAATTTGCTTTCCATGACACTGCCGTGAAGGCCGAGAGCCAGTGCCCCGGCGGAGTGAGTCTGAGGCTGGTGGCACGTCGCTGAAGGCTATTGTTATGCTCCCTTCATGCTGACGACAGAGTGACCTGCTCTGCCTGGAGCCCGTGTCGGGATTGGCTCAGCACTCGAGCGCCGCGGCGCCCAGGTGGTCACTGGGCCCTAACTTGGACGCGGCTGAAGACCGCACTGCTGCAGCACAACAGGGGTGAGTGTTTCTGATACAGCCCCCAATGTGCAATTTCCAGCACTGTTCGCTGCCTTTCTGGAGGGGGAAGATTAGCACAGCAGCGCTACACACACGGTGGACCCCGCGAACATAACTGGCCTTCCCCGCGGCACTGCTGTCACCCGCTGCTCTGCTGCGAATCCATCGATCCTGCCGACGGGGGCTGGCCATAAAAACAGTGCATAGTGCCCCTTTCTGGCCCAGAGCAAGGCGGCCCACAATAACTCACTGCTCATACTTATCTCCACAGGCTTTACTGCTGGCCCACCCTGGAGGATGTGCTAAATGACGCAAAAGAGCGTCACACTGCAGACACCACAAATTCCTGCAGTGATCCCTGTTGTGGTGCACGCTGTGCTGCATGATATCCATGCTGCACTAGCACTTATCTGCTCAACCTACATCAGAGAAGTTGCAACATGGCTTCCATCAGCCTGTATAGGCAGCCTGGGAGGAAGCATTGCATATGAGACATCCACTGGGCAACTTATCTTCTTGGACATTACTGACCACTGCAGAGGTCTGACTCTTCTCCTCTGGGGGGCACAGCCCTGGGGGGCACATTGCTGCTGCACTGTCAAAACTTTAGCCTTCTCCTGATCTGCGCAGTTGCTTGAGCTACAAACGGAGTCCTCCCTGCCAATTTGCACTTCCCTGGGCTTTTTCCGATTACGCGGTCTGCTCTGGAGTTCCCTGGGGCCGCACACACATCATGCGTGGTGCCCTAACTGCTGATCTCTCAGGTACTGTGACAGCCTGTGCAGGTGAACGTGGGGGCCCCAACAGTGCTGCACCTCCCCGGTGGTAGCTGAACGAAGATAATTCTACGCTATTGCCGGAGGGAGGATTGGCGAAGTGCAATGCGAAATTCTACTTTACCTGCTCAACGCAGTGAAGACAAGCACTTGTCCTCCCCACTTCCAGATCAGACCTGCTTACCATCACTCCAGTGTCAGCCTCCATCAAGCCGTCAGACACTCTACATACATAATGGGGAAGGCAGACATTAAGCAGCCACGGTTGACCTTCGTGACCAAAAGGGTTGGCCGCTCTCAGTAGGAGGGTACTGAGGGAGCCCAGGAGAAAACTACACAGAATGCAGCCCCCTCACAGAAGAAGGATATGAAGTCTCTACTTTTGGAGGTGCAACAGAGTCTCACATCCATTGCAGAAAAAATGGACGCGATGACCAACCGAATGGACGCCATTGTCCACAAACTGGACGGACACGACGAACGCTTCAAAGAAACAGAGTGCCGCGTCTCAGAAGTGGAAGACAGCACCTCCAACATCCAAACTCATGTGACGCAGATGGACAAGTTGCTTAAAACCATCGCCACAAAGAACGAAGACCTCGAAGCACGTAGTCAGAGGAATAATATGCGCGTCCTTGGCATTCTTGAGAGTACCAACACTGGTAGAATGGAAGAATACATAAAAAGACTTCTGAAAGACACTATAGGGGTCGAACCCTTTTCCTCCCAATTTATAGTTGAAAGAGCACATCACACTCTTGGTCCCAGGCCACCCCCGGGAGGCACGCCGCGTCCAACAATTGCTCGGCTCTTACATTTTTTTTTGTTGAAACTTTCTTTATCGATTTTCAATAAAACAGTACAGTAGAAGTATTTATGCATAAACAGCCTGCACATTACCAGTATATTAAGCTCACAGTGCTCCATTCCTGTTGGCCAATGACAGTATTATACAGTACAATACAGTATCCATTCGTAAACCTGTGCACATCTGACATTACATTAGGGCAGTACATATGACATTAAATAACAGGCACTGCCAGTCATTTAGTTCACATTCCTAGCTGTGTTCTCGCTTTCACAATGGTTTTCAAATGCTTGTGTAACATGGCATGTCGGGGCTCCTTAGGATGGAATATATGTCTATAGGGATAGCATTAACCATTATCCGAGACATAGCTACATACAGGGCATTGGCACATTCCCTTGTGGCCAACCTAGGGTGCAGTCTCCCCAGATTCAGCATCTTGGTTCTCGCGTGGGTGCGCTAAAAGGTAGCACGTCAGGGGTCCCCAAATATCTCTAGGCCTAGCGGTCCTAGGTAATAGTTCTGCATAAGTAGAGAGTTGCTCCTGACAAAATACTAAGTCATTAAGCCAATCCTTGAATTTAGGCACCCTCCCCCTGCCCCAACGACACACCATCTGCCTCTTGGCCATCTGCAGTGCGAGGGCAACGTATTTGCGGTGTTTTGCCTGTAATGGCTTAACGAAGCCCAGCAGGGCCAGCAACAGTGTACGCTCAATGTGGGTGCCTGTCATCAATTCTAGGGCTACGAAGACTTGATTCCAGTAGTCATGCACTCCTAGACACTCCCAGGCCAGGTGCAGAAAGTCGGCTCCCGAGGCTTGGCATCTGTCACATCTGTCTGAGTCCCATAATTTGTATTTGTGCATCTTAGCTGGGGTGTAGTATAACCGATGGAGGAATTTGTAGCGTGTTATGCGTAGTCTGCTGCTGGCCGAAACCTGCTCAGCCTGTGAACAGCAGTATTCCCATTGCTCATCCGTAAATTCAAGGCCTATCTCTGAGCCCCAGCGTGTGCGTGATAGTGTAGTCGGTTCGACCCTTTGCGTGTGTACTGTGTAGTATATCGTGGAAACGAGGCGGCCTGCCGTCATGTTTTTTAGTATCAACTGTAGTGGAGTAAGCACTGGGGGTTCAGTCAGAAACTCCGGGGTAAGAGAGCGAACACCTTGTTTGAGTCGTATATATAAAAAGACATCCAGTGGAGACTGCTGAAGACCTTGAAATATGTGCTCGGCCGTATGGAATTGGCCATTGTGGTATAGGTCCCCCCAGGTTTAAATGTGTCAACGCCGTCTCATCCTCGTGCTACAACACCCTGCGCATGCTCCGCAAGATCTTCAGATGGATCCCCACAGAAACCAGGAAGACCGTCACCTAGGCACTCGTCACCAGCCGACTGGACTACGGGAACACCCTCTACGCCGGAACCACAGCCAAATTCCAAAAAAGACTCCAACGTATCCAGAACGCCTACGCCCGACTCATCCTCGACATCCCCCAACACAGCCACATCACCGGACACCTGAGAGACCTGCACTGGCTCCCCGTCAGCAAGAGAATCACGTTCAGACTCCTCACCCACACACACAAGGCTCTCCACGACCTGGGCCCCAAGTACCTCAACGACCGCATGACCTTCTACACGCCCACCCGCCAGCTACGATCGACCGGCCACACACTCGCCACCGTACCACGCATCCGCAGAGCCACCGCCGGAGGAAGATCCTTCTCCTACCTGGCAGCCAAGACGTGGAACTCCCTCCCCACCCACCTTCGGCGAACCCAAGTCCATCTCGCCTTCAGGAAGCAGCTCAAGACCTGGCTGTTCGAGCAGTAACTTTCCCCTCCCCCAGCGCCTTGAGACCTCCGGGGTGAGTAGTGCGCTATACAAATGACGTGATTGATTGATTGATTGATTCCTTGAATTTATGGAATGCTGCCTCCTGGAGGAGGGGCATTTTGGGGTGATATGTGAGGGTCAGCAGCGAGGAATAAAGCAGGGGAGTTTCCAGGATGCGACCAATGCGATGCCATGCTGTGGTTGTACATGTGACAGTGGTTGGTGTTTTGTCCCTAGCGCTAGGGATATCGTATAATGCGCCATCAATGGGGATGGGGTCCCCCAGCCAGTGCTCTGCCGCCACTTGTGGCATGTTTCGTGTCTGATGCATCCAGTAGTATGTGTAGTGGGCCTGTGCACTTATATAGTACAATTCGAAGTCTGGTATGTCAAACCCTCCTTGTGAATGTGGTCTGGTGAGTATATTCCACCGTAGTCTCGGCTGCTTGCCTCCCCATACTAAGCGTGTCAGTTCGGACCTAAGTGTTTTAAAAAAATTATACCCCTGGGTGGAACGGAATGTTTAAAAAGAGGTAAAGTAGTTGGGGGAGTATCACCATCTTAATTAGGGATCCCCTTCCAGCCATTGAGAGGGGTAGAGTAATCCAACGGGTAACGTGATCTGTTATGCGATTCAGAGCTGTGCCATAATTAAGGCGCATCAGTTCTTCTAATTCCCAAGTAATACGAATGCCCAAGTAATGCAGATCCTCATCGCACCACTCTAAGGGGTAATCCAGAGGGAAGCGGGTTGTCGCTGTCGTCAGGGGAAAAGCACAGGACTTTCCCCAGTTATTTTGAATCCCTGATAGTTTCCCAAAGACAATGAATTCCCTGAGAACTGTATTCAAATTTTGTTGTGGGTCGCGAATATATAAAGTGATATCATCGGCATATAAAGGTATACGTATCTGACGCATATTGCAACGTAGGGCTTTATCATTATGGTGTTGTCTCAAATTGGCCGCCAATGGTTCAATCGTAAGCGCGACAAGTAAGGTGGATAGGGGGCACCCCTGCCGGGTGTCTCTGGTGATCGGGAAAGCCTGAAAAATGCGTCCATTTATTAGAACCTTAGCAGTTAGTAGTTGGTATAATAGCCTGATCCAGGAGAGAAAGAGGGGTGGGAAGCCAATACGTAGCATCACACCAAAGATTTAGTCCCAATCAACTGAATCAAAAGCCTTAGTGGCATCTAAAAATACCTCTGTCAAGGGTAGCTCAGGGAATCCGTTATTTAGAATGGTAAAGAGGGTTCTTAAGTTGTGTGAGGTAGCCATCCCGGGCACGAAACCTGATTGGTTGGGGAGAATCAGTTTTTCCATTAATAAGCTAAGACGGTTTGCTATAAGCTTGGCCAGTATTTTAGCGTCACAATTAAGGAGGAACAATGGCCTATAGGAATCACACTGATGGGGCGATTTCTCAGACTTTAGGAGGGAGATGATGAGTGCCTCCCTCATGGATGGCGGGAGATATCCAGTTTCCAGTGAATCCTCATACACCTTGCGCAGTATAGGGGCCATCTGGTCTATGTACATTTTGTAGAATTCTATCGGAATGCCGTCCATCCTGGCAGCTTTCCCAGATTGCATGTGCATGATGGCCTCCCTTACCTCGTCCAGCTCGAAAGGGGCACATAAGAACTCCCTCTGCACATCACTCAGCCATCCCAATGCCACATCTCCCAGATAACTCTCCAGATCCAAGTCATCGTTCCTGTTTGTGGTGTAAAGTTGGGCATAGTGGCTTGTAAAGGCATTAATTATATTTGCGGTTTCCCGATAGACCATTTCGTCCGGCCCATCTAGCTCCCGTACATAGTTGGAATAGCATGGTTTCCTAATTGTGTCTGCCAATGCCTTGCCCGGCCGTTCTCCCTCCCCATATTGGCAGGCCACCGAATATTTACCCCTGAATCGCGTCTCTCTCTTCACTGTGTCCATATAATCTGTGAGTGTCTCTCTGAAATTAAGATGAGTGGGACCATCCGGTTCTGTGGTCAACTGCATTTCTAGTGTCTTAAGCTCTGTTTCTAATTTGCGCAGTGTATTAGTGATGTCTTTGAGCACACCTGAACTTTATGATATGCAGATCCCCCGGAGTGTAACTTTGAATGCTTCCCAAATAATCTCCACACTATCTACCGAGTCTTTGTTTCGCTTAAAAAAATCTTGTACCTCGTCCCCCAACTCTGCCTGAAAGACCATGTCTAGTAGGATAGGGGCGTGCAGTCTCCAGCTGTTGTGTGGAGGCCATAATCTGATGAGGACAGTGTGAGTTTAACCGGGGCGTGGTCCGAGTAGGTTCTGGCCAAGTGCTGCACCCTAAATATAGCTGGTCCCAGCCCACGTGACAGAAACCAATAATCCAACCGCGCCCACGATGCTGCTTGCGCAGTGTAATGTGTGCCTTCCAACTTGTGGGGATGTGCTTGCCTCCAGGTGTCTATCAGTTGATAAGTAGTTAGCGTGTCTTGAAGACCTGTTCGTGCTTTAGTGTAGTGATGGGGAGCGGGGTGGGTCCTGTCCATAGCTGGGTTACATGTGACATTGAAGTCACCTCCCCAAATTATATGTTTGGAGACTATGTCTAAAATCTTAGCCCAAAGCAAGGTATAAAATTCTGGGGCATCGACATTTGGACCATAGCAGCATGTTAAAGTGACTGATTCAGACCCTATTCTCCCCAAGGCCAAACATTACCTTCCCTGCGTGTCCCAGGCGGCTCCAGTTAAGCTAAAAGGGATTTGTTTTTTTATAAGTATGGCCGTACCTCTAGCATAGGATGAGTAAGAGGAAAAGATTCTATATTCAGCCCACCTGCATGAAAAATTATCGGCATTCTGGGTATTAAAATGCATATCCTGTACCATAGCTATGTGAACTTGGTGCCTGTTCAAATAAGCCAATATATGCCGCTTTTTCCATGGGTCTCCTAGCCCCCTGATATTCCATGTTATAATATTTAGTTTCTCGGGGGCGTGTTCAGTCATGGAGCCATACATTTTCCGATAGCGGGCCTTGTGCCTTTAGAGTGGAGTCTACCTCATGGTTGTGCGCATGATACATTTCCATACTGTGCGCCAGTTCTGTATTAAGTGCCAATAAACTCAACCCCCTTACCCCTCCCCCATCCACTGGAGCATCCCAATCATGCCAGCCTCATCTTTACCTCCCCCCACCCAAACTCTCAACCAACGTAAGAACATGCTGCTTCAAACCACAGCGTTATCTGAGAAAGGGAACACCCGAGAGGGAGAAACCCCTAGTTGTATGCATGTGATCCCTCGCCTTTAGTGTGCTGAGATGTTGGTAGAGTCTTTTGCGGTTAGGCCCCGAGGGTGCTCGACGATGATAGCTCTCACAAATGCCAGCTAACAATGGTTCAAAGTTATAACGGAAACCTTATCATCTACCAACTTTCAGTAGGGCACTTATCTGTACTGTTGTGCTAGTTGTGTTCTAGAGGTCTCTGGTGTATGTCAGGGCATGTGCTGGATTGTCGCTTTTTTCATCCGCAGTGTAACCTCGTATATGTAGTGTTCATTTCGACCTCTGTGACAGGGATGATGGCCTCACTTCTGTGGTTTTTCCATCATCTGGTGCGTTGTTCCGTTTGAGCCACTTCAGGAATTCATCCACCTGCTGGGGATTGGTGGGAAAGAACTGCTTCCCCTGATGTGTGACCCATAGATGTGGTGGATATAGGAGCACATAGTCTATTTGTGCCTGTTTCAGCTTCTGTTTGGCTGGTGTGAATTTCCGTCTTTCCTCTTGTACCGTTGCCGTGAAGTCAGGGTACACTGAGAATGTTACCCCATCATAATTTAGCTCCCGCTTTTCCCGTGCTATCTTTAGTGCAATATCTCGATCCCTGCAATTCAGGAGGTGCGCTATGATGGGACGCGGCGCGCTGCCCGGTGGCGGGCATGGGCCCAAGGTTCGGAGCGCTCTTTCCACTATGAATTGCTTGGATAACGCCCCTTCACCAATAGTTGCTATGAGCATTTTTTCGATATATTCCTCCATCTTGCCAGTGTTGCCGCTCTCCGGTATTCCTATGACGCGTATGTTATTGCGCCTGCTCTGTACCACCAAGTCCTCGTTCTTGGTAGCTATGACCTTTAAAAGTTTACCACTTGCGCCACAGTAGTTTGTGTCTGGGCTGTTGTGTCTTCTGTGTCCGAAATGCGACGCTCGTTCTTTGTGCCTATCCATCTTATGGGCTATAGCATCCATGCACGTCGACATGGCGTCCATCTTATCCGCTATGGCGACTATACCTTGTCTGACCTCTTTAAGGATGGTTCTCATATCTTCTTCAGGTGAATTGGGCCCTTCTGCTATGGAGCTGTGCATTGTCTCTCCTCCTGTCTCACCTTGACCTTCTTGATGATTTTTGGCTCCTTTTCTGTTCTCAAAAGTCAGCCTCTGCTGTCAAGGGGTCTATTTTCCCCATTGTTGCCCCTGGACGTAGCGTTGCCGTGGCTCCACACACTTAGGTCTTGTACTTAGCTCAGCAAAGCGCAAGAGTCAGTTTCTCACCTTTTATTCGCAATCCTTGGGCCTTGTGGTAATGGCGTACTGCTCGCGTTGTTGTATGAAGTCGCTTTTTTTACATATGTTTCCCCTCCGGGTGGCGGTGCGCCTCATTGGCCAGGTGCGATGCTATGCATTGTAGAGTATTTTTGGCAGTAGGAGCGAGGGGCTGTACCTGCTGGTGCTTTTGCTTGCCCCTCAGGTAGTCAGACAGCAAAGGGTCCTCTCCCACCTGGAAGGTCCACCAGGCGAGAGTCAGTGGTGTGCTAGGGCAGCAGTCCACGTTCCGCGCAGCTTACAGTCCTCTGTGTTGGCACAGAGAGGGAGGCAAAGCCACGAGCCTCTCCACGGTACAGCGCAGTGCTGCCCTACCTCCCTGGGCCTGATATCTATCTGGTGCCCCATGAGCAGCTTCGCCATCCCGCCGCTACTCACGGATGCTGCTGCTGTCTCTCAGAGGTCCATAACACGAGCTCGAGCGGGCGATGTCTGCTGTCACCCGCACCTCCTTAGTGCTCGCGTCGTCCAGATTTGAATCAAGGCCTGCACCGCCCAGTCCGACAGTTGTTGGAGCCAGGCGTCCAGCTGGGGAATCGCCTCATGTCCACTGCCCTACGGCTGCGGACCCGCTGCCCAGAGGCGGCAGCTCTCACCTACTTCAAGGTCACGGCTGTGCTTCTCCATCCACTGCTGATGGGCGAAAGGATGCAGTGACCGGCACTCCTGGGGCTCCACTACAGGCAAGTGAGCACCAGCATTCAGGCAGCGGTCTCGTGCGCTAGTGTTTTGTAGGGCTACACGGCAATGTTCTCTCCTCAGGGTCTAGGGCTCAGCGATTCCGTGCAGTTCGCAGCTGGAGGCCTATTCCCCACGTGGGCGACCTGACCTCGCGTGACACCACACCGCAGCTCCAGGCAGGCAAGTCGATTCTGTGACAGAGATTTGTCGCTATCGCAACAGAGGCGTCTTTTATCCCACTGTCTCCAGATTTTCAGCTAAGCTGCTAGATGAGTTGGTCCCCGTATGTCAGGAGTTTTAAATGATGTAGGATCTGTCAGGCAGGATAAATTGGCAAATTAAGGTGCCGAGCTGTAGGAGCCTCACATTAGTGCGGCCATCTTCCTCGTGCGCCACCTAGCGCCCCTTGCTCAGCTCTTAAATTACTGCAACTGCGATGTGGCTCTCAGGATGGCTCGGAAGAAATGCCAACTTGTCTTTGAAGGAACCAAGTTCACCATCTATCCAGACTTCAGCACTGCGGTGCAGGAGGAATGGCTCAAGTTTAACCCCACCAAGCAAAAGCTACGCCAAGCCCAGATTGATTTCGTCCTTCTCTACCCGGCACGACTAAGCATCACACATCAAGGCAAGCAATCTTTTTTCACCAACCCACAGCAGGTAGATGATTTTCTGAAATGTCTCAAACGCCAAAATAACACACCCCCTACCCCAGACTCATATCCTGGAAAGACTTCTACAGCAGTAGACTGATCGCTTCCAAAGTCATGACATCATGAGTTCATAGGCACTGGGGATGCCCTGCCTTCGCCACAACAAACAAACTTGACATACTGCCAAAACAGAATGGGACTTCTGCAGCCACCAGCCAGGCATGTGATGAATGAGGGCTCGCTAACTCTTGTACCGAGCACCCTCGCCCTCGATGAGCATGGTCTTTCCATCGTCCTTCTACTCTAGGGGCGGGGAGGAACAGTGCAAGTGCCTAGAAGTTCCCCCAGAGGGCGTTCCCCCTTTGACTCTTACTGCAGATTGGTATGCAGATGTTTCTTGGCGTTCATGGTTTTTTTAGGGGGGGGAATTGTACATTCTGGCATGTTTGGGATGCTTCAGAGGGAGGGGGAGGGAATGGGATTGTTTATGAATGTTTCCTTTGTATACGCAGCGTGCAGTGACAGGCAGTCGAAGTGTAGCTTATTTTTTCATAATGCAGAAGTAGGGAAGTCATGCCACCTAACATTAAATTCTGCATCTTCACATGGCTAATTCATCACATCCCCAACATCTACATGTGCTCTCCTGGAATGTTAGAGGGTTAGGAGACCCGAGAAAGAGGCGCAGGGTCTTGGCTTATTTGAATTGTCACCAGGCACAGATCGTGATGCTCCAAAAACACACCTCAATCCCCACCACCACAATACCTTTGCATCCAAATGGGCGGATCATAGAACATTCACCTCTTATTCCTCATACTCTAGAGGGACAGCCATACTCATTATAAAGTAAACTCCATTCGTAGTAGCCGGGACAGCACAGGACCAACAGGGTGGTTACTGCATTGTCTGGGGTAGATTGTGTTCCACATCGGTCACCTTAGCTTGCTGCTATGGCCCTAACATTGACTCCCCGGAATTCTTTGCCATGCTCTGGGGGCAAATCACTGAGATCGGTTCCACTCACATTCTATGGGGAGGGGATTTCAACGTTGCTCTTAGCCCTGCTGCAGACAGGTCCAACTCCGCCCGCACCATTACAATAGATCCCAAAAAATGCTGCAAGATATAGTTTCTGACAAAGAGTTGATAAATGCTTGGCTTCATTTACATCCTCACACTGCCGAAAGTACACACTTCACAGCACACTCTGCCTCTTGGGCCAGATTGGATTATTGTCTCACTTCCCAGGGTCTTGGCCCGTCGATTAAGCATGCACATATTCTGGTCATTCACCTGTACACTTACAGCTTTCCCCTCCAGGATATGATCTCCCATGCAGCATCTGTAGACTATCGCCCCTGCTTGACGCAGCCTTTCACGAAGAACACGGGCACGAAATTCCCGACTTTTTTCAGAGGAATCACGGCTCTGTCGAGAGTGTCGAAACAATATGGGAGGCCTTTAAGGTCACAATTCGAGGATTTTGTATCTCCAAAAGCTGTGGAGTCTTACCGGACATCAAACGTACTAAATAAAGACTAGAAAATTAACTTAAAAGTATGGAGAATAGACTTTCTCGTGGAGCTTATGGACGAGCTCAAAGTGAGCTTCGAGAAAAGTTATCAGAGTACGCCAGCACAGCAGAATGGGAGACAAAATTCAGGGGAAAGTACTGGGTGTCATGAAGGTATGGCGAGCGCCCCGGAAAGGCTCTGGCAGAGACCATACGTAAGCCTCGCTTCTTTAACTTTGTTCTGGAGGCTGAGGGTCCCGGTGAGGTGCTATACAGAGACACGGCCGATATACTTAACATATTTACTACACATTACTCTATGTTGTACACCTTGGGCAGGCGGAACGCCCTTGACCTCGATAGCTATCTCGCTGATGTGGCCCTGGGATGACTGGGAGACTCGCAGAGCGAGTTTCTCTGTGCCCCATTTGAACTGGATGAAATACGAGAAGCAATTATGCACATGAAACACTAGACGGACTACCCATTGATTTCCATAAGGCATTCATCGACCAACTAGCTCCCATTCTCCGGGAGATATATGAGGATTCCCTAGAGCAAGTTATGCTCCCCCTGTCCATGACAGAGGCTATCATCATCTCCTTACTTAAACTTGGGAAATCGGCAACCCGCTGTGACTCATATAGACCATTATCCCTCATTAATTGTGACACCGATATTTTAGCTAAGGTCCTTGACAATGGGCTGAACCTGTTCATGGAGAAGCTCGTCCTCCCCAACCAATCGGGATTCATCCCTGGGCGATCGACCACACATAACTTACACACATTTTTCTCCATACTGCACAATGTTGAGCCTGATCTGGCCTTGGCGGCTGTCTTTCTAGATGCCACCAAGGCCTTTTATTCAGTTGAATGGGATTATCTGCTGGGAATACTGCAGCATATGGGTTTCCCTCCATTGTTTCTTTCGTAGATCCGATTACTTTACCAACTCCCTACGGCTAAAGTCATGATCAATGGCCGACTGTCTCCAGCTTTCCCCATAACCAGGGGCACCCAGCAGGGATGCCCACTTTCCCTCCTGCTCTTTGCCCTCGCGATCGAGCCCTTGGCAGATAAGATTTGGCAACACCACCAGAACTAGGTATTGCCCTGCAACTTGCAAACTTACAAATACTTACCTCCCTCTATGCTGACGACGTCACTCTATATGTACGGGACCCACAACACTACATAAACCCACTACTTTGTGAATTTTTTGTCTTTAGGAAACTTTCTGGGATTCACATTAACTGGGGTAAGTCGCAAGTATTCCCTCTCACACCCGCTACCACACAATTCCCCATGGACTTCCCACTGGAATGATGTAGCTCCGACCTACGTTACCTGGGGATACGCATTTCTAGAGATCGGGAGGAATTAATACGCCTCAACTATGGTATTGCCCTAGCCCGTATTGCAAGCTGTGTCACCTGATGGATCTCCCTTACGCTTTCCATGGCAGGTCGTCTCTCCCTAATAAAAAAGGTTGTTCTTCCGTAGCTGCTCTACTTATTCTTTAATATTCCATACCATCCAGGCAGGCACCTCTTTAAGGCACTGCATTCAGAAATGATCAGGTTGGTGTGGGGGGGTAAAGAGCAGCGCCTACAGTGGAACCTTACTAAGTCTTACGCCTTGGGAGGCTTCGACATACCAGACTTTGAATTATATTACACTTGCGCTCAGGCACATTATGCTTACTTTTGGTTTCACCCACCTGCGTACATGCCACAGGTAGCAGCAGAACAATGGTTGGCAGACCTGGTCCCCCTTGCAGGCGTGATTTGTACCACCCCTCAGTCAAAAGACAAAACACCCACAACGATCACATGCACAGTTGACACCTGGCTCTGCATCCTTAAATTAGTGCAGGGCGCCCCGCTTTACTCTCCATTACTCCCACTGTCATACAATCCCCACATGCCATTACTGCAAGAGACGGGATTTCTTAAACTACTGCAACTGATGAACATCGCGACTTGGGGGGATGTTTATCTCAATGGGACATTCAAATAGCTAGAGCAGATATTCCTCGATATTCCGCCCTCTCCATTAGATGTATTCCTCTATGTGTAACTCAGGAGGGAATGCAACACTTCTCCCCAAGGTTCCCTCAGGAGCCTCCTACATTAGCCCCTTTACCTTTGGTCTTACATGGCGCTTTGCCGGGACACATCATCTCCAGACTCTACCACACCATTCACACACAGCAGAAGATGGCTCCTTGCTCTTCACACAATCACTGGGATACAGAGTTAGGCTTTGAGCTCACAGACGGACATGGGGCTTACTGCTGTTTACAAATGGAGCAAATCTCGGCCAGCAGCAGATTCCGCATCACTCACTTCAAATTTTTGCATCGCTTATACTATACCCCTGTCAAAATGTACAAATACAAATTGAAAGACTCAGATCGATTTGATAGATGTGGCTCTGCTGGGGCAGATTTTCTTCATCTGGACTGCTCCGTGGTTAATGAGTATTGGAGACAGGTCTTTGAGGCTCTAGAGCAGATGACAGCACTTTCATTAGAGCCCTTCCCGCTAGTGGCCTTACTGGGATACACTGCATCAATAGCAAAACCTCTTCAACGCTTTCTGTCAATTGCTTTATTAATGGCTAAAAGCTGTATCACTTGCAGATGGGGCAGAGGCAGAGCGCCGAAGTTTAAGGACTGGCTCTCTGATCTGACATATTGTCAAGAAAAATTGAGTAATTATGCAGAATTACTCCCCTCGAAGTCCTAGGGACATCTGGGATCCCCTCAAAACCTACCTTAATACACTCCTCTAGACTACTCCTGTTATCACTGAGGGTGAACCAGTGACATAGAAGTTTCACTTCCTACCTAAACTTCACCCTCACCCTCTTCATGTGTATTTCCGGGTGTTCTAATGTCGAAATGTGGATACTGGGTCCTGGATCCTCACTGTGTTGATGCCAATTGTCTCTTCATTCCTACCACCGCTGTCACCGTGAATGGGGCTTTGATGACCATAATACTTGTCTTACTCAGGGAATTCTAAAGAATACCACAGGGCTTGGGTGGCTGTTTCCCTTTCATTATTAACTGGTTCTGTATGTACTGATTATCGCCTGTAGAATCAAAATGCACTGTATATCTATGAATGATTTTAATGTTGCAATGTTATGTCATTGAAAATCAATAAAAAAAATAAAAGAAACACTGTCAGGGCTGATAGGCGTGATAAATCTGAGCAACAATATCCTCATCTACTCACAGAGCCTGGAAGAACACCACGCCCGACTACGGGCCATGCTCCAATGAATGGTGGATAGTGGGATTACGTTACACTGAAAAAAAATATCTTTCTACCAGTATTCGACTGACTTTTTAAGATATGTCTTCTCCCTGGACAGGCTCAAGGGTTACCTGTGGAAAGCAGAGGCAATACGTAATGCACCAATACCACAGAGCCCATGGGAGTTACACAGTTCCCTGGGAATGGCAACATACTGTGGGAGGATCATACAGATCTGCTGTGATAAATAACAACAACGGGTGTGCCATGGCAGTGGGTGCCCAAAGAAAAGAGATAATTTGCAGCATTAAGGGCGCACTGTTGGATCAAGCCACCATGGCCTACTTTCACCCTCAATGGAGGACTGAGCTGGTTGTTGATGCCAGCCTGGCCACCCTCCTATGGGAAGATGTTAGAGGTGAATAGATGCCAGTGGCCTATGTGAGTAAGGTATTATCACCCACAGAAACCCACTAAGCCCAGATAGAACGTGAGGATCTCGCCATCAGGTGGCCATGTCAACATTTACATCTAGATCTGTGTGCCCACAAGTGCCGGGTGATAACAAAAGCTGCTTATACCACTTTTCACTGGATCATCCTGACTTGCCCCACTGTGGACAGAGAGGTGGGCCATACAGTTGCAGGCCTACGCCTTCTAACTGGTCTACAGACCAGGTGCCAATAACCCCACCAATTTCCTCTCGAGACATCCTATGCAGAGTTCACCTAGCCAGCAGGCCCATGAATAGGAACGAACAGAGTGTTACATAAGAAGGATCGAAGACAATGCCTACCCTGTTGCCATCACCCTGAAAGACAGACAGGGCACCACGAATGTGGATGACACCCTCGTGAAAGTGAAAGAGGTTCTGGCCCTGGGACAATAGCACCAATCCCTTAACGGATCCAAGTTGATGATGTGGAAGCAGTAGACCATGCGTCATCAGCTCTGGAGGGTACGACATGAGCTTAGTGTGAGTGTCACCAACCTGACACTCACGGGGACATAGGATTGTCATCCCTAAAATCCTCCAGAGTCGGATGGTCACCCTCACTGACCAAGAACACCAAGGGACCGCGAAGACTAAAGCGAGGCTAAGAGCTAATATCTGGTTCCCAGGAATGGATGATTTAGTCAATGAGAAACTCAGGAGGTGTCAACCCTGCGCCATTACCAGCAAAGACCTAATCCCTGCACCTGTGCTGATGAAAGAGCCCCATCTTACCCCATGGTCAAAAGACAGCATCGACTTTGGGAGTTTTTCCGATGAGCACAACACCCTTGTGGTCATGGACTCACACTCCAAATTCCCCATAGTGAAACTGGTTCCCGCCACGGAGTTTGCCCACGTCAAACCTGCACTGGAAAAATACTTTTGCATTGCTAGGTCTGCCGGAAGAGGTGAAGTCTGATAATGGACCCCCCCCCTCTTCCAGGGGCAAGAACTTCAAGACTTCTTGGTACAGGAAGCAATCTGCCACCAGAGAATTACCCCCCAATGGTCGCAAGCTAACTGAGAGATAGAGAGGTTTATGCGGACACTGAACAGAGCCCTCCGAATCAGGACAGACCACCACCAAGATGCCAAATTATGTCTCCTCCAATTCCTCCATGTATACTGACAGACCCCACATTCGACTACGGGGTGTGCCCCCACGAAGCGGTTGTTCATGCGAACACCTCGAGACATCATCCCAAGCATGGATGTGTAGAGGGCTCAATGGAGGTGACAGGCAACAAACAAAAAGGCCAGCCATGTTTGGCATGCAAAGATACAAACTTTGTAGGTTGGGGCCCAAGTCGTTCTTCATGGTTCGCAACCAGGGTGGAACATCAGGATGCCCTAGAGTGGAGGTAATGCATTGTCTCAGTCAGAGATGGATGCAAGAACTGCATAGATGCCGTTTGACTGGTCCATGGGGTCCCCGCAGCATCATCCAGTGATGTTCTAGAAAGAGAGCAACATGGCAGGCAGGAGGCAATACCGAGGAGGCAAAGGTACCAGCTGCGCCTGAACCCAGCAATCAGTCAGAGATTAAGAGACTTTTTGTGCTCATGTTCTGTTTGTATATTTAGTTATATTTCTTAAAAAAAAGATGAGAGGGATGTAGAGAGTCACCCACCCTCCACATCAAAATGGATCCACAATAGCACCTAGGGGCTGGGCTCAGCACAAGGGAATAAATAAAGCACGATGGGTTGCTTGTGACATTAGACGCGAAGCATCCAGTAGTGTGTGTGCCTCCAGTTATTACGTGGCCCTCAGAGGCCTAGCTGGCCCACCGGTGATGCCACCTCACAGTAAGGTATTTAAAATCTAACTGCAGCACTTTTCCATGTACGAGTTTTGGAATCAGTCCATTTATGACTTGCTTGTGCTTCCCTGTGAGAAGCTGGACTGGTATATGATGTCCACTAATGGAAGTGGGCACCTTGCACCAGTCCAGACAACCACCTTATGGTCATTTAAGAGGTCTCAGAAAACCTTAGAAAGCTATCTAAGTGGTAGCTGTGGATAGCAGCCTTCACGCTTAGTCTTGAAGGAGTGTAACACAGCTTGTTTCACCAGAATGTAATCTCATAGTATAGATTAAATGAAAAGGAATCACACAAAGTATATATAAAAATATGTATGTATTATAGAACAATCTCTAGTACGTTACAATATCTCTTACACAGAGATAGACACCAACCACACAATATTAAAACAAAGAAATCACAGTAAATAGCACTAATACACAGTGTACAGCGTGTACAGTGGAAGAACACGACCACCTGTTCCGTACAAGTCTATGTGCAAGTCTCTGTTGTAATTTTAAAGATTAGGGACTCTTCCCCGTGGACCCTGAAGAAACTCTGTGACAGAATGTGGGAGAGCCACCCCACCCGTGGATACCGTGGTACCCAAGTTACCTATCCCAGGGAAGTCGGGTGCATAGGTGTGAAGTGGCGTCGGAAACCGCCATTGAAACTAGGGGAGGACTTCAGGAAAGTGACGCTGCTGGATAAGGAGAAAGTGTCTGGAGGAATCCAAACTTTCTTGAAGAGGAGTACATGAAAGCAGAGGGGACAGAGTCTATGTCACAAGGGAGTGACCAAAAATCTTGGAAGAGGAATGCCCTCAGATGTAGGGTGCTTCAGGAAGGATGAGGTTGACCTTGACCCTGCAGCTGCGAGGACCAGGCGATGCTGTGTACACAAAACAAATGAGAGGCGCCCCTTGACCACCAAAGGGGTAGGGCACCAAATAGACCGTAGTCAAAACCAGATCCCTTTTAGGTATACTTCAAACAACAGAGTCAAAACACTCTTCACATCCAAACTATCACCAGAACATAACACCAACAAAGGCCAAATATATGCACAATATAAAAATATTTTATTTAAAAAAATCAAAGCTTCAATTATTCATAAGCGAAAGATCATTATACATCATCAACAAAGATAAAAACATACACAAAATTCAATCGACACAATTGATCATAGGGAGGATTTGTTCGAAAAGATACTTTCTAATCATCAAAAAGCACATACACTAGATCAAGATCATTGTGAAACATAGACAGTTTTATACATTTGATATTAACAGTTTCACAAATGTCACCACAATCTACAGTGTGCCTTTTTATAGTGTGCGTCAACGCGTTTCGGGGGATATCTGTGTTAAAAAAAACACCTTCTCCAGGACAAGATATATTCACTCCCACATGGATTTATCAATCTATACATGTTTACAGAAAAACAGGAATATACAAAAAGACAATCAATTAGCCTTTGGAATATATATACACACATACATAAAGAGTATATACTGTGTTTATATCCTGGTGATATAGCCCATTGTCATTCATGCACCACAATTATAACTACTCTCATACACACAACAATCATGAGGATAGAATTATGCCGATGTCCTGACCAGTGGGAGGCAATGTTATCTCCACCCACCCCAGATGCGGGTGTATAAACATCCCTTATGAATTGTTGTCAGGTATAATAAAAATAATGATAAACATAAATGCAAGTAAAGTCCAATAAAGTACAGTGCAGACCTATCCCATTATGTAGTGATTAAGGTCTTATATATAATATTCATTGTGTATCTACCTGTCACAGTTTCAGGATACACGTCTAATTTGGAGACACCACCAACAAGTCTTGAAAATGCAACCCATGCAGGAAATCAAGAAGGGGCAAGGTTCGGACGAGCAAGGTCCAGGAGACTCACCACAAGCAGGGGAGCCAGGGCAGGCCCGAGCAATCAGGGGAGCCCAAGGAAAACAAAGATGACCCTCAATTGGATCCACTGGCCAGAGGCACAGGGATCCCGAGAGGACCTCTAGCAGATCACCAATTGAGAAGGACACGGTGACCAAGAGGCGGTGTAGCTGAAGATATTGGTGAAAGAAGATGCCAGAAGTTGGGGCTACTTGGAGCCCAACGCACTTGGCGCAGAGTTGCCAACATGCATATGCACTTGCAAAAGTATGTGGTGCACAGGGGTTGGTTAATGCAGCCCCCATAAGGGATTCTCACCTCAGAATTATCTTCTTCCTCACGAATGAGCATGCGCGGGTGCCCGCGCATGCGTATTCGTGAGGGAGAAGCTATCCAGGAAGCAGCAAGATGGAGCCCCGGGATGCGGCAGCTCAGGTAAGTAATTTTTCTTTATCTAATGTTCGTAATAATTGTAAAATGAGGGTGGGAGGGAGGCGGGTGGCGGGCAACTCTGCTTCGCTGCGAGGTGTGCGTAGTCTGCCCCTGCTATGCCTACTTTGCGCAGCGTGAAGTGGGCAGTACTACGCACACTCCGTGGACGGAGGGGAGCACTGCGTCCACCCTTAGTTGAAACCCTAAAACGTAAAAAAATATTTTTGTATGATTTTCCTTGTCAGTTGCTTCCTTCACTGCACGACAATGATATCTTGAATATCATTTTTTATATAGAATCCTAAAATGTTATGTTTTAATCTACAGTTCGATTGATTAGATGCATAGATAGCCAATAATAAGTTATATTAGTTAAATCTTAAGTGCATTTATCCTGCTAGAGCTCTTTTTCCATTTTTGACTTTATTTAGGTGAATCCCTGGATCTAGAGGGTGATATAGGCTCCCCCTTTTTGTATTCAAACAATAAAATCCGCTGTTTCTCTTTATTCCCTTTTTTAATGCTCCACAGTTTATTCCAATAAGGTACTCGTAGCTTGCCTATTTCTAATCCTATTGCTGGATTGCCAGAGCAAAATCTCCATTTCCTCTGGTTTTGTTGAGTGAAAACTTCAACTTCTTAAGATCAATTTTGATCAATGGTGGAGAATCTTGTGCTGGTGGGTCACCCTCGATACGAAGGGAGAAACAATTCAGCTGTTTTCGAGTCAACTTCAAAAAGTTCCACAGTAAAATGAGGCCATCTGTTTATCGATATAGGGGAGGCCTGGTTTTCATTTAGATGCACCTGAGTACATATCTGCATGATCTCCAGTCTATTCTGTGGTTGGAGCACCTGACATAAAATTCGGCAAGTGAGCTTAGCATTCTTTGGGTGGGAAAACAATCTTGAGCATACGAAAAAATGCCTTTTTAATAGAAATGGTTACTCAGGAGAGTGGGGCCAATTGGAAAATTCACAACACTCTTTAAATCCTTATCCATGACCCACGTTTTGACAAATATTGATTATCGTTGAGGGGCAACGTGAGGGCAGGCTTCAGGTCTATCCGAGTTAAAGTGCCCATTCATAGCTATAAGGCCTAATTGTGTAGCTGGTTCACTAACATTTTCTCATTATTATCTGTTTTAAGGTCCAAAACTACAGATAAGGCAAAATTCCAAAAGGAGTCATCTATGTTAAATAAAGCCATATCGTGTTCACTTGTGAATATGTTTGCATTAAATTCACCTTTGAGAATCCACTTAGTACTTGTGTTATTGCTTATAACTTCCTGGATAGCTAAAGCTAAGTTTTCTTGTTTAGCTTTTTCTCATATTTTTTTGAGTTTACATAAATATTGCATATTATTTTGGTTTTCGAATTACAGGCCTGGTTACCTTTAAAGACACTTGTGCACGTTCGCTCTACAATTAAGATATGATTCAGACCTGGTTAGAAGTCGATTGTTTCCTTGTTAACAGAATAGTGGATATAAATAGCCACCCCACCAGAGTAGTGAAACTACAGGTAGATGGAAGTGTTCTTTGAATTTCTTGCTACTTACATTGATGTCCTCATTTGTGGATTTGGAAATCATCTTGGATTTTCCTAGTCTACCAGGAACCACTGTTGATTCTGCTGCTACTTGTTTTTCACTGTCATTGCTTTTATTTTTCCTACTAAAATTGTAGTGAATGCTTGAATTCTGTCACCTAGATTAAATTCTGTATCTACACTTTAAGTTGATAATCTGTTCTAGAATGAGTACTTCCTACAAACCAATCCTGATGCTCTCTATTTTTTCTGCAGTTTTGTTGGCATATTCTCTGGTAGGGCTATGAGCATATAGCAGCAAGGACAAGATCATTAAATGAAAGATTTGTTTGGTGCATAAATACTGTGTAGTAATTATTATATTTTATAAACTGATACAGAAGTAGGTTAAACAACATAGGTTCGCTATGAAAACGCATTGCGATTGCATTCAGAAAGAAGACACAACGCAGGATGAACTTGATATGAGTACATACATAGGACATGTTTGTTAGCATTGGTGAATACGATAGCGATGTATTCCATGATATTTGGTGGCCCGAAAATGGCAATACCAATAAATGCAATGCCAACGTATGCAATGACCTATGCGTGCAGAACAATGTCAATAACCATAAATGCAATGTCTATGTATGCCATAATCTATGCCCACACAACAGTGTTGATACCAGTAGAAACAATGTCAATGTACACCATGTTCTAGCCACACGTAACAATGTCAATATCAGTAAAGACAATATTGATGTATGCTATGACAACTGTACACACAATATTAAGAATGTCTGTAAAAATGATATCAATGACTGCCACATTATTTTTAGAAGTTCTAAAGGGCTTGTATCATTACTGTCAGATTCACCCAAGGTGACCTCCCCATCAGCCTTGAGTTAGAGAAATCCCTGAGAACCCAACCCATGCCTACTGACTGAGTCACAAGTGAGGTCTCACTTAGCCTAAAGACAAAAGCACACCCAGGGAAAACCCTGATTGATCCCACAGATAGAAAGGTACACCACTAATAGGTACGAGGAATTTGACCCCAATAAAACACGTTTGGCCTAAAGAGCATGCCCCAAAAAGACCCCACAGTGAGAAACACTCTGCCAATCATCATAAAACATGCACACCACACATGGTGACCACGGGCTTCCCACACCAGATATCTGGACACATACACACTGGCCCACATTAGCTCTCCCCGAAGTCAGCAGCCATCTGTGCCACTTCTCAGATACCCAAACTTGTTATTTACGACTACGATGCTTTTT